>NC_088911.1:101997755-106997755 GCF_963576675.1 Euphorbia lathyris | reverse complement strand
TTAGCTTTATAGTAAAGTCTCCATCTCTTCCTTAGAGGCCGCAGCTTCCATTTTTTCGACCCATTTGACAATTGAGGTTCTTCCTATTCTATAACCTTTCACACTTAAACGGTACTTTTCACCATTTGGTAATCTCGTGATAGATGCATTAATGACTCAGATTCTCTTCCACAGAATCGGCAAATATTATTTACCTCAATGCCTCTATTTTTTAGATTCTCATTGCAAGACAATACATTATTATAGACACACCAAAATAAATGAGTAAGTTTTAGAGGAACCTGTAAGTTCCAAAATCATTTTCCACATAATATAAGGGCCATTTGATGGAGAGGCACGACCTTTTACTTCCTCCTCGAGGCTTTGAGCAACCTTCGAACCCTGTGTAATTTCCACATTTATATACACCCAAAACAAGGAATCCTTTTAACTATGTCGGCTTATAGGGAGGTTCAAAATGGCACCGACCACGTCTTTTATACAACACAATCTAATAAGCTCATCTTTCCATATATTGTTTTTTTTAATAAAAAAGAGGCAAGCTTGTTGGGCGGTTCATGGATGAATAAATGTGGATATATACACAGAATATTCGGTATCTATTTTTTTTAAGGCTTAATACCTCTGTCGCCCTCTAAACTTATCCCATTTTATCACGTAGCCTAGTTTATTTAATGGCCAATCTATCAGTCTCCAACTCAGTAAATGTAATATTATATATCCTTTTATATGCCTATATGATATTGATTAACATTTAATCATTTTGTGCATCTAGCCCTCTAATAAAGACATGTGTTCAACTTCTTGTTTACATGATATAACCATGTTTTTTTTTTTACATATAATTCATAGGTTGTTACTTTATTACATCATGAATTATTTAATTTATTTCTTTTATATATAAAAAAGTATGTTTGTAATTTATGTTGCTTCAGATATATTTAATTATTATATTTATTTAGTTTTAAATACATAAAGAAAATAGATTTTGAGGATCTATTTTCAATTAAAAATACTTATTTGATTAATAATTTATTATTCAATTATTATTATTTTTTGAAACAAAAAAAATGATATCTATATATATATAATATAAAACAGTAACGATAGAGCTGAAGTGTCACTTCCTCCTTTTTTACTGATAAAAAATATAATAAAAAATATAATATATTAACTTTAGTTATATTATTATATTTATTTATAAAAAGATTATTTTATCCGTACTATATCTAAGAGTTCTACATAATTTAAATTACTCCCTAAAATCTCTCTAATTCTCTGCATATCTATATATAATATAAAACAATAACGATGGAGCTGAGGTGTCATTTCCTCATTTTTTACTGATAAAAAATATAATATAAAATATAATATATTAACTTTAGTTATATTATTATATTTATTTATAAAAAGATTATTTTATCCGTACTATATCTAAGAGATCTACATAATTTAAATTAATCCCTAAAATCTCTCTAATTCTCTGCATATCTATATCTAAAAGTTCTACATAATTTAAATTAGTCCCTAAAATCCCTCTAATTCTCTACATATCTATATATAATCTATATCTATATATAATATAAAACAGTAACGATGGAGCTGAGGTGCCACTTCCTCCTTTTTTACTGATAAAAAATATAATAAAAAATATAATATATTAACTTTAGTTATATTATTATATTTATTTATAAAAAGATTATTTTATTCGTACTATATCTAAGAGTTCTACAGAATTTAAATTAATCCCTAAAATCTCTCTAATTCTCTGCATATCTATATCTAAAAGTTCTACATAATTTAAATTAATCCCTAAAATCTCTCTAATTTTCTGTATATCTATATCTAAAAGTTCTGCATAATTTAAATTAATCCCTAAAATCGCTCTAATTCTCTGCATATCTATATTCTATATATAATATAAAACAGTAACGATGGAGCTGAGGTGTCACTTCCTCCTTTTTTACTAATAAAAAATATAATATATTAACTTTAGTTATATTATTATATTTATTTATAAAAAGATTATTTTATCCGTACTATATCTAAGAGTTCTACAGAATTTAAATTAATCTCTAAAATCTCTCTAATTCTATGCATATCTATATCTAAAAGTTCTACATAATTTAAATTAGTCCCTAAAATCTCTCTATTTCTTTGCATATCTATATATAATATAAAACAGTAACGATGGAGCTGAGATGTCACTTCCTCCTTTTTTTATATCATTAATTGTAATTATTAATTATAGTTTTGTTAATATTTATATATTAAGATGAATCCGTGCATCGCACGGGTCAAAAACTAGTTAAGAAATAAAAAACGATTCATTACAAATTATAAAAACCAAGAAATCAGAGATAGAAAAACCACTAAAGAAACTAGCATTGGACCAAACATGCCTAGCCATAACATGAGTCGCTCCGTTCGTTAATCTCGAGATGAAGGTCATAGAATAATCTGGACGTTTAAGTAGAATTTGTCTGATGTCATCAATAACCACTCCCACCTCTGAGCGATCTGAAGCAGAACCAAGTAATTTGTCTGTAACAACCTTCGCATCACTCTGAAAGATCACATTACTAAAGTGCTTAGACTCACACCAATCCAAAGCACTCTTAATTGCAATAGCTTCAGCAAGAGGGACAGAAATAACACCCTCCCCAACACTACTAAAGCAAGCCAAAAACTTACCCGAATGATCTTTGAGGACCGCCCCTGCGCCATACTGTTGGAGTTTAGTGTCCTAAAGACAATTATTTTAGGATATAAATATTAATGAATAAATTATTTATTTAGTCATTTGTTTAATCAGATATATAGCATTAAAATGTAACTATATATAAAGGCACAAATCTTTCATAAAGAAAGTAATCCTAAGTTTGTTTAAGCAGTTATAGAGTGTTCATACAAGCATGAAGTGAGACTGTACTTTCTAACAAGATCAATAAACTTAAAGTTAACCCAAGTCAAGTAATATGTTATAGGGGTTGGCATATTACTGTTGAGACTTGCATGTAACAGTATTTTCTATTGAGACAGAAAGCTGATCTCACAAGCTTTAGATATTCGGATATCTAGACAGTTACATGGATCCGGTGAAGGAGTTCATTAATATTGGGACCCGACTTGAGATAACAGTATGGATTGATTTATCTAATGTGTCAACTGTTCATCTCATTGGTATTAGTAGGTATAACTAATTCTCAGACTCAAACATTCGTTAATTAGTGATTCTGGATTATGGAGTCTGATACTTTGATTCTGTGCGAGCGCGATCCAACAGGTGAGAGCCTGGGGTGTGTGAGAGCAGGGTTGGGTGTCACACAAAGTGGTTGCAGAATAGTTAATGTCAGATTGAGCATTCGTCACTCCCGATAAGTGGGAGATATATCCAACTGGCTGCTTGTGATGAATTAACTGAAATCCTTGCAAGGTGATAGAGTTAAGAGTAGAAATAGACATTTCACTTAACTTATATTTTCAGAGTAAATTCAACTTGTACAAGTAAAATCGGACTCTTCGTTATATGTAACTTTGACACATTCCATAGTTATAAGGAATTGACCGACATGATATAGTTGATGAAGGATCGTATTATACTGTACCTAATGCAGAAAGGTTAACGTCAGTTATCAACCTGACTTCTTAATTTCTCTAGGGAAATATCATAGGTTCTGCTAGTAATAGCTCGCGGCGGTATTCCATTATATATATGTTGGAATTAATTAGGATGAATTAATTTCAAAGGATATATACGGCTAGTGGCAATAAAAGACCTAATGGATCGCATATGGGACTTGGAATCAGAGGACGAAAATGTAATTAGTGAGACACTAATATATGGGCCGAAATTTGTAATTAAATTAGGGATAAATTAATTTGATTAATAATTATAATTAGATTATAGTTGTGAATTAAATTAAAGGATTATCTGATAATATTAATTGGAGATTTTAATGAGATTGAAACTCTAATTAATTATCCCTAACAATAATTAAATTACTAATTTGATTAGTAATATTATCTAAATATAATTAGTTATTATTTAGATAATGATAAGTGTTTATTTAATTATCTAATTAGTAATCATATTCCGAATAAGATTCTAATTAATTAATTAACTAATACAACTAGGGTTAGGGTTTTGAGAAGTCTATAAATAGACTCCCTATACCTCAAATTTCGACACACACAGACAAGGGGGCAAGAGGAATCGTTCCGAAACTGTCTTGGCTAATTACAATCTTTCTTACTCTCTCTTTGATCTCGTATCGATTTTGTTAGAGGCAGTTATTGCGATTGCTATTTATTAAGGTTGATTACTAATCGTCTTTCTTTTCTGTGTTGTTTCTTTTGTTGTTCGTGATACACAAATTAAGAGTTGTGGGCACTTCATTTGCAACTGTAGATAGTTCCTCAGAAAATGTATTTCATTTTATCCCTCTTTATATGAAATAACAATTAACAGATCTTGGAAAAGGGAAATAGATAAAATTTTATTATTCCGTTGCGCCTAGACTTGTCTATTTTCCTTCACATACCGCTCTTCGTCTGCGAACAAAGATCCATCCACGTTGCACTTAGCAAATCCCACCGGCGGCCTCTGCCATTGACCCTCAACTACACATGTCTCCTCCCCACCCTGCCGACTCTAGTGTTGGTCGCCTGCCATTCCGCCACCATCACATTTGCTCGCCGAACCACCCCCTCAACGCCTCCACCTTGGGAATTCCAAAGAGTCATGTTTCTGTTTTTCCAAATAGCCCAAAGCAAAGCAACTATCTTAACCACCAAATCTACGGAAGCCGCCCTAACTATTTCCAGATCCCAATCCTCCACCCACTCCCACTCGACCCCTGGACCCGTAAGCCCCGCCTTCTGCCAGCACGCTCTAGCAAACTCACATCCCACAAACAAATGCCATCCATTCTCAACGTCAGCCTTACACACCACACAATCAATTGGGACTGGAATTCGCCTATGTGACAAACAAAGCCGCAAAGGCAAAATTCTAGCACAAAACCGCCACAAGAATAGACGAATTTTAGGTGGAATATCTAGCCTCCAAATCTTCTGCCATCCCAAATGTTGTGCAGTACCCGAGTGGAGAGAAGCTAACCTCCTATATACTGATTTGACCGAATAGGATCCATTAGAATTAAAATGCCATAGAATCGAGTCATCTCTATTGCTGAACAACACCACCATGTTAAGAATACACTCCCTTTCTCCCGGGTCGAACCATCACTCAATTTTTCCCTTATCCCAAAGACGGGTACCTAGAATAAAGAGATCTGACACAACCGCAAGCTGATTCTCTTACGTGCAAGCTGACTCCATCATTTTCTTCTCATCATTAATGAGCCAAGGATCTTTCCAAATAGAAATCTGATCACCCCGCTCAATTCTCCTCCTTACTCCATCTTTAATGACCTACAAAGAACACCAAATACTTCTCCAAACTAAACTTGGGTTATTACCCAACCGAGAAGATAAAGAAGACGTGTGAGGATAATATTTAGCTTTGAATAAACAGCTCACAAGCGACATAGGGTTCTCAAGCAGCTTCCATCCCTGTTTCCTTAAGAGAGCAAGATTAAAATCATGGAGATTTCTGAACCCCAACCCACCCTTATCCTTCCCGACACACAATTTGTCCCAACTATACCAGTGAATCCTCCTAGATCCATTCTCCTTCGTTCCCCACCAAAAGGAATTCATCATTTTTTGTAGCTCATCACATAAAGACTTAGGTAACATAAAAGTACTCATACAAAACATATGAAGGGATTAAGCTACAAAACTTAATAAAACCTCTTTACCAGCATTGGATAGGAAACGATAAGACCAACATTTGAATCTATTAAGCAACCTTTCTTTTAAAAAGCTAAAAATAGCTTTTTTAGACCTTCCAATTATAGAAGGGAGCCCCGAATCTCTACTTGTGTCAAAAGGAAGGTGAATCCCCAAAATTCCTTTCACCAACTCCTGACACTCAATAGAAATATTAGTGTTGAAACACAATTTCCATAATGATTTTGATTTGATAAAATTATTAAATCCCATTGATAAAATATACCAACACATTAAATTTAAATGCTTTGATTTAATTGTTACTAATGTGTTTGTTCAAATATTGAGTATTTAATTCACAAGTATTAAGAGACATTAAGACCAAGGTCCAAAGCCTAGAAGAAAGTGTCAAAGCCCAAGTTAACAGATCCAAGCTTATGGATCAACTCAGCTCAGCAAGAAGAAGGATCCAAAAGCCTTACTAATTGCTTCACGAAGAAGCTGATGAGTCGAACTGATAGAAAATAAGGCAGAAGTTGACCTCAACAACTTGGAGACAAAGCCAATCCATTTGGAAAAAGGTCAGACGCCGCAGAAAGCTATTAAGAAGACTTTACCATAAATGGAGAGACAACCTGATGCTTACCCACCAAAAGCATCTGATCCTTGATCAACACAGAAAAGGCAACGTTCTTATTGGCCGATGACACTAAGCACTGAGGAGCGAAAGTGACAGTGAAGCTGTTTCCCTCCAATGGTTATTTCAAAATTTGAAATCACCGGAGGTTCATATGTCACTATAAATAGGCCTCTCATTTGCTTCATTCGATGCATATCTTCATCAAGTCGAAACGCTGACCAAAGAGCTATCTGAAGTTCTGTGCTAAAGCAAAGCAAAGAAATCTTACACTCGGGTTTCGTTTGATAAAACTGAAAATTAAGTGCTCAAAAAATAAGTACTGAATTTTAAGTGTTGAATATCATAAATGTTGAAGTTATTAACGTTAGAATAAATGGCTTTGATGTTAAATAAAATGGCTTTGAAGTGTGGGGTATATTTGTCTTTAGGACTTTGCTTTCAAAGACACTTTTCAATCCCACATAGGAAACTTACAAAGGTTTTGAGTGGGTATATATAGCATTGGGCTTTAGAAGCCTTTAAATTGTGTTAAGTGGTTTTTAGCAAATATACCACACCCGACTGGATGTTCTAACGTATATGTGAACGTTCTAACGTTCTTATTTCTAAAGCCTATAAATACAACAAGTTTCCAGTTTTGAACACACAGTTTTTACTCTTAATCTCTTCGATCAAACTTTCTGGGCAATTAAAATACACTCTTGTTGTTCCATCATCTTCGACTTTGAGTGCACAAGTTCGAAGGTTTCTGTGTTAACCTTGGAGAGCGACCAGAATTACAGATTGCATCTCGGTCTGCCGAAATCGCTTTCAAGGCAGTGGCCTCCGCCACGGCACAGTTCGATTTCTGTTCTCAATTTCCAATCAGTTTGTTCTGTAACCCTTATCTATTTCTTACAATTTGAAAGCGAATTTCTATTTCGCAATCATGTCTGCTTTAATTGCGAAATCCCTTCCTGACCTCTCCAAACTTGAACCTCTGGACGGTCTTAATTACAAAAGATGGTCGCAGAAAATTCTGATATTCTTTGAACAACTCGAACTGGACTATGTTGTTGTCCAGGATCCACCCTTTGACCCAAATGGTCCTGCCATGTCTCTAATTGTTCAGCAGTACGACACCCGTTTTGTAAAATACGAAAAAGACAACAAAACAGTTAGGGGTCATCTCCTAAATCATATGTCGAACCCACTGTTCGATATTTTTGTCAATAAAAGGTCTGCCAAAGAAATTTGGGATACCCTGAAAGAAAAATACGAGTCTGATGATGCTGGTAAACGTAAATATGTGGTTGGAAGATGGCTCAATTATCAAATGGTTGATGAAAAACCCATCATTGACCAGATTCATGAATATGATAATCTTGTTGCTGAAGTTCTGGGTGAAGGCATGACAATGTATGATTTGCTGCAAGCCAATGTCCTATTGGAAAAATTTCCACCCTCCTGGAGTGATTTCAGAAACCATCTGAAGCACAAGAAAAAAGACTTCAGTCTCCAGGAGCTTGTCAGCCACATGAGAATTGAAGAAGCAAATAGAATGAAAGATAAGCAACTTTCCTAAAAGTATGTTTCAATTAATGCTAATATTGTTGAATCTATTGTGGTGCCAAAAGACAGGACCAAAGGACCCTCAAACAAATTCCAAAAAGGCTCAAACCAGAACAAGCCTTTCAAAAAGAATGGAAGAATTCAGAAGAGGAAAGTAGTGGAATGCTTTGTGTGTGGTAAACCTGGCCACAAGGCATTTTAGTGCTACCAAAGGAAGAACCAACAGAACACCAATCATAATCCCAACAACAGAGCTGCTCCACAATCCAATCTGGTGGAAAATGAAGAAATTATTGTTGTTGTTGTGGTTGAAGCTAATCTGGTGGAAAACAAAACGGACTGGGTTCTAGATACTGGAGCTACAAGGCACTTATGCTCAAACAAGGACCTGTTTAATCACTTTGAGGACGCTGCCGATGGGGAATGCGTCTACATAGGAAACACCACTACTGCTGGTGTTATCGGTAAAGGAACAGTTTTAATTAAGTTAACTTCTGGAAAAAGCTTGTCTTTAAATAATGTGCTGTATGTGCCTGCTCTTCGTATGAATCTTATTTCTGGTAGCTTGCTAAATAAGGCTGGTTTAAAAATTATTTTTAAGGCTGATAAGGTTATTCTCACTAGGAATGGGACTTTTGTGGGAAAAGGGTACCTAGCTGATGGCCTCTTTATTTTGAACACTGTCCATGTGAATTCTGTTGGAATTAATGCAACTACATCTGCTTCTGTTTACTTGAGTGAATCCATTGATTTGTGGTATGGTAGATTAGGACACGTAAATTTTGCTTCCATTAAAAAATTGGGAAATATGCATGTTATATATGTCACTAATTCTGAAATTGATTCCAAATGCTCTATATGTGTGGAAGCAAAATTTGCAAAGAAACCTTTCTTACCTGTTGAGAGTAGAAGTACAGAACTGCTTGGTTCAATTCACTCTGATTTGGCTGATTTTAAAAATTCTGTTAGCAAATGTGGCAAAAGATATTACATCACTTTTGTTGATGACTTCTCTAGATATACCAAAGTGTATTTATTAAAATCAAAAGATGAGGTTGAGCATATGTTTATTAAGTTTAAATCAGAGGTAGAAAATCAATTAGATAAGAAAATAAAAAGACTTAGGTCCGATAGGGGAGGAGAGTATGGAACTTTTTTCCTTAAGTCCTTTTGTGAGAATAATGACATTGTACATGAGACTAGTGCACCGTATACACCTCAACAAAACGGTATAGCTGAAAGGAAAAATAGAACTCTCAAAGAGATGATGAATGCCATGTTAATTAGTTCTGGGTTATCTGATAACATGTGGGGCGAAGCTGTCTTATCTGCATGTTATATTCTAAATAGGGTTCCTCATAAAAAGTTAGATAAAACTCCTTATGAACTGTGGAAGGGGTTTGCACCCAATTGTATATTTTGAGAGTTTGCGGTTGTCTTGCTAAAGTTGCATTTCCATCCTTTAGAAAGCCAAACATAGGACCCAAGACCTTTGATTGTGTTTTCATTGGTTATACCTCAAATAGTGCCGCTTATAGGTTCATGAATCCGAACGACTATAGCATATGTGAATCTAGAGATGTAGTGTTTTTTGAAAACATCGTTCCCCTAAAGAAAGACAAACAGTGTGATGCAACTAGTACTTCTACTCCATTACCTATTCCTACTCCATTTGTGTCTGCTTCATCTCTACCTCAAGATGAGAATGAAAATGATGTTGCTTTTGAACCTAGGAGAAGCAAAAGAAGAAGAATAGAAAATAGCTTTGGACCAGATTTCATTTTAGCCTTTCTATTAGAAAATCCAGATAACATTACTGATGATATTATGTCTACCTATCTAATAGAAGAAGACCCAAAAACATATAAAGAAGCTGTTACTTTTATAGATGCTGATTTTTGGAAAGAAGCTATTAGGAGTGAAATAGATTCCATTATGGCCAACCATACATGGGAATTAGTTGATCTGCCAAAAGGCTCTAGACCTATAAGGTGTAAATGGACATTTAAATGAAAATCGAGGCCTGACGGATCCATTGGAAAATTTAAGGCTAGATTAGTTGTAGTGGGTTATAGTAAAAAAAGGAATTGACTATTTTGATACTTATTCTCCTGTTACTAAAATCTCTACTATTAGAGTTCTGATTGCAATTGTAGCAATTCATAACCCGGTGATACATCAAATGGATGTAAAGACGACATTGCTAAATGGGGATTTAGAAGAGGAGATCTATGTACACCAACCAGAAGGACACGTCATACTTGGACATGAGGACAAAGTGTGCAAATTGAGAAAGTCACTCTATGGGTTGAAACAAGCACCCAAGCAATGGTATGAAAAATTTAACAGTGTTTTACTTTCCAATGGGTATGTGGTTAATGGATCAGATACATGTATCTATTCTAAGTCTTGTGATTTGAATTATGTGATTATATGCCTATATGTAGATGACATGCTTATCTTAGGGACAAGCTTAGATATAGTTAACGACACAAAATCCTTTATATCTTCTCACTTTGACATGAAAGACATGGGAGAAGCAGATGTAATTCTTGGCATCAAAATTACTAAGATAGAAAATGGGTTCTCATTAGGATAGTCACATTATGTTGAAAAACTGTTGAAAAAGTTTAACAGTTTTGATGTTGTTCCAGCTAGAACTCCTTATGATCCTAGTATAAATTTAACAAGTAATAAGGGAGGAAATAGTGTCTCCCAAGAGGAATATGTTAAGATCATAGGCAGTGTAATGTTCATAATGAACCACACTAGACCAGACATAACTTATGCTGTTAGTAGATTGAGTAGATATACTCATTGTCCAAATAATGAACACTAGAGTGCACTTTATCGCTTATTGAAATACTTAAGAGGTACCATGAATTATTGTTTGCACTTTACTAAATTTCCTGTTGTTTTAGAAGGATATACTGATGCAAATTGGGTATCTAACAATGATAAGGTGAGTTCCACCAGTGGCTATGTTTTTGTTCTAGGTGGTGGTGCAGTGTCTTGGAAATCATCCAAGCAAACCTGTATTGATTGATCAAACATGGAATCTGAATTTATAGCTCTTGAACTGGCTAGTCAAGAAGCAGAATGGTTGAGGGCTCTAGTAGAAGATGTTTCATTGTGGGAGAATTCTTTTGCACCCATTTCAATGCATTGTGATTCACAGGCAGCTATCGGTACTGCAAAGAACAATGTCTACAATGGAAAGAGAAGACCTATTCGCATTAGACATGGAATTTTAAAACAAACTCTTGAAGAATGGGGTAATTGCCTTAGACTATGTGAGGTCGGAAAAGAATCTAGCCGATCCTTTTACCAAAGGGTTACCTAGAAGAGTTGTACTTGAATCGTCGAGGGGAATGGGACTAAAGCCTGTTGAGTAAAGGAAATATGGTGGACACCATTCGTGGTTAAACGAAGCCATATTGTCCTTGCTATGCACTATACTTCTCCCATTCCTATGGCAAATAATAGTGCGTGTGTAATCCATAGTCCGATTAAGTGGTGGTTCATGATCATGGACTTGATGGATGTGTTTTGAAGGTTGAGTTACGAGAAACTCTTAATGATCTCATTTTGAGATCACCTATTTGAGTGTGGAGGTGGGCCGCCTTCTACGAAAGACTTAGGCAGTCTTTCTAGAGCACTCATGAGACCCAAGGTGTACGTATGGCCTTCAAAAGCATTGTAAAGTTTTATTGCGGAACATTAAAAGTTTTTAAGGTTATTTACGTGTTGTGGGGAGTCTCAGATGAAGTTTTAGAAGTTCAAGAGCAATTCACTTCTAAAACGTCACTTTGTTGCCTCATCTCACTACGTATCAATTCAATCGAAAGACATTGATACTTAAGTTTTTCATAACCTTATCCTACTCCTTTTATTTGCCCAGAAAATGATTTTCTTTGTACTATTTTAAATGTTTTTTATAAAGCCATAAGTGGGGATTGTTAGAATAAATGGCTTTGATGTTGAATAAAATGGCTTTGAAGTATGGGGTATATTTGTCTTTAGGACTTTGCTTTCAAAGACACTTTTACAATCCCACATAGGAAACTTACAAAGGTTTGAGTGGGTATATATAGCATTGGGCTTTAGAAGCCTTTAAATTGTGTTAAGTGGTTTTTAGCAAATATACCACACATACGCGCTCGCTCGTTCGTTCGCGCGACGCCCGCCCATCCCGAATGGACGTTCTAACATGTATGTGAACGTTCTAACGTTCTTATTTCTGAAGCCTATAAATAAAACAAGTTTCCAGTTTTGAACACACAGTTTTTACTCTTAATCTATTCGATCAAACTTTCTGGACAATTAAAATACACTCTTGCTGTTCCATCATCTTCGACTTTGAGTGCACAAGTTCGAAGGTTGCACATTGGGGAGCGACCGGAATTACAGATTGCACATCGGTCTGCCGAAATCACTTTCAAGGCAGTGACCTCCGCCACGGCACAGTTCGATTTCTGTTCTCAATTTTCAATCGGTTTTTTCTGTAACCCTTATCTATTTCTTACAATTAAATTATATAAGTGTTTGATAAATATTAAAAACAAGTGCTGAATATTAAAATATTAGTTGATAATGTTTAACTTAAAATTTTAAGTTAAATATTTTGACTTATGATATGTAGCTTAATTGAATAATTTAAATGGTTAATAAAAAACCGTTATCAAACACACTTAAACTAAATAAGTGCTTAATCTAATAATTTAAGTGATTTTTGCTGTTATCAAACAGGGCCTCACTATCATTTTGTGTAAAAGACTAGATTGTAGATCATCTAAAGTGTTCTGTGTATTTAAAACAAAACCTTTATCAATTTTAAAGATTGTAAGGAGATATTGAGTTGCTCGGTTATAGCACTCAGTGGTAGAATAATGTTGAGTATAGGATATAGAGGAAGGTACTCTGTATACTCATTGACTATTGTAAGGGGTTTGTGCTCTACCTGAAAGAGCTCAGTAGTGGATTAAAGCTCGGAAGGATTCTGGGGACTAGACATATGCAGGAGGCCGAACCAGGATAAATCTACTGAGTAACATTTTCTAACTCTTAACTCCTTATTTGCTTGCTTTGTACTGTGCCTAGTAAAACGCTAAAACTGATATATATATATATATATATATATATATATAGAGAGAGAGAGAGTTGTGTGTTTTTTGAGTACTGAGTTCAGGAATAGACTCTAGCGCTATTTCCTGACTCAACGATTAGAAGCATCCTTAGTCTTAGATTAACTAAAGCTGCCTCTGACCTTACTCAACATCACTATGTTAAACAACTAAGTGAAAAATCTTAAGTATATTAAGAAAGTCAGCCTTAAGGGAGAATTAAATAGTTCCTTACCCCCCTGGAACTAATTCTCACTTTACTAGGGACCAACAATTATCACTGAAGAAAATGCTAGACTTCTGACGGTTAATTGCTTGACTCGACATAAACTCATAAGACTGAAGAATGTTGGTGATAACAACCCAAATTATTCTTAAATAAGGAATAAGGGGAAATTAATAGAAATAATGGCAAACCATTATTCCTTCTAAAAGAGATATTTATACATGATTAATGTGGAACTAATGATAATTAATGCAGAGGAAAATATGCAAATAATGAGGAAAAGGAAGGAGTCTCTAGCATTATGCCACGCCACGTGGACCATGGCGAGATATGCCATAACGAGATACGCCCGATGAGAGCGAGTAGCGGAGACCCGCCATAGCTCTCAAGGAGAGCGTACATACGCCTTGACGGATCAAAGAATACGAAAAGGGATATTCATCTTACTGACAGAATATTATCCCAAGGACCAAAAGGGATATTCACCTTGAGAATGCCGCAAGAAGAACCGGATGGCGGATCTCCACGGTTCAGCTCAGTGAGATCCACTGGCGAACCTATGAGGCGAATCTCCTCTTTCACTCGATTCATCACAGTAACGGCTAACCACCGACTCGGCCATAAAGACCATTAATGAGCTATCAATTAGCTAACCGCTAGGTTAAAGGTAACCAGTAACCGCCATTAATGGAGCATTAATGGAGACTTTCTAGTTACTGCAAGTTACGACTTCTTAGCTATACATAGCCTACATCCCTAGGCTATCAAGACACACATTCACTTACTCTTTGTCAATTCAGTTTGCTCTCTTGATCTTCCTTACTGACTTTGGCATCGGAGTGTCCCCGGCCGATCCCAACGGCGCCTCACATGGACGTGCTTCGATCAAGGATTTTTCCCCGAGTTATCAATTGGTGCGGTGAAGGTGGATCTCTAACAAACAGAAGATCACAAAATCTTGATTGTATAGAGTTTCACAAAGAACAAAACAATGGAGTCAACAGAATAGAAATCACAATCTCAAACTTTGGCTCAATCAGTACAACAAATCTATCCAAAGATACAGTTCTCCATATATTGATGGGAAAGAGTTTTCTACATTAAATCTGGAATTTTATGATGAAAAAGATAAGTTTCCTCCCCTTTCTTATTCCATTTTTAATTAAAGAAAATTGAGATCCCTCACTCTTATAAAATGCTATGAATATCCTTACATGTTATTATGATAAATCTAATAAACTGTGAAAGATAAAATCATAGACACAAATCTTTCATTAAATCTTGCATGCTTACTATGCCCTCATATTTTTATGCATGACAATTGTAATATGATATTGTCATTGAACTAGTACAAACGCATGTATAAGACCCGTAATCTTGGGATTTACAAAAAAAAAAAATCATCCATTCAATGTGATTTCGTCATTTGATATTAAAATATCATAAAAGGGCTCATGTAATTACAAATGATTTAGATCTGGTCGGTCTTTTGGATGAACATGCATATAACTATTAGAAGAAATTATAAAAAAATCATATTTGGTTTTTCCTTGTACAATTCACCATCTATATATGGCTTTTCTCCTATATAGTACTTTTAATATCAAAAATTCATATTTTTGAGTATTGTTTTGTCAAACAGTTATTTCATTCCCTTTTTTACAAGGATGTGTCTATTCATATAAAAACTGTTTATTTGACATTGTTAGAATTTCTGTTACCAACACAAGAGACTTGAAAATATTGAGTCTATTTGTGATTATCCTGTAATTGTCCCTAACTATTAAGGCCATTATGGGCTGATGAATTACTAAATTGGATAAACAAAACTTTCATGTCCTAAGCTAGCTACAAAATAGTGCAAGTGTCGGTTTCGGATCAGAACATTAATTTATGCAAAGTTCTTAGGATGTACATGAGAGTTTTTTAGAGATTGTTTGGATGATGGCATATGAAGGTATGTGAGGATAAATTTTGGGTAATTTTCCATACACCCCAAATTGGAGGATAATCATGGTACATGTATTTTTCTTCCAAAATTACCCTTTCTCTTTTATTTTATTCGTACAAATGAAATGATATAAGAGTAATTTTATATATAACTATATTATCACTTACCTTTCTTTAATTACACCTCATTCAAATGAGGCTTTAATGATCTCTGAATGCCATTAATGTATGAATGCACAATATTATTTGCAAGTAAATAGCAACTATGTAAGATATCTTACCCAATATAGAATGTCATAACTTTTATGACGTTTAAAATAAATATGCTATCTCGGATATTAATGCGCATTGAAATACAAAAGGCCATTATTCTTAAACCATTCTCATTATGGTTACTTATTAAGAATTCATTATGATATTCATGTGCAGTAGCAATCTTTATGGTTATGACCGTTATACGTGATATTATTATTAAAACAAGCATGATTAAAATTCTATTATGGATTTGTTTGACATATAATATTTACTTGGTTTTATCCTTTGACTAAGTTCGTTCTAGAGTCAGGGACCAACGTGAAGGAATTATTAAGTTGATTCCAAGATGAACTAAAAATTCCATAAAGAGAATTGCATCATACATGATATTTGCCAACAAGGCAAATGCAAACATTCTTTTGCTATGAAGTATGTTCCATGGATCAAGCCATTGATCCCCAAGGTAAGTGAATATAGTTTTTATGACTTACCACAATCCTTTAATAATGGACAGAGTATGCCCCACTTCTGGAGTTCTTTCAGCGCTAACCCACAGGTACAAGGGAGTTGCTAATACTACAACCAGTGCAAACACTGATGTGAAAAATAAAGCTCAATCCAAAGAAGTGTATATACAGAGCCACTTCAGAAAAATTCCTTGACTATGTCATTGGCCAAAAAGGAGTTAAAGCAAATCCAGATAAATAAAAGCCATGCGAGGAAAAAGGTGAAAAGAGCGCCTAAATGAAAGCCCCACTATGGGTGAGAAAGATCCAGAGGTTGAACAGGCGGATCATCGTACTAGAAAGATTGTCAACAAGCATATCAAGGTATAAAACAATTCCTAGCTGAACCACCCTTGATTAGCAGATCAATCTAAAGGGGAGACCTGCATTTGTATCAATCTGTCATGGATAAAACTATGTGCACCGTGGTTATTTAAGAAGAAGAAGGTCAACAGTTCTCCATCTATTATGTTAGCAAAATGTTGAAGGATGCAGAGATAAGATATCAGAAGCTAGATAAAATGGCTCCCACGGTTGTGACAATATCCATCCGCGTTAAACCATATCTCCAAGCATAACTTCAACATGATCGAGATCAAGATCAAGAACCGGCTTCACCATCATGATTCAACATTGAACACACGAATGATGAGATTGAAAGGCGAGTGCATGCCGCTCTATATAGACAAGAGAACAATGCAGAAAGGTACGCCATCAAGTTAACATGAATTCGCCATTCACAGCACGGATCCTGGGGTACGAAGCGGACAGAATGTTTAAAGCTTCCAACTTGCCACAATATAAAAGAAAAGATTCAATATAAGCGGGACATTACATATCCCGAACCCAAAGGAGGGGAGCATGTAACCGTTGGAAGAAACGCCAAAGCGTACTACAGGTTGGCCACCACACTGAAGCTTGCTGGGAGCTGGCAAACTAGATAGCTTTGTCCAGAATAACAAATAACAAGATGACAAGTGGAAGACAGATCCAAAAAAAAAATTCAAAAGTGTCATTAATGTCATAGCAGATGGACCAGTGTATCAGCCACCCGTGGAAAAAGCAAAAATATCCGCTCTGGATAAAACATCCCTCCATTGCTCCTTTTGCAGAAACAGGTCCAGTAATCTCTCCACATACAGATGCGTTGACAATTGAAGGATGGGAGATGAAATGAAGCGAGTAATGGTAGACACGGGCAGTTCTTGCAATGTCATCACCATAGGTCACACTATCCAGACCAAGGGCCAGAGGTTGCAGCCCTAATTTCCATCCGTCGTCTGACAATGTACATTCTCACCAGCAAAGGAGGAGCAATGATTAGCGGGAACCAAAAGGTGGCTAAAGAGACTTATACTCGGTGTCACTATCAATCCGCCCACAATCCAAAGAGGACGAAGGTGAGAAATATTAACTTGTCACTACAGCTTTGGGCGACACAGAAACGCTCCTTATTGCTGATGGAAAGCGGGTGCGGATCGCCAAAGGATTAAAACTTGAGATCAAAGAGGATGTTAAAGAGTCTGAAAGCGCATTTACATAGGAGAATGAGATAAACATCATTGAGGATGCGGTTCTAGTTGCTCAGAAAAGACGGAACCGTGGGCCTAAAAATCAGTATTTTTACATATTCTTATATATGCATTAAACTGTTATAGTATCCTATATTTTATAATTTATTCTTTCTCGCCATACTTCTTATATTCATTTGCCTAGCTTTTAGTGCTGATATACGCCCAGTGGCTGGCGAATGAAAAGTTCCACAGGCGGATCAATTACCTCAAAGATAGGACAATTGATCCCATCACGGGCGGATCCCCTTTCCACAAAGATAAGAAGCACAGACCCTCAGGAGCTTTCAAATGAGCTCAACTCTCTCCTCAAAGACAGGAAGAGGATTGACCACCATCAAAAGCGGGTTAAAATCGTCTCAAACATGAGATCATTACACCTTCAACTTTCTCCTCAAAGATAGGAGAACACTCTCATGGGCGGATCCATCTTTAGATAATCACCATTCGAGAAAGAGTTAAAACATTCCTTGGACGCAAGGAATTTACACTCTCTCACTCCCTTCCCAAAGAAGGGTTCACAAGTCCTACGGGCGGATCGCTTCACCTCAAACTTAGGTAGCAAGTTGATCCCCTAGGCAGCTTTACTTCCTCTAGAAGGAATAGAACAGCTTCTAACCTTCACAAAGGTTCACACATTGGGGTACGGCTGGCCACCTACCCTAAACAATCGGAGAAATCCTAAACCAGATTCTAAAAAGTTACTTGCTAAAAGATATAATGCATTAGTAAAAATAGTTCTGGAAAGAAAATGGTTCATCCAACAATGAAGCCTCGTCTTCATCTCCAAATAATGAAGCCTCGTCTTCATCTCCAAATAATGAAGCCTCGTCTTCATCCAAGTAATGAAGCCTCGTCTTCATCTCCAAATAATGAAGCCTCGTCTTCATCAAAGTAATGAATTCACGTCTTCATCATAGAAATAACGAAGTCTCGCCTTCACAAATGCAAAGTAAAAACACTTTGGAAAATAAGTAAAGGCTAAAAAGGCAAGTGCCTAGAGTTCTAAAACCCTCCACAAAATGCACAAAAGTCCCTAAATGGCTGATCATTCTTACTGATCCCTAAGGGCGGGTCATTCTCCTCAATATGGCAGAACTGAAGAAAAGAAGTCCTTAAAGGCGAATCATAATCCTATGTCATAGGAACAAATGATCCCATAAAGGGCGGATTATTCCCTTTCTAAAGGAAATATAACTCTCAAGAAGCCCCCAGAGGATAACAATGGATACGGTTGGCCATCTATCCACAAGGAATCAAAAGCCCCTAAAAGTGCATCATATCTATATATGATCCCACATAGGGCGGATCTTGTTCATAAGATCCCGCATAAGGAAGCCCCAAAAGGCGCATCATTTCCATATATGATCCCCCATCTAGGGCGAGTCCACTTTCTTCCAAGATAGAAAAATAAAACACCATTTAGACAGCCCTAAAGAGCTTTTTATACCTTTAGGGGGGCTTCTGATAACAACCCAAATTATTCTTGAATAAGGAATAAGGGAAAATTAATAGAAATAATGGCAAACCATTATTCCTTCTAAAAGAGATATTTATACATGATTAATGTGGAATTAATGATAATTAATGCAGGGGAGAATATGCAAATAATGAGGAAAAGGAAGGAGTCTCTAGCATTATGCCATGCCACGTGGACCATGGCGAGATATGCCATAACAAGATACGCCCGATGAGAGTGAGTAGCGGAGACCCGCCATAGCTCTCAAGGAGAGCGTACATACGCCTTGACAGATCAAAGAATACGAAAAGGGATATTCATCTTACTGACAGAATATTATCCCAAGGACCAAAAGGGATATTCACCTTGAGAATGCCGCAAGAAGAACCGGATGGCGGATCTCCACGGTTCAGTTTAGTGAGATCCGTTGGCGAACCTATGAGGCGAATCTCCTCTTTCACTCGATTCATCACAGTAACGGCTAACCGCCGACTCGGCCATAAAGACCATTAATGAGCTATCAATTAGCTAACCGCCAGGTTAAAGGTAACCAGTAACCGCCATTAATGGAGCATTAATGGAGACTTTCTAGTTACTGCAAGTTACGACTTCTTAGCTATATATAGCCTACATCCCTAGGCTATCAAGACACACATTCACTTACTCTTTGTCAATTCAGTTTTCTCTCTTGATCTTCCTTACTGACTTTGGCATCGGAGTGTCCCCGGCCGATCCCAACGGCGCCTCACAGGGACGTACTCCGATCAAGGATTTTTCCCCGAGTTATCAGTTGGCCACCACTCTACACTCAGCTTCAGTTGCCTTAAAAAACAACATACTATTATCTGCAAAAAAAAAAAAAAAACAAATGAGTAAAAAATTTGTATATTAAATAAAAATAAAGAAATATGTGAAATTGATAATAGTCAGAGAAATTTGTAGATACAACTAGGATAATTAGAAAATGGATTAAACTTAATTGGCTATTGTGTATCTAAATTTTTTGTCATTTGCTTTTATAATATCATTTGATAATATTTACCCTCAATGTATTATTTAACAAATATTAAATGTGAAACAAAAAGTTAAGTGATTTATTTATTTTTGTCACATACACAATTTTTAATTCACATGTTAAAAATCATGCAATGTAAATAAACAAATAAAATAATTTTCCATTTTAAATAGATTAAATGTTGCCTATTGATGAAGCATACCAGTCCTTTCGACGTCACACCACCCATCGCATTCGGACACTATTAGAAGGTGTCCACGATCAAAATAGCACATTTGGGGCATTATTGACATTATCCCTCCCTAGGTCCAAAACCTATAAATAAATAGAATCACATCACCTCATAGTGTGGGACGATAATATTTTCTCTCTACTTTATCCATATTTTGTCTCTGTTATCTCTAATTTGACCGTTAGAGTGTACCACAAGGACCGCTCACAGTGCATGCTCAATACATTAACATCATCGATCTCGACTTTTCATCATTTGGTCCAGTGAGCATGTAATTATCACTTAAAACTGCTATATAACTGTTCGATCCGCATGGTGTAAACCCAACTCTCTTTAGACCCAACTTTTACCAAGAAAATGGTCAGCACTAGCCAACCAGATAGACAAAGGGAAATAAAAGAGACTACGATTGTCCTTGCCTTCGAAGATGAAGCAACATCAAACACAGACTCAAAAGACGAACCCTAAAATTTCACTCACTGCCAAACTTCTGAGGACACTACACGAGTTCTAGCCGCCCAAACCTGGAAGGCGGAAATCCAAAGACAGATGATGACGACAAGAGGACAACATGAAGATTTCAGAATTCCTCCAAGACAAAAACCCTCTCATGTCGGAGTCTGCCGCTGCAGAAATGATCGCCATCAACATCCTCTTTACGGGAGAACCACCCATACAGCTGACACACAATCAACCCCAGACCACTATCATACAAAAGACACCCTTAGAGCAGGGAAAGGATTAGGAAGCTTAGTTCCAGCACTTCCTAGACAAAAAAGCCCTAGGCAAATCTAAAGGAGGCGGTGTGATATCCAGCAGGACCCTCTACTCCAACGGATCATCGAGGCCAACTTCCCCAAAAACTGGAAAATGCCTCGTCTCCCGTATTACACTAGAGTCGAAGATCCAAATGAGCATTGCGTATTCCAAAGAAGACCATGTTATATGCAAAGTCTTCACGACCACCTTGATCGGCCTAGCTCAAGAATGGTACGGGGTTAGAACCCGAGTCTGTTGACTTCTTCAACTTATTGAATGACTTATTTATCGCCCGTTTCATAGCCATCGTCAAAGCTAAGAGGACCAGCTCTAACCTCAACGACGTAAAGCAACGACCAACTAAACCCTCCCAGGGGTACTTAGCTCGTAGTTTGGGACGGTAACGTTCTTTCATTACTACTCTTGTCTCTACTATTTTTAACTTGACTGTTGAGTTGTACCACGTAAACCGCTCCCGACGCAGGCCCAGGATATTTACATCACAGATTTCGACTTTTCATCCCTTATCGTAGTACTTTGATAACAAACTAGTTTTTGGCCCGTGCGATGCACGGATTCATCTTAATATATAAATATTAATAAAAAATACAATCTAATAATTACAATTAATGACATAAATGTGTTATATAAATTAAATATTATTATTTAATTTTCACATTTACTTTAAATAATATTTTTATAGATAAATATAATAATAAAATAAAAATTAATATATTATATATTATATTCTATTTTTTATCAGTAAAAAAGGAGGACGTGACACCTCAGTTCCATCGTTACTGTTTTATATTATATATAGATATGTAGAGAATTAGAGAGATTTTAGGGATTAATTTAAATTCTGTAGTACTCTTAGATATATGAGATAAAATAATCTTTTTATAGATAAATATACATAATAAAATTAAAATTAATATATTAAATTTTTTATCACTAAAAAAGGAGGAAGTGACACCTCAGTTCCATCATTACTGTTTTATATTATATATAGATGTGTAGAAAATTAGAGAGATTTTAGGGATTAATTTAAATTCTGTAGAACTCTTAGATATATTACGGATCAAATAATCTTTTTATAGATAAATATATATAATAAAATTAAAATTAATATATTAAATTTTTTATCACTAAAAAAGGAGGAAGTGACACATCAGTTCCATCGTTACTGTTTTATATTATACATATAGATGTGTAGAGAATTAGAGAGATTTTAGGGATTAATTTAAATTCTGTAGAACTCTTAGATATAGTACGGATACAATAATCTTTTTATAGATAAATATATATAATAAAATTAAAATTAATATATTAAATTTTTGTATCACTAAAAAAGGAGGAAGTGACACCTCAGTTCCATCGTTACTGTTTTATATTATATATAGAGAATTAGAGAGATTTTAGGGATTAATTTAAATTATGTAGAACTCTTAAATATAGTACGGATACAATAATCTTTTTATAGATAAATATATATTATAAAATTAAAATTAATATATTAAATTTTTTATCACTAAAAAAGGAGGAAGTGATACCTCAGTTTCATCGTTGCTGTTTTATATTATATGTAGATGTGTAGAGAATTAGAGAGATTTTAAGGATTAATTTAAATTCTGTAGAACTCTTAGATATAGTACGGATAAAATAATCTTTTTATAGATAAACATATATAATAAAATTAATATATTAAATTTTTTATCACGCTCCGGTACTGAGAACCACCAGTAAGAGATACCTATTAGCAAAGTCAGGAGGAAATGACACTCAGTTCCATCGTTACTGTTTTATATAGATATTACTAAATGATACACTGAGTACAAATGGCAAAATTTGGGATACCATAGCTATCCAAAATGAATAACCACTGCACTCGCGTGAATTGCCAAATTTTTCTCTCAAGTAGCGACCCGAGTCCTGAAGTCCAATTATAAAGTGTGATTAGCCCAACCGTTTCTGACTTTCACATTACCTCCTCATCAAGCCAAAACCAAAGCCAAAGCCAAATTCCCATCGCCATTACCAGTTCGCCTAGAGTTCTCTTCATCCGCTTCTACATTGACGGACCCATTGATCGTCAATGGCGGGAGTATCGTTGATGTGTGGAGACTGTGGAACACTTCTGAAGTCCGTTCAGGAGGCCCAAGAACATGCCGAGCTGACCTCCCACTCCAACTTCTCCGAGTCCACGGAGGCCGTCCTCAATCTCGTTTGCAGTACTTGCGGCAAACCTTGCCGATCGAAAACAGTACGATTTGATCAATTTCTTGATATCTTTTTTCTTTTCTTTCTCGTTGAAATTAGTTTTGAGAAATTGGTCTGGAACTGTCATAGAATATAGCGATTGTTGTTGAATTTATCTAGGTTCTATGTTCTATGGAAGTTTTTGTTTCGTTTTGTTTGGAATTTTGAGAGAGTGGATAAAATGTTGGACACTGGGAGCCTGGAAGAAATAGAAGTTAGTATCCCCGAACTTGCAAGATTTAGTCCCGAACTTGATTAACTTTTGATATTCTTAAAGATTGGTTGAGAGTGGGAAAATATATTCTGTTATCTGGGTTTTGATAAAGTTCAATGCTTAAAGAAATTTGAAACTACCCTCCATGAATTGAAGTTTCACTGTAATGCATTTTTCAGCTGAATAGCGTTTTGGATTTTGGTTTTATTTTTTCATGAAGGAAACTGATCTTCATACAAAGAGAACAGGGCACACAGAGTTTGTTGATAAGACTTCTGAGGCAGCAAAACCAATCATTCTTGAAGTTCCAAAGGAGCCAATGGATATAGATGAGCCTGTTGACTCCAGCACCAGTTGTCCTTCTGAAGGTGCCTTGCGCAATTGCATGGTTGCTTAATTTTGTTTTTCATCTCCCATTAGAGTTGTTGGTTATATGTTTAAATGGTTAAATTATATTTTCTTGGCCCCCTCTGTCTTTCTATATTGTCAGTTTTTAGAGTTTAGAGCTTTTTATTTGTTTGACCTAGTTCTGTTACATTCTATTAATGGCCGGCTTCACACCTTCTTTTGTAATTGCTAAGCTTATTACTTTCGAAGGAAATCAAAGGAAAGGTGGAGGAACTTGAATAGTTTGAAAAGCTCTTTCAATTATGTCGAGTTGGTATATACTCAATAAAAGTCTCTTGCTAATGCTTCCGGTTATATGGCTATCTTTTTGAGTTGAAAAGTTTGAAGTTATAAAATTTCCTGTTTTTGATAATCGGAAGTTTGAGTTGGTATATACTCAATATACTTTTGTTGCTATTGTTCTGGTTCTGTGGCCATTTTCTTTCTAGTGGAAAATTTAAGATCATAGTTTTTTTATGTTCTTGTGCCATTATGGTCTTCAATCTCCATTTCAGAAGTGCTGTCTTAGAGTCATATGGTAATTATTCTTGTTCTGACTTTGTGATATCGTGGTTTCTATACTCTAGATGTCTCATAGCCTTGCAGAGGGTTTATTTCAGGAAGAGCAATTTTTTTGTTTTGTTTTGTTCTTTTTATTATTATTATTATTATTATCATCATCATCTTTATTATTTATTTTTATCTCTGTGAGCTTTTTGCTTTGCAAGATAAAATGAAATGGAACAACCTTGGACAGAATGGAGACAGATCTCTTTTTCTGTAGGATAGCCTTCGTTGTTACCATTTTATTATAGTTTTGATAGTTGCTGTACCTTTAGCAACTGTTTTTTGTGTTTATGTTTACGTATGCCACATATTGATGTTTTCTGTTCAATCTCCAGAAATGGTTGCTCCGGAGGTTGACCAAAAGCTCCTTGAGGAATTGGAAGGAATGGGTTTCCTGAAGGCACGGGCAACCAGGGCACTTCATTTTTCTGGTAAGGCCATTAGAAATATTCTTTCATGGAGGTTAGAAATGGTTATGATCGGCTGGGCTGAGACTGGAATAATTCATGTACTTCTTCTACGAGGGATTTATTTTGGGAAGTGGATTAGTTTAGAAGAATCAACTCTTAGAGTTCTTCTGAATATCATAAGTGCTGGCTGGTGGGAAGGTTTTTGTGTTATTTAAATTATAGTAGGTTTGTGAAAATTAGTATGAACAACATGTGTAATTAGTAATCTAATGACATGCTTTTTACGAACACATGTTGCCAAAGTGCTATATTTGACACTCTATAAGATATTGGTATAACTTAGTTGCATTCATATTGATGACCAAACTTCGAATAATCTGTATCATAGTATTTGTACCATCACAATTTACCTGGCAACCCAAACATGTTAAAAGGCACACTGATGATGAAGTATTTGGAAGTGACAGTAGGACAGCAGTCAAATAATAGCCGCATGAGTTGAGATATGAATTAGTAGTGAAAATGAGGAAATGCATGCAAGTCCCTAAAACCCGAAACTTAATCTATTTAATCCTAGATTCATTTAAGATCCTCGATAATTAAATGGTAGCAAGGAGAGGGCAAAAAATTTGGACTTTTTTAATTGTATTTTGTTTTATTATCAAATGTAAGAGTTTTTGGGGTAATGTTCTGTTTTCTGTATTTTCAGGTAATACCAGTCTTGAAGCTGCTGTAAATTGGGTAGTCGAGCATGAGAATGACCCAGATATTGATGAAATGCTCTTGGTATGACATTCTTGTCCCTTGGTTTGATTTACAGTGCATCTTTCTATCTGCCTTAGTATCCATGTGCACACACTTTGTGAACGCATGGCTGCAGTTGTTATGCTCAAAGAATTTCTTTCAAATTTAAAGTGTTGTCCACATATTGCTGGATCTTAAATTTCTTAAGCTGCTCCATTACATCAATCATTTTCCCTCATGCATTTCTCTCCTGATTTCACTTTCTTGCTTGTTATTTAAGGTACCTGCTAATACCAAAGTTGAGGCTTCAAAATCCTCTCTCACACCTGAAGAAATGAAGCTAAAAGCAGCAGAATTGAAGTAAGACGCTTTACCATGCAATCTTAACATTACTATCTACCATATGTTTGTTATCCCTTCTGACTAAGACATGTCTACATAGTGTGGGTTATTGGTCCTGGGGGGTGGGGACTTCTGTTGTTAAAATATGGAGTGCTTACAGTTTAGCTTTTCATTTGAAACTTGACTAGAATAAACTAAATTGAAGAAAAAGTTCTCTTCCTTTTTTTTGGGGGGGGGGGGGGGGGTGATTTGCTATTCAGTTTCTGCCTGGTCCTTTATTTTATTGGTTTTAAGTTCTGGACCCAGTTTGAGATTTGAAAGACGCTGTAAATCCACTACATCTGAAACTACAGTTGATTGTTATCATTGGTTGGCTAAAATCAATAGAATTTTGATTATATGTTGTTAATGGGATGTTTGAAGGACAGGCTTGTTTTTTACTCTTAATGTCTACTCTCTCTTTCCCCACCCCTTATAGACCTTGCTGAGCAGGGTTTTGTGATATGCTCATCTTTCATGTGAATGATTTGAAGGGAGCGTGCTCGCAAGAAGAAAGAAGAGGAAGAAAGGAGAATGGAAAAGGAAAGAGAAAAGGTGCCTGTTGATACTCTTATATGACATCTTTGTAATGTTTGAGCTTGCTGCCTCAGAATTATGTGTCATCTTTGTACAAACATGTCACTTAGTTTGTTTCCATTGGAATGATGCACATGCTGTATCCATAATGCACATATAAAAACCTCAGGAGATGGATAAAACGCTGTAATCACAATACCCAATTGCAAGAGCGGAGCTCTACCAACTGAGCTATATCTCCGATCTCTTTTTTAAATGTTTTAATCCTTGCCAGAGTCTCACATAATCATAGTTTTTCCTTTTTAGTAGTAGTGAGGTCTTCATATTGCATATAACTTACTAGGATTTTTTTTTTTTGCCTAATACATCCCTAGCCCCCTGTACTTGTCCACAAAATTCATCTGCCCCCTATACTTTTAAAAAGTCCTATTTACTCCCTGAACTTGTTTAAAGTGACCTATTAACCCCCTAAAATCCATTTTAAGCAAGTTCGGGGGCCAATAGATCACTTTAGGAAAGTCCAATGGAATAGTAGGTACCTTTCAGAGAGTCGATGGTTCACTTTAAGCAAGTTTTAGGGGGTAATTTGAACTTTTTCAAATTACAAGGGGCAGTTGACTTTTTTGGACAAGTACATGGGGTTAATATATAAAGATATATTAAGCCTTTTTTTGTGACTGTCTCATGTGAATATTCTGAAATTGGATCAGTTCATGGGAATGCAGTGTCATTTTTCTACCCATGTTTGTCTGCGTTATACTCTGAGTCTGTGATGCATTTGTAATCTGCTATTCTGTTCTTCTTGCTTCACCATGTAAGCATGTTTCATGCATTTTCTGACACTTGTCTACATGTGTGAATAGATAGCATACATTCCAAGATACAATCTTCATTGTTCAAGCATACGTAGATGATAACCAATAAAACAGACTTCTTCGATAGCATGTGTTGTGAAAACTACTAAATCTTACGTGCACACACACAAAGAGTAATGGTCTTCTTGCTTAAGCCCTCTTTCCAGGTCAACTTTTAATCTGAATTCTACCTCCAGCATACTACAGGAAGCAACTTACTGATGTGTGTTTTGTGGCTGAGTACTTTCATTTGATAACCTTCATTTGATATGGTGTTTAGGAGAGGATTCGCGTTGGCAAGGAGCTCCTACAAGCGAAACGAATGGAGGAAGAAAATGAAAGAAAACGGTCTCTCTCTGGTGTAGCTTGTAGTTGTGTTTATTGTAGTTGTTTTGTGATTACAATGATGTATAATGCTGTTCTCTTGTGATATTCATTTGAATGAAAAGTTTCTTTTCCTCTTCCAGTATAATGGCCTTGCGGAAAGCAGAGAAAGAGGAAGAGAAGAGGGCTAGGGAAAAAATTCGTCAGAAGTTGGAAGAAGACAAGGTTTCTGCTATCCTTTTGCTTCATTTACTCTCATGTGTATTGAAATAGAGGTTAAAAGATTTGAATTTTTTTGGCAACTTCTCCCTTGTTCAGTTTTTCTGATTAACTTGATACTTTGAAATAGAGAAAAAGCACTTAACTTGTCTAGACACTAGAAGGAAAGATCCGGACCCGCAGAGAAAATTATCAGTTCTTGTGTGTCTCTTTTCTATGTACAGCATTCGCCGTTGGTGGTTTAGTTTTTATAAAGCACTCCGTTTCCTGTTAGTTGCTTCCTGATTATAGTTGGTGCTTCACAGGCTGAAAGAAGAAGGAAGCTTGGATTGCCACCAGAAGATCCTGCAACTGCAAAACCTTCAACTTCTATTGTAGAGGAAAAAAAGGTATGAGAAATAATTCTAAGTTTGATGTTTGTAGTTTGAAATTTATAATGATGGGACATACTTTGCGAACTATGCACAGAGCTCCTTGCCTATTAGGCCAGCCACAAAGGCAGAGCAAATGAGAGATTGTTTGCGATCTCTTAAGCAGAATCACAAGGTAAATATAATGCTTTCTCTGTCTCCATTTCTTGATTCAGTTACAATTGCTTCACTTTGGTTTCTGTGTGACTAGGATGAGGATGCAAAAGTGAAGAGAGCATTCCAGACTCTCCTTACTTACATAGGAAATGTTGCTAAAAATCCTAACGAGGAGAAGTTCAGAAAAATAAGGCTCACCAACCAAACGTTTCAGGTACAAATTTATTGTAGTAGCTGTTATTGTAAGGTCTATATGGTTTATTGTATGCATCTGAGAGTTTCTCATCCTGGCCGCGTTAGAAAATTATGGGGATAAATCATTGGGATTATTTGTTGAGGGAGCGGCTTAACGACTTGAACTTATGACGGAGGCGGCCGAACTTTTTCTTCAAATGTGCCTGCAATTTGGCTTCTCAGGCGGCCGAACTATGCTTGTATTTTCATCTGCTTCCACCTCTTACCCTCACAAATTCCATGGGAATTCATCACTTCTACCTTTTCCAGTGCCTCAAACTGAACCCTATGACTAAGTTTGTTTCCGAAAACTAATCGTTGTGATGCACTAAATTGATATTAGGATTAACTAGCACTTACATGCATGTTTCTGCCATTATGTTGTATGATCAGTGGAAATAATGGAGTTCTGGATTCCATAAAGCCAAGTGTCTTGTCTTTATATGCCTGCTTTGTTGATGGATTTTTTCTTCGTTTTGGAATATGTTTTGCTTTTTCTAATGTGACTTGGCTTAAACAGGATAGAGTTGGTTCGCTGAAAGGCGGTGTTGAGTTTCTGGAGCTGTGCGGTTTTGAGAAAATTGAAGGCGAGGAGTTCCTGTTCTTGGCTAGGGACAAGGTTGAAATGCCGGTGCTGAATTCAGCTGGGTCTGAGCTTACCTCAGCAATCAATAACCCATTTTTTGGTGTTCTTTAAGTTGCAATAACTTCATGTACTGTAAAATGTTATATTCCAGAAGTCCAGGGCGTTTTCACCTTTTGTGTATTGATTAGATTCCATTTATAATTTCGTACACTATTGAACACAAGGACTGAATTCAGATGATATGAATGTTACAAGAACCAAACAATCACCATATGTTCGAGATCGGCTCTAATTCAGTTTTCTAGGGGTGTTTGTTAGAAGGGATATAGGAGGTGGGATAGAGATAAAAAACACGAGATAAGTTATCCCGTGTTTGTTTGGGAGATAGAAGAGTGAGATGGATGAGGGATAAGCTTCTTATCCCTCAAATCCTATATCCAGGAGGGGGGTGGTATAAGGAGGTGGGATAAGCTCCTACGATTTTAATAGGATGGAAAAGTCTATCTTATCCCTCAAATTAATATTATGTAGCTTAATTAGGGTTAAAATAGTAAAATGTATTATTTTATCCCTATCTCTATCCCACGTACCAAACATTGAATAATAATTCTCGACTATCATATTTTTATCCTTATCCCAACCATTTATCCTTATCCCTATCCCAACTTTTATCCATATCCCAATAGAATATCAAACGTATCATAGCATATATCAAGTCAATGAGATAGGAGAACATTAGGTTTCTCCTTCATAATTTCTTTTTCCGCAACTGTTAACCTTACAATGCTTCCTAAAATACATTTTTCAATATTCCGGTTATTATTATTATCTTTTTAAGGCAGAAGGGTGGAATAAAGTCATAATTAATTTTTGGGCAAAGTACGAAAAAAATGCTCGTGGTTTGTCTTATTTGCAAATAGAAGTCCGTGGTTTAAAAGTTTACAAATAGAGGTATGTGGTATACTTTTTTTTACAAAATAAAGTATTTAAAATTAATTTTTTAAGTAATTGATGACAATCAAGAACATTTTTTTATTTTTTTCCAATTACATTTATATGTTGACAAAACATAGATCCCAAAATCAAATTTCAACAGTGTAAAATGAATTTAAATATCAATTTAGCTCATAAACTTTCAGATTAGTAAAATATATAAAATGTCACCATATTATTTATTGTTTCGATTTAGGAAATTCTTTTTTTCGGGGTTGTGTTTTGCTAATATATAAGAATATTTTTTTAAGATAAAAATGTATTTGGTTGTAATCAGAACTTAACTGTGTAATTGTAATACTTTATTTCGTAAATAAAACATAATACAAGCCTTTATTTGCAAACTTTTAAACCACATGTCTCTGTTTTCAAATTGATCAAACCACAAACATTTTTTTCGTACTTTTCCCTTAATTTTTTACATGTCGTCCAACTTTTTAGGGAAAGTTCGGGTTGATCTTATTTTAGTAGGTTTTATGAGTTTTCTTTTACAAATAAAATTTTAACTAATTTTTTCAAGAATAAGTCTTAAATTTTTACAATACTAGTTTGTTTGTTTTTTGGGGGATAAGGGTGAAATTGGATCCTGAGGTTTTCGGGGAAGTGTTGATTTGATTCTAACGTAATCATTTTGTACATTATAATCAAATCAACACTATACCATTTCGTACCTTGAAATCAAATCAGCACTTTCTCCAAAACCGTTAAGATTATGATTATTTTTTAATCTACTCATATTTTGTAGAGTTGTTTTTCTCCAGGCTGGTTAACAAAGTGTTGATCTTGTGAAATCAAATAATCATAAATAATGGGTATAATTGCCTAATTTACCTCAAAAGGCACTTTTTAAGGGAATGATTGACTCTAATTTATAAGTTATAAAATGACATATTTAGGGATGCTAAAGGATAGGATATTCACGGATAATGTCATATCCGTACTTTTACCCTTATATATTTTGAATTATTCGTCCCGTTCTATTATCTTAATATGTACACAACCAAAAGACACTTTTAAAGGGATGATTGACTCTCATTTAAAATTTATAAATAACATATATGTGTATGATAAGCTATAACGGTAAGGTATCCACGAATAATGTCATATTCATACTCTTACCTCTATATATTTTGAATTATTTGTCCCATCCTATTACGTTAATGGATACATAATTATAATCTCATTCTAATCCCACATAATTCAAAGGTATTTGTAGATTTTCTTACTTGTTTAAATATATAAATAAGATCACAAAATAATAAATCATAAATTTGATTAAAAAAATACATAAACTTAACATTTTATAAATTTAACACAATCATACACAAATTTAATAAAAAAAATTCAAATACTTAAAAGTTTTCAATAACATTATATACACAAATGCAAATCATCAAATATTTAATATTGAGATTATTCATTTATTTCTTTCATGCATTCATAAATTTTCAAAAGAATAAAAAATACAATTTGACAAATACCTGATAGGTATTATGTAGTAGGTATGTACCCTGGTGGATATTTTCATTTATATCTCATATTTTAACTAACATTTTTTTAAAAATTTGGTTCTGGTCTCAAACTCTCTTATACAGAGTTCATATATTTCAATTAGAATCGAATAATTCTATTAGACATATTACATTTATAGGTATTCAATATATTAACAAAGGTTTTCATTCTTGTATTCGAAATAAGATGATATTGTAGCATTTTCCCATCAATATAAAAGATGCAACTAAATAAAAGAAAAGAAAAGAAATCCTTGTGAATCTTGAAACCAATGAAAACATATATAATTAATTCCTAGTTTTATATATGAGTAAATAAAGTTTATTATAAGGGGACATCAAAAGCTAGCTAAAAGGTATCCCCCACATGGGTTGTGGAAATTGCAATTATAGAAACACCCATCTCTTTAAAGAGAACAAAAGCTACAATACAATGTGCACATCCATGGGGGGTCTGTCATATGCTATTTCCATTTCGCAGGCCAACCAACCATGCTTCTTTATTTCTCTTCGCACTATTCTCACTATTAGCTTACGGGTTTTTACAGACCCGATCCATCTCCATACATTAGATTTTGCGATGCGTGTCGTTTGTACGATAGAAATGACACGTGTAACAAAATGTATAAGTGTTCAAGAAATTGACTGATTAATCCGTCTAAACGTTACATAGATGTCTGAAATCGATACGATTTTTCCGATTCGGCCTATTATTCAACGTTTTTTCATCACCTAAGCGTTTTTTTAGCCCTCTGGACAACGTATAGGTTGCGCTCGAAACAAAAAATGTTTTTTATTATTTATTTTTATTTTATTATAATTTATTTTTGAATATTAGTGAATTGTATTTACTATTTTGAGATATTTTTATTTAATTGTATTCTTTACTTGTTTCTCATAATATGTTTTAAAAATTTAAGGACATTTTTCATAGTTTTTGTGTAAATGATATTATCTGTGGACATTTTTTTTTTATTTGTTTAACTTGTTTCAATGCTATTATTATTGACACATTTCTTAAAGATACATGTTACAAATATACAGATCTTTTATATTATTATTATTATTATAATATAAGATAAAGTTTTAAAAAAGAAATAAAAATGTTATATTAAATCTTTTTATATTTTTTGTTCATAAAAGTATTGTTATAAAATAAGATAATTTAAAAAAAAATGAAAATGAAATACTGAAAATAAAAATAAAATAGAAAAAGATAAGAAAAATTAGCTTTTATTTTTCAATATCAGAACCCTCAAAAACATATTTTTTCGGATTATGGAAACTTTTGCAGTAATATAATATCTGCATCTACTTTTCGAAATAAGTCATTAAATATTTGTGGAGCTCAAACGAAGTCATATTGAGTGACATATGATCATTTGAAAATGACTGCATACAATTACCTAAAAACCTTACTGATCTGTAATTCCAGATTTTTAACCAATTAAACCACATGTGACCCACCTTTTTAACTTGGATGCTTTAAGTTAATATAGTGGAGAACCTGTGATAAACATTTCAGAGCAAATGAAGCAGTGGATGGATTGTGCAAGATTCTTTCATTTAAGTGACAATAACTATTAAAAGGAGCTTCATTCTTCATCTCCAACCCAAACTTCCAACCCAAAAAACCAAAAACCAAAAGAATCATCTTTCCAATCAAAATTATTTAACTCCAAACTTGTCACTACATCCATTATCAATCTTCTTCAACATTAAAATCCCAATCCCCTCAATTTCAGACTCCAAGTTTTCAATTTGATTTTCTAATGTTTAAGAACAATTCATCACCCAAAATTTCAACCATTGCTTTATCTAATTTTTCCACCATTTTTGGGACAGCTTCCAAGCTTTCAAATTTCATTTTCTTTCATCTAAACTTACCTTTACATATATCATTAATTTTTACGAAACCTTATTTATTAATCTCAAGCCTTTCAATCACATTTTACTCCAATTTAATTCCTTATCAACTCACATACTCTTATTATATTTTTTTACTCCACTTGTTGCCTACTTACTTTCGCACCTCGATTCTGCATCTTAAATCTACCCCTTAAGAGTAAGAGGCTAGTAAACAAGCTACTAAAGCTAGTAAGCTAGCATTTGCCCGATTGCTTTATGAGAAACTTTACTTCTGAATTATTTTTTAATTAAAGTTTTATGCATACTTTAAGATTCGAATCCAATATCATTAGTTTAAACGACTTTAGACTTTTAACCACTCAAACAAACCTTGATTGGTTAAATTTGTAATTTTTAAAATTGACATATTAAAAGGTATTTATTAGTTACTACTTTTTCTACCCATGTTTACCTTTTAAATTTAAAAGGAAGAGTCTTAGATGTTTGGTTAGACTTTTATAGGTTAAAAGTAGCTTTTTATAAAAGCTGTGAATTTCTGTTTTTTTTTTTTTTTTGTAAAAACAGTTTTTTCAATAACAAACAACAAACCGTAACAGCAAACAGCAAATATCAACAATAAACAGCAGTTAAACCAAACGGATCCTAAACTTATGGCTATTGAGATATCTAATTGTAAAAATAGAATCGATTAAAAATGCATAATTTTTTTTTACAGTTTCTATATAATAAAATCACACATGCAAAAAATATATTTTTAAATGAGAAAAATACAATTTGAAATACAAATAAAATAATCTATTTAACATTTACACCTACATGTTTCTTTAGCCAAAGAGCTTAAAGTTTGATTGAGTGCCTAAGGTGATAAATTGAAGAATTAAGAGCTCAATGCATAAAAATTGAAAAGATAAAGTACCTCTTATGTTTTTCTTTTTAGGGTAAATTACAAAACTGAGTTAAATGGGAGGCCCATTTACATTTTCAGACCCATTATCAACCAACTTACATATATAGACCATGCCCTAAAAACTTTCTGGAAATGCCCTTCATATATATATAAGAACTTTTGCATTTCACCCCTAAACCATTCGCGAAACTTGAACGACGAACACCAAAAACTCGAACGACGAACATCTTCAACACCTCCAATCTTTACATTTCTTCTTCCAGCGACTTCCAACTGATTCCAATGGCAAGAACCGGTAAGAAGGTATGTTATTTTGTGATTTCTGATTAGGTTTTAACGCTTCTATTCCTATACTACGGTGATTTTACTTCTCATGTGATTTAGAAGTAGGGTTTGCAAATTTATTGTGTTTTTTCGTTGGTTCATAGCTTCGTTTTGTTATAATGATACTTAGAAATAGTTAAAATCAGTTGTGGCGACCAAATTTTACAGAATCGACCAGTTCGCGAATATGAGTTTACTTCGCGAAGATCAAAATCTGCGAAGTAAACTCATGTCCACGAAGCAGTCGATGCATATGCTATTGTTCCGCATATGCGAAGTCGCGAATGCGCTTGTCAGTTCGCGAATGTCATATTCGCGAAGTGAGTATTTACTTGACTAATTTGATCTACTTTATGATTTGGAAGGGTGATCATTCTAAGTCTAATTCCAAAAAGAGGAAGAGGACATCAAAGACACTTAAGAAGAGTATCAAAGACACATTTAGGTACCCCTACGCCTATGATACGAGAGCTACTATCACGGTTCGTTCTGATGCTAAGGTGATGAAGAAAGTGAAAGAAAGATTATCCACAGTGCAGTTGGCCATGTTCAGGAAAACATGTTTTGGGCATTTGGTGGACTTCGAAGTGTATTCGTTGTCCTCTCCTCTATGCCATGGGGTTCTTACAATGGAGATCAATCCGAAAGAGGGTAAATCCGGAGAAATGTGGTTCCAAATCAATGGTGTTGAAGTGAAATTCGGTCAGCGTGAATTCACACTCATAACCGGATTGAGACTAGGTGATCCGTTACCAATTTTTAAACGGATGAGCAATTATAAAAGGGAAAACAGATTGAGGAATCTCTATTTTGGAGGTAGAGAGAGCATAAATCACAAAAATATATTCGATACCTTCTTAGAGACTAATTGGGGAAAAAATAACGATGATGCGATGGCAATGGCTATGTTGTTCGTTATACACAGGTTCCTACTCACAACTGATGCAGTGAAAAAGGTTGATGACAATATCATCAACCTAACTGATTTCCCCACTGTATTTAACTCGTTTCCATGGGGTGTGTCTGCTTGGAATGAGCTGTACAAGACGATGAAACGTGGGATCCCAGGAAGGAAGAAGGCATTTGACGCGTACAATGCGGAAGAAGGAAAGAAGAAGGCCGTCCCATATCAGCTTCATGGATTAGCACAAGCGTTCCATGTATGTTTCCTATATTCATGTGATTTACTTAATGTTAGATTTCAACTATAATGATTTTTATTTAATACTTTGTAGGCTTGGATACTGGAGATATTGCGTGAACCCCCTAAATACTATTTGAGGAGACCAAAGAACGTGTACCCTTGTATATGTCGGTGGATAAGTGCAAAGAATATAACTTTCTTAGAAGCTGAAGAAATATTTAAGGTACGTACATATGTCTTGTGTACAGAATTAATGTGTGCTTTGGATGTAAGTAACATGTGCTTATGGAGTTTGGTTTGATTTTTCATTTTTTCAGTCAGCTGATGTGCAAGCATCTGAACTTGTTATCGAGGAAGACGAGGCAAAGTGCGATTGGTATGCGCCAATGAAGGATTATTTTGATGGGAAAGCCGTAGACCTTGACCTTGATGTGTTATTCGCACCTTATAAGGGGTCTGAGCTAAGTCAAGAAGAAGAGAATAATGAGGAAGAGAATGGGGTACATAATGAGGAAGAGAATGCTGTAGAGAGTGAGGAAGAGAATGCTGTAGGTAATCAGGGCGAAGAGGATGTTGGAAATGAGGAGGAAGAGTATGTTTATATAGATGAGTAGGACAAAATTAGAAACGAGAAGAGGTGTAAGAAGAAGAATGAAGTGAATGTACAGGCAAATAAGGAAGAAGAAAGGAAGGCAAGGATGTGGGAGAGATTTAAAATGTTTAAGGTGGAACTTAAAGATTCATTGGCAGATGAATTCGAGCAGAAGATGAGGCGGGAGAGGGTGGAGTTGAAGGAGGAGTTGATGGCAGAGTTGAAGGTGGAGTTCAAGGAGGAATTGAGGGCAGAGCTGAAGGTGGAGTTAAAGGAAGAGTTGAGGGCAGAGTTGAAGGACGAGTTGAGGGTGGAGTTGAAGGAGGAGTTGATGGCGGAGCTACGAGCTGTGAGTAAGGCAGATTGGATAGGAGAGCGTCTTGGATGTGATATGTATACGAATTTCGAGTTTGTGGGGGGAAATAGGTGGGGATGTGGGGGAGGCGAACGTTGTAGAAGAGCATGGTGTGGAACATAGTGAAGAAGAAAAGAAGAATGAAATCATGATAGGAAAGAAGATCAGAGTGGAGTAGATAATTGAAGAGAGTGAGAGGAAGGAAGAGGGTGAGAGGAAGGAAGAGCAGTGTGAAGAGGATAAGAAAGAAGAGGGTGAGAGGAAGGAGGAGCAGTGTGGGGAGGTGATTGAAATCGGCGATGACACGGAACCACAAGAGATGCTCCCTGAAAAGGTATATGATAGTTTATATACATGTAGTTTTATATTTATTTTTAAATATGTTCCTTACAAGATGTTGGTCGTTATGTTTTGACAAGAACCTACATTATGGTCAGTCCGGATTGATAAGGATGATGTGTCTACGTATGAGGTATGGAGGAATTTTTGCAACAAAAAGTCATCAAGGCTCGTTAAAGGGACAGAACCACTGCAGCTGGAAATCCCGTGGTTCATACAAGCTGAGACACCGGGAAAATATTGGGACGGGGAGGTATTGCTTTTAAATATTATGGTTTGTTTGTTTGTGATGCATATGTTTGTGAAGCATGTGTTTGACTTATGTCTATATTTCTTTTTTAACTAGCACATCGATGCATTCATGTATCTGTTGTGGCGACAGTCGTTCAAGAATGGTTTAGATGCGGACTGGACTACATGTGATAGCCAATTCACCGGATATATACAATTGTCACACAATCTGGATATGGGGGCACGTGTGTAATACGATCAATGGTAGAGATGACATGTTTATGAGACCATGGAAGGGTTTGAAGCGAATATTCATGCCATTCAACATAAAAGGAAACCACTGGATATTAGGAGTGCTAAATACAACGAATATTCACATGTACATATGATAACAACCCAAATTATTCTTGAATAAGGAATAAAGGAAAATTAATAGAGATAATGACAAACCATTATTTCTTCTAAAAGAGATATTTATGCATGATTAATGTGGAATTAATGATAATTAATGCAGGGGTGAATATGCAAATAATGAGGAAAAGGAAGGAGTTTCTAGCATTATGCCACACCACGTGGACCATGGCGAGATACGCCATAACGAGATACGCCCGATGAGAGCGAGTAATGGAGACCCGCCATTGTTCTCAAAGAGACCGTACATACGCCTTGACGAATCCAAGAATACCAAAAGGCGCCTTTATTACCATCCATGAATGGGAATAAATACAATTAAATGGCAATTAATAGCCATTAAAGGGGAATAAAGACTTGACTGTTCGAATACCTCAACTCTGAGGGTTTCGATGCTAAATGCCGGGATTAGTGGAGAATTGATAACAATTAAAGATGAGTAATGACATGACTCTTCACCTGCTTCCCCATTAATACTGAAGGTTACAGAAACCTATATAAATACCCCAGCTTCCTAGGATCAAAGGTACACTTACTGATTCTCTACTTTTGTGCTTACAGTTTATTCTCTGAAATATAACTGACTTTGGCATCGGAGTGTCCCCGACCGATCCCAACGGCGCCTCACAGGGAAGTGCTCCGATCAAGGTTTTTTCCCCGAGTTATCAATTGGTGCGGTGAAGGTGGATCTCTAACAAACAGAAGATCACAAAATCTTGATTGTATAGAGTTTCACAAAGAACAAAACAATGGAGTCAACAGAATAGAAATCACAATCTCAAACTTTGGCTCAATCAGTACAACAAATCTATCCAAAGTTACAGTTCTCCATTTATTGGTGGGAAAGAGTTTTCTACATTAAATCTAAAATTTTATGATGAAAAAGATAAGTTTCCTCCCCTTTCTTATTCCATTTTTAATTAAAAAAAATTGAGATCCCTCACTCTTATAAAGTGCTATGAATATCATTACATGTTATTATGATAAATCTAATAAACTGTGAAAGATGAAGTCATAGATACAAATCTTTCATTAAATCTTGCATGCTTACTATGCCCTCATATTTTTATGCACGACAAGTATAATATGATATTTGATTTAGTACAAACGCATGTATAAGACCCGTAATCTTGGGATTTACAAAAAAATCATCAATTCAATGTGATTTTGTCATTTGATATTAAAATATCATAAAAGGGCTTATGTAATTACAAATGATTTAGATCTGGTCGGTCTTTTGGATGAATTAGAAGAAATTATAAAAAAATCATATTTGGTTTTGCCTTGTACAATTCACCATCTATATATGGCTTTTCTCCTATATAGTACTTTTAATATAAAAAATTCATATTTTTTAATATTGTTTTGTTAAACAGTTATTTCATTCCTTTTTTTTACAAGGATGTGTCTATTCATATAAAAACTGTTTATTTGACATTGTTAGAATTTCTGTTACCAACACAAGAGACTTGAAAATATTGAGTCTATTTGTAATTATCTTGTAATTGTCCCTAACTATTAAGGCCATTATGGGCTGATGAATTACCAAATTGGATAAACAAAACTTTCATGTCCTGAGCTAACTACAAAATAGTGCAAGTGTCGGTTTCAGATCAGAACATTAATTTATGAAAAATTCTTAGGATATACATGAGAATTCCTTAAAGATTGGAGGATTGTATGTGAAGGTAGGTGAGAGTGGATTTTGAGTAATTTTCCTTACACTCCAAATTGGAGGAGAATCATGGCACATGTATTTTTCTTCCAAAATTACCCTTTCTCTTTTATTTTATTCGTACAAATGAAATGATATAAGAGTAATTTTATATATAACTATATTATTAAATCACCACTTACCTTTCTTTAATTACACCTCATTCAAATGAGGCTTTAATGATCTCTGAATGCCATTAATGTATGGATGCACAATATTAATTGCAAGTAAATAGCAACTATGTAAGATATCTTACCCAATATAGAATGTCATAACTTTTATGACGTTTAAAATAAATATGCTATCTTGGATATTAATGTGCATTGAAATACAAAAGGACATTATTCTTAAACCATTCTCATTATGGTTATTTATTAAGAATTCATTATGATATTCATGTGCAGTAGCAATCTTTATGGTTATGACCGTTATACGTGATATTATTATTAAAACAAGCACGATTAAAATTCTATTATGAATTTGTTTGACATATGCTCGGTTTTATCCTTTGACTAAGTTCATTCTAGAGTCAGGGACCAACGCGAAGGAATTATTAAGTTGATTCCAAGATGAATTAAAAATTCCATAAAGAGAATTGCATCATACATGATATTTGCCAACAAGGCAAATGCAAACATTCTTTTGCTATGAAGTATGTTCCATGGATCAAGCCATTGATTCCCAAGGTAAGTGAATATAGCTTTTATGACTTACCTCAATCTTTTAATAATGGACAGAGTATGCCCCACTTCTGGAGTTCTTTTAGTGCTAACCCACAGGTACAAGGGAGTTGCTAATACTACAACAAGTGCAAACACTGATATGAAAAATAAAGCTCAATCCAAAGAAGTGTATATGCAGAGTCACTTCAGAAAAATTCCTTGACTATGTCATTGGCCAAAAAGGAGTTAGAGCAAATCCAGATAAAATAAAAGCCTTACGAGGAAAAAGGTGAAAAGAGCGCCTAAATAAAAGCCAGGCGAGGAAAAAGGTGAAAAGAGCGCCTAAATGAAAACCCCACAATGGGTGAGAAAGATCCAGAGGTTGAACGGGCGGATCATCATACTAGAAAGATTGTCAACAAGCATATCAAGGTATAAAACAATTCCTAGCAGAACCACCCTTGATGAGCAGACCAATCTGAAGGGGAGACCTGCATTTGTATCAATCTGTCATGGATAAAGCTATATGCACCGTGGTTATTCAAGAAGAAGAAGGTCAGCAGTTCTCCATCTATTATGTTAGCAAAATGTTGAAGGATGCGGAGACAAGATATTCGAAGCTAGATAAAAATGGCTCCCACGATTGTGACAACATCCATCCGCGTTAAACCATAGCTCCAAGCATAACCTCAACATGATCGATATCAAGATCAAGAGCCGGATTTACCATCATGATTCAACATTGAACACACGGATGATGAGATTGAAAGACGAGGGCATACCGCTCTATATAGACAAAAGAACTTTACACTCTCAAATACTCTTCCCAAAGAAGAGTCTCAAGACCTGGCGGCGGATCGATTCACCTCAAAGATAGGAAGCAAATCGATCGCCTAAGGCAACTTAACTTCCTCACCAGGAATAAAAGCTTCTAACCTTCACAAAGGTTCACACATTGGGGTACGGCTGGCCATCTACCCTAAACAATTAGAGAAATCCTAAACCAGATTCTAGAAAATTACTTGCTAAAAGATATAATGCATTAGTAAAAATAGTTCTGGAAAGCAAAGGGTTCATCCAACTAATGAAGCCTCGTCTTCATCAAATTAATGAAGCCTCGTCTTCTTTCAATTCATGAAGCCTCGTCTTCATCCAATTCATGAAGCATCGTCTTCATCCAATTAATGAAGCCTCGTCTTCATCCAATTCATGAAGCCTCGTCTTCATCCAATCAATGAAGCCTCGTCTTCATCCAATTAATGAAATCTCGTCTTTATCCAAACAATGAAGTCTCGTTTTCATCAAAGTAATGAATCTACATCTTCATCATAGAAATAACAAAGTCTCGCCTCCACAAAATGCACAAAAGTCCCTAAATGGCTGATCATTCTTACTGATCCCTAAGTGCGGGTCATTCTCCTCAATATGGCAGAACTGAACAAAAGAAGTCCCTAAGGCGAATCATAATCCTATGTCGTAGGAACAAATGGTCCCATAAAGGGCGGGTTATTCCCTTTCTAAAGGAAATATAACTCTCAAGAAGCCCCTAGAGGATAACAATGGATACGGTTGGCCACCTATCCACAAGGAAGCAAAAACCCCTAAAAGTGCATCATATCCATATATGATCCCACATAGGGCGGGTCTTGTTCATAAGATCCCGCATAAGGAAGCCCCAAAAGGCGCATCATTTCCATATATGATCCCCCATCTACGGCGGGTCCACTTTCCTCCAAGATAGAAAAATAAAACACCATTTAGACAGCCCTAAAGAGCTTTTTATACCTTTAGGGGGGCTTCTGATAACAACCCAAATTATTCTTGAATAAGGAATAAGGGAAAATTAATAGAGATAATGACAAACCATTATTTCTTCTAAAAGAGATATTTATGCATGATTAATGTGGAATTAATGATAATTAATGCAGTGGTGAATATGCAAATAATGAGGAAAAGGAAGGAGTTTCTAGCATCATGCCACACCACGTGGACCATGGCGAGATACGCCATAACGAGATACGCCCGATGAGAGCGAGTAATGGAGACCCGCCATTGTTCTCAAAAAGAGCGTACATACGCCTTGACGGATCCAAGAATACCAAAAGGCGCCTTTATTACCATCCATAAATGGGAATAAATACAATTAAATGACAATTAATAGCCATTAAAGGGGAATAAAGACTTGACTGTTCGAATACCTCAACTCTGAGGGTTTCGATGCTAAATGCTGGGATTAATGGAGAATTGATAGCAATTAAAGATGAGTAATGACATGACTCTTCACATGCTTCCCCATTAATGCTAAAGGTTACAGAAACCTATATAAATACCCCAGCTTCTTAGGATCAAAGGTACACTTACTGATTCTCTACTTTTGTGCTTACAGTTTATTCTCAGAAATATTACTGACTTTGGCATCGGAGTGTCCCCGGCCGATCCCAACGGCGCCTCACAGGGAAGTGCTCCGATCAAGGTTTTTTCCCCGAGTTATCAACATATATGATAGTTGTCTTTCTAATGACAGTGAGGAGAAGCTTGGTCAAGTACTCCAGAGGCCCATGACCGTACTTGCATACGCTATTGGCAAAACCATAGGGTGGACTTGTCAAAATCAGGACAACCGGATAGGGTGGACTAGGCTACCGGACACTCCACAACAGAGAACAACATCGAACGTTTGTGGGATGCTGGTGTGCATTTTTTCTCAACTTTTAACAGCTGGTCGGCAGGTGCATGAATTAGACCCAGATGACGGAGATTTCCTTAGATTACGTGTTGTCCTTGAAATTTTCTATGGCAAACTGCATAAATTTTGAGTTGTACTATTGGTGTTTTTTGCACGTGATATATCTTTTGTTATATATTGTGCCCATTGCATATGCGAAGCACATCAGCTTCGCGAACATACCTCCTGATCCGCAAACTGGTGTATTCGCGAATTCGCATATCACTGAATTCGCGAAGTTGTCCATCTATTCGCGAGGTTGTTTTACACAAACTAAAAAACACATTATTCGCGTAGCTATTAGTTCGCAGTATTCATATTCGCGAAGGTACCATTGCATATGCGAAGCACATCAGCTTCGCGAACATACCTCCCGATCCGCAAACTGGTGTATTCGCGAACATCCACTTCGCGGACATACCTCCTGATCCGCAAACTGGTGTATTCGCGAATTCGCATATCACTGAATTCGCGAAGTTGTCCATCTATTCGCGAGGTTGTTTTACACAAACTAAAACACACATTCTACTGAATCATTATACAAAACCCACTATCCCATGTGCTATCTACTGAATTAGTAAACATAATTTTACAAAACATAATAAAGCTTCATCGTACAAATTCATTACAATAATTAATCTCACAAGACATAAGAATACACGTTCTTACAAAAACATAAGGATACATGTTCTTACAAAAACATAAGGATAAATTTTGCTCTTACAAAAAATAAGGATAAATTTTGCTCAAACCGCATCAATTGTTCGAAGTCCTAAAACTTCGTGAACTTGCTATTGTACTTGGAGTTTGAATTGTATTTGGCAATGATCGGTGACAATTCAACCTATTGTGCCCGCTATTCCCACATCGGCTACATACCATTGGCAATGGGTTTTCACATTGTGAAGGTCTTCTGTTCTGACTTCTTGGTTGTCCAACTGGGGCAGAACCTCTTACAGGGGGAAGCACATTCCTTAGAGGGTCACAGTTTGTCCACTTCGTCTGGGGTTCGAGTGGGTAGATACACTATGCGTAAGCTAATCTAACTGTGTTGTTGGTGTAATATTTATCAACCCATTGGTATGCGTTACTTAGTCGATTCTCACATGCAACTTTACATACATGTTTACAAGGAAATTGAGAAAGTTGCCATTGCCTACACGTGCAAGTACCTGCGTTTAAGTCAACAATACCCCCTTTCCCTCGGTCCCCAATCTGAAATGTGTGTTGGTTTATTCCACTGAATGTACATGGTATAACTTTAGTAACATGTTTCTTCATCTTTCGTTCACCGTACAATGAGAGATAATGTTCTCGTGCTCCTGGAAATGGAAACATGAAGGTAATGTATTTATGTATCATCTAAATTACCAGAAATGACAACGTATAAAATATTTACCAGCCGCTGTTTGTCTTTCGTAGAACCATCATTGGACAGTAGTTCTAATGTACTCTATCAACATTGTGATGGGTAAACGTCTTCCTTAAACCATTACTGCGTTCCATGATTCAACAATGTTTGTTGTCATTATGTTATAACGACGGGTATGAAAATATGCACGCGACCATCTCTAGATACCAGCTTGCTCTAGATATACTGCTGCTGGGCCATGTAGCTCACGTAGTTGAGCGAATGCTTCGATAAAATCTGAAACCCTGTAAGCTTTAGCAGCTCCCCAATACACATCGCCTATCTTTCTAACTGACCTGAATTTGGCCTGCAGGTTCATTTTCAAATGGTGACAACAACATCCATGTATTGCATTTGGAAACACCAAGTTCACAGCATAGTCAATTCCTTTGTGCCTATCAGAGATGATGGCAAAATTCTCTATGTCCCCAATACATTCTTTGAGCTTGGTCATGAACCAACTCCAAGCCTCGTTGCTCTCGTTTGGTCCAACCCCAAAAGCGATAGGATAAATCTGGTTATTACCATTTTTCCCAACTGCAATGTACAATTGTCCTGGATACTTACCTTTTAGGAAGGCTCCATTAACGCAAATGACAGACCGAATGTGTTCTTTAAAAGCTCTAAGTGAATGACCAAACGCCATAAAGAAGTACTGAAAATGATCAGCATCGTCGGTTTGAATATGTGTTACCGTACCTGGGTTGCATGCTTTCAACGTCTCACAGTGGTCCGACAACAACATGTACGACTCTTCCGGTGAACCCATCACATCTTCTATCGCCAAATTCCTTGCTCTCCAAGCCTGCATATACGACAAGTTTGTTTTATAATGGGTCTCAAAATCTTTCACAATGTCCTTTGGTCTAAACACTCTACCCTGGATATCAAACTTATCTGAAAGTAGTATGCCAGCCACTCGTTTCCCCGCTTGCATGTGATGTGGTAACATTTGATCCCTAGAACATGTGTGGTTGTCCATTGTATCCATTCTTCAGAGCCTAAACATACTTGAATTGGATATCGCAATTCCTCTAGCACGCCATTTACATACATCTGAATGTCTACATCTAACCTCAAACATGGACTTGTTAGACTTGTACACTTTCCATTCGAACCTGTTATTCACTGCGTATTTACCTAGTGCATCCTGCAATTCTTGTTTGTTGGAGAACATGTCGTGTACCTTTAAACCGACGACCCCTTTCGATGAACTATCTTCAATAGTAAACTTAGGTGCATCATGGATCTCAGGTAGCCATCGAAATGGATCACTCCTCTTCCTTATTGTTTCTACATTCTCTGCTAATACCCTACTTTGGGGAACAGCTTCGCAATGCGATTGTCTTAGAGGGGTAGGTTGTCCATCATTTACTGTTTCCTTTGTGTCATCATGACCCCAAATGTCATCATCGTACATCTGGTCCTCCAGATGATAAACCGGATTCGAGTTAATATCATCTAAACCAGGAGTGTGGGATGCAATATTGCACTCAGTGATTGGTTCTTTTCCTGGCCTATGAGGGGGGCGTTCAACAGTTGTGTTGTCTACTTCAGGAGTTGTTTCAAATACAATTGTGGCATTGTCATCACAACTTGAATGAATAACATTCTCTACCTTCGTGACTCACGGTTGGATTGTTCGTGACTCAAAATTAGCATATAGTGGGGTAACATCGTCAGTTTTCATCCGACAATAATCTAAAAAACACTCAACATCACTTGAATCAACAATCGGAACTACTGCCCCAGGTAGTTGCTTTCGACCGTAAGTTAACTGCATAGTCATACGCAGATCAAATGACATTGGATCAACATGAGCAGTAGTGTATACTATCTCTTGCAGCCTTTCCAAGCTCATTCCCAGAGACATCTTCAGTAATTTCTTCTCACCCCCCTCGTATGTCATGTTCTTACCAACTGTTTTCCACCGGCCATTCCACATGATCACACACAACACAAACTGGTCTGACATGCTTCTATCAATAATAAACAAAAAAGGAATGAGATAACAGAATGAAATAACATCATGAAATAACATACACTTCGCACACTTCGCACACTTCGCATAATTCGCAGTTATTCGAATATGCGAATTCGCATATATCGCAAATACATTCGCAGACTTCGCATACTTCGCAAATACGTAAAATATGCGAAGTGTGCGAATCCAATAATGGAACACCATATCTTCGCATACTTCGCGTATATTCCATATGCGAATTCCGCGAAGTATGCGAATAACAAACGCATACACAGCCTTCAATCGACTTCGCATATTAAGATTTCGCGAATCGAAATCATAATTTGCGAAGCACGTGATCTTCCGCAAACGAAGTTCAGATTTACAAATTTCTAACCTCAAAAGTAAACTGCTGCTGAAACTAACATCAACGAGTTCAAAGCGATTTAACCATATGAAACTAACATCATACTTACATGACAAGGCTTGGGCTTAGATTGATGAAGGATCTTAAGGGAAAATAAGAGAGAGAAAGAGCGAGCTGTGAGAATAATCCAAGAACTAAGAGAGAAGATGAGATGAAATTCTGATTAAGTAACTTATATATATGAAGGGTATTGTGGGTATTTCAAATTAAATCAGTCTATATATGTAAGTTGAACAATAATGGGTCTGAAAATATAAATGGGTCTCCCATTACACCCATTTTTGTAATTTTCCCTTCTCTTTATTCAATAAACAAAACTAATTGTCCTATTAACCTGGCCTGACCTAATTGCACCTTCACCACCATTTTGTAACAGGCCTGTGATCTTCCCTTCCTCTCTTCCTCGAAGGGGGACAAAGGGAAGACGAAACTCCAAAACTCCAAAACTCGGCTGTATCACCAGAGAACTCCATGAATTTACACTGATATTTTCTCTCTCTAATTCTCAACCTTCTACTTGCATCAATTTCTCTCCAGATGGGGAAGAAAAAAGTACCTGATTGGCTCAACAGTTCTCTCTGGTCCACCACTCCTTCCTCCTCTGCCAACGACGATCACCTCCCTCCTTACTCCTCCAAGCTCTCCACCACCACCGGAACCGAATCTCCTGTAGAGCCACCGGTTCCCGTACCACCTCCGGCCGCGAAAAGAGAAGAACCTCCTCCTCTTTCTCCTCCAAAACCTGAAATCAGAACTAAAGATAAGGATTCCCGAAATAGTGTTAGTAGTAATAATAGCAATCATAACGACAATTACAGTAATATGGATGAGGAAAATTATAGTCCTGTTACTAGTCCTTCTGCGGAGGATATTTCTAGACAGGCGCAGCTTTTGACCGAGGTCTGAATTACTTTGATTTAGGATTCTTCTATCTGTTAATGTGAATGTGTGTACATGAATTAATTTTGGTGATGAAATGTTGTTTTAGTTATCCAGGAAGGTCGTAAATATAAGGGAGCTCAGGAGAATTGCGTCTCAAGGGATACCTGATGGTGCTGGCATTCGTTCCACGGTCTGGAAGGTATGCTTTCTTTATCAATTTGAATGATTTGGCGTGACTTTGTGGTTTTGAAGTACCTGATTCTGTAATTTGATTCTAAAATGTGAATAAGTTTGGGATGAATGGGACTCTTGCATCTATTGTTAATTTAGTGTGATAAATTAATGCTTACTTGATTTTGACAGCTCTTGCTAGGATACCTACCTCCTGATCGTTCACTGTGGTCTTCTGAATTGGCTAAGAAAAGGTCTCAGTACAAGCATTTTAAAGAGGATCTTCTGATGAATCCTGTAAGTCTTACTGACATTATGTTGCCTTAGTTTTGTTTGTATATGAGCTTATGGAACTGAAATCATCATTAGGTTGACACAACACAGTAATTTGATCTGTTGTTTGGTTTGTCTTTGACTTTCTCCGTGTGGAAAGTCCTTAATCAGTTTACTGGACAGTTAAACCATATGAACTTGCCTAAATAGAAGCAGAGGAAAAATTCATACTAGGTATATGCTTCCAATAGTAGCCCAGTTTTGTCTTTGCTCATGAACTACCAGAAGCTATTAGATTTTGAAAATTGAAACATTTGTGATATTAAGACCTAGGGTGCTCTAATTTTAGTTTTTATCCTGTTAATAGTTTGGGGTATCTGATTATTTTTGTGGCTAGTTAGTCAGAAATCACAAGGAGGTTAGAGAAATCAACTGGTTTTGAGAATGACGACTCAGATTCTGAAAACAAAGGTATGCTTTCAAGGTCAGAAATACCCCAAGGAGAACATCCTTTGAGCCTTGGGAAGAGCAGCATCTGGAATCAATTCTTCCAGGTATCACATTAAATGCTTTAGGGACGTTTTTTTTTTGTTTTTTTTTTTTGATGTTTTCTACAATATAAAAGGAATAATCAATGAAAAGAAACAGATGAAATTATGTGTATATTTGATGATCTTTGTTCCATTCTTTCTCATGCATTTAGCTTCAGGGTTATGTTAAAATCTTAGCATTTCCTATGCTTGATCATCATATTCAGCTTAATTGCAATTGATTTACCTCGTAGTGTACTCTCATATTAGTGGCCCGAGTCATTTGACTAATTCTTAAATACTGTGCCCTTGGATCTGCTCCTCTTGAACATGTAGAGGAGAACAACAAAGTGTGTGAATAGTTTTATGAAACACTGAAGACTCTGCTAGGTGATAGTAGATCTTAGTCTACTATTCTTGTTTGGGTCTTTTAGTTGCAGTTAAAACAAATGAAAAATTATGATCTGAATGCAGTTTTGATTCTTGTCCAGGGTGATACCTTGGTATGTAAGTTACAAGTATTTTCATAGCAAGTGATTGCATGTCTTAGAATGCCCTTAGTTCTCATTGCAATCATAGCTGTGTCTTTTCTATTTTCTTTTGATAAATATGTTCTGCTCATGCACATAATGCTTATAGGATATTCCTTGCTGGTCGTGACCATAGCATTATTATTTATTCCTTACTTAGTGTAAGCATCACAATACCATGTGCAATTGCACTGCAAAATAAGATGTCAGTATTTGTGTTTTCTGAATTTTTTCTAATCAGGTAATCCAGTTTTATCATTTTGTAGGACACAGAGATCATGGAGCAGATTGACCGAGATGTGAATCGAACTCATCCAGACATGCACTTCTTTTCTGGGGACTCAGCTTTTGCTAAATCTAATCAGGTTTGCTATTGCTCCAGTTTTGATATGTGATCTAAAACTTAGTTGTTTGATTGACTTATAAGGCCTTTTCTCTTCAGGATGCTTTGAGAAACATACTAAATGTATTTGCTAAATTAAATCCGGGAATCAGATATGTCCAAGGGATGAATGAACTTCTGGCACCTATTTATTATGTATTCAGAAACGACCCAGATGAGGAAATGGCGGTGAGTGCTCTTTTTTCTTCTCTCTGTTTTTGCCTATTTGTTATTAAGGTTATTTTAAGTTTTTTGGCTCATTAATCTTATTTTTTGGTTTAAATTTTGAATTTATTCATGTATCTGTCTTCCTGCAATATAATGATTGAATATAATGGAAATTTTATTAAAGTTTCAAATTTCGCTTCAAATCTTTGGTTAATGCGAAGCATCTGAAAAAGAGATAAAAAAAATTGTATAGTGCACCGTGGAGGTTTTAGTTGGAACGAAGGAAAGGTGATGGAAATGTTTTTCTCTTATCTTTGTGCCCTTTTATGGGGATATATGAAAAGAACGAACAATAACACCCTATCCTACACATGACACACCCAATCCATCCAATCCATTTGCTGTTTCTGCTGATCGTGTAGTTTTGGGAAAAGAGGAAGTTGGATTAATAAAAACTGAGTTGTACTTCCCATTTTCCCTTAATAAATTTAAAGACTTACAGAAATGTCTTCTTGTCCAACTTTGTCCTTTAATATTACTTTGACTGAACTGAAAGTAGGGGCCTTATGATGAATTTTGAACAGTTAACACCTATGTTGCATGGAAACTCCTCTTCATTAGCGTTTCCGCGTTTCGTGTCTGTTTCCGTTTCCGTTTCCGTTTCTTTTCTGTTTCCATCACCGTTTCCTAGCTAATTTTTCATAGAAATAATGTTTCCCGGCATCCGTTTCATTTTCCGTTTCCATGCAACATAGGTTAACACAATTCGCTTGCTCATTGACACCTCATCCCCATGGGATGTATCCATAAGCCGCTGTATAACTGGTCTGCGAATTGAGAATTATGACAGTGCACAACATGCATACTAATTTTCTGGTAGTTAGATAAACAACTATTTTATCTGTTACCTTTTGGGTTCATTCTGTTTATCAGTTACTTTTTTCAAGTTATGCAGGCTTGTGCAGAAGAGGATACATTTTTTTGTTTCGTTGAGTTACTGAGTGGATTCCGGGATCATTTCTGTCAGCAGCTTGATAATAGTGTTGTTGGAATTCGTGCAACAATTACAAGATTGTCCCAACTTTTGAAGGAACACGATGAGGAACTTTGGCGTCATCTTGAGGTCACAACTAAGGTTAGATATGATTCTAAAGTATGGATTCAGTTATTCTGAACTTTATGCGGGAAATACATTTACATTTCTCTGTCCCTCTTGACACTTGGAAGTTAATTGTGCATGAGCTTCCATGCTCTGTTTGTTGCAAATCTCTAGTTCAATGATTGATCTATTTGGGTAGCTCAGTATGCTCTTTGGTTGCCTCTTAAAGAATGTTCTGCCAGTATAATCCCGTGCTATCTTATAAAGCATACTGTAGAATCTTCCCAAACATAGAGTTATTTATTTCATCGCTTTTCTCTGTGTAGTACGGGCCATTGGACTTAGAAGTTTCTTTAACCCTTTATCTGAATTTATAAAACCTATAAAGCATGTAGATTGGACTTTCAGACTATGAGAAGATCTAATCTTATTGATTTCATTTTTAAAATGAGATACTATGGAAGGAAATAAAAACTGGAGATGTTATGTTCTAAATATTCAAAAGAAAAAAAAAGTGATATGTTTGTCTATCAGCAGTTCACGTACATGCACTTATTTTTTCTTTAGTGTAATTCTACATCTTTTGGAAAATGTGTGCAGTGGAAGTATAGAACAATTTCAAGATATTTGATGATGTTGTGACATGGGATATTAAGGCAATAACATAGAGATGATTGATTTTTTTTTTTAGTGGAAATGTTTAAGGAGGTAGTTTTACGGATGCTTTATTGGGAAGAAATCCTATTTCAGCAAATAACATATATAGTTTAGGTGCCCTACCTGAACTTTTGGGATTCTATTTTGATGTTCTCAAATTATTCCCAAGTTCTATTATTTAGGACTTCTACTATTTAGGAGCTTTCCAATATAAGAATTCTTATTTTTATGCATTTAGGATCATTGTCTATTTCAAGGACAGAATCATATTCAATAAAATCAATACAAATAAAAAAAAACTGTAGATAGAGTTAGGTGATCTCTTACGAATCACCTTTGAGCTTCAAAGATAGGTCCCTCGAAGTACTGGAGAAATAAGGGAAATCAAGGATTTTCAGGATCCTATTTCCCATACTATTCTTTCACCTTCCTAAAACTTTTTGTCTATAGCAGAAAGTTTAGAGTTTTGTCAGTATTTATTGACACTACCAATCCCCTCTTCTGTTAATAAATTAAGAAACAGCAGCATACTGTATTTCGTTTGGTATGCTCTATGTTACACATAAACTTTGATTTTAAAGCGTTTCACGCTTCCATATCTGTTTCGGAAACATAAACACTTAGAAACTTGTAGGAAATGTTTCAGCTCATGTTTCCATAAATCCCTAATATTTTCTAGATCATTTTCTACAAGCTTTCAAAATGAAAAAAAAAATCTCTTCTTTTCTTCTATTATGTGGCTTGCAGGTGATTTTTCTTAATGCATGCATATAAAATATTAAACATACACTTTTTATAATTTTAAAAACTTATAAATATACCCATATATTTTTATTTCCTCCATGTTTCCATTTCCTATATTGTATACAAATATAGTTTCCCGGTTTTTGTTTCCGTGTCCATTTTCATGTAACATAGGGTATGGTTTATCTTTTAATTGGATGATAATTCTCTACTAATGTGTGATATGTTTCCATTTGAAAACAACAGGTGAACCCACAATTTTATGCATTCAGATGGATTACTCTCCTCTTGACCCAGGAGTTCAACTTTGCAGATAGTCTTCATATTTGGGACACACTTCTTAGTGACCCTGAAGGTCCTCAGGTAAATTTTTATTTCCTTGTTCGGTTACCAGAATTTTTCCTTATTCTATGAAGTGCAATGTCATAGGGAGTGAAAACAGCAAAATCTCCTTTTATTAGTCCACTGCTTGATCATAACAAGTCTATCATATATAACGATACAATGAAGCTTGTTGCTTCGAGGGATGCACTGATTTCTGCGGCTGGAGTAGTGATGTGCGGGAATTCATTCAATTTGATAGTCTCTGCAAGAAAATCTTGGAAGGTTGTGTAAAAGCAACTGGACAGATTAGTTTAAACAATTGTACAGTTAAGTTCCATCTCGTGGCTCTGAACTGAGGACTTCAACAATGCGTCAGGCAACAGCTTACTGTGTATTAGGAAGCATATTGTATGACATATAGATTTGTGCAAGTGCTGTAAGAAGACAATTGTTGATTGTAGTGTTTGAGAAACCTTCGGATTCGGTTACTACCGATGGAGTCTAACATGAAATATTTTAGATTGAAGAGGTACCTGAATGTTCAAGGGAAAATAATAGCCACCTTCCTATATATCAAATTTGCTTAGATTCACACTTTTATATACCTTTAGCATCAAATTGCCTACAATTACCACATTAATGGACAGTGGAAATATGAATGCTGACAAAGTTACTTCGGAATTTCAGGAGACTTTGCTTCGAGTATGCTGTGCAATGCTGATTCTAATACGGAGGCGTCTACTAGCAGGGGATTTCACTTCAAATCTCAAGCTACTCCAGCATTATCCCCCTACGAACATCAGTCATATGCTTTATGTTGCAAACAAGTTGCGTGCTCGACCATCAGTCTAATGTTCATTACTCTTGTATGTTCCATTCGTCTCTTTCCCATATTTTTGTGTTTCGAAAAAGAAAAAAAAAATGTTTGTAAATTACTGCCTGTAAAGTTGGTTGAAACTAACAGCTAACATGTGGAGAGATTCGCTGGCATCCTTTTTCCTTGAATGCATCTTGATGGAGTAGGCATATATTCTTTTCTTGATTTCATTATGCCCATCCGTATTTTAGATTGAGATGTTGGTAAATTGTTTTATTGCATTCTGGTTGACTTCGTATTCGTTGGAGTATATACCGAAAATTCAGTTATTTATTTGTTCTATACTGTTAGCTTCTGATTTATATCAGGAGTAAGGCACTGGCAAAAATAAAGTTGCGCAATAACAAAACCTAACGTGGATGTTACTACTTTTACGTGACATTCTTGTTATGTGAATCCTTTCTTTTGTTTTCACAAGCCCTTGGCGGTGGAATAATGATTGTACTTCAACTAATGAGAATAGTGATTCTCATGCCATGGCAAAATCAATTAAAGGTGCAATGGTTACTGCATGTCGAAACATCATGAATCTTTTTGGATTTTAAACTGTATGGAGTTAACTTCACCGTGCCTTCTGTAAAGGTATTTTTACTGGTAATAATGATTTTAGTAACAGATGTTGGCATCTGTGCAATCTAACGACGTTTTTGTTTGAAGACTTCTTATCAATATGCTCTGCAATATGCACTATAGAAAATACACTGGTGGTCCTTTTTGGCAAACATTTGCTATCATAAAAGTGCCAATGGAAACTTTACCTATTTCTCTGTTACGCAAAAATAATACAGCTTGCTATTTTTCTTACAGCAATAAAAGATGCCACACCAACTCTATTCAGAAATCTTCATAGTGCCTGTCCTTCCTGTGGTAGACACCTAAATTTAATACAGGCAGAAAAATCAATCTTGTCTGCTGGTGCTTTGGCAGAAAAATCTATCTGGTTTGCTGGTGCTTTGGCAGAAGAAAAAAAATCCCACTCTATCAACCTGATGAATTACTGCAACCCAAATTAGAACCTGCATGGATCAGATTGCTAAACTTTATAACAAGTCCATGATCTCTAATCAATGAAACTAGGATTTAATCTTTTTATCTCTAATTGAAAAGCTGCAGCGGATGACAATGTTTATTCAGAATAATTTCAGGAAGCTTCCTTTGTAAGCTCCTCACCCACTTAAGAGGCAAAGCCCAAAATAATTGTTCACAAAAACTATAATTGAAGTTCAACATTCTAAAGACATTCCACTTCTATCCTAGCCATCACATAAATAGTATAAAAACTGGACAGTGCGCTAGCATGCTATAAGGGAGATGCGAGTTGTCACGTACTTCACATTAGTAAAAACTAAAAAGGCATAGATATACATTTCTTTAGGTTTGAATAGCATATAAATTTTGATGATAAAATAATGAAAAGCAAGAAATATCAAATTATCAGTAGCAAAATAGACTAAATAATATCAGGTTAAGGGGGAGAAAAGCTCCAAAAGAGATCATTTCTATTTACTTCATGACAAGTTCTCTGTTAGACAATCAATGGAACCCAAAACATGTACAAGAATCAATCATTTCAAACAAACACATTACACCGTGACGGGTAGAAGAAAATCCTTGTGTAAATGATATGTGGGCCCTACAAAGTTAAAATGGCACTTTTTACCCACAACAACACTCCCCCTTGTCCCTGAAAAAGAGATGCAAAGCATCGTACCCAACCTTAAAATGATGAACTTCAGCATTATTTATGTTCAGTAATTCTGATAAAAATTATCTTTGCAGTCCAACAACTGCTAAGATGTCAAAAATAAAATTTGAAGTTTTTTCCCTCTCAAAAATCATGAAGCACTTTCTAAAGCAACTTAGGCACAATTTAAACACTTCACTTCACCATAAGTGAGTAATACAATTATGAGATAGAAAATAATACCTTGTATGGAGAGCATGCTGCAAATACTTTTCTCCCCAATTTGTCCATAGTTTCCATTACTGGGAGGCAGTAACTATCACTAAAAGCATATGGCTGCATGTCTATGTGGAATTCATTTGATCGAGGGGTTTTGGGTCACGGACCTCATTGTTCATTTGACTCCGTAACTGGGTATCTAAAATTTGCAGAACATTATCTGGTGGGCATTTATGTGCAGGATTCAGTGTTTCCATTTGACAAAAACATTCAGGCCAAGAATTTGTATAGAAGGATTCAGGTGAAACTCGCTTGTGAGGACCACCAAAGCTTGTTTTGTACATGACACGCCTAACAGCATCTTCAAAACCAGCAGTCCTACCATTTGCCCGATCAATGAAAACTGGGGCTAGACCTTTCCTGTCAGGTCTAATTGTAGTCCGGAAGCCATAGTAGAGGCGGTGGCCCAGGAGATTGTTTGCAAAATTACTTGGCCCATCATATGTAGGCATGAAAATGTCCGCAAGGAGACAAACCATGTAATCAACAGCAGATCCTAACAATCCATGGGTGTTCGTGGCTAGGTCCTCCGAGGCATCAACAGAACTGTGATTCTCAAGGCGAGGGAACAGCTTTCTAAATGGTTTCATGAATCGCTCTCCACCAAACAAATCACCAGCTGCTAGAAATATTCGGGTAGAATTGTCAAATCCCATTGCACGTAAGATAAGACCAACCTACAAAAAAAATTCAACATTATAGAGTTTATCATGCCTGCTTTATCCTCCAATTTTAAAAACAAGAAAAAATAAAATAAAATAAAGCAGCAGTATGGAGATGTCAACCAAGATTCATATATAATTTCCTCTAACCTTAAGCCATTGCAAAAAGCAATTGAAGAAAATGGATATTAATGCAGAAAGTTTTACCTCTTCTGGAGTCAAAGGGCATTTTCCAATGGCCCTTCTCTCTTTAGGAACAAGTTTCTTTTCAGCAAAGTTCTCCTTCCGGTATTTTTCCAATTTTTTTTGCTCAGCGGAGCTAAATATGTCAAAGCACCTATTTAAAATATCCACACAATATATCAAAATGACATTATTTTCTTCTAGTATATTAAAAAATGTTCGTATTCATATTTTAAACCCTCATAAGCAGTTGAGATGTAAAATGGCTAAACAAAATAAGTTAGTGATTCTTTTGAGAATAACAAATTTTATCAAACCATGTGCAGAAACTGGAACATTTCAGCAGAAGCACGACTAAAATAAATATTTCTGCCTTAGCAGTTTTCCATCCTAGAGGTAACCTTAAAGTCAATCCTCAAAATGCCATTTAAATCCTTTAACTATAAGATTTTATGTATTTTTCAGCCAACCTTTTGTACATGCTCATGCACATTAATTCTCAGTTTTGATACCAAATATAATTTCAGAACATACCCAGCAAATGCCAGCATATCCATCTCGAAGCGAAGGTGTATAGCCATGAAGTGACCTTGTGCACGTAACTTATCAACTATCAACTCACTCAGCTTCATAATATGAGGCTTAAAAATTAGGGCATGGTAGTTTACCCTGCATCTTAACCGCTGGTATTCAGGGTTGTCAATTTCTTCAGCTAAACGGTGGGAAAAGGGAGTTAGATATATGGCTCCATGTTCCCTCATCTTTTCCAAAGCAGTGGTCGTATACCAACTAATAGGAGCATCTCTTGGGGGGCGCAGCTGAGACAGGGGAAATATAAAGAAAAACAAAAGAAGGAAAAGGAAGTCTATATATCAATACACATGCATAAGCTCAAAAATCCTATTTGCTTAAATTGAGTACATGAGATGATTAGGAAATTACTTACCTGGAAAGCTTTTATCTTTTTGGTTTTTCCATTTTTGCGAATTTCTGGAATACTTCCCACAATTCGTACATCATATCTCAATGACTCAATAAAATGCTCAACATCATAAATGCCATGGAAGCCACTATAAACAGAACAGAAAATATCAATCACTTACATTGCTAAAAAAAAAAAAAAAGTCATGTGTCCAGATCACGAACCAACTTCAAAGAATGTTTAAATAAGCAGGAAGAAATCACGAATAAAAAATGATAAACTCAATCGATCCTATGGAGCAGAATGACAAATTGCATGTAACTGAAAACACACTGTCATATCCATGCCGAACAAAAATACAGTGGTGAACTTATTTGAATTGCATGGTCATTATTAATGAATGCTTTTTTGAATGTCTTGTAAACCATACAGTAACAATCAACAACATGAAATCGAAAACAAACATGCAGAAGAGGTAATTCATACACATGCAAATCCATAAGAAGCGGAATCATACACATGCAAATCCATAAGAAGAGGTAATTCATACACATAATGCAAATTAATAACTCTAGTTGATCTCCACAATTCTATGCTACTTTAACTAGCTTGCCATCATCTGGCTAAGAATTGTATGAAAACATCTGCTTGAATTCACAGTGATCCACCAGATGTTGTCATAAATAATTTATTTTTGATCTCATTCAACACATTTAACTGGAGAAAAGAAGTTGAATGAACTTGCTTAAAACAGATATCTGCTGATAAGTTGAAGAGCAAACATGCCCAAAGAAATACCTGTCGTCATGCCAAAAGGAGTTGGCATCTAACTCGGGCAGTACAAGTGTAGCATTCATGATTCTAGCAGCAAGGACTGCATTACAGATCTGTGACATACATAGTTGCATTAATATTCATACATTACCCCAAATAATATGCACATGAATCACAATCCAAATATTGATGCAAGTAACATTTAGCTCGTCGGAAAATTGCATAAGAAGATCAGAAAAAAAAAAAACTTTTAATCAGCATGATGCAATTTATTAGATCCCTAAGGAGATAGTTCAGCAACAAAGACTCATGATCTCAGTTATCAGATCTCCCCAAAAGTGAGGAGGAAAAGGATAACAAGGTCTCAAGTCTGAATTCCCCTCTTGCATAACTGGTTTAATAATCTGATATACCAAAAGCTATTAGTTCAGTTGGCTCAATCTGAACTTTCCCACACTAATAAATTGGAACAGCTGCAGAGGAAAATATTTTGCAAGAAAAGTTATAGAGAACATGGGAGAAGAAAGTTTATAGAGGTATTATAAAAATGGATTACAGACCGCAGTGCGTTGCTGATTCAAACCACCATTACAACGGACACGCAGATACCCATTGCTCTCTTTTGGAGGAGCTGCCACCAACAAAAAGAAAAAAAAAAAAGTTAGCCAAGTTCTATTAGCTCCTCAGATTATTTAATGAAAATAATTATTTTCAAGATAAGAGAGATAATTTACGGGGCCAATCAGATCTTGGAGCTGATGATGGCCTCCAGCCACTTGAATTAGCACCTTGCCAAAGCTCCTCGACATTTATATGCTTGAGCATGCAAAATTTGGAACGGAATAATCAGATTCCATGAGCATGAAGCTTTTCAAATAATTATCCACAATAAGAAAAATCATTGAAAATTTGACTCTTAATAACACAAAAAGTCACTTAATTGAATGGTTTCAGCACTTGTTTACTTGAAGTGTGCTTGATAGCTGCAATTTTTTTTTACCACATAAAATATTCAATTAAGTTAAAAAAATCACTTAATTTAACAATTCAAAATATTTTACTTTAAAATTTTAAGTTGAACATTATCAACTATGAAGCACGAAAACTCTTCATGACATGCATTTCCCTGTTTCCGGCAGATGTGGGAAACGGAAACTCTCGGAAACTGATACGAAACGTTTCCGGGCACGTTTCCGTAATTACCCAAAATATGAAACACGTCTCTCAATTTTTTAACGGTTTTCCCTACCTATTTCGATTAAAATTCTGGAAATTCAAACTTTCTATTTTGCAATTCCTATTCAATCTAAGATTAGGAAAATTGAAACTTCCTATTTGAGAGATAATTCCTTCCTTGTATCCTTCAATTTAAAGAACTTACCCATATTTCTTTTTCCTGTAATCTTTGTCTCTTAAATCTCAATTGAGCTTGGACTTTCTTCCTCTTGTTCTTCAATCTTGTTTTTTTAATGTGTTATTATATTTTTAATATTTATAAATATGCCCCTATATTTTTAATATTTACATGTTTCCCCACATTTCTGTTTCCTATGTTTTTCAAAAATTAAGTTTCCCAGTATCCGTATCCGCGCAACATAACCAACATTTTTATATTAACACATTTTTAATATTTATCAAACATATACATCATTTAATATTTTTAAACATATAATATTCGAACTTCAAATTCAGTACTTATTTTTTCAGTAATTAATTTTCACTTTATCAAACAACACCTTAGTTTGTTTGTTTGTTTGTTTTTATGGTTAACAACACCTTAGTTAAGCATGCTTAGCATAAAGGGTGTTCAATAGTTAGTTCAATTATAGTTTCTCAACATCTTAGTTAATCTAAACACATAAACTTCAATTAAATGAGAGACTATAATTGAACTAACTATTCACGCATCCTATTCAACTAACTATGAAGGATAAACAATCAGGAAGAAAATCCAACTATCTGAATATATAAACTTCAGCCTAGACATTCCTCTCCTTCATTTCATAAGTAGCCAACAAAATACACCGCAACTTCATAGTAACACAAATCGGATAAAACCCCTGCAGGATTCAATCTAATAGTCCCAAACCTAGGAAAAGGCAACTGCAGTCAATCTACCGATCCACAAGTAAATTCTCCCGACTAAAATGTTCTACTTCAGAATTTCCATAAGTTCCAAGTAAATTATGCTACATTTTTCATTAACCGATCGAAACACAATCTCAAAACCAATCTCAAGTAACTACTAGAATCCAGCTTTAACTAACCTCTGACGGACCGCTCGATCCGCTACTTCGACTAATCTTAGTCGAAGAAAGCAGCGAGAGCGTGCAGATCAAGAGAACAACAGCAGCAATCGAAAGCTTCGCCAGCATTCCCTTCACCCCTCCCACTCCTTGCTTTCCATGAATCCTATGGTTCCCTAGCCTTTGAAAAATAAAGGCAACCAAAACATCTCGTCAAAAACAGAATAACCAAAGCAATTAAATAGAAAATGAAAAAAAAAAAAACAGCTAGACCTCTGTTTCCATAGGAAAGTGAATTCGTACCTTCTCATTGTTTGAATCGCAGCGGGAATCGAGATCTGTGACTGAAACTATATGATTCGCTAATGATTTTGAAGCATAATTCTTAACAATCCCGCATCTATGAGAGAGAATGTCAAAGAAAGCATTGCAGTATTATATGGGCAAGTTTTATTAGTTCTGAGCTTAGAGAGTGGAGCCGACTTTAATTTATTATAGGATATTGCATTTAGCGGTCGGCGATATTCCTACGGTTTATCGGCGGATCGGCTATGGGTGTAATCTACCATTTTGGACGTGAATTTTTTTCTTAATTTCGTTTGGCGAGTAAATCAGAACCCTTGCATCCTTTCTCCAATTAAAATCGCAATATATACATATACATTTATAGGGATGAGATCCAACGTGACAAGGGTTTAAGTTGTGATAATAAGCTTATTGTGTGACACAACAAAACTACGTCGTTTTGCCAATAAAATTCAAACAAAAAACACGCGTCAATTCTCCTCTGTTCTTTACAGGAAAAACGCGCGAATCAAACTCATTCTTCAACATTCTTGATCGATTTTCTTCTCTCACAATCATCGATCGATTTCTAATCTGAGGTTAAACTCTGATTTTCTTCTCCGTTGAATTATCGATCGATTTCCTACTATCAACATTACTGATCGATTCTCTTGACATCAACATTATCGATTGATTTCTCATCTGTATTCATGTAATTCAATTTGAATATGGAATACGAACAACAAAATATGAAATCTGAAGACAACAATCAGTGCAATATGGCACAGACCACAACATCATCTCCAGGTATTTTGCTTATATGTGATATATATGGATTTGTTGATTATATCTCCAGGTATTTTGCTTATATATGAATTATCGATTGATTTCTCATCTGTATACATTTATCTTATATATATGGATTTGTTGATAATAGATTTATCTGAAATTTATCTGATATATATGGATTTCTTGATAATAGTTGTTCTAAACTTATTCTCAGACATGATAATAGTTTTCTTACACTAATGAGCAAACAAAAACTGTACTGTAAATTCTAACAAATTGTAATTCTTGTTCCATATGAATATATCATTTGTTCCATATTAATATACTAATTGTTCCGAACTAATGTACCATTTGTTCAAAGTACATATTTGTCCTATCTCAACTCTCTTACCTGTTTTGTAGATTTGCTTTCGCCTAGTTACTCTTCTACTACAATTGTACCTTACACACCAGAAGTAATCACAAGACTCAGCCCTAACGGAACAAAAATATGGATTCCTAATTGTTCAAATGAGTTAAAACCTGCTCTTGGAATGATATTTGAGAATTATAATAAAGCTCAAGAATTCTACAAATCATATGCATGTGCTGCTGGATTTAATAGTAGGATATCAACTTCAAGAAAGAAACAAGGTGTTATAAAAGAACAATTTTTTGTATGCAATAAAGAAGGTTACAAATATCACAAAAGAAAAGCAACATCCAGTGATATAAAAACCAGAAAAATGACACTCAGTCGCGTAGGATGCAGTGCTAAAATGATTATCAAACTTTCCGACAATGGAAACTATGAAGTGACACAGTTTAAAGAAGAACATAATCATCTTCTATACACTCCAGGATGTGTACAATATCAAAAAGAGGGCAGGAACATGAACCTTCTACTAAAAAAGATGGTAGTTAATAATGCAAAGGTAAAAAATCTTCTTCATAATAGTTATGCATTATAAATAAAGTATTCTGTTTACTTGTAGAATTTTACTCATTTCATCTAAAAATAAATAAATTCTGATTTGGTTGAACAGATGAATGTTGGTCCTCTAAGAACTTATAGACAAGCAAATGAACTTTATGGAGGATATAAAAATATTGGTACATCGAAGATAGATTTTAAAAACTTCCAGAGAGACTTGAAAACATATATTAAGGATTCAGATGCACAAATGTTTGTAGATAATTTTCAGAAAAAAAAGGAGTTATGGAGTGCATTATTTTTCGAATTTGAAGTAGATCAAGAAGACAGACTCTGTAGAGCTTTATGAGCAGATCCAGTTTGTATCAAAAACTACGCTCTTTATGGTGATATGGTCTCATTTGACACAACATATAGCACAAACAGGTACTACATAATAATCTTTGGCATAAAATTATTGCTTTCTGCCATTAATATACTGATTTTGAAACACAAAAATTGTATCATGTTCTTCAAACAGAAAACTTATTTTTATGTTACAATGAACATGTATAATATGATATTTGGACCATTTACTGGGGTTGACAACCACAAAAAATGTATTACATTTGCATCTTGTTTCATGGCTAACGAAGATATTGCATCATTTGAGTGAGTTTTTAAAACATTTCTGAAAGCAATGGACAACAATGAGCCGACTTGCTTGATAACAGACCAAGATCCAGCAATGATAGTTGCAATAAAAAATGTTTTTAAAAAAACAGAACACAGATTTTGCATGTGGCACATTATGAAGAAGATGTCAGACAAAATAGGTACGAAAAATAATTCTATACTATTTATTTTCTATTGTCCCATTCAATAAATACAATGTTCCAACATAATACATGTGTTGTTCCATATGAATACATAAAATGTTCCAAAATGATATATGTGTTGTTCAATACGCATACATTAATTGTACTCTAAACTCTTTTCTTACAAATACAGGAAGACAAATAATGCAAGAAACAGATTTTATTACAAAGATAAATTCTTGCGTGTGGAGTGTAGAATTGGAACCAGAAGAGTTTGAACAAAAATGGATGGAAATTATTTTGGAATTCAATTACATGGATAGCTGAAACACATGTATGATATAAGATCAACATGGATTCCTGCTTATTTCAGAGACTCATTCCTAGCGGGCTTAATGAGAACAACCTCAAGGTCAGAAAGTGAAAATCACTTCTTCACTTTTTTCACAAAAAGTCATTTAACTCTCATTAAATTCCTCCTCCGGTTTGAGGGTGCAATAGAAGCACAAAGACATGCACAAGGAAAAAATGACAATGATTCTAAACACTCAATACCTATGACTCAAACACCAATTCCTATCGAAAAGCATGGATCAGAAGTATTTACAAGAACAATCTTCTATGAATTTCAAAAACAAGTGATAGATGCTTCATTTAAATGTGGCGTTGATGATATACAGAAACACACTGACAAATGCAGAATCACTGTAAGAGAAAAAGGTAAAAAAAAACATATCAGGTTGTTTATAATACAGACAACAGTGACACAACATATTTGTGCAAGATGTTCAATAGAGCAGGAATTCCCTGTAGACATATGGTACTCGTATGGAAGGATAGGATGCTGGAAAAAATTCCTGACCAGTATGTGCTAAACAGATGGAAAATATTACCAGAGATAACATTGCAAAATAATGTTATAGAGGAATGTGCTAGAACAATGGGAAAGAAAATAATGTTGAATAACTTATGGAGTGAGATTCACATGACTGTGTGTTTGGCTGAAGGGGATGAAGAGGACCTAAATAATCTCACAAGAAACATTCAAACATTGAGGACAGAGCTGGAAGCAAAGAAAAGAAAGAACATCAACAATTCTACTAAAATTCAAGACATAGAGATGTTGGTTGGAACAAGTCGGCCCTCTGAAGTTCTAATCAAAGAACCTAAAATTTCTAAAAACAAAGGAACTGGGATTCAGCTTACAAACAGTGAGAAAAGATTGAAGGGAGAAAAAGAGAAAGCAATTGAACAATCACAGGAAAAACAAAGGATGTGCAAAGGATGTCACCAATTGTGCAACCATGACATTAGAAACTGCCCAGAAAAAGCAAAGAGATAAGGTAAAATCCCTATATCTAAACTTTCTTTACTCTAACAGTATATTTTGTTATTTGACTTCACTTTGAAACCTGTGATTTTTTTTGGAACAACTTGTTATTATATGTCTTGATAATACATTTCTTACAAAGATCAAATAAGATCATTATTGCGACCTAAAACATCATTGTTACATTGCTCAGTCTTGTGTTTCAGATTCTTCTTCACTTCCTTCAGCTTCTCCTTCAAATCCACTTTCTTCTACTCTCGTTTCAGAATAAAACACATCACGGACACACAAAATAAAGACATAAAAGCGTTTATGCCCTTCAGCTTCACCATGATGCAATCAACATTCCCCCCCATAAACATTTCCTCCATATCAACAATGACATTAAAAAGTTCATCAGTAATATAACTACATGCTTTACGTACTGAACCTGTGTGTTAATTTCAAACAACATATCTTTACACTAACAATATATGAACATCAATAATATATAGCAGTATAAAAAACATAACAAAAAAAAAATATCATTAAATAAAAAAAACATACAAACATAAACATAAAAAAACATAAAAACATAAAAATATAAACAATTGTTCACAATTAAAAAAAAACATTAAATAAAATCATTATCAGGACCCATAACATCATTGTTATATTTCTTAATCTGGTCCTTCAGATTCTTCTTCACTTCCTCCAGCTCCTCCTTCAACTCAACTTTCTCCTCCATTCCTTTCTCAATGAAAGACATCATTGAGTCACAAAATAAAGACATGAAAGCCTTCATGCCCTTCAGCTTCTTTATGATGTCGTCAATATCCCCTTCCATAAAAGTTTTCTCCATATCTTCAATAACTTTAAAGAGCTCATCAGGAATTTCACTCCGTTCATTACGTACTAAAGGTTCAACAGGAGATGAAGACCTCGTTCTCTTAGACGAACTCGAACTGCTTCCTGACATCTTTGCTCCAATTCAACTTCTACTAAAAAAATACGATCAATAAAGAGAGCAATACTATTTATAGAATTTTATTTAGTCTCTTCAACTTCATACTATCAAACACGCTTTCTTTCATTCAAATGATTATCTATTGGGAAACTCAGAAACTTTTAATAATTTAGACTCTTCAAATTCTACTTTTCCTCCAATGAAACACGACTTTTCATTCAAAATAAATGTATATTGGAAATCTCAACAGTATTAAGAATATTACGTACATGAATATATTTATTAAATGCAAGCTAAATTAAAACTGTGAATCAGTCTCTTAAACTATTGGTATTATTTCCTATATAAATATGTAAATCAGTCTCTTGACCTATTCGTATCAGAATCAATAAGTATTTCTTCATTTATTTATTATTACAAAGGGTATGAATTAAAATCAGATTAAAATAAATCTGTATTCATTTTATTAACAATTAAAACTTTAATGAAACATATACCATGTATTAATTATATTCAAACAAACAATGATTAGTTATTGATCCCTTATTACTGAAAAAAATGTAACTATATCATTTCATTTTCTATTTTACAGGGTGAATACTCAAAAGCAAACTTAATGATCAATTGGATATACTCTTATATTCTTCCAACGGTATACGTACTATGTTCCATTCCATGAACTGTATTGTTTAATCCGAATACATATGTTGTTCCGGAATAAATATTACATTGTTCCATCAGAATAGTTACATTCTTTTTATTTTCTCTAATGTGATCTAAACTTATTTCCCATTGCAACATAATTAGAACTATGTTCCAACTCAATTTGTTTAAGGGAAAAGTACAAAAATAAACCTTGTGGTTACATCAGTTTTCGATTGCAGCCTTGTGGTTTAAAAATTTACAAAATGGTACCTTGAGGTTCATTCCGTTAGCAAACACATACTAAATTGATTAACGGTGTTAAAAGTCAAAGGAAAAAGAGTTAATTTGGTCCTTATATTTATTTATTTTATAAATTAACCCCCCTTATTATCTAATTATCACAAACAAACCCCAAAATTAAAAATAAAAATCAAATACACCTTCTCCTCCATCTCCCTTTCATTTCTTTTTCTTCTTCTTCTTCTTCTTTCTCTCTTCTCTCTCCTCTTTTATTAATTTCTCTCTCTAAAATCTAAGAGTACTCTCTCTTCTTCTCTCTCTAACCTAAGCATTTCAAAGATGAACTAGAAAAGTTTTGCAGACAACTTCAAATTCAACAACGCCAAACGTTTCATTATTAGTAATCACCAAACCAAACCAAGAAGAATTTTATTTTTAATTTTGAGGTTGATAAAGATATCAAGTGGAGGCAAAGCATCTATTAATACAGGTGTCTGCTCGACGGGAACATTAAGCTTCCCTTTGTATGCTGTTCCGAATATCTTACTAACAGAACCAGACATTGTGAAAAGTGGAGCTCCAGCAAACCCAATCTTTTTAGCTATCTCTAAAACCTCAGGTAACAACGAGTCATAAACCACGCAGCTAACTCGGTAGCCGGAGTTACTGAGTTTTGCAACAGTTTCAGGTAATTTCCACGAAACGGTATCTACGAATTTCTGAAAATACTCTCCATTGCTTTCTATATCTTAAGAAATGAATTCGACATTGACAGAAGTGTTATTTGGGGATGTTGTCATGTCCGTTTGAGAGATGACAAGTAGAGTAACTTTGAGACCTTCGGAAGCAAGTCTATTTGAGAGTTGAAGCACTGGGCTGAAGTGGCTTTGGTAAGGCAAAGGGATTGCTATTATTTGAGTTTCTGTTGCTCTCTCCTCACTCCCCATTTTTAGTTCTATCTTTCTGATCTACAAGATGTATTACGTGGTTAATTTCTCTCTAAAACCACCACAAATGATATTGATTTTAGAGAGAGAAATTAATAAAGATGAGAGAGAAAAAAAAATTTAAAGAGAGATGGAGGAGAAGGTGTATTTGATTTTTATTTTTAATTTTGGGGTTTGTTTGTGATAATTAGATAATAAGGGGGTTAATTTATAAAATAAATAAATATAAGGACCAAATTAACTCTTTTTCCTTTGACTTTTAACACCGTTAGTCAATTTAGTATGCGTTTGCTAACGGAATGAACCTCAAGGTATCATTTTGTAAATTTTTAAACCACAAGGCTGCAATCGAAAATCGGTGTAACCACAAGGTTTATTTTTGTACTTTTCCATTTGTTTAATAAAATGATGTTTAATAAATGACTAATGTATATAAGGTGGTTGTGAGTGTGAACCATTGGATATGCTCTTATATTGATCCAAACGTATACATAAATTGTACAAATTCTTTAATATAACTATATCATTTGTTCCAACTTAATGTACAATTAAGTGGTTGTGAGTATTGAAAAATGATGTATACTGAATTCTACCAAATTGTACCACTTGTTCCAGGTAACTATATCATTTGTTCCGAAATAATCAACCATTTGTTCCATTCCATGAACTGTATTGTTCAATCCGAATACATATGTTGTTCCGGAACAAATATTACATTGTTCCATCAGAAATAGTTACATTCTTTTTATTTGCTGTAATGTGATCTAAACTCATTTCCCATTACAACAAAATTAGTACTATGTTCCAACACAAATTGTTTAATAAAATGATGTTTATTAAATGACTAATGTATATAAGGTGGTTGTGAGTGTGAACCATTGGATATGCTCTTATATTAATCCAAATGTATACATAAATTGTACAAATTCTTTAATAAAACTATATCATTTGTTCCAACTTAATGTACCATTAAGTGGTTGTGAGTATTGAAAAATGTTGTATACTGAATTCTATCAAATTGTACCACTTGTTCCATGTAACTATATCATTTGTTCCGAAATAATGAACCATTTGTTCCATTCCATGAACTGTATTGTTCAATCCGATTACATATGTTGTTCCGGAATAAATATTACGTTGATCAATCAAAAATATTTACATTCTTTTTATTTACTATAGTGTGATCTAAAATCATTTACTATTCAAATATAATTAGTACTATATTCCAACACAATTTGTTTAATCAAATGATGTTTTATTAAATGGATGATATATATAAAGTGGTTGTGAGTATGAACCATTGGATATGCTCTTATATTGATCCAAAAGTATACATAAATTGTACAAATTGTTTAATATAACTATAACATTTGTTCCAACTTAATGTACCATTAAGTGGTTGTGAGTATTGAAAAAGGTTGTGGATAAATTCTACAAAATTTTACGACTTGTTCAATGTAATTATATAGTTTGTTCCGAATTAATATACCATTTGTTCAAAATAAATATAATGTCTGTTCCAAATGAATTATATATGCTAAATATTGAGTAAATTGACATCTGTTAAGAATAAACAAACATAATTTCAAAAACCTTTTTAAATATAAAATTTTATATACAAATTCTAAAGTATATTTACAAATTCTAAAATATATTTACAAATTTAACATAAAAAATATGCTATTCTAAATTTAATCCAGCTCCAACAACCCATTCTTTTGACTTCTCATCAATTTCTTCAATAAGTTGATTTATTGGATTCAAAAGAATGCTCCAGCAATAAAAAATTCTAAGCTTTCTAAAGTCTTTTCCCTGCAAAAAAAAATGATATAATAAAATAGAATAATAGTAATACAAACTGTTACATAAAGAATTTACAAGATATACCTTAGAATTCTTTGTCAATCCAATATTCCACTCCTTCACACTCTGACCAATGTATGTTTCCATATGCTTCAAAAGAAAAATACCACAATCATTGTAGTTATTATTGCTTCTCCACTTCATCCTCAGAATTTGCACTTTGTATGCACACATTTGTTTTAATGAAGAAGCATCATTTTTGAAAACAAAATGAGCATAGGATTTTAACTACAACAAACAAATCAGAAAATATATTATCACATATACAAAAAAAACAAAGAATGAAATAAATCAAGTTACAACATACAAATTGTTCTGGACAATCATCATACTTATCAGCACGATTGATTTTTCGAGAGAGTGTCATATTATCCAATATTTCAACAGACTTTGAAAGATTGTTGACAACAATCAGATAAAAATATCCATGAGAAATAACAGGGAAAAACACCTAATAAACACCAAAAAACATTAGTATCTCAATACATTTAACAGTATTCAACAGCTGATGTTCCACCATAAAACTTACCAATTCAACATCGGCCAAGTTTTTAAATTTGAAAAAAGAAAGTTCATTCTGAAGCCTTTCCTTAAAATTATATTCTCTTGATTTACTAGCTCCAAAAAACAGAAGAGTTTACAAAATAATCAAAACAACATTTAGCAAAACAATTATTAACAGAATGAAAACAAAAAACAAAATTACAAAGTTAGGAAACATACAAAAGGATATGTACTGAAAAAAAATCTTTTCGGTTTTCCATTATATTTCTTCAATTCTTCAGTGTTCAAAATTGAACTCCAAGCATCCGCAATATTATTAACAATATGATCATGACCAGACATTGATAAAATCTCCCGTTTATCAATAAAGGTTTGTCCATCACTGAAAAATACATCACTTCAAAAACAAGGAAAAAAACTATCAGTATATGCCAAAATAACATATAAATTCATATAACAAACATAACTTCAACTTACCTGCTTAAAACATGACTCATTGCAAATTCAACAATCCTCCTTTTACGACTATCCATGTTATCCAGCAACTTTGGATGCCGAGAAATAAAAGGAGAACGGAGGTACTTAGATTCCTTAACAATCCTCCTTACACGACCTCCTCCACCATTTTCATTATCAAGACCATATCTCAAAATAATATCTCCCAAATCTCGACGTAATTCATTCATCACATCTACACCGTAAGATGACCTCCTAGCATACTTATCCACTAAAAAATATATCACAATTAAAATAATGCATCAAAACTATAACTTCAAAATGTCATATATTAAAACTCATTGTTCCAAAAATAAACACCAATTGTTCAAAGAAAAAACACCAATTGTTCAAAAAATAAACACTTACAATATTGTCAATTTTCAACACCTTCTCAGACACTATATCATCCATATACTTCATTACATAATACCCACAGCTTTTTGTATCTTTCTGAGATGGAATATTCTGCAAAATAAAACACAAACAACTTAAAAACAATAAAAAAAAAATACACAAATATACATACAAATTAAACACGTACCACAGGGCAAATCCATTTTACCAAAACCTTCTCATGATAAAAAGAAATAATAGATCTGCAAAACAAATTCATATATATGTCAAACTATTGCATTCAATAAATAAAATACATTATAAAAGAGCATTTGATTATTAAACATACTCATCAACAACATATCTCCATTGATCATTTTCCAAACCCAAACGAGTTTTCAATGGATCCAAAAGAAAAACACGTTTCCGCTCAAGATCAACGACAGTCAAAGTCCAATGATAACTGAAGAAAACAAACACATTAGTAAAACTATAATACATTATTAAACAAAAAAAATCATCAGTATAGACAAATAATGCATACTCTTTGTTTCGCGGTATCAGATACAAACATTTGTTGCCGGACTGTTCATATCTCTCAGTCAAAAACTTGATCTTCTCCCCAATCTTATGAACTCTTTCAATATGATTAGTTATGTTTGGATCAACAAGGGAGAAGGTGGTATCCAATCTATCATTATTCACAATCACATCATAAAGGTGCCTGTAGAAAACACACACGAAACATATACAGTAAATATGTCATTCAAAAAAATAAAACAATATAACCACTAATACAAACATGCAATTATAGATAAAAAAAAATACCTCATGTAATACAAAATTGGGCCACAGCCTATTGGAGCTAGATCAGCCAATTCACGAATATCCTTCCTCAATATAACTGCTTTCACCGGATGACCAAAAATGTAATCTTCAAACGTGGTAAAAACTGTCCTCCCATTACATAAATAATTGTTAACCCATCTACACATATCGGCAAATTCATCTGGAACATCTCCAGGCAAACACTCCAAGTCTATATCATCATCAGAATCAGAATCAGACGTCTCTGACTCAATCGCATCATCGATATCACTGGTGAAAATATAAAACAACTCAAATATATAACAAAAAAAAATGTTCCACACATAAACAATAAAGGTTCCAAAAAACGGAACCATTTGTTCAATAAAATAATAACTTACACAATTTCATCAGCAGGATCAACAAACTCATCCCCTTCATCTTGATTTACACAAACTAAAGGACCAGCCCCAGAAACTATATCAACAGCCCTAAAAAAACATTAATTAAGCCACAAATATTAAATGACATGTTCCAAAACAAAAAACAGGAATTATTCAAACATAAATAAATTACATTTCAGATGAAACAAATTGATTAGCTACAGACTGGCTTAACAACTCAAATTGAGGAGCAGAATTCATCTTTATTCTCAACCTCAGACCTTCAGATGACCCTACTTTCCCTCTAACTTTCCTCACTACTCCTCTCTTCTTCTTCTTATTCTTCTCCTTCTCCGCTCCTCCTCTCTCTTTTTCTAAACCTTCAGCTATCTTTCTCTGTACCTGCTTGTTATATTCTTCATTAACAGCATTATATTCTTCCCAAAAGCCAGACAGATTAAAAAATTCATTATCCTCATCAGATTCATTAGATAATCTTCCCGAATGCTCATTTGCTGGCATTCGCTCAGAACGTTGACTCATCCTCTCTTCCTTACTAACTCTGTACTTAGTAAAAATGTTTTCAACAAATGTATTCATCCGTACAGGTAAGTCATTCTCATCAAACATATTTTCAGCTTCATCCACCAATATATACATCTCAGTTACAACATTAGCTAACTTTCTAGCCACTGATTTAAACCTGACAGTGAATTCCTGCATTTATAAAAACACTATTTACTAATTTATCAAAACGAAACACAAACTTCTATATAAAAGAAAAACACAGATGCATACCATGAAGTGACTGGGACAGCCAGAAACTCCTTCTTCTACATGCTTCTTCTTCTTCTCTTCTTCTCTCTTCTTCTTCTCTTCTTCTCTCTTCTTCTTCTTCTTACCTTCAACATTAGGCCCTTCACATTCTACCTCTGCTTCAGATTTCACTAATCTCTTCAACACAATTCCCTTGCCAAAACCACTAGCTTTTTCCAACTTAATTCTTTCAGAGATTAGAACATTATTCCACACAGAAGTTAGTGGAAAGGAACGTGGCCTCAAATCAACCCCACGTTGCAAACGATCAAAATAACATATCTACAATAAAAAAATGAGAAAAACAAATTATAAGCAAATACATAAATTATTCAAAATAAATTCCAACATATTAAAACAATTACCAGTATAAATGGACGAGGGCCTGTGAAAAAATATGGTTTAGAATCGTTCTTGAAAGAACGAACAGAATCTATAAGATGCTTAAAACTAAACCGGCACCAATCTAACTTCGAAATTTCATTCACATTCATGCAACTGAATAAAAACTTATTGTACAACGCCCTATTCTTGTTTGAACGAATGCAAGAATTAACAACAATAACAATGAAGTTCCAAATGAACTCATCACAAACATCCACTTCCAACAAAATTTTCAGCCTACAAAAAACATCTTTATCCTTAGGACTGCCACTACTTAAACCAAAAGACTTCCTCCAAGTGTTTAAAAAATTACACCAACTATCCCCACTGTTACTATCCGCTTCCTTAATTTCCTTTCCTCCACATGGCAGGCCATAAACACAATGGAAATCCTCTTCACTCAAATCAATCCGGTCATTACCAGGAAGAATAAAACAGCATCTGTCAGGATCAACAGAATCCACAACCTTGCCATAAAAAATTCCATTAAGCTTCCCAATATCCAGACACAAAAAGCCACCAAACCCTATCTTCCTAATGGCAGCTTTGTGTGTCTCTGGCATAGTTTTAACAAACTTAATAAATGCTGTTGGACACACCCTCTGATTCAATACTACATCAGAAAAATCTTGCTCCATAACAGAATAGCAACTATCCTTCTTCACAATCCTTCTTCCACAATCACGGTTCACAGATCTAGGAGAACCAACTCCTTTCACAACCTCAACTTTATTCCTTTTCAATCTAGAACGACCAGATACTTTCACAACCTCAACCTTCTTCATCTTCAACCTAGAAGAACCATCTCCCTTCAAATTAACTCCAACTTTTCTTTTCTTTCCAACACAACCAGAAACAACATATTCATCATGTTCTTGTCTTCAGATGGTGTACTCGCACTGATAACAAAATCAGGATCATTCAGATTATCACGATCTTCGGAAGAACTATCATCAGCATCAGAACAACTTTCTACATCCTTCAGAGCATCAGAAGAACTTTCATCAACAGGAACACCAATATTTGATGACTTTTTCTTCAAAGCATGAGATTTCTTCAAAAATCTCTGTTTACTCCCTTCTTCACTATTCTTTTCAGAAACCCTTGAAGCATAAAAAATAACAAAATTAACAACAATACTAGATCAACAAAATACATATATAGTTACAAACGAACTTATAAAATGTTCCAAACGAATACATATATTGTTCCAAACGAATTCATATATTGTTCGAAATGAATACATATATAGTTCCATACAAAAACATAAATTGTTCCAAACGAATACATATATTGTTCATAAAGAATGCATATATTGTTCCATAAAAACATAAAATAGTACCTGTCGTCATCAACCTCCATATAATCAGAGTTTATAGCACGAAGCAACGCAGGATCAATAACATGCTCAGGCAAACTATCTTCCCTACTAGAAGTAGCTTTTGACATTCTGATATATACTGAAAAACAACAAAAAAAACACATATACAAGTCACAAAACTAACAAATGATAGACGCAAAGAATGAAAAAACACAATAAAATGTCGTTGAAACCCTAAAAAACAACAAACAAAATACAAAACCTAAACAACACATATAAACAAAAAAACGAAGAACATGCATAACACAAAAATCTAAAATGAACAAAGAAAACACAGACAAACTCACCGATAACTTCAAAAACACAAACAAAGAGCCGAACCTACCGATAAAGAAAAAAATATAGGAAATCAGAGCCATAAATATTCAACAAAAAAAACGAAGGCAAATGAACAAACATAAAAACATAAAAACAAACAAAACAAACACAAAAACATACAGGAACTCACCGATATCTTCCAACAAACACAAAATGCGAGACGAAACAAAGAAATCCAACCAAAAACTCAACAAAAACACGATCGGAAATGAAACGGCGCAACCGGAAAGAACGAAAGAAATATCAAAGAATCACCGGAGAAGAAAAAATAACAGAAATATAGGAGATTACAAATATACCCCTAACTTAATAACTATTTATACTAAGCGCGTAAAATTACAAATATACCCCTCCGTTTTTTACACAATTACTAAAAACCCACTGTTGTCACACAATAAGCCTTGTCACACCATAAGGAATGTGTCACACCTGATCTCTCCTCTACATTTATATTTGTTCATTTAGAAAAAAATTGGTGAACTATAACCATCTATAGGGGTTACTTTTTTTTTTTTTGCCAAACAATGTTAGGGAGGAAAATGTGGTGGTGGATAGGACGGAGTGAAGGAAGCGAATTTGTATCGCTGACACGACTTGATTTCACGGTTTTATATGATGGTTCATGTTAGCCGACCCCGAATCATTTCGGGACTAAGGCTTTGTTGTTGTTGTAATGTTAGGGAGGAAAAAAAACATAACACTCATTTTGGCTATAAACTAAAAATTCAAAATCAATTAGGTCATTCAACTATAAAAAATCATCAATTAAGTTTTTAAACTAAACAAAAATTATTAATTGATCCCTTATTTTATTCTAGAATAAAAAACTATGATTATTTGACATGGACTGTAATGATCTATGTATTGGTTCAAAATTGATTTGGGAAAGAGAGTCTGAAACAGTTCAACCGAATGATTTTCGATTATGATTTAATTGTTGATTTTTACTTAGAATGTGGACTCAATTTGTAGTTTTTACTAAGTTTAGAAACCTGATTGATGATTTTAATAGTTTAAGGTCCTAATTACCTTTAAAACTTTAGTTTGGGAACTCAAATAGGTATTATGAAAAAAATGGTTGAATACGAATTGAAAATATATACTTTTAACAAAATATATACATATATATATAATATGTTTTTTATCCATGCATAAACAACCCCCACCCAATTATAAAACATTTGATATTTAATAGTAACATGGATAATAATAAAGTTTTGGATAGGAATGAGAATAAAAGATTGGAATAAGAATAAAATAAGATAGTTGAGAATATTTAATATATTGAATAGAGATATGGATAAAATAACATTGATTACTCTACTTAACTTACATAACATTGATTTGAATAATAAACTAAGTTTTTTCATCATATTAAAATTGTAGCAGTTTTATTAAACCCCTTGTATCACCCCTCATTGGGTATAAGATTGAGTGATAAGACTTTTATTTCTCCGTTATCTCTTTACCTTATCTCTAGAACAAATATGGGATAAAGGAGTATTACATTATTTATTCTTATCTCACCTCATTTGTCTCTCATATCAAACGTTCCGTTATAGTACATATGTCTTTAATAATACCATAAACTAACATAACGACTTTGTGGCATAAACAACGACACACGCTACATGGGATGCACGTCACCAACCACCTCATTAAATAAAAGTACGTTGCAATCTTGATCATTGGTATAAAAATCAAAATTTCTCCTAAAAAATAACATATCCACTTTTTCTTTTTAGCCCTTTCGTTGTTCTTCTCCTCTTTGCAATTTAGGGTTCATTTGACAGTAAAAAAAATTGTTCTTCTCCTTCATTTTTGGAAAGCTTGAAGATTGTTGAAGCTTGAAGATGACTAGCGAAAACTCGATTCTACTCACTTGAGAATAGCCGAGGAAACTTATGATGACCTACCCAAATTTTGTTTGTGTAAATTGAAGGCACCAATGATGGATTAGTTGAAGTGATGAGAACCCGAGAATAAGGTTTTATGCATGCCCTAAATTTCGTGTAAGTGTTTGGATTTGTAATTTTAGGGCTTTTTCATTTTTCGAAGTTTTAGGGTTTATGTTCATATAATTTTGGGGGTTTCTGTTGATTTGAGCTAGAATTTTCAAATGTTCATATAATTTTTAGGGTTTGTGTTATTTGATTTATAATTTATAAATGTTAATATAAATAGCATTTTTGTTAATTTTTAGTGGCCTAAGATACTTTATGTGTGGGTTTGATTGTTTTGAAGAAAAAAGATGTGAGGACTTTGAACGACATGATGACAAGATGTCTATGAGGGTAAAAATGGTGATTGATGAACTCTGAAAATAGAACAAGTGTCTAAAGGAGGAAAATCACAAGCTAAAGACTGAAGGAGAACACATGGATAGAGATGATGTTACCTAATGGCAATCCCCTTTGAAGATCAATTTGATGAGAATCATCAAATGGACAATAGTTTGAAGATTCTAAAAGCAAAAAAGAGATACTTCTTGTATTTGTGATTTCATGGTTTTTTTATCCTCTTTATGCTGATCATTTAGGGAATGCAGTGAAAAAGATTACTTTTTATGATCTTATTGTATGATCATACTAATTGGATTATGTATTGTCATTAAGTTAAGATTGGACAATTAACATCCTTGTGACTATAATGGCCATTAGCTAATTTAGGGTTTGTTGTAAGAGCATCCCTAGTGGGGGTGAAAAGGTTGTAACTTTCCACCCAAAAGTTGTAACTAGGCATTATAGAGTATGTCACCAAATGAAGTTTCTAACTAATATTGTTTACAATTGATATGTTTCTCTGGAATTTACAATTTCAATACTTTTATCACCGCCCATCACGCATAGTGGCGCCTGATTGGCCGCATCAGGCGCGTGTCTGACACGCGTCAAGCACCTTTGGTTGCGTGATGGGCAGCCAGAATTGGAAAGATCTCTTATGCTTTTACTTTTTTTCACATGTACAATAGTTGAAGCATTTATTTTTTTATTTATTGTCTTTGTAAAGGAGTAAAAATTTATTTAATGCAAAGTTCCACAAAAAAAAAAAATCTTCTGCAAAGTGCAACGGTAATATTATCGTTTAATTAAAAAATTGCATACAAACCCTTATTGTTTTATTTTTTTACAATCAACAGCCATATATTTGAAATTTGTAAAATTATACTATAAAATCAACATAAAACTTCATTTCTTCTTACCTAAAAATTTCTATTCTCCCTAATTTTTTCCTTCTTTTATCTTAGTTATCAATGGAGAACAATCCTGATTATTTTAGCCAGTATTATTCTCAAGTTCCAAACACCCAAAGTTCCGAAACGCAAAATTCTCAGTCACCGAACCCAAACACGCCAACCGAAATGTCTCCTATTAGGCAAACTTCATGACCATTTTATGATCCGTACATGCATTATCCCCCGAACCCCCAAAACTTATTTAGTCTCGAATTCCACTAGACGTATATGAATATACCGAGAAATTATCAAGGGAGGCCGATGTATTACCCCTGTGGGTCTTTTCCTCATGATCCGTATATGGGTCAAGTTCCAATTAATGTCGAAGCTACAAAAACGGATTCAGTTGATGAGTGGGTTGAAGTAACGGAACAACAAGCACATGCCATTGGCGGGTCAACAACGAGGTTCAAGTGGAATAATACACTTGAAAATTTTTTATAGACTAGTTGATTGACAATTGCAAACGATGCAATTGTGGGTACGGATGGGGGATTTTTGGAAGAGGATTACCAACCACTACAATATGTACAAGCCTGAAGGTCCTTCTTTAATAAAGAGAGAATACTTCAACAAAATTTTATAAAATGAGTAAAACAATTAGTGATTTTGTTGGTTGTTATTTTGACATTGTCCAATTGAAACCGAGCGGGCATTTGGATTCACAAATTATTGAAAAGGTTGAAGAATTGTATGCTCGGAGACATGGCTCCAAATTTTCATTTCTTCATTGTTGGCAGATAATGAAAGATGAACCCAAATGGCTCGCCTTTACAGAAAAACACAACGACGAAAATTCTACAAAAAAAAACAAAGCTTTCATCTACGGGAGAATACAGTTCAACTAACGAATCAATGAACGATATACAATTGTTTCCTCAATGTCCAATAGGACAGAAGGGCGCTAAAAAAGCTGTTAAAGGAAAACAAAAGGCGAGTGCATCTTCTAACTTGGTAGAAAAAGATTTTTTTATGGAATTACAAAAGGAAAAAATTAGAACAAACCAACTATTAGTGGATCAAGGGGTAACATTTCTTCGTAATCAGACCGAGGAGATTAGAGCCAAAGATTTTGATTTTCTCGAGAAAGATACGTCCGATATGGATCCAACAATAAAGGCACACCATGAGAAAATGTGCACATATATTTTGTCCAAATATGATTGTTTTAAGTAATTTCTATTATATTTGTAATTTAGTTGTTAATTTATTATGTTTGCAATTTAGTATTATGTTTGTAATTTAGTATTATATTTATAATTTAGTATGTAAGTTTGTGTTTTTATCAAGTAAGTTTCTGTTAACTAATTTTATCAAGTAAATTTCTAGTAATTTAGTATTATTTCGCTCAAACGTATTACATACATTCACTAAACACATCCAACAACATATTAAATACATTCAATTAAACTCAACCAACATATTAATTTCAACCAACATATTAAATACAGTCAAACAAACACATTAATTTCAACCAACATATTTACTACATTCAACCAAATCCATTAAATTCAACCAACATATTTACTACATTCAATTAAATTAAAAACCAAACTTTTTCTATATATTCAATTGGATGCCTTCAGATTTGCATCACAACATTTAAAAAAAATATCAAATTCAGATCGTAACAATTTTTACCAAGCGAGAGTAAATGATATTAGAAATATGTGGGACAAAACAGATGAGCAAATGGAACGCGAGTTCTTGCAGCAAATAAAAGAACCATCCGCACCACCTCGACGTAGAAAATATGTGGATCGAAAACGTGAAGAAGGTGCAGAATGTTTATATAAAGATTACTTTATTGACGAACTCGTATACAATGACAACTTTTTTCGAAGAAGGTTTCGCATGAGCAGACCGTTGTTCCTACATATTGTAGAGGCCTTAGGAAATTGTTAGAATATATTATATTAATTAGTTAGAATATACTACATTAATATAATATATTATCATTATTGTATTTTTGAATGTATTTGAATTAGTCAATCTTGTTCATAATAGGTAGTTATTGTATAGGATTCTAAGCCTAAAATTACTCCTATTCATTTGTATTCCATTTGTATTTATTCCTGATTCATCTAATGAGAAAGGCAACAAATTACCTTCTTTCATGGTATCAGATTCTAGGCAACTTTCCTAATCTTCCGCTATCTCTCTTTCTCTTTCAATTTTCTTCCTATTCTCTTCCAATTTTCGGCAGCCTCCTCAAGCCCAGCCGGCCGAATTCTCCCCCCCCCCCCCCCCCCCTCCGATCTGTTCACCTCATTCATCATGTCAGACACAAAATTTCACCCCGCTCTCGGTGTGTCTAATATCTGCAATCATATTAACATTACTCTTGAACTAGATAATGTTCAATATTCAACATGGGCAGAATTGTTCAAAATTTGTGCTCGCTCCCATAAGGTTCTAGATCATATAATTATGTCTGACAAAACTCTCACTGGACCTAAGAATGAGAGTGAAGAAGAATAATGGGTGACTCTTGATGCCACTGTCCTTGGATGGATTTATTCCACTATCTCCACCGACCTCCTCCACACAATTATTATTCCTGGATCGACGGCCATGGAAGCATGGTACCGATTATGGGATCTTTTTGAAGATAATAAGCACTCTCGTGCCGTCGCTCTTGAACAAGAGTTTTCACATACTAATATGGATGAATTTACTAATGTTTCGTTGTATTGTCAACGTCTAAAGGAACTTTTCGATCAACTCAAAAACGTTGATGCACCGATCTCTAATGACCGCTTGGTCCTTCAAATGGTTTCCAGTTTGACAGAAGCTTTTAATGGAGTTGGTACCCTTCTCCACCAACCCAATCCACTACCCCCTTTTCACCAAGCTCGCTCTATGCTCACCCTTGAAGAAGCCGGATTGGCAAAGAAGGCGGCAACGGCCTCTTCGTCTGCTTTGGTTACTCAAACCCCGATTCAATTTCTGGGAAATAATATGCCTAGAAATAATAGCAAACGTCACTCTGGTGGCTGAAACAATATAAATAGGGGTCGTAATGGACAGACCGACGGTGGCAGAACCGGCGGCATAAACAACGGCAACGGCGGAACAGGCGGCGATGGTAGTAACCATCGCCGGAGCAACCAGTCACCGACGGCGGTGTGGCTGGGGCAGTGGTACGGCAGTGGTAGCAGTAGCAGTCCATGTGGCTTTCTCCCTCTTTGGGCTATTCCACCTTGTCCATATCCATCAAACCCATGGGCTAGGCCTATTTCCAATGGTTCTAATAATGCAAGAAGAAGTGAAGGGCTTTTGGGCCCTAACCCCCAACAGGCCTAGCAGCAAGCGTATTCTACTATTGCCTCAGAATATGCTCCTACTGACATTGAATCCTCCATGTACACTATGGGCCTCCATCCACCCGCCTCTCCTTGGATAATGGACACCGGTGCATCCTCTCACGTGACATCGGATAAAGGTACTCTCCCCTCTTATTTTAATTCAAGCAAAAATAATGGTATTTTAGTTGGAAATGGCCATTTAATTCCAATTCATGGATACGGACACACAAAATTGCCACACCCACACCCACCTTTAGCCTTGAACAATGTCTTGTATGCACCTCATATTATTAAAAATTTAGTTTCTGTCCGAAAATTTACCACTGATAATTCTGTATCTGTGGAATTTGATCCATTTGGATTTTCTGTGAAGGATTTTCTAACGGGCAAACTTTTAATGAGATGTGAAAGTCAGGGAGATCTATATCCGGTTACAACAAGAGATTCTAATAAAGCAGCTTCTCATTCTAGTTTTGCAGTTTCTACCCCTTCTTTATGGCATGATCGGTTGGGTCATTCGGGTAAACCGATCCTTGAGTCTCTCAAACAAAATAAATTAATTGAGTGTGGTTTGAATAAAGATTTTTTTTTGCCAATCTTGTCCACTAGGGAAACACATTAAGTTACCATTTGTTTCATCTTCTAATTATTCTAATTCTCCTTTTGATATTATACATTGTGATTTATGGACATCACCAATTTTGAGTACATCAGGTCATTGTTATTATATTTTGTTTTTTGGATGATTTTTCAAAATTCCTATGGACTTTTCCTTTAGCAAGAAAATCTGATGTTGTTTCTATCATTGTTCAATTTAGTACCTTTATTCACACCCAATTTGAACGTACTATTAAAAATATTTAGTGTGATAATGATATTGAATTTACCAACAAGATATTGGGGGATTTTTGCAAAAAAAAAAATGGGATATCATTCCGATTTTCTTGTCCATACACGTCCTCACAAAATGGGAAAGCCGAACGAAAAATCTGGTCTATAAATAACATGATTCGTACTCTCCTTTGTCATGCTTCTTTACCTCCTTCTTTTTGGCCACATGCTTTACAAATGTCAACATATCTCCAAAATATTCTCCCTAGCAAAATAAAATGTTTTCAATCACCACTCAAAATTTTGTATCACAAAGAACCAATCTTTTCACACTTACGTGTTTTCGGATGTTTATGTTACCCTCTATTCCCATCCACTACTATACATAAACTTCAAGCAAGATCCACACCTTGTGTCTTCTTAGGCTATCCGGAAAATCACCGCGGGTATAAATGTTATGATATGAAGTCTAAAAAAATCATTTTATATCGTCATGTGATCTTTGATGAAAATCAATTCCCATTCACCCATAAAACACCTTCCCCGGCATATGATTTTTAGATACAAATCCCAGCAATTATATCAATCATTTTCTCAAAACAGGCCCACACCTTGAGGCCACTGCTCATGAGCCCGTTACTCCACCAAGCCCGCCCCCAGCCTCTCCAAAAACCGCCCCTATAACTCCCCTTCCCATCTTTCATTCTCAGCCTCAACCAAGCCCACATACAGCCGGTCCCATCTCTCCCCCACATACTTCCCTAACCCAATCGGGCCTCTCACCAAGCCAAAGCCCATTCGGTCACTCTTCTGCCTCCCATTCACTCCCAAACAGCCGAACACCACAAGGCACATCCCCAAGTCCAATATCGCAACCTCCACCTCCTCCACCATCACAAACCGTAACTCAAGCCCAAAAAGGAATTTTTAAACCAAAAACTCAGTTCTCTCTACATACACAACACTCTAAATCACCCTTGCCCCGTAACCCCATGTCCGCACTCCATGATCTAAATTGGAAAATGGCCATGAAAGACGAGTACAATGCTTTAATTAAAAATAAGACTTGGGAACTAGTACCTTGTCCTAGTCATGTGAATATTATTCGTTCAATGTGGATTTTTACTCATAAATTATGGTCTGATGGTTCTTTTGAGAGGCATAAAACCCATTTTGTAGGTGATGGGAAGACACAACAGATAGGCATCGATTGTGGTGACACTTTCAGTCCAGTGGTAAAACCAACTACTATATAAAACGTTCTAAGCTTGGCCCTTTCCAACTCATGGCCCATTCATGAATTGGATGTGAAAAATGATTTTTTACATGGTGAACTTAATGAAACGGTTTACATGTATCAACCCATGGGATTCTGAGATAGAACATGGCCCAATCATGTGTGTTTACTCAAAAAGTCACTTTATGGCTTAAAACAAGCACCACGGACCTAGTACAAAAGGTTTGCCGATTTTGTTTCAACCATTTGTTTTACCCATAGCATTTGTGATCATTCACTTTCATTTACAAGGACGGGAGAAATATTGCTTATCTTCTGCTTTATGTTGATGATATTATACTTACTGCTTCTTCTGACTCTTTGCGAAAGAAAATTATTTTCCTTCTTAGTTCAGAATTTGCAATGAAGGATTTGGGATCATTGAGTTATTTTTTGGGTATCTCGGTTCAACAACATCCACATGGCCTATTTTTATCTCAAAAGAAGTATAATATGGAGATAGTTGAATGGGCCGAAATGTCATCTTGCAAGCCCGCAGCTACACCAGTTGACACAAAACCCAAAATGAGTGCTAATAATAGTCCATCCTTTTCCGATCCAACTCACTATCGGAGCCTTGCAGGGGCTCTTCAATACCTCACTTTCACGAGACTGGACATCTCTTATGCAGTTCAATAGGTTTCCTTGTTTATACACGATCCAAAAGAAGAACACATGCAAGCTACAAAAAGAATTGTGAGGTATATCCAAGGCACTCTTGATTATGGGTTACACTTATATAAGACTTCTACAACGAGTCTTCTTTCCTACACGGATACCGATTGGGGTGGATGTCCCGACACAAAACGCTCTACTTCAGGCTATTGTGTATATCTCGGGGACAACTTGATTTCTTGGTCGGCCAAGCGACAACCTACTTTATCCCACTCTAGTGCCGAGGCGGAGTATCGGGGGGTTGCTAATGTTGTAGCTGAATCTTGTTGGCTCTGCAATTTATTACTTGAGCTTCATTGTCCAATTCAGAAAGTAACCTTGGTTTATTGTGATAATGTAAGCGCCATTTATCACTCCGGCAACCCGGTCCAACATCAACAAACCAAACACATCGAGATGGATATTCATTTCGTTCATGAAAAAGTTGCACACGGGTTGGTTCGAGTGTTACATGTCCCCTCCCGTTATCAAATAGCAGGCATCTTCACCAAGTCTTAGTGTTCGTCCTTCTCCCGTTGTGACTGAGGGGTGTGTGTTAGAATATATTATATTAATTAGTTAGAATATACTACATTAATATAATATATTATCATTATTGTATTTTTGAATATATTTGAATTAGTCAATCTTGTTTATAATAGGTAGTTATTGTATAGGATTCTAAGCCTAAAATTACTCATATTCATTTGTATTCCATTTGTATTTATTCCTGATTCATCTAATGAGAAAGGCAATAGATTACCTTCTTTCAGAAATCACACAGTATATTTTCAACAGAGGGTTGATGTAATAAAGAAGAAAGGATTTACTCCACTTCAAAAATGCACAGTGGCGCTTCGCATGCTTGCCTATGGAGAAGCCGCTGATCATGAAGATGAATACATTAGAATTAATGTGTGTACAACATTTGAATGTCTTGAAAATTTTTGGTGTGCTATTATCGAGGTGTTCAGAGCAGTGTATATGCGAAAGCCTAATGCTGCTGATGTCTATCGCTTATTTCAAATGCATGAGGAAACACATGGGTTTCCTGGGATGCTTGGAAGTCTTGATTGCATGCACTGGGCTTGGAAAAATTGTCCTGTTGGGTGGAAAGGACAATACACTAGAAGCGATCATGGGGTTCCTACAATCATGCTTGAAGCAGTCGCTTCACATGATCTATAGATTTGGCATGCGTTCTTTGGTGTTGTTGGGTCGAACAACGACCTCAATGTCTTAAACAGATCACATTTATTTCATGACAAATTACAAGGAGTAGCCCTAAAAGAGCAATACGTTGTCAACAACAAATTGTACAATATGGGATATTACTAGACAGATGGTATATATCCCGACTAGGCTGCATTTGTGAAAGCTTTCCATATGTGGTTGAACTTAAGAAAATCACTTTCAAACAGAAGCACGAGAGTGCAAGAAAGGATGTTGAACAAGCATTTGGGGTACTACAAGCCCGCTTTGCAATTGTTTGTGGACCAACTAAGTTTTGGGACCAAAGTAAATTGCATGATATTATGGAAGCTTGTATTATACTGCATAACATGATTGTCGAAGATGAGCGATACCTCTACTCCAGAACTTATCATGTAGAAGTATATGAACCAGTCGGTATTGAAGACCTTCGATAAGGACCTGCTCCTGATTTTACGGCTTACCTCGCATGAGATTTATAGCTCCATAGTAGAGTCACCCATATGAATCTAAAACTCGATCTAGTTGAACAAATATGACAAAATTTTGGAGTCACTGACCTTAATGCATGATTCTCGTAAAAATTATGTTATTTTGTCGTATGTAACCCATATTTTAATCAATTAATAAGACTTATTCCAAGAGTGCTTTTTTTCATTTGATAAATAATTAGTCACACAATAATTTAAAGGGTAAATTCCAAAAAAAAAAAAACTCGTGGTTTCACCGATTTCCGAAAAAACCTCTGTGGTTTGTTATTACAAAAAAAAGGACTGTGTTATACGTCGTTACCCGAAAAACGGAAAATGGTTTAACACCGTTAAAAAAGCTGACGTGGCACGGGGGTAACATTGGAAAAATGATTTTTTTTATATATTTTTTCTCTCTCTCTCTCTCTCTCTCTCTCCTCCTCCTCCTCCTCTTCTTCTTCTTCTTCTTCTTCCTTCTTCTTCCTCCTCTCTTCTCTCCTTCTTCTTTCTTTTAATTTCCGATACTCCAGAAATTTGGAAATTTCCGAAATTTGGAAATTTCCAGATTTTTGGAAAAACCAGATTTTTGGAAAATTTCCAAAAATCTGGAAATTTCTAGATTTTTTGAAAAAACCATATTTCTGGAAAATTTCCAGATTTCTGGAATCGAAACTTAAAAAAAAAAAGAAAAAAAAGAAGAAGAAGAAGGAGGAGGAGAAGGAGAAGAAGAAGAAGGAGGAGGAGGAGAGAAGAAGAAGAAGAAGAAGAAGAAGAAGGAAGGAAGAAGAGAGAAGAAGGATGAGAGAGAGAGAGAGAGAGAAAAAAAAAATAAAAAATAAAAAAATCATTTTTCCAATGTTATCCCTATGCCACGTCAGCCTTTTAACGGTGTTAAGCATTTTCCGTTTTTTGGGTAACGACGTATAACACAGTCCTTTTTTTGTAATAACAAACCACAAGGGTTTTTTCGGAAATCGGGTTTTTTTTTTGGAATTTACCCTAATTTAAATTTATTTCATAATAATTATTTGTTTATTTAATTTATTAAAATAATATTGCATATTGAATTAATTATGATATTAGATAAATATTTTTGTTGTATTAATAATTAGTATTGAATTAATTATATTGTTGGGTAAAAAACTATTAATTGTATATTAATTTAGTAAATATGAAGTGTTTTATGACAAATGGGGCCTACTAAAAATTGAAGCAACAAGGTGTTCTAGTGGTACAGTAAAACCTCTATATAGGAATATACTTGGGACCGAGCTATTTGTATAACAATTGGGAGGTTATTACTAAATAGAGTTTGGTATAATAAAATTTCTCAATACATATAATTTTAAATTTTAAATAATACCACTTGAAATTGGTTAAGATTATCATAGGCATGCATGGTTTATATATAATGTATAATAATAGACATTAATGGAATAAATTAAATATTTAGAAATTCAATTTAGAGTTTAGGTTTTCAATATATAGATAATTGAAAGAGTTTTATGGGAAAAATGTAAACATCAATGAGAATACTAAATATTTATAATTTCAAGTTGTAGTTTGGGTTTCCAACTCATAGATAATTTCAATAGTTTTTTTTAATATTTTATGATTTAGTTTGAATTCTTAATATATACATATAAATATATAATTATTACTATATGGAGGCATAATTTCTAAAGGTGTGACTTGAAAAGTGTATAACAAATAACGTTTGAGAGGTTATTCCTATTTATAACTGGCCCAAGTTGGGACCAATTTTTTTATAACAAAATAGAGGTTATTCCTATATAGAGTATTCCTATATAGAGGTTTTACTGTATGTAACTTTAGATTGTTATTTTTTACGATGTGGAGACCCAAAGTAACAAACTTTATAACTTTGGACTAAAGTTGCTCTAATATTTTTGGGATGAACTATGGATGTAATTGTTATGATGTGCTAATGTAATTGTTAGTTTAATGGAAGGATATTTGTTTAAGATGATGAATTATAAATGCATTGTGTTTGTTAGTTGGTGCAAACAAATGGGTATAAGTATGAAGAATAAGTGTAAGTTAGTTAATCTTTGGTAAGTTGAAGAACCATGCATCGAAAACAGATAATGACAGTTAGTTGATGTTTAGTAGGTGTAAGAGTTGGTAATGCTACTTCAAGTTGTTTAAACATGCATTATTAACAAGAACTTACATGGACATAATTTGCAATTTTAACCAATAATTAAGCAATAACACCAAATAATTTGCAATTTGTACAAATAATTAAGCAATAACAGTTGGTGTTGAAAGTATAAATTGATTGAGTACCTAAAAGTACAAGACAATTATAGGGCCAAAATTTGGTACTTATATACCCAATAAACATCCAAAATAAGATTGATTGAGTATCTAAAAGTATAAGAAATTGCAGAGCCACAATTTGGTACTTATATAACTAATAGAGCCTCCAAAATAAGATTGATTGAGTATCTATCATAGGTTATTTAAAATATATTATCCAAAATACAACCGGATTTGATCATAAATAAAAATAAGTTAAAAACTTTATATTCCATCTATCCTAAACATTATATACCCAACTATCCTAATAACACAATTAGCTTATTTATTTGCTTTTTGCTTCCTAACCCATTTCCCCTCTCAATCTGGAGACATTTGTTGTCATACCATGCTTGCCTTGTCTAGGTAGCTCAGTTGGTGTTACTGCATTAAAGGCTAACGTTGGTTCATTATGTGCATTAGGAATGCAGTTGCAATAGAACAACTACATAATATTATGAGTATATGACACAATAATATTTCATAACATTACCAAGACACAATAGTCATTATTTCATAATATTACCAAGCCACAACAATATGCCACAACATTACCAACACACAATAGTAATTATTCCATAATATTACCAAGACACAACAATATATCAATTACCTGAAGTTGGATTATTTGATGCCCCAATGTTAGTTGCATTTTCAATCCCATGAGGTGGCTTCAACAAAATAGAAAATATGTTAGTAAACACAAACATATCTAACTTACCCCTATGCATTTCAGTCAGTTATGGGCATAAATGCCACACTTAGTGCACTTTTTCATATGTCCTCTTCTTGACATCTTCTGAGTCTGGCTTTGGCTATTATCTTCAGCTGTTTTTGTGATTCTTTTCTTCTTTGGTTTTTCTATTAGCTAGGCATGGCAACAGGTACTATACCCGTGGGTACCCGGCACTACTTGACCCTAATAAGACTACTCGTACCCTGTATAAAAGGGTATATGACGGGTATGGAATCAAAACCATTACCCGTTAGGTAATGGGATGGGTATGAGAATACCCCCAGGGTATCTAATGATTTTTTTTAAATGCTCGTGAAAATATTGAGTTGATATGATGATTTTTGAGAAACTTATAGGAAAAAATGATGTTGAAACTATGGATGTGATATGATGCTACTTTTTGAAAACTCTTGAAGAAAATGATGATGAAAACATCAATGCGATATAATGTTTTTTTAATATGAATGCAGTATGCTGGAAATACTCTGGAAAATTTTGTGAAATCACCATGAATTGTTTGAGAAACACAAGTTTTCTCTTTTGAAATTTTTATGATTTTTTTTGTGTGCATGATTGATAGCTCATGGACTTATGTCATGCGATGTGTCTTTATATGACAGAACACAACCATCGTCTAAAGGTCCATCAGATGGCAACGAGCCCCGTGATAGTTTTTTTTCTTACGGGACGACGGTTTTTAACCGTCATCTGAGAGGCTATTTGGCATATTGTGATGAATACATGAAATTCATCTACCAGGATTCAGAACCGTCTCACACTAAAAGAAAAAAAAGTTAATCATCGACGATTCGGTGTCGAAGGCTCAACTTTTTTAGTAACTCCTGTGATGATACGGAACCAAAAAATATTCAACAAACTCTCTCGTGTACCGAAAAAGGAAAAATGGATTAGGGCAATGGAAGAAGCAATGGCTTCCATGCTAGTCAACCATGTTTGGGAATTAGTTGACTTACCAAGGGTATAAGGGAAATTGGGAGCAAATGGGTTATCAAGATTAAGCGAAATGCTAATGACTGTATCGAAAGAAAATTTCCATTTTATATTTTTAGATAATTTGAAGTTTAAGAATATACATGTAATTTCTTAGACAATTTGAAGTCTAATGTATCACATCCAGTACGTTTCAAAAAATTGAAATTAATTTGTATGGTTTCGACAGAGTTTCGGCTGTATGCAATCTAATTTTTCCTACTTCCAAAAACTAGCCTAAGAGCTACTATTTATAGACACAATGTGCTAAAATTGGGAAAAGGTAAATAAAGTAGAGGTTGAAAGGATATATTAATGCCTAATAATAAAAGGCAACCTAATATGGGAATGGGAAAGAGCAACTATATCTGATGTTTGTGTAATGCATGCTGGCACGTGCAATGTATGTTCCAAGAGTGATCTCACACACATCAGCACATACCAACCTGCTCTGGCTTGTGCAATGCACTCTCTAGTAGAAATAAGTGGTGTGTTCGGCTTAAGAAAATCCTAAAATACTAAAAATGGAGAAAATCGGTCCTTAGAGTACTGCTAACCCGGATTAGTATTTCACTTGAGAAATCTGAGCAATACAACCTTTGCTTAGCGAAGAGCAATTGGTGGAGGAAACTTCAATGGAAATGTGAGCAATTGAGAATGTGAATCCAAGCTCGTGTTTGTTACTTATAAGAGCTAATACCTAATCACTACACCATAAATGGTCTATAGCAACACAAGCAGGTTTAAATAGAAAATACAAGCCTTAGTGGAAAAATTGTAAAGAAAAAGTTATGAAGTGAAGTCTCAGAATTGTGGCCCAATGGACTAGCACAACGTGTTGAGCTATGGCACGACGTGTCGAGGAAAATTAGATGAAAAGGAGCACGAAGTTGGCATTCTGGCTTTCAAAAAACAAAGTGTATGTCCTTTGGCACATTGTGTGGAAGTCCTCTCAGAAGGCGCTCCATTGATATGTGGGCTATCTTGGTATTGAGGCTTTATTAGGACTCGGGGTTGTCTTGGTGATAGATGGTTTTGGAGCAATATTTTCTTGATCTTGTGTCATCTTTGACTATTAATGCTAAAAACTGACCAATCCTTAATTTTATCATTAACTTCCTAACTGAAATCAAACTATTAATGCTAAAAACTGACCAATCCTTAATTGTATCATTAACTTCCTAACTGAAATCAAACTATTAATGCTAAAAACTCAGTTATGTTTTATTTTAAATAAGAAATAAATGATAAGTCAAAAATAAAATCCTAATAAATTCTAATTAACTTTAAAAGCAAAATAATCAATTTAAAAAAATAATAATCAAAATTAAATTAAAACTAGACATTTAACTTTACCCCTACACAATATAAGTTTTGAACCGACTTGATTTAACAGTTATTCAACTATCACATCGATCTGCCAAATAAGTTTGTCGATAAAATAAAACGGGTATATGTATTTTGACTGATTGTTTATACATGTTTTAATAATATAGTAAGCATTTTATGCACTTTTTTTTGTAATCAGGGGAGTAGGAGAATGGTGTACAAGGAGCTCTCCCGCACAGGGCCCCAAATTTAAGAGGGTCCAATTTTTTTTTATTCTACAAATCTAAATAAATTATTGTTATTAATTATTATATGAAAAATTAAGTGAATGTCAACTTATCTAGAAAATTAACGTTTAAAGAATCTTAGAGGGTCCAATTATTTTTTATTATTATACAATATCTAATCTAAATATTTTTATTATATTTATTATGTTAAAAATCAAGTTAAAAGTATTTTGGTGTTTCGTGTAGGACCATTATTATTATTATATGAAAGTATTAATTTTTTAATGAATAGGGCCCAATTTTTTTCCATTTAGCACAGGGCCCCAAAAATGTTTAAGTCGGCCCTGTTTGTAATTAACTTGTATCTGCGAACTTAAATATTGTCATTTCGACAGGTTATAATTAAATAACGAGTATTTAACAGTATAATAGTTTGTTTAAATTTTATGTTTGGTATGGGTAAAATTGATTTTGTTTGACAACATCATAGGTAAATTCTGTCATTTCATATGTTAAGAGTAAATTTGTATTTTCCAAAAAAATGTTAAGGGCGATTTTGCATTTTATCCCAATAATAAACTATAAAACCAAAAGCACTAAAAATTAACTAAATTGATCTAAATAAAGCGAAATTACTAGAATCAACATAAAATATAATTAAAAAATAAAAATATCCAATCAACTAAAATTAACTAGAAAATTAGCTTTTTTTTTTTGTAAAGATTGCACACTTAAAATGAAGTAGAAGTCTACATATTCTAACTAGGTTGGGACATCCGATATAAAAACCACCATTACGGAACCTATATTATTAAAAGAAAAAGAAAAACAACCCCAGGTGAAGGGTAAACAGAAGGCAAGCACAGAAACCACCAGGTGACTCCATTTCCTGCCAGCGCATTTCTGGCAAATACATCTGCTACTCAGTATAATTAAATTTGTAAAGATTCCAAGCAAAGCATTAATTAGGAAAAATTTAAGAAACAAAAGATACTAAAAATTGCAAAATGTGTATTGCAACAGTTAAACAAAATAAACACTAAAAAAGAAAATGTACGGGACATTCCCCACATTTTTGTTTAAGCTAATTTAACTATATCTATATTATTGTAACTAACCCAAAATTGTTTTATTTCATTTTAGCCTGAGAAATCATCCCCACTAATCCATCTCCTTCTTCTTCACCGGTAAATCCATGGAAGCAACATCCTCCTCTAAGGTTATGTGATCATCCACAAAACTAACATCATTATCCATATCTTCAAGTAAGCAAGATAAAAATTCAAAGCTTCCATCTTGAAACTCATCATCAAAATCTAAATTTGAACCATAATTTGGAACCAAACTTTGATTATTAATCTGATTAAACTCCATGGCTTGTGGCTGCAGCTGCAGCAAGCTCAAACCTGGTGTTTCAAAAGCAGTGGCAGTAGGCCCTTCAGAGTCTAAGTTCAAGCTCAAACCCGGTGTTTCAGCAGCAGTTGCAGAAGGCCCTTCAGAGTCTAAGTTCAAGCTCCTAATGTAATCTTGAAGAAGATTTCCTCTTGGATATTTAGTGTTGCGCTTTCTCTTAGAATATTCCTTTCTTTTTGTTGCATTCCAGTGATTTTTAATTGTGTTTTCAGTTCTACCAGGTAATATTTTTGCAATTTCTGACCATTTGTTTCCCATTTGTATATGTGACTGTATTAGTACCTTATCCTCCTCTTCACTCCATGCATCCTTCTGCAAAAAAAAACCATACCATTGGTTTACACATGGTAATATAGTTTACAGAGAGAGATAACACAATTGCTTAATCGAATATTAAATAAAATGAATTGGCATCATTATTTATAGACAAATTCATATTCATATTTCTTAATCGAATATTAAATAAAATGAATTGGCATCATTATCTAGAACCTAAATATGATTAGGGAATAGAAGAGAAAGATTCTGCAAAAGGAAGCTTAAACTCATGATAGAAGCTCACTTTCGTTAATGAATATTCATATTACATTTTTCAGAAGGATAACACCGTTTATAGACAAATTCATATTTGCATGCCAAGCAGACATTTCCATATGTCTTCCATAGGTTTACTGATTTTGTCCCTAATTGGAAAACATACAAAAGAAGGTCTAAAGTTGCAGATAATATGATTGGGGAGTGGAATAAACTTTATACATTACCAAACTTTGTTTAAACAGACATGGATAGGGTTAATTTTTCATATGTAAATTACCTTGATATCAGGCCTTAGGTGATTTTTCCATCGATCCCTACACTGTTTTCCAAGTCTGCCAGCCAACTTTTGAGCAATTTGACACCATTTTGTTTCTCCATACTTGTCCACTAGCCGACTCAGAAGCCTGCAAAAATGTGCACCAGATTTTCCAATATATGAGATATCATATCACAAAGAAAAAATGGATTAATTTCGTGAAAGTTGCACCAGATTTTCCTAATTTCATACCTATCTTCTTCAATTGACCATTTCCCTTTAACTATATTTATGTTCTTCTGGCGACCTTGCCCGGCCCTATTGAAAGATTTCTTAGAGAAATTGATTTGGCTCCGATTTGAACCCATAATTTCTTTAGGATTTGGAGCGTGGTGAAGAAGAAATGAATTGAACATGAGTTGAACATGCCCACCATTTTGTATAAATGGATTGGGCTCATAATTATCATGGAAATTCACAGTTGCTGAACTGGTTTGATGAACCCCATTAAACATGGGATTTAAAGATGATGACCCATTTGAATTTGAATGAATTTGGGGGTCAAAATAGTGAAAATCCAATTGATTTGATGATGAAAGTGATGATTCATAGAGGAATTTAGCTTTCATTTTTGGATGATTATGAGATGAAAACATTGATTTTGAGTGTCTCTTTATTGAATTATTCTCTATAGAGCTCAAGCTCTCCAAATTGAAAGAGAGAGTAAAATGAGAGTGTTGGAATGTTTTCTCTGCTAATTTAATAGTGGTTACAAATTGAATATTAAGCTTATCTACTTAGTAACTTTGGATTCTATATTTTCTTAATGTTCTTTTTTCTTTAACTGAAATTTTATTAATACATTTAATATTCAGTTGACTGGTAAATTTGACCAATATAAGAGTAAGGTCTTGTTTGATAAACCATTTAATTGCTTAAATTAAAATGTTAAGCACTTATTTAATTTAAGTTCGTTTGATAACGGTTGTTTCTCCACAACTTAAATTAGTTAATTAAGTTAATATTTTTATATAAATTAAATCATTCAATATTTTCAGCACTTAAAATTCAGTACTTATTTTTTCAGCACTTAATTTTCAGTTTTATCAAACAGCACCTAAGTTTGACCAATAATTTAATAACACAATACATAGTTTGGAATTTATAGTTTAGAATTTAGAATTTATATTAGAGGGATGAAATTTATATTTTAAGGTTAATAATAAGTAATTGAAAAATATATAATTAGTAAATTACACAAATTGGTTCATAAAAAAATTACACAAATTAATATATTATTGATTAATATGACACGTGCGAGTAAATTGTTGATTCGCCGTATGGATGATATAATACATTAATTGTGTAGTAAAATCTCTTCCTTTTTATTTTATTTTTTTCTTGAAAGATTCCTTTTTAAGTTTTATGGTTTTAAATTTTACTTTTCGTACATTTCATATTTCATATGTAGTAGGTCAGCATTGGTCTATTTATTTAAAATATTTAAGTTGTTGAAATGTATTTTCATGTAATAATAAAAAATGTCAAATGGTGGACCCTTTTTTACCACATATATTTTGTAAGAAGTGAAAATAAAAGAATTAACTTGAAATAATTTGTTTGAAAAAAAAGGCCTAATACATCAGGAGTTACCTGAACTTGTTCCAAAATCTTGATTAACCCTTTAAAATGAGAGTGCTGGAAGGTCTCCTCTGCTAATTAATAGTGGTTACAAATTGATTATGACCATTGATTATTATTCATCTAAGGGTTGATATTGGTCTACACAAGTGACTGTTTTTTTTTTTTTGAAATGAAATGATTTAGTGACTGTTAAGCTTTTCTATTTACATACTTTGAATTTTAAATTTTCCGTTACATTCCACATTCATATGACCTTTGACCAATAATTTAATACCACATTGTATATTTTATAATTTTTAGTTCAGAATTTAGAGTTGTGTTTTAGGGATGACATTTATATTTTAAGGTTATAAATAAGGAATTGAAAAATATTTAATTAGTAAATTACACAAGTTAATATTTTATTGATTAATATGATACTTGTGATTAAATATTTAATTCGATAGATGGATGACATGATACATCAATTATATAGTAAAATCTCTTTCTTTTTATTTTATTTTTTTTATAGAAAGATTCCTTTTTAATTTTTATGGTTTTCAATTTTATTTTGGTACATTTCATATGTAGTATTGGTTAATTTATTTAAAATATTTAAGTTGTTGAAATGCATTTCCAAGTAACAATAAAAAATGCCAAAAGGTGGACCCTTTTTTACGACATAGATTTTGTAAGAAGTAAAGACAAAAGAATTAACTTGAAATGACCTATTTTAAATCCTGGCTCAACTCATATAGGAATCAAATTCAAATTCAAACATATTCATAATTATAAATAAAATAGGAAAATTAAGCACTAAATTAATAACATGTTTAATAAAACGAATTTTATAAAGGCGAGAAAAAAAGCTCTGCTAGGGTTCATGATGAGAGAGAAGCGGGTGAGAGAAAGGTCATCGGAAAGGAAGGCGGCAGGCGAGGGAAGTGAGCGGCTGAGGGCGGATCGGGAGGTGGAGATGGGTATAGGAGAGGATCGGGGGTCGGATGGGGAAAAGGTGGGGAAAGGAGGGAGATCGACGGGGATGGTGAGGGGATCGGACGGATCCAAGGCGGCTGGAGAGGGGTTGTGCCATCGATCATTTTGGCAGGGGGGAGAGGGGCGATGGTCATGAGGTAGATGGTAGGGGGATGGGGCCTGCGGAGTGTGTAGGCGAGACTAGTGTGGGCGTTTGGCAGGGGGCGGTGCGAGCATTCCGATAGGGGCGGGCACAGATCAGTTCCAGGCGGGTGGCGGAGCATCGGTTAGGTTTGGGGATATTGAGGGTGGTCAGGTTCAGGGGAAAGTGGTTTCCTTCGAGACCCCGACTGTTGTGAATGTGTCTTCTAGGCCAATTGGTGGCGTGGAGAATAAAAATAATTCTGATTTTGGCATGGGAAGGATTTCATGGAAAGATACGGTCATGGGAGTCATCGAGGAGGAGCCTTGTCCTGATGAAGGACTTATGGAGGGGGATTCGGAGAAGTTTTATTCTGAGTCAGACGAAGAGGATGCAGAACAGGATGATCCATTATGTCCTGTGATCCGGCTTTCCTCGAACGAGAAACGTGCTCTTAGGGCTAAATGGAAGCTTTCTTTAATAGTGATGGTGCTTGGGAAAAGAATTAGTTTCAACTATTTCACCCAGAGGATCCAGGCACAGTGGGCAAAAAAAGGGAAAGTCACTATTACTGACTTAGAAAATGACTACTATGTAATTAAATTTACTCGGGTTGAGGATTTTAATGCTGTGATTAATGGGGGTCCTTACATTATTTCTAATCATGTTCTAGCCTTAAGGCCGTGGGTTCCCAATTTTAATCCACACGATTGCTCGGTGAATAGAATTTTGACATGGGTAAGATTCCCGGGCCTACCAATCGAATATTATAATGAAAGGTTTCTTAATAAGATAGGCGGATTGTTGGCAAAGTCCACCATGTGGATAAAACTACCATTGGGGCAATTAGAGGTAAGTTTGCAAGAGTTTGTATTGATATTGACCTTGCTAAACCGCTATTGTCAAAATTCTATGTTCAAAATAAGGTTTACTTTATTGAGTACGAAGGTTTACATAACATTTGTTATGAGTGCGGTATATATGGTCATACATACGAGGGTTGCCCTAAGAGGGAGAAGGTGAGGGAAGAGGTAATTGAAGCTGTTAATGTGAGAGAAGTAGGGATTCAAAGAGATGGGGGGAATTTTGGCCCCTGGATGGTTGCTAAGAGCTCGGGTAGACGAAGGACACGAGCATCAGTTGTTCAGAATCCTCCTCCTGACATTAATATCGAGTCTAGTCTGAGCCATTCTAATCCTGGAAATAAGGAAAAACCCCGCCCAAAAGAAGTTGATATTTCTGGAGCTGCTTCGGGCATCAGGTCAGGGTCCAGATTTGGGGCTCTGACTATTGAAAATGAACAAGATTCTGACCAATCTGATGAGCATATTGAGATGAGCATGCCAGGTTTAGAATCTGTTGAGCCGACAATTAATAGTGTGGAGGCAGTTAATCCTCTTTTTGAGTCTAAAGGAGAGGCCCAGAGTGGATCCCAGGCTCGTGCACCTCAAGTGAAGGAGAAGGATAAAGAGGTTAGTATCCCTAAATTCTGTGTTGAGCCTAGTAATGGGAAGGCTATGGGTGTCAATAAAATGAGTATGAAAAAACCTAAGGGTAAGCAGAAAAACATCCATAATTCTATGGAGTTGTCGGATAAGAGGGGGCCTGCTGGTACCTCTTCGAGGCTCTCAGGAGCCCCTAATAAGTATCTGGTTTAGGGTGTGGGTCGGGGGTCAGTAGTCTTCCCTTTTGATGGATTTGTTTGTGTGGAATGTTAGAGTAGCGGCTAGCAAGGCTACTCGTATCCATGTAAAAGATTTAATTAAACAGTTTAACCCTTCTTGTTTTGCTTTAATGGAAACTAAGATCAGTGGAGCTAAAACTGATGAGGTGGTTAAAAAGTTTAGAAACTAGAAATGTGTCAGGTCAGAGGCTACTGGCCGGGCTGGTGGGATTTGGCTTTTTTAGAGGCCAGATCGTGTTCATTTTGATATTGTTAGAATGGATAAACAGTTTATTCACAGTAAAGTTATCTATCCTGGTAATAAACCTTTCTTTATTACTTTTGTTTATGTTGATCCTGTCCTAGCCAATCGTAAACGGCTGTGGGAAGTTCTTTATACTATGAGTGTAAATATGACAGATTCTTGGTTTGTGGCTAGAGATTTTAATGATATTGCTCGTATGAGTGATCAGAGAGGGGGGCTAATCATTATGTAAATCGTTGTCTCAATCATAAATAGAGTATGGATTTGTGTGGGCTTTCTGATCTTGGTGCCGCTGGTCATAAGTTTACTTGGAAGCGTAATAGCACTTTTGTTCGTTTAGACAAATTTTATGCTAACATTTCGGCTCAAAGTAGTTTTCCTAAAGTGTCTATGTTAAATCTCCCCTTCCAGCACTCTGATCACTGTCCTATCTTATTCAGGCTAGTGAGAGGCCATCGGCCTAGAGGGGATAGACCGTTTAGGTATCAGGTGTCTTGGGAGTCTCATCCTAAGTTTAGAAACTTTGTTCAGGATAACTAGAAGCCTCATTCTAATGTCTTACAAACAGCTGAAGGCTTTAGAAGGAATGTGGTGGGTTGGAATAAACACATCTTTAGCCATATTATCAGGAGAAAGAATAAAATTTTGAGCAGAATTGAGGGCATTCAGCGCAGTTTGGAGGTTAGGTTTGACCATAGTTTGGATGGTCTTCTTAGAACTCTTCAGAAGGAGTTGGAAGCTGTGCTTAGACAGGAAGAGTTACTTTGGTTTCAAAAATCTAGGAAAGCCTGGATTAAAGATGGAGATCGTAATACCAGGTATTTTCATCTTTCTACTGTCATTAGAAGACAGAATAACAGGATTAATGCTATCAAAGATTCGAATGGAGAATGGGTTTATGAAGATGAGGATATTCGTCACTTGGCCCTTAATTTCTATAAAGAGTTATTCAAATAGGACATTGTGGATCTGGATAAAGCTCTGTCTAGGTCTACGTTTCCCTTTTTGGGAGATGATAAAATTCTGGAAGCTTTCCATCCTATTTCCCAGAAAGAGATTGATCAGGCTATCTTTAGTATAGGGGCTACTAAAGCTCCTGGTGTTGATGGTCTGCCTGCTGGTTTTTATCATAAACACTGGGAGATTGTTAAAGAAGGCATTTATACTTTTATTAAAGGAGTGTTTAATGGATCCAATGATATTAGGCTGGTGAACATGACTCTTCTAGTTCTGATTCCTAAAGTAGAAAATCCGTCTTCTTTCTTGCAAATGAGGTCGATTAGCCTTTGTAATGTGCTTTATAAAGCTATTACTAAAATTGTGGCTAATAGACTCCGGTGCATTCTTCCTGATATTATCAGCCAGAACCAAGGTAGTTTTGTTCCTAGAAGATAAATGATGGATAATGTGGTCATAGCCCAAGAGATGGTCCACTCTATGAAAATCAAAAAGGGAAAGAGGGGTATTGTGGCTCTGAAATTGGATCTGGAAAAAGCTTATGACTGCCTAAACTGGAGTTTCCTTCTTGATAGTCTGGAGAGAGCGGGAATTCCGGATAATTAGAGAAATTTAATTGAGGAGTGCATCACTTCTCCTATTTTTCAAGTTTTGATTAATGGGGATATGTCTGAGGAGTTTTCTCCTTCCCGTGGCATCCGTCAAGGGGACCCTCTGAGTCCTTTTTTTATTTGTTATCGCTATGGAAAGGTTGACTCACCTTATCCAAGAAGTTGTGGGCAATGGGAGGTTCCATCCGGTGTCCATCAATAAGTTATGCCCCCAGGTTACTCATTTGTTCTTTGCAGATGATGTTATGATCTTTGTGGAAGGAAATGAGGAGCAAATTGGTATCCTTAACTGTTTTTGCTCTGCTTCTGGTCAAAAGATTAATATCCAAAAATCCCGGATGTTGTGTTCTAAAAATATGAACCAAAGAGTGTGCAGAAGGTTGAGTGAAACATCTGGTATACCTCTGACTAATTCGCTGGGTAAATATCTGGGGATTCCCCTCCATAGTGACAGAGTCTCTAAAGCTTCTTTTAAGGAGACGTTTGATAAAACTAATAGGAAGTGTGCCAGTTGGAAAGCTAAAACTCTTTCTCTTATGGGTCGCCTTACTCTAATTCAGTCAGTCAATTATGCGGTTCCTAATCATATTATGCAGGCTTGCCATCTGCCTAAGCCTGTTCTCAAAGATCTTGATAAAATCAATCGTCGATTCTTGTGGGGGGAATCTGGGGAGGGGAGGAAAATTCACCTTGTTCCTTGGAATGAGGTTTGTCAACCTAAAAATATGGGAGGGCTGGGAATTAGGAAAGCCAGAGATAATAATAAAGTGTTACTAATGAAACTTCTGTGGAGGATGTGGCAACTTCCGTCATCTTTTTGGGTTCAGATATTGTGCGGGAAATATAGAAAGGATAGGATTTTTGGAGGTTCTAAGGAGAGAGTGATTAATTGTTCCTTTCTTTGGAAAGGCCTTAGTGTTGTGTTTTCAGAATTTTGCTCTAGGATTGGGTGGAATGTGGGTAATGGTAAATTGATTAGTTTCTGGAATGATATCTGGATTGGTAAGAAGCCTTTATTAGAGGTTTGTGAGTCCATGCCGCCGTTAGATATTCGGAATTGGAGGATTGCAGATGTGGTGGACTCTGAGGGTGATTGGATTTGGTCAAGGTTCGATTCTTATCTCAGTTTGGAAACGCTCCTGAAAATTAGAAGAGTTAAAATTAGTAGCAAGGAGGAAGACAGGGATAGTTATTGTTGGTCTTTGACAAACAATGGGGCTTACTCTTGTAAATCTGCTTTTGAGGCCTTTAATCAAGGTTTGGAAACTACAAATCCAGAGCTGTGGAAGACTATTTGGGCCCTGAAAGTGCCTTACCGAATTAGAAGCTTTTTGTGGCTTGAGGTTAAAAATAGGTTGCTTACCAATTCTGATAGAAAAAGACGTCATTTGGTGGAGTCTGGAGCGTGTAGTAGGTGGAGAGGGCATAAAGAAACCTTGTGCCATGCTCTTAGAGACTATTCTAAGAGTAAAGAGGTGTGGAGGAATATTCTCCCTTTCCAGTTGCTGTCTGGTTTTTTATCCCATTCTGATCTTGACTGGTTTGTTGATGGGGTTAGTGGGAAGCTGCTGGCTAATCTGGAGCATGGAATTATCTTATTTGTGGTTGTCTGTCATCAAATTTGGAAATGGAGGAATGATGGGATTTTTGGAGGAGAAACAATTGTCATTCCTAATATTTCTGATTTCTTCTCTAAAAAGATTCGGACTTTTATTGATAGCTTCAAACATGATTCTTTAGCTAGGGCTATTCAGAGAAAGGATGTCCATCTTTTAGGCTGGTGTAGGCCTAGTGAAGGCGTAGTGAAGTTAAACAATGATGGCTCTTGTCTAAAAGATGGGAAAATTGCTGCTGGAGGGATTTTGAGAGATGATGGTGGTGGTTGGGTGACTGTGTTCACTCAAAATTTGGGCATGAGTTCTTCCTTTTCTGCTGAGATTTGGGGGATTTTTTCTAGCCTTAGGCTTGCTAAAAATCCGGGGTTGAAGAAGCTGCTTGTGGAATCGGACAACCTCGAAGCTGTTAGAATGATCTCTGAGAATAATGCTATTTGTTTGAATAGCCAAAATTTAATCAAAGGGATTAAAAGAATTTGTTCTTCCTTTGATTCCATTAGCTTCTGCCATATTTATAGGGAGCAAAATCGGGTGGCAGACCATCTTGCGGCTGAGGGTCATGTGAGGATGTTGGGCCTCTCAACTTTCTCTTCTCCTCCTAGTTTCCTTTCGTCTCTTCTTTTGGATGACATGGTGGGGGTCAACTTTCCTAGACTGATCCCAGGATAGGCTGTTTTGTTTTTTGTTGTTTTGTCTTTTCTTTCCTTTCATATAAAAAAAAACATGTTTAATCTCATTTAAACATATCAACAACTCGATGTCTGTAATAAATTTCCTTGTAACGCTAAACATTTCATTATACCATTAATTCTATTTTAATTTCAGTAATTATTAAATTTTCTTTTTCAATGGAAATGTAAGAAAATAATTTTAGTTTCAACATCATAAGAGCAATCTTAATAACCAATTTACAAATACATAAAATATTAAGCAGATTTCCAATAATTACAGTTGGCAATAAAAACAATTGGCTAAAATAAAGCAACTTGCTCGATTGGGCAGGTTGTCCAACCAAAATAGATTAAATTTTGAAGATATGCAAAGAAGGGGAGAATGCATAACATACAAGATTGCGACAGGAGAGGAGCTCATGCATAATTCTCCAACGTAGTTCCTAACGCATCAAAAGGTGATAAAAACGGTCATAAAAACATTGTGGGCCTATTGATTTTTAATCAAGTGTGTGCTATCTTTTGCAATTATTAATAAACATTAATTCATTCTTATTAAATATTAAGTCATTATTTCAATATTTTTTAAAATAAAGAAATTTCATGGAATAAAATTAATGAATATAAAATATTATATGACATGTGAGACCACTTTTAGCCAATCCCCAACTGACACCTCGCCTCTCCTCTTTCTCTCACTTCCTCTCCCAAGCCTCATCTTCTACGGCTTACTCCTGCAATGGTGAAAATCATAGTTGTTGGTCCATTTGTGAGGTTAGATTTGTTCCAAAGGGGGTGAATGAAATAATTGGTTAATATTAATCTTTTAATAAAATTTCTCACTTGGCGTTAGAATGGTAAGCATAGATGCTAACTTCGAAATCAAATGTAAGTTCAGTTTACTGAGTTAATCAGTTAACAAAGCTTTATTCTACTTTTGACTTAAGCACTCAGAGGACATTTCGCTCAAAGGAGCTTATATATGATATTTAATATTTAGAGCAGGCAATATCAGAAGAAAGTAAAAGCAGAGTTACAGAAAGAGTTACTAGCGACATGATAAAATATGTATCACAAACCCAAGGGCTATAGCTCAGTTAGGTAGAGCAACTCGTTTACATGCGCGCCAATGCTTTTTTTTCAAAGAAGTCCATCATGTAATCAAAAGACTTATTGATAAGTCGATTCAATCGATTTATATTTGTTCGACCTCTCGTTTATGTCTTGTCCTCAGAATATCTTCTTCTAAGCTGTAAACCACTATTGTACTCTCTAAGCTGTAATCCATTACAAATCACACTCAGTTACCTATCCTCTCTAACTACTTGCTTATAACCGAAGCAAGGAACATAGCTTCTAATTTACAATAGAAAATTGGTTCTAATATAGAACATAGATTAAATACAAACCTTTTATGCTTTACATAAATATTGAAATGAATGTGTATCATAAAATGTTGCTCTAATTTCACTTGGAATCTTGTTATCTTTTTTCACAGTTTTTTAATCTGTTAGTTGTGAATGAGCATTGTATTGGATTTTATAGTGGAAGCTTTAGGCAAAGATCCATTTGAATTTCAAACTAGCCGTTTGGAGGGAAACGGCTTCTATCACCATGAGCATCTGACTTCTACGCCAACAGTCTAAAAGGTTACTGTTGATAATGCATAGGCTTCTATCTCTTGAGCAGCACATTCTTATGTTTTCTGGTATAACAGACTTGTCGTCTACATGCTTTCTATTTTTGGTATCAAAAGAGAGTCACTGGGGGCCAAGGCTTCTATATCATGTCCTTTTTGGTAATTTTGGAATGACGAGACATAACTACATGTCAATGCCTCTTTGTTCCTTCTATCTTCTGGTATGTCAAACTTGTCGTCGGCATGCTTACTATTTCTAGTATCAAAAGAGAGTCATTGAGGCACAAGGCTTCTGTAGCTTGTCCTTTTTGCAATTTTTAGAACGACGTGATATGACTATATATCAACGCCTCTCTATTCCTTGTTGCTTCTAAACTCCTAGTTTATGGGCTTCTATGTCCAGACCAGAAGTAAAGATTTGGGCCTTTGTTCTTCTAAGGCCTTAATGCCTTTTGTTCAATTTAATGGTTAAGTAATTATGGTCATTTAACAAACTCCTTACTAGATGGATGGTTCTGGCCGAAGGATAAATCTGGAGCGTACACGGTTAGAAGCGGATACTTTCAAGCATTGAGACCAATACCGATGTCTTTGATAAATACAAATCGAATCAACTGGAATTTACTTTGGAACCTGAAGGTAGCACCGAAAATTAAGAATTGTCTATGGAGAATATTTACTAACTATTTACCAACGCTAAACAACCTTGCATCCCGTCACATCTCTCTTCCTAATTGCTGCCCCGTTTGTGGCGCATTTGGGGAAAATGAATTTCATGTTTTCATCGGGTGTCCACGGGCGTATCAGGTTTGGCAAAAAAAATTCCAAGATAATCGAATGGATCAGATTACCAGCTTCATTCAGTGGTTTATTAATCTCCTTGAAGATGCAACGAGCGATTGTAATCGTATTGCAATGATATGTTGGCAATTATGGAAGGCGCGAAATGACAAAGTATGGAACTATAAGCTTCGCACCCCTAAGGAAATATTTCATTCGGCAACAACAGAACTTGTGGCTTGGCAGGCTGCACAGAATTGCCATCTGAGTCAGGCTACTCCATATTCAAATGCACAGAGTAAGTGGAAAAAGCCCAACGTTGGCAGCTTCATATGCAATGTTGATGCAGGCATTGATAGCCAAAACAATTTCTGTTCATATGGTTTTCTTCTACGAGATCACCAAGGGCGATGTTTTGCGGCTCGTATGGGCTATCTTGTAGATACAGTTAATCCTCCCTTGGCTGAGGCTATGGCAATCCGCGAAGCGTTATCATGGGTCAAGGATTTCAATCTAGGACACGTCGAATTTCAATCTGATTGTTTAGCGGTGGTTCGGGATATTCAACATCAAAACATTCGATTATCATATTTGTCTGATGTTATTTGTGAGTGTTGTGATTTATTACGAGATTTGAACACTTGTTCTATCTCTTTTGTGAAACGATCAGCGAATTTAGCAGCCCATAGTCTTACTAAGGCTGTTAGTTCTAGTTCTGTTCGTGGTGAGTGGGCTTGTCCACCATCGTTTATACTTGATGTTCTATCTTCTGATTTAAGATAATAATAAGTTATGTTTTATTCAAAAAAAAAAAAACAAACTCCTTACTATAAATCAAACATAATTTAATTCTTAAATTAAATATTTTTAGGGATCTAATTTTCTTATTTAATTACTTTTGTCATAATAAAAAACTCTTCGAAATTGAGTTTCAACAATCTCCCATTTTTAAGGTGACAAAAATATTCAAAGAAGGAATAGATTTCACTCACTCCTCCAAAATTGGTGAACTTAATCTCCTTTCTGGATACTCCCCCATAAGGGTTGGGCTACTCAATTCTTACTAAGATAAAAACACTTAGAGAGGTTAAAACCTTGAGCAACAAAAATTTATTCAGAGCTTAAATGATTAACATATTTAGTATCACAGAAAAACATTACATTGTAATCATAATAAATACCAGAAGATAGAGACAGAGCTTGATGTAAGTTAATGTTTAAATACTTTCTAAAAATTCTAAGTTTTCTCAGACCAATAAAGATCACTAACCTCATTGCCAAGAAAACGAAGATGTAGAACACAAATTGGGGGCAACCAGGTTGTTGCTACCGAAGAAAACTCGAGAAGCATAAGAGAAAACATCACAAAAGCCGAGTTGAGCACCTGAATCTTCTTGGGATGCCAAGATACTACTCTGATATTCGAGCATGTTCATGCAGAGTTTTCTAAGGGGGCAACCAGATAGGCTTTCTCAGCACCAAATCCATCAGATATAGACATCAGTAATGTTGAAACCGAGAATGGAGAACATTGGGGGCATGGTATCTTCATTTGAGATGGTTATAAAGAACCATAATCTTCAAAATCCATGGGCTTCGAATATCCACGGAGATAGCCAAGATTTAGAAAAACTGATTAGTCTTTGCAAAAATTGGATAGTGGACTAAGAGACAAGGGCAAGACCACAAAATCTTAAACAGATAAAGCCATGATCTTAAGAAGCAGTTTTATCTCTCTCGGATTGCAAATGAGCAGAATATCCCTAGGGATAACAAAGATTCAAAACAAATTGATAAGTCTTTGCGAAAATGAGCCAAAGCAAAGTCAAGACGATTGACTACGAGGCAATTTGTCAAGCTAGGATGCAGGTCTAGAACCATGAATTTCTGATCACATAAAGCCCAAATTTTTCGAGACGAAGCATCGATCTCTCTCGGGTTACGCATTATAAATGAGCCAAATGGATAAAAAAAGACCAACAAATAAAAAAAAATTAAAAAACAAACAAAAAAACGGTTCATTTTCTTATCATTATTTTTCATCCGTTACCCGTTATAACTCTTTTATATATTAAAGAAGATTATTATTTTTTAGACGTAAGATGTGATATTTGAATCTCAGCCTTTTTTTCTTCAACCATTGAGTGATACCACTAGGTTACTTTATTCTTATTGATTAAGGTTCAATTTGTTTAATTTTTAGATGGATGATTTATTAAATTTATAATATGTTAAATTTGTAATATTTTTTATTTTATTTATTAATTCTTAACGGGTAAGAGTACCCGCATGTATCTATGAATTAAATGGGAAGTGTATGGAATGTAAAAATTATACCAGTTAGAGTAATGGGATGGGTACGAGTAATTAAAAAATAAAAGGGTAAGGGTTTGGGATTGGCACTACCCGGAAGTACCCTACCGTTGCCATCCCTACTATTAGTTCACTTGTTAGTGGAGGTAATATTGGTCGGAAGGAATCCATATTCTGAAATGTTTTGCCTCTCACTATATGAAGTTTGAAGCTCTAAGTCTTCTTAAAATTTGAAATGTAGTAGTACATAAAGATCTTTTTCATAGGATTATTCCTGCTATGCATGGGGACATGGAATACCTGATAGCTCCCACTCCCTACATGTGCATAATTTCTTATCCAAATAGGCAAAATGCATGTCTTGCTTTACTAACTTCATACCAATGCTCCCCATTCCACTCCACTATGCACATCATTGCAATCTTCATATTGTCACTATAAACTGTCATGCATTTAGGACTTCATTCACTTTTCCACTTTATTGCTTCTTTATCACACTCATCCAATTTCTCCATCACCATTAACCTAACTCCATCTAGTAGTCTATAAATAGACCTTTCTTTTGGGACTTTTATCCATGTATGAATCTCTCCACATGGTTGTTTGTGACAATCATATCTTTACATCTAGAACTTAAGTATGCATTGCACCATTTTTGTAGAGGATAAATAATAAAGTGTTATGTTGCTTCTTTAGATATGGATCCCATTATCTTGAGGTGGTCTTTGAATTCTTCTGGATATGTATTTGTGAGCATATGATACTTCTAGGAAGGAGTCTCACCCGAGTCGCCCGAAAAAGAACGGCATCGTATCACGAGCGAGACACACACGATTAACGATGCTTGGTAAAACATGTTTTAAATGAAATTTTAACAATTATTATGATTTTCATTTATGTTCAAGTGCCATATATAAGATTTTGGTGGTGATGAGATCGATTACAGTAGCCATTTTTGTACTATTGAGATTTTTCAGACAAGTTCAGAAGCGATCGAGTGGGCCAAAAAAGTTGCCATTGAACATGGTTTTAAGCTGATTATTGCTTCGCATAAACATGGGAGAAAGCAGAAGCTATTGAGATGTTCTCGTGGTGAATGGTACAGAGGAGTTTTGAATAGTTTGGATGCGGCTTTACGAAGGAATACTAAGACAAAATCGTGGAAGTGTAAATTCTAGCTAAAAGTTGTACAATTGCAAGGCTATACCAGTTGGGGGATCATGGTTTCAGAAGAAATTAAGGGTATGCACAACCATTTAGTGGTTGTTTATCAAGAGGGATATCGACAGATGAGCGAACTTGTTGGGATGACTCCATGTAACAACAACTTCAAGATAACTTATGCAATTATGAAAGATGAGACTGAGCCGAGCTATCGTTGGGTGATGGAGAGGCTGAGAAATTTGATTGGGTTTGATGTGCACCCGACGACTATTGTCACTAATCGGGAGTTGGGTTTGATGAGGTCAATTTTCCCACAATCATCTCAATTGCTCTGTACTTGGCATATCAACAAGGATGTAGAAGATAGGGTGTACAGAATAATGGGAAAAGATAAGGATTATGCACAGTTATTTAAGAATGGAACTCTAACCTATCTCTAAACTCTGAAAAATGATAAACCAATCGAATAATATCAGTTGTTATTTACTCTCATTGAAATCCATTCCTAAACCTTAAGCAATTCCGTAATTATTTACTTTAATCCAATTATTATTTACTCTAATTGAGTTACGTTTTACTATCAATTTCACTACTTACGTCAAATAACTTCACACTAATTGACGTCAATTAAAAGAAAAATAGCTACAAATTTAACGCAAAAACATCAATCAGATGCTTTCCAAATTCGGTAGAGGCGTATTTTCAATTTCGGCCCCCCCAAAAGGGGGCGGACATAAAAAATGTGCATTTTTGCTGACCGCCTGCCCTTTGGACAGGCTGTCAGGATTTGTCCAAGACAGGCGGTCAGGATTTCTGCCTGCCCTTGGACAAGTGGAAATCCTATCCGCCTGCCTTCTGGGTATTGCGATTTTAACTTTCGTCTCCCATTCGAGAGATTTTTTTTGTGTTTTCGAAGCAAAAATTTGGAAAAAACGTACATGGTCTCATTCCCGATATGATTTTCATCCCGAAATGTGATTTTGAGTGAGATTATAGAGTTGAATGATTATGAAAGAGAGAATAAGAGGTTTTGAGAAATTTATACGAAAATGGTAAAATTATCTAATAAGGGGTGGTAACTAGTAATTAGGAGCGATAAATAGCAACACTACAAAATAATTGATGAGAGATAAAGTTGAGTTGATTAATTATATATATATTTTTCTTGCCTGTTAGAGCATCTCCAATAGAATGTGCTTAAAAGAGTGTCAACTAATGTGACATTGAGTTTGACAACTTTTAAAAGGTGCCTACTATTTGAGTGATGATGTGTGCCAAGTAGGGGTGTGCGTCGGTGAAAAACCGAACCGAAATAACCAAATATCGAAATTATTAAAATAATTGACACCGATGATGAACCGAATGGTATGTAAAACCGAAATATTCGGTTCGGTTTTAAACCGAATTAGTTAAAAAAATAAAAAACAACAAATAAAAAACACTATATTTACTTATTAAATTTATCTCACAAAAAAAAAAAATTGAAATACTTTGAAAATATATTTATATTGACTTATTATCTTAACAACATTGAAAAAAACTAACCTTGTAACAGCTAATATATGTGTATATATATATAATGATTCGGATTATCACACTAAGGCCCAAGGGCGGCCCATCAGGCGACCAAGTGGCAGATGGCCCCCAGGCCCAGGACTGTCCGGTATAAATAACCCATTCAAGGACGAAGGGGCGGTGTTAGACGAGGTGTCGCGGCCTAATCTCCCGGGCGGACCGGGGGGTGGACAACCTCATGGCGACGTAAGCGGTGATTAGCGTCGAAAGCAACCAATCGTGGAATCAAGCTACTCGGCAAGGCCGGAGCTCGGAGATATGGAAGAGTCGCCACCCACGAATGGGAAAATGAACATCGATCCCTTGCGGGAGACCGGTGTGGGTTCGGGAAACTTGGGTACGAGCCGAGAAGGCTAGCTCCTTTCCGGAGAAAGGCTACTAGGCACCCCGACATCGCCCGGTTATGAACCACCGGCCTCCTACTCAGTATGTTAGGCGATAACGGACTAATCGTATACTTCTTTAAGTTTAAAATTCATTTGAAACCCTTTTCTTTCTCTTTTTGGAAACCATTTTGAGCATATGATATTGAAAAGCCACATCAGTAAAGAATCACCCATTTATGTTTATACATACACAGAGAGGGGGAAGAAAGAAGTGATTTATTTACAACCGTATTTAAATGTTATATTGTGTGTCTATTCTACATTAATTTATTTCCCCAAAACGATGTTTATTACATGGTTCGCACCTTAATCGCCGTTGGAACGATTTAGGTGCGTTTTAAAACCCCGTTTGATGAAGCTTACCCGAATCGCCGTTGGAACGACTCGAGTAATTGAAAACGTTAAAGTAAAAGCCTTTTAATAACAAAACGTGGTTAAACATACAAGTCAATTTTATTTTGTACAAATTCATTACGAAAGCGATTCAAAATCTCCATTATCAACAAAGAAAACGATTTTGATTACAATGTTCGCTTAATCCGTCGTTGGAACGGACTAAGGTTTTAAAACGTGGTGTTTTGAAGACGATTTGAAATATCAACCAAAATGACTCTATTTATCTACATTAGAGATCTAAGAAAGCTCATTAGCTTAAATAATTTAATTGAAAACCCTCTTTTTGTGACTTATTTTCCCCACTTATTTAATGGACTCTCTAACTATTATAATTACATCAATAAACACATTTAGGCCCAAAAATTAAATTTTCCAAGTGAAGCCCATTTGAAACATGGACTTATAAATAACCAAAAGAAATAATATAGATATATATTTACACATTTTAGCCCAAAAGACATAAAATAAGAGTAAAAGAAAATATACTATCTAATACATATATATAAGAAAGAATAATGAAAATAATATATTTATACTTTAAACATAAGAAAATAGTGAATGAAATTCATAAATAAGAAAATAGCATTTATCACTCAAAATAATTTTATTTAACAATAATTAAGATAACCTAAATATACCCCAAAACTATATATATATATAACTAATATAATCCTAATGTCAAAAAGACTATATGTTCATCCCCCAATATCTACTAATTACCTTCCAAAATGCCCAAGTAAATAACATTTAAAATAGAATTTAATGTAATTTAAATGAATAATAATAAAAAAGAAAGTAATATGTACATATACAAAAAATTAGAATAAAAATGGAATACCAATGTCCTAAAATAATTATATATGTTAAAGTTTTAAAACAATTTGAAAAGAATATATTACATAATTATATATATATATATATATATATACTAAGGATTAAAAGTCTAAAAATTAAGAAAAAGGGACTGAAATGGCATTTTTTACATTTTGGCAGATTTACCGACGGAAAATCCGTCGGTAAACAGCATTTAGTGACAGAATTGGCAAATTACAGCAGCACTCCAATATTTTCCAGATTTATTCAAAAGCTTTAAATTAAATCTAATTCAATCGTTTTGGATTTCCGAACTACCAAAGATGGATCATAGTCGAAAACGGAAGTTCCTAAAACGATGTTTTTATTTTAAAACGTTATTTGGAAACCTCTTTTAAATTAAAAAACTTATAATTACAACATTTTCGATACCCGAACTACCTTTTTATCGGATCACGGTTCGTATTGGGATATCCAAAACGAGGTTTTTATTTTAAAACAAAACCCGAGTTTTATTTAACACGAAACGAAAATTAAATAAATACATTAATTAATTAAAACGTGACAAAATAAATAAATAACTAAAGGAATAAAAACTATAGCATAAAAAAAATAAATAGAAGGAGAGAACAAATAAAATAAAGAGTCTAGTCCTCGGATAATACCTTTGATTCGGTATCTGACAGTCGAAGCCGATTGATTCCACGAACCGCGAGCTCCCGATATTAATAAAAATTTAGTAAAAATTGAACTTAGGAAATTTGGAATTTTTGAGAAAAAAAATATTTTTCTCAAAAAATCCACTCTCTCTCTCTCTCTAAAAATGTTTAGAGTGAGAAAGTTTTCCCCAAAAAGCCTCCTCCTTTTTTTTCCTTGGGATCCGTGCCCTTATATAGGGAAACGGGTCCCGGAACTTTGGGCGACGCCCAAATAAAATTGGGCGTCGCCCAAAGTTGTTGGGCGGCCGCCCAACACTAAGTTGGGCTACCGCCCAACATTGTTGGGCGGCCGCCCAACAATGTTGGGCGGCCGCCCAACACTAAGTTGGGCTACCGCCCAACATTGTTGGGCGGCCGCCCAACAATGTTGGGCGGCCGCCCAACAATTGTTGGGCGATCGCCCAACGGCGTTGGGCGAGCGCCCAACGCAACGTTGGGGCGCCCGCGCCCTACCATCGTTGGGCGTTCGCCCGATGTGGTTGGGCGCTCGCCCGACGACCTTCGGGGCGCGCCTCGCGCCGTCGGGCACGCGAACCCTCCGGCCGCCGAGCGCGCGTATCGCGCCGTCGGACGCTCACACGTCGCGGCCGCCGAACGCGTGCTTCGCGCCATCGGGCGTGCACGCCCAATGGCCCACGAGAGCGCGCACCGTGCCACCAGACCCGGGCATTATTCGGACGTCAGGGGCGTGCCACTCGCAATGCGTCCGACGGACACCGAGCGCACGTCCCGTGCCGCCGAGCGGGCGTTCGACCATTGTCGTCCGCGTGCAGGATGCCGCTAAGCACCCGTGCCCTGCCGTTAATTTTCTTTGCTTATTATTCTTTATGTTTTTTTCAAAAACTTCCGGAACCAATCGCTTCGACCGTCTTGTTTCAGGTTTTCGTCACAGGTCCTCCGACTCGGTGTCTACAGTTGCCCCTACTTTTCTATTTTGACAGTGATGTGTGTGGTTCGAAAACGTTTTTGCTAACGTAACACATGCAATGTAAAACATATAAAAGTAAAAGACACGTAACGAGTAGGAGGAAACATACCTGACCTTTGCGCTGCGCGCTCTGGCGTTGTTCTCTAACTGCATCAGACTCTGCTTAGGAACTGTGTCTGAGGAACAAGAAGAAGAGGTGCATCTGGACGACCAGTTTATTGCACAAGTTGAGGAAGAACTAGATGGTGATAGTTCAGAAGATGATGAAGAAGAAGAGGCCAGCGGTCAGGATGACGTTGAGGATAATGAGGAAACAACCAGTGAGGTTGCAGCTGAGCAAGCCAATACTGTGTTGGCTGCTGGAGAAGAACAAGAACTTGACCAACACAATATTGATCAAGTCCAAGAGCAAGCTGACCAGCTAAATACTGAGCAAGAAGAATCTTCTCCATCTCACTCAGGAGAATCTATTCAAGCTGACGTTCCTCCTCGCAGAAGAAGATTGGTTAAAGCAAGTGAAAAGACAGTCAGTGAGCCTCCTGTACAACCACCAACTCTTCCTGACTTCGTTATTCAAAAGCCAACCCAGGATCCTTCTGCAGTTAAGCTAAAATTTTTCAAACGACAACCTCCTTCTACTACATCGGCATCTATAGAAAAGCAAGCCTCTGTTTCTTCCCAACAGGAACATGCCGACTTACATGCTTCTGCCAACTCAACAAGTCAGGTTGAGACGACTACTGTTAATGCTGTCCATCCAAGCATTGTGCTGACTCCAAATACATCTGCCCCCGTCAGCACAGACAGTATTCGAGTTTCTACTTCTCCAATTAATCTATCTACCGATCAAACTTGTCCTCAAATCAACCAAATGCAGATTGAAAACACCACTCCAGTCACTAACCATGTCATTCCTTTGACTCCTCCTCCCACCGGTCATACTGATGCAACTGGACAACTGAATGAAGGTTCTTTAAGCTACATGAATGTCACTGAGTCTGGCAAACGCATCATCGACTCAGTCCAAACCTTGATCAAAGACCTTCAACAATCGTCTACTCCTGCTGCTGAGTCTTCTCATGTAGAGACTACTCAGCTTTCCCAAGTAACTCAGCTTCTGAACGAAGTTAAGGGATTTAAGGACTTGCTGAGTATCATCATCTCCTATCAAACACAGCAAGCTAAGCAGGATTCCATTGCAAAGCTGGCTGAGATCCAGCTGACAACTGTTCAACACTTAAACGCTCTACAACAACAAGTTCAGACCTTGTCAGCTGTGAACACACGCTAAGCTACCTCTGATGAAGTCAAGATGCTCTTTGCTCAGCTTCACACCGAGCAAATCAAAACCAACGAGCAAATGGCTTCCTATTCTCAGTGCTCAGTTGAGCAAATTGGTGAGGCTGTTCGATTGTTGAATCTGAACAAGCAAGAGATGGATACTGACGCTATGAAATAGAATGAAATGCTGTCCATCACCAGACAAACCTTCAACCATATTCGTCATAGCAATGTTCAGCGTCAATACTATGACACCTACTTACTCAAAACATTCCATCAAGTCATTGCTGGCCTGACCGATGCACTTACATGGATAGGCAAAGCTGAAGCCTTCACAGTCAGCATGATCAGCGCTGTTGAGCTTAAAATACCTACCGAGGTCTCAGAAAATGGAGTGGCTATTTTTGATGGTGTCAATGAAAGCGCCGATCGACTTAAAGCGCTGTCCACAGAACTAACCAGAGCTGTCTTAACCGACACCTTTAGGATTCCTCCTCCTGATGCTGACAAAACGGGGGAGAAAGCACAAGCGAGAACACAACATGAGTCTAGTCAGTCCAAACAGAAGAAAAAGAAATAGATATAGGCTAGCTCAGTATAGGCTAAGTATTTATGCCTGTCTTTAATTTTTTTGTCTTGTTTGTAAACACTGACTACCTACATTAAATATCATACTTGCATCTTATGTTCAAACTCTGAGTTATGAATTATTTTTATCGATGCTGTGTATTATGTCATTATGTATCTTCAATTGAGTCAGCCTTGTTTAAATGCTTATAAAATTCATTGATTGAACCAAATGCTGATAACATGTTTGACATTGACTTATATATAGTCTTATAAAACTCATTGAACAACAAATTACTCTGCGCCCTCTGAATGATAAAACCTTCCGCTTAAACACTGAGTAAAAGAGAATATGTTCCATGAGCTGACCTATATCTGAAAACTGACCTTAGACTTACTCGATTAAACCTTTAAATGTTTAGAGTAAAACTAAGTCAGTAGCTCAACCCTTACGGGGGAGTTTGCTAAGTTATATTAGGTCAACTATCATGGGGGAGCTCAACACTGAGTTCCTCGCTGAATAGTTTTGCCAACATCAAAATGGGGGAGTTTGTTGAAACACCTTTCCACATAATTTTGATTTGACAAAATTGTTTAAGTATAATTAAAAACATATTCTAAACACACTAAGTTTAAATGCTTTGATTTATTCTACTAATGTGTTTGTTCAATGTTGAGTTAAATTGTTTATAAGACATAAGGATTAAAAGGCCCAAGCCTAATACAACAGTCAAAGCCCAAGTCAAACAGTTCAATACAACTCGGCCCGCGTTTATCAAAACGATGTCGCTGTGTACCAAAACGCAACTCAGCAAGAGAAGGATCTAGAAGACCTTCAGGGAACAACTTCGGAACGAAGCTGCTGAGTTGGTTCGACAAAGCGTACAAGACAGCAGCTGGCTAAGGAAAACTTCCAGACAAAGTATTTCTACTTTGGGTAAAGTTCAGACGACACAGTATGCTGTCCAATTGACTTTACCATAAAAGGAGAGACATTCTGCCGAGCTGACCAAAAGCTGACCGATGACAGAAGATACACAAATCTGATTGGTCGAGAGCTCTGAGCAAGTCAGGATGACAACGACAGGAAGCCGTTTCCCTCCAACGGTTATTTCGAAATTCGAAATGACCGATGCCTCAAGACGTCTCTATAAATAGTGCCATCAGAAGCTTCATTCAACACAGAACTTGATCAAGCCATTACGCTGACCAAATTTCTACGCAAGTTCTGCAAGCAAAAAGCAAAGCAAATCTTACACTACAGTTCATATATTTGTGTAAAAGTCTAGAGTGATTATTCAATCATCTAAGGTGTCTTAGCAATCATTGTTTAGAACAAACACTTATCATTTATAGAGATTAGAAAGGAGAGGCTGAGTACTCGGTTATAGTACTCAACGAGAGATTAGGATTGAGTAGAGGTATAGAGGAAGGTACTCTTGTTATACTCAGTTGCTAAGATTGTAAAAGGTTTGAGGCTCTACCTTTAAAGAGCTCAGTAGAGGATTCGAAATCTCGAAACGTGTTCCGGGGACAGGGCGTAGGCTTAGAAGAAGCCGAACCTGGATAAATCTGCTGAGTAACGTATTTCTTACCTTAAACTCCTTATATATATTGCTTGCTTAAATAACCAAAAACTGACCAAGTAAAGAGGTCAAGCTGAGTTGTGCGCATCGAACATCTGAGCTCAGGAATAGACTTTAAGTGCTATCTCCTGACTCAAGTCAAGAAACTGACCTAGTCACCAGTTGACTAAGCCAGTATCTTACTGATTACTCAGCGCCGCTGTTAAAACCTTTTCTCTTGAGAAAAGAAGTCTGCCCTAAATTATTAAAAAGTTTAAATAGTTCCTAACCCCCCTTGGAACTATTCTTGTAACGTTATAAGGGACCAACAAAAGTCCTTTCGAGCTACTACCTCCTCGCATGCAATACTCGGCTGATTTGGCCGGGGGGGGACTACTTGATTCGGATTATCACACTAAGGCCCAAGGGCGGCCCATGAGGCGACCAAGTGGCAGATGGCCCCCAGGCCCAAGACTGTCCGGTATAAATAACCCATTCAAGGAGGAAGGGGTGGGTAACTCTTTCTTATTTTCTCTACTTCATTCACACTATCCGAGAAAGCTCTCTAAGAATAACTAACTGTCTTAATCTTCGGAGTGTCCGTAGGGACCGATCCCCGCGCAGAGCCGGCCCACGAGAAGAGCAATATCTCCCCGACGGAGCCCCAGATCACTATTCCGCATTCCCAGATTATATAACAATAATAATAATAATATAGAATATGTGTAATTTGGTGTGGTGCGGTTTTTTCTTTTTTTTTGCATTTTTTGTCAAACCGAAATGCACCTAAAATTAAAACTGATACTGAACCGAAGTGTAAAAAACCATACTGAGAAACCGAATTCTATCGGTTCGGTTCGGTATGCGGTTTAAACCGTACCGATACATACCCCTAATATCAAAGAAAGTTGCTAATTTTTGACAACCTTGATTCAAGATGGTCAAAAAAAAAAATTTAATATAAAAAAATGATTTATTTGATACTATTAGTATGCATTTTTTGATGATTTTATCTCATTTCATTACTGTTGGATAATATTTATAATTAAAATACGTTATATATTAAAGGGTAAATTCCAAAAAAAAACCTTGTGGTTTGATGTTCTTCCAAAAAAAACCCTCGTGGTTTGTTATTACAAAAAAAAGGACTGTTGGTTTGCACCGTTAACCAAAAAACGGAAAATGGCTTAACGGTGTTAAAATGCTGACGTGGCACAGGGGTAAGGTTGGAAATTCGATTTTTTTTTATTATTTTTTTCCCTCTCTCTCTTCTCCTCCTTCTTCTTCTTCCTTCTTCCTCTTCCTTCTTCTTCTTCTTCTTCTTCTTCTTCTTCTTCTTCTTCTTCCTTCTCTCCTCCTTCTTCTTCTTCCTCCTTCTCCTTCTTCTCCTTCTCCTTTTTTATTATTTTTTTCCCTCTCTCTCTTCTCCTCCTTCTTCTTCTTCCTTCTTCCTCTTCCTTCTTCTTCTTCTTCTTCTTCTTCTTCTTCTTCTTCCTTCTCTCCTCCTTCTTCTTCTTCCTCCTTCTCCTTCTTCTCCTTCTCCTCCTTCTTCTTCTTCTTCTCCTTCTCCTCCTTCTTCTTCTTCCTCCTTCTTCTTCTTCTTCTTCCTTCTCTCCTCCTTCTCCTTCTTCTCCTTCTCCTTCTTCTCCTTCTCCTCCTTTTTTCTTTTTTTTAAGTTTCCGGAAATTTTCCAGAAATCTGGAAATTTCCAGATTCCCAGAAATTCTCCAGAAATCTGGAAAATTTTCAGATTTCTGGATTTTCTCCAGAAATCTGGAAATTTTCCAGATTTCTAGAAAATTTCCAGAAATCTGGAAATTTCCAGATTTCCGGAACCTGACGGTCAGCTAAATGAGTCGCTCCCCCCCTTCACACGATGAAGTTTAACTCAACATTGATAAAAAAAATTCACATAAAGGATCTTTCCGGGTAAACCATCGTCCCTATATGCTCATATGGAACCTCCGACCTTACCTTATCTGAATTCGCCTCGTAATCAGGCTAGCCCTCTATCATAGGCTCCTACACTACAGCTCAAAACATACTCTTTGTTGCATCGATCAATTGGCTTAGAAGTTGGAACCTTCTTTTCTCAACTCAAATGCTTTGAGTTTAAGTTAGTGTTCATTGCTTACTAATAAATAGATATTATCAGTTTATCCATAGAAGGAAGATAATTGCTGATTTCACACAAAATGAATTCTACCAAAGCATTCTCCTTTGAATTAGGTTTCAGATTTCTGGATTTTCTAGAAATCCAGAAATTTTCCAGATTTCAAAGTGTCCGAAATTAAAAAAAAAAAGAATAGAGGAAAAAAAAGAAAAAGGAAGAAGAAAGAAGGAAGGAGGAAGAAGAAGAAGAAGAAGAAGAAGGAGGAGGAAGAGGAGGAGGAAGAGGAAGAAGAAGAAGGAGAAGAGAGAGGGAAAAAATAAAAAAAAATAAAAAAAATTCGAATTTCCAACCTTACCCTTGTGTCACGTCAGCATTTTAACACCGTTAAGCCATTTTCCGTTTTTTGGTTAACAGCGCAAACCACAGTCTTTTTTTTTTGTAATAACAAACCACAAGGGTTTTTTTGGAAGAACATTAAACCACATAGGTTTTTTTTGGAATTTACCCTATATTAAATAATGATTTATGTAATTCTATAGCAATTTTATTTAGGGTAAATTTCAAATAAAACTCACGTGGTTTTATTAATTTTTAGATAAAGGACAGTGGTTTATTTTTTGTCAAAACGAGGACTGAGGTTTTCAACTTTAGAAAAATAAGGACTTTTTCGATTGATACTATTAAAATACCCTTGACGACTTCAAAAATGACATATTTTAAGAACTACTAATATTTTAAGCAACTTTAATTCTTCAACTTTTTTATTTTAAGATTATTTAGATGATGTTTGGTAAAAAGAGAAAATTAATGTTTAGAGAGAGAAAGTTCCAAAAAAGATGATTTTCGAAAATCGAAAATGTAGTTCCATAGCAAATATGACATTGAACAATTTTAATTCTTGAAAATTTTCATTTTCAGGTCGTTAAAGATGATTTTAATAGCATTAATTTAAAAGGTCATTGTTTTATTAAAAGCGTGAAACTCAATCATCGTTTTGACAAAAAGTAAACCACAATCCTTTATCTGAAAATTAGTGAAATCATAGGGGTTTTATTTGAAATTTACCCTTTTATTTATAGTATTTTTAAATCAAAGTTGACATGAAAAGTGCCGTGAATTATTAAATTAATAAAATATTATTTTTTTTTTAGGGTTAAGGTGCAAAAATACCCCTAACGTTTTAGATCAAGAGCAATTTTACCCCTAACGTCTAAAATAGTGCAATTTTACCCCTAACGTTAGAAGCCAAGAGCAATTTTACCCGTAACGTTGATAAATTAGGTCAATTTGAGAAATAATTCATCAAACTGTCTTCTCGGTCATAAATATTTTCATCTACACTTCACACATGCGTCATTTTATCAGTAATAAATCACAAATATTTGTTGGGATATGAAAAAAATAAAAAACAATAAAAAAATATATTGTTTTTTTTTGTACGAATTAGATAAAAAAAATTCAAAAAATTCACCGAATTTATAAATATTAATCTCCAATTCTATTATTAAATTATAAAAAACATGAAATCCTTTTTTAGAACGAATTGTTATGCAATTGGTGCAAAATAAAGAACAAAAATATTTGTATTTTATAATAGTATCTGAAATTGACCCAATTTATCAATGTTAGGGGTAAAATTGCTCTTGACTTCCAACGTTAGGGCTAACGTCTAAAATAGTGCAATTTTACCCCTAACATTGGAAGCCAAGAGCAATTTTACCCAGAACGTTGATAAATTAGGTCAATTTGTGAAATAATTCATCAAACTGTCTCCTCGGTCAGAAATATTTTCATCTACACTTCACACATGCGTCATTTTATCACTAACAAATCGCAAATATTTGTTGGGATGTGAAAAAAAAATAAAAAACAATAAAAATATACTGTTTTTTTGTACGAATTAGATAAAAAATTCAAAAAATTCACCGAATTTATAAATATGAATCTTTAATTCTATTATTAAATTATAAAAAACATGAAATCCTTTTTTAGAACGAATTGTTATGCAATTGGTGCAAAATAAAGAACAAAAAATATTTGTGTTCTATAATAGTGTTTGAAATTGATCCAATTTATCAATGTTAGGGATAAAATTGCTCTTGACTTCCAACGTTAAGGGTAAAATCGCACTATTTTAGACATTAGAGGTAAAATTACTTCTGACCCTAAACGTTAGGGGGTATTTTTGTACTCTTTTTTTTTTTTTTTTTTTCACGGATGCTTTTTAAGTTTGGTCATTTTTGAAGCAATCTATGTTGTATTCACCAGGTCTAGCGTTTATCACTGTCTGCTCTCGCTCTCTGCGATTTCACAAATCTTCCACTCAAATTTCACCTCTGCAAAAGTGCGATCAAATTCAAGGATTCAATTTCTTCAAGTGATTTTATCTATTCGCTTGCCTCGCTTGCTTCAATCTTCCGGCTCTGCTGCTGACTGCTGCGATTTGCTTCTCTCCCTTCAGTTCTGGCTTATGCGAGTTGCTTCTTCTTAGGGCTGCGATTTTAGGTTAGCATCTTCATTTCTCAACCTAATTGCTTAATTTCTCAACTTTTCAATGACCAATTCTCTTGTTGGTTCAATCCTCAATTTTCAACTTAATTTGCATAATAAGGTTTTCAAATTTGCATGTCTTCTGTTCATTCTCTTGTTGGTTCCGTTCAGCCCCTTAAGGTTAGATTCTAACATAAGGTTTTCAATTTTGCTATCTGTTGTTAGTTATGTTTGTATGAAAACCTCAACCAAAATTGATCCATTTTTGTTTGTGTTTGATCAATTTTTTTTTTTTGTGTTTGAATTATGTAATGATCAATTCAAACATGCTTATTTCCCTGCCTTTCTATTTTCTTTCTTCTAACCGGAGTGGTGAGACCCCAAAATTTTGAACTTTTGGGGCTATAAAACCAATGTATATTGTATTGAACTTCATTCTGTACACTTATTAACGGATGGATATTCTCCCATGTCATATATTGTTTGTTGGATACAGATTGATGGTTAGTGTCGGATGGATATATTTATTATATTGAACTTCGTTCTATAGCTTTTAAGTGTGGAAGAGCCATGCAATTTGATTTTAGATGATAGATTAGCAAATTCTTTTATTGCACTAGTAATAGATGATATCAAAGATGACCATTAGCTACTACGTAAGTTTCTTTCTCTTCCTTTATGCAGCATATGAGAAATCAGAGAACAATTTAGTTATTGTATGGAAATTCTATTTATTCCTTAGTGATTAAGAATATGTATTTCTTGTGGATAAAAAATGGTGTGTTAATTAGTTTGATTCAACTCATGGTTTCAGTTGAGGAATATGAGAGATCATGGGGAACAAAACAGGGAGTTGGGATGATATGGACACTTCTTCGGCTGTTGCTGCTTATACCTCAAACCACAAATTAGATTAGTATCAACATTGTACAATTATTACATCATCTCCTTTATCTTCCAAAAATATAAAGAATGTATATATGAAGGACCCAATTTTATCATCTTGCCCCGGGCCTCTAAAAAGTCAGGAACAGCCCCCAAATGCCCCGTTAACGAACAATTGTTGCCGTCGTTTTCTTTGTTTGTTTTCCTTCCCCTTGGCATTAGCAGTTGCTGCGTTAACAACCAGAAAATCAACAAAACTTGTGCGAGAATTGAACTGGAGAAAGAGAATTTCGGAGTTCTGGAACGGTGAGAAAGCCGAAGTCGTGGTTATCATTCTTTGATCTGTCAAAGCCCAATCCAAGATTCATGTTTCAATTCGACAGTGAGCTCGAATGCAGTCCTTGGGTGTTTCAGATCCAAGGAAACAATAGGCAGCCGATTTTCACTTGTTAATTCAGTTTTAAAAGAAATGCGACCGGGGTTAAAGATCCAGGTCAGTTTTTCAGCTTGAAGTCAGGGTCTAGTTTTTTTCTTGCATTGCGATTCTTCTTGTTTGGTTCCTTTAAATTGAAGAAACTCCCCCTCTTGTCACGTGATGTTCTCTGAAAATATCACCTTACTCTATCTCATCTGCGACTTGAAGAGCAAAAATCCAATGCAATGGCAGCAATACCTCATTCGTGATGATAATAGCTTGCAGTCACAAAACACCAATCTAAATAGAAGGAATCGAAATTCGGGTACCTGAAACTCCTTTGGTCGATTGTCCATTTCCATTTTCTTCTTCATTAGTGTTTAATCTCCAACAGTAGAAGATCCTGGCTACACATATATTTAAATCTTTTTAACTCTAGTTGTTTTCTTGTAAGAATTAAATCATCATTTAATTTGGGTAGCTACTAATGTTGGTGATTACAAGGAAGAAGTTCCTATTATGTCTGGTAATACGATTCCCATAGTTTCCCTCAGATGTTTTATTGACAAATTGGATAAATCGAATTTGGATCTCTCTGTAAGGATATGGGGTTGAGAGGAGAGAAAGAGAGAGAGAGCAGAGAGATTGTGAAGGGTGAAATAAAATTTTAGTTTTAATTCTTTGTAAAATTTCCATTGCTGGCATCCACATATCAGAGAACAAGTGACATGTAAGCCAAGGCATGTCTGGCAAGTTTCACCATCAAAAGTTGATCATAAGGATATTAAGTGCAGAAAAATAAAAGTTCAATGGCTTTCTTGTTATGATCTAAGCTTTTATGCTAAGCCTTTTTGTTTATTATGTTATATTTGTTAATGTTTAGGGACCATGGTTGAAATTTTCCCGATTTTGTCGCGGTATGTGGAAAAAAGAAACGATTTGGTAACTTGCAATTTGGGATTTTAACTTTTTCTGGTCTTGATTCTTGAACAGAAATTTACTTTTTAACATCAATCTAGAGTTTGATTGGTCATATCTAATGTTATATTAGTAATTGTTTATAAGATGTTACTTAAACATTTTTGGTATTCATGGGTCCTCTCCGGCAGATTGATTGAGCTGAATGCTTGTGCTGAATTCTGCCAAAGCAACTGGCAGCTTCTTCGCTGTAGCAAATCTTCTTATATAATTCATACCCATAGATATTGTTCACATGGTAAGACTAAACTAACAGTAATCATGTCTTTTATTAGTGATCTTACTCTTACATCTATTTTTTTCTTCTTCTAAATCTGTATATAAGTAATGCTTAATCAGCCTTATTGTCTGAATTTGATTATGTGATTGTGTAAGGCAAACACATTAAGGTTATATTTGGCATGCATAAGGAACACTCTTGAGGCAGCCATGTGCTTGCAGGTATGTATTTTTCATGGCTTGGCTTTTGATTTTAGCTAAGAATCAAGATAGCAACTAATTAAATAACCCTTTTAACTGATTTCAAGTGTTTTGTTGCCTACAGAACTTTCCTTGTCAAGAAGTGGAAAGGCATAACAAGCCAGAGGTTGAACTTAAGTATGTTTTTTTGTTGTGATTTTGATGTTGTTTTCACATTGTATTTTTCTGCTTCTGCTGAATTTTTTCTATCTTTGAATTGTTAGAAAAGAGAATTACATGAGTAATAGGGTGCTACTGAATCTTCTCCCATATTAGTATATATCTAAGGTTGTAATTTGTAATATCTCTAGTTGGCTTGATATCTAATCCACTAATGTTCTTTTTTTCTTTTTTTAATTTTGCAGCACAAGCCCAGAACTTCTTCTAAACCCTGTAAGAATTATCTTATTGACCAAACATGGGCATATTTATTATACTTATCTCTAGCCTGGTGATTTTGTGACAGTGACATTCTTAGTATTCTGGTTTACACAGAATCGCAGATGTTCAATCTCTTTTTCTAGCACTAGTTTTTTTATGCCAAAAGTACATACAACTTGTTGAGATCTCTTTGGAATGTGCTTGATTCTAACAACTTCCATAATGCTGATTTTCTTTAGGAGTGATTTTCTGCCATATAATAGGTGGTGTTTAGGGTTTTTTATGTTTAATTTCTATTAATAAGCTGACATTTTGATGTTGCAAATTTGCTTGTCAGATTATAATTAATTGTGTGAAATGCTTTTCAGATTTTGATATGTCGAAATGAGGCTGAAAAATGCCTAATAGAAACATCGATCAACTCATTGCGTATAAGCCTCAAGGTGAGTTAATTATGCTTTGAAAATGATATACTTTGCTAGATAGTAACTCCCTGATTAAGCTACGATAGTAAAAATGAGTTCCTTCCTTGCATGCTTTTCTCTTGAAACAATCAACATCTTGGAGTTAATGATTAACAAGTGTTTCTCTGTTCTGATTTTACAAATTATTTATCATTGTAAACTGGTGGGTCTCCTTCTCATTTTCTTGACAGACAGCTTAGGTTGTTCTACATCCGCAACTTGTATTTATTTGCAAACTGTCAGTTAGATGTTAACCTTAGTGGTGACATAAGGTTTACCTTATTTTTGGAGCAATCATGATAAAAACATTCTTCTACCTGGAAAAATATTCCTGCTAAAATGATGATCATTTGTAAGTTGTTTCAACTAACACATTGCATATGCCGCAACTTAAGATTGTCCCAGTGAGAATTGGAGTGCGAGGTAATACAGTGTGTCACATTGGTTTAGACACTTTGCTAAAGATCTAACAGTTTTCACAGCTAAAGCTGGATATCTAAATAATAGATTCGCACTGAAATGCATGTCATACTCTAAAATACCAAGATAGTTGATACCTCTGTTTTGATCTCTCTTTCTCTATTCCTTGTCTACTTTTGGGAAACTGGTAAGAGGTCAAGTGACTGACAGTTGCTTTCTGATTTCATGAATAGTTGGCTTAGGGCTCTTAGTTTTAGGCAAATTAGCAACACTTCATCGATCCAATGCTACATAGTTGAGCTTGCTTTTGCAACATTTTCCTTGTTTTACATCTTGAGTTGTCATTCATGCACTTTAAGATGGAAAACATCAATTTCTGTTCCTAGATACATGCCATCTCAATTCTCCATAAATACCTTTTATAACATATATAATGTTAGGTGTATAGCTGTATATATTAATGTAGGTAGTAGTTAGCATTTATTTCCTTTTCCTAGTTAGACACTGACTCTTTGTATAAATACCCATACCTTTGAGAATTCTCTCAACCTTTTGTGTTTGATTACACCTTTGCTACGTTTATAAACTAGAATATAATGCATATATGGTGTCATAAAATGTTAGTGTTCTGATTTTTAACCTATGCTCCTTGTCTGCGCATTCCTTTCACATTCTGTAGGTAAAGCAGGCAGATGAGCTGGAAAATATACTAACTAAAAAATTTCTTAGATTTTTGTCAATGCGAGCAGAAGCATTTCAAGTGTTGAGGAGAAAACCGATACAGGTACTAATTTCAATCACTAAAGTGAGAACCTTCTTTCTATATTGACAAGGCCTAATATTTATTACAATGGGGAATACTTATTTTCTGAATCACTAAAGTCCTTCTTTCTATATTGACAAGGCCTAATATTTATTACAATTGGGAATGGTTATTTTCTGAATCGCAAGGCTGATAGTTAACAGCAACAACAGTAATCAAAACAGTAAACTTAAACAAGGAATAGAAGTTTCCGATTGAGATTTTGACTTTCAAACGTTGCTCCTTAATACACACTTTATAAACCATCCTATAGACGGATTCCAATCTCAGGATACCTTCTCAATTTGCTATCCAAAGAGCAAGCTAACTTTCATGAAATAAAGAAGTGGATTGCTTGCCCCGCTATCTGGAAGAATCAAGATCACGATTTCACGGATGGCACATTCATCTTGATAGATTCAGGTCCCAATTATTGTCTGTAATGGTCCCATTTCAATCCAAAGCCTTGCATTCTCCCTTCTTCCTCCTTTCTTCTTCAGCTTTCGCCTGAATAATGTTCCTTTATAATATCTTCATCTCAGCTGGCAATTGTGTTTAAATTGCATTCTGAACATTGACGTTGTTAGTTGTAAGATTGGCCACATTTGAAACAGAGGTCCTTTCCCATTCACATCAAATGTCATGTACCTCCGCTATGAACATGCTATTCTGGAGCATTAACGTTGAGAAGCTTAGTTTGTTTTGGAGAATCAGACTCAAACCCTATATTAGATTTAGAGCCAAGCCTAGTTCACTTCCTCTCAATTTGGCTCATCTATCAAATATCTCATTTTATTTCTCCATGTGGTAGGGTTCATGTGGCTGTGGGTACCCTTCTCACCTCTTCGCCCTTGGAGACCGAAGTTCCATTGATTTTTTTCTGCTACATCTCCGCATCGCCTGTAACCATGAGTTAGGGTTGTGAATGTGCACCTAATCCCTAAGTTACTCTCTCAACCCATTTGTAAAATACACCACCTACAATATCTTTGGCTGCCATGGTATTAAAGAAGCTGTCATCTTAAACTCATCTACATATTTGGAAACTTTCCTCTTTTCTTGAGCCTTGCCAACTCTTCCTAAGGTTCTGCAACTCCAACCTCACAAGCATTGTTTCAGTTCTTCTTTAAGGATAGCACATATTATCTACAGATACACTTCGCTGAGTATTGAGAACCAATGAGTTACTGTACCTTCCATGCATATCTTTGCCAAAGACCAACTTTATCTTAGCTGAAGTGTGATTGGTACATAAACCTCGGATTGTGTTAACTAGCCTCCGTCATTGAAGGCAAGCTGTTTCACCTTGCCAGCAGGAAGTCGGAATCGCCTTCTGGATGATTAGAAGGGGGTTGGAAAGGAGGTGAGTCCCCATGCCAAGTTGCCGTTTGGCTGGATATTGAGTGTCTTGACCAAGCTAGCCCCCATTCCTTCTAGAATTATCCCCTACCATAATTTGGAGGTTTTTGAGACGCTGTCTCCTCCTCAATCAGGGATTTTTTTTCCTGCTGCTTAATTCAGCCCATGGCTAATCTTCGGAACTCACCCATTTCCTATTGAACTCCTCTTGCACTTTCTTGTCATTCTGAGCTCCTTGTTGCATACTGGCGATTGCTTGTTGCCTCTTAATAGTTGAGAGCACAAGCTCTTGAACTCTGGCATCCATACTGGACAGTTACATTCATTTGTTTCAAATCTTGATTGCAGCTCAATCAGGTTGGTGGGATGCTGATCTGGCAGGTCAAACTAAATAATAGAGAAGAGCAACAACAGTTGTAATAACATTATACTGTGGATAGAAAAGAGAAAATGAACGAACTAAGAGACAAGAGAAATACTGACATAAGGATTAAATCCCAATACTCACAAAATTCACAGTACTATCCTTCCTCTCTTTTATTCTTCTACTGGACTCTCCTGCCAAAACTAAGTAGACCAATCAACTCTGCCCGCTTGTGCCTTTCTTCTTTCCATTGTAGACCTCTTAGACCTTGGGTCGTGAGACAATTTACCAACTCAGGGCCCAATCTGTTGCTGTACATAATTGTTAGCATTGGATTTTTTTTTTCTGAATTTGGAGGACGTGTTGGGGGTTGAACTTAGGATCCTGTGGCTCCTTTGCCAACCATCTATTAATGGATTGATGTATTATCATTGGCTTATAGTTGTAGTGCTGCAGTGAGATACTTTCTATTTGTGGAGAAAGGGGTCCTTCACTGGTATCCTTGTTTAACATTAGAGAAGCATGACATGCATTTTTGTCCCTCGATACTTGGCAACATTTTTATTTCTTGAGTGGTGTTGGGTCCAGTGTGCCTTGTTATGCATACCAATAAGGGATATCTGTTGTTTGCTATGTTTATGCAAATTAATTATCATTATAATCTTAAGATGACGTTGTTGTTCTTTCCATAAAAATGAAGTTTCTGATGGAGTTGAATATATTTTGGTGCCACGTTTTTTCAGGGTTATGATATTAGCTTTCTCATTACAAACTATCACTGCGAGGAGATGCAGAAACACAAACTCATAGATTTTATAGTCCAATTCATGGAAGTAAGAATTTAACTAACTCTTGGTTTCTAGTTTTTCTATCGAATTCCTGATTAAATTGGTCTCAAAAGTTACACTTTTTTTACATGTATGTCTATGGTGAAAGAAACTCAGTTACGAGTTGTTTTTCATTTCGGCGAATCATGCCTGTCTTCTTCCACACTCCAAAAGAAAAAAAATTCCAGAATTAGTCATTTAAGTTCAATACTAGTTTCTGCCACTTCAGTAAAGCTTAATGTTTTTATTGCTATTCAATTCTCATTGAATGTCATTTGGAATTCCTGACCTTTGTAATGTTGTTTCTGAAACTCATTAGCTACTAGCTCTGAGACCTTGGCTATAATGAACTTTTGAACGTGCTTCTTACTAGCCTTCCAAAGTGAGAAATTTGATTTTTGACTACCATATGACCATGCACGAATTCTGTTTTGCTTTATGCCTTTTCCTTGTTATGGATGTATTATCCAATTGAATTATTAAGAGACAAATACGGTTTACGAATGCAGAGTCAGCTAAAAGCTGAGTAGTCATATAAGGCCGTTTGCCTTTCAGCTCCATTTAGATTTCCATATCCTAAAGAAGTTACACGATAAGCAGTCAAAAGAGGCAGTGCTTCTATGTGGTGGTTTCTGAGACTTGAGACATTTTGAAAACTGAAATTGTGAAGGGTTCTAATCTTTCTTGTTCTCAATTTTATGGTGATTCCATGGCATCAGGCTATAGAAAACGTTATCCTAGTACTTATTAAGTTAGGATATATGCTAATCACTTTTTCATGAATTGCAGGATATCGATAAAGAGATAAGTGAATTGAAAATGTCTATGAACACACGAGGGAGGCTGGTTGCTACCGAGTTTCTAAAGCAATTTATTTAAGTAGAGTCTGCAGTATTGCTTGTCACAGGCATGTATATGATTTTATTCAGTGTGGATCATCAATATATTATTTCTAACTTTGCAATCATGGAAGATATATGACCTGAATTTGAGTTTATTAACTACTCCTGGGCCTGGTTTTGTATTGGCTGAAATAAGCCATGCATTTCTTGGCTTATTTATGTTTACTGTAATACAATTGCTATTACATAATCGCACAATTTAGCTCTTTCTAGTTTCTAGATGCATAAAAAGATAGAGGTTATGTTACTAAAAAAATAGGCATGATACATCCCAGCCTCTCCAAGTTGTCCAAAAACTGCAACATACCCCTGAATTTCAAAACGTTACGCCTCAACTTGTTTATTTCCAACAAATAACCCTTCAAATGTCATGTGACAGAGCGTGATTGGACAACTTGGAGGGCTGGAGATGTATTAGGCCTAAAAAATATAGGTAAGAGAGATGGCAAAGCTATTGAAGAATGGTAGAATCTGGGGTTTAAAGGAAATCTGAAAGGAATTGAAGAGCTTTGTAATGAAAAATTGGGGTTCACATGTACATCAATCAAACGTTGATGGGTGTATAAAAATAAATGAAGGTTTCATTCATTATTTCCACTCATCTCTTTGCAAGTGAAATTGTGACAAATGAAGGTTTCATTCATTATTTCCACTCATTCATTATTTCCACTCATCTCTTTGCAATGCGACATAGTTGTTTCTTGACCTAGGAAGGACAGCTGATAGACTTATTTTACCAACCTCTAAAAATTCATTTTCTGATGACCACATTTGTTAATTTAAATTTCAAAACATGGTAATATGAGTTTGTGTTGTGCGTGCTTCAAACCCAGTGGACATTCATGTGTGGGAGTGTGTCAGATATTAATATGAATTTGGTCTTTAATTATAAACTTATACAGTAGAACTTGTTGTCCCTCGTAAAAAAAAATTACTTCGATTCTTTTGTCATGCCAAAGCTTGGTCTTTTCCTTGTAATTTTGAGCAATTTATAAGCAAACAACATGAATTCCTCAATTTCACTCAATTGCACTTTTCTATGGTCTCAAACAACCCGTTGATCAAAATTTAAGAATGTTAGTGTCCAAAAGGCTTTGTACTCCAGTTTGACGGGCAAATGACATGTCTTACCAAACAACAAACAAAATGGAGATATGTCAATTGGAGTTTTAAAGACTTTTCTATAATCTCAAAGTGCACTCTAATATTTCTTAGAATTGCTAACCATTTTTTCCAAAATATGCTTAATCTCTCTATTGAAGATTTCCACTTGTCCACTAGTTTGTGGATGATATAGACTAGCAATCCTATGGGCGACACCAAATTTGCTGAGCAATGTTTTCGAATTGAACATTGTAAAGATAGGTGCCTAATCATTAATAATAACATGGGGCATACCGAACCTAGAAAACAACTAGTTCAAATAAATTACCACAGCTCGTGCATTATTGGTTGGGCTAACCAAAGCTTTTACCCATTTTCTGACATAATCAACAACGTCGAGTATATATTTATTGCCATATGATGTAGGGAACTTACCCATAAACGCATATATTTACTGTCATATGATGTATGGAACTTATCCATAAAATATATGCCCCAAATGTCAAAAATATCGCACACAACAATGTTGTTTAGGAGCATATCATTTTTAGCTAAGATATTACATATTTTCCATCACTCATCACACTCCATAACAAATCTATAGGCATCTTTGAAGATCATGGGCCGGTTTAACCCGGATCAACTGAAACCGGTCACAATCTCGAGCCGAAGATGGTTCAAATTTTTATTTTTTAAAAATCGGCCAGAATCGTTCAAACTGGTCGGATTAATCGTGAATTGGTTGATCCAATACCGATTAAGCGGGTTGGTCCGATTAGATTTCAAACATGTCCACTTAAAAAAAAAATAGAATTTTAATAAAGGTAGGATTCAAACCTCATACCTTTTAATTGGAAACACTAATGCTTACTACTAAACCACCAATTCAATTATGATTATTATTAACCAGTTTTTTTTAAACCAGTTGAAAATATATAGTTATGTAATAAATTAAATAATTAAGATATTATTTAGTGTGAATTTTTCTATTTTTGTTTTATATTTAGATTAATATCATGAAAAATTATTTTATCTTCTCAATATTAATAAATTTTAATTAATATCTAAACTTTAGATATATACTAATAAAATTTTAAAATATAGTAAATTATATAACTTAGGTTGACTTATAAAATACATATTTTGCTATTTTATTATATTTATATGTTAGTAATATTAATAAAAATAATAACTATTTATGTTTAAAAGTATATCTCTTTTTCAAATTTTATATTTATTAAATTTTAATAATTTTAAATTCCTTGTATTAAATTTATTAATATGATATCTTAAAATGTCATAACTTGATATTAAAAGAAATACTAGTATTGTTCCCACGCGTTACACGGGGCAATAAATATTTTAAACAAAAAAATTATAATATTTTTTTAATTACATATCATGGAATATAATAATATTAATATTTTGTATTAAAATACTTTTAAGTTCAAAATGCTAGAATGTCATCAATGATAATGGTTTTACAAAATTATACTATTAGTTTTCAAAATTCATTAACGAAAGATTAGTTTTTTTTTCTAAACCGTTGCATGTGATATAATATCGTTTAACCAACTTAATTTTCTTTAAAATAAATTTCAGACCAGTTTTTAATATGTAAAAGATACACCATTTTATGCAATTTTATCTATTCTACAACATCAATGTTCACGTCTTATGTTTTATTAAGATTGACTCTATGATGACCATTGATGTCCTTTCCTAACTTTCCAAAAAGACAAAACAAATTCAAAAACATGAATGTCAAAGTTTTTCAAGAATTACAACTCAAATTTACTAATATTAAAAATAAAAACACATAAAAGAAAAAAAAAGGAAAATGGAGAGAAAACAAACTAAGCATGGAGAACATAACGTCGAAAATGAGGAGAAAATGATTTTGTTTCTTTTACAATGAATCATGGTTTTTTCCTTCTCCAAACTTGGTCAATAAAACAAAATGTATATGCAAGCGGGTGAAATATTTCATGACTAGATGATCATTGGAAAAAAAAATTAGTGTCATTTATATTATCATTTTCTCCTAAAAAAATTTATTCAAATATATCCTTAATTAATTAGGAAATTAGAATAATTTATGAATTTGATTGGAAAGAAGAGTGTTGGGAAATAATTCGAATGGAAAAATACTTTTGATAATCCTATTTATGACCAGAGATTCTCCGAAAACCGCAGGTAACCGAACTGACGGGGATGAGGAATAAATGAAAAAATTGGAAATGGGGATGGAGATGGGGGTCATTTTTTCCCCGAATCTAAAATGTGGATGGGGACAGGGATTACTATATTTGCCCCATGGGGATCCCTGCACTGTCCCCATATAAATCCCCACAAGGATTCTCAAAAAATCTCCACATGGATCCCCAAATAATTAGATATTTTACATAATATAGTTGTAGGCTTTAGTGGAGAAGGCTAATGTATTTTTCTAACCTCTAAGGGATGAGTAATGAACCCGTATCTAATAATAAGTAAATCAACAGATTTATGCTTACCTCTTGTAGCGTAGATCCGTTGAATAGGAGCAGAAAATGACCTTGGCTCGATATCACCGGTCTATGAGGTTACCACACTAAAGGAGTAATCACCATTGATTCACGAACTAAGAACGAAACTCGAATACAAAGGGAGAGAGAGAAAGGCGCGTAGGAGAGAGAGAGTTTGTTTCTCTATTATGTTGTATTATGATTTTAGCCTCCCTGACTATCTATTTATAGTTAGGTTAAACCCTGACCCTAACCCTAATCAGACTAGGTTACGGGCGAGCCATAAATGGATCAGTAAATGGGCCAATGCCCGTTTACTCTATTTATCCCTACATCTCATACTCGCACGTAATGGAAACATATTCCATCACTTTGTCTTGTTCATACTCGCAAATAGTTCATGCAACCGACATGTAATCGAAAACTCAAATGTTGTATACTCATTGGAGATATACAACCTCTCGAATTACGTGTGTAATTAAGAAATATTATGCTTTATCCTACACTTCATATCACATCCACTGTAATTGTCATTATCTCAACAGTTCATCTATATTCACAAGTGTGCACATATGCACAACTATCCAAATTTGTGAAATATAGGACTACAAGATGTAAACTTGATAAAGTCTTTCCCTCTTACTTCGTTCCTTCCATAATAATTCATTTCACTTGCCTAGTTGGCCCATGTTCGAGCTGAATTAGTATCTAGCTTTTGAGGGCATCCTTCCAAAGTAGTCAAAATGAATTATATTTCTTGAACTAGTTAAGGGTATCGAGGATAATGTTTCGATAAAAAACTTGTTTTCCACATAGAGAGTCTCACGCTAGGAAAAAGTGAGATTATCCTTTTTCCATCTATTGGTCATTAAGCACACATGGTATGAAAAACATGTGCTATGGTGTTCTAATCCTTCCATTTGAAGAAAAGCGCAAGTCTTTAATTAAAACAACACCATATGAAGGTTTCAGTTTCGATGTATTATATCATCTAACTTTAGTCTATCTCATTATAGGATTACCTTCGGTTATCTAAGACAGAAGGTTTCATTCAAGCAACTCTGATTGAAATCTCAGATTATAAACAATATTTTATATACATATTTATCCACTCGTATATATATTTCTATCCTGCAAGCTAATGAACCTAGATCCATTTTTACTACAAGACGTCGTCAATTATTGAGCAAGTTCTCATTGACTCAAAAATTTGCCTCATCCTTATCTTTGTCACCATAATTAACAAAATGAGGGTAAGCGCTCGTGTGAATGAGCTGCTACTCTGTCTGACATGCTCAATTGCAAATATTAACATACAATATTTACATATACATGTATTATAGGTGATTCAAAAAAGACACTTTGAATTTGAAACACATGTCACAAAAGTTACATGTGAAGGAAAATAGACAAGCCTAGGCATAGTGGAATAATAAAATTTTATCTATTTTATCTATTTCCCTTTTCCAAGATCTGTTAATTGTTATTTCATACAAAGAGGGATAGAATGAAATACCTTATCTGACGAACTATCTACAGTTGCAAACGAAGTGCCCACAACTCTTAATCTGTGAGTCACGAACAATGATCAACACAGAAAAGGAAAGCTATTAGTAATCAACCAATGAATAGCAATCTAAATTGATTGCCTCTAAAGGAATCGACACGAGATCAAAGAGAGAGTAAGGAAGAGAGTAATTTGGGCGGGATGATTTCGGAACAATTCCTAGCATCCAGTATTGAGTTGGCCGAAATTCCTAGTGGAGAGGGTCTATTTATAGACTTCTCAAATCCTAATCCTAGTTACATTAGATAATTAATTAATTAGAATCCTATTCGGAATAGAATTGCTAATTAGATAATTAAATAAATACTTATTATTATCTTAATGATATCTAAATATATATTTAGATAATAACTCTCATTAATGCATTGTTCTTTTGGTTCAAAAAAAATGATATCTAAATATATATTTAGATAATAACTCTAATTCAATTAGTTATTAATTTAAGTTAGGGATAATTAATTAGAGTTATAATCACATTAAAACCTCTAATTAATATTATCAGATAACCTATAATTTTTTTTGTCTAAATTTTACGAGGTTGGGAGGAGAGATGTTTATCAACTGGAGGGAAGGAAATTTTGATTAAATCCGTTATACAGGCCATTCCTCAATATGTGATGTCATGCTTCCTGCTCCCGGAATCGTTCTGCACTGAGATTCAGAGTTTAATTAGTCGGTATTGGTGGGGAGGCAAACAGGGTCGAAAACCGATGTACTGGTTGGCCTAGGAGGCAACTTGTCAGACAAAGGCTCAGGGTGGTTTAGGATTTAGGTGGTTGAGGTCATTTAATTTAGCCTTAATTGCAAAGCAATGTTGGAGGCTTATTCAGGCTCCTCACTCTCTTTGTGCACGGGTCTTACGAGCAAAATATTATTGGCAGTCTAGTTTTCTTTCTGCGCCAAGCTGTACTAGCCCAAGTTTTTTCTGGCGTGGGGTCTGGGAGGCTAGGCGAATAATACAGAAGGGTATGATATGGCATGTGGGGGACGGCACTAATATAAATATATGGTCTGATAATTGGGTCCTAAGCTTAAATCTTAAAAAACCTGCATTTTCTTGTGTTTCCCCTAAACCTGAGATGGTGGCAGAATTAATTGACGCTGATACGGGCCAATGGGATGTACATAAAATTGATCAATTGTTTATCCCATCTGACGCGATAGAAATCCGAAAGATTTGTCTTAGCTTTAGAAAACCTGCTGATGCAATTTACTGGCACCCGGATAGGAATGGGCTATTCACTGTTAAAAGTGCGTATCAGATTGCTGAGGAAGAGCGGAAAGTGTCTATTGATAAACCTGAACAATCTGAACCGAATAATATGAGTTTTAAGAATTTATGGCGGATCAAACTACCACTGAAAGTCCTGCACTTCTGCTGGAAATTATTAAGAGGAATTCTGCCGTGTTTGACAGAGCTGCATAGACGGGGGATTGGACGAGATGTCCTATGTCAAGTATGTAATACCGCACCTGAAACATTAGATCATGTATTCTTTAAGTGTTCAGCTACTAAATGAGTATGGAAATTGGTAGATTTGCCAATTCGTGTGGATAAAGTTTTAGCTGGAAATGTGGTTGAATGCTTGGAGATCTGCCAGAAATTTCTGAATAATGAGCAGGTACAGCGGGTTGTTGTGGTGCTTTGGTGGTTGTGGTTTCATCGGAACCTTTTTCGTCATGAACACAGGTGGTTCGAGGCGGATATTCTGGTGACAAAGGCGGACACTACTCTATTTGAATATTCACACTTACCTTGTGAAGGAGCATATCCAAATGTGAAGCCGTCAGATTTGTTGTATACAGTTCAAAAGCCTCTTAAAGCCTGGTTGCCACCTCCGAGTGGTGTGGTGAAAATAAATTGTGATGCTTGATTTGGGAATAATGGATTGGAATGTAGGGCCGGTGTAATAGCTAGGAATTTAGCAGGTGAAATTATGGCATCTGCAGGGATTCCAACTAGTGTTTGTGGCTCCGTGGAGGAGGTAGAATTACAGGCGATATTAGAGGGTTTAATGGTTGCAAGGGATTGTTGTTTTAATAATATTATTGTGGAATCGGATTCACAGGTGGTAGTGAAGGCATTACAGGCATGAGAGTTTCCACATTCTCATCTGCTGTTCCAGTATGAAGATGTTCTGGCATGGGCTACGATATTTGGTAGTTGTTCTTTTAGTTACATTCCTAGGGAAGGAAATATGGCTGCACATTCTCTTGCAGAGTGGGCAATGGATTTTTCTGAATCATTAGTGATTATTGAGGATTGTCCCTCTTCAATTTGGCCTATTATTTGTAATGATATGAACTTAGTATCAATCTAATATAAATTTGGCTTAAAAAAAGTTGTGCGCAATGCACTTATATCACAATTCCATCCTCTGGTTCCAAATCCCATGTGCGACCCATTATGTTCTCATTACTACTAGTCGTATATATCCTTTGGAATTAATTCATCCTGATTAATTTCAACATATATATAACGGAATGACTTCGCGAGCTGTTACTGGCAGAACCTAAGACATTCCCCCAGTGCAAATAAGAAGCCAGGTTGAATATTGACGTTTACCTTTCCGCATTAGGTGTAGTATAATTCGATCCTTCATCAACTATATCATGTGAACAATTCTTGTAACCATGGAACGTGTCAAGGTTACATATAATAAAGAGTCTGTTTTTACTTGTCCATGTTGAATTTACTCTAAAAGATAAGTTAAGTGAAATCTCCATTTCTACTATTAACTCTATCACATTGCAAGGATTTCAGTCAATTCACCACAAGCGGCCATTTGGATATATCTCCCATTTATCAGGAGTGATGAATGCTCAATCTAACATTAACTATCCTACAATTACTTTATATGATACCCAACCATGCTCTCACACACCCCAGGGCTTCCCCTATAGTGGATCGTGCTCGCACAGAATCAAAGCATCACACTCCATAATCTAGAATCACTAATTAATGAATGTTTGAGTCTGAGAATTACTTATACCAACTAATACCAATGAGATGAACAATTGACACTCAGATAAATCTATCCATGCTGTTATTTCAAGTCGGGTCCCAATCCTAATGAACTCCTTCACCGGATCCATGCAACTGTCTAGATATCTCCATATCTAAAGCTTGTGAGATCAGCTCTCTGTCTCGACATAAAACACTGTTACATGCAAGTCTCAATAGTAATATGCCAACCTCTTTAACATATTACTTGACTTGGATTGATTTAAGTTTATTGGTCTATTATAAAGTATAGTCTCACTTCATGCTTGTCTGAACACTTTATAACTACTTAAATAAACTTGGGATTACTTTTCTTATGAAAAATTAATGCCTTTTATATATAGTTTTAGTTATGTTATATCTGATTAAACAAGTGATTAAATAAACAATTTATTCATTGATATTCATATCCTAAAAAAATTATCTTTAGGACACTAAACTCCAACAACATGTAGTAGAAATATGTTTAGATCCGAAGTAATCCCTGGGACCTAATATGTTTCACAAAAACATCTCTCTTGACAGGTTTCGTTAGAGGGGTCAACAATCATGTCATGAGTCAAAATATATTTCATACCGATTTCTTTGCGTGCAACTAATTCTCTAACAAAATGATACTTAATCTCAATGTGCTTTGCTTTACTATAAAAGCTTTGATCATTAGAAAAAGCAATAGCAAATTGACTATCACTGCTGATTATTACTAGAGAGCTTGTTGTAACAACATTTAGGTAATCCATAAATCTATTCAACCAAAAGGCCTCTTAGGCTACGAATGAGTAAGACACGTATTCAGCTTCTATAGTGGATAATGCTATACATGTATGTTTCTTGCTACTCCAAGAAATTGTCCCATTTCTGAGTAAAAAAGATGTAGCCGGAAGTGGATTTTCTTTCATCTAAGTCTTCTGCCTAGTCTGCATCTGTGTATCCTTTGAGTAAAAGATTCTTCCTTTGGTAACACATAGAATAGTCCGTCGATCCTTTGAGATAACTTAGTATTCTCTTTATAGCAGACTAATAAGCTTGACATGGGTTGGATTGATATATTCTTACCATCCCAACAACATAGCATATATCATGCATAGTGCATAACATTGCATACATAAGGCTTCCAACAACATTTGCATAAGGAACATTTTCCATTTTCTAGATTTCTTGTTGTGTTTTGGGGGCATATCTCTGAGCTCAAAACATGTTCTTTGCTTATTGGGCTATCTATGGATTTACAGTCTTGCATATTGAATTGCTCAAGAACTTTATTGATGTCAGTCTCTTGAGACAAGGTTACCAGTTTCTTTGAGCGATATGCTAGTTAATGAAATTGATTAGTGTGAGAGTCTTTAATTGTTTTCATTAATTACAAAATGAAACTGACGTGTATGACGTGATGAGAGTCTTTAAGTGTTTATTTATTTTTTTATTTCTCGTTTGGCTTTTTAACAACCTAAAAAAAGAGAATAAAAAAATAAAACTCTATTAAATTGACAACTAAGCAAACATTCTTCTAAACTACTCTTCTACTTTTCTCTCAAGTTTGGTAATTATATATAAGGGAAAAGTACAAAAATAAACCATATGGTTTGTGTCATTTTCAAACATAAACTATGTGGTTTAAAAGTTGACAAACATGTACCTTTAGGTTGATTCTGTTGGCAAACACAGTCCAAACTGACTAACGAGTGTAAAGGATATTTGGAGTCTTGGGTGTGGAGATTAAATTTGGGATTGGGTTTAAAAATGCCACGTTGACTATGGGCTGAGGAGCCAAAACATAAAGGGGGAATTCTAAGCGTTGGTCCAAAGGACGATGGCTAGTTTGGCGAGATGTTAGGGGGATTTAGATTAATGATATGCTATAATAGAGTGGGGAAATGTTGGTTCATGGTGTTGGTATGGTCCAAGGGGGGGTGGACATGTTTGAAGCATGATAGTTGGGTGTGCTTGGTGGGTTGGATATAGGGTTGTTCGTGGTAGTCATTTGTTGGAGCAAATATGAAGATAAACTTTCATCAAATTTGAATGCAACTTATCAAAAGGAAATTTATTTTCATCAAATAGGACATGCCTACTCATGATTATTTTATAAGAAGATAAATTATAATGTTTGCAATATAGTGATTTGAAGGAAATCCTAAGAAAACACACGGTGTGGAATGAACTTGGAGTTTATTAATAGTTGTAGAAGTAAAAACGGATAATATAAACAACTGAACACCCGAAGATGAGAGTACGACATATCTTTTTGGTAAAGAATTTTGAGAGACGATTGAAAGTTTAAGAGTTTATGGAAAATAATATTAAGGAGATAGGTGGCCATTTGTAGGGCATAATACCAAAAAGAGGGTGAGAGAGATGTATGAGTAAGTAAAGTGTGAACAATATTGTAAATGGTTCGTATGTTTCTTTCACTTTTACCATTTTAGGATGAAGTAAGGGGCACATTAAAGGCGAAAAGGATATAACGTGATTTTTGCAAAAATCCCAAAAAGGTCCATTATCAAACTCTTTATCATTATCACATTGAATATTTTAACTTTTCATTCAAATTGAGCGTGGATGAATGTTCTAAAGGAAAGAAATGTGGAAAACATTTGGGATTTCTTAGATAACGGAAAAGTCCACAAAGAATTAGAATAATCACCAACAACAAAAAATAATATTTGTGCCTTGAGGAGCTCAAAACAGGAGAAGTCCAAATATCACTATAAATAATACCAAAAGGCATAAAAGTGCAAGAATGAAGCAACAAATGATAATTTAACATATTTTCCAAGTGAACATGAATGACAAAGAGAAGAATCATATATGAGTCTGCATATGCTCAATAAATTTATTTATTATAAGAGAATAAAAAACATGTGCTCCTGGATGACCCAAACGTTCATGCTATAAAAATGGAGCCAAAGCTACAAAAGTTGATGGTGAGGTTTGATTAGTGACATTTACATCTCATTAGTGGCGTTCCCGTTAGAAAATCCTTCATGGAAAATCCAAAATGATCAAATTCAACAGAAACCGAGTTATCAATGGTAAATTTTCGAAACAAAAACTAAGTTTTTAATCAGATGAGGAGCATGCAAAAAATTTTCAAAATTAATGGTGAGTTAGACAGAGATAATTTGGTATGACCATAACCACAAGTTGTAATTAAATGACCATTTCCAACAATTATACCGCGATTATTACTCAAATTAAAATAAGACGAGAGATTACCTTGGGAGGATGTCATATGAGAGGTGGTGTCAGCGTCCATGTACCAACTAGCATATAGTGGAGTGAGCCAACAGTATGGATCACTGTCCTAATGTTAGTGGGTGTCGTGGAAGCGAAATACACCTGCTATTGTGGTCTCGATCCAAGGATATTGGGATGTTGATGTGGCTGGGGTTGAGAGAGAGGCCAGACCCAAGAAGATGTAGGAAATGGGTAATGGAGAAATTGCCCATGGTAACAGCTAAGACCACTTTTGTTGATGTCTGCCTTATATAAGTTGTTGCTGCCATGCCGGTTTGAAATTGTTGCCCATGCCACCATTGTTGGTGTTACGGTCACTACCTTTGCCTCCATTATGATGTCCTCCATGGTAGCGAGAATTGGGTTGTCGATGTGGTCCTTGTCTAGCACAGTATGGTTGTACCAGGTCAGAATGCAAGGAGTGTTCATCACCATCCCGATGAGAAGCGGCAACCATGACAAAATGAGAAATAGGGGATGTTTTTTTTTTGACAAATCCCGCCTCTTCCAAGGTGAGCATAAACTGTGCTTGATAAAAATGGGGATGATGAGTACTTTGACAAATTAGCGTACCAACACCACTATACGCATCATTGAGCCCAACAACCATTTGCAAGTTGATCAGGTAACACCTTAAGTCATTGACAATAGGCAGAAGTATTAGGAAAATCAGCATGTTAGTGGAAGATAATTCTTGCTCAAAGGTGACAGCACGATAACTTTTATTATTTTGGAAAATATCATGTAAGTTCTCCCACACTTCCATGACCGTCAAGTCTAGTTCTAGGATAGTGTGAAGTAAATTTGTAGAAATTGTGGTATAAATCAACTAAAGACAACATCAACATCAACGGTGGACCACAACTTCTCATTGTTGTCATCGGCATCCGAGCCCATCTCCTCATCAGTTTTCTTTGTCTTCATATCGGTTTTGGAAGGAATAATATGATCGAGAACTCGATGAGACTTATAGTGTATTTTGAAAAGCTCTATCCACATCGCATACATATCCCATTTTCCATCTCAAAAGTGATGGAGATGTGAGATTTGATATTGGATACATCAAAAGTTGAATGAAACTTTGATTTATGAGTAGAAATGTTCGAGAAGGAGACGAAGAAAAGGGAAGGTTGGGGCGGAGCAGATAAAGGGCACAACTGTAAGATTCTTAGGAGAGATACCATAAAAGAGTTTTATTTTTCTTGACATCCTCCTCTCCTAGAGGATATTAATATATACAATTACATATTATATTCCTATACTGGAATTTAGGTAACCGTATAACTAATTAATACACAAAATAAGTAAAAAAGATATTCAAGGATTTTGACTTTAATTATATTTACATATATGTTATTATTTCTTTTATCACTATTACCTGGTATATTTTTTTGGAGGATCAGAGACCATGCTTTAATTTTATAATGTCTAGAGATTGGTTTATTAGAACCCCACAATTCTTTTGGACTTTTATATCGTTTGGCTGTCTTTCATTTACTAATTTTTTTATATCACCAACTAAGAGTTGTCTTTGTTTTGGTGGATCTTCTATCATTCTTTTTGCATGAAATTTTTCAAGAAGTTTATTCACTTTTTTATACTAAGGAAAGACATTAAATGAAGTCAACCCATATAGATTGTTAGAGTTAAAATTCTTTTCCGATTTACCTATTAAACTTGTAATTTAATCAAAACAATTAATTAATTGTTTTCATCCAACCAATAATCAAAGTGAAAGTTTATATTTAAGTTTAAATATATAATTATTGAAAATTATTAAGTAATTTTTTAAAGTGGAATAGTGAAATACTAGACCTAGATATGGACCGGGCCAATCAGGCTTTTAATAAAACCTGACGAGCCCAAAGTCCAGCCCAGCTCGTAATAAATTGAGTTGGTTCGGACTCGGGCTGGGCCCGGGTCTAAAATATGAATCCCAAACCCGCCCGTCTAAGCCCATCTGTATATTAAAAAAAATACAATTAAAATGTCACACTAACTTTTCTTAATAAAAAATAGTACACACAACATAATACTTAATAAGTTTGGAAAAATTCTAATAAACTAGTAGAATATCGAAACTTTTTTTTACAAGGAAGAATCACTTTATTAAATATCAGCAGCAAGAGCAGTACAGACACAAGGAGGAGGTACTGAAATCCAGACCTTCCTCTCAGAAGCAGGTGTAGCTGCACGGGCTAAAGAGTGAGCAGCGGAATTCGCTGACTTACGAATAAATGAGATTGACACATTGACTATATCCTTAATAAGGATTTTGCAGTCTTCAGTAACTAGATCTGGAGCCGAATTGCCATTAGTTTCTCGCTGAATAGCATACACTAGCAATTGTGAATCCGATTCCACCAACACGTTCTGCCTGCCAGACTCCTTCAACTAACTCAACACCTTACGACACGAGATCGCCTCCACTAAAAAAGGATCTAGACAGCAGTAAGCAGTATCGTTACCTGCAGCTTGGAACCCACCACCGCTATCCCGCAAGATGAATCTGTAACCAGCAGTACCCGAGGCAGAAAATATGGCCCTATCAATATTAAGTTTTAACATACCTGCCGGGGTTTGCACCATTTCTGAGTTACATCAGCAGTCGTCACCACCGCACCACGTCCCTGGCTCTGAGCAGCTTTCCAACTTGAGATAAACTGCATAGCAGTGGAGAAGAGTATGGTAGGCGTCATGACTTGTTTTGACCATACTTTATTGTTCCGGTTAAGCCATAAGAACCAGCATCATACCGCCACCATACCAGTTTCTAACGGGAATAATAACCCCAGCTTCTCCCAGAACTCCCTAAACGAATAGCAAGAATCTCCCAGTCCTGCAACGCTAGTTAGACCCCCAAAAAGTCGAGCTTGGCGGCAGCTAACTAAGACGTGGAAGTCATCCTCCTCCGATTGCAGACATGATGGACACATGTTATTGATCGGAACCCTTTGAACAAATAAAGCGTTCAGTGACGGTAAACAGCCAGCCAAGGTTCTCCAAATTAGATTTTTTTACCTTGGGCGGAACCTGAAGAGCCCACAACGTATCCCAATTAACTCTGGCAATAGTCAATGATGGATTATTGCCATATTTTTTAGACCACATGTGTTTATACACACTTTTCACACAAAACTTGCCTCTCTTTCCCTAGTACCATCCCCACGCATCAGACACCAGACGGTGACTTAAAGGAATCCTATGTATAAGTTTTGTATCCCAATCCACAAAGATCCCATTGATTAATTCCAAGTTCCACTCCCCCGAAGGCTGTCGGATGTTATTCACAGTATCCACCTCAAGGCCCAAGAGTCACGCACTTTCTACAAAAGGGTGGTCAGGGTCAGGCAGCCAAAGGTCTTCCTAGATGTTAATAGACTCCCCAGTCCCAACAACGCATCTAGCTTCAGAAATAACAAGCGACTGTGCGATATGTATACTTCTCCATATAAAGCTGGGCTGATTACCAAGATCCGCCTCTAAAAAGGAAGAAGAGGGAAAGTACTTAGCCTTATATAACCATGCAAGTAATGAATCTAGATTAGTTAGAAGCCTCCAGCCTTGTTTAGCTAGAAGAGCAAGATTAAATAGATGTAACTTTCGAAAACCCAACCCTCTTAAGCTCTTCGGAAAACACAGTTTCTCCCATGACTTCCAATGCAGGCCTCTCTCCTCGAAACCAGTTCCCCACCAAAAAGAATTCATCATTCTTTCTAGATCATCACACAAAATTTGAGGTAAGAGGAACAAACCCATAGCATAAGAGGGGAGGGCTTGTATAATAGATTTCAATAGAATCTCCTTACCAGCTCGAGATAACATTTTTGCCTTCCATATTGTGACCATTGCTCTGACTCTGTCTGCAATGTATTGGAACACTTGTGTTTTACTTCTCCCAATTAAAGCCGGGAGACCAAGGTATGTTACAGTGCCCAGCCCCAATGGTACTCCAAAAACCGAACTTAAGATCGAACGGAGACCCGTACTACAATTTTTACTGAAAGAGATTGAGGATTTGGAGAAGTTTACCTTCTGCCCAGAAGCTACTTCATATTCTTGCAAACACTGCTGAACCACTAAGCACTCTTCCTTTGACGCTTTGAAGAACAAGTAGCTGTCATCTGCAAAAAAGAGATGAGAGATTGACGGGGATGATCGAACTATCCGACAACCATGGATCTGACCTTGAGCTTCTAAACTTTGCAACAACGCTGATAAACCTTTTGCACAAATAAAAAAAAGATAGGGAGAGATAGGGTCACCCTGACATTTGTAACACACTACATTACCAGATATATCCACCTATCATCAAAGCCTAACCTCTGCATCATTTGTTCCAAAAACGCCCACTCAACCCGATTATAAGCCTTGTCCATATCAAGTTTAAGCGAAACATACCCTTGTTTACCTCGAGTTCTATGTTCCAGGAAATGGTTTACTTCAAACGCAAGCATAATATTGTCCGTAATTAGTCATCCTGGGATGAAAGCGCTCTGTATGGGCGAGATAATAATATCCAGAACCTTTTTTAGCCTGTTAGCAACTGTTTTTGCCAGAATATTGTAAATAACGTTACATAAAGCTATGGGCCTGATATTTGACACTTTTTCTAGAGAATATTTCTTTGGGATTAGAACAATATTTGTGTCATGGATACTCTCCGGAAACAGCCCTTCATTCATCCATTGAATGCATGATTGAATCATATTTGGGCCTACCAAGTCCCAATATTGTTGGTAGAAGCATGGATTAAAGCCATCAAGACTAGGACTTTTATCAGGATGCATTGAGAAAACCGTCCTTTTTATCTCATCCGCAGTATACGGTTGGAGAAGATCAGCATTTAGTTCCGTCGAGATTTTTGGCTGAATATTGTTCAAAATAGGTTCAGAGCGACACCCTGAAGAAGTGAAGATTTCTGTAAAATAGTCTGAAATTAGAGAAGGTAACCCTGTCTCCCAGTCAACCCAGTTTCCTTCCTCATCTTTTAGTCATCGAATTTCATTCCTTTTGCGCCTACTGTTAGCAGTAAAGTGATTTTTTTAATTCTGGTCACCAGCTTTGAGCCAAAGTGTCTTGCTTCTCTGCTTCCAATAGGCTTCTTGTTGGAGGAGAAGCTCATATAGGCGATTCCTAGCAGCCAATAGTGCTTCGATCGCCAGCCTATCAGTACAAGATTTCAGTCTTCTAATTTCTGATCTGCAGCAACGAATTTCTTTCTTAAACCGGTTGCGAATGTTGTTTCCCCAAGCTGCAAGTATTTCACCATATTTTTCCTGTTTAACCAGAATTCCTCTGGCATTTGAATGTTGCCAGGCCAAAATTATCTGGTCTTTGCAATCAGCTTCTTTGATCCAAGCATTTTCAAACTGAAAGCGGCGAGACATAGAATCTGTAGTATTAATTAGAGATAAGAAGAGTACCGTATGATCACTACATTGAGCATCTTCATTCAAGACAAAAGCCAAACTGAACTGCGTAAACCAACTGTTATTAGCAAGGGCCCGATCGAATTTCTCTTTTATAGCATTTCTTGAACCACGACCTTTTTCCCACGTGAACGGATAACCTTTCATACTGACTTCTGACAACCCACAATCTGTAATAGCATCACTGAATCCCCTTATCAAGGTAGGTGGGTGTCTATTACCTCCTCTCTTCTTAGAATGAGAGAGCATATCATTAAAGTCCCCAATGATAACCTAGGGATCAGAATTATTCAAGCTAAGACTCCTTAGTAACTGCCAAGAATCTGCCCTTCGCGACCTCTCGGGAAAGCCATAAAAACCGGTTAATCGATACTCCGGCAAACCTAATAAAGTGACCCTGAAGTCAATGAAATTAGAAGAATAACCAAGCAACTGAATTGAGTTAACAGTTCTCCACAAGAGCGCTAAGCCTCCTTCATTGTTAATTGGATCAACAAAAAACATGCTCTTAAAGGAAAGCTTTTGTTTCAATGCTTCCACCTTAAGTCGATTGCATTTAACCTCCATTAGAAAGATGAACTCGGGATGTAAATTGGCAGAGAAATCTGCCAGCTGACGAACTGTCCGGGCGTTCCCGATCCCCCGACAGTTTCAGGACAGTATACTCATGCTATCTTGCGAGTCGGGCTACCACGACTCGCTTCTGGGATATTTTCAAAACCTGTCTCCAATCTCACTGTATTGTTTTCCTCGCAATCCATAAGATTTTTTGTACTTCCCTGTGTATCTTCGGCCAATGATCCTGAGCGCTTGCGTTTCGGGTCAGAAATTTCAACACCAATATCTTCTGGTGTCTGATGGATATACTCATTGCCTTGAGAAGTTGCCTTACCCTTATTTAGTGTCTTAAAACCTGGGGGAACAGCTGTAGCAATTTTCGGAATACTAACTTCCCTTTCACCTGAACCGGCCCCTGAGACAAAACCTGAAGTGACTACACTGTTCGTCTGAGAAAGGTTCTGGGGAGGTCGGCTAAACAAAAATCTTGATTGCTTAGGGACTTGGGAACGACGGGTAGGGGCTCTAAGTCAGGGCCCATATGCTCTCTCAACTTTCACCGGATCAGCCACTTGTAATAGAGCGTGACAGAATTTATCTGCGTGCCTTATATGTCCACAAACAAAGCAAAAGGTTGGGAGCCACTCATATTTAAAATTTACCCAAAAAATAGTACCTCCTTGAACACTTATCTGCATTTTTCTCTTAAGCGGAGCAAGGACATTAATCGAAACACGAATTCGTAGGTAGGTATGAGAGACCCATGTGAAGTTATTCGGGCCAGCTTCTACAAAAGTACCCACAAAGTTACCTATGCTGACAGTAACCTTTTCAGATATAAAACCGATTGGGAGATTATAAACCTGCAGCCAAAAATCAGTGCGAGACAAGTAAATATTCATAGGATTTTGATCCTCCTCTAGCCTCTTTAGCATCAGTAATTGTTGTTCAAAAGTCCATGGTCCACCCTGAATTACCCTATCCCGCTCCCATGGATGGTAGAATTCAAAACGGAATAAATTGGGACCTAGATCTTCAATAAAAATCCCTTTTGAGGGACTCCAAACATCAGCTAATGTGGATTTCATAAAAGAGGTTTTGATTGGCATGTTTGTTAGAAAAGACCCTATCAAACACCAAGTTTGGGGGCGGGATTGAACTTCAGCGGCATCCGGTTGAACTTCCTCCTCTAAGGTGATTAGAGCACTTCTATCAATGATTTCCTCCATCAGCAACAGGTGAAGGCAGTTATTCAATTTTTTTAGGTCACAAATCCTATTATTAAATTTTAGGACACAAATCCTGTTATTAAATTTTAGGTCACAAATCTGGTGGTCGGCGACGGCGGAAGCAAAAAGAATCAGATAGCAGCGACGGTAGAAGGGCAGACAGAGACGGAACGGAGCAGGGCAGGGAAGAAGGACGTCTACCACGGAAGGCAATCAAAATTTAGGTCACAAATCCAGCCGGCGACGGCGGAAACAGAACAACACTGAGATAACAGTGACGGTAGAACGAAGCCAGGGCAAGCGGACAGAAAGGGTGGTGAACAGCAGAAACCAGAGCAAGGTATGGAAGAAGGCCGTCGAACAGAGCAAGCCGGCGACGGCGAAAACCGAACGAAACTGAGAAAACGAAACAGAGAAAGCAGCGACGGTAGAGCGAAGCCAAGGCAAGCAGATGGTGAGGGCGTCGAACAGCAGAAACCAAAGCAAGGTAGGGAAGAGGTCGGCGAACAGAGCAAGCGAACCGCGAGTGCGGCGAATCTAGGGCTCGACAATAGCGAGGTCTTCTCACTTCTCACTTCTCCAACGCGTCTTTTTCTTTTTATGTTTTTTTAATACATCAAATAATTTCCATCCCTATGGAAACATTAAATCCAAAATAAATTACAACATAACAATAAAAAATAGCTATCTATAAATTATAATATATATAAATAATAATAATAATAATAAAAATATATATAGTATATCGAGCCGGACCGATGGAAAATTGACATAGCCCAAGCTCCTCCAGTTTTTGACGGATTTATACGGATTTGGACCGGGTCGAATCTGACACCAATTTTATGTGTCCAAACCCGGCTAAATGGGCCTGGACCTGGACGGGCCGGACAGGCTCACCGACCCATGCCCAGGTCTATGAAATACTAACATTTTGCAAGGAATTATTTTTTAAACTCTTTTAGCATGACAATTTTGTTTTAAAACAACCATTTTAAGTAAAACCCCATGTAGTCACTTGAGTGGTTGGCTCTTTTAAATCATTTAGGTTAAAATATTAATTGATAGAGGATTTACCTAGGTGTGAGATTAATTATCCGTCCGATTCAGTAGAGAGCCATGTACCGCTATGTTTGCAGTTAAAACCTCTAAAGCCTACCTATAAATGCTCCAATGTTTCTCTTACTAACCCTTTCCGTGGTATTCTTTTCTTACCTATCTTCCCTCCAATGCGCGGGCAACGCGGTCCCTTCCGAGGCAGAGCCGGCGGTAGAGACCAAAGCCGCGATAATCAACAGCAACCGTTTCCATCACCTTCACAGCCCCCTCAGCTTACTCTAGATCCCAATTTCGCTTTGCAAAATTTGAATTACTTGCAGAACATTGCTTATGCTAGTTTACATGGTTTCTCTCCCCAGCAAAACTTCACTGGCCACTTCCCTTATCACCAAAACCCTAACTTCCCCATTCAAAATCCTAATATCCCCTTTCCTCATCAATTTCCTAATAATTTAGCTCAACAACATGGTTACACCTCGCAGCGACAACCACCTCATATAGTAACTCAGCAACAATTTCAAAATTTGCATCCTCAAAAGGGGCAGAAAGTGGTTGAACAAAAAGGTAAGGAACTTCTTGAAGGAGCAGAAAAGGAGGCGCTACTCGTCTCTCCTCAACAAGTTCAAAACGTGCCTCTTCAGGTACCAGAGAAGGACGAACAAAAGGAGAAACTACTTCTTGAGGGAGTTGTGCTACGGTCTCATAACTCGGAAAAGCAGCAAGCTCAATACTCGCCTCTTCAGAATATGAAACAGGTCAAGTATCAGAGACAATACAGGAAACAGTTTGTCCATGAAGGGCAGGAACTTATTGGGAGAGTTGACAAAGCAGTGGAGAAGGCGTGGGGAGATCTTCTTGCTTCTGGAGAGAGTGTGTCGACATGGAAAGCGTCGCAGGCTGCTCTTATGACACTGCAGGTTGACTCTTGGGATTCTTTGGGCTTCAGAATGCAGGAAGTGCCGTCACTGCACCGACTTATTCTCATTGAAGGAAAGGTAATTAGAAGTAGAAACCAGTGTTTTTGTATTTTGTTCATAGGAATTTGGCTGCTAGTAAATATTGGAAAAGGTCACTCTAGAAGTGGAACATTGGCATTTATTCTATAATTTTCAGGAGATTGATCTGTGTTTTGTACTCTTTTTTTTTTAATCTTTTATTGAATTTTTGTTTCACGATCTTTTTATCTTTTAATCCACTCTTGAATACAGTAGTTGTTTAGGATTTTGTTTGTTCCCCAATCATTTCGATGCTGTAATGACTGCATTTTGTACCGTAAATGAGCAAAATATTAACACTTGAAACATTAACATTTGTTATCTGTTGTCTTCAATGCGAATCAGCGCAAACAATGAAAAAATGGGATTGTTCTTGACAATATGGACGGTGTAATATGGATGCTAAGAACTGGTGGTGCTACTCAGTTGAGAAAGATAATGTGCTAAGAGCATGTCCGAGAGGCTCTTAGTTCACTCTCAAAATAATATAAACAATTGACTCTTAGCCATTTATATAACATTAAAATACATATCATCTCCAACAATACTCCTCATACTCACTCCTTATTTATTTTTTTATCATTAAAATTATTATGTATAGTTATATTTGACAATTGTGAGAGGGGAGGGACTCCTCAATAATAAATTATTAATAAAAAAATAAGGAGGGGACTAGGGGGGGATAGAGGCTCCTTAATAATAGAGAGGCAATGAAGAGGCAATAGACTCTTAGTGATTTGAGGAGTGATTTAAGGAGGAAGTAAGAGGCTCTTGGAGTTGGATTTTGCTACAAACTCCTCAAAATTTAACTTAAGAGCCTAACAAAGGATTATCTTGGAGATGCTCTAAGTCACTGAGGCTTTATGTGATGTTTGGCCTTTAGGCACAATGGCAAACACAATTTTTTTTTTTTTTTAAATCTCAGCTCACTGGCCTTTTACTTGCTGGATTTTAATATTGATTTGCTAACTTTTACTTTTTTTTTTTTGGTAATTATGTAGATTAATGCTTTTATTCATTGCTTTGTTGGAGTCCGAAGAATTACATCATTGTACGATTTGGAGATGGCAATCTGTGAGAACGAGGGCATTGAGAGGTTTGAAGAATTAGGATTGGGCCCTTTGCTGCGACACCCGCTGGTTGTGCATTACTTTTTGGTGAGTCCTGATGTGACTGAAGTGTTGAAGATAACTACTGAGGACATTATTCTGAGTCTTCATGAGTACATGACCACTTGTAGCAAGAAAGATGTTATAATTGATGAATTTCTGGATTTCATTGCAAAGAACAGGTCTGCCAAGGGAAAAGGAAATCTTGGCATTCGTATTCAGAGCCTGGGGTTAGTATTCGGATATTATTGATTGATTTCTCCCTTTCAATATTGCTCAAGATACATTTTCATTATTTATCTTTATTTCAAGATATTACGTTCGCATTACCTTCATCACAGTTTCTTCTTTCAATAATTTGTGAAGCCAAGTTTGATTGCATCTTATAAAGCATTCAGTAAGAAATGGTTTTTTGTTTTCCGTATCTCACATTAGAGTTTATTGTAATATGGTTACATTTTTTTTCATGGAAAATAACTTGTTTCTGGACAACATTTTTATATCTCTTCATATTCTTATTTAGATCAATGGTTAAGACTAATCTTATTTAAATTAGATTAGTGAAACATTTGTTTTACAAAACAGCAAAAAAATATCAGTGGAAACACAGAGGCGTGCCTTGATTCAGGCTCTGAGGCCCAGGCGAGGCGCACAAGGGGAGAGCCTTTTAAACAGGGCCTCGCTTTCTGCAATCAAGGCTCCCTATCTTGAGCCTTGAGTGAGGCGCGCCTTTAACAACTATGATTTTTGTAAATTTTTTTTTTTTGGCTCTCTTAAGTTAAATTCACATGCTAATTGGGTAATGCATATACATTTTGTGAGCCTTGATAAATTCATGTTGCTTTATGTTGATATTTTTAAGTTTTGCGGCCACAGGATGCACATTTCCTTTATTAGGGAAGCCAGCAGATCTGAACATGTGTCTCTAAAGAAATCTGGAGCAGAGATACTGAGAGCATCAGCTAAAGGATCTGGAAATAAATCCCAGAAACGTCCTGTTTTTTCCTCACAGAAAAAGAACCTGGATAAACGCTTTTCTGCAATATCCCAGCGTCTCGAGTCCTTTGCTTACACGCACAAGGACTTCCGAGGAAAGCACATAAGATTTGATTCTTCAGGCTCAGAGGATGAGGAAAGTGATGATAGTAGCGATGAAGATAATATGAATAGTAATGATGACAGAAGCCACCTTCAGTTACAGAATGTCCATAACACTGATAGAGTGAGTACTTGTCCTTACCCATCTGCAACAGAAGAAATATCTCGGTTGGGTTTGAAAGGTGAAATAGAGAGCCAGTCTCCTCCTGTTGGAAGCAGCTCGACTCGCAAAAGGGCTGAGCTGCGTACAAAAAAAAGAAAACTTGAAGATGCAAGCTGCACTTACTCTGCACCTGCTAAATTGCTTAAAGGAAAGGCAGGAAGACAAATTATGAGAGCAATTCAACGTGGCGATAATGACTTTGTTAACAATATGAGTGAAACTGATCTTTCATTATCTTATGACTCCATTAAAAGGTTTATCACAACTTGGAAGGAAACATTCAAGGAGCATACTTTGACTGAGGTGAGTCAGTATCAATTATAATTGTCTGACTATATCTCCTTAATGCTATCCACCAAATCCATTACAATTTTTTTTTCTTTTCTTGATATGAACAATTTGAAGGAGTTTTAGATTTAGAGGCTGCTTTAAAACTAATTTTCGTAGTGAATTTTTAAATCGAAGCTCAGAAATTTTGACTTCACTTTAGCACTAAATGTAGCTGCTTCCATCATCTTTCTCCCCTCTTCTCCTTGATAAATATTACTTTTGCTTATATTTATTGGGTAGATGAAAAGCAGAAAGAGCAAAAACTCTATGCTACCTAGTTTATGATTTTCCTTATTTTCTAATAACTATTTTCAGATTAATTTAGGAACTAACCTTTTCATATTTATTATTTTTTTAATATTTTGGTTCATTGGAATATGAAATGTGTCTCATGGGCTATCAATATCTTTTTTTTTTCTTTTTCTAGGTTCTTGACAGAATGGCCGACTTTTGTAGAATTGGGGATGGCTGGAGGGGCGATCGTGATAGGAGAAGATTGAAGACAAGAACGAAACTGTTGTTTTCATTAGATCCGTGGATTGGATTACTCAATGTTGCTGTAAGTTGATTGTATTTCCCAGTTATGTTTCGTAATATTGATTTTTGATAGTCGGAATATACTAGTATCTTCCTTGTATTTAATATTTGAATTGTATGTGTAAAGAGATAGGAACACAAGGGAAAAGTGAAAACGCTAGAAGGAGGTGGAGTAACTTAGTAAGCATAAATTTACTTGAGGAATTTTGGAAATGTAGGCTTTAGCCTGGAGGAATCTAGTTAAGGAATCATATAATTGTCACTTGAGCATTGTGTTCTATTTGATGAACTTATTGGGGTTAATTCTATATATAGTTTTCAATTGAGGTACATGTATGCATCTCCTTCGCAATTAATTGTGAAGAACATAACTAGGTTTAGTTTAAGGTTAACTTGAGTTGGATTTACTGCAGAATTTGCTCTTGGGATATTCTCTTGCGAGCCTTGGCGCAACGGTAAAACGTTGTTGTCGTGTGACCGAAGGTCACGGGTTCGAGTCTTAGGAGCGGCCTCTTGCCAAAAAAATTGGCAAGGGAAGGCTTGCCCCCAGTACACCCTTGTGGTGGGACCCCTCCCCGGACCCTCGCTTAGCGGGGACGCGTAATGCACCGGGCCGCCCTTTTTAATCTTTGATAATAAAATTAATTGGTCCGTTTCACATATGCATCTTGCATAACAATTTGTGCCTTACATTGTTATTATTATTTTATTATTTCTTTGTTTTTCATTACTCTGTTTTCTTCTATAATGTATACCAATAGTACCACTCGTTAATTATTATTTATGATGCAGGATCTCAGCTTTAGTTTGGAAGGTTTCATGTATATAGTATAGTCTTTATTTACCAGATAAACCGGTTCTTAGTCTAATATAGATTTGTAACGTTATATGCCTCAAATTTGTTGCTTATTTACTGTTGCTGGTTGAAAGTGCAATCCTTTTAAGCATTTTCTTTTCTTGCTCAAGGGTGCATCTACATGAAGTCTATTTATGCTATCTGGAATAGCAATGGATAGTGTCTTGAATTGACAAAAACACCTTGTGCTTTCAATGCTTCACATCTCTGCTGCTGTTTTCCTTTTAGGGGATTGGCCATTACTTTTCTTATTTGTTGTGATGTATTAATTTGAGATGGTGTATAATCGACCAAGTTGCTTTATAAATTTCACAGGTAACTGCTATTAAATCTGATATGTTCGATAGTATCTACAATGCTTTCGATAGCATAATTCAAAATGAATTGCCAAGCACTCGTTCTGAATATGAGAGCATTGATGTTGAACCAAGTGAAAAACAGACATCATTTGTATCCCATGGTGGGCTGCAGCAAATACATAGTGAGTACTGTTGCCTTTTCAGAGCTGATGCTTTACTGCATTATTGTTGCATGGTTCTATCTACTACAATTGATTTTGCCTTTAATATCCCTTTTTATATCAAAATATTGTTCTCATTATGCTTAATTTGAAAGTACTGTTTCTGATAGGAAATGTGTTAAAAAAAGTTAGATTTCCATTCTTGAACTAATTCTGGTATTGGCATTACAAGTGGTATTATTCATCTTTCTTGAAGGTTGCTATAATGAACACATCAGCAATCAAAAGCATGAGGCGAATAGGATGCACATATATCAAGAAAGTAATTAAAATGTCTTGATTATAGTCTCATTTTATTAAGACTTTCCTATAAATGCCTTTGTTTTAAGTTGTAACCAACATTAAATAGGGGGATAAAATTGGAAAAAATTATTAAATAGCTTTTTAATTTTGTAAAACGACAAATGTAATTTGGAACAATTTATTCTTTCCAAAATGACAAAATATTACAAAATGGAGGGAGTACTAGTGAAGAAATGTTGTGTGCAATGCTTAATGGTGGTTCTGTTATAAGTTACTTGGCCAGTATTATCTGTAAATAGTCCATGCATTTGCTGATTTATCAGTCTAACAGGTGTTACAGCTGAAGAAATTCTTCAGAAGATTTCTGAGTACTACAAACTGGATCCCAAGTTTTGGAGCAATGGCAAATCTCCTCTAGAAGATAAATTTAGCTCCTTAAAGAAGCTGTGCAGTTGTGAGTTCTGGCTGCTTGATCAATATAGGATTAAAGAATTCAAGTCTCTTGATCATGGGGAATTTTTTAGTTTCCTAGAGAAGCATGCATATCTGTTGCCTACTGAAATACAGAAGCTTTTTGCTGTTGATATATGTGGAAAGCCTCCTCTGGAGGTTTCCGTGCTCCAGAATCAGTTAATGCTGTTGGTATCACAAGCTGCAACTAATTTATGGGAGGATGAAACTATTGCAAAGCAGATGATTTTTGCATTATTTGCAAAGCAATTTCCTCTGCTGAGTTTTAGAATTGTGGAAAATGGCTCAATGGAGGACTTTCTAAAAGTCCTAGGCGAATATAAGAAAAATGCAATTTCAAACTGTGTCCTGTTTTCTGCAACATTGTTAGGAAAAGAGTATGCTGGTGAACCACTAAACAAAGATCAGATCATAAAAACTACTGAGGCGGGAACCAACGGCGGGCAAAAAATGTCAGCCTTTGAGTCTATCACCTCCAAGAGTGCCATTGAAGTTCTGCTTAGGGCACCGATGTTATCTGATTTGAACTCATGGTCACACTGGGACCTTATATTTGCTCCATCTCTTGGTCCTCTCGTGGGATGGTTGTTGAGCGAAGTGAATGCCAAAGAGTTGTTGTGTTTGGTGACGAAAGATGGTAAGGTGATTCGAATTAATCAGTCTGCTAATGCAGATTCATTTTTGGAAGCAGCACTTCAGAAATCAGCTTTCCAAACAGCAGTAGAATTGTTGTCCTTGGTATCATTGGCTGGTGGAGAAAAACATGTTCCTTTGTTGCTTCTAAAATCTTATGCATGCCGTGCATTTGATGTCATTTTGAAGATTCATTATGAGAACATAGAAGTGCACGACAATAAGAACTATATATCTCATGGAAAGATAGTTAATGGGGTTGACAAGAATGTAGTTGGATCAGTGAAGTTCTCAACCCGAACTAATCAAGGAGTGCTTGCTGCTTCCAGATATTTAATTGATTGTCTTGGTTATCTGCCTTCAGAATTTCATGGTTTTGTAGCTGATATATTGGTTCATGGAATGCAATCTGTATTTAAAGATGCTCCTTATGCCATTTTGTGTGAATGCAACCAAAAAGAACGTATCATGCTACATCAAATAGGATTATCTATTGGCATAGCAGAATGGATTGATGATTACCACAAATTTTGTTCCAGTGGTATAACTGAATTGTTCACACCTTCCATACCTGTACGTTTGGGAGCTGTTAGGCCTGCCTTAGGTACAGGCTCAAGTTATATGCAAAATACAATGGATATGTATTCTTGTGGTGATGGAGTAACAACTATATGTCTTGAGGAAGTTGTGCATAATAATGGAAGTACTGAAACTAGTGAGACAAATCAAGATACAGCATTGTCTATTGATGGGATTGACAATGGTTGTGCAGCAGAATCTTCTGAGAGCAACAAGAAGGATGCAACCCAGGTAATTGAATCTATCAGGAGGTATGAATTTGGTTTGGATCCAAATCTTTCATGCTCAGAGAGCACCATGTTGGAAAAGCAACATGCTCGCTTAGGGAGAGCACTCCATTGTCTTTCGCAGGAATTGTACTCTGAGGATTCTCATTTTCTTCTTGAGCTGGTAAAGCGGACTCTCCTTTTCCTTTTGTTCATAGAATTCTACATGCAAGTAATTTATATTTATCTGATTCATGATTAGAGTGGGGAAAGCTTATATATTGGCTCTCCATTTCTTATCTTCTTATTTTTAGTCTTCTTATTTTTAGTTTTCTAGATGGTGTTTCTTTAATTCCCTCTCTTTTTTTTTCATCTTTTACCTCTGATTTCTTCATTATGCTAAACACTGTTGCTTCCAATTTGTTCCAACAATCAGTAAGTATTGACAATATCATGCTAAGTTTAGAAGTGCATGTGAGCCTTGGACTAGCTAATTGATGCGTTGGAAGGGAACAAAAAGTTCTGTTGATTAAAAAGGGAGGTCCTATCACCTGTTTATGGATATGAAAATGTCTTTTGGTCATTTTATTGTTAGCGATTGGATTACAGCTGCAAATAAGCTTCACATCAACCATCCTAGTTATTGATGCCTTCCATTGTGTTAATAAAAATTCGTATTTTGATCATCATGATTCAATGCTGTTTTGTTAGTCAAAATGAAAGAAGATATATTAACCATGTACGGTCTCCTGAATAGCTAATTAACTAGTAAGTTTGTCGTAACAGTGCATTTGCAAGTGTTTACCTGAGACAAGGATTCTATGTTCACTGATAGATATCTGTGAGACGTTGCCATGTGTTATTCACTTCTCGTCTGAATATGTTCACTGATACATATCTATGAGACCTCACTATGTGATATTCACTTGTCTTTTTGCCTTTCCCCATGAAAGGAAAAAAATGCTTTCTTTCTACGTGCTTAACAAAGAACATCCATATATGCTGTTTAATCAGTATAATGTGTTCCAGCTATATGTATAGAATAGACTAGTAATTGTTCGATACAGTTACGAGTTCTGCTAGGCCCCGAAACCAAATTTAGTGCTGTACATACAGGTGGAACTGCAATGAATCCTGAAATTCTTCAACTTAGCTTAGTAATAGCTTGGAGCATATGTTCTGTAAGACTCTCCAAAAGCAGAATGGCCTTTAGGTCTCACTCCTTTTACTTAGTTTCTTTATTGAATACTCGTTTGTTGCAGAAAAAACTTGAACAAAAGGCAATCTGTCAGGAAGCTCACATGCTATTGGTGTCTACAAGAATCTGAAGTAAAGTATGATCAAAATTAGATTTCATATTGGACCTTATTACAACTGAAACTCACGGGGAAACAAACCAGCTGAGACTTCTGTGCTCAACTATCTGTTTCCATATGGTCAAGCTTTAAATCTCTCCGTTATATGATTTCTTCAGATGCAGTAGGGGCTGAGATAAGTCACTTTTAATTTCTAAACCAGAATTTCAATGCTTCTGATTCATTGAACTGGAAGAGGAATCTGCCAGTAGGGAAGATCATAGACTGCCAAGCCATAAACATGCATTGCAATTTGCTGTAGGAACCAAGACATAAAACTAATGTGCCAAGCTGGACCAGAAACATTAGCCCTATTATGTTACTTGCACTTGAAAATATGTTTTTCAGTAAGATATGTTCTTCTTTTATAAATTCTAGGTATTAAATAGACTAGACTGGCAGCATCAGGTATAAAATCCCTCGTTTTTAGTTGTAATCAGGAAACATAATCAGTGATTCACCATTTACTTGTTTGTTCTCCAGGCATTATGTTGCTGATATAACTGTATTCAATGATCTCAATCCCATAAAAATGTTGCTTCAGGTACAAAACGCTGATGACAATATCTATCCAGGGAATGTGGAACCAACTCTAACATTCATTCTTCAAGAATCAAGCATTGTTGTTTTAAATAATGAGCAAGGCTTCTCTGAACAAAACATCAGAGCTCTTTGTGATGTTGGAAACTCAACCAAGAAAGGATCTGGTACTGGATACATAGGGCAGAAAGGGATTGGTTTCAAATCAGTCTTTCGGGTATGTTCCTAACCTCTTCACCTAGCCAAATAAAATCTTGGTTTAAAAGGATAAATTTTCTAATTTTCTTTTGGTTCCCCATGGGTCACCAATGATAGGAGATGCTAATGAGGCACTAAGTTTGTTTTTGTAAGATCTTTGGTTTTTGAGGAAAATCAGATGCTTGGTAATCCAATAGGTTTTTATAAGGGCAGCACTTCATTTCATTTCCTCTGTTTTAACCAACAATTTCTCATAAGCAGATTCTAGAGAGAATGCATTATCTCATAGAGTCAGATGCAACCATTTTAGTTGTTCCTGCTGGCTATAGTTAAAACTTCTCTTTAAAGGAGGTGTCTGCTATGCAACAACATGAGTGTTTACCACAACGTTGTTGCTTAAACAAATCTCATTTGTCTTATATAAATGTAAATAAAAGCAAGTTTCATGTTCCAAGCTAACTAAGTTTCTCACTCATAAAAACAAGGTTGTAAAAAATGCTAGGCGCTAACCGCACGGACAGGGTCCCCTGTGATTAATCGGGGATTAATTGGATTTGTATTGTTGTCTTTTTTTTTTTAATTTTTACTAAATAAATTATATATAAATACTATTGAAGTATGAATTATACTATGTAAAATAATGATAGAAAAGATTTAAGATAGAAAAACATATATATTTTAATATTTGTTACATTAACGTCCTTGAAAAATAAAAAAGTGCCAACAAAATAACTTTAATATCCTTAAAAATTAACATTTGATAGTTTAGGTATTTTCTTTTAGTTTTAGGTTAGTTAATACTTTATTTTGAAATTGAAAAAAATTGACATAAAATCACGTGACTTTTTTTTTTGAAAGGTCCACCTGGGGCCTCTTGGAACCGCCTAAGTCCGCCCAGGTGGCAAAAAATCGGTAAACCAATTTACACGGCTCGATTTAAAGAAATCGGGGATGGTGTTGTAAAAATCACCGCCTAGGTGGGCTCTTGGGTCGATTTTTAGAACACTGGCTAAAAATCACCAAGATATGATACATTTTTTGCATGTGGGTGTATAAACACCATGAGTTACTTGACATATAATCCGTAATTTTATATATCCCCAGACATATGCCTCTTTAGGTAGTTATAAATGTTCATGATAAAGAACAATAAATCACTGTGTAGAACTCTTGCTGTATAGAATTGAAATCTTTCTGAAGTACAGCTAGTGAAAGGACTTCCTTAATTTTGACTAACATGTTGATTCATTTTGAGAGTGGAGGAAGTATGGTAGCTCAGGTTGTAGTTCTTTATCCACCAATGTATATGGAGCTATTAACCACTATTGTGAATATTATAGAAGGTGAAAGGTCTCCCCTGTTATGCAGACCATTATCTATGTCGGACCCTCTATTGAACTGCAAAGGGCCATGTGTTGATTATGACTTATGATTCGTTCCTTTTCCTATAATAATTTTCTTCATAAATTTTCTTTTGTTCTTTTGAAGGTAACTGATGCTCCAGAGATTCATTCTAATGGTTTTCATATCAAGTTTGATATAAGTGGAGGTCAGATTGGTTTTGTTTTACCCACAGTTGTTGCTCCCTGCAATATTGAATTGTATAGCAAGCTTATATTGAGAGAAACTTGTCAAATGAATAGGAATACTTGGAATACTTGTATTTTACTTCCTTTTCGGTCAAAATTATCAGAAGAAACTGCTATGAAAATGTTTTCTGATCTTCATCCTTCTTTACTTCTCTTTCTTCATCGGCTTCAGTGCATCATGTTTCGGAATGTGCTCAATAATTCACTCCTTGTCATGAGAAAAGAAATCTTGCAAGATGGCATTATAAAGGTCTCTTGTGGAAAATATAAAATGACTTGGCTAGTTGAATCTCAAAAGTTGCAAGCACATACAAGTCGTCCTAAAGTCCAGACAACTGAAATTGCCATAGCATTTCCATTGGAGGAGTCCAATAATGGGGATTACTGTGCACGTCTGGAGTTGCAGCCTGTTTTTGCTTTTCTTCCTCTAAGAACATATGGTCTGAAATTTATTCTCCAAGGCGACTTTGTTCTTCCTTCATCCAGACAGGAAGTAGATAAGAATGATCCATGGAACGAGTGGTTGCTGACAAAGTTTCCTGGTTTGTTTGTCAAAGCAGAGAGATCATTCTGCGCCCTTTCTTGTCTTAGGGATAATCCAGGAAAAGCTGTCTCAGCTTTTATGAATTTTGTTCCACTTGTTGGGGAGGTGCATGGGTTTTTTTCTGGGCTCCCTAAAGCAATTGCTCTAGAATTACGAAGGACAAGCTGCCTGCTCCTAGAAGGGGATAAATGTAAGATGGTCCCTCCATGCAATGTTTTGCGAGGTTGGAATGAACAAGCTCTGGAACTTCTACCTGATGGCTTGCTTCAAGAGCACCTTGGCCTTGGATTGTTAGATAGGAATATAGTACTATCTGATTCACTTGCGAGGGCACTAGGTATTGCAGGGTATGGACCAGAAATTCTCATCAAGTTTATAACTTGTTTGTGTCGTGTAAGAGGTGGTCTGGAGTCAATGGGTCTTGGTTGGCTATCTTCTTTCCTAAATGCTCTTTATATGATGCTTTCCCAATGTTCAGAAGCCACTGATCTCATAGATAGCCTTAAACAGATACCATTTATTCCTCTTTCAGACGGTACATACAGTGCAGTTGATGGAGGTACGATTTGGTTACATTCTGATAGTTTAAATGCTGGGTTTGATGGCACACAAGAACTTGAGGCTTTTCCTCAGTTATATGCTAAACTTAGGATTGTAAATCCTGCCGTCTTTTCTACATCGGCTGCTGATAGAACTATAGTGGACAACATTGTTAGGATGCTTCAGAAAATTGGTGCTCAACAGCTATCTGCACATGAAATAATGAAGGTTCACATTTTACCAGCTATATCAAATGATGGAATCTCAACCAGGGGCAAGGATTTAATCACAGATTATCTATGCTTTGTGATGATTCACTTGCAATCTAGCTGCCCTAATTGTTGTTTTGAAAGGGAGCATATCATCTCCGAGTTACAAAGTAAGGCCTATATATTAACAAATTTTGGATATAGAAGACTTGTTGATACATCTATTCATTTCAGTAAAGAATTTGATAATCATATCGATATAAATAAATTGATTAACAATTTTGATATGAAATGGCACGAGGTCGATATCTCTTATTTGAAGCATCCCGTGAATGATTCACTCTCTGATTGTCTGATGAAGTGGAGAAGATTTTTACTGGAAATTGGTGTCACAGACTTTGTGCAAGTTGTCCAAGCTGAGAAAAACTTTTCTGATTTATATCACACAGTTTTGAAGAATACTACATGGGATGCAGAGCTGATTTCTGCTGGAGTAGCAGTCAAAGATTGGGAATCCCATGAATTAGTACAAATATTGTCTCTGTTGTGCATTGCTGGTGATCGGAAACGATGTAAATATCTCTTGGAGGTTCTTGACACATTATGGGATGATATCTTTAGCAGCAAAGCGACAGGTTATTGCAATTCAATATCTAGTGTTGATGGCAGAACCTTCATGTCATCCTTTTTAAGCAGCATCCGTGATGTTAGATGGGTAGCATCAAGCATGGATAATAAGCTTCACTACCCTAAAGATTTATTCCACGACTGTGACACTGTACGCTCTCTACTGGGAGGTTGTGCTCCATATGCACTTCCAAAGGTTAGTATGATATTAATGTCAAACAAACTGGACAATGATAGAGAAATTAGTCTTCCACTTGAAGCAATTATTTTTGCAATGTTCCTCCCCCATCTGCAGGTCCAAATATATTTATTTTTATTAAGTAATATATTAATGCCTTCTGTTATCAATGTGTCAGTTTTGATTTGATAAAATTAAAACGAAAAACTCAGCAATATATCTCAAGAGAAAGAACATAAAGTAAGGTTACTTTTTATGTGCGGGGCTGCTAGGGCTGCTTATTACTTCTAATGCTTTGTGCATTCCTTCATATGGTCCATTCCTTTCCTTCTTCCACGGTTGTGGGGTTAATGGGTGGGAGGAGTTGGAATAGGTCTTGCTTTTTTAATTCTTAATTCAGGTTCCTCATAGGTAGATCTGCATATTTGATAAAGGCTGACATGATTACCATTCTGTTATCGGGTTTGTTGTTGATATGCAAAGAACAGCAAATGTTAGAAAATATCTGACACCTGACCTGTCTTCTTGACATAATCTGTTCTGCTGTCTTGGTGAAACAGGTGAGAAGCACAAAGTTAGTGAGTGATATTGGCTTTAAGACTAAAGTTACACTCGATGATGCCCTGGAGATATTAAGAGCTTGGAGGGAGGCAGATAAACCTTTCAAGGCCAGGTATTACAATAATTTTGTTATCAGAGGTACCGAGGTTATCATATTCCATATGAGTTGTTGCTAAATGTGCTACACCTTTCTTTTTCTTAAAAAAGAACAAAATAAAAAAACTTGATGATGCTTAAATTTAAGTAAATGGTGATTCGTACATAAATTTCTGAACCATACTGTTATGTTTTGGTGAGATTCTTTTATCTTATTGCTTGCATTCATGTCATGTTCGTGTATGTGTTTATTGATTATATTTGTAGTATTTTGCCTTCTATCCTTGAAATGTTATTTTCTTGTGCAGTATAGCACAAATGTCGAAATTATACTCATTTATCTGGGGCGAAATTGTTGCTTCAAAGAAGCAAGTTTCGGAGGCACTGCATTCAGTACCGTTTATTTTTGTTCCACATGAATCTGTTTTAAGACATGAGGATGTGGTGTCTGGTGTATTCTTGTCTTCGGAAGAAGTTTATTGGCATGATCCAACTGGCTGTGTTAACCTCATGAAGAAGATTCACCCGCAGAACAGCTTTACCAGCGTGCCTCAGCAGCCCTTAATGAAAACTTTATGCGATGTTTATACAGGGCTTTATGACTTCTTTGTTAAAGAATGTGGAGTATGCGAGGTTCCTTCTTGTCATGGTTATTTTGACATTTTGAAACAGTTATCAACTGTTGCCTTGCCTTCACAGGCTGCTCGTAAAGTAAGTAACTTAGTAGGACCATGTCTTTGAAGTTGTGAATTAGTGGTGCAATCTAATTGTCTCCTTCTGTCTTTTAGGTTTTTCAAGTTTTTTTGAAGTGGGCTGATGAGCTAAGATCTGGATCTCTAAGTTCTAAAGAAATCATTAACATGAAAGAATGTCTTATGAAAGAGGAATATGCAGTCCTTCCCACTGTGCTGGATAAGTGGGTCTCACTGCACCCTTCATTCCATAAGATTTGTTGGTGCGATGATAAGAATTTGAAGAAGATGTTTAAGGAAACGGACGATATTGATTTTCTGTACTTCGGAAATTTAAGCGTCCATGAGGAGGATGTTCTTCGAAGTAAAGTCTCAGACCTCTTGCAGAATCTAGGAATTCCTGCTCTCTCGGAGGTAAGTACACTAGCTATGCTTTGCCAACCCCCTTCTCCCTCCCTTCTGCAGTCCCTCTTTTCCTTTTTCTATTATAAAAATGCGTAAATGAGGTTATTTTAGTTCAAGGATTACTGACCATCTCAACTGTTAAATTATCAATGCCGCATTTCTATGCCTTCATGATGTGGAAATTAGTCCTATTGTTTTGCCTTGCATGTATCTTTATAACCTAATGATGTAAATTTGGCATATTTTGAAGCTTTCAGTTGAGGTGAAGTGCTAATCTATATGCACAGGTTCAATTATATGCCTAACAGCTGATACGTGCCTTCAGGGGTTTAAAGTTTATTACTGTTATTTGCACCATGTGGAGGCACTCCTTTATAGTGTTTTATGAGTTTTTTCAGTCACCATAATGCACTTTTTGATGTTTTATCTGCTGTCAACATCAAATGTGTGTTGCAGTCTGTCCGTCCAACATTTCTTATCATGATTTTCAAATTAGGTTTCGCACGTCATTTATATTCTTGTTATATTGACCTCTCTCTCTTTTTTCATGCAGATCATAACTCGTGAACCAATATACTATGGTCCAGCAGATTGTAGCTTGAAAGCTTCATTGATTGACTGGGCACTTCCTTATGCTCAGCGCTATATCTATTGTGTACATCGCGATCTATACCTCCAACTTAAGCAGTCTGAATTCAATAGTATAAAGCAGCTGAAGATCACAGTCGTTGAGAAATTATTTTATAGGAATGCCTTAAAAAGCTCTGGAACTGCATCCAAGAAGCGACATGAATGTAGCTGTCTTCTGCAGGTATGAAATAGGATCTACGTATTTCTACATGTTTTACTTCCTTGGTGGTGTTATTTGCTCCAAGTTCTGAAGGTGTTTTTCAAGAATTGAGGAAACCTACATCATATAGATTCATATATATATACTGATATGCAGTCGTTTCTTTTCCCGCATAATTATATGAATTTGTTCTTCTTTTCAGGGTAATACACTATATGCAACTTCAGGATCTGATTCACATGCTCTGTTTTTGGAGCTTTCTTGTTTGTTCTTTGGTGGCACTTCAAATTTACATTTGGCAAATTTCCTTCATATGATCACAACCATGGTGGAATCTGGCTCCACTGAGGACCAAATAGAATCCTTCATTATGAACAGCCAAAAAATGCCTAAGGTTCCTGATGACGAGTCTTCTTGGTCACTCTCTACCATTTCTTCTTCAGTGGAAAATGATGAATCATTCCGGACAGGTGTTGAGCTAACGGCAATACATAATCAGATCTCAAAATCCAAGAAGAAAGTTGGAATCAGCTCTAGTTGGCCTCCTGCAGATTGGAAAACTGCACCAGGTTTTGAACATGGTTCCAGGTCCCAGGTTGCATTACAACATCGCAACAGTTCGAGCAAGGATGAGGAGAATGATTTGGAGGAGATCGATACACAAAATGATACATCGGTACCATTTGAGATCAATGCTGATTGGATGATTGAAGATAGCACGACAGAGTCAGATTTATTGGACTCCGAAAATTTGGTCAATAAATTTGCTCCTGGTTCAAATCAGACTGTAAATACTGATGTCGGTGCTGCTCCTATCAGATTACCTAGTGAGAGTTATGATGCTGAACCATTGCCTATCATATCTAATCCTGAACCAAGTTCATCTAGATTTAGCTGGAGAGAGAAATTACAGACAGGTACGCCTAATGCTGCTGAAATACTGCGCACTGGAAGATTAGGGGAACAAATTGCTTTCAAATATTTAACTCAAAAATTTAGAGGAAAAGTTGTGAGGTGGGTTAATGAAGATAATGAAACCGGGTTACCATATGATATAGTTTTAGAAAAGGGGGAAGAAAGTATGGAGTATTTCGAAGTGAAGGCAACAAAGTCTGCTAGGAAAGATTGGTTTAATATTACAAAGAGAGAGTGGCAATTCGCAGCTGAAAAACAAGAGTCTTTTAGCATTGCTCATGTAATCCTTTCTATTAACAATACAGCAAGGGTCACAATATTTCGGAATCCTGTAAAACAATGTCAAACAGGCAAGTTGCAATTGGTGCTTATGATGCCAAGAGAGCGGGAGGGAACTGTTGTTTCTGACAGGTGCTAATTTTTTTGTATTTAACATGGAGAAGTATATGCCTGTCTACCTTTCTGCAGATTCGGAAACCCAGTTTGCCTTAATGCTCGGGGGTTTTGAGGTAGGCAAGGCTACCTGTTGTATGATATTCTTCAGTTTATGATAGGAAGTTTCAGTTGGTTGGTTGAAGTTTTGATCTTGGCCATTGTTGAGGACAATAACTACAGATATAATGTTAGAATATTTAATGGTTCCTGGCTCAAATAGCTCAGGAGAGAATTTTTTTTTTATCAGTTATTTTTGTTCTGGAATACATTTTTCGATAACTATTTGTATGTTAGGATTACACATGTGAGAACCTCAAAGCTCTGTACATATAGTTCACAATTCACAGAACAGTGTTATTTATTTCATCCATCTTCTTTATCAAATGTAGTGGTATCATTGTATTTCAATGCCAAGTATTTTTGAAGCTACTTTTATGACGATTTTCTTTTTGCTTAGCTTTGTTCTTTTTTTGAAAGACAACTGAAATGCATTAAACACAAAAGCCATCAACATCAACTATGGTTATGGGGTAGTAGACTCAACCTGTATTGTAACCTTTGCAAGGTTACGGGCATTCACATTTGCATTTCTCATAGAAACATTATCATGATGAGTAAGGAAAACATTTTGACAATCAACTTCTATCATAATACTTCTCCTGACATTGTCCACAAGTCAAATTGAACACTCTTTAAGATCAAGGTATTCAACATAGAATAAGTGATCCCTTCCCCTTCCAATGGACCAGTACGACACTGCAATAAAGAGCCAACACTCTAAGATCAAGGTGTTCAACATAGAAAGGATCAGCGATTCCTTCCAATAAACATGACTCGACAGTAAAGAGCTATGATGATCCTTTAAAACGCAACAATAGGAGGCATAACCATGTGAATTGAATGAATGGAGGAGGAACCCAACAAGGAACAGAACAAAAAAAAAAGGGACTGATAATTGGGAATAGCAGCACTTGTAAGGTCTAATGGAGATGCTTGAGTTGATAGCTACAGTGGAAGACAGCTTTTGAAAGGTTGCAATAGTAAATTAGACTGTACCGCTGAGTATTAACAGAAATTTCAATCATTAAGTTAAAGAATTAACTCGGTTTTCTTTTGTTCTTACGTAGTATATAGTACTGTAAACAAAGTCGACAATAGAATGCTAATAATGCAAATTTCCGATAACAAGCAACACAGAGGATGAAATATTCTATTGTACGATCGTAAAGGGGTGACAAAAAGAAAAAGAAATTACATGTCTAGGCTGGAGAAAAAATAATCTATTGATCTGTAAACACTGACCATACAATTAGTTTCTAAACCAAACCGCTAGTTATACAACTTAAAAATTTAACCAAAATCCAACTCAATATTCAACTATCATTTACATTCACTTCAAATAAGAGGAAGAAAAAAGAATTCTGCTTTTGTTTGTTCATCACATCTACCTCTCCCAACGAGGTCAAAAAAACGCCCAATACTCCTTTCTCACTGGCTCTTCTTTTTCTCAACCTTGATATATGGAAAAAGCCCCAAGAAATCGGCAACTTTTGGATTCCATTCCAATTGTTGAGCACGACAAAACATCAGGAACGTGTTTGCGAAATACGAATTGAAACCCATCAATACGTGCCATAGAGCGTGGCCCTGGGGATTCACGTACCACAGAGAAATTTTGTCACAGAGAAGACGGTCCGAGAGCCAACAAAGAGTTCCCAAGGATAGTGTAGCAACGTATAATTTCGCAAGCCTTTTTGCAGACTGATCATTTGTGTAGATATAGTATTTGTACATCCGTGGTATGCAAAGAAGACAAAGTATTGCATAGTGCACCTTGAAGCCCATACCAAATCGAATCCATGCATGGACGACAGCAAATCCAGCTCCGTAGAGGAACAAGAAGGTCGGCATTGTACTCCGGTAGTGCCAGTCAGGTGAATAAAGGATGTAGAAGTACAAAAGCATTTCCCATACCATTGGTGTTTCATCACCTTGTTGTTGCCTACAAATAGGTTGAGAAAAGACCATGACTTAGATCTACTTTATGTAAACATCAAATCATATTCAAAACAATCATATACGACACCTCATAAGCTAAATAACAATCCCAAGTTCCGCAATTTTCAGCATATGAAAACAAGAAAAGGATTAGTTTCAAAAATTATACAAGCAAACAAAAGAGAAAAATTATTCCTGGATAGTCCATAACAGATTCTTCATACAACAAAATAACCAAGCCTCAGTCCAACCAACTAGTCAGGGATCATATATTCTTCACATGTGTACAAGATAAAATAAGGAAAAACTGAGGCAATATAAACCTATCATGTCTCCTGAGAGAACAGTTTCAATAAAACATGAAGATGAGTTAAAGTAATGTATGCCTATAACCTTAGTACTTCTCTAATGCCCATAAGTAAGTCATGCAATTGAGATTTCACTCAAAACATTCATTTATATTCTTCAATTTCCTTATGAACTTAATTAACCAATCTTTAATTATATATATCAAAATATTAACCTACCACAAACTAAGAGGAGATTAAGAAAAGTTAATAAACAAATAGGTTTTCATAATTTTGCCTAAAAAAGGGAACAGATTTATGAAAGTTTTCACAGGAAAAATTCGAACGGTGCTAGCTTACAATCCAACATTTTTTCATTGCCTACTCTAAAAATGAAATATGTAAATTTTTCATGCTGTATTTTGTTGTACATAATCATCTAATATAGCTATAGGACCAAAAAGCTTAGAAGATAATATGATTGGCATGTAGAATCAGTTATACAATGAGCCCACCAAGAAAAATTTCAGGAACCTTCATGTAGTCCGAAATCAATGCAGAACAATTTGAAGTCTATAGCTTAAAAGTAAACAGAAAATCCAAAACCACAAAGGATTCCACAAATTTCCGTCCAACTACCTAACATGTAGAAGATTTTAAATTCTCAAGCAAGGTAGTTCTTAATTTTATTAAACTACAAGATATGCCCTATTCTATAATACCCATTCAGATAGTTCTGCATGACATTTATCCATCAAATATAATTACTGAAGCAGTTAAACAAATGATGAACCACAGCAAGTATTACAGAAGGGCACTTACATGTGTTGTAATGTGGCATGATACAGCATGCTTCCAATGGAAAGTATCATATTAGATATGTGAAGTACGCTAAACCTCTTCTCAAAATGTTGTCTCAGAGCATTTACTAGGCCAATGAGTGCCAAAAGAATGCAAGGGACATTTGAAATGGTATTGAAAAACTCTGCAATATAAGAAGAATACACATAATTTTTCTCACACCACTCAGGGGACGTTACTGGACCCCAAAAGCTCGATATTGCTTCTGACATTCTTCAAAATATATGCTCAAGTGTATAATATTTGAATATGCACCTTCTGCTATGAATTTATAGGGGACATAACCTGCAATATATACAGGGGAAAGGATGAAATTATAGACTTTCATTGGGTGATATCCAACCAGCAATTTTCATATTGTTGTAACCATAGCTAAAAAAAAAATCATTACTGGAGAAACTTGCATATCAAAATTAGAGTTGTAACCAGCAATTTCTAAAATGTTTTGAAAAATGGTAAACCTCTCTTTTTCCCTGTTAAAAGAATTATCATGGTAAATCTAAGTCACATTAAAGAAGACAATTTCTAAGGATAATAACCAACTGAGACTCCAATTTTGAAGAAAATGGTGCAAATGCTGCTTCAATAATACAACACCTCCATCATAGCATGGTTATAAATATCAACAGACTGATTAATTTTTTTTCACTGTTGAGATAGAAATCTCCATGTAGGAAGCACTAATAAAATTTGCCAACTAATTTGCAGTTTAGCAAAACATTGCATAAATAAATGAAAATAGCAGATGAGAAACCTAAGTGAGGAAAGGGGGAAAGAAACTGGGTGTGAACACTGAAAGCAATTGAAGTTCCTCCAGCAATTAGTAAGTATGCAAAGAACCCATTTTGAAGTTTCAACATGATTATTGATTAGTATTAAAAAAATCTGAAAACAGGAACTGCCGAGGTACCAGCTTTTGTTTTAATCAGGAACAAAACAAAACAATGATCAAAAGAGCAAACCTACTACAGATATGTACGCTAAAGGTATACAAAATGTTAAACAAATATCCTGACACACTAATAAAAGTATCCATTGACCAACCAGTTCACACGAGCATCAAGGGAATGGCATTCTGAATTTTTTGGTAATGGCCAAACAACGAAAGTGCTTGGCACATCTATCTCTACATTAACCACAAAAGAAGATTGACTAAAAATCAATAACATACATCACACTTCACAAGCTCTTGCTGGCTCACAATCGAAATGCAAAAGGTTTTTCTAATTACCAGCCTCTATGCCAACCAACTGTAACCTCACAACTATCAATGTTTTGCCTAACCACCAAAATTCCACCATAAATATTGAATATGAAAGATACATGATAAATTATAAGTTTACCTGCTTTAATTATCAATTTCTCTTCAATAATGAAATGCTCTTAAAAGTGCAATTGCAGACCAAATTATTAAAATAAGAAATTATTTAGTGCAGATACAAGTAAACTCTCAAATCTTTGAAGATTAGCCTCCTTCATTTACTTGAATCTTTAAGCATGCCAACATATCCGAATCAAAGTTTGTTCACTGAAGTAAACAATTATTTTATCAATCTACAACTTAGATAAGCAAATCCAACTAAGAAAATCTAAAAAATTCAATTTAAAATAGAGATTAAGAAAAAGAAAGTACAAAACCATAACTATGTTATCAATTTCACAAGCTCATAATTAAGCAATGCATGTAATCTTCTTAAGCAAGATAATGTCTCCAGAAAGTTAACATCGGTCATTAACCAATGGCATCAAACAACCACACACATACACATATAATCTTAAAAATATATGATCTATGAGTCTATGACACTGACAAGCCGCAAATAATGTACTTGGAAATCTGCCGCATCAACATATAATTCAACAATACAAAACAAAGAAAGAAGATAAGTAATAACAGAATTTTCTGCTAGTGAAAATCACATCTAAATTATCAGCAAATATAGAATCATGATAAGAAAAAGAAGAAACTAACCTTAAACTGTCAGATCTATATTGGAAAAGCCCTAATCCTCTGATAACAAAACATAATCTCCATAAATATATGAAAATTTTGTTATTATATTTGTGTCTAATCGATTTCTGTTTTTTTCCCTTTCCTACACAAGAAGGAAAACCGAAAGAGAAAATAAACCAGCAACGAGCGGATTCGTGACTGGTGGGAATACCTTAGGGCTGTACCGAATAGCGCGTGAGGAGAAGGCACGTGCGAGGATTTGAAGAGCGTGTAAGAAATTCGATCCGTTTGATTAAGATATTCAGTTCTTGGGATTGCTTTCATAAATGTGCTTATGTTATGCTTGCTTTTACTATGTTCGCCTGGGTTATTAATTATTATTCTCAATCTTTTGTGAATTTTATTCCACACATAATTTCACACTTTAATGTATAGGCTTATGTGGTAAATAGGGCCGGTCCTGGACCTAGGTCGGGAGTGCATCGGCCTTGGAAGGGAATAAATATATAAAACGTAAAAAGAAATTATATATATATTAATATCATTTAGATTTTAAAATGTTTAAATAATTAATATTTAGATTTAAAAGAAGTTCAATGGATTTTTTTTAATATAAGTTGAAAGTCAATTGACTTAATACATCTAAACTTGTCTAAAAAATTTGATTACCATCATGAATTTACATGGTGTCTTATTATCCTTTAATTTGCTTAAATAGTAACGATTAAATCCATAAATTTATAAAAACGTCATAAAAATATAAAAAGTTAATTTGTTTTAAAGATTAGAATCACGAATTAGACCTTTATTTTTTAAGTTTTGATTTTTTTTACAAGTTTAGACAAATTGGAACGTGTATTACTTTAAACAAGTTCAAGAGGCAAATGGATAACTGTAAACAAGTTCAGGGACCAATATGTCACTTTAAACAAATTCATGTGATAAATATGTTATTTTAAACAAGTTGAGAGGGATAAAAAGACATTTGATAAGTTAAGGGGATCAATCAAACTTTTGGGACAAGTTCAGAACTATCTTTCTAAATTTTGAATTTTGAGTAACCAAATGTATTTGATGAACGTAATAATGCGTACAGTACAATGAAATAATTTTTTGTTTATCATTTTAGAATATATTATAAATTTTGGTGTACAATTTTTTTTTATTAAAGCCCTCTATCTCATATTCGCCTAAGGTCCATAAATTGTCAGGACTGGCTCGGGTGATAAATAGAAGTTTGAGTAAAATTACAAATTTGCATCTCATTTGATGAAAATTGTTTGAGAAAGTAGATTGAACTTAAGATCTAACTTAAATGATTTGAAGCCCTTAACCACTCAAACCAACGTTAATTGGTATTTACAAATACTTTTCATTGTTTTAAATATATTTTATGTATTAATAAAAGACTTAATTGCACCATGTGCACATGACGTTTATTTAGGAGATGCTTAACATCATTAAAAAAAAAAGGAATATGATAAATTGTACACTAATTTATACCAAAATATTTTATTTGTAATCCAATTAATTTATCTATTTACACAAAGTTATATTTATCAATTAGCAACTCACTATTAAATATGTGTTATTAAAAAGAAAATAATAACCGTTAAATAGGGTAAATTACACTAAAGGTATCTGAACTATACCATGGTTCACATGTTAGTACCTATATTACATTTTGTCCCAAAAATATACTTCAAGTATGGGTGATTGGATATTTACGTACCTTTAACCGGTAAGTGACCAGTCAACGCAAGTTTAATCACTTTTACATAATTAATTAGGACCCATTGTATACTTACTAATCTAACTACCATTCCCTTAAATTAATTTTAAAAAATATTCCATTTCTCTTTCCTTTGAATCTTGTCTCTCTCTCTCTTTCTCGTTCATGGCACTTTTGAAAATTGTCCCTAACAACGTGTTTGTATCTTGGCGACCTGCCTGAATCCATAGTATGGTATTGTTTTCTCGATTAAGATCAGGTTGCCCGATTCCATAAGCTTCAATGTAAGGTTGAAAACAAAGAAAGTTGTTGAACCAAATCTAGATAGCAATTTCAAGCACTCCACCTTATCCTGATGAAATCGGATCATCACGATTTGAAACCCATATAACAGTTTGGGGATTTGAGTTGTACCATAGTCCGACATATGTAGAGTTAACCAAGCTAAAACTTATGACTTGAGGAATCCCAAATCAACTATCATTTGAATATTTTCCATATATTTTCACCATTATTATTTATGATTTTTATTCAAATTTAATATTTTTTAGTTCACTAACAAATCAACTGTCTTCTTCACAAATCCCAAATTAAATCCAACGATCAGTTCGAAAAACAAGCGACAAAACAAACGAAGATACTCCATGTTATAGAAGAAACTGCAAGAAGTAGAGACCCAACTCAACAAAGTCTTTCTTTTTCCATCCCAAACTCTACACAATGAAACATACACTCAAGACATTAAACAAAGACTCGACTTCTTGAATACTCTTTTGTCTACCAAAGAAGTTTCCAACCCTCATAACCCACACCACTTACACCATATCCGCAAATAAATTACATTGCTCGAATCTGTTTTCCAAGAATGGAATGAGTTCAGAATGACATCGGAATATAATCCTTTACATACGGTTTCTGCTTGTTCTTGTATTGAGTCGTGTCTGAATGACGATGATGTGGAGATTGAGAGTTATGTTGTAGAAAAGAAGGAAGAGAAAGAAGTTAGGGTTTATGGTGGCGGTGGTGGTGGGAGGAAAGTGGGTATGGTTTTGGCTATGAGAAAGAGAGAGAAACAGATTTGAGGAGAGAGAAACAGAAAGATAGGGAGACAAGATTCAAAGGACATAGAAATATAACTTTTTCTAATTCACTTAAGGGTATAATAGTCTTTTTAGATTAGTAAGTGTATAGTGGGTCCCAATTATTTGTATAAAAGTGGTCAAACTCACATTGACCGGTCACTTACCCAAAAAAATGCACTTAAATGTCCAATCACCCATAAATGGGATATATTTTTGGGACAAAATGTAATCCAGGTACCAAAGTATGAACCGGGGTATAGTTCATGTACCTTTGATGTAATTTACTCTCGTAAAATATCAATGTCCTTATTTATCATTTTATACAAATATCTATTAGCAATCAACTAAGTTTAACCAAACAAATTTATAGGGTAAATTAGACATGTGTGCAACATTTACCATGTTTCACACTTTGGTGTACAACCATTATTTTTGCTCACAAAACTCCACAACCTTATAGTGACCTCCCACTAAAGTGTACAACAGGTAAAAATGAATGATCAACCCCAGTCAACATATTACATCACTAATTTTTAATGAAAAGTGGGACTCACCCATCTTTTTCAACCCATTTTCTCTCTTTAACTCACACTTTCTCTCCTTTTCTCTAACTCCCAATCTCCTCTCTCTCTCTCTCTCTCTCTCTCTCTAACTTTCATCCTCTTCAAATTGAATATTTTAAATGAATGAACGCTGGAGAAAATTTCTTAGAGTCTTATCTCTGTGTTGGGTTCACTCACATTACTTCATCTTTTTGGTAATCCATCAAGGATATCTGATATGTACTTCGAACTGACTGTTTTTGGTCCCTAGGTACGAACTCCATACTGATTTTTGGACTGATAACTGGCTGGTTTCAAACATGGAAAATCAGATCGGGATTAAAATTCGTGACCAACAGAGGCTTCGTGATTAAGTTGAGGATTTCTGCAGCAATAGGTGTGATCGAAAAATGATTTTTTCGCTGCTTCCTGGCTATGTTAAGCAATAGATCTTGGTTGTGCATCGCGATGTAGATTAGAAAAATATGTGTGTTTAGACTGGTTAGAGAGAGATGAGACATGTGTTTTAGCGAGAGGGATAACAACTGCTGAGAATAAATTTTAGGAGAGAGAATGTATTAAAGAGAAAAAATAGGAGAGAGAGAATTAGGAAAAAAAATATTTTGATTAAGGGTATAAAAGTAATTTAATAATATATGAGGGCCACATTTAATTTTTTTTGAAACCGAAGCCACATTTAATTTTTAAGGAGTGAAAATTAATGAGGTGTCATGTTGACCAAGTGGTTGTCAGCATTGACCGATTATTTTTGCATATTATATACTTTAGTGGAAAATCATCATAAGATTGTAGAGTTTTGTGTGCAAAAATAAAAGTTGTACATCAAAGTGTGAAATATGGTCAAGGTTATACACCACGTATGTAATTTACCCCAAATTTACATAAACAACTAGACAAATCTACTAAACAAAAAGGTAATCAGCTAACTGTTAATGTAATATCAACTATATTTGACATATCACGCACCTGAACTTGTATGTTTTGTGTTGAAATTATAAGATTTATAACACAATTAATCATACCCAAGATCATAAACATGAATCCAATTTACATAGGTTATGTTTACTAAATAGAGTTTAGTTGTTAGCTGATTATATTAGCTATTGATTGATTACCTTTTTGTTTAGTTAATTTGACTAGCTGTTTGGTAAAACTTAGTTGATTGCTAATAGCCGTTTATGTAAAATGACAAATAATGACATTTGTGTTTTATGGTTATTATTTCCTTTTTTAATAATTTATATTTTTAATCCTCTTATAAAAAAAAGGTCATACACACATGTTATAACTTAGGTCTTTAAATTTTTCTACTTTTATCACCCAAACATAGTGGTAAAAAGAACATTAACATAGCCCTTTTTGTGGTTCTCTGCCTACGCCTTCGTTAGGTTTCTTCCTCCCCTTGTGGTTATCGGCGATCTGCGATTCCAGATTCGATTGATTCGCTCTTTCCATTAATTCTCTCACTCACGATTAAACGTTGTTTTGGGGTTCTCTGCCTCTGCTCTGCCTCCGCCTTGTTTTTTTTTCTTCTTCCCCTGTCACGTCCGTGTCAAAAAAAAAAAAATATTTATTTAAAAAAAATATATAGATTGTTAATTAATTATGAATTTAAGTATATTATTGGGTTTAATTTAATGTTTTTAATCATAAATTAATAATTATTAGCAAGTTTTATAAAACATTATAAATTAGAGTACCTTACTTGATATTTTTCTAAATAATAATATATAATTGTGTCTTGTTATGGTCATTTACGTTTTTTTTTTGTAAAAAAAAAAAGATATGTAGAATAAAAGAATTAAAAGAATAATTGTATTATTTTTATTATTATTATAAATTCAAATGTTTACATTGGAAAGTGTCAAATTGCATGTAATGTACATCACATGTGTTATTTAGAATATTTACATATTTGACACATGTAAATTTTGCATGAAAAATTCATGCCATTTGTTAAGTTTGTGAATTTTTTTATTCAAAATCAATTTATGATATCTATAAAGATTATAAATAATCTAACATGTCAAGTGTCAAGAAAAGAAAGAAAGTTGCTTTATATTTTAACATGTGTATGCAAAGTGTCAAAAGGGAGTAAGATTTGAATTATAAAATTTATCTAATTAATTAATCTATGCTTCATTTTATGTATAGTTAGTTGCTAGAATTAATTAGTGGAGGAGTATTCTTCCTTCTTTATGGGTCATTAACAAGTGAAGCTTGAGTTTTAATAAAAGAGAGACACTTGTACAAATTTAGAAAATCTAAAAAATATTGGTGTCTAGAATTTACAAATCAATATTTTACAAACTTCTAAAAATAATTAAAAAAAAAAAAAAGAGAGAAGGGGCCATGAACCTAGAAGGTTCCATTGGATGGTATAAAAACTTATTATTTTGACTCTCTCCATTTTTTTTTTTCTAATCTGTCTTCCTTTCATTTTGTTTTCACAATTTTCATTAACTTTCCATTAATATTGTTTTTCCTTCAAAAAAAAAAAAAACATTTCAGAAATTTAAAGTTTTGATGTTTATCAACATTAGTTTTGGGTTCTATTTTTCTTAGGAATTGTTGTTTTACTTTTTAATGGTTTTAAAGGGATGAGAAGAAAATGAGAGAAATGGGTGATTAATTCTAAAACAAGAGTTTTTGTTTTTTTTTTAAGTTTAAGAAAAACGTTTTTTTCGGGTATGTGAGTTGGTATTTGTTTTATTTCAATTGTTTTATTGGTTTGGATTTTAAATAACCAAAACGTAAAGAAAGAGATGATTTTGATCCAATATATAAAGATGTGTGTATAAGGTGGGCAATAAAGGTTTTTAAATATTAGAAAAGAATGATTTGATTAATGGTTTTGATAACGAACGATCGAATCCGGATTTGAGCAAAGTGTCTCGCGTGAACAAACTAGGATTTGTAACATTTACGAGGTAATATTATTTTATTTCAGTTGTTTAGATTTATCTTTATATCAGTTCTAGTTAGACAGTCAGACAGTTAGCAGTTATATATTCTAGACTTAGATAGTCACTTATTAAAATAGACGACCAATTAGAGATTTCGATCACGGAAAAGATTTGACGATTGTTACTGTCTAAATTTTTTTATATATTGAATAATAATAATAATAATATAAAGAAATTAAAAATAAAAATTTGTACGGATTGACTCCTAGCAATGTCACGAGTCTAACTGAACTTTCTGTCAGAATTAACGATACTAGTTTAGTGTTACAGGTTACATTTCGATGACAAACATAAATGGTCTGATAAAAGTGTTTGATGTAAAATTTAGTTTTATATAATAATTAAGTGATGTTAAATTGTCGAATTAAAATAAGTTTTAAAGTGAAAGGACTAATACCGATATTTTCCAATTAGAGTCGGTATAAAGAAAGATAGTAGAATATAAATTTTATACAATAATTTGAATATAAGATTAGTACAAGTAGACTTATGACATCGGAATGAGTCTAACGATATATTCGGTTTAAAATAACTATACCGGTTTAGTATTACACGTAGCTATTCCGGATAAAAAATTAAGTTATAAAAGTAATTAATTTAAAATCTATTTAAGTTTATATATATTTGAGTGATTTAAATCTTTGGAATTGTGAACTTATGATTTTTATGGAAATATATTGTTTAAATCATTTATGTTTGATTTTATTTGTAAAAGGATGATTTTGAAGTATAATTTTATATTTATGGTATTAACTTTGGAAATTTGGATCGAGAAAATGAATTCGATGTGAATGGTTTTTGGATTGAGAAAGTTTAATTGAGAATATTACGATAATGATTTTTTTTATATATCCATCTAGAGTAATCCGGATCGGTGGTTTTATATTTGAAGTCCATGTTCAGTGGGGGACATGGCCTGTGTACACAGTTGAAAGACCTATCGGGTATGGCAAAGAAGTGTTGAGTAAGACCATGCGGGTTAGGCAAAATTATGAGATATCTCGGTTCTATTGTGGGGATTGATACGTAAGGGGAGAAACTCTAGGATGGATATCATGTTAAGTTTGTTGATATTACGAATTTGGTTTGTTAAACCGTTTGTTTGATTATGAATTTGATTTGGTAAAACGTTTATTTGGTTACAAATTGGTTTGATAACCCGTTTATTTAGTTATGAACTCATTTAATAAAGAGTTATTTGATTATGAGTCAGATTTTATAAACAATTTATTTGATTACGGGTTATTTGATAAAAATGTTAATTCGAAGACATCAATATTTATTTGTGAATTGATTTATTGTGATTTGATTTCATTTGACAATATGATTTTCAAGGTTAAAAATTTATATTGTCGGATTCGATAATATATTCGTATATAGAATATGTTAGAGATACTAAATATTAGTTATGCTCAATAATTGTATTGTGAAAAATAAACTTGTACAGTTATGAAGTGAAATATACGATTAAATGATTATTGAGTCAAACAAACAAGATGTGAATAATTAAAAAGAACCACCTAAATTAAGAAAACTACCTAAATAGGTAGAACTACGTGGCTTTGATTCCCGATTTAAAGATTTATAACGTTCGGGATACGTAGGAAGCTTGATAGAATTATCAAGTTCAAGCCAAATAATAAATAAAATTTTAGGTAGTCCGAATAATTTTTATCTAGAAGAAAGTTAAATTAAGAATTGAACTGGTTAAAGATTGAAGAGCCGAATTCGTAGATTGTTATCCTGTTTTCTTTTCATACCCGATGCCGTTTTGAGTCGGGTGTGACATCCCCGGTGTGGTTCGATTGATTCTCTGCGAGTGACGATGGCTGCGGATCTTGGTGATCTGTGCGCTAAACTCAATTTAAATGATGCTGAGGAGGTTATCATCGAGCTTGGTGATGATGAGGTGATTATTGACGAAAACCTAAAAAAGAAAGTTATTGGCCGGATTCTCTCAGGGAAGCCGATGAATCTCAGATCCATGGCGAATGCGTTCAGCAATATCTGGAAAACGAATAGGGGGTTTCGACTCCATGAAAGTGGAAAAGGTTTGTTTATAATTGAGTTTGAATCAGTAAGGGATAAAACAAAAATCTTAGAAAATGGCCCTTGGCACTATGACAGAAATTTGGTTATTCTATCTGATGCAGAGGGGGTTGATAATATTGATTCTGCTGATATATTTATTTGCCCCTTTTGGATTCAATTGTTTGGGATCCCTGTGAATTGTAGGTCGGATAAATTTGTGGCAAGAATTGCTGAGCGGATAGGGAAAACGGTGAGGGTGGATGTTGATAGTTTGAAGTGTTGGGCACCATTTGTGAGAGTCCGGTGTCTGATTAACGTTAGGCAACCTCTTGTAAGCAAATTTACTTTGAAGATTAAACGAAAAGGAGTTGATGACAAATTGGTTGAAGTAAAATGCAGATATGAAAGATTACCAAATTATTGTTATCATTGTGGAGTAATTGGACATGTGTGTGATGATTGTGAGGAGGAGGTGGGTGATGATATTACAGAGATGAAATTCGGGCCAAAATTAAGAGCATCACCTACTAAGCTGAGGTCCTTTAACTATGGCTTTAAGGATCAAGCACATAAAAAGGAGGATCCAGCCCCATCTACTTCCGTCACAAGCCATTCAGACATAGAGAAGGCAAAAAAAAGCTTCTTTTGTACTGAAACAACAACATACTAATGTTGATGAGGAGTCGGATTCATTAAGTGTGGTACAGGAGACCAGAGAATCAAATGATAAAGAACTAGATAAGGATGTTGTTATTTTAGCAGATAATGGTGATATTCCAATTGTTAATAATCTAGACCAATTAAACCAAAATAATCAACATCAAAATTCAGATAGTTCAAAAAGTGGTAATGGTCTAAGACGGGTCAGGATTAAAAGGCAAGCTCGTGAGCTAAATAAAAATAATTATTCTATGCCTGCTAATGAAGGAGGTAGTATCCATCTAGAGGGGCGGAAGAGACCCATGGATATAGATGAGGAATATGTTCGAGGTGATGGTTTGTAATTAAAAAAGAATCATGTCCAATCTGATATACAGAGGGTGGAGGCCGTTCAAACGGCTCCACCCTACATTATGAAAATCCTTAGTTGGAATGTCCAAGGACTGGGCAATGCTCGGACATTCCATGCATTAACGCAACTAATTCAGTTGCAATGCCCGGATATCCTGTTTTTGATGGAAACCAAATTATTCCATTCAGAAGTAGGAAACCTAAAAAACATTTGCAGGAACTATGATTGCTTTAGTGTTCCATCTCGGGGGAGAAGAGGTGGGCTGTTCTTAGCTTGGAAGAAAGAGGTTAAAGTTGACATTCAGAATTACAATGATCATTGCATATATTTCTTAATAAAGGATATGAATGATGTGGTTATTTGGAGAGGAGCAGGTTGTTATGGATGGCCAGAAGACATTAATAAACACCTTATGTGGGAGTTACTCATGAAGGAAATTAAGGCTAAGGTATAGCAGCGGAAATATAAATTTTTTAGCCTACTTCCTTTTAACCATAGGATCCGTTAATCGTTATTTCATATAAAGAGGGATAAGAAGGAATACCTTTCGATGAACAATCTACCGTTGTTAAAGAAGCGCCCACAAATCTTCTCCGAGATTCCAACCACAAAGTATAACACGGTGAGGTTAAGATGGAATCAACCCTTATGAGATGCAACCAAATTAGATTGCCTCTAATTAACCAACACAAGATCAAAGAGAAAAAGAGATGGATGAGATTAATCAATTGACGGAAACCGTATGAATTCTTATCCACGAACTAGGGGATGCGAATTCACTCTCTCACACTTAATGTAGGTTTCGAAAATCACACTAAGGGGAGGGGATTAGCTTGGTCGAAATTCTCATAGGGAGGGGGTATATATAGTCGCTTGTATCTAAACCCTAGTTAGATAGGAATAGGTTACTTAATAGGAATTCCATTCGGAATAGGATTCCTAATTATTATCTTATAATATATCAAATACATTTAGGATAATAATAAATAACCTAATTGGATAATAATAGGAGTATATTAATCTAATTAAAACTCCTAAGTTAATTATCTCTTAATTAATTTAATTCACAAACCTAATCAAATTAGGATTAATGGAATTAAAATAATTCCTTATTTACTATATATAAATTTCGGCCCCCTCTACATAAATGGGCCTTACTGGGCTCAATTGGGCTTCCATCTATTAATCATATCCATCTCTCTTTTGGTTCCAAGCCTTATGTGTGATCCATCAGGTTCTTACTACTTCTGGTCGTATGCAACTATTAAATTAATTTCTTCAAGAATTATATTTAATCCTTGCATAACGGAATGATGTACTGAGTATGTTATAGGCAAGTCTGTAATCATTCCCCCAGAGTCCGTTAAGAAGACAGGTTGATTCTGTCGTTAACCCTTCCGTATTAGTTACAGTATAATTCGATCCTTTATCAACTATATCCTTGAACTGAATCTTATGACTATGGGTGATGTCAAGTCACATATAGCGAGACGTTCGTTTTACTTGTACAGGCCGAGTCAACTCAAATAGATAGGTTAAGTGAAATCTGTATTTCTACTCTTAAGCTATCACCTTGCAAGGATTTAGAGTCGAGTCTTCCACAAGTGATCCTTGGATATATCTCCCATTAATCGGGAGTGATAAATGCTCAATCCAATGTATAACTACCCTGACATTACCTCCTGTGACACCCAACCTTTGCAGTTCACACCTCAGAGTCATCTCTGTTAAGGATCGTGGGACCACAGGATCAAAGTCTCACATTCAGTAATTCAGGATGACCAATTAACATTCCTTTGAGTCTGAGGATTACTTATACCTATTAATACCAATGAGATGAACATGTGACAAGGATGAATCTACCCATCCTGTTATCTCAAATCGGATCCCCAATCCTAATGAACGACGTTTCATCGGATCTATGTAACTGTCCAGATATCTATATATATGAAGCTTGTGAGATAAGCTTTCTGTCGGACAGAAGACATTGTTACATACAAGTCTCAACAGTGATATATCAATCCTAAACATATCACTTGACTTGGGGTGGTTTTAAGTTTATTAGTTTATTATAAAGTTTTGTCTCACTTCATGCTTGTATGAACACTTTATAATCACTTTAAACAAACTTACGGATTTCCTTTTATTAGACTTTATATAGTGCTTAAAAGGGATTGCCTTTATATAGTTATAAAACATATATCTCATTAAAATAAATGATATAAAGAACAATTCATTTACATTAAGTTTGTATCCTGCAACAATTGACTATAGGACACCAAACCCCAACATACTCCTACTTGGACTAAAGCCAATTGTTTCTAAAACTTATCCCAGTAGAAGTTAAATGACGATCATGTACTTTCTAGGTTAAAGGCTTTGTCAACGGATCTGCAACGTTGTCCTCTGTAGGTACTCTTTCTATTCTCACATCTCCTCTAGCCACAATCTCTCTAATGATGTGGTATCGCTTTAGGTAGTGCTTGGATGCATTATGAGACCGTGGTTCCTTTGCTTGCGCAATGGCTCCATTGTTATCACAGTACAGAGTAATGGGATTGACAATATCAGGCACCACTCCTAGTTCTGTAATGAACTTTCTAATCCAAACTGCTTCCTTTGCTGCTTCCGCAGCAGCGATGTACTTTGACTCAGTCGTAGAGAAAGCTACGCTTCCCTGCTTGGAATTTTTCCAACTGACCGCGCCCCCATTCAAGATAAACAGGTATCCTGATTGGGATTTAAAATCATTCTCATCTGTGAGATGACTAGCGTCTGAAAGTCCTTCAATTTTCAGATCTCCTTCTCCGTACACTAGGAACATATCTTTAGTCCTTCTCAAGTACTTAAGAATGTTTTTGACGGCAATCCAATGCTCGTCTCCCGGATTCCCTTGGTAACGACTCGTTACAGATAACGCGAACGCTACGTCAGGTCTAGTGCATAGCATAGCATACATAATCGAACCGATCGCGCTGGCATACGGGACTACAGCCATGCGTCGTTTGTCATCATCAATTTTAGGACATTGATGATTGTTTAACTTTACTCCATGTACCATGGGTAAGTTACCTCGTTTTGATTCAAGCATGCTAAACCGATTTAGCACCTTTTCAATGTATGTAGCCTGTGAAAGACCAAGCAGTCTACGCGATCTATCCCTGTAGATCTTTATACCAAGTATATAGGCTGCTTCACCAAGGTCTTTCATTGAGAAGTTACCGGATAACCATACTTTCACCGATTGTAATAAAGCAATGTCATTTCCCATTAACAGTATATCGTCCACATATAGTATGAGAAATGCTATAGAGCTCCCACTTGCTTTCTTGTAAATGCAAGCTTCTTCGCAATTTTGTTCGAAACCAAATTGTTTTATGGTTTCGTCAAAACGCTTGTTCCAGCTTCTAGATGCTTGCTTGAGTCCATAAATGGATCTCTGAAGTTTGCAAACTTTATTTGCATCCTTTGATATGAAACCTTCAGGCAGCATCATGTATACATCCTCAAGCATATTTCCATTTAGGAAAGCTGTTTTCACATCCATTTGCCAAATCTCATAATCAAAATGAGCGGCAATTGCAAGCATGATTCTGATTGATTTGGACATAGCAACAGGAGAGAAGGTTTCGTCATATTCAACACCTTGTTTCTGACGATATCCTTTCGCTACCAACCTAGCCTTGTAGGTGCTAACCTTTCCATCCATGTCAGTCTTCTTTTTGAAGATCCACCTGCATCCAATGGGAATTATCCCTTCGGGTGGATCAACCAAAGTCCACACTTGGTTAGTATACATGGAATCCATTTCAGAATCCATGGCCTCAAGCCATGCTTTAGAATCTGGACTAGTAAGAGCCTCTTCGTAGTTTTCGGGTTCGTCGTCTAATACGGGAACCTCGTTATCATCTCCCACTAGAGTAACTTAGTTAGGCGTAGAATAACTTAGTTAGAATTAGATAACTTAGCTAGGATTAGCATAATTCAACCTAGGAGTAGATTAATTAAAACAAACAAACTCAAAACCCCCTAAGCCTAGATAACATCCGAGATCGAGTAGCTCGGTACTTGCAGAAATAAATCATGTGGACGATAACCTGGACTTAAACCAGAAATTTATTACTTGATAACGACGGGATACACTTATCCCTTAGTGAGTTCTCATCTCGAGTTAGGTGAGGGCGCATCAAGTTTTTGGCGCCGTTGCCGGGGATAGTAGATTAATTCTATAAATACCCAACAACCGCCAATAATCAAGTTTTTGGCGCCGTTGCCGGGGATAGTAGATTAATTCTATAAATACCCGACAACCGCCAATCATCAAGTTTTTGGCGCCGTTGCCGGGGAGAGTAGATTAATTCTATAAATCCCGACAACCGCCAATAATCAAGTTTTTGGCGCCGTTGCCGGGGAGAGTAGATTAATTCTATAAATCCCGACAACCGCCAATAATCAAGTTTTTTGGCGCCGTTGCCGGGGATTTATTTCTTCTGCAATATCGAACCAAAGGTCGATTTGTTAGTTTAGGCATTCATTGTGAATATCCTTTGTTTATAATCGTTTATACTTGTTTATATATAATCCTTTATACTTTTCTTTTTGTGAATATTTGTTTCTAATTTTTATTGTTATTTCTAATGATTCTTCTTTTTTGAGAAAATGGCTAGAAACAATGGAAATAAGGAGTCTATTACGCATTTGCTTAACTTTCTATCTACTCACGAAGATCAAACTGACGATTTGTATGCCTCAGTTAAAAATTTATGCATACAAAAAGGGATCCTAGTTGATTCAACCGCGGACGAATCAAATAAAGAACCCAATTTGGTAGGTCAGGTTGATAAGGTAATATCTCCTCCCATTAACAATGAAGAACTGATCCCTAATTATGAGAAACCAAAAGTTTCAATATTAATTGAGGAATCAGTTGAAATTGAGCCTCTAGAGAAGAATCCAAAGATAGAAGAGTTCAGTTTTGCTCCAAGTCCAGAAACTTTCATTCTCTTTGATCTACCTAGAGAATCAAAAAGGGAGCAAACTAAACTTTTTCATAATTTATTTAAATTTGATCATTTGTTTTCAATAAAAATCTTTGAAACTGATAATCCGTTTTGCAGGTACGGATTATTTATTCAGGAATTTGAATTCCTAACCCGAGTAGAAGCATACACCTAGGCGGGAATTCTATGTCGAGCTCACCGACTATAACGTAGCGCTTCTTGGGAGGCAACCCAAGTTTTAATAAAACTTCTCAGGTTTGTTTTATTTAGATTATACATTGATCTTTTAGTTTAGTCTTTTTAGTTTTCTTTTACGTTTTTTTTAAAGTGTTCGTTTAAAAAAATAATAATAAATAAATAAATAAATATTTTTTTTAGTTGTTTAGTTTTCTTTTATTTTATTTTATTTTTATTTTTTATTTTTAAGTTTTCAGGTTTAAAATAAAATTTTAAAAAAATATATATATATATATATTTTTTGGCCCCGGGAGGCCCAGCTCGCCGAGCTGGGCACTCCAGCTCGGGCGAGCTGGGCACTGCCGCCCAGCTCGGCGAGCTGGGCGCTGGCGCCCAGCCCGCCGCTGGGCACTGCGCCCAGCCCGCCGCTGGCCGCGATAAGCAAACTGTTCGGGATTTTTTTTAAATCCCGAACGGAGCTGAAAAATAATAATAATAAATAAATAAATAAATAAAATAAAATAAAAAATTGGCACCGCAAATCATCAAATTTTTGGCGATTGCGATAAAATCCGTAAGTTTTCTTCTCCACCCTAACTTTTTGCACTTGTACTTTATGGTTTGTGATGCAATGTTGGAACTTATTGCATATTTTTAGTGTGAGGAGGAGGGGTAGACAAACTTACAAAAATTGTATAATTTTTAAATTTTTTGTTGCGTCGTGTCTAGTTTAGTTTTGCGTTTTCCGGGTTTTATTTAGGTTTTGCATGTTTAGGACCTAAAACCGTGAACCTCCTTCGAATCTAAACTTCGTTATTTGTCTTTGAGGGCTGAGAACCAAATCTAAAATTGCATGACAACTAGTTTAGGTGTTGGACACAACTCTTGTATCTGTAAAAGCATGAGCTAAGGTTTGCATTTAGACCCTACTTTTGAAGAAATGCTAAAATCATTACTTAGGTAGATAACTTAAGAATCGAAGGCATGTGACATTAAACTTGAGTTTGGAGAAAACTAGTAAACACAAAATTGAAACCCAAAGAATTGTGAGTTGAATTTGAGCCTAAGAGCGAACATCAAAAAGCTCTTTTTCTTGACATTTTTGCGTGAAAGCTTTGACTTGTGGAAGATTACAGATTTTGCACCTAATACTGTGTTGAACCTACATGCGATGGTTTGAGATGATAAACGATGAATCAGCCTCATTAGAATTAACCCTTTTCTTTACCTTATTTTTTCTTTTTCATCCACTCTAGGAAGCCCCTTTGAGCCTATATTTTTGTAGTTTATAGATTTTTCTTTCGTTCTAACCTGTTTTTGCAAACCACAACTTGGTTTGCTACTTAACCCAATTTCTTGTGCAAAGCTCAAGTAGAGCCTTTGTTTTCTTCTAGTGCTTTATCTTTGTTTATGGCATTACAGTAGCAAGCCAAAAGGCTAAGAAGTGAATGAGCATCACTATCCCAAAAAGAAAAAAAAAGAGAAAAACAGAAAAAAAGAAAGAAAAAGAAAAGAAAAGAGACGAACAAAAGGGAAGAACTTCATTCCCCAGTTCTTAAAAATAAAAAACGTCTCAAGAAAACATCCCAAAAAGAAAATAATAAGGGATGAATAAAAAGCCCAGTCACTTCATATTTGCTAAAGCCATTTAAACTTAGTTTTTGTAGCGCTAGAACTATTAACCCTTGTTGTACCTTTAACCCTCTAACCACATTACAAACCCGATTAGAGGCTGTTTTTGATATCATCGGAATCATATAGCATAGTAGAGGAACGCGGATGAACGTGCAAAATCAACGTAATCCTAAGCAAGAACATAAGCCGAGAGTAAACACCTTAGCCACCAAAATTGTGTGAAATGAGTGAACTACCTATGGTGAGGTGTTTTACTTAGCGATCCCCTTAAACTCGTTTAATTGAACATGTGTCCATTTGCTTAAAACTATGACCCATGATAATTGAAATGCGGCTTTTGGATATCGTGTCTCTACTTTGTATTTCCGAATGCATGTAATTACAGATGCTCGAAATTGTGTCAAGCACCTAGTCAAACCGGGAGGTTTTCTAGCTTGCTTGTGATGGCGGGTTTAGTTTTTAGTTTACTTGGGGACAAGTAAAGTTTTAAGTGCGAGGAGGTTTGATAGGGGTCAAAAACCCCTATCTTTGGGTACGGTTTTAGGACGGGTTTTAGAGTTATTTGGTTAATAAGCGAGCAATTCTCGCATTTAAATGCTTTTGTGTGAGTTAGTTAGGAATTGGAAACGTTCTATTTACTTTTCGTCGTTTAGGCTCGTTTTGTGATCAATTTAGGCAAATACGGCCGAAATAGCATGCATAGTAGAATTCCGTTATCTTTTGAAGCTAATTGGTCCGTCAAAAGTCGCACCAAACGAAGCGTTTGCTCAAAATAGGTGATTGACGGATCAATTTGGCTTTTGGACTAATGTTTTCTGGAGTTTTTATGCGTGTGCAGGTGTAAGTTCGGACGAAAAAGGGCATAAAAGTCACTCGGCATGAATCGAGCACGCTTCGGGCGAAAACGCTCGGCGAACAGGGCCCCACGGGCCATTTCTTCTCAGCGAGCAGGCCGCCAGAGGCCTGCTCGGCGAGTAGGAGCCTGCTCGCCGAGCAGGGGGCTGCTCGGCGCGAGCAGCCTTCCCTGCTCGGCGAGCAGCCCTGCGGGAATTGGTCAAAAAGACCAATTCCGCCCCCACGAAGCCACGTTCGGCCCCACGTCTCCCTACACCAACAAGGACACGAAAATAGGTCAAAACGAGGCCCGAGACGTGTCTATAAATAGGATTTTTCCATTGTAAATTAGATATCTTTCGTTTTTGTAAATTATTTTAGCTTTCCCCTTGTAATTCCTCTCCATCTTCCTCAACCTCCATTGAAGCTCCTTCAAAGCTTTTTCTCGAGGAATTATCAAGGTCCGTCCTTAAGATCAAGTCGCCGACTGCAGAGTAAACAGGTTCCCTGAAAGGGATTTTTGTATCTCCTTTTATCTTTCCATGTTTGTACTCTTTGATACAGTTGCCGAACTTGACTTATTGTATCTTATGACAATTATCTTCGCCTTTAATAATAATTTAGCTCTTGTTTTGTTCTATGATTATTTGTCTAATCTCTGTCTTACGCTTTATTCAATTGGTTTAACTCATTCAAAAGCCCCAAAATCTAGTAGGCACATATTGCGAGCTGAATCTGACCTAGTCAGAGCCTAGGAGATTGACGACCTCTTAGTTGATTAAGCGCCAATTTACTGAGCCTTAGACCTAGTTTCGGTCTTAGGGAATCACGCGCTAGGAACCTCAGGAGGGTAAGTAGGGTTAATCGCCTTGAATACAAGTGACTCAGATTAGGTTTTTATTCAATAGACTTGATAATCTATCTTTATTATTATCGTTCATACCATGTTCCTTCGAATAGTTTCATTAATGAAAGATCAATTAGGGGTAGAGTAACTTAGTTAGGCGTAGAATAACTTAGTTAGAATTAGATAACTTAGCTAGGATTAGCATAATTCAACCTAGGAGTAGATTAATTAAAACAAACAAACTCAAAACCCCCTAAGCCTAGATAACATCCGAGATCGAGTAGCTCGGTACTTGCAGAAATAAATCCTGTGGACGATAACCTGGACTTAAACCAGAAATTTATTACTTGATAACGACGGGGTACACTTATCCCTTAGTGAGTTCTCATCTCGAGTTAGGTGAGGGCGCATCAGTCATCTATGAAGCTAATGAAGTATCTGAATCCTCCTCTTGCTTGGACTGACATAAGACCACATACATCTGAATGAATGAGTCCTAGAGTGTCTGATACACGCTCACCTTTATTGCTAAAGGGTGTCTTTGTCATTTTACCTTTTAAACATGATTCGCATGTTTCCAATGATTCGGAATCGATTGGATCTATAAGCCCATCTGAATGTAGCTTTAGCATGCATCTCTTGTTTATATGGCCTAAACGACAATGCCACAAGTAAGTTGAATTATCTATCTTATGTCTTTTGGTATCAATTGCAAAAACAGGAGTTTTATCATCTAACACATAAATCCCATTTTGTGATCCCATTTTGTGATATTCCTGAGAAATAAAAGATCGAATCTTTATAAAAATTGCAACTATTGTTCTTTATTGAAATATGAAAACCGTCGTCAACAAGACGGCTAGTAGAAATAATGTTACGAGACATCTCAGGAACGTATAAACAATTCCTTAATTCTATTACAAGCCCAGAGGGCAAAGGTAAAGCATAATCTCCAATTGCGAGAGCGGCAACTCTTGCTCCATTTCCAACTCGCAAGTTTATGCTTCCTTTCTTTAGTTCTTTAGTCTGTTTTAGCTCCTGCATATTTGTACAAATATGAGATCCACATCCGGTATCAAGTACCCAAGATTCAGACAATGAAACTGTATTTATTTCAATATAAAACATACCAGATGCTGAAGCACCGTTATATTCCTTCTCGTGGAAGGTTAGGTACTCCATGCAATCCCTCTTCCAATGCCCTAAGTCACCATAATAGTAGCACTTTCCTTTGGGCTTCTTTTGTTCCTTTCCCTTTGTTTCGGTGAGCACAGCCCCCTTGCATTTATCAAGATGGTTTGGATCGGGAGCGACCCCTTTCCTTTTTCTCGATCCTTCAATAGCAAGGGCCAATATTTCCTTGTTTTCTTTTATAATGGGCTCGACTGACTCGAGCATATATGCAAGCTCTACGAGAGAGGTTTGCAAGCCACTCATCTGATAGTTCATGACGAACTGTGAGTAGCTCTCAGGGAGGGACTGTAGAAGTAAGTTTTCACTTAGTTCATGGTCCATCGCATCTCCAATACTAGAAAACTTGGTTATGAGGCTGATCATCTTGGCACAATGTACCATCACAGATGTGCCCTCCTGCATCTTGCTTTTATATAACTCTTTGGTTATTTCGAAGCGCTCGCACCGAGTTTCTATCACAAATAGCTCTTTAAGGTGCTTGACCATGGAAGAGGCATCCATATCTGAATGTAGTTGCCTTTTAACCTCCGGTGTCAATGATGCAAGTATGATGTCCCCTACTTGATCGTCATCAGCTTTATGCTTCAAGTAAGCATAAACCTCTTGGTAGGGAGCATCATCCATTGGGTAAGGGGGTATCGGTGTATCAAGTACATACCCTTTCCTTTCGAACTTCAAAACAATTTTGAGGTTACGAAACCAGTCGGTGAAGTTTGAACCATTCAATTTGTTATCAGTAAGGATGTAACACAGATCGGTGTTAGTCATGATTTTAAGAGTGTGTGTTTAAACAAAACCTGAGAGTGAGAAAGAGTAGACGTATGTCATTCATTTGCTTTAAAGTATAACAATCTAAAATTATAGGCCTTTTAATTTATTTCAGATTGCTCCCACTATTTTGCCAAATTAATAGCCCTCCATATTAATTCGAAGAATTTCACAAATCCTTTAGTGAGCTAGGATCCTAACTCCTGAGATTTCGCCTTGAGTTTGCTCAACAAGCTAGTCTCATTTGTTAGGTAGATTCATGTAATCAATCACATCTCGAATGTGACTCCTAGGTTATTGGGTTACTAACCACATTAGTAACTAACATGTTATTCACATTAATCCCAACCATATTGCCCATTAGTTTATGACAACATGAGTTTGCTCATCCAATTATCATAATCTAATTTAAGTATTACCCCATATTCATAAAAGAATAACTTTCGATAATTCAGGTGTTACCATAAGACCCCGAGCTTGAGTTTGCTCAACAACCCAAAGGCCCCCAGTACTGCCGGCTGAATTATAATATTAGGGAGGGGCAACCGATTTTAATAACTTGCTTATTTACTTAACTTTTTAACGAGGGATTTTATTTAGGTCTCATAATCTAACTTAGTCTTGATTTGCTTTAGCATACATCAGACATACATACATTCACATACATTGGCGTTATGGACATATCATCTAAATTATTTCGTCGAGCCAGAGACGGAATAAAAGGCCAAACCTAAGGAAATACTAACTATTACATATTTCTCTTTAGGTCCTCCATCTTCTCCATGGTGCCTTGAAATTACATATTAATTTCTATACTACTATAAGAAAACTTCAATTGAATTGAAGGGAATCAGATGAGAGGAGAAATTACAATAGATAGTAGAAAGGCAGGACGCGCATGCCCTATTTCAAAAATACCAAAAGACTAAAAGAGGGTCCAAATATGTTCATAACTCCAAACATGCATAGACTCAATTAGATAAATTTAATTGGTTGATTACATAACCGACTCATGTAATATTTAGGTTAATCACATTAACTCGTCAGATTAACTTTCATCCAATTTTACTTCTAATCGTTTTGTATCTTTATATTAATCCTTAGATTAATATAACCATATAAAACGTCGATTATGCATGTCCCAATTATTTTGATTTCAATTCATTTAACACTTTGATTTACAACTTGGTAAAAACAAACTTTTAAACGAATTTTTCATCCGATAATCAAAACAGAAAACTATTAATTTCCGAAACATATATATATAAATTATATTCAAGCCAATTTTAACAATTAAAATCAAGTGGGATTCGGGCCGGGGCCCGAAACTGGGCTGCTGCCGTTTGGCAGCAGCCCCGCGGCTGCGCACGCGGCTGGTCGCGCCCCGCTGTCATATTTTTTTTATAAAATATATATATATATATATATATATATATATATATATATATATCAGATTTTAAAACGGTTTAAAAAAAACGATTTTCAGAAATAGGAAAAACTACAATAGATTTCCGTTTTATCATTTAGAATTAATAAAACTAATTTTATTAACCTAACTATAAAACTAATAGATTTTGTTACAATGATTATCAACCGAAATAATTAGGAACATACGCATAATCAATTTTAATTAACAATTAACTAAAATTTATTTATCTTTAGAATTAATTAATCAAACAATTTGTTAATTAATCCTAACTATAAATATTTATTCAATCCTATTGAAAACTTCTAAATTTTCATATATGAAATAACGGATTTAACGATGGCTCTGATACCACTGAAGGAAATTAAGGCTAAGGTATAGCAGCGGAAATATAAAAATTTTAGCCTACTTCCTTTTAACCATAGGATCCGTTAATCGTTATTTCATATAAAGAGGGATAAGAATGAATACCTTTCGATGAACAATCTACCGTTGTTAAAGAAGCGCCCACAAATCTTCTCCGAGATTCCAACCACAAAGTATAACACGGTGAGGTTAAGATGGAATCAACCCTTATGAGATGCAACCAAATTAGATTGCCTCTAATTAACCAACACAAGATCAAAGAGAAAAAGAGATGGATGAGATTAATCAATTGACGGAAGCCGTATGAATTCTTGTCCACGAACTAGGGGATGCGAATTCACTCTCTCACACTTAATGTAGGTTTCGAAAATCACACTAAGGGGAGGGGATTAGCTTGGTCGAAATTCTCATAGGGAGGGGGTATATATAGTCGCTTGTATCTAAACCCTAGTTAGATAGGAATAGGTTACTTAATAGGAATTCCATTCGGAATAGGATTCCTAATTATTATCTTATAATATATCAAATACATTTAGGATAATAATAAATAACCTAATTGGATAATAATAGGAGTATATTAATCTAATTAAAACTCCTAAGTTAATTATCTCTTAATTAATTTAATTCACAAACCTAATCAAATTAGGATTAATGGAATTAAAATAATTCCTTATTTACTATATATAAATTTCGGCCCCCTCTATATAAATGGGCCTTACTGGGCTCAATTGGGCTTCCATCTATTAATCATATCCATCTCTCTTTTGGTTCCAAGTCTTATGTGTGATCCATTAGGTTCTTACTACTTCTGGCCGTATGCAACTATTAAATTAATTTCTTCAAGAATTATATTTAATCCTTGCATAATGGAATGATGTACTGAGTATGTTATAGGCAAGTCTGTAATCATTCCCCCAGAGTCCGTTAAGAAGACAGGTTGATTCTGTCGTTAACCCTTCCGTATTAGTTACAGTATAATTCGATCCTTTATCAACTATATCCTTGAACTGAATCTTATGACTATGGGTGATGTCAAGTCACATATAGCGAGACGTTCGTTTTACTTGTACAGGCCGAGTCAACTCAAATAGATAGGTTAAGTGAAATCTGTATTTCTACTCTTAAGCTATCACCTTGCAAGGATTTAGAGTCGAGTCTTCCACAAGTGATCCTTGGATATATCTCCCATTAATCGGGAGTGATAAATGCTCAATCCAATGTATAACTACCCTGACATTACCTCCTGTGACACCCAACCTTTGCAGTTCACACCCCAGAGTCATCTCTGTTAAGGATCGTGGGACCACAGGATCAAAGTCTCACATTCAGTAATTCAGGATGACCAATTAACATTCCTTTGAGTTTGAGGATTATTTATACCTATTAATACCAATGAGATGAACATGTGACAAGGATGAATCTACCCATCCTGTTATCTCAAATCGGATCCCCAATCCTAATGAACGACGTTTCATCGGATCTATGTAACTGTCCAGATATCTATATATATGAAGCTTGTGAGATCAGCTTTCTGTCGGACAGAAGACATTGTTACATACAAGTCTCAACAGTGATATATCAATCCTAAACATATCACTTGACTTGGGGTGGTTTTAAGTTTATTAGTTTATTATAAAGTTTTGTCTCACTTCATGCTTGTATGAACACTTTATAATCACTTTAAACAAACTTACGGATTTCCTTTTATTAGACTTTATATAGTGCTTAAAAGGGATTGCCTTTATATAGTTATAAAACATATATCTCATTAAAACAAATGATATAAAGAACAATTCATTTACATTAAGTTTGTATCCTGCAACAATTGACTATAGGACACCAAACCCCAACAACTCAGGCATTTGTCAGAACTCCATAGGTACCCACTGTTAATGTTTGGCGATTTTAATGAAATTTTGCTACCATCAAAGAAGGACGGAGGGCGAGATAGGGATTGGAACAAAATGGAGTTATTTTCAAATTGTTTACAGGATTGTAATCTTAGGGATCTCGGATTTTCTGGTCCGGTATACACCTGGACGAATTGTAGGGAAGGTACTGAGGAAGTTAGAGAATGTCTCAACCGCTTTGTTGGCGATTCTGACTTTGAATTACTATATCCAGGATACAAAGTTCAAAATCTTGCAAGGATTCATTCGGATCATTCTCCAATTTTGTTGAACCTTGAGGGAGATTCAGTAGGAGACACAAAAAGGAAAAAATTGTTCAGGTTTGAGAAGATGTGGTTACGGGATCAGAATTGCAAACAGGTCGTACAAGATGCTTGGAATGCTGCTTCGGGATTTCAGAATCGAGTGAAACACTGCTCTAACATGTTGACAATGTGGAACTACAACTCATTTGGTAATGTTAGGAAAGTGATTAGAGAGAAGAATGAGAAGCTGAAAATATTACAGCAGCTCCCTCGTAATGCTGATATCGTTCATAAAGAGAATTTAATCACTCTAGAGCTGACCGAATTAATGGAGAGGGAGGAAGTCCTTTGGAAGCAAAGATCAAGAAATGAATGGTTGAAAGAAGGGGACCGGAACACATCTTATTTTCATGCCAAGGCAACAACCCGAAGGAAGAACAACAACATTAAACGAATCAGAGATAGGTATGGAAATTGGGTTATAGGTGACGTTAAGATTGGGGAGGTAATTTCTGAGTACTTCGGAAATCTATTTACCCGCAATGAACAAAGAGGGGTTGACGAGTTTGTTGCTTGTGTGAATCAGCGAATTAATACATGTAATCTGCACGGATTAACGATCGCAATTTCGGACGAGAAAGTGAAGGAGGCTCTTTACCTAATTCATCCTGATAAGGCCCCTGGACCGGATGGGTTGCCAGCTTTATTTTATCAGTCATTCTAGAATACGGTTGGTAAGGACTTGATTTTACTTGTCAAGGAGTTTTTTCAAACTGGGGTTATGCTTGATATGTTAAACCACACGTTCGTAACATTAATTCCAAAGGTTCATAACCCTGAGCATGTTCAAGAGCTAAGACCAATCAGTTTATGTAATGTGGCCTATAAAGTTATTTCAAAAATCTTAGCTCGCAGGATGAAGTGTTGTTTAGATGATGTGGTAAGTGGTGAGCAGGGAGCGTTTGTTCCAGGTAGATCCATCTCAGATAATACAATGATTGCATTTGAAGTTTTTCATACAATGAAACACAGGATGAAAGGAAAAAAAAGGGCGTTTTCTTTTAAGCTAGATATGAGTAAAGCCTATGACAGGATTGAATGGAGCTATTTGGAGAAAATGTTAGTACGGATGGGCTTCCCGAATCAGTTCGTTAGCTGGATTATGACTTGTGTTACTTCTGTGTCATACAGCTTCCTTATTAATGGGCAACCTACGGGAATGTTGAAACCAGAAAGAGGTTTAAGACAGGGGGATCCACTTTCCCCCTACTTATTCTTGATTTGTGCTGAGGGTCTCTCTTCAAAAATTAAAAGAGCAGAATTGATGGGAGATTTACATGGTATTAAGATGGGTCCGGGTTGTCCTATCATTAGTCATCTTCTTTTTGCTGATGATTCAATTATATTTGGGAGAGCTAATGAACAGGAAATTAATATTGTTAAAAAAATCCTGGCAGAATATGAAGGGGCCTCGGGTCAACAAGTGAATTATGAGAAATCAGAAATTTCGTTTAGCAAGGGAGTAGGGGATGATAAAAAGGCTTGTCTGATTAATTCTTTAGGTGTGAAGGAGGTAGGCCATTTACCGAAATACCTAGGTATGCCAACACTCGTGGGCAGATCTAAGAAAGTTATCTTCAAATACCTGTTTGAAAGGCTCTCTAAAAGAATTCATGGTTGGGGAGAAAGGTTTCTCTCTATTGGTGGGAAGGAGATTCTGATTAAGGCAGTCGCACAATCTATCCCCCAACACGTGATGAGTTGTTTTATTGTGCCGCCGTCGTTTTGTAAAAATTTACAATCACTTATAAGTCGTTTCTGGTGGGGAGGTTCAGGTAACAAACGATCTATGCATTGGCTAACCTATGACGCCTTTTGTCAAGCTAGAAAAGATGGAGGCATTGGGTTCCGATGGTTCGAATCTTTTAATTTAGCTATGGTTGCTAAACAAGCTTGGAAAATCGTTGTGTCTCCATCTTCTCTTTGTGCCCAAGTTTACAAAGCTAAATATTTCAAAAACTCGGGATTTGATGAGGCTAAATTAGGATGTAATCCAAGTTATATTTGGAGGGGGCTGATCCAAGCTCGGAAGATTATTAAGGATGGTTCTTGTTGGCGTGTAAGGAATGGGGCTAAGATTGATATCTGGAAATCGAATTGGATCCCTTCTTTACCTGTGAAATGTCCTTTAACAAAGCTTATGAGCTCTTCTATTAGTACCGTAAATGAGTTGATTGATTCTGATTTGGGAGGTTGGAATTCCGCTGTGATCACACAATTATTTAGTCCGGATGAAGCTTCAGAAATTTTAAAAATCCCCCTGAGTCGTAGATTTCCGCCGGACGTGCGTTATTGGCCTGATTCCCGACTCGGTTCTTACACTGTCAAGTCTTCATACTATATGATTGAAAAGAACAGACGTTTGAACCTGGGTGAAGCATCTAGCTCGACTACTCATGGTTCCAATTATGCATGGATTTGGAAACTTCGTTTACCCCTTAAAATCAAACACTTTTTGTGGAAAGCGGTTCATAATATATTGCTAACTTTCTCAAACTTGAGGCAGAGGGGGATTGAAGCTCCTAGCATTTGCCCATGGTGTAGATGGGAAGGGGAAGATCTTGTGCATATTTTTATGAAATGCAGGTTGGCCAAAGAGGTTTGGCAAATTGTTCTTCCAAATGATTGGCGTTGGCAGTCTCTAAAGCACGATTTTAATGGTGGTTTAAAGGGAATAAGGCTGATTGGGGATTCTCAATTATTGGTAAAAATAGTAACAATTTGTTGGATGTTGTGGTTTTATAGAAATCGCCTTGTTCATAACGGTATTGCTGGTCAAGCGAACATTATTGCGGCGGCTGCTAAGGATTGGTTGTCTAATTGGAAAGCTATCAATGATGTTAGCAGTGATGGTGTTGATCAACTCGACGTTAGTAGAGGGAAATGGTCTCCACCACCAGCTGGCCTAATTAAGATTAATGTGGATGCCTCGTGGAAACTTAATGAATCTGGTGGTAGTGGAGCAGTTATACGAGACGAATTGGGCGATGTTATTTTGCTAGCAGCTGCGCCGGTACACCCGACAATCTCAATTGAAGTGGCAGAAATGTATGCGATTGTGCTGGGACTTCAAACGGCGTGGGATGGTGGTTTCACTAATCTTGTTCTGGAAACGGATAATCTGGCGATTGCTAATGCTCTAAATGACAGGGGTGCGGTGGATTTCAGTGGTTCGGTTATCTTTGATGATGTTAAACTGTGGCTTTCACGGTTCAGTTCCGCTCAGGTGGTTCATTGTCGAAGAATGGCTAATCTTGTTGCTCATGAGTGTGCTTCGTGGGGGAAGAAACTCTTGAATCCTGTCTCGCTAGCTGGTTCTATTCCACCTTTCTTATATCAGTTTATTTGTAGCGACAAGCACTCTCTCGTTACTGTTTAATTGTTGTGATGTCTCTCAAAAAAAAAAAAACTTAGGTCTTTAAATATATTTAAACAATCACTTCCATCATTCTATTGTAGTTACTTTTAGGGGTGGACAAAAAAACCGGTCAAACCGAAAACCGGTAATTCGAACCGAAAAAAGCGGTTAACCGAACCGGTGGTTTTTTTAATTGTTAAAAAAATATATAGGTACCGGTTTCGGTTTCAGTTTCGGGTTAGAGTTTCAAAAACCGCGGTTAACAGTTAACCGAACCGTTTAATAAATATAAATTAAAAAAATTAATGTATAATTATATGACATAGATTATAAGATTAAAAAAAAAAGTCTTTAACATAGATTATAACATATATTAATATAAATATATATAACATAGATTATACTTGAATGTAAACTTGATGGATTAATATCGTAATAAGTACTTTGACGAAATATTATTTACATTTCTTTATGTTTTAAATGTAAACTTGATGAATTGTTTTTTAGTTCGATACTTATGTTTGAATTCTGAACTTTTATATGAATCCGTTTCGTTTGAATTTTTGAAATTAGGTGTATTTTAATATTGTTTAAAAATTTAGGTTCGGGTAAAAATTATGGTTAACCGTTGATTTTTGGTTAACTGGTGAGAATTGGTTAAAAACCATTAACCGAAAAACCTAACCGAAATTAATGGTTAACCAGTTATATGGTTAACCGATTTATATGGACCGGTTTCGGTTTGGATGGTTAAAAAACTGTTGATAACGGTTCGGTTAATTTTTTTTGCCTAATGGACCGGTTAACCGAACCGTGCCCACCCCTAGTTACTTTCCTATATATGGCTCTTACAAAATTGTAAAGTGCACTTTGAACTCCCTTTTTAGAATTTCGTAGGGCACAAGTCGCTTATCCTTATTCAATTATTCAGAGAAGGAATCTAGCTACATTATCATTTTCAGTCAGTCACAATAGGAAACATGAAGCTATCTCAATCCCTTTCCTTTCGCCCCTTCCGAGTGTTGTTGAGAAGGATCTTATATTCCCCGTTGACTTCACTTGCCTAAGGGGCATAACAAGTGATGTCGGATTCAATAACAGGGGTTAGTCTTCAAAGAGCTAACTCGATGTCACTATCACTTATGAGATCAGATCCACCTCACTTAAGCAAGAATATCTAGCTAGAGAGACTTTTCTTGCCCTCTCGTGCAACATCAGTATGCCCATGCTTTCTTTCTATACGCGCAATTTAGGAGGAGAAAAGTTGATGGGACCCGGACCTACCTCCCAACCTAGAATAGCTAGATGAGGAAGTAAAAATCCATCCCTATTCATACATGGGCTTCTCTGATATAAAATGAGCCACTTCAAATAGGTTCATTGCTCCAGCCCAGCCCAAAATACGATTAATCCAACATGAGCTCCCATATTCTTAGGTTTTTATTAATATATAAAAATTAAAGAAAAAAATATGAAACATATGTTTATTCATACAAGTAAAACAAATATTTTAAGATGCAATTTGGCATCGTTTATTCCTCATCAAACTAGTAGTAATGTCATTATGGACTTTTAGCATTTTATTAGTATTCATACGCTGAACTTCATCTGTGGAACTACATTCAACATCAGGAAAATATTTCTAGAGAAATAAAAGTGGGATCTTCATCTATGATCCTAAATGTTGGATCAAGAACTTTGCTTAATATTATATAGTTATGCATTACAAATGTAGCACAAACTATTCTATTTTGATCTTGCAATGAGTATTTGGACACTTTCTCTAATATTTAGAGTCGTGTCTTCAAAGTGCCAAATTAAGCAAAAATTAGCATCTATGTAAGGAGAATCTTTAAATCGCACATAAGAAAATTATAGAAGTAGTGAAACAAGTGGTTTTTTGGTGTGAAATATCATATGAAAATTGAGGGCAACTAAACAAATTGGAAAAGTATTATAACACTTGTGTTGTAATTAGCAATCATCAAACACAACATTTAATAGGTCTCCTTATACGCATTAATTTCCGTCTAAATCTGGACCAAGTGTGATTGACTGAGGATCAATAGGTCAAAGGACAAACACATATACCTTTGATATGTTTGGCGGTCAATGTTACGAAATAATATATCAGGTGTAAACGTAAATATTTTTTTATAGGAAAGACATTTAATAATGCTTTAAGCCTGATAAATTATTACTCACAGTGCAAATACCTTACTCTCTGAAATAAAATTATTGACTTTAGAATCAAAGTTTCTCGGACTGGACTTCTGACGCTATTCTCATTTTACAAGTTTAGACTAATATGAAAGTTAATTCAGATTTGAACCATATAATTGTTAAGCCCAAAATATACCTAAAATATCATCAATAATTACATCAATATTGCTACGAATTTATGCTATTTATAACTGTTTAGGAAGCTTTTACTCTCGAATATGTTTCTTTCTTGTAAGGTACATAAATATTTGGTAAAATCCAAATAGGAACGAAAAGAGCTCAAAAACAGAAGAAAAACCCTACAAAAGGAGTCGAAGACGACAGAAATTAATAACGCCAAATCGAGGACGCGAACGAAAGCAGAAGAACTGCAAAACGTTCCGTGCCGCGACCGCGGCCCCCAAATTCACGGTCGCGACACGCGTTCCCTAGCTTTTCCTTCCTTCGTTTGAAGACCAATTGATGCTCCCCCATTCTCGGTAGAGAATTTAATATTCTCGGTACGAGCAGGAGTTTTTAGAGGCATAGTTACACACTTTCGTTTTCGACGAAACGCGATCGTTCGGGTGGATAAAGACGTCCTTTCGCAATGGACACGATCCTTCACAGCGGACACGACACTTCAATCAAGACTCTTCAACATCTATAAATAAAAAGTTGATTGAGAGTTGAAAAAATGTTGAGAGAGTTAGAAGAGAAGATTAGTGCAAGAGTTATGCAGAAACTCTGACTCAGAAATGAGTCAGAGATTAGATTTCATTTTTGTTCAAAGCAATATGTTTTACACACATTGTTTATTCAATAATAACAAGTTTAGTAGCGTTTAGACATTGTTCCAGTTTAGTTTTCATTTTGGTAGTAGACCGACCCAGTCTCTATTACGAAGATTCAACGAGAAGATTGAGTAGAGGATCCGCCCCTGAGCCTGACAAACTCTAACGAAACCCAAGGAAAGGATTGACAACCCGTTCACTTGCAAGTCGTCGAATGTTTCCATGCTCCATGTTCTCTGTAAACTTGTATCAATTTATATTTCATCTAATAAAGTCCGTTCTATTCGATAGATTTTTATGCAGCACTTATGGTAACCAATCCACTAAAGTGACTGCTGGTGTTTTCATTAAAACGTATTTAATTCAAAATCTTTACAAGGAAACTTTGTTGAACACTTAGGCAAATTATTATCTCGAAAGAGTTTTAATTTGATTAAGGGCAACTATCCCGGAAGGGTTTTGTCATGTTCAAAGCCAAATAATTAGAGGTTCCGTCATTTATTTCATCTTTATATTCGTACAAAGTTTAAAGTTGTTTTCTTTGCTTAATGCAAACAAATACATCTGTTTACTTTTCTAAAAAGTACTAAACGTTCCTATCTTACAAATTCATTCTTAAATCAGAATATTTTCTAACGTTTTCATACTCTAATCTAATTCTCATTCTAGAAATTTCAAAACCAAAACCGATTAAACGATTTTTCCATATTATAAACCTAAAAGTAAATTTAACCGATTATAAATAAGTTTTGTTCGAAAAAACGTTCCCTGTGGGATCGATATCTTTTATTACTACAAGCGTATACCGTGCACTTGCGGAAATCGCTCAACAATAATTTGTCAATATTAAATACACAATAACACATAAAAATTATTAGAAATCATGCAAACTTCCTGTAAGAAATCTCACATCAAAACCAATATAAAGTTATATGCGCACTAATTTCTCAAAATTCCATATATAAATTAAGGGTTAATTATAAAAAAAAACTACCCTGTGGTTTGGACTTTTTGCGATGTGGTACATGTGGTATTTTTTTTTACAAACATAACCATGTGGTTGTCACCGTTAGACAAATCAAGGAGACAGTCGAAATTCTGTTAAAAAAGCTGACGTGGTACATGGGTATTATGGGAAATTCGATTTTTTTTCTCTCTCTCCTCCTTCCCTCTTCTTCTTCTCCTCTTCCTCCTCCCTTTACTTCTTCTTCTTCCTCCTCTCTTCTCTTCTTCTTCCTATTTTTTTCTTCTTTTTCTTCTAATTTTTTTAAATTTCTGGAAATTCTTCTGGAATTTCTAGAAATCTAGAAATTCCAGATGTGAATACGTTTGGAATTTCCAGGTTTCTGAAAAAAAAGAAGAAAAAAAGAAAAAGAAAAAAATAGGAAGAAGAAGAGAAGAGAGGAGGAAGAAGAAGAAGAAGAAGAAGAAGAGGGAGGAGAGAGAAAGAAAAAATTTAAAAATAGAATTTCCTATAATACCCCTGTGCCACGTCAGAATTTTGACCGTCTCCTTGATTTGTCTAACGGTGATAATCACAAGGTTGTGTTTGTAAAAAAAAAATACCACATGTACTACATCGCAAAAAGTCCAAACCACATGGTAGCTTTTTGTAATTAACTCATAAATTAATAAGATAAATTATAAATCAATCTAAAATCAAAATGCTTAAAAATAACCAATCATACTAATATGATTTTAGAGAACAATAACGTCAACATTCAACCAAAGAACAATAAGATTCGACAAACATATATTTTTTTTTTTTGATGAAAAATTAACTAACATAAATCAAATTCTTGAAGCATCCTTACAAATGGATTCCCATACAAAAGATGGAGAATCCTCAATGAAAACAAATGGAGAATTAAAATCTCGAGGCCAAATAGCCATCTTATGAGCCGATTCATTCCCCTCCCTATGAGTGAAATTAAAAGTACAAAGTTCAAAACCCGAACTGAACTGTAAAACATCATCATACTGAACTGAACTGAACTGAACTGAACTGTATAAATTTCGACAAACATATTTCTGATAGTAGACAAAAACATGAAAAAGCATCAAACAACATTACAAACACACAATTTACATAAAATAAGAGAACTCCCTAAAAAAAACATATATATATAAAGAATTATGTGAATCATCATGGTAGCTTAATCAACATTCCAAAACCTAATTTCGAAATTTCAAAAGTTAACTAATATCACAAATAATCTCTTTTTTAACTATCCAATAACCAGTCAGAATTAAGGTATAATTACCCTCTATACCGAATATAACAATTGATTGATCTACGAGTTATTTGAAAAACAAAAGTGAAAATCAAGGAAAAATAGAGACTAACCTTGAGACTTGTTGAAGAATTGTATAGATATCAATTTTTAGTATCTCAATTTGGAAAGGGGTTGGACACTTATTTATAATTATCTCGTCTCATGTGGTTTGAAACTTCGTGTTGTTGTAACATAACAAAATTTTAGTATTGAAACTCTACTTTTTTAACTTAGGATTTATTTAAGGCTTAATGCTTCTCAAGCTCCCTTAACTTGTCCAAATTGGTCATTTTACCCCTTCAACTCATCGAATGTCCTATTTACCCCCTTAACTCCATAAAAATGGTATTTGTCACCCCTTAACTTGTCCAAATTTATTATTTTACCCCTTCTCAACTCATTGAATATCCTATTTACCCCCATCAACTCCATAAAAGTGGTATTTCTCACCACTTATGATCTTATTTACCCTCTTAACTCCATAAAAATGGTATTTCTTACCCCTTTATAGTAAAAAATTAATAGGACTTATTCAAATGAGTTTAAAAATATATATTTTTAATATCAACTTTTTATTTTGTTTTAATTTTATAACTATATTGATCCTTCGTGTGTTTATTACAATAATATTGTATAATTAGATAATCAATATTCAACTAGCCAAAAAAGTTGAAAAAAGAAAGAACGAATAAAAAATACAAATAACAAGGACATCAATATAAGCAAGTTAAATACATTATATGTAGGGATAATGTACCAAAATAAGCCTATGATTTTTGAGGAAGTATCAATTTAGGTTCCACGTACAAAATAGCATAAATATAGGTTTAACGCTTAAAAAAAGTTATCAATTTAGGCTTCGATAACGGATTGTAAGGAGTGAAAAATACCACTTTTATGGAGTTAAAGGGGTAAATAGAATATTCTATGAGTTGGGGGGTATGGACAAGTTGAGGGGGTGAGAAATACCACTTTTATGGAGTTAAAGGGGTAAATAGGACATTCGATGAATTGAGGAGGTAAAATGACCAATTTGGATAAGTTAAGAGGGCTGGGGAAGCATTAGACCTTTATTTAATTATGTAAGTTTCTTAATCAAATCCATGCATTTTCAAATCATGTCTTTAATTTCTCGTATGAGTTGTTTTTTTTTCTTATTTGAGTATTGATGAACTAACAAGTTCACTTCAAGATGGTATACCATGGTGCATGTTGTTTGCAGATGATATTGTGTTGGTTGATGAGACAAAAGAAGGCCTGGAGAGGAAGTTAAAACTATGGAGACAAATTTTGGAATCTAAAGGCTTTAAGTTGAGCCGAAGTAGGACAGAATATTTGGAGTGTAAGTTTAGCAGCGATAGAAGTAGGGAGGCGAGGACAATCACCCTTGATGGGAAAGTTGTCCAGGGCTCGGATTGTTCCGGTATTTAAGGTCTATTATCCAAATGTATGGAGAAGTAGATGGAGATGTTGCTCATAGGATTAAATTTGGTTGGACGAAGTGGAAGAGTGCTACGGGTTTCCTTTGTGACCCCAACATGCCTAATAGATTGAAGGAAAAATTCTACCTTAGACCAGCATTGTTATATGGTACAGAGTGTTGGGCAGTGAAACACTGTCACATTCATAAGATATCAGTGGCGGAGATGCGTATGTTGAGATGGATGTGTATCATACGAGAAAGGATCGGGTGAGTAATGAAATAATTAGGACAAAAGTAGGGGTTACATCTATTGAGAATAAAATGAGGGAAAACCGACTAAGGTGGTTTGGCCATGTAACACGAAGAGCGCTTGATGCGACGGTTAGGAGGACTGAAGAGTGGCAAAGGGATGTAATGGTGAGGGGTAGGGGAAGACCTAAGCAAACTTGGAAAAGGGTGGTCGTGAGTGATATGCGTTTATTGGGGATTGAGGAAAATATGGTAGTGGATAGGAGGGAGTGGATGGAGAGAATTTATGTCGTCTATATGACTTGATTTCACGGTTTTATATGATGGTTCATGTTAGTCGACCTCAAATCATTTTGGGACTAAGGCTTTGTTGTTGTTGTATTTGAGTATTGACTTAAATTTTAATTAGTTTGCTACTTATATCTTAAAAGTCAATTAGGTCTTTGATCTTCTAAAATTATCAAATATCAACCCATTAGTAAAATAAAATCATAATCTTCTAAAATTATCAATTAAGTCCTCAACATATATTGAAACTGCTAAATGGATCCCTCTCTCATTGAAATAAAAATTTGGCTTGGTTATTTTATATTTTCGATTCAGTTTTGATACGTTTTGTATGATATTTTTAGTCCTGATTAATGTTTCGGTTATTTTTTCATTTTTATTAGTATTTTTATTATACCTTAAGTTTTAGTTATTAGTTCAATTTTAATAAAAAAAAATCGGCTAAACTTGACTGAAATAAATACTATATACACGTATATATAAATTTTTTTTTATATAATATATTAATTTTGGTTTGGTTTAACCAATTTTTTTTATTAAAATCAAATCAACAATCGAAATATGAAATATCATAAAATATTGATCAAAACTAGACTGAAAATAAAAAATACTTGAACTAAATTTTATTTCAATTATAGAAAGGGTAAATTGAAGTTTTTAGAATACATTAGAAACCTAATTAACGATTTTAGAATGTCAATGACCTAATTGACTTATGTGAAAGTGAAGTAGAACCGCTTCAGAGGAGACTAACGAAGCTTAGTTCTCTAAAACTCTTGCAGAACCAGGAGGTGTTCACAACCATAACGAGTATAACTATGAGAACCAAAACCATGTTATATTGGTATTTTTGTGAAACAATAATAGTTTAAGGGCACCATTTACTAGTCAGCCAGTAAAATAAATGTACTTTTATAAAGGAAGGTTCAAGGTTGTTGTCTACCTATCATATGAAAATATCGATTATAAAGAGTTATCATCACATCGAATTCCTTTCGCTTTCAATTTTTTGGGGTTGTTGGAAAAAAATGAGTTTTATTTGGCATGAACAATATTAGTTCATGTAATTGACAGATTAATGTTAAGATGTTTTATTTTTATTAACAATATTATTTGTGTTTAATTGTTGATACACGAATTCAGAAAATAGGAACAGACCGAACAAAAAATTAAATGGGCAGAGTCGCGGACAATGTCGCTTTTTTTAAGATGTTCGCGGAACTGCCGGAAATTAGCAAACAGTATAAACTCCGGTCGCCTCCAGGATAAAACAGCCCTCTTAATTACGATTTTGTATTGCACCGTACAAAAATCGTTTCTGTAATACACTCTGTAACTTGCTCAGTTTTTGTAATCGAAAAGAAGAAAGAATGAATTCAATTGTACATTTTCTGTATGCCAGTCTCACCTATTTATACAGGGAAAAAGAGCTGTTGAGCTCTGATTTCATGGAGAAGGTGAAGGAGGAAAATCAGGAAGACTGGGTTTGGAGAAGACACGTTCAGAAGAAGAGAGACGTTATGAATAACGTTCTGAAAGACTGAATCAGAGGCAATTAAATTTAATAAAAAAAATAAAAACCGAATTTAATAAAAATAAAAAAATATTATTATTAATAATTTTTTTCAATAAAAAATTATATTGTTTACACCAACCCAACCCAACCCGGTTCGGTCGGACGGACGGCGCGCGTGTGTGGTGGTCAACCAAAGAGATAGGTCCTCACCCTTTCACAAAAGTGGGTACCCCTTGGGGCACACCCCAAGCATGTGAGGACCTTCCTTATAAACATCTCCACCAAGTGCTTTGAAAGCAATGTGGGATGTTTTTCACTTGAGAAAATTTAAAGGCATATGAGTGGGCTAATTTTATAAATTCTACTTGGGCCAAGCCCAACATTAATTGATGAATTAATATTAAGATGTTTTATTTTTCATTAACAATACTAATTCGCGTTTAATTAACAAATTAATGTTAAGAATTTTTTTCCAAAGCCTATTTTAATGAAATTTCATTCTATTTTGAAATAGACTTTACACATATGGATAAACATTTCCTTTTACAAATTTTGTTCATGCTCCCTGCATTTTTCGTGCTTTTATGCTTTCAGTTCTTCTTGTTTCGGTGATAGGTGAAGTTCGCTCTAAGTTATGTTGTATCTTGGGTTTCGATTACTCCATAACGGGTAAATTTTGTGTTAAGGAGACTGTTTTTGTGACAAACATCAACAATTCTTGTCCGTGAATCGTAATATGATCTAACTAAATGAAAGAACACACTTTTGATAGAGAAGAAATTACTTGTTAGAATTGAGATTGTAATGAAGGTTCATACTAGGTAATATAGGATGTAATGCAGGCTAGTTTTTCCTATATTTCCTATTCTTTTCCCTTTTCTTTGCCTATATAAAGGCCATTCTATTTCATTGTAAATTCATTCGATTAATAACAATTCTCTCTGAGATATTTTCTCAATTCATCATTTCATGAATTTAAACATGGTATCAGAGCCATGGTTCAATGTTGGGGCTCTCGCTGATATTAGCGTCACGCACCAAATAAATTGGGCGTGAGGGGGGCGTGTTAGACATCCCACATTGCTAAATGAGGAAGCTATATGGCTCCTTAAATATGTGAGGCAATCCTCACCCTTTGAGGTACCTTTTGGGGTGAGTTAGGCCTTTGTTTACATGGTATCAGAGCTTCAAGGTATTTAGGGCATTTCTTTCATGGTGAAAAGAAAGAAAAGCTACGCTGAAGTTGTTGATCAATCAAATATATCTGAAGAAGAAGAGGAAGAAGAAGAAGACGATCAAGAGTCACCAGAAGTCGAAGCTAATCCACCGGAAATTGAAGATAGTTCAGAATCTGAGATGAATCGTGATCGTAACAATTCAGAAAATGAGAATCGGAACCGAAATCAGCCTGAATCGAATCATCACACAGATAATCCAGGTTTGATTTTGGTTCATTCACCTTTAATCGGAAGCAATTACTTGTCCTGGAAACGATCTATGCTTATAGCCCTAGCAGTTAAAAAACGAACTAATTTCGTTTTAAAGGATGATTTAGCACCTTAAAATGTTGAATCAACTGAGTATGAAACCTGGCTTCAAGGTGATAACCTTGTTTTTGCTTGGATAATCAATACTCTGGCTAAGGATTTAGCAGAGACTTTTCTCTATGCTCCTACTGCTAGGGATTTATGGAAGGAACTGGAAGCGCGCTATGGTGAGAAGGATGGCCACCTGTATTTTCATTTGAGGAAGGAATTGAGTAATGTAGTTCAAGGAAACTCATCTGTTACAGTGTTCTACAACAAATTAAAGAGGCTATGGGATGAAATAGCTATTTTAAAGCCCACACCTAATTGCAGATGCAAGGAAGCCAGATCTCTGATTCCGAATTTATACGAAGAAGATAAGCTTATGCAATTCTTATGTGGCTTGAATGTTAAGTATGAGCATGTTCGTAATCAGGTACTTCTTATGGATCCACCACCAGATTTGAATAAGGCTTGTTCAATGTTCGTGAGAATTGAAAAGCAGAAAGAAATCAGCGTTGTTGATGTGGCTAGCAATGATTTTGCAAATCTGTCTACAAGTTCAAAATCTGTCAGCAATAAACGTACTGGAAATTTCAATAACAAAAACAACAAAGAGAAAGAAGATAAGAGCAAATTGTTTTGTTATATATGCAAACGACAGAGGCATAATAGAACTACCTGTTTTAAGGTCCATGGATATCCAGAATGGTGGAAGGGACCAAAGCCTACTCTGACATCTGGAGGAGCTTCTACAAGTAATAATGGCAAAGCAATGCTTACTCAAGGATCTAATACTCCTTTTGATGAGTATGAAGATTCAGAAGATGATGATGATATGATGAAGCATGTTTCTCAAGGTGTACAGAAAGAAATGCAGAAAATCATGCAGGTCGAAATCCAGAAATACTTAAAAAGCAAGAATAAGGAAATGAAGCAGCAAAATTCACAGAACTCTCATGATTTCAGTGCTTTTGCATCTGCTTCAGGTATTTCTAAACCTCATTTGGTGTTATCTGCAAATGCAAATGATGTAGAAGCCTGGATAGTGGATTCCGGAGCTACATCACATATGAGCTATTGCATTAACTTGTTTCATGATGTGAAAAAGATATGTCCTCCAAGGAAGGTCACTCTTCCAGATGGATCTTCTCAGATGGTTAATATAATGGGGTCTGTGACTTTTTCACATGATTTCACAATCACAGATGTGTTGTACTTGGAGAATTTCCAATACAATTTATTATCTGTACCACAATTACTCCAAAATGATACAGTAAAGTTGATCTTTGTTGGACATAAATGTTATCTACAGGACCAGCGCATTGAAGCCGTTTTGGCTACAGGGACACTGCATCAAGGGTTATATCAACTTGATCCAATTTTCCCCTGTAAGTCTAATATTGCTTTACATAGTAGTGCTACAATAAATCAGTCTAGGCCTTCTAATGCTTGGCTATGGCATCATAGATTAGGTCATATTTCAGTTGAAAAACAAAAACATTTACGAGTTTTCAATAAAGAGGATGTGATCAGAGAGTGTAATGTTTGTTATCAGTCCAAACAACACAGGACGCCTTTTGCATCTAGTACAATACAGACATCTAAGCCTTTTGAACTTATGCATGTGGATTGTTGGGGTCCGTACAAACAAAAATCTATTACTGGAGATAGATTCATGCTTACTCTTGTAGATGATTACACCAGATCTACATGGACAGTTTTATTCAAAACTAAAGATCAAGTTCCAAACTTACTTAGAAGTTTTATACAGATGATCAAAAATCAATTTGAGCTTAATGTGAAGTGTGTTAGGACTGATAATGGAATGGAGTTTGTGGGGCAGTCATGTCAGTCTGTATTTCAGTCTTTTGGCATTAAACATCAGAAGACTTGTGTCTATACTCCTCAGCAGAATGGAGTGGCTGAAAGGAAACATAGACACTTAACAGAAGTGGCCAGGGCACTTTTGTTTCAAGCTGAAATGCCAACTTACTTTTGGGGTGAAGCCATCTTACATGCAACAACTTTGATCAATGTTATGCCAACAAAGGTTTTGAATTGGGAGACACCATATCAGAAGTTATATGGTAATGAACCAAACTATGACAAGTTTAAGGTATTTGGTAGTGCTTGTCACATCGCCAATGTCAATCCTCACAAGGATAAGTTTGAAGTCAGAGCTTACAGATCAGTATATGTTGGAAATTCATTAAATCAGAAGGGTTATAAGGTGTATAATCTTGATTCTAAGAAGTTATGTGTGTCTAGAGACATTATTTTTCATGAAACCCAATTTCCATTCTAAGCTACTGATTCATTTAATGCTCCCAATTATGTCTTAACTCCATCTACCTCAGCCTCTTTTTACAATGATCCGATAGAGGAAGTTTTTGTTTCAATTCCCGAACCACAAAAAGAAACAAACAGCCAAAGTCCCCTCCAACTTCAAAACCAAAACAATTCCTCAGAATCTTCATCCGATGCCATAAACACACCTGATAGTGATCAGTCTGCCCCTATTCCATCAGTTCCTCCCCCAATCCGACAGTCAAATAGAGTATGTAGACAACCAGCGAAATTCAATGACTTTGTTCTTCAATCAAAAGCTCATCCTCTTAACCAAATGTCTTGTTTAGCCTATTCATCAAATCACAAATCCTTTCTAGCTAATATTACTAAAAGCCAAGAACCTAAAACTTATGCTGAGGCATGTCATGATCCCAAATGGCAGGAGGCCATGAATAAGGAGTTACAAGCACTGGAGTCCAATGAAACTTGGATTCTAACTGATTTACCAGCAGGTAAGAAGCCAATCACTTCAAGATGGCTGTTTAGAATCAAATACAATCAAGATGGCACAGTTGACAGATACAAGGCCAGACTAGTGGCTAGAGGGTTTACACAGACATATGGAGAAGATTATATTGATTGTTTTTCCCCTGTTACAAAGGTAACTACAGTCAGAATTTTCATTGCTATTGCAGCAGCTAAAGGGTGGAATATACATCAGGCTGACATTAATAATGCATATTTACATGGTCATGTTGATGAAGATCTTTACCTAGTACCACCAGAAGGGTATGATAAAGCAAAGCCAGGTCAATGTTGTAAACTAGTGAAATCATTGTATGGTTTGAAGCAGGCTGGGAGACAGTGGAATCTGGAATTCACTAACAAGCTCCTATCAATGGGTTTTAAAAAATCCATTCATGACTATTGTTTGTTTACCAAGCAGAGTGGAGGGGAGTTTCTTGTGCTTATAGTTTATGTAGATGACATCCTGATATCAGGAACATCTGATGAACTTATTCAAAAGGTTAAAGAAGAATTGGACAGGACATTCACTATTAAAGACATGGGGTTTGCAAAGTTTTTCCTTGGGATAGAACTTGCAAGGTCATCTTCTGGTATTATATTGTCTCAGCAGAAGTATATCAAAGATATGATAGTGGAAGCCGGTTTGCAGGGTGCTAAAGAAACATCGAGCCCTTTTTCTAGTAGTTTGCAATTCACTGATGCATCTCCCATTTGTTCTAAACCAGATAGGTATAGACGATTGGTTGGTAAACTGCTCTACTTGGATTTTACACGCCCTGACATAGACTTTGTAACTCAACAGTTAAGTCAATTCATGACTAAACCATTAGAAATTCATATGTAGATGGCATTACATGTTCTGAAGTACCTCAAGGGGACAATGTCTTTAGGATTATTTTATCCTAGTGATAATGATTTTCAGCTTCATGCTTATTGTGACTCAGATTGGGGGAGATGCAAGATTACTAGAAGATCTGTAACTGGTTATTGCATTCTCATGGGAAATGCTCTTATTTCATGGAAGTCCAAGAAACAAAGCATTGTGAAAAAATCTTCAGCAGAGGCTGAATATAGAGCAATGGCCACGACTGTTTGTGAGATCAAATGGTTAGCTTATCTACTTAAAGAGTTCAATATTGAAGTACAGCTACCAGTATCCCTCAGATGTGATAATCAATCTGCAATTTATATTGCATCAAATCCTGTTTTCCATGAACAAACGAAGCACATTGCTATCGATTGTCATGTGGTAAGGGAATATATGATAAATGGTTTCATATTTACATCATATGTGAACAGCAAAAGTCAGTTGGCTGATGTTTTAACCAAGCCATTGAGCTCAAATCAGATGAATCCGAGTTTGAGCAAGTTGGGATTGGTCAATCTACCATCCACAACTTGAGAGGGGGGTGTTAGAATTGAGATTGTAATGAAGGTTCATACTAGGTAATATAGGATGTAATGCAGGCTAGTTTTTCCTATATTTCCTATTCTTTTCCCTTTTCTTTGCCTATATAAAGGCCATTCTATTTCATTGTAAATTCATTCGATTAATAACAATTCTCTCTGAGATATTTTCTCAATTCATCATTTCATGAATTTAAACATTACTTATGAAGTATGTTGCATTTCATGAAAATGAAATTCATTCAAGTATCACAATTCACCATATGATTGCAAGTTTCGTCATTCTTAAGTTCCACCAGAATTTACAAACTAATGTTAAGACTATATCATACCTTAAGATTAAATGTGCATAATTTCGTACTCCTGATCTAATAATATAATCAATTGATTTTTATGCAACATAACATATATGAAGAAACTGGAGCATTTGCATTGATTCTGAAGAAATTTCGACAATCCTCAAAGTTTTGTTTTTTACTATATAAACATAAACAAAACATAAAACAAATCACCAATTAACTTATAGATATCTACCAACAGGGCCGGTCCTAATATTTTATGGGCCTTAGACGAAAAAAGAGATAAAAGGATCTTAAAAAAATTGTACTTTAAAGTTTGAAATATAAATTTGAGCTCAATTTAGGCCTAAAATATCATATTATTTAGTCATCTTTAGACCTAAAATATTATTTGGATCCCTTTTGGCCATAGGCCCTAGGCGGCCGCACTCATAGTCTATGCCCATGACCTGCCCCCTTTCTAACAGTGTAAACCAACACGAGTAAGCACAATTAACTTGTAACTATAAAAAAACTGACATAATATCACGAAACGATAATTTTAATAAAAAAATCTCATAGCTTAGCATCGCACGCGTTAGAGGGTGAGTTCTGTGAAGGTTCCACTCAATCCTCTGAGACGATGAAATTGGTGGAGCGTAGACTCCTTCTGAATGTTATATTCAGCAATTGTGTTGCCATCTTCGAGCTGTTTTCCATTAAAAATCAACCTTTGTTGGTCTGGGGGGATCCCTTCCTTCTCTTGGATCTTAATTTTTACATTCTTAATGGTGTCTGAGCTTTCCACATCCACAGTGATGGTCTTTCTCGTGAGAGTTTTCACAAAGATTTGCATCTGAGATTAAATATACAACAACATATACAAGAATTATTATAAATCATGTAAATTTCACTTTTAGAAACCATTATAAAATCATATGTGGACTAATTTTTCATAATTCCAAATATAAATCAACAACATAAATCACAGATCAAGCTAAAATGGAAATGTCTTGAAAATAACCAACCATACTAATAATGTGATTATAGAGTACATCAACGTCAACATTCAACAAAGAACAATAAGATGAACAATAATATCATATACGAAACCTAATATATTTTTGATAATAGACAAAAGCATGAGAAAAGAACCGCATCAATTAACCTTGCAAACATAAAATTTACATCTATATAAGCATAATGAATGATCATCATGACCTAGTAAACATTCCAAAACCTAGTTTTGAAATTCCAAAAGTTAACTGTAAAATCATAAAGGATCTCTTCTAACTATGCAATATCCAGTCAAAACTAAGGTATATTTTCTATTTACAGCAAATAGAACAATTGATTGATCTACAAATCCAAGGAGTTGTTCGATAAACGAAAGTGAAAATCGAAGAGAAATAGAGACTAACCCTAAAAGAGAGAAACTATTTGTTGAAGAATTATGTAGTTTGCAATTTATGATATCTCAACCTATAAACGGTTGGACACTTATTATATTTATCCCATCTCACATGGCTTGAAACTTCAAGTTGTTATAACATAAACATTTCTTTAATATTGAAACGTTCGTATTAATTTGTTTAAAATTTATTTCATTAGGTAAGTTTCTTCATTAAATCTAACTTGTAAGTTATAGGTTGAGAGCTTACTTATGATTGGGGAGATCATGGGTTCGAATTACAAGGGACGGGATAGAAATTTTTCTTTGATATTTAATATAAGTATATTGCATATAATTTTTTTTTTAAAAAAAAACTTGCAAGTTATAGATTTGACTTTTTTTTTTCTTATTTGAGTATTAACTTAAAGTTCAATTAGTTCTCTAATCCATATTTTAAAAGTTAATTAGTTTTCTTACCTTTATAAAATATTATCAATTATCAACTTATACATTCAAATCTGATTAAACTGATAATCGAAACATGAAAAATCATAAAGTGGAGATCAAAATCAAGCTGAAAATATAAAAATAATTGGACTTTTATTTAATTATAGGAGGAATCCAATTAACAGTTTTAACATATATTAGGGACTTAATTGATAATTTTAGAAAGTTAGAATTAAAGATCTAATTAATAATTTTAGAAGGTTATAAATATAATCCAACTTTAAACCTTCAGTATTTTATTTTCTATAAGACGCGTCAAAGAGGTATACATCACTTAAGTTTGGCATGTTAAGATTTTTATTCCTATCCTCTATCTTTATATCAATCCCTTTATATATGATAGTCTTATTGGTCTATTACTCTCTTTTTTCTATGATTAATCTCATAAACTAATTTAGAATAACTCGTTAATTGAGTATGCTTATTAAATTACATGTTGAGATTAATTGAAAATAAAATAAAATAAAATATATGTCTTCTTTGATGAGGGGCGCATCTTCTTTGGCCCTCGTCTTTTCCGGCTCGGATCTTGAATGGCAGTTACTCTGGGGCTTTGATAGGGAATGATGTTTGTCTCATCCGCGTGGCTTTTCCTTTTCCTCACCCTTTGGATCCTTTTTGCCTTGTATGGTGCGGAGGAGGGCTTCTTGATCTGGAATACCTCCGTTTAGGGGACAAGCTTCGGGAATGGGCCTTAGGGGTTCCAGTGGATTCCCTACTTGATTCTCCAGTTCGGGAAGACTTTTCTCACTCGCCTTCTTTCGCTTTTCACATCGGTCGTCAAAGATCAGTGATCCCCAGCTCATGCGTTGTTTTTGCGTCGTCCATCTCTTTTTGCATGGCTGGTAAGTTCTGGGCGAACCTTCGGGATACCTCCTCCGCTAGGGGTTGGTACAGAGAATCTAACTAGGACTGGAGCCCTGCTTGCTGATTAACTTCTTGATTGTTATTCTAGTGAATCTCCGAGTGAATGCGACTAGATTGAGCCATCGGTGAATATTCTAACAGATGGTGGATAATCGAAATCCACGTTCACTGGACCAATGATAACCTGTTACCTGATATTGGTTATGTGTCTAAACCGCACGTGATGCTGATCTGATGTCGTGTTGAGCCTACAAAATAGTATGCAGGTCAGATGGGGCCGAGTCCGACAAACCCGTTCCGATGCCTAAATCAGTTTATGATTTTGGACCGAATGAAAGGGTATGGACTAGTTTAGAGATAGTAGTTAACTTATCGAACCTTGTGTCTATACATGTGTATTTATAGTGTTTGATTAGGTTTAAGGTTGCCATCTTCTTCGGAAATCCTTGCGAAGTTAGGATTCTTGATCCCTTAAGAAGTCTGAGCCCTAGGAGGGATCTTTTGTCTCGTAGGATTCTAGAAGATCCTTTGAGGTGCTGAGGTTAGAATCTTTTGGGTCATGATGGGCACCGCTCGTTGGGTTTAGACCGCAACGATCATTTCAGACCTGTTGAAGTGAGTCCAAAGGCCGCTTTTGGGTGTGTTTGGCCCTTATTACGCTTTGGGCTTGGACCGTAATGACGTCACGTATATAACATCATTTAGACTGATATCAATTGGTATGAGAATGTGATCCTCTTGGGGTTGCAGAGAGAGGTCTATGTCCATGTTCCATCTTGCCTTTAGGGAAAATTTTCCCATCTCCACTCCATGGGAAAAAAACATATCGAGATTCATCTCTATTGGGACGAATCGCTATTAGCAACGGCTGATTTCTGTTCCATTTGCCACTCTATTTATATGAAAGGTATTTGAAATGTCGTTGTTATTAAAATAAAGTGTAAGATTATAATTTTGGTTTTCTTTTTCTCTATTTTTCAGTTTGCAAATACTTCAAAATAATGGAAAATGTTTTGAAAATATTTTTAGTTCGAGAAAATATTTGGTTGAGAAAATAATTTTCCCACTGTTTTTTAACCCATGATTAAAAAAAAGTCCTACCAAAAATATTATAATTTTATATATATATATAAAGTTTAGTATATTAAATAAATTAAAAAATATTTATGTATATATTTTTTAATTATAAGTATTTATTTATTTATGAACAAAATATTTGCGGTAATATAGTTACAAAAAAAATGTATGAAACTATTTCAATTTATCGATAAATTTGTTTGGAAGGTCCATTGTGATAGTTAAATAACAATCAAATCAATTTTTTCAAAATTTCGATAGCGCGGGAATAAAATTGACCTTACTTGAAAACATTTCGATTAAATTTACACTATTTCATATCTATCTATATATATATATATATACATCTACTAAATCTGTAGAAGATATTACTGATGTGTCTTATTTTAAAAGGTTGTTTGCTGACATGTCATTTTCTAAAGCATCGTTTTTCTGAAGCATCGTCTTCTCTCATTTCTAATTATTTTAACATGGTTCCCTGACAGTTGCTACATGTTTTTAACAACTGCTGCCTGTTTTTCTCTACGGTTTCTTTCTTCTTCCTCATTTGCACGTCAGTGATTCTCATTTCCTATTTTCTGTTTCCTTCACCTCTATCTATATCTTAGATGTTCTTCCTCTGTTTCCCAGAGCGTTTGTGGTCCGCTTCTCTGCAGTGTGTTCTCCTATCAATTCCACAGTGTTGCCTGCCTCTCTCGGTTTTGTAATTTTTCACCCATTTTTGTCTCTCTCGATTTCAGTGGAGATGATTTGGCCAAATTAGTATCTGGGTACCAAGTTTTTCATCAAAAGAAGGGGAAATAACGACTCTATGTGTAAGAGATATCTTTCGGTTCCTACAGTTGTTATGATTTCTAGGTATTATTCTCTCTGATCTTTTTTTTACTCTGCTAATTTATTCTCCATTCCTCTTTTTGCTCTATCTTTTTCCGTTTCCCTAATCTATTGCAATCTGTTTCCATAGGAATTGTGGGTTCAGTGGAATTGTTGGAGATGATTTGGCCAAATTAGTATCTGGGTACCAGGTTTTTCATCAAAAGAGGGGAAATAACGACTCTACGTGTAAGAGATATCTTTCGGTTCCTACAGTTTATGATTTCTAGGTATTATTCTCTCTTATCCTTCATTTTTTTCCAGAATTTTCATAAGAACTATGAGTAGAGGTTCTGCATATAAAGGATTCCAATCATATGGACCCGGCTATCAGTATTTCACTGAGAGACCATAATAGAAAAGTGTCTAGAGTCGAATTTCACATTTGCAGATTAAAGATCCAAAAGCATGTTGGTTCATAACCAATGCAGTTGCTAAGGTTGGTCCTCCCATTGTCATTCTTTCTTTTCCACAGGGTATGTTTGAAGGGATTCTTTTCCAATGGTTTGTTTTGTGAAAACTGGTTTTTTAGACTTGAACACCGATTCTTATCTTCATCTTTTCTTTCCCTATATTTTGCTGCACTGTTATTTGCTAATTTATGTTTTAGTGGCTTAGGAAACTGATTTGCATAATGGAAACTCTGCAATATTGTATATTACCTTCTGATCAACAGGTTATTTTGTAGATTAATAAACAAAGCAAAAGGTTTTGTCTGGATTTCATCGTTGGTCACTTTTCTTCTTCACTTCTTTGTCAATCTAAGTTAGCTTTACTAAAAGGTTAATTTTTTCCCATTACTTTTTTTCCCTCAGTTCTTCATCTCTGATGTGTTTGTTTTGGGTTGGATCTTCCGGTTTTCCAGCTTAGTGGAACTTTCGTGGGTTTGCACTGTCTCTGCAGCTATGAGTTCAATCTATCATGGTTTCAAAGGTATACATTTGCATCTTTGTGTGTTCAATTTTATATAATTTTTCCTTTACAATATTTATGAGAAATTTGAGTTCGTATTTGTTTTATATGCATTGAATTATTCTGAAAATTGTTTTGTGAATCCAAGAACACACATAAAATGGGGCTCATTAAGATTGGGAATTTCAGGTTTTGGTTGAGAGGGAAGACTGAAATCAAGAGCTAGCTTCTATTCTTAATCGACCATCTCCTCTCAATGATCTCACTGGTCTTATGGTTTGTTTTATCTTTAACTCTACTTTCTCTTTGTATAAAAGTGTTATTATGTTTATAATTGATTCCTTTTGCAGATAATTTGGGATGATGAAATTTGAGTTCATAATTTGAGTTCAGATTGGAAGAAATTACTATCAATTTCGTCCCAGTTTCAAGCTTGGGATATTAGCTTTGGTGGAAGCTTTTGCTGGTTAAATTCCTAGCCTAATGAAAATCAGGCTTCCAAATTTACTCAATGGATACTTTATCTTTTCTCCTATTGCATCTTTGTTTTTTATATATATTTGCTCATTTCTGCTGTTGAATAATTAGTTGCAAATTAATAAGCTGTGTTTTTTGTAATTGCTTATATTTGTTCGCATTGGTCATTATATCATTCTTTTGTATGATAGAATCAAATCAGTGTATATCAATAGATGTTTGTTTGTTGAAAGGTTGAGCATTATCCTTTCCATTATGCTCTTTTAGAGTTTTTGTTTACAAGGCTATTTTGTAGAGCATATAAAATTTTAGATGCAGGTAACAGTTTCATGAAGTTTTCAGATGCAGAATTCTCAATTCGATGAAGTAAGCACGCTGTGAAATATATCATGGGTTTTCGATTCATAGTAGTTGAATCTGAGAACGCTTGGGTTATTAGGTATGAAATTACTTTCAATTTCTTCTTGGTTAGAAGTTTTGAATATATAGATCACTGCTTGACTCATGGGTTTTGTACTAGAGTTCTTGGTTGATTTATTGAACTTTTGAACTTTTGAGTTCTTGGACACCCGTAGAGGAGAGGCAGATAGTCAAGGAGTTGATGGATGAGGCTGAGCTTCAATTTTTATCTCAAAGTTTTTTTTGTTGATCTTAAAGATGTCATTTCCAGTCATGGTCATTTTGATGTGTATAATTTTTTTATTTTAGGATGCTTGATTTGAAGCTCTTTCTCCCCTTTCTCATTTTCTTTCTCTTCCCTTTTCCCCCTAATGACCAATATTGTAATTTAGTTATTGTCCCAGGTTAGAGAATATGCTCAACACAATGATGCTATTTTCTTAGTTGTAATACCTGCATGCTATTCATCTATCAAAAAAAAAAAAACCTGCTATTTAGGTCGCAGAAATTTCATCATCTAGAGCCCTGAGAATTGCAAAGTAGTTCAATGCACAAAGTGGGTTCATATTTATGCATGCATCTTCTGCATACTTTTGAAGAATTATAATTTCTCTTCAAATTTCTTTGGTTTTACATTTATTTTATTCTGTATATGTTTTCAGTTGAAAATCTTCTTATCTTTCATAGTTTTTTAGTGTATTAAGTTTTTGATCTTTTATTTTAAATTAACATTTTAAAGCTCTGATCTTTTATTTTTTTATCACATTAAACCTCCGATAATCAAAAAATTCGGCTTTGAACATAAAACTCAGTTTAACGTTAAATTTGATGATTATTGATTAAATTCATAAATGTATAAAAGTTTAAAAAGGAAAAATGAACTATATAATTCAAGACGTATTAAAATAAAATGTTAAAATTATTTTATAGATTTTATCAATTAAAAATATGCAATCTGTGCAATAAATTAAATGGATTTAAATTATTTTATTTATTATTTATTTCAACTATATTTATACATGAATAAATAAATATATGTAAGTGAAGAAAATTATTGAGCATCCCGTGCATTGCACGGGTACTCATGCTAGTATTAAAACTAAATTTGTACTTCACTTGAAACATTAAATTTACACGTGTATTTAATCATGATTCATAATAATTTATTAAAAAATAAAAAAACTTCTAATTTTTAACCCTAACGTCTTCAAGTAAGATCAATTTTAGCCATGCGCTATTGGAAATTTGAAAAAATTGGTTTCACTGTTATTTAACTGTCACATCGGACATTTCAAATTTTATCGATAAATTGAAGCAGTTGCGTATATTTTTTGTAACTATATTAGTAACACAGTAAATATTTTAGACAGTTAGCATTTTATAACATAATTTTTTGGTAGTAATATACTAAAGATTTAACTTTAACGTTTCAAGTGCAGTGCAGATTTAATCCTAACGTATGAAATTGTGTAAATTTAACCTTAATGTACGTTTTCAAGCAAGATCAATTTTAGTTTTTAGCATTTTAACAAAAATATTATTAATAATTTTTAGCACGTTTCGCTCCTTAACGCATAACTATCTTTTACAGTTCGATCACATTATATTTGTTAGTTTTTTTACACTCTAATTAGTTCGATCACTGTCTTTTACACTTTAATCACGGTTTATAATAATTTATTAAAGGTATAAGAATCAAATTTAACTCAGGCGTTTCAAGTGAAGTGCTACTTTAGCTCTAACGTATGAAATTGTGCAAATCTAATATTTTCAAGCAAGATCAATTTTATGTGCAATCGAAAATTTGAAAAAGACTGGTTTACTATTATTTTACTGTATCAGACCTTTCAAACAATTTTATCAAAAATTTGAAGCAGTTTCGTACATGTTTTGTTGTTTTTTGTAACTATATTAATAACATAATAAATATTTTAGACAGTTTGAAAATAACAGAGTAACATAGTCATTTTGTTTCGTACTGACTATCCTGAAAGCTAAGATATGTTTAGTTAAAAATTTACAAAAATAGACAAATTGACCAAATAGTTAACCGTGGCAAAAAAAAATAAAAACCTTATAATATATATTTTAAAATATAAGGACTAAACAATGTGTTACGTTGGTTTCAAAAAAAAACAATATGTTATAAAAGTGGAGACTAATAAATTATTTATCATAATTAATAGGGTAATTAATTTATTAGTCCCTATATTTTGACAAAACACATTGTTTAGTCCCTGTATTTTCAAAAACACATGGTAAGGTCCCTAACCTTTTTCTCAGCGAACTGTTTAGTCCTTCCGCCTGTTTGTTAGATTTTTTTACCGTTTATGACTTCGGAAATTACTAAATTACCCTTTACTATTTACCTTCAAACTTCAGAAAAGAAAATCCAATTTAGAAGAAGAAGCTATTTGTATGGAGAACAATAAAAAGAACAGACCCAATGCTTACGAATTTGAACGATTAAGAAGAAAATCAAGAAGAAGAACATTCAAAGTTAATTTCAGATGCATTAGAGTTTAAAGGAAATGAAAATAAAGGAAAAGAAGAACGTAAATCCAAATTGACTAACAGAATCTTCATGAGAATCTAACGGCAGGGACTAAACAGTTCACCGAGAAAAACGTTAGGGACTAAACAGTTCACCGAGAAAAACGTTAGGGACTTTATCGTGTGTTTTTAAAAATACAGGGACTAAATAGTGTGTTTTGTCAAAATATAGGGACTAATAAATTAATTACCCTAATTAATAACATACTTACTCTAAATTTTAATTTAAACAACCATCCTTTTTTTTTAAACAAATTTAAACAACCATCCTCATTTGAAAAACTAAAAGAAAGCTGAAATTAAAAAATTAAAGAAGAATCTCTTAGACAACTCATTTTGTGTGCTGAATGTTTTCTTACCATTACGGCTGCTTATGCATCGTAATGGTCAGAGTTCCTTACTACTATGGGGTTCAAACTGCCCTAATGGAAACTCTTTTAACTCTCTACTTAAAAACAGGGGAAAATTATAAAACTGGGTTAAATGGGAGACCCATTTACATATTAAACTCATTTACTAATTTTACTACATATCTAGACTGATTTTGTGTGACTTTCCAAAAATATCCCTGACCTTCCCACTTCCACCACTTGCGAATCGTCGCTCCCTCTATCTCCTTGGTTATGCGAAAAGTTGCTCCAGCATTAATGATTTCAAGACTTTTGATCTTCCTTTCTTCCTTTAAAATGCACGAAATCTGCACCATTTAGTCAAAATCACAATGAATTTCTCTTTTTCCCCTCTTCATCTCTTGATTCTGCAACTTCCCAACCCTAGAAAACGAAGTCATGGTTTTTCATCTTCCTGTTCGTTGCTTGGTTTCTTTCTTCTTGTTACCATCAAAGAAATGGTTTTTCTACGTTATTTCCTTCGTTCTTCCCATGTTATCATATTGTTATTGTCGCTTTTGGGGGTGAAAGGGGTGAAAAATGTAAGTATCTGTTTTTTTTTCTGCGTTTTTTCATGAATTCACTTCGCAATCGATGGTTTCGCTAAGCTTTGCGAAGAGAACGAGCCTGGAAAGTGATGATCTACTTCGTAAATTGATGATTTCGCGAAGTTCTGCGAAGAGAAAGAGTCTGAAACGTATGGATCTACCTCGCGAATCGATTAGTTCGCGAAGTCTGCGAATAGATCCTCACGTTTCAGACCTCGCAGACTTCACGAAAGCATCGATATGCGACGTAGATAGTCACATTTCAGACCTCGCAGACTTCGCGAAAGCATCGATATGCGAAGTAAAATCACCTCTTCCCCTGCACATTTACATTCGCATGCTTCGCTAATTTTCATTTCGCGAAGCCAAAATCGTCCTTTTTCATAACAAACACGGTTAATTTTTTCTGTAGATGGTTGAATACGTAACATCCCTTTCTGGAAGGCGGCGTACTGGGCTGCAGGGAAGATGATTTTCCTTCCTGTGTAGGGATGAACTTCCCCAAAATTGACACATTCACTCCTGAAATGATTCGTTAGGAGAGGTTGTGTCAATCTCGGGGTGCACCATGGGACACGTCCATCCCATGGTGCCAATCTTCAAAGTGGACCTAACTTAATCTGGTGCCAATTTTGAAGCGGATGAGTAATCTTGGTACCGGATTAGTTAGTTTCACTTTAAAATGATTGGTTGGCAATCTTGTTGTAAATTTTGATAATGTTATGATTTGAATGTTGTTATTGTGGCAATCTTGTTGTAAATTTTGATAATGTTATGATTTTAATGTTCGAATCCGTTGTTGTTTGCCAATTTTTGTTATATACCACTTCGCGTATTAGCTTCAAATCATATCCAGCATTCGCATATGCAAACTAAATTCATCAAGCAAAACAAACTTCAGCTTCGCAAGCTTCGCATATGCGAACTAAATTCATTAAGTAAATCAAAACATTAACTTCGCAGGCTTCGCATATGGGTGAATATGCGAAGTCAGACGGGATGGGGCGAGCTCCGCGTAAATATTGAGAGTATTTTTGGAAAGTCACACAAAATCAGTCTAGATATATAGTAGAATTAGTAAATGAGTTTAATATATAAATAGGCCTCCCATTTGACCCAGATTTGTAATTTTCCCTTAAAAACGGTCCATTTTTTTCAAATAACACCAAATTGGTGTCTAAGCCGGCGGTCCAGGCTAATGTTTTCAAAATTAGTTAAATAATTTATACTGCGTAAGAGAAATCTAAAATAAACAAAGCGCATCTGGTGTAGTGGTATCATAGTACCCTTCCACGGTACTGACCAGGGTTCGATTTCCTGGATTCGCAGACACCTTTTTCTGTTTTTAAAAACCATATGTGATTATTGATTTAATTTTTTTTCACTGTTTTTAACCATGACAAATTGATTTATTTTTTTTCACATAACTTAATATGTATAACATTTTTTTTATTTTTAAAAACCATGTCACAATTGATTTAATTTTTTTCTTCATAAATTTAATATGTAGATAAATAATGAAATAATTTTTTTATATTATTTATCTACATATTAAGTCTATAAAAAAAGTCTATAAAAAATGTAATTTTATTATATTTACATATTACATGTCAAAAATTATGTCGTGTAGCAAAAAAATTTAACAGATCAATTAGTTTTTCTTCTAAAATAAGTTAAATGTCACCCATGAGAATACTCTAGAGGGAAAACATAACTTTTCTCTAAAGAGTTCCGCAAATATCATATTCTTTTTGTTAAAACTACCATTACACAATTTTATACACATGACAATTGATTTAATTTTTTTTCATATTATATGTAGATAAATAAGGAATTAATTTTTTTCTTATTTATCTACATATTAGGTCTATAAAAAACAAAATTATAATTTATTATATTTACATGTAAAAAATTGTGTCCTGTGGTAAAACAATTTAACAAATCAATTAGTTTTTCATCTAAAATAGGTTAAATGTTACCTACTAAAATACTCTCAAGGGCATACATAACGTTTCTCTAAAAACTTCCGCAAATATCGTATAATTTTTGTTAAAAACACCATAACACAATTTTTTACACGTGGAAATTAATTTAATTTTTTTTTCATATGGATTTAATATGTAAATAAATAAGGAATTGATTTTTCTTATTTATCTACATATTAAGTATATCAAGAAAAAAATTATAATTTTATTATATTTACATGTGGTAAATTTTTTTAACAAATTGGTTAGTTTTTTTCACATATGAGAATACTCTAAATGGAAAATATTATCAAATATTACTGACCGGGGATGTGAGGCCGTTGAGGGGAGCACCACCGCCTCCTAGTACAACAACCCATATGCCAAGTTAGCACTTTGCAAATGCTTTAGATACAATGAGTCTGGACATCACTCCAATGAGTGCCCTAAGAGGAGAAGCGGCAATATAGTAAAGCAGAAGATGACTCTAATGATAATGATGGCGTATATTGTGAGCCACTTAAGGATGTGGATGATGAGGAGCTTGAGACTCAGGTCATACATGTTGTGAGGAGATTTCTTGTGTCAAACTCGACGTTTCTTGTAAGGGGAGAAATGTACTGTCATTATTGATAGCGGGAACCAAGAGAACATAATTAGGAATGTTCCCGCGAAGAAGGTTGGGTTGATTGTGGAGGAACATCCTAACCCATATAGTGTGAGTTGGATCAAGAGTGTTGTGGAGCTTCGAGTCAATCAACTCTCGAGGACATGCAGTGGCGGATCTAGGATTTGAGGGAGGGGGACAAAACTCTATATAAATTTTTTTTTAGACAAAATAACATTAATTGAAAAAAATATACTTTAGTACATAATTGTTATTCGATATAAAATATCTTAAAATAATAATAAAAAAACTTCTAATGCTAAGTAGATCGACGATTACGAGGTGGCAATTGACATCTACGATCTGTCATAGCTTGAAAACAATCTGCTGCCTCTACATATACTGCTTCTTTTTAGGGTTAAGGTGCAAAAATACCCCTAACGTTTAGGACCAGGAGCAATTTTACTCCTAACGTCTAAAATGGTGCAATTTTACCCCTAATTTTTGTAGCCAAGAGCAATTTTACCCCTAACGTTGATAAATTGGATCAATTTCAGACACTATAATAAAATACATCCATTTTTTTCTTTATTTTGCACCAATTGCATATCAATTTGTTCTAAAAAAAAGGATATAATGTTTTTTTGTAATTTAATAATAAAATTGGAGATTAATATTTATAAATTCGGTGGATTTTTTGAACTTTTTTGTCTAATTCGTACAAAAGACACTATATTTTTAATATTTTTTCACATCCCAACATATGTTTGTGATTTGTTACTGATAAAATAACGCATGTGTGAAGTGTGGATGACAAGATTCATGACCGAGAAGATAGTTTGATGAATTATTTCTCAAATTGTCCCCATTTATCAATGTTAGGGGTAAAATTGCTTTTGGCTTCCAACATTAGGGTAAAATTGCACCATTTTAGACATTAGGGATAAAATTGCTTCTGACCCAAAATGTTAGGGATTTTTTGAATCTTAACCCTTCTTTTTATATCAAAAACTCACAAGGCAAAACAGCGTCGTTTTGAGGGGAACCAAAACGACGTCGTTTTGGACTAACAAATTTTTTTATTATTATTTGTTGAGGGGGGGGGGGGGGGGGGGGGGGGCAAATGCCCCCTACATCCGCCCTGTGGATATGGTTGCATGTCATATGTTTTTGGGGAGACCTTGGCATACGATAGAGATGTTATTTATGCGAGACGACGGAACACTTACAAGTTTGTGTTCGATCGGATACCAAGTTTCTAACTCACTATTGGAGGACCCTTTGGGCTTTGTTCGACACTTCCTTGAAGTTTAGTACTACCGCTTACCCTCAAACCGATGGCCAAACCAAGGTGGTGAACCGAACCTTGTGGAACCTCGTGTAATGGTAAGTCGAAGATGTGGGACTTGGCGATAGCTCAAGAGAATTTTGCATACAACGTGGCCATTCATTTGGGAACCAAAAACTCGCTTTTTGAAAAGGTCTACACCAAAGTACCCAACCACACCCTTGATATTGTGAGCATACCAAAAGAGGATAAAGTTAGTATTCCTGCTCAAAAGCTAGCTCATGAATTCCAACAAATGCATGATGAAGTGAAACAAAAACTTGAAGAGCAAAATGTCAAGTTGAAGGCCAAACTCGATGAGCACCAAAGGGATGTGCAATTTGAATTCAAGGATGAAGTATGGTGTGTTTGATCAAGGAGTGATTAGCTAATGCCCTGAGTAGAAGCTTCAACCTCGAAAATATGGCCCCTATATGATTATCAAGAGAGTCAATGCCAATGCGTACCATATAGCACTCCCGAATTGGTTGGGAAATATGTCTCTTTCATTTAATGTTCGAGATTTGAGTCCGTTCAAGCCGGATGCATCTCTCGAGCACACTACCAAGCCTTAAGGTCTAATTCTTTTCGGGGAACAGAGAATGATGAGGGCGTCAAGGGAGATGTAGGGGAATTACCAAAACATGGCTCACACGACATGTGAGAACAGCCACACGTTGTGTAGATTTTGAACATTGGCAAGGAAGAGTGACCAAGGCCCCCACACAGCATGTGTAGAAGCCCATATAGCGTGTGGCCAATAACCCGAGTCTCTGTTTCTTTTAGTTAATTCACATGGCTTGTGGATTCACGACGTGTGGATGATCAAAATTTCAATCCGCATGCGTCATTTTCCATACGCCGTGTGGACTAACTTAACCAGCAAGTTCTGCAATTTCTACATTATGTTCTATTTCCTGTTTTACCACTATTTATTTACTATTTTGTTTTTAACCTATTTACTAGCTTGTCATTAGTTTATTGTAACTATTTTACCCCTAATGCCTTAAGTTATGTTAGTGGTGTATTTATGGATATTATGTTATTTTTAACCTAGGTTTCAAATCTTATTTCCTTATAGTTTAGTTAAAGAGGAGTTATTTATCGTTTCAAATCCGTATCATATTAGAATAAAATTGATTAAACAATTTAATCTAACTAAAATAATAAGTTTGAATAAATAACCAAAACCAATCTAATCAATGTTGGATTGGTTATTGACAACCAATCTATGGATTCATTCCTTGATTGGATCGACACATGAACATCCCTATTAGTAGTAAGAAGCTCTCTAATGTGTCAACCCAATTCTTCTTATTTGCAAGTCAATCCTTTTTATTTGCTATTAGGAATGTTTTAAATTACAAAGTGTCTCATTAGTCATTTGAATTTGGGGTAAATTACATCCATGGCCACTGAACTTTATCATTTTAATATTATGGCCACTGAACTTTAATCTTTAACAGTATGGCCATTGAACTTTACACTTTTTAACATCGGTGGTCACTCAAGTTTAACTAACTTCTCAAAATGACCGTTAACGACTTCAAAATGAAAATATTCAAGAATTAAAATTGTTTAGAACGACGATTACCATGAAACCATTTTTTATTTTTCAAAATCACATTTTTTGGAGTTTTCTCTCTTTAAAAATTCACACTCTCCCTCCTAACCAAACAACGCCTAAATAATCTCAAAAAAAAAAAAAAAATTCAAGAATTAAAGTTCCTTAGAATATCATTAACTCTTTGAATTTTTTTTTTTTAAAACCGTCAATGGTCGTTTTGAGACGTTGAGTGGCCACCGGTGTTAAAAAGTGTGAAGTTCATTGACCATACCGTTAATAAGAATTGAAGTTCAATGGCTACAATATTAAAATGGATAAAGTTCAGTGGCCATAGATGTAATTTACCCTTTGAACTTGCTTAAAGTGACCTATCAGTCACTTGAAATTATTTAAAGTGACATATTGATCACCTAAACTTACTTACAATAATCTGGGTTTAAATTTATTTAAAGTAACATATTTTTCAATTTTCCAAGTAATTATATTACTTTAAACAAGTGTGTTTACTTATAATGATCTACTTGGTTATTTATCTAAATTTTCTCTTATTTTACCTGTTGAATTTAAAAAATTAATCATGTAACTTTAGTATTCAAGAGGCTAATGAGTTCATGAAACGATTTTGGCCAAGTTGAAAGGATCATGATATATTAAACCTAAAAGTAATTATTGAAGGTTGATGTAGATAACAATTTAGTACACATGTCAAACTTGACATGTATGGAACAGCCCTCAATTTGACATGGAAGACCCAAATGGCACAAGGCTTTGCAGTACCATTGGTGGCGACCCAAATGGTACCGTAAAAACGGAGAAAATCCATTTTGGCTTTAACCATTGGAGAGGGTCTAAATACCCAATATAATATAAGCACCAAAACAGTCTAATTTTATAAATAGATTTACAAATCAGCAATTTTACTAGATGATTAAGGTATTTTTAACCCTCATCTAACTTCTAGAACTCAAATTACAATTCTATCACATGTCAATAATACATGGAGTAATATCATGCTTCTTTCTGAAATTCTACTGGAAAAAAAAAGTTTATCCTTGAGAAAATTCACTTTTACATGAAATTGAAAATCAGACAATATGTAAAATAATGGAGTCAAAATCGTGGGCGCTCTCTAATTCAATAACTTAGTGCTTGAAGGTACCAATTTACCTTATTGAAGCACTACCAATTGATTCAACTTTGCACACCCCGGCCGAAGTTGTAAGTGGAATATTTTTGTAGCAAGCCACCAAATCCGCATTAGTCTGCAGATCGACTTGCAATGTTTCCCACACCTTTTTCTTGGGATTCAGAACATCATCGGGCTCGCCTTCGAAGCCTGGAAAGGTAACTCTCTCTCCAACGATAGCAGATTCAGGTGGATCTACTAGCTCAACCTGAACGGAATCCATAATTGACAAAATTACTTCAGTAATTGCAACATGTATGAGAGATCTTAGTACTAGTAGTCTTCTTCTCAACATCAAATCAGTATAATCTCCACTATGATAACTAAAAAAAAAAAAAAACATGTTGGGTTTTGAACACATCAGCTGCAACTTTCATCCCATAAACACATGCTGATCATTATTAGCAATGTGCTTCCAAATTGAAGTTGACAGCCATACATAACACAAATTATCTTTAAATAGCATAAGCTTATCAGTCGAAACCTGAATTTTAGCATAAAAATGAATGATACTGCCACCAACTAGACCTTACTAGCATGTATTTCTAGGCCAAATTTGATCAAGCTATGTGAGATTTTTTGCTTAGATGAGTTTCTTTCAATACTTGAATGCTGAGATCAGTTACCAAGTTCTAATATTATACAAATTTATACTTTTTGGGAATTAGTTCAAACGATCTTTTAATGAATTTAGCCCCATAGAAAAAAGAATCCAAGGGGCTGACATCTACATTCTAGCAATGGTTCTTAGTACTAACTAGTTCAAGCTGAATAACATGGAAAATGAAGCTCCAGAAACAAGAGAATAGATGTAAACAAGATTCTGAAGCAGTGAATTGACTTGCTAACCTTGGTGTGGTCACTGTTGGAAGCGGCAAGAACCATAGCTTGTGACTTGATACCCCTCATGGTTGCTGGCTTCAAGTTACAAAGAACACATACTTTCCTATTCTGCAATAGCAACCAGAATTATGAACAACCTCATAAGAAAGGCACTTCCAGAAAGTGAAAAATTTACCACATTAGTATTATTATCTGTAAAAGATACAAAAATTACCTGCATTTTTTCAAGAGGTATATACTTGACAAGTCCACTAACAACTGTTCGGGTCTCCCCTCCCAAATCTATTTCTTCCACGTATAGAGAGTCTGCATCAGGATGCTTCTGAGCTTTCGTAATTAGACCAACACGAATATCAAGTCTGGTGATGGTAATTTCTGGCTCAACAGTGCTCTTTGATTTGGCAACAGCAGCTGTTTTTTTGGCTTGTTGCTTCTTCCCACCATCTGTTAACCCAAGAAATGTCTCATGTAAGCTACACTTTTGAAACCAAAACCAACTACTCTTACATGTAATTATAACAAGTAATAAGGGAAAACTGAGAATCGTTTCTGTGACGAACAATACAATTGTTTAATTGAAATGAGAACATTAGGAAAATTTATGACCTGAAATTTTTGTCTTCTTCAGTTGCTCGGCAGTCTTTGCTGCTTCAGCCTCTGCCCTCTCTGCCTGACTTCCAGCAAATTTCTTCCTGAAGAAATCCACTTCTTCATCTTTCTGCACATCAATAAATGCTAATTAGATAAATTTTGGACTGGGGTAGCAATATGCCCTGTGTCTCATCCCCATTCACACACCAACAACCAAGACATGTAAATGCACCTAACCAACACATCAAACAGACACCCGATGCAAATTGCAAACAAACACTTGAGAGATGAGAGGATGTACCAGTTCCTTGAACAGTGGCTCTGGTGTCCCAATTTTATGATTGGGAGGTAAAAACTCCCACGGTCTCTTTGCCTGATCAATATCTCCCTTATCATCACAAAGTGAGGCTTGCTCAAGAGACATATTAAGCTGCTTGAAAACCTTGTATACCAAAAAAAACAATTTCAGATTCAATTCTTTTCTAATAAACCATTCTGTGATTACATCTTATGGAAACATAGAACTTAACATACCTCAACAGAGAAGGATGGCATGAAAGGTTCCAATAAAGTTGCAAGAAGATATACAAGACCTACAGAAGTTCTCATAACGATGTTACAAGAAGGTTGATCTTCCTTGTAAAGCTTCCAGAATTGGCTTTCCTGCATAAAAACACATTAGGAAAAGTATTGGTCTTGCAGCCATCTTAAAACAGCAGAATGGCATTATGACATGTAATGAATTTTCTGAACTAGAGTAATGGCAGTCAAATATACTTACTTGCAAATATGCATTTCCTTCACCAGAAATGCTCATTGCAATTTTTAGTCCTTGCTTTAATTTAACCTGGAAAAAAATTGCCATGACAAACATGAGTAAAATCGAAGTGGCATGCATTATGAAACAACAAAATTTGGAAATATATGTTTACTTTCTCCATGGCTTCAATATATTGCTCCACATATTTACCAACATCTTCAGCTAATTTCTTTGTTAAGGGATGTGAGTCAGCATTAGGAGCATCTGGAATAATTGAACCATATCCTGTGCCTGTAGATTTAACAGTCAATCAATCATTATGCCTTTTTTCTTATAAGCAAAGCCACATCCAGAAAATCTTATCATGGAAGCTCTAGGAGCATCACATTTAACACCAGCCCAACCACAAACGTTATGAAAGTCCCCTAATATTATTATAAAGAGTCTTCAAAGCATATGAAAGAAATTATATGATAATTAAATCATGCACAAGTTCTTTCTTTTAGGAGAAAATTTATCCCCAAAAAAAATATAAAAGAAATCATGGCATGATTAATCCAACCAAAGCTTCAGAATCTACGTCAACTGGACTGAACAGGTATTGGGGAAAAATAGTTCAAAATGATACAAGTTCAAGAAAAGAAAAGGTAAATAATAACTTGAGCCAGTAAATTCTAAATATTAAACCCTTTCATTGATGGAAATATGCAACTCCTCTAGCCTAATCAGGCTTATCAACCAAGAATTTCAGAAATCCAAGGACAAATCTCAAGCAGCTGATGTACCTGAAGGTTTAGCAATAAAGCTCAGAACTCGATTGATAAAGTTGCCCAAATTACTGAGCAACTCACTGTTGAGTTTGGCTTGCAAATCGGACCAGGTAAACAGCGTGTCAGAAACCTAATTAACATGAGACCAACAAAATAAGTAATATATATATTGGAAAAACCGGTTAGAATATGTTAAACTATAGTCTGAAAAACAGAGAAGACAATTACCTCAGGTCTGTTTGTCAATAAATAATATCTCCACACTTCTACAGGAATATTTGTATCTTTGGCATCATTACCAAAAACTCCTATGCCTTTACTCTTGGAAAACTTTCCTAGATTAAAAAATTGCCAATACAAGACATAAGGTCACCATCTTCATTATAAAAGTAATCATCATTTCTTTTTTCCCTTGATATCACAACAACTACCAACAATTGCATATTGGTGCGCCCCACAACACTAACCTGCTTCATAGTTTAAGTATTCAGTAACACTTATAGTCTTCATCAAGGTCCAATTTTCACCAGTCCCAAGAAGAGTAGAAGGAAACATAACCTGTAACAATGAAATAATTACATTTCATGAAATCAAGATATTGACCACTTACAAGTAAAGTAACCAGGCTGCCATTAGAGAAAAGAACACAACCATCTTCCAAGTCACAGGTTCAAAACATTTGTAGAGTTATAAGAGAAAGATGTGTAATGTCCATTTTAGACAACTATATATCTATATACACAGGTCATATAAAGGGGCGGCCCAGTGCACTACGCGTCCCCGCTGAGCGAGGCTCCGGGGAGGGATCCCACCACAAGGGTGTACTAGGAGCAAGCCTTCCCCTACCAATTTAATTGGCAAGAGGCCGCTCCTAAGACTCGAACCCATGACCTCTTGGTTACACAACAACAACGTTTACCGTTGCGCCAAGGCTCGCCCATATACACAGGTCATATATGATAAACAAATAAATTTAAAAAAAATTGAGAATAGTGAGCTTACAGTGTGGAAAGGAACATTATCCTTGCCCATAAACTGATAGAGCTCCACATTTTCAGGATTCTTCCACCACTTTTCCCAGTCTGGAGTGTAGCATGAAGTGATTGAGACATACCCAATAGGTGCATCAAACCAGACATAGAAAACCTACCAATTATGTCATTGCAGATTAGAAAAATACCATCAAGTAAAAATGTAATTTGTCTTAAATGTGCACATCAATTTTCACAAGGACAATAAGATGATGAAAGAAAACCATTCCACAGTAACAAAAAGCAATTAGAATGTATAAAATGGGTTCTAACTTTATCCTTAAATTTCTCGTGTGGTACTGGAACTCCCCACTTCAGATCTCTGGTAATACATCGCTGTCTTAGTCCTTCTTTCAACCAGGCATTAGTTGCTTGAATAGCATTTTGACTCCAGGATCCAGCTACAGACATGTTCTCAATGTAGTTTACCAGTTTATCCTTCAGCAATGGAAGCTCAAGAAACAAGTGATCTGTATCACGAATGCGTGGAGTATTTCGACAAACCTGTTCAGGTAAAAGATAAATGTGAAGCAAATTAAGATAAATCGTGAGTTTCTTGTTATACTATGTTTAAAAGTGAAGAAGTGGTTAACTAACATTAGCTGTCAAATTGCTTATTTATTTCTTTAAATAGCATTTCAATGAAAAAAAAATTGTATTTCTGGCTTAGAAAGAAGTTCAAAGTGCAGCAGCGGGTTAATCACACAGGCATAATTTTAGTTTCCACATTTAATTTATTGATATTGCTATCAAGTAATAATGCACCTAATGTAGTCTCCAAAAGGTATCCTTCCTATAGAAAATAATTGTAGGGGCATAAAGAAAACCAAAAGTGAAATGGGCTTTAACATATTTAAGCTCATGTTTCTAGGTTGCACTAAACATTCAAGGTCCAAAGTATAACAAATCTAGATGGCAATGCCACAAACATGCAACAAAGCTCCAATTAAGTGGGAGATGGCTGGAATCATAAAGAAAGGAAAAGAATGTCAGGAGAAAAAAATACAAAGCACACCTTGCACCTAGGATCTTTTAACTCTGTCGGATTCAGCAACTTTCCACAGTTTTCACATTGATCTCCTCGTGCAGAATCATAATTACACCCTTCAGTCGGACAAGTACCCTCTACAAGCCGATCAGCTAAGAACCTTTTGCAGGTATCACAGTAGAGCTGAATCAGAGTAAGAGTTAGTAGCATATACCAAGATCACCACAATGATTAGACCAAATAGAGGCCAAGTAGATGACAGACCAGAAGTAAACATAACAATCAACCAAGCAATTAAGCATGTGTTATCCAAATAGAGGAAAATATACTCCATACCTGCTGCATTGTGTTCTCAGAAAGCCAATTGTTCTCTAACAACTTCTTAAAAATTGCTTGGCAAACTTCAGTCTGTTGTGGACTTGATGTGCGTCCAAATTCATCAAAACTTATATTGAACCAGTTATAAACGTCTCTATGAATTGCATGATACCTGGAGAGAAAAAAAGGCACAGGGAAGAAGTTAAAGACAATTGGAAATTTGGTGCCGTCAATAAATCATCTTCCACACAAGCATCAGATGACCAATCTGCCTACACAGCAAAAGAAAATTGTACTACAAATGTTTCCCTGATTGCATAACTAACTTCAATGTGTATTTTAATAGGCCTAATCCATACTAAACATTACATACGCACAGTATTGGAACAATCAATACAGAATTTAACTATTGATATATCTTTCAGGACAAGAAGACAGAAAAGGAACAGCAAATAAGGGCTGAAAAATATTTAAACATGTCATGAACTGGAGTAGAAAACTAGTAAATTCAACTATTAATAAATCTTTCAGGACCAAAACTCATTAACAGAACAGAACATCAGATAAAGTCAGGAAATTTTTCAAACATGCGTTGAACTTCAGTAAAAAGCTATTACTTGTCACAAATCTCTTTAGGAGAGCAATTCTCCTCCAGGGCCTTAGTCTCCGTTGCTGTTCCATACTCATCGGTACCACACATGTATATGGCATTGTAGCCTCGTAACCGGCAATATCGAGCAAAAACATCAGCGCTCAGTACACCTGTGAACAAGTGACAAAAAAAATTGGTAAAGGAACAAATATTAGACAAATTATGTAGAAACTTAAAGCTAGAAAAACTCGAATTGGCAATCAATAAAACAGTAAATTCAAACGAAAGGCAGAAAAAGAGTAATACATCCAATGATATTGCCAAGATGAGGAACGTTATTGACATAAGGCAAGGCGCTCGTAATCATAATGTTTCTCTTGCCAGGGATCGGGACCTTTGGGGCCTTCCGATCATCTTTGGAGATGGTGTTTGATGAGCTATCCCCCATGGAATTCTGCTGGAGTCTATCCGATGAGCTGAAATGGGAGCCTAGATTATGTTTGGCTTGAAGCTTGTTTCAGGTAGAGACACAGACTGAAGTTGTAAATGGAGAGAGGCGCTTTTGTTCTCGGCTTTGTAGGGTAAATTTGTCTATTGCCTAAATGCCCTCTTATTTGCGTTTATATTACGTTGAGGCGCGTCCGACTAAAATGTTCCACGCGCATGCATTAAAATGGTAAAACATTTTTAAAACTATAAAAATCACTCAATTTAATAGTTAAACATTTATTTACATTAAATATGTTTAGTAATTATAATTAGGGAAAATTACAAAACTGGGTCAAATGGGAGACTCATTTACATATTAAACCCATTAACTAATTCTACTACATATCTAGACTGATTTTGTGTGACTTTCCAAAAATACCCTTGACCTTCCCACTTCCACCACTTGCGAATCGCCGCTCCCTCTATCTCCTTGGTTATGCGAAAAGTTGCTCCAGCATTAATGATTTCAAGACTTTTGATCTTCATTTCTTCCTTTAAATTGCACGAAATTTGCACCATTTAGTCAAAATCACAATGAATTTCTCTTTTTTCCCTCTTCATCTCTTGATTCTGCAACTTCTCAACCCTAGAAAACGAAGTCATGGTTTTTCATCTTCCTGTTCGTTGCTTGGTTTCTTTCTTCTTGTTACCATCAAAGAAATGGTTTTTCTACGTTATTTCCTTTGTTCTTCCCATGTTATCATATTGTTATTGTCGCTTTTGGGGGTGAAAGGGACGAAAAATGTAAGTATCTGTTTTTTTCTGCGTTTTTTCATGAATTCACTTCGCAATCGATGGTTTCGCTAAGCTTTGCGAAGAGAACGAGCCTGGAAAGTGATGATCTACTTCGTGAATTGATGATTTCGCGAAGTTCTGCGAAGAGAAAGAGTCTGAAACGTATGGATCTACCTCGCGAATCGATTAGTTCGCGAAGTCTGTGAATAGATCCTCACGTTTCAGACCTCGCAGACTTCGCGAAAGCATCGATATGCGACGTAGATAGTCACATTTCAGACCTCGCAGACTTCACGAAAAAATCGATATGCGAAGTAAAATCACCTCTTCCCCTGCACATTTACATTCGCATGCTTCGCTAATTTTCATTTCGCGATTTTAAAATCGTCCTTTTTCATAACTAACACGGTTAATTTTTTCTGTAGATGGTTGAATACGTAACATCCCTTTCTGGAAGGCGGCGTACTGGGCTGTATGGAAGATGATTTTCCTTCCTGTATAGGGATGAACTTCCCCAAGATTGACACATTCACTCCTGAAATGATTCGTTATGAGAGGTTGTGTCAATCTCGGGGTGCACCATGGGACACGTCCATCCCATGGTGCCAATCTTCAAAGTGGACCTAAGTTAATCCGGTGTCAATTTTGAAACGGATGAGTAATCTTGGTACCGGATTAGTTAGTTTCACTTTAAAATGATTGGTTAGTAGAGTTCATTGTGGCAATCTTGTTGTAAATTTTGATAATGTTATGATTTGAATGTTGTTATTGTGGCAATCTTGTTGTAAATTTTGATAATGTTATGATTTTAATGTTCGAATCCGTTGTTGTTTGCCAATTTTTGTTATATACCACTTCGCGTATTAGCTTCAAATCATATCCAGCATTCGCATATGCGAACTAAATTCATCAAGCAAAACAAACTTCAGCTTCGCAGGCTTCGCATATGCGAACTAAATTCATTAAGTAAATCAAAACATTAACTTCGCAGGCTTCGCATATGGGTGAATATGCGAAGTCAAACGGGATGGGGCGAGCTCCGCGTAAATATTGAGGGTATTTTTGGAAAGTCACACAAAATCAATCTAGATATGTAGTAGAATTAGTAAATGGGTTTAATATGTAAATGGGCCTCCCATTTGACCCAGATTTGTAATTTTCCCTTATAATTATACCGAATCTGATTTTCTAAAAACATACGTAGTTATAAACAACAATTTGTTCAGTTACGAGATAAGATAGACCCCATTCTATTAAATTTTTTCCCCGACCAAACGACAATTAAATTTGGTACTTGAACAAGAAGAGTTCTATTAGAAACAACGAGCAAAAAACGTATTGGCTGAAAAAGGTGACCGAAACTCAAAATCTTTCCATATTGTTGTCAATGCACGATAGAAAGTCAACTATATTTAGGAACTTACCGGTGAAGAAGGAGCAGTCCACCCAGATAGCAATTAGGGATGTAAATGCGGCGGGAATTTCCTGTCCCAATTGGTGACCCGTCCCGATAGGACGGAGAATCCCCGATAAGGATACTCAATGGGGATGGGGATAATTTATCTCTCGTGATGGGAATGGGGAAAGGTTTCCCCGTCCCGTTAAACCTTGATGAGGATCCTCAATTATTCCCCGTGATAATTGATTTTTTTGGATTATTTAAGTACATATTAATTAGGTGATTGGTTGTTTTCAATTTTTAGTTTTTTGTGATTTGAAGATTTTGAGAATGATTGTTAATATTTCGTATTATTAGTTACTGTTTCTTAAACATTTTTGTCTTTACTGATTTTTTAAAACATAAACAGTGATTCCCACGGAGAATGTGGATGAAAAATGTTGATAACATTTTTGGAACATCTGTAAATGGTGAACAGGAATCCCCATGGGGACGGTGATGGAGATAAGTTTGTCCATATTTAGCTCGCGGGGATGGGGATGGGAAATGCATTCCCCGCCCTGCCCCGCTCCGCCCTGTTTACATCCCTAAAAGCAATGGTATGTATGTCATGGTATGAAATTATTATAATAAGTTGTTTATGGCTTTCGCAGTTTCAGATTACTCTTCTGTCAATATGGTTCCTTGTTTGGTGCCTGATTTGATGAATGATGATTTAACATCGCCTTTTACTTTTGATGAGTTTACAGTTGTTATATTTCAAATGCATTCGGATAAGTCCTCGGGTCCTTATGGACTTAATCCTGGGTTTTTTTAGCATTTTTGGCCTCAAATAGGTAAGTATGTATTTACTGCTTGTTCAGGCTGGTTGGATCGTAGTGAATTCTGTATCTCTTTAAATGATACTATTATAACTCTAATAGGAAAATGTGAAAACCCAAATCATATGACAGATCTTCCATTTATTTCACTATGCAATGTGTTATACAAGCTTGTTGCTAAAGTGATAGCAAATAGATTGAAATTAATCCTTCGTAATGTGATATCATAGAGTCTATCAGTTTTTGGTTTTAGATAGGTCGTTGATTGGCAGTGTTCAAATTGCTTTTGAGTCATTGCATTTCATGAAACAGAAACAGCAAGGAGGGAAAATGGAGGTAGCGCTTAAAATTGATATTAGCAAATCTTATGATACAGTTGATTGGGGTTTCTTGCGATCAGTTATGATTTGCATGGGTTTCTATGATAAATGGATTAAGTGGATTATGCTTTGTATTAGTTCAGTCGTCTATCATGTTGTTGTTAAGGGCGAGTTAGTAGGTCGTGTGATCCCTAAAATGGGCTTGAGGTAGGGGAGCCCATTATCACCATATTTATTTATTATTTGTGCAGAGGTTTTGTCAAGGCTAATTACCAAAGCGGAGACTAAAGGTTTTATTATATGATGTAGAGTGTGCCCTGACGCTCCGAGTATTTCTGATCTCTTTTCTGCAAATGACAGTTTTCTTTTCTTCAGTGAGAGAGTAGGAATGTAAAAGATATTCTCAAAGTTTATAAAACTATGTTAGGGTAGGTAGGCAATCAATTTTTTGAAATCAGGAGTATTCTTTAGCTCAAATGTTAGTGAGGAAGATTGTAATACTATCAAATATCTTCTAGACGTTTACTCTCCTTTGGACACGAGTAGGTATCTGGGACTTCCATATTTTATTAATAAGTCTAAAAAAGATATTTTTGGTTTCTTAAAGATGTGACTTCTTAAACATTTCAATAGCTGGACTTTTTAGTTTTTATCTGCTGCATGGAAGGAAGTGTTACTAGAATTAGTAGCACGGGCTTTCCCCATTTTCTGCCTGAGTACTCTTCTGCTTCCAAAATCAATATATGATGAACTGTAGAAAATGATGAATTCTTTATGGTGGGGGCAATGTTGTAAAAGACGTTAGGCGCTAGTCGGGCGGAGAGGGCCCTTATTGATTAATCGGTGATTAATCGAGATTAATCGGATTTGTATTTTTTATATTTATTTATTTATTATTAAATAAAGTATTATATACATACCATTAATATATGAATTATACTATGTAAAAATAATAATATAAAATATTTAGGATAGAAAAACATACATATTTTAATATTATTTATATTAATGTCCTTAAAAAAATAACAAATAGATCAATAAAATAATATTTATAACAAAATGTGTCAAAATAAAATAAAATTAATATTCTTAAAAATAAATTTAATAGTTTAAGGTTTTTTTTAATTTTTTTTGTTATTTAATATTTTTTTTAAATTAAAAAAGTTGACATAAAATTTAAGGACCAATTTTTTCAAAAACGCCGCCCGGGACCGTCTAGGAGCCGTCTAGACGGACAAAAATCGGTCAACCGATTTATATCGTCCAATTAGTGAAAATCGGGACGGTTTTCTAAAAATCCCCACCTTGGCCGATTTTTAGAACACTGGGTGGGGGTACAAAGGAGAATGGAGCTTGGCGAGTTCACTGGTGTAGCTGGGATAAGTTGAGTATGTATAAAGATCATGGTGTGTTGGGTTTTCGAAATTTACAGGACTTTAGTTTGGCACTGCTAGGAAAACAGACTTGGAAACTTATTAATACTCCTAATACGTTGGTTAACAGATTGTTCAATGCTAAATACTATGCTTGTAGGTATTCACTAGATGATTGGGAAATGAGATTCAGTTTCAGTATGGCATGATTTGGTGATTAATAAATGAAGAAGATCATCACATCACCTCTATTTGCACTAGTGAAAAAAAAGATGCGATTGTTTCTAATCTTTTTATACCATGAACTTACATTTGGAATCAGAGTAGGTTGGTTGAATGGTTCTCGACTTAGGAAGTCGATGTTATTTCTAAAATGGTGGTGTCTGCAGCAACTAAAGATGAAAAGCTCATTTGGCATTTTTCTAAAGATGGTTTGTACTCGTCTAAATCTGGTTATCATTTGCTTGAAGGTACACGAACAGGGAACCTAACTAATGCATGTTGGAGTTGATTAAACTATTGCCTCTTAGACCAAGACTGATACAACGACATGTTATTATTTTGAGTAATTGTTTTTTATGCTCATCGGATATTGAACATGGTTGGAATTTATTCTCAGGTTGTGATTATGACAATGAGTGTTGGGAAGTGGTTGTTTTTGCAAGCTCATGGACCCAAATGGGACTGGATGGAGGATTGGGTCTTGCATATGCTGTCAACAGTGGGTAGAGATAAAACGGACAGGTCTGCTATTATTTTGTAGGAATTATGGTACCAACATAATGCCAAGCTGCGGATTGGGAAGTGTCGGTCTCACATGGATATTGTTACAAGTGCAGACGGTTTTCTGTCAGAATGGAAAGAGGCACGGAAGGAGATGGTTGATCGAGTTCGAGAGGTTCAATGTGAACTGGGACAAACGGTGGCAAAAGCTAGCTACTGGTTATATTAAGTGTAACGTTGATACGGTCGTATTTCAACCAGAGAATAGTTTCGGTATGAGAGCACTTCTTCAGTGTTGTACTGACAATTTTATTATGTGTTGCGACTCTTTTACAGCAGGTAGTATTCAAGTTTCGCTAGCTGAGACGTTGGCTCTCCGTGACGCGATACTCTAGGTAGTTTCATTCCACTTTCAAAATGTTCATTTCGAAATGGATGTTAAAGGAGTGGTGGATCGAATTTCAACAAAGGCCATGATATTACTAAGTTCGGGGTTGTAATAGAAGAAATTCGAGAATTGTTACTTATCTGTCCAAATTGTTCTTTGGCTTTTGTCCCTAGATTAGCGAACTCTGTGACCCATTCAATAACTCGTTATTCCCGTTCTAATGCTAATTTCTTTAGTGACGTTGTTGCTCCTAATTATTTAGATGATATTTTTTGTATTGACAATGTTTCCATTTCTTAATAATAGTCGGTTTTTTCTCAAAAAAAAAAACAATTATTCAACCGCTTAAAATATTTAGGTAAACTAAAAAGCACTTACCAAAATATAAGTCAAAATATTTAATTTAAAGTTTTAAATTGAGCAATCTCAATTAATACTTTTATATTTTTTTATACTTATTTTTATCAAACAGTTACATCATTTAATACTTTCATCACTGTTGGAGGATATTTTTTTTTATATATAAATAAACAGCATAGGTTATAATTATATTGTGTAGTTGTTAAAATGAAGATGAAATAAAAAAATAAAAAAAAGAGAAATAAAAAAGAGTAAAAGATAAAAAAAAATGCAAAAGTGGAAAAAGAAAAGCTATTTTTTAGAAAATCCGAGCAGCCAACTTTGATATTTTTTGGGTATCAAACGACGGAATTTTGGCATGAGGATAAAAAAAATTTGAAACTAGAGAGGGAGATTAATCAAGAGACTACTTACATAGCTAAAACAGACGAGTATCTAATGAGATATGCATTTTTGAAGTTGGATCAAAAAAGACAAAGTGCAACTCGTGGACTGCTATTTTTATGACATTTTTTGTGCCATTTCCTTTGACAAAGGTACACGTTTTTCATCCTAAATCTGCCAATGAAAGCCACTTGAAGTAATGAGATTGAGGATGAGTGAAAATAGGAGATGGCACAAAAACTCATGCACGCTAATGGGTGTCCAAAAACTCTATAAATAGAGTGTGTTCTTCTGTGTGCGTTCTTCCTTTCAATTCCCCAACAAAACATCAAACACAACTCAATTAATCAAACAGCCAAACAATCAATCTTTCAATACTTAAACTCAGCAAAATCATTGCTTTATCTCATCTATTTCGTGCCTACAGTTTTCAATTTCAATTCTCAGTTTAAGCTTAAAACCTATGGGTCAACCCTTCATGTTCTTCAGCCCAGCTAATCTTCCTCCCAATCTTTGTTTCCTGTATTGCACACATCGATCCAGTTATGAGAATGCATAGGTCATATGACTGTAAAAGTTTGCTAGTAGAAATAAAGTTGTAGTCAAATTTGACCAGCAAACTTTCTCTGTGCCCTTACCTTGTTCTAGGGTTTAGTCGAAATTATCCCAAATTTAGGATTGAAAATCTTCTCCCGCTAATCCAAAACCCCTCCCAGCATCGCCGCCTACTGCCCCAAACCTTACTCCCCATCTGCTTATTCCATCGCAACCTCTCCCTCAGCATATATAATCACCCTAAAATTTTACCTCTACAAACCATACCCTTTTCACCACTGCTCTTATGAATGGATACCCTCTCCAACAATTACCTGCAGTTATCGCTAGAAGAAGAGGATGACGCGTCGATCGTGGTACCAGATAGGGAAGCTACGCCTCTGAATGATTTACAATGGAGCTGTGTAGGCCGTTTCATCTCGGATAAACCTGTCAATGTCGAAGGTATGAAAATCACCTTGTCTAAACTATGGAAGCCAGCATGGGGGCTAGCAATTGTGGAACTGGAGCCAAACCGATTCCTGTTTCAATTCAATCATGTTTTCGATATAAATGCTGTCATGAATGGGGGGGCCTTGGTCCTTTGAGAATAAATTACTGGTCCTAAAAAGAGTGGAGAAGTATGAGGAACTGAGTACAATCCAGCTTAACGAGGCAGCTTTTTGGATTCAATTACATTATTTGCCAAGGGGATTCAGATCAGAGAGAATTGTTGTGGCCTGCGGCAAGTATATAGGAATTGTTCTCAAAACTGATCCAAGGGACTATATGGAGGCTTTCACTAGATATCTTTGAGTTCAGGTCTTAATGGATATCAGGCTTGCATTGAAACGGAGAATGAAATTAGGGATATCAGAAACTCGATGGGTATGGGTCAATTTCAAGTACGAAAGGCTTCCTCACTTTTGTTTCTTTTGTGGCTTATTGGGACACAGTGAGAGAGATTGTGCTGCATACCGAGCCCTACAAGACCCTAAACACCCAACCCTTTATGGAGCCTTCCTAAGGGCAGCACCACGTCGTTTCCAACATAATACATCTCCATGGCTGCACTCCGCACCCATACTGATCAACACCGATAGTTCTGAAAAATTGCAAGACAAGTTAGTAACCCTTTGACAGCAGGCAAAGACACATAATGAGGAGATTGAGAAGGGGGAAGAGGAAGGTCTACTTGTCTCCGAACCGAAAAGAAATAGAAGGGAAGAAGACTCAACACCACATTCTGATATGGATGGAATTCAAACTGAAATAGAGATATCGGCAGGTTCCGCTGAGCGGACCAGCCGGAAGCTATGACATGCATCAGTTGGAACTGTCGAGGAGTGGGCAACCTCGAAACAGTTCGAGAGCTTAAAGAGCTCATCTACGTCCACAAACCGACCATTATAATTCTCTTAGAAACAATGGTTGGACCGAGTACAATTGCAAACTTACAAATCTCACTTGGATTCGATAGATACTTTACAGTTAATAGTGTTCGTGGGGGTGGTGGAATGGCGATTCTATGGAAACATGACATCTCGATCAGCTTAATGAAATACGGGCCAAACTTCATTGATGTGAAAGTCTCTCCGCTAGGAGAAGAAGAGTGGCGGCTTACGGGCTTCTACGGTTTTTCGGAGAGGGGAAGACGTGCACTGTCCTGGCAATGCCTAAAGGATCTCTACAGGATATCTAATCTCGCCTGGGTGGTTATAGGTGACTTTAACGATATGTATTTTGCTTCGGAGAAACAAGGAGGTAGAAGACATCCGGTGCAGTTGTTAACAGGTTTTAACGAAACATTGGATAATTGTAGCTTATCAGAAATCCATATGCGAGGCCAACAATTCACATGGTTCAAATACAGACAGGGCGATCCACCAATTGCAGAGAAACTTGACCAAGGCGTGGCTAACCCCTTATGGCATGATCGCTTTTCGACGACCTATGTCCTATCAGTAGTAACAACACTGTCCGACCATTCCGCTTTGATACTGCAACTGAGTGAACCGTCTACCACAAGTCCCTATCAATTCAGGTATGAAAACTCATGGGGATTGGAAAATGGGTGCAGGGAGGCTATTTCTGAAAGCTGGTCAGCTAGTAGCAACAGGCCCTTTACTGAAAGGATACAAGATTGTCGAGGCAAACTCCAAAGCTGGGGCTTTCAGTTTCGCACCAAGTTCAGGGGACGAGCGCGACTGCTGCAAAATAAGCTCGAAAGAGCAAAAGGGACCTCGGATACGGCGACAATTACACAATTAAGCACAGAGCTGGAAAAAGTCCGCCTTGAGCAAGAAGTTTACTGGAAACAAAGGTCTAAGGTGAAGTGTCTTAAAGAGGGTGACCGTAATTCTCGATTCTTTCATCTCTCTGTCAAAGCAAGAAGGAAGAAGAATGATTTTATGGGGCTAAGCAATGAGCATGGAATTTATAACACATGGGACACAGGGTTGGCAGAGCATGTTCAGATCCATTTTCAGTAGATTTTTCAATCCCAAGGGGTATCAGGGCTGGAAATTCTAGAGGAAATTACAAACCAAGTTCCTGAACATATGCAACAGATGCTCACTAGGAGGTTCACGGTGGAAGAGGTGGCGAAAGCGGTTCAGGATATGCATCCTGATAAGTCTCCCGGACCGGACGGCCTCAACGCCGTTTTTTTTTCAGCAGCATTAGGAAACGCTGGGGGAATCTGTTTCAAACTACTGTGTAACCTGTCTGAATGCCAGCACAATCCCAACACCCCTGAACCAAACCAATCTTATCCTGATCCCAAAGAAATCTCCTTCAACCTCTATCTCTGACCTCCGGCCTATAACTCTTTGCAATGTGCTGATTAAAATTATGACCAAGACTATTGCTAACCGGCTTAAAAGGGTTCTTGATGTAGTTATTTCCCCGTCACAAAGCGCCTTTGTCCCAAAAAGAGCTATCACGGATAACATTATGATCGTATACGAAGTAGGTCACGCACTTCGGTTGGGAAAGGGGGGGCGAAAAGGCTACACTGCACTAAAAGTGGATATGACGAAGGCATATGACCGAGTGGAATGGGCCTTTCTAGAGGCAATCATGGTTCGACTGGATTTCCCACGGAGTTTTATTGACTTAATCATGAGCTGTGTCACCTCTGTTGAATATCAGATATTAAACAAGAATGCTCAGTTTCCTGTTATCAAACCAACACGGGGACTACGGCAAGGGGATCCTCTCTCACCTTACTTATTCATCATTTGCACTAAAGGGTTAACAGCACCATTTCAACAAGCAGAGAGGATTGGTCTTATTCATGGGTGCCAGATTAGTAGGGGATCTCCAACAATATTCCACCTCCTTTTTGCTGATGACAGCTATTTTTTCTTCAGAGCTTCATTGGAGGAATGTGGGGCTGTTAAGGCTATTTTCCAGAAATACGAATGTGCATCAGGTCAGAAAATTAATTTTTCAAAGTCTAAAATAACTTTCAGCTCTAAAGTACCCAGCGAAAGAAGAGAAGAGCTATCCACCTTTCTAAATGTTGCTCAGGCTGACAACAACGATTACTACTTGGGACTCCCCTTGGTAGTGGGTTGATGACGGTTGTCGAATCCACCAAAAATAAAATATAACTTCACAGCCCTCAGGCTTGCATTAGGGTAAGCAAAGGTCGTACCCAAAGGACTAATACTGATCTAATTTGTAAATATAACCAAGCAAATAAATAAAAAGTAAAAAGGGGGATTGGAATAGATGTTTGCTAAATTAACAAAAGTAATGAAGTTGAGTTGTAATTGAATAAAATGATTAATTAGATTTTCAGCTAAGGGATTCTCAGGCAAGGAATTTAGTTAGTCTTGATCATTGACAGAAATGATATTTCTTCTAAATTGCATATCAGACTAGTTTGGTGTATTCTTCCTAAATAATGAATTAACCAAGTAAGACTGTAGTTAACTCCTAATTAACGAATAACCTTACCTCAGCGGCTAAGATTCAACCCGTTAACAGCATTATGAATTAGAAGAACCTAATCTAAGCCAACCGATTCTCAGTGATATCGATTCAGAAACTTAGTTACTCATTCACTTGATGTGATAAAGTCGAAAATAGATGTATTAATGTCACATGGAGAGTTCTCAATTTGTCAATCTGATTATCCCCAAATACAATCTAGATTTCAACCTTATACACTACTAGAAAATATCTGTTTACTGACGAAAATTTCCGTCAGTAAACATCAAAATTCCGTCAGTAAAGTACTTTTTTGACGGAACTCTGACGGATTGAAAAATGTCAAATAAACACACGTCAGTAAAACATTCTGACGGAATATTGTGCTGACGGAACATTGACGGAAATTTTCCGTCAACAAGTTCTGACGTTTTCTTTGACGTTTGAACCGTCAAAATTGTTGCCCGTTACTTTAAACGGAAATGTATTCGTCAGGATACTTATTTTGACGGATATTTCCGTCAGTAAATTTAAGATCAAAATTTTAAAATAAATAATAATATATGAGCATTGGTTTTATAATTATAATTCCTAAATTAATAAATAAATATTATTTATTAAATATCAAAATTTGGATTGAAGGGAGCTAATTATATCTAGAAGACTCACTATAAAACAAATGGATTATTGGGGACAAATGGGGCAACTAAATCCCACAAGCTAAAACAAACAACAATCAATAAAATAGATAAACTCTTCCATTAAAGCCATCATGAAGTCCTTACCACATCCCCTAATCTGCTGGCAACAAAAACAATGCCAAAGCAAAAGCATTTTAAAGAGGATAACCAACACTTCTAACAAAAAGAAGATAACGAACAAATATATGGTGAACATGGACAAACATGTTGCAGGTCAACCTTCTCTAGCAACATAGATTAATACCTGCAAAACACAACAACCCGTTTTGACACGGGCACTAATCTCAGTAACAAGATTATATATCAAAAGGATAAGAGCTTGCTAAAATGCACTGACACAAAAAATGGAAATTAATGTTCTATTAAAATCGATTTTAAATCAAATCAGGATTGGCCCGAGATCATAAACTTCAGATCAAGGGGTTTAATCTATTAATAACCTCAAATGGAATCATTATTTAACACTATTAGCACATTATTCTCGCATATATTTACATGTCAAACTTGCTAGAAACAATAACAATGTATGTAACATGTGAACATGACACGACCTAACACGGTATATTGAGGACTTACTCTGTGATTAGAGTTAAACCACTCCTTAAAACACATTACTCTATGTGATTAGCATTAAACCACTCCCTAAAACACGTTTCATATCAAATCTTTGAAATGTTTCAGAAACTGAAATTTTTCATGCGACAGAACAACACAAACTCTCTCCTAAGAGTACATGTTGAAATCAGAGTCAAACATAAGAATACTACTTACCCCATTGTAAGGACTCCTTTGATGTGCTCTTGACCTACAAAATTAAAGAATAAGACAATGTCAATATGAAGATGCAGCAATCTGATTAAGTGAATTTATTATACGTTACAGCTAGCTATAGTAGTAGTATCAAGTGAGGCTGAAATGAGGAGTCGTATCATAATCTGTGTTATTATTATTATCTATGTAATAATAATGAAAATCTCCTATTACAGGACTTACCAAAGCTTCAAGAGATTTGCTGTTGGTTTCTCCTACAAATCACAAAAACAAAAGAGTCAAGGCACCAACTAGCGTCGGGTTGTGAGAGCTCACAGCAACAACCATTTTATCTGCATCTAGCATCATCAATGCACTACCAGGAGGGGTTGCAGATTCCGGGCAGATTCAGAAGCAGCATAATTTGCAGTAATAAAACAATAAAAAAATTAAGTAATTACAAATAAGCTACTTACAGATGCTTGGACTGATCTTTATAGGGCTAAAGCTGACTTTGGATCAGACGCAGTTACCTTATCTACTGATGAAATTCCTGACATTGACCCAGGATACGGTGGTGGTAGGTCAAGAACAATAGTGACAACTTCCAAGACAGTGTGTTTCCCATCAGGACTAGCACCAACACGGCATGTCTATAAACAACATCAAGAACATTAAAGATAGTCTTTTTTCATTACCCTTTTCTTTTTATTCATAGATTAACAAAATTTCACCAAAAACATAGACACCATATTGAACAGACCATATAGCACTTCCTAAAATACTTTGGAGACCAAAATGGTAGAGACAACAAAATAAACACAGAGTAATTGAATATATGAAGATTTACAACCTAGAATCAATAACCTTACAAGCTGAGAAGAAACTTACTTTCCAAAGAAAATTGTAATACATCAGCATCAATCTTTCCTGGAACTTCGGTAGCAAAGATCCTTGCAATTCCAAGCAAAATGACAACCCTATCTGGAGTTGCCTGACCAAACAATAAAGGTTTGGTGGCAAATTTAGATTTTATCTCAAAATATTATATGCATTGGAATAACAAATGAAAAGGCTCAACCCATTCGAAAAATACAGTATCCCCATGACGCTTTTTGCCGGAATCAAATGATGGCAAAACACACTTAGATCAGATCCCACCAAAAAGTGGTATGAATTAAAGCTATTATGAGACTTCGACATGTGGAATCAAACCCCTAAAATGGCAAGAGAATATAAGTTCCTCTTTTTTTATTATGACCAGAATTTGTAAAATACACAATTTTTTTTGCAATTCTACTGACCCATGTGAACTGTATTTCCTAGTTAATCAATTGAGTTCAATTTTAGTCCTTATAGGGTGATTTACATACCCCAATCACTTTGCAAAACAAAATTCAGATCTCACAGGAACAACACTAGTTTACTCATCACAAGCATCCATGCTGCATAATCTAACCATACATCATATGTACTGGAGTTTTAACAATATGAACAAAACAATGTAAATCAGTTCGTCTCCTGCTTACATTCTTCAGTAGCGCTAAAACCACTTTCATAACCACTACTGTCACCTGATTCAACTATTCGCTTGTTTGTTTTCCAAGACTCTCGAGGAAATCACCCGCTTTCTTTTCCAGTTCTGCAGTCCTGCAATTATTAAGAGCAAAGAAACGAAATTTTTTATCATCTAAAATGTGAAATATAAGCTCATATATGTCCAAAACTAAATAAAGTTTTTGAAGAATAATAAACATCATGCGACATAATAATAAATTTGCTTGACCAAACAGTTGGCGAAACCGAACCCACAAGGCGATGGATTTCGAGATGAAACCACTGGAGACGGAGAGGAAACGGCGCTGTGAAGGCAGACCAACAGTTCGACAGCGGATCAACAATTCGGAACAACGGAGAAAGAGGAGAGACCGGTCGAAAACTTGGAAGACTTTGTAAGGGACACTGCTGCCGGCTTTCATCGGTTAATGGGCTGCCTTATTAAATCAGGCCCAATCCAAACTAATATATATAGTCCTCTTTTTCTATTTATATTTATCTATTTCTCTTTAAATTTTTTACATGGCCTAATAATAATAATATGATAAAATAATAAGTCAAATAATTTTTAATCTTAAAACTAAAATTTGGAGCATTATATATAAATATACCAGTAATATAAATCTAAATTTATAAATAGTAGAATTATGGTGTAAAAATGTTAAATTTTACAATTTTAAATTAAAAATGAATTCAAAGCTAATACTTTTTTAAGTTTAATATTCATTAATTACCTAAGAAAATATATATAATTAAAAAACTATAAGTATTATTACTATTGTTGAATGGATTGAAAAATATATTACAGATATATAGTCAATTTCACCTAACCAAGCATTAGAATTAATATTTCGAACTCTTATCTCCTAATATATATTTCATTTTTTTCTAATTCAATTTTGTTAATTTAGGATATATTTGTGCTTAAATCTTACTTGAGATTATCTATTTCATAATAAAACAATATAAAGTTTTCTAGTAATCTTAGAATTTAAGCACAAATATATCATAAATTAATTCTAAGCTAATTAATTTATGATATATTAAGCTATTTCATAATAAAACAATATAAAGTTTTTATCATTATCATATATTCCTTTTATGTTTTTTCATATACTTAAGATAATTTCGATAAATAAAAGTTATTAAACACCTCAAGAAAAAAATAAATTCAAATAGAGATCTTATTTTAATAAATCTATCTATAACTAAAATAAAGCTAAACATTTCAGTTAGAATAATAGGATTTTTGGTATAAAAAATTTGAAATATATTATTCTGACGGAATTCCGTCAGAACATGTTGACGGAATAACATTCCGTCAACAATTCCGTCAATCATTGTTGACGGAATATTTTCCATCAAACTATAATGTCAGAACCAATGGCGGGAATGTTCCCGCCAGAATATGTTGATGGAATTTTAATTCCGTCAAAAAATCCGTCAAACGTATTTACGGAAGACATACTGACGAAATTCCGTCAAAATTTACTGACGGAATCATTTCCGTCAAAAACTTCCGTCAGTAATCTGACATTTTCTAGTAGTGATAGCATCAATTGCTACTAACTCAGATTTAACTAAATAATGACTCGTTGATTATCTAGTTTAATCAGACAGCTATATGCCAGTTTAATCAAATGAACAATCGGTCGTATCATTCAAAAGCAAACTAACAATTGAGATAAAATCCCTAAACACAGTGAATAAACAAATGATATGAATAAAGAGAAAATACTAGAAGAGAAACGATCTCACAATACTTGAAGATTCCTGCCTTTGAATTATCCCTTAACCGAAATAAAGAGTTTAGCTATAAATAGCCATAAAGAACAAAATAAGTGTTTTTCGTTTTTCCAGGATGAAGAACGATAGAAAAATGTACGTCCAGTCTAGGCAAGAAGAGAGAAGATAATCTAATCTAAAACCTAATGTTTTTGTAGAGAAAATATATCCCTAAAAATTAGCTAACAAAATAATATCTTTCCCCATCACAAATCTTTTCTAATCTTCTCATATCCCTTATTTTATGCCTTCTTCTTTGAGTAGGAAAGAGTCCTGATCAATCTAAACATCATCAGTTCGGAAGTCTTAGTCTTGGGCAAGACTAACTCCAGTTCGTTTCAGCTCCTTTGATTCAGTTCATCTTGGGCAAGACTAACTCCATTTCGTTTCAGCTCCAAAGTTTCTTCAAATTAAGTCCAATTCTGCTCCTTTTAATCATTTGAGTCCTGTTGAGACAAATCATACCAAAACAAGCAATAATATCCGAAATAACACTAAATTAATTAAGTAATCTAGCACCAAAGTGGACATTTGAACGTTGAATTGGACACTTATCAAACACCCCACACTTACCCAATGCTTGTCCCTAAGCATATCAGATCATGTCAATAGTTCTTTACTCTTATGATTTCGTGTTTACCAACCTTTCCCGATCCCCCCTCATAATGTAAAGATTATCAGCCATCAACTCTTAAAGCCAAGACATTATTCATGTTTAAACATACAATGTAACCACTTGAAAAATCTCAGCAAACAAGCTTTTGACCATGTACATAAGGTATGAATTAAAATCAACAACACCCTCACGGAAATCGCTCATTGCACTCAAGTGTTTAGGCTATAATTAATTTCAAGAAATCACTCAAGTCGCAACCTAGAATGAAATTACCATAAGCTTGCCAATATATCAAATCTCCACCACTTAGTATGAATTCAAGACACTAAATCAAAGGGACTTAAAACAGGGTGTAGCGTAGGCTGGGGTTAAGGTTTGGAAAGGAAATGAGGGAGAAAGGGAAATCGAGAGTAATAAAAATGTACATTTACTCTGAAAATGGCCAAAATGGAATCAAGACACGATTATTTACAAATGACTCACAATTCTTAAACTTCAGAATGAATGAATGTTTAAGACAAACTTAAACAACTATAGACATACTGAAATGAATAAGTTAACGAAACATTTTTTTTTTACTTGAGATAATATTTCAAACTAGAATAAGGAAGCTACTACTTTCCAAGCTAATGTCCATTTAGACACCTTTTGAAGCACAACCACATATAAGCAACAGGCTTGTGCTAAATCCTCATACTTTGATGAGCTTGTGGTTAATTCGAATACGGAGATTGCTTGAAGCAACAGCTAAACACATAAATAAGCAAGAGAATGTACAGACTCTGATGGCTAGAACATCCCTGGCCAAGGGATTTGAATAGGGGTATGTCAAGAATGGGGAAAGGCTCAAATGTGGCTAACTAAGGGATGGTACTGTTATTTTTTGTTAGTCCTGGACAAGACTAAGGGTGCAAAGTTTATTTTGAAATGGCTAACAGAAAAAAAACATATTGCCCTTATCATTTTTAATACTTGAATACATCAATGTGGTCTCGAAATGCATAACATGGCAAGTTCTAGAATTTCAAACTAGAATTGGACAACACTCAGAAAAATATAGAACAAAGTGTAATGTTTTTGTTCTTGCATTCAGGCTCAAAAATTTCCAAAAATTGGGATAAATTGGTGTTGTTTCATTCAAAACGTCTGTCATGTAATGGGAAATTAATCAAGTGGTTCATATGCATGCTCAAGACAATTATGCAACCCTGACCTTTTGAAATTGACAGCTTTACTCAAAACAAGACTAAGGGGTTTCAGTGCTAAGTTGGCAACCTAGTTTCAACCGAGTGCAAAACTGAGAGCTAGCATTGTTATTTCTAGGGACAAAACAAAGGGTGGACACCCCACACTATTGCAGACAAAAATAGACAGAAATTTTGGAAAGAACAGGCAATAAATGAGGCAATGAAATAGTATATCTCCATGAAACTTAGACAAAATCAAAACAAACAAACAAAACACACTTCTATATCAAAAACCCCTCCCCCACTTTATCCTCGCACTGTCTCAGTGCGGAATTCACACAATTAGGGGCGAAGGGCAGCAAACAGGAGAAAAATAAAGTGAAAGAGAAATTGTGTTTACTGCCCTTTTTGGAGGAGTGAACCTCGTGTCTCATCTTTCTATGGGAAGGTTTGAAAAAAGTTCACATACTCAAAGTAAGCCTCTTGATTTGCACGTATTTCCTTGATCTCATTTAACATTCCTGTATCAGAAAAACAAAGATTGCCCTCTTCGGCGTAACAAATGCATATTTTTCAAAACTTCTATATCAAGAGGTGGTGTGGTACAGGCTATGTGTCTGTCAGTTTGTGCAACATTCACAAAGATTCACAGCCAAAGACGTGATCAAATATCCCAAATATAAATACTTGGGTCATCGTATCCTTATTTCTAGCTGCGTAATTAATGGCCAAGAAAGGATGCATCAAACAAACAATAGGATTGAGAAAATAACGAGCTTTGGTCTTAGATGGCTTGAACTTGGGTGCAGACTCAAGTGTAAAATCCTTAAAAAAATATATATGTTCATCAAAATCACATATGCATCAGATTTCACAAATCAGGAATACAGGAATACACCAATCTCAATGCAAAACTCGGTTATGGACCAGTGATGGTCTTGATTTATCAACCTAAAATGAAAACACTCAAAACCTATATCCAATTTTCACGAATCATACTGAAACTCAAAGATTCTATAAAATTCATGTATCATCTCATCAAAGATGGGATAATTCATGGCAAAGAAGTTCTCCCAAACTGTTCCACTAACAAATTTATCAAAATTAGATTTCAAATTTAACTCAACCAAACCAAAATAGCATCATTTACACAAAGTGAACTTTCAAAAGGCTTGGTTTTCAGAGACACATACCTGGCTTGGTGGATTGAGTCTGCAAATCCGATTGACGCTGCTGTGAAGTTGCAAGATGTCGCGAATTAAAGGTTGTGGCTTGAAGGATGCGATTGAAAGATGAAATTGAAATGGGAATTTAAAGGAAGTGGCTGTGGTGTTCCAATTTGTGGAAAATTGGGGGAGTGAAGAAAAAAGAAAAATGAGTGGGATGGTGGGTGAAGTGAATGGCGGGTGAATTGTGAGGGTGAAAGAAAGAAAATTGAAGTGGCGGTGGTGGATGGTGTGGGTTTTTAAGAAATTAGGAAAAGAAGAAAGGGAAAAGAAGTGGTGATGTGAGGCGAGTTTGTGAGGGAGAATGAAGAAAGTGGAGTGGCAGTGGTATGAGTGCCGTCGACGGATCGAAAGAAATTGGAAATTGAAGGAGGTGAGGATTGTGAGATAGTGGGACGGTAGGGTAATGCTAGGTTTATTTAATTGTGTTTTTTTTTTCTTTTTTTACCCCTCACTTCTCTATTTTTCATACTAAACACTTTTGGGCTTCCATTAACTTCATAACTCATCTTTTTGGGCCTTTATTCCTCCATTCTTTTCTTTTCTTCACACCTGAAAATCAAAACTCAACAATTGAAGCCTTTGGGGAAGATGATGTTAGTTAAGTTAGTTGTTGCAAATAAAAATAAATAAATAAATAAATCAAATGAAAATGAATTTATGAACATCAGTCTTGGGCAAGACTAAAACTGGGATGCCTCCCAATAGCGCCTCTAGTTAGCGTCTTTGGCTAGACGTTCTTGAGCTCTAAGGCTAGTCTCCTGGATCAAGATATTGCACTTCTTCGAGGACTCCAATTGGGATATTCTCATAAAACGGCTTAAGTCGGTGGCCATTTACTTTTTGCACATTCCCATTCTTCAAGCTCTGAGTTTCCACTGCACCATCAATATTCATGTCACACTGCTTAATCGCCCATAAGGCTTTGTGTTCTGGTTTTGGTGCCTGCAAAATAGAAGGTAATGGGCGTTGATTAACACGAGAAATTGTTTTAACATCAGAATTTTCCGGTTTTGATTTCAGCACTGCCATTTCTGGCATGACTTCCTGCACATCTTCTCTAAGCTCCACGTCCTTCTCCTTTATTTCATCATACACATTCAGACTTTCCTCAACAACCACCTGCAATTTATCTTCCCTAAAAATCTCAAAAACTTGCTGAGTTATTGGTTCGACAACATCTATACCACAAACAGAATGCACTTCATTAGGAAATTTTATGGTATCATAAACATCAAATTGAACAATTTTACCATCAAACTCCATAGTCAATGTTCCTTTGTGAACATCAATTTTTGTCCGAGCTGTTGTTAGGAATGGTCTACCTAACAGGATTTCAGATGAATCTGAAGGGTGATCTTCATCTTCCATGTCTATGACATAGAAATCAGCTGGGAAAATTAAACCATCAACCTGCACTAAAACATCTTCCAACAACCCTTCGGGGTAAATAATAGATCGATTAGCAAGTTGAAGTACTACTCCCGTTTCCTCAAGAGGTCCAGCATTTAAAGACAAATAAATAGACATAGGCATGATATTTATAGAAGCTCCTAAATCACACATTGCCCTCTTAATACTAGTGTTCCCAATTTGACAAGAAATTGCAAACATACCTTTATCCTTACACTTTTGGGGCATTTTCCCTTGGAGTACAGCAGACACATTCTCAGCCATGACAATCTTTTCATATCCAATTTGTTTTATCTTGTTAGCACACAATTCTTTGAGAAATTTAGCATATCGAGGGATTTGTCTAATAGCATCAAGTAAAGGAATATTTACCTCGACCTTGCAGAACGTCTCAAAGATATCTTTTTCTTCTTTTTCCTTTTTAGTCTTGGTCAGACAATCAGGGAAGGGTGGTCTAATTACCAAAGGCGTGTGTTGATTCATGGTTTTCTCTCCAGACGACTTACCTACTGCATCTTCATTTTCTATTACCTCTTCTCTACTCGTGGACTCTCCCAACACAGCTTGTTCAGATTCAGGAACAGATGTAGTCTTGGGCAAGGCTAAATCTTTTCCGCTGCGAAGTGAGATTGCACTCACATTTTGCCTCGGATTCGCCTCAGTTTGCAAAGGTAACTTCCCTTGGGACTGTATTGCACTCAAAGTGGTTGCTATCTAACTCATTTGTTTTTCCAAGTTTTGGAAGTTCGCTTGAACGTTGGCATTGACCTTGCTTTGCTCTTCCTGGAATTTCAGCAAGTTAGACACAACAGACTGATCAATAAAACTAGACGCCATACCTGAACTTGGATCCGTTTGAATTGGTCTATATTGTTGGGGTCTTTGGTACTGTTGGGGAATATTTGGTTGAACCATATTACTTTGCGGCTTGTAGCTGAGGTACGGATGATCCCGCAGTCCAGGATTATATGTATTCGAGTATGGATCATACTTCCTTGGGGGATGTCCCTGATATCCGAGCACGACACTGATCTGTTCCGGTGTACCTTCGTGCAATGTGGGACATTCATCTGTGGCATGTCTAATAAATGTGCAAATCCCACACGCCTTAGCTTGAACTGCTGTTCCTACAACCAAATTTTGAACAAGAGATGTCAGTGCATTAAGTTTCTCCTCAATGGATGAGGTGTTTACCTCGTATGCTTTCCGTGGAGGCTCTTGTTGTTTCCCAAATTGTTGGGAAGTTGCTGCCATACTTTTGATCAGCTCTTTAGCTGCAGTTGGCGTTTTATCAAAGAGGCTTCCCCCACTAGCAGCATCTATCATCTTTCTTTCCATGCCTAACATTCCCTCATAAAAATATTGAATCAAGGAATGTTCAGTTATCCCATGTTGGGGGCAGCTTGCACACAGCCTTTTGAACCTCTCCCAATAATCATGGAGTGTTTCAACATCCTTTTGCTTGATGCCGCTGATCTCTCTACGGATCATCGCTGCACGTGAGGCTGGAAAATACTTTTCTAAGAATGCTTGAGCCATGCCAGTCCATGTTGTGATGGATCCGGAGGGCAGGTTGAGAAACCAATCTTTAGCTGCATCCTGCAAAGAAAAAGGAAAAGCTCTTAATTTCACTTGTTCCTCAGTAATTCCTTGCGGACTCATACCTGAACAGATAGCATGAAACTCTTTTAGATGATTATGCGGGTTTTCACTTTCCATCCCATGAAATTTAGGCAAGTAATGAATCAGTCCCGACTTAAGCTCAAATGCCGCATCCAGGTTTGGATATGTGACGCATAAGGGTTGTTGATCAGCTTGAGGTGCATGAAGTTGCCTCAATGTTCGTTCCGCCATCGTTTCTACTTCAGATGGTTCACTTTCCTCGCTGGAAATTTCCTCTTCTTCACTAGAACTGGAAGTTTCAGCCCCTTGTAATTTTTGCAACCTCACTTCTTTACGAAATCTTCTTGCTAGCAATTCAATTTCTGATTCAAAAAGCAGTTGCTTTGAAGTTTCTGACCTGGTCATAAATGGCTTTAAATCAAGTTAGATTAGTCCCCGGCAACGGTGCCAAAATTTGACGGTTGTCGAATCCACCAAAAATAAAATATAACTTCACAGCCCTCAGGCTTGCACTAGGGTAAGCAAAGGTCGTACCCAAAGGACTAATACTGATCTAATTTGTAAATATAACCAAGCAAATAAATAAAAAGTAAAAAGGGGGATTGGAATAGATGTTTGCTAAATTAACAAAAGTAATGAAGTTGAGTTGTAATTGAATAAAATGATTAATTAGATTTTCAGCTAAGGGATTCTCAGGCAAGGAATTTAGTTAGTCTTGATCATTGACAGAAATGATATTTCTTCTAAATTGCATATCAGACTAGTTTGGTGTATTCTTCCTAAATAATGAATTAACCAAGTAAGACTGTAGTTAACTCCTAATTAACGAATAACCTTACCTCAGCGGCTAAGATTCAACCCGTTAACAACATTATGAATTAGAAGAACCTAATCTAAGCCAACCGATTCTCAGTGATATCGATTCAGAAACTTAGTTACTCATTCACTTGATGTGATAAAGTCGAAAATAGATGTATTAATGTCACATGGAGAGTTCTCAATTTGTCAATCTGATTATCCCCAAATACAATCTAGATTTCAACCTTATAGCATCAATTGCTACTAACTCAGATTTAACTAAATAATGACTCGTTGATTATCTAGTTTAATCAGATAGCTATATGCCAGTTTAATCAAATGAACAATCGGCCGTATCATTCAAAAGCAAACTAACAATTGAGATAAAATCCCTAAACACAGTGAATAAACAAATGATATGAATAAAGAGAAAATACTAGAAGAGAAACGATCTCACAATACTTGAAGATTCCTGCCTTTGAATTATCCCTTAACCGAAATAAAGAGTTTAGCTATGAATAGCCATAAAGAACAAAATAAGTGTTTTTCGTTTTTCCAGGATGAAGAACGATAGAAAAATGTACATCCAGTCTAGGCAAGAAGAGAGAAGATAATCTAATCTAAAACCTAATGTTTTTGTAGAGAAAATATATCCCTAAAAATTAGCTAACAAAATAATATCTTTCCCCATCACAAATCTTTTCTAATCTTCTCATATCCCTTATTTTATGCCTTCTTCTTTGAGTAGGAAAGAGTCCTGATCAATCTAAACATCATCAGTTCGGAAGTCTTAGTCTTGGGCAAGACTAACTCCAGTTCGTTTCAGCTCCTTTGATTCAGTTCATCTTGGGCAAGACTAACTCCATTTCGTTTCAGCTCCAAAGTTTCTTCAAATTAAGTCCAATTCTGCTCCTTTTAATCATTTGAGTCCTGTGGAGACAAATCATACCAAAACAAGCAATAATATCCGAAATAACACTAAATTAATTAAGTAATCTAGCACCAAAGTGGACATTTGAACGTTGAATTGGACACTTATCAGTTGAAATCGAACGACAACCTTCTGGTACGTGGTTGACAGATTGCAAAAAAGAATCAGAAGTTGGCAGAGCCGGAAACTTTCTCAGAGTGGTAAAGAGATCTTAATCAAGGCAGTGGCACAATCCATCCCTTCATATATCTTACAGGTCTTCTCACTGCCAAAAACTATCTGCTACAAACTTGAGGTACTTTTAAACTCTCACTGGTGGGGAAGGGGAATAAAATGGAAAGCCTGGAAAGCTCTGTGTTTGCGTCATGAGTGGGGAGGTATGAACTTTAGGCAATTCCATGAGTTCAACATTGCTTTCTTGGCAAAACAAGCTTGGAAATTCTTAATTAAACCTCACTCACTGGTAAGTCAACTGTTTAAGGCACGTTACTTTCCAAGGACTGATTTTAAGGAAGCTGTTGTGGGTACTAACCCAAGCGCAATCTGGACAAGCATACTTCAATCACAGGAATTGATACGGAAGGAAGTTGGTATGCGAATCGGAAATGGAAGAAATACCTGTGTATGGGCTGATAAGTGGCTGGGGACGCAAACAGGCACACCGATGCGATTAAATGAGGAAGTAAATTTGGAATGGACGGCTGATCGGTTCATCAGAAACGGGCAATGGAATGTTGAGATGCTCGATGTATTTTTTCACCCCGAGGATCGGAAAGCTATTTTGCAAATTCCTATCTCAAGTGGTGGAAGAGATGATCACTTATGTTGGCGGAGGGATAAGAAAGGAAACTTTACGGTTAAAACAACTTATTATGCTCTGATGGATTCCCATCCGAGCCCCCCGGAGGTGGTTCAGAACGCTCCCTGGAATAAGCTCTGGCAAATGTCGTGTCCCCCGAAGGTAAAAAATTTCATTTGGCGAGCCGCATGGAATATAATCCCAACAAGAGTATCTTTATTCAACCGTCGTGTTGATATCAATGTCTGCTGCCCTTTCTGTCAATTGTCAGATGAATCCATTTCTCACTTATTACTCCAATGCCCTGAGACACGTAAAATGTGGGAATCATCTAATGTTGCTAATTTGAGGAACAGGTACCCTTTGAACTTCAGTGAATGGTGGTCCTCGGCCCTCTTGAACTGCAATGCGGAAGTCGCGGGAAACTGGGCAACGTTGTTATGGTTTATATGGTACCAGCGCAACAATTTAATCTGGAAGCAGCAGTCTAGTGAGCCATCTCGCATTGGACAACAAGCTGAGTTGTTTTTGCAGTCCTAGAGAACAGCACAGCGGCTGGGAAATCCCAACAATGCTGGTGGCACGGTGCGATCAAGAAGACAACGCTGGGAACCCCCTTATCGGGACTCAATGTGAACTTTGACGTCGCAAATAGTGATCAGGCTGGGCGCTGCGGCATTGGAGCCGTTATCCGGAATCAAAGAGGTGAGGTGATCGCAATCCGATACCAACAGCTTCAGGGCTAATTTCCTCCAACGCTAGCAGAGGTGATCTCGTGTAGGGAGGCATTAAGCTGGATTAAAGACAGGGGCGACACGGACGTTTGTGTCGAGGGAGATGCACAGATTGTAATTAATGCGTTATGTCAAGACCAGGAGGATGATTTCTCGAGCCTAGGCCTCGTTATGGCGGACTGTCAAGCAATATCGAATTCAATCTCTCGTTGCTACTTTCGTTTTGTTCACAGAGAGTCCAACGACGTAGCGGATGCAGTTGCTAGACTTGGGTTAACATCTTCCTGTACTACAATAACCGATATTATCCCTGATTCGATTGTAAGCCTATTGGCTATTGATTTTTCTTGAGCAATAATATTCATTCTTTCATGAGAAAAAAAAAAGTTCATACTTTTTATAATTGTTTCTCTAATTCTAATCAATATAATTGCTATCCGATATCCATTTCGACAAATTCCAATCTAATTACTCCAAGAGTCCTATTTAGCTAAGATAAACATTACCCAATCCTCAATTCAAACCATTTTTTATCCAAATCAATTTTCTGTCATTGTCATCTCCTTCCTCAAGATTCAAGCTATTTTTCGTTAATCCAAGATCCTCCAAACCTCAATTTTGAGCCATTCTCTTATTACAAACCATTCTCATACCATTTTTATAAGTTATTCATTGATTCCAATCGATCAATTCTCTTAGAACCAAGAATTTGATATTTATTCTATTCAATCGAATTTAATTCTATCAAACAACTGTTCTGACTCTTTTCAAATTTATTCCGACCTCCACGATCAACCATTTTCCTCAAACTCAATTTCAGCCTCTCCCTTACCATATTACCTTGAGATTCCAGCTTTCTTTTCACTCAGAACGATCCTCTATAGCCTTTAAAATTCATGTTGAAAGTCTCTACCCACAACTCGAGTACATCAACAACATAGTTGTTGCTTTTTCCTATTAATTGAAAAATATCTATCTTAGTCCTCCAATAGTCTGTTTCACTCCAGTCACGTCCATAATCATCAGAAAGTCCAACCATCTTCAAACCTTCGTTCACGAGCTTTACAACGATGCCAACAATCAATCCACGACCACGACATGAAGTTTGTTAATATTTGTTTATTTTTTCACATTTGTTGCAATTAATTTCATTGTACATATCGCTTTATTTTTACAATTGGTGTATTCAGTAATTGATTTGCTCGCTTAATTACGTTTCGAAATTGTAATTTTCTGCTTTATTTCCCATTTTTGTAATCCAAAAAACAATTGAAAAAAATTACAAAAATCAATAAAAATAAAGAAAAAATTAAAAAACGTCTTTGTTTTTGTTGATTTTATTTTACTATTCTTAAGTAAAACATTTATCTGATTGACATGTCAAGCGAAACAGGGAACCCAAGAGGGATGTTTTTATTTTCAGTCCTTGTAGCCCTCGTCACGCTTCATTTTCAGAAATCAAGTTTAGATGCAAAGCATTCATTTTATTTCTAAATTATCATTCCATCCTCCGAGAATTAGTTTCTCTGGCACGCCCTGCATTTATATTTTAACAATTTTTAATCTACTGGCGTATCAAGGTTGAAAATTTGGATATTTTGAAAATATTGCCAACAATCACTTATAATATTCAACGCTTAAAATTCAATACTTATTTTTTCAGCATTTAATTTTTAGTTTTATCAAACAGCGCATTTATTGTTATTTGATAAAAGTAAAAAAAAATGTGCCTTCTATGGTTACTTTGTTTTTGACAAAGTACAATTACTTGGTGTGTTTTCACCATTGGACGATGGAGTATAAAATTAATCCAATAGTGAAAACACACAAAGTAAGGCTTACTTTGTCAAAAACAAAGTAAGCATAGCCTTTACAAAAAAAAATAAATATTGAATTTGAAATATTGAAAAGTATTAAGTATTATAACTATTTGATAAATACTAAAAATGGATAAGGTACAAAAATACCTCTAATGTTTATTACCTTTAACGTCTAAAATTGTGCTATTTTACCCCTAACTTTTGCAGCCAAGAGCAATTTTACCTCTATCATTGGCAAGTTGGGTCAACCTCCTACACTATTATAAAGCATATATATTTTGTTCCTTATTCTACACCAATTGCATATAAGTTGGTTCTACAAAAAATATTTCATATTTTCTGTGATTTAATAATAAAATTGGAGATTAATATTTATAAATTTACTAAAAATTTTGAAATTTTTTATCCAACTCATACAAAAAAAAAACAGTATATTTTTTAATTTTTTTAAAGAAATTCATGTCTGATGTTTGTGATCTATTACTAATGAGTAATAAAATAGTGCGCATGTGAAGCATATATGACAAGATTCATGATTAAGAAGATAGTTTGATAAATATTTCTCAAATTGACCAACTTGTCCATATTAGGGGTAAAATTGTTCTTAGCTACAAACGTTACGGGTAAAATTGCCCATACTTATAAACGTTAATGATATTTTTGCACATTATCCCTACTAAAAACAAGTACTGAATTTAAAAATATTAATTGATAATGTTCAACTTAAAATTTTAAGTTAAATATTTTAACTTAAAACGATAAGTAAATTTTAACTTAATTGAATTACTAACTTTATGTCGTTTTGATTAAGAATGTTTCGCTATTGATGAGTTTTTTTTCTCTAAAGTAAATTTTAACATATTTGAACGGCTAACACTGTTCAAAACTAAGACATCTGGACCGCCAAGACGCTCGAAATCAAGAATCCTCTCTGATTTTCTCCAATTAGTTCCACTAGGAGTTTTTTGGTTCCTAGACGATTTTTTAACCATCTGGGCTCCGCCTAGACCGCCTAAGCGATGATGAAAAAAAAGTTATTATGGATTTATTGTTTGCTTTATTATAATTCACTTTTGAGTTATTCAATGATATTGTTGTTGAAATATTGATATTTGCACATTTTTAAAGATATATGTTACAAATATGTGTTTTTCTATATTAAATAATTCTTAGATAGTATAATACACATTCTAATTGAATTTGTATAACAATTTGTTGATTAACAAATAAAAAATACAAAAATATAAATCCAATTAATCCCCGACTAATCACTGATTATACGACTAACCCGTTGCGACTAACCACTCTGATGCTTAAAACAGTTTGAGAGAAGACTTAAAGATGAATACAATAGTAAGTCAAAGCTAATATGTAAGCTTAATGAATGAATTAAGTAATGTACCTTAAGTCATGCTTACTCTATTTATATTGTGATCGAGCTAAGAAGAAAGTTATAAGCTTAGTAGCAGGACGTGCTACGTGTCATCCGTTGATAGATGAACACATGCACATATATCGGGACTGATATCCCTTAAGTCCACTAAGTTCGTGATTCAAGGGATCAAATGTGATTGCAGTAACAGGTGGATCTATGACAGCGTCTTTTGACATTTCCCGAGCCAAGGCCTTCGACTCGAAGTCGTATTGAGCAGTCTTGATGTGGTGATGCCACATGTTTTCTTTGCCGCAGGTGGGAGAAGTCTTTCAAGGACCCGACTGACCTCAATGCTAATGGTCACCCCCAAGGTTCAACGAATGGCCCAGGAATTGGTTTGGTTTTCTCACAGGAAGAGATGATATCTAATAACATAGAAAGAGCGTCCATCCACTGATATATAGATTCCTGCTGGCTCCACAGAGGTGGTGCCAGTTCCGGCTTGCTACGCATAGGCTACACTAGACCTCAGCATGGGCCGGGCTGGGTCGGGCCTGTCAGGCTTGTGATCAAATCTGATAAGCCCAAGCCCACACTAATATAGTCGGTCTCGGGCTCGGACAGGTTCGGGCCTAAAAAAGGAATCTCAAGCCCGCCCGCCCAAGCCCATGTCTAAATTAAAAAAAATCAATTAAAATAAAATACTAACTTCTTTTAATAAAAAATAAGAAACATAATAGTTAATAAGTTTTAGAAAACTAATTGTAAATTGTAAATACTGATTACTTATTTAATTATCTATAAATTTATATATGTAGGGTTTTTATGGACTCATTTAATTTATATAATTAAATTTATAAATACATATATATATATAACGGGTCGGGCCGGGTATTTACATAGCCCAGGCCCGCCCATTTACTAGCCGGGCTTAATCGGGCTTGGGCCAAGCCGGACCTGACACTAATTTTATGTGTCCAGGCCCCGCTAAATGGGCCTAGGCTCGGGCCGGACGGGCGGGCTCATCGGCCCATGGCGAGGTCTAGGCTACACTATATAGGTTAGCTGGCCCAGTTAAGCTATTTTGGAAGCTAAACACCAACAACTGATCATTTCTAATGATTTTTTTTTTGTTACGATGTATGGTTCGCCGATAAAGAAAAATGTTATATGGAGGGGCAATAGGCATTTGATACTTATGTCTCCCCTTCCGATCATTAAGGAAGAACTCGAACAAGAGCTCAAAGACATTCTTCTTTTTGTTAGTTTGACTGGCCTGGTGTCTAGTGACTTGTTAGGCGATTTTAAAGCTTGGCTTGAGAAAATGGGATATTCATGTTCTGTTTCTACTAAATCCTTACCCACAGAGCGGTGCGCTAGCTTACGGATGTTCAACTTTGTATTCAATCAGGGAACCACACATATACGGCAGAGACTACTGACCCTCTTCTTATTCCTAGCCATCTATTACGAGTCTGGAAAGCAAATACTCAATTAAAAAAGAAAGTGTACTTGCTCGTTTAGGCGGAGCTGGTTCTCAAACTCGTCAATTCATGCCACATGGAAAGTTTATATTCATTTGATATCACTGACGTATGCCTTAACCAATAAATATAACATTATACAAAAAAAAAAGTCCAATGACTATTACGAGGTAAAATCTACCCACAACTCATCTCTTTGTCACAAGATTCCCACCGACCACCACTATGCCGTTAGTTCTCCCTATCTCTTTCCACTCTCTGATCGTCTGATGCGGACATCTCTAGCAACCATGCCACAAAGGGAGCCGAGACCGTGGTTGGGACAGAGTCAGCGTGGCACGCCGAGCCACATGCCATATGGCATGCCACAAATGGAGCTGAGAAGGAAAATGCCCAGGAGCCACGCCGAGTCATACTTCGCACGTCATGCCACTCGTCGTGCGATTGAGGAGCGAAGAATATGAAGAATCCAGCACTTAACTCGTACGTTGTGTGGGGGTTATATGGCACGACATGTGAGTCCTTTTGAGTTCTCTTCTTCGCCAAGTTCATCAAGAGGAGACAACGACTGCCACCAACTATTTACTATTTTGCCATTCTAATTATTACCATTGTACCATTCTCTCTATTTACACCACTACCCTCTCTATTTATCTTTCCTATCTTAACCCTACTATTAAGTATATACTTGAAACTATAATTAGGCATTTTGGTCTTTTTACTTGATTTAGGGAGGAGTATATATGCTCCTTAATTTGTAAGGAAACACAACTTTAAGAAATAAAATATTTTAGCTTCCATTGAGAGCTTGGATTTATCCATTTGGGGCTATTCATTCTTCAAGCTTTAGTTCGAGAAGTTTGTAATCTTTATTGCTTTAAGATTAAAATTTTCACATCGATTTTGTAATCTTTATTGATTTAAGATTAAAATTTTCCAATCGATTTAATATGTAACATCATCCTTCTCTGTCTTCTCATTTCTTTCCCTTCCATTGCCAAAGAAGAAGTGAAAACGGAAGATTCATAAAATTTTATTAATGTGGTATGTCACTAAACTATCTGAGTGGATAAATAAAACCTTACTTATTGTATGGACAATTTTCGGTACTTACTTTAGTGACATGAGTTGAAATTAAGTGATGATAAAATATTAGATAAAATTAAGTAATCTTCAATGTACTTAAATCCTAGATATAATATAATATAATATAATAATGATAATGAACACGAATTTTGTATCAGTTGGTTGGTGGTATCAATATTCTCCACTGGAATTAGAGTAGTAATGTAATATAGTGGAGAATTTATACTTTTCTTCTGCCTTTTATGTTTCATTACTTCTGTTAAGGATTCACTTTCCAATAAACAATGCAACAGTAATTAACCCAAACAACATATCAAGTTTGCTGGAATTGCTTTAGGGGAAGATCCATCCCTACAAAACAATCCCAGTTTTGTATATTTGCCAATTTGAAATATCATGTTAAATACAGCTCAACTACTAATTACAAAATAAAAATTATTCAAAAAAATAAATAATTAAATTTTGAAATTTAATAATTAAATCTCAATATAAGTTTGTCATTAATGGTCATCGCCTCTTAAGTTGAAATCGAATACACTTGAAAGGATTCCAATCCATACCACCCAGAGATTTGATTTTTTATTAGAGTAAATGGGCCAGTTGTAGGTGCATGTTTAACCGATCTATCCTAGTCCACTAGGGACTAGGAGAGTCGGACATCCGGCCTTTAAGAAGGAAGACGGATGTTTCCATAGGGTGGAATCCTACTTATACTTTGGGCTCAGGAGTTAACCCATAGCGCGTGTCCTTTCTAAGGGGAGGTTTAATCACAGAAGACCTTCCGAGACGGAATACCGATGGACGAATTGACAGGATGTTTGAGGCTTAACGGGGATAGGCCCCTTCGGTATGAGTTGGCTGGTCAGAGACTTGGGAAAATCTCGGCGCCGCACGGGGCTTTGGCATGGCTCCGACCTGGCCTGTGACATCTAAAAAAAATTCAATTGAACATGCATAGACATTGAAGCACCCCTATCAATTACCATTATTTCTAGGGTATCTTCTTGAACTACAACACTACTGAAGTTCATACCAGGAGGAATAACCTGTAAAGAATTTGTCTCTCTCACTTTTTGATAGAATGTAAAAGTATTTGCAAATAACTATTTGGAAATAAACCTTTACAATTCTACAACTTAAAAAAGAACTTGGGAATGTATGAAAGGAAACCTCAAATGCTAATAATACATGTCTATTCAAGGAAGCAGCAGAACCAGAACAGATATTACCATGCATTTTTCCAACTACTTTTACACTCTTTTTCATGCCTATTTATGCTGTTCCGAGCACGAAAATGGAAAGACTAGAGGAGGGACTAAAAAAAAAGAAAAATAGAACTTTATCTTACCACCACACTTGGCATGTTATGGCCATGGCAATTGACACCACGTCTAGGCGCGCAAAACTTTCTCTAGCTTGACGCCAAAGCCATCATTGAGCCTCCTCCATTCTTCTTCAATCTCCGTGATCACAAGTACAGCAGCATCAAGTGAAAGTGAAAGCCTCCTTATATCCTACACATTGTTTTATATGTTGAATTTATTTATGTCCTCTTTTGATTGCTGTGAAGTTATTCAAGCTTGTTTCTTCCAAGTTAGCACTATCGCCAACATCCGCCGTGAATAACACAAGGCCATACAGGTGAGCAAGATCTCCATCTACAAATTCTTGAATGTAGGGAGGGCCAAAGTAATTCTTTAGGGAGGTACTTGTCCTGCGGACCAAAAGGAATCCTAACGATATTGGATATACACTATACATCCCAGGAAGTTTAGCAAGTCCTCAAGCAAGTTCTAACACATATTTCACCTCAGAAATGAATTATAAAGTCAATAAGAAATATAATGAGATGAGATGACAACACAAAACTCTTAATCCAATCATAGATTCATATCACACTGCAGCATTTACCTCTCCTCCTCTGGTGTCGGAATCTCGACCAAGCTCCATATTTTCTCCACGGACCAGACCGTTTAAAATGGACACAATAGTCATGCTGCAAGAATGAATATCTATCTATGTGTAGATTATAAAGTTTTATGCAGATTGCCACAACTTTAACAGTCTAATTACCAAAGTGAAAATAGAAAGTTAATTGTGCTAAAAAGGCAACATTTAATTATGAAATCATAGCAAATTTGGACTGGCTACCAAAAGAAACGTGATGATCAACATGTTTCTGATAGAGAAACTCTACTCCCAAGCCTAAAGGCCGATTCCCAAAACTCTATTTCCAAAATTCACCTTTCCTTTTCCATAGAACACCTATATATATGAAAATCGTTTTGCCTACCACTACATGGAAGATGATTGGTGTAATAGAAAAAATGTATATATGTGGCATGAATTGATTGGTAAGGAGTATTAATCCAGGAGTACTCTAAAATTTTCCCCTCCCCTAAAATCCACGAGTCACTTTCTATTCCATCATTGCCCTCAATTATCATATGACATTCTCTATCACATTGAAGTACCACAACTTTACTTCAGTCCAATTACTAATGCTACTGATTACTTCTTTGAAGGCTAAATAACGAGTCCTCGGACATAGCTTATTCCTGCTCCCATCTTCGATGAGCCAACACTTGAAGTTCCTCAGACTCCAACTATTTATATCAGAACGTTTTAGTCTTTGCAATTATATCATAATCAAAAGAAAAATACATGATTATTCCAACACTCAGTTCATGTCATGGCAGCATGAATCAAGGACCAAAAAGTGTCTCATGAGTGTTGAAAATCAGGTGCTGACTAGGAAATAGATCGAACACATGGTGGGATATCCATATATTGGTTGATATAGATAGGGAAACCAACGAGTTCACCACCACACCTTAAGCTCATCATCTATTACTCCTTAAAATTCTGTTTCTCATGATTGAATTGCTCTATATAGGATAAAACTTACACTAAACTCCCCTAAAATTGAAAATACACACAAGATCAAAATGTAAAATTGAAACTCATTACCAAGTAAATTAATCTGATTGAAAGTTGATATGATAAGACCTAAATGACTAAAAGTCATACTAAGCTATCTATAAATAACCTACTATGCTATTTTATGATTTAATATAAGCATAATAAGCTACACTTACTAGTGATGTTTGATTTAACAGATGAGATATAAGAGGATGTACCAGTTCATTGATCATATTGCTCCTCCCACATATCCCGTGCCTGCAGATTTATACAGTCAATTCAATATCTTTTCTTTTAAACAAAGCAAAATCAACCCAATCTCATCAACATTTCCCCAATGTATTCTTATAAACAGTCCCCAAAGTTTCATAATCAAATCATACACAAATTCAATCTTTAAGGAGAGAAAATTATCCACAAAAAGTAAAAAAACATCAACCAAAGCTTTAACATTTGCATCAAATGAAAAGACATAGAAACAATAATTAAATTTTAAGAATCGTTCAAGTAAATAGAAGCTTGAACCAGTGAAATACTACATATCATATTGAAATCTGCAAGCCTGTCAGCTCATCAACAGAACAGTCATGCTTTCTCTTATTATAATTAATATTTACTCTAATCCAATAACACAAAATCAGAGTGGCGCAGCGGAAGCGTGGTGGGCCCATAACCCACAGGTCCCAGGATCGAAACCTGGCTCTGATATGAGAAGGCTTCCATCTGTTGCATTTTTTATTCCGTTTTTGCTTGCTGCTGACAACGTCCTTTGCTTCTTTTTATTCTCAATTTTATGGGCTACAAATTGGCCTTTTCCTTTCCTTTCTTACATAGTTTTATAATTTTAATTATTACAACTTAACATAACATAATTTCATAATAATAAATTGAATTCATACATATAATATTAATAATATATTAACAAAAATATATACTGCTTATATATAAAATTACCTTTCTATCATAATTCGTAATATTCAAAAAATTATTTTATCAAAAACAAATTAATTTGTTATATGTTACATGAAAAAAGATTTAAAAAAAACATTTATTGCTTATACATAAAATATCCTTCTATCATAAAATACTTCTATATTTTATAATATTCAAATAAATTAATTTATTAAAAAATTAATTTGTTACATATTACATGAAAAAAAATTAAATAATATAAAATTGAACTATTTTTTTACTAAAATAGTATGTATTAAAATACACTGTCAATTATTTCATAAATTTTAGTTTTACTAATTAGGTTTAAAAAATTAATAAGTATTTAGTTATATTTCATTTAATTGATCATTAATTAACAAATGAAAAATTCATTAGTACATAAAATAAATATTATATAAATAATTCATGATTATTCAAATTAAAACATTAAATTATCATAAATTTGATTACTTGTTTTTAAGTTAAAAATACACTAAAATTAGATATAACTAGTCGAAAACCCGTGCTATGCACGGGGTATGAAACTTTTATATAATTTAGATAAATAAATAAATTGACATATTTACTTTTAAATAATTTTATATCATGCTATGAAAAAAATTTATATTATGTATATTTGAAATTAATATATATTTTTTTAATGATAATTCAAATTAAATTAATTTTAAAAATAATTGACTACTTTTTTTATAGAATTTTAACTAAGGATGAATGATTTATTTATTTTTACAAAATTCAATGATTTGTACTTTTTAGGAATTTTAATACATTTTCATATTTCAAATATTCTGTGAAATAATAATAATAAAATAGCAGATTAATTAAGAAATATATTAGAATATAATAAAAACCAAAAATTGAATTAAACTATAATTAAAATTAAATATTATATTTACGATACAAAAGAATTACAATATATGTTAAACAAAAATTGAATTAAACTACAATTAAAATTAAATATTATATCTACGATACAAAAGAATTACAATCTATGTTAAAATGGAAGCAACATCAATATATTATTCTATAAACTATTACAATCAATACTTTTCTAATGTTGCATATGGAGAAACTTTATCAATTCAATATGTTACATATAAAAAAATAAAATTCGTAAGAATTAGTCACAAATTCATCTTGATGATAATTATTTTGGTTGATGGAATTTCATGATCACCAAGTATTCGAATTCAATTATTCATTCTGCTACAATAACCCAATATATCTAATTGAATCAGTTTAAGATGATGATTTCTCCTATTTTCATCTCGTAATATCTCATCAAGACATTCGATTAATTTGTTCTTCATTCTTTCACTATATAGAATATCAGTCATACTCGTAGATATCACTTATTTGACTTCATTAATATTTTCTAATAATTATATATTCTTGAATTTTGTAAGTAAGAAAAACAAACAAAAGAATTGAAAAAAAAAATGAAGGGACGAAAAAGATAATTAGGAGAGAACCATCTTCCTCTCGGGTTTTTTTTTTTTTTGAAAATAAGAGAGAATGTCGAGACATAAGCGTATAAAGAAGAGAGTGGAAATATTTTTTGCCCATTAATTAAACATTTTATTTTTTCTTAATGAAGTATTAAGTCCATAAATTAATTTTAGTTAAATATAATTAAATCGCAATTGTAACCACTCAGTACAAAAAAAACGTTTTATAATTAATATGTGAAATTAATTATATTAATTAGAATCATTATGCTCAACATTTGAGATTTTGAAGAGATTCAAATAATAATATGTTCTTAATTAAATATTTTTCAATAATTTGTCCTATGCTCATATTTCATTTTCATCTGTTAAAAACTCTTGAAATACTAACAATTTTGTACGAACCATAATATAATAGTTAAAAATTATATAAGCCAATGTTGCAAAAGTAATTATCTTAATATCCATAATTAATGTACATTTTTAGGATTTTGAGCATCAAAATTTATTTTTATTTACCTTGATTTTGAATTCGTATCTAGCATAATTCACATTCTTCAAGAATAAACATCTTATCAAGCGTATTAGACGCTTACAATCTCCTTGTCTAGAAAATTGAGAAAAAATAACTTCTTGATAATAATAATATAACATAATTTATATTGAAATAAACTTCATTGTAAGTATAATATTCCAATATCTCTTTAATATTTTATTTAATATGTCTCAAACTTCATTGAACAACTATCGTGTGAAACTTTATATCTATTTGTACCAAAATGCATAAAAATAAAAAATACAATCCATATCAATTAGCTAAACTCAAACTAAAAAAATGAGTAGATTTCAACATGTTCCGAATTAGAAAAATTAATCTAACTTCAATTAAAACTAAAAATTGAGTTCATAAAAAGCCTAAAGTCTAAATTTTAGTTAGAGTTAATAATCAAAACGATAACACCTAGGAACATCTACTAAAAAATAATGCAAATATACAAAATCTTTATTTTAGTCATTTTGAAAAATAAATAAATAAAAAAGAAAACATGGATAAGGTAACGAGAGGTATGGAATCTGGATAACGACAGAAATGGAATTTCATCTCTGAAAGATGAAACTATAACAAAAATTGTTTAATAAAAATAAAACAACAGCACAATTGAGAAAGCCAAAAATTGAGTTCATATAAAACCGAAAATCTAAATTTTAGTTAAGAGTTAGCAATCGAAACGATAACACCTAGCAACATTTACTAAAAAAGAATACAAATTTACAAAATCTTTATTTTAGTCATTTTGAAAGAAAAAAAAGAGAAATAAAAAAGAAAACATGGATAGGGTAGCGAGAGGTATGGAACCTGGGTAACGACAGAAATGAAATTTCATCTCTGAAAAATGAAACTATAACAACTATTGTTTAATAAAAAGAAAACAACAACACAATTGAGAACAAAAATAACTACAACATATGAAAAAAAAATAGAATAATTACCTTGAGAAACATAAGAATTTCTTGTAATTTTTGACATTTTTGTGTTTTCCGATTTTAGTTGTTCATGCATCTTCTATTTCTGTCGGATTTCTTCAATTGAAGCTATCCGTTTGGAAAAAAAAAGACAAATAAAAAAGAAAACATGGATAAGATAGCGAGAGGTATAGAACCTGGGTAACAACAGAAATGAATCTGAAAGATGAAACTATAACAACTATTGTTTAATAAAAATAAAACAACAACATAATTGAGAACAAAATAACTACAACATATGAAAAAATCGAATATTTACCTTCAGAAATATAATACTATCTATCGTGACCAATGAATATAATGGTGGAATACTATCTATCATGCTTTATATAGAAGTTTATTTGTGACTTTTGGATGCTTTATATAGAAGTTTATTTGTGACTTTTGGATTTCCTTTGCTTTGTGTTTTTTCATCTTCCCGTAACTCTTGCTTTCTTTTATTATTTTAATTAATAGGCTAGTAATTATTTAATATATTATAAATATAAATTTGTTATTTTTAATTAATTAAATATTTATTTTGATTAATTAAATATTTTTAATATGATTTTTTACTACGTTGACAACTCATCAAAAAGACCTCTAAAACACTTCTTCTCGTTTCTCTCTGCTTCCGTAATTATATATAGTATAGATTATAAGTTTGAATCTGACTTAAACAAAACCCTAGCCGCTGGAGAAGAATGAAGTTTAGACTATCTCGCTGTTGACGAGCCGCAAATCCGCCTCTCTCACCGTCCGCCTGTCCTGTTTCGCCGGTCTCTCCCCGTTCTTGCTCTGTTTTTTTGTTGTTCGACGCCCTTACCAGTTGCGGCTCACGTTTCCGTCTCTGTTTTTATTTTTCCGGTTTGGATCCGCCGTCGCGGACTTGCTCTGGTCGCCGGCCTTTGTTCCCTTCATTGCTGTGGTTGTTCGCCGCCGTTTCTGTCCGATTGCTTGGCCTTGTTTCATTCATTGTTGCGATTCCACCGTCGGCGGCTGGGTTGTGATCTAAAAAAGTATTGATTGTCTTTCACGGTGGTTGTCCTTCCCTGCCTTATTCCAGTTCCGTCTCCGGCTGCCCTATAACGTTACACCTATTTGTGACCTAATTTTTTTAATAAAAGTTAATTAAATTTAATAATTAATTTTAGTAAAAGTTAATTAAATTTAATAATTAACTTAATTGTTGCTGATGGAAGAAATCATTGATAGGAGTGCTCTAATCACCCTAGAGGAGGAAGTTCAGTCGGGATTAGTGATTCAACCGGATGCCACTGAAGTTCAATCCCCGCCCCCAAACTTGGTGTTTGATAGGGTCGTTTCTAACAAACAGGCCAATCAAAACCTCTTTTATGAAATCCACATTAGCTGATGTTTGGAGTCCCTCAAAAGGGATTTTCATTGAACATATAGGCCCCAATTTATTCCGTTTTGAATTCTACCATCCATGGGAGCGGGATAGGGTAATTCAGGGTGGGCCATGGACTTTTGAACAACAATTACTGATGCTAAAGAAGCTTGAGGATGATCAAAATCCCATGGATATTCACTTGTCTCACACTGATTTTTGGTTGCAGGTTTATGATCTTCCAGTTGGGTTTATGTCTGAAAAGGTTGCTGTCAGTATAGGTAACTTTGTGGGTACTTTTGTGGAAGCTGACCCGAATAACTTCACAGGGTTCTCTCGTACCTATCCACGAATTCGTGTTTCGATTAATATCCTCGCTCCGCTTAAGAGGAAAATGCAGATAAGTGTTCAGGGAGGTACTGTTTTTTGGGTAAACTTTAAATATGAACGGCTCCCAACCTTTTGCTTTGTATGTGGACATATAGGGCACGCAGATAAATTCTGTCACGCTCTATTACAAGTAGCTGATCCAATGAAAGTAGAGAGAGCATATGGGGCCTGGCTTAGAGCCCCTACTCGTCGTTCCCAAGTTCCTAAGCAATCAAGATTTTTGTTTAGCCGACCTCCTCAGAACCTTACTCAGACAAACAACGTAGTCATTTCAGGTTTTGTCTCAGGGGCTGGTTCAGGGGAAAGGGAGGTTATTATTCCGAAAATTGCTACAGTTGTTCCCCCGGGTTTTAAGGCACTACAGAGTAAGACAACTTTTCAACACAAGGAGTATACCCATCAGACTCCAGAAGATATTGGTGTTGTAATTTCTGACCCGAAACGCAAGCGCTCAGGATCATTGGTCGAAGATACACAGGGAAGTTCAGAAAATCTTATGGATTGTGAGGAAAACAATACAGTGAGGTTGGGGGCAGTTATTGAAAATATCCAAGAAGCGAGTCGTGGTAGCCCGACTCGCAAGATATCATGAGTATACTGTCCTGAAACTGCTGGGGGATAAGGAACGCCCGGACAGTTCGTCAGCTGGTGGATTTCTCTACCAATTTACATCCCGAGTTCATCTTTCTAATGGAGGTTAAATGCAGTCGACTCAAGGTGGAAGCATTGAAACGAAAGCTTTCCTTTGAGGGCCTGTTTTTTGTTGATCCAATAAACAATGGAGGGGGCTTAGCGCTCTTGTGGAGAACTGTTAATTCAGTTCAGTTGCTTGGTTATTCTTCTAATTTCATTGACTTCAGGGTCACTTTGTTAGGTTTGCCGGAGTATCGATTAACCGGTTTTTATGGCTTTTCCGAGAGATCGCGTCGGGCAGATTCTTGGCAGTTACTAAGGAGTCTTAGCTTGATTAATTCTGATCCCTGGGTTATCATTGGGGATTTTAATGACATGCTCTCTCATTCTGAGAAGAGAGGGGGTAACAGACACCCACCTACCTTGATAAGGGGTTTCAGTGATGCTATTACAGATTGTGGGTTGTCAGAAGTCAGTATGAAGGGTTATCCGTTCACGTGGGAAAGAGGTCGTGGTTCAAAAAATGCTATAGAAGAGAAACTCGATCGGGCCCTTGCTAATAACAGTTGGTTTATGCAGTTCAGTTCGGCTTCTGTCTTGAATGAGGATGCTCAATGTAGTGATCATACGGTACTCTTCTTGTCTCTAATTAACACTGTGGGTTCTATGTCTCGCCGTTTTCGGTTTGAAAATGCTTGGATCAAAGAACCTGATTGCAGAGATCAGATAATTTTGGCCTGGCAACATTTAAATGCCAGAGGAATTTTGGTTAAACAGGAAAAATGTGGCGAAATGCTTGCAGCTTGGGGAAACAACATTCGTAACCGATTTAAGAAAGAAATTCATTGCTGCAAATCAGAAGTTAGAAGACTAAAATCTTGTACTGATAGGCTGGCAATCGAAGCACTATTGGCTGCTAGGAATCGCCTTGATGAGCTTCTCCTCCAACAAGAAGCCTATTGGAAGCAGAGAAGCAAGACACTTTGGCTCAAAGTTGGGGACCAGAACTCAAAATTTTTTCACTCGGCTGCTAACAGTAGGCGCAAAAGGAATGAAATTCGACGACTGAAAGATGAGGAAGGAAACTAGATCGATTGGGAGACAGGGTTACCTTCTCTAATTTCAGACTATTTTACAGAAATCTTCACATCTTCAGGGAGTCGCTCTGAACCTATTTTGAATAATATTCAGCCAAAAATCTCGATGGAACTAAATGCTGATCTTCTTCAACCATATACTGCAGACGAGATAAAGAGGGCGGTTTTCTCAATGCATCCTGATAAAAGTCCCGGTCCTGATGGTTTTAATCCATGTTTCTACCAACAATATTGGGACTTGGTAGGCCCTGATGTGATTCAATCATGCATTCAATGGTTGAATGAAGGACTGTTTCTGGAGAGCATCCATGACACAAATATTGTTCTAATCCCTAAGAAATCTTCTCCAGAAAAAGTTTCAGATCTCAGGCCCATAACATTATGCAATGTTATTTACAAGATTCTGGCGAAAACAGTTGCTAACAGGCTAAAAAAAGTTCTAGATATTATTATCTCGCCCACACAGAGCGCTTTCATCCCAGGACGACTGATCACGGACAATATTATGCTTGCGTTTGAAGTAAACCATTTCCTGGAACATAGAACTCGAGGTAAACAATGATATGTTTCTCTTAAGCTTGATATGGCCAAGGCTTATGATCGGGTTGAGTGGGCATTTTTGGAACAAATGATGCAGAGGTTAGGCTTTGATGACCGGTGGATATCTCTGGTTATGCAGTGTGTTACAAAGGTCAGATATAATATTACCCATAATAATCATGTGATTGGGCCAATTCTGCCACAGCGTGGCCTGCGTCAAGGTGACCCTATCTCTCCCTACCTTTTTTTGATTTGTGCAGAAGGTTTATCAGCATCGTTGCAAAGTTTAGAAGCTCAGGGTCAGATCCATGGCTGTCGGATAGTTCAATCAGCCCCGTCAATCTCTCATCTCTTCTTTGCAGATGACAGCTACTTGTTCTTCAAAGCGTCAAATGAAGAGTGCTTAGCGGTTCAACAGTGTTTGCAAGAATATGAAACAGCTTCTGGACAGAAGGTAAACTTCTCCAAATCCTCAATCTCATTCAGCAAAAATTGTAGTGCGGGTCTTCGATCGATCTTAAGTTCAATTTTTGGAGTACCATTGGGGATGGGCACTGCAACATACCTTGGTCTCCCGGCTTTAGTTGGGAGAAGTAAAACACAAGTGTTCCAATACATTGCTGACAGAGTCAGATCTAGGGTCACAGCATGGAAGGCAAAAATGTTATCTCGAGCTGGTAAGGAGATTCTGTTGAAATCTATTATACAAGCCCTCCCCTCCTATGCTATGAGTCTATTCCTCTTACCTCAACTTCTGTGTGATGATCTGGAAAGAATGATGAATTCTTTTTGGTGGGGATCTGGGTCTGAGGAGAGAGGCCTGCGTTGGAAGTCATGGGAGAAACTGTGTGTCCCGAAGAGCTTAGGTGGATTGGGTTTTCGAAAGTTACATTTATTTAATCTTGCTCTTCTAGCTAAACAAGGGTGGAGGCTACTAACCAATCCAGATTCATTACTTGCACGGGTATATAAGGCTAAGTATTTTCCCTCTTCTTCCTTTCTAGAGGCGGATCTTGGTAATCAGCCCAGCTTTATATGGAGAAGCATACATGCTGCACAGTCACTTGTTATTTCTGGAGCTAGACGCGTTGTTGGGACAGGGGAGTCTATTAACATCTGGGAAGACCCTTGGCTGCCTGACCCTGACCACCCTTTTATAGAAAGTGCGCGACTCCCGGGCCTTGAGGTGGATATTGTGAATAACATCCGACAGCCTTCAGGGGAGTGGAACTTGGAATTAATTAATGGGATCTTTGTAGATCGGGATACAGAACTTATTCGGAGGATTCCTCTAAGTCACCGTTTGGTGTTTGATGCGTGGGGATGGTATTGGGGAAAGAGAGGCAAGTTTTGTGTGAAAAGTGCATATAAACACTTGTGGTCTGAAAAATATGGCAATAATCCATCATTGACAGTTGATGGAGTTAATTGGGGTTCAGTATGGGCACTTCAGGTTCCGCCCAAGGTAAAAAATCTAATTTGGAGAACCTTGGCTGGTTGTTTACCGTCGCTGAGCGCTTTATCTGCTAGAAGGTTCCGATCAATAACTTGTGTCCTTCATGCCTACAATCTGAGGAGGATGACTTCCATGCCTTAGTTGGCTGCAGTCAGGCTCGACTTTTCTGGGGTCTGACTAGTGTTGCAGGTCTGGAAGATTCTTGCTCTTCGTTTAGAGAGTTCTGGAAGAAGTTGGGGTTGTTGTTCCCGTCGGAAACTGGTACGGTGGCAGTCTGCTACTGGTTCTTATGGCTTAACCGGAACAATAGAGTATGGTCAAAACAAGTCATGACACCTACCATACTCTTCTCCACTGCCATGCAATTTATCTCAAGTTGGAAAGCTGCCCAGAGCCAGGGAAGTGGTGTGGTGGTGACGACTGCTGAAGTAACTCAGAAATGGTGCAAACCCCCGCCAGGTATGTTAAAACTTAATATTGACGGGGCCATATTTTCTGCCTCGGGTACTGCTGGTTATGGATTCATCCTGCGGGATAGCGATGGCGGGTTCCAAGCTGCAGGTAACGGTACTATTTACTGTTGTCTTGACCCTTTTCTAGTTGAGGCGATCTCGTGTCGCGAGGCCTTGAGCTGGCTGAAGGATTCTGGTAGACAAAATGTGTTGGTAGAATCGGATTCACAATTGCTAGTGTATGCTATTCAGCGAGAAGCTAGTGGCAATTCGGCTCTAGATCTAGTTATTGAAGACTGCAAAATCCTTATTAAGGATATAGGTAATGTGTCAATCTCATTTATTCGTAGGTCAGCGAATTCCGCTGCTCACTTTTTAGCCCGTGCAGCTACACCTGCTTTTGAGAGGAAGGTCTGGATTTCAGTACCTCCTTCTTGTGTCTGTACTGCTCTTGTTGCTGATATTTAATAAAACTACCTTTGTTGTCAAAAAAAAAAAGTTAAAAATACACTAAATAAAAATATAATTTGATTACTAATATTTGCATTAATATAATGGAAAATCCCAATATAAAACACGGGTTATCATGTTATCTCTTAGAGGAAATATACCCGCTAAGATAATTACAGAGAAAGAATGAAAACAACGATTTCGTATTACTGGTCACGTGACTTCCACGACGAAGTTGTTTGGGAGGAGAAGTGGTAGTCCATCAACCAACAACAACCATTGAGAGAGAGAGCTTTTATCTGACTTTTGGTGTCATGAGGCTAGAGTTTTAGTTTATGTGGTTTAATTATCCTTCTCTATATTTAGGAACGGATCTACAGTGAGGGATTTGCCCCCATTGAGATCTATAAAGAAATAATATCCCTCGTGAAAAAATCATATTTAGGTTTTGCCTCCATTGAAGCCGATGGAAGAGAGCTGGAAGTTGTCGATTTAAAGCAAATCTGTCAAGAATAAGGAGATGAATATATTAGGGTATAAATGTAACTTTTATTCCTCTTACACAAAACGATGCCGTTCCACAGTGGAATAACGTCGTTTTGTTTAAAAGAAATAAAAAGAATTACAATTATACCCTCAATCTCTCCTTTTATTCTGTCGAGCAAACACACATCAACACAAAACTAAAAATCTCTAACGAAAGTGTGAAGCCCTAACTCGATCTCTCCCTCAAAAAGTCACTCTGACGACTTCAAAAGCAAAAAAAAAAAAAATACTGAAAATCAAATAAAGGTTTATTTTATTCTTCAGCAACCAACTTAAGAATTGAAGCTTTCCCGAATGCACACGGGACAACCTACACAGACACAAGACATTCGATTGTCGTGTTTCTCTAGGAAATTCACTAAATTTTTGAAAAAGTACAAAACAAATTACTATTTCAAAATCATCAGCAAAAGCTGAATACAGATCCATGTTACAGCAAAAGTGTATATATATATAACGAAGATAGTTAGGTCATGTTCTTTGTTACATAATTCCAGTATCAATTAGTTCAGTAACGTATCATGAGTTATTATAATTATAATTATTTTATTATTATTATTAAAAGCTTTTTATTTTAACTATTACTATTTTTAAAGGATTATATCTTTATTATTTCAACTTCAGTAGAATTCAGTTCAGTTGCAATCAGTTCAATTCAGTTTTTTTTCAGAGCTTTACATGTTAACAATTTTAACTAAAATTTTCATTTCTCACTTTCTATTTCCTATGCAATATGTAATTACTTTCACTTTCAGTGAGTTTCAATTCAGTTTTTCTTCAGATTTATTACAAGCAGATTTATTACAAAGCAGACGCTTTTTTTTTTTTTTGAAGAGTAGACGCTTTGTTCATGATTCATGAGTACACGCTTTCGACGCTTTATTATCCGGACATATTACGAAAAAAAATCTGATTCTTAGGACTTTTTTACCTTTGGACGCCTTCATAGCATGACACTTATGTATCATTATGTTTGTATGGTAAGCTAAAATTAAGTAACCTTCAACGTGGTTAATCCTAGATATAATATAATGATAATCAACATTGAATTCTTCTCTATCAATTTGTATTAGTTCCACATCCACTTTGATATTCTCCACCGTTCCATAAAAAAACTCACGGATCCAAGGTCAGGCGGGGGCTTGAACACCGCACTGGTCGCCAGAAACTCGGTTGAGCTTTAATTTTTTAGGGTAAGAGCACCCAAAAAAAATTAATTGAACACCTATAAGCATTGAAGCAACCCCTAATGCAAATCATGGATCCGTCACTAGTACCACCAATAAGCGATGCAAGTAATCACTTTTACACTCTTTTTCATGCCTATTTTTGCTGCTCCAACTTCCAAGCACGAGAACGGAAAGACCAGAAAAGAAGGGATTAAAAACAAGAAAAGTGGAATGCTGTCTTACCACCATCCTTGGCATGTAACGGCCATTAAAACTGAAACAACGTCTACTTTCTCTCGCTTGACGTCGAGTCAAGACCATCATAAAGTCTCCATTGCTCTTCAATCTCCATGATCAGAAGTTCAGCAGCATCAAGTGAAAGCTCCTCATTGATATACATGTTGAATTTATGTCCTCTTTTGATTGATGTCCCTGCTTAAGAAGTTATTCAAGCTTGTTTCTTCCAAGTGAATGCCCTGTTAATACCACTGGAACATTCAAAGCACCGGACAGAAGACCGGCACTATCGCCAACATCGCCATGATGGCCATGAATAACACAAGGCCATACAGGACCATCCCTACCAAGGAACCCCAACGGCATATGCCCCACTGCTCTCTCCAATTTCATTGCCACCAGCATCTTCAGACCCTGCAGTTAGTGCCTCTGTTGGCTCACCATAGAGAAAACTTGGAGAGTGAAAAGATCTACCCTATACACCCCAGGAATTCTAGCAAGTGCTCGAGCAAGTTTTACCACATTTCACCTGACAAAAGAATTGTAGAAGTCATTAAGAAACATAATGATGACAAAACAAAACTCATAATTCAAGCATATCATACTGCAGCATTTACCTGTCCTCCTCTCTGTCAGGATCTCGACCAAGCTCCATATTTTCTCCGCGGACTAACCGAAAGCTTGAACCCAATTCCAACAATGATGAATATAAGCGCAATTGAAATTCTTGGGGAGTTATACATTTGTGTATTGATAAGGCCATTCACTATATCTTGAAGTTCGATCTCTCCCCAGGACGAACCATAAAGCCAAGAGAAAGCATGAACCAGAATAGTTTAAACTGGTCATAATAGTCCTGCTTCAATGAATAGTTAGGTTCATGTGTAGATTATAAAATTCTATACAGGGAACAACAGCACCAAACTCTAACTATTAGACAAGAAGTTCACTAAACTTCAACAGTCTAATTACTTAAGTGAAAATAGAAAATTAATTGTTCTAAAAAACTAAAATTGAATTATGAAATCATAGCAAATTTAAACTAGCTACCAAAAGAACGTGATGATCAACATGTTTCATTCAAGACAATGAAATACCACAGCTTTACTTTAGTTCAATTACTAATTGTGCATTGCTTGTGTCAGACCTAATGTTACTGAATAGTTGTTTGAAATCTAAGTAAAAGTTCTCTCCTTCCCTTTCCATTAACAATCTCATCAAAGAATTGAATAGAGATTAAAGATATCTGAAACAGAATATTGAAGTCAAACTGGTTTCCTTACGCTACCTTAAATTTCAGAGTTATAAAAGGAAATAGATCAAACACATGGTGGGTATCCAAATATTAGTTGATATAGTCAGGGAAACCGATACAGGTACTAAAATAAATGCCCTTGTTAAAAGAAGAAAGAACCCAATTTGCAATTCAACACGGAGAAGTAAGGCTATTTTATGTGCACTTTGATTTAACATCAGCCTAAGCTACACTTACTACTGCAGTACTGCTGTTTGATTTAACAATTAAGCTGATTCAAAGCCTAGTATACCAACAAAAAGAAAATCTCAGATCCAATTATTTTCTGATGAGATTAGATATTCTGTGACTAGAAATTATGGAAATGCAGAAACTTAACTAGCATACCTCAACAGAGAAGCATGACAATAATGACGGAAGACGATATAACAAACCTAAGTAATTAGGAGAGAAAATTATCCAGAAAAGCAAAAGCCATGAGATTATCAGGCCAACCAAAGCTTCACCATTTGAATCAATCGAAAAGCAATCGGAACAAGAAGATAACTTTCAGAATCTAGTAAATCTGTTTAATAATTACATATGAATAACACCAATGCACACCAAATCAGAGTGGCGCAGCGGAAGCGTGGTGGGCCCATAACCCACAGGTCCCAGGATCGAAACCTGGCTCTGATATGAGAAGGCTTCTGTGTTTTTTTTCCAATTAATTTTTTATTGGGCTTCTTTTTGTTCTGACTTTGTTCCATGTTGCGTACTAATTCACTCCTCTTATGGGCTACGGCCTTTAATGTATTTCAAAGAAAAATCCTTTCAGCCATATATAGTGAATAGTTTTAGATTATTAAAATTTTATTTTCTTAATAAATAATTTTGAATATACTTTCAAATAAAGTCCTTTCACTCATGATATTATAATTTTAAAAAAAAACCTCAATATTCTTCAAAAAAAAAACTCAATAAATAATTTTAAATTATTACAAAAAAAATTAATAAATAATTTCAAATTATTACAACCTAATTTCATTTAAAAAAATTATTACTTCCTTCCATAGATTCTGAAAATAATAAAATCTAACCTACCTTATTACTATTAAATAATTGGTTTTTTTTGAAGCAAGTTAAACATTCTTTTAGTAGTTGTATTTATTTTAATCAATTTTTTAATCCCTCTATTTATTTTTATATATAAAATAAAAAATTATCTGTTATATAAAGAGTCTTTTTAGTCTTCATATTTAATTACATATACGCTATGTTTATTTTATCAAATTTCACCCTTAGATGAATTTTACACTCTATATCATATATAATATTTTTAAATCTATATGTATTAAATTAATACATAAAAATCTATTATTTATTTATTTTAAAAATTATTCTCATTTTTTATACTATTTAATATAATATCTTTAAAATAATATTAAATATTATTATGAATTATGATTTTTTTTTTGAAGCAATGAGTTTTTTAAGATTATATAAGTATATATATTTTATCCATAAAATTTATTAAAGAGAATAGTTTACATTTACAATTTTGTAAATCTCTCGTAGGTTTATGATTTTTGAAGTACTTTTCATTCATTTTCAATAAAACAAATTTTATGCTCTTAAATTATAGTTATATAATGATATCAGAATTAATAAATCAATTGAAGAGATTAATATTACGTAGAAAAGAAAGGAAATAAAACACAAAATAGATAGAATAAATGTTTAATCATTAAAACATGATAAATGGTAAGATTAACAAGACACAAAATAGATAGAATAAATGTTTAATATTAAGAAATGGTAAATGGTAAGTTTATAAATAAATAAAATAGTCCAGTTTGATAGTTGACTTTAACAAAAAAAAAAAAAAAACTTATTTCTACCTATTTTAAAAAGGGTTAAGGTGTAAAAATACCCCTAATGTTTTGAATCAGGAGCAATTTTACCCCTAACGTCTAAAATGGTATAATTTTACCCCTAACGTTGGAAGGCAAGAGCAATTTTACCCCTAACGTTGATAAATTGGGTCAATTTCAGAAATAATTCATCAAACTGTCTTCTCGGTCATGAATCTTGGCATCTATATATACTTCACACGTGCGTCATTTTATTAGTAACAAATCACAAACATATGTTAGGATGTAAATAAATAAATAAAAACATACTGTTTTTTTTGTACGAATTAGACAAAAAAAAAATCTAAAAATTCACCAAATTTATAAATATTGATCTCCAATTGTATTATTAAATTATAAAAAACATAAAATCCTTTTTAGAACAAATTGTTATGCAATTGGTGCAGAATAATGAATAAAAATATCTGTGTTCTACAATAGTGTTTAAAATTGACCAAATTTATCAACGTTAGAGGTAAAATTGCTCTTGGCTTCGAACTTTAGGGGTAAAATTGCACCATTTTAGACGTTAAGGGTAAAATTGCTCTTGACCCAAAACGTTAGGGGTATTTTTGCACCTTAACCCTTTTAAAAATGTTTTTGTTTTTTTTTTTCATAAAAAAATGTTTTGTTTTAAGTATATTTAATTAAATTTTTATTATATAAATAAGTCAATCAAATAATACCAGTGAATTAATAATTATAAGGCTTTGCTCCTCCTTTGAGTTCGTAGAGTTCAGACACATTTTTAGAGAGCAGAATCGTGTTGCTGATCGCTTGGCGGCGGCGGGCCATGAAGGGACGTTAGGCGTTACTACCCTTCCTGTTTCCCCTAGTTTCATCTCTCATCTTCTCTTAGAAGATAGGATTGGGGTTAGCTTCCCTAGGCTAATTCATGGGTAGTTTGTTGTTATTCGTTTTTCTTTTCCTTTTCTACCAAAAAAAAAATAAAATAATACCAGTGAATTAATAATTATTTATTATGTTTATCAAATAAAGACTTTCTACTCAAAATGTCGTTGTTCTACTGATTGACTTACTAGTGGTTACACTAAGGGAAGTAGTGTGGAAGTTATTAGAATGTAGTTAAAGAGAAAATGAGAGGAAGTTAATAAATATGGAGAAATAATGACATTCTGATAAGTGAGAATGTAATTTTCTATTTAGAATATTGTTTTCTCGTAAAAATTACACAAATGAGTTAATAGGCGAGTTAATGGTAGCAATTGAGGAGATCACATAAAAATGATTATCTTTAGTAAAGAACATGGATAAGGAGGTTACTAAAATGAATGCTACAAAAGCTAGCTAGAACTTTTCTCACTTTCAAGGTCACGACTGAAACACCAGGACAAATCTCTATACAAATCTTTTGTAATTTAGATTTTCCATTTTATTTACAATTTCTTATTTATGCACTTTCCTTTATTTCAAATTTTTTTCTTCTCTTCTTTACATGAAATTTATTCTTAATTTTTGCATTTTCAATTTTGACATTCTTACTTGTTTCGTGGACCTTCTTGCAAATTTTTATTTTTTTTTAATTTGAACTTTTCATAATTAGGACCTTTAGGAACTATTCAGTCCCTTTCGTTTCTACAAAATCATCTGAAGTCATGAGTATTATAACCGTTGTGGGAAGAAGGAAAAAACCACTAAAGACTACTTTATTTTATATAAATGACTTTGATAGTTATTAATAGGGATTAAGTGTTAAATGCCCTCAAGATTTTTGAAAAGTGTTAATTTAGCCCCCAACATATAAAATATCACTATTTTAGTTTTAACATTTATGAAATGGTTCAATTATAGTCCTAAGTAACAGAACTTGAGGCAAAATTGGTATCTTTTCATAAACGTTGAGGCGTCAAGTTCTGTTACATAGGTTATAATTGTACAATTTCAGAAATATTGAGTTAAAATGATGTTATTTTATACGTTATGAGTAAATCCAAAAACAAATTATTTTCGTAGTAATCCCTTTAAAATAAAAATATTATATTTTTCTTTTAAAATATAGTCCCTTATTAATATTTAATTAAAATAAAAATATTATAGTTTCATTTTAAAATATAATAAGAGATAAGAGAGAAAATAAAAAGATTAAATGTATAAAATTATATTTTTAATATTTAAAATAATAATATTTGTAAGTATAAAATTAAAATGTAGATATCCAGCTATAAAAATATTAGTGTTCAAAAAAAATTACTGTTTGGATTGCTAGGGCTTCTTTTATACGTTCTGAATTGAGAATTTTTTTCTACTTTTTTTCCATTTAGTCTCTTTTGAGCAATTTTATTTTTTATTTTTTTTTTATTATTTTTTTTTTTTTTTTTGCCTCTTCGACATATTTTGGCAGCCTGAGCCATACTTAGACTGCCTAGGTAGTGAGTAGGTGTTGATTGAAGAAAAAAGTTATTGTTGTAATTATTATTCGTTTTTAAACATTATCGCATGATTGTGGTGAATTATGTTTGTTTTTTTGAATATTTATGTTTAATTGCATTCTCCAATTATTTGCATGATATGGTTTAATACTTTAAAATTTTGTTTCATAGTTTCATGATTCAAAACTTTGAACCAATATACTTAAAGTCTTAAATCATATCACGAAAACAATTAGATATTATTATAAAACAAGGAAGATAACATGCAATAGATTAAGAACAATTGAGAGAGTGTAAGTTTGTATTTCACTTGTCCTTTTACTTGTATCTCTATTACATGAAAGAAACCTATATTTATAGGCTTATGAATATATAGATTACATAAGAACATAAATTATGTAGTTACAAACATTAAGGAATACAGAGTTACAACCTTAATGAATGAAGGGTTACAACATTAAGGAATAAGGAGTTACAATGGTTATACTTATGAACATCCATCAATTTATTCATAACACTCCCCTTTGGATGTCCATCCATGCAAAAATAAGTAAATGCGCTTGGGGATGTTGCCTCATTAAAAACCTTACCAGGAAAATCCAGTGGGAAAAACCATGGTCAAGGGAAAAAGAGTGCAACACGCATTTACTCTCCCTCATGAATACATAACTAAAAATCTTTACAACGACGGAATCCAATGCGATGAACTAACTTCTTGAAAGTAGCAGTTGGAAGCGCGCCTTGGTAAATAAATCTGCCAAATTGTCACTTGAACGAATCTGTTGAACTTGCACATCACCATTCTTTTGTAGATCATGGGTGAAGAAAATTTTTGGTAAGATATGCTTCGTTCTATCTCCTTTAATGTATCCTTCCTTCAACTGTGCAATACATGCAGCATTATCCTCATACAAAACTGTTGGAGCTTCTTTCCCGGTGGATAGACCACAATCTTCTCTAATATGTTGAGTTACAGACCGTAACCACACACATTCACGACTAGCTTCATGAATAGCTAAAATTTCTGCATGATTAGAAGAAGTAGTTGCTATGGTTTGCTTCATAGAACGCCAAGAAATAGCAGTACCACCACATGTAAACACATATACAGTTTGTGATCGAGCAGTATGAGGATCAGACAAATATCCTGCATCAGCAAAACCAATCAAGTCCTCTTTGGACTGGTTAGAGAAGAATAATCCCATATCTTTCGTACCTTGGAGGTAACGGAGTACATGTTTAATCCCATTCCAATGCCTTCGAGTTGGACATGAGCTAAATCTTGCTAACAAGTTCACAGAAAATGATATGTCGTGTCTTGTATGAGTAGCAAGATACATCAATGCCCCAATTGCACTTAAGTATGGTACTTCTAGACCAAGAATTTCTTTATTGCTTTCCCGAGGACGAAAGGGGTCCTTATCCACATCAAGTGATCTTACAACCATTGGGCTACTCAACGGGTGTGCTTGATCAAAATAAAACCTTTTGAGCAACTTTTCTGTGTATGTTGTTTGATGCACAAGTATACCCTCTTTGAGATGTTCAATTTGCAATCCCAAACAAAATTTGGTCTTTCCAAGATCTTTCATCTCAAATTCTTTCTTCAAATATTCCACTGCATGTGAAATCTCTTCAGGAGTCCCGATGATATTTAAATCATCAACATACATTGCAATTGTGATGAATCTAGACCCAAATCTCTTAATAAAAATGCATGGGCTGATGGGGTCATTCTTATAGCCTTCTCTTAGCAAATATTCACTAAGGCGATTGTTAGACGAGGTGCCGCGGCCTAATCTCCCGGGCGGACCGGGGGGTGGACAACCTCATGGCGACGTAAGCGGTGATTGGCGCCGAAAGCAACCAATCGTGGAATCAAGCTGCTCGGCAGGGCCGGAGCTCGGAGATATGGAAGAGTCGCCACCCACGAATGGGAAAATGAACACCGATCCCTTGCGGGAGACCGGTGTGGGTTCGGGAAACTTGGGTACGAGCCGAGAAGGCTAGCTCCTTTCCGGAGAAAGGCTACTAGGCACCCCGACATCGCCCGGTTATGAACCACCGGCCTCCTACTCAGCATATTAGGCGATAACGGACTAATCGTATACTTCTTTAAGTTTAAAATTCATTTGAAACCCTTTTCTTTCTCTTTTTGGAAACCATTTTGAGCATATGATATTGAAAAGCCACATCAGTAAAGAATCACCCATTTATGTTTATACATACACAGAGATGGGGAAGAAAGAAGTGGTTTATTTACAACCGTGTTAAATATTATGTCGTGTGCTTATTCTACATTAACTTATTTCCCCAAAACGGATTTATTTACATGGTTCGCACCTTAATCGTCGTTGGAACGATTAGGGTGCGTTTTAAAACCCCGTTTGATGAAGCTTACCCGAATCGCCGTTGGAACGACTCGAGTAATTGAAAACGTTAAAGTAAAAGCCTTTTAATAAGAAAACGTGGTTAAACATACAAGTCAATTTTATTTTGTACAAATTCGTTAAGAAAGCGATTCAAAATCTCCATTATTTACAAAGAAAGCGATTTTGATTACAATGTTCGCTTAATCCGTCGTTGGAACGGACTAAGGTTTTAAAACGTGGTGTTTTGAAGACGATTTGAAATATCAACCAAAATGACTCTATTTATCTACATTAGAGATAGAAAGCTCATTAGCTTAAATAATTTAATTGAAAATTCTCTTTTTGTGACTTATTTTCCCCACTTATTTAATGGACTCTCTAACTATTATAATTACATCAATAAACACATTTAGGCCCAAAAGTTAATTTTTCCAAGTGAAGCCCATTTGAAACATGGACTTATAAATGACCAAAAGAAATAAAGAAAATAATATAGATATATATTTACACATTTTAGCCCAAAAGACATAAAATAAGAGTAAAAGAAAATATACTATCTAATACATATATAAGAAAGAATAATGAAAATAATATATTTATACTTTAAACATAAGAAAATAATGAATGAAATTCATAAATAAGAAAATAGCATTTATCACTCAAAACAATTTTATTTAACAATAATTAAGATAACCCAAATATACCCCAAAACTATATATATACATAACTAATATAATCCTAATGTCAAAAAGACTATATGTTCATCCCCCAATATCTACTAATTATCTCCCAAAATGCCCAAGTAAATAACATTTAAAATAGAATTTAATGTAATTTAAATGAATAATAATAAAAAGAAAGTAATATGTACATATACAAAAAATTAGAATAAAAATGGAATACCAATCTCCTAAAATAATTATATATGTTAAAGTTTTAAAACAATTTGAAAAGAATATATTACATAATTATATATATATATATATACTAAGGATTAAAAGTCTAAAAGTTAAGAAAAAGGGACTGAAATGGTATTTTTTACATTCTGGCAGATTTACCGACGGAAAATCCGTTGGTAAACAGCCTTTAGTGACAGAATTGGTGAATTACAACAGCACTCCCATATTTTCCAGATTTGTTCAAAAGCTTTAAATTAAATCTAATTCAATCGTTTTGGACTTCCGAACTACTAAAGATGGATCATAGTCGAAAACGGAAGTTCCTAAAACGATGTTTTTATTTTAAAACGTTATTTGGAAACCTCTTTTAAATAAAAAAAACTTATAATTACAACATTTTCGATACCCGAACTACCTTTTTATCGGATCACGGTTCGTATTGGGATATCCAAAACGAGGTTTTTATTTTAAAACAAAACCGAATTTTATTTAACGCGAAACGAAAATTAAATAAATACGCTAACTAAATAAAACGTGACAAAATAAATAAATGACTAAAGGAATAAAAACTATAGCATAAAAATAAATAGAAGGAGAGAAATAAATTAAATAAAATAAAGAGTCTAGTCCTCGGATAATACCTTTGATTCGGTATCTGACAGTCGAAGCCGATTGATTCCACGAACCGCGAGCTCCCGATTTTAATAAAAATTTAGTAAAAATTGAACTTAGGAAATTTGGAATTTTTGAGAAAAAAAAATATTTTTCTCAAAAAAATCCACTATCTCTCTCTAAAAATGTTTAGAGTGAGAAACTTTTCCCCCCTCAAAAGCCTCCTCTTCACCTTGGGATCTGTGCCCTTATATAGGGAAACGGATCCCGGAACAATGGGCGACGCCCAAAAAAAATTGGGCGTCGCCCATTGTGGTTGGGCGGCCGCCCAACGCGAGGTTGGGCGCCCGCGCCCGACCCTCGTCGGGCGTTCGCCCGACGTGGTTGGGTGCCCGCCCGGCGACCCTCGGGGCGTGCCCCGCGCCGTCGGACGCGTGCACTCTGTGGCCGCCGAGCGCGCGTTCAGCTAGACGCTCGCACGTCGCGGCCGCCGAACGTGCGCCTCGCGCTGCCAGGCGCGTGTGCTCAACGGCCCACGAGGGCGCGCACCGCCAGCGGTCCCAGGCATTGCTCGGACGTCGAGAGCGTGCCACTCGCGGTGCGTCCGACGGACGCCACGCGCACGTCTCGAGCCGTTAAGCGGGCGTTCGACCATCGTCGTCCGCGTGCGGGATGCCGTTGCGTGCCCACGACGTGCCGTTAATTTTCCTCAGCTTATTATTCTTTATATATTTTTCAAAATTTCCGGAATCAATCGCTTCGACCGTCTTGTTTCAGGTTTTCGTCACAGGTCCTCCGACTCGGTGTCTACAGTTGCCCCTACTTTTCTATTTTGACAGTGATGTGTGTGGTTCGAAAACGTTTTTGCTAACGTAACACATGCAATGTAAAACATATAAAAGTAAAAGACACGTAACGAGTAGGAGGAAACATACCTGACCTTTGTGCTGCGCGCTCCGGCGTTGCTCTCTGACTGCATCAGACTCTGCTTCGGGCTGCACCCTAGTTCACGACCGCGGGGATAATGGCTAAATAGCTACCCTAGTTTATGATCGCGGGGATAATGGCTAAACAGCTACCCTATTTCAAGATTGCGGGGATAATGGCTAAATAGCTACCCTGATTTACGACTGCGGGGATAATGGCTAAATAGCTACCCTATTTTAAGATTGTGGGGATGATGGCTAAACAGCTACCCTGGTTTACGACTGCGGGGATGATGGCTAAACAGCTACCCTGGTTTACGACTGCGGGGATAATGGCTAAACAGCTACCCCATTTCAAGATTGCGGGGATAATGGCTAAACAGCTACCCTATTTCAAGATTGCGGGGATAATGGCTAAACAGCTACCCTGATTTACGACTGTGGGGATAATGGCTAAACAGCTACCCTATTTCAAGATTGCGGGGATAATGGCTAAACAGCTACCCTATTTCAAGATCACGGGGATAATGGCTAAACAGCTACCCTGATTTACGACTGTGGGGATAATGGCTAAACAGCTACCCTATTTCAAGATCGCGGGGATAATGGCTAAACAGCTACCCCATTTCAAGATCGCGGGGATAATGGCTAAACAGCTACCCTAGTCTACGATCTTATGTAAATATGGCTCAAAAGCAACTCCGGTCTGCGACCACGAGTCAGATGGCTCAAAAGCAACTCCGATCTGCGACCGTGAGTCAGATGGCTCAAAAGCAACTCCGGTCTGCGACCGTGAGTCAGATGGCTCAAAAGCAACTCCGGTCTGCGACCGTGAGTCAGATGGCTCAAAAGCAACTCCAGTCTGCGACCGTGAGTCAGATGGCTCAAAAGCAACTCCGGTCTGCGACCGTGAGTCAGATGGCTCAAAAGTAACTCCGGTCTGCGACCGTGAGTCAAATGGCTAAAAAGCAACTTCGGTCTGCGACCGAGAGTCAAATGGCTAAAAAGCAACTTCGGTCTGCGACCGAGAGTCAAATGGCTCAAAAGCGACTCTGGTCTGCGACCGTGAGTCAAATGGCTAAAAAGCGGTGGCTGTTTCTGGATTTTCTTACCACACTGTTGTCTGTATTTTCTCACTGGAGCTATCATCTCGAAGATTCGACGGGCACACGTCTTAGTCTGAAATGACATAGACTACTGATTGTTTTTCTGTTGACTGTCGTCTGTATTTTGACTGGTGTCACTGTTCTGTAAAAATTAGCTGTTGTCTGGAATTGATGTTTTGACAATGTTAGTCACTGTCTGGGAGAAATGCAGGCTGAGACGGACTGCAAATCGGAGGTCTGTGCACCTGGTAATTAATTATTTATTTTTTACCTTTATGTCAAATCGTACTTTCTTCACTATTTACGGGAATGCCATTCCCTTTTCCTATATAAGGTGATGGGGTTTCATTTCAACCCCACACCTTCTCTCTCCTCTTTCTCTCACTAGACTTCAATTTGGATTATTCTCGGGATGGATTTAGACGAATGGGATGGCACTAGAGGCATGGACGAGGTTTATGTAAACCTGGATAGAGTGGATACCTTCCACGACCCTACGACACACTTGAGCAGGACACGCTGCATCGAGGTAAGTGGTTTCTCACTTTTATTTGATTTGAACTCTAGGCTTTAGCACTCCTATACGAACATGATTTGCATGCTAACACTTAGACTGCCTTAGAGGACTTTAGCTAGAAAACGTGAATTCCTTTATTTACACGTAACACTTGTTTGTTTTTGTAAGAATGCGCGCTATATGCATATGAATAGTACACTACGAATTTATGCATGTTAACAGTAAAAACGATGTGAATAGTAAAAACATGAATAGTGCACGTGAATAGTAAAAACTTAGCTAATGCACGTGAATAGTACACGTGAATAGCGACAACGTGAATAGTAAAAACTTAGCTAATGCACGTGAATAGTGCACGTGAATAGTAAAAACTTAGCTAATACACGTGAATAGTGAAAACGACGTGAATAGTGCACGTGAATAGTAAAAACTTAGCTAATGCACGTGAATAGTAGAATGTGAATAGTAAAACCTAATCTACGCTCCTCGTTACCGCAGACGAGGGTGGATTAAAGAATTGACTAAACCTTACGTGAATGACCCTACATGAGAGATTTTTACCGAAAATTGGTCCTAACTGACCGGATGTCTCTAGGTTAGATAATGAAAGAATACCTGTTCTTGACGCGTTCTTATCAAATGCATGCTTTAGGAGCCGTATTTAAATTTTCTTGTCTTGTTCTTTTTAGTTCATTGAGATTTCGGGGACCACCGCCGAGATTCACTCATGGTACGATAGGCTAGGCGCCGCGGCGAGAGCCCGCGTGCGCGAGTTGGGCTTCGAGCCCTTTATTGCAGCGCTGCCCCGCACCAACGGGGTATGCGATCCTTTTGGCCTACGGGCCTTATGCGAGCGGTGGGTTGACTCGACCCACACCTTCCACCTTTCCTTTGGGGAGATGACCATCTCGCCTCGAGATTTTTCGCTGTTGACAGGATTGCGAGGGAGCAACACTCCCGTCCCTTTCCACTTTGGTATGATGTGATCACGGGTCGACCCTGCTAGGCTTGCTACCTTGATTGGACCGGGAGTTCGTCTATGCGCCAAGTCTACTCCGACGAAGTTTGTCTCTACCGCGAGCCTCTTGAGTAGACGTGATTTCTGCGAGACTGACGCTACCGACCTGGCGGTTCGTAGTTTCTTAGTATATGCTCTGAGTGAGACGATTTTCCGCACGAAGGGCGGGAAGGTACACGCAGGTCTCATTCAGGCACTTAGCGATCTGGATGCAGCGGCTTCTTATGATTGGGCAGGGGCAGGCTTAGCCTTTCTTTACTAGTTCTTGGATCTGACTTGCCGGAAGCGCAAGGACTTCGGCGGTTATACCTTTGCCCTGCTGGTACGTGACGCCTTCTTGACTTATCCGTCTTGTCTTTTTCGCATTTTTCACACTCCTAGTCCTCATTTTTACCACAGGTGTGGGCGTACGAGAGACACTTCCTTCCCAGCCGGTCTCGATCTCGACCGAGAGTACCGAGGCCGCCCTTCATGACCCGATGGAGGGATTTTGACTTGAGCGCCGAGAGGAGTCGGACAGTGTCGCGGCTTCTGGATTGGATCGACTCGCTGACCCTGGGACAGGTAGATTTTGCCTAATCATGCTAGATTTTTGTTTGAGTCCCTCTGACTTTCTCTTTGTGCATTTTTCTTTAGATTAAGTTCAGGTGGGATGATCTCGACTTCGGTCCTGATTATGCATACGCATCGATGATCCAGGAGCAGCAGTGCGTGCTCACCGGCCCTTGTGTGCGGGCGTGGTATTTGGGAGATCGAGGCATCACCGGAGTGAGTGATGTTCACTGGACACCGGGGGAGATTCCCGTTTCCATGTTTGCTGTGCGGACTCTGCCCTTATCGACCATTCGTCGAGATCTGACCCGTCGTTTTGTCGGTAGAGTGGTCTGGATTCATGCCGGGGGCCGCGAGCCTTATTTGTCTACTTTACTGAGCGCGAGGGATGCCCCAGCGGCAGCGATGGAGGTAGATCCAGTGGCGGACGTGTTTTCGAGAGAGGCGGTCGAGGCCGTCTTTGGTCAGGCGGAGGTTCCGGTAAATGATTCCGCCCTCTTTTCATTTTATTCATGATATGCTCGGAGGTTTTATTGTGTGTTTTTTTTTTGCAGGAGGGATCTTGGAGGAGTGCCCACTTATCTGATTTTTTTGATGGCACTCAGACTCAGACACCAGCGCGCGAGCAGCCCTACTTCGTCGGCGAGTCCTCCAGCGCAGCCCGAGCGGAGAGATCGTCCATAAGCGTGCCTATACCAGGCTACGGGAGGGATTATGCTACGATCCGCTATGACGAGTCTGGGACACCTTATGCGGGATTCGAGGCGACCCCTCCTATCTTCTCCTCGAGGGTCCCGTTTGATCCCTCGGACGCTTCACTGACCACTAGGGAGACCTATACAGACTACGGGGATCTATCCGGCTTCCTACGAGATTGCCTCAGCTTGCTCTGCACCGACCACCTGGTATGTATCATTATTGTACTTTAGTGTAGTGAAATGTATGCATGTATGTATGATTTATGGTTTTGCCTATGCTGCCTCTTATCTGTTTTTTGTTTGTTTTTTTTTGTAGAGTGATCTTCATGCCCATGAGCGGAGATAGAGTGAGCTAGTGCGGGAAGCTGATGCCCGAGTTGGTCGTGTGTATCAAGAGAGGAACGACCACTGGTCGAGGGTGATGCGACGGGAGACTGAGGGTCGCCTTGCCATCGAGGAGAGGGCGCGTGATGAGTCGATCAGATGCCTTGCTGCAGAGGAGAGAGCACTAGCTGCTGATGAGAGAGCACGGGTTTCTGATGAGAGAGCGCGAGCTTCTGATGAGAGAGCGCGTGCTGCCGAGGAGACACTATCTGCGGAGCGGGCATCTCACCTGAGAGATTTTGAGAACTATTGGGACTTCCCTCCGTATTAGGCTCGTAGCTTTCATTGTTGCTTTGTAGCTTTTATTAGGGTTTCTCCGATGTACAGCTGATGTATAGGGAGTGGGGTGGATAGTAGGTAGGCTTTTTGTGAAAAGTAGGATAGGAAATGTATAACTCGTGATTCATATTACCATGCATTCGGTAGATTATAATGATTCCAATCATTCTCGTCAAATATATTCATGCCTTTATTTATTTACAAGCAACAGAAATACTTAGTCTCTTATACATTGTTTTTGTAATTGCTCAAGTTATAACTATTGTTACCAGGACCCGCCTTTCGGTTTTCGGATCCCGGCGATTTTCTCCTCTCCTTTTACTATCCCGGAATTTTTAAATGAGTGCCCTTTCGGGTTTTCACCCATTGGGATTTCCCTTATTGTTGCATAGGTCGCCCTTTGCGGGTTTTCAACCTATCGGGAATTTTCTCTTTTTTTTTCTTTTTTTTTTTTTACGAAAAGTATTTCTTAAGCCTATCCAGATTGATAGGTTCGGAGAATTCCATGCCGTCCATTGTGGTTAACTTCACCGCTCCTTTGCTTAGTATCTTCTTCACGACGAATGGTCCTTCCCAGTTAGGCCTGAACTTCCCCCTCGGGTCGGTGTGCGTCACACGGATCTGTTTCAGCACCAAATCTCCTTCTTTGATGGGGCTGGTCTTGACTTTTTTATTGAAAGCCCGAGCCATCCTTCTTTGATATAATTGTACATGGTAAAGGGCTTCCATCCTTTTCTCATCAACTAAAGCCAACTGCTCACATCGCCTTTTCACCCATTCCGTCTCGGGGATTTCTGCTTCCACCGCGATTCTCAACGATCGCTTTTCAATCTCAATCGGCAAAACTGCTTCTGTGCCATATACCAAAGAGAATGGTGTTGCCCCAGTCGAGGTTCTGACTGTCGTGCGATAAGCCCACAACGCGAGTGGGAGGTGCTCATGCCAATTCCGATGTGATTCCACCGTCTTTACGAGGAACCTTTTAAGGTTCTTATTAGCTGCTTCTACTGCCCCATTAGCCTGTGGACGGTACGGAGAAGACCTGTGATGTTCAATGCCATATTCTCGGAAAAGATTCCTTACTTCCCCCTGAAACTGGACCCCGTTATCCGTGATCATGTGATGAGGCACTCCGAACCTGGTGATCAAGTGTTTTTCAATGAACTTTCTCATCTGCTTGGATCCCAGTTTGCTAAACGACTCTGCTTCTACCCATTTGGTGAAATAATCGATGGCGACTGTAATAAACTTATGTCCATTTGAAGCATTAGGCCTTACTTCACCGATGATGTCAATGCCCCAGGCAACGAATGGCCAAATAGGTGCTAGCACATGTAGTTCCATGGCCGGAAGATGACTGCAATCGCCGTGGATTTGACAATCGTGACATTTCTTAGCTAGTACTGCTCCTCCCATATGGGCTCCACAAATTCCCGAATGTACTGATTCCATTGCCTCGCGGGCTTCTCCCGCATCCAAGCATCTGAGTTGTAATCCATCAACGTGCCTTTTGTAAAGCAAGTCATTGTGGATGACGAACTGACGAGCTAGCCTTCTAATCACAACTTGATCCCTAGGTTCTGACTCTGCCGGATATGTTCCATCTTTCATGAAGTTCACGATATCGAAATACCACGGTTTTTCATCGGCCCCTAACAGCATTACGTCTTTGTAGCACGGTTTGTGAGATCTTCTCAATACCAACGGTTTCGAAGCAAGGTTCCGGGGGTTGTCCCAAACTGACACCAAAGTAGCCAAGGCATCCGCCGCCTGGTTCTGTGCTCGAGGAATATGATAGAAACGACATTCCTTGAATCTTTGTGCCAACCCTTCTAGCTGATCTAGATATGGACGTAGCCTTTCTTCTCTCACTTCCCAGTTTCCTTGTGCCTATTCGATGATCAACTTGGAGTCACCCCAAATTTCGACATATGATGCTCCCAGTGCTGCTAATGACTCCAAACCATAAATGCACGCTTCATATTCGGCCATATTATTAGTAAAAGGGAAGGATAACTTCTTCGCCATCGGGATTCTTTCTCCTTCCGGTGAGATAAGTAGTACTCCTACTCCGGCTCCACTCGAATTAACTGCTCCGTCGAAGAACATTTTCCACGGTATGACTTCGATTGCGTTCAAATGTTCATCGGGGAAATCATAGCTTACTTCTTCCTCTTCTGCATTCAAGGGTTGGTTAGCCAGAAACTCTACCACGGCCCTTCCTTTGATAACCTTCTTCGTCACATATTCAATGTCAAACTCGGACAAAAGCAACAACCATCTGGCTAACTTCCCCGTTAAGGATGGAGTTCGGTACAGATACTTCACGGGGTCCATCCGAGAAATAATGATCACTTTATACGATTGGAAATAGTGCCGCAGTTTCTTCGTCAACCACACTACTGCCACACATGTCTTTTCGATCATGTTGTATTTGAACTCATACTCTAGGAACTTCTTACTCAAATAATACACCGCGTGCTCCACACCGGTGTCTCCCTCTTGGGCCAACATTGCTCCAATAGATCGCTCTTCAATCGCTACATAGAGGAGAAGCGGCTTTCCCAGTTTAGGCGGTCTCAGCACTGGCGGATTAGACAAGTAACTTCGGACACTCTCCAACGCCTGTTGACACTTATCATTCCAAACGACGGGTTGGTCTTTCCTTAACAACTTAAAGATTGGCTCGCAGATTGTGGTGAGTCTTGCTATGAACCGACTGATATACTGAACTTGCCCCAGAAACCCCCTCACTTCCTTCTCACTTCTCGGCGTTGGCATTTCCTTTATAGCCTTCACTTTATCGGGATCCACCTCGATTCCCTTATTTCCGATTACATAGCCTAAGATTTTCCCCGACGAAATGCCGAAAAAGCACTTCTTCGAGTTTAACCTTAGCTTGAATTCTGCAATTCGGGCCAAAAACTTCTCGAGGGCGGCAAAATGCCCTTCTCTTGTCTCTGATTTGACCATCATGTCATCCACGTAGACTTCTACCTCCTTGTGTATCATGTCATGGAACAGGGCTATGGCCATTCACTGGTAGGTTGCCCCGGCATTTTTCAAACCAAATGGCATCACTCTGTAACAGTATGTTCCCCACTCTGTTGTGAACGAGGTTTTCGCTTTGTGCTTTTCGGCCATCTGAACTTGCATGTAGCCCATGAAACCATCCACATTTGTGTGTAACACGCTTGATACTGCACTGTCGATCAATACATCGATATGAGGCAAGGCGAACTCATCCTTGGGGCATGCCTTGTTAAGATCTCTGTAATCCACGCACATCCTCACTTTGCCATCCTTTTTCGCGATGGGCACTACATTTGCGACCCAAGGGGGATAGTCGATCACTTCGATGAATCCTGCTTCTAACTGCTTCTTCACCTCCTCTCTGATCTTATCTGCCCATTCGGGTCTCATACGTCGGAGCTTCTGCTTTACGGGCCTCGCCTCGGGATATGTTGGAATGCGGTGAGTTACGATTGATTGATCGATTCCAGGCATGTCTTCGTATGTCCAAGCGAATACAATTTCGTATTTTTTAATTATTCTCTCAAATTCTTTTCTCTCTTCAATAGTTAATTCTTGAGCAATTTGTATAAGTTTAGGATTTTCATCCGTACCAAGATTGAAAGTTGACATTTCTATTGTATTGATTTCAAATGTAGGCATGTTATATGAATGAGAATGCATGGAATGATCATGATCAACATCAAGCAAGTAAGCAAAATCAGAATTCATTTCATTGATAGCGTGGGTGATTACATCATCAGACTCAAACAAAGCAGTAATATAATTTTCATCCTCAACATCTTCGGACTTCTCATATACTCTCGAGGTACTAGGCTCAATTTCAGCTCCTGTAGCCGCTTCAATGGTAATGACCTGCTCCTCGGAATTTGAATCCAGCATCATGATCTCCTCGACAAAGCAGTTTGCCTTTCCCTTGCCCCAGTCGGCGACATCATTGAAGATTTCAAAACCTGGCAGAATCTTTCCTTCCGTGCTAGTCCACGACTCGGAGGTTCCCGAATATGGCTTTCTATGCCCCTCGCTTACAAAATGCTTCCTCAAGCCTATTTTTCCTTCTGCACTCATGTTGGATGGACTCCCCTGCTCATATCCCAAACCCCTCCGGGTTTTCTGACTTTTAAAATCCGGAAACTCCGACAACCCTTGATGGTGTGCTCCTAATCCCATTCCCGGGATGAAACCTCCTTTCATCATCCTCACCACTTCGGTGGTCATGCTCGACTCGTAAATCCCAGAGACTTGGAATCCGGAGAAGAGTTGAGGCTCAATTCCCAATGCTGCCACCGAGCTCAATTTCTCAGCTCTAATTGTTACTATCTCCTCCCCGAAAGGGAACTTGATCATTTAGTGGAGCGTGGAGGGCACACCTCCCAGCTTGTGGAACCAAGGGCGTCCCAACAACACAGCAAAAGTTATCGGGATGTCCAACACTGTGAATTCAGTCTCTTCCTCATGCGGCCCTACTTTCAATTTGGCCTTGAAGACCCCTTCAATATGCCTACGGCTGTCATCGTATGCTCTGATCACTGTTTCAGAAGCTGTCAAGTCTCCTCTCTCTACTCCCAACCTCGATAAGAGTTTCAACGGACAAACATTAATGGCCGATCCATCATCGACCATCACACAGCTAGTCTTCTTCCCGTTAATTTCCGCTCGGATATACAATGGCTTATTGTGAGCCTTCCCCTCTTCTGGGAGATCCTCGTCGGTAAACGTGATCTCAGTCTTTTTCCGGGCCATTATTGCCCCTACTAGCGCTGCCGGCTCAGTGTCGGTGGAAATAACCAAATTCTGCAACTCCTTTATCAGGTTCTCACGATGGTACTTAGAATGGCATAAAACTTCCCAGACCGTAGACTTAGCTTGCGTCTTCTTCAACTGTTCAAGAACTTGGTCATCGGGCTTAGGAGCCGACCCTTCTCCAATCTCAGTCTCTACCATTGGTGCCTTTCCCTCGGCCACACGACCTGATCTTGTCATCACCGCAACTTCCGGCTCGTCGTCCGACTCGTCCCAAATGTTGATAGGGATCTTCCGATTGGCATCCTCCTCGTCCGAGGAACTTGCCCAAATGTCCACGACCATCAAATCCATGACGTGAGGAACACTCGGATTCAGGAAAAAGGGATCCGCCGATCCATACAAGGCCCAACCTATCAACTCATCATAGTCACGGAGGGACACCCGGCTCATCCTCCTTGCGGCCAACGGAATAGCGCCTCGTTGTATGCACATAAGCTGCACCTTATCGCTCATTGTCTCATTACACTGCTCATAATGGTGCCTCCACCTTCTAGCATAATCCACAAAATGTTCCTCGGGGAATTGCCTAATCCTGTCCAGATCATCCAGGGATCCCGTCCATGAAATGTATATTTCATATCTCGCCACAAAGGCATTTCGGAGCGGTATCCAATGACACATCTCTTCCTCTGACAGACCCTGATGCCATAATAAGGCTTCACCCATCAAGGTTTCCGGAAAATGTTCATGCAACTCACACTGTGGAAATCCAGCGTTATACATATGATCGCGGAATATCCTTGCATGCTCCACAGGATCCCGGTATCCACCATACCTAGGCATCGCTAACACCGCATCGGGTGTTTGGTAAGATGGGGAATCAGGGGTTTGCTCTGCTAGCATCCATACTGTATACTCCTTGATAAATCTCTTTGTCATAGCTGCCCAATCGGTCTTAACATACATCGGCAGCGACATGTACCACATCAGCGGTTCACCCATCAACGAATTACAAAACAAGCTAGTGATCTCTTCCTCTTTGAAACCCAAGGCTGTCATAGCCGACACATAGAAGTGAAGGTGCTCCATAGGGTCCTTATTGCCGTTATACTTGCTCACCCTTGGCAAGGGACGTTTGATGGGTCCAATCTGCATTGCAAAGCGCTCCGCAGTTCTATCCTCAGCTCTTTGATACTTTTCTAGAAACAGATCTGACAACCGATCCCAATCGTGCTTACAAGAGTCGGGTAAGGAATGGAACCATTCCAAAGGCTCGCCCATAAGCGAATGGTGGAACCACTGAGCAATTTCATCTACTCCGAAGGATTCAATAAACATGTCGTGCATATACTCACGCAAGTGCACTTCGGGATCCCTTCCTCCACTGAACAAACCCAAATTTGGCACGATAGTCCGAGATGCCCCTTCACCGGTCTCTTCGGCACTATCCTCATCATATGGTGCTCCACCATCTGATCCCTCCTCCATTGGTTCTTCCTCTTGTTCCTCACCCAAGAAGGACACATACAAACCATTTCCCACATTGCTTCTTTCGACGGAGTCCAACAACTCCTCTACATATTCCTCAAAAGATTCCATCACTACAGTTTCCGTCAAACCAACTCCGATCACGCTCACCCTATGATTAGGCAATGGATTGCGCCTAACGGAAGGGTTTGCTGACGAAGGATCAGCTATCTTCTTCTCCTCAATCAAATCTTGGATTTCGTGTTTCAGCCTCTCGCAATTCTCAATTATATGTCCATAACTGCTGTGGAACTCACAGTACCCTCTAGCCTGAATCTGCGGAGTAGGTTGAGCTTTGTTATACGGGGTAAGGGCTTTCAACAATCCCTTTTTCTGCAGACGCTCGAAAACTTTAGCATAGGTCTGATCGAACTTGGCGAACCGCCTCTTTTCAATAGCATTAAGATCAACCACTTTCACTGCCGCATATTCCGTACTCGCGCTAGGCCCTCCGGCACTATATCCAGACTTCGTCCACTTGGTATAAGCTTTCTTCGGCTCCCCATCGCCTTCGATAGTCAAGGCACAACTATACATCTGATTGAAATCTGTGAACAGCATATATCTCAACTCATTCTTAATATACGGCAACGTATTGCCAATCACCATTCGGATCTGATCTTGCTCAAGCGGCTTCTGTTTCATGACCGCGGCCTTAGCCCTCCATCTCTTCACGAAGTCTGAAAGGGATTCCCCAGTCTGCTGCTTAGTGCTCTCTAACTCTTTCAAAGTGACTTCCAGCATGGTGTTAAAGCTATATTGAGCGATGAATGACTTCGCCAACTCCTTCCAATCCTTCTTTGTCACCATTGGTAACGTATGGAACCATGTGAGGGCAGCCCCCTCCAGGTAAGTGTTAAACAGCCCCAAGACTTGATCCTCGGTCAGGATCGTGTGCTTCATTACCGTAACGTACTGATTCATGTGAGCGGTGGGATCTCTAGTTCCATCGAACTTTTTCATGTCAGGGAGCCGGAATTTCAGAGGCAAAGCTGTTGCTGTCAAGCAATTCTTCAAGTTATAGAAATCCTGACTTCCGGAGCTTCCTCCGTGCAAGTCCTGCACTTCCTGTGTGATGTGTTGCCTCCACTCCTCTTCCTTAGCTTTCTCCTTCTCTAACTGTTTTCGGACATAATCCTGATAATCCTCCTCATTCCCAAAGCGAGGGCCATCGTTCACCTCATTCTCAGCACGCTTACTACCACTCTTGTTGTCCTTCAGTGCTAACTCAGCTAGCTGGGCCAAGATTGCGGCCAGCTGGTCGTTGATATTGTTCACAGAATTCTCTAATTCAGCCACCTTCTCGTCGGTTGTAGACATACTGACGGAAGACTGAGTATACTCGGATGAAGATGATTCAGGAGCCACAACTACTGATTCGGAACTGTCTACTCGCAGCTGATCAAACTGTCTTACAAGCCGATTACTCTCGCGAAACCACAACCGCTTAATGATGACGTCTGCGCGAACGGTATCCATTAGTATGTATGCATGATTTCATATGCATGATTCGTGGTGTGTGCGTTTATTTATTTACGATTATAAGATAAGAAGAACAAACGTTAGTTCTAATTACACGTATCACAACATCTCTCTTCCACCCTTATTCCTCCACACACTCGTTGGTCCAGGTCTCTTTCCTAGGATTTTGGTTTGGGGCTCACATTGCGGTCCAAGGGACGCGTGATGCCGTCGATTATTGTGGAAAAATAAATCATTCATCAGACAATACAGTTCGTTTTGACGTATCAACGTTCAGTGACTAAGAAATCGACCAAGTTGGATTGTCCTTTCGGAATAACTCGTCTTTCGTCCTTTCGTGAGATGCATTAATTCGGGTTTTGACTCCCTTTGAGCGCATCTCAGTTTTTAGACGTGATTCGAGTTATTCTTCTAGTCCAATCGTTCGTTATTGTCAATGACTCGTTCCCTTTTGTTCGCGTGGGTTCATGTCTCGATTTTTGGATTACAACGGGACCTTTTGGATCTGTCGAGAGACGTAACCACGTGTTTATTTAGTGATGGAATCACTTTTGGATTTTATTTTAGGGAACGGACTCATCGCGTAACGCGTTTGTTCTTAGCGTCGAGGATCCGTTTGCTCATTTTGCTATGTGAAAAGACGGCGAGTCTTATTTTGAGCGCACGATAATCTTTCGGCTAATTACAACTCTTTGTTCCTCCCACTCCACGGGATATATCATCTCAGTGTGGTTATAGAAAATCAACGTTTCGTTGAATCGCGTGTTTATTCGAAGCGAGGATATCACCGTTTTCCTTCCTTTAGGCACGATTTAAGCAAACACGTATATCGGGCCATATTTCTTGCAGTTTTGGTAACGGTCGAAATGATCGAGTCGTTAGTCAAAACCCGCAGTCTCGTCCATATAGCGCAATTATATAGTTTGGCTTAATTCGGCTTCGAGATTTTAAACGGGGTATACACTCGTTCGAGGCACGTATTCAACGGTATTGGTTTATTTTCTTTAACTACTCTCGGGATTGACATATATCGTAGATTCGGAATGATTTTGGTCGTTTAGTTTATTTTTCGCTTTTCTTTTCTTAGTCACCTTTTGCGGACACGTCCATTTCTCTTAAGAATGACACAAGGCATAACGTAAAAGCTCGTCTTTTATTCGGAAGGGACGGGCTACTTGTGCGAAACTTTTCACGTTACAACAAGGTCGTTCGAAACAGAAATGTTCTTCGTTTTCGTTTCGTCGTGATCTCGTTTTATCCCAATTTATTTAAAGAATGTGAATAACGGCTACCGTTAATATAGTCTTTTGTATCGAAATATAACTATCCTTAATACCGAACTGATTCATACTAATATGTGCTTACGTCATAACGTATTTCCTGAACACGTGCCTTCGTCGGGACACCGAAAGGGACAAGGCGGGTCGCACATGTTCATTCATATGAGATGACTAAGTCGTCTTTAGTTCAAATCGTTTCGATGTTTTAGGGTAATTAGTATGTCGATTCATGAGTATATATTAACGCATCGTCTCATTTTCTTTACATAATTTAGGATTAGACACGTATCATGGCGGTTTGAAAACACGAACTGATTCATTTATCATATCAAAAATAGTAACGGGTAATCCTATGGAAACTTCTAAGGCTACTATATGCTGACACGGCTGACCGCGGGACCTCACAGGATCGCACAGATTCGCCCCTAACGAATGGATGGGGACCCTCTGGCGCCTTACTGTAAGGGGGAACTTACGCTATCCTCTTTCGAGCGACGAATGGACTCTCGCTAGAGGTTTCGCGGAAATTACCCAAAGGGTTTGCAATAATGCTCGTGAATGCATACGAAAAGAAGTAAAACGATCCGTCCCCGTTAAGGGCTTAGTGCATGCCTTCCGGAATCAAATTTCTCGCTTCCCCAGTAGAGTCGCCACTTGTTAGACGAGGTGTCGCGGCCTAATCTCCCGGGCGGACCGGGGGGTGGACAACCTCATGGCGACGTAAGCGGTGATTGGCGCCGAAAGCAACCAATCGTGGAATCAAGCTGCTCGGCAGGGCCGGAGCTCGGAGATATGGAAGAGTCGCCACCCACGAATGGGAAAATGAACACCGATCCCTTGCGGGAGACCGGTGTGGGTTCGGGAAACTTGGGTACGAGCCGAGAAGGCTAGCTCCTTTCCGGAGAAAGGCTACTAGGCACCCCGACATCGCCCGGTTATGAACCACCGGCCTCCTACTCAGCATGTTAGGCGATAACGGACTAATCGTATACTTCTTTAAGTTTAAAATTCATTTGAAACCCTTTTCTTTCTCTTTTTGGAAACCATTTTGAGCATATGATATTGAAAAGCCACATCAGTAAAGAATCACCCATTTATGTTTATACATACACAGAGAGGGGGAAGAAAGAAGTGGTTTATTTACAACCGTGTTAAATATTATGTCGTGTGCTTATTCTACATTAACTTATTTCCCCAAAACGGATTTATTTACATGGTTCGCACCTTAATCGCCGTTGGAACGATTAGGGTGCGTTTTAAAACCCCGTTTGATGAAGCTTACCCGAATCGCCGTTGGAACGACTCGAGTAATTGAAAACGTTAAAGTAAAAGCCTTTTAATAAGAAAACGTGGTTAAACATACAAGTCAATTTTATTTTGTACAAATTCGTTAAGAAAGCGATTCAAAATCTCCATTATTAACAAAGAAAGCGATTTTGATTACAATGTTCGCTTAATCCGTCGTTGGAACGGACTAAGGTTTTAAAACGTGGTGTTTTGAAGACGATTTGAAATATCAACCAAAATGACTCTATTTATCTACATTAGAGATCTAAGAAAGCTCATTAGCTTAAATAATTTAATTGAAAATTCTCTTTTTGTGACTTATTTTCCCCACTTATTTAATGGACTCTCTAACTATTATAATTACATCAATAAACACATTTAGGCCCAAAAGTTAATTTTTCCAAGTGAAGCCCATTTGAAACATGGACTTATAAATGACCAAAAGAAATAAAGAAAATAATATAGATATATATTTACACATTTTAGCCCAAAAGACATAAAATAAGAGTAAAAGAAAATATACTATCTAATACATATATAAGAAAGAATAATGAAAATAATATATTTATACTTTAAACATAAGAAAATAATGAATGAAATTCATAAATAAGAAAATAGCATTTATCACTCAAAACAATTTTATTTAACAATAATTAAGATAACCCAAATATACCCCAAAACTATATATATACATAACTAATATAATCCTAATGTCAAAAAGACTATATGTTCATCCCCCAATATCTACTAATTATCTCCCAAAATGCCCAAGTAAATAACATTTAAAATAGAATTTAATGTAATTTAAATGAATAATAATAAAAAGAAAGTAATATGTACATATACAAAAAAATTAGAATAAAAATGGAATACAAATCTCCTAAAATAATTATATATGTTAAAGTTTTAAAACAATTTGAAAAGAATATATTACATAATTATATATATATATATATACTAAGGATTAAAAGTCTAAAAGTTAAGAAAAAATGACTGAAATGACATTTTTTATATTTTGGCAGATTACCGACGGAAAATCCGTTGGTAAACAGCCTTTAGTGACAGAATTGGTGAATTACAACAGCACTCCCATATTTTCCAGATTTGTTCAAAAGCTTTAAATTAAATCTAATTCAATCGTTTTGGACTTCCGAACTACCAATGATGGATCATAGTCGAAAACGGAAGTTCCTAAAACGATGTTTTATTTTAAAACGTTATTTGGAAACCTCTTTTAAATAAAAAAAACTTATAATTACAACATTTTCGATACCCGAACTACTTTTTTATCGGATCACGGTTCGTATTGGGATATCCAAAACGAGGTTTTTATTTTAAAACAAAACCGAATTTTATTTAACGCGAAACGAAAATTAAATAAATACGCTAACTAAATAAAACGTGACAAAATAAATAAATGACTAAAGGAATAAAAACTATAGCATAAAAATAAATAGAAGGAGAGAAATAAATTAAATAAAATAAAGAGTCTAGTCCTCGGATAATACCTTTGATTCGGTATCTGACAGTCGAAGCCGATTGATTCCACGAACCGCGAGCTCCCGATTTTAATAAAAATTTAGTAAAAATTGAACTTAGGAAATTTGAAATTTTTGAGAAAAAAAAATATTTTTCTCAAAAAAATCCACTCTCTCTCTCTCTAAAAATGTTTAGAGTGAGAAAGTTTTCCCCCCTCAAAAGCCTCCTCTTCACCTTGGGATCTGTGCCCTTATATAGGGAAACGGATCTCGGAACAATGGGCGATGCCCAAAAAAAATTGGGCGTCGCCCATTGTGGTTGGGCGGCCGCCCAACCTAGTGTTGGGCTACCGCCCAACAATGTTGGGCGATCGCCCAACTTTCGTTGGGCGATCGCCCAACGCGAGGTTGGGCGTCCGCGCCAGACCCTCGTCGGGCGTCCGCCCGACGCGTTGGGCGTTCGCCCGACGTGGTTGGGTGCCCGCCCGGCGACCCTCGGGGCGTGCCCCACTCCGTTGCCGCCGAGCGCGCGTTCCGTGCAGCTAGACGCTCGCATGTCGCGGCCGCTGAACGCGCGCCTCGCGCTGCCAGGCGTGTGTGCTCAACGGCCCACGAGGGCGCGCACCGCCAGCGGTCCCAGGCATCGCTCGGGCGTCGAGAGCGTGCCACTCGCGGTGCATCCGACGGACACCGCGCGCACGTCTCGAGCCGTTAAGCGGACGTTCGACCATCGTCGTCCGTGTGCGGGATGCCGTTGCGTGCCCGCACCGTGCCGTTAATTTTCCTCAGCTTATTATTCTTTATATATTTTTCAAAACTTTCGGAATCAATCGCTTCGACCGTCTTGTTTCAGGTTTTCGTCACAGGTCCTCCGACTCGGTGTATACAGCGATTATACCACATACGCCCTGATTGTTTCAATCCATAAAGAGATCTATTTAACTTTATGCAGTAATGTTCTCGAGAACTAGCTGCTTCTGGCAGTTTAAATCCTTCTGGGACTTTCATATAAATATCATTATCCAGTGGCCCATATAAGTAGGTTGTAACTACATCCATTAAACGTAAATCAAGTCCTTCTCTTATTGCCAGACTTATGAGAAACCGAAAAGTAGTTGCATCCACCATAGGAGAATAGGTTTCTTCATAATCAATTCCAGTCTTTGTGAGAATCCTTGTGCAACTAAACGTGCTTTATATCTCACAATTTCACCAATTTCATTCCTTTTTCTCATAAAAACCCATTTATATCCCACTGGTTTTACACCCTTAGGTGTACGGACTACTGGTCCAAATACTTCTCTCTTTGAAAGAGATTTCAATTTTGTCTCAATTGCTTCTTTCCATTTTGGCCAATTATTACTTTGTGTACACTCTTCAATGGATTTTGGTTCATGATCCTCATTTTTATCCATAACATCAACTGCTACATTGCATGCAAAAATTTCATCGACGTCGATTTTATTTCAGTTCCATTTTATTCCAGACATGACATTATTGATTGAGATCTCTTCATTCTCAGGTACCTGAATTTCATTCTTTGTCATGTGTATGGTCTCTTCAGGAGATCCTTCATTTCTATTTGGTTCCTTGGAAAAGCCATTGCCAAATTCTGCTCCTTTTCTTTTCCAAGGATTCTTATCTTTGGAACCGATTGGTCTACCACGCTTCATGCGTCTGTGAGACTCATTAGCAGTCTGATGTTGTCCTTGAGGGACATCAATTATATTTAGAGCATTTACAGCTGGAATATGTGACTTGGTCACTCTCTTTGGGTCAGAAAATGCGTCTGGCAATTGATTTGCTAAGTTTTGTAAATGAATTATCTTTTGAACTTCTATTTCACATTCTTTAGTACGAGGATCAAAATGAGACAGAGATAATTCATTCCAACTAATTTCCTTTTCCAGCTGATTCTTTTCTCCCCCTAATGTTGGAAAAATTGACTCATTAAAATGATAGTCAGCAAATCGAGCTTTAAATAAATTTCCAGTAGCTAGCTCAAGATACTTAATAATTGATGGGGATTCAAATCCAACATATATTCCCATCCTCCTTTGAGGACCCATCTTAGTGCGTTGTGGTGGAGCAATTGGAACATATGCCGCACATCCAAAAACTTTCAAATGAGAAATATTTGGTTCTTGACCAAGAACCAATTGTGATGGGGAGAATTGTTGATTACTTGTTGGCCTGATGCGAATTAATGTTGCTGCATGTAATATAGCATGTCCCCAGGCTGATATTGGGAGTTTGGACTTCATAAGTAATGGTCTAGCAATCAATTGTAAACGTTTAATTAATGATTCAGCTAGGCCATTTTGTGTATGAACATGAGCTACAAGATGTTCAACACTTATCCCAATGGACATGCAATAATCATTAAAAGCTTGTGAAGTAAATTCACCAGCATTATCAACGCGAATTGCCTTTAAAGGAAAATCTGGAAAATGTGCTTTTAATCTAATCAATTGAGCAAGTAATCTCGCAAACGCCAGGTTGCGAGTTGATAATAGGGAGACGTGTGACCATCTAGTCGATGCATCGATTAAAACCATAAAATATCTAAATGATCCGCACGGTGGGTGAATTGGCCCACAAATATCTCCTTGTATGCGTTCCAGAAAATTGATAGATTCATGTATAACTTTGGCTGGTGAAGGCCTAATTATTAATTTTCCTTGTGAGCAAGCAGCACATGTAAAATCATTAGGAAGAATCTATTAGTTCTTCAATGAATGTCCACATTAATTTTTGATTATTTTTCGCATCATTATTGAACTTGGATGGCCTAACCGGTCATGCCAAACAGTAACATTATCAGTAAACATCTGGTTTACTATAGCATATGATTCAATTATACTAATTTTCGTACAGTACAATTCGGTGGAGAATGCAGGTAATTTCTCAACGATATGTTTAGTGCCTTGAGTCATACTTGTGATTTGAAGGTATTCTACATTTCCTTCACTTATTGTCTCAATATGATATCCATTCTGACGAATATCTTTAAAAATCAATAAATTTCTTTGAGACTTGGAAGAGTACAACGCATCCATAATGTCAAATTTCATTCCCATAGGCAATAATATATTAGCTCTTCCGGAGCCTTCAATAATCTTTGTACTGCCCGATATAGTATTAACACAAGTTTCTTTCATTGTCAAATGAGAGAAATATTTCCTGCTTCTCAGTATGGTATGAGTAGTTACACTGTTTGCTAGACATAAATCTTCACTATCCATGTTCTTCAAATAAATAAAATAATAGTCACATACAGACAATTAATTTGAATAAGTCAAGTTCAATTATATCTCACAAATAGCAAAATCCATAAAATCATAAACTCATAGTTTAACACAAATCCATAAAGTCATAAGAATAAAGAGATCCTAGTGTAACCCTTAAACATCCAAAATAAATTATCTACTACTACTATGTCTAATTTATATCCTTGGGGGGAATGAAATCATCAACCTTCAGGGTTGTATTGCTACAATCAAAGTCATCTTCGCCATCTTCATACACAATATTTGTTTCTTTCTTGTTGTTTTGCTTCAATGTTTGTTGATAAAGATCAACAAGATGCTTTGGTGTACGACATATGTGAGACCAATGATCTTGTCCTCCACAGCGATAACATGTATTGGTCACTCCCTCATTGTTATCTTTGCCTTGTTTGTGACCATTTTTATTAGCCCACTTCAGGTGGGATTGTGAGTTCTTGAAATAACCACCTCGGCCTCGTCCTCGACCATATCCACGTCCACATCCTTGACCACGTCCACGGTCACGTCCTCAACCACTATGATTAGTATGATCTTTTCCTTTCACATTATAGGATGTCACATTCGCTTCAGGGAATGGAGCATAACTAGTTAGACGTAATGCATGATTTTTCATCAATAGCTCGTTATTTTGCTCAGCCACAAGGAGACAATATATAAGTTCAAAATATTTTTTAAATCCCTTTTCACGATATTGTGTCTGCAGGACAACATTATTCGCATGAAAGGTAGAATATGTTCTCTCTAACATTTCTGCATCGGTGATTTTATCTCCACATAATAGCAATTGTGAAGTAATTCTGAACATGGCTGAGTTATATTCACTTACTGACTTAAAGTCTTGTACTCTTAAATTAGACCATTCATGATGAGCTTTAGGTAATATCACATTTTTCTGGTGGTTATACCTATCCTTTAGATTGTTCCAAAGGACTTGTGGGTCTTTCACAGTCAGATACTTAAGTTTAAGATCCGCATGGAGGTGATGGCGAAGAAATATCATGGCTTTTGCCTTATTTTGACTTGTTGCTACATTGCCTTCTTTGATTGAATCACCAAGTTCTTTTGCATCTAAGTGAATTTCAGCATCTAACACCCAAGACAAATAGTTGTCTCCAGTAATATCAAGGGCGTCAAATTCAAGTTTTGTGAGATTCGACATAGCACTACAGAGAAAAAAAATTACCAATTAGGACTTTGCCAATAAACATAATCATGTCAAGTTTATATTTTATACTAGATTCAGAACAACCTAATATCACTTAATCATTCTGATTCTATTTTTGAAATTGACTGTTCATCTGTTGATGGCAAAATATTATAATTCTTTACTTAAGTTTTATCCATCATCAATGTATGAATAAAATCTATTTTTGTGAAACCCAAAACATAGTTTGAATATATTTGAACCTATTTTGGCTCTACTGGATAAATCGGTTGATATTAAGTATGATGTATGTTGATATAGATATTAAGTATGATGTTAGTTGGAATATGTGAATCTAATTTACAGCATTATCAAATTATATCAGAATGATTGAGTGATATTAGGTTGTTCTGAATCTAGTATAAAATATAAACTTTAACATGATTATGTTTATTGGCAAAGTCCTAATTGGTAATTTTTTTTCTCTATAGTGCTATGTCGAATCTCACAAAACTTGAATTTGACGCCCTTGATATTACTAGAGACAACTATTTGTCTTGGGTGTTAGATGTTGAAATTCACTTAGATGCAAAAGAACTTGGTGATTCAATCAAAGAAGGCAATGTAGAACAAGTCAAAATAAGGCAAATGCTATGATATTTCTTCGCCATCACCTCCATGCGGATCTTAAAATTGAGTATCTGACTGTGAAAGACCCACAAGTCCTTTGGAACAATCTAAAGGATAGGTATAACCACCAAAAAATGTGCTATTACCTAAAGCTCGTCATGAATGGTCTAATTTAAGACTACAAGACTTTAAGTCAGTAAGTGAATATAACTCAGCCATGTTCAGAATTACTTCACAATTGCTATTATGTGGAGATAAAATCACTGATGCAGAAATGTTAGAGAGAACATATTCTACCTTTCATGCGAATAATGTTGTCCTGCAGACACAATATAATGAAAAGGGATTTAAAAAATATTCTGAACTTATATCTTGTCTCCTTGTGGCTGAGCAAAATAACGAGCTATTGATGAAAAATCATGCATTACGTCTAACTGGTTCTGCTCCATTCCCTGAAGCGAATGTGACATCCTATAATGTGAAAGGAAAAGATCATACTAATCATAGTGGTTGAGGACGTGACCGTGGACGTGGTCAAGGATGTGGACGTGGATATGGTCGAGGACGAGGCCGATGTGGTTATTTCAAGAACTCACAATCCCACCTGAAGTGGGCTAATAAAAATGGTCACAAACAAGGCAAAGATAACAATGAGGGAGTGACTAATACATGTTATGGCTGTGGAGGACAAGATCATTGGTCTCGCATATGTCGTACACCAAAGCATCTTGTTGATCTTTATCAACAAACATTGAAGCAAAACAACAAGAAAGAAACAAATCTTGTGTATGAAGATGGCGAAGATGACTTTGATTGTAGCAATACAACCCTGAAGGTTGATGATTTCATTCCCCCCAAGGATATAAATTAGACATATCAGTAGTTGATCATTTATTTTGGATGTTCAAGGGTTACACTAGGATCTCTTTATTCTTATGACTTTATGGATTTGTGTTAAACTATGAGTTTATGATTTTATGGATTTTGCTATTATGAATGCATGAGATATAATTGAACTTGACTTATTCAAATTAATTGTCTGTATGTGACTGTTATTTTATTTATTTGAAGAACATGGATAATGAAGATAGGTTTTTATTTACTAACCTCGGTGATGAAAGATATCGTTGAGAATTTTTCTACCTGAATTGCAGAAGCTTGCTCAAGTGGCTAGGGTTTCGTGCTGATAACGTATTATAAAACAAGGAAGATAACATGCAATAGAATAAGAACAATGGAGAGAGAGAGTGTAAGCTTGTATTTCACTTGTCCTTTTACTTGTATCTCTATTACATGAAAGAAACCTATATTTATAGGCTTATGAATATATAGGTTACATAAGAACATAAATTATGTAGTTACAAACATTAAAGAATACAGAGTTACAACCTTAATGAATTAAGAGTTACAACATTAAAGAATGAGGAGTTACAATGGTTATACTTATGGACATCCATCAATTTATTCATAACAGATATTACAATTAAACAAAATATTCAAAAATAATAAACACATCATCAACAACAACCATACAACAATATTCAAAAAATAAATTATAATAAAACAAATTAATAATAATAAAATGTTTTTTCCTATCAAAAAAAATAATAAAATGTTTTTCATTCCAATTAACGCACACCTAGACACTAGCGAAAAAACTAAAAAGCGTCCATAGGGCTAAAATGACCCAAATAGTCTAATCAATGAAAATTGAAATAAAATTTTCATTTTGACTGCCTGGACAGCCATAAAACATCGTCTGTCTGGATGGCTAAAGACCCAAATGGTCTAATCAAAGAAAATTGAAATGAATTTTCAATTTCAAATGGGTAGTTTAGACAAGTTATAAAAAAATACATGACGAGACTGGAATCGAAAAATTAGACAAGTTATAAAAAAAAATATGATGTGGTTAAATTATTGTTTTGAAAGAGTTTCTGGAAACTCTTTCAAAACAATAATTTAACCACATCATATTATTATTTTTATAACTTGTCTAATTTTTCGATTCCAGTCTCGTCATGTATTCTTTAAGTGAATCATCTTCCGATTAAAGTTTTCTACGTACGTTAGGACTCGAATTCAAAATCTGTAACTTAAACGACCACAACACTTTTTTTTAAGAAAATAGATTTCATTAAACAAAATTGGGTTATTCATCCACTCTAAAGGTTCTGATAACAACGAATGAACAATCAGTGCAAGAGCATGAGCTACGTCATTCACAGAATCTTCACATTAATAAAACTACGCAAAAGTCATTTATAGTGAATTCTTTTGAAGCAAGACAACATAATCAAACTTAGGTCTTATGGCAAGTTTAAGAAGAATATACACGCACCGACTTAAGTGAGATCGGTCCACTTTAATATTCTCCACAAATAATGAATTACACTTATATTTCTGCTCTTTAATTTCAAATACTTCCAAATTCATTGAGGATTCTTAACAAATAATTTTATATTACATTACACTTTAACCAATAAAATTCGATACACGTGGTGTTACATTATTTTCAACATAATATGAAACACTGAGCGCATATACTATATAATTTTTCTACATTATAAGTAGAGCTGCCAATTTCTAACACGACAACATGATTTATAAAGACAATCCGCCTAAAACGATCCATTTGACACGATTATTATTTTTATTGCATTTATATTATATATAATTACGTGGAATTAATATATAGATCACATAACACAATTATAACACGGTTTCTAATAAGTAGATAGCTAGAGACGGACTTTATCACATCAAATTAATTTGGGAATGAAATTCTCTACATATAAATTCTCTACATTGAAAGGAAGTGCATGAGTTGAAAAAACAAAACAAAAAAAAGCAATGATATACACACAATTTCACATGAAAAGCACATATATATTTACTACCATCTTATCTTACATTCCAGTTGAAGCTTTGGAAACTTGCTGCAAAGCTTTGGCAATCTCATCCGTTGATGAATTTCCACTCAAGGAGGCAACCAAGGGAGACTCTTTAGGAACATAATCGTCTCTCAATTCGAATACTCTTAGTAATCCTTCGCAACCTTTTGTCACTACATCTTTCATTATTATCGTCTTATGAGCCCCCGATATCATTTCCTCGTAATCTGTATCCCCCGTTTCCCCCAAAATAACGTACATGTTTGCAATATTTAGTCTCCAACGAACAAAAAGGTACCTAATAAACACAAATAAATCAAATGGAAACCCGAACATTGTACAAATTTATCCAAAAACTATACAATGATGATCATCAAACAATGCAAGTAGGCTCCTAACCTGAGTGCTTGTGCTCGAGATGCGAGGAGAGGAATGATCTGCATCCTTGTAACCCTCCTGCAATACATTGGGTGGCAACGGAGACCCCGCATCCTAAGCTTCTGTCTCAACTCGTGCATTTTCATTACCTGTAAAAGTATAAAATCCAAATAAGTATGAAACAATGAGTAAAACCTCAAAGAAATCTAATTGCTAGATGAAATATCTTATCTACCTTTTTGGAATCAGTAATATGGTAAGCAATGCAATGAGGGTTTCTCGATTTTGCATCCTCCTTGATAGGTCTGCATGTTTCCTTAGATTTTTCTCCTGATTCAGTCGCGTTCATTAGTTTCCAAATAGTATTTTCAAGACCTTCGCTACCCCAACGGTATTCTATATGTGTTGCATAATCTGGATCTGGTAATAGTTTCCCATTTTCTTCTGTATATGTTCCAGGATAATATAATTCACTACCACTGCTACAAATCAATGCATCAAACTCATTTACGTGAATCCTTCCTGATGTGAGAAATTCCACTGTTTCCGACAATGGCATAGCTGTAGATATAGCAAGCCCCGATACTTTTGCAAATAGCGAGTCTGACCTAACAGCCTTCATTACATCTTGCACAATCTGAATCATCTTCTTTTCAGGAGCCCCATCAGAGTCATAGCAGTCAACAGCTATGACAATCAACTTTCGCCGCCGCCTCAGCATGGGGTACTTGCTTACACCAGGCTCAGGCTTTCCACCTTCAGCAACTTTGGGGGAAGATTCTGGTTTCTTCATCCTGCTAAGAACCTGGTTTACTTGATCTTGGAGCTGAGGGTCATCTGTAGTTGCACCTGAATAGTCAATAGATCCATTCAATGAAGATCTATCACCATCAATTGAGAGCCTGAGGGACATATCTTGAACATCCTTTAGGGAGTCATTCAGAGATGACTGTTCGGATCCCATGTCGTCTCCTGGAGTATCAGTTTGCCATTGTGGGTGCCTCATACGACATGCTGCTACCCTAGTCAAGTAAGTGCGGCAATGTTCAGGCCACGAGAAAAGGTGTATATTCTTCCAACCGTTCTTTCTGCAATCACTCCATAAGTTCTTCTCTGATACCAACTTAAGCAATGCGTCAGCAATAGCGTCTTGATCATGAGGATCCACAAGAAGGCCATTGTTCAGAGCCTATAAAAATTCAAACAAGAAAGTACAGAAAGGTCATATTTGCATCCGTAATTTTCAAATGATCGAATAGGACAGAAGGAAAAGAAGAATAAACTTCTGAATCTTCCAAGTTTTTTCAGTCAGATCGCTTGCTGCATTTTAGAATTACTACATTTTCCTCTGGCTCTCATTCAATCAGATGGGAGTTACACAATGATTAAATAGATTAAAAGATCTTTACCCGATGGATATCAACTGGTCCGCCATTTTTAGTTGCCACCATAGGAAGCCCATGAGCTGCAGCCTGCATTCATTGAAACCAGTATAGGGGAAAATATAATACCCTTTTAGGATGAAGACAATAACAATCATATTTTCTGATTTACTGGAATACGAACCTCGATCAAGGTAAGACCAAAAGGCTCTACTAATGCTGGATTTATGAAAACACCCTGCCAGACATTCAATTGCTTGATTAATCATCAACCTAAGAAACAGGTTAATGTTCCTAAGATAAATGTTGCCTATGAACATGAACCTTAGTTTTTGCAGCAAGACGATATATATCAGGAACTTCGTATTGTTTGTGATGCTTTGGATAGGCCACTAGCCCATAAAGATCATACTTGTCAATCATTTTCAACACTGTTGTGAGAACATTTCCATTTCCACCTGTCATCTCATCTATGTCATCCCTGTTTCCCATTATCAGTGTCTGCGTTACAGCATGTTAGTTTCCCGAATATACTGTATCAAAAATCAGATCCACAGCATAATTATAAAGAACACTCACAAGATTGGCAAGCTCTCTTAAAGGGCGGCACTCTCCAAAGGCTTTTAGTAGTGTGGTCAAATTCTTCTTTGGATCAGGCCTTGACAAAGCCAAAATCATTGGTTTGTGGGGATTAGTGAGGAATCGCATAACCTAGCAAATGAAAATAGCAGCTAATAATCATGTGGAACAACTCGTAGTCAATACTCGTAACCAATGCATAAATGGACACTCACGTCAGCACATATTGCTGGAACTGCTTTAGGGGAAGATCCATCAGTACCGCCAATAAGCGATGCAAGTTCCCCATCAATTTCTGGGGTATCTTCTTCTTGAACTACAACATTGCTGAAGTCCATACCAGGAGGAATAACCTGTGAAGAAATTGGTTCACTTTTAGGAGACAAATTACTTGCAATTCTAAAACTAAAATAGAGTTGATAATTATGTGTGAAAGGAAACCTCAAACTATGTGTGTTTTACAAAGGGAAACGTTCTGAACTCTCTCGTGTGCGCTAAAGCACCATAAGAGATATTGCGGTGCACTTTACCAAGTACTTGTACACTCTTTCAGTCTTTCCCGTGTCTATTTATGTTGTTCCAAGACAGAGCATGGTAAGACCAGAAAAAGAGGGATTAAAAAAAAGACAAATAGAACATTATCTTACCACCATCCTTGGCATGAAACGGCCATGGCAATTGACACTACGTCTAGCACGAGCACGTAAAACTTTCTCAAGCTTGACGTCAAACCCATCATAAAGTCCCCATTGCTCTTCAATCTCCTGTTTGGTACTTGTGATCACAAGTTCAGCAGCATCGAGTGACAGCTCTTCACCTTCTATCCTCCTCATTATTTTATATGTTGAGTTTATGTCCTCTTTTGATTGCCTTCCCTGTTTAAGAAGTTGTTCAAGCTTGTTTCTTCCAAGTGAATGCCCTGTTAATACCATTGGCACATTTAAAGCTCCTGATAAAAGAGCAGCACTATCGCCTGCATCAGCATAATGACCATGAATAACATATGGCCATACAGGACCACCCCCACCAATCTGTTCAGCCAGGACTTTAGACATGTTAAGAATGTGAGCAAGAGCGCCGTCTACAAATTCTTGAATATAGGGCCAAAGTAATTCTTTCCGGAGATACTTGTCACGTGGACCAAAAGGAATCCTAACAATATATGCCCCACTGCTCTCCCCAATTTCATTGCCATCAGCATCTTCACACCCCGCAGTTAGCATCTCTGTTGGCTCACCGTAGCTCCAGTCAACTTCAGGGGACGAAACTTGACGAGTGAAAAGATCTACCCTGTACACCCCAGGCATTGTAGCAAGTGCTCGAGCAAGTTCTACCACATATTTGACCTGACAAATGAATTAGAAGTCCTTAAGAAAAATTATAAAATAACAAAACTCTTAATTCAATCATATTATACTGCAGCATTTACCTGTCCTCCAGTGTCAGAATCTCGACCAAGCTCCATATTTTCTCCACGGACCAAGCCATGTAAACTGGTCATAAAAGTCAGATTGCAAGGATGAGTCACTGGGTTGCTTAATACTTATCGTAAATGTAGAGTATAAAGTTCTACACAGGGAAAATAACAGCATATTCCATACATTAAAAAAAGAAGTTACACTAAACTTGAAATGCCTAATTACCTAAAATTGAATTCTGATATCATAGCAAATTTGGATTAGCTACTAGATCAACATGCTTCATTCAAGACACTGAAATACCAAAGTCTAGTTCAATTACTAATTTGTCTATTTGTTTTTATCACATCTAAAGTTACAGAATGGCCGTTTGAAGACTAAATAGAATTTTCCCCAAACCTCCTCATAACCACATATCACCAGAGCATGGAATAGAGATGAAAGAGATCAAAAACAGCACACTGTGTCATCCTAATGCTACCTTAAAAAATTTAGTTGTTATATAAGATATTGAAAAGTCAAAAGAAAGCATAAAACAAAATGTCATTTTCATTAGAGTTATAAAGTTCTTCCAGTTAATGTCACTAAAAATGACTAAACCTGATAAGGACAATGTAAAGTTTCTTTTCCTTTTTGTCATCCGACCAAACTTCCAAGTTGGAAAAGTTTCTCTGGAATTTTTTCTTCGGGGTCTCACTTTGTACCAGGTCTGCTACACTATCCCCTTTCTCCCCTTCAGATAAGTCCTCGGACATATCTTCGGTAGCATCCCTGCGTCCTTGTTCCCGTTCCCATCTCCGATGCGCGGATCTTTGAAGTTCTTCAGACTCCAACTATTCAGATCATAAGTATAACATATCAATTCTCGCAAATATATCATGATTAAAACAAAATGGAATTACATAAACCCAAGTTCCAACACTCGTTTCCATGGCAATAAGTCAAGCACGTGGTGGGATATCCATAATTCCATATATCGGCTGATATAGACAGGTACTACAATTTGAAACATCGTTGTATAATTCAACTTGATCCTATTGATGCACGAATAATTACGAAGATTCAGAAAATAATTGCAAGATGCGACTATTTATACAACGAATTCACATGCACATAACCTCATCTATTAATCCTGAAAAATCCGTCTCTCATAATTGAACTGCTCTGCATTGAGTAAAATTCAAAAGAACCCACAAATCGAACAGACGCTGAAAGTGACTCATAAATCTAAAAAGACGAACACGTAATCGAGAGAGAGAGAGACCTGCTTCTTCTTGCGTGTGAGATGCCAAATGCGCCAGCACATATTCTCGAGCCTCGAGCTGCGTTCACGGGTGTTACGAGTAGCAACAACCTTTATCCATGTCCTATGCAGATCAGTCTCATCAACTCCGGTGACCACTTCCTCCACGAAGTACTTCGTCGGATTAAAATGACCTCTGTCATTCATATTTAGAGGCGGCGTCGGCTTCTGCTCTTCAATTGCACCCGCCCCGCTATCCAAAATCGCTTCCAGATATCCATTTATCCACTCGTTTCCCGCCATTGACACAGACTCAACAAAATGTTCCTCTCCTGATGTTAATCTCAATCGTTTTCTTAAACAACCATTTCCAGGGAAAGAAAGAGTATTAGCTCACCCCTAAAGTAGACAACAAAAATCAGAGTGAAGAAGGAAACGTTGGGAATCGGATTCCAGGAGGTGAGATTGGGAAATTGAAGGGAGTTGAGATTTGTTGAGTGATTGGGCAATGGGAGATATGATTGTAACGAAGGAAGAACAGAACAGAGAAGAGGGAAGAGGAAGAAGGAGAAGAGTGGAAGTGGGGTCTAGTGGAGACACGTGTAAAGAGAAGGGTGAAGAAAGTAGTTCAGGTAAGGTGCGGTGTGGAGGACGGAATTTGATAATCTATTTCTAGGATTGTCCGATTCCCGATGCATACTTATCGCTCCTTTCTTTTAACTTTTTTACCTTCACTCTTCATTTTTCTGATTCATTTTTAGATCTCAATTTTGACTTGTTTTTTCCTTTCAACAAAATTTTCAATTCTTTTATATATATTTACTAAAAAAAATCTTTTTATTTTTGTATAATTGCGTATGTACGTAAAAAAAAATAGAAAATTTTGGCTGTAAACTTTTGCAATCAAAAGTAATAGTAACAAACTTTCAAAAAAAAAAAAAATAATAACAACTTTTGTTGTTTTTGAAAGATAATAACTATGTATTAATTAAACTGAACTTCCTTACGCAATACGTCTATTAAGGAAAGAAGTACTTCATTCACTAATAGAAAGATAAACGGTACCGAATAATCTGGATGGTTAGATAAGAGATTTTTGATGTCACTGATAACCCCTCCATACTCCGACATATCACTGCGGCTAAGCAGACACTATCCACCACGCCTTTCGTATCAACTTCAAACATCACGCTACCAGAGTCCAGTAGCTTCCGTCACATACTCATACTCATTTTTATACCACTCAACGCATACTCATTTTTGTTCTTTATCGTTATACTATGTCAAATGCTTGTCAATTTTATTCTTTTTTTTTACCATTCAACTCATACTCATTTTTATTATTTATCGTTATATTATGTCAAATGCTAAGAAAATGGAGAAAATTTGAATAAATTATATATATATGAAACGATGAATGGGGATCCTAGTGGGTCTGGGAGGAAAATTCCCCATTTAAAATTCGAGGATGGAGATTCTCCGATAGGTCGGAGAGCGAGGATGGGGAATGTAATCTCTAGCTTGCCCTGTTTATATCCCTACAATTGCATATGAATATTACATGAACAAACGGCAATTATGCTCCCCAAAACTACTAGAGAAGACACAACAATTTATAACATTAACCACTATGAGATAAAAGTGTTTCCCTATTGGGAAGGAAGTTACAGCAAGCCATCCATCTCACATGCTTAACTATAGGAGGAAAATGAGGTACGTGAGAGAGAGTATGAGCTCGTGTGCGATTCTGGCTTTGCTAAAACTAAAGAAGGATGGTTCATAATGAATGTGTGTGTATAGTAGGGTCATTAACAAGATTACCCGGTATAAGTTTCTGATCCCAAGACTTAATGATATGTTAGACCAACTCAGTGGTTCGAAGATCTTTTCCAAGATTGACTTGAGGAGTGGATATCACCATATCCGCATTAGAGCCCGGATGAGTGGAATACGGCGTTTAAGACGCGATATGGATTGTATGAGTGGTTGGTGATGCCATTCGAAAATGACAAATGCACCTAGCACCTTTATGCAGCTCATAAACCAAGTACTTCGGCCCGTGATTGGGAAATTCGTTGTGGTTTACTTCGATGACCTACTCATCCATAGTAAGACGTCGGAAGACCATGTTGAGCATTTGAAAGTGGTGTTGGATTTGTTGAGAGAAAATTAGTTGTATGCTAATGCCAAGAAATGTGATTTTGTTATGGCGAGCTTAGTATTTCTTGGGTATACCGTGAGCGGAGATGGTACCCGTGTTAATGAAGAGAAAGTGAGAGTTGTTTGGGAGTGGCCGACTCCGAGGAATGTGGGTGACATTAGGAGCTTTTATGGATTGTCTACCTTCTTTAGGCGGTTCATACGAAACTTTAGTGCCATTGTGGCACCTCTAACCGAATGTTTAAAGAAGGGGAAAGGCTTAAAATGGGGAGATGAATAAGAGGGTAGTTTTGCATTGATCAAAGAAAAGCCAAGCATGGCTCCGGTGTTAGCTCTTCCAGATTTTGATAAGTTGTTTGAACTAGAGTGTGATGCAAGTGGAGAAGGAGTTGGAGGTGTGTTGATGCAAGAGAAGATTCCCATTACATATTTCAGCGAGGGAGTCAAAGGAAAAAATGGGCCATCTATGATAAAGAGTTCTATGCAGTGGTATGAGCTTTGAAGACGTGGGAACACTACCTCGTGGGCAAGGAGTTCATGCTCTAGACCGACCACTGAAGTTCTATGCATGTTAGATGGTTCGTTTTCATGGACAAGTTCCCTTATAAACTTTTCCACAAGGCAGGGCAGCAAAATAAGGTGGCAGACGCTCTAAGTCGGTGAGTAGCACTTCTCAAAACTGTGGCCCTTGAGCTAGATTTCTTTGAGCATATCAAACGAGATTATTAGGAGGATCCAAATTTGGGGTTATTTAGGAGAAGTGCAAAGATCAGTCTGGGATGGTGAGTATCAGTTATGTGATGGGTATCTCATGAAATCTGTTGTGTCTACCATGCACATCTATCAGAAAGCGAGTGATCTGAGATCTTCATAGAGGAACCTTGGAGGGAAACTTTGGGAGAGATAAGACTGTTGAAGTTGTGAGCTCCCATTACTATTAGCTAAGACTAATGAGAGATATGGATTATATTGTGGAGAGATGTGGGGATTGCCAAATGTCTAAGGGACATGCCACTGATGTGGGTTTGCTTATGTCGTTACCGGTTCCGGAATCAATATGGGAAGACCTATCCATGGATTTCATATTGGGGTTACCTAGAACTCAATGAGGTATGAATTTTATCTTTGCGGTTATGGATCGGTTCTCTAAAATGGCACACTGCATCCCGTGTCGTAAGACAAATGATGCCACAGAGATTGCCAATTGAGGTTGCACGACGTTCCTAAAAGTATATATCAGATAAAGATACGAAGTTCATTAGCCACTTTTGGCATACTCTATGGGCTCTTCTCAGTACTACATTGAAGTTTAGCACTACCGCACATCCACAAACTGATGGACAAATGGAAGTGGTCAACCAGACCTTGGGTAATCTCTTGAGAAGTAAGGTCATGACAAGCTAAAGATGTGGTACTATGTGTTGGCACAAGCTGAGTTTGCATACAACCAGTCGTAAGCTCAACCATCGGGAAGACACCTTTTGAAGTTGTGTACCCTAAGACCCCGAATCACATGCTTAACGTTAGGGACACCCCGGAGGGAGAGAAGAAGAGCATATCAGCCCTAAACCTTACTCATGACTATCACCAAATGCACCAAGAGGTGAAACAAAACATCTAGGAATGGAACTTCAAGCTAAAACTAAGGTGGATGAACATCGGAGAGATCTTCGATATGAAGTCGGGGATGAATTAATGGTATACCTAAGCAAGGAGAGACTTGCTAGTGCCCCAAGTAGTAAACTCAAACCGACAAAGTACGGTCCATACAAGGTGACTAAGAAAGTGAGTGCCAACACCTATCATATAGCCCTCCCCAATTGGCTTAAGAAGATGTGTCGGACTTGAGTCTATGGAAACCAGATGGTCCTCTTGCAACTATGAAGGACGCGTTGGGGTCCAACTCATTTGAATAAGGGGAGAATGATGCGGACATTTCCAACACGAAGATAAAGGGTGGAGGAAAAAGACCTCATATATCGTGTGCCAGCAGCCATACGCTGTGTGAGGCTGAAGATGAAGGAGTTGTGTGATTTTTGCCTCCCCACACGATGTGTGAGCAGGGCACACAACGTGTGGCCTTGAAGAAAAGCTCTAGGAAGTTTTGGAACACTTCACACGCCGTGTGCCTCTGGACCACACACCGTGTGAATTGAATTTTGGAAATAAGGCTTGGTGCTGATGCTGGCCACACGTTGTGTGGCCTAGCCATTTCTGCATTCCGAATAAAGGGACATTGTCGTCAGTTTTTTCTGTTCATTTCTATAATTTACTGTTTTGCCACTACTGTATTTACTATCTTGCTATTTAGGGATAATACCATAAATGTCATTTGACCCTTTATCCCTATCTTTCTTTATTAAGTTGTAACCCTAGTTGCGCATCTAAGTGTTTTGCTTCAACATTAGGAGAGATATATAAACCTTCTTATTTGTATTGAAGGGGATCTTTTATAAAATTAATAAAAAAATCAACCTCCATTTGGAGCTTGTTCATCTTGTTCTTTAGAATTAACTCTTTCAAGTTAGGATTGAGAAGAAACTCTTTATAATTTTAAGATCAAAACCTCCTAGTTCGACTATTGTCTGTATCATAAATAGAATTAATTATATTTTAAATTACATATTAATATATTTTTATACTAATTTAATTCTATTTAATATATTTTGGAGATATTAAGCACTTATCAGTTGATGTAGGTATGAGTATAAAACTAGCTAGTATAATTTTAAATTACAACTAAACACTTTAACTCAAACATAATGTACTAAAATACGCCTAAGGTGTTTAGGCAAGTATCAATTTAGGCTCTTCGTATAAAATAGCACCAATGTAGGTTTAACGTTTAAAAAAAGTATTAATCTAGGCATCAATAACGGAACGTGACACGCCGTTCATATTACTCCGTTAAGTTTTATCAATTGTATATGGAGAGAGAAATCAGAACTTAACATAGTAATATAAATGATGTGTCATATTTTGTTATCAACCTAAATCGATACTCTTTTTTAAACGTTAAACCTATATTAATGCTATTTCGTATACGGAGCCTAAATTGACACTTTCTCAAAAACTTTAGATCTATTTTAGTACCTTATTCCTCACCTTAATAGCAAACTACTGCTAAAACTTCTTGTGGTACATTTTCTCCCACCTATCATCTTAATAAAAAAGAATGATCTTCCTTAAAAAAAAAAATAATAATAATGATCTCAACATATAAAAAAAATCAACTTGAGTTCTATTTTATTTTCAACTTAATTTGTGAAGTAAGATTTTTTTTTTATAAATTTAGATACCAATTTATTCTTTCAAGTCAGTGTTTTAGATTACATTACTTCAAACTGACAGGTATTCTCATCATTATTATAAGAGAAAATTACAAAATTGGTTCAAATGAGAAACTCATTTACATATTTAATTCATTTACTCAACATACTATATATCTAGACTATTTTTGTGTGACTTTTCCAAAATACCCTTAATATATATATAACACTTAGAAATTTTTTAGTTTTTCTTCTTTCTCCTTTTCGTCTGATTTCGCATATTTCGCAATATGCGAAGTATGCGAAGATAATATTTGGTTCAGTAGATGATTTCAATTCGCAGATTTTGCAATATGTGAAGCATGCGAAGATAAAAGACATGTTTTAATGTGTATTATCTTTGCAGACTTCGCATATTACGAAATCTGCGAAGTGGTATATAACAAAAAAAAGACATAACAACAAGGGTGCAACAATAATTCTAACATTAAAATCATAACATTATCAAAATTTACAACAAGATTGCAATAATAACAACACTAAAATAATTTCAAAGTCAATATGATCAATCTTGATAGAAATTTCTCCAAGTATCAGAAAAGAATCCAAGAAAAATTTCTCCTCTGCATCCCAGTACACCGCCTTATTGAAAGGGATGTTATGTATTCAACCACATTCAGAAAAATTTAATCGTGTTATGAAGAAAAATGACGATTTGGCTTCGCGAAAAGAGGATTTTGCGATGAGAAACGTGCAAGAAATATGACGATTTTACTTCTCGAAAACATATTACGCGAAGTCTGCGAAGGTAAAAATTATGAACATTTCTCTTTGCAGACTATGTTTTCGCGAAGTAAAATCGTCTGTTTCAGGTTCTTTTTCCTCGTAGACCTTCGCAAAAACTCATTTCGCGAAGTGATTTTTCGGAAAAAAAACGAAGAGAAAACAATATACTTGCATTTTTTCCGCCTTTTACCATTAAAAGTGTCAATAACCATATGATAAACTCAGAAAAATAATGAAAATAACGTCAAATAACGATTCATTCGATCCGAACAAGAAGAAAGAAACCAAGAGACGAGAAAAAACAGGAAGATGAAGAATTATGGCTTAATTTTCTAACAATAGGAAGATGAAGAATCAAGAGATGAAGAGAGGAAGAAGATAAAGATATGGTGATAAAGAAAATGGAGCAGATTTCACAATATGAAGGAATAGAGAAAGATCAAAGGTCTGGGAATGGGAAGGGGAAGAGAAACATTAAGGAAGAGGAAGGGGAGAAGATGAAAGGTTGGAGTATTTTGGGAAATTACACAAAAATAACAAAGATAGTATAGATATGTAGTAGATTGGGTAAATGGGTTAAATATGTAAATGGATCTCCTATTTGATGTGATTTTATAATTTTTTCTTATTATAATTAATATTTATTAACAAAAACTAATAATTATATGATTACATGTGAGACTCTTGAACTAATTTAAAAAAAAATTAATAATTAAATTGATATTTATATTTTAAAATTAGTTTTAGACTATATTAACCGTGCAAATTAAATTTATAAGTTAAATTAAACCCTTTTTTTTATCCATTAGACTTTACGCCTAAATGAAGCTACCTCGTCAACTTCACCAGCACCTCAATCCACCCCGAAAAGACCCCGAAAAAAAATTAATTAAGACCCTTTTATCGTAATCTAACCAAAAGATCTCCCTTTTCTTTTATATAAATTTAAAAACTAAAGTTACCATTATCTGGAATCCATAGATATTTAATTACTTTAATCCTTAATATATGAAGGCTTTTATATATATATCCAAATTATTTTATTGATTCTTAAACTTTGAGAATGGTTATAAAAAGATGAAACTAATAAATTATTTATTAAAAAAATAATTTATCAAATTATTTTTAATTATGAAAGTTATATTTTTTTATAGAAATTGGGACGAGACAGAACTTGGGAGGGGTGAGCACCCAAAACCAAGAACTGTCAAACTCGCAATATATTAATAAAAGAAAAGGCGAGTGTTTGAACAATAGAAGATGAAGGAGAACAAACAAAAAGAACGAGGAAGGAGAAAAGTTTAGGAAAGGTCAAGAAAAACGCAAGTGATAAATATTACAAATGTCATCATTGATAAACCTGTGGCAAAAAACAGGAGCTGAAGGCCACCAATTGATCACTGAGGAAGAGACTCCAAACTTTGTCGGTGCATCAGTAACTCTATTTCCTTCCCTAAAGATGTGTGTAAAAAGAATATTCATCCTAGAGCAAATACTGAGACAATGCAGTCACTCTTGTCGAATACTCCAAGGAACATCCATGGAACGATGTCGAAGCAGATTAACTACGTACATGGAGTCTGACTCAACCCAAAGCTGATGCCAATTTTTCTCCCAAGCAAGTTCAATTGCGAAAATGGCGGCTCTCAATTCAGCCATATAAGCAAAAGAATGAGGGATAGAAAAAGCAAAACAACCTTTGGGAAAGCCACGATAGTTGCGAAAAATGCCTCCCACTCCAGCCTCGCCAGGAGTGCCAAAAGCAGAGCCGTCCACATTGACTTTAACCCAGCCCGTAGGAGGTTTAAGCCAATGGACCGGAATAATGTTGGGAGCAGGAGCCGGCCTAGGAGAAGCCAGAAGGCGGGATAAGATAGCAGCATCTCTCCGAGAAGAGCAAAAACCTTTAGAAGTGGCCAAGGACTCTCGAATCATTCGAAAGAGGGTGATCTTCGAGTGCTGAATAGAATGAGAAACTTCCTTAAAGATTGCTTCATTCCTGCAATGCAAGATTAACCAGATGCAAGTGACAGCGGCAACACGCCAGATCATCAACACCTGTGAGCTAAAATGAATGCTACGAAGAGTGCTGAAAAAGTGGATGAATTGAGACTGACGAGGCAAAGAGCAGTCAAAATGAATCTCAAGGGCCCTCCAAAGAGAATCTGCAAAAGAACAGCTAATGAATAAGTGGTTAATGGACTCAACATCCCTACCACATTGAGCACAACGAGAGGCAATGGAGAATCCAAGACGTTGTAGGAGGTCATGAGTTGGAACCCGTCCATGCAAAACTCTCCAAAAAGTGAAGGAACGAGAAGGAGGAGTGTGAGCATTCCAAACAAATTTATACCAGTCCACCGAGGAGGAACTAGGACTGAGAACCGAATAGTACTCTTTGGCAGAGAAAAGACCCTTTGTAGAGGGCTGCCAAGCGCAGAAGTCAATATCATCTCTACCCCGGTGAATAGATCGAATACTGTTTTGAACAACCAAAGGTAGAGTGCCTAAGTCAAGCCACTCTGAATTTACTAAAAAATCATCAACAGAATTATAGCGAGAACGCTTATCCTGATGATCAAGACCCAATCTGTCCGCCACCGATGGTACGATCCACCTATCTGTCCAGAAATTAAGCGACAAAGACTGACCAATCCACCAAAAGGTCTGGTCCCAAATGGAAGAATAAACAAACTTACAAGAGGACCAGATCGAGGAAGGAGCAATGGTAGCTTTAGGCAAACCAGAGACAACCATAAATCTAGACTTCATCAGAGAAAGAGCTAGATTGGTACCTTGAATCAATTCCCAACACATCTTACCCAAGAGAGCCTGGTTAAAGATCCTAAAGTCCTTAATGCCCAAACCACCCGCTTCCAAACTTTTGCAACAAGTCTGCCAGGGAACCGTGATTAGCTTCCTCTGATCAATACAACCCGTCCAAAGGAAATTCCTAACACTTCTATTGAGCTTATTGAACAATCCCACTAGCCACTTATAGATCAAGAATGAGTGAACCAGAGAACCAGTAATATCAGACTTAATTAGAGCTAAACGCCCTGCAAATGAGAGAGAGCTACCTTTCCATTTGCTAAATTGAGAGAGAAATTTGTCAGTAAGACTGCTGAGATAACGAGCCCTTGGAGCTCCTTTGAATAGAGGGACCCCTAAGTAACTGAAAGGGACAGACTCCAAACGGATGCCAAGACAGTGAGCAAGACGAACCCTCCTTGGAGGACTCACCTGAGAACCAAAAAAGATTGCAGATTTGTCCCAACTAACCTGCTGGCCGGAGATTTGTCCATAGAGCAGGAAGAAATCCTTGAGAGCATGCAAGTTGCTCAAAGATGCCACTCCAAAAATGAGCATGTCATCAGCAAAAAGAAGATGAGAGGGAAAAGAATTTCCTCCAGAATAGTACATGGGGGAATAAGTACCCTCCCTCGCCATCTTAGCAAGCCAACGAGAGAAAAAATCCCCAGCAATGTCAAACAGAATAGGAGAGAGAGGTCCCCTTGTCTAACCCCTCTCGAACAAGAAAAGTAACCCTTTGGAGAACCATTAATCATCACAGAAATACGAGAAGATGCCAGAATATTTAGGATCCAATCCCTGAAGGTGAGTGAAAAACTAAAGGAATCCAACACAGCCAAGAGGAAGTTCCAATCTAAAGTATCAAATGCCTTACGAATATCAATTTTTAAGGCCATGTGTCCACCAAAACGTTTTCTGTCAAGCATATTAACTCCCTCAGAAGCTAAGACAATGCACTGATGAATGCTTCTACCTTTAAGGAAGCCATACTGGTTGGGAGAGACAGTCCTTGCTGCAATAACTGCAAGGCGATCAACAAGAATTTTTGAGATGATTTTAAAACCAAAGTTACTCATCACAATTGGACGAAAATTCTCAATTCTTTCAGCTTCAGCAATTTTAGGAATTAGAGCCATAATACTAGAGTTTAAACCAGGCAGGATGCAACCATGATCAAAGAAAGCCTGAACCATATTGCAAACATCCTTCCCTACAATATCCCAAAAGAATCGATAAAAAATTCCCCCAAAACCATCAGGTTTAGGGGCACTGTCAGGATCCATGGAAAAGACCGTGTCTTTAATAGTTTCAATGGAAGGTTTAGAAGTTAATTCCTCATTTTCCAAAGAAGTTACCAAGTTGGGAATTACCTCATTAATTGAAGAAAGATCAACATGTTCTCTAGAACTACGAAAGAGATTAGAGAAATATTCAATTACATGATCAGATAATCTAACCGTGTCAGAAGTGGGACCCTCATCACCGATCCTCAAATGATGAATGTCGGCCCATGTCTTTCTAACTTTAGCAGACCTTTGGAAAAAACTAGTGTTCCGATCCCCCTCTTTAAGCCACTTAACACGGCTTTGCTCTTTGTACATCATCTCCTGCCAAAGAAGCTATAAATCAAGGTTGGAACATGCGGCAGAAGCAGCATTACTCAATTCCGGAGAATCACCAAGATCTGAAATTTGCTTTTGAATATCAGCAAGATGAACTTCAGCCAGGTGGATATTAGAATCAATTCTGCCAAACACGTTTTTATTCCAATCCCTGAGAATAGGTCTAAGGGTGCGAAGTTTATGGCATAATAGTTGAGCATGAGGGAGAGAGATGTGAGATGTAGTCCAGTGATTAGCAATTACCCCCTTTAAAGAATCATTAGTGGTCCACATTGTATGGAATCTGAACCTAGCAATCTTTGGTTCCCCAATCCTGCACTGAAGGAGCATCGGGCAATGATCAGAACTATATCTTGCCAAAGCCGTGCAAGAGATAGAGTCCCAAGAATCCAGAAAGCCCTTGGACACTAAAGCTCTATCCAGTCGACATTCAACATGAGCCGCCCCATGTCGACCATTGGAATAAGTAAACCTTTGACCCAAAGTATCAATATCAATAAGATCACAATCATCAATAAAATTCCTGAATTCCCTGCAGGATCCAGCAGCAGGAGGGGAACCAAGCTTCTCATAAGAGCCCGTAATAGCATTGAAATCCCCAAACACCAACCAATTATTATTTGAAAGGCACAACTATAAAGAGAAGACCACAACTCCCTTCTTTCCGAAGCCAGGTTACTACCATAAACAAAAGAAAGCAGAAAAGACTTATCACCCATCTTGTGTTGAACAGTAACATGTTGGGCATGAGAAGAATGAAGAGAAAGAGAAGAAGCATCCCTAGGGAGAAGCCAAAGAGTGGATGAATCTTTATCATTCCAGGCAAAGAGAGAAAGACCCAGAGATCTCCAAAACCGATCATTAGTGTCACTAAAACAAACAAGAGGTTCTGCAAGACATAAAAAATCAGGACGATGTTGTTGGCACAGAAGCTTCAGGGCTCGTTGAGTGCAATCATTACCGATGCCCCTACAATTCTAAAATAACACAATCATTGAAACCGCACAGGCGGCTTGCTATGCCGTTTACCATTGACCTCAATGGGAATGCTGTTATCTTTGTGCTTCTTTCTTTTCTGGACTTTAGACTAAGTCTTTTCCTCATTATCATTAACCACTTGCAAACAGTCACTGTTTTCTGAATGCTCAATGATTTGCAAATTAGGAAATTCAGAAGCCTGAGGATTGGGGTGAGAGGTTTGCCAACCCAAGACTCCTAGCTATTTATCAAGTTAATAAGATGGAAAGGCAAGAGAAGGAGAGGCGGGGGCCGTGCCAGAATCAGAATCAAGAACCGATTCACTAATCTTGACAGAACTATGAAGTACCATCTGTAAGTCATAGTTATTAGGTTTGTCAGACTCTTCAATGTCAGGAGCCCCTTTAGAGGATTCACCAATATGAACTCCTGGCTTCTGTTGCCAAATCCGAGTAACTGACCTACCTCGGGGCTCGGGAGATCCCATCTTATGCTTTCCATTTCTTTGCTTTGTGACAACATGTTCTTCACGACGAAGATTCCTCCTACAAGCTCCAGCAGAATGACCGATGGAATGGAAAATAGAGCATAAGTTAGGAAGTCTTTCGTATTCAAGGGAAATCCAATGCATTGAGGTGTCAGTATCCACCCTTAGTTTGTATTGAATTTCCTTAGAAAGCTCCACATCAATCAAGATACGAGCATAATGACCCATTTCACCCTCCACAGTATTCTTGTCAAAACGAAAGGGTACCCCAATCGCCCTTGCAATGCTTGCCATGATCCGCTTATCCTAGAATTCCCAAGGAAGATTGTAGAATCGGACCCAGACTTGAGCAGATGTGGATTTGTGAGAGTCCGGATTGAATCCCGGACTCCAAGGAATGAAATGCATAATCCCAGGCCTGAGAGCAATGGCACCACGACTCCAAACAGATTGGAGAGCCTCTGCGGATGCAAGAATGATGTGATAAAAAAAACCTCTACCCATAGAAATCAATCTCCAATCAGGAGGGCAACCCCAAATAGTTGAAAGTTTGGCCTTCAAGTCCGGCTGCTTCCAAGGAGATTCCCCTTTAGCAAGAGTGATGCGCCCGATAATAGAATGCTTACAAAGATTGAGTCTTTCATTGTAAATATCCTGCTGTATTTTGACGGCTTTAAAGCCGCCTTCTTCAAATATAAGAGATCGATCTACGGGAGGAGGAACATCAAGAGTAATAGCCGCAGAAGGAGTAGCATCAACAAGAGTAGCCGCATATGATTTAGGACCAATAGAAGGCTCGGGTCTAGAACCAGCATCACGAGATCCAGGCGGTGCATGTTTCAAGAAAGAGGATCTAGAAAAAAGATGAGCAATGGAACAATCCATCTCCATCAGATCAGCGAGAGCCGACCAAGCAACCAAAAACGGCAGCGGCGACAAAAGGGCGGCGGCGGAGAGCCAAAACCCTAGCAGCGGAAAAACCTCCTTATCGTCAAACCCTTTAGAAAATCAATTAAATTAATCCAACACTATTATTATTTCATTTTGGATATAAAAATAAGTTACAGATAAATCCAAATAATCCAAATAATCCAACACTATTATCATTTCAATTTGGATATTAAAATAAGGTGCATTCAAAATGTCTGCCCCGTAGTTAGTGTTTCAGGTGAAAAAACTTAAAATCGAAATATGGCAAAGGTCAATTAAAATTCCATATTATAAATCAGGTCAGGTGGCCGGCGGCGGCGAGCGGCGGTGACAAGCCGCGAGAAGACGCGATCGACATAGACTGCGGAGGCGGTGAAAACACAACGACGGAACCGGCCCAGATCTGCGAAACCCGTTCACCTATTAAGGATATACCGAGGCACGGCGGCGGCAGTGAGACGACGGCAGCGGAAGAACGGCGGTGGCAGAGCAAAACCCGAACCGCGAAATCCCTGCAAGAAAGAATAAGATCCGGTGGCGATGGGAAGAATCGCGCCGGCAGCAGAGAGAGGAAGCGACGGCAGAGGCGGCAAGGAGAGGAGCGGCGGCTTCCAAACCCTAGCAGAGCTTCAACCTTCGATGTGTTCTCTCGTCTTTTCAATGGTTGACCATTTCTCCAATTATGAAAGTTATATTATTTTATCATTCGTTAATATCAAATCATAAATATATATAAATATAAAAAAAATTAAAAATAAATATATTATATATTATACAAGTTGTAAAAAAATCCAAATACATATTCCAATTTAAAAACATTAATTTCTAATTACATTATAAATTATAAAAAACGTAAAAAGAAAATTTATATGAATCGATATGCAACTGATAAATAAAAGAATAAAATATATCAAACTAATGTTCAAAATTAATATAATTTGTTAATATTAGAAATAAAATCACTATTATCTGTTAAAATTGGGAGTAAATTAAACTATTTTAGATTACTTTTACCTCGGAATGGTTGACAACTTATCCTTTTTAATAATTTAATATATTGAGAGCCTTTCAATTTATATAAAAAGTTTGATTGGTTGTTTGAACTTACATAATATCTTATTAGCCATTTCAGATTGTTTAAAATAACTTATTAGTTACTTGGATTTGTTTAAAGTGATCTATTGAGAGCATCTCCAAGAGACTCTTAGTGCATTCTCTAAAAATAATATAAATAATTGACTCTTAGTGATTTAAGAGTGACTAAGATATATCATCTCTAACAATGCTCCTTATGTTCACTCCTTATCTATTATTTTATTATTAAGATTATTATTTATTGTTATATTACCAATAGTGTGAGGAGAGAGACTCATCAATAATAAATTATTAATAAAAAAAATGAAATTAGGAGGTACTAAGAGGTGGAGAGAGGCTCTCTATTAATAGAGCGGATGGTGAGACTCTTAGTGATTTGAGGAGCCACTAAGAGGCTGTTGGAGCTGATTTTTTATTCTCACTCCTCAAATTTTAACTTAAGAGTCAATTTAAGAGGCTGTTGAAGATGCTCTGACCCATTGAACTTGCTTATAGATACAGTGATCCATTTGTTCTCTGAACTTGTTTAAAGTGATATACATTTCAATTTGTCAAAATATATAAAAAAATAAAAATTTAAAAAATAAAAATCTAATTCGTAATTCTAAGTTTTTTAAAATAAATAAATTTCTATTTATATATTTTTATGGTGTTTTTATAGATTTAGAGATTTAATTATAATATTTTAAATAAATTTAGGAGACTAATGGAAACAATCAAGAATTTTCATATGCACCTTAATGAGCAAGTGAATTTGCTCATTCACCGTTAAATATGGGTTTATTAAATCTAAGTCTCAGGATGTTTTGAATTTCCACATTAGAATTCTAATAAGTCTAAATTTAACGGTGAATGAGCAAATTCTATTTACTTATCATCAAAACAATATTTATTTATGTATTTATTTTTTGAATGAACCCTTTTAATATGGAAAGGTATTGCGTGGTGGTTGGTCTCTAGTAAGTTAAAAAAGATGTGAAAAAGTTAAGTGATGATGTTGAAAAGAAGAGCAATTTGGCATTTTTTGCTGTTCACGGATGTCACTTTTCAGACTTCATTTTTCATTATTTGTCACTTTTTAAAAAACTCAAACAGAAAAACATGAATGAATTCAAAGTGCGCCCATCTCATTCATGCAGTTTTAAACAACCTCAATCTCTACGTACCCAAACCCATCAAGTGGGCCCATCTCATTCATGGAGTTGGGAGGGAGAGGCCTTTCATCAACCATACTAGACTCAACGTACTTTTCGGGATATTCAGTCTAGTTCGAGAATCAATAAAATTTAAAATGTGAAAATCTCTAAAATTATATTTAATTAAATCAATAGTATAATTAAGTTTGGTCTAAAAAAAGTTAACAATTCAATCCAATTTTGGATATTTTTATTTGGATATTCTGTTATAATGCAAGAATCTCTATGATTCACGTTCAGTCCTACACTTACCCGATAAGAATCAATATATAAAATAAAAATTTAAATTTTTAATAAAAGATAAATTTAATGTATAACTCATAAATAATTCATCTAGAATTTGAGCAAATATTCTAAATTCAAAAATTCTAAATCAACCTTAATTAATAAAAATAAATTAGCTTAATGGTTAAAGTCAATGGATGTAAGTCAAATATATAGCGGGTACCGGGTATCCGAGAGATATTTCAAGACTCGTCACGGATAATATTTTTGAGCTCATACCCGTCTCATACCTTTTTATATAAGGTATACGTAATCTCATTAGGATCAGATAGTGTTGGATACCTGCGGTTAGAGTACCCGTATAAATTAGGGACCTCAATATGCTTTTTTTGCCTATTTTTCAATGATATTGTATGGTAGAGTGTTATTTATTTTACATGCGTTCGCAAATTGTTTTTTTCACAGTTTGCGAGCAGTTTTTGATATATGTAATGTGATTATAGAAAAACTGTAAAAACCTGTAAAAATCTTATTTCAAACTGTGTAAATTATAATCTCAAACACATATTAAATAAATAACGTATTTAACTGAATCAGATATTTACGACTAACTAATTTGGCATGCAATGACTTAATGTGACATTAAAAGCTTAATGTGTCCGAATAGAATATCAAAAATTTAATAAACCAAAAAAATGAATGTTCAAGGGCATCAGAATGCATTTTGCCAAAACTTTATTGAACTTTTAGCTTTAATATATAGGAACTCCCTAAATTTGACCCAAAAAATTTAGTGGATTGCTATACGTCGTCCCTATTTTACTTACCGTCGCCTCTTGTTTGACATTTTTGTCCTTTTCATTTTTCATTCAAAAAAGTGAAATTCTCTCAACCCCGAAGAACAAAACGAAGAAAAATCATGCCTCCAAAACAAGGAAAAATACTTGAACATCTAAGTTTCGTATTTACCAATAATCTGAAATTTAACGAATTTAACTTGAAATGAATTTTTTTTTCGTTGAATTTGCTCTAAACGGGTAGCCCATACGGTCCGGTCCATGGACCGGTAGTATGAACTATCCGTTTTACCGAGGTAAAAACGGGTAGCCTACCCGTTTCTACCTAGGCAAAACGGGTAGCCTACCCGCATTTACCTAGTTATAAATGGGTAGGCTACCCATTTTTACCTAAGAGAAATGGGTAGGCTACCCGTTTTCATTTAGGGAAAACGAGTTTATTTATTTATTTTTTTTAATCATAATAAATATTAAAAATTAATTGGACGTTTCAATACGTATTTTTTATTTCCAATTTATCTATACGTTTTCTCTATCCAATCAATACATAATTTATCAATAATTAAATTTACGTTCTAAAAGATAAATAAATATAAATTAACAAATAAAAATTAATTGCACGCTTTAATACGTATTTTTTTATTTCCAATCAATAATTTAGATATACGTTTTTTCTATCTAGTCAATACATAATTTACGTATAATTAAATTTACATTCTAAAAGGTAAATAAATATAATTTATCAAATAAAAATTAATTGGACACTTCAATATGTATTTTTTTATTTCCAATCAATAATTTATCTATACGTCTTTTCTATCCAATCAATACATAATTTATCTATAATTAATATTTATTATAATTAAAATAAATAAATAAATAAACTCGTTTTCCCTAAAGGAAAACGGGTAGGCTACCCGTTTTTACCTAGGTAAAACGGGTAGTTCATACTACCGGTCCATGGACCGGACCGTATGGGCTACCCGTTTAGAGCAAATTCAACGAAAAAATTTTTATTTCAAGTTAAATTCGTTAAATTTCAGATTATTGGTAAATACGAAACTTAGATGTTCAGGTATTTTTCCTTGTTTTGGAGGTATGATTTTTTTTCGTTTTGTTCTTCGGGGTTGAGAGAATTTCACTTTTTTGAATGAAAAATGAAAATGGCAAAAATGTCAAACAGGAGGCGATGGTAAGTAAAATAGGGGCGACGTATAGCAAAATCCAAAATTTACTATTCCACCTAAATTTACAAAATGTCTTGTTAATCTCTTAAATTTGTTTAAAGTAACATGATTAAGTCTTTAAAATCACATCTTAAAACTTGATTGCATTTGGATAAATTGAAATGTATATCATTTTAAACAAAGTGTCAAAAGATCATTACAAAAAAAATTAGAAAACTAATAGGTAAAGTTTAAACAAATTAAGGTAGCGAATAGCTTATTAGATCAAATTTTAAAGAATTAACATAGATATTTTATAAATTTATGGGACCAATCGACATTTTAGGCCAAAGTCGTGGATTATAATTATAATTTTGTTTAGGTAAAACCATTAAAAAAATTCAATTAAATATTAACTTAACTCAAACAAATGAATATTAATTTGGAGCATCTAGTTAATTTTGGATGCACTAATGAATATTAACTTATCTCAAACAAATGGTTGAATTTTTGCCTTTTTTTCTACTGGTCTTTTAACAAGTTTTGTCCCTCTTGTCTAGTGACAAGTTTTACAAATTTCTCATGTGTTTGGTTTTTTGGTTCTTTGTTTATGGTATATTATTATATCAATGTTTTAAAGAATGTTTGAAAGTAGATAGGATGGTTGGAAATATATGATTTAACTTATGTAATGAGTTTAAACCATATTAGTCTCTTTATTTTCATAGTAATTTTGGACTCATTTTTATTACTTCTATTTTACATTAAAAAATTAATTTTTTTTTATTGTTGAGACTCAATTATAGGAATGATAATGGGTATTGTACCTGTGGGTACGGGTACTACCCAATCCTAATGGGATTATCCGTATTCTATAGAAAATGGTATGAGACGGATACGGGATCAAAACATTACCCGTTAGGGTAATGAGACGAGTATGGGAATACCCACAGGGTACCCGTTACCCGTCATAACTCTTTTATATATTAAAAAATGTAATTGTTTTGTAGATGTAAGATATAATATTTGAACTCCAACCTTTTATTCTTCAACCATTGAGTGATACCAATAAGCTATTTATTCTTATTGATTGAAGTTCAATTTGTTCGATTATTAGATAAATGATTTATTAAATTTATACTTTATTAAATTTGTAATATTTTTTGTTTTATTTATTGATTCTTAACGGGTAATGGTACATGTGAATTCAATGGTACGAGTATTGGATACAAAAGGTATACCCGTTAGGGTAATGGGACGGGTACGGGTAATTAAAAGTTAAACGGGTAAGGGTTTGAGATTGACACTACCCGGGGTACCCTACTCGTTGCTATCCCTACTCAAATAACTTAATTTTTAAATTAAATTTTTATTTATGAAAAATATAAAAAACGTAAAAATGTTATAATTTTTTTTAGATATTAGCATTGAACTTATAGAAAATTAAATATGTATACTCTTTTCACGTTGAACACTTTTAATTTTTTTATGCATCACACCAAAACGACGATGTTTTAACATGATGGATGCTAAACAAATTTTGCAGGGCTAGATTTTGAAAAATTACCTTAAACTGCACGATTAAATTTAGCCTCCTCAAGTTTAAATTCTTGCGGTTGTGTTCACATGACCCTAATGATCAAGTGAATTTGGTCATTCGACGTTAGATCTAGGCTCATTTAATCTAAGCTGGAGGAGATTCAAAGCATCCCGAAGCTTAGATTAAATGAGCTTAGATCTAACGGTGAATGACCAAATTCACTTGATCATTAGGATTCATGTGAACACTACTGTAAATTCCTGGCTCTTCCACTGTAGCAATCTGAGTATCGTAGAGAAAGATGCATGTGGTGTGATGATGGAAGATGGAGTTTTGGGAAGGGACCAGTTAGACCCGAGATGGTGTCGTGTTGGTCATTTTTTATCTAATAAACAAGTAGATTTTTAGGCCATGGGCGAGGAAGAGTGTTCTTATTAAAGCCATTATGTTTATCTTTCAGTTTTTCCATGAGTACGTTGTTAGACGTGTTCTGAAAAATGGACAATGGTCCTTTGATAATAAATTGTTGATCCTGCAATGAAATTCTCTTTGAGGTTCCCTTATTATTATTTTTTTTTATAGATGTTTGGGGTTGAGGCCTTCAAAATACCAAATGATTTTATGTTTGAGAAAGTGGCCATTGTTATTAGTAACTATGTGGGAAGGTTTGTTGGTTCGATCCCAATAATTTTCAAAGGGTATGAAGAGAGTATACGCGTGTTCAGATTGTCATTGATGTCCAACAACCTTTAATACGCAGGATAAAGATGAAGCAACACAATAGGGATTAGTTATGGATTGAGACGATGGCTTAAATTTAAGCTTATCACGAGCATCGTCGCTGCACGAGGAGGAGCATTTCAAAGTATTTTTAAATTGAAATTGAAATTGAGACGATGAACTTGAATGTGTTAAACATAACCTTCAAGTAAGTAATTCTTACAAAAGTAGATCGTCATCAAACCTGATTCTATCTAAATAATTTCAAACTTTACTACTTCCCTCAATCATCTTTCTAAACTTCTTGCCCATATCCTTAGTCTGCTTTGAATGATCATACACTAATAAGTAGCACATACTCATCATTCTAATCTTCCCATGGCATACATGATGGATATGGAGCTTTGGGTAGTGCATTAAGAACTCCACGATCGACATAATAAGCTTTTCCACTTCATCAAAGACAAGGACCGACTAGTCCGTAGGGCTAGATCATTGGTCCATTCTCGTATGCAACTATTTCTATCGGGAAAGCCACATTTCTTAAAGAATTTACTCAGAATAGAACCCTTGTTGCTCATAAGTAAGCGTTGGTAGAAGCGATATATGCAATGAGCTTTACTTTGTAAAATATGGTAAGATCTTTGCTGGTATTGCAAAAGAGCTTTTTTCTTTTTTTTTTTGTTTGTACAACGTTTCTATCAACAACATTGCATTGGCCAACGCTTCCCATAGGTTCATCTTTTCTGGAATGAAGCAGTTATTTGCTTCTCGAACGGGAAATGCTAAAGGGAAAGGAGTTACCATAACCTAGCCGGTAAACATTTGCATATCGATCCTAAGAGTCTAATCTATTACTTGGTTACTATATGAAAATAATAACCATCTACAACTTCTTCCCCTCTATCAATATTGGATTAAACCTTAGTTTGGAGTAATTTTTATAAAAAATTACCCCATAAGACTTGGTTGGGAAAATTTTCCTTAAAATGGACTGTTTCCCAACCAGGATTAAACACTTTATTTTTTTCTATATTTTTTAACTCATTACGGCGCAGGTGGCGCCGTAATGAGTCAATGGCAGGAATCGCATTTGGGATTCCTGCCAAACAAGTGGGGGCAGTGGCTTCACGCCACTGCCCCTAACAATTATATAAAAAAAATTTAAATATAAAAATAAAATTTATAAAATAAATTAGTTTATTATTTTGTAAAAATAAATTATATATAATTTATACGGATATTGTTGTATTTATATAATTTTCAATCAAGATCAATTTTAATTACGTATTACCGAAAATTTGAAAAGACTCGTTTAACTGTTATTTAGCTACATTGAACCTTCTAAATTAGTTTGTCGATAAATTGAAGCAGTTTCATATAATTTTTTGTAATTATATTAATAACACAGTAAAATATTTTAGACAGTTTCAAAAAAAAAACCTACTACATATAAATTAATCACAATTTTTTAAAAATTGTCTAAAATATTTTACTGTGTTATTACTACATTAAATATATTTTTTGTAAGTAATACACTAAATAGTTAACCTTAACGTTTCAAGCAAAGTGCAGATTTAGCCCTAACGTATGAAATTGTGAAAATTTAACACTAACGTTTTCGAGTAAGATCAATTTTAACCATACGCTACCAAAAATTTGAAAATATTTGGTTGACTGTTATTTAGCCACATCAGACATTCTAAACCAGTTTGTCAATAAATTGAAGCAGTTTCATACATTTTTTTGTAACTATATTAATAGGAATAAGATATAAAAATACCCCCAATATTTACATATAGGAGCAATTTTTTTGTTGAACTTGTACAAAATATAGTATATTTTTTTAATCTTTTTCACGTTTAATGATATGTTTGTGATCTGCTACTAATGACTGATAAAATGACACAAATGTGAAGTGTAGATGACAAGATTCATGGCCGAGAAGATAATTTTATAAATTATTTATTAAATGGCCCAACTTGTCAACGTTAGGAATAAATTGCTCTTGACTGACAATGTTAGGGGTAAAATTACATATTAATAATACAGTAAAATATTTTAGACAGTTTCAAAAAACTAAACCTGTTACATATAAATTAATCACAATTTTTTTGAACTGTCTAAAATATTTTACTATGGCTTAATGTTTCTCCAGCCCCCTTAACTTGTCCAAATTGGTCATTTTGCCACTTCAACTCATCGAATGTCCTATTTACCTCCTTAATTCCATAAAAATGGTATTTCTCACTCCCTTAACTTGTCCAAATTTGTCATTTTACCCATTCTCAACTCATCAAATATCTTATTTACCCCTTTAACTCCATAAAAGTGGCATTTCTCACCACTTATGATCTTATTTACCCTCTTAACTCCATAAAAATAGTATTTCTTATCCCTTTATAGTAATAAAAAAGTTGAAAAGAGAAAGAACAAATAAAAAATACAAATAACAAGAACATTAATATAAACAAGTTAAATACATTATATGTAGGGATAATGTACCAAAATAGGCCTATGATTTATCAATTTAGGTTCCACTTATAAAATAACATAAATATAGGTTTAACATTTAAAAAACGTTATCAATTTAGGCTTTGATAACAGATTATAAGGGGTGAAAATATCACTTTTATGGAGTTAATGGGGGTAAATAGAACATTTTATGAGTTGGGGGGATAAATGGACAAGTTGAGAGGGTGAGAAATACCACTTTTATGGAGTTAAGGCGGTAAATAGGACATTCGATGAGTTGAGGGGGTAAAATGACCAATCTGAACATGTTAAGAGGGTTGGGGAAGCATTATGCCTTTTACTATCTTATTAATATAATAAATAACAATTAAACAAATTTTCGATAGTGCAGTGTTAAAATTGATGTTGATTGAAAATTATACAAATATAATGATATCAGTATAATTTATATATAATTTTCTTTTTATAAAATAATAAATTTATTTATTTTTATTTTATAAATTTTATTTTTATAAAATAATAAATTAATTTATTTTTTAATTTTTCTTTTTATTTTTTTTTATAATTATTAGAGGGCAGTGGCGTGAATTAGGGGTAGGCAAAAAAACCGGACAAACCGATAACCGAACCGAAAACCGGTAATCTGAACCGAAAAAAACGGTTAACCGAACCAATGGTTTTCTTAATGGTTAAAAAAATAGACAAGTACCGGTTTCGGTTTCGGGTTAGGGTGTTCAAAAACCGCGGTTACCGGTTAACCGAACCATTTAATAAATGTATATTAAAAAAATTAATATATTATATAAGTTATATTATAATATATAATTTCTGCAAACATAAATTAATACTAATATATTATATAAATTATATAAGTTTTGTTCAAAATACATCAAATTTGTACTAACATAGATAGATGAATATAATTAATTGCTGTACTATTATTTTTGTTAAAATCGGAAAAAGAAAGAAACCCTATATTCTAATCTATTCTTCTCGTTCTTTCCTCTTCTTACTCAGACCACACCACCTTCGTCTCTTCTCTTCTACGCTCTCCTCCTCCTCACACAGCCGTCCATCTATCCTCCTTGCACCGCCTTCTGTCTCTCCTCACACTGTCGTTTCGATCTTGCACAACCGTCTCTCCTCCTCACACCACCGTTCCGATCTCGCACCGCCATTTCATTTCGTTTGAATTTTTGAAATTATATGTATTTTAATATTGTTTAAAAATTTAGGTTTGGGTAAAAATTATGGTTAACCGTTGATTTTTGGTTAACCAGTGAGAATTGGTTAAAAACCGTTAACTGAAAAACCTAACCGAAATTAATGGTTAACCGGTTGTATGGTTAACCGATTGATATGGACCGGTTTCGGTTTGGATGGTTAAAAAACCGTTGATAACGGTTCGGTTAATTTTTTTGCCTAATGGACCGGTTAACCGAACCGTGCCCACCCCTAACGTGAATCCCACTGCCCCCAATTTGTTTTGGCAGGAATCCCAAAAGGATTCCTGCCACTAATCCATTACGGCGCCACCTGCGCTGTAATGGGTTAAAAAACCTAAATTTTTTTTAATATATTTAACCCTGATTGGGAAACAGTCCATTCCAGGAAAAAATTTCCCAACCAGGTCTTATGGGGTAATTTTTTATAAAAATTACCCCAAACTAAGGTTTAATCCATCAATATTATAATCAAACACAATTTTTTATTTTATTTTATTTTCAAATACAAAAATTTGCCTTACGGAAAAGTTTTCAAAACACAAATGTTTTAGACAAACAAACGGGCCTGGTTGTAATAAATAGGCTGATTCTTTTAGCCCAATGGAAATGTTCGACGTCATTGTTTCTGTAATAACTCGTAAAGCTGGCTCTGTCATAAAGGGCTGGGCGCGGATCCTGGAGATACTGGACCGGACCGAATATCCGAAGAAAAAACTCCGGAATTGGACCGGACCGTTGACTTTTTTTGGAGAACCGAACTGGATTGGACCGTTGACTTTTCGTCAAAGAACTGGACCGAACTGGACCGAAATTTATCCAGGACCGGACCGATAACCGGATTGGATTGGATTGGATTGGACCGAACTGAAATAACCGAAAGTTTAGCAATAATAAATTTATATTTCATACATTAACTTTATATAAAGAGAAATATTATATAATATGTAGTTACATATTTTGTAAGGTTTGATAAACTAATTACAATAATATAAATTTATAATTTATTAATAAGGTATACCATTATTATATAGTCATATAAATTATCCCGATTAATTCCCGTTTATAAAATGAAATAAAAAATATTGACCTAAAATCTAGACATGGAGAATCGAACACCTAACCAAATGGAACATTGTTAATCGTCTTAACCATTTGAACCAATTCTACTTCTTGTTAGCCATTTAATTTAATTAAGTAACAAATATTAGAAGTTTTAAATATTAAATTTTTTAAACATTTTATAAAATAGAATCACGTGCTTCTTTTACCCATTCTCTCTGCTTCGATTTTTTTTCTAGGGTTCTATCTCCTCCACTACACTCCATCGCCGCTACCACCTCGCACACCGCTGCTACTACCTCGTACGCCGCCACCTCCACCTTGCACAACGCCACCTCCACCTTTTACCGATCTAAACTTTGGTAAGCATATTTTTTTCCTTTTACTTTTTGCTAGTGTGTTGATTAATTTTATTGAAGTGAAAGTTAATTAATTTAACATTTGTTGATTCACTAATATGGTAAATTTTATATGTTTAGGTTGATAGCTTTTACTACCTTTGTTTTGGAAAACAAAGAATTTGTTGTGTTAGGAAGATTCAATTACAAATTGGGATGATGATTAGAGAGATCTTGCTAATGAAGTGTTGTCTTTTTTGAATTAAAGGTTGTTTGTTTTTATGGATTTGTTATTTTGTAACTTTGATTTTGTGGTTTTTTTTTAGCCTTGTTGTCTATCGTAACTTTTAATACTTTGATTTTGTGGGATTTTTTTAGCATTGTTGTCTACTGTAACTTTTAATGAATGTTGTTTACTTCCTAAAAAAATATAATTTATTTCAAGTTATGTAAGATAATAAAATTTTATATTTTATTATCTTGTAAATTAAATTTTTAATTTATTTTTTAGGACTTAAACTATTAGATATTTATCCGAATCACCGAAAAATTATATTGGATTGGACTGGAACCGAATCTCCGAATTCCCGAACTGGACTGGACTGAAATTTTGGGGCAATTCAATTTTAGAGATTTATTCTTTCAATCCAATTCTGGAGATTTCCTTTTATTAATCTCCGACTTTCAATGAGATTCATGAATCCCCGACTTGGACCTAACTGTGCCCGGCCCTTATTAAACCCTACGGAGTTTATTCTCTGCTTCCTCAACCAGAAATGGGGAAGAAGAACAAGCAAACATCGAAATCAAAACCATCATCTGATGATATTCTCAATACTCTAGGAGACTTCACCAGCAAGGAAAATTGGGACAAGTTTTTCACTATTCGGGGCTCTGATGATTCCTTTGAGTGGTACGCTGAGTGGCCTCAGCTCCGCCAACCCCTCATTCCTCTGCTCGCCGGAGACCAAGTTTCTTCTTCTTCTTCTTCTTCGTCTCTTCCTACGTTGCAAATTCTTGTTCCTGGTTGCGGAAATTCTCGATTATCCGAGCATTTGTATGACTCGGGGTTTAAGTATATTACCAATATTGATTTCTCCAAAGTTGTGATTTCCGATATGCTGAGGAGAAATGTGAGAGACCGTCCCGGGATGCGTTGGCGGGTCATGGACATGACTGAAATGCAGGTCTACTTTAAATTCGGATACTTTTCCTAATTTCACTAAACTTTTAGTTAGTATATGTTCCTATTTCACTAGATTTTGCTGTGTTTTTTCAGTTTGCAGATGAAACATTCGATATAGTTCTTGATAAGGGTGGGTTGGATGCTTTGATGGAACCAGAGCTTGGTCCGAAGCTGGGGACTCAGTATTTATCTGAGGTTTATTAGTAAATTGTGCTTAGTTTTACAGAATCCCAATAGTGTTTTAAAAGAAATTTCACTGACAATATGGTAAAAAATGTTATTATTATCAGGTGCAAAGAGTTTTGGCACTTGGCGGGAAGTTTGTTTGCCTTACACTGGCTGAATCTCATGTTATAGGTATTATTGGTATAAACGTTTTAACGCATTTGACATGCTAGACCTTAAATGTGGAAATTTTTATTCTTGCTCTTTTCAGGTTTGCTTTTCTCTAAGTTCCGATTTGGGTGGAAAATGAGTGTTCATGCTATTCCACAGAAACCATCCAGCAAGCCTAGCCTTTGTACTTTTATGGTAGTTGCTGTGAAAGAGAAATTTACTGAGTTGAACATGATAACGTCGTTGTGTGACCATTCTTCCCTTTATTTCATTGGTAACCAGGTAAATTTAGGCTTCCTTGTCTATTTTGATGGATATGCTATTTCATTAGCAATAATGTAGGGATATATCCTTTGATGAAGGCATCCTACAAAAAGTTAATTACACTTGCCTCTCTCCCTCTCTGTTTTACAATTAAGATGGAATTTTTTAGGAAAGTATAGTAGTTCTATCATTAAACAGAGTGATACTACTATAGCATTCCAAGTTTCCAACGTAGATATCAATAAGCAACAGTGTAAACTTTTGTTTTTTGGATCTTGTCATAGAAATCTGATGAATGCATGACAGAACTTGGTGGATGCATTTTTAGGCTGCTGGGTTGAATGAAGCTCTCGAAAATGAGAATCGGATTCGTAAGGAATATTCCAATGGTTCTGACATTTTGTACTCTCTTGAAGATCTACATCTGGGAGCTAAAGGGGACTTAACTAAGCTTAGCCCAGGTCGTCGATTTCAGCTTACTTTGGGAACACAAGGTGGCTCTCATTTCACTTGCAGTGCTGTACTTCTTGATGCCAAAGAAAACTCTGAACCATTTTCATACCATTGTGGTGTATTCATAGTGCCTAAGGTATTACTAATTTTTTTATTGGCCTGGATCAGGTATTACTAATTTTTTTATTGGCCTGGATCATCTTAATATTTTCACTTCTATTGGTTTATCCATCTAAACTTTATTTATATGCTTGGTTGTAGTTGTACCCACCCATCCATCTTGAACTTATTTCCTACTATTATTTTGCGCTGTCCTTATTTCGTTATTACAAGTGTTTATTCCTGCAAGCAAGAAGAACACTCAAATAGTCAAGAAGTAAAATTTGGCAGACACATTGCATTCCCTTGATCTTTGCACGTGCCAAAAACATGCATTGTTCCATCATTTTGACAAATATGCTGAATTTGCCTTATTTTTGTGAGAGACGTATCACATGTCACTGAAGTCATATTGTTTTCTTCGAAAACTGTAGCTAAGTAGTAATTGGAAATCATAATGGTCATGTGCACATTTTCATTTGAGTATGTTTTCAACACAGAATGGGATTAAATTTGTTTTTTTTCTTCTTCAGACTCGATCTCATGAATGGCTCTTCTCCTCAGAAGAAGGACAATGGCTAGTTGTTGAAAGTTCAAATGCAGCTCGTCTGATTATGGTACTTTTGTGTTTCATAAAAATGTATTTTGATATTTTTTATGCGTTTATCTAATTGTATCATCTAATTAATTCTCACTGAATAAAGGTTATATTGGACAGCAGCCACAATAATACTAGCATGGATGATATTCAGGTTATACATCACATAATTATCTTATTCAAAATTTCTCATGTGGTGAAAAATATTGGTTAATGTGACCTGTTAGTAGCAATATCTAACTCATGGTGATTTTTCAGAAGGATTTATCTCCTCTGGTTAAGCACCTGGCACCTGGAAATGATGACAATGGGACACAAATTCCGTATGTTCATCATAACATTTACCCTCCTTGTATAACTTCGCACCATAGTATCTTGACCAAGATATCTTTTAATTTTTTTTTTTGAAAGGAATTGTTATTGCACTAAACGGAAAAAAAAAGAAATGTAAGCCATTATAGGTTTCTCTTCAAATCATAGCCTTATTCTTTTTGGCTCTATGATATCTTATTTCTACAGTTTTATGATGGCGGGTGATGGAATTAAACAACGAGATATCGTGCACAAGGTTTGACATTCTCTTGCAAATCTCTATATGGTAATGATTGTGAGGCCATGTTTGAAGTTAAAAACCTTTTTTTTTTTTTTAATTTTTCGTTTTGCTTCAACAGAAAAAGTGGCCTAAAAAGTTCTTCTTCACACCGTATTAGGATTTTGGAGAGAGATGGGGTTTGGGATATCATAGGGTGCATGGTTGTGAAGTCATGTAGTGGGGCCTGTTGTAGTTGGGCTCATAGAATTCGGCGAAGAAAAAGAAACTAGGATAATTTTGATAGATATGGCACTGGCTTTTATTTGGGGGAACAAGATGAAAGTCTGGTGGAGTAGGCAAAAGGCCATAAATTTTCAGTTTTCTAAATGCTGAGACAACGATGGTGCATTTTTGTATTTTGTTGCAAGCTTTGCAGCTCAATGTCTTGCATTTACAACTTCCCATAATTTGAGCACAGGCTTTTCAGCTTTTCTCTAATATTGAGACAAATTATAACTAATTTAAAAATATTAAATCCTATAGTTTAACTGAGTGTATCTTGTTGTGGATTTCACCTGTGCTTGTTAGCACTTGTGATGCAGAACCATAGTGTTATTATTAGCATTTTCTATCTAATGCATACTCGGGGAAATGTAAAATGTCGTTAGGTTTAGTGACTAAGTTTCATGGCAGAACTTGTGATTGATGTCAACCTTTTCTATGTGCTTGGAGTGTTATTTTAGTTTTCTATACCCCTCTTTTGGATATGGAAATATTATGTGTGAATAAACATTTCGACGCGAATAGTTAGCTATGTTTCTGCTCTTATGCTTTATGTATCATACCTTTTATATCTGCTTGGTGTACTACTTTAGGAATATGAAAATATCATCTGTGGGTAAGCATTTCAGTGTGGATTATATGTGTTTGTGCTCTTATGCTTTATGGGTAATGCAGTCCTGTTCTAGATGATTTATTTATTTATTTTTTTAAATATCTTCTTCCTCCATAGTATCCATATGGTGTGGAAAATCTAGTCTCATCATGTCAAGTGATGTTGTGGATAAAGTAACTATTTGGCTCTTGTGATGTTTTAATCGATTAATGTTTTAATAGTTACATGTCCTTATTAAGGAAATGGAGTTGCCCATCTAGTCAATTTTATATTTATCCAGGTTTTAGATGTGAGAAATATCCTGCTCAACATGTTCCCATATTATTTTAAATTACAAGTGAAAGTGAATGGGTAAATAGCTGCTGGAACTTTGGATTGCCAGAACTTAATTTATACTTATCCATTTTTGTTATTGCTGGAATTTGGCAGGTTACATCTTCATTAACTGGTCCAATAGTTGTTGAAGATGTTGTTTATGAAAATGTTGATGATGATATCTGTCGTCTTTTGCCATCTAAAGATTTGATTTTCCGTCGCCTTGTTTTCCAAAGGACCGAGGGCCTGGTGCAGTCTGAGTCTCTTCTTTTAAGGGATGAATCTTCTAATGTAATTGCTGAAATAGAGAGAAGGAAAACTACTCCATCCTCAAAATCCAAGAAAAAAGCAAGTCGGAAACTACATGATGGTATTCATCTTTAACTTTTATTTTGCCAATGTGTTTCAATTTGTGCGCGCTTGTTTGCTTTTCTTTAAGGTCAAATTAATCTAATGTTTTTTTTGTTTTCCTTTTCGCTTGTGCATGTTGCTGTTGGTTTTATTCAAATTAAATTTAGGCTACTTGATTTCATGATTATATTTGGTTGGACAAACTATTGGTTCTGTATATCCTTGATATCTAGAGGCTATTGTCCAAATTAAAGCACCATAGATGCCTGCTTATAGTTTAGTTTATTATTAATGCTTTTCCTCCTTCAAATGCAGAATCAAGCAACCAGCTGAATGTTTATCATCACTATTTGGCTAGTTCATATCATACAGGGATCATATCTGGCTTTATGCTGGTTTCTTCCTATATTGAAAGTGTGGCATCATCTGGGGATAGTGTAAGGGTCATTTTCTTGTTTTTTCTCCATTTTTAAATAAACATATTTGAACTTAGTGCACTCTGGAGAAAGAAGTCAACTGCTATTATTGTTTTTATTGCTGTCATCATCACTAGTACATGATGTTGGATGCAGTATTTGTGAACTTGTATGTTTGGTCGATGGAGTTTTGCTTGAAATAACTTCAAAGCTATTCCTAAAGTATTAAAGTTGCCGATGTTTGGAAAAATGATAGTTGGTGTCTCTCGGATCTGCTAGATGAGTTAGCATAGGAAGCTTGGAGTTTGGTCTGAACTTTCTTTGTTGGACTTGATATTGAATTGAAGATAAAATCAAGGAGGCATGGTAAAAACTGGGAATTGTTCACTTGCTTTGCTTCTGTCTGGAACGTATAAAGGCTTTCCAATTCTTTTCTTTTTTAAGGCCCAGGCAAGCCTCAAGACCGCAAAGACTTATAAGAGGGCTTACATATTGCTCCACCTATGGGGACTCCAACCATAGTTGGGGGTGCTACATGAGTTGCTTCCTTACCATTGGCCCCATCCTTATAAGCAAGGCTTTCCAGTGTCAAGGTTCCTTGGAGGCAGCTTATTTGGGAATTAGGCATAGAAATTCCCAGGCAAAGTTTTATCATTTGGCGTGCTTTTCAGATTATATTGGCTATCAAAGCATGACTTTTCAAATTGGTTCCGTAGCAGCTGGTGTGTTCTCTGTGATGCTGCAACTGAAGCTGTTCAGCACTTGTTTCTTTTTTAAGTTTATTGTTTCTAAAGATATCTGGAAGAGGATGTTGCAGAAATGCTTGATTGATAGAGAAGTTTTAAGTTGGTGTGGGATGTAAACTAGTTTTATTGGAAGGCTGCTGGTAAAGGGGTTTGCTTTTACAGATTCGGTTTATTGGATATGGAAAGTGAGGAATGTAAGATTTTGTAACGAGAGGCTGACCTTCAACAGGATTTTGCATATTGGCTTACTATATGAATTTCTGTTTAACAATGTGCAGAGTAGAGTAATATGTAGTAATTAGTTGAATTTGGTCCGAGAGTTTGACCTGTTTCTTTGGTGTGGTTGTTTAGCTTCTGGTGTCAATAAAATTTTCTTTCATTGGTAAAAAAACTTTTGCTATTGGAATTGTGTGCAATGCAAAGTGAATGTATGTACATTTATATGATATTGCCTTAGCTGTTTAACTGTGTGGATACCGTGATTTGTAGGTTAACACAGTTGTAGTTGGTCTTGGAGCTGGCTTACTTCCAATGTTTCTCCATGGATGCATGCAATTTTTGAATATTGAGGTAACTGTTGGCTTTAAAAGCATTTCTGCCATCCCCAAAGGGAAATTAGGGACAAGGTCTGTCATTCCTTGATCAGTTGAATGGGATTTGGTTTGATGAGTTATCCAATTCGTAGGTGGTGGAGTTAGATCCTGTGATGCTTGATCTTGCAAGGGACTATTTTGGTTTTACTGAAGATAAACGCCTGAAGGTAGTTATTGTTAATCTGCAGTCTTTACCATTTAATCTTATCAATTTTATTTCTGAGAGCTCTATCTTTTCTTATAAACAATTTGCACTTCTACGAAATGACAGTGTTGGAATCCAAAAGTTTAGGATTGGACAAATAGAATAACGCAAAATTTCAGAACGTGGTTATTTAGTTTTCCATTATAAATTCCATTTATGTTGAATCTGCTCTTGATCTTCATTAATCTGTCTTTATACGCTGATTGTAATTCTTAAAATTTTGTTATGCCGTATGTTTTTCTGATTGGTAATGTTCAAATTCTAGGTATCAATTGATAAGTATTGGATTCCCAGTTAATCCACTAACTTTGTTCTGGTGTGTAATCTTGATGGATTGCAGGAACATCCATGCCAAAATAGTATTCAGTTTAGATTAGTTAAATCAGCTTTCCCTATTCCTTATAGTTCTATATTTCCTATATTTAACTTTGATCGAGATATTTTTATCTTTGATAAGGATCATTTGAGTATCATCTAAATGGGCATAAAAAATATTGAAATGTTATATCATCAAAATGGACATCATCCGAATTTTGAAATCCTCGTCTTGTGTAATTTTTAAAATTTTTCATATGAAATCGCAGGTGCACATTGCTGATGGGATCAGGTTTATTAGAGAGGCAAAAAACATAGCACCTGGTGATAGAGTGCCTATTCTTAACGGTCATGAGGATGCTTCTGGCAGTTCAAATCCTTCAAACGAAAGTCTCATCATGTCTGATTCAGAACCCAGAGAGAGAGCTGGAATTGATGTACTTATTATTGACGTGGACTCCTCCGATTCTAGGTTCGTATATAAATGTTTTCCTTATGATGTGTCTAAATGCGGATACTAAGACCTAGATGTCATTGTCCTACTCTCTGTACAGCTCAGGAATGACCTGTCCAGCTGCGGATTTTGTGGACGAGTCGTTTCTTCTGACAGTAAAAGATTCTCTATCTGAGCAAGGTCTCTTCATTGTTAATTTGGTCTCCAGATCCTCAGATATTAAAGATATGGTTATTTCGAGGATGAAAGTGGTGAGAGCTAAGAATTTTTTATTTGTTTATGCAAATTCTTCCTGTTTTTATTTCAGCATTTTGCTATCTATTTTATTTTGGCTATATGATCCTTAAAAGGCCATGTCACTGAAAACATGCGATTTGTATAAATAATGCTCTGCGAATAGTATGATTACAAATGCATATTGTTACACTTGTTTTAGAAATTTGTAAGTTTCCAACTGAAATTGCTATGTTTATCTTTAGGTCTTTAGCCACCTCTTTAGTCTTCAGCTCGAGGAAGACGTGAATATGATTCTCTTTGGTCTACGGTCAGAAGTTTGCATAACGGAGGAGTCCTTCCCAGAAGCTACCCTCAGGCTGGAAAAACTGCTTAAATTAAAGCACCCAGAAGTGAGCAAAAACATTGTAGATACCACAAAGAAGATCAAATGTTTGAAATGAAAAGCCTGCAAGTTGAATTTCTATAAAGACAAGTGAAGGTTTTTACTTTTTGGGCAACAAGATCATGGGGAGAGAGGGGTTCGGGTAAATCATAGTCGCATTTTGTTTGATAATTCTGGACATTGATATAAGATTGATATGCTCTTGTTGCTTGAATTAAGGAATGAGTCAGATCTTCTGGAGCTTTAGTACTAAGTTTTACCTTGTCTTTTTTGTAGTTAGAAATACCACCATATCAAGATGTTATCCATTTGAACAAAAGTACTCTCTTAAATTGAATATTACCAATATTGGTTGGACAGATATAGGCTGAGATTCCAACAGCTTGTTTTGTTTTTCATTTATTATTATTATTTTTAAAATCACTAATCTTTTAGTTCTATTGATTCTTGTTGGAATATAGTAATGAAGAAGGTCGGATGCAGTTGTAGACACTGGCTGAAGATCTAAAAACGGTTTATACGTACGTTCCTTCATGTACTTGATCTAAAACTTCAACTTCATGTACTTGATCTAAAACTTTAACTGCCATTCGTGAACTTTCAAAAATTTCAAATAATCTTCTATTTTTTTGTCAAATTACCCTCTATCGGTTGAATCCTCACGTATTTCTCCGATATGAATGATTTAATATTTTAACTGGTCAATGAGAATGAGTGTCTCTTTTGTAGAAATTATTTGTTTATTTCTCTACATTTTCCTTGTTTAAGCTGTTTGGAAGTATCTGAATTGGTCTATGGCAAGGAAGTTTCGTTGGATGTTTAAACTGAAATTAGGAATCTCCGTAGGTCATCTTATTCATTAAATATCTTTGTTGGAGAAATTGTTTATTCTGTTCTGGTTTTGCATTTCTGAAAAACAAGTCTCAATTTTTCTCTCGACTGAAGAAGAATAATGGCTGTGAGTTTCTGTTTTACTTCTATTTTAATCCTTCCTTGGTTAATATAACTTATTTTTACCGAAAGAATTATGAGTCTTATCATTTCATACAAAGCTTTAGTTTGGGTTTATCTTATATAATACATGATTATTGGCGGGAATTTAGCTTAGTCTTGTGTCTTAATCTGTGTTCAGCGTCTGAATTTGGAAATTAAATACTAAATGATATTTTGGATATGGTAGATAATGGAAAGTTAGAAGATGAAAAAGGAATTTGGGAATTGAAGTTCCTTCAAATGGAACTTAATCAGTCAAGTTTTAATTACTTTTATCTACCTGTGGGATAATTTTCCTAAGACCATTGAGGTAATTGTTGCACACATGATAAAAGTCTTGGTTGAATTTTACTATTTCTAAAGGGCTTAATTTTAAATCTCAATTATTAATTTTATAATTTGTTTTGATTAAAAAGTTTTACAAAGAAGAAAAAAAAAACCTAACCAAGATCTTTTAAGGTAAAGATCTATAAAGTTATTATAAATTAGACCATCCAATCTAATTAGAGTATTTAACAACAAATGATTATACATAAATTCCCTCAGCTATATTTTTTAGTAGCGCAAATAGAAATGTTAAGTTGAGAGCAAATAACATCCCAATCGTGGGATAGGGGAGAGGCTGAAACTACCTTCTTAAGAGTGGTTTCGGGGATAAGAGTGCAAATAGCTTTTCAAAACATACTAATCGTGGGGCAGGAAGGGGCTAGAACCATCTTTCCGAGAGGGTAAATTATTAGAAACATCCGGTTTTTCATGTTAAATGGAGGACATTCCATACATATTTTGACACGTATAATATGGACCTACGCATATTATAAGAGGTCCTACTATTTTAATTATTACGTAGGGTCATAATACACGTGTCCAAATGTGAATTGAGAGTCTTTCGAGTGATATAGAAGACCCGATGCTTAATATAAAAACTCCTCTGAGAGGCGGTTTTCGCGGTTGAGGTATTCCAACATCTCCAAACCGCACCTATCTTCGTCGTCTTATCATTTTGTAACTAACAGTTGAGATGGTAACATGTCTCCAACTTTCCAATCCAATTTTTTTAATACGTAGTTACTTGAAAAAATATGTAAAATTGGTTAGGAGGGTTTTAGACAATGGCCCTGTTTGGGAATTAGCTGTTAGCTGATTACATTAGCTGATTTGATTAGCTGTTTGTTAGACCTGTTTGGTAAAAATTAGCTGATTGATAATAGCGGTTTGTACAAAAAGACAAATAAGGGCATTAATTTTGGCGCAGGATAAGAGAGAGTCTATTTATTGGGGTCAAAAAAGTCCATTAATTTTAATATCCCAAAACGCTAATTGAAAAAGCTCATAAAATGAGCTTTTTCAAAATTAGCGTTTTCATCCCAAAACGCTCTTCCAAACCTCTCTCCACCAAACACTCCAATCAGCGGTTTCAGTGGTCAAATCGCTAAAGTTGGTCAAAAACGCTCTTTTTATCCCAAAACGCTCTTTGCCAAACAGGGCCAATGTTGAGGCTTTGATACTATAAATATCAAATTTATTTATTTGTCCTACTATTATTATTATTATTATTATTATTATTATGTCAAATATTGTAAGTTTTGATGGCATTGTTTTGAACTAATTAAATAGCAGCAAGGGTCGGCTGCTGTGCCCAAGTTCGGCAACTGGGAAACCGGCGATAATGTCCCTTACACGGTCTGCTTTGAGAAGGCGAGGAAGGGCAGAAGTAGAACCAAAATCAACACTATCCAATCTCAACAAAACTCTGATACTGAAACAATTCAATCCTCTTCCTTCCAACAGGAGATTGATCTCACTACTCCTCTGCATAAGCATACCGATGATCTAACTCGCCAGAGAAACGCCGCCGATTTAATTAGGGCAAAGCAAGGGAGAAGGCTACCGGAGTCTCCAATTACAGTTGCTGCTGACTCCCCTCTCCACCGTGTGAGCTCCGGTGATAAAAATACAAGGGGAATGCGCCGCAATGGAACCTTCGATGTAAGTGTTGAACAGTCGCCTTTACATGTATCGAAAGTTGGAAGTAAAGGAATTGGAGTATCTCCTGTGTACTCGTTGGAAAGAAAAGGTTCGACCGGAGGTGTTCCGATGACTCCTGGAAGATCACGACTCAGATCAGCCAGTCGAGCCGCCGCCGGCGATGATTCTGTAATCTCTCAACTCATTTTGCATTTATTAAATTTTGTTATTTAGGAGTTGTAAATGGTGAATTGTTGTGATGGAGCAGGTGGATCAAAACGCCGCCGTTCCGAAATTCGGGGATTGGGATGAGAACAACCCGGGATCAGCAGATGGGTACACACTGATATTCAACAAAGTGAAAGAAGAGAGACATGGCGGCCCAACTAAAGCTTCTAATCTATCAAAGCAAAGTTCTCAATCCAATTCCCAAAAGCACTACAGAAATGAAAATTCCAAGGTTGGGTATATTACTTCCATAATAAAATATTACTATTTTCTGGGTACATTTCCATTTTACATACCAAAAACGCATTTTAATATTTTCATATCTACAAAAATCAAAAGTTTTATTATTCTGCCCCTTCTAGTGGGTTTTTCTCTGTGTTCTTGCATTTTCTTCTTGCTGCATTCTAACCTCCTGGTTCTGCACTTTGATTTCTCTGCCTCCTAATTCATAACTTTCTCCTGTGTTCAATCCCTCTAGCACCATTTGACTCCTCACTCCTTCCTAGCTATCATCACTTTCCCAAATCTTAATGGCCACCCCATCTAATTACCCCAGTTCAACGGATCATTGTATACCTTCTGAAACCTTCCCAACTCTAGAATTACACACCTCTTGTACCACTGCTCCCAACCTCGCTAAACATGTTCTTATTGGGAAGCTTTGCTCAGAAAAAAAACTCAGCTTTCATACTATCAAAACAGTTCTTACCCAAGTATGGAGGCACTACCCAAACCTGCAAATATCAAAAACGAACCACCCACTCCTTTTTTCCTTCCATTTTGAGGCTAGAGATCATATGCAAGAAGTTCTGGATGGGAGACCCTGGTGTATTCACAACCAGCTTCTAGTAATCAAAGAATGGCCCCCAGACCAAACTATTGATCAAATTGATTTCAATAAATCCCCCATTTGGATGCAAGTTCATGGGCTACCCCCCAACCAAATCAATCTCGAAAATGCCCAGAGCATTGGGAAACTTTTCAGTTCCGTAGAGGAATTCGATTTAGATGAAGGCTCTGCTAGTTCATGGTTGTGCTTCCTTCGCATGCGGGTTGTTATTGACCTTCTGAAACCTATTCCCCTGCCCTGCAAAAACAAAGAATTGGATCAGTTTTAAATATGAAAAGCTTGCGGATTTCTGCTACCAATGTGGAACCATTGGGCATTTGAATCGGTTTTGCAATCTTAAACCAATCACTCTAGACAGAGCTAACACCAGTCAGTCAAAGCAAAGGTATGGGCCATGGGTTGTAGCCTCCTCCATTAAGAAGTCAAAAATGCAAAGGGCTGCTTCCAGCAGTGTGGAGTGTCTGCAAGGCTTCACGGACCAACTCCGGCTCCGGCTAGATGAGATCGACGACGGCGGAAAGGGGAAGATCAGCTCTGATGGCGATACTCTCGAGAGCAGTGACACGTCAGCAGAGAGAAATCGCATGAATAACAAAGACTGTAGTAAATCACTATCAAATCCTGACAACAATCCCTTGGATTCTGAGGGAGTACAACCACCTCCAGTAGACATACTTCTCCACCAACCCATGATTTGGGAAAAAGCTATTGGGATTTTGCCCATTCCTTCTAGTACGGCTGTTGAAGAGTCTAGCAGAAAAGATGAAGATAGAGCTTTCACTAACCTAAGAGGTAATTCAATACATTCTCCTCTTTATATTGTCTATTCTAGGCCCATTAATAGCAAAACCTCTTTGCAAAGCCCAAACAAGAGTGTTAGCCCAGAATTTAACTCCCCTATAGCCAAATTAAATGAGTTAGCCCCACATAAATCCTTCTCCATCCAGGAAGTGAACCTTAATGAGTCTGATTGGGTAGTTGAACCATTTGAAGCCCAAAGTTTGGATGATTTAATTCTCTTGCACATAGACCTCCTTGGACCAAACAAAAAGAAACCGTATTCCTCATTACCTAGCCCAGTTGAGATGAGCACTACCCCAATTCCTTTTGAAAACTTAACGGCTATTTCTGAAGAGAGTGGGGACTCAAGTTATGCTGAGAATAGGAAATGGAAGAAACAAGCCAGGAAAAGTTGTACCATAAGGAGTTCGGTTATCATCAAAGAAATTCAACCTGAGGATGCATGTATCAATGAGTCGGAGAATAAAGGTAAGCGGAAGGAATCTATTTCATATGAGGCCAAGGAAAAGAAGAAGGCCAAGGTTGAACATCAATCAATTGCTTGTGTTAACGGTGGAGGGTGCCAGCCGAATATGGCCCCCCCCCCACTCAATGAAGCTGCTCTCTTGGAATTGTCAGGGTGTGGGGAACCCCCTGACTCTTTTCCACTTAAAAGGGATACTGAAGTCCCATTCCCCCGAGATTGTTTTTCTCTGTGAAACTAAGAACAAGGAGCAGCGGCTCCAAGCGTTTTTCCATAGGTTCAAACTAACTCCGCTCCTGATTATCAATCCTGATGGTCGTAGGGGCGGGCTGGCCTTAGCTTCCAATCCAAATGTGTCTGTGAAAATTATCAAGGCTACTAGTTTCTTCATTCATGCTTCAATTCCTGGAACAGTTATGAGGCCTTCTTGGGATTTTCTGGGTATTTATTTAAGCTCTGATCCTGCTTTGCGCCAATGCCAGTTGAGGGAGCTTCTTGCCTACTATCCTTGTGTCAACAGCTACAATGTCATTGGTGGTGATTTTAACCTTATTTCTACTGCTTCAGAGAAATGTGGAGGGGCCAACCTTCCATCCTCTGGATATGACATTCTTCTTTCATTTATGGATAGCCTCAATGTGATTGATCTGGGCTTCACTGGGTTTCCTTATACTTGGAGCAATCGGGGGAGGGGATTTATAACATCCAAGAACGCATTGACAGGTTCCTTGCTTCTTCTTCTTGGGTAACCGCCTTTGATAATGCTTGGGTTTCTCACTTGGATGAGCTTGGTTCTGATCACCGGCCTATTCTTCTGTCTACTCACTCTGAGGATCGCAAACCTAGAAGGCGGTTCTTTTTTGATCAGAGGTGGGTTGGAAATGCAGCAGTCTCTGAGCTCATTAACAATTGCTGGAACTTTCCTGTCATTGGCTCTCCTATGTTTCAAGCCTCCTCGAAGCTTAAAGCTTGTAGAAGTGAGCTATTCCATTGGGCCAGAGCTAATAATTCTAATTCAAAAAGACTATTGCCCTCTTAGTTGAGAAATTGGCAGCTCTAAACAACAATTCTCAATTCACTGGATCATTGGCCCTAAAAAAAGCTTTGGAGAAGGAGCTAGCTGTGGAAGTTAACAAAGAAGAAATGTACTGGTCTCAGAAAGCTCGACAGAACTGGCTCAAACTTGGAGATAAGAATACAAGTTTTTTTCATGCTGCTACTGCTCAAAGAAGGAAGCAGAACAAATTAGTGGGTCTTGAAGATGAGCATGGCAACTGGAAAACGGATCCCCCTAATATTAACATTATCTCCAATTATTTTACCAACATTTTCAGGTCTCAGGGCGGGAATAATTGGAGTCATCTTCTGGACGTCTGGCCTAACAAAGTTACATCAGTAATGAATGAGTCCCTAGTTCGGGAAGTCACTGCTTCTGAAATCAAAGAAGCCTTCTTCTCTATGCACCCTAATAAGGCCCCTGGAGGGGATGGTTTCACTGCACAATTCTTCCAGGAATATTGGTATTGCATTGGGGATCAAGTGACATTGGCTGCAACAAGTTTTTTCAGGACTGGGAAACTTCTCAAAAGCTTTAACCACACCATCATTACCCTAATCCCCAAAACTTCCATTACCCGTAATATGAAGCAACTCCGACCAATCAGTTTATGCTCTGTATTCTACAAAGCCATTGCCAAAATTCTCACTAAAAGGCTACAACCCATCCTTTCGCACCTCATCAGTGACAATCAAAGTGCTTTCATTCAAGGGAGACAAATTGCTGATAATATCACCATTGCCCATGAGGTGATGCATCATTTGAAAAATAAAAGGAATGGTGGTATGGAGGCGGCAATCAAGCTCGATATGAGCAAGGCCTATGATAGGCTTGAATGGGGATTTCTTCAGCATATTCTGGAAAAATTTGGGTTTTGCAATATTTGGATTAATTGGATTATGGAGTGTGTTTCTACAGTCTCTTATTCTTTCAACATTAATGGTGAAGTTCACGGTTATCTTAAACCGTCTAGAGGTCTATGACAAGGTGATCCCTTGTCTCCTTACCTCTTTATTCTTTGCACGGAGGGTCTCACAACCATGTTGAATAGGGCAGAATTTTTGGGCAGCTTCAAAGGTATTAAAATCAGTCGGCACTCACCCTCTATCTCGCATTTGTTATTCGCGGACGACGCTATACTCTTTTGCAGGGCTGTGCAAACTGATATTCAACAAATTAAAGCAACTCTTGATGCCTTTTGCAATGCTAGTGGCCAGCAAATTAATAAGGAGAAGTCCTCTCTCTTTTTTAGTAGAAACACTCCTCAACGCTTCAGGAATCAGCTGGCCACCTTTCTCCAAATCTCCAATGTTGGGGGTCAAGACAAGTACTTGGGGTTACCTTCTGCGCTTCCAAGATCTAAGTGCCAAGCCTTTGCGAATATCACATCAAAAACCTCTTGTAAGCTCGGTCATTGGAAAGGCAAGCTCCTCAGTGGGGCGGGGAAAGAGGTCATGATTAAAGCTGTGGCTTCTTCCATCCCAACATATGCCATGGCTGTTTTTCGATTCCCTGACCAAGTCTGTCATAAAATCAACCAGCTTACTGCTAGGTTTTGGTGGGGGGAAGCTGACAGCCAAAGGAAGATTCATTGGGTGTCTTGGAACAGCCTTACCTCAGTTAAAGAGTTGGGTGGTTTAGGCTTCAGGGATGCAAAAGCATTCAATTTGGCCTTACTAGCGAAGCAAGGTTGGAAGATCTTAACTAAGCCGCTCTCTCTTGTCCCGCATCCTCAAGGGTAAATACTTTCCTTTCACCGACTTCTTTAATGCTCAGCCTGGCCACAACCCTTCATGGGCCTGGCGAAGTATCCTTCAGGGCCGACATATTCTTCATCTGGGGGTTAGATGGCAAATGGGAAATGGAGAATCTATTTGGTGTCTTGAAGACCCTTGGCTTCCAATCAATCATCCATTTATTCCAAGGTTATTGCCAAACTTATTGCCATCTTCATTTCGGGTAGCTGATTTACTTTGTGCAAATCAAAGAACCTGGGATTTCAATAAGATAGACAATCTTTTCATTCCGGAGGATGCAACCTGCATCAAAGGTACTCCCCTTAGCATCACCGGGTCTAATGATAAAATGATTTGGCACTATTCGAAATCTGGCATTTATCTGGTAAAGTTTGGCTACCAAATTGCAAAAAAAATGGGTGATAATCTGCTGGCAGCGAGGCAATTTCTTCCTGCTCTTGGTCATTCTCTAATCTGGAAGCAAGTTTGGAGCCTTAACATTCAAAATAAGCTCAAGTTCTTCATCTGGCGCTTTCTCCGTGATGCTCTACCAGTCAGGAATAACATTGCTAGAAAATGCCCGATTGCCAGCGTCTCCTGCTGCTGGTGTTCGGATGTGGAATCAACAAACCACTTATTTTTACATTGCCATCTGGTTCGTGCTATTTGGCTTGCCTCTCCTCTTTCGGTTCGATCTCTATCATTTCCTACTTCCTCTCCTTTGGATGCTTGGACCTTCTTTGTGAATGTGGTAAGCCTTTCATGTACCAATGATGATCCATTAGTGTGGTTTTGTATCATCTTATGGCGTATTTGGAAAGCTAGAAATGATATGATCTTCAACCAATAGGCGTGGACCACGATGGAAATTGTCAATCAAGCTCTTTCCCAATTTGAGGAATGGAATGTGCTTGCATCTGATCCTCATGAAGGTTCTACTATAGATGGACGTGTTCCTTCTTGGTCCTTGCCACCTGAAGGTTGGATTAAGATTAATATTGATGGAGGCTTCATTGCTTCCTCTGCTATTGGCAGTGGTGGCCTGTTGGCGAGAAACTGTCTTGGGGAGGTTGTGGGCATTGCGGCCTTTTCCTACCCGTTTGCTTCCTCTCCCCTTGTCGTGGAAGCCTACGCAGTGCGAGATGCTATTCTATTTGCTTCGAGACATGGGTTGGATCTTATTGAAATTGAAAGTGATTGTCTGCAGCTGATCAACTGTCTCACTGGTGTGAATTGTCATATTCCTGCTTCATGCTCAGCGATTGTGCAAGACATCCTTCATCTCTGTCATGGTTTTTCTAAATGTGTTTTTTTGTTTGTTGTTAGAGATTGTAATTGGGCGGCTCATAGTTTAGCCTCAAAAGCCCTTAGTGATCCTCTTTTTGTTCTAGATTGGAACTTGCTCTATTGCTGGTTCATGGAGAACTTCTCCTTTAGGCTGTAACTTTTATTTGGTCATTTATATATTGCTATCGTTGGTGTTAAAAAAAATATCTACAAAATGAAATTCTTTTTTTCTTTCCCAGAAAAATATGGAGCCAGTGGCCTAAATTACACTTAGAAATATTAAAAGTATATTTTTGTGAAAAATTAAAAGAAAAAGAGGGTGCAAATTGTTATAGTTGCTGAAGTGTGTTTGACTTTGTGGCAGGGCGTTAGCTGCTTTTGTTGGGGGTGAAGCCCAGAAAGAAAAGAAAGTATACACCTTTTTTCTTGTATAATAATATTTTTCTGTTTTATTTGGGTGAATTAGAGATCAATTTAGTTTCAACGAATTTATTTTCTTGTATTGAATTAAAAGTACTTTGTTTCAAGATTTTTTTTTTTTTTTTGTATTAGTTCGTAAATTTATGATATAAAACTGAAGAGTTTCCTATTACGATTGGAGTGCATCAAGGTTCCGCACTAAGCCCATTTCTTTTTGCCATCGTTATGGATGAACTAACAAGTTCACTTTAAAATGGTATACCATGGTGCATGTTGTTTGCAGATGATATTGTGTTGGTTGATGAGACGAAAGAAGGAGTGGAGATGAAGTTGGAACTATGGAGGCAAACTCTAGAATCTAGAGGCTTTAAGTTGAGTCGAAGTAAGACAGAATATTTGGAGTGTAAGTTTAGCGGCCGTAGGAGTAGGGAGGCAGGGACAATCGCCCTAGATGAGAGAGTTGTTCAGGCCCCGGATTGCTTCCGGTATTTAGGATCTATTATCCAAACGGATGGAGAAGTAGATGGAGATGTTGCTCATAGGATTAAAGCTGGTTGGTCGAAGTGGAAGAGTGCTACGGGTTTCCTTTGTGATCCCGGCATGCCTAATAGATTGAAGGGAAAATTCTACCGGACGGCAATTAGACCAGCATTGTTATATGGTACAGAGTGTTGGGCAGTGAAACACTGCCACATCCATAAGATGTCGGTGGCGGAGATGCGTATGTTGAGATGGATGTGTGGTCACACGAGAAAGGACCGGGTGCGTAATGAAATAATTAGGACAAAAGTAGGGGTCACATCTATTGAGAATAAAATGAGAGAAAACCGACTAAGGTGGTTTGGCCATGTGAGACGTAGAGCGCTTGATGCGCCGGTTAGGAGAACCGAAGAGTGGCAAAGGGATGTAGTGGTGAGGGGTAGGGGAAGACCTAAGCAAACTTGGAGGAGGGTGGTCGAGAGTGATATGAGTTTATTGGGAATTGAGGAAAATATGGTAGTGGATAGGACGGAGTGGAGGGAGCGAATCTGTGTCGCTGACACGACTTGATTTTCACGGTTTTATATGATGGTTCATGTTAGCCGACCCGAATCATTTCGGGACTAAGGCTTTGTTGTTGTATAAAAATACCCCCTCAAATACGAATGAAATTGTTTTTATTTTTTATTTTTTTAATTAAATTAATATTCTAATGATTTTGCATATTTATAAGTACCCAATTTCTTATATAATTTAATTATAGTATCTAATAGTTTGATTATTTTAATAAATATATAAATTTTCTAAAAAATTATAATAACGTGAATAAAGTGTAGTCGTCTCTCCGCTAGGGTAAAATCGCCGTGAGAGTGTCGTGTCCCTCCAACCTGCTGTGAGGGGAGTCGCCGCTGCTGATCCTAATCGGCGCTGGTTGGTGAGTGAAGAAATTGTTGTGAGGAATTCTGTGTGGCCAGAATCAGTTTTGTTACTTTCAATTCTATACCTACGCTAATTAACAAAGAGGGAGTCGATTATTCTTTGAAGAAGTAGTTTGATATAAAACAACACAAAAGAGGGAGTAGTGGGAATTGTAAGAGGGAGTAAGCTGCAGCTGTATCTAATGGAAGAGACTATGGAGCATTTGAGGATTGGTGGAGAAGAGGAGTTGGAGGGGCTAGAACTAAATCTAACACAAGGGATTGGGGAGACAGAAGGAAGAGGATTGAGGTTCCTAGGAACCTTCATTGCAGACCGACCTGTTAACTTCCAAGCCATGAAATTGAAGTTAGCAGGACTGTGGAGGCCGGGCAGAAGTGTCACAATCCAAGAAGTTCTTCCTAATCTATACTCATTTGAGTTCTATCATGTGGTTGATAAAAACAGGATTATGGCGGGAGGACCGTGGACTTTCGACAATTATGTTCTAGTCATGAATGAATGGCCAGAAAGAGTCAAGCCAGAAGCTATTGAACTCCACATGATGGCAATCTGGGTGCAAGTACATAATCTGCCGTTTGGGGCAAATAATGAAGTGGCAGGGAAACAGATAGCAACCTGTATGGGGGAGTTTATGGAGTATGACTCTAAGAATGGAAGTGGTTCCCTGAACTCGTATATGCGAATTAGAGTGAAAATAGACGTACGTAAGCCACTGAAAAGATTCAAGAAGATTTGTAAAGCGGATGCAGAACCAACCTTTATCCAATTTAAATATGAACGAATTGGAACATTCTGTTACTTATGTGGAATCCTAGGACATGCTGAAAGATACTGTGAGAGACAGTTTGAGGAAAATAGCCAGGAGATCCAGAGGGAGTGGGGTCCATGGTTGAAAGCGCCAATCAGAAAAGGGGGAGATCAGAGCGGTGCTAGATGGCTCAAGGAACCAGGGGAGCAGAATGAGGATCCCAATGTAGTAGGGGGAAGAAAGTATTGGCTAACAGGGCAGATAAGCAGACAGACACAGGGGTTCTAATTCAATATAAGAGCCTCTGGAAGTGGCCAGGGAGGACAGAGAGGTGTTCAGAATAGTGGGCTGAAGGTTCAGAATGTGAGTAAAAATAGTGGTGGAGATGAATTGATGATGGAAAGTGCAGATGAAATAGCATTGAGACTACTGGAGGATAGAAAACGCAGGAGAAGGGATGACCAAGATAGAGGAAAAGGAATAAAGGGGGCAGACATACCTATGGGCTTTTTAAATGAGGAATCCCTTTCCACATTGGATGAGGATTGCTTAGAGGATAATGAAGCGGCGGAACCTGGATCACAGGTCCGTCGAGAAGAATGATTGGCGTTAGTTGGAACTGCCGAGGATTGGGGAACTCTCGTGCAGTTCGAGCATTGGGGGATATGGTGAGATCATGTCAACCCGATATTGTGTTCCTTATTGAGACTTTGGTCAATCAAAGTCGTATGGTAAAACTAAGCAAGAAACTAAAGTTTGAAGGTTGTTTTGTAGTGGAGAGTAGAGGGCACAATGGTGGGCTAGCAATGTTATGGAGGAAGGAGGTCAAATTAGGGATTACAAAATTCTTTGATAGGCATATTGAGGCAGTGATAAATGGAGAGGAAGGGGATTGGAGATGTGTAGGGTTCTATGGGTATGCAGACAGACAGCGCCAGACTGACTCATGGGAGATCCTTAGAGCAATTGCGCATGATTCAACTCTACCTTGGGTAGTGATGGGAGATTTTAACTGCATCAGGGACCAAAACGAGAAATAAGGAGGGGCCGAATACCCTGAAAGTTTAATAAGAAGATTTAATGCTGTTTTGGAGGAGTGTGGGCTGTATGAACTTAAACAAGGAGGGAGCCCGTTTACTTGGGAGAGAGGGCGTGGATCACCAGGATGGATCAGAGAGAAGCTCGACAGGGTTTTTGGGAGTGGGGACTGGATAAACCGGTACCCGAGATATGACTTGAAAAACACCATCACCGTATATTCAGATCATTATCCCCTTGTACTGACGCTAACAGCTCCAAGCCTAAAAAGCAGTAAAGGCAGATTCAGATTTGAACAATTGTGGTTACAGGGGGATGATTTTGAGAGCTTGGTGAAAAGAAAGTGGATAGAAAATGCCAATTGCAGTATGCAGGAGAGATTGGAGAGATGCGCTAAGGGCATGGAGGAGTTTGGAAAGGGGTGTAGAAGCAGATTCCTGAAGGAAATTGAGTTCCTAAAAAGACAATTAGTTCGTTTCAGAGACAAAAGGGATGTAGAATCGGTGAGAAAACTAAAGGAGATCGAAAGAAAACTTAGCTAGGCACTTGAAAAGGAAGAGACGTTCTGGAGACAGAGAGCGAAACAATTTTGGCTAAAGGGTGGAGACTTAAATACTAAGTTTTTTCATGCCTGTGTCAGAATCAGAAAGAAGCAGAACCAAATTTTGTCTCTAAAGGGGGAAGATGGAAGTATTCTGAAAGAGCAAGAGGAGATTCAGGAAGAAGACAAAAAATACTTTCAAAAAGCGTATGATCAGAATACGGAATGTGACCTGGATACGGTTAGTGTGCTTAATTCGATTGTTACTGACAGAGAAAATGTGCGATTAACAAAGCCATTTCAATTGAATGAATTTACCGAGGCAATATTCCAAATGCACCCTGAAAAGTCGCCGAGACCAGATGGCCTTAACCCAGGATTTTATCAGCACTTTTGGCCAGTGATTGTGTTATCTTGCATTTTCATATAGTTTTTAATATATTTTAATTATAGTAATCATGCATTTTAAGATAGTTTTTAATATTTTATAATTATTTTATGTTTAGTTTTATGTTTTAAGAGCTAATGCTTGTTCTATGTGTTTTTAGGTATTATTTGGGGCAAAAATGCAATTATGGAATCATTATTCAAGTAAATAAAGTTGAAGAATGAAGACTCATGACTCTTTAAATAAATCCTTATTGTCATAAATTCCTAAAATAACTATCCAAGGAATGTTATGAAAGTTAAAGAGTCTTTTGAATGCTCAAGAAGGAGTTACACTACTCAATGCTCCCTTTAATTACATGAAAGTTAAAAAGTTGCAAAGAAGAATTCAACTCTCCATATGTTTAAGAAGTTAGAGCAAAGAATTCAATCTTCCATTAATCTTCTCTTTAATAGCATTAAAGTTGGAGGTTACAATGAATGCATGAAGGCATGTGCAACTATAAATACCTACATTGGGAAGCATGAAACCAGACCTGGAACAAACATGGAACATGCCTCACCACATCTTTTTTAGACTTTTTGTAGTTTTCTTTTTGTTCATTTTCGTTCTACCTTTGTAACTGATTTTAGTTCTATTTCAAAGTTTATTCTCCTTCATCTTTTATTTTATTTTATTTAATTATGTTTTCTAGTTTGTTTTCTATTAAATTTCTTGTTTTCTTTCCATCTACCATGAGCTAAGTCCTCCATAGCTAGAGCTATGGCGGATCCTAATCGAAGTAGATGATTTACTTGCAATCCAATTTCAAGTTCATAATTTATTAAATAGAGAATTAAACTATGGAGCTTAATTTCCTAGTTAGATATCTGATCAATATTTAGCTAAATTACAATTAATGATTTTGGTTGACCGACACTAAGATAATTAATGGAACTACATAGTTTAGACCTGTGTCTATGCGGTGCGGTTTTTCAGGGTTTAGTTTCACGACTTAACTTTGGGGTTATTTCAGAGAATTTAATGCTTTCATTATACCTTTATTCTTGACTGGGCCAAAGCTAGGATAATTGTATGTGAAATAGGATTAATCTTGACTAGGCCAAAGCTTGGTTAATTACTTTAGGAAATAATCACCGTCTCTAGATTAAAACTTAAGAACTTGGATAGGATTGTTATGTGGATTACATACATTTGGTTAGGTGAAGCCTTGCTCTAGTGATTTACATCATATTTAAATCCATTTTGTTTCCTTCTTTGTTTACTTTATTTAGTTGTTTTAAATTCATTAGTTTAGTATCTCAAACAATTCAAGTTTTGATTGCTTAGATAATAGAAATTCACAAAAATCAATAGCTATAAACACAACCCTCGTGGGAATGATACTCTACTTACTATTTATTACTTGATAACGATAGGGTGCACTTGCCCTTAGTTTTTGCACGATACACATTTCGTCCATCAAGTTTTTGGCGCCGTTGCCGGGGATTGTTTATTTTATAATTTTGATTTAGCTGAAGTTCTATTAATTTAAGCGTTTTTTTTTATATTTTGTTCCTTTTTATATTTTTTTCTTTTATGTTTATTTTGTAATGTGATGGACCAAAATAGTTATCCATGGTGGTTGAATGCTCCAACATTCAACAACCACTTAGAGATGCAAGCTCAAGCCAATGAGGATAGATTTTTGATGTTTATGAAGGATAACTTTCCGGATGTGTCTCTTCGCGATGCGGCATGTATACATTGCGGGGGTTTACATTTTGAACTAGATTGTCAATATCAAAATTCAAATCTTTATACACATTCTTGCTATATGGATGATCAATATGAGCTGCCTAGAGAAGAAATTTCAAGCACGTTTTCCCCATATTGGGAGAATGGTTATGTGTGTCATCAAGATTTTCAAACCTTATCACCAAATTTTGAGCATGAGGAGGATCCACAATGGAAAGAAATAATCGATATTATTGAGCGGATAAATAATAAATTCTCTTCATTGGAGACTTTTACCAAAAATATCGATGCTTCTCAGAGAAATATAATGAAAACTTTAGAAGATCTGATTGCAATTACGTCAACTGATGAACCATATTCAGATTTTTCGAGTGAAGCATATAACTTGATTGAACCTCAACATGAAGAAGTCCTTGAGGAATGTTCAGATATATGTTTGGTGATAAGTTGTGAAGATAAATCAATAGGAGAAAAAGAGCTGGAAATTTCAAATCAAGTGGAAAGTTCCATCACCCGAATAGATGAGATCACCACACCTGAACTTGTGGTGCAGAAATCCATGATTGAAGAGTTTGAAACAATCCCGACTGAAGAATTTTACGTGTTATATGACTTACCAAAAGAGTCAAAAAGGGAGACATCTAAACTCTTTCATAACTTTTATAAATTTATGTCATGGATTTTGTTGATTTATTTTGAAGCTAAAAATCCAATTTGCATTCATAGAATATTTATTAAAGAATTTGGACTTCTTATAAGGCTTCATTCATTTACATAAAAGGGAGATTTGTAGTCGAGCTAAACGACTATAATCTTAGCGCTTTCGGGAGGCAATCCGAGTTTTTTTTCTCTTAGTTTATCTTTTATTTATTTATTTATTTTGCAGGTAAAAAAAAAGAAAAAAGAAAAACAGGAAAAACAAACAAATTGGCCCCACAGTTAAAGTGAGCGATCTCTACCACCTTTGGTTTAAGGGAGTTTTTCTTTAACCCTTTTACTTTTTCACTTTACCTTTTATCGCATTTTTGGGAGTAAATGCATGCTCTAAAGTGTGAGGAAGGGTAAAAAGGGTTTTATCTATCTTAGTTTAGGTTTTTATTATTTATTGTCTATTTTTGTGTTTATTGTTTTTTTTAGGATAATTTCATTTAGTTGCATGCTTCCTTACATGTTAAAATCATTGTCTTCGCTTTTTCAAGGATTTGAGATGGACTTAGGAAGAAAACTCGTAAACAATTGACCCTTAATAGGATGAAACTTCACCATGGCAGTCATAAATTTTGAAATTACATTTTTTTATAGAATTACGAAACTGAAGAACTTTAGATTAAAATGGGAGTTCCGGAGACTACACTTGTGGACTGAAAATAAGCATTGAACTTGTCATTTGGTTGAACTTTTTGGTACAAATATTAACCCGAACATATGTGAGATTTTGAGACTAATAATTTGAGCATTTTATTACACATTGCTCGGTTTATTTTTTGCTTGAGTGTGCTCATACTTGCTATTGTCTATAGAATTTACATCAAATGCTAGTCGAAACCTCGTGCATCCAGTTGGAACTTGGCGTGATCAAGGCAATTAAGTGTAGCCCTTTGTTAACGTTAGAACTTATTTTTCCTTGTTTAAACCCAAAACCCTTTTACATCGTGTTTAGTTAAGCCCCGTTGAAGCCTACGTATACCACTTTCTTTGTTTTACCACATTACAAACCCCTAACGTCTTAAATACCCTTTTCTCACCCGTGAGTTTACAATTATTGTGCACAAATAAGAATGTTTTAGGGAGCTCAAAATTTGTGGAAAATAGGAAGCCGAGAATTATTTTTGCTACTTTATGTGCTTTTGCAAAGAAAAAAAAAGAAGAAAAAATAAAAAAATAAAAAGCTCAAGAAAAGAAAAAAAAGAAAAAAAATTAAAAAAAAAAGAAAACAAATGGAGAAAGCATTGGTTGAGTCATTTAGTTCGAGAGATTCATGTACGATCAATCTTAGAAAATTCATTAATATGTAATAATAAGATAAGAACAAGGATAAACAAGTGAATACTCAACATTATGAGATTCGTTGTAATCTTGGAGATAGAAGTGGGTAAGAAGAAAAAAAAAGTGATTCTCATATGCTTGCTTATGGAACTCTTGTTTCTGGCCTTGTTCTGGAATTAATACCTAATGGAGAAAATGAAGGAAAAAAATTATTTTCTCATCAGTAGCACATGTTATGTTTATCGGCTAATCTTTGAAGAGCTTCGAGTCTTATTGTATCTATTTTGCACAACTAGTTGTTTATTCACTTTCCACATATTTTCCTTATCCAAACCTGTCCCTAAACCAACATTACAACCCGTAAAAGACCTTGGGATCTTGTTTCTGACTAGATAAGCATAATGGTAACGACTGGATGACAATGCAAATTCACCGTAGCCAAAGCTAGTATAGGGCTTGAGAGACAAAATTTACACCCAAACACTTGAGTGAAATGAGTGACCACTAGTGAGGTACCAAAATAGTTTGCCTTTTGATTTTGTGATATGATTGAAGATACGTCTGCTTGTGTTGGTTTGCGGAGAAACGATTAGAATCTTTTAGCGTCCAAACCTTTTGTTTTTCATCCAAACTTGTAAAATCGAGATCTATGAATGCCAAGTGAAGTAAATCCTGTTATTGTGTGAATTATTTATAGTCAGTATTCTAGAGTTTGTTTTGAGTCTGAGGCTTGCTTGAGGACAAGCAAGGTTCAAAGTGTGAGGAAGTTGTTATCTTGCATTTTCATATAGTTTTTAATATATTTTAATTATAGTAATCATGCATTTTAAGATAGTTTTTAATATTTTATAATTATTTTATGTTTAGTTTTATGTTTTAAGAGCTAATGCTTGTTCTATGTGTTTTTAGGTATTATTTGGGGCAAAAATGCAATTATGGAATCATTATTCAAATAAATAAAGTTGCACAGTTAGAACTCCTTCTAGTTGGTGACCTCGTAGCAGTTGAAGAATGAAGACTCATGACTCTTTAAATAAATCCTTATTGTCATAAATTCCTAAAATAACTATCCAAGGAATGTTATGAAAGTTAAAGAGTCTTTTGAATGCTCAAGAAGGAGTTACACTACTCAATGCTCCCTTTAATTACATGAAAGTTAAAAAGTTGCAAAGAAGAATTCAACTCTCCATATGTTTAAGAAGTTAGAGCAAAGAATTCAATCCTCCATTAATCTTCTCTTTAATAGCATTAAAGTTGGAGGTTACAATGAATGCATGAAGGCATGTACAACTATAAATACCTACATTGGGAAGTATGAAACCAGACCTGGAACAAACATGGAACAAGCCTCACCACATCTTTTTTAGATTTTTTGTAGTTTTCTTTTTGTTCATTTTCGTTCTACCTTTGTAACTGATTCTAGTTCTATTTCAAAGTTTATTCTCCTTCATCTTTTCTTTTCTTTTATTTAATTATGTTTTCTAGTTTGTTTTCTATTAAATTTCTTGTTTTCTTTCCATCTACCATGAGCTAAGTCCTCCATAGCTAGAGCTATGGCGGATCCTAATCGAAGTAGATGATTTACTTGCAATCCAATTTCAAGTTCATAATTTATTAAATAGAGAATTAAACTATGGAGCTTAATTTCCTAGTTAGATATCTGATCAATATTTAGCTAAATTACAATTAATGATTTTGGTTGACCGACACTAAGATAATTAATGGAACTACATAGTTTAGACCTGTGTCTATGCGGTGCGGTTTTTCAGGGTTTAGTTTCACGACTTAACTTTGGGGTTATTTCAGAGAACTTAATGCTTTCATTATACCTTTATTCTTGACTGGGCCAAAGCTAGGATAATTGTATGTGAAATAGGATTAATCTTGACTAGACCAAATGGTTAATTACTTTAGGAAATAATCACCGTCTCTAGATTAAAACTTAAGAACTTGGATAGGATTGTTATGTGGATTACATACATTTGGTTAGGTGAAGCCTTGCTCTAGTGATTTACATCATATTTAAATCCATTTTGTTTCCTTCTTTGTTTACTTTATTTAGTTGTTTTAAATTCATTAGTTTAGTATCTCAAACAATTCAAGTTTTGATTGCTTAGATAATAGAAATTCACAAAAATCAATAGCTATAAACACAATCCTCGTGGGAACGATACTCTACTTACTATTTATTACTTGATAACGATAGGGTGCACTTGCCCTTAGTTTTTGCACGATACACATTTCGTCCATCAGATTGGCAGTGAAATTTTCGAAGCTTGTAGGGGTTGGCTTGAACGTAAGGAATTCCCCGCCAACTTGAACGATACTATCATAGTTCTGATCCCGAAAGTTGATTCCCCAACTACGATGGCTGACTTTAGGCCTATAGCACTTTGCAATGTTCTGTATAAGCTAATCTCAAAAGTCCTTGCTAATAGGTTGAAAGTGGCTCTTCCTAACCTAATTAGTGAGACTCAATCAGCTTTTGTCCCTGGAAGGTCTATAATTGACAGTGTGCAAGTAGCCTTCGAAGCTATTCACCACATGAAAAGAAAGAATAGGGGGGAGCAGGGTGATGTGGCGCTAAAGATTGACATTAGTAAAGCGTATGATAGAGTGAATTGGAGATTCCTGCAAGCAGTCATGAATGGTTTGGGTTTTAATGAAGTGTGGATCCAATGGATTATGCTGTGTGTGACAACGGTCAACTATTCAATCTCAATCAACAAAGAATTGGTTGGTCCGGTGAATCCTAGAAGAGGAATTCGGCAAGGGGATCCATTGTCGCCTTACTTGTTCATAATGTGTGCAGAAGTGCTGTCCCAATTAATATATAAGGTGGAAAGAGACGATTTGATAAGAGGTTGCAAGGTGTGTAGAGGAGCTCCAGTAGTTTCTCACCTCTTTTTTTGCAGATGATAGCTTCCTATTCTTTGGGGCAACATTGGGGGAAGCAGAGAGCGTGCAGAGAATCCTGAAAGCATACGAAGAGGTCTCGGGACAAGCTGTGAACGTCAATAAATCAGGTATATTCTTTAGCACCAATGTAAAGAGAGAAGCCAGGGAGGGGATTTGTAATGTACTGGGGGTGTGGTCCCCACTAAATACAGGCAAGTACCTAGGCCTACCCTCACTGATTGGAAGATCAAAGAGGAGTTTGTTTTCTTTTCTCATAGATAGGCTAAGAAAGAGGGTCAATGGTTGGAGCTTTAAATTCCTATCGAGTGCTGGAAAAGATGTGCTGATCAAAACGGTAGATCAAACGTTACCTACATTCTGTATGAGCACGTTTCTTCTTCCCAAATCTATTTGTGAGGAACTACAACGAATAATGAATTCCTTCTGGTGGGGTAAAAAGGAGGATGGGACAGATAGAATGCATTGGTTTGGATGGGAGAAATTGTGTAAGCCTAGAGAGAAAGGGGGCCTGGGATTTAGGAACCTACATATGTTCAATATAGCCCTCTTAGGAAAAAAAGGGTGGAAACTCCTTTCTAGTCCAAATACTTTAGCCAGTAGAATGTTCAAAGCAAAATATTTCCTAACTGGCACTTTTCTAAATTCAAAGCTAGGCAGAAATCCTAGTTTTATTTGGAGAGGTATTTGGAAGCCGATTGAAGTATTAAAACCGGGGCTGAAGTGGGAGGTGGGAAATGGGGAGACAATTAGAGTGTGGAAAGACCCATGGGTGGAGAGGGATGGATCGTTCTATATGGAAGATAGAGGTACGGAAGGAGGGGGGGAGTTGAGGGTTGCAGGTTTGCTTGTTGAAGGCTCAAGGATATGGGATAGACCAAAATTAACTGAACTATTCACAGATGGGGAGATTGAAGCGATTGACAGGATAATCCTGCCAATTAGAGAGAGACCTGATAGATTGGCATGGCAATTTATAAAAAACGGCTCCTATTCTGTCAAATCTGGCTACAAGGCTATGGAGAATGGAAAATGGGAAGGGGAACCTGGGGTGAACTGGAGTAGAATGTGGGGTTTGCCGATTCCGCCAAAGGTAAGAATGTTTGTCTGGAAAATGTGCTCTAAATGTTTACCTTTGAGATCCTCATTAAGGGCAAGGCATATGCTAATACCGAGTCATTGTTTGATCTGTGAAATTGACATTGAGCATAGTTGGCATTTGTTTTGCGCTTGCCCATACGCGATTCGTTGCTGGCAGGAAATGGGCTTATCACCGCCTAAAGGGACCTATGATGATGTTGTGGAATGGTTGGAAGAAAAATGCAGCAGAGAAAGTGCAGAGTTCTTAACTAAAGTAATCTGCGTTTTGTTTACTATCTGGAAACATAGGAATGCGGTACTGTGGGGTAATGAACTGATACAGGCAAACATGAGAATCTCATTGACAAGAAAACTAATGGAAGATTGGAGGGAAATGAAGGAATCGAAAGGTGGAGGAGTAACCGAACAGAGGAGAGTAAGTGAGGAAGAAGCAGGGCGAGGGAGAAGGGAAGGGACGGTTGAAGCTAGAAGGGAGTGGAGGGAAGGTAGGTGGACGGGAACGGAAGGGGGTAATCAACATAGAGGGTTAGGGGATGCGGAAAGAAGAGGAGAAGGAATGAGAAGGGATACGCACTTGGGCCAATTAAATGGAGAAAGAGGCGGGATGATTGTGCAGCAGGAAATCATAGTTCCAAGGATCCCACAACACCAGGAGGAAGGCGAAGTGCTCCAATTTCACCAGCAGCAGCAGGAAGTGGGAAGTGAGGAGGGGCGGCAGCAGGTCGATCCGCAGGGAAGGAGAAGCCAAAGATCGATTGTTGTAGATGGAAATCACTAGAAGCGGCCGGATAGGGGAAGATTAAAGTGTAACCTAGATGGAGCTATTTTCAATAGCTCGGGGTGCTGTGGCTGGGGACTAATCGTGAGAGATGAAGATGGGTCCTTTATGGTAGGGGCAAGCGGGATATTAAGAGGGATGCATCAGGTCCGAGTTGTAGAAGCCATGGCGTTAAGAGAGGGTTTGGCTTGGGCAACTAAAATGGAGATGGACAATGTTCAATTTGAGATGGATGCGCAAGTAGTAGTGAAGGGGGTAAGTGTTGAAACACCTTTCCACAAGATTTTGATTTGACAAAATCATCCATGATTAAGAGGCAATTAAATTTAGATGCTTTGATTTAATTTTACTAATATGTTTGTTAAATATTGAGTGCAAAAATATATAAAGTAAAGACAGGACAAAAGTCAGCACAAGCGAAGCTGAGTAGAACGGAACTCAGCATGACAGAATGGAAGCTGAGTGGAGTAAAATTCAGAAGCAACACGAAGCTGACTAAAGTTGAAGATTTCTTCAAGAGCGGTTAAACAAAACGGAGCTGACCTCGAAGGAACTCAACATGAACGTTGAATACTCGAAGAGAACAAACGAAGCTGAGTGACAGTCAGGACAGCATAAAGGATCCGTTCACTAAAGGACAAAGTCTGCCAATCCTCTGCACCAATAATTGGAACCTCGAAGACACCTAAAAGACTAATTCCAAGAGTCATGGGACGTTGGATTATTGGAAACAGACAACTGGTACAAACCACAACACAGATACTCCCTAAGGGACTATCAATCACTAGACCTCCCCTATTCTTTGGGTCAAATTATACATTCTGGAAGAATAGGATGAAAAACTTTATTCAAACCACAAACATGAGTGCATGGCTTGCAATTGTTCAAGGTCCACATGTGCCATACAAAACTGTTAACGATGAGAAAATTGTTAAAAGTGAGGCTGAGTGGACAGAGGATGACCTCAGAAAATTACAAAATAATGCTTCGGCTATAAACATGCTTCACTGTGCGTTAGATGCTGCAGAATACAATAAGATTTCAGGTTGCGAGTCAGCACAGGAGATTTGGAAGAAGCTTGAAGTAACCTATGAAGGCACAAGCAAAGTTAAGGAGTCTAAAGTCAATCAACATACGAGACTCTACGAGCTGTTTGAAATGAAGGAGAATGAAGACATCTCAGAAATGAACGCAAGGTTCACAAACATTATAAATGAGCTAAAAAGGCTTGGAAAGAACTTCACTGAAGAAGAACAGGTGAAGAAAATTCTGAGAAGTCTGCCCAAGAGCTGGCAAGCAAAGAAAACAGCTGTAGAAGAAGCCCAAGACTTGACTACCTACAAATATGATGAGTTGATCGGATCCCTGCTGACCCATGAAATCTCTATGAAAAACTTTGAAGCCAAAGAGAAAGAAAAATCAGAAGACAAGAAACAAAAGTCACTTGTCATGAAAGCTGACTCAACTGAAGCGGAGTCAACTGATGATGAGGAATTGGCCATGTTCACCAGAAAGATGAAAAAGCTGTTCAGGAGAAATGATAGAAACAGCAAAAGGTCATTTAGAAGAAATGATAAGTATAAAGCTGAGTCAAGTGACAAGTACAAGAAGGACAGCTCGAAGTCTGTCACATGTTTTGAGTGTCATCAAACTGGGAACATCAAGTCAAGCTGTCCCAATCTCAAGAAAGAGAAGAAGGGAAGCAAAAAGGCTATGGTAGCCACATGGAGTGACAGTGACGAATCAACATCATCTGAAGCTGAGCAAAATGAAACAGCCAACATATGCTTTATGGCGGATGATGTAGCTGACCGATCCCAATCTGAGCAAGCTGACCTTTCTGATGAAACCGACCAGGAGGATCACAGCAATGAGGTAACATCCTTACTCTTACTTAGAAACGAAATGGTAAATGACCTGAGTGACCTATATACACTAACCAAAAAGTGTAACAAAAATATTAAGGCACTCAGCAGGCGCTGTGATGAGATTGAAGAGGTCAAGCTGAGTGACCTCCGATATCTTCTCCAGGACAACTCTGACTTGCATACCAACATGAAAATCTTACATAAGTTTGTCACGGAGGTTCAATCTGAGTCAAAGAAACTTAGAAAGGATATCACAATGTTACAGAGTCAAGGGAAGGGCTCAAATAGAAATAAACCCCATGCTGAGTACGCAAATACTAGTCAGCATAAGCAATTCACTCAATGTGAGTGTTGTGGAAAAAGGGGACACACAAAGGATGTGTGTTGGCATAACAGGCGGACTGTCCAATGTGACTTCTGCGGAAGAAAAGGGCATACCACAACAGTATATTGGCATGCCCAACACAATAATGCTGACCATACTCAGTTCAACCCACAAAGGGTACCTTTTTGTGATTTCTGTGGTAAGCCAGGCCACACAATAAAAGTATGCCGTCACAAGTTAAAATATGACTTTGCACCTGTTTACACTAACAAGAAAGGACCCAAAAGGAATTGGGTACCTAAAAATGAATAGTTTAAAATGCAGGTCAGCTTGACATGCGTGGAGAAGTCAAAACTATGGTATATAGACAGCGCATGCTCAAGGCATATGACAGGTGATGAAACTCAGTTCATCACACTAGAGCTTAAACGAGGTGGAAGTGTAAGATTTGGAGACAACAAGAAGGGTAAGATAGTCGGCTCAGGTACTATCGGAGGTAACCCAACTATTGAGTCTGTCTCCTTAGTTAAAGGTCTCAAATACAATCTGCTGAGTGTAGCCCAGCTTTGCAAGAGCGTCAGAAGGGTTGTATTTGATGATACTAAGTGTCAAATACTCGAGGGAAATACAAATGAGTTAATTTTAACTGCCCCTCGTGTAGAAAATGTATACATGTTAAACTTAGAAAAACGGTTTTCTAAAAACATATGCTTAGTGTCTAAAGAGGACAACTCCTGGCTTTGGCATAGAAGACTTGGGCATGTCAGCATGGACCTTCTTGCCAAATTAGCTAGAAAGCAATTAGTTGAGGGATTACCCAAATTAAAGTTTGAAAAAGATCAACTGTGTAAAGCTTGTCAGCAAGGCAAACAAACTAAAAAGTCATTTCATAGCAAAAATATTGTCTCAACCAAAAGACCATTGGAATTACTACACTTGGATCTTTTCGGACCTATCCAGCCACTCAGCTTGGGAGGTAAGAAATTTTCCTTGGTTATTGTAGATGATTTCTCTCGGTACACTTGGATCATCTTGCTGAGTAGCAAGGATGAAACCTTTGAGATGTTTACCACATTGATCAAAAAGCTTGAAAATGACAAAGACCTAAGAGTAGCTCACATTAGAAGCGACAATGGTGGAGAATTCAAAAACCAATAGTTTGATGAATTCTGTGAAACCAGTGGTATTGACCACAACTTCTCTGCTCCTAGAACACCTCAACAAAATGGGGTCGTTGAAAGGAAAAATAGAACCATTGTCGAAATAGCTAGGACAATGCTGAGTGAAAATAGGCTTCCAAAGTACTTCTAGGGAGAAGCTATTCACACGGCATGTTACATACTGAATAGGGCTCTAGTTAGACCTATACTTAAGAAAACCCCATATGAACTTTGGAAAGGTCGAAAGCCCAACATTGGATACTTTCGTGCCTTTGGGTGTAAATGCTTTATACTCAATACAAAAGACAACCTTGCTAAATTTGATGCTAAAGCTGACGAGGCGATCTTTTTAGGGTACTCAACAAACAGTAAAGCATATAGAGTATTTAACAAAAGAACTCAGGTTGTAGAAGAGTCTGTACATGTTGAGTTCGATGAAACTGACCGTACAGGTAAGTCAGCTCAGCCTGAAGAAGATGAACCAGGCTCAGCTTTCGCTGATCAACCAGAAGCCTCTGTGTCAACTATACAGGAGCTAACCCAAGGTAAGCAAGAAATTGAAATATCATTTGCTGACCAATCTATTCCTGTAGAGATTGTAGAAACACCTCTTCCAAAGAACTCAACATTGCCCAAGGAAATAAAGATCCCAAGAGGACATACAGAACAAGCCATTCTTGATGCCGCCAACAACAAATTAATGACCAGAGATCAGCTTAGAAAATACCTCAGCAATGTTGCATTCGTCTCAATACATGAGCCAAAGAACTTTGCTGATGCTGAGCAAGATGAATATTGGATCAATGCTATGCAAGAAGAGCTTGACCAATTTACCAGAAATGAGGTATGGGATTTAGTACCTAAACCTAGAAATCAAAAGCCCATAGGAACCAAGTGGGTCTTTAGAAATAAGCTAGATGAGCATGGAAATGTGATTAGAAACAAAGCTCGACTTGTAGCCCAAGGCTATAGTCAGCAAGAGGGTATAGACTATGGAGAAACATTTGCTCCTGTTGCTAGATTAGAAGCTATACATATATTGTGTGCCTATGCCAGTTACATGAATTTTAAACTATATCAAATGGATGTGAAAAGTGCATTTCTTAATGGCTTTATAAACGAAGAGGTATATGTTAATCAACCTCCTGGGTGTGAAGATCCAAAATTTCCAAACCACGTTTATAAACTCAAAAAGGCCCTGTACGGCCTAAAGCAAGCTCCAAGAGCTTGGTATGAGAGGTTGACCAACTTCCTGCTGACCAGGAACTATGTCAGGGGAAAAGCTGACACAACCTTGTTTATTAAGAAAAAGGGTAAACATACCCTACTTGCACAGATATATGTAGATGATATAATTTTTGGTGCTACTGACGAATCTTTGTGCAAATAATTTAGCCAACAGATGCAAACTGAGTTCGAAATGTCCATGATGGGTGAACTCAACTTCTTCCTTGGACTTCAAATCAAGCAAGGTAAGAATGACATCTTTATAAGTCAGTCTAAGTACACCAAGGAAATGTTAAAGAAATTCAGCATGGTAGATTGCAAATCAATATCAACCCCCATGGGTACTGATACTGTCCTATGCAAGGATGAGAAGAGTAAGTCAGTTGATAGTAAACTCTATCGAGGTATGATAGGTTCTTTATTCTATCTCACTGCTAGTAGACCGGATATTCAATACTCAGTATGCTATTGTGCTAGATATCAAGTTGACCCTAGGGAATCTCATCTAACTGCTGTAAAAAGAATTTTTAGATACTTGCAAAGCTCAGTTGATGTAGGTCTATGGTATCCAACCTCAAATGACTTCACACTCATTGGATATATTGATGCTGACTATGGACGGGATAAGCTAGAACGGAAGAGTACTTCAGGAGGATGCCATTTTCTCGGAAGTTGTCTAGTATCTTGGTTCAGCAAGAAGCAATCATCCGTAGCCCTATCTACAACTGAAGCTGAGTACGTGGCTGCTGGAAGCTGTGTAGCACAAGTCCTATGGATAAAGCAACAGCTTGAGGATTATGGAGTCAAAACAAAGACAATAGAGATCAAATGTGACAACAAAAGTGCCATTGATCTATCAAAGAACCCAATCCAACACAGCAGGATGAAGCATGTTAGCATAAGGCATCACTTCATCAGAGATCATGCACTAAAAGATGAGATCAAGCTGACCTATGTGCCAATAAATGATCAGCTGGCAGATATCTTCACAAAGCCCTTGGCACGAGAACAATTCAACACACTAAGGGCAGCAATTGGTATGTCAAATCCACTCTAACTAAATCTGTATTGAATAATTGCCATATGAGTGGAACTTTGAATGATTGTGCAAATGCCATGTTGAGTCAAATATCTACTCCTTACTAAGTTTGAAAATGAAAAAGCCACCCTATGCTGAATTGACATATATATTGAGTGATGATACTGAGTAGGCATAAAAGCTGAGTAAACATCCTATGCTGAGTAGATAAACATATTGAGTAATCACTCTATGCTGAGTAAATACACATGCTGAGTGAGCAACGTATGTTGAGTTAATTAGAGATAGAGAAATTATCTTCACAAAAGTTAGGTACTCAATATCGTGTATGCTTCGAATTCTAGCAAAACCTAGTAAAAACCCACTCGCGAAAGGTGAACCTACACGTGTAACCTCTGGCACATTGGGAAGACGCACATTAATGGCAAATCCCATGCGCCGAAGATGTCATAATTGACAGAATTTTTGTCGGTTGAACGTCCCTAGGTAAAAACGGCTAGTTAATGATTAAGGGCCGTCGTAAATTTATATAAAAAGTGGAAGAATCCCCACTCTTCATTCCTTACGCCTGTAATCTCCTGAAATCAAACTTCTTTCTCTCTAAGAACTTCAAAACCTTGAAAAATGGCTTCCGGCAAAATCAAAACCCCTAAAACTCAAACCACAGACAAACCCACTGACCACGCGGGTCCTTCGACGGAAATAGAAAGGAAAATGATCAAGGTACACTCAAAGGTCAACAATCTGGAGGTTTTAAAATGCCGATGGTTTTCTCCAAGTTTTGTCTCATCTGAGAAACCATTCTGTGAATGGATCGAGAAGAACAAGTGGAAAGGTCTCTTCTCTCTTTCAGGAACAACCTATCCCAGGTTAGTACGGGAATTCTACTCGAATCTATGTGTTGATGCAGATGACTCTGACTATTTGGAGACCACTGTTAAAGGTCAGAAAATCGTCGTAACCCCTGCCTATCTAGCCACATTGCTAGATTTACCAGATGAAGGAATTCAATTTAGAACGACAAAGGAGAAAATACCAAAAGCCACAACTGAGAAGCTAAAGGGGTTCTGTAAACCCAAAGATCATAAGGGTGAAATACCCAGCACCTGTATGGGTAAAGAACAAAAGATGGTCCATTTCATGCTGACCAACTTTATCTTCCCCAAACTCAGCTCAGCTTCATTCGCGTCAAACTTCGAACAGTGCTTCATCTGGCACATGTTGACCTACACTCCGTTCAATCTTCCCGTCTTTCTAGTTGGAGCGTTTCAACGAAGTGGTAAGAAACTCCGCTTGGGCTCTCTCATTACAAAAATTATACAGGACAAGCAAATAGAGACGGTGAATGAAATAAGTACGTTAGGAAGTGAAATCACTGCAGTTCTACTGGATGGACTGTTATACAATCAACCCTTGAAGGGATATGAAGGAGCTGGAGATGCTGAAGAAGATGAAGAAGCTGAGCAACCAGAAACTGAGCTTGAAGCTGAGCCTGCAAAAGATGTTGAGGCTCATGCTGAGTCACCTGAGACAGCTCAGCCTGAGAGAAGGAAGAAGAGAAAGGCTGTAGAAACCTGCTCTAAAGACATTCATGCTGTCCCAAAGAAAGTAAGGCTTTCATCAAAAGAAAAAGCTAAAGCTGACAAGGCTAAGGAGCAAGCTGAGAAAAGAAAGAGGCAAGAAGAGCCTGAGGATGAGGACGAAGAAACTCCAGAATCCCCTTTAAAGAAAAGGAAAAAGGGTAACTCCTTAAAGATAGTGGAAGCTGTCCCACTAGCCTCTACTCAACCGGAAGGTCATGGAACTGACCAAGAAAAGGAAGATGTGGAAGAAACTGAACAACATGTTGAGCACCAAGAAACTAATACTGAGCAGGAAGAATATCCCAATATTAAGAAATCTCAGGATGATGCTGAGCAGAGAGAGAAAGAAAGTAATGTTGTTGAGGGTCCAGTTGAGCAACTTATAGAAGAGGAGACAATTGCTACTGAGTCCAGTGAAGGTATTCAAACTGACCATTCACCGCCAAGAGCTGAGACACGGTGAAGACTCAAAAAGAAAGCGCAAAAGCAAATCGATCTCATGGACGACTTTCCCATTGATGAGCTTGAAACTGACCTCTCTACAATCCAGTTCCAGTACTTCTCCAATGAAACTGAGTCACCACCAGAAAATCCAGTGGAAAAGCAAGCCTCTGTTACTCAGGATGAGGAACAAGCCAAGAACCCTGCAGATCCAATTCAAACTACTCAAGTTGAGCCAACTCATGCCTCAACTCCACCTCCAACACAACATGTTGATGACTCAGCTCATCCAATCAATCAAAGTCCAGGTACCAATCAAGGTACTCAATCTAGCAGAGAACCAACTCCTCCACCTCCATCAAACTCTGTACCAGCCTCTGAGTCTAATACTGCTAAATTTGCATACTTAAATGCTACTGAGTCTGGCCGATGGGTCATTGCTTCTGCTCAGTCCTTGCTTCAAGATTTCCATACTACTCAAGCTGATGGTCACCAATCTACTCAAGCTGAGTCCTCCCACCTGTCAGGTATTACTCAGCTTCTGAATGAACTTCGAGGACTAAAGGATCTGGTCAGCGTTATCACTGCGGTTCAAACTCAGCAACCGAATCAAGGGCAAATAGCAAAACTGACTGAACTCGTGCACCCACATGAATTCGCTTGAAGGCAAAATTCACCAACTGTCAGAAGTCAATCCAGGGTATGTCACTTCCACTGAGCTTCAAAACTATTTTGTTAAGCTAACAGCGGAACTGACCACCTCTAGCGCAACTGCCAATACTGAGTCTGCTACGTCTGCTGAATTGCAAGACTGCTTTACCAAGCTGAATGCTGAGCTGACCAAATTAAGTCCACCCACCAATGCTGAGTTTGCCACCTCTGCTGAACTTCAACAATGTTTCACCCAGCTTCATACTGAGCTGATCAGTACACGTGACTTAGTATCCTCCTCTTCTCAGTGTACTATTGACCAATTAAGTGAAGCAGTCAGACTACTCAACATCGACAGAGCCTAGATGGATGTTGATCCCATCTCCAACACTGAACTCATGAGCTTCTCACAAGCTATCATGAAGGTAATGCGCATCAACAATGGCCAGCGCATGTTTTATGATTCTGCTCTGCTGAAACTGTTCCATCAAGCTTTTGGACAGATCACAGGCTCACTCACCTGCTTGAGCAAATCTCATGAATGCCTCCTCAGCATGATCAGCAGCTCTCTTCGGGTTCCTCGGCATATCCAGGACGATAGTGTGCCAGTAATTGATGGCTTGAGAGAAAGCACCAAAAGGCTCCAGCGCTACTCTCATTATCTCTCCTCCGCAGCACGGAATGAAACTTTCCTCTACAAACCCGATGATGGCAAAACGGGGGAGACGAGTCAAGGAGGAACTCAGCCTCAGCCTGCAGGTTATGCTTCTGGAAGCAAAGAGAAAGAGAAAGGAAAAGGAATTGCTCACGCTGATCACTCAGCTCAGAAAAAGAAGAAGTAGAACTTGCTTAGTCATGTCTAAAAACTTATCCCATTATCATGTCCTTAAATGTTGTTTAGGTCAATGTGTTTTTTTTTTTTTCAGTCAATATGCCTTCTTGTTGTTTAGATCAATATAACAAGTATTAGTTTCCTTCCTGACCTGACTAATAAAATTGGAACAAATAAATCAAGAAGTTAAAAACACTCAGTATGCATTAACACCAAAACACATTAAAAATAAACTGAGAGACAACATACTTCTAAAACTGACTTAAATCAAAACAAGCTCAAAACTAAAACTGAGTCAGTATACACAAATGTCTTAAGTCTAAATCAAATTAGATCTTGGAATGTTAAGAATAAAGTTAAGACAAAATGTGTGCAACCCTTACGGGGGAGTCATCTCAAGAATATCAATCATGGGGCAACTTATAACTGAGTTCCGTAATTATATATTTTGCCAACATCAAAATGGGGGAGTTTGTTGAAACACCTTTCCACAAGATTTTGATTTGACAAAATCATCCATGATTAAGAGGCAATTAAATTTAGATGCTTTGATTTAATTTTACTAATATGTTTGTTAAATATTGAGTGCAAAAATATATAAAGTAAAGACAAGACAAAAGTCAGCACAAGCGAAGCTGAGTAGAACGGAACTCAGCATGACATAATGGAAGCTGAGTGGAGTAAAATTCAGAAGCAAAACGAAGCTGACTAAAGTTGAAGATTTCTTCAAGAGCGGTTAAACAAAACGGAGCTGACCTCGAAGGAACTCAGCATGAACGTTGAATACTCGAAGAGAACAAACGAAGCTGAGTGACAGTCAGGATAGCATAAAGGATCCGTTCACTAAAGGACAAAGTCTGCCAATCCTCTGCACCAATAATTGGAACCTCGAAGACACCTAAAAGACTAATTCCAAGAGTCATGGGACGTTGGATTATTGGAAACAGACAACTGGTACAAAAAGACAAACCAGACGCTAGAAGACAAACCTGACGCCTGAAGAAAACAGAGAAAGGGAATGGCGGTGCATTCTGAAGACTAACCAGAAATTGTTCCCCAAAAGAGCCGTTTTGGTGTTAACGGCTAAGACATTTCAAAACGATCAAATCTACAGATTTCTTTCTATAAAAGGACAATCGATGAACTTGGATCATCACCGAAACATTGAAAGAAAAATACAAGAGAGAAAGTCTAGAAAGCACTCAAATACAAAAAGATCTTACACCAACTTTTCTATTCTATGTGTAAATGCTAGATTGATTTGTAATCATCTAAAGTGTTCTTTAGTTCAAAAAGAATAAGTCTGTGATCAATAAGAATATTGAGAGTGTTAAGCTGAGTGCTTGGCTGTAAGCATTTCAGTGGTAGAGAAATCTAGGTGCTGGGTTGTAGCACTTAGTAGGAGTTGAGTAGACGAATAGAGGAAGGTACTCTTGCATATTCAACTTCCTTGTAATCGGTTTGTGCTCTACCTTTAAAGAGCTCAGTATTGGATTCAAAAATCCCGGAGGACTCTGGGGACTGGACGTAGGCAGAGAGGCCGAACCAGGATAAGTGATACTGAGTAATCTCTAAACTCTCTCTTATAATTGCATGTGTTGTTTACTTTATTTACTCAGCATATAAATTGCCTAAGCTGATCTTGAGTAAGTAAGTGGTGCTGAGTTAGAAGCTGACCTCCAAGAGTGTCAATTCTCAACTCACAAGAAAACAACTTTAGTCAACATCTGATTAAAGCTGTCTTCAAACATATCTCACCAAGCTGACCATAAGCTGAGTTAATAAACTCTCAAAATAACTTCCAGTCAGCTTAATTAAAATGAGAAAAAGTTATATTAGTTCCTAACCCCCCCTTGGAACTAATTACCAGGGACCAACAGTAAGTTCAGAGGAGTCGGATCTATCAAATTTTGGAGACATAATAGAAGATTGCAAGGAGTTGATGAAAAATAAGACGTATACTGTGTCTTTTGTTCCGAGACTAGCGAATAGAGCGGCACACCAAGTAGCAAGGCAGGCTCTTTCCAATGCTAGTATTTATTCGTTTTTTGATTTGCCAAATTGGCTAATAAGTGTAATTGAAGAGGATATTATCGCCTCAGTATATAATTTCAGTATTTTCCCTCAAAAAAAAAAAAAATATAATAACGTGAATTTGGAGTTAAATTCACATTGTATTAATTAGACAATGTTTCTAAATTTATGTTGTATGGTATGAGAATTAACACATTTCAAATTTGAAAAGAAAAGGGAGCAGCAATTTTAATTATCTTGAATTAATGAGAACCAAAGCAAAATATTATTGGGCCAGCGAAACTTAAAAAACAAAGAAAGCTCAGAATCAACCCATTCTCATCTGAAATCAGATGATATTGATGGACCCCACCAACCAGTTAGGCGATAAATATCTTCACTGCTTTCCACAGGTTTTTGCACCAGCCGGGAATCGAACCCGGGTCTGTAGCGTGGCAGGGTACTATTCTACCACTAGACCACTGGTGCTGTTTGAAATATCTGACAGTTTAGTATTTTATAACCAATATTCATTCTTTTCTCTATTCTAAACTTTATATTTCCCTAATTTTTTTTAGGGTAAATTTCAAATAAAACCTACGTAGCTTCACTAATTTTCAGATAAAGGACTGTGGTATACATTTATCAAAATGAGAATTGAGGTTTTCAACTTTAGTAAAATAAGGACTTTTTCGATTGATACTATTAAAATCACCATTGACGATTTAAAATACTATTAAAATCACCATTGACGATTTAAAAAATGAAATATTTTAAGAACTGCTAATATTCTAAACAACTTTAATTCTTCAACTTTTTTATTTTAAGATTATTTAGATGATGTTTGGTAAAGAGAGAAAGTTAATGTTTAGAGAGAGAAAGTTCTAAAAAAGATGATTTTCGAAAATCGAAAATGTAGTTCCATAAAAAATATGACATTGAACAACTTTAATTCTTGAAAATTTTCATTTTCAGGAGGTTAAAGATGGTTTTAATAGCATTAATCCAAGTGCGAAACCTCAATCCTTGTTTTGACAAAAAGTAAATTACAATCATTTATCTGAAAATTAGTGAAACCACATGGGTTTTATTTGGAATTTACCCTTTTTCTTATTACTCCCTTATTCACTAGGTTGTTCTCGTGATCCATGTTGTCTTAGTTCGTAATATGAAAGTATTTGTTTCTAATTAATAACCAAACTTTAATTATACGCGTCTAATTAATAACCAAACTTTAATTATGGCAAACGACAGTATTACTCAACAAGATATGTTAAACCCTCTGTTTCTACATCCTTCATATGGTGCGAGCTCCATAACTGTTGATAAGCTACAAAGTAGCTATGATTACAGAACATGGCGAAGGAGCGTGGAAATCAATCTGTCATCAAAATGCAAGCTGGGTTTTGTCACTGGTGTTGTGAAGAGATCAACCAATGGTGACACTAAAGCCGAGATGTGGGATATCCACAACAACCTGGTAATTGGCTGGATAACTCATAATTTTTTTCCTAGTATTAAAAGGTCTGTTATATTTATAACTACATCTAAGGATATTTGGACTAATCTTGAAAAAGGTTTTCACTTACCAATGGATCTAGGAAATACAGACTTAGTAAGGAGCTATTTGATGAAAAACAGAACAACAAATCCATAGATGAATATTATACTGCTATGAGATCGTTATGGGAGGAACTAGATGCCTTGAATTTGTTGTCAATGATAACAGAACCCACTGATGAGATTAAAGCCCTTCTAAAAGCCATAAATACACAGCAGGAAGAGGCAAAACTATTTCAATTTCTAAATGGCCTAAATAAGACTTATAATGCTCAGAGAAGTCAGCTTCTTTTGCAAAGTCCTCTTCCTTCTGTTGAAACTGCCTCAGCAGCGTTGCAACAAGAAGAAGCTCAACGTGAAATTTTAAACCCTCAAAGCTTTGATACTGAAATGTCTGTAGTTTCAGTAAAACTCAAGTAGACAAAGTGCAGATCTGTTCAACATGTGGAGGTAAAAACCACAGCATTGATAGATGTTGGACCATTTTAGGATATCTTAATGGCATTCCATTCCTAAAACAAAGTTGAAGACTATGAATCGGTCTTCCACTCATTTTCAAGGATCAAACTCCAAACGGAATCAAGGTGCTTCTAGTTCAAAGTTCAACCATGGTGCTAAGCTGGCTGCCACTGGTTAAGCTTGTAGAAAACACATGGGACTCCTATTCACACCACAACAGTTGGAACAATTGGCAAAGTTGTTGTCTCAAATTCAGTATAAACATCAAAAGGAATCTGAGACAGATGAAGAAATTGAGCAGCATTTCTCAGGAATGATGTCATGTCAATCTGTTGTGTCATCATCAACTAAATGGATATTGGATTCTGGGGCATATGATCATATGACACCATCTCTGCAGATCCTAAAACATCCAGTCCTGTTGCCAAATGCTCCTCCAATTCATCTTCCTAATGGGCATACTGCAGCCATATCTCATATAGGTTCTATGGAGCAACCTAGTGGATTGGAGGTGAAAGGAGTGTTATGTGTTCCCTATTTCAAGCACAATCTATTTTCTGTGTCAAAGCTAGTCCGAGACAACAAATGTGAGGTTTTATTTCATCCTACTCACTGCACTATTGTTGAATCTAGCACAAAAAGATCGATTGGAGTTGGAAAGGCCAGAAATGGTCTATATTACTTGGTTGATCATGTTAATGATGCTGATGCCTTGAAATATTTGAATGATGTTAATATTGATAGTGGTTCAATGTGTCTTGCTGTTGACTCTAAAATTTCTTAAAATGCTCTTGAAATATGGCACCATAGACTAGGACATGTCTCCACAGGAAAACTACAACACATAGCTTGTGTCAAGCCTTTTGTTACCTCTCCAACTAAAATTTGTGTGACATGTCCTTTGTCTAAGTTCACTAAGCTGCCATTTCAGTTAAGCAACTCTCATGCTGGGAATTCCTTTGATCTTATTCATATTGACATATGGGGGGGCTACAAAGTCTAAACCATGGGTAGATATAGGTTCTTTCTTACCATTGTGGATGATCATACTAGAAACACTTGGGTGTATTTGCTAAAACAGAAATCTGAGTCTCTTTCTGTTTTAATTGCTTTTACAAACTATGTGAAAACACATTTTGACAAGCCTATAAAAAACTTGAGGTCAGATGATGCCTTGGAATTCGATGACATTCATTGTCATATTTTCTTATCTCTAAATGGAATAGTGCATCAAACATTTTGTGTGAGGAGACAAGAACAAAATGCTCATGTAGAAAGGAACCATAGGCACATACTTGAAATAACCAGGGCCCTGCATTTTCAAGCAGAATTACCTTTGTCTTATTAGGGAGACTGTATTCTCACTGCAGTCCATTTGATTAATAGGCTGCCTTCACTAGTTTTGAATAACAAAACACCATATGAAATGTTGCATAAAAAGGTCTCTTCATACAGTCATTTAAAAGTGTTTGGATGTTTGGCTTTTGCAATCAATCGTGAATTTCCTTCTGATAAAATGTCACCTAAGGGAATACCTTATGTGTTATTAGGCTACCCACCTACATAAAAGGGCTACAGACTGCTCAATTTAACTACAAACACAGTTTTCATTTCTAGAGATGCCCTGTTTCATGAGAAAGTCTTTCCCTTTCATTCTGAATCTAAAAACTCCTGTATGCATCATATTCCTGTTCTGAACTCTACCAAACCACAACCTGCTATCTCAGATGACATGTATTTGTCACTTTTAAACACCATAGATGAACCTGAATCTACATCCACTGCAGACATTGCTCAAGGAAGTGCTCAATCCCTTGTTACTCAACCCAGTTCACCTACCAATTCTCAGCCCAGTTCACCTGTATACACATCTCACCCTCCTATTGTGAGAAGATATTCAAGATCAAACAATGCCCCATCATGGCTAAAAGATTACATCACTCCATATGTAACCAATCTTGCTAGTACAGAAATTAATTAGACTTTCCCATGCTTCCTTGCTACCCTAACCTTTCAATCTGACCTTGTTTATTTCAAAGATGCTGTCAAATGTTCGCATTGGGTGAATGCAATAAACACTAAACTGAATGCTTTAGAGGAAAATCGGACTTGGGATGTGGTTACTTTACCTCAAGGAAAAATGGCCATAGGATGTAAATGGTTGTTCAAACCAAAGTTCAACCCTGATGGGACCATTGAAAGACATAAAGCAAGATTGGTTATTATGGGATGCAGACAAAAACAGGGAGAGGATTACACAGAGACATTTGCACCTGTTGCAAAAATGACTACAGTTAGAGCTCTATTAGCTGTTACTGCAATTGAAGATTGGTATTGTTTTCAAATGGATGTCACCAATGCATTCTTGCATGGGGATCTAAATGAGATGGTATACATGAAAATGCCACAAATGTATACTCATTATGGTTGCAGAATTTCTGAACATTCTGTGATTATAAATCACAAAGCACCTAATCCATTTGTTTGCAGGCTCAAGAAGTCTCTATATGGACTTAAACAAGCTCCAAGACAGTGGTTTCACAGACTGTCTACCACTCTTATTACTCTGGGCTACCTTCAATCTAAATCAGACTATAGTCTCTTTGTTTTACAAACTTCATCAACCATTACTATGATACTTGTATATGTTGATGACTTGGTAATTTCAGGAAATTGTCTTAAGTCCATTGAGCATCTTAAATCCATGCTGTCTCATTCTTTTCACATGAAGAATTGGGATCTTTGAGGTACTTTCTAGGTTTAGAGATTGACAGATCAACTGCAGGGTTCTTTGTATCTCAAAAGAAATATGCTCAAGATATTCTTACAGAGTTTGGTATGTTGCATTCTAAGTCCTTGCAACTTCCACATGCTGGTGCTCTTAAACTAACAGCCGATAAAGGAGACCTTTTGCTAGAACCAACTGTGTATCAGAGATTGATAGGAAACTCATTTATCTCACTATCATTGGGCCATACATTGCTTTCCCAGTGCAATTGCTCACTCAATTTCTTCATCAGCCAACCTCCACTCATCTTCAGGCTGCCAAACTTATACTGAGATACCTAATTGGCACAGTTTCTCAAGGAATTATACTTGCTTCCTCTTCTGCAGCTAAATTGACTACTTTCTGTGACAGTGATTGGGTAAGCTATCCTATTACCAAGAGGTTAACTACGGGGTTTTGTATCTTCCTTAGTTAATCTCCTGTCTCTTGGAAGGCCAAGAAGCAATCTGTGGTGGCCAGGTCTTCTACAAAGGCAGAATATCGTGCTATGGCATTGACTACGTGTGAAGTTACATGGCTATCTTCTCTGCTGAAGGATTTTGGTGACAAAAATTTACCTCCAACTATTCTTCATTATGACAACCAAGCAACTCTGTCCATAGCCGCTAATCCTGTGCTGCATGAACGCACAAAACACATAGAGATTGATTGTCACCATCTGCGTGATCAAGTGAAATCGGGTAACATTGTTCCTTCTCATATTTCATCCTGTGATCAAATTGCTGATATTCTGACAAAGGCTATTCCAGTGAAGGCTCATAAAAAACGTATTGCGAAGCTTGGAGCTCTCCCTTATCTACCTCACAAGCTTGAGGGGGAGTGTTGAAGGACCTTACTGAAATTTGTTGTTGAATTGTTTTTTCGACCAATTTAGTTATTTTCATTACTTGTAGTACTGTTTAGCTTTTTTTGTTATTACCGTTGGTTTATGTCCTTGTATTGGACACATGTAGGGTGTCAAGGTTTTCTGTTTTGCTCTTTTGTCCTGTTGCTTTTTTGCTCTTGGCGTTATAGCCTTTGTTTTCCCTTTTTTTTGGGTTTATGATGAAATAAACAATTATTGGGAACAATCACTTCTGTCATTCTTTTGGTATTGTGATTCATGGGATTTACTCATTAAATAATGAACAAACTGATTCTCTCTCCGAGCATGTTATTCCTAAAGTTGTCAGGGATGTCATTGAGTTTGTCAAACAAGATTCAAATTCTATCACCAACAACCCATTTATTGCTAAGCCATCATTCAAGGAATAAAGAAAGAAAATTCATAAAACCTCCAAAGACCCCACTAAGGCAGCGGAAGTTATGTCGTCTCTTTAGGAGATGCACAGTCCAACTGGTACCGATGTGAGGCTCGAAGGAGCTCTGAAAAAATATTTGGCCTTGGTCAATGTCTCCCCTCTTTGTTGAAGTAGTTTAATCTAGTTTGTTTTTCTTTGTTGGAAACCAAGGTTTGTGTCATCCCGACCGATATGATTGTGAACAAATATCGCTCATGGACTTGTGTTAGATCAGAAGCGAGAGGTACAGTCGGTGGCACTTGGCCCTTATGGAAAGCAAATTTGATTCATTTGGTGGTCAAGTCGATTTCCCATCAGTTTATCCACTGGAAAATAATTCAGAATGGTCAAATTCAATTCCAAGTGTCATTTATAGGAAGAGCTTGTTGTTCTTAGGACTAGTATATCTTATTTGTGGTTCTTGCTTGGGGATTTTAATGATATTGTCCTTCTTTTTGATAAAAAAGGCAGGTTAACAACTATATCAATTACTTCATGATCCATAAAAATGAGATGGATGCATATGGTGTGTTTGATCTTGGGTTCTCCGGGCATCATTTCTCCTGGTGTCAGAATGGCACTTTCATGCGTTTGGATAAAGTTTACTGTAATGCCTCGACCCGACTCCTCTTAGTCAATGCTTAAATCTTGAATCTCTCGTTTAGCCATTTGGATCATTGTCCGATTTTACTAAGATTATTGGGGGCTCCCAATAATAAATTCTCTAGATTGTTTAGATATTTACTAGCTTGGGAGACGTATCACGAGTTCTCTAATTTTGTTTCAATCCATTGGCGTCCCAAGTCTGATCCCGTTGTTTCTGCTAATTCCTTTAAGCAAGAGGTTGTGTTGTGGAATAAAAATTTTTTGGGCACATTATCTCTAAAAATGTATGATGAGAATAATGCTCGTTTCCTTCAATGGGCTTCAGAAGTGTATTAAGCTGCGGTATGATGAGAATAATGCTCGTTTCCTTCAATCTCTTCAGAACGAGTTGGAGACTGTGCTTTGCTAGGAGGAACTCCGTTGATTCCAAAGGTCTAGAAAAGTTTGGATTCATGATGTGAATATAATTCTAAAATTTTCACCTCTTTACTATCATTCGAAGGCAACGAAACCATATTGACGCTATCAAAGATTTTGCAGGGTGCTTAGGTGTAAAAAGAGCTGGAGTGTGTGCTTTGCTTGGAGGAACTCCTCTGATTCCAAAAGTCTAGAAAAGTTTGGATTCGTGATGGGAATATGAATTCTAAAATTTTTTCCAACAATTTTTTCTCTTGAACAATATTTTCTAAAATATAATATTTTTCGACAATCAAATGGAACCTACAACTAATTTTTTTCTTGCCCGTTATTGTAACTTGGGGATAAATGTTTTTGTTGGTACTTATCCACTAGTATGGGATATTATTTTGTGATAATTAAATTATTATTTTTATAATAATTTCTTTCATAATTATTATTACATAATTGTAAATATACATTTTATTTATTAAATACTATATTTAAATATTTGTAATATAGTATAAAGGTAAAAGAATTAGACCAGTTCAAATTTGGAAGGAAAAGAAAAAGGGAGGGGAGCAGCAATTTTTTTTTAATAATTGGTCTGAACTAAATATTATTGAACCATTATAAAAAAAAAAATTAAAAAAGAAAGCTCAGAATCAACCCATTCTCATCTGAAATCAGATGATATTGATGGACCCCACCAATCAGTTAGGCGATAAATATCTTCACAGCTTTCCATTGGATGCACCAGCCGGGAATCGAACCCGGGTCTGTACCGTGGCAGGGTACTATTCTACCACTAGACCACTGGTGCTACTTGTGCTGTGTTTCTTATTTATTTACTATGTCACAATTTTCATTTGTTCTCCCTTATTCACTAGGTTCTTCTCGTCATCTATGCTATCTTAATCCTTAATATAGGAACCTGTAGAGAATTTCTAATTAATAATCCAAACTTAATTATAACATTTGTATCAGTACAGTATAAAATTTTCAATTAATTATAAATAATAATTAATAACATTTATATTTGTATTTGGTGGAGGCCAATTCACCTCCACCATAGCAGTAGATGAGAACTAACTAAGTTTTTATCCCTTGGTTACATTAGTGGTGGTAATTATCGAGTTTGTATTGTGTTTATGTCATATTAATTTTTGGATTAGTGTCAATCGAATCCTAATTCAACTCAAAATCTTTCATGTCATAATCGTATGAACTGAATCATATTAGTATCGACTTCGTATCGTGTTTTTAGGTGTTACTATGTACATCTGTTAATACTTAAAGTGACTTTTAAAAGTACATGAGGATATGATAATATTTTTAAATATTTAATCTTATTTTTGAATTAATATGTAACAATAACCATCTAAAAATCAACTAATATCATGTTGGAAATCATGTAATGTGTTTACAAGTCACATTTTTACTATTTTTATCAAGGATGACTTGTAACAGTCAGTATAGAAGATTCAAGTCGTGTTTGCAAGTAATAATTATAATTTTATTACCTTTAATAATAAAGATACATATAAGAACATGGAAAAATATAATAATAACTAGTTTTTGGTCCGTGCGATGCACGGATTATCTTAACATATAAATATTAACAAAAATATAATCTAATAATTACAATTAATGATATAAAGGTGCTATATAAATTAAATATTATTATTTTATTTTCATATTTACTTTAAATAATATTTTTATAGATAAATATAATAATATAATTAAAATTAATGGTGCCTTCTATACTTACTTTGTTTTTTCTACCATTGGATGAGCTTACTTTGTCAAGATTCATCACCATCCAATAGGGTTGTGCATCGGTTTAAAACCGAACCGAACCGAATACCGAAATATCTAAAAATCTTGTACCGAACTGAACCGACGTAAGAACATAAACCGAACCGAACCGAACCGATTTTTTTCGGTTCGGTTCGGTTTTTCCCGAATTAACCGAACTAATATAAAACTTTACAAATAATCTAAAAAGCACAAAGTTTTAATTCATATACTAAGTAAGAGCATAAATCAATGGTTATATTAAATGTTTTTTTTAAGGTAAATAGGTGTTAGATTAGAATTTAATGGTTATATTAAATGTTTTTTTTTTTTTTTTTGTAGAATCATAAATTAAAAAATTAGCATGTTGTGTTATCATTAGATAGGTGTTGTGTATAAATTTAGGAAGGATTAGAATTTTTTTTCCAACCATACATGTATAAAACGACATAGTAGCAACTAATCGGTGCGGTTCGGTTATTTTGGTTTTTATTAGAAACCGAACCGAACCGCACCGAAAACCGATATTCACCAAAATAACACACCGAATCCGAACCGTTTAATAATAAAACCGAACCGAAAAGCCGAACAGTGTCGGTTCGGTTCGGTTTTGCGGTTTCAAACCGCATAATGCACACCTACCATCCAATGGTGGAAAAAACAAAGTAAGGCTTACTTTGTAAAAAACAAAGTAAGCATAGCCTATTATAATTTATCAGTAAAAGATGAGGAAGTGACACTCCAGCTCCATCGTTACTGTTTTATATTATATATAGATTTTAAATATTCATGTTATTCTTGAATTAGTATATTATAATTTTAAATATTCATGTCAATTTCGAGTTAACATGTCAACTTTAAACCAACTAAAAAATTTGCCGTCATTTTTTATTATTATAATTTTAAATATTAGTGTCAATTTCGAGTTAGCATATCAACTTTAACCCAATCCAAAAATTTGAATGTCCAAAAATAACATATTACCTAATAAACTAAATCCAAACATTAATCAATATCACCACTCTAAGTTACACCGGTATATGAGAGTTTTTGTGTTCCAGCTCCGGTTCATGTAGTTTCTCCGTAAAACTCCATTCGAATTGAACTAAAAATATCCCAATTTTAGAAATACTTTGAAAAAACACACAAAATGGAATATAATTTAGATTCGTGAGTTAGTGTTCTGAATATATAATTCATTGAATCCAAAAATTGGAAACTTATTATATAAATTTTGAAATTATTAAAATCCTAAAATGTTTTTTCCCTTTAATACCGTTTTGTTCTTTCATTATATCCAATCCACATCTAATGAAGCTTTGATTTCATATTTGATTGTAGACTAATTACGTTTTTTCAGGAAAAAGCACTAATTATTTGTTTTGAATTTAATAATATCGATCTAACTTCTATTAAATTTAAAATGTTCCTTTTCTTCTTCTCAAATGTGTTAATTTTGTTCTTGAGTGTATTTTTTCCTTCACTTCAAGTTATGTTTTAGCCCATAATAAGTACAGAAACAAGTGTATTTATTCCCAATTCATATACAAATTTATACAAACAACTCTGCAACCCTCCAAGCTTGCATCTTAATTCTCATCGCTCCTGGCATTAAAGAGCATATCTCATCCAAGAAACAGGGAAGAATGCTGACGAAATCCGAACATGTCAGATTGCGAACTCCAGCTTCAGCTTCAAACATCAATACGGAGAGTAACCAACACTTGTGGATAAAACACATTTTGCCTCAACAGCCAATGTTTTGACAATGCCTCGACAAGGGTCACCAAATACAGTGTTTGAAACTGCAATACTGCATTTGTTTCGTCCCTGGCACGCCTGAAAAACAGGATCAAATATTTCAAGGCAGCATAATCTTCAATCAATCTATGGAGCCCCAAATTACTTGAGAAAGCTAGAGATGCAAAACATTGAATGCTTTTCTTTTATTATTGGAATCCGACTAATCAGTTCAACACTCACAATCATGCATGAAAATTCCAGTTCCTGGTAGCCATAATAACTATTTTGGAAAATATAATATTTCTGTCTGTTTCAGAGATAATCATCTCTGAACCCATCTCTCGGCACCCATAAGCAGGATTGTTTGAAAATGGAGGTAGCAAGAGTTTTGTTAGTATTCATACCTTAGAAACCACAGCCAATGAAACAGGGGCATGGCAATTGCCTCTAGAAAACTTCTGGCAGCTACCTTGAGGATTTCCATAGCTAGCAAACTCTACAGAAGAGATTATATATCCATCTTGACACTGTAATTGCATCTCTGGCATTGTATCTTTAATAGAAATATTTCTATCTAAAGAATCTGGATGGAACCACTTTTGAGGAGGCGGATAGTGGGTTTCTGACACTTGAGCACAGAGAATGCGGGCTGAACGCAACTTCACTGATATCTCAAATGGATTCCCTCCAGTCTCCTCAAACAGGACAAGTAAATTATTCGATGCCTGCAGCCATGACCGTGGAACATGGTACCTGGGAATTAACCAATAGCGATTAGTCAAATGAAACCTCCCATTCTCATAGTAGTTGCACATTATGATTAAAAAAAAATCCAATAATACAAGTAAAACGGGCAACAATGAATCAAAGTAACATATGCACATTTGCTTATGCTAACAGAAGTATACCATGTCTGAGTTGGCTTCCCACAATTTGTTCTGCACTTTCCAGAACCATAGGCTCCTCGATAATCACAATTTTCTTGGCATCCATCTTCCGGAGCGACCAAAGTCCAGTATCTTCCTATGTGATGGCCGTTTACCCAAGCCTGGCCCTTTCCCATGCTTCCCAGATCGAGAGCAACCGGGTCATTCCCAGATGGCGTATCAAAATGTGTCTGCATAAATTGGGAAAAACAGGGTTTATCCATAAATTAAGCACCATACACCAGATTAAGTGAGTTCCAAAAAGAGAGTTGAAGTAATTCTTCGACTTCAATGAAAAGCTTAAGCCAAAACTAATTGAGAAAGGATGTCAGTTGCAAACTACTGACACAAACTGCTGAAGCTTCTCTGATATTTATGTGGGTTTTTAAATGTAAATTTTTTATAAAAAAAAAAAGAAAAAAGAAAGAAAAAAAACTCAGTTAATAATGCATTGCTATGTTAAAATTTTGTTAGTATTTGACGGTTTCCTGGAAGTGTTGACATAATGGTGACTGAAGTTGGAGAGGGTATAAATTACAGATGAGGTCATAAATCAGGGGAAAATTGTAGTTTCTGCATACTCGTTCCATATGCAAAATTGAAGCAGAGAAAACCATGTGAATCCAAATATTCTATAAAATGGGCTTTTTTCACAGTTCCATTCTAGGAGAAATGAGATCCACCTTGTACCAGGTAAATGTAGATGGAATATCATCAAGTTTCAAATCAGTCCATTCTGCCGTCTCACTGTTTTCCATGGAGAATAATTTTTGGAACTCGCCCTGAAGCCCGACCTGAAATAATATAAAAACAACTGTTAGTTTTTTCACCAGTTTATAATTGTAACTAAGGGTCAGAGAGAGAAAATAAGAAGTCCTTTATTTCAAATGTTTGATCAAAATTCCAATACCAAATTAAGAAAAGAGATAAAACTGAAAAAATGAAGATGAGGGAACCAGTTTAATTTGATATGAACATACCTGATATGTCCATAATAAGTTTGATAGGTCTATATCCCCATCCTTAAATCCAGTAAGCTTATTTTGGCCCCTAAACCCTGCTCCATCCTTTTCTAAAAAGGCACCATAGTTCTGCATAAGGAGACGCATAAGGAATTAGTAATTACTATTCCTTTCAGATGCGAGACAGTAGAGCATAAAATAAGATAAATAGCAAGCTGAATGAACCACAAATAAAATAGAACTGGATGCCAATGATTAATTACAACTAACAAGATCTACTATGGTAGCTTAGCACTCATTTACTCATCAACCAAAGGAAGAATAGTAAACCATTTACCTGTAAACCCACTGTCTGGGACAATAACATTAAATCATTATATCCTTTCTGAAACTGAACTGGCTGCACCACCTTGACCCAATGACCAACCACACTGCCTTCACTTCCCAAAGAAATAAATCATAGAAATCAAATTAAATAAAAAGGCAGTCAAATGTTTAGATATGAAAAAAAAGCATTAGAAAGAAATACACAACATTTAGCAGGCAAAACTGTTTTCAGTTTTAGCGAGAAAAAGAAGGACTAGAATGGCAGCACAGCAGTCATAAATGCTGCAGAAGCAGAAAATTACTGCATGCCTGTGAATCTATAAAAAAAGGGCGGCCTGGTGCACTAAGCGTCCCCGCTAATTCTGTGTCTAAAGAGAACTAAATCTACAGATAGGTGACGGAAGCACTATTCTTAAAGTCAAATAACATATCATAGAAGAGTAAGAGATAAGCATTCTCCTGTGAAAGCCACAAACACAGAATGGTCAGATACATGGCAAATATTCTTCCTAGTTCTACAACCAAAGACTAAAAGAATAATACTCCTATTTTCAATCATGAAAAAATGTGAATCTTAATGTTGCAATTATTTGCAATTCAGTCATTGGGAGTGTTGTATTTTCACAATCTGGTCTAGTGATCTTTATTAAGCTTACAAAAGTTGCTGATACCAAAATCATCTGCCAAGCGAGCATGTAATTCTTCTCATTCTATGATAGGAGATAACTCTTTCCATCCCTTAAATCTCTCTCTCATTCTTAGTGATAAGAAAATTCAATTCTCTACCACTTTAAGAGTTACAAGTTATTCAACTATTTTTCGCTAGCTGCAGCGTCTCTTTTATTATTCAGTACATTACTAGTTAAAAACTGCATCAACCAAGAACATGGTTATAGAAGGTTTTGCAATCTTCATGTACTTAAAATGCATTCATAAATCCTAAAATAATCTTTCTAAGTAGCATATATCATGTGCAAATGCAATTGGATAAACTAGGATGGATTACTATGATACATCATATCACATTACATTGGAAAGCAATCTCAATGTCAAGTAGCCAAATTTCACAACCATCACCCATCATCCCAACAACGAACAAGAGAAGAGACATTACCTGTAAGTTGGCCATTAATGAATACACGTACCACATCACGCATGCTATCTATTGTAATTGCAGGTTGAACCTCATTTTCCTCCCAAAATGCAATGTCCTCATCGGTTACGTGTATTCTACATCCCAAAGGTCAATCCAAAGAGTCATAAATGCATATACAGAAACAGAAGCGAATAAAAAATTCCTGTTATTGTTACAATTAATGTAACCCTGGATTTCCTGCTTAGGGCCAACGGTTAAGGTAGTCAAGCCCATTATTTTATCGAAGCCTAACCTAAACAAAATTATATGTTCCTATGTAGTTCATATAATTTAGGTAAACTGAGGCCAAGCATATAAATTGCCATGCCTGGCTAAAAAATGCTTGGACAGGTTCAGGCTAAGGTTGAAATAAATAGAATAATATTCCAATGACAATAACATTTGTTTTAGGTTCGGTGATAGTTGAACCCACAAACACAAAGGAGTCCATAAAATAGCAAGACCAAAGCTAATAGAGTCAAATTGGTTTTAGCACACATTTACTAGATAATGGATAGTGCATCCCATGTTCGATTTGCTACTATAACAGACATGATATATAAGTGGGCAAGGCCTCACTTTGGAGCCGAACTATTCCCTTACCTTAGGACTAAAACTGAATGTTTAAGCATATGACTGTCCGAAACCAGCCTCATACAAATTTTTTTACAATTCATATATCGGTGACATGTCCAAGCCTACACAACTGATATTTGGGCTAGTGGATAGGAGCCAGGCCTATGAAAGCAAAAATTAGCAGGCAGGCGGGAATCATCAGGTTCACTACCGACCCTTGGAAGCCTACATAATGGACTTGATTTTATTGTCAATTGCAGCTATATATGAGACTAGAAGTGGACAGTATTGTACCTGGTGAAATACCAAAGATAGTCAGAATTGTCCTTTGTTACATTCAAATGCTCCAATATGCCTTTAACTGTAAAATGGTTCTCACTCCAAATACCAATTGGCTCTTTCATAGTCATCCAAGATGTTGGTACACTAGAACCTCCATTCTGAGCCACAGCCTGCTTAAGCTTAGAAATATCTACAAGGTCAAGCAAAGCAGGCTCCATGGATTTAATAGAAGTTTGTACCCTGACCTGCATGGAGGAAGAAGGAGAAGAATGCATCTCAAACTAAGCCACAAAGAAAAAGAAAAATGAGCTCAAAAACTCATCATGGCCTGAAAACTAAGCAGTTATAGCTTGTCCATGCAATATTTATTTTAATATGTTGAGAAGAGATCATCTTTAATGAATCAATACAAACCACTTACCCAAAGACACTGTCAATGAATAAGGACTTTTTCTCATTTTCCTAACAACAACAACAACAACAAAAACAAAGCCTTAGTCCCGAAATGATTCGGGGTCGGCTAACATGAACCATCATATAAAACCGTGAAATCAAGTCGTGTCAGCGACACAAATTCGCCTCCTCCACTCCGTCCTATCCACTACCATATTTTCCTCAATTCCCAGTAAACTCATATCACTCTCGATCACCCTCCTCCAAGTTTGCTTAGGTCTTCCCCTACCCCTCACCACTACATCCCTTTGCCACTCTTCGGTTCTCCTAACCGGCGCATCAAGCGCTCTACGTCTCACATGGCCAAACCACCTTAGTCGGTTTTCTCTCATTTTATTCTCAATAGATGTGATGACTTTTTCTCATTTTGCTAACTATAAAAAAATTGTGAATATTACCAATGTCATATGTTAATATGAAGTGGACCTTTAACTATCAACTCGAGCTTTTATTCAATCGGTTCCATAACATGGTATCAGAGCCAGTTTGACCGAGTGGTCGACAGCCCCATTTGTTGATTTAATTGCAGAACATGGTAATATGGGCCTATGGTGTACATGCTTCAAGCCCAGTGCGCATTCGCGTGTGGGGGTGTGTAAGATATTAATATGAAATGGACCTTTAGCTATCAGCTCGAGCTTTTAGTTCAGTCGGTTCCATGGCAACCAATAACGAAATTGCACTTTATTTCCATCAATCATTCAGTACAAAACACAAACTCACCCTATTTATTACTTGTTGGGCAGTATTAGATTTTGCCCCATTTTGCAACTCATACAAGGAAAACCATGGCACAGAATATAAGAAAGAAAAGAAGGGAACAGTTAACTTGATTTGAAATGACCATCATGGTATATAGTGATGCAAAAAATTCCCCTGGAACAAAAAATTAAACCAACTGGATTTGATTCAGCTAATTCTATCATGACTAGAGGAACCCATTACCAGATATTATCACAATTAGCTATCTACAATTTGTTGTCGGAAAATTATCGCCTAATATAAATAAAAGCACCAAGCCGTATATGAGATTTAGTAACTTTATTAGAATAGAGACCATTTCTAAGGCAATAGTAACTGAATTACCTAGAAGTCAACAAATCAGTAAGTCAATAATATAATACTACAAGAAAGGAATTCTAGCTTATAGGGACATTAATCTGAAAATCAATAATCCACTAGCCATTGGTCTAGTGGTACTACCTTACCTTCCACTAGGGAAGGTAAAGGTCATGGGTTCAATCCCCATGTTGCAAAAGCAAATTCCCCCCTATCTAATGTTTTTTTCTTTAAATTCTAAAAATCAATTATCCGAGAACAGTTGTATATCAAGAACTAAGACATACTGACCCCCTTCATTTAAAACAAACAATTGTTTAGGATATTGCAGAGTTCGTTTAGCAGCTTCTAAGCCTAAGCAAAATAAGAACGATTACAACATCCCATACCTTACACATGTCCTGGCAAATTCTATGTCATGATATATTTTATGCATTGGTCTTCAGGTACAGGTCTATACGCAGAAACAATGAACAATCATCCTAGACAGGAAATCTGAGAAGTGATGTCCCTTACTTGTTTGAAGACAGATGATAAACTGTTTAATGAAAGCCAAAAATGATAATTTGTAGCAGGCGTCATAATGAAAATTCAGGCTACACATTACAAGCAGATCAAGCAAAATATATACTCATTGCATAAATACGAGGACATACATATACAAGGAACATTTTCAAAAATGCCTAAAGAACTGAAACCACACCTTGGCAGTGTTGAACACAGCATTCCTGCAGTCTGGTAGAATAGTTACTGACCACGGTGGTAAAGTATATGATTGCTCAAGGAATTTCACAGTAGCTGCTCTATGTTCATCAATATTTGCTAGGAAAGCAGAGCACCTGCTTTGACTTCCATGCTGAGTTAAGTTCAGGCTTTTAGTAGGAGCATCGGCACGGTACACATGTGCCTGACAGTAGTGATAAAAAGATAGAGAAAAAAAAAAACAATTAGTTCCAACAGAATGTGGTGAGAGCAGTGGACAAAGTCAAAAAATAAAAATATGATAAATAGTTCATCCACCCAAACCAGTAACGATTTGGTAATTTTTGTGCAAGAATATTACTATCTTAAAACCTACAAGCTTCAACAAGTTGATGCAAGTTTTACAGTTCTGTAAGATGTTTGACAAGACGATTTTATGTTCTACATAAAAAATGCTATTAGTTCTATGTCTAAAAGAATTCTATTGATTATTTCTGTCACATTTCTGCAATGTCAATAAACAACCACTTTTTCCACTTATAATATGACTGTGCTGTCGTATCGAAACTGCAATTCTAAAATGATTTCCCAAGAGATTATATTCTAACAACTTTTTATTATAGAATGAAATGGAATATCCTAGGATTAGCCTAAACCTCACTGTTTTTGAAAAATTTAGATTCAAAGGCATATAACTACGGCAGATAGAATTAAAAAAGTGTCAGAAATGATGCAAGTCTCATTGACTTTAATTCCAGCTTTCACATAGCAGTCTAGCATTTGATGTGAGGCAGATATCTTGTCAATACTTCTTGTTGTCTTCAATGCTTTATAACAATGCAGATAAGCAATGTAGGTTAACTACAACAATGCAAACAACTTCATCCACAAAACACAGGTACAATGCAGAGTACTATGTTTTGTCTTTAGACAAGAAAAGAACAAACAATGTACAGGAAAATTTATTTGTCTCACACACAGCTAAACTCCTCTAAGTAGCCTATCTTGCCAATCAAAAAGTACAGTAATAAAAAGAATAGTACCAAATACTATAGTAATAGGAGAAGAAAAAAGAAATTCAAAGAAAAATCCCAGGTTCTTTTTTTCTTTAAAACAGGAAAAAGAAGTGTGTCAATACATAACAACAACAACGGACAAGATACCAGTTCAGTTTGAATGAAAAATGCCTTCACATAAAGGTAGTTAAACTACACCAACCAAGAAAGCTTTCCAATTCTTTTTATTCACGGGCAGTGAACTAATCCCCATTAAAAAGAACACAGCTTGTAAAATTAAATAGCCCAGGAAGCAAAGGTATCAAAGTCTCTTTTAAGACATGAAGTCCAAGAAAACTTTTACCCAGCTGATATTCGTATTGGAAAGGCACAGTTATTACAGCACAAACCTCTTGCTTGGATCCCAATTTTATGTACTGAGGTGAATCAACAGCAACTAAAGCTGGTTCACAAAGCTTTATAGCAGCATGCAGATCTTTTAAATGCCCCCATTTGGGCTCACTCAAAAGGCCTAGACAATAAGAGAGAAAGAAGTAAGGATCCTTTAGTTCAAGCTTCAATCCAATATTTAACTAAAACACATAGCCAAGCAACTTATGCCTCAGTTGAAAATTACACTTGAGTGAAGAAATTTTCTTTGCACACCAATTTTGACATACCATATTCATCAAGCGGAGCATCATAGTCATAACTAGTTATATAGAATGGACCTCCAGCAGTCCGACCAAAATTTGTTCCACCAAAATACTGCAGTGTGCAATCATGATGCATATGTTAGGCATGAGCAGTTCTAAATGAATCGGATGTAAAGTATGGTTTACATTTTCTTTACAAGATACATAAACTATAAAACTAATTGCTACTCGTACAGTTCTAAAATTCACTTTCACATTGACATGATAAAAAAAAAAGACATTACAGATGCCTTCTAACTGATGCTACGGTTGTACAGAGCCACTCCCAATTAAAGAACTCGTTTTGACTTTAATCACCAAATCTGTGGTCAGCACCATAGCCTGTCTATCACTTGTTAAAGAAAATGACTGCAGAAAATCTACATGACTACAAATGAGACATTTCACTTCTAGCGAAGGAAATAAATGGAAATTACTGCATATACAAGTCAAATAAATGCAGAACTCATATTTTCTCATTCATACCACAAAGGGACTACATTTGGCCACCAATAGAAGTGTCTCATGGTAACATTGATGCCAAAGGAATTAAGCACATAACTTAGAAGTCAAAACACTAAAATACCACAAAGATAATATGTGCTGAAAACATTTTGGAAAAAGTATTACTAAACCATGCATATTTTAATCAATCAAAATTGACATTCCTCTCATATATGTACCATGTAATAATTCTGGAAGCTTCCTCCACGTTGGAAAAAGCGTGCAACAGCGAAGGCAAGGTCTTCGACAGGCCTATGAGGCAAACTTCCACCCCAAGTCGTAAACCTTCAAAAGAGCAACTAAAAGATGAATCCTGCTTGCAACCTTGCAGCAATAAAGTTCAAGCAAGAAAGAAGCACAAGAACAGAAATGAATACTCTCTAAGATGCAAAATAAAATAAAAATATACATCTGTTAATATCAAGCTTCAATAGAAAACAGATCCATTAGATTTGTATCGAACTCTGTGAAATTCAATTTCAAGTTTCCAAGGGTGTCTTATCCAGGTATATTCTAAGTTGCTTTAAAAACTTCAACAATTGCAAGTTTTTTCTCTCTCTGTGTCTATACATGTATATATTCCAAGATGGAGACCTACAATATAGGAAATATAAATAGAATGTGTCGACTTAAATATGTAAAAACATCTGGTGTTGCCATACCATCCATCCCAATCCTCTGTCCAGAATATTGGTTTCTTCAGGGAATTTGGCTTGAAACCATCACAATAGTATGCATTACATGTATCTATCTGCAAAAGAGTTACAAAATATAAGATCAATGTAATTTAACAATTCAAAAACTTGGGTATCACAATTGATATCACCAATACCAAAACAGATGAATGCTTGGGGCAAGACAAATCTCATAATAAATTATTGTCGTTTTGCATTACTGTCATTAGCTTCGCTGACAAAAAAATTAATAAGAAACTTTAAAAAGCATCTAGAGTATGAAAATCTTACAATGTCAACAGGAGCATCAGTTTGCCTGCACATTATCCATGGAATCCCAGCACCAAGCCCAAGAGCCATCCTGGAAGCCCAGTTAAGATATTCCTTTCCTCCAGGCCCAAATGAGTGCTCAATATTCCCATACTCGTTTTCAATCTGTCAAAAATTTCTTAGTAGTTAAAGATTAACATCTAGCAACAAAGAGAAAAGTTCATAATAGAACTGGATGGGGAGCATGAACACTATAACTATTGGAAAGCACCAGAATGTGGGATGCATTTGGAATTTGTTCAATGGTAATGGTGAACAATAATTGTCCAAAAGCTCCTTTCACATGATTCCTCCAGACAAGAGAAGGAGAACAACATCCACTAAAAGAAATAAGATTTCAAAATTTTGACTACTTCCACGTCTTCGTATGAGATTCATCATCCCAAAATGATGCGAGATATGTGAGAATAAAATCAAATAGGAAGCAATATTTTATGTCCTGTCTATTCAAACCAAAATCAACAAATGGATATTATACGAAGAAGTCAACACCACCTAACACCTGCAACATTTCTTCTGTACAATAGCAAAATTGTCTAACCTGCATCATGATAATGGGACCACCTTGCCAAGAAAGTAGCATTTCATCTCGCATAAGATCCACAATCTTTTTAACAAACCTCTGCATCTCCTCCTGTGAACATTCATTATCTTGAGGAAGTTACGATAACCTCCGGGAAGTCTAAATTTAACAACCTAGAAGCTCCTGTATCAAACTCAAAAAATTCAAATTCTTGTTTTGGCAGGTTCAAGATATTCACGTGCCAGAATAAGGAGATTATTATTGATATTAACACCTAGGAAAAAGTTTTTCCGCAAATACCCAACCCAAGGAAATAGTAACCAGAAAAGAAAAGAAAAAGATAAAGATAAAAGAGAGATGGATTTCTAGGGAATAGGAAAATACCAAAAAGATTATCAAACCTCTTACCTGCCAATGCCGCCACAACCCCCTCTCTCCCCCACCCAAAAAGAAAAGAAAAAAGGAGACTTCTTGACCAGCAAACTGGATGCCTCACAGGATCTTTATGATGGAAAGGGAAAGATGGAAGTTGGAGCCAAGGGAGTAAACTCAATGATATTCCTAATTCTGCATTACCCTAGAGATCTTTGGCCATATAAAAAAAAAAAAAAAAAGGGCGGCCCGATCGCATTACGCGTCCCCGCTGAGCGAGGGTCCGGGGAGGGGTCCCACCACAAGGGTGTATTGGGGACAAGCCTTCCCTTGTCAATTTAATTGGCAAGAGGCCGCTCCTAAGACTCGAACCCGTGACCTCTTTGGCCATATACCTAAACAAAATACATATCACAGTAAAAAAGTAATTTACAGTGCAGATGCTATTAGAAGCACTATACCTTAAAAGGAGCATTGTCTGTTCGAAATACTATGCCAGGAATATCGCGCAACCACACCGGGAAGCCCCTATAACATTGTCACCAAAAACAGATCAAATTTTGAAAGAAGTAGCATATTGCTGTTTGCACTTCAATTGAATTTTCATGTTAAGAACATTATGCACGTACCAATTTTTAGAACTACAATATCTATCCTCAGTCTAATATTTCCAAAGGCTACTGAGGAGTTACTTCTCTAGAGCAATTATTATCAATGTAAAGAAAAAAAGTTCATTCATCCACTATTCCATTGCAAATGTTTAGCAGGTTCAACAAAAATCTTCATATAATTCAAGTTTATATTTACAAAATAAAAATTTAAAAATCTTGTATCATGATGCTTATTATTCTTATCAAAGTCTTAATTCACATAAGAAAAGGTTTAGTTGCTTGAATAACGGATCCTATAACTACGTAACTAAAGCACCAACTCATGTCCAAGTCTAAAGAGATATTGTTCTTCACAGTGTATGGAAATAAAGCGCAGTACAGAAGAAACAAGCTCTAAATCTTTTGCCTCATTCCACCAAATGAATCTGTCTTTCATGTTAAGACTTAAGACAAAAATTGACTATGTTAGCAGTCTGTAATTACATATTCACTTTAAGTTCTTTTATTCAACCTTAGCTGGAGATTCAGTTCAGCAAAAGCAGTTTCCTGGATTAGCTCTTCACATCTATATGATCATTGTGTACTTCTATTGACAACCACAGTAAATTCAATACAGAGAGGAGAATAAGTCTAACATGAGTGTGCTATCAAACTCATATGTTGTAACTATATGCTAACTATTTGGAACTGGAAGCACATCAATAGAACTTGTGGACTTAAATGTTGATCTTTGATAAGCTTCAACATGTTATCTGATATATAGAAATGTCCTTTACCATCATAATCGTCCTATGCTGTAAATTAAGCATGTAATACGTACTTGGACAAGGCACATACTGCTCTGGGCAGTCAATTTACATAGAAACATAAAATACTAAATTCCTTTTCTTTTCAAAGATTATGTGAACTAAAATATTTTAATTTTCCATCTCAAATCTTTTGTAGAACACCATAGCATCACGTAGTACTGTGAATACTTCATAATATAATCCAACAACCGTCAATAATTTGATGTGAACAATAAAATGAACATTTTTGCTACAGTTCACTAAAATTGCGGTCTGTTTCTTCTATATTTGGAAGAATTTTTTCAAACAAGCAAGGACAAATATTAAACACAACTATGAATTTTAACTACAAGGATAAAAAGTATGCACAATGCACTTTCTTATATGCAGAGAACCAAGAAAATTCCAGGAAAAGTATTGATCCGTTAAAGAAAAAATGAATGTGTGGGTGTACCATGATTTTACTCCAAAATAAAATAAATAATCATCATTGTCTCAACTAGATTAAATTAAAAAAAAGTACTAAAGGAAAATGAAGGTGAGACCCAAAATTCCATTCGGCACAAACATAAGGACCTATGCGAAGATGAAAATAGAGTCCGCTTGCTCCCACTAGCTTCACAAACTTAACAAGATCATATTGTCCTTCAAAGAAATACTGGAAGCACAAAGAAAAATAAAAATGATATAGTGAATAAAATAATAACAAGTAATAAATTAGGGACCTGTTGCCAATCTACTATCACTGACTATATAAGATAAGAATTTTCATGCACCTGTCCTCTAGCTGGCTCATGACGATCCCAGAAGACATAAGTCTGAATCACATCTATCCCACCTTCCTTGCTTTTTGCAATCAGATCAGGCCACATCTGACATTACATGAAAAGTGTAACAGGTATCAATCCAAAAACCGAGTGTTAGGTCTAATTGCAGACTCTTGTGCATTCTGCACCTAAAATCATGAAGTTTGGAAGCACCAAGCAAATTCCAGGAACAAATAATTGATTCATTAACGAAAAAATGAATCAACATCTTCCTTGAGCTACGTAGGTCTAATTGCAGATATAGCTCGAACAACAATAACAATATCTCATCAGTAGCAAAATTCTCAGATTGTATATTTTGTTGTCCTATTACTTTTGTGATCTCTCCATAGAGTAATTGCCTGTTCAGTCCAATTTTGTTCAGAAGTGTATCTATCAGTTAAGACAGCAGAAAGTAAAAATGCTACATAATTGAATGCCCTAAAATCATTTCACTTGGCCTGGTAAATAATTAGTATTCTAGTACAAACCAAACTTGAAAATTCAAAATTCAGCCAAATTATAGTCATATTAGAATTGAGATGCTTTCATCTCTGTCCAACTCCAAAAATATAAAAATCCATATCTAAGTGTTCAGAAAAAAAAAAATTCATCAACAAGCAATTAATTCTCCACATGTCCTCGTCGTCCGTCCTTACTGATGCTACTTTTTTTTTCGATCATCATCAGCAAACCAATAAAAAAACTAAATTGACAACGAAAGTAGAACTATAAGCTGGTAAGTTTGATCAATAAGCGAAATTAGAGGATTGAAATTCGTACCTCAGGAGTAGCACGAGGATAGTGGATGCCACCGGAAATGAGCATACGACGGTGGCCGTCGATGATCAAAGAGCGGTGGTCATAACTGACGTTGAAAGGCTGAAAGAAGTTGGCGGAGACGAGTAAGAAATGAATTATCGAATTCAATAACAGACATCGAGACAGTACAAATTCTCCGATCATTCTTGCAAGCATTTTCGTTTACTTGGAGAGAAAAAACAGAGAGAGTGGAGGATAAGTATAGCGGAAAATGGGAAGTTTTGTCATCAAAGAAAAAGCTTAGAGTGAGCGAGACGGGGGAACCAACCAACTACTGCTGATTAAATTTAAAGTATAGTATTTCGGATAATGACAAGTTGCTTATGAGTATGGATAAGCTTATTAAAAAAAACGACCCAAATTTAATTTTCGAAATACATTTTGATTTTTTATTTGAATCCGATCGAAGGGTTGGAGATTGTTCAGTCAAGCAAATGTTTTTCTTTTTTTAAGAGAAATTCATTAACAAGCAAAAAAAATTGTTAATTACATCTAATAAAAAAAAACTTAGCCAAATAAAAAAAACTACAGGACTATTGGTATGAATCACCCTGTCACTGAGTAAAAATGACAGAGCAAGAGTTATGACTAAAAAGAATAAAATCAGTGGTGAATACATAATTGGTCATTTTGAGGCTAACTTTACATATGTGTGCGTAAAAAAATTTGTTAAATCGCTCGTTTTTTTTCTGTATATATACATATCATCTCAGTGTGGTTCATAACCAATTTTTACGTACTATCATAAAATTTCTCAACATTAAGCTAAATTTGGTCTATAAAAGTAAAATAGAGTCGTTTTGAACAAACTTAGAAAAATTTATCGTTTATCGTATATTAATCAAGTTGAATGTTGTAATTAAATACAAACTCAATTAGTTAATTAACTATCCGAACCTTAACTGTTTATACTACAACCAAAAAAATTATGTTTAAATCAATTATAATTATATAATATGACAATTTCTAGTTTATCAAATCTCTAATGAAATGATCAATTAATTTAAAATATAGGTAAACAAATAATGATTTAACTAATTTAAATTCTAAGTAAAAAATCAAAATACAAAATAATTTAATAAATACTACTCAAACCTAAATAGACAAACAAGTTACAAAGAAAAAGGAAGAGAAAGTAGGGAAAAAAAAAAAAACTAACCTAAGGTGTCCTTTGTAATTTTACCACCTTTACCACCAACCTAAAGAAATCACAAAAAAATCACAGAAAGAGAAAAAGAAAAGAAAAAACATGAAATTTAAATTGTCTTCTTTTCTTATAAAACAAAGTAGTGGCGAGTTAAATAGGAAAAGACAGAGCAATTTATTAATGTTGGGCTTCTATTTGGGGGTGTTATTTCAGCACCCTTAACAAATCTTTCTTGGATATAAAGACCGGAACCACCCTGGGGTGGTTCCGCAGTTGGAGGGGCCTTGACCCCTTATCATCGTCCCTTAATAGAACTGGGTAATTAAGTCACCAAACATTGTAGCATCAATCAAATAAGAATGAATAGCATCAACTACTAGTTTATCATCAGATTCAAAAGTAACATGTTGATAACCTATTGAATCAGCCTACAAAATGACTTCTAACAATACCTACACCTCACAATTTTGGATAGGGAGAGGTTCCCTCAATCTTGGCGATTGGAGCTGCCAAAAAATGCCCTTGGAACCGCAAAAAAAAAAAAACAGTGCTAATACCACTTTGAGCAAATTGGGGAAAGAAGACAATATCCACATTGCATTTAAGCCATCTAGCAGGCGGAACATGCCACGGAGCACACGAAACAACAACAACCGCAGAAGGCAAGGGACGTTTAATCTAGTTAGCTTGAGCCTAATCACATAGATTTTCTATTGCTTCTGCAACCGTCCGAGTAGGAAAAACAACTATATTATTCTATAATTTTTCAGTTTGCTGCCGCCGAATGTTCTAGAGGAGCATGCGTCACTGTTTTAGATGCCACCATAAGCACTTCGAGCATAAATCTCAAGAAATTGTTCGCATTTGCCATCTTACTTTGAATTAAATCCAACTGCCCCCCCCCCCCCCCAAAAAAACATTTTTAGCAAAATCATATTCAATAAACAAATGCCAATTATCCTCAATGTCAGTATTACGGAAAATGCATTGAGTCAGATTTTAATATTAGGGTCTTTTAAATTTGAAAGTTAGTAATATTTTACTGTATCTTTTTTAACATGCCATGCCCTTATACATGTAATATATAGGTTCTTATTTGTTAAATTAAGTTTAATATGAGTCACGTTTCAGTTTGATTTAAGAAATAATTATCCAATATTCGTGATTATGTTGAAGCTCAATATATAAACATGAAGTCGATATTTTGTGAACTTAAATGGTTGTCACACTTTCTTAAAGAATTTTATATCACTAACTCTTCTCATCCCACTTTATTGCGATAACCTTGCTGCTATTTCAATTGACCCTAACTATGTGTATCATGAGAGAACGAAACATTTAGACATTGATTGCTATATTATTCAAGAGAATATTGATTCTAGATTCCACATTACATCGTATATTCTACTCATAATGAACTCGAGGATTGCTTCACAAAATTCCTTATGCACACTCAATTGTACCTTGTTATCTAAGTCGGGATTGTTTCATGCGAAGTTTCCAATTTGAGGGAGGGTGTAGAATAGTATTTGTAAATATATTGTACAAAGAAGCTAATTTATGGTGATGTGGTAAAAGTTCTTAGTTATAAAGTTCTAAATATCATATTTTTCTTCTCTATAACTACATAAACAGCGTCATATCATTCTTTTGTGAACCAATAATATACAACTCTAAGATATTTTCTCTCTTTAAGTTCGTAAGTTTACTCATGGTATGATAGTTTTGTATTCAACGTTGAGTCATCCATTAATATTTGCTTCTCTATATGGTATTTGGACATGAGAGGTGTGTGCTGTATATCTCATGTTGCTTGATTAGATAGCTATATAAAAATGTCAATTCCTGCAATATTGCGATATAGTGGCACCTCATATGCTTGATCCACAGAGAAAAAGGGAGTATAAGTCATTAATATTTTAGCATATGGGTGCCTATGCAATCATTTCGTATTACTTCGTTAATAAATTTGAGTTGTATTGTTTTTCTTCACAGGCTAGCTCAAGTTCATAGTTGAGCCACAATTTTAATCACTTTATTCTACGAGCCACTCCACATGTTTCCTCCTTAAATATGTGAAACAATCATTCTCTTTTAAATTAACTTTTACAATGAGTTAAATCTTGGTTTACGATGTATAATTTGTTCTTTAACTTCTTAATTATTATTATTTTATCTATAATTGATAAAATAAATTCACGATTTCATAAACATTATAGTAATATTATTATATCATATTAGAATTGATTGTTATAAAAACTGAAATTTTTTAGGAGCGTATGATGCTTTGAGGAACCCATACATTTTATGACACTTTTTGTAAAAGATGTATTTTGCAACATATGCCGCAAAATGTACGGGGGATCCTCAAAAGAATTGAGTTTCCCGTAACATTTTTGCAATAAAAATTGATGTTTGGGTTAAGACATATGTTTCTTTTTAATTCATATATGTGAGAGTTTTATTAATGGAAAAAGTTAAACAAAAAAAATTTGTGATGTTGTTCTTTGACGCTTTGAGGACTATGAATTTCCTTGTGATAAAAATGGTATTTGCGATTTTCAATGTTAAGAAAAAAAATATATTAACAGTATTAAAGTTAGAGAATTTTTTTTAAATATCACGAATTAAAGTTGATAACATGATGGGACATTTATACCAATCAATTTTCTCAATTATAATTCGTTAGAAAAAATAAAAAAATTCCACAAGAGAACAAAAAATTCAAAATAGATAAAATTCATTATTTGCTCTCAATCAATAAAAAAATTGAGTGAAAATTACGACGTGTACTAATGCGGTTACCTTTTTTGCTCATGCCATGTCTTCTTTGTTCTTGATGTGAGTTACCTTCTAAAATAGCTAAATGAAATACTATATAAAAAAAAAAAGTAAAACTGCATGATTTTTGTTAACATCTCCCTTTATTTATGGATTAAAAAAAAAACATCTCCCTTTATTAATTTAGGGATAATTTCAAATTTAACCTATATAGTTTCGTTGATTTGCAAAAGATAATCGAGGTTCTCATCCATTTGTAAAATCAAGGACTTTTACGTAAACATTGCCAAATTGGCTGTTGATAACCTAAAAATAGAAATTTTCAAGATTTAAATTTGTATAGTACCATATTTACAATGAAACTATGTTCTCAATTGTTTAGAATCGTCATTTTTGGAGTATTCTCTCTCTAAATATTAATTTTCTCTCTCCTAACCAAACAATGGCTAAATGACGTCAAAACCAAAAAATTGAAGAATTAAAGTTGTTTAGAATATCATTAATTCTTGAAATTTTCTAATTTGAGATTATTAACTGTCAAACAGTATGAGTAGTTTTATATGGATCATCTCCCGATTAAAAGTTTACCACGTATGTTAAGACTTGAACTTAATATCTTATCAACTTGAAGTATTGACCACTCAAAATAATCTTAATTGGTGCTTCCTTGATTTTAATACATGGTGTTTAAGATTTTTCACCCAGACTAATAAAATATTTAAATGATTAATTTGCTTTTAATATTTCTGTTTTAAAGTTAAAACTCTAATTTTCATGTAATGTTTTTTCTTAAAAAAATAGAATTGTTTGCATAATACTAAATTTATCTCATACCATACACAAGGGCAAAAAGAAACAAATTTGTCAAAAATATATTGATAATACAAAACCCCGTATAAAAAAAAAAAAGAATAAATTGATAAAATCTTATAATGACATATATTAAAAATCGAAGAGAACAATAAACAAGAAATCCATTTACCAAATATATACCTAAGAATTTCCTATTTTACTTTAAATTTTAAATTCAGTATATCTAAGGTTGTCAATCAGGGTGAGGATTCCCTGTTCCTATCGAGGATCCACCCTAACAAGATAAAGAATTTCTGAAAAGTTTTTTATGAGATAAGGATAATGAATTTTCTATCCTCAAAGTTGAGATAAGGAGAGGATGAGAAATACCCTTAAAGCCTTGCGGAAATCTTATCCCCAATAGGGTGGGATAAAAAAAAATTTAACCCTAAATTGAGATGAAGATGGAGATGGAAATACCCACCCTCCACGCGCTATGTAAATATGGTCCCTGATTCAATAGAGATCTCCAAAATTATTAATAAAATTATATATATATATATATATATTAAATGTTGATATTAATTTGTATACTTATAAATCTAATTATAACATGAATTGAAAATTATATATATTTATTATCTTTACTTAAAATATTTAATTTTTATAATAATAATTTGATATTATATTTTTTTATAAAGTTAATTTATAATTAATATTTAAAATAAAAATAATTTTTTTTTGTGGGTGGAGAAGAAAACAGTTTTTCCTGATTTTTATATGGGGATAGAAATAAAAAATTTCGTAAAATTTGAGGATAGAGATGAGAAATCCATTCTTCATTTCACCCCGTCTCATCTACAACCCTAACTAGATATTTAGATATTGATTATCATATTTTTCGAGAAAATCTTGATTCCCGATTCCTCATTTTATTGTATGTTCTACTCATAATGGACTTAGAGATTGCTTCACAAAATCACTTATGAATGCTCAATTGTTACCTTATTGGCCAAATTGGTTCGTGTCGAGTTTTCAATTTGAAGGGGGAGTTTAGAAAAGTATTTGTAAGTATATTATACGAAGAAACTAATAGTTATGTGGTGGAAGTTGTTAGTTAGAAAGTTCTAAATAGTATTTTTTTTCTCTATAACTATATAAACAATGTCATATCATTCGGTTGTGAGAAGATAATATATAATTCTAAAATATTTTCTCTGTAAGTTCTTAAGTTTGCTCATGATATGATAGTTTCATATTCAACGTTGAATCACCCACTAATTTTGTTTCACGCTACATATGGTTTTGGACATGAGAGTATTGTGTTAGATATCTAACATTATTTGATAAGAGAGCTATATAAAAATGTTAATTCCTCCATTACTGCGACATAACGACGCATCATATATGTTTGATCCATAGAGAAAAAGGGATTATTAAGTAATATAGAGGCTAAATATTTTAATATACGAGTTCTTGTGCGATCATATCTTGCTTCACTTTATTAATAAATTCGCGCTCTATCTTGTCTTTCTCCATGAGACTAGCTCAAGTTCCCAATCGAGCCCTGATATGACCACTTTATTATTCATGAACCACTTCACATGTCCACTCTTTATATATATGAGACAATTATTCTCTTAAATTATCTTTTGGGATGAGTTAAATTTTTATTTTTGATATATATTTTTTTAACTACTTAACTTTTGTTTATCTCTAATTGATAAAAAAATAATGATTTCGTAAATATTATAATAATTTTATTACATCATATTAAATTTGGTCGTTATAAAACTTGAAGTTTTTTTTAGGGACATGAGTCCTTTGAAAATCTCATATATTTTGTGACACATTTTGTAGAAGATGTATTTTGCAACACATGTCGTAAAAATGTACGAGGATCCTCATAGGATCGAGCTCCCTATAACATTTTCCGATAAGACACAAGCTTCTTTTTAATTCATTATTATATCAAGTTTTATTAATGGGAAAAGTTTTTTCTTTAACTTGTTGCTTTGTGATACTTTGAAGACTAATTTTTTTTATGATAAAAATGATACTTATGGTTGAAAAAAGCAAAAAAAATTGAGTAACAGTATTAAAGTTGGAGAAATTATTTTAATATCACTTGTTAAGTTTGCACTCAATGGACAAAATTTTGGAGTGCAAATTGCGACTTGAAGTGATGAGTGTTACCTTATTTGCTCCTAGTATCTCTATTTTGCTCTTGATGTGTGTTACCTTCAAAAATAGCTAAATGAGATACTAGTAGAGAAAATTGATTGGATAAAAAAAAAAGACTCCGAGCCCATTTGGTTTACTTATTGTTTGTTGTTATAGTTTGCGGTTGGAAAAATGCTATTTTTCTAAAAAGTAGAGATTCTCTACTTTTTGAAAGAGTCAATTTTCATGTATAAAAGACAAACAATAGTTCTCTAACCAAACACTTAAAACTCTAATTTTTAATATAAAAAGGCAATCAGAAGGTTAAAATGGAGTAAACAAACACCTCCTCTATATAAAAGTATTGTTTGGTTCATGAAATGAAATAGAATGGTTATATAGGAATAAGAAAGAACATAATAGATATTCTTTAAGAATAAATAACTATATTCATATGTTTGGTTGATTGAATGACATAAGATGGAATAAGTAACTTTTTTTTTGTTTTAAAGACAATGATAACTTGTGGAAAAATCCTTGATCGGAGCACTTTCCTGTGAGGCGCCGTTGGGATCGGCCGGGGACACTCCGATGCCAAAGTCAGTAATATTTCTGAGAATAAACTGTAAGCACAAAAGTAGAGAATCAGTAAGTGTACCTTTGATCCTAGGAAGCTGGGGTATTTATATAGGTTTCTGTAACCTTCAACATTAATGGGGAAGCAGGTGAAGAGTTGTGTCATTACTCATCTTTAATTGCTATCAATTCTCCATTAATCCCAACATTTAGCATTGAAACCCTCAGAGTTGAGGTATTCGAACAGTCAAGTCTTTATTCTCCTTTAATGGCTATTAATTGCCATTTAATTGTATTTATTCCCATTCATGGATGGTAATAAATGCGCTTTTTGGTATTCTTAGATCTGTCAAGGCGTATGTACGCTCTCCTTGAGAGCTATGGCGGGTCTCCACTACTCGCTCTCATCGGGTGTATCTCGCCATGGTCAACGTGGTGTGGCATAATGCTAGAGACTCCTTCCTTTTCCTTATTATTTGCATATTCGCCCCTGCATTAATCATGCATTAATTATCATTAAATATCTCTTTTAGAATGAATAATGGTTTGCCATTATTTATATTAATTTTCCCTTATTCCTTATTCAAAGAATAATTTGGGTTGTTATCAGAAGCCCCCCCCCCCCTAAAGGTATAAAAAGCTCTTTAGGGCTGTCTAAATGGTGTTTTATTTTTCCATCTTGGAGGAAAGTGGACCCGCCCTAGATGGGATCATATATGGATATGATGCACTTTTAGGGGTTTTTTCTTCTTCGTGAATAGGTGGTCAGCTGTATCCATTGTTAGCCTCTAGGGGCTTTTTGAGAGTTATATTTCTTTTAGAAATGGAATAACCCGCCCTTTATGGGACCATTTGTTCCTACCGCATAGGATTACGATTCGCCTTAGGGACTTTTTTTCTTCAGTTCTGCCATATTGAGGAGAATGACCCGACCTTAGGGATCAGTAAGAATGATCAGCCATTTAGGGACTTTTGTGCATTTTGTGGAGGGTTTTGGCACTCTAGGCACTTGCCTTTTTAGCCTTTACTCATTTTCCAAAGTGTTTTTACTTTGCATTTGTGAAGGCGAGACTTCGTTATTTCTATGATGAAGACGTGAATTCATTACTTTGATGAAGACGAGGCTTCATTGTTTGGAGATGAAGACGAGGCTTCATTACTTGGATGAAGACGAGGCTTTATTATTTGGATGAAGACGAGGCTTCATGAATTGAAAGAAGACGAGGCTTCATTAATTTGATGAAGACGAGGCTTCATTGTTTGGAGATGAAGACGAGGCTTCATTACTTGGAGATGAAGACGAGGCTTCATTATTTTGATGATGAAGACGAGGCTTCATTATTTGGAGATGAAGACGAGGCTTCATTAGTTGGATGAACCCTTTGCTTTCCAGAACTATTTTTACTAATGCATTATATCTTTTAGCAAGTAATTTTCTAGAATCTGGTTTAGGATTTCTCTGATTGTTTAGGGTAGGTGGCCAACCGTACCCCAATGTGTGAACCTTTGTGAAGGTTATAAGCTTTTATTCCTGGTGAGGAAGTTAAGCTGCCTTAGGCGATCGATTTGCTTTCTATCTTTGAGGTGAATCGATCCGCCGCCAGGTCTTGAGACTCTTCTTTGGGAAGAGTATTTGAGAGTGTAAAGTTCTCACGTCTAAGAAATGTTTTAACTCTGTCTCTGACGGTAATCAATTGTTTCCTATCTTTGAGGTAGATCGATCCGCCGCTGAGATTATTGTCCGATTGTTTGTAAAACTTAAGTACAATTGTTTTAATCCTTATGGTCGCCATTTACTTTTACATTTGCGTAAGTAAATATATAAGTTTGTAGGATTTAATATGGAGTAGGTGGCCAGCCATACTCCGTTGTGCGAACCTTTGTGAAGGTTTGAAGCTGTTCTATTCCTTCTAGAGGAAGTAAAGCTGCCTAGGGGATCAACTTGCTACCTATCTTTGAGGTGAAGCGATCCGCCCGTAGGACTTGTGAACCCTTCTTTGGGAAGGGAGTGAGAGAGTGTAAAGTCCTTGCGTCCAAGGAATGTTTTAACTCTTTCTTGAATGGTGATCATCTAAAGATGGATCCGCCCATGAGAGTGTTCTCCTATCTTTGAGGAGAAAGTTGAGGGTGTAATGCTCTCATGTTTGAGACGATTTTAACCCGCTTTTGATGGTGGTCAATCCTTTTCCTGTCTTTGAGGAGAGAGTTGAGCTTATTTGAAAGCTCCTGAGGGTCTGTGCTTCTTATCTTTATGGAAAGGGGATCCGACCGTGATGGGATCAATTGTCCTATCTTTGAGGTAATTGATCCACCTGTGGAACTTTTCATTCGCCAGCCACTGGGCGTATATCAGCACTAAAAGCTAGGCAAATGAATATAAGAAGTATGGCGAGAAAGAATAAATTATAAAATATAGGATACTATAACAGTTTAATGCACATATAAGAATATGTAAAAATACTGATTTTTAGGCCCATGGTTCCGTCTTTTCTGAGCAACTAGAACCGTATCCTCAATGATGTTTAACTTATGAATAATCACATCTGGGCTTACTCTTGTGGGGATCTCATTCTCCTATGTAAATACGCTTTCAGACTCAATGAGAACTTTTTTAACATCCTCTTTAATCTCAAGTTTTAATCCTTTGGCGATCCGCACCCGCTTTCCATCAGCAATAAGGAGCGTTTCTGTGTCGCCCAAAGCTGTAGTGACAAGTTAATATTTCTCACCTTCGTCCTCTTTGGATTGTGGGCGGATTGATAGTGACGCCGAGTATAAGTCTCTTTAGCCACCTTTTGGTTCCCGCTAATCATTACTCCTCCTTTGCTGGTGGGAATGTACATTGTCAGACGACGGATGGAAATTAGGGCTGCAACCTCTGGCCCTTGGTCTGGATAGTGTGACCCGTCACTCCAATGATGTCAACAATGGTTGTTTCTATTTGGATCGGATCAACCTTTAGTTTGGCGAATGCACCTTTGGTGATGACATTACGAGAACTGCCCGTGTCTTTACTCGCTTTATTTTATCTCCCATCCTTGAATTGCCATTGTTACTACCAATGCATCTGCATGTGGAGAGATTACTGGACCTGTTTCTGCAAAAGGAGCAATGGAGGGATGTTTTATCCAGAGCAGATATTTTTGCTTTTTCCACGGGTGGCTGATACACTGGTCCATCTGCTATGACATTAATGACACTTTTGAATTTATTTTTGGGATCTGTCTTCTGCTTGTCATCTTGTTATTTGTTATTCTGGACAAAGCTATCTAGTTTGCCAGCTCCCAGCAAGCTTCAGTGTGGTGGCCAACCTGTAGTACGCTTTGGCGTTTCTTCCAACGGTTACATGCTCCCCTCCTTTGGGTTCGGGATATGTAATGTCCCGCTTATATTGAATCTTTTCTTTTATATTGTGGCAAGTTGGAAGCTTTAAACATTCTGTCCGCTTCGTACCCCAGGATCCGTGCTGTGAATGGCGAATTCATGTTAACTTGATGGCGTACCTTTCTGCATTGTTCTCTTGTCTATATAGAGCGGTATGCCCTCATCTTTCAATCTCATCATCCGTGTGTTCAATGTTGAATCGTGATGGTAAATCTGGCTCTTGATCTTGATATCGATCATGTTGAGGTTATGCTTGGAGCTATGGTTTAACGCGGATGGATGTTGTCACAACCGTGGGAGCCATTTTATCTAGCTTCGAATATCTTGTCTCCGCATCCTTCAACATTTTGCTAAAATAATAGATGGAGAACTGCTGACCTTCTTCTTCTTGAATAACCATGGTGCATATAGCTTTATCCATGACAGATTGATACAAATGCAGGTCTCCCCTTCAGATTGGTCTGCTCATCAAGGGTGGTTCTGCTAGGAATTGTTTTATACCTTGATATGCTTGTTGACAATCTTTCTAGTATGATGATCCGCCCGTTCAACCTCTGGATCTTTCTCACCCATTGTGGGGTTTTCATTTAGGCGCTCTTTTCACATTTTTCCTCGCATGGCTTTTATTTAGGCGCTCTTTTCACCTTTTTCCTCGCAAGGCTTTTATTTTATCTGGATTTGCTCTAACTCCTTTTTGGCCAATGACATAGTCAAGGAATTTTTCTGAAGTGACTCTGCATATACACTTCTTTGGATTGAGCTTTATTTTTCATATCAGTGTTTGCACTGGTTGTAGTATTAGCAACTCCCTTGTACCTGTGGGTTAGCACTGAAAGAACTCCAGAAGTGGGGCATACTCTTTCCATTATTAAAAGATTGTGGTAAGTCATAAAAGCTATATTCACTTACATTGGGGATCAATGGCTTGATCCATGGAACATACTTCATAGCAAAAGAATGTTTGCATTTGCCTTGTTGGCAAATATCATGTATGATGCAATTCTCTTTATGGAATTTTTAATTCATCTTGGAATCAACTTAATAATTCCTTCGCGTTGGTCCCTGACTCTAGAATGAACTTAGTCAAAGGATAAAACCGAGTAAATATTATATGTCAAACAAATTCATAATAGAATTTTAATCGTGCTTGTTTTAATAATAATATCATGTATAACGGTCATAACCATAAAGATTGCTACTGCACATGAATATCATAATGAATTCTTAATAAATAACCATTATGAGAATGGTTTAAGAATAATGTCCTTTTGTATTTCAATGCACATTAATATCCAAGATAGCATATTTATTTTAAACGTCATAAAAGTTATGACATTCTATATTAGGTAAGATATCTTACATAGTTGCTATTTACTTGCAATTAATATTGTGCATCCATACATTAATGGCATTCAGAGATCATTAAAGCCTCATTTGAATGAGGTGTAATTAAAGAAAGGTAAGTGATGATTTAATAATATAGTTATATATAAAATTACTCTTATATCATTTCATTTGTACGAATAAAATAAAAGAGAAAGGGTAATTTTGGAAGAAAAATACATGTACCATGATTCTCCTCCAATTTGGAGTGTAAGGAAAATTACTCAAAATCCACTATCACCTACCTTCACATACAATCCTCCAATCTTTAAGGAATTCTCATGTATATCCTAAGAATTTCGCATAAATTAATGTTCTGATCCGAAACCGACACTTGCACTATTTTGTAGTTAGCTCAGGATATGAAAGTTTTGTTTATCCAATTTGGTAATTCATCAGTCCATAATGGCTTTAATAGTTAGGGACAATTACAGGATAATTACAAATAGACTCAATATTTTCAAGTCTCTTGTGTTGGTAACAGAAATTCTAACAATGTCAAATAAACAGTTTTTATATGAATAGACACACCCTTGTAAAAAAGGGAACGAAATAACTGTTTGACAAAACAATATTCAAATATATGAATTTTTGATATTAAAAGTACTATATAGGAGAAAAGCCATATATAGATGGTGAATTGTACAAGGAAAAACCAAATATGATTTTTTTTGTAATTTTTTCTAATAGTTATATGCATGTTCATCCAAAAGACCGACCAGATCTAAATAATTTGTAATTACATGAGCCCTTTTATGATATTTTAATATCAAATGACAAAATCACATTGAATGGATGATTTTTTTTGTAAATCCCAAGATTACGGGTCTTATACATGTGTTTGTACTAATTCAATGATAATATCATATTACACTTGTCATGCATAAAAATATGAGGGCATAGTAAGCATGCAAGATTTAATGAAAGATTTGTGTCTATGACTTCATCTTTCACAGTTTATTAGATTTATCATAATAACATGTAATGATATCCATAGCACTTTATAAGAGTGAGGGATCTCAATTTTCTTTAATTAAAAATGGAATAAGAAAGGGGAGGAAACTTATCTTTTTCATCATAAAGTTCCAGATTTAATGTAGAAAACTCTTTCCCACCAATATATGGAGAACAGTATCTTTGGATAGATTTGTTGTACTGATTGAGCCAAGGTTTGAGATTGTGATTTCTATTCCGTTGACTCCATTGTTTTGTTCTTTGTGAAACTTTATACAATCAAGATTTTGTGATCTTCTGTTTGTTAGAGATCCACGCTCACCGCACCAATTGATAACTTGTGGAAAAATCCTTGATCGGAGCACTTCCCTGTGAGGCGCCGTTGGGATCGGCCGGGGACACTCCGATGCCAAAGTCAGTAATATTTCTGAGAATAAACTGTAAGCACAAAAGTAGAGAATCAGTAAGTGTACCTTTGATCCTAGGAAGCTGGGGTATTTATATAGGTTTCTGTAACCTTCAACATTAATGGGGAAGCAGGTAAAGAGTTGTGTCATTACTCATCTTTAATTGCTATCAATTCTCCATTAATCCCAACATTTAGCATTGAAACCCTCAGAGTTGAGGTATTCGAACAGTCAAGTCTTTATTCCCCTTTAATGGCTATTAATTGTCATTTAATTGTATTTATTCCCATTCATGGATGGTAATAAAGGCGCCTTTTGGTATTCTTAGATCTGTCAAGGCGTATGTACGCTCTCCTTGAGAGCTATGGCGGGTCTCCACTACTCGCTCTCACCGGGCGTATCTCGTTATGGCGTATCTCGCCATGGTCAACGTGGTGTGGCATAATGCTAGAGACTCCTTTCTTTTCCTTATTATTTGCATATTCGCCCCTGCATTAATCCTGCATTAATTATCATTAAATATCTCTTTTAGAATGAATAATGGTTTGCCATTATTTATATTAATTTTTCCTTATTCCTTATTCAAAGAATAATTTGGGTTGTTATCAGACAACATTACCCTCAAATATAATTTATTATTTCTTTTAAAATTTTTAATTATTGTCATCAATTATTTAAATATTTAATATATTATTAAAGAAACAGAAAATGCAAAAAAAGTGTGAAAATGGGAAAAACGCGAAAAGCAAAAAATGATAAATAAAAACACGAAAAGGAAAAACGGTAAGAACGCGAAAAGACCAAAAAACTACTAAAGATGAAAAAAAAAACGAAACTTTTACCTAAATTATGAACTACATGACAATGATCAACTGTCTGTTTCATGAAAAAACTTTAACATGTGAGATTAGATTGTTGGGTTTTGAAATTTACGCGTTTGACTGTTGACATTATTAATGCCACGTGTCATTTTTTAGCCATTTTTTGCATGTCATAAAAAAAAGCAAAATGACCAAATTGCCTATGGTTTTTTCTTTCCCCAAATCACACGATTAAACAGTAAGACTTCACCTTCCTCTATATCTAGGTTTTTTTTTCCTGCAAGTGAACTTGGGGATTCAGAGGATCGAAATTATGGAAGATTAATTCATTCTCAGATTTGTTGTGGTTAGTATTTAATTCGAAATTTATACTTTTCAATCGTGACCTTCGTGAGCGTGTTTCCTGCAAGTCACTTTTCAATTTTATATCTACTGAACTAAAATCACTTTTCAATTATACCTCTTACTTTATGCTTACTTTATGCTGTGTTGGGTCATTGTTTTGTCGAGAATCTTATTAAGTACTGTGAATTTTTTAAAATATTTTTGTCAAATATCAACATGGAGGATTCCAGTCTTATCATTAGATTACATCATGGAGGTAGTGTAGTTCAGGAAGGGAATGGGTTGAGATATATTATTGGAATTGTTGTAGAAAAAGAGAAAGTGGATACTGATAAGTTAGGAATACTTGAATTATTATGGTTTGTTCGAAATATTGGGTATGGAAAAAGTGGTTATGTGTACTTCAAGAATGGGCTAACTGGTGAAATTATAATTCTTAATAATGATGTGGATGTTATGAATATGATAAGATCTAATGGCAATAATGATATTATGGATGTGTACGTGGACAAAGTTGAAGATGCCAAAGTTAGTGGGTCCGAACATGATAAGGAAAGTATGCATAGTGTTGCCCAAATGTGTGTAAATACACTACCTACCTTGAAGCAAGCAGAAATTGCAGAAGTCACTCCTCTAGGTCAAGATACCATATTTGAAGAAGCAGCTTCACAAATAGAGGAACTCAATGAAGGTGGGCATCCTGATCTGCAAGATGAAGGAATTGTTTCACATGTTGATGATGTTGGAGATGTTGATGTAGAATCAGATTGTGAATCAGAGGTCGATTCTCACGAGGATGAAGATATTGTTGGTGGAAACGACTATGATTCAGAAGGCAGTGAATTTTCTGAGGAATTAGCTAAAGTACGGGAGATTCGTGAAGCTCAGAAAAGAGACAGATCCAACAGAAAAAGACCTCTACCTCCTCCTAAGATTCTATTAGGACGTTTAGGTATAAGTAAAAAGGTAGAAGGAGAAGTGAATAGGGATGAAATGGGAAGTCTACTTAGTGGTGATGAGGATTATATTGGGTCCTTGGATGTAGACAGTTTTGCATCAGATTATAATGATGGAGATGGACCAAAAAGGAGGAGAAGGAGAAGAGTGCATTATGATCCAAATTGTGAGGAAGTGTGTTTTGAGACTGGGATGGTATTCAAGAGTGTTTATGAGTTCAGAGAAGCTTTTACAAAGTATGGTGTAAAGAGAGGTGCTAAATTGAAGCTCAAACGTAATGATCCCATGCCCACATGCTATTGCTGTTGGTCTCGTGAAATGTAATAGGATTGGTTCCAAGGGGGGGTTAGAAACTAATGTAACTTTTTCGCTTAATTGTGCTGACTTAATTTAATTCTTTAAATAACTTCACTCAGTTTTGGGCAGCAAGGCTGAGTGAGATGTAAGACAGCTTTAATCAGAGGCTGACTAGAACTGTTTCACTTGTGAGTTGGGAATTAACACTTAAGGTCAGCTTCCAACTCAGCACTCTGATTACTCAGTGTCAGCTTATACAATTTATATCCTAAGTAATTTAAGCAAGCAACACATACATATATATATTAAGAAAAAGGGTTAGATATTACTCAGCAGTCTTATCCTGGTTCGGCCTCACCGCCTACGTCCAGTCCCTAGAATCCTTTCGGGCTTTTTCAATCCACTACTGAGCTCTTTAAAGGTAGAGCACAAACCGTTTACAAAGCAATTGAGTATGAAAGAGTACCGTCCTCTATTCGTCTACTCAATCCTATTGAGCGCTATAACCGAACACTCAGATTTTCTCTACCGTTGAGTACTAAAACCGAGTACTCAGCACCACTCTCTCAATCTTTACAATTGATACAAATTTGTTCTTTCTAGATGAAGAACACTTTAGATGAATACAAATTCACTCTAGACTTTTACACATAGATTGGATTTGGGTGTAAGAACTTGCTTTTTCTATTTAGACAGCTTCTCTTTTGGATTTTCACTCTTGTGAAGATTTGCTTTTCTGTCTGTGCTTTCTTGTGTTTCGGCAAAGGATCCAAGTGATGAACTTGTCCTTTTATAGCAATTTCTGAAGCTCCAATTATTTGAATTTGGACATATCCGTTGAATTCAAACGGTCTTCTTGCGTCATTCATTTGGTCATCATTCAGAATCGCAGGCCAATCCTATCGTCTGAATTTAGCAGGTGCCAGGCTTGCCAGTTTCGTCTTCTTGCGCCAGGTTTCGTCTTCTAGCGCCAGGTTTGTCTTCTTGCCAAATGCCAGTTGATCCATGCGTCTCGAAAAGGTCTTTGATCACATTTTTTAGGCTTCTGAATTGGTGCAGACCTTTGTCGGATCTTGTCTTTTAGTAAACGGATCATTCGTACTGACCAGACAAACACTCAGCTTGACTTTATTGACGTTGCCTTTGTTCTTCATCTTTATCGGAGACTGGGTAACATTCTACTCAGCGTCTTCGGTCAGCTTTGTCTTCAAGCGTTTGTTCTGAAGAAGACTTTTCTTTTATGATGCTGAGTTACATTCTACTCAGCTTGTGCTGTGTCTTATGCTGACTTCGTTCTGTCTCATTTTTTATTCATGTTCTCATTTATTCATATACTCAATATTGAACAAACACATTAGTACAATTAAATCAAAGTACTTAAATTTAATTGTCTTAATCATGGGATTAACTTAAATAATTTTGTCAAATCAAAATCATGTGGAAATGTGTTTCAACAAACTCCCCCATTTTGATGTTGGCAAAAGTATTTAATTATGGAACTCAGCATTGAGGTTCCTCATGATTGCTAACCTTTCTTGTTCTTCTGAAATTACTCCCCCGTAAGGGTTGCATCTATTGACTTAATCCATCTCTAAACCTTCTAAGATTTAATCGAGAGAAATTAAGACATGCCATTACTGACTTAGTTCAATTCTAGACCTTCCAAGATCTAATTCATATGAGCCTAAGGTCAGTTTTCAGAAGTAGGTCAATTCTTGGAACTTTATTACTCAGTGTCGCATATAGATATCAGAGTTGTATGCTGAGTAATTTTTACTTGTATATTCCTTATGTTCACAAGATGTAGTTTGTTGTTCAATGAATAGATAAGTTTGGACAGATCAGCATATAAGCACAATAAGTAAGCATCGCATATATAAAGTCAGTGTGGATAAAAGATGCTTATAATATTACTCAGCTTAACAAGAACATGCCATAAAGTGTAAGTTACAAGCAAAGACTATATTGACTATTGCTAGTACTATTTCTTGGGTTTGGTTTGGGAAGTTCGTTGTTGCTGAGTGTAGGTGCTCGGGTCAGCAAAAGTTGAACCAGGCTTCTGTTGAGTTCCGGCAACTGGCTTAGATATCTCCCCCGTTTTCTGCTGAGTTCCAGCAGCTTGCTTTGTTCGTTCTTTCTCCCCCATTTTGCCAACATCATGAGATGGAGGAGAGGAAGCAGAGAAAGTTCCCTGTTGAACAGCACGAGTCAGTTTTGAGGAATACAGTTAGAGTTGACTCGTACTCTCTCTTAGTCCTTGGAAGACCTGTATGCCATCGGCCATACTGGAAGCGGGGATTTTAATGTTGGCACTGAGCATACTTAGCAGATACTCTTGAGATTTCCCGATCCAAGTGATCGATTCTGTCATTCGGGCATAGGATTGATGGTACATTTTGAGCAACACGGTATCATAGAACTGACGTTGAGCATTTGTATGCCGGACTTGCGCAAGTGTGGATTGAGTGCATTGCAGAATCTCATTAGTCTTGACTTGGTCAGTGTCCATTTCCTCTTTGCTCAAGTTGAGTAGGCGAATGGCCTCACCAATCTGATCGATGGAGCACTGAGAAGAGGAGGAGATAAGGTCATGAGCTCCGGTCAGCTAGGAGAAATGTTGATTAACCTCAGCAGATGTTGCATATGTTGAGTTCACAGCTGATAAGGTGTTGACTTGACCTTGGATGGAGTTCATATGATTGACCATCATCAGCTGGAGTTCAACTAGCTTCACTATGGACTCTTGCTTGGGCTGTTGAGAGACGAAGGATGTCATGACACTCATCAGATCTTTGAGACCCTTAAGTTTGGTCAAGAGCTGAGTGACAGAGGAGATTTGTGTTGGCTCGTATGAACAGACCCAGCAGCATCGACGTGAGTTTGATGAATATCCTGAAGTAGAGCTTGAGCTGAGTCAATAATTTTCCTTCCAGACTCAGAAGCATTCAAGTAAGCATAGGATTCATCAGTGTGTTGCTCAGGGGCCGGAATGTTAGTAGCACCGGATGGAGGAGGTGTTTGGTGCTATCCAGAAACAGAGGTGCCAGCGTGGTCAGCAGCTGGACTTTTATTCAGGTCAGTGGAAGGTGCTGACTGGTTTTCATTCTGCTTTGAAGGAGTAGGAAGAATTTGATCAGCAGAGATATTGACTTGCTCAGTGTCAGTCTGAAGTTGAGTAGATTTGGGAGGTTGAGGCAACTCAGAACTGACTTGAGCAGGAGTTTCCTTTGCTAACTCGTTGTCTTGAGCAGCATGGACTTCGAGCACTTGCTCAGTGGAAGGATGAGCAGAAGTGTCGGCAGAAATAGGACCCTTAGGAACTTTGGGGTCGGCTTGTTCCTCAACTCGAGAAACAGAGGCTTGCTTTTCCTTGATTTGGTCTGGAGTAGGTTCAACGACATTGGTGAAGAACTGGAACTGAAGTCCGGTCAAGTCTGTGATTGGATCTCTGAGTGGGGCGTCATCCAACAAATCGATGAGGTTGGGTTTTTGGGCTTTGTGTTTGAAACGCTTGTCCGAGCTGACCTTGTTGGTTTGAGGTGAGGGATCAGCAGCAATAGAGTCAAGGGACTTAGAAGAAGAGTTGAGTCCTAGGTCAGCATCAAGGCCTTTCACAACCTTATCTTTTACTGTTGACTCAGCTTGGTTCTTAGCTTGCGCAGCATCAACTGGTGTACATTACTCAGCATGACCCATCTTGTCAGCTTGAGGCTGATCCTCAGTATAGCCTTGCTCTTCCTCCTGACCAGAAGGAGTCTTCTCCAAATCAATTTCTTGACTTCGTACAAAATGGGATTCCTTTGTGACCATGAAATCAAGTGGGTTAGCATCAAGCGGCTTTATCCCAGAGATTTTCTTCCTCTTCAGAGGCTGATAGGGAGTTTCCTCACTTTCTTCCTTAGGCTCAACTTGCCTTTTCTGTTTCTTCGCTGACTTAGGTTCCCCTTGAGTTTGCTCAGCAAGAGCAGCTTTCTTCGCACTAGAGATTATCCGAAGCTTCCTCGGAGCTGTGTTAATATCTTTGGTTGAGGATTGGTCAGCTTTCCTCCTTTTGTCCTGTCTAGTGCGGTCAGTGGGTTCATTGTCACCCATTACTTTCTTCCCTTTCTTGGTCAGCTCAGCATGTGCTTCTTCAACCATATTATCCTCTTCTTCATCCTCAGCTGGTTCTTCTTCAACCATAGCTCCTTTTCCTTTCTTAGGTTTTATGGGTTGGTTGTAGGCTAAGCCGAACAGCACCGCCGCTGTGATTTCCGTACTCGAAACCTCAATTTCTTCTAACAAGCTCACCTGGTGATCTTGAAGTGTCTTTGTGATGAGGGACCCCATCCTGAGAGTGTTGGTACTGCGTTGAAAAGCTCCAATAAGAAAAACGGGCATATTGAGCGACTTGTAGTTTAGCATGTGCCAGATAAAGCACTGCTCAAAGTTCGAAGCTGATGAGGAGGAGTTGACCTTGGGGAATAGGAAATTGGTCAGGATATAGTGAGCCATTTTCTGAGGCTGACCCATGCATGTACTGACAATTTCTCCTTTGTGATTCTTTGGTTTATGATAGGGGTCAAAAACCCCTATCTTTGGGTACGGTTTTAGGACGGGTTTTAGCATTATTTAGTTAATAAGTGAGCATTTCTCGCATTTAAATGCTTTTGTGTGAGTTAGTTAGGAATTGGAAACGTTTTATTTATTTTTCGTTGTTTAGGCTCGTTTTATGACCAATTTGGGCAATTACGGCCAAAATAGCATGCATAGTGGTCAATTTAGCCTTTGGACTAATGTTATCTGGAGTTTCTGTACATGCGCAGGTATAAGTTCGGACGAAAAAGGCATCGACGGCAGTCGGCAAGCACGCGGGGGCATACCGGGCAAGAATGCTCGACGAGCGGGCCTCCGTAGGCCATGCCTGCTCGCCGAGCAGACCGTGAGAGGCCTGCTCGCCGAGCAGGGCGCTGCTCGCCGCGAGTAGCACCTGCTCGCCGAGCAGCTCGCCCTGCTCGGCGAGCAGACCTGTGGGAATTGGTCAAAAAGACCAATTCCGCCCCCACGACGGACCCCACGACTTCCTACCTGCATAAGGACACGAAAATAGGTCAAAAAGAGGGCCGAGCCACGCCTATAAATAGAGTTTTTCCAATGTAAATTAGTATCTTTTATCTTTGTAATTTTCTTAGCTTTTCATCTTGAGAAATCCTCTCCACCTCCTCCATATCCTTCAAACCTCCATTGAAGACACCTCCGAAGCTCCGTTCACCGAGGATTGCTCAAGCTCCATCCTTAAGTCCTAGGAAGACGCCTGCATTGGTAGACAGGTTCCCTGAAAGGGATTTTTCTTCTTTTATATTTTGTCTAGCCTCTGATACATGTTATGAATCCTAGACTCATTGTAACTTCGTGACAATACTTTCATCTTTGATATATATTATAGTTCTTGTTCATTCAATTGTTTTAATGCTTTAATCTTTGTCTTACACTTTGTCTGATTGGTTTAACTCATTCGATAATCCCAAAATCAAGTTGGCACATATTGCGAGCTGAATTTGACCTAGTCAGTGCCTATAGGATTGACGACCCTATAGAAGATTAAGCCCAAATTGCTGAGCCTTGGAGCTAGTTTCGGCCTTACAAGGGAATCACGAACTAGGGACTTTAGGAGGATAGGTCGGGTTAATCGCCTCGGACACAAGTGACTTAGGTTTTAATTCAATTGCTTAAACAATCTATTTTCATTATCATCGTATCCCTTCATGTTCCTTCGGATAATTGCATTGGTAAAAGATCACTTAGGAGTAGTTTAACTTAATTAGGGGTAGAGTAACTTAATTAGGCGTAGAGTAACTTAGTTAGAATCGGATAACTTAGCTAGGAATAGTATAATTCAACCTAGGAGTAGATTAACTTAGAAAAACCAACTCAAAACCCCTAAGCCTAGATAACACCTGAAACCAAGTAACTCGATACTTGCAGAAATAAATCCTGTGGACGATAACCTGGACTAAACCAGAAATTTATTACTTGATAACGACGGGGTACACTTATCCCTAAGATCGGCCTCGCTCCACAACCGCCACTACACCATATATGGTCTGTTGCAACACTGAACAAGTGTTGGCTAAAGTCATTTTTGTGTTGCTAAAGATGTTTAGGCAACATGTTTTGCCAAAAAAAGGTGTTGCTTTTTCGCTTGTTGCCAAAGAGGTCTTTAGCAACAGTTTTTCATATTTTTAGCAACACTGATACAAGTGTTGCTATAAGTATCAGTGGCAACACTTGTCTGCCTTATAACAACTGAACTGCAAGTGTTGCCTAAACCATAGATCAGATAACACTATTATCGAATAAAATATTTAACAACACTTTTGAATTTTCTTGCAACAGGTTTTTATATAACATTATTTTTTAATTGCAACTCTTTTTATATAGAATTGCAACACTATTTAATTTAATATTTTTTATTTAAGCAACTCTTTCGTATACAATTTGCAACATTTTTTAATTTAACACTTTTTAAGCAATTCTTTCATATTATGTTGATAGCAACATTTTTCGTTGAAAATTTAATAGTTTTTTAATGTAAACCTTAATGTATGCAACATAGTCTTTAACACGTGCAACACAAAAAAAAATAAAAAAAAAATTTTAATTTAAATAATAGCATAATAAATCCTTAATTGCAATTACAAATCTATAATAGGTCAATATGTTAATAAAATTTAATCCCAAATGATCCAAAACAGATAATAAAAAAAGTATAATAAAGTCATAATGTAATTAACCTATTCTTCAAACTCAGTAGTTTTCTCATTTTCATTTGAAATACCACCATATGTATCCTCAATATCAATGTTGAGCTTGAGATTAACTTCTACCAGTTTGTTTATGATCATTGTAAGCTCTTCCTCACTTTTTTATCCACTTCTTGTTTCATTTTCTCCTCCATTACTCCTTCAATTTGGATCAGTTTCTCCTCAATTTCTCCTTGCAATTGGTTTTTTTATCTTTATTAATTCCTCGCCATAGGGAGAGTGCACTGCACTTAAATGCAAAGTCAAGCTTTTTGGTTTGATTTCCACACTAGTGAGATTACGGCAGATTGCACATTATTGTGAAATCATTAAGCACTAATAACATAATAACGTGCATTTAAAAAGCATAACTGACAAGTGCCTGTCAAACCGATATATCAACTAACAATGCTCATGTAAATATAAGTTAAAAAGGAAGCAAAAAGACAATTAAGAAAAAGAGGGAAATAGATTAAAATACAGCTTCCTAGAACGGGCACGTAACAAAGATCACTTGGAGAATAAAAAAAAATTGAAAACAATATATAACCTGAATGAATCTGAAGATGAAGCCAAGCATTGAAAAAATATACATGTAAAATGCAGCACAAAAAGCATCTACAGAAGTTATGGATCACTATCTTATATGTCCTATTTTAACTCATCAAAAGGATCCAAAACATATTAATAGAAGGCTGAAATCATAAGAGGTAAAAGCTTAGAACGCCTAAATTATGGGACAAAGTTTTCCATTGGGAAAAAAAATATTACACTCATTAAAGCAGGCATGAAGGAACACTAATAACTAGCTCTAGCTCATGAATGCTCCTGTAAGATTTAGGAAGCTCAAAACAGCAGAGAACCCATCTACTTTTTGTGATAACATGAATCTTTAACAACATCAAGGAACCAAATCCTTAATTGACCGCAACCAAAGAGGAGATTGACTTGGAAACAAAGGTTGTAATATGAAGACCAAGAATGTAAGGCAAAATTTAGGCAGCGGAACACTTAGAACTAATAAGTAATAATTAACTTAATAAAACTAATAATAAACTTGCACAACACAACAACTAATAATAAACTTGTAAAAACTTAACAAAAATTTCATAAGAAATAGAAGTTAGTACAGAGAAGAGAGAGAAGTAAAGTTGTCGAAGTATGTACCTTTTAGATCGACGGTTATGTTGGAGGAGATGAAGTGAAGTTGTCGAAGTGGATGAATAAAGCCTAGAGGAGATGAAGTCTTCGAACTGAGACACAGAGAACCCTTTCTATGGCAGTCGCACGAACCGTCTGATTACAGTTACTTCAATTTTTAACCTAAATTTCACCTGGGACCCAAAGGCGACCGCCTCTCGCCTGCGGCGGAAAGGCGGTCGCCTTTTGAATTTCGCCCGCCTTCCATTACAGAAGGCGATGGCTTGATCTCCTGGGTCGCCTTTTGCAACTATGGTTTGATATGTCATTAGGAATTAGGATCTTATTATTAGACTAGAAATTTTGTTTTGTTTTACAACTTTAGAAGTTAAACTAGTCAAATTGAGTTATGGTTTTACTTTCTGCGTTTTTCTATGTTGTTTGTCGCCTCGCCTTGAGACAATATTTTTTCGTTATTGCCTCGGCTCGCCTTTCACCTTAAAAAACTATGGGTACTAGTGAAGAGAAGTAAACAGTTAATTCCAGCAAAAGAACTACCACATGTTCAAGAGCACATGAATCATTCAGTCAATATTATGAAGAGTTATAATTTCAAGGACCTTGTAGCGAAAAAATCTTCAATTACTCTTCTAAGCCAAATTTTGTGATTTAGCATGAAAATGCAAGGAAAACTGGCTGGAGGTGAACCAGTATAAAAATAATTTAAAGTTTAAAATGTAAAAATCATTATGTTACCTAATCAATTATGACTAAACCTAAACTAAGCTTCAAGCTTTTTGTTAGACATTAATTTATTCAGACTCGTGATATGGACGTGGAAATAGATGAGCACATTTTTTATCTAGCCTTACAACTCGATAAATTATTGAATGATAACTTGGGCAAATGCTATTGCTGACAGCATATCTCTATGATATAACATTATCCTAGCATATGCACACTAAATAAGAGGACAGATAGATGGTCTCCAATAACCTTAGCAAAAAAAAAAGTACCAAACTCATCCAACTTCTTTTTCAATGGTGTTGCTTCCTGCAAAAAAGTAAAAAATAAATAAAAATAAAAATTGGCATTCAACAAGATTATTCTGAATGGAAAGATTGAATCAAGGGACACAAAACAGTTAGAACAAGAAATAGTTGCATATAGTTCAATATTACAAAACATGTGTAATGCATAGGACAAGTACTTTTAGGCACAATTCAGGAACTAACACCTCTTGCAATATTATCTTGCCATAGATTCTTTAATACCCTAGTAAAGATCATATACAGTAACAAATTTTAAACATCATGGTCCCAAAATTGGCTCCATTTTAGCAACTGCAATTGATATTAGACCAAAGCACATCAAATATGAAATATACAACTGCAAGCCACAGCCAATGCGAGTTTTTTGATTTTAGCATGCCACTGATATTAGACCAAAGCACCAACTACGACATTCAACTAACCAGAGTAAGTATTAACATTTTTCAAAAGCAGAATTCCGTACTAGCAACAGAGGCAGAGTAGAACTGCTGGTGGGAGCAGAAACAGGAAGGGCAGAGTAGAAAGTAGCAGACTGATCCTCCGATGTAAAAAGCGGCGGAGAATCACAGAGGAACTTCAGAACTACTGGCGGAGGCCAACCGCATACCGATGGATTGTGGCGGTGCACAGACAAACGTCAGTGGTTGCTGCAAGAAACTTATGGCATGAATACGAAAAAGAGAGAAACCTAATACGAAGAAGTCACCGAAATGTCAGCACTAAAATCCAAATATTCCAAATGTACCTTCAAAATGAAATGATACAAAATCAAAATTCAGGGATTAACAGAAAATATTAAACAAAAATGAAAGAATAGAGAGATAAGGTCGAGTTTTATTTCTGTCGGGTATAGACTGGAACTGCTCAATGTCTATCCTTCAACCTAAGAAGCAAACATGCATTGAAAAAGATTCTGTAATCTCAAAATTTCAAAAACAAGTATATCTATAACAGCAACACTAAGTGCCCAATTTTCTCAAAACAGACAAACAAATATGACAAAACAGACATGCAACTAAAGGTTTATGGATGCTCTATACTATAAACTACATATTGCGTACAAAAAGAGTTAGAATTAGTAAAATATCACATTTTCCATATTTGACAAGATTTCTAATATATTGATATCAGTGAAAATTATGCACCAATCTTCTGTTTTGTCATAATTCATATACACAATAGATTCACAAAGTTCAGAATGAATATCAGGAGAACTTTTAGAAATCTTCCCCTTATGCAATAAATTTGAGATAAGATAACATGCCTTTGATTTTAGTTCAGAAGATATCCCAAATGCTTCTGGCTGTCTAAGTTCAGATTTTACGCTTACAGGACAGTTAGTGCAACAACCTACAAATATAAAACTTTTCATCAAGGAAAACTTCAACCATAAACTAGTAAAAGCATGATAAGTAACAGGTAAAATAGGGGAAATTTTGAACAAGTAAAATAATGTAGAACACCGAGAGCAACAAACATATTAGGAAGCATGTTAACCATTTGTGGATTGGTATACCAGTCCAAAACAGGTTTCCTGTTCTATAAACAGGATTGGTCTTGTTCTGTTACATAGATGGTCCAGTTCTGTTTCTGTAAACAGTACTGTTCTGATACATCATTATTATGTTATTACACCGTGGACTCCAGGAGAATAATTAAATGCCAATACCATCAAATCTTCGACGAACAAAAAAAAGGGTAATGCTAGGAGGTTCAAAATAGTTTTTAATGCACCGAAAGCTCATGGATTTTAGACACTTGAGATACATCCATTTTCTCCATCCATGATAAAATGAACAAAAGAAAGGAAACAATATCTTAATATTATAAGTGGAAACAAAGAAGTCACTTCATTTTCTTCACTTCCAATTCTATACATTTATCCACTCTTTGTTCCATAAAGAAGCATATGCAACTACTTCTTTCTCGTCATATATTAAAACCACATTTTTTCTTCAGTTTTTAATCTTCAACTATCAAGAGGAAATACCACTCATAAGTGCATAAAATGAAGATTATAATACCATTTCCTTTCAACTTAAGGCATGCATTAGTTCAGACAGTTTACAAGATTCTTCCATGAAAAAACTTTCCTTTTTTTTGCTTTAGATTCATATCAGTGTGAGACGATGACGTTTAAGATAATATATATCTACATAATACTATTGTCTATGTATTTTAGTTTGGTATTGTTAGAGTCATACACTGATGCAAATGCTTAGCTACTAATTTCAACCACATGTATAAATCAATTATTACAGGGCAGTATCACTACAATGGCATGTTAACAGAATGAATCTCTAACAGCCATTTGCTTGCTCATTCAATTCTGGGCACTTTTTATCTATAGGTTTTCTTTTCTTTTGTGCTCTTTCAATTTTGGTCTATTTGCTAAGATTTATAAATCACACCTTGTTCAATCTTTCCCCTTTTTAACAAAAACCTATTGGATTTAGAGGAAGCTTTTTCTGGGTTTAACAAAAATCTATTGGATTAAAAAGGGCCTTACAACCCAATAATCTTAACAGAGACAACTAAAAATTAAAAAGGACCTAGAATTAAAAACTTAAGCAATGGAAGAAGATAACCTGAAACCAATGTCAGAACAGAAGCCAATCGAACACAAGACAAGAAAGAAGGGAAATAGACAGTCTTCTCTGGGGCCAGTCGAAGAGACACCAGTCGCAAACTTACGGATAGTGATGTTCAAGATTTAGGTTTCGGCAAGAGGTTTGAAGCCATGATTTTCAACTCGATTCAAGTTTGTCGATGATGTGAGGAATGTTGGAATACAAAATGAAATTGGGTTAGGAGTTTATCTTAAACTTTTGGCGTGATGCTAGAAATTTGAGAATACCGAATGTAATTGGCTTGGGAGTTGTTTAAGTTTTGGCGAAAAATGAAAGAGGGAAACCTAAAAATTTTGGGGGGAAGAAATGAGCGCTAAACTAAATATCTGGGAAAAATTATTTTGAGAGATTAGTGAGAATAAAAGGTTTTATTAATATTAAAGTAGAAAAGATAAAATAAGAATAATAGAAAGTAGAATTTAATAAATTAGTTAAAAAAGATATTAGTGAGAATAAAATTTAATAAATATATTATTTTGCTATTAATATTAAAACATATTTATTTTATGACTTTTTTTTGCTTAATACATCACTTGCCCCTGAATTTATCCAAGAGTTTGATTGACCCCTAAATTTACATGATGTTTTATTAGTCCCTTATACTTGCTTAAAGTATAATGATTAAGTCCCTGAATCCATAAAAATGTAAAAAAATAAAAAGTTAATTTGTTTTAAAGACTTAAAATTACTAATTAAGTCGTTACTTTTTAAGTTTTGATTTTTTTTACAGATTTAGACAAATTGCAATGTATGTCACTTTAAAGAAATTCAGGGGTAAATAAATCACTGTAAGAAAGTTTAGAGGGGCAATAGGTCATTTTAAACAAATTCAGGTGGCTAATATGTTACTTGAAGGGGCTAACGTGACATTATGTAAGTTAATGGGGTCAATCAACCTTTTTGGACAAGTTCAATGAGCTTTTTGAGTATTGAGCCTTTTTTTAATCCTATTGTTTTGCATCTATTGGAAGGAAAAAAAATGATTTAGATAAAAAAGTGTTTCAATTTTTCACATCTCTTGCAACACTTCATAATTAGTGTTCTAAAATATCATAGTTATGTGAGTTTGACATGTCTTTTGCAACATTTTATAAACCGTGTTGCAAAAGATCCAAAAAAACCATAATTAGTGCGACACATTCCTAGCAACACATGTATTTTACGTTGCAACAGACCATCTATGGTGTAGTGCGCGCGAGGCCGCGTCAAGTTTTTGGCGCCATTGCCGGGGATTTATTTCTTCTGCAATATCGAACCAAAGGTCGATTTGTTAGTTTAGGCATTCATTGTGTATATCTTTGTTTATATCATTCATACTTGCCTATAGCTTATACTTGTCTATATATATACTTGTTTATATCATACTTGCTTATATTCGACTATAATTTATACTTGTATATACAAATACTTGTTGATATACTATTACTTAAAATCTGTAACATTACTTGTACTTATAAAATCGTTCTTCTAGCAACTATGGACAACAGAGCGTCAAATCCGTCCATGAACGATCTCAACACAAAAATGGATTTCCTTGTGGCTTCATACAGCCGTAATAACCAACCAAGGACACAATTTTGCAAGAGATGCGGCCAGAATCACCCCGGTAGGGTATGCCACATCAACTATTACGTACCTAGAGGTGAGAATGTAAGTTACTTGGGTAATCATCAAAGGTATAATTCTGAACCCCCAACTTACAACTATTACGATCAGGAGCATACACGATATCCACCGGCGCCCTACATGGCACCCGTGGATACCCTTCCATGTTCCCATTCTAACTCTGATTTTTATGGCAGGCAAACAGAGTGCTCAGAAGGAATAATGACCCTCTTAAGAGAGATATCCGTCCGACTGGCAGCCAACGAGGAGGTATGCAGGACCCTAAGCAACCAGCTTGCCGCAATCAGACAAGAAGAAAGGGAGTGCCAAGAGGCGTTCCTCTTACAAGAGGAGGCAATTCAAGCCATCGCCCTGAGGAGCGGCAAAGAAGTGGACACACTCGTGGCACCTCCATCGCAAACACATCTGTCACCTCAGGTAAGTAGGGAACCGGGAGTGGTAAGCAACCCCGGTCCCGCATCTGAAACTCCAGCTCCTGAAGTAGCTGTAGAAAAAGTAGTTAGGCCTTATGCACCAAAACTGTCATTTCCTCAGAAACAGAAAAAGGCCAACCTAGATAAGAAATTTGCTCGATTTTCGAAAATCCTTAGTAGACTAGAAATCAATATTCCATTAATGGAAGCATTAGAGGAAATGCCGAACTATGCAAAATTTCTTAAAGACATGTTGTCGAAAAAGAAAAAGTTTGGGGAAAATGAGATAGTGGCTTTAACAGAACAATGTTCAGCCATAATCACCCATAAATTACCCCCCAAGCTTAAAGATCAAGGGAGCTTTACCATCCCGTGTAGGATAGGCAACATGCATAGATAGGGCATTATGCGATTTAGGAGCAAGTATTAATCTTATGCCTTTATCAATTTTCAGGAAATTGGGACTCGGAGAGCCTAAACAAACAAACATGACACTGCAGCTAGCGGATAGGTCGATCGCACGGCCTAGAGGCATAGTTGAAGATGTATTGGTGAAGGTGGACAAACTGATCTTCCCGGTCGATTTTGTGGTCCTCGACATGGAAGAAGATGACTCCGTCCCCATTCTTCTTGGGAGACCGTTCCTTGCAACCGGTAGGACACTAATAGACGTCCATGGAGGTAAATTGGTCCTAAGGGTGCAGGACGAAGAGGTAACATTTAACGTTTATGAGTCTATGAAATTTCCTCAAGAATGCTCCAAAAGTTGTAACTTTGTAGATGCGCTAATAGATGAATGTATTGAGGAAGTTGACCTTAACATGAGAAATACCTCTTTAGAACTCGGTCTAGGTGGTGAGGGATGTGAAAACTCGAATGAACCATTTGAAGATCTCCCACCTGAAAAATGTTATTGGGTCAAGGGTAGAAAAGAGGATCTTGATCGCGAGATCAAACCTAAACCCAAAACCTCGTTAGAGGAACCTCTAGAATTGGAGCTTAAGCCCTTGCCCAACAATCTGAAATATGTTTTTCTTCAACCTCCCACAGATTTACCCGTTATTATTTCTTCTTTGTTGACAGTTGAACAGGAAGAAAAATTGGTGGAGGTGCTGATGCGACATAAAAGGGCCTTTGGATGGTCAATCCACGACATCAAAGGCATCGACCCCAAAATCTGCACGCATAGGATTTTTCTTGAGGAAGAGATCAAGCCATCTGCCCAACCTCAATGACGGCTCAACCCTAACATGAAAGAGGTGGTAAAAGCCGAGGTTATAAAACTCCTCGACGCAGGTATCATCTTTCCGATTTCTGATAGCCAATGGGTAAGCCCGGTTCAATGCGTGCCCAAAAAGGGGGGGACGACGGTAATGGAGAACGAAAAGGGGGATAATCCCAACTAGAAAGGTTACGGGTTGGCGTGTATGCATAGATTATAGGAAATTAAACGAGGCCACCCATAAAGACCACTTCCCTTTACCATTTATTGATCAAATGTTGGAACGGTTGGCAGGGCACAAATTTTTCTGTACTTTAGATGGGCTATCTGGCTATATGCAAATTCCTGTGGACCCTTTGGACCAAGAGAAAACCACATTCACTTGTCCCTATGGGACTTTCGCATATAGACGGATGCCTTTCGGATTATGTAATGCCCCTGCCACATTCCAACGTTGTATGATGGCTATGTTTTCTGACATGGTCGAGGAGTTCCTAGAAATTTTCATGGATGACTTTAATGTTGTAGGACCTACTTTCGACCAATGTCTTGAAAACTTGGACCGAGTCTTAGAACGTTGTGAAGATAAAAACTTGGCACTCAATTGGGAAAAGTGCCAGTTTATGGTCCAAAATTGTATAGTGTTAGGACACAAGGTGTCGGGAAAGGGGATCGAGGTCGATCCGGCAAAAATTGAGGTAATTGAAAAACTGCCACCCCCTACCAATGTAAAATTGGTCAGGAGCTTTTTAGGACATGCGGGGTTTTATAGACGGTTCATAAAAGACTTTTCAAAAATCACTAAACCCCTCACTCAATTATTACTGAAAGATGCTGATTTTAATTTCAATGAAGAATGTATGCTTGCATTTAAATTACTGAAAAAGAAATTAATCGAAGCACATATTATGGTAAGCCCGGATTGGTCCCTTCCCTTTGAGTTAATGTGCGATGCCAATGATCTGGCTGTAGGAGCCTGTCTTGGGCAGAGGGTAGATAAACTTTTTCGCCCAATCTTCTATGCTAGCAAAACCTTAAATGATGCACAGCAGAATTACTCAATAACTGAAAAGGAATTACTAGCCGTAGTTTTTGCCTTTGACAAATTTAGATCTTATTTGGTGCTGTCTAAGGTAATTGTTTTTACTGACCATGCAGCCTTGAGATATCTGATGAGCAAGCAGGATGCAAAACCTAGGCTGATCCGTTGGATCTTACTACTCCAAGAATTTGACATCGAGATCAGAGACAAGAAAGGGGTGGAAAACGTGATAGCGGACCACCTATCCAGGTTAGAGTCAGATCAGCAATCCTTAGAGCATGAGGCAATCAAGGAGGTATTCCCGGATGAAACGTTATATTCGGTAAAAACTCTCCCCTGGTTTGCAGACATCGCGAACTACAAAGTCGGTAACATTCTTCCTCTTGATTTAGATGCAAACAAAAGACGTAAGTTTTTGTTTGAAAGCAAACAATATTTTTGGGAAGAACCTTATTTATTTCGATTCTGCACCGATGGCATGATTAGGAGATGTATACCTGAGGAGGAGGTAGAGTCAGTGATTAATATGTGCCACTCTAGGGAACCAGGCGGCCACTTTGGGCCAGATAGGACAGTGGCAAAAATCCTCCAAAGTGGGCTTTGGTGGCCACAAATGCATAGTGATGTCAATAGTTATATTAAATATTGTGATGCATGTCAGAGAGTAGGGAATATCTCTAGGAGGAATGAGATGCTTCAACAAGGCATACTCATCTGTGAGCTATTTGATGTTTGGGGCATAGACTTTATGGGACCTTTCCCTATGTCACACACCAACCAATACATTCTTGTCGCGGTTGATTATGTCTCTAAATGGGTAGAGGCCGAAGCCTTACCCACAAACGATGCTCGAGTAGTGATAAAATTCCTAAGAAAGAATATCTTTGCCAGATTTGGAACCCCCCGGACTATCATTAGTGATGGGGGATCCCATTTCTGCAATAAGCAGTTTGACACGTTGCTCCAAAAGTATGGCGTAGCCCATAGGGTCGCAACACCTTACCATCCTCAGACCAGTGGTCAGGTAGAAGTGTCAAACAGAGAGCTAAAACGTATTCTTGAGAAAACGGTGGGGAATGCTAGAAAAGATTGGAGTCTTAAACTGGACGATGCTCTGTGGGCATACCGGACAACATTCAAGACTCCCATAGGAATGTCCCCCTACCGTTTAGTTTTCGGGAAATCTTGTCATTTGCCTGTTGAATTAGAGCACAAAGCTTATTGGGCGCTGAAATTTCTAAACTTTGACCCTAAACTTTCAGGTGACCTACGGTTAACACAACTACATGAACTGGATGAGCTCCGATACAACTCTTACGAGAATGCCAAACTGTACAAAGAACGAACCAAGAGGGTGCACGATAAAAAAGTACAGCGGAAAACCTTCCAAAAAGGCGACCAAGTGCTGCTTTATAACTCCCGATTGAGATTCTTCCCTAGCAAGCTCAAGAGTAGATGGTATGGACCATTCTCAGTTCTTGACGCACATCCCTCCGGTATGGTTGAGATTATGTTGAATGATGGAACCACCCAGAAAGTAAATGGACATCGACTCAAACTTTATCTCGGTAAAGACACTTCGGGTGTCCAAATCCTCCGTCTTCAAGATGATCAGTAAGTTGTCTTCTCCACCCTAACTCTTTACACTTGTTCTTTATGATTTGTGATGCAATGTTGGAACTTATTGCATATTTTTAGTGTGAGGAGGAGGGGTAGACAAACTTACAAAAATTGTATATTTTTTAAAAAATTTGTTGCGTCGTGTCTAGTTTAGTTTTGCATTTTTCGGGTTTTATTTATGTTTTGCATGTTTAGGACCTAAAACCGTGAACCTCCTTCGAATCTAAACTTCGTTATTTGTCATTGAGGACTGAGAACCGAATCTAAAATTGCATGACAACTAGTTTAGGTGTAGGACACAATCCTTGTATCTGTAAAAGCATGAGCTAAAGTTTGCATTTAGACCATACTTTTGAAGAAATGTCAAAATCATTACTTAGGTAGATAACTTAAGAATTGAAGGCATGTGATGTTGAACTTGAGTTTGGGGAAAACTAGTAAACACAAAATTGAAACCCAAAGAATTGTGAGTTGAATTTGAGCCTAAGAGCGAACATCAAAAAGCTCTTTTTCTTGACATTTTTGTGTGAATGCTTTGACTTGTGGAAAGATTACAGATTTTGCACCTAATACTGTGTTGAACCTACATGCAATGATTTGAGATGATAAACGATGAATCAGCCTCATTAGAATTAACCATTTTCTTTACCTTATTTTCTCTTTTTCATCCACTCTAGGAAGCCCCTTTGAGCCTATATTTTTGTAGTTTATAGATTTTTCTTTCGTTCTAACCTATTTTTGCAAACCACAACTTGGTTTGCTACTTAACCCAAAATTTTTGCAAAGCTCAAATTGAGCCTTTGTTTTCTTCTAGCGCTTTTTCTTTGTTTATGGCATTATAGTAGCAAGCCAAAAGGCTAAGAAGTGAATGAGCATCACTATCCAAAAAAAAAGGGGAAGAAGAGAAAAAAAAAAAAAAAGACGAACTAAAAGGGGAGAACTTCATCCCCAAGTTCTTTAAATCAAAACGTCTCAAGAAAACATCCCAAAAAGAGAATAATGGATGAATAAAAAGCTCAATCACTTCATATTTGCTAAAGCCATTTGAACTTTGTTTTTCTAGCGCTAGAACTATTAACCCTTGTTGTACCTTTAACCCTCTAACCACATTACAACCCCAATTCGAGGCTGTTTTTGATATCATCGGAGTCATATAGCATAGTAGAGGAACTCGGATGAATGTGCAAAATCAACGTAATCCTAAGCAAGAACATAAGCCGAGAGTAAACACTTTAGCCACCAAAATTGTGTGAATTGAGTGAACTACCTATGGTGAGGTGTTTTACTTAGCGATCCCCTCAAGCTCGTTTAATTGAACATGTGTCCTTTTGCTTAAAACTATGACCTATGATAATTGAAATGCGGCTTTTGGATATTGTGCCTCTACTTTGTATTTCTGAATGCATGTAATTACAGATGCTCGAAATTGTGTCAAGCACCTAGTCAAACCGGGAGGTTTTCTAGCTTGCTTGTGATTGCGGGTTTAGTTTTTTAGTTTACTTGGGGACAAGTAAAGTTTTAAGTGCGAGGAGGTTTGATAGGGGTCAAAAACTCCTATCTTTGGGTACGGGTTTAGGACGGGTTTTAGCATTATTTAGTTAATAAGCGAGCATTTCTCGCATTTAAATGCTTTTGTGTGAGTTAGTTAGGAATTGGAAACGTTTTATTTATTTTTCGTTGTTTAGGCTCGTTTTATGACCAATTTGGGCAATTACGTCCAAAATAGCATGTATAGTATAATTCCGTTATCTTTTGAAGCTAATTGGTCCGTCAAAAGTCGCACCAAACGAAGCGTTTGCTCAAAATAAGCGATTGGCGGGTCAATTTAGCCTTTGGACTAATGTTATCTGGAGTTTCTGTACATGCGCAGGTATAAGTTCGGACGAAAAAGGCATCGACGGCAGTCGGCACGAAAAAGCCTCCGTAGGCCATGCCTGCTCGCCGAGCAGGCCCCTGGAGGCCTACTTACCGAGCAGGCCGCCAGAGGCCTGCTCGCCGAGCAGGGCGCTGCTCGCCGCGAGTAGCGCGTGCTCGCCGAGCAGCTCGCCCTGCTCGGCGAGCAGACCTGCGGGAATTGGTCAAAAAGACCAATTCCGCCCCCATGATGCCACGACGGACCCCACGACTTCCTACCTGCATAAAGACACGAAAATAGGTCAAAAAAAGGGTCGAGCCACGCCTATAAATAGAGTTTTTCCAATGTAAATTAGTATCTTTTATCTTTATAATTTTCTTAGCTTTTCATCTTGAGAAATCCTCTCCACCTCCTCCATATCCTTCGAACCTCCATTGAAGACACCTCCGAAACTCCGTTCACCGAGGATTGCTCAAGCTCCATCCTTAAGTCCTAGGAAGACGCCTGCATTGGTAGACAGGTTCCCTAAAAAGGATTTTTCTTCTTTTATATTCTGTCTAGCCTCTGATACATGTTATGAATCCTAGGCTCATTGTAACTTCGTGACAATACTTTCATCTTTGATATATATTATAGTTCTTGTTCATTCAATTGTTTTAATGCTTTAATCTTTATCTTACGCTTTGTCTGATTGGTTTAACTCATTCGATAATCCCAAAATCAAGTTGGCACATATTGTGAGCTGAATCTGACCTAGTCAGTGCCTATAGGATTGACGACCCTATAGAAGATTAAGCTCAAATTGCTGAGCCTTAGAGCTAGTTTCGGCCTTACAAGGGAATCACGAACTAGGGACTTTAGGAGGATAGGTCGGGTTAATCGCCTCGGACACAAGTGACTTAGGTTTTAATTCAATTGCTTAAACAATCTATTTTCATTATCATCGTATCCCTTCATGTTCCTTCGGATAATTGCATTAGTAAAAGATCACTTAGGAGTAGTTTAACTTAATTAGGGGTAGAGTAACTTAATTAGGCGTAGAGTAACTTAGTTAGAATCGGATAACTTAGCTAGGAATAATATAATTCAACCTAGGAGTAGATTAACTTAGAAAAACCAACTCAAAACCCCCTAAGCCTAGATAACACCTGAAACCAAGTAACTCGATACTTGCAGAAATAAATCCTGTGGACGATAACCTGGACTAAACCAGAAATTTATTACTTGATAACGACGGGGTACACTTATCCCTAAAATCGGCCTCGCTCCATAATCGCGCGAGGCCGCGTCAGTTTACAGAACTCAATAGGGTATGTGATGCGCGTGTAGTCATTTGTGCACCTGAGTTCTGAACCTTCAGCTTTAACAGCTTAGCGAGATAGGACGGAGTGATCGTGATGTCCTTATTTTTGACCTTGGTGACTAAGTGGTCATCATCATCTTCGGCAACTCTGAGGTTAGTGTAGAATTCCCTCACCAGCTGCGGATAAGTGGTTCCAGGGAGAGAGAATAGCTCGGTCCAGCCATTCTTGGAAATCCACTCGCAAAAGTGTTTCTCAGCCTTTACAAAGCCTGAGGAGAACCAACGGCAATGGACTACCTTAAGGTTTTTGACGTTTTTGTATACTGGGAAGAATACCCTTTCCTTAGGTTGCTCGGTCCTTTTCCCTTTCTTCTTCTTTCTTGACGGAGTTGCTTGGTCAGCTTGGGGGTTTTTTCTAGGAGTGCTGACCTTGGATTGGTCATACTGACCTTGTTCTTGAGACTCAGTGGAAGTCTCTTGATAGTCCTGCTCAGCAGGAGACGGAGGGTTTAGGTCGGAGCGATTGTCGTCGTAATCGGCGCCGGAGATGTTCTGAGAATCGTTATACATGGTGTTCTTGAGGATTCTTGAGAGAGTTTAGAGAATTTGGGATTTGAGAGAGAGATAAATCGAATGCCAAAGATTTCAAGTGTAAAGAGAATTTAGTGGGAAATCATCCACTATTTATAGTCGTTTTGAGTTGATCTGATAGGTCGGAATGGCGGTTTCACCTCGAGTTGATCAATCGACCGTTATCTCTGGCATTTATGACACATTCGGCGCATGTGTTTTCTATTTATTACGCTTACGTCATCCTAGGTGGCTACTTAATGCACGTGCTAGCATTTATTGTGCAAGTGGCTTTACTCAGTATCTAGAATACTAAACGTTTGAAGTTCTGAGTACTCAGTTTTGCGTAGAGGGAATTTTTAGCATGCTTAGTAACTCAGCACATAGTAATCACTCAACATATATGTCTACTCAGCATGAAGTGATTTTATATCATACATGTTAGCTCAGCATGTGTTAGTTACATATCAAGCAATAATCACTCAGCATGTAATAATCACTCAGTATTCATTTAAGCGCAGAAATCTATTGAAGAGGATTAGACATACCGATAGCTTCCCTTAGTATGTTAAACTGCTCACGAGCCAGTGGCTTCATGAAGATATCTGCAAGTTGTTCATCTGTTGGAACATAGGTCAGCTTGATCTCACCCTTGAGTACATGATCTCTGATGAAGTGATGCCTTATGCTGACATGCTTCATCCTGCTGTGTTGGATTGGATTTTTGGATAAGTCAATGGCACTCTTGTTGTCACATTTGACTTCGATTGTTTCTGTTTATACTCCATAATCCTCCAGATGTTGCTTAATCCATAGGACTTGTGCCACACAGCTTCCAGCGGCAATGTACTCAGCTTCAGTTATTGACAGGGCAACTGACAACTGCTTCTTACTGAACCAAGATACTAGACAGCTTCCAAGGAAGTGACATCCTCCTGAAGTACTCTTACGCTCTAGCTTATCTCGTCCATAGTCAGCGTCAGTGTATCTAATGAGTGTGAAGTCATTTGTGTTTGGATACCATAAACCTGCATTAACTGAGCTCTACAAATATCTAAAAATTCTCTTCACGGCTATATAGTGAGATTCCCTATGGTCAGCTTGATATCTAGCACAGTAACATATTGAGTACTGAATGTTTGGCCTACTAGCAGTTAAGTAAAGTAGAGAGCCAATCATACCTCGATATAGCTTGATGTCTACTGACTTACCTTTCTCGTCGGCGCAAAGCACAGTGTCAGTACCCATTGGGGTAGATATGGGCTTGCAATCTTCCATATCGAATTTCTTCAATATTTCTTAGACTGACTAATGAAGATGCCATTCTTTCCTTGTTTGATTTGAAGTCCAAGGAAGAAGTTGAGTTCTCCCATCATTGACATTTCAAACTCAGTCTGCATCTGTTTGCTAAATTCCTTGCACATAGATTCATTAGTAGCACTAAAGATAATAGCATCTACGTATATTTGTGCCAGCAGGGTATCTTTACCCTTTCTCTTAATGAATAAGGTTGTGTCAGCTTTACCTCTGATATAGTTCCTGGTCAGTAGGAAACTGGTTAACCTTTCGTACCAAGCACGTGGTGCTTGTATCAGGCCGTACAGGGCCTTTTTGAGTTTATAAACATGGTTTGGAAATTTTGGATCTTCAAACCCTGGAGGCTGACTAACATAAACCTCTTCGTTTATAACTCCATTAAGAAATGCACTCTTAACATCCATTTGGAATAGTTTAAAAGTTCATGAAGCTAGTATATGCACACAATATTCTTATAGCCTCTAACCTAGCTACGGGTGCAAAGGTCTCACCATAGTCCATGCCTTCCTGCTGACTGTAACCTTGAGCTACAAGTCTGGCTTTATTTCTGACTACGTTACCTTGTTCATCTAGTTTATTTCGGAACACCCACTTTGTTCCTATGGTCTTTTGATTCCTAGGTTTTGGCACTAAATCCCATACCTCATTTCTCTTGAATTGATCAAGCTCCTCTTGCATAGCATTGATCCAAAATTCGTCGTGCTCAGCTTCGGTGAAATTCTTTGGTTCATGGACTGAGACGAACGCAACATTACTGAGATATCTCCTGAGTTGATTTCTGGTCATCAGGTTATTCTCAGCAGCATTAAGAATGGACTTCTCTGAGTGTCCACTTGGAATTTTGATCTCTTTGGGCAGTGTTGAGTTTTCAGGAATAGGTGTTTCAACAATCTCTGCAGTTTTATATTGGTCAGCAAAGGTAATATCAGGTTCGTTTTTACCTTTGGTCAGTCCTTGTGGTAATAACTCAGCGGCTCCATTTTGGTCAGCAGAAGCTGAGCATGGGTCATCTTCGGCAGACTGACTTGACTTTCATACAGGGTTAGTTTCATCGAACTCAACATGTACAGACTCTTCTAGAACTTGAGTTCGTTTGTTGAACACTCTATATGCTTTACTGTTAGTTGAGTACCCTAGAAAGATCGCTTCGTCAGCTTTAGAGTCAAACTTAGCAAGGTTGTCTTTTGTATTGAGTATAAAACATTTACAATCAAAGGCACGAAAGTAGCCAATGTTGGGCTTTCGACCTTCCAAAGTTCATAAGGGGTTTTCTTAAGTATAGGTCTAACTAAGGCCCTATTAAGTATATAGCACGCTGTGTTGACAGCTTCTCCCCAGAAATACTTTGGAAGCCTATTCTCACTCAGCATTGTCCTAGCTATTTCGACTAAGGTTCTGTTCTTCCTCTCAACTACCCCATTTTGTTGAGGAGTTCTAGGAGCAAAAAAATTATGGTCAATGCCGCTGACTTCACAGAATTCATCAAACTGTTGGTTTTTGAATTCTTTGCCATTATCACTTCGGATGTGAGCTAATTTTAGGTCTTTGTTATTTTCAAGTTTTCTAATCAGTGTTGAGAACATCTCGAAAGCTTTCATCTTTGCTACTCAGCAAGATGACCCAAGTATACCGAGAGAAATCATCTACAATGACCAAGGAAAATCTCTTACAACCCAAGCTCAGTGGTTGGACTGGTCCGAAAAAATCCAAGTGTAGTAATTCCAATGGACGCTTGGTTGAGACTATATTTTTATTTTGAAAAGACTTTTTGGTTTGTTTATCTTGCTGACAAGCATTGCATAATTGATCTTTCTCAAATCTAAGTTTGGGCAAACCCTCAACTAATTGCTTTCTTGCTAATTTGGCAAGGAGGTCCATGCTTACATTACCAAGTCTCCTATGCCATAGCCAGGAATTATCTTCCTTTGACACTAAGCATATATTTTTTGAAAACTTCATTTCTAAACTCAGCATGAAGACATTGTCTATACGAGGGGCAGTTAAAATCAAATCATTTGTTTTTCCCTCGAGTATCCGACACTTAGTAGCATCAAATACAACCTTTCTACCACTGTCACACAGCTGAGCAATGCTCAATAGATTATATTTAAGACCCCTGACTAGGGAGACTGACTCAATATTAGGATTACCTCCAATAGTACCTGATCCTACTATCTTACCCTTTTTGTTGTCTCCAAAACTTACGTTTCCTCCTCGTTTATGCACAAGTGTGATGAACTAAGTTTCATCACCGGTCATATGCCTCGAGCATGCGCTGTCAATATACCATAGCTTTGACTTCTCCGCGCACCTCAGGCTCACCTGCAATTTAAACTAGTCGTCTTTAGGTACCCAATTCTTTTTGGGTCCTCGTTGGTTAGCATGAATAGGTGAAGCATCATATTTTATTTTGTGACGGCATACATTTATGGTGTGGCCATCTTTACCACAATAGTCACAAAAAACTACCATTTGAGGGTATTTCCTCTTTTGGTCAGCACGATGGTGCTGAGCATACCAACACACATTTATAGTCTGTCCTCTCTTTCCACAATAATCACACTGACTGTTCCGCTGAGTGTACCGTCTATGCTGACCAGCACCTTGATACTCAGCATTTGGATAGAACCTTTTCTTAGCCGATGTACTCAGCTGGTTCTGTATAGAAGTGATGTCCTTTCTCAACTTCTTAGAGTCTGATTGGACTTCAGAGACAAACCCGTGCATGATTTCTAGATTTTCATCTTGCCTGGTATTGTCTTGAAGAAGTGTCGGAGATCACTCAGTTTGACCTCCTCAATATCATCACACCGCCTGCTGAGTGCTCGTATTTTCTTATTACACTTTTTGGTCAGTGTATAGAGACCACTCAGGGCATTAACCATTTCATTTCTGAGTAAAAGAAGAGATGTTACCTCATTGGAGTGTTCCTCTTGGTCAGATCCATCTGAGAGGTCAGCTTGCTCAGATCGGCAGTGGTCAGCAAATTCGTCAGCCATGAAACATATGTTTGCTGACTCAGTGGCATCAGCTTCTGATGAGGTTGACTCATCACTATCGCTCCATGTCGCCACCATTGCTTTTCTGCTACCTTTCTTTTCTTTCTTCAGAGTTGGACAGCTTGATTTAATGTGCCCAGTTTGATGGCATTCAAAGCAAGTGACAGGCTTCGAACTGTCCTTCTTGTATCTGCTGTCGCTGGACTCAGCTTTGTATTTATCGCTTCTTTTGAATGGCCTTTTGCTGTTCTTGTCATTCTTTCTAAACAGCTTCTTCATCTTTCTAGTGAACATGGCCATCTCCTCATCATCTGATGAGTCAGCTACTGTTGAGTCAGCTTTCATGACAAGTGATTTTTGCTTCTTGTCTTCTGAATTTTCTTTAGCTTCAAAATTTTTCATGGAGATCTCGTGGGTTAGCAGAGATCCTATAAGCTCATCATATTTGTATGTGGTCAGGTCCTGAGCTTCTTCCACAACTGTCTTCTTAGCTTGCCAGCTCTTGGGGAGACTTCTTAAGATTTTCTTCACCTGTTCTTCTTCCGTGAAGTTCTTGCCAAGTCTCTTAAGCTCATTGATGATGTTGGTGAACCTTGAGTTCATTTCAGAGATGTCTTCATTTTCATTCATCTCAAACAGCTCGTATAGTCTCATGTGTTGCTTCACTTTGGACTCCTTGACCTTGCTAGTACCTTCATAGGTCACTTCTAGCTTTTTCCATATTTCCTGTGCTGACTCACAACCTGAAATTTTATTGTACTCTGCAGCATCTAAAGCACAGTGAAGCATATTGATAGCCGAAGCATTATTCTGTAATTTTTTAAGGTCATCTTCTGACCACTCAGTCTCACTTTTAACAACTTTCTCATTGTTTACAATTTTGTAAGGAACAAACGGGCCTTGGACTATTGCAAGCCATGCACTCATGTTTGTTGCCTGAATAAAGTTTTTCATCCTGTTCTTCCAAAATGTATAATTTGACCCGAAGAATAAGGGAGGCCGACTAATAGATAATCCCTTAGGGAGTATCTGTGTTGTTTGATTTCCTGGAAGGAAACGAGTGCTGTTCTCAACCATTTACAGGGATCGGCTCAAGATAGTTTTATCTTTGAGTAGTGAGCTACTGAGCTCTAATACCACTTGTTGGTCCCGTGAAATGTAATAGGATTAGTTCCAAGGGGGGGTTAGGAACTAATGTAACTTTTTCGCTTAATTGTGCTGACTTAATTTAATTCTTTAAATAACTTCACTCAGTTTTGGTCAGCAAGGCTGAACGAGATGTAAGACAGCTTTAGTCAGAGACTGACTAGAACTGTTTCACTTGTGAGTTGGGAATTAACACTTAAGGTCAGCTTTCAACTCAGCACTCTGATTACTCAGTGTCGGCTTATACAATTTATATCCTGAGTAATTTAAGCAAGCAACACATACATATATATATATTAAGAGAAAGGGTTAGAGATTACTCAGCAGTCTTATCCTGGTTCGGCCTCACCGCCTACGTCCAGTCCCCAGAATCCTTCCGGGCTTTTTCAATCCACTACTGAGCTCTTTAAAGGTAGAGCACAAACCGTTTACAAAGCAATTGAGTATGCAAGAGTACCATCCTCTATTCGTCTACTCAATCCTACTGAGCGCTATAACCGAATACTCAGATTTTCTCTACCGCTGAGTACTAAAACTGAGTACTCAGATTGATACAAATTTGTTCTTTCTAGATGAAGAACACTTTAGATGAATACAAATTCACTCTAGACTTTTACACAGAGATTGGATTTGGGTGTAAGAACTTGCTTTTTCTATTTAGACAGCTTCTCTTTTAGATTTTCACTCTTGTGAAGATTTGCTTTTCTGTCTGTGCTTTCTTGTGTTTCGGCAAAGGATCCAAGTGATGAACTTGTCCTTTTATAGCAATTTCTGAAGCTCCAATGATTTGAATTTGGACATATCCATTGAATTCAAACGGTCTTCTTGCGTCATTCATTTGGTCAGCATTCAGAATCGCAGGCCAATCCTGTCGTCTGAATTTAGCAGGCGCCAGGCTTGCCAGTTTCGTCTTCTTGCGCCAGGTTTCGTCTTCTAGCGCCAGGTTTGTCTTCTTGCCAAATGCCAGTTGATCCATGCGTCTTGAAAAGGTCTTTGATCACATTTCCGAGGCTTCTGAATTAGTACAGACCTTTGTCGGATCTTGTCTTTTAGTAAACGGATTATTCGTGCTGACCAGACAAACATTTAGCTTGACTTTATTGACGTTGCCTTTGTTCTTTATCTTTATCGGAGACTGAGTAACATTCTACTCAGCGTCTTCGGTCAGCTTTGTCTTCAAGCGTTTGTTCTGAAGAAGACTTTTCTTTTATGATGCTGAGTTACATTCTACTCAGCTTGTGTTGTGTCTTATGCTGACTTCGTTCTGTCTCATTTTTTATTTCTGTTCTCATTTATTCATATACTCAACATTAAACAAACACATTAGTACAATTAAATCAAAACACTTAAATTTAATTGTCTTAATCATGAGATTAACTTAAATAATTTTGTCAAATCAAAATCATGTGGAAAGGTGTTTCAACAATTGCTACCTTACAAAAGAAAAATGAGAACCCAATTAAGTATGTGAGTGAATGGTATTGAAAGGAAAGATACTAGAAGACATATGGCTATTTTGTTCAACCCTTATTGAATATGAAAATGTGGCCTGAAAGCACACATCCTCCAATTGAGCCTCCAAAAATCAAAACCATGCCTGGAAGGCCAAAAAAAATAGAAGAAAAGATAGAGATTAGGTGAAGAAAACTGGTAAATATTCGAAGAAGGGAACAAGAATGACATATTCAGTTTGCAAGAATCAGGGTCACAACAAGAAGGGATGTCCAGTATGCAAGGCTGTTGCTAATAAGGTAATTACAACTGTCCAATTTGTTAATTAATCCAATTTATAACTTTGCACAATTTTTATATTCAATGTTATGCAGGGTGCAATTAACAACGAGGGCCAAGTTTCAACTGATAATGTTATGCATTGTGTTTCTAGCAATGTAATGCAAGGTTCAACTTCAACAAATCAGCAGCAGCCTGAAATTTACAATAGGAGGAGTATGAATCCAAAAGAAAAGGGAAAACCCATTGATTTTGTGACTCCAAACGTAAAACCAATTGCTGATGTGGATCAGAATGCCAGCAAGAGGCCTAGACTGTCAGGAGTTGGAGTTTTCATCTCTAAGAGAACTGGTTGGACATGCACTCAGGTACTTTGGAAATACTATTATATGCTTTTTTGTGATCTTTGTAATGATTAATTTGGAAGAAGTTTGTATTGATTGTATGCTTTTTATGGTTTCTGGAGAATTTGGGTGGTGAAAGAACTGTTATTTCAAATGGATCAAGCAATTTAAAGAACTCCACTGAAGTTACAGGGGGATATTGGATTTCATCCTGAAAAGCTGAAATGGAAAGGGAAGGCTGCAACGTCGTCAACTCAATTAAAGCAAGCAAAGTTCGATAAAAGAAGCCAAATAAGGACGAAAACAACAGTAGCTTCAACTCAGGCATCACAAGCCACAAAATGCGCTGTAAGAAGAGCACCTGCTGGCAATTATGCTTCATAGCCACAAAATGCTTTAGTCAATGTCCTACGCCTAAATCTAAGGCACCGAAATCAGCTTCCCAGCCAACTATTGTCAGATGGATGCCCTGATTGGAAGAACATGTAGGGTTTAGGGTCTATTATGTATTAGAATGCTTCTGTTTTGGACACATATTTTTGGACCAATTTAACTTGCATCATGTTCATCTATTGATGTAAAAGGTAGTGTTTTGGTTATGTAAAATGACAATGTTTTGGTTATGTAATGACATTGTTTTGGTTATGTAATGACATTTTTTTGGAACCAATCAATTATGCATTTCAGTGATTGTCAATTATGTTTTTTTACCAATATCAACATTCATGCTATGGAATTATACTTGTCATTGCCAATTTCTAGTTATGCAAACTTTGCAATAACAAAAAGAATGTAAATTGAACATGATGAAAATTTTACCAAAATGCTTAACATTTAATCATTCAAGAATGAGTACAACAATGTCAATTAGAGATACCAAAAAGAGTTACGTAAATCAATTGCAATTGGAACATGAATACCAACACAATTCAACTACTCATTGTCCAAATTCCTAATATAAATCCCAACACGAATACAGCTATGTATTTCTTCCATTCTCTTCTACTGCCACCAATATCCCTCTTCATTGCCATTGTGTCCCTTCCCTCGCCCTTCTCTTTGACCTTCTTCAATAGCCCCAAAATGACCCTTCTATTTTGACAACTAACTGATTTACCAAACCATTGAAACTACCCACAATATTTTGAGTTCTGCAATTCAAAATTCCAACTGTCAATTACCCATTTTAATCAAGCTAATTTACAAGTTAAACAAGAAGAAAATAAATTACCCCATAATTTGAGCATCCATAGAACCTTCTTCCTGGATTTCCAGGTTTCCACGTAATTTTAAGCAACGCAAGTTCACCATAATAACATAATTCATGAGCCTCCATTAATTCGGTCTCCATTAACACGAATTCATGACTTATTTCAAATCAAGAAACTGTTGTGAGAAGAAGAAGAAAGAAGAAAGAAGAAAGAAGAAGAAGAAGAAGAAGCAAAAGGGAGAGGAGATTTCTTACCATTCAATCGAAGAAGGGAAAGATTTCTTTGAGAAGCTCGTTCAATCGAAGAAGGGGAAGGGAAGATTCAGATCTGTGTTGGTGAAATTAGGGATTTTGTTTTTAAAGTAGAGAAATTAGGGAATTTTGTTTCTATAGAATTCACTCATCACGCGCCTCTACTTGTTTGTTTCCCCAACATGGTCCATGTCACTGCCACGTAGGCGTATATGGGGTGATAAGTGGTGGTTTTGCAAAGTTGAGAGGTTGTCCCCTAAGTTAATGAGGTTAAATGGAAAAAATGTGCAAGTTTAGGGGTCTGGGTGCCTATTAAGCCTAAAAACTAAGACAATATGTTATTGGGTAAATTAAATTTTTAAATCACAATTAAATAGTCTGTATGGGTATATAGTAAAAAATAAAATGATGTTATTGGGTAAGAATAAAAAGGTAGATGATGTAAATTAGGGGCAACAAATCCACAAAAGAGCTTCCTAAAAAATCCCCTTATTCTCTAATGAAATAAAAATTTACAAATTTATTTCACCCATTAAATAATTCTTATATAGGTGGAAAAATATAGACTAAATTTATCAAAACTCAAAAATTGCCAAATCCTAAATACTAAAATCATATTCAGCAAAAACATTTACTGTAAAACAAATAAATTATTTAAGGATTATTGAAATTGCAGAGGAAGACAAAAAATTCTAAATAAATGAGTTGCAAGAATACTCACTAGAAGTTAGCTATAAAGAGAAGGAGGGAGTCGAAAGTTAGGATGAATGGAAAAGATATTTGCTATGTCGTTGTAAGAGAAAGACGATGGAAACTAGGTGGAGAGCATTGTGCATTGGCTAGTGGGTGGTCGGCAAACATTGGCGGTGAGGAATGCGGTAGACGATGGTGATAACATCGAAATAGTAGATCGAGAGAATATAGATGGAACAAATGATGAAGATTAAGAAGTGAGGATTAAGTATTTGATAAAAGTTATTTCCTCCGTTCCACAATACATGTCTTTCTAGAGAGAATTTTTTTTGTCACGTCCGTGTCTAAATTTCTAGAATTTATACCTTGATATTAGTATATGTTATAATTATTGGGTGTGTGAAAATAATTTGGTGCTATAGGAAAAGTTTGGAGTTAATTTGATGGTTTTATGTGTAAATTAAAAGTTTAGGGTAATTTTTAAAAGATTATATAAAGATGGAGGATCAAACCGGATATTTACCATATTTGGGATATATGTCCCAAACCTACGAAGAGGTGAGGGCAATCATCATCTTCTTTCTTTTTTTTCTTTTTTTCTTTTCTGCTTCTTCATCGTTCTTCGACTGTTTCTCCGCCGTTTCTTTGATTTACGGAGATTCGACCGTCTGAATCACTCGAAATTTAAATCATAGCATCCTTATGCATAGTTCTAAGTCCTAACTGAAGATTTTTTGAGTCTCGGAAGTGTTTGGAGGGGAAACGTCTTAGCCAGAATTTAGAGGATAATTGAACGGGTGTGTTTTCTTCAATTAGCGACCAAGGTAAGTAATTATCAACTATATTTTGAGTTTTATATATATATATATATATATATATATATATATATATATATATATATAATCACAGAAAAATTTAATCGTGTTAGTCAGAAAAAAGGAAGATTTGGCTTCGCGAAACGATGATTCGCTAAGTATGCGAACATAAATGTGCAAGGAAGAGGGTGATTTTACTTAGCGAAACAATGATTTCGCGACGTCTGCGAGGAGGAATGTGACGCTCTGACTTCGCGAAACGATGATTTCGCGGAGTCTGCGAGAGAAATTTATCGAATTCCCTCGCAAACTTCGTGTAATCATCGTTTCGCGAAGTGAAATCGATAAATTTCTCCCCACAGACCTCGCGAAAACAACATATGCTAAGTGGATTTATGGAAAAAACGCAGAAAAAAACAGTATATACTTACATTTTTCGACGAAACCAATATGATAACTAGGAAAAACGATGAAAATAACGAAAAATCACCATTTCTTCGATGGTCACAAGAAGAAAGAAACCAAGAAACGAGCAGGCAATGGAAGATGAAGAACCATGGCTTCGTTTTCTAGGATTAGGAAGTTGCAGAATCAAGAGATGAAGAGAGGAAGAAGAGAAATACATTGTAATTTGAAGAAATGGTGCAGATTTCGTGTAATTTAAAGGAAGATAGGAAGATCAAAAGTCTTGGAATCATTAATGGAGGAGTTGTCAACCGTTTCGTGCAACCAAGGAGAAGAGGGGAGAGACCGTTCGCATTTGGGGAAGTGGGAAGGTTAGGGGTATTATGGGAAAGTCATACAAAATCAGTCTAGATATGTAGTAGATTGAGTAAATTGGTTAAATATGTAAATGAGCCTCTCATTTGATCTAGTTTTGTAATTTTCTCTAAAATTAATTGCATTTTTAATTAGTATGTATTAACCTCAAAAGACATGTAGTGTGAAACAGATGAAGTAATTTTGAAAATAATAAAAAAAGATAGTTTTATTAAATAGGGTTATTATTATTTTTTAACTCATCTCCTTTATTAATTTATGTATTTCATTTTAAAAATTGAATGGTAGAACTCTAAATAGATTTTAATTTTCATACAAAATATTTTCTTTAAATTTAATTGGCCACTGTTTTAAAATAAATTTAATTGGCCACTGTTCTAAAATAGAGATTAAAACTATCTTAAGTTTAAATTTAAATAAGTCTAAATTTAATCGTGAATGACCAAATTCAATTCTCAGAGACTAATTAAATAAAAATTACCTTATATTAAATTTACTAAACAGTTCCAACTTTTAGTCCTCGTTTTTATTTCTTCGATAACTTTTTTTTTAATTGAAAATCTTTATTTTTTTAGGAAACAAACTACTACTCCATCCGTCCCATTATATAAGTTGTTTTAGAAAGTGATTTTTTTTCCGAAATATAAGTCGTTTTGGTTTTCCAAGAACTTTTAGTTTAGTTTTTTTGGTCAAAACATTAAATATTTTTGTCTTGATATATGTGTTTTTGAACATTCCAATGTTTATTGCCCAATAGTTACATGAGAGATAATTTTTTTTTTAAAGTTAACCAATGCAAATTTATTAACTTGACTCAACATTAATTGTATTTCTTAATTTGCGTAAAAATCTCTAGAATGATTCATATTATGGGATGGAGGTAATATTTATTACGAGATTAAATGCACAGTAGGGATCTGTGTTAAGTAGAGTTATCCGTATTTAATTTCTTTTCCTTTATGTTCTTCTAGGCTTGTTAGCGTTCCTTTATTACCAAAAAAAATTCAATTTGTTTCAATAAAATCACTCAACTTTGAGTTTTGTCTCAATTAGGCCTCTCCATCGATTTGAGTGGTTAAAAAATATCGAAATAATGACATGAGTGACACGTCAACTCATATCTCTATGACCGAAACGAAACGTGACAGCCACGTGTCGCTTATTTTTATATGAAAAAACTAAATCTTGTTTTTTTCTATAAAAATAACCGATACGTGATAGTCAGGTGGCACATACGTGGATGTCTTGTGTCGTTTTAGTTAGAGATCTGAGTTGATTCACGCTGACATATCACATATGTTATCATTCTGATGTTTTTTAATCAATGAAATCGACAAAGTGGTCTAATTGAGATAAAACTAAAATTGAGTAATTTTATTGAGACAAATTGAAATTGAATGACCATTTTAAAACAACCACATAAATCCAGTGACCAGTTATGCATTTAACCCATTTACTATGCAGTGGAGACTTTAAAAAAAATTCACTTAGTTATAATAAAGGACATAATTTATTTCAAAGTATTCATTATTAACACTATATTTAAGGCTTAAACCACTGTTTGACTCTCGATCTATCCAAAATTTTGTTATTTGGCCCTTGGCCTATTATTTGGTCACATTTGGCCTATAATCTATCTCAATTGGTGTAATTTCAACCAAATTAAATAGAGACTTAACATAATTGTTATTCTATTAGCACGTGACGATATTTTGACACACTTAAATTTGATAAACTTGAGTTTAGAGATTTGTTTTTATTTGTTTTTCTTTTTTAATCTAGTTAATTATTTTCACATAAGAGAGTTTATGTGGCAAATAAGCTTCAAGACGTATGACTTATCAAGCTAATATATCAAAATATCATTATATATGAGAGTGGATAGCAGTTTTGTCAATTCTCCATCTAAATTGGGTGAAATTTCACCAATTTTGATAGTTCAGGAGCCAAATGTGACCGAATAATAGATCAGGAACCAAATAATAAAATTTTGAATAGGTTAGGAGGTCAATAACACCTTAACCCTATATTTAACTCATCACGCCAGCTTTTATTTCCAAACTTAAGCCCTATATTTAACTCATCACGCCAGCTTTTATTTCCAAATATTAATTTGTTATTTATTTATAAGGACAAAATTCAACATATTTCTTAATCAGTGAATATACATTTTTTTTAAATTGATCATTTGATTATTGAGTCTGACGTTGGTAAAATATTTTTTTAGCTGAATTATCTCCCGACTAAAGTTTATCACGTACAATGAGATTCGAATTCGACATCTTAATGACTTAAGGCCATGTTTGGTACGTTGTAATGAATGTTGTAATGGAATGTCCATTACAATGGAGGCTCATTACCATGTTTGTTTAGTCATATCATTTTTTGTCATAATGGAATTACGAATACATCACTTAATTTTTCTTTATAAATTTAATTAATGGGCATTACGAACAAAATAAGCAGGAGTCCCCATTACGATTAACCCTGTATTTTTATTACTAATGGCAAAATATGAAAAAAACATGAAAATATAAAACCCGAAAAAATGCGAAAAAGAGAAAAACGTGAAAACCCGAAAACGAGAAAAAAATACAAAATGAAAAAATGTGAAAATCGAAAAACGAAAAACGAGAAAAAACACAAAAAATGAGAAAAAATGGAAGCAAAAATGAGGAAAACAACGGAAAAACATGAAAACACGAAAAAATGGAAAATGTGAAAAATGGAAGAAAAAACGAAAAACATGAAAATTACTTTAACTAAATAAACACACATATTGTAATGATAATTGTATTTTATCAACCAAACATGGTAATTGAGGGCCCGTTTGGTTGCTCCTTTTCATGCTCCTGTTTGCCTTTTAATTTCAAAAGGGAGAGTTTTAGGTGTTTGGTTAGCGACCTCCTGTTTGCCTTTTAAATCTGAAAAGCAGTATTAGGTGTTTGGTTAGTGATCTCCTGTTTGCCTTTCACACCTAAAAAGCAGCATTTTACAAAAGCAGAGAATCTCTGCTTTTTGGAAAAGCAGCCTTTTCCAACAGCAAACAGCAAACCGTAACAGCAAACAGCAAAAAACAACAGTAAACGGCAACAACAAACATCAAACCGTAACAGCAAACAGTAGGTAAAACAAACAGGCCCTGAATCATTATTTCATTCCATTACATTACACATTTGATTACATTACAATCTTGATTATATTACATTGCATTGCAACGTATTAAATGGACTCTAAAACCATTAACAGTTCAAAAGAATCTTAATCAGTGTCCTTTTAATACATGTCGTTTAAATTTTTTCACCAAAACCAACAAAATATAAGGGTATTGCTATATACCGCAAAGGTTATACTTTCCACCGTACCCTTTTAACATTTATGCCCTCCTCACAATTTCAAACCAATAACCAAAAACTCTCAAATCCTCTCTAGCTTTTGAAGCTTTTCATAAAACCCGACCTAAAACGACATGCCGCCAAAGGAAGGAAGGGGAAAAGGCTTAATGAATCTTCCGATAAGTTTTTTTTAAAAAAATATGTCCGAAATCACGGGTTCCGCCTCCGAAATCGGAGGCGGAACCCTTTTTTTTTTGCTTAAACGGAACTCCGACGCCGTTGCCACCACGGGTGGAACGGACGAACTGTTCGTTCCGTCCGTGGTGGCAACGGCGTCGGCCATACTTTCCACCGCGCACCCCGTTCCACCGTAAGGTGGAACTGGGTTTCGCGCTCGTTCCACCTGATGGTGGAACGGGTGGCGCATCCGTTTAGGCTTATTCCTTAAAAAAAAATTTAAAATTTAAAAAACGAATTTTTAATTTAAATTTATATCGTAAGATTACTTCGTGTTCGAAATCATGGTCTTCGGGAATACTCGGGTCTATTTTCGTCAAATTCGGGTTTTTAGGCTTGGGAGAGAATGAGAGAAAAAAAAATTGAGTTTTTGAAAAAAATAAAATGAGAAGGGCATAAATGTCAAATGGGTGCGGTGGTTGAAAAAAAAGTTGCGGTATATAGCAGCTTACAAATATAATGACTAATTTATTTTTACTATTTCTCTATTAAAGTTTTTCTTAAACAATCTCTATTAAAGTTAAAACATAATTTTTTATTTAATTTCTTTAAAACATTTTGGTTTAATTAGAATTGTTTGCATAATAATAGACCTCTCTCATAAAATAAATAAGGAAAAATTTGAGAATTTTAAAAGTATATTGACACTACAAAATGTCATATAAAAAAACAATTTGATAAAATCCTAAAACGACATTATATTAAAATCTTAAGGAAGTAATAAACAAGAAATTTAATTTCCCATATATACTTTGAGACTTCCTATTTTACTTTAAATTTTAAATTCACTTACCATAAGGTTATTAATAAGGGCGAGGATTACTCGTCCCTATATCGAGATCCATCGTAACGGGATAGTGAATTCTGATGAGGTAAGGATGGTGAATTTTTATCCCCGAAATTGAGACAATGAGAGAATGAGAAATATCCTTTATGCATGATCCTCAATATGGTGGGATAAATAATTTTTTAACCCTAATTGAGATTAAGACGAAGATGGAAATATCCTGCATGCCCATGGAGATACGGTGGTGATGAAAATACCCCATCCATGTCCTATAGAGATATGTCCCCAACTCTGTAAAGATCCTCGAAGATTATTAATAAAATTATTTTATTACAAATTTAATTTATAATTAATATTTAAAATAAAAATATAATTTATATGAGATGGAGACGAGAATATATATATATATATATATATATATATTATTAGGGTGATAAAAACCAAAAAAATCCGTAAAATTTGAGATAGAGACGAGAAAACTATTCTTCGTTTCACCCTGTCTCATTTACAACTAAATATAAGGTTATTAATAAGGGCGATGATTCCTCATCCCTATTGAGATCCATCATAATGGGATAGTGAATTATGATGAGATGAGGATGATGAATTTTTATCCCCGAAGTTGAGACAAGGAGAGAATGAGAAATATCCTTCATGCATCATCCCCAACATGGTGGGATACATAAATTTTTAACCCAAATTGAGATGAAGACGGAGATGGAAATATTCTTCATGCCCCATGGAGATATGGTGATGGAAATACCCCTCCACGCCCTATAGAGATACGTCCCAACTCCATAGAGATCCTCGAAATTATTAATAAAATTATTTTATTACAAATTTAATTTATAATTAATATTTAAAATAAACATATAATTTATATGAGATGGAGACGAGAATATATATATATATATATTTTTTTTATTAGGGTGATAAAAACAAAAAAAAAATCCGTAAAATTTAAAATAGAGACGAGAAAACTATTCTTCATTTCATCATGTCTCATTTACAACTAAATATAAGATTTTTAATAAGGGCGAGGATACCTCGCCCCTACCGAGGATCCATCCTAGCGAGATAGTGAATTTTTGAAAAGTTTCTTATGAGATAAGGTTGCTGAATTTTCTATCACCGAAGTTGATACAAGGAGAGGATGAGAAATATTCTTCACGCATGATCCCCAATATAATATGATAGAGAATTTTTTAACCAAAATTAAGATGAAGACAAAAATAAAATACCGTACATACCTCATGGAGATACGATGATAGAAATACCTTCACGCGCTATAAAGATACGATCCCTAACTCCGTAGCAGTGGAGACGGGACGAGATTTTTTTTTCTATTTTTAGAAGGGAAAGAAAAAAATTTCTGAAAAATTTGAAATAGAGACGAGAAAACCGTTCTTGTTTCACCCGAAACAAAACTCAAAACAATATAAAAAAACAATTAAAAAAAGCAATGAGTAAATACAGAAACGACGCCGTTTACAGAGTTGAAACTTGAAAATACAGAAACCGAAAAGATTCAAAGGGCATTGGACTTTATAAGGCAAGGGACAGACCCATAAAAGGTAATCAAAATTGGCGGCAGAACCAGAAAGGATGAAAAAATAAAATAAAATAAAATAAAAACTAAAAGAAAGAAAAAATAAAATAGAAAATAACTGGGAAACTAAAAAGTAGGAAGAGCTCAATTTTTAAAGAGATCTTCTTTCCAATTTAAAAAAAAATAAAAAAACTCCGAATTAAAATGGAAATCCAATGCGGCCTTGCCCTGTCAATTCAATCTTCAACAATAAATTTTTTTTCTTGCCTTGTTTGTTCGCCTTTTTCTTATTCTCTTTTCTATAAATCGCCGTCGCCGATTCGCTTCTCCTCCTTTGTATACCAGAATCTCTTATAGCTTTTCTTATTAGGTGCGTTATCTTCGCCTTTTTTCTGTTATATTTGCATTTTAATTTTGTCATCTATGCACATACTGTTATTTTGCGTTTCTTTCTGATAAATTTTGCATGCCGTTTTTATTGATTTGCCGGTTATTGCCCTTAATCGATATATACGGTCGTCGATTTGTGTTGTGGTATGACTATTTGCTGTGTACGGGATTAGATATTCTGACTTCTGAGTAAAGAAGATTCTTTTGTGTATGTTTTCTCTTTGTTAAATCTAATACCAATGCGGAATTGTAATGTCTCTGAAATGTATATTTGATTATTTTTACTGCCTTTTCTATGTGTATTGCAACTTTCACTATTAGCTTATGGAATGTTTTAATCCATTTTATTGGGTTTGTGAAACATCAGGACGATAATATGCTCTTTTCTTGATGTTTAGGTTCTGATTTTTGACTTTAACATGGATTCATGGGGATGGAACTATCTAGAGGGGGATATCGCAAACCTACGACAAAGAGGGTTAAACCTCGAGCTGGATCTCAATTATCCTATCCCGAGCTCTCTTGACTTGTCTCTTGGGCTAACTTTTTATTCTAGTACCCAAGAAGTTCAACCTCAAGTGAACAGATGGCCTCAGGTGCAAATCTCAAATGCTCTTGCGGCCCTCGATGAAGAAGAGGTTTCTATAATCTCGCCCCAAGCTTTTGCTCAAGTACGTTTATATGGTTGTTTCCATTCAAACCTATATTGCTTTAAAATTCTTCAAAATCTTTTCTCACTTGTGGTTTCACCTGTTGTTAGGCTAGGGAAAGAAACCATACTCGTGGTAGACGTGAATCGGTTGGTGAAGCTACAGGATGTGATGGTAAACTGGCATTCTACTATCTACATGCTCTTATTCTGTTTTCATATATTTAAGTGGATAGGACGGAGTGGAGAGAGAGAATTTATGCTGCTGACACGACTTGATTTCACGGTTTCGTATGACGGTTCATGTTAGCCAACCTGAATCATTTCGGGACTAAGGCTTTGTTGTTGTTGTTGTTGTTATGGAGTCATCAATATGAAATGACCTTTTGATTTCAGGCTTCTGGTTTAAATGATGGTTCTTATTGAGATCTATATACTCATTCTAGCTTTATGCTCATTTTCTGCCATTCATGATATGGAATTAAGCTGCTTTATTGAGATTGTATTTTCAAGTGATCTAGATCTGCAATCAAATTTATTCCTTTCCACAACTGATAAGTAGTACTATTAGAGCATGTCTAATGGTAGTAACTTCCTTGTTACTTTGGGGGATTTGGTTGTAATCAACCATTAGAGTGGTTGTTCTTTTTTTTTTTTTTTTGGTATGTTACAAAAAATTTAAAAAGCAAACATAATAAGGAATTTGAGAGCCACTGACGGCGCCAGACGCGCCTCATCTGGTGCGTGTAGTAACTTGCTTGTTACTTTGGGGGATTTGGTTGTAATCAACCATTAGAGTGGTTGTTCTTTTTTTTTTTTTTTTTTGGTATGTTACAAAAAATTTAAAAAGCAAACATAGTAGGGAATTTGAGAGCCACGGACGGCGCCAGACACGCCTCATCTGGTGCGTGTAGTAACTTCCTTATTACTTTGGGGGATTTGGTTGTAATCAACCATTAGAGTGGTTGTTCTTTTTTTTTTTTTTGGTATGTTACAAAAAATTTAAAAAGCAAACATAATAGGGAATTTGAGAGCCACGGACGGCACCAGATGCGCCTCATCTAGTGTGTGTAGTAACTTCCTTGTTACTTTGGGGGATTTGGTTCTATCAACCATTAGAGTGGTTGTTCTTTTTTTTTTTGGTATGTTACAAAAAATTTAAAAAGCAAACGTAATAGGGAATTTGAGAGCCATGGATGGCGCCAGACGTGCCTCATCTGGTGCGTGTAGTAACTTCCTTGTTACTTTGGGGAATTTGGTTGTAATCAACCATTAGAGTGGTTGTTCTTTTTTTTTTTTTGGTATGTTACAGAAAATTTAAAAAGCAAACATAATAGGGAATTTGAGAGCCACGGACGGCGCCAGACGCGCCTCATCTGGTGCGTGTAGTAACTTCCTTGTTACTTTGGGGGTTTGGTTGTAATCAACCATTAGAGTGGTTGTTCTTTTTTTTTTTTTTTGGTATGTTACAAAAAATTTAAAAAGCAAGCATTATAGGGAATTTGAGGGCCACGGACGGTGCCAGACACGCTTCATCTGGTACGTGTAGTAACTTCCTTGTTACTTTGGGGGATTTGGTTGTAATCAACCATTAGAGTGGTTGTTCTTTTTTTTGGTATGTTACAAAAATTTAAAAAGCAAACATAATAGGTAATTTGAGAGCCACAGATGCGCTGCATCTGGTGCGTGTAAGCCACGCACCAGATGAGGCGCGTTTGGTGCTGTCCAAACTTATAGCAGAAATGCTTTTTTAGTTTGTACAATTTCGCTTTCAGTCATTTCTTTTTAATTAATTTTTTTTACCCCACAAAATTTTATAGAATCAATTGCTTCTAGTGGGGTGTTATCTTTGGTTTGTTACTAATCCTAGGTGGCACCAAAAAAATTATAAAGTTTGTTAACTAGCACTAAAGGTGCTCTTACAACTATTAAAAATTGAATTATTAGTCAACTGAATGTGGCCCTGATCAGATATATCTTGTGTTGAAAATTTGAATGATTTCTTGTACCTTTAGTCAACTAGAGGTATGGAGTCTTGAGTGAGATGACATTGATGTGCATCTTTGGTTCTAATATCTCTTTCGTTTGATGATCAGCATCTTCATTTCCATCCTCAAACAACTAAATAAGGAAAAGCTTAAATAAATTAATCTTACGTTTGCGGCATACTAAAATGAAGCCCTTCTCTCCTTTATGGAAATAATAGTTCAAACCAAGTTAATTCATTAACATTAGATTTTGATAAGTTTATTTCATAAAGTCCTAGTATGAGTATCTATCCACCTTCTTTTCACCACTCATAAGGCAAAAGAGGCCATTGTTATGCGAGGGCAGCACGACTGCAGAACTGATGATACGTTCTAAAATATGTTGAATAGTATGCTCTTGTCTAGTTGTCTTTTTTTCCTAATCCATGGTTCCGTACTATGGACACCTTTGCACTGCCTTTTTAGGGTAAAACAATTTGTATGATTTGGTTTTTGATTATGGTGAAGCATGAATACGCATGAAGTTCATTTAGTGTGTTACCTTTTTTTTTCCTTTGTTTTCCTAATTTAGTTTGTCTGTCTTAGCTGGATTTGTTTTTCTTTTTAGTGAATATTATTATTATTAAACTAGCTTTCTAGTCTGCATAGAAGTGCTATTAACAAACCAACATCCTATGTATTTGTCTTTGATGTGGGTCAGATAAGTCAGGTTAGGCGGAAAAAATCGGCTGAAACATGTTAAAATCGGCTCAATTTATAAAATACAATTAGTAAAAAATAATACAAGTAATTAGTATTAACTAATAACTATTTTATTATTTTTTTAAAACAAATATTTATGTTTTTCTATTATATAATATTTATTATTATTATTTTTAGATGGTATAATTTATATTTTAAATGTGTTTATATAATATTTATTTAATATAAATCTAAAAAATAGAAAAATACAAATCCGATTAGTCCCCAATTAGTCTTCGGAGGTCTTGTCCGCCCGACTGCTTAATAATTATTTCTTCAGCATAACTTGAATGTGAATTGCATTTTAAAGCTTTGAATAACTTATGCATCATCTATGTCTGTTTCTCACCTCTTACGTAGTTTACTTGTAACTTATGCTTTTAGTTGCATTGTAATCAACATCTGTAGGTACTGTATGCCCCAACTGCAAAAGACAAATCCCAGATGGCTGCCAGGTTTGCAAACCAGGAACAAGTAGCAAAAATAAGGTATTTCCAGAAGAATTTTTTTCATTATTGTTATGTTCCCCCCATTGTTATTTGTTGGTGATAATGGCATGGCATCTGTTTTATAGTAGAGGCTCCTTCGCGATGCAGTAAAAGTGCAGCTTATATTAGTAGTTGCATAGTTATTAAAGGCGCACCTTTGGCGCACCAGGCGCAGGCCTTAGCGCCATGACACCCCCCTGGCGTGGTGCAACCGCCATGGTGTGCGCCATTTTGCACCAAGGAGCAGTTGCCAAAGGCGCGCCTTGGTGAGTTAGGGGCAGTTTTATGGGGTTTTTTGCTGTTACTATATGGAACAAGTGTCTTGAAGGGTCCCAAATGAGAAAAAAAAGAACAAATATCAAAAAGGAAGAAAGAGGTTATACATTTGAATTAATTAGAAGAGGCACCGACAAAGTTTTATTATAAGAGGAAGAAGTTTAGTAGAACAAAACACAGAAAACGAATTCAAACAGATACAAATCAGCCAAAGGAATTCAAATTCAACAGGAATGATTAATTTGGAGAGTTTTGATCAGGAGTAGAACTTAGGATTTAGTATTCAACTTTAGCTTTCTAACATGGGGTTTATTTTGCATTTTAAAATATATTTATGCTTAAAACTATTGTCATGATTTAGTATTCATTGCATTTTTATGTTAGTTTTATAGTTTTATAATTTTTGTTTTTGTAAGTGCGTCTTGTCTCGCTATGGCGCGCGCCATGCACCAAGGCTACAGGACCCCTAGTGCCTTAGTGTGCCATGCGCCTTTAATAACTATGAGTAGTTGATTGGAACTACATAGTTTTTACTTTCTCCATCTACATCTTTCTATAATCCGCCTGTGCCGTTCTTTTAATTTTAGATGGAATATTATCTCTCAAGTCTTTGGCATCCCATACTAAATTATCTGAAGTTAATTAAATTGTGTTTTTAAGTTGCTTTTATGCATTCCATTTACCATATTCTCCTTGGTAATTTTTTTTTTTTTTTTTTCCATTTCTTTAGGTTTTTGATTTTCTATAAATCTTTTGATTATGAGGGGTTGATTTCTATATTTGCAAGTTAAGATGAGCTGTTATGTTTTTAAGTAGTTTACTTGGTCACTTGTTTCATTTACTCGTAATGCAATGCTTTCGGTAAAACGCATGAGAGAAACTTCGTTACAAAACTTTGATGTTTTTCTCCATTTCTTCTTTTTATCATCCTTTTTTCCTCAATATTAGTAGTATAAGTACCTCCTTTCAGATGGATGCTCATACTACTCAAAATTACCAATGAACTTTTACTCTATTATTTCGTTTCACTATTAAGTCTCATGATTTATGTAACTATTATTGGCAGGCGGAGAATGTTTCTGTGATTCAAGAACCGCCCCACCCTGCCTCTGTGCCCGAGGAACTTCTATTTAGTTGCCCAGTATGCATGGGCGCTTTGATGGAACCAACATCAACAAAGTGTGGGCACATCTTCTGTAAGGAGTGTCTCCTGAGAGCTCTAAAATCATTGCATAACAAATGCCCAACCTGCAGGCAAAAGGTTGGAAAGAGAGGCATCTTTAGGGTTTACCTTCCGACCACAATTTGAAGGAAACCTAATGAAATGCTCTAAATGATTTTGGCTGGCTAGCTGCTAGATCATAGTACCTTTAATGAATAGGTAACAGTTAGTTTAGATAACAGGTAAAAGTTCCTGTTAGTTAACCACAGGCTCTTGATAGATTTATTCATTGTTAGTAGTTAGACGGAGCGCGGAAGAGGAGGAGAATGGAGGGTAGTTTTGTTCTCATCTTGTTTAGATGTTGATTCTTTTGTTGGCCAAGGGTAATTCTCCATCTTCATCTCTTTCTTCTTTGGGTTATAACAAGTTTTGGGGGGTATAAAGGTTCCACCTTTAGAAGAGGGAACTGGCATTCTTTTGTATGGTCTTTGTTTTATGATCCAAAGTTGATTCAAAATATAATTGTTTCATCTTTTTACCAATATAAATTCAATTTCCTTGCCATCGTTTCTTATTTGTTTAATTTTTATATAAATTGATCATTGAACTTGTACAAGAAAGGTTAATGGCCTGATAACCTTCTAAGAATGATCTATTATATACTTGCTGCATAATACGATCTAACAACAACTACAATATCATCGAAAGCATGATTCCAATAAAAACTACTACAAATTCACAAATTTCCCAGAACTAATAAAAAATAACCTGCAGATAACCCAACAAAAGAAAAAATTGAGATCAAATTCCAACTACGGGAAAAGTAATAGTAATAATCAAAGTAATAGTAATAATCAATGTCGTAAAAAATGAAATTGTTAGATTTTATCAATATATTAATGGGGTATTCCCTCTGCATTACACATGTTAAGAAAAAAATGATTCAATAGTACTACAATGTTGATACATATAAATAAATACAACAAACATCTTTATTTCATAAGATTTCATATAAAAAATGAACAAACATCCTAAGATAATCTTGAATACATATTTTAGAACAATTAATAACAAGAGTACTACGTTTTTCAAATGAGTTGAATAAGATAAAATATCAATTTCATATGCAAAAAAATCAATGAAAATGGATGAAAATCAAGTCAAAGCCAATAAATGGAGCTATAACTCATATGTTTAATACAATGTCATGTCAATTTCAATCAATTTTACATCACTAAAATGGAATGGAATTGACTGAAATTATACAAAATGGATTGAAACTCATATCAAACAAATCCAAACAATAACAAAACTTTACGTATAATTTTCAAAAAAGTTGCATATGAGTTTCAAAATGCCAAGATGCAATTCAAAACAATATCATATCTTCAAAAATCAACTGAAAGGGGATGAAATTGACCGAAATTATACAAAATAGATTGAAACTCATATCAAACAGATTCAAACAATAACAAAACGTTACATATAATTTTCGAAGAAGTTTCGTAAAACGTCAAGATGCAATTTAAAACAATATCATATCTTCAAAAATTATTTGAAAGTGAAAACACATCAAATCCAATTAAACTTATATCAAACTGATTCCACAAACAATAAATACATTAAAACAAACATTTACACAAATAAAATGACTCACATAATTATATGTGTGGATATGGTTGAAGAAACAAGCAGTCAATTCAAAACATAGAAAACTATCAATACCAGATAGAGTACATTGACAAAATAGATGAAAGCCATGCAACTTATATAAATATCATCACTGAGAAACCATAAAGAAAATCTTCAAGATCAGCACGTGCAACAGATACTCAAGAGAAGAAACATGAATTCAAGACCCAAACGACTTTCATATTGGACATACTTTTACAAATAAATAAGTCTTCAAAGAAGTAATCACACATAACACAATTAAAAGACAATCTGGCCAAGACAAAAATATCTTACACCCAAAGTTTATTTCATCAATGCATTGATGATAAATGTTCTTAGACATTCAAAGTTTCAAGCAAATTTCAAACCATAACATTCATCATTAGGGAATACAAATAATCGTCACACATGCAACCTTGACATGATGCATAAAAAGACAAGCAATAAAAAAAAGTAATAGCAATAATAATCAAGGAAAAATTTCTCAGGCTTAAAACTGTATACATACAAAAGACATAATCTATGATATGAGACCAACACTAGGAATAGATCTCAACAAACAAAAGGTTTGGAAATCCAAAGAAGAAACACTCAATATCATATGAGGCTTACCTTATGAATCCTATTGCTTGCTACCTAGCTACTTCCACATGCTAAAATTAACAAATCCTGAAACATTCATAATCTACATACTCAACATAAAATATTCATCTACCTATTTGTGCTACTTCATGCTTTAATACATGGATAGGAACACTGCAATCATGTTGTAGTTGTCGATGCCACATTCTTAAAATCTTACTACGGTAGAACATTGATCACAACATGCAGCAAGTTACCTATTTGTGCTATTTCATTCTTTAATACATGGATGGGTTGTAGTTGTTGATGCCACATTCCTAAAATCTTACCACGGTAGAACATTGATCACAACATACAGCAAGTTATATATATATATATATATATATATATATACCATGGTTTTACACAATATTCACGTTGCATCTATGAAAACAGGAACTAAATCCTAATGTTGTTTGTGGTTTTTGAGATTATTTTCTAGAAATCTACATTTAAAAATTGATTTGATTTCTGAAAGTCGCTTCATGTTAATAAAAAGATTTTCTAATCTAGGTGAGGGTATGGGTGCTACTACTCAGGATTGAAACTAGGAGGTTAGTTGGGGCCGGTGTCTCGGTTAGCCCTCATTCAAAATACTTTTCAAGTTCCTTGTTAGAGATTGGAGAGAAAGAGGAGTTGCTCCACGGGTAACAATTATTATGTTAATGTCACATCAATTCTCGGGTTAGTGTTAAATAAGTCAAACTTAATTCAACTCAATTTTTTTTATGTCAACCTAATTGGGATAGTGATTTCATGTTGTACTTTCAGTCTCATGTAATTTTACTATATGCCTATGTTAATGATGACATTTAAAAATTAGTGGCATACAGTAGTAGTTCTATATATTTTATATCGTTTTTGAATTAATATGTTAACCATGACCATCTAAAAGTCCGTTAATATATCATGTTTGGTTTGTGTAATGTGTTTACATGTCACATACAAAAATATGGAAGGTTTCAGCCGTGTTTGCAATTAATAATTGTAATTTTATTACCTTTATTGATTAAGCTTACATATAAACACCTGAGAAAATATAATAATAATTTCAAATATTTGTGTTATTTTCGAGTTAGTAGGCTAATCATAATCCAACCCAAAAATTTGCATGTCAATTTTGTGTCAAGCAAAAAAAAACTAATTACCTACTAAGTTAAACTCAAATATTAGAATTACGTGTTTATAATCGATCATGTGTAAATTTGTCATCCCTAGGCCGTTACCGATAAAATATAGAGGAATGATAGGTAGAATTAGGATTTAAGATGAAGTTTTAATATATACTAGTCTAAAGACTCTTACGTTGCGTGAATCATATAACACTGTTTAACTATTTTGATAATTTGTTATTTAACATATTAAATTTGCTGTAATTATTATTATTATTATTATTATTATTATTATTATTTTCAATAATAATGTCTGGATTATTATTTAAAAAACGTGATTATTTTTTAACATTATTTTCAATATAATATATAATAAAATAAATATATGTGTAATAATAAAACAATAATAAAATACTCATATTTTATATTAGGGTAAAGTAAAAAAAAAATCTATATACTTTCACGTTTTGTCAAACCGGTAACTGTGAATTTTTTTTTTGTCCAAACGGGACCGAGATTTTTGTTTTGCTAAAATAATGATATTTTAGTTTGACATTGTAAAAATGATCATTAACAATACCAAAATAGAAAATTTCAAGAATTAAAGTTGTTTAGTGCCACATTTAATATGAAATCAATTTTTTTATTTTCCAAAACCATAATTTTCGTAGCTTTCTCTCTCTAAACATTCACTTTCTCTTTCCTCACCAAAAAAAGTACTTAAATGACCTCAAAATTAAAAAATTGAAGAATTAAAGTTACTTAGAATATCATCATCAAGTATTTGAATTTTTCAATTTTAAGATCATCAACACTCATTTTAATTTTGAGGCCCTTATTTTTAGCAAACCTCAGTCATATCGTGGACGCAAAAAAAAAACCCCTCAGTCCTCATTTAGACAAAAAAAAAAATTCATTGGTGCCTGTTTGACAAGGCGTGAAAGCACATATAGTTTTTTTTTTTCGACTTTACCCATTACATTAAAAACTTATAGGGTGCATTTATCACATTTATTCATATAAACACATACTACTGTGTATATATCTTTCATAAATTGAATATGCTTGTATTAACGGTATATCAACTCACCAAGAATGCAATAATTGCAGTCGCTGTCATGTAAAATCGATCAAATGAACAACAATTCTAATTTTTATTGGGAGAAGTATAAAATCCATGAATAAAAAATTAAAATGAATGATTATATTTGATTCTAAAAGTAGTAGGAAACTGTATATGACATGTCTCTATATCACATAATATCAATATCAATCTACTTAAAAGGTTATTGTACCTCGTTTGTTTCATTTATAATTTTTGAAGTAAAATATCAAAATATAAAATGTTAACAACACAAATTCTACTAATTCCATTTCTATTCAGATTTTTGTATCTAGTTGTTTAGAGCGAACAAATAGGATTAAAATTCAAATTCAAAAGTTAAGACCCGGATGTTTACCAAAAATATTGGTTAAGATTTTTTTCGTTGTTGAAAAATAAAGTATTTTCCGGTGTTTGGCTACAACGCCGAAAAACGAGAAGAAATGGTGGATGGTTACTGTTTTCAAAAGGGTAAGAGAAATGAAGTATGGTTCCAAAAGGCTTGGACTCTTTTCAAAATGGTAAAACATTTTTATCATTTTCATCATATATTTTTTTATTGACTAACCTAAAAATTTACATTGACTTATTTTCCTAATAAACAAACACCGGAAAGTCAGGAAAGGCAAACAAATGTGACCTAAACCTAAGATAAACTTCAAATAATCTCTTAACATTGTCACTTATATCAAGAGACAATACATGAAAGAGATATGACTATCCAATTAAATTATTTTCATTTAAAATAAATAAAAACTACAATTAATAAATTTTAAGAACTAAAGATATAATTGAATATATGAAGATGTTACAATTTAACTTATTATCATTTATGGTACACATAAATTTATTATAAAAAATTAATTACTAAGCCATTAATTTACTAATGTAGGAATGTCTTTTGTTCTTCTTCAAAAAATATCAACTTCATACATTGATTCTTCAGAGAAATTTCTTACATAAAGATGACTAATAAAAACTCTCGAAAGTTGAAATACTAACAATTTTAGTATAAACCACAATATAATGGTTAATAAACATAAAGGCCAGTGTTGCAAAAGTAATTGTCCTAATATCTCATAATTAATGCATATTTTATAATTTTGAGCATCAAAATTTATTTTTATTTACTTTCATTTTGAATGTGTATCTAGCATAATCCAAATTCTAGAAGAATATACATCTTATCAAGTGTATTGGACGCTAACAATCTCTATGTCTAAAGATTGGCTAAAAGAACTTAACTTCTTCAATAATGTAGAATTCATGACTATAAAATGAGAAAGGAACTTAGCATGGTAAGTATGCAAAACATAATTTATAATTGAAATAAACTTCATTATAAGATTTATTGTTTCAGTACATTTTTAATTATTTTCTTCAATATGTTTTCAATTTCAATGAAGAATTGTTGTGTGAAACTTTATATCTACCCTTATCAAAATGCATAAAAATAAAAAAATACAACATATATATATCAGTTTGATAAACCAAAGTTAAAAAATTTAGTAGACCTCATCAGGTTCTGAATTAGAAAAATTAATCCAACTTCAATTAAACCTAACAATTGAATTCATATAAAACTGAAAATCTAAATTTTAGCTAGAGCTAACAATCGAAACCATTATACCTAACAACCTATACTAAAAAGGAATGCAAATATATAAAATCTTTATTTTAGTCATTTTGAATAAAAAACAAATAAAACAAAAACATGGATAAGGTAGCGAAAGGTGTGGAACCTGAGTAATAGCAAAAATGAAATTTCATGTTTCAAAGATGGAACTATAACAATTATTGTTTTATATATATAAAAAACCAACACCAAAATAAATATCACGTATAATTTTTTTTTGAATAATTACCTTTAGAAACATAAAGATTTCCCGTAATTTTTTGCAGCTTTGCGTTTTCCGATTTGAGTTGTCCACGCCTCTATTATTTCCACCGGATTTCTTTCAATTGGAGATATGAAAGTCTGAATTCTCCTCATTCTTGAAGAAAATGATACTAATCTTTTCATGAGAATGCTTATATAGCCAATAGAGACAAGATAAAAGGTTTAGTATAGATTTGAAAGTTAAAGATCGTAGAGAAAAGGAAATAGATATTAGGGAAACAGAGAAAGATGAGAAAAGGGAATGAATGAAGCCACACACGCGCGCGCACACACACACACACATATATATATATATAAGAGAAAGATCAAAATTATAATAATATATTATGTATTTTTATGAGTTAATGTAAATGATGGCGACATATATATGCATATACCAAAATCAATTCAAAAATTAATGTCGACACTTGATTCATACAATAACACTGCAACTCGTTTATAAACGAGAAAGGAACGTCAATGAAATGAAATCTTCCTCATTTATCTCATTGCAGGAAAAAAAAATACATTTATAGCTAGAGTTCTATAGAGAATATTAACCAAGCATGGTATCTTCCTTGTTAACCTTTCAAATAATAGTATTCTCACACTCCACCAATCAACATCGATGTTTGTTGTAAGTAAGAACAAAACTATAAGAATATATTATATGAGTATGAAGAATAAAAAACTAATACATCATCAAAATTAAAGGTTGATGAAAACTTTGATAATTGATTTTCGGTGGCCAATGAATATAATGGTGAAATACTATCTATCATGATTTATATATAAGTTTATTTATGACTTTTGGATTTCTTTTTATTTTTTATTTTTTCATCTTCTCGTAACTCTTACTTTCCTTTATTATTTTACTTAATGAGTTAGTAATTGACAATAAATAATGTGTTAATATAAAGTATTATTAATTAAATTACATATAATCGTATTTTATTATATGAAACATATTTTTTTAGTTTTTGACACATAATCACATATAAGTTTAATGTGATAATAATTAACAATAAATTGTGTTAATGTAGGGTATTAATTATTAAGTTAAGTGTAATCATATATAATAACCGAAACATAGAGCATTGTCACAAATTGACACATAAACATAATTATGACAACTACATTAAAAAATCACAAATAAAAAAATCTCTTCACATCTATTTTTCAGTTCTATCTCTTTCATAAAAGCTTCAATTTGTTTTATTTATTCATATTAACGATCAGTATGACCTATCATTTTCTCTTTCATGTGTTTTTATTTCTCTCTCTTATTTATTTTTATTAACTATCTGTATGACTTATCATTTCCCATTTTATCGTTTTTTAGTTCTCTCTCCATTTATTACCTACATTCAATGCACATACATTAGAGCTATAAAATCAATAAGTCACTCAACTTCTTCTGTCATTATTGTTGTTGATATAAAGTTTGATATCAGAATTAGAAGATGAGTAGTATAGAACCAGACGAGATGTGTTGAATATAATCGAAAAGCAAAGTGAAAGGAATGGAATGTCGAAGAAGAAAATGAGAAGGGATTATTGTTGTTCAAAGGATTCAGTTGTTAGAAATTAAGAAAGCAACATTTTATTGAAGTCTACGATTAAGAGGGGACATCATGTGAAGTAATTGGCTCTTGTCATTTTATCAATAGCGATTCAAAGTTCATGAATTGGGAATTATATCAGCTCAACAATTTTCTTCCTTTTTTCGAGTAATTATTGTTTTTTTCCGTTTTTTTGTTCCTTTTTTTCTAGTAATTATCTTTTTTTTAAAGTTATAGAGAATGACAATTTAGACCTTGTTTGATAACTCACTTAATCATTTAAATTAAAATATTAAGTATTTATTTAATTTAAGTGTGTTTGACAACAGTTATTTGCCAACCACTTAATTAGTCAATTAAGCTAAAAATCATTTATTTTAATAAGTGAAAATATTTAAAAATCATTTATTTTGATAAGTGAAAATCGGGTTCAATTTTTTTATTTTTTTTTAATAAAGATTGGGAGGATTCAGCCACTCGAAATCGACATCCCAGCTATGCTAGCACCCCGACACAAGGACTGAAAAACCCGAATATATTAAAAAAAGGAAAAAATAGAGTCAGAGAGAAACAAAAGAGGAGAGAAGGAGAATAATAAACAAAGTATTAAACAAAACGAGCATGGCTAATGTTACATAAGTCGTCTGAGATCAACGATTGGCGGAAGGCGGGAGCAGAAGGCCACCAAGTGATATCTGTAGAAGAGACACCGTGACGAGCCAGGGCATCAACAACTCGGTTTCCCTCTCTGTAAATATGAGTAATGCAGATTTGCATCCTAAAGCATTGGTCCAGACAACGGAGCCAAGATTGTCGAACCGACCAAGGCACCAAAGTGGACTTTGATTTGAGCATGTTTACCGTATATAAGGAATCCGATTCAATCCATAATAGATGCCAGTTTTTTCCCAAACCATATCAACCACGAAAATTATTGCCTTTAGCTCCGCGAGATAAGCAAACGTAAGTGGAATCGAGAAAGCAAAACAGCCTCTAGGGAACCCCCGATGAGTTCTAAAAATACCACCAACACTTGCCAAACCTAGAGCTCCCAACGCGGAGCCATCGACATTGGCTTTAATCCAACCCGGAGCAAGCCGAACCCAGCAGACTAATTTAATATTCGGAGGAGGAGGAGGTCGGGCAGCAACCCTGATGCGGTTTAAAATCCTCTGATCTCGACGAGAGGAGCAATAGCCACGCTTTGAAAAGCTGCATTCCTGAATTAGCGAACGGAGGGAAGATATATAATTTTGGATTGAAGGCCGCTCCGAAGCAAAAACATCAACATTCCTAACATTCCAAATGAGCCAAATACAACTCATAATCGCCGAGCTCCAAAGCTTGGTAACCTGGCCGCCGAAGAAATAGGAGATAAAGCCTGTCAAAAAAAGATCAAAATTATTAGGAGGGAGCATTTCCTCTTTGAAAATATATCCAATCTCATGCCAAAGTGACATAGTGAACGAGCACTCGAGAAAGACATGAGCAGTAGATTCACCAGTAGCCAAACACAATTCACAGCGCGAGGCAAGTGTCATCCCTCTACGCTGAATAGCGTCCTGAGTAGGGATGCCATTAAGGATAAGCCGCCAACATATTATCGAGCGGGAGGGCGGAAGGTTGGCGTCCCCAAATAAAACGGTGCCAGATAACAGGAGCAGAGGCAGACACAAGTTCAGAGTAAAACCGTTTCACAGTAAAGGATCCTTTTTTATCCGGCTTCCAAATACAAAAGTCATCCACATGTTGGGGTTAGTGTCCTATAGTCAATTGTTGCAGGATACAAACTTAATGTAAATGAATTGTTCTTCATATCATTTGTTTTAATGAGATATATGTTTTATAACTATATAAAGGCAATCCCTTTTAAGCACTAAATAAAGTCTAATAAAAGGAAATCTGTAAGTTTGTTTAAAGTGATTATAAAGTGTTCATACAAGCATGAAGTGAGACAAAACTTTATAATAAACTAATAAACTTAAAACCACCCCAAGTCAAGTGATATGTTTAGGATTGATATATCACTGTTGAGACTTGTATGTAACAATGTCTTCTGTCCGACAAAAAGCTGATCTCACAAGCTTCATATATATAGATATCTGGACAGTTACATAGATCCGATGAAACGTCGTTCATCAGGATTGGGGATCCGATTTGAGATAACAGGATGGGTAGATTCGTCCTTGTCACCTGTTCATCTCATTGGTATTAATAGGTATAAATAATCCTCAGACTCAAAGGAATGTTAATTGGTCATCCTGAATTACTGAATGTGAGACTTTGATCGCGTGGTCCCACGATCCTTAACAGAGATGACTCTGGGGTGTGAACTGCAAAGGTTGGGTGTCACAGGAGGTAATGTCAGGGTAGTTATACATTGGATTGAGCATTTATCACTCCCGACGAATGGGAGATACGTCCAAGGATCGCTTGTGGAAGACTCGACTCTAAATCCTTGCAAGGTGATAGCTTAAGAGTAGAAATACAGATTTCACTTAACCTATCTATTTGAGTTGACTCGGCCTGTACAAGTAAAACGAACGTCTCGCTATATGTGACTTGACATCATCACTAGTCATAAGATTCAGTTCAATGATGTAGTTGATAAAGGATCGAATTATACTGTAACTAATACGGAAGGGTTAACGGCAGAATCAACCTGTCTTCTTAACGGACTCTAGGGGAATGATTACGGACATGCCGATAACATGCTCTGTTCATCATTCCGTTATGCAAGGATTAAATATAATTCTTGAAGAAATTAATTTAATAGTTGCATACGGCCAGAAGTAGTAAGAACCTAATGGATCACACATAAGACTTGGAAACAAAAGAGAGATGGATATGATTAATAGATGGAAGCCCAATTGAGCCCAATAAGGCCCATATGGAGGGATGGGGGCCGAAATTTATATGTATTAAGCAAGGAATTAATTTATTCCATTCATCCTAATTTGATTAGGATTGTGAGATTAAATTAATTAAGAGATAATCAAGTTAGGAGTTTTAATTAGATTAATATACTCCTATTATTATCTAAATAGGTTATTTATTATTATCCTAATTATATTAGATATATAGTAAGATAATAATTAGAAATCCTATTCCGAATTGGATTCCTATTAAGTAACCTATTCCTATCTAACTAGGGTTTAGAGACAAGCTAATATATATACCCCTTCCCTTTGGAATTTCGACACACACAAACCCTCCCCCTACATGTGATTTTCGAAATTGCTTCTAGAGAGAGAAAGAAAGAATTCCATCCCTAAGTTCGTGGACAAGAATTCATACGGCTTTCCATCGGAAAAACAATCTAAAGGGAGAAATTCGTTTTTCTTCGCCTACATCAGGTCAGTTCACTATTTCGAGGATTCCCGGAGATTGAACCGTCGGATCGTCGCGATTTTTGGACAGTAGCTTCTAGACATATTCTTCCACGTTTCCACCGAAGGGATTGTCGTTCGGAGGTCTGGAAGGTCGGTTTCGGATAGGGGAAGATTGGTAAACAGTTTACATCTCTTTTGAAGTTGTGGGCACTTCGTTTGCAACGGTAGATTGATCATCGAAAGGTATTTATTCTTATCCCTATTTATATGAAATAACGATTAACGGATCCTATGGTTAAAAGGAAATAGGCTAAATTTTTTTTATATTTCCGCTGCTATACCTTAGCCCTATTTCCAACAGTGGTATCAGAGCCATCGTTAAATCCGTTATTTCATATATGAAAATATAGAAGTTTTCAATAGGATTGAATAAATATTTATGGTTAGGATTAATTGACAAATAGTATTGATTGATTAATTCTAAAGATAAATAAAGTTTTGATTAATTGTTAATTAAAACTGATTATGCTTATGTTCCTAATTATTTCGGCTGATAATCATTATAACAAAATCTATTAGTTTTATGGTTAGATTAATAAAATTAGTTTTATTTGATTCTAAAGATAAAACGGAAATCTATTGTAGTTTTTCCTATTTCTGAAAATCGCTTTTCAACCGTTTTGAAAATCTGATATATATGTGTTTAAAATTAGTTTTGAATATAAAATATATATACATGTTTCGGAAATTAATAGTTTTCTGTTTTGATTATCGAATGAAAATTCGTTTAAAAGTTTGTTTTTACCAAGTTGTAAATCAAAGCGTTAAATGAATTGAAATCAAAATAATTGGGACATGCATAATCAACGTTTTGTATGGTTATATTAATCTAAGAATTAATATAAAGATATAAAACGATTAGAAGTAAAATTGGATGAAAGTTAATTTGATAAGTTAATGTGATTAACCTAAATATTACATAAGACAGTTATGTAATCAACCAATTAAATTTATTTAATTGAGTCTTTGCATGTTTGGAGTTATGGACATATTTGGACCCTCTTTTAGTCTTTTGGTATTTTTGAAATAGGGCCTGCGCGTTCTGCCTTTCTACTATCTATTGTAATTTCTCCTCTCATCTGATTCCCTTCAATTCAATTGAGGTTTTCTTTTAGTAGTATAGAAATTAATATGTAATTTCAAGGCGCCATGGAGAAGACGGATGACCTAAAGAGAAATATGTAATAGTTAGTATTTCCTTAGGTTTGCCCTTTTATTCCGTCTCTGGCTCGACGGAATAATTTAGATGATATGTCTATAACGCCAATGCATGTGTGAATGTGTATCTGATGTATGCTAAAGCAAATCAAGACTAAGTTAGATTATGAGACTTAAATAAAAATCCCTCATTAAAAAGTTAAGTAAATAAATAAGTTATTAAAATCGGTTGCCCCTCCCTAATATTATAATTCAGCCGGCAGTACTGGGGGCCTTTGGGTTGTTGGCCAAAGTCAAGCTCGGGGTCTTATGGTAACACCTGGATTATCGAAAATCGTTCTTTCATGAATATGGGGTAATACTTAAATTAGAGTATGATAATTGGATGGGCAAACTCATGTTGTCATACACTAATGGGCAAAATGGTTGGGATTAATATGAATGATATATTAGTTACTAATGTGGTTAGTAACCCAATAACCTAGGAATCACATTCGAGATGTGATTGATTGAATGAATCTACCTAACGAATGAGACTAGTTTGTTGGCTAAAGTTAAGGCGAAATCTCAGGAGTTAGGATCCTAGCTCACTAAAGGATTTGTGAAATTCTTCGAATTAATATGGAGGGTTATTAATTTGGCAAAATAGTGGGAGCAATCTGAAATAAATTAAAAGGCCTATAATTTTAGATTGTTATACTTTAAAGCAAATGAATAACATACGTTTACTCTTTCTCACTCTCAGTTTAATGAAACACTCTTAAAATCATGACTAACACCAATCTGCAAAACACATTTACCGATAACAAGTTGAATAGTTCAAACTTCACCGACTGGTATCGCAACCTCAAAATTGTTTTGAAGTCCGATAAAATAGGGTATGTATTTGATACATCGATACCCCCTATCCCTAATAATGATGCTCCAAATCGAGGAAATTGATGCTTACAAGAAGCACAAGGCTGATGACGATCATGCCGAATGCATCATACTTGCATCGATGACATCGGAATTACAAAGGCAACTATGCCTATTCCATCATCAAGCGCCTAAAGGAATTGTTTGGGAAACAAACCAGGTGCAAACGCTACGAGATATCCAAATGGTTATATCGTTGCAGGATGAAAGAGGGCACATCAATCATGACACATTATGTCAAGATGATTGGCTATATTACCAAACTTTCTAGTATTGGATTCGCGATGGATAACGAACTAAGTGTAGACTTAATTCTTCAATCCCTCCCAAAGAGTTATTCATAGTTCATCATGAACTATCAGATGAATGACTTGCAAACCTCTCTTGAAGAGCTTGCAAATATGCTCAAGTCAGTTGAGCCCAATATTCAGAAAGGCAAGGCAATACCGGCTATTGTCATATAGGGATCAAAGAAGTGGAAAGGGAATTCTCCCGATCCTAAACATCCCAAGAAAGGTAAGAAAGCCATGCCCACTAAAGTTAAGGGAAAGGAAGTGAAGAAGCCTAAAAGAAAGTACCACTATTGTGGTGACATGGGGCATTGGAAGAGAAATTGTTCTTTGTACCGAGCTACCCTCCAGAAGGAAAAAGCCGGTACTCCAAACATCTGGTATGTTCTATATTTCGATAAAGAACAAACATTGCGATTTTTATAGAGATGGGATTTTCTATTTTTCAGGAATATCACAAAATGGGATTTATGTGTTAGATTTCTGTTTTCGCAATTGATACCAAAAGACATAAGCTAGATAATTCAACTTACTTGTGGCATTGTCATATAAACGAGAGACGCATGCTAAAGCTACATTCAGATGGGCTTATAGATCCAATCGATTCTGAATCATTGGAAACATGCGAATCATGTTTAAAAGGTAAAATGACAAAGACACCCTTTAGCAATAAAGGTGAGCGTGTATCAGACACTGTAGGACTCATTCATTCAGATGTATGTGGCCCTATGTCAGTCCAAGCAAGAGGAGGATTCAAATACTTCATTAGCTTCATAGATGACCATACTCGCTATGGTTATATCTACTTGATGAGGCACAAATCAGAAGCTTTTGACAAGTTTAAATGCTTCAAGAATGAAGTGGAAAATCAATTAGGAAAGAAAATAAAGACACTTCGATCTGATCGAGGTGGCGAATATCTTTCTGATGATTTTCTGAATTATCTAACTGAATGTGGGATATGCTCACAATGGACACCTCCCTATACACCACAACACAATGGTGTATCTGAGAGGAGAAACCGTACCCTATTAGATATGGTACGATCCATGATGAGCATGGCCTTACTTCCAAAGACGTTCTGGGGCTATGCCTTAGAAACTGCCCTCTTCACCCTGAATCGAGTATCAACTAAATCCGCTAGTTCCACGCCATATGAATTGTTCGTTGGTAGGAAACCCGTGTTCTCTTTCATGAGAGTATGGGGTTGTTCAGCATATGTCAAACGCGTTGCGTCCGACAAATTAGATTCTAAATCTGATAAATGTTTCTTCATTGGATACCCTAAGGAAACTATGGGATATTACTTCTATCATCTAGATGATCAGAAAGTGATCGTATCCAAACACGCAACCTTCTTAGAGAAAGAGTTTCTCGAAGAAACACAAAAGGGAAGCGTGATTGAACTCGACGAAGTTCAAGAGGAAGAAACAACGACTGAAACAACGGAGGCGGTCGAGGTACCCGAAGAAGTCCCATTAGATGAGACTCCAGTGGCACCTATTCGTAGATCACGAAGAGTTCGTGAACTCCCAGTTAGATATGGTTTTCTAGTGGGAGATGATGACGAGGTTCCCGTGTTAGACGACGAACCCGAAAACTACGAAGAGGCTCTTACTAGTCCAGATTCTAAAGCATGGCTTGAAGCCATGGATTCTGAAATGGATTCCATGTATACTAACCAAGTTTGGACTTTGGTTGATCCACCCGAAGGATAAAACCCATTGGGTGCAGGTGGATCTTCAAAAAGAAGACTGACATGGATGGAAAGGTTAGCACCTACAAGGCTAGGTTGGTAGCGAAAGGATATCATCAAAAACAAGGCGTTGATTATGACGAAACCTTCTCTCCCGTTGCTATGTCCAAATCAATCAGAATCATGCTTGCAATTTCCGCTCATTTTGATTATGAGATTTGGCAAATGGATGTGAAAACAGCTTTCCTAAACGGAAACCTGCTTGAGGATGTATACATGATGCAACCTGAAGGTTTCATATCAAAGGATGCAAATAAAGTTTGCAAACTTCAGAGATCCATTTATGGACTCAAGCAAGCATCTAGAAGCTGGAATAAGCGTTTTGACGAAACCATAAAACAATTTGGTTTCGAACAAAATTGCGAAGAAGCTTGCATTTACAAGAAAGCAAGTGGGAGCTCTATAGCATTTCTCATACTATATGTGGACGATATACTATTAATGGGAAATGACATTGCTCTATTACAATCGGTGAAAGTATGGTTATCCGGTAACTTCTCAATGAAAGACCTTGGTGAAGCAGCCTATATACTTGGTATAAAGATCTATAGAGATAGATCGCGTAGACTGCTTGGTTTTTCACAGGCTACATACATTGAAAAGGTGCTAAATCGGTTTAGCATGCTTGAATCGAAACGAGGTAACTTACCCATGGTACATGGAGTAAAGTTAAACAATCATCAATGTCCTAAAACTGATGATGACAAACAATGCATGGCTGTTGTCCCGTACGCCAGCGCGATCGGTTCGATTATGTATGCTATGATATGCACTAGACCTGACGTAGCGTTCGCGTTATCTGTAACGAGTCGCTACCAAGGGAATCCAGGAGACGAGCATTGGATTGCTGTCAAGAACATTCTTAAGTACTTGAGAAGGACTAAAGATATGTTCCTAGTGTACGGAGAAGGAGATCTGAAAATTGAAGGATTTTCAGACGCTAGTCATCTCACAGATGAGAATGATTTTAAATCCCAATCAGGATACCTGTTTATCTTGAATGGGGGCGAGGTCAGTTGGAAAAGTTCCAAGCAGGGAAGCGTAGCTTTCTCTACGACCGAGTCAGAGTACATCGCTGCTGCGGAAGCAGCAAAGGAAGCAGTTTGGATTAGAAAGTTCATTACAGAACTAGGTGTGGTGCCTGACATTGTCAATCCCATTACTCTGTACTGTGATAACAATGGAGCCATTGCGCAAGCAAAGGAACCACGGTCTCATAATGCATCCAAGCACTACCTAAAGCGATACCACATCATTAGAGAGATTGTGGCTAAAGGAGATGTGAGAATAGAAAGAGTACCTACAGAGGACAACGTTGCAGATCCGTTGACAAAGCCTTTAACCCAGAAAGTACATGATCGTCATTTAACTTCTACTGGGATAAGTTTTAGAAACAATTGGCTTTAGTCCAAGTGGGAGTATGTTGGGGTTAGTGTCCTATAGTCAATTGTTGCAGGATACAAACTTAATGTAAATGAATTGTTCTTTATATCATTTGTTTTAATGAGATATATATTTTATAACTATATAAAGGCAATCCCTTTTAAGCACTAAATAAAGTCTAATAAAAGGAAATCCGTAAGTTTGTTTAAAGTGATTATAAAGTGTTCATACAAGCATGAAGTGAGACAAAACTTTATAATAAACTAATAAACTTAAAACCACCCCAAGTCAAGTGATATGTTTAGGATTGATATATCACTGTTGAGACTTGTATGTAACAATGTCTTCTGTCCGACAGAAAGCTGATCTCACAAGCTTCATATATATAGATATCTGGACAGTTACATAGATCCGATGAAACGTCGTTCATCAGGATTGGGGATCCGATTTGAGATAACAGGATGGGTAGATTCGTCCTTGTCACCTGTTCATCTCATTGGTATTAATAGGTATAAATAATCCTCAGACTCAAAGGAATGTTAATTGGTCATCCTGAATTACTGAATGTGAGACTTTGATCGCGTGGTCCCACGATCCTTAACAGAGATGACTCTGGGGTGTGAACTGCAAAGGTTGGGTGTCACAGGAGGTAATGTCAGGGTAGTTATACATTGGATTGAGCATTTATCACTCCCGACGAATGGGAGATACGTCCAAGGATCGCTTGTGGAAGACTCGACTCTAAATCCTTGCAAGGTGATAGCTTAAGAGTAGAAATACAGATTTCACTTAACCTATCTATTTGAGTTGACTCGGCCTGTACAAGTAAAACGAACGTCTCGCTATATGTGACTTGACATCATCCATAGTCATAAGATTCAGTTCAAGGATGTAGTTGATAAAGGATCGAATTATACTGTAACTAATACGGAAGGGTTAACGGCAGAATCAACCTGTCTTCTTAACGGACTCTGGGGGAATGATTACGGACATGCCGATAACAAGCTCTGTTCATCATTCCGTTATGCAAGGATTAAATATAATTCTTGAAGAAATTAATTTAATAGTTGCATACGGCCAGAAGTAGTAAGAACCTAATGGATCACACATAAGACTTGGAAACAAAAGAGAGATGGATATGATTAATAGATGGAAGCCCAATTGAGCCCAATAAGGCCCATATGGAGGGATGGGGGCCGAAATTTATATGTATTAAGCAAGGAATTAATTTATTCCATTCATCCTAATTTGATTAGGATTGTGAGATTAAATTAATTAAGAGATAATCAAGTTAGGAGTTTTAATTAGATTAATATACTCCTATTATTATCTAAATAGGTTATTTATTATTATCCTAATTATATTAGATATATAGTAAGATAATAATTAGAAATCCTATTCCGAATTGGATTCCTATTAAGTAACCTATTCCTATCTAACTAGGGTTTAGAGACAAGCTAATATATATACCCCTTCCCTTTGGAATTTCGACACACACAAACCCTCCCCCTACATGTGATTTTCGAAATTGCTTCTAGAGAGAGAAAGAAAGAATTCCATCCCCAAGTTTGTGGACAAGAATTCATACGGCTTTCCATCGGAAAAACAATCAAAAGGGAGAAATTCGTTTTTCTTCGCCTACATCAGGTCAGTTCACTATTTCGAGGATTTCCGGAGATTGAACCGTCGGATCGTCGCGATTTTTGGACAGTAGCTTCTAGACATATTCTTCCACGTTTCCACCGAAGGGATTATCGTTCGGAGGTCTGGAAGGTCGGTTTCGGATAGGGGCAGATTGGTAAACAGATTACATCTCTTTTGAAGTTGTGGGCACTTCGTTTGCAACGGTAGATTGATCATCGAAAGGTATTTCTTCTTATCCCTATTTATATGAAATAACGATTAACGGATCCTATGGTTAAAAAGAAGTAGGCTAAATTTTTTTTATATTTCCGCTGCTATACCTTAGCCCTATTTCCAACACCACATCCAAACCTCTCTGAACAGCCAAAATAGAGTTTCTTAGGTCGACCGGCAAATGATCGATGTTACACCAAAGGTCCCCATTTCTAAAATCATTGACACGGCTGTATAGACGACGCTGCTCCAGGGCGGGGATAAGCAGCATGTCCGCGATGGTAGGAGAAATCCAATTATCCCGTCCAAAAATTGAGCTGCGAAGATTCCCCAATCCACCATAGAGACTGCTGCCGGATGACTCCATAGACGGATTTGTAAGAATTCCAAATGGAGGAGGGCGAAATACAATTCTTGGGGAGGCCGGAGATAGAAAAAAAACGAGATTTCAGCAAGTCCACAGCAAAGCCAGAACCTTGGATCAAATCCCAACATATTTTACCAATAAGAGCACGATTAAAAAGACCACTTTGTGTGTTTTTAGGCACTTTCGCAAGGTTTTCGACACAAATAACCAAGTCGGGGCTTAAGGCGGCAACTCAGGAGTAAAATGGACTAGAAAAAGGGAGTTTTAGTGACACCCAGCGTGCACTTCGTCGCGGATAGGTGCTGTAAGATAAAAGTCTAATTGTTCACACTAGGACAGATTTGACACATTTTCGTATTTTCAACTTATCTCCCTCATACGGACTCGGATTGAGGCGATTCAAAATGCGTTGGAAAGCTAAGAGAAAGATGAACAAATGACTAATAATCATCTCCAAATTCAAAGTGAATCAAGCCCAGAAAATTATCCAAAGTTGATGAATATGTTGAAGCCTAAGATTCCTTTCACACCTTTACACATTTCAAATCCTAAATTATTAAAATCTTCCACCATGATCTTTTAAATGCTAAATTCAGAAGATAAGGGAGTGGGAGGCCATAAGGGTGACTTGGTCTTTGGAATTATGTGTGCCATTTTACTATAAAAGGAGGCCTTGGGTGCCATTTGAAGACACAAGCTTAGGTTTAATTTCTCCCTCTATAATGTTATCTTGCTGATTTTTCTCTTCAAAAATCAGTTGTTTGTGTTGTTATAATTGTTGTTATTATGCTCAAGTTGTTGTTTGTGCAAGAGTTCATTCAATAAAAGCAAGTTTTAAGTTATCGAAGAAGTTCATTTGACAATCGTCATTACGGTTTCTTCTAAACTTTAATCTCTTTTATTACTATGAACTCCATTATCTATCTTTTTAAGGTGTGTTTTAATCTAACCATGGGCTAAAACCTCCTTAACTAAGGCTAAAAACGGATCTTAACCTTAATTATGTGGTAATTATGTTTAACCTATTTAAGTTGTGTTTATCATTTTTGAGAACTAACTTATGATTCTTAATGCTTGTAGGAGATGGGCCAACTCTCTACTTGAATATAATTAATCGTTTGTATTGACCGTGATTAAATTGATGAATCGAAATTCATAAGTTGGACCTAATGACCATTTAGTGTGGCTTATTGGTTTTCCAAGTTTTTTTCATTAATCTTATTGCAAATCTTAGATTTATTACTTGAGCCGGACCAAGAGAAAGTAATAAATCGAAGGTTTGGAACTAAGAAAACTTAATGCTTCTTTGGATTAATTACTTGAGCCGGACCAATGGAAAGTAATTAATCGAAAGTTTAGAACTAATTACTCGAGCGGTTTTTCTTAAATCTTAAGTAATCACTTTAGCCGAACCAAGGTAAAGTAGGTTAAAAAGGTTTAGATTAATAAAACTTAATGCTTCTCTTGATTAATTACTTGAGCCGGACCAAGGGAAAGTAATTAGTCGAGAGTTTAGAACCAATCTCGAGAACTATTAGTTAATAAGAAAGAATCGCAATCTTAAAAAGGATAAAACAACTTAAAAGGGGTTAAGTATTATTACCAAGCAAAGAGGTTAAGTGAAACTAGAAGCCTTAGTTTCTTTCATTATAAGTATTCTCTCATCTAATTTTGTACAATTTTCATCTCACTTTTTAATTAAGTCTTAGCTTGGTTGTCCAACAAACTCTACCTTTTGATTGTTTAGATAATAGATAGTAAGCAAAAAGATTAGTACTTATAATCACCATCCTCGTGGGAACGATACTCTACTTTCACTTTATTACTTGATACATGACTAAGGTACACTTGTCTTCACATGCACGTATACGTAAAACGCGCATCAGTTATGGTTGGACCAAATACCCCAGATAACCACCAAAATGATAGCCAAGTTTGCCCGAGAAGAACGCATGAGGAAATTTTTCACCCAGTGGAAGAAATCATGCGAATTTGAAGGAGAATAACCGATTGCGGATATGGACCAAACCTGAGCCGCCGCTTGGCAATTCACCAATGCATCAAGAGAATCTTGAGAGTGATAATTACAGCAGGGGCAAACAGGGTCGATTTCAATACCACGATTCACAAGGGCCGATCTAAAAGGCAAGTAGTCGGACATAGCACGCCATCAAAGATCTTTCATTTTCCTCGGAGCGTGAGTGGACCATAGTCTAATCCCACCAAGGCTGAGCCGAACCAAAATTGTGTGAGAGGCTGGAGATGATACGGAAGCCACTTTTGACGGTGTATTGACTGGTTTTATCCAGGAACCAAAACCAACCATCCTTAGTGGGGCGTCTGGGTAGTGGAATCTTAAGAATAAGCGAGCGGTCCCGGGACTCAAATTCCAACTAGAACCAGACTCGAGGATCAAATCACTCACCGAGAAGGCCTCCATCTCCGCAATAACTGGAGTGACTAAATACGGATTGCTGACATCCAGGATCCAAGGTTGAGACCAAATGTTAAGGGAGCAGTTCCTAGAGACAACACGCCTACAACCCAATTTAAGGATAGAGAACGCCGCTGAAAGACTGTGCCAAATGAAACTCTGCGAGGAACCAAGCGACACTTCAAGGAGATCACACCTCGGGAAATATCTCGCCTTAAAAACCAATGCAGCGAGCGAAGTGGGGCGGGACATGAGGAGCCAAGCCTGTTTAGCAAGAAGACTCAGATTAAAATCTCTGAGTTGCCTAAATCCCAGCCCCCCAAAGCTTTTTGGAGTACTAAGGCGGTCCCAGGAATGCCAATGGATGCCACGCAAACTAGAACCAGCTCTGCCCCACCAGAAAGTATTCAGCTGAACTTGAATTTCGTTGCAAAGAGATTTTGGGAAGAGGAAAACCTGCATCGCATACGCGGGGAGAGCCTGGGAAACCGTTTTTAGAAGAATGTGCTTACCAGCTTTGGAAAGAAATTTGTTATTCCAACCCGAGATCTTTTTCCAAAAGGTATCCTTAATGAAATTAAAAGTTTGACATCGATTTCGACCCACAAATGAGGGAAGCCCGAGATATTTGCCCCTGGCACTAGAAGTGGGCATCCCAAAGATCGAGCAAATGGAAGCTTTCAAAGGGGAGTTGACATTCTTACTAAACGTCATTGCCGATTTGACGTAATTAATGGCTTGGTCGGAGGCCATTTCATAGCGGGTCAAACAATCCCTAATCCAAAAAGCCTGATCTAGTGACGCCTTGAAAAATAGGAGGTTGTCGTCGGTGAAGGAAAGGTGGGAAATCGGAGGAGCATTTTTGGCAATAGAGATTCCACTAATTGTGCCCCTTTACTCATAATCTTGAAGACAAGTGGATTTCCCTTCAGCGCACAAGACGAAGAGATATGGCGAAAAGGGGTCGCCCTTACGAATGCCTCACTTAGGAATAATCGGCCCAATTGCCGCCTCATTTTGGCACACAGAGAATTTAACAGTCGAAACACAACTGAGAATAAGCTCAACCCAATCAGCAGCAAATCCTAACCAAATGAGAGTGTTCCTGAGAAATCTCCAGTACAAACTGTCGAAAGCTTTAGAAATGTCAATTTTTAGAGCCGCAAACCCAGCTTTACCCTGTCTTTTACAGTGGAGAAAATGATTAATCTCATTGGCGATCATGATGTTGTCAACAATCATACGACCCGGAATGAACGCACTTTGAGAATGGGAGATCATGTCATGGAGCATAGATTTCAACCTTAACACAATAGCTTTGGAGAAAATCTTGTAGAAGACGTTGCATAAGGAAATGGGCTTGAAGTGCGAAGGAGAAGTGGGGTTATTCACTTTCGGGATAAGCACAATGTTTGTTTTGCCGAGCCACTCTAGGACCCGACGGTCATGAAGGAAGGTATTGCAGGCGATAATGACATCCCCCTTAACAATCTCCCATAACAATCTCCCAATAAGTCTGGTAAAACCCCGGATTCAGCCCGTCGGGTCCCGGGGTCTTGTCTTCATTTAAAAGTTTTATACCAAACAGCAAATTGTATCAAATTTATGCAATGCCCATAAATGTACTTCCTAACTATTAAGGGTAAAGGGCAAAATATACTCACTACAACCCTTATTTTTTTTAATTTAAAGGAACAATGATTTCGTTCTTTAAAATAAAATAAAATTAATAATAACCCTAACGATTTAAGGGAAGTGAAAATTTAGCATTAATGTATGAAATTATGTAAATTTAATCCTAATGTTTCCAAGTAAATCAATTCTCAATTCTAGTCCTATGTTATAGAAAATTAGAAAAAACTAGGTTGGCTGACATTTAACTGTCACTTTGTTCCTTTCAACTATCAATTGTGTCTAAAATATTTAATGTATTACTAATAAAATTATAAAATTTTATTAAAATGCTAAAAACTAAATCTTCTACATATAATTTAATCATAGATTTTTTTGTCAAACCAACAAAAAACATTGACAATCTTATTTGGAAGGTCCGATGTGACAATTAAATAACAGTCAAACTAATCTTTTCAAATTTTCAATAGTGCAATGTTAAAATTGATCTTGCTCGAAAACGTTAGAGTTAACTTTGGACAATTATACGTTATGGCTAAATCTACATTTCACTTGAAACGTTAGGGTTAAATTTAATAAAGACTATGTAGATTTATTAATTTGTTTATTTGCAGACGAGGCTTTATATTATTTATATATTTTAGCAACGTTTATTTATATTAAAAGAGACTTAATTAGGGTAAATTAGTTAGAGTGTCCCTGAACTAATTTAGGTTGCAAAAAGGTGGAATAATTGTGTCTAAAATATTTAATGTATTATTAATAAAATTACAAAAATTTATTAAAATGCTAGAAACTAAATCTTCTACATATAATTAATCATAGATTTTTTTTTAGATCTGTTGTCATGGTGAAGAATTTTTATGAAGATGGAGAATTTTGAGATCTATCTTCTCTCTCTCAGATCTATTTATCTCTTTTAGATCTTTTTTCTCTCTTTTAGATCTATCCTCTCTCTCTCAGATCTATTTCTCTCTTTTATATCTTTTTCTCTCTTTTAGATCTTTTTCTCTCTTTTAGATCTATCTTCTCTCTCTCTCTCTCTCTCGGCTAGGGTTCATGGTAAAGCGTGTTAGGGATAGATCTAGGGAGAGGGGGGCTGTGGCCGGCGAGGGGGGGTCGGATCTGGAGGGGATTTGCGGCAAGGAAGGGGGCGGTGGCCTGGTGGTTTGGGGCGAGAAGGGTGAGGCAAGTTTTGTTGGCGGCGAGCGTGCACCTGGTGTAGATCGGGGCGGGGCGCTTGGCGGGGTGGAGGCAGGGGAATCCAGGGGCGTCGGTAGGGATCTCGTGGGCATGGATGGTGCGTCGGCAGGGTTCTCGCGGGCGCCGCCCGTGCGGCTGGGGACGGATCTTTGCGATCCACAGGCGGCAGATTCGACAAGGTTGTCGCGGCTGGGTGCGGATCAATGGAAGATACGGGCGGTTGGGTTTTCTGATGCCGGGGGTAAGGCTCCCCCAATCTCGAGGGGAGAAGTGGGGCCGGGGGTGCCTGGCGCAGGGCTATGCGCCGATAGTGCCGGGCACTGCCCAGGCGCTGCCGGCTCCTCGGTCGGGCAGTGGGCTGGGGCTGTCGGCGCAGTGCCTTGCGCGGGATCCTCTCCTCCGGGCTGTGAGGGGCAGGCAGGGGCTACGACGGGGAGGCAGGCTGCCTCGGGTCTGGATGTTTCTAATAATTCGGGAAGGGTGGGTGTTGTAGGAGTAGCTCATAGGAAGACGGTCTCCCCCAGACCTAGGGTTCAGATGAGCGAGATTGGTAAAAACTCTTGGAAGGACACGGTCATGGGGGTGGCTGAGGAAGAGCCGGTTTTAGAGGAAGTTTTAATGGTGGGAGATTCTGATGATATGTTCTCGGATTCTGATGAGGAAGATAATGGCCAGGAGGATCCTCTCTGTCCGGTCATTAGACTTTCCGCTGCAGAGAAGCGTGAGCTTAGAGAGAAGTGGAAGGTGTCTTTGATTGTTACTGTCCTGGGTAAGCGAATTAGTTTTAACTATTTTGCCCAAAGAATACAAGCGCAGTGGGCAAGGAAAGGTAAAGTCAGTATTACTGACCTGGAAAATGACTACTATGTCATTAAATTTACTAGGGTTGAGGATTATAATTCGGTTATCAAGGGAGGCCCATATATCATTTCCAATCATGTTTTGGCCTTAAGGCCTTGGGTTCCTAATTTTAATCCTCACGACTGTTCGGTTAACAGGATCTTGACTTGGGTAAGATTCCCGGGCCTTCCCATTGAGTACTACAGTGAAAACTTTCTGAGTAAAATAGGAGGTTTGGTTGGTAAGGTCCACCATGTGGACAAGACTACAATTGGGGCCATTAGGGGTAAGTTTGCTAGGGTATGTATAGATGTTGATCTGGCTAAACCTTTACTTTCTAAGTTCTGTGTTCAGGATAAAGTGTTCTTTATTGAGTATGAAGGTTTACATAACATCTGTTATGATTGTGGCATGTATGGTCATTCTCAGGAGGGTTGCCCTAAAAGGGAGAGGGTTGTTATAGAGAGGGTTGAGAGTAGTGTGCAGATTACTGGAGGGAACCAGGGGTATGAAGGGAACTTTGGTCCCTGGATGGTGGCAAAGAGGCCCGCTAGACGTAGGAATCAACCTGCAGTGGTTCACAATCGTCCTCCTGATATCAACACAAATTCTAAGTCCCTTTCTCCTAAAGCTACTGTTATTCCAAATGTCAAGGAGAAGCCTGTCCTCAAAGCTAGAAAGGAGGCTGGGGTTTCTTCAGTAGCCTTGCCTGGGTCCAGATTTGGGGCCCTGATGATTGAGGAAGTTCAAGAGTCAGACCAAGATGAGAATCATATGGATGAGAGTATTCCAGGATTAGAGTCTGTAGATCCAGTCGAGAAGGTGGTTGAATCTGTGAACCCACTTTTTGTCTCTAAGGATGAAGCCCAGGGGGGGACCCTGACCCTTGCAGCTAGAAGGATGAAGAATTCAAATGAGGTTAGTATTCCTGTTCCTGGTATTGATCCTGGGATTGGGAAATCTATGGGAGTTAACAAAACTAATATGAAAAAGCTTAAAGGAAAACAAAAAAGTGGCCTTAACACTTTGGCGTTTCCAGATAAGAGGGGGCCCGGGGGTACCTCGGTAAGGCTCTCAGGAGCCCCTAGTAAATACCTAGCTTAGGGTAGGGGTGTGGTCAGTTGTCCTCCTTTCTATGGATTTGTTATTTTGGAATGTTAGGGGTGCGGCTAGCAAGGCTACCCGTATCCATATTAATGATCTTATTAAGCAGTTTAATCCATCTTGTTTTGCTCTTTTGGAAACTAAGATTAGTGGTGAGAAAGCAGATGAGGTGGTTAAGAAGTTTAAGAACTGGAACTGTGTTAGATCGGAGGCAACTGGCCGGGCTGGGGTGATTTGGCTTTTTTGGAGGCCAGATCGGATTCATTTTGATATTCTTAGCATGGATAAGCAGTTCATTCATTGTAAAGTGAGTATTTCCGGCAATACTCCCTTTTTTATTACCCTTGTGTATGCTGACCCTATCTTGTCTAATCGAAAACGGCTCTGGGAGGTTCTCTATTCTATGAGTGTCAGCATTTCGGAGCCCTGGTTTGTGGCGGGTGACTTCAATGATATCGCCTTTATGAGTGATCAGAGAGGGGGATCCAATCATTATGTTAATCGCTGTCTGCATCACAAGAATAGTATGGATTTATGTGGGCTTTCCGATCTGGGGGCTTCTGGTCATAAATTCACTTGGAAGCGTAATAATACTTTTGTTCGATTGGACAAAGTTTACGCTAATGTTTTAGCTCTAACTTCCTTCCCCGAGTGCTCTGTGTTGAACCTCCCGTTCCGTCATTCGGATCATTGTCCTATTTTGTTTAGACTTTTGAGAGGTAAGCATCCTAGGGGTAAGAGACCGTTCCGGTATCAGTTGGCTTGGGAGTCCCATCCTAAGTTTAAAGAGTTCGTTCATGAGAGTTGGAGACCTCATTCGTATGTACTGCAAGCTGCTGAAGGGTTCAGGAATAAGGTGCAGGGGTGGAATAGGAATGTGTTTGGGCATATTATCAGAAGGAAGAACAAGTTATTAAAGAGGATGGAGGGCATTCAACGTAGGTTGGAGGGGAGGTTTGATCATAGCCTTGAGGGCCTCCTCAGAACCCTTCAGAAGGAGCTGGAGGCTGTGCTTAGGCAGGAGGAGTTCCTTTGGTTCCTGAAGTCTCGGAAGTCCTGGATTAGAGATGGGGATCGTAATACCAAATACTTCCATCTCTCTACCCTGATCAGAAGGCAGAGAAATAGAATTGAGGCCATTAAGGATTCTAATGGTGACTGGGTTTATGAAGATGAGGTTATTCGGAACTTAGCCCTGGATTTCTACAGAGAGCTGTTCAAAGAGGAACCTGTTCTTTTGGAGAGGGCTCACTCTATTGCTACATTTCCTTTAATCAGTGAGGATTGTAGTCAGGAGGCCTTTCAACCTATTTCCCGAAAAGAGATTGACCAAGCTATCTTCAACATTGGGGCTTCTAAAGCTCCTGGGATTGATGGTCTTCCGGCGGGCTTTTACCATAAGCATTGGGATGTAGTGAAGGAAGGCATCTATAATTTTGTCTTGGGGGTGTTCAGTGGTTCGAAGGATATTGAGCTGGTTAATAGAACCGTCCTGGTTCTGATTCCTAAGATTGATAAGCCTTCTTCCTTTTTGCATATGAGACCTATCAGTCTTTGTAATGTTCTTTACAAAACTGTTACAAAGATTGTGGCTAATAGAATCCGTGGCATTCTTCCTGCGATCATTTGTCAGAATCAGGGTAGCTTTGTGCCTGGTAGACAAATGATGGATAATGTGGTGATCGCCCAAGAGATGGTCCACACGATGAAGATTAGGAAAGGGAGGAAAGACATTGTGGCTCTGAAGCTGGATTTAGAGAAGGCCTATGATCGAATTAATTGGGATTTCTTGATGGAGAGCCTTGAGAGAGCTAGAATCCCGGACAGCTGGAGAAGTTTAATTAAGGTATGTATTTCTTCTCCTGTGTTTCAAGTTATGGTCAATGGGGATATGTCGGAGGAATTTTCCCCGGGCAGAGGAATCCGTCAGGGGGATCCTATGAGCCCTTTCCTTTTTGTTATTGCTATGGAGAGGCTCTCTCACCTGATTCAGGATGCGATTGATAATGGGAGTTTCCACCCTGTGGCGATCAACAGCTTCTGTCCCCAGGTGACTCACTTATTCTTTGCAGATGATGTCCTTATCTTTCTTGAGGGTAATGAGGAGCAGTTGAGAGTCATTATGGATATTCTGGATTGTTTTTGTTCGGCCTCTGGGCAGAAGCTTAATATCCAGAAATCTAGGATGATGTGCTCTAAGAATATGAATCAGAGAGTCTGTAAGAGATTAAGTGATCTCTCAGGTATTCCTCTTACTGATTCTCTTGGGAAGTATCTGGGCGTTCCCCTCCATAGTGAGCGTGTGTCTAAAGGCTCCTTCAAAGAGACTTTGGATAAAGCTAATTCGAAGTGTGCCACTTGGAAAGCCAAGACTCTGTCTCTCGCTGGCCGCCTCACGTTAATTCAATCTGTTAATTGTGCTGCTCCCAATCACATCATGCAGGCTTGTAAGCTTCCGGATCCTGTGCTTAATGATCTTGACAAGATTAACCGTAGGTTCCTATGGGGGGAAGCTGCGGAGGGCAGGAAGATCCATCTTGTGCCTTGGAGTGAGGTTTGCCAGCCTAAAGATTCTGGGGGTCTGGGTATTAGGAAAGTAAAGGACAATAATAAAGTTTTATTAATGAAACTCCTTTGGCGTATGTGGCAAAACCCCTCCTCTCTTTGGGTTCGCCTCCTTTGTGGTAAGTATCGGAAAGACAAAATCTTTGGGGGCCCAAAAGAGAGAGTTGCTAATTGTTCCTTCCTCTGGAAAGGACTTAGTGCTGTGTTTGATGAGTTCTGCTTGGGAGTTGGCCTGGAGGTGGGGAATGGTAAGTCCATTAGTTTCTGGTTTGATAACTGGATTGGGGATAAACCGTTAATTGAGGTGTGTTCTTCCCCCCCGCCTAGTGATATACGCAACTGGAGGATTGCCGATGTGGTTGACTCGGAAGGGGACTGGATCTGGTCAAAGTTTGATACTTTCTTTAGCCTTGAGACTCTCCTTAGAATGCGGGGAGTGAAGGTGAGTAATCAAGAGGAAGACTTGGATAGGCACTGTTGGGCGCTGACTAACAATGGAGTTTATTCTTGCAAATCGGCCTTTGAAGCTTTCTCTCTCTTTAGATCTGATCCTCCCTCGGATGTGTGGAAGTCGATTTGGACCCTTAAAGTTCCTTTCCGTATTAGGAGTTTCCTGTGGCTGGGCGTTAAGGACAGGCTTCTTACTAATTCGGATAGGCACAGAAGGCACTTGGCTGATTCTGGAGCTTGCAGTAGATGCAGAGGCCATATTGAGACTTTGTGCCATGCTCTTAGAGATTGCTCTAATAGTAAAGAGGTTTGGAGGAAAATTCTCCCACACCATATTTTCTCTTCCTTCATGGCACATTCTGAGGTCGACTGGTTCTCTGATGGTGTTAGAGGAAAGTTGCTTCCATACATGGAGCATGGTGACATTTTCTTTGCTATTATCTGTCACCAAGTTTGGAAATGGAGAAACGAGGAGATTTTTGGAGATAAAACTGTTTTTATGACAAACTTAGCTGATTTCTTCTCGAAAAAACTTTTCTCTATTATCGATAGTTTCAAAGGAGAGTCCCTTGCCAGAGCCTCTCAGTGTTGTGATGTCCATCTCGTGGGATGGAGCAGGTCAAGAGAGGGGGTTGTGAAGCTGAATACTGATGGTTCCTGCCTCAGTAACGGTAAGATTGCGGCTGGAGGTGTGCTTAGAGATGTAGGGGGCGTCTGGCTTTCTGGGTTCTCCCAGAATTTAGGGTTGGGTTCTTCCTTTTCTGCGGAGCTCTGGGCTATTCTTACTGGAATCAATCTTGCTAAAAGGCTGGGTGTTAAGAGGCTCTCTGTGGAGTCTGATAATTTGGAAGCAATCAAAATGATTTCTGAGAATCATTCTATGGGTCTTAACAATCGCAACCTCATCAAAGCTATTATAAGGCTTTGCTCCTCCTTTGAGTTCTTAGAGTTCAGACACATTTTTAGAGAGCAGAATCGTGTTGCTGATCGCTTGGCGGCGGCGGGCCATGAAGGGACGTTAGGCGTTACTACCCTTCCTGTTTCCCCTAGTTTCATCTCTCATCTTCTCTTAGAAGATAGGATTGGGGTTAGCTTCCCTAGGCTAATTCCTGGGTAGTTTGTTGTTATTCGTTTTTCTTTTCCTTTTCTACCAAAAAAGAAAAAAAAATCATAGATTTTTTTTGTTGAACCAACAAAAAATGTTGACAATCTTGTTTGGAGGGTATGACGTGAAAATTAAATAACATTTAAACTAATCTTTTCAAATTTTCAATAGCGCAATGTTAAAATTGATCTTGCTTGAAAACGTTAGAGTTAACTTTGCACAATTTCATACGTTATGACTAAATCTTCATTTCACTTGAAATGTTAGGGTTATATTTAAGTCTTTATCCTTAAAAACTATGTAGATTTTATTAATTTGTTTATTTGCATACGAGGTTTTATATTATTTATATATTTTAGTAACGTTTATTTATATTAAAAGAGACTTAGTGGGTGTTTGGAAAAGTCATTTTCAACCAACTTTTACGTTTCACTCCTAAACATGAGATATTTCAGTGTTTGGTTAGGAATCAAATACAACTGCCTATTGCTGTTTCATTAGGAAAACGCTGCCTTTTCCATCAGGAGCACGACGCTGCCTTTTCTAGTCTCCTTCTACGTTTCAATTTTTTCTCTCTTAAATACCCTCCATCTAAACATTGTACGATACAATCAAATCTGAGAACGTTGAAGAAATAGCTCGTTGGACTGGTTTTCTTCTCTGCGTTTTTTCTTCCCTCACGGCAATTTTCAACAGGTTAGTTTTCAAATTTTTTTTTCAATTCAATACGTACTAATCAGAAGAACAACAGAGACAAAATCCATATCTAAGTGTTATGATTAAATTTCTACTCTTTTATACTTGCTAATTAGTTATAAAATCTAAAAATCACTGCAAATGCACACACAGAATTTTCCTCTTTATTTTCTGCAGTATTTCTTCTCTAAATTTCCTATATTTTGTCTCAACCTTGGTTTCTTCTTTGTAATGTTGATATTAGTTATGGAGAATTGTCAGAATAAAACACATTTACTTTTTTCTAATATCTTTTTATTTTAGGAATCCTAACATAGGGAGAATTTGGGTGAAAATTGAAAATAGAGGTGGCGACAATCATCTAAAATATAAGATCTATGACAAATAATAACAAGTTCAAATGCCCCCAAAAAAGCTCTAAAAACCTAGTCTCTAGCATAAATTACCGATGCAATTTCCATTGCCAAACTTGATAATACCTTTGTTAAGTCCAAAATATACCTAATATATCATCAATAATTACATCAGTATTGCTACGAATTTGTGCTATTTATACCTGTTTAGAATGCTTTTACTCTCGAATATGTTTCTTTCTTATAAGGTACGTAAATATTTGGTAAAATCCAAATAGGAACAAAAAGAGCTTAAAAACAGAATAAAAACCCTACAAAAGGAGGTAAAAACAACGAAGATCAATTACACATAAACGAGGACAAAGACGAAGTCAGAAACAGAAGAAAATGTCACATTCTCGGTTGAGGAGACAAGATTCTCGGTAGAGAATTTACAAAAGCCGCGACCGAGAATCTCAAATTCTTGGTCGCGACACGCGTTTTTCAGCAGCTCCTTCCCTTCGTTCGAAGACCAAATAAATGCTCCCCCATTCACGGTCGAGAATTAAATATTCTCGGTAAGTGCAGAAATTCGTCCAAGTAAAATGAACACATGTTTAATCCAAAGAAACGCGTTCGTTCGGGTGGATAAAGACGTCCCTTCACAACGGATACGATCCTTCACAACGGACATGACACTTCAACCACGACTCTTCAACATCTATAAATAAAGAGTTGATGGAGGGTTGAAAAGATATAGAAGAAAGAGATTAGTATAGAATTTATGCATAAATTCTGAGTCAAGTGATTCAGAATTTAGATTTCATTTCTGTAAAAAGCAATATGATGTACACACATTGTTTATTCAATAATAACAAACACAGTAGCGTTTAGATTTGTTCATATTAGTTTACATTTTGGTAGTAGATAGACCAGTCTCTATTCCGAAGATTCAGCGAGAAGATTGAGTAGAGAATCCGCCCCTGAGTCTGACAAACTCTAACGAAACCCAAGGAAAGGATTGACAACCCGTTCACTTGCACGCCGTCGAATGTTTTCATGCTCCTTGTTCTCTGTAAACTTGTATCAATTTATATTTCATCTAATAAAGTCTGTTCTATTCGATAGATTTTCATGCAGCACTTTGGTAAAGGATCCGAAGTGGATTGTCGGTGTTTTCATTAAAACGTAGTTTAATTCAAAATCTTTACAAGGAAACTTTGTTGAACACTTAGACAAATTATTATCTCGAAAGAGTTTTAATTTGGTTAAGGTAGCGATCTAACCCGACCGTAGGAGGATTGACTACAGTTCAAAGCCTAAAAATTAGAGGTTCCGTCATTTATTTCATCGTTATAATTTATACAAAGTTTAAAGTTGTTTTCTTTGCTTAATGCAAACGAATACATTTATTTACTTTTCTAAAGAACTAAACAATCTTGTTTTGTAAATTCATTCCTAAATCAGAAGTATTTTCTAACATTTGTTATTTTCTATTCTAATTCTCATTCGAGCAATTTCAAAACCAAATCCGATTTAACGATTTTCCATATTATAAATTTTAAAAGTATATTTAACCAATTCAAAATAAGTTTTTGTTAAAAAAAACGTTCCTTGTGGGATCGATATCTTTTATTACTACAAGCATATACCGTGCACTTGCGGAAATCGCTCAACAAGTTTTTGGCGCCGTTGCCAGGGAACGCCAAAATTTTTGACAAAAATTTAGATTTTTCATATTTTATTTCGAATCTAGGTTTATTTATACGTATTCAAAATTTTATATTTTATTTATTTTAAGTTACTAACATATTTATTTTTCAAATTCTGTTTTGAAGGTAGTTTCGGTTCGTGCAAAATTTCAAGTTCATGCGCAGTTCTCGAAGTTCGGGCACGCCACCAGACCCTATTGACCCAGAAATTGAAAAGACTCTTAAAAAGAACAAGAAAGACAAGAAAAACAAAAACAAAACTCCAATAAAAACTAGAATTACTGAGCCAGAAATTATGGCTACGCTTATGGATTACGCTAGGCCAGGAGTAGTCGGTGTAACAAACAGCATAGTTAGACCCCAAATAAATGCAAATCAATTTGAGATTAAGCCAGCATTGCTTAATATGTTACAAAATAACGTAACATTTTACGGGTTACCTAACGAAAATCCTAACACCCATTTGACAAATTTCTTAGAAATTTGTGACACTTTTAAAATACCGAATGTGACTGCGGAAGCAATCAATCTTCGCCTTTTTCCTTTTACTTTAAAGGATCGAGCCAAAGAGTGGTTGACTTCTATTCCAGCCGCAACATTTGAGACTTGGGAGCAATTAGCCCAAGCATTTTTATCAAAAAAATTTCCTTTAGCAAAAACCGCAAGAGTCATTAAAGAGTTAACAACTTTTTCTCAAAATGATAATGAAACTCTTTATGAGGCTTGGGAACGTTTTAAAGAACTTCAACGTTTATGCACACACCAACAAATTACCCGCTGAAATTTTAATGCAAACATTTTATAATGGATTAAATCCTACAACTAGAGGTTCATTGGATGCTATGTCTGGAGGGTTATTCATGAAGAAAACATCGGCCCAAGCAAGAGAACTTTTGGAGGAAATGGCAATCAACAGCAGTATGTGGCCCGCGGAGCATGGACACGTACCAATGGCGAAACCATCATCCTCAACTACGTCATCGGTTAAAGGTATAGTGAATCTTGATCCAGTTGCGATGTTTCAAGCCCAATTTTCTGCCTTATCGCACAAAATTGATAGGTTTATGGCACCGTGTGATCCTAATGGTCAGCAAATCCAAACGGATGTAGATTATGAAGGGATGAGCGAAATTGAACAGGTAAATTTTGTCCAAGGACAAAACCAAACTAATAACCCTTATTCCAATACATATAATCCTGGATGGAGAAATCATCCTAACTTTAATTGGAGAGATAATAATAATAATGCTAATGCTAATCAAAATCGTACCACTAATTATCAAAATCAATCTAGAGATACGATTAGCACTTTATCTTCTAAAATCGACAAATTTATTGATGCTATGAGCGGAAAAATAAGTAATCACGACGATGGTTTTAAACGGATCGAGAATAAATTCGATCAGCTTATTAAAAACCAATCATCTAGCATCCATAATTTGGAGGTTCAAATTGGACAACTCGCTAAATCAATTCCATCCCGCAAAGAGGGAAGTCTTCCCAGCCATACGGAAGAAAATCCGAAAGAGCATGTTAAGGCTATCACTCTTCGTTCAGGGAAAAATTACTTAGGTCCGGAAATGCCCAAAAATTCAACTTTACCAGGAACTGATTTACCAAAATCCAAAGAAGATACATTAAATCAAAAAGATACACCAATTGACCAGAGTACAAAAACTTTTGTACCCAAACCACCTTTTCCACACAAAGTACGAAATAAGGACTATGACAAACAACTTTTAACATTTTTAGACAAACTTAAAAATTTGCATATTAATTTGACGTTTATGGATGCAATTACGCAAATTCCCAATTATGGTAAATTCCTAAAAGATTTAATTTCAAAGAAAATCAGTTGGGAAGGAATTTCATCCATTTCACTAACCGAAGATTGCAGTTCAATTGTGTCGAGTAATTTGCCCACTAAACTCAAAGATCCCGGATGTTTTACCATTCCGTGTAAATTGGGAGATATTGAATTCCCAAGTTGTCTTTGTGATTTAGGAGCAAGCATAAACTTGATGCCATTATCAATTTTTAATAAGTTAGGCTTAGAAGAAGATATCAAACGTACCAATATGGTTTTGCAATTAGCGGATCAAACCACTAAAAGACCATATGGTATAATTGAGGATGTTTTAGTTAAAGTTGACAAATTTATTTTTCCTACCAATTTCGTGATATTAGATTTTGCATATGACGTTAATTGTCCGCTAATTTTTGGTAGACCGTTTATGAACACGGGACGTGCTCTAGTTGATGTGTCGGAAGGGAAAGTAGTTTTAAGAATAGGAGACGACAAGATCGAGTTTGATATGAACCAAGCAATGAAATATCCTATGGAGGATTTCGCTTGTATGAAACTTGATTTAGTTGAAGAATGTGTAAATGACATTGTTCAAAAAGAAGAAATAATAGAACCTATAATGAGTGAGGAATTAGAAGATAAGGACCCAGAGCCTTTGATTCGAGAAGATGGACCAGTTTCGCCTTCAATTATAGTTCCACCTAAATTAGAACTTAAAGAATTACCAAGTCATTTGAGGTACGCTTTCTTAGGCGAAGGCGATTCTCTACCTATAATTATCTCTAACAAATTAACACAGGTTCAAGAAGAGAAATTGAAAGAAGTTGTTAGAAATAGGATAGGAAGTATGGGTTGGCAAATTTCAGACTTAAAAGGTATTAATCCGAGCATTATAATGCACATAATTCACTTAGAAGAAGATAAGCCGCCTAAAGCGGATAGACAAAGATGCCTCAATCCGAATATGAAAGAAGTAGTAAAAAATGAGATTACTAAACTTCTAGACAATGGAATCATTTATCCTATTTCGGATAGTGAATGGGTTAGTCCAATCCATTGTGTACCTAAAAAGGGAGGCATAACAGTTGTAAGGAATGACGCAGGTGAATTAATACCTACACGAACCACCACCGGTTGGAGGGTTTGTATAGATTATAGGAATCTTAATAAAGCAACTCGGAAGGACCATTTTCCTCTACCTTTCATTAATCAAATGATCTAAAGGATAGCTGGTCATGCTTTCTACTATTTTCTAGACGGTTATTCCGGATTCTTTCAAATATATATTTACCCGGATGACCAAGTGTAGACACCGAGTCGGAGGACCTGTGACGAAAACCTGGAAACAAGACGGTTGAAGCGATTGATTCTGAAAGTTTCAAAAAAAAAGAAAAAATAATAAATAAATAAAATAAATAAGTTACGGTCGGTCGCTGTTGTCGATCGGATGGCCCGCGAATGCTTAACGGCACGGTGCGAGTGCTTAGCGGCAACCGGCGCGCGTTCGACGACAGTCGGACGCACGCATCCAACCATGAATGGTATGCGCTCGGTGTCCGAGCAAGACACGAGCTTGGCGGCACGGGACGTGCGCTCGTCAGCCACGAGGCGGGTGCGCCCGGCAGCGCGGAACACACGTTTGGCGGTCACGACGCGTGAAAGCCCGACGACGCGGAGCGCGAGCTCGGCGGCCGCGGGGCGTGCACGCCCGACGACGTGGGATGCGCCCCGGCGGCCGTTGAGCGAGTGCCCGACCGCGTCGGGCGGAAGCCCAACGGTAGGCGGGCGCGAGTGCCCAACCGCGCCGGGCGGACGCCCAACGGCGGTTGGGCGCTCGCCCAACGCTGTTGGGCGACCGCCCAACAATTGTTAGGCGATCGCCCAACAATCGTGGGGCGGCCGCCCAACAATGTTGGGCGGTAGCCCAACGTAGTGTTGGGCGGCCGCCCAACAAGCCTTGGGCGGCCGCCCAACAGCTTTGGGCGACGCCCGATTTTGCTCGGGCGTCGCCCAAAGCTTCCGAGACCCGTTTTCCTATAAAAGGGGCACGAATCCTAATGAAAAAGAGGACTTTCTTGGGAGCCTTTCTCACTCTAAACATTTTTAGAGAGAGAAAGTGAAATTTTTTTGAGAAAAATATTTTTTTTTCTCAAAAATTCCAAAGTTCCTAAAGTTAAATTTTTACTAAAAAATATAAAAAACGGAAGATCGCGACTCGTGGAATCGATTGGCTTCGACTGTCAGGTACCGAATTTAAGGTATTATCCGAGGACTAGACTCTTTTATTTTATTTTATTTATTCTCTTCTTCTATTTATTTTTTATGTTAATGTTTCTTTATTTGATTAGTTATTTATTTTATCACGTTTTATTTAATTAGCGTATTTATTTAATTTTCGTTTCGTGTTGAATAAAATTCGGTTTTTTTTTAAAATAGAAAACCTCGTTTTGATATCCCAATATAACCCTGATCCGATAAAAAGGTAGTTCGGGTATCGAAAAACGTTGAGATTATAAGTTTCTAATTTAGAAGAAATTTCCAAATAATGTTTTAAAATAAAAAACATCGTTTTAGGAACTTCCGTTATTGACTATGATCCATTTTTGGTAGTTCGGAAATCCAAAGCGATTGAATTAGATTTAATTTAAAGCTTTTGAATAAATCTGGAAACAATTAGAGTGCTGCTGTAATTTTCCATTTCTGTCACTAATTGCTGTTTACCGATGGATTTTCCGTCGGTAAATCTGCCAAAACGTAAAAAATGCCATTTCAGTCCCTTTTTCTCAATTTTTAAGCTTCTAATCCTTAATATATATATATGTATAGTTATGTAATATATGTTTTTCCAACTATTTTAGATATTTAGTCTATATAATCATTTAGGATGTTTGCGTATCATTTTGTATTCAATTTTAAATATAAGTATATGTATATATATATATTCTTTTTATTCATTTGAGTTATATTAGATTTTATTTTGAAGGTTATTTACTTGGGTATTTTGGGAGAATTAATAGGTATTAGTATATGTTATTTTTGATATTTAAAACTATAATAGTTATGTATATATGTAGTTTTGTGACATTCGGGTTATTTTATTAAATGAAATTATTTTGGATAAATGTTATTTTCTTATTTATGAAGTTTATTTACTATTTTCACCTCTTTTAAAGTATAAATATATTGTACCTAGTATTTTCATATATGTATAGTTTCTTTTTTATTAACTCTTATTTTCATATTCTCTTTTGATTTGGATGTATATATATATGCTTAAAATACTTTCTTTATTCTTTTGGACCATTTATGGGTTCATGTTTCAAATGGGCTTTATTTAAGTGTGAATCTTGGTTTAAGTGGGTTTATTATTGTAATTATAATAGGTGAAAAGTCCATTAAATAAAAGGGGAAAATAAATCACAAAAAGAGAGTTTTTCAACTTAATCATTTAAACTAATGAATTTTTAGAGGTTCCTAATGTAAATAAATGGAGTTATTTTAGTTAATATTTCAAATCTTTTCCAAAACATCACGTTTTAAAACCTTAATCCGTTCCAAAGGCGGATCAAGCGAACATTGTAATTAAAATCGTTTTCTTTGTGAATAATAGAGTTTTTGAATCATTTTCTTAAAGGGTTTGTACAAAATTAAATTGACTTGTATGTTTAATCATGTTTTCCTATTAAAAGGTTTTTATCCTAACGTTTTCAAACACTCGAGTCGTTCCAACGGCGATTCGGGTGAACTTCATCAAACGGGGTTTTAAAATGCACCTAAATCGTTCCAACGGCGATTAAGGTGCGAACCATGTAAATAAACTCGTTTTGGGGAAATAAGTTGGTATAGAGTAAACACACAACCTGACATTTAAATAAAGTCGTAAACCACTTCTTTCTTCCCCCTTCTCTGTGTATGTATAATATAAATGGGTGATTCTTTACTAATGTGGCTTTTCAATAATATATGCTCAAAACGGTTTCTAAAAAGAGAAAGAAAAGGTTTCAAATGAATTTTAAACTTAAAAAAGTATACGATTAGTCCGTTATCGCCTAACATGCTGAGTAGGAGGCCGGTGGTTCATAACCGGGCGATGTCGGGGTGCCTAGTAGCCTTTCTCCGGAAAGGAGCTAGCCTTCTCGGCTCGTACCTAAGTTTTCCGAACCCACACCGGTCTCCCGCAAGGGATCGGTGTTCATTTTCCCATTCGTGGGTGGCGACTCTTCCATATCTCCGAGCTCCGATCCTACCGAGCAGCTTGATTCCACGATTGGTTGCTTTCGGCGCCAATCACCGCTTACATCGCCATGAGGTTGTCCACCCCCCGGTCCGCCCGGGAGATTAGGCCGCGGCACCTCATCTAACAAGTGGCGACTCTGCTGGGGAAGCGAGAAATTTGATTCCGGAAGGCGTGTATTAAGCCCTTAACGGGGACGGATCGTTTTACTTCTTTTCGTATGCATTCATGTGCATTATTGCAAACCCTTTGGGTAATTTCCGCGAAACCTCTAGCGAGAGTCCATTCGTCGCTCGAAAGAGGCTAGTGTAAGTTCCCCCTTACAGTAAGGCGCCAAAGGGTCCCCATCCATTCGTTAGGGGCGAATTTGTGCGGTCCTGTGAGGTCCCGCGGTCAGCCGTGTCAGCATATAGTAGCCTTAGAAGTTTCCATAGGATCACCCGTTACTATTTTTGATGTGATAAATGAATCAATTCGTGTTTTCAAACCGCCACGATACGTGTCTAATCCTAAAGTAGGTAAAGAAAATGAGACGATGTGTTAATATATACTCGTGAATCGACATACTAATTACCCTAAAACATCGAACAATTTGAACTAAAGACGACTTAGTCATCTCATATGAATGAACATGTGCGACCCGCCTTGTCCCTTTCGGTGTCCCGACAAAGGCACCTGTTCAGGGAATGTGTTATGATGTAAGCACGTATTAGTATGAATCGGTTCGGTGTTAAGGATAGTTACATCTCGATACAAAAGACTATATTAACAGTAGCCGTTATTCACATTCTTTAAATAAGTTGGGATAAAACGAGATCATGACGAAACGAAAACGAAGAACATTTCTGTCTTGAATGACCCTGTCGTAACGTGAAAAGTTTCGCACAAGTAGCCCGTCCCTTCCGAATAAAAGACGAGCTTTTTTACGTTATGCCTCGTGTCGTTCTTAAGAGAAATGGATGTGTCCGCAAAGGTGACTAAGAGAATAAAAGAAAAGAAAAAACTAAAGGGCCAAAATCATTCCGAGTCTACGATATATTTGAATCCCGAGAGTAGTTAAAGAAAATAAACCAATGCCGTTGAATACGTGTCTCGAACAAGTATATACCCCGTTTAAAGCTTTGAAGCCGAATTAAGCCAAACCATATAATTGCGCCATATGGACGAGACTGCGGGTTTTGACTAACGACTCGATCATTTCAAACCGTTACCAAAACTGCAAGAAATATGGCCCGATATACGTGTTTGCTTAATTCGCGCCTAAAGGAAAGAGAACGGTGATATCCTCGCCTCGAATAAACATGCGATTCAACGAAACGTTGATTTTCTATAACCACACTAAGGTGATATATCCCGTAGATCGGAAAGAATAAGAGATTGTTGTTAGCCGAAAGATTACCGTGCGCTCAAATAAGACTCGCCGTCTTTTCGTGTAGCAAAATGAGCAAACGAATCCTCGACGCTAAGAACAAACACGTTACGCGATGAGTCCGTTCCCTAAAATAAAATCCAAAAGTGATTCCATCACTAAATAAACGCATGGTTACGTCTCTCGATAGATCCAAAAAGATCCCGTTGTAATCCAAAAATCGAGACACGAATCCACGTGAATAAAAAGGGAACGAGTCATTTGCAATAACAAATGATTGGAATAGAAGAATAACTCGTACCACGTTTAAAAACTGAGATACGCTCAAAGGGAGTCAAAACCCGAATTAATGCGTCTCGCGAAAGGACAAAAGACGAGTTATTCTGAAAGGACAATCCGACTTGGTCGATTTCTTAGTCACTGAACGTGGATACGTCAAAAATGAACTGTATTGTCTGATGGGTGATTTACTTTTCCGCAATAATCGACGGCGTCACGCATCCCCTGGACCGCAATGTGAGCCAAAAACCAAAATCCTAGGAAAGAGACCTGGACCGACGAGTGTGTGGAGGAATAAGGGTGGAAGAGAGATGTTGTGATACGTGTAAATAGAACTAACGTTTGTTCTTCTTATCTTATAATCGTAAATAAATAAACGCACACACCACGAATCATGCATATAAAATCATGCATACATACTAATGGATACCGTTCGTGCAGACGTCATCATTAAGCGGTTGTGGTTTCGCGAGAGTAATCGGCTTGTCAGACAGTTTGATCAGCTACGAGTAGACAGTTCCGAATCAGTAGTTGTGGCTTCTGAATCATCTTCATCCGGGTATACTCAGTCTTCCGTCAATATGTCTGCGACCGACGAGAAAGTGGCTGAATTGGAAAATTCTGTGAACAATATCAATGATCAGCTGGCCGCAATCTTGGCCCAGCTAGCTGAGTTAGCACTGAAGGACAACAAGAGTGGTAGTAAGCGTGCTGAGAATGAGGTGAACGATGGCCCTCGCTTTGGGAATGAGGAGGATTATCAGGATTATATCCGAAAACAGTTAGAGAAAGAGAAAGCTAAGGAAGAGGAGTGGAAGCAACACATCACACAGGAAGTGCAGGACTTGCGCGGAGGAAGCTCCGGAAGTCAGGATTTCTATAACTTGAAGAATTGTTTATCGGCAACAGCTTTGCCTTTGAAATTTCGGCTCCCTGACATGGAAAAGTTCGATGGAACGGGAGATCCCACCGCTCACATGAATCAGTATGTTGCGGTGATGAAGCACACGATCCTGACGGAGGATCAAGTCCTAGGGCTGTTTAACACCTACCTAGAGGGGGCTGCCCTCACATGGTTTCATGCGTTACCAATGGTGACAAAGAAGGATTGGAAGGAATTAGCGAAGTCATTCATCGCTCAGTATAGCTTTAACACCATGCTGGAGGTCACTTTGAAAGAGTTAGAAAGCACTAAGCAACAGGCTGGGGAATCCTTTTCCGATTTTGTGAAAAGATGGAGGGCTAAGGCCGCAGTGATGAAATAAAAGCCGCTTGAGCAGGATCAGATCCGAATGGTGGTTGGCAACACGTTGCCGTATATCAAAAATGAGTTGCGGTATATGCCATTTACGGATTTCAATCAGATGTATAGTTGTGCCTTGACTGTTGAAGGGGATGGAGAGCCGAAGAAAGCTTATACCAAGTGGACGAAGTCTGGATATAGTGCCGGAGGGCCTAGCGCGAGTACGGAATCCGCAGCAGTGAAAGTGGTTGATCTTAATGCTATTGAAAAGAGGCGGTTCGCCAAGTTCGATCAGACCTACGCGAAAGTTTTCGAGCGCCTGCAGAAAAAGGGATTGTTGAAAGCCCTTACCCCGTATAACAAAGCTCAACCTACTCTGCAGATACAGGCTAGAGGGTATTGTGAATTCCATAGCAGTTATGGGCATACAATTGAGAATTGTGAGAGGCTGAAACATGAAATCCAAGATTTAATTGAGGAGAAGAAGATAGTTGATCCTTCGTCAGCGAACCCTTCCGATAGGCGCAATCCATTGCCTAATCATAGAGTGAGTACGATCGGAGTTGGTTTGACAGAAACTGTAGTGATGGAATCCTTCGAGGAGAATGTAGAGGAGTTGTTGGACTCCGATGAAAAGAGCAATGTGGGAAAGGGGCTGTATGTGTCCTTCCTGGGTGAAGAACAAGGGGATGAACCGATGGGGGAAAGGTCAGATGGTGGAGCACCGTATGATGAGGATAGTGATGAAGAGACCGGAGAAGGGTCATCTCGAACTATTGTGCCAGATTTGGGTTTGTTTAGTGGAGGAAGGGATCCCGAGGCGCACTAGCGTGAATATATGCACGACATGTTTATTGAATCCTTCGGAGTAGATGAAATTGCCCAGTGGTTCCACCATTCGCTGGTAGGCGAGCCTCTGGAATGGTTCCATTCATTACCCGACTCTTGCAAACATGATTGGGATCGGTTGTCGGATTTGTTTCTAGAAAAGTACCAAAGAGCTGAAGATAGAACTGCGGAGCGCTTTGCGATGCAGATCGGACCCATCAAACGTCCGCTACCGAGGGTTAGTAAGTATAACGGCAATAAGGACCCTATGGAGCACCTTCACTTCTACTTGTCAGCTATGGCACCCTTGGGTTTTAAAGAGGAAGAGGTCACTAGCTTGTTTTGCAATTCATTGATGGGTGAACCGTTAATGTGGTACATGTCGTTGCCGATGTATGTTAAGACCGATTGGGCGGCAATGACGAAAAGATCTATCAAGGAGTATACAGTATGGATGCTGACGGAGCAAACCCCTGATTCCCTGTCTTACCAAACGCCTGATGCGGTATTAGCGATGCCTAGGTATGGTGGATACCAGGATCTTGTTGAGCATGCGAGGTTATTCCGCAATCATATGTATGACGCCGGATTTCCGCAATGTGAGTTGCATGAACATTTTTCGGAAACCTTGATGGGTGAAGCCTTATTATGGCATCAAGGTCTATCAGAGGAAGAAATGGGTCATTGGGTACCACTTAGAAGTGCTTTTGTGGCGAGATATGAGATGTATGTTCCATGGACGGGATCCCTAGACGATCTGGATAGGATTAGGCAATTCCCTGAGGAACCGTTTGTGGATTATGCTAGAAGGTGGAGGCACCGTTATGAGCAGTGTCATGAAACAATGAGCGATAAGGTGCAGCTTATGTGCATACAACGAGGTGCTATTCCGTTGGCCGCCAGAAGGATGAGCAGAGTGTCCCTCCGGGATTATGATGAGTTGATAGGTTGGGCCTTGTATGGATCGGCGGATCCCTTTTACTTGAATCCGAATGTTCCACACGTCATGGATTTAATGATTGTGGACATTTAGGAGAGTTCTTCAGACGAGGAAGATGCCAATCGGAGGATTCCTATTAACATTTGGGACGAATCGGATGATGAGCCGGAAATTACAGTAATGACGAGATCAGGCCGTGTGGCCGAGGGGAAGGCACCTATGATAGAAACCGAGATTGGAGAAGGGTCGGCTCCTAAGCCCGATGACCAAGTTCTTGAGCAGTTGAAGAAGACGCAAGCTAAGTCCACAGTCTGGGAAGTCTTATGCCATTCTAAGTACCATCGTGAGAACCTGATGAAAGAGTTGCAGAATCTGGTTATTTCCACCGATACTGAGCCGGCAGCGCTAGTGGGAGCAATTATAGCCCGAAAGAAGGCTGAAATCACATTTACTGACGAGGATCTCCCAGAAGAGGGGAAGGCTCACAATAAGCCTTTGTACATCCGAGCGAAAATCAACGGAAAGAAGACTAGCTGTGTGATGGTCGATGATGGATCGGCCATTAATGTTTGTCCGTTGAAACTCTTGTCGAAGTTGGGAGTTGAGAGAGGAGATTTGACAGCTTCTGAAACTGTGATTAGAGCATATGACGATAGCCGTAGGCACATTGAAGGAGTCTTCAAGGCCAAGTTGAAAGTGGGGCCGCATGAGGAAGAAATTGAGTTCACGGTGCTGGATATCCTGGTAACCTTTGCCGTACTGTTGGGATGCCCTTGGTTCCATAAGTTGGGAGGTGTGCCCTCCACCCTCCACCAAATGATTAAATTCCCCTTCGGGGAGGAGATAGTGACAATTAGAGCTGAGAAATTGAGCTCGGTGGCAGCATTGGGAATTGAGCCTCAACTTTTCTCCGGATTCCAAGTCTCCGGGATTTACGAATCAAGCATGACCACCGATGTGGTGAAGATGATGAAGGGAGGTTTCATCCCAAGAATGGGTTTAGGAGCACACCATCAGGGGTTGCCAGAATTTCCGGACTTTAAGAGTCAGAAAACCCGGAGGGGTTTGGGATATGAGCAGGGAGGTCCGTCCAATGTGAGTGGTGAAGGAAAAGTGGGCCTAAGGAAGTACTTCGTGAATGAGGGGCATGGAAAGGCGTATTCAGGGACCCCCGAGGCATGGACTAGCACAGAAGGGAAGATTCTGCCGGGGTTCAAAATCTTCAATGATGTTGCCGACTGGGGCAAAGGAAAGGTGAGCTGCTTTGTCGAGGAGATTATGATGCTGGATTTAAATGTCGAGGAGCAATTCATCACCGTTGAAGCAACTGCAGGAGCGGGAGATGAGCCTAGTACCTCCAAAATTCATGAGAAGTCCGAAGACCCTGATGATGAAAATTGTATTACTGCTTTGTTTGAATCAGATGATGTAATCACCCATGCTATCAATGAAATGAATTCTGATTTTGCTTACTTGCTTGATGTTGATCGTGATCATTCCATGCATTCTCATTCATATAACATGCCTACATTTGAAATCAATGCAATAGAAATGTCAACTTTCAATCTTGGTACAGATGAAAGTCCTAAACTTATACAAATTGCTCAAGCATTAACTATTGAAGAGAGAAAAGAATTTGAGAGAATAATTAAAAAATACGAAATAGTGTTTGCTTGGACATACGAAGACATGCCTGGAATTGATCAATCAATCGTAACTCACCGTATTCCAATATATCCCGAGGCAAAGCCCGTAAAGCAGAAGCTCCGACGTATGAGACCAGAATGGGCAGATAAGATCAGAGAGGAGGTGAAGAAGCAGTAAGAAGCAGGATTCATCGAAGTGATTGACTATCCCCCTTGGGTCGCAAATGTGGTGCCAATCGCAAAAAAGGACGGCAAAGTAAGGATGTGCGTTGATTACAGAGATCTTAATAAGGCATGCCCCAAGGATGAGTTCGCATTGCCTCATATCGACGTATTGATCGACAGTGCAGCGTCAAGCGTCTTACACACGAATGTGGATGGTTTCATGGGCTACATGCAAGTTCAGATGGCCGAAAAGCACAAAGCAAAAACCTCGTTCATAACCGAGTGGGGGACATACTGTTACAGAGTAATGCCGTTTGGTTTGAAAAATGCCGGGGCAACTTACCAGCGAATGGCCACAGCACTGTTCCATGATATGATACACAAGGAGGTAGAAGTCTACGTGGACGATATGATGGTCAAATCAGAGACAAGAGAAGGGCATTTTGCCGCGCTCGAGAAGTTTTTGGCCCGAATTGCAGAATTCAAGCTAAGGTTAAACCCGAAGAAGTGCTTTTTTCGGCGTTTCGTCAGGGAAAATCTTAGGCTATGTAATCGGAAATAAGGGAATCGAGGTGGATCCTGATAAAGTAAAGGCTATACAGGAGATGCCGGCGCCAAGAAATGAGAAGGAAGTGAGAGGGTTTCTGGGGCAGGTTCAGTATATCAGTCGGTTCATAGCGAGACTCACCGCAATCTGCGAGCCAATCTTTAAGTTGCTAAGGAAAGACCAACCCGCTACTTGGAATGATAAGTGTCAGCAAGCTCTGGAGAGCGTCCGGAACTATTTGTCTAATCCGCCAGTGCTGAGACCGCCTAAACTGGGAAAGCCGCTTCTCCTCTATGTAGCAATTGAGGAGCGATCTATTGGGGCAATGTTGGCTCAAGAGGGAGACACCAGTGTGGAGCACGCGGTGTATTATTTGAGTAAGAAATTCCTGGAGTACGAGCTCAAGTGCAACATGATCGAAAAGACATGTGTGGCAGTAGTATGGTTGACAAAAAAACTGCGGCACTATTTCCAATCGTATAAAGTGATCATTATTTCTCGGATGGACCCCGTGAAGTATCTATACCGAACTCCATCCTTAACGGGGAAGTTAGACAGATGGTTGTTGCTTTTGTCCGAGTTTGACATTGAATATGTGACGAAGAAGGTTATCAAAGGGAGGGCCGTGGCAGAATTTCTGGCCAACCAACCCCTGAATGCAGAGGAAGAAGAGATAAGCTATGATTTCCCCGATGAGCACTTGAACGCAATCGAAGTTATACCATGGAAAATGTTCTTCGACGGAGCAGTTAATTCGAATGGAGCCGGAGTAGGAGTACTACTTACCTCACCGGAAGGAGAAAGGATCCCGATGGCCAAGAAGTTATCCTTCCCTCTCACCAATAATATGGCCGAGTATGAAGCGTGCATTTATGGTTTAGAGTCATTAGCGGCACTGGGAGCGTCATATGTCGAAATTTGGGGTGACTCAAAGTTGATCATCGAACAGGCGCAAGGAAACTGGGAGGTAAGAGAAGAAAGACTACGTCCGTACCTCGATCAGCTAGAAGGGTTGGCACAAAGATTCAAAGAATGCCATTTCTATCATATTCCTCGAGCACAGAACCAGGCGGCGGATGCCTTGGCCACTTTGGTGTCAGTTTGGGACAATCCCCGGAACCTTGCTTCGAAGCCGTTGGTATTGAGAAGATCTCACAAACCGTGCTACGAAGACGTAATGCTGTTAGGGACAGATGAAAAACCGTGGTATTTCGATATCGTGAACTTCATGAAAGATGGAACATATCCGGCAGAGTCAGAACCTAGGGATCAAGCTGTGGTTAAAAGGCTAGCTCGTCAGTTCGTCATCCATAACGACTTGCTTTACAAAAGGCACATCGACGGATTACAATTAAGATGCTTGGATGCGGGAGAAGCCCGCGAGGCAATGGAATCAGTACATTCAGGAATTTGTGGAGCCCATATGGGGGGAACAGTACTAGCTAAGAAAATTATTAGGCAAGGCTTCTATTGGCTCACCATGGAAAGAGATTGTAACGAGTATGCAAAGAAATACCATGATTGTCAAATCCACGGCGATTGCAGTCATCTTCCGGCCTTGGAACTACATGTGCTAGCACCTATTTGGCCATTCGCTGCTTGGGGCATTGACATCATCGGCGAAGTAAGGCCTAACGCTTCAAATGGACATAAGCTTATTGCTGTCGCCATCGATTATTTCACCAAGTGGGTAGAAGCAGAGTCGTTTAGCAAACTGGGATCCAAGCAGATGAGAAAGTTCATTGAAAAACACTTGATCACCAGGTTTGGAGTGCCTCATCACATGATTACGGATAACGGGGTCCAGTTTCAGGGGGAAGTAAGAAATCTTTTCCGAGAATATGGCATTGAACATCACAGGTCTTCTCCGTACCGTCCACAGGCTAATGGAGCAGTAGAAGCAGCTAATAAGAACCTTAAGAGGATTCTCGTAAAAACGGTGGAATCACATCGGAATTGGCATGAGCACCTCCCACTCGCGTTGTGGGCTTATCGCACGACAATTAGAACCTCAACTGGGGCAACGCCATTCTCTTTGGTGTATGGAACAGAAGCGGTCTTGCCGATTGAGATCGAAAAGCGATCGTTGAGAATCGCAGTGGAGGCAGAAATTCTCGAGGCGGAATGGGTGAAGAGGCGATGTGAGCAGTTGGCTCTAGTTGACGAAAAAAGGATGGAAGCGCTTTACCATGTACAGTTATACCAGAGAAGAATGGCTCGGGCTTTTAATAAAAAAGTCAAGACCAGCCCTATCAAAGAAGGAGATTTGGTGCTGAAACAGATCCGTGTGACGCACACCGACCCAAGGGGGAAGTTTAGGCCTAACTGGGAAGGGCCATTCGTCGTGAAGAAGATACTAAGCAAAGGAGCGGTGAAGTTAACCACAATGGACGGCATAGAATTCTCCGAACCTACCAACCTGGATAGGCTTAAGAAATACTTTTCGTAAAAAAAAAAAAATAAAAGAAAAGAAAAATTCCCGATAGGTTGAAAACCCGCAAAGGGCGACCTAAGCAACAACGAGGGAAATCCCAATGGGTGAAAACCCGAAGGGACACTCATTTAAAAATTCCGGGATAGTAAAAGGAGAGAAGAAAAATCGTCGGGATCCGAAAACCGAAAGGCGGGTCCTGGTAACAATAGTTATGACTTGAGCAGTTACAAAAAAAATGTATAAGAGACTAAGTATTTCTGTTGTTTGTAAATAAATAAAGGGCATGAATATATTTGACGAGAATGATTGGAATCATCATAATCTACTAAATGCATGGTAATATGAATCATGAGTTATACATTTCCTATCTTACTTTTCATAAAAAGCCTACCTGATATCCACCCCACTCCCTATACACCAGCTATATATCGGGGAAACTCTAATAAAAAACTACAAAGCAATACATAACGAGCCTAATACGGAGGGAAGTCCCAATAGTCCTCAAAACCTCTCAAGTGTGATGCCCGCTCCGCAGATAGTGCCTCCTCGGCAGCTCGCGCTCGCTCATCAGCAACTCGTGCTCTCTCATCGGCGACCCATGCTCTCTCCTCGGCAGCGAGGCGTCCGATCGACTCATCACGCGCCCTCTCCTCGACGGCAAGGCGACCCTCAGTCTCCCGTCGCATCATCCCTGACCAGTGGTCATTTCTCTCCTGATACACCTGACCGACCCGGGCGTCGGCCTCCCGCACCAACTCGCTCTGCCTCCGCTCGTGGGCATGCAGATCGCTCTAAAGCAAAAGAAAAGAAAAACAGATAAAAATAAGAAGCAGCGTAGGCACGAACATAAATCATACATACATGCATACATTCCACTACACTAAAGTAAAGTAAGGATACATACCAGGTGATCGGCACAACGCAAGCTGAGGCGGTCTCGGAGGTAACCGGACAGTCCCACATAATCTGTACATGTCTCTCTCGTAGTCAGAGAAGCGTCTGAGGGATCAAATGGGACCCTCGAGGCGAAGATAGGAGGAGCTGTCTCAAATCCCGCATAAGCTGCCCCGGACTCGTCATAACAAATCGTGGCAAAATCTCGCCCGTAGTCTGGTAGGGGCACACCTATGGATGATCTCTTTGGTCGGGCAGCGCTGGAGGACTCGCCGATATAGTAGGGCTGCTCGCACACAGGCGTCTGAGCTCGAGTGCCGTCAAAGAAATCGGATAAATGGGCACTCCTCCAGGATCCCTCCTGCAAAAAAAAACACACAATAAAAACCTCTAAACATCTCATGAATGAAATGGTAAAATGAGAAGGGGGCGGAACCACTTACCGGGACCTCCTTCTGACCAAAGACTGCCGCGACAGCCTCCCTCGAAAATACATCTGCCACCGGATCCACCTCCATCGCTGCCGCCGGGGCATCCCTCGCGCTCAGCATAGTAGATAAGTAAAGCTCGCGGCCCACGACATGAATCCACACCGCTCTACCAACAAACCGACGGGTCAGGTCCTGACGAATGGTCGATAGGGGCATGGTCCGCACCGCGAACATAGAAACGGGAATCTCACCCGATGTCCAGTGGACGTCACTAACTCCGGTGATGCCTCGGTCCCCCAAATACCATGCCCGCACGCAGGGGCCGGTGAGCACACACTGTTGCTCCTGGATCATAGATACATACGTATAATCGGGACCGAAGTCGAGGTCGTCCCACCTGAACTTAATCTAAAAAATGCACAAAGAGAAAGTCAGAAAGACTCAAACAAAAATCTAGCACGACTAGGCAAAATCTACCTGTCTGAGGGTCAGCGAGTCGATCCAATCTAGGAGCCGCGACACCATCCGACTCCTCTCGGCGCCCAAGTCAAAATCTTTCCATCGGGTCATGAAAGGCGGCCTCGGTACTCTCGATCGAGGTCGAGACCGGCTGGGAAGGATGTGCCTCTCATACGCCCACACCTGCGGTAAAAACAAAGACTAGGAGTGTGAAAAATGCGAAGAAGATAAGACGGGCAAGTCAAGAAGGCGTCACGTACCAGCAGAGCAAAGGTGTAACCACCGAAATCCTTGCACTTCCGGCAAGTCAGATCCAAAAATTTGTAGAGAAAGGCTAAGCCTGCCCCCGCCCAATCATAGGAAGCCGCCGCATCCAAATCGCTGAGTGCCTGAATGAGACCCGCGTGTACCTTTCCGCCCTTCGTGCGGAAAATCGTCTCACTCAGGGTATATACCAAGAAACTACGAACCACCAAGTCGGTATCGTCGGTCTCGCAGAAATCTCGCCGACTCAAGAGGCTCGCAGTGGAAACAAACTTCGCCGGAGTAGATTTGGCGCATGGGCGAACTCCCGGTCCAATCAAGGCAGCAAGCCTAGCAAGGTCGACCCGTGGTTGCATCATATCAAAATGAAAGGGAACGGGAGTGCTGCTCCCTCATAACCCTGTCAGCAGTGAAAAATCTCTGGGCGAGATGGTCATCTCCCCAAAAGAAAGGTGGAAGGTGTGGGTCGAGTCAACCCACCGCTCACATAAGGCCCGTAGGCCAAAACGATCACATACCCCGTTGGTGCGGGGCAACGCTGCAATAAAAGGCTCGAAGCCCAACTCGTGCACGCGGGCTCTCGCCGCGGCGCCCAGCCTAGCATACCACGAGTGAATCTCGGCGGTGGTCCCAGAAATCTCAATAAACTAGAAAGAACAAGACAAGAAAATTTAAATACAGTTCCTAAAGCATGCAATTAGTGAGGACGCGTTAAGACTAGGCATTCTTTCATTATCTAACCTAGAGACATCTGGTCAATTAGGGTCAACTTTCTGTAAAAGTCTCTCCTTTAGGGTCGCTCATGTAAGGTTTAGTTAATTCTTTAATCCACTCTCGTCCGCATTGACAAGGAGCATAGGTTAAGTTTATTATTCATGTGCATTAGTTAAGTTTTCACTATTCACGTTTTTTTACTATTCACGTGCACTATTCACATTTTTACTATTCACGTGCATTAGTTAAGTTTTCACTATTCATGTTTCTACTATTCACGTGCACTATTCACGTTTTTACTATTCACGTGCATTAGTTAAGTTTTACTATTCACATGCATTAGTTAAGTTCTCACTATTCACGTGCATTAGTTAAGTTGTCACTATTCATGTTTTTACTATTCACGTGCACTATTCACGTTTTTACTATTCACGTTATTTTTACTGTTAGCATGCATAAATTCGTAGGATTACTATTCACATGCCTATAACGCGCATTCTTACGCAGAAGTAAACAAGTGTTACTTGTAAGTGAAGAAATTCATGTTTTCTAGCTAAAGTCCTCTAAGGCAATCTAAAAGTTAGCATGCAAATCATGTTCGGATAGGAATACTAAAGCCTAGAATTTGAATCAAACAAAAGTGAGAAATCACTTACCTCGTTGCAGCGTGTCCGGCTCAGATGCGTCGTAGGGTCGTGGAAAGGGTCCACTCTATCTAGGTTCACATAAACCTCATCCATGCCTCTCGTGCCATCGCATTCATCCAAATCCATTCCGAGGATAATCCAAATCAAAGTCTAGAGAGAGAAAGAAGAGAGAGAAGGTGTGGGGTTGAAATGAAACCCCACCACCTTATATAGGAAGAAGGAATGGCATTCCCGTAAATAGTGAAAAAAGTACGATACCTGAGTTGCTTTTGAGCCATTTTACCCGCGGTCGTGGACCAGGGTTGCTTTTGAGCCATTTTTCCCGCGGTCGTGGACCAGGGTCGCTTTTGAGCCATCTTACTCACGGTCGCAGACCTGAGTTGCTTTTGAGCCATCTGACTCACGGTCGCAGACCGGAGTTGCTTTTGAGCCATTTTACCCGCGGTCGTGGACCAGGGTCGCTTTTGAGCCATCTTACTCACGGTCGCAGACCTGAGTTGCTTTTGAGCCATTTTACCCGCGGTCGTGGACCAGGGTCGCTTTTGAACCATCTTATTTTCGGTTGCAGACCGGAGCTGCCTTTGAGCCATTTCACTTACGATCGTAGACCGAAATTGCTTTTGAGACATTCTTACCCATAACCAACGTACGCTAAATTCCGAGAAAAGAACATTCGTCGACGGCCGCTCCAGAGGCGACGACGGAAGGAATCAGAGAACGACACCAGAGCGCGTAACGCGAAGGTCAGGTATGCTTCCTCCTACTCTTTACGTGTCTTTTACTTTTATATGTTTTACATTGCATGTGTTACGTTAGCAAAAAACGTTTTCAAAACACACACATCACTGTCAAAATAGAAAAGTAGGGGCAACTGTAGACACCGAGTCGGAGGACCTGTGATGAAAACCTGGAAACAAGACGGTTGAAGCGATTGATTCTGAAAGTTTCAAAAAAAAAGAAAAAATAATAAATAAATAAAATAAATAAGTTACGGTCGGTCGCTGTTGTCGATCGGATGGCCCGCGAATGCTTAACGGCACGGTGCGAGTGCTTAGCGGCGGCCGGCGCGCGTTCGACGACAGTCGGACGCCCGCTCGACGACGCAAAGCGCGCGCTCGACGTCTGTCGGACACACGCATCCAACCATGAATGGTACGCGCTCGGTGTCCGAGCAAGACACGAGCTTGGCGGCACGGGACGTGCGCTCGTCAGCCACGAGGCGGGTGCGCCCGGCAGTACGGAACACGCGTTCGGCGGTCACGACGCGTGAACGCCCGACGACGCGGAGCGCGAGCTCGGCGGCCGCGGGGCGTGCACGCCCGACGACGTGGGACGCGCCCCGGCGGCCGTTGAGCGAGTGCACGACTGCGTCGGGCGGAAGCCCAACGGTAGGCAGGCGCGAGCGCCCAACCGCGTCGGGTGGATGCCCAACAATCGTTGGGCGACCGCCCAACAATCGTTGGGCGGTAGCCCAACGTAGTGTTGGGCGGCCGCCTAACAGCTTTGGGCGACGCCCGATTTTGCTCGGGCGTCGCCCAAAGCTTCCGGGACCCGTTTTCCTATAAAAGGGGCACGGATCCCAATGAAAAAGAGGAGGACTTTCTTGGGAGCCTTTCTCACTCTAAACATTTTTAGAGAGAGAAAGTGAAATTTTTTTGAGAAAAATATTTTTTTTCTCAAAAATTTCAAAGTTCCTAAAGTTAAATTTTTACTAAAAAATATAAAAAACGGAAGATCGCGACTCGTGGAATCGATCGGCTTCGACTGTCAGATACCGAATTTAAGGTATTATCCGAGGACTAGACTCTTTTATTTTATTTTATTTGTTCTCTTCTTCTATTTATTTTTTATGTTATAGTTTCTTTATTTGATTAGTTATTTATTTTATCACGTTTTATTTAATTAGCGTATTTATTTAATTTTCGTTTCGTGTTGAATAAAATTCGGTTTTGATTTAAAATAGAAAACCTCGTTTTGATATCCCAATACGAACCGTGATCCGATAAAAAGGTAGTTCGGGTATCGTAAAACGTTGAGATTATAAGTTTCTAATTTAGAAGAAATTTCCAAATAATGTTTTAAAATAAAAAACATCGTTTTAGGAACTTCCGTTATTGACTATGATCCATTTTTGGTAGTTCGGAAATCCAAAACGATTGAATTAGATTTAATTTAAAGCTTTTGAATAAATCTGGAAACTATTAAAGTGCTGCTGTAATTTGCCATTTCTGTCATTAATTGCTGTTTACCGACGGATTTTCCGTCGGTAAATCTGCCAAAACGTAAAAAATGCCATTTCAGTCCCTTTTTCTCAATTTTTAAGCTTCTAATCCTTAATATATATATGTATAGTTATGTAATATATGTTTTTCCAACTATTTTAGATATTTAGTCTATATAATCATTTAGGATGTTTGCGTATCATTTTGTATTCAATTTTAAATATAAGTATATGTATATATATATTCTTTTTATTCATTTGAGTTATATTAGATTTTATTTTGAAGGTTATTTACTTGGGTATTTTGGGAGAATTAATAGGTATTAGTATATGTTATTTTTGATATTTAAAACTATAATAGTTATGTATATATGTAGTTTTGGGACATTCGGGTTATTTTATTAAATGAAATTATTTTGGATAAATGTTATTTTCTTATTTATGAAGTTTATTTACTATTTTCACCTCTTTTAAAGTATAAATATATTGTACCTAGTATTTTCATATATGTATAGTTTCTTTTTTATTAACTCTTATTTTCATATTCTCTTTTGATTTGGATGTATATATATATGCTTAAAATACTTTCTTTATTCTTTTAGACCATTTATGGGTTCATGTTTCAAATGGGCTTTATTTGAGTGTGAATCTTGGTTTAAGTGGGTTTATTATTGTAATTATAATAGGTGAAAAGTCCATTAAATAAAAGGGAAAAATAAATCACAAAAAGAGAGTTTTTCAACTTAATCATTTAAACTAATGAATTTTTAGAGGTTCCTAATGTAAATAAATGGAGTTATTTTAGTTAATATTTCAAATCTTTTCCAAAACATCACGTTTTAAAACCTTAATCCGTTCCAAAGGCGGATCAAGCGAACATTGTAATTAAAATCGTTTTCTTTGTGAATAAGAGAGTTTTTGAATCATTTTCTTAAAGGGTTTGTACAAAATTAAATTGACTTGTATGTTTAATCATGTTTTCCTATTAAAAGGTTTTTATCCTAACGTTTTCAAACACTCAAGTCGTTCCAACGGCGATTCGGGTGAACTTCATCAAACGGGGTTTTAAAACGCACCTAAATCGTTCCAACGGCGATTAAGGTGCGAACCATGTAAATAAACTCGTTTTGGGGAAATAAGTTGGTATAGAGTAAACACACAACCTGACATTTAAATAAAGTCGTAAACCACTTCTTTCTTCCCCCTTCTCTGTGTATGTATAATATAAATGGGTGATTCTTTACTAATGTAGCTTTTCAATAATATATGCTCAAAACGGTTTCTAAAAAGAGAAAGAAAAGGTTTCAAATGAATTTTAAACTTAAAGAAGTATACGATTAGTCTGTTATCGCCTAACATGCTGAGTAGGAGGCCGGTGGTTCATAACCGGGCGATGTCGGGGTGCCTAGTAGCCTTTCTCCGGAAAGGAGCTAGCCTTCTCGGCTCGTACCTAAGTTTTCCGAACCCACACCGGTCTCCCGCAAGGGATCGGTGTTCATTTTCCCATTCGTGGGTGGCGACTCTTCCATATCTCCGAGCTCCGGTCCTGCCGAGCAGCTTGATTCCACGATTGGTTGCTTTCGGCGCCAATCACCGCTTACGTCGCCATGAGGTTATCCACCCCCCGGTCCGCCCGGGAGATTAGGCCGCGGCACCTCGTCTAACACCAAGACAAAACAACCTTCACATGTCCTTACGGAACATTTGCATATAGAAGGATGCCCTTTGGTCTATGTAACGCACCAGCAACATTTCAACGTTGTATGACTGCAATTTTTAATGATTTCATTGAAGATATCATGGAAGTTTTTATGGATGATTTTTCCGTTTATGGAGATTCTTTCGATTCATGCCTACAAAACTTGGATAAAGTTTTGTCTAGGTGTGAAGAAACAAATTTAGTATTAAACTGGAAAAAATGTCATTTCATGGTTGACGAGGGAATTGTTTTAGGTCACAAAATATCTGAAAAAGAATTAGAAGTGGATAGAGCAAAAACTTCAGTAATAGAAAAATTACCCCCTCCAACTACTGTTAAGGGAGTAAGGTCGTTTTTAGGACATGCCGGTTTTTACAGAAGATTTATTAAGAATTTCTCTGTAATTTACAAACCACTTACTAATTTACTCATGAAAGATTCAACCTTTGATTTTAATGAAGATTGCGTTAAAGCTTTCGAAACATTGAAAACAGCTCTAGTCAGTGCACCTATTATTGCTAAACCCGATTGGGATTTACCCTTTGAAATTATGTGTGATGCAAGTGACTTAGCCATCGGATGTGTTTTAGGTCAAAGGAAGGATAAGAAACTTCATGTCATTTATTATGCAAGTCACACACTGTCTAGTGCATAATTAAACTACACCACAACTGAGAAGGAAATGTTAGCTGTAGTCTCTGCATGCGATAAGTTTAGGTCATACTTGTTAGGTTCGAAAGTTATTATTTATACTGATCATGCAGCTTTAAGATATTTATTTGCTAAAAAAGATGCAAAACCACGTCTAATTATATGGGTTTTATTGCTACAAGAATTTGATATAGAAATTAAAGACAAAAAGGGAGTAGAAAACCTTGTCGCCGATCATCTATCAAGGCTCGAAGATGAAAACGGTCCTATAGGTGAAACTGACGGTATACGAGATGATTTCCCCAATGAATATCTCTATCAAATAAAAAGTGTCATGTCACCATGGTACGCGGATTTTGCAAACTATCTTGCACCCAATATTGTTCCGGAAGGATTAACTTTCCAACAAAAGAAGAAATTCTTCTTTGACATTAAACAGTATTTTTGGGAAGATCCTTTCTTGTTCAGAACTTGTGGTGACGGGATAATTAGGAGATGCGTTGGTGAAAATGAATATGAATCCATAATGTCAGAATGTCATTCTAGCTCTTATGGAGGACATAATGGAGTTAGTAAGACGGTAGCTAGAATATTTGAATGTGGTTTCTTTTGTCCTACGATGTTTAAAGACGTCCATTCATTTATTACTCGTTGTGATAAGTGCCAAAGAACAGGAAATTTAGGAAGGAAAGATGAGATGCCCCTCACAACCATGTTAGAAGTTGAAGTCTTCGACATGTGGGGAATAGATTTCATGGGACCTTTTCCTCCTTCTAATGGTAAAACTTACATATTAGTCACCGTAGATTATGTTTCAAAGTGGGTTGAAGCAATTGCAACCCCGACAAACGATTCTAAAGTAGTTGTTGGTTTTCTTGACGATATATTTTGTAGATTTGGTTGTCCTAGAGTCATCGTTAGTGATGGCGGTACCCATTTTATAAACCGAAGTTTTGATATACTTATGAAAAAATATGGAGTACGCCACCGCGTGTCAATGCCATACCATCCTCAGTCAAATAGTCAGGCAGAGATATCAAATAGAGAACTCAAATGGATTCTAAAGAAAACAGTTTCGTCTTCAAGAAAAGACTGGTCTTGTAAACTCAACAATGCGTTATGGGCATACCGTACTGCATTTAAAACTCCAATAGGAATGACTCCATACCGATTAGTGTGTGGGAAAGCATGTCATTTACCAGTCGAATTAGAGCATAAAGCCTATTGGGCTATTAGGGAACTTAACTTTGATTTGCACCAAGTAGGTAGAAAACGTTTCCTCAATTTAAATGAGTTAGATGAGTTACGTCATCTATCTTACGAAAATGCAAAGATATATAAAGAAAAAGTGAAAAAATGGCACGATGCCAAGATTAAAGTCAAACACTTTATGATAACTTGCTAGATTCGATTTGATGATCTTCGTCGCGGTTACCTGCAAAACAGAACCGGAGATAGGATCTCCGGGAAAACTCTTCGACGATCAAGTCAGTTTTATGGGAAGGTTGGTAAATTGATACTGGTATTGTGGGGAAAAGATGTCAACGTACCTCCCCATTTGCTTCTATGTCCTTTTTATAAGTGTTCCTAGGTAACCGCCGGGGGCGGTTACTCTTTCCAGGCCACGTCCCTTACGTGGCTACAAACGTGGTCTCGTTTGTTTTGAGTGGGAGGTTTAATGCTCCGTTTAGGATTTCGGGGCGGTTACTCGTTTTACCCGCTTCCTTTATTCGGAGCCCGTTTGATCTTGAACCATGGGCCTAAGTATAGGTTGGGCCCGTGTTTATAATTCGGCCCGGTTTGGTTTCACGGATCATCACATGTCTCCCCCTTAGTTTGGCAAGAGCCCTTTAGGGTCTTTTCATATGTTATAGGGGACTCTTCGTTTTCGTCTGGATATTCAAAATTCGAAAGTGGTTCTTTCGTTCTCCGTCATTTCTTCTCCGGCGTCAACCCTTTAGCGTTCGTTCTTCTCTGTATTCTCTTTCACATGTAAGTGTTCCTTTCCGCAACTTGTAACTCGTTCGACCCTTTTCTTATTTTTGCTCGTCTTTCTTCGTTAATATGTCGAACCCTGACCTCGATTTCGCACCGTTCGACGAAAATTACGTTCGCGAGGTGTCTCATGAGGTTGATGAGATGGTTGATGAAGTTTCAACCAGCTCTCCTTGGTCTGATTCCCATCCCGCCGATTTTCTCCATCTGGCGAATACAACTGATGAGGGTCTAGATTTCGACCCTAAGAAGTTGATTCCACCACCTGTCCTAACTCCCCGTTTATTACCAAAAAAGGACAGGTTGGGAAGCCTAGTTTGCCGCGAGACGATTGATGACTTGCGGGAGCAGTATCCTTGGCTCCAAGGTCTGGAAACCATCATTCCCGGGGAGAATAGAGGGCCGGGCGACTACCCAAAGGGGTATTTTACCATTTTTGTCGCCCAGATTATCTGCGGTTTCACGTATCCGCTGGCGGATGAGATTGCTTCCATCCTTGGTGGTTATGGAATCGCACCCGGACAACTGCATCCCAACGGATGGGCCGACTTAACCTTGGATAAATTTTTAGCGGATTGTCTGGAGGTTCCCCTCTCGCTCAAGATTTTCTCTAAGCTTCATCATTTCAAGAGTTCGGGGGAGTACTTTACTTTCATCCGACAGAGCGGTTACTACGGCTTTGATGAGAAGTCGAACAAAATCCGCGAGTGGGATAAGTCCTATTTCTTCATTAAGTTCCATGAAGGGAATCCAAACTTTCTTCGCTGCTGGGGCTGACCCAATGTAAAGAGTTTGAACTTTGGTTACCCCAGCAAGGACGAATCCGATATTATAAAGTTCTTGAAGAGCACTCCTCCTTTTGTATGGACATATGATCAGGCATTCCATATGCTAAGAAGCCGAGTAGCGATTGCCTACCGCGAGGGAGATCGTGTTGTCTATATCCCTTATCGCGTTTTTGTACAAGGTACTATTAACTTATTTCCAAGTTGATGATTTCTTTTAACCCTTTGCAGGGGTGATCCTTTATCTCAACTCGCTGCAGATCGGGAAGCAAAAGCCCTGGCGAGAAGGAAGAAGCGGATGGCGGGAACAACTTCTGTTGCAGGGGCGAATTCTCCTGTGGGGGCGACTCCTTCTGTTGAGGCGGCTTCCCCCCCAATTGCTTTCGTTTCACAGGGCCCCGCTTCTGTTTCTGAGGAGCTTCCCTTAAATAGGAAGCGGAAGAGTAATATGGATGTGGAGTCTTCTCGCCCTATGAAGAAGAATACCTCTGTATCCTTGACTGTCGGTGGTACATCTACGTCCACTCCATCCAAAGCCAAGGGCGGTCCCCCATTTCATGAGGTATCATAATTTATTCGCTCTTCTTGCGTTATTTATTTTCTCTTGTCAGTTTTCGTTGTTCTCCTGACACTTCTCCTTGTGTATCCATAGCCGATTCCTGATATCAGCGGATGGTGGACCAGAACCTTTGGTAAAGCCGTGAGCTTTTCCTGTAGGGACATTGTTTCTTCCATATGCAATATCCTTGGGCGACTTCCCTCCGCTTCTCGTGTGCGCGAACAGGTGCCGCTTCCGACTGCCATGGAGGGGATTGAGAAGCGAGCTATAGAGGTATATTGCTTTCCACTTATGTTCTATCCTTCAAACGCATGTCTCTATTCGCTCTTTTTATTCGCGTATCGTCTTATATGCAGATTATCAATTTCGTGGAGGGTGCTCTCTGCAGGGATGCTGAACGAGCTAGAGAGTTGGAAAGCCTTGGTACTGAATTGGCGACTCAGAAGTCGCTTTTTGATGATGTCCAAGGAAAAGTAAAGGTCCTTGAAGGTGCTTGTCAGAAGGCTATGAGCGAGAAGGAGGAAGCTCTCAAATCCCTCCAGGCTAAGTCCGATGAGCTTCAGAAAGTCATTGATGATCTGAATTCGTCCAAGGAAGCCTTGGAGATGCAAAAGAGGAGGGCCGAGGAGATCACAGCTGAAGATGGTGCTCGCATCTATTGGTATGGAGAGCGGATTCATGCGGCTTATGAGCATGGACATCCAGATCATGTACTTAATCGCCCCAAGGTTCCCATTCCTGAAAAGGATTTAGCTGAGAAATGGGACAAGTTGGAGGCCGAGGATGCTGATATGGATGAGGTACTTCTCCTGGATTGGCAGAGTTTTCATGATTCTCCAATTAGCTGTGAGATCCCAAATCAGAACGTAGAAGGAGGGGCACCACAAGATGTTTCTCACGTTGAACAAGATGTTTCTCGCTCTGATGCGGTTACTGATTTGATTGTTGGGGATTCGCTTGAAGCAGGTCATCCCACAGGAGAAGATGAAAGAGCCGCTGAAGGCGAAGGGGGCAATAGAGGCGAAAGAGAAGAAACTGTAGTATAATTTTATTTATATCTGAACTGTTGTATGTAACAAACTGCCAGTATATATATCAACCGAGCGACCTTGCCACCGCTTTTCATATATGTGCAATTGTTGTTTTATCCTTCGTCGCTTTAATGCCGGTTATTTTCGTATGTGACCCTTGCCTCTTGCCGACTTCATACTTGTAATTTTTCGTAGTTAGTTTTGTTTTCATTAGGGTGGCCAGACCCTTTTCGCAATTTTTTGAGTACTCGTTTATTCGCTTAATTTTATGCCTTATAATTTTTCTTTCAAAAATAATCATAAGGTTAATCATAAGGTTTTGCGAATGATGCGTAATCATGCATCCGCCTTTCTTTAATAGGCAACACATTTATGTGTGTTTAAGATTAAACATAAGGTTTTGCGAATGATGCAACAATTGAATATCTTTATTGATAAAGAAAAAAGACTTCTTGTTACATGGGTATACAAACTGTGCGGGATCAAAGCCTCATTAAAACCTTTTATCAGAAAACCCAGTAGGAAAAACTCATAAAAGGAAAAAGAGTACTCGTCATTTCCCTGAACTACTCGGCCTGTTTATATAGGCGTAGATTCTCTAGATTCCAGGTGCGCGGGAGATTTTTTCCGCTCATTTCTTCTATTTCAAAAGTCGATGGTCCCAGCTTCTTGGATACCCTGTAAGGCCCGAGCCAGTTGACGCCTAATTTGCCTTTGCCTTCTCTAGATTGTATTTTATCCGCTTTTTTCAAGACCAAGTCGCTCTCGTTGATTATCACCTTTCGCACCCTTCTGTCATGATACTTCTTGATTCTATTGCGGTACACTGCCATTTGCATGTAAGCTTTTTCTCTTCGTTCTTCTACAGAATCCAATGCATCTCTAATGTTGATAGGATTTTGGGTGTCACAATAATAAATTATCCGATCTGTAGGCGACTTGATTTCAACAGGCAGGACTGCTTCGGCTCCATAAACCAGCGAGAAAGGTGTTTCGCCTGTTGCTGCCTTTACAGAAGTTCTGTATGCCCATAGCATATGAGGTATCTCATCCGCCCAACATGTTTTTTTATCGCCTAGCCGCTTCTTGATTCCCTGAATCATGGCCCTGTTGGTAACCTCTGTCATACCATTCGATTGGGGATGATTTAAAGAAGAAAAATGATTTTTGATCCCCATGCTTTCGCAATATGCTTTGAATTTTACACAGTTGAACTGGGTGCCATTATCAGTTATAAGTGTTTGTGGGATTCCAAACCGCATGATAATGTTCTCTCGTAAGAACTCGATCATTCGCTCAGGTGTTTGAGCGGTTACTGCCTCCGCTTCTACCCATTTGCTGAAGTGGTCGACTGCGACTATCAAGTACTTCCTTTTCTTTGTCGTTTCTGGGAACGGGCCCACTATATCGATCCCCCATGTTGCGAATGGCCACGCCGTCATTATAGTGACTTGTTCGGCTCCGGGAACATGCTTTTCATTCGCATGGATTTGCCAGTTGTGACATTCCGCTACCATCTTCTGGGAATCCTCCACCACCTTTGGCCAATAATATCCCATCAACTTGACTTTTCTTGCCAACGCCGCGGATGCTTCATGTGCGCCACAAATTCCTTCATGGAGTTCTCGCAGTACATAGTCTCCTTCATTGCGGCTAATACATTTCAACCATGGACATGTATATGATTTCCGGTATAAAGTTCCATCTTGAATTGAGTATCTCGCTGACTGCCCAATTAGTTTTCTGGCTAAGCTTTTATCAACCGGCAAATCTCCATGTTCCAGATATTGGCGGATGGGCATCCGCCAATCTTCATCATCTTCCAGCTCTTCGATGACCATAATCTGATCGACTTTGAATGCTGGTGCTGATCTTATTTCCAAATTGCATGCTTTTTGACTCCATGGTTCTCTACTCGCCGCTGCTTTTGCCAACTCGTCAGCCTTTGTGTTCTGGCCTCTCGGAACATGCACCATTTCCCAGACGACTCCCTTGTTTGTTAACTCCTGCGTCAGTCTGCCGACCACCTGATGGTACTTGACCAGATCCTCCTGTTTCACCAGATAATTTTTTGTGATCTGATTTATCATGAGTTTAGAATCGCTGTAGATGACCACTCTTTCTGGCGTAAGTTCATTAAGCAACTTCAATCCGCATATCATTGCTTCATACTCCGCGACATTATTGGTAGTTTCGAATGTTAACTTTGCCGCATAGTACAGACGAATAACATTCGGTCCCTTAATGACGACTCCCAATCCAGCTCCATCTGTGGACAATGCCCCATCTGTGAACATACTCCATTCTTCTTTTTGTGCTTTTGGACATTCGTCTTCATCCCACGTGAACTCATTCACGAAATCGGCAAGTACTTGACTTTTTAGAGCTGGTCTTCCTTCGTAGCGAATATCGAACTCTCCCAACCGAATTGACCACTCCATTAATCGGCCGGATGCGTCAGGTTTCTGTAGTACCTTTCGCATTGGAATTCCAGTTCTCACAATGATAGTATGCGCCTGAAAGTATGTCTTTAACCTAGCCGCCGTGGTTATCACTGCGAGGGCCATTTTGTCTAACCTTGAATACCGAAGTTCTGCGTCTTTCAAGACTTTGCTCACATAGTACACTGGATATTGTTGCCCCTCTTCTTCCCGCACCATCACCGTGCATATCGCCATACTGGTGACGGATACGTAAAGAAATAAATCTTCTCCATCCTCTGGCCTGCTCATTAAGGGCGGATAGCATAGTAATCGCTTTATCCCCTCAAATGCTTCTTGACAATCCGGCGTCCATTCCAAGGACTTAGATTTTTTGATGGCATTGTAGAAAGGTAGACATCTCCTAGCTGAGCATGATATGAATCGCCCTAATGCCACCAACCGCCCGTTCAGTCTCTGTACTTCTCTTATGTTCCTCGGTGTCTTCATCTCCATCACTGCTTTAACCTTCTGAGGATTCGCCTCAACTCCTTTGCCGCTAACAATGAAACCCAGGAACTTTCCTGCTCTTGCTCCAAACGTGCATTTCTCTGGGTTCAATTTGAGGCCATATTTGATCAGTACTTCCAGGATTTCTTTAATATCCTGCGGGTGGTCTTGCATCTTCTTGCTTTTAATGATCATGTCATCTACATAAATCAAGAAGTTCTCGCCTGATTTGTCTGAAAATATCTTGTTCATCATCCGTTGATATGTTGCTCCCGCATTTTTCAGTCCAAAGGGCATCACCTTGAAGCAATAAGTCGCCTGATGAGTTATGAACGACGTCTTGATCTCATCCGCCTTCTCCATTGGTATCTGGTGGTAACTGGATTTCACGTCGGTGAACGATAAAGCTTCAAATCCCGCAGTCCCATCTACCAATATATCAATGTTAGGTAGCGGATACATATCCTTCGGACAAGCTTTATTCAGATCTTTGAAGTCGACGCACATTCTGTACGTTCCATTTGGCTTTTTGACTAGCACCACATTGGCTAGCCACTCCGGATAGGTGACTTCTCGAATTGCATCTGATTCTAGCAAATCCGCCACTGCTTTTTCAATCGCCTTCTGCCGTTCTGGAGCATGTCCTCTCTTTTTCTGTCGCACTGGGGTTGCACCTTTGTCCACATTCAAACGATGGGTTGCTATATCTGGACTTATCCCCTTCAGCACTTCATTCGGAGCGGCGAATGCCGACTCGCATTGGATCAACACCTCGGTAATGGCTTTCTTCGTTTCCTCTGGAAGTCCTGTCGCTATCCGTACGTTCTTATCATTTGAGATGGCGAATAGTTCTGTTTCTCCTAACGCTTCAGCCGACAACTTCTCATCAACTTTATCCTCTCCATCTGGCTTCGGTTCAAGTGACAATGTATAAGCTTGTTGAGATATAAGTTGATCCCCTTCAACAATGACTCGCCCTTGGTGTGTTGGCAAATGCAATGTCAAATGCTTCATTGAGATGAGCGACTCCGTTTCCGACAGGAATGGACGCCCCAGAATTATGTTGTAGGCCAATGGGAGATCAACAATTGCGAATTCTAGATCACCTCGCCATTTTAGATTCTTGTCGCCCATTTCTGTCTCCAACACCACCTGTCCACTTGTTTGAAATGATTGACCTCCAAAACCAGTTACATCCATGAACGTATGTTCCACTCGCTCATCGTTAATTCCCAACTTGTTGAATGCAGTTCGAGTAATGACATTGCAAGAACTTCCTGTATCAATAAGGACCCGCTTAACGTCCCATCCTTCAATGGCCATCGTAATCACCAAAGCATCCGCATGCGGCTCCGTGATTCGCGCAAATGAGTAATTGAGGGCATCCCCCCTACGCGTGTTGCTTTTTCGCTGTTCACGGCGAGCCTTTTTTATTGGAGGCTCATAGATCCCGCCTGCTATCATGTTAATCACCCCTTTTTCTGCTTTTTTTCTGGCCTTGCTTCTACCTCATGCGGGAGCGTTGCTTTCTCATCAATCGTTTCTTTTCTAATGAATTGACTCAGTTTGCCCCTCTCAATCAGCTTTTCAATCTCCCTCTTCAATTCATAGCAATCATTCGTGTCATGGCCATTCAATCTGTGGAACCTGCAATATTTGTTAGGATATCGCCCCAAATTGGTTCGACCCTTCGCCTCCGGAAACTGCACATCCTTTTTCAGAGGGTTTTTCTCAATCCAAAGTAACACCTCATGACGAGTCGTGTTCAATGGTGTTTGATATCCCCCCCTTTAAAGGAACGATTGCTTTTTCGAACCAGATTACCCTTAGAATATGCTTGGCCTTGATGGCGGTGATTGTCCGAGGTGGATCTAGCCGCATCTCTTTCTCACCGGGTTTGAGCTCTATGCTCCCTGTTAACATCGTCCACTTCCATAAATTCTTTTGCTATCTTCATGAGTTCAGCCACTGTGCGTGGTTTATTGCGGATGATTTCCTCCCGCATGCTCCAATCTGTGGTTCCATCCGCCATGATGTTGCGAATGCTCACGATATCTGGGTTCTGTAACCGCACCAGAATTGAATGCGACTATAAATTCCCTTAGAGAATTATAGTTTCTCTGTTTGATCTCCTTCAGCTGCCTATCCGTCACATCCGCTGCTTTACAGCCCACGAACTTTGCACAGAAATCACGACTGTATTGATTCCAGTTATGAATAGATTCAGTTGGTAAGGACCGAAACCAATCGGATGCTGCTCCTCCCAAAGTGGTCGAGAACAATCGACAAATTATGCTTTCGCTTGCTCCTGCAACATCCATCAACTCTCTATAGTTTCTGACATGCGCCTCAGGATCAGAATTTGGATCCCCATAATATTTAGGTATCGCCGGTGCTTTTATTCTGTGATCTGGAATAAATTCTCGCAATGATGGGGCAAAAGGCGAATCACTCTGCACCGCTGCTCTTGCCCTAGGTGTGTATCCCATCCGCTCCATCATGCTTCGCAGTTGATCTTCCAATTCAATATTGGGTTCCCGCCGAACTTCTTCCATCCGTTGCTGATGAATTTTGGGTGACGTCCACCCGCCATACTGTGTCGTCACTTGTTCTCGCCGTGGGGCTAACCGCTGTCCAGTTATAGGATCAAAGTTCCAAGTATGCTCTCGCCCAGACATATTCCCTCCAAACGTCATCAACCCTGAATGTCTGTGGTCAAAGGGTTCCGTTTGTCGTAGCGGAAGAATTCCTTGCATTCCTGGCATTGGTTGGGATGACTGCCAGGTCGGATGGATCGTCATAATAGGATCTTGGTGTGAGTAGTGGTCTGGATGGCTATGTGGTGTCATGCGACTACTCTGACTCATCCGATTTGGCTCTCGAGATGGCTGTGGAAGCGTAGATATGGCAGGAATAGTTGGTTGTTGTGTGGAGATGACAACAGGTTCTTGAGGGGCAGCCATTACGGCGGTATTGTGTTCAGCGATTGCAGTTAACAAACTAATCATTCGATCCCCAGCCGCTTGGCTCATATTCGAAGCCAAGACCTGTCCTGCCATTTGTACAAAATCGCTATTAGACATCTCCATCTCAGTTTGTACTTGGACCTCCAATAAGGGACTCAACTGCCCTGAAGGATTCGACGAGCTGGGTACCACAGGCTGTGTACTCGCAGGCTGACGTGGACCTCTTGAGTTCGTACTAGCTGATCTGGTTGTAACTCCGGCCGTTCGTGATGGTTCTGACATGTTCTTAGGGTACCTTTAACCAAATGTTGGTAAAAAAGGTCCACCTTCACCGCACCAATGATAACTTGCTAGATTCGATTTGATGATCTTCGCCGCGGTTACCTGCAAAACAGAACCGGAGACAGGATCTCCGGGAAAACTCTCCGACGATCAAGTCAGTTTTATGGGAAGGTTGGTAAATTGATACTGGTATTGTGGGGAAAAGATGTCAACGTACCTCCCCATTTGCTTCTATGTCCTTTTTATAAGTGTTCCTAGGTAACCGCCGGGGGCGGTTACTCTTTCCAGGCCACGTCCCTTACGTGGCTACAAACGTGGTCTCGTTTGTTTTGAGTGGGAGGTTTAATGCTCCGTTTAGGATTTCGGGGCGGTTACTCGTTTTACCCGCTTCCTTTATTCGGGGCCCGTTTGATCTTGAACCATGGGCCTAAGTATAGGTTGGGCCCGTGTTTATGATTCGGCCCGGTTTGGTTTCACGGATCATCACTTTAATATTGGGGATAAGGTGCTGTTATTTAATTCACGACTCCGTTTATTTCCAGGAAAACTTAAGTCCAGATGGATAGGACCATATTTAGTCGTCAAAACATTCGATTATGGCTCTTTAGAACTTGAAGGACCTAACGGAGTTCGTTTCAAAGTTAATGGTAATCGATGCAAAATTTATTACGAAAATGTTTCGAATATAGGAATTAAGTTCGTAACAAGATTATCTGAAGTATAATTCGTTTAGCTTTTCTAACACAGCTTATTTTGTTTTATTTTCTTTTAAATTTTTGTTCATTTCCATTTTTCATTCTTAATTAATTATTAAATTTTTTGTTTTACACATGCCATTTTTATGATTAGATGACTTTATATTATGATTTAGATGCATAAAATATGTTTATTTCATGATTTTAAATTTGATTTTAGGTAATTAGTTCGAATTTGAAGATTTAGGCGATTCTCTGCCGAGAATTTGAAATTCTCGGTCGAGAATTCTTCTTTTCAAAATTGTCCAAATATGTAAGGTTTTTTCTGAACTTACCGAGAATATTTTATTCTTGGCCGAGAATCGAAAAATAGGTTTCGACGCCTGATTTCCGCAAGGAAATCAGCGTGTCGCGACCGAGAATTTGGAATTCTCGGTCGCGACACGCGCTATTTTTGCACCATCAAACCTGAATCATCTTCAACCTGTAGACCAACCCTTTCATAAATGAAAAATTAAGTTTCTTCAATTCAGAAAGGTATAATTTTATGCCTTTTCGCATCAAAACAACACCTCATTTCATCCTAAAATCTTATAAATAAGTCCTAGAGGATCATGGTTCTGTTACATTCTTTTCATCTTTGTCAGATCAATTTTCTGATTTTCTTCAAAAACCATTTTTCCCTAAGTTACAGACACCTTGTTTCTTTAGTTCTTTACCATGCCTACTAAACACAAAACCTCAAAGAAAAATGTTGCTTCAAGCAACAAACGTCCAGACTTATCCAAACGATACGGGGCACCATTTCCTATCTTCAATCATGATGAAGGAAGGCGCTACTGGAGGCTTTGTTATACATTCTTCGTCGGAATGTTATATATGGATGACTTCTTGAATGATCAACTTGGTATAAGCGATGACATGAGTCGCTATTTGGAACGCTTAGGGTGGACAAAATTCGCCAACATGAGATTTCCAATCATTGCCGATTGGATTCTGGAATTTTTCTGTACCGTTCGTTTTGTTAACAAACGACGGGTCCGTCTTAGCTTTCATCGAGATGGCGAAATCTTTACTTTGGGCTATCCAGAGTTGCAGGCCTGGTTTGGTTTTCCCCCGAGGGATGCAATCAAACGTCATCCTGGCAAAGACATGACATCCACAGATATATGGAGAATGCTTACTGGTTTTTGGCGTTTCAATCCTAGACTCGCCTACAATCATTCCTTTCACTCCAACTCCATGTTGTATTTACACAAATTTTTGTGTCACAGTTTGTTCGGTCGCACATTTAGTAGTGTGGTCCGTGACACCGATTTATATGTTCTTGGAGATATATTCCAAGGAAATACAGTTGATTCTTCAAAAATTCTGATGGAGGGTCTTGTCACCGCTTCTCAATCCAAGGATAAAAAGATTGGGTTCGGAAATATAATCTGTGGAATAATTCTCGGTACCAAGGGTACCGTTGATGTTCCTTGGAGTGATGATGAATTCTTTCCGACGATAGACTATGAGTTTTTAGAGTTTGAAGGACTCGTGAAATGTGTCTTTCGTGCAGGCCCGCATTTTCTTTCTGCACCAAAACGTCAAGCTTTCATGCAGTTGAAAATTGACCACTATAGGGCCACAGAAATCCCGCTTGATATGGATGAATATATAGAATAGTTTAGGTTTTTCAATTTTATTTTGTACATATTTTCTTATTTTGTTGTAATTCAATTCTTTATTTTTTGTTTTGTACATATGTGTTAAATTAATAAATCAAATTTTCTATTCATCTTAGTTCATTTATTGCTTTTCTAATAGTTAAATATATTTGTTCTATTTTCTCATGGATAAATCTATACTAAGTCCATTAAATGTTGACCAATTCTAGTTATTCTTGGTTAAATGACGATAAAAAAATGCTTAGAATAATCTAATATGGTTTCTTAATCAACACATAATCCCACTTCATAAACTTAATTCATTGGGTTCAATACATTAAGTTTTCATTCAATTAATTCAATTGATTAAATACATGCATTTAATATGTATTAATATGAACTTAATATGCACTTAATATGATCCTTTTAACTTGTATGCATAAATGTGCATTAATGTTTCATTAATTCTTCATCTACCATTTATTTCCCTCTAATTCCAATTAATAAGAATAAACCTTTGGTTTTCCTTGCAATTAATGTTATTTATTCTAGTTTTAAGTGCAGGTACAGTTTATATTAAGTTCAGGACATACTTAACCAATTAAATTGCACAAACCAAGTCAAAAGGCACCTAAACAGCCACTTTTGACCAATTCTCGGTCGAGAATTTAAAATTCTCGGTAAGTCCAGCGAAAACAGGCCGAATTCAGAGCGATTTGTTCTCTGAAATTCGCGTGCCGCGACCGCGGATCCGCATTCTCGGTCGCGACACGCGACCTGTAGGCAACAATATTCCGGATTTTTGACCTATTTCAAGCCTATTCCTATTCCTATTCTACCTCTACATCTCCCTATTTCACCCTATATAAACCTACTCCTTACACAAACCTCACATCACCTCACTTTTTACCCAATCCCCTACTCTAAACTCTTCCCCATAAATCACTTTCCCTCTTCCCCAATTATTCTTTACCCTCTCTTCTCTCTTCTCAATTCATTACCTCATTTTACAACTCTCACTTCATCTTCATCCTTTGCTTCTCTCTTTTCTTCACTTCTTCTTCTTCTTCTTTACACAACCCTAGCCACCACCATTACCATGCCTAGACGAAAGACTGTTGGTCAAAAGCCTCCGGTTACGGAAGCTAATCGCCTTCGTATTCATTGCGGAGCCTATTTCGATATCGAAACGGAGGAGGAAGCCGCTCGATTTCTTCACTTTTCCAATTCCAAGCGAGAGTTTGTGGATATACACTTCCTTGACTTCGATTCGGTAAGAGCATTAAACTTCTCTACTAGAATTGATGCTTTTATTGAGGCTTTGGGTTGGCAAGAGTTCGTTTCTATGCGTTTTCCCCGTATTCATGAATACGTGATGGAGTTTTTGGTCACTTTGACCATGAACAAGAAGAAGACATCAATTTCTTTTAGGAATAATGGTGTGACTTACACCATTGATTATGAAGCTATGGGAAATATGTTTGGTTTCCCTACTACTGATTTTTATGACAAGCCTAAGGATTTTGATAATGACTCTATTTGGCAAACTCTTTCGGACCAAGACTATTTTAACTCCAAAAACACTTCAAGCAAGTTGATTAAGGACAATTGTTTCTTTCACAAATATTTGAGTTTTCCTTGTTTGGTCGTGTTGAGAGCTCTAAGATTCAAGTTCATGATTTGTTTGTTTTGGATTGTCTGTTTAAGGGTTTGAGGGTTGATAGCATCGGAATGCTATTTGACAATTTATTTCGTGCTTCGAGGGCTTCCACAATTCAAGTTCCATCTCGGTAATTTTATTACGGCTATTGTTTTGGGAGCACGGGGTGAATTGGCTGATTATGACATGTCCAACTACCATGGGTATGTTCCAATTTTGGACATTTCGGCACTTGAGCGGGCTCACTTATTACTTACTTCGGTTCCTCCTGTTTTTATATCATATGCTTCCCGTATTGCCCATCTTCGTGGCACTATGGGTGGAGGCGCTTCAAGTTCTCAATTTGTAGGTACCGAAGGAGGAGGCGAGGCGGAAGGCGAGAAAGATGCACCGCCGGCTCAACCACAACCCAAAGCACCTCAAGAGGACGATCCGGTGGATTTAAGGCGGATTTTGAACCAAATCAATTCCAATAATCGTCAAATGAATTTAAGAATTGACGATTTGGTGGAGAACAATATGGTGATGAATGACAACCTCAATACTTTGAGGCGCGAGCATAGGTCTACTCGGCATCAGATGCTTTCATTTTTCCGTCGCCGCAATGTGGAAACTTCACCAACACCTCCGGATTCCCCGCCTAATGCCTAGGTTGTCTCTTTTATTTTTCTTGTTATCTTGTTAAGTTTGGTACAATATTTCTTTTTATTATGTTTCGTACAATTTTTAATTTTATGTTGAATGATTTTTATTTGCTAATATTCTATCTTTATTTCGTATGCTTTATTTCGTGCTTATTTTTCATGATATATCGATATTTGCACCAATGAGGACATGGTCCAATTTAAGTGTGGGAGGAGATATACATATATCATATACGAATAAATGCAACGAATAGTATTTTTAAATGCAACATATATTGCAACACAATATATTTAACACTATTTTTATTAACTTAACATTTTCATATGTTTATAAATTAATCATAAGTTAATATGATTATTTTTAGGTTATCATTATCGTTAGAAATAATATATTTCTATACGGGCAATATTTTTGAAATTTTTCACAACTCTTCGACACGATTTTAAGTAAAAATTGTCTCGAGTAAATGTATTTAAGTAAAAAATTCTTTATTTCAATCTCTATTTTATATCATGAAATTCATGATACAATAAATCTTATTTTAATTTTCAATTAGGTTTATAGGCATTAAATTGAACTAACAATTTTAGCTCGGTTTGATTTCGTCTTACATTAACACCAATTGAAGTTTTTAAGGAACCTTTAGCCATAGTACATGTTGAGTTTTAAGTCAATATAGGATGAATGTGCTATCTTTCTTTTTCTCAAGTTACAATTTAAATTTTATATTTCATATTAATTAATCAATTAGTTGAATTCTTAACTTTTGGCCACGATTGAGACCAACCTTATCACAATCGAGGTATGAAAGGGAAGAAAATTAAGTACCGTTTACTTTTGGCCACGGTTGCGACCACCCTTATCACAATCGAGGTATGGAAGGAACGTTTAAAAAAATAAGCGTGTTTAAGTTTAAAGTAACGATTGCGTCCACCCATGGCATGGTCGGTACCTCTTAAGCGAACATAAAGCAATAAAAATACGTATAATATTACGATCAAGACCACCCTTATCTCGGGCGTAACTAAGCAAATAAGATTAATCCTAAGTACTTATTCATTTAATATATCTCATATATTAGTTTAGGTTTCGGAAAGGAAATTTTTGTGCTTTGAAATGCCTTGAGACGAAAGACTCAATAACATGCGTGCTTATATCGTCCCGAATACTTCAATTCAAAAATTGAAGATACAAGATAGATGATATATCGTATTAATACTAAGTTAGTTTGATATTTTGCGTATAAATTTGCCATGCAAAGCTAGTCTTTTTGGCTTAACTAATTTAAAAGGTAATACAAAGATATATGTTTTATTTTCATAACGAGATTAGTTAAAGAATAAATTCAGTGAAATTTTGCTCGGGACTAGCAAAAGATTAAGTGTGGAGATTTGTTAAGCCCAAAATATAACTAATATATCATCAATAATTACATCAGTATTGCTACGAATTTGTGCTATTTATACCTGTTTAGAATGCTTTTACTCTCGAATATGTTTCTTTCTTATAAGGTACGTAAATATTTGGTAAAATCCAAATAGGAACGAAAAGAGCTTAAAAACAGAATAAAAACCCTACAAAAGGAGGTAAAAACAACGAAGATCAATTACACCTAAACGAGGACAAAGACGAAGTCAGAAACAGAAGAAAATGTCACATTCTCGGTTGAGGAGACAAGATTCTCGGTAGAGAATTTACAAAAGCCGCGACCGAGAATCTCAAATTCTCGGTCGCGACACGTGTTTTTCAGCAGCTCCTTCCCTTCATTCGAAGACCAAATAAATGCTTCCCCATTCTCGACCGAGAATTAAATATTCTCGGTAAGTGCAGAAATTCATCCAAGTACAATGAACACATGTTTAATCCAAAGAAACGCGTTCGTTCGGGTGGATAAAGACGTCCCTTCACAACGGATACGATCCTTCACAACGGACACGACACTTCAACCACGACTCTTCAACATCTATAAATAAAGAGTTGATGGAGAGTTGAAAAGATATAGAAGAAAGAGATTAGTATAGAATTTATGCAGAAATTCCGAGTCAAGTGATTCAGAATTTAGATTTCATTTCTGTAAAAAGCAATATGATGTACACACATTGTTTATTCAATAATAACAAACACAGTAGCGTTTAGATTTGTTCATATTAGTTTACATTTTGGTAGTAGATAGACCAGTCTCTATTCCGAAGATTCAGTGAGAAGATTGAGTAGAGAATCCGCCCCTGAGTCTGACAAACTCTAACGAAACCCAAGGAAAGGATTGACAACCTGTTCACTTGCACGCCATCGAATGTTTTCATGCTCCTTGTTCTCTGTAAACTTGTATCAATTTATATTTCATCTAATAAAGTCCGTTCTATTCGATAGATTTTCATGCAGCACTTTGGTAAAGGATCCGAAGTGGATTATCGGTGTTTTCATTAAAACGTAGTTTAATTCAAAATCTTTACAAGGAAACTTTGTTGAACACTTAGACAAATTATTATCTCGAAAGAGTTTTAATTTGGTTAAGGTAGCGATCTAACCCAACCGTAGGAGGATTGACTATAGTTCAAAGCCTAAAAATTAGAGGTTCCGTCATTTATTTCATCGTTATAATTTATACAAAGTTTAAAGTTGTTTTCTTTGCTTAATGCAAACGAATACATTTGTTTACTTTTCTAAAGAACTAAACAATCCTGTTTTGTAAATTCATTCCTAAATCAGAAGTATTTTCTAACATTTGTTATTTTCTATTCTAATTCTCATTCGAGCAATTTCAAAACCAAATCCGATTTAATGATTTTCCATATTATAAATTTTAAAAGTATATTTAACCAATTCAAAATAAGTTTTTGTTAAAAAAAACGTTCCCTGTGGGATCGATATCTTTTATTACTACAAGCGTATACCGTGCACTTGCGGAAATCGCTCAACAACCTTCACTATAAAAAGAACAGTGACAAATGTTGGACCTCCAAATTCAACTTATATTGCCAAAATTAAAGCCCCAAAAGGATTATTTGTGAAGGTTAACCCAAAGAAACTTTTCTTTGAAGAAAAATTATCAAAATTACCTTTCAAGGTTAAGTTTAATGGTAAAACGGCTAAACATGAGTACAATTTTGGGTCAGTTACTTGGTTTGATGGTAAACATTTTGTTCGTTTAATGTTTACTATCAATGTTGAGAATTAATGATAATTAAATATTGTGGCTTTAGATGATTATGAGTTGAGTTTGATTCTGTTATTTTAGTTGTGGCTTTAGGAAAATGCTGCCTATTGCTGTTATTTTAGTTTCTTACTTGAAAATAGCTGGGATAAAGTTATTTTCATGTCTCCTGCAATTTTCATGTATTTTTATGGTAAACAACAAGAGTTGAAGATTAAGGGATTATCTACACTTGAATATTTCTTTTTCTGATATATCGTCTAAATATTTATGGTCTCTTTTGAGTTTAGGCTATGATTGTAAAAAATAGTTATGTATATTTATGGACTCTTCCTTCCGTTTCTGATCAATTGAGTAATTCATTTAATGTTTCACACCATATTTCACAATGTAACTTCCAGATTCATAGATATTATTTGAGTCACTAAACTAATACCATATAAGCTTACGAGCTACTATACCAAACAATTGTTTTTGACTGGAATTGCATCTAATCATTTTGAGGACAACTATGTGAAAAGAATTCAATCTAATAAGGAGATGATCATATGTTTGATTTTACATTAAACACACAATGTAAAATCTTAATGAATGGGGTTGATTTTACATTAAGCTAATATTCTTTGTGATTTTTTTTCTTTCTCTTAATTTTCTCTATTTCTTTGTCAGGACTATCGTGCGATCAATTTTATTTAACGTTCTTCTTACTCATGGCAGCACCATCATCTTTGAATATAGGTATTATATAATTGAATTTTTTTTGTTTTTCTTAAAGACTAGCATAAAGAATTTGTGTGACAATTTGAATGGATCATTGCATATATATCTATTTTTTTTATTAATAGGTGCTAACACGAGTCAAAAAAAAGTTGTTCCAAGAAAGAAATGGAATGATGTAGAATTTAATGCGTTTCTTGATATCTGTGTCCGAGGCACTACTCTTGGTAAAAGAAGTGGTGGGGGATGGGGTCCAAAAGGTTGGCCATGAGTATAAAATGAAATGAAAATTGTAGGTCACATGTTTACTAAAGATCAGATGAGACATAAATGGGATTCATTGAAAGTACCACTACACCATAGATAGTCTATTGCAACACTATCCCATAGATGGTCTGTTGCCTATGATGTGTTGCAATTTAAATGATTACATTTGATCAAATGCAACACTATTTGTAAAGTGTTGCATTTCATATATCTAACTAACTTAAATCTTATATTTTGGAACATTCTTTATAAATGTTGCAGTAGATATGAGAAAATTGCAACACTATATCTACGAATTAGAATTAAAAATAAAAATAGTATATCTAGAAAGGACGTGACTACCTTTGTAATTGGAAATGGAAAAGTAATTTGAAAACATGTTGCCATTAGGAATTTTTAATCATAAAAATGGAATCACAAGATTTTTTTTTTTACTAACTTATAGAAATGTATTATTAAATTATTATTAATATTATTGGAAGATATCAGGATAGGAAGTTAACTGAAAATTATATATAATATATATATATATGGAATAAAAATTATAAGAATTAATAAAAACGGCAAAAAGCATCACGAAACGTCTGATCTTTCATTTTTTTGTGTATTAATTCAATTATTTTTTATTTAAAAATATCAAACTGATCATTTATTTTTGACAAGATTATGTCATTGCTTCCAAAATAATTAGTTTCCGACCTAGATGAAACGAATAAATATTTGTTAATCGAGTTGTATGTTCAAATAGTCGTCAGGGAGATCGAAAATAAAAGATTAAGAACTTAATATGTCTAAATAAAAAATCAAGGGATAAGGTACCAATAGGCTTATAGTTTTTGGAAAGTATAAATTTAGGCTTAACGTACAAAATAACACCAATATAGGTTTAACCTTTAAAAAATGGTACCAATTTAGACCTCGATAACGGAACGTGGCACGTTATTGATATTACTCCATTAAGTTTTGTTAATTGTAAGTGGAGAGAGAAATCAGAGCTTAATGGAGTAATATGAATGATGTGTCGCGTTCTGTTATTGAGACCTAAATTGGAACTCTTTTTTAAACGTTAAACCTATATTGGTGTTATTTTGTACGTAGAGCCTAAATTTATACTTTCTCAAAAAATATACACCTATTTGGGTACTTTATTCCAAAAATTAATGGTTTAATGTACCAAAAATACAAAATTAGGGACCTGATGATATTTTTGCCTTAAAATAAAACAAAAAAGGATTGGAAAGGAGAGGGAACTTATTTAGAAAGGAGAGGGAAAGTGAAAATTTTGTTTGGCGGGATTACTTTCATCCTTCTCTTATCTCACGTTAATTTTAGCCTTCCCTTCTCTTATCTGCTCTCAGCCAACCCTAAGTGTTTTCTTTCTCCCCCCTTTCTCACTAGTTTCTCGCCCATGCTCTTCCAACCTCGTTGTTCCTCACCTAACATTTTGTGGATTAGGGGGTAAACTTGGAGCATATGTCGTCTCTCTGGTGCGGGAAGTAGACAAATTTTATCTCCGCTCTATGAAGTTTGGTTGAATGAGGTGAGTATTTGTAATTCAAGCATTCAAATTGGTTTATGAATTTAAGTCTTTCATTATTATTTATCCTGTAGAAATTCGATTAGGTTTCCACTTCTAATAGACTCTCAATCTATTTCTAATTAGATTGGATTTCAAGGGTATTTTCGACTATATTTATAATCTGCAAAGCTACTAACGAATTTGGTAATTTCGATGTTTTAATTGCTTCCATCTTTTTTTGGCATGGATATGAGTTATCGAAAGTACTTTTATTTAGATTTAGTTGGTGTCAGTGGTGTTGATGCTGAATCTGGTGATTTGGGTTTCTCTAAGTGGCTTAATGTGATTCAAGGGAAGCCAGGTTTCTAGGTTTATTTTAATTCTTTATTTCGTTAAACCTAAAGATATATTAGTGTGTTATAATGGCATTATGGCATTTGGTTAGAGTAATCCTAAATGTGAACTCTAACTTTTTATTTTTTGGTTTAAACTAACTGGGTAAAAACCTTATATTATATATGCCTAAAATGTTGTTGGTAAAGATAGCAACATCCTTTATATCATCCTGAAACTATTGAATCTGGTCACAATTGCCAAGTGTCAATTGAGAAGCAAATTATGTTCTTTATTGTGGCATGTGTAATACTTTGCTGAAACATATTCATCAACTAATCACAGCTGGTTCAGGGGATATTAAATTGTTTCTAATTTGCTAAATAGAGTTAAACTCTTCATTAGGAGAAGGAATTAGCACCATGAGATAAAGCAAAACGATAATAATTTTTTACTCTGTTCTATTATTTTGAAGATGATTGGAAGTAATGGGCTCAAGGATGCTCATAATGGTTTTAGTTTCTTTCATTAGCTTGTTTGGTTTGAATCATTCAAATTGGATGAAATTTCACTAATTGGGATAGTTCAAAAGTCAAATCTAACCAAATAATAAGTAAGGGGCTAAATGAGAAAATTTTGATGAAATTTCACTAATGTGGATAGTTTAAAGGTCAAATGTGACCGAATAATAAGTAAGAGACTAAATGAGAAAATTTTGAATAGGTCAGAGACTAAATAACATTTAAGCCCAAGAATTAATGGGAACTGACTTTATAGTTAAGTTGTGAGTTAATTGATGCTTGTTCAACATTTCAGCGACTTAAAGCATTTTGCTCATCAAGTTGATCACTATTTGGATTATTAGATTAGAATACTAAATGAAAAAGGGTAGAATTATATCCATTAATTGTCGTCATCTTGATGATAACACATATATGTTTATTGTTTTGGTTGATAGCTTGTTGATTTCATAAAATTGTTTTTACTTTTGAGTACTTGATGTTGACGAGCATTGCAAAGATTGTTTTCTGGGTAATATATGCAATATTGAAATGTCATTTTTTTTATCCAAATATAGAGTAAAATGTCATTTGTCTGCAACAGAGGCAAATGAAAAGCAGAGGAAAACATACAATATGTAGGGGGTAATTGCACATGCAGAACATCTGTTCCTTAGGGGAGAAATTAAGAAAGAAGTTGCATAACACTATTTTTTGTAATACAATAGTTTAGCAACTTTATGCAATACTCACTATTTTGGCTAAGTATAATTACTCATAGGAAAACATACAATATTTAGGGGGTAATTGCACATGCAGAACATCTGTTCCTTAGGGGAGAAATTAAGAAAGAAGTTGCATAACACTATTTTTTGTAATACAATAGTTTAGCAACTTTATGCAATACTCACTATTTTGGCTAAGTATAATTACTCATGTTTGCTGTTTTGGGTAAACCATGCTTCAATAAATTATTGTTAGGACATTTTCTGCAATACTCACTAGTCTATAGTTACTCATGCTTGAATATGTTAATGTAGTTATAGCTCATTTTCTGGTTACACATTTATCTAGCCAACTACTATGCAAGTTTCTAACTCTATTCTACCATAAGCAGTTTCGTTATAATTTTTATATACTGCATTTCAACTTTTGACAAATTCTGTGAATTTATGCATATCAGATCTGTTTCACTCCTCACACCCTAAATTCACAAGTTCCATGTTTTTCTTAGTGTTTCAAGTTCCGATTTTTTTGGATTGGTCCCTATTCTTTTGAAACTCATAAAATTTGCTTCCATGAAAGGTCATTAGAACAATTTAGATATTTTTTAGTTTATTCAATATTCATACCTGAGTAAATTTTTAGTTCTAATGATTTGGTGTGTATTTGAATATTTTATGGTTGGAAATATAAGTTGAAATATGTGTCTATATACGTTATATCTACTAATTTTTTAAGTCAATCTTAGTTTTATGTGTTAAATTGATATTAGGACCTATGTGTGCATATATCACATGTGTTTTTACAACTTGGATTTGGTGGTTTCTCTGTTAATCATGTTACTATAAATGAGTATTGAAGCTTACCGATATTGAAATTTCTCTATATTCTGGTATGAGTCGCATGTTTTTTCTTATTGAAAGTAAATTTTTGATCAAACTGGTTTATTTATTCGTGGTATGTGCTTTTCAAAGCCCAGATTCTTATTGCTAAATTTTGTCTCATTTGACTTTGTGTTCTGTTAATATGACAACAATTTGGTTATTTAATATGCAAACTGATTTGTTTTGACACACTGATATATGTAAGTAGTGGCAGCATGAAATTTTACATTTCTATTTAGAGATCATTTATAAATGACAAATACACATAGGAAAAAAAGTTACTTGATATGGCCTTCAATGACCTGCGCTTATTGTCACTGTAATAATAAGTTTCAATTGTTTAATTTTACAACTTCAATTTGCTCTGTAATAACTATTACATGTTGTTTGAAAAAGGATATATTTCTTTTTTATAGTAATTAATGGAAAATGTGTTAATGGAAAGGGTGCTCTTTTTAAAGACCTTTTGGTATGCATCTAACTCATGTTTTTATAGTTAACAATTGAAGACATTTATTCATCTAGAGCAAACAATGAGAGTGTTGAGCAACTTATTTATGGTGACACGACACATGGATCCTCTTGGCTTTTTGGCTGGCGCGCAGTACCTAGAAAATCAAAGAAACAGTTAATTGGGAACATTTCGCCTTCATGTGCAGAGGAATTGACAACAAAGATAAGAAGGGAACTTGAAGAAGAAATGAATGAGAATGCACCAAAAAATGTTGTGGCTGATGAACAAATTGGGAGAAGCTAATCCCAATCTCAATGTTGTGGAAGAAATTTGTGGCGGTATATCAAGTGAAAATGACAATGTTGCCATCTTTTTTAATGACGTTGTTTCAAATTAAGAGAGGAAACCTAAACTATATTATGTTTGTATGACATTATAAGACCTTTAGTTTGTTTGTTTTTTTGTATCATATGATAATGTTAAATTCTATGTTCACTTATTGACCTATTATGGTTGTACTTGCAATTAAGGATATTATTCAAATCTAAATTACAAATGACTTTTTCTTTATGTTGCATATGTTAAAGAATGTGTTACACTAAAAAGTGTTATATAGCAAAAGAAAAAATGTTGCTTCTAATATCATATATTACATAAAAAATATTACAATTGGATATAAAAGAGTTGATTCAACAAAAAAGTGTTAAATTAAAAAGTGTTGCATTAGTAAATAAGAGGGTTACAAAGAAATACTTGTGTTGCATATAAAAGTGTTGCAATAGTGCATGAAAGAGTTGCTTCAAAAAAATGTGTTTGCATGAAACAGTGTTGCAGTTATGTATGAAAGTGTTGCTCAGTTTTTTCCGACAAAAGTGTTACATATTCTATGGTTATGGCATCAATTATATTAGAGTTGCCATATGTTAAAAAAGTGTTGCTATTGATTTAAAAGGTAACACTTATGTTGGTGTTGCTACGGATACGGTAAAGTGTTGCTATAGACGTCTATATCAACACGAAAAAAGGCAACACAATATTTTTGTCGAAAGTGTTGCCTATTCATCAAAGGCAACACTTTTACAGTCAAAGCCAACACTTAATGGGTGTTGCAATTGACCATCTATGGTGTAGTGTACATTGGAAACTATGGAAAGATCTAAAGGGAAAAGAGACTGGATTAGGATGAGATCCTATTAAAGGCATAATAGATGCTTCAGATGAGTGGTGGAATGCTAAGATACAAGTAAGTTGAGTTTGATAACATTTATTTGAATAATAAATTTTAAATTAATTAGTTAATTTATGAATAATTTTATTTCCACTTCTAATGTCTAGGAAAATGTAAGTTATGCTTCATTACGTGAGAAAGGAATTGGACAAGATGTCTATGAAAAATATGAAATCTTATTTATGGACACTGTGGCTATTGGTGAATATGCATATGCGCCATCTTCTGGAATTTTGCCTAATGATACCGAGGAGGATCCAATTTTATAATAATGTGATTAATTTGGTGCAAAACAATGACTTAGAAGAAGCTTTTGAAGATCAGTTAGAAAGGATGATGAGTCGAGATTCTGTTTTAGGAGGTTCGCCCCTTCAGCTTGGTGATGATACTATTAACTTTGGAAATACTGATAGAATTGATACTCAGCAAAACATGGGTAAACAAAAGAGAAAAGTGACATTTGGAGACGGTGCAACAAATAAAAAGATATGTGATAAAGGGAAAAAAAAAGTCTAGTACTACAGAAGTTACTGATAGAATTGATGGATTAAAGAATAGTATTAAAGCAACTGCGGAAAAGAAAATTGTTGCATGGGGTAAAATGTTAGGAGAACGACCTCCTGATTATTCTCTAGAAGAGATCATGGATGATGTGTTGAGTTTGCCACAGATAGAAATTGGTTCTGATATTCATTTTTTTTGCGGGGATTTGTTCCTTGATAAATCACACAGGGAACTATACAAGACACTAAAGAATGATGATTTGAAGATTAAATGGCTTCAATATAAATTTAATTCGAAAAAGTAGCAGCAATGAGGGATTTGATATTATTATTTTTATAATTATTTATGTTACTATTAATTTGGATTTGTCTAAACTTTCCTTAATTCATTGATGACTTTTTATATTTATATAATTAAGTTTTTTTATGAAATTGTTTTTTTTCTTTATGTAGATATGGATGTTGTTCATGAAATTATTTTTGATGATGATAATGAAGACGATGATATGTTGAGAGCAGTAATATATAGTGTTGAGATTCTATCTCAACATTATTTGAAATATATTAAAAAAGAACCATACATGGATTCACTCCAAACAGGAATTGTATGGTTGTTGGAAATAATGAGGGGCAATGAAACAAGATGTATTAATATGTTTAGAATGGATAAGAATACATTGATAAATCTTTCTTGCGATCTTGAAATGCATTATGGACTAGTTCAATCAAATAGGATGTCTATTTTGGAGAAAGTTTGTATATTTTTATATGTGCTTGCTCAAGGAGCTTCAAATCGAGCTGCGCAAGAACGTTTTCAACACTCGGGTGAGACAATTAGTAGGATTTTTCATGAAGTGCTAAAGGTAATGATACAATTCTCAATGGACTTGATAAAACCTAAAGGCCAAACATTTTCCACAATCCCTTCTGAAATAGCTAACGATGAGAGATACATGCCATATTTTAAGGTAATTATTATTGTGTTTATATTTTTAATTTTCTTTATCATCGTATTTTATAAACTACATATACATAATGAAATTTTAGGATTGTATTGGAGCAATTGATGGAACTCATGTACTGGCTTGTGTAAAAGAAAAAGAGATCATTCGATTTATTGGTAGAAAAGGAGTGCCTACACAAAATATTGTGGCTGCCTGTAGCTTTGACATGTTATTCACATTTGTACTGGCTGGTTGGGAAGGTACTGCTCATGATTCACGGCTTTTTCAATATGCTATCAATAAAAGAGAAGTAAATTTTCCTAAACCACCTCCTAGTAATTATATTTCATTTGTAATTTTATATTTTAGAATATGTATCATATACTGTTTTATTTATGTACTTAAGGATATATGCAGGAAAATATTACGTGGTTGATGCTGGATATCCACAAATTGAAGGGTATCTTGCACCATATAAGGGAACAAGATATCATTTGCCCGATTTTCAACGTGGTGGTCGACCAAAAGGGTATAAAGAGACTTTCAATCGCTGGCACTCATCTCTTAGATGTTGTATTGAGCGAACTTTTGGTGTTTGGAAAGCTAGATGGAGAATATTACGAGTGATGCCTTCCTATGCATTTACTACACAAAGGGATATTGTGATTGCTTCAATGGCACTACATAATTATATTCGAAGAAACACATTAGCAGATCCGAGCTTTAACCGTTTAGATGCATATCCTGATTTTGTGTCGTACGACTTATTGAGTAGTTTAAATGATGTTGATACAAATGAAAATCATGAGGAAATTGGAGCAACTCAAATGAATGTTTTGAGAGATCATATTGCTTCAATCCTATTTAGAGATAAAAATTGATCTTTAAAATAAATAAATACTATAGATTTTTTATAGCAATTTAAATTTTAATATATAGTACTTTACGGAGGAAATGAAGTTATTTATAAATTATTATTTTTGTAATTTTTATTTAGTTATTTATATTATTTTTAATATATAGTACTTTATGGAGAAAATGAAGTTATTTATAAATTATTATTTTTGTAATTTTTATTTAGTTATTTATATTATTTAAAACATGTCCATATTAGTCATTTTACATACTAACAGCAACAGGCAATCATAGTTTTACCAAACACTAATAATCAAACAACAAACAACAAACAGCAAACAGCAACAGCAAACAGCAGGTCAACCAAACGGGCCCTTAATCGGAGTGTACATGAACTAATTTGGGTTGCAAATAGGTGGAACGTGGATGGTAATATTCTCCGTGTTCTTGTCACCATTGATAAACGGCAAAACAATTATTTTTGGTCTCGTAGGGATTCAAATTTTCGTTGTGGATCTTCATTCTCCATTACTCAAATTCTAAAAAATATTTTTTAGTGTAATTAAAAATATTATCGTATAATATAATTAGATAAATATAATCTATAAAATATCAGTATACATTGATATAAATAAACAAAAATTATAAAAATACAAAAATAAATATCTAAAAATTCATATAAAAAATGCAAATTATTCAATATAAAAAGTACATTAATCTTAATACGATTCTGCTCAACTGATTTGTATTGGTTGAGATAAGTTATAAATCAAATCAGATATTAACAACTAGATATTAACAAACAATTAAACATAATTCAAGTATCATTATCACGCCCTCTCAAGTTAATGGCGGGTGAACCAATAACTTTAGAACTGTCATGAAATATGGGGTTTGCTATTAGATACGTGGCCCCTAAGTTATCACACCAAATTATTGGAGGGGTGTGTTGAAACACCTTTCCACATGATTTTGATTTGACAAAATTATTTAAGTTAATCCCATGATTAAACAATTAAATTTAAGTGTTTTGATTTAATTGTACTAATGTGTTTGTTCAATGTTGAGTATATTAACTAACGAGAACAGGAACTTAAAGTCTCTAAAAGAAAGACAAAACAAAGTCAGCATGAGCAAGTCACAAAGCAAAGCTGAGTTGAACACAACTCAGCGTTATAAAAGAAATGTCTTCTTCAGGAAAGCTTGAAGGCGAAGCTGCGAAGTCAGGCTGAGCAAGATTCAAGACGCCGCTAAGTCAAGCTGGGTGATAATCAAGTCAGCGTCCAATTATCCTTCAACTTGCGAGACAAAGTCTGACACATCTCAGAAGCCTCGGAAATCCGTTTCAAAGACCTTTTCGAGACGCATGGACAAATCTGACGTTTGACAAGAAGACAAACCTGGCGCTAGAAGACGAACCTGACGCAAGAAGACGAAACTGGCAAGCCTGCCTCCTGCGCAGATTCAGAAGATAGGATTGGCCTGCGGTTCTGGAAGCTGACTAATGAATGACGAAAGAAGACCGTTTTCTCTCAACGGATATGTCTGATTTCAAATCATTGAAGCTTCAGAAATCACTATAAATGGACAAGTTCATCATTTGGATCATTACGCAGAACACATACAAGAAAGATACAAACAAGCAAAATCTTCACTAAGTCAAAAATCCAAAAGAGAAGTTGTCTGAATAGAAAAAGCAAGTTCTTACACCAAATTCCAATCATTGTGTAAAAGTCTAGAGTGAATTGCATTCATCTAAAGTGTTCTTCGTTTTGTGAGAACAATTTTGTATCAATTGTAAAGGTTAGAAGAGTGAAGCTGAGTACTCGGTTATAGTACTCAGTGGTAGAGAAAATCTGAGCACTCGGTTATAGTGTTCAGTGGTAGATAGGATTGAGTAGACGAATAGAGGATGGTACTCTTGCATACTCAGTTGCTATTGTAAACGGTTTGTGCTCTACCTTTAAAGAGCTCAGTAGAGGATTCAAAAAGCTCGGAAGGATTCCGGGGACTGGACGTAGGCGGTGAGGCCGAACCAGGATAAGTCTGCTGAGTAATCTCTAACCCTTCTCTTGATATATATATATATATATGTATGTGTTGCTTGCTTAAATTGCTCAGTTAACAATTTGTATAAGCCGACGCTGAGTAATCAGAGTGCTGAGTTGGAAGCTGACCTAAAGTGTTACTTCTTAACTCACAATTAAAACAACTCTAGTCAGTATCTGATTAAAGCTGTCTCACACCTCACTCAGCCTTGCTGACCTAAAGTTGAGTTAAATTATCAAACATTTAATTAAGTCAGCATTTTTAAGAAAAAGTTACATTATTTCCTAACCCCCCCTGGAACTAATCATACTACGTTACACGGGACCAACAAGTGGTATCAGAGCTTAATAGCTCGCTATTCAAAGATAAAACTATCTTGAGCTGATCCCTATAATGGCTGAGAACGACACTCGTTTTCTCCCTGGAAACCAAACAACCCAGATACTCCCTGAGGGATTATCTATTAGTCGGCCTCCTCTGTTCTTTGGATCTAATTATACATTTTGGAAAAAAAGAATGAAAAACTTCATTCAGGCAACAATCATGAGTGCATGGCTAGTTATAGTCCAAGGCCCGTTCGTTCCCTATGAAACGATTGATGGTGTAAAGTCCGTCAAAAGTGAGGATAAATGGTCAGATGATGACCTTAAAAAATTACAAAATAATGCTTCGGCTATCAATATGCTTCACCGTGCGTTAGATGCTGCAGAGTACAACAAAATTTCAGGTTGTGAGTCAGCACAAGAAATTTGGAAAAAGCTGGAAGTGACCTATGAAGGAACCAGCAAGGTCAAGGAGTCTAAGGTGAATCAACAAATGAGACTATACGAGCTATTTGAGATGAACGAAAATGAAGACATCTCTGAGATGAACTCAAGATTCACCAACATCATAAATGAGCTTAAAAGACTCGGCAAGAACTTCACTGAAGAAGAACAAGTGAAGAAAATTCTAAGAAGTCTTCCCAAGAGCTGGCAAGCAAAGAAGACTGACGTAGAAGAAGCTCAGGACCTGGCCACGTACAAATATGATGAGCTCATCGGATCTCTGCTGACCCATGAGATCTCCATGAAAAACTTTGAGGCTAAAGAGAAAACTGAGGACAAGAAGCAAAAATCTCTTGTCATGAAAGCCGACTCAACTGAAGCCGACTCATCAGATGATGAGGAGATGGCCATGTTTACCAGAAAGATGAAAAAGATGTTCAAGAAAAATGACAAGAACAGCAAAAGGCCATTTAAAAGAAGCGATAAATACAAAGCTGAGTCTAGCGACAGTAGACACAAGAGGGACAACTCCAAGCCTGTTACGTGTTTCGAATGCCATCAAGCTGGGCACATTAAATCAAGCTGTCCTACTCTGAATAAAGAAAAGAAAGGTAGTAGAAAGTCAATGGTGACCACATGGAGTGATAGTGATGAGTCAACCTCATCAGAAGCTGATGCCACTGAGTCAGCAAACATCTGTTTTATGGCTGACGAATCTGCTGACAACTGCCGATCTGAGCAAGCTGACCTCTCCGATGGGTCTGACCATAAGGAACACTCTAATGAGGTAACATCTATACCTTTGCTCAGAAATGAAATGGTTAATGCCCTGAGTGATCTCTATACACTGATCAAAAAGTGTAACAAGAAAATAAGAGCACTCAGCAGGCGGTGTGATGAGATTGAAGAGGTCAAACTCAGTGACCTCTTACATCTTCTCAAGGACAATACTAGGCAAGATGAAAACTTGAAAATCATGCACGGGTTTGTCTCTGAAGTCCAATCAAACTCTAAAAAGCTGAGAAAGGACATCACATCCATACAGAACCAGCTGAGTTTATCGGCTAAGAAAAGGTTCTATCCAAAAGCTGAGTATTCAGGTACTAGTCAGCAAAGACGGTACACTCAGCAGAACAGTCAGTGTGACTGTTGTGGAAAGAGAGGACACACTATAAAAGTGTGTTGGTATGCTCAGCACCATCGTGCTGACCAAAAATGGAAATACCCTCAAAGGGTAGTTTATTGTGACTTCTGTGGGAAAGATGGCCACACCATAAATGTATGCCATCACAAAATTAAGTATGATGCATCACCTGTTAATTCTAACAAACAAGGACCCAAAAAGAATTGGGTACCTAAAGATAACTAGTTCAATTGCAGGTGAGTCTGAGGTGCGCGGAGAAGTCAAAGCTATGGTACATTGACAGCGCATGCTCGAGGCATATGACTGGTGATGAAACTCAGTTCATCACACTTGTGCATAAACGAGGAGGAAATGTAAGTTTTGGAGACAACAAAAAGGGTAAGATAGTAAGATCAGGTACCGTTGGTGGTAATCCTACTATTGAGTCAGTCTCCCTAGTCAGGGGTCTTAAATATAACCTATTGAGCGTAGCTCAGTTGTGTGACAGCGGTAGAAAGGTTGTATTTGATGCCACTGAGTGTAGGATACTCGAGGGAAAAACAAATGAATTGATTTTAACTGCCCCTCGTGTTGAAAATGTTTTTATGCTTAACTTGGAAAAGAAGATTTCAAAGAATATATGCTTGGTGTCAAAGGAAGATAATTCCTGGCTATGGCATAGGAGACTTGGTCATATAAGCATGGACCTCCTAGCCAAATTAGCAAGAAAGCAATTAGTTGAGGGATTACCCAAACTCAGGTTTGAGAAGGACCAATTATGCAATGCTTGTCAGCAAGGAAAACAAACCAAAAAGTCTTTTCAAAGTAAAAATGTAGTCTCAACCAAGCACCCATTAGAGTTACTACACTTTGATCTTTTCGGACCAGTCCAGCCGCTGAGCTTGGGTGGTAAGAGATTTTCCTTGTTCATTGTAGATGACTTTTCTCGGTATACTTGGGTTATCCTGCTGAGTAGCAAGGATGAAGCCTTGGAGATGTTCTCAACACTGATTAGAAAACTTGAAAATGACAAAGACCTAAAATTAGCTCACATCCGAAGTGATAATGGCGGAGAATTAAAAAATCAACAGTTTGGTGTGGCTTTTCGATCACCAAGATCGCCACCCTAATCTGCATCAGTAAAACCAGTAATGTTGAAATTGGATGTAGGGGAAAAATGCAAACCATGATTTGGTGTGGCTTGCAAGTATCGAAGGATCCGTTTGACCGCCTTCCAATGTTCTAAGTTGGGTTGGTGCATGTATTGACTCACTTTGTTTTACGGCAAATGAGATGTTTGGTCGGAAAAAAAAAGTAATCTTTACACGTCTTTGTATATATAGGGAATGAATCTATTTTTTTTATAGAAATATACACCTATATAGAATCTTATACAACAACATTACTAAATTTGAAATTATGAATTTTGTTTAAGTTAAAAAAATACACTATATGTCAAATTTTACCCGAAAATCAAAATCGTTCATTCATTTTCCATCTTTCAAATCTTGCCCTGACATCACAATTAAATTAAAAATCCCTGTTTCAAATTTTGTCTAAAATTAAAATAAAAATAAAAATAACAGAAAACTGATGTGGATGAATATATATAAAAGAAAAAAAATTCTTTACACGTCTTTGTATATACTGGTATATGGGAATGAATCTAATTTTTATAGAAATATTAATATACACCTATATAGAATCTTATACAACAACATTACTAAATTTGAAATTATGAATTTTGTTTAACTTTAAAAAATACAATATATATCAAATTTTACCTGAAAATCAAAATCATTCCTTCGTTCTCCCTCTTTCAAATCTTTCCCTAAAATCAAAATCAAATTAAAAATCCATATTTCAAATTTTATCTAAAAATAAAATCAAAATAGAAATAAGAGAAGGACAAAAGTTAACATGGATGGATATATATAAAAGAAAAAAAGTAATTTTTACACGTCTTTGTATATATAGAGAAATGAATCTAATTTTTTTTAGGGTAAAGTTCAAATAAAACCCATGTGGTTTCACTAATTTTCAGATAAATGATTGTGATTTACTTTTTGGCAAAACGAGGACTGAGGTTTTCAAATTTAACAAAATAAGGACTTTTTCGATTGATTCTATTAAAATCACCCTTAACAACTTCAAAAATGACATATTTTAAGAACTATTAATATTCTAAGCAACTTTAATTCTTCAACTTTTTTATTTCGAGATTATTTAAATGATGTTTGGTAAAGAGAGAGAAAGTTAATGTTTATAGAGAGAAAGTTCCAAGAAAGATGATTTTCTAAAATCGATAATGTAGTTCCATAGAAAATATGACATTGAACAACTTTAATTCTTGAAAATTTTCATTTTCAGGTCGTTAAAGACAGTTTTAATAGCATTATTAAAAGTGCGAAACCTCAGTCCTCGTTTTGACAAAAAACAAACCACAGTCCTTTATCTGAAAATTAGTGAAACCACATGGGTTTTATTTAAACTTTCCCCTTTTTTTTATAGAAATATACACCTATATAGAATCTTATACAACAACATTACTAAATTTGAAATTATGAATTTCGTTTAACTTAAAAAAAATACAATATATGTCAAATTTTACCCGAAAATCAAAATCATTCATTCGTCTCCCCTCTTTCAAATCTTACCCTAAAATTAAAATCAAATTAAAATTTCCCATGTTTCAGATTCCTTCGTGTCTCTCAGTGTGGTCAGCACTGGGTGTTTCCGAGTCCAATCAATAAACAGTTTATAGTTTCTTATCAAAAGTCTCATACTAGCATTGCCCTTAATCCCTCACCCTTATATCCCATGTTTCATTTGAGTGCCCAGATGAAGAACATGAACACCAAGAAGAAGAAAAGCCCTGAGAAAAGAATTGGAGATGTACCAGGCATCGATGTCGGACATCTATTTTATTCAAGGGCTGAAATAGTCGATGTTGGATTCCATAGCCACCCAATAAAAGAATTCTGGTAAATAAGCTTCTTCATAAACCTCACATGCCAGTAAGTATCATGATAAAGTCAATGTTGTCTAGCTTAGCAGAACACCCTCCCCATAACTTTTCTTTTCTCTTTTGTTATATCATTAGTTGATTACTACATTTGACAGAATTCTATACCCTTCCTAAAATAGACCCTAAAGTACCCGATATTGATGCAGGTCATAGCTAGATACCAACTATAACTATCACCAATCTTGGCATCAAGTTTTGCAACTAAATTTACATTAGTTAAACTAAGTACCTGGAAACCATATTCTACACCATAAAGAATTTTGTCTATTCTAATGCTAGCATTTTTTCTTCTTTTGTTGCTCCTAGTTGGTTAGAAGAGGCTCTGTCTACTGATTTGGTATTGCATATTTAATTCATTCATTTATTTCATAAAAAAAAAGAATTATTCAACAACCAACTCCTTTATTAGTGGCTACTAAAATTTCACATAAAAAAATAATATTTTTATGAATATATATGAATTTTTTGAGTGACGCATTGTTATTTCTTTTAATAATAGGATTGCTATGAGATTGGTAAGATAGTAAAATTTTCAAGTAAGATCGCATTATATGCCTTTGCAATTTTTATAAGAATTCACACAACATCATCGTCTTCAAACACATATAAATGATTTTCTTTATAATTAGGTTGAATTGTCAAATTTTTTAAATAAGTATCTAAAAGAATCAAAATGACCAAAACAAATAGAAATATTGGAAGTTATTATCTAGGATTTAGTAGGGATGTAAACACGAAGGGGCAGAACGGGGGATGCATTTTTCATCCTCATCTCCCGACTAGTTGGGGATTCCCCGTCCATGCAAGTTAAACAGTGATAGATTTGTCCACATTCCCGTCCCCGCATGGATTCTCATCCCCGTTTATAAATGTTCAAAAGAATTTTTTTTCATTCTCCATTCCCCGTCCACCACGGGGAATCACTATTTATGTTTAAAAAAAATCAATATATACTAAAACTTCTAAGAAGTACCAAGCATCAATAATCATTCTAAAAATTCCAAATCACAAAAAACGAAAAATTGAAAAAAAATCATTCACATTCACTTAATTAAAATGCACTTATTCCTACCAAAAAAATAAAAATAAAATGCACTTATTCCTACCAAAAAAATAAAATAAAATGCACTTATCATAAAAAAAAAAAGATGGATAGAAAAAATACCCCATTTATGGCTAATATTTTGTTTATCCTATTTTTTTTAAGATAAATCCATTTAATTTAGTTTAAAAATTAAAAATTATAATATTTAAAATATAAATTTAATTATCATGGAAAATAATTAGGAGGGTTAATTATAAATAACTACCATGTGGTTTGGCCGATTTGCGATGTAGTACCTATGGTATTTTTTTTGCAAACACAACCCTATGGTTGCAAAATTTTACATGTTTTTTTTACTTTGTCAAATTTGGCCGATAACGACTTTGAAATGAAAATTTTCAAGAATTAAACTTGTTTGGTATCATATTTACTATGGAACCATATTCTTAATTTTTTAAAATCATCATTTTTGGAGTTTTCTCTCTCTAAACATTATTTTTCTCTCTCATAAAAAACAACACCTAAATGACCTCGAACCTAAAAAGATGAAGAATTAAAGTTGCTTAAAATATCATTTAGCTCTTGAATTTTTTTATTTCGAAGTCGTTATCAGCCAAATTTGGCATAGTAAAAAAAACATGTAAAATTTTGCAACCATAGGGTTGTGTTTGCAAAAAAAATATACTACAGGTACCACATCGCAAATCGACCAAACCACAGGGTAGTTATTTGTAATTAACCCTAATTAGGGATATATCAGGGTTTCATGGGACGTGACGTGGTCGGGGATCCTCGTGGGACGGGGATACCATTCCACATATCCGCTACGAGGGACAAAATTATCCCCATCACTGTTCCATGGGGATTCTTATCGATGATTTCTCGTCTCCGTCGGGAGCGGGTCACCAATGGGATCGGGGAATCCCCGGCCCATTTGCATCTCTAGGATTTAGAATTAGTTATTAGTAAACCAAATAATTATTAAAAAAAATGTAACCGATTAAATATGACAAAAGACTAAAAAATTTTGGGTTTTTGACATTTTAAGTGATAAGGTGTAAAAATACCCCTAATGTTTACAGTCAGGAGCAATTTTATCCATGACGTCTAAAATGATGCAATTTTACACCTAAAATTAGTAGCTAATATCCATTTTACCTCTAACATTGACAAATTTGAGTCAATTTCAGACATTATTATAATATACAAATATTTTGTTCCTTATTCTGCAACAATTACATGTTTAAAAAAATTTCATATTTTTGTGATTTAATAATAAAATTGGAAGTTAATATTTTTTAGTTCGGCGAAATATTTTGATTTTTTTCATCCAATTCGTAAAATAGACAATATATTTTTTAATTTTTTTTTTCAATTTTGTTCATATCTAATCACATGTTTATGATCTGTCACTAATGAGTAATAAAATGACTCATATGTGAAATGTAGATGACACAATTCATGATCGAGAAGACAATTTGATGAATTATTTCTAAAATTGACACAACTTGACGATGTTAAAGGTAAAATTGCTCTTGACTACCAACATTAGGGGTAAAATTGCACCATTTTAGACGTCAGAGGTAAAATTACTACGGTAAATGTTAGAGGTATTTTTTATACATTATCCCTATTTTAATTAATAAAAAATAAGAAATTAATAAAAGCCAATAAAAGACGTTAATTGTAAAACATATCCACCGGGAGTATTGATGTAATTTCCCTTAACAACTTTGGGAAATTTACATAGAAAAAAACTATTTACCATTATATTAAGTCATAATTTTGAATTATGTCAAACTAATAAAATCATTATTTTTAAAGATTAAAGTTTATAAATTAAGGGTCTATAATATATTATTAAGAGTTTGAGATTTATGAATTGTGGTTTAAATTTTTTAAATTAGATGTAAAAGCATATTTTATTTGATATATATAGAAAAAAAATGACATATTGAGAATTAAATTTGATGATATGATTCAGTTGTAATTCGTAGTCTATTATGATATTCATCTAAAAAGCCCTAGAACTTTCGTATAGGTATCCTCAGCCTTTTGCAACTCACTGAGACAGGCCCAATAACATTTGATAAGCCCATTTTCTTAGTATTGCTTCATTATATAAATTCTAGGGTTTCCGAACCCTAGAACCTTCATTTCTCTGCAGCTTCTACCGCAACTCTGCAGCTTTCCTCAATGGTAATTACTTGATTGATTTGTTTTTGAAAGCATCGATAGATAAACAATAAAAGCGGGATGACATGTTTTCTTGGTCTTTTTATCGATTAATTGCTACTGTGAATGCAGGCTCCTAAAAGAGGTGTGAAGGCCCCAGTTCCGGCGAAGAAGAAAACTGTAAGTACTTGAATGTCTGTTTGTTGTATTGATTTTCATGGTTTGGGGCTTGAACCGCTAAAAAGTTATGATTGATGATAATTACAGGAAAAGGTTGTGAATCCTTTGATCGAGAAGCGGCCAAAGCAATTTGGGATAGGTGGTGCATTGCCACCCAAAAAGGATTTGACTAGGTTTGTCAAGTGGCCTCATGTTGTTCGTATTCAGAGGCAAAGAAGGATTCTCAAACAACGTCTCAAGGTTCCTCCTGCTGTTAACCAGTTCACCAAAACTTTGGACAAAAACCTTGGTGAGTCTTTTTAAAAAAAAATTCTAGATCAGTTTGTGCTTCAATTTCTAGCTTTTTGAATTTTATGAAATTGAAGCTACTGTCATCTCCACAATGGTAAGAAAGGGCAACCAAAAAGTTCCATGAGATATCAATACTATATGTTGCTTCTATGAGTTATTATGCCTTTATTTATGTTATTGTTTTGCATTACAGCCACACAGCTTTTTAAGTTACTGCTCAAGTATAGGCCTGAAGACAAGGCAGCCAAGAAGGAAAGGCTTCTTCAGAGGGCACAAGCTGAGGCTGACGGAAAAACTGTGGAATCCAAAAAGCCAATTGTCGTTAAATATGGGCTTAACCATGTCACTTACCTCATTGAGCAGGTATGCATTTTAATACCTACCTATTGCTCACTGTAGTTAATTTGCTTGGTTCGGACTCCTTGTATATGCATTTTTTTAAGGTAACGAATCAAGTATATGCTTACAAATTCTGATTTGTAATGGTTGCATTTTGGAATTATCTTTCCTGTTGTTTTTCTTGTGTCGAATTCTTGATATGTAATTGCTTTGTTTGCCAATTTCCGATGTTAATTTTTTCTCAATCCATGCTCTTGTCCCACATTATATAAGCTATCATATCTTATTCTAATAAAAATCTGCTTTGTCTCTGTAGAACAAGGCTCAATTGGTTGTAATAGCACATGATGTTGACCCAATTGAGCTGGTCGTATGGTTGCCTGCCTTATGCCGCAAAATGGAGGTACCTTATGCGATTGTCAAGGGCAAATCAAGGCTTGGAGCGGTGAATTTTCTGTCCTTGTTCCATTTCTGATTTATTTTTGCAAGTTCTGTTTGGGAATTAACCTTTTCGTGGTCTCTTATATTGTTTGTGGTGAAATCAGATTGTCCACAAAAAAACTGCTGCAGCTTTGTGCATTACCTCCGTGAAGAATGAAGACAAAATGGAATTTTCGAAAATTTTGGAGGCTGTCAAGGTAATTAATACTGCTACTCAATATCTGATGCGGAGCATTTTAACGCTCTTAGTCTTGATGCATCATGATCACTAGTTTTACTGATATGCTATGCAACTTGTAATACGTTTTTTGAATGATGCTATCATTTAAGGTAATTAATACTGCTTCTCAGTATGTGATCCGGATTGTTATAATGCTCTTGGTCTTGATGCATAATGATCAAGACTAAGAGAACGTTTGATGCTATTGGTTACAATGTTTCCTTGGTTGCGGTGCTATTGGTTACGATGTTTCCTTGGAATGTCTAGCCATTGCTAGTGTTGAATGTTGATTGTGTATTTCTTACTGGCTGTCATGTGAATATAGGCCAATTTCAACGACAAGTTTGATGAGCACCGAAAGAAGTGGGGTGGTGGCATCATGGGATCGAAATCTCAGGCGAAGAGCAAAGCCAAGGAAAGAGTCTTAGCAAAGGAGGCTGCTCAGAGAATGAACTAAGGTTCATGTTTGTTTTCTTTCTACTATAAGTTTTGCTGTGACAGTTTCTGTTTAGTTTTACTGTGGGATAATTGACATTTCTTTTTTCCGATTCTATTATCTTAGGATTTTTTTTTGTATTCAAATTGAAATGAAGTTTCACTTTTTGCAATTATGGGTGGATTTTTTCCCATCACCTAACCTATGAATCATATGCTATCTATCTAGGAGCATAAGCTATAATTTATAATGAATTTTACTATTACAATCTGCCCCATAGTAACTCTTGTCTTTAATGGAGGTTGAATGAACCCATGTTAATGAGATGGGGTAGTTTGTGTTCGGATCGGCTTGAGATATTAACGAGCCGAGTCTGAGTTTTCTTTTAAGGAGATATTGATGAGTTGAGTTTCAGCTTTTTTCTGAAGTAGTCTTAATTTAGACTGGTAAAGCTGCAATAATGTTCGCTTATTTTTCAATTAATATATATATTTAATTCACTTTTAATTCAATAAAACAATTAATAATTGTGGACAAAAATTAGGTAATTAGTTTTTGATTCTAACTCTTGATTAGTCTACTCATACTTGGTCTTGATTTGGCGCGTTAACATTCCTAATCTTAAAGAGCGCTTAAACTTATTCAAATTTGATTTCAATTTGACTCGTTTACGCTCCTAATCTGACAAGTCTTTGCTCTCAATTAGTTGTGTTCGATGAGGTTTATTTTCCACTGGGTCCGATTCCTATGTTTTCTAGTGACATTGCAAGTTATGTTTACTAGTGACGTTGCTAGTTATGTGAGATTTGCAACCTATCAACTCAGCATTTAGAAGTGCCAGAGTTAAGTAAAAGGTCCATATAAAAGTTTGGATACCAAACAGAAAATTGTACCAAATTTATGAATGTACTTTCCAACGATTAAGGTTGTAGAGGGTAAAATATACTCACTATAGCCCTTATTTGTTTGCAAATTTATGAAAAACAATTTTTGGTTTTCCCAGTTGGAAAATGCAGTCAGATGTTTGGGGTAGTATAAGTGATCAAGGGGTGGTAACTCATATCACGGGAGGAAACTTCGCACAGAGTTTTATTTTTGGTCGTGTAAGGATTCAAATTTTCGTTAGGATCTTTTTTTTTTTTTTTTTTGGACACAAAAGAGATGATTTATAAATCAGAAATCAGAACATTACACAAAAAAGGAGGAGGCTCATTGAACCAAACTCCGTGATCAGACATAGAACCTACCGTTCTGGCTGACCTTTTACTAAAACTGACCTTACAGCCAACTAAATCTTTCAATAAAGATTTACAATCATTAAGGATGATTTCCCAGGTAGAACAGTTAGGGGAGTCACTTGATAAACCGTGGAACAGCAATTGAGAATCCGTTTCTAGATAGACGTTTGACCATCCGTTGTCTTTGATCCAATGCAGAGCCACCCGACAGGCCAGTGACTCTGCGATGAGGGCGCCTTGGCTACACTGTAGGGCGCCGTTGCCGCAGGCCAGAAAACTGCCAGTGTCATCCCGTGCTATCCAACCAAACCCGACCAACGATCGATTAGCGAACAGTGCCGCATCAAACTTGATTTTAATTTGGCCAGGCGGTGGGGGTTGCCAGCATAAGGGTCGAACCGGGCATACTGGAACTGAGTTTTGGGACAGTAGCTGGGCCTGCTGCCATCTCGATTTCAAGGCCGTCACGTTACTAAACAGAATCGGAGCTAGTGTCTGTAGTTTATTCCATATCCAATTATTCCGGTCTTGCCACACTGACCAGCATAACATCGCAGCTTCTTCCAATTTACCACTTTCATTTGTTTGAACCACCCTATCCCAGAACTGCTGGAAGTTCAACACAGTAGCGCTGATGTCCCCAATTTTTGAGTAATTCCATACTGCACGAGCTCTGCTGCAACTGATGAGGGCATGGAGGACCTCCTCATTATTCAAATTACACCGGGGGCATTTCGGTTCTACAGGAACGCGACGGAGATATAGCTCCCACATTATGGGCAGACAATTCGCATAGGCTCTCCACATCAGATTGCGCACCTTTGGGGGGATGGCCAGATTCCAGATTGAAGTCCATGCTTTATTCAAGACAGTTGTGGCTGCACCAGGTGAGTTCCTGCTCTGTCGATACCCGCTCTTCACACTGTAAATCCCTGTTAATTCGAATTTCCAATACCAGGTATCAGAGACATCCTGGCTTGATATCGGGATCTCCCGGATAAGAGCACGATCACGCTTAGTGAATAGGTCAGTAATGACGTCCTCGTCCCAACCCCTGTTATCAGTACTTCGAAGACCAGCCACCACTACATTAGCCATGTCTCCAGTCATCTCGCTCTCAATATATGGGTTGCGTGCAGGAAGCCACGAGTCAACCTTTGTGCACAAACCATTCCCAACAGCTCTCCTAGTACCTTGAGCTACCAAATCCTTAGCCGCAAGGATACTACGCCACAATAGCTCGAATTGTCCTTAAGTGACGCTTCTAAGAAGGACGTTTTTGGATAATAGCGGGCTTTAAACACTCTGGCTACAAGGGGGTCTGGATTTGTTAATAATCGCCATCCCTGTTTGGCAAGCAGGGCCAAATTGAAGTGGTGCAGCTTCCTAAACCCCATACCACCGAACTTCTTTGAACAACATAATCGGTCCCAGGAGCGCCACCAGATTCCTTTTCTACCTTTGCCTTCACTTCCCCACCAGAATTGGTTCATCAGACATTCCAGTTCTGAACAGGTTGATTGAGGGAGGAGGAACAGACTCATTGCATATGCTGGGAGGGATTGCAGCACCGCCTTAATCAAGACTTCTTACCCCGCCCGAGACAGAAATCGCACCTTTCAGCCCCTAAAGCGTTTTGTTACTGCTTCCTTCAGATAATTAAATATTTGTCTCCTGTTTCTTCCCACACTACACGGCAAACCCAAGTATCTCTCTGGTACTGCAACGTGGGCCACACCCATCTCAGCGCTCAGTCTATGGACCAGGGAAGGGTTGCAGTTCCTGCTGAATGAAATTGATGATTTTGTATAATTTATCTTCTGTCCGGATGCTAACTCATACTGTTGAAGGCATCTCTTCACAGCTTCACATTCTGCCATATTTGCCTTAAAGAATAGGTAACTGTCATCAGCGAAAAATAAGTGAGTAATTTTTAGGGCACCCTGCGCCACCCTACAACCATGAAGTAGTCCCTGAGATTCAGAATGCGAGAGTAAAGCCGATAGACCCTCCGCACAGATGAGAAAGAGATAGGGAGAGATTGGATCGCCTTGGCGGAGACCTCTTTGGGGAACAATTGGACCCACCCTGTGATCTCCATTAACAATATAGTACTTGACTTTACGGACACATTGCATAACAAGATTTACCCACCTCTCAGCAAACCCCAATTTCAACATCATAACTTCAAGAAAATCCCACTCTACCCGATCATAGGCCTTTGCCATATCCAATTTTAACGAAGCAAAACCAGTGAGACCTTTCGATTTTCTGTGCAAGTAGTGATTAACTTCAAATGCAACCATTACATTGTCAGTTATTAACCTTCCTGGGATGAAAGCACTTTGAGTAGGGGAGATAATAAGAGGAAGAACCTGCTTTAAGCGGTTAGCCACTGCTTTTGACATGATTTTGTATATGACATTGCATAGTGCTATAGGTCGTAGATCAGCTGCGGATTCTGGCTTAGATTTTTTTAGGATAAGCACCAGATTGGTATCGTGAATATCGTCCGGAAACAGGCCCGAATTAAGCCACTCTAGGCAGTCAGAAGTGACTTGAGGTCCCACAATATCCCAGAACTTCTGATAGAAGCAAGGGTTAAAGCCATCCGGCCCGGGGCTCTTATCTGGTTGCATACTAAAAACAGCCTTTTTAACTTCTTCCGCTGTAAAATCCTGTAATAGTTCTGCATTCACCGTTGGGAAGATTTTCCTTGTGACTGAGTTAATAACAGGACCAGAGGTAGATCCATCCGATTTAAATAAAGCATCAAAGTATCCCTGGAGGTGTTCTCCTAGTCCAGACGGCCATTCATGCCAAACCCCAAACTCATCCCTGAGCTTATGCAGAAGGTTCTTCTTGCGTCGACTAATAGCCCAGGCATGGAAATAACGGGAGTTGAGATCACCCGAGCTCAACCACAACTGGCGAGAGCGTTGCCTCTAAAAAACCTCCCTTTGAAGGAGCAAACTATCAAGCTTTTCCCGTACTGACAGAAGAGATTCCTGCGCAAAAGGGTCGCTGCAGTTTTTTAGGCGTCTGATGTCCTTGCGGCAGAGGTTGATATCATGCTTGAATCGTTTTCGAATAAGATTACCCCATTCCAGCAGTTCCTGACCACATTTAAGTTGTCGAAGTAGCAGACCTGCTCCATCTCCACTCCCAACCTGATACCACTTTTTCACGCAGACCACCCTCCCAAAGCCAACTATTTTCGAACCGGAACTGCCGATGGTGGTGCTGATGTGTGTCTCGAATAGACAAGAAAAGCGCCACATGGTCCGAGCAATGGGCATCTTCATGGCTTATCTGGGTCGTGTTAAAAGCGTTACGCCATCTTTCAGAAGCGAAGCCCCAATCGAGCTTTTCTTCCATAAATCGGTCAGAACCCCGACTTTTCTCCCAAGTAAATCTATGCCCGATCGTCTTAATTTCAGTTAAACCACACTGAGTAATAGTGTCATTGAACCCATTCAGTAAAGATGAGGGGTGCCGCCCTCCCCCGTTTTTATCCATAACAGAAAGCATATCATTAAAGTCCCCGATCACACACCATGGTAAAGAGTGAGACGAGGATAACTGTCTGAGCAAAAGCCAGGAATCCTGGCGGCGACTCCGTTCCGGGAAGCCATAAAATCCGGTTAATCGATACTCCGGCAAACCTGGTAGAGTAATTTTCACATCAATATAGTTTCGAGAGAACCCCAACGAATTTAGGCTTCCATTAGTTTTCCACAAAAAAGCAAGACCCCCACCCGAATTGATCGGTTCGACAAAGAACAAGCCAACATAAGAGAATTTCTTTTTTATTACTTCAACTTTTTTGCGGTTACACTTCACTTCCATTAAAAAAATAAAATCTGGACTAAGTTTAGACACTAGCTCAGCAAGGAGACAAACTGTACGAGGGTTGCCTATTCCCCTACAGTTCCAACTTAAGATGCTCATGATTCCAGGCGGGTCTGGACTCCAGCACCCGCTTTTTCAGATTGATGCGTCCCAACCACCACCATAGAGGCATCATAGTCCATGGGTTTAGGTGTTTCCGCTTTAGTGGTATTCCCGGCCTCCCCCTGACGTCGTCTCTTTGGCTCTGTAATTATCACTTCATCCTCAGCCGACTGTTCTGAGTTTGCCTTAGGGGTCAAGTGTCGTGTTCCTTGTGTGATACTAAGCACTGCTGCAGCAACTTTCCCTTGTGTGCCTGCCCCAGTCATACTACCAGAAGACTTTGAGCCAGGAATGTTAACATTCATGTCCCGTTCCCCCAACACAACTCTCCCATCTGCTCGCCCCACAACACTTGGCGGAACTGACAGCAGGTAGCGCAATTGAGGTGGTGCGGAATTTCGTCGGTTCTGTGCCCGAAGCCAAACCCCAAATACACGCTCAGCATTCTCCGGGTTCTCCAAGTCAAGTAAGTCTGAGCAGTACTTATCAGCATGTCCAATCTTCCCACAATAAAAACAAAAGGTCGACAAGCGCTCATAGCGAAAATTGATCCAGGAAAACGCCCCACCGGCCTTACCAATTTTCATTTTTCGCTTAAGAGGTTGCATTACATCTAGCCCAACACGGATACGCATGTAGGTTCTGCTCACACCTGTGTAGTTGTTTGCATCTGACTCCACAAACTTTCCCATGAAATTCCCAATGCAATTAGCAACCTTTTCTGACATGAACCCAGATGGCAAATCAAAGACCTGCACCCAGAATTCCGTATTGTTCAATAGTAGTGATCGAGGGCATTGTCCCTCTTCCAGCTTCTCAATGATCAGAAGGTTCTGTTCGAAAGTCCAGGGACCCCCTTTCACAACACGATCTCTTTCAAGTGGGTGATAAAAATCAAATTTGAATAGGTTTGAATCAATTTCCTCTATATATAAACCTTTGGCTGGTCGCCACAACTCTGCAAATGTGTTCTTCATTATCGGGGATCTAAAGCTTCTATCTGTCAGAATACGCCCTGCGAGACTCCAAGCTGGGGGCTTTGGCAGCATAGCGGTATCCTCAACCTGTAGAATCAGCCCGGGTGCATTTTCCTCCTCAATTGTGACGCTGTCAAAAAAAGCTGTTTCCAGGTTCCTTAGGGTCGATATAGTAGCACCAGCAAAATCGAGTAGCAAAGATCAAAAGGTAAGGAAGGAGGTGGAGCTAGGTAACCCTCGTCAATAGCGAGAAAATTCTTACTTTCGAAACCCTAGCACAGAGCGGCCGGTAGGTAGGTCATAGTTAATATTAATGTCTGACGTTAGGATCTTCATTCTTCATTGCTTAAATTCTAAATAATATTTTTAGTGTAATTAAAAATATTATTGTATAATATAATTAGGTAAATATAATTTATAAAATATTGGTATACATGATATAAATAACAAAAAATATCAAAATACAAAAATAAACATTTAATACAAACTACAAATTATCCAATACAAAAAGTACATTAATATATTAAACATAATACTAATTCAATTATTATATATTTTCTTCCAATACCAAATTCTTCAAGATTCGACTAATTAACTTGTAGATACAAAGTAAATACTTTATGAAATACTAATCCCTTGTTGGGGCAAATCTATGGAGTCGGTCTTGACATTTTACGAGCACTAGGACAAATAAGAGAAAAGTGGTCTTTAATAAAAAAAAAATTATACTTAAAAGTTAAAATAAAATTTGAACTCATTTTAGATCTAAAATATCATAATATTTGGCTCCTTTTTAACATGAATAGGTATTATAACATTTAGGGTAATTAATTTATTAGTCCCTATATTTTGACAAAACACACTGTTTAGTCCCTGTATTTTTAAAAACACATGGTAAGGTCCCTAACCTTTTTCTCAGTGAACTGTTTAGTCCTTCAATCTGTTTGTTAGATTTTTTACCGTTTATGACTTCGAAAATGACTAAATTACCCTTTACTATTTACCTTCAAACTTTAGAAGAGGAAATCCAATTTAGAAGAGGAAATCCAATTTAGAAGAAGAAGCTATTTGTATGGAGAACAAGAAAAAGAACAGACCTAATGCTTACGAATTTGAACGATTAATAAGAAAATTAAGAAGAAGAACACTCAAAGTTGATTTCAAATGCATTAGAGTTTAAAGGAAATGAAGAACGCAAATCCAAATTGACTAACAACATCTTCATGAGAGTCTAACGGCAGGGACTAAACAGTTCATAGAAAAAGGTTAGAGACTAAATAGTTCATCGAGGAAAATAAATAATATATAAAACTCGACAATCGCTTGTAATGAGTATTTGAAACTTTGAATAATTCAAATCCATTTATAGTAATTCATTATTGTAATAATTTTCACACTTTTTTGTAGTACTAAACTAACAATTACTTATCATCATCCATGCTTTGATAATTTTCACAATAAATCTGGGACAAACAATATACGGGACAAAAAAAAAAAGTTAAACAGAAAAAGAGATTAATAATACGTTATCCAGAGATGTATAAATGCCAATTTAAGTCTAAAATTGACCAATTTGACCAGTCACCGTTAGATCTAAGTTTATCAAATCTAAGCTGTAAGATGATTTTAATCTCGGCCCCAAGATTTAAATAAGACTAGATTTAACAGTAACTGACTAAATATATTTGATCAATCACTAACCAGATGAAAATCACTCATCCTAATTATGAAACTAAAAACATTTCCTAATTATGAAACTAAAAACATTTTGTTTCCTAATTATAACATCAATCGCATTGTTTGTCATACTGTAATGTTGACCAGAGAGAAAATAAAATGAAAAATATAAAACATCTCCTAAAATTCATGTCTTTTGCAATTAGCAGTTTGTGGCATTAGACAATAGAGTTTATTTATTCATTGCCATTGCTCATTGCCTTTAGACCTATCCACGGGCTCCAGTATCCGCCCAGCCCATCTAGACTCGTATCCCTTAGACCGAACTTAGGTAATGAAAATTAATCTTAGACCCAATCCGTTCGGGTCCACTAAAGCTCATTCATTTTTTGAACGGGTTTGGGACTGATGAAAATAATACGAGCCGACCCAGCCCAACCTGCCTTATTAATATTAATTAGGAAATTTATACCTTTATAATTAAATATTTATTTTTAAATATAAATTTTATTTTTTATAATTGAAAACCATGTATATTTTTTTTAGGAAGACTTATATAGGCTGGATTGTGACTTGATTTTAAACCCGACTCCAGCCCGACCCAAGGATGCATAAATTAATAATAGACTGGGCTGCGGTTGGGATGAGCAATTTTACATAAAAATCCGTTAGACCAGGCCTATCCCAACTCATGGACAAATCTAATTGCCTTAAACAGACTGGTATGGAACCTCATCAAGGTAGAAGAAAAAATTGAAGGAATTGACTAGATAAATTCAGTCTAGATTTTAAGTGCCTTGAAAAATCTGTCTATATTTCTACTAATAAAAACATCCATCTGAATATTGTTCTTCTTGAAGACCTAAGGAAAAAATAGAAATCAAACATCTAACTCACAAAATATAGAAAATGAGCCAAAAACAAATAAAGCAAGTTAAGTTGAGAAAGAGCAAATCTATCTATACTATCTTTAATAGGTGAAGCAATTATACTACATCCCAATCATGTAACGTCCCAATCGACTTAAGTTCTTGCCTAGCTCGGCTTCGCACCGTGCTTTCAAAGTGGTCCATAGATAATTCAGGGTTGGACCATCGACAGAAGATCGGCAAAAAAACTGAACGATCCCTAAATTAAAAAAAAAAAAGAACACCCCAAGCGAAACACACGAATAATTGACCTATTCATCATCATCGAAGCTTACCTTGCCACCAAACACTATCCTCTATAAACCTAATCACCACCACGCCTTAAAACCCGACCCTGCCTTCTGTAATTTCCCTTCTTCTCTTCGTCTCCTTCCTTCTCTATTTCCTCCTTTGCAATTTCGCCTTTCCATTACTGGTATCAGTGGAAAGAAAGCAATTGGTGAAGGAATACCAATCTAGAAAGAGCAGGTTCGGCGGATCTAGTTCTAGGGTGCCAACTCATCCAAAAAGCCTCTAAAACACTTCTTGTATAAATAATTCTATAATTAAACCATGATATTTAAGATGCAAGACATGCAGTATGCTGAAAGAATTTTACAAACTTGCCTAATTCGACGTCCTCATGCGAGTACTTGCAATGTGTAAGCAACCACATGCATCTTTGATGACCAGGGACATCAAAATTCAACAGCATCAATCATGGAAAAGTACTTGAAAAATTAACATTCTAATTCAGTCGCAGAAAGTTGTCACAACTTGGAATCAAAATTTGCATAAACTTATAATCAATAACTTAATGTTAATAGATAGATACTTGAGAAATGACAGTAGCATTAGCATTTGTTTGTTCAGAACACATGTTGATCAAGCACTTCAATTCTTTACTAACGAGATAACCGGTCTCTATTATAATTTAGGGGTCATATATGAACAAGCGACTTGACAGCAGTAAGGTTCATCATTGACAGGATTCGACTGCATTTTGTAGCCAAGTTTGATAACCATGGAAAACACTCTACCCTTCCATATTACTTTTACTTCTACTCTCAGATGGGAATCACCCCTGCAAGTCCAAATTAGAAAAAAATGATTTCATTACGTGATTAAGTAAATCCATTCAGCTCAAGATCTTTCGAATGGCTACGTCTTTTCTCAAATAATCAAGTTATGGTCAAACAGAGGCTTGTTATGAACTGAAATGAAGTCACACGGCTACCGTAAGTACCGGAAATTAATTACGCAAATAGTGATGACACAAACAAGAATACACAAGCCATCGCTGATTAATGTTATAGATTATGGAAATAGAGAGAAGTCTATGGGATACCATATAGATTAAGATACTACACGAATATATTTACTTAAAACCAATACACACATATATACAAGGTTCTCCTTCAATCAAGGAGACATTGTAGGCCCACAACAGCCTACAACAGTACTATAGCAGCCCAACCGTATTTTAGCTGACTTAGGCATGTAACATTTATTACATTGAATTATTATGTATTGCCTTCTGCTTCTTTTGAGATGCATTCTTCACTGGCCTTCAAGGATAGGGAAGGCAACTAAGGGAGGGAACGAAAGCAAGGCAATCTCGACTGTCTGAGTCAGGGGAAGGAAGCTTTAGCCCTAAATCCGTTTCCCCTCGAGCTGAAGCATAGATTTTAATTTAATCATGCTCAGCTTGCTACAAATACAAATATCAGTCTTAAAGACAGTACATCAAGATATTTTAGAATATAAAATATAATCTGGGATACCCAACCTAGAAGAACAAATCAGACAGGAGAGACGACAGCGGAACATCAAGCTTTTCAGAAATAGAGGAACAAAACTCAGCTGAAGCAACACACACAAGGCTGCCAGGAACGTCAATGCACAAAAGGAGACAGACAGGTTGAAAACAGAGAGGCGACAGTGACGGAAGAAGAACTGAGACTTGGTAGGTCCAAAAAGTCTGCTCACAAGGCCGACAATAATGCTGAAAGGAACAACCCAAAAATTCTGTTCACAAAGCAGCATACAAATTTTGGAATCTCAATCCAGAAACCCAAAATAGAAGTCAAAACAAGGCTCTGATACCATGTAACAAACCATGTAATACACTAGAAATACATGGGATACCATGTAGATTAAGAGACTGCATTGATATATTTACTTAAAAGCAATACACATATATATACAAGGTTCTCCATCAATCAAGGAGACATTGTAGGCCCACAACAGCCTACAACAGTACTATAGCAGCCTATAATATTTTAGCTGACTTAGGCAGGTATACATTTATTACATTGAATTATTACGTAACATTCCCCCTCAAGCTGAAGCATAGATTTTAATTTAATCATGCTCAACTTGCTACAGATACAAATAACAGTCTTAAAGACGGTACATCAAGATATTTTAGATTATAAAATATAATCTGGGAGACCCAACCTAGAAGAACAAATCAGACAGGAGAGACGAACAAGAAGACAAGCCATGACACGAACAAGAAGACAAGCCATCGATGATTAATATTAGATTACGGAAATAGAGAGAAGTCCATGGGATACCATATAGATTAAGATACTACATGAATATATTTACTTAAAAGCAATCCACACATATATATATACAAGGTTCTCCTTCAATCAAGAAGACATTGTAGACCACAGCAGCCTACAAACAGTCCTATAGCAGCCTAACCATATTTAGCTGACTTAGGCATGTAACATTTATTACATTTGAATTATTATGTAACAACTTAAAAAAGAAAAGAAAAAGCAGAGGCGCTGCACCAAAACCTGATGCTGTTTTCCGTGAAGTGTGCATGCAAGAATTAGTAACCAGATTAAGTGGTGACAAGTTAAAGAAAGAAATTACTAACCAGAGAATTTTCCATTAAACTTGTTATCATCCTTCCTGGTCCTGGTCCTCTGCATCTGAATCTTCTATGAATTCCATTTCCTCTACACCATCATCCTCCTTTTGCATCTGAATTGTTATCTCCCTCCCTCCCACCATGATTTTCACTTCCGAATTGGCCTCTTCAGATGCATCACCTGCAGTCGAAAATATATGTGAAAATATATTCACAATGGCCTCAGTACAAACAATATCCTTTTTTTGTAAGAACAAAATATTTTCAATCAATCTATAAAACCTCATCGCAGAAAAGTATATGCACGTCATAAATGCCAACATATATGAATTATGAGAGTCGAAGTGCGTAAACATGCAATAGTGCTTTTAAAGAGGAGAGGATTGAATTGAGATGACAATTTGCTAAACCCTTTTCCACTCTCTAACCAGCAATTGATGAACTAGTCATGGAAGCATTATCATTTTTCATATCCTCAAGAAATGGCTCAAATACATGTTATTAGAGCATCTCCAACACTAACTAGCTATATGACTCTCTAAAATAATATAAAATATTAGTGTAGTCAAATTTAGCTAGCCAAATTTATGTTTAACTCCAACCTTGCTAGCTATTTGACTCTCTAATTGATTATTTTATCATTAAAAGTGAATAAATTTAAAGAAAAAAAGAAAAAGTCGAAAAAAGAAACAAAGAAGAAAGAGAAAGAAGTAATAAAAAATAGAAATAGCTAGCCAAAGGGACTAGCCAAATTTAGCTAGTGAAAATGGCTAGCTATATATTTTAGAGAGCCATGTCATCTTGTTGGAGTGCTCCCTCTCTAAATGGCTAGCTAAATTCGACAATTTAAAGAGCCATGTCATCCTATTGGAGATGCTCTTAGATTTTAGTTAGCTTTTTTACTTCTCTACTATGTATACCCACGCACAAACCAGTCCACTGTCACACAAGATCAGAAATCCAAGTTGGTAGCCCCACAGTCTGAATTGTTATTCCAATGCAATAATGAATACAAGTTAAACCCCTTTAACAATAAACGGGGCCAAGGATAGTCCACATATTTGATGGTAATTCAAATACAACAAATTAAGATCAGCTCAAAGTTGATGATTGAAATGAAACAGCCAAAATGGTAACAGAACTTGGATGAGCTTTGGTGAAATTTGTGTTGTTTTGTCATTAGTGGATTTGTCATGTGAGTATAGTCCATAGTTGTCAAATCGAGATTCGACTCGTGACTCGAAATCTCATTTTGTGAATCGGGACTCGGGAATCAAACCGTAAGATTCAGATCAAATTCACAATATTATTAAAAAAAACAAAATATTAACCATATTTAACTTTAAATGTTAGTCCAAAAATGCAATTTTAATATCCAAGAATAGAATAGAGTACAGTTAAATAACAAATAAATAGAAGTGTAGAGGAGAGTACAGTTAAATAACAAATAAATAGATGTGAAGAGGGAAGGTTTGGAATTTATAAAGCCAAGAGTCATCTGTTTCTATTCCATAACTTTTATTAAATACTGTTAGTTCTTATTAAATAACTTCTTCTCCAGATGTTTTTAAGTTTTTAAAAATGGAAAACAGTTTTTTTTTAATGGTGTCATGAATAGACCGAATCGGTGGACTCGAAATCTTCATGAATCGGATCGAATCGTACGAGTCGACGTACGATTCTAACAACTATGGTATAGTCTTCTGAAAGGCAAAAGTGAGCTACAGCTTAGTAATTCGTAAGACATGAGGCTGTTGCTTACACTATTTCACGTGTTCTCCTTCTCACTAGTTATAACTTATTAAGCTAGCTCATTGGTTTGATATAAATTTAAAATATAAAATTATTGAGAGAAAAAAAAATTGATATCCAGTTTCTTTCTGCTAACAAAACAAAGATACTTGAGAAAATACCAAAATTTATGTGCAGGCATGTATTCAAGTGACGGGGTCAATGGTGAAGGAAGCTAGGCAACAGAAAGCGTGTCTCCCAGAACTCTAGAAGCTAAGGCCTTTCTAATCTTTGAAAAACTCTAGGTAGCTCTTCTAGTTTTCTCATCTTTTATTTCTAAGTGAAAACATGAGAATTGGTGTATCCATTTTCGTTTTAACTTTCCAATTTGAAATCTTTAGTTGAAGTTACTTCTTTAAGTCCCAACTCCTAATATATTGAAAAGAAAATTATTTATATAAGATTATTGAAATGGTTTTGTATGGCTAACTTTCACAGCCAATAGCCCAAAAGATAAATAAAATGAAATATCAGACAGAAAAAAAAAAAAAGAAGCTGAAGCTAGACCTCAAACCCCAAGGATGATATGCATATTCACAAAGAGCTATGTACTTTAAGCTACAACAATTTAATATGCAGATGGTTGTTCTTATTTCAAAGGATAAGATAAGTTGGAATATCAATTTCATTAAACGTTTATAAATCTATTTCCAAATAAACTCAGGTTTGCCTATGAGTTTGAATGGTTTATTTAGTTGCTTTTGATATTTTATTTTTGCATTTAGATGATATATCATTCATTATTAGGAATATATCATTTAGATTATTACAACTCCACCTTTAACTCCACGTTCTAGTTTTCTGAAAATCATTTTCTAGAAATAGGCATAGTTTTCCACATTTAAACAGACACTGTTGTTAGAATCTTATGATTCACGATTCGAATAGTACGATTCCAATAGTACGATTCAATTCAGCTCTATTTCGAGCTGAATCTAAATTGTAACAAAATCTTAAGATTCGCAATTCCAATCACATGATTCGATTCGATTCAGCTCTATTTCGAGTCGGATCTTCATCACTGTTCACCAAAACTTCAACAACACTAACTACTAAATCCACTATCCACTAGTCTGATTGTTATTTATCAAGTTCACAACAAGGCAAAAAAAGAGTAAGAAGCTCAAACTCTCCATCTCCACTAAGTTATTAACAAGAGTCCGATTTGTAATTAGTTTTATTAGGATTGCATTTGCATTAGATTTGAATTGCAAGTACTTGGTTGATATGATTTTTTTTTGACATTAAAATAACATTTCTAGACTAATATTTGATAATATTTTGAATTTGAACTGAATCTTACGATTTGATTCGATTCACGAGTCATGATTCACAAAATATGGATTTCGATTCACGAGTCAAATCTCGATTTGACAACTATGTAAACAGATAAGACTGGATTGACAGCATATATCTTCTTTAAGCTAGCTTGCACCACAAAAATCTTGATAAAATTCCCCAGTTGCTATCTTCTCCTCTAATAAGACACTGCCCTAATAATACTTAACTAAGAATTTGGGTAACAAACTAACAATACAGCAGTATTTGCACTCTTCTCAGTTTCTTTCTTTTTTTCTTTTTCTTTTTCTTTTCCTTTTACAGCTTAGGTCCAGCCAACAGATTCCTTTTGTTCTAAAACTTAATAAGGATAAAATCAAATGAAAACCTTCAATTTTAAAACCTCAAGCAACACAACTGGGAGGTCTTAACATACAACCCAATCGACCATTGGTTGCTTATGAATTCCATGTTTTGCTAATATCCAAATTTACTTGTACTAAACTAGACTATTTCAAAATTAAGCGTTGCTAATTCATGCTCTACATACACTACTAGCATAATCTAGATACAAATTCTGACAAGACTGTTTAGCCACAAGCATTGTGACATGTTAAATTCAACTGCTATCTTCCATTGATCTCGCATGGCTCCATGTCCATCAATTTCAAAGTCTGAGTCAAATTTTGCACGGATTTTTTCTTTTATAGCCACCGATTATTTTCTCATATAGCTCATCTATTCGCCATATTCTACTCAATTACGCACGTATGATTAAGAGAATTTAGAATATAATGGGAGTACCTGAAACGAAATATTCATAGGAAGGCAAGCCGCGAGAAGTAAGAGCGATGAACTCTTCAGCCGTAAACGAATCAACCAACTTCTGATCCAAATCCGTAGCATTCAAGCAAGGGTTGGCCGGTGGAACCCAGAAAGAAGAGCCAGGAAGGAAAGGAAGCCAGTCGGGAGTAGAATTCCGGAGCATAACACGGTTAACTAAGTCCTCCATCATCCGAATCCTTTCATCTCCGTCCACTTCCGATGCTGTGGACGACGAGCATGAAGCAAGGTCAATTTCAGTAAATTGAGGCTTGAATGAACAATATCGGCAGTTGACAGCGAAGGACGGAACCTTCGCCGGAAGAAAAAAGGAACGGTGGAAGGTTTTCGCCAGAAATCGTGACATTACGGAGAGTTGATTATGGATTGGGAATTTGATAACTCAATATATATGGGCTTAAGACTCAACATAATAGATAATATATGGATGGGCTTAACCAGGGCCGTCTTCATCATTTTGGAGGCCCTAAGGCGCATTGTGCACTCTTTTTCATATCTAAATCCAATACTATTTTAGAAATAATAAATATTAAATAGTAAAACTAATATATTATTAACTACAATTCAAGTCATATAATAATAACATAAAGCAAAGAAATTATTATTCTTCTTGCTTTTGTATACGTAAAATCGAGTTTTTTTTTATATATTTAAAATCAAGTTTCTTCTCACCAGTCATGCGAAAAGCAAGAAGACGACAAAATATTAAATTTTGGAAATTAATCTTGAATGGCTGTACTCGAACCTAATCGCAAGATTCTATGGAAAGAAAGAGAAGAATTTATCTTCAAAATTAAAAATTGGTTGAGTCGCATATTTATTATGAATTACAGGCTTAAATCACTATTTGGACATCGATTGATCCAAGGAATCTTGTCATTTGGCGCTTGATCTATCCAAAATTTTACCATTTGGCCACTGAACTATCCCAATTTGTGAAATTTCAATCCAATTTGGATGGAAACTTAATAGAATTATTGACATACGATGATATTTTGATAACTAGACTTGATAAATTTTAGTTTAGAGATTTGTTTTCTTGTTTTAATCTCATTAATTATTTAGGTAAATCAACTTTAAAACGCACGGCATGTAAAGCTCATATGTCAAAATATCAGCACATATTATAAGGAAACAATTTTATCAAGACTTCATCAAAATTAAGTAGAATTTCATCAATTTGAATAGTTTATGGTCCAAATGTGACCAAATAATAAATTAATAGCCAAATATTAAAATTTTAAATAAATCAGAGTCTAAATAACATTTTATTCCAAATTACAAATTGTAATTTATAAGTGCATTTCGTCTTGTAATTAAAAAAAATTAAAATTTAAAAATCACAATAATAACAAAATAATAGTTTATACATTGTTTCCAAATATGAAAAAAAGTTCAGAAAAAAATCAGTACAAGTGTTGTCAAAAGAAAGAAAGAAAAAATAAGAGAAAAAATGCTGATCCAAGGAATCATCAAAATTGAGTGAAATTTCATCAATTTAAATAGTTTATAGTCTAAATGTGACCAAATAATAAATTAGTGGCCAAATATTAAAATTTTAAATAAATCAGAGTCTAAATAACATTTTGCACCAAATTACAAATTGTAATTCATAAGTGAATTTCATCTTGTAATTTATAAAAAAAATAAGAAATTTAAAAATAACTATAATAACAAAGTAATAATTTGCCTTTTCGGGGGGTGCCAACCTTGTTGGGATTCCCATTAGGCTAGGTCCGTATTTCAATAAAAAAAATAAAGTAATAATTTATACATTCGTGTTGTCAAAGAAAGAAAAAAAAATGTGAAAAAAAATGCTAATCTAGGGAATCAAACTCTCACCCTTATAAACATCTCCACTATGTCTTTACCATTCAATCTAGCACTATCTTTTATTACATATCTAAATCTATATACCTTTTAACCATAAATGCTTTAATAATTATCAAATTTAAAAAAATTCCGACCGGAGGGCCCCGTAAGTCGGAGGCCCTAGGCGGCCTCCCCCTGGAACCGGCCCTGCTGGTGAGAAGAAACTTGATTTTAAATATATAAAAGAAAACTCGATTTTACATATACAAAAGCAAGAAGAATAATAATTTCTTTGCTTTATGTTATATTATATGACTTGTAGTTAATAATATATTGGTTTTACTATTTATTATTTCTAAGATAGTATTGGATTTAGATATAAAAAAAAGTGCACAATGCACCTAGGGCCTCCAAAATGCTGGAGACGGTCCTGCCTCTTGCTTTTGCCTGGGGAGTTCCTTCTTTTCAACCTAGGTTACATGCTCTCATGGTCGGGGCCTTTATTTCGAGGATTGCTGATGGCGACGTGCACCGTGGCGGACGGAGTGACAGATAGACGAGGTAAGATAGGCGGTGCGACTGGTGGCGAACGACGGAGGTAACCGGGGAGGAGTAGATTTGCTTCTCGGCTTTCTTATTTCCGTACTTCCTCGAGTTTCAGTTTCATGATTTTCGTTTTTTATATTGAAAATTTATTCTCCTTTTTTGTTTTCTTCAGATCTGATACTCAGTGACCGGAAGCGTGAATGAATGAATCGTTCAAATCCGATGAGTTTTAATCAGACATAAGGAGAGAAATACGTTTCGGCAATTTTTGGTTTAGATCTGCTTGACGGAAGGTGATTTCCTGTACAAAAATGGAAAAGCCTACATATATTAATTAGATCAGATTAGTGTTATTATTATTATTATTATTATTATTATTATTATTATTATTATTATTATTATTATTATTATCCTTTCTGCAATCTGTACAAAAGATGATAAAAGGGTCTGAGGAAAAAAAGATAAAGATTGGTGAGATATGCTAACAATATATATATATACAAATTCTTATAATGTTAGTAAGTTAACAAGAAATATTAAATGGTTGGCACAAATAATAGATAGTTAGTATAAACTGGAAGTAAATAATAATGTTAGTATAATATATAGATCAAAAATATAAAATTAATAAATAAATAACAAGTATTTGAATGAGCTGAGGATTAATAGACTTTTATTTAAAACTTACAGAATCAGATCATATTAAAAGCAAAATGTATAATGTATGCTTTTAATCACTGTTTCTATAAGTTAGGAATAAAAATCCTTAGTAAAAAGCTTTGAAGAACAAGTTGAGAAAGATGAATTTGTATTCAATATGCTCGAGAGTACAAGGTTTGAGCAATTCTTTTAGAATCCAACTATTACACAAATTTTCTTCCAATTTATGTTTTTAATATACTCTCAATTTTGACCCAAAACTTTGGTCTCCAAACTCTCTGAAAAAACTAGCCTTCTCCCACTCTCCCCTTGAATGAGCAAAAGAAGCTCATTTTATAATTTGAATTCAGCATGGGTTTCTGTTTTTTTTTCAATAAATATTTTGTTTCTTCTTTCTTGAAATTGGATTTCTGCATGGTTTTGTCTTTATGGTTTTTAGATTTTCCATATGGTTTTGTCTCTTTAGTCTTGGAGAATGGATCTTTTTCTTGGATTGAGGCCTAATGATGCTGTCCATTTTTGAATTTTACCTAGAAAGTTGAAGTTTGAATTTTGGATTCTTGCCTTTCATTTGAGTGGAGACTTGATTAGAGATGAGTTAAGGATTTAATTCCATATTTATCTGCAAAAAGACAAAGAATGTAAATTGATTAGTTTTGTAGATATAAATTTATTTCTTAATAAGAGCTTTTTATTTTATTTTTGTTTTATTATTTTTAATAGATAGAATTTATTTTCTGAATGTTAATTCATTCCTAATTAATTGGTTCTAAGAATAAATCTTGCTCTAAATATGATTTTATGTAAAAACTTATCTTTAATAGACAATCTTTTACAAAAAAAAATCATATCTAAAACTATATCTATTTCTTGAACATAATTTTAAATGAATAAATTAAATTCAAGATATTAATTTAAATATTTAAATAAAAATTGATTTTAACTAATAATCATATTTTGAAATATAACAATTTCAAAATTATATTCAGAAAACAATACATTATATCTCACATATAGTTTAGAGCAAGATGGAAGATACTTTTGTTCCAATAAATTATACATTGAATATGACTTAATAATTATATTGAGACATAATAAATTGGTATACAAAAAGATCCATTTTTCAGATAAATCGTACGTGAGAATGAAATGTTTTATTTCTGATATAATTTATAAACTTGTTCAAATTTCAAATATTGTCAGTTAAAGCATAAAAATGTCCCGAACAAAAATGGGTATCTATACACTAAAAGAAGTTTGATATTTCATGACGCACAAAAATTGTCATGAAAACATGCTTTTTTGTCACAATACACAATAAGTGACGAAAATTTATCATCACAGTGATCGTCACGGCAGGAGCGTGGTATTATGTATGTATCACAATTTTTTCGTTTGTCATATATAATTTACTTTTACATGACGAAAAAGAACATGTGTCATTATACTGAATTGTATTAGTGACGCTTATTTTGTCACTATTATCATAATATTTTGTCATATAAGACTTTATTTCGTCATGAATAGTAAACATTTAAATGACGCTATTCATTTTTCGTCATCTAAATATATAAGTAAAGTGACGAATTTGAATACAATATTGGAAGTATATTTATTACCATCGTAGCTACAATACTTTTTTGTCACTTAAAATTTAATGTCGTCATAGAAACTATATATTTAACTGATAAAAATGTATATTTCGTCATAAAAAATACAGTTATAGTGACGAATATTTAAGACGGGAATCGGAAAATTTAAGTGACGATATATATGTCATGATTTTCGTCCATTAAAATTTAAATTGTCACTTAAGAATAGTAATTGATGACAATCATATGTCATTAAATGTAAACTTATATTAATGATAGAAAATGTCATGAATATTATCTCATAATAAACAATATACTCATTGTCATATAATTAATATACAATATGAAATTACAATATTAATTCAAATTCTAAAAGTGAACACAAACAATTTTAGTAAATATTTAATATTCAATAATGGAAAATAACATGTTGACTACAAAAATCCTTACCAAACATATACATAAAGAAACTAAGAAAATCTAGAAACATAATCTCTGTGCTTTTAGTGACCAGCCTCCCACTTATGAATCAAGAAACTCTTGCATTAAAACACACACACTTATTAGTCATATATATAGAGATATTTTAAATGTATTATTTTAGAAAAAGACTTTACCTTGGATATTAATCATATACCTATAAATGCTAATAACTTTACGATGTTGGAGCCTTGTGCACTTTTTTGATCATCTAGTGAGATTATTACTTTGTTGCTTCCTTGTTTGTTGTCGAAAGCCACAATTTGGGTTTAACTATGCTGTTTGTACCTTTTACATAATAGAAAAAAAAATGGACCAAAAAGATTATGAGTTCAGGTTTGGAAAACCATGTTGATAAGTAAAAAAAAATGAAGTAATATTATAATTACCAAACTAAAATAAAGTTAAGCAACAAATGGGGATTTGAGGATAAAATGTAAAAGCACAACCTACCAAACTAAAATAAAGTTATATAGAAAACAAACTTCTGAAGTGGAGCAATTTGATCAAATAAGTAAGAAGCTATGAATAAACAAAAGTACATGATGTTCATTTCTGATGTTCATTTTCTGCAGGATAAAATGACTCAAGCTGTTAACGGTGCTCCTTGATCTCGATAGCTCTTTTTCTTTAAGTTCCATTTGCAAACATAATAGATCTTCCTATACATTATTATCAATGAATAAGTGTTAAGCAAATAAATAAAAAGAAACTCTCTAGTTTTTGTCATTTAATTTATCAATACAAATATTGGTTATCCACATCAGGATCCCAGCCAAACACTTGCCTTAAATCATGACTAGACCAGAAAACCTTTAAAATATGCCTAAAATTGACAACCCTTGGATCATACTCAATCTGCAATACACATATAAAAAAATTCATTGCAATCATGATCATATTATCACAATAGCAATTGAAGGAAAAACATTACAATGATAGAAAAATGAGTACCTCTATATATAGACTCAGCATTTTCATCAAGGCTTTAGTATTCTGGATTGGATTTGGACCACTGTCATAACTGATTGGATCTCTAAAAGCTTCCGAGAGCAAAAACATGTGTTTTGAGGGTTGAATTCGACACAACCGTGGAGAGTACAAAAAAATTATCTAAGGAAACCCGAATGACGAAAGATTGATTGATCAACGAAATCGCGAATAAGGCAAAAATTGAGAGAGGAAGCTATTACAGAGGTTGACACTGGAAGAAAAAAGGGGCGGCCAACTGCATTTGCAGAGAAGGGGCGGTGGCGGCTTGCAAATGAAAGTGAAGGTAGTGGTTTGGGTTACACGATGCAGAGATAGGATTAGTTGGATTTTTTTTTTTTGACAAAAAGATAGGGTTAGTTAGATTAGGGAGTTAAATAAAATAAATAAATATCTTTCTGTTATTCATGATAATAATTATTTATTACTATAATAAATCAAGAAATTACGTGAGAATTGTAAATAAATCATTAAAGATTTTTATTTTTATTTTTTTTGAACCAAAAGATTTTTATTTTTATTAATCACAGGAAAAAAGTTTTATTTTCAATCAATTATTATTATAAAATTATAAAATTATCTGTAATATATAATTTTTCATGCGTCACAGAATTAAAGGGTAAATTACATCTATGGTCACAGTACTTTACCTATTTTAATGTTATGACTACTGAACTCTAATTTTTAACGGTATGGGCGCTGAAATTTACATTTTTTAACACCGGTAACCACTCGACTTTAACTATCTCCTCAAAATGACCATTAACGACCTTAAAATGAAAATATTCAAGAATTAAAGTTGTTTAGAACGACTTTTAACATGAAACCACATTTTTTATTTTCCAAAATCACCTTTATTGTAGCTTTCTCTCTCTAAAAATCATCTCTCTCTCCTAATCAAAGAATACCTAAATAACCTCAAAACGAAATTTTTTAAGAATTAAAGTTTCTTAGAATATCATTAACTCTTCGAATTTTTTATTTTGAGGCCATCAACGGTTGTTTTGAACCGTTGAGTGGCTACCGATATTAAAAAGTATAAAGTTCAGTGCTATTCCGTTAAAAAATGAAATTCAGTGGCCATAATATTAAAATAAATAAAGTAAAGTGACCATGGGTTTAATTTACCCCACAATTAAATTTTGTCATAACTATAAATATATTATCATATTAAATATTTTTTGTTACCATTATTGTTTTTAAGAGAGTTACAATTACTTTTTTTTAGTTCAGTGTTAACACGTAAGAGTTATCTAAAAAAATGTTGTATTCAATTATAACATAAAAATCATAATTTAATATTATTTTATGACTTGTGAAAAACATATTATTTTATAAACATTTACGTTATTGTTGTATGTTATTATTATAAAAATATTCAAATAGATAACCATATATTAAAATCACAATAAATAACACATATAACTTATCATTTTTTTTCAATTATTTTATTAATGTATTATTTCACACGATGAAAAAGTAAATCGTCATTTATAAAAAAAATAGCCCGTTAATAAATTATTTCTTTCTCCATTTTGAAATTTTTGAAATTTTTGCATAAATATTATGGTGATGATTGTTCATATATTGTCACAATAATATAAAAATACATGATAATATTTAAATAATATCACAAAAGATAATAAAAAATGACAAAATCTAATTTGTTACCATTAGTTCAAATAAAATCATCACGAATACAAAGTGTCACAAAAAAGTATTTCTTACCATGACGATAAATTTGTCACCATTTATTATTACTTTGTCAAGAAATTTTTTTCCCTCCGAATTCATTTACTAATTTTTGGCCTCCATAACTATACGTTACGATTATGTGTTTATCGTCATAAAATATATCTAATAGTGACGAATTGGTAGATCAATGGAGACGCTCTTAAAAATTGTCGTGAGAAAATGAAAAAAATGACGAAACTAAAAATTCGTCATGATAACTAATGATTGGTGACAAAAATTATGTTTGTAGAAAAACAAATCATCATAAAAGGTCATATTTCTTGTAGTGATAACAGGAATTTATTCGTCATAGAACTTAGAAACCTAGCACGGGGCGCACCTTTAAACAGAGGAACCCCAAGATAATTGAAGGGAAGACAGTCCATACAGATGCCCAAACAACTGACAAGACGGGACGCCCTCACCCTGGAGACATGCCGACCAAAATAAGCTGAGGATTTATTCCAGCTGACCTTTTGCCCTGAAATATTCCCATAAAACCGGAAGAAATCCCTCAGGGCTTTGACGTTGCACATAGTTGCTTTAGCAAAAACTAACATGTCATCAACATAGAGGAGGTGAGAAGGAAAATTCTGACCACCAGAGTAGTACATAGGCGTAAAAAAGCCATCCAATTCGATTTTCAACAGCCAGCGCGACAGGAAGTCCTCCGCGATGCCAAAAAGAATCGGGGAGAGGGGATCCCCTTGACGAACACCCTGGGAACAGCCAAAATAACCTTTTGCCACACCACCAATTAAGACTAAGATTTTCGAAAAGGCGAGGATATTTAAAATCCAGTCACGAAAAGTTAAGGAGAATCCAAAAGCTTCCATAACCTCTGATGCGGTTTCTGGGAAACCTCACTAAGGGATAAGTGTACCCCGTCGTTATCAAGTAATAAATTTCTGGATTAAGTCCAGGTTATCGTCCATAGGATTTATTTCTGCAAGTACCGAGCTACTCGATCTCGGATGTTATCTAGGCTTAGGGGATTTTGAGTTGGTTTGTTTATATTAATCTACTCCTAGGTTGAATTATACTAATCCTAGCTAAGTTATCTAATTCTAACTAAGTTATTCTACGCCTAACTAAGTTACTCTACCCCTAATTGATCTTTTACCAATGCAATTAACCGAATGAACATGAAGGGATACGATGATAATGAAAATAGAATGTTTAAACAATTGATTTGAAACTAAGTCACTTGTGTCCAAGGCGATTAACCCGACCTATCCTCCTAAAGTCCCTAGTTCGTGATTCCCTTGTAAGGCCGAAACTAGCTCTAAGGCTCAGTAATTTGGGCTTAATCTTCTATAGGGTTGTCAATCCTATAGGCACTGACTAGGTCAGATTCAGCTCGCAATATGTGCCAACCTAATTTTGGGATTATCGAATGAGTTAAACCAATCAGACAAAGCGTAAGACAAAGATTAAAACATCAAAACAATTGAATAAACAAGAACTATAATATATATCAAAGATGGAAACATTGTCACGAAGTTACAATAAACCTAGAATTCATAGCATGTATCAGAGGCTAGACAGAATGTAAAAGAAGAAAAATCCCTTTCAGGGAACCTGTCTACCAATGCAGGCGTCTTTCTAGGATTTAAGGATGAAGCTTGAGCAATCCTCGGTGAATGGAGCTTCGGAGGTGTCTTCAATGGAGGTTTGAAGGATATGGAGGAGGTGGAGAGGATTTCTCAAGGTGAAAAGCTAAGAAAATTACAAAGGAAAAAGATATCTAATTTACAATGGAAAAATCCTATTTATAGACGCGTCTCGGGCCTCGTTTTGACCTATTTTCGTGTCCTTGTTGGTGTAGGAAGACGTGGGGCCGAACGTGGCTTCGTGGGGGCGGAATTGGTCTTTTTGACCAATTCCCGCAGGGCTGCTCGCCGAGCAGGGAAGGCTGCTCGGCGAGCAGGGCTGCTCGCGCCGAGCAGCCCCCTGCTCGCCGAGCAGGCGCCTGGTGGCCTGCTCGGCGAGCAGGCGCCTGGCGCCCTGCTCGGCGAGCAGGCCTCTGGCGGCCTGCTCGGCGAGCAGGCCTCCAGGGGCCTGCTCGGCGAGCAGAAATGGCCCGTAGGGCCCTGCTCGTCGAGCGTTTTCGCCCGAAGCGTGCTCGATTCATGCCGAGTGACTTCTATGCCCTTTTTCGTCCGAACTTACACCTGCACACGCATAAAAACTCCAGAAAACATTAGTCCAAAAGCCAAATTGATCCGTCAATCGCCTATTTTGAGCAAACACTTCGTTTGGTGCGACTTTTGACGGACCAATTAGCTTCAAAAGATAACGGAATTCTACTATGCATGCTATTTCAGCCGTATTTGCCTAAATTGATCACAAAACGAGCCTAAACGACGAAAAGTAAATAGAACGTTTCCAATTCCTAACTAACTCACACAAAAGCATTTAAATGCGAGAATTGCTCGCTTATTAACCAAATAACTCTAAAATCCGTCCTAAAACCGTACCCAAAGATAGGGGTTTTTGACCCCTATCAAACCTCCTCGCACTTAAAACTTTACTTGTCCCCAAGTAAACTAAAAACTAAACCCGCCATCACAAGCAAGCTAGAAAACCTCCCGGTTTGACTAGGTGCTTGACACAATTTCGAGCATCTGTAATTACATGCATTCGGAAATACAAAGTAGAGACACGATATCCAAAAGCCGCATTTCAATTATCATGGGTCATAGTTTTAAGCAAATGGACACATGTTCAATTAAACGAGTTTAAGGGGATCGCTAAGTAAAACACCTCACCATAGGTAGTTCACTCATTTCACACAATTTTGGTGGCTAAAGTGTTTACTCTCGGCTTATGTTCTTGCTTAGGATTACGTTGATTTTGCACGTTCATCCGAGTTCCTCTACTATGCTATATGATTCTGATGATATCAAAAGCAGCCTCTAATTGGGGTTGTAATGTGGTTAGAGGGTTAAAGGTACAACAAGGGTTAATAGTTCTAGCGCTACAAAAACTAAGTTTAAATGGCTTTAGCAAATATGAAGTGACTGAGCTTTTTATTCATCCCTTATTATTTTCTTTTTGGGATGTTTCCTTGAGGCGTTTTTGATTTTTTTAAGAACTGGGGAATGAAGTTCTTCCCTTTTGTTCGTCTCTTTTCTTTTTTTTTTTTTTCTGTTTTTCTCTTTTTTGTTTTTTTTTTTGGATAGTGATGCTCATTCACTTCTTAGCCTTTTGGCTTGCTACTGTAATGCCATAAACAAAGATAAAGCGCTAGAAAACAAAGGCTCTAATTGAGCTTTGCAAAATAAATTGGGTTAAATAGCAAACCAAGTTGTGGTTTGCAAAAACAGGTTAGAACGAAAGAAAAATCTATAAACTACAAAAATGTAGGCTTAAAGGGGCTTCCTAGAGTGGATGAAAAAGAAAAAATAAGGTAAAGAAAAGGGTTAATTCTAATGAGGCTGATTCATCGTTTATCATCTCAAACCATTGCATGTAGGTTCAACATAGTATTAGGTGCAAAATCTGTAATCTTCCACAAGTCAAAGCATTCACACAAAAATGTCAAGAAAAAGAGCTTTTTGATGTTCGCTCTTAGGCTCAAATTCAACTCACAATTCTTTGGGTTTCAATTTTGTGTTTACTAGTTCTCCCCAAACTCAAGTTTAACATCACATGCCTTCAATTCTTAAGTTATCTACCTAAGTAATGATTTTAGTATTTCTTCAAAAGTAGGGTCTAAATGCAAACTTTAGCTCATGCTTTTACAGATACAAGGATTGTGTTCTACACCTAAACTAGTTGTCATGCAATCTTAGATTCGGTTCTCAGCCCTCAGGGACAAATAACGAAGTTTAGATTCGAAGGAGGTTCACGGTTTTAGGTCCTAAACATGCAAAAACATAAATAAAACCCGAAAACGCTAAACTAAACTAGACACGACGCCACAAAAATTTAAAAATTATACAAATTTTTGTAAGTTTGTCTACCCCTCCTCCTCACACTTAAAATATGCAATAAGTTCCAACATTGCATCTAAAACCATCAAGCGCATGTGCAAAAAGTTAGGGTGGAGAAGACAACTTACTAACCAAAGTTAAAAACAGAAATCTATAATTGAATTAAAAACAAACCTAGAAAAAGTTTAATCCAAACTTGGGTTGCCTCCCAAGAAGCGCTACTTTATAGTCGGTTAGCTCGACATGGAGTTTCTTCCTAAGTGTAAGCTTCTACTCGCGTTAGGAACTCGAACTCCTTGAGAAATAACCCGTACCTACAAAACGGATTAAGAGCCTCTAATAAGTTAAATGAATGCAGGAGGTCGAATTTAAACATATTATGAAAAAGTTTGGTTTGCTCCCTTTTGGATTCTCTTGGTAGGTCGAAGAGAATGAAAACTTCTGAGCATGAAGCAAACCTAAACTTTTCTAATTTTTGAGGAAAAGGTAGTTGAGATACACAAGTTTTGATTTGATCTTTTATCTCTATCACATGATTTAGAATTTCAGATTTTGAACCGGGGTTGCTTACCGCTTCCGGTTCCTCACTTACCTCGAGTGATGCATGTGATAGTGGACTTGGTTCTACCTTTTTGTCATTCCTCAAGGAGATGGCTTGAGCTGATTCCCTTTGTGGGATTTCTATGTTTTCCTTTATGCCTGGGAGAGCATCTCGGGATTGCTCTTGCATCTCATGGTTTATTTGAGCCAATTGGTTGCTCAAGTCCTTGCAAACCTCCTCGTTGATTGTAAGTCGGGCTGATATTCCTTTCAAAAGGGACAGCACCTCATCTCGTGAGCTAGAGGGTTGTGGAGGAACTTGGCTTGCTTGTTCGTAAGGGAACATTCCCAATTCGTTTTCCCTGTGCTCATTAACAAACCTATTTGGAGGCCTCAACATGTTAGGGTTCCCGTAGGACAGATTTGAGTGTTGAGGTCTCCTCCAATCACTACCATAAAAGCTGTAAGAATTTGGGTTAGAATTATACCTTTAGTGATTACCCACAAAACTTACACTTTCATTGGTGTTGAGGCTCAGTTTCGTCATCAAGATATCCATTTTCTCATTTAAGTCGGCCATGGAGGGATTGGGAGCCTCATTCTCCAGGGCATGAATGTATTGTTTTGATGGGATAGTAAACTTTTGAGCTTGCCACTCGACTCTTTCTTGCCAATTCATTGATCAGAGAATGCTGAGAAAAAGTGAAGTTCTAGCACAAAAGTTGATAAGTAAAAGTATATAGAACAAATACAAAAGATATGAACAAGTATAGAAGTTATAAAGAATTATATATAAACAAGTATAAACGATATAAACAAAGGATATTCACAAGGAATGCCTAAACTAACAAATCGACCTTTGGTTCGATATTGCAGAAGAAATAAATCCCCGGCAACGGCGCTAAAAACTTGATGCGGTTTCTGGGAAACCTCACTAAGGGATAAGTGTACCCCGTCGTTATCAAGTAATAAATTTCTGGTTTAAGTCCAGGTTATCGTCCACAGGATTTATTTCTGCAAGTACCGAGCTACTCGATCTCGGATGTTATCTAGGCTTAGGGGGTTTTGAGTTGGTTTGTTTATATTAATCTACTCCTAGGTTGAATTATACTAATCCTAGCTAAGTTATCTAATTCTAACTAAGTTATTCTACGCCTAACTAAGTTACTCTACCCCTAATTGATCTTTTACCAATGCAATTAACCGAATGAACATGAAGGGATACGATGATAATGAAAATAGAATGTTTAAACAATTGATTTGAAACTAAGTCACTTGTGTCCAAGGCGATTAACCCGACCTATCCTCCTAAAGTCCCTAGTTCGTGATTCCCTTGTAAGGCCGAAACTAGCTCTAAGGCTCAGTAATTTGGGCTTAATCTTCTATAGGGTTGTCAATCCTATAGGCACTGACTAGGTCAGATTCAGCTCGCAATATGTGCCAACCTAATTTTGGGATTATCGAATGAGTTAAACCAATCAGACAAAGCGTAAGACAAAGATTAAAACATCAAAACAATTGAATAAACAAGAACTATAATATATATCAAAGATGGAAACATTGTCACGAAGTTACAATAAACCTAGAATTCATAGCATGTATCAGAGGCTAGACAGAATGTAAAAGAAGAAAAATCCCTTTCAGGGAACCTGTCTACCAATGCAGGCGTCTTTCTAGGATTTAAGGATGAAGCTTGAGCAATCCTCGGTGAATGGAGCTTCGGAGGTGTCTTCAATGGAGGTTTGAAGGATATGGAGGAGGTGGAGAGGATTTCTCAAGGTGAAAAGCTAAGAAAATTACAAAGGAAAAAGATATCTAATTTACAATGGAAAAATCCTATTTATAGACGCGTCTCGGGCCTCGTTTTGACCTATTTTCGTGTCCTTGTTGGTGTAGGAAGACGTGGGGCCGAACGTGGCTTCGTGGGGGCGGAATTGGTCTTTTTGACCAATTCCCGCAGGGCTGCTCGGCGAGCAGGGCTGCTCGCGCCGAGCAGCCCCCTGCTCGCCGAGCAGGCGCCTGGTGGCCTGCTCGGCGAGCAGGCGCCTGGCGCCCTGCTCGGCGAGCAGGCCTCCAGGGGCCTGCTCGGCGAGCAGAAATGGCCCGTAGGGCCCTGCTCGTCGAGCGTTTTCGCCCGAAGCGTGCTCGATTCATGCCGAGTGACTTCTATGCCCTTTTTCGTCCGAACTTACACCTGCACACGCATAAAAACTCCAGAAAACATTAGTCCAAAAGCCAAATTGATCCGTCAATCGCCTATTTTGAGCAAACGCTTCGTTTGGTGTGACTTTTGACGGACCAATTAGCTTCAAAAGATAACGGAATTCTACTATGCATGCTATTTCGGCCGTATTTGCCTAAATTGATCACAAAACGAGCCTAAACGACGAAAAGTAAATAGAACGTTTCCAATTCCTAACTAACTCACACAAAAGCATTTAAATGCGAGAATTGCTCGCTTATTAACCAAATAACTCTAAAACCCGTCCTAAAACCGTACCCAAAGATAGGGGTTTTTGACCCCTATCAACCTCCAGGAGAAATCCCCAATCAAGCGTATCAAACGCTTTCCTGATATCAATTTTGATGGCCATATTACCCCCAAACCCCCTTCTGTCAAGCAGGTTAATACCTTCCGAAGCAATGACGATACAGTGGTGTGCGCTTCTACCTTTTATAAACCCGAACTAGTTACAAGAGACAATTCTGCTAGCGATTGAAGCAAGCCTGTCAGCCAGAATCTTAGTGATTATTTTAAAGCAGAAGTTGCTCATAATAATAGGTCTGAAGTTTTCAATTTTGTCAGCCCCGTTGAATTTTGGAATTAAGGCGATCAAGTTGGAATTAAGCCCGAGGAAAATGTAACCATTTTCAAAGAAGCTATGCACCATGTTGCAGATATCTTATCCCACCACATTCTAGAAATTCTGATAGAACACCCCCCCGAAGCCATCGGGACCAGGAGCGCTGTCCGCATCCATGAGAAAAACCGTGCGACGGATTTCTTCAATAAAGGGTTTGTCAATCAAGGAGATAGGGATAACTGAAGCAACCTTAGATAAATCAACGCGGCCCTCCTCACTTCTAAACAGAGAAGAAAAATAGTTGACGACATGATTTTCAATTTGGATAGGGTCAGAAGACGGCTCATCCCCCTCAATAATCAACGAATTAATCCCAGAATGAGTCTTACGGATCTGCGCAGCGCGATGGAAAAACTGTGTGTTGCGATCCCCAGCCTCTAGCCATTTCACTCAGCTTTTTTCCTTACCCAGCAATTCTTGCTGAAGTAAATGTAAGTTAAGCTCTTTTTTAGCCTCCGTTTCTCGATCAATCAAATCATCAGAGCAACCTTCAGCTTCAATTTGTGATTGGATGTTGTTAAGCCTACCTTCAGCAAGCCTAATATTGTTATCGACGAGTCCAAAAATAGCTTTATTCCACTCTCGGAGAACTGGGCGGAGAGTACGAAGCTTGTGAGATAAAAGTTGCACCGGGGGCAGCAAAACAGAAAAAGATTCCCATTGCCTAGCAATTACCTCTCTGAGAGAAGCGTGGGTCAGGCACATAGAATGAAATATGAACCTAGCAACATGGGGAATACCAGAAGAGCATTTTAGTAACATCGGGCAATGATCCGATCGATAACGAGCCAAAGCAATGCAAGAAACATTAAAATCTCCAAAAATAAGCCAACTATCAGAGAGGTCACCTCCTATTAGAGCGAGCTCGGACCAAAGGGTGCGTCTTTCCAAAGCCGAGTTATGCCTATAAACAAAAGAAATTTTGTGAGAAGTTCCCTGAGAAAGGAAACAAAAAGAAACATGTTGTTTGTGAGAAGATACTCCAGAAACCAAAGCAGGATCACGAGCGAATACCCAAATCGACGGGGCAGCAAGATCATTCTGCATAACTAAAGAAATTTGCAGAGAACTCCAAAACTAGGCTGAAATACTAGCAATATCGACAAGAGGCTCGGCAAGACAAAGAATATCCGGTCGATGATGAAGACACAAAAGCTTAAGGGCCCTTTGCGTTTGACAGTTTCCCACACCCCTGAAGGAAAATAGGCTAACGTTTGGCAGCGGAAATATAAATTTTTTTAACCTATTTCCATTAACCCAAGATCCGTTAATCGTTATTTCATATAAAGAGGGATAGAAAGAAATACCTTTTAGAAGTTCTATCTACCGTTGCAAACGAAGTGCCCACAACTCTTACTTCGAGTTCTCAAGCATAAAACAAACAATTGAAGATCAAGTTAGAATTCAACCGTATATAACAACCAAAATAGATTGTCTCTAATTAATCAACACAAGATCAAGGATAAAGAGAAAAGAGATGTAATCAATTGAACGGAAGGAAACAATGGATAATCTCGTCCTTATGGTGTGGGTCGAAATTCTCTCTCCCGGCTTAGTATGTGTGTTTCGAAAATTCACATATAGGGGGTATTTATATTCTCTTGTATCTAAACCCTAGTTAGATAGAATTAGGTTACCGGATAAGAATTTAATTCGGAATATAATTCTTATTTATTATCTATAATTATATCTTAAATATAAAGATAATAATAGTAACCTTATAGGATAATAATAGGTGCAATTTAATCTCATTAAAACTCCTAACTTATTTATCATTTAATTAATTTAATTCACAATTATAATCTAATTAGAATTGTTTAAAATCAAATTAAATGTTTATGTATTATATATACATAAAATCGCCCCACCCCATGTACTGGGCCTTAGCGGACTCAGTTGGACTTCCATCAATTAATTAACATCCGTTTCTCTTTTGGGTTCCAAGTCTTATGTGTGACCCATTAGGTTCTTATTGCTTCTAGCCGTACGCAACTATTAAATTAATTTTCAAAGAATTATATTTAATCTTTACATAACGGAATGAGTACGCAAAATGTGATTAGCAAATCCGAAACATTCCCCCAGAGCTATAAGAAGACATGTTGATTCTGTCGTTGACCTTTCCGTATTAGTTACAGTATAATTCGATCCTTTATCAATTACATTCTTGAACTGAATCTTATGACTGTGGATAATGTCAAGTCACATATAGCGAGACGTTCGTTTTACTTGTACAGGCCGAGTCAACTCCAATTAGATAGGTTAAGTGAAATCTGTATTTCAAGTCTTAAGCTATCACCTTGCAAGGATTTAGAGTCAAGTCTTCCACAAGCGATCCATGGATGTATCTCCCATTTATCGGGAGTGATAAATGCTCAATCCAATGTATAACTATCCTGCAATTACTTCCTGTGATACCCAACATCTGCCGTTCACACCCCAGAGTCATCTCTGTTATGGATCGCGTTAACAGGATCAAAGCGTCACATTCCGTAATCCAGAATTATTAATTAACATTCCTTTGAGTCTGAGGATTACTTATACCTATTAATACCAATGAGATGAACAGGTGACAAGGATGAATCTACCCATCCTGTTATCTCAAGTCGGGTCCCCAATCCTAATGAACTCCTTTTCATTGGATCCACGTAACTGTTCAGATATCTGTATATATGAAGCTTGTGAGATCAGCTTTCTGTCTCGACAGAAGACATTGTTACATGCAAGTCTCAGCAGTGATATGTCAATCCTAAACATATTACTTGACTTGGGGTGGTTTTAAGTTTATTAGTTTATCATAAAGTTTCATCTCACTTCATGCTTGTATGAACACTTTATAATCACTTTAAACAAACTTATGGATTTCCTTTTATTAGACTTTATTTAGTTCTTAAAAGAGATTGCCTTTATATAGTTATGAAAACATATCTCATTAAAACAAATGATATAAAGAACACTTCATTTACATTAAGTTTGTATCCTAGAACAATTGTCTATAGGACACTAAACCCCAACAACCCCTGCAATTCCAGAACAACACAATCATTGAAAACGCAAGGGTGGCCAGCTAAGCCTTTTAGCACGAGGTTCCGAGGAAATAGTGATAGCGCTACTACCCTTTTTCTTTTTTTGACAGTTGTCTAGTCTCTCTCTTTCGGTTCCTCAACAATTTGAAGAGCATTAGAAGATTCCTTCTTTAAATCACTAATCGGCATGCCAGTAAATCCAGAAAGATCTTAAGAAACAGGTCTGATAAACTGAGGAGGGGCCGATAATTTCCAACCGAGCTCTTCCAGTTCCCTCTCTATCTGGATTGAAGAGTCTTGCTTATCAGGCTCAGCCAAACTGTGCTCTGATTCATTTTCTGATACGCAATCAGCCCAGACAGAAGAGGCACCCATCTCATGAAGAACAATTTGTTTACCAGAGTCCGCGGCTGATTTGGGATTATCCTTGGAGGATGATTTCTGTTTCCAAACACGCTGAGGCTCCTCATGGGGCACCGTGACATGCTGCTTTCCCTCCCTCTGATGCACTGACACATTCACAGTCTCTTCCCTACCCGGGTTCCGACTACATTTTACACCCGAGTGACCAATCGATTTGCATATGGAGCATATTTCAGGCAGTCGTTCGTATTCAAGGTGGACCCATTGCATCATAGTTTCCGTGTCAACTCGAATTTTGTATTGAAGGCCTCGAGAAAGATCAACATCAATAAGAATTCTAGCATAATGACCCAATTCCCCATCCACAGTGTTCCGATCAAACCTTAGCGGTACCCCCACAGCCCGAGCAATGCTAGCCATGATTCGTTTATCCCAAAATTCCCATGAGAGATTGTAGAAGCGTACCCAAACCTGAGCCGTAGTAGATTTATATGAGTCCAGATTGAACCCTGGAGTCCATGGTATGAGACGCATAATGCCAAGCTTCAAACTGATTGCCCCTTGACCCCACAATTGACCATACCATTATAAATGAGAAGCATAGAACTTTCTATATGAACGAATGGTGAAAAGAAAAAGAAATATATAATTATTATATTTCCATTAGCAAAATCTAATGGATTGTGACCATATTAAAATTTCTCACAATAATTTATTCTATAATTGAAATATTTACAACTATAAACAAATATTATTTCCTTATGAAGTCCTTCAAATTTCAAACCCGTAATTTAACATAATCATTCAGTTTTTATACAAATTATAATATTCAATTACAACAAAATTAAGAAGATACAGTGTTGACAATTTTAAAGGGGTATTGCTATATACCGCCCTTACATTCCGGTTCACCGCACCCTTTTGACCATATTGCCCTTCTCATTTTTTTCCAAAACCTTAAAAACTCTCTCTACTTTTCTCTCCCGAGCACAAATCCCGGATTTGACAAAAATGGATCAAAGCATTCCCGAAGACAATGAGTTCGAACACGAGGTAATATTACGATTATTAAAAACGTTATTTAGGTATTTTCGTTTTTTTTATTTTGGTTTTTGCCTGGGCGGGTGGCGCATACCACCCTTTCCCTAGGCCGAACGGATGAACTACCCGTTCGGCCTACGGAACGGGTGGTATGCGCCACCCGCTCCACCCATGGAACGGGTGGTATGCGCCACCCGCTCCACCCATGGAACGGGTGGTACGCGCCACCCGCTCCACCCTTAGAACGGACAGTACGCGCTGCCCGTTTCCACCTATGGTGAAACGGGCAGTCTGCCCGTTCAGGCAAAAAATGGGCAGAAATTGCCCCGAATTATTTTTGCACGGGAGAAATAGCCCCGAAGTATTTTTTTTTATAATTTTAATGTCAATTTTTCGTATATTCAGGTACCGATAGAAGATTGGAACCCCGATAACATTGATTATAGTTCGCGTTTCATAACGGATACCGTTTTCCCCTCAAGTCAGGATGCTATTGATTGGGCAAAAAAGATAGCTATTCAGAATGGGTTTGAGATTGTAATATCTTCGCACAAACATGGGGGAAAACAGAAGTTGTTGCGATGTTCACGGGGTGAACGATATAGAGGTGTTGTGAAAATTGATGAAGATCCTGCAATTAGGAAAAGTAAAACTAAAGCGTGCCGCTGTAAATTTCAGATTAAAGCCTATCAACATGCAGACCTTTCTGGATGGGGGATACAGGCTAAGGCTGGGTTAACTGGAATGCATAACCATACAATGCGTATGTATCCAGAGGGAAGTCGGCAAATGAGCGGACTCAGTATCGCATCTAAACAAATTGTGCGTGATATGACTTCAGCTCAAGCAAAGCCTTGTGCTATTTTAGCAGCAGTTAAAGAAAAACACCCAGAGGACAACTCAGTAATTAAACACATATATAATTACAGGGATAAAATGAGGAGGGACAGGTTTGAAGGTAGAGACCTGGCTAGTCAATTCTACCAAATTGCTGTGGAGAACAAATATGTCAATTACACACAGGCTGATTCAGGTGTGATAACGCATGTGTTCATGGCACATCCAGAGTCAGTTGATATGTTCAGGACTTACCACTGGTACATCGGCATTGATTCAACGTACAAAACAAACAAGTACAAAATGCCGTTTGTTGAGATTGTTGGGATGACGCCATGCAATAATAACTTCAAGATAGCGTATGCTGTTGTTAAAGACGAGATCGAAGGGAGCTATCGTTGGATTTTGCAAAGGCTGAAGATTTTGCTTGGGGATGATCTTAACCCGACGGTTGTTGTTAGTGACAGGGAGCTTGGGTTATTAAAGCCGATCCAAGAAGTTTTTCCACAAGCAGCGCACTTGCTATGCACTTGGCATATAAATAAGGATGTGGAAGATCGTGTGTATAGAATCATGGGAGATAAAGGCCTTGCCTCTAAATTCAAGAATGGCAAATGGAGAACAATATTAGAATCATTAACCATTGAGGAGTACGAGACCAATCTTATGATGATGAAGGATAAGATGAGCAGGTTCAAAGGAGTTATCTCGTATGTTGAGGAGACGTGGTTGGTGCATAAGGAGAAGTTTGTTGTTGCTTGGACAAAGGAGTTCCTACATTTTGGCAACACAACTACTTGTCGAGTGGAGAGCGAACATGCTAGTCTAAAGCAATGGCTCAATACGGCAACTGGCTCCCTTGACACGGTATGGCAGAAGGTTCACAAGCAGATTGAATCACAAGTTGGGACGGTGCATGTTGTACGCCGGATTATTGGATGATCGTTTGGGATGACTTGTGGCCGGTTGCTACAATGTACAATTCTGCTATCATGTTATTTGGCTTCTCAGGTGGGGACACATTAGCGTTGTGTGGTACTATCTTACCATTGTATGCCGCATCCACTGCTACAAGACCATTACGTGAGATTTGTATAGCTCATTTAGGGAATCACTGCCATCACTACATACGTTTAAATTTATCGCCTAACTTTCCGGTGCCCCTTATAGTACACTGGTGGTTTCTGCACCGAGGTCAAAGCGTTGTAGGATGGGAGCGCTTCTATCAGGATAGGGTGGCACAGTGGACCAGATTGGCCAAACTTAGGGGATATTAGTATTTGATATTGTGTGGTTCTGTAATGTTACAGGTGAATTATGATGAATTCTGTGTGGTTCTGTAATGTTACAGGTGAATTGTGATGAATTCTGTGTGGTTCTGTAATGTTACAGGTGAATTGTGATGAATTCTGTGTGGTTCTTTAATGTTACAGGTCAATTGTGATGAATTATGTGTGGTTTTGTAATGTTACAGGTGAATTATGATGAATTCTGTGTGGTTCTGTAATGTTACAGGTCAATTGTGATGAATTCTGTGTGGTTCTGTAATGTTACAGGTCAATTGTGATGAATTCGGTGTGGTTCTGTAATGTTACAGGTCAATTGTGATGAATTCTGTGTGGTTCTGTAATGTTACAGGTGAATTGTGATGAATTCTGTGTGGTTCTGTAATGTTACAGGTGAATTGTGATGAATTCTGTGTGGTTCTGTAATGTTACAGGTGAATTGTGATGAATTCTGTGTGGTTCTGTAATGTTACAGGTGAATTGTGATGAATTCTGTGTGGTTCTGTAATGTTACAGGTGAATTGTGATGAATTCTGTGTGGTACAAATTTGTTTTAATTGAACAGTATTTATAATTATATAGCAAGTATACCTCATCTGCTGTCAACACATCAAGCCGGGCACGAAATGCTCTCAGCCGCTCATCGCTCTTCTCCATCGATATAGATGGCCACAACGAAGCCCTAGGAAGATCCGGGTCAACTGTAACTGCCTCTCGATGTGGCCTGAAGCAAGGAAAATACTCGTAAATCCAGGACTGGAGCAATGTCAGACAACCCGTCATCTGCCCGCAATCTCCTCTGGTAGCAATACCAAAATGACGGTATAGATATGCTAGTGCAGCTGATCCCCAAGAAAGTCCAACGGCTCCAGCTGCCGAGTCCTGCACCTCTAACAGACAAGAAGGTCGGATGCGGTCACCACTATTGTCTACGAACAAGGTGGAATCGAGCATCAGCCACGTCCAAGCTATAGCCTGGGTCTCAGGAATCCGATCACCTCCACAGTGCTCCATGACGGAAGCGGCTCGTATACCACCAGAAGAATAATGACGGGCATCTAACTCAACCCGAGTCATCCCAAACAAATCCATCACGCACTCCTTAAGCTCATCAATACTCGCATCACCAGTCACCATGGCACCATCTACGAGGATGCGCAATATCTCCCACACATCATGCATCAAAATGGTCATCTCGCCAAATGGCATGTGAAATGATGACGTGTCTGGCTGCCACCGCTCTACAAATGCCGTGATCAGAGTAGCATCTATGTGACTGTGCATAATACCAGGTAAATGGAACATGCCAGATGACTCGATACGCGACTGAATCGTCCTGGAAGAACCACTGTACCATGATCTCAGCTTCGAGCAATACCCTGATCTGGTATGACACCTAAGGACGCCCCTATCCTGACCGGCCCAGATAGCACATGCAACATGTCCCAGAAAGCTTGGGATCACAGCACCATCAAATGGACCCCCGGGTACGAGGTCCTTCACAACCTAGTCATCCTCTATAACACTCCTCGATCGCTTGCTGCTACCTGAAATTACAGTAAATGGTTTACATTAAATTTTTGGTATATTTTCCAATAATCACGATTAAAACAAATAAAAATAAGCACATTTTTAAATTTCTCTTACCAGAAGAAGATGCTGCGGTAGAAGAAAATCGTCCGTCTCGACCCCTCGTCACGACGCCACGATGTATGGGGATAGTATCAGAACTAGGACGATGCATAGAGGCATCTCCGTCCATCTCTATATCAGCCGCCTCATCCTGTCCCTCAGCACGCTCCGCCTGTGCTGCATGTGCCCTCCGGACGTCCGCCATGAACCGCTGCTGCTCCGTCCGCTCCCGCCGAGCAGATGCAGTAACAGGACGTGAAGACGTGTGTCTGGGGTCAGATCCCGCCTGATCCTGTAATATTATTTATTTATTATATTCAATTTACCATAAATTTTTTATTTTTTATATGTTCGGGTCTGCCTACGCCCGGTCCGTACAAATTTTTAAAAAAAAATCAAAATTTGGCCCTTTTTGGCCTGGGCGGGTGGCTTACACCACCTGCCCTAAGGCCCAAACGGGTGCGGCGCACCAGTCGGCCATAGGGCCGACTAGTGCGCCGCAAACGTTTGGCCCGTAGGCCAAACGGGCGCGACGTGCGCTCCACCACAAGGTGGAGCGCACGTCTTATGTGCGTTCCACCTTAGGTGGAACGCGTGCGGCGAGCGATCCACCTTACGGTGGAGCGCGTGCGCCGCGCGATCCACCTTACGGTGGAGCGCGTGCGCCGCGCGATCCACCATACGGTGGATCGCTCGCCGCGCACTTGTTCCACCTACGGTGGAACGCATAGTTCGTGCGTTCCACCGTAGGTGGAACAAGTGCATCGCACCCGCCTGGTGCAATTTCTGGGATTTTAATCCCGAATTTCAGCCTAAAAATCACTAATTCGTTAATTATTTGAACGGAAAAACTTACCGTAATACCCATGTATCCTTTGCCGATGCCTACTTTTCGTGCCATCTCGTTTTAGGTCGGTTTTTTGAAAACGGAAAGAAAGCAGAGAGGATTTGGAATTTTCAAAATTCTTGTTTGAAATAATGAGAAGGGCAATATGGTCAATAGGGTGCGGTGAACCGGAATTTAGGGGCGGTATATAGTCACCAACATTTTAAATGATTGAAAATTTGACAGGTTGTCTATAAATTTAGAATTAATAATAATTTGATTATTTAACAACTAAATGTTTCTAGGATTTTGTGTTAGAGATTGAATTTAACTTAGAAAATTAATTTATTGTGTTATGCATTGAATTTTTTTTTTGAGAAAATGCTTGTAATTTCATTAGATAAAAAATAAAGAAGCACAACAAGCAAAATGTAAGGAATAAAACCTCACATGATTACAGACTAAAACAAATACAATATGCACGAATGGATGAAAATGACTACAAAGAGTGTTATGCATTGAATTAGAAAATGAATATTGTGTTAAAAATGATACGGATTAAGTTAAAAACTAGATTTATTATACTATAGATTGAATTAATATTAATTATTATTAGATTGTGTTTATCCTGTTATTTTAGTCAAACATAATTAAAATATACACCAAAACCGACTCGATTTCTCCTTTTTCACATCCCTTCAGTGTCGTCGAGTCGTCGATTACCAATTTACCCGTCCAAATTTGTACCTTACAATTCTAGCTCCGTCAGTTGAGATGAAATAGAATGTACAATTTCAAAACCAATAATCTAATAATATAAGTACCACTATAATACCCATAAAACTAGAGGAAATAAATAAAAGTGACGAGTTAAAAAGTGTTTCAGAGCATCCAACATCAGATTATATTTTTACAGTAACGTAATTGAAAACTTCTTAGATGTATGAAGCTTCATTTGAAGAACGAACTTAACCCTCCGATCATCAACCACCGTTCTGGTTCATTGATGAATGTAGGGTATGCTAAGCTAATTGACTAGCAGAATATGCATCCCTCAGAACGGCTGTCAAAGTAAAAATGACCACAACCACAACCACAACCAAAGTCTGCCAGTACCTTGTTGCTCACATCAATTAGTAGATGAAAAACTAGAAAACATCGTAAAAATGAAGAAATACACACAATTTAGCATCAGAAAACCGTAACTAGATTAATTTATATGATTAAAGAGAACAACCTGATGTTTCAAATTGCTGTCACTGGAGCCATGGCCCGTCGATCAAGGCCAGTTAAAGTTATCTGTCAAAGGAGGAAGTGACAAATCTAAGAAGATGAAGGAAAAAGAGAAAGAGAAATAAAAGAGGATAAACAAAGAGGGGAGTGCAGGCAAATTTGCTAAAGGGGAATAGACTAGACCTGATCACAACCACTGCAAGAGAAGCCATGTCCACAAAATTAACATATAGAAAGTGTATGATAGAGAACAGCCGGACTATTTGACAGGAGTATTCTGAAAGGGGTGAGATGTATGGGATAGGGGCATTTCGGGTATAAGGCATTAGTTCGTATTGATATTTAGGGTACGAGTCATTAGTATATAAAGAATAGTTAGATAGAAGGAAAGATAGGTTTTGGCATAACCTTTTGGGCTGCTGTTACTAAGTAGAGAGGGAGATTTCTCCTTTGGTGATTAGGGCATTAGCTCTATATATCTATAAATCGATATTCCTTTCTTATTTTGCCATCTTTGAATTTGAGTTTCTAACAGTATGTACTAATGGCACAGAAAAAAAGAGAGAAATGAAAAACAACATATGCAGTGATCTTAAAATCTGTACTTTCTCTTGCAATAATATTAATGTGGAAGCAAGGGAAGGAATGCATGTAGGAAACCTTTATTTCCAGCAAATGTAACAGCCAGAGAAAGATATTTTTTCTTCTATATCTTGATAATGAGGGAAACTCTTGCTATGTCCTTCAAGGTATGACTACTACTACTATAGATATTCCCATAGACCTGCCAATTCAGTGCACATGATTCCCGAGTGTATCCACAGAGTTTCAGCACCTATATGGTAAAATTATTATCTCAAGTTAATGTACTGGCTGCATATGAATATCACTAGTGTCTATTGATGAGTTAAGCTTTTGGCAAGGAAAATCAAGGGTATTACCAAACATATCTGGTAAAACTGCCTTTTCCTTTTCATATCCTATGTTTTGTGCCTTCGCTGCAGTCTCAATTCAAAGACTAACATTATTTTCTTCTTTCCTGCAATCAATATGTCTCTTTAATGCCATTTTCATCTTTAGCCCTTGAGTTGAGATACAAAATTCATGGTATTTGTTGTTTCATTAATTTACAACTTCCTTCAGCTTTGAGACAGTATATCCATGATCATGGTTCAAATTTTACCATTTGAAAATTCTCTAGAAAAGCATCCTAGATATTATGGTCAGAACTATAAAATTCATGCCTTTAAGTTTTAACTTCAAGATCATAACAATGTATATATATAGCATTAAAAGTTTATATATATTCATTCAACAAACCTAAATTGAATATTCATCAAATAAGTTCAGAACTGTTTAATAAATCGTGGAGATAATTTACCTCTGACAAAATTGGGATGATTATATGATGTAGAATTTCAGAGACCTGAAACAGGATATGTAGTAGGGGTATCTTTAGGTGATAAGATGCAATCTTCATCAATAAAGTCGTCACTGAAGATATTGCATCTAATTTGCAATTCCAGAAGTATTAATTGTCAATTGATCTTACTTGATTAGGCTCTCTCTCTCTCTAGGCACAAATTTGCATATATCCATGCCCAACAAAAGGGTATGGATATATATTATATACAGATAGATGGCTCTTTCTGTTCATTCAAGCACATTGATAATTTAAAATCCTATTTCTTGATTCAGATTCTACAGAACTAGAGCCCAAGTCCTTCTTTAGTCCCTTGCTGATCATTAGTTCCCTTACTTGTGCAGCATCTTCCCATTTTCCCATCTCCGAATACAAGTTAGACAGAATTACATAATATGCACTATTCTGTGGTTCCAATTCAATAAGTTTCCTAGCCACAAATTCACTAAACTCCAAGTTGTTATGAGCCCTACAACCAGTAAGCAATGATCCCCACATAGGTTTTGTGGGCTCAAAAGGCATTCCTCTGATGAATTTAAAAGCCTCGTCCAGGTAGCCAGCACGCGCAAAGAGGTCAATCATGCATGAATAGTGCTTGGCATTAGGAGGAAATCGATAACCTCCATTAACTAATGAACTAAAGATCTGTTGACCCATATGAACCATACCAGAGTGGCTGCAAGCACTAAGTACATTGAGCAAAGTGACTTCATCTGGCTCTAACCCTTGTTGCTCCATCCTATTGAACCAGCAAACAGCCTCCTGTCCAAATTTAGCAAAACCTAGGCCTTTTATAATTGCATTCCAAGCAAAAATGTTCCTCTCTTTCATGCTTCCAAACACATTCAAGCCCTCATCAATTCTTCCACATTTCATATACATATCTATCAAAGAAGTCCCTAAGATCACATCCACCTCCCATCCATTCCTCCTTATGAAATCATGTATCCAGGTACCCATTTCAATGGCTCCAAAACTCGCACAGGCACCTAAAACATTCACCATAGTAACACGATTAGGCACTACACCTGCATATTGCATCTGCTCAAACGAAATCAATGAATCATCATAGTTCTCAGCATCCCTATACCCCATAATCAAAATTGTCCATGAGACAACATCCCTGTCAGGCATTTCGTCGAACAGTTTGCGACACAAAACCATTTGTCCACATGAAGCATAGACATTCAACAAAGAGTTTTGGACAAAAATATCATTTAAATGACCTAGCTTTACGACATGGGCCTGCACAAATTGGCCTTGAATGAGATGCTTAAAGTCAGATACAGATTTAAGAAGAAAAGGGAAAGTGTAATGGTTAGGTTGAATGGAATTGGCGTGCATATAAGAGTAAATTGAAAAAGGAATATGAGGGATTTGAGAGTGGGAGAAGGCTCTCAAAAGAGTATTGCAAGTGAAAACATGGGGTTTTGAGAAGTGGGTGAAGAAGAGAGGAAGAAGAGACGAGTGCAGGAGGGATAGATTTTGACAGGCAGTGATAAAATGGTGGGCAATTGTGGTGTTCCAATGCAGTTTATGGAGGATAATTTGAGCTTGGATTTGCTTCAATTGAGGATGAAAGATGCAATTCTCGAGAAAATTAATGATTCTCGTTCCTGAAGCGCTGAGTTGTGGGTATGACATAATCGCTCAAGGTCAAGGGTATGGATTTCTTTACGGAAAACAGAGGCTATCACTGTTAGAGGAGGAGCGAAAGCCAATTCAAGAAAGGAAATCGAAGATTGTGTGCTGCGAACGAGCGAGCCAAGGCTATCTGAATAGAAGAAAATGGCGGGACGTTGCCTTGAGATTGATTGAGGTCTTTAAAGGCAATCACTGGGATTCAAAACAAATTCCATTATGTTACTTCCTTGTATCTAGCGCTGCACGTAATTAACTGGAAAACCGAAAAATCGATTTCTGAAACTAAAACCAAACTGAAAAGTAGATTAATGGTCACTGATAGATTAATTTACGATTTTTCATTTTAAAAACCGATGGTTAACCAATCGAAAAATAAACCGATTATGTATTGATACACATAAAACTAGTATAAATATACGTAGAAATTTAATTATCAATATATAAATATACATATTTATATTGAATTTTTAAGTTAAAAATATTAAAATAATTTAAAATTTATTTGTTTTGGCAATTTTGTGAATTAAGTTCAATATTTTTATTTAATTTTTTTTGGTAGGAATATAGGAAAGGAAAAAACAAAGCAAAGAACAATTAACCTGAGATTAGCCTAGGGAAGCTAACCCCAACCCTGTCTTCTAAAAGAAGAGAAGAGAGAAAGGTAGGGGGATCAGAAAAGGTAGTAACACCTAACATCCCCTCATGGCCAGCCGCAGCCAAGCGATCCGCAACACGGTTCTGCTCTGTGAAAATGTGACTGAACTTTAAGATCTCAAAGGAAGAGCAAAGCCTCTTAATAGCTTTGATAAGGTTGCAGCTATTAAGACCAATAGCATGATTCTCAGTAATCATTTTGATGGCCTCCAAATTGTCAGACTCCACAGACAGTTTCTTAACGCCCAGGCTTTTAGCAAGCTTGATGCCAGAAAGAATACCCCAGAGCTCAGCCCAACCCAAGATTCTGTGTGAACCCAGAGAGCCAGGCGCCCCCCGTATCTCTAAGAACACCTCCGGCCGCAATCTTACCATTGATAAGGCAGGAGCCATCCGTATTTAATTTGACAACCCCCTCGCTCGGCCTGCTCCACCCCACGAGATGGACATCACTTTCCTGGGTAGACCTGGCAAGGGAATCCCCTTTAAGACTCTCAATAATAGTAGAGAGTTTTTTGGAGAAGAACTCAGCTAAGTTTGGAATAATAACAGTTTTATTACAAAAATTCTCCTCATTTCTCCACTTCCAGATTTGGTGACAGATTATAGCAAAGAGAATGTCCCCATGCTCCAAGTGAGTCAGTAACTTCCCACTAATACCATCAGAGAACCAGTCAAACTCAGAGTGGGCCAGGAAGGAAGAGAGAATATGGTGTGGGAGAATTTTCTTCCAAACCTCTTTACTCTTAGAGCAATCCCTAAGAGCATGGCACAAAGATTCAACATGGCCACTGCATCTACTGCAAGCTCCAGAGTCCGCCAAATGCCGTCTGTGCCTATCCGAATTAGTAAGCAACCTGTCCTTAACTCCCAGCCACAGGAAACTTCTAATACGGTAAGGGACTTTGAGGGCCCAAATGGATTTCCAAATATCCGAGGGGGGATTGGATCTGTTGAGGGTAGAAGCTTCAAAGGCAGACTTGCAAGAATAAACTCCATTATTAGTCAGCGCCCAGCAATGCCTATCCATGTCCTCCTCTTGATTACTAACCTTCACTCCCCGAATTCTAAGGAGAGTCTCCAGGCTAAAGAAGGTATCAAACTTAGACCAGATCCAGTCCCCCTCTGAGTCTATCACATCTGCAATCCTCCAGTTATGGGTGTCCCTAGGAGGGGGGAGCTACAAACATCAATTAACGGTTGATCCCCAATCCAGGTGTCAAACCAGAAGCTGATGGTCTTACCATTACCCACCTCCAGACCAACCCCTAAGCAGAACTCTGCAAACACGACGCTAAGCCCTTTCCAGAGGAAAGAACAATTGACAACTCTCTCCTTAGGGCCCCTAAAGATTTTGTCTTTCCTATACTTACCACAGAGAAGGCGAACCCAAAGAGAGGAGGGGCACTGCCACATACGCCAAAGGAGTTTCATTAATAAAACTTTATTATTATCCTTTGCTTTCCTAATGCCCAGACCACCAGAAACTTTCGGCTGACAAACCTCACTCCAAGGCACAAGATGGATCTTTCCTCCCTCCACAGCTTCCCCCCACAGGAACCTGCGGTTGATCTTATCAAGATCATTAAGAACAGGACCCGGAAGCTGACAAGCCTGCATAATGTGATTGGGAGCAGCACAATTAACTGATTGAATCAACGTGAGGCGGCCAGCGAGAGAAAGAGTCTTGGCTTTCCAAGTGGCACACTTCATATTAGCTTTGTCCAAAGTATCTTTAAAGGAAACTTTAGAAACTCTCTCACTGTGGATGGGAATGCCCAGATACTTCCCAAGAGAATAAGTAAGAGGAATACCAGAGAGATCACTTAACCTTTTACAGACTCTCGGATTCATATTCTTAGAGCACATCATTTTGGATTTCTGGATGTTAAGTTTCTGCCCAGAGGCCAAACAAAAGCAATCAAGAATATCCATTATAATACTCAACTGCTCCTCATTACCTTCCAGGAAGATAAGGACATCGTCTGCAAAGAATAAGTGAGTCACCTGGGGACAGAAGCTATTGATAGCTATCGGGTGGAAACTCCCATTATCAATTGCATCTTGAATCAGGTGCGATAACCTTTCCATAGCAATAACGAAAAGGAAGGGACTCATAGGATCACCCTGACGGATACCCCGGCCCGGGGAGAACTCCTCCGACATATCCCCATTAACCATCACTTGAAACATAGGAGAAGAGATACATACCTTAATTAACCTTCTCCAGCTGTTCGGGATTCTAGCTCTCTCCAGACTCTCCATCAGGAAATTCCAGTTGATACGATCATAGGCCTTCTCCAGATCCAGCTTCAGAGCCACAATGCCTTTCTTCCCCTTCCTAATCTTCATAGTGTGGACCATCTCTTGGGCAATCACCACATTGTCCATCATTTGTCTACCGGGCACAAAACTACCCTGATTCTGACAAATGATCGCAGGAAGAATGCCACGGATTCTATTAGCCACAATCTTTGTAACCGTCTTATAAAGAACATTACAAAGACTGATAGGTCTCATATACGAAAAGGAAGTAGGCTTATCAATTTTAGGAATCAGAACCATAAGGGTTCTATTCACCATCTCAATATCCTGAGAACCATTAAACACACCTATGACAAAATTATAGATACCATCCTTCACAACTTCCCAATGTTTATGGTAAAAGCCCGCATGCAGGCCATCAATCTCAGGAGCTTTAGAAGCCCCAATACTGAAAATGGCTTGGTCTATCTCTTTACGGGATATAGGTTTAAAGGCATCCTGACTACTTTCCACACTAATCAGAGGAAATGAAGCAACCGAGTGAGCCCTCTCCAGAAGGACCGGTTCCTCTTTAAACAGATCCTTATAGAACTCTAGGGCCAATTTCCGAATCTCCTCATCTTCATACACCCAATCCCCATTAGAATCCTTAATGGCATCAATTCTATTTCTCTGCCTCCTGATCATGGTAGAAAGATGGAAGTATCTGGTATTCCGATCCCCATCTTTAATCTAGGACTTCCTAGATTTCTGAAACCAGAGAAGCTCCTCCTGCCTGAGCACAGCTTCTAGCTCATTCTGAAGGGTTCTGAGGAGGCCATCCAAACTGTGATCAAACCTCACCTCCAACTTACGCTGAATGCCCTCCATCCTATTTAATAACTTGTTCTTCCTTCTAATAATATGCCCAAAGACATTTCTATTCCACCCCAGCACATTATTCCTGAACCCTTCCGCAGCTTGAAGGACATTCGAATGAGGTTTCCAATTCTCTTGAACGAAATCCTTGAACTTAGGATGGGACTCCCAAGCCAACTGATACCGGAACGGTCTCTCTCCCCTAGGGCGGTTGCCTCTCAAAAGCCTAAATAAAATAGGACAATGATCCGAATGTCGAAACGGGAGATTTAACACAGAACTCTCAGGGTAAGAAGTCTGAGCTAAAACATTAGCGTAGACCTTATCCAAACGAACAAAAGTACTGTTACGTTTCCAAGTGAATCTATGACCAGAAGCCCCCAGATCGGACAACCCACATAAATCCGTACTATTCTTGTGATGAAGGCAACGATTAACATAATGATTAGAATCCCCTCTTTGATCACTCATAAAGGCGATATCATTAAAGTCACCTGCCACGAACCAGGGTTCAGAAATGTTGACACTCATAGAGTAGAGAACCTCCCAAAGTTGTTTTCGATTAGCTAGGATAGGGTCAGCATACACAAGGGTAATCAAAAAAGAAACATTACCGGGGACACTCACTTTACAGTGAATAAACTGCTTATCCATGCAAATAATATTGAAATGAACCCGATCTGGCCTCTAGAAAAGCCAGATCCCACTAGCCCGGCCAGTTGCCTCCGATCTAACACAGTTCCAGATTTTAAACTTTTTAACCACCTCATCTGCCTTATCTCCACTAATCTTAGTTTCCAATAAAGCGAAACAAGAAGGATTAAACTGCTTAATAAGTTCATTAATATGGACACGGGTAGCCTTGCTAGCCGCACCCCTAACATTCCAACACAACAAATCCATAGAAAGGAGGAAAACTGACCGCACCCACACCCCTAAGCCAGGTATTTGCTAGGGGCTCCTGAGAGCCTCGCCGAGGTACCTGCCGGCCCTCTCTTTTCTAGTAAGCCCAAAGTATTTTGGATACTTTTCTGTTTACCCTTAATCTGCTTTTTCAAGCTAGTTTTAGTAACTCCCATTGATTTCCCAATCCCAGGATCACCACACAGAATAGGAATACTAACCTCATTAATCTTCTTCATACTCTGGCCCGGCACGGCCAGTGACCCCCCCTGGGCTTCGTCTTTAGACACAAAGAGGGGATTAACAGATTCAACCACCCTCTCAGATGGTTCAACCGACTCCAAACTCGGCATGCTTTGAACATCCCCCTGGTCAGGATCCTGAACTTCCTCCATCAACAGGGCCCTAAACCTAGATCCTGATGTGAAAGCTGAACCGGCTCCAGGCTCCTCCCTAGCATTAGAGATAGGTTTCTCTTTGATACTGGGAAGAACAAGAGGTTTAGCAGAGGAGGCCTTCAAGTTAATGCTAACATCAGGAGGATGATTCTGCCCAACTGAAGGTTGTGTTCTTCGTCTATTAGTCCTCTTTGCCACCATCCATGGCCCAAAATTCCCACCATTCCCTTGGCTCACTTCAGATCTATCCACACCATCCACCACAATCTCCTTTATAACCTTTTCCCTTTTCGGGCAACCCTTCTGAGAATGACCATACATGCCACAATCATAACAAATGTTATGTAACCCTTCATACTCGATAAAGAACACCTTGTTTCGAACACAGAATTTTGATAACAAAGGTTTAGCAAGATTAACATCAACACAAACCCTAGCAAACTTGCCCCTAATAGCTCCCATCGTAGTTTTGTCTACGTGGTGGACCTTTCCCACTAGCCCTCCAATCTTGCTGAGGAACTTTTCACTATAATACTCAATGGGAAGGCCCGGGAACCTAACCCAAGTCAAAATCCTGTTAACAGAACAATCGTGAGGATTAAAATTAGGAACCCAAGGCCTTAAGGCCAAAACATGGTTGGAAATAATATATGGGCCTCCCTTAATCACAGCATTATAATCCTCAACCCTGGTGAATTTAATGACATAGTAGTCATTCTCCAGGTCAGTAATACTGACTTTCCCTTTCCTTGCCCACTGAGCTTGGATCCTTTGGGCAAAATAGTTAAAGCTAATACGCTTCCCAAGCACCGTAACAATTAGGGAAACCTTCCATTTCTCTCTAAGCTCCCTCTTCTCGGCTGAAGAGAGTATGATCACAGGACAAAGAGGATCGTCTTGGATACCCTCCTCATCATCAGAATCCGAGTACAGATCCTCGGACTCCCCCACCATCATCACCTCCTCCATACAAGGCTCCTCCTCTACTACTCCTATAACAGTGTCTTTCCAAGAACTTTTCCCAATCCCATTAACAATAACCCTAGATCTAGGAGAAACTACGTTCCGCTGACCTACTGCCTCCTGGCCCCCAGCCGTCGCCCTAGCCTGCCTATCACTGCCCGGGGAACTGCCCATAGTGCCTGCCCCAACGCCGGCACCCTGCCCAGCACAGCTCCCGGCACCTTCAGCCCCCTGCTCGGCACAGCCTGCATCGCCCCCAACCCCCTGCTCGGCAAAGCCTGCCCCAAGCCCACCGAGCACACTCCACTCGGTGCCTGGCACCCCCCGCCCAGCCCCCTCGACACTCCAACCGAGCGGCGCCGCCTTACCCCCTGCCTAGATCTCCCGCCCGAGATCCGCAGGCGCCTCGCCCCTAGCCGCCCCTTGGCCCGCAAAACTCCAGCCACCCACCATCTGGCCCCCTGCCATCCCCCTCGCCACACCCTCGGCCCTCACCACCCCCGATCCCCCAGCCGCGCCTCCCAAATCCCCTTCCAATTCTGGATCTCTCGCGCGCCCACTCTCCTCCATCCCTCCCATACCCATTCCGCAACCCTCACCCTGGCCGCCCCGCCCATCCACGCCTTGCTCCCCCCCAGATCCGCCACCCGCCGCCCCCCTCCCCCTCGAACGATCCCGAACCCGCTTCACCATGAAACCGTAGGCAAAAGAGAGAGCGAAAATAGAGAGAGAGAGAGAGTCGCACTAGATTTTACTTTCAATATTTTTATTTAATATTTAAATACTTATATATTTAGTTTAAAGGGAATAATTATAGATTTAAAGTGATATTTGCTACGAAAAGTCACTAATGGTTAACCGACCGAATTATAGGTTAACCGACCGAAATAATAAGGTAACCGAAATATGGTTAACCGAATTAAATGGACTGGTTAATGGTTTTTGTTAATGGACTGGTTAACCGACCATGTGCACCCCTACTTGTATCAGCCGAGTATAAACTCGTCATGCTGTCCTTACAAAACTCGAATCAGTATTCGGAAAAAGATAACACGTGATGTCACTATAACAAAACTGATCAATACGAGAGTTCGTATTGAAGACTTTGACTCGGAACGTTTTAAAAAACTCAGTCAAAGATCCACCCGTCACGACAATCACGTCCGATCCAACAATAAAAAACTCATTCAATTTGGATCTCGTAAACCTAGTGGCTCATTTTTGCTATGATGAGTTTAAAATGCTTTATTTTTTTATGCATCGAATAGGTCCTCGAGTCACGATGGCCAAAACCGAGGCTTTTTCCAACATTTATAGGATATTACATGAAACAAAAGAGTATGGGCACTGATAGAGATGTCACTTTAAAAATTGATATTAGTAAAACATATGACAGAATATATTAGAATATCTTGGAAGATACGATGAGTAGGCTAAGTTTTCATGCTAAATGGGCTTAGTGGCTAATGTTGTGTGTGGTTTTTGTTTCCTACTCGGTTTCAGTTAACAACGATCTAGTTAGTTTTATTAGTCTAGGACGGGTTTGCGACAAGAAGACCCCATGCCATCTTAGTTATTTAATTTATTTGCTGAGGTATTGTCAAAGATGATTTCAGAAGCTGAATTGATAATTTGATTAGAGGTTATAGAATTTGTAGATGTGCTCATTTTGTCTCTCATCTCTTTTTCACTCATGATAATTTTCTTTTCTTTGGAGCATCTCAAGTTGACTCTCAAGTGTTTCTGAACATTCTTATTGAGTACAAGTTGGTTTTGGGCCAAACCATTAATTTAAACAAATTTGGGATATTTTTTAGTGCTAATATTAAGGAAGATCTTCTGTTAGCAATTTGCTCTATTTTTAAAGTTACTTCACCGTTAGATATGGGCGATAACTTGGCCTTCCTTCGCATATTAGCCAATCTAAGCATTGTATTTTCACCTTTTTTATTGATAGACTTTGGAAACATTTTGGAAGTTGAGGCTTTCGATTCTTATCTAGGGAGGGTAAAGAGGTTTTTATCAAATCAGTTGTTCAACAGCTCCCTACATTTTATATGAGTACGTTTCTCTTACCTAAATCTATCTATGGTTATTTATAGAAAATGATAGACTTGTTTTGGTGGGGGTACAGAGTCAAATGGGAATAAGAATATCGATTAGTTTGATTGGTCAAAGTCATAGCTTTCGAGACTTACATTTGCTTAACTTTCTCTGTTAAGAAAGCAGGACTGGAAATTAATTCGTTCTCCTTGCATTTTGGTTAGTAAGATCCTCAAAGAAAGGATTGTGGGAAGCCTTGCACATGACATGATCTTCCTTGGATTAGAAGTTGATCATTCTCATGAAAGTGGCACAGTGATTGTTCAGATTTTCGATCCGCGTATACGTTGGAAGCTGCAAGGTCTTCTAGTTTTTAGGAAAACTAGCCTCAATAATCTATTGGACCAATAGAGTTTTATTAGACGTTACCTTTCCACAAATGGCGCTAGCTAGGTATTTTTTGTCGAGGAATATCTAGAACTTGGCTTCCTAGTCATCTCCATTATCGATTGGAGCTTTGTCAGTCATTTTGGATATTGGAGGAATATTTGTAGGAACGTGCTCACTAGGGGTTGGCCTCCCACGAGGAGGACGTCATTGCCTTCTGATGTTTTGCCCGATTCTGCGGGGGTGGCCTCTCACGTGGGAGGGTTTTTAGCTTGTATGAGTTTTTATAGCTTCATGTTGTCCTCTTACATGGATTTTTTCATACCAGTATAAAACTTCTACTAGATTTGGACTACAGAAGTAAGATTGAGTCGTTTCGAACAAACTTAGAGAAATTTATCCCTTCTCATATATTATCCAAGTTGGATTTTGTAATTAAATACAAACTCAACAAGCTAATTAACTAACCCAAACTTTAATTTGCCAGAAACAAGGGAGTCAAGATCATCCATGGTAAGGGTGGTTTAGTGGTCATAGGAGCATGAACCATCCATGGTAGGGGTAGTTCCGTCTACTGCGGACTACAAATTGATCAAAAGTTTGTTCTTTATTTGATTTTTCTTGATTTAGTAAAAAATTAATAAAATTTTAATTTATAAAAAAAGTGTTTACAAATTAATGGTTTAGGGCCTCTAAAATGCTAGATCCTACCTTAGAAATAAAGTTGGACCCCTTATTGTGAGATGACCATAATTATAGGCCTGAACCAAGAATGACACAAATCCTTACTGCTCAGGGTTCTTCCTAAGCTACATACCTTTTTAGGTCCAGAGGTGACTGCGACATACGGTCTAATGTTGTTGATGGGCTAAACCCCTTCATAGAGCACTACTTATATGTCTTGAATCGCAAATGCTTCTTTATTAATTTTAGGTTATTTAGGTGTTGTTTGGTTATGAGATAGAAAATGAATGTTTAGAGAAAGAAAAATCCGAAAATAGTGATTTTGGAAAAAAGAAAACATGGTTTCATGATAAAATGCGGTTCTAAACAATTTTAATTCTTGAACTTTTTTATTTTGAGGTATTTAATAGTCATGTGTTTCCTTATCTAAAGTGAAATAATATTAATAAATATAAGTGAATTTTATATTATGTTTTGTAGTTTAGTGGCCATATTTTTAATAGGGATAAGGTTTAGTGGTCATGTATATAATTTACCATCAATCGTTCTACTTATACTCAGCTTGGTGTCACGGGGCCAGGTCTGAGCTAGGCCAAAAACTCGTGCACCCAAACTTTCCCCAAGTCTCGGCTAACCAACTCCTACCGAAGGGGTCTATCCCCCTTTTAAGCGTGTCGTTAATATATCTGTCTGTATTCCGCCCGGAGGGTCTCCCTATGTTTAAACATCCCCTTAGAATGGGCATGCACTATAGGCTCTCATGGAGCCCGTAGTGTCCATAGAGTTTCCCTTTATGGAGACATTCGGCTTTCTTCACGAATGACGTATACCCGATTCTCCTATCCCTACTAGACGAGGGTGGATCGCTTAAGCCAATATTGACTACTGATTCAGGGGAGGTAATCCTTGTCCCTATAGTGTTCCTTATACCAACTCAGTCTCTACCATCAGTGTGCATCGATATGTCCCATTCGCCACTCCATGCCCAAGTAAGGTAAAGGTCGGTAAAACAAGAGCTTGATCAAGATTTGACAGAGGCAGATTTCCAAACCATCGAGGGAAAAACCTCATAGTTTTTTTGTTTTAGGTTTCAACTTCAACTTTAAACTCATTTTGAGGGAGAATGGGAAGCAACCCAATAGTGACAATCGAGGCAGAAGTCCGAGACAAAAGGAGGCAGTAAATGAAGAAAAGTTTGAACCTGACAAGTCCAAGCTTACCTTATGTTTCCTCCTCAACCATCGCATATGACAACAAGAAGATGTCGATTAAACAGTTGATGTATCAACATCAGTATTTCGGTAAATCAAAATATTTGATAAATCATGTAAGAGTTCTTAACTTTCTTTTATGAATAGTGATGATAATATTCGACATTAATGGTCTTTGCCAATGAACCAAACCTTTCTCTCGATCACTTGGGAAGGCGATCCTCAAGTGAGGGAGCGTACATGAGGGGGGAAATAGGTCCTATATGGGCCCCTTTATGATATATTATTGATATTGTGTAGATTTAGCAACACCGTAAAGCGTCCCTGTGAGGCGCCGTTGGGATCGGCCGGGGGCCCTCCGATGCCTAAGTCAGTAAACTTCTTAAGAGAATAAACTGTAATGACAAAGCAAAGCTAAGAAGAGTGTGTAAGTGTACCTCTGTTGTCATGTTATAAGGATATTTATACAGGTTTGAGTGATAACTGTAATAACCTTCTCTTAATGCCTTTTCAATGAAGAGTAATGCTCTTTTAATGTAGTTTAACTCCATTCTCTAACCTCCGAGCTTTGGCAGGGTTTGAGCTATCATTAATGTTAGTTTAATGATAGTGAGTTACGCCGTATAATCATATGTTTCTTCCAGAGGCGGATCGCCCTATGAGGTGGATCCCTTCTTGCCCCTATTGGGCGGATCTTTGTAAGAATCCTTGACTCGACACCGTATTTCTCGTTATATGCTGAGCGGCGGATCGTAAGGAGGACTTTATGAGACGACACCATATTTCTATCTGTACGCCATATACATCTTGGAGGCGGGCCTTTGATCTTGCCTTTTTCCCTTTAAGCCCTCTTCGTGAGGGAATATTTTTGGTTTAGTCCTCCATCTTTCATGGCGGGTTTTATCAATTATGGAAGATAATGGAAGAGTAACATAGATTGAGATGGATTATGGAAGAAGAGTGGGATGAATGACCTTTAATAGAGCAAGAAGACTCGGAGAAAGATCCTTAGAGAAAGTGTCCTCGGAGGAAGATCCTTAGAGAAAGTCCGTGATGATAAAAAAGAATTTTTCGAGATTTCAAAAGCTTTGAAAAATACTTTTGCTATTGTCGAGGAGTGGGGTTTACAATTGCACTACAAGAAAATTTCTTCAGTCGAAGACGTTCAAAGTTGCAGATTACAGAAACAACAAAAGGATGGTCGAAGTTGAAACCATCTCGAGACACAAGCAAATAACGTGGAAACTCAAGTAGAGTGCAAGTGCAATAGGAGATCGATTGGGAAACAAGAGTGCAACAATTTGGCGGCACCTCAGTAGCGTTCGAGTATGAAGTGGATCTCTCGCAAGAGGAGACGAACCTGATCAATGGGGACTTTGATCCTCTAAGTGGGTGAGGATGTTAAGGGGGAGTTTGACCATAGGCACACTCAAACCCAAGCATTGGCAAAGCTACAAGAAGGCTTCGACATGGAGTGAAGAATCAGACATAACAACGTACAAGGATGGTAGGGCCGAGTTGGTATAAGGAACACTATAAGAGACAAAGACTACCCTATCGTTGGATCTCCCCCACCCCGCTAGTAGTCGGTACTGGTTTAAGCGATTCACCCTCGTCCACTAGGTACAAGAGATTCGGGCATACGTCTTTCATGAAGGGAGGCATATGTCTCCATAGAGGGAAACTTTATGGACACTGTGGCTCTCTAAGAGCCTATAGTGTGTGTCCATTTTAGGACGAGGTTTAAACACAGGTAGGGATGACAACGGGTAGGGTACCCGCGGGTAGTACCAATCCCAAACCCTTGCCCTTTTATTTTTTAATTACCCGTACCCTTCCAATTACCCTAACGAGTATATGTTTTGCATCACATACCCTTCCCATTTAATTCACGGGTACCCGCGGGTACCCTTACCCGCTAAGAATCAATAAATAAAATAAAAAGTATTACAAATTTAACAAAGTATAAATTTAATAAATCATCAATTTAAAAATTGAACAAATTGAACATCAATCAATAAAAATAAAATAGTTTAGTGGTATCACTTAATGGTTAAAGGACAAAAATTTAGTATTCAAATCTCGCATCTTCCATCTAAAACACAATAATATTTTTTAATATATAAAAAATTTATGACGGGTAACGGGTACGGGTACCCTGGGGGGTCTTCCCATACCCGTCTCATTACCCTAACGGGTAATGGTTTTGATTCCATACTCGTCCCATACCCTTTTATACAGGGTACGGGTAGTCTCATTAGGTTCAAGTAGTGCCGGGTACCCGCGGATAGAGTACCCGTTGCCATCCCTAAACACAGGGAGACCTTTTGGGATGGAATACCGGTAAATGCATTGACAAAACACTTAAAATGGGATAGACTCTTTCGATAGGAGTTGGCTGGTTGAGACTTGGAAAAAGTCTTGGTGCCGCGTGACACTTGGAAGGACCCAATCTACTATAAAGCCCTGTTTGTTTGTCAAAAAAATTGTATTTTGTATAACAGAAATTTTGTTGCTGGGAAATAAAATATATTCTAATATTCGACTATAATACTGAGAAAAGAGAAAAAATAATGAATAATTATTATTTTTAAAAGGTGAAAAAGAATTATGGTTACAAAAGCTTAAAATACTGGACACTGTTTTACTTCAAACAAACCAGGCCTAAATAAGCCCAGTTTCGAGCTGTTCATCTTCATTTTCAAATTTTAATAGATTTTCATGCTGTGATCGTTAAAAAGATTGAGCGGGACATTGGATTTTGGGAGAAACATGGAAACTATCCCTCCATCAGAACCTCTTGACCTAGACACCATTCGCAGGTAAGTCTTCTTCCCTTTGTATGCGTGCTATTGTGATGCTTGGTTATTTACATTTGAGTTTCTGTTTGAGTTGACATTTTCATTGCGGGGCTTTACTGCAGTGGGATAAGAGAGCTCGAAGAAATACAGAGTAATTGCAATGACGATACTGTGGCTGAAAGTCTCCCTTCAGATTCTGACCAATTACTGGAAGATTGTGCTCTTGGGCTCGAGGTAAATTTGGGAATATGCTTTACTTTCCCTTTCAGTTTTGCGCACTTCCTTTTTCTTTTAACTGTTTTTCGGGCCATATTCATTGTATTGCTTGCAACAATTTATTTATTGTTGAGTGTGAGATTTTGCTTTTTGCAGAGTAAAGTGCAGCAGATTGTGTCTGAGTGCAGTGACTTCAGCCTCTTAGGGATTGAAGATTTGGGCAAGTCTTCAGTTTCAATTTATTTGAATTCCGGGAGTACACTGTGCTCTTAGTGGTTATTAGAATAGTCTATACTCTCTTTGTCCGGATATTGATGTAGTGGTTTTGGCATGCGTTTAATCTGGTCTACTTTTTATACAGTATATTTTTAATTTCTTCTGTGTTTCTGGGGCTTGTATCAACTGCTTTTAAAATTTGGGAATTTAGAGGAATTGATATATACCAATTATGAGAAGCTGAACTTGGCTAGATTTTTTTTTTTTTTTTATTATTATCTCAGCATATGGATTTAAATTTCTGGTTCTGAGTTTATGGAATTTGTTGATGCAGATGCATTTGTAGAGCATCTGAAAGAGGAGCTCAGTGTCGCAGAGGCTGAGAGCACTAAGATCTCCAATGAAATTGAGGTTCTTACAAGAAAACATATGGAAGGTCAAACTTATTTTCTTTTTTCTTTCTCTAGGATTTCGCATTCAGCCTGCTGTCACTTTTAAATTTGTATTTTGATGTGGTTTCATTGCATGTTTCCAGATTCTAGTACATTGGAGGGTGATACTGAACTGTTGAAGTTCACATTAGATCTTGTATCATCACAGGTTAGTATTTGTTGAAAATGTTTGTAATGGGAACAAAAGTTTTTAGTGGTTACATGACTCTTGATACCATTTAATCAATAGCTTTTCAAAGAGAAACAAAATTGGTTATGTTTAACTGAGCTAGGCTGTTGCATAATTGCATTACAGTTTTGTTGAGCTTAGTCTTAGTTAATTAGAGTTATGTTTGATTTATTGAGACTATTTTCTTAGAACTAATAGATTGCAATTTCACGTCAGTTTTGAAATATTAAATTGATAATTGCAAATGGTAATTGCGAGCACAATAGAGATTATAGTAGACTTAAAATGTTGTTAAATGTTTCAATACGTGTGGTTTAACCTGCTACTAATTTTCAATATAGATATTATCTGGAAAGCAAGAAAAAATAGTAAATAAAATGGTTATTTTAAGTGAAACTCTTCTATAATCAGGCCTTTGGAATTTTAATGGAGAAATGCTAGGATAGCAATGCAACATCAGCTATTTATGTGAAACCTTGTTTTTTTTACCCCCCCTTAAAGCATTTGCTGCGTTGTCTTAGTACAAATTACAAATACAAACTGTAAAACAGGAATACTGTGGGATATTGCAACAGAGGGCTTGTCCCTGTTGTGACCCATTCTGAAGACTGTCCTATGCCCTTTAACATTTTTGCCTAAATGTGGTTTGTCTTAGGTGTTAAGCTGGTAACTTTCTTGGATTGAGCTGTGGAACTTAACTGGTATTTCACCTATTGCCCTTAACCTAGATTTAATCTAGAAATCCAATTAGCATAGAGATCTTAAGAATAGTGGTTCTAACTTATGGAACATTAATCTCTGAGTGTGCGCAGCTGTGGCGCTCGCTACATTAGACAACCTGACTGGGAGTGCTAGATCTTGCAGATGCTTAACAAAGTTTTTTTATCCTGTTTTGAGCAGCATCCAAAATAAAGAAACAGAAAATAACTACATTATGGTTTGTCATTACCAATTAATTGTTGTTGAAAACTTGTCTGTTCAACTTTTGGAGGTGCCTTAATCATCCTCCTAACAACTTTCACAAACCTTCATGATCTTCCTTCAACAGTCGACTATATATTCCACTTAAAATTTAATTAAGTAGTAGTATACATTTGCAATGGGTGGAGAATAGCAATTTCACTAGTTGAACTTGATTCTGTTATTTATTTCCTACGTGATCATCAGTTTGAAATGCTTTCCTTTATTGAATTTGAATTTCTAACCTGAATGCAGCATCCAGAAAAAATGAGAACCATTAAGTGTTTAGGATTCTGATAATCTGCGCACTACATTCTGCGTTTTCTATTGTATTTTCCCCCTTGGAATTAATTTTTGCTTTTGTTAGGATATGGAGAAGGGAAAGGAACTCACTGACTCCTCTGATTCAACAAATGTACTTGGAGATTGCCAGTTTGAGGTATTATAACTTGATCCTTTAGTTTGGTATAGTCTGCATTTTGCACCCTAGGCATTCTTGTAGTTTAATTACACGGAGAAGCTTTTGCCATCTAGATGATTTTCTTGAGGATGTCAAATCATATGATAGGACTGAGCTCAATGTATGTGAATAAGAGATAAAATATTTTACTTAAACCTGTGAGTTGATTATGTTTAGAAGTGTACTTGCCAATTTTGTGATCGGATTTAGGAGTTCGTTTTATTGGGCTATTTTGCATCTGTATTAGTTTATGAGGATATTTGTCAACCTTGCAGATTTTAGAGCTTGATAATCAGATAGAGAAAAGCAAAACAGTTTTGAAGTCCTTGCAAGATTTTGATTCCATAATCAAAAGGTAATTCAGTCTTTTTATACTTTTCTTATTTGCATAGCTAATGTCTTAGCACGAGTCTTTCACGTGCTGCTTGAATTGTTATTATCAGGATTGATTCTGTGGAACAAATTGAAGATACATTATCAGGTCTGAAAGTCATTGACTTTGACGGGAACTGTATAAGATTGTCATTGCGAACTTATCTTCCAAAATTAGAAGATCTATCATGTCAACAAAAGATTGAAGATGCTGGTCAACCATCTGAAATAAATCACGAACTGCTGATAGAACTAGTTAGTGGAACAATGGAGCTTAAAGATGTTGAGGTACATATAACTTTTTGCCTTACCAATCTGCTAAAGTAGTATCCATTTTTACTTTCCTTCATACCATTAATTGAGAAAAGGAAAAATAAAGATATGTGTATGCGAGAGAGAAAAGATTGGATGGTTGGGAACAATTAGCAGAGGAATCGTTGGTGCCTGTACTTTTTTTTTTTAATTGCATGCATTGGATAAATTCCACAGGTACAAAGGTTGCTTGGCCATTACACTTGATTCCCATGTGCCCAAATTACATTGTTAAGAGTGAAGATAGGTATTGATTCAGAAAATCAGACCAGTTAACCTTGTAATGTAGAAGCTACGGTAATAAGTTTGGATCAGTAGTTATCAGGAGCAAATAATGGGCCCTTTAAAGGACAAAAGCAATATCTTAATTGGATTAAAATGTATTGGCCTATGGGTTCAAAATACCCAACAAACCTAATTTTGGACGTCGATATTAGGCTACAAAAATTTGCAAAAGCTGATCGAAGTTACACATAACTTGGGTCTTCATGGGGGCTCTATGTTCCACATTGTTGATTTCTCCTTTCTTGTTTTAGCAGCCAATTTATCAAGAGCCCCATTGTGGTGAAGCTCTTAGCCTGTTGGTTAAGAGCTTACCTATGACCGTTGAGGTCATGGGTTCGAATCACATCGAGGTGGGGTGGGTTAGGGGTTTTCCTTTATCTTTAATGTAATTTTCCTTTGTTTAATGTAAGTGCATTGCGCACAACTTAAAAAAAAAAATCAAGAGCCCCACATGTTAGTCAAGGGATGCAGAAGAGGAATATTTCGATTATCTTCCTCTATCCCTCAGAAACCATCATATATGTTTTTGGTCTTGTCTAATTAAATTTGTTTTTAAGTCTCAAGTTCAAGGACATGTTGTATTGTTTGTCATTGTTCTCTATATGGGATGAATGTGCGCACCTCTTAAGCTTGAAGTGGTTGATTATGACATCTTTATGAACCAATGCATATGTTTGGTCTGTTACATGGAGAAGGTACTGAGAATAACAATGTGTTTACAGATGAAATGCCATATTTCTTATAGTTTACCTAAGTTTGTCTTTTCTCATTCATTAACTTAATTCATAATTGTTGCTGGGATTCGTGAATATCTTGCTGTTTTCTGGATATAATGCAAACTTGCATCTACTCGTAATTTCATGAAAGTTCCTCCAAAGTATACTCATACACATCTGAGTGAAGAATGAACTTTTGGATATGCAAACTTCACAACATTCAAAATAATTTATTGTTACAGGTTTGCATGAATAAGAATATGTCTTATATGTAAACAATGTGAAGCAGAAGAGCATGAAGCATTATGTGCTATAAAAATGCTATGGGCTTTCCGCTTATATGTTAATAAATTGCGGAGTAATATGATTGCACATTTGCTGCTGCTTTTTTTTCAGTATTCTCCAATATTTTTTTTTTTTGTGTCCATTAGTTAGTATTATTTAATGAACTTTACGACAATTTCTTACGCTCTTATCAGTTTTTTTCCAGATGTTTCCAAATGATATATACATAAGTGATATTCTTGATGCTGCAAAATCTTTCAGGTTTGGTTTTACAGGGTTACTTCCCTTTTATGTTTGCTTGTGGATATTTTATTTTCATGGCTATATATTTGTATTTGTAACTCTTTGCAATGCAAAAGAAGTGCCTTACTTTTGTCCAAAATTATTCTTTGGCAATATTACAGGGAATCATTTTCACACACAGCATTGATGGAGACGAGGTCTTCACTGGAGTGGTTTGTCAGAGGAGTTCAAGATAGGATTGTCCTCTGCACCTTGAGACGATTGCTGGTGAAGAGTGGAAATAAATCAAGGTAAGTTTTCAAATGTCGATAACTCGGTATCGTGAAATTGACAAGATCTATAATCATCTGAATGCAATGAATTGACACAGTTATATGATGATATGAATTAAACAATCCAGTAAACCATCAAAAATAGTACTTTTGTTTCCTTGAACCCTTTGCAACTTCCAGAATAACTTAGCTCCAAATGCAGGCACTCCTTTGAGTACTTGGATAGAGATGAGACAATTATAGCTCACTTGGTTGGAGGGGTTGATGCATTTATAAAGTTATGTCAAGGTTGGCCATTATCAGATTCTCCACTTAAACTTTTGTCTCTCAAAAGCTCAGATCACCATTCACAGGAAATTTCGTTAAGCTTTCTTTGCAAAGTTGAGGTGCGCATTCATATCATCTAAACTTTTCACTTCTGAAGTAATGATCATGAATTATCTTGTCCAATTGAAATGCAGTGACCAATATCAACAACTGGCTGAGTATTTGTAGTGTTCATTATCTATTTACATTGAACTTATTTGGATTTTCAATTTGAATTTGATAGGAAATGGTGAATTCCTTGGATATACACCTCCGTCTTAACTTGTTGAGCTTTGCGGATGCTATCGAAAAACTACTTCTCGAACAAATGCGCATACAGCTACATGCTGGCAGCTCCTAAAGTAAGATAGTTGCTGCTCTTTAATCATTATGGGATCATTATACATCAAGAACTTTTTTTTTTTTTTTTTTTGGTCTGGTTCAATTTGGTATTGAACCATTATCATCTGTAAACATTATTCCCTTAGCTTCTTCAGCAATAGTTATTCATGATCTATCACAACTATATATTCTGCAACACGATCTTCTGTATATGAACAATTTCTAGTTGATTCCCATGTTTTACTCAAGTTAAAATTATTAAGGTAAATTACTTATTTGTCGCTACGCATTACACAAAATTATTAAGGTAAATTACTTATTTGTCACTACGCATTACACAAAATTATTAAGGTAAATTACTTATTTGTCACTAGGCATTACACTATAGTCAATCTTTCTACTTCCAAAATACATTATATATATACTAAATTTGAATTATTATTTTTCAATAGTATGTTTATTTAATTAATTTAGCTGTTTTTTGTGTGTGCAAAATATGCTATTAATATTTAATATGCATAATTATATCAAGTAATGATTTTGAATTATGTCAAACTAATAAAATCAGTACTTTTAATATATTTTAAGAATTAGAATTTATAAATTAGAAGTCTATGATTTATGAATTGGGGTCTAGAATTTTTAAATTATGGTTTAAAATTATAATATATGGAAAATAACGATATATTAAGAATTAAGTTTGGTGGTATGATTTAGTTGTAATTTTGTACTTATGATATTCATGTATTTGACCCAATAAAGTATTGTAGAAGCTTATTTGAAAATGATGGTGCCTAAGTAGGAAGCCCATTTCAGAAGGCCCAGTGCTTGTTTATTTGGGCCTGGTGGCCAAATAACCCATTTATAAGCCCATTGTTCCTAGATTAGGGGGTAAGCTAGTCTTTATCATCTCTCTCCACACCTTATAAATAGGTTGGTGACTCATGGTAAATGGTAAGTTCGTATAAGACACTCACATTTGTTCTCTAATAATTCTTTGTAATTTATGGCCCCAGGTAAAATAAAAAAAAATAAGGCCCCTGATAATAAAAAAAAATTGTATATAGAATTTTAAAATATATTTTTATAAATAATAAATAAAAAGTATTTTATTAATGATTGTAAGATATATATTATTACGGTCATCAAATTTTTTTATTTACGCAAAATCAAAAAAATGTTTCACTGTAGATTAACCTTCAATTTATATTCAAAAAGTCAATTGGACGACTTTTATGTTTAAAGTATCAATTATCTGGATCCTTTAAAACCTAAATGACATTAATATATGAATAAAAAATAAAAAATATATATATAGATCAAGAATTTTTTTTTGGCTCCCTCCAGCCCTAGACCCGCATACTCCCAGTCTAGTCTCTGGGCCGGCCCTGCCTATATCTTTGCTAACTTGAGCCCACCCCATCTTTTAATGGGTTAGACTATGCTTACTTTGTTTTTGACAAAGTAAGCTTTATTTTGTTTTTTCCACCATTGGATGGTGATGAACTTTCACAAAGTAAGCTCATCCAATGGTAAAAAAACAAAGTAAAGCTTACTTTGTTAAAAACAAAGTAAGCATAGAAGGCACATCTTTTAACATGAATTATACAAAGGGTTTGTTACATGTTAGTTAAGATTTGGTTAACTATTTACAACAAAGTAGTAGTGTAAAAAGAATTTCTTTAAATGTCAAGTTTTTTAAAAAAAAATTGGTTATATCATCAAGCATTGCAATTGCTGAGTTTTTTTCTTTAATTGGAAATAATTTATTTCCAAAAATAACTGAAATGTGACAAAAAAAAAAAAAATAAATAAATAAAAATGACAGAAAAAAAATAGAAAATGATAAAAACAGAAAAAAAAAATTATCAAATTGTAAAATAATTTTCAAAAGTGTTTTTATATGTAATTTCCTCTTATACAAACCAACGAATATTACTCTTTAACTTAGTTACCCATGTTTCAAAAAAAAAAAAAAAAAAAAAAAAACTTAGTTACCTTACTATTTTGTGTAGTAAGCATCAGAAGTTTACCAAATATACCTAATTTAACTTATATACTTTTTTTTTCCTAATAGTTTTATTCAATGAGTTGGGTTGAATCCAAATCACATAAGACATAGATCAATTGAATTAGGTTGAGTTGGTTTTAAATCCAAATATTTATATGTTTTATTTTCAACTTTTCTTTTAAATTTAAAAATAAATTTATTATAGTTCACATGTTAAATGAAAAAACGGGAAAAACGGAAAAAAATGAGAAAGGAGGAAAAGTCGAGATAGATGGAATTTTTTTTTTTTGAAAAAACAAGAAAAACGAGAAACTAAGAAAAACAAGAAAAAGCAAGCAAACCGAGATAAATGGAAAAAAAAGGAAAAAAGTAAAATATTAAATGATAATTGAGTATCTAATCATGCCTACGTGTCCAAATCGCCTTAGTGATCCATCGTCGTATTGACTTATAAAACAGAAACCAAGGTCAGACGGGTGAGCTTGTGATTTAGACCGAATTAAGGGCACGTGCAAGTTGTAAGATAGTAGTTAACGTACCGTATCTTAAGTATATACTTATTTATATATAGGATTTTTAGGTTAAGTCCTTCAATTGATTAAGAATCCTTATGATTCTAGGATATATGTGTCTCTCAAGGAATCTAAATCTTAGGAGGAATCATTTGTCAGGTAGGATTCTCAAAGGTTCCTTTGCTGGAAGAGGCTGAAGCCTTTAGCGGTGTCCTTAGGCAGGCTCTTTTGAACGTGACTTCAAAACTCAAAAGGGGTGGTGCTGATGTCACACATATGATGTCAATTTGCATGATATCATATGCCCCTATTTTCTTGATTTTTATACATTCTTTGCAAGTAATTCTAATATTGAAAATAAATTTACCAAATTAGTTTCTTTCATTCGTCAGATTGTTGCAGATAAAGTGCAACCCGAAAAAATATGTGGAGTATGTTCAAGTGTGGGACATCATACTGATGAGTGCCCATTATTACAAGAAGATTTCCAACAAGCAAATGCTATTGGAAATTTTGTTCGGATCAAGTAATTAGACGTTGAGTACCTGAAAATGAACATGTATCAATTTTAAATTTATGTCATTATCTTGCATGTGGTGGTCATTTTGGACCTAGAAGAATAGCTAGGAAAGTTTTGGACTGTGGTTTTTATTAAGAAACATTGTTTAGAGATGCATACATTTCTTACAAAATTTGTGAACAATGCCAAATGACCATAAATATATCTAATCGTAATGAAATGAAATGCCTCATATACATACACGTGTGTGATAGCTTTGATGTACGGGGAATTGATTTTATGAGTCATTTCCCATCATCTTATGGGTATGTTTATATACTTTTAGTTGTTGATTATGTATCAAAATGGGTGGAAGCTAAAGCCACCAAAATTGTCGATTCCAAAGTTGTGATAGGTTTTATCAAGTTTAACATTTTCAGTAGATTTAGAGTTCCAAAAGCTATCATAAGTGACTAATGGATTCATTTTTGCAAATCGCTCAATTGAGGTCTCGTTGAAAAAGTACGGAGTGAATCACCGAACATCCACTGCCTATCATCCGCAAACAAATGGGCAAGCTGAAGTATCAAATCGAGAGGTCAAATGTAGCTTAGAGAAAACAATCAATTCAGGATGAAAGATTGGAGTTTGCGCCTCGAAGATGCACTTTAGGCCTACCGGACCACGTAAAAACGCCAATAGGGGATGCCTATCTACATGTTAGTGTTCGGGAAACCTTGCCATTTACCGGTGGAAATTGAGCACAAAGCATTTTGGGCAATATGGAGATGCACCATGGATATGGAGTTAGCTGGTTTAAACCGAAAATTGCAAATGTAAAAACTTGAGGAGCTACGTTTGGAAGCTTATGAAAATTTGAAAATTTATAAAGAGAAGACAAAGCTGTTTCATGATAGTATAATCTTGAGAATACAATTTCAAATTGGACAAAAAGTTTTATTATATAGTTCTCGATTGAACGAACGCTCGGTAAGTTACGTTCTCGTTAGATTGGTCCTTTTATTGTGATTAACATCTTTCCTTATGGTACAGTTGAAATCAAGAGTCTCGAGACGAATACAGTTTTCAAAGTAAATGGGTATCGCTTGAAAGTGTTCAATGAAGGTTTTAAAGAGGAACGAGAGTCAGAAATGAGCGTAAGAATTCCACATTATGAGAAAGATTAGAAAAAAAGGAGCTCGACGAGTATAATGACATTAAATAAATTGCGCTCTCGGAAGGCAACCCATTAAATAATTTTTTTTAGTATTATCATTTTTTTTTAATTTAATTTCAGGGTCAATTTCATTTAAGTCGCGCCCCATGTGTCAATTATAACCGTTTGGTCAAAATAAAAACAGAAATCAATTTTGTTCAAACTGTGCCAACGGCTTATGAGAAACTGGTGAAATTGGTTACAACATTTATTGTATTTGTGTCTTGACAAATGATGTGTCCTCAACTTCAAAAAAAAATAGTCTCTGCCTTCTTTTTACTACCATTGTTTATTTTATTTATTATTTATTATTATTTTATTTGTATTGTTATTAAAAAAGATGGTTGAGAAAACGTGATCTGGTATAGGCATGGGTCGGATTGGACCGGGCTTGTCGGGCTTTTAATAAAACCTGACGAGTCCAAGCCCAACCCAACCCGCAATAAATTGAGTCAGGTTCGGGCTCGAATTGGGCTCGGATCTAAAATATGAATTCCAAGCTCATCCGTCCAAGCCCGTCTGTATATTAAAAAAATACAATTAAAATGTCACACCAACTTTTCTAAATAAAAAAATAGTACACACACCACAATACTTAATAAGTTTGGAAAAATTCTAATAAACTAATTGGTGGTAAGATAAATATATATATATATCATCTTATAAAAAAATATAATTAATTTATATTTATAAATTAATATATATATATATATATAGTATATCGGGCCGGACCGAGCCGATGGAAAATTCATATAGCCCAAATCCGCCCAGTTTCTGACAGGCTTCTACGAGTTTGGGCTCGGACCGGACCTGACACTAATTTTATGTGTCCAAGTCCGACTAAATGAGTCTGGACCGGGCGGGATCGCCGACCCATGCCCAGTCTAGCAGATATACATATACTTCAAAGAAAAAAAATTAATCGGCCACTCAATCATAGTAAACTGCTTCTCCTCCTAACCCACTTGATTCTATGTTTCTCAAAAGTAGTTTTCTTTTAATTTTTTAATTTTTTAATTTTTTATGGTTAATATTAATTGCATTTTTGTATGCTTTTCTTTGAGGGCAGTTTGATAAAAATGGAAAGGAGCACATGACCTAAATTCTAACCTAAGTTTCGTTCATTCTTTTTCAGCGCCACAGAGTCCAAGCTTCTAAATTTCTCTCTTCTTCGGTTTCATCTAAGATCACCGGAATCTAAGGGTAATTTTCTTCTCCTTTAGCAGTCATTTCTTTTCTTATAACAATGGGAAGGAAGTGTCGCGGCTAAAAGAATGGAAGTCACAGCTCTACTCGTCCTTTCACCAACAAAATCAGCACCACGGGAGGACCCATTGAAGAAGAACGTGATTGGAGCAGTGCTTCCTCCAACCCGAAGGAGAAAATCAAAGTGAAAGATTCTAAAATTCCTCCTAAGAGTAGAACCAAAATGCAAAAGGGTAAGCTATTCTTCCCCATTCAAAAAAAGCTCGTAAAGTAACATTTCTTTTTCAACTCAAGCTAGGAGAAATGATATGCTCTTTTTTTTATTTTTTTTTGACAACCAATGAAGCATATATTAAGAATCAAGAAAAAACATATTACAAATAAAATCAGGGGTATAGAAAACCACTCACCCCGATGTAAAGGTAAAATACTACTTCTAGCTAACAAATGAGCAACAGAATTTGCGGAACGACAGACAAATCGAATAGAGCAATTAAAAAACTCGTTCAATGAATTCTGACAATCATTGGCTAAGGCATTAAAAAGAGATGAAACCTCTAACGGGCGGGCCATATACTGTACCACGATCAAAGAATCTGATTCAATGATTACATCCTTCCATCCACGGTCTTTGATCCAACTGAGAGCTTCACGGACCGATAGTGCTTCAATGAACGATGCATCTTGATAATTCTGCAAGATACCATTTTTAGCCGCAACAAACCGGCCCAACTTGTCCCGAATGATACACCCAAACCCAGCCACATTCTCGTCCGCAAATGAAGCACCATCCACATTCAGTTTTAGGAAACCTGCTGGAGGACGCTGCCACACCGTAGGGCTTGGCACAGCCGGACTGCCTGAGGGAGAAACCGACGCCTGCGCTCTCTTCCAGGCCTGTAAAAAGGAACCGGCCGAATGTTACAGGATCGAGGATTGTGAATCCTTTTGATTCCACACCATGTCGTTTCTATAACACCAAATAATCCACCATAAAACCGCAACAAGCTCAACAAGCTCCACCGGTTTAGAGAAGATCCAGCCCCAATAATAAAAAATGTTATGAAAATGGGTTCCCACATCCCCAATAGGCGAAAGAGTCCAAATAGCTCGAGCCATAGTACATTTGAGAAAAATATGATAAGAATCTTCCACCGCCCCATGACAGAGCTCACATAAATCTGAGATTGGAACCATCCGAGCTTTTAGCGCAACTTTAGAGGGGAAACAGTTAGCAAGAATCTGCCAAAGAAGGTTCTTAACCTTATGGGGCACTTTAAGATTCCAAACTCGATTCCATACTGGAGAATCAATGAACCAATTTGTTCCAAATTCAGACATAAGCTTTCGGTACCCACTTTTAACTGTATAGTTGCCCCATCGGTCATCCTTCTAGTACCACACATCATGATCGACCCGATTAGATAAGGGGATACGGAGAATAAGTTCTGCATCCCGAGGAACAAAAATGCCCGAAACTAACCCAACATCCCATGACCGTCGACCCTCCTCCATAAGATCAGCCGCCACTTCCACCCCTAAACCATCCAATTTTTCACTTTCGATATACGGAAAATGATCGTCAAGGAGCCACAGGTCATCCCAAATCCGGACTTCACCACTCGCGCCAACAAACCTGCGAATTCCTGACTTTAACAACTCCTGAGCACCCATAATACTACGCCAGATAAAGCTAGGCCCATCAGATAACGATGTATCAAGAAAAGAGCTATCCGGATAATAAAGAGTAGGGATGGCAACGGGTAGTGTACCCGCAGGTACCTGGCACTATCCGACCCTAATAGGACTACCTGTACCCTGTATAAAAGGGTATGAGAAGGGTATGAGATCAAAATAATTACCGTTAGGGTAATGGGACGGGTATGGGAATACCCCCAGGGTACCCGGTACCCGTTACCCGTCATAATTCTTCTATATATTAAAAAAATTATTGTTTTTTAGATGTAATATTTGAGATTTTTTAAAACCCAACCTTTTATTTTTCAACCATTGAGTGATACCACTAAGCTACTTATTCTTATTGATTAAGGTTCAATTTGTTTAACTTTTAGATAAATGATTTATTAAATTTATACTTTGTTAAATTTGTAATATTTTTTATTTTATTTAATGATTTTTAACGGGTAAGGGTACCCGTGGGTACCCGCGAATTAAATGGGAAGGGTATGGGATGCAAAAATATACCCGTTAGGGTAATGGGACGGGTACGGGTAATTAAAAAATAAATGGATAAGGGTTTGGGATTGGCACTACCCGCGGGTACCTTACCCGTTGCCATCCCTATAAAGAGCCTTAAAAACTCGTGCCACAAGAGACTCAGAATTTGAGTTAAGTCGCCAACCTTGTTTAGCCAATAAAAATTTGGAGAAATGATATGCTTTAATTCAACATAAAATTGCACTTCCTTGCAAGTATGTTGATTATACTACCATTCAACATTTTATCTTGGTTGAGTCCTTTGAAGATTGGTTGCTAATAGTTGTTGGAGGATTTACTTTTCAATTAATTGTCATACTAATTGAATTAACAAGAGAATTTTATACTACATTTCAGTTTTACAAATATGATAATTCTGATTTGGATTATTCAATTTAGATTATTGAGGGAATTTAATTATTTAGTTATTGAATTCAATTTATGCCTTGGGTTTCATTGAGCAGTTGCTAAAACTAAAATTTATAAGCAGTCAGATGTTGATTTTGGAAAATTTTCACGTGTTTGTATATCGCAAGTCAAAATAAGTATTCTTACTTGATACTTGATTGAACCTGTGTGGAGATATGTTCATCTCTTGTTAGTGTTTAATTTTTCAGATCGTAAGGATAGTTCAAGTTTATGTTTTTAAATTGAACTTTATTTTAATTGGTGTATGGTAAAAGGTATTAAGATTAATTTGGGATGTTGGTTAGCTAACCAATTTCAGTCGGCTATAACTAATTTTCGCAATTTGATCCTTGGTTCAATTATTACCCACTTGCCGTTAATCTAAAATTGTCCAGTCTTGAGAAAAATGATTTGCATATAGCTTGTGATATGGAACCTTTTGATATTGCTTATTTGTATAAGATGGGTTTAGTTTTTTGTGCTCAAGAACCTTCTGTTTTCTTCTCATTTGGCGATTATGGAGAACCAAAGAAAATCGCCAAGCGGAAGCGAATGGATGAAAGTGATAATGTTTTTGAGAATGGTGAGCCTTCTTCATCTTCGAATTCAGATGTTCAGAAATTAATGTCTCAAAATCAAGAACTGAAATTGGTTAACGGCCAAGTGGGTGATAATTGAACCAAGGATCAAATTGCGAGAATTAGTTATAGCCGACTGAAATTGGTTAGCTAACCAACATCCCAAATTAATCTTAATACCTTTTACCATACAACAATTAAAATAAAGTTCAGTTTTAGAACATAAACTTGAACTATCCTTACAACCTGAAAAATTAAACGCTAACAAGAGATGAACATATCTCCACACATGTTCAATCAAGTAAGAATACTATTTTGACTTGCACTACAAGAAAATAGGTTTTCTGTGGGGAATTTTTTTGTCACAAAATGTCCAATTTGCGTCACAAAATGTTTTCGTGGCGAAAAAAAATTCGCCACAATAGAAGGGTCAGTAAAACCGATAATGGGAAAAACTGAATTCGCTTTAGTGGGGAAATGTAACTCGCCACAAAAAACAATTGCGCCACAATAGATATAACAATTGTGGCGAATCTTGTGCCACTAATAATATAGTTTTTTGTGGAAAAACTTTACCCCACAATAGATAGAGCTAGTGTGGCGAAAATCACGCCACAAAAAAGTTGTTTCTATGGCAAATTATACGCCACAATTGCTCTTCTCTTTTGTGAGGTAAAGATTTGCCACAAAATAAATCTGTTTTGTGGTGTGAAGAGGTGCCACAAAAGTATATCTTTTGTGGCGTAAAAGTTTGCAACAAAAAGTATATCTTTTATGGGGTAAATGTTTGACACAAAAACATATTATTTGTGGCATATTTTCCGCCATAGCAAATTCACATTTTATGGCGAGTTTACTTCCCCACTAAATGTGGCGAATTAGTTTTTATGCCATTAGGTCGTTTAATATTGCACTTCTTCTGGAATTCCAATAGATATTAACACCTATTAACAAAATTTAATTCGCTATTATAGTTCATGTAATTTTATTAGAAAATATAGTATAAATAGTTTCTATGAAAAACTATTATCATAAAATATCAAAATATAAAAAGAAAAATTGATTCAGACAAGTTCTTAAACATTAATCATAAGAGTTACAAGTTATATTCCATCATAATCTAGTAATATACTGAGAAATTGCTTGTAGTACTTGATCATCTACAAAATTCAATTTCTCAAAGTTGTTCTCGTTTAAATAACCTGTCAAAAAAAGTCAATAATTAAAAATTAAAGAATGAAAATCTCAAGTTGAACATAAAGCTTTATTGTTTATAACACATCAGCTATATATATATATATATATATATATATATGAAGATTCAATTAAATTTACAAATTGACAAATTTATATATACAAAAAAAAATAATGTTACCTTAATAAACTAGAGATTCCACTAAGAATTCTCCATCGTTTCACTTTTCTTTCTTGATATTTCTATCGACGTTCAACGTAAAAATAAGATAATTATTTCATAAATATAATGCGTGGTTGTTTTTTTGAATAATGTATCTGTAACATCTCCTGCCTTAAAACTAACAACTATCAATTAATAATACCTGGTTGCTGATTTGAAACGTCCACCTACTGCATTAGACGAATACTTCTCCATAATCAATTTATCTAAAATATAAAATGAAAAGTGAATTCTAAAGGTATGGTAATAAAAAATGTCGAACTTGCCAAAAGTTAAAAAAATTACACACGTTTGATTTCCGCAATGTGTTTCATACATGCTTCCATATTTTCCAAGCCGATTTCACAAACTATACAGAAGAACTCAGCCTAGAAACAACGAAAAAATAAATAAATAACCCGTATTGATAAAATAAATCCAAAAAATCATAGGGTATAATTGTATTTTACTTTATCATTTTCTTTTATTGTAGAACTTTCATGCATTGCATCATTGACAAGCTTTGGTACAGGTTTTACAGCCATCACACAATGAGTTTTGTTTTGTTGTGCTATTGAACTTACATTGACAGACTTCTTTTGATGAATTGAGAACGAACTATTAAGCTATAAGATTAAAATATAAATATCTTAGTATGGAGTGAAATGCAAAAGATTCAAATATTAAATGAACAATGAAAAGAAACAAGTTGTTGTAATACCTGTAATGTAGTATTCAGATCTGAATTCTTCTCCACCAGATTATCAACTAGATTATTTTCATTAGTCTATTCATACAAAAGAATGACTTGATTAGTATGTTTATACAAGAAAAAAGTACAAATCAAATATACTTTCAGTCAAGTACATAGATCATTGACAGAGGTAACTCAAATTTAAGAATAGCAGACAGAAGAAATCAAAACTTCTAAAATAATTAAACTAATTCACTAATGCCAACAACATAGCATCCAGAAACATAAAACAAATAATCAAAATTGAAATTGTCCAGGATTTAACATCAATTTTGTCAAGAAAGTCAATTAGCATTTTAAGCTGGCAAGAAACTGATACAATGAGAGGCAGAAAGGATCCACAAAATCAACAATACAAGCAGGTAAATTAAAACTCCAAATTAAAACAGGGTTAAGGGATCATGCAATATAAAATGATTAGAAACCTTGAAATTAAAACTAAGTTTTCATCAACCAAAGAAAACTTACATGCCTATGATGAAGAAATCAAAATAGAAGCATCTCTACAAATGCAAAATTGAAGAAGAAGAAGAGGAACATGAAACTAACCAGGAAAATTAGAGAAGAATAGGGTTCACTTTCTCAAACTTTTATAAGCAGAAAGAGAGAGAGAGAGAGAGAGAGGGAGAGAGACGTTACAAACTTTGGAATGAAGAACACCTGCAGTAGTAAAATAATTGAATCAAACCCTATGTATCCAAAAGTTGAGAAAACTAAGGAACATTTACTGGTTGCTGTTCCAAAACCATGAAAAAAACAATTAAACACCTAAATTTGAACATATGCTTCCAAAAATGAATTAGATATTTATATGAAAACTCAAAACCGTGAAAGTGATTCTAAACTAGAGAAATTCAATAGAAGCATGAAAACCCATCTAATAAACAATCAAATCCATGAAAGCCAACACACATAGATGTTGAAACACCTTTCCACACGATTTTGATTTGACAAAATCATTTAAGTTAATCCATGATTAAGGGACAATTAAATTTAAGTGCTTTGATTTAATTGTACTAATATGTTTGTTCAATGTTGAGTATAAATATAAATATAAATAGAAATAAAAAGTAAGACAGGACAAAGCCAGCATAAGATCACAGCACAAGCTGAGTAGAGTGGAACTCAGCATGGCAGAAGATAAGTCATCTTCGGAACAGAAGCTTAGAGATCAAGAAGCTGAGTGGAGCGAAACTCAGTATCAAGAATAGAAGAGTCTTCGAACTATGTCTTGCAGAACAAAGCTGACCATGGAAGCTGAGTAAAAGAGAACTCAGTATTTGGATTAACAACAATCAGAAGACAACGAATAACAAAGTCATGCCGAGTGATCTTCAGGACAGCACCAAACATCCGTTAGCTAAAAGACAAGTCCGATAACTGTCTGAACCAATAATAGGAACCTCGGAATTACGCATAAAAATGATTTCGAGATGCATGGGTCAAACGTCCGTTAGTTAAAAGATGAAACCTGTACAAGAAGACAAAACTGCAAGAAAAGGACAAGCCTGGCACCTGAGGAAATCAGATGACAGGATTGGCCTGCAAGCCTGAAGCTGACCAGAGCCTTGTCTCTCAAAAGAGCCGTTTTGGATTCAACGGGCAAATCAAATTCAAATGATTTGATCTTAAGATTGCAACTATAAAGAGACAAGTAAACCTTTTGGATCATTGCCGATTTTCACAGAAAATACAAGTGAGAAAAATACAAGCAAAAAGCACATCAAAACAAAAAGAGATCTTACACCAACTTTTCTATTCTTGTGTAAAAGCTAGAGTGATATTTGTAATCATCTAAAAGTGTTCTTTGTCTGAAAAAGAACAAGTCTGTATCAATTGTATTATTGAGAGAACTATGATGAGTACTCGGTGTTGAGTGCTTAGTGGTAGAGAAACCTAAGTGTTCGGTTATAGCACTTAGTAGGAGTTGAGTAGACGAATAGAGGAAGGTACTCTTGCATATTCAACTACCTTGTAAACGGTTTATGCTATACCTTTAAAGAGCTCAGTATTGGATTTCAAAAGCCCGGAGGGACTCTGGGGACTGGACGTAGGCGGAGAGGCCGAACCAGGATAAGTCGTGCTGAGTAATCTCTAACTCTCTCAATATATATATATATATATATATATATATATATATATATATATATATCTGTATGTGTTGCTTGTTATATTTACTCAGCATATAAACTTTCTAAATTGATATTGAGTAAATAAGAGTGCTGAGTTGGAAGCTGACCACAAAAGTGTCAATTCCCAACTCATATGTAAAACAACTTTAGTCAATATCTGGCTAAAGCTATCTTACGCTACAATCGGCCATGCTGACCAAAGCTGAGTTGACAAATTTAAGAAAATATATTAAGTCAGCTTAATTAAATTTGGAAAAAGTTACATTAGTTCCTAACCCCCCCCCCCTTGGAACTAATCACACGGGACCAACAAGTGGTATCAGAGCTAAATAGCTCACTATTCAAAGATTTAACAATCTTGAGCTGATCCCGATAAATGGCTGAGAACAGCACTCGTTTCCTTCCCGGAAACCAAACAACACAGATACTCCCAGAGGGATTATCAATTAGTCGGCCTCCCCTATTCTTTGGATCCAATTATACATTCTGGAAGAATAGGATGAAGAACTTTATTCAAGCCACAAACATGAGTGCATGGCTTGCAATAATTCAAGGCCCATATGTGCCATATAAAACTGTTGACAATGAGAAAATTGTTAAGAGTGAAACTGAGTGGTAAGAAGATGACCTTAAAAAATTACAAAACAATGCTTCGGCTATCAATATGCTTCACTGTGCGTTAGATGCTGCAGAATACAATAAGATTTCAGGTTGCGAGTCAGCATAGGAGATTTGGAAAAAGCTCGAAGTAACTTACGAAGGTACAAGCAAGGTCAAGGAGTCGAAGGTGAACCAACATATGCGATTGTACGAGCTGTTCGAGATGAACAACAATGAGGACATCTCTGGAATGAACGCTAGATTCACCAACATCATAAATGAGCTAAAAAGGCTCGGCAAGAACTTCACTGAAGAAGAGCAGGTGAAGAAAATCCTGAGAAGCTTACCTAAGAGTTGGCAAGCTAAGAAAACTGTCGTGGAGGAAGCTCAGGACCTGACCACATATAAATATGATGAGCTGATCGGATCTCTGCTGACTCATGAGATTTGTATGAAAAATTTCGAAGCAAAAGAAAAGTCAGAAGACAAGAAGCAAAAATCTAGTCATGAAAGCTGACTCAACCGAAGCTGACTCATCGGACGATGAGGAAATGGCCATGTTCACAAGGAAGATGAAGAAGCTGTTCAGAAAGAATGAAAAGAATAGCAAGAGGCCATTCAGAAGAAGCGACAGGTACAAAGCTGAGTCCAGTGACAAATACAAAAAGGACATCTCCAAATCTGTCACATGCTTTGAGTGCCATCAAACTGGGCACATTAAGTCAAGCTGCCCTAATCTAAAGAAAGACAAGAAGGGAAGCAAAAAGGCAATGGTGGCCACATGGAGTGACAGCGATGACTCAACATCGTCAGAAGCTGAAGCCACTGAGTCGGTAAACATATGCTTCATGGCCGATGACGCTGCTGACCACACTCAATCTGAGCATGCTGACCTCTCTGAAGAATCTGAGCAGGAGGAATACTCAAATGAGGTAACATCCTTACATTTGCTTAGAAAAGAAATGATAAACGCCCTGAGTGATTTATATGTACTAACTAAAAAGTGTAACAAGAAAATAAAGGCACTCAGCAGGCGGTGTGACGAGATTGAAGAGGTCAAACTTAGTGACCTCCGATATCTTCTCCAAGACAACTCAACCTTGCATAGCAATATGGAAATTATGCATAAGTATGTCTCGGAGGTCCAATCAGATTCAAAAAAACTGAGAAAGGATGTCACAAATCTTCAGAGCCAAACTAAAGGCTCAAACAAAAATAAATCCCATGCTGAGTACCCAGGTACTAGTCAGCATAAACAGTTCACTCAATGTGACTGTTGTGGAAAAAGGGGACACACAAGAGATGTGTGTTGGTATAACAAGCGGATTGTCCAATGTGACTTCTGTGGAAAGAAAGGACATACCACTAATGTATGTTGGCATGCTCAGCACAATGGTGCTAACAAAAAACAAAGTCACCCCAAGAGGGTAACATTCTGTGACTTCTGTGGTAAAGCTGGCCACACAATAAAAGTATGCCGTCACAAGTTAAAACATGACTTTGCACCTGTTTATACTAACAAACGAGGACCCAAAAAGAATTGGGTACCTAAAGATGAATGATTCAAAATGCAGGTGAGCCTGAGGTGCGTGGAGAAGTCAAAACTGTGGTATATTGACAGTGCATGCTCGAGGCATATGACTGGTGATGAAACTCAGTTCATCACACTTGAGCTTAAACGAGGTGGAAACGTAAGCTTTGGAGACAATAAGAAGGGTAAGATAGTAGGATCAGGTACTATCGGAGGTAACCCCGCCATTGAGTCAGTCTCCTTAGTTAAGGGTCTCAAATATAACCTATTGAGAGTAGCTCAGCTTTGTGATAGCGGTAGACAGGTTATATTTGATGCTACTTAGTGTCGGATACTCGAGGGAAAAACAAATAACTTGATTTTAACTGCCCCTCGTGTTGACAATGTATATATGTTGAGTTTAGAAAAACAGTTTTCCAAAAATATATGCTTAGTGTCTAAAGAGGATAACTCCTGGCTATGGCATAGGAGACTTGGTCATGTAAGCATGGACCTCCTAGCCAAATTAGCTAGAAAGCAACTAGTTGAGGGATTGCCCAAATTGAAATTTGAGAAAGATCAATTATGTAATGCTTGTCAGCAAGGTAAACAAACGAAAAAGTCTTTTCAAAGTAAAAACATTGTCTCAACCAAGAGACCATTGGAATTACTACACTTGGACCTTTTCGGACCTGTCCAGCCACTCAGCTTGGGCGGTAAGAAATTCTCCTTAGTCATTGTAGATGATTTCTCTCGGTATACTTGGATCATCTTGCTGAGTAGCAAGGATGAAACATTTGAGATGTTCACCACATTGATTAAAAAGCTTGAAAATGACAAAGACCTAAAAGTAGCTCATATTAGAAGCGACAATGGTGGAGAATTCAAAAACCAACAGTTTGACGAATTTTGTGAAGCTGGTGGTATTGACCACAATTTCTCTGCTCCTAGAACGCCTCAACAAAATGGGGTCGTTGAAAGGAAGAACAGAACAATTGTCGAAATTGCTAGGACTATGCTGAGTGAAAATAGGCTTCCAAAGTATTTCTGGGGTGAGGTTGTCCACACAGCATGCTACATATTCAATAGGGCTTTAGTTAGACCTATTCTTAAGAAAACCCCATACGAACTTTGGAAAGGACGAAAGCCCAACATTGGCTACTTTCGTGCCTTTGGGTGTAAATGTTTTATACTCAATACAAAAGATAACCTGGAAAAATTTGATGCTAAAGCTGACGAAGCAATCTTTTTAGGGTACTCAACTAACAGTAAAGCATATAGAGTATATAATAAACGAACTCAAATTGTTGAAGAGTCTGTCCATATAGAATTCGATGAAACTGACCCTGCAGGAAAGACAACTCAGTCCGCCGAAGATGAACCAAGCTCAGCTTCCGCTGACCAAACAGGAGCTACTGAGTCATCAGTACAAGGGCTGACCAAAGGTAAACACGAACCCGAAATTACCTTTGCTGACCAATCTATTCCTGCAGATGTTGTAGAAACACCTATTCCAGACAGCTCAACATTACCCAAAGAAATAAAAATTCCAAGAGGACATTCAGAGAAGTCCATTCTTGATGCAGCTGACAACAAGCTGATGACAAGAGATCAGCTTAGAAAGTATCTCGGAAATGTTGCATTCGTCTCAGTAAATGAGCCAAAGAACTTCGTCGATGCTGAGCACGATGAATATTGGATCAACGCTATGCAAGAGGAGCTTGATCAATTCACGAAAAATGAGGTATGGGATTTAGTACCAAAACCTAGGAATCAAAAGACCATAGGAACTAAGTGGGTCTTTAGAAATAAACTAGATGAGCAAGGTAACGTAATCAGAAATAAAGCCCGACTTGTAGCCTAAGGCTATAGTCAGCAAGAGGGTATTGACTATGGTGAAACCTTTGCTCCTGTTGCTAGGTTAGAGGCTATACGTATATTGTGTGCATATGCTAGCTATATGAACTTTAAACTATATCAAATGGATGTTAAAAGTGCCTTTCTTAATGGCTTTATAAACGAAGAGGTATATGTTAGTCAGCCTCCAGGGTTTGAAGATCCAAAATCTCCAAACCACGTTTATAAACTCAAGAAGGCCCTGTATGGCCTAAAGCAAGCACCACGTGCTTGGTATGAAAGGTTGACCAACTTCCTGCTGACCAGGAATTATGTCAGAGGCAAAGCTAACTCTCTCAATATATATATATATATATATATATATATATATATATATATATATCTGTATGTGTTGCTTGTTATATTTACTCAGCATATAAACTGTCTAAATTGATATTGAGTAAATAAGAGTGCTGAGTTGGAAGCTGACCACAAAAGTGTCAATTCCCAACTCATATGTAAAACAACTCTAGTCAATATCTGGCTAAAGCTATCTTACGCTACAATCGGCCGTGCTGACCAAAGCTGAGTTGACAAATTTAAGAAAATATATTAAGTCAACTTAATTAAATTTGGAAAAAGTTACATTAGTTCCTAACTCCCACCCCCTTGGAACTAATCACACGGGACCAACAATAGATTGCAAAGGAAGAAGAATTTCTAAACATATACCTCGAACTGTTTTGACGCCCACGCACTCAAAAACACCAAAGACGAGAGGAAATCAGCACCCAAGTTCAGAGCTGTATAAATTTGAAGAAGACATATTTAAATAAATTAGGGTTTACAGGATACATGGCGGAAAGAAAATAAAGGGTTTTTGTAAAGGATATGTCGCACGAAGAAAATGAAGGGTTTTTAGAGGATTTTTATAATTACAGGCGCTAAATGAATTTTGGTTTGGCGCTCTTTATTTTTCATTGATTTGTGGCAAATTAATTAAAGTCCCCACTATTTGCTTAATATTTTGTGGCAAACAAAAAATTCCCCCCAATATATTGTATGATATGCGGGGATTTCATTAATTCCCCACTAATAATTACTTTATGTGGCAATTTTAAAATTCGCCACTAACAGCTTGATATTTGAGGTGTAATATTTGTCTGCCACAAATGTAATATATATAGTGGCGAATTTAATTACCCCACTATTTTTCCCCACTAAAAACCTCTTTTCTTGTAGTGTTGCCATATACAAACTCTTATCCGAAGACAATTGTTTCCAAGCATCAACAAATGGCTGCTTATAAATTTCAGTTTTAGCAACTGCTTTATCAATGAAACCCAAGGCTAGATTGAATTGAATAATTAAATTCGTAGCCAAATAATCTAAATTGAATAACCCTAGGACTATCCAAATCAAAATTATCAGCTTTGTAAAACTGAAATGTAGTATAAAATTCTCTTGTTAATTCAATGTAAGTAGGACAATTAATTGAAAAGTAAATCTTCCAATAACTATTAGCAACCAATTCTTCAAAGGACTCAACTAAGCTAAAATGTTGAAGGGTAGTATAATCAATATACTTGCAATGAAGAACAAGTGTGGGGAGGGAGCATCAATTGCCTAAATATTTCCAAAAAGAAAAAAAAAACTTAAAACAAGACTTGGAACTCCATTTCTCTTTTATACAACTAGCTTTCATTGATTTTTAATGTGATATGTATTCTTAAAATCTAAATTTTGATGAATGATTAAGGCAAGTATCAAATTAGTTTTTCTTAAAAAAAAATTGGGATTTTTGCTGATTTTAACATTGGAATTGGATGGAAAAGTACAAGATTTAACTCTATTTAACATATGTGAGCTTTTGATCCCTTTGAGCAATTCATTATTTATTGCTCCATATTTCTTGTTGTGTGTTTAATCAAACATAATTTGTTTATTCTAGAATTTGCTCTATGATGCATTTCAAGACCACATAGATGATTGTGCTTTCAAAATGATTTGGGTATTTAGGTCTAGCCAATTTTGAATTCTTAAATAGTCTACCCGCCTCTTTTCCATTAGTTAACCCTTTTGAGTCTCTAGCATTTTTCTTTCATTAACACACCTCATTTCACACGTTTCCTTTTCACTTTTATCCTTTTAAATTACCCAATTTTTCAAAGAATTAGTAAGTCGAATAATTTCTCTTCAATTATTAATATTTTCAGTCAAACTATTATCGTAATTGGGGTGAACTTTTCACCACCCCCATCTTTGATGTTCTTCTTATTAAAAAAAAGAAAAGAAAAAAAATCATCCTACAAGAACTTGCTTTATTTCACTCTTCGTATGTGAAGTGTGAAGAATTCAAACATCATTCGAATATTCCTCAGTATGCTTGAACACTTGTTATCAGTAGCACATTTTCTTAAAGCTACTTCTTAATTTTAGTTGCGTCTTGTTATCTTAAAAAAGGCACTGAATTTATCATTTTCTTCAATTGTAGACTCACGTTACTTTGGCTTACTATTCTTATTTTTGCCCAAAATTTCCTTTCTTGTCGTACCCTTACCTAAGCCCCGTTACAACCTTGAACAAAGACCCATTGATTGTTTGCATACTTTCATTCGAAGTGGTGGCGATTTGATCTTTGAGCAAACTTATGGTAATGACATGTTTATGTGTTGATTCGAGTGCTTATTGATTACCCTAAACACTTTGAGTGAATAGAGTGAATTCCCTTTGTGAGAGAGTTAAATTTTGTGTTTTGATTCCAAGGAAAATGTTGAAAGAAGTTAAATGCTTGTTTTCTCTATTAAAATTTAATGCTTCTATTACTTGCCTATGATTTATTCTTCTTAATGGAAATTCTTGATGCATACTCACTAGTGAGATCGTGTGGATAGTTCTTAATTGTGTTTTGGATGTTTTATATGATGACTAGACCATTTTAGTCTTACTACTTTCTACCTTATTCTATGTAATTTGGAAATATTTGGTGTTCAATTGATGTTTTTCATCTCATATTTTATTTTGAGAGAAAGTTTAGGTGTTTGGTGAAAAATTTAGAAATTTGTGGCCTTTAAGAGCATTTTGGAGTATTTACAAATCAAAGACCAAGTTCAGTTAAGGCGTGGACACGTTCTGTCTCAAACTAATCTGTAATTAACTATAGCCAACTTTAGTTAAGGCGTGGACACGTGGTTGGACGAATTTGGAAGAAAAAATAAGATATTTGCATATTTGATTTGGAAATATTATCTTATTTAGTTGTATTTTATTTTAGTTAGAATTTGAATATTTCTTATTATTTCTAATTTAATCATTAATTAATTAAAGATTCAATGTTATTTCTTTCCTTATCTCTTAGGGATATTTTAGTTTTTCTTCTTATAGGTTTTTCTTATAAATAGAGACTTAACATTCCTTAGAGAGATGAACTAGGTTTTACAGATTTTCTATTGTATTGTTGAGTTATTTTCATTATGAGTAGCTAAGTTTCATTTTCTGATTCAAGAGTGAATTCATTTGGCTGAAAGTTGTGAGTTTTCTTGTATTAAATCTTTCAAGTATTAATTCAAGTTCTAATTTTTTTTCTTCATTTCTTTTTTCTGATTATTGAATCGTATTCAATCTTTTATTGCTAAGTAATCGTTCTTGATTCGTAATTGTTTTGAATGAATTACAACAAGTTGCAGTCGATCTTGAGTAACTGAGTTTTTGCTTGAGATTGATTGAGAAGAAGATTCAGTCAATTGCTATTATTTGTGACAGTTCTCTCAATAGGAATTGATTTGATAAACTTTCTTAATCCTAATATGGTTATTGAGAAATTGGATATATTTCATTCCCTTTTCTTAATAATTAGGTTGATTTAGATGCTTCATTTAAATTAATAAATTAAGAGAAAGTGAAAGAGTGATTAGGCAATCCTTACACTTTTTGATTAAAGATTTGGATTTTAATTTTTTTATCATTTACACCAAGGATCAACGAACACCCAATGAACCCAGTCTCTCGAATAAGGTTTTCTCATTATTGAATTCCAATTTTCTTTGTTTATTTTGATTTAATCATCTCTCACAATCAAACCCCCCTTTTTTTTTTATTTGCTCATTTGATTTAAGAGGTTGATTGTTCTTAGGATTCGACATGGTCTTACTAATACTACAAATCAAATTATAGTCCAATAAAGGGATCAGTAAATTATAAATCTATTTTTTCGGGTTTCAACAAACCCATCACCGGACTATGGTCATATTGTTTCTCACTCCTTGTATTGAAGGGAGTTTCCACATAAAAATTGATGCGTGTTTTCTTTGATTGTTGTGGCCGCCATTTTATTACTATCCATTATTGTGGTTTTGTTATTGTTCTATTTGTTAGTTTCCTCAAAGATTCATTTAAATCGAAAAAGGATTGATAATAAAAATTAATTTCACACTGTTGTTATTTCCGTTGTTGGTCATTTTCCATCAGTGCATTGTGAATGATTATTTTGAGTGAGATAAGAGTGATATATGCATTATGTGATATTAATAGTAATTGGCAATCCATCAAACAGATGGGATATTGATCAAAGAAGAAAACTTATATATGCTAGCGAGGACTGATCTTGATATTTTATAGGCCGTGAACAAAATAAAAGATAAATATCTTTATTAATAATAAAAAATTGTACTTAAAAGTTTAAAGGAAAAAGTATAAAAATAAATATTGTGGTTATATCTGTTTTCAATCGCAACCAATATGGTTTAAAAAATTTCAAAATGGTACCATGTACTTCAATCCACTAGCAAACATAGGCATTACTATCTAACGGTGTTAAAAATGCTGAGGTGGCAGTCAAAGTCAAAAGGTTCGAGGGGTAATTTTGTCATTTTATATATACTATATTTTCTAATTTATTATATTTTTAAAATTTTAAATCTTACCCAATAGACAATTGACACCTCAAACCTTTTGACTTTGACTGCCACCTTAGCATTTTTAACATCGTTAGACAGGAATGCCTATGTTTGCTAATTGAAGTACATAGTACCATTTTAAAAAAATTTAAAACCACATAGATTGCGATTGAAAATATATATAACTACAAGGTTTATTTATGTGCTTTTTCTAAGTTAAAAATAAAAATTATATCTATTTTTAGGTCTTATGTTACGTATCATATTAATAGTGAATTACTATACATAGCCACAATTTCCTACCTCTAGCCCCGTGAATAGACGGAAATACCATTTGGACAAATTTTCAAAAATCCCAAAACCTCTCAAACACCCTAAACGCTATTGGATCAAATTCGGACTAATTTCTCAACCAAACCATGGATCGTGATAGGGGCGGTAAAGGGAAAGTAAAAAAGGTATGATTTACGATTTTATTTTGATGATTTTAGCTTCGTTTTTTAATCTATGCGGGATTTTTTAGAATCACCGGAATCGCACTCGGACGTATGAACATTACGCCCGACCTGTGGTTCGGGCGTTTGAACATCACGCCCGACCTATGGTGTAGGCGTGATAGCCTCATGCCCGCACCATAGGTCGGGCGTAATGTTCAAACGTCCGAACCACATGTCGGATGTAATGTTCATACGCCTGCACCATAGGTCGGGCGTAATGTTCATACGCCCGAGTGATATTTGGTGTTTTTTTATTTTTTAAATAAATATAATTACATTTAATTATATTGTTAAATGCTAAATGTTTGATTATAATTTATATGTTAAATGTTTAGATTAATTTGATTATAATTTATATGTTAAATATTAAATGTTTAGATTAATTTGATTATAATTTATATGTTAAATGTTAAATGTTATAAATTATATTGTTGTAAATGTTAAATGTTTATGTTGTAAATGTTTATTGTTGTTAAATGTTTTTGTTTATGTTTATGTTGTAAATATAATTTTATTTAAATGTTTATGTTGTAAATTATATTCTTTTCCAATTTAATTGTTGTAAATTGTATATGTAAATTTAGTTGTTGTAAATCATAATTGTTTTTAATGTAATTTTGTAACGGAGCGGTCTACTATCGCGGGGAAATCTATCCCGTCATCTGCTCGTCGTCTAGATATGGACGAGGAGGAGGATACACCACGGCATACGAGACAGCGTGGTATTGATGTATTGGGTCGTAGGCGGAGAGGGGCTGCGACGCAGCAGGTGCGGAGGGGTCCGATTGAGGAGGCTGTATTAGATTAGCCCGAGATTCAGGGAGCGGAGGCGGCGACGGATTATTATGATGACCGAGATCATGTTGTTGATGTTGTGGATGACTATTTCCAGGAGGTAGCCCAGGTACAGCGACAACCTGTATCTGGTGGTGATGATGAGGGTGAGGATGGCGATGAGCAGGCGACCTAGGGCAGACAACACAGAGGTGGTCGCTTTGCGAGTACAAGTACTTTTAATTTGCGTATAGTATTTTAAATTTTAGTATAGTATAGTATAGTATTTATAATTTTAGTATAGTATAATATAATTTTATAATTTTAGTATAGTATAGTATAATTTTATAATGTTATAATTTTAGTATAGTATAGTATAATTTTATAATTTTATAATTTTAGTATAGTATTTTTAATTTTTAGTATAGTATAGTATAATTTTAGTATAGTATTTTATAATTTTAGTATAGTATTTATAATTTTAGTATTATTTAAAATTTCAGGGACCAACAAACGTCCCAAAGCTAGTGAGGACCACAGATGGATTGTTTCTAGGCCGGTGGATGGTGGCCCTATTGATGGTTCCGTGATTTCTAGTTTTCTAGGACATGTTGCCTCACGGATGTTGGGAGGGGAGCTTCGATCGTTTCTGAGATGCTACAACAGATCATTAACATGTCAGAATTTGGGTGTGTGGTTACGTGGTACGACACCTGAGGTAAGAATAATTATATATGTGTCATTTTACAGATGAAGGATATGATCGAGAGGACTGGGTTGTCTCACCTCCCATCCACCATGTTCAGGAACCTCGACGCCCCGCTCATATCTACGTTCGTGGAGCGGTGGCAGCCCGATACGAACTCCTTCCACATGCCGTTCGGGGAGATGACTATTCTACTACATGATGTATGGCAGATTTTGCGTATCTCGATCGACGGTCCGATGGTCTCTGAGTCATGCAGTACTGAGCGGCTGCATGCCATGTGCATGATGATGTTCGAGGTGGATCAAGAGGAGTTGTTGTCGCCGCTCTGAAAATACTGGAGTGGTGGAGGTGTATTTGTTGATGCTGTACACAGACTTACCAGCGAGGGTAGGGATGACGCGACTCGGGCCACGGCGTGGATGTGGCTTATGCTCGGATCCACCTTGTTTGTCGACAAGAGTGGCGATAGGATTAGGCCGTCCCATCTGGCTGAGGTTCACGACGGTGTCAGAGGGGCATCTGGACTTTCATGGGGGTTTGCTACACTTGCCACATTATATCGACAGTTGGGGATAGCGAGCAGAGGAGACTGCTCTGGTATTTGCGGATGTTTGACGCTACTACATGCGTGGATATACGAGTATTTTCCGGTGTTTCGGCCGCATAGACTACCACTCAGAATCCCAGCTGACAGTCCCCAGGCATGCAGATGGGAGGTCGGGGTTCCAGGCAGGACGACCGCCCGACTAGAGACCATACATGCACAGTTGGACCGCATGACGACGGTCGAGGTATTTTATAATTATATTTTTAATTTTATAATTTTGGTATAGTTTTATTTATAATTTTAGTATTAATTATATTTATAATTTTAATTTTATAATTTTGGTATAGTTTTATTTATAATTTTAGTATAGTAATTTTAATTTTAATTTTAATTTAAGTATTGTTTATAGTATATTATTATTTATTATTGAATATTATTTTTTTGCAGGTGACGTGGTTGCCTTATGGTCATGTCCCCGATGATGATCAGCTTCGAGTGTCCTACGCCGGTTGGATACGGTGTAGAGACATTGTCGAGCCGTATATGCCGGATCGAGCCTTACGTCATGTCGGATATACTCAGCATATCCCGACTGAGCGTATTAGACCTGATAGAGTAATACGGCCATGGAAGTCTTTATCGTACAGGCTCACGCATTCCTCTGTCACAGTTGACGATACATGGCGGAGATTTCCATCGGCTCGGGGCATTGATCGGAGATGCCGGCTAGTTGGATACGATCCCACTGCCTATGATCCTGCTTACATGGACTGGTACATGCGTTATTCACATCCTCATCTCCTTCATGCCAGACAGGATGGACCAGTCCAGTTTGCTCGCTCCAACAGCGAATATGTAAGTTTATTATTATTTAATATTAGTTTAGATGTATTTGTTTTTTAATATTTATTAAATTTTTTTACAGTGGGTTAGCTGGTTGTGGCGTATCACACAGCGAGCGGCTACCGGCCGAACTGATAAGGAGGCTCCACTTATTAGGAGCGAGATGGATGAGTTTATGGACGCGTGGTGTCGGGCGAACTGAAATATGTTTGTATGAGTTTATCTATTAGAACTTATTACATTTTAACACTTTTGAGATTATATGTACTCTTTTATGTTTATTAATTTATTTTAATGTTTATGTTGTTAAATTTTATTTCTAAAAGAGTAATCCGAGTTAAATTCCGTAATTTTTATTTCTAAAAGGTTAATCTGAGTTAAAATTCTACATTTTCTTCCAATCCCAGCCGCGCGGGCGTGAGGATATCACGCATCACCACAAGGTGAGGCGTGAGGCTATCACGTCCGTACCTATGGTGAGGCGTGATAGCCTCACGCCCGCATGCCGAGAGAGGTAATTATCCTCCATTTCCCACCCCAAAGTCTCAAATGGTATTTTCGCCCTTTCACGGGGCTAGAGGTGGGAAATGGAGGCTATGTTTAACAACACCCTATGAATAACATCACTCGCCTCAATAATTTATTTTTAAAATAGTTCTCTTTTTATCCATGTTAATAAGATTAAGCAACTAATTTATAAATACCTTGATAGACTGATTAGTTAGAACTTGACTTTTAATACTAAAAAACAACACATAAAAGCTACAAAATAAATAAATAAATAAATTATATATTTGAAGTAAATAATCTCCAACCTCAGTTTTCTCTGAATAATAATAAATTTAAAACCCAAGGGAGGGGGAGGGGATAAGGATACAATTAGTCAATGTTTCCAATTCATTTCATAGATATTTTCTAATTGACTTGACTTACTATGCATTTTATTATTATGGTTGATATTAAAAGAAAATAAATGAAAAATTAAATGTATTGATGTTAAAAGAAAAGAAATGAATCAATATGTTTGTCCCTCAAAAATAAAAATAAATATTGATATTAAAACAAAGAAATTAAATAATTAGGATTGTAAATGAATCGAGCCGCTCATGAACGATTCGATCGGTTCAATTTGGTTCGATTTATAATTGAGTCACTCACTAACATGATTTAAAAGATTGATTTGTAAATAAACGAGTGGAAGTTGAACACGGAAAAGCTCGACTCGAAACCTCGATTATAGACCTGTGAATAAATTTATAAACATGCTCGTTAGAAACTCATAAAAATATCCAATATTATTTACAGTTAACTATTATAATTTGATATGGCCCATTCCAGATTCTTTTATTTCGTTTATAATAATAAATTACTTTTAAATTTAAAGGTATCATTTATTGTAAGAAAATAAAAAAAATAAAAAACTAATAAGATACGTCCAAATTTCATGCAACTAATTGAATAAGAGGTAACTTTCATGTATGAAGGAATTTCAAAATTAAGCTACAAGTCAAAATGAGAAGAAGTTAAGCAATTTGGGGCGAATTGCCAAAATCCACGTGTCTGTGAACATTGGTGGAGAAAAAAACAAAACTGCGTAAAAACGTATATATATTTACTACGTTATAAAATAACAAACAAGTCAGGATGGCCGAGTGGTCTAAGGCGCCAGACTCAAGTTCTGGTCTTCGTGAGAGGGCGTGGGTTCAAATCCCACTTCTGACATTTTTTTCCCTTTTTTAACCACATTATTTCATTTCTTTTCTTTCAACATCAATATTTTTTTTTTTTTCGAGGGACAAGCGCACTATTTCATTTCTTTTCTTTTAACATCAATGACAATAACTCACAACATAATAATTAAATGCACAAATGAGTCAAGTCAATTAGAATAGCCAGATAAAATAACTAAAAAATGAATTGTTATTTAATTTCTTAGTAAGCATATATACTATACAACACATTTCAAGATTGAGAATTTATATATACATGGAAGAGTTTTCAATGGTGAGTCTCCATTAATGGAGATCATTGTATTTTGAATAAATCACCTGCTACAGGAGGTTACCAACAGGTTATCAGGTTACCTAAAAACATAATTCTCTCTCCATAATAAAACCAAAATCACAATATTTCTCTCATATTAATTATCACGGTTTTTCTTATAAAACATAATAAAAAAATAAAAAATAAAATTAAATCATTTTTTTATAATTTTCACGTTACTGTTATTGAACATACCAAATCACAAAATAATATACAACACTAACTTTGCTCCTCTACTTCCAATTTTGAATCAAATCATATTATATTTTTGTTTTACCCATGGAGTATAAAAAAAAACTATATAATAAAATAAACAAAAAATTGAACAGTTCATATTTATATTTGTAATTCAATATAATATAAATTTGACTTGTTAATTTATTAATTCCTACTACTTTTCAAAAAAAATTAATTAATTCCTACTTAATTTTCTATTTTGTTTTTATATATATATATATTTTGGTTGATACTATATTATAGTGTAAATTACACCAATGCCACTAAACTTTGTTTTTTTTAACGATATAACTATTGAATTTTATAAACTTAATATAAAAGTCACTTAATTTTACACCTTTTAACATTTGTGGTCACTAAACTTTAAATAATTTTTTAAAATGACCCTTAACGAACTGAAAATGAAAATATTCAAGAATTAAAGTTGTTCGGAACGATATTTACCATGGAACCTCATTTTTTATTTTCCAAAATCACAATTTTTGGAGATTTCTCTCTCTAAAAATTCATTCTCTTTCCTAACCAAACAACATCTAAATGGTCTCAAAATAAAAAAAATTTAAAAATTAAAGTTGCTTATAATATCATTAATTCTTAGAATTTTTTATTTTTACACCGTTAATGGTCGTGTTGAGGCATTGAGTGGCCACATGTGTTAAAAAGTGCAAAGTTGGGCGGCCACATTAATTTAATGCTATGTTACTTACGTCCCATTAAGTTACGCTACGTTACGTAATGTAACGTTATCTAAACATATAAGGTTTATGTAAAGTTCAAATGTTTTACGTAAAACTCGATTTTTCAAAATGTTACTGATTTTTTTTTTTGTAAAAATACAACTTTACGTTAATTAAGTCCAACTTTACATAAATTATCTCTAAAAATGTGAGATTGACGTAAAGTTCAAAAAATTTACATGAAAGTAACATTTTTCGCGAAACTAAGTGATTTTGATTTTATAACATAGGTAAAGGCTATGCTTACTTTGTTTTTGACAAAGTAAGCCTTACTTTGTGTGTTTTCACCATTGGATTAATTTTATACTTCATCATCCAATGGTGAAAACATACCAAGTAATGGTACTATGTCAAAAATAAAGTAATCATAGAAGGCACCTTATAACATAATAACTTTACATAAATTGAGCTTATATTATTACATTACGTTACGTTACGTTATGTATATTATGTTATGTTATGTCACGTTACGTCACATTACGTCATATCAAGCTACGTTACATCACATTACATCATATCAAGTTACGTTACGTCACATTACGTCATATCAAGTTACGTTATGTGATGTTATGTCACATTACCTTACGTCACATTACACTATGTTACATTATGTTACGTTAGGTTACGTTACACTTCGTTACATCATGTTATCTCATGTTACGTTACGTCACATTACGTTACGTTACGTTACGTTACGTTACGTTACGTTACGTTACGTTACGTTACGTTACGTTACGTCACGTTATGTCACATTACCTTACGTCACATTACCCCATGTCAAGTTATGTTACATTATGTTACGTTATGTTTCGTTACATCATGTTACATCACATCACGTCATGTTGCATTACGTTACATTGTGTTACGTCACGTCACGTTGCATTACGTTACATTGGATTATGTTACGTTACATTATATTACATTCTGTTTCGTTACGTTCCATTCCGTTACGTTACGTTACATTGCATTACGTTATGTTACGTTACGTTACATTATGTTACGTTACATTGGGGATTATAAGCTCAACGACTGTTTATAAATAAATGAAAGCTTAAAGAAGTAAAAAAAGCTAAGGATTTTAAATTGAACTTTTAATCCTAAGGATTTATAAATGGAGCTTATAATTATTACGTTACGTTACGTTAGATTACTTATGTTACGTTAAGTTACGTCATTTTACATCATGTCAAGTTATGTTAGGTTACATTACGTTAGGTTACGTTACGTCACGTCACATTATGTTACATTACGTTATGTCACGTTACATAATGTTATGTTACGATACATTACATCATGTTATGTAACATTATGACGTGTCAAGTTAAGTTACATTACATCGTGTCAAGTTACGTTACGTTACGTTATGTCACGTTACATGACATCACGTTACGTTATGTTCTGTCATATTACGTTATGTTACATTACATTACATCACATCACATTATGTTACTTTACGTTACACTAAGTTACGTTATGTTTGGTTGGGGATCGTAAGCTCAATTACTATTTATAAATAAATCAAAGCTTAAAGAAATAAAAAAACCTAAGGATTTTAAAGTGAGCTTACAATACTAAGGATTTATAGGTTGAGCTTACAGTCCAAAGGATTTATAAATTGAGCTTATAATTATTGTGTTACGTTACGTTTTTTAACATTACGTTACATTACGTAATGTTACGTTACAATTACTGTTTATAAATAAATCAAAGCTTGAAGAAATAAAAAAAAACCCTAAGGATTTTAAAGTGAGCTAATAAACTGAGGATTTATAGGTTGAACTTCCAGTCCTAAGGATATATAAATTTAGCTTATAATTATTATGTTACATAACATAATGTTATGTAACGTTATGTTACGTCACGTTGCGTTACGTTACGTCATATTACATTACGTCACATTACGTTATATCACGTTACCTTACGTCATGTCACATTACGTTACGTTACGTTATGTTACGTTACGTTATGTTACGTTACGTTACGTTACGTTACGTTACGTCACTTACTTTAGTTACATTAAGTGATGTTTCGATTCAATGATGTTGCAGTTCAATGATGTTTCAGTTTAGGAATATTTTAGTTTAGGAATATTTCAGTTCAATGATGTTTTAGTTTAGTAATGTTTCAGTTCAGTAATGTTTCAATTCAGTAATATTTCAGTTTAGTGATGTTTCAGTTCGGTAATGTTTCAGTTGAGTAAGGTTTTAGTTTAGTAGTATTTCAGGTCAGTGATGTTTAAGTTAAATGATGTTTCAGTTCAGTGATATTTTAAGTCAGTGATGTTTCAGTTCATCGTTTAGTGATATTCAGTTTAGTAATATTTCAGTTCAGTGATGTTTCAGTTTAGTTATATTCCAGTTCAATGATGTTTCAGTTCACTAATATTTTAGTTCAGTAATGTTCCAATTCAGTGGTGTTTCGATTCAGTAATGTTTTAGTTGAGTGATGTTTCAATTTCGTAACATTTCAGTTTAGTAATGTTTCAGTTCAGTAATGTTTGAGTTTAGTAATGTGTAAGTTCAGTGATGTTTCAGTTCAGTAATGTTTCAGTTTATTCATCTTTGAGTTCAGTAATGTTTCAATTTAGTAATGCTTCAATTTATTATTGTTTCAGTTTAGTATGATTTCAGTTGAGTAATATTTGAGTTTAGTAATATTTCAGTTCAGTGATGTTTTAGTTCAGTGATGTTTCGGTTCAGTGATGTTTCAGTTTAGTAATGTTTCAGTTTAGTGATGTTTTAGTTCAGTGATGTTTCGGTTCAGTAATATTTCAGTTCAGTGATGTTATAGTTCAGTAATATTTCAGTTCAGTAATGTTTCAATTTAGTAATGTTTAAATTTGATAATGTTTCAGTTCAGTGATGTTTGAGTTCATTAATGTTTCAGTTGAGTAAGGTTTTAGTTTAGTGATATTTCAGTTTAGTAATGTTTGAGTTTAGTGATGTTTAAGTTCAGTGATGTTTCGGTTTAGTGATGTTTCAGTTCAGTGATGTTACATTTCAGTAATATTTCAGTTCAATGATATTTTAGTTCAGTAATATTTCACGTCAGTAATGTTTCAGTTGAGTAATGTTTCTGTTTAGTAATGTTTCAATTCGGTAATGTTTCAGTTCAGTGATGCTTCAGTTTAGTAATATTTCAGTTGAGTAATATTTTAGTTAAGTGATGTTTCAGTTCAGTAATATTTCAGTTTAGTGAGGTTTCAGTTGAGTGATGTTTCAGTTTAGTAATATTTCAGTTCAATGATGTTTCAGTTCATTAATATTTCAGTTGAGTGGTGTTTCAGTTCACTAATGTTTCAGTTGCGTGGTGTTTGAGTTTAGTAATGTTTGAGTTTAGTAATGTTTCAATTGAGTGATGCTTCAGTTCAGTAATGTTTTAGTTTACTAATTTTTCAATTCGGTAATGTTTCAGTTCAGTGATGTTCCAGTTCAGTAATGTCTCAGTTGAGTAAGGTTTCAGTTTAGTAATATTTCAGTTTATTGATATTTTAGTTAAGTGATGTTTCAGTTCAGTATTTTTTGGTTCAGTGATATTCAGTTTAGTAATATTTCAGTTCAGTGATGTTTCAGTTTAGTAATATTTCAGTTTAGTAATATTTCAGTTGAGTGATGTTTCAGTTCAGTGATGTTTCAGTTCAATATTTCAGTTCTGTAATGTTTCAGTTAAGTAATGTTTCAGTTGACTGATGTTTCAGTTTAATAATGTTTCAGTTCAGTAATGTTTCAGTTCAGTAAAGTTTCAGTTCATTGATGTTTCAATTCAGTAATATTTCAGTTTAGTAATCTTTAAGTTCAATTAGTAATCTTTAAGTTCAGTAATATTTCAGTTTAGTGATGTTTCAGTTCAGTAATATTTTAGTTCAGTGATGTTTCAGTTTAGTGATGTTTCAGTTCAGTAAAATTTCAGTTCAATGATGTTTTAGTTCAATAATATTTCAGTTTAGTAATGTTTCAATTTAATAATGTTTTTGTTTAGTGATGTTTCAGCTCAGTAATGTTTCAGTTCAGTATTATTTCAGTTGAGTGATGTTTTAGTTTAGTAATGTTTCAGTTTAGTAATATTTCAGTTCAGTAATGTTTCAGTTTAGTAATCTTTTAGTTAAGTAATGTTTCAGTTCAATGATGTTTCAGTTTAGTAATATTTTAGTTCAATGATGTCTTAGTTCATTAATGTTTCAGTTTAGTAATATTTCAGTTTAGTGTTGTTTTAGTTTAGTAATATTTCAGTTCAGTAATGTTTCAGTTTAGTGATGTTTCAGTTCAGTAATGTTTCAGTTTAGTAATGTTTCAGGTTAGTAATGTTTCAGTTCAGTAATGTTTCCGTTGAGTGATGTTTGAGTTCAGTTAAGTTTGAAGTCAGTAATATTTCTGTTCAGTAATATTTGAGTTTAGTAATGTTTCGGTTTAGGTAATCTTTGAGTTCAGTGATGTTTGAGTTCAGTGATGTTTGAGTTCAATGATGTTTCAGTTCAGTGATGTTTTAGTTCAGTGATGTTTCAGTTCAGTAATATTTCAGTTTAGTAATATTTCAGTTCAGTAATATTTCAGTTCATTGATGTTTTAGTTCAGTAATATTTCAGTTCAGTAATGTTTCAGTTCAGTGATGTTTCAGTTCAGTAATATTTCAGTTTAGTAATCTTTTAGTTTAGTAATATTTCAATTTAGTGATGTTTCAGTTCAGTGATGTTTCAGTTTAGTCATATTTCAGTTTAGTGATATTTCAATTCAGTAATATTTCAGTTTAGTGATGTTTTAGTTCAGTAATATTTTAGTTCAGTAATATTTCAGTTCAGTAATGTTTCAACTTAGTAATATTTCAATTCGGTAATGTTTCAGTTCAATGATCTTTCAGTTCAGTAATGTTTCAGTTGTGTAAGGTTTCAGTTTAGTAATATTTCAGTTAACTGATATTTAAGTTTAGTGATGTTTCGGTTCAGTGATATTCAGTTTAGTAATATTTCAGTTCAGTGGTGTTTCAGTTCAGTAATGTTTCAGTTTAGTAATATTTCAGTTTAGTGATGTTTCAGTTCAGTGATGTTTCAGTTTAATGATATTTCAGTTCAGTAGTATTTCAGTTCAATGATGTTTTAGTTCAGTAATATTCCAGTTCAGTAATGTTTCAGTTCAGTAATATTTCTGTTTACTAATGTTTCAATTCGATAATGTTTCAGTTTAGTGAGGTTTCAGTTCAGTAATGTTTCAGTTGAGTAATGTTTCAGTTTAGTAGTATTTCAGTTCAGTGATGTTGCAGTTCAGTAATGTTTCAGTTCAATAATATTTCAGATCAGTAATGTTTCAGTTCAGTGATGTTTCAGTTTAGTGATATTCAATTTAGTAATATTTCATTTTAGTGACATTTTAGTTCAGCAATGTTTCAGATTAGTAATATTTCAGTTCAATGGTGTTTCAGTTCAGTAATGTTTCAGTTCAGTAATATTTCAGTTAAGTAATGTTTTAGTTGAGTAATGTTTCAGTTTAGTAATATTTTAGTGCAGTAATGTTTTAGTTGAATGATATTTCAGTTCAGTAATATTTCAGTTGAATGATGTTTCAGTTCGGTAATGTTTTAGTTTAGTAACGTTTCAGTTCAGTAATGTTTGAGTTCGGTAATGTTTCAACTCAGTAATATTTGAGTTCAGTAATATTTCAGTTTAGTGATGTTTGAGTTCAGTAATATTTCAGTTCAGTGATGTTTTAGTTCAGTAATGTTTCAGTTCAATGATGTTTTAATTCAGTGATGTTTGAGTTGAGTGATGTTTCAATTCAAAATATTTCAGTTGAGTGATGTTTCAGTTTAGTAATATTTCAGTTTAGTAATGTTTCAGTTCGGTGATATTTGAGTTCCCTAAAGTTTTCTATTTAGTGATATTTACGTTACGTTACATTACGTTTGTGTGAGGATATAAATCAATTGAATGAAGGAAGTAGTATTTAATACGACATCTAAATGGATGACATTAGATATTTATTATTGTCATTAGTGTGACATTAGAATATATGAATTATAGAGATTGTAAGTTTAATGATTGTTTATAAATAAATGAATGCTTAAAAAAATAAAAAAATAAAATTAAGGATTTACAAATTGATCTTGGAATCCTAAGAATTTACAAATTGAGCTTAAAATCCTAGAAATGTATAAATTGAGCTTATAATTCGAAGGTAATAAATAAGGGGACAACACCATTAATTAGAACATCATTAATGTTGTATTTGGTTATCATAAATAATGTTGTACATTCTCAGTGTCAAGCTTTTCGTGTTCCCAATGAATAATCATTTATTAAGATTTAATCCATATAACATTGATTAGACGGGTACAAAATTACTTAAAAGAAGACGTCTTCTTATGTAAAATAAAAACATCCGGGAAAAAAAATTATTTCTTGGAAGTTGGTTATATCTTGAGGAAAGAGAAAACATTTTTCAAAGCACAATATTCCAAGTTACAACTGACATGTCATCAGGTAAAACCTATTTTAATATTAAATCACAACTTAAATCATGGACCACTAGATCTTTATCCAATCGCTATTAAACACTCACCATATATGGAGATAATTTAGTGCTCACCATTAAGAACAACCCTATATATATATGGTAAAGGCTATGCTTACTTTGTTTTTGACAAAGTAAGCCATACTTTGTGTGTTTTCACCATTGGATTAATTTTACACTCCATCATCCAACAGTGAAAACACACCAAGTAATGGTACTTTGTCAAAAACAAAGTAACCATAGAAGGCACCATATATATATATATATATATAGAAGAGATCAGGTGTGACACATCTCTTATGGTGTGACAAGGCTTATTATGTGATAAGGACCAATTTTGTAATTAACCAAAATAAATAAAAGGAAAGAGAAAATTGTTTTATTTTTTTTCTTTAAAATACATTTTCCCAAATTTTCCAACCTCGTTTTTCAAAAAATTTTATACCGTTGGACTCGTCTTAATTAAATGGTCATTTTAAGATCCATGAAGCTCAAGTAAAAGAAATTCCGGTGAACGGAATCCGGGTGAGCGTTTTTCGGCAAGCAAAAAAGTGTCCAGAAAATTCTTAAAAAATTTCAGAACATGTAAAACATTATTCTAAGAAACTTTAATTCTTGGGTAGAAGCGAGATTTCTTACGGTTTAGTCCCAATAAAATTGTTTCCTTAATTTTATCCATTTTACATGCTTCAACAATTTGTTGGGTAAAAACTGTAAGGAATCTCGTTTTGAGCCAAGAATTAAAATTTCTTAAAATAATGTTTTACATGTTTTGGAATTTTTTGATAATTTTCTAGATACGTTTTTTGTCCTACTTACGTTGTTCCAAATCAATGTATCATTTGTTCCAACATAATACTTATATTGTTCCAACAGAAAATTGTTTTATTTATTTTTTTTAAAATACATTTTTCTGACATTTCTAACCTCGTTTTTTGAAAAATTTTATACTATTAGACTCGTCTAAATTAGATAGTCATTTTAAGATCCCTGAAGCTCAAGTAAAAAAAATTCCGGTGAACGGAATCCGAGTAGGCGTTTTCTGGTAAGAAAAAAAGTGTCCAGAAAATTCTAAAAAAATTCCAAAAAATGTAAAACATTATTCTAAGAAACTTTAATTCTTGGATCGAAGCGGGATTTCTTACGGTTTAGTCCCAATAAAACTTGTTCCTTAATTTTATCCATTTTACATGCTTCAACAATTTATTGGGTCAAAACTGTAAGGAATTTCGCTTTGAGCCAAGAATTAAAGTTTCTTAAAATGATGTTTTACATGTTTTTGAATTTTTTGATAATTTTCTGGATACGTTTTTTGTCCTACTTACATTGTTCCAAATCAGTGTACCATTTGTTCCAAACCAGTGTACCATTTGTTCCAACATAATACTTGCATTGTTCCAACAGAAAAATGTTTTATTTCTTTTCTTTAAAATACATTTTCCCGGTATTTCTAATATTGTTTTTCGAAAATTTTTATACTATTAGACTCGTCTAAATTAGACGGTCATTTTAAGATCCCTGAAGTTCAAGTAAAAAAAATTCCGGTTAACGGTATCCGGGTGAGCGTTTTCTGGCGAGAAACAAAGTACCCAGAAAATTCTCAAAAAATTCCAAAAAATGTAAGACATTATTCTAAGAAACTTTAATTCTTGGATCGAAGCGGGATTTCTTACAGTATAGTCCCAACAAATTGTTGAAGCATGTAAAATAGATAAAATTAAGGAAAAAGTTTTATTGGGACTAAACCGTAAGAATTCCTATTTCGACCCAAGAATTAAAGTTTCTTATAATAATGTTTTACAATTTCTGGAATTTTTTGAGAATTTTCTGGGCACTTTTTTTCTCACCAGAAAACGCCCACCCGGATTCCGTTCACTGGAATTTTTTTTACTTGAGCTTCAGGGATCTTAAAATGACCGTCTAATTTAGACGAGTCTAATAGTATTAAAATTTTCGAAAAACGATGAACCATAATATAAATACCGTTGGGGCGTTCCCTACTCAGCGACGCGCTGCACTTCCTAGACCCGGGTGTAGTGATAAATGTGCAAGGGTTGCTAGGTCGTCGCCCCGAAGCGGCGCGCCACCCCAGGACCCGGGGGTGGTGTCAAATATGCAAGGGTTGCGGGTAAATAAGCTAGTCCACGGTAATGGTAGGGGTAGGGGTAAGGGTAGTAGGTTACGCTTTGGGACATGGAACATAGGTTCTTTGACAGGAAGATTAGCTGAAATTGTAGATGTTATGAAGAGGAGGAGAATAAATATATTATGCCTACAAGAAACCAAGTGGGTTGGAGCCAAGGCTAGAGAGATAGCTCCTTGGGGTTATAAGCTTTGGTACTCAGGAAAGGATAAGGGTAGAAATGGAGTAGGTATTCTTATTGATAGGGAGTATATTGATGAGGTAGTAGCGGTGTCTAGGAAGAGCGATAGAATTATGAGTGTTAAGCTAGTGATAGGGGATGAGGTTGTGAATGTCATTAGTGCATATGCGCCACAAATAGGATTAGATGTGTCTATAAGACAAGCTTTTTGGGATGACTTAGAGGAAGTGGTGCAACAGGTTCCTAGGGATGAAAAAATGGTACTAGGGGGTGATCTCAATGGACACGTGGGTTCTAGGCGAGATGGGTTTGAGAGTGTTCATGGAGGGTATGGTTTTGGAGATAAGAATGAAGCAGGAAATGATATTTTGGAATTCGCATCAGCCTATGACTTGAGTATCATGAACACATGGTTTATGAAGAGAACATCCCACTTAGTGACTTATCGGAGTGGCGGTAATGCGAGCCAAATTGACTTCTTCTTAGTAAGGAGTGCTTGGAGAAAGAGTTATATTGATTGTAAGGTGATCCCTGGTGAGAGTACGACAACCCAACATAGAGTAGTGGTGCTAGATTTTCGAAGTAGGAAATGTATAAGAAAACAAACACCTCAAGTAGAGACTAAGATTAAGTGGTGGAAATTGCAAGGGGAGAATCAACAAAAATTTGTGGATGAGATGACCAAAAAAGATATTTGGACTTGCAATATGGATTCAGATATAGATTCAATATGGAATAAGATGGAGCATAGTATAAGGGAAGTAGCGAAGGAAGTTCTAGGGGAATCTAAAGGTAGCATGCCACCGGGTAAGGACACATCTTGGTGGACAGAAGAAGTACGACAAGCAGTAAAGAGTAAGAGAGAATCCTATAAACTATTGGGGAAATGTAGGAGTGACGAGAACTACGAAAAATACAAAGAGGCTAAAAGGGAAGTAAAGAAGGTCATACGAGATGCTAGAGCAAAGGTGAATCGGGATCTGTATACAAGATTGGATACGAAAGAAGGGGAAAGAGACATATATAGAATTGCTCGGATGAGAGATAGGAAGACGCGAGATCTCGGAAAAGTTAAATGTGTGAAGGATGTGGACCAGAAAGTCCTAGTTGGAGATAAGGATATCAAGGAACGATGGAGGTCCTATTTTGATGACTTATTTAATGGAGATCGCCAACAAGATGTTGGAGATATAAGTATCCATCACGATATGATAAATCATGAATGCCTGCGGAGAATTCAAAAGGGTGAAGTCAAAATGGCATTAAGTAAGATGAAGTTGAAGAAAGCAGTAGGACCTGATGGCATCCCTATTGAGATTTGGAGATGTTTGGGAGAAAGAGGAATCGAATGGTTGACGACGTTCTTCAACAAAATTTGGAGAAACAATAAGATGCCATCAGAATGGAGGAAAAGTACCTTAATCCCTTTGTATAAGAACAAAGGCGATGTCCAAGATTGTGCCAACTATCGGGGAATCAAATTAATGAGTCACACTATGAAACTTTGGGAGCGAGTGATTGAACAAAGGCTAAGGAGGACGGTGAAGATCTCGGAAAACCAGTTTGGCTTTATGCCGGGAAGATCAACTATGGAAGCCATCCATCTAATGAGACAATTAATGGAGCACTATCGAAATAAGAAGAAAGACTTGCATATGGTTTTCATTGACTTGGAGAAAGCATATGATAAGGTACCAAGGGAAGTACTTTGGTGGGCCTTGATAAGGAAAGGCATTTCGCGGAAATATATTGACATCATAAAGGACATGTATGAGGGAGTATGCACGAGTGTACGTACTAGTGTTGGGAAAACTGAAGAGTTTCCTATTACGATTGGAGTGCATCAAGGTTCCGCACTAAGCCCATTTCTTTTTGCCATCGTTATGGATGAACTAACAAGTTCACTTCAAGATGGTATACCATGGTGCATGCTGTTTGCAGATGATATTGTGTTGGTTGATGAGACGAAAGAAGGAGTGGAGATGAAGTTGGAACTATGGAGGCAAACTCTAGAATCTAGAGGCTTTAAGTTGAGTCGAAGTAAGACAGAATATTTGGAGTGTAAGTTTAGCGGCCGTAGGAGTAGGGAGGCAGGGACAATCACCCTAGATGGGAGAGTTGTTCAGGCCTCGGATTGCTTCCGGTATTTAGGATCTATTATCCAAACGGATGGAGAAGTAGATGGAGATGTTGCCCATAGGATTAAAGCTGGTTGGTCGAAGTGGAAGAGTGCTACGGGTTTCCTTTGTGATCCCGGCATGCCTAATAGATTGAAGGGAAAATTCTACCGGACGGCAATTAGACCAGCATTGTTATATGGTACGGAGTGTTGGGCAGTGAAACACTGCCACATCCATAAGATGTCGGTGGCGGAGATGCGTATGTTGAGATGGATGTGTGGTCACACGAGAAAGGACCGGGTGCGTAATGAAATAATTAGGACAAAAGTAGGGGTTACATCTATTGAGAATAAAATGAGAGAAAACCGACTAAGGTGGTTTGGCCATGTGAGACGTAGAGCGCTTGATGCGCCGGTTAGGAGAACCGAAGAGTGGCAAAGGGATGTAGTGGTGAGGGGTAGGGGAAGACCTAAGCAAACTTGGAGGAGGGTGATCGGGAGTGATATGAGTTTATTGGGAATTGAGGAAAATATGGTAGTGGATAGGACGGAGTGGAGGGAGCGAATCTGTGTCGCTGACACGACTTGATTTTCACGGTTTTATATGATGGTTCATGTTAGCCGACCCCGAATCATTTCGGGACTAAGGCTTTGTTGTTGTTGTTGTTGTTGTTGATGTTAGAGATGTCGGGAAAATGTACTTTAAAGAAAAGAAATAAAACAATTTTTTCTATCATCTCTTTCATTTTATTTACCAATTTGCCACCTTGCCCTTTTTAATTATCATCAAAACTACGTAGTTTTGTTATGTCACACAATAAGCTTCTTGTCACAATTTAAGTCATTGTCACGCTGGATCTCACCCCTATATATATATATATATATATATATATATATATATATATATATATATAAGGTTGAAAAATACCCCTAACGTTTGTAATAAAAAGCAATTTTACTCTTAACATTTAAAACGTTGTAATTTTATCCTAAGAAAATTTTATCCATAGTATTGACAAGTTAAGTGAATTTGATAAATAATTCATCAAACTGTTTTCTCGGTCAAGAATCTTCCCATCTACATTTTACGTGTACGCCATTTTATCACTTATTAATAACAGATCACAAACATATGATTAGACGTAATTTTTTTTTAACAAAATTAAAAATATACCGTATTTCGTACGAAATGGACAAAAAAAAATTCGCTAAATTTATAAATATTAATCTCCAATTATATTATTAAACTACAGAAACTCTGAAATAAAATTTTTTAGAAGCAACTGATGCAATTAGTCAAAATAAGAAACAAAATATATATGTTTTATAATGCTTAAAATTGACCAAACTTATCAATCTTAGGGATAAAATTATTTTTGACTGCCAATGTTAGAGGTAAAATTACAACATTTTAGATATTAGAGATAAAATTTCTTCTAGCTATAAAAACATTAAAAATATTTTTTGTACTGTATAATTTGAATAAAAGTTCAAATAATAAATTTGTAGCAACTTTGTTTTTTCTCAAACATTTTCAAAGACGGGACAATAGGCGGAGTAGAGAGAAGGTCTCCCTTCTCTCCAGAATAGATCTCCTCTTCTACTCTTCTCCAGCTTTCATCTCCGCCACCCACCTCCTCTTTTTTCACTCTTCTCCTCTTCTTCTCCACCCAACTCAAACCGCCGAACTCTTCCTCTTTACTGCTGCTAGTTGAGGAGGAAGAAGGAAGCTTTCTTCCTTCTTTCTCCTCCCACAGTTTTTGTTCTCTGTTTTCGTTTCGGTAGTTGTTTTTCCTTTTATTTGTGTTGGTTTTTAGTTGGATCCTATATAGTTTATCGGATCTCTAGATCCGCTTGAATTGTATCTGTTGGCTAAAATCTTTATATTTGTAACATTTTCTGTTATAGCAAGAGCAGAAACGGTAGATCTTATCCGTAGATCACTGGATCTACGTGGTTGCAAAAGAAATGACTTAGATCTGAAGGTTCAGAATGGTTCAAATGTTGAAGATTAGACTACAAGTGCTTTGTGGCGAATTTGGAGTTACGATCTATATATGGGTCAAATGTTGTTTATGTTTAATGTACCTTTAATGATTTTTTTGCTTTTAATAGTCGTTTTCTTGCCCTAGTGGACTATGTATTAAGATTAGTCTTTATATATGAGGTTTTATTCTTACACACCTCCCACACGCAAATGCCCATTGGACTTGCAGCGTGCACAACACGTGTTCATCCCGTCTTGTGTTTTTAATTCCACAAATTAATGAGGTTGTCGGGACTCGAACCCGAGACCGTTTGGTCGACGAGGCTCTGATACCATGTCATGAAACCGATTGAACTAAAAGCTCGAACTTATAATTAAGACCAATTAATCTCCGACAAGTATTACTATTAAAAAAACATTTTCAAAACACGTGGATTTTGGCCTTTCCCCAGTAGCCACAAATTGCCTATCTTCTCATTCTAAATTGTAGGTTTAATTTTGAAATTCCCTAATAAATACATAGATACTTACCTTGTCCACTTTACTAAATTATGGGACTAGGCTTATTGGACTAGGGTTGTAAACTTTGGAGATATTTTATTATTTTGTAAATTTTCCTATTGCTTATCTAAACTTTTTTTAAGTGATTTATTGTTTACTGAAGTTGTTTTCTAAACTGATATATGGATATATGTTTTAACTTGTTAAAATCTCTTTTTATATAACTTACAGACTAATGAAACTTCTTTTTACAAATTCAAGAAATTAATAAAACATCTCTAAATTTCAGAAATGAAATTGAGCATAAAAGTAAAAGATCAAATCAATCAAAATGAGAAAAAAATAAAGGAATAATTGACAAACTATCAGTACTGTAGGAATCCCGTCTGAATTAAAAGTCGGATTCGGATGAAATTCTAATTGGATTCAAATACTTATTTAATTAAGAAATTAAATAAATAGAATTCTATATCCTATAAAAAGATAGTTAAGCTACACCTAACACAACAATTATTTAATTAAGAGAAATGCCATTCTCTCTCCTCCCTCCCTGTATTCGGTCGAACACTGTCTCTCTCCCGTGAGACTTCTTAGTTCATGGATTATTCGTTCTTCCTCCTAAATAATTTTAGCGTGGGAAAACATGACTAGTTTCAAATTCGTGGTTCTAAAGTGATTCTTCCGCTACATACTGAAGATTAATCAAAACTTCAAAATGTAAACCTCAAACTCGTATTTGAGTCCATTTGATTATTGGAGTAGTAAAATCTTTCATTGGTATCAAAGCCCTAGAATTTGTGTTTTAGTTAATTAATTCAGAGCTAATAGTCGAAATGATAAATTTATTCATATAAAAATTACATGATATGTTAGAGTTAATTTTTTATATGATTATGACGTGTTTAATAGATAGTTTTACGTCAGGATAGACAACAAAATCGCAATAGACAGTGTCCCTGTAACAGGGGATTCTGTTTTTATACTTTAAAACACATTTATAGTTTTAGTTAAGGCATGTGATGCCTATATCTAAAAATCAGTTTGTTATTTTGAAAATCTACCTTACCAACGTGATTGGAGGCCCCTAAAACCTGAGGAAGTTCGAATGTCCATCCGATAAAAAAAGATATCATTATGTGATCAGAAAGAAAATTTGTTTAGAACTTATTTTGGTTGGTTAGTTACAATAAAAGTTAATTAGAAGTGGTGAGATAGTTTCAATTAGTTTTATGTTTTATGGATAGATATTAATTATCATTATTAATTCATTTTCTTTAATTAAGTTAATTAGAAAGATATGCTTTTTTTTATTATTATCTCTCCAACAATCTCTTAAATTGGCTCTTAAGTTAAAATTTGAGGAGTGAGAATAAAAAATCAGCTCCAACAGCCTCTTAGTGGCTCCTCAAATCACTAAGAGCTGTTGGTCCCGTGTGATTAGTTCCAGGAGGGGATTAGGAACTAATGTAACTTTTTCGCCTAATTAATCTTGCTGACTTGATAATTTTGGTGAGTTTATTAACTCAGCTTTGGTCAGCTTGGCCGATCTTAATGTAAGACAACTTTAGTCAGATGTTGACTAAGACTGTTTCACTTGAGAGTTGGGAATTGACACTTTTGTGGTCAGCTTCCAACTCAGCACTCTAATTTACTCAGTGTCAGCTTTAAACAGTTTAAATGCTGAGTAAATATAACAAGCAACACATGCACACACACACACACACACACACACACACACACACACACACACATATATATATATATATATAAGAGTTAGAAATTACTCAGTATCACTTATCCTGGTTCGGCCTCTCTGCCTACGTCCAGTCCCCAGACTCGTCCGTGCTTTTAGAATCCAATACTGAGCTCTTTAAAGGTAGAGCACAAACCAGTTACAAGGCAGTTGAATATGCAAGAGTACCTTCCTCTATTCGTCTACTCAACTCCTACTAAGTGCTACAACCCAGCACCTAGATTTCTCTACCACTGAGTATTTACAACCAAATACTCAGCACAACACTCTCAATTCACAATTGATACAATTTGCTCTTTTTCAGATAAAGAACACTTTAGATGATTACAAAATAATCAATCTAGCATTTACACAAGGAATAGAAAGTGGGTGTAAGATTTCTTTCTTGTTTTTGAGTGCTTTGAGCTTGGATTTTTCTCTCTTGTATATTCTGTAATTCGGCAATGATCCAAGAGGATTGCTTGTCCTTTTATAGTTGAACTTTGAGGATCAAATGATTTGAATTTGATTTGTCCGTTGAATCCAAAATGGCTCTTTTGGGGGACAACCTTCTGGTCAGCTTCAGACGTGCAGGCCAATCATGTTTTCTGATTTCTTCAGATGTCAGGCTTGTCTTCTTCCTACAGACTTTGTCTTCATGCGGCAGTTTGTCTTATAGCAACGAACAGTTGACCCATGCACCTCGGAATTTGGCTTTTGCGTAATTCCAAGGCTTCTATTATTGGTGCAGACAATTGTCGGATTTGTCTTTTAGCTAACGGATCATTCATGCTGTCCTGAAGATCACTCAGCTTCACTTCGATAATTATTGTCTTTGACTGTCACCAATTCTCATACTGAGTTCTTTTTCACTCAGCTTCCATGGTCAGCTTCGTTCTGCAAGATCTAGTTCTGAAACACACTTCTTTCATGCTGAGTTCCGTTCCACTCAGCTTCTTTGATTAGCTTCTTTCTTGAGCTGTTGTTTTGAAGATGACTTATCTTCTCTTGTGATGAGTCACTCTTCACTCAGCTTGTGTTGTGTTCTCATGCTGACTTTGACCTGTCTTAATTTTTATTTCCTTTTGCATTTATATTTATACTCAATATTGAACAAACAGATTAGTACAATTAAATCAAAGCACTTAAATTTAATTGTCTCTTAATCATGGATTAAACTTAAATGATTTTGTCAAATCAAAATCTTGTGGAAATGTGTTTCAACAAGAGGCTCTCCATCCTCTCTATTAATAGAGAGTCTCTCTCCACCTTTTAGTGCCTTTTAACTTCATTTTTTAATAATAATTTATTATTGATGAGTCTCTCTCCTCACACTATTGGTAATGTAACAATAAATAACAATTTTAATAATAAAATAATAAATAAGGAGTAAATATAAGGAGCATTGTTGGAGATGATATATCTTAGCCACTCTTAAATCACTAAGAGTCAATTTTTTATATTATTTTTAGAGAGTTCACTAAGAGTCTCTTGGAGATGCTCTTAACGTTCCAATTTAATTGCTTGATATTATTTGAAATGAGTTGCTTGATATTATTTGATTCCAAAATTGGTTATGTAAAAAAAATAAAAATAAAAATAAAAATAAAAGCATCGGTTCACATAGTCGGTACAATTATAATAATAATAATAATAATAATTATTATTATTATTTATAGCTGTGTTATTATTAGGGTAATTAATTTATTAGTCCCTATATTTTGACAAAACACACTGTTTAGTCCCTATATTTTCAAAAACACATGATAAAGTCCCTAACCTTTTTCTCGATGAACTGTTTAGTCCCTAACATTTTTCTCAGTGAACTGTTTAGTCCCCGCCGTTAGACTCTCATGCAGATTTTGTTAGTCAATTTGGATTTGCGTTCTTCTTTTCCTTTATTTTCATTTCCTTTAAACTCTAATGCATCTGAAATCAACTTTGAGTGTTCTTCTTCTTGATTTTCTTCTTAATCGTTTAAATTCGTAAGCATTAGGTCTGTTCTTTTTCTTGTTCTCCATACAAATAGCTGTTGAAACACCTTTCCACATGATTTTGATGTGACAAAATTATTTAAGTAAAATTAAATATATTCTAAACACACTAAGTTTAAATGCTTTGATTTATTACACTAATGTGTTTGTTCAATGTTGAGTTAAATTGTTTATAAGACATAAAGACTAAAAGGCTTAAAGCCCAATACGGAAGTCAAAGCCCAAGTCAAACAGATCAAGACCACTCGGCCCGCGTGTGCAAAACGCTGCCGTTGTGTACAAAACGCAGCTCAGCGAGAGAAGGATCGAGAAGACATTCGTTGAACAACTTCGGAACGAAGCTGCTGAGTTGTATCGACAAAGAGTACAAGACAGCAACTGAGCAAGAACAACTTCCAGACAAAATATTTCTACTTTGGGTAAAGTTAGAAAGACACAGAAAGCTGTCTAGTTGACCTTACCATAAATGGAGAGACATTCTGCCGGACTGACTAAAAGCTGATCAGCACTGACCGAAGACAGAAGATACTTGAATCTGATTGGCCAAGAGCACTGAGCAGGATTGAGTGACAACGACAGGAAGCCGTTTCCCTCCAACAGTTATTTCGAAATTCGAAATGACTGATGCCTCAGACGTCTCTATAAATAGGGCCTTTTAGTTGCTTTATTTAATACAGAACTTCATCAAGCCATTACGCTGACCAAAATTCTACTCAAAGTTCTGTGAGAAAAAGCAAAGCAAATACTTACACCAAATTCTATATCTTTCGTGTAAAAGTCTAGAGTGATTATTCAATCATCTAAGGTGTCTTAGCAATTGTTGTTTAGGACAAACACTTTATCATTTTTAGAAGAATAGAAAGGAGAGGCTGAGTACTCGGTTATAGTACTCAGCATAGATATAGGAGTGAGTAGAGGTATAGAGGAAGGTACTCTTGTTATACTCAGCTTCTAAGTTGTAAAAGGTTTGATGCTCTACCGTTAAAGAGCTCAGTAGAGAATTCGAAAGCTCGGAACGTGTTCCGGGGACAGGACGTAGGCTTAGAGGCCGAACCTGGATAAATCTGCTGAGTAACATCTTCCTAACCTTAAACTCCTTAATATATATATTGCTTGCTTAAACAAAACTGACCAAGTAAAGAGGTCACACTGAGTTGTGTTGTATTGAGTATCTGAGTTCAGGAATAGACTCAAGTGCTATCTCCTGACTCAAAGAAAGAAGCTGACTTAGTCACCAGTTGACTAAGCTAGTGTCTTAATTTACTCAGCGCGCTGTGTAATCCTTTTTCAAAGAAAAGGAAGTTAGCCTTAACGTATTAAAATTTTAAATAGTTCCTATCCCCCCCTTTGGAACTAACTTGTTACGTTATAAGGGACCAACAAGTGGTATCAGAGCTGAGAAGCTCACTGTGAAAGGTTTAACTACCTTGAGCTGATCCCCACTATGGCTGAAAACAGCACTCGGTTTCTCCCAGGAAACCAGACAACTCAGATCTTACCTGAGGGGCTGTCCATTACTCGGCCTCCCCTATTCTTCGGGTCTAACTACACCTTTTGGAAGAATAGGATGAAAAACTTTATTCAGGCAACAAATATGAGTGCATGGCTTTCAATAGTCCAAGGCCCATTTGTTCCTGTTGAAGTTGTGGCTGGCCAAACAGTTGTTAAAGCTGAGGCCAAATGGATAGAGGATGATCTCAAGAAGCTACAAAATCACGCTTCGACTATAAACATGCTTCACTGTGCGCTGGATGCTACAGAATATAACAAGATATCAGGTTGTGAGTCAGCGCAAGAGATCTGGAAGAAGCTGGAGGTCACCTACGAAGGAACCAACAAAGTAAAGGAGTCCAAGGTGAACCAGCAGATGAGACTATACGAGCTGTTCGAAATGAATGATGATGAGGGAATCTCTGACATGAATGCAAGGTTTACAAACATCATCAACGAGCTCAAGAGACTTGGGAAGATCTTCACTGAGGAAGAACAAGTCAAGAAGATTCTTAGGAGTCTTCCTAAAAACTGGCAAGCAAAGAAGACTGTTGTTGAGGAAGCTCAAGACTTAACCACCTACAAATATGATGAACTCATCGGCTCACTGCTGACCCATGAGATCTCAATGAAGAATTTCGAGGTGAAGGAAAAGTCTGAAGACGAGAAGCAGAAATCTCTTGTCATGAAAGCTGACTCCACTGATGGGAGCTCAACAGATGATGAAGAGATGGCTATGTTCACCAGGAAGATGAAAAGGCTGTTCAGAAAGAATGACAAATATTCTAAGAAGCCTTACAAAAAGTTTGATAAGTATAAAGCTGAGTCCAGCGACAGAAAATACAAGAAGGACAACTCAAAGCCCATTACATGTTTTGAATGTCATCAAACTGGCCATATCAAGTCAAGCTGCCCCACGCTGTGGAAAGAAAAGAAGAACGGCAAAAAGGCAATGGTGGCAACATGGAGCGACAATGATGAGTCTTCATCATCAGAAGCTGATGCCACTGAGTCAGCAAAGATCTGTTTTATGGCTGATGAACTTGCTGAGCCGTGCGTCTCTGAGCATGCTGACCCCTCCATTGCATCTGACGATGAGGAGCAATCAAATGAGGTAATATCACTACCCCAGCTCGGAAATGAAATGGTTAATGCCCTGAGTGACCTCTACACACTTGTCAAAAAATGTAATAAGAAAGTTAGAGCACTCAGCAGGCGTTGTGACGAGGTTGAAGAGGTCAAGCTGAGTGACCTCAGATTCCTTCTTCAGGACAACTCAACTTTGCATGATAATATGGAGATCATACATAAGTCTGTCTCTAAAGTCCAATCAGATTCTAAGAAACTGAGAAAGGACGTCACAACTATCCAGAACCAACTAAAGGTTCCAAACAAAAGAAATATTCCTCTGAATACTCAGTACCGAGGTACTGGTCAGCAGAGATGGAATCCTCAGCGGAATGTCCAGTGTGACTTCTGTGGGAAGAAAGGACACACCACAAAGGTGTGCTGGGACGCTCAGCACTGGGGTGCTGACCAGTCAGTGAGAAATCCTAAACGGAAGGTCAGATGTGACTTCTGTGGAAAGAATGGCCATACTGTCCAAGTATGCCGCCATAAAATAAAATATGATATTTTACCTGTTGAACCTAACAAGCAAAGACCCAAAAAGAATTGGGTACCTAAGAGTAACTAGTTACATTGCAGGTAAGCCTGAGATGTGCTGAGAAGTCAAAGATGTGGTATATTGACAGCGCATGCTCGAGGCATATGACTGGTGATGAAACTCAGTTCATCACATTTGAGCGTAAACGAGGAGGAATCGTAAGTTTTGGAGACAACAAAAAGGGTAAGATAGTAGGGTCAGGAACCGTTGGAGGTAATCCTACTATTGAGTCTGTCTCCCTAGTCAGCGGACTCAAATATAACTTACTCAGCGTAGCTCAGCTATGTGACAATGGGAGAAAAGTTATATTTGATAACACTGGATGTAAAATATTCGAGGGTAAGACTAATGAGTTAATTTTAACTGCCCCTCGCATTGATAATGTCTTCATGCTGAACTTAGAGAAAAAGTTTTCAAAAACTGTATGCTTAGTATCAAAGGAAGAAAATTCCTGGCTATGGCACAGGAGACTTGGTCATGTAAGCATGGACCTCCTGGCCAAATTAGCAAGAAAATAATTGGTTGAGGGACTGCCAAAACTTAAATTTGAAAAAGATCAACTATGCCACGCTTGTCAAGCGGGAAAACAAACCAAACAATCTTTTCATAGTAAAAATATTGTCTCAACTAAGCGTCCATTAGAGTTACTACACTTGGATCTCTTCGGTCCAGTCCAGTCCAGTCGCTGAGTCTGGGTGGAAGAAGATTTTCCTTGGTCATTGTAGATGACTTTTCTCGGTACACTTGGATCATCTTGCTGAGTAGCAAGGATGAGACCTTTGAGACATTTTCAAATTTGGTTAGGAAACTTGAAAATGATAAAGACCTAAAGCTGGCTCACATCCGAAGTGATAATGGTGGAGAATTCAAGAACCAACAGTTTGTTGAATTCTGTGAAACCAACGACATTGACCATAATTTTTCTGCTCCTAGAACGCCTCAACAAAATGGAGTTGTAGAAAGGAAGAACAGAACCTTGGTCGAAATAGCCAGGACAATGCTGAGTGAGCATAGGCTTCCAAAGTATTTTTGGGGGAAAAGCTGTCAACACAGCGTGCTATATTCTTAATAGGGCTCTTGTTAGACCTATACTAAAGAAAACCCCCTAAGAACTTTGGAAAGGACGAAAGCCCAACATTGGATACTTTCGTGCCTTTGGCTATAAATGTTTTATTTTAAACACCAAAGATAGCCTAGCTAAGTTTGACTCAAAAGCTGATGAAGCTATCTTTTTAGGCTACTCAACAAACAGCAAAGCATACAGAGTTTTCAATAAACGAACTCAGGTTTTAGAAGAGTCAGTACATGTTGAGTTCGACGAAACTAACCCTGCAGGAAGATATCGGCCGCTGACCGAGGATGATCCACACTCAGTACCCGCTGATCAAGATACAGCCGCTGAGTCATTCCCTCAAGGGTTGACCCAAGGTAAAAGTGAACCTCAAATTTTTTTCACTGACCAGTCTACACCTGCAGAGATTGTTGAAACAAAAACAGCACAAGACATCAATCTACCAAAGGAGATAAGGACACCAAGAGGACACTCAGAGAGTGCTATTCTTGATTCCGCTGAGAATACCCTGATGACAAGAAACCAACTCAGGAGATACCTCAGCAACGTAGCCTTCGTCTCAGTTCAGGAACCAAAGAACTTCGCTGATGCTGAGGAAGATGAATTCTGGATGAGCGCAATGCAAGAGGAACTTGATCAATTCAGAAGAAACGATGTATGGGAGTTAGTGCCACATCCAAGGAGTCAGAAGACCATTGGAACAAGATGGGTCTTCCGCAACAAGCTGGATGAACAAGGAAATGTAGTCAGGAATAAAGCAAGGCTTGTAGCTCAGGGCTACAGTCAGCAAGAAAGTATTGACTACGGTGAGATCTTTGCCCCAGTGGCAAGGCTAGAGGCTATTAGAATTTTATGCGCTTATGCAAGTTATATGAACTTTAAACTGTTTCAAATGGATGTTAAAAGTGCATTCCTTAATGGAGTTATAAACGAGGAAGTTTATGTTAATCAACCTCTAGGGTTTGAGGATCCTAAATTCCCAAACCACGTTTATAAACTCAAAAAGGCTCTGTACGGCCTCAAGCAAGCATCACGTGCTTGGTATGAGAGGCTGACCAGTTTCCTGCTGACTAGAAACTATATCAGAGGCAAAGCTGATACAACCTTATTCATTAAGAGAAAGGGTAAAGATACCCTGCTGGCTCAAATATATGTGGATGATATTATTTTTGGTGCTACTAATGAGTCAATGTGCAAGGAATTTAGCAAGAAAATGCAGACTGAGTTTGAAATGTCAATGATGGGAGAACTCAACTTCTTCCTTGGACTTCAAATCAAACAAGGGAAAAATGGCATCTTCATCAGTCAAGCTAAATATGCCAAGGAGATATTGAAGAAATATGATCTTGAAAATTGCAAGCCAATATCTACTCCTATGGGCACTGACACTGTCCTTTGTGCTGACGAGAATGGTAAGTCAGTAGACAGCAAATTGTATCGAGGTATGATAGGCTCTCTACTTTACTTAACAGCAAGTAGACCGGACATTCAGTTCTCAGTATGCTACTGTGCTAGATATCAATCTAACCCTAAGGATCTCATTACATAGCTGTAAAAAGAATCCTTAGATATTTGCAAAGCTCAGTGAACGCAGGTTTATGGTATCCCAACACTCATGGTTTCACACTCGTTGGATACACTGACGCTGACTATGGACGAGACAAGCTTGAACGAAAAAGCACCTCTGGAGGATGTCACTTCTTAGGAAGCTGTCTTGTATCCTGGTTCAGCAAGAAGCAGGCGTCAGTAGCCTTGTCTACCACTGAAGCTGAGTACATTACTGCTGGACACTGTGTTGCTCAAGTCCTATGGATTAAGCAACAGCTTGAAGACTATGGTGTTCAAACAAAGACAATTGAGGTCAAATAGTGACAACAAAAGTGCAATTGATCTATCAAAGAACCCAATTCAGCACAGCAGGATGAAACATGTCAGCATCAGACATCACTTCATTAGAGACCATGTACTCAAGGGTGAGATAAAGCTGACCTATGTCCCAACGGATGAGCAGCTTGCGGATATCTTCACAAAGCCACTGGCTCGTGAGTAGTTCAGCATACTGAGAGAAGCCATTGGTATGTTTAATCCTCTTCAGTAAATTCCAGCTTTTAATATAGATTCATGCTGAGTGAATTACCATGCTGAATGACTTATGCTATTATTTGCTGAGTGAATAGATGTATGCTGAGTGTTTAATGCTAAATGAATGAATATCACATACTGAGCAAATATGTGCACTGAGTAGTTATCTCAAACTGAGCAACCAACTACTTAAACCATCCGTTTGTATAAAACTGACTACTCAGAATATAGAACGTTTAGAATCCTAAACGCTGAGTATAAGATCCGTTGCATTTAATGCTAAAGCACGCGAATAGCCACCTAGGATGACGTATGCGCCGAATGTGTCATAAAAGCCAGGATCCTTGTCGGTTGACAATCCCAAGGCAAAACTGACACATGGATTCGATAAGATCCACCTCACACCACTATAAATAATGGGTAAATCCCCATTTTTATCTCTTTACACTTACCGAATTCTCTAGCATAAGCACCTTCTCTCTAAAAACTCTCAAAACTTCCAAACCCCTCTCTGAAACTATGACTAAGATTTCGGTGAACATCTCCGGTGCCGGTCACCCTAAGACCAGTTCCGATGAACCTTCCAAGCATACTACTCTGCCTGAAACGACTAAGGCCACTACACCGAGCAAAGGCAAAGCTGGCCAAGCCACCTCCTCTAAAGGAAAGCCGACTAAAGTCAGAACCTATACTAATATCTTCGAAAACGTTAGAGAGTGCAAGATAGACTTCTCAAGATGGTTCTCTGAGGCTTTCGTAGAAACCGAGCAACCATTCTGTGAATGGATATCGAAGAATGGATGGACGGAGCTGTTCTCTATCAGAGATCCAACTTACCCTGAGTTAGTAAGGGAATTCTACCATAATCTACGGGTTGCTGACGATAACCAGGACTACCTAGTATCTGTGGTAAAAGAGAAAACAATTTTTGTCAACCCTACCTACCTTGCCAACTTACTGAAACTGAAGAATGAAGGAACACAACTGAGGAGAACTGGTGATCATGAAGGAACTGGGTACTCTGCAACCTTTTGCAAGCCCGTTGGCCATTCTGGAGAAATCTCCAGTTCCTCAATGGGCCAGCACCAAAAGATGGCACATTACCTGCTGACCAATTACATCTACCCTAAGATTAATTGCACCAGCTCAACGACAAACTTCGAGCAGTGCTTCATATGGAATATGCTGACCTACAAGCCCATCAATATGCCAGTTTTCTTGATTGCTGGCTTCCAAAGGAGCACTGGAACTTTAAGGCTGGGCTCACTCATTACCAGAATCCTCATAGACCATCAGATTGACCTATCCGAGGAAACTGAGTCCTAAAGCTCTGAGATCACAGCTGCTGCGCTGCATGCCTTGAAGTTTAACCAACCGATTAAGAAAGCTAAAGGTGGTGATCAGCCTGCTGAGGAGACTGTCCCAAAGAAGGACATAAGAACAAAGGCTCCAGCTGGCCGCAAAAGGAAAGCTGTTAGGACTCCTTCAAAAGATGCTGAGTCTCCGGCCAAGAAGTTGAAGTCAGTTGCTCAAAAAGGTCAGGAGAGACCTAAGTCAGCTGAGAAGAGAAGCAGGCAAGATGAGCCTGATACAGAAGAAAGAATGGATGCTGATGAGCAACCTCTGAAGAAGAAAAAGTCTTCAGAGTTGACCCCTATTGATGCTATCCCCACTGACATCATTGTTCCTGGTGATTCTCACTTCACACAATGTCAGGGAACTGAAGCTGAGCATCAAGAAGACGATGTGCAACTGGATGATCACTTCATCACTCAGGTCGAAGAAGAATTAGATAACGAAGATCAGGATGATGAAGAAGCAGAAGAAGGAGAAGACAGTGGTCAGAATGACACTGAGGAGACAGCCAGTGAAGAGGAAGCTGCTGACCCAACTAATACTGAGTTGGCTGCAGAAGAAGAACAAGAACAAACTGACGAGTTCAATGCTGATCAAGAAGAGACTTCTCCACCTCACTCAGTAGAGTCTATCCCAGCTGACATTCCTCCTCCTCCTCGAAGAAGAAGACTAGTAAAGGCAAGTCAGACAACTGTCATTGACCTTCCTGTCCAGAAGCCGACCAAAGACCCTTCTACACTCAAGCTAAAGTTTTTCAGTAAACAAACTTCTTCTTCTCGACCAGTTTCTCTTGAAAAGCAAGCCTATGTTTCTTCACTACAGGAACAAGCCGACTTGAATGCTTCCACGAACCCTTCAAGCCAAACTGAGTAAGTTCTCGCTAATGCTGATGCTCCAAGCACTGTGCTGACTAAGGAAATTCCTGCCCCTGTCAGCACTGAACCCATTCAGCCTACTTCTGCAACAACAATCATTCCTGCCGATCAATCATCTCTACAAGAGAACCAAATGCAGATTGACAACCCCCTTCCAGTCACTGACCATGTCATCCCTGAGAAAAATCCTACTCCTCCATCAACTGGTCACACTGAGGAAACTCGGCAACCTGATGAAGGATCACTCAGCTACCTGCATGCCACCGAGTCTGGTAGTCAACTCATCAACTCGGTGCAGTCGTTAATCAAGGATCTTCATCAAAATGCTGAACCTACTACTGGGTCTACCAACAATGAGTCAACTCAGCTGTCCCAAGTCACTCAGCATTTAAATGAAGTTAAAGGACTGAAGGATCTGCTAAGTGTTATGATCTCCATTTAAACACAACAGCCCAAGCAGGACTCAATAACGAAGCTGGCTGAGATCCAACTGACAATGGCTCAACATCTCAACACTCTTCAAGAGCAATTCCAGACCTTGTCCGCTTCGAACACTTAATATACCACTTCTGCTGAAGTTAAGATGCTATTTGCCTAGCTTCACACTGAGCAAAACAAGACCAATGATCAGCTGGCTTCTTACTCTCAATGCTCGGTGGAGCAAATTAGTGAAGCCGTTCGTTTGCTGAACTTGAATAAGCAAGAGATGGACACTGACCAGATGAAGCAGAATGAGATACTGGTCACTACCCAAAATACCTTCACCCATGTGCGTCACTACAATATCCAGCGTCAATATTATGACTCAACCTTGCTGAAGATATTTCATCAAGTTTTTGCTGCACTGTCAGATACAATTACTTGGGTGGGTAAGTCTCAAGCCTACATACTGAGCATGCTCAGTGAACCTGAACTCGGTATACCTCAAGAGGTCTTGGATGAAGGCGTTGTTGTCTTCGACGGCATCAATGAAAGCGCCGACAAGCTTAAGGAGTTGTCCGCCACACTGACCAATGCGGTCTTAACCGACTCCTTTAGAATTCCTCCTCCTCCCGATGCTGACAAAACGGGGGAGAAAGAACAAGCTAGAACTCAAGCTAGAACTCAGCAGGAGGCTGCTAGAAGTAGTCAGTCTAAGCATAAGAAGAAGAAATAGAAATAGGCTAACTCAGTATTGTTCTTTACTTTGTAGTTTCTATGTTTCTTTTTGCTGTATATGCTGACTACTTTATTTCAATACAATACTTGCATCTTTTATCCAACCTTGAATTATTTTATATGATGCTGAGTATTATGTTATTATGTATCTTCACATACATCAACTGTGCTTACTGTTTATAATACTTGTTGATTGTACGCTATGCTGATAAAATGTTTGACATTATCTTGTATGTTTATTAAACACTGTCTCATAAGACCCATTGAACAATAAAATACTCAGCGCTCTCTGAATGTTAAATCTTTCGCTTAACACTGAGTAAAATAGAATATATTCCATGAGCTGACCTATGTCTGAAAACTGACCTTAGACTTACTCGATTAAACCTTAAAATGTTTAGTCAGTAGCTCAACCCTTACGGGGGAGTCTGCTAAGTAATATTAGGTCAACTATCATGGGGGAGCTTGATGCGCCTCACGACGTTCGTACCGCGAGACTCACTAAGGGATAAGTGTACCCCGCCGTTATCAAGTAATAAATTTCTGGTTAAGTCCAGGTTATCGTCCACAGGATTTATTTCTACAAGTATCGAGTTACTTGGTTTCAGGTGTTATCTAGGCTTAGGGGGTTTTGAGTTGGTTTTTCTACGTTAATCTACTCCTAGGTTGAATTATACTATTCCTAGCTAAGTTATCTGATTCTAACTAAGTTATTCTATGCCTAATTAAGTTACTCTACCCCTAATTAAGTTAAACTACTCCTAAGTGATCTTTTACCAATGCAATTATCCGAAGGAACATGAAGGGATACAGCGATAATAAAAATAGATTGTTTAAGCAATTGAATTAAAACCTAAGTCACTTGTGTCCGAGGCGATTAACCCGACCTATCCTCCTAAAGTCCATAGTTCGTGATTCCCTTGTAAGGCCGAAACTAGCTCTAAGGCTCAGCAATTTGGGCTTAATCTTCTATAGGGCCGTCAATCCTATAGGCACTGACTAGGTCAGATTCTGCTCGCAATATGTGCCAACTTGATTTTGGGATTATCGAATGAGTTAAACCAATCAGACAAAGCGTAAGACAAAGATTAAAGCATTAAAACAATTGAATGAACAAGAACTATAATATATATCAAAGATGAAAGTATTGTCACGAAGTTACAATGAGCCTAGGATTCATAACATGTATCAGAGGCTAGACAGAATATAAAAGAAGAAAAATCCCTTTCAGGGAACCTGTCTACCAATGCAGGCGTCTTCCTAGGACTTAAGGATGGAGCTTGAGCCATCCTCGGTGAACGGAGCTTCGGAGGTGTCTTCAATGGAGGGTTGAAGGATATGGAGGAGGTGGAGAGGATTTCTCAAGATGAAAAGCTAAGAAAATTACAAAGATAAAAGATGCTTAATTACATTGGAAACATCCTATTTATAGGCGTGGCTCGGCCCCTTTTCTTGACCTATTTCATATCCTTATGCAGGTAGGAAGTCGTGGGGTCCATCGTGGTGTCGTGGGGGCGGAATTGGTCTTTTTGACCAATTCCCGCAGGCCTGCTCGCCGAGCAGGGCGAGCTGCTCGTCGCGAGCAGGCATTGCCTGCTCGGCGAGCAGCCCTCTGCCGGCCTGCTCGGTGAGGTGGCATTGCCTGCTCAGCGAGCTGGCCGCGCCAGCTCGCCCGAGCAGGCCCCTAAGGGCCTGTTCGGCAAGCTGGCATAACCAGCTCGACGAGCTGGCCTAAAATAGGCCAGTTCGTCGAGCCGTCTTGCCCGATACGCCTCCGCTCGGTTGCCGAACGCCAACAACGTGCTTTTTGCCCGAATTTATCCCTGCGCATGCACAAAAACTCCAGATAACATTAGTCCAAAGGCTAAATTGACCCGCCAATCGCTTATTTTGAGCAAACGCTTCGTTTGGTGCGACTTTTGATGGATCAATTAGCTTCAAAAGATAACGGAATTATTATACGCATGCCATTTTGGCCGTATTTGCCTAAATTGATCACAAAATGAGCCTAAACAACGAAAAGTAAATAAAACATTTCCAATTTCTAACTAACTCACACAAAAGCATTTAAATGCGAGAATTGCTCGCTTATTAACTAAATAACGCTAAAACCCGTCCTAAAACCGTACCCAAAGATAGAGGTTTTTGACCCCTATCAGAGCTCAACACTGAGTTCCTCGCTGAATAGTTTTGCCAACATCAAAATGGGGGAGTTTGTTGAAACACCTTTCCACATGATTTTGATTTGACAAAATTATTTAAGTAAAATTAAATATATTCTAAACACACTAAGTTTAAATGCTTTGATTTATTACACTAATGTGTTTGTTCAATGTTGAGTTAAATTGTTTATAAGACATAAAGACTAAAAGGCTTAAAGCCCAATACGGAAGTCAAAGCCCAAGTCAAACAGATCAAGACCACTCGGCCCGCGTGTGCAAAACGCTGCCGTTGTGTACAAAACGCAGCTCAGCGAGAGAAGGATCGAGAAGACCTTCGTTGAACAACTTCGGAACGAAGCTGCTGAGTTGTATCGATAAAGAGTACAAGACAGCAGCTGAGCAAGAACAACTTCCAGACAAAGTATTTCTACTTTGGGTAAAGTTCAGAAGACACAGAAAGCTGTCTAGTTGACCTTACCATAAATGGAGAGACATTCTGCCGGACTGACTAAAAGCTGCTCAGCACTGACCGAAGACAGAAGATACTTGAATCTGATTGGCCAAGAGCACTGAGCAGGACTGAGTGACAACGATAGGAAGCCGTTTCCCTCCAACGGTTATTTCGAAATTCGAAATGACTGATGCCTTAGACGTCTCTATAAATAGGGCCTTTCAGTTGCTTCATTTAATACAGAACTTCATCAAGCCATTACGCTGACCAAAATTCTACTCAAAGTTCTGTGAGAAAAAGCAAAGCAAATACTTACACCAAATTCTATATCTTTCGTGTAAAAGTCTAGAGTGATTATTCAATCATCTAAGATGTCTTAGCAATTGTTGTTTAGGACAAACACTTTATCATTTCTAGAAGAATAGAAAGGAGAGGCTGAGTACTCGGTTATAGTACTTAGCGTAGATATAGGAGTGAGTATAGGTATAGAGGAAGGTACTCTTGTTATACTCAGCTTCTAAGTTGTAAAAGGTTTGATGCTCTACCGTTAAAGAGCTCAGTAGAGAATTCGAAAGCTCGGAACGTGTTCCGGGGACAGGACGTAAGCTTAAGGCCGAACCTGGATAAATCTGCTGAGTAACATCTTCCTAACCTTAAACTCCTTAATATATATATTGCTTGCTTAAACAAAACTGACCAAGTAAAGAGGTCACGCTGAGTTGTGTTGTATTGAGTATCTGAGTTCAGGAATAGACTCAAGTGCTATCTCCTGACTCAAAGAAAGAAGCTGACTTAGTCACCAGTTGACTAAGCTAGTGTCTTAATTTACTCAGCGCGCTGTGTAATCCCTTTTCAAAGAAAAATAAGTTAGCCTTAACGTATTAAAATTTTAAATAGTTCCTATCCCCCCCTTGGAACTAACTTGTTACGTTATAAGGGACCAACAATAGCTTCTTCTTCTAAATTGGATTTCCTCTTCTAAAGTTTGAAGGTAAATAGTAAAGGATAATTTAGTCATTTTCGCAGTCATAAACGGTAAAAAATCTAACAAACAGACGGAAGGACTAAACAGTTCACTGAGAAAAAGGTTAGGGACCTTACCATGTGTTTTTAAAAATACAGGGACTAAACAGTGTGTTTTATCAAAATATAGGGACTAATAAATTAATTACCCTTATTATTATCATAGCTGTGCTTGGGCTGTACTCCTTCTGTTTCATATTACATGTCATTTTAGACAGTTGTACAGAAACTAAAGATATTGTAAAAAAACACTGTTGCCCCTTATTTATTGATTCCAATATTTATTTATTCTATAATAAGCCTATTATTTTAATCAATTTCCGTAAACCCGCGTTTTATAGCAGAAAAAAAGATGGCTTAACGTGTATTGATCATATAAAATGACATGTAATATGAAACAAAAAAGAATCTCTAGAAAGACATGTAATATGAAACAAAAAAAAAATCTCTAGAAAGACATGTAATATGAAACGGAGATAGTAATTTATATAAGGCCTAATATATCACATGCTCCCTGAACTTGTCCATAATAGTATATTGGTTTTTTTTTTGGGTAAATTTCAAAAAAAACCTCTGTGGTTTGATGTTGTTCCAAAAAAACCCTTGTGGTTTGGTTTTACAAAAAAAAAAGGACCGTGGTTTCGCCGTTACCCGAAAAACGGAAATTGACTTAACAGTATTAAAGTTGCTGACGTGGCAAGGGGTAGAGTTGGAAAAATATTTTTTTTTCTTTTTCTTCTTCTTCTTCTTCTTCCTCTCCTCCTCCTTTTCTTCTTCTTCTTCTTCTTCTTCTTCTTCTTCTTCTTCTTCTTCTTCTTCTTCTTCTTCTTCTTCTTCTTCTTCTCTTTCTTCTTTTCTTCTTCTTTTCTTCTTCTTCTTCCTCTCTCTCTTCTCTTCTTCTTCTTTTTTTCTATCTTTTTTTTTCTTTTTTTTAATTTCCAGAATTCTGGAAAATTCCAGAATTCTGGAAATTAAAAAAAAAGAAAAAAAGAAGAAGAAGAGAAGAGAGAGAGGAAGAAGAAGAAAGAAGAAGAAGAAGAAGAAGAAGAAGAAGAAGAAGGATTTCAGACGTTGAACGTCTGGATTTCAGACGTTCAATGTCTGAAATCCAGACGTTGAACGTCTGAACCAGACGCTCAACGTCTGGATTTCAGACATTGAACGTCTGAAATCCAGACGTTCAACGTCTGAATTTCAGACGTAACGTCTCGATTTCAGAAATTAAAAAAAAAATAGAAGAAGAAGAGGAGAGGAGGAAGAAGAAGAAGAAGAAGAAGAGAGGAAGAAGAAGAGAAGAGAGGAAGAAGGAGAAGCAGAAGAAGAGGAGGAGAGGAAGAAGGAGAAGAAGAAAAAGAAAAAAGAAAAATAAAAAAAAATATTTTTCCAACTCTGCCCCTTGCCACGTCAGCATTTTTAACGATGTTAAGTCATTTTCCGTTTTTCGGGTAACGGCGAAACCACGGTCCTTTTTTTTTTGTAAAACCAAACCACAAGGGTTTTTTTGGAACAACATTAAACCACAAGGGTTTTTTTTGGAATTTACCTTTTTTTTTAATTTGTAAGTGTCTCAACAGCTCTTTGAACTTGCTTATTTCGTATCACCAGTTCTCTAAATTTGTCCATAAATATTGATTAGCTCCATGAACTTTGCAAGTGTCTCACTAACTCTCTAAATTTGCTTATTCTGTAACAACTAAATACAAAAACCACAATACTAACTCGGGTTAAAGTGTAAAAATACTCCTAACATTTTGGGTCAGGAGTAATTTTACCCATTATGTCTTAAATGGTGCAATTTTACCCCTAACGTTAGTAGCCAAGAGCAAATTTATAAATTTGGTGAATTTTTTGAATTTTTTTTGTCCAATTCGTACAAAAGACAGTATTTTTTTTTCACATCTCAACATATGTTTGTGATTTGTTACTGATAAAATGGCGCATGTGTGAAGTGTAGATGACAAGATTCATGACCGATAAGACAGTTTGATGACGTGTTTATCAAATTAACCCAATTTATCAATGTTAGGTGTAAAATTGCTCTTGGCTTCCAACAATGTTAGGGGTAAAATTGCACTATTTTAGACGTTATGGTAAAATTACTCCTGACCCAAAACATTAGAGGTGTTTTTGTACCTTAACCCGAGTTAGTATGGTTTTTATATTTAGTTATTATAGAATAAGCAAATTTAGGGAGCTGGTGAGACACTTGCAAAGTTAATGAATCTACTTAATTTTTATGGACAAGTTTAGGAAGCTGATGATATAAAATAAACAAATTTAGAAAGGTGGTGAGACACTTGTAAAATTCACGCTAATATTGTGGACAAATGGTTGATCTATTAGGCCTTTATATAATCATAAATTTAGGACATAAGTATGGCCTTTATGTACATTATAAACAGAAATCTCAACCATTTGAAGTGTTTTTAGAATCTTTTCTTCCAAAAAAAAAAGTTTTAGAATCTTCGACGGCTAAAACGTGGCAGATCGAAAAATACTTTTCAACTCTTCATTTAATGGAATTAATTATTATCTGTGAACTCACCAATGTTGTTGTATATTGACTATAGAAAATAAGAGTAAATAATATATTATTTCTGAATTTATACCTATTTTTCTGTTTCAGAAACACATGGTGTTCATATGGACCCTAATAATCATGATGAGTTTGGTCATTCATTGTTGGATGTAGGCTGATTAAAATCCTAAGGTGGAGATTCAAATCATCTTAAGGTTTAGATTTAATCAGCATATATCTAATGGTGAATGACTAAATTCACATGGTCATCAGGGTCTATGTAAAAAATACTGGATTTTTTTATAAAATAATAACTTTATTCTTATATACTTAATTAAGTTTTATATAAATCCAAAAATCAATACATTATTTATATATAAAAAAACCCTAGTACAATTAAATAAAATATTGTATATGATTACGTTATACTATTAAAATCAGCAATGGACTCTCCCAACTAAATAAAAATCACCAACTTAACTTTATTTAAGTCAATCATACACTTAAAATGTACCTTAACCTACACAATTAGATGCTTTACTGTTAAATAAGTTTCATTAAATAGAATCAACATACAAGGAATGTAAAATAAAATCTGGAAGGGGCAGTACCCCACTCCACAAATTCTGATAAGGAATGAAAAGACCTAACTAAAGCATGAGCCACCACATTCGCAGAACGACCGATAAATCTGACCGAAATGTCATTGATACTAGAAATAAGACTTCTATAATCGTCAATAATTGAACCATAAGAAGAATGAAAATATGCTTGATGCATATGCTCCACCACTGACACAGCATCTGACCCCACTTCCACACCACTCAAACCCTTGAGTTTGATCCACCTAAGAGCCTCTCGAATACCAATCGCTTCACATTCCCTAACCGAAAAGTTTCCAACAATACGAGAACGAAAAATAATAAATGGTTTGTAATTTTGGACAAGATCCACTAAAACGCCAACTGCTCATGGGTTGCCCAGTCCACGATAGTTCCAAACTAATAAACCCATGATGATGAGTGGGCCTATCCAGCAGAGCCCACATGAAACCTATTTTTTTGGATCCACAATTAGACTATTATTTGAAACTGCCTCCTCCCCCTCATTTAAAACATCTTATTTCCTTCTACGTTTTACTTCCATAACCACAATCCAGACTCATGTTCTGACCCATGATTTATGCCTCCTCCATAAGCAACTGTCATATTACTTATTCCATTACTATCACCATTAGTCCCACGATTAATGTCACTAAATATGGGACGTTTTGGTCTTTTCCCTAGTAACTGACCCATGAATTACGCTTCCTTCGTAATTAACTACCCTATTAATTGTTCCATTAATGTTACCATTAGTCTCACGATTAATGTCATTAAATATGGGAGTTTGTTCAATATTTTTCAAAGTAACCGATCCATGATTTACTCCTTCATAATCAACTGCCATATTAATTATTCTACTAATATCGCCATTAGTCCCATTATTAATGCAACTAAATGTGAGAGTTTTCTTTTAGATCTTACCACCACGTTCAGCACCACTCCCTGATCACCGCTGCTGATGTCTGACCAAACCTCAATAACCAGCCATTTTGCACCTTTGTTGGATTGCTTCCTTCCGGTTTGAACAAGAATATGAGAGCCATAGAACTTTTCAACTTCTCCACAAATCGAATAATAAACTTTTGGACATGAGAAATCTGTATGGTCTAAACAACCACACACAAAACAAAAAAATTTTATTCTCTCGTAGCAAAATTCTGGCCAGAACCCATCTATAGTTGGTCGTCTTATTCTCCTCATAAGCGGTTTTCGGACATCAGAGAGGAATCTATCAAGCATACATCATCTTAGATCCACCTACTCAGAATTGAGATCTCTATCATCAATCAGAATACCTCTATCTTCTCATTCCTCCTGACTTAAATTGGTATACATGGTTTCAATACTACTTGACGATGTCATGAAGCAAAACAACACAATACAAAACAAAACTTGTTATCGGAAACAAAAGAAAACAAAACTTGTTATCAGAAACAAGACAAAACAAAACTTATTATTAGAAATAAGACAAAACTCATGTATGATCTAAATTTACAGCATAGATGAGAGGAAAAAAAGAAAGACAAACTTCCTTTTTTAGGGTTTTCCCTCCTAGATGCTCTACTATTAAACATCAACCTTAATTGCAATTGGCTATGCATTTTATTTTTAGTTTCCAATTACTATTTTTCAATTTTCTTTGCTTCTTTTTAATTATGTAAACTATTTTGAATTCTCAATTGCTATGAGAATAAGTAACTATTTAAACTATTTTAAATTGAAAATAATCAATGATTTCATTTTAGACTTGATTTGCTTCCTATAATTTTGTAAAACATTTTCAAACTTTTTTCATTTATAACATTTTGAATTTCATCACTTTCTGTTTGAAACTTAATCAACCTTAATTCCAAGTGTAATATTATACAAATGGATCGTGTGTATATATTTACGGATAAATTGAGTAGATTTTGCATTTTTATTTGAAAGTTTAAAGATCGATGGACAACATTTTTAGCTGTTGCTAGATAGAAAGCTCATAGTGACATAAGTCTTATGTGCTTTGTTGTGATCTAATTAATAAGGCATGTTAGATTGGTTTCAATTGGAGATTTTTGTTAGTTCGGGGAGTTCTAATTGACTTTTAGTTTTTAGTTTGTGTCCAAATGGATATTATACCTTACATAAATATTTAAAGGTAGTGAGAATGCTAAAGAAAGCAATTATTATTTGGGCTGTTTTTCTCCCATAATTTCTTCATAGGAACCCAAATTTCAAAGGTTTTGGTGTCCATATCTTGCTGGTTTTTCGTGCTTATATCATCCCTTTTAGAAAAGCAAAGGGTATATATGTCTTTCCATTTCATGGGTTTTAATTCTGACCATACTGAAGTTGTGGAATCAAGTCAAATTTTCCAACTCACCAAGTCTCATTTTTCTATAGTCAACCCCATCAATTGAAAGTCATAAATTGAGGGCCAAAGGAGTTGACAAAAGCTCTTCCAACCAATCTTGTTAGAGAGAGAACATCCAAATTGGATAGTGAATCACTTAGTTTAATTAAATAATTTCATAGGTCCGACATGATAACGTAATAAATAAATAAATAAATAAATCATTTATATATGACAATTGCGGGCTAAGGCAATGAGAATAAAATTATGAACTAACTCAACTATACGGCGATTATATTAATTGTAAGAGAAAGCATTTGCTCAACTATCTGGAAAAAAAAAAGATACGACTTTCTTTATTTCAAACTAACCAGAGAAAACGATTCGCGCGCTGTCGAGATAACTTGCAAATTTTACATCCTCACCACTCGATGTAAAGAAAACAGTACGGAAGAATGTATGAAGTATGTAAGAAGGTATGAAGTAAGTCAACAGTTACAAGGTAGGTCTACGCGAAAGCTCAAAACTCTAAAAATTAGAGAATTTTTTCTTCATTCTAACATGTTGTTAGGAAATATAACAATGTGTGTCGCTTACGACTTTGGATGGTGTGAAGAAGGATAAGGATTTGAATCCGATATAACCTTGTTAGCTACGATATAATCGGGTCCGGAGTTGGTCCTGGTTCTTATCTAATTGTTGAAGATTAACAAACCCAATAGGACCTAGACTGAAGTGTTATCTAATTGTCGATCTGGTTGGATTATGACTACAGTACTTCCAACCAACATTTGTGAAATTTATTTTTCTAATTAATACAAATAAATAATACATGTTGTAAATATAATGTCAGATTGCATTTTAAGTTCTCTAATCATTTTTGTGAATTACACTTCAAATTTTTTATTTAAATTTATTAAATTTCTAATCAATTTCAGTTACAAAAATGGTATCCATTCGAATTTCTTCTGAAATTATATTTTTAGCGGTTCAAAATAAAATTTTCACTTGTTCTTTATAGAAAAATAAAATATAAAAAAGGTAAATAATAAATGTCATATTATAAGAGTCAATTCATGTGTTTCTAAAAATATTTATATAGTTTTAAGTTTTATCTTCGTCAAACTTTTTAATCTTTCTATAAAATTAAAGGTCAAATTAGACTATATGAAATTTAAAATGATAAAATTACTTTTTACTCTATTAATAATGATAAGCATTTTTTTCTATTTTCTTTTTATTTATTTTTTCCAATATAATTTTTAGGGCAAAGTACGAAAAAAATACTCGTGGTTTGCTTTATTTGTAAATAGAAGTCCGTGGTTTAAAAGTTTGCAAATAGAAATATACGGTATGTATTTTTTACAAAACAAAGTATTTAAAATTAAATTTTTAAGTAATTGATGACAATGACAGTATTTTTTTTAATTTTTTTAATTACATTTATTCCAGCATATTATTTATTGTTTCGATTTAGGAAGTTTTTTTCGGAGGTTGTGTTTTGCTGATATGTAAGAATGATTTTTTTAAGATAAAAAAATGTTTTTAGTTGTAAGCATAACGTAACTTTGTAATTGTAATACTTTGTTTTGCAAATAAAACATGACATTTATTTATAAACTTTTAAACTACATGCCTCTACTTGCAAATTAGACAAACCACAAACATTTTTTCATACTTTTCCCTAATTTTTATCTCTCCAATATGTAATAAATGATTATTAATTTTATGTAAATATAAAACTTTAATTCAACGACGTAAAAAGTTATTTCATTAAAAAATGATTGAAAAATATTTCACAAATTGTAAGATTAGGAGTATACATAAAATTGTAAACTTAATTTTTATTATTTCTAATAAACTTTTATGGTAAAAAAAATACTATTTAAAAAATTAAGATTCATAATATATTTAATATTAGTTTAAAAATATTATATTACATAATAAAGAGAATAAAGATAAAATTTTAAGAGAACAAATAATAGATTATATATATAAGGTAAAATTATAAAATTAGGTCAAATGGGAAATCCATTTATATATTTAACCCATTTACTTAACCTACTACGTATCTAGACTGTTTTTGTGTGACTTTTCCAAAATACCCCAACCTTTCATCTTCCCCCTTCTCCTTTCCGGTTATGCGAACCCACTGCTTTTCCCCAAATGATTTCCAGACCTTTGATCTTCCTCTCTTCCTTTAAATTGCGTGAAATCTGCACCATTTCTCCACATCACAATTTATTTCTCTTCTTCCTCTCTTAATCTCTTGATTCTTCATCTTTCTAATCCTAGAAAACGAAGCCATAATTCTTCATCTGCCTGTTCCTGCTCGTTCCTTGGTTTCTTTTTTCTTGTTACCATCAAAGAAATGATCAGTCTACGTTATTTCCATCGTTTTTCCCAGTTTATCATATTGTTATTGTCGCTTTTAAGGGTGAAAGGCGCGAAAAATGTAAGTATCTACTGTTTTCTCTGCGTTTTCCCATAAAATCACTTCGCATAGGCATAGTCGATGATTTCGCAAAGATCTGTGATGACAAAGAGCCTGAAACGTGACGATCTACTTAGCGAATCGATTATTTCGTAAAGTTTGCGAATAGAAAAGTTCACGATTTCACTCGCAGACTTCGCGAAAGCATCGATATGCGACGTAGATCGTCATGTTTCAGACCTCGCAGACTTCACGAAAGCATCGATTCGCTAAGTAAAATCATCATCTTCCATGCACATTTGCATTCGTATGCTTCGCTAATCCTCATTTCGTAAAGCCAAATCGTTCTTTTTTTTGCCTAACACGATTAATTTTTTCTGAAGGTGGTTGAATACGTAACATCCCTTTCTGTAAGGCGGCGTACTGGACTGCAAGGGAGATGACTTTCCTTCCTGTATAGAGATTAATTTCCCTCAAGATTGACACATTCACTTTAAAATGATTCGTTAGGAGAGATTGTGCCAATCTTGGTGTGCACCATGGGAAATGTCCATTCCAAAAAGTCTGGACTTCCATTTATCATCCCAAAAAGTCTGGACTTCCTGTAAAGAGAAAAATTTTCATCCAGATTCGTCATGTTCATTTTGAAATGATTTGTTAGGAGTTTATTGTGGCAATCTTGTTGTAAATTTTGATAATGTTACGATTTTAATGTTAGAATCTGTTGTTGTTTGGCATTTTTTGTTATATACCACTTAGCGAATTTTATTTTAAACACAACCAGACTTCGGATATGCTAATTAAAATCATCAACTAAACTAAACATTAGCTTCGCAAGCTTCGCATATGCTAGAATCTGCGAAATCAGACGGGAGGGAGACAGCCACACCGTAAAATTACAAACATATTGAGGGTATGATAACTTGCTGGATCCGCTTTGATATTCTTTGCCGGAGTTACCTGCAAAACAAAACCGGAGACAGGATCTCCGGGAAAACTCTCCGACGATCAAGTCAGTTTTTGTAAAAATGAGTCTATAATTTAGCAATAGCTTTGTGGGAAAAAATGTGAACATACCTCCCCCCTTATTCTTAAGGCCTTTTATAGGTGTTTTTTGGGTAACCGCCAAGGGCGGTTACTCCTTAGTGGGCCACGTTCTGAGGGCGGTTACCCCTTTTTAGGCCATGTCCCTTTCGTGGCTTTCATGGCAACGAACGTGGTTCTGAGTGGGAGTCTTGACGCTCCGTTTAGGAATTCGGGGCGGTTTACTCGCTGCGCCCGCTTCCTTCATTCGGGTCCCGTCCAATCTTAGCCCATGGGGCTTTAATATGGGCTGGGCTTGCGAAATGAATATAACCCATTTTGGGCTTCGTGGGTTATCACATGCCTCCCCCTTGGTCTAGCAAGAGCCCTTTTAGGGTCTTTTTATAGGGGACGCTTCGTCTTTGTCCGATTATTTCAAAGTTTTGAATTTGTGCATTTCCCCTCTTTCGTTTTCTCCGGCGTCGACCTTTTAATTCCGTTACTTCTTTTCCGGCGTTGACCTCTTAATCCCGTCACTTCACTGTGTTGTCTTTTTCATGTAAGTTTTTCTTTTCACATTTGTTCCTTGTTCGGCTTTTTGCTTCTGTTTTCCTTTTATCGATCATGTCAGACCTCGACTTCGCGCCGTTTGACGACGATTATATCCGCGAGGTCTCTAACGAGGTCGAAGAGATGGTTGAGGAAGCTTCAACCAGCTCTCCTGGGTGTAATTCTCATCCCGCCGACTTCCTTCATCTGGCGAATACAACCGACGAGGGTTTAGGTTTTGACCCCAAAAAGTTGATTCTGCCACCTGTCCCAACCCCTCGTTTGTTACCAAAGAAGGACAGGTCGGGAAGTCTGGTTTGTCAAGAGACAATCGATGATTTGCGGGAGCATTATCCCTGGCTCCGAGGTCTCGAGACTATCATTCCTGGGGAGGATAGGGGACCGGGCGATTACCCAAAGGGGTACTTCACTATTTTCGTGGCCCAGATTATCTGCGGCTTCACTTATCCGCTGGCGGATGAGATTGCTTCCGTCCTAGGCGGTTACGGAATCGCGCCCGGGCAATTGCATCCTAACGGCTGGGCCGATTTGACTCTGGACAAATTCTTGGCGGATTGTTTGGAGGTTCCCTTTTCGCCCAAAATCTTCTCCAAGCTCCACCATTTCAAAAGCTCGGCGGGGTATTTCACTTTCATCCGCCAGAGCGGATACTATGGTTTTGACGAGAAGCTGAACAAGATCCGCGAGTGGGATCGATCTTACTTTTTTATCAAGTTTAATGAGGAAAACCTGAACTTCCTTCGTTGCTGGAGCCGACCCAACGTAAAGAGTTTGAACTTCGGGTATCCCAGCAAGGAAGAATCCGCCGTTATCAAGTTCCTGAAGAGCACTCCTCCTTTTGAATGGACATACGATCAGGCCTTTCATATGCTAAGGAGCCGAGTAGCGATTGCGTACCGCGAGGGGGATCGCGTTGTCTATATTCCTTATCGCGTTTTTGTGCAAGGTACTTTTTATTTCCAAGTTGATGGTTTCTTTTAACCCTTTGCAGGGGTGATCCTTTATCTCAAATCGCTGCAGATCGGGAGGCTAAAGCCCTGGCGAGAAGAAAGAAGCGGATGACGGAAACCGCTTCCGTTGTAGGGGCGGATCCTTTTGGAGGGACGATTCCTTCTATTAGGGCGGCTTCCCCGGTTAGGGCTTCCGCTTCACAAGGTCCCGCTTCTGCCTCCGAGGATCTTCCTTTAACCAGGAAGCGGAAGATAAGTGCGGATACAGAGTCTTCTCGTTCTAAAAAGAAGAACACTTCTGTGTCCCTTACTGTTGGTGGCGCACCTGTATCCGCCTCGTCTAAAGGAAAGAGCAGTACCCCCATTCACGAGGTATCTTGATCTACTCCCTCTCGTATTGCTACTTTTTCCTCATGAGCTATCTGCCGTTCTCTTGATATTTTTCTTTATGCTTTTGCAGCCAATCCCCAATATTAGCGGATGGTGGACTAGGACTTTCGGCCTGGCCGTGAACTTCTCTTGCAAGGATATTGTATCTTCCATATGCAATGTCCTCGGGCGACTTCCCTCTGCCTCCCGTGTGCACGAGCAAGTACCGCTCCCTACTGCTGTGGAAGGGATCGAGAAGCGTTCTGTAGAGGTATATTATTACTTTGTCCTTCGCTTTCAAATATCTTGTGTTTATTGTAACCGCATATTTCTATTCGCCCATTTTTATTTGTGAGACGTGTTATATGCAGATTATCAATTTCGCTGAGGGCATTCTTCGAAGGGATGCAGAGCGAGCCAAGGAGTTGGAAAGTCTTGGTACGGAATTGGCGACTCAGAAGTCGCTTTATGATGATGTCCAAGGGAAGGTGAAGGTCATAGAGGGCACCTGTCAGAAGGCCGTGGGCGAGAAGGAGGAGGCCCTTAAATCCCTTCAGGCCAAGTCCGATGAACTGCAAAAAGCCCTCGACGACCTAGCTGCTTTCAAGGAGGCCCAAAAGAAGAGGGTTGAGGAGATTTTGGCTGAAGATGGCGCCCGCATCTACTGGTATGGGGAGCGGATTCATGCGGCTTATGAGCACGGGCATCAGGGTCTAGTACTTAACCGCCCCAAAGTTCCCATCCCTGAAAAGGATTTAACTGGGGAGTGGGATAAGCTGGAAGCCGAGGATGCTGATATGGATGAGGTACTCTTCTTAGATTGGAAGAGTCTTCAGGATCCTCCGATTAGCTGCGAGATCCCTATTCAGCCCGCGGAAGGAGAGGCACCCCAAGCCGTTCCTCAACCTGTGCAAGAGGTACCTCTCACCGAAGAGGTTACTGAAGCGGTTACTGATTCAAGGGTTGAGGATTCGCTTGAAGTAGATTCTCCTATCGGAGGAGATGATGGAGTCGCCGCAGTCCAGGAGGGCATTAGGGGCGAAGGAGAGGAAGCTGTAGCATAGCTTAACTTATATTTGGACTTTTGTATGTAAAAACCATGTAACAAACCGCTCTGATATATATATTTTCTTTCGGTTGTTGCTTTTCATATGTGTGTGATTGTCACTTTTTTGCCCTTTATATGTGCCCTTTGTCCTTTTGCCGACTCCATATTTGTGTTTCTTCATAGCTAGGGTGGCCAGACCCTTTTTGCAATTTTGAGTACTCGTTTATTCGCTTAATTTTATGCCTTAACTTATAATTCTTCTTTCGAAAATAATCATAAGTTTTTGATCATAAGGTTTTGCGAGTGATGCGTAATCATGCATCCGCCTTTCTTTAACAGGCAACACATTTATGTGTTTTTGATTTTAACCCTAAGGTTTTTTGCGAGTGATACGTAATCAAGCATCCGCCTTTCTTTAACAGGCAACACATTTATGTGTTTTTGATTTTAACCCTAAGGTTTTTTGCGAGTGATGCGTAATCATGCATCCGCCTTTCTTTAACAGGCAACACATTTATGTGTTTTTGTAAAGAATCCGCATTTTGTTGTAACATACTGAGTGAATGTAATAACTTTTATTGATGACGAGAAAAAGTTTATTACATATGTACACCAATTGTGCGGGATCGAAGCCTCATTAAAACCTTTTATCAGAAAACCTAGTGGGAAAAACTCATAAAAGGAAAAAGAGTACTCGTCATTTCCTCGAACTACTCGGCCTTTCTATATAGGCGTAGATTCTCTAGATTCCAGGTGCGCGGGAGCTTCTTTCCACTCATTTCTTCTATTTCGAAAGTGGCCGGTGCCATCTTCTTGGATACTTTGTGTGGCCCGATCCAGTTGACGCCTAGCTTGCCTTTGCCATCTCTGGACTGTATTTTATCTGCTTTTTTCAAGACCAAGTCGTTTTCATTGATCATTACTTTTCGCACTCTTCTGTCATGGTATTTTTTGATTCTATTGCGGTACGTTGCCATTCGCATGTAAGCTTTTTCTCTTCGTTCCTCCACAGAATCCAAAGCATCTCTGATGTTGATAGGATTTTGTGTGTCGCAATAATAAATTGTCCGATCTGTGGGCGACTTGATTTCAACAGGTAGGACTGCTTCGGCTCCATAAACTAGCGAGAAAGGTGTTTCGCCTGTTGCTGCCTTTACAGAGGTTCTGTATGCCCACAACATATGGGGTATCTCACCCGCCCAACCTGTTTTTTTGTCACCTAGCCGCTTCTTGATGCCTTGAACCATGGCCCTGTTGGTAACCTCCGTCATACCATTTGATTGGGGATGGTTTACAGAAGAAAAATGATTCTTGATTCCCATGCTTTCGCAGTATGCTTTGAACTTGGCACAGTTGAACTGGGTGCCATTGTCGGTTATAAGCTTCTGCGGGATCCCAAATCGCATGATAATGTTCTCTCGTAAGAACTCGATCATTCGCTCAGGTGTTTGTGCGGTTACTGCCTCCGCTTCTACCCATTTGCTGAAGTGGTCCACTGCGACTATCAAATACTTCCTTTTCTTTGTTGTTTCTGGGAATGGACCCACTATATCAATTCCCCATGTTGCGAATGGCCACGCCGTCATTATAGTGATTTGTTCAGCTCCGGGAACATGCTTTTCATTCGCATGGATTTGACAGTTGTGACATTCCGCAACCATCTTCTGGGAATCTTCCACCACCTTGGGCCAGTAGTATCCCATCAGTTTGACCTTTCTTGCCAATGCCGCCGAAGCTTCGTGCGCACCACAAATTCCTTCGTGTAGTTCTCGCAGCACATAGTCTCCTTCATTGCGACTAACACATTTCAACCATGGACATGTGTACGATTTCCGATACAAAGTTCCATCCCGCATTGAGTATCGTGCCGACTGCCCAATTATTTTTCTGGCTAAGCTCTTATCAACCGGCAAATCTCCCTGCTCCAGATATTGACGGATTGGCATCCGCCAATCTTCATCGTCTTCCAGTTCCTCGATGATCATAATCTGATCAACCTCGAATGCTGGTGCCGATTTTATTTCCAAGCTGCATGCTTTTTGACTCCATGGTTCTCTACTTGCCGCTGCTTTTGCCAATTCGTCAGCTTTTGCATTTTGGCCTCGTGGAACATGCACCATCTCCCAAACGACTCCCTTGTGCGTTAACTCTTGTGTCAATCGGCTGACCACCTGATGGTATTTTACTAGCTCCTCCTGTTTCACCAGATAATTTTTTGTGATCTGGTTTATCATGAGTTTGGAATCGCTGTAGATTACCACTCTTTCTGGGGTGAGTTCATTGAGCAACCTCAATCCACATATCATAGCCTCGTATTCTGCGGCATTATTGGCAGTTTTGAAAGTTAATTTTGCTGCATAGTACAGGCGGATAACCTCCGGACCTTTGATGATGATTCCTAGCCCAGCTCCGTCTGCAGATAAGGCCCCATCTGTGTACATGCTCCACTCTTCTTTTTGTGCCTTTGGACATTCATCATCATCCCAGATGAATTCGTTCACGAAGTCGGTGAGCACTTGGCTCTTTAGCGCTGGTCTTCCTTCATAGCGGATATCGAATTCGCCCAGGCGAATTGACCATTCCATCAACCGGCCGGATGCGTCAGGTTTCTGCAGTACCTTTCGCATTGGGATGCCAGTTCTCACAATGACAGTATGCGCCTGAAAATATGGTTTCAATCTAGCCGCCGTGGTTATCACCGCGAGGGCCATTTTGTCCAACTTCGAATACCGGAGTTCTGCGTCCTTCAAGACTTTGCTCACATAGTATACTGGATATTGTTGCCCTTCTACTTCTCGCACCATCACAGTGCATATCGCCGTGCTGGTGACGGATACATAAAGAAACAAATCTTCTCCGTCTTCCGGCCTGCTCATTAAGGGCGGATAACATAGTAATCGCTTTATCCCCTCAAATGCTTCTTGACAATCCGACGTCCATTCAAAGGACTTGGATTTTTTGATGGCATTGTAGAAAGGTAGACATCGCCTAGCTGAGCATGATATGAATCGCCCTAATGCCACCAACCGCCCGTTCAGTCTCTGTACTTCCCTTATGTTCCTTGGCGTCTTCATCTCCATTACTGCTTTAACCTTCTCAGGATTCGCCTCAACCCCTTTTCCGCTAACAATGAAACCCAGGAACTTTCCCGCCCTTGCTCCGAATGTGCATTTCTCTGGGTTCAATTTGAGGCCATATTTGATCAACACTTTTAGGATTTCTTTGATATCCCGCGGGTGGTCTTGCATTTTCTTGCTTTTGATGATCATGTCATCAACATAGATCGAGAAGTTCTCGCCGGATTTGTCTGAAAATATCTTGTTCATCATCCTCTGGTATGTTGCTCCCGCGTTTTTCAATCCAAAGGGCATCACCTTAAAGCAATAAGTCGCCTGGTGAGTTATGAATGATGTTTTGATTTCATTCGCCTTCTCCATGGGTATCTGATGGTAACTGGATTTCACGTCGGTGAATGATAAAGCTTCATATCTTGCAGTTCCATCTACCAATATATCAATGTTAGGAAGTGGATACATATCTTTCGGACATGCCTTGTTCAAGTCTTTGAAGTCGACGCACATTCTGTACGTTCCATTCGGCTTTTTGACTAGCACCACATTGGCTAGCCATTCTGGATAGGTGACTTCTCGAATCGCATCCGACCTTAGCAAGTCCGCCACTGCTTTTTCAATCACCTTTTCCCGCTCAGGAGCATGTCCCCTCTTCTTTTGCCGCACTGGGGTTGCCCCTTTGTCTACATTCAACCGATGGGTTGCTATGTCTGGGCTTATTCCTTTTAGCACTTCATTTGGGGCGGCAAATGCCGACTCACATTGGATCAATACCTCGGTAATGGCTTTCTTTGTTTCTTCTGAGAGTCCAGCCGCTATTCGCACGTTCTTGTCATTCGAGATGGCGAATAGTTCCGTTTCTCCTAATGCTTCCGCCGGCAGCTTCTCTTCGACTTTATCCTCCTCTTCCGGTTTTGGTTCAAGTGATAATGTATAGGCCTGTTGAGATACAAGTTGATCACCTTCAACTATGACTCGCCCTTGGTGTGTTGGCAAATGTAACATTAAATGCTTCATTGAGATGAGCGACTCCGTCTCCGACAGGAATGGCCGTCCCAGAATTATGTTGTAGGCCAGTGGGAGATCAACAATTGCGAATTCTAAATCACCTCGCCATTTTAGATTCTTATCGCCCATTTCTGCCTCCAACACCACCTGCCCACTTGTTTGGGAGGATTGACCCCCAAAACCAGTTACATCCATGAAGCTCTTATCAACCGGCAAATCTCCCTGCTCCAGATATTGACGGATTGGCATCCGCCAATCTTCATCGTCTTCCAGTTCCTCGATGATCATAATCTGATCAACCTCGAATGCTGGTGCCGATTTTATTTCCAAGCTGCATGCTTTTTGACTCCATGGTTCTCTACTTGCCGCTGCTTTTGCCAATTCGTCAGCTTTTGCATTTTGGCCTCGTGGAACATGCACCATCTCCCAAACGACTCCCTTGTGCGTTAACTCTTGTGTCAATCGGCTGACCACCTGATGGTATTTTACTAGCTCCTCCTGTTTCACCAGATAATTTTTTGTGATCTGGTTTATCATGAGTTTGGAATCGCTGTAGATTACCACTCTTTCTGGGGTGAGTTCATTGAGCAACCTCAATCCACATATCATAGCCTCGTATTCTGCGGCATTATTGGCAGTTTTGAAAGTTAATTTTGCTGCATAGTACAGGCGGATAACCTCCGGACCTTTGATGATGATTCCTAGCCCAGCTCCGTCTGCAGATAAGGCCCCATCTGTGTACATGCTCCACTCTTCTTTTTGTGCCTTTGGACATTCATCATCATCCCAGATGAATTCGTTCACGAAGTCGGTGAGCACTTGGCTCTTTAGCGCTGGTCTTCCTTCATAGCGGATATCGAATTCGCCCAGGCGAATTGACCATTCCATCAACCGGCCGGATGCGTCAGGTTTCTGCAGTACCTTTCGCATTGGGATGCCAGTTCTCACAATGACAGTATGCGCCTGAAAATATGGTTTCAATCTAGCCGCCGTGGTTATCACCGCGAGGGCCATTTTGTCCAACTTCGAATACCGGAGTTCTGCGTCCTTCAAGACTTTGCTCACATAGTATACTGGATATTGTTGCCCTTCTACTTCTCGCACCATCACAGTGCATATCGCCGTGCTGGTGACGGATACATAAAGAAACAAATCTTCTCCGTCTTCCGGCCTGCTCATTAAGGGCGGATAACATAGTAATCGCTTTATCCCCTCAAATGCTTCTTGACAATCCGACGTCCATTCAAAGGACTTGGATTTTTTGATGGCATTGTAGAAAGGTAGACATCGCCTAGCTGAGCATGATATGAATCGCCCTAATGCCACCAACCGCCCGTTCAGTCTCTGTACTTCCCTTATGTTCCTTGGCGTCTTCATCTCCATTACTGCTTTAACCTTCTCAGGATTCGCCTCAACCCCTTTGCCGCTAACAATGAAACCCAGGAACTTTCCCGCCCTTGCTCCGAATGTGCATTTCTCTGGGTTCAATTTGAGGCCATATTTGATCAACACTTTTAGGATTTCTTTGATATCCCGCGGGTGGTCTTGCATTTTCTTGCTTTTGATGATCATGTCATCAACATAGATCGAGAAGTTCTCGCCGGATTTGTCTGAAAATATCTTGTTCATCATCCTCTGGTATGTTGCTCCCGCGTTTTTCAATCCAAAGGGCATCACCTTAAAGCAATAAGTCGCCTGGTGAGTTATGAATGATGTTTTGATTTCATTCGCCTTCTCCATGGGTATCTGATGGTAACTGGATTTCACGTCGGTGAATGATAAAGCTTCATATCCTGCAGTTCCATCTACCAATATATCAATGTTAGGAAGTGGATACATATCTTTCGGACATGCCTTGTTCAAGTCTTTGAAGTCGACGCACATTCTGTACGTTCCATTCGGCTTTTTGACTAGCACCACATTGGCTAGCCATTCTGGATAGGTGACTTCTCGAATCGCATCCGACCTTAGCAAGTCCGCCACTGCTTTTTCAATCACCTTTTCCCGCTCAGGAGCATGTCCCCTCTTCTTTTGCCGCACTGGGGTTGCCCCTTTGTCTACATTCAACCGATGGGTTGCTATGTCTGGGCTTATTCCTTTTAGCACTTCATTTGGGGCGGCAAATGCCGACTCACATTGGATCAATACCTCGGTAATGGCTTTCTTTGTTTCTTCTGAGAGTCCAGCCGCTATTCGCACGTTCTTGTCATTCGAGATGGCGAATAGTTCCGTTTCTCCTAATGCTTCCGCCGGCAGCTTCTCTTCGACTTTATCCTCCTCTTCCGGTTTTGGTTCAAGTGATAATGTATAGGCCTGTTGAGATACAAGTTGATCACCTTCAACTATGACTCGCCCTTGGTGTGTTGGCAAATGTAACATTAAATGCTTCATTGAGATGAGCGACTCCGTCTCCGACAGGAATGGCCGTCCCAGAATTATGTTGTAGGCCAGTGGGAGATCAACAATTGCGAATTCTAAATCACCTCGCCATTTTAGATTCTTATCGCCCATTTCTGCCTCCAACACCACCTGCCCACTTGTTTGGGAGGATTGACCCCCAAAACCAGTTACATCCATGAAGGTGTGTTCCACCCGCTCGTCGTTGATTCCCAACTTGTTGAATGATGTCCGGGTAATGACGTTGCAAGAACTGCCTGTGTCGATAAGGACCCGCTTGACGTCCCATCCTTCAACGGCCATCGTGATCACCAGGGCATCCGCATGTGGCTCCGTGATTCTCGCAAATGAGTAATTGAGGGAATCCCCCCTATGTGTGTTGCTCTTTCGCCGTTCACGGCGAGTTCTTTTTGTTGGAGGCTCGTAGATTCCGCCTGCTATCACGTTTATCACCCCTTTCTTCTACTTCTTTTCTGGCCGTGTTTCTCCCTCATGCGGGAGCGTTGTTTTCTCATCAGCTGTTTCTTTTCTTACAAATTGACTCAACTTGCCTCTCTCGATCAGTTTTTCTATTTCCTTCTTCAGTTCGTAGCAATCATCTGTGTCATGGCCATTCAACCTGTGGAACCTGCAATACTTACTGGGATAGCGCCCCAAACTGGTTCGGCCTTTCACCTCGGGGAACCGCACATCCTTCTTCAAGGGGCTCTTTTCGATCCAAAGTAACACCTCTTGGCGAGTCGTGTTTAGTGGTGTGTGATATCCTCCACCTTGAAAGGAGCGATCGCCTCTTCGAACAAAATTACTTTTGGACTGGGTCTGACGCCGACTGTCCGAAGTGGTTCTAGCGGCATCTCTTTCTCGCCGAGCTTGGGCCCTATGTTCCCTGTTGACATCATCCACTTCCATGAATTCCTTTGCTATCTTCATGAGCTCGGCTACAGTGCGTGGTTTGTTACGGATGATCTCTTCCCGCATGCTCCAATCTGTGGTTCCATCCGCCATGATGTTGTGAATACTCACGATATCTGGCTTCTGCAATCGCACCAAGATATCGTTAAAGGCGACAATAAATTCCCTTAGGGAATTATAGTTTCTCTGTTTGATCTCCTTCAGCTGCCTATCTGTCACATCTGCCACTTTACAGCCCACGAACTTCGCACAGAAATCCCGACTATATTGTTGCCAATTGTGAATAGATTCTGCCGGTAAAGATCGAAACCAATCAGATGCCGCACCGCCCAAAGTTGTCGAGAATAACCTGCAAATTATGCTTTCGCTTGCCCCTGCAACATCCATTAACTCTCTGTAGTTCCTGACATGAGCCTCAGGGTCAGAATTTGGATCCCCATAGTATTTTGGTATGGCAGGTGCTTTGATTCTGTGATCTGGAATGAATTCCCGCAACGAAGGGGCAAAAGGTGAATCGCTCTGGACCTCTGCTCTCGGCCGAGGTGAGTACCCCATTCGCTCCATCATGCTCCGTAATTGATCTTCTAAGTCAATATCGGGTACTCGTCGGACCTCTTCCATCCGCTGCTGGTGAATTCTGGATGGCATCCACTCGCCCATCGGTGTTGAGACGGGTGCCGGTTGGTGGACCAATCGCCGTCCCGTTATAGGATCAAAGTTCCATGTGTGCTCACGCCCAGACATAGTTGTGTTAGGCGTCATCAATTCCGAACGTCTGTGAGGAAAAGGGTCCAGTTGTTGTAGCGGAAGAGTGCCTTGCATTCCTGGCAACGGTTGGTATGGCTGCCAGGTTGGATGTGTCGTCGTAATGAGATCTGGGTGCGAGTAGTTGCTCGGGTGACTGTGTGGATTCGTGCGACTACTCTGGCCCACTTGATTTGGCACTTGAGATGGCTGCGGAAGGACAGGTATGACAGGAATAGTCGGTGATTGTGTTGAGATAACCACAGGTTCCTGAGGGGCAGGCGCCATGGCGGTATCGCGTTCGGCGAGGGCGGTTAATAAATTAATCATTCGATCGCCAGCCGCCTGGCTCATATTCGAAGCCAAGACCTGTCCTGCCATCTGCACGAAATCGCTATTGGACATCTCCATTTCATTTTGCACCTGCACTTCCAATAAGGGATCCAATTGTCCCGAGGGGCCTGACGAGCTAGGCACAACAGGCTGAGTACCTGCAGGCTGCGAATTTGCAATCCGTGAACCTCGTGAGTTCATGCTAGTGGATCTGGTCGTAACACCGGTCGTTCGTGATGGTTCTGACATGTTCTTCGTGTACCTTTAACCAAGTGTTGGTAAAAAAGGTCCACCTTCACCGCACCAATGATAACTTGCTGGATCCGCTTTGATATTCTTTGCCGGAGTTACCTGCAAAACAAAACCGGAGACAGGATCTCCGGGAAAACTCTCCAACGATCAAGTCAGTTTTTGTAAAAATGAGTCTATAATTTAGCAATAGCTTTGTGGGAAAAAATGTGAACGTACCTCCCCCCTTATTCTTAAGGCATTTTATAGGTGTTTTTTGGGTAACCGCCAAGGGCGGTTACTCCTTAGTGGGCCACGTTCTGAGGGCGGTTACCCCTTTTTAGGCCATGTCCCTTTCGTGGCTTTCATGGCAACGAACGTGGTTCTGAGTGGGAGTCTTGACGCTCCGTTTAGGAATTCGGGGCGGTTTACTCGCTGCGCCCGCTTCCTTCATTCGAGTCCCGTCCAATCTTAGCCCATGGGGCTTTAATATGGGCTGGGCTTGCGAAATGAATATAACCCGTTTTGGGCTTCGCGGGTTATCAGGGTATTTTGGGAAAGTCACACAAAAACAATCTAGATATGTAGTATGTTGAATAAATGAGTTAAATATATAAATGAGTCTCCCATTTGACCTAATTTTATAATTTTTCCTATATATAAAAGTTTAGAAACGTCGGTGTACATGTATTACATAAATTTTGATTACGAATTATACGTTTGATTAAATTTTGAAAACTAATAAGATATTTTCTTTTTACTTATATAATAACGATATGCACTTTCATAATAAAAAAAATAAATAAATTACTGGAGAGTTGATTAAGACAAAAGTTAATGGCTTTAAAATACATGTATATATTGTTTAATGTAACAGGCCAAAAATGTAAATTTGAAATGCAGATGAAATAAATAACGTTTTTTTTAATCCAGTTTTATGTTATTTTAGACAAATCCAGTTTTATGTTTAAAGCTAACATTTTTACTTATTATATGCTTAATGTTAGAAAAAAAAAAGTAATTCAGGATTTGAGATGTGAATTTAAAGATCCAGACCCTTAATTTGCTACAAAATTAGTATGATCAACAAAATGCTTTTTTGCTAAATTTAATCATGATTACATATTCTTCCAACACTTAGTGTACATAAACTGAAGAAAATTGCACATAATTCTTAAAAGTATAGTAATCAAACAGGCATTGTCCTAGCAGAAGAAACATCCTGTAATTCCTCCTCATTTTCTCCAGAACATTCCTCAAGTGATTTCCCATTAGATTCAGGTACCAAGAAAGTAAACAAAATCCCAAAAAAGTTAATCACACCTAGCACAATCAATGAGTTCTTAACACCAATTCCAGGTGGATAACCAGCATCAGTTTTAGTACGGTCTGTACTTTGTGCAGCATACAAAAACCCAAATGCCCCAACCATTGCCCCAGCTTTTCCTGCCGCTGCCGATATCCCATGGCACGTTGATCTTAGCCTGGCAGGGAATATCTCGGCAGGCACCACAAATGTAGTCGCATTAGGCCCGAAATTCGCAAAGAAAAATGTAAGTGAATACATTATCAGAAACCCAATATTGTTATCATTTTTCCAGTGATTGTAAGGGAATGCTAGAGCAAACATAAATACTGTCATGAAGAAGAATCCCATTAATTGAATCACGAATCTTCCGATTCGATCTATGAATGCTACTGTGAACCAATATCCAGGAACTGTTCCGCATAGAGCGATTAATGTTTGTGCTCTTGCGATGCGATAAACTTCGTGGATTGCGTTCATGGTTTCGGCTTTCGGGAGCCATCCGATTGCGCTGAATATGTCTTTCTGGAAGAGGTTTGAGCTGTAATAGGCTATGTCTAGTAAGAACCAGCAAACGCAAGTTCCGACTAAGTGAAGGCCGTGCCGGCGGGCGAATTGTTTTGTGAATAGACCAAATGAATTGGATGGATCTTGAGTCATTTCTTCTAACTTTTGCTCTTCAGATTCGACTTCGACCTGAAATTAGAGATGGTAAAATTAAATCTGATGTCTGTATACGATACGGAATTCATATATGAAAGACGAATTGAAACCTTACCTGCAATACTTTAGACATATCAGAAGCAGCCTGTTTGGCATTTTTAGCAACCAAAGCTGTATAACGAGCAGTTTCCGGCATCTTCATTCGCGAATAGAAAGTCATGGAAGCCGGAACAGCTCCGAACATCAGAATAATCCGCCAGACATAGTCTGCTTCCGGCACAGTCGAGCCAAGAGCGTCAACAGCATACGTAGGAGCATTATAAGCATGATCAAAAGCTGCTGAAACAATCAAAGCCACAATCCCCCCTGTTAAAATCCCAAACCCTTGCATAGCAAAAACCGCCGCTATAAACGCACCGCGAGTCTTCTTATTAGCATACTCCGACATAATCGTCGCGGATAAAGGATAATCGCCGCCGATTCCGAATCCGAGCCAAAATCTGAAAAAACAGAGAGTCGCAATTACTCCGTTCGGCGTACTGCTGAAGGAAAGTCCCGATGCAATCGAGCAGATCACCATAAGCATAAGAGTCATTCCGTAGACCTTTTTCCGGCCTAATTTATCACCGAGCCAGCCAAAGAAAAGTTGACCGGCTAAAGTACCGCAAAATGCGACACCGTTGACGGCGGCGGCCACGTTTGGAGGAAGCGTTCCGGGCTTTTTTGATCCCTCAACATGGTAGTATATACGGCCGAGAAGCTTTGTAACAAGCGAAATGGAGAAAAGATCATATGCATCTGTGAAAAATCCCATTCCTGCAATTATGATTGCTGTGAAATGATACCATTGTGTTTTTGCTACATCGAGTGCATTAAGCACTCCTAATTGCTCTCTCGCCATTAATTAACTCTTCAATGTATCCTGCAAAAGAACATAGAAAGACATCATCAGTTCTTCATGAACTTGCATTTCAATTTTGAATTTTTTCCCTAATAATCCGATTTTTTGTTTTGAATGTGTGAAAAAAATATTGAGTAAACTAAAAACACCACAAAATCCCGGAAATAGTTTCAAAACCACAGTAAATTAAGAAATAGTTTAGAGATTAATTTAATTAAAGTGGAAAGCAAAAATGTAGAGAAAGCGAACAACACTAAAAAAACATTTAAAATTTTCTAAAATGATTCAGGATCAAACTCGTTTTAGACTACTCGAGTGGTGACATATCAGTAGTACTATTATTGACATGTTATTTCGTGAGTGATTTGGAACTAATTGATTCGGGACTATCGGTAAGTAATTAAGTAAAAGGAAAGAATGAAACCTGTTGGGAAAATGATAAGAGAGAATTTATGCAGGTTGGGAGAGATGATGATTTAAGAGAAAAATGAATCCTATTTATATGGAAATTGAAGGCTCCTCCTCCTTGCGTAGAGCATCCAATTGGAATATCCCATTAAGTCGTCTTCCGATAATATTTAAGTTATCAAAGTCAACTTTTCATGTTACAAATATCTATTTTAATAAAGAAAATCTTTTTTTTAATAAATATTGAAATGATATGATGGTACGTGGGTAACTTGGATTCCTTCATAGGATTAGATAAATCATTAGTTACAACTTACAAGAGTTTCAATGTTGAAAATAACTTATAAATATATATTGTTTATATAACTGCATTATTGATCTATTATTCACGGTCCCAACCCAAACCATGATTAAGCTCGATACTTTCATTTTTTTTTTAAATAAGAATTTTTTTTTATAGTTTTTCAATTGATTCGAGACTCATAGACATCTTTTATAGGTGTATTCTTTTCCAAATGAAGAGTTTTATGTACACTAGGATTCAAATTCAAGAACTAATTTAAGCGATTTGAGACTTTTATAAATCAACTTTAGTTAGGTAAAAAATAAGAATTTGATTCTTAATTGGTGGTTAGTAAAATTACCTGATTTTATTTTTGAAATAATTATCACTAGTTGTTTCTGAACGATAAACAAATATATCTATTCTATTATTTGGAGTGGAAAAGCAAAACTAAGCTAACAAAAAAAAAAAAACTAAATATAAACTAATCAGTGGGTGTTGTTTCACCAATTAAGGTTGGTTTGAATGGTAAAGATGTCTAGTCATTTAAACTAGATCTCAAGTTTGACTCCTAGCGTATGCAAAATAATCTTAATTGGGAAAAGAATCGCCTAAGTGGGTGTTTGTTTCAATTTTACGGAGATAATTTTTCATTTCAAATAATAGAAAATATGATGTTTGATTAGGTTTATAACACAACATTTATTAGTTTTTTTTTAATGGAAACAACATTTGTTTAATGCTTATATTTATTTTGATTTTAAAGCTTTTAATGTAAAACACCCTTTTGGAGTTTTTTTACAAATTATTTATTTATTTTGATTTTAACAAATTAACGTATCATATTTTCACAAAACACGTTGTTTTGCTTACTATAATTTTTATTCCACAATTGCTTTTTGTTACTAGTTCAATAATTTAGATGATACTGATACTAATGAAAATCATTAAAATATGAGAGCAACTTAGATGAATGCATTGAAAAATCTAATTGACTATATTCTATAACAATGGCCGAGCTTAATTTGGATCGAAGAGGGCTATGCCCCCGAGAAAATGAAAATAAATAAATTATATACATAATTATAAAAAATAATTATTTATTAAAAGTTAAAATCACACTCATTTTTTTCTATTATTACTGGTATAAATAATTTAGTATTTCTTTTACTTTCTTCATCTTCTTATAGCTATTGGTATATGGAGAGTTGAAGAAAACTTTCTTATGTTTTTTTTTTTAAGAAGATGAGTTCGTATCCACATCTTTCATCTCTAAAATTAGAAACCAATTAAGTTATACTCATTTTGTAAGTCAAAACGATTTTTGAAATAAAAAAATAAGTTACAAAAATTCCTTTTATATAAAAGATATGTTTATAAAGTTATTATTTATGAATATTTTTTATTTTCTTTTTTCTAATAAATATTTTTTATTTTATGAAATTATCTAATTATCTAGATTTATTTTTACTAAGATACATAGAATATTCTTATTTATATAATTATTATATAGTGATTTAGAACATTAAGCAAATTTATAGATATATACATATACATCATTTGACAAAAAAAAAAATTATATGAATTGTAATTAAATATAATATGATGGCGTATGTGAAGGAGTAGTCAACTCTAGTTAACTATCCTATAATATGTTGTCTATTTTTGGTTTTTAATCGACAAAGGTATTCAAGTGAGATGAAGTGTCCACGTCTTATTATTTAAGAAAATGAAAATGCCCCCATTCGTCGACTTTTGTGGACATGAAAACGGGGAAAATAATTTTTATATTTATTAATTGTACTCAAATTTATATTTATTATTTATATGTAGAAAATGCCTTCAATGGTCGACTTTGTGTTCGAAACAATCAGTATCGTTGACTTGGATCCTAAAAATTAAATAAATTTGATATATCAACTATTAGATTTAGATTCATTAAATTTACATCAATTATACTTTTAGTTTAAAATAATTTCGATCCCATCTATATTATTTATTTACTTTCTTCACTTTTAGCTTAAAATTTTGGGTTCCATTTGTCAGATATTAATATAAGATCTATGATGATGTGGTGGATTCGGAGGGAGATTGGGTTTGGTCGAGATTCGAATCTTACCTTAATCTGAAAACGCTCCTGAAAATTTGCGGAGTTAAAGTTAGTAGTAAAGAGGAGGATGAGGATAGTCACTGTTGGTCCTTTACAAACAATGGTACTTATTCCTGTAAATCTGCATTTGAAGCTTTCAGTCTTAACTTGGATACCCCTCCTTCAATCTCTTGGAAGAATATTTAGGTCTTAAAAGTTCCTTATCGCATTAGGAGCTTCCTATGGCTTAGTGCAAAGAATAGGTTGCTTACTAATGTGGAAAGGAAGAGATGTTATTTAGTTGAGGCAAATACTTGTTGTAGGTGCAAAGTTCAGGCAGAAACCATCTGTCATGTTCTTAGGGATCGTGCGAAGAGTAAGAATGTGTGGAAGAAAGTGATTCCGAGCGTACCTAACTTCTTTGCCCACTCTGAAAATGATTGGTTGTTAAATGGTGTTAATGGTGTGTTATTGTCTCAGATGGAGCATGGTGCTATCCTCTTTGCCGTTGTCTGTCACCAGCTTTGGCAGTGGAGGAATACTGAGGTGTTTGGAGAAAAAGCTATAGTGATTCCTAATCTACCTGATTATTTCTCCAAGAAAATTAACACTATTATCAATAGCTTCAAAGGGGATTATTTAGCCAGTACTAGCCAGAGATCTGTTGAGCATCTTTTGGGTTGGAGTAGATCGGGGGGAAGGGATTGTGAAATTAAATACCGATGGCTCGTGTCTTGTGGACGACAGAATTGCGGCTGGAGGGGTTCTGAGAGATGCTGGGGGCAATTGGGTGTCTAGCTTTACTCAGAATCTGGGGATGGACTTTTTCTTTTCTGCTGAGCTCTGGGGTATCTTCTCTAGACTTAGATTGGCCATTGACCTGGGGCTGAAAAGGGTGCTTTAACAAAGCTATGTGCTTGAATAGCCAAAACCTTGTTAAAGAGATCAGAAGATTGTGTTCTTCATTCGATACCATCTCCTTTTGTCATGTGTACAGATCGCCTTATTGCGGAGGGCCATGAAAGGATGCCGGAAATTTCAACATTCTCTTCTCCTCCGAACTTCCTTTGTTCGATTTTTTCTGATGATCGGGTGGGGGTTAGCTTTCCTAAGCTAATCCCGGGTTAGGTGTTGGTTTTTGTTGTTTTTTCCTTTCCCTTTCCTACCAAAAAAAATATAAGATCTATGATTGGACCTTAACTATTAGTATGTCCGTGCACATAGCTAGATTCTTGTAATTATTTAAAATATACAATTTTACATGATAAATAATTAAAATTAAGATAAAATATACAATTTTACATAATAAATAATTAAAATTAAGATAAAATATAATACTAATGAAAATAAATTATTATAAATTAAATTTTAGTTCTATACATTTTTAATTTCATATACAGTAAAACTTTGATAAGTGAATATTCGACAAATTAATAACATCAATTAAATCGTCACCAAAACAAAGGTACGTCACCAAAAAAAATCACATGAATTAAATAATAATTTTCTATGATCTCGAGGGAAATGGGATAAAATAATAACCTTTGCTAAATTTATGAGATACTAATTAAAAAAAATCCTTGAAGCGTACTGAAAATATAAAATAATAATTCATTATAAAATATATAAAATAAAGCAAATCCTAAGTAATTTTTGATTTTTTTTTTGTAAATTAATAAACCCATATAAGATAATAATTTTTCTAGATCCCAAATATATTCATTTATAGAAAGTTATGTAATAGAAACATAATACATCAAACCATAATAGGAAAAATAGATTCTCATATTGCATCAATCAATGAAACCAACAATCTCCCGAAAATGGAAGTTCCAACAAAAAGAAAAATCCAAAAACCACTTGTTCAAAACATCAATAACCAGAACTTTAAACTCATCCGAAAACACTAATAAATAGGTCCTAACCTATAACTCCTAGACACATCCACTACCTAGCCAAAATATGATTTTCTCATAGGAACAAATCTCATGAGACATACAATGTACCCATCAATTTTCCTGGTCAGGGTGATGGTGTATATACGGGTAGAAATTATCTTTCCTGATCACAGAGTTATGGTCGAACTGTTTCGAGGAACTTTAACACCCCTATCTCCCGGCATGCTCATGAACAACCGCACAACCTTTTTGTAGTTGTTCTCGTGAGTTTTCCATGTTGCATCTAAGATACTCTTAAACTTCTCACGTTGCAACGATTCACGAAGTCGCTCAAACAGGGTATACTCATTGTACCATTCAGATAAACCACCTGCCCAAATGCACACTTGCATCTGAGTATGCAACGACTTCAAGTGGCGTGTAATTGCCTCAATGTCATTCCAGATAATTTGTTTATTCAAGTGACACCTTCTTATGTTCATTTCCATTTGTTTTACTCCAACACGTTGCTTGGGGTAATAAGTAAGAAATTCGAGTGGGATCCTGGTAGTGCCGACCATAATTGTGATGGCACAGAAGAACCAACTTCAATCATGAACTAAATCTTTCGGATATAAAAAACCAACTTCAATCCATTTCTTTGAGGAACATACGACTCACGACAAAAATAATTTTCCAGATTATGTGCATGTATGATTATATTGGTTACGCAATATTTACAAACAGACTACAGTCATACGGTTATATGCAACAGATGATATATAACAATTAAAAATAATATTTGATTATCTATCATGAATTAATAATCAATAAACTAGAAATAAAAATTTCTAATAATTATATTTAATCAACGTACATTCAGAATATATTAAAAATACATTTTGAATATCTAAAAATTAAAAAAATATATCAATCTTTTCTTAATAAATACTTTTAATCAGAAATGGGTCTCTGAAAAATATTTTATATTTCTGTAATTTAATTTTAATTTATGTAATGTTCTGGGCATTTATTAATAGTTTTACATATTAAAAACAATTACAGAATCCTAATTAATTAAATATTAATTATTACGTACACCCAAAAATAAATTAAAAATTACAGAAAAATCCCCAAAATTATTCGAGCATGGCTGCAAAAATCGACGCCAGCAGCTCGTGTGGGCCACGCGCCGCACTCCTGGCATCCAACGACCTCCAAAATTTTACCGATGGAGGGTTTTCAGAGTGTCTGAGTTCGATGATGTGGTCGATTTCGACGACTGAAAATAGGCGTAATAGCATAAACATGCCCTAATTGGCGCGTGTTAAATCACTTAAGCGCACCAGAAAATTTCTGCAGCCACGGAGCGATTTCGGTAGACCAAAATCATCTCGAGATTCACTAAAAAAATACAAATTCGAGAGACAACTCAACCAAGCATGCATTTTTCCAATCAAACGGAATAATAGAATTATAAATCATTTATAAAGGGTTCCTGACAGATGGAACACCTCTCTAAAGAGGCTCTGATACCAATGAAGGCTTCAATGGAGAAGCCAAAACGATTTCTCTAACCTCTAAGGGATAATGAACCTAAATCTATCAATAAACAAATCAACAGATTTAAGCTTACGTCTTGTAGCGCAGATCCGTTGAACAACATTGGAAGTAATCAACTTTGGCTCTGTATCATCGATCTAGGAGGTTACTACACCGAATGAGCAATTTCCGTTGTTCCAAGAACTAAAAACGCTACCCGAGAACAGAAGGGGGCGGCAGTTAGAGAGAGGGAATAGAGTAAAAATTGCTTGTGCAGTATCTCTGATTATTATGTTATATGTGTGTTAGGTTTAGCCTTCACAATCTATTTATAGTTAGGTTAAACCTAAACCCTAACCTTGCCCCTAAACTGATTAGGTTACGAGCGGACCATAAATGAAACGGTAAATGAGTCATGGTCCGTTTACTCTCTTTATTCTTACATAAGGGAATGAATTCCAACCCATAACCTCTCGGCGTAAATGAATTCCACTCCATAACCTCTCGGCGTAATTCTAGAAGTGTATCAATTGAATTATGTTTCTTTAGTAAATTAAAGCTATTTTAAAATAGAGGGAACATTGTATCTTGATAGAAAATACAAATAGATAAACTTATATACTAATTCCAAATTATAATATAATCAAAATTGGAAATGATTAACTTGTTTACCATTTAGCTTTCTTCTCTTTGACCAATATAGGAATGATTTTAATTTTGTATATTATATAATTATATTATATATGTTCATCGATGTGTACTATATGATTCTTTTAATGTTATTCCGTGTTCATATATATTGGTGACATAAAGTGTGACTTTTATATGATAAAATAGTTAAGAATATTGGTAGGTTTTTCTCCGTATGACGCAGGCAGATGGACACAAATTAAATTAAAGTGCTAGGATACAAAGAAAATTCACATTTATATGGAAGACTTGAGAGTAACAGTAAGTCTTCTCATATATATATAATTGGAATACAAGAAAAGAAAGTGATCTCGGTTTTGCCTCTTATAGCGTGTGATTCGTTAATATTGGCCGCAATCAAAAGTGAAAGTATACGTTGCACCAAATCGCACACATAAAGGAGGCACGAAGATTCACAGACTAAGAACGAACGAACAAAATAGATATTGGATAAAGGGAGGCAACGCCTTGAGAGGAGAAATGGAAACACTGAATTCTCTTTTTTGTTATGAGTTGGATGTCTAGAATTAAACCTTAAGCATACTTATATCGTGGTTTCTGGGTATGAGCATGGGCATGAATAGGAGGGACAATTGCACAGAGCCCAAAGAAAAAAGGGGTCCAAAAATAATATATTTTTTTAAAAGGGTATTGCTATATATCGCAATATGTTTTTCCAACCACCGCACTATTTTGACAATTATGCCCTCCTCATAATTTAAACTCAAAAACCAAAACTTTTTTTTCCTCTCTTTCTCTCCCAAGCCTAAAAACTCTAATTGGACGAAAATGGACCCGAGCATTCCCGAAGACCATGATTTCGTACACGAGGTAATCCTACGATATAAATTTAAATTAAAATTTCGCTTTTGAATTTTTGAATTTTTTTTTATTGAATTGGCCTAAACGGGCGTCCGATGCTGTTCGTCCGCACGGACGAACTGCCCGTTCGTCCGTGCGGACGAGCAGCATGCGCCGCTCGTTCGGCCTACGGAACGAGTGGCATGCGCCGCTCGTTCCACCAGCCGAACGAGCAGAGCGCGCTGCCCGTTCGGCCTGCGGAACGAGTAGCGCATGCCGCTCGTTCCGCCGTCGGCGCGCGCGGCGTGACCTGCCCGTTCCCACGTACGGTGGAACGGGCAGGCTGCCCATTTAGGCATAATTTGACCAATTTTTGGCATTTTAACCGAGCAGCCTGTCCGTTTAGCCTATACGAGGCCCGAACAAGCTCGGAATTGTAATTTTTAACCCGACTAAGCCCTAAATTTATATTGTTAAATTTTTACATGTATTGTTAATACCTATTATGCAACCGAATGTCATTTTTTAACAGATCTCTTGATAACACAAATGAAACTTCTGACCGGATCACGTCCCTGTGAGGCGCCGTTGGGATCGGCCGGGGACACTCCGATGCCAAAGTCAGTAACAAATATGACGAATAAACTGAATGGACAAAGCTTAGCGAAAAGTAAGTATGAGTGAATGTACCTTGATAGCCTAGACGTAGGCTATTTATAGTAGATAGATTTGTAACTTCTAGGTAACTAGAGAGTCTCCATTAATGCTCATTTAATGGCGGTTACAAGTTACTCTTAACTTGGCGGGTTAAGACTATTAATGATCATTATGGCCGAGTTGACGGTTAGCCGTTACTTAAGTAAGTGGAGAGATTCGCCTTAGAGATCCGCCAGCGGATCTCTTAGAGCTAACCCAGGGGGATCCGCCGGGCGGTTTCCTATGCCACGTGGCATATTTGAGGCGATTATCTCTTTTGGTCCTTGCGATAATATCCCGATGTTATCAGAAGCCCCCCCAAAATGCCTTTAAAGTCCTTTAGGGCTTTTAGACTTCTGCGCGCCGTCACACGCTTCCGCATTAATGAGCACTCTGTTCGAGGTTCTTTGATGGTTGACACGTGTAATCACACTGCCCTAGGAGCGTTTTAAAAAGTCGTCTTCCTTCTCCGGAGTTCTCTTTCTCCCTTGCTTTCCATTTTCTTCTGCTTTTTGGAGCTTTTTCTCAGAAACCTCAAGCTTCTGCATTTCCATGTAAGTGTTCTTTACATCATTTTTTGAATGTTTAGAAGTTCATCTTCGTCTTCGGGGTCAACTTCAGAACTTTTTAATTTGCCATCTTCTCCTCGTATTGAAGTAGATTTTAGTTGGTCCTCGTCTTCGTCTTCGTCGGAGGATTCCCAATTTCTCGCCGGAGAAATTAATTCCGGTTTAGCTGAGTTCAATAACTCGGTGCAGAGCCATTATCGGACTCGTTCCTCTGGAAATCCTTCTTTTCCTTCTAGTTTCGCTCCGGCCGGTGCCCGTAACCGGTTTCTGGGTTCAATGGCTTCTTCTTCTGTTCCTGTTAGGAAGAAGACACCTCGAGCAGAATCCACTTCGTCTCGCATGAGTGCCGCGGATTTGGCGAACCTATTAGATCGCTTTCCGTGGATTAAAAACTACGAAACCCAACTCCCTGCTTCACATCAACGCCCTTCCAATCCGCCGACATGCTTTTTTACTGTTTTTTGTAGTCATGTTGAGAGAGGGTTTCGCCTTCCTCTTCCCAAGATGTTGGCAGATATCCTCTCGTATTTTGACATTGCTGTCAGCCAACTACATCCTAATGGTTGGCTTGATATGGCCTTGGATTGTTATCTGGCGTCGAATTTAGGCGTAACGTATAATGGCCGTATCTTCAGAGCCTTTCACAAACCTTCTAAGAGGAAGTCAGAGTCCTATCTTACATTCGCCAAATTTGGTGTTTATTCGCCCTTCTACCATAAAATGTCTAACGTGCACAGCTGGGATGAGAGTTTCTTCTATGTGAGGATAAAGGAGGACGAGCCATTGGACTTTCCTTTAGTCTGGAACTCTCGTCCACTACACATGGCGGGAGACATGCGAATCTTAACGCTTGGTGATGAGGCTGTGGCGGATCTCATGAAGCAAATTAAGGCGGATGCCTGGACTTATGAGGATGCCTTAGCCTTCATGATGAGCGACGTTCCTTTGATCCGCCGAGTGGAGGATCAACTTGTTTACTCGAAAATAACTCAATTTGATCAAGGTACCTTATTTATTTTTGGAGCTTTAATTTATTTTGATATCTTCTTTTGGCAGGGCTGCATCTAAGGCAAATCGTGCTCTTGCAGAGACGCGCAGGCAATTTCGAGAAGAGGAATCCCGCAAGAAAAATCAAGAGGCTATCCCTCAAACTGATACGGGCAAACGCCCTATGGAGACGACTGCTGACCCGCCACTAAAGAAGAGGCGGCCCAATACCGTTGGGAGTACCAAGATAATGGCGGATGCCATTAAATCTGCCAAGACTACTGAAAAAACGGTTCAGGTAATGCATCTCTTAATTCTTTTGCCTGCTTGTCGGATTCTGAAGTGGCGTATGGTCTTTCTTACTTATGCAGACGGCGAAGCCCAGTACTGGCGAATCTTGGTCCGCCAAGTTGGCTGGACGAACTTTCGAGGATGAATCGCTTCTGAATAACCTGGATGAAGCTCTAGGACAAGTAGGAGAAGTACAAAGGGGCTATGACCAAATCCCCAGATCGATCCACGTCCAAAAGGGAAAATCGGAGCTTCTTTCAGTAAGTTTTTTGGAAGAGTGTGATGATTTCTTTGTTTCTGCTTTTTGGCTAACTTGTTTTGCTTTTCTCAGCTGTACGCCCGCCTACGTACCTTGGAGAACGGGCTGCTTCAGGATAGGGTTACTGTTGAGAAGCTGGAGAAAGAGTTGGCAAATGCCAATTCTTCTTTTGCCGTTGCCAATGCCAACCTTTCTTCTGCTAACGCAAACTTGGCCTCTGCCACAACTGCTTTGATTCTCCGAGATGAGGAGATACAGAAGTTAAAGGCAAAGATATCCTCCAATGCTAAAAATCATGAAGATGCTCTCGGGGAGGCGGAATACACGGCAGGCGAACAAGCATTCTTTTATGGAGAGATGCTTATGGCGTATTTCTCCTTAGCTCATCCCGGAATCGATTTCACAGATCCTGAGTTCGCCGTTCCTGAGCCGGAGGATGTGGCGAGGTTCAAGAAGATGCCTGATGCCAAGGGGTATCTCCGCGATTATGTAAGAAGATGGATGAAAGGAACCTTGCCTGAGGCTAAGCCTTCTACCATAGCTGTGGAGGATGATCCTCAGGAGATACCGTCTAAGGCTGATTCAGAACCAAAAGGGGATAAGGAGGTATCTCTTGGTGGCGAATCTACAACTGTGGAGAAAAAGGATCCTCCGGTGTGCCCTGCGGGTGAGGGAAGCGTAAAAGGGGATGCCCCTGCTATCATTTAGTTTTTGTTTGTATAAGTTTTTGTAAAAACCAGTATGATTCCAAACATTGCTATTTAATTCACTTTTACACTTTGTGCCCGATAGTGTTTTGAATGCGAATATGTTCAGGATTTTTGTTTGAAGTAGGTGGCCAGCCATACTTCACCGTATGAACCTTTGTGAAGGTTTGAAGCTGTTCTATTCCTCCTTAGAGGAGGTAAAGCTGCCCAGGGGTTCGTTTTGCCACCTATCTTTGAGGTGAAACGATCCGCCCGTAGGACTTGTAAGTCCTTCTTAGGGAAGGACAAGAGAGTGTAAAGACCTTGCGTCCAAGGATCGTTTTAACTCTATTGGTGACCATGATCTGCCAAGTGGCGGATCTGTTGTGATTGTGAGGAGCGTTGGATGCCTCCTTTTTATGACTGGAATATTGATATTGCAGTAGTGAATCATAAAAAAGAAAATGGATAATTAAACCAACAATCTTTATTAATGGAAGAAACACCTTATTACAGGAGATAGGTCTTTGCAAATGAGCCTCATTAAAACCTTTAACAAGAAAAACCTCGTGGGAAAAAGCTTGTTAAAGAAAAAAGAGTACTCAAGACCATAGGTGCATTTCATTCTCTGACCAAGTGTTTATGTCGGCTCAAGAGATTCGCCATGTGTGGTAATGTATTGTCCTCCACATCATCCTTATCCACTGTTATTGTAGTGCATTCCTCTTCTGTTTCCTTTTTAGATTGAGGGCGAATCATTAACGAAGCCGAATAAGTTTCTTGAGCCACTTTTTGACAACCTCTAACCATCACTCCCCCCTTGACCGTAGGAATGTAAAGTGTTAGATGGCGAATAGAGATAAGGGCCGCAACTTCGGAGATAAATGGTCGTCCGAGAATAATATTGTAGGCCAATTGTCTATCTAGGACTGAGAACTCCAGATCTCCTTTCCAAACTTGATCATCCCCAGCAAGTTCGCACTCCAAAATAACTTGGCCTTTCGTCTGAATGGTATGACCAGTGACTCCCAGAATATCGACCATAGTTGGTTCCACTTAGACAGGATCAACTTTGAGTTTGATGAATGCTTCTCGAGTGATGACGTTACATGAACTTCCCGTATCAATCATCACCCGTCTAATTTCCCAGCCTTCAACCATCATTGTGACGACCAGTGCATCTGCATGGGGTGCAATCTCCAGACCTGCGTCTGAAAAAGGGCGATTTAACGATATCCCATCAAGGTTGATCATTTTTGCCTTTTTTGATGCTGGCTGATAACCAGGTCCGCCAGCTATGACATTAATAGTGCCCTTTCCTTTTTTCTTTGAATCCTCCTTGGATCTATCATCATCTTTTCCTTCCGTTTGGATGAACCGATCCAATTTACCTCTTTCAATGAGTCGTTCAATTTCTCGAGCTAACTCCCAGCAAGCATCCGTATCATGGCCATTTTTCCTGTGATATTTGCAATAATTTTTAGGATCCTTGCCTTTATTGGTATATTCCCCCCCTTTTGGCTCGGGGTATGAAATGCTCCGTTTGTGCTGGCTGTTCTCGATCCACATAAGAACCTCACTTTTAGAAGCATTAAGAGGTGTGAAGGAGGTGACAAATGTTGATTTGTTCCTGGAATCTCTTCGTTTGTTTCGAGGAGAATCTTGACGTTTGTCTCTGTCCCGATCTCGGTCTCGGGAGCGGGATTCGCCTCGATCCTTCTTTGGCGATGATGGTGAGCCTCGACGAATATCATCTACCTCTATAAAATCTTTGCAATGTTCCATTAATTCCGCCATGCTGGTTGGTTTCTTACGGATGAGGTCTTCTTGCAAACTTTTACAAGTAGTGTTTCTCACAAAGCATTCCACAGCTACGGAGATATCTACGTTAACGATCTGTATACACAATTGATTAAAAGTGTCTACATAGTCTCGGAGGGATTCATTCGCCTTTTTTTTAAACTCAAAAAGCTTTCCAGATTTCACCACTGCAGGAATGCAACCGGTGAATTTAGCACAAAATTCCCTGCTCAATTGATCGAAGCTGTTTATTGAGCCTGGAGGTAGGGATTGAAACCACAAATAAGCCGGGCCTCCTAACGTGGTGACAAACATTTTGCAAAGCACAGGTTCGGTGGCTCGATTGAGTCTGGCCATGATTCTGTATTTTTGAACATGAGCTTCCGGGTTGTCTTTACCTGTATAAATTGCCAGATTAGGGATTTTAAACGCTCTTTCAGTTTCCTCTACTTCAATCCAAGCCGCAAAAGGCGAATCCCTATTGGCGAATGGATTATGCCTAGCATTTTCTTCATTCATTTGAAGCACTAGGGCTCTGACTCTGTCATCAAAATTCTCCGGCTCCGCCCTGGGACGATCTCTTCGTGGCGATCTGCTCGGAGAAGATGAAGAACTCGATTCGAACGATGAATCCGATGGCGAATGTCCTCCTCGTCCGCCTCCCCTTCTTCCTCTATTGCCTCCTCCCCCGCTTCCTTTGTTTGGAGGATTCAGCTCGTTTCCTCCTGGTTGACCTCCTGTCAGAGTGTGTCCAACAGTTCCCGAAGATGGATGGGGTGGCGGTCCTCCTAGATGAGACGTTTTTTCCGGTCTCTTACTCCTTTTACGACCAGTAGATGGAGGAGATCTGCCACGGTGTGAAGATTTTGTTCGCCGGGGCGAAGGAGATCTTGGCTGTTTATCTATGTTCTTTCTGTGCTTTTTGCGAATGGGCTCTTTAAATCCCCCAAGGGACGAATTCGTCCGTGGTCGTCTGGGTACATTCGGCCCATCAAGATTAAACCTTGGAACTTCTGATCCGCCAGGGGGGACCACGTCATTCCTACGGCTTCTTTCACCAGGAAACAGCTCCCTCATAACTGGTCGTGATCCACTTGGCGCCGTGGTGGTTACCGTAGAGTCAACGTTATGAGCTTGAAGGAATGAAGAGCTACGAGCCCCTGGTCCTAGACCAAAGTTTAACGGAGGTAGAGACGAGACCACTGACGTAAAAACCGTACTACTATAAGGAATAGTTGTGAACGCTCGAAGGCGGTCTCCAATTTCAATCCCATATCGCGCCTCGATATCCAGAACACACATATCAAGGAAGGATGCTGGGGGCATATTTCCATCGATATTCATTGTGGGAGCGGTCGTACCCGTGTGCCCAGCACTGGATGGTGTGATTACTGGCGACTCGATCCCTGAGGAGGGATTTAGTATTTCATCGTTCATGATGTTTCAATGTGACCGAAAAATCCTTTATTGGGTTAAGGATTCCACCTTCACCGCACCAATTGATAACACAAATGAAACTTCTGACCGGATCACGTCCCTGTGAGGCGCCGTTGGGATCGGCCGGGGACACTCCGATGCCAAAGTCAGTAACAAATATGGCGAATAAACTGAATGGACAAAGCTTAGCGAAAAGTAAGTATGAGTGAATGTACCTTGATAGCCTAGACGTAGGCTATTTATAGTAGATAGATTTGTAACTTCTAGGTAACTAGAGAGTCTCCATTAATGCTCATTTAATGGCGGTTACAAGTTACTCTTAACCTGGCGGGTTAAGACTATTAATGATCATTATGGCCGAGTTGACGGTTAGCCGTTACTTAAGTAAGTGGAGAGAATCGCCTTAGAGATCCGCCAGCGGATCTCTTAGAGCTAATCCAGGGGGATCCACCGGGCGGTTTCCTATGCCACGTGGCATATTTGAGGCGATTATCTCTTTTGGTCCTTACGATAATATCCCGATGTTATCATCTCTCATTCTCGGTATGAATCTGTGTTAATTGACGGTGTTGATGCAGCAATTAATAGAATCACTTGGGACGGTGGAGCTTGTTCGCAGGAGCATTGGATGCTCGCTTATGATGACATGTTTGTGATTGCTACATTGTACAATGCTGCTGTAATGTTTTTCGGATACCTGGATAGAAATAACTCTACTTTTTATGGTACTATTTTACCAGTGTATGCCCCTTCCACTGCTACAAGACCAGAACGAGAGATCTGCATAGCTCATTTGGGTACGCACTGTCGCCACTATATTCGTTTAAATTTATCTCCTAATTTTCCAGTCCCTCATGTAATAGAATGGTGGAAGGGGCACCATGAACGTAGCGTTGAAGGGTGGGATCGCATTTATGCAGCTAGGACAGCACAATGGACAAGACTGGTTCAATTTAGATCTGGATAGCTTTATATGAGTTACAGGTTGATTCTGATAGATTCTGGATAACAAACAGTTGCTGTTTCGATTCAGTTTTGTTCATTCGAGTTACATGTTGTGTCTATATTGTGTCTGTAATGATTCTGTATTGATCTGTATTGATCTGTATTGATCTGGATAGCTTTATATGAGTTACAGGTTGATTCTGATAGATTCTGTTTAACAAACAGTTGCTGTTTCGATTCAGTTTTGTTCATTTGAGTTACATGTTGTGTCTGTATTGTGTCTGTAATGATTCTGTATTGATCTGGATAGCTTTATATGAGTTACAGGTTGATTCTGATAGATTCTGGATAACAAACAGTTACTATTTCGATTCAGTTTTGTTCATTCGAGTTACATGTTGTGTCTGTATTGTGTCTGTAATGATTCTGTATTGATCTGGATAGCTTTATATGAGTTACGGGTTGATTCTGATAGATTCTGTTTAACAACAGTTGTTGTTTCGATTCAGTTTTGTTCATTCGAGTTACATGTTGTGTCTGTATTGTGTCTGTAATGATTCTGTATTGATCTGTATTGATCTGGATAGCTTTATATGAGTTACAGGTTGATTCTGATAGATTCTGTTTAACAAATAGTAATTAACAGCATACTTATAAAATTAAAGTACTAAAATATCAAGTACATAATAAAAGATATTATATGACTGCCAAAAAGTACTAAAATGCCAACATCCATATACTTATAATAAAAAGTACTAAAAACACAACCACAAATCACTTGGCCGAATCCCAAGCATCCAAAATCTGGTCGTACGAATGTCTCCACTCAGCCGCAACATCCTCATTAAGAAGGTTCATCGCGTCCAATGCACCTTCTCCCCAGTTAACCCAACGGCTAACCCACTAGCAAAAGAAATAACCCAAAATTAATAAATATCACTTCATTTAATTTCATTCTGATAATTGTAAATAAATTGATTAACAATTAAATTACGTACCACTTCGCTGTTCGAGCGAGTATGAATAACCGGTCCGGGTGCAGGCATATCCGGTAGTAGCTGAGGGTGTGAATGCAGGCAGTACCACGGCATGTACTGCTCCTCACAGTCCGAAGGAGTCCGTGCAAGAGTGAACTGAGACAATATCAGCATGCAAGCCTCGGGAAACGAGGTCCAAAGATCCTCCACCATATCGGCAGGCACTTCTACCCGATATTTCAAGCTGGACCAATGACGTACGGACTTCAACGGCCTCAAGATCGGTCGGGGTATGGTCTGCAAGTAACTAAGCTGGCGCAGGCATTTCCTCGGCATGTACGGCTCAATCACATTCCTGTAACGTATCCATCCTGCGTATATCGTCCTAGGGGTATGCGTAATGACATCAGGACCATACGGCATCCACATCACCTACAGACATATACAACAACATTAACATGCAAATAATACAAGTAAATGAATTTGGATTTTATAATTAAATTGAAATTGCACCTCATCAGCAGTCAATCTATCAAGCCGGGCACGATATGATTTCAGTCGATCCCCACTCTTCTCCAACGGTATAGATGGCCACATGCAAGCCCTCGGCATCGCTGGATCTAATGTGACTCCTTCCTGCTGAGGCCTGAAGCATGGGAAGTACTCATAAATCCATGCCTGAAGCAGTGTCAGACAACCCGTGATCTGCCTGCAGTCTCCTCTACTAGCAATACCTAGATGACGGTATAGATATGCTAGTGTAGCTGAGCCCCATGAGAGTCTAATGGCTCCAGATACAGAGTCCTGTACCTCCAACAGATAAGAAGGTCGAATGCGGTCTCCACTCTTGTCCACGAACAATGTGCAACCGAGCATCAGAAACGTCCAAGCAGTAGCCTGTGCATCAGCAATCCGATCTCCTTGACAATAATCCAGGACGGAAGCCGCTCGTATACCGCCATTAAAGTAGTGACCCTTCTGCAACTCCTCCCGAGTCATACCAAACAACTCCATCACACAAGACTGAAGCTCCTCAACACTCACATCAGCAGTCACCATAGCCCCATCGATGGGGATGCGCAAAATCTGCCACACATCATGCAACATAATGCTCATCTCACCAAACAGCATGTGAAATGATGACGTGTCTGGCTGCCACCACTCTACAAAAGCCTCAATCAGGGGCGCATTGATGTGGCCATACATGATATTGGGTAAATGGGACAATCCAGTTGACTCTATGCGCTTCTGGATCTGCTGAGAAGCACCACCGTACCATACACACAGCTTCCCACAGTATAATGATCGTGTCTGACACCTGAGGAGGCCCCTATCCTGTCCGCTCCAGATAGCAGTGGCAATATGTCCCAGGAAGCTCGGGATCACAAGACCATCAGATGGACCCCTAGGAACCGGGCTCTTCACGATCCAGTCATCCTCCACATCACTTCTCACCCGAAGACGACCCTGCTGTAGAAGCAAAACGTCCGCCAGGACCCCTCGGTATGGTCTTAGTAGGTACTCGCACAGAGGATGAACTCTGAGGAGGCATAGAGTCATCTCCGTCCATCTCTACAACATTCGCCATCTCCTCCGGCTGTGCCCTCTGGGCATCCCCCATCAATATCTGGTCTTCCCGTTCCCTCCGGGAAGAGGCAGTCACAACACGTGACCTTGTATGTCTCTTTCCAGAATGGTTCTCAGCAATATCAGCCTGTAAAAACCAAAAATATTTTACATTTATAAGCAAATAACGTATTTTTATTTAAATATACTCAATTTCTCGTTTTTCGATTTTTTTAATACTTGGGCATTGCCATAGGCTGGGTCGAACCAAGTTATTTAAAAAAAAACAAAATTTCGGGCCTAATTTGGCCTAAACAGAGCGCCGCAACCGTCCGGCCGCTGGGCTGAACGGTTGCGGCACTCGTGTCGGCCTTACGGTGGAACGGACAGCGCGCACCGTTCCGCCTAACGGATGCGCCGCTCGTTCCGCCGTAAGGCCGACACGAGTGCGCCGCTCGTTCCGCCGTAAGGCGGAACGAGCACGGCCATCGTTCCACAGTACGGTGGAACGATTGCGCCTTTCGTTCCACCGTACTGTGGAACGACGGCGCCGTTCGTTCCACCTAAAGGTGGAACGAACGGCCGTGCCGTTTCCACCTAGGGTGGAATGGACTGTTCGTCCGTTCCACCCTTGGCGGAAACGGCACAGGGAGTCCGTTTAGGGTAAATTCATACGGGTTTCGCCTCCGATTCGGAGGCGGAACCCGTGATTTCTGAATAATTTAAAAAAAAAAACTTATCGGAGATTTCATGAAGCCTTTACCCGCTCCTGGCTTTGGCGGCATGTTGTTTTAGGTCGGGTTTTTTGAAAAAACCAAAAAGGTAGAGAGGATTTGAGATTTTTGATTTTTTGAGTTTAAATTATGAGGAGGGCATAATTGTCAAAATAGTGCGGTAGGTGGAAAAAATATTGCGGTAAATAGCAGCCCACTTTTTAAAATTAATAATAAAGAAATTAAATCTTAAAACACCATTGATTATGAAAATAATTTTAGCCTAAAAAATCGCAACACACATCTAAATACAAAAGACTGAGGTGTCCCAGAACAATACATGATTTTATTATTATATTTTCTTATATTAATTTTTTGAATGTGATTTTTTTAGAAATTAAAGTGTCGCAAATTATTTTGCCAAACTTGTTATGTCAGTATTTCAAATTCTCAAGTTTGTCAAAGCAACAGATTGTTATTTAAATATTTTAATTCATTTTCGAATCCTCCTAATTATGCCAGTAACCGTTGTATGTGTTGAAAGAATTTTTTTGGCTAACGTTTTATCCAAAATGGATTAAATGTCACGTATGGAATACTTGGGCCCATGGGCGGATACATGAGGGCCTGGGGGAGGGGGTCTGGGCTGCTCCGGCCGTCGGAACCACGATGACCACAGGTAGTTTTGGTCCCCATGTCTCCATAAAATTTGAGGATATGGTGGTTCCAGCCCCTGTCTCCGAAAGATTTTGATGGGGTTATGAATTAGTATTCAAAATTGGCTCAGGTCCTGTTAGGTCATCTCTAAATCCAAAATTCTAATTTTTTTTGACATGTTAGACCTTTCTTAAATCTAATTTTTTTTAGTTTTTTTGGCATGTTAGGTCATTCTTAGTGATTTGAAGTGTGATTAATACATATCATCCTCAAAATATTTATCATGTTCACTTCTTATTTATTATTTTATTATTAAAATTATTAAATATTGTTATATTTAATAATAGAGAGCGGAAAAAGACTCCTATATAATAAATTATTAATAACAAAAAAAATAAGGGAAAAGCAAACCACGTACCTCTATTTGTAAACTTTTAAACCATGGACCTCTATTTGTAAATAAGGCAAACCACGAGTATTTTTTTCGTACTTTGCCCAAAAAATAAAGATGAGACTAAGAATGGAAAAAAAACTTTTAATGATTTGAGGAGTCACTAAAAGATGAATGTAATTGGTTTTTAAAAATTGGGTAAATAATTATAAGGTCCCTGAGTTTTTTACTCAATACACTAGTCAGTCCCTCTGTTTTTAGAAATAATTATATAGTCCCTCAGTTTTTGTTTTCATCAACTCCTTAGTCCTTATATTTGAATCAATGGTCAAACTATACCAAATAAATTTTAAAATACCAATATTACCCTTTACTCTATGTTTTAATAATAAAACAGCTATTTTTCCTTTTTTTACTATGTTTTCCCCTTTTTTCCTACATAATATTTACAATATTGAGTAATTTATTTATTAAATTTTATATAATCATTTTTTTATGGAAATGTCTACATCTTCATTAGATACGAAAAGAACAAGTACAATAAGAAACGAAAAATGTAAAAAACCTTACAAAATCCACAATGAGACGAAAACGACTACAAAGAGCAATAAAATCCATAAAAGGTAGAAAACATACAGAAAAACAATAACACATATACTTCATTGAAATCCTAATCCGTAGAAAAGCAACCACAATCGAATCTTCATCATTTAGGTCATTCCGAACATTCGGATCTGAGTCCTTTTTTTATTGCAACCACGCAGATATATTGATCCACGTATAAAATAAATCGTTTCTGTTCTTGCTAAATCCGAAAAAGGTATAAATAGCAGAATAATAGAGAGTAGATACAATTCAAACGGATAAAGAGATCTAACAAAATATATAAACACAGACTAAAAAAATATAATAAAAAAATAATATATTAAACCTAACCCGACGAGAGAAGGAAGAAGGAACTTCCTTCTTCCTCCTTAAGATAGATCCACAAAAGAGAAGGCTTGAAGACTCCCACAAAATAGTAAGAGAAAAACAGAGAAGAAAGGAAGGAGACTGTTTTTGTTTGAGAGAGAGAGAACAGTTCTTGCTCTTCCGTTTTTCTTATTACCCAAATAAAATTTTATATAATCATAGAACTTTAATTTAGTATCCTAAATTTTATTGACTAAAAAAATGAACGAAAAATATTTCAAAAATTATCAAAATAAGGGAAAAACTATATAAAAAGTAATTTTTATTTATCTCTAATAAATTTTATAAATGAAGAAAAAAATATATGATATTTTTAAAAAAAATTAATATTTAATGTTAGCTTAAAAACATTATATTAAAAAATAAAAATTTAAGAGAATAAAAATATATTTTTAATGATTATATACAATTATATAAATTTCGATGTATATATATTTCATAAATTTTATTAAAACTATTTAGATTAAATTTGAAACTAAAAGATAACTTTTTTTTATGCAAATAACTAGGGGCAATTTGGACTTTCATCTACAAAAACAAATAGAAGGACTAAAGAGTTGAATAAAATAAAGGGTAAATTCCAAAAACAACCCCTGTGGTTTGATGTTGTTCCAAAAAAACCCTTGTGGTTTGTTATCACAAAAAAAAGGACTGTGGTTTGCGCCGTTAACCAAAAAACGGAAAATGACTTAACGGTGTTAAAATGCTGACGTGGCACAGGGGTAAGGTTGGAAATTCGATTTTTTTAATTTTTTTTTAATTTTTCTTTTTTCTTTTTCTTTTTCTTTTTCTTTTTCTTTTTCTTTTTCTTCCCTTCTCCCTTCTTCTTCCTTCTCTCCTCCTCCTTCTTCCTTCTTCTTCTTCTTCTTCTTTTTCTTCCCTTCTCCCTTCTTCTTCCTTCTCTCCTCCTCCTTCTTCCTTCTTCTTCTTCTTCTTCTTCTTCTTCTTCTTCTCTTCTTCTTCTTTTTTTTTTAAATTTCTGAAATTTTATTTTTTTTAATTTTTCTTTTTCTTTTTCTTATTTTCCTTTCCCTTCTTCTTCCTTCTCTCCTCCTTCTTCTTCTTTCTTCTTCCTTTTTCTTCTTCCTCCTTCTTCTTCTTCTTTTTTTCTATTCTTTTTTTTTAAAAATTCCCTTACTCGAAGAAATTTGGAATTTTTCCGAAATCTGGAATTTCTAGATTTCGGGAAAATTCCAGATTTCTTCAGAAATCTGGAAAATTTTCAGATTTCTGCAAGAAATCTGAAAATTTTCTAGATTTCCGATTCCAGATTTTCGAAGAAATCTAGAAATTTCCAGAAATCTGAAAATTTCCGAAACTTAAAAAAAAAGAAAAAAATAAAGGAAGAAGAAGAGGGATGAAGAAGAAGAAGAATGGAGGAGGGGAGAAGAAGGAAGAAGAAGAAGAAGGAAGAAGAAGAAGAAGAAGAAGAAGAAGGGAAGAAAGAGGAGGAGGAGGAGGAGGAGAAGAAGAAGAAGAAGAAGAAGGAAAAGGAAAAGAAAAAGAAAAAAAAATAAAAAGAAAAATTAAAAAAAAAAGAAGAAGAAGAGAAGAAGAAGAAGAAGAAGAAGAAGAAGAAGAAGAAGAAGAAGAAGAAGAAGGAGGAGGAGGAGAGAAGGAAGAAGAAGGGAGAAGGGAAGAAAAAGAAAAAGAAAAAGAAAAAGAAAAAATAAAAATTAAAAAAAAATAAAAAAAATCGAATTTCCAACCTTACCCCTGTGCCACGTCAGCATTTTAACACCGTTAAGTCATTTTCCGTTTTTTGGTTAACGGCGCAAACCACAGTCTTTTTTTTTTGTAATAACAAACTACAAGGGTTTTTTTGGAACAACATCAAACCACAGGGGTTGTTTTTGGAATTTACCCTAAAATAAAACTTAAGGACCTTACAATAATATGATGGATAAAATAATATTTTTATTGATAAATATAATAATATAATTAAAATTAAAATATTATATATTATATTATATTTTAAATGAGTAAAAAAGGAGGAAGTGACATCTCAGCTCCATCGTTACTGATTTATATTATATATAGATAGATAAATATAATAATATAAGTAAAATTAATATATTATATATTTTATTATATATTTTATCAGTAAAAAAGGAGGAAGTGACACCTCATCTCCATCGTTAATGTTTTATATTATATATAGATTTTAAGGATTAATTTAAATTCTGTAGAACTCTTAGATATAGTATGGATAAAATAATCTTTTTATAGATAAATATAATAATATAATTAAATTAAAATATTATATATTATATTATGTTTTTTATCAGTAAAAAGGGAGGAAGTGACACCTCAGCTCCATCGTTACTGTTTTATATTATATATAGATATGCAGAGAATTAGAGAGATTTTAGGTATTAATTTAGATTCAGTAGAACTTTTAGATATAGATATGTAGAGAATTAGATAGATTTTGGGGATTAATTTAAATTCTGTAGAACTCTTAGATATAGTACGGATAAAATAATCTTTTTATTGATAAATATAATAATATAATTAAAATTAATATATTATATATTTTATTATATATTTTATCAGTAAAAAAGGAGGAAGTGACACCTCAGCTCCATCGTTACTAATTTATATTATATATAGATATGCAGAGAATTAGAGAGATTTTAGGGATTAGTTTAGATTCTGTAGGACTTTTAGTTATAGATATGTAGAGAATTAAAGAGATTTTAGTGATTAATTTAAATTCTGTAGAACTCTTAGATATAGTACGGATAAAATAATCTTTTTATAGATAAATATAATAATATAATTAAAATTAATATATTATATTATATTTTTTTATCAGTAAAAAAGGAGGAAGTGACACCTCAACTCCATCGTTACTGTTTTATATTATATATATATAGATAGGTATGCAGAGAATTAGAGAGATTTTAGGGATTAATTTAAATTCTGTAGAACTCTTAGATATAGTACGGATAAAATAATCTTTTTATAGATAAATATAATAATATAATTAAAATTAATATATTATATATTTTATTATATATTTTATCAGTAAAAAAGGAGGAAGTGACACCTCATCTCCATCGTTAATGTTTTATATTATATATAGATATGCAGAGAATTAGAGAGATTTTAGGTATTAATTTAGATTCAGTAGAACTTTTAGATATAGATATGCAGAGAATTAGAGAGATTTTGGGGATTAATTTAAATTCTATAGAACTCTTAGATATAGTACGGATAAAATAATATTTTTATTGATAAATATAATAATATAATTAAAATTAAAATATTATATATTATATTATGTTTTTTATCAGTAAAAAGGGAAGAAGTGACACCTCAGCTCCATCATTACTGTTTTATATTATATATATAGATTATTTACAATAAGGCAAGTCGTTTTTATAAGAAACAAAAATTATAATAATTAAAACCAAACACATGATAATAGCATTTACAAAGATGTATATTACTTTTAAAAAAAAAACAAAGATGTATAGTAAAAAAACTAAAACATTTAATGGGTTAAACACCTAAGGTGTTAATCGGGAAAATAATTCCCAATTTAAAGCGGCGACATATTAATGGGAAGAGAAAACAATTCATATAAAACACAGAGTTCACACGTCGTGTGGGTTTTAAAAGCCACCATCTTATGATCAGAATAAAACCAACACAATTTGTGGACTTTTAAAATCATCACTTCTTTTACAAATGAAGCCCACACGCCGTGTGGACTTTTTAAAAGGTCCTTGCAACTTCCTTCTAATTATTACACTTTTTCCACCTCTTATTTACAACTCCTATCCTCAGCTTATTTACAAGCTTGCCACATTTATCCCATTTTACCCCTTAACTATATCTCTTTAATTATTTATATATTAGGTTTTTCTATAATTTTGTTTTTAGATATAAATTCATCTCTTTCTTATAATGAGACTGATTTTTTTATCAGTCAGTCAATACAATTCTCTTTGAGATTTATTAGGTTCATCCCTCTTATAAATTTTGAAGATTTCACGGCTCCTTCAAGTTTAGCTTGATAGTTTGTGATTGAAAACTATTACCGCAAACTCAATCCGTATCAATTGGAAGGTAGTCTCCCAATAAATATAGGCCTCACTCTTCCAAACCTCGAAGTATTTGGAGTTGCTATAAACAAAATCCATGGTAGAATTCTAATATCCACAGTTTGGGAAGCTTGTAAACCTGCAAATGTTGACATTATCGGCACAACAAAACAACTCACTTCAAGGATCTATTCCTTCATCCATTGTTTTTTTTTGAGAGGTCTCCATGAATTAGACCTTTCTGGAAATAAACTAATTCCACAAGGCATAGATAAGCTCTTGTTTTTGCAGCATCTCTTTCAACCATATTGAAGGTGAAGTACCTACCAAATGTCTGTTCAGCAATATAAGTGCAGCTTCACTTGATGGAAACAAAAACCTTTGCAGAGGGATACCGGAATTGCAGCTTCCAGCGTGCCCTCGCGAGAGGCAAAAGAAACACAAAATGTCTGCTCTACAAATTCATAACAGCACAAGGTACCGTGTTAGTTAGGTTTTGGTTAAGAATTATTTTTTAAAAATAATTTTCTCTGTCATTACATACTAGTAAACTACAAATATACTAACATATTCAGGGACGGAGCCAGCCCAGGGCTCAAGAGGGCCAGAGCCCCCCGGCCACCAGTATTTTTTGTTTCGTCTCTGTAGCCTCCCCTAAAATTAGTATACATTGGTTCTATGTAGTATTATTTCAATATTTGAAGGTGGATGAGATGGTTAAGGATGCATGGTCCTTTTTGAAAGGTCATAGGCTCAACTCCTTCCTACCTCATTTTATTTTAGAAAGTTTTTATTTATTTTAACTTTATTTTTCAATAATTATAAAAACATATTACCATTATTAATTAATTTAAATAGACTCTTTATTTTGATAACACTTTTGAATTCATTTTTATTATGTTTTTACTATTAAAAAATTAATTTCTTCAAAAAAATAATAATTTATTTTCACGTCGATGGTATGTTTGCTAAAACCTTAAAAGCGTCCAACATGAAAAGAGTAAACATATTTAATTTTCTATTAGTTCAATGCTAGTTTATAAAAAATGATAACATTTTTACAGATTTAACGTGTTAGAAATTAAAAAAAATTATCCTTAACTCCACAACTAAAATTAGCCTTCCAAAATTAAATTACTGACTCCGCCACTAAACATATTAGTATACACATGCAAAATAATAATAATAATAATGGGAGGATAAAGTTGAATGAAATAGATGATTTTAATATCAAATGGATATTTATCATGACCAAATATTGCTTAAATATATAAACTAAACATTACAGAAAAGGAAATCATGGGAAAACTGCAACTTGATCAACTTGCGCAGTCTATTCCAAGTCAATGATCAAGTTTGTGCTGCTTATTTGAATAAATATACTAATCATTCATTATTATTCACAATGCAATGTTGACTTCAAATCAATTACCACTTGGTTGAATAGATTATAATTCTAGTTCATTGTATCCTACTAATGAAATATGCTAATAAGGTAATAAAAATATGATAACTTAGAGCTCTGTTTGTTTTATCTACTGTTTACGATTGCTGTTTGTTGTTGGAAAAAGCTACACCTGATCCGATTTACTGTGAGAATTTCTAAGGTATCTACTCTAAAAAATTGTAAGTTTAAACCTCTCTTAAAAAAAGATGCTCTTATCACCCCAACACGAGAGCCACATGAGCTATTTATATAAAATCCTTCATTGTGCAATCTAAGTGAGTCAATTAGATAATAATTATATTTTAAACACATGACTTGAAAAAGAAAAATTCTTTAGCTAGAATACATATAAAACCCATTTCTGAATTTTCAAAAGTGCCTGAAATTTTATATGTTAGTCTTAGTACAAGCAGGAAAAAGTCGCCAGTTTTTATTCATACAATATTAACTGCTCAATTGTATAAATATAAATAAATCCGTTTTAACACAAAATTAAATCAAAACAAAGATTAATCAATATGTCCAAATTACCTAATGATCTTATTGTAGAAATACTTTTGAGATTACCTGTCAAGCTTCTGTTGCAATTGAAATCCGTCTGCAAATCATGGCAATCTATAATCTCCGATCCTGAATTCGTCAAGCTGCATCTCAAACGAGCAAAACAAACCACCAATCTCCACTGCAACAGGCTCTTCTTATCTTCTTCTTTTCCTCGATCCATAGATCTGGAATCATACTCCTCCCATCAATCCATAACAAACGTTGCCTTTCCGGCAATCCTCAAAGGTCCTCCGACGTTTTCCGTGCGAATTTTGGGATCCTGTAACGGCGTAATTTGCTTGCTCGACGATTATGGCAAAATGTTCTTATGGAATCCAGCTACAAGAGATTACAAGGAATTGCCGAACCCAAACGGCGCCGTGTACACTATCTTCCTCCATGGTTTCGGCTACAATGTCTCCACTGATGATTACGGAATCCTCTCCGTTAGCGATTCAGTTGGTAATGGTACTAAAGAAACTTTAATTGAACTCTATTCGTTGAAAAGGAATACCTGGAGAAAGATCGACGCCGTCGTCGATTCCGATTCCGATTCGGTTACTAAACGGTCAGGAATTTTCTGGAATGGAGCTCTGTACTGGTTAAAAGTGAAGAAAATCGATCTTAAGGAAGTTTACACGATCGTTTCGTTCGATATGGTTGAGGAGAAATTCGAGGATGTGATTTCGTTGGATGATGAATTCGATCCGAAAATCTGCAGAGCAAGTTTGGGGCAATTAGGAAATAGGTTGTGTGTATTTTGTGAATGGAGAGGAAGGTGTTTAGAGGGTTTGGTGTTGATAAATGGGAGGAAGGAGGTGTTTTGGAGCAGATTGTTTAGTTTGAAGCATGAGAGATTTCCTGGAAATGAAAATTCAGTGTTATGCTTGACAGGGAATGGTGAAGTTGCAGTGGAAACTGATGGATGGAAATTGAATTTTTACAACCCTAAAGATGCTACTTTGAAGAATTTGAATGGGGATTCGGATTCTTGTGAATCAGAATTGTATATGGAAAGTTTAGTTTCGCCCAATAGTTTTTAGAACACCTCAAATCAGTGGCGCTCGAAAAGCTAGTGGAGCCAATTTCAAAACCAAATCCGTAGCACTTTGAGATTTTTAGGTAAGCTGAGGCTCAGTTCATTATTTGGAGAAAAATATTGAATAAAAAAAATAATGTTAGAAAATAATATTTTCCGCCTTTAGTTATGACATTAGAAAAACAAAAAATTCGGTTTTTATTTGTGTTTTTTTTTTGGTGAACTTATTTGTGTTTTTTTTTTAAATTATCATCAGGATTGAAAATGAAAGCAAAATGGAAGAATTATTATTAGGGTAAATTTCAAATAAAACCAATATGGTTTTATTAATTTTCAGATAAATGATTGTGGTTTACTTTTTGTCAAAACGAGTATTGAAGTTTCACACTTGGATTAATGTTATTAAAATTATCTTTAACGACCTGAAAATGAAAAATTTTTAAGAATTAAAGTTGTTCAATATCATATTTTCTATGGAACTACATTTTCGATTTTCGAAAATCATATTTTTTGGAACTTTCTCTCTAAACATTAACTTTCTCTCTCTTTACCAAACTTCATCTAAATAATCTCAAAATAAAAAAGTTGAAGAATTAAAGTTGCTTAGAATATTAGTAGTTCTTAAAATATGTCATTTTTGAAGTCGTCAATAGTGATTTTAATAGTATCAATCGAAAAAGTCCTTATTTTGCTAAAGTTAAAAACCTCAATCCTCGTTTTGACAAAAAGTAAACCACAGTCCTTTATCTGAAAATTAGTGAAACCATATGGGTTTTATTTGAAATTTACCCTTATTATTATCAATTACCATTTGTGATGATATGATTAACAGAAACTTGTTAATATTAATGAATTCTAGAATTTAATGATAATTTTATTTTACAAAAATTTATGATGAATGAGGGAGTAGAAAAAACAATATCTTAAAAGAATTTTAAATCCGTAGAAATAGAAATAGTGAGTACCTAATTGAACAAATTTTATTTTATTAAATCAGAAATAAATTTTTACAACTCAATCGTTTTTGTTACTAATTATTATTTGTTTCTAACACATACAAACCTTATAGTCAAAGGTCTATTTGAACTATTCCTAAATAAATAAATAATTAATTATATACGGTTTTTTTTTATGAAAATCGGGACTGATATTAATTAAGCCTTACGACATCGTTACAAACGGCATCCCAAATACAAGATGGGCAATCTTCTATAAAAATTAACGGGGAGCTGATATCCCTAACCTACACAGCTAGTTTATGTATATTTCATTCCCTGTGAACAAAGCTAAAATTACAATTTGCAAAACCTGAACCGAGTGTACCAACATCTTCATAAAGGAATTGTAGTGCTGCTTGGGGTATCCGTTTGCCAGACAAAGGGTTGATAACAACATGTGCATCGGATTCGATACAAATATGAGGAAAAAAACAATCGCGAGCAAGTTAGAGGCCCGCAAAGATTGCAGATGGTTCAGCTGCTTCTGCTGTTTCACACGGATTGAGTGGTATTCCTGCCGAAGCAAACACCTTACCCTCCCCGTCCCGAGCTATCAGTCCGGCCCTAGCGACAATGCCATTTTCTCCTAATGAGGCATCACAATTAACTTTTATGACGCCCTGCGGAGGTGGATGTCAAGTCTTGTTAGGGTCAAGGATTAACAACTCAGCGGTTCGATTCGTACTACCTGCAGTACTCAAATGCCATTCGGAGATAAAATCCTGTGCTTTGGTTATTAGAGTCTTATCATCCATCCATTCCTCTCCATGTACAAATCTGTTACGTCTATACCATAGCCACCATATAACACATACGGGTTTTTTTTATTATTCACTTTTAATCACCAAATTTAAACAACTAAGCATTAGTCATAATTTTTGTCTAAAAATCTAGTAAATATTTTAGATTCTAAATATTAGCCCTACATTAAAAAAATATCTAAATATTTCTGTTTACTTGAATTATCTAGAGAATTCTAATAAAAAATGGTGATATTTCATTCTCTCTCTCCCTCTCTCTTTCTTTTTTAATACATCGTACTTGCTAGTCATCCCAAGTTGCTTTCTGAAGTCTTCAAAATCTGGACTGTTAAGTTCCTTAGTAAATATGTCAACAACTTGGTTTTCAGTCTTCACGTACTGTATCTTAATGTCTCTACGTAAGACTTTTTCTCTTGTGAAGTGATAATTAATTTCCACATGTTTGTGTTGGTCCCGTGTGATTAGTTCCAAGGGGGGGGGGGGTTAGGAACTAATGTAACATTTTATCCTAATTAATCTTGCTGACTTGATAATTTTAGTGAGTTTATTAACTCAGCTTTGGTCAGCTTGGCCGATCTTAGTGTAAGACAGCTTTAGTCAGATGTTGACTAAGACTGTTTCACTTGTGAGTTGAGAATTGACACTTTTATGGTCAGCTTCCAACTCAGCACTCTAATTTACTCAGTGTCAGCTTTAAACAGTTTATATGCTGAGTAAATATAACAAGCAACACATGCACACACATATATATATATTAAGAGAGTTAGAGATTACTCAGTATGACTTATCCTGGTTCGGCCTCTCCGCCTACGTCCAGTCCCCAGACTCCTCCAGGCTTTTAGAATCCAATACCGAGCTCTTTAAAGGTAGAGCACAAACCGGTTACAATGCAGTTGAATATGCAAGAGTACCTTCCTCTATTCGTCTACTCAACTCGTACTAAGTGCTACAACCCAACACCTAGATTTCTCTACCACTGAGTACTTAATACCGAGTACTCAGCACAACACTCTCAATATTACAATTGAAAACAAACTTGTTCTTTTTCAGATAAAGAACACTTTAGATGATTACAGACAATCAATCTAGCATTTACACAAGGAATAGAAAGTTGGTGTAAGATCTCTTTCTTGTTTTTGAGTGCTTTGAATTTGTATCTTTCTCACTTGTATTTTCTATGTCAATCGGCAATGATCCAAGAGGATTGCTTGTCCTTTTATAGTTGTATTTTGAGGATCAAATGATTTGAATTTGATTTGTCCGTTGAGTCCAAAACGGCTCTTTTGGGGGACAAACTTCTGGTCAGCTTCAGATGTGCAGGCCAATCTTGTTTTCTGATTTCTTCAGATGTCAGGCTTGTCTTCTTCCTACAAGCTTTGTCTTCTTGCGGCAGTTTGCCTTATAGCAACGAACAGTTGACCCATGCATCTCGGAATTTGGCTTTTGCGTAATTCCAAGGCTTCAATTATTGGTGCAAACAGTTGTCGGATTTGTCTTTTAGCTAACGGATCATTCATGCTGTCCTGAAGATCACTCAGCTTCACTTCGATAGTCATTGTCTTTGATTGTCACCAAATCCCATACTGAGTTCTTTTTCACTCAGCTTCCATGGTCAGCTTCGTTCTGCAAGATCTAGTTCTGAAGCAGACTTCTTTTATGCTGAGCTTCGTTCCACTCAGCTTCTTTGATCAGCTTCATTCTTAAGTTGTTGTTTTGAAGATGACTTATCTTCTCTTGTGCTGAGTTGCTCTTCACTCAGCTTGTGTTGTGTTCTCATGCTGACTTTGTCCTGTCTTAATTTTTATTTCCTTTTGTATTTATGTTTATACTCAATATTGAACAAACGAATTAGTACAATTAAATCAAAGCACTTAAATTTAATTGTCTCTTAATCATGGATTAAACTTAAATGATTTTGTCAAATCAAAATCTTGTGGAAAGGTGTTTCAACAAACTCCCCCATTTTGATGTTGGCAAAATATTTAATTTATGGAACTCAGTATTGAAATTCCCATGATTGAATTACTTTTTATTCTTCTGAAATTACTCCCCCGTAAGGGTTGCATATATTGTCTTAACTTAACTCTAAACCTTCTAAGATTTAATTGAGTAATAAGGGAAGACCTGTTTATACTGACTTAGTTCAATTCTAGACCTTCTAAGATCTAATTCAGATGAGCCTAGGTCAACTTTCAGAAGAGTTCAATTTTTACTCAGTTTGATACATGAATAGTTTTGGTATCAGAGTTTGTGTGCGGATGTATCAGAGTTAATATGTACTGAGTATATTTTTAATTTGAATTTATTTGTTTGTTCAATTTTAGACAGATCAGCATATAGTAAGCATCACTTATGAAAAACAATGTGAATGAAATGATGCTTAAGATGATATAAATGGTCAGCATACAAAATACACAGGTCAATTTCTTAAAGCTAATCTTGAGCTACCCCTTTGCCTTTGTCTTTCCTCTTTTGCTTACTGCCTGAAGTTTCTCCTGCCTTTGGCTGAGTTCCATCAGCTTGTTCTTTTTCCCCCATTTTGCCACCATCGGGTGGAGGGGGGATGAAGGTTTCATTGAGAGCAGCACGAGTCAGCTTGACCGAATATGCCTTGAGACGTTTCGTGCTTTCAAACAACCCATCAAGCAATGGGACTCCATCATCCAGAACTGAACCGGGGACTCGAACAGATGCGCTGATCATGTTAAGTATGTATTCCTGTGATTTAGTTAGCCATGATATTGCGTCAGTTAGCTGGGCATAAGATTGATGGTACATTCGAAGTACAGCCTTGTCGTAAATGTCACGCTGAGCGTTTGTGTGACGCACATGTCGAAATAAGCTTTAAGTAGTTTGTAGGATAGTATTGGTTTTGACCAAGTCAGTTTCCATTTCCTCTTTACTCAGGTTTAGAAGACGGACAGCTTCGCTAATTTCATCCATCGAACATTGGGAAGTTGAGGAGAGAAGTTCACGAGTGCCAGTCAGCTCAGAAGTCAACTTGGTAAAATAGTGACTTAACTCAGCAGATGTAGCATAGCCCATGTTGACTGCAGGTAGAGCGTTGATTTGTCCCTAAAGTGAATTCATATGATTCACCATCATCAATTGCATTTCGGCCAGCTTGACAATAGATTCTTGCCTGGGTTGCTGGGATTGGACCGTGGTCATGACACTTACTAAATCTTTGAGATTTTTGATCTCATTGAGAAGCTGAGTGACAGACGAGAATTCTTGTGATTCAGCATTTGCAGGCCCAGCATGGTTGACATGAGAAGAGTGTAAGTCCTGGAGAAGAGTTTGAGCGGAGTCAATAATGTGATGTCCAGACTCAGTTGCATGAAGATAGACATATTGTGCCTCAGGATTTAGCTCAGTGGCCGGGATTCTAGTAGCACCAGATGGAGGAGGTGTTTGATGATGTCCTTGAGTGGAAGTGCCAGTATGGTCAACAGCTGGACTTTGATTTTGATTAGCAGCAGGAACTGATTGCTCAATATTCTGCGAAATGGGATGGGAAGGAGGTGGATCTGCAGAGATATTTACCTGCTCAACATGGACTTGAGTTGGTGCAGGCAGAGGCACCTCAGGTTGAGTAGGATTTTCCTTAGCTTGCTTGTCTCCTTGAGCAGCTAGGACATCGAGCTCTTGCTCGGCTTGGTTTGGATTTTCTAGAGTCTTGGCGTGTTGCTCAGTATGAGTAACAGAGGCTTGTTTTTCCTATGTAGAGGACTCAGTATGATTTGAGAAGAACTTAAATTGTAGATCCGTGAGGTCAGTGATTTGATCCCTCAGAGGCGAATCATCCAAGAGGTCAATGACTGGAGATTTGTAGGCCTTCTTCTTAAGCCTTTTCAACTTTTTGGTCTTTGGTGGGGAAGGGTCAGTAGGAAAGGAATCAAGAGATGACTCTACCCCGAGATCAGTGTTGAGGCCTTCCATGACTATTTCTTGCTCTGTGAGCTCAGCATCAACTGTCTTACTCTGTACAGCTGGATTGTCAACTTGCTCAATATTCCCTGTTTGTTCTTGCTCAGCATGAGCTTCTTGATGTTGCTCAACATCCTCATCATTATCATGCTGACCTGCATTATTTCTTAGTTCTTCTGCTTCTTGATCAGCAGGGATTTGCTCAAGGTCAATCTCTTAGCTTCGTATAAAGTGGGAATCATCAGGAACTGCAAAACCAAGAGGGACAGCATTAACAGGACTCAGATCAGAAGTTTTCTTCTTCAGAGGGGTTTCCTCACTTTCCAGTTCATCAGGCTCATCTTGCCTCTTTCTTTTCTCTGCTGATTGACCCTGCTCAGCATCAACTTGCTTCCCCTTTGAGACAATCCAGATTTTCTTCGGAACAGCATCAACATCTTTTGAGCTGGTTTGGATTGCTTTCCGTTTCTTTTCTCGCTTGGTTTGATCAGCAGGTTCAGCTATGGCGATGTTCTCTTCTTGAGGTCGCTCATCATCAACTTCCTTCTCGATTTCCTCGATGACCCCTTTTCCCTTCTTGGGCTTGATGGGTTGGTCATATACTAACCCAAACAAGTCGATTTGATGATCTTTGAGGATTCTGGTAATAAGAGAACCCAGCCTGAGCTTAATAGTACTCCGTTGAAGTGCTCCTACCAGAAATACGGGCATATTGAGAGGGTTGTAGGTCAGCATGTGCCAAATGAAGCACTGCTCGAAGTTTGAAGCTGATGATGCCGAGTTGATTTTTGGGAAGATGAAGTTAGTCAGAAGATAGTGAGCCATCTTTTGATTTTGACCCATGCATGTACTGGGTATTTCTCCTTTGTGATTCGCTGGTTTACAGAACATTGCAGTGTGGTCAAGCTTTTCCTTAGTAGTCCTGAATTCCATTCCGGTGTTTGGCAGATTTAGTAAGGTTGCGAGATAGGATGGGGTAATCGTTAGCTTCTTACCTTTAACGTGGGTTACCAGATGGTTAGCATCCCTTCCATCAACACAGAGGTTGGAGTAAAATTCACGTACTAACCTAGGATAAGTTCTACTAGGAAGTGAAAAGAGTCCAGCCCATTCATTTTTCTCAATCCATTCACAGAACGGTTGCTCATCCGTTATGAAGCTTGGAGAGAACCATCGACATCGAAGAACCTCATGATTCTTTACGCTCGGGTACACTTTAACAAAGAATTTTTCATTGGGCTGCTTGTCTTTCTTTTTCTTCTTCTTCTTTGATGAGGTGGCGAGGTCAGTTTTAGGGTTCTTGTTTGGAGTTTGGTCATGTTGACCCTGTTCTTTAGTGGGAGTCTTGCTATACTCATGCTGAGGAGGAGACTTAGGGTTTTCGTCGGCGTGGTCGTCGTTGTAACCACCACCGGAGAGATTTTGGGAATCCGTCATGATTACGAATTCTTTGAGAGGATTTTGGGTTTTTGAGAGAGAGAAATTTGAATGCCAAGAATTTTGAGTGTAAGGAGTTCTAAGTGGGAATTCTTCCACTATTTATAGAGGTTCAGATTGATCTTATTCGTTGAACTAGCCGTTTTACCTCGAGATGATCAACCGACAGAGATTCTGGCATTTATGACACGTTCGGTGCATGGGTTTTCTAATTATTGCTTACGTTATCCTAGGTGGCCATTTAATACGTGTGCTAGCATTTAATGTTTAATAGAGTTTCACTCATTATTAAGAATGTCAGACGTTTGAGATTCTGAGTAGTCAGTTTTACGTAGGGTAGTTGTTTGTGAGCTTAGTAAATTAGCTTAGGATAATCACTCAGCATGTGTGTCTACTCAGCATAGGGTGATTTCATGACATTTTTAACTCAGCATGCAACAGTTACTATTTTATCACAAATCACTCAGCATGGTAATCACTCAACATTCAATTAAGCACATAGAATTATTGAAGAGGATTAGACATACCGATAGCTTCCCTTAATATGTTAAATTGCTCACGAGCCAAAGGCTTCGTAAAGATATCTGCAAGTTGTTCATTTGTTGATACGTAGGTCAGCTTGATCTCACCCTTGAGTACATGATCTCTAATGAAGTGATGTCTTATGCTGATATGCTTCATCCTGCTGTGTTGGATTGGATTCTTAGATAAGTCAATGGCACTCTTGTTGTCACATTTGACCTCTATTGTTTCTGTTTTGACACCATAATCCTCAAGCTGTTGCTTAATCCATAGGACTTGGGCCACACAGCTTCCAACAGCAATGTACTCAGCTTCAGTTATAGACAAGGCCACTGATGACTGCTTCTTACTAAACCACGAAACCAGACAGCTTCCTAGGAAATGACATCCTCCTGAAGTGCTTTTTCGTTCTAGCTTATCTCGCCCATAATCGCATCAGTATATCCAATCAGTGTGAAGTCACTTGTATTTGGATACCATAAACCTGCATTAACTGAGCTCTGCAAATATCTGAAAATTCTTTTTACAGCTATTAAGTGAGATTCCCTGGGGTCAGCTTGATATATTGCGCAATAACATACTGAGTACTGAATGTCAGGTCTACTAGCAGTAAGATAGAGTAGAGAGCCGATCATACCTTGATATAATTTGCTATCTACAGACTTACCTTTTTCATCAGCACAAAGGACAGTGTCAGTACCCATTAGGGTTGATATGGGTTTACATTCTTCCATATCAAACTTCATTAGCATTTCTTTGGCGTACTTAGACTGACTAATGAAGATGCCATTCTTACCTTGCTTGATTTGAAGTCCAAGGAAGAAGTTGAGTTCGCCCATCATAGACATTTCGAACTCAGTTTGCATCTGTTTACTAAACTCTTTGCACATAGAATCGTCAGTAGCACCAAAAATTATATCATCTACGTAAATTTGTGCAAGTAGGGTATTTTTACCCTTTTTCTTAATGAACAAGGTTCTGTCAGCTTTGCCTCTGACATAATTCCTGGTCAGCAGGAAGTTGGTCAACCTCTCATACCAAGCTCTTGGAGCTTGCTTTAGGTCATATAGGGCCTTTTTGAGTTTATAAACGTGGTTTGGAAATTTTGGATCTTCAAACCCAAGAGGCTGACTAACATATACCTCTTCGTTTATAAAGCCATTAAGAAATGCACTCTTAACATCCATTTGATATAATTTAAAGTTCATAAAACTGGCATAGGCACACAGTATACGTATAGCTTCTAACCTAGCAACGGGTGCAAAGGTTTCACCGTAGTCAATGCCCTCTTGCTGACTATAGCCTTGGGCTACAAGTCGGGCTTTATTTCTGACTACGTTGCCTTGCTCATCTAATTTATTTCTAAAGACCCACTTAGTTCCTATGGTCTTTTGATTCCTAGGTTTAGGTACTAAATCGCATACCTCATTTCTTGTGAATTGATCAAGCTCTTCTTGCATAGCGTTGATCCAATATTCATCGTGCTCAGCATCAGCGAAATTCTTTGGCTCATGCATTGAGACGAAGGCAACATTGCTGAGATACTTCTGTTGAGCGATTTCCGCAAGTGCACGGTATACGCTTGTAGTAATAAAAGATATCGATCCCACGGGGAACGCTTTTTTAAACAAAACTTATCTATAATCGGTTAAATTTACTTTTAGGTTTATGATATGGAAAAATCGTTTAATCGGTTTTGGTTTTGAAATTGCTAGAATGAGAATTAGATTAGAATATAAAGATGTTAGAAAATATCTGATTTAAAAATGAATTTGCAAAACAGGAACGTTTTAGTACTTTAGAAAAGTAAACAGGTATATTTGTTTGCATTAAGCAAAGAAACAACTTTAAACTTTGTACGAATTATAAAGATGAAATAAATAACGGAACCTCTAATTAATTGGCTTTGAACGCGACAAAACCCTTTCGGGATAGTTGCCCTTAATCAAATTAAAACTCTTTCGAGATGATAATTTGCCTAAGTGTTCAACAAAGTTTCCTTGTAAAGATTTGAATTAAATACGTTTTAATGAAAACACCAGCATCAATCCACTTCGGCTCATTTACCAAAGTGCTGCATAAAAATCTATCGAATAGAACGGACTTTATTAGATGAAATATAAATTGATACAAGTTTACAGAGAACATGGAGCATTGAATTCTTCGACGGCGTGCAAGTGAACGGGTTGTCAATCCTTTCCTTGGGTTTCGTTCGAGTTTGTCAGGCTCAGGGGCGAATCCTCTACTCAATCTTCTCGCTGAATCTTCGTAATAGAGACTGGGTCGGTCTACTACCAAAATGAAAACTAAACTGGAACAATGTCTAAACGCTACTGAATTTGTTATTAATTTGTAAACAATGTGTGTACATCATATTGCTTTTTACAGAATCTAAATCTAACTTCTGGATCACTTGATTCGGAATTTCTGCATAAATTCTACACCAATCTCTTTCTTCTACACATATATCATTATATGTCATTATTCTCTCATCAACTCTCCATCAACTCTTTATTTATAGATGTTGAAGAGTCTTGATCGAAGTGTCGTGTCCGTTGCGAAAAGACGTATCCGTTATGGAGAGTCGTATACCTTGTGAAGGGACGTATACCTTGTGAAGGGACGTTCTTATCCACCCGAATGAACGCATTCCGTCGAAAACGAAAGTGTGTAACATGCTTCTAAAATCTCCTGCTCGTACCGAGATTTATCAAATTCACTACCGAGAATGGGGGAGCATCAATTGTACTTCGGACGAAGAGGAAAAGTGACTGGCGACGCGTGTCGCGACCGTGAAAAGGGGAAGCCGCGGTCGCGGCACGGAGCTTTTTTCGTTTTTCAGCTCTCGTTCGTGTGCTCGACTTGGCGTTATTAATTTTCGTCGTCTTCGACTCCTTTTGTAGGGCTTTTCTTCTATTTTTGAGCTCTTTTTACTCCTATTTGGATTTTACCAAATATTTATTTACCTTGCATGAAAGAAACATATTCGAGAGTAAAAGCTTTCTAAATAGTTATAAACAGCATAAATTCGTAGCAATATTGATGTAATTATTGATGATATTTTAGGTATATTTTGGGCTTAACAAATCTCCACACTTAATCTTTTGCTAGTCCCGAGCAAAATTTCACTGAACTAATTCTCTAACTAATCTCTTTATGAAAATAAAACATATATCTTTGTATTACCTTTTAAATTAGTTAAGCCGAAAAGACTAACTTCGCATGGCAAATTTATACGCAAAATATCAAACCAACCTAGTATAAATACGATATATCATTCGTCTTGTATTTCCAATTTTGAATTGAAGCATTCGGGACAATGTATAAGCACGCATGTTATTGAGTCTTTCATCTCAAGGCATTTAAAAGCACAAATTTTCCTTTCCCAAACCTAAACTAATATATAAGATATATTAAAATGAATAAGTACTTGATTTTAATTTATTTGCTTGGTTACGCCCGAAATAAGGGTGGTTTCAACCGTAACCTTATACGCTTTTATTATTACTTTTCTTTTTCTTTTTCTTTGTGTTTGCTTAAGAGGTACCGACCATGCCATGGGTGGACGCAATCGTTACTTTAAACTTATACACGCTTATTATTTTTTATATTTTTTTAAACGTTCCTTCCATACCTCGATTGTGATAAGGGTGGTCGCAACCGTGGCCAAAAGTAAACGGTACTTCATTATTCTTCCCTTTCATACCTCGATTGTGATAAGGTTGGTCTCAATCGTGGCCAAAAGTTAAGAATTCAACTAATCGATTAATTAACATGAATTATTAAATTGTAACTTGGGAAAAAGAAAAATAGCACATTCATCCTATATTGATTTAAAATTCAACATGTATTATGGCTAAAGTTTCCTTAAAAACTTCAATTAGTTTTAATGTAAGACGAAATCAAACCGAGCTAAAATTGTTAGTTCAATTTAATGCCTATAAACCTAATTGAAAATTTAAAATAAGATTTATTGAATCATGAATTGCATGATATAAAAATAGAGATTGAATAAAGAATTTTTTTTTTACTTAAATACATTCACTCGAGACAATTTTACTTAAAATCGTATCGGAGATTTGTGAAAAAATTTGAAAAATATTACCCGTATAGAAATATTATTTCTATCGATAATGATAACCTAAAAATAATCATAAAAACTTATATGATTAATTTTAAAAATATATGAAAATGTTAAGTTATTGTGAAAAATGTTTTGCAATATATATATGTGTTGCATTTGCATGAATATCATTCGTTGCATTTATTATTTTGTTTTGCAAAATAATATCTTTGTTGAATTTATTCGTATTTCGTATTTATGTAGAAATTGATATATGTATGTCTCCTCCCACACTTAAATTGGACCATGTCCTCATTGGTGCAAAAATAATGGAGAAAATATAGAATACGTAATAAGGCATATGAAACAAAGATGTAAATTAAGCAAATGAAACATTCAACATAAAAAAAAAATTGTACCAAACATATAACAAGATAAAAATAAAAAAAATGAAAGGAAAACAACCTAAGCATGAGGTGGTGAATCGGGAGGTGTAGGTGACGTCTCCATATTGCGGCGTCGGAAAAAGGAAAGCATCCGATGCCGAGTCGATCGATGTTCACGCCTCAAAAGGTTGAGGTTGTCATTCATCACCATATTGTTTTCAACCAAATCATCAATGCGTAGATTCATTGAGCGATTGTTGGAATTGATTTGGTCCAAAATCCTCCTCAAATCTACCGGATCATCCTCCGCTTGAGGTGCTTGGGGTTGTGCTTGAGCCGGTGGTGCATCCTCCTCTCCTTCCGCATCTCCGCCGCCTTCGGTACCTACAAATTGAGAACTTGAAGCGCCACCACCCATAGTGCCACGAAGATGGGCAATACGGGTAGCATAGGAAATAAAGACGGGAGGTCCTTGGGGAAGCAATAAAGGAGCTCGCTCAAGAGCCGAGATGTCCAAAAGCAGAACATACCCACGGTAGGTAGACATGTCATAGTCGGCCAATTCACCCCGTGCTCCCAACACAAGACCGGTGATAAAATTACAAAGAGGGATTTGAATTGTACTAGCCCTTGAAGCACGGAACAAATTGTCAAACATGATTCCAATACTATCAATCCTCAAACCTTTAAGCAAACTATCCAAAACATACAAATCCCGAACTTGGACCTTTGAACTCTCAACACGACCAAACAAGGAGAAACTCAAAAATTTGTGAAAGAAGAACACACAATTGTCCTTAATCAACTTGCTTGAAGTGTTTTTGGAATTAAAATAATCTTGATCCGAGAGAGTTTGCCAAACAGCATCATTATCAAAATCCTTAGGCTTATCGTAAAAATCAGAAGTAGGGAAGCCAAACATGTTTCCCATTGCTTCATAATCAATGGTATAAGGTATACCATTATTCCTAAAAGAAATTGAAGTTTTCTTCTTATTCATGGATAAAGTGACCAAAAATTCCACAACATACTCATTAATACGCATGAAACGCATATTAACAAACTCTTGCCAACCCAAAGCTTCAATAAAGGCATCAATTCGAGTAGAGAAATTTAATACTCTTACCGAATGGAAGTCTAAGAAGTGCATATCCACAAATTGGCGGTCGGCTTGTGAAAAATGTTTGAAACGAGAGGCTTCTTCCTCCGAATATAGATGTCAAAATAAGCTCCACATTGAATCCGGAGGCGATTAGCTTCCGTAACAGCGGGCTTGTTACCAACACGCTTTGTCCTAACCATGGTGATGGTGTTTAGGGGCTTATGGTATGAGAAAAAGAAGAAGAAGAAGAAGAAGTGAAAGAGAAAGACCTAAGCTTGAAGATGAGTTTGGGGTTGTGAAATGGAAGTGATTGAAAATAGGAAATTGGATAGAAATTGGAGTGAATAAATTGGGAAGATAAAAAGTAGATTTTTGGGGAAGAGTTTAGAGTAAGGGATTGGGTAAAAATAGAGGTGATGTGAGGTGGTGTGTAAGAGGTAGGGTTATATAGGGTGATTAGGTAAGTGAATAGGTAGAAATAGAATAGGAATAGGCAAAAATATTGGCAAAATCGGATTTAATAGGGCAATTTGGACGCGTGTCGCGACCGCGAATGGCATAGCCGCGGCCGCGGCACGCGATTTTCAGGCAATTTTTTGCCCTGAAATCGGTCCAAACCTGCTGCTCATACCGAGAATTTCTTAATTCTCGGTAGAGAATTGGTTGAAATAGCCTAAATTTGGTTCCTTTTGACTTGGTTTGTGCATTGTTTTTGTTGAAATGGTTCCTGAACTTAATATTAATTGTTCCTGTACTAAAAACGTTAAATAAATGACATTAATTGCAAGGAAACCCAAAGGTTTTACCTTAATAAATTGAATTAAAGTATAATAAATTGATTTATGAGTAATTAATGAAACTTAAATGTTCATTTATGCATATAAGTTAAGAGAACCATATTAAATGCATAATAAGTGCATGTTAATACATATTTAACACATGAATTAAAATGATAAAAAGATAACTTAATTTATTGAAAATAAATTGAGTTACAAAATAAAATTAAACGTGGATAAATGTGTGGAAAAAAACAAAAAAAAACACATATTTAGTTCAAGTGAATCTTTTTAATCTTAATTTAAGTAAGAAAAAGTAGAAAGTACCCATATGAAATATGCTAAGTATAGATAATGGATCAAATGGATAAAAATTAAGAATTAAACTAAATAAGATTTTTATTATATAAACATATGTATAAAATAATGAAAACAAACCAATAATCAAAACAAAACAAAATATATACAAAAAAAACAGAAACTATTCTACATATTCATCCCTATCTAACGGGATCTTTCTGGCCTTAATACGATCAATTTGAAACTGCACGAAAGTTTCACGTTCCGGTGCAGACAAAAATTGAGGCCCTGCTCGAAAGACACGTTTCACAAGTCCTTCGCGCTCGAGAAATTCATAGTCAATTGTCGGGAAGAATTCATCTTCACTCCAGGGAACATCAATAGTACCCTTTGAACCGAGAATTATTCCACAGATTATATTGCCGAACCCAATCTTCTTATCTTTAGATCGAGAAGCGGCGACAAGACCTTCCATCAGAATTTTAGAAGAATCCACTGCATTGCCCTGGAATATATCTCCAAGAATATACAAATCTGTGTCATGGACCACACTACTGAATGTGCGTCCGAATAAACTGTGACACGGAAATTTATGTAAATACAGCATGGAGTTGGAGCGAAAAGAGTGATTATAGGCGAGTTTTGAATTGAATCGCCAGAATCCTGTAAGCATTCTCCAAATGTCTGAGGATGTCATGTCTCGTCCAGGATGACGTTTGATTGTATCCCTCGGGGGAAAACCAAACCAAGCATGCAACTCGGGATAGCCGAAAGTGAAGATTTCGCCTTCTCGACGAAAACTGAGACGTACTCGTCGTTTATTAGTAAAACGCACGGTACAGAAGAATTCGAGTATCCAGTCGCCTATTATTGGAAATCGCATTTGGGCGAATTTTGTCCACCCTAAGCGCTCCATATATCGGCTCATGTCATCAGTAATGCCTAATTGGTCGTTAAGGAATTCATCCATATACAACATTCCGGTGAAGAATTTGTAACAGTGATTCCAATAATGCCTACCTTCATCGTGGTTGAAGATAGGAAAAGGCGCCCCATATCGCTTGGATAAGTCTGGGCGTTTGTTGATTGAGGTAGCATTGTGCCTAGGTGATTTGTATTTGGTAGGCATGGTGCAAAGTTAGTGTAACTTTAGCAAAGAACGATGTTTGTGAAGAAAATCAGAGTTCTGACAAAGATGAAAAGAATTGGAACAGAACCTGAATCCTCTAAGATTAATTTATAAGAGTTTAGGATGAAAAGAGGTATTGTTTTAATTATGAAAAGGTATAATTTGTACCTTTCTGGAATGAAGAAACTTAATGTTTCAATTGCCAAGAGGTTCGTCGAAAGGGTGAGAGTGTTTCAGGCCTGATAGTGCAGGAAATACGCGTGTCGCGACCGCGAATGGCAAAGCCGCGGTCGCGACACGCTGATTTCCTTGCGGAAATCAGGCATCAAAGCCACCTCCTGATTCACGGTAGAGAATTTAAATATTCTCGGTATGACCAGAGAAATCCGAATCAACATAGACAATTCTGAAACAGAGTATTCTCGGCAGGGAATTTCCAATTCTCGGCAGAGAATTACCTTAAACTACAAAATCATCCTAATTTCCTAAAAATTAAATCTAAAATCATGAAATAAAAATATTTACGTTACTAAATCATAACATAAAGTAATCTAATCATAAAAATGGCATTTTGAAATAAAATGAAATAAAATAAATAATAAAATAAAATAAAATAAAATAAACAAAAACATAAGAAAAACAAAATAAACTGTGCAAGAAAAACTGAGTAATTTATATGTCAGATAATCTCGTTACGAACGGAATTTCAATTTGTGAAATATTTTCGTAATAGATTTTACATCGATTACCATTAACTTTGAATCGAACTCCGTTAGGACCTTCTAGTTCCAAAGAACCATAATCGAATGTTTTGACGACTAAATATGGTCCTAACCATCTGGACTTAAGTTTTTCTGGAAATAAACGAAGTCGTGAATTAAATAACAGCACTTTATCCCCAACATTAAAGTGTTTAACTCTAATTTTGGCATCGTGCCATTTTTTCACTTTTTCTTTATAAATCTTTGCATTTTCGTAAGATAGATGACGCAACTCATCTAACTCATTTAAATTGAGCAAATGTTTCTTACCTGCTTGATGTAAGTCAAAGTTAAGTTCTCTAATAGCCCAATAGGCTTTATGTTCTAATTCGACTGGCAAATGACATGCCTTACCATACACTAAACGGTACGGAGTCATTCCTATTGGTGTTTTAAACGCAGTACGGTATGTCCATAACGCATTATTAAGTTTAGAAGACCAATCTTTTCTAGAAGATGAGACCGTTTTCTCGAGAATCCATTTGAGTTCTCTGTTTGATATCTCTGCCTGACCATTTGATTGAGGATGGTACGGCGTTGATATGCGGTGGCGTACTCCATATTTTTTCATAAGCGTTTCAAAACTCTTGTTTATAAAATGAACACCACCATCACTAACGATAACTCTTGGGCAACCAAATCTACAAAATATATCATCAAGAAAATTAACGACAACCTTAGAATCACTCGTCGGGGTTGCAATTGCTTCAACCCACTTTGAAACATAATCAACGACAACTAATATGTAAGTTTTACCATTGGAAGGGGGAAAAGGTCCCATGAAATCTATTCCCCACATATCGAAGACTTAAACTTCTAATACGGTTGTGAGGGGCATCTCATCTTTCCTTCCTAGATTTCCTGTTCTTTGGCACTTATCACATCGAGTAATAAATGAATGGACATCTTTAAACATCGTAGGCCAAAAGAAACCACTTTCAAATATTCTAGCTGCTGTCTTGTTAACTCCATTATGTCCTCCATAAGAGCTAGAATGACATTCTGACATTATGGATTCAAATTCATTTTCACCAACGCATCTCCTAATTATCCCGTCACCACAAGTCTTGAACAAAAAGGGATCTTCCCAAAAGTATTGTTTAATATCGAAGAAAAATTTCTTCCTTTGGTGGGAATTTAATCCTTCCGGAACAATATTGGCTGCGAGGTAATTAGCAATATCTGCATACCAAGGTGATATAAAACTTTTCATTTGATAGAGATGTTCATCAGGGAAATCATCTCGTATACCGATAGTTTCACCTATAGGACCATTTTCATCTTCAAGTCTCAATAGATGATCGGCGATAAGGTTTTCAACTCCCTTTTTGTCTTTAATTTCTATATCAAATTCTTGCAACAATAAAACCCATCTAATTAGACGTGGTTTTGCATCCTTTTTAGCAAATAAATATCTTAATGCTGCATGATCAATATAAATAATAACGTTCGAACCTAACAAGTATGACCTAAACTTGTCACATTCAAAAACTACGGCTAACATTTCTTTTTCTGTTGTGGTGTAGTTTAATTGTGCACCAGACAGTGTGTGACTTGCATAATAAATGACATGAAGTTTTTTATCCTTCCTTTGACCTAAAACACATCCGACAGCTAAATCACTTGCATCACACATGATTTCAAAGGGTAAATCCCAATCGGGTTTAGCAATAATAGGTGCACTGACTAAAGCAGTTTTCAATGTTTTGAAAGCTTTAACGCATTCTTCATTAAAATCAAAGGTTGAATCTTTCATGAGTAAATTAGTAAGTGGTTTGGAAATTACAGAAAAATTCTTAATAAATCTTCTGTAAAAACCAGCATGTCCTAAGAATGATCTTACTCCCTTTACAGTAGTTGGAGGGGGTAATTTCTCTATTACTGAGGTTTTTGCTCTATCTACTTCTAATCCTTTTTCAGAGATTTTTTGACCTAAAACAATTCCTTCGTCAACCATGAAATGACATTTTTCCCAGTTTAATACCAAATTTGTTTCTTCACACCTAGACAGAACTTTATGCAAGTTTTCTAGGCATGAATCAAAAGAATCTCCATAAACTGAAAAATCGTCCATAAAAACTTCCATGATATCTTCAATGAAATCATTAAAAATCGCAGTCATACAATGTTGAAATGTTGCAGGTGCGTTACATAGACCAAAAGGCATTCTTCTATATGCAAATGTTCCGTAAGGACATGTGAAAGTTGTTTTATCTTGGTCATCCGGGTAAATGTATATTTGAAAGAATTCGGAGTAACCATCAAGAAAACAGTAGAAAGCATGACCAGCTATCCTTTCGATCATTTGATCAATGAAAGGAAGAGGAAAATGATCTTTCCTAGTTTCTTTATTTAAATTTCTATAATCTATACAAACCCTCCAACCAGTGGTGGTTCGCGTAGGTATTAATTCACCTTCTTCATTCCTTACAACTGTTATGCCTCCCTTTTTAGGTACACAATGGATTGGACTAACCCATTCACTATCCGAGATAGGGTAGATGATTCCATTGTCCAGAAGTTTAGTAATCTCATTTTTTACTACTTCTTTCATATTCGGATTTAGGCGTCTTCGCCTATCCGCTTTAGGTGGCTTATCTTCTTCTAAGTGAATTCTATGCATTACAATACTTGGATTAATACCTTTTAAGTCTGAAATTTGCCAACCCATACTTCTTATCCTATTTCTAACAACTTCTTTCAATTTCTCTTCTTGAACTTGTGTCAACTTGTTAGAGATAATTATAGGTAGAGAATCGCCTTCGCCTAAGAAAGTGTACCTCAAATGACCTGGTAATTCCTTAAGTTCTAATTTAGGTGGAACTATAATCGAAGGCGGAACTGGTCCATCTTCTCGAATCAAAGGTTCTGGGTCCTTATCTTCTAGTTCCTCACTCATTATAGGTTCTATTATTTCTTCTTTCTGAACAATGTCATTTACACATTCTTCAATTAAATCAAGTTTCATACAAGCGAAATCCTCCATAGGATATTTCATCGCTTGATTCATGTCAAACTCAATCTTATCATCTCCTATTCGTAAAACTACTTTCCCTTCCGACACATCAACTAGAGCACGTCCCGTGTTCATGAACGGTCTACCAAAGATTAGCGGACAATTTACATCATAAGCAAAATCTAAAATAACGAAATCGGTAGGAAAAATAAATTTGTCAACTTTAACTAAAACATCCTCAATTATACCGTATGGTCTTTTAGTGGTTTGATCCGCTAATTGTAAAACCATATTGGTACATTTGATATCTTCTTCTAAACCTAACTTATTAAATATAGATAATGACATCAAGTTAATGCTTGCTCCTAAATCACAAAGACAACTGGGGAATTCTATATCTCCCAATTTTACACGGAATGGTAAAACATCCGGGATCTTTGAGTTTTGTGGGCAAATTGCTTGACACAATCGAACTGCAATCTTCAGTTAGTGAAATGGATGAAATTCCTTCCCAACTGATTTTTTTTGAAATTAAATCTTTGAGGAATTTACCATAATTGGGAATTTGCGTAATCGCATCCATAAACGTTAAATTAATATGCAAATTCTTAAGTTTGTCTAAAAATGTTAAAAGTTGTTTATCATAGTCCTTGTTGCGGACTTTGTGTGGAAAAGGTGGTTTGGGTACAAAAGTTTTTGTACTAGAGTCAATCGGTGCATCTTTTTGATTTAACGTATCTTCTTTGGGCTTTGGTAAATCAGTTCCAGGTAAAGTCGAATTTCCGGGCATTTTCGGACCTAAGTAATTTTTCCCTGAACGAAGAGTGATAGCCTTAACATGCTCTTTCGGATTTTCTTCCGTATGGCTTGGAAGACTTCCCTCTTTGCGGGATGGAATCGATTTAGCGAGTTGTCCAATTTGAATCTCCAAATTATGGATGCTAGATGATTGGTTTTTAATAAGCTGATCGAATTTATTCTCGATCCGTTTAAAACCATCTTCGTGATTACTTATTTTTCCGCTCATCGCATCAATGAATTTGTCGATTTTAAAAGATAAGGTGCTAATCGTATCTCTTGATTGATTTTGATAATTAGTAGTACGATTTTGAATAGCATTAACATTATTATTGTTATTATCTCTCCAGTTAAAGTTAGGATGATTTCTCCATCCAGGATTATATGTATTGGAATAAGGATTATTAGTTTGGTTTTGCCCTTGGACAAAATTTACCTGTTCAATTTCACTCATACCTTCGTAATCCACATCCGTTCGGATTGGTTGACCATTAGGATCACACGGTGCCATAAACCTATCAATTTTGTGCGACAAGGCAGAAAATTGGGCTTGCAACATCGCTACTGGATCAAGATTCACTATACCTTTAACTGATGATGTAGTTGAGGATGATGGTTTCGCTGATGGTAGGTGTCCACGTTCCGCGGGCCACATACTGCTGTTGATTGCCGTTTCCTCCAAAAGTTCTCTTGCTTGGGCAGATGTTTTCTTCATGAATAACCCCTCCAGACATAGCGTCCAATGAACCTCTAGTTGTAGGATTTAGTCCATTGTAAAATGTTTGCATTAAAAGTTCAGCGGGCAATTGGTGGTGTGGGCATAAACATTGAAGTTCTTTAAAACGTTCCCAAGCCTCATAAAGAGTTTCATTATCATTTTGAGAAAAAGATGTTAACTCTTTAATGACTCTTGCGGTTTTTGCTAAAGGGAAAAATTTTGATAAAAATGCTTGGGCTAATTGCTCCCAAGTCTCAATTGATGCGGCTGGCATAGAAGTTAACCATTCTTTGGCTCGATCCTTCAAAGTAAAAGGAAAAAGGCGAAGTTTGATTGCTTATGCAGTTACATCAGTAATTTTAAAAGTGTCACAAATTTCTAAGAAATTTGTCAAATGGGTATTAGGATTTTCGTTAGGTAACCCGTAAAACGTTACATTATTTTCAACATGTTAAGCAACGCAGGCTTAATTTCAAATTGATTTGCATTAATTTGGGGTCTAACTATACTGTTTGTTACACCGGCCACTCCTGGCCTAGCGTAATCCATAAGTGTGGCCATTACTTCTGGCTCGGTAATTTTAGTTTTTATTGGGGTTTGGTTTTTCTTTTTCTTTTCTCTCTTGTTATTTTTAAGAGTTCTTTCAATTTCTGGGTCAATAGGATCTGGTGACGTGCCCGAACTTCGAGAACTGCGCATGAACTTGAAATTTCGCACAAACCGAAACTACCTACAAAACAGAACTTGAAAAATAAATAAGTTAGTAATTGAAAATAATTAAAAATATAAAAGTTTGAATAAGTATGAATAAACCTAGATTCGTAATAAAACAAGAAAAATTTAAAATTTTGTCAAAAATTTTGGCGTTTCCCCGGCAACGGCGCCAAAAACTTGTTGAGCGATTTCCGCAAGTGCACGGTATACGCCTGTAGTAATAAAAGATATCGATCCCACGGGGAACGCTTTTTTAAACAAAACTTATCTATAACCGGTTAAATTTACTTTTAGGTTTATGATATGGAAAAATCGTTTAATCGGTTTTGGTTTTGAAATTGCTAGAATGAGAATTAGATTAGAATATGAAGATGTTAGAAAATATCTGATTTAAAAATGAATTTGCAAAACAGGAACGTTTTAGTACTTTAGAAAAGTAAACAGGTATATTTGTTTGCATTAAGCAAAGAAACAACTTTAAACTTTGTACAAATTATAAAGATGAAATAAATGACGGAACCTCTAATTAATTGGCTTTGAACGCAACAAAACCCTTTCGGGATAGTTGCCCTTAATCAAATTAAAACTCTTTCGAGATGATAATTTGCCTAAGTGTTCAACAAAGTTTCCTTGTAAAGATTTGAATTAAATACGTTTTAATGAAAACACCAGCATCAATCCACTTCGGCTCATTTACCAAAGTGCTGCATAAAAATCTATCGAATAGAACGGACTTTATTAGATGAAATATAAATTGATACAAGTTTACAGAGAACATGGAGCATTGAATTCTTCGACGGCGTGCAAGTGAACGGGTTGTCAATCCTTTCCTTGGGTTTCGTTCGAGTTTGTCAGGCTCATGGGAGAATCCTCTACTCAATCTTCTCGCTGAATCTTCATAATAGAGACTGGGTCGGTCTACTACCAAAATGAAAACTAAACTGGAACAATGTCTAAACGCTACTGAATTTGTTATTAATTTGTAAACAATGTGTGTACATCATATTGCTTTTTACAGAATCTAAATCTAACTTCTGAATCACTTGATTCGGAATTTCTGCATAAATTCTACACTAATCTCTTTCTTCTACACATATATCATTATATGTCATTATTCTCTCATCAACTCTCCATCAACTCTTTATTTATAGATGTTGAAGAGTCTTGATCGAAGTGTCGTGTCCGTTGTGAAAAGACGTATCCGTTGTGGAGAGTCGTATATGATGCGCCCTCACCTAACTTAGAGATGAGAACTCACTAAGGGATAAGTGTACCCCGTCATTATCAAGTAATAAATTTCTGGTTTAAGTCTAGGTTATCGTCCACAGGATTTATTTCTGCAAGTACCGAGCTACTCGATCTCGGATGTTATCTAGGCTTAGGGGGTTTTGAGTTGGTTTGTTTGAATTAATCTACTCCTAGGTTGAATTATACTAATCCTAGCTAAGTTATCTAATTCTAACTAAGTTATCTAATTCTAGCTAAGTTATTCTACCCCTAGGTGATCTTTTACCAATGCAATTAACCGAAGGAACATGAAGGGATACGATGATAATGAAAATAGAATGTTTAAACAATTGATTTGAAACCTAAGTCACTTGTGTCCAAGGCGATTAACCCGACCTATCCTCCTAAAGTCCCTAGTTCATGATTCCCTTGTAAGGCCGAAACTAGCTCTAAGGCTCAGTAATTTGGGCTTAATCTTCTATAGGGTCGTCAATCCTATAGGCACTGACTAGGTCAGATTCAGCTCGCAATATGTGCCAACCTAATTTTGGGATTATCGAATGAGTTAAACCAATCAGACAAAGCGTAAGACAAAGATTAAAACATCAAAACAATTGAATAAACAAGAACTATAATATATATCAAAGATGGAAACATTGTCACGAAGTTACAATAAACCTAGAATTCATAGCATGTATCAGAGGCTAGACAGAATGTAAAAGAAGAAAAATCCCTTTCAGAGAACCTGTCTACCAATGCAGGCGTCTTTCTAGGATTTAAGGATGAAGCTTGAGCAATCCTCGGTGAATGGAGCTTCGGAGGTGTCTTCAATGGAGGTTTGAAGGATATGGAGGAGGTGGAGAGGATTTCTCAAGGTGAAAAGCTAAGAAAATTACAAAGGAAAAAGATATCTAATTTACATTGGAAAAACTCTATTTATAGACGCGGCTCGGGCCCTTTTCTTGACCTAATTCGTGTCCTTATTGATGTAGGAAGTCGTGGGGTCCATCGTGGGGGCGAAATTGGTCTTTTTGACCAATTCCCGCAGGTCTGCTCGTCGAGCAGGGCGAGCTGCTCGGCGAGCAGGGCTACTCGCGACGAGCAGCCCCCTGCTCGCCGAGCAGGCCTCTGGTGGCCTGCTCGGCGAGCAGGCATAGCCTGCTCGGCGAGCAGGCACAGTGCCTGGGCGGTGCCTGGGCGGTGCCTAGGCTGCTCGCCGAGCAGCGCCCAGGCTGCGCGCCGATGCTCAATTCGCTGAGCGACTGCCGGGGGTCCCCGAGACACGATTTTTGCCTGAAATTGATCATGTTTTAACCTGCACACGCACATAAACTCCAAACAACATTAGTCCAAGGGCTAAATTGACCCGCCAATGAGCAAACGTTTCGTTTGGTGCGACTTTTGACGGATCAATTAGCTTCAAAAGATAACAGAATTATAATATGCATGCCATTTTGGCCGTATTTGCCTAAATTGATCATAAAACGAGCCTAAACAACGAAAAGTAAATAAAACGTTTCCAATTTCTAACTAACTCACACAAAAACATTTAAATGCGAGAATTGCTCGCTTATTAACAAAATAACGCTAAAACCCGTCCTAAAACCGTACCCAAAGATAGGGGTTTTTGACCCCTATCAGTATACCTTGTGAAGGGACGTATACCTTGTAAAGGGACGTTCTTATCCACCCGAACGAATGCGTTCCGTCGAAAACGAAAGTGTGTAATATGCTTCTAAAATCTCCTGCTCGTACCGAGATTTATCAAATTCACTACCAAGAATGGGGGAGCATCAATTGTACTTCGGACGAAGGGGAAAAGTGACTGGCGACGCGTGTCGCGACCGTGAAAAGGGGAAGCCGCAGTCGCGGCACGGAGCTTTTTTCGTTTTTCAGCTCTCGTTTGTGTCCTCGACTTGGCGTTATTAATTTTCATCGTCTTCGACTCCTTTTGTAGGGCTTTTCTTCTATTTTTGAGCTCTTTTTACTCCTATTTGGATTTTACCAAATATTTATGTGCCTTGCATGAAAGAAACATATTCGAGAGTAAAAGCTTTCTAAATAGTTATAAACAGCATAAATTCGTAGCAATATTGATGTAATTATTGATGATATTTTAGGTATATTTTGGGCTTAACAACTTCCTAAGCTGATCTCTTGTCATCAGCTTGTTGTCATCAGCATCAAGAATGGACTTCTCCGAATGTCCTCTTGGGATTTTTATTTCTTTGGGCAATGTTGAGTTGTTTGGAACATGTGTTTCTACAGTCTCTGCAGGAATAGATTGGTCAGCAAAGGTTATTTCAATTTCTTGCTTACCTTTGGTCAGCCCTTGTATTGATGACTCAGAGGCTCCATTTTGATCAGCGGAAGCTGAGCTTGGTTCATCTTCATCGAGCTGAGTTGACTTTCCTGTAGGGTCAGCTTCATCGAACTCAATATGGACAAACTCTTCTACAACCTGAGTTCGTTTATTATACACCCTATATGCTTTGCTGTTAGTTGAGTACCCTAAAAAGATCGCTTCGTCAGCTTTAGCATCAAATTTTGCAAGATTATCTTTTGTGTTGAGTATAAAACACTTACACCCAAAAGCACGAAAGTAGCCAATGTTGGGCTTTCGTCCTTTCCAAAGTTCATATGAGGTTTTCTTAAGAATAGGTCTAACTAAAGCCCTATTGAGAATGTAGCATGCTATGTGGACAGCTTCACCCTAGAAATACTTAGGAAGCCTATTTTCACTCAGCATTGTCCTAGCAATTTCGACAATTGTTCTGTTCTTCCTTTCAACAACCCCATTTTGTTGTGGTGTTCTAGGACCAGAGAAATTGTGGTCAATACCACTGGCTTCACAGAATTCATCAAACTATTGGTTTTTGAATTCTCCACCATTGTCACTTCTAATATGAGCTACTTTTAGGTCTTTGTCATTTTCAAGTTTCTTAATCAATGTTGTGAACATCTCAAATGTTTCATCCTTGCTACTCAACAAGATGATCCAAGTGTACCGAGAGAAATCGTCTACAATGACTAAGGAAAATTTCTTACCTCCCAAGCTGAGTGGATGGACAGGTCCGAAAAGATCCAAGTGTAGTAATTCCAATGGTCTCTTGGTTGAGACAATATTTTTACTTTGAAATGACTTCTTAGTTTGTTTACCTTGCTGACAAGCATTACACAATTGATCTTTTTCAAATTTAAGTTTGGGCAATCCCTCAACTAGTTGCTTTCTAGCTAATTTGGCAAGAAGGTCCATGCTTACATGACCAAGTCTTCTATGCCATAGCCAGGAGTTATCCTCTTTAGACACTAAGCATATATTTTTAGGAAACTGTTTTTCTAAGCTCAGCATGTATACATTGTCTACACGAGGGGCAGTTAAAATCAATTCGTTTGTTTTTCCCTCGAGTATTTGACACTGAGTATCATCAAATACAACCTTTCTGCCGCTCTTGCAAAGCTGAGCTACACTCAGCAGATTGTATTTGAGACCTTTAACTAAGGAGACTGACTCAATAGTAGGGTTACCTCCGATAGTACCTGAGCCGACTATCTTACCCTTCTTATTGTCTCCAAAGCTTACACTTCCACCTCGTTTAAGCTCTAGTGTGATGAATTGAGTTTCATCACCAGTCATGTGCCTCGAGCATGCGCTGTCTATATACCACAGTTTTGATTTCTCCACGCATCTCAGGCTCACCTGCATTTTAGACTATTCATCTTTAGGTACCCAATTCTTTTTGGGTCCTCGTTTGTTAGCATAAACAGGTGCAAAGTCATATTTTAATTTGTGATGACATGCTTTTATAGTGTGGCCACTTTTACCACAGAAGTCACAGTGAATTACCCTTTGAGGATGATGTTGAGTGTGGTCAGCATTATTGTGCTGAGCATGCCAACATACCTTAGTGGTATGTCCTTTCTTTCCGCAGAAGTCACATTGAACAACCCGCTTATTGTACCAACACACTTCTCTTGTGTGCCCCTTTTTCCCGCAACAGTCACACTGCGTGAACTGTTTATGCTGACTAGTACTTGAGTACTCAGCATGGGATTTATTTTTATTTGAGCCTCTTATTTGGATCTGTAGGGTAGTGACATCCTTTTTCAGTTTCTTTGAATCTGATTGGACCTCCGAGACAAACTTATGCATAAGTTCTATGTTACTGTGCAAAGTTGAATTGTCTTGGAGAAGATATCGGAGGTCATTGAGCTTGACCTCTTCAATCTCATCACACCGCCTGCTGAGTGCCTTTACTCTCTTATTGCACTTTTTAGTTAGCGCATATAAATCACCCAGGGCGTTTATCATCTCATTTCTAAAAAAAGTAAGGATGTTACCTCATTATTGTGTTCCTCCTGGTCAGTTTCTTCAGAGAGGTCAGCTTGCTCAGAATAAGTGCAGTCAGCATCATCGGCCATGAAGCATATATTTGCTGTTTCATTTGCATTAGCTTCTGATGAGGTTGACTCATCACTATCACTCCATGTGGCTACCATAGCCTTTCTGCTGCCCTTCTTGTCTTTCTTCAGCATGGGATAGCTTGACTTGATGTGCCCAGTTTGGTGGCACTCGAAACATGTGAGGGGCTTTGAGCTATCCTTCTTATATTTGTTGTCGCTGGGCTCAGCTTTGTATTTGTCATTTCTTCTGAATGGCTTTTTGTTGTTCCTATCATTCTTCCTGAACAGCTTCTTCATCTTCCTGGTGAACATTGCCATTGCCTCATCATCAGATGAGTCAGCTTCGGTGGAGTCAGCTTTCATGACAAGTGATTTTTGTTTCTTATCTTCTGACTTCTCTTTTTCTTCAAAGTTTTTCATTGATATCTCATGAGTCAGCAACGATCCGATCAGCTCATCGTACTTATACGTAGTCAGGTCCTGAGCTTCCTCCACTGCAGTCTTTTTTCCTGCCAGCTTTTGGGAAGACTTCTCAAGATCTTCTTCACCTGTTCTTCCTCGGTGAAGTTCTTTCCAAGTCTTTTCAGCTCATTTATAATGTTGGTAAATCTAGCGTTCATTCCCGAGATGTCCTCATTATCATTCATCTTGAACAACTCGTATAATCTCATATGCTGATTTACTTTTGATTCCTTGACCTTGCTTGTGCCTTCGTAGGTTACTTCAAGCTTTTTCCAAATCTCCTGTGCTGATTCGCACCCTGAAATCTTATTGTATTCTGCAGCATCTAAAGCACAGTGAAGCATATTGATAGCCAAAGCATTGTTTTGAAGTTTTCTAAGGTCATCTTCTGACCACTCAGTTTCACTCTTAACAACTTTCTCATTGTTAACAGTTTTATATGGCACGTATGGGCCTTGAACTATTGCAAGCCATGCACTCATGTTTGTGGCTTGAATAAAGTTCTTCATCCTATTCTTCCAGAATGTATAATTTGAACCAAAGAATAGGGGATGCCGACTAATTGATAGTCCCTCAGGGAGTATCTGTGTTGTTTGGTTTCCGGGAAGGAAACGAGTGCTGTTCTCAGCCATTTATCGGGATCAGCTCAAGATAGTTATATCTTTAAGTAGTGGGCTTAGGCTCTGATACCACTTGTTGGTCCCGTGTGATTAGTTCCAAGGGGGGGGGGGGTTAGGAACTAATGTAACTTTTTATCCTAATTAATCTTGCTGACTTGATAATTTTAGTGAGTTTATTAACTCAGCTTTGGTCAGCTTGGCCGATCTTAGTGTAAGACAGCTTCAGTCAGATGTTGACTAAGACTGTTTCACTTGTGAGTTGAGAATTGACACTTTTGTGGTCAGCTTCCAACTCAGCACTCTAATTTACTCAGTGTCAGCTTTAAACAGTTTATATGCTGAGTAAATATAACAAGCAACACATGCACATATATATATATTAAGAGAGTTAGAGATTACTCATTATGACTTATCCTGGTTCGGCCTCTCCGCCTACGTCCAGTCCCCAGACTCCTCCAGGCTTTTAGAATCCAATACTGAGCTCTTTAAAGGTAGAGAACAAACCGGTTACAAGGAAGTTGAATATGCAAGAGTACCTTCCTCTATTCGTCTACTCAACTCCTACTAAGTGCTACAACTCAGCACCTAGATTTCTCTACCACTGAGTACTTAATACCGAGTACTCAGCACAACACTCTCAATATTACAATTGAAAACAAACTTGTTCTTTTTCAGATAAAGAACACTTTAGATGATTACAGACAATCAATCTAGCATTTGCACAAGGAATAGAAAGTTGGTGTAAGATCTCTTTCTTGTTTTTGAGTGCTTTGAATTTGTATCTTTCTCACTTGTATTTTCTGTGTCAATCGGCAATGATCCAAGAGGATTGCTTGTCCTTTTATAGTTGTATTTTGAGGATCAAATGATTTGAATTTGATTTGTCCGTTGAGTCCAAAATGGCTCTTTTGGGGGACAAACTTCTGGTCAGCTTCAGATGTGCAGGCCAATCTTGTTTTCTGATTTCTTCAAATGTCAGGCTTGTCTTCTTGCGGCAGTTTGTCTTATAGCAACGAACAGTTGACCCATGCATCTAGGAATTTGGCTTTTGCGTAATTCCAAGGCTTCAATTATTGGTGCAGACAGTTGTCGGATTTGTCTTTTAGCTAACGGATCATTCATGCTATCCTGAAGATCACTCAACTTCACTTCGATAGTCATTGTCTTTGATTGTCACCAAATCTCATACTGAGTTCTTTTTCACTCAGCTTCCATGGTCAGCTTCTTCTGCAAGATCTAGTTCTGAAGCAGACTTCTTTTATGCTGAGCTTCGTTCCACTCAGCTTCTTTGATCAGCTTCATTCTTAAGCTGTTGTTTTGAAGATGACTTGTCTTCTCTTGTGCTGAGTTGCTCTTCACTTAGCTTGTGTTGTGTTCTCATGCTGACTTTGTCCTGTCTTAATTTTTATTTCCTTTTGTATTTATGTTTATACTCAATATTGAACAAACGAATTAGTACAATTAAATCAAAGCACTTAAATTTAATTGTCTCTTAATCATGGATTAAACTTAAATGATTTTGTCAAATCAAAATCTTGTGGAAAGGTGTTTCAACAGTTTGGTTCTTCCATGGAATATTGGATTCTCAGTTAAGGGGATAACCGACTGAGTAATTGATCGGCTGATGAAGATCCTTCATAAGTTGAACTAGCCATATACATTCTTAAACTGTTGTTGTTGATGCTTGTACTCTGCCTCGGTACTCGTTAAGAAAACTGCAGGTTGTCTTTTGTCGCATCGAAGTATATATCATGAACCAAGACTAAACACATAACATATAGTATAACAACTTGTGTCATAATCTCTAGGATAGTTAGCATCACAAAATCCCTCATTTTTCCTTCTTTCTTGTATAAGATGTTGGTCCCGTGTGATTAGTTCCAAGGGGGGGTTAGGAACTAATGTAACTTTTTTCGTTTAATAATGCTGACTTAATCACTTCTTTAAGTTACTTAACTTAGTTTAGGTCAGCACGGCCGAGAGATGTAGGACATCTTTAGTCAGATGCTGACTAGAACTGTTTTACTTGTGAGTTGGGAATTAACACTTGAGGTCAGCTTCCAACTCAGCACCAAGATTACTCAGTGTCAGCTTTTACAATTTATATCCTGAGCAATTTAATCAAGCAACACATACATATATATATTGAGAGAGAGTTAGAAATTACTCAGCAGACTTATCCTGGTTCAGCCTCTCCGCCTACGTCCAGTCCCCAGAATCCCTCCGGGCTTTTTCAATCCAATACTGAGCTCTTTAAAGGTAGAGCACAAACCGTTTACAAGGCAGTTGAATATGCAAGAGTACCTTCCTCTATTCGTCTACTCAACTCCTACTGAGCGCTATAACCAAACACTCAGATTCTCTACCGCTGAGTACTAAAACCGAGTACTCAGCACTACTCTCTCAATTTTACAATTGATACAAACTTGTTCTTTCTAGATGAAGAACACTTTAGATGAATACAAATTCAATCTAGCTTTTACACAGAAATAGAAATTTGGTGTAAGATCTTTTTCTTGTTTGAATGTGCTTTGTATGTATGCTCTTTTTCTCTTGTATTTCCGGCAAAGGATCCAAGAAATGGTCTTGCCCTTTTATAGTTGATTCTGAAGCTCTAATCATTTGAATCTGGAAGTATCCGTTGGATTCAAACGGCTCTCTTACGTCACATGTTTGGTTAGCATTCAGAATTCGTAGGCCAATCCTATCGTCTGAAATTAGCAGGCGCCAAGCTTGTCTTCTTCCTACAGGTTCGTCTTCTAGCGTTAGTTTCGTCTTTTAGCTAACGGACAGTTGACCCATGCATCTCAAAATTGACTCTGTGCGTAATTCCAAAGCTTCTGTTATTGGTGCAGACAGTTGTCGAATCTTGTCTTCTAGAAAACAGATCATTCACGCTGTCCTGACGAACACTCAGCTTGACTTTATTGACGTTGCTTTTGTTCTTTGTTTCTGAGTCATATTCTTACTCAGCTTTCGTGGTCAGCTTCGTCTGCAAGCTTTAGTTTAGAGGAAGACTTCTCTTCTTTGATACTGAGTTGCGTTCCACTCAGCTTCTTTGGTCAGCTTCATCTTCAAGCGTTTGTTCTGAAGGTGACTTTTCTTCTATTATGCTGAGTTGCACTCCACTCAGCTTGTGTTGTATTCCCATGCTGACTTCGTCCTGTCTTACTTTTTATTTCTGTTTTCATTTATACTTATACTCAATATTGAACAAACATATTAGTACAATTAAATCAAAGCACTTAAATTTAATTGCCTCTTAATCATGGATTAACTTAAATAATTTTGTCAAATCAAAATCATATGGAAAGGTGTTTCAACACACTCCCCCATTTTGATGTTGGCAAAAATATTTAATTGTGGAACTCAGCATCGAGATTCCTCATGATTGATTTACCTTTTATTCTTCTGAAGTTACTCCCTCGTAAGGGTTGCATCTATTGACTTAACTTAACTCTAAACCTTCTAAGATTTAATCGAGTGAAATTAAGACATGCCTATACTGACTTAGTTCAATTCTAGACCTTCCAAGATCTAATTCAGATGAGCCTAGGTCAGCTTTCAGAAGAGTTCAATGCTTGACACATATGTTTACTCAGTTTGATACATAGTCAGTTCAGGTATCCGAGTTATGAAAAGATGTATCAGAGCTAATGTGTACTGAGTATATTCCTTTTTAATTTTGTTTGTTTGTTCATTTAAGACAGATCAGCACAAAGCACAACAAGTAAGTAAGCATCACCTAAGATTTGCCAGTTTGAATAAAGGATGCATAAGTATATATAGATGGTCAGCATTAACAAAATAGAATACGCCAGATAAAACTACAAGTCGAGAACTAAGACTAGTCAATCTATTTCTTCCTGTGGACTTGAGCTTGGTTAGCTATTCCTTTGCCTTTGGCGATTCTTTGGTGCTGACCCTGATTGCCCGATTTGAGATGAGTTCCGGAACCAGATGCTTCTCCCATTTTCTACTGAGTTCCAGCAGCTTGCTTTTCTTTCTCCCCCGTTTTGCCAGCATCAGATGAAGGAGGAGTAAATGTCTCATGAAGAACAGCACGAGTCAGTTTTGATGAGTACGCTTGGAGTTGACTCGTACTCTCCTGAAGACCGTCGAAGACTGCCATGCCATCATCCAGAGTGGAAGCGGGTATCCTAATGGTGGCACTGAGCATACTAAGAAGATACTCTTGAGATTTCCCGATCCAAGTTATAGTGTCAGTTAGCTTGGCATATGATTGATGATACATTTTGAGCAAAGCAGCATCATAGAACTGATGTTGAGCATTAGTATGCCGGACATGTTTAAATGTGGCTTGAGAGTACTGCAGAATCTTATTTGTCTTTACTTGGTCAGTGTCCATTTCTTCTTTACTCAAGTTGAGTAGGCGAACGGCTTCACTATTTTGCTCAATGGAACACTGGGAGGAGGAGGAGATTAATTCACGAGCTCCGGTCAGCTCAGAAGTTAGCTGGGTAAAAAGTTGATTAACCTCAGCAGAGGTTGCATAGATTGAGTTCGCAGCTGACAAGTTATTTAGTTGGCCCTGGATAGAATTCATATGATTGACCATTGTCAGCTGGAGTTCAGCCAGCTTCACTATTGAATCTTGCTTGGGTTGTTGAGATACGAAGGATGTCATGACACTCATCAAGTCCTTGAGACCTGTAGGTGCCGCAGCCTCGCCCGGAAGACCCGGGGGGAGACACCGTTGACGACAGATGCTGTGATTGGCGTCGAAAGCAACCAATCGCGGAATCAAGCTGCTCGGCAGGGCCGGAGCTCGGAGTATGGAAGAGTCGCCACCCACGAATGAGAAATGAACATCGATCCCTTGCGGGAGACCGATGAGGGTTCTGGAAATTTGGGTACGAGCTGAGAAGGCTAGCTTCTTTCCGGAGAAAGGCTACTAGGCACCCCGACATCGCCCGGTTCTGAACCACCGGCCTCCTACTTAGCATGTTAGGCGCTAACGGACTAATCGCATATTTCTTTAAGTTTAAAATTTATTTGAAACCTTTTCTTTCTCGTTTTGAAAGCCGTTTTGAGCATATATTATTAAAAGCCACTTTAGTAAAGAATCACCCATTTACATGAATTTAGAGTATATGGAGGAAAGAGGGAGATAGAAGAAAGAATTGGTTTATTTACAACGTGAGTTATGCTTTATATTGTATATTAAATCTACAATAATCTCAATCCCCAAAAGAAGGTTTATTTACATGGTTCGTGCCTTAATCGCCGTTGGAACGATTTAGGCACGTTTCAAAACCCCGTTGATTTACACCCGAATCGCCGTTGGAACGACTCGAGCGTTTGAAAACGTGGCATAAGAAGTTTTAACTCAAAAAACGTGATTAAACATACAGGTCCATTTATTTTTGTACAAAACCGTTTAGTTAGGAAAACGATTCAAAACTCTATTATTTACAAGGAAAACAATTTTAATTACAAGGTTTGCTTAACCCGTCGTTGGAACGGATTAAGATTTCAAAACGTGATATTTTGGAAATCGTTTGAAAATGATAAAGAACCAAAAACCTTTTATTTACATTTGGAATCTCTAAAACCCTTTAGTTTAAATAATCAAGTTGAAATCTCTTTTTTGTGGTTTATTTTCCCCCTTTCACTCAAACCATTCCTCACTTGAACATGATTACAATAATGAACTATTTAAATCCTCAAAACCCACCCAATAGGACCCAATTGAAATATATACATATAGACGTCAAAAGAAAGGTAAATATACGTACTTACATATATGTACATTATAGTAAAAAAAATGGTAAAAATACATATGGATTAAAAATAAGATGAGAAAAATAATAATAATACATATACTATAGTTATTAATAAGTAAAAATGGTAATAAATATAATACTAGATATGATACACTTTTATTCCAATTTAAAAATATGTAAAAGTAATGGATAAAGTTCATAAATAAGAAAACTACATTTAAACCAAAATAGTTTTTATACATAATAAATATATGGAGAGTAACCCACCCAAAACAATAAAAGGAAAACATATATATATATATATATATATATATATATATATAGCCTTTACAAAACCAAATTAATGAAAATGATACCCAAATATACAAAATAGGTATTTAATAGTAAGTTATTACTAGTTATATACTTTGAAAATAATTTTAATAAACATATTACATATTTATACATATACCTATACAAGAATAAATGTCAAAAAGATGAGAAAAAGGATGGAAAAGGGATTTTTTAAGTTCCAGCAGCTTTACCGACGGAAAATCCGTCGGTAAACCGCTTTTAGTGACAGAAAACGGCAAATTACAGAAACAGTCCAACAGTTTTCAGATTTATTAAAAAGCTTTAGATCTACTCTATTCTATCATTTTGGTCCCCGAACTACCCAAATCGGGTCATAGTCTATAGCGGAGCCTCCCAAAACGATGTTTTATTTTAAAACGTTAATTTAAAAAAACTTTTTAAATTCTATATTTACAATGTTTTAGTCCCGAACTACCCTCAAATCGGGTCACGGTTCGTGTTGGGACGTTAAAATGAGGTTTATTTTTATTTAAAACAAAAACGTTTATTTAATACGAGACGGGAATTAAATAAATGCGGGAAAATAAATAAACGTGATAAATAAATAACTAACTAAATAAATAAATAAAGGAAAAACTATAAATAAAATAAATAAACGAAATAAATAAATTAAACGAGTCTAGTCCTTGGATAATACCTCAAGATCGGTATTGACAGCTGAAGTCGGGTGATTCCACGAATTATGGTTTCTCGATATTTTTGTGTTTTTATAAAATATTTAACTTTTTGGAGATTTTTCAATTTTTAGGAAAAAAAATGTTTTCTCTCAAAAATTTACTTTCTCTCTCTAAAAAATGTTCTAGAGTGAGAAGCTCTCCAAAATTCTCCCTCCCCAAATGCATGGGGATCCATGCCTTTTATAGGCACGGATCCCAAAGTTGGGCGTGCGCCCAACGGATGTTGGGCGGACGCCCAACGCCGAGTTGGACGACGCCCAACTTTTGGTTGGGCGACGCCCAGCACAGGCCGGGCGCGCGCCCAACCACCGTTGGGCGTGCGCCCAGGGCTATTGGGCGTGCACCCAACTGCCGTTGGGCCCAACTGCCCGACGCTGCTGGGTGCTCGCCCCACGCCGTTGAGCGCTCGCCCAATGATCCTTAGGTGCGCGTCCAACGCCTTCGGCATGCGTTGGACGACGCCTCATGTTCGTTGGGCGCCCGCGAGCCGCCTATTTGTCGACCTGCAATCCCTCAGGATTCTTCCGTGGTTTTTTTTATTTTTTATTTTTTATTATTGGAATCAACCGCTTTAACCCTCAGTTATGGGTTTTCGTCACAGGTCCTCCGACTCGGTGTCTACAGTTGCCCCTACTTTCCTATTTTGACAGTGACGTGTGTGCTTTTTCGAAAAAAACTTTTTCGCGAATGCGACACATGCAATGGAAAACATATTAAAGTAAAAGACACATATAGAGTGGGATGGGAAATACCTGATCTCCATATCGCAAGCTCCTTCCTGGTCTTCAATCTCTTCCTCGACCCGTCTCTCTTTAGCTCTTCCTAGCGACCCTAGTCTCTAAATCGACCGCAGGTAATATTGCTCTTTCTAGCGACCCTAGTCTCTAAATCGACCGCAGGTAATATGGCTCTTTCTACGACCCTAGTCTCTAAATCGACCGCAGGTAAAATAGCTCTTTCTAGCGACCCTAGTCTCTACATCGACCGCAAGTAATATGGCTCTTTCTAGCGACCCTAGTCTCTAAATCGACCGCAGGTAATATTGCTCTTTCTAGCGACCCTAGTCTCTAAATCGACCGCAGGTAATATAGCTCTTTCTAGCGACCCTAGTCTCTAAATCGACCGCAAGTAATATTGCTCTTTCTAGCGACCCTAGTCTCTAAACCGACCATAGGTAATATGGCTCTTTCTAGCGACCCTAGTCTCTACATCGACCGCAAGTAATATAGCTCTTTCTAGCGACCCTAGTCTCTAAATCGACCGCAGGTAATATGGCTCTTTCTAGCGACCCTAGTCTCTAAATCGACCGCAGGTAATATGGCTCTTTCTAGCGACCCTAGTCTCTAAATCGACCGCAGGTAATATTGCTCTTTCTAGCGACCCTACAATGTGCGCACTCGGGTGATTTTGGATTTCGACCTACCATCGTCTGTGTTCCGACTAGAGTTACTGTCTCGCATGCTGAAATCATTGATAGGAATAACCTTATCCCTTCGTCTGGAATCTTTTCGGGCTAAAAATTATTTTCTTGGTGACTGTTGTCTGTATTTTGACCGGTACCACTGTTCTGTAAACTTTGGCTATTGTCTGGAGTCGTCTCCCTAGATAATGGTCACTGCTCGGTAAAAATGCAGGCTGAAACGGACTGCGAATCGAAGGTTTGTGCATTTGGTAATTAATTATTTACTTTTTACCTTTACGTCACATCGTACCTTTTTCCCTTATTACAAGGTTGCCACTTTTCATCCTTATAAAAGAGTGGTGGGGTTCATTTTAACCCCACACCTTCTCTCCCCTCTTCTCTCTCTCTCACTAACGTTTGAGCATTTTCGCGATGGCGTCGAGCAAATAAGATGGCACGAAGGGCATGGAGGTGGTCTTTGAGGATTTGGCTAGCGTCGTTCCTTTCCAGAACCCCGCTTCCCATCTAAGTCGGACCAACATCAATTGGGTAAGTACCTCTTTGTTTTTATTTGTCAAGACTTCTAGGTTTTAGCAACCCCGTTCGAACGTTATTTGCATGCTAACATTTAAACTGCTTATGAGTCCTTTAGCTAGAAAATGCGAATTTTTCTTGCATGTGAACGACACTTTATGATTTTTGGCAAGAATGTGAACTTTATACATATGAGTAGCAAAAACTGCATGACTGGTACAATGTGAATAGTGAATGCACGTGAATAGTAAAAACATGAATAGTAAAAACGTGAATAGTAAAAAACGTGGGTTGTGCACGTGAATAGTAAAACGTGGGTTGTGCACGTGAATAGTAAGAACGTGAATAGTAAAACGTGAATAGTAAAATGACGCGAATAATGCACGTGAATAGTGCACGTGAATAGTAAAAACGTGAATAATACTAAACCACCTTTACCAAAAACTTGAATTGGATTAAGCTCCTCGCAAGCACGCGGGAGAGTGGCACACCAAAGAATAACGAATTAAATTAAATCCTATACGAATGATCCTATGGACGAAACTCTAAAGAATGACGATCTTAACAAAAAGAATTTTTAAGTTAAATTTAGACGAAATTTAAAGAATAACTAGTTAAACTGAATTTCCATTAGACGTATATAGAAGTGAGGCCCTTGAGGAATAATGACTCTAGCTAAGTCCCGCTCTTATCTGTACTGTTTCTTCCAGGTTATTGCCATCTCGGGATCCACCGAGGGCATCCATTCATGGTTCGCTTTGCTTCCTACGGCGGTTAGAGTCCGCGTGCGGGAGTTGGGCTTCAAGCCCTTTATTCTGGCGCTGCCCCGTGCAAACGGCGTGTGTGACAAGCACGCCCTGTGCGCCCTCTGCGAGAGGTGGGTGGATTCAACCCACACATTTCATCTTCCATTTGGGGAGATGACGATCTCACCCCGAGACTTTTCTTTGCTGACCGGATTACGAGGTAGTGATACTCCGGTCCCCCTTTACTATGATATGGTACGTCCCGAGGTTAACCTCGATGAGATGGATGCTCTGCTTGGTCCCGGAGTCTATACAGGCGTTAGATCTATCCCGACGAAGTTCGTCACCACCTTCAGACTGCTGAGTCGTCGAGACTTCTGTGATCGAGATGATACGGACAGGGCCACTCGTAGCTTTCTCCTATATGCTCTAGACGAGACGGTTTTCCATACCCAGAGTGGGACCATACACGTGGGCCTCGTCCAGGCCTTCTGGGACCTATACGCGGTGTCTTCCTATGATTGGGCCGGAGCTAGTTTGGCATACCTATATTGATTCTTAGACCTGATTTACCGAAAGCGCAAGGACTTCGGTGGTTATACCTTCGCCCTCCTGGTGTCTTTTCATGACTTCCGCTTCTGACGCAGGTTTTTATGAGCAGGTTTGGGCCTACGAGAGGAGGATTCTCCCGAGCGTCCGTGGGAGCAGTCCGCGCGGGGCTACGCTTCCGCTTATGCGAGGTGGAGGGATTTTGATTTGAGCATCGAGGCGAGGCTGACAGTGGCACGATTGCTATCCTGGATCGACACACGGAGCTTGGGACAGGTGAGCGTCTCCTGGCTATTCTAGATTTTTATTTGTTCTTGTCTGATTTTCCTTGCGTTTCAGATCTCCTTTGGATGGGACGACCTCGACTTCGGTCCTGATTACGCATATGTTACTCACATCCAGAGGCAGCAGTGCGTACTCACCATCCCGTGCGTGCGGGCATGGTATTTGGGTGATCGGAGCTTTACCGGAGCTGACGTCATTTATTGGACTCCAGGCGAGATCCCTGTCTCCATGTTTGCGGTGAGGATTATGCCCCTGCGGACGATACGTCGCGACCTCATCCGTCGATTAGCGTCTCGGGACGTATGGGCCCGCGCGAGGGGTCGAGCTCGCTATTTATCAACGCTCCTAACTCCGAAGGTCCCTCCTGAGATTGTGATGGATGTTGATCCTGCGGTGGACGTGTTTTCAGCGGCAGTCGTCGCTGAGGTTTTCGGCCTTGACGTGGTCCCGATGAGTACTCAGTTTGCTTATTCTTTATTTGCGAGATAGTTGGGTGTATTTATTTTGCCTTTGTTCGCAGGAGGGCTCTTTGAGGAGTGCTCGGACGTCGGACTTTTTCGACGATACTCGGGCCCGAACATCCAGAGCGTCCCCTGCGAGTGAGCCTTCATACTATGCAGGCGAGTCTTCGGGCGCCGCCCGACCCGAGCAGCTTTCCCTAGGCATACCCTTCCCTACCCCTAGGAGAGAGTATTCGGTGATCCGCTACGGCGAGGCGGGCGTGGCCTATTCTGGCATCGAGACCGCCCCCACAGTCTTTACCTCCATGGTGCCTTTCGATCCCCCTTATTCTCTTCACGCTTCGAGGGAGACTTGCACAGATTTTGTGGGGCTATCTAATTACTTCCGAGAGCAGCTCGACCTGCGTTGTGCCAGCCACCTAGTGAGTATTCTCATTCTGTTGTAGTGTAGTGAAATGTATGCATGTGATGCACATATGTATGTATAACTTCTGTTGTTTTATTTTTTATTTTTTTATTTATTTGCAGAGCGATATTCAGGCTGTCGATCAGAGAGTCAGCGAGTTGCAGCGGGACGCTGATGCTCGGGTCGGGCACATCTACCGAGAGAGGGATGCCAGCTGGGGGGAGAGGATGCGGGTTGAGACAGAGGGTCGTCATGTTGCTGAGGAGGGACGCCAGACTGCCGAGGAGGGCCGCCGGGTTGCCGAGGAGGCTTTAGCTGCGGAGCGGGCTTCACATACGAGAGGCTTTGAGGACTTCTGGGATTTTGGGTTGTTTCCTCCTTGATAGGCCCGTTATTTGTAGCTTTCTTTTATTAGTATTACCCCGATGTATACATTGTATGTAGGGAGATGGGTGGATAGAGGTATAGGCTTTTTATGTGATAGAGATAGGAAATATATAACTCATGATTCATAATACAATGCATTCAGTCGATTATAACGATTCTAATCATTCTCTTCAAATATATCCATGCCTTTATTTATTTACAAACAACAGAAATACTTAGCCAATTATACATTATTTTCGTAATTGCTCAAGACATAACCACTGTTACCAGGACCCGCCTTTTCGGTTTTCAGATCCCAGCGATTTTTCAACTCTCCTTTTATTATCCCGGAATTTTCAAATGAATGCCCTCTCGGGTTTTCACTCATTGGGATGTCCCTCATTGTTGCATAGATCGCCCTTTGCGGGTTTTCAACCAATCGGGAATTTTTATTTTTTATTTTTTTTTACGAAAAGTATTTCTTAAGCCTATCCAGATTGGTAGGTTCGGAGAACTCCATGTCGTCCATGGTAGTTAGTTTGACCACCCCTTTGCTCAGCATCTTCTTCACGAGAAACGGTCCTTCCCAGTTTGGCCTAAACTTGCCCCTAGGGTCGGTATGCATCATCCGGATCTGTTTCAGCACCATGTCTCCTTCTTTGATAGGACTGACCTTAACCCTTTTGTTGAAAGCCCGGGCCATCCTCCTCTGATATAGCTGTACATGGTAGAGGGCCTCCATCCTTTTCTCATCGACCAACGCCAACTGCTCATACCATTTCTTCACCCATTCCGCTTCAAGAATCTTTGCTTCTACCGCGATTCTCCGCGATCGCTTCTCAATCTCGATTGGCAGAACTGCTTCTGCCCCATACACTAAGGAGAATGGTGTTGCCCCATTAGATGTTCTAACAGTCGTGTGATAGGCCCACAAAGAAAGTGGAAGCTGCTCGTGCCAATTTTGGTGCGACTCCACGGTCTTTACGAGAATCCTCTTGAGGTTTTTATTCGCCGCCTCTACTGCCCCGTTAGCCTGTGGGCGGTATGGAGAAGATCTATGATGCTCAATATCGTACTCTTGGAAGAGATTTTTCACCTCTCCTTGGAACTGGACCCCATTGTTTGTGATCATATGGTGAGGTACCCTAAACCTGGTGATTAGATGTTTTTCGATAAACCTCCCCGTCTGCTTAGATCCCAACTTGCCAAACGATTCTGCCTCTACCCACTTGGTGAAGTAATCAATGGCGACTGCGATGAATTTGTGTCCATTTGACGCACTAGGCCTCACTTCACCGATGATATCAATGCCCCAAGCTGCAAACGGCCAAACGGGTGCCAACACGTGCAGTTCCATAGCTGGCAGGTGATTATAATCCCCGTGGATTTGACAATCATGACATTTCTTCGCATATTCGTTGCAATCTCTTTCCATAGTGAGCCAATAGAAGCCTTGCCTCACGATTTTCTTTGCTAACACTGCTCCTCCCATATGGGCTCCACAAATTCCCGAGTGTGCTGACTCCATTGCCTCACGGGCTTCTCCCTCGTCTAAACATCTCAATTGTAATCCATTGGCGTGCCTTTTGTAAAGCAAATCATTGTGGATGACGAACTGTTGGGCTAACCTTCTGATCACGGCCTGATCCCTAAGTTCTGATTCTGCCGGATAAATCCCACTTTTCATGAAATTCACGATGTCGAAGTACCAAGGCTTCTCATCAACTCCTAACAACATTACATCTTCATAGCAAGGTTTGTGAGACCTCCTTAGCACCAAAGGCTTTGAGGCAAGATTCCGTGGATTATCCCATACCGACACCAAAGTGGCCAAAGCATCCGCTGCTTGGTTCTGTGCTCGAGGAATATGATAAAAGCGGCACTCGCTGAATCGCTGTGCCAACCCCTCCAGCTGGTCTAGGTATGGGCACAACCTTTCTTCCCTTAGTTCCCAGTTTCCCTGTGCTTGTTCGATAATTAGCTTCGAGTCACCCCAGATTTCAACATACAATGCTCCGAGCGCTGCTAACGACTCTAACCCATAGATGCACGCTTCATACTCAGCCATATTATTAGTGAGAGGGAATGACAACTTCTTCGCCCTTGGGATCTTTTCTCCTTCTGGTGAGATAAGTAGCACCCGTACCCCGACTCCATTCGAGTTAACCGCTCCATCAAAGAACATCTTCCACGGTATAACTTCTATTGCGTTCAAGTGCTCGTCGAGGAAATCATAGTTTATCTCCTCCTCTTCCGTATTTAGGGGCTGATTGGCTAGAAATTCTGCCACGGCTCTCCCCTTGATAACCTTTTTCGTTACATATTCGATGTCGAATTCTGATAAGAGCAACAACCATCGGGCCAGCTTCCCTGTTAAGGATGGAGTTTGGTACAGATACTTCACGGGATCCATCCGGGAAATAATGATCACTTTGTAAGACTGAAAATAGTGTCGCAGCTTCTTTGTTAGCCATACTACCGCCACGCACGTCTTTTCGATCATGTTATACATAAGCTCATATTCCAGGAACTTCTTACTCAGATAATACACTGCATGCTCCACACCGGTGTCCCCTTCCTGGGCCAGCATTGCTCCAATTGATCGCTCTTCGATCGCTACATAGGAAGGGCGGTTTTCCAAGTTTAGACGGTCTCAAAACCGATGGATTAGTCAAATAGGTCCGAACGCTTTCCAATGCTTGCTGGCACTTATCGTTCCAAACCGTGGGTTGATCTTTTCGTAACAGTTTAAAGATTGGTTCGCAGATCGTGGTGAGTCGTGCTATGAATCGACTGATATACTGAACCTGCCCCAAGAATCCTCTTACTTCTTTCTCATTCTTCGGTGCTGGCATTTCCCGTATGGCCTTCACTTTATCGGGATCCACCTCAATCCCCTTGTTACTGATTATATAGCCTAGGATCTTTGATAAGTGTCCAAAATGGCAAGTTTATTATGTTCTTTTTGTGAATATTTCATCCTTATTTGTGTCATTTTGGGACCATTTTACTTGTTTTGTTGTATAAGTGCTTTCAGGAAAAAAATTAGAGAAAAGAAGGCTTGGAAGGCTGTTTTGGACCTTTTTCACTCGAAGTTCAAACTTTGCGGACGCAACTGGTCCAGTCTTGCCCAAGACTAAGAGGGTCGACTTATTCAAACCGCCAAGTCAGCAGAATCAGAAACCAACTTATCTCTGCCGTTTCAACAGCATATTTTGAACGAAGGAAATCCCTGAAATCAAGGGAGGAGTCCAGAAGATTGGGATTTTTGGAGTTAACATTATAAAAGAAATCCACCATTGTTAGGGGGAGATACTTTTTGAATTTGACATTTTTACTTTCCTTGTTAGGGTTTTAGAAGTTTTTAGCACAATTTCTCATTTCTCTTTACGTTCATCATTTTTACCTTTGTAAGCTATCATAGTCGATTCATGACTATGCCTAGCTAATTTCCTCATTCGATTAAGGGATTAATCAAAGGCTACCGTTATTTCCAATTGTGAGATCGTTGTTCTTAAATTCAGTCATCTAATTTAGTTTGATCTGTTTACACTTTTATCAATCTATAAAATCAGACCTTCAATGGAAGTTTAGGCTGCAGTTCGGCCGGGCTTCACCCTTTTCATTCGTTGAAACAACGTTAGGTTATAGGATTCCTAATCATCTAAAATCCTAACTATAATCAAGCGTATGAAGGTGTAATTTGGTTTGAATCGGAATCGCTAAGAATCCGGTTAACTTAGATTGGGTCCTTCTAACCCCTAATGCTTTCGACAGATTAAATTCTAAGCGCTAAGCTAGAACTGTCTGCCGAATAGGAGCTTATCTTTAGGCGCTCTAGGATTAGCTTTACAATTAAGGAAGGATTAGGTCGGGAATGAGTAAGGAATGACTATAACCAATCCGGATCACGATAATTAAGATAATTTCTCACTTTCAGTGATCAATAGGAAATAATGGACATGCCTGCAGATATCCCTTGATCGGAGTTTTTCTCATATTGGTACAAGATTTAATTTTCCATTTAATTCTACAGAATTTCATTCCAAGATAACTACCAAACCATCAATCTCCCCCTCAATTTACATTTACTAGATTTAGTCGTAATACGAAAAATAATCGGTATTAATCCTTAGGGTAAGATCTTTGCTTACCACTTCTACAAATTAGTAGTTGGTTCGTAATAATAATTTATTTGCTGGATTCGACACCCATCAAATTTTGGCACCGTTGCCGGGGATTAATCTAACTTGATTCTTTTTCGTATATGACCAGGTCTGCACCTTCTAAACAACTCATTTTTGACTCAGAAATAGAGTTATTGGCAAGAAGAATTCGCAAAGAAGTAAGGTTGCAAAAGTCACGAGCAATTGGAATTCAAAGCTTCAGCGAAGAAGAAGAGGAATTTTCAGGCGCAAATAGTGAGATACCTGAAACTGAAACGATGGCAACCCTCAGACAATTACACGCCCCTCAAGCTGATCAGCAGCCTCTGTGTGTAACATATCCAAATCTGGACGCAGCATTCGAACTTAAATCGGGACTGATTCACTATTTACCCAAATTCCACGGGATGGAGAGTGAAAATCCACATAATCACCTGAAAGAATTCGACGCTGTTTGTTCAGGTATGAGCCCACAAGGAATTACTGAGGAACAAGTTAAACTAAGAGCTTTTCCTTTCTCTTTGCAGGATGCCGCCAAAGGTTGGTTTCTCAATCTACCTTCCGGTTCTTAATCTACCTTCCGGATCCATCACGACATGGGTAGAAATGACCCAAGCGTTTCTGGAAAAATATTTCCCAGCCTCACGAGCAGAAATGATCCGTAGAGAAATCAGCGGAATCAAACAAAAGGACATAGAAACACTCCATGATTATTGGGAGAGATTTAAAAGACTTTGTGCAAGCTGCCCCCAACACGGTATAACTAAACACTCTCTCGTTCAATATTTTTATGAGGGGATGCTGAGCATGGAAAGGAGAATGGTAGATGCTGCTAGTGGGGGAAACCTCATAGACAAAACTCCAGCAGCAGCCAAAGAACTAATCCGGAGCATGGCAGCGACATCACAACAATTCGAAAAACAACAAGAGGGCTCGAGGAAGGCATATGAGGTAAATACTTCAGCAATCGAAGAAAAACTTAATTCTCTGACCTCTCTTGTTCAAAATTTGGTTTTAGGAAAAGCCGTGCAAGTAAAGGCATGTGGGATATGCGCGCTGGCCGGGCATGCTACGGACGAGTGCCCTACGCTGCAAGAAGACACTCCGGAACAAATTAATGCTGCTCTCGGGTATCAAGGATAGTCCCAGCGGAGATATGATCCATACTCGAACACATACAACCTTGGATTGCGTGATCACCCGAACCTGAGTTATAAACAGCAAAACAATGTCCCCCAACCAAATCCTCCACAACAGTACCATCAGCCTCAACAGTACAGACCCCCCCAGTCCGACCCTAACCCATGTATGGCATCTAGTTCTAATGATCAATCTATCATTACTAACTTGGTTAAATTTCAGGAAGAACAAAGCAAGGTTAACGCCAGTCTTCAGGCGAGCATACGGAACCTAGAAAAACAGATGGGTCAAATTGCAACCTCGCTGAATGCAATTCAGACACAAGGGAAGCTTCCTTCACAAACTGAAACAAACCCCAGACAGAACGCAAGTGCAGTCACATTGTGCAGTGGGAAGGACTTGGTCTTGCCCAAGACCAAACCACCCTACGACCAGCAGCAAGCTACTGCGGAAAAAAACGAAAAGACTGGAAAAAAAACTGATAGCTCTATGAATGACAGACCCCCAGAAAAAGGAGTTGAGGACCAGGACCCACCTCTGGTGATCAGACCACCGTTCCCTAGTCATCTAGCCAAGTCAAAGAGATAAAAGGAAGAAAGGGACATCTTCGAAACCTTTCGAAAGGTGGAGGTAAACATCCCTTTACTTGATGCAATTAAGCAAATACCTCGATATGCAAAGTTTTTGAAAGAATTATGTGTAAATAAGACTAAGCTAGCCGGACATGAGAAGGTAGTTGTAGGAGAAAATGTATCTGTCATTTTACAAAGAAAAATCCCCCAAAAATGCAAAGATAAAGGTATGTTTGCTATTTCATGTTTAATCGGTAATACCAGTATCAAGAGGGCAATGTGCGATTTAGGCGCATCAATTAATGTCATGCCTATATCTATTTACTCTGATTTAAATGCTGGTCCATTGACAGAAACGGGTGTAGTGATACAACTTGCAAATAGGGCTTTGGTTTACCCAAAGGGTGTTTTAGAGGATGTTTTAGTACAAGTCAATGATTTAGTTTTTCCAGCCGATTTTTATGTGTTAGATATGCAAAATGACGATAATACCTTGGAATCTTCTGAGATATTACTTGGAAGACCCTTTCTAACCACGGCGAGAACAAAAATCGACGTCCATAAGGGCGTACTGACCATGGAATTTGACGGAAAGGTTGTCCACTTTAATGTATATAATGCCATGAAATACCCAATCGATGTATCGTCTGTATGTGGAATTGACATAATTGAGCCTGTGACCAGAAATGTGTTTAATATGAGTGGAAAAGATAAGTTGCAGGTAGCGCTAAGTGAGAGCCTGACCGCGGATAGCGAATACATGGAGGAAAGCATAAAAGAAATTGTCGAAGCCTTGGAAAAATCTGACCAGCAGGTAGGAAGTGTTATTCATGTTCAGAAGATTAAAGCTAATCAACGCCCTTTACCATCTATTGTACAGGCACCTCATTTGGAGCTAAAAGAACTGCCCAAACACTTGAAGTATGCCTATTTGGGGACTGAAGAGACATTGCCGGTAATAATTTCGAACGAGCTAAGTCCAGACGAAGAAGGACAGCTGATTGAAGTGTTGCGGCAACATAAAAAGGCTATAGGGTGGACAATAGCTGATATGGAAGGGCTGAGCCCATCAACGTGCATGCATAAGATTCATCTTGAAGAAGGAGCAACACCAAAACGTGAGGCTCAGCGGCGATTGAACCCTCCCATGATGGAAGTAGTAAAGAAAGAAGTCCAAAAGATGTTAGATGCAAACGTAATATTTGCAATTTCGGACAGTAGATGGGTAAGCCCGGTCCATGTGGTACCAAAGAAAACCGGGATTACAGTAGTTCAAAATGAGAAGGGAGAGATGGTCCCAACTCGTGTCCAAAATGGATGGCGCGTCTGTATCGACTACAGGAAGCTAAATGCCTCTACAAGAGAAGATCATTTCCCGCTCCCCTTTATTGATCAGATGTTGGAGAGGTTGGCCGGGAAGAAATTTTATTACAACATGGATGGTTATTCGGGTTTTTACCAAATTCTGGTGGCACCCGAAGATCAGGAAAAAACAACGTTCACATGTCCTTTCGGTACATTTGCCTACCGACGAATGTCGTTCGGATTATGCAACGCACCGGCAACCTTCCAACGATGTATGGTAAGTATCTTTTCTGATTATGTTGAGCAAATCATTGAGGTATTTATGGATGATTTCACTGTTTACGGTGATTCCTTTAATGAATGCCTAATTAACCTTGGTAAAATACTGAAGCGATGCTTAAAGTTTAATCTAGTCCTGAATTACGAGAAGTGTCATTTCATGGTAAAACAAAGTATAATTCTAGGACATGTGGTTTCAGCTAGAGGCATTGAGGTAGATAGAGCGAAAATAGATGTAATTCAGTCTTTACCTTACCCCGGAAGTGTCCGAGAAGTCCGTTCTTTTCTTGGTCATGCAGGTTTTTACCGGCATTTCATAAAAGACTTCTCCAAGATAACACAGCCCATTTGCAAATTGCTGCAAAAAGAGGTCGCATTTGAGTTCGATCAGACTTGTAAGGATGCATTTGATGAATTGAAAGAAAAGCTAGTGTCAGCACCTATCATCCAACCACCAAATTGGAATTACCCCTTCGAGATCATGTGCGACGCTAGCAACTACGCAAATGGGCGATGTTCTCGGACAGCGGATGGATAAGCTACCTCATGTTATCTATTATGCATCAAGAACGCTTGACAGTGCACAAAGCAACTATTCGACCACTGAAAGAGAACTTTTAGCTATTGTCTTTGCTTTAGAGAAATTCCGTTCCTATTTACTCGGTACTAAAGTTATTGTATTTTCTGACCATGCAGCGTTGCGGTATCTAATGAAGAAGAAAGACGCGAAACCTCGCCTAATTTGGTGGATACTTCTCCTACAGGAGTTCAACCTTGAAATTCGCGACAAAAAAGGATCTGAAAATTTGGTGGCAGATCACCTTAGCCGACTTCTCTCACCGGACAATGACAATGGAGAGCTCAAAGACGAATTTCCCGATGAACACTTGTTTAGCATCAATACAATTGAACCTTGGTATGCTGACTTGGTAAATTATATGGTTGCAGGGGTGATGCCGGAAGAGTTTACTCGAAACGAAAAAGACAAACTAAGGAAGGAAGCCAAATATTACGTCTGGGACGAACCCTATTTGTGGAAACACTGTTCTGATCAGATGATTCGGCGATGCATTCTAGAGACCGAAGTCGAGTCCATACTCCAGTTCAGCCATTCAAGCTCGTGCGGTGGCCACTTTGGCCCGAAGCGAACAGCACGAAAAGTACTCGATTGTGGTTTGTTTTGGCCCAACATTTTTCGTGATTCATACTTATTTTGCAAATCTTGTGCCAATTGTCAAAGAACTGGAAATTTAAGCCAGCGAAGTCAAATGCCACTTACGTCAATTTTAACTTGCGAAATCTTCGACGTATGGGGCATTGATTTTATGGGCCCATTTCCAAATTCTTTTGGCTATCTTTACATTTTATTGGCAGTTGATTATGTCTCGAAGTGGGTGGAAGCCATTGCCACCAAGACTGATGATGCTCAAACAGTTGTTAAGTTTTTACAGGGAAACATATTTAGCAGGTTTGGCATGCCCAGGGTGTTAATCAGTGACAGAGGGACTCATTTCTGCAATCGAATAATGGTATCCCTACTTAAAAAGTATGGAGTCAATCATCGCATGTCCACAGCTTATCACCCACAGACCAACGGTCAGGCTGAAGTTTCGAACCGTGAAATTAAGTCCATCCTTGAGAAGACGGTGAATTTCACAAGAAAAGATTGGAGCGTCAGACTCGAGGTCTCCCTGTGGGCATACAGGACAGCGTACAAAACCCCAATTGGGATGTCTCCCTACCGAATGGTTTACGGAAAACCATGTCATCTCCCTGTGGAATTGGAGCATAGGGCATTTTGGGCAGTAAAAAAATGCAATATGGCCTATGATGAAGCAGGTGAAGAGAGGAAACTACAGCTACAGGAGTTGGAGGAGCTTAGAACCGAAGCCTATGAGAGTTCAAGAATCTATAAACAGAAGTCGAAAAACTACCACGACAGCCTACTCACACGAAAGCAGTTCCAAGTTGGGCAATAAGTCCTTTTGTACCATTCTCGACTCAAGATTTTTGCGGGAAAATTACGCACTAAATGGATTGGTCCTTTCGTGGTAAAACGTGTGTTCTTACATGGTGAGGTGGAAATTGAAAGCTTCAAAAATGATAAATGTTTCAAAGTAAATGGGCATCGCCTTAAGCCGTTCTACGAGGGATTCCAAGCCCAGCGTACTGAAGAAGTTTGCCTTGAGTTGCCCAAAGACTGAATACTGAAGTTCAATTATGTCTAGCTCCAGACATAAAATAGCAGTGCTACAGGGAGGCAGCCCTAAAGCTAGTCTTGCCCAAGACTAGTCACTCTTTTCATATATGTTTTTCTTACTGTTTTTATTTTTTTTCAACTAATTTAACTAACTTCATCCCCCTCCTTAGATAATTTCTGGGTTTCATGTTGTTAATTGTAGGTACAGGTATTGGTTTTTATGGAGTTGGACTAAGGAAGGAACAAAAGAATAGTGGGCCTAAGAAGGGTTAATTTTTTTTAAGGGTAAAAGGTTTTTACCTTTACTTAACTCAACTTCAACCTACCCTCTTTAATTTCAAAACCCTTTTCCCCCTAAAACCTCTCCCACTTCACTGAAACACCCAAACACTCAACCATTTCGTCTTCCTCCCCAAACCCTTCCATGGACGGATATTTCAGTGACGTGCCCAGGCGGAGCCGCTACCATCAACCTCCATCCCCTCCCCGCCAGTACCGCACAGACGCCGAATCTCCTTCACCGCCGGCGAACCTTCACCGATACTCAAGGAAGGAGAAAGGTAAGGCCCCGATGGTAGCCCAACCTCCTACACCTAAGGAACCCTCCAACAACCAGTCACCGCCTCCAACAGGATCCGCGCCGCCTTCCCCATACCGATTCCACTCTCCTTCTGCCTCCGAGATAGCCGCAATGCTAGATCGGACTCAAGAAGCCGTCTCCGACGACGAAACACCAGCGGCGGACCACCAATCACCACCTCCTGAAAGTTCGCTGCCCTCTCAAACACCAGCGGCCCACCCATCGCCGCCCCCTACTGGCTCAAGCTCACCCCCACCTACGGCGAACACCCACTCGCCAATCCCAGCAGGTTCACCGCCCCTCTCACCTATGGCGGAACATCATTCACCGCCATCCTCACCTACGGCGGAACCTCATTCACCACTCCCTATAGGACCGGCACTCTTACCTCAGGTATCTGACCACCGCCCTCCACCACCAAAAATTCAGAGGAAGAGAAAACCCCCGCCGCCCAGGAAACCGGCTCCGACTCGGAAATCCCAACGACTTGCTCCTCCTCCTCCTCCAAAGAGGACCATCTCCATTGAACTCTCCGAGTCGAGCTCTACCGACTCTATAGAAACCGATTCTAGCTCACACAATGCTTCATTCGAGCAAGCGGAATCAGAGGATTCAGACACTCACAGCGATCCACCCGCAGCTTCCGCAGCTCCCACTTGCTCCACCCGACCAAAGAAAACGACCAGGGCCCGCTTGGAGAAAGGACCACAACGATCCAAACCCGTTGTCATCGACATCGAGATGACTTTCGACTTGCCGGCGCATCAACAGAGGTACAATTCTTTGAAACTTAAGACTTTTGTTACGGGTCATTGGTTTCATGAGCCCACTTTAGTTGCTCTAAATATCAGGTCTGATATGCATGATTTGATGGATAACATTGGCTGGAAGCCATTTTTGCTGCTCAATTATCCTGTTTATAACTGTTTGATGCATGAGTTCTTTACCACATTCACTGTAGATAAGAAGAAAATGAAGAATCACAGGCCTCATGCATTCAATTTCAATTATGTGATAGATTACATAACCTGTCTGTAGCTGAGTTTAATGTAGCTTTGGGCCTGTTTGATAGAGAGTTTTGCTACACTGATGCCTATTCTACCATGCTTTGTGATTATCCTGCTGAGTTTAATGCCGTGAGCGTCTACTCTGAGTTAACTGGTTTGGCTAACACTGTTTTTAGCCCCTCAAAGTCTAAAGCCAATTTAATTTTGAGTGAACCTTTACGTTTCATGCATCGATTTTTAGCTATTAACTACTTAGCTAGGAATGAGGACCCAACCGTCGTGTCAAAACAGGAATTGTTTTTCCTTTGGTGCATGGTAACTGAAAGAAAAGTCAATTTAGGCTATTGGCTAGCCTTAAAATTTTCTGAAATGATGAAAAAGGTAGCTAAATTTCACTTAGGGCATATCATCACTTGCTTAGCTGTTAACCTATGTGAACTTGATATGGATGAGTCCCCTTTGCATGTTGCTTGTCGTATGCTACCTTTTGATTTACAATTGTTAAAAGCCATGAAGCTAATCCGGACCGAGGAAGGAGGTTCTGTTTCTTTTATCCCTGCAGGAGACTTACCCCCCCCCCCCATGAAGGACAGATTCCCAGGAAATTTGCGTCTTCATCCGCACCTCCTCCAGAACAGGGACAGACTTCAGCTCCCAACTAGCAACATGATGACCCAACCGAGCAACTAGCCTCCTTGGCAGCCATTGTTGGCACTATGGCAGAGACCATTCAAAAAATTTACCAGAATCAGGCGGCCAACTTCAAGGAAGTTGGATTCACTCCTCTGCATCCCTTCGCTCCTTGATTCAGTTGTTACACTCCTCCACAGGGCAGTTATTCTTATACTTTCCCCTTTTCCATTTTCACTGCTGCCCTTGGTTCTTTACACTTCCGCTCTATACATCGAGACGATGCATGATAATAGTGGGGGAGGGACAATTGAGTCTTTCAGGAAGGGTTTGCTAACTGTTAGGATTTTGCTCTTTGTTTTGTCTCTTGCTGGGTCTTGTGAATCTTTTGTGCTCAACTTGTGCAGATTTTTTTTTTGTTTCTTAATTAAGTGTGAGGTGCCCACCAAATTTTGTTTATAATTTTGACTAAGTGTGAGGTGGGCACTCAAATGCATGTTCCCAAGCGCCATTGTCGTCTTTAATCCACACTTGGAATTTTTTACAAAAGAAGCTAGTCTAGTACTTAGCCCCGCTCGTTTTATGAAAAATTCACCACCTTTGATTCGAAAAAGATCCGGGATGAGTAGATAACCCATCATGCTTTGTTTAATTGTTTAATAGATTATGAAGTCTTTCAACCCCGACTTGAAAAACGTTTTGACACCTGTACCACCATTTTTACCCCAATTTACGGAAAGTTTTTGAGCCGAATTGCAAGAACAAAAACATTACGCTTTGTTCTATTTTTCTGAGTGTTTTCCAATTCTAGTTTCGAATTCTAGAACTTGCCATGTTATGCATTTCGAGACCACATTGATGGATCCAAGTACTGACCATGATAAGGGCAATAGGTTTTCTTGTTTTCAGCCACCACGAATAAACTTTGAACCCTTAGTCTTGCTCAAGACTAACAAATGACAGTACCAGCCCCTAGTTAGCCACATTTGAGCTTTTTCCCCCTTCCTTGACACACCCCTGTCAAATCCATTGGTCAGGGACATGCTAGCCATCAGAATCTGTACATGCTTTTCATTTTGTTCTATTGTTTAGTTGTTGTTTCGAGCAGTTTCCGCATTCGAATCACCCACGTTTACATGTGGTCGTGCTTCAAGGTGTCTTAACGGTCATTGGCTTGAAAAGTGGTAGCTTCCTTATTCTAGTTTGAAGTAGTATTTCCAAAAAAAAAAAAGAAAAAAAAGAGTAATAACTATGAGTTGTTTGTAAATAATTGTGTCTTCATTTCAGAATGTTTGTAATTACTTTAAGTTTGTCTTAAACATTCATTCCGGACGCTTTCCAATGCTTGCTGGCACTTATCGTTCCAAACCGTGGGTTGATCTTTTCGTAACAGTTTAAAGATTGGTTCGCAGATCGTGGTGAGTCATGCTATGAATCGACTGATATACTGAACCTGCCCCAAGAATCCTCTTACTTCTTTCTCATTCTTCGGTGCTGGCATTTCCCGTATGGCCTTCACTTTATCGGGATCCACCTCAATCCCCTTGTTACTGATTATATAGCCTAGGATCTTTGATAAGTGTCCAAAATGGCAAGTTTATTATGTTCTTTTTGTGAATATTTCATCCTTATTTGTGTCATTTTGGAACCATTTTACTTGTTTTGTTGCATAAGTGCTTTCAGGAAACAAATTGGAGAAAAGAAGGCTTGGAAGGCTGTTTTGGACCTTTTTCACTCGAAGTTCAAACTTTGCGGATGCAACTGGTCTAGTCTTGCCCAAGACTAAGAGGGTCGACTTATTCAAACCGCCAAGTCAGCAGAATCAGAAACCAACTTATCTCTGCAGTTTCTGTTTGAAATTAGGCTAAGGTATAGCAGCGGAAATATAAAATTTTAACCTATTTCCATTTAACCACAAGATCCATTAACCGTTATTTCATATAAAGAAGGATAAGAAGAAATACCTTTTAGAAGTTCTATCTACCGTTGCAAACGAAGTGCCCACAACTTCAAAAGAGATAGAAACTGTCTACCAATCTGCCCCTATCGGAAACAGACCTTCCAGACCTCCGAACGATAATCCCATCGGTGGAAACGTGGAAGAATATGTCTAGAAGCTCCTGTCCAACAATCGCGACGATCCGACGGTTCAATCTCCGGAAATCCGCGAAATCGTGAACTGACCTGATGTAGGAGTAGTAAAACGAATTTCTCCCTTTTGTTTGTTTTTCTTCTTCAAGTTCCCAAACACGAAATAAAACACGAGAAGATTAATTTATTATCAACCGTTGAATAGCAACCAAAGTAGATTGCCTCTAATTAATCAACACAAGATCAAGGATAAAAGAAATAGATGAAAACCAATTGATCAAACGAAGCCGTAGAGAAATCTCGTCCTCGAACTAGGGGTGTCGAATTTTCTCTCTCTTGGACTAGGTGAATTTCGAAAATCACAAGTAGGGTATGGCTTGCTTGGATTTCGAAAATCTCAAGGGAAGGGGTATTTATAATCTCTTGTATCTAATCCCTAGTTAGATAGAATTAGGTTACTGAATAGGAATTCCATTCGGAATAGAATTCCTAATTATTATCTCACTGTATATCTAATATATTAAGGATAATAATAATAACCTTGTTGGATAATAATAGGAGTATATTAATCTAATTAAAACTCCTAACTTAATTATCTCTTAATTAATTTAATTCATATTCCTAATCTAATTAGGATTAACAAAATCAAATTAATTATTCATGTATATCACTACATGAATTTCGACCCCCTTATGTCCATGGGCCTTATTGGGCTCAATTGGGCTTCTATCAATTAATTAACATCTATCTCTCTTTTAGGTTCCAAGTCTTATGTGTGATCCATTAGATTCTTATTGCTTCTAGCCGTATGCAACGTTATTAAATTAATTTTCAAAGAATTATATTTAATCTTTGCATAACGGAATGATGTACAGAGTATGTGATTAGCAAGTCCGTAATCATTCCCCCAGAGCTATAAGAAGACAGGTTGATTCTGTCGTTAACCTTTCCGTATTAGTTACAGTATAATTCGATCCTTTATCAACTACATCCTTGAACTGAATCTTATAACTATGGATGATGTCAAGTCACATATAGCGAGATGTTCGTTTTACTTGTACAGGCCGAGTCAACCCAAAAAGATAGGTTAAGTGAAATCTGTATTTCTTACTCTTAAGCTATCACCTTGCAAGGATTTAGAGTCGAGTCTTCCACAAGCGATCCATGGATGTATCTCCCATTTATCGGGAGTGATAAATGCTCAATCCAATATATAACGACTTCGCAATTACTTCTTGTGATACCCAACGTCTACTGTTCACACCCTAGAGTCATCTTTGTTAAGGATCATGTTACACCAGAGTCAAAGCATCACATTCCGTAATCCAGAATACCAATTAATATTCCTTTGAGTCTGAGGATTAGTTATACCTATTAATACCAATGAGATGAACAGGTGAGAAGGATGAATCTACCCATCTTGTTATCTCAAATCGGATCCCCAATCCTAATGAACAACGTTTCATCAGATCTATGTAACTGTCCAGATATCTGTATATATGAAGCTTGTGAGATCAGCTTTCTGTCGGACAGAAGACATTGTTACATACAAGTCTCAACAGTGATATGTCAATCCCAAACATATCACTTGACTTGGGGTGGTTTTAAGTTTATCAGTTTACTATAATGTTTTGTCTCACTTCATGCTTGTATGAACACTTTATAATCACTTTAAATAAACTTACGGATTTCCTTTTATTAGACTTTATTTAGTGCTTAAAAGGGATTGCCTTTATATAGTTATAAAACATATATCTCATTAAACAAATGATATAAAGAACAATTCATTTACATTAAGTTTGTATCATAGAACAATTGTCTATAGGACACTAAACCCCAACATACTCCCACTTGGACTAAAGCCAATTGTTTCTAAAACTTATCCCAGTAGAAGTTAAATGACGATCATGTATTCTCTGGGTTAAAGGCTTTGTCAACGGATCTGCAACGTTGTCCTCTGTAGGTACTCTTTCTATTCTCACATCTCCTCTAGCCACAATCTCTCTAATGATGTGGTATCGCTTAAGGTAATGCTTGGATGCATTATGAGACCGTGGTTCCTTTGCTTGCGCAATGGCTCCATTGTTATCACAGTACAGTGTAATGGGATTGACAATGCCAGGCACCACACCTAGTTCTGTAATGAACTTTCTAATCCAAACCGCTTCCTTTGCTGCTTCCGCAGCTGCGATATACTCTGACTCGGTCGTAGAGAAAGCTACGCTTCCCTGCTTGGAACTCTTCCAACTGACTGCGCCCCCATTCAAGATAAACAGGTATCCTGATTGGGATTTATAATCATTCTCATCTGTGAGATGACTTGCGTCTGAAAATCCTTCTATTTTCAGATCACCTTCTCCGTACACTAGGAACATATCTTTAGTTCTTCTCAAGTACTTAAGAATGTTCTTGACGGCAATCCAATGCTCGTCTCCCGAATTCCCTTGGTAACGACTCGTTACAGATAATGCGAACGCTACGTCAGGTCTAGTGCATAACATAGCATACATAATCGAACCGATTGCGCTGGCATACGGGACTACAGCCATACGTCGTTTATCATCATCGGTTTTAGGACATTGATGATTGTTTAACTTTACTCCATGTAACATGGGTAAGTTACCTCGTTTCGATTCAAGCATGCTAAACCGATTTAGCACCTTTTCAATGTATGTAGCCTGTGAAAGACCAAGCAGTCTTCTCGATCTATCTTTATAGATCTTTATACCAAGTATATAAGCTGCTTCACCAAGGTCTTTCATTGAGAAGTTACCAGATAACCATACTTTCACTGACTGTAAGAGAGCAACGTCATTTCCCATTAATAATATATCGTCCACATATAGTATGAGAAATGCTATAGAGCTCCCACTTGCTTTCTTATAAATGTAAGCTTCTTCGCAATTTTGTTCAAAACCAAATTGTTTTATGGTTTCGTCAAAACGCTTATTCCAGCTTCTAGATGCTTGCTTGAGTCCATAAATGGATCTCTGAAGTTTGAAAACTTTATTTGCATCCTTCGATATGAAACCTTCAGGCTGCATCATATATACATCCTCAAGCAGGTTTCCGTTTAGGAAAGCTGTTTTCACATCCATTTGCCAAATCTCATAATCGTAGTGAGCGGCAATTGCAAGCATGATTCTGATTGATTTGGACATAGCCACAGGAGAGAAAGTTTCGTCATAATCAATTCCTTGCTTCTGACGATATCCTTTCGCTACTAACCTAGCTTTGTAGGTGCTAACCTTTCCATCCATGTATGTCTTCTTTTTGAAGATCCACCTGCACCCAATGGGTATTATCCCTTCGGGTGGATCAACCAAAGTCCACACTTGGTTAGTATACATGGAATCCATTTCAGAATCCATGGCCTCAAGCCATGCTTTAGAATTTGGACTAGTAAGAGCCTCTTCGTAGTTTTCGAGTTCGTCGTCTAACACGGGAACCTCATTATCATCTCCCACTAGAAAACCATATCTAACTGGGAGTTCACGAACTCTTTGTGATCTACGAATAGGTGGCACTGGAGTCTCATCTAATGGGACTCCTTCGGGTACCTCAACCGCCTCTGTTGTTTCAGTCGGTGTTTCTTCTTCTTGAACTTCATCAAGTTCAATCATGCTTCCCTTTTGTGTTTCTTCGAGAAACTCTTTCTCTAAGAAGGTTGCGTGCTTGGATACAATTACTTTCTGATCATCTGGATGATAGAAGTAATATCCTATAGTTTCCTTAGGGTATCCAATGAAGAAACATTTATCAGATTTCGAATCTAGTTTGTCGGACGCAATGCGTTTGACAAAGGCTGAACAACCCCATACTCTCATAAATGAAAACACGGGTTTCCTACCAACGAACAATTCATATGGTGTGGAACTAGCGGATTTAGTTGGTACTCGATTTAGGGTGAAGAGGGCAGTTTCTAAGGCATAGCCCCAGAATGTCTTTGGAAGTAAGGCCATGCTCATCATGGATCGTACCATATCTAATAGGGTACGATTTCTCCTCTCGGACACACCATTGTGTTGTGGTGTATAGGGAGGTGTCCATTGTGAGCATATCCCACATTCAGTTAGATAATTCAGAAAATCATCTGAAAGATATTCGCCACCTCGATCAGATCGAAGCGTCTTTATTTTCTTTCCTAATTGATTTTCTACTTCATTCTTGAAGCATTTGAATTTCTCAAAAGCTTCTGACTTGTGCTTCATCAAGTAGATGTAACCATATCGGGTATGGTCATCTATGAAGCTTATGAAGAATCTGAATCCTCCTCTTGCTTGGACTGACATAGGACCACGTACATCTGAATGAATGAGTCCTAGAGTGTCTGATACACGCTCACCTTTATTGCTAAGGGGTGTCTTTGTCATTTTACCTTTTAAACATGATTCGCATGTTTCCAATGATTCGGGATCGATTGGATCTATAAGCCCATCTGAATGTAGCTCTAGCATGCGTCTCTTGTTTATATGGCCTAAACGACAATGCCACAAGTAAGTTGAATTATCTAGCTTATGTCTTTTGGTATCAATTGCAAAAACATGAATTTTGACATCTAACACATAAATCCCATTTTGTGATATTCCTGAAAAATAAAAGATCGAATCTATTATAAAAAAATTGCAACTCTTGTCTTTTATTGAAATATGAAAAGCCGTCGTCAACAAGGCGGCTAATAGAAATAATATTTCTAGATATTCCTGGAATATCCTCAGGCTGCATTCGGTATCAAGTACCAAAAGATTCAGACTGTGAAATTTTAATATAAAACATACCAAATGTTGAAGTCCCAGCTTCTTCCCCTTTTGAGGAAGGCTAGGTACACCAACAGTTTCTTTTCCAATGCCCGTCTTTACCACAGAAGTGGCACTCTCCTTTGGGCTTCTTCACTTCCTTTCCCTTAGCTTTGTAGGGCACGGCTTGCTTACCTTTCTTGGGATAATTAGGATTGGGATATCTCCCTTTCCTTTTCTTTGATCCCTCAATGACAAGAGCCGGTATGGCTTTGTCTTTCTTCATATTGGGCTCAACTGACTTGAGCATATTTGCAAGCTCTTCAAGAGAGGTATTCAAGTCATTCATCTGATAGTTCATAATGAACTGTGAATAACTTTCTGGGAGGGATTGAAGAATTAAGTCTATACTTAATTCGTTATCCATCGCAAATCCAATACTAGAAAGTTTGGTAATGTAGCCAATCATCTTGACACAATGTGTCATGATAGATGTGCCCTCTTGCATCCTACTAGGATATAGCAACTTGGATATCTCGTAGCGTTCGCACCTGGTTTGTTTCCCAAACAATTCCTTTAGGTGCATGATGATGGAATAGGCATCCATTTCCTCATGTTGCCTTTGTAATTCCGGTGTCATCGATGCAAGTATGATGCATCCGGCATGATCATCATCAGCCTTATGCTTCTGGTAAGCATCAATTTCCTCAATAGGAGCATCATCAGCAGGGAGAAGGGGTATCGATGTATCAAGTACATACCCTATTTTATCGAACTTCAAAACAATTTTGAGGTTACGAAACCAGTCGGTGAAGTTTGAACCATTCAATTTGTTATCGGTAAGAATGTTTTGCAGATTGGTTTTAGTCATGATTATAAGAGTGGGTTTAATTAAACCTGAGAGTGAGAAAGAGTAAACGTATGTCATTCATTTGCTTAAAGTATATCAATCTAAAATTATAGGCCTTTTAGTTTATTTTAGATTGCTCCCACTATTTTGCCAAATTAATAGCCCTCCATATTAATTCGAAGAATTTCACAAATCCTTTAGTGCGTTAGGATCCTAACTCCTGAGATTTCGCCTTGAGTTTACTCAACAAGCTAGTCTCATTCATTAGGTAGATTCATGTAATCAATCACATCTTTAATGTGATTCCTAGGTTATTGGGTTACTAACCACATTAGTAACTAATATGCTATTCATATTAATCCCAACCGTCTTGCCCATTAGTTTATGACAACATGAGTTTACTCATCCAATTATCATAATCTAATTTAAGTATTACCCCATATTCATGAAAAATGATTTTCGATAATTCAGGTGTTACCGAAAGGACCCCGAGCTTGAGTTTACTCAACAACCCAAAGGCCCTCAACACTGCCGGCTGAATTATAATATTAAGGAGGGGCAACCGATTTTAATAACTTATTTATTTACTTAACTTTTAATGAGGGATTTTATTTTAGGTCTCATAATCTAACTTAGTCTTGATTTGCTTTAGCATACATCAGACACATACATTCACATACATTGGCGTTATGGACATATCATCTAAATTATTCCGTCGAGCCAGAGACGGAATAAAATGGCAAACCTAAGGAAATACTAACTATTACATATTTCTCTTTAGGTCCTCCGTCTTCTCCATGGCGCCTTGAAATTACATATTAATTTCTATACTACTAAAGAAAACTTCAATTGAATTGAAGGGAATCAGATGAGAGGAGAAATTACAATAGATAGTAGAAAGGCAGGACTCGCAGGCCCTATTTCAAAAATACCAAAAGACTAAAGAGGGTCCAAATATGTCCATAACTCCAAACATGCATAGACTCAATTAAATAAATTTAATTGGTTGATTACATAACTATCTAATGTAATATTTATGTTAATCACATTAACATATCAAATTAACTTTCATCCAATTTTACTTCTAATAGTTTCGTATCTTTTATATTAATTTTTAGATTAATATAACTATATAAAACTTTAATTATGCACGTCCCAATTATTTTGATTTTAATTCATTTAACATTTTGATTTACAAATTGGTAAAACAAACTTTTAAACAAATTTTCATTCGATAATCAAAACAGAAAACTATCAATTTCTGAAACATATATATTTAAATATAAAAACGATTTTAAATATATATATATATATATATATATCAGTTCTAAAACGGTTTTAAAACGATTTTCAAAAAATAGGAAAAAACTACTATAGATTTCCGTTTTATCTTTAGAATTAATAAAACTGATTTTATCAATCTAACTATAAAACTAATAGATTTTATTATAATGATTATCAACCAAAATAATTAGGAACATACGCATAATCTGTTTTAATTAACAATTAATTAAAACTTATTTATCTTTAGAATTAATTAATCAAAACAATTTGTTAATTAATCCTAACTATAAATATTTATTCAATCCTATTGAAAACTTCTAAATTTTCATATATGAAATAACGGATTTAATGATGACTTTGATACCACTGTTGGAAATTAGGCTAAGGTATAGCAGCGGAAATATAAAATTTTAACCTATTTCCATTTAACCAGAAGATCCGTTAACCGTTATTTCATATAAAGAAGGATAAGAAGAAATACCTTTTAGAAGTTCTATCTACCGTTGCAAACGAAGTGCCCACAACTTCAAAAGAGATAGAAACTGTCTATCAATCTGCCCCTATCCGAAACAGACCTTCCAGACTCCGAACGACAATCCCTTCGATGGAAATATGGAAGAATATGTCTAGAAGCTCCTGTCCAAAAATCGCAACGATCCGACGGTTCAATCTCCGGGAATCCGCGAAATCGTGAACTGACCTGATGTAGGAGTAGTAAAACGAATTTCTCCATTTTGTTTGTTTTTCTTCTTCAAGTTCCCAAACACGAAATAAAACACGGGAAGATTTATTTAGTATCAACCGTTGAATAGCAACCAAAGTAGATTGTCTCTAATTAATCAATACAAGATCAAGGATAAAAGAAATAGATGAAAATCAATTGATCAAACGAAGCCGTAGAGAAATCTCGTCCTCGAACTAGGGGTGTCGAATTTTCTCTCTCTTGGACTAGGTGAATTTCGAAAATCACAAGTAGGGTATGGCTTGTTTGGATTTCGAAAATCTCAAGGGAAGGGGTATTTATAATCTCTTGTATCTAATCCCTAGTTAGATAGAATTAGGTTACTGAATAGGAATTCCATTCGGAATAGAATTCCTAATTATTATCTCACTGTATATCTAATATATTAAGGATAATAATAATAACCTTGTTGGATAATAATAGGAGTATATTAATCTAATTAAAACTCCTAACTTAATTATCTCTTAATTAATTTAATTCATATTCCTAATCTAATTAGGATTAACAAAATCAAATTAATTATTCATGTATATCACTACATGAATTTCGACCCCCTTATGTCCATGGGCCTTATTGGGCTCAATTGGGCTTCTATCAATTAATTAACATCTATCTCTCTTTTAGGTTCCAAGTCTTATGTGTGATCCATTAGATTCTTATTGCTTCTAGCCGTATGCAACGTTATTAAATTAATTTTCAAAGAATTATATTTAATCTTTGCATAACGGAATGATGTACAGAGTATGTGATTAGCAAGTCCGTAATCATTCCCCCAGAGCTATAAGAAGACAGGTTGATTCTGTCGTTAACCTTTCCGTATTAGTTACAGTATAATTCGATCCTTTATCAACTACATCCTTGAACTGAATCTTATGACTATGGGTGATGTCAAGTCACATATAGCGAGACGTTCGTTTTACTTGTACAGGCCGAGTCAACTCAAAAAGATAGGTTAAGTGAAATCTGTATTTCTTACTCTTAAGCTATCACCTTGCAAGGATTTAGAGTCGAGTCTTCCACAAACGATCCATGGATGTATCTCCCATTTATCGGGAGTGATAAATGCTCAATCCAATATATAACGACTCTGCAATTACTTCCTGTGATACCCAACGTCTACTGTTCACACCCTAGAGTCATCTCTGTTAAGGATCGTGTTACACCAGAGTCAAAGCATCACATTCCGTAATCCAGAATACCAATTAATATTCCTTTGAGTCTGAGGATTAGTTATACCTATTAATACCAATGAGATGAACAGGTGACAAGGATGAATCTACCCATCCTGTTATCTCAAATCGGATTCCCAATCCTAATGAACAACGTTTCATCGGATCTATGTAACTGTCCAGATATCTGTATATATGAAGCTTGTGAGATCAGCTTTCTGTCGGACAGAAGACATTGTTACATACAAGTCTCAACAATGATATGTCAATCCCAAACATATCACTTGACTTGGGGTGGTTTTAAGTTTATCAGTTTACTATAAAGTTTTGTCTCACTTCATGCTTGTATGAACACTTTATAATCACTTTAAATAAACTTACGGATTTCCTTTTATTAGACTTTATTTAGTGCTTAAAAGGGATTGCCTTTATATAGTTATAAAACATATATCTCATTAAACAAATGATATAAAGAACAATTCATTTACATTAAGTTTGTATCCTAGAACAATTGTCTATAGGACACTAAACCCCAACAATTTCAACAGCATATTTTGAACGAAGGAAATCCCTGAAATCAAGGGAGGAGTCCAGAAGATTGGGATTTTTGGAGTTAACATTATAAAAGAAATCCACCATTGTTAGGGGGAGATACTTTTTGAATTTGACATTTTTACTTTCCTTGTTAGGGTTTTAGAAGTTTTTAGCACAATTTCTCATTTCTCTTTACGTTCATCATTTTTACCTTTGTAAGCTATCATAGTCGATTCATGACTATGCGTAGCTAATTTCCTCATTCGATTAAGGGATTAATCAAAGGCTACCGTTATTTCCAATTGTGAGATCGTTGTTCTTAAATTCAGTCATCTAATTTAGTTTGATCTGTTTACACTTTTATCAATCTATAAAATTAGACCTTCAATGGAAGTTTAGGCTGCAGTTCGGCCGGGCTTCACCCTTTTCATTCGTTGAAACAACGTTAGGTTATAGGATTCGTAATCATCTGAAATCCTAACTATAATCAAGCGTATGAAGGTGTAATTTGGTTTGAATCGGAATCGCTAAGAATCCGGTTAACTTAGATTGGGTCCTTCTAACCCCTAATGCTTTCGACAGATTAAATTCTAAGCGCTAAGCTAGAACTGTCTGCCGAATAGGAGCTTATCTTTAGGCGCTCTAGGATTAGCTTTACAATTAAGGAAGGATTAGGTCGGGAATGAGTAAGGAATGACTATAACCAATCCGGATCACGATAATTAAGATAATTTCTCACTTTCAGTGATCAATAGGAAATAATAGACATGCCTGCAGATATCCCTTGATCGGAGTTTTTCTCATATTGGTACAAGATTTAATTTTCCATTTAATTCTACAGAATTTCATTCCAAGATAACTACCAAACCATCAATCTCCCCCTCAATTTACATTTACTAGATTTAGTCGTAATACGAAAAATAATCGGTATTAATCCTTAGGGTACGATCTTTGCTTACCACTTCTACAAATTAGTAGTTGGTTCGTAATAATAATTTATTTGCTGGATTCGACACCCATCAATCTTCCCCGACGAAACACCAAAGAAGCATTTCTTCGGGTTCAACCTTAGCTTAAATTCTGCGAGTCGGGCCAGAAACTTCTCAAGTGCTACGAAATGCCCTTCTCTTGTATCCGACTTGACCATCATGTCATCCACATAAACCTCCACTTCCTTGTGTATCATATCGTGGAACAGTGTTGTAGCCATTCGCTGATAAGTTGCCCCATCGTTTTTCAAACCAAATGGCATTACTCTATAGCAGTACGTCCCCCACTCAGTAGTGAACGAGGTCTTTGCTTTGTGCTTCTCGGCCATCTGAACCTGCATGTAGCCCATGAAACCATCCACGTTTGTGTGTAAGACACTTGATGCTGCACTGTCGATCAATACGTCGATGTGAGGCAGTGCAAACTCATCTTTAGGGCAAGCCGTGTTAAGATCTCTATAATTGACACACATTCGCACCTTGCCGTCTTTCTTCGCGATTGGCACTACATTTGCCACCCACGGAGGATAGTCGATTACTTCGATAAAACCTGCCTCTAACTGTTTCTTCACCTCCTCTCTAATCTTATCTGCCCACTCTGGCCTCATGCGTCGGAGCTTTTGCTTTACGGGTTTAGCATCGGGGTATGTCGGAATGCGGTGAGCTACGATGGATTTATCAATTCCTGGCATGTCTTCGTATGTCCAAGCAAACACTATTTCGTATTTTTTAATTATTCTCTCAAATTCTTTCCTCTCTTCAGTAGTTAATTCTTGAGCAATTTGTATAAGTTTAGGATTTTCATCTGTGCCAAGATTGAAAGTTGACATTTCTATTGTATTGATTTCAAATGTAGGCATGTTATATGAATGAGAATGCATGGAATGATCAGAATCAACATCAAGCAAGTAAGCAAAATCAGAATTCATTTCATTGATAGTTTTGGTGAGTACATCGTCAGATTCAAACAAAGCAGTAATACAATTGTCATCATCGGAGTTTTCGGGCGCCTCGTAGGCCTTGGAGGTGCTTGGTTCATCCACTGCTCCCACGGTTGCTTCTGTAGTGATAACCTGCTCCTCGGCATTCAGATCTAACATCATGATCTCCTCTATGAAGCAGGTCGCCTTTCCCTTGCCCCGGTCGGTAACATCATTGAAGATCTCAAAGCCTGGCAGGATCTTTCCCTCAGAGCTAGTCCATGACTCGAAAGTTCCTGAATAAAGCTTCCCCTGGCCTTCGTTCACAAAATACTTCTTTAGGCCCACTTTCCCCTCACAGCCTTTGTTAGACGGACCTCCTAGCTCATATCCCAATCCCCTCCGGGTATTCTGACTCTTGAAATCTGGTGATTCTGGCAGCCCCTGATGGTGTGCACCCAAGCCCATGCCGGGGATGAAACCCCCCTTCATCATCCTTATCACATCGGTGGTCATGCTAGACTTGTAGATCCCAGAAACTTGAAATCCGGAGAAAAGTTGAGGCTCAATCCTCAATGCAGCCACGGAACTCAATTTTTCGGCTCTAATAGTCACTATCTCCTCCCCGAAGGGGAATTTGATCATTTGGTGGAGCATGGAAGGCACTCCTCCGAGCTTGTGGAACTATGGACGTCCCAACAACACAGCAAAAGTCACCGGTATGTCTAGCACCGTGAACTCAGTTTCCTCCTCATGTGGCCCCAATTTCAGTTTAGCCTTGAAAACTCCCTCGATGTGATGGCGGCTATCATCATAGGCCCTGATCACGGTTTCCGAGGCAGTCAAATCCCCTCTTTCCACTCCCAACTTGGATAAGAGATTCAGCGGGCAAACGTTAATGGCCGATCCATCATCGACCATCACACAACTAGTCTTCTTCCCATTGATTTCAGCTCGGATGTACAAAGGCTTGTTGTGAGCCTTCCCCTCCTCCGGGAGATCTTCATCAGTGAAGGTGATCTCGGTCTTCTTCCGGGCCATGATTGCCCCCACTAGCGCTGCCGGCTCAGTATCCGTAGAAATGACCAAGTTCTGCAGCTCCTCCATCAAATTCTCCCGGTGATACTTGGAATGGCACAAAATTTCCCACACTGTAGACTTAGCTTGTGTTTTCTTCAACTATTCCAGGACTTGATCATCCGACTTGGGAGCCGATCCTTCTCCTATCTCTGTCTCGACCATAGGTGCCTTCCCCTCGGCCACACGACCTGATCTTGTCATGACGGCAACTTTCGGCTCATCATCAGATTCATCTCAAATATTGATAGGAGTTCCCTGCTCGGCATCCTCCTCCTCCGAGGAACTTCCCCAAATATCCACAACCATCAGGTCCATCGCATGAGGGACATTCAGATTGATATAGGAGGGGTCTGACGATCCATACAACGCCCAACCTATCAGCTCGTCATAATTCTTGAGGAACACCCTGTTCATCCTCCTTGCCACTATCGGAATAGCGCCTCTTTGTATATACATGAGCTGCACTTTATCACTCACAGTTTCTCGACACAGTTCATAGTGGTGCCTCCACCTCCTAGCGTAATCCACGAATGGTTCCTCGGGGAATTGCCTGATCCTATCCAGATCTTCTAGGGATCCCATCCACGGGATATACATCTCATATCTTGACACGAACGCATCCCAAAGAGGTATCCAATGTCCCATCTCTTCCTCCGACAACCCTTGGTGCCACAACAGAACTTCCCCGGTAAGAGTTTCCGGAAAATGCTCGTGTAACTCACTTTGGGGGAACCCGGCATTATACATGTGATTGCGGAATGAGGTTGCGTGCTCAACTGGATTTCGATATCCACCATACTTGGGCATTGCCAACACTGCTTCAGGGGTCTCATAGGAGGGCGAATCCGGTGTTTGCTCCGCAAGCATCCATACCGTATATTCTTTGATAAACCTCTTCATCATTGCGGCCCAATTGCTCTTGACGTACATCGGGAGTGACATATACCACATCAACGGTTCACCCATTAGTGAATTACAAAACAAACTGGTGATGTCCTCTTCATTAAAGCCCAACGGCCCCATTGCCGATAAGTAGAAGTGCAAATGTTCCATAGGATCTTTGTTGCCGTTATACTTACTAACTGCTGGTAATGGGCGCTTGATGGGCCCAATTTGCATTGCGCTACTTTCTGCCGCTCTCTCCTTAACCTTCTTATACTTCTCCAAGAATAAACTTACCAATTGCGACCAATCACCCTCGATGGAGTCAGGCAAGGATCGGAACCACCTCAACGGCTCTCCTATCAACGAATGGTGGAACCACTGAGCGATCTCGTTAATCCCAAACGGTTCAACAAACATAGCACACATATACTCATACAGATGGACCTCAGGATCTTCTACTCCACTAAATACTTTTAACTCAGGAATAATCCTCCGAGATGATCCCTGCCCGGTCTCTTCGGTGTTGTCCTCGTCATATAGCGCTCCATTACCCAATTCATCATCTATCCTCTCATCCACTGGTTCTTCCCCCAGAAAAGACACATAAACTCCATTTCCTATAGTCATTTTCTCATCGGAGCCCAACAACTCCTCCTTATCTTCCTCGAAGGGTTCTACTATCAAGCCTCCTTCTAGCCCAGATCCAATCATGCTTACCCTATGATTAGGCAATGGATTGCGCCTAGTGGAAGGGTTTGCTGATGATGGATCAACTATCTTCTTCTCCTCAATCAAATCCTGGATTTCATGCTTCAACCTCTCACAATTCTCAATAGTGTGCCCGTAGTTGCTATGGAACTCACAGTACCCTCTAGCTTGCATTTGCGGAGTAGGCTGCGCCTTGTTATAAGGATTGAGGGCTTTCAACAATCCCTTTTTTTGCAATCGTTCGAAAATTTTCACATAGGTTTGATCAAACTTGGCGAACTGCCTTTTCTCGATAGCATTAAGTTCAAGTACTTTCACTGCGGGCACTTGGCCCTCCGGCACTATATCCAGACTTCGTCCACTTGGTATAAGCTTTCTTCGGCTCTCCATCCCCCTCAACTGTCAAAGCACAGCTATACATCTGATTGAAATCGGTAAAAGGCATATACCGCAACTCATTCTTAATATACGGCAACGTGTTGCCAACTACCATTCTGATCTGATCCTACTCAAGCGGTTTCTGCTTCATAACCGCCGCCTTCGCTCTCTACCTCCTCACGAAGTCGGATAAGGATTCACCAGTCTGCTGCTTAGTGCTCTCTAGCTCCTTCAAAGTAACTTCACGTATAGTGTTGAAGCTATACTGGGCGATGAATGCCTTCGCCAGTTCCTTCCAATCTCTCTTTGTCACGAGCGGTAAAGCATGAAACCATAGGAGGGCAGCCCCCTCCAGGTAAGTATTGAATAGCCCCAAGACTTTCTCCTCGGTCAAGATCGTGTGTTTCATCACCGCGACATACTGATTCATATGAGCGGTAGGATCCCCAGTTTCGTCGAACTTCTTCATGTCAGGGAGCCGGAATTTCAAAGGCAAAGCAGTTGCCGATAAGAAATTTTTCAAATTATAAAAGTCCTGACTCCCAGAGCTTCCCCCACGCAGATCCTGCACCTCCTGAGTGATGTGTTGCTTCCATTCCTCTTCATTAGCTTTCTCCTTCTCAAGCTGTTTCTGGATGTAATCCTGATAGTCATCTTCATTCCCGAAGCGGGGACCAGTGTTCACATCATTCTCAGCGTGCTTACTACCACTCTTGTTATCCTTCAATGCCAGCTCAGCTAGCTGGGCCAAAATTGCGGCTAACTGATCGTTAATGTTGTTCACAGAATTCTCCAATTCGGCCACCTTTTCGTTGGTCGCAGACATACTGACCGAAGACTGAGTAGACTCGGACGAAGATGATTCAGAAGCCACAACTGCCGACTGTGACGGTTCGGAACTGACAATCTGTAACTGGTCGAACTGTTTGACTAGCCGATTACTCTCACGGAACCACAACCGCTTAATGATGATGTCTGCGCGAGCGATACCCATTAGTATGTATGCATGATTTTATATGCATGATTCGTGGTGTGTGCGTTTATTATTTACAGATATATAAGATAAGAAGAACAAACGTTAGTCTAATTACACGTATCACAACATCTCTCTTTCACCCTTATTCCTCCACACACTCGATGGTCCAAGTCTCTTTCCTAGGATTTTAGTTCGGGGCTCACATTGCGGTCCAAGGGACGCGTGATGCCGTCGATTATTGCGGGAAAAATAAATCATCCATCAAGCAATACAATTCGTTTTAACGTATCGACGTTCAGTGACTAAGATATCGACCAAATTGGATTGTCCTTCTGAATAACTCGTCTTTTGTTATTTCGCGAGACGCATTAGTTCGGGTTTTGACACCCTTCGAGCGCATCTCAGATTTAGACGTGGTACGAGTTATTCTTTTGGTTCAATCGCTCATTATTGACAATGATTCGTCCCCTTTTTTATTCGCGTGGGTTCATGTCTCGATTTTGGATTACGACGGGATCTTTTAAATTTTATCGAGAGACGCAACCATGCGTTTGTTTAGTGATGATATCACTTTTGGATTTTTATTTTAGGGAACGGACTCATCGCGTAACGTGTTTGTTTTTAGCGTCAAGAATCCGCTTGCTCGTTTTGGCTGTGTGAAAAGACGGTGAGTCTTATCCGAGCGCACGGTAATCTTTCGGCTAGCAACAACTTTTTATTTCTTCCAATTTACGGGATATAACATCCCAATGTGGTTATAGAAAATCAACGTTTCGTTTAATCGCATGCTTATTCGAAGCAGGGATATTACCGTTCTTTTCACTTAGGCACAAGTTAAGCAAATACGCAAATTGGGCCATATTTCTTGTAGTTTTGGTAACGGTCGAGATGATCGAGCCATTAGTCAAATCCACAGTCTCGTCCATATGGTGCAATTATGCGGTTTTTTATCTTAATTCAGCTTCGTGATTTTTAAGCGGCGTATATACCAGTTCGAGGCACGTATTTAACGACATTGGTTCATTTTCTTTAACTACTCTCGGGATTGTCATATATCGTAGATACATAATGATTTTGGTCGTTATTATTTTTTTATTTTTCTTTTATTTTCTTAGTCACTTTTGCGGATACGTCCATTTCTCCTTTAAACAACGCAAGGCGTAACATAATAACTCATTTTTAATTCGGAAGGGATAGGCTACGTATACGAAACTCTTTACATTACAACGGGGTCATTCAAAACAGAAATGTTCTTCATTTTCGTTTTGTCATAATCTCGCTTTATCCCAACGTATTTAAAGAATGTGAATAACGGCTATCGTTAATATAGTCTTTTGAACCGAGATATAACTATCCTTAATACCAAATCGACTTGTACTAATACGTGCTTACGTTATAACGTACTTCCTGAACATGTTCCTTCTTTGGGACACGAAAAGGGACCAGGCGGGTCGCACAAGTTCATTTATACGAGATGACTAAGTCGTCTTTAGTTCAAATCGTTTCGGTACTTTGGGATAGTTTATATATCGGTTTAAGAGTATATATTAACGTATCGTTTCATTTTCTTTACACATTTTAGGATTAGACACGTATCATGACAATTTGAAAACACGAATTGATTCATTCATCACACCAAAAATAGTAACGGGTAATCCTATGGCAACTTCTAAGGCTACTATATGCTGACACGGCTGATCGCGGGACCTCACAGGACCGCACAAATTCGCCCCTAACGAATGGATGGGGACCCCTTGGCGCCTTACTGCAAGGGGAAACTTACACTAGCCTCTTTCGAGCGACGAATGGACTCTCAATAGAGGTTTCGCGGAAATTACCCAAAAGGTTTGCAATAATGCTTATGAATGCATACGAAAATAAATAATACGACCCGTCCCCGTTATGGGCTTAATACACGCCTTTCGGAATTAAATTTCTCACTTCCCCAGCAGAGTCGCCACTTGTAGGTGCCGCGGCCTCACCCGGAAGACCCGGGGGTGGACACCGTTGACGACAGATACTGTGATTGGTGATGAAAGCAATCAATCACGGAATCAAGCTGCTCGGTAGGGCCGGAGCTCGGAGTATGGAAGAGTCGCCACCCACGAATGGAAAATGAACACCGATCCCTTGCGGGAGACCGGTGAGGGTTCGGGAAATTTGGGTACGAGCCGAGAAGGCTAGCTCCTTTCCGGAGAAAGGCTACTAGGCACCCCGACATCACCCGGTTTTGAACCACCGGCCTCCTACTTAGCATGTTAGGCACTAACGGACTAATCGCATATTTCTTTAAGTTTAAAATTCATTTGAAACCTTTTCTTTCTCGTTTTGAAAGCCGTTTTGAGCATATATTATTGAAAGCCACTTTAGTAAAGAATCACCCATTTACATGAATTTAGAGTATATGGAGGAAAGAGGGAGATAGAAGAAAGAATTGGTTTATTTACAACGTGAGTTATGCTTTATATTGTATATTAAATCTACAATAATCTCAATCCCCAAAATAAGGTTTATTTACATGGTTCGTGCCTTAATCGCCGTTGGAACGATTTACGCACATTTCAAAACCCCGTTGATTTACACCCGAATCGCCGTTGGAACGACTCGAGCATTTGAAAACGTGGCATAAGAAGTTTTAACTCAAAAAACGTGATTAAACATACAGGTCCATTTATTTTTGTACAAAACCGTTTAGTTAGGAAAACGATTAAAAACTCTATTATTTACAACGAAAACGATTTTAATTACAAGGTTTGCTTAACCCGTCGTTGGAACGGATTAAGATTTCAAAACGTGATATTTTGGAAGTCGTTTGAAAATGATAAAGAACCAAAAACCTTTCATTTACATTTGGAATCTCTAAAAACCTTTAGTTTAAATAATCAAGTTGAAATCTCTTTTTTGTGGTTTATTTTCCCCATTTTCACTCAAACCATTCCTCACTTGAACATGATTACAATAATGAACCATTTAAATCCTCAAAACCCACCCAATAGGACCCAATTGAAATATATACATATAGACGTCAAAATAAAGGTAAATATATGTACTTACATATATGTACATTATAGTGAAAAAATGGTAAAAGTACATATGGATTAAAAATAAGATGAGAAAAATAATAATAATACATATACTATAGTTATTAATAAGTAAAAATGGTAATAAATATAATACTAGATATGATACACTTTTATTCCAATTTAAAAATATGTAAAAGTAATGGATAAAGTTCATAAATAAGAAAACTACATTTAAACCAAAATAGTTTTTATACATAATAAATATATGGAGAGTAACCCACCCAAAACAATAAAAGGAAAACATATATATATATATATATATATAGCCTTTACAAAACCAAATTAATGAAAATGATACCCAAATATACAAAATAAGTATTTAATAGTAAGTTATTACTAGTTATATACTTTGAAAACAATTTTAATAAACATATTACATATTTATACATATACCTATACAAGAATAAATGTCAAAAAGATGAGAAAAATGATGGAAAAGGGGATTTTTTAAGTTCCAGCAGCTTTACCGACGGCAAATCCGTCGGTAAACCGCTTTTAATGACAGAAAACGGCAAATTACAGAAACAGTCCAACAGTTTCCAGATTTACTAAAAAGCTTTAGATCTACTCTATTCTATCATTTTGGTCCCCGAACTACCCAAATCGGGTCATAGTCTATAGCGGAGCCTCCCAAAACGATGTTTTATTTTAAAACGTTAATTTAAAAAAACTTTTTAAATTCTATATTTACAACGTTTTAGTCCCGAACTACCCTCAAATCGGGTCACGGTTCGTATTGGGACGTTAAAACGAGGTTTATTTTTATTTAGAACAAAAACGTTTATTTAATACGAGATGGGAATTAAATAAATGCGGGAAAATAAATAAATGTGATAAATAAATAACTAACTAAATAAATAAAGAAAGAAAAAACTATAAATAAAATAAATAAACGAAATAAATAAATTAAACGAGTCTAGTCCTCGGATAATACCTCAAAATCGGTATTGACAACTGAAGTCGGTTGATTCCACGAATTATGGTTTCTCGATATTTTTGTGTTTTTGTAAAATATTTAACTTTTTGGAGATTTTTCAATTTTTAACGTAGGTTGGGCGCGAGCCCAACAGGCGCTGGGCGGACGCCTAGCGCAGGTCGGGCGCGCGCCCAACTGCCATTGGGCGTGCGCCCAGGGCTGTTGGGCGTGCGCCGGACGCTGCTGGGCGCTCGCCCCATGCCATTGAGCGCTCGCCCAATGATCCTTAGGCGCGCGTCCAACGCATTCGGCATGCATTGGACGACGCCTCATGTTCGTTGGGCGCCCGTGAGCCGCCTATTTGTCGACCCGCAATCCCTCAGGATTCTTCCGTGGTTTTTTTTATTTTTTATTTTTTATTATTGGAATCAACCACTTTAACCATCGGTTATGGGTTTTCGTCACAGGTCCTCCGACTCAGTGTCTACAAGACTCTTGATTTCGGTTAAAAGTTGAGTGACAGAGGATATATGTGTTGGCTCAACATGGGCAGACCCAGCAGCATCGGTATGGGGCTGATGAATATCCTGAAGTAGGGCTTGAGCCGAGTCGATGATTCTTCGTCCAGACTCAGTGGCATGCAAGAAAGCATAGGATTCATCAGTTTGTGGTTCAGAGGCCGGAATTGGAATAACAGTGAATGGAGGAGGTGTTTGGTGCTGTCCAGAATTAGATGTGCCAGCGTGGTCAGTAGCTGGTCTTTTATTCAGGTCAGCAGCAAGAACTGACTGGTTTTCATTCTACGTTAAAGGAGTAGGAAGAGGTGGATCGGCAGAGATATTGACCTGCTCTGAGTCAGTCTGAAGCTGATTAGTTTCAGAAGGTTGAGGTAGTTCAGTGCTGACCTGAGCAGGATTTTCCTTTGCTAACTCTTTGTCTTGAGTAGCAGGAACTTCGAGCTCTTGCTCGGCAGAAAAAGGACCTTGAGGAGCTTTGGGGTCGGCTTGTTCCTTAGCTTGAGAAACCGATGCTTGCTTTTCCTTAAGTTGATCAGGGGTTGGCTCAATGACGGTGGAGAAGAATTGAAACTGGAGTTTGGTGAGGTCAGTTATTGGTTCCCTTAGGGGAGAATCGTCCAGAAGGTCAATGACTGGAGATTTTTGAGCCTTTCATTTGAGTCGTTTGCCTGTGCTGTTCTTATTTGTTGGAGGAGAGGGATCAGCAGCAATGGAGTCAAGGGACTCAGAAGAGGAGTTCAGCCCAAGGTCAGTATTGAGATCTTTCACAGCTTTGTCTCTCGTTGTGGACTCAGCATCAACTGTCTTACTTGGCTCAGTTGGATTTATAGTTTACTCAGCATCAACTGTTTTATGTTGCTCAGTGGCAACAATCCACTTCGCTCAGCAGAGCCTATCTGATGAGCATGAAACTGACCGCCAATATCACCCAGTTCTTCTTCTTGGTCAGTAGGAGTTTTCTCAAGATCAATTTCTTGACTTCTCACAAAGTGTGAGTCTTCAGAGATTACGAAGTCAAGAGGAGATGCATCAATTGGCTTTAACCCAGAAGTCTTCTTCTTCTTTTTCAAAGGTTTCTCAGGGGTTTCCTCACTTTCTTCCTCAGGCTCAACTTTCCTTTTCTGTTTTTCTGCTGACTTAGGTTCCTCATGACCTTGCTCAGCATCAGCTTTCTTTGCACTTGATACAAACCGAATCTTCTTCGGAGCTGAATTAATATCTTTGGGAGAGGTTTGGGCATCTTTCCTCTTCTTATCCTGTCTAGTGCGATCAGCGGGTTCTTTGTTCACCATCACTTTCTTGCCTTTCTTGGTTGGTATAGCTGGTGTGTTTTCCTCAGCATTATCTTCTTCCACATTTTCTTCAATAACCCCCTTTCCTTTCTTAGACTTGATGGGTTGGTTGTATGCTAACCCGAACAGCAGAGCCGCTGTTATTTCTGTACCCCAAATTTCTATTTCCCCGACAGTGCTCACCTAGTGGTCCTGGAGAATTTTTGTGATGAGGGAGCCCATCCTGAGTTTGCCAGTACTTCGTTGGAAAGCACCAATAAGAAACACGGGCATAATGAGTGGTTGATAGGTCAATATGTGCCAAATGAAGCACTTCTCGAAGTTTGAGGCCGATGAGGCGGAGTTGACCTTACGGAATATGAAGTTGGTCAGGATGTAATGAGCCATTTTTTGATTCTGACCCATACACGTGCTGGCTATTTCTCCTTTGTGGTCCTTCGGTTTACAGAACTCAACAGGGTAGTCAAGTTTGGCGTTTATGGTCCTGAATTCTTTACCTTTGGCCGGCAGCTTTAGCAAAGTTGCTAGATAGGATGGAGTAATCGTTATGTTCTTGCCTTTGACACTGGTTACCAGATGGTCAACATTATCCTCGTCAACACAGAGGTTGGTGTAGAATTCCCTTACCAACTGCGGATATGTATTACCGGGTAGAGAGAAAAGTCCGGACCAGCCATTTTTGGAGATCCACTCACAGAACGGTTGCTCAGCAGTTACAAAACTTGGGGAGAACCACCGGTAACGAAGTACCTCACAATTCTTTACACTGTTGTAAACCTGAAGAAATACCTTTTCCTTAGGTTGTTTCTTCTTCTTCTGTTTCTTTGACGGAGTGGCCTGGTCAGCTTGGGGGTTTTTGCTCGGAGTGGTGGCTTTAGATTGGTCATGCTGACCATGTCCTTGAGACTCAGTAGAAGTCTCTTCGTAGTCCTCCTGAGCAGGGGAAGGAGGATTTTCATCGGAGCGGTTGTCGTCGTAACCGGCACCGGAGATATTTTGTGAATCTTCAGACATGATTCCTTGAGAAATTTTGAGAGGTTTTGTGATTTAAGAGAGAGAGAGATTGAATGCCAAAAATTTCAGATGTAAAGAGGGATAAGTGGGAATTCGTCCACTATTTATAGAAATGCCGAGTTGATCTGATACGTTGGAGTGGCGGTTTGACCTTGAGATGATCAATCGACAATTATTCTAGCATTTATGACACAATCGGCGCATGTGTTTTCTAATTATTACGCTTACGTCATCCTAGGTGGCTATTCAATACGCGTGATAACATTTATTGTTTTACTGGCTTTACTCAGTATCTAGAATACCAATCGTTTTTGTCTTTCTGAGTGCTCAGTTTTACGTAGAGGAAATATTCATGTGTTTAGTAACTCAGCTTAAGATAATCACTCAATATGTGTGTCTACTCAGCATAGGGTGATATAATTCATGTTTAGCTCAGCATGCAATAGTTACTAATTTAGCACAAATCACTCAGCATGGTAATCACTCAACATTTAATTTAAGCATAGTATTTTATTGAAGAGGATTAGACATACCGATAGCTTCCCTTAGTATGTTTTGCTCACGAGCCAAAGGCTTCATAAAGATATTCGCAAGTTGTTCATCTGTTGGTACGTAGGTCAGCTTGATCTCCCCTTTAAGTACATGATCTCTAATGAAGTGATGTCGAATGCTGACATGCTTCATCCTGCTGTGTTGGATTGGATTTTTGGATAAGTCAATGGCACTCTTGTTGTCACATTTGACTTCGATTGTGTCAATTTGTACTCCATAATCCTCCAGCTATTGCTTAATCCATAGGACCTGGGCCACACAGCTTCTAGCAGCAATGTACTCAGCTTCAGTTGTTGACAGGGCCACTGACGATTGTTTCTTGCTGAACCAAGATACTAGACAGCTTCCAAGAAAGTGACACCCTCCTGAAGTGCTCTTACGCTCTAGCTTATCTCGTCCATAGTCAGCGTCAGTGTATCCAATGAGTGTGAAGTCATTTGCATTTGGACACCATAAACCTGCATTAACTGAGCTCTGCAAATATCTGAAAATTCTTTTTACAGCTATAAGGTGAGATTCCCTGGGGTCAGCTTGGTATCTTGCGTAATAACATACTGAGTACTGAATATCAGGCCTACTAGCAGTAAGATAAAGTAGAGAGCCAATCATACCTCGATATAACTTACTGTCTACCGACTTACCTTTCTCATCAGTACAAAGGACAGTGTCAGTACCCATTGGGGTAGATATGGGCTTACATTCTTCCATATCGAATTTCTTTAACATTTCTTTGGCATACTTAGATTGACTTATGAAGATGCCGTTCTTCCCTTGCTTGATTTGTAGACCAATGAAGAAGTTGAGCTCCCCCATCATTGACATCTCGAACTCAGTTTGCATCTATTTACTAAATTTTTTGCACATAGATTCATCAGTAGCACCAAAGATTATATCATCTACGTAAATTTGTGCCAGCAGGGTATTTTTACCCTTTTTCTTAATGAACAAGGTTGTGTCAGCTTTGCCTCTGACATAGTTCCTGGTTAGCAGGAAATTGGTCAACCTCTCATACCAAGCATGTGGTTCCTGTTTCAAGCCGTACAGGGCCTTCTTGAGTTTATAAACGTGGTTTGGAAATTTTGTATCTTCAAACCCTGGAGGCTGACTAACATATACCTCCTCGTTTATAAATCCATTAAGAAAAGCACTTTTGACATCCATTTGATATAGTTTGAAGTTTATGAAACTAGCATATGCACATAATATACGTATAGCCTCTAACCTAGCAACAGGAGCAAAAGTCTCACCATAGTCAATGCCCTCTTGCTGACTATAGCCTTGGGCTACAAGTCGGGCTTTGTTCCTGGCTACATTGCCTTGCTCATCTAGTTTATTTCTAAAGACTGTTAAGCCCAAAATATACCTAAAATATCATATATAAATATGTTAAATTTACATTGAAATCGTGCTAATTATATTCATTCGGAATACTTTTACGTCTTTATTTACTTCTTTGATGCAAGGTACTTAATTATTTGGTTAAATCCAAATAGGAGCTAAAACGGAGCTAAAATGGAGGAAAAACCTAAAAAACGTACCAAGAATACGTATCAGTCAGAAGAACGCTCAAGGAGGACAAGAAGCAGTCGAGAGACGGGGAGAAAAGTCCCTGTCGCGACTGAGATTTTCAGAATCTCAACCGTGACATATGGTCACCAAACTCCGAAAAAACGAAGTCTTCAACTCGCCCCTTCACCCCTTGTCGCGACTGAGATTTTCAAAATCTCATATGAGATTTTCAGAATCTCATATGAGACAGCGAAGAATTCTGCACAGTTTTCACATGTTTAAATCCAAGAAACGCGTCTGTTCGTTTGGATAAAAGTGACCCTTCACCAGCGAACACGACCCTTCAATTACAACCCTTCAACAACTATAAATAAGTGATCCATTTCAGAAATCAATGTTGTTGGTTAAGTTAGAAAAGTTAGAGAAATCAGAGAGTTATTATGTTGAAGAAACTCTGACTCAGAAATGAGTCAGAAAGTTAGATTTCATTTCTGTGTAAACAAACTTGCTGTACACAAGTTGTTATTAGATTAGTTATAAACACAGTAATATTAGTTTAGTTTCAAAGGTAGATCAGAGACAAGTTTTCATTCTGGTAGTGGACTGACCAGTCTCTATTCCGAAGATTCAGCGAGAAGAATTAACGGCTGAAGCGTATGGGGTCTGACAAACCTACGGAGTTTGAGGGAAAGATTGACAACCCGGATCTCAAAGTTTTCGTCGCAATGCTCTCCATGTTTCTACTTCTCTGTTAACTTGTGAAGATTCACATTTCATTAATGATATATTTATTTTATGCAATACATTCTTTCTGTTGTTATTTTGATATTGCTCTGACAAAATGATTTTCAAAATGATAAATTGGTGTTTTTATTAAAACGTTCTATTCCATCTTATTCGTATAAGAACTTTGTTGAACACTTGACAGATTTAGTTTTTATGGATGATATGATCGCTGATCGCGGCTTATCAGATATGAAATACTAATTTGATTAAGGTAGAAATCTGCTCCGAACCAGAGAAATTTCTACAGTTCAAAGCCATTTAATTGAATAAATTCCTATATTATTACATGTCCATAATCTTACCAAAGTTAAAGTTGTTTTCTTTGCTTTATGAAAATAAGTTTTATACCTTCTATTTATTCCAATTACGGAAGTATCTGTCTTGTAATCAAAATCTCAAGAAGGAATTGTTCTCTAAATTCAATATAATATTCTTATCTAATCCTAATTTACCCGAACCAATTCAATCAATTAAACGATTTTTTTTGTTAAACCTAAAGACGTGAATAAAACTAAGTTAAATAAGTTTTTAGTTAAAAAGCGTTCCCTGTGGGTTCGATATCTTTTATTACTACAAGTGTATACCGTGCACTTGCGGAAATCGCTCAACAAAGACCCACTTAGTTCCTATGGTCTTTTGATTCCTAGGTTTTGGTACTAAATCCCATACCTCATTTCTCTTGAATTGATCAAGCTCTTCTTGCATAGCATTGATCCATAATTCGTCGTGCTTAGCTTCAGTGAAATTCTTTGGTTCATGGACTGAGACGAACGCAACATTGCTAAGATATCTCCTGAGTTGATTTCTTGTCATCAGGTTGTTCTCAGCAGCATGAAGAATGGACTTCTCTGAGTGTCCTCTTGGAATTTTGATTTCTTTGGGTAATGTTGAGTTGTCAGCAGCTAGTGTTTCAACAATCTCTGCAGTTTTAAATTTGTCAGCAAAGGTAATTTCGGGTTCGCTTTTACCTTTGGTCAGCCCGTGCGGTAATGACTCAGCACCTCCATTTTGGTCAGCGGAAGCTGAGCTTGGGTCATCTTCGGTAGACTGACTTGATTTTCCTGCAGGGTTAGTTTCATCGAACTCTATATGGACAGACTCTTCTACAATTTGAGTTCGTTTATTGAACACCCTATATGCTTTACTGTTAGTTGAGTACCCTAGAAAGATCGCTTCGTCAGCTTTAGAATCAAATTTGGCTAGGTTGTCTTTCGTATTGAGTATAAAACATTTACAACTAAAAGCACGAAAGTATCCAATATTGGGCTTTCGTCCTTTCCAAAGTTCGTAGGGGGTTTTCTTAAGAATAGGTCTAACTAAAGCCCTATTGAGTATATAGCATGTTGTGTTGACAGCTTCACCCTAGAAATACTTTGGAAGCCTATTTTCACTCAGCATTGTTCTAGCTATTTCAACTAGAGTTCTGTTCTTCCTTTCAACAACCCCATTTTGTTGAGGAGTTCTAGGAGCAGAAAAATTATGGTCAATGCCGCTGACTTCACAGAATTCATCAAACTGTTGGTTTTTGAATTCTTCGCCATTATCACTACGGATGTGAGCCAGTTTTAAATCTCTATCATTTTCAAGTTTTCTTATTAATGTTGAAAACATCTCAAATGCTTCATCCTTGCTACTCAGCAAGAGAACCCATGTATACCGAGAGAAATCATCTACAATGACTAAGGAAAATCTCTTACCGCCCAAGCTGAGTGGCTGGACCGGTCCGAAGAGATCCAAGTGTAGCAATTCCAATGGTCGTTTGGTTGAGACAATATTTTTACTTTGAAAAGACTTTTTGGTTTGTTTACCTTGCTGACAAGCATTACATAATTGATCTTTCTCAAATCTAAGTTTGGGCAATCCCTCAACTAATTGCTTTCTTGCTAATTTGGCAAGGAGATCCATGCTTACATGACCAAGTCTCCTATGCCATAGCCAGGAGTTATCCTCCTTTGACACTAAGCATATGTTTTTCGAAAAGTTCTTTTCTAAACTCAACATGTACACATTGTCAACACGAGGGGCAGTTAAAATCAAATCGTTTATTTTTCCCTCGAGTATCCGACACTCAGTGGCATCAAATACAACCTTTCTACCGCTGTCACACAGCTGAGCCACGCTCAATAGGTTATATTTGAGACCCCTGACTAATGAGACTGACTCAATGGTAGGGTTACCTCCGATAGTACCTGATCCGACTATCTTACCCTTCTTATTATCTCTGAAGCTTACACTTCCACCTCGTTTACGCTCAAGTGTGATGAATTGAGTTTCATCACCAGTCATGTGCCTCGAGCATGCGCTGTCAATATACCAAAGCTTTGAATTCTCCACGCACCTCAGGCTCACCTGCATTTTAAACTATTCATCTTTAGGTACCCAATTCTTTTTGGGTCCTCGTTTGTTAGCATGAACAGGTGAAACATCATATTTTAATTTGTGACGACATATGTTTATGGTGTGGCCATCTTTACCACAGAAGTCACAATAGGTTACCCTTTTAGGGTGATTTTGTTTCTGGTCAGCACGATTGTGCTGAGTATGCCAACATACCTTAGTGGTATGGCCTTTCTTTCCGCAGAAGTCGCATTGGACATTCCGCTGAGTATACCAACACACATCTATGGTGTGTCCTCTTTTCCCACAACAGTCACACTGAGTGAACCGTCTATGCTGACCAGTACCTTGATACTCAGCATTGGGATAGAACCCTTTCTTAGCCGATTTACTCAGCTGGTTCTGTATGGTTGTGACGTCCTTTCTCAGCTTCTTTGACTCGGTTTGGACTTCCGAGACAAAACCATGCATGACTTTTAGATTTTCATCTTGCCTGGTGTTGTCTTGGAGAAGATATCGGAGGTCACTCAGTTTGACCTCTTAAATCTCATCACATCGCCTGCTAAGTGCCTTTAATTTCTTGTTACACTTTTTAGTCAGTGTGTATAAATCACTCAGGGCGTTAACCATTTCATTTCTAAGCAAGAGTAAGGATGCTACCTCATTGGAGTGGTCCTCTTGGTTAGTGTCATCAGAGAGGTCAGCTTGCACAGATCGATAGTGGTCAATAGCGTCGTCGGCCATGAAGCATATATTTGCTGTCTCATTTGCATCAGCTTCTGATGAGGTTGACTCATCACTGTCACTCCATGTGGCCACCATAGCTTTTCTGCTATCTTTCTTTTCTTTCTTCAGATTTGGACAGCTTGATTTAATGTGCCCAGTTTGGTGGCATTCAAAGCACGTGACAGGCTTGGAGCTGTCCTTTTTGTATTTGTCGCTGGACTCAGGTTTGTACTTATCGCTTCTTCTGAATGGCCTTTTAACTGTTCTTGTCATTCTTTCTGAACAGCTTCTTCATTTTTCTTGTAAACATGGCCATTTCCTCATCATCTGATGAGTCAGCTTCGGTTGAGTCAGCTTTCATGACAAGTGATTTTTGCTTCTTGTCTTCCGACTTCTCTTTAGCTTCAAAGTTTTTCATAGAGATCTCGTGAATCAGCAGAGATCCGATCAGCTCATCGTATTTATACGTGGTCAGGTCCTGAGCTTCCTCCATAGCTGTTTTCTTAGCTTGCCAGCTTTTGGGCAGACTTCTTAAGATTTTCTTCACTAGTTCTTCTTCAGTGAAGTTCTTACCAAGTCTCTTCAGCTTATTTATAATGTTGGTGAATCTAGCGTTCATTTCAGAGATGTCCTCATTGTTATTCATCTCGAACAGCTCGTATAATCTCATGTGTTGGTTCACCTTTGATTCCTTGACCTTGCTTGTACCTTCATAGGTCACTTCCAGCTTCTTCCATATTTCCTGTGCTAACTCACAACCTGAAATTTTGTTGTACTCTGCAGTATCTAACGCACAGTGAAGCATATTGATAGCCGAAGCATTATTTTGTAATTTTCTAAGGTCATCTTCTGACCACTCAGTATCACTCTTGACAACTTTTTCGTTGTCTACTGTTTTGTAAGGCACATATGGGCCTTGAACTATTGCAAGCCACGCACTCATGTTTGTAGCTTGAATAAAGTTTTTCATCCTGTTTTTCCAAAATGTATAATTTGATCCGAAAAACAAGGGAGGCCGACTAATTGATAATCCCTAAGGGAGTATCTGTGTTGTTTGATTTCCAGGATGGAAACGAGTGCTGTTCTCAGCCATTTATAGGGATCAGCTCAAGATAGTTATATCTTTAAGTAGTGAGCTACTTAGCTCTGATACCACTTGTTGGTCCCGTGTGATTAGTTCCAATGGGGGGTTAGGAACTAATGTAACTTTTTTCGTTTAATAATACTGACTTAATCACTTCTTTAAGTTACTTAACTTAGTTTAGGTCAGCACGGTCGAGAGATGTAAGACAGCTTTAGTCAGATGCTGACTATAACTGTTTTACTTGTGAGTTGGGAATTAACACTTGAGGTCAGCTTCCAACTCAGCACCAAGATTACTCAGTGTCAGCTTTTACAATTTATATCCTGAGCAATTTAATCAAGCAACACATATATATATTGAGAGAGAGTTAGAAATTACTCAGCAGACTTATCCTGGTTCGGCCTCTCCGCCTACGTCTAGTCCCCAGAATCCCTTCGGGCTTTTTCAATCCAATACTGAGCTCTTTAAAGGTAGAGCACAAACCATTTACAAGGCAGTTGAATATGCAAGAGTACCTTCCTCTATTCGTCTACTCAGCTCCTACTGAGCGCTATAACCAAACACTCAGATTCTCTACCGCTGAGTACTAAAACCGAGTACTCAGCACCACTCTTTCAATTTTACATTTGATACAAACTTGTTCTTTCTAGATGAAGAACACTTTAGATGAATACAAATTCAATCTAGCTTTTACACAGAAATAGAAATTTGGTGTAAGATCTTTTTCTTGTTTGAATGTGCTTTGTATGTATGCACTTTTTCTATTGTATTTCCGGCAAAGGATCCAAGAAATGGTCTTGCCCTTTTATAGTTGATTCTGAAGCTCTAATCATTTGAATATGGAAGTATCCGTTGGATTCAAATGGCTCTCTTGCGTTACACTTTTGGTCAGCATTCAGAATTCGCAGGCCAATCCTATCGTCTGAAATTAGCAGGCGCCAGGCTTGTCTTCTTCCTACAGGTTCATCTTCTAGCGCCAGTTTCGTCTTTTAGCTAACGGACAGTTGACCCATGCATCTCAAAATTGACTCTGTGCGTAATTCCAAAGCTTCTGTTATTGGTGCAGACAGTTGTCGGATCTTGTCTTCTAGCAAACGGATCATTCGCGCTGTCCTGACGAACACTCAGCTTGACTTTATTGACGTTGCTTTTGTTCTTTGTTTCTGAGTCATATTCTTACTCAGCTTCGTCTGCAAGCTTTAGTTTAGAGGAAGACTTCTCTTCTTTGATACTGAGTTGCGTTCCACTCAGCTTCTTTGGTCAGCTTCATCTTCAAGCGTTTGTTCTGAAGGTGACTTTTCTTCTATTATGCTGAGTTGCTGTCAAACCCGACCCTAAATGACCTCAATCGGCATCGGGCGTGAAATAGAAAGATAATAATCAATACTTAGGAGTCTCCAATTTATCCACATATCATTATATTACAATTGCAATACCAAAGTTCTAACCATAATTCTAACAATAAGCAGCCAACTTCCAAACTTCGCCTAATCGGGCGGTAACCTTCTCTATATCTTGTACTTTCTCACCTAAAAACATTAAAACATTTAAAAACGTGAGACAAAAATCTCAGTAAGAAACTATTAGCTATAAAAACCAATTTTACTGAACATAGCTACATATATACCTTTAAAAATGGATTTAATTAAAACCTTATAAAATATATTCAAAACCAAAGTTCATAATATAGTCAAAGTAGTAAACCAAAAACCAAAAATATAAAATCTTGTATCGATTCTTGAGTTCAAAACCTTATAAAATATTATAATCAAATAAGCGTTTTATCAAACCAAATCGTAATCAATCAAACGTAAAACCTTATATCAAAATCAATCATAACGTAAAACATAATCCAAATGAACTTAAAACATTGTATCCATCCTCGAGTTTCTCCCCTGAAGTATCAATCCATAACCACATATATAATCGAGACGTCTCTTAACATTGCCTATCCCATATGGTCTTACCCAACACTTCACTGCCATACCCAATAGGTCTTCAGACTGTGTACACAGGCCATGTCCCTCACTGAACATGGTCTTCAAATATGTAACCACCGATCCGGATAGCTCTCGATGGATATAAAATCATAAAATCATAACGTGCTCAAATATTCCAAACTATTTCATAACCAAAAATCATTTGGCTACAATTAGCCATTTTGTATCATAAAAATCATATTTGGACTTCAATCCAAAATAATAACCATAATAACCGCAACCGATTTCTCAATCCAAAAACAATTCGTAATAAATCATCAAATTCATTTTGTTCAATATGGATATACATTGAAACCAAAAACATATATGTATATATGTAAAATCAACCAAATGAAGCCTTAAATCAACATAATCAAGTAAAATCTGAAATTCACATAAAAGCATAATCAATAGCTTCATTTGAACTAAATTTTACAAAATACCCGTATAAACCTTGAAATATCAATTTCTGCAAATTCTTTGATTATATATATATATCAATATACATACAACTTAAAATATAGTTGATAGTTACTTACCTTGGCTACTAATTAAAGACCACAAACCCGTTCAATTCGCCTTTAAACTCTGTCTAAGCCATTTCCCTTCAAACACTGCCGAAATTCAAAACACTCTTCGGCTAGGACTTAGATCTATGTATAAGGATGCTATGGTTCCAATTTCGAATGATTCGGACGGTCGAATCTCCGTAAATCAAAGAAACGGTGGAGAAACGGTCCGGAATCGATAATAATGGCGAAGAGGCGAGGAAGATAAGAAAAAGAAAAAAAAAAGAAAAATGTGATGATCATCATCATCTCGCAGATTTTGGAATATATATCCAAATCTGGCGAAGATTTCGTTTGGTCCTCCATCTTTATATAATCTTTTAAAATTATTCTAAACTTTTAATTTATACCTAAAACCATCAAATTAACTCCAAACTTTTCCTATAGCACCAAATAAAAATCACACACCTAATAATTATAATATATATTACTATCAAGGTATAAATTCTAGAAATTTAGACCTGGACGTGACAATTCTCCCCATCTTAAGAAATTTCGTCCTCGAAATTCACATTCTCTAATCTAAATTTTTATTCCTCAAATAATCTCCAAGATCACAAAATTAGTTCACATTATCACGATTCCTCATAATCATCATAAGACCACAAATTCTACTGTTTCCTTCCATTAAGTCCATCATTTATCCATATCCACATCACTGTAACAATTATTTATACATAACTCTTAGTAACTCTCATTTCAACCTAGTTAATTCCATCACCATAATCCACAATAAAACTTCAAATATCATTCGTATCTTCCTAACAGACACCAAATCTCACTTTAATAAATTTAAATCACAATTGATTCCATCAATTGCATATATATCAATTATATTTCACCTATCTCCAAGTTCTACAGACTTCAAAAATATCACTTTTGAACCGCTAATATGTACGATCTTATATTTGTCTTAAACTTCAAATAATTCCAATCAATAAACATCATACACCTATAATCATATTTCTTCATAATAATACTTAAATATATAAGTTTTCACTCCAATCATGATGAATATGAACTCCAAGTCATCATCATCAATCAAATATAAACCTTATATCGATAACATATTTCCTCTATGAATTTCGCCTGGACTTATTTATTTTCGTAAAACCTTCGTAAAACCTCTATAATCAAATCCTTACAATAAAAGAAATCAATATAGATCCTTCTTATACCCATCATCCTACATCCTATTAATAACTCCAAATAAATTAAGTTTCTCATCAAACTATATGGATAACAAATACGATTTACTTAAATCGCAATGTGAAAGTTTTTGAAATCTCCAAGCAATATCCTCAAACACAACAAAAGCCTAAAACTTTTATAAAATCATTCAATTTCTTTATTTGATCTATAAATATTTTTATGTAAATTTAGACTATAATCCTCGAAACTCCAATCTCTTCTCCAAACCATAAAACCGTATACCCAAGGAAGATAGAGTACCTAAATTACGATAATCAATGTTTTTTTTCCTCCAAACTCCAAATAATATCTTTACACCCATAAAAGTCAATAAATCTATAATATCATTCGATTTTCTTATTTGACCTATAAACACTCAATTTGATCCTTATATAAACTTAAACCATAATCACACAAACGTCGACTAAAAATAACTTCTATTAACAATATATGTACTACAAAATTTCAATTAATATTCCATAACTTGTTATACTCCTATCACAATCTCCAATTTATAATCAACCTCCAAAACAATTAATTGAAATCTCCATATTTTCGCTTTCTTAATCACATATATATTAACTCCAAAACTCATCATATCATTTCAAAGTCTCCTAACCTTACTTCACATCTGAGATACATATATTTTATAAACCAGTAGCAATGTCTCTCAAATAAGGAGAAAAATCAAAACAGAAACCAAATTCTGGTTTAGAGCTAAAATGACTAACATATATCGTTTTCAGCATAACTTTTTCATACGACGTCCGATTAAGGCGATTCAAAAATCCTTGGAAACGTAAGATAAAAATAAAGAACTTTCATTTAGGACTCTATGACAGATTCAGCCTATATCTGGTCGAAAAATGCATCACAAGATTCAGATACAAATCTGATTTTTCCGCAGCACATATATAGACAATTCTCTAATATTTCTAGCTCAAAGTTCTAATTTACTCATATCTCATATATATATGGGTGTAAGCTAACTATTAAACTCTCAAATATCAAATAATTTACTAATTTTCATACACCCAATATTTTACTAACCATCAAATCTCGTGTCTACTCCTCATTAGCTAGTTACTCAATCCTCGAAAAATTTCAACCAATTATTTCTTAGCTTTCACCAAATATCCATAGTCCTCAAGTACTATCAATTATTTTTTAGCTATCACCAAATATCCATATTCCTCAATTACTATCAACCTAAGGTCCGAAGAATTTAACCTAGAGCTCTGATACCAAACTGTCAAACTCGACCCTAAATGACCTCAATCGGCATCGGGCGTGAAATAGAAAGATAATAATCAATACTTAGGAGTCTCCAATTTATCCACATATCATTATATTACAATTGCAATACCAAAGTTCTAACCATAATTCTAACAATAAGCAGCCAACTTCCAAACTTCGCCTAATCGGGCGGTAACCTTCTCTATATCTTGTACTTTCTCACCTAAAAACATTAAAACATTTAAAAACGTGAGACAAAAATCTCAGTAAGAAACTATTAGCTATAAAAACCAATTTTACTGAACATAGCTACATATATACCTTTAAAAATGGATTTAATTAAAACCTTATAAAATATATTCAAAACCAAAGTTCATAATATAGTCAAAGTAGTAAACCAAAAACCAAAAATATAAAATCTTGTATCGATTCTTGAGTTCAAAACCTTATAAAATATTATAATCAAATAAGCGTTTTATCAAACCAAATCGTAATCAATCAAACGTAAAACCTTATATCAAAATCAATCATAACGTAAAACATAATCCAAATGAACTTAAAACATTGTATCCATCCTCGAGTTTCTCCCCTGAAGTATCAATCCATAACCACATATATAATCGAGACGTCTCTTAACATTGCCTATCCCATATGGTCTTACCCAACACTTCACTGCCATACCCAATAGGTCTTCAGACTGTGTACACAGGCCATGTCCCTCACTGAACATGGTCTTCAAATATGTAACCACCGATCCGGATAGCTCTCGATGGATATAAAATCATAAAATCATAACGTGCTCAAATATTCCAAACTATTTCATAACCAAAAATCATTTGGCTACAATTAGCCATTTTGTATCATAAAAATCATATTTGGACTTCAATCCAAAATAATAACCATAATAACCGCAACCGATTTCTCAATCCAAAAACAATTCGTAATAAATCATCAAATTCATTTTGTTCAATATGGATATACATTGAAACCAAAAACATATATGTATATATGTAAAATCAACCAAATGAAGCCTTAAATCAACATAATCAAGTAAAATCTGAAATTCACATAAAAGCATAATCAATAGCTTCATTTGAACTAAATTTTACAAAATACCCGTATAAACCTTGAAATATCAATTTCTGCAAATTCTTTGATTATATATATATATCAATATACATACAACTTAAAATATAGTTGATAGTTACTTACCTTGGCTACTAATTAAAGACCACAAACCCGTTCAATTCGCCTTTAAACTCTGTCTAAGCCATTTCCCTCCAAACACTGCCGAAATTCAAAACACTCTTCGGCTAGGACTTAGATCTATGTATAAGGATGCTATGGTTCCAATTTCGAATGATTCGGACGGTCGAATCTCCGTAAATCAAAGAAACGGTGGAGAAACGGTCTGGAATCGATAATAATGGCGAAGAGGCGAGGAAGATAAGAAAAAGAAAAAAAAAGAAAATTGTGATGATCATCATCATCTCGCAGATTTTGGAATATATATCCAAATCTGGCGAAGATTTCGTTTGGTCCTCCATCTTTATATAATCTTTTAAAATTATTCTAAACTTTTAATTTATACCTAAAACCATCAAATTAACTCCAAACTTTTCCTATAGCACCAAATAAAAATCACACACCTAATAATTATAATATATATTACTATCAAGGTATAAATTCTAGAAATTTAGACCTGGACGTGACAGTTGCACTCTACTCAACTTGTGCTGTGTTCCCATGCTGACTTCATCCTGTCTTACTTTTTATTTCTGTTTTCATTTATACTTATACTCAATATTGAACAAACATATTAGTACAATTAAATCAAAGCACTTAAATTTAATTGTCTCTTAATCATGGATTAACTTAAATAATTTTGTCAAATCAAAATTATGTGGAAAGGTATTTCAACATAAGATGCCATAGTTAATTGTACCTCGAACATATCATAAAATTCTATGAACAGATCTTTGCTTTGGCACTTTACAGCCTTGCATACATTGTCGCATCGACATTAAGGTCCCAAATCTGGGTTGTAGTATTTGGAATCTTTCTACCCATTCCAGGAGGCTTTCATTTGGTTCATACGCCAAGTAGTTGAGGTTCTGCATCATTTTATGCTCCGATATGGAGGTGATAAAGTGTTGGAAAAACTTAGTTGCCATTTGGTTGAAGCTTCAAATGGAACTAGACGGAAACTATTCATACTAGTATGTAGGCGCTTCTTTTGGGGTCGTTGGGAAATGCCGTCACATAACAACATCAGTGGCTATTATAGTCTCTAATGGTCATCTGAAGTTCTTTATATGTTTAACGTTGGGGTCTCCAACTTCGTTGTACTCGTTAAGTGAGGGATATTTGAACCCTCGAGGCATCATCTAACTTAGAATGCTTGCACAAAATGGGGACCTGATTGGACACCGATTTGATTCCAAATTGACCCATTCGGGTAATGTTCGGATAAGGTATTGGTCTGCGATGATTCTAAGTTCGGTTTCCAGTTACGCGTAGGGAAGAGACATAATCTCACCCTACCCCGCCCGATAAATCGATACTGTTGTACTTCTGCGTGCTTGTTTTACGTGTTCATGTTTACTATTGCTTTGAAGGGCCATTAATTGTATATATTCAAACCTTTGACAACGCTCCCGAGGGTTTTGTCATATATTTATCGAAATCACTATCCAGTGATCAATATGACATGGTCGTTATATAATCGCTATACAACGATCGAATATTAAACATAATAATGTATGGTTTATCAATTATTTGTCGTTTATTTATTTAAATCATTATTCAATGATTTAGATAATCGGATTTTATAATTGCTATTCAGTTATTAAACCCGATGAAATAAAATTATATATCGTTATATTTCATAAAAATGAATATAGAAAGATTATTGTATAATATATGATCTTATTATTTATCCAGACCATTATTCAACGGTTTGGATAATCGAGTTAATTTATAACCGCTATCCAGCAATTAAACCCGATATATACTAAAATTGTCATATTTTATTAGGGTATGGTTTATTAATCGTTTATCGCGACCACTATCCAGTGCTCCAAATAAACTGCTCACGTTATTATCGTATTATAATTGCCATACAACAATTTAAATCCGATAAATGAGACTAAAACACAAATTACTAAATTATTTGAATAAAGATTATCATTGTCAAAAATGAATTAAAGACTAACTAATCTAATTCATTTGAGTTCAGACTTAAGAACAATAATTAGCTAACTAAACTTAGCATACAAAAGATTAATATATTATCAGTAAGAAAATGAAATGAAATGGGCCCAATTGAGGCATGGAGGGGCTTAACTGAATCAACTTAAGTGATAGGGATTAGATTGAAAATAAACAGGGATAAACTAGGTATTACGGCTAAATTGGGGATAAATTTGGATTTTAGGGTTTAAGATCTATTTTGAACGCAGAAGCCATACCCTTATCTCAGCCATTTCCTCTCCTCACAAATCTACTTCCGTAAAAAGAAAGGAGCAGCAGCCATCCGGCCAGCCACCGCTCATTTGCCCTAACTTTTGCCTAGATCACCCTTACGGGTTTTGAACCTAGCGGGCTTTTTTTTTTTTAAGATTTCAGCGACTTTGTTCATCTGTTGTAGTGTCTTCAAATGTTCTTTAGACAAATTGAACGAACATTGACGCTTTATTGAATTTTGATCATTCTTTAATCAATTGGTTTTCTTTTTATGGAAAAATGAGAATATTGGCGGTATGAAAGAAAAAGTCCATGGCTCAAAGGGGTGAACAAAGGAGTATATTGAAAAAGGTAGGTTAAAGGCTGAATGCACGTTTCAAAGAAGGCCTTAATCATTTCCTTAATAATGAGTAATCTGATATTTCGTTTCGAGGGATAATAAAATGAGTTTAAATTTTGACTTAATCAAGACAATTTTCCTAAAAAATGACAAATTGATTGCAAAACATCTATCATGTGGTCTTCATTGATCTCATTGATGATATGATCAAACTTCTATTTCTTTTTCTTTTTTCTTTTTCTTTTTTCTTTTTCTTTTTTCTTTTTCTTTTTTCTTTTTCTTTTTTTCAATTTTTTTTATTTTTCAAACCTCAACTCAAGCATCTCCCAAGTGCGTGAAAGTCAATGGAAATTCTACCTTGATCATTATCACTTTTCAAAACGGTTTCATTACCTATTGAAGAATGGTGTGTTTAAAAGTGAAATAAAGAGGGAAACTATAGTATGAGGTATGAATAAAATGAAGATGATAACATGCATTTTATTAAAGAATTATGATCCTGATGATATTTGAAATGAATAAGCCTTTCTTAAACCTCCGGTATGATTTAAGATGATGCTCCGTGATACATCCTTTGTTCAATCAATTTCAACCTTACTGAATTTCCAATGGCTCATGAATGGTACACGCATTTGGCACTTAAGATTATACCCCTTCGAACAAGGTGGTCGTGGAGGTTCAGAATGTGCTGATAATTCTGAAGCAATTGTTGAATAATTTTGCGTGAGGCATCAAAGTAAGATCCCCCGACTTTTTTTTTCCTTTTTTTTTAATAATTCATGATCTCTATTTATTGTTTTTTTCTTTTTTTCCTTTTTTTTTTGGATTATTTCTTGAATAAGCCAAACAGACAATTTTTTTTTAAAACGTGCTTTTTATTTTTTATTTTTCGTTTTAGAAAAACAATGCAAATGCATAAGATGTTGAAAGCTTTTTTTTTCTAAAAGGTCTCTAGCATTTTGCACTCGTTAAAACGAAGAATGAAATGTGACACATGAAATGCATGTTGTGTGAAATTAGGCCACACACGACCATGTTATGGATGAAAATCATTATAAAAGCTTATGCGTGATAATGAACGACACGAACTGACATGTGAAAAAGGAGACCGCACAACTACAATGACATACGGGCTCAAAGAAATCATGATAATTTTGAATGATTTTATTTATGATATGAATGATTGACACGTGGGTGTTCACATATGTGTGGTGACACAAATCACGATATGTGATATCATGTAGCCTAGACGTACGTTGACATGATGATATGAAACGTGACAAGAATGTACGACACATAAAATGGTATGAAATGAGGTGACATATCTTGCGTAATGGAGTGTGCAAGAGCACATCATGTTATGAAATGTATGATAAAAACATATGTTGGACACACGTGTACTGACGACATGATACAACATATGATGTGATGTGATGCTATCAAAATACAATTTCATTAGGCAAGAAATGCTTTCTTAGACACTCTTCGTACACATTATCGAAACAAAATATAAATATAAGCATTCGATAATTATCTCTTTCTTCAAGCATATTCATCGTATTATTTTATCCCATTGATGAATTAATCAACCTATTTTTTCGAGATCAACTTTCATTGTGTTTTTTTTATTCAAGATTTCTATTATGCTTGAAGAAGATGCCGTGAGAAAGTATCGAATATCCATATTTATATATTTATTCGATAATGAGTATAAGAGAGAAAACAAAGCATTAGTGCCAATAAATCATATTCCATTTTAAAGTTTTTTATTTTTATTTTTATTTTTTTTAGTCACGAATAAATGACAAAATCTCCCCATTTAAATTATGATTATAACAACTGAATTATCCTTAAAAGGTCCATTCCATAATATCTTTGGACAAAAGAGGAATCACTTCTGGCATCCGAAAAGTGATTTATTTCATGTTTTAAAACAAAGTGTTCAATAAAATAGATATTCTTTAATGTCCTAGACTTTTCAAGGATAACCCATTTATTATTTTCATAATCCTTCATGGGAAAATCAGATTATGTTAGACAACGACTCAAGTATAGACATTTAGGTGTAATCATATATAGACATGTAAATCAGGTCACACCAAGCAATTTTTATATTATGATGTAAACCCTATAGGGTTAACCTGCATAAAAGGGCTGACTTCTATTGTGTAGTTCTTGGATCTATTTCTAAAGGTACAAAAGTCGTGGTTCGGGTCACAAACCCTTAACCCCATCATTGCTGAATAGGGAAGTCCAATTTGAGTTGAGTCGTTTCAGGACCCCAACCTCGGTGTTCCCGAGAGGACAGTCCGTACTTTGCCTCGTCCTAGATCCTAGAAAAGGGTAAGATCATATACATGACCTTTGAGTGCAAGTGTGATAGTGTGGCTTGAATGATATGTCAATAAAATAACATTTAATTTAAAGCAATAACATATACAATAATAAACACATAGTACAAGCAGTTAGAAATACATACACAGCCGGGAAATCAATGTCCCCAGCAGAGTCGCCAGCTGTCGCGCCCGTGCCCGCGGATCGCGAACTGTTTATCTTCGATATGGCACCCGCTCTACTGGTTTGCTAATGGTGTTGGATAGTCCCTCTAGGGAGACTATTCAAGGGGTTTTTGAGTCGCCACCAATCAGTTTGACGGTCTGATTGGACACCGATTTGATTCCAAATTGACCCATTCGGGTAATGTTCGGATAAGGTATTGGTCTGCGATGATTCTAAGTTCGGTTTCCAGTTACGTGTAGGGAAGAGACATAATCTCACCCTACCCCGCCCGATAAATCGATACTGTTGTACTTCTGCGTGCTTGTTTTACGTGTTCATGTTTACTATTGCTTTGAAGGGCCATTAATTGTATATATTCAAACCTTTGACAACGCTCCCGAGGGTTTTGTCATATATTTATCGAAATCACTATCCAGTGATCAATATGACATGGTCGTTATATAATCGCTATACAACGATCGAATATTAAACATAATAATGTATGGTTTATCAATTATTTGTCGTTTATTTATTTAAATCATTATTCAATGATTTAGATAATCGGATTTTATAATTGCTATTCAGTTATTAAACCCGATGAAATAAAATTATATATCGTTATATTTCATAAAAATGAATATAGAAAGATTATTGTATAATATATGATCTTATTATTTATCCAGACCATTATTCAACGGTTTGGATAATCGAGTTAATTTATAACCGCTATCCAGCAATTAAACCCGATATATACTAAAATTGTCATATTTTATTAGGGTATGGTTTATTAATCGTTTATCGCGACCACTATCCAGTGCTCCAAATAAACTGCTCACGTTATTATCGTATTATAATTGCCATACAACAATTTAAATCCGATAAATGAGACTAAAACACAAATTACTAAATTATTTGAATAAAGATTATCATTGTCAAAAATGAATTAAAGACTAACTAATCTAATTCATTTGAGTTCAGACTTAAGAACAATAATTAGCTAACTAAACTTAGCATACAAAAGATTAATATATTATCAGTAAGAAAATGAAACGAAATGAAATGGGCCCAATTGAGGCATGGAGGGGCTTAATTGAATCAACTTAAGTGATAGGAATTAGATTGAAAATAAACAGGGATAAACTAGGTATTACGACTAAATTGGGGATAAATTTGGATTTTAGGGTTTAAGATCTATTTTGAACGCAGAAGCCATACCCTTATCTCAGCCATTTCCTCTCCTCACAAATCTACTTCCGTAAAAAGAAAGGAGCAGCAGCCATCCGGCCAGCCACCGCTCACTGCCTGCCCTAGTTACAGTCGGATCCGCTGTCCGCCGTCGTCATGACCTGCCGTTTGCTTTGCCACTGTCCCATTCACACGGCCTCCATCTTCTTTCTCTTTCCCAAAGAAACCGATTTCGCGACTCCTCCCCATGGCTGTCGGCGACCCCCTGTTCAGCGACGGCAACCTTCTACAGAGGATGAGGAACCCACGGTCTCCTCACGGCGACGGCGACGGCGACCACCTCCGATGCGTTAGACTGGACGGCTAGAGGCGATGTTGACGACGCAAATAGCAGAATAAATCAAAGTGAGTATATCCGTATCATTTCCTTTTGATTTCTCAAGATCTAACTTTCCTGCTTGTGATTTTTGTAGTGCTTTTTTGCGTTTGGATTTAGAGTTTTTTTTATAGTGAAAGTAGAAATTACATGTGAATGGTGTTTGAAATATTAAGAATCTTAATCTTTGCAGGATATGAACAATAATGCAAAATGAAGAAATTACAACAATGGAATAAATGACTCAAATGTATAGGCGAAGGAATTTGTATTGATATTTTTGCTTGTTACACTTGATTTTGTTTGAAGCAGACACGATTCTGCTTTCTGAATTTACATTGCTGATTTTTTTCAAAGACTCCTCTCTTCTCTTTTTGTTTTTTTTTTTTGCTCTAATGTTGTTGCTAATCTCTCCTCTTCTCTCTTTTTCTCTCGTGTTGTTCTAATGTTGCTGCCTCTCTTTTCTTTTGCTCTAATGTTTTTTTTTTGCCCCCCTTTTTTTATGCTCAACTCCTCTATTTATAGATGCTCAAAGACACAGCTGGGATTGTCTTTTGCTGGAGCCTCCTGCTGCATTTTGTCCACTGTGGTAGTGGCTGGTTTCAAGGTGCTGCATTGACTGCCCAAATTTGGCTCCTTCTTCTTTTGGATTCAAGTCCAGCAATCAGACTTGTCTTCTTCTTCTTTCTGAATGCAGTGGCTGGTTTCAAGACCAATCAGACTTGTCTTCTTGTTCTTTCTGAATGCAGTGGCTGGTTTCAAAGTGCAGTGCATTTGTCCATTATGACAATGCCTATTTTCAAGATTGAAGGCTGTGGTGAACTTGTCTTTTCCCCTTTTGAATATATGAATTAACTGTAGTAAACTTGTCATTTTCTCCCTTTTTGAATCCCTGGATTAAATATGAGGTTGACCTTATTGTATGTATTTTTCTCACTTGCTTGTAATGGTTGAATTTGGGTTTAGGAATCTGTAAAATGAAAATCTAAATTAGCACTTGTCAAATCAAATGTAAACCTTATTTTCCTTAATAAGAGCATTTTATTCTATTTTCTCCAAACTCTTATCTCATCTAATGATTTAGATATGAATTATTAATTTATTTTTCCATTACTTAAATCTGAAATCTGGGAATTACTTATATTCTAAATATAAGGTATGATTAAAAATTATCTTTAAAGCTATTTTAAAGCTATATGAATAGCTCAACAATTAATTTGTAATCATGACTCATATTTAAAGTACAAGCATTTTCTAATATGATTTCATAATTAATAAGCTTGGAGAAATAATCTAACCATTTAGATATAAATTGAGTTTAACTAATAAATTTGAAATATAACCACTCCAAAAATCATATATAGAATGCAACAGATTATATCTCAAATATAATTTACAACCAGAAAAGTATTTTATTCCAATGAATCATATTTTGAATATAATTTGATAATTATATCGAGATATAAAGAATCAGTAGAAAATATAATTTCTCAATAAATTATACTTGTAATAAAAGTTTCTATTTTTAATATGATTCATGAATTTGTTAAAATTCCAAATATAATCAGTTAAAATTTAAAAAAAACCGGACAAAAATGGGTATCTACACAATCAATAGACATATTTATATCTTTGATTTTTTTAGTAGATGTCATAAAAATTTTAAGGGTAAATTCCAAAAAAAAACCCTATGGTTTTATGGATTTCACAAAAAAAACCCTTGTGGTTTGTTTTTACAAAAAAAAAAAAGAGCGTGTTATACGCCGTTACACGAATTAAGGAAAATGACTTGACACCGTTAAATGTGATGACGTGGCAAATGGTAAAATTTTCCGAATTAAAATAAAAAAATAAAATACAAAAAGAAAATTAAATTCTTCTTCTCTTCTTCTTCCTCCTCTCCTCTCTTCTTCTAATTTTTTTTTTTAAATTCTTCTGAAAATTTCAGAACGTCTGAAATCCAGACATTCATCATGTCTGGATTTTTCAGAATTCTGGAAAATTTCTGGAAATTTCCAGAAATTCCACAATTCTGCAAATTAAAAAAAAATTAGAAGAAAAAATGAAGAAGAAGAGAAGAGAGAGAGGAAGAAGAAGAGGAAGAAGAAAAGAAAGGAGGAGGAAGAGGAAGAAGAAGAAGAGAAGAGGAAGAAGAAGAAAAAGAAAAAAGGAAGAAGAAGAAGAAAAACCATGGAAGAAGAAGAAAGAGAGAAGGAAGAGAGAGAATTCTGGATAAAAAAAATCTACTCTTTGCCATGTCATCACATTTAACGGTGTTAAGTCATTTTCCTTAATTCGTGTAACGGCGTATAACACGTTCCTTTTTTTTTTTGTAAAAACAAACCACACTGGTTTTTTTTTTTTAATCAATAAAACCATAGAGGTTTTTTTTTAGAATTTACCCAAATTTTAATCCTTACTTCTGTTTAAATTTAAAGAGGGTGAGATTTTTTTTTCAAAATGTGAAATTAGAATAATTGAGACATGACCTGTTGGACTCTTTTTCCCTGGTAATCGATCAAGAATGCTTTCAACTAGTACTTTAGATAGGGTTGCAAACAGTGCGGATGGATTGGAGAGTTCTTCTCCATCCACATTCATGTTTCCTGTTTAGATAAGAAATCTCCACCATATCCTAGTTTATAAAATGAAAAAAAAATGTTTGTGTCTCCATCCATGCAAGGATCCCAATTTCTTATTATTCAAATTCTAAATAATATTTTGGGTAAATTCTAAAAAAAAACATTTGTGGTTTTACTTATTGACAAAAAAAGATCTGTACTTTTTCTTTTGACAAAATGGAGATTGTGTTTAAGACCGTTAACCACAACGCGGAAAAACAGCTAACCCCGTCAATTGGGCTGACGTGGCAGAGGGTATTTTTGTCCAATTTTTTGTCTTGGATAAATTCAAAAAAAAAAAACCCCCATGTGGTTTCACTTATTGACAAAAAAGGATCTGTGATTTTTCTTTTGACAAAATGGAGATTGTGTTTAAGACCGTTAACCAAAACGCGGAAAAACAGCTAGCCCCGTCAACTGGGCTGACATGGCAGAGGGTATTTTTGTCCATTTTTTTATTTCATATAAAAGGCCTCCCTTCAACTTGAACCTGAGTCTGGATACCTTGCACATCCTCTGAACCTTCTTCCGATGTTCTTCTTCGTCCATGTCGTTTGTATTGGAGTTCTGAAGCCGCAAAAACATTTAACTTCATGCCCTTGATCCACGGAGTGCTTGGAGTTACATGAATTAGAGCTTGAACTCATGATCTTGGTTTGTAATGCAGTAGAATGAATGGTTTTAAGGATTTGAGTTCTATGGTTTTCCAATCTATGAATAAATTGGGGAAAAACCCCAAATTGAATTGATGATTGATTGTTGATGGGAAGGGAGGCCTTTTATATGAAAGAAAAAAAATGGATAAAAATACCCTCTGCCATGTCAGCTCAGTTGACGGGGTTAGCTATTTTTCCGCGTTTTGGTTAACGGTCTTAAACACAATCTTCATTTTGTCAAAAGAAAAAGCACAGATCCTTTTTTGTCAATAAGTGAAACCACATGAGGTTTTTTTTGGAATTTATCCAAGAAAAAAAAATTGGACAAAAATACCCTCTGCCACGTCAGCCCAATTGACAGGGTTAGCTATTTTTCCGCGTTTTGTTTAACGGTCTTAAACACAATCTCCATTTTGTCAAAAGAAAAAATACAGATCTTTTTTTGTCAATAAGTGAAACCACATGGGTTTTTTTTTTTGGAATTTACCCAAATATTTTTTAGTAAAATTTTATCGTATGATATAATTAGACAAATATAGTCTATATATACTTGATATATAAAAACATCAATGGTAAATCATACATACAGCAGTGTTCACTTGAACATTGTATGACTTCATTTCCCATTAGATTTAAGCTTATTAGAATCTTATGGTGGAGATTCAAAGCATTCTAAGAATTAAATTTAATAAGCCTAGACCTAAGGTTTAATGATCAAATTCACTTGGTCATTTAGGGTTCAAGTGAACATTATTGTTCATATATAATACACCAATCTACTATTGCCGATAAATTTTAATATAAAAATAAACATATAAATATATTATTTTAAAAATCTTCATGAGAAATCCACATGGAGACATGGTGGGGATAGAGGTCCATGTCATTGTCCTATCCCCCCTCTAGGAAATGTTATTACCATCCTCACCTAATGGAGAAAATAAATAGGGATTCTCTGCCTCGATTGAGGCAAATCTCCATCGAGGACCAATAATGCTAGTCTAATTTGCAACCCTATTCATTCATGAAGAATGAAAGGTTAGTCTCTAAAGTTGATAATTATTGATATTAGGCAAATATAAACTCACCACGTGACATTTAAAAAACTCGGACCATCACCAGAAAGAGAGAACATATGGCATCACCACAACAAAACTACTCAATACAATCCCGTCTTGAAGGCATCGGCTCAGAAAATCTCAAAAGACCTCGTCATGAATCCATCGGTTACAACTATCACTCATGATCCCGTAAATCACGGATCTAGTGGGCTTAAGGGATATCAGGCCTTGATATCCGAATTCACATTCACCTATCAACATGTGTCACGTAGCACGTCCCGCTCCTGAACTTATAATCATCTTATACAACTCGATCACAATATAAATAGAATAAGCATAATTCAATGTACACTACTCCAATCATTCATTAAGCTTACATCTTAGTTTTGATTTACTGCTGTATTCATCCTCAAGTCTTTGCTTAAACTGACTTATTCATCGAAACAGGTTAGCTAAAAAACGGTGTCCCTTTAACCTTATTCATGTCCAATTATAGATTTATAAGTGAACTTATAAGATTCAACCGAATTAGTTATTATTAATTTAGCCCAAATCGAATTGATATTGTTATTATTAATTTAGCCCAAATCGAATTTTTAAATATCAACTCATCCCTCCATCCCTCGATACAATCAGATTGAATACTTAAAATTTGAACTGATTTATCAAATATTAACAACTTGAGGATTAATTCGAATCACGAAAGACTGATTGTAGAGAAATTTTATTATGACCCCGATCTATTCGACCTTATAATGGAAATATGACAATTATATTACTTTTTTCTGCCCAATAAGGTTTCTTCAAAAAAAAAAATATATATAATTTCCCAATAAGATGATGATATGTAACTCATAAATAGATAGAAATGATCCAAATATAAAAATAAACATATAAAAATCTATATACATTTTTAAGAATCTCAATTCCTACGAAGACATGGAATGTGGAAATAGGGAATCCTGTGGGATGGGGATTGAGATCCTCATTTCCGTCCTATCCAACCTATCACGGTCTTTGGAGAATCTTTTTCTTCATCCTCATACCCATGAAGAAAATAACTGGAAATTCTCTAACACTATTGGGGTGAATCTCTCTCTCATTTACAACCCTAACTATTCATGAAGAATCAAGGGTGAAAATAATTTTTGAAATAGCAACCGCTGTTTAGAATAAAACAGCAAACAAGAGAAACAAACGTGAAATTTCTACATCATAACTCAATGAATCAAAAACAGAATCTGGAGGATCCTGCAGCATATGCAATATGCAGACCTAGAGAGAGCTATCTATCTGAAATCATATTGCCTGCTCTCTGCATATCTCAACTTGTCAAGTTTTGTCATTTAGCACCTTAAACTTTTGATTGAACCTATCACACACCTCAACTTGTAACTCCAACACCCTTCATTTCTGTTATTGCTTTTGACTATTGATGCGTGTGATGCGTTTCTCACTTGGCAATATTCAATAGAATTGTTACACCTGACAAAATTAAAGAAAAACACCATCTGAACCATCTTCTTCCTTGTTTTGCTTTTTTTTTTTTTTGTTGGTTATTTTCTCATATGACCATAAAGAATGGGTAGTCAACCAAATCAAAGTTAGTCTATTCAAGCAATCAAAACCATCAATCAAAGCCGAAAAGAAATCGGATTAGATATAGAATTAGGATTAGGAAGAGGGAAATATTTGAACTTGTGGAAAAGAAGAGGGGACAATGGGTTGAATTTGGGCTTCTTTTTACAGAGAAGTGAAATAAACTTGACAAGAAAAGTGGAAAAACAAAAATATATCTCTAAATTATGATTGATAAGAACTGTTAACTCTTTCAATCTTAAGGGAAAGAAATAACAGACAGCAAAAACATCAACCCCACAAAAGCAAGGCAAAGTTAGTACCAAATTCTAGTAACAACGCTAACTAATAACCAAAACCAATCTCAGATCCTCGTCATTGGTTGGTCTCCACTTTCAAGTCAGCCACTCCTCGCTGCACCCAAGCATTAGGAGATGTGAAGTAGGGGAATGGTTGAATTTAATCCGCAGCTGAACCGAGAACTTATGACTCATGAGAACAAGCTCAACAAGGCCCTCACCTTTATCTTCTTTTTCTTCCTCATTCTCTTCACTCTGAACCGACATAAACCATAAACCCAACAATTACAAGTCTTCTTGGGTTTCCAGGTCAGATCAGACCTTCCTAATCCTTCTCTGGTTCAAAATTCTCCTAATCCTACAAAAGTCACCCAATCTAATGTCCAAGAGAAGCCTCAGTACTGGACCAAAGATAGAGGCCAAAATGCAATAGAGAATCATTCCCCGCTTGAGAAATTTGGGGATAGGATTAGACGATGAGAGAGAGAGGATATCACAAGGGGAAGTGGAAGAGAGGGGAAGCAGTTGAGACAGAGGAAGAGGAAAGAAGAGAAGTGAAGTCAAAGTTTTTTTTCCTTTGCCTTTTCATACACCTCTTCAGTTTGTAATCACTTCTCGAAACATGTCATCTTTTTAGACTGCCAGCTCAGCAGGGGTGTGAAAATTTAAAGTTACACAACAGACAAGTTGAGGTGTGCGATAGGTTCAATCAAAAGTTCAGGGTGCCAAATGGAAAAAGTGGCAAGTTGGGGTGTGAATTTATGTATTAAGCCTTATAATCAACAAAGACGGATACAACTTATAAGAAAAATGTAAATAAATAAATTTCTTATTGATCTAAAATTTGCACTAAACATGTAGATATAGTGATATACAAACATATGTAACAAGAATACATAGTAAAAATGCAATAAATAATTCTCTGACCTTTACACCTTGTTGCCCTCATGAGCATGATTGCACAATTCCTTGTTATTTAAACCAAGCAGATGATGATGTTGAGAGAAGACATTATCCGTCAACAATAAATTGATCATCTTGAGCATCTCCATCAACCCGGGCATCATCTCCATGTACCATACCATTCACATGGTGTAAATTCTGCATCATTTGTGAAAGATAGTGGTTACTAGCAGCAGTATGATCAGAGAGCGCCGTAGGGTGACCGCTCCACTGTGAAACTATCCCGAGTAATTGGCTAGTAAGGTTCTGTTGCTCATGAAGAATTCGCGTCTGAATTTGTCCCATTTCTGCTCGGTGTTGATTTAACATACTGTCAATCCTCTTCTTCCATTCTGACCTCCTCCTGTTCATTCTCGCTTCCCATTCTTTCTCTTGAATTAACTCCTCCTCTCTTCTTCTTCTTTCCCTCTCTTCACTCTCCTTTTCCATGGCTTCCCAATCTTGATATCTTTGCCACCTCAACTTCTCCCTGCTCTTTTCCCTTTCTTCCCTTTCCTTTTCCCTCTCTTCTAATTTTCGTTCCAATTCTTGCTCCCTCTCCTTTCGAATTTTCTCCATCCTTTGCTTCTCCCGGTCCCTCTCTACTTCACGTTGTTCAAACCGAGCCTCCATCTCTCTCAGCTGCCCCATTTGGTTTGACAGGAACCCAAACATCCTCTTCTCCAATCCCTTCAGTACCTTCCTCCTCTTCTTCAAATTAGGCACATTTACATCTACTTCTTCATACATAAAACCATCATCACCATCCTCTCTTACTCGATCATTACTGTTATAATTCTCCTCTGCCTCTTCTCCTTCATAATCAAATCCCAAAGCAAGCATCCCATTCTCAGTCCCATCAATTCCAGCGAAATCCCCATCAACCGAATTACCCATTTGCCCAAACTCATTAATCTCCACCCCTTTACCAGTTCCTAACAAGCCCCCACCATTTTCCCTATCCTCATTCAAAACCCCCATCAAATCAGTCCCATTACTAGAACTATAAGCCATAGGAACATCACCAAAAACCTCTTTGTAGAGCAAAAAGTTAGGCCAGTGTGTAATCCCTTCCACCCAGTCAAAATCATCCCCATTCTCTGCACCACCTGAATTCTCTACTGCAGCAGAGAGCTCAGGCTTCTTGATCTTTTGTTTAACAAGTAAGTACTGGTGCCTCATATTTTGAACCTTAGTGGACACATCTTTCCATGTCCATTGCCAAGGGTAAGAAATAGGATCGCGAACATGATGCACATAATTCACATATAAAGCAATTGGTTTATATTTCTTCTCTCGGGTTTTCATTTTCGCGAGAGTCCCATCAGAAACCATCTCGCCGTATTTCTCAATTAGGGTTTTCTCTTCAGCTTCTGTCCACTTCTTTCTTCTCGGTGGCATCATCAGACGCCAATATCAAATACCAAAGGCAGAATTAACAGCACTAATACTAACGGTAAACACTCAATTCTTCAGTAACTGGAGAAATTTCAAAATAATTACATACTAAACCAGGTAGCAGAGAACAAAAAGCCCAATCCAGACCCAGCTAGATGGAGCATTGAACCAACAAAATTGAGCTACAGAACATAGAGAATAGCGCTTACCTTGAAGTGGAAAGTGGAGAATTTTCGGGGGGAACTGAGAGGAGTTTGCACTAAACTTTATTGGCGAATTTTCCCGGGAAAATTGAGAGAGAAAGTGAAGGAATCTGTGAGAAAGTGATCTGGGATTATTCTAAACAGCAAAAAGAAATTGCCTCCGTTCTGACATCCTCCGTACAGTCCAACGGATGCTTTTTTTCCCTTTTCCATTTAGAATTTACAATTTCGACTAAACTTTTTAATTATTCAATTAATTTATAACTTGTAAATTTGAAGAATCTATATATATAATGCTCCGTCTCTTCCGCAATACATGTTTTTTAAAATTAAAAATAAAATACAATAATTAAGAACGTAATTTTACAGAAAAAAATAATTTAAATAGAAATATATTTAGTAAAAATTAATTAATGTATATAATTAAATTAAAATGTTGTTTTTTTTCAAAAAAATAAATAAATTAAAACGTTGGAATGTTATGGAATATAAAAATTATCTAGAAAGATATTTATTATGAAACGAATAGAGCAATACATTATATGTTCTTATTTTTTTATTGATTAAAAATAATATTTTTTATTTATTCTTTTCTTCCATGTAATTCAAAGTATTGATTAAAAATATTTTCTCTTGAATTTACAAGTTATTACGATGAATATCTAACTTTATTTAAACTACTTTAATAAATTAGTGGCATTATTTTTTCATATTTTAGAATTAATTAAAAAATACTGAGAAATTACTGGTATTTTATTTACGAACTTAGATCTAAAAGAAGAGTTTTACCATTTTAATATAACGAATAATGCCGTGAAATTAGATTCTTTTTAATAAATTATCCAACAAAATAATTTGATTTTTCTTGTTAATATATATCAGCATTTAAAATAATAATCTATTTATTAATATAAAAAGGAGTCACTAATCAAATACTTGACAAAAATATAGAATATTAGTTAGATGATGTGGCTTAATATGGAGCTGGTTGATGAGGTGTAATTTTGTTAATTATTCTAATTTTCGGTTAGCGTATTTCTTTTATTTCTATTCTTTCTGTCCCTTCTCTTATTTTTGTTATTTGAACTCTCGACGTCCCTTATTTAAAAAGAGTTTTTTTAGATTCACATTTCTCATTTTGGCACGGCTCCTTCTCATTCACTATTAATCCAACTCTTTCTAAAATTTGGCTTCGACTATTGGTGTTCTTCATTTTTTCTGTTTCCCAAAAACGACTCTGCTAGCCATAGATGGCAGGTCTTTCATGGGTTCCTCTCTATCTTCAACAGTTGGTGAGATATTTCATAGGTTTCTTTCGGATTCTCCTTTTTTCAGAAAGAAAAATAAGAAAAAAATAGAGTAAATCACCTTTTTCTCATTTTTATTGAGCCCCCGTAAATAATTCTGCCCTTTTTGTTATGAGAGCTGAAGGAATGTTAAATCGAATCATGACCAGCATCTCTCGATACGATCATTGTTTGCTATAATTATAGAGGTGTTCAAGACTCCCCAGAAGTAAGAGTGCTGACAAATTTTCAAGTTTCGAAACTACATGGAGCTTCATTCCACTTAGTCTTGAAAGGAAAACCTCGTGAGTAAGGACCTTCGAGGGATAGAAGCATTCGACTTCACCCATAACCACTTCGGTTTGAAGTTTCTTCACATTTTTTAAACATTTTTGTCCAGAAAGTTCAACGGTTTTAGTTAATTGACCAATATCATATCTTCAGATCCCATTTTGTTAGGATGCCAGCAGACACGAAACAGTGTCCCAGTCATGTTAACACTAAGATCTGAACACACCTTGGAGAACGAAAGCAACTCCAATCAGGCATTTGGAGAAATTTGACATGGGCATAAATTAAATTCATTCAAAGCAGTTAAAACCCCTCGGGATAAGGAAAAACACATATCCCATTGAAGGTACCACGTTAACATTCCCAAAGTGTCTTGAGGAATGTCAAAGGTGTTTTGAGTTCCAATGGGCAGATTCACATTTATTTGTTCACCTTCTTAGCCTTTTCAGGTGCTTCGTCTGTAGGATTTTGAGAAGTTTTGGAGGAAGTAGCTTTTTGAGATTTGGAGTGTTTAGTTGTCATGATATGGAGTAAAAAAGAGGAATAAAATTCTTCATAATCCTTACAAACTAATAAAACTGCAACAAAATAAAGAAGAGAAAGAAAGCAAAAGAACTTACATGGAGAAAAGAGTTGAAGATGATTCAAGAAAAATAAAGGCATAAATCTTTACTTTAAAGGCTTATATGCACAAATCGGAAGGAACCCAAAAGGCGGCAAGTTAATAATCATTACCTATCACTTAAGTCTTCTCGGAAAAAAAATGGATATGTAATAATTACACCTACCAAAACAATAGGAGATGAAAAGCTCCTAGGGAAGAGAATGCGGTTACAAATGGCAAGAAGTGGGTCTCCAAAATAAAAATAAAAATTGGCTCCATCTTTAATCATATGAATAATTCAACCTAAAGACAAAGCCCAAAAGAGCTTCTGCATAAAGAACTCTAAACATAGAGGCAAAAAAATATCATACTAAATAAAAAGTTAGGAGAAACTGGACACATGGACTAATGAGAGACTTTATACAAAAAAGCATAACTGTGCGTGTCATAATCACATGGCCAAATTCTAAATATACGTTCATAATCCCTAAGGAGACATGCACAAAAGGTATGGATATATGGGTCAACCAAACATTGACACATGGAGATCTACACATGAGTAGATACCTTTCACTCGCATCTATAAACCGTCATTCTCAAAGAAGCACATGGTACACAATCATTCTGGCTTCATTTTGTTTTCTAAGTCATTCTTACTTCACTGTTAGTAACATCACTGATTTAAGTATCGGAAAAGAGACACCGTACCTCGACTGCTCTCTAAAGGTTTGTTTATACTTTCTGGGTGAATCAAACTCAACTTATCAAGCCTACATTGTAGATTGAGAGACATCATAATTATATAGAAGTCCTCTTTCCCACTTCATTCCCATCTATAGGTGGAAATATTTTTCTTCAACCCTATCAGTGGGCAAATAAATACGGATATCTCATTCTCATTCAAGCGAATTTAGCATGATAATTTGACTGACTCGAAAAAAAAAAATTACATACCAAACAATTTTGGAAGTCCTTAAAATTCAATTAAAGTGATCTAATACTAAGTCTACACAAACAGCTGCCTCCCATCCTTCCCTGAAATATATTTCTCATTAAGAGAAAAACAAATGTATGTTTATGCAAACAAAGAAAGGTCAAGACAGGGAAAAATTATAATAGTAAATAGCTAACTATAACCCAATCCCCTAAAGTATTCATAACCAGAACCTTTTCTTTTTCATCAGCCAATTAATCAAGTGTTTCTCTTTTCATACATGTAGCCAAAATCCTAATGTAAACCATAAAAAGTGTTGTTATGAGGAATTTTGCAAGCTTGACAAATTTGCGTTTGCCACAGCAGGAGATGTCACTGATGGTGAACTTGTAGCAGTAAAAATGGGAGTATCACTTACTGCATTCGCATTATCACCCATATCTTTTGTCCTGTGAAGCAGAAACGCACCCGATAGGATTGTCACAAAACCACACAATTCAGTCGCTATCTGTGACGCGTTTTGCGAATCCCAATCCTGTATTTGTCATCAAAATATCAAAGTTTGAACAATTCTATTGTTATAGGCATAGCAATTCGCATTCGATGCGACAGCTTACACAATTTATGTAAATATTAATAACTGAATCTTCATCCTCACATGAAAATCTGAAAGTTTTGAAGTATATATTACCTTGAACATGATCATGCTGGCAATGATGGTGAAAGATGTAAACATGACATAGTAAACTGGTGATATAACTGCTGTATTGAAGGAGTCCAATGCCTGCAAAAGATGCACTCGGATTAAAACGAAAATTTGACATTCCCCAAGGTAAGTGGCATGACATTTTTGTTCACGGTAGAAACTATCTATATATATATATATATGTTCCATGAATTATAGGCAAATATAGAAAAACTAACAATACTATTGGAAAATAAAATATAATAAAACCCATCTAATAATCTCATATTAAGGTCATTCGTATGACTTTATTAACGTAATAGCTTATTTTAAAGTTGACCAAGATGACCACTCCAATAGCAGGTAATCCTTCATAGTAAAATCAATGGAAATAATATTATAAGAAACTTTAATTCTTGAACTTTTTGGTTTTGATGTCATTTAGGTGTTGTTTGGTTAGAATACAGAAAGTGGTTGTTTAGAGAAAGAAAGTTTCGAAAATAATGATTTGGAAAATAGAAGACAGTGGTTGCATGGGAAATGTGGTTATGAACAACTTTAATTCTTGAAAATTTCCATTTTGAGGTCATCATCGGGTATTTTGAATTGGTGAATAGTAAAAGGCACCATTATGTTAGTAAAGTGCAAAGTTCAGGGACTTTAATGTTGGGTTTTGAAGTTTAGGGACCATAAAAAAAGTAAGAGCAATGTTAAAGGGCCATTATAGTAATTTACCCTAGAAATCATAAAGACGTTGTACCAAATATACATGCTACAAGTTATGAAGTTTACAGAGGCAGCACAAACACTACATAGTACACAACAATGTTTCAAGTAAAAATATAAATAAGTTCATAGCACCAGAGGCAGACATCCATAGTATGATTTGAGACATTAACATCAGTAAGAAGAATCTCTAAGACTTACCTTGTTTAGGTAATTCACTTGTAAAATACAAGCAGCCACCACAAATAAAGTGAAAAGCCATGTCTGAAAGTACCCAAATTGATTTGATCCTTCAAAAGTTAGCTTTAAAGCAATTCCCACTGCTTTGACACACATTACCTTAATAGATATAAAAGGATAGTATCAGGAAAACAAAATTTTCATAATCAGTAGAATCTCCAAAATTGATAAACTTACCGTGAGAGAGCCCATGAGTGAGCAAATTCCAACATAAACTATCAAATGAGTTTGCCCATAACGTGGTGAAAAATGGAAAATGAGCACAGAAACAACAATTAGCACTACGCCAGTATAGATAAGGAAACCTGTCAAAATAAAAAGGCCTGCTTAATCAAAGGATTCATTAATTTTGATAGTCTATGATAATGCATTTACCAAAACCATTAGATATCAAATGCATCTTTTCAGCTAGAAATCCAACACTAGCTCGAATTCAAAAGATCATGTTTGTCTCTCAAACTACAAATGAACTCTGTTCATATTTGACCAAATTTCGAGCTGAAATATTGCTAAAGTAATAATTCATATTAAGTAAATTTTAACTAGATATAACTCATTTCCAACGAAGTTTTTGGCCAATTTTATTTTATGCAAGTTTTAGTCACATTCATTTCGTTATTATCATAATTAATCAATTCAAATTCAAAGAACCGTATTTTAAACAAAGGTCATAGAACATGGACAACAAATCACACAAGTCTTAGGAGAAATGTCTATATTTGACTTTATTTTGCATTTAGAAATAAGATATTCACAAACACAATATCTTATGAAGATTTTAGAGTCAAATACTAATGACTACAATTCTTTAACTTCTCAAGTACCTGGTTCTGTAGCAAGGTGCCAAACATCCTTAACAGACATGATAGGTTTTTCTTGTGGAGCATGTAAAACAATCGTTGTGGAACCCACCACACAAAGAACACATCCAAGCACAGCAAAGATATGCAATTTTTCCTCCAAAAAGAAATGGGCTAGCACTGCACTGCAAAATATTACTTCAGTCAGAAAATTAACACAGAACCCATCCATCCAACCCTGCAAATGGCTATAAATTAGAACGATAAAAAGAAGCATATGGCTACAATTTCATGCAAAAACTATACCTGAATATAATGCTTAAAGCTCCCAAAGGTGTCACAAGGATTGCAGGTGCAAATGCGTAAGCAGCAAAATTAGCTGCTTCCCCAGCAATCACTACAACATAATAAAACAAGGCAAAGTTAAGTAGGGGTATACATGTACCATTAACCAATCCATTAACGAAGAATTTATCAATCCAATTATCAGTCTATCAGTATTGATTAACCATATATCGGTTAATCATTAGTGTCTTTCTTATAGAAAAAATAATAATATGTAATTATTTAAATATTGAACTAAAATATTATAATTGAAATTCAATTGGAAAAAAGTACTTAAACAAATAAAATTTTAAGTTTTTAAAATTTTCAACTTAAAAAACTAAATAAATAGGTATATATATATAGTTAACTTGGTTTTGATTAACTATCGGTTTTTGAAATGAAAAAACATTTCCTAGTTCATCGGCTTTGGTTTTACTTTTGGAAATTAGTTTTGTGTAGCCCTACAGTTTAGGAGATGCAAGTGCTTTGGGATGAAACGAAAAATGGGGCATGATCGTCGTGCTTGTGAAATTACTTTAAACGAGAGGGTAACTCATGCATGAGATGCTTAATGCAATAAAATAATATAATGATATGTCAGCCTTGTCAGGATATTGGCCAATTGTTTTTTTTAAGTTTTTCAGAATCATGATTTTGGTGTAGCCTGAATTTTGCTCTGCAGTGATGTGAATTCCAGCTTCAAAAAAATTCCTTGATATCAATGTAAGAGGTGGTCATCAAAAGACAATAATTTAATCTTAGTATAGATATATCCAGCTACGGATACAAGGGACAGGGGACTACTAGTTGCCTGAAAACTCAATGGAAGCAGTGTATAGAGCTTTGATTTATAAGGATACTGTAAAATAATATTGCACTATGACAATGACAACAAAGTCAACCAAGCAAGAAGTCTAACTAATTCACCATCTTGAATTTTAATTATTTTCATGTGAATCCTTTTCACTTCCATTTTATTCTAACTCTCTCGTATAAAATCTACACATACCATACCAAAATTGTGTAGTTTAATAGAGTTTAGTACCCAAAAAGAAAAGAAAAAAAGAGCTGCAGATTTCAAGTGGGAAGACTGAATCAACTTCACGGAATTATTATACAAAAGTTTTATTGCATACACAGTCTTCAATGTACCAGTATCCAAATTAGAATGTTCATGCAAAATCAAAGCAAAAAATGTTACTCACTCGATATCATTCCAGCCCACCACCAGGGTTCAAGCAGGTAAGAATGGCCCCCCAATCCTGATCAAAATCAATCAATCAATCAAATAATAAGATTATCAAAACAAACATGCGAGAAAAGGAGAGTAGAAGTTATGATATAAAATGAATTGCACCTGCTCTGGTTCCGGTGGTCCCAGCCTTTTTTAACCCTTTCTTTTTAATAATAAAACTGGAACCAATGAAAACGCTCGAAGAAATTGCCAAAACAAGTCCACGAATGTTGTCGGATGAAATCCCCATATTCAAGGGAAACTCTCAACAGCATATAGAATTGGAGAAGGAACTATATCAAAATTTGCAGAGCCAAGATCTCCAATCCTAATTCCTACACATTCCGAAAAAACACTCAAATACCATCGTCGTACTAAGGATCACAAAATTAAAATTACGAAATGGAAATCGGCCTACCTTCTCTTGGCACTGCCAAAAACAAAAAGGAGCTAGAAATCAACGAGCTCCATAATGCGAAGAAAGTGAAGATGATATAGGATTATTGAGGAAAAAGAGAAGAAAAGAAAGAATCGGAAATGGAAGAGAAAAGGGGCTAGCTGAGTGAGGGAGGAGTGAGTGGCAACGCCAAATCTGTTACTCCAATGCACAAAAGGGGAAACGTTTCACTTCAAAGACCCCACATTTTTAAGATTGCCTCCGCATCCCGCGTTTCTTTCCATCTTTAAATCTTTATTATTATGATATTTATTCCTTAAATATTTATTTATATGAAAAACCCCGGTTAGTTATGTTTCACTATCAGAGTTGTAAATGGGGCGAGATTATCAGGTTCCGGTGGAGATTCGCTCCAATGAAACGGAAAATCTTTATTTTTTTTCCATAAGGTGGGGAGAGGAAAATCTCGATATAATATTTTGTTAATTTAATATAATTAATATGTGAAAGAATGTGCGAGTAGCAATTGCACACAAAATAATGAGCAAGTAATTTTATTGAAAAAATGATAATTTAATTTGTTATTATTTATCAAACTTAAATATTGAATGGATGGATGAAATTTTGAATAACTTGTATGTTAATATGTTCTATTCTACGAGATCTTTCCTACGATAAATTCAAAATGGATAAATAATGAATGAGATATTAACATTCAAAATGAATCAATTGGAATGGTTTGATAGACAAGTAAATGCATGTAAGGTGTCAAAATTCCTTTTAAATTTTGGATTGTAATTACTAGAGAATTAAATCTCATGAAATTAAATGAAATTAATGTTGATTATTAATTATGTAAAGTGTCTTAGTGGGTGGTTATATTGGTTTTAATTTCCACTAATATGAATTAATTCAATAAGATTAATTCTTCGCTAAGTGAATTAATTTTTGAATTAATTGAGAGAAAAACGTTCCAACAGTCTGCCTGCAATAGTAATTTTTCCTCATTCGAAATGGAGATGGACAATTCATGTGAAAAAATTTCTCTCTACCAATTCTTGTTCAATTCCTTGAACTTTTGTTTCGATTCGTTCGTCCTATTTCTTGGTCTTTCGGTGATAATTCGACACACACGGTTAGAATTAGACTCACGCTTATATTGTATCCTCTTGGATACGATTATTGATTACGGAAAAATTTGTTTTAAGGAAACTAATTTTCATCAGGTCTCGGAATCTTTTTCTTATGTTCATCTAGTTCATCTAAATGTTTAATATCCATTTTATTATTTGTGTCCTCAAATTAATCAAATTATTATTATGTTCATTTTATAAGAATCTTTGTGAATTGATTTTGTTAACAATCTTGAGACAAGTTTAATCTTTCCAAAGAAATGTACAAAAAATACCTTGACTGGATTACTTTGGCGCGCGAATTAAATTTCAATTTTTGGGATTATTTATAGAAAGATTAAATCGGATCCTGATTGGACACAATTTACAAAATATAAATAACGAATTTATTTTTGTTTAATTTTGTTTGCTTCTGTTTTGGTGAACATGTTATTTCTTAATCTATCTTAGTTTGTTTGAAATTTCAGAAAATGGTTGATACTTTGATTGGAGATGGATTCAGTGCTAAGAACGTGTCTAGTTTACAGACTAATAAGAACATGGTCACTCTTGAGGATGCACGTCTAACTCTACCATTAACAGCGTGTGTAAGCCACAATGAAATGCCTAATAAATTCACCGGTGTGAATTTTAAAACGTGATAACAAAAAATGTGGTTTTACTTGACTATGATCAATTTGGCTAAGTTCTTGAAGGATGATCATCATGTTATCAGAGAGGATAAGTAAATGTTACTATCGCCTTCAATGCAATTGAAGCATTATGACTTCCTTTGACGTACTTATATATTAATTAATCGGCTTGACTGATGCACTTTAAAGTGTTTATTAAGTCAAGAAAATGGCAAATGAACTGGGGGAACCTCTGGACCATTAGTATAAATCAGAGAATACAGGTTTTGGGCAATTCTTGAATTTTACAATGGTAGATTCTAAAAAGGTCGCAAGTCAACTTCAGAAATTTCATATCATTATCCATGAGATTCATGTTAAATGTATGGCAATTGGTGAATCTTTCCAAGTGGCTGTAATTATAGAAAAATTGTCACCTGGATGGAAAGACTTTTAAAATTACCTAAAACGTAAACAAAAGAAAAATGATTGTTGAAGAGCTTATTGTTAAACTCCGTATTGAGTTAGACACCAGAGATTTGAAGAGGAAAGTCTCCAATGTTGCCAACAAAATCTTGTTCCCACAACTTGTGTACATTTTAATAAGCAACCAACGATTAACAGATCACAAAACATGATGTATAACAGTGAAAAATAGATACATGTGTTGTCGATATAAAATCATTAGACAATTGATTTCAATAGGTGTCATCTCTATTGATTTTGTAAGATCAAAGAATAATACATGACATTCATTAATCAAAGGGTTAAATCAAGATCAAGTTGAAAAGACATAAAAAAGAATGGCACTGAAGCCCATTAGAATTTAAGGTTTTATGTGAAGAAAAACTCAACCTTATTAACTGGAGATCGTAAGATCTAAACTAATTGCATAAACCTTATGAGGTCAATGTGAGAGTCAACCTTAGTCCATATGATGTAAACGGTGATATAAAACGAAAAAGTTTAAGCTATATTTTATTGATTCTCTATGTGTCAGAATTTTGAGCAAAAGAAATCACTTATGTGAGAGTGAAGTGGTGTCTTTTCAAAGGACAGTATAACGGGGCTCTGTTTTCTAAAACTCTTGTAGATATTCACAACCATAATAAACATAACAATGGGAACCAAAAAGGTGTTATTTTGGTACTTGTGCAAGGTATATTATTGTTCACACAAACGACATAATAATTCAAGGATATCATGTCTACTTGTTTGTTAGTAAAGTAAATATATTTTCATCAGACAATGTTTGCTTCCCATTTCATTCATGTGGGAGGATTATTGAAAAAAATGACAAATTTAATTTGTTATTATATGTCAATTTGAGGCTTAAATATTTAATGGATAGAGTTTTGAATAACTTGTAACATGTTAATATGTTCTACTCCATTAGATCTTTACAACGGTATATTATAAGCTCAAAGCAGATAAATAATGAATGAGAAATTAAAGCTCAAAGTGATTGGAATAGTTGTTTAGAGAAGTAAATGCATTAAACTACCAAAATTCCTTTTAAATTATGAAGGGTAGTTACTAAAAAATTAAATCATAATAATGGAATTAATATTCTATACCTTTAACATTTACAATCAGGAGTAATTTTATCCCTAACGTCTAAAATGGTGCAATTTTATCCCTAACTTTGGCAACCAAGAGCAATTTTACCCCCTAACGTTGTCAAGTTAGGTCAATTTGAGAAATAATTCATCAAATTGTCTTCTCAATCATGAATTTTTCCATCTACGCTTTACATATGAGTCGGTTTATCACTCATTAGGAACAGATCATAAATATATGATTAAACATGAAATTTTAAAAAAAAATTTAAAAAATATATTGTCTATTGTATGAGTTGGACAAAAAAAATCCAAAATATTTCGTCGAATTTATAAATATTAATCTTCAATTCAAATCACAGAAAATATGAAATCTTTTTTTAAAACAAACTGACATGCAATTAGTGCAAAATAAAGAACAAAATATGCGTGTTTTATAATAATATCTTAAATTGATTCAACTTCCCAATGTTAGGGGGTAAAATTGCTCTTGGCTACCAACGTTATGGGTAAAATTGCTTCTTGCTATAAATGTTATTTCTTTTGTTAAAAATCATAGTAGACTTTGAGTTATTCCGCTTGTTAAGAATCGTTTTAGAACTTTAGTTCCTTTGTTAAAAATCATCTTAGCCTTTGAATTATTCTGTTTGTTACAAATCGTTTTAGATTTTGAATTATTCCGTTTGTTAAAAATCTTTTTAGACTTTGAGTTATTCTGTTTGTTAAAAATCAACTTAGACTTTGAGTTATTTCATTTCGTAAAAACGATTCGGTTGGTAAAAAAGTTGTTATAGACTATGAATTGGTTTTGTTTGGTAAAAAAGTCGTTTTAAACTTAGGTGCTATTTGATAAAACTGAAAATTAAGTGCTGAAAAAATAAGTACTGAATTTTAAGTGCTGAATATTATAAGTGTTGAAAATATTGAATGATTTTATTTTTAAAAAAATATTAGTGGATAATGTTTAACTTAAAATGATAAGTTAAATATTTTGACTCATCAAAATAAGTAGTTTTTAACTTAATTAACTAATTTAAGTAGTGGAAAAACAACTGTTATCAAACGCACTTAAATTAAATAAGTGCTTAACATTTTAATTTAAGCAATTAAGTGGTTTATCAAATAAGGTCTTAGAGTTGGTTTTGTCTGATTAATTACATGGAATTATTAATAAATATAAAATAAAGATAAAATAAATAATAATAAAATAAATTGAATACTACACTAAGGTAACCATATAAATTACCCTATACATATCCCAAAAGATGAAAGCTTATTCTGAATATGTCATATATGAATTTTCATTACGAAATGAAAAGTGGACACAATTAATTTATTGATAAAAGTAAAATAGAATGTGAGTGATTAATTAACTAAATAGATATTTTTCATATTCATAAGTGGAGAATAAATGCTCTCTATGGCTTGCGGCTAGGGCATGCGAGGGAGTCTTCGTGAAAGGGTGAGGGAGCGGCTTAGGGATCGGGTGGCGAAGGGCGACGGGATGGCCGTGGGGTCATCGGTGCAGGCGGATCTGGTGATGGTGAAGGGGAGCGGCATTGTTTCTGGATCGGGTGGCTTGAGATCGTCGGATCTGGGGGAGGCGGCGCGCGGTGGAGTTTTTAGGAGGGAGGGAGACGGATCTGGCGGTGGGCTGTGTCTGGCTACGATGTCGGGTTTTTCGGCCGGCTGTCCGGAAGGGGCAGCTGGATCTGAGGAGGGCGATAGGATTTGGGCAGAGATGGAGGGTGATCGGGCGGTACAGAAGGAGTGCAGAATGGCAGATGGTTTGAATTTTCCTAGAGAAGCCGGGGTTGGCTCAGGGATGTGGCTGGGGGGGAATTTGGATGAGGTGGTGCAGGGTTTAGCCTTTCCCGTTAATTTACCAATTAATAATGAAAGGAGTTCTGATGAGAGGTCAGGGATTCATAGGCCGGAATCTTTGGTTTCCATGGTGGAAGGCGGTGATCTGATGGATAAGGTGGCAGAGCAACGCCCGAGAAATAGGAAGATCTCTTGGAAGGATACAATTATGGGTATAGTAGAGGAGGGGACCTCCTTGAACGGAGGTCGGGAGGAGGAAGATTTGGAGGATATTTTGTCTGATTCTGATGTGGAGGATGAGGAACAAGAGGATCCTTTGTGTCCTGTGATTCGTTTGTCTTCTGTTGATAAACGATCCCTTCGTTCTAAATGGAAATTATCTCTGATTGTGACAGTTCTGGGTAAAAGAATTGGTTTCAGTTATTTTTCTCAAAGAATTCAGGCTCAATGGGCTAAAAAAGGAAGGGTCAGTATCACTGATTTGGAAAATGATTATTATGTGATTAAATTTACAGAGGCTGAAGATTATGAAGCTGTTATTAATGGGGGGCCTATATTATTTCTAATCATGTGCTGACCCTAAGGCCATGGGTTCCTAACTTCAATCCAAGGGATTGTTCGGTTAATAGAATTCTGACTTGAGTGAGATTCCCGGGTCTTTCGATTGAGTATTATAATGAAATTTTTCTAAAGAAAGTTGGTGGGCTTGTTGGAAAAGTTCACCATGTGGATAAAAAAAACTATTGGGACAGAAAGAGGCAAGTTTGCTAGAGTTTGTATTGATATTGATCTAGCCAAACCCCTTTTGTCTAAATTCTGCTTACAACATACTATTTACTATATTGAGTATGAAGGAATCCATAATATTTGCTATGAATGTGGGATGTTTGGGCACACTTATGAGGGTTGTCCTAAAAAGAAAAAATTAAACGAAGTTTTATTGGATACTGGTGAGGATAGAGGTGAGGGTATCTAAGGGGATGAGAGGAATTTCGGCCATTGGATGGTTGCTAAGCGTTCTGCGAGGCGTATGACACGTGCTTCAGTGGCCCATAATATTCCTCCTGACATCAATAATGACCAATTTCTGATCCATAATGATTATGGGAGAAAGGATTCGATTAGCCCGATGGCAAAAGAGCTTGATGTTAGACCTATGGAAGTCAATTCTGGCTCAAGATTTAGGGTTCTTCAGGTGGAGGAAGATCAAAAGTGCTTGGAGGAAGACCCTGGGCCTCCTCTTGAGCAATTAGAGATGGGCATGCCGGATTTGGAACTTGTGGATCCCTTGGGAAATAATGTGGATGCAGTTAACCCTCTTTTTGAGTCCAAGGAAGAGGTCCAGGGTTGTGCTCAGGTTCATTTTCCTCAAACAAATGGAAAAAATAAAGAGATTGGTTCCCCGAAAGGCAACATTGAGGCCAGAAATGTGAAAGCCATGGGAGTCAACAAAATGAGTATGAAAAAACTCAAGGGTGGTCATAAGAATAACCAAAATTCAACTGGTTTCTTTGAGAAAAAGGGGTCTACAGGGACCTCTACTAGGCTCTTAGGAGCCCCTAATAAATATCTGGTTTAGTGGGTCGAGCCTGTGTTTGTTGTCCTCCTTGTTGATGGAATTTTTTTTGTGTGGAATGTTCGAGGAGCGGTAAGCAAGGCTACCCGTGTCCATGTGAAGGATTTAATTAAACAGTTTAACCCTTCTTGTTTTGCTTTACTGGAGACTAAGATCAGTGGAGTAAAAGCAGATGAGGTGATTAAGAATTTTAGAAGTTGGAAGTGTGTTAGATCGGAGGCTATTGGCCGTGCTGGTGGGATCTGGCTTTTCTGGAAGCCTGATCGTGTTCATTTTGATATCGTAAAGATGGATAAGCAATTTATTCATGTTAAAGTCATTCATCCTGGTAATAACTCTTTCTTTGTTACTATTGTGTATACTGATCCTATCCTTGCCAATCGAAAGCGTCTTTGGGGGGTTCTTTTTAGTATTAGTACTTGTATGGTGAAGGCTTGGTTTGTTGCTGGAGATTTTAATGATATTGCTTTTATGAGTGATCAAAGAGGAGGTGGTAATCATTATATTAATCAGTGTCTTAATCATAAACAAGATATGGATTTGTGTGGGTTATCAGATCTTAGTGCCGCTGGCCATGGAAACTTAATAGTACCTTTGTTCGGTTGGATAAAGTTTATGCTAATATTTTGGCTCAGAGTAGATTTCCTGAAATGGCTGTGTTAAATCTCCCATTCCGTCATTCTGATCATTGTCCTATCCTTGTCAGACTGGTGAGATCTCCTCATCCTAAAGGGGTTAGACCGTTTAGGTATCTGGTGGCTTGGGAGTCCCACCCTGAGTTTAAAAATTTTGTTCATGACAACTGGAAACCTCAGTCTAATGTTTTACAGGCAGCAGATGGCTTTAGAAATAACGTGGTGGGCTAGAATAAAAACATTTTTGGCCACATTGTCAAAAGGAAGCATAAAATTCTGAGTAGGATTGAAGGTATTCAACGAACCTTGGAGATCAGGTATGACCATAGTTTGAATTGTCTTCTCAGAACTCTTCAGAATGAATTGGAAGCTGTTTTGAGGCAAGAAGAGTTGCTTTGGTTTTAAAAATCTAGGAAAGCTTGGATTAATGATGGAGATCGTAATACTAGATATTTCCATCTTTCTACTGTTATTAGAAGGAAGAACAATGGTCTTGATGATATCAAAGATCCCAATGGTGTTTGGGTTTATGAGGATGAAAATATCCGTCTTTTGGCTCTCAATTTCTATAAAGAGTTGTTCCAAGAGGATTTCGTGGACTTTGATAGAGCTCTGTCTAGGGCTACTTTTCCTACGATTTCTAAAGATAAGATTCTTGAATCCTTTCATCTGATTGATCATAAAGAGATTGCTCAGGCTTTCTTTAGCATTGGGGCTACTAAAGCTCCTGGTGTTGATGGGTTCCCGGTAGGTTTCTATCATAAACATTGGGAAGCTGTGAAGGATGGGATTTTCAATTTTGTTGAGGGGATTTTTAGGGGTTCTGAGGATATTAGGCTGGTGAATAAAACTCTTCTTGTTCTGATTCCTAAGGTGGAAAAGCCTTCCTCTTTTTTACAAATGAGGCCTATTAGTCTTTGCAATGTGCTTTATAAGGCAGTTACCAAATTGTGGCTAATAGACTTCGGTGTATTCTCTCGGATATTATTAGCCAGAATCAAGGTAGTTTTGTCCCTGGGAGACAGATGATGGACAATATTGTTATTGCTTAGGAGATGGTTCATTCTATGAAAGTGAAAAAAGGCAAGCATGGTATCGTGGCTCTTAAACTTGATCTGGAGAAAGCCTATGATCGGCTTAACTGGAATTTTCTTATTGATAGTCTGAAGAGAGCTGAGATTCTGGATAACTGGAGGAGGTTAATTGAGGTTTGTATTACTTCTCCAGTGTTTCAGGTTCTAATCAATGGGGATATGTCTGATGAGTTTACTCCTTCTAGGGGTATCCGCCAAGGGGATCCTATGAGCCCTTTCTTGTTTGTTATTGCTATGGAGAGATTGACTCACCTTATTCAAGAGGTTGTGGGTACTGGGAGCTTTCATCTTGTTTCAATTAATAAATTTTTTCCCCCGGTTACTCATTTGTTCTTTGCGGATGATGTTATGATCTTTGTCGAAGGAAGTGAGGAGCAAATTAGTGTGATTATGGATATCCTTAAAGACTTTTGCTCTGCTTCAGGCCAAAAGCTTAATATCCAGAAATCTCGAATGTTGTGCTCTAAGAATATGGATCAAAGGGTCTGTAAAAGGCTAAGTGAGTTATCAGGTATTCCTCTTACTAATTATTTGGGTAACTATTTGGGGATACCTCTCCATAGTGATAGAGTTTCTAAAGCTTCTTTTAAAGATATTTTGGACAAGACTAATAGTAAGTGTGCTAATTGGAAAGCTAAATCCATTTCTCTTGTGGGCCGTCTTACCTTGATTCAATCGGTGAACTGTGCGGCTCCTAATCATATTATGCAAGCTTGTCAGTTGCCTGAGCCTGTTCTTTAAGATCTTGATAAAATCAATCGGCGTTTCCTATAGGGGGACTCGGGAGAGGGGGAAAAATTCATCTTGTTCCTTGGAAAGAGGTTTATAAACCTAAAAATAAGGGAGGCCTTGGGATTAGACAAGCTAGAGACAATAATAAAGTGTTGTTAATGAAGCTCCTTTGGAGGATGTGTCAATCCTCGTTCGCTCTTTGGGTTCGGTTTCTTTGCGGGAAATATAGGAAGGATAGGATTTTTGGGGGTCCTAAAGAGAGAATTCATAATTGCTCCTTTTTATGGAAAGGGGTTAATGCTGTGTTTTCTGAGTTTTGTTCTGGGATTGGTTGGTCGGTGGGCAATGGTAGATCAATTAGTTTTTGGAACGATGCCTGGCTTGGGAAACGACCTTTAATAGATATTTGTTCTTATCCTCCGCCTCTTGAGATTCGAAATTGGAGTATTGTTGTGGATTCGGAGGGGGATTGGGATTGGTCCAAGTTTGATTCTTTCCTTAGTCTAGATACCCTCCTGAAAATCCGGGGGGTTAAAGTTAGTAGTAAAGAGGAAGATGAGGATATTCACTGTTGGAAGTTTACTAACAACGGTGCTTATTCTTGTAAATCTGCTTTTGAGGCCTTTAATCAGAGTTTGGATGATCCTCCTTCGAACCTTTGGAAGTTTATTTGGGACTTGAAAGTTCCTTACCGGATTAGGATCTTCCTGTGGCTTAGTGTGAAGAATAGGCTGCTTACAAATGTTGATAGGAAAAGACGTCATTTGGTGGATTCTGATGCTTGTAGTAGATGTAGAGCTCATGCAGAAACAATTTGCCATGTTCTTAGAGATTGCACAAGGAGTAAGGATGTGTGGAGGAAAGTTCTTCCTGTCCAGGTTCTCTCTGCTTTCTTTGCCTATTCAGAACATGATTGGTTTAGTGAGGGGGTTAGAGGGAATCTGTTGGCTGAGCTGGAGCATGGTGCTATCCTTTTTGCTGTTGTCTGCCACCAAATTTGGCATTGGAGGAATGCGGTTATCTTTGGAGAAGGTGTTGTTGTTAATCCTAATATGCTTGCTTTCTTTACTAAAAAAGTTAATACAATCATTGAAAGCTTCAAGGTTGACAATTTAGCTAGTTCCATCCAGAGGACTGTTGTTCATCTCATTGGCTGGAGTAGACCAGGAGAGGGGATGGTTGTTGTCCTCAGATGTGACTCTAGCAAGTGTACTAGATACAAGTAATAAAGTGATAAGTCAAGTATCGTATCCACAGGGATTGAGATCAAAATGATATGAGAAAATCGTTGCAGAACAGAGTGTGTGTGTGTAAAGGTATCTTCTTAGTAGGATTGATTGTTTGAGTGTGGACAGTTAAGACAAAAGTGTGCTACAGTTATGAAGGATATGACAAATAGAAGACAGTTTAAAGGATAGAACAGGCTAGGCGCTGCCGAACAGGTTGTGCAAGACCATACAACACTCCAATGAATTTATGACATTACCAATGAAGTCAAAGTATCAGCTTTAATGCCCACTTAAGTCAACTTTCGTGTGTTCTTAAGTTCCTAAGATTTACTAGAGCCAATAGCGTCCTAAAGGAACTTTCTCTCTTGCATTAAGATCAAAGCCGCATTTCGTTAAGAAAACCTTTGACACAACCATCTAACATGTCTGCTTCGAGGTTGCGAGATTGATAGAGATATCAGTGAAGATGCAAGTAGTGTCCTAACATTCATCTATCACATGCATATATGCCGAAGCACAGAAATAAAGAACCTCATCAACACATCATTGGCAAAATACTAAACATTCATTGAAAGAGTTATAGAACTTACATAACCAGCCCGGACTGGCCGTGCCTATTCAAAATGGATTACTCACTCATATCGAGCAGTGAGCAATCAGAAGTTCTTGATACATTCAGAAGCTCCATTGGAGCTTTTTTTCTCACGCCTAAGAAGTGACTTTTCTGTTCTAACATAAAAATAAACTAACCGATGATGAACATGCCCTATCTTTCCTTTGCTCCATCTATTAAAGGAGAAAGACTAGGGCCAAAATTGGTACCCGAAAAGTACCCAAGAAAAAGAAAAGTACAGAAAAATAAGTCAACACTTTACTAAAACTAAAACATAGTAGAAAATAATCATTGATCTTTTTGACCCTTGAACACTCAAGGGTCGAAACTTCTTGTCTCGTGTTGCTTTAGGAAATGCCACCTGAACACTTTTCCACCTGCTGCCTCTGCCTCTGCCACCTCTGATCTGTCGCTGTCCGTCATCGAGTATCCGGCGTTTAACCGCTGGATCATAGAAAGGCTCCACTCCTCCTTGGCAGTTGCGAAACAAACTGTTTCCAGCGAGTTAGGCTTTTTATCAATGCTTATCTGCAAAAAAGACATTAATCAGTCCTTTTATCTTGCAATATAATGTAAAAACACCCAAATTCTCATATAAATATTATGTTAAACTTAGTCAATTTCATGCCTAACAAATACCCCCAAATTGAACCTTTGCTTGTCCTCAAGCAACAAATTGTAAGAAAGAATACTGTAACAGAAGAGAGTTAGGAATGAAATTTTGCAGAGAATGCTAAGGGGAACAGAGATTATTTTGCCCAATGAGGAAATTAACAGATGCGTGCTATGATTTTATCAAAGAGTTTAGAGCTTATTTTAAACAGTGTGTCCTTTTACTCGAGAACTTCCTTAAAGCTTAAAATTTAAACTTCTACTTTCACAAGAAGTTACCAACTCGCCAGACATGCCTCACTAAGGAATGGAATAACTCACTCACTCTCGCATGGCATTTATTTACCATAAGAAAAAGAATTCGATTTCACTCCTCAGCTCAGTCACCACACCCTTAGGGTGTGAGTTTGCCTATTGGTCCTGAATCTATGGGTCAAAATTCTTCCAAGCATAGTCCAAAGGACTTGACAAGGGTTGTAATGTTAGGCTCAGGTTCTGGTTTGACAGTGAAAAGCTATTTCAGTGTATGAATTCTGTCTTTATGCAAATTATTTAACCGACACAGCTTTCAACACTCAAAGTGATTTACCCATTACCACATTCAAACATCCTGTTTTCTTAAAACAACCTACCCTTTCTATTCATATCAATCATTAAAGATCTTTCCACCCAAACACAAACTTCCCAGGTTTCTTTCTATCTTATCTTTAGCATTATCTGCTCAACTGCCTTTGCTATGTAGTTTTAAAAGCACATGATTTCAATTTAAACAGTTGGTTTTGAAGCACAAGATAGAACTCATGGTATTTAGGAATATCAGTGAAAGGACGGGGTCTCTTTGCGTGGTTTTCAGAAAGAACAGGTTATGGCTCAAGTTGGGTACCCTAAAACGTGAGTACAAAGCACAGGTGGCTTTTTGTGTAGTGGAAAGGGGAACTAATGCCTTTTTCTTCCTATGCTTGTCAAAAAGAATCTCCATTTCAACAGGGCAAACCAAGGCAAATTCTCCCTAAAGATAGTGAGTGCTGGCCCTCTCAGAAAAGAATCAATGCATACTATAGATGCACTTTTAGGCTCGAGTTCTCACTATATTTGGGAAAATGCAGTAAGACAAGGGTTACTAATTGTGAAAGAAGATTTAAAAATTAAAAAATTTTTGGAACTTCCCGATTCGGGGAGACAAAATTCAAACAAACAAGTAAAACTAAACAATTCCATCAAAACACGCACAGTCTGTTTAGTGATTCCCATTGAACACAAATCAATCGAATAGATAATGATTAAACAAGGAGATGAGAGAACGGAGAAACGAAAATCACAGAAATCACAAAATCACAAAGGAAATTTGCATCAAAGATTCTCAAGGGATATTTGTTCTACATCAAGTCACTAGTTAAACAAACTGAATTTTAAAGCATTTATCATGTTATGCCTGCATTTATTGTGATACACAATCCCCACCCCCAAATTAAAACAGAACATTGTCCTCAATGTTATAATGATGGCAGCAGATTGTAGATAATTTAAAGCATAACAACACAGGCAGAGCACAGTTGGATAGAGTAAGGGTGTTAGAGGTTACCAAATGCTAAGACAGCGACAATGTTGACAGATCAGGCGGGCTGGGAAAGAGAGGAGTTAACCTCTCTATCCGCAGCGGCAGGAATGCCCTCCCCTTTCGAGGAAGTTTCAGCATTAACATTAGCAGTAGCAGGTGTTTCAGGCATTTTTCTTACCAGACTCTTGATAGAAAAACCGGATGGACTCTCCTTGCCATGCTCCTCAATACAGATGGTTTTGAGCATGCCGATCGATACCTCATGTGACTTATACTTTTGCTCGAGTGCAAATATCATCTCACGGTTGGTTTGGTTTTGAGCAATCATGGCATTGAACTTGTCAAGGATGTCCTCGCTCGAAAGCTTTGCACATTTCTTATAGAAGTTCAGATCCTTTGGCAGCTCGACCTGTTCAGAATCCGATGAGACCGACACAGCTGGTTCACTTTTCCTCTTCCGGCTTTCAACTTTCCTTGATGTAACAAAGTCCGACATCCAAACCCACTTCCCGTTCACCATTTTACCAAACAACATCTTCTGTAGGCTCTTTAGGTCAATCTGGTCTGGATGGTTCACAATAGTGAGCCGAGAGTGGTCCTCAGGCTTAAAAACTCCGATAGATTCAGCAATTCTAGTGACAATGCTCCCGCAGCAGATGAGCGATGAGTTCTTCTTACAAAAAGCACTGATGTACTCCCCAAACCAGTAACCTAAGTTCATTCTTGGCCCAATTGACATGCTCCACAAAGCTGTAAGGTCTGCATGCGGCATAGTAGCTTGATTTTCTCGGGCAAAGATTGTGCCAGACACCAGCTTGTGCAAGTAACGAACAGCATAGTCATCAATATTTGACGCCTTGGAGACGCTCCCGTCATAATGCTGCTGACCTGTAAGAGAATTCCAGAAGGCAGTAGGGTCAAAGACATCAGGGGTCTTGGTGAATGCTTCCTTGTAGCTCTCGGACTCTAGGTCATCATCATCCGCAGCACCTAACATTTGGTTAAACAGGTTGAGCGAAGGCCTCTAAGTGTGACCCATAAGCCTGAAACTGAAGTTCCCTTCTTCTTCAGGATCGGTGATCTCAGCATCGTGCTTGAAGGTAGCCAGGAATTCTAGCGTCAGTTCTTTGTATGCAGGCTCTTTCATCTCAAAGAAGCAGCCGAAATGGCCTGCCTCCATGAGCGTGCGCACGCGATCTTCAAGCTTTAGCCGCCTCAAGGTGTCCCAACAAACTGTTCTTATGGGCCCGAAATCAAGCTTAGCCAGATCTTCGTAGTACTTTTGCACCTCAGGATCCTTGAACTGAGAGAGCTTTTTCACAAGCTTTTCATCCGGAACGAAAGCGACCGTGCTTGGTTCCGTCATCTTCCCTTTTGCTTTTTCCTTCTTGGTCGACCCCTCGACTTTCACGTGTTTTCCCAATCCTCTAGTTCTCATCTGTAAATCAAACTAAATAGGAACTTTTGCACCGTGTTATGAGAGAAACAGAAATCTTGGTAAAGGTGAGCGAATAGTGCGTAAAGAAAAATTTAGGGTAACCAGCAGTCTGCATCCTTTAAGTAGAAAGGAGGAGACAGATCTCTTGAGCTACCGCCCTAAAGACCATCTCCTAATTTGCCACCTGGACGAAATAGATGATTACCCCGGGCGAAAAGACACAAGGGTACAATAAATCTTGCATTTACGGCAAGCTATCTACTTTATATTTTTCCGAGGGGACGATTAGGCTGAAATTACCGCCTAAAGACAGTTGATTTGACGCGTCCCATATCTTCTTTTTTTATTTTTGAATTTATTCCCCCCCAAAACTATTACGACCTAACTCCATATCCCTCTAAAGGTTACACAAGCAAAACTAAAAACTTCACTCTTATTGACAAGGGTAGAAGTTTTACATTTTTCCTTGCGAAGATATTGATTAAAACCATGGTTAAAGCAAAAATCAGACAATGTAATTGTTATCAGGTTAATGACTTAACACATGATGAGGAAAAATAAAAAAAACTTGTTTGGAGGGGTACTTTCCTGCTGCAATTGGTGTTTGCAGCGAACACCTTGTGTCTCTGTTCATTGGTGCGAAGGATCCTGGAAGTGAACAGTGTCAATCTTCCTCTTGTGGTCATTCTCAAGATATGGTTTGAGACGCTGCCCATTTACTTTGAAAGGAGCATCACCATTTTTGAAAATTTCCACCGCTCCATGCTCGAACACCCTGTGTACTGTGAATGGTTCTGACCATCGTGACTTAAGCTTTCCTGGAAACAGTCGCAGTCTTGAGTTGAACAGAAGGACATTTTGACCTTCGTGAAAGACTTTTTCCTGGATCTTTTTATCGTGCCACTGTTTGGTCTTTTCCTTGTAATTGACTGCATTCTCATAGGAGAACAGCTTGAATTCTTCCATGTCGCACAGTTGCATGCGTCTCTGTTCTCCAACAGCCTGTGTCTCAAAATTTAAGAATGTTAATGCCCAAAAGGCCCTGTGTTCCATTTCAACGGGTAGGTGACAAGATTTTCCGTATAACAATATAAACGGAGACATTCCGATTGGTGTTTTATAGGCTGTCCTATATGCCCAAAGAGCATCGTCAAGCTTGTTTGCCCAGTCTCTCCTAGAACTGCCAACAGTTTTCTCTAAAATTCTTTTGATTTCACGATTGGAAATCTCCACCCGTCCACTCGTTTGTGGATGGTACGGTGTGGCAATTCTGTGAGAGACTCCAAGCTTGCCCATCAGCTTTTCAAATTTGGCATTGCAAAAGTGGGTTCCTTGATCACTAATGATCGCTCGTGGGACACCGAATCTAGCGAACAGCCTTTTCAGGAACTTTACAACCACACGGGCGTCATTGGTGGGACTAGCCATTGCTTCAACCCACTTACTCACATAATCTACAGCCACTAAGATATATTTATTCCCAAAAGATGTAGGGAATGGACCCATAAAATCTATGCCCCAGATATCAAAAATTTCACAAACAACTATCTTGTTGAGAGGCATGGCATTTCTAGCCAAGATGTTGCATGTTCGTTGGCACTCATTGCAAGTTCTAACAAACAAATTGGCATCTTTAAAATGTGTTGGCCAGAAAAAACCTGATTGAAGAACCTTGGCTGCAGTTCTGCTAGCTCTATGGTGTCCTCCAGCTTCTCGGTCATGACAATGGCTAAGCACATCCTGTTGCTCCTCCTGAGATATACATCTTCGAATAATTTGATCAGCGCACAACCTGAAAAGATAAGGGTCATCCCAAAAATAATATTTAATTTCAGAAAAAAACTTCCTCGTCTGATTCGTGGACAGGTTGTGCGGCTTGAGCAAACTCGCAAGGCAATTAGCAATATCGGCAAACCACGGTGCAGACTGTGCGGCATATAGATGCTCGTCTGGAAATCTTTCCAGAATCTCTGGTTATTCCTGGCTGCCTTGGTGAGAAATCCTTGACAAATGATCAGCCGCGACATTTTCAGTTCCCTTTTTATCCTTAATCTCGAGATCAAACTCTTGAAGTAACAATAGCCAGCGGATTAACCTCGGCTTAGCATCCTTTTTCGCGAACAAGTAGCGTAGCGCAGCGTGGTCTGTGTGCACAACTACTTTGGATAACACCAAGTAAGGTCGAAATTTGTCGAAGGCATACACAACTGCAAGAAGCTCCTTCTCTGTAGTTGTGTAATTCTGCTGGGCATCGTTTAGCGTCTTGCTTGCATAGTAAATTGGCCTAAACTTTTTCTCTATCCTTTGTCCAAGGACGGCCCCCACATAAGTATCACTTGTGTCGCACATCATCTCAAAAGGTTGCTCCTAGTCAGGTCCCGCTAGTATGAGCGAGTTGATCAGCTTGCTTTTTAAGAGGTCAAACGCCTTCAAACAGCTTGCGTCAAAGGAAAATTCTGCTTCCTTATGAAGTAATGCTGATAAGGGTAGCGCAATCTTTGAAAAATCTTTAATAAACCTGCGGTAAAACCCTGCGTGTCCCAGAAAACTTCGCACATCTTTTACATTGGCCGGAACAGCCAACTTTTCGATTACTTCCACCTTTGCCTTGTCCACTTCCATTCCTTTTTCTGAAATTTTATGCCCCAGAACAATTCTGCCCGTAACCATGAAGTGGCATTTCTCCCAATTCAAGACCAAACGGGTCTCTTTGCAGCGCACAAGCACGGCTTCGAGGTTGTTTAGACAGCTATCAAAAGAGTTTCCATAAACAGAGAAGTCGTCCATGAATATTTCTACGGTCCGCTCCACCATGTCATGAAAAATGGACATCATACACCTTTGGAAAGTGACTGGAGCGTTGCACAACCTGAACGAAATTCTTCTATAAGCATAAGTCCCATACGGACATGTGAACGTTGTCTTCTCTTGATCCTCACTATGAATTGTGATTTGGTTGTATCCTGAATAACCGTCGAGAAAATAATAGAAGGCATATCCTGCTAACCGCTCTAACATCTGATCAATGAAGGGCAAAGGGAAATGATCCTTCCTTGTGGCTTCGTTGAGCTTTCTGTAATCAACACAAACTCGCCATCCAGTTATTGTTCTTGTGGGCACCAACTTGTCTTTCTCGTTGAGAACTGCGGTTGTTCCTCCCTTCTTTGGCACAACGTGAATAGGGCTGGTCCACACACTATCAGAGATTGGGTAAATAATGCCAGCATCAATAAGCTTGATCACTTCTTTTCGCACAACCTCCTTCATGTGGGGATTTAGTCTGCGTTGCGGCTGGACAGACGATTTGTGCTCCTTTTCCATTAAGATTCTGTGAACACAGACTGCTGGACTGATCCGTTTGATGTCATCAATTTTCCATGCGATTGCATCCTTGTTTCTTCGTAAAACTGTCATGAGTTGCACCTTTTGATCAGGAGTTAACTTCTAGGATATGATGACTGGACTTCCGCTGGGTGGTTCAAGGAAGGCATACTCGAGGTGTGCAGGCAATGGTTTCAATTCTAGTTTAGACACCGGCACAGTTGGTATCTCTGGTGGTTCTTGATGAGTAGGAACAGTCAGATCGAAAGGAGGTGTCAGTAGGTTGGATTCAATAGAACAGCCTGTTCTTCGCATATGTTCACCTCTTCTCCCAATAAAGTCTCCAGAGTGTCCTGTTCTGGATCTTTGAGCTTTTTAGGTAGCTGCTGCTTGTTTTGGAGTATTGACGAACAATCTCTATTGAGTTGTATCATGGAAATGTTTTCCAGCTTCTTTTTGTTAGACAGGATATCCTTGAGGAACTTTGCGTATGTCGGCATTTGTGCCAGTGCTTCAACGAAAGGAATGTTGATGTGCAACTTCCTTAAGGTATCCAACACTTTAGAATTCTGTTCCTCCAGCTTTTTATTGATCAGACGCGTTGGATATGGCACAGGTGGAACATACGGCGGTGGTGGCTTATACATTCTTTCACTTTCCTCTTGATCCGGCTTACTGGTACAGGTTGTCTTCCTGGTTTCATCCTTACTGGGAACAGCTTGTTCCTGTTCCCCTTCAGCTTCTTTGGACGTTCATGTGCATTCAACATCTACATTAGTCGAAATAATGGGTTGCGTTTGCTTACCTGATCTCAGGGTGATTGCCATGACATCACCCTTCGGATTTGGCTCTGTGTTGCTCGGCATTATTCCCTTTCCTTTTGACATAGATACAGCTAACTGGTGAACTTGTGTTTCCAGACTTTTTATCGATGCTTGTGTCTGTTTCATGAACTGCATCATCATTGTTTTCATATCTGGCTCTACATCTTCCTTTTGTGGCACAGGTTGTTTGTAATGCTGCTGAGGTTGCCTTTGGTAGTGTCCTCCCTGCTGTTGTTGATATCTCGGTTGTTCCTGCTGGTTCGGCTGCCCTGTCCATCCAAAGTTCGGATGGTTTCTTGTGCCAGGATTATACGTGTTGGAATATGGGTTAGGTGGATTCCTCTGATTATACCCTGCGTAATCACATTCTGCCTGTGCGCTCTTTCCCTGCTTAACTCCGGGACAGTTGATACTGAAATGAAGACCTCCACAAAAATCGCAAATGTCATTGAATGGTGGTTCGTTGTGAATCGAAGACACATTTATCTTGCCCAGCTGTCTAGCAAGCTGTTCCACCTGACTTGTCAATTTTGACACAACATCATCATTTCCCATCTTCTTCCCTTCACTTCTGGCTGAGTGCCAGTTGTAACTTGTGCTGACTACCTTCTCAATAAGATCATACAAAGCTTGTGGCTCAAGATCTTCTGGGTTACCATTGGCTATGGATTCAATCTGGATTTTGTAGATGTTTGTCACACCATTATAAAAATTCTGCACTTGCATCCACAGAGGGATACCATGATTTGGTACCCTTCTCAATAGCTCTTTGTATCTTTCTCAGGCTTCTGCTAGCGACTCGTCCTCTTCTTGTACAAAGCGCGACACTTCATTTCTCAGTTTTATGGCTTGTCGAGGTAGGAAATATTTCATCAGAAAAGCTCGTGCCATTTATTCCCAACTTGTGATTGTCCCTGGCTGTAAATTTCTTAGCTAGTTCTTTGCTTTGTCCCTTAGGGAAAAAGGACACAGCTTCAATCTGATTGCGTCATCAGAACGCCTCTGTTTGATCTGAATGTGTTGCACAACGTGATGAACTCTTGAATATGCCCATTTGGATCTTCAGATTGAAACCCATTAAATTGTACTGAGGCCTGGATCATCTGTATCATGGACCTCTTCACCTCGAACATGTTGTTCCCCTCGTTGGGTAACACGATACATGATGAATGTCCCTCTGTGGTTGGCCTCGAATAATCTCTGATTCACATAACAGGAGGGTTGTTATTCTATCCTTCTTCTTCTTGGTTTGGTTGAACTGGTTGTTCGGGTGGCACCTTTCCAGCCATTCTTCTCTTTCTTTGTCATTCTCTTTGTCGTGCACGTTGAGCTCCCGCTCTGTTTCATCTACACGTTCTCTCTAATTCGAGATCGATAGGAAAAACAGGAGGTCCAGCTCTGTGCATAAACTGGTAAAGAACTTCTTTTTCCTGCACGCCTTAGCAAACAGATTAAAAACACCCTGTTTCACAGAAATTTCAGATAAATTTTGTTGCTTTCAATCCCCGGCAACGGCGCCAAAAACTTGTTGTCCTCAGATGTGACTCTAGCAAGTGTACTAGATACAAGTAATAAAGTGATAAGTCAAGTATCGTATCCACGGGGATTGAGATCAAAATGATATGAGAAAATCATTGCAGAACAGAGTGTGTGTGTGTAAAGGTATCTTCTTAGTAGGATTGATTGTTTGAGTGTGGACAGTTAAGACAAAAGTGCGCTACAGTTATGAAGGATATGACAAATAGAAGACAGTTTAAAGGATAGAACAGGCTAGGCGCTGCCGAACAGGTTGTGCAAGACCATACAATACTCCAATGAATTTATGACATTACCAATGAAGTCAAAGTATCAGCTTTAATGCCCACTTAAGTCAACTTTCGTGTGTTCTTAAGTTCCTAAGATTTACTAGAGCCAATAGCGTCCTAAAGGAACTTTCTCTCTTGCATTAAGATCAAAGCCGCATTTCCGTTAAGAAAACCTTTGACACAACCATTTAACATGTCTGCTTTGAGGTTGTGAGATTGATAGGGATATCAGTGAAGATGCAAGTAGTGTCCTAACATTCATCTATCACATGCATATATGCTGAAGCACAGAAATAAAGAACCTCATCAACACATCATTGGCAAAATACTAAACATTCATTGAAAGAGTTATAGAACTTACATAACCGGCCCGGACTGGCCGTGCCTATTCAAAATGGATTACTCACTCATATCGAGCAGTGAGCAATCAGAAGTTCTTGATACATTCAGAAGCTCCATTGGAGCTTTTTTTCTCACGCCTAAGAAGTGACTTTTCTGTTCTAACATAAAAATAAACTAACCGATGATGAACATGCCCTATCTTTCCTTTGCTCCATCTATTTAAAGGAGAAAGACTAGGGCCAAAATTGGTACCCGAAAAGTATCCAAGAAAAAGAAAAGTACAGAAAAATAAGTCAACACTTTACTAGAACTAAAACATAGTAGAAAATAATCATTGATCTTTTTGACCCTTGAACACTCAAGGGTCGAAACTTCTTGTCTCATGTTGCTTTAGGAAATGCCACCTGAACATTTTTCCACCTGTTGCCTCTGCCTCTGCTACCTCTGATCTGTCGCTGTCCGTCATCGAGTATCCAGCGTTTAACCGCTGGATCATAGAAAGGCTCCACTCCTCCTTGGCAGTTGCGAAACAAGCTGTTTCCAGCGAGTTAGGCTTTTATCAATGCTTATCTACAAAAAGACATTAATCAGTCCTTTTATCTTGCAATGTAATGTAAAAAAACCCAAATTCTCATATAAATATTATGTTAAACTTAGTCAATTGCATGCCTAACAATGGTTAAGTTGAATACTGATGGTTCGTGTCTTGAGAACGGCAGAATCGTTGCTGGAGGTGTTTTAAGAGATGCTGGTGGTGCTTGGTTGTCTGGTTTTGCTCAGAATCTGGGTTTGGGCTCTTCGTTTACTGCGTAGCTCTAGGGTAATCTTTCTGGGCTTAGGTTCGCTATAAATCTGGGTCTTAAAAGAGTGTTTATGGAGTCAGACAACCTGGAGGCAGTCAAGATGATTTCTGACAAAAAGGCTCTGTGTTTAGGTACCCAGAATTTAATTAAAGAGATTAGAAGGGTTTGCTCCTCCTTCGATTCCATCAACTTTTGCCATTTTTCAGGGAGCAGAATCGGGTGGCTGACCGGCTTGCTGCTGAGGGCCATGAGAGGGTGTTGGGCATCTCAACTTTCTCTTCTCCTCCAGACTTCCTGTTTTCTTTACTCTCGGATGATAATGAAGGAAAATAGGCAAACGTTTGGCAGCGGAAATATAAAAATTTTAACCTATTTCCTTTAACCAAGATCTGTTAATCGTTATTTCATATAAGGAGAGATAGAAGGAAATACATTTTGAAGTTCTATCTACTGTTGCAATCGAAGTGCCGTCAACTCTTACTCTGAGTTCACGAGCACAAAACAAAAACACAATTCAAACAAGGTTCTCAACCGTATAATAGCAACCAAAGTAGATTGCCTCTAATTAATCAACACAAGATCAAGGAGTAAAAGAAAGAGATGAAAATCAATTGATCGGAAGCAAGCGGTGAACGATGATCCACTACAGTAGGGGGTCGAAATTCACTCTCTCCGGGATAGCTAGGGCTGGCCGAAATTTACAATTAAGGGGGGTATATATAGCCTCTTCCATCTAAACCCTAGTCAGATAGAATTAGGTTACTGAATAAGAATTTAATTCGAAATAAAACTCTTATTGTTATTATCTATAATTATATTAAATATAAAGATAATAATAACTTATTGATAGGATAATAATAGAAGCAATTTAATCTCATTAAACCTCCTAACTTATTTATCTTATAATTTATTTAATTCACAATCATAATCTGATTATAATTGTTTAAAAATAAATTAATTCCTTTATGTATTTAATACATAAATTCGCCCCCCCCCCCCCCCCCTCATGTTACTGGGCCTTAGTGGACTCAGTTGGGCTTCCGTCAATTAATTAACATCTGTTTCTCTTTTGGGTTCCAAGTCTTATGTGTGACCCATTAGGTTCTTATTGCTTCTAGCCGTATACAACTATTAAATTAATTTTCTCAAAATTATATTTAATCTTTGTATAACAGAATGAGTACGCGAACTGTGATTGGCAGATCCGAAACATTCCCCCAGAGCTATAAGAAGACAGGTTGATTCTGTCGTTGACCTTTCCGTATTAGTTACAATATAATTTGATTCTTCATCAACTACATCGTTGAACTGAATCTTATGACTATGGATAATGTCAAGTCATATATAGCGAGACGTTCGTTTTACTTGTACAGGACGAGTTAACTCCAATTAGATAGGTTAAGTGAAATATGCATTTCAAGTCTTAAGCTATCACCTTGCAAGGATTTAGAGTTAAGTCTTCCACAAGCGATCCTTGGACGTATCTCCCATTTATCAGGAGTGATAAATGCTCAATCCAATGTATAACTATCATGTAATTACTTCCTGTGATACCAAACGTCTGCCGTACACACCCCAGAGTCATCCCTGTTATGGATCGTGTTACAACAGGATCAAAACATCACATTCCATAATCCAGAATCACTAATTAACATTCCTTTGAGTCTTAGGATTACTTATACCTATTAATACCAATGAGATGAACAGGTGACAAGGATGAATCTACCCATCATGTTATCTCAAGTCGGGTCCCCAATCCTAATGAACTTTTTTTTCATTGGATCCACGTAACTATTCAGGTATCTGCATATCTGAAGCTTGTGAGATCAGCTCTCTGTCTCGACAGAAAACATTGTTACATGCAAGTCTCAACAGTGTTATGTCAATCCCTATTCAAAACATATCACTTGACTTGAGGTGGTTTTAAGTTTATTAGTTTATTATAATGTTTCGTCTCACTTCATGCTTGTATGAACACTTTATAATCACTTTAAATAAACTCAGGGATTTCCTTTTATTAGACTTATTTAGTTCTTTAAAAGAGGTTGCCTTTATACAGTTATGAACCATATCTTATTAAAACAAATGACATAAAGAACAACTCATTACATTAGGTTTATATCCTGTGACAATTGTCTATAGGACACTAAACCCCAACAGATAATATGGGAGTTAGCTTTCCTAGGCTAATTTCGGGCTAGTTTGGGTTGGTGTTTTGCTTGTCTTTTCTTTCTTTTTCCTACCAAAAAAATAATATTATTAAGATAATTTAATTAAGACATAAAAGCAAGGACAACATTGATTATAAAATTTTAAAGATAACTGAGTTTTTGGCATAAATTTTGATGACTGACTTTTTGACATAAATTTCCTCTGGATTCAGAGATTGTCATTGGATATCGGTTTTCAAAGGAATTGTTTGCGTTTTCACATTACCATTTTATGTTGGGGTTGTTCTACAACAATTATTAAAGTAAATATTAACTGTGATTTAGGTTATAGGTAAATTAATAATTATAATTTTGAACTATTTTTGGACTTGTTAATTATATCTTTTTAGATTATTGAGTTGTCTTTATAAAATGTTCAACTATAATTAGATTATTTAGAAATTGGTATAACTACGTGGCTTTGATTGTCTATTTGAAAATATCGGGATACGTAGGAAGCTTGATAATAATTTATTATCAAGTCCAAGTCGAATAGATAAGGAATATAATTGTGTTTTAACTGTTAGATGTCTGTAACTCCTCCCCGTCATAATTTATACCCTCTTGGGGTTGGGTCTCACATTTAAATCAATTAGTTAAATTAAATTAAACCGTTAGAATAATTACTTGTCAAGAGTTTATCAGGCCATTAGATTAACTAATATAGAAATTACAAAATCATTTGTTTGTGTAGTGTAGGAATTAAGTGATAGAAATCTAGATGTGATATTGTTAGGCATGAAATTGACTAAGTTTAACATGATATTTATAAGGGAATTTGGGTGTTATTTATGCTATATTGCAAAGAATAAGGACTGATTAATGTCTTTACGCAGATTAGTAAAGATAAATGCTAAACACGCTGGAAACAGCTTGTTTCGCTACTGCCAAAAAGGAGTGGAGCCTTTCTTAAGTCCAGCGGTCAAACGCCGGATTATTCAATAACGGACAACGATGGATCAGAGGTGGCAGAGGCAGAGACAGAGCAGTAGGTGGAGAAGTGTTAAGGTGGCATTACTCAAAGAAGCATGATGACATGAAGTATCGACCCTTGAGTGTTCAAGGGTAAAAAAGGATCTTTAATCATTTCAGTTTATTTTGTTTTAGTATTAGTTGACTTAATTTCTGGAAGGGTACTCGGGTTGTACCAATTTTGTCCCTGTCTTTTCCTTTAAATAGGCGTAGCAAAGGAAAGATAAGGAGTTCGGAACATTTGTAGTTTTAGAGATAGAATAGTTATTTTAGAAAGAAAGAAAAAGAGAGATCGGATGGAGTCTCTGAAGGTTTCAAGAACGACCGATTACTCACTGCTAGACCTGGGCATGGACCGGCGAGCCCGACCGCCCGGCCCGGGCCCAGGCCCGTTTAGCCGGGCCTGGACACATAAAAATGTATTCAGGCCCGGCCCGGCCCAAGCCCTATAAGCCCGTTAAAAACTGAGCGGGCTTGAGCTTTGCATATATTACACCGGGCCGGCCCGGCCCAATACAATATATACTGTTTTTAAATATATTATAATATTTATTATAATATAATTATATAAATATAATTATTTATTTATTATAATATTAATTATTTTTAACTTAATCTTCTTGCAGAATGCTCTAATCAATGAGATTTCCAATTTCAAAAAAAAAACCTAATCTTCCTCCATATCAACAAAAAAATCGCCGTCCTTTACTCCTCTTCTTCATGATTTTGGTTTGTTTTTTTTTGCCATATTTGTATGAAAATGCTATCTTTGATTTTGATTTTGTGTTTTTGAATATTGTATTGTTTTGGGTTTTTTTTGCTGTACAAATTTAATTATATATATTTTTTAAAATATACAGATGGGCTTGGACGGGCGGGCTTGGGATTCATATCTCAGGCCCGAGCCCAGCCCGAGCCCAAGCCCGAGCCCGATAAATTTCATGCGGGCTTGGGCTGGGCTTGGGCTCAGCAGGTTTTATGAAAAGCCCGACAGGCCCGGCCCGAGCCCGGCCCAGACCGGCCCATGCCCAGGTCTACTCACTGCTCGATATGAGTGAGTAGTCCATTTTGAATGGGCACGGCCAGGCCGAGCCGGTAATGTAAGTTTTATGTCATTTTCAATGAATGTTTAGTATTTTGCCAATGTTGTGATTGATGAGGATTTAACTTTCATGCTTCGGCATTTATGCATGTGATAGATGGATGTTAGGACACTGCTTGCATCTTCACTGATATCTCTATTAATCTCCCAACCTCGAAGCTGACCAGTTAGATGGTTGTGTCAAGGGTTTTCTTAATCAGAAATACAGTTTCAATCTTAATGGAAGAAAGAACGTATCTTTAGGACGCTAAAGTTTCTAGTAAATCTTAGGAACTTAAGAACACACGAAAGTTGACTTAAGCTCGCATTAAAACTGATACTTTGGCTTCATTAGCATTATCTCGTATTCATTGGAATGTTGTAAGGCTTAGCATAACCTGTTCGGCAGTGTCGAGCCTGTTCTATCTTTTAAATCATTACCAAGTTATCATATCTCTTACGGCATTAGACCTCTTTTATCTTAAGTAACCAACATCAAACAATCAAATTAAAAAAAAGGAGAAACCTGTTTGACCCACACGCTGTTTAGCAACAATTTCCAATATAGATTTGAATCTCAATCCCTGTGGAGACGATACTTAACTTATCACTTTATTACTTGTATCTAGTGCACTTGCTAGAGTCTCATCTCATGACAACAAGTTTTTGGCGCCGTTGCCGGGGATTGAAAGCAACAAAATTTATCTGAAATTTCTGTGAAACAGGGTGTTTTTAATCTGTTTGCTAAGGCATGAAGGAAACAAAGAAGTTCTTAACCTGTTTATGCGTAGAGCTGGACCTCCTGTTTTTCCTATCGATCTCGAGTTAGAGAGAACATGTAGACGAAACAGAGCGGGAGCTCGACGTGCTAGACAGAGAGAAAGACAAAGAGAGAGAAGAATGGCTGGAAGGGTACCACCCGAACAACCAGTTCAACCAAACCAAGAAGAAGGAGAGAATAACAACCCTCCTGTTATGCGAATCAGAGATTATTCGAGGCCAACCACAGAGGGACATTCATCATGTATCGTTTACCCAACGAGGGGAACAACATGTTCGAAGTGAAGGGGTCCATGATACAGATGATCCAGACCTCCGTACAATTTAATGGATTTCAATCTGAAGATCCAAATGGGCATATTCAAGAATTCATCACGTTGTGCAAGACATTCAGATCAAACAGAGGTGTTTCTGATGATGTAATCAGATTGAAGCTGTTTCCTTTTTCCCTGAGGGATAAAGCGAAGAACTGGCTAAGAAATTTACAGCCAGGAACAATCACAAGTTGGGAAGATATGGCGTGAGCTTTTCTGATGAAATATTTCCCACCACGACAAGCCATAAAACTGAGAAATGAAGTGTCTCGGTTCATACAAGAAGAGGACGAGTCGCTAGCAGAAGCCTGAGAAAGATACAAAGAGCTATTGAGAAGGGTACCAAATCATGGTATCCCTCTGTGGATGCAAGTGCAGAATTTTTATAATGGTGTGACAAACATCTACAAAATCCAGATTGAATCCATAGCCAATGGTAACCCAGAAGATCTTGAGCCACAGGCCTTGTATGACCTTATTGAGAAGGTAGTCAGCACAAGTTACAACTGGCACTCAGCCAGAGGTGAAGGGAAGAAGATGGGAAATGATGATGTTGTGTCAAAACTGACAAGTCAGGTAGAACAGCTTGCTCGACAGCTGGGAAAGATAAATGTGTCTTCAATCCACAATGAACCACCATTCAATGACATTTGTGATTTTTGCGGAGGAGCTCATTTCAACATAAATACTTCTCGAGTTAAGCAAGGAAAGGGCACACAGGCTGAATGTGACTACGCAGGGTATAATCAAAGGAACCAGCCTAACCGTTATTCTAACACATACAACTCTGAAACCAGGAACCATCCAAATTTTGGATGGACAGGCCAACCAGACCAGCTGGGGCAACCACGGTATCAAGACTAGCCAAGGTATCAACAACAGCAAGGAGGACAGTACCAATGACAACCTCAGCAGCAATACAAGCAACATGTGCCACCAAAGGAAGACGTAGAGCCAGATATGAGAACAATGATGATGCAGTTTATGAAACAAACACAAGCATCAATAAAAAGTCTGGAAACACAGGTTCACCAGATAGCTGCATCCACGTCAAAAGGAAAGGGAATAATGCCGAGCAACACAGAGCCAAATCCTAAGGGCGACGTCATGGCAATCACCCTAAGGTCTGGTAAGGAAACTCAACCAATTATTTTGACTGATAAGAATGCTGAGTGTGCAGGAACATCCAAAGAAGCTGAAGGGGAGCAGGAACAGGGTGTTCTTAGTGATGAAGAAACAAGGAAGGCGAACTGCACAGGTAAGCCGGATCAAGAGGAGGGCGAAAGAATGTATAAACCACCACCGCCGTACGTTCCATATGTGCCATATCCAACGCGTCTAATCAACAGGAAGATGGAAGAACAGAATTCGAAAGTGTTGGATACCTTAAGGAAGTTACACATCAACATTCCTTTCGTAGAAGCACTGGCACAGATGCCGACATATGCCAAATTCCTCAAAGACATCCTGTCGAACAAAAAGAAGCTGGAAAACATTTCCATGATACAACTCAACAGAGATTGTTCGTCAATACTCCAAAACAAGCAGCAGCTACCCAAAAAGCTCAAGGATCCAGGGAGTTTTTCTATTCCTTGTTCAATTGGAAAGCTAAATATTGAAAATGCACTTTGTGATCTAGGAGCTAGCATAAACCTCATGCCATACTTTGTATATGCAAAACTTGGATTAGGAGAACCTCAACCTACTCGTATGTCCATTCAGTTGGCCGATCGTTCAGTATGCTATCCTAGGGGAGTAGTGGAAGATGTGCTAGTCAAAGTAGGGAAATTTATTTTGCCCGTTGATTTCATTATAATGGATATTGATGAAGACTTGTATGTTCCTATCATCCTAGGTAGACCATTCTTAGCCACAGGGAAAGCATTGATAGACGTAGGCGAGGGACAATTATTTTTAAGGATTAATGGGGAAGAGGTCATCTTTAAGATGAACGAGGCAATGAGACGTGCAAATAATAATGATGACACATGCTGTTTCTTGGATGATTTTCAAAGTCTTTCTACTTTGCAGGAACATGACACTTTAGAAACTTTATTGGGAGAAGAGGTGAACATATGCGAAGGAACAGGCTGTTCCATTGAATCCAACCTACCGGCACCTCATTTCGATCCTACTGTTCCTACTCATCAAGAACCACCGGAGATACCAACTGTGCTGGTGACTAAACCAGAATTGAAACTGTTGCTTGCACACCTCGAGTATGCCTTCCTAGAACCACCCAGTGGAAGTCTGGTCATCATAACCTCAAAGTTAACTCTTGATCAAAAGGCGCAACTCGTGGCGGTTTTGCGAAGAAACAAGGATGCAATCGCATAGAAAATTGATGACATAAAAGGAATCAGTCCTGCAGTCTGTGTTCACAGAATCTTGATGGAAAATGAGCACAAACCAACTGTCCAACCGCAACGCAGACTAAATCCCCACATGAAGGAGGTTGTGCGAAAAGAAGTGATCAAGCTTCTCGATGCCGGCATTATTTACCCAATATCTGATAGTGTGTGGACAAGCCCTGTTCACGTTGTGCCAAAGAAGGGTGGAACAACAGTAATCCTCAACGAGAAAGACGAGTTGGTGCCCACAAGAACGATTACAGGGTGGAGAGTTTGTGTTGATTACAGAAAGCTCAATGAAGCCACGAGGAAGGATCATTTCCTTTTTCCCTTCATTGATCAGATGCTTGAGCGGTTAGCAGGATATGCTTTCTATTGTTTCTCGACGGTTATTCAGGATATAACCAAATCACAATTCATAGTGAGGACCAAGAGAAGACAACGTTCACATGTCCGTATGGGACTTATGCTTACAGAAGAATGTCGTTCGGGTTGTGCAACTCTCCAGCCACTTTCCAGCGATGTATGATGTCCATTTTTTATGAATGGTGGAGCGGACAGTAGAAATATCCATGGACGACTTCTCGGTTTATGGAAACTCATTTGATAACTGTCTAAACAACCTCGAAGCTGTGCTTGTGCGATGCAAGGAGACTCACTTGGTCTTAAATTGGTAGAAGTGCCACTTCATAGTCACGGGAGGAATTGTCCTCGGGCATAAAACTTCAGAGAAAGGGATGGAAGTGGACAAAGCAAAGGTAGAGGTGATAGAAAAGCTAACTGTGCCTGCCAATGTAAAAGATGTGCGAAGTTTTCTGGGGCACGCAGGGTTTTATCGCAGGCTTATTAAAGATTTTTCAAAGATTGCGCTTCCCTTGTCGGCTTTACTTCATAAGGAAGCCGAATTCTCTTTCGATGCAAACTGTTTGAAGGCGTTTGAGCTCTTAAAGACCAAGCTGATCAACTCGCCTATACTGGCAGGACCAGACTGGGAGCAACCTTTTGAAATGATGTGTGACGCAAGCGATACTTGTGTGGGAGCTGTTCTTGGACAAAGGATTGAGAAGAAGTTTCGGCCTATTTACTATGCAAGCAAGACATTAAACGAGGCCCAACAGAATTACACAACTACCAAGAAGGAACTTCTTACGGTTGTGTATGCCTTCGATAAATTCAGACCTTACCTAGTGCTATCCAAGGTTGTTGTTCACACAGACCACTGTAAACACCGAGTCGGAGGACCTGTGATGAAAACCTGTAAACAAGACGGTTGAAGCGGTTGATTCCGGAAGTTTTAAAAACAAAAATATATAATAAGAAGAGAATGGTTAGGATGAGTCGCAGTCGTCAAGTTGACGGCTCGCCAGTGCTCAGCGATGAGGTGCGAGCGCCTAGCAGCAGCCGACGCGTGTCCAACGTCAGTTGGACGCATGTCCGGCAGCGCGAGGCGCGCGCTCGACGTCCGTTGGACGCGCGAGCCCGGCAGCGCGGCGCGCGCGCCTGACGATCGGGGAGCGCGTGCGCCCGACAGCGCAAGGCGCACGCCCGGTGGTTGCTGGGCGAGCGCGCCCGGCGGCCGCAGGGCGAGCGCCCGACAACGTCGGGCGGACGCCCAACGATCGTTGCCTATTTAAGGCACGGATCCCAAGGTAAAAGGGGGGATTTTTTTTTGGGAGGATTTTCTCACTCTAAACATTTTTAGAGAGAGAAAATTTATTTTTTGGGAAAAAACATTTTTTTCCTAAAAATTCCAAATTTCCTAAAAGTTAAAATTTTACCAAAAACACAAAAACACCGGAAAAGCACGATTCGTGGAATCAACCGACGTCAACCGTCAATACCGAACTAAAGGTATTATCCGAGGACTAGACTCGTTTTATTTTATTTAATTTGTTTCTTTTATTTATTTATTTTTATGTCATAGTTTTATTTATTTAGTTATTCATTTATTTTATCACGTTTTATTTAATTTCGCGCATTTATTTAATTTTCGTCTCGTATTAGAAAAACGTTCGGTTTTGTTTTTAAATCAAAAACCTCGTTTTAATATCCCAATATGAACCGTGATCCGATTAAAAGGTAGTTCGGGTATTAAAAACGTTGTAATTATAAGCTTTTGAAAAGATATTTCCGAATAATGTTTTAAAATAAAAACGTCGTTTTAGGAAACTCCGTTATAGACTATGATCCATTTTTGGTAGTTCGGAGATCCAAAACGATTGAATTAGACTTAATTTAAAGCTTTTGAATAAATCTGAAAATAATTGGAGTAGTTCTGTAATTTTCGTTTTTTGTCACTGATTGCTGTTTACCGACGGATTTTCCGTCGGTAAATCTGCTGGAATGTAAAAAAATGATGTTTTGGTCCCTCTTTCTCAACTTTTAAGCTTTTGATCCTTTGTATATATATGTATTATTATGTAATATTTACTTTCAAGTTATTTTTAGATACCTTATACATATAGTTATTTAATGTGTTTATAAATTATTTTCAATTAATTAGACTTAATAAAGTATATATATATATATATATATAGATTTTTCTTCTCATTTCATTTAAGCTAAATATTAAATTCTTATTTATAAACCTATTTCATTTTTTGGTTTTTGATTAGAATAGGAAGTTATTATACTTATTACATACTTTCATCACTATTTTCATTTACTAAGTACATTATTTTCTCTATGTTATTTGGATGGATATTAATTACTTATTTTGGTACATATGTATATGTATATGTATATGTATATATATATATCTTTCTCCTTTTATTCTCAAAATTCTTATATGTATATATATATATTATTTGGGAAAATGTTTTGATTGGTTGAGTTCGAGATTCAATTTATTATTTGTTGTTATCATATTCAAGTAAGGTTCAATTAAGTGAAAAATGGGAAAATAAACCACAAAAAGAGAGTTTAATTGGTTGGTTTAAATTAAAGCTTTCCTAGAGGTTCTCAAAGTGTAAATAACGTTTTCTTGACATCTTTAACTCGTTTCGAAAATGTCATGTTTTAAAACCTTAATTCGTTCCAACGACGGATTAAGTGAACATTGTAATTAAAATCGTTTTTTCATTGTAAATAACAAAGTTTTGAATCGTTTTCTTAAATGATTTGTACAAAATAAAATTGACTTGTATGTTTAACCACATTTTCTTATCAAAGGCTTTTATCTCAACGTTTTCCAGCGTCCGAGTCGTTCCAACGGCGATTCGAGTGAATGTCATCAAACGGGGTTTTGAAACGTACCTAAATCGTTCCAACGGCGATTAAGGTACGAACCATGTAAAATAAACTTGTTTTCGGGAAGTGAGTTTAGTTTAGAGTTAGCGTGTAAATACGAAGCATAAATCACGTTGTAAACGAATCAATTCTCCCTTCTCCCCCCTCTCTGTTATGTATTTTTCTTGAACTGATGTAAATGGGTGATTCTTTACCAAAATGGCTTTCCATAATATATGTTCAAAACGGCTTTCAAAACGAGAAACAAAAGGTTTCAAATGAATTTTAAACTTAAAGAAATATGCGATTAGTCCGTTATCGCCTAACACGCTGAGTAGGAGGCCGGTGGTTCATAATCGGGCGATGTCGGGGTGCCTAGTAGCCTTTCTCCGGAAAGGAGGTAGCCTTCTCGGCTCGTACCTAAGTTTCCTGAACCCTCACCGGTCTCCCGCAAGGGATCGGTGTTCATTTTCCCATTCGTGGGTGGCGACTCTTCCATACTCCGAGCTCCGATCCTGCCGAGCAGCTTGATTCCACGATTGGTTGCTTTTGGTGCCAATCACCGCTTACGTCGCCATGAGGTGTCCACCCCCCGGTCCGCCCGGGAGATTAGGCCGCGGCACCTCATCTAACAAGTGGCGACTCCGCTGGGGAAGCGAGAAATTTGATTCCGGAAGGCGTGTATTAAGCCCTTAACGGGGACGGATCGTATTATTTCTTTTCGTATGCATTCATAAGCATTATTGCAAACCTTTTGGGTAATTTCCGCGAAACCTCTAGCGAGAGTCCATTCGTCGCTCGAAAGAGGCTAGTGTAAGTTCCCCCTTACAGTAAGGCGCCAAAGAGTCCCCATCCATTCGTTAGGGGTGAATTTGTGCGGTCCTGTGAGGTCTCGCGATCAGTCGTGTAAGCATATAGTAGCCTTAGAAGTTGCCATAGGATTACTCGTTACCATTTTTGATGTGATGAATGAATCAGTTCGTGTTTTCAAATTGCCATGATACGTGTCTAATCCTAAAATATGTAAAGAAAATGAAACGATACGTTAATATATACTCTTAAACCGATGTACAAACTACCCCAAAACATCGAAACGATTCGAACTAAAGACGACTTAGTCATCTCGTATGAATGAACTTGTGCGACCCGCCTGGTCCCTTTCCATGTCCCGAAGAAGGCACATGTTCAGGAAATGCGTTATGACGTAAGCACGTATTAGTATGAATCGGTTTGGTATTAAGGATAGTTATATCTCGATTCAAAAGACTATATTAACAGTAGCCGTTATTCACATTCTTTAAATAGGTTGGGATAAAATGAGATTATGACCAAAACGAAAACAAAGAACAGTTCTGTTTTGAATGACCCCGTTGTAACGTAAAGAGTTTCGCAAACGTGGCCCGTCCCTTCCGAATAAAAGACGAGCTCTTACGTTATGCCTTGTGTTGTTCTTAAGAGAAATGGACGTGTCCGCAAAAGTGACTAAGAAAATAAAAGAAAAGCAAAAATAAACAAACGACCAAAGTCATTCTGTATCTACGATGTATATCCATCCCGAGGGTAGTTATAGAAAATGAACCAATGCCGTTAAATACGTGCCTCGAGCCGGTATGTACGCCATTTAAAATCATAAAGCCGAATTAAGCTAAACTGCATAATTGCGCCATATGGACGAGACGGTGGGTTTGACTAATGGCTCGATCATTTCGACCGTTACCAAAACTACAAGAAGTATGGCCCGATCTGTGTGTTTGCTTGACTCGTGCCTAAATGAAAAAAGGACGGTAATATCCCTGCTTCGAATAAGCATGCGATTCAACGAAACGTTGACTTTCTATAACCACGTTAGGGTGATATATCCCGTAGATGGGAAGAAATAAAGAGTTGTTGCTAGCCGAAAGATTACCATGCGCTCAAATAAGACTCGCCGTCTTTTCACGTGGCAAAAACGAGCAAACGGATTCTTAACGCTAAAAACAAACATGTTAAGTGATGTGTCTATTCCTTAAAAGTGCTTTCATCACTAAATAAACACATGGTTACGTCTCTCGATAGATCCAGAAAGATCCCGTTGTAATCCAATAATCGAGACACGAACCCACGCGAATAAAAGGGAACGAGTCATTGTCAATAACGAACAATTGAACCAGAAGAATAACTCGTACCACGTCTAAATCCGAGATACGCTCAAAAGGGAATCAAAACCCGAACTAATGCATCTCGCGAAATAACAAAAGACGGGTTATTCGAAAGGACAATCTGATTTGGTCGATATCTTAGTCACTGGATGTTGATACGTCAAAACGAACTGTATTGTCTGATGGATGATTTACTTTTTCCTCATTAATCGACGACATCACGCGTCCTCTGGACCACGATGTGAGCCCATACCAAAATCCTAGGAAAGAGACTTGGACCAACGAGTGTGTGGAGGAATAAGGATGGAAGAGAGACGATGCGATAATTGTGATTGATATCTAACATTTTCTTTCTCTTGTTGCGATCTGATTACGCGTTATGTACGATTTTTGCTAACTAGTTTGTTTGTATAGATTTATATCTTGTTGTACATCAGTCGAGTCAGATTTAAGTTATAACGCATTCTATGCTTAACGAATCATTGCAGTCATACCATATAGAGCGTTGCATGCTAACCAAATTGCGTGCAGCCATTCTAGGTTTCGTAGACTTAGGACGTATTTATTAGGAAGGTGAGAAAGAGTCGAGCCCAGCGTCACGTGTCATTCTGGAGGCATACTAGTTATATCGTGACGTATCCCATACGTCTTTGCCTTGTCATACCTAGGTGTTGGGACGCATCCTATGCATCCTTAGCACGTCTCGTGCATCTTCACCCGGTCGTTTGTATGCTAGCTAGGAGGCATGTCCATTATGTTGTGACGTATCCTATCCGTCTTCGCCTTAGCATACTGTATGTATGGTAGCTTACCTCGTACATTTCTCTCGTATCCCAGGCACTAGTCAAAAGGTACAACCCTTATATCATGGCGTATCCCATACGCCTTTGTTTTGGCATACCCCGTATGTCACGGCACCTCCAATATGTCCTTACCCTGTCAAGAGGCGTATTGTTCTCTCATGACGTATACCACATGCCCTTTCCCTATTGTGCCTCGTATATTATGATCCATTCCTTGTGTCTCTACCATGTCATTACACACCGGTCAGAAGGGGTACCATGTGTGTCATAACGCATCATGTACATCTTCGCCTCATTCCTTGCGCCAAGCAAGGGGCATGAGTTGCATGCCCCATATGTCAGGGCATATCAGGTGCTTGTTCACCATGTTATATACGTTAGACGAAAGGCATACCATTTAGGCTATGACGTAGCCCATACGTCCTTACCCCGTCCCATCTTCCATATCGTGGAGTGTCCTATGCATCTCTATCATGTCAGCTATACGCTAGTCAAAACGTGTACTCGATGCGCCGCCGTGCACCGCGTACATCCGGGTATTGTCAAATTCGTACATCGCGATAAGTCGCATATGCGTTTTCCATGTCGGATACGCTAGTCTAGAGCCATACCCCATATATCATGACTTGAGTTCTCGCCTTGCTGGGTGCCTAACGGAAGACATACCCCATATATCTCAATGTATCTTACGCGTCTTTACCATGTCTCGCATGCCCATCAAAAGGTCTACCCCACAAGTTATGATGTGCCTCATATGTTAGTCCGGGGGAGCACCTTTAGACCCTAAGGTATTCCCTATGTCTTCGCCATGTTATACTTTGTGGGGGATACAACGCACATATCTTTATCATCATGTTCATACCATTAGAGAGCGTACCCGGTGCATCGTGACATGTCACATGCGCCTTCACCATGGTGTTTACGTCATCTGGAGACATATCCCATATGTCGTGATGTATCCCGTATCCCTCTATCATGGTTAGGCTTGTTTGGTGGCCATACCCCGCTTATCCTGACATTCGCATCGGGGGGCAGGTCCCGTATACTATCCGCACGGTCAACTCAAGACATACTAGGTGTGCCGCCACGTCACCGACAACATATCAGTTGTTAAAAAAAACATTATCACGGTGTCGGTTCCCTCGAGACTCGAATTAACCATTCGTCACATGTCTCATACACGTCATACTTACGCCTCAAGACATACCATGTATGCCGCTACGCCTTAGCCAACGCATCTCAAGATTGTGACCAACACCTTAAACTCATATAGAACTATAATCTCGCGGGTCTTCGTCACCTCCCTTTTGTATCTCAAGACATACCCACATATGTCGCCACGCTATACACAATGCCGATGTGATTCCAAATTACGTCATTACATTATCCGTGGCTCTCATCTCATAAGTTGTCATCAGGATCTTCGTACGCTAAGATATGCCATGTATGTCGACGCGTCGTGCACCTACATTCCAAAGTTACGTTGTTGTATGTTCGGTACCTTAGGGTCGAGTCAGCTATTTCACACGAATCTCGCTCACCTATCGTCGTTCGCATCTGAGGGATGTAGTCCATACCTAGCGCCTCTGTATTTCAGAGTGGTGGGCAATACTCTGAGCTCTGAAACGAACCCTTAACTCGTGTGTTGTCCTCACCTCCCATTTGTATCTTTAAGTGTGCCACGTGGGTCGTCACGATGCCCCTTCATATTTATATCGTTCCACTGTCCGGACCCCAGGTCAAATTGACCCTCCGATGCATGTTTCATACGTAGTCATCTCGTCATATCCGCACTTTAGTTAGCACCTCTTATGTCGCCGTGTCACATCTAATAAATCCATGCGTCATTGTACTAACCTCTTAGCTGGTAGGTCATCCTCATGCCCCATTGGTACTCTCGACTGTACCTTGTACATCGACATGTCATTGTACTAAGGTAACCCGTGCATCATTGGCCTTCTTGAGACACCCTGTCGCATCTTCAAAACGGCCAAATCGATATGAGACATACCAGGTGTGTCGCCATATATCGTAACACGTCAGTGTTCCAAACATGTGACGTTGGTGCTTCGAGCATGTATCAGCTTTCGGTGCATATCTCATATGTCACCGCTTACGCTTTAGTCGTATGTTGGGCCTTGTCAAAACGCGCCCCGCGTGTCACCTTGTCATCGATAATATTTTTAGTCCGCGAATATGTCATTAGGCTATCCATTTCTGGACCGATCTCTAACGCGCATTCCGTAGGTCATCCCTCGCACCTAACTCACATATCAAAGGTTGAGTCGTTTATACCATCCAGTCAGGGTTAAGCTTGTGGCACATACCCCCATACGCGGTTTGGTATGTCCCATTCGCATGTCAAATGACGAGTCACTTATGTCATCGAGTTCAAGTCGAATCTGGGGCAAGTTCATATATGTCATCACGTGCGTCTCTCTTACATCTCCAATGACGAGTCATTTGTATCGTCAAGTTCGAGTTGAACTTTTGGCACGTACCTGTCATATAGAGTGATTCATGTCGTCGAGTCCAAGTCATACCCTTAGGCATGTGCCCTATGGGCCGTCTCGAGGATCCCGATCATACCTTGACATACTGAGTCACTCATGTCGTGAGGCTCCTATCAAACTCTTGACGTACGCCCTATAAATCGTCACTCATGTTTTGAGTACGCCTCAAACAGCGGTTTGTTTATATTGTCAAATCCTCGACACGCTCCCCCTACATCATTGGTACCATTGTCCATGCGCCCCCAAACTCCGAATTGCCTTATTCACGAGTCTGAGACATATGCCCTATGTGTCGCTATTTGGGTCTCACTCGTATCAGTAGTATCAAGTTGTTCGTACCGCGTCTAAGTCCAACATTTGGCACTTAACTCTAAGGTCTTGTTTTGCACCTTCGGTGCTCCTCAAATTGTTCATAGTGATAGGTTCCAGTCGAACTATCGACGTCTACCCTGTGTGTTATTGCTGGTATCTCAAATATCAGTGATGGACCGAATACGTCATAAATATCCACGTAAGACCTTTAGGGATTCTCATAAAACATATTGTCATCGGGTTTGCGCTATGAAACAAATTGACCTTTGACACATCCCAGGTAAGTCGTCGTTTCCATCTCGTTGGTACCTCGATAGGATTAGGACACCTCTCATTCTACCAGATGCATCGATGTCCGTGAATTCATCAAGGTATGTGTGTCTCTATCTTGAGTTAATCCTTGGACCGCACCCTGCGTGTTGGTATCGTATCTAGCTGACACCTCCAATGTTGTTGGGAGGTGTGCTTCATCTATACCCAAAGTTGGTTAGATAATACGTGTGTCGTATGCGTACCCTGTTCGTGTATCGTACCTAGCATGTTGGATTTCCCCCGCGACGGTCAAAATCCCAAAATCAAGCCATCACATCGTTCGTGAGTTGTGTATAAGTCAATCGTGGGGGCACATCAAGTGTGACTCCCATCATGCCTTTTGGCTACCTCTAAGGCATACCATGTACGTCATCGTACTTCCTAAATGCACCATGTTTCAAACCACTCTGTCGTGATACTAGTGAGCCAAGTAGGAGTTAATAATCGGCACATACCTCGTATGTTGACATATGCATCCAATTCGGACCTCGAGTATCTGGTATGCCGCGTTCGTTATCCCGTCAGATAATACCCATCATTGTAATAGTTGCTTTCCAAGAGAAGCTGACAATTGGCACACATCACGTATGTCACTCGCGTCTTCCTTATGCCTTAACCTGTTTGGGGCACACCCCGTGTGTTACCGCTTTCTGCATGGCACGCCAAGGTTCCGTTGGTACGTCTACGTATTTGTATCTTGGGCTTAAACTAACCATTGACCCATGGCCCATGGGTGTTGGTCACATCCCGCTTGCTTCTAGTTTAGGACACGCCCTCTACGTCGGCCTGTTTCAGGAAGCTTGTGTTTCTCAGAAAGGCGGTTCCCTGCTATCAGTATCGTTACCAGGTAAACTATAGACATATACCCCGCATGTCTCCATCATGGTCTATTTAAGTCTCGGACGTACCATGAGTGTCACATCATCCCGGTAACGCCCTATATGTTCGAGGTACGACAGTACAACCGATGGTGATAATACCTCACATACCCCTCATGCATAGTCGCTTAGGTTGTTCTTTTTAGATCGTGAGTCGTATCGATGTACCAAGTATGTCATTCCCACCACTCATGTCCCTACCCCTCTAATGTATCTACACGTCACGGATATCATCGGGGTACACTCTCATTTACCTAGCGTCCTAGGGAATTTTACTTATCATGAGGGTCGTCTCAATCTCACAAGTGTCAATCGTGTCAAGCGTTATTCAACATTGTACATCTTGTAAAGCATTGCAAGGTAAACTTGTAGGGTTCGTACTAATGTGTGTATAACAGTTGAAATGGTTTCAGGCATCGGCACTTCCAAACAGGTAAGTTAGCACAAACGACCGAAGTACTGCCGACGGCTCTGGTAAAAAAAAGAAAAAGAAAAAAAGAAGGGGTTTAGCTCCAGTCAAATCGTGTTTATGTTGTGAGAAATAAAGCGCAGACCACGAATCATGCATAAATCATACATCCATCTATAGGAGGCACAAGTAGATAGTTTTAGCATTCGCATCGCACGTGCATTGCATCATCAAAATTCATAATGCCTAAAAAGCTCCACTCACCGGTCCTTTCTCTTTCCTTGTTAGAAACCCAACTCATGGCCCAGTCCAGCAATTCAAACCACAATCTTGAGAGCCGTGTGCAAGGGGCTTTAGCCAAATACATCTTTTCTGATGAGTTCAAACGTGCTCTTAATGATCCGGAGAATACTAAGCATGAGGGGGTTGAAAATTCCGAAGAGATGATAGGAGATTTCAATCTCAGAGCAGAAATCGAGCGAGTTCTTCCCGATATCCTTGCTTCAGATGAATTCAAGATAGAGGTGAAAAGGTTGGTCAGGGAGGTCCTGAGTGAGTCACTGGTTGCGGAGATCCCGAAAGCTGCTATGGAGAAACCTATGTTCCAGCTCGCGTCACAAGTTAATCCACAAACATTCACTCCACCAAGGGTAGTCTCACACCATATTTCACGAACACAACAAGATCCACACCATCGGGGACATGAGATTACCAGGGTTGTTCGCCCTCCATCGCCCACTGAGTATAGAAGGGAGGGAAGGGAATTCTCCACTTTCACTCAACCCTTGTTTGAAGTGTTGGAGGGTCTACGAATGCATGACATACTTCACCCTCTACCATCCACGGGAGGTCAAACCACTGAATTAGTCAAATGCAGGGGCTACTGCCACTTCCACCAGAAATATGGTCACGAAACAAGCACTTGCATGAGGTTGAAGCATGAAATCTAAGATCTCATCGAAGATGGAAAGATAAGTGATCCAGATCCTTCTCAACAGATGAAGCCTTCGACTTGTTCCTTGAATGGCGAAGTCTACAACGGATCAGGATAATCTAAAGAAGAAGTTCTCGAGATTGAGGACACTTATGAAGTGGGAGAATCTGAAGCTTCTTGAAGTAGCATGAGAGAGAGGAGTGCACTTGTAGTCTTTATCCTTGTCTTTTATTTTATCTTCGATTCCACAAGATGTTATTAACCTCCTTTTGAATTCAATGAAATTTCATTTCCGCAAATTTATCCTAAACATACGTACTTACATTTGATATCTACTCAATTGAGATATTCCCGCTTCTATCATGGCACGAACGTAAGCTCTAGAATATACTTATTGCTCAGTACTTAACCACTGAAGAGAGAAAATTAAGAGAGTAAAAAAAAGAGCAAAATAAATCATGAGAAGCGATTCCCTGACTCTACGATGATAAGGTGGGCGTAGACCCATCAAACGAAGGGTTCTCACCGGCTTTTGCCAGAAAGAAGATTGAGCGACAATCAACAAAGCCCAAAAGAGAGAAAAAGAAAAAAAAAGATGGAGCAAGCAACAAGCCCTCAGAACCATGCTAGCACTAAGGCATCGACAAAAATTCTTCCCCCCAAAGGGGACACCAGTGCATGAGTGCACCATTCAGAACAAGACGGGGGCAACTAACCTATCAACGATAAAGGACCCTGTTCCAGGATCAATGAAAAGGTTCAGATCTATGATGACTCAAAGTAAAAAAATAAAATAAAAAAAAGGGCAATGCTGAAAAGGCTCAGGGGCAAAGTCAAGCCAATCAGAAGTAAGAGAAAATTATCAAGCAGACGTAACTAGCCGAGGGGCGTCAAGGGGACAAGAGCGGTTGACATTGCCCAGCAAATGGGTGATCAAATGTATGAGAAAAGCTCACTTTAACGAAGAAAGATCAAATGCGTAGGCGAATGAAGCCGAAGGCGGCGACAAAGTTTAGAACTTTAATCAATCTCGAGGGAACCGAGGAATCCTTCTCATGAAAAAAAAGAAAGAAAATCCCGATAGGTTGAAAATCCGCAAAGGACGACCTATGCAACAATAAGGGACACCCCAATAAGTGAAAACCCCACGGGGCGCTTATTTGAAAATTCCGGGGACAAAAGGAGAGAGTTAAAATAACTGAAATGTGAAAAACCGAAAGGGCATACTTTGGTGACAGTGGTTAATAAACTGAGCAGTAAACAATTCAATGTATGTTTGCCAAGTGCTTTATTTAAGCTAGACGGTTGCATTTGCAATGAAAACACCCGCATCAATAGACACCCCATCTCACCTCAACACCCATAAACCGATCCAAAATCTAAAAAAAAAAAACTAAAAAAAAAAGAAGACTATTCCTTTCTCTCATGCTCCATGAAGTCTGGTTCCTCCGCTCATATGTGGTCCTCTCAAGAGTCAAACTTCGACCAAAGCGTCTCTCCTCCATAACTACTCCCAACGGCAGTATCCCTAGTTTGGCGCACATGAAATCTCACATCGAGTTGGCAGGGGCATACGCCCGCATCAACTTCTAACCTACACCAAGACGGTAACTTTAATCGGGGGCACGGCCCTACAATCAGATCAACGTCCATCTCACTCCAGAAGCTTCTCCATTAACGAAGGCATCGGGCATGAACTCATCGTCAAATGATTAGCATAGAAATGGCCCGTAGATATGAACCCCCTGTGCTATCTGGTCTCGTTCACAATCAAGAAAGAAAAAAAAAAGAAAAATTGAACAAAAAGGTTGGATTGAAAATCTCAAAAGAGGCGATCCAAGCAAAAGGAGAGATAGAGAAAATCAGTGAGATATAGAAAAGATGAATTGAAAACCCCTAGGGGAAGTTCATGCAAAAGGAGAGATAGAGAATATCGGAGAGATCCCGTTGAGTTGAAAACCCGAAAAGGGCGGCTCAGGCAAAATTAGGGAAAAAATGAATACATCAAACTCTGGTTAAAAGTGAGAGCCCCTTTGACACGAGCTCATCAAGACCAAATCCTCACCCTTACAACCCTTAGTTTCAAACTTATCCTCGCCCTCATCCTTGCACACCTAGAGGATGGCCTGAAGCATCATTTCTTGATCTGAAGCTACCGAACTCCTCCAGCCTATGAAAAAGGGAATCCATTCGACCATCTCATCCACACATACATAGTTTGCATACCCACATGTCCATACATCCATATAAAGAAAAACACATAGGTCACCCGTATGCACATTCAAACACACGCACGGTCACCTGCATACGCACATATAAGTGTTTACATGCATCCATAGGTTAGGCTACATCCACCCATCTATATGCATCGCTACATACCTCCCCTTGACACAAGCTCATCGAAACCAAATCCCCATCCTTATAACCCTTGGTTTCAAACTTATCCTCACCCTCATCCTTGCACACCTTGGGGATGGCCTGAAGCATCATTTCTCGATCTAAAGCTACCGAAATCCTCCAGCCTATGAAAAGGGAATCCATTCGACCATCTCATCCACACATACATAGTTTGCATACACACATGTCCATACATCCGCATAAAGCAAAACGCATAGGCCACACTTATACACATTCAAACACATGCATAGTCACCTGCACACACACACATAGTTGCTTACACGCATCCATAGACTAGGATACATTCACCCATCTATATGCATCACTACACACCTGCGGTCGATTTAGAGACCAGGGTTGCTTTTGAGCCATTTTACCCGCGGTCGTGGACCAGGGTTGCTTTTGAGCCATTTTGCCTACGGTCGATTTAGAGACCAGGGTTGCTTTTGAGCCATTTTACCCGCGGTCATGGACCGGGGTTGCTATTGAGCCATTTTGCCTGCGGTCGATTTAGAGACCAGGGTTGCTTTTGAGCCATTTTACCCGCGGTCGTGGACCAGGGTTGCTTTTGAGCCATTTTTCCTGCAGTCGATTTAGAGACCAGGGTTGCTTTCGAGCCATTTTGCCTCCGGTCGATTTAAAGACCAGGGTTGCTTTTGAGCCATTTTACCCGTGGTCATGGACCAGGGTTGCTTTTGAGCCATTTACCCGCGGTCGTGGACTAGGGTTGCTATTGAGCCATTTTGCCTACGGTCGATTTAGAGACCAGGGTTGCTTTTGAGCCGTTTTACCTACGGTCGATTTAGAGACCAAGGTTGCTATCGAGCCACTTTACCTGAAGTCGATTTAGAGACTAGGTTCCCCAGGAAGAGCGTCCATCCGCGGCCGATTTAGAGGCAAGGACAGGACAGCCAAGGTAAAGATCGAAGACGAAGAAGGAACTTGCGACATGGAGATCAGGTATTTCTCCTCCCACTCTTTACGTGTCTTTTACTTTTATATGTTTTACATTGCATGTGTTGCGTTAGCAAAAAAACATTTTCAAAACACACACATCACTGTCAAAATAGGAAAGTAGGGACAACTGTAGACACCGAGTCGGAGGACCTATGATAAAAACCTGTAAACAAGACGGTTGAAGCGGTTGATTCCGGAAGTTTTAAAAACAAAAATATATAATAAGAAGAGAATGGTTAGGATGAGTCGCAGTCGTCAAGTTGACGGCTCGCCGGTGCTCAGCGATGAGGTGCAAGCGCCTAGCGGCAGCCGACGCGTGGCCAACATCAGTTGGACGCATGTCCGGCAGCGCAAGGCGCACGCCCGGTGGCTGCTGGGCGAGCGCGCCCGGAGGCCACAGGGCGAGCGCCCGACAACGTCGGGCGGACGCCCAACGTCAGTTGGGCGTACGCCCAACGATCGTTGGGCGAACGCCCAACGAGCGTTGGGCGCACGCCCAACAATCGTTGGGCGAACGCCCAACATCAGTTGGGCGCGCGCCCAACGATTGTTGGGCGTTCGCCCAACATGGGTTGGGCGTCCGCCCCACGAATGGGAAAATGAACACCGATCCCTTGCGGGAGACCGGTGTGGGTTCGGGAAACTTAGGTACGAGCCAAGAAGGCTAGCTCCTTTCCGGAGAAAGGCTACTAGGCACCCCGACATCGCCCGGTTATGAACCACCGGCCTCCTACTCAACATGTTAGGCGATAACGGACTAATCGTATACTTCTTTAAGTTTAAAATTCATTTGAAACCTTTTCTTTCTCTCTTTTTAGAAACCGTTTTGAGCATATATTATTGAAAAGCCACATTAGTAAAGAATCACCCATTTATATTATACATACACAGAGAAGGGGGAAGAAAGAAGTGGTTTATTTACAACTTTATTTAAATGTCATGCTGTGTGTTTATTCTATGCTAACTTATTTCCCAAAAACGAGTTTATTTACATGGTTCGCACCTTGATCGCCGTTGGAACGATTTAGGTGCGTTTCAAAACCCCGTTTGATGAAGTTCACCTGAGTCGCCGTTGGAACGACTCGAGTGTTTGAAAACGTTGAGATAAAAAACCTTTAATAAGAAAACGTGGTTAAACATACAAGTCAATTTTATTTTTGTACCAATCCTTTAAGAAAATGATTCAAAACTCTATTATTCACAAAGAAAACGATTTTAATTACAATGTTCGCTTAATCCGTCGTTGGAACGGACTAAGGTTTTAAAACGTGTTGTTTTGAGAAACAATTTGAAATGTCAAGAAAACTCTATTTATTTACATTAGGAACCTCTAAAAACTCATTAGTTTAAATAATTAAATTGAAAACTCTTTTTGTGATTTATTTTCCCCTTTTTCCTTGGTGGATTCTCCACTTGTCATAATTACAAAAAAATAATAAATTGAATCTCAAACTCAATCCATCAAAACATAACTTATCTCTTCTTCCTCTGCATTCAGGGGTTGGTTGGCCAGAAATTCTGCCACAGCCCTCCCTTTGATAACCTTCTTCGTCACATATTCAATGTCAAACTCGGATAAAAGCAACAACCATCTGGCTAACTTCCCCGTCAAGGATGGAGTTTGGTATAGATACTTCACGGGGTCCATCCGAGAAATAATGATCACTTTATACGATTGGAAATAGTGCCGCAGTTTCTTTGTCAACCATGCTACTGCCACGCATGTCTTTTCGATCATGTTGTACTTGAGCTCGTACTCCAGGAATTTCTTACTCAAATAATACACCGCGTGCTCCACACCGGTGTCTCCCTCTTGAGCCAACATTGCCCCAATAGATCGCTCCTCAATTGCTACATAGAGGAGAAGGGGCTTTCCCAGTTTAGGCGGTCTCAGCACTGGCGGATTAGACAAATAGTTCCGGACGCTCTCCAGAGCTTGCTGACACTTATCATTCCAAGTAGCGGGTTGGTCTTTCCTTAGCAACTTAAAGATTGGCTCGCAGATTGCAGTGAGTCTCGCTATGAACCGACTAATATACTGAACCTGCCCCAGAAACCCTCTCACTTCCTTCTCATTTCTCGGCACCGGCATCTCCTGTATAGCCTTCACTTTATCAGGATCCACCTCGATTCCCTTATTTCCGATTACATAGCCTAAGATTTTCCCCGATGAAACGCCGAAAAAGCACTTCTTCGGGTTTAACCTTAGCTTGAATTTTGCAATTCGGGCCAAAAACTTCTCGAGCGCGGCAAAATGCCCTTCTCTTGTCTCTGATTTGACCATCATATCGTCCACGTAGACTTCTACCTCCTTGTGTATCATATCATGGAACAGTGCTGTGGCCATTCGCTGATAAGTTGCCCCGGCATTTTTCAAACCAAACGGCATTACTCTGTAACAGTATGTCCCCCACTCGGTTGTGAACGAGGTTTTTGCTTTGTGCTTTTCGGCCATCTGAACTTGCATGTAGCCCATGAAACCATCCACATTCGTGTGTAAGACGCTTGACGCTGCACTGTCGATCAATACGTCGATATGAGGCAATGCGAACTCATCCTTGGGGCATGCCTTGTTAAGATCTCTGTAATCAACGCACATCCTTACTTTGCCGTCCTTTTTTACGATTGGCACCACATTTGCGACCCAAGGGGGATAGTCGATCACTTCGATGAATCCTGCTTCTAACTGCTTCTTCACCTCCTCTCTGATCTTATCTGCCCATTCTGGTCTCATACGTCGGAGCTTCTGCTTTACGGGCTTTGCTTCGGGGTAAGTTGGAATGCGGTGAGTCACGATAGATTGATCAATTCCAGGCATGTCTTCGTATGTCCATGCGAATACAATTTCGTATTTTTTAATTATTCTCTCGAATTCTTTTCTCTCTTCAATAGTTAATTTTTGAGCAATTTGTATAAGTTTAGGATTTTCATCCGTACCAAGATTGAAAGTTGACATTTCTATTGCATTGATTTCAAATGTAGGCATGTTATATGAATGAGAATGCATGGAATGATCATGATCGACATCAAGCAAGTAAGCAAAATCAGAATTCATTTCATTGATAGTATTGGCGATTACACCGTCTGATTCAAACAAAGCAGTAATACAATTTTCATCATCGAGGTCCTCGGGTTTCTCATGAACTTTGGAGGTACTAGGCTCATCTCCCGCTCCTGCAGTTGCTTCAATGGTGATGACTTGCTCCTCGGCATTTAAATCCAGCATCATAATCTCCTCGACAAAGCAGCTCGCCTTCCCTTTGCCCCAGTCGGCAACATCATTGAAGATTTCGAACCCCGGCAGAATCTTTCCTTCGGCGCTAACAGCCACTTCCGACTCATCATCAGACTCATCCCAGATGTTGATCGGAACCCTCTAATTGATACCTTCCTCGTCGGAGGAACTTCCCCAAACGTCCACGACCATCAGATCCATTATGTGAGGGACATTCGGATTTATGTAGGAAGGGTCCGACGATCCATACCGAGCCCAGCCTATCAGTTCTTCATAGTCCTTGAGGAACACTCCATTCATTCTTCTAGCCACGAGTGGAATAGCACCCTTCCGGATGCACATGAGTTGCTCCTGATCACTCAAGGTGACCCGACACGAGGCATACTTGAACCTCCATCTTCTAGCATAATCCACAAATGGTTCCTCGGGGAATTGCCTGATCCTTTCTAAATCTTCCAACGACCCTGTCCACGGAATGTACCTCTCATACCTCTGCACAAAGGCCTCCATGAGGGATCCCCAGTCCCCTTTTGTCTTTGCCGCGAGCATTCGGTGCCACATCAAAGCTTCTCCTATGAGTGTCTTTGGAAAATGCTGGACTAACTCACTTCGGTAGAGTCCCGCGTCAAACATGCAGGCACGGAAACGGTTTATGTGATCAATGGGGTTCACATCTCCCTTATACTTAGACATGGCTGTTACTGCTTCAGGTGTCTCCTCTTCGGATAATGCAGGCATTTCCTCTGGACATTCCCGTGCGGCGTATTTCTTGATGAATCTCTTAGTCATTTTTGCCCAATCTGCTTTAACGTGCATTGGAAGAGACATGTACCACACTAGTGACTCTCCTGCCAGTGAGTTGCAAAACAAGCTCGTGATCTCCCCTTCTTTGAAACCTAGAGGACCCATAGCCGACAGATAAAAATGCAAGTGCTCCATGGGGTCCTTCCCTTCATTATACTTGCTGACAGTCGGAAACGGACGTTTGACAGGCCCAATTTGCATTGCGCTATATTCCCCTGCCCGTATTTTGTCTCTTCGATACTTCATCAAAAACAAGCTTGACACCAGTGACCAATCATGCTTAGTTGCGTCAGGTAGCGATTGAAACCACTTCAAAGGTTCGCCCACCAGCGAAAGATGGAACCATAGAGCGACTTCTTCCACTTTGCATGGCTCTCCAAACATAGCACACACGTATCCATACAAATGAGCTTCGGGGTCTTCTACCCCACTAAAAAATTTCAACACAGGCATGATCCTCCGAGATGAGACTTCCTCGGTCTCCTCAGTTTCAGTTCTATCATCCATCACTTCTTCCGTTGGCTCCTCTTCCAAAGCCGACACATACAAACCATTTCCCACATTATTCTTCTCATCGGAGTCCAACAACTCCTCTACGTTCTCCTCGAAGGATTCCATCACTATACATTCTGTCAAACCAACTCCGATCATGCTCACCCTATGATTAGGCAATGGATTACGCCTAGTGGAAGGGTTTGCTGATGAAGGGTCAGCTATCTTTTTCTCCTCGATTAAATCCTGGATTTCGTGTTTCAGCCTCTCACAATTCTCAATTGTATGCCCATAACTGCTGTGGAACTCACAATACCCTTTAGCCTGTATCTGCGGAGTAGGTTGAGCTTTGTTATACGGGGTAAGGGCTTTCAATAGTCCTTTCTTCTGCAAACGTTCGAAAACCTTTGCGTAAGTCTGATCAAATTTGGCGAACCGCCTCTTTTCGATAGCATTAAGATCAAGCACTTTCACTGCTGCAGATTCTGCACTCGCACTCGGCCCTCCAGCACTATATCCAGACTTCGTCCACTTGGTATAAGCTTTCTTTGGCTCTCCATCCCCTTCAACAGTCAAGGCACAACTATACATCTGATTGAAATCCGTAAATGGCATATACCGCAACTCATTTTTGATATACGGCAACGTGTTGCCAACCACCATTCGAATCTGATCCTGCTCGAGCGGCTTTTGTTTCATCACCGCGGCCTTAGCCCTCCATCTTTTCACAAAATCGGAAAAGGATTCCCCAGCCTGTTGCTTAGTGCTCTCTAACTCTTTCAAAGTGACCTCCAGCATGGTGTTAAAGCTATACTGAGCGATGAATGACTTCGCTAATTCCTTCCAATCCCTCTTTGTTACCATCGGCAATGCATGAAACCATGTGAGGGCAGCCCCCTCTAGGTAGGTGTTAAACAACCCTAAAACCTGATCCTCAGTCAGGATCGTGTGCTTCATCACCGCAACATACTGATTCATGTGAGCGGTGGGATCTCCCGTTCCATCGAACTTTTTCATGTCAGGGAGCCGAAATTTCAAAGGCAAAGCTGTTGCCGACAAACAATTCTTCAAGTTATAGAAATCCTGACTTCCGAAGCTTCCTCCACGCAAGTCCTGCACTTCCTGTGTGATGTGTTGCTTTCACTCCTCTTCCTTAGCTTTCTCTTTCTCCAGCTGCTTCCGAATATAATCCTGATAATCATCCTCATTCCCAAAGCAAGGACCATCGTTCACCTCATTCTCAGCGTGTTTACTGCCATTTTTATCATCTCTCATGGCCAGCTTAGCTAACTGGGCCGCTATCACTGCTAACTGCTCATTAATGTTGTTCACAGAGTTTTCCAATCCGGCCACTTTTTCGTCGGTCGCAGACATACTGGCTGAAGACTGAGTATACTCGGACGAAGATGATTCCGAAGCCACAACTGCTGATTCAGAACTGTCAATCTGTAACTGATCAAACTGCCTAACTAGCCGACTGCTCTCTCGGTACCACAACCGCTTAATGATGATGTCTGCGTGAACGGTATCCATTAGTATGTATGCATGATTTTATATGCATGATTCGTGGTGTGTGCGTTTATTTATTTACGGATATATAAGATAAGAAGAACAAACGTTAGTCTAATTACACGTATCACAACATCTCTCTTCCACCCTTATTCCTCCACACACTCGTCGGTCCAGGTCTCTTTCCTAGGATTTTGGTTTTTGGCTCACATTGCGGTCCAGGGGACGCGTGATGCCGTCGATTATTGCGGGAAATTAAATCATCCATCAGACAATACAGTTCGTTTTGACGTATCCACGTTCGGTGACTAAGAAATCGACCAAGTTGGATTGTCCTTTCAGAATAACTCGTCTTTTGTCCTTTCGCGAGACGCATTAGTTCGGGTTTTGACTCCCTTTGAGCGCATCTCAGTTTTTAGACGTGGTACGAGTTATTCTTCTAGTCCAATCGTTCGTTATTGTCAATGACTCGTTCCCTTTTGTTCGCGCGGGTTCGTGTCTCGATTTTTGGATTACAACGGGATCTTTTGGATCTATCGAGAGACATAACCACGTGTTTATTTAGTGATGGAATCACTTTTGGATTTTATTTTAGGGAACGGACTCATCGCGTAACGTGTTTGTTCTTAGCGTCGAGGATTCGTTTGCTCATTTTGCTACGTGAAAAGATGGCGAGTCTTATTGTGAGCGCACGATAATCTTTCGGCTAATTACAACTCTTTGTTCCTCCCAATCCACGGGATATATCATCTCAGTGTGGTTATAGAAAATCAACGTTTCGTTGAATCGTATGTTTATTCGAGGCGAGGATATTACCGTTCTCTTTCCTTTAGGCACGAATTAAGCAAACACGTACATCGGGCCATATTTCTTGCAGTTTTGGTAACGGTCGAAATGATCGAGTCGTTAGTCAAAACCCGCAGTCTCGTCCATATGGCGCAATTATATGGTTTGACTTAATTCGGCTTCGAGATTTTAAACGGGGTATACACTCGTTCGAGGCACGTATTCAACGGCATTGGTTTATTTTCTTTAACTACTCGCGGGATTAACATATATCATAGATTCAGAATGATTTTGGTCGTTTAGTTCATTTTTGTCTTTTTATTTTCTTAGTCACCTTTTGCGGACATGTCCATTTCTCTTAAGAATGACACAAGGCATAACGTAAGAGCTCGTCTTTTATTCGGAAGGGACGGGCTACTTGTGCGAAACTTTTTACGTTACAATAAGGTCGTTCGAAACAGAAATGTTCTTCGTTTTCGTTTCGTCGTGATCTCGTTTTATCCCAATTTATCTAAAGAATGTGAATAACGGCTACCGTTAATATAGTCTTTTATATCGAAATGTAACTATCCTTAACACCGAACCGATTCATACTAATACGTGCTTACGTCATAACGTATTTCGTGAACACGTGCCTTCGTCGGGACACCGAAAGGGACAAGGCGGGTCGCACATGTTCATACATACGAGATAACTAAGTCATCTTTAGTTCAAATCGTTTCGATGTTTTAGGGTAATTAGTATGTCGATTCATGAGTATATATTAACGCATCGTCTCATTTTCTTTACATACTTTAGGATTAGACACGTATCATGGTGGTTTGAAAACACGAACTGATTCATTTATCACATCAAAAATAGTAACGGGTGATCCTATGGAAACTTCTAAGGCTACTATATGCTGACACGGCTGACCGCGGGACCTCACAGGACCGCACAAATTCGCCCCTAACGAATGGATGGGGACCCTTTGGCGCCTTACTGTAAGGGGGAACTTACACTAGCCTCTTTCGAGCGACGAATGGACTCTCGCTAGAGGTTTCACGGAAATTACCCAAAGGGTTTGCAATAATGCACATGAATGCATACGAAAAGAAGTAAAACGATCCGTCCCCGTTAAGGGCTTAATACACGCCTTCCGGAATCAAATTTCTCGCTTCCCCAGCAGAGTCGCCACTTGTTAGACGAGGTGCCGCGGCCTAATCTCCCGAGCGGACCGGGGGGTGGACACCTCATGGCGACGTAAGCGGTGATTGGCGCCGAAAGCAACCAATCGTGGAATCAAGCTGCTCGGCAGGACCAGAGCTCGGAGATATGGAAGAGTCGCCACCCACGAATGGGAAAATGAACACCGATCCCTTGTGGGAGACCGGTGTGGGTTCGGGAAACTTAGGTACGAGCCGAGAAGGCTAGCTCCTTTCCGGAGAAAGGCTACTAGGCACCCCGACATCGCCCGGTTATGAACCACCGGCCTCCTACTCAGCATGTTAGGCGATAACGGACTAATCGTATACTTCTTTAAGTTTAAAATTCATTTGAAACCTTTTCTTTCTCTCTTTTTAGAAACCGTTTTGAGCATATATTATTGAAAAGCCACATTAGTAAAGAATCACCCATTTATATTATACATACACAGAGAAGGGGGAAGAAAGAAGTGGTTTATTTACAACTTTATTTAAATGTCATGCTGTGTGTTTATTCTATGCTAACTTATTTCCTAAAAACGAGTTTATTTACATGGTTCGCACCTTGATCGCCGTTGGAATGATTTAGGTGCGTTTCAAAACCCCGTTTGATGAAGTTCACTTGAGTCGCCGTTGGAACGACTCGAGTGTTTGAAAACGTTGAGATAAAAAACCTTTAATAAGAAAACGTGGTTAAACATACAAGTCAATTTTATTTTTGTACCAATCCTTTAAGAAAATGATTCAAAACTCTATTATTCACAAAGAAAACGATTTTAATTACAATGTTCGCTTAATCCGTCGTTGGAACGGACTAAGGTTTTAAAACGTGTTGTTTTGAGAAACGATTTGAAATGTCAAGAAAACTCTATTTATTTACATTAGGAACCACTAAAAACTCATTAGTTTAAATAATTAAATTGAAAACTCTTTTTGTGATTTATTTTCCCCTTTTTCCTTAGTGGATTCTCCACTTGTCATAATTACAAAAAAATAATAAATTGAATCTCAAACTCAATCCATCAAAACATTTCCCCAAATGATATATATATACATATAAGAATTTTGAGAAGAAAAGGAGAAAGATATATATATAGACATATACATATGTGACAAAATAAATAATTAAAACAATATAGAGAAAATAATGAATTTTGATGAATGAAAATAGTGATGAAAGTATTTAATAAGTATAATAACTTGTCATTCCAATCAAAAGCCAAAAAGGAAATAAGTTATAAATAAGAAATTAATATTTAGCTTAAATGAAATGAGGAGAAAAATCTATATATACACATATATTTTATTAAGTTAAATTAATTGAAAATAAACATTATACCCCCTAAAATAACTATCATAATAAGTATATAAGAAATAACCCTCCCAAATATACATTAATATCAAAATGAATCCTAATCATCCTCAAACACCTTCTAATTAACTACTCAAAATGCCCAAATGAATAGTCTTCTAAAATAATACCCGATAAGGTTTAAATGAATTAAATAGAAAATATATAAAATATAGTTTATAAAACCAAATTGATGAAAGAAAAGACATATGAAGACATTAAGTAAATATATGTACAAAGTATTTAAAAATAGCTTAAAAATATACCTTACATAAATATACATATATATACAAAGGACCAAAAGCTTAAAAGTTAAGAAACAGGGACCAAAACAGCATTTTTTACATTCCAGCAGATTTACCGACGGAAAATCCGTCGGTAAACAGCAATTAGTGACAGAAACGGAAAATTACAGCAGCACTCCAATTGTTTCCAGATTTATTCAAAAACTTTAAATTAAGTCTAATTCAATCGTTTTGGATTTCCGAACTACCAAAAATGGATCATAGTCAATAACGGAAGTTTCTAAAACGACGTTTTTATTTTAAAACATTATTCGGAGATTCTTTTAAATTAAAACTTATAATTACAACGTTTTTAACACCCGAACTACCTTTTTATCGGATCACGGTTCGTATTGGGATATCAAAACGAGGTTTTTTATTTTAAAGCAAAACCGAATTTTATTCAACACGAGACGGGAATTAAATAAATACGAAAAATTAAATAAAACGTGATAAATAAATAAATGACAAAATAAATAAAATTATAACATAAAAATAAATAAAGGAAAAGAAATAAATTAAATAAAATAAAACGAGTCTAGTCCTCGGATAATACCTCAAGTTCGGTATCTGACAGTCGAAGCCGATTGATTCCACGAGTCGTGATTTTCCGGTTTTTTGTGTTTTTTTTAGTAAAAATTTAACTTTGGGAAATTCGGAATTTTTGAGAAAAAAAATATTTTTCTCAAAAAAATATTTTTCTCAAAAAAATCACTTTCTCTCTCTAAAAATGTCTAGAGTGAGAAAGGCTCCAAAAATCCTCCCCCCCTTTTTTTGCATTGGGATCCGTGCCCTTATATAGGGAAACGGATCACGGAACTTTGGGCGACGCCCAAGTAAAATTGGGCGTCGCCCAAAGTCGTTGGGCGGTCGCCCAAGGCTTGTTGGGCGGCCGCCCAACACTAAGTTGTGCTACCGCCCAACATTGTTGGGTGGCCACCCAACAATAGTTGGGCGGCCGCCCAACAATTGTTGGGCGATCGCCCAACGATGTTGGGCGCCCGCGCCCAACCAACGTTGGGCGCTTGCCCAACGCTCGTTGGGCGCTTGCCCAACGCTCGTTGGGCGTTTGCCCGACGGAGTTGGGCGCCCGCCCGATGACCCCCGAGGCGTGCCTCGCGCTGTCGGGCGCGTGTGCCCCGCGGCAGCCGAGCGCGCGTTCCGCGCCGTCGGACGCTCACACGTTGCGGCCGCCGAATGCGCGCTCCGCGCTGCCGGGCGCGCACGCTCAGTGGCCAACGAGAGCGTGCCCCGCGCTATCAGACTCGGGCGTTGCTCGGACGTCGAGAACATGCCACTCGTGGTTGGACGCGTGCGTCCGACGGACGCCGAGCGCACGTCCTGTGCCGTCGAGCGGGCGTTCGACCATTGTCGACCGCGCGCCGGATGCCGCTAAGCACCGCGCCATGCCGCTAAGCATACGCGAGCCACCTTACCGGCAACAGCGACCCGCCGTAATTTTCTTTCCTTATTATACTCTTATTATTCTTTATATTTTTTTTTATTTTTCAAAACTTCCGGAATCAATCGCTTCAACCGTCTTGTTTGCAGGTTTTCGTCACAGGTCCTCCGACTCAGTGTCTACAGGAGCGGAAAATGTCGCAGCTGATCATTTGTCAAGGATTGATCACCAAGGCAGTCAGGAACAACCAGAGATTGTTGAAAGGTTTTCAGACGAACATTTGTACACTGCACAACCTGCGCCATGGTTTGCCGATATTGCTAATTACCTAGCAAGTTCGCTTAAGCCTCACAAACTGTCCACTAATCAGAGGAGAAATTTTTTTGCTGAAATTAAATATTATTTTTGGGAAGACCCCTATCTTTTCAGGTTGTGCGCTGATCAAATTATTCGAAGGTGTATATCGCAAGAAGAAGGACAGGATGTTCTAAGCCACTGTCATGACCGAGAAGCTGGAGGACACCATAGCGCCAGCAGAACTGCAGCCAAGGTTCTTCAATCAGGGTTTTTTTTTTGCCAACACTTTTCAAAGATGCTCAGCTGTTTGTTAACACTTGCAATAAGTGCCAACGAACAGGCAACATCTCGGCTAGGAATGCTATGCCCCTCAACAACATAGTTGTTTACGAAATTTTTGACATCTGGGGCATACATTTTATGGGTCCATTCCCTACATCTTTAGGAAATAAATATATCTTAGTAGATGTAGATTATGTGAGCAAGTGGGTTGAAGCACTGGCTAGTCCCACCAATGACGCCCGTGTGGTAGTAAAATTCCTGAAAAGGTTGTTTGCCAGATTCGGTGTCCCACGAGCGATCATTAGTGATCAAGGAACCCACTTTTGCAATGCCAAATTTGAAAAGCTGATGGGCAAGCTTGGAGTCTCCCACAGAATTGCCACACCTTACCATCCACAAACGAGTGGACAGGTAGAGATTTCCAATCGTGAAATCAAAAGAATTTTAGAAAAAACTGTTGGCAATTCTAGGAGAGACTGGGCAAACAAGCTTGATGATGCTCTTTGGGAATATAGGACTGCCTATAAAACACCAATTGGAACGTCCCCATTTAGATTGTTATATGGAAAGTCTTGTCACCTTCCTGTTGAAATGGAACACAGGGCCTTTTGGGCATTAACTTTCTTAAATTTTGAGCAACAGGCTGTTGGAGATCAGAGAAGACTTCAACTCTGCGACATGGACGAGTTCAGGTTGTTCTCATATGAGAATGTCGTGAATTACAAAGACAAGACAAAGTTGTGGCATGATAGAAAAATCCAGACAAAAAAGTTCCACGAAGGTCAGCAAGTCCTCCTGTACAATTCAAGACTCAGGTTGTTTCCTGGGAAGCTAAAGTTAAGATGGACGGGACCTTATATGGTGCACAAGGTGTTTGGTCATGGAGCAGTTGAGATTGGCAGGGAAGGTCAGGAACCTTTTAAAATGAACGGGTAGAGATTAAAACCATATTTAGAGAACGATCACACAAGGAATATTGATACTGTTCACTTCCAGGACCCCCCAAGCCAGTAAAAGCACAAAAAGGGTGTTCGCTACAAACACCAATTGTAGCACAAGTAACTTTGCATTTTAATTATTTTAATTTGGTTAAATAGTGTCAAATGTAGTAGATTCATTTAACGTAGAACTGTGATTCGTAATGAGTATCTCATGAACAGACACAGTGGTAAAACTCAAACCTTTTTCCCTAAAGGTGTAGTTTTACAAATGTACCTGTTCAGTAGGGGAGCAGTACCTTGGGAAATTGGGCGGCAAAAGTATAAGTCAGAAAAAAGTAGGAACGTCCAATCCTATTCCCATAGGCACTCATCTCGCCTGTCTTCCTCGATGAGATCAAACGGATAGGGAGTAATAAATTCGAAATTTAAATCATGACCGTTCGTCACCCCTGCTCCTATTTCGAATGAACACGCCTTTTTGCCAATCTGTCCATGTGGCATCCTCTGAATCGACCTCATAATGAAAGATTGGCAACAGGACGTATCTGCTCTCCCTACTTAAAGAGCTCTATTTCATTACGGTCATTCGTTCACTGTATTTTTTTCTTTTCTTTTTCTTTTCTTCATTCGTTCTTTTCATTTAGACATTCCATGCTTTGTGCCCTTTACCACTAGGAAACATTATTTAAACTAGAGCACATCATGAGAACCCGTGGATCAGGAAAACACGTAAAAGTTGAGGGCTCATCCAAGAAAGAAAAAGCAAAAGGGAAGATGATGGAGCCCAGCACTGTAGCTTTTGTTCTAGACGAAAAACTGGTGAAGAAACTTTCCCAGTTCAAAGACGCAACCGTACAGACTTACTACGAAGAGCTAGCTAAGCTTGAGTTCGGACCCATCCGAACAGTTTGTTGGGAAACCCTAAAGTGACTAAAGCTTGATGCTCGTGTGCGCGCACTCATGGAGGCAGGCCACTTTGGATGCTTCTTTGAGATGAAGGAACCTGCCTATCAGGAACTGACGCTCGAGTTCTTGGCCACTTTTAAGCACAACGTGGAGATAACCGATCCTGAGGAAGAGGGAAAGTTCAGCTTCCGACTCATGGGTCACACCCAAAGGCCTTCGCTCAACTTGTTCAACCAGATGTTAGGTGCTGCCGATGATGATGACCTTGAATCTGAAAGCTACAAAGGAGCATTCACCAAGACGCCAGATGTCTTTGACCCTACGGCTTTCTGGGAATCGATTTCGGGACAGAAATACTATGACGGTAGTGTGTCCAAGGCTTCCAATATTGATGACTATACAATCCGCTACATGCACAAGCTAATTTCCGGCACAATATTTGTCCGGGAAAATCAAGCCACCATGCCACATGCAGATCTCACTACTTTGTGGAGTATGGCAGTGGGGCCAAGAATGAATCTAGGCTACTGGTTCGGAGAATACATCAGCGCTTTCTGCAAGAAGAACTTTTCACTCATCTGCTGTGGGAGCATCGTCACCAGGATTGCTGAATCTATCGGAGTTTTTAAGCCCGAAGACCACTCTCGTCTCACGATTGTGAACCACCCGGACCAGATTGACCTCCGGAGCCTACATAAGATGCTGTTCAGAAAGATGGTAAATGGGAAGTGGGTGTGGATGTCAGACTTTGTTACATCAAGGCGAACAGAAAGCCGAAAAAGGAAAAGCGAACCAACAGTGTCGGTCTCATCGGATTCTGAATAGGTTGAGAAACCAAAGGACCTGGCCTTCTATCAGAAGTGTGCAAAGCTTTCCAGTGAGGATATAATGGACCGATTCAACACCCTGTTTGCCCAAAATCAAGAAAACCGCGAAATGATATTTGCCCTGGAGCAAAAATACGAGTCACAACAGGGGTCGATCGACATGCTCAAAACCATTTGTATTGAGGAGCATGGCAAGGAAAGTCCTTCTGGTTTTTCTGAAAAGAGTCCGGTAAGAAAAATGCCTGAAACACCTCCTAGTGTTAATGTTAATGCTCATGTTGGTACGTCCTCGAAAGGGGAGGGCATTCCTGCCACTGTGGATAGAGAGATTAACTCCTCTCTCTCCCAACCCGCCTGATCTGTCCAGATAGTCACTGTCCTAGCATTTGGTAACCTCTAAAACCCTTACTCTATCAACTTATGCTCTGTCTGTATTATTATGCTTTCACTTATCTACAATCTGCTGCCGTGTTAATAACATTGAGGACAATGTTTTGTTTTCATTTGGGGGTGGGGATTGTGTATCACAATTTATGTGGGCATGACATGATAATGCTTTAAATTAGTGATTTGATGTAGAGCAAATATCCCTTGCGAATCTCTGTTGCATATGTCCTTGGTAATTATTGTGATGTTTGTTTTCATTTTCTCTCCCACCTGTTTATTCACCATCTAATCGATTGTTTTGTGTTCAGTGGGAATCAAAGAACAGACTGTGCGTGTTTTGATGTATTGTTTTAGTGTTACTTGCTTGTTTGCAATTTTATGTCCCCAAATCAGGAAGTTCCAAAAATTTTCAAATTTTTAATTCCTCTTTCAAAATTAGTAACCCTTGCCTTACTGCATTTCCCCAAATATAGTGAGAACTTGAGCCTAAGAATGCATCTATGGTATGCATTGATTCTTTTCTGAGAGGGCCAGCGCTCACTATCTTTAGGGAGAATTTGCCTTGGTGCCCTGTTGAAATGGTGATTAGTTCTGATTTTCATAGGAGGAAAAAGGCATTTAGTTTCCCTCTCCGCTACACAAAAAGCCACTTGTGCTTCGCACTCCAATGATTAGGATAACCAAGTCGAGCCATGACCTGCTCTTTCTGAAAAAAAAACACGAATGATAGCCCTCTCCCTTCACTTATAACCCTAAAACACCCTGAGTTCTGTCTTGTGCTTCGAAAAACCAACTGTTTAAAATAAAATCACGTGCTTAAGTTATGCAAATGTAAGCGGTTGAGCAAATATTGCTTAGGAAAAGACTGAAAGGACTTGGGAATATAATATGGGGAGGAAGGAACCTTTAATGACTGTTCAAAAATAATAAAAAGAGTACTGTGTTATGAGGAAACAGGTTGTGTAGATGAGCTAAAAGGGTGAATAACAGTAATCATTGAAGGCTGTGTAGGTTAAGTAAGTTGCAAAAAGACAGAGTTCATACACAAAAATAGCCTTTCACTGTCAAACTAGAACCTAAGCCTAACATTACAACCTTTATAAAGTCCTTTGGACTATGTCTGGAGGAACTTTGACCCTTAGATTCGGGACCAATAGGCAAACTCGCACCCTAAGGGTGTGGTGACTGAGCTGGGGAGTGAAATCACATTCTTTTTCCTGTGGTAAGTAAATGCCATGCGAGAGTGAGTGAATTATTCCATTCCTTAGTGAGGCATGTCTGGCGAGTAGGTAACTCCTTGTGAAAGAGGAAGTCTAAATTTTAAGATTTAAGGAAGTTCTCGAGCAAAAAGGACACAATGTTTAAAACAAGCTTTAACTCTTCGGTGAAATCTTAGCATGCATCTGTTAATTTCCTCATTGCACAAAATAATCTTTGTTCCCCTTTCTCATTCTCTGAAACAAATTTCATTCCTAACTCTTTTTCTGATTCCTTCTTACAATTTGTTGCTTGGGGACAAGCAAAGGTTCAATTTGGGGGTATTTGTTAGGCATGAAATTGACTAAGTTTAACATGATATTTATAAGGGAATTTTGGGTGTTATTTATGCTTGTTTCGCTACTGCCAAAAAGGAGTGGAGCCTTTCTTAAGTCCAGCGGTCAAACGCCGGATTATTCAATGAGGGACAGCGACAGATCAGAGGTGGCAGAGGCAGTGACAGAGCAGCAGGTGGAGAAGTGTTAAGGTGGCATTACTCAAAGAAGCATGATGACATGAAGTATCGACCCTTGAGTGTTCAAGGGTCAAAAAGGATCTTTAATCATTTCAGTTTATTTTGTTTTAGTATTAGTTGACTTAATTTCTGGAAGGGTACTCGGGTTGTACCAATTTTGTCCATGTCTTTTCCTTTAAGTAGGCGTAGCAAAGGAAAGATAAGGAGTTCGGAACATTTGTAGTTTTAGAGATAGAATAGTTATTTTAGAAAGAAAGAAAAAGAGAGCTCGGATGGAGTCTCTGAAGGTTTCAAGAACGACCGATTACTCACTGCTCAATATGAGTGAGTAGTCCATTTTGAATGGGCACGGCCAGGCCGAGCCGGTAATGTAAGTTTTATGTCATTTTCAATGAATGTTTAGTATTTTGCCAATGTTGTGATTGATGAGGATTTAACTTTCATGCTTCGGCATTTATGCATGTGATAGATGGATGTTAGGACACTGCTTGCATCTTCACTGATATCTCTATTAATCTCCCAACCTCGAAGCTGACCAGTTAGATGGTTGTGTCAAGGGTTTTCTTAATCAGAAATGCAGTTTCGATCTTAATGCAAGAAAGAACGTATCTTTAGGACGCTAAAGGTTCTAGTAAATCTTAGGAACTTAAGAACACACGAAAGTTGACTTAAGCTCGCATTAAAACTGATACTTTGGCTTCATTGGCATTATCTCGTATTCATTGGAATGTTGTAAGGCTTAGCACAACCTGTTCGGCAGTGTCGAGCATGTTCTATCTTTTAAATCATTACCAAGTTATCATATCTCTTACAGCATTAGACCTCTTTTATCTTAAGTAACCAACATCAAACAATCAAATTAAAAAAAGGAGAAACCTGTTTGACCCACACGCTGTTTAGCAACAATTTCCAATATAGATTTGAATCTCAATCCATGTGGAGACGATACTTAACTTATCACTTTATTACTTGTATCTAGTGCACTTGCTAGAGTCTCATCTGAGGACAACAGATATTATTACTGAATGAATGTGGTCTCGAGAATAGTTTGGTGACTATAGATCAAACAAATAAAAATTTATTATTGATCGTAATGCCTAGGGTATATGTCTTACATTAGCGAGTTATGAGGTAATTTTGTTCAATTAATGGTGATAAAATTTATAAACGTCTATGTAATAAGTTAGGGGTTATTTTCTTAAAAATTAGTATCGTACTTTAGACCCATATACATTTGTTATTTAGTCTAACCATTGTACCCGATGTCGTTTAGGGTCGGGTATGACAAGCACAGTCAGTATCACGGATTCGAGGACTATCTGGAAGCATAGCAGATTGTGGTAAATTTTGCGAGATGTGTGCAACAAGGGGAGTAGGCACCCCAATCACGGGTTGTAAAGTAGTGATAATGTGATTCATCACCTGGTTGACCAGAACCTCTGTTCGAACTGCATAGGTCGAAATAGGCCTTCTTTTATCCGAGTCCTTATTAATCTCAGTGTCCTTTATTCCCTCCGTTGGTGAAGGCTTTTGGTTGCATTTGCAGTCATAAGCCATATGACCAATACAAGAGCAAACTCGGCAAAAGCTTGGAAGCTTCTCATTAACCAATTCAATCCATAATTGTTTCCCATCCCGTTCAATGCCTAACTTAACCGGCAGTTCAGTGGCCAAATCAACATCCAAAAGCATTCTTGCAAAATGACCAAAATCCCCATCCAAAGTAGATTTATCAAATTGTAAAAGCCCCTCAATACACTTAGAAATATTAGAAAGTATCTTTCTATCCCAGTATTCCTAGGGTAAAAAGTACAAATGGACCCATACCTCAGCATTGGTGGATTTTTTGGCAAAAGGATCAAAATCTTGCACCCATGGTTGAAGGCAGAAGGACCCAGGCTTCGTGGTAACAATTCCCTATGCAAAGACCTGATTTTTGGTAGCCTGAGAACCGAGGATAACATGAAAATACCCTCGTCCGATAGAAATATGTTGGTCCCTTGTAATGTGACAGATAGTTCCTAAGGGGGGGTTAATGGAACTATTACTAGTTTAAAAATTTATTTAAGTAAAACGGTTTCTCACAGTTTCAATAGCACGGTACAGAGGCAGTATTTAAAAATCAGAAGCAACTAAGATTGTTTCTACCCTTGGTTCGGAAGGTAGCGCCTCAAATGGGCTTCCGAACTTGGTACGTTTAGACGCAACTCTGACTGATCTAAATTTGAGACTTCCAAAACTAAAAAGCAAGCAATAATAGAAAGTAAGAGAGTTAGAAAAATGATACTCGTCAATATGTCCCGGTTCGCCTCCTGCCTACATCCAATCCTTGAAATACCCTATTCCAAGCTTTAATCCACTACTGAGCTCTTTTATGGTAGAGCATAAACCCTTACAGCAGATACAGTAAAACCTCTATAAATGCATATTCTTGAGACCGGAAAAAAAATATTCATTAAGCGAGATTATTTATTTATCGATAAATGAATAAATTATTCATTTATCGATAAATTAATAAATTATTCATTTATCGATAAATATTCATTAGATATGTAATTATCTTGTTTAGAAAATATATTATTTGATTGATTTGTAATTATCACATTAGCATAATTACAAATCAATCAAATAATTGCAAGATTCGTTCAGAAGATGCTAATGTTCCTGAACCAGAAGTTAGTCAATTAGATGAAGATATCCAAGGATTAAGTGATGTCATTTTTAATTTATGTTATAGAAATGTGATGGATGTCGAACATATTTTGAACTATCCTAGCGAGAATGATGTAGTTATGGAATCGCTTACAAACGAAGAAATTATCCAGTCAATAATGAACAATGATGATGGAAATGATCCAAAGCCAGATGATAGTTGTGTTGCCGCAAATGTATCGTCAAAAGAGGCTTTTCAAGCAATGGTCACCTTAAACAACTACTTGTTACAACATGAGCAAAATATACCAGAAGTTGTGTTTGCACTACAAAAAGTTAAGAATGCTGTTCATTTTGGTTTAGGTGGAAAGAAAAAACAATCAACTATAGATGCATTTTTTCAGAAGAAATGACTTCTAGTTGATTGATTAAAAGGTTTTGGTATATATATATATATATATATATATATATATATATATATATATTGTATGGAATTTAATAATTATTACTTTATATTTTCATTGGGTCCTTAAGGATTTAAATATTTTTTATTACTTAATGCATTTAGCGAGGTTATTACTGTAGTCCATTGGCCCAAGTCGGGACCGGAAGAATTTATTATATAACCGAGGTTATTACTTTATTGAATATTCATTTATCGAGGTTTAACTGTATTGAGATATTACAAAGCACCTTCCTCTACAATCTACACTCAACTATCTATCTCTCTATTTACATAATACCGAAACAAACAGAAGAGCTTCTGAACAATTCTAAGCTATTGCTGGTTTTTGTTCTCACTCAGAACACAATGAATGAACTTAGAAATATTACATAGATGAATACAATAAGTGTGTAAATGATTTTTGCTTTGCTATTCTCTCTGAATTTTTCAGTGTTGAAGATCAAGTTCCAATGTAGCAAGTGATTGGGCTTTTATAGTGACACTTCATCGCTTTGGTTATTTCAAATTTCAAAATAACAATTGGAGGGAAACAGCTCTCATGTCCCTTTCATCCTCAGAGCCCAGTGTACACAGTTAATTGTATTCCTTCTCTTTTCTGTTATTTTATCTGTTGTGCCATGCTTCAGATCATGGTCAAAGGTAGACTGTTTGTCTAACCAAATCAAGCAAAGTTTCCAAGTTGACCAGGGGACAAGCCGCCTGGAGCTTCTGAATCTTTCCTTATTTGGTGATGCATTGTCAGTTGCACAAAGTCAACTTCTGAGCTTGTCTCATGTGGCTTGATCTTTTGTCTTTCGAATCAGTCTTCTCCTTAAGCATGGCTTTGAGCTTCTGGATCCTTCTGGCTGCTGGGCTGAAGTTGATCTAAGGGCTTTTGATCCATGGGCTTTTGATCAATCTCATAAAGTCCTTTGATTATTTCTTTTAATCTTATACTTAATTCATCAAAACACTTAACAAACACATTAGTCCAAATAAATCAACATTTAATTTTAATGTTGTTATTAATTATGGAGATATTAATTTCTTTTAATCTTTTTGTCATAATCAAAATTAATGTAGAAATTTGTTTCAACAACCTCCACAACTCATGTAATCCCCAAATTTGCATTAGGGTCTGCTTCAGAGTGGCAACTTTCTAAGGAGTATCCCTTTTATAAAGAATTAACCGACCAATCCAAGAATAAGAGCATAGAGCTAGTCTTTTATCATAAGTGGCTTGCGAAATCCTCACCGACTTGATTCCCCCAATGTCCGATATCGGAGCAAATGAGGGTGGAGCTTCCACAACAATATTCTGCAGAGCCCCAGTATAGGAAATGCATTTAGACGGAGCCGACTCTGCAGGTTGTGGAGTAAACCGCAACTTTGGATTAAAGAGAACTCCTATGTTGAGATAATCCTCCAGAGGAACCAGAGAAAATGAGGCCAGATCGGCCATGGCAGCCATGGTGGACGAACGGAGAGCGGTAGCGCAATGATGCGATGGTGGCTAGGGTTCTAACAAATTATAGTTTATATATCTCAATCATTTTCGAAGTAAATTCATGTAGTTACTTGCATACATGTGCATATTAAATGTTTAAAGTGTATCACTTATTGATAAGGTTTTTTATAAATAAGAGTGAGTATTCCCTTTTTGGAACATTTGGAATTTGGTGAAAACTAAATAATAAAAGGTTTCTTAAACATAATCAAAGCTTATTCTAATAAAATTAAACTGAAGCAATAGTTTTACTGTTGCATATATCAGCAAACTTTAATCCTGGTCAAACTCTTCTCCTTTGCCATCCTCGTTTTTCTCTCTCCTTCACCATCCTCGTTGTTATTATGCCCCTCACCCTCAACCTATTTATACAAAATAAACAAACAAGATATAAGATATGTATAATTTATGTAAACAATTAGTTGATGGAATCAAATCACAAAAAATTGATGAAACAAATAAAAAAAATAACTTTATTTCAATTATAAAAACAGTCATGGAATCAGTTTCTAGTGCATAATGGTAAAAAGCTGGAACCATCCCTAAAAGGGATAGTTCATGGCGTCTAGGGGTGCAAGAGTACCTCCACTCTCCTTGACTTCGTCTCTGATTATGAATATAATAATTTAAGAAAAAAACAGAATAATTAAGTGATGTGATTACCTTTTGCATAATTAAGAATAAGTTGGTGCGTTGATCTTGTAGCACTAACCAACATTCAATATCCTCGTCTTTTTGGAATGTAGCTTCATTGAGAAGTGTAGACCAAGTCGTTATTCTAATTGAGAATCTTTTCGTGGAACGCATCTTCTTGAGTTACAGAATTGAAATTGGTAGTATTTCAAGAGTTTTTATTAGTTATCTTTATGTAAGAAATTTCTCCGATTAACCAATATATCAAGTCAGTATTTTTTGAAGGAGAATAAAAAGACCATCATGTTAGTAAATTAGTGTCCACACACCTAATTTTAGTACTATTGTACAGCTCAAGAAGATCCATTTGGACAGATAATGACCTCAAACAATGGGTCAGTAAGTAAATTCATGTAGTTACTTGCATACATGAGCATAGTAAATGTTTGAAGTGTATCACTTCTTGACAAGGTTTTTATTAGTTATCTTTATGTAAGAAATTTCTCCGATGAATCAATGTATCAAGTCGATATTTTCTGAAGGAGAACAAGAAGACATTCCAATGGGTAAATTAGTGTCCACATACCTAATTTGAGTTCTATTGTAAAACACAAGGAGATCCATTTGGAGAGATAATAACGTCAAACAATAGGTCAGGAAGTACATTCATGTAGATACTTGCATACATAGGCATATTAAATGTTTGAAGTGTATCACTTCTAGGGCCGGACATGGATCTTAAATATGCTATATTAGATCGAATATCTGAGGAAAAAAATTCAAAATCGTACCAAAATATTAACTTTTTTTTTACTGAACTAGTCGAATTTGGTCAAAATTAGTCAAAATTTTATTACAATACTATTTTTTTATGAGATATTTAGTTCAATCTAGTATTTTTAAGATCTGTGCTCAGCCCTAATCACTTCTTGACAAGGTTTTTATAAATAAGAGTGAGTATTCCTTTAGAGGAACGTTTGAAATTTGGTGGAAATCGAGAATTTGGCTTGCTATCTTATTTGATTTTTTTCTCTACTCTATGGCTTGCATACATACATACATACATACATACATACATATAGCATTATCATATAATTTATGTGACTACTATTTCATATGTTATGGAATAATTGAATTAGACAATCATCTTATGATTCATCTTCATGTGATATATCTAATCAAAAGAAATATATATTTTAAATAAGTAAGTTCTAGAAAAAAAAATAAGGAAAAGAGAACTAATGTCTAATAGTAGTTTAATTCTATAAAAAAGAAAAAGAAAAAAAAGCCAAATTTTTTTTTTTAGAGAAAATTGATATTTACCATTTACATGATGTTGAAAATACTTAGAAACAGTCTAATGGAGTAACTAAATCGTTTTTTTAGTTAATTGATATAGAACTTAATAATGGCATATACATGTGTGTTGAAAATAAAGAAATAGTATGTAACTATTCAAAGACCGACGCGTTACATGAATCATATAACATATTTAACTATTTTGATAATTAGTTATTTATTAGTATATTATATTTATTAAATTATTATTATTATTATTTGGTTAATTATTATAAAAAATGTTATTATTTTCAGACCGTATTTTCAATATGATATATAAAAATAAAAAGTACATATAAAAAATAAATATATTTATAACAATAAAATACTCATATTTTATATTAAAAAAAAATTATAGAATCCACGTATCGCTTTTATTCATATAAACGAATACTACCATGAATATATTTTTTTTATAATGTCAATATGCTTGAATTAACAGTATATCAACTGAACAATAATATGGTGAATACAGCTGCAGTCTTGTAAAAAAAACTAAGATCAAATGAACAAAAATTCTGATTTTTATTGGGAGAAGTATTAAATTCACGAATAAAAAAATAAAACGAATAATTGTAATTTGATTGTAGTATGAGACTACATATGACATATTTCTATATCACACGCACATCAATATTAATGTCACATCTATGTCTTTAATTTTTTTTACTATTATACCCCGAACCTTATATTATATTATAATCGGTTTAAGAACGTTGGATTAATTGGATGTTACGGGTATAGTTTAGAGGGTAATTGCACATTTTTAGAATAATTATATGTTTAGGGTAATTTTAAAGAAATTTTAAGGGACCAAAAAGAATAATTATCCACTCACATCATAGCCTATATAAGGCCTTATTTTCTGCATTTCAACCAATGAGATCAAAAATCATTCTTCTACATTCTTCTTCCTCCTCTTCTCTCTCTCCCTTCTCCTCCACCTTCCACCACCACCAAAACAGGGTAGCTTCACAGTTTTTGTTTTTCCAGAGACCTAACAGTCCAAATAACTTTCACATTTTAACTGGAGACTCTAGACACATAGGAGCTACTTCTGACCGGAGGGATTTTGATTTGGATTTGTGTACAAAGAATGCGGTCTAGGCAGATTGTGAGGCGGATTTGGGGTTTTGTGGTGTTTTTCTCAAATTTAGGCTAAGGTAAGTAACTATCAACTAGTATTTTAGCTTGCATGTATATATATATATATGTGGGAAAGATTGAGTGAGAACCTCCTCTTAGGTGAGGACACACTCAAAACTACGTCGTTTTGAGTATAAAAAATCAATAAAAAACAATAAAAAAAAAATAATATATGCTGCTGATAGGGTTCAAACCTTGAACTCTTCACCTACACTCCACACTACTTACCACTAAGCCAATTGTTTTTCTTATATATTATATCGCACGCTGCTTAATATACCACTGCCCTTTTAGCTTCTATTGTTTAATATTTGACGCATGCACTTATTAATATCGATTAAATATGCATAATAATGAATTATTAGGGTAAATTTCATCAATGGTGTACAACTTTTACCCCATTTCACACTTTGGTGTACAACCTTCAATTTGTCTTACTAATATATACGACCTTATAGGTGACCTCCCACTTTGGTGTATAGCAGGTAAAAATGACCGGTCAACGCCTGGTCAACATGCCACCTCAACATTTTTTATCTACCCATTAAAAAAGTGGGACCCACTTCTTATACAATCACTAAAATACCCTTCTCCCTTTTGAAATTACTAGAATACCCTTACCCTTTCCCTACAACTCCTCCCTTCCTCCATCTTTGGCGCTCTCTCTAACTCCTCTCTCTCTAAAAAAAACTTTCAATCTATCTGAATTACATTTTCGTTGACACAAATTATAATTCCTATAATTATAATTCTTTACCCAATCTCCTAAATAAATATCCTCTTATATATTATATATATCTCTATTATTTGTGGCAGTTTTCATAATCAAGAACTGAAGATGATGAGATGAGTCCGTGTACATATCCAACAAGAAAAACAAAAAGGAGCAGCAAAGATAAGAGTCCATATTCAACTAGAGGCCTAGACAAGTTTTCTGCACTTTTAGCTAAACTTGAAGAAAAAAGACAGCAGAGGCCTAGACATATTCGTGAGGAATTTGAGCAATAAATTGATAGCTTTGGTGGAGTAGCGAAACTAAAAAAATTTACATAGTCATAAAAACGGAATTAGCACTCTGATTCCTCGGTGAGGAGAAAACTGATCAGGAAAAGATTTACTCTTTTTGTTGATTTTTTCTGAACCAATAGATCTCATACCAAGGAAGTTACCCTGCTTAATTTTCTTCTTTTTTGGTTCAGATTTTGATTCGAATATTGAAGTTCCTTCAATGAACTGTTCTGGAATTCCTTTTTTCCGTTATTGATTGTTTCGATTGAAGTTCATACAAAGCCAGAGCTTGCATAAACATTAAGTGAGTAAACAACGACCTCTGAAATTGTTCTAAACGGATCTATGCCAGCGTGAATGAATCCTTCTGTAATCCATAGACGCCTCTGATACCTTAAAATTTTGAAGATAATAACCAGTAAAAAGTTTATCAAGAGGATATAAATGCCCAGGATGATAAAAGATAATAACCTTCATTTTTGGTGAGTTTATATTCAGCTTTTGTTTGCTTTAAATATGTATTTCAGAGAAAAGGAAGAGAGAGAAGGGAGGAGAGTTATGAAGTTAGTCAAAGGGTATAAATTTAGAGAGAGAAATTTAAAGATTCGATATTTCAGAGAAAAGGAAGAGAGAGAAGGGCTGATAGGTATGAATTTAATTTCTAAATTTAAAGACACAAGAATGATGAGTTGAAGAGAGAGGGAAGGAGATAATCAAAGGATGTAAGGAATAAGTTGAAAATGGATCATCTGGCAGGTTTAGCAGGTTTGACCGGTAATTTTTACCGGTTGTATACCATACTGTGAGGTCATCTATAATGTTGTACATTTTAGTGTGATAAATTGAAGGTTGTACATCAAAGTGTGAAATGGTGCAAACGTTGTACACCATGTGTGTAATTTACCCTGAATTATTAATAGAAAAAAAAAGAAATGTGCATAATAATGAATTATTAATAAAAAAAAAGAAATGTGCATAATAATGAATTATTAATAGAAAAAAAAGAAATGTGCATAATAATGAATTATTAATAGAAAAAATCCTAGAACATGCTCTAATTTCTTATTTATTTAATTCCTTTATATTTTTGTAATTTATGTTATATAAGAAAATATATTTTTTAAAACAACGTTAGAACATATATTTTAACTTTTAAAACACGAACTATGAAGTTTAGAACGTACGGCATATTTTTTAGAACATACGTTATCTTTTTTTAAAACATATGTTATGTTTTTTTTCGAACATAAGTTATAAATTACATTGTAGAATAAATGAAAAAACGATCCAGATATCTACTGATTTTTTTAGAACATTATACTTAATTTTTTGAACACAAACTATATATTTTTTAAAACATATGTTAGAACAGTATATTTTAACTTTTAAAACACGAACTATGAAGTTTAGAACGTACGACATATTTTTTAGAACATACGTTATGTTTTTTAGAACACGTGTTATGTTTTTTCGAACATGAGTTATAAATTATATTATAGAACACATGAAAAAATGATCCAGATATCTACTGATTTTTTTAGAACATTATACTTAATTTTTGGAACACAAAATATAAACTTTAGAACATAAGTTATGTTTTTTAGAACATACCTTATGTTTTTTAGAACATACGTTATGTTATTTAGAATATGAGTTATAAATTATATTATAGAACAAATGCAAAAATGGTCCATATATTTACTATTTTTTTTTAAACATTATACTTCATTTTTAGAACACAAATTATAAAGTTTAGAACATATGTAACAATATTTAGAACATCGTCCTTAACATTTTAAAACATAAATTACAAAAATATAGAGGAATTAAATAAATAAGAAATTAGAGCATGTTCTTGAATTTTTTTTCTATTAATAATTTATTATTATGCACATTTCTTTTTTTTATTAATAATTCATTATTATGCACATTTAATCGATATTAATAAGTGCATGCATCAAATATTAAACAATGGAAGCTAAAAGGGCAGTGGTATATTAAGCAGCGCGCGATATAATACACAAGAAAAGCAATTGACTCAGTGGTAAGCAGTATGGAGTGTAGATGAAGAGTCCAAAGTTTGAACCACATCAACAGCAGCGTTTTTTTGTTAATTTTCCTACTCAAAACGATGTAGTTTTGAGTATATATATATATATAGAGAGAGAGAGGGAGCTTTAAAATTCCATAAATTGGTTTCTTAAGGATTTCTTAGAAATGATTTGGGTTATTTTTGTTGATTTTGAGCTTAGTTTGAAGGAAATAAGTTTATAAGAGTAGTTTTGGACTGTTTTTATTCATACTTTGATTTGGGTTCTTTATAAATTCGTAATGAATCTTTTGATTCAATTGATGTAGAGTTAGATGTCTTAAAGGTTTAATTGTTATTTTGGTTCAATTGATGTTGAATTGAATTTCTTTAAGGGTTTAATGCTATTTTGGTTCAATTGGATGTTGAATTGGATTTCTTAAAGGGTTTAATTGCTATTTTGGTACAATTGATGTCAAATTGGATTTCTTTAAAGGTTTAATTGTTATTTTGGTTAAGTTAATGTTGGGTTTCGATGTATTGATAATTTTAGTAAATTTTGATCTATTTGATGGAAGAGTTTATACAATTGAAGTTTGGTTGGATTTTGGGTGAATTTTGATCCGTTTGATAAGAAAGTTTGTACAATTGAAGTTTGTTTAGATTTTGGATGAATTTTGATCTATTTGATGGTTTAATAGAAAAATGTTTAGTATCCATCGGGAGTAGTCCGGACGGGTGGTTTCGATATTTGAAGACCATGTTCAGTGAGGAACATGGCATGTGTACACAGTCTAAAGACCTAATCGGATATTGGTAACAAAGTTTTGGGTAAGACCAATACGGGATTAGGCAAGGTTAAAGAGACGTCTCGAATATGTATATGTGTTATGGATTGATTTACCAGGGGATACTCGGTGATGGATACGATATTGATTTTGATTCGAACTTTGGTTTTTAGTAAAGTGTTTATATAAAAATCATTATGTTTTGGTTAATTTGATTTGAGGTTATTGATTATAATTATGTTTTAGTTGGTTAATTGAATATAAATGTTATTTACAAGTTAATAAGTTTAAGGTTTGATTTGGTTAAATGTTTTTACAAATGTATATGTATAGATATTTAAAGTAAAAACTAGTTTCTATAGTTGATAGTTGCTTACTGAGATTTTTGTCTCACATTTCCAAATGTTTTAATGTTTTTAGACGAAGAAGTACGAGGTACTGAGGGAGGTATTCGACAGTAGAGCGAGGATTGGGTACGGCCACAGTTGTCCAAGTCATCTTCTAGGGTATTGCATACCATTTTGTACATGTAGATATAGGCTTGTTTTTGTGCTTACTGAATATATATGCACTTGAGTTGCGAGATTTGGAAGATAATAAAGTAGTGTTATGCAAATTTTTGGTTGAAATGTTTAATTAGGGTGTTAAGATTTGATAACACTGGATAAATTTCCAATCAGATCACGTCCCTGTGAGGCGCCGTTGGGATCGGCCGGGGACACTCCGATGCCAAAGTCAGTAACAAATATGGAGAATAAACTGTATGGACAAAGCTTAGCGAAGAGTAAGAATATATATACCTCGATAGCCTAGACGTAGGCTATTTATAGTTTGATGGATTTGTAACTTCTAGGTAACTAGAGAGTCTCCATTAATGCTCATTTAATGACGATTACAAGTTACTTTTAACCTGGCGGGTTAAGACTATTAATGATTCATTTAATGATCATTATGGCCGAGTTGACGGTTAGCCGTTACTTAGGTAAATGGAGAGATTCGCCATAGAGATCCGCCAGCGGATCTCTTAGAGCTAACCCAGGGGGATCCTCCGGGCGGCTTCCTATGCCACGTGGCATACTTGAGGCGATTATCTCTTTTGGTCCTTGCGATAATATCCCGATGTTATCAGAAGCCCCCTCAAAAGGCTTTTAAAGTCCTTCAGGGCTTTTGGACTTCTGCGCGCCGTTCTATGCTTCTGTGAGCATTTTGTTCGATGTTCTTTTATGGCCGGCACGTATAGTGACATCATAATTGTGACGGATGATTTGATTTCGTCTGTTCGTTAGATTTTGTCCCTTAGGTGGTATCTTTACTGGTGGAGAATCTATGAATGTGGAGGAGGACCCTCAAGTAGTGAGGGCGAAGAAGAAAGGGGATAACCCTATTTTTCCGCTTTTACTTAAAGATTGGAGTAGGTGGCCAGCCATACTCCATTATATGAACCTTTGTGAAGGTTTTGAAGTTGTTCTATTCCTTCTTGGAGGAAGTAAAGCTGCCCAGGGGTTCAATTTGTTACCTATCTTTGAGGTGAAATGATCCGCCCGCAGGACTTATAAATCCTTCTCTGGGAAGGATATGAGAGTGTAGAGACCTTGCGTCCAAGGATCGTTTTAACTCTATCGGTGACCATGATCCGCCTAGTGGCGGATCTATTGTGAATGTAGAGAACTCGGGATGTTCTCTTTGTAACATACTGAAATTGCAACAGTAAAGGATATAAAGTTGATCAACCATGTTTATTAATGGAAAAGACACCTTATTACAGCGAATAGGTCTTTTATAAAGGAGCTTCATTTGATAACCGTTTAACAAGAAAACCCACATGGGAAAAAAAGCTTGCTAAAGGAAAAAAGAGTACTCAAGACCGTGAGCGTGCTTCATTTTCTGACGAAGTATTTGCGGAGGTTTTGGAGATTCCACGTGCGTGGTAGCGTATTGCCCTCCGTATCTTGTATTTTGAATGTGGCTGGTCCAACCTTCTCCACTATCTGGTATGGACCTACCCAATTGATCCCTAACTTGCCTTTGCCTTCTCGAGATTGGATTTTATCAGCTTTATGAAGCACCAGATCCCCCATCTTCAAATCCACAAGCTTGACATTTTTGTCATGATAAGAGGCGATCCGCTGCTTATACGCTGCCATGCGTACATAGGATTGGTTTCTACGGTCTTCAACCCGATCTAGGCGGTCCCTTAACCGTTTATCATTGTCCTCTTCGCAATAAAAGGCCACTCGATCACTGGGGACTTGTATTTCAACTAGGATTACGGCCTCCACTCCATGAGAAAGGGCGAATGGCGTTTCTCCTGTAGCAGTTCTAGGAGTTGTACGATAGGCCCACAAAACACTCGTAAGCTGATCCGCCCATTTTTTGTCGTGTTCTCCTAGTCTCTTTTTTATCCCTTTTACAATCGTTCGGTTGGTTACTTCGGTCATTCCATTGGACTGAGGATAATAAACGGAAGCGAATCTGTTCAGGATGCCCAATCCCTCACAAAATGCCTTGAATTTGCCACAGTTAAATTGTGTCCCGTTGTCGGTGATAATAGTATGTGGAATGCCGTATCTTCCCACGATGTTGTCCTTAACAAACTCCACTATCCGCTCCGCTGTAATGGAGGAAACAGCCTCGGCTTCCACCCATTTGGTGAAATGGTCCACCGCCACTATTACATACCTCTTTTGCCGGCGAGTTGGAGGAAATGGGCCAACAATGTCTATTCCCCAGAGGGCGAACGGACGGCCTTCAATGATTGGTTTTTGGATGTGCTTGGTGGTGTGTGACTCATTTGCATGAATCTGGCAACTGTGATAAGATTCTACCAAACTCTGGGCGTCTAACTCGACCGTGGGCCAGTAGAAACCTGCTAACCTGGATTTTTTCAAAATCGTGGCGGATGCCTCGTGTGATCCACAAGATCCCTCGTGTAGCTCCTTAAGGATTTGCTGTCCCTCCTCGGGTAGAATGCACTTCAGCCAAGGATGGCTAAAGGATTTTCTATAAAGACCATCGTTGATCAAGGAGAAATAAGCTGCCCTTCTGATTATCCTTCGCGACTCTTCTTTATCTTCAGGTAATGTTCCATTTAGCAAGTATTGGCGGATAACCGTCCTCCAATCATCTTCCACTGTTGTGAGTAGGGTTACTTCTGCAGATACAAATGCCGGGGCCATTTTTACCTCGAAGGGACAGTCCGGATCCGCCCAGTTTGTCTCACAAGAAGCCATTTTGGCCAATTGATCCGCCTCTGTGTTGGATTCTCTTGGTATGTGAACCAATTCCCATCTGGCTTCTTTAGCTTCAAGGTTATCTAGCAATTTTTTGACTTCTGCTACATATTTGGCCAGGATCTCGTCTTTTACCTCGTAATTCTTGATGACTTGGTTGACCATTAGTTTTGAATCGCTGTAGATCACGATCCGCTCCGGGGTGATCTCGCAATTTTATGTAATGGGGACCCTTGATCACAACTCCCACCCCTGCTCCCTCCGCCGATGAAGCCCCGTCGGTATACATCGACCATTCTTCTAACGGAGGTTTGGGATGAGATATCCCCTCATCAGTGAATTCATTCACGAAGTCCGCCAGGACTTGACTTTTCAATGATGACCTGCTTTCATATCTTACATCAAATTCGCCTAGGCGGATCGCCCATTCCATCAACCTTCCCGAAGTGTCCGGCTTCTGCAATACTTTTCTCATTGGTATATTGGTACGAACTATTACTGTATGCGCCTGAAAATATGGCCTAAGGCGTATTGCCGTGGTTACAATAGCCAGTGCCATTTTATCTAGTCTTGAATATCTGGTTTCAGCATCTTTCAAAACCTTGCTCACGTAATAAATTGGGAACTGTTGGCCATCCTCCTCCCGTATCATGACCGTGCATACGGCTTTATCCGTGACCGATACATACATGTATAAATCTTCTCCCTTCAAAGGTCGACTCATCATAGGTGGTTCTGTGAGGAACCTCTTGATTCCTTCAAAGGCATTCTGACAATCTTCATTCCACTCGAATGCTTTTTGCTGTTTGATAACTTCGAAAAAAGGCTGACATCTACGGGCTGAGCAAGAAATAAACCTGCCCAAGGCTATGATACGCCCGTTAAGGCGTTGTACCTCCTTGATGTTCCAGGGCGCTTGCATCTCAAGAACTGCTTTGACTTTGTCAGGGTTTGGGCTAACTCCTTTTTCACTGATCATGAATCCTAAAAATTTTCCATATGTAGCTCCAAAAGTGCATTTCTCGGGATTTAACTTGATGTTGTGGTGTCGCAGTACGCCCAGTACTTCCTTTATATCTTCTGCATGCCTTTCTGCCGTCGTGCTTTTAATGATCATGTCATCTACGTAGACGGAATAATTACCACTTTTATTGTCCGCGAATATCTTGTTCATCATCCTCTGATAGGTAGCTCCCGCATTCTTGAGCCCGAAGGGCATAACTTTGAAACAATAAGTGGCCTGATGTGTTACGAACGAGGTCTTGATTCTATCCGAGGGCTCCATAGGGATTTGATGATAACTAGACTTTACATCAGTAAAGGAATACATTGCGTGACCGGCAGTTCCATCTACAAGCATGTCTATGCACGGTAGAGGATAATTATCTTTGGGGCAGGCTTTATTAAGATCTGTGAAATCGATGCACATACGATAAGACCCGCCAGCTTTCTTGACTAGTACGACGTTCGCCAACCACTGGGTATAAAGCACCTCCTCGATGGCATCCGCCTTTTGGAGCTTGGCGATTTCATCCTCAATCACTTTTTGCCTTTCCGGACCATGGTTTCTCCTCTTCTGAGCCACAGGAACCGCGTTTTTGTCAATGTTGAGTTTATGGGTGATCACGTCTGGGCTAATCCCGGGGAGTACTTCATCCTTCCACGCGAAAACATCTTCAGTTTCGCCAAGTACTTTGGTGATTACGTCTCTGATCTCACCTTGTAGACTTTTAGCTATCCGCACCTGCTTCCCATCCGCCACAGGGTACATTTCGGTTTCCCCCAAAGCCATTGTGACGCGTTCCTCCTCATCCTCCTCCTTAGATTGAGGGCGAATCATTAAGGATGCAGAATATGTCTCTTGGGCCACTTTTTGACAACCTTTGACCATCATGCATCCCTTGGCCGTGGGAATGTAGAGTGTTAAATGGCGAATGGAGATAAGAGCTGCAACTTCGGAAATAAAAGGTCGTCCAAGGATAATATTGTAAGCTAATTGTCCATCTAAGATCGAAAACTCCAAATCTTCTCTCCAAACTTGATCATCCCCAGTAAGCTCGCAGTCCAAAGTAACCTGACCTTTCGTCTGAATAGTATGACCAGTTACTCCTAAAATATCGACCACAGTTGGTTCTACCCGGACAGGATCAATTTTGAGTTTGGCGAATGCTCCTCGTGTAATGATGTTACATGAACTTCCCGTATCAATCATTACTCGCCTTATTTCCCAACCTTCAACCCTCATGGTGACAACCAGTGCGTCCGCATGGGGTGCAATCTTCTGACCTGTATCTGAAAAAGGGCGGTTTAATGACATTCTCTCAAGGGTGGTCATCCTTGCCTTCTTTGCCGTTGGCTGATAACCAGGTCCACCAGCTATGACGTTAATTATGTTTTTTCTCTTCCTTTTCGTCGAGTCCTCCTTGAGTCTATCATCTTCTCTTCCTTCTATTTGGATAAATCGATCCAATTTACCTTGTCCACCAAGTCGTTTGGTTTTTCGAGTCAACCCCCAGCGAGCATCCGCGTAGCCATTTTCCTTGTGACATTTATAACAATTCTCAGGAGTGGTCGTATCTGTGCGACCAGCACTTGGCGGTGTAATTATCAGTGATTTAATCTCAGAGGAGGAATTTCGTCTTTCCTCCGTCATGATGTTTCAGTGTGAACAAAAAATCCTTTATTTAACCAAGGATTCCACGCTCACCGCACCAATTGATAACACTGGATAAATTTCCAATCAGATCACGTCCCTGTGAGGCGCCGTTGGGATCGGCCGGGGACACTCCGATGCCAAAGTCAGTAACAAATATGGAGAATAAACTGTATGGACAAAGCTTAGCGAAGAGTAAGAATATATATACCTCGATAGCCTAGACGTAGGCTATTTATAGTTTGATGGATTTGTAACTTCTAGGTAACTAGAGAGTCTCCATTAATGCTCATTTAATGGCGATTACAAGTTACTCTTAACCTGGCGGGTTAAGACTATTAATGATTCATTTAATGATCATTATGGCTGAGTTGACGGTTAGCCGTTACTTAGGTAAATGGAGAGATTCGCCATAGAGATCCGCCAGCGGATCTCTTAGAGCTAACCCAGGGGGATCCTCCGGGCGGCTTCCTATGCCACGTGGCATACTTGAGGCGATTATCTCTTTTGGTCCTTGCGATAATATCCCGATGTTATCAAGATTAAAAGTTAACATTTAGATGTTGACGTAATTTTCTATGTTTCAAACTCGGTTTAGTAAAAAGCAAAAGAAAAGGATTGTAATTGGAATCTGTAAGCGATTTTTGACCTATATTAAAATATAAAATTAAGTTTTCAAAATGTTTCTTAAGTTTCAAACGAATATTGAAATTTCTTAAAACTTAATCATGAGATTTACTTCTGACTCATAGATGTTTGTGGTAATGTCTCACTGTCATATCCGGTTTTATTTTGGGTCGGGTCTAACAATTAACCTACTTGAAAAGGAGTATTGTTGAAAATTATATGTATTATTTTGGTTAATTACATATAGGTGCCTTGTGGTATCACCAATTTGCAGATAGATACATGTGGTGCTTTTTTTACAAATGCAACTCTGTGGTTTGCAAAATTTTACATTTTTTTTACTTTGCCACATTCTGCCGATAACGACCTCAAAATGAAAACTTTCAAGACTTAAAGTTGTTTAGTATCATATTTACTATGGAACCATTTTTAAAAAATTTCAAAATCATAATTTTTTGAGTTTTTATTCATAGGAAAATTGCGGTACAAACCAATTTACAGGTATGTGGTTTTTCACTTGCTTTGAGATGTGAACTGTGTAAATGCCATATTGAATCAATTGATCATCTTTTCGTCATGTGCCTTGTGTCGAATAGTCTATGGAATGTTGTCTTCTCTGTTTTCGGCATACACTGTAGTAGTATATTGACCTTTGGGAATCTTTTTCGAGAGATTAGAGCTGTCCGTTTGCATATTTCTATGAGAAAATGATGGAATTTGGCTTCTATAATTGTTGTTTGGTACATTTGGTACATCAGGAATATGGCTATTTTTTAAAATGATCTCCCTTCAATCCAATTCCTTCAGAATCGGCTTCACTGTTACATTCAGGAACCAAAATGGTTTGTCAATTTGCCGAGTCGTGCTAGGCCTCCGTCGGATCCTATCATTGTTCGTTGGTGTCCGCCGTTGTCGGGTTGGATAAAGGTTAATATCGATGGCGCGACGGATGGTACGCCTGGTATCGCCGGAGCTGGTGGGATTTTCAGAAATTCCCGAGGTTTTGTTGTTGGCTGCTATGCTATTAACCTCTCTAGTTCCTATGCACACATTACCGAGCTGACTGCCATTATTTTCGCAGTAGAATCTGCCTGGGAACGGGGGTGGCACAATCTTTGGGTTGAATCGGATTCTGCATATGCGGTTGATTTGCTAAACAGAAAGTCTACCATGGCTCCCTGGATAATTAGACAAGACTGGCTTCAGTGTTTATCTAGATTCTTGAATATGAATTGCAGAATCACTCACATCTATCGAGAGGGCAATCAGGCGGCGGATCAACTTGCCCGTTTTGGCAAAACAACTTATGCTCTTACATGGTGGCACTCGGCTCCTCATTTTTGTCAATCGTCTGTTTTTGACGACCTTTGTAATGTTGCACATGTTCGTTTTCCTTAATTTTTCTGTTTTGAACCTGTTTTATTTTTCTTTTCCTCCCTTTGTAATTTTTCTTTTTTTATTAATAATATTTCGGGTTGATTTGGTGTATTAGGGGTGCCAACCTAGTTGGGATGTCTAGCCACTTAATCGCGTTCCAATCTTTCATGCAAAAAAAACTTCTCTCTAAATATTAATTTTCTCTCTCATAAAAAATAACACCTAAATGACCTCAAACTTAAAAAGTTGAAGAACTAAAGGTGCTTAAAATATCATTTAACTCTTGAAAATTTTCATGTCGAGGTCGTTATTGGCCAAATTCAAAGTGAACCCAAATCTAAAATTTTGCAAACCACAGGGTTGCGTTTGCAAAAAATAAAAAAAAAAAAATACCACAGATACCAATCTGCATATCAGCGAAACCACATGACATCTATATGTAATTAATCCTATTATTTTTAAGAGTCAATTGTTTATACTATTTTTAAAGAATGGACTAGAAGTCTATTGGAGATGTTTTTATTAGTTAAAAAAAATTATTCTTATAAATTATTTTTTTTTTTGTTTTTAAATATTTTATCAAAAAACATACTAAAATTAGATTACTAACATAATATTTTTTTTATAAAATTACAGAAAATGCATTTTCTTTAACTTTGTAATTGAGGAAAAAAATCAAATAAGAAACATAGAAATTAACTACTAATAGGAGCTAAACCCATTCTTCAAAAATCTTCGACAGTTCGGATTGTCCGAAATTTGGAATATGACGGTGTCTTGGAAAACTATTAAATATAACGTCAAATTAGTTAAGAAGTTTATAAATTTTCTACACTAAATTAAAGTCCAAATTAAGTTTGAAATTACCAATCACTAAAAAAAAGTTGGAAATTACCATAAAAATTTCATAAAATATGTTAAAAGGTTGTTGTGTTTCACAATTCACAAAAAAAATACAAGAGTACCTAAATAATTAAGAAAAATAATTTGACCACGACATGAAAACAAGGACGAATTAATTATTAGTCATAATTAAGGATATTATTCCATTTTCATATAATAACAATATACTAATTAAAATCATAATCACGTACGTACCCTTACATAATGTTAAACATTAATTGATGATACCAAAGTTAAGTAAATGATAATTTAGCTATCAAAAGTCACAATAATTTTCTCATTTATGTATATTTAATTCATACAATAACAAAACATCCATAAAAACTAAATAATAAAAGGTTTCTTAAACATAATCAAAGCTTATTCTAATAAAATTAAATTGAAGGAATAGTTCTACTGTTGTACATATAAGCAAACTTTAATCCTGGTCAGACTCTTCTCCTTTACCATCCTCGTTTTTCTCTCTCTTTCACCATCCTCATTATTATTAAGCCCCTCACCCTCAACCTATTTATTAAAAATAAACAAACAAGATATAAGATATCTATAATTTATGTAAACAATTAGTTGATGGAATCAAATCACAAAAAATTGATGAAACAAATAAAAAAAAATTAACTTTATTTCGATTATAAAAAACAGTCACGGAATTAGTTTCTAATGCATAACAGTAAGAAGTTGGAACCATCCCTATAAGGGATAGTTCATGGTGTCTAGGGGTGCAAAAGTACCTCCACTCTTCTTGACTTCGTCTCTGATTATGAATATATTAATTTAAGAAAAAAATAGAATAATTAAGTAATGTGATTACCTTTTGCATAATTAAGCATAAGTTGGTCTGTGGATTTTGTAGCACTGCCCAACGTTCAATATCCTTATCTTGTTGGAATGTTGCTCCATTAAGAAGTGTAGACCAAGTCCTTATTGTAATTGAGAATCTTTCTGTGGAACGCATCTTCTTGAGTTTTACAACAGAACTAAAATTGGTAGTATTTCAAGAGTTTTTATTAGTTATCTTTATGTAAAAAATTTCTCTGATTAACCAATATATCAAGCCATTTTTTAAGGAGAATAAAAATACCACCATGTTAGTAAATTAGAGTCCACACACCAAATTTTAGTACTGTTGTAAAACTCAAGAAGATCCATCTGGAGAGATAATGGCCTCAAACAATGGGCCACTAAGTAAATTCATGTACTTACTTGCATACATGGGCGTAGTAAATGTTTGAAGTGTATCATTTCTTGACAAGGTTTTTATTAGTTATCTTTATGTAGAAAATTTCTCCGATGAATCAATGTATCAAGTCGGTATTTTTTGAAGGAGAACAAAAAAACCTTCCAATGGGTAAATTAGTGTTCATATACCTAATTTCAGTTCTGTTGTAAAACTCAAGAAGATCCATTTGGAAAGATAATGACGTCAAACAATGGGTCAGGAAGTAAATTTATGTAGTTATGTGCATACATGGGCATATTAAATGTTTGAAGTGTATCACATCTAGGGTCGGGCATAACTCTTAAATATGCTATATTAGATCGAATATCTGAGGAAAAAAATTCAAAATCATACCAAAATCTTGACTCTTTTTTTTTTACCGAACTAGTCGAATTTGGTCAAAATTAGTCAAATCCAATACTATTTTTTCTGACATATTTAGTCAAATGTCGTATTTCTAGGATCCATGCCCAGCCCTAATCACTTCTTGACAAGGTTTTTATAAATAAGAGTGAGTATTCCCCTAAAAGAATGTTTGGAATTTGGTGGAAGTCGAGAATTTGGCTTGCCATCTTATTTAATTTTTTTCTCTACTCTATGGTAATTAACTTAATGAAATATGCATACACACACATATTTAGAGCATTATCATATAATTTATGTGACTACTTGTTCATATGTTGTCAAATAATTGAATTAGACAATCATCTCATGATTCATCTTCATATTATATGTCTTTCTAAAGATTTGTTTTTGTTTCATAATACATGTCATTTTTATATGATCATGACACATTAAGTCACTTTCTATCTGCTATAAAACTTGGGTTTATGAAGAGTAATTAGAATAATGGACTTATTATAAAATAAATAAATAAATAAATAAATAATGAAATCAATAAATAAGGGGTAGCAAAGTTGTTTTCTTAATATTCTTATTTGCTGTGAAAATCTGTAGAAAGACGTGTAATATGAAACGGATGGAGTAATTAAAATCATAATCGCGTACCCTTACATAATGTTAAACATTAATTGATGATACCAAAGTTAAGTAAATGATAATTTAGCTATCAAAAGTCACAATAATCAATTTATTTATATTTAAACCATACAGTAACAAAACATCCAGAAAACTAAATAATAAAAAGTTTCTTAAACATAATCAAAGCTTATTCTAATAAAATTAAATTGAAGGAATAGTTCTAGTATTGTACATATAAGCAAACTTTAATCCTGGTCAAACTCTTCTCCTTTACCATCCTCGTTTTTCTCTCTCCTTCACCATCCTCCTTATTATTATGCCCCTCACCCTCAACCTATTTATTAAAAATAAACAAACAAGATATAAGATAATTATAATTTATGTAAACAATTAGTTGATGGAATCAAATAAAAAAAAATTGATGAAACAAATAAAAAAATTAACTTTATTTTCGATTATAAAAAACAGTCACGGAATTAGTTTCTAATGCATAACAGTAAGAAGTTGGAACCATCCCTATAAGGGACAGTTCATGGTGTCTAGGGGTGCAAAAGTACCTCCACTCTTCTTGACTTCGTATCTGATTATGAATATATTAATTTAAGAAAAAATAGAATAATTAAGTAATTTGATTACCTTTTGCATAATTAAGCATAAGTTGTTATGTTGATCTTGTAGCACTGCCCAACATCAATATTCTTATCTTGTTGGAATGTAGCTCCATTGAGAAGTGTAGACCAAGTCCTTATTGTAATTGAGAATCTTTCTGTGGAACACATCTTCTTGAGTTTTACAACAGAACTAAAATTTGTAGTATTTCAAGAGTTTTTAGTAGTTATTTTTATGTAAGAAATTTCTCCGATTAACCAATATATCAAGTCATTATTTTTTTAAGGAGAATAAAAAGACCATCATGTTGGTAAATTAGAGTCCACACACCTAATTTTAGTATTGTTGTAAAACTCAAGAAAATCCATATGGAGAGATAATGGCCTCAAATAATAGGTCATTAAGTAAATTCATGTAGTTACTTGCATATATGGACATAGTAAATGTTTGAAGTGTATCACTTCTTGACAAGGTTATTATTAGTTATCTTTATGTAAGAAATTTCTCTGATGGATTAATGTATCAAGTCGGTATTTTCTGAAGGAGGACAAAAAGACCTTCCAATGGGTAAACTAGTGTTCACATACCTAATTTCAGTGCTATTGTAAAACTCAAGAAAATCCATTTGGAGAGATAATGACGTCAAACAATGGGTTAGGAAGTAAATTTATGTAGTTACTTGTATACATGGGCATATTAAATGTTTGAAGTGTATCAGTTCTAGGATCGGGCATGGCTCTTAAATATGTTATATTAGATCGAATATCTGAGGAAAAAAATTCAAAATCGTACCAAAATATTGACTTTTTTTACCGAGCTAGTCGAATTTGGTCAAAATTAGTCAAATCCAAACTATTGTTTTCTGAGATATTTAGTCCAATCTCGTATTTCTAGGATCTGAGCCCAACCCTAATTACTTCTTAACAAGGTTTTTATAAATAGGAGTGAGTATTCCCATATGGGAATGTTTGGAATTTGGTGGAAGTCGAGAATTCGGCTTGCCATCTAATTTAATTTTTTTTTCTCTACTCTATGGATAATTAATTTTTATATATATATATATAGTGCATTATCATATATAATTTATGTGACTACTTATTCATATGCTATCGAATAATTGAACTAGACAATCATCTCATGATTCATCTTCATACTACATGTCTTTGTAGAGATTTATTTTTGTTTCGTAATATATGTCATTTTCATATGATTGATGATACTGATAGATTACGTAAATATTAGTTAGAATATTTACGTATTCTTGTAATCTTATATTTTAGGATTAACATATATTGTGATAAATTAGCACCTTAATTCTAGCTGGCATATATTATGGTAATTTACCATATATTGTGGTAAATTAATATTTTCGTAATCTATCAGATACTAAAGTTAAGTAAATGATAATTTAGCTATCAAAAGTCACAATAATCAACTTATTTAGATTTAATCCATACAATAATAAAACATCCAGAAAACTAAATAATAAAAAGTTTCTTAAATATAATCAAAACTTATTCTAATAAAATTAAACTGAAGGAATAGTCCTACTGCTACACATATGAGCAAATTTTAACCCTAGTCAGACTCTTCTCCTTGGCCATCCTCGTTTTTCTCTCTCCTTCACCATCCTCGTTTTTCTTATACCCCTCACTCTCAACCTATTTATTAAAAATAAACAAACAAGATATAAGATATGTATTATGTATATAAATAATTAGTTGACGGGATCAAATCACAAAAAATTGATTGAAACAAATTAAAAAAAAATTCACTTTATTTCGATTATAAAAAAAACAGACGCAGAATTTGTTTCTAATGGATAAGGGTAAGAAGCTGGAACCATAGTGTCTAGGGGTGCAAGAGCACCTCCACTCTCATTGGCTCTGTATCTGTTTATTAATATAATAATTAAGAAAAAATAGAATAATTAAGTAAAGTGATTACCTTTTTGCATAATTAAGCATAAGTTGGTTCGTTGATCTTGAAGCACTGTCCAACATTCAATATCCTCGCCTTGTCAGCTCCATTGAGAAGTGTAGACCAAGTTCTTATTGTAATTGAGAATCTTTTCGTGGAACGCATCTTATTGAGTTACAGAACTGAAATTGGTAGTATTTCAATAGTTTTTTTATTAGTTATCTTTATGTAAGAAATTTCTCCGATTAACCAATATATCAGGTCAGTATTTTCTCTTCGCAGAAATTTCTCCGATTAACCAATATATCTTTATGTAAGAAATTTCTCCGATTAACAAAAAAATCATGCTAAAAATGATGATTTTCTCTTCACAGACATCGCGTAATCGTTTTCTGCGAAGCAAAATCATCTTTTTCAACCTATTTTTTCTTCGCAGACTTCACAAAACTCATTTCGCGAAGCCATTTTCGGGAAAAAGAAGAAGATGAAACAGTAGATACTTACATTATTTATGCCTTTTAGCATTGAAATCGACAATAACCATATGATTAACGCAGAAAAACACGCAGAATAACGTCGAATAAGATACCTTCGATTGGCACAAGAAGATAGAAATCAAGAGATGAAAAGAAACAGGAAAATGAAGAATCATGACTTAATTTTCTAGAATTAGGAAGATAAAGAATCAAGAGATAAAGAGATGAAGAATAGACAGACATGGTGATGAAGAAAATGGATGTAATTCCGCAAAATATATAGGAAGGGGGAAGATGAAATGTTGAAATCGGTACACATGATAGTAGAGATGAAAGGTTGAAATAGATAGAAAGAAGGGAGAAGATGAAAGGCTTTGGGTATTTTGGAAAAGTCATCAAAAATATAGTCTAGATATGTAGTAAGTTGGGTAATTAGTCTAAATATGTAAATAGACCTCCCATTTAACCCAATTTTATAATTTTCCCATTAAATATTTAAAATACTGTTTAGAATTAAAAATAGGAAAAAGTACAAAAATAAGTCTTGTTGTTTGGCTCATTTTCAAACATAAATTACGTGGTTTAAAAGTTAGCAAAAAGATATTTTGAGGTTTATTCTGTTAGCAAACACATGCTAAATTGACTAATGGTATTAAAGAAATCAAAAATCAAAGAGAAAAAAAACTTAATTTTATCCTTATATTTATTTATTTTATAAATTACCCCCTTATTATCTAATTATCATAAACAAACCTCAAAATAAAAAATAAAAATCAAATAAATCATCTTCTCTCTTTTTCTTTTTCTTTTTAATTTCTTATTCTTCTTCTTTTCACTCCCTCCTCTCTATTTTCATCTTCAATTGAGATTTCGAAAATTAACACTTCATTACCAACAGTGATGCATGTAAGGTTCGTCACCGGTAAGTAAATTTGAACGTTCGATTTAATCCATGCTTGAGCTTTAAACGAGCAGCCACCGCTAGTCCGACGCTGGTGGCAGCAAATGTAACGGTGGCAGAAAAAACAAACAAAAACTCTATAAAACCCATTTAATAGCCACCATTTTCTATTACTCCAACTCCTCCTTCAACCACCAGCGTCGGACTAGCCACCGTCGCTCGTTTAAAGCTCAGTCATGGATTAAATGGAATGTTCAAATTTACTTACCGGCGACTAACATTACCTGCATCACGGTCAGTAATGAAGTGTTAATTTTCGAAATCTCAATTGAAGATGCAAATAGAGAGATTAGGTTGAAGGAGGGAGGGAAAAGAATAAAGAATTAAGAAATTAAAGAAAAACAGAGTGTGGATTGTTTATTTGATTTTTATTTTTTATTTTGAGATTTGTTTGTAATAACTAGATAATAAGAAAGTTAACTTATAAAATAAATAAATATAAAAATAAAATTAACTTGATTCGCTTTAACTTTTGACTTTTTAAAACACCGTTAGTCAATTTAGCATGAGTTTACTAACAGAATAAACATTAAAGTACCTTTTAACAACTTTTAAACTATTTGTCAACTTTTAACCAACTTTTAAACCACCTAATCTATATTTAAAATTGGACCAAACCACCAGGCTTATTTTTATATTTTAAGCTTAAAAATAATTATCCACAAGACTTTTGTCATGCTTGATATATGAAGAGTTTAATAGTTCAGAAATAATGAGAAATATATATACATTTAAAGAAAAACTACTGTACAACATTTGCGAGATATAAGATTTAATCAATAATGTACTAGTTACATCTTATGACCTTTAAACTAACCAAAAATAGATCATTTTCTTTTACAGAGCATATTCACAGTGGAATGCAAAGCAGAAGCCTAAAAAACAGCAACAGCATATCTCCCACAAAGAGAAGCTGTCCAGGCGAGAAATTGAAGCCACTGCCAGGCACTGTTCTTGGCTGTCTAGGCGAACTGAATAGCCCGATCGAGGATATATCTAATGCATCGATCTTCCCATTTTCATTGTCATTATCTTCCTTTTCTTGTGGACTTTATGCTTTTCTGCAATCCGTAGCTTCCTCTTGGCATTTCGTGTCGGGTTCACAACAGCCATCACCTTTTCCTCTTGCTTCCTCTTATCCCTTCTCACCTTCATATTCTTCCTAATCTCACTGTAAATCTTTACAAAATTTTGGATGCCTAATGAATTCCTTATACTTTCGCATATCTCCTGCGCTACCTGCTTCAAATCATCTGAAACGCATTTCAACCATTCCAAATTAGCACATAACTTTGAATGAGAATAGATGCAAGAGAAGAAAAAACAAAACCCATTTACACGAGCATCCAATAAATGCAGAAGTAAAATGAGCCGCATAAAATTATAAACAAAATTAGGCTTCAACTTCCATGTTGAACCAGTAAACTTAACATACATGAGGTTGAAACATTTTCAGAAAATGTCTTCGGTTGCACTTTTAAAAACAAAACAATTAAACTAACAATAAATTTAGCTCAAAAGGAAAAGAAACAAATCAAAAGCAGTACAAATTATCAGCACATAGAGAAACAGAGGAACACAACAGAGAAGAGCAAACTTACCCGGAATGACTTTCCCAGCAAATCCTTCACAAACTTTATACAAGGGTATGAGCATATCAGACGCATGAAGCAGTAACTCATCACAACTCATTTTCGATGAGATCTTCCCAAAACTACTGAAGATTATTTTCATCTGCACGCAAATATTTAACGATTCATTATTATAACTACACGAGCAGAAAAGGTCTAACTAACTACAAGGGTATTTAAATGAAACATTTTCACAATAGCCACAAGCTTATTATCAGATGCAACACCCTCTCTAACCACCAACCTGCATAGCATCCAGCTGAAGAGAAAGTTTTCCCATCTTTTTAATCAAATTAGAAATCAGAAAATGTAGAAGATTCTCTGGCTTGTGTCCATCATCTTGGTCATGTACACCAGAGATGACATTTAAAAATATGTCCTTTCCCTTTCTTGAATCAAGCAACTGAAAAGCTCTAAGAAATAGACCCTGTTCATGCTGTTCACGAGTAGACCAGAAAACAGAAGGATTCGCATATTCCTCCTTTCCCATCAAAGAATGCATAGTACAAATACAGAAAACAAGATTCTGTGCAATAAAGTTTTCTGCTGTATCATTGATGACTTGTGTTCTCAGCTGGCAGCAGAAGGAAACAGCAATCATAAAGAGACTTTCTGGCCTCATAAGAAGAGGCTGGAATATTTCCTTTGTATCTTGTCTTTCAGCCTTGGATACAGAAGCAAAATAAAAAGCCACCAAGCGACTCGATATGTTTCGCAACCATGGGTGAGGGTGTAAGAGCAACTCACATACTGATTTCCATATATCCTGTGAAAAACAAGAGAAGAGCCGAATAAGATGAAGGAGAGGAGAAGAGAGACATCAAGTGCAAACTTGGAGAAATTACAATCAACCAAAATAAGTAAGAATCAAGAGCCACCAAAATACAGCTCCTAGAGGACATCTGAATAATATAACATATATTCCAAAAGGCTGCCGAAAAGAATTAACAAGAACTCTTAACCTCTTCAGTTCCTGTTATGCCTTAATGTGGCTAAATTGCACATGAAATTGTAGATCTCAGCTGCCACTTGCCCAGGCAATAACAACGGTTTCAAGTAATACTGTAAGATCACAAATGATATGAAATGCGTCTAGATCGCCCTTCTATAGCAAAGTACTTCAGTAAGTAAATGCGTCTAGATCGCCCTTCTATTTATTTGCTATAGCATCATCTTATTTACTTGGTTATCTTATAGATAAGCTCAAGGCGCAAAACTAATATCTTGTTTACAGTTTAAAATCCCACTCAATCTTGGGAAAAAAATATCCAGACATGATTGACTTCTCACCACATAAATGTAATTGAATTTTTACTTGTTAGATAGGTTAAACTCAACTATTTATTGACTACAAAATTATTACTTCAAGATATATATGTATATTTTTACATTCCACAGATGGTAAAACGTGAATTACCCATACCTCAAGATCCTGTTGAAATATGAGATCATCAACATGATGTAGAATCTTCTCCCACAAAACTAAGGAAAAATATGCCTCTTTCCAGAGAGGACTAGTTTCATCAGAAACATCCAGAGACTTCCTATTAGTGGCAACATCGGCAGCCACCTGCAAAATGGTTTTGCTTGCTGGCAATATAGTGCTGACATGGTTTTTAAAATTTTTATTCATGACCTCAACCAGCAACCCCATGGCCTGTACACAAAAACTTCGTTAAGAAAACAGAACACAAGGAGATAATAACAAAAATTTTATTATTATCGCATCATTTTATAACTTCAAGACACAGAAAACCTGGACAATATCATAAATCAGTAAACACAAAAGCACAGAACTGGTCACATGCCTCAGAAATTCTAGCTGCTCGTATTTCATGCATTTACAAAATATGACATGTTGCATGTTTCGGAACTTTTACCTGCGCACCAGTACTTTGCACTCGACGCTTCTCATCAATGTACCAAGATAAGCAAAAGTCAAGCATGGACTTCTTTAAATGCGAACTGACACGTTCTATCAAAAGTTTTATAACTGTACCCGTCATTGAACGAACTTTGCTATCACTATCATTAACCAAACAATGCACCAAGCGGATAAATAGTACATGTGCATGTTTGTCCAGAGAACTTTGGCTGGATTTTATTATGATTGCATGAAGCATTTCGAGAACAGCTTCTCTTCCAGTTGAATGCTCATAACTGCAAGCATAAAAATCAGTGTATGAGAACAGAGTGATAGAGAGAGAGACAGCACACAGAAGATGTGTGAACAAGAACATGTTACTTGATACAAGTGTGATAATTTGTACATACCTTAAATTCTGGAGCAGAAAATCTAACTGCTGTTGTACGTATGTTGCTGAAAGATCATAGTTCAGCAAGAACTGCAATAAAATCTTACTGCATTTCTTACGAATTGGCTCAACTTGGCTTGTAACCATTAGTTCTGATATTCGAATCATGATGTCATATATCTCAGGAACAACCAGCTTGCGATTAACTATTGCTTTTAGAAGTGAGAGAGCAATGAAAGAGGGATTTCTCTCAAGGTCAACAAACACTGGAAACTGAATTAGCATATGCAATTGCTCTGAAGAAAGGGTGATTTTAGTACTCCTTAGGAGAACAGTTAACATTTTTAGACATGATTGCATCAGCGGGTTGTTGGCATTAACAGCAGTTTGGGCAGTGCTCAATAAAGTGATCTTTAACTTATCAGCTTGTGATGCAAGGGACGGCAGAGGTAACCTTACCAATGGAGTAAGGCATCTTAAAGATGCAGACAAGACATCTTCATATCTAGAACTCAAGCAGTCACCAAGCAGTTTTACAAAAGGATCCAACATCGATAACAATGAAGTGTCATCTTTGTCCAATTTCACACTCTTCATTCGGCTGTGGAGTAACCCAAGAGCAAACACAGCAATAAGATGTGAGCACCCTGATTTAGTTCTAATAACTTTCACAGAAGAAATTTTGTTGCCACTTGAAGAATGTTTACAGTTGGGCACTGATTCCATACAAGAATTCTCACTCTGGCCATTTTCTTCATTGATGAAATCTTCGACAAAGCCATATATAAAAATAAGTAGATCAGTCTGATCAACAGATGGATTACATTCAATACCACTTGCTATGTGATTCAACATGCTCTCCAATTTGTTCTTCAATTTTGGTGTTAGATGCTTCTGCATACAAGTTTTAACTGGCGAAAGAAGTTTCAAGCTGTGACTTTTGAACGTTACACTTTGTGCAATTATTTTCAATGTTTCAAAGGACTTCAGCTTCCTAGTTTCCTTCATTTTAGAAGCAATCTTTTCCACTTCTTTCTCCTCAGCAACATCTCCAAGAATATCATTCTCTACCACAGAAAGAAGATCCTCCAAACAATAATCTAACTTCCCATAGATGGGAAATGAAAGAAATTTTGACAAAATGAAATTGAGACTATATCCCAATACATGGAGCTCATATCCCCGCTTCAAGGTGGCTCGCAGAACCCCAACTACAAACTGCAAGTATTCCAGACCAAGCTCCTTCAAACAGGCGGTTAAAGCAAGCCTGGCTTCGTCACGGATGCTTTCCATGCGATTCTTTAAATGGTTTGCAATACGATGAATGATACTTGGAAGTTGTGAATCCAGTATATCTCCAGGAAGCAACTTCAACACCTTCAGTATAGCCACATTGATATTAACATTGATTTTATCAGGATCACAATCAAGTAACTTTTGCATCTTCGGCAAAATATTTTTGTGAAGTCGTGACTGTACATCAATGGCTATGACACAACTACTATTCTTTAGCAACGCAGCTGAAGCACCACTATCACATCTTTGCAAAACAGACAAGGAACCTGCCTCGCTGGAATCAGTGCCTGCAGTGCTCTCTGATAAGCCCGTGTTTCCTTGACTAGAACAACTCTCTGAAAAATGAAACTGATCTAATAATGAACAAATCAGCCGTACTAAAAGTTTATGCTTATCGGGATTTATTTTCATCTCCTTGAAGCATCTAATCAACAATGAATAATACAAGTTCCATTCCACCCGAGCAGCAATTGAAGCAAGTGCTTCAATGCACGCAATTTTAACATGATCAGCCTTTCCACGGTGCAAATCGAACAACATATTGAAATAGAGTGGAACAAATACTTTATTCAGAATACCCTGGAATTAGTAAAGCAAAGTTTCAGTTCCATAGAAGAGCAAGTAGAACTTCCAAAACTTATTACGGAAAATTAAAGAGCTAAATGATACTTACCTCAGGCACGATATTATTACTGACAACATTGCTGAAACGAGAAAGAGCCTTTGCCCGCCTATGCTTCTGCAATACCAAAACATAGAAGGGTCTCAATATGCTTCTCTCAATAATTTGCTCTCACCATTAAGTACACTAAACAATGACAATAATTTAACAGTTGATAGTATCCTCTGATGGTACTGAACATTTTGTATGTATTAGACATTTGCATACAATGGTAATAATTGCGGAAAGATGAAGAATAAGCACAAAAATTTGACCTGCAAATGGATGATATTGTTGAAAAAATCTTGCTCAGCATCCTCAGAGCACAGTGCTTTCAACGGTTTGAGATTTTCAAACTCTGGAAGTTTCAAAACCATATCTCGGAGTAAATCGATCCATTCCTGATTTTCATGCAATCAATTACAATACTTTGTCAGTACTAGAAACTCACTACTTTCTCTACAAACATCATCCACCTACAGTTTTTACCATTACAGTATTGTCCCACATAAAAAAGAATCCAATAGAAGTTGCTGCTTTGGATGATCTCCAGCATATTTTTAGTGGTTGTTAATGAAAGTAAACTGAACTTCTACTGAAGGGTAGTTTCTCTTTTTATTTTTTTGCAAACTAATACAATTTTCAGAGGTAAAAAGAAAAAGACTTGGTTCAAGAGTCAATATATGTCAAGATTACATCAAGGTCTCCAAGCTTCAACATTTCACAATCTTTAGCAGCTATAGTTGTTTAAAAGGCTAAAAGATAGTCAAACATACTCATACATGAAAGATTTTTTGGATACCTTTCTAATTGAACTTCCCTCTTTCACTGCATTTCCCATATGCTTCAAAAGAAACTTATTTATTATGCGTCGAACACATACTTTTGTCCAATTGCTATCTGTTTCACTGACTTCTCCACCAAGAATTAGAGTAGAAAATTCAACAAACGAAAGCAATGACCTATAAGCACTCTGCCTCATTATTAGTTCATCTGATGACATATCGTACACACAGTGAGACAAGATAAGTGTCGCATGATCTTCTTGAAGAGATTGGAAAAAATCAACATCTATCTTTTCATAAGCATTGATTATGGTATCATAATCAAGGCCGCCCATTTCTAATGCTGAGGTTGCATTCAATTCACAGAGAAGTTTTGCCTGCATTCCATCCAACATTATTAAATTTGATCTTGTTACAGAATTTACATATCATATAACATTCCAAAGCTATGAAACTAAAGAGAGTAAACATTACCACACGTGATACAGATGGATCAATTTTATCAAGAGCACCAAGAAGTTCACATATGCTCAACCGCACATTCAATTCAACAGAAATAAGAAGTGGACATATAGCATTAAGGATTTCCATGGTTCTCCCATTTCCTAATGCTGGCATAACATTTTGAATGATTTGCAAGTAATTAATATAAACATCTGCAAAGACAAAGAATAACATATTATAGTCAAGATAAACATTAACAATAATCTGTAACATGGTTAGCAAATAGTCTCACCAGAAGCTTCACATCTTTTCGCTAACAATGGAAGTAAGAGATCTACAAATTTCTTTGACTGAGATTGATCATGTATATACTTAGATAACAATTTGAAAATTCTAGTTTGCGTCTCCCCAGGATATTTGAACAATTTCCTGACAAAACCGATAATGAAGAGTGTTAAGTACTTCAATTGGGATTTTAATTGGATTAATAGTTGTGATACAATTTATTGCTAAGGACTGCAACCAACTTTCTGAAGTGAGATAGCAAACAGCTTCATTTCAAGCAAATTACAAGTACAAAACATGAAAACTCAATATCAAAATTGACAAAGTATTTAAAGCCAACAGGGAGGAAAATAGAAGGAATCACACGAACACCATAAAAAATCAAATAGCTGGAAGCATATACTAGAAATTACAACTGGATGAGAATCCTCTATTCTGCAATTTGCAGAGAAATCTATCACTGATTACTTACACCTTGTGTTTTGTTACATATAGCCCGTCAATCTCATTATGTCTTCAATAGACTTTCTGATGAATAGACATGAAGCCCGTGGAACATAAAAGAATAAAAAATGTTCAAAAGCAACTGCAGCGACAACTTTTCCTCATAAATCCTAGGTCATTTATAAACCATCTTTTCTTGAATCAACATGAATACAAGGAGTTGATGAAAACTCAAATTAGGCACCAATAAAAAAAACGCATCCCCTTAGTTTACACATAAAAAAGAAGGCTAAACAATCCCAACAGAAATCACTGATTAACATAAGTAAAGCTAGCTTCTACCTTGACATCAACCTTGTCTCTAAAGGTCATACTTCAAATTATCTCTTCACAACTCAGACACAAAAGAATAAAGGCTAAACGCACAAGCCCTTGAACTTTCAGGGTTTTTAAGGATTGATCCCCTGATCAATTATTTTTCAAGATTAAACCCCTGATTTTCATGGTTTAAAGGATTAAGCCCCTTATCTTTAATTTTCACACACATTGAGCCCCTCACTAACAGCTTCATTAGCTAAGCTGTTAGCGAATGGCTCAATGTGTGTGAACATTAAAGACTAGGCGTCTAATTCTAAAAACCGTGAAGGGGCTTAATCTGGAAAAATTAATGATCAATGGCTCAATTAAAACCCTGGAAGTTTAAGGGCTTAATCATGTGTCTACCCTCTAAGTACAGAAATGTTTTCTGACACCAAGTAACAATATGAAATGCCTCCAAATGCAAGTCCATAGTTATGTCCCCATCGAATATATCATATGGTTCTTCTTAGCGGTTACTACTTTCATCTGAGTTACAGATTTGAACAAACTTGGCCAATCCACCTTAAAAAACACAGAATGTGCAAGGACACACTAGATAACAAGCTTCAGCAAACTTAATGTTCAGAATCATTTGACTTTAACACCACTCAACAAGTTAACCATAGGTCATATTTGTTGAGCATCCTCACTAGGTTTGTAAAGCAATAACATTACCACTCACAAAGAAGAACTAGTTTTGGAACAGATGAAAGATAACCAATTGCAGCATGAGAAACTATATTAAAGCTCATCTAAAACTGCCTATAAGTTTCAATTTGTTATTGGACCATAAACCAAATGATGAAGAGACTGGTGAAAAAGAAGAAGAAAAAAAACTGTTTCTTTTAGGGGCTAACAAAAAATTTCTTCTATATTTAGCCTTTCAAGTGGCAAGATGCGAGTTACCAGAACAAGGCACATGGATGCATCCTGTATCTCAGCATATGATAAGTCCAGAATAAGCAAAGGCATGCGTTAATATGAATAAAAAAACATACAAGAACAAGAGTAAAGATGCTGCAGACCGTTGGAGTGAACTATTAATACCTCTTGGTTGAACTAACACCCTGAAAGCAATGGTGCAAGCAGTTAATAAGTTGATCAAGGTTTTCAAGTAGAACTTTTTGTGCCACATTGTCGTTGTCGCCCAACTCTTCATCAAGATTCAAGAGGTTCTCAATGAATTTAAGAACGCAAGATCTAATTGCCTCAGAAGCAGAATTGACCATTAAGATTGAAAAAATATCTGGAATGAGATGTTTTTCCCTCGACAATAGTGAAACAAGACTGTAACTACAACTCATTGCTAAAAAGCACGAGAATAGAGAGCTTGGTCTCTCACTACTGGAACCCTCCTGCTTGAAACTGTCAACCAGCGGTTTAACTGATGTGAAGAACATGTCCCAAAATTCAGTCCCAAAATAATGATCATCATACTTGTTCAGAACAAGGGAAACGATTTTTAGGCACAATGACCTCAAATCTTTTAACTGCTTCAAAGATGCGCTGGTCTGAATCAAGAAATAATTTTCATTAGATCCAACTTAATGCAAAGAATGCTACTATAACCATGAAGAATAGAGAATTTGCTTCTATAGAAGACTTAATAATAATGATGAAAGAGCACTATCATCTGGCTTAGTTACTATATTATAAGAAAAACTGCTGGTTGTCAACCCCACTAATAATAAACAATTTGGCAATAAGCATAATTGAACATTACCAGGGAACTATTACCAACATCTTTAAGTAATTCACTCTCTGTCAAAGAATATCCAGTGCCCTTCACAGTGTCAAGACTTATAGTGCAGCTTCTCAATATTCGAACAGTGCAACCCACTAACAGATCCAGATAAGGTCTAATATGTGATTCACCAAAAACTCCAAAAATATCTTCAATGACGTGCAGAAAACCATATCTCTTCTTCCAAGAGAGAGCCATTATATTTTCCATTGTAAAGTAGTTGGCAATATCAAGTGGTTGAAGTACATCAGTCGAACTCCCAGGTGAACTCCAAAATATAGCAGCATTAGCTTCGTTTGATGTGATATATAAGGGCTTTATTAATAATACAAAGAAAACAGCAATTTCAGCAGCATCAAGCTCCACTATAAATCGAAGAAGTGCCTTACGGTGCTGTACACTTGTGTGCTAATGAAAGAAAGAATGACATCAATTAATACATATGATGAAAGACATAAAATGAAGTAGCTACGCTTAGCTTATTAGGATGAAACATAAAAATGCAAAACTTAACAGGTTGAAGGAGGAAGATAACTAGAACAGGATTAACTTCATTTTCTATAATTATTCCCTTCAAAGATTTTTTTCTTTTCTTTTCTCCATTTTGTAACTACATCTATGCTCCATCTTCATTCATTTATTTATTTGAGAGAAAGAGAGCATCAGAACCAACCTAATAGGAGGAAGCTAAAAGAAATGATCGAAGTTTGTTACCTTTCGTGAGGCTAGTATCTTCGGTTTTCTCACTTTTGGTATCAGAATCCGGACTATCAAAGGCACAAGATTACCTCTGTGACCTTCTTCAATGTGAGAAGATTCTTTGCTCAAACTCCATGTTGTTAGTTCTTCTCTCAGACTTTTAGGACTGATCAAGTTTCTGAGATGGTGCTCATATGGGAGCAAAAACTCATCTTTCCAAGTTAAGAGGCAATCAAGAACCCTCATCTGTACTTCAGCATCATTTTCATCCATAAGCCTAGAGAAGAAGCCCAAAATAAATAGTTTTCAATGATCTGAAACAACACCATAAGGAAGTAAAGAAATATCATCAATGGTTATCAAAAGAGAATCTACCAACCTAATTAGCATAACATCTTTTAAAAACTGACTCCTGTAAAAAGCCTTAGGGTTTCGCATAATCTTTAACAAGTTCAGCCATTCCTTGAGAACACCCTTCCACTCCTTGCCTTTGCAAGTATCTGAATTGAATGACCCCACGCTGCAATCCCAAGTTAAGAAAATCAATAAATAAATTGACTAAAAGATATGTTGTAAAGGTTTTACAAGATCTTGAAGCACACAAATTCATCAACAAAAACTTAACAAGAAACTACCAAAGAGTATCATCATTGTTGTATCCTAAAAATGTCAAGAACAATGGTATAATCTGTCGAGAACGAGATTCAGCAACAGAAGGAATTTTTTGTAAACACTGCAGCAATGAGGATAGAACTGCAGCACAAGGTGTTGTGTCAGATGTAGGAACAATGAAAGAATCGAAGCGCTCAACCAATCCTGAACAGCAAAAAAAGTGCCGAGTTAGGAACCAATTAAGTAAAGTTGCGAACACATTGCTCTCCTTCTCAATCAAAAATAAGCATTAAAACAAAAAAGCACCAAGGCAGTTCTAAGAAAGCACAAAACAAGAGCCCGCATGTCTTTTTTCACCCAAGAAAATCGAACTAGAGACATGACATGACAAACAAAATTGACTAGTTAAGCACCTTATCTAGGACAACATAAGCATGAGGGAAGAAAAGACAAGCATCCATCAATCCATTTCCAAAAACAGTTATATATCACATACCACTCTTGCAAGGTAAACGAGTACTTCCTTCATCAAATTTATCATGTGACGACTGAAATACAGATAAGCATTCTGTGAAATAACAAACAAATTTGTCCCATAGAAGAGTAACATTGTCCCCAATCAGAATTGCTAGGCACTCGGATGCCGGATTCCACAGATAACTGAAACGGTTATGTAAAACACCAATCATTCCACTCAAAATGATGGGTAGATAAGTTTCCGATATCCTTCCAGCACAGACAGCCATCTGTATTTTAGAGATCAATATAATAACTTTTCTGCTCGTAGAAATTGAAAGAGGGGTTGCCCCAATCGAGAGGAGGAGCTGAAGCACCTGGCATTTCAAGGGGGGAATACACAATCACTTAACCAGATTGACTACGTGATAATAGAAGTGGCTATAATGCAGAAATACATACATCACTTCCATGACTATCTGCATGACTAATCTGAGGAACTTCTGATTTCATTCTCTTCTGAGGAGGCTGCTCATCTACAGCCGATATTTTACATTCTGGACAAGCATAATGACACAAAATCCTTAAGGTGGAGACACGAATTTCCTTCTCTGAGTTGCACAAATTATCAGCAAATGCAACTAAAGCATCCTGAGCGTTTTTCGCATTGAACTCTGGATGACATGATTTGTGGTGGCTATCTGGCTCCAATATTTGCCTATTAGATCAATAGTAGAAGAAACTTAAAGCACATAACTATCAAGCAAATCTTATGATAAACAAGTGTCAGGAAAGACAAGGAAAACAAGCTCTTACATAATTAAATACATTAAAATCAGTGAAGTAATTAACCTACCCATGCACATAGTCCAAATAATCAGCAACAGCAGTTAATACATGAAAGGATGATTTGCATGTTTTTGCAAGATGCAAAATTCTGCTTGTTTCTTCAAACCCTGATAATTTGCCACATTTGTAATAAGAACTTAAAGCAGCTCCTGCCAGGCTTTGCCAGGTTGGCTTAGACACACCAGCAATAATTCCTGAACAAAGGCAAAAATAGTTAACCTTAAATCAAATAAAAGCAAAGCAGATAATCATAAACTTGCATTGATACAAAATCACTTCAACTATGCTTAGGATATCACATAACCTCAACTTAGCATGTTACACAATACATACTCCCATATCTCTCAGATCAACTGTATAAAGCATAGACAATCTCAGCGAAAAAAAGAAAAATTGTCTCACCATCTTCAACCATCAAGAGGCGATCAAGTGCATCTATCAAACCCATTAATGAGGTTGGCTTTGCTTGGATATCCATCACATAAGGATAACAATAGAGAGTTCCCCAGAGCAAGGCCAACTTATCCATGTCGATTATAGTAGATTCTGAATTACCAAGAGTAATAGCATTGATCACCCCATCTGAAGAGCAAATGACCCCTTGTAGAAACTCACGAATTCTAGAGAGACCTTCTTCTGATGTTCCGTCCAATAAATCGGAGCCCAGAGGATCCTCTTGCAACCTCTGACAGAAGCACAAAAGCAGGTATACAACTTCCTCTTCTGAAGTTTCTATTAAAGCATTGATCGCACTGAAAATTACAATAGAAAAAGTTAACATCTTGAATGTCCAAACTATAAACTTCGTGTATAGTCCCTATATTACAAAATCACAAAGATTACCTTAATATATTAACTCTGAAGGCATTTAATATGCACGGGTCCTTTGCCAGCAATTCCCTCATAAAAGTTAAGCAACTAAAACCCAGACCACAAATTTGTCAGAAACAAAGAAGTGCAGGAATCAGACCAGAAGACCAAACTATACCACTAGAGAAAATACCTCGAGTTCTTCAATGCAAACACTGGAGCCCACTGCAGTGCACATTCAGAGATAGTGGACGTGTTCAAACTTTTGAGCCCATCAAGAATGCACAGCATTAATTCCAGAACCTTATCAATGACTTTGGATTCATCTTCTGCCAATGCGATGCTAGAATGCACAATAAATTTCTGAACAATTGATCTCACTAGTCTGATCATTGGTTGGTAATCTGTTCAGAATACCAGTTTTAAGTCAGTAATGAAAAGACCTACTAATATTGTTCATCGTGTTTCTTATGATTTCTTTTCTTCTTTTTCCTAATAAGGAGCCTTGATCTTAGTTCAAACATAATAAGCAACAAAAGAAAAAATGAAATTGAAGTCTCAAAAAATATTACTTACCAGAAACCTGCATCCCATCATTAATCCGGATTGTTGATACAAGTATTGGTAAAAGGCAACTCAGATGTTCGTAGTCATTATCTAGAGAGTTGTCCATTTTCTGATATAAGCAATCCCATATCAACTCTAACTCTTTTGGTTCTATATCCTCACACAATCTTTCAAAGGTAGTAGTTACTACATCAATAACAGTGCCTGCATCTGAAATGGAATAAAAACACAGTTATGTACAAAAAAATATATATATTCCAACTTCTGTAAATACTAAGCCAATGGTGGGGCATAAGTAATCCAAATAAAAATCTAGAGGCATATTAAAGCAAAACTCTGGCAATAAAATAAGTTGGAAGGGCGAGAAAAAGGTAAATTTTTCTGTAAAGCTACATTTATTTTTTCCAGGGTTATAACATTGAACTTAGGCAAGAAAACATTCAACTGTTAATCCTAGTAAAAGGAAGATAAACCTTAAGCTACTCTTTCCAATGTTAACATTAGGAATGTCTTAGAGGGTCAAAAGATGGATTGCCCTTGCATGGTCAACGAACACATACTAATGCTGTGAACCCTAGGCATGTACTGCAATTTCCCCCTATAGTATATAAGATAATAACTGAAGCAAAAATTTCAACAAATATAATGATTAAAGACAAAAATTATTCTGAACACAAAATAGAGAAGATTTTCTTCCATCCAGTACTGTAACTTAGAATTAAGGAAATATTAAGTTTATGTAATAGAGGATGAAAGTGATGAATGATTGACTTAGCAGGTAGTGCATAAATGAAAGAATTTTTTTTATTAACAATGCCATGTCCTCGAGATAGAGCCTGCCTTGTTTGAGCTTATCGCCAGTAGTGAATATAGACTTTTCTGTCAATAGCTGCACCACCCTTTCTGCTCTTGAATGGAACCTTGATGAAGTTCCTTTCATAACATGATAAAGTAAAGCACTAACAGCAGATTTCCGCGCAGGTATTGGCTTCTTCACAACCTCAAACATGACCTTCCTGATGCCTGTAATTAAGATGAATTCAGTTGAGCAAGACCTCAAAACTTGAGAGGACAGGACACGACACTAGAAACAAATAATAACAAAAATTTGAGGTCATATCTTTTCACACGGAGTCCTTAAATTACATGAAGAAAATTTGGGAGGAAGTTTATCCCTTCATCTTGCTTAAACAATATATGGTTCCATCAAAACATAAAAAAATTAACTAGTAAAACAGTTACCAGAAGTCCTATATTTAGTGTTCTGCAGTAATTAAAAAATAAAATCCTAAAGCAGTATCAATATTAAGTTAATATTATACGTATCTTATTGGTCTAGAAAGGGCATTTAGTATTGCAAAAAGCAGTGCAGATGGCATCCAACACCATAATTGAATAGATATTTATCAGAAGCAATAACACAACTAAGCAAGCAAACATTAGAAGCTTTCTATGTATTATGAAGAAGTAAAACATCCTCACATCACTATCCTTATCATGTGAACAGCTTGAGATCAGTCCAAATTGCAAAATAAAATTAATATGCACCTCTCAGAACCCAAGATGGCACTTTGCACAAATAGAATGTGAATCAATGCATTCAACAAAGCATCATAAACAAGCACAGGAAACGTGCTTCATATATGAACATGCAGAGGAGTACTTCTTTTTTTGGTCCTTTTTCTGTAAAATGCAATAAAATGCAAATAATTTGAGGTGCAAAATTTTTGAGCTCGCAGCATAATAAGTACCTTTCTTAAGTTGGTCTTTCGGAGCATTTCTCAGCAAGAATGATGTTGCAGCCGCCATAAATTCTTGTACATAGGCCTTTGGATAGTACCTCAATTTTACCGTCACCCTCCAAAAAAATAATTAATAAATTAGGGCAAAGAATTAAGTTATTCCATCTAGAAGAAATATACATGTAAACAAATTCGGTTGCACATGCACAGACATTCACAATATTTCAAAAGCCCATGCGGCTATTACTTGCTTTACAGTTCTACGCCAAAAGAGATGGTTCAATCAATTATTCTTGTGAAAAAAGGGAAAATATATCATCCAGGTTTATTTTATTGATCTACATTTCACTTCTTCTTGTGATCTTTGCTTGTGCGTTGCCTCCCCTTACTAGTCCAAATCAATTGTACAAGGACAACTAAAAAAACAGACAACGTATAAACGGAGCCTCAATCAGAGATCCGGACTGCAGAACACCTCAACTGTTAAAGATTGGGAAGAGAAAATAAAGAACAAAAAATTCACAATAACAATTGAACAAAACAGCCACTGAAATTATTTTACATAAATTCTTTCTTATGATGAGACTGGCATGGAAGTATGCAGGAGATGTCTACAAATTTTATGAAATCCATTCAAAATACCATTTGCATCATGAAACTCAATTGATTTGGGAAAATGCTATTCTGAATTCACAGCGACTTGTACATCAATTTCAAGTCTCCCTAAGTTCCAGAACTAACTGGTAGAGCATCTGTTGCTCAAGAACCAAAGCCGAATTTCATTACTATGTCTTTCTCTCTTAAATGTATTATACCACAAAGATTAAATGGAAAAAAAATGACTTTAGTTCCCTATTTTCCCACACATAAGAGTTGAAATCAACTGAATTTTAAGTCTAATATAAAGAATAACAAACAAAAAAATTCCGAAACAGAATGCAGATCTTTTTATTATTTGTTACAGGATATACATAGTTATCATAGCTGTTACAATGTGCATAGCTTATAAGCCTAATTCAAGGTTGCCTTCATATATTAGTCATACGTGCACATATACAGATGTAATTTCACTTGAATATTGTATCAGATTATTCTATATTTCTCTAGTAGTTTTTCATGCTCCAATCAGCTAAAAGCCCAAGATTCAATAGCCATGAGACTATTCAACAAAATAAACGGTAAGTTGAAATAACATATGTTACTTACTTGAGGACATGCACCACATCCTTCATGAGATATTTTTGCAAATACATCAGAATATGGGACCATGAAGTAAAAATCTGCAACAAATAAGTTTAGCATGTTCATAGAGTCCAGAATAAAGAACAGTGTCCAAATATCTAACAATCAAATTGAAACCATAGTTAAACCTGCTCAATTATCTCTGGCTCCCTATCAGCACCACTATTGAGAAGAAAGGTATATGACTCAGCAATTCTAGGTAAGAAGCTGTTGAATCCAAAACACTTAACAAGTAAGTAAATAAAGAGATAAATAAATAAAGCTAATGGCCAATAGCATAACACAGGTTGCATAAGATAAACACATTAAGACATCAACCATGATTTATTTCAGCACCTAGAATCTACATCAAAATCTTCTCAGAGATGAGAAACAAAAAAAGTTAAAAGACATTGCGAACAAGCAGGAAGCATTACAAAGCTCAACACCACTCAATTGACCAAGCGGAAGCCCAAAAAAAATTTAAATAAATAACCATACATATTTATATATGTAAAGTTAGGAGCACCAAAGTTCCAAGTTGCTCTGTGGACTATAAAGGGCAAGAGCGGGGAACGACTTCAAGAAAAGATAGAATGTTCTAGACTGAACCACGTTATTGAGCACAAAGACAAGTCCTGTTATCAGGCCACCTATTAGCTTTTCTAGAACAACACCTAAGGAAGGTATTCATAACACTACTGATTGTGGAGAAACCCCAGTTCACCTGAAACAATGTTTGCTTGATATATCTATGATAAGTATATGTTGTAGAAACATAAAAGCCTCTAGATCACATTCCTAACTCTTGTATCACTTTGTGCAAATTGCATTTATGTTTTGTATAAAAATACAGAAGCAGCATAGGAATCTTAACTACTATCCTTTTTTTCCTACTCTTAATGGAAGAATCAAATAGAAAACCACAGCCATTTTACATCTGTTTTATTCAACATTGGTACCTATGCCAAATCCTAATGAGAGTTGAGGTGAGTTGCATATGCAATCATTCTTAGCAGAGAAATCTATTTATTGTAGAAAACATTAAAAACCATGATATTTTAGAAACTACAAATATCAATGGAAGCTTCCGAAGGAAAAAAGGGACTCACGGGATGACGTCCTCTAATAGATCTCTAGATAGAGCTGCAGTTAACCTGTAGAAATGAAATTAGCCGCATAAGTTGCAATTGAAGAACTGTAAATACTCTTTAACTCTCCTTAAGAGAGATTGAGAAAGGAACTCAAATTTGTTCAAATCACAATAAGTCATTATTCTATCACTTTCAACCTTATGTAACAGCCAACCGTGTCATGGTCTGAGAAGAGATGTAACTCTTACAAGCCTTAGCATAAGTAAATTCTATACTAAAGGAGAGAGCTTTCCAGTCCAAAGATAGTTTCCTGTCACAGTTTTATACGCCAATAAAAAACATTCATGGCTTATGCTTTATGTTTCTTTCATTTAGGAGGAATCAGTAATCCATTCTGGTTTGACCAAATTTTATCTCAAAAAGTTCACCATGTATTTTCTCTATCAGAAATAATTTATACTCGGATACTCCCACAACCCATCAATATCATTTTAGATTTTGATGGCATCATCGTTCGAAATACTTAGCAGCCATCTATTCAATAATGGTATGAAATTCAACAGCAGGATAACTTTCCTTTGCAAAAAAAAATCCTACAACCAAATACCACCAAGTCTGAAGAAACTAAACCATTTCAAACTAAGGAAAGAAAAGAGCAGGAGGGACACAAATACTAATAAGAATTATCCGGAAAGAGAAGGATAAACATACAACAAGACAAAGAGTTGCCCACCTGAGAATAGGCTCAAGGGATAAGCGTGCTTTAATTTGTAATCGGGAAAGGAGTTCTGAGAAAATCAATTCTTTATGCAACAATATTAAAGGTAATGTCTGTATTAAGGGCATCATCTTCTCATAAAATGAGATGAAGTCCTCTGCAGTATTCAATTCCTGTATTTGTGGCACCATAAAAAATCATGGGTAAGGATGTAAGTCAATGGTACAAAGCCAGCAAGTAAGTTAATGCCCTTTTCACATAAAAACAGCTTGCAACAAGTAAAACCTATAAAATATGCACCATGCCTATGACAAGAGAGGTATTAAAATAAACATGGCACTGGTAAGACTCCCAGTTTCAGTCACTTCCAAAAACTTGCACTAGCCATAGCATAAAAAGATCTACTAAAACAACCAAACAACTAGAAGCATCATAATAATCTTATCAAGTTAACTGCAACAAGCAGAATTTACTGGTAAACACTTTTTCTGCAGTCAACAATAACAACCAAAACTTAATCCCAACAAGTTTTGTTCAGCTACACCGAATCCTGTTTTACAATCACTTCTTCCAAAAATATGACCGTCTTCCATCCAATCATTTTGAAAGGCTTTTAATTTGCTTCCTGCTAGAGATCCAAAAACTGTCGTAATGTCTTGAATCAGTATAACACACTATGACAGGAAGCAACGGGTCTCGCTGCCCGGTCAGCGAGTCAGGGGTCCAGGGAGACTAGGGTTAGGTCGTGGGTTCCAAGTCGGATTAGGTTAGATTGAAATACTCCATTATGTGAACCTAATTTGTAATGTGATTTTTCGCCTCCTAATAAATATTGTTCTCCTTCTGCCCGTGGACTAGCCAACACAACGTTGGTGAACCACGTAAATCTGTGTTTTTTCGATTGCTTGATTATTTATCTTTTGTTAATTCCGCACAACATAAACCGTAACAAAAATGTAACTAACCTAATAATTTCCACGTTTACCAGACCAACTAAGCACAACACTTGACTTGACCGCCAAACTCTAATCTGGCTACCATAAACTAGGCTCTTGAAATATAGATACAAAAAATTATTTGAGCATGTGATACACATACTCTTATTGACAATTTTCAATGGAATTCAATTTTGGCATTATGTCTTTTCTATTTCCTTGACAGGCAAGTGACTTTTATCAACTAGTGAAGTTATTTTATTTCATTGGAAGGAGATCACTCTCCTACAAGAGCTGCTAGATTAAGAACAAGAAGAGAAGAATAAATAAAAAGATGAAAAAAAAAAATCAACAAGATGAATTTTCCACCACCAATAACTTCAGCCGTAAAAATAAGTAATAACTCAAAGAACTGAACTTCAGCTTCAATCAAGCAGCATATATCTCTAAAAACCAAGTAAAATAAAGAATCACTGGAAATTGCATACCCTCCATTCCACGAGGCAATCCCGAAAGAATGATGAACCTTCAGATGGCTCCGGCTTGATTTTATCAAGGCTTCGGTAGACATCAATTTCAATTTCTTCTATTCTCTGAGAGAAATTCTTGAACTGGACATAACATAACAACTCAAGCAATTATGAATTCGGACAGATTCATTATACATGAATGAATAAATACTGCATATAATTAAAAGTAAAAAAGAAAAGGTGACGTTTAGTTACTATACTTTCTCTCATTATCAAATTAAGGTCGTAGAAAACTAAACCAGGGGCTTAAAATTCAAGCAAAAAAATAGATAAATATACAACATGGACTCGTGTTTTATAGTCAACACAGACACTGAGAGTAAGACGAAAGAAAGCAAAGAAGGTAGAAGAGAAGAGAAAACGCACAACGAAGCGGCGGCGACCAGGGGATTTGTTGAGTGACTTAACAGCCTGAGCGTGCGACGGCGTTGCCATGGGAAAGGCTCGTGTGCTTAGACTCCAGCAACGGGCTTAGACTCCAGCAACGGTATAGGAGATGGAGATGGAGAGCTGCTGGCTGCTGCAGACTTGATGCCTAGTAGAAGCTAAACCCCTCCACTCTGAAGTCTTTGCCAGTTAATAAGCGGAATTACGGTTTCGGAGAAAGAACAGGAGAGATAATGTAATTAGCCACGAAAACCCACTTTTCCCACTTGAATCGGTGTCTGCTAATTCACTTTCTCTGTGAATGTATGCTGGCCGATTTATGTGTTATGTTGATTAGGTTTAGGCTGTTTTAATTTATATTTATATATACATATACATATATACAGTGTATTTCTAAATCTAATTGGTTTAGGGTTAATTGGTTAATTACAAAACTAATTCAATCTTAATCTAATTATATAAATAAATACCAATAATATTTATTCTATGCAATTAATTATGATTAGATTAAATTTAATTATCCCATGAATAACACTAATTAATAAATTAAGGCAAAAAGCATCCTGAGGCCCATGATCTTTTATTGTTTGGTGTATTAAGCCCTCGATCTTTCACTTAAATACATTAAGCCCTTGATTTTTCATATATGGATGTATAAGGCCCTTCCATAAATCAACTCACATATGGATGTATTAAGGGCCTGTTTGGTTCAACTAGATCGGTTCTGTCTGAAAACCGAACCGAACTGAAATAACCGAATACCGAATAACACTTAAATATAATATAAACTAATAATTAATTATTTATTTATTTAAGTTTAGGATTATGAAATTTTAATGTACATATTTTAAATATAATATAAACTAATAATTAATTAATAATTTATTTTATAAATGATGAAACCGAATACCAAACTGAAATAATCGGTTCGGTTTGGTTTGATAATATAAATCAGTTAGGTTCATTTTTATTTTAGGTATTATTTGGTATTCGATTGTTTCGGTTCGGTTCGGTTTTTAGACCGAGCCGATCGTTGAACACTTCTAATTGAACCAAACAGACCCTTAATACACTCATATGTGAATTGATTTATGGAATGACCTAATACACCCATATATAAAAGGTCAAGGGCTGAATGTGTCTAAATGAAAGATCGATGGCTTAATGCACCAAATAATGAAATATCAGAGGCTCAATGTGTCTAAATTAAAGATCGATGGCTTAATACACCAAACAATGAAAGATCAGGGGGCTCAGGATGCTTTTTGCCATAAATTAACGTATTGATTAATTAATTATTCACCGAATGCAATTTCATTAATTTACAAATTAATTGATTACATCGTGCAAACTAATTAATCAATTAAATACTCAACACTTAAGACCATTAATTAATTACCTTGATACAAAGTATCAATTAATCAATTAATTAACCACCAATTAATTACCTTGACATTTTACTGTCAATCAATTAATTAATTCTATCTCTCCAATGTACCGTTCTATAAGTTCTAACTCAGATGTTCGATGTGCACGATCCTATGGGATTGTCCTTAGCTAGCAGTGGGCTTATGGCTCACAGACAGTAAGTGGGTTCTAGCAAACCATTACTGCCCCTAACTGAGACAGAGTTTCAGCAGTCTAAAGATGCAGAGACCCTGTAGTTGTCTTTAAACGTCTTTTACCATTTGATATCGATATTATAAACTAGAGGCATGGTGGCTGTCATCCTCTCTAATGTTATGATATTTCTTGATCTTAAGTAGATTAATGAATCACATAAGTAAACTACTTATCAGGGTGTGGCCACACACTTATCAATCTCACTTATCAAGTGGCCTGTGATATCACCTCACTGTTATGTGAGTGGTAATTCCATCACTTCAATATCAATACTAATGTGTTCACATGTTCACCCTAATCATACCCGTATTTGGCATCCTGTTACAGACCTGTTAGGCGTATGTCAAAGTGAACCGGATCCCACATTGATATTATAATGAAATCTGGTGTGAAGACAGTTAGAGACCTACTTAAGAAAACTAATGACACAACCACCATGTAGTTTTCTCGGGCGGATCGATCCAGTCACATGTATGCAACATGTACCCATATTCACAACTGACTTATCAAGTGCTATGGCTAGTATCAACTACTACCATACAGTTGTCGAATATACAAGTCTGTGGTCCTAATCATTCCCATGATAGAATAGACTTGGGATATGGTTTTACGATTATCAATCAATGGATTCTCTATTCATATTATAGCACAAGATATAAATGAACTAGATTAATGCCTTTATTAATGTGACACAAATATATTTTATAAGAACCAATGCCTATGAACTAGGGCACACCAACAGTCTTAAACCCTCGACTCCACAAAACAGAAGACTTGCCGGCGTATGATTTTTTCGTATTTAAAGTTATATTTATATCTTTTTTATTTTTGTTTTGAAAATTTATATCTTTGTTATTTATTTATGGTTGAAGAAAGTTATATTTATATCTGTTATTTTATATTTTTTGAAGCACCATTTTATAATAATATAGTCTTTTTATAATTAATTCAAAGGTACACTTTATAAATTTATAGGTGGTTTAAACTATTTTAAATTAGGTAAATTCCAAAAAAACATGTGGTTTTATGGATTTTAAAAAAAACATGTGGTTTGTTTTTACAAAAAAAAAAAAAAAGGAGCGTGTTATATGTCGTTACACGAATTAAAGAAAACGACTTAACACCGTTAAATGTGATGACGTGGCAAAAGGTATTATGGAAATAATCGGTTCGGGAGATTCTTAGTCGCACATAAGAATTTCGGCAGATTGAAGTGTATCTTGCGAGAGAGACGTGGTTGATAATTACTCGGTGCAGACGGACCGTTTTCTCTCAAAGGACAGCGTAATTCAGCGTGCTTCAATCCACATATATACAGACTATTCTAAACCTCGGTGTTAATTTAATTGTTATTTTATTGATGTTATTAACATTATTATTTGTAATCAAATTCTTTGATATGATTAATTACTGTGTTTTGGTTTAATGGAATATAAATATTTTACTGTGATTTGTTTGAACCATGAAATATTTCCAACAATCTTTGAGAGAACTTTTTGTATCTTTAGATTTGGTTCAATCAAATCCTTTTACAGTAAAGTTTGAATTTTATTTGGATCAAAATAAATGATATTTTTTGTTATTCTATCATATCTTTTTTATGTGATTCTAAAAATGCAGTGATAATCTTTTACTGGGAAGCTAAATTTTTAGGCTTTTGTAATTGTTTGTTTATAGTTGATTCAATCAAATAATTTTCTAGCAAGTTCCAATTTTTTCTGGGTCAAAATAATTAAAAAATTGACTCAATGATTTTTATTTTTATTTTGGTTTTTTATTTTAAACGATGCTCAGATATTCTGTTACAATAGATTCAATTTTAAATATGAGATGTTTATTTCTTTGATGTTGATTGTATTTCATTAAAAGTATAGTGCTTGAAAGCTTCTATGTTGTAGTTATTGGGTTGATCTGTGTTTGTAAATTCACATGATTTATGGCGTTTATGAAATTCAGCCTGGATTTTAATTTTGGATGTGAGGCAAAGGTATTTGGCATGGTTTTGCTTCAACAATGGTTTTTTAGAGTGAAAGAGTGAAAGACGAGACTAAGATGATATGATGAGGACCTGAACCTTTCACAGGAGGGTCTATTGGTTTTAAATGAGCAGGGAGTTTTGTCCTCTTAATTAATTTATATTTGCTAATATAAAGTTTGCTAACATGAAAATTGTTGATACTATGCTTTAGAAAAAGTTTACGGATCTGATCTAAGAGTGTTCTGATATGGAATTTATTAGTCCTGATGTAGAATTTGCTACTATAGTGTCTGATAGTTGAGACTGATATATAAATGTTGTTGTTTTTGCTACTGATATAGAAATAGAAAAAACTTGATACTTTAGCTCTCTTGGCTTTAACCCAGTTTCGGCTTAGGTTGTTAAAGTTATTATTACACTTATTCTATAAATATTGTGCTATGGATTTGGCTTCATCTCTTTGGTATACTAGTTAGGCTACTGTTTATATTGGTTAAAGCTTAATTCTTCATTTTTGTTTTATGTGATATGCTAAGAAAATTCCCAGTCTGATTGCTTAATGGATGCTCTTAGTTATACCCATTGACAGTTTCATAATTGATCAAGATGGAGTCATTTTCTAACGTATAGCTTTTGCTATTGAATCAAGATGGGCATTGTGTGTTGAAATATGCAATTTGTTATGACTTTCAGAACCTGCAAAATATTGTTAGGAAATTTAAAATGCCAAAATGTGATTATCATGTTTTGTTTAAATTTTTCCTAAAGTATAGTCATATAATTAGTTAGAGTCATGTTGAATAATATATTATGTTTTTTTTTTGCTTAATTAGAAGCAGGTTGAGCAGCACTTGATCTTCTTAGTAGGAAGATGGGCTAAGTTCCAGGAAGAAAAAGAAAAAGAAAAACCGAAAATTTACAAACTATATGGGGAGTGTTATGCCTACAGGAACATGCTAATGCACTATAATATGTACCTAAAATGTGGAGCTAAATGGCTTTGAGTTATTGATTTTGCTACTTGTGCATTCTATTATCATTGCAGTTATCTTAGTCACTAATATTAAACTACTAATCATTTTTCTTTTTTTTATATTTGACTGTAAAACATATACAGATGCTTAAGAAAGGAGTACATGATCAGAGAAGAACTACTATTTGTTTCTTCGATCAATGTTGTGGAATACATTATAGAATAATTGTGTTTTGTTCCTCTAATCAATTTTGGGCAAAATTTTATTATTACCTTTTCTAGATGATTAAGTTTATTCTAATTATGTTTACTCATTTCTTACTATACTATATGTAGCAAAATATGTTCTCTTGCAAGCAATCGAAAGGCTTGGAGAAATATTAGAAGACTATTGACGGTTGGACATAAATTAATACATTATTTAATGGTGTTATTTTTTGGGATTTTTTCAGGTTTGAAAATAATGTAGCGGATCTGCTCAACAAAGAATTAGCAAAGCCTACACGTGCTAAAAAAGATTGATGCATCAATGATAGTTTATTTTTTAAATTGAGGGGGATGGAACTGTGACCTATTATTTAGTTATCAAAGTGGATACCTAACTTTATATATATGGCGATCCCATAAAATAAAGTTCAATAGGTAATAACAAAACTTTTGGTAACTTGGGAGAGCAAGTTTTGTATTATTATATGGGAGAATTCTAAGTTCTATTCCCATGGTATTATGCTCTCTACTGTGATGTATAGGAAGAATATAATTCTAAATGAGTCCAAATGCATTGATTTGCGAGGTGATGATCACAGATCACTCTTAGAGGATTCACCTAATGAGTGTGATGGTGGGGTCGCCACTGTGAAAAATTGGGTCAGTTTCTAAAGACACTCATGAATAGATACGTGCGCAAAACCGATAGAACCTTGATGATTTCTCATATTGTGGTGTGTGGTGAATTTTATTCTGGTCTAAAGAGCCTAGTTCAAGACATTTATATGTTACTATGGTTTCTTCAGGATAAATTCATTAACACTAAGTGTAGGTTCAAACCCGGAAGGTACCTATCACCTATTACACGGTATTATATGCTCAAAAAATAATTATTTTAAAATTTTAATCATGAGGGGGAATGTTGGAATTTTGTGATTAAAAATTATTATTTATTATTTATTATTATTATTTATAATATTCTGACTTAGTAAAAGTTAGTTTCTATTCTTTATTTTAGTGTCTATTCTTTCTCCTACTTATTTTCCAAGTTTTATGCTTCTAACTGTTATGAAAATCTACTATAAATAACTCATGTTTTCAACAATTTGATACTTTTTTTGTTTTGCTCAACATCAGTTTGAAGAAACTTCATTTTTGTGGCCTTTGTCTAAATAAGCCGATATTTTATTTCTCTATTTTAATTATTATTATTTGGAATATTGAGAATAATCGGTTCGGGAGATTCTTAGTTGCACATAAGAATTTCGGCAGATTGAAGTGTATCTTGCGAGAGAGACGTGGTTGATAATTACTCGGTGCAGACGGGTCGTTTTCTCTCAAAGGACAGCGTAATTCAGCGTGCTTCAATCCACATATATACAGACTATTCTAAACCTCAGTGTTAATTTAATTGTTATTTTATTGATATTATTAACATTATTATTGTAATCAAATTCTTTGATATGATTAATTACTGTGTTTTGGTTTAATGGAATATAAATATTTTACTGTGATTTGTTTGAACCATGAAATATTTCCAACATTTTCTTCCTCCTCTCTTCTCTTATTCTTCTTCCTTTTTTTCTTCTTCTTTCTCTTCCTTCTCCTTTCTTTTCTTCTTCCTCTCTCTTCTCTTCTCTTCTTTTTCTTTTTTTCTTCTTCTTTTTTTCTTCTAATTTTTTTTAATTTCCAGAATTCTGGAGAACGTCTAAAATCTAGACATGATGAACGTCTGGATTTCAGACGTTCTGAAATTTTCAGATTCTGGAAATTTTCAGAATTCTGGAAATTTCGAAAATTAAAAAAAAATAGAAAAAGAAAAAAAAGAAGAAGATAGAAGAGGAGGAAGAAGAAAAAAAAAAGAGAGAAAGAAGAAAAAGAAGAAGAAGGCCCCATTTTGGGATTTTTTTTATTTATTTTAATTTTATTTTTGTTATTTTATTTTTTTATTTTAATTCGGACAATTTTACCCTTTTTCACGTCATAACATTTAACGGTGAAGTCATTTTTCTTAATTCGTGTAACGACGTATAACACACTCCTTCTTTTGTAAAAACAAACTACAGGGTTTTTTTTTTTAAATCCATGAAACCACACGCTCCTCCTCCTCCTCCTTCTCTCTCTCTCCCTCTCTTATCTTCTTCTTCTTTTTTCTTCTTCTTCTTCATGAACGGAATCTGGGAATTTCCAGAATTTCTAGAAATTTCCAGATTTCTGGAAATTTTCAGATTCCGTCCATCCATACCGATTCCCTTCTCTGTCTCGCCATTCCCTTCTTCGTCGCCACCATTCTCTTCTCACGAATCGGAAATTACGCAGGGTCACGATTAACACCATTGATGACAAACAGCAGTCATTGAATTTCTTAGCAAATCAGTTCTGGGTATCTCAAACATTTAACGCCATTGATGACGAACAACATCCATAAATATTCAAACTGTAAACAATGATAATAAGGAGAATAAATTAGCACTGCTTCTTTTAAAAAAAAATACAACCTGCACAAAATCATCGTCGTCATCCCCAAAACCAGATACGAAACAATCAGCAAAAACAGAGTAACAAAATCCTTTCACCAGAAATTTCCCGTCCTCCTTCTCCCTCTCAAGCAATTGCTCCATCTGCGCTTCCACATCGGCCCACGGCGCCCAAATTATCGCGCAAGAACAGAGCAGAGAACAGCCCGGCGGAATCCACGACCTCTTGCACGCCGAACCGTTCAAAATTGGGTGAATGGAGGACGAATTGAAGAGGAGGAGAAGTGAAAGTGAAATAGGAAGAAAAAGAGGTAGAGATGAGTGAAATAGCAAATCAGTTTCAGGGATTTGGTGGAGGGGATGGAGGGGTTTGGGTTCCATGATTGGGGAATTCAGAAGATTTTTGCACGCAACACTGATGGATATGTCTATTTCCAGTAGTTTTTGAAGAAGAAGACAGAGAAAAGAAGAAGAGAGAGAGAGAGAGAGAGAAAAATAAAAAAATAAAAAAAAATGGTTTTCCCCGTTTTATCCTTTGCCACGTCATGAAATTTAACGGTGTTAACCCATTTTCCGTTTTTCGGGTAACGGCGTAACCACGGTCCTTTTTTTTGGTAAAAACAAACCACAGGGTTTTTTTTTGAACAACATGAAACCACATGGGCTGTTTTTGGAATTTACCCTAAATTAAACTATAAGTTTCGATAATAATCAATAATATTTTTCTTTTAAAAAATATTTATGTATTAATAAGGATAGTTCCTTCAGAATACAAGTCTTCAAATCGAAATTACAAATCACCTTTTTTTTATTAAGTTAACATTTTATGAACTAAATTGATGTTTGAATTCATTTTACATAGCTGCAAATCAATTTGGAAGCCTATTATTTATCAACATGTAAATGTATGTTTTTTTAAGATAAAAATATTTTTAATTTCATCGACTTAACAGTGTAATATAAAATACTTTATTTTATAAATAAAACATATCACATATTTTTATTTGTAAACTTTTAAATCACATATTTTTTTTTAGAAAAAAATTATGATCGGTTCAATGATTCAAACTATAAACATTTTTGTTTTGTATTTTGCTCTTAATTCAATAATTCGGATCGAGATAATTATAAATCTCTTAAATAGATTCTCTTTCAATCAAAGTTTCTTGTATAAGATCTATAAAAAATAAAGTAGTTTATTTATCTATAAAAAAAATAATTTTAAGGTTGCTAGATTGTTTTTTTAGGACTAAAACTTCATTTATTTTATTTATAATGATATAATTTTTTTGGAAGAATATAATAATATAATTTTAATTAGTGTTTAATTTTTATTGTTAATGTCGAATCAAATCATAGCAAAGGTAGGTTTATTTTCTATATTAATATTATCTAAATAATCATTAATTATTCTCAATCCAATTTTTCTATAAATGACGTGAAAATTTATATTGTTAGCTCGTAAAATAAATTTTATTTTTTAAAAGCATATTATAAATTTTATTGTAAAGTGTGGAAAATAAAAATAAAAATTAAAAAAATTCCCTCTAGCACTCATTGGCCTCTAGCTTTACGAGCTCAGCAAACTCCGAATGATATTCTCCAACTCAAAAAAAAAAAATCTATCTATATACTTAAAACAGCTTACAAATTGCTGACTTGGAATTTTCTCATTTTTTAAGAATTATATTTACTTTTATCATATCTCTCCCCTTCAATATTTCCACGATTTATTTTAACTTTAACAAATAACTTCTCAATTGCTGCTTCCCCAATCCTTTAATCTTCGCCCTCTCTTAATTATGCAACTTCCTTGCTGAACTTCTTCTTCTTTGCCCATTCGATCCCCATCTCCTAATTGGATTTTCTTGGTTCACTCTCTCATAAAATTTTGTCCCCATCTCTCTATTTTCATCGATGTTTGTGGGTTTGTCTGTAAGTGCTTTTAGTTTCCACTCATCAAAGGCTTCGCTTTCCGCTGATTTTGATTTCGTTCTCTCCTCCCACTCTGCTCTTATTCTTAACTAAGTATCTCTTGCTCCTGCTCTTTGTACGATTTACAAAACTTCTTCATTATGTTGCTTCCTCTTATTGGAAGATGTGAAGATAAATTATTATAGGTTATGATCTTCAACTCTTTGAGAGGTAATTTTTGTTTTTCCTGCAAATTTCTTTTATGGATCCAGATTTTTCTTGAAAATTTCTTTTGTAGATCTAGATTTCTCACTAATCGTGTTCTTACTGCTCAACAACACCATGAATGAGAACCACTAAATGAAGGTCATAATTGAAGAAATATATATCTTGGATGTCCGATTTCAATAGGATTTGGTAGAATCGGTAAATTTCATGACTTCATTTCTAAAAGTATAAGGAGATAACTCTTCTTCCTCATCTGCCTTTTTTCTACCCATCCACTCAAATGCTTCAATCTCCTTCAATTTCTCTGCATTATTATGCAGATGAAGATGTCTCTTCACCATCTCTCATTTTCACCCAGCTTCAATGGGTTTACTTGTAACATCAAGTGCTTTTAGATTAGGTCTACTTGATTTTATTGATGCTTAGTGATCACCATTTCAACATTATAAAGGTAATATAATTAAATATACTCAACAAGTTTTATTGTTTTAATTGACATCACTGATTGTCTCTTTTTCCTGTATTGATTCTTACACCTTTTGTTGTTGTTGTTGTTGTTGTGGATAGAACACATAGGTGAGCAGGAGCAGGATGATAAACAATCATCTTGCAGATAGGATCAAATTTTCACTGGTAATATGTTGCCACTATAACTTGGTTCCATGGTGTAATTAATGATTCCCAATTGTTTTATGTATGCATTTGTTTTGAGATTGTATGGAATGGAAACTAGCACTTTGGTTATTATTTTTACAAGAGTTTGATCTATATAATTTATCACTATATATAATGTAAAATACTAACGAATTATGTGTCAATTTCATATTTTATTTTAGCTTATTTTGGTATGAAGTATTGAAGATTTTGAAGTTTCATATTTCTTTCACTATCATTTGTACTATGTGGCATATGATTCACTATGGGTTTGAGTTTGTTTGTTTATCTCTATTTCTTCTTGACAGTTACTCCTAGTGACTTATTGGCCAAAGAGTTTGACATTTACATCTTATGGGTATAAAATTGTATTACAAATGAGCATTGAAATTGTTTATATAATACCCTTCTAGATTCTACATTTCACTTCTTTTAGTTGTGATTTACACCAGAATGTTTATGCACGAATTCTTTCATTATAAGAAATGAATGGATATTAGACTCCTCAATCTATAAGCATATGCTGATGCATTTGAAAGAATATCCATATCTTCATGAGTCAATACATGGAGTTGTAGTGAACTATTTGTTTAATTATTGTTCAAAACTCTACTCAATGTGGATGTGATATATAATATTTATACTATATACACAGCTTACAATTAATCAGTAAGTGTTCTTTTAACGATCTCTAACAATAAATGGAAATAATTTACTATGTCAAGTTTTACAATTGTAATGAATTATTTATAGGTTTTCGATATGCATGAAAATTTAGTTGTTTTTCAGCTTTTGGGTATTTAGAAAGGTTCAATTGTTCGTCTCTCTCTTTTCCATTCCTCTTCAGTTTCGATATAATGACACCACCTAACTCTATTTTCGCTGGAACGACACCTCCTAACTTGCTTCCTCTATCTTGGACTGATATATATGTTCTTCTCTCTAACTTAAGAGGTGAATTATATGTTCATCTTCTTTGCATTTTTTAGGTATTAATGACTTTACTTTTGGGTTCTTATTGTTTCTTTAGGCTTTTAGGATCATTCTTACCTTAGTCCATTCATTGTTTCTCCGTAATGTGCTTCTCCATTATTGATTCAATTTTCTTTCTAAAAATCTGGTCAATGACACTAGCAAGTATAAAAATGGAATTTGTGAAAAAGGCTTCATCCGGTCAATGTATATAAAACATGTGTACTCAAGACAAAAGGTTTAAAAAATGAGATGCCTTTTAATATGGTTAAATTCCCATTTTCTAGCTATTCTCTATATTTAAGCTATGGTTAAATTCCCATTTTATAGCTTTTCTCTATATTTAAGCTATGGTTAAGTTCCCATTTTCTAGCTTTTCTCTATATTTATCATTAGTTTCAGTTCATATTTTTAATTGCTTTTCTTAAATTATATGAAACTACATCATTTCTCTATGTCGGATCCGCGTGCACAATTGTCTATCCCGCATTTTTAATCCTGTATTAACTAACTATATACTTTTCCTATTTCACTTTTGAAGGAATATCTTATATGTGCACGGAAATATATAGAGTAAGATTGAATGAGGATTTTATTTGCATTTTTATTTCACCAAATTCCAAGAAGTGGTGCACTTTGCTTAGGCCTTTGTCAAGCTAGGAGTGCTGGAATTTCTTTGTTATTATTAGCAAATAATGTATTTCGTGAGATATTGTTGAAAGAGAATATATCCCAGTTTAATATGAAGAAAAGGACACATGTACTTATTAAAGTGTTTCAATGTTATTAGAAACTTGAGGTTTTGGTATCTCATTTGTAAACAAATACTCATCACATAATGGAAATGTAGCTTTGAATGTATCCACGAACAAGATCATCTTCCACACGAAGCCTACATTTTAAATTGTTTGCTCAAAGATTGAAATGACTGTCATTAAATGATATTTTATATTCAATCTTAACATATTGCATAAAAGGATTACATATACAGGACGTAATCAAGGAAATTTTCTTAAATAGGTTTGTCTATACTTAATCCATTCTTTCTTAAAATCAATGGCTTATTTTAGGGTAGGAGCTTAATTTCAATTTAATATTCACAATTTCAACATTTGTAATGATGTATTACTGTATCTTTTATTATTATAATAATCGTTTGTTTTATTCATTTCACTAGAAAGTTTATATATATATATTTTTTATTTCATCATGACATAATCCCATGCATTGCACGGGGTTTCATACTAGTAAAGAAAAAAAGAGAGAAGCATAAAGACAATTTTTTTTTTATTTTTCCAACAGTACCAACATCATTTCAACGGACTATTCGGGGTATCAAAAGGATGAAGTTTTTCACGAGGTCGAAAGTTTCAAAAACTAGACATCTCGGAATCTGGGATATATTCGTGGGCCTAATTCGGATCTATTAGACGAGAGAAATAAATTTTGAAAGTTAACGTACGTGTTTGCCGTACCAACATCACTTCAACTGACCATTCGAGGTATCAAATGAATGAATTTTTTCATGAGGTTGAAAGTTTTAGAAATTAGACAACTCGATGAATCCGGGATATGCTCGTGGGCCTAATTCGAATCCATATGGATGGAGAAGTAAAATTTAGAAGTTAGAACACATTGTAGATACCCATTTTTGTCCGGACCAATTTTTAAGTTTTTAATAAATCTCACTCAAAATTTGAACAATTCATGAATTATCCAGAATACATGGTATTATCTCAAAAATAATTTATTGTGGAAAAATTGTACTGTTAAGACTAATTTGTCGTATTTCGGTATAAATCGGTAAAAATATCGAATTATATTCAAAATGCGACTTAATAGAATTAAGGTATAATTTTGACCTATTATGAATTTTATTCAAGATATATTCATCATATTTTGAATAAAATTGAATTTGCTTGAATTCGAGTTATAATTTATTAATTAAAGTTCAAATGTCAATCAATCAAATTAACATTTCAATGCGTATTTATTTGTCGTAAACTATATTTAGAAACGTCTATAGTCTGAATTGCGAATTATGATGTAACATCGTATATTAAAGTTAAAGTTAATATTGACTTTGGTTACGATTTATATTATAATTAAACGTTTGGAATATAGTTGATTTCTAAATAACGAATTATGACAAATGGATTCAAAAATTGAGAAGTTAATAAATTAACGACAATTGAACGCTTAAAAATGGAATTTTCAGTAATAAATAAATATTGCATTATTAATATAAATATTTCTCTTATTATTTTTGTTTTTTACAGTAATTTTAACGAATCTGAAGACCAGCTCGCCAATGTCTAAGATACCCAGAAATTCCCGCTATCCCCAAAAAGCAAGATCATAATGCACACTCGATTCAAGAATATTCTAAAAAATGATCAAATCACGTTCAAATGACTGAGTTATCTCGTTGCGGTACAACAAGTCCAACAAATCAGAAGTTCGGAGAACTATTCATACGAGTCCAACAAAATCCAAAGCACGGATAATTTTCAATTCAAGTCCGATTCCAAAGCACGGGTAATTGTCAGTTCAAATCCGATATATTCCTGAAGCACGAATAACTATCAGTTCAAGAGCTCGGAATTTTGTCCGTACGAGTCCAACAGAGTCCGCTCGGGTCAAAAATAATTCAAATTCATTCCGGGTCCGCGTCAAATTCAGGCCAGAATTCATTCCAACGGCGTCAGTCTGCAAAAATCACAATTACAAGGACCAAATGGCATTTTTGCCCAAAAATCAATAATTCAACAAGATGATCTCATCCAGCAGGCATCCAAAAATGTCAAAGATACAGAGAAAATGGGGCAAGCAGATTCACGAAACAACCCTCAAGGGTACAGAAGGAAATAAAGAAAAATGATGAGCAATAATTCACAGGCAAATTTCTTACTATAAATAGAGAGAGTCTATCACTGTAAAGGGGGGGATTTCTTTAAAGAGCTTCATCACTGTAATACAGAAAAAAGAGGAAAAAGGGGCAAGGCAAGAGCAACTTTTAGTAAAAAAAAAAACACTGAAAATCTTTCATCACTGTAATAGGAAGAGTTTTCACTGTAAAGAGGGGAGGCAAGGAAAAGCTCCTCCAATATTGTAATTCTCAGAAAAGCAATCAAAAGAGCAAGGGTAAATTCATTCGCAATTTACTCATATTCATATATATACGTACACATATCATTCATTGTCATCTGTTTTTCTTTCCTTTTTTTGTTCTCATTTCATCATAGAAATTAACCAGACAATAATCGAACCCCGCATTTAACCCCGAACACATTAAACGGAGAACCGAAGCACCCTCCAGAGCCAATAACGGCTCTGGTTGCGTCTTCGGAACCATTCGAATAGGGCTAAGGCTATCTCCTATATAAAACTCGAGTTCAGGACAATACGAAACAGAAATTAGAACCATATTGGGAAACAGTAGAACAAAAAACACGGCAAAGCCACCCAACACACCATTCTAAAATCAAGTGATTACAACCAAACATCAACCAATACAGTGAACCAAACCACAGCCGTCCTGAACCCGAACAAGCATAGCAAACATTCATCTAGCTCTTGAACTCTAGGAACTCAAGGAACCGAAAATACCAACTCAGCAAGCATTTAACCCAAAAAAATACCGAACACAGTCATAAGAGTTCTCGGAACTCAGGACGAAATCAAGAGAAATAGCCAAAACAGAGGAGTAGAGAGAGAGCCATAAACCATAAAATTACCTTGCATGACGAGTTAGGAGTGGACCGGACCTCTTCAGGCTACTAAACTCTTCATCGGAGGCGGAAGTCGCCACCGCCATCACCGGAATTAGTCTGACAGAGCCTCCTACGGGCCCGAAACCAAACGAGAACCATAGACCCGGGTAAAGCGAGTAAACGAGTGAGATCGGCTAAGAAGGAGGCCGGAATTCATGGAGCCGAGGAGAGGGAGTCGATCGCCATAGGAGAAGTGAGGGGGAAGGATAAGTTTGCGTAAGAAGAAAGAGGAGGAGAGTTAGGGATCCAAATCTTGTGAAATGGGGATGGGTTAGGTGTATGTAGAATAGGATAAGACATGGGCTTTTTCTTAGTGGGCCGAAATTGTGGTGAGAATGAAAGCCCAATCCGATTTAATTAACACCTATTAGTCTAATTACATGGTTTCGTATATCGTCGACTCATGATAGCTAAACATATAGTTCGAATATTATCCTTTTAATAAACGTCGTAAATAAATTAGGCTAAAAAAAATATAATAATAAATAGGATTATTTCCTCCTAGGATAAGATACGGGATTATTCGGGATGAGATTAGTTCATGAAGCGATCATAAGTCATCTCGTTGTTAATGAGAAATTAAATTTTTGGGGGTCAATTTAATCTAATGAAAATCATTTATTCGTTTCGTTTTATTACAAATTAATCATATCCCCATTTATTTAATTTTCCCGATTCATAAAATAAATGTAAAGGTCTCGGGTGTATGTGATACACACGACCTTGATAAAAATAAAGTTAACTCGAAAAAGGCTAAAACAACGCAATGCGTAGCCTTTTTAAATTGGTTTAAGTCAATAAAACATAGTATAAATTCAACGATACGTGTGAGAATATTCTTCATTAGAAATTTTGCATTGGCCTTCGAATGCGCATAGGCAGCATATATTGTACTCGGAGAAATAACACGACGAATTTCGAGATGTCCCCTCGAGTCGACGTGGTTAACCAGGTTAATTCGGATCAATATGGAAACGTCATCCGAATCAATAATTAAAGTAATTCGAACTAATGTGAAAACGTTATTCGAATGTGCAACCAAGATTAATTGTAGTCGATGTGAAAACGTCGCTAGAGTTCGAGCTGTTCCCTTTAGATCTTCTATTCTATTTTATCGTATATGTGATATACGTAAAATCATATCGAACTCTAATTTAATAAAAAGAGATTACGTGTATGCCGCACGCGTAATTTAAAAACGAAAATAAATCAATTCGAGATGTTATCCCGAATCAATAAAAAATACATTAAACCAAATTGATTCGGATTGATGTGAAAACGTCATTCGAATTTGTAAACTAAATTAATTCGGATAGACGTGAAAACGTCATCCGAATTCATAACTAAATTAATTCGGATCGATATGAAAACGTCGTTCGAATTTATAACCAAACTAATTCTAATCGATGTGAAAACGTCATTAGAATTTAGCACTAAACTCAATAACCCCAAAAGGCGCGAGTACCTAGTTTATATCGACAATTCAAAGCAAAACAAATAGCAAACACATGACATCACAATAGTACCGATACGTCGGGCGGGGTAGGGTGAGATCACATCTCTTCCCTACACGTAACCGGAAAAACGAACCTTAAATCTCTCCAGAGACCATCTTTACCAAACCTAAACCGCACAGAGTCAATCCAAACAGATAGGGCGACCAATCACGCCCGCATACGTATTTCCAAGTGATGATTGGTGGCGACTCGAAATCTTAAAACACGAGAAAGGCGGATCGAGCCGGCCACGCACCCCGACCTGCGTAAAAACCGGAAGCCAGGGTGCGACACACATGCTTAGGAACATGTGCATTTTTTAATTAAGTTAGGTGTGATTCCTACTCTAGCTCTAACTAACTTAACTACCCATCTTTCCAGCAACCATAAACTGAAAATAAGGGAAGTTAAGTAGTTAGTGAAGGGAAGTTAGGGGTAGTTGCAACTATAACAAGCCGCTTCAACTATAAATAGAGGTCACTTCTCCTCAGTCCAACACATCCAACATCAAACACAATCCTCTCTTCTCAACTCCTTTAGTATTTTCCTTTGGTTTTCTGTCCTTGGTGTTCAAGTTTCCTAGCTTTAAGTAAGTAATTCTTAGCTCTTTTGCGTTATTTCATCTATTCCAAATCCAATCAAATCCAAGTCAACATCAAGAAATAGAATTTTCATATTTAACTTGTGATTTTGATATTTTTTGTTGACATGAATATATATGAATGTATCTTTCTCAACACTGAGTTATTTACCTATTGTCTTATGCTATTTGCTTATCTGCTGTGTTGATCTAATGCATGACCTTTCTCAAATGTCTTCTTACTTAGAAATCATTGAACAAAGAAATCTAAAACTTGTGAACATAAATTTTTTACACAAGTACTTGCTCACTGAGTAAAACTACTCAGCACCAATCAACTTATTTAGCTCACGTTGATAACTGAACTTAATCTTCAACTAAACTAAGTATCAAAACTGAGTAAAGTCAATATGTTCCAAGTACTGACCTTCTTCTGAAGCTGACCTTAGACTTGCTTTATTAAACGTTAAAAGGTTTAAAGTAAAACTAAGTCAGTGGTTCAACCCTTACGGGGGAGAATTTTCAGAAGTTAAGAAAAGGTCAACTATCATGGGGGAGCTCAACACTGAGTTCCTTATTGAATATTTTTGCCAACATCAAAATGGGGGAGTTTGTTGAAACACCTTTCCACATGATTTTGATTTGACAAAATTATTTAAGTAAGAATTGAATCTCCATGATAAAAATATTCTAACACATTAAATGTAAATGCTTGGATTTATTTGTACTGATGTGTTTGTTCAATGTTGAGTAAATGGTTATATAAGATTAAAGACATCAAAAGTGTAAGGCCCAAAATCCCACTAGAGAAAGTCAAGCCCAAGTCAACGGTTGAAAGCCACACGACCCAAACAGACCAAAACGCAGCTCCAGCTGAACGAAACGCAAGCCCGGCAAAGAGAAGGATCGAGAAGCCTTCGAGTAAAAACTTCAAGACGAAGCTGCTGAGTTGTGCGACAAGGAAGTCAGGTCAGCGGCTGACCTGAACCAACTTGGAGACAAAGTATTTCTACTTTGGGTGAAGTTCAGAAGGCGCAGGAAGCTGTCTAGAAGACTTTGCCAAAAATGTAAAGACACTCTGACCAGCCTGATGAAAAGCATCTGAGCACTGCCAAAGACAGAAGATACAAGAATTTCATTGGCCGAGGACGCTGAGCACTGACTGAGTGAAAGCGAAAGGAAGCTGTTTCCCTCCAACGGTTATTTCGAAATGACCGGTGCCTCAGGTGTCACTATAAATAGGCCATTCAAACGCTTCATTCGATGCAGATCTTCATCAAGTCGAAACGCTGACCAAATTGTTATTCGAAGTTCTGTATTAGAAAAGCAAAGCAAATCTTACAACAATTCCAATCTTTGTGTAAAAGTCTAGAGTGATCTTAGTTCATCTAAAGTGTTATTAGCTATTGTTGTTTAGAACAAAAACACTTATCATTTCTAGAAGTATAGAAAGGAGAAGCTGAGTACTCGGTTATAGTACTCAATGGTAGAAAATAGGATTGAGTAGAGGAATAGAGGAAGGTACTCTTGTGTACTCAGTTGCTATTGTAAAAGGTTTGTGCTCTACCTTTAAAGAGCTCAATAGAGGATTCTGAAAAGCTCAGAAGGAATTCCGGAGACTGGACGTAGGCAGAGAGGCCGAACCAGGATACGTCTGCTGAGTAATATCCTTCTAACCCTTAACTCCTTTATATCTTGCTTGCTTAAATATTGCCTAGTAAAACGCTAAAAAGAACATACACTGAGTTGAGTGAACTGAGAAGCTGAGTTCAGGAATAGACTTAAGTGCTATCTCCTAACTCAAGAACAGAAGCAATCTTAGCCACCTGTTGGCTAAGCTCGTGTCTGGAATTTACTCAGTATCACTGTGCTAGAAGGCTAAGTTAAAGTCTTAACATAAAAACAAGTCAGTCTTATGACAAGATTTACACGGGACCAGCACTTATCTCTGTGGTGGACATGTCTAATCTCACATGGAAAAATTTTGGGTTCTCTCATTTCACTTCAAACACTTAAACATTTTTAAGACAAGATTTTTTTAACCACATCAATCCAATGGCATACTTGAATTCATCATTAAACACTAAAAACTTTTGTGGGTATAAACATTTGTAATATGGTTTATAATCCAACTATTTTTTATGTATAAAGGAGGTTTTCCATAATTACACTAAAAATATTTTTTTAGCCTTAGTAGAACGCCATCTTATAGTCATTTCACTAGTGGAAAAATGGTCATTTTCATCGAATTATTTACGTCAATCCTTATAACATGCGATGCAAATGCTGACAAAAATTACATTTGCATCGGCCATTTGTTAGATGCTGACACAAATGTCATGAAATTTAGTATTTGCACTGGCCCCTGGATAAGGCCCGAAACATGTTAGCACATTTCTATATGGAGAAGGAAGAACTAGAGGTAAATGTAATCATTGCGCCAAAACTTATCTATGTGATGTGCATATAAATGGGATAAGTACTTTTAACAAACACATGAAGGTTTGCACCAAAAATCCCGAAACTATAAAAGTAAGGTTTGCCCCTAGTCTTGATTTGCTTTAGCATACATCAGACACATACATTGGCGTTATGGACATATTATCTAAATTATTCCGTTGAGCCAGAAACGAAATAAAAGGCCAAACCTAGGGAAATACTAACTATTACATATTTCTCTTTAGGTCCTCCATCTTCTTCATGGCGCATTGAAATTACATATTAATTTCTATACTACTAAAGAAAACTTCAATTAACTTGAAGAGAATTAGATGAGAGGAGAAATTACAATAGACAGTAGATAGGCAGGACTCGCAGGCCCTATTTCAAAAATACCAAAAGACTAAATAGAGGGTCCAAATATGTCCATAACTCCAAACATACACAGACTCAATTAAATAAATTTAATTGGTTGATTACATAAAATACTTATATAATATTTATGTTAATCACATTAACTCATCAAATTAACTTTCACCCAATTTTAATTCTATCAGTTTCGTATCTTCTATATTAACCTATTAGATTAATACAACTATACAAAACTTTATTTATGCATATCACAATTATTTTGATTTTAATTCATTTAATACTTTTCATTTACAAATAGGTAAAACAAACTTTTAAATAAAATTTTCATTCGATAATCAAAACAGAAAACTGTTAGTTTCTGAAACTTATATATATAAATATATTTAAAACTATTTTATTTTATAACGGTTTTAAACAAAATAGGGTTTCACTCGTGTCGGACCCACAAAGGGGTCCGAGACCTAAAATACGCTGTTGCCGCTTGGCAGCAGCGCCGCGGCTGGCCGTCGCTGTCTTACGGCAGCGACGTCCAGTCGCTAGACGGTTGCTGCCGCGAGGCAGCAATCGTGAACAGTAGTTCGGGTTGCTGCCTCGCGGCGCAACCCGGATTACTGTTCTGTTTTTATTATTATTATTATTATTATATATATATATATGGGTTCACTTTTAATGGGTATTACCCATCTATGGGTACCTAGAAAAATATGTACATCAATTAGAGATTCTTTTTTCAATTAATGTAATTTATTACACAACTATTTTAATCTAATTTAGTTTCTCTCTCATAATAAATTTTTTCTAGAAAATAGAAAATATGAATTTTAAAAGTCAATGTCTTCTTGAAAAAATAAAATGAATTAATTTTATGAACATTTACATTTGGATAGAAAATTTTGGTTAAAATGGATAGAAAATTAAAACTATAAATTATTTGTCTAATTTAACCTCATAAATCTAACCTGCACATATTCATATAACCAAATACATGGAAAATAAAAAATAATTTATTCACCATTAGCTCTTAGCCTTAATTTTTTTTTTTCTGTTTTTGATGAAAATCCTACTAATTGTTTTTTCATTCACAAATTAACTCCTCAATTTTCCAATTGAGGTAAATTGACCCTCAAAAATTTCTAATTATCTTAATTCGGCATTGTTGATTCCAATCTATAAAAATTAAGTCTTTTTATATTTTCAATTGCACTCCAACTGTTGTAATTAATTCGATTTGATCTCATACTTCCAAATTGACCCCGCTCATGTTCATTTTAATTTACTCTGTCAGTTCTTAATTCCTTTAATTACGCCCTCTGCGTTTTAATTAGTCCTCAATTGTTTAAGTTCAATTCAATTTGATCCCTCCTCAATTCAATTATATGCTCTAATTTATTTAAATTTCGTCTCGGTCCCCAAACCTTTTAATTCATTTTAATTAGGCCCCCACATGTTGCAATTTAGCTCATTATTGTTTATTTCACCTCTTTAATTTTTATTATTCTATTCTAGCTTTGTAAATAAATGAAAACAGAGTAATTAATAATTTGTGGATTGAAATGGCCACTATTTTAATCAATCGAATCGATCAGTCAAGATAATTAAAGAATTATAATTAAATTGATCGATTGATAAAAAAATCTCCAATGATTCGATTGATTAATTGACCAACCAATAATTTAATTAAGCATACCAATGGTGTGATGTAACATGACGTAACGTAACGTAACGTGACGTGACGTGACGTGACGTGACGTGACGTGACGTGACGTGACGTGACGTGACGTGACGTGACGTGACGTGACGTGACGTGACGTGACGTAACGTAACGTAACGTAACGTAACGTTCCAGGTACATTATTCTAACCCTACTTTATGATTACAGTTTATTCTCTTAAGAATATTACTGACTTTGGCATCAGAGTGTTCCCGCCGATCCCAACAGCGCCTCACAGGGGCGTACTCCGGTGAAGGAGAATCCCCGAGATATCAATAATGTAACGTAAAGTAACATAATATAAGGTAATCTAACGTAACGTAACATAATATAATGTAATGCAATGTAATGTAATATAACGTAACATAACATAACGTAATGTAACATAACCTAACTTAGCGTAACATAACGTAACATAATGTAACATGACGTGACGTAACATAATGTAACGTGGCGTGACGTAACATAATGTAACGTGACGTGACGTAACTTATTGTAACTTAGCGTAACATAACGTAATGTAATGTAACGTAGCGTAACGTAATATAACATAACGTAACGTTGCTGTGCGTTTGCAAAATTAAATTTTACATAAAACCTTTGAACTTTATGCAAATCTTCTATTTTTAGACATAGTTTCAGTAAAGTTGGAATTAATTTACGTAAACTTGCATTTTTATAAAAAAAAAATAGACTTCATTAAAAATTTATAACCCTAATTTATGTAAAGTTGGACTTAATTAAAACTTTATAACCTAAATATCAACTTTACCTAAAATCATTAGATTTGTTCATAATTTATATTCAACACTTAAAACCAATCCTTGTATTTTTAATACTTAATTTTTAGTTTTATCAATCGCAACACGTTAATATGTATCTTTCATATAATATTTATTTTCTGTAGTGTTTATTAGGACTGCAATCGAACCAAGCTAAGCTGAGCTTTGGCATCCTCATGCTCGGCTCGACAGAAAATGGACCAGCTCGAGTTTGTTCATCATCTTGTTCACAAATTAATAACTGAGCATGTTTGTGAGCATTTAATTCGAGCTTCACGATGTTTAAGCTCATATCTTTATGAATCGACCCTTAAAATCATACTCAATCTCGACTCATTTATAAATTGAGCCAAACACCACCCAACTTTTATCGAGCTGAATGTCAAACTGCTCATCTAGTTAGGGGTGTTCATCGGTCGGTTCGGTCTGAAAACCGAACCAAAATAACCAAAAACCGAATAGCCTTAAAAATAAAAATCGAACCTAACCAAATAATAATAAATAACCGAACTGAACCGACCGAATTATTTCGGTTGGTTCGGTTTGGTTATTCGGTTTTCTTATATTAAAAAATTTCATTGACAATTATTTTTATGTAAGGTTCATATTACACCGTTAATGATGTTGTTGGGTACTTACTTATATATACAACAATCTTTATTTTTATTTTTCTTTTTGGATTGAAAGAAAAAAAAAGAATAGAAAGAAAAAGACATAAATTTTTTATATAGAAATTAAATCAATCTTAATTCCAAATATGAATTAGTGTATAATTGTACTAAATTGGTAGACAAACATTAAATTGACCAATAATATAATCAGTTACATGCAATCCAAAAACTAACATGTTTAACAAAGATTCTAATAATATAATTTTAAATCAAATATAACTTAGAACAATAAATGACATACACTAATTATATAATAAATCTAATTTCTAATTATATTTAATTTATTTCAGTCTGTTCGGTTAATTCGGTAATTTTGATTTAAAAACTGAACTTACCGAAATTACTGAAATATTATAAAAATAAAACCAAAACCGAACCTAATAGACCAAAAACCGAACCAAAAAACCGAAATCCATCAGTTCGGTCGGTTATTTCGTTCTGGTTCAGTTTATGAACACCCCTACATCTAGTGGTTAGTTTATGTAATATTAAATTAGACTTAATATATCATTTTTCCCATGAACTTGTTTAGAAAGCTTGATTGACCCTTGAACTTGTAAAGTGTCCCGATAGCTCATTCAACTTATTTAAAATGTACGGATAGTCAATTAATCACTATGTTGCAAGAAAGTAAGCTACACGCGGAAAGTGTGTTGCACGTATCTTGTAATGTTATTACATAATTCACATGATAGATTAAAGTATGTTGAAAAATAAATTTTTACTTTTTCAACTGTAAAACTTGTCCTATATGATATTGGAACTCATAACCCAACCTTAGTCGTTTTACCTTTTCAAGTTGCGTGCAATACACATTTTGCATGCAATTTACTTTTTTGCAAGTGGGTAATTAATTGATTACATTTTAAACAAGTTGCGGGGCGCTCGGGATATTTTACGCAAGTTGAGAGGAGTATCAGAACTCTTTAAAAGTTTAGGAGACCAATCAAGATTTTTGAACAAGTGTAAGAGACAAATGATTTTCACGGTTTTATATGATGGTTCATGTTAGCCGACCCCGAATCATTTCGGGACTAAGGCTTTGTTGTTGTTGTAAGAGACAAATGATGTATTAAGCCATTAAATTATCTAAATCTACAATTGTATCAAAACTTATGTTTAATTGAAAACAATTAATTCTTAAATAAACAATTAAAGTTCAATCAAGACTTTGATCAATTTCAGATATCATTATAAACGATAAATATTTTGTTCCTTATTCTGCACTAGTTGCCTATCAATTGATTCCAAAAAAAAATTCACATTTTTTGTGATTTAATAATAGAATTGAAGATTAATATTTTTTAATTCGATGAAATATTTATATTTTTTTCAAGTTGTACAAAATACAATTTAATTTTTTTGTTAAAACATATTCACGTCTATTCATATGGTTGTGATTTGTTACTAATGTGTGATAAAATGACACATTGAGAAGATAGTTCGATGATTTATTTCTCTAACTTGACCCAACTTGTTATTAATAGGGGTAAATTTTCTTTTTGCTCTAAAAGTTTGCACTATTTTAGAAATTAGGGGTAAAATTGTTTTTAACAGTCAACGTTAAAATATTTTTATTTTGCATCTTATCCTAAAATTATTCTAATATAGTGTGCTGAACTATATCAATTTTTTCAAATGAAACATTAAAAATTGTATTTAAGAAAAGAAAATGAATTTTTTTGAATTAAATAAAGATAGTGAAGCAATTACAACGACATATACTATATATTTAATTTAAGGGTAAATTTCAAATAAAACTCATGTGGTTTTACTAATTTTCACATAAAGGACTGTGATTTACTTTTTGTCAAAACGAGGATTGAGGTTTTGCACTTGGATTAATGCTATTAAAACCGTCTTTAACGACCTGAAAATGAAAATTTTCAAGAATTAAAGTTGTTCAATGTCATATTTTTTTATGGAACTACATTTTTTATTTTCGAAAATCATATTTTTTGGAACGTTCTCTCTCTAAACATTAACTTTCTATCTCTTTATCGAACATCATCTAAATAATCTCAAAATAAAAATATTGAAGAATTAAAGTTGTTTATAATATTAGTAGTTCTTAAAATATGCCATTTTTGAAGTCGTCAATGGTGATTTTAATAGTATCAATCGAAAAAATCCTTATTTTGCTAAAGTTGAAAACCTCAATCTTTGTTTTGACAAAAAGTAAACCACAGAGATTTTATTTGAATTTTACCCTTAATTTAATTTGAAAGTAAGAAGATATAAATTCTGAATCCGAACATAGGAAAAACAATTAATGATACTATACTTAAGAGAAACAAAATGCTTTGGAAATAGCAAAGGAAGAAAAAGAGATACTATGTAAGACTACTAATTTTGATAGAAATGCTAATGAGGTTAAAGTAGTGAGGTTAAAGTAGTGATTTTCGTTGATAGAAATACTAATTTTCTATCCATTCTATTCAATATTTTCTATACATTTTCGTTAAAGTATCTAAATAGCATTATTCTAAATTAAGTGTAATTAATTTTTTTTTGGAAGAATATATAATGCATATATTTCCATATTGTATTTTTTTGTAGGTCCCGTATTGTATTAATATCATTGTATTTTGTAACTTGATATTATTAGTTATACTAATAAATTTACACATTTTTCGAAATTACCCATGGATGGGTAATACCCATTGAGAAATCATCCATATATATATATATATCAGTATTAAAACAGTTTTAAAACGATTTTCAGAAAATAGGAAAACCTTTCAAAGATTTTCTGTTTTATCTTTAGGATTAATAAAACTAACTTTTATCAATCTAAAGAAGAAAGAAAAATCCCCACCAGATCCGGATGTGATTCGAACCCATGACCTCCCAAGGCATAGGTAAACTCTCAACCACTGGACTAAGAGCTTCACCACGTATAAAACTAATAGTTTTTGTTATAATGATTATCAACCAAAATAATCAGGAACATATGCATAATCTATTTTAATTAACAATTAATTAAAACTTATTTATCTTTAGAATTAATTAATCAAAACGGTTTCGTTAATTAATCTAACTATAAATATTTATTCAATCTGATTGAAAAACCTTTTAATTTTCATATATGAAATAACGGATTTAACGTAGGCTCTGATACCACTGATGGAAAATAGGCAAACGTTTGGCAGCGGAAATATAAAAATTTTAACCTTTTTCCATTAACCCAAGATCCGTTAATCGTTATTTCATATAAAGAGGGATAGAAGGAAATACATTTTGATGTTCTATCTACCGTTGCAATCGAAGTGCCCACAACTCTTACTTCGAGTTCCCGAGCACAAGACAAAAACTTATATCTTTGTTATTTATTTATGGTTGAAGAAAGTTATATTTATATATTTTTTTATAAAGTATATTTATGGGTTAGACTATGTTTATTTTGTTTTTGACAAAGTAAGCATTACTTTGTTTTTACCACCATTGGATGATCTTACTTTGTTAAAGTCCTTCATCATCCAATGGTGAAAAAAACAAAATAAGCTTTACTTTGTTAACCATAGAAGGCACCCTATATTTATATCTTTTATTTTATATGTTTTAAAGCGTCATTTTATAATAATATAGTCTTTTTATAATTAATTAAAATGTACACTTTATAAATTTATAAACAACAGTAGGTGGTTAAACAATTTTAAATTAGTCTAGATTAGACTAATAAGTTTTGATACAATCAATAATATTTTTATCTTTTAAAAAAATATTTATGATAATTCTTTCAAAACACATGTCCTTAAATCGAAATTATGATTCACATTTTTTTACTAAGTTAACATTTTATGAACTAAGTTGATGTTTAAATTCATTTTATATAGCTACAAATTGATTTGGGAGCCTATGATTTGTCAATATGTAAATGTATATTTTTTAAGATAAAAATATTTTTAATTGTCATCCACTTAACAATGTAATATAAAATACTTTATTTTATAAATAAAACATATCAGATATCTTTATTTGTAAACTTTTAAATTACATGTTTATGTTTGTAAATAAGTAAACTACAAACATTTTTCTTTTTGTATTTTGCTCTTAATTCAATGATTCGGTTCGAGATAATCATGTATCCCTTAAATGGACTTATCTCTCAATCAAATTTTCTTATATAAGATTTATAAAAAGTAGAGTAGTTTATTTATCTATAAAATATAAAAAATAATATAATTTTGTTGCTAGATTATTTTTAAATGCTAAAACTCCATTTATTTTATTTATAATAATATACATTTTTTTGGAAGAATATAATAGTATAAATTTAATTACTGCTTACTTTTTATTTGTTAATGTCAAATCATTTATTTTCTATATTAATATTATCCAAATTATCATTAATAATTTTGAATCCAATTTTTCTATAAATGACGTGAAAATTTATATTGTTAGCTCGTAAAATAAATTTTGTTTTTTAAAAGCATATTATAAATTTTATTGTAAAGTTTAGAAAATAAAAATAAAAATTAAAAAAATTCTTTTGTCACTCATTGGCCTCTAGCTCGACGAGCTCAATAAGCTCCGAATGACATTCTCCAGCTCAAAAAAAAATAAAGAGAAAAACACAAAGACCATTTTTTCATATTTTTCCAACAATACCAACATCACTTCAACGAACCATTCGATGTATCAAAAGGATGAAGTTTTTCATGAGGTCGAAAGTTTCAAAAACTAAACATCTTGATGAATCTGGGATATATTTGTGAGCCTAATTCTGATCCATATGACGGGAGAAAAAAAAATTAGAATTTAAAGTACGTGTCTATCGTACCAACATCACTTCAACTAACCATTTGGGGTATCAAACAGATGAATTTTTTCACGAGATTGAAAGTTTCAGAAACTAGACGTGTCGATGAATCTGGGATATGCTCGTAGGACTAATTCGGATCAAAAAAAGGCGAAGGAGGGCTTCGCTAGTTGCAGTTTAAAAAGAAGAAGTTGGTGCTACTTCCTTAAGTGCACCCCTCGTTCCAAAGATTTCCACTTTTCCTGCGCCTTTTTGACCGAGCAAGGCAATAACTTTTTTGATTTTGAGGGCATCTTCGCGCTTTTTCCATATGGATGGAGAATTAAAATTTAGAAAATATAGCACGTGCTTAGAACACGTGCAGTTTTTAATTGGGTTAGTTGTTATTCCTACTCTAGCTCTAACTAACTTAACTACCCATCTTTCCAGCAACTATAAACTGAAAATAAGGGAAGTTAAGTAGTTAGTGAAGGGAAGTTAGGGGGTAGTTGCAACTATAACAAGCCCCTTCAACTATAAATAGAGGTCACTTATCCTCAGTCCAACACATCCAACATCAAACACAATCTTGTCTTCTCAACTTCTTAAATCTTTTTCTTTGGTTTTTTGGCCTTGGTTTTCGAGTTTCCTAGCTCTAAATAAGTAATTCTTAGCTTTTTTGCGTTATTTCATCTATTCCAAGTATGGTTTTAGAGTTTTCACTACTCAAAGTTCACAATTTCTGCTTTTTGTTCTTCTTCAACACATTCTTCCCAACCATCTTTGTGGACTCATTTCGATCTTACAGAGTTTGTTTTGGTCCAAAATTTTGCTTTATTATCATTCCACACATCCTAAATTTGATTTAGGCTTTCATTTCGTGTCCTGAAACTTGTTTTACAAACCCTTATTCGGATGGTGATGGAGATGGAGAGCTACTAGCTGATGCACACTTGAAACATACTTACATTGAGGCTCACATTTTAATTTCATATATTTTTATCTTTTGAAGATTTATATTTCCCTATTATCCAAGCAAAAAATAAAAATACATTTGATTGCTACAATTATTAAAAGAAGCTATACATATGATTAAAAACTTATAAATAGCTTTAGCCTTTGTGCCAATCTTCGCCTTTGCCTTTCGTTTTTCAAAGTGTCCTTTCAATCTAGCATTTGAAACTCCTTTGGGATTCACACGACGAGGGTTTAAAATACGATCAATATAATTTATCTTTTACAGTTCCTCTTGCTCATAAATCATTTTACTTTCCGTTCCTTCATCATTTGGAGTCATATTCAACTTATCCAATTCAACTTCAATATCCTTATAAATCTTATGCAACCATCTTCAATAATTGTTCTTGTAACTCCAATAGTTTGACTCTTCAAAATTGTATCATAAGCAACACAAATCATATTGTTGCGATAAACAATCCCAATATCATCATTACTAACTTTTGTAAATACACCTTTCACCCATCTTTTCTAGCTTCTTTACTCCATCTATGCAAAATATATTTCTCTAATATAACATCAAAAAATTTAACAATCATAATTTTCAAGATATGATAACAACATAAGCCACCAAATTCAAACTTTTTACAATAACAATTTATCTCTGTTGTGGACATGTCTAATCTAACATGGCAAAATTTTGGATTCTCTCATTTCACTTCAAACACATAAACATTGTTAAGACAAGATATTTTTAACCACATCAATCCAATGGCATACTTGAATTCATCATTAAATACTAAAAACTTTTGTGGGTATAAACATTTGTAATATGATTTAGAATTCCACTATTTTTTTATGTATAAAGGGGGTTTTCCATAAGTACACTAAAAATCTTTTTTAGCCTTAGTAGAACGCCATCCTGTAGTCATTTGACTAGTGGAAAATTGGTTATTTGCATCGACTCATTTGCGTCGGTCCTTATAACATGCGATGCAAATGCTGACAAAAATTACATTTGCATAGGCCTTTTGTTAGATGTTGACGCAAATGTCATGAAATTTAGTATTTGTGTCGGCCTCTAAATAAGGGCCAACATAAATACCTTAATTATTTGCATCAATCATATGTTATGGGCTAATGCAAATTTCAATTGATTTATTTGCGTCCTCATTTAAGGGACCGATACAAATACCATTGGCATTTGCATCAGCCCATTGTTATGACTAATGCAAATGAACCATCACAATTTTTTTGATTGCCCACACATTGAAAGCTCTCTTTTACGGCCCTTGCCTTAAGTTCCGATTCCACATCCCTCAACATGGGCTCATATTAGGAGAATACATTGTAATCCCCATAACCCGACCTCTTGACTGTGCCACTATCACCATCACCATCACTTAGTTGTTCCCTCTCATCCCTCTATCGGTTTCAATTTCACGAAATTGCAAATTCTTCCCAGGTAAGTGTTTAATTTCTTGAATAATGGAGTCCCTCGCCATAATTTCTCAAATTTTTCCTAAATTAGTATCCTTTGTTCACTCTTCTACTGCTATCACTCAACTTAGTTTTACTCGTATTTATAGGTCAAGGTTTTTATATAGTAAATATAGTTAAAAAAATGAATTAGGTTTCTTATATCATGGCAAATATTGACGGAGAATGATAAGCTTCTGGTGGTTCTGGTGTTAAACGAGGAGCTTCTAACTATAGATAAATGAAGAAATCTAATTATCGCCATACCAATAGCCAGATTCAGCAGCTTGAAGCGTATCTCTCTCTCTCTCTCTCTTGTTTTGATGATTTTGAGCATTTCTTCAGGATGGCTTGGTTCAATATTAGAATTGTTGCTAATGTGCATCTCTGATTTCTTTTTTGAGTGTGTGATTACTAAAAAAGTATGGTTGAATATGGATAATCCTTGTTAGTTTTTTGTTGTGTAAAAGGGCTTCTGGAAAATCCTTCCTTGCTCGAAATTGTTGCCTTGTTATTAGTGTGTTTGTGTATGTCATTTGGGAAAATAGGAATCTTTTGTGTTTTCAACAGATTAATAACCATTAAGTAGCATTTGGGATAAATAAATACCAATCATACTTATTTTGATTAATTTTGTTGTTTGTTCATTAATTCAATGGTTTTCTTTAACGAGTGTTATAATTTTAGTTTAATTACTCCTTAATTGTTGTTAATGAGTTTTTACAGACTTTAAATAAATACTTGAATGAATCCTCTCATTCTTAAAATATCTTTAGTTTATGATTAGTGGAAATTCTAACGACTACAATGATGATAACTTTTTCAAGGATTGTCCAAATCCAGATGAAAACTAAAGACGACAGCTAAGCAAGGATCTCTGCCTTGAGCTTAAACAGATCACATTTTGGTTTCAGAATAAAAGAACTCTATCAAAGGTATCTTCTTTTGTTTGCTTCTTTATCAAATTCAATGACGTTTCTCAGTTATTAGATTGAACCAACAATCTTAGTGAGTTCCATTGTCTTCAATTTTCACATTGTGATTTGAAATTCTCTTTTGGTTAACTTGGAATGAAGCCATGTGGCATTTTTGGGGGCTAAAAAGATTATAAATCAAGGAATGGCTTTGATTGCTAGTATAGTCTAAATCTAAAGTGGATGATGCAATTTAATTAATGTTGGGGTTGATTTTAAATATTAAGAACAATAATAGAGTCTTGAAGTTAGTCAAATTGCATTGAAATCATCTACCATTTTATTGTGTCTTCTCTCTTATTATTATTATTATTACTACTACATGTTGGTGTGAGATCAACTGGACGATTGATTGTTGAAAGTCATAGATGCTGAAAATAAAAGTTGAAATTGTTCTAGACAAGAGATGAAGCTAATCGTTGTAATTGTAGTTTGTATACTTTAGGTGTTATCTGGTATTATATATAGATCCATTTAATCCTTTTTTTAATGAAAACGCATCATTTGTGTCGATCCTTTAAAAAGTGCGATGCAAATTGTCACACCCGACCCTAGACGACCTCAATCGGTATCGAACGTGAAATAGAAAGATCATAATCAACACTTAGAAGTCTCCAATTTATCTCAATATCATAATATCATATTATATTACAATTGAATTACCAAAGTTCTAACAATAATTCTAACAATAAGCAGCCAACTTCCAAACCTCGCCTAATCGGTCGGTAACCTTCTCTATATCATGTACTTTCTCACCTAAAAACATTAAAACATTTAAAAACGTGAGACAAAAATCTCAGTAAGAAACTATCAGCTATAAAAACTAACTTTACTTAACATAGCTACATATATACATTTATAAAGGGATTTAATCAAAACCTTATAAAATATACTCAAAACTTAAGTTCATATAATTTTATATATATATAATGCATCTTATCAAAACGAATCAAAACAAATAAATGTTTTATCAAACCAATTCATAATCAAATAAATGTTTTATCAAACCAACTTGTAAGTGTTTTATCAAACCAACTCGTATTCAATCAAACGTAAAACCTTATATCAAAATCAATCATAACCGAAAACATAATCCAAATGAACTTAAAACATTGTATCCATCCTCGAGTTTCTCTCCTTAAGTATCAATCCATAACAACATATATAGTCGAGACGTCTCTTAACATTGCCTTTCCCATATGGTCTTACCCGACACTTCTTTGCCATACCCAATAGGTCTTTCAGACTGTGTACACATGTCATGTCCCTCACTGAACATGGTCTTCAAATATAAAACCACCAATTCGGATAACTCTCGATGGATATAAAATCATAAAATCATAACGTACTCAATTTTCCTTTCACAATCAAATTCCAAACTATTTCATAACCACAAATCATTTGGCTTCAGTTAGCTCTTTTGTAAAAATAACCATAGTTATTCAAAATATCAATCCTTAATTAATAAAAATTCCAAAGGTAATCAATCAAATTAAGCCTTAAATCAACATAATCAAGTAAAATCTGAAATTCACATAGAAGCATAATCAATATCTTCATTTGAACCATAATTTCACAATAAAAAGCAAAATCGTGAAAAATCTCAATTTTACAAAATTCTTGCATAACCCTAAAATATCAATTTCTGTAAATTCTTTGATTATATATATATATATATCTATACATAAAACTCAAAATATAGTTGATAGTTACTTACCTTGGTCACTAATTGAAGAAAACACACATGTTCAATCCGCCTCTAAACTCTGTCTAAGACGTTTCCCTCCAATCACTGTCGAAAATCAAAAACCCTTCGGTTAGGACTTAGATCTATGCATAAGGATGCTATGATTCCAATTTCGAGTGATTCGGACGGTCGAATCTCCGTAAATCAAAGAAACGGTCGAGAGAAAACCGATGAAACAGAAAAAGAAAGAAAAAGAAAAGAAAAGATATACATCACCGCGCCATCTGGATTTGAGATATATATATATCTCAAATTTGATAAATATCACGTTTGGTCCTCTATCTTTATATAATTTTTTAAAAATTATTCCAAACTTTTAATTTACACATAAACCCATCAAATTAACCCCAAACTTTTCCTATAACACCGAATAAAAATCACACACCTAATAATTATAATATATATTACTATCAAGGTATAAATTCTAGAAATTTAGACACGGACGTGACACAAATGACTTTTTGCTGAGTGAATATCCGTCAGAAAAAGAGTCATTTACATCACCCTTTAAGAGGTCCAACATAAATGATGAAATCATTTGCATCGGTCCAAAGTAATTGCTGACACAAATGATAGAGCACTTACGTCGGCCCAAAGTAAGGGACGATGCAAATAGACATATCATTTGCATCGACCCTTTTTATCATTTGTGTCGGCCAACGGTCGATGCAAACGCATTTGCATTGGTCGTTGGTTGATGCAAATAGCCCTAAATGGCTGATGCAAATGACATTTTTTTCGTTAGTGTTTTCTCGAATGCAATTCAAAATCAGGTGAGTGAATTAGTTATATTTGCCAATTCCTCCAAAACACAATTAATACTTTCAATCCTCTGGGTCGATAAACTTTCAACAGAAAAAGCATCTTTAAACAAGGTCATGCTCTAGTTATTACATAAAGCATACAATCTTTTCAATCATTTATGTTCTTTAAAATCAAACTTATCCAACATTGTTTCATCAAGTAAAAAGGTACATCCAAACATAATATTTTGGTGATGATGATTCAAACCAATAAATGGAGCACATATCAAGTTATATTTGTTTGTTAGTTGGTTGTATGAAAGAGAACTACATCTAAAAAAATCATAACCAACTGCTGATTTCATAGTTTTAAAAAGCAAAAGGCGAGTCAAGGCGACGGGGGCAAAATATCACCTTGAGGCGAGGCGAGAGGCGTAGCGACGACCTCTCACACGTGAGGCGAAAAAAAATTAGAAAATAAAATAAAATAAAATTAACTCAATAAAAACTAGTAGTAGTTAATGATAGTTTTATTTCTAAACTTGTAAACCAAAATAACTTAAAGTCTAATAATAAAGTGCTAATTCTTAAATGAAAATAACATAATATCAAGCATCTTCATCCCCCAAATCCAACTCCTCATCAAGATCTATATCCCCATCAAGATCTTCCACTTCATCATTCTTATATTCTTATTCTTCATCATCTTCAACTTGATACTCATCATCATCTTCATCATGGACCTCATCTCTAACAACTCGAGGAGGATTGGCTTTTGACCGGGAAGAGGTGTTTCCTCTAATGTATGTCTGTGACATTAGCAGTAGGGGTAGCACTTTTGCCTTTTGCCCTAGTACGGTAGATATCTTCTTCCGCTCTACTAGCTTTAGCAACCATATCCCAACCTAAATCGTCATCCTCAGATACAAGCTCATCATTATCACTATTATTCTCTCCCTCCATTCTATCCATCAACCACTCATTACAATTATCAATATCCTTCAAAGTAATGGTGTCCTTAACCCCTTTTCAATTCTTCAAAGCTCGATTATGCTTCGTATAAACTAAATCATTCAAGCGTTTTTTAGCTAATCGATTTCTTTTTTTTGCTACGAGCCTACAAAATAATAATTAAGAACAACAATCAATTTTATTAATGACTACCATAACTAATATTAAAACATAAAAAAGCTTACTAAAATTATTTTTATTAACTTAAATGTTCAAAGATACTCCAATTTCTTTCACAACTTGATGCACTACAAGTGAGACTAAGCACTTTGATGAGAAATTTTTGTAATTGTGGAAGACTTCCTCCAAATGATTTCCACCAATCAACTAAACACAAAAAATTATAATGCAAATGCAAACAATGAACTTAAAGTTGGAAAATTCAAATGTCCAAAGTTGTTATTTACCTGGATCTATTATTGTTCATTGCCTAATCGCCATCTTCATTCCAAATAAATCGTCCGGTGAACTATTATAATATCTAGTCAACTGTGTATTGATTTGGTCTTGCTCTGGCTCACTTGGAACTAATCTCTCCAATGTCTGATAAAATCCTTTTCTAATCTCATCATTCTCATCTGGTGCATTGAAAAATGTTGGATTTAACATAAAACCAGCTCCATGCAAAGGTTGACGGAGTTGTTTATTCCATCTCTTGTCAATTATTTCAAAAACATTAACATACTTCTCAAGCTCATGATTGAAAGTCTTCGTTATTGCCTCTTTATCTATATCCATAGCCTTATGGATATCCGACATCAGGCCTTTTCTCACCATCCACCAATCGAAGCACACGGACTAAAGGGGCAAAGATCTTTAAAATGTAAAGAATGTCCCTCCAAAATGTCTTTGACAATACATAACTAGCCACCATCTTTCCACCATTTTCTTTATCCATATCCATAGCCTTATGGATATATCCCACATCAGGCCTTTTCTCACCATCCACCAATCGAAGCACACGGACTAAAGGGGCAAAGATCTTTAAAATGTAATGAATGTCCCTCCAAAATGTCTTTGACAATACATAACTAGCCACCGTCTTTCCACCATTTTCTTTTGGTCCAATCAGTGGATACAAACATCCTTTTCAAAAGAGCCTTCACTGAATGCATATGGTAAAGTGTGAGATAAACAGTGGCAAATCTTGTGATACCGGGCCTCACAAGCTCTCTTTTATTAGTGAATTTTCTCAACAAATTCACTACATCTGGGCGAGTATAAATGTAGGAATTCAACTTCACTACCTTCTTTACAGTTCTCTAGACAATTCGCAACTTCCCAATATCTTCTAATATCAAATCAATGCAATGAGTTGCATATGGCGTCCAATACAAGTTTGGCATCTTTGCTTCCAAAAATCTGCATAGATGTTATAAAAATATGATAGCAAAAATCAATAAAAGATTGCAAAATAATACAAGTGCAAGTCAAAAATTTAATAATGTAATAAATTAACATTTTTTACCTGCAAGTACATTTTATGTAGCAGTGTCAGTAATAAACTGAACAATATTCTGCTCTCCAATTCTTTCAACCATTTTATCAAACAATTCAAACAACTTCTCCCCGGTTTTGGAATAATCAGAAGCATCAACTGATTCGATAAAAACAGTCCATTTGTGAGAATTAACCAAAAAGTTAATCAAAGTTCTTTGCTTTTTGTATGTCCAACCATCAGCCATAATTGAACATCCATACTTTGCCCATTCTTCTTCATATCCTTCACTTTGTTAACTTCTTTATTCAACCGGGGAACTCGAAGTTCATACATGGTAGGAGGCTTCAACCTAACACCATACTGTCCAACAGACTCTAGCATCACATCAAAGCTATAATGATTTACAACATTAAAAGGAGTTGTTGCATCATACATCCACCTAGCTATATCCTCAAAAGCTTATTCTCGCAACTTTTTTTGCAAGCTTCATTCATTGTTGTTTGTCTCAACTTTCTATCTTTCACAGCCTTTTCAGCATCTTGTTTGAAAAATACATCCATCGGACCCTTCACCCTTGGTTTTTTCGGGATATGAATTTTAGACTGACTTTTCTTTCCACCCATATTATCAGACTCTCTGAGATCATCAAGCTCCATCTTATCATCCCCAAAACTATCTAAATTGGCGATATCTACATCTTCCACTAATTTACGTGCCGCCTTTTTAGATGCAAGATAATTCGCAATTTCTTCTTTCACATGAGGTGGACATTTTTGGCACACCTGAACACTAGTATTTCCTCCAGCAATGTGATACTTAGCTCGGCATATTCCAACTTTGGAGACAAAATCACAAAAGTTACACTTGAGATTATTTGTAGAAGGTGGCTTATTTAGCGTCACATATTTCCAACAAGGATCCGTTCTTGCATCCGGTTTTTTCGATGCAGTAGAATCAGTAGCACTATCACTACCACTCATTTCCAAACACCTACAAAATTCAATCAATTGAAAACATCTCTTAATAACAAAAATGATACACAAGTTATTTATGTAATATAGAAACTACTACACAAAATATCTTAATAACACTCATTAACATCAATAGCAAGCCATATTGATACACAAGTAATTTATTACTATAAACTTCCACAAAACAGAAAAAATATAATCAATTCAAAGCATATCTCAAAACTAGAAATTCCCACAAAAATTCGGCAGCATAATGGTACAATTACATTGTAAGAAAGAAAATATAAGAAGAAATCAAGAGTCAAGAGTCAAGAAAGATAAAATAAAGATAATTAAAGAGGAAAGGAGAGAGAAAAACATACCGATGATTGAGGACCGACCATCGGTGAGCTGGGAAGCAGAGACTCGGTGGTGGAGGAGAAGAATCTGTTGTGGAGGAGAATCAGAGAGAGCCGTTGGAGTTGAGTGAGTTGGGTTTTGGGGTGTGTGTGTGTGTCTATTTGCTTTTTATCGAGCTATTTGTGTCTGTTTTGTTTTAATATAAATTAGTTTTTTTAAGAGAAAATGTTGATTAGGCTCATTTAACGCCTTACCTGTAAGAGGCTATTGCCTCTCACCTCAGATAGCTTCTCGCCTCAGTCGGTGAGGCGATCGCCTCTTGCAGGTCAACCAGAATGAAAGGCAGTGGCGATAGGGTGATCGCCTCTGTCGCCTCTCGCCTGAGGCGACAGAGGCGATCACCTTTTAAAACTATGGCTGATTTTCCATCCCTAAAAAAATTAGTCAATCTATTTTCTTGATCGATTTGATCATCATAAGAAAACATAGAGTCCTTAACTTCTTGCTTTTTAAAATAATTAATCAAATTTTGTGCATCTCTAACTTCAATTATCACTATCTTTTACTTATTAACAAAGTTATGATAATATCTTTTAATAAACCTAACATTATCGTTTCGCCTTACTAAGAAAAACATCTTTTGTTCTTATACCGGCATTTACGATTGAGCTAACAACATTGGCTTTTGGTGTAGTTATTGATTTATTAGATCTTAATATAACTAACGATATTGGAGATGAGATCTTTTATGTAATTTGATTTCTAGTCCAATTAGGAATCTTTAAAAAAATAAAAAAATAAAAAAGAGCTTAATACATCATTTGCATCCTGAACTTGTCTAAAAAGTTTGATTGGCTCTCTGAACTTTCAAAGTGTCTCGCTAGCCCTCAACTTGCATAATATGTTCATTTAGTCTTCTTAACTTTCAAAATGTATTCCACGCATCTTAGAACGTTATTACATAATTCAAAAATACATTAAAAATGAAGTTATTAGTTGTTCAACTCTCAAACTAATCTTCTCTAATAGTAGAACTGTATACCCCGATCCTAGTCGTTTTACCTTTTTAAAGAAGTGTCTAATACATATTCCACATTTAATTTACTTTTTTGCAATCGAATGATCAATTGATTACATTTTGCGCAAGTTCGGAAGACTAAATGAACATATTATGCAAGTTGAGGGCTAGCGAGACACTTTGAAACTTTAGGGAGCCAATCAAACTTTTTAGACAAGTTCATGGGTCAAATGTTGTATTAAGCCAAAAAAAAATGACACATTAATTCGTATAAGTTCATAGTAAGATATTTCAGGTTAATTGCATTATTGGTAATTGAATTTTTTATGTTTGTTTTAGAATGGTCATTCAATTTCAATTTGTCTCAATCAAATCATTCTATTTTGAATTTTTTCTTAATTAAGTCACTTCGACAACTTCAAAAGCAAAAAAAAAAATTAGAAAAGTGACGTGTCTGCCATATCAGCACCACTGATCGAAATGACATGTGGCTTCATCTAGATGGCACGTATCAACTAGGTGGCAACCACATATCGTCTAGTTAGATAGATGGCAGTCACGTTGTAGACACCGAGTCGGAGGACCTGTGACGAAAACCTGAAACAAGACGGTCGAAGCGATTGATTTCGAAAGTTTTGAAAAATATATAAAGAATAATAAGCTGAGGAAAATTAACGGCACGGCGCGGGCACACAACGGCATCCCGCACGCGGACGACGATGGTCGAACGCCCGCTTGACGGCTCGAGACGTGCGCGCTCTCGACGCCCGAGCAATGCCTGGGACCGCTGGCGGGACGCGCCCTCGTGGGCCGTTGAGCACACATGCCTGGCAGCGCGAGGCGTGCGTTCGGCGGCCGCGACGTGCGAGCGTCTAGCTGCGTGGAACGCGCGCTCGGCGGCCACGGAGTGCACGCATCCGACGGCACGGGGCATGCCCCGAGGGTCGCCGGGCGGGCACCCAACCACGTCGGGCGAACGCCCAACGCGTCGGGCGGACGCCCGACGAGGGTTCGGCGCGGGCGCCCAACCTCGCGTTGGGCGCTCGCCCAACTCATGTTGGGCGGCCGCCCAACCACAATGGGCGACGCCCAATTTTTTTTGGGCGTCGCCCATTGTTCTGGGATCCGTTTCCCTATATAAGGGCACGGATCCCAAGGTGAAAGGGAGAGGAGGATTTTTTTGGGAGAGCTTTCTCACACTAGATATTTTTCTAGAGAGAGGAAGTGGATTTTTTGGAAAAAAAACATTTTTTTTCCTAAAATTGAAAATCTCTAAATTTCCTAAGTTCAATTTTTACTAAATTTTTCATAAAAAACGGGAGCTCGCGGTTCGTGGAATCAATCGACTTCGACTGTCAGATACCGAATTAAAGGTATTATCCGAGGACTAGACTCTTTATTTTATTTAATTTATTCTCTCCTTCTATTTTTTTTATGCTATAGTTTTTATTCCTTTAGTTATTTATTTATTTTGTCACGTTTTATTTAATTAACGTATTTATTTAATTTTCGTTTCGTGTTAAATAAAATTCGGTTTTGTTTTAAAATAAAAACCTCGTTTTGGATATCCCAATACGAACCGTGATCCGATAAAAAGGTAGTTCGGGTATCGAAAATGTTGTAATTATAAGTTTTTTTATTTAAAAGAGGTTTCCAAATAACGTTTTAAAATAAAAACATCGTTTTAGGAACTTCCGTGTTCGACTATGATCCATCTTTGGTAGTTCGAAAGTCCCAAAACGATTGAATTAGATTTAATTTAAAGCTTTTGAATAAATCTGGAAAATATTGGAGTGCTGCTGTAATTTGCCAATTCTGTCACTAAATGCTGTTTACCGACGGATTTTCCGTCGGTAAATCTGCCAAAATGTAAAAAATGCCATTTCGGTCCCTTTTTCTTAACTTTTAGACTTTTAATCCTTAGTATATATATATATATAATTATGTAATATATTCTTTTCAAATTGTTTTAAAACTTTAACATATATAATTATTTTAGGAGATTGGTATTCCATTTTTATTCTAATTTTTTATATATGTACATATTACTTTCTTTTTTATCATTATTCATTTAAATTACATTAAATTCTACTTTAAATGTTATTTACTTGGGCATTTTGGGAGATAATTAGTAGATATTGGGGGATGAACATATAGTCTTTTTGACATTATGATTATATTAGTTATGTATATATATAGTTTTGGGGTATATTTGGGTTATCTTAATTATTGTTAAATAAAATTATTTTGAGTGATAAATGCTATTTTCTTATTTATGAATTTCATTCACTATTTTCTTATGTTTAAAGTATAAATATATTATTTTCATTATTCTTTCTTATATATGTATTAGATAGTATATTTTCTTTTACTCTTATTTTATGTCTTTTGGGCTAAAATGTGTAAATATATATCTATATTATTTTCTTTATTTCTTTTGGTCATTTATAAGTCCATGTTTCAAATGGGCTTCACTTGGAAAAATTAATTTTTGGGCCTAAATGTGTTTATTGATGTAATTATAATAGTTAGAGAGTCCATTAAATAAGTGGGGAAAATAAGTCACAAAAAGAGAGTTTTCAATTAAATTATTTAAGCTAATGAGCTTTCTTAGATCTCTAATGTAGATAAATAGAGTCATTTCGGTTGATATTTCAAATCGTCTTCAAAACACCACGTTTTAAAACCTTAGTCCGTTCCAACGACGGATTAAGCGAACATTGTAATCAAAATCGTTTTCTTTGTTAATAATGGAGATTTCGAATCGCTTTCTTAATGAATTTGTACAAAAGAAAATTGACTTGTATGTTTAACCACGTTTTCTTATTAAAAGGCTTTTACTTTAACGTTTTCAATTACTCGAGTCGTTCTAACGGCGATTCGGGTAAGCTTCATCAAACGGGGTTTTAAAACGCACCTAAATCGTTCCAACGGCGATTAAGGTGCGAACCATGTAATAAACATCGTTTTGGGGAAATAAGTTAATGTAGAATAGACACACAACATAATATTTAAATACGGTTGTAAATAAATCACTTCTTTCTTCCCCCCCTCTGTGTATGTATAAACATAAATGGGTGATTCTTTACTGATGTGGCTTTTCAATATCATATGCTCAAAATGGTTTCCAAAAAGAGAAAGAAAAGGGTTTCAAATGAATTTTAAACTTAAAGAAGTATACGATTAGTCCGTTATCGCCTAACATGCTGAGTAGGAGGCCGGTGGTTCATAACCGGGCGATGTCGGGGTGCTTAGTAGCCTTTCTCCGGAAAGGAGCTAGCCTTCTCGGCTCGTACCTAAGTTTCCCGAACCCACACTGGTCTCCCGCAAGGGATCGGTGTTCATTTTCCCATTCGTGGGTGGCGACTCTTCCATATCTCCGAGCTCTGGTCCTGCCGAGCAGCTTGATTCCGTGATTGGTTGCTTTCGGCGCCAATCACCGCTTATGTCGCCATGAGGTTGTCCACCCCCCGGTCCGCCCAAGGAGATTAGGCCGCGGCACCTCGTCTAACAAGTGGCGACTCTGCTGGGGAAGCGAGAAATTTGATTCCGGAAGGCATGCACTAAGCCCTTAACGGGGACGGATCGTTTTACTTCTTTTCGTATGCATTCACGAGCATTATTGCAAACCCTTTGGGTAATTTCCGTGAAACCTCTAGCGAGAGTCCATTCGTCGCTCGAAAGAGGATAGCGTAAGTTCCCCCTTACAGTAAGGCGCCAGAGGGTCCCCATCCATTCGTTAGGGGCGAATCTGTGCGGTCCTGTGAGGTCCCGCGGTCAGCCGTGTCAGCATATAGTAGCCTTAGAAGTTTCCATAGGATTACCCGTTACTATTTTTGATGTGATAAATGAATCAGTTCGTGTTTTCAAACCGCCATGATACGTGTCTAATCCTAAACTATGTAAAGGAAATGAGACGATGCGTTAATATATACTCATGAATCGACATACTAATTACCCTAAGACATCGAAACGATTTGAACTAAAGACGACTTAGTCATCTCATATGAATGAACATGTGCGACCCGCCTTGTCCCTTTCGGTGTCCCGACGAAGGCACGTGTTCAGGAAATACGTTATGACGTAAGCACGTATTAGTATGAATCAGTTCGGTGTTAAGGATAATCACATTTCGATACAAAAGACTATATTAACGGTAGCCGTTATTCACATTCTTTAAATAAATTAGGATAAAACGAGATCACGACGAAACGAAAATGAAGAACATTTCTGTTTCGAATGACCTTGTTGTAACGTGAAAAGTTTCGCACAAGTAGCCCGTCCCTCCTGAATGAAAGACGAGTTTTTACGTTATGCCTCGTGTCGTTCTTAAGAGAAATGGATGTGTCCGTACAGATGACTAAGAAAATAAAGAAGAAAAAAATGAACTAAACGACCAAAATCATTCCGAATCTACGATATATGTTAATCCCGCGAGTAGTTAAAGAAAATAAACCAATGCCGTTGAATACGTGCCTCGAACGAGAGTATACCCCGTTTAAAATCTCGGAGCCGAATTAAGCCAAACCATATAATTGCGCCATATGGACGAGACTGCGGGTTTTGACTAACGACTCGATCATTTCGACCGTTACCAAAACTGCAAGAAATATGGCCCGATATACGTGTTTGCTTAAATTCACGCTTAAAGGAAGGAAAACGGGGATATCCTCGCTTCGAATAAACATGCGATTCAACGAAACGTTGATTTTCTATAACCACACTGAGATGATATATCCCGTGGATTGGGAAGAACAAAGAGTTGTAATTAGCCGAAAGATTATCGTGCGCTCAAATAAGACTCGCCGCCTTTTCATGTAGCAAAATGAGCAAACGGAATCTCCACGCTACGCAATGAATCCGTTCCCTAAAATAAATCCAAAAGTGATTCCATCACTAAACAAACCGCATGGTTATGTTCTCGATAAAATCCCCATTGTAACCCAAAAATCGAGACATGAACCCACGCGAATAAAAGGGAACGAGTCATGGACAATAACGAACGATTGGACTAGAAGAATAACTCGAACCATGTCTAAAAACCAAGATGCGCTCAAAGGGAGTCAAAACCCGAATTAACGCATCTCGCGAAAGGACAAAAGACGAGTTATTCCGAAAGGACAATCCAACTTGGTCGATTTCTTAGTCACTGAATATGGATACGTCAAAACGAACTGTATTGTCTGATGAATGATTTATTTTTCCGCAATAATCGACGGCATCACGCATCCCCTGGACCGCAATGTGAGCCAAAAAAACCAAAATCCTAAGAAAGAGACCTGGACCAACGAGTGTGTGGAGGAATAAGGGTGGAAGAGAGATGTTGTGATACGTGTAAATAGAACTAACGTTTGTTCTTCTTATCTTATAATCGTAAATAAATAAACGCACACACCACGAATCATGCATATAAAATCATGCATACATACTAATGGATACCGTTCGCGCAGACGTCATCATTAAGCGGTTGTGGTTTCGCGAGAGTAATCGGCTTGTCAGACAGTTTGATCAGTTGCGAATAGACAGTCCCGAATCAGTAGTTGTGGCTTCTGAATCATCTTCATCCGAGTATACTCAGTCTTCCGTCAGTATGTCTGCAACCGACGAGAAAGTGGCTGAATTGGAGAATTCTGTGAACAATATCAATGATCAGCTGGCCGCAATCTTGGCCCAGCTAGCTGAGTTAGCACTAAAGGACAACAAGAGTGGTAGTAAGCGTGCTGAGAATGAGGTGAACGATGGCCCTCGCTTTGGGAATGAGGAGGATTATCAGGATTATGTCCGAAAACAGTTAGAGAAGGAGAAAGCTAAGGAAGAGGAGTGGAGGCAACACATCACACAGGAAGTGCAGGACTTGCGCGGAGGAAGCTCCGGAAGTCAGGATTTCTATAACTTGAAGAATTGCTTGACAGCAACAGCTTTACCTCTGAAATTCCGGCTCCCTGACATGAAAAAGTTCGATGGAACTGGAGATCCCACCGCTCACATGAATCAGTACGTTGCGGTAATGAAGCACACGATCCTGACCGAGGATCAAGTCTTGGGGCTGTTTAACACTTACCTGGAGGGGGCTGCCCTCACATGGTTCCATGCGCTGCCAATGGTGACAAAGAAGGATTGGAAGGAGTTGGCAAAGTCATTCATCGCTCAGTATAGCTTTAACACCATGTTGGAAGTCACTTTGAAAGAGTTAGAGAGCACTAAGCAGCAGACTGGGGAATCCCTTTCAGACTTCGTGAAGAGATGGAGGGCTAAGGCCGCGGTCATGAAACAGAAGCCGCTTGAGCAAGATCAGATCCGAATGGTGATTGGCAATACGTTGCCGTATATTAAGAATGAGTTGAGATATATGCCGTTCACAGATTTCAATCAGATGTATAGTTGTGCCTTGACTGTCGAAGGCGATGGGGAGCCGAAGAAAGCTTATACCAAGTGGACGAAGTCTGGATATAGTGCCGGAGGGCCTAGCGCGAGTACGGAATCTGCGACAGTGAAAGTGGTTGATCTTAATGCTATCGAAAAGAGGCGGTTCGCCAAGTTCGATCAGACCTATGCGAAAGTTTTTGAACGTCTGCAGAAGAAGGGGTTGTTGAAAGCCCTTACCCCGTATAACAAAGCTCAACCTACTCCGCAGATTCAGGCTAGAGGGTATTGTGAATTCCACAGCAGTTATGGACATACGATTGAGAATTGCGAGAGGCTGAAACACGAAATCCAATATTTGATTGAGGAGAAGAAGATAGCTGATCCTTCGTCAGCAAACCCTTCCGTTAGGCGCAATCCATTGCCTAATCATAGGGTGAGCGTGATCGGAGTTGGTTTGACGGAAACTGTAGTGATGGAATCTTTTGAGGAAGATGTAGAGGAGTTCTTGGACTCCGTCGAAAGAAGCAATGTGGGAAATGGTTTGTATGTGTCCTTCTTGGGTGAGGAATAAGAGGAAGAACCAATGGAGGAGGGATCAGATGGTGGAGCACCATATGACGAGGATAGTGCCGAAGAGACCGGTGAAGGGGCGTCTCGGACTATCGTGCCAAATTTGGGTTTGTTCAGTGGAGGAAGGGATCCCGAAGTGCACTTGCGTGAGTATATGCACGACATGTTTATTGAATCCTTCGGGGTAGATGAAATTGCTCAGTGGTTCCACCATTCGCTGGTAGGTGAGCCTTTGCAATGGTTCCATTCATTGCCCGACTCTTGCAAGCACGATTGGGATCGGTTGTCGGATTTGTTTCTTGAAAAGTATCAGAGAGCTGAGGATAGAACCGCGGAGCACTTTGCAATGCAGATTGGATCCATCAAGCGTCCATTGCCAAGGGTGAGCAAGTATAACGGCAATAAGGACCCTATGGAGCACCTTCACTTCTATTTGTTGGCTATGACAGCCTTGAGTTTCAAAGAGGAAGAGATCACTAGCTTGTTTTGTAATTCATTGATGGGTGAACCGCTGATGTGGTATATGTCGCTGCCAATGTATGTTAAGACCGATTGGGCAGCTATGACGAAGAGATTTATCAAGGAATATACGGTATGGATGCTAGCAGAGCAAACTCTTGATTCCCCGTCTTACCAAACACCTGATGCGGTGTTAGCAATGCCTAGGTATGGTGGATACCGGGATCCTGTAGAGCATGCGAGGATATTCCGCGATCATATGTATAACGCTGGATTCCCATAGTGTGAGTTGCATGAACATTTTCCGGAAACCTTGATGGGAGAAGCCTTATTGTGGCATCAGGGTCTGTCAGAGGAAGAGATGTGCCATTGGATACCGCTCCGAAATGCCTTTGTTGCGAGATATGAAATGTACATTCCATGGACGGGATCCCTGGATGATCTGGACAGGATTAGGCAATTCCCCGAGGAACATTTTGTGGATTATGCTAGAAGGTGGAGGCACCGTTATGAGCAGTGTAATGAGACAATGAGCGATAAGGTGCAGCTTATGTGCATACAACGAGGCGCTATTCCGTTGGCCGCAAGGAGGATGAGCCGGGTGTCCCTCCGTGACTATGATGAGTTGATAGGTTGGGCTTTGTATGGATCAGCGGATCCCTTTTTCCTGAATCCGAGTGTTCCTCACGTCATGGATTTGATGGTCGTGGACATTTGGGCAAGTTCCTCGGACGAGGAGGATGCCAATCGGAAGATCCCTATCAACATCTGGGACGAATCAGATGATGAGCCGGAAATTGCGGTAATGACGAGGTCAGGTCGTGTGGCCGAAGGAAAGGCACCAATGGTAGAGACTGAGATTGGAGAAGGGTCGGCTCCTAAGCCCGATGACCAAGTTCTTGAACAGTTGAAGAAGACGCAAGCTAAGTCTACGGTCTGGGAAGTTTTATGCCATTCTAAGTACCATCGTGAGAACCTGATGAAGGAGTTGCAGAATTTGGTGATCTCCACCGACACTGAGCCGACAGCGCTAGTAGGGGCAATAATGGCCCGAAAGAAGACTGAGATCACGTTTACCGACGAGGATCTCCCAGAAGAGGGGAAGGCTCACAACAAGCCATTGTATATCCGAGCGGAAATTAACGGGAAGAAGACTAGATGTGTTATGGTCGATGATGGATCGGCCATTAATGTTTGTCCGTTGAAACTCTTGTCGAAGTTGGGAGTGGAGAGAGGAGACTTGACAGCTTCTGAAACAGTGATCAGAGCATACGATGACAGCCGTAGGCATATTGAAGGAGTCTTCAAGGCCAAATTGAAAGTAGGGCCGCATGAGGAAGAGACTGAGTTCACAGTATTGGACATCCCGATAACTTTTGCGGTGTTGTTGGGACGCCCTTGGTTCCACAAGCTGGGAGGTGTACCCTCCACGCTCCACCAAATGATCAAGTTCCCTTTCGAGGAGGAGATAGTAACAATTAGAGCTGAGAAATTGAGCTCGGTGGCAGCATTGGGAATTGAGCCTCAACTTTTCTCCGGATTCCAAGTCTCCGGGATTTACGAATCGAGCATGACCACCGATGTGGTGAAGATGATGAAAGGAGGTTTCATCCCGGGAATGGGATTAGGAGCACACCATCAAGGGTTGTCGGAGTTTTCGGATTTTAAAAGTCAGAAAACCCGGAGGGGTTTGGGATATGAGCAGGGGAGTCCATCCAACATGAGTGCAGAATGAAAAATAGGCTTGAGGAAGCATTTTGTAAGCGAAGGGCATGGAAAGCCATATTCGGGAACCTCCGAGTCGTGGACTAGCACGGAAGGAAAGATTCTGCCAGGGTTTGAAATCTTCAATAATGTCGCCGACTGGGGCAAAGGAAAGGCAAGCTGCTTTGTCGAGGAGATCATGATGCTGGATTCAAATGCCGAGGAGCAGGTCATTACCATTGAAGCGGCTACAGGAGCTGAAATTGAGCCTAGTACCTCGAGAGTATATGAGAAGTCCGAAGATATTGAGGATGAAAATTGTATTACTGCTTTGTTTGAGTCTGATGATGTAATCACCCACGCTATCAATGAAATGAATTCTGATTTTGCTTACTTGCTTGATGTTGATCATGATCATTCCATGCATTCTCATTCATATAACATGCCTACATTTGAAATCAATACAATAGAAATGTCAACTTTCAATCTTGGTACGGATGAAAATCCTAAACTTATACAAATTGCTCAAGAATTAACTATTGAAGAGAGAAAAGAATTTGAGAGAATAATTAAAAAATACGAAATTGTATTCGCGTGGACATACGAAGACATGCCTGGAATCGATCAATCAATCGTAACTCACCGTATTCCAACATATCCCGAGGCGAGGCCCGTAAAGCAGAAGCTCCGACGTATGAGACCCGAATGGGCAGATAAGATCAGAGAGGAGGTGAAGAAGCAGTTAGAAGCAGGATTCATCGAAGTGATCAACTATCCCCCTCGGGTCGCAAATGTAGTGCCCATTGCAAAAAAGGACGGCAAAGTGAGGATGTGCGTGGATTACAGAGATCTTAACAAGGCATGCCCTAAGGATGAGTTCGCATTGCCTCATATCGATGTATTGATCGACAGTGCAGCATCAAGCGTCTTACACACGAATATGGACGGTTTCATGGGCTACATGCAAGTTCAGATGGCCGAAAAGCACAAAGCGAAAACCTCGTTCACAACAGAGTGGGGAACATACTGTTACAGAGTGATGCCATTTGGTTTGAAAAATGCCGGGGCAACCTACCAGCGAATGGCCACAGCCCTGTTCCATGACATGATACACAAGGAAGTAGAAGTCTACGTGGATGACATGATGGTCAAATCAGAGACAAGAGAAGGGCATTTTGCCGCACTCGAGAAGTTTTTGGCCCGAATTGCAGAATTCAAGCTAAGGTTAAACCCGAAGAAGTGCTTTTTCGGCGTTTCGTCGGGGAAAATCTTAGGCTATGTAATCGGAAATAAGGGAATTGAGGTGGATCCTGATAAAGTGAAGGCTATAAAGAAAATGCCGGCGCCGAGAAATGAAAAGGAAGTGAGAGGGTTTCTGGGGCAGGTTCAGTATATCAGTCGGTTCATAGCAAGACTCACCACAATCTGCGAGCCAATCTTTAAGTTGTTAAGGAAAGACCAACCCGTCGTTTGGAATGATAAGTGTCAACAGGCGTTGGAGAGTGTCCGAAGTTACTTGTCTAATCCGCCAGTGTTGAGACCGCCTAAACTGGGAAAGCCACTTCTCCTCTATGTAGCAATTGAGGAGCGATCTATCGGAGCAATGTTAGCTCAAGAAGGAGACATCGGTGTGGAGCACGCGGTGTATTATTTGAGTAAGAAGTTCTTGGAGTACGAGCTCAAGTACAACATGATCGAAAAGACATGTGTGGCAGTGGTGTGGTTGACGAAGAAACTGCGGCACTATTTCCAATCGTATAAAGTGATCATTATTTCTCGGATGGACCCCGTGAAGTATCTATACCGAACTCCATCCTTGACGGGGAAGTTAGCCAGATGGTTGTTGCTTTTGTCCGAGTTTGACATTAAATATGTGACGAAGAAGGTTATCAAAGGAAGGGCCGTGGCAGAGTTTCTGGCTAACCAACCCCTGAATGCAGAAGAGGAAGAAGTAAGCTATGATTTCCCCGATGAACATTTGAACGCAATCGAAGTCATACCATGGAAAATGTTCTTCGACGGAGCAGTTAATTCGAGTGGAGCCGGAGTAGGAGTACTACTTATCTCACCGGAAGGAGAAAGAATCCCGATGGCGAAGAAGTTATCCTTCCCTCTTACTAATAATATGGCCGAATATGAAGCGTGCATTTATGGTTTGGAGTCATTAGCAGCACTGGGAGCATCATATGTCGAAATTTGGGGTGACTCCAAGTTGATCATCGAACAGGCACAAGGGAACTGGGAAGTGAAAGAAGAAAGGCTACGTCCGTATCTAGATCAGCTAGGAGGGTTGGCATTGAGATTCCAAGAATGTCGCTTCTATCACATTCCTCGAGCTCAGAATCAGGCCGCGGATGCCTTGGCCACTTTGGTGTCAGTTTGGGACAACCCCCGGAACCTTGCTTCGAAACCATTGGTATTGAGAAGATCTCACAAACCGTGCTATGAAGACGTAATGCTGTTAGGGGCAGATGAAAAACCGTGGTATTTCGATATCGTGAACTTCATGAAAAATGGAACATATCCGGCAGAGTCAGAACCTAGGGATCAAGCTGTGATTAGAAGGCTAGCTCGTCAGTTCGTCATCCACAACGACTTGCTTTACAAAAGGCACATTGACGGATTACAACTAAGATGCTTGGATGCGGGAGAAGCCCGCGAGGCGATGGAATCGGTACATTCCGGAATTTGCGGAGCCCATATGGGAGGAGCAGTACTCGCTAAGAAAATTATCAGACAAGGCTTCTATTGGCTCACCATGGAAAGAGATTGTAACGAGTATGCGAAGAAATGTCACGATTGTCAAATCCACGGTGATTGCAGTCATCTTCCGGCCATGGAACTACATGTGCTAGCACCTATTTGGCCATTCGCTGCCTGGGGCATTGACATCATCGGCGAAGTAAGGCCTAACGCTTCGAACGGACATAAGTTTGTTGCAGTCGCCATCGATTATTTCACCAAATGGGTAGAAGCTGAGTCGTTTAGCAAACTGGGATCCAAGCAGATGAGAAAGTTCATTGAAAAACACTTGATCACCAGGTTCGGAGTGCCTCATCACATGATCATGGATAACGGAGTCCAGCTTCAGGGGGAAGTAAGGAATCTTTTCCAAGAATATGGCATTGAACATCACAGGTCTTCTCCGTACCGTCCACAAGCTAATGGGGCAGTAGAAGCAGCTAATAAGAACCTTAAAAGGATCCTCGTAAAGACGGTGGAATCACATCGGAACTGGCATGAGCACCTCCCTCTCGCATTGTGGGCTTATCGCACGACAGTCAGAACCTCGACTGGGGCAACTCCATTCTCTTTGGTGTATGGCACAGAAGCAGTTTTGTCGATTGAGATTGAAAAGCGATCGTTGAGAATCGCAGTGGAAGCAGAAATTCCCGAGGCGGAATGGGTAAAGAGGCGATGCGAGCAGTTGGCTTTAGTTGATGAGAAAAGGATGGGAGCCCTTTACCATGTACAGTTATATCAAAGAAGGATGGCTCGGGCTTTCAATAAAAAAGTCAAGACCAGCCCTATCAAAGAAGGAGATTTGGTGCTGAAACAGATCCGTGTGACGCACACCGACCCGAGGGGGAAGTTCAGGCCTAACTGGGAAGGACCATTCGTCGTAAAAAAGATGCTAAGCAAAGGAGCGGTGAAGTTAACCACAATGGACGTCATGGAATTCTCCGAACCTACCAATCTGGATAGGCTTAAGAAATACTTTTCGTAAAAAAAAAAAGAAAAATAAAGAAAATTCCCGATAGGTTGAAAACTCGCAAAGGGCGACCTATGCAACAATAAGGGAAATCCCAATGGGTGAAAACCCGAAAGGGCACTCATTTAAAAATTCCGGGATAGTAAAAGGAGAGGAGAAAAATCGCCGGGATCCGAAAACCGAAAGGCGGGTCCTGGTAACAATAGTTATAACTTGAGCAATTACAAAAACAATGTATAAGAGACTAAGTATTTCTGTTGTTTGTAAATAAATAAAGGCATGAATATATTTGACGAGAATGATTGGAATCATTATAATCTACCGAATGCATGGTAATATGAATCACGGGTTATACATTTCCTATCCTACTTTCCACAAAAAGCCTACCTACTATCCACCCCACTCCCTATACATCAGCTATACATCGGGGAAACTCTAATAAAAGCTACAAAGCAACAATGAAAGCTACGAGCCTAATACGGAGGGAAGTCCCAATAGTTCTCAAAACCTCTCAGGTGAGATGCCCGCTCCGCAGATAGTGTCTCCTCGGCAGCACGCGCTCTCTCATCAGAAACTCGCGCTCTCTCATCAGAAACCCGTGCTCTCTCATCAGCAGCTCGTGCTCTCTCCTCTGCAGCAAGGCGTCTGATCGACTCATCACGCGCCCTCTCCTCGACGGCAAGGCGACCCTCAGTCTCCTGTCGCATCACCCCCGACCAGTGGTCGTTCCTCTCTTGATACACATGACCAACTCGGGCATCAGCTTCCCGCACTAGCTCACTCTGTCTCTGCTCATGGGCATGAAGATCACTCTACAAAAAAAAAAAAGAAAAAAAAACAGATAAGAGGCAGCATAGGCAAAAACATAAATCATACATACATGCATACATTTCACTACACTAAAGTACAGTAATGATACATACCAGGTGGTCGGTGCAGCGCAAGCTGAGGCAATCTCGTAGGAAGCCGGATAGATCCACGTAGTCTGTACAGGTCTCCCTAGTGGTCAGTGAAGCGTCCGAGGGATCAAACGGGACCCTCGAGGAGAAGATAGGAGGGGCCGCCTCAAATCCCGCATAAGGTGTCCCAGACTCGTCATAGCGGATCGTAGCATAATCCCTCCCGTAGCCTGGTATAGGCACGCCTATGGACGATCTCTCTGGTCGGGCTGCGCTGGAGGACTCGCCGACGAAGTAGGGCTGCTCGCGCGCTGGTGTCTGAGTCTGAGTGCCATCAAAAAAATCCGATAAGTGGGCACTCCTCCAAGATCCCTCCTGCAAAAAAAAAAAAAACACACAATAAAACCTCCGAGCATATCGTGAATAAAATGAAAGGGGAACGGAATCACTTACCGGAACCTCCTCTTGACCGAAGACTGCCACGACAGCCTCCCTCGAAAACACGTCCGTCACCGGATCTACCTCCATCGCTATCGCCGGGGCATCCCTCGCGTTCAGTAAAGTAGACAAGTAAGGCTCGCGGCCCCCGGCGTGAATCCACACCGCTCTACCAACATACCTACGGGTCAGGTCCCGACGAATGACCGATAAAGGCAGGGTCCGTACCGCGAATATAGAGATGGGGATCTCACCCGGCGTCCAATGAGCGTCTCTAACCCCGGTAATGCCTCGATCCCCTAGATACCATGCCCGCACGCAGGGGCCGGTGAGCACACACTGCTGCTCCTGGATCATCGACACGTATGCATACTCAGGGCTGAAGTCGAGGTCATCCCACCTGAACTGAATCTAAAGCAAAATACACAAAGAGAAAGTCAGAAAGGCTCAAACCAAAATCTGGCACGATGGGGCAAAATCTACCTGACTCAGGGTCAGCGAGTCGATCCGATCCAGAAGCCGCGACACTGTCCGACTCCTCTCAGCGCTCAAGTCGAAGTCCCTCCATCGAGTCATAAATGGCGGCCTCGGCACTCTCGGTCGAGGTCGAGACCGGCTAGGAAGGATGTGTCTCTCGTATGCCCACACCTGCGGTAAAAACAAGGACTAGGAGTGTGAAAAATGCGAAAAAGATAAGACGGATAAGTCAAGAAGGCGTCACGTACCAGCAGAGCAAAGGTATAACCACCGAAGTCCTTGCGCTTCCGGCAAGTCAGATCCAAAAACTTGTAAAGAAAGGCTAAGCCTGCCCCCGCCCAATCATAGGAAGTCGCTGCATCCAAATCGCTGAGCGCCTGAATGAGGCCCGCATGTACCTTCCCGCCCTTCGTGCGGAAAATCGTCTCACTCAGAGCGTATACCAAGAAGCTACGAACCGCCAAGTCGGTAGCGTCAGTCTCGCAGAAATCCCGTCTACTCAAAAGGCTAGCAGTGGAAATAAATTTCACCGGAGTAGACTTGGCGCATAGAGGAACTCCCGGTCCAATCAAGGCAGCAAGCCTAGCAGGGTCGACCCGCGGTCGCATCATACCAAAATGAAAAGGGACGGGAGTGTTGCTCCCTCGCAATCCGGTCAATAGCGAAAAATCTCGAGGCGAGATGGTCATCTCCCCAAAGGAAAGGTGGAAGGTGTGGGTCGAGTCAACCCACCGCTCACACAGGGCCCGTAGGCCAAAAGGATCACACACCCCGTTGGTGCGGGGCAGCGCTGCAATAAAGGATCCGAAGCCCAACTCCTCCACACGGGCTCTCGCCGCGGCACCTAGCCTATCATACCATGAGAGAACCTCGGCGGTGGTCCCCGAAATCTCAATGAACTAAAAAGGAACAAGATAAGAAAATTTAAATACAGCTCCCAAAGCATGCAATTAAAAAGAACGCGTTAAGACTAGGTATTCTTTCATTTTCTAACCTAGAGACATCCGGTCAGTTAGGACCAATTTTCTGCAAAAATCTCTCATGTAGGGTCCTTCACGTAAGGTTGAGTCAATTCTTTGATCCACTCTCGTCTGCGGCGACGAGGAGCATAGATTAGGTTTTACTATTCACATACGTTAACGGGCATTAGGTAAGTTTTTACTATTCACGTCGTTTTCACTATTCACGTGCATTAGGTAAGTTTTTACTATTCACGTCGTTTTCACTATTCACGTGCATTAGCTAAGTTTTTACTATTCACGTTTTTACTATTCACGTGCATTAGCTAAGTTTTTACTATTCACGTTTTTACTATTCACGTGCATTAGCTAAGTTTTTACTATTCACGTGCATTAGCTAAGTTTTTACTATTCACGTGCACTATTCACGTTTTCACTATTCACGTCCTACTATTCACGTGCACTATTCACGTGCATTAGCTAAGTTTTTACTATTCATGTTGTCACTATTCACGTTTTTACTATTCACGTGCATTAGCTAAGCTTTTACTATTCACGTTGTCACTATTCATGTTTTTACTATTCACATGCACCATTCACGTTTTTACTATTCACATCGTTTTTACTGTTAACATGCATAAATTCGTAGTGTACTATTCACATGCATATAGCGCGCATTCTTACAAAAACAAACAGGTGTTACGTATAAATAAAGGAATTCACGTTTCCTAGCTAAAGTCCTCTAAGGCAGTCTAAGAGTTAGCATGCAAATCATGTTCGTATAGGAGTGCTAAAGCCTAGAGTTCAAATCAAATAAAAGTGAGAAACCACTTACCTCGTTGCAGCGTGTCCTGCTCAAGTGTGTTGTAGGGTCGTGGAAGGTATCCACTCTATCCAGGTTTACATAAACCTCGTCCATGCCTCTGGTGCCATCCCATTCGTCTAAATCCATCCCGAGAATAATCCAAATTGAAGTCTAGTGAGAGAAAGAGGAGAGAGAATGTGTGGGGTTGAAATGAAACCCCACCACCTTATATAGGAAAAGGGAATGGCATTCCCGTAAATAGGGAAAAAAGTACGATTTGACATAAAGGTAAAAAGTAAATAATTAATTACCAGGTGCACAGACCTCCGATTTGCAGTCCGTTTCAGTCTGCATTTCTCCCAGACAGTGACTAACATTGTCAAAACATCAATTCCAGACAACAACTAATTTTTATAGAACAGTGACACCAGTCAAAATACAGACGAGAGTCAATAGAAAAACAATCAGTAGTCTATTTCATTTCGGACTCAGACGTGTGCCCATCGAATCGTCGAGATGATAGCTCCAGTGAGAAAATCCAGAAACAGCCCCCGCTTTTTAGCCATTTGACTCACGGTCGCAGACCGAAGTTGCTTTTTAGCCATTTGACTCACGGTCGCAGACCGGAGTTGCTTTTGAGCCATTTGACTCACGGTCGCAGACCGGAGTTGCTTTTTAGCCATTTGACTCTCGGTCGAAGAGCGAAGTTGCTTTTGAGCCATTTGACTCTCGGTCGTGGACCGAAGTTGCTTTTGAGCCATCTGACTCACGGTCGTTGACCGGAGTTGCTTTTTAGCCATCTTCATCGCAATCTTGAAATAGGGTAGCTATTTAGCCATTATCCCCACAGTCGTAAATCAGGGTAGCTGTTTAGCCATTATCCCCGCAATCTTGAAATGGGGTAGCTGTTTAGCCATTATCCCCGCAGTCGTAAACCAGGGTAGCTGTTTAGCCATCATCCCCGCAGTCGTAGACTAGGGTAGCTGTTTAGCCATTATCCCCGCGATCTTGAAATAGGGTAGCTGTTTAGCCATTATCCCCGTGATCTTGAAATAGGGTAGCTGTTTAGCCATTATCCCCGCGATCTTGAAATGGGGTAGCTGTTTAGCCATTATCCCCGCGATCTTGAAATAGGGTAGCTGTTTAGCCATTATCCCCGCAATCTTAAAATGGGGTAGCTATTTAGCCATTATCCCCGCGATCTTGAAATAGGGTAGCTGTTTAGCCATTATCCCCGCGATCTTGAAATAGGGTAGCTGTTTAGCCATTATCCCCGCAATCTTGAAATAGGGTAGCTGTTTAGCCATTATCCCCGCAATCTTGAAATGGGGTAGCTGTTTAGCCATCATCCCCGCAGTCGTAAACCAGGGTAGCTGTTTAGCCATCATCCCCGCAATCTTAAAATGGGGTAGCTATTTAGCCATTATCCCCGCGATCTTGAAATAGGGTAGCTGTTTAGCCATTATCCCCGCGATCTTGAAATAGGGTAGCTGTTTAGCCATTATCCCTGCAATCTTGAAATAGGGTAGCTGTTTAGCCATTATCCCCGCAATCTTGAAATGGGGTAGCTGTTTAGCCATTATCCCCGCAGTCGTAAACCAGGGTAGCTGTTTAGCCATCATCCCCGCAGTCGTAAACCAGGGTAGCTGTTTAGCCATCATCCCCGCAATCTTAAAATGGGGTAGCTATTTAGCCATTATCCCCGCAGTCGTAAATCAGGGTAGCTATTTAGCCATTATCCCCGCAATCTTGAAATAGGGTAGCTGTTTAGCCATTATCCCCGCGGTCATAAACCAGGGTAGCTGTTTAGCCATCATCCCCGCAGTCGTAGACTAGGGTAGCTGTTTAGCCATTATCCCCGCGATCTTGAAATAGGGTAGCTGTTTAGCCATTATCCCCGTGATCTTGAAATAGGGTAGCTGTTTAGCCATTATCCTCGCGATCTTGAAATGGGGTAGCTGTTTAGCCATTATCCCCGCGATTTTGAAATAGGGTAGCTGTTTAGCCATTATCCCCGCAATCTTAAAATGGGGTAGCTATTTAGCCATTATCCCCGCGGTCGTGAACTAGGGTGCAGCCCGAAGCAGAGTCTGATGCAGTCAGAGAGCAACGCCGGAGCGCGCAGCGCAAAGGTCAGGTATGTTTCCTCCTACTCGTTACGTGTCTTTTACTTTTATATGTTTTACATTGCATGTGTTACGTTAGCAAAAACGTTTTCGAACCACACACATCACTGTCAAAATAGAAAAGTAGGGGCAACTGTAGACACCGAGTCGGAGGACCTGTGATGAAAACCTGAAACAAGACGGTCGAAGCGATTGATTCCGAAAGTTTTGAAAAATATATAAAGAATAATAAGCTGAGGAAAATTAACGGCACGACACGGGCACACAACGGCATCCCGCACGCGGACGACGATGGTCGAACGCCCGCTTGACGGCTCGAGACGTGCGCGCGGCGTCCGTCGGACGCACCGCGAGTGGCGCGCTCTCGACGCCCGAGCAATGCTTGGGACCGCTGGCGGGGCGCGCCCTCGTGGGCCGTTGAGCACACGTGCCTGGCAGCGCGAGGCGCGCGTTCGGTGGCCGCGACGTGCGAGCGTCTAGCTGCGCGGAACGCGCGCTCGGCGGCCACGGAGTGCATGCGTCCGACGGCACGGGGCACGCCCCGAGGGTCGCCGGGCGGGCACCCAACCACGTCGGGTGGACGCCCGACGAGGGTTGGGCGTGGGCGCCCAACCTCGCGTTGGGCGCTCGCCCAACCTCGCGTTGGGCGCTCGCCCAACGCCGTTGGGCGATCGCTCAACGAAAGTTGGGCGATCGCCCAACATTGTTGGGCGGCCGCCCAACTATTGTTGGGCGGCCGCCCAACTCATGTTAGGCGGCCGCCCAACTCATGTTGGGCGGTAGCCCAACACTAGGTTGGGCGGCCGCCCAACCACAATGGGCGATGCCCAATTTTTTTTGGGCGTCGCCCATTGTTCCGGGATCCGTTTCCCTATATAAGGGCACGGATCCCAAGGTGAAAGGGAGAGGAGGATTTTTTTGGGAGAGCTTTCTCACATTAGATATTTTTCTAGAGAGAGGAAGTGTATTTTTTGGGAAAAAAACATTTTTTTTTCCTAAAATTGAAAATCTCTAAATTTCCTAAGTTCAATTTTTACTAAATTTTTCATAAAAAACGGGAGCTCGCGGTTCGTGGAATCAATCGGCTTCGACTGTCAGATACCGAATTAAAGGTATTATCCGAGGACTAGACTCTTTATTTTATTTAATTTATTCTCTCCTTCTATTTTTTTTTATGCTATAGTTTTTATTCCTTTAGTTATTTATTTATTTTGTCACGTTTTATTTAATTAACGTATTTATTTAATTTTCGTTTCGTGTTAAATAAAATTTGGTTTTGTTTTAAAATAAAAACCTCGTTTTGGATATTCCAATACGAACCGTGATCCGATAAAAAGGTAGTTCGGGTATCGAAAATGTTGTAATTATAAGTTTTTTTATTTAAAAGAGGTTTCCAAATAACGTTTTAAAATAAAAACATCGTTTTAGGAACTTCCGTGTTCGACTATGATCCATCTTTGGTAGTTCGGAAGTCCCAAAACGATTGAATTAGATTTAATTTAAAGCTTTTGAATAAATCTGGAAAATATTGGAGTGCTGCTGTAATTTGCCAATTCTGTCACTAAATGCTGTTTACCGACGGATTTTCCGTCGGTAAATCTGCCAAAATGTAAAAAATGCCATTTCGGTCCCTTTTTCTTAACTTTTAGACTTTTAATCCTTAGTATATATATATATAATTATGTAATATATTCTTTTCAAATTGTTTTAAAACTTTAACATATATAATTATTTTAGGAGATTGGTATTCCATTTTTATTCTAATTTTTTATATATGTACATATTACTTTCTTTTTTATCATTATTCATTTAAATTACATTAAATTCTACTTTAAATGTTATTTACTTGGGCATTTTGGGAGATAATTAGTAGATATTGGGGGATGAACATATAGTCTTTTTGACATTATAATTATATTAGTTATGTATATATATAGTTTTGGGGTATATTTGGGTTATCTTAATTATTGTTAAATAAAATTATTTTGAGTGATAAATGCTATTTTCTTATTTATGAATTTCATTCACTATTTTCTTATGTTTAAAGTATAAATATATTATTTTCATTATTCTTTCTTATATATGTATTAGATAGTATATTTTCTTTTACTCTTATTTTATGTCTTTTGGGCTAAAATGTGTAAATATATATCTATATTATTTTCTTTATTTCTTTTGGTCATTTATAAGTCCATGTTTCAAATGGGCTTCACTTGGAAAAATTAATTTTTGGGCCTAAATGTGTTTATTGATGTAATTATAATAGTTAGAGAGTCCATTAAATAAGTGGGGAAAATAAGTCACAAAAAGAGAGTTTTCAATTAAATTATTTAAGCTAATGAGCTTTCTTAGATCTCTAATGTAGATAAATAGAGTCATTTCGGTTGATATTTCAAATCGTCTTCAAAACACCACGTTTTAAAACCTTAGTCCGTTCCAACGACGGATTAAGCGAACATTGTAATCAAAATCGTTTTCTTTGTTAATAATGGAGATTTCGAATCGCTTTCTTAATGAATTTGTACAAAAGAAAATTGACTTGTATGTTTAACCACGTTTTCTTATTAAAAGGCTTTTACTTTAACGTTTTCAATTACTCGAGTCGTTCCAACGGCGATTCGGGTAAGCTTCATCAAACGGGGTTTTAAAACGCACCTAAATCGTTTCAACGGCGATTAAGGTGCGAACCATGTAATAAACATCGTTTTGGGGAAATAAGTTAATGTAGAATAGACACACAACATAACATTTAAATAGGGCTGTAAATAAATCACTTCTTTCTTCCCCCCCTCTGTGTATGTATAAACATAAATGGGTGATTCTTTACTGATGTGGCTTTTCAATATCATATGCTCAAAATGGTTTCCAAAAAGAGAAAGAAAAGGGTTTCAAATGAATTTTAAACTTAAAGAAGTATACGATTAGTCCATTATCGCCTAACATGCTGAGTAGGAGGCCGGTGGTTCATAACCGGGCGATGTCGGGGTGCCTAGTAGCCTTTCTCTAGAAAGGAGCTAGCCTTCTCGGCTCGTACCTAAGTTTCCCGAACCCACACCGGTCTCCCGCAAGGGATCGGTGTTCATTTTCCCATTCGTGGGTGGCGACTCTTCCATATCTCCGAGCTCCGGTCCTACCGAGCAGCTTGATTCCGCGATTGGTTGTTTTCGGCGCCAATCACCGCTTATGTCGCCATGAGGTTGTCCACCCTCCGGTCCGCCCGGGAGATTAGGCCGCGACACCTCGTCTAACACACGTGTCGTTTCGATTAGTAGTGAAAGTTAACTACTGTTGGTATGGAAATCATATCATATTTCCGGTGTCTTTTTGCTCTTAAAGTCGTCGGAATGATTTAATTAAGACAAAATTAAAAAAATGAATAGTTTTATTGAAATAAATTGAAATTGAGTGATTAATTCGAAACAATCATAAAAATTCCATAACCAATTGTATATTTAACCCAAGATATTTTATTGATTTAATACATCCCTAACTTTCTATAATTGTTAAAAAAGAATCAAATATCATCCTGAAAATACAAAGTTGCTGTTTACTATGATTCCATTAACTAACAACAAGCCACAGATTCCAAGTATATTGTTTTAGTTGTAATTGCTTTCCTTAAGTATAATATATTCACGATTATTAATGATTATTGTTAAGAGAATTAACTATTCATGATTATATACATCAGTTGTCCCCGTCAAATAGTTGGGATGACGAAGTTCTCAACGATAGGGATAGGGTACTGATACAGCAGATTCCGATTTTTTTAAGTCCCCGAGCTGATAGATGGTACTAGTGTCACGAGAGCGAGAGTTTTTCGGTTAAAACCGGTTATGTACAGGCTATTGGGGAAGTATATGTAATCATGTGTCCTAGTCTCTCCAAGCACAGTACAAACAAATAGGGAGAGAGATGGTCCCTTGTCGGAGTCCCCGAGATGGGGAGAATGCTTGTAATGGTTCCCCATTCCAAAGGACCTTCATACTAAGGCCCTTAACGCATACCATTATTAGTTGAATAAGGCTCACCTCCAAACCAAGTTGCTCTAAGGTATCCTGAAGAAAGGACCAGGAGATTCTGTCATACGCTTTTTCCAGATCCAATTTCATTACCATGAAGCCATGTTTGCCCTTCTTTCTCTTGAAGGAATGAATTGTTTCCTGTAGAAGGATAATGTTATCCGCTATTTGTCTTCCCGGCATGAAACTATTATGAGTAAGGCCAACAACGGATCGCAGTAGGGGCTTGAGCTTATTGACTATACACTTCGTCACCATTCTGTAGGAATCACAGCAGTGCGCAAAGCTTGGAGAACCGCATCGGTAAATTGGGGGCCAATGACATCCCAGAGCTGCTGAAATACGCTAGCTTGGAACCCGTCAGGGCCGGGCGCCTTTAACGGACTCATCTCAAACAACGATGTATGAACCTCATTGTTAGAAAACCGGTGTTGTGATCTCGGACCATTCCCGCTTGGAAACGGAGGAAACCCACAAACAGTAGATAGGCTCGGCCTGAAGCAGTTTTCCTCGGAACATAAGTCGTCGTAGTATCTCTGTACCAAGTCCTTAACTGCATCGGTATTCCAAACCCAAGTGACATTCTCATCTTTTAAGCATCCAGTTCTGTTAAAACTCCGTCTAATTACCGTCGATGTGTGAAAGAAGGCCGAATTCATATCCCCGTGTTGTAGCCATTTAATCCGGGATTTCTGATACCAGAGCATTTCTTCCTGCATTAGAACAGAATTCAAATCTCTTAACAGAATGCTTCTGGATCCTTCTTTCTACTGGGCTGAGTGGATCAAAAGCCTTTGATCCATTTGACTTTCTTCTTGGCTTTCTTTGGGCCTTGACTTGGTTTTTTAGACTTGGGCTTAATCTCAAATTTCTTTTACACTTATAATTTAATCATTCCAAAAACACTCAATAAACACATTAATGATAATAAATCAAAGCTTTTAAATTTAATGTGTTGGGCATTTATTTTAGGATTTAATTCTAATTTAAATAGATTTGTCAAATCAAAATTAGTGTGGAAATGTGTTTCAACAACCTCTTGCATCGCAAATTACTTAGATGTTATGCAGCGAAAAGCTTAAACCATAATCTTGTATTAACGGTCACCAAACTCCTCCCCTAAACTAATTCGGGAGGAGATTTTATAGATCTAAAAAGAATTATGCAGCAGAAGAAATCGAATAACGATCTTGTATTATCATCACACATCTCCTACGCCAAACTACTTCGGAAAAGGATGTGATAGATCCACGAATAAATGCTATTATTATTATATGGATTTCTTTAGTGCAAGTTAATTAACATTGGAGTCTATATGTATAGATGAATCAATCTAATCCGATAATGCTGGATTTCAAATTTAATTAAGAACCACAAAATTAGATTTCCAAATAGATTATGATTAGGTTATGTAAGATAAGGGTATTTTGGTATTTATAAAAAATATCTTAAGTCTTATCTAATCCGTAATTCGGTCTTAATTTAATTACCTTAGGATTTTTTGCTGATTCGTTTTACGGGTGGATATATATCTATTCTAACAGACTATAATTCCAACATTCTATAATATACTAAAGGAAAAATATCTAATTAAGTTTTCTAATTTACACTTTTGAAGATTAAAGGCAATATCAGATTAGTCATTTAACTTTCAGAAATTTAATAACTAAACTCTTGATCTTTAATTTAAGCACACATTGAACTATTTACTATTGCGCAGTTAGTCAAGTCATTAGTGAATATAAAAAGTAAAAGTCATAGGCTTAATGTAACTATATTTAAAAGATCCTAAGCTTAATAAAAAAATATCAAAACTGGAAATAGTGGATTTTTTTATCTTCGTGATTGTTAATTGAGCAACTTGATATATATATATATATATGTTCTTTAAAGTTAAAATTCAATTTGAGAGTATGCAAATTCTTAATTTATTGATGATAATTATAGAAATGATTTATAAGAGTGTGGCCTGGTTGGGTAAATTACATACGTACAACTTTCAATTTTACACATAAAAGTGTACAACTTTTTGGTAACCTCACATTAAAATGTACAGCTGGTAAGTGAGACCAGTCAATGCAAAGTCAACACGCCACATCCGTAATTTGACCTCCATAAAAGTCAAAATTGCTGATGTATTATGTTGACCAATCAACTTTTAACTTTTATGAAGGTCAAAGTGCTGATGTGGTGCGTTGACTTTATGTTGACCGATCATAATTACTGGTTGTACATTTTAGTGAGAAGTCACTAAAAGGTTGTACACTTTTGTGTGCAAAATTTAAGGTTGTACACCACATTGTGAAATATAATAAAGGTTATACACCACGTATGTAATTTACCCGTCCAATTGGAGGTCCAACGTCCTTAGATCAGATGACTTAAGTTCAATAATGACAGAAACATGAAATAAGAGAGGAAAAATTCTCACACTTACAGGTTCAAAGACCTTTATATAAAATTTGAAAATCCTAATAAATTATGATAGAATTAATGTTTCTATTCATATAATAGAAAAGAATTCTAATTAAAATTTGATTCATCTAAAATAGAAAAGTAATTTCCTCCATACGATTGGGACATATATTTATAATCACATGAAATGTATTTTTTTTCTCCATTGAAATTATCACAACTCCTAGCAGAAGAAGAGGGATGGTAGATGGATCACCACAGTTTATTGTGTTGTTCACTGATTCGACATCTATATACACAATTAGGCTGCCTGATTAATTTGTGAAACTTTCTTATAGCATTAGCTCCACACGTTGGGATGAATTGCTTGCTACGTTGATACAAGAAGAGAGGTGCAATTTTCAGGATGAGCTCCATTGGCAATGTAAACAACTTATTGTAAAGAATGCCTAGAAATTGCATCTCTCCCATTCGCATCAATGTAGCAAGCAATTCATCCCAATATGCGGAGCTAATATTACAAGAAGGTTGCACAGATGAATCAGGCAGCCTAATCGTATACATAACAGTAAATGTCGAATCAGTGAACAAGACAATGAACGACTGGTCCATCAACGATCCCTCCTCTTCCCCTAGGGTTTGCCATTTCTTAGATCTGATGAGCAGTATGCCTATGTAACACTTCTACTTCGCCGGAGGTTGATCTGAATTTTCTTGTTCTTCATTCTCTGACTTGTCTTGATCAGCTTGTTTACTCACGACCACTTTCCGTATCTTCTCCATTCACTCTCTTAGTAATGTGTATATTTTCAACTTACACAAGGACAACTATTTATAGTACATGTATATTGCAACTTTTAGTAGCTAATTAAGAAAGTAACTTTAAATAACTTAATTCTCGTAAGTAAATTCCCATAACTTTTATTTAACCCTTGTATCTCTACTAGTTACAAGTTTATTAATTAAGATTTATAACATATACCAGCACAAAACAATTTAATTCAAGGTTCTAATTACGTAAATGATTATTATACTCATATTCTCTATTTCAAAAAAAAAAACTCATATTCCCTAATAATAAAATTAATTACTATGAAGAAAATTGAACCTAACTAACATTCAAGCATATTATGACAACTAAAAGAGTATTAGATATGTAATTATTAGTATCAGGAAGAAAAATTCATTTAATAGAAGAAGAAAAATATAAAGTGGCTTATAAGTTTACATTTGAGTTTCTTAATCAACTATAAACTATCAATCAGATTTAATTCTAATCTTCGAAATTCCAGATAGAAGGCCATGTTTGATGCATTTAAAATTAATACATTGAATGCTTCTTGGTTTTAAGCTTGTTTAATAATATATTGAGTTAAGTTACAGAATCATTTATTTTGATAGGTCAAAAAATTTAATTTACAATTTTAAGTTAAAATTATCAACTAATATTTTTAAATTCAATACTTACTTAGTATTTATCAAACAATTATATCATTTAATAGTTTCAGTATTTATAATATTCAGCATTTAAAATTTAATACTTATTTTTTCAGTATTTAATTTTAAGTTTTATCAAACATCACCTTAGTCGCACTTAAAGTTTTTCAAAAAAATATTCAATGAAAATCGAATTAGGAGCAAATTTTGGGTTTTAAAGAGTGAACATCTCCATATACATAGAGTGATGGAACCACGGGAGTGCAGTACTTCTCTCCTTATCAGGGTTGTTGTCGGCACCATTAGTGGAAGTTTTGATCTGTTACAGAGAAGACGATGTTTACGATTTTATTTATTTATATTTTTTCATTTTAAAAATCTAAGTACAAAAAATTTCTATATTATAATAAATAAATAAATAAAATCTATTATATCTAAACAAGGTTTGAACATAACAGTCGTTTATAACATCTCTGTTTCGTTATGTCTTCTCTAAAATTAACAAAAACTCCATTCTAAAAGAAAAATAATTTCTTTTTTCGTGTTTTTTTATGTTAGATGTATAATTATCTATTAATCAAACAGCGTATAAATACCCAAGAGTTTACAAAAACAAATCCTATAATTATGCTTATAATTATGCTAATGTGATAATTATAAGTCAGTCAAATTATATATTTTATAAACAAGATAATTACATTTCCAGCAAATTTCAGTGATCATCAATCGAGATAGGAAACCTGCATAAAGGACAAAGATGGCTATTCTGTAGCCAATCAAGAATACAATCTCCATGAAAAACATGATTACAAGGCAGCCATATAACCTCTTTACCAACCAAATGCTTCTCTAAACAAACCGTACAATCTTCCATTACATTCGCCTCTTCATCATCTTTAACCCTAACCCTCTTTAATCCATCAATACATGATTTACTCGCTGGCTTAAACCCTAAATTATCCTCTTCATCACTATCCACATAGTCGGCTTGAACGAATTTGACATGGAGAGTGAGCCCCGGATCATGAATAAAATCAGAAGCAAAGGATGATATTTGGGGTACGATATAATCAATGAACTATTGAGTAGAAATATCAGATTCATCGACATAATCTCTGGCATTGGCAATTGTGGAAACGAGTGCATCTCGTATGATGTGTTGTCGATGCTCGTTTAATAATAACAAGATTCGTGGCCGAGAATATGATTTTCGGAATGTGCAAACGGATAGTGGAGTAAGATCTGGATTTACGGATTGAAGAAAGTAATGAAATTTGACTTGGATTTTGATTATATTATCAGTAGAGTTGTCGATACTTTTCCACCAGCACGCCCCGTATTTCGATTCGGTATCCATTGTTGAATTTGTGTGAAGATTAATGAGAGGAATACGAAGATGATGATGATGTGAATTAATGAGAAATGTAGTTATATATTTATATGAAATTATGTGACCTAGCTTTCCAAATAGGAAAAGGATTAAGAATTAGCTAACGATATTGGAGATGAGATCTTTCAAAATTTTGGTTCTTTTATGTAAATTGATTTCTAGTCCAATTAGGAATCTTACGACACATTAATTCGTATAAGTTCATAGTAAGATATTGGCAAAAAGCATATTAGATCCCGATCTTTCATTTTTTGGTTCATTAAGCTCTTGATCTTTTATTTGTATACATTAAGCCCTTGATCATTTATTTTTGGTCTCATTAAGTCCTTGATGACCAACAAAAGTAATTTTGAATATAAAATTCAGTTAACAAACTATTATTCATTGTACATGCCTTCGAAATTTGTATTTTTTAACTGTTTGAAAGCAGTTTTGGATGTGTAATATATCTATAGGAAAACTGTACAAACCTTAATTCAAACTGTAAAAAAATATTTTTTTTAATAATTTCAAATACAGATGAAGTTAATAACATATTTTTAACAGAATTAGATGTTCACAACTTACTAATTTGGTTATCAAAGGCTTAATGAGACAAAAAATAAATGACCAGGAGCTTAATGTATCCAAATAAAAGATCAAGAGCTTAATGAGCCAAAAAATGAAAAATCGGAGGTCTAATGATGCTTTTTGCCTAAGATATTTTGGGTTAAATGCATTATTGGTCATTGAATTTTTTATGTTTGTTTTAAAATGGTCATTCAATTTCAATTGTTCTTAATAAAATCATTCAATTTTGAATTTTATCTTAATTAAATCACTTAGACAACTTCAAGAGAAAAAAACGTTGGAAAAGTGAAGTGTCTGTCACATCAGAAATAGTGAATTTTCACCACTGATCGAAACAACATGTGGATGTCACCTAGATGACACGTGTCAGCTAGATGGCAAACACATATCATCTGGTCAGGTAGGTGAAGGAAAATAGGCTAACGTATAGCAGCGGAAATATAAAAATTTTAACCTATTTCCATTAACCCAAGATCCGTTAATCGTTATTTCATATAAAGAGGGATAAAAGAAATACCTTTCAGAAGTTCTATCTACCGTTGCATAACGAAGTGCCCACAACTCTTACTTCGAGTTCCCGAGCACAAAAACAAGACAATGGAAGATCAAGTTAGAATCAACCGTTTATAACAACCAAAGTAGATTGTCTCTAATTAATCAACACAATATCAAGGATAAAGAGAAAGAGATGAAAATCAATTGAACGGAAGGAAGCGGTAGATAATCTCGTCCTCGAACAGGGGGATCGAAATTCTCTCTCTTGGTTTGCTTGGGGTGTTTCGAAAATCACACTAGGGGGGGTTTTTATAATCTCTTGTATCCAATCCCTAGTTAGATAGAATTAGGTTACTGAATAAGAATTTAATTCGGAATAGAATTCTTAATTATTATCTATTAATATATCTAAATATATATATAATAATAATAACCTTATTGGATAATAATAGGAGTAATTTTAATCTCATTAAAACTCCTAATTTAATTATCCTTTTATTAATTTAATTCATAATCCTAATCTAATTAGGATTGATAAAATCAAATTAATTATTTATGTATTAATACATAAATTTCGCCCCCCCCCCTTTAGTTAATGGGCCCTGTTGGGCTCAGTTGGGCTTCCATCAATTAATTAACATCTGTTTCTCTTTTGGGTTCCAAGTCTTATGTGTGACCCATTAGGTTCTTATTGCTTCTAGCCGTATGCAACTATTAAATTAATTTTCAAAGAATTATATTTAATCTTTGCATAACGGAATGATGTACGCAAAATGTGATTGGCAAGTCCGTAATCATTCCCCCAGAGCTATAAGAAGACAGGTTGATTCTGTCGTTTGACCTTTCCGTATTAGTTACAGTATAATTCGATCCTTTATCAACTACATCCTTGAACTGAATCTTATGACTATGGATAATGTCAAGTCACATATAGTGAGACGTTCGTTTTACTTATACAGGCCGAGTCAACTCCAATTAGATAGGTTAAGAGAAATCTGCATTTCAATCTTAAGCTATCACCTTGCAAGGATTTAGAGTCAAGTCTTCCACAAGCGATCCATGGACATATCTCCCATTTATCGGGAGTGATAAATGCTCAATCCAATGTATAACTATCCTGCAATTACTTCCTGTGATACCCAACGCCTGCTGTTCACACCCCAAAGTCATCTCTATTAAGGATCGTGTTACAACAGGATCAAAGCGTCACATTCCGTAATCCAGAATTACTAATTAACATTCCTTTGAGTCTGAGGATTACTTATACCTATTAATACCAATGAGATGAACAGGTGACAAGGATGAATCTACCCATCCTATTATCTCAAGTCGGGTCCCCAATCCTAATGAACTTCTTTTCATTGGATCCATATAACTGTCCAGATATCTGTATATATGAAGCTTGTGAGATCAGCTTTCTGTCGGGACAGAAGACATTGTTACATGCAAGTCTCAACAGTGATATGTCAATCCTGAACATATTACTTGACTTGGGGTGGTTTTAAGTTTATTAGTTTATTATAAAGTTTTGTATCACTTCATGCTTGTATGAACACTTTATAATCACTTTAAACAAACTTACGGATTTCCTTTTATTAGACTTTATTTAGTTCTTAAAAGGGATTGCCTTTATATAGTTATGAAAACATATCTCATTAAAACAAACGATATAAAGAACACTTCATTTACATTAAGTTCGTATCCTAGAACAATTGTCTATAGGACACTAAACCCCAACAGTAGGTAGCAGTCACGCGTCATTCCGATCAACGGTGAAAGTTAACTACTATTGGTATGGAAATCATATCATATTCTCGGTGTCTTTTTGCTCTTAAAGTCGTCGGAATGATTTAATTGAGACAAAATTAAAAAATGAATGGTTTTATTGAAATAAATTGAAATTGAATAATCATTTCGAAACAATCATAAATTTTTTGTGACCAATTGTATATTTAACCCAAGATATTTTATTGGTTTAATACATCCCTAACTTTTTATAATTTTGTTAAAAAAGAATCAAATATCATCCTGTAAATACAAAGTTGCTATTTACTATGACTCCATTAACTAACTATAAGCCACGGATTCCAAGTATATTGTTTTAGTTGTTGAAACACCTTTCCACATGATTTTGATTTGACAAAATTATTTAAGTTAATCCATGATTAAGGGGCAATTAAATTTAAGTGCTTTGATTTAATTATACTAATGTGTTTGTTCAATGTTGAGTATGATTATAAGTGAACAGAAATAAAAAGTACGACAGAATGAAGTCAGCATGAGGCACAGAAGCTGAGTGGAACACGACTCAGCATAATAGAAGAAAAGTCCTCTTCAGAACAAACGCTTGAAGACGAAGCTGACCGCAGAAGCTGAGTAGAATATGAATTAGCCTCGCCAGAGACAAAGAACAAAGGCAACGTCAATAAAGTCAAGCTGAGTGCTCGTCAGGACAGCGCGAATGATCCGTTTGCAAAAAGACAAGATCCGACAACTGTCTGCACCAATATATAAGCTTTGGAATTACGCACGGAGACAGTTTCGAGACGCATGGGTCAACTGGCCGTTGGCTAAAAGACGAAACTGGCGCTAGAAGACGAACCTGGTGGAAGAAGACAAGCCTGACGCCTACTAATTTTAGACGACAGGATTGGCCTGCAAAATCTGTATGCTGACCAGTGAATGACGCAAGGAGCCATTTGAATTCAACGGATACATCCGAATTCAAATGATTGAGGCATCAGAAATTCACTATAAAAGGACAAGTCCAACTCTTGGATCCTAAGCCGAAATACAAAAGAAAAAGAGCATACATACAAAGCACATTCAAACAAGAAAAGAAGATCTTACACCAAATTTCTATCTCTGTGTAAAAGCTAGATTGAATTTGTATTCATCTAAAGTGTTCTTCATCTAGAAAGAACAAGTTTGTATCAAGTGTAAAAAATTGAGAGAGTGGTGCTGAGTACTCGGTTTTAGTACTCAGCGGTAGAGAAAAATCTAAGTGTTCGGTTATAGCGCTTAGTGGGGTTGAGTAGACGAATAGAGGACGGTACTCTTGCATACTCAACTGCTTTGTAAACGGTTTGTGCTCTACCTTTAAAGAGCTCAGTATTGGATTGAAAAAGCCCGGAAGGACTCTGGGGACTGGACGTAGGCGGTGAGGCCAAACCAGGATAAATCTGCTGAGTAATTTCTAACCCTTTCTCTCAATATATATGTATGTGCTGTTTGCTTAAATTACTCAGGATATAAATTGTATAAGCTGACACTGAGTAATCAGAGTCCTGAGTTGGAAGCTGACCTCAAGTGTTAATTCCCAACTCACAAGTAAAACGGTTCTAGTCAGCCTCTGACTAAAGCTGTCTTACATTTCTCTCGGCCGCGCTGACCAAAACTGAGTTAAGAAATTTAAAGAATTGATTAAGTCAGCGTAATTAAACGAAAAAGTTATATTAGTTCCTAACCCCCCCCCCCCTTTGGAACTAATCACACGAGACCAACATTAGTTGTAATTGTTTTCCTTAAGTATAATATATTCACGATTATTAATGATTATTGTCAATGTTATCAGAACTGTTTTGGGAGGTGAAGGAAACACATGATTATCCTTTTAAAAAAAGTGACTAACAATCCATAAACCATCCTTAGTTGTAAATTTAATCATTGCTTTGTAGTTATTTTTGTTTCGAATTTGTTACGAGGAACTTCTGATAAAAAGTCACTTTCATTTTTTAAAATGGCCATAAAACACCTGAATTTCTTTTAACGAATTTCATGTGTGTTTGATTTTCCAATAATATATCTAGTTTTCGACCATCTCATACTAAAATCTTTCATAATATCATATCATTAAGCAAATTATATGTCTTGCTTTTCATTATGAACCATCATTCCCATTAAGTTATTATTATCAACACATTTTTTTGGTAATGTAATGTTTTTCCTATGATATTAATGTCTTTTGAATAATCAGCTAAAATAAAGAAAGTACTTTAATTAATTGAATTTTAAAAATAGTTAGCTAGCAAATTTTAAAAGAAAAAACATTTCAAATGATAAAACTTACTTCAAACTTGATTTTCATTGTCTGAAACTTTAGTTTCCATGCCTTGAAGAGTCACTGTGGCATGGCTGAATGTAGCAAATTCATTTTGGTTGTGGCTTATTTTGATGGTCTCTCTCTACAATGTGAAGTATATATCACTTTTTTTTCATTAACCACCCTTAAATTCTATCTAATAGGCAAAGTATATATACGAAAAAAAATAATAGCAAATCAACACAAACAAATATTTAAACATTTAATTTTTTTAAATGAATCATTCACATAATTTGCACCAAAAAAACATGAATAATAGTAATGCAAAATGAATTATATATGTTTATAATTTTATGTAAATTAAATATTATCTTCCAAACTACCACATAAATGGTCGGATATATATATATTACATCTAAAATAACTCAATATTAATAGTAAAGAACAAGAAATAAACAATTGGAGTAAGTAGAGAATAAGAAATTTATATATAACATGTGTAGTTAATGCGTGTTCAAAGAAAATCAACTCCATAAATTTGACTTACATATGTAAAGCACTCCAATTAATGTATGTTTAAAGAAAATTAACCATGTTTATCCTTATTTGGTATCTTTGTCTTTGCCAAATCACGTGCCTTAACCTAAACTAAACTATGGTATATCTAATTAAGGTAATTAATGATAATAGTAATCATATTATTTGTAGTTCGTGGTGTTAAGCAATTATTCTTGTTGAGAATCCCCTCATGAACATCACATGAAAATTAAGCCACGTCAACAACACCACTACATGCTTATAAACTATACGAAAAGTTTAGATTAATTAATCAAATCTTACACTTGACATGAAAATATAGAATTTCATCAAAGGAATGTCATACATCTTATAAACATTGACAATTTTTCAAAGCCAATGAAGACCTTGGATGAAGGGCGTTGGTAATCGGTGCCAGATATGTGAGACAAGCTTTACATTTTAATTCATCTTAAATGTCAAACCCGACCCAAAATAAGATCAGATAAGACGGTGAGACATTACCACTGACTTATTATATAAACCAGTAGCAATATCTCTCAATTAAGGAGAAAAATCAAATCAAAAACCAAATTCTGGTTTAAAGCTAAAATGAATAACATATATCGTTTCCAGCTTAACTTTTTCATACGGAGTCCGATTAAGGCGATTCAAAAACCCCTGGAAACATAAGATAAAAATAAAGAACTTTCATTTAGGACTCCATGACAGATTCGGCCTATATCTGGTCGAAAAATGCATCACAAGATTCAGGTGTGAATCTGATCTTCCAGCAGCACCTATATAGACCATTCTCTATATCACTAGCTCAAAGTTATGACTTAATCATAACCGATATCACACTATTCCATAAGTTCTCAACTCCAGCTAATTATAGATATACCAGTAGATAATACAAACCAAACAAAAGGACACTGCCAAAAACAAGTTATACAAGTGTCCGTATACTATCCACATATATGTACATGAACAAAATGGATGCAATACCCTAGAGACGACTTGCACCTCGTAGCTGTAACCGAACCTCGCCCTAGGATCGAGTACCCCTCTCGGTACCTTGCACTTCCTTGCCTAAAACAAAACAATAAAAACATTTGGAAAACATGAGATAAAAATCTCAATAAGAAACTATCAGCTATAAAAATCAACTTTACTTAATATAACTACATATATATACATTTATAAAGGATTTAATCAAAATCTTGTAAAATATACTCAAAACTAAAGTTCGTAATAGGATCAAAGTATTAAACCAAAAACCAAAAATATATAATCTTGTATCCATTCTTGAGTTCATCCCCTTATAATTCAAATCACAATTCACAACATATACGAGACGTCTCTTAACATTGCCTATCCCATATGGTCTTACCCAACACTTCTCTGCCATACCCAATAGGTCTTCAGACTGTGTACACAGGCCATATTTCTCACTAAATATGGTCTTTGAAAATTAAATCCACCATACCGGACTACTCTTAATGGATACCAAACATTTAATTCCATATATATATATATAGATTGAAACCAAAAACATATATGTGTATATGTATATACTTCACTTGATCATAATCAAGCTCATAAGTGTTCAATTCTCCAAAATATTAATCCTTAATCAAATAAAATTCCAAAGTTAATCAATCAACGAAAACCTCAGATCAACATAACCAAGTAAAATCTGTAATTCATATATAAACATAGTCAATAGTTCATTTGAACTATAATTTCACAATAAAAAGTAAGATTGTGAAAAACCTCAATTTTACAAAATTCCGGCATAACCCTAAAATATCAATTTCTGGAAATTCTTTGTTTATATATATATATATATATATATATATATCTATATACATAAAACTCAAAATATAGTTGATAGTTACTTACCTTAGCTATGAATTGAAGAAAATACACCCGTTCAATTCTCCGCTAAATCAGTCTAAGACGTTTCCCCTCCAAACACTTCCGAAATTCAGAAATTCTTCGATTAGGATTTAGATCTATGCCTAAGGATGCTATAGTTTAAGTTTCAAGTGATTTGGACGGTCGAATCTCCGTAAATCAAAGAAACGGTGGAGAAACGGTCGAAGAACGGTGAATTTGCAGAAGAAGAAGAATAGGAAAAAGAAAAGATAATGGTGGTCGTCGTATCCTCTGGAACATTTGGATACATATACACGGACGTGACATTCAACCTCTCAACTATTATGAAAATCAAATAGATAAATTCTAGTTTGCGGAGAATTAAGATGTAGAGACTTGTTGGAATGGTTTCAAATCAATGTTATGTATCGATTGGCGGCAGTGGATCAGAAGGGGCAGTGCAAGCAAATAGTGGTTGGATCCTAATGAGGAGAACGTCGTTTTGTTGGGTGGAAAAGGACGAAAATTTTGTTGATGTAGAATCGTAATTTTTTTGTAGAATAAAAATTAAAAAAGGTTTTTTTTATGTTTCCACATGTCATTATATAAGTTGAAGGTCTTTTTGGGAATTGGAAGATCTACACTCTATTATAAAATTTGAGAGTTACAACACTCTATTATAAAATTTGAAAATTTATAACGAAAGAGTAATATTGACTATATTGATATTAGTTGTTCTCAAGTCAAAAAAAATATTGTCAAAAAATATGAAAGATTAAGTGGATTTTGTATGAATTAATTGTGTCAAAATGTATGAATTGGATTTCATATACATATATTTAAAAAAAATAGTTTAGAAATATAACTATTTCTGTTATATATTTTAAAAAACTATTTATATAAATACATTCAGATCAAATTTCTACCATTTTATTTGAATGAATACATTCAGATCAAATTCACTCTGCAATAAATACCAAGGCACATGGTTCATAAACAAATTTGGTTGATAGTACACAACTCTACACAATAAGGACCGACTTAAATTGCACGCTTTATTCATCCTTCTCCCTTTGCATTGCCAGTGGAAATAAATTCTCCAAAATCATAGCAAACAACCCACTCCATTTAGCCACATGCTTGATTTTATCAACAAAAAGTTCATTCTCTCAGCCTCCACAATGGAACATAATAAACCACTCATTATACTCATTTATTAAACTCCTAGAGCATCTCCAGTGCGGTATAATGAATCACTCATTATATCTCGTTGCATCATATTTTCCTACTGGAGAGAGTATAATGTAGAACTTATTTTAATCAACGTGTAGATAAACTATCTTTTTGCTGCTACCTGCAGTTTTTTTCAAATCCAACTTATTAATTATGGAAAAAAATCCAATTCTCCACCCCCTGCAAATTCAGTCCCAAATGATTCAAAATAAAATTTATGAATATTTTATTTTTCTCCCAAAATACCAACAATTTCCGAATTCCTCGTAATTATCAAAATTCAAATATCCAAAATCCCTCAAAATTTCCAAACTGCTGTGTGGTTTCTATTCAGTCTGGAAATTAAAATTATGCTAATTATATAAATTAATTTTCTGTTAGAAAATATATATTATTCTGTTATAAAATATATATTATTTTGTTAAAAAATTAATTGCGTAGTTAAATTAATGGCGTGGAAATTATGTATTGTTAAAAAATTAATAAAAATGTGATTGAGTGATTGTAGAGTTTAACCATTTGAAATATATATTATAATAAAATAAAGTTTATTGAATGAGTCTCATAATGATAATGTATCCTTGATGTGGTGTGTTTATTGAATGATTGTGTAGTACAAGGATTGAAGATGCTCTTAGTTAGTGTCTCAATAGATGATTAATTGTTTTTGGGGTGTTTTTTACTTTAAATGATATAGAGTTTAATTAATTGGCGAGTTCCATACAATTGAGTCATTCTATAATTTAATCGTTGGAGGTAATAGTTTAAGAGCATCTTTAAAAGACTCATTTGTTAAACTCTTAAGTTAAAATTTGAGGAAGTGAGAGTTAAGAACTGACTCCAACAACCTCATAGTGGCTCCTCAAATCATTATGGGTATCTCTTCCTCATTATTAAGGAGCCACTCTCCACTCTTAGTGACTCATCAAATTATTTTTTTTATCAATACTTTTTTATTGAATACTCTTTATCCTCTCATTATTGGTAAATATAACAATATATTACTAATTTTAATGATAAAAAAACAAATAAAGAGTGGGTATGAAGAGTATTGTTAGAGAATATATGTATTAGTCACTCCTCAAATCACTAAGAGTCCATTATTTATATTATTTTTGGAGAGTTGACTAAGAATCTCTTGGAGATGCTTTTAGAGCATCTCCAACAGTCTTTTAGTTGGGCTTTTATGTTAAAATTTGAAGAGATACAATTAAAAACCAACTCCAACAACCTCTTAGTGACTCCTCAAATGTGGGATGAATCATCTCATAACACTCGTAACATTATCTCTGAATTGTGCAAGCAGCTAGAAATATCGGTAGCCTCCAAGATAAAACAGTCAAATCAGAGAAGGAAAAAAAAGTTAACACAAAGAAGAATATGTAATTTAGAAGGAGAATTGCAATCGTTAAATAATTGTACTCTTTGCTTAAAAAAATATAATATATATATATTATCGCTGCCAATTATTTTTATTTGAAAACTTAAAAAATATAATAACTAGTCATATGGAGAAAAATGGGAATAAATGCAACAATAAAATAAAACATGGATAATAACTAAATCAAATTGATTTAGTGGGATGTGTTTTTGGAGGACCAAGTAAAATTAATCAAAAACAAATTAATTAGTTTTTTTTTTGTTTTACAACAGCTAATAAAAAGGATGCGAGACTAAATCAATAAAATTAAAAGTAATTAAATAATTATAATTGTTAATAGGACATGTATTTAATTAAGTTAAAGTCCTCCAAAAAAGGTTTAAGTTTCTAAACCTCACCACATCACAAGTTATAAGATTTTTATGTGGGATTTTTTATACTTTCTATATCCCCCGAGGGACTCAATAAAAAAACTTAATAACTTTGGTCTCAAAAAGTAACAAAAAAATTCATATTCGGGTATAGCCCAACAATCCTCCACTTGAATTTTTAAAATATGTAACTAAGTAGTAATATGAGGTCAAGCATAGACAAATGTATATTTCGATTTGAACCCTCGCGTAGTGAGTATAATTCAGATTATACTAGAGTGATTCGTAGTCTTGAACTATATCTCAGACATTGTACCACACTAAAATATTTTTAGAGTGTAGTTCTAGTAGCCCGTGCGTTTATAGTCGTGCACGCTTATCATGGTAAAATGAATGCTCTAAGTTTTGCCCTAAACTCATAGGAAGCGGTCCCACTTCCATATTCATATAGGTGAGTTTATCATAAGTACTCCTGTAGTTATGTACTTCACTCTAAATGGAGTGTAGATCTCATTAAAAGTTTCAATTATCTCAACCTAATATGCTTTAGGAAATCCCTGCTTCAAATGCATGATCTAACTCGTATTACATTGTTGTTACCTATTGAACCTATTTCTTGGGATCTCCAGTCTATATGTTGGGTTACCATTATGTGTAACTCATCACTATAGGGGCATAATACTGTTGTCCTAAAATGTGAACACTAGTAAGTGCACTAGGTATAAGTAATAAAGTGTAAGTAAATTATCGTATCCACAGGGATAGAACAGTTGAATATAATTACTTAAAAGGATGAGAACAATCAAGTTTAAAGGTAACTAATCACTTAAATTGAGTTGGTGTTGATTTTATAAAATAAAATGGTAAAACAAGTTAAAAGAAGTTTAATATCAGATTTGGGAAGAACAGGTATATAACAGACAAAAAAATGGTAGTGAACAGGCACTCCGCTCATTGTTCATTAAGTAGAAACAACTTTGGCTTAAGGTATATTTCACGAAAATCGGTTGAGTCAGGTGTCCCTCGTTCCCAACGTTCTTTAAAAACAATTAAAATAAGTCTCATTGAGATTAATATATCTTTAAGCCTTAAGAACAGGAAAGCATTTAATTTGAACAATTAAAACCCTTAACATGTAATCAATTACGTCTCCATTTCATGATTAAATGTGTTCAATGAAAGTTCAGCTTTGCAAAGAGAGTCTCCTCATGATTGCTCTGCTCAGAAACAGGTTAGCTACTCCTATTTAACGTTAATTACTCATTGAACAGCCAAGCTAATTATACTTAATGAATTTAGACGGAAGTAAACCTGCTCCTTTACCTGCTCCTGGACAGCTACATACATATTGATAGATTTACTCACTCATAATTGAATGAGGCAAGACAAAATAATAATGAAAGAACAAACAATCCATTAAAATAACTAGAAACACAATTACACACTAAGGATTCAGATCTAAAATCTGAATGATTCTCAATGCAAAAGAAAGGCTCTTTAAATAGCCAAAAAATCTAGCAGAAATCATTGTTCTAGATAGATTAAAATATTGAAGATATGGTCTGCCAGATAGAAATAGTCTGCTGAACAGTCAGACAGCCCATGCTGTATTATTTTCTTCCACAACCATGGTTGTTCTTCAGGAAATCTAATTTCTCCTTCAGGAAAGATCTCTAATAAATCAGGGAAGAGTGATCATCCACATTTTTGGGTCCATCTTTCATCCGAACAGTTGTTCTCACTCATTCCTGGTTGTTCTTCTCCTTTAAGCACTTGTTTCCTCTTGCGCACAACATGAGCTCTTCCACTAAACAGGCAGTGACCCTTGAACAAGCAGAATATGTTTTTCCCAAATACCTCTTTGATCCTTGGTTCTCCATTTTGGTCTTTTTGCTCCTCCAAAATATCAATTTCACTCCAATTAAGCACAAGTGATCTACCAAGGTCCTCTTTCTTCAATCTATAGAAAAATCACTTAAAATTCCCATTATTAGCATAATTATCCACTTAAATCATGAGAATTAAGGGGTAAAAATAAGTATAATATACACATATCAAATACCTACACTTTTTGCAGTCATTTGGACTTTCTCTCTAGCTAGTCCTTTCATCAAAGGATTGTCTAAATTCTCTTTATAGCGTATATGATCCACTGTAACAGCTCATTCAGAAAGTAGCTCTCTAACAGTGTTATGCTTACGATGTATCTGTCATTTCTTACCATTATAGTAATGATTCTGAATCTTAACAATAGCCATGGTACTATCGCAATGGATCAATACTGCTGGAATCAGTTTTTCCCATAAGGGAATCTCAACTAACATACTTTTTAACCAACATGCTTATTCACTAGTTGTGGCTAGTGCTATAAGTTATGATTCCATAGTTGATTGAGCTAGAATAGCCTATTTTTTAGACTTCCATGAAACAACACCACAAATTATACAAAAAATATAGCCACTAGTTGTCTTGGAACCATCAGGGTGTTCTAATTAGCATCGATATATCCCTTAAGGACTACTAGAAACCTTTGATAATGTAATCCAAGTTTCATAATTCTTTTAAGGTATCTCATGACCCTTTATGTAGCATTCCAATGCTTAACACTAGGTTTACTAGTAAATCTGCACAATAATCCCACAACATAAGCTATGTCGGGTCTAGTACAATTAGTGGCATAACAGAAGCTATCGATTATGCTAGCATACTCTGATTGTCTTACATTGTCTCCCGTGTTTTTAAAAAGCTTTACACCAGGATCATAAAGTTTGGATTCAAAGTAATTATATTTCTTCAGAATCTTCTCAATATAGTGATATTAATATAAAGAAATCTCATTTTTAAACCTAGTTATCTTGATGCCAAGTATGACAGTTGCTTATCCTAGATCTTTCATGTCTAAGTTTTCACATAACATAGACTTCACAACATGAATATTAGATCAAAAAATTAGAAAGTCATCAACATATAAACATATAACAGTGCAAACACCATTTTCATGTTTATAGTAGATGCATTTATCACTTTCATTCACCTTGAAGCTATTTGAAATAATTAGATTGTCAAAATTTTCATGCCATTGCTTAGGTGCTTGTTTTAGACCATATAAAGACTTATCTAATTTACACACTTTATAAGTTTGATAAGAAATTACAAAGCCCACAGGTTGATATAGATAGACCTCTTTTTCCAATTCACCATTAGAAAAAAGTAGTTTTAACATCCATTTGGTGCACAACAAGATTGTGTACAGAAGCAATAACAATCAAAACATCAATAAATATAATTCAAGTAACATGTGAATATGTGTCAAAGAAATCTACATTCTCTTTTTGTCAAACGCCTTTAGCTACAAGACATGCCTTATACTTATCAACTGAACCATTGAGTTTTAGTTTCTTTTTTAGGATCCATTTACAACTTATTGGTTTGCAACCTGGTGGTAAGTCTACTAAGTGCCAAGTTTTGTTTGACTATAGTGAGCCCATTTTATCATTGATGGCTTATTGTCATAAATCAACATCTAAATATTCCAAAGCTTCTTGGAGGGTAAGTGGATCCCCATCTACTGTGAATGCATAAAAGTCAGGCCCAAAGTCTTTAGAGACTCTAGGTTTCTTACTTCTAATAGGTTCAGATTCCCCACTCTCATTATGCACTATATGTCTAACAACAAACATGTTACTAGATGATGCACCTTCATTATTTCTCAAGTTAAAAGGAAATCTATCTTCATAAAAATCAGCATCATTTGATTCCAATATAACATGCGCATTCAAATCATATAACCTACATGCTTTACTATTCACATCATACCCAATAAATACACATTTATAAGCCATACTACTAAGTTTGACTCTCTTAGGGTTAGGAATTTTGACATAAGCCAAACAACCCCAAGTTATAAAATATGATAAGTTTGGTGTTCTATTTTTTCAAAATCTCATAAGGAGAGATTTTACTTTTTGACTTAGGGGCTCTATGAAGCACATAGCAAACAGTCAACAAAATTTCTACCCACCAATGGGAGGCAGCACCAGAACCAAACATAATAGCAATTACAGACTCTATCAATGTCTTATTCTTTCTTTCAACCTTTCGATTCATCTCTGGTGAATATGGTGCAGTGGTTTCATGCATAATTCCATGTGATCTATAAAAGTCAATAAACATGCTAGAACCATATTTTGTACCTCTATCACTACGAAGTCTCTTAACTTTCCTATTGCATTGATTTTCCATTTCAATAACAAATAATTTAAACATGTCAATGGCATCACTTTTTTTTTCATTAAATATATAAAAAAGTAAAATCAAAGCAATCATCAATAGAAGTAATAAAATAACATTTACCATTTCTGGTCAAAGTTCTATAAAGCTCACATATATCACAATGAATTAAATTTAAAGGTTTGCTTTCCCTAGTCACAGATTTATGAGGTGCTTTTATGATCTTAACTTGATCACAAACATCACATTTATCAAAATCATTCAAATTCATTTTTGGAACTAAGCCTAAATTACTCATATTCTAAATGATATGCTTATTAACATGACAAAAACGAGCGTGCCAAATATTAAAAGCACATAAGGTATAAACATAAACACTCACTTTATTAACTTCAACATTCAGTTTAAACATACCTTCAGTAGCATAACCCTTTCCTACAAACACGTTATTTTTAGTTAAAATAAACAAATATGCCCCTATAGTCTGAGTGAACCCCACCTTGTTGAGAAGATAGCCCGAAAACATATTCTTCCTCATCTCTAGAGTATGCATCGTATCCTTCAATGTCGAATTCTTTCCAAAGGTGAAGTTCAATACCACACTACCAATTCCAACAACAATAGTGGCGTGGGAATCATCCAACAACACTTTCTTATCTCTGGTCACAATAATACATGTTTTAAACATATTTCTATCATAACAAACATGGCAAGAGGCACACATGTCTACCCACCACCCATCTGATCCACCTACAAGGTTGATCTTAGAAATCATTGCAGCAAAATTTTATTGTTCTTCAGTCAAGTTAACACTAAGACTAGCGTTTGGTCTGTTCCTGCACTTATATGCCATATGAGCTGGTTTTCCACAATTAAAATAAAGGAAAGCGGCATCATTCTTAGGTGGTTATTATGGTCTGTATGGTTTCTTTGAGGGTTCCAATTCTGATTAACTCGAGTATTACGGTTTTGGTTCTGTTTGCGATTTTGATTCTTAATTTTTTCATGAATGGGGTTCAGAATAACAATTGATCTTTTAGTGTTGTTTGAGACAACAATCACTTATTCTTTCTGGTCTTGTTTTCGAGCTTCCTCCTCAACCATAGACGAGTGGTCAGACTTCTCAGTGAAACTTTTTGGTTTTGTGCCTGATAATATTTTTAAAATCCTTTCAAAGCAACTTGTCAATTGTAACATCAACTTGAAACTGATCATTAAGAGGCATACCTTCCGAGGTAATCTTGTGTATAATGTTTTGGAGATCATATGATTGAGCTTGAAATTTGAGGTAGCAGCTGACATCATATTTCTTTGATCCAACCTCATTTGTGTCATACTTCTTTTACAGAGCATCCTATATCTCATTGGCAGACTTTTGTGCATCATTGTAATAATCATACAAGTCATTTGCCAGACCATTAAGTATGTAGTTTTTGCAAAGAAAATCGATCTCTGGCCATTTTTCAGCGGGACGAATTTCTGCCTCAGTAGCATTTTTAAGAACTTTAGGCTTCTCAGTGGTAAGAACAGAAACAACCCTTTTCGTAATGATGTAGAACAACATTTTTTTGTTTCCACCTTCGGACATGAGCCCCTCAAACCAAAATGGCTTGTTGATATCAAACAACCCATTGGGTCAGGAATTCTAACATAAGCCAAATGGCCCCAAGTTCTAAATTATGACAAATTTGGTGGTCTATTTTTTAGAATCTCATATGGAGAAACTTTGCTTTTTGACTTAGGAACATTATTAAGCATATAGCATATAGTCAACAAAATTTCTCCACACCAATGAGAAGCATCATATTAACTAAGCATAATAACAACAATAGACTCTGTGAGTGTCCTATTTTTTCTTTTAGCTTTTCCATTAATCTCAGATGAATATGGTGCAGTGGTTTCATGTATAATTCCGTGTGAATTATAAAAGTCACTAAACATTATGTGCCTCTAGCACTTCGAAGTCTCTTGACTTTCCTATTGTATTGATTTTCTATCTCAACAACAAACAATTTAAACATGCCAAGAGCATCACTTTTATTTTTCATCAAATACACATAAGTAAAATAAGAACAATCATCAATAAAAGTTATAAAATAACGTTTACCATTTCTAGTCAACTTTCCATCAAGTTCACATGTATCAAAATGGAATAAATCCAGAGGCTCAGACTCCATAGTCACAGATTTATGAGATGTTTTTGTGATTTTTGCTTGGCTACAATAATCACATTTATCAAACTCATTCAGATACATATTAGGTATGAAGTCTAAGTTACTCATATTCTTAATAATACACTTATTCACATGACAAAGGCGAGCATCACTTTTATTTTTCATCAAATACACATAAGTAAAATCAGAACAATCATTAATAAAAAGTTATAAAATAATGTTTACCGCTTCTAGTCAACTTTCCATCAAGTTCACATGTATCAAAATGAATTAAATCTAGAGGCTTAGACTCCCTAGTCGCAGATTTATGGGGTGTTTTTGTGATTTTTGCTTGGCTATAATAATCACATTTATCAAACTCATTCAAAGACAAATTAGGTATTAAGCCTAAGTTACTCATATTCTTAATAATATGTTTATTCACACGACAAAGATGAGTATCACTTATATTTTTCATCAAATACACATAAGTAAAACCAGAACAATCATCAATAAAAGTTATAAAATAACGTTTACCATTTCTGGTCAACTTTCTGTCAAGTTCACATGTATCAAAATGAATTAAATCTAGAGGCTCAGACTTCCTAGTCACATATTCATGAGGTGTTTTTGTGATTTTTGGTTGGCTACAATAATCACATTTATCAAACCTATTCAAAGACAGATTAGGTATTAAGCTTAAGTTACTCATTCCTAATAATATGCTTATTCACATGACAAAGATGAGCATGCCAAAAATGAAAATTACACACCCAAAAAAAAAAACAGAAGCATTCACTTTATTGATTTCAACATTCAACTTAAACATTTCATGAGTATCATAACCTTTTCCTACAAACATTCCATTTTTGGTCAAAGTAAATAAATCTGATCATATAATTTGAATAAATCCTGCCTTATTGAGAAGATAACCGAAACAAGAGAGTGTGCATAACATCCTTCAAAGTCAATATGTTTCAAAAGTGAAATTTAATTCCACATTACAAATTCCAGCAACAATAGTGGTGTGGGAATCATCCAACAACACTTTCTGATCATTGGTCACTGTTGTATCTTCTTAAACATATTTCTATCATATCAAACATGGTGAGAGGCACCAGTGTCTACCCACCACCCATCTGATCCACCAACAAGGTTGATCTCATTAATCATTGCTACCAGAGGTAGTTCTTCAGCCAGGTTAACACTAGGAGTAGTGTTTGGTCTATTCATGCACTTACATGCCATATGACCTGGTTTCCATACTTAAAGTAGAGAAATGCAGTGTCATTTTTAGGTGGCTGCTGATGTGGTCTGTTTTGGTTCCTTTGAGAGTTTCAATTCTTATTGTTATTGACGTTCTGGTTTTGTTTGATGTTCTGATTCTTAATTTTTTTTATGATTGGGTCTAGAACAACAATAGTTTTATTGGTGTTGTTAGAGACAACAAACACCTCTTTTTTTTTTATGTATGAGAAAGTTAAATTTTACTCTCCAAAAACTATTTTTTTTAATGAACTATTTGATACTTCCATTAACCCCTAATATGAAGGTTAGGGTTTGAAGGTTAAATGGAGTAAAAGTTTAACTTTCATTAACCTTTGTTGAGTTTTTTTTTAAGTAAAGGAAGATTAATCAAAATTAAACTTTTTACTTCATTTAACTTCTAAACTCCAACCTCCAAATTGTGTTTAATGAAAGTAACGGAAGAGTTAATTAATTTTGTCTTGATTCTTAATATTCAACTCATTTGCCATTTTCCATATTTGCCAATTGGTCCCTCACATAAACCATTAGGGATCCTCAGAGATCAATAAATTTATTCACCCCTCAAAATATACTGCCTCCTTTTGATATTTGGTCCTTTTCACAAAGTCGCAAGTCCTTTCCATTTCCATATCCAATTATTCGCCGCCAGGAAACAGGTACCCTCTGTGGGAGAGCAACGTCCGCCGATCTGCTCTCGCTCTGTCGTCTCTCCTCTTGACCCTTATTTTTCTTGTGTGGTTGGTGACTTGGTAATACATCGATTCTTTATTTCTCTATTCGATTCCATCCATTCAAATCTTTAAATTTCCCGGTTACACAACTGGAGTTCCAACTCTTTCTTCATTTTTCTTTTTCTTTTTTGTTGCAGAGAATCGCCAATTTACCGATCTATAGTTTAAAGTTTTCGAACCCCAATGACCTTTGGGGTTTAGGGCGCTTTATTGTTGATACAAATCTGTGAAGCATAACTGGTAGCTTATAAATTAGGGTTTTAATTTAGAATGACTGATAGGAGCATCGTCAACACTAACAACGCCCTTGCGAAGCCGATATGGATGAAGCAAGCGGAGGAGGCTAAGCTGAAGAGCGAGGCCGAGAAAGCTGCAGCTGCAAAAGCCGCATTCGAGGCTACATTCAAAGGCGTGACCAACAGACCAGAAAAACCCTCAGATTCTGATTCGGAGGGAGAAGCAGAGGAAGACTTGGCCAATAAGCCTATCGGACCAGTGGACTCTGCGAAGTGCACTGCCGCTGGTGCAGGCATTGCTGGTGGGACTGCTTGCGCTCCCTCTACGTTCATGGTGGTCACAAAGGATGCGGACGGGAGGAAGCTTCCACATGGTGGCGCGCAGATTAAAGTAAAAGTGTGTCCCGGGGTGGGTGTTGGGGGAACAGACCAAGAAGGAATTGTGAAGGATATGGGGGATGGGACTTACACAGTCACTTATGTGGTGCCGAAAAGGGGAAATTATATGGTGAATATTGAGTGTAACGGGAAATCCATAATGGGTAGTCCATTCCCGGTGTTCTTCAGTGCAGGTACTTCTCATTTATACATTTGTTTCTCTCTGTTTATGCCAAATTTATACTGGACATTGTTTACATTCCCAATATGGTTGTTTGAACTTGGTAGTTTACAAACATTTTAAAGTGCCCTTTTTTATTGTCTTCTAATGTTCATGAATGTTACATTCTGGCTGACTTGAGAAATCCCATGGATGGTCTAGGTATAGCAACCTGTAGAAATTATATTGACAATTTATGTTTTGAAAGTAAAAGGTAACATTGCTGGGTAAGGTCTCATGTGGGGTTGGGCGTTTGAAGTGAGACAACAAGTGGGTGGTTTAAATGAAGGCAATGATCTTATTCTGCCAGTTTTCTAACTACTTGCTTCTCAATTTGTACTTCATTTTTCATGGCTCAATATTCCTGCATGTGCCCACGAGCTTTAATAACATTCCATGTGATGGAGCATTTTTTAACATTGAAATACTGGTATGTAGGTACTTCAGCTGGAGGACTTCTGGGTATGGCTCCAGTGTCCACGTTCCCAAATTTAGTTAACCAGACCATGCCTAACATGCCAAATTATTCAGGATCTGTTTCTGGGGCATTCCCTGGATTGCTTGGAATGATTCCAGGCATTGTTGCTGGAGCTTCAGGTGGTGCTGTTTTGCCTGGAATTGGGGCGTCTCTTGGGGAAGTCTGTCGTGAATATCTTAATGGCCGGTGTGCAAAAACTGACTGCAAGTTGAACCACCCACCGCATAATTTGCTCATGACTGCATTAGCTGCAACAACCACAATGGGGACTCTTAGTCAGGTTCCTATGGCACCTTCAGCAGCTGCAATGGCTGCTGCTCAAGCCATTGTTGCTGCCCAAGCTCTTCAAGCTCATGCTTCTCAGGTCCAAGCACAATCTCAATCTGCTAAAGATTTATCTGGTATGTTCATCTCATTTTGTCAGGTTGTGCATATGATTGATATCCATATACAGTTTTTCCTTTTCCATTTCCTTATTCTATTACCGTATTCTTTCTCTCTGCAGTCACTTGTGATTTAATTTGCGTTGATGAATGTTTGTATTTGCTGCTATATTTGTTTTATCTTCTTATCTCTGAGTTTATGCCTTTTGCTAGGTTCAACTGACAAAGCTGCAAAGGAAGATGCATTGAAGAAGACACTTCAAGTTAGCAATCTCAGTCCACTACTAACAGTGGACCAACTGAAACAACTATTTGGCTATTTTGGTAACGTTGTTGAATGTAGCATTACTGATTCAAAGCATTTTGCTTACATAGAATACTCAAAACCTGAAGAAGCAACTGCTGCATTAGCATTGAACAATATGGATGTTGGTGGTCGGCCATTGAATGTTGAGATGGCCAAATCTCTTCCTCAGAAGTCAGTTGCGAATTCTTCTGTATCTTCATCTTCTCTGCCAATGATGATGCAACAGGCTGTTGCAATGCAACAAATGCAGTTTCAACAGGCTTTGATTATGCAACAAACTATGACTGCACAGCAGGCAGCCAATCGAGCCGCAACAATGAAGTCTGCAACAGAGTTAGCAACAGCTAGAGCTTTAGAAATTAGTAAAAAGTTAAAAGCTGATGGATTTGTTGATGAAGAGGAGGAACCAGAAACAAAAAAGAAATCTAGGTAAAGAACATTGTGTTTTACTGTACATATCAGCAGCTCTTGCATTACATATTTTGATTTCTGTGCTATTATTACGGACCATATGGTGTTGATATAGGTGCCTTTTGTAAGGAGTGGTCTTGTATTGTACTTAAATGCACTCTTGTCTTGGTAAACAATCAGCCCCTTATACTAATATATAGAGACTTCTTTTTCCCTCAATTATTGGGGCAATAGTGAACCTCTCCATGTAAGATGGGTTGCTCTGGTTGAATACAATTGAATTGAAATTAAATTAATAGAATTATAATCTAGAATCTAGTAAATTCTTAGTGTATATATAGTTTATATTCTGGTTGTTCTTGGTGCAATTGTTGGTCCACTTCTGCACGCTTGTGTTTTTTCAATTTAATTTTACCATGCAAACGAAGAACTTCATGAGTAAAGATAGTGTGGTTGTGTGAGTGGGGGGATGTTTCAAAACCTTATTGAGATTTGTATTGGTTTCTTATTTGCTATGTTTAATGAATGTCTATTTTCAACCAATAATTTTCTATTAGTGTGTGTGCATTATTGTTAATGTGTTTCTACTTTCTATTGTTCACATATTGCAATTTTGAATTCTCTGGTTCTCAGATGATTGCTTAGCATGTCAATTTAGAAGGAATATAATATTTATACTTACATTCATCTTCTTTTGGTGTTTCTGTCTGCCGCTAACAAATTACTACCTATGAAGGTCACCATCTCCATCTCGAGCTAGGTCCAGATCGAAGTCGAAATCACCTGTTAATTATCGACGTAAGCGAAGATCCCCTTCTTACTCACCTCCTCATCGTTTCCGTAGAGATCGTAGATCCAGGTCGCCTATGAGATCCCACTATTTCTCGAGGTATGATAATGGAAGGCGGTCCTATAGAGGTGGGAGAGATGATAGGAGGGGGGATAGATCATATGGTCATCATTCCTTTATGGCAAGGAGAAATAGAAGTAGAAGTGCAAGTCCTCGAACAAAAAAATCTTATAGATTAAACTCAGCCTCACCAAAACGTCGCCAAGAAAGTTCACCACGTAGGGCAAGAAAATCATCCAATGATGGTTCAAGATCACCGAGGCATCATAAAAGAAGTAGGTCATCCCCTAGAAATGATAGTGATAACAAACTGAGATATAGAAAGCGCTCTAGGTCCAAATCTGTTGGAGATTCTGATGCCGGAGCAAAAGAAACCAGAAATGAGAAATGCAAGCCAGCTGAGAGGAGATCAAGGTCATTGTCTGAGGAAGAGAAGCATAATGGAAGTAAGTCTTCTCCAAGAAGTCCAGACAAAAACGAACCAAATCACAGGAGGTCAAGGTCAAAATCACTGGAAGCTCACAATCACTCTAATGAGAAAGTCAAAGAAACCAGGGATGGAAGATCAAAACATCGTGATAGAAAGAGATCCAGGTCTAAATCTGTAGAAGGGAGGAGGAATTCTGGGGAGAAGAGAAATGAAACAAAAGAGAGAAAGTCAAGGCATCGTGACAGAAAGCGGTCTAGATCAGTGTCTGTTGAGGGTAAGAATCACAAAGGAAGCAGGTCAAACCCGAGAGGTAGGGATGAAAATAAATCAAAACACAGAAGGCACTCTAGATCACGATCTTCAGAAGGCAAGCACCATACCAGTCGCAGGCTGGATGAGAACAGAGATGAAAAATCAAAGCATCTCACCAGAAGATTGTCAATGCCTGATGAAGGTAAGCATTGCAGTTATTATAGAAGTTTAAAGGTGAATAAACTTAAGCATTAAAGGCTCTCGGACTATGGGTTGAATGTGCTGAGCACAAGCATCATTTAGAATATGCATAATTTAAATAGAGTTGAAAGTTAATGCATGATTTCAATGTACTAGATGAAACTGAACATGGCTTTAGGAACAACATTCCATTGTGAGAGACGCAACTAATATGTGTTAATGGATGACCATTAGGAAACCAGGAGTTGATGTGTGACAGTGCCATAGTTGTTAAATCGAGATTCGACTCGTGACTCGAAATCTCATTTTGTGAATCAGGACTCGTGATCAAAATATTAACCATATTTAACTTTAAATATGAGTATAAAAATGCAATTTTAATATCCAAATAGAAATTATATCAAGTTATCATCCAATCACTTAAGTTAAAATTCAAATTTAAGCAATTGATGTATTTAATTTGTGTAATGAAAGAGAGGAGGATGATATTTGGTAATGGAAAATCAAAAGAAACTAGAGAGACAGAACGTTGAAAATCGAAAGATAAGTTAATAACCAATAAATAGAAGAGAAGTTTTGGAATTTGTAAATGAAGAGTCATAATATATTTGAAACCTTTTCTATTTCATAACTGCTGCCGTTTTTTGTGTTTTATAAAATTTGAAGAGTCATTTGGAAACACAGCAGTTCCTTCTGTGTATGTTTTTCAGTTTTTTAAAATTGATTTTTTTTAATGATTCTATGAATCGACTGAATCGGCTGAGTCACCACCGATTCAGGAAGGTTTCGAGTCGTACCATAGATAATGGATAACCATGAGAGGAGTCAGTATGCGTGTGCCAGATTCAAATGGTATGAAAGAAGGTTTATTTTACCTAAATTTAAGCGTTCAAAACTAGCCGCCTTGTGTCAATTAATGTGACTATAATAAACTATTGAATTTCTACATTTTTTTTTCCATTTTTAGCTTAGCATTCTTGATGTATTTGCAGGACAAGAAGAACATGATGAATATCAGAGGAAAACTGAGGTGGATAATATCGACTGAACCCAGGAGAACAACTTTTATATCAGCAGATGCAGATGCAAGTTTTTCCTCAGTATATGAGGGATAATTCGAAGGAAAATGATGCTTTACACATCTTTAAATGGACAAAGCTTACCTAATTTTGGAAGTTTGTTAAGATACATAAACCTAAAATTCTGAGAAATCACCCTTTCATAGGTGAAGGGTGGTTCTTATAGAATATTCGTTAATGTTTCTTTGGTCTTCAGATTTTTCTGCTTGTAGTTGGCTTATAAATGTGCGGAATTTGTGTTTGTTCATCTTTTGCAGGTCCACTTATAACAGATACAAACTAGGGTTTGAGGCATGTTTTGACCTCGATATGGATTAAATATTTCAGGAGTTCAGCTGTTATCTTCACCAACCATTCAATCTTTGTAGCAAGCTTCTATTTCTGCTAGATGTATGTTGGACTACTTCCTTTACTGTTGTGAACTAGTTGATAAAAATGTTTGCGTGAATGATATTCCTCTTTTTTTTTTTTTTTTTTTTTTTTTTTTTTTTTTGCTGAAACTGTGCATAATATATCCATTTGAGCTAGAATTTTAATTGTATCTCAACTTCTGGTGGTTTATTAGTCAACAATCTAGTTAATCCATAAGTGTCCTTTGGTTGAGGTCATCAGCTTGGTCATGTATGATGAAGTGGAAGCTCAAAACTGAGATGTCTCCCCATCCTTCCCTCCTCTTTTCAAATGAAATGGTTATGTTTTGGATCTAACATGTATGGTCTTGTGCCATAGAACATTGTAAACTTGTAGTATGTATATGGTAGGCTGGTCATAGAATCGGCTTTATTTACCTTTGATGGTTTGGTGGGCATGTCATCTCCCAAATGCATGCAGGTCTTGCGTGGTATTATCATTGGAGCCTCTGAGGATCATCTGTGTGGCATAGATGAAAATTACTGATGCAAATAAAGGTATGCATACAGTAATCTAGGGAGCTTATGTGTTAAGCTTTCCATCCATCTTGGAACTGTTGAGAGTAAATTGGGTTGGTTTATCTTAAGTGTGACACTATGTTATAAACCTTTTGTCTTACTCCTTTGCCCATCTTTTTTTCTTCTTTTTCCCCCTTTATTTTTTTTTTCCTTTTTACTTTCCAAGGTATTCTCTTGGTTACTGAAGCTACTTTTGAGGTCCAGTGAGACCAGATGTTGCTGGGACGAATAGCGTTGCAATTGCACAAACTTGAGTCTGAAGAATTTGGCTGACTTTCTCTAAAATATTATGGTGAAATGCAGATTTGGTTTTTGACAGGTAATTTTTCATTTAATTTTGGGTGTGAAACTGTTGTGTCAAGAACTTTGGTCATGCATTATCTTTTTATGCTGATAAATTAATAATTTGAGTCTCCATATATGGCTTGAACTTTTCTATTCAGTCATTTATCAACTAAAGAAATTTGAAATGACATTGCTTTCTCTACTGCCATTTTCTCTATTCACATGAGAGTTATATTTTTTTAGCTCTCCAAATATTTATTTTGGGATGGGTTATCATGGTATTAGAAAGGGCAGAGTTCCTTTTGTTTGTTAAAATTGCTTTAGGCTAATGTAGAAATGAAAAAGATTCAGTTTATTTACATTTAGGTAGACTTTTTGAAATAACATTCAGGCAAAGAAACAATCGTGTCAGTAGGCATGTCAATTTTTGCAATTATGGGAACCATGTAGGTTCTTAATCTTGGAGAAATTATTAGCTGCTATAATGACCCCCATAAGACTCCTTTATGTATGTTTATTCTAATTCTACCAGTTTATCTTTTGCCTGGATTTTTCGACCATGGATAGAAGTTGGGTTATTTTTCTTTCCTCTTTCTTTCCCTCCCCGATTCTTGGTAGGATGGCAATGGATTATTGACGGTAGGAGAGCTGAGACATTCATATTATATTGTGGAGGGGACTATACATGGAGCAACTTTTTTTTTTTTTTTTCCTTTTTTTTTTCTTTTTCTTTCAGCCTGCTGGCTGCTGTGCGAGGACTTCTCTGGTGAAGAAAACGTGCTGAGATACTAAAATCTTTCTGTGGCGTTGAAACATATGCTCTCTGTGTTGTTGTTTTTCTTTTTTCTTTTTGAAAAGCTGGACTTATGTTTTGGAGACACTTTTGGATTGATAGTAATCTAGTCTTGCAGCTGTATATCTCACTCTGCGTCTAAATGCATAATCGAGTGTCTTGTGGGTGCAAGACTTAAAATGCACAATCAAACATATCCTTTTAAAGGATCAAATATCTTATTTTTAATGGTCCAACCTGAATGACTATTAATGTGTATATGCTATATGATGAAATTATCACTACGTGCCATTATTTCTTTAATGTGATTCAAATGATGGTAGAAATGTGGGTTTTGAACCAAAATATAGAGGCAGTTGGAGGGGAGGGTCTTAGGATTTCTTCATCGTCATGCTTTCATTCGCTTTGTAGAGTCAAGTGAAGAACCTATGTTGTGTTCTTGGGTATTTTCTTTTTGGATGAGAAACCTATAATTTAATAAGGGCGGAGCGGATGGAGGGCTGGGGATATTTCAACATCGTCAGCTATGACTATATGAGTATTTTAGTTTCTCATTTTCAATAGCATACCAATTAATTTTACCGCCTCTCTGTTCTGCATAGCACTAGAAGAATTCAATTAATATACAACACTATAAGATGTTGACTATACATTTATTTTCTCTAGAGATACTGTGAAAAATTCTTTAAGATTGTGAAGCTGAAGCAATCTAACTTTTGTTTCTTCCACTATATGCTATTTTCTAGCTGATTATTTGTCAAGCATTTGAACAATGAACTTTGTTGGCTTTCAGAAAATAGTAAATAAGTATCAAATTTTTGAATTTTGTGAAGTTTTGCTTTTCTTGATTTTGGTTGAATATCATGTTGCTTTCTACTCATCTAATTGCAATGCTAAACTTATTGAGCAAAAAAGATACATAAGAATGATTTGCCTTTATAGTTCCAGTTTGAGAGCTTCATTTAGTAGATTGAGAGTTGTTTTAGCTGGTAATAAAAAAAAAATATATAAAATAAGTTATGAAGAGTTTGAAGGAAGATGTCATTAGATTAGGAGGAGGTTGTTCAATATTAATTTAGAGGAGGGTAATGCAAATAGTAAGTTGATAATTAATAACGATATAGTAATTTCTTGCAATGATATGAAACCAAACGAGGGGAATTTATATGTTCTCTGAGGATCTCACCCAAAAAAGGACTTGTGGCGTCCATGTCAGTGATATGGGGTCTTTGAGCGTCCAGTCCCCTATAATAGAGGTAAAGCCAGGATTGAGAATTAAGGGGTGCAAAATTAAACAAGATCCGATTAATTGATAAATTTGTTGGTTTGATAGAACTGACTTGTTAATTCGAAAACTACACGAATATTTAAAATAATTATTATATTTTCTCATGTTTTACATCATGTCATCAATGATGGAGCGAGGATTTTTATTGTGGGTGCAAAATTACGTTAACTGAAAACAAATTGAAAATTAGATTAATTGAAATTAGTGAACTAATGTATTAGGTTAGGTTAATCAAAATTAATGGTTTCAGTTTTTAGTTCCCAAAGCCCAATAAACTGATAAAAATTTATACTCTTTCCATTTCAAAATAATTATTATATTTGATTAATTTTTTTATTTCATATTATTTGTTAGGTTTAGTTTTCAAGGTAATTTTTTCTTATTTTACTTTTATTAATGAATTTAATATTAATTATACTTTTTGTTATTATAAGTTTTCAATATATAGAGAGTATGGCACAAAAAATGAGAATTAGTAATAAAAAGATTTATTTTTGTGCAATAGAGGGTGAAAATCGATATCGAATAAGAGTCAACAAATTTGATCAAGTGCAAATTTAATACTTTTATACTGATTATTTGTAATTAGATTAGTAGTAGAATAAACATTTTAAACACCTAGATAAATTTTTTTTTTTTGTAATTAAGTAGATTTAATTATTAGTATTTTAATAGTTATTTTTTTTTTTGTAATTGTATTACTAATTCACTAAATATTTTAGACATAATTGATATTTGGAAGGTTGATGTAAGTTATATAATAGTCAAACATTTTCAGAAAACGTCTTCTTAAGCAATTATAAGTGTTTAGTAATTATTCATAAATTAGTTGGTAAAACAACTCCTCACAAATCCTTGGATCATTGGTTCGAGTCCTTTAGTTGTCAAATTTTCAACGGGTGTCAACATAGTTGAGATGTCTTGCCTTCTACTTCCGGCTTCCTCATCTTGAATAAAAAAATAGTCAAATCAACCTTTTCAAATTTTCGATATGAAGGGGGTGAAATTGATTTTGTTTGAAAATATTAGGTATAAATTTGTACGATTTTATACGTTAAGTTCAAATTTGCAATTCCTTGAATACTTTAATGTCAAATTTTGCCTTATCCCGTGAAACAACCCACAAGTCCAAAAAAATTAGATTGATGTTTTGTGAAATTTACAGTTAACTGTCAATCAATTTTTCAGTTAAACAATATTTCTGATTTAGTCAATTTGCAAAGTTAAATTTTGTATTCTGAGTAATTTGAAAATCGATTTAGTTGCTCTAAATTGTTATATTTTGAAGTAAATAATCAATGACTGAATTTATAAACCGTATAAAACATATAGTGATTATTTAATCTGCTGAAAAAAGTTGGCCACCCAGCTGGAGCTTTTAGAGCAACAAAGTATTAAATGAATTTGGCATAATTCCAAGCCTGAGAATCTACATCCAACAATAAACTTTGGGACCCTCACACCACAAGAAGTAAATATAAGGTCCCAAAATATTTATAATTTCTATGATTGATTTATCAAATCAAAGCGACAAAAATATTATTATGGTCCATGAGCCTCTAATTATTTATTTGGGTAATGCTATCGAAAAAGTTAGAATAGAATAGATAAATCAGAAAAAATGACTAATTTAACTCTATACACAGATAAATAGATAATTATTTATTTGATTGCAGTTGCTTATTTTGTAAGGTTTTTTACCTTTCCTGTTTCTTGTTGTACTTGTTCTTTTCGTATCTAATGAAGATATATATGCATTTTCATCAAAAAAAAAAAAAAAAAAAACTAAGTTTATCTTTTATGATCAGTTCAATAGATTTTTTCTAATAACTTCTTGTATTTTAAAATAAATTTTCGTGGTTTCAAAAAAAAAAAAAAAAAATAAATAAATAAATTTTCGTTGAATAATTATATAAAATTTTAACTTTTAATTTTCAGTTGGATTTTTTATATGTTACTATTAATTATAGTTTCTAAATTTAATAAAAAAACTGAAATCAAATTTATTATTTTTTGTTTTTCGTTTTTATTTATACATGTGCATAAATAAATGAGATAAATTACAAATTTCGCTCTATAGTTATTGGGAAGAAATGATTTACGTGTAGTGCAATATTGAGTCCAATGTTTACTAGACGGGTACCATTTCAAACATTCATATGCTCATATATGAGTACAAATTTGCAATCCCGATAATGTAAGCATTTTTACCTAGTAAATATAGAAGTACGGCCAAGTTATGCACTACGAGGAAGAGGCAGTGGCCAATACATAATTATTCCGTTGGGAGGACCAATTTTACACGAACGTGCGTTAAATTTTTTTTTCCTAAATCGAACTTGCTTAATTTATATATATATATATGTGTGTGTGTGTTATAATCTGATTGGTCCATAACCAATTTTTACGAAACAATGTAAAACTTTTCAAATTTAAGCTAGATTTGGATTACAAAAGTAAAATTGAGTCGTTTTGAACAAATTTAGAGAAATTTTACCGCCTATCATATATTAATCAAGTTGGATTTTGTAATTAAATATAAACTCAATGAGTTAATTAACCATTTCGAACCTTAATTTTTTGGAAACAGGGGGGTGAAATCATCCATAATACATAGTTCCAACTGTTGGGTTGGGGGGGGGGGGGTGCGGAAACCATCCATGGTAGAGGTGGTTTCGGCCACCGGGGGCCTGCACTTGTTTCTACCCCTGGATTTGTCTCCCGCTTCGTAGGGTCGTGAAGGCTAATAGAATCAGCTCTGATATCAATGACGCATAGAAGAGGCCGACAGAGTGGATATCTAGCATGCTTCAACCACATATCCTCACGGGTAAAATCCATGCATGTCGAGATAGCCATAGACGCCCTTGATAAGGGAACCACTTGCCAACCCCTCCGACAGAGCTACTATACCAACCCACCTCTCACGTTCTAGGAGCTCATGATCGTGGGGCAGAGTTTCGTTCGCTATGACGATAGTATGCGGCCATCGGACTATGAAGAGCGTGAGGAGGACAAAAAAAAAAGTCTAAGAGACAACTGACTCTGGGTTTTGATAAGAAAAAGACTCCGAAAAAGTTGAGGTTCCTTATCAGGCAGTGCTATCTATGCGCGTTGAAGGCTAGTAAATATGAATGTGATATCATTATTTAGGGAGGAAGAAGCTTTTGGAAGCACAGACTGAACATCTAAGTGAGAGGAGTGGAGGATCCGACATGGTCTAAAACCGAATCTAAAAAATATTCACATATGTTACTATATATATATTGAGTAGGTCATACTGATAACATCGAGATATTATTTACGGGACTGAAGGGGATATTAACCAAAACGACAACGTATTCAGACGATCAGGAGAGCTATGGAATATCAAACAAGCTACCAAAGTGGCAAATCACATAGATTCCACCACACGCTATCCGTAGTCAAACCTATGGGAGACCCGCCATCATGCCTCGATCCGCCCGTTGAAACGCTGAGCTGATTCCCAATAAAGGCAACTAATAACCCATTAATGAGCTAACGGTCATACTTGAATAAAATCAGTAACCGCCATTAATGAGGCATTAATGGAGACTTTCTAGTTACCTGGAGTTACGACTACATGATTATAAATAGCTTGCATTCCAAGCTATTGAGGTACACATTCACGCTCTCCTAAACCCTACTTTGTCATTACCGTTTATTCTTTTATTATATACTGACTTTGGCATCAGAGCTTCCCCCCGCCGAACCCAACGGCGCCCCCCGCAGGGAAGGAATCCGATCAAGAGTTCAACACCAGTCATCACATACTATAAAGTATGTAAACATGAACTAGCTTGGTTTATGGACACGTGTAATCCTATATTTATCTGTGTATGTATGAACAAAAAGAAAAAGGGATAATATGCAAAAATACCCCTAACATTTATAGTTAGGAGCAATTTTACCCTTAACGTTTAAAACGATTCAATTTTATCCTTAACGTTTAAAATGATGCAATTTTACTCCTAATGTTGGTAAGTTGGATCAATTTCATACATTATTATAAAATGCAGATATTTTGTTCCTTATTCTACATCAATTGCACGTCTGTTGATTCTAAAAAGGAGATTTTATATTTTTTCTAATTTAATAATAGAATTGAAGATATTTTTTTAATATATATTCTGCACCAATTAAAAATATTCAAATATCTCGCCGAATTTTTTTGTCCAATTCATACAAAATGCAGTATATTTTTTTTAATCTTTTTTCCATATTTAATCATATGCTTGTGATCTGTTACTAATGAATGATAAAATGACGCACATGTGAATTGTAGATGACAAGATTCATGACCGATAAGACAATTTGATGAATTATTTCTCAGATTGATCCAATTTGCCAAACTTAAGGGCAAAATTACACCATTAGACGTTAGGAGTCAAATTGTGTCTAGCTGTAAACGTTAGGGTATTTTTGCACCTTATTCCAAAGGAAAAACCATAAATTTTAATTTACTTTTTTGTTTGATTTATAATTTTAATTAATAACACATTAAGATTCTAAAATAAAATAAATTTCAAAATTTTTATGGAAAATGTCCAAATTTGAGATGATAATTATGTAATGGGAAATCGTAAAAAATATAAGAAACTATTTCTTTTTTTTTTATAAAAATATAAGAAACTATTCAAATGTACTGAAACGGTTATATAAAATGAAAACAATAAAATTTTGTTTTTATAGGAGAAAAGTAAAGATAATGAAAAGATAAGAAAAAAAAACTTTAACAATATACACTTATGCTTCGTAAACTGCTAAAAACGTAATCAAGATGCAATTAATAATAGTTATAAGATTCTTAGTTACTTTTATCTATAAAAATATTGTACTGGGTAAATTAGTCTTTTTTGTTATATTCTAGCCATTCTAACTACAATTTTTCTATCCAAATGTCTTTACCGTATTTATTTTACATTAAGCTTTTATTTTTATTTTCCAGTTTAAGGGTGCAATCTCATGCTCTAAAAAGTAAATAAAGTTATATATATATATATATTCATGCAAGAATTGCTATTTATAGCAATTTGACAATCTAATTTTACTACCTTAATGTGAATTTGGTAATAAAATTCAATCATAAATTGCTTCCCTTTTGAACTGAAGCCCTGTACTAAGAAGCTTTAATATTATGTTAATAAAATAGTTAATCCAAAAATTTGAATTAAATAAGTAAAATTTAAGATAATTTATTCTCTAATTGTAGATAAATATTACCATAGCGTAAACTACAATACAAAGTATCATTGACTCTAAACTTTATACTATAAGGCAAATTGCAAATTATCCAAAAAGAATACTGCGCAATTTGTAGCAACTTAGGAAAAGTCGCTACTTTCAAACTATTAGCAAATTATTAAATGATAAGAGACTTTCAAATTATACATTGACCTTCAACTCTATCCAATTGATTCAAATTAGCTCCCAAATTATTATTATAGATTTTTTTTTCTTTTTTTGAGAATTCCAATCCATTTACCTGACTTTTTTTTATACAATAAATACAACATTAATTTTAATTTTCTAATTTATCTTTATCCCTGTTTAGTAAAGAGCTTTTTGGAATAAAATTAGAGGTTTGAGTCACTTTAGAGATTTTGACTAGTCCAATCTTTAATAGTGATGTTTGATGGAGAGAGGTTTGAAAAAGCTTATTGAGTCTAAAAAGATAATTTTGAAAAAGCTCATAGGAGCCTTTTCAATTAGCTTATTGCTTCATATCTTTTATAGGATATTTTTATCCATATTTGCTACCATCTAACCCCAAATAACCCAAATAAAGACTTTATCGTATCCTTATTTGTCATTTTATACAAACAGCTATTAACAATCAGCTAATTTTTACCAAACAAGTTTACACACTCAGCTAATCAAATCATCTAACCAAAAAAATAATCAACTATCAGCTCTTGCAAAGAACAAAACATTTAACTCAGTTTGATTTGATTCAACCAATCAAATTTAACTAACTAGATTAAACATTTTTGGGAGTCTTGAAAATAAGAGTTAATTTATTCCTTCTCTACCTACCATTAAACAGACCTGTTTTTTTTTTGGGTGGTGAAAGTAAGGGAAGTGGCAAATTTTTAATTGAAGGCGTGGTACATGGGAAAGGGAAGGCATCCCAACTATGTTGGCACCCCTAACCGCAGACCCAAACCAAATTTATTAAAAAGAATAAAAGAATACAAAAGTTGAGTAGTGAAAACAGAAAATTAGGCAAAACGATAAACATGTCGCTTGCTAAAATTACATAAATAAGCTGATGCGCAAAATTCAGGGATTGCTTCCCACCAATGTTCCCCATTACTTGTATGCCAGAAATTAGCCAAACGATCTGCGACCTGGTTACCCTCTATATAGATGTGTGTAACCGCTAAAGTCATGGAGGAAGCTTGTCTTAAACATTTCAACCAGTCCAAGCGAATGGTCCAATGGACTAACCCGGTGCCACCACGTAGAAGTCTAACCACGTAGACCGAATCACTTTCGATGATGCGTCCATCCACGATTATAGGCCACGTTTATGCCATAGATTGCAGCAACAAGCTCAGCAACATATGGGAAGGACTGTGGGATTGGGAAGGCAAACGCACCTAATAAGTGTCCATTCTCGGCTCGAAAAATCCCCCCCGCCACCTGCAGGGCCAGGACTGCCAATGACCGAGGCGTCTGAGTTTAATTTGATCCACCCGGAAGGAGGAGACTACCAGCAGACCGGGATTACTCTAGGGGCTCTATGCAGCCGCTGACTTAGCCCAAGCTCGCTAATAACATGTAATTCAGTCACGGAGTTCCACATTCCTCCCGTGGTGAGCCTGTTTGATTCGCGGATCAGGTCCTAGAGGCGTCGCAGCGCAAGGTGTATATTAGGCTTTTCATCGTCGAATACCGCTTTGTTTCGGAGCCACCAGATTAACCACAATGCACTAACGATAGCAGCCGCCCATAATGTTGCAAACTTTGGACTAAAACGTTGCAACAAGGCTGTGTTAATTAGAGCTGGTAACGTGGAATCAACGCAAACCTGTCGTCCGAAGAGCGAGCCAATCCCAATCCATATCTGCTTGGAGAATTGACAGGTGATAAAAATGTGATCAGCCGTTTCCTGCGAGTTGCCACAAAGACTACACCGGGAGACAATTGAGATTCCTCTCCGACACATCCTATCATGAGTGGGAAGGTAGCCGAGGCACTCCCGCCAGCAGACCATCGACCGTGATGGAGGGATGGCGTGTTGCCATATAAACTGACACCAACGTTGATTTACTTTCGGGGGCCTTAACCAAGCATAGAGGAGCTTAGCAGATAGGCAGCCGGTCACCGATGGCTTCCAAAAACAAGTGTCAACTGGGTCTGAATCCTTCATGACAGTTATAACTCTATCCAAAACGTCATCCGGGGTAGTCCAGACCAACCATTTTCAGTGATGAAATCCCCTGTCGTCTCTTTACATTTTCGTTTTTATGCTTCGCTTAGACCAACCTAATACGCAACCGTGGGGAAGATCCAATTGCCATTCCAGAAGTTCAAGTTCGACTGTGAGCCAATCCGCCAGAAGCAATGATCGCTTAGCAGCTTGTGCACCCAGTTCGACCCCCATATAGTCGAATTAACCACAACACGAGGCAAACCTGCAACGCTAATGAAGCGGGAGCGAAGCAGATTAAAGCAAAGCACATTCTCTTGAATTATGCCCCAAGCAAGTTTGCCAAGAAGTGCAGTATTGAGAGTGCTGATGTAAAAATACTTCAAATCTCTAAGAGCAATTTTATTTTTAAGGTTTAAAATGATACAATTTTACTCTTAAGATTGGTAGTAAAAAGTAAATTTACTCATAATATTGACAAGGTCAATTTGAGAAATAAATAATCAGTATGTCTTCTCAATCATGAATCTTTTCATCTACACTTCATATGTGCGTTATTCTATTACTTATTATAATAACAGATCACAAACATATGAATAGACGTGAAAAAATAAAAAAGAATAGTATATTCTATTTTGTACGAGTTGGATAAAAATTTAAATATTTCATCGAATTTAAAAATATTAATCTTCAATTCTACTATTAAATCATAAAAAAATGTGCTTTTTTAGAACTAACTGTTATGCAACTTGTGCATAATAAGGAACAAAATATTTTTGTTTTATAATAATGCCTGAAATTGTCCAATTTGGCAACATTATGAGTAAAATTGCTATTGACTGCCAATATTAGAGATAAAATTACACAATTTTAGATGTAAGCTTGCTTCCAACTATCAATATTTGAGATATTTTTGCATATTATCCTAATAATATAAAAAATGGAGGAAGGGAGGGGTATTTATCATTTTAAGTTTTCAAAGTATTTTTTAATTTAAACTATATTAATGAGTTTAATATATATATATATATATATATATATATATTTTAAAAAAATTGCGCAATGCGCTTACATTAAAGAAGAAAGAAAAATCCCCACTAGATCTGGATGTGATTCGAACCCATGACCTCCCAAGACATAGGTAAGCTCTCAACCACTAAGCTAAGAGCTTCACCACAAGTTTAATATTTTTTTGTTACTTAATTACTCCTTTAACTTCGCTCTACTTTAATTAAAGTGTATCAATAAATTTTTAAAATCCTTCAACATCCTCTCATACTCTGTTGGATAACACTAGTTAACATATTAAAGAGTACTTTAATTTAATGAATATTATAAAGTAAGGATTCATCAACAAAAAAAAAAGGATAAATGGTATTTAAGTCTAATGTGTATAAAAGGTTATTAAATTGAAGTCTCTTCTGGTAACGGACGCCGCGATTAGGTTTGCTCTGTAACCTTACCACCGCTCGTTTGATTCTAGTGTGAGTTGTCTCTCCATCCGATGAGAGAGAGTCTCAGATGGTACTTTAAGCGGTTGAAGTTGGTTGTGGTCAGGTGGGAGTCGCGATTGAAGGAAAGATGGAGGCAATAATGGAGTCGCTAGCCATTACGCGGGGGGGGGGGGGGAGCTGATGTTCTCAAGTTAGTGGTTCTGTAGGGACTATCGACAGTGATGGATACCGGTTTTGTGTACCTGGGACGATTTGTGATAGACAAGGCTCTTAACTTCACTGTTTTTAAAAATCGGCTTGCCATGCTCTGGAGGACATGTCGGGGGATTAACATCGAGGAGGTGAGTACTAATTTATATTCGTGTGAATTTTTTTATCCGGTGGATAGAGATAGGGTGCTAGCCGTGGGTCTTTGGACCTTCAATGACTATGTGTTGATTATGAATTGTTGGTACTTGGGACTAAGTCCAGAGGTTGTTGAGTTGTTTGAAATGCTAATTTGGATTCAGATTCACAGGTTACCAGCTGAGGTAATATAAAAAAAAAGGTGGGGAAACAACTGGGAGACTTTATTGGTCTTTTTCAGGAATATGATGTGAATAATAATATTGGATTTCACAAACAATATATGAGGATGCAGATTCTAGTTGACAGCCAAAAACCTTTGAAAAGGTTTAAGAAAATTAAGAAAGCTTGAGACGAATGGTCTCTTGTTGTGTTTAAATATGAACGATTGGGAGTATTTTGCTATATTTGTAGATTGTTGGGTCACACTTATATATATTGTGACAAATTGTTTGAATTGCTTGGTAATGTAGTTTCTAGAGAATGAGCCCGGGGGGGGATGGCTGAAGGCTCCAATCCGAAGAGGAGGGGATCTGGATGGGGCACGGTGGCTCTGGGAGGAGCGTGGAGAGGGAGGACTAAATTGGGGTATGAGTGGTAATGGAGGGCAGGGTAATACTAGGCTTGGGATTTTGAGGGATATTTCTGACATTCCCAGGGGTTCTACGGGTAAGGGAAAAATTACTGGGGTGAAACATCTCATTAAGAAGTGGTCATTTCACCATTGTTGGGTCACCAAATTTTGGCGAGCTCTGTAATGCAGGTTCGCTAGACATTATAAATTGTATAAGTTAGAGCTGTCGTGGGTTGGGAAATCATATGACAGTTCGATCCTTGAAAGAGCAGGTACATTTCCAAAAACCAGATTGTATATTTTTGATTGAGATATTAGCCGAAGATCATTATATCACTGCTTTTAAGCAACAGTTACAGTTTAATGGTTGTTTTACGGTTGATAGGAATGGTAGAAGTGGAGGTTTAACATTGTTGCGGAAATCTGGGGTTAATGTACTTGTGACGAGTTATGCTTACTTTCTTTTTAATAAAATAAGTATTATTTTATCCATTTTTATTATTGGGTTAATTTTACATTTCATCATTCAATAATGAAAAGATATAAAGTAATATTTCCTTTATCAAAATAAAAATAATCATAAAAGGCACATGCTTACAAATTGCAAATTATCCAAAAAGAAGACTATATACACATTCGATAACTTTCAAACTATTAGCATAGATATCAAAATAATGAATGATTTATTGTACATTAACCCTTCTAAGTGGATGGGTGGATCCAATTGATTCAAAATACTAGTATGACACCTCACATTATTGGTGCATTAATAATATATTACACTTTAATAAATAAAATACAAATATTATATAGTTAATCAATTTAATATTTTTAATGTATTAAATTATTGATTATATAATATTAAATTATTAAGATGATTCCTAATTTTAATCATTTATTTAACAGATAAGTAGAAAACAAAAAATTCTATAATTTTAGTAAGAGCAATTTTATTTTTAAAGTTTAAAATATTTAAAATTTAAAATAGTGCAATTTTATTTTTAATATTGGTAATAAAGAACAAAATTACTATTAATATTGACAAATTGATTCAATTTAAGAAATAATTCATCAAACTGTATTTTCAGTCATGAATTTTTTCACCTACACTTTATATGTGCATTAATTTATTACTCATTATAGTAACAGATCACAAACATATAAATAGGCATGAAAAATATTAAAAAGAAAAAAATTATATTGTATTTTGTACAAGTTAGATAAAAATATTCAAATATTTTGTCGAATTTAGAATCTCCAATTCTACTATTAAATCATAAAAAATATATTTTTTTTAGAACCAGCTAATAAGTAATTGAAGTAGAATAAAAAATAAAATATTTGTATTTTATAATAATGTTTGAAATTGACCCAATTAACCACATTAGAGGTAAAGTTTACTCTTGACTGCCAATATTAAAAGTAAAATTATACCACTTAAAAAACGTTTGAGATAAAATTACCCCAATCGATATTAGAAGTATTTCTTTTTACCTTATCCTTTCTTTAACCTAATATTGTTCATGTTGTGCGGAATTAACGAAAGATAAATAATAAATTAATCGAAAACACAGATTACGTGGTTCACCAACGTTGTGTTGGCTACTCCACGGGCAGAAGGAGAATAATATTATTAGGAGGCAGAAAAACAGATTACATGATTAGGTTTATATAATGAGGTATTCATAATACCCAATCTAACCTAATCCAACTAGGAACCCATGATCCCAATCCAACTAGGAATCCATGATCCCAATCCAACTAGGAACCCATGCTAGTGCAGTAGGAAGCTTGATGTATGCAATGGTCTGCACTGGACCTGATATTGCATAGTCTGTTAGTGTTGTTAGCAGGTTTATAGGAGAACCTGGAAAGCTATTTGCAGTCTACAGTGACTTTGTCTCTCAGATAAAATTACTATTTAAAACGTTCACAGATAAAATTACTATTGATATTTTTTTACCTTATCCTTTATTTAACCTAATACTGTTCATGTTGAATTAAACATCTTACAACCAAATCAATCTCCCGCAAATCCAAAATTTCAGCTGTTTGTAACACACGGAGGGCACCACAAGTGCCTGATCAGGCGCGTGAATTACACACGCCTGATTTGGCGCTTGAGGTGCCTCAATCAAAAAGCAATTCTGCTTTTTGAAATAGGTTATTTCCTATTCTGATCCATGGCCAATTACATATTTGGTCCCTGCATATAAAATTAATATTTTTTTTCCTCCATAAAAGTTTAAATAACAAGCTCTCTCTAACGGGGTATTACTTATCTTTGTTACTTTTATCCCCAAAACCACAATGGTTATAACTTACCATTATGGATGAGCTTACTACTTTTGAGACACCGACAACACTAGTCATTCTTTATCTTTTACTTTTGGCCTAATGCTTCTCCAGCCTCCTAAACTTGTCCAAATTGGTCACTTTACCCCCCAACTCATCGAATGTCTCATTTACCCCTTTAACTCCATAAAAGTGGTATTTCTCACCCCCTCAACTTATCCATTTATCCCTCCAACTCATAGAATGTTCTATTTACCCCTTTAACTCCATAAAAGTGGTATTTCTCACCCCCTCAACTTATCCATTTATCCCTCCAACTCATAGAATGTTCTATTTACTCCTTTAACTCCATAAAAGTGGTATTTTTCACCCTTTACAATTCGTTATGGAAGCCTAAATTGCTAACTTTTTTTAAACGTTAAACCTATATTTATGATATTTTGTAAGTGGAACCTAAATTGATACTTCCCCAAAAATCATAGGCTTATTTTGGTACATTAACTTGTTTGTATTAATGTTCTTGTTATTTGTATTTTTTATTCGTTCTTTCTCTTTTCAACTTTTTTGACTACTATAAATGGATAAGAAATACCATTTTTATGGAGTTAAGAGGATAAATAGGATCATAAGTGGTGAGAAATACCACTTTTATGGAGTTAAGGGGGTAAATAGGATATTCGATGAGTTGAGAAGGGGTAAACTGACAAATTTGGACAAGTTAAGGGGGTGAGAAATACCATTTTTATGGAGTTAAGGGGGTAAATAGGATATTCGATGAGTTGGAGGGGTAAAATGACCAATTTAGACAAGTTAAGAGGGCTGGAGAAGCATTAAGCCTTTACTTTTTTTGAAACTCAATCTTCGTTCATTGGAGCAAAAATTAACCCAAAATTGAAAAGGAAACAAAAAAGGCAGACATAATTTGCCATATTAAGTAGAAATATTATATACACTTTAAATGCATAAATTGTTAATTAGTTTTCGTAATAATGATGGTGGGGAATAATCTTTGAAAAAACAGGTGAAATTACGTATAGAAAACGATATACATAAATTATAATAGTGAATCTATATATGGATCAAGTCAAAGTCTACCTTGTGTCCACAACTTATACATTTATACTTAAAAAAATAAATCAAAAATTAAACTTAGATTAATTTATAACTATCAACGATAAAAATAAAATAATTCAATGAATATAATTTTAATATTTTTCTTAACAAAATAAGAGAAAATTTAAAGCTAGGAAAGTGATGACGACATCTTGTGCTCGTACGTGGGGCAAAAGATAGAACCCGTGGAGCGTGAGTCTAATGCTAAGAGGGGAGGAAGAGAACTATGCGTAGAAGAGACCACTAATCTAGTCCACGCGAAGCGTGTTATAAGACAAACGGAGCGTGGATGAATGGTTCGAGAAGGGAATGAAGATGCAGCTGACGAGGACCAGTTCCAGAGGCCCACTCACGCGGAGCGTCCTTCAAGGCACGCGAAGGGTGAGATAGTTAAAGCAGTCTTCAACGTCAAGCAAAGAAGAGGGGAAAGACTAGGGTTAAACTTTATCCACTTGACTGCCTTGCCCTTGCCTCTTTTTATTTCCTTAATTTACTCCTTAATTGTCTCCTTCTATTTCCTTAGTTTCACTCCTTAATTTACTTCTTGATTGCCTCTTTCTATTTCCTTATTTTAATTCCTTAAATTACTCTTTTTAATTCCTTAATTTACTCTTTTAAGATTACCCCAATCTACCATTATTTATACCTTTTAATTAATTATGTAGTTGCCCTTTTGTGTAATTTGTTTTAGGGTTTTTGAGATACTATAAATACATCCCTTTCTTTATGATCAAGACAACTTTTATCAATCAATTTTATTATCTTCTTCATTGAAGCTTGTTAGGGTTTTCAACCTCAATAATAGGGGATCTATGATTTCCTACGGATTTTCGACCGTAAAACCGGGATTCACTCCTTCAAGTTCAGCTTGAGAAGAAAACATCTTTGTTAGTTTACGATTAAAACTAACACGTTCCGAAATAATTTGTATCATTTGGTATCAGAGCCGATCGTTTTCCTAACAGAGACTTCTTTCGACTATGGTTCAACCAAGCTTTTCACAATTATTAATGGAGTATACCTCCAAGAGCCTTGAAGAATGGCAAGCCGAAGTAAGAGAGATAGATCTAGAGCTTGCCAAGACGATGAAAAAGACAAGAGAGAACTTGGAGCAAGAGGAGATGGAAAGACTCCAAAGGGGAACCCGAAATAGCCGGAGGCGGCAATGTCGAGCCCAACGAAAAAAGATGAAGAAACCTCCATTTTTCCTTCTAAAGATCCCTCACCAATCTTTTCTCTTTTTTCACATTAAAGAGGTAAATCCCAATCTCCCAATTTCTCATGTTGAAATTGTGGATAGTCCCATTGTTAGGGAGAAATTGGATGTTTGTGATGTTGAAGTGGATTTAGATTCTTCTTGTGAATTTGTTGATCATAAAATTAGGGAGGATGATTTAAATTCGTTCATAGATGGGAAGGAAGGGATGCTTATACGTAAAAACATGGGGAAGGTTGACTTGGTGAGTGGTAATATTGAGGAAACCCATGTTGCAAGGGATGCTCCCTATATGAGTGATAAAATTACCTTTGACCATAACTTCATTGGTATGCTTGAAGGAGGTGAGGGCATTCATCTTGAGAAAGAGGAGAGTGGGTTTAGGTTTGTTAGTCTATTGGGGGAGAATGAGGAAACCACTTGTCGTGTGGAAATTGATGGCTATGGGGATGGGCGAGATGTTGGTGGTTCTACCATGTTGGGTTGTAGCATGTCTTTTGAATCGGGCGACTTGTCACGTGAATTAGTCGGTTTGAATTATAGGGAGAAGCGGATGGAGACGATAGGTCATATGAGAGAACGGATTATGGACGAAGAGGGAAGTGAAATGCCATATGATCATGAAGAAGATGAGCTAGAAGAGGAGATTGGTGAAGATGAAAATCAGTCCGAGAATGAGCTAGAGAGAAGTGTGGATCGAGATTGTTATGAAGGCGAATTCGAGGCTGAAGTTAAAGAGGGAGTGAGCGCTTCCGAAGATGAAATACGTGAGGATGGTGACTCTTATCATCGTACAAATAAGTTTGATTATGATTGGGATGCTAGAGTGTATTATTATGAGGATGAACGTATGAGAATTGAGTGGAACCGATATGGGGCCGCTTGTGAAGAAGATGAAGATGGAGTCTATGACGGTGAGAGTGAGCGTCGGTGTGTTGAGTGGGATCGGCACGGGACTCCTTACAAAGATGATGAAGATCGATTCCATCGTGATGATGAGTTGGAGGATGTTGACCGGTCCTACCACGATGATATTTATGAGTATGATGGAGGTAGGGTCCATCATGAAGATGAGTCGGGAAGTGTTGAGTGGAGCCAAAGTGAAGGCACCTATGAAGGTGATGGTGATGAGCATAATGTGTATTTGGTGACGAGGGTGCCAATGCATAGTGAAGAGGAACATAGCCAACATCATCGATTATTTAGGACTCGATGCTTAGTTCTTGGGAGAAAGTGTGAGATGGTAATCGACGGAGGAAGCCAAGTGAATATCATTAGTCGGTCCATCTTGAGTAAGTTTGGGTTGGTTCCTGAGCCACATCATAGACCTTACTGCATTGGTTGGGTCAACGAGGTGGAAAATGATTCAAGTTACTTACCGGTGTACGGTTCCTTTCACCATTGGAGCTTATGAGGATGAAGCTATGTGTGATGTGGTAGAGATGGATGCTTGCGACGTGCTACTAGGTAGGCCATGTCAATTTGATTGTGATGCCTCACATGCGAAAAGAAGCAACACCTACACCATACGCAAAGGCAAAGTCCGATACATCCTTACACCTTTGAAGAGTTCCCCTAGTGCTAAAAGGAAAACCCTTTTGGAAGATTGTCCAACTTGGGAGTTGAATGTGAATGGGTGCATTGGTGGAACGGGTGAGACATTGAATCGTGTTGACTTGGGTTCCATGGATGAGTTAGCTAGCCACTCCCCTAATAAAGTCAAATCCAAGGAGGAGAGTGAGGTTGAGAAGGGGGTGAGCAAAGTTGAAAGTAAGGAAATTGAGCCGATGTCCGAGGATGAAAAACACATGCCTTTCAACGAGCCACCTAAAGGGCTTCCACCTTTGAGGAAGCTACCACATGACATAGCATGGGATCCGGGAGATAGTGCACCTAGCTCTACACATGATGAGTTGATCTCTAAAGAGGAGGGTGAAGGTTACTCTATGATGCCTATTGATAGCAACGAGACACTTAGCACATGCAATATGCGAAGTAATCAAGTTGTACACTGGTGAGTGTCCGGTAGAGCTCTAAATATATTATGATAAGTGTGTTATGACTATGGATGTGATCTTCCTAAATGCTCTATCTCTACTAGACGCTACTACTTAGGGGCAAGTGTACCCCGTAGTATCAAGTAATAATCCGGTTAAGACCGGGTATCGAATCCATGGGATTTATAACTACAAGTATTAAACGACTCGGTTTTATACGTTATCTAAGCGGTGAATACTTTGAGTTGATTTGGGAAACAACTACAAACTACTCCTAACTATAAGTGAGACAGATTTATATAACGAAAACTCTACGAAGTGATATGGATGATGATAAGTTATAAATATGATAAACAATGACTCCCAATATATACGGTTAATGATTTACTCTTGCAATGACGACTACGTGTAGTGTGACCGACCCGTGAAGTACTTAGACTATGTGGTTCCTAGTCAAGGCGTGTCTAATGCTTGGGATTAGAAATTAGGGCCCGTAAGTTCCGTGGCTTGTCAATTCCTACGGTTTCCGGTGCGTCACTTCCGATAAGGCAACACCTATATGAATCCCTAAAGATAGCCCGAATGGCGTCGGAAATCGCGTTCCCCTACACAATAATCAATTACGAATATCAAAACAAGTAACAAACATCAACACGTATATGGCAAAAGAAATCGTAAATCATATGTTATAAATATGGAAAGTTTAAATATGGAATACAACCAAGCCTAGTACATAGGAAGAGTACAAGCTAATTAGCAAGTGAAAAGGGAAGAATCCACCCTCAGAACTAGCTAACCGGACTCAAGGCCGTCTCTTAGGACTTGGAGGTGGAACTCTCGAGCTTGGTGAATGGAGATGGAACAGAACTTTGACGGAATGCCGGAATAAACGAACAAGCTCTTAAGGTGGAAGAGTTTTTGCTATCTAAAATCTGAATCTAAAATCTAAAACTATATAGCAAGAGCTCAATACATAAAATTCTCGATGTCTAAATGAGTGCTAGTCACTCTTATTTATACACATCAAGCTAGGGGTAGAATTGTAAGTTCATAAGATACAAGCATGGAGATACATTATTTCTACAGAATTCCCATGACACGCCCCACGTATGGTAGGGGACGCCCCGCGTACTGGCCCATTTCGTTAATAATTCCTGCATGTGGACCAAATTCAGATCTTGCTGTCTCAACCACGCCCCGCGTAGACTGGGGTACGCCCCGCGTGGTTGAGCTTCTGAGATTTATTAGCTTGAAGTAGGTCTTTTACGCCACGCGTAGCTTGAAGAACGCCCCGCGTATAGCAGTTGACTTGGGGGACCATGCAGTCTGACTTTCATGATTGATCTTATCATCTCTGACTAGATGTCACACGCCCTGCGTGGAGGTTGATACGCCCCGCGTATCAGTGGGTTAGTCCCACGTAGTGCCTGTGGATTGAGCAATTATTTCTGACTGGATGTCTCACGCCCCGCGTGGAGGGTGATACGCCCCGCGTATGTCGGTGGATTTTTGCTCCTTATTCGTACCTGAAATACAATTCTCGAGAGCCGAGTTAGCTTGACATTTTATTTTCTAAATTTAATCAAAAATAAAGATAATTAACCGAAAGTACGGATTTTATTTTTATTTCGTTATTTTATTAAAAATACTCTATTTTTGTAATTAGACTTATTTATTTAATCCAAAATTAAACCGTAAACCACGCTAAAAGATAGGGACGAAACGCCCCTATCATACACTTGGTAAAATCTAAACTTATTCTTGTATGCTTTGTTGAAATGTATGTGTTGGATTCTTGGTTGTGTGTGTTGAGGGAGAACCTTTCTTATGATGAGCCCATGAGGGGTGATTTTATTATGAAGAATGTGAGCCTCGTTGAGTATTTATTGAATGGGAATGGTTTCTCGCGGTATATAGAGAAGATGGAAGGGAGTCAAGACTTGTGGGATAATGGCCAAGTTAGGAAAGGGGCAAGTCTTGGGATTCTGAAGTTGTTAACCCAAGGCGAGAGAGGAGCTAATACAAGTGTATTTGAGTTCACTATGAGGTGGGTTGACGAGAGTCGTCGGAGTATTCCATTTGATGTTGGCCATAGGCAAGGAGATATTGAGCATGGTAGCCGGGTTAGTGGAATGAGTGAAAGCGAAGTCCGGACATATTCAATTCAAAATCATGTTTGGGTTATGAGGGGTACCCAAGGGATCGCTCCAATTTGGGTTGATATATATCGTCGGGACATACCATTTAAGGCCGGCTATGAGTGAGTGGAGGTTGAGCCTAGCATCTGGGTTGATGGCATGAGGTATATAGGAGTCCAGGAATATTCAACTCAAGCTTATGATGGTGTTTTGAAGGGTGCTCAAGGGATCACTCTAAGTTGGGTTGACATATTTCGTTGGGACGTTTCATCTGAGATAAGCCATGGGCAAGAGAAGATTATGGGGAGTCGTCGAGATAGTGAAGTGAGTGAAATAATGGTCCGGGCATATTCGACTCAAGGTCATGTTGGGGTTTTGAATAATACTTATGGGATTAATCCTAATTGGGTTGATATGTGTCGGTGGGACATTCCATTTGAGGTAGGCTATAGGCGGAGGGTGATTGTGGCGAATCTTCAAGTTTGTGATGGGGAGATCAAGAGGGTCCGGGGTTGGTCAGTTCAACATGTCGTGGGAGTGTGGAGGAGCCTCCAAGACATTATGGAGGATTGGTTTAACCAACTTCGTTGAAATATTCCGTTCGATGTCGGTTGGAGATTGAAGCGAGTAGTACGGAGGATGAGCACCGAGGGCTAAACACGTTGAGATGTGAGGATAGTTCATGAAGAGAAGGAGAATCCGGCAAGAATTGGAGTGGACAACACCTACCGAGCACCATCTTTGTTATATAACCGAGTTGGGGTCCAACTCTTTTGAAGAAAAGGAGTATGATGAGGGCATCTTGTGCTCATACGTGGGGAAAAAGATAGAACCCGTGGAGCGTGAGTCTAATGCTAAGAGGGGAGGAAGAGAACCACGAGTAGAGGAGGCTGTTGAAACACCTTTCCACATAATTTTGATTTGACAAAATGATTTAAGTTAATCCATGATTAAGACAATTAAATTTAAATGCTTTGATTTAATTGTACTAATGGGTTTGTTCAATGTTAAGTATAAAAATATTGATAAGAACAGGAATCAAGTAAGACAGAATTTCGTCTTCATGATAACATAGCACGGGCTGAGTAAAGAATAACTCAGTACGAACGAAGGAAAGTCTTCTTCAGTATCGAAGCTTACAAATGAAGCTGATCACAGAAGCTGAGTAGAAAGCAACTCAGCATGAAAGAAGAGAAGTCTTCCCCAGAACTATATCTTGCAGAACGAAGCTGAGTGAAAAAGCAACTCAGTATCGGAAATAGCAACAATCAAAGACAACGGCTATCAAAGTCAAGCTGTGTGTTTTTCAGGACAACACCAATGATTCGTTTGCTAAAAGACAAGATCCGACAGAGATCTGCGCTAAATCAGAAAGCTTTGGAAATATGCATGGATACAGTTTCGAGATGCATGGGTCAACTGTCTGCTAGCTAAAAGACGAAATCTATGCTAGAAGACAAACCTGCGAGAATAAGACAAGCCTGGTGCCTACCGAATTCAGACGACAGGATTGGCCTGCAAATCTAAAGCTGACCAAAATAATGACGCAAGCAAAGAGCCGTTTGAATTCAATGGATAGATCCGAATTCAAATGATTGTGTCTTCCGATTTCAACTATAAAAGGACAAGTACACTTCTTGGATCCTTTGCCGAAAATACAAGAGAAAAAGAATATACATACAAAGCACATCAAAACAAGAAAAAGATCTTACACCAAATTTCCATTTCTGTGTAAAAGCTAGATTGATTTTGTAATCATCTAAAGTGTTCTTTGTCTGAAAAAGAACAAGTTTGTATCAATTGTAAAATTGAGAGAGTGGAGCTAAGTACTCGGTTTTAAGTACTCAATGGTAGAGAAATCTAGGTGTTCGGTTATACCACTTAGTAGGAGTTGAGTAGACGAATAGAGGAAGGTACTCTTGCATATTCAACTGCCTTGTAAACGGTTTGTGCTCTACCTTTAAAGAGCTCAGTATTGGATTGAAAAAGCCCGGAGGGATTCTGGGGACTGGATGTAGGCGGAGAGGCTGAACCAGGATAAGTCGTGCTGAGTAATTTCTAAGTCTCTCTCAATATATATCTGTATGTGTTGCTTGCTACATTTACTCAGTATATAAATTGTTTAAGCTGACACTGAGTAAATCAGAGTGCTGAGTTGGAAGCTGACCACAAAAGTGTCATTTCCCAACTCTCAAGTAAAACAGTTCTAGTCAGTATCTGACTAAAGCCGTCTTACGCCTCACTCGGCCGTGCTGACCAAAACTGAGTTGTGAAACTCAAAGAATTATATTAAGTCAGCATAATTAAAACGAAAAAGTTATATTAGTTCCTAACCCCCCCTTGCAACTAATTACATGGGACCAACAGAGGCCACTAATCTAGCCCACGCGGATCGTGTTATAAGACAAGCGGAGCGTGGAGGGTGATAGGGGAATTTTGTCCCTATCTTTTAGCGTGAATTACGGTCTAATTGTGGGCTAAATAAGTGATTTTAATTACAAAAATAATGTGTTTTTAATAAAACAACAAAATAAAAATAAATTTTATGCTTTTGATCAATTTCCTTTGTTTTCAGTTAATTTCGGAAAAATAAATGTCAAGCTAACTCGGCCGTCGAGAATTGTATTTCGCAGGTACAAGCAAAGGAGTAAAATCCTCCAACCACGCGGGGCGTCTCTATCAATACGCGGGGCGTACAGGAGAAATTCTTCAATATAAGTTTCAGAAGCTCAGTTACGCGGGGCGTGTTCCAAGCCACGTGAGGCGCCAAAGTCATGATTCGAGCAATTAAACTTCAGAGGCTTAACCACGCGGGGCGTACTCCAACCTACGCGGGGCGTGGCTATGACAAACAGTCTGAATCTGATCAACACGCAGACAATTATCAACGGAATGGGCAAATACGCGGGGCGTCTGCCTGTCCATGCGGGGCGTGTTCATGACATCAGGCCTGAATCTGATCCACACACAGTCAATTATCAACGGAATGGGCAAACACGCGGGGCATACTCCTGGCCACGCGGGGCGTGGTCCGAATAACAAGACTGAACCTGATCCATATGCCAGAAATTGTCAACGGAGTGGGCACCCACGCGGGGCGCCTGCCTGTCCACGCGGGGCATGTCCTGGGGAAATGCAGAAATAATGCAACTTGTGTATTTACAATTTTACCCCCGAGTTTGATGTATAAGTAAGAGTGATTAGCACTCATTTGATTCATTCAATTTTCCATGTATTAGAGTTCCTCACACCTTGAGAGCTTGTATAATCCTCCCGTTACTCCGCCGAAGTGCCGCTCCATCCACATTCACCAAGCTCGAGAGTTCCACCTCCAAGCCCTCAGAGACGACTTTGAGTCCGGTTAGCTAGTCTTAAGGGCCGATTCTTCTTCCCTTTCTACTTGTTAATTAGTTTGTACTCTTTCTATGTACTAGGCTTGGTTGTATCCCGTATTTTCGTATTCCATATTTATAATACATGATTTACGATTCCATTTTCACTATACGTGTTAATGTTCATTGCTTGCTTTGATACTTATAATTGATTGTTGTGTAGGTCGTTTACGAGCTCCAAAATCTATTAGGAATCACATAGGTGTTGCCTCACCGGAGTTGACAAACCGAAAACCGTAGGAATTGACGAGCCACGGAACTTACGGGCCCTAGTTTCTGATCCTAAGAATTAGAGTCGCCTTAAAGGGAAATCACGACTCTAGAACCTCACGGGGTTGTTTGGTCTATAAATAGTCGTCTTTGCAAGAGTGAACTATTAATCGTGTATATTTCGTGTCGTTTATCATAGGTTGTAACTTATCATCTCCCGTATCATTCTAAGAGGACTCGAAATACATGAGAATTGTCTCACCCGTAGTTTAGGAGTAGATTATAGTTGTTACCCAACCAACTAAAGTATTCACCGCTTAGATAACGAGTAAAACCGAATAGTTTAATATTTGTAGATATAAATTCCGTGGATTCGATACCCGGTCTTAACCGGATTATTACTTGATACGACGGGGTACACTTGCCCTTACGTAGTAGCGTCTAGTGGAGTTAAAGTATTTAGAAAGATCACATCCATAGCCTTAGCACATACTTATCATTACACTTTACTACTCTACCAGATACTCATCAGAGGGATGGTTCGAGAAGGGGATGAAGATGCAGCTGACGAGGACCAATTCCAGAGACCCACTCATGCGGAGCGTCCTTCAAGGCACGCGAAGCGTGAGATAGTTAAAGCAGTCTTCAACGTCAAGTACAGAAGAGAGGGAAGACTAGGGTTAAACTTTATCCATTTGACTGCCTTGCCCTTGCCTCTTTCTATTTCCTTAATTTACTCCTTAATTGCCTCCTTCTATTTTCTTAGTGTCATTCCTTAATTTACTCCTTGATTGCCTCTTTCTATTTCCTTATTTTAATTCCTTAAATTACTCTTTTTAATTCCTTAATTTACTCTTTTAAGATTACCCCAATCTACCATTATTTATACCCTTTTAATTAATTATGTAGTTGCCCTTTTGTGTAATTTATTTTAGATTTGTTTTAGGGTTTTTGAGATGCTATAAATACATCTCTTTCTTTGTAATCAAGACAACTTTTATCAATCAATTTTATTATCTTCTTCATTGAAGCTTGTTAGGGTTTTCAACCTCAACAATGGGGGATCTATGATTTTCTACGGATTTTGGGCCGTAAAATCGAGATTCACTCCTTCAAGTTCAGCTTGAGAAGAAACATCTTTGTTAGTTTACGATTAAAACTAACACGTTCCGAAATAATCTGTATCAAAAAGGAAATATATATAATATAAGTGATATCAAGTGAATATAACTCTGTCACGTGATGTCTAAGTCTAAGAGGGTTGAACCAACTCTCGAAGATAGAGAAACGTGGAATCTTTTTAGCGAAATAAAGTAACAACTGCATATCGGATAGCTCGGGAAGTCTCGCTAGACTCAGTTAAAGATCCAATCGTTACCATAATCATGCCCGATCTGAGAATCACGGACCTAGTGGGTTTAAGGGATATTAGACCCTGATATATGGGTACACTTCCTTCTATCAACAGAAGATACGTGACCTATCCAGCTCCACAACTCATAACCGTTTTCTATAGCTTGACATTAGTATAAATAGAGTAAGCTCAGCTCAAGACACATAATAAGTTCGTTCATTCTATTAATCTTATATTACAGCTTTTGTTTACTGATTGTGATCATCCTCCAGTCATTTTATAAACCAACTTAGACATTAGAGCGGGTTCGCCGTACAACGTCCCCTTTTGACATTGCTTCTGTACAGTTGTAGGTTGACACGTGGACTCTCAGTATTCAACCATATTAAAGGTTGGCATGTGGACTTTCGAATAGATGAAGATGTATTTTTAGAATTTAAGTTTAATAAGTTTTTTATTTAGTTGTTATGGAATAAACAAGTTTAGGGAGCTGGTGAGACACTTACAAAGTTCATGGAACTAGTCTACTCTCATGGACAAGTTTAAGGAGCTGGTGATACGAAATAAGCAAGTTTAGAGAGCTGGTGAGACACTAACAAAGTTCAGAGAGCCAATATATTTTTATCGACAAGTTCAGGGAGCTAGTGACACATTAGGCCATTTATTTTTTATTAATTAATCTCTTGATTTTTAAATGGATATATTGAGTTTTTATCAATTATTTTTTAACACATTAAACTTCTAATCATCATATGAAAAAATTAAACTAATGATCATTTATGTTTTAATACATTAACCCATTTTGAACGATCCAGTTATGTATGTGATTCAAATTCTATTGTTAGCGCCCTTGTGTTAACACATCAATTGATATATAGATTGTCACGTTAGATAAGTTTTAATATTTTACTGTAAAGGAGCAACGATATCTTGACAGTTTTACATATACTAAATAGAATTTGAATTATTCAAATAATTGACACGTTAAATAAAGGCTTACTTTGTTAAAAAGAACTGCCCAAATCTTCTCCAGGAAACCGAAAAAAAACTCCTTTCTTCCTCCTTTCTCTTTTCCTTTTTTCCTATCAATCTTCCTATTTTGTTGATATACTTTGAGGATGATGAATGATCTTCCTTCTTCCTCCTCATATCGGGTTAGATTTCTATAATTTTTTTATTGCTTTTTTAGTCACTGTTCATATATTTCATCAGAACTCCTTATCCGTCTGATTGTATCTGCTCTCTATTATTCTGTCGTTTATGCTTTTCTCGGATTTAGCAAGAGCGGAAATGATTTATCTTATCCGTAGATCAATAAATCTACGTGGTTGCAACAAAAAAAAAAGGACTCAGATCCGAATATTCAGAATGTTCTAAAGGATGAAGTTTGGATTGCAGATATCTTTCTACTGATTTAGATTAACGAGAAATATATTGTAGTTTTGTGTTTTTTTGTGCCTTTTATGGGTTCTTTTTGCTCTTTGTAGTCATTTTCATCTCTTGGTGGATATTGTATTTGTTTTAGTCTGTGTGAGGTTTTATTCCTTATATTTTGCTTGTTGTACTTCTTTATTTTTTTATCTAATAAAATTACAAGCATTTTCTCAAAAAAAAAAAAAAAAAAAAAAAAAATTTGTTAAAGAAATTGATTAATGACTTATATCCATTTAGAAGATAAAAATAAATTGATTAGCGGCTAAAATATGCAGCTTACCTAATTATTAGTTGACTTTGGAAAACTATAAACGTCGTTGCATTTTACTCTAAGCTCAAAATGTGGAAGTCAATTAAGGATGTAATTACTTAAATCTATTATGTACTGGTCCAAACCCCGTATTATGTAAAGATATAATTTCTCATTAATTTTATTCATCAATTCTTTTGATTGAAATATTCAAAATAATTAATAAATAAATTAATATAATCAAAACATGTCGTTAAAATAAATAAATTCAATGGAAAATAAATAAAACTTTTTTCTGTTTCGTGTTTAGAAAATGATATATGAATTAATTAGACAGAGTAGTTTTACTTATTTGAATAAGAAGTTACACGCGTCATGTTTCCTCTCATTTTGTTGTAGTGGTCACGGATTCAATGGTTATGGCCCTGTTTGGTAAAGAGCGTTTTGAGATAAAAAGAACGGTTTTGACCAATTTTAGAGGTTTGACCACTGAAACCGCTGATTGGAGTGTTTGGTGGAGAGAGGTTTGGGAGAGAGTTTTGGGATGAAAACGCTAATTTAGGAAAAGCTCTTAAAATGAGTTTTTTCAATTAGCGTTTTGGAATATTAAAATTAATGGACTTTTTTAACCTAATAGATAGACTCTCTCTTCTCATGCGCCAAAATTAATGCCCTTATTCGTCTTTTTACACAAACCGCTATTATCAATCAGCTAATTTTTACCAAACAGGTCTATACAAACAGCTAGTCAAATCATCTAATGTAATCAGCTAACAGCTAATTCCGAAACAGGGCCTATATATGTAATGAGCTTATATCTTTTTATGAATGAAATCAGCTAAGTTTTTCTCTCTCTTAAATCCTCATTTATTCTTCTAGAAATTATCTGGTATCATCTTGTATAGCATCTTTCATTCCCTGTGGAAATTTATCCCGCCATATCCAAACTTCATCTTCTCTCATGGCCGATGGAACTAGGTCTTACGTTATTTATTTATCTATTACATCATCTGGTCCGATCAATTTGAACCATCCGATCCGACCAAATGACATGTGATCCAACTATAAATTTGGTTTGATATCTGGTACTGTTCTAATAATATTGATTTTTACATATAAAGAATATAATTTTATACAAAAGAAAACAAAAGACTATTTTTATTAATTTTTTACAATTTCTTTGAAAATAATAAACTTTTACGTCTAAAGTTAAAGAAAACTAAACGTTTTATTTTCTGAGTTTTATTTTACCGTAACACTCAGAAAATAAAACTTTTATATACCCTATAAGAAAATCATGACTTTATATGCTCAAATGATATTTAAAATGAAAACTACGTTAGATCCACAAGGTTTGACGTTTAAACCACCAATATAACGCTCACCTACCTTGTAATTATTAGATTTAGGTAGATAGGCTTTATTTTAACTGTTCAAAATAATACACAAACAACTAATAGATGGAAAGTAACAAGCCATTAAAAGAGGTTGTTATTTGAAAATTGTGTGGGGTAAAAAATATAATTGAATTAATATATAAGGATCAAAACTGTAAATATCAATAAAGGAAAAAGCAACTAATTGCTGCTTTTAGGAGGTGCCAGACACGCCTCACCTGGCGCGTGTACATCTGGCACCTCCGTGATAGACACTCCCAGCAGTTTGGTTTTTCTTTTAGGTTTATGGAGAGAAGAAAGAGTTTGTAACTCTTTTTGATAACAAACTCCAAAAAGTTACCAATGCTCTAATGGTGGGTTATAACTCTACCTATGAAAGTCACAACCAATCTTTATACAACAGAGATGCTCTAAGTTATGAATATCGTAGATTGGCTCGGTTCGTGGTAACTCCAAAGCCAATCGACTCTGTTTTCAAAATAACATAATCGAGAACTAAAAAAAAAAGGTAAAAAATGAGTAAAAACATAAAATAAAGCATAGTTTTAGGTTTCTCAATTTATTATATTTGCAGCGTGCCTTCTTAATCTTCATAGAGTTTGAATGTTGTTTTTCCTGCTCAAAATTAATAACAAAAGCTCATTGAACCCGAAAAGGACAAAACAAGAATTTTTTCTTGGTGATTTTCAACATAATGACATTAACTTGAAGAGCTATGGAAGCTAATCAAGCTTACTAAGTGTATTTGAGTGGTTTAGTGACCAGTTTTGGTGTTTTTGGGACTGATTCCAACATAATGATGAATTTCTATCTCCTTCCACTCTCTAATATTCAAAACCCTAGTGTGAAAAGCTCTCATACTCACTAAACCTTTTTCTTTATATTGAATTCAATAATTTTCACCCCTCTCTCCCTATCACAACCAAATTGGATTTATAGAGAAAAATATGAGGTGATTGCAATAATTGAAAGCATGGTTCTTAGGTATATGACCCTTTCTGTACAAAAGAGTCGATCAACTTTAAACTTTTGATCCCAAGGTCGATCGTCCTTATCATATGAAAAGTAGTTGATTATGTGTTGCGTGCACGTCACCGTCCAACATTAGATATTTTGGATTTTGGGGAAGGGTTGACCAGTTTTAGAATTGAATTTTAGAGTTGATCGATCTTATTGGACATATTCCATGTTTGAATTTTCTCATTTTCTCTCGAGCTTTGATTTTGATGTTTCGAGACAGATATTAACTAAATCAAACTTACAACTCAAGGTTAACAATAACACATCATAGAAGTCGGAAACATTCGTGCTCATAAATGTTTTGGGTTTTACGCCTTCGAACAACCAAAATTGGTTAAGCGTGAAATAACACAATGAGTGTTAAAAGACTGACTTTTCATAAATGATGGTCGCTCAAAGTTAACAACAACACATCATAGAGGTCGAAAAAATCTGTGCTCATAGGTAACTTAATAGATGTTGAAAGAGTATGTCTAGAGGTCGTGTCTCAAATTTCGGCGAAGAAGTGTAGATATCAGTTTTTCATAAAGGCAATTTTGTTTGAGACTATCTTGTCGACCTAGGATAAGGAAGCAAAAGAATAAACGTTTATGCTGGAAAAGAGAGATGCGAATATATACCTTTTCCTTTTCTCTCTATCTTATATCTGGCTTCTAATGGTGCAGGTAATTAGGCCATGTAAGATCCTTTCCGTGACTATTTTAAGTATGTTTACTTGATAGATCTAGTATGGGATGCGGAACAAGATAAGGAGGGAAAGCTAAAAGAAGAAAAAGTGAATCTGGATTTGGTAACTCAACTCCTTTTCAGCCTCTACCACGAAATTTACCTGGAGAGCCAATTTTTTCAAGAGCCTCTTCTTAGGCTCTTCTACAACCAGAATTCTCTGCTCAAGTTGAGATACAAAGTATTGAAGAGATTGTGAAGCAAAATCTCATGATCTAGGGCCTATTTAGAATCCATAAGAGAATGGCTCTCCCCATGCAGATGTTCCTTAAAACATTGCATATGATTTTAGACCATGGAGTGAGCCTTCATCCAACAAGCATGAAATGTTATCTCCCTTTCCAAATTGCTCTTCAATTGAGAGAGCTCATATTGGCTTTCACTGGCCTCTTCCCTTAACTATCGTACCTCACCATCCTTTAACCTTAAAGCATTAGATAGAGAAGACACAACCTTCTCATCACTCTACAACATGCTCTCTAGGTTGGCTGCATCACCAACACGACTTAAGGCCCATTGATTACGGGCACGAACATCTTCTTCAGCCTTCCATGCCCGATTGGCTGATACGGTAGCCTTAGCCTTCTTCTATTTTTGGAAAAAATTAGCATTTGCACGAGCATCGCCCAACACTTTCTCCAGCTCTTCTACTCGGTGAGAAAAGACCACAAAAACTCTGGTTCCCCTTCTCAAGTTCCTGCACTCAGAGAGTAGAGGCTATAAAATCTTGTTGTGTCTCCTCTATGATTGAAGCCTCACATAGTGCTGAGACAAACAAGTATATTGGTGGTTCATCTCCTCAGATGATGATAGAGCCTAAGCAAAAAATGAAAGGTCACTACTACACATCATACAAAGATAAACTAACCAACCATGACTTACCTTGGCGGAAATATCACACTCAACCTCAACAGGAGTTGACCCCTCTAGAACATTTCCTACGCCCTCCCCCAAAGGGACTTAGGACTTGGGCACAGCCCCATGGGGATCCTCTTCCATAATATCCCCTCGGGATGATTTCGAATCAGATAGAGTGACCACCGAGACATCTTCAGTGGCTACGCACTGTCTTGAGCCAAAGCTTCAACGCTTAGCTCCACAGCAGGCTACCCAACATCCACGTCTGCTTTGGACACACATACCCTAATTAACCTCAACTAGAGGCATATAACCAATAATAACATCGGGCACTAGACTAGCCCATACTGGATTGAGAAGGATGGGCTCGGGTTGACATGTAGTCGCCTCCCTACTTGAAGAAGGTACATCAAGCCCGAACTGGACGTTACCTTCCAGACCCACACCTGTAGATCTTGTACGTGTAGCGTCTTCAAGAGGATTGCCTACACTAGCAGTACCTATATATGTAGGGTCTTCACGAGGATTGCCCATATTAGCAGATCATATACGCGTAACATCTTCACGAGGATGAACCACACCAGCAGATCTAATGTGAGTAGCGTCTTCATACGAAACATCCTAGGGTGGCTTTGACCCCATCACCATATGGGCCGACTCATTCATAGGAACCTTATTTTCCCTTAGGGCAGAAATGCCCCCCGATCACTATGATATCAGTCCTAACTGTGACCTCTCTTTGCTTCCTCACTAACATACGAGCATGAATTGGAAATGATTAAGACCTCCAACACAAAACAAAAGTATAAAAATAAGAAATTCACCTTGGAAGAGACTAGCATACTCATCTATGCTAGTAGTATAAGAACACTCGTACGAGCCTTTTGAAACATAAGGCCAGATACTCCGAAGCATCCCGAGCATGTCCACATAATCCCATTCAAACATCAAAACTCATAAGACGCTCCACCGCCTCCTTTTCTACCTCAGTTAGACCCCCCTCCTTATTCCAACCATAGGATCTTCAGGGGCTGGATTCCAATCCCATCGGAAAGGAAAACCGTCAGAATATGAACTGTTTGCATCCTTCTTATTTGGAGCGATAAGGAACCACTTCATCTTCAAGCCCTTAAAACTATCCTTTTTCTTTGCCAAAAAAGTTGTCCGATATCCTTATGCATTCTCCAAATGATGAGATCGTTTGTGGTTCTCAACCTTGGTATCCAAATACGACAGAAGATAACTCCCTTCAAGGCAATCCCCAAATATTGTGAAATTTTTTCAAAAGCTAAAAGCTCCACCCAGGAATTGGGAGAAACCTAGGAATGTCACAACGAGAAGTCCCTCAAAATGTCTACTACACTATCAAATTGAGAAAATTGCATCCCCAATTCCACATGCTGGGTATAAATACCCAAATAACCGTTGCTACCGGTGTTTACCCTGCAGGAGGCGGAGGGAAGACGAACATCCATTGGTTGCAAGTCAGGACGACTAGAAATAAAAGACTGTAATTTTTCTGCAATCAACAAAATGGTTGTTCCTCAGCTCGAGGTTAACTTTATTCCCAAATGATTTGTCTGCCACTTTCTTCCTAGATGATTTACCCGCCTATGAAGGCTTCTTAGGCACCATAACAAAAGATGAAAGTACTAGAAAAGCAAAAGTAAACAAAAAAACTTATTTTCAAAACCCAACCAAATCACCAGAAAAAGAAGAGCAAGAACTAGTCCGAGAAAACAACAACGAAGAAATGAAAAGTAAAAAGAAACTCACCAACCTCTTCCTCCTTTTATACAGTCGAGGAAGAAACTGAAAGGATGACTACCTTCATTACTAAATAGTAATGATCAAAGAGCATTAACTGCTCCTGGCACGCTCCTAAAAAACATGAAACACGGTGAGCAGGGATAAACCACTGTCAGCTCGAACGACGCCCAATACAGATAAACACGCTCTAACACATCATAAAAAGTAGAGGAAAAGAAAAACAAATCAATCGATAGAACCTCACACAATCTCCTTATCTGTCCTCCCTATTTTCTTAAAAATCTCAAAATATCAAGATCGAGCTCCCTCATACAAGCACCCGGGCTTTTTTTTATTCGGCAAAAACAAACAAGTGAAGCACCACCCGAGGCCACAACTTTCTCGTTCTAAAGAACGATAAACTTTGATCTGGAGGGCATTTGATATCAGACGGATATAAATACATCTATGTGACATCTATGAAGCCTGAGCAATCACTCGGAATCAAGGCTCACATGGAATTGTCACAGATGATCAGTTCACTGAATGACCCAGTCTCACAATCTTGATCCAGGAGATCACCATCGACCCGTTCAAAGATCAACCTATTACAACGTAATCATGCCCAATCTTACCAATCACAGAACAATTGGGCTCGAGGGATACTGAACTCTGATCTATGGGTACATGTTCGCCTATAAAAAATGACACATTACACAACATACTCTAAGACTTACATGATAAATAGAGTAAGACATCCTTCAAGGTACACATTCATTCAAATTCACTAAGCTTATACTCTAGCTTTGATTTATTGTTGTGTATATCCACAAATCGGTCAAAGCTGACTTAGACATTAAATCGAGTTACCTGAACTCCTCCCATATTATAGACTTCTTTGAGGAACTAGATGATTTATTCACACCAATAAGTTTTTTTTTTTTTTTCTGAAAAGTCGACACCAGTAAGTTATGAATGTGTTTTACGCAATTATAAGAAGATCCACTTAAATACACAAACCACAAACTCATTAATTGGATAAGTTAGAAAAAAATACATACACCTCAATAATAAGAAGTATAATTATCAAACGTTTTAAATATATTTTGAAAATTAAATAAAATGAAGGAAAATGTTAAATGTAAACGCCAAACACAATGTCAATTCTCTAGAAGCAAATTGTGGCATTTGATTTTTTTTTTTTTAGCATTTTTCGAATTTATATAAAATAATAAAAGAAAATGAAAGCTTTGATAAACATATAAAGGCTTAAACCATTATTTTGCCCTCAATCTATCTAAAATTTTGTTATTTATCTCATGACCTATTATTTGGTCACATTTGACCCATGACCTATCCCAATTGGTGCAATTTCACACAATCTAACTGGAAACTTGACATAATTATTATTTTATTAGCACGTGACGATATTTTGATACTTAAATTTGATAAATTTTAATCTAGAAATTTATTTATTTTGACATAAGAGTTTATGTGACAAATAAAATTTAAAACGTGTAACGTACCAAGCTCATATGTCAAAATATCATTACATATGAGGGGGGTTAACAGTTTTCTCAAGTTTCCATTTAAATTAGATGAAATTTCACCAATTTGGATAGTTCAGGGGCCAAATATGATCGAATGATAGATCAGGGGCCAAATAACAAAATTTTGAATAGGACAGAGGCTCAATAACACCTTACACCAAATATAAATATAGTAAGGCATTTTTCAAGTACACATTTATTCGTATTCACTGAATTTATACTCTAGATTTGATTTACTATTGTGTATATTCCCATATCGTTTTTAAAAACTGATTTAGACATTGAATCGAGTTAGCCGAACCGAACTCCCTCATATTACAGACTTCTTTGATGACCTAGATGATTTATCCACACCAATAAGTTACGAAGGTGTTTTACACGAGCTCTTATATTAAGTACCGGGTCTTCCATGTCACTTAGAGGACCCCCAATTCACATTTGGACACATGTATTGTGACCCCACGTAATAATTAAAATAGTTAAGCCTCTTTTAATATGCGTGAGTCCATAGATAATCCTGAAGGAACCTTCTCTCTAGGATTTACATACCCACCCCCGCCTCCCACCCACCGCTTTCTTCTTTCTTTTTCTTTTTTCTTCTTTGCTCCAGCCGAATCTGCCGATCTTCCCGTTAGCTGTCTTCCTCTTTGCTGTAGCCTAGTTGAGGAGGAAGAAGGAAGCTTGTCTTCCTTCTTCCTCCTCCCACCATTTTTATATTTTCTTTGCTTTTTGTCTTTGTAGTTGTTTTCTCCTTTTGTTTGTGTTGGTTTTGTTAGTTGGATCCTATATCTTATTAGATCTCTAGATCTGTTGAAATTGCATCTGGTGGCTACAATCTTTATTTTTGTAACTGATAACATCGTGATATTAACCCGAGGACTAAAAGGGATATTCACCTTGAGAACGCCACAAGAAGAACCGGATGGCGGATCTCCACGGTTCAGCTCAGTGAGATCCGCTGGCGAACCTATGAGGCGAATCTCTTCATTCACCTGATTCGCCACTATAACGGCTGGCCGCCGACTCGGCCATAAAGATCATTAATGAGTAATCAATTAGCTAACTGCCAGGTTAGAGATAACTCGTAACCGCCATTAATAGAGCATTAATGGAGACCTTCTAGTTACCTGAAGGTTACGACTTTTTAGCTATATATAGCCTACATCCCTAGGCTATCAAGGTACACATTCTTATAACCTTTGTCAATTCAGTTTGCTTCCTTGAATCATCTTACTGACTTTGGCATCGGAGCTTCCTCTCGTCGAACCCAACGACGCCCCCACAGGGACGGACGTTGACCAGAATTTCGCTACCTGTTATCAATTGGTGCGGTGAACGTGGAATCCTTGACCAAACAAAGGGTTTTTCGTGCACACTAAAAAACTATGACAAACGGAGATCAAAATCCCTCCTTAGGGATTGAAACACCATTAGTTACACCATCTAGTGCTGGCCGCACTGATTCTACTACTCCTGCAACGCACGTCGAAAATAGTATGCCTCCAGATGCTTTCATTAGTATGTGTGCCCAAGCAATTGGAGAACGGTTTGGAACCGAGACAGGGAATCGCCTGCGGTCATTTATGACCCTCCCTCCACACTGGAGCATGGCGTCCACATCGGCCGTATCATCTTGGCCTTTGTTAAGCTTTGGACCGGGCGCCCAAAGTTCTTCATTCCTCCAAGCTCACAACACGGATTCTATGATAACCACCACAACGTCGACTGGCGAACGGCAAATCAATCGTGAGTTATTTCCTGATGGCGCTGAAGGAAGTCAAAGAAATAATTCATCCTTACCGGGTGGATCCGCGAGACCTGGATTAAATCTGGACGGACCCAATATCCCCAGGCATCCACGGACGAATCTTCCCCCTGGCGGATCCAAAGGGCGAACGCACAAAAGGCACAGAAAGGAGAAAGGCAGGCGGTCCAGGTCACTTTCGCCCCGACGACCGAGATCCTCCCATCGTGGTAGATCGCCCCCATCTACTGGTCGTGGACGGAGTAAAAGGCCAAAAGAGACACCCCATCCAAGTGGACCACCACCACCACCACCTTCGGGAACTGTTGGACACATCCCGTTAGGAAGCCAGGGAGGGGGAAACGGGCCGGCTCCCCCTGGCGGAGGAGGCGGAGGTGGAGGTGGCGGAGGAGGAGGTAGTGGAGGAGGTGGCGGATGCGGTAATGGAGGAGGGCATTCGCCATCAGATCATTCGTCTGATTCAAGTTCTTCTTCTTCTTCTCCAAACAGATCGCCACGAAGAGGTCGTCCCAAGGCGGATCCAGAAAATTTTGATGATAGAGTTAGGGCCTTGGTGCTCCATATGAATGAAGAAAATGCTAGGCATAACCCGTTCGCCAATAGGGATTCGCCTTTCGTAGCTTGGATTGAGGCGGAGGAAACAGACAGAGCTTTTAAAATTCCCAAATCTTGCAATATACACAGGAAGTGACAATCCAGAAGCTCACGTTAGAAAATATCGAATACTGCTTAGGCTCAATCGTGCCACCGAGCCCGTGCTCTGCAAAATGTTTGTTACCACGCTGGGGGGCCCAGCCTATTTGTGGTTTCAATCTTTACCTCCAGGTTCGATAAACAACTTTGATCAATTGAGCAGGGAATTTTGCGCTAAGTTCGCCGGCTGTATTCCTCCAGTAGTAAAATCTGGGAAGCTTTTTGAGTTAAAGCAGAAGGCGAATGAATCCCTTCGGGAGTATGTGGACACTTTCAACCAGTTGTGCATACAAATCGTTGATGTGGATATCTCCGTAGCTGTGGAATGTTTCGTAAGAAATACCACCTGTAAGAGTTTGCAGGAAGATCTCATTCGAAAGAAACCCACCAGCATGGCAGAGTTGATGGAGCGTTGTAATTACTTCATAGAAGTGGATGACATTCGCCAAGGTTCACCATCATCGCCGAAAAGAGACAAAGGCGAATCTCGTCCCCGAGATAGAGACAGGGACAAGCGTCAGGACTCTTCCTCTAGAAACCGGCGAAGAGATTCTAAGAGCAAATCAACGTTTGTCACCTCTTTCACACCTCTCAATGCTTCTAAAAGTGAAGTCCTTATGTGGATCGAGAATAGTCAACACAAACGGAGCATTTCATACCCCAAACCAAAGGGAGGGGAGTACACCAATAATGGTAAAAATCCTAAAAACTATTGTAAATATCACAGGAAAAATGGCGACGACACTGACGCATGCTGGGTGTTAGCTCGAGAGATCGAGCGTCTCATAGAGAGGGGCAAATTGGATCGGTTCATCCAAACTGAAGGCAAAAAAGGAGATGGTGATAGACCCAAGGAGGACCCAAAGAAGAAAGGAAAGGGTACCATCAATGTCATAGCAGGCGGACCTGGATACCAGCCAATGCTAAAAAAGGCAAGGACTGCCGCCCTTGACAGGACGTCGTTAAATCGCCCCTTTTCCGATGTAGGTCCTGAGATATCTCCCTATGCGGATGCACTGGTTGTCACTATGATGGTGGAAGGCTGGGAGATGAAAAGAGTAATGATTGATACTGGGAGTTCATGCAATGTCATCACCAGAGGAGCTTTCGCCAAACTCATGATTGATCCCGTTCAATTAGAACCAACTGTGGTCGATATCTTAGGAGTGACGGGACATACTATCCAAACAAAAGGCCAAGTCACTCTGGATTGTGAGCTTACAGACGATGATCAAGTCTGGAAGGGTGATCTGGAATTTTCTGTCTTGGATGGTCAGTTAGCTTACAATATCATCCTCGGACGGCCCTTTATCTCCGAAGTTGCAGCCCTTATCTCCATACGCCACTTAATACTTTACATTCCTACGGCCACGGGAGGTGTAATGATCAGAGGTAGCCAAAAGGTGGCCCAGGAGACATATTCGGCATCACTAATGATTCGCCCACAATCTAAGGAGGAAGATGAAGAGGAGCGCGTCACAATGACCTTGGGCGAGACCGAAATGTACCTTATGGCGGATGAAAAGCAGGTGCGAATGGCTAAAGGGCTCAAAGACGAAATTAAAAATGCAATCACCAAAGTGCTCTGTGAGGCGGAAGATGTCTTCGCATGGAAGGATGAAATTCTCCCAGGAATCAGTCCAGACGTGATCACTCACAAGCTCAACATTCATAAAGATGCAGTTCTCGTGGCTCAGAAGCGGAGAAATCACGGCCCGGAAAGGCAGAAGGTGATAGAAGAAGAGATCACCAAGCTCCAGCGGGCGGACGCCATTGAGGAAGTGCTTTACACACAGTGGTTGGTGAACGTCGTTTTGGTGAAAAAAGCAGACGGATCTTACCGCATGTGCATCGACTTTACGGATCTCAACAAAGCTTGCCCCAAAGACAACTATCCTTTGCCATGTATTGACATGCTTGTAGACGGAACCGCCGGTCACGCCATGTACTCCTTTACTAATGTGAAGTCAAGTTATCATCAGATCCCCATGGAGCCCTCAGATAGAATCAAGACCTCGTTCGTAACATACCAAGCCACTTATTGTTTCAAAGTTATGCCCTTTGGGCTTAAGAACGCGGGTGCAACTTATCAGAGGATGATGAACAAGATATTCGCGGATAGTAAAGGGGATAACTATTCTGTCTATGTGGATGACATGATCATCAAAAGTACGACCATAGAAAAGCATGCGGATGATATAAAAGAGGTACTGGACGTACTCTGATGCCACAACATTAAGCTGAACCCGGAGAAGTGCACTTTTGGTGCGACGTATGGAAAATTCTTAGGGTTCATGATCAGCGAAAAAGGAGTTAGCCCAAATCCTGACAAGGTTAAGGCTGTCCTAGAAATGCAAGCACCATGAAATATCAGAGAAGTACAACGCCTTAATGGGCGTATCATAGCCTTGGGCAGATTTATCTCTTGTTCAGCTCGCAGATGTCAGCCCTTTTACGAGGTCATTAAGAAGCAAAAGGCATTCGAGTGGAATGAGGATTGTGAAAGAGCCTTCGAAGGAATCAAGCGGTTCCTCACAGAGCCACCCATGATGAGTCGACCTTTGAAAGGAGAGGACCTCTACATGTATGTATCAGTTACGGATAAAGCCGTGTGCACGGTCATGATACGAGAGGAGGATGGCCAGCAATTTCCGATTTATTACGTGAGCAAGATTCTGAAAGACGCTGAAACCAGATATTCAAAACTTGATAAAATGGCGATGGCTGTTGTCACCATGGCAATCCGCCTTAGGCCATATTTTCAAACGCATACTGTAGTGGTTCGAACAAATATACCAATGAGAAAGGTGTTGCAGAAACCAGACACTTCGGGAAGATTGATGGAATGGGCAATCCGCCTGGGCGAATTTGATGTAAGATATGAAAGCAGGTCAGCTTTAAAGAGTCAAGTTCTGGCAGACTTTGTGAACGAATTCACTAATGAAGGGATGGATCATCCCAAGCCTCCAATAGAGGAATGGACAATGTACACCGACGGCGCTTCCTCGACGGATGGAGCTGGTGTAGGCGTTGTGATCAAGGGTCCCCAATACATAAAATTACGGTACGCAGCAAAATTAAATTTCCATGCAACTAATAATGCTGCTGAATATGAAGCTCTGATATTGGGATTACGCCTACTCAAAGAAATCACTCCTGAGCGGATTGTGATCTATAGTGATTCCAAGCTAATGGTCAACCAAGTAATCAAGAATTACGAGGTGAAAGACGAGGTTCTGGCCAAATACGTAGCAGAAGTCAAAAAATTGCTGGATCACCTTAAGACTAAAGAAACTAAATGGGAACTGATTCATGTACCAAGGGAGTCCAACACAGAGGCGGATCATTTGGCCAAAATGGCCTCTTGCGAGGAAAACTGGACAGATCCAGATTGTCCCTTCGAAGTTAAAATAGCTCCAGCCTTCGCCTCAGAAGAAGTATCCCTACTCACAACAGTAGAAGATGATTGGAGATCGGTCATCCGCCAATATCTGCTAAATGGAACCTTACCTGAGGACAAAGAAGAGGCACGACGGATAGTTAGGAGAGCGGCTTATTTCTCCATGATCAATGATGGCCTTTACAGAAAATCCTTTAGCCATCCCTGGTTGAAGTGCATTCTGCCGGAAGAAGGACAACAAATCCTCAAAGAGCTACATGAGGGATCATGTGGGGCTCACGAAGCATCCGCCACCATCTTGAAGAAATCCAGATTAGCAGGTTTCTACTGGCCCACGACAGAATTGGATGCCCAAAAGTTGGTAGAATCTTGTCACAGTTGCCAGATTCATGCGAATGAATCACATACTGCCAAACATATCCAGAGGCCCATCATAGAAGGACGGCCATTCGCCCTCTAGGGAATAGACATCGTTGGCCCATTTCCTCCGACTCGCCGACAGAGGAAGTACGTGGTAGTGGTAGTGGACCATTTCACCAAGTGGGTAGAAGCCGAAGCTGTTTCCTCCATCACTGCAGAACGAATGGTGGAATTTGTCAAAGACAACATCGTGGGAAGATACGGTGTTCCACATACCATCATCACCGACAATGGAACACAGTTCAATTGTGACGAATTCAAGGCTTTCTGTGAAGAGTTGGGCATCCTGAACAGATTTGCCTCCGTTTATTATCCCCAGTCCAACGGAATGACTGAAGTTACCAATCGGACGATCGTAAAGGGGATAAAGAAGAGATTGGGAGAGCATGACAAAAAATGGGCGGACCAGCTGACAAGCGTTCTATGGGCTTATCGCACCGCCCCAAGGACAGCCACAGGGGAAACACCATTCGCCCTATCTCATGGTGTCGAAGCCATGATCCCAGTCGAAATACAGGTCCCCAGTGATAGGGTGGCCTTTTATTGTGAAGAGGACAACGATAAACGGCTAAGGGAGCATCTAGATCAGATAGAAGATCGTAGGGACCAATCCTATGTGCGCATGGCGGCATATAAACAGCAGATTGCAGCTTACCATGATAAAAACACCAAGCTTTTGGATCTAAATGTGGGTGATCTTGTGCTCCGAAAGGCTGACAAAGTCTAGTCTCGAGAAGGTAAGGGCAAGTTAGGGCTCAACTGGACGGGTCCATATCAGATAGTGGACAAAATTGGATTCGCCACATTTAAAATCCAAGACATGGAGGGCAACACACTGCCACGCATATGGAACCTCCAAAATCTCCGCAAATATTTTGTCAGAAAATGAAGTGTACACACGGTCTTGAGTACTCTTTTTCCTTTAATAAGCTTTTTTCCCATGTGGTTTTTCTTATTAAAGGTTTTAACGAGGCTCACCTATAAGACCTACTTGCTGTAATAAAGCATTTCTCCCATTAATAAACATCATTTGTTCTATTATCTATATTCTTTTTAAAGTTTATTGCAGCAATATCAATATTTCAGTCTTAAAAAGAAAGGGGGCATCCAACGCTCTCCACATTTACAACGTATCACTATCTTATAGCTACTTTCTTTTCGCCTTAAAGACATAAGAACATCAATCTTATGGGCGGATCCGTCTCTAAGCGGATCCCAATCTCCAATAGAGTTAAAACGATCCTTGGACGCAAGGTCTTTACACTCTCTTATCCTTCCCAGAGAAGGAATCATAAGTCTTACGGGCGGATCACTTCACCTTAAAGATAGGTAGCAAATTGATCCCCTGGGCAGCTTTACTTCCTCTAGAAGGAATAAAACAACTTCTAACCTTCACAAAGGTTCATATGATGGAGTATGGCTGGCCACCTACTCCAAATCCTAGATATATATTTCCTTACGCAAACGTAAAGGTGAAATAACATAGCTTCCATAAAGGATTAAAGCAAATTGTACTTAAAAGTGTTTTTACAATGTCACAAATAAAAACAAGCTAAGTAACAATGGGAGCATCCTCCTTCGCGCTTTCCTTGCTCACGGCGCTTGCTTGGGGATCTTCCTTCTCCACATCCACAGATACGCCGGCCGGAGGTACCTCCTTATCCACAGAGGATGTAGGGCCAAGGGGAAGAGTCTGGTCAAGAATCGGACCTCCATCCGCCTTAGGGGGCACCTCCTCAAGCTCATCTAACGCGACTGTAGTGGACGGCTTGGTTTCCTCCATAGGCCCCTTCATCCATCTCCGAACATAATCACGGAGGTACTCCTTAGCATCTGACATTTTGTCGAATTTCGCCAGATCCTCTGGTTCGGGGATGGCGAATTACGGATCTGTGAAATTAGTCTCAGGATGCGCCAGCGAGAAGTACGCCATGAGCATTTCGCCGTAATAAAAGGCTTGCTCACCCGCCATATATTCAGCTTCTCTAAGGGCGTCCTCGTGGCTTTTGGCATCAGACACTATCTTTGCCTTTAACTTCTCAATTTCTGCGTCCCTAAGAACCAAGGCGGCTGTGGCGGAAGCAAGGTTGGCATTAGCGGAAGCGAGGTTTGCATTAACAGAAGTGATATTTGCATTGGCTTCCGCTACCTCTTTCTCCAATTTCTCGATGGTCGCCTTATCCGCCACGTTTTGGAGGAGTTCTGTTTCCATGGTACGTATGCGAGAATACAACTGTCAAAAACAAACAATTCAGTCAAAAAGCAAAAGGGAATGAATGACCAATATTTTCCGCAAAACGAAATCCTTGCTAAAGGAACTCACCATGAGGAGCTCCGTTTTCCCCTTTTGCGCATGAATGGAACCAGGAATCTGGTTATGGTTCCTCTGCACTTCGCCCACCTGACCCAAGGCCTCATCCAAATCGTTTAGAATGGATTCATTCTCGAAAGAACCTTGTGCTCCAAATTTGGCGGACCAGTATCCACCGATATCGGGCTTCGCCGTCTACACAAACGTTCTAGGGTCAGAACTCAAGTCCAAAACTTAATGAACAAATAAAGATCAAAGGTAACCTACCTGTGTAATCTCCCCAGCAGGCTTGGCGGACCTCAGGGCATCCGCCATAAGCTTAAGACCTCTAGTGGTGTTAGGCTTCCTCCTCTTTAGTGGCGGCTCAACCACTGTTTCTGCAGGACGTTTTCCAGTATCCGCTTGAGGATTCGCCGCTTGATCTTTCTTGTGTGCTTGAGCCTCCAGAAACTTCTTACGCTTCTCTGCAAGAGCGTGATTGGCCTTAGATAAACCCCTGCCAAGGAAAACATTAAAGTAATCAAAGTTCACGAAGAAATGAAAGGTACCTTGGTCAAATTGCGTAATCTTTGAGTAAATGAATTGATCCCCTTCCCGGCGAATCAATGGAATATCACTCATCATGAAAGCTAAGGCATCCGCATATGTCCATGCATCCGCCTTGATCTGCTTCATGAGCTCCGCCACCTTCTCATCACTATCCGTTAAAATTCGCATATCGCCCGCCATATGTAACGGCATGGGATTCCAAAATGAAGGAAAACCCAGTGGTTCGCCATCTTTTATCTTCACGTAGAAGAATCTCTCATCCCAGCAATGAACATTGGACATTTTGTCACTAAAGGGCGAATACACTCCGAATTTGGCGAACGAAAGATAGGATTCGGACTTCCGTTTTGATGGTTTGTGAAAAGCTCTAAAGATACGACCCGTATATACTACTCCTAAATTTGAGGCGAGGTAGCAGTCTAAAGCGATATCCAACCAGCAGTTGAGATGTAGCTGGCTAACCGTAATGTCAAAGTAGGAGAGGATGTCCGCCATCATCTGTGGAAGAGGAAGTCGGAATCCTCTCTCCACGTGACTACAGTATACTGTAAGGAAACCGCTAGGCGGACAGGAAAGACGTTGATGAGATGCGGCAAGCTGAGTTTCATAGTTCTTGATCCAGGGGAAGCGATTCGCCAGATCCACTAGATCCGCGGCGCTCATACGAGACAGAGTAGACTCCGCTCGGGGATTCTTTTTCTTAGGAGGAATTGAAGAAGAGGCCATTGTCTCCGGAAACCACCTAGATGCACCGGCTGGAACGACGTCGGAGACAGAAGGAAAAAGAGTCGGGTTCCTAGTGGAACGAGTTTGATAATGATTACGCGCTGAGTTACTAAACCCAGCTAAATCAGAGTTAATCGTGCCCTCGGAAGAAGAAGAGTTCTCCGATGACGAAGTAGTCCAACTAAAGTCGACTTCTATTTCGGGAGAAGAGGTTGAATTAAAAAGTTCCGAAGTTGATCTAGAAAATGAAGACGAACTTCTAAACATCCAGAGAAAAGTTAAACAAAAGAAAGTAAACTTACATGAGAAATCGGAAGCTTGGTGCGAAACTCTGAAAAATTCTTGGAAAAAGCTTCAAGCAATAGAGAAAAAACGAAGAAGTGAAGAAGAAGGGGAAAGCGAGAGAGGAAGAAGAAAGTTTTCTCCTTCCTAGGACAGTGTGTCCACTACACGTGTCATTCATCCATTGGCATTGAACAGTGTGCTCATTAAATGCATGTGTTTATGACGGCGCGCGGAAGATCAAAAGCCCTAAAGGACTTTAAGGGCATTTTTGGGGGGCTTCTGATAACATCGTGATATTAACCCGAGGACTAAAAGGGATATTCACCTTGAGAACGCCACAAGAAGAACCGGATGGCGGATCTCCACGGTTCAGCTCAGTGAGATCCGCTGGCGAACCTATGAGGCGAATCTCTTCATTCACCTGATTCGCCACTATAACGGCTGGCCGCCGACTCGGCCATAAAGATCATTAATGAGTAATCAATTAGCTAACTGCCAGGTTAGAGATAACTCGTAACCGCCATTAATAGAGCATTAATGGAGACCTTCTAGTTACCTGAAGGTTACGACTTCCTAGCTATATATAGCCTACATCCCTAGGCTATCAAGGTACACATTCTTATAACCTTTGTCAATTCAGTTTGCTTCCTTGAATCATCTTACTGACTTTGGCATCGGAGTTTCCTCCCGTCGAACCCAACGACGCCCCCACAGGGACGGACGTTGACCAGAATTTCGCTACCTGTTATCAGTAACTTTTTCTGCTTTAGCAAGAACAGAAATGGTAGATCTTATCCGTAGATCACTGGATCTACGTGGTTGTATAAGAAAGGACTTAGATCCGAAGTTTCAGAATGGTTCAAATGTTGAAGATTGGTCTACAGTTGCTTTACGGCGCATTTGGAGCTATGATAAATATATGTTTCAACTGTTGTTTATGTTCGATGTGCCTTTGATGGCCCTTTTTGCTTTTAATAGCCATTTTCTTGCCCTAGTGGACTATGTATTAGGCTTAACCTATATGTATGTGAGGTTTTATGCCTTACTGGTCTTATCTTGTACTTGCAATTTTACTACTTAATGAAATATTAGCATTATTATAAAAAAAAAAAATATGCGTGAATCCATGTTACACGTGTCAAAATATATATGGAAGGTCCTCCATTTGACCTAAAGAACCGAATGCTTCTAATAATTTATCGTTTTACACAATTATAAGAAGATCCACTTAAATACACAAACCTCAACCTCATTAATTGGATAAGTTAGAAAAAATATATACACCTCAATAATAATAAGAAGTATAATTATCAAACATTTTAAATATATTTTGAAAATTAAATAAAATGAAGGAAAATGTTAAATGTAAACGCCAAATACAATGTCAATTCTCTAGACGCAAATTGTGGCATTTGTTTTTTTTTAGCATTTTTTGAACTTATTTAAAATAATAATAATAATAAAAGAAAATGAAAGCTTTGAAGTGATCATCAAAAATATAAATATCTCATCCGTATTGAGAGGCTTCAATTCATGCCTACGCCTCCTACGCAACACTCATAGTAATCTCCTACTTTCCCCTACCTTTTTTCCCAAACACCATTTCTGCAGAATGGGTTGCTATGGTTTAACCATTCCGGGAACCGACGCCTCTCTCTTCCACCACTCCACCGCTATCTCCACCCCTCCCATAACACCCAGACCTGACTCAATTCTCCGTTTCAAGCCCCTCACGCGTGTCCCTGTTTCTTCGTTCAAAACTAGGGCTGCTGTTCGTGAAACAATTCCCGCCGATTTTAGCTTCTACGAGCTTCTAGGTATACCGGAATCTGGTTCCTTGATTGAGATTAAGCAGGCGTATAAGCAATTGGCTAGGAAATATCACCCGGACGTTTCGCCACCGGATCGGGTTCAGGAGTATACTCAGAAGTTTATTCAGGTACAGGAAGCTTATGAGATTCTTTCGGATCCAAGAAGTAGAGCTGTTTATGATCGGGATATGGCTCGGGGTCTTCATCTTGCGTTTTCTGCTAGGGGACGGTACCGAAACGACGAGGTATATGTTGAATGTGTTTTTGTGGTTAATTTGATGCATGTTTGTGGATTTTGATGTTAGTTTTTGTTATTTTTATCTGAGAAATCGAAGGTTGAACAGAGCTTCATCTGCTCTTACAAATGTTGCTTTTGAAAATTTGGTTTATGGTTCTTTCCATATATCTTTTTATATTGTTTCCTCCAAATTTTGACATATTTCTTCATTAATTAGAGATTTGGGGCTGCAGACAAAGTTTTCCAATAAAGGAAGACTCAATTGTTGAATCCCTTCGTGTTTTATGGACCCAATTATTATTCTGTCGTCGACTATCTCAAGTAAAAACTAGTATTTAATTACAGAGAGCTAAGAATTCAAGTTCTGATTTCAATTTTTTTTTTAATTAATTGGGGCTGGAGACCATGTTTTCCAACAAAGAAGAAATGTTGAGACTTTTCGTGTCTTATGGACTCTGTCATCGACTATCTCAAGTAAAACTAGTATTTAATTACAGAGAGCTAAGAATTCAAGTTCTGATTTCACAATTCTGTCTTTATAGACCCAGTTTGCATTTGGGCCAATTGCTTTCTTTTTTCTCTTTCTTTTTACATGTTTTATTATTTAAAATTTGATTCCTTGACTCGTTCTATTTAGAATTATCTTCTGGTCTGCTGAAAGAACTTATGATTTGCAATATAATAGATTACTGATTCAGTTTCTGTTTAATCAGGATCTGGAAGTGAGAAGTGATTGGAAGAATCGCTGGGAATCTCAGCTATCAGAATTGAAAAGAAGAAGCATGAACAAGGAAGCAGAAGAAGATGCAGAAGAGAACTTATCGTGGGCAGCTCGAATGCGCAGGCAACGAGAACGATTAGCACAAGAAGTATGACTAGGTTCTTATCTTATCCTGTATGTATAAACACGTCTTTAAACTTTTGACATGGTTGTTCTTGAGAGAGTAATGAAGATGCTGTCTGGTTAGTATAGGCTAATAGCCGAATAGATAGTTGAAAATTTGGAAATCTTGTATAGTTGTTTTTGTGACCATGTCGAAGACATCAACTGGCGGTTTATGCTGTAAATATTTTCTCAGTAATATGATCATCTTTTAGGAAGAAGCTTTTTGTTCTTTGCTGTGCAGGCTGAAACCAGTGCTATGAACTCCTCTGTTTCTCAGTTTTATTTTTCTTTTGGGTTACATTTTACATGGAGATATCAGATTTAAGATTGAAACTTTATGGTCAAAATTGTGGATTGCATATGAAATGATAGACATGGTTACTGGGTGTTTAGTTGCAATCCTGAGTAGATTTGTTGTTTCCTCCATCCACTTGAGGAAGGAAGTAGATGGGATCTGATGTCAAAACTTTTAGTTTGAGATTTGGGTTTGATTTAGTTGGATTGTGCATAATTATTATGATGATGATGATGTGATAGAAAGTATCAATTTAGAGGTTTGAAAATCGAGGTATGCTGTGCGGGGCCATTGAGGAGGATGGGTAGTAGGCCGGTAGTGGGGGGCAGTAAAGGTGCACAAATCATAGGAAAAATTAGAGACTTTTTTCTAATGAAAAAGAAAGTCATTTTTACGAAGAAAATAAGAAGGAAAGAAGAAAGAAAGTAACAAGTAATTGGCATTATTTGCCAATTTCCACTACGGCAAGGATAATAATTTTTAATCAAACTTCCAACAATTTAATGGGTAAGTTTTTTTTTTTTTTTTTTTTTTTTTTTTTGTAAAAATTTCCACTAATTTTAAGGGTTAATTACAATCATGGTAACTGAACTTCTCTCTTTTTACATTTTGGTATCTCGGTTTTATCTTCTCTTTCACACTTTTCGTATATGGATTTTATTTTTGGACAAAAAATTATATAAATATGATTTTATCTTCTCTTTTACACTTTTGGTATATGGATTTTATTTTTGCACAAAAAATTATATAAATATTATTTATTACAATCAGTTAGCCATTAAAAATGTAGGTAAATTACAATCATGGTACTTAAAATTTAGTTGCTTTCACATTTTGGTACCCAAACTTTATTTTTTCATAAGAAAATACTTAAACTTATGATCCGACAATATAATACTTATAACATGATACAATCGTTTAATTACTAAAAATATTTTGACCAAACTTCAATATGAAATCTACTTAAGTTGTAATGACAGTTTAATCTTTTTTTTTTAATTTATAATCTCTAATTTCTCTCTCTTTCATTTTCATTCTTCTCTCCCAAAAACAATTCCGTAGCTCTTTGAATTCCTATGTTCTATTTTTTTAAATATCCACTACTAGGCGTTTTTTCAACTTCAGATAATGAAGTAACCATTGTTTTAATTTCAATCTAGCCATGCATTGGTAGGGAGACCTTAACTTGCAGTGAATACACAAGGGATGTGATGCGAGTATGATATTCATTTGATTCTTTCTCAATCTTAGTCAATAAATAACCAATAATACTTCAGAAATATAGAGGGGCTGCGGTTAGAAGATGATGCGATAGAAATAATACTTCAATCAATTTAGAGACATAGTTGACGAAAAAACAAATCAATTTTGGGATATTATGAGAAAATTTGCATAGTTTTACAGTACGACTCATTTGTTAACATTTTTTATTTCATTGATTCTGAATTCCTTGGATTTTTTTTTTTCAATTTTTAGGGATTCAAAGAGGTAAGCAATTGTTTTAGAGATAGAAGAATAAAAAATGGAAAGAGATAGAAGGAGAAGATTAGAGATGGAAAGAAAAGTCTAAATTGTCTTTATAACTTAAATGAGTCACACATTTGTGCAAAAATGAAATCTATGTATCAAATGGTAAAAGAAGTTGAAGTTCAAGTATCATATTTGTAATTCACCCATGTTTAGATGGTTATCACCCATGTTTAGATGGTTAACCGGTTGTAGAAGGTAATAGGTAATATATTGTTAAGTTCATATTTTTTTTTTATACAAAATCTGAAATCTAGGTAATAAAGTGTGAAAGAGACTGGTTCAAAAAAAAAAAAGTGTGAAAGAGAGTAATGTTCAAGTGCCATAATTTAGGGCAAATTACAAAAGTAGCCCAATTGAGTGGCCGATTATATATTTAGACTCATTACAACATCTTTCACTAAATTAGACACTTTTAAAGTTAACTTTACCGAAATACCCTTAGTATATATATTATTACTTAATATATTTTCTGCGGAACATAATTTGTGCGGGACAACTGTGGAGCGATTTTGTGAGATTTTTGCTATGTTTTTTATGTTTTTTTTTCTTTTTGCGATTTTTACTCGTTGATTCTCCACCTCTCCTTTAACTCATTTTCTTACTTATTTCTTAAGATTTCCCAAATCAGTATATGTTGATAAACTAAAAAAATAATTAAATATGGTGCCAAATTTGCCAAATTTCTTCTATTAGTTGCAGTTGAATTCGAATACCTTAATTAATGTCTGTAAAAGAGATTTACATTTGGCTTTTACATGTCAATCAATAATAAAAATATATTTTTGGTGCGATTTTTACTGCGATTTTTCATTCAATGACAAAGGTCGAAAAGAAAGTATAAGAAAAATATAAAAACAAAACTACTTCACAGTTATAAACTCCTTCACACTAGAAAACAAAATAAGCTTAAAATACTTTGCTGTTGAAGCAATTGCGAAGACAATTATCTTAACAGTTAATGTAATCCTTTCGCAATGAAAGCAACTGCAGAGGAAATTCAAATGACTTATATGAATTTACTTCACAATTGTTTCTACCGCGGAAGGTTTTCATGACTGCGAAATTATCTTCCTAGTAAAATAATAGGATTTTTAACATTCAAACATGCAAATACATATCGAATAAGTTTCCAACAAGTTTCTAACATAATTCTAATCCTAACAAGTTCTTAAATCACTAGAAAAGCTGAACCTAGAATCACACCACATTTGTTTCTGCAGAAATTATATTCCGCACAAAACATGTTAAGTGATAATATATTCTTTCTTTTTTCTTCTTCTTTTGGTGTTGCCAAATTTCAGGCCACCTGCCTTCTCTCCGATCAACCGGTTCACAAAACACATCATCTTCCTCTTCATAGTCATCCTCGTACCTCTCAACTACATTGACACTCATTCTCTTGGGACATTCATTGGAGCGATGACCCGACTCATTGCATCTAAAGCACTTGAATGGAGCCCGCTTAACATAAGGGTTATTACCCCTATGAGGTGGTGCCGCCCTAAAATGCCTTACATCCCCGCTAGGTCCTTTACCCACAATCAGAACCTTGGTGCCACTCGAGCTAGCAACGCACTTTCCTTTATCAATTCCCTTGGAAGCTTCTCTACCACCATCACTTCCCGACCTCCTATACCCATCACGTGCTCTCACACTTAGTTGAGACTCGACTTTCAAAGTAATGTTTCTAGCATCTTGAACCTGAATCACCATTTGTGTTCTGCTTCTATCTTGTATGTTGTACCTTACCTCTTGAAGATAGCTTGAAGTTTTTTGACTTTTGGTTTCTGACAAATTTTCCTTTGCTGAAAGCCGTAAGAACTCCGATACGAGCTAAAGATGTATTGCTCATAATCGGGTGGCAATGACCACTCCCTCAACATCGATTTCATCTGCAACCAAGACCTTATCGGCTCCTTTCCTCCTATTCTTCTCTCTTCCTTCACATGATCCCACCAAACTGAGGCTCCCCCTTTTAACCGGTATGCTACCAACCAAACTTTTCTACCATCCGGTATTCCCACATCTTCAAAGAACCTCTCTACTTTCAAGAGCCAATCAAGAAACCCTTCAATGTCAAGTTCGTCCCAAAGGCCGGTCATCTCTATCAAAGTTTCCCCCATATCTGCCTCTAACATTTACATTCTCCATATAGGGATCCCCTCCACTATAATTCCTTCTTCTATAACCACCTACATCAACATCATTCACAATATCCACATTCCTAGCATTCATAACATCAACATCATTCACAACATCCATATTCCTAGCATTCATATGCCTAGGGCCAACAACATCAATATCATTACGGATACCCGTATTCCTAGCAATCCCGTGGGGTTCAAAATCATCAAAAGCATCCCCATTACTATCACTATCGGCATTTCAGATAATAACGGGATTAGGACGCCTAACCTCATGAACCCAACGAGGGCCCATTGTCTCAGGGGTGGTTTCGGGTGTCGTTCGGGTTGAGGCTGAGTAGCCTCTTCTTGCTTCGGTGAGGACCTCTGGTGGGTTGTGGGTGAGTATTTCGGCTCAAGCTTGAGTTCTTCAATGGAGAGATCTAACTCTCTTATACTTGCTTGATGCCTTTCATTTTGCTCTTGAAGAGTATCACTCAATCTCTTCATAAAGGATTCTATCTCTTCAAATCTTTTACCATTGGACTTTATAGCTTCTAGTTGGGGACGTTGTTGAACCATTACCAAGAAGAAGTCTCCGGAAAGGAAAATGACTCGGTTTTGATACCAACTGATACAGATCGATCTTGAAGTGAAGATTTTGATCTTAAATCCACAAAGAACTTTCTTCTCAAGCCTATGCTTGAAAAAGTTAGCCCCAAATATTTGATAAAACTCTCAATGATGGAGGCTAGAAATTCATATTCATTAAAAGTTATGTTTCATTACAAAATAAGAGGATTATATACCTCCCTTTAGGTTAGGTAAATATACCAACATACCCCCACTAGGGTTACAATTTAGGGCTAATTACAAATCTAGCCCAATTAAGAGGGGCCTTTTACATATCTAACCCACTTTGCTTCCATCTTACCAAATTAGACACTTTCAACTATTTTGGACAAAATTACCCTTAGTTCTATTCAATCATCGATCTTCTTCTTCTTCTTCTTCTTCTTCTTCTTCATTTCAACTTCTTCTTCGGTTCATCTTCTTCAATTTCTGATACCAATCATTAGCAATTTTTGAGATTATTGACGTATTATATTCAATTTCCCGTAAAAAAGGTATGTTTTTAGCTTATACGCTTGCTTTTCTTGTTGGTCTTGCCTCTTTCTTCATCTGTAATGGTATCGTTTCAATTTCCTCTATTTTCCACAATTTTTCTCAATTTTCCCCCATTGCTGTCGCATTTGTGACGAAATTTGTCGCATTTTGTCACAAATGCAACAAGAGTTATCGCATTTCGTCACAAATGCGACAAGAGTTGTCGCATTTCGTCGCAAATGCGACAACTCTTGTCGCAAATGCGACAACAATGGAGGAAAATTGAGAAAAATTGTGGAAAATAGAGGAAATTGAAACAATACCATTACAGATGAAGAAAGAGGTAAGACCAACGAGAAAAGCAAGCGTATAAGATAAAAACATACAATTTCTACGGGAAATTGAACATAATAATAATCTAAAAAATCGTTAATGATTGGTATCAGAAATTGAAAAAGATGAACCGAAGAAGAAATTGAAACAAAGAAGAAGAAGAAGAAGAAGAAGAAGCGGAAGAAGAAGAAGAAGAAGAAGAAGAAGTGGAAGAAGTAGATCGATGATTGAATAGAACTAAGGGTAATTTTGTCCAAAATGGTTGAAAGTGTGTAATTTGATAAGATGGAAGCAAAGTGGATTAGATATGTAAAAGACCCATCTTAATTGGGCTAGATTTGTAATTATCCTTACAATTTAAGAAGATGAGAATAGGGGTAGAATGAGATAATTGGTATAAATGGGAATAAGAAAAATAGAACTAATGACAGAAATAGTAAATAGTGTGGTAGCAAAACAATAAATAAAGTGGTGACAACTCTTGTCTCCTCAAAATTAGTTTGGTGAAGAAGGCATCTCAATGGACCCCGCACGCCGTGCCATATATAACCCACACAACGTATGAGTCCAGTTCCGGGTCTCTCGCAGGTTTTGTGCCTTTCCTCGTTTCAGCTCTCCTTATTGCGTTCGTAGCGGAGATGTGCTCAGACATTAATTGTGGAATCTTTTCAAAATATAAATATATCATCATTTTCTTCATAAAAAAAATAAAAATAATATTATGTCATGGTTTTAGTGTCATGATTTTAGGGTTCTACTTATACATAGTGAAGAGAACAATCATAGTCATCTCCAACTTTCCATTCCTCTTCCAAAAGCTTGTACCAGAATGGGGTGTTATGGTTTAACCTTTCCGGGGAGCGAGGCTTCTCTCTTCCAGCATTCCACCGCAATCTCCTCCACCCCTCCCATAACATCCAGACCCGACACAATTATCCATTTCAAGCCCTTCAGCCGCTTCCCAAATTCATCGTTCAAAACAAAGTCTGCTGATCGTGACACAATTGTTGTCAATTTAAGCTTCTACGAGATTCTGGGTATACCGGAATCCGGTTCCTTGACTGAAATTAAACAGGCCTATAAGAAATTGGCGAGGAAATATAACTCGTACCTTTGGCCACCGCCACCGGATGAGGTTGAGGAGTATAGTCGGATGTTTATTAAGATTAAGGAAGCTTACGATACTCTTTCGGATCCAATAAAGAGAGCTGTTTATGATGAATATATTCATCACGAGTATTCTGATGTTAAGGTATTTGATGTTAATTTATGGTATTTTGATATGAGAAATGAAGCTTGAACTGCTGTTACAAATGTTGAGGTATTTTCAATTATTATTCTGATTTCACAAATTCTGTCTTTAGTGTAATCAGGAAGAGGTGAGCAGGGCTTGGATGAATCACTGGGAAGCTCAGGCATCAGGATTGGAAATAAGAAGCATGAACAATATGGCAGAGGAGAAGAGGTCATGGGCAGCTCAAATACGCAGGGAAAATTAACAAGTTTGAATATAGGTTATTTTGACATGGTTGTTCTTGAAGATTGTATCTATCTAGTGTAGTTGTTTAGGATGAACCTTTTGAACAAATGCACATGAACTCCTCTGGAAGTTTATGGAATCTGATGTCACAACTTTTAGCATGATTATTATGATCATGTGATGTGATGGAAAGTGCCAATATAAAGGTTTCAAAGTTGAGGTATGCTGTGCAAGGCCATTATGGAGGATGAACAAACTTCATTGAAAAAACAAAGATGACACACTCTAATGCTAATATTTAGAGGGTTTAATTCCAACCATACTACCACATTTGATCTCATATTTATATATAAAATATAAAAATAAATAACTATCTCATTCAAACACTATCTATTAATTTTTTTTAGTGCTATAGGTAATCTGTGTTGTTAGGGGTGCACATGGTCGGTTAACCAGTCCATTAACAAAAACCATTAACCAGTCCATTTAATTCGGTTAACCATATTTCGGTTAATTATTATTTCGGTCGATTAACCTATATTTCGGTCGGTTAACCATTAGTGGTTTTTCATAGCAAATATCACTTAAAAATAAACATATAATTATCTTTTTTTTTGGTAGGAAAGGAAAGAAAAACAAACAAACAAAAGCCGCTTAACCCGGGATCAGCCTGGGAAAAGTGACCCCCACCAAATCATCCAAGATCAGAGATGAAATGAACAGCGGAGGAGAAGAAAAGGTTGAGAGACCCAACATCCTTGAATGACCTTCAACCGCAAGACGGTCCGCTACTCGAGTTTGCTCCCTATAAATATGAGCGAAGCTAAGAACATCAAAGGAGGAGCCAATCCTTCTAATGCCTTTGATTAAATTTTGGCTATTCAAGCAAATAGTATTGTTTTCTGATATCATTTTGACCGCTTCAAGGTTATCAGATTGCTAGCTTAAGGCCAGAAAAAATCCCACAAAGCTCTGCAGAGAAAGACGAACCTATACCCAAATTCTGAGAGAAACTAGACACCCAACCACCACCATCATCTCTCAGAACCCCTCCTACGGCAATTCTCCCGTCCTTTCGACAAGAGCCATCAATGTTAAGCTTAACCACACCTTCACTCGGCTTACACCAGCCTAAGAGGTGGACCTCCTTCCTCTGAATAGCCCTAGCCAAGGGATCCTCAACGAAGCTATCAACCAAGGTGCACATCTTTTTGGAAAAGAAATCCAAGACATTAGGTAAAACAACCGTTTCTCCTCCAAAAATCTCCTTATTTCTCCATCTCCAAATCTGATGGCATACCACCACAAATAAGAGAACACACTGATTCAACTCAGCCAAAAGTTTCCCATTAATCCCATCCACAAACCAATCATTCTTAGAGTGGGATAAAAAAGAAGATAGCACATTTATAGGGAGAACTTTCCTCCAAACCTCTTTACTTTTCACACAGTCTCTGAGAGCATGGCACAAAGTTTCTTCAAGACCTCTGCATCTGCCACAAGTTCCAGACTCCACCAAATGCCTCCTTTTCCTATCAGAATTAGTAAGCAACCTATTTTTAACCCCTAGCCACAGGAAGCTTCTAATACGGTACGACACTTTTAAGGCCCAAATCGTCTTCCACACCCCTGGGTGTAAAGTATCCAACTCCTGATAGAAAGCCTGAAAAGCCGATTTACAAGAATAGGCCCCGTTGTTCGTCAAAGACCAACAGTAACTATCACTGTCTTCCATTTTACTACTAATATGAACTCCTCTAATTCTCAGGAGCGATTCCAGACTGAGGTAAGAATCAAATTTTGACCAAATCCAATAACCCTCAGAATCCACCACATCTGCAATCCTCCAGTTCTGAATTTCTAAAGGTGGTAAAGACTCACAAACTTCCAATAAAGGCTTTTTACCAATCCAAATATCATTCTAGAAGCTTATGCATCTACCATTCCCCACATTCCAGCCAATCCCTGAACAAAACTCAGCAAAAACTGCACTAATGCCTTTCCAGAGAAAGGAACAGTTAACCACTCTATCCTTAGAACCCCCAAAGACCTTATCCTTTCGATATTTCCCGCATAAAAGTTGAACCCAAAGAGGTGAAGGGAGTTGCCACATTCGCCACAGAAGTTTCATTAATAAGACTTTATTATTATCTCTGGCTTTCCTAATGCCCAAACCTCCCATATCCTTAGGTTGACAAACCTCATTCCAAGGAACAAGATGAATCTTCCTCCCCTCCTCAGCTTCTCCCCATAGGAACCGACGATTAATTTTATCAAGGTCCTTGAGAATAGGCTCAAGAAGATGACAAGCCTGCATAATGTGATTGGGAGTCGCACAATTGACAGATTGGACCAAAGTAAGGCGGCCAGCGAGAGAGAGAGAGTCTTAGCTTTCCAAGTGGCACACTTCTTATTAGCTTTATCCAAAGTATCCTTAAAAGACACTTTCAACACTCTCTCACTATGGAGGGGAATACCCATATACTTCCCAAGAGAACTAGTCAGAGGAATTCCAGACAAATCACTCATCCTTTTGCAGTCTCTCTGGTTCATATTCTTAGAGCACATCATCCTGGACTTCTGGATATTGAGCTTCTGACCAGAGGCAGAATAGAAACACTCAAGAATATCCATAGTGACACTTAACTGCTCCTCATTACCTTCCAGAAAGATTAGAACATCATCTGCAAAGAACAAATTAGTAACCTGGGGATAGAACTTATTAATGGCCACCGGGTGGAAATTCCTATTATCAACAGCATCTTGGATTAGGTGAGACAATCTTTCCATTTCAATAACAAATAAGAAAGGGCTCATTGGGTCCTCTTGACGGGTACCCCGGCAAGGAGAAAATTCCCCCGACATATCCCCATTGATCAAAACTTGAAAAACAGGAGAAGCGATACAAACCTTAATTAACCTCCTCCAATTGTCCGGGATCCTTGCTCTCTCCATAATCTCAAGAAGGAAACTCCAGTTAATGCGATCATAGGCTTTCTCCATATCCAACTTAAGAGCCACAATACCTCTCTTCCCCTTTTTGATTTTCATAGTGTGGACCATCTCTTAGGCAATAACCACATTATCCATCATTTGTCTTCCAGGCACAAAGCTACCCTGATTCTGACTAATGATCTCAGGAAGAATGCAACGGAGTCTATTTGCCACAATCTTTGTAATAGTCTTATAGAGAACATTACAAAGACTAATAGGCCTCATATGTAAGAAAGAGGAAGGCTTCTCAACTTTAGGAATCAGAACAAGAAGGGTTCTGTTCACCAGCCCAATATCCTGAGAGCCATTAAAAACACCTTTGATAAAATTATAAATGCCTTCCTTCACAACCTCCCAGTGTTTATGGTAAAAACCAGCAGGCAGACCATCAACCCCAGGAGCTTTAGTAGCCCCAATACTAAAAATGGCTTGATCAATATCTTTTAGGGAAATAGGGTGGAAGGCTTCCAGAATTCTATCCTCTCCCACCATGGGAAAGGTAGCAACAGTTTGAGCCTTATCCAGATCAACAAGTTCCTCTTTAAAAAGGTCTTTATAGAAGTCAAGGGCCAAGTGACGAATATCTTCATCCTCATAGACCCAATCACCATTAGAGTCTTTAATAGCATCTATCCTATTGCTCTGTCTTCTAATGATGGTAGAGAGATGAAAATACCTGGTATTCCAATCCCCATCTTTGATCCAGGCTTTCCTAGACTTCTGAAACCAAAGAAGCTCTTCCTGTCGAAGCACAACTTCTAACTCCTTCTGAAGGGTTCTGAGAAGACCATCCAAACTGTGATCGCAACTAACCTCCAACCTACGATGAATGCCCTCAATTCTACTCAATAATTTATTCTTTCTCCTAATAATATGCCCAAAGACGTTTTTATTCCACCCCAGCACATTCTTTCTGAAACCCTCAGCAGCTTGAAGGACATTAGAGTGAGGCTTCCAATTGTCTTGAACGAAGTCTTTAAACTTAGTGTGAGACTCCCAAGCCACCTGATACCTAAACGGTCTCTCCCCCCTAGGCCGAATGCCTCTCACCAGCCTGAATAAGATAGGACAGTGATCCAAATGACGGAAGGGGAGATTTAACACAGATACTTCAGGAAATCTAGTTTGAGCTGAAACATTAGCATAAACTTTGTCCAAATGAACAAAGGTACTGTTGCGCTTCCAAGTGAACTTATGACCAGTGGCACCCAGATCAGAAAGCCCACATAAATCCATACTATTCTTATGATTGAGGCACCGGTTAACATAGTGATGCGCACCCCCTCTCTGATCACTCATAAGGGCAATATCGTTAAAGTCACCAGCCACAAAGCAGGAATCAGTCATGCTAACACTCATAGAGTAAAGAACCTCCCGAAGCCGTTTCCGATTAGCCAGGACAGGATCAGCATACACCAGGGTAATAAAGAAGGGTTTATTACTAGAAAAGCTCACTTTACTATGAATAAACTGTTTATCCATACTAACGATATCGAAATGAACACGATCTGGCTTCCAGAAAAGCCAAATCCCGCCAGCCCGGCCAGTAGCCTCCGATCTAACACAATTCTAGTTCCTAAACTTTTTAACCACCTCATCTGCTTTAACTCCACTAATATTAGTTTCTATTAAAACAAAACAAGAAGGATTAAATTGTTTAATTAAATCTTTAACATGGATACGGGTAGCCTTGCTAGCCGCTCCTCTAACATTCCAAATCAACAAATCCATAGACGGGAGGACAAACTGACCACACCCACAACCCTAAACCAGGTATTTATTAGGGGCTCCTGAGAGCCTTGTCGAGGTACCAGCAGGTCCCCTCTTATCTGACAAAACCATAGGATTATGGACATTTTTTTGCTTACCCTTAGGCTTTTTCATACTAATTTTGTTAACACTCGTAGCCTTCCCAATACTAGGTTCACCACAGTGATTAGGAATACTAACCTCATTTAACTTCTCCTTCCCTTGAGAAGCCAGAGCATGGGACCCAACCTGGGATTCACCTTTGGACACAAAAAGGGGGTTAACAGATTCAACCACCTTATTTGATGGTTCAGCAGATTCTAAGCCTGACATGCTTTGCTCAATGTGATCGTCAGCCTGGTCAGAATCTTGGACTTCCTCAATAGTCAGGGCCCCAAATCTGGACCCTGAAGTGATGCCTGAAGCAACCCCAGAATCCAACCTAATTTTAGGGCTAGGCTTCTCCTTGACAACAAGATTAGCAATAGGATGGGGCAGGGTAGACTCTATATCCCCCCATCTCCTTGGATCCCTTCATCTAGGGGCAAAAATTCCCCCCATCTCCTTGGATCCCTTCATCTCTTCCACTAACACCCTCAATTACCTCCTCTAACACCTTCTCCCTTTTGGGGCAGCCCTAATGAGTATGACCATACATACCACAATCAAAACAAATATTATGTAAACCTTCATACTCAATAAAGTATACCTTATTATGAACACGGAATTTTGACAACAGAGGTTTGGCAAGATCAATATCAATACAAACTCTTGCAAACTTACCTCTAATAGCCCCAATTGTAGTTTTGTCCACATGGTGAACCTTCCTAACAAAACCTCCTATCTTATTAAGAAAACTTTCACTATAATATTCGATGGGTAGGCCCGGGAACCTAACCCATGTCAAAATCCTGTTTACCGAGCAATCATAAGGATTAAAATTAGGAACCCAAGGCCTTAAGGCCAGAACATGATTAGAAATAATGTATAGACCCCCATGGATCACAGCGTTATAATCCTCAACTCGAGTAAATTTAATGACATAGTAGTCATTTTCTAAGTCAGTAATGCTGACTTTCCCTTTCTTAGCCCACTGAGCTTGGATCCACTGAGCAAAATAGTTAAAACTAATTCTTTTCCCAAGCACCATTACTATTAATGAAATCTTCCACTTATCCCTAAGCGCCCGCTTATCCGTTGAGGAAAGCCGGATTACAGGACATAACGGATCATCCTGGTCCTCATCCTCTTCATCAGACTCAGAATCGACTTCAACCGATTCTCCCTCCATAATTACTTCATCTAAATAAGTCTCCTCTTCAACCACACCCATAACAGTATCCTTCCACGAAGCTCTCCCAATTTCATGGTTAGAATTGTTTTTATTTACCATATCACCAAAGGACCTAGGCGACACAAATGGCACGGCAGGGTTCACGGAGGCATCCGCGCCCCAAAGTTTTTGACCAACCCTAGAAAAACCTACCCTTCCTGAATTCTCACCTCCCGCCTGAGCCAGGCCCGCGCCCACAGCCCCTGCCTGGCACAGAACGACGCTCGCCCCGCCTCCAGCACCCTTCTTCGTATCCCCTAAACCAACCCTCAGAACGACGCCCGCTCCGCCTCTAGCACCCTTCTTCCTATCCCATAAACATATAATTATCTAAATATTAAATAAAAATATTGAACTTTAAATTTAATTAATACAATTGCCAAAACAAATAAATTTTAAGTTATTTTAATATTTTTAACTTAAAAATTAAATATAAAGATGTATATTTATATATTGATAATTAAATTTTTACATATATTTGTACTAGTTTTATGTATATCAATATATAATCGGTTTATTTTTCGGTTTCGGTTAACCATCGGTTTTTGAAATGAAAAACCGTAAACTAGTCCATTGATTATGGTTAACCTATTTTTCGGTTCGGTTTCGATTTTGGATATCGGTTTTTCGGTTAGTTTTGTGCAGCCCTATGTGTTTTTTTAGAAATGCACTCTAATGAGTCATCAGACACGTGTCGGCTTTCGGTTAGCGATGCCAAGTTCAGATTGTGACACCATCAGGTAATGCAATCTGCTATATAGCAAACGTGCTGCTAGATATCCTGGTTTCATTGGGTGCACAGACTTCAGACCTCTAAAGTGTCAAGCAGGACGCTCTATCCCTTGCGTAGTTGTCTATATTTATGATTATTGAGATATACGATTGATAACAACCCAAATTATTCTAGAATAAGAAATAAAGGAAAATTAATAGAAATAATGGCAAACCATTATTCCTTCTAGAAGAGATATTTATGCATGATTAATGTAGAATTAATGACAATTATTGCAGGATTAATGCAGGGGTGAAAATGCAAATAATGGAGAAAAGGAAGGAGTCTCTAGCATTATGCCACACCACGTGGACCATGGCGAGATACGCCATAACGAGATACGCCCGATAAGAGCAAGTAGTGGAGACCCGCCATAGCTCTCAAGGAGAGCGTACATACGCCTTGACGGATCTAAAAATACCAAAAGGCGCCTTTATTACCATCCATGAATGAGAGTAAATACAATTAAATGGCAATTAATAGTCATTAAAGGGGAATAAAGACTTGACTGTTCGAATACTCCAACTCTGAGGGTTTCAAGGATAAATGCTGGGATTAATGGAGAATTGATAGCAACTATAGATAAGTAATGACATGCATATTCATCTACATCTCCATAACATCCAAATATCATACATGGGGAAAAAGGATAATTAGATAAAGAATGAAGGATCCGCCATCAATACTCTTATGGATGAGGATCCACCGACGAATCTCCAGATGGCGTATAAAGCAAGACTCATAGGTGGCGGATCTATGGATTCCTCAACACGCCATTGATAGTCAAACACTTGGGAGACCCGCCATCTCACCTCGATACACCCACAGAACGGCAGAGCCGTTTCCCAATAAAGCCAACTAATAACCCATTAATGTGCTAACGGTCATACTTGAATAAGATCAGTAACCGCCATTAATGAGGCATTAATGGAGACTTCCTAGTTACCAAGAGTTACAACTACATGAGTATAAATAGCTTGCATCCCAAGCTATTGAGGTACACTTACTAATTCTCTACTTTTGTGCTTACAGTTTATTCTCAGAAATATTACTGACTTTGGCATCGGAGTGTCCCCGACCGATCCCAACGGCGCCTCACAGGGAAGTGCTCCAATCAAGGATTTTTCCACAAGTTATCAATTGGTGCGGTGATCATAGAATCTCTAACAAACAGAAGATCACAAAATCTTGATTGTATAGAGTTTCACAAAGAACAAAACAATGAAGTCAACGGAACAGAAATCTCAATCTCAAACCTTGGCTCAATCAATTTAAACAAATCTATCCAAAGGCAGGGTTCTCTACAGATTGGTGGGAAGAGTTTTCTACATGAAATCTGGAATTTTATGATAAACAAGATAAGTTTCTTCTCCTTTCTTGTTCCATTTTTAATTAAAGAAATTTGAGATTCTCCACCCTTATAAAGTGCTATGAATATCATATATGTTATTATGATAAATCTTATGAATTATGAAAGATAAAGTCATAGACACAAATCTTTCATTAAATCTTGCATGCTTACTATGCCCTCATATTTTTATGCATGACAAGTGTGATATGCCATTATCATTGAATTAGTATAAAATGCACTTATAAGACCTATAATCTTGGGATTTTATAGAAAGATATCTCATCCATTCAAGGTGATTTTGTCATTTGATATTAAAATATCATAAAAGGCTCGTGTAATTACAGATGATTTAGGTCTGATCAGTCTTTTGGATGAACATGCATATAACTATCAAAATAGATTACAAAAAAAAAAAAATCATATTTGGTTTTTCTTGTACAATTCACCATCTATGTATGGCTTTTCTCATATATAGTACTTTTAATATCAGAAATTCATATTTTTGAATATTGTTTTGTCAAACAGTTATTTCATTCCCTTTTTTACAAGGATGTGTTTATTCATATAAAAACTGTTTATCTGAATTGTTAGAATTTCTTTTACCAACGTAAGAGACTTGAACATATCGAATCTATTTGTGATTATCATGTAATTGTCCCTAACTATTAAAGCCATTATGGGCTGATGAATTACAAATTTGGATAAACAAAACTTTCATGTCCTTAACTAACTACAAAATAGTGCAAGTGTTAGTTTCGGATCAGAACATTAATTTATGCAAAATTCTTAGGATATACATGATAGTTCCTTAGAGATTGTTTGGATGATGGTATATGAAGGTAGGTGATGATGAATTTTGAGCAATTTTCCTTACATCCCAAATTGGAGGAGAATCATGGTACATGTATTTTTTCCAAAATTACTCTTTGTATTTATTTTATTTATACAAATGAAATGATATAAGAGTAATTTCATATATAACTATATTAGTTTAATTACACTTCATCCAAACAAGGCATTAATGATCTACGAATGCCATTAATGCATGGATGCACAATATTGATTGCAAGTAAATAGCAACTATGTAAGATATCTTACCCAATATAAAATTTCATAACTTTTATGATGTTTAAAATAAATATGCTATCTTGGATATTAATGTGCATTGAAATGCAAAATGACATTGTTCTTAAACCATTTTCATTATGGTTATTTATTAAGAATTCATTATAATATTTATGTGCAGTAGTAATCTTTATGGTTATGACCGTTATATGTGGTATTATTAACACAAGCATGAATAAAATTCTATTATGAATTTATTTGACATATAATATTTACTTGGTTTTATCCTTTGACCAAGCTCATTATAGAGTCAGGGACCAACGTGAACGAATTACTAAATTGATTCCAAGATGAACTAAGAATTCCATAAAGAGACATTGCATCATACATGATATTTGCCAACAAAGGTCAATGCAAATAGTCTTTCACTATGAAGTCAGTTCCATAGATCAAGGCATTGATCCCCCAAGGTAAGTGAATATAGCTTTTATGCCTTACCACAGTCTTTTAATAATAGACAGGATATGCCCCACTTCTGGAGTTCTTTATGTACTAACCCACAAGTAAAAGGGAATCGCTAATACTGCAACCAGCGCCTAACACTGGCATGAAAAGTAAAGCTCAATCCAGAGAGGTGTACATTCAGAGTAATTTCAGAAAAATTCCTTGACTACGTCTTTAGCCAAAAAGGAGTTAGAGCAAATCTAGATAAAGTAAAAGCCCTACGAGGCAAATGGCGAAAAGAGCGCCTAAATAAAAGCCCTACGAGGAGAAAGGTGAAAAGAACGCCTAAATGAAAGCCCCACAAAGGGTGAGAAAGATCCACAGGTTGAACGGGCGGATCATCATACTAGGAAGATTGTCAACAAGCATTTCAAGGTACAAAACAATTCCTAGCAGAACCACCCTTGATGAGCAGACCAATTTGAAAGGGAGACCTACATTTGTATCTATTTGTCATGGATAAAGCTATGTGCACCGTGGTTATTCAAGAAGAAGAAGGTCAATAGTTCCCCATCTATTCTGTTAGAAAAATGTTGAAGGATGCGGAGACAAGATATTCGAAGCTAAATAAAATGGCTCCAGCGGTTGTGACAACATCCATCCACGTCAAACCATAGTTCCAAGCATAACCTCAACATGATCGAGATCAAAATCAAGAGCCGACTTCGCCACCATTGAACACATGGATGATGAGATTGAAAGGCGAGTGCATGCCGCTCTAGATAGATGAGAGAACAATGCAAAAAGGTACGCCCGTCTAATTAACAGGAATTCGCCATTCACAGCACGGATCATGTGGTACGAGGCGGACAGAAGGTTTAAAGCTTCCAACTTGCCACAATATAAAGGAGAAGAGTGCAATATAAATGGGACATTACATATCCCAAACCCAAAGGAGGGGAGCATGTAACCATTGAAAGGAATGACAAGACGTATTACAGGTTCCATAGAAGAAATGGCCACCACATTTTGAAGCTTGCTGGGAGCTGGAAAACTAGATAGATTGGTCCAGAATAACAAATAACAAGACGACAAGCAGAAGACAGATCCCAGAAAGAAATTCAAACGTGTCATTAATGTCATAGCAGATGGAACAGTGTATCAGCCACCCGTGAAAAAAGCAAAAAATATCCGCTCTGGATAAAACATCCCTCAATTGCCCCTTTTGCAGAAACAGGTCCAGTAATCTCTCCACATACAGATGCGTTGGTAGTAACAATGACGATTGAAGGATGGAAGATGAAATGAAGCGAGTAATGGTAGACACGGGCAGTTCTTGTAATGTCATCACCAGAGGTGGATTCGCCAAACTAAAGGTTGATCCGATCCAAATAGAAACAACCATTGTTGACATCATGGGAGTGACAGGTCACACTATCCAGACCAAGGGCCAGGTAACTTTGGAATGCAAGTTGGCGGATGATGATCAAGCGTGGATTGGTGATCTGGAGTTCTTTATTATGAATGGGCAATTAGCTTATAACATCATTCTTGGGCGGTCGTTCATCTCAGAGGTTGCAGCCCTAATTTCCACAGGCCGTCTAGCAATGTACATTCCCACCAGCAAAGGAGGAGTAATGATTAGCGGGAACCAAAAGGTGGATCAAGAGACCTACTCGGTGTCACTATCGATCCGCCCACAATCCAAAGATGACAAAGGTGAGGAAGATGAACTTGTCACTACAGCTTTGGGCGACACGGAAATGTTCCTTATTGCTGATGGAAAGCGGGTGCGGATCGCCAAAGGATTAAAACCTGAGATCAAGGAGGATGTTACGAAAGTTCTTATTGAGTCTAAAAGCGTGTTTGCATGGAAGAATGAGATCCTCACAGGAGTAAGCCCAGATGTGATTACTCATAAGTTAAACATCATGGAAAATGCAAATGCAGTTGCTCAGAAAAGACGGAACCATGGGTCTAAAAATCAGTATTTTTACGTATTCTTATATGTTCATTAAACTGTTATAGTATCCTATATTTTATAATTTATTCTTTCTTGCCACACTTCTTATATTCATTTGCCGAGTTTTGTTCTATATCTTTCCAAATTCTATAGAAGAAAAATAGTAAAGCTGAAGAAGGCGGATGTAATCAAAGAGGTGATATACGCCCAGTGGCTGGCGAATGAAAAGTTCCACAAGCGGATCAATTACCTCAAAGATAGGACAATTGATCCCCATCACGGGCGGATCCCTTTTCCACAAAGATAAGAAACACAGACCCTCAAGAGCTTTCAAATGAGCTCAACTCTCTCCTTAAAGACAGGAAAAATATTGGTCACCATCAAAAGCGGGTTAAAATTATCTCAAACATGAGAAAATTACACCCTAAACTTTCTCCTCAAAGATAGGAGAACAATAATCTCAGCGGCGGATCGATCTACCTCAAAGATAGGAAACTATTGATCGCCGTAAGGGACGGGTTAAAAATTTCTCAAACGTGAGATCTTTACACCCTCAAGTATTCTTCTCAAAAGGAGAGTATTAAGACCCGCTGGCAGATCGATTTACCTCAAAGATAGGAAACAATCGATCACTTGGGGCAGCTTAACTTCCTCACCAGGAATAAAAGCTTCTAGCCTTAAAAAGGGCTCATACTCCGAGGTATGGCTGGCCACCTACCTTGAACAAACCAAACAAATCCTAAACCAGATTCTAGAAAATTACTTGCTAAAAGATATAATGCATTAGTAAAAATAGTTCTGGAAAGAAAAAGGTTCATCTCCAAACAATGAAGCCTCGTCTTCATCCAAACAATGAAGCCTCGTCTTCATTAAAAACAATGAAGCCCCGTCTTCATTAAAAACAATGAAGCCTCATCTTCATCAAAGATAATAAAGCCTCGCCTTCATCAAAACAATGAAGCCTCGTCTTCATCCAAATAATGAAGCCTCGTCTTCATCCAAAGCAATGAAGCCTCGTCTTCATCAAAGATAATGAAGCCTCGTCTTCATCAAAACAATGAAGCCTCGTCTTCATCAAAGATAATGAAGCCTCGTCTTCATCAAAGCAATGAAGTCTCGCTCTCACAAATGCAAAGTAAAAACACTTTGGAAAATGAGTAAAGGCTAAAAAGGCAAATGCCTAGAGTGCCAAAACTCTCCACAAAATGCGCAAAAGTCCCTAAATGGCTGATCATTCTTACTGATCCTTAAGGGCGGGTCATTCTCCTCAATATGGCAGAACTGAAGAAAAAAAGTCCCTAAGGCGAATCATAATCCTATGCGGTAGGAACAAATGGTCCCAAAAAGGGCGGGTTATTCCCTTTCTAAAAGAAATATAACTCTCAAGAAATCCCTAGAGGCTAACAATGGATACAATTGACCACCTATCCACGAAGAAGAAAAAACCACTAAAAGTGCATCATATCCATATATGATCCCATCTAGTGCGAGTCCACTTTCCTCCAACATAGAAAAATAAAACACCATTTAGACAGCCCTAAAGAGCTTTTTATACCTTTAGGGGGGCTTCCGATAACAACCCAAATTATTCTAGAATAAGAAATAAATGAAAATTAATAGAAATAATGGCAAACAATTATTCCTTCTAAAAGAGATATTTATGCATGATTAATATGGAATTAATGACAATTATTGCAGGATTAATGCAGGGGTGAATATGCAAATAATGGATAAAAGGAAGGAGTTTCTAGCATTATGCCACACCACGTGGACCATGGCGAGATACGCCCGATAATAGCGAATAGTGGAGACCCGTCATAGCTCTCAAGGAGAGCGTACATACGCATTGACGGATCTAAGAATACCAAAAGGCGCCTTTATTACCATCCATGAATGGGAGTAAATACAATTAAATGGCAATTAATAGCCATTAAAGGGGAATAAAGACTTGACTATTCGAATACTCCAACTCTGAGGGTTTCAAGGATAAATGCTGGGATTAATGGAGAACTGATAGCAATTAAAGATAAGTAATGACATGACTATTCATCTACATCTCCATAACATCCAAATATCATACATGGGGAAAAAGGATAATTAGATAAAGAATGAAGGATCCGCCATCAATACTCTTATGGATGAGGATCCACCGACGAATCTCCAGATGGCGTATAAAGCAAGACTCATAGGTGGCGGATCTATGGATTCCTCAACACGCCATTGATAGTCAAACACTTGGGAGACCCGCCATCTCACCTCGATACGCCCACAGAACGGCAGAGCCGTTTCATAATAAAGCCAACTAATAACCCATTAATGTGCTAACGGTCATACTTGAATAAGATCAGTAACCGCCATTAATGAGGCATTAATGGAGACTTCATAGTTACCAAGAGTTACAACTACATGAGTATAAATAGCTTGCATCCCAAGCTATTGAGGTACACTATCAAAATAGATTACAAAAAAAATCATATTTGGTTTTTCTTGTACAATTCACCATCTATGTATGACTTTTCTCATATATAGTGTTGAAACACCTTTCCACAGGATTTTGATTTGACAAAATTAATTAAGTGAAATTAAATATTCTACAACACACTAAGTTTAAATGCTTTGACTTATTGTTACTAATGTGTTTGTTCAATGTTGAGTTTATAATTTATTATAAGACATAAAGATCATAAGGCTCAAGCCCTATATGGAAGTCAAGGCCCAAGTCAAACAAGCCCAAGATCACTCAGCCCGCGTATTTCAAAACGCTGCCGTTGAAGTGATGAAACGCATGCTGAGCAAAGAAGGATCCAGAAGATCCACGTAGACAACTTCGGCTAGAAGCTGCTGAGCTGTCTCGACAAAACGTACAAGACAGCCGCTGACCACAAGACAGCTTCCAGACAAAGTATTTCCTCTTTTAGTAAAGATCAGAAGACGCAGCAAGCTGTCTGGTTGACGTTACCTAAAATGGAGGAACATACTGTCACACTGACCGAAGAACAGAAGATGCTGGAATCTGATTGGCCAAGAGAACTGCCGACAGACTGAGTGAAAACGACCTGTAGCCGTTTCCCTCCAACGGTTATTTCGAAATTTGAAATAACCAGAAGCTCTCACAGCTCTCTATAAATAGAGCATTCAGAATCCACATTCAATAGAGAACTTTGAGCTAAAGCCGTTACGCTGACCAAACGTGTATAAAAGTTCTCCATCAAAAGCAAAGCAAATTCTTACACTACAAGCTTATTCATTTGTGTAAAAGTCTAGAGTGATTGATCCTCAATCATCTAAGGTGTTCTAGCAATTGTTGTTTAGGACAAATCTTAATCATTTCTAGGAATAGAAAGGAGAAGCTAAGTACTCGATTTTAGTACTTAGTGAATTAGAATAGAAGTGAGTAGAGGTATAGAGGAAGGTACTCTTGTTATACTCAGCTTCTGACTTGTAAAGGGTTTTCGAGTCTCTACCTTTAAAGAGCTCAGTAGTGAATTGGAAATCTCGGAACGTGTTCCGGGGACAGGACGTAGGCTTAGAAGAAGCCGAACCTGGATAACTCCGCTGAGTGAAGTATTTCTAACCCTTAACTCCTTAATATATTGCTTGCTTAAAACAAACTAAAACTGACCAAGTAAAAGAGGTCAAGCTGAGTTGTGCACTACCAACGAGTTAGTTCAGGAATAGACTCTAAGTGCTATTTCCTGACCTAAGCAACGAAGCTGACCTAGTCACTAGTTGACTAAGCCAGTGTCTTGCTGATTGCTAAGTGCCGCTGTTACATAATCTTTTCTCAAAGGAAAGAAATCTGCCCTAATCATTTTAAAAAGGTAAAATAGTTCCTAACCCCCCCTTGGAACTATATTTGCAACCTTACAAGGGACCAACAAGTGGTATAAGAGCTTAAAAGCTCATTACTAAAGGTCTAACAACCTTGAGTTGATCCATACCATGGGTGAAAACAGCACTCGGTTTCTCCCTGGAAACCAGACAGCTCAGATATTACCTGAGGGGCTGTCCAGTACTAGGCCTCCCATATTCTTCGGGTCAAACTATACCTTTTGGAAGAATAGGATGAAGAACTTCATTCAAGCTACAAACATGAGTGCCTGGCTATCTATAGTCCAAGGCCCATTTGTACCTGTGAAAGTTGTTGCTGGCCAGTCAGTTGTCAAAGCTGAGATTAAATGGACAGAGGATGATCTCAAGAAGCTACAAAATCATGCTTCGGCTATAAATATGCTTCACTGTGCGCTGGATGCTGCAGAGTACAACAAAATATCAGGTTGTGAGTCAGCACAGGAGATCTGGAAGAAGCTGGAGGTGACCTACGAAGGAACCAACAAGGTGAAGGAGTCCAAGGTCAACCAGCAAATGAGATTGTATGAGCTGTTCGAAATGAACAATGATGAGGGGATTTCTGAGATGAATGCAAGATTCACCAACATCATAAATGAGCTCAAAAGACTTGGAAAAATCTTCACTGAGGAAGAACAAGTCAAGAAGATACTCAGAAGTCTTCCTAAGGACTGGCAAGCCAAGAAGACAGCCGTTGAAGAAGCTCAGGATTTAACCACCTATAAATATGATGAACTCATAGGCTCACTGCTGACCCATGAGATATCCATGAAGAATTTCGAGGTGAAGGAAAAATCCGAAGACAAGAAGCAAAAATCACTTGTCATGAAAGCTGACTCAACTGATGATGGCTCAACTGACGATGAGGAGATGGCTATGTTCACGAGGAAAATGAAGAGGCTGTTCAAAAGAAATGACAAATATTCTAAAAAGCCTTACAAAAAGTTTGATAAGTATAAGGCTGACTCAAGCGACAGCAAATACAGAAAGGACAGCTCAAAGCCCATTACATGCTTTGAGTGCCATCAAGCTGGCCATATTAAGTCAAACTGCCCCACGCTGAGGAAAGACAAGAAGAGTGGGAAGAAGGCAATGGTGGCTACCTGGAGTGACAGTGATGAATCTTCATCAACAGAAACTGAGGCCATCGAGTCAGCGAAGATATGCTTTATGGCTGACGAACTTGCTGAGCCATGCGTCTCTGAGCATGCTGACCCATCCGTCGCATCAGATGATGAAGAGAAATCAAATGAGGTAATTTCTCTTCCCCAGCTCAGAAACGATATGGTTAATGCCCTGAGTGATCTCTATACACTTGTTAAGAAGTGTAATAAAAAGGTTAGAGCACTCAGCAGGCGCTGTGACGAAGTGGAAGAGGTCAAACTGAGTGACCTCAGATACCTTCTTCAGGACAATTCGACTCTGCATGATAACATGAAGATCATGCATGAGTATGTGTCTGAAGTCCAGTCAGTTTCAAAAAAACTGAGGAAGGACGTCACAACCATCCAGAACCAACTAAAGGTTCCTAAGAAAAATAACATCCCTCTGAGAACTCAGTACCAAGGTACTCAGCAGAGATGGAATCCCCAGCGAAAAGTCCAGTGTGACTTTTGTGGGAAGTTAGGACACACTACTAAAGTGTGCTGGCACGCTCAGCACTGGGGTGCTGACAAGTCAGTAAAAAATCCTAAACAGAAGGTCAGTTGTGACTTCTGTGGAAAGAATGGCCATACTGTCCATATATGTCGCCATAAAATAAAATATGATGCTATACCTGTTGCACCTAACAAGTCAGGACCCAAAAGGAATTGGGTACCTAAAAGTAACTAGTTACAATGCAGGTAAGCCTGAGATGTGCCGAGAAGTCAAAGATGTGGTATATTGACAGCGCATGCTCAAGGCATATGACGGGTGATGAAACTCAGTTCATCACGTTTGAACGTAAACGAGGAGGGAGTGTAAGTTTTGGAGACAACAAGAAGGGTAAGATAGTAGGCTCAGGAACCATCAGAGGTAATCCTACTATTGAATCTGTCTCCCTAGTCAGCGGACTCAAATATAACCTACTCAGCGTAGCTCAGCTATGTGACAATGGGAGAAAAGTTGTATTTGATGCTACTGGATGTAAAATATATGAGGGAAAAACAAATGAGTTAATCTTAACTGCCCCTCGGATAGACAATGTCTTCATGCTGAACCTAGAAAAGAAGTTTTCAAAAACTGTATGCTTAGTCACAAAGGAAGAAAATTCCTGGCTATGGCACAGGAGACTTGGTCATGTAAGCATGGACCTCCTGGCCAAATTAGCAAGAAAGCAATTGGTTGAGGGACTGCCTGAACTTAAATTTCAAAAAGATCAACTATGCCATGCTTGCCAAGCTGGAAAACAAACCAAACAATTTTTCATAGTAAAAATATTGTCTCAACTAAGCGTCCGTTAGAGTTACTACACTTGGATCTCTTCGGTCCAGTCCAGCCGCTGAGTCTGGGTGGAAGAAGATTTTCCTTGGTCATTGTAGATGACTTCTCTCGGTACACGTGGATCATCTTGCTGAGTAGCAAGGATGAGACCTTTGAGACATTTTCAAATTTGGTTAGAAAACTTGAAAATGATAAAGACCTAAAACTGGCTCACATCCGAAGTGATAATGGTGGAGAATTCAAAAATCAACAGTTTGTTGAATTCTGTGAAGCCAGCGGCATTGACCACAACTTCTCTGCTCCTAGAACGCCTCAGCAAAATGGGGTTGTTGAAAGGAAGAACAGAACTCTGGTTGAGATTGCCAGGACAATGCTGGATAAGCATAGGCTTCCAAAGTATTTTTGGGGAGAAGCTGTTAACACAGCATGCTATATTCTGAATAGGGCTCTAGTTAGACCTATACTTAAGAAAACCCCTTATGAACTTTGGAAAGGACGAAAGCCCAACATTGGATACTTTCGTGCCTTTGGCTGTAGATATTTTATTTTAAATACCAAAGATAGCTTAGCCAAATTTGATTCAAAAGCTGATGAGGCTATCTTTCTAGGCTACTCAACAAACAGCAAAGCATACAGAGTTTTTAATAAGAGAACTCAAGTATTAGAAGAATCTATACATGTGCAATTCGATGAAACTGACCCTGCAGGAAGATACCAGCCGCTGATAGAAGATGAACCAAACTCAGCACCTGCTGATCAAGAACCAGCTACTGAGTCCTTCACAAAACGGCTGACCAAGAGTAAGAGTGAACCTAAAATTACTGTCACTAACCCATCTACTTCTGCAGAGAATGTTGAAACACAAATAGAACAAGACACGAATCTACCCAAGGAGATAAGAGTCCCAAGAGGGCATTCAGAAAATGCAATTCTTGACTCAGCTGGAAATACGCTGATGACAAGGAATCAACTAAGGAAGTATCTCGGCAATGTAGCTTTCGTCTCAGTTCAGGAGCCGAAGAACTTTGCCGAAGCTGAGCATGACGAATTCTGGATGAATGCCATGCAAGAGGAACTCAACCAATTCAGGAGGAATAATGTATGGGAGCTAGTGCCACATCCAAGGAGCCAAAAGACCATTGGAACGAGATGGGTCTTCAGGAACAAGCTGGATGAACAAGGAAACGTAGTCAGAAACAAGGCAAGACTTGTAGCTCAGGGCTACAGTCAGTAAGAAGGTATTGACTACGGTGAGACCTTTGCCCCAGTGGCAAGGCTAGAAGCAATTAGGATTTTATGTGCATATGCATTTTATATGAATTTTAAACTGTTTCAAATGGATGTTAAAAGTGCATTTCTTAATGGAGTAATAAACGAGGAGGTCTATGTCAATCAGCCTCCAGGGTTTGAGGATTCTAAGTTCCCAAACCACGTTTACAAACTCAAAAAGGCTCTGTATGGTCTCAAGCAAGCACCACGTGCTTGGTATGAGAGGCTGACCAACTTCTTACTGACTAGAAATTATGTCAGAGGTCAAGCTGATACAACCTTATTCATTAAGAGAAAGGGTAAAGATACCCTGCTGGCACAAATATATGTAGATGACATCATATTTGGTGCTACTAATGAATCTATGTGCAAGGAATTTAGCAAGCAAATGCAGATTGAATTCGAAATGTCAATGATGGGAGAACTCAACTTCTTCCTTGGACTTCAAATTAAACAAGGAAAGAATGGCATATTCATCAGTCAAGCTAAATATGCCAAGGAGATATTGAAGAAATATGAACTAGAACATTGTAAGCCAATATCCACTCCTATGGGCACTGACACTGTCCTCTGTGCTGATGAGAATGGTAAGTCAGTAGACAGCAAGTTGTACCGAGGTATGATTGGCTCTTTACTTTACTTAACAGCAAGTAGGCCGGACATTCAGTTCTCAGTATGTTATTGTGCTAGATATCATGCTAACCCTAAGGAATCCCATTACATAGCTGTAAAAAGGATCCTTAGATATTTGCAAAGCTCAGTAAATGCAGGTTTGTGGTATCCAAATACTCATGACTTTACACTCATTGGATACACTGACGCTGACTATGGACGGGACAAGCTCGAAAGAAAAAGCACCTCTGGAGGATGCCATTTCCTAGGAAGCTGTCTTGTATCTTGGTTCAGCAAGAAGCAGGCGTTAGTAGCCCTGTCCACAACTGAAGCTGAGTACATTCCTGCTGGAAGCTGTGTTGCTCAAGTCCTATGGATTAAACAGCAGCTTGAAGATTATGGTGTTCAAACAAAGACAATTGAAGTCAAATTCGACAACAAAAGTGCACTTGACCTCTCAAAGAACCCAATTCAGCATAGCAAGATGAAGCATGTCAGCATAAGACATCACTTCATCAGAGATCATGCACTCAAGAAAGAAATTAAGCTGACTTATGTGCCAACAGATGAGCAGCTTGCTGATATCTTTACAAAGCCTCTAGCACGAGAGCAATTCAGCATACTGAGAGAAGCCATTGGTATGTTTAATCCACTGTCTTAAAATTCCTAAGTAAAAATGTGATATGATGCATGCTGAATGAGTGATGCCATGCTGAGTGCCTAAAGATTTTCATTCAAAATCACATGCCCAGAAATAAATGCACACTGAGTGAGTTATCTCATGCCGAGTAACTAATCTCTATAACTATCCGTTGAACAAAACTGACTACTCAGAAAATGAAACGTTTATAACAACACACGCTGAGTAAAAGTAATTATTAGCATTTAATGCCACCACACGCGTAATGACACCTATACTGCGCATGCGCCGAATACGTCTTAAAGTGTCATAAATATCAGGGTTTCTGCCGATTGGACAACCCAAGGGCAAAATCGACCTAAATTCAAACGGAAACCTAAATTTAAAAAAAAAATCTATAAATAGTGGGTATTTCCCCACTACTTTCTCTCTACGCGTACTGAACTATAGAAAGCTTCAAAATTTCCTTAAGCACTTACGAACTTCAGAACCTCCCAAGATGACAAAACCCTCTTTCAACGTCTCCGGTGCCGGTCGTTCCAAGAACACCACCGATGAACCATCTAACAGTAATCCATCAACTCAGCCTTCACCATCCAAAGCTGTTGGTAAAGAACAAGCCATTCAACCTCAGGGAAAACCAGCTAAACCTAGGCAGTACATTCGCGTATTCGAGAATGTACGAGAATGGAAAGTAGAACCTTCACGATGGGTTTCTCAGACCTTCATCGACTCAGAACAACCGTTCTGTGATTGGATAAAGAACAACGGCTGGACCGAGCTGTTCTCCCTGCGTTTTCCCACCTACCCTGACTTGGTTATGGAATTCTACCATAACCTCAAAGCTGACGTAAAAGACCATGACTACTTAGTCACCGAAGTCAGAGGAAAAACCATCTTCATCAACCCAACGTACTTGGGATCCCTACTCAGTCTCAAAACTGAAGGTGCTGAGTTAAGAAAAACTGGTGACTAGGAGGACATCTACTATGATGAAACCTTCTGTAAGCCTGCTGGGTACATTGGAGAAGTATCCAGTTCATCCATGGGTCAGCATTAGAAGATGGCCCACTTCCTGCTGGTTCAACTGATCTACCAGAAGATCCACTGCACCAGCTCAGCGTCTCACTTCGAGATGTGCTTTATATGGCACATGCTGACCTACAAACCGATCAACATGCCAGTGTTTCTAATAGGTGGATTCCTGCGCAGCACAAACAATCTAAGGCTAGGCTCCCTAATTACCAAAATCCTAGTTGACCACCAGGTTGACCTACAAGGAGAAACCTGGATGAACGGATCTGAGATCACAGCAGCAGCACTACGTGCCCTAAAATTCAACCAACCATTAAAGAAAGGGAAATTTATTGAGCAGCCAGAAGGGCAAGCTGAGGAAGTGCTACCTGCTGAGGTAATCATCCCAGCAAAAGGAAAACGGACAAAAGCTCCAGCGACTCGAAAAAGGAAGCCTACTGGTACTCCATCTAAAGAAGCTGAGCCAAAGTCCAAAAAGACCAAATCAGCTGCTGAGTCACACCAAGACAAAACTCAGTCAGCTGAACAGCACTGCCGGCAAGATGAGCCTGCACCTGAGGATACAACTGATCCTCCTCAGAAGAAGCAGAAAACTTCTACTCTTTCACCCATCAATGCCCTTCCACTTGACTTTGTAGTCACTTCGGATTCACACTATGCTCAGCATCATGCTGAAGAAACTGAGCAACAAGAGGATGAGGTAGACCTGGACGAACACTTCATCGCTCAGCTCGAGGAAGAGCTTGAAAACGACGATACTGAGGATGAAGGGAATGCACAGGAGCAAGCGGAGGAAGCTGACTCTGAAAGGACAGCCAGTGAAAATGCTCAAGCTGATCAAGCTACTACTGAGTCAGTCGATGGAGTTGAACAACATCAAGAACAAACTGACCAGCAACCTGCCGATCAGAACATACAAGGCTCTCCATCTCAAGCTGATGAGAATCAAGCTGATCTTCCCCATGTACAAAAGCCCAGAAGAACAAGACTGGTAAAGGCCAGCATCTTAGACCAACCAGTCAGCGCACCGGTACATGATCCTTCCAAGGTAAAGATGACCTTCTTTAGGAAGCCAGTTCCTTCTGCACCAACTCCTCAGCCTTCCCAGGCCTTAGAAAAACAAGCCTCTGTTTCTACACAGGAACATGCCGAACAACCTAACCCTGTAAATCCAACAATCCACACCGAGCAAACTCAAGAAGAAAACATAGCACCCGTCAGCTCTGAACCTATCCAACCTGACCATTCCACTGAAGCTGACCCTACTCACCAAATATCTGGACAACAAACACTTGAGCAGAACCCAACACTAACTCCAGTCCCTGACCCAGCAACCTCTTCTTTACCTGGTCAAACTGATATCTCTCTGGCCACAACAAATGTCACTGAGTCCAGTCAAAGAATCATTGACTCAGTGCAGGCCCTGATTCGAGACATTCAACACTCAACTCCTCCTGCTGCTGCCATTTCTCCAATTGAGTCTACTCAGCCTTCTCAAGTAACTCAACTTCTCAATGAAGTTAAGGAACTTAAAGATCTGCTAAGTCTTCTCCTATCTTCGCAAGCACAGCATGCTAGGCAGGATTCGATAGCTAAACTGGCTGAGATCCAGCTGACCACTGTTCAATGCCTCACTACTCTATCTACCCAGATCCAGAACCTGTCAGCTGTGAATCCCAATCTCGCCACGTCTTCTGAGTTAAAGATGTTGTTTGCTCAGCTTCACACTGAACAGAACAAGACAAATGCTCAGCTTGCAAACACATCTCAATGCTCAATGGAGCAACTAAGTGAAGCAGTTTGTCTACTCAACCTTCACAAAGAGGAAATGGACACCGCTCAGCTCAAACAGGATGCGCTACTGACCACTTCCCAGAAAATTTTTGACCATGTCAGACATACGAATCTTCAGCGCGAGCACTACGACACTTCACTTCTCAAAACTTTCCATAACTCTTTTGCTGCGCTGACAGACACAATTACATGGCTGGGAAAAGGACAAGCCTATGTACTCAGTATGCTCAGTGCTGCTGACATCCGTATTAGTCCTGAGGTCCTAAGCAACGGTGCTCCTATTTTTGATGGGTTAGACGAAAGTGCTGATCGCTTGAAGACCTTCTCTGCTGAGCTATCCAGAGCTGTTCTTTTGGACTCCTTCAAGTTGCCTCCACCTGGTGCTGGCAAAACGGGGGAGAAGAAAGATCAGCGAAGAACTCAAGCTGAAGGCAGTCAGCAAAAGAAGAAGAAATAGATAGCTCATTTAAACATAGTCTATACTTAGTTATTTCCTTCTTCTTATGTATGCTGACTATTCTATGTTATCTAATATAATACTTGCATTATCAATCCAACTTGTGTTACTTATCCTACCATGCTAAGTATTATGAATGCATCTTCTAAGTACAAATTAAACTCAGTAAATGAGTAGAATACCTATTAAATGCATGCTGCGTAAAAATTAATGATTGAACCTGTCTAAACTAAACCATTGAACAAATAAATTACTCAGCGCTCTGTCACTATACATTATTTCCGCTGAATACTGAGTAAAATAGAATATGTCCCATAAGCTGACCTATACCTGAAAACTGATCTTAGACTTATTCAATTAAACCTTAGAATGTTTAGAATGAAACTAAGTCAGTAGCTCAGCCCTGACGGGGGAGTTCACTTAATCAAAAAGGTCAACTATCATGGGGGAGCTCAACGCTGAGTTCCTTGCTGATTAGTTTTGCCAACATCAAAATGGGGGAGTTTGTTGAAACACCTTTCCACAGGATTTTGATTTGACAAAATTAATTAAGTGAAATTAAATATTCTACAACACACTAAGTTTAAATGCTTTGACTTATTGTTACTAATGTGTTTGTTCAATGTTGAGTTTATAATTTATTATAAGACATAAAGATCATAAGGCTCAAGCCCTATATGGAAGTCAAGGCCCAAGTCAAACAAGCCCAAGATCACTCAGCCCGCGTATTTCAAAACGCTGCCGTTGAAGTGATGAAACGCATGCTGAGCAAAGAAGGATCCAGAAGATCCACGTAGACAACTTCGGCTAGAAGCTGCTGAGCTGTCTCGACAAAACGTACAAGATAGCCGCTGACCACAAGACAGCTTTCAGACAAAGTATTTCCTCTTTTAGTAAAGATCAGAAGACGCAGCAAGCTGTCTGGTTGACGTTACCTAAAATGGAGGAACATACTGTCACACTGACCGAAGAACAGAAGATGCTGGAATCTGATTGGCCAAGAGAACTGCCGACAGACTGAGTGAAAACGACCTGTAGCCGTTTCCCTCCAACGGTTATTTCGAAATTCGAAATAACCAGAAGCTCTCACAGTTCTCTATAAATAGAGCATTCAGAATCCACATTCAATAGAGAACTTTGAGCTAAAGTCGTTACGCTGACCAAACGTGTATAAAAGTTCTCCATCAAAAGCAAAGCAAATTCTTACACTACAAGCTTATTCATTTGTGTAAAAGTTTAGAGTGATTGATCCTCAATCATCTAATGTGTTCTAGCAATTGTTGTTTAGGACAAATCTTAATCATTTCTAGGAATAGAAAGGAGAAGCTAAGTACTCGGTTTTAGTACTTAGTGAATTAGAATAGAAGTGAGTAGAGGTATAGAGGAAGGTACTCTTGTTATACTCAGCTTCTGACTTGTAAAGGGTTTTCGAGTCTCTACCTTTAAAGAGCTCAGTAGTGAATTGGAAATCTCGGAACGTGTTCCGGGAACAGGACGTAGGCTTAGAAGAAGCCGAACCTGGATAACTCCGCTGAGTGAAGTATTTCTAACCCTTAACTCCTTAATATATTGCTTGCTTAAAACAAACTAAAACTGACCAAGTAAAAGAGGTCAAGCTGAGTTGTGTGCTACCAACGAGTTAGTTCAGGAATAGACTCTAAGTGCTATTTCCTGACCTAAGCAACGAAGCTGACCTAGTCACTAGTTGACTAAGCCAGTGTCTTGCTGATTGCTAAGTGCCGCTGTTACATAATCTTTTCTCAAAGGAAAGAAATCTGCCCTAATCATTTTAAAAAGGTAAAATAGTTCCTAACCCCCCCTTGGAACTATATTTGCAACCTTACAAGGGACCAACATATAGTACTTTTAATATCAGAAATTTATATTTTTGAATATTATTTTGTCAATTAGTTATTTCATTCCCTTTTTTACAATGATGTGTTTATTCATATAAAAACTGTTTATCTTACATTGTTAGAATTTCTTTTACCAACGTAAGAGACTTGAACATATCGAATTTATTTGTGATTATCATGTAATTGTCCATAACTATTAAAGCCATTATGGGCTGATGAATTACCAATTTGGATAAACAAAACTTTCATGTCCTTAACTAACTACAAAATAGTGCAAGTGTTAGTTTCGGATCAGAACATTAATTTATGCAAAATTCTTAGGATATACATGACAGTTCCTTAGAGATTGTTTGGATGATGGTATATGAAGGTAGGTGATGATGAATTTTGAGCAATTTTCCTTACACCCCAAATTGGAGGAGAATCATGGTACACGTATTTTTTCCAAAATTACTCTTTGTATTTATTTTATTTATACAAATGAAATGATATAAGAGTAATTTCATATATAACTATATTAGTTTAATTACACTTCATCCAAACAATGCATTAATGATCTCTGAATGTCATTAATGCATGGATGCACAATATTGGTTGCAAGTAAATAACAACTATGTAAGATATCTTACCCAATATAAAATGTCGTAACTTTTATGATGTTTAAAATAAATATGTTATCTTGGATATTAACATGAGCAACTTGTGCAGCTGGATGCAACATATACCGGCTTAAAAACCGATCCAGATGTTAAGTCCTGTAATGGTGAGCTTGGCCAAACAAAGGATATATATAAGGCCTTGCATGGTTATTCATCTGATCAAGGGCGTTGGCTGAAGCAATATTAGGTTGAGTTGGTGGACGCGATGTCCTTGAAGGAGTATGATATGAAAGATGAGAGTGATAAGGGTTGGGCTAGATTGAATAGGTTCCAAGTTAGGATGCTTCAAGCGATCAAAAAGATATATCGGGGTGCAAACTTTAACTTCTAGGTGAATGTTTATCCTCCCGATGATGATATTCCACACCCTGAGTTTAATCCAGATTTTCCTGAGTCTTCTAAAGAAGAACGAAGTACCCTGAATGCTCCTCTCCCTTCCGATGTTGTCGTACCTGCTATTCTTGTTGCTCCAGTTGTGGAAATTCCTCCATTGGAGAGTTCGGAGGGTAAAGCGCAATAGACTCAACTTCCAGAACTTGAACTTCCTCAAACCCTCGGGGCTTCTACAACTGCCGATCAAGGAGGCTCCCATAAATGGACGTGCTTGAAGAAAAAGTCCAAGTGGCTCCTAATTCTGAATTTGAATCTGCCTAGACCCAAGGGGCTTCCCCTACTTCGGATTGAATTATGGATTTTTTGTAACTGTGTATTTGTAATTTTTCTAAACATTCATATTGCAGATATACAATGGTTTCTTATATGATGGTGTTAAATTTATCATTATGTTATGCGAGTGTTCTCCTTTGCCCTTTCTAGGTTACCCTTTTCAATTATGAGGTAGAGATTATGATTTTAAAATTGAATGACCATTTTCTTAAATTGTTGGGTTACCTAGAAGTTTTTGCATGGGAGTGTGGTCTTAGAATTTAGTTGGCTTAAGACTTGTGATAGTAACTCTTGTAGCATGCATATGATTGACCTTTAATATAGTCGATTGAGGAATTCTGAAAGATAACTCATTAGAATGTCGAACGTTTGATAAATATACTTCATTGATTGTTTAAAATTTGCTGAATGCCAAGAAGTTACATCAGGGTTGCCGAAAAGGCAAGAAATTACAATTGTTTCTTTGTGGCCTACAAAATGGGAAAATAAACATCAACTTGAAATTGACCTCAAAGAAGATTAATATCGAGCCTGGAAGAACATTGCCCCAGTGAAGGAGAAGGATGAGCAGCTTGTGCAGCTGGATGCAGCCTATGCCCACTTAATTGTTGATCTGGAATTGTTGAGAACAAACGCTAAATCCTATAAGGATGATATTGGTTGAACAAAGGATATGCATAAGGCTTATAATCTTATTCATCCAATTAAGGGCATCGACTAAAGAAATTGCATATTGAGCTAGAGGAGGCTGTGGCCTCGAAGGAGGATGATGTGAAAGAGGAGAGCGATAAAGGCTCGGCCAGATTGAATAGATTCTAGGTTAGGATGTTTTGGGTAAACATTTATTCTCCGAGGATTCCTTGCTGTTGGAAAAAAATGGTTTTCATGTATAAAACATCAACAATAGTTATCTAACCAAACACCTAAAATTGTCCATTTTAATATGAAAATGTAAAAGGAGGAGAAAATGGAGTACACCAACACCACCTTAATAGTTGTTACAAATAAAACTAAGGCAAAGTATGAAAAATTGAATGTAGTTTGTCCAATTTATAAACGCAAGCCTGTGGTTTAAAAATTTACAAATAAAAGTTTATGGTATGTTTTATTTATAAAATAAAGTATTTTTAATTACACTATAAAGTTTTGATTACAACAAAGAGTATTTTTTTTTTTTAATTATTCTTACATATCGACAAAACACAACCTTCATGCGCAAAAAAACAACCCACAAGCACTAATTTGTAAATCGACAAAACTATGTGGTTACATTTGGAATTTTCTCAATAAAAAATACAATCCAAATTAATAAACATAATCTAAATAACTAAATAATAATTAAAAATAATAATTTTATAAATGAAGCAAACATTTATTCTTCCGACAATAATGTTATAGAAATAGAAAAAATATTAAAGAAAAAATATGTTTAAAAAATTAGCAAAATAATTTTATCATCATCAAATATATACAGACAACTTTGTATGAAAAAACTCATTTTTGGATATTTTCGTGAAAAGCTTCAAAATGCTAATGTTCCCATAAAAAAAATGTTAAACGTTGTTATTGTATAAACCTAACCAAACACTATATTTTTTGTTGTTTAAAGACAAACGTTTAACGATTCTCCGAAAAGCTGAAACAAACACACCGTAACATTTTTGAACTCTCTGTATGATATCTCGTTTTCCTAAAAAAGTTATTTTTTACTTTTGAGACTCAAATAATTTAATTCCCGAATTAAATTTTAATTTATGAATATTATAAAAAAATTATAACTAAAAATAAAAGTGTAAAAGTGTTATAATTTTATAAAATTAGTATTGAAATTATAGAAAATTAAATACGTATAATGTTTCCACGTTGGACACTTTTAATTTTTTTTAGCTAATACATAAAACGATGAAATTTTAACGTATTAGGGCCTTTTTTTTAATCAAGCTTTAACAGGGTGTCATCCCCAACCGCATATTTTACTTCTAAGATTCAAATAACTATATTTCTAAATCAAATTTTAATTTATAATTTTTTTTAAAACTAATAATAAATATTATAAAAAATATTATAATTTTTTTTTATGAAATTAGCATTAAACTTATATAAAATTAAATATGTTCAATATTTTCATATTGGATATTTTTAATTTTATAATTAATACACCAAAACGACGAAGTTTCAATGTGTCGAAGGTTAAATTTTTTTTGTCTAGCCTTAGACAGTTGGATTTTGAAAAATTATTTTAAACTGCAAAATTAAAATTAGGCTCTTAAATATAGATTAGTGGGGTTAGACTATACTTACTTTGTTTTTGACAAAGTAACCCTTATTTTGTTTTTTCCACCATTGGATGGTGATGAACTTTGACAAAGTAAGTTCATCCAATGGTGGAAAAAACAAAGTAAGTTTTTTTTTTATATAGAAGCTGGGACGATATAGTAGCAATGATCTTGAGAGTAAGGATTACTTTGTCAAAAACAAAGTAAGCATAGAAGACACCTAGATTAATGACTCTATGAATACATATGAGATTAATTGATTCCTAAATCGTATTTTTATGGAATCTTTTCAAAATATAAATATATCATCATTTTCTTCCTATTATTATTATTAGGGTAATTAATTTATTAGTCCCTATATTTTGATAAAATATATTGTTTAGTCCTTATATTTTGACAAAACATATTATTTAGTCCCTGTATTTTTAAAAATACATGGTAAGGACTGTAACCTTTTTCTCAGTGAACTGTTTAGTCATTCTGTCTGTTTGTTAGATTTTTTACCGTTTATGAATTCGGAAATGACTAAATTACTTTTTATTATTTATCAGTAAAAAACAATTCACACCTCTATATTTTTCTCTCACAACTCGCATTCACAAAAAAAAAATGCAAAAATGATTGAATCCTTAACTCATAATCGAATCATTCATGCTCATTTTTCCTGTTTGAATTGAAGGTAGAAATCAACTCAAATCTCTCTCGCTTACTCTTCCTGTTAGAATTAAAGGTGGAAATCCTCTTACTCTCAATGGTGAATTTAATTTCACTCATATTCTCAACTGATGTTTACTGCTAACGGCTTCAGTGATAACGAAAGATGTTTCTGCTAATCCAAATTAACTAACAGAATCTTTATAAGGGTCTAATAGCATGGACTAAACAGTTCATCGAGAAAAACGTTAGGAACAGTTCATCGAAAAAAAGGTTAGGAACCTTACAATATGTTTTTGAAAATAAAAGGACTAAACAATGTGTTTTGTCAAAATATAGGAACTAATAAATAATTAGTCTTATTATTATTATTATTATTATTATTATTATTTAGGCTTCTATTCATGCCTAGAGAACAATCATAGTCATCTCAACTTTCCCTTCCTTTTCCCAAACAAACTTTCTGCAGAAGACAAAAGCTTCTGCCAGAATGACTTCCTATGGTTTAACCTTTCCGGGAGCGACGCTTCTCTCTTCCACCATTCCACTGCTATCTCCACCCCTCCTCCCATAACATCCAGACCCGACTCAATTCTCCATTTCAAGCCCTTCAGCCGCTTCCCAAATTCTTCCTTCAAAACTAAGTCTGCTGATCATGACACAATTGTCCCCAATTTAAGCTTCTACGAGATTCTAGGTATACAGGAATCCGGTTCCTTAACTGAGATTAAACATGCCTATAAGAAATTGGCTAGGAAATATCACCCGGACGTTGCTCCACCAGATGAGGTTGAGGAGTATACTCGGATGTTTATTCAGATTAAAGAAGCTTATGATACTCTTTCGGATCCAACAATGAGAGTTGTTTATGATCAATATATGGCTCGGGGTGTTCATCACGAGTATTCTGCGAGTAGAGGGTGCCAAGATGTTGAGGTATTTGTTGCATGTGTGTGTCTTTGATGTTAATTTTTGGTATTTTGATCTGAGATTTTTAGAAATGTTGATTTGGGATGTTTTCCAACAAAGGAAGAGTCAATTGTTGAATGATTTCCAATTAATATTCTGATTTCACAAATATGTGTTTAGAATTATGTTGTGGTGTGGTGTGGTGAAAGAAGAAGATAATATTTGATTAGTGTAATCAGGAAGAGGCGAGCAGGGGTTGGAGGAATGAGTGGGAAGCTCAGGTATCAGGATTGGAAATAAGAAGCATGAACAATATGGCAGAAGATAACATGTCATGGGCAGCTCAAATACGCAGGAAATATCAACAACTGTGAATAGGTTCTTATGTTATATATATGCATAAACAGGTCTTTAAACTTGTGACATGGATTCTGAAATCTTGTGTAGTTGTTTTTGTGACCATGTCCAAGTCATCAACTGTTATGTTTAGGATGAACCTTTGAACAAATGCTAATGTTTCATATTTGGAGAACTGGGTATTTAGTTGCATTTAGTAGAGATTCATTGTCTCCTCCATCCACACACTTCAATTTTTGTTTTATCGTTTAGCTTGGAAGTTGATGGAATCCGATGTCACAACTTTTAGCATAATTATTATGATCATGTGATGGAAAGTGCCAATATAAAGGTTTGAAATTTGAGGTCTGTGCAAGGCCATTATGGAGGATGAACAAACTTCGTTGAAAAAACAAATATGAGACTCTAATGCTAATATTTTGAGGTTTCCAACCATACTACCTCATTCAATCTCATTAAAACACTATTTATTAATTTTTTTTTCTGTTAATTCTGAGGGTAATTTGTGTTGTTCTGAAAATGTGCTCTAATAAGTCATTAAACACGTGTCAACCTTCAGTTTGCTCTATCAAATTCAGATTGTGACTTCGTCAGGTGATGCATTATGCTCTATAGCAAGCGTACTGCCATGTGTCATGGTTCGTTGGGCCTATGGACTTCAGACCTCTGAAATGTCAGGCAGGGCGCTCTATTATTAATCCCTTGTCCCTTGCGCAGCCGTCTATATTGATCCCACGGTTGTTCTTTCCTAACTGTACGGTTACTGAGATGGACGATGAGGATTCTTCCACGTGGCTAAAGGATGTTATTAGCATCTTTAAGGAATATTCCTTTTACTAGATTAGAGGTTTATGTGAATCTTCCAGATTCGAAAGGTGACATTGATTCACGTATACAAGATGTTTCCATGGAATATTCCTTATGGTATCATATGTTTTCCCCCTTTCATCATTTGTCCGAGCTCTTTAGGGTTTAGAATACCAAACCAGGAATGTTTGCTCTACAAATCCATTGAATTATATAAAGGATTGAAAATTCTACCATATCTCATTTTGAATGCTTTAGTGAATAGTGTGCCTCCATGTTGTTCCCCAAGTGTGGGGTTGCTAGTATGGGAACTTATACCATTGCATTTGCGCATATCATATGTCAATCACACTGCTCTCTCTCTCTCTCTCTCTTCGCGCAATTGGTTGGGACTCTTTATTTACTGTTCCTTATCATTACCTTCATTAAATGCAGGTTGTCAAATCGTCTCCGTCATTTTGAACGCTTTAAGATTGCCTATAAATACCTATGGTTTTATGTTTGTTCTACATGCGCTCTCTTTTTCTCTCAAACCTCTGCTGGATTTTCTCATTGCTTCCTTCTTCTCCAGTGACCTAGCTCTTTTCGTTCAAGTAAGTGTATGTGTATTGATATCTTCTTTTCTTGATTTATCTTCTTATAGTATGGCTCTTAAGCTCCTATCAGTCATCCGACTAGCAAGCCTAAAAAGGATGGTGTCCCAAAGCCTAAATTCGCTTCGACTCAACTAACCTCCAAGTATCTAGAGTTTGGGCGACTAGAGATCGTACTGCCTAGCCAAGGCCAGGTGATTACATAGGCTCCTAAAGGTCATGTAGGGTTCTACAAGATTTTCTTAGAATAGGGACTTACGTTACCTTTTTTCTGATGGCGTACTAAACGCCTTAAACGAGTTTGACATTTGCCCCACTCTAATCTCTCCGTACATTTGGCTTTATTTGTTGTCTTTTGTTAAGCTTTGTGATGACTTAGACGTGATCCTAATTGGATCTCTCTTCTGCCATATATGGACTAATGTCGTTCGGGACACAGACATTGCTGTTTGGTTTAACAAAACCCTATCTGACCAAAAGCCCTTTATTACCAACAAAAGCTCCAATGTGGAGGATTTTAAACGTATTTGTTTTGGAACTGTATACCGAGGGATGCACAAGGGAGGTCATTAGAAGGGGCATTGTACCCCGAGGGGTTTCCCTTCTAGACCTCGTGGAATAATGACCCCATCTAGAAGTGCTCCTGGCCGGAACCAAGGGAACTTATCGAAAAGGAGGACTCACTTTGTCAATATTTGACCTCCGTTGATTTATCCTTTACTCGGTAAGAGTTCTTTGATCATTTGTTAGAGGAAAAACCCTTCTTTTTTCGACGAAAGGTGGGAGAGTTGCTTCCAAAGGAACAACTTATTATGATACGTTGCTTATAGGTACCTTTCTTATTTTGGTTGATCATTTTGATTTATTCCCCTTCCCTATTTGTTCAGGGTATAACATTAATTTTGTGCGCAAACTATCTTAGTTTGGCGTCCTACAACCAAGGAAGCATATGAGAGGACCAAGAACCAAAGTGTTTCTAAGGGATGTGTTGTCGCTAATACTTCCCAGGGATCAAGGACCCTGAATGCTACTGCTTCTTCCACCCCCGTAGGGCTTACTACTAGCTCCTCGCAAAGCCCCAACTCCTCTGAGCTCGGCCTTTTTCTGTCAAACAACGCGAAGATGTTGCTACTCAAATAGGTAGCCCTTGCACTAGTAAAACTCCTTGTGTCATGCTCGGAGATAACCCAAGGATAATGATCCTGCAAAATTAGTCATCCAATTCTTCACCCTATTCCCTGCACAATAGGAATGAACGACGGCAAGCTCCCACTCTATACTTTTAAACTTCTTGCATTGCTCTAGTAACCAAAATAAACGAACCGACAAAGAATTGTCATAATTAAAATAGGTCACCACAGTTAGTCAATCCAACTCAATCACCATATGATGAAACCTCAAGTTCCAAGCTAACGAGAGGCCAAAGTAGAAACCCCCCATCTCCGCGAGAATAGTTTTTAGTTCTGATTCCACCGCTAATAAGATTGATTATTTAATTTCACCTCACATCATTTTGACCTCCCTTCTTTTCCATTGTTTAACCTCTCCCCATCTTGATTTAGCTACTCGGAGAAATTTCATATTGATTTAGCTACTTCAATCTTAGTAAGGTGAAAAATAAACAATATATATGTAAAAACACTTTAATTATTCTAATTTTATTTTTAATATTGACAGCCAATAGCAATTTTACTTCTATCATTGACAAATTAGGATTAATTTGAAAAATAATTCATCAAAATATATCTTCTCAGTCGTTAATGATGTCATCTCCACTACATACTTGTTGGTTTTTTAAGAAAATGTATGAAAGAAATAATAAAAAAAAATGGTCCAAACATTTTCTTGAATTTGTCAATATTTTGCACACTTGAAAACGTACATATTCATTCCGTTAGCAAACACATACCAAATTGACTAACGGTGTTAAAAGTCAAAGGAAAAAGAGTTAATTTGGTCCTTATATTTATTTATTTTTATAAATTGACCCCCTTATTATTTAATTATCACAAACAAACCTCAAAATCAAAAATAAAAATCAAATATACCATCTTCTCCGACTCTCTTTTAATTTCTTATTTTGTTCTACAGAATGTTTCAGCCCAGAAAAATCCTCATCCCTTCCTTCAACTACGCCTACCTGATTTCCATGACTGAGTTCTTCATCTCCAGCTCCTGCGCGCATAAAATCCAATTCCTTTTCTTTGATTTCCATTACCTTTTTGAGGTTTAGCTCGTTTTCAAGTGTACGAGTTAATTCTTTATCCTTTTTTGAGATTGCGATCTCAGCATTTTTGAGGCGTCGGATGAGACAATCTCTGATTTCTGCCAAGTCCCGTAACACCTCTTCGTCGCTGCTCTCAAAACTGCTGTCCGATTCTTCTTGAAGAAACTTCAAACAGCCTTCCAATTGCATCACTGCTAACTCGTAAAACATGGATATGGCTGTCAAGCACTCAATAGGACCTTCTCTTCTCTGAGCTCGATCATGTGCTTTGTCCATTGCACGGTTCAAAATCAACGTCATTGTTGAATCTGCCAAAGAGATTCTGTACTTATTACCCTCTCTGCCAAATACTTCATCCATTTCTACAGTTGTCAAACAAGAACAAAAGCTATAATTTGGATGCTGAAATTGCAGTCGTGTAAGAAATGTAAGATGAAAACCTGTAAAGAAAGAAGCTTAAAGCATACCAGCATTTGTCAAGTGTAAGGATTAACGCATGCCAAATAAACAAGATGTTATGTGCTAATTTTGCTTCAAAAGTGGATCATCCAACTGATTCTATTCCATATTTAGATAATAATAATAAAAAAATTAGAAATTAAAGAGAGATGAATAAGATGGTATATTTGATTTTAATTTTTTATTTTGGGGTTTATTTGTGATAATTAGATAATAAGAGGGCCAATTTATAAAAATAAATAAATATAAGGATCAAATTAACTCTTTTTTCTTTTGACTTTTAACACTGTTAGTCAATTTGGTATGTGTTTGCTAACGGAATGAAGTACATAGTACCACTTTGCAAACTTTTAAACCACATAGGTGTTGTTTGAAAATGGGTCTAACCACAAGGTTTATTTTTTTACTTTTCCCTTTTTTTATAATGAACCACTATCTTAATTTAGGTATTTCTAGAATTCCTTGTACCGTGTTTAGGGCCTGTTTGTTTTACCTACTGTTTACTGTTGCTGTGTGATGTTTACTGTTTGCTGTTACGATTTACTGTTACTGTTTGTTGTTGCTGTTACGGTTTGCTGTTTGCTGTTTGAAAAAGCTGCTTTTCCAAAAAGCAGAGATTCTCTGCTTTTGTAAAAGGCTGTTTTTCAGGTGTAAAAGACAAACATGAGATCACTAACCAAACACCCAATACTGCTTTTCAGATGTAAAAGGCAAACAGGAGGTCACTAACCAAACACCTAAAACTCTCTCTTTTGAAGTGAAAAGACAAAAATGAGCATGAAAATGAGCAAACAAACACCCCTTAGGAAGAAAAGAAGTCCAAGGATGACATGTTTATAGGAAATTAATTAATTTGAGTTTTTAGAAGTGTTCTTTTTTTTACAGTGACAAAATTTAAACAGTGAGGGAATAAAATAGTTATTCGTAAGTAATTTTTATTCCAACATTTGATTCAATTTTTTGTGTATGTGGAATAGTTATTGTATGGAATGTATATTTCAATAATAATAAATAAAATTTCTTTGATTTACCTAAGAATATCTATTCCTAAGTATCAACTTTTATTTCCAAAATTATCATTTAGTCAATTTCTCAAATCTTATAAATTTTGTCAAATACATACTTTATATCCTAAAAAAACGTTAAAAATGGAAAAAACGGAAAAAATATGAAAACACGAAAAACGTGAATAACGCGAAAATTTTATAAAACACAAAAACACGAAAAAATTACGAAAAAACGCGAAAAATACAAAAACATTTTTTTTATTTAAAGGCTGGTTATCGAGGAGGAGCCGAAGACGGACATCCCAGCTATGCTGGCACCCCCGACCTCAACCCCATGACCCCCAAACCAATATTATTAAAAGAAAAAATAAAAAAATCCGAATACAAAAGAATGAATGAAAAAAATACAGAACATGATCAAGAGAAACGGTAAGAGCACCATCCTCCCCTATTGTGAAGAAAAGCCGATTCACAAAAGCCCAGAATATCATCCCACCACGTAAAACTAGAAGCCGTCCGTCCAAAGTTTGCAAGCGAGTCAGCAACCTGATTGCCTTCATGGAAAATATGAGAAATAACACAATTCATAGCTTCAACATGTGTCAAACAATTTAACCAATCTTGTCTAATTACCCAAGGAACCGATGTGGATTTGGTTTTCAGCATCTGCACTACATACATAGAGTCACTTTCAATCAAAATCTTCCGCCAACCTTTGTTGTAAGCCAAATCGATAGCATGAACAGCCGTAAACAACTCAGCAAGGAAGGCAAACGAACTGGTGATTGGAAAAGCAAATGCTCCCATACATAAACCAGTACTTGAGCGAAAATTTCCACGGCACCCGGCTGGTCCAAGGGAGCCCGATACAGAGGCATCAGTGTTAATCTTCGTCCAATCCCTCAGAGGAAGCTGCCAAACAACCGGGATGATTCGCGGCCCTTTAGCAAGCCTTTTAGGAATCCCTAGCTCTCTCAAAATTTGTGTTTCCACTAACAAATTCCATGTAGTACCTCGACCCGTGTGAGAAGATTCTCTCAAGGCTCTCCAAATGCGTCTTAAAACCATTACTGTTTTTGGTTTTTCATCCTAAAAAATGCATCTATTCCGAGTAATCCACAATGCCCAAATAGAATTTCCAATTGCAGTTGCCCATAATTCAGAAATTTGAGAGCTAAAGCGCCGAACTATGGCATCACGTATGAGAGCTTTAAGTGTCGAGCTTGTGTTGATCTGGCGTCCAAACAATGAGCTAATACCTTGCCAGATAATTCTAGCAAACGGACAAGTGACGAAAAGATGATCAATTGATTCCACATCAGACAAACATAAGTTGCAGCGCGAGACAATAAAACATCCACGTAATCTCAGCTTGTCGTGAGTAGGCAAATAGCCGAGATAGGCACGCCATGCGACCAACGAATGTGCAAGAGGAACGCACGGATGTCGAAGGAAATGACACCATTGCTGCTGATCAACCGGATCCCTAAGCCAAGCATACAACAATTTAATAGTAAGAACCCCACCCATAGCAGCCTTCCACGCGCATTTATCATCCGCGTCCTTTCCACGCTTAATGCGTCGAACCCTACCCTCAACGTCTGAAGGAAGCACAGGCAGGTTATTCCAACTATCTCCATCCAGATAATATTCAACCGAATCCGAACAAGAACGTTGTTGTCGAGCAGTTAACCCAATCTGAGCAGCCAGTGAGGGACACATCCATCCCCCATTCTAAAAGTTTAAGGCCGAGTTCTGACCAATCCACCAGAGACAATGTTGCAAAATTTCCAAATAAATGCCCTTAACCGAAGCCCAAATAGACGAGTTCAAAACCAAATGATGCGACTGTCCTAATTTGTTTAAGAATCGGGTTCTCAGCAAGTTAAAACAGAGCAAGCTATCTTGAATTAAACCCCAAGCCATCTTCCCAGTCAGAGCCTTGTTTAAAAGAAACAAATCCTTCATGCCAAGCCCTCCATCTTTGAGATTTTGACAACATACTTTCCAAGGAACCGTTACCAGCTTCCTATAGTGAATTGAACCAGACCATATAAAATTCCATATACTTTTAGTCATACGGTGGAGCAACGCAGTAGGCCACTTGTAAATAATAAAAGAATGAATAAAGCTCCTAGTGATAACAGAATTTACCAGGACAACAGTACCAGCCATTGATAAACAATTGCCTTTCCATTTAGTAAAATGGGCAAGGACCTTGTCCATCAAACAATTTAAATGTGAAGTTTTTGGCCGGCCAAAAAATAACAGGACACCAAGATAACGAAAAGGAATCTCCCCTCGACGAATTTCAATTATACTATCCAGATGATTCCCACGTCCAGTAGTGACAAAAGAACCCAGGAAAAGCTCCGACTTATTCCAGTTAACACATTGACCCGAAATAGATCCATACATCTCAAAGACTTCCTTGATAACAACAAGATTATTCATAGAAGCCCTGCAAAATAAAAGAATATCATCCGCATATAATAAGTGAGTGGAAAAGACCCCTGATGAGGTATAACACATCAGATCCAGACATCCAGTGCTACTCAGAAGTAGAAGCCAACGACTAAGAAAGTCCTCAGCAATTCCAAATAGAATAGGAGATAACGGATCACCCTATCTAACCCCTCTAGAGCATTTGACATAGCCACTGATGACACCATTATTGATAATTGATATTCGAGCAGCCGATAAAATGTTTAAAATCCAATCCCTGAATTGTAAAGAAAAACCAAACGCATCCATTACAGCTAATAAAAAATTCAAGTTTATCGTATCAAATGCTTTCTTGATATCCACCTTTAAAGCCAAATTTCCGCCAAAGCATATTTTCCGAAGTATATTAGTGCCCTCTGAAGCCAGGGACATGAATTGATGAATACTCTTTCCAGGAATGAAACCAAACTGATTCTGTGATACAATGCGGGAAGCAACCAAAGCCAACCTGTCTGCTAAAATTTTTGCAATAATTTTATAGTTGAAGATGCTCATAGCAATGGGCCTAAAATGATCCAAAGAAAGTGCCCCCTCAATTTAGGCAAACCACTCGTAAAAAAACTTCTGACCATAGCAAAGACATCCAATCCAACAATATCTCAAAAAGATCAAAAGAAAACCCCAATAAACCCATCAGGTGGCTTGCTGTTTATAGAGTATTGAGCCAATTTTGGATTTGGCTAAATATGATATTGTTTTCTCTTTGTTTTGCCTAAATCCTTTACTTCTATCTAATGTTATATTTTAAGAAGGAAACTAAAAGCATAGATATTAGTAATATATAGGCATAATATTATACCCTTTAGCTTGTTTAATTTATATATTATAAATACTTGAAATATCAAATAAATATGACCTAATGCTTTCCTAGCTCTTTTAACTTATCTAAATTAGAGTTAAAAAAGTAAATATGATATTCAATGAGTTTGAGTAAAATGATGAATTTGGACAGATTAGGGTGCTGGATGGAGGAACTTTAGGTAATAAAGATTGGCAATAAGAGGTGAAAGACACCGGTTGACTATACAATTTAGCCCAATTAAATGATGAAATATAAATTTTTTATTTAAAATTAAATATATTTGTTCCAACATTTTTTATGGGCTTAATTCGGGTTTCTTCCAACATTTTTGGCCTGCAATTGGTCGTGATGTGTTCGATGCCTGTGTTGACTGGTTGGAGAAATATGAATTCCCTCTAAAGCTGAACGATACCATCATTACTTTAATTCCTAAGTGTCAAAATCCCCGAAGTATGACAGAGTTGAGACCGATTTCCTTATGCAATGTACTCTATAAGCTAATTGCAAAGGTACTCGCCAATAGGTTAAAAGTTATCCTCCCTGAGGTCATCTCGGAGAGCCAATCTGCTTTTGTCCCTGGCAGGTCCCTAATTGATAGTGTGCAAGTAGCCTTTGAAATCCTTCATCACATGAAAAGGAATAATAGGGGAGTTAAGGGTGAAGTGGCTTTAAAGATTGATATCAGCAAAGCCTATGATAGGGTGGATTGGGGTTTCTTGAAGGAAGTGATGAGAAGGCTGGGCTTCTGTGACAAACGGATCAGATGGATTATCTTTTGCATAAGCACAGTTTCTTATTCAGTTGCAGTGAACCACAATATGGTTGGGCCAATTTATCCGGGGAGAAGGCTCTGGCAAGGGGACCCGTTGTCTCCATATTTGTTTCTTTTGTGTGCAGAGGTCCTTTCCCAAATGATAAAGAATGAGGAGGAGGAAGGTAGTATAAGGGGTTGTCAAATTTGCATTGGAGCGCCAAGTATCACTCATCTATTTTTTGCAGATGACAGTTTCCTGTTTTTTGGGGGTTCGGAGGTTGAAAGTATTCGGATTAAAGAAATTCTAGATAGTTATGCAAGTGTATCTGGCCAGGCTATTAATCTGGAAAAATCTGGGATTTTCCTTAGTTCAAATGTCAAAAATGATATTAGGGAAACCATCTGTGGTATTCTCCAAATCCAAGCACCTTTGGATACTGGGAGATATCTTGGGTTGCCTTCCCTAATTGGACGTTCGAAACGAGCCATCTTCGGTTTCTTAAAGGAGAGGTTGTCGAAACGCCTCAATAATTGGACCTTTAAATTTCTATCGGCAGCAGGTAAGGAGGTCCTATTGAAATCTGTAGCTCAGGCTCTTCCTACATTTTGTATGAGCACGTTTCTGCTTCCTAAATCTACATGTGATGAGCTGCAGAAGATGATGAATTCCTTTTGGTGGGGCACGAAGGCCGATGGGAGGAAAAGGATTCATTGGCTTGAGTGGAAACGTATGTGTGGTAAGAAGTGTGTGGGTGGCCTGGGATTCAAGGATCTTAGAGAATTCAACATGGCATTACTTGGGAAGCAAGGTTGGAAGTTAATTGATGAACCTAATACATTGGTGAGTCGAATGTTCAAAGCTAAATACTACCCTGGGAGGACTTTCCTTACATCCAAATTGGGCACTAATCCCAGTTTTGTTTGGAGAAGTATTTGGTGCTCAATTGATTTACTAAAATCTAGCCTAAGATGGTGCATTGGTAGAGGAGATCAGGTTATTGCACACCAGGATACATGGATTTGGAAAAAGGACAAGTTATGGCTTGATCCTGTGGAGAATAGGGCAGGAAGGGAGATGAAGGTCGGGGAGCTGTTTATCCAAGGGTCTAGAATCTGGGATCGTGGAAAACTGGAGAGCTGTTTTGATGGGGAAACGGCTAGGACTATTGAGACCATGGTTATCCCGTTCTCTGTAAAAGATGATAGACTCATCTGGCATTATACTGCAGATGGTGTGTATTCTGCCAAGTCTGGATACAATTTACAAGGCTCAGGTAGGAACAATTCTGGGGATATTGCTGGATGGAAGGTTTTGTGGAAGTTGGAGATACCTCCCAAAATTAAACTATTTGCATGGAAGCTAATGTCAGGTATACTTCCTCTTCGAACTAAACTGGCTAGTAGAAGGATCCCTATTGCAACTAATTGTTTGTTATGTCCTAATGATATTGAACATGGATGGCACTTGTTCGCTGGTTGTGCTTTTGCCAAAGCATGCTGGGATTTAGTTGGCTTAGCTCCACCTGGGGAGGACTGGGAGTATATCGAAGAGTGGATGCTTAATTTGTGTCCTAGCTCACAAAATATAGTCATACAGAAAAGCATGACTGTACTTTGGGCTATCTGGCAGGCTAGAAATAAGATGCTATGGGATCAGGATGCTTGTAGGCCGGAAGTGACAATGAGATTGTCCGGGCGTTTTGTGGAAGAATGGGAGGAGGCCCAAAAGTCCAAAAAGATGGAGTTGAGAAGGGTAAGGGGCGGGGGTGAGGTGAGTAGAAATGATGGGGGAGGTGGGTTGGCTAGGGTGGAGATACCACGGGTTGGTGAAGGGAGGAGGGGATCAGGAACATTTATTCTTAACAACTTTTGTTTTGCAGGGCCGGCGGAGAGACGCCGACTTAGTGCTGCGTTTGCAGCTCCGGAAAACGACGGCGGACATGTTGGAACCTCGACCGCGGGAGCAGACAACCATCTTCTGGTAGCTTATCATCAGGAGCAGATTAGACGCGACGAAGCTTTTGGAGTTTCTTCCGAACAGCAGAGCCGTAACGCAGCTTCAGGAGCAATCAATTTAGGAGATGTCGCAGCAACTACGCCCATAGGTGCTCAAAACAGTTCCGTTTTCAACGAAACCTTCAGAATGCAGCGGAACAGCGAGGTCAGGCTCGGAACTGAAAGCAATAGATTACCTCAAAATCCCAAATGGTGCCCGCCACCTTGTAATTATCTAAAGTGTAATGTTGACGCCGCAATGTTCAATGATGAGGGAGCTATCGGTGCAGGAGTAGTTTTGTGCGACTGTATGGGTAGTTTCATCCAAGGCTATAACACACATCAGCTGGGTGTGGTGTCGGTCAAAATGGCGGAAGCAATGGCACTTAAGGAAAGTATGGGTTGGGTTCTATCTTTAGGTTATAATTCAGTTATGTTCGAAAGCGACGCAAAGGTTGTGCTAGATTCAATCCAAGCACAACATCGAGATCTTACTGAGTTTGGGCAAATTATTCAAGACATTAGAGATTTCATTCATGATCACCCAAATTTTAAGGTGAATTTTGTTGCAAGGTTAGCGAACGAAGCAGCTCACGCTATGGCACGAAATGCTCGTTCCTATGCTAATTCCTTAACTCATTGGTCTAGTCCTGTATTTATTCGAAGCATTCTAATTCGGGATGCTTCTTTATGTTATTAATATATTGAGTTTTTCTTTAAAAAAAAATATATATTTGTTTCTTTCACCCACCTCTCTCCACTAGTTTCTATAACATTAAAAAGAGTTAGAAATTTCTTTCTTTCTTTTTTTTTACTAGGTAGAAATTTCTTTTCTATTCTTGTTGTGTTTTTCAAAATAGTAAAAAAAAAAATCACGCAATATCCACTTGCCTAAAATGTCCAGTTAGCCTCCATAAAATGTAATCAATTAATCACTCGGTTGTAAAAAAAATAAGTTAAATGTGGAAGATATGTTACACGTATCTTAAAAAAGTAAAACGACTAAGGTCGAGGTATGCAATTCTAATATTAGAGAATAAAATGTTTTATAGTTGAATAAGTAAGAAGTTCTTTTTTAATATGTTTTAATCTATTTTATGAATTATGTAATAACATTCTAAGGCACGTGTAACATATCTTCCGCATTTGGATTTCCTTTTTTACAACCGAATGATTAATTGATTGCATTTTAAGCAAATTTAGGGGGCTAACTGAATATTTTATGTAAGTTCAGAGAGCTATCGGGACACTTTGAAAGTTTAGGGGACCAATCAACTATTTTGGATAAGTTCAGGGAGCAAATGATGTATTAAGCCTAAAAGATTTATTGTCTATCACAATCAAATAATGATAAAGTTGAAGTGGAGGGAAGAGAAGTTGTAAATGGTTTAAAATGGGTTAAAAAGCGTTAGGTAGCTAATTAATATTATAATTTGTGGTCCAATTTCATTTGACATCTAATTATTTTTGCATTTAGTAAGCAATTGAGGCTTTCTTTTTTTTAGGTGGAGAAAAACCAACTCTCAAAGTCTTACCAATACATAACTTGTAATCGCATAGATGTTAGGAGTCAACTCTTAATGTTTGCTTTTGCTAGTAATCCGATAGATATTAGCTGGTTTTTTCTATAAGAGTTTGATTATGTTTTTCAGAACAGCTTTTAGATTTTTTTTTTCCAAAAACAGAAAATAAAATGTTTGATTAGATCTACGAAATAGTTATTAGTTTTTTTTAATAGATATAGTAATTTTTTTATAAGTTTTAATGAGAAGCCTTTTTTTAATTTCCTTTTTATAATTTTCATAACGATGGAAGACCTAATCGCCCCAAACGCCCATGAACAGCCGCCGCCCCGGGATCCTCCGGACGGCTCTGTAAGGACCCCGATGGATATTCCTGAGGCCTCTCGAGTCTCCTGGAAAGATATTGCGATGACAAAAATGGCGAATTCAATTCCCCGACCTAGAACAGACCTTCGCACTGCCGGACTCGTGAAGATTGAAGTTGACGAAGCAGCAGCCCTTATCCCCAAAGTAACAATTGATCCGGAGCTGAAGCGAAAGCTTGCGAAGCCATGGGAGAAAGCACTGATAATCAAACTGCTTGGAAGGAGTATCGGGTATGTAGCTCTCCAGAAACGTACTCTTGAATTATGGAAACCCATTGTGGGTGTGACATTGATGGATTTAGGAGAGGGCTTCCACCTAGTCCAATTTGATAATGACCTAGATAGGGATCATGTTATCAATGATGGTCCATGGCTAGTTCAAGGGCACTACCTTACTGTTCGTACTTGGTCCGCTGCGTTTTGCCCGACTGATGTCTGTGTAGAGAAGTCTATGGTTTTGGGTTCGCCTTCCCCAATTGCCGCTGCTCTACTACGATGAGGATGTACTTATGGGATTGGCGGGATCGATTGGAAAACCAGTTCGGGTTGATGAAAACACAGTAAGTAAAGCAAGAGGAAGGTTTGCTCACGTCTGTGTAGAGGTGGATTTATTGAAACCATTGATCACTCAATTTGAATTGGAAGGAGAACTTCAGCGGGTCGAGTATGAGGGGCTGCACATTGCGTGCACAAACTGTGGACGGTATGGTCACCTTAGGAAAGACTGTTGTTGGCCAAGCGTTGTTCCTTCGAAGGAAGCCGCTGGTGCGAATGAGATGGTAATGGGGGAGGCGGAGTCAGCATTGGAGGAAAGAATCCCGGAGGGGGGACCGAGCAGTAGCAACATGGGGAACACAAAGGGACCTGGGGGGACAAATGAGTTGTATGGGTCGTGGATGATAGTCCCGAAGAGGAAGAACTTTAGTGGAACGGCTAGACAGTGGCACCAGGACATGGCGTCTAGTAAGGGGCAACAAGAGACGAGTAAAACAAATGGATGGAAGACACCAGTAGAAAACCCCTTTACCATTTTATCAAATGAGACAGAACCGTTTAGGAAGGCTAGAGTGTTCAAGGGGTTTGGATATAAACAAAGCTCAGATCAGGGTAAGCAGAAGGATGATGAGAACCGGGCAAGTAAGGACAAAGGGAAGGCAATTTTGGTTCAGCGTGGGGATAGAAGGAACAGCGAACCTAAGACTTATTTAGTGAGAACAGATTTGCAGAACTAGCTGAAAGTAACCTGCCCCTGAAACGGTGGATGGGATCCTGGTGGAGGAGGGGCGTGCTGCCTCAACCCGGGGGAAACGTACCCGTCTTGACCCCGAAGCCAGACCACCTCTAGGAGCTCTAGATCTGAACATAGATAATTCAAGAGGCATGAACCTGAAAGGTAACAGCAGACTGAACCAGAAACTTCGGGACCGATCAGCCTTGCGAATCATGGGAAATCCAGGGAGGGAAGAGGACCAGCCTCCCCAAGTAAACATAAGTATCTGACCTGTATAGGTCCTGGTTCATTTTTAGCCTTCCTTGAATGAAGATAATTGCTTGGAATTGTTTTGGAGCAGGGGGAACGAACTCTTAGCGTGCTTTACGCCATCTGGTACGTACACAGCGCCCGTCCATTCTTTGCCTTTTTAAAACTCGAATCCCAGGTTCTAGAGCAACAGCAATTGGGAAAAGTCTGGGTTTCTGTAAAGTAGAGTTGGTTGAGGTAGAAGGCTTTAGTGGAGGGATCTGGGTGTTCTGGGATGAGCAGGTGGTTAGTGTGAATGTTATTCTGAGGAGTAACCAATTTCTTCACTGTCAAGTGTCTTTTCAGGGAGGCGACAAACATGGTTTGACTTTCCTCCTCTCGGTGGTCAATGTTAGACATCAAATGTCGTTTAAAAGGAAGTTTTTTGATGATATGATCCATCTAGGCAATACAATTGATGAATCCTAGTTACTTTGCGGGGATTTCAACTGTATTAAGGAAGAGAATGAGAAGTATGGAGGAGCGGCGAGGGTTTTAAACAGGTGCGCGCCGTTTGCGAATTGGATCAACCAGCTGCAGTTGATTGATATGGGTTTTACGGGTCCGAGGTTCACATGGTATCGGGGCTCTTCTCCACGAACTAGAGTGGCTTGCAGATTGGACCGAGGCCTCTGCTCGAAGGACTGGAGGATTCTTTTTCCTAAAGCTATTGTAAAGCATCTCCAACGGGTCCAATCTGACCACGTTCCCATCCTTATTGACTTCAGAAATGAAGGAAAGCGCAATAATATCCCCTTCCATTTTATGAGAGCTTGGTTAACCGACGCTACTTTCGAGGATCGGGTGAAAGGGCTTTGGAATGAGTCTGATCAGCTGGGAACGGCAATTCAACGGTTGAAGGAGGGGTTGGTCGAGTGGAACCGAAGGACATTTGGGAATAGTTTCAACCGGAAAAAATGCATCCTTGCCAGACTGGGAGGGGTGCAATGCCAACTAGCCATCAGATGCACTAGTGGGCTCCTTCGTTTGGAGGAAAAGCTTGGGGAAGAGCTGAATATTACTCTGGAACAAGAAGAGTTATACTTGCATCAAAAGTCCCGTGTCAAATGGCTTAAGGAAGGGGATAGAAACACCTCTTTCTTCCATACTTCTACTGTTATTCGGACAAGGCGGATTAAGATTGTAGGGCTGCAGAATGACGAGGGGTGATGGATTTGGGATTCTGATCAGATCAAGAGCATGGCTACAACGTTTTTTTATGAAACTCTATTATGAGGATATGCCAGTTAGAGTCAAGCTCAACACTTGCTATTCCTTCCCCTAGGTACGTCAAGAGGATTTGTGTGAACTTGGCAAGCAGTATGATAGGGACGAAGTTCGAGCCGCACTAAAGGAGATGGGCCCTTGGAAAGCTCCTGGACCCGATGGGCTTCAGGCCGGCTTCTTCCAGCTGTTCTAGGAAACTTTGGGTCAGACGCTAAGTGATAATACACTCCGGGCTCTGAATGAATGGATAATGGATCAAGACTTGAATAAGACGCGGATTACTTTGATTCCAAAAGTGAATAATCTGGAATCTTTTAAGCAGTTTAGACCTATCAGTCTTTGCAACGTCAGTTACAAGCTGATTACGAAGTGTATTGTGCGCCGTTTGAAGCTAGTTCTCCCGGATATCGTTGGTCCTATGCAAAGTAGTTTCGTGCCTGGCCATCAAATTTCTGATAACGTAATTTTGGTTCAGGAAGCCGTCTATACCTTTGAAAAGAAGAAAGGAAAGAAAGCCCTTATGATGCTTAAACTCGACCTTGAGAAAGCTTATGACCGGGTTAGTTGGAGCTTTCTTGAAGATACTTTATGGCTCCTGGGCCTCCCTGACAGTATGATTGGGTCCATCATGGCTTGTGTGTCGTCCCCGCATATGACGGTCTTGTGGAATGGGGAGAAAGGAGAGGGTTTTTACCCAACCCGAGGGCTCAGATAGGGGGAGCCCCCTCTCACTTTATCTGTTTGTCTTGTGCCTGGAGAGGCTAAGCCACCTGATCCTGGATGCTGTTAGCAATAACCAGTGGAAGCCAGTATCTCTATCTAAAGATGGCCCCAAACTATCGCACTGCTTCTTTGCCGACGATATTGTTTTGCTGTCTAAAGCATCTAGAAGCCAGGCTCAAGTAGTGAAAGAGGTTCTGAACCACTTTTGTGATTGTTCTGGTCAAAAGGTGAGCTTGGAAAAATCATGTGTTTTCTTCTCAACCAATATAAGTGACAGGACCATAACAGAGATAGAAGCGGAGCTTGGTGTGAAAAGAACATCGGATCTGGGAGTGAAACTTCTACACGATAGGGTCAAGAGCTCAACCTATGATTACATCATTGATCGTGTGAAAAACCGTCTTGCAGGTTGAAAAGAGAAGAGTCTATCCCTTGCCGGGCGAACGACTTTAATCAGATCGGTAATTTCAACTTTACCTGTCTATACTATGCAAACGTCGGCCATGCCCATTAGTATCTGTAATAAACTTGACGGGATCAGCAGGAACTTCTTATGGGGAAGCACGGAAAGGGGCAGGAAAGTCCACCTGGTCTGATGGGAGGTAGTGAGCCGAAACCGAAACAAAGGGGGGCTTGGCATTAAAAGGGCGAGGCCTACGAACCTGGCTAATTTAGCCAAGTTAGGCTGGCGTATGATAACTGGGGAAAACTCCTTGTGGATCAAGGTTCTTAGAAGTCGTTATGCAGGTGATAGAACGGGTCTGAACATGTTCCGGAACAGAAAAAATAAAAGCCACACATGGAGAAGCATTTTGAAGGGCTTGGAAGTACTGAAAAGAGGCCTGTCAAAAGTAGTGAGAAATGGTAGAGCCACTTGGTTCTGGATGGATGCTTGGGCAGATTTTACCGATCTGAAGAGTGTAGCAACAACACATATTGATGAGTATATGGAGACCTTAACGGTAGCGGATTACTCGTTATGTTCGGGGGGCTGGGACTGGGAGAATTTACAGCAATGTTTGCCAGCGCCAATGCTCATTCACCTCGCTGCTATAGTTTTATTTCCGGAAAATGGTGAAGAGGATAGCTGGTCCTTGAGGTCAGCAAGGTCTGGGGAATTCTCGGTATGAACAGCCTACGAGCTGCAGACAAATGAGGCTTCAGTTGATGAGACCAGTGATATATGGAGAATCTGGAACTTAATTTGGAGTGTATCAGCGACGGAAAGGGTCCGTTTTTTCATTTGGCTGACATACTGGGACGCCATCCTCTCAAACGCGAACCGAGTTCGAAGGAATTTGGGTGATGATGATTTGTGCAGTGAATGCCGTGAGATTGAGTCGACTTTGCATATCCTCCGGGACTGCCGGATCGCTCAAGAGGTATGGATACAGTTTATTCTAGCCACTTGGCATCAGGAGTTCTTTACGACCGACCTTAAGACTTGGATCAAGGGTAACTTAGAAGCTAAGGAGCGCTGGGAGAATATCAGCTGGCCGGTGGTGTTCACTACGGCTTGCTGGTGGTTTTGGAAATGGCGGAACGAAAGGTTATTTGACGCGAGCCATAGGGAGAGGGGAGATAAAGCGAGATTCATATCTCAGCAGGCGAAGGAATTAACAGATTGTAATCAAGGCATTCGTAGACGGGGAGTGGGAAATCAAGACCGTACGGCTGGCTGGAAGCCTCCTTTGGAGGTTTGGGTCAAAATTAATTGTGATGGAGCGAGTAAGGGTAATCCGGGTTTATCCACATGTGGAGGTCTGATCAGAAATAATAAAGGCGATTGGTTAGGAGGATTTATGTGTAATTTAGGAGCCAGCACAGCGGTTCTTGCAGAGTTGTGGGGCGTTTTTTATAGTTTGCAACTGGCTTGGGACGCGGGTTACAGAAATGTCGTCATTGAGGTGGATGCTCCGGATGTTGTCCACCTGATTCAGTCTCAGGGCAGAAGCCATCACCGGTACTACTGGATCATAGAGGAGTGTCAGTTTCTTTTTAAAAAGCAGTGGGATGTCAGAGTTGCTCATATTCTCCGAGAGGATAATCGAGCAGCGGATTGGTTGGTGAACTTCGCAGGTGTTTTCCCGTTAGGTCATCACGAGTGTGATGGGCCGCCTGTAGGCCTTCTTGATATCCTTTGCGCTGACAGAAGCGGCTCTGAGTCGTTCCGTCAGGGCTTAGGTTAGCTTCTCTTTGTTTGTTTCGGAACCTCAGCCCTTCCTCTCAACCAAAAAAAATGAGAAGCCTTTTTAGAGTTTTTATTTTTATTTTTTGGGTTAGTTTTGAATAAATATATTGTAGTTTCATGTTTTTGCATATCGATATCTGTAGTTTTTTTTTTATTACAAATCGAACTTTGTGGTTTGTAAAAATTTTATTTTTAATTGATTTTGCACATTTGGCTAATAAAAAAAATTAAAGTTGTTTAATATCATATTTACTATGGAACCACATTTTTAGTTTTTCAAAATCATCATTTTTTTCCCTCTAAACATTAACTTTCTCTTTTATAAAATAAAACACTTAAATTGTAATATCTTGGCCTAATACCATGTGGATATTGTCCGTTTTGGTCCAAATCCAACACCTTAGGCCTCACTGTTTTAAAACGCGTCTGCATGTATTGGATTCATGCCTTACTAATAAGCCTCAATCATTCTCTCTCTATTTTCGATATGGGATTCAATTCATTTCTGCTCGTATCGTCATCCCTTAGGGTCACTCCTTGCTTAGGCCCTAAGCAAGGAGCGCCCTAAGAGATTAGTTTCTTAATGTAACATTTATAATAATATGAGTACAAATTTTGATGGTTGGTAAAGATATTTTGTTCCAAAAGGTGTCTAGTTGCATAATCTCATAATCCAATACATAAAACTATGAATTAAGATGAATAGATGGAGTACAATACAAATACAAATACTCTTGAAGTACAAAAACAAAACTAAAATCATACAAACAAGCAAGCCCTTTTCATAATCTTATTAGGCAAATTACAATTTCACACCCTAATTAATAAAACATTCATAGAAAATGCACTTAACTCATTCAACCTCACTTTCATGTAAAAAACCCATTCTCTTTAAGCTCAATTTTAAGCTTAGTTGCTTCCATTTCAGGCAAAATCATAGTCACAACTCTTCCTTTATTGCTTAAATCATCACAATTTTGCTTCCATGGAACCACCAAAACAACACCTTCATCTCCCACACCTTGAATACTATAGCTCACAAATAAAGGTTTCTTTTTATTCCATTCCAATCCATACAAATCAGCCCCTCCAAGATCTATAAATGTCAAATTGGCCCCATATACTATATAATCTTGTGCCCCTTCCACAGTATTTTCAATTTGGTCCCTCTCATCAATTGCACAATCACTCAACAATTTTGTTAGTGTTTTCAAATCTGAGTCTATGATGGAGTTTTGGGACTCAACAGAACTTATGATTTGGGTATTGCTCAAATTCCTAATTTTTGAACAATTGGGGTCCTTTTTGCAAATAGTCACTGTTTTAGGTTCATTTCCTTGTCTGATTTTGCTTATAGATTGCCAAATTATGGCACAGATGGACTCAAATAATGGAGCTTTTTCAATATGGGTTTGACCCGAAATGTTTGAGAGCAAATGGGTTAGTTTTGAGTCGGTTAAATAGAGTGAGAATGTTACCATTTTGCAGTCATTTGCAGTTACCCAATGGTCACCAACCGGGTTGACCCGTTTCAGAGAAAGTGGGTTCTTTACGTTGTTGGGCTTTTGTGGCCTTTCTGGTTGTTTTGGGATCTCTAAAGGCCCATAGGACTTAAGCCCAGCAAGGAATAAGCCCCACATGTTAATGCTATCAGAAATACTAAACATGTCTCCAATTATATGGGCCCAGCTCATTCCAAATGATATTCCTCCGCATTTGAACCTTGTTATCTGTACGTACGGATAAAACGTAAGACTGTAAATTTCTGCTACGATAATACAAGTTATAGAGATAATTCATTTAATTTGATTATGATTTTTTTTTTATCATTTAATATAATATATAATTATATGAAATATATAGATCATGTAATATGATTATGACATAATAACTCATTTTTCACAATTCTATACATCATGTAATATGATTCTTTTTTTATTTTATTTTAAATAAATATAAGTGAAATCTAACGTGACCAAATCGGTCAATCAGAACTGGGTCAAGTGGTTCACAGTAGCCGGTTCGAGCGGTTTTGACAATTATGCCAAACCCAATTTCAACCTAAAAAGTACTTCATTGGACAATCAAACAAATTTATATTTTAGTAATTAGAATTTTATAAAGGGAAAGAAAAATGAATCTAGCTAAACGTATCAAATTTATGCTATCAAATTTATGAGCAAAGACCCTGTTTAAGGAAAAAATTTATGTTAAAAAATAAAATATTTTTTGATGTAGCTATAAATTGGAAAATGGAAAAAAAAAAAAGATATGTGACTACTATATTTGAAAGGACAGTAAGCTTCTAAATCTTTTTTATTGACTAACCTAGAATTTCTGTTGACGTTATTTTAAGCAAACAAACACTGAAAAACCATAAAAAGATTTTTTTCACAATATTTTTCGACAAACAAACGAAACATAATATGAAAATATTATACCTGAAGATAAAGTGAAGGAGAAAAAGATAGATCAGGACCCAAAGGTTGATGATAAACAAGTAAACTATCAAGTGAAGAGTCTCTCATTTGAAGCCATTCCTCCACAGTTTTATCACATTGTGCCTCAATCATCCTCACACCACAATCATTACACTTCATGTACGGACGCCCGTCCTCCGCCCTCCAGAACCGTCCGCTGGCTAGATAATAGTCATTGGACCAATAGAACAAATTTTCCTTTATATGAGGAGTGGTTAGCCCTTGGCTAGCTTCACTACTAAAAAAGTACACACCTTTTATGTAATGCAGCTTCATAGCCAAATCAATACCCGTCGGCTCATTGATCAAACCCGAACCCGTGATCCGGCTCGGTCCAACCGACGAAAGTTTGAAGTTGTACAACAACTTATTATCAGTGCTTGAAATCATTGTGAAGAGTGTGAATTTTTTGTGATGATTTTAGAGGTTTTTATATTGAAAATGGGTTTAATTTTGATTTATGGAGACAGTTGAGGATTTTAATGGGGTATAATTACTGTTTTTCTATTATTGGTACAGTTGGGGTAGTTTGGTAGATGAGTGTGTTTCAGATCATTTAAGTTGTTCTTATATGAAAAAGAGTAATAAATTTTAGCCTAGAATAGTTATAGGACTAATTAATAATTATTAATGAATTATAGAGAAATGTCATGTCACAAATTTATAATGAAAACACTTATGTGATCCACTTGGCCCCTTATTATTACTATTTAAATGACACTTTGAAGGTTCTTATTGGTTAGAAACACTTATCAATACTTAATTTTCTTGTCTTTTTATGGAGGACTACATGATTTGTATCATAGAGACACCAAATTTGTATGATCTTGTACCACATGTCAAGTTTATCAATTAATAACTAATTTAGTGTATTGATTATTGTTGTCCATGTGGTTGAATGGATTGTCTATCTACAATTCTACAAAAACAAGGTTAAAAGGGACTGTTGTTCGGCTAACCCATTTCGATATTTAAGTCAGTTTATGAAATGATCGAGGATAATCACAATCAGTAAATACAAAAAAAAAGTAATGTAAAGTTAATAGAATGAATTAAGTTAAAAGTATTGGCTTCCGGAAACATTTTACTTCATAAGGAGGATATGCAGACTCCAGAAGGTTGATTTGCTCTTCATCCAGTCCACATAAATGCAACTGTTAGGGCACGTTTCCTTGTGTTTTTGGGAGCCTTTCGAGTTGACGATGGTTTCTCCTTGTGCGCTACATGTCGTGGTATCACGATTTTTGAAAGGGTGCGTCGGGGGCATTTAATGCTTCTTTAATCATTATAAATAAGTAATTATAATACTCGTTGTTTCAGTTGCCTCCCAACAGTATAAAAGGGGGAGAGTTTGTTGGAGAGTTTCTTTTACTTCTTGCCTTTTTGTTGTCTTGCCTTCTTGTCGGAATTCTTCTTGGTTATTCCTTCTTTTAAGTGTAAGTGTTTCTTCTGACTTTTTCTTTTCTAGTTTTCCTTTTTCTGGCTATGGCTCCTAAAATACCAAACCCTAAGAAAACCTTTAAAACCGATAAGTTTGCTGAAAAGAAAACGACGGATAAAGTTCATCTACGAGGCTGAAGAGAAGTCTTCTGCGTTGACTAAGATGAAGATTCAATCATTTCTTAAAGATTATCCTAACATGTGAAGGATAGATGTGTGTTTTCCTATTACCCCAACTTGTCGGGTAGCCATTGATCGTCGAGGTTTTCTAGGTATTCATACCGAACATGTGGAGATGACTTGCAATTTCCTCTCATGAGTAGTGTTGAGGATATTTTGAGGCCATTCACATTTTATCCCTCCAAAATTTCCATAACTCCTGGATGGAGTTGCTTACTTTCACCCGTAGAGTAGCTTTAATTTTGTTGTCTTTCTTTTTGTAAAGAAATATTTTTAATGAAGTAATTTTTTGATTCAGTTGTTTCTCTTGTCAATTTTCGACTGAATCGTTTCTGAGTTTTTACTTCGATTTTTGTGCTATGATTTTTTCTTTTAATCGAATATATGTAGATTCGAGCCTCGGAGAGTTTGAAGTTGTTTTATGTGTTCAATAGGGTTTTGTTGAAGTTTTTCTACCAGAGATTGTGATCAAAATCCTTCTAGCATGCATAGGAATGACTTTTAAAATAATCCAAGGAAACTTTAACAAACACACTAAAGTCAAAGTGAATATATAGAAATGATACAATGTTATTACTTCCTATGTTCCATTTATATAAGTCATTTTAGGATGTTTGATACAAATTAAGAAACACAATTAATATAGAATCAAATTAATGAATTTACGTTGGTTAACTGAAAAAAAAAACATCTCATGTAATCGTTGGAGAATAAGTCTTGAAATATTTAAAAACATTGAAAACCAAGACCAAAATGTAATTTTTGGATCGAAAAACTAAACTAAAAAATCTTGAAAAACTACAAAGACTTATATTTTGGAAAAATAAAAAATCGCTTTCTAAAATGACTTATATAATGGAACAGATGGGGTATTTGTTTGATTGAAAAATATACCTAACACGTATTTTCATATTGTTTTTAGATTATTAAAGATAATATATATTCTGAATTTAAATAAAATGATTACACGTCTATACGTTGTCATTACCACTGTCATCTCTTATTCATTTCTCTATTACTTTTTACTATCTCTTCTTATTTATGTTTTAGTTTTAGTTTTTATTTTTTTATTTACATTTTTTTTGTTTTGGAATCTATATTCTTTATCGAAGTTTTTTTCCATCCGATCTAATCTGTTAATTATATTTCTTTCGTTTATACTTTGTTCTGTCTTAGTAAGAGTAGAAAATGTTCATCTTATCCATAATAAATTTGTGTAGTTGCAAACAAAGAAAGGGTTCGGATCGAATATCCAGAAAAACCTACATGGTCAAGAATGGATTGCAGCAGTTTTTCAACGGGATTCCACTTATGAGAATGATATGATTTATATTTTATTATTTTATTTGTACCTTTTATGGCTTTTAATTACTTTTTGTAGTCTTTTTTTTTGTCTATTGTTTATATTGGTACCGAGTTTTATTCCTCTTACTTTCTTATTGTATTTGTACTATTTTATCGGCAAAAAGCATCATTAGGTCCCTGGTCTTTCATTTTTTTGTTCAATAAGTCATTTGGTTTTTCATTTGGATACATTAAGCCTCTGATCTTTTTTTTTATCTCATTAAGCTCTTCGTGACTAAATTAGTAAGTTGTGAATATGTAATTATGTTAAAAAGACGTTATTAACTTCATATGTATTTGAAATTATTAAAAAATATATATTTTTACAGTTTGAATTAAGGTTTTTACAATTTTCTTATAACCAAACAGTGAAAAAATACAAATTTCGAGTGCAGGTGTAATAAATAACAGTCTGTTAACCGGATTTTAGGTTCAAAATTACTCTTTTTTTATTATCAAAGGTTTAATGAGATTAAAAATAAATGATCAATGGCTTAATATATTCAAATAAAAGATGAATAACTTTAATATGATATTAAATAACTTTAATTCTTTGAAATTTTTTATTTTAAAATTCTTAACAATCAAATTTGATAATATGGGATGAATAACCTGTTAGAAAATGATTAAACCAAAAACAAACAAACACAGAAAGAAAACATGAACAGTAAACAATAAATTAAAAAGGAAAGAGTTTAGACAAATCTGAGGCCTGTATTAGCAGTTTCCTTAAGACAGATGTTGTCGCTATTGACAATCGTCTCCTAGGATACAAACAGATATCAATAACAATAATCGAACGGTTTCTAAATTTTCCACCCCAACTCGACCTAGCAAGCGAACTCTTACCGAGTGTATAATAGCTATCACCGGAGTAGAACAAAACAACACGTACAGAGACAAGAAATATTTAGAGAATAATTTTTCAAAAGTATATTCATTCTGATAGCTCCATCATGTATATATAGATCTTGAATAGACATGTCTGTTCTCGAATGAACACGACTATTCATGAACAAACAAGACTGTTCATGAACTGACACGACTAATCATGAATGAACACAACTATTCATGAACCAGGATGACTATTGGAATTTATACTAATTTCATTTATATATATAAATTTTCCAACATAACCGTTTATGAAATTTTTTATTTTAAAATTGTTAACGAATAATTTGACAATATGGGATGAATAACATTTTATGAAAGCTTTTAATGGCATTACCTACCACATTGATTGAAAGGAAATATTTATGTCGAGTTGTCATAGATACCTACTTCTCCATATCCATAAATAAATAAATGGAAACAAAATCTTATTTTTATATAGAGTACTCTATTTAATTCATCTTTCAATTTTACATATTCATTCCTAAGTCTATCATAGGAACAGCAATTAACATCATTCTTGGTTATCGACATTCAATTCTTTTAAAAACCATAACTTATTTATTTGCATTTCATATAAATATTAGAAAGTGAATCCACAGACTTTTTTCACATAGTGATACGATTGATTCTGTGCGGGAAAGTACTCAATCGGTTGAAGATAATTTTCTGACGTTTAAAACAAGATAAAAAGATGATCAGAGTAAAATTGTTGACCGGTAATAGTATCATTATGATATTTAGGTTGGTAAAGTATAAAACAGAATACTGAGCAATTGAGAGAATAATTACAGTATATTAGTGTATATGTATTTTGACTTGTGAATAGGGACGGGTTTGAACACCCACTAGTTGCTAGAAAACGATAAATTTTTTTATGGAAATTGTGTATGGTTTTTAAATTTTTTTAGGTGAAAACATGAAAAATATCAATTTGTCACCTATAAATCACAAGATAAATTGAATCCTAAATCCATCACTGCTTGTGAAGTCTTATTCTATTTATATGGAGCTTAAGGGTGGGCACCTTCAATTAGGGGTGTTCAAAAACTGAACCGAACCGAAATAACTAACCGAACCGATGAATTTCGGTTTTTCGGTTTGATTTTTCTGTCTATTAGGTTCTGTTTCGGTTTTAAATATTAAAAAATATCGGTCGGTTCGGTTTTTATGACAAAACTAGTCGAAAACCCGTGCGATGCACGGGGTATGAAAATTTTATATAATTTAGATAAATAAATAAATTGACATATTTACTTTTAAATAATTTTATATCATGCTATGAAAAAAAATTATATTATGTATATTTGAAATTAATATATATTTTTTAATGATAATTCAAATTAAATTAATTTTAAAAATAATTCACTATTTTTTTTATAGAATTTTAACTAAAGATGAATGATTTATTTATTTTTACAAAATTCAATGATTTGTATTTTTTAAGAATTTTAATACATTTTCATATTCCAAATATTCTGTGAAACAATAATAATAAAATAGCAGATTAATTAAGAAATATATTAGAATATAATAAAATACCAAAAATTGAATTAAACTATAATTAAAATTAAATATTATATTTACGATACAAAAGAATTACAATATAAGTTAAACAAAAATTGAATTAAACTACAATTAAAATTAAATATTATATCTACGATACAAAAGAATTACAATCTATGTTAAAATTGAAGCAACATCAATATAGTATTCTATAAACTATTACAATCAATACTTTTCTAATGTTGCATATGAAGCAACTTTATCAATTCAATATGTTACATATAAAAAAATAAAATTCGTAAGAATTAGTCACAAATTCATCTTGATGATAATTATTTTGGTTGATGGAATTTCATGATCACCAAGTATTCGAATTCAATTATTCATTCTGCTACAATAACCCAATATATCTAATAGAATCGGTTTAAGATGATGATTTCTCCTATTTTCATCTCGTAATATCTCATCAAGACATTCGATCAATTTGTTCTTCATTCTTTCACTATATAAAATATCGGCCATACTCGCAGATATCACTTATTTGACTTCATTAATATTTTCTAATAATTATATATTCTTGAATTTTGTAAGTAAGAAAAACAAACAAAAGAATTGAAAAAAAAATGAAGGGACAAAAAAGATAATTAGGAGAGAACCATCTTCCTCTCGGGTTTTTTTTTTGAAAATAAGAGAGAATGTCGAGACATAAGCGTATAAAGAGGAGAGTGAAAATATTTTTTGCCCATTAATTAAACATTTTATTTTTTCTTAATGAAGTATTAAGTCCATAAATTAATTTTAGTTAAATAGAATTAAATCGCAATTGTAACCACTCAGTATTCAAATAATAATATTTTCTTAATTAATATTTTTCAATAATTTGTCCTATGATCATATTTCATTTTCATCTGTTAAAAACTCTTGAAATACTAACAATTTTGTACGAACCATAATATAATAGTTAAAAATTATATAAGCCAATGTTGTAAAAGCAATTATCTCAATATCCATAATTAATGTACATTTTTAGGATTTTGAGCATCAAAATTTATTTTTATTTACCTTGATTCTGAATTCGTATCTAGCATAATCCACATTCTTCAAGAATAAACATCTTATCAAGCGTATTAGACGCTTACAATCTCCTTGTCTAGAAAATTGAGAAAAAATAACTTCTTGATAATAATAATAATAATAATAATATAACATAATTTATATTGAAATAAACTTCATTGTAAGTATAATATTCCAATATCTCTTTAATATTTTATTTAATATGTCTCAAACTTCAATGAACAACTATCGTGTGAAACTTTATATCTATTTGTACCAAAATGCATAAAAATAAAAAATACAATCCATATTAATTAGCTAAACTCAAACTAAAAAAATGAGTGGATTTCAACATGTTCCGAATTAGAAAAATTAATCTAACTTCAATTAAAACTAAAATTTAGTTCATAAAAAGCCGAAAATCTAAATTTTAGTTAGAGTTAACAATCAAAACGATAACACCTAGGAACATATACTAAAAAAGAATGCAAATATACAAAATCTTTATTTTAGTCATTTTGAAAAATAAATAAATAAAAAAGAAAACATGGATAAGGTAGCGAGAGGTATGGAATCTGGATAACGACAGAAATGGAATTTCATCTCTGAAAGATGAAACTATAACAACAATTGTTTAATAAAAATAAAACAACAGCACAATTGAGAAAGCCAAAAATTGAGTTCATATAAAGCCGAAAATCTAAATTTTAGTTAAGAGTTAACAATCGAAATGATAACACCTAGCAACATATACTAAAAAAGAATACAAATTTACAAAATCTTTATTTTAGTCATTTTGAAAAAAAAGACAAATAAAAAAGAAAACATGGATAAGGTAGCGAGAGGTATGGAACCTGGGTAACGATAGAAATGGAATTTCATCTCTGAAAAATGAAACTATAACAACTATTGTTTAATAAAAAGAAAACAACAACACAATTGAGAACAAAAATAACTACAACATATGAAAAAAAAATCGAATAATTACCTTGAGAAACATAAGAATTTCTTGTAATTTTTGACGCTTTTGTGTTTTCCGGTTTTAGTTGTTCATGCATCTTCTATTTCTGTCGGATTTCTTCAATTGAAGCTATCAGTTTGAAAAAAAAAAGACAAATAAAAAAGAAAACATGGATAAGATAGCGAGAGGTATAGAACCTAGGTAACAACAGAAATGAATCTGAAAGATGAAACTATAACAACTATTGTTTAATAAAAATAAAACAACAACATAATTGAGAACAAAATAACTACAACATATGAAAAAAATCGAATATTTACATTTGGAAATATAATACTATCTATCGTGACCAATCTATCATGCTATCTATCATGCTTTATATAGAAGTTTATTTGTGACTTTTGGATTTCCTTTGATTTGTGTTTTTTCATATTCTCGTAACTCTTGCTTTCTTTTATTATTTTAATTAATAGGCTAGTAATTATTTAATATATTATAAATATAAATTTGTTATTTTTAATTAATTAAATATTTTTAATCTGATTTTTTACTACGTTGACAACTCATCAAAAAGACCTCTAAAACACTTATTCTCATTTCTCTCTGCTTCCGTAACTATATGTAGTATAGATAACTAAATTAACCAAACCGATCGAAATAGAGATTAATTAGATTTATAATTTAGGTAGAGACTTTATATAACCGAGACTTTGCATTTTCCTCCGACCATCCAACTGGTGTAACTATTTATAATTTTTTTCATCAATATAAGGTCTAATACATTAATATTGTTTAACTAAGAAAAATACTTTAATACTGTTCAAACTTTGCACTAATACTGATAATCAATAACAATAGTACAATTTATGGTTGTAATGTGAATTATGGTGGTAGAGTTTAATTTTAAATAACTTTGATATCTTTTTCTTATAATTACTTTTTAATAAGTTTAATTTTTAGTTTTTAAACTTTGCTTAAATTTTATGTTGCGTAACTATTTTTAAAATTTTAGATTAAATTAAACTAATTCAATCTGACTTTAATTCAATCTATGAATTCCGCTGCTCCCAACCACATCATGCAGGCTTGTCAGCTTCCGAATCCTGTGCTTAATGATCTTGATAAGATTAACCGAAGGTTCCTGTGGGGGGAAGCTGCGGAGGGAAGAAAGATCCACCTGGTGCCTTGGAGTGAGGTTTGTCAGCCCAAAGATTCAGGAGGTTTGGGCATTAGGAGAGCTAAGGATAATAATAAAGGTTTATTAATGAAACTCCTTTGGCGTATGTGGCAATGCCCCTCCTCTCTCTGGGTTCGCCTTCTTTATGGTAAGTATCGAAAAGATAAGATCTTTGGGGGCCCGAAAGAGAGAGTTATCAATTGTTCCTTCCTCTGGAAAGGGCTTAGCGCCGTTTTTGCTGAGTTTTGCTCGGGGGTTGGTCTGGATGTGGGTAATGGTAAGTCCATAAGCTTCTGGTTTGATACCTGGATTGGGGATAAACCTTTAGTGGATGTGTGCACTTCCCCCCCGCCTAGTGATATCCAAAACTGGAGGTTAGCCGATGTGGTGGACTCTGAAGGGGACTGGGTTTGGCCTAAATTTGATTCTTTCTTTAGCCTTGAGACTCTCCTTAGAATTAGAGGAGTGAAGGTGAGTAATCAAGAGGAAGACATGGATAAGCATTGCTGGGCGCTGACTAACAATGGAGTCTATTCTTGCAAATCTGCCTTTGAAGCTTTTTCCCTTAACAGGACTGATAATCCCTCGGATATTTGGAAGACCATTTGGTCCCTTAAAATCCCCTACCGCATGAGGAGCTTCCTGTGGCTGGGCGTTAAAGACAGATTACTTACTAACTCAGATAGATACATAAGGCATTTGGCGACCTCTGGAGCTTGCGGTCGATGTAGAGGCCATGTTGAATCGTTGTGCCACGCTCTTAGGGATTGCCCTAAGAGTGAAGAGGTTTGGAAGAAAATTCTCCCTCATCATACTTTCTCTTCCTTCATGTCCCATTCTGTGAACGACTGGTTCTCAGATGGTATTAGGGGAAAGTTATTGTCTTATATGGAGCATGGGGACATTTTCTTTGCCATTATCTGTCATCAAGTGTGGAAATGGAGGAACGAGGAGATTTTTGATAATAAAGCTGTGCTTTTGCCTAACTTAGCTGAGTTCTTCTTGAAGAAACTCTCCTCTATTATTGATAGTTTCAAAGGTGAGTCCCTTGCCAGATCTTCCCCGAGTAGTGATGTCCACCTCGTGAGCTGGAGCAGGCCGAGAGAGGGGGTTGTGAAGCTGAATACTGATGGTTCCTACCTCAGTAATGGTAAGATTGCTGCCGGAGGTGTTCTTAGGGATGCGGGAGGCGCCTGGCTTTCTGGGTTTACCCAGAATTTGGGTTTGGGTTCTTTCTTTTCCTGCGGAGCTCTGGGGCATTCTCTCTGGGATCCAGCTGGCGATTAGGCTGGGTGTTAAGAGGCTTTCTGTGGAGTCAGATAACTTGGAGGCCATCAATATGATTTTGGGTAGTCATGCCATGGGTCTTCATAGCCGCAACCTTATTAAAGCTATTAAGAGGCTTAGCCCCTCATTTGATATCCTTGAGTTCAGCCACATTTTCCGGGAGCAGAACCGTGTTGCAGATCACTTGGCGGCGGCAGGCCATGAGGGGGTGTTAGGTGTTTCTACCCTTACCGTTCCCCCTATCGCTCTTTCTCCTCTTCTTTTAGAGGATAGGATTGGGGTTAGCTTTCCTAGGCTAATCCCGGTGTAGTTGCTTGTTTTGCTTTGCTTTCCTTTCATTTTCTACCAAAAAAAAAACTTATAAAATTATATATATTAATTTATATTTTATTTTAACTATTTAGTGTGTTAAAACCAAAAATCGAACCAAACCGAATCGAAATATTCAGTTTGTTTCGGTTTATTAATATTATTCGGTTAGGTCTAGTTCTCATTTTAGGTGTTATTCGATTTTCGGTAACCGACTAATGAACACTCCTACCTTCAATCGGTGTAAGAAACTTTTCTTAGCTTCCACGGAGAATAAGTGTACTACTCTTTTGAGTGGTGGTCGTATTTTAAGTAGTTATAATATAGGCCTAATACATCACTAGCTCCCTGAACTTGTCCAAAATAGTGGATTGGCTCCTTGAACTTTGCAAGTATCTCACCAGCTCCCTAAACTTGCTTATTTCGTATCACCAGCTCCTTAAACTTTTTCATAAAAGTAGATTAGCTCCCTGAACTTTGCAAGTGTCTCACAAACTCCCCAAACTTGCTTATTCTGTAACAACTAAATACAAAAAACATAATATTAACTCTCGATCCTCATCCATTCAATCTCTCAAACCTGCAACACTAACTGTCAAACCCGACCTAAAATAAGATCAGATAAGACGGTGAAACACTACCACTGACTTATTATATAAACCAGTAGCAATATCTCTCAAATAAAGAGAGAAATCAAAACAAAAACCAAATTCTGGTTTAAAGCTAAAATGACCAACATATGTCGTTTCTAGCCTAACTTTTTCATACGGAGTCTGATTAAGGCGATTCAAAAAACCCTGGAAACGTAAGACAAAAATACAGAACTTTCATTTAGGACTCTATGACAGATTTGGCCTATATCTGGTTGAAAAATGCATCACAAGATTCAGATATGAATCTGATTTTTCCGCATCACCTATATAGACAATTCTCTAATATCTCTAGCTCAAAGTTATGACTTACTCATAACCCATATCACACTCAACTTCAGCTATATATATATATATATATATATATATATATATATATATATATATAATACATACCAAACAAAAAAGACACTACCAAAAACAAGATATACAAGTGTCCTTAAACATATACTATCCAAATATATGTACATGAACAAAATGGATGCAATACCCTAGAGACGACTTGAACCCCGTAGCTGTAACCGAACCTCGCCCTAGGATCGAGTACCCCTCTCAGTACCTTGCATTTCTTCGCCTAAAAACATTTGGAAAAAATGAGACAAAATCTCAATAAGAAACTATCAGCTATCAAAACCAACTTTACTTAACATAGCTACATATATATATTTATAAAGGATTTAATCAAAACCTTATAAAATATACTCAAAACTTAAGTTCATAATATAGTCAAGGTATTAAACCAAAAACATAAAAACATAAAAATATTGTATCCATGTTTGAGTTCATCCCCTTATATTTCAGTCACAAATCACAACATACATGAAACGTCTCTTAACATTGCCTATCTCATATGGTCTTACCCAACACTTCACTGACATACCCAATAGGTCTTCAAACTATGTATACAGACCATATTTCTCACTAAATATGGTTTTTAGATTCAAAACCACCAAACCGGACTACTCTTAATGGATACTAAACATTTTATTCCATATATATATATATTGAAACCAAAAACGTATATGTATATATGTATATACTTCAATTATTTATAATCAAACTCACAATTTTTCCATTCTCCAAAATATCAATTCTTAATCAATAAAAATTTCAAAGTTAATCAACCAACGAAACCTCAAACCAACATAACCAAGTAAAATCTATAATTCACATATAATCATAGTCGATAGCTTCATTTGAACTATAATTTCACAATAAAAAACAAAATCGTGAAAAACTCCAATTTTACAAAATACCTGTATAAACCCTAAGATATCAATTTCTGAAAATTCTTTGATTATATATATATCTATATACATAAAACTCAAACTATAGTTGCTAGTTACTTACCTTGGCTACTAATTGAAGAAAATACATCCGTTCAATTCTCCTCTAAATTCTGTCTAAGACGTTTCCCCTCCAAACACTTCCGAAACTTAAAAACTCTTCGGTTAGGACTTAGAACTATGCATAAGAATGCTATAGTTTAAATTTCAAGTGATTCGAACAGTCAAAACTCCGTAAATCAAAGAAACGGTGGAGAAACGGTTGAAGAACGATGAAGAGGCAAAAGGAAAACAAAAGAAATAGAAAGAAAAGAAAAGAAGACGGTCGAAGTCTGGCGAATTTGGGATTTATATCCCAAATTCGGCAAATATCATATTTGATCCTCCATCTTTCTATAATCTTTTAAAACTTACCCTAAACTTTTAATTTCCACATAAAACCATCAAATTAACCTCAAACTTTTCCTATAGCACCAAATAAAAATTACACATCCAATAATTATAATATATATTAATATCTAGGTATAAATTCTAGAAATTTAGACACGGACGTGACACTAACTCTTATAATAGGTTGAAAGGTAGGAGAATCGAAAAAATTATCTCTCGAATAGATGAAGCCGTATTTTCAGAATTTAGGTTTAATAAGTTTTTGTATTTAGTTGTTACATAATAAGCAAGTTCATGGAGTTGGTGGGACATTTGCAAAGTTCAGGGAACTAATCTACTTTTATGGATAAGTTTAGGGAGCTGGTGAGACACTTGCAAAGTTCAGTGAGTCAATCTATTATTTTGGAAAAATTTAAGGAGCTAGTAATATATTAGGTCTATAATATATCTGAATAGACAAATATGGTATAATCTAATATTGGATATAAATATAAAAAATTACGGATATGAACGTGACAGTACAGTTGCTACAATAAAACTTTTCAAATTATCAATTCTATTTTTAACTCCAAAAAGAATTTTTAACAAATAATTATTTATTACCATTATTAATTTTTTCACATACCATTTATTCTTTTTATTATTAATTAAAATATATCCATAAATTAATTTTTATCATATTTATAACTTATATTTTTTAATTCGTGTAATGTTTTTTAATTGTGTGTAATATTTAATGTTTGTCTTAATATTAATTATATACATTTTATTATGACTAGATACAATTTTTTCATAAGTACAATTGAATATTTAAATATACAACACATAATAATAATAATAATATAAGTATTATTATAAATTTTAATAACAAATAAAAAAATTAAATAAAATTAAAATTTATCCAAATATTAAAAATATACACACAAAATTTAAATAACACTACAATTAAAAAAAAGTACAAATAACATATAAACCAAAATATAAAATAAAGTAATACTAAACTTAACTCTATATACTTAACCAAAAAAAACTTAAATCTACATAATAAATTTAAATTTTAAAAAAAAAATAATTTAAAAATATTAGTTGCCTTGCAACAAAGATGTCACAAGGTAAAATGGTACTTTATATAGAGAGTATGCAGCCATCCTGATTTCTACTTGATCTCGTTTTTCTTCAACAATATCAAGTTTTTTTCGTAGATTTTCTTCATTATCCCCTTCTATAGAAGATCAATCGATACTCTTATCTCCACTAGAACAAAAGCTTCTGAACCATACGAAAGGGAGAATGGAGTTTTAAGTGCATCTAGTCTTGTTTTTAGCTCGTGGACATTATTTCTATTTGTAACTTGGATCATCTCATTAGTTTGAGGATGGGAGACTGAAGTAAACCATAATTTGATGTGCAGGTTTCTGTATAGGTTCTAAAAGTCTGGCAATCAAATTGTTTGTTGTTATCTTTTATTATTATAGTATGGGGAATTTCATACCTACTGAGTAGGGATGGCAACGGATAGTATACCCACGGGTACCTGACACTATCCGACCCTAATGGGACTACCCGTACCCTGTATAAAAGGGTATGGAACGGGTATGGGATCAAAACCATTATCCGTTAGGGTAATGGGACGGGTATGGGAATACCCTATAGGGTACCCGGTACCCGTTACCCATCATAATTTTTTTTATATTAATAAACATCATTGTTTTTTAGATGTAAGACGTGAGATTTAAACCCAACCTTTTATTTTCAATAATTGAGTGATACCACTAAACTACTTTATTCTTATTAATTAAGGTTCAATTTGTTTAATTTTTAGATAGATGATTTATTAAATTTATAGTTTGTTAAATTTGTAATGTTTTTATTTTATTTATTGATTTTTAACGGGTAAGGGTACCCGTGGGTACCCACAAATTAAATGGGACAAGTATGGGATCAAAACCATTACCCGTTAGGGTAATGGGACGGGTACGGGTAATTAAAAAATAAAAGGGTAAGGATTTGGGAATGACATTATCCGTTGGTACCCTACCCGTTGCCATCTCTACTATTGAGTATAAAGTGTTCCATGAAATCAATTATCCGGATGGATGCCATAATAGAAATGGTTTCAGCTTCAACCCATTTGGTGAAATGATCCACGGCTACAACGAGATATTTTATTTAGCATCATGCTTCGGGAAACGGACCCACTATGCCAATACCCCATATTGCAAATGGCCATCTTTGTTGCTTTGTTCCTATTATGTTGTGTTTGAGCACTTCTGATCTTGAGGGTCTCAGACGTTTTTCATGCCTTCCTCTATATGTTATGGAAGCAGTATCTACCGCACTCTTCAGCATAGGTGAGGGGGGAGTAATCTTCCCTGTAAGAATCCTTTTAGTTGCTCTCACTATAGAATGTGGAAAGTAAGCAGTAACGTTTTCCTCGGCCTCCATATGGAGTTTGTTGTTTATCCCGAGCCCTTTTCCAATCACCCTCTTAATAGTACTTTTGAGATGCATTCCCTTTTCGAGGATAGCTGTGAACAATATGCCACAAAGCCTCATCTTTTTGCCAGCTTAATGGCTTCTTCAGTTGCAGTCAGTTTTTCCTAGAGTTTGACCACTGTGGTTGTCTTCTGTTAGTGACTTGATGTATGGTGCTCATGTTTTAAAGGATTTGTTTGGGATACAGTTTATGAATTCCATGTTAGAAGGATCAAGGGCCTCAAGCAAACCTCATTACGTTAATCGAGGTCTAGGATTACCTGAAGAAAATCCAACTGGTTAGTGGTGCCATCAAAAGGGGTTCCAGATTGTCATGGCGATGTTAGATTAGTTGTATTTTCTTGATGAGTCAGGATCGCCTAGTTAGTTGGCTTCATGCTCACCACATCAATTTGATACGATTGATTATGTGGGAAAGTACTTTGTCACCTGAAGAGAGTTCTTTGGTGCCTAAAGTAAGACAGAAAGATGATCAGCTTGAGATCGTTAACCGATAATCCTACTCGGATGCCTAAGTTAGCAGTGTATAGGACATAGTACTAAGAAATTGAGAGTAATTGCAATAGATCAATGCATATGCACCTTGACTTGTGAAGTCGTATTCTATTTATAGGGAGCTCAATGGTGAAACTGTCAATCGATGTTAGTACATTTCTTTAGCTTCCACAGAGGACAGGTGTCCGCTCTTAAGTGATGGTCGTATTTTTTATAGTTATTACCTAAACTGGAATTCCTTAGTCTTATGCACGATTAATAAATCCTAGTCTAAAAATGAGGGTTAAGGATGTCTTCCATTGGTCTACGTGTCTTGAGAAATATGTATTTCTATATACTTTGATTTGGCGGTTTCTCTTGGTTGGTTCGGTCGTTCTTGCTAACTTAAAATGATAACACATATAAACGAATATTATTTACATAATATTAATTGAATGAAATCTCGTAGATTGCCAATTTTTATTATATCTTAATTAACATTTCAATTGTATGAATAATAGTTCTCAATGTGCTAAACTAAAATATTAGCATTCAACGTGTAAAATTAAAAAGAAAAATCAAGGATGTCGAGAATTTTTTTTAGTAAATTTATAGCCACGTACATTACAATTATATATACATATCAAGTTTACCGGAGACTTTTTCATATATTTCTTTGATGGCTTCTTAAGCGAACTTTCATTTTTTATTATTTATTTTTCTACTACTCTTTTCATTCCCTTATATAATCCATTCCAGTCAATTAGTTTTTTCCCTAAATATAAGTAATTCTAGTTTTCAAGAATTTTCAATTTAGTTTTTCGGTCCAATCATTAAATTTTTTTTATCTTGATCCATGTGTTTTTAACATTCCAAGTCTTATTCCCCAACCATGACATGAGAGAGAATTTTTTTTAGTTAACCAATGTGAATTCATTAATTTGACTCTTGGAAAGCTCGACCTAAATATGATGCAACCGTGTCTCCAAGGATACATACCAACAAGTGGTAGATAGAATACAAAATAAGTTGGCAGGTTGGAAGACGGGATGCTTGAATTTTGCAGGCGGAATGACATTTGCTAAGTCTGTGCTAACAACAATTCCCACATACACTATGCAAACGACTTTACTACCAAAAATCATTTGTGCCCGAATCAATATGGTAAGCAGAAATTTTATTTGGGGCTCTTTTGGGACTACAAAAAAAATAATTTGATGAACTGGGCAATGGTCTATTGAAAACGAATGGATGGCGGTTTAGGCATTCGAACGGCACGAAGGATGAATCTAGCAATGGTTGCCAAACTCATCTGGAGAATACTGGTTCAGCAGGAACCTCTTTGGGTTAAAACCATATGTGCCAAATATTGCAACACTTGCGAATGGATGGAGGTTTTCCATTCTAATCCTTCACACTCTCATACCTGGAGGAGCATTGTAGCAGGTAGTACAGTCATGTCCGCTGGAATTGGCAAGCAAAACTTCAATGGTCGAGATACCTCATTCTGGCAAGATGTTTGGTGCGGCAAAGTAAAATTAGCAGATATGGCTTTGAGTCTCGTCCCACCTCAACATTTAATTTGGAAGGTGGCGAACTATTGGGATCCTATGTCTTCTAGATGGAATTGGGATAGTATCTGTCATCTGCTAAGTGCTCCGGGCCTTCTTAAAATTACACCATTTGCAATCTGTCCATAGAGTGAGACTCCGGATATATGGTTTTGGTCAGATAGCCCATCAGGGGAGTATACAGCTAAATCAGGCTATGAACTGTTGGAACCTCCCATTATTGAAGTCGTTGAACCTTTTATGGAAGATAATCTGGAGGACTGATGCCCTTGAGAACGTTAAATGCTTTCTTTGGCAGGTGGGGCATAACATTATTCTCTGCAACGAGAACATGATGCATATGCACTTGTCGTCTGATCCCCGGTGCAATCGGTGTAGATTGTTTGAGTCTACTATCCACCTACTACGGGATTGTCCGCATATTCATGTAGGTTGGCTCCAAGTAGTTCCTGGACATACAAGAACATCCTTTTTTCAATCTGCCCTGCGTCCCTAGCTGACCGATAATCTCCAAAGTACTGAGCAGTACCGCAATGTCCCATGGTCGTTGTTCTTCGCCTTCAGCATTTGTGGATATGGCGTTTGCGCAATGATCTAGTTTTTAAAACTAAGGACCTACCAGACAATCATATTGCATTAAGCACCCAATTTTGTGTTGAGTTCCTTCAAGCAAAAGCAACTCAGGCCGGAAGCCCTTATCGCATATCGAGAACGATATGGGTCTCCTCGCAACAACCAAGTGAGGGATGGGTAAAACTCAATACAGACGATGCCTGCAAGGGTAATTGATAAGTGCATATTTTAGCGATAAAATACCCACTTGTTATGCTATTTGTTAGTTGGTTTGATTATTATCACGGGTTTTATTGCTTGTTTTGTGTATTATGCCTCTACAGGGACTTATTATGAAGAAATGAGCTGGATTGGGGCTATTTCGAGCTAATTTGGCTAAAGATAAAATTTGGAACTGTTTTAAAGACCTGAAGTCAAAACTGAGAGTTAGTCTTGCCCAAGACTAAGAACCAGACGAGCAGAAATCTTTCCAAACATATCAAGTGCGAATCTGTTTCATTCCATCACGTTTTCAGATGTCTATTAAAGAGTTTTGAGCCTACAAATCAGGAAGGAAGAAGTCAATTAGTATTACGAAGTTAGAATATTTATTTTTTATAATTAGTTAGGATTTATCTCCTAATTAGGGTTGGAGAACTCCTATAAATAGGAGAGGATCTATCTCTAATGGGGCATTCCATTTTTATAATCAGAATTCAATTTTCATTCCGTTTTTAGTTTTTAGGTTTAGCTTTTATTTTTATTTTGTTCTCTCTTTCACAAGAGAGAAAGGTTGTTCTCCATGGCTATTTGTAGCTAAACTTCTATATTCGGTTAAGGGTTAATTCAAAGGAGGTTTTCTTCATTATTGTGATACTGTTGTGCTTTAATTCTTCATCTAAGGGCCTACCAGGCAATCATATTGCGTTAAGCACCCAATTTTGTGTTGAGTTCCTTCAAGCAAAAGCAACTCAGGCCGGAAGCCCTTATCGCATATCGAGAACGATACGGGTCTCTTGGCAACCGCCAAGTGAGAGATGGGTAAAACTCAATACAGACGATGCCTGCAAGGGTAATCTCGGCTTAGCCTCGGCTGGAGACTTGTTAGAGATTGCCTAGGGAGATGGTGTGGCGGCTTTAGGGCCAACATAGGATATTGTACCTCCTCAATGGCTTAATTGTGGGGTCTCTATTTTAGGCTCCAGATTGCGTAGCAGAAGGGGTTCGGAAAGGTAATTATCAAGCTAGATTCACAAGTCGTACTACGGTTTATGACTAGCACAGTGGACATTCATCATCCTTTCTCATGGCTCATTCACAAATGCATCTCTTACTGCGACAGAGAGTGGGATACAATCTTTATTCATTCATATAGAGAAGGAAACCGCGCTGCTGACTGGCTGGCGAATTTCACATGATTATATTCCTTGGATCACCATGAGTTTGGTGTGCCTCCTGCAGGCCTCCAAGATATCCTCGCTTATGATAGTAGAGGTTTAGACTAAGTAGAGTTATCCGCTCACAACTATGAGCTTTCTTCTCTCTTCCTCTCCTTTGTTCTTCTGGGCGTTTAGCCTTCCTCTGTAAACCAAAAATAAATAAAATTGTACGGTAAAATGCAAAAGAGAGAAAATGGTATTTAAGAAAAAAAAAATCAAAGGCGCCTACAAAAAAATTATGGCAATTACACATCGGAATAAAACCTTCAAATGTGGTATTTTTTTGTGATTTCTCCAATAACTTATTTGTATTGAATTTATTTATGTCGTATTGTGAAATCAAATACACAATTCCCACCTGTGGCCAAAATTAACTATGAACTCCATCAATAAAGTAGCACCAAAGGGGTTTTTCTTTTTTTAACTCTTTTTCCTATAAAGCTTGCTAAATTTGAAAAACAATATTAACATTAACTCTTTCTACAACAAATAATTTGGAAAAAGTTCAAAAACAAACTCTAAAAAAATCAATCCTCTTGAAAGTATCAGAACACGGAGACACGGGATTCTTTTTTCCTAACTTAACCCAAATAACTATGTGGCAAAAATCGTTAAGCAAGCATGAGTAGAGAGACCAAGTGAAGAGAGATAATAATTAGCAGTGAACCAACCCATGTCTATACACAAGTGAAAAGCAGTTACAGAAGAGAATAGGTGAATAATAAATGAACTCTACTTCTTTTTTTCTTTTCCCTCTCTCTATCTTACATTTCTTGTAAATAAGAGTGACTTCTTCTATGTTACAGAACAAAATTGTGATGGAGTTGCAATTACCACTGCTGGTTTATCTTTACATTCTCAATTACAACCTTCAACCATATTGAAAATCTAAGTTTCACCAGCTTTGCTTATGCATCAACCCCTGGCATTTCAGTTGTCTTAATTGCCTTTTCCATTTCAATCAATTAGTGGTACCGCAACTCGCATCCGTAGCACCTGTCACTGCTTAAGACGTGCTCGAGCCATCATGATCATTTCCATCCGTCACTCTGTTTCAAAACTGAGATAGTCAGAAGATCATCCGCTGCAACGAAGTAGTACCTGTTCCATTGCTTAAATCATGCTTAAGCTCTTTCAAAACTGAGACGGTCAGAAGGTCATCCGCTGCAACAAAGTAGTACCTGTTCCATTGCTTAAATCATGCTCGAGCTGTGTCATGCTCTGTTTCAAAACTGAGACAGTCAGAAGGTCATCTGCTGCAACGAAGCAGTATATGTTCCATTGCTTAAGTCATGCTCAAGCTGTGTAATACTGCATAGAGGATCATGATCATTTCTGTCCAAAGCTCTGTTTCAAAACTGAGACAGTGAGAAGGTCGCAACGAAGCAGTAATAACGAGAATAATGCAGCATTCAGAAATAAATAATCAATCCAATCCAAGGGCCATAAGCTGCTATCCAAACTCCTCCACAGTGTGATCTAGGCAATGTCAAAAGGAGCAGGATTGTTGAGCACAGCAAACAATTCGATCAGTCAGTATGGAATTACGTAAGGCAATGCACAGATATCAACAGGTTCTATTTGGAGAGCTTCTGACCACACCAGTGGTATCTCATCCATTCCAAAAGAGCCCACCTTGGGCTTCTTTGATTGAGAATCAGTGCCATGGAATAGCCAATCTTGGTCATCAAAATCAGAATAGTCTTCCATTTTCGGCAGTGTAAGCAACTCACTGAGACGCTTAGAGTCGGGATGGGGTAGTTTCCTGGGCGGTTCAACAAGTGGACCTGCCTTTACAGTTGCGGTCGAGGGCTTTGCAAGGATTGAAGGTGCCAAAATCGCCGAGGAGATGGATGATGCTGGAGATTGTATTATACCATTTATCCTGTGTTCTTTACCATCTGGCTGTAGTTTATTGACAGTCCCCTGCCTACCTGACAGAACTGGACAGTGTGCCTCCAGTATCTTTCCATTCTGTGTCGGTGGATGCGAGGAAGTAGGTTTTAGCACCTTACTAGGCCTAAGGTCATCGGCTGTAACATGAAAAACATAACAATAATCAATGAACAACAATGCATAAGCTTTTCGATATGTAAAGATAACACAAATAATAAATAAATGGTTGTTGCCATGCTAAATATGACTCACCACTCAAGAATCCATTTGTCTCCAAGTCCTTTCTTTTCTTAGGATTTCCTTCAATGTCCAATATCTTTCCATTCTGTGTCGGTGGATGCGAGGAAGTAGGTTTTAGCACCTTACTAGGCCTAAGGTCATCAGCTGTGACGGAAAAATTTAACAATAATCAATGAACAGCAATGCATATGCTTTTCGATATGCAAAGACAACACAGATTATCATTAATAAACTACTGGCGGTCAGAACTTAATCAGAAAAAGGATTTTGTATATCAACAGAATCTTTTACCCAAAACATGGACGAGTAAAAAACATTGGGAGAGCCGAGGTAAAAAAAAAAAATAAATGGTTGTTGTCATGCTAAATATGACTCACCATTCAAGAACCCATTTGTGTCCAAGTCCCTTCTTTTCTTAGGATTTCCTTCAATGACAGGATTCTTGATGCTCTCCTCAGGAATTTGAGAGGTTGTTGCATTACAGATACCTGTAATAATATCATCCTTGCTGATTTCTTTTAATTTATCTGGTTCTGTCTTCTTATGTTGACTTTTCTGTTTTGCTTTCTCCTCCTTTCTCTTTTCTTTATCCCTACTCTTTTCCTTCTCACGGCCTTCTTTGTCCTTCCTTTTATCCCCTTGTCTATCATCAGATTCCTTTTTTTTGCTCTTTTCTTTTCCTTCAATCCTCTTCTCACAGTCGTTTTCAGGAGGTTTTGATGTTTTATCAATTCTAGGCTGAACAATTCCAGGAGATGTGACATTCCCAATAAATTTTGACCCATTCTTGATACCTTGGTCATCTGACTTCTTGGCGTCACTTCTCTTGATCTTTTCCTTACCATCAGATGAAGTGCCGGTAGACTTGGCCGCCAACCTGACCATTCCCTCATCATTCCTTGCATCTGCACCCGTGAACTTCTCAACTGACTGCTTCCCAGCTCCTCTGGCTTCATCTCTGATCCCCCTATCCGCCTGTTGTAGAAATTTAGAATCCTTTGGTGGCTCAGTAAATAGGCTGTTCTGAGATACCGTCTCACTGTAACCCAAAAATTGCCTCGAAGTTTTTTTCCCACCTGGGAGACTGTTTGTATCTAATTCCTGTTCCTTTCTTTTCTGGAGAAATATATTCCCTGTATTCGCCTCAGGTTTGACAGGAAATTTCTTTTCATCTGAGGCTTTATCTACACTGATATGCTCAGCTTGCTTTGGAAGTGGCTTGCTATCTGAAGTGCTTTTATCTTTGTCCTTGTCTCTGTCCTTCTCCTTCTTGTCTTTGTGCTTGTCCTTGTCCTTTTTCTCTTTCTTGTCTCTATGCTTTCCCTCACTTCTGTCTTTCTCCTTTTTTTCTTTATCTTTACCTTCTCTCTTTTCTCTATTTTTCTTCTCCTTCTTAAGCTTTCTCTCTTTGTCCTTCTCCTGAAAAAATCACGGAAAGGATGTCACACCCCAAGGGCCAAACACTATAATGGGCAAAACTGGCATATTTTTCAAATTTCTACCTAAAATCTTAAAAAAAAAAATAGCAAAATTAATACTTCAAACAAGACGTCTTTAGAATCTATTCAGAATGCAGACTAACTGATTTCACAAAACAATGTGCATTATACTAATAGTGGTAAGAGTAATTAACATAAGATTCATTGCTATCAGACATCAAAGGATTTTAATCAGAAGAGCATCCAACAGCATTTATATGCTTTCATAAATCTTCTTATTATATTAATCACAAAAGTGCAATTATTACTGCCCTTCTACAAGGAAAAATGGCATTAATACTGAGAGAGGAAACCAGAAAAGGAGGAGTCACGTCCCAAATAGCAGAAATTAACATGATCTACGAACCTAAACACCATTATGGAAGACTCCGTATGATAAATGGAACATTTCTAAAGTAGCAAGGAAAAACAGGTATCAGACCTGCACAACTGGCAAAATAAAATTGCCTACGAAATTTGTTTCCATGTCGATATGTGCCAACATGAATCATAATGAGCAAAATAGGCACATTAGACACAATTAATTCAGATAAACATGCAGAGTTTGTCTCTAAGCTTAGTGAATGACCTTACATTACTACCATCATCATTGATGGAACAAATACGTAAGAGTCCACAGAGCACAAGGAGTTTGTAGAACCAAACTGATGATTGTGATGGAAAGCAAGTGTCATGTGTGACTGAAAACCGAGTGATAAATGGGATAGAAACCAGGTGGTTCAGAACACTAGATGCATACATGGATATTTTCTATAACTAACGTATATGTAAAGCACTGGAAACCTTAAAGGTGTATAATCTTAACTAAATGGCATAAAAGGCAATCTAAATGAAGTTATAATATTAAGACACTAAAGTGAACAAAGTTCTCCAAACATCTAGCGCTATCCATCATTTAGTGAGAAACTGATAAATAAAAATCTGTTTCAGGAGAAAAAAAAAACATAACTGTAGTATGATGTACAATACAACTATCAAATAATGATAAAATATCCATCATAAGGTACATAATCTCTTTGAAGTTCCAGTTATTCTTCCAACCAGGAAAGGTGGCATAAGATCTGAAGTCAAAACAACACAACTAACCATGTGCATGACATCAAATGCATAATTTGCTTGCCCTATGGAAATGGTAGTCAGGAAAAACGAGGTGGATAGTGTTGTACTCACCAAAACAAAATTTGAACCTAACACATAATTGTCACCTATAAGTCCTAGAAGGCTGCAAATCCATGATCACTGTCAATGGATCTCAAGTTGCGTGAAATGTAGAAGGTAATATGGGTAATGCAATTAATTCCAACAGGCATCTGATATGAATTCATCATGAGCCAATATGATTCAAGTTAAGTAAACACTAGTCATTACACCTTGAAACTCAAACCAGTTCAGCCATTTAGAAAATAATAATTTAAAAAAAAGAAACCTCGACATGTGACTCACATTCACTACAATGATCATGATTTATACAGCTAAAAGCAAGCAAAGATCAACTTACTTCCATCATTACTAATCTTAGTGGTTTAAAATTCATATGAAGGAAGTTCAGTACACTACTGATGCTCACTTGCACTCAGTTTGATTGACAGATCAGCCAAGAATTACACTTGGTGGATGTAAAGTAATTGTAAACTTTTAGTAGCTTCACTTGTCCCGATATAGAGGCTTTTGGAATTGTAGTAAAGCCATACTTAAAAGGAAGAATGAGTCCATTTCAATAGTCAATCTTTTACAACGATATCTCCAAGAAAGCTTGGAAATAGTGCAAAGCAGTTACGTAGTCACAAGCTATCAAAAATCTCAATCAAACATTGGTAATGGAAGGCCAAATAAGAAATATCAGAATGACCGATCCCCTTTTGGTTTCCACTACCTGAAAGCCGAAAGGGATGAACGATCTTATGCTAGCAAAATCTAATAGTAAGTTAAAAAAAAGTCTTGACCAGCTCTTGCTCATAAGCAGAAGTTTAACTGACAGAACAATTTTTTTGTAAGCCATATGTTTCCAGAATGTGAATGCGCCCCCATCATATATATGCTGAAGTTCAAGCCCCAACTGGAAAGATTTATGCAGAAGAAAATAACTAGCAAAAGATAATGCAAACGTTTCAATGATATTCAAAACAGGGTTAAAATGATGTCCTGCAAAGTCTAACTGAAACAGAATACATTAGATCTAATTTGGAATTTAAAATTTAAGCGTTTCACTCAGTAATCTAAGTATGTGTTGTACGATTGTAAATCTTTCAATCTAAAATATCGATGTTCACAAACTTTCAAATGTTGCAGGCTTCTAGGTGCAAAAACAACTTAATTATGTTGAAAACAGAATCAAGGGATGTCCTCTGACAACTTGAAATTTTTCTCCCACTCTCCTTTGATTTTATTGAAAATAATTCATCACCAACGCATCTCATTTAACAACACCCAATCCCAAGAATCTTCATTCAAAACCCTAATTGACATCATAAACAGTGACAATAGGAGAACCAAAATAAAGACATTCACTACCCTTTATTTTATTTATTTTGTCTCAGTCTGCTGCACATTAAACCGCTGAACACTCAGAAGAACTAGCAATTATGAATATTTTTTTCTAGATTCAAAAGATAATGACTTTCCCCTTCACAAAGACAAGTCAAAAAGAGAAAGGGAAAATTAATATACATGAAAAAATCATAGCATGAAATAACTCCAAATGCAAAATTTTGCAGTAAAGCCTAATAAATGTCTAGTATTACCAGTTTTATTTAAAAAGGAAAAAAAAAAAAGTTGCTTATATCTTAAGGGAATATCATAGAATCGGGCTAGCTACATGGATGCATGCAATAACAAATCCAAGAAGATATCTCATCATACAAAACCCAGAGTTAGGTCAAAGAACGAATAAAGCTGTGATTAATCAGCCTATCAGAAGTGCCTAACTCTGCCTAAAGAATTCTAGTTAGCAATTCAAGTTCACTTTCACCTTTGATAATTCAAGACTCCTAGTTGAACTTTTTATTTCTACAAATTTAAGGCTTATCTGTTCTTTAAAGAGATATTAATGTGGCTCAAGTTACAAAAGTAACATTTTGTCCTTAATGGAGGCTCCTTTCACAAAAAGAAAAAAGTGCATACACTTGAATTGTAGGAGACAACAAAATACTTTCAAAAGTGTATAATATATCATGCCATTTGGGAATCACTGGACAATTTCAATCTAATGCTTCTTGGAGCTGGATTTCTTTCCATTGCCATAATCAATGTCATGCCAACATATAACATTATGGAAAAAGAAGGTTAGCAATTTAACCTTTTTTAACAAGTCCAAGTCATATGTTCTAGCCTCCTTTTCATATCCTGGTGGCGGAAATGGAAAGCAACGCGACATGGCAGAAAATGGCAGAATAGAAAACACGAACAACCACCACAAAAGAAAATGTTTGTATTACTTTCCAGTAGCACTGTTCCAAAAAGGGAACAAACCAGTAACCATGCTCATGTCCATGCACCATGTCCCTGCATTCATTTCCAGCTTCAACAATCTTCCATGAGCCTCTGGTTCACTCCCAATACAGATTCCAAAATAGACCAACTGCTCAGTATTGTCCACCAAAATGTGCAAAGAGTTAAACCAGAATTCACAGGAAAACAGAGCTAGTTATAAATGTTATCGCTACTTCCACTAAATCAAATCTACAATAGTACTACTACACTGAAATAGTTCAAGAAATCCCAATTGCAACAGTAACTTCGAAAGGTTCTTCCTTAGTGAGGAACTCAGCTCCAATTATGTCAGTCCAAAAGGTTTCTTGAGAAATGAAAAAGGTTCACTACAATCTGATCTTCTATGTTGCCTAGTTAGCCAATATAGAACCAGCACCTCCCTTCCCTCATAACCAAAACCAAATATCCAAATCATCCCCTAGCTTAAGATCAAAACACTCGTAACAGACAAAATCCTTACCCTCTAGAAAACAGAAAGGCGGATTACTGATTACAATTACACAAACCTATGCGAGCAATCCTCTTCCATGCCCGATACTAAGAATCCTAAACAACCAGTCTATTCAATCCCAGAGTTCAAAAACACAGCTCGTAAACTGCCCAATACAGAACTCCAATTTCCTTGATTGATGTGACATTCCACACTTGTGCTCCTGAATGAAAACCCTAATCAGTCCAGAAATCACGAAATTCAATCAGTACCCTATTATGATCGGACAAAACCCTAGAAAAGATTGTAACCCGCTACAGAGACAAAAACCCATGAAAATTCAAGTCGGAGAGAACAAAATGGTAAAGTATTTTTAAGAAAAAGTTGATATTAAGAAACTTGTAGAACAACTAGAAGGAATAAAAACCTTTTATCAAGTTCCTAAGAGTAAATGGGCATCAATCAAAAGCGAGAAAGAAGATGGATTCAAAGCGTAAATGGGAAGAAAAAAATCGGGAAAAAGGAAAAACAAAAAATCAAAGGGCAATCGTGTTAATAAAAATTAGGGAAAACCCATGAAGTGGAGATTACCTTGTCCGCTACAACAAAGAAGGCATTGTAGAGGGACAAGATCTCTCAATTTGAGATTGAATAAAAAGGGACAACAAATATCAAATATTTATCTTGTTTTTCCTCTTTTTGTGGGTATTTTAACTCCCTTCTTCTTCCTGTGTAGATTGTGTGTAATTCTATTTTCTAATGTGTTTCTTGATGCTCTCTTCTCGTATATGTGTATATTCTGAGGAAGAACTCTCTCTCTCTCTCTCCTGTTTTTATTTATTTAATTTTGTTTCAGTTTGGGAATTTTAGTAATTTACACGCGAGCGAGAATGAGAGAAACAAAGAAAAACAGGAAGCAACAATTTGCCCTAAAGGCCCATTTTATTTGTGAGGAGAAGTCTGCCTGCGTCTCTCTACACTCTCACGCTCTCTCTTCTTACACGCGCTATTCTTTTTTTCAACTTACTACTCTCGCATTGATTAGAGATGGCACCGATTACTGTTTCCGCATGTACCGGCATTATCCGATCCTAATTAGACTTGTACTCTAAATACAAAAATATGAGACGAGTATAGAATCAAAATTATTATCTGTATTGGGTATTTCCATTCTCTCGGAGTATCTAGTACTTGTTAAAAAAATAGGTCTAATACATCATCACTAGCTCCCTGAACTTGTCCATAATAGTAGATTGGCTTCCTGAACTTTGCAAGTGTCTCACCAGCTCCCTAAACTTGCTTATTTCGTATCACTAGATCCCTAAACTTGTCCAGAAAAATTTATTAGCTCCCTGAACTTTGCAAATGTCTCACCAGCTCCCTAAACTTGCTTATTCCATAACAACTAAATACAAAAATCATAATACTAACTCGGATTAAGGTGCAAAAATACCTCTAATATTTTGGGTCAGGAGTAATTTTACCCCTAACATTAGTAGGCAAAAGCAAATTTATAAATTTGGTGAATTTTTTGAATTTTTGTATCCTATTCGTACAAAAGTCAGTATTTTTTTTCACATCCCAACATATGTTTGTGATTTGTTACTGATAAAATGACGCACATGCGAAGTGTAGGTGACAAGATTCATGGCCGAAAAGACAGTTTGATTAATTATTTCTCAAATTAACTCAATTTATCAATGTTAGGGGTAAATTGTTTTTGGCTTCCAACGTTAGGGGTAAAATTGCACCATTTTAGACGTTAGGGGTAAAATTACTCCTAACCCAAAACGTTAGAGGTATTTTTGCACCTTAATCTGAGTTAGTATTATGGTTTTTATATTTAGTTGTTACAGAATAAGCAAGTTTAGGGAGCTAGTGAGACACTTGTAAAATTTAGGGAGCTAATAAATTGTTATGGACAAGTTTATGGAGCCGGTGATACGAAATCAGCAAGTTTAGGGAGCTGATGAGACACTTACAAAGTTCGGAGAACCAATCTACTATTATGGACAAGTTCAGAGAGCTGATGATATATTAAGCCTAAAAAATATTATTGTTGTTAGATTTAAGATGTGGGATGTAAACCACAATCTTTTGTTCTTCAACTATTAAGGGATATCATTAAACTACTTAAGGTTCAATTTGTTCAATTTTTAGATTGATAATTTATTAAATTTATACTTTGTTAAATTTTTAATATATTTTTTCAAGTATTGATTTTTAACAGGTAAAAGTATTCGTGGTATCCACAAATTAAATTGGATGGATATAAGATATAAAAAGTATACATACTAGTGTAATAGGATGGATACGAATAATTAAAAAATAAATAGATAACGGTTTGAAATTGGTACTATAAAAAAATTAATAATTAATATAAGTTTTCTTAATAGACTACAAATGTAGATTTATATGAAAACAGTTTTTTTTAACTCCAACAGCTTTTAATAAAAAAATAGTTTACATTTATCAAACACTACTACAGTTTGGGAAAGCAATGTCAAACGCACTCTATAATTACAAATTCAAAGTATGCTCGTTCTTAACTAATCTAGCCCAATCACACCATATGTTAACTTTTAAAATAAGCTTAATACATAAGGTACATTGAGTTTAACTAAAAATCAATTGATTCTTTAAAGTTACAAAGTGTCGCATTAGCTATCTAAACTTATTTATAAATAGATATTAGTTGTTGGGAAAATGGCTTGTTGTACGTTGGATAGTTTAAATAATTATTAAATATATTTTGGTAACCGGTCATTTATTATGGTAACAGTTTTGTATTTAATATGATTTTAACTTGTTTAACCATCTATTTATTATACTCATGGTTTTGTATTTATAACAGTTTAAACTATCCATTTAATTCCATGCTTTAAATAAGTTTTCTATTTTTTAGGAGAATAAAATCTTTTTTTTTCTAATTCTTTTTTTCCTGAAATTATGTGTATTTTATTGGATATTTTGAAGTTGTTCCAAGGTTCTAACCGCAAATGGACGAGTTTAGAGCTTGTTGTGTTAGTCTTGGAGAGCGATCAGTGGTTGAGATTGCTCATATATCTATCGGAAAAATCACTTTCAAGGAAGTGGTCCGTTCACCGTGCATCAATTTTTCGATAAGTTTTTATTATTTTGTTTTCTAGTTCCAATAATTTGAAAACTTTTTAATTGAACAAAATTAAGTTGTTACATTATGCATTTTTTGTTCTAAGATAAGATAGAGGTACGGAAAATCATAGATGATTTGGGTGTGATCATTAAAGGACAAATTGGTTGTTAAAGTTTGTTATCAAACCGTTGAATAAGCGTGTATTGAATTATGAAGGTTAAATTATTAGTATGATATTAATTGCAATTTTTAAAAAATTGCATCTTAACTACAATGTTGGATATACGGTGGATCACCTTTGATGGGACTGATCCAATCCAAACCCAAGACATTTATTATATTATAAATAAGAAGAGATTGAATGAAAAGAAACAACTTTTCATTCTTTAGAGAGAAAAAATATGTTATTTCTCATTCTCTCGTTGTAAAACAAAGAAACCGTAATCTCTTCCACTCAACTCTCGGATTTCTTCTTCGTGATTGAAAATCGAAGTTTTACTTGAGAATCTCTACAAGAGGTATTTATACCGTTAAACTAATCTTCATAGTTCATCAAATTAGTTTGATATGATCATGTTGGACATGATTAATTACATGTTAATTGTTGGTCCCTTGTGAGGTAGAATTAGTTTTAAAGGGGGCTGAATGGAACTATTGGTTAATTTTGACCCATTATAAATTTTGTTACTTTTAGTTCAATAGCACAACACAGAAGTAAGTTTGGAATCAAAGGCAAGTTCCATTTACTGAGTTAATCAGTCAACAGAGCTTGATTCTGCTTCTGACCTTTTTACACAGAAGACATCTCACACATAAGGGCATTTGTAAAGACTTAACGTTTATATCTATTGACGCACAATAGTCGGAGCTTTATATATGAGATAATAAGTTCCGAGCAAGCAAATAACAGAAGTAGGTAGGGTTAGAAAGAAGTTACTCAACGATTTATACTAATTCTGCCTCCTGCCTACATTCAGTCCATAAAATACCTTATTCTGGGTTTCAATCCACTATTGAACTCTTTAACGGCATAGCACAACCCTTTATAGTAGATACAATGATTCTGTAAAGTACCGTTCTTTACACTCTACACTCTTTATCTATCTCTCTAAGTGTTTACTTAAAACTGAAGTAAACAGAAAAGCTTCTCATCTTTTTACAATAGATGATTTTGTTCTAATCTAGAACACATATGGTCTGTTTGGTATGCCGTAATGCAATGTAATGTAATCAAAGTTGTAATGTAATCAAATTTGTAATGTAATGTAATGGAATGATGATTCTATTACAATGTTTGGTTGACAAATAAAAACAAAATGATAGAATGTAATGACCATTAAAATACTTATGTTTTCCTAATTAAATGTAATTATAAATTTTTATTTACATAATTAAAATAAACGAACAACATGAAAACATGAAAAATGAGAAAAACGTGAAAAGCATAAAACACGAAAAATGGAAAAAAAAAATTGAATTGAAATCAAATATAAAATTATATTAATTGAAATCAATAAATTAATGAATAGTTTTTCGTTTTTTAGTTTCCATTTTCACCGTTTTTTGTTTTTTTTCGGTTTCCCGTTATTTTTTCATTTTTTGCGTTTTTTTTTTCGTTTTCAATTTTCCATGTTTTTCTCTTTTGTGTTTTTAATAATGATAAAATGTGAGATTTGATAAATGAGAGGCTAGATTGAGGTTTAAAAATAAGAATTAGAATTACATGCTTTGGATGTAATGGGAATTCAAATAATTTTTCTATGTAATGGGGATTACAAGAGTTGTTGAACAAAATTTAACTAATGGTTTTCTCATTCCATTACAGCAAATTTGCAACATGCAACCAAACATGGTAATGGGCCTTGAATGTAATGGTCATTCCATTACGAAGCCCATTACATCTTACCAAACGATGTCATATTAAAGACTATCTCTCAAATGTATTACACAAGTATGAACTATGAATGTGTATTTTTTGCTTTTGCTCTTTTTCACTTGAATGCTTTTAATCTCTTTTTGCGTTGATAGATCAACAACAAAATGAGCTTTATGCTTGCCTTTTATAGTGGAAGATTGAGGCATATACGTTTGAATTTGAACTTGTCTGTTGGAAGAAAAGCTTCAAATGACTTGTCTTTTGTCTTCGCTTCTAACTTCCAAAGGCCATAATGCACAAATAAGGAAAGAGTTGTTGACCAAATCAGGATTCTGTCTAGTGTTGACCAGCATGTCAACATCATCTTCTGATTTCTTAGCGCCGCAAACATTGTCTGTTCTTTCCCAAAATGGTGATGTGAGAGACACGTTTTATTGACAGAGCTTCTAGCTTCTGTCTTCTTTGCCAATTCTGAAAACACCTGTAAGTTGACTTTGATGATCTTGAATCTTGTCTTTTGACTTCTGATTCCGAATCAACAATTAAGTTGTTGGGCCTTTGATATTTGTAGGGCCTTCTAAGGCTATTGGGCCTTTGACATTTATACTTTTATATTTCCACACTTAGCAAACCCATTAGTATAAAATAAACTAAATTTAATTCTTCAATTTAGGATTTAAATCCTTAAATGTGATTTTTTATCATAATTAAAAACTCAGTGGAAATTGTGTTTCAATATTAATCACCGAATAGTTCTTTAATTTAGTATCAAAGCAAGGTTATAATCAAGTTTGTAGTAATTAGAAATCAATTTTAAATTGTATAGAATTATTTTTTTTTGAAATTATACAAGTTTAATGGTTGAACTTTAAATATTCATAACTTCTTGTATACTACTCTGAATTTAGCATTTTTCGTGTTGTTGGAAATAGGACATGTAGATCATTAATTTGGCATGTTACACACTGAATTCAAATGAAAATTGAGAGAGATATAACTAGTCGAAGTTGACACTTTAAATTTAGAACTTTCTGTAAAATTTTGAACTTTCAATATCAGCCATAGAGATGGGGAGGAGAAAGACACTCATAAAATAGATAGCAATATCCTAACATGCATCACGAATAAGTATAGCTTTTCCCACTTTAGAAATACCTCGCCTCTCCAACATTGCAGGCACTGCCAAAGTCTATCACGAAAATGTGAAAAAATGGCCTTTTTTGTTCTGCCAACTAGAGAGGGAAACCCATGGTATTTACTTGTATTAAGAGGGTTGACCACTCCCAAAGTGCTAGAAATTCCAGTTGCCAAATTAGATACAACATTTCTGCTGAACATGATACTAGATTTAGCAAAGTTGATAGCTTGTCCCGAAGCTTGTTCATTGGTAATAAGTAGCTTCTCCACAACCCTAGCTTCAAAAATATTTGCCCCACAAAATAGAAAATCATCTGCAAATAATAAATGCATTATAGATGGTGTGCCCCTACAAACCCGCACCCCATGCATCAGACCCCTGCTTTTTGCATCAGACAACAAGAATGATAGTCCCTCCATACAATGATTGTTGGGGTTTAGTTTTCTATAGTCAATTGTTGTAGGATATAAACCAGCTGTAAATGAATTGTTCTTTTATATCATTTGTTTTAATAAGATATAGTTTTCAACTATATAGAATCAATCACTTTTAAGAACTAAATAAGTCAAATAAAAGAAAATCCTTAAGTTTATTTAAAGTGATTATAAAGTGTTCATACAAGCATGAAGTGAGACAAAACATTATAATAAATTAATAAACTTAAAACCACCCCAAGTCAAGTAATATGTTTGAATAAGGATTGACATAATACTGTTGAGACTTGCATGTAATAATGTCTTCTGTTGTGAACAGAGAGCTAATCTCACAAGCTCCAGATATGTGTATATCTGGGCAATTACATGGATCCGGTGAAGGAGTTCATTAGGATTGGGGATCCGACTTGAGATAACAGGATGGATGGATTTATCACATGTCACCTATTCATCACATTGGTATTAGTAGGTATAAGTAATCCTCAGACTCAAAGGAATATTAATTAGCGATTCTGGATTATGGAATGTGATACTTTGACTCTGTTCAAACACGATCCATAACAGGGAGGACCCTAGGGTGTGTGCGGGCAGACGATGGGTATCACACGAAGTAATTTCAGAATAGTTAATGTTGGATTGAGCATTTGTCACTCCTGATAAATAGGAGATATGTCCAAGTATCGCTTGTGGAAGACTTGACTCTAAATCCTTGCAAGGTGATGGATTAAGAGTTGAAATGGAGATTTCACTTAATCTATCTATTCGAAGTTAACTCGGCTTGTACAAGTAAAATGAACGTCTCACTATATGTGACTTGACATTATCCATAGTCATAAGATTCATTCGAGGATGTAGTTGATGAAGGATCGAATTATACTGGATCTAATGCAGAAAGGTCAACGACGGAATCAACCTGTCTTCTTATTGCTCTGGGGGAATGTTTACGGTTCTGCTATTCACAGTCCGCACACTCATTCCGATATACAAAAGATTGAATATAATTTTTGGTAAAACTAATTCAATAGTTGTATACGGCTAGTGGCAATAAGAACCTAATGGGTCACACGTAAGACTTGGAACCAAAAGAGGACATAATAGTAATTAATGAATGGAAGATTAAAATTGTTTTAATTATACATTAAAGGGGGCCGAAATTTATATACATTTAATATGTATATATTAGTTAATTTATTTAGACAAATTATAACTGGATTATAATTGTGGTTAAATTAATTATAGGATAAATAAGTTAAGAGATTTAATATGATTATATATCTCTAATTATTATCTTATAAATAATATAAATATTATCTATTATATTTAGATATAATTATAGATAATATTAATAGAGTATTATTTAGAATAAAACTTTGCCTAAGTAACCCAATTCTATCTAACTAGGGTTTAGATACAAGAGGCTATTTATACCCCCTTATTTCGGCCAACCCTAACATTCATACAGTAGGAATTTCGGCCAACATAGTATTGAGGAAGAAAATACTCCGGTCATCTCCATTCGATTAATTTCTATCTCTGTTTCTCTTCATTGATCTTGTGTTGATTTATTAGAGGCAATCTCCTTTGATTGCTATTCATTGGTTGTATTCTAATCGTTTACTTGTTTGGTTTTTGTTTGTGTTCGTGAAACTCGGGGATAAAGAGTTGTGAGAACTTCATTTGCAACTGTAGATAGATCGTCAATAAAGGTATTTTGTTCTATCCCTCCTTATATGAAATAATGCTTAATAGATCTTGGGTTAAAGGTAAATAGGTAAAATTTTTATATTTCCGCTGTGCCTGTGTTTGCCTATTTTCCTTCAATGATCATGTTTAAAACAAAAAATTTGGGCTTTCTATATGAAGAATATATAATATAAGTAAAATTATATTTTTTTATTTAAATATAAATTCAATTCGGTTTTCGGTTAAACCGATATTTTTTCGGCATAAACGAACTAATAACCAATACCATATAAAGAAAAATTGACAATCAAACCAAACTAGATTATTAAACTAACCAAACCAAATAAGAACTGTGGTTCGATTATCAGTTCGGTCATCGTTTTGTGGACTTTTTGCTCACCCCTAAATGTTGGTGGCGGGTGGACGATCAAATGTCATTGTGTTAAGATTGGCCATAGGAGTGAGTTCATAACTCTTAATAAGAAATTAATGTCTTACCAGCTCATCATATAATCCATACCATTTGACTTGTGAGTCCCGACGTACATTGAGTGCCGTAAGAATGTCGTGATAATCTTGTCCAAATTTTTTAAATATGGCAAGAATGAGTTAAGTAACACTAACATGGGTACCAGCTGCAGTGAGTTCACCAACAATGGTTTTGAGCTTTTAGACGTATGCAACCACTGACATATCATTTTTCTTGAGATTATTGAACTCAAGAGTTAACTGTATTTATCAGTTTTTGGATATTGTATCGTATGTCCTCTCAAGTGCAAACCAGACAAAGCGATCAAAATTTAGGTTGGTGACAGTAGGAATGACATCTTTAGATAGAGCAGACAAGATAGTTGCACCAATAAGACTATCACATTGCTCCAATCGAATAAGGCAGGGTTGTAAATAAAGTTGTATAGTAAATTATGATCAACCCCAATAAACTGAGGTACATATTTGGCAGGTGGTGGAGTTTCACCGAAGCAGCGTTCTTCAAAGACTCTCATCGCTTGGATGGTAGTAATCGTTGGTCCCTTATAACGTGACAAGGTTAGTTCCAAGGGGGGGTAGGAACTATTTAAAATTTTATCCGTTAAGGCTGACTTCTTTTCTTAAGAAAAGTTTTACACAGCGGCGCTAAGTAGTTTTAAGACACAAGATTAGTCAACTTGTGACTAAGTCTGTTTCTTTCCTTGAGTCAGGAGATAGCACTTAGAGTCTATTCCTGAACTCAGCTTCTTAGTGCACTCAACTCAGCGTGAGTTCGTTACTTAGTCAGTTTTATAGCAAGCAATATATAAAGGAGTTTAAGGATTAGAAATATGTTACTCAGCAGACATATCCTGGTTCGGCCTCTCCGCCTACGTCCAGTCCCCGGAACGCGTTCCGAGCTTTTTGAATTCTCTACTGAGCTCTTTAAAGGTAGAGCACGAAACCTTTTACAATAGAAGCTGAGTATACAAGAGTACCTTCCTCTATACCTCTACTCACTCCTATAACTACCACTGAGTACTATAACCGAGTACTCAGCCTCTCCTTTCTATTCTTCTAGAAATGATAAAGTGTTTGTCCTAAACAACAATTGCTAAGACACTTTAGATGATTGAAATCACTCTAGACTTTTACACAATGATTGAAAATTGGTGTAAGATTTTGCTTTGCTTTTCTCACAGAACTTTAAGTATGAATTTGGTCAGCGTTTCGACTAATTGAAGATCTGCATCGAATGAAGCAATTGATAGGCCTTTATATAGTGACACTTCAAGCACCGGTAATTTCGAATTTCGAAATAACCGTTGGAGGCAAACGGCTTCCTGTCATTGTCACTCTGGGCGTGCTCAGTGTCGTTGGCCAATAAGATTCTTGCATCTTTTGTCTACGGCAGTGCTCAGCAGCTTTTCGTCAGATAAACAGAATGTTTCGACATTTACGGTAAAGTCTTCCAGACAGCTTCCTGCGCCTTTTGAACTTTACCCAAAGTAGAAATACTTTGTCTAGAAGTTGGTTCTGTTCTGCCGCTGACCTGACTGCATTGTCGCTCAACTCAGCAGCTTCCTCTTGAAGATTTTGTTAGAAGTCTTCCCGATCCTTCTTCATGCTGAGTCATCGTTTCACTTGATACGACTGCGTTTTATCTTCTTGGGCCGTGAGGTCTTGATCTGTTGACTTGGGCTTGACTTCCACTTATGGGCCTTTAGACTTTTTATCTTAATGTCTTATAAATCAATAAACTCAACATTGAACAAACACATTAGTGTGAATAAATCAAAGCATTTAAATTTAATGTGTTAGAATATTTTTTTATCAATTACTTAAATAATTTTGTCAAAACAAACTCATATGGAAAGGTGTTTCAACAGTAATGATGCAAGTTTTCCAGATTTGATAATTGGTTGGTGAGAGTTTAACAAAGATTTGAGGGATGTTAGTGGGAGTGGAAGTACATGGGATAAAGAGTGGGGATTGAATCAATGAATTGTTGTGTTGGAAAGACAAATAGATGAGGATTTACGTCGTGAGGATTGGATTCAAATTGAGGCATGAGATTATGAGAGGAGGCAGATAAGGGTGATGGTAGGGGTGCGATTGATATGGTTGAAGATGCCAAAAGGGTGTTGGATGAGACTGATAGGAGGTGATGACAGACGCGAGATGGGATTGCGGTGGATACTGGTTGGCTATTTGTATTAGATTATGAATTGTGTGTAGGTTCTAAGGAGAGAGAAGATGGAGTGATTAACTTCGGGGGAGGAAAGGAGGTCGGATTATGGGAAAGTTGTGGTGAAGGGACAAATGATATGGGTGTATGAGTGCATATGAGAGTGGGCATATAATAGTTTACCAGGGAGGTGGTGTCTGTTATCATATTGTAGATAAAACCATTGAAGTTTGATTCAGTTTGTTCGAACTCAGAGGAGGCTACCATGTCAGATGGTATTGCCGAGGAAGGAGTGGCGGTTGCTATGATATGGAGTGGGTTCAACACAGAAACAATGGAGGAAGAAGTAATAATAGTTGTCAGCGCAACTATGGTGGTGAGGAAGGCCGTAATATTTAAGCCAATAATAGGGGTAAATTACATCAAAGGTACCTGAATTATACCTCAACTCACACTTTGGTACCTAGATTACATTTTGTCTCAAAAATATACCTTAAGTATGGATGATCGGACAATTTAATAGTTTTAACCGGCAGTAACCAGTCAATTCGAATTTGACCATTTATTTGACTATTTTAAGAGTTTAACTATTTGATTTACAATTTTTAATTAAAATTTAAGAAGATACACATCCTCTTTCCTCATATCAGTTTCTCTCTCTCGTTTTTTTTCCTCCATTTTCATGGGTTTTCTTTGTGAACTCCATAAATATTTTCATTATTTTCAATTGGGTTTTTCCTCAAATCAGTTTCTTCCTCTTTTATAGTTTTCTTTATTTTCAATTGGGTTTTCTTCATGAATTCCATAAATATTTTAAGAATTTGATATCCATAGAGTTATTCGTTAAATTAAGCAGTAGGCGAAATCTGGTGATTCGATTGAAGAACTAAAGAGGGTGGGCGAAATCTGGCGATTCCATTGAAGAACTAAAGGGCCGGCGAAATCTGGTGATTCGACTGAAGAATTTTGATGGTTGGATATATGACGATTCTTCATTCTTCATTCGATTGAAGAAACTCAACTACTGTTTGCTCTGCTACAACACCGGTTCTAGAAACAGATTCACAGTAATGGCTAAAAAAGAAAGAAAACTGGAAGAGAGAAACTAATAGACTGAAACAAAGGAAAATTGGAAGAGAAAGAAACTAATTTGAAGAGCCAGAAATGAAATGAGAGAGAGAAAACAAAGAAAAAAATGAAGAAGAACCACTGCTCATGTTCATAATCAGAGAGAGAGGAGAGAGAGAGCGGAGGAGGAGGGAGACAGAAAATTTAATTAAAATTTTCATAAAAAAGTGGTCAAAACTCGCATTGACTGGTTAGTGACTGGCTAAATGTATTAAATTGTCAGGTCATCCATACTTCAGGTATATTTTTGAGACAAAATGTAATCTAGGTACCAAAGTGTGAATCGAGGTATAATTCAGGTACCATTGATGTAATTTACTCCTAATAATAGGGTTAACCATGGTCTCTGATGCAATGTAGAAACTATTTGTATTAAGTGTGTATTTCTTGGTAGAATAATAAGATACATGGAATAGGGATATATACAATTGATTAACATATTTATAATGAAATTATATCCTACCCTAACAAAACTTTGACTAGGAAGGACACTGACCACGGGATAATAAAAGAATTATTGTTATTGGAGGATAATAAGAGATTGGCTTGTGCTAACAATCCTGACCTACCTTTATTTATTCTTCTCTTTAATTACACTTCAAAACAAACAATGTACTCATATATTTACCTTACCCTATCTTAAATAACCTCCATAGTGCAAATAACATATTTGACATATTTGTTCATTAAAACATTACATTGTACGACTTTTAAAAAGTTGGTTTATGATATTAAAATACAATGTTTCATAGAGTTTCAGTTTTATTTCGAATAAAAAGACTAAATATTATACTCTAGTGACAATCATGCATGTGTTTTTTTAATAATTTGTCCGATTTTTTGATTCGAGGTTCGTCCGACATCTTTTATATGGATCGATATATCGTTGAAATACAAATCTAGTTATAACTTACAATTTTTGTATTATTATTTTCATCACTTGTAAATACATTTTGGGAGTGTTTGATTTGATTGCTCATTTTCATGCTCATGTTTGCCTTTTCATTTCAAAAGAGAGCGTTTTTACTGACCTTCTGTTTGCCTTTTACACCTGAAAAGCAGCATTAGGTGTTTGGTTAGTGACATTCTGTTTGTCTTTTATACATGAAAATCAATCCTTTACAAAAGCAGATAATCTTTGTTACGGCAACAACAAATAGCAAACCGTAACAATAAGCAGCAAACAACAACAATAAATAGTAGGTAAAGTAAAACAAACAAACCATTTGTTAAGAATTCTTACGTTGTTATAATTTTACCTATTTAAAATTTCTATTATAAATTAATCATATAATTATTTTTATTTTTCTTATATTCCTTATTCCACGTGGAAAAGATAAACATAAGATAATATTTATTCAGGTATTGCTATATACCGCAATATTTTTTCCACCCACCGCACTCTTTTGACATTTATGCCCTTGTCATAATTTTTTATCAGAAACCAAAACTTTTTTTTTCTCTCTTTCTCTCCCAAGCCTAAAAACCCTAATTGGACGAAAATGGACCCGAGCATTCCCGAAGACCATGATTTTATACACGAGGTAATCCTACGATATAAATTTAAATTAAAATTTCGTTTATTAAATTTTGAATTTTTTTTTAAATGGATTTGGCCTAAACGGGCGCCGCATGCCGCTCGTCCGTATGGCCGAACGGACGAACTGCCCATTCGGCCGTGCGGACGAGCGGCATGCACCGCTCATTCCACCAGTCGAACGAGCAGCGTGCGCTGCCCGTTCGGCCTGCGGAACGGGCGGCACGCAGCGCTCGTTCCGCCGTCGGACGAGCAGCGTGACCTGCCCGTTCCCACCTACGGTGGAACGGGCAGGCTGCCCCTTTAGGCATAATTTGCCCAATTTTTTGCATTTTAACGGGGCAGCCTGTCCGTTTAGCTTTTACGAGGCCCGAACAAGCTCGGAATTGTAATTTTTAACGTGCAGACTGCCCGACTAAGCCCTAAATTTATATTTTTAAATTTTTACATGTATTGTTAATACCTATTATGCAATCGAATGCCATTTTTTAACATTTTTGTGCGTATTTGTTAAGCCCAAAATATACCTAAAATATCATTAACATTTACATCATTTTTATTACAAATTCGTGTTATTTATATCTGTTTAGATTACTTTTACTCTCGAATATATTTCTTTCTTGCAAGGTACCTAAATATTTGGTAAAATCCAAATAGGAACGAAAAAGGATCTAAAACAGAAGAAAAACCCTACAAAAGGAGTCAAAGACGACGTAAATCGAAAGCGCCAAGTCGAAGACACGAATGAAAGCTAAGAAGCGAGAAAAATCACCGGGCCGCGACAGTGGATCCTCAACCCGCGGCCGCGACACGCATGGTATAGCTATTTCTCCCCTTCGTCCGAAGCTCAACTCAATGCTACGTCATTCACGGCCGCGGATTACCATCCTCGGTAAGTGCAAAAAATTTACAAAGAGCATTTAACACATGCTGAAATCCAAGAAACGCGTTCGTTCAAGTGGATAAAGACGTCCTTTCACAACGGACACGACTCTTAACCAACGGATACATCACTTCAAACACAACCCTTCAACATCTATAAATAAAGAGTTGATGTTGAGAAAAAGTAGCAGTAAAATGTTATAATATAGATATAGAATCAGAGCGTAGAACTTATGTCGAAGTTCTAAGTAAACACATTTCGAGAGTTAGAAATTAGATTCTGTACAAAACAAGATGAGGTACACATATTGTTTATAGTTTAATTACAACTCAGTAGCGTTTAGACATTATTCCACTTTTAGTTTGCATCATGGTAGTGGTCGACCGAATCCCTATTACGAAGTTACAGCGAGAAGATTGAGTAGAGTGTTCGCCCCTGAGCCTGACAACCTCTTAGGAAACCCAAGGAAGCGGAACCGATCAAGCCCTTCACTTGCACGCCCTCGAAGAACTCGATGCTCCTTGTTCTCTGTAAACTTGTATCAATTTATTTTTCATCTAATAAAGTCCGTTCTATTCGACAAATCGTTATGCAGCACTTATGGTAACCAATCCAATATAAGTGAGGCTGGTGTTTTCATTAATATGCACTTGAATTCAAAATCATTACAAGGAAACTTTGTTGAACACTTAGGCAAATTATCATCTCGAAAGAGTTTTAATTTGAGTAAGGGCAACTATCCCGAAAGGGTTTTGTCGCGTTCAAAGCCAATTAATTAGAGGTTCCGTCATTTATTTCATCATCATAATTGATACAAAGTTTAAGTTGTTTTCTTTGCTTAATGCAAATGAATAAATTCATTCGTTTTTCTAAAAAGTTCAAAATGTTCCTGTTTTGTAAAATTCATCCTTAAAATCAGAAGACCTTTCTAACAATCGATTTATTCTAAATATAAAATCTTATTCCAGCATTTTCAAATACTCAAAGTTCACAAATTGAATTAAACAAATTTCCTAAATTCAATTAAACCAATTTTCACTTTTCATTTACATTTAATAGTAAATCTAACTAGTTCGAAATTAACAGATTCAAAAAAATAAGTTTTTTCGTTAAAAAACGTATCCCCGTGGGATCGATATTTTTATTACTACAAGCGAAACCGTGCACTTGCGGAAATCGCTCAACAAGTTTTTGGCGCCGTTGCCGGGGATACGCCAAAATTTTTTACAAAATTTTTATTTTTCGTATTTTATTTTCGAATATAGGTTTATACATTATTTTTATACAATTTTTATATTTTATTTATTTTCAGTTATATAACATACTTGTTTTCAATTTTGTTTTGAAGGTAGTTTGGCTCGTGTAACAATTTCAAGTTCATGCGCAGTTCGCGAAATTCGGGCACGCCACCAGATCCTTTTGATCCAGAAATTGAAAGAACACTTAAGAAAAACAACAAAAACAAAGACAAAACACCCTTAAAAACCAAAGTAGACCAGCCAGAGAATATGGCCGATCCACCGACACTTATGGATTATGCTAGGCCAGGAACGGCCGGTGTAACTAATAGTGTAGTTAGACCCCGTATAAACGCAAATCAATTTGAAATTAAGCCTGCTTTGCTTAATATGTTGCAAAACAACGTAACGTTTTATGGACTACCTAACGAAAACCCTAATGCACATTTGACAAATTTCTTAGAAATTTGTGACACTTTTAAAATTACTGATGTAACAGCCGAAGCAATCAAACTTCACCTCTTTCCTTTCACTTTGAAGGATAAGGCAAAAATTTGGTTAACTTCCATGCCTGCTGCAACATTTGAAACTTGGGACCAATTAGCCCAAGCATTTTTACAAAAATATTTTCCCTTAGCAAAAACCGCAAGAGTCATCAAAGAGTTGACATCTTTTACACAAAATGATAATGAAACTCTTTATGAAGCTTGGGAACGTTTTAAAGAACTTCAACGTTTATGCCCACACCACCAACTGCCAGATGCACTTTTAATGCATACATTCTATAATGGATTAAATCCAACAACTAGAGGTTCATTAGATGCTATGTCTGGAGGGTTATTGATGAAGAAGACGTCCGCCCAAGCAAGAGAACTTTTGGAGGAAATGGCAATCAATAGCAGTATGTGGCCCGCCGAGCGTGGCCATATACCAACGGCGAAACCATCATCCTCAGGTACATCATCGGTTAAAGGTATAATAAATCTTGATCCTGTAGCAATGTTACAAGCCCAATTTTCTACCTTATCGCACAAAATTGATAAATTTATGGCACCATGCGATACTAATGATCCAATCCAGAGAGACATTGATTACGAAGGTATGAATGGGATAGAACAGGTAAATTTTGTCCAAGGACAAAACCAAACTACTAATCCTTATTCTAATACTTATAATCCTGGATGGAGAAATCATCCTAACTTTAACTGGAAAGATGGTAATAATAATAATAATGCAAATGCTAATCAATATCGGATAAATAATTATCAAAATCAAACAAGAGATACGATTAGCACTTTATCTTCAAAAATCGACAAATTTATTGATGCTATGAATGGAAAGGTAAGTAATCAAGACGATGGTTTTAAACGGATCGAAAATAAATTCGATCAGCTTATCAAAAACCAATCATCTAGCATCCATAATTTGGAGGTTCAAATTGGACAACTTGCTAAATCAATTCTATCCTGTAAAGAGGGAAGTCTTCCCAGCCAAACGGAAGAAAATCTGAAAGAGCATGTTAAGGCTATCACTCTTCGCTCAGGGAAAAACTACTTAGGTCTGGAAATGCCCGGAAATTCAACTTTACCTGGAAATGATTTACCAAAATCCAAAGAAGATACATTAAAACAAAAAGATACGCCAATTGACTCTAATCCAAAACCTTTTGTACCAAAACCACCTTTTCCACACAGGGTCCGAAATAAGGACCATGATAAACAACTTTTATCATTTTTAGACAAACTTAAAAATTTGCATATAAATTTAACATTCATGGATGCAATTACGCAAATTCCTAACTATGGAAAATTCTTGAAAGATTTAATTTCAAAAAAGATTAGTTGGGAAGGAATTTCATCCATTTCACTTTTTGAAGAATGTAGTTCGATAGTATCAAGCAAATTACCTACTAAACTCAAAGATCCCGGATGCTTTACCATTCTGTGTACTTTGGGAAATATGGAATTCCCAAGTTGTCTTTGTGATTTAGGAGCTAGTATAAACTTGATGCCATTGTCTATTTTTGAGAAATTAGGTTTAGAAGAAGACATCAAGCGTACCAATATGGTTTTGCAATTAGCGGATCAATCCACTAAAAGACCATATGGTATAATTGAAGACGTTTTGGTGAAAGTTGACAAATTTATTTTTCCTACTGACTTTGTTATCTTAGATTTTGCTTATGATGCTAATTGTCCGCTAATCTTTGGTAGACCATTCATGAACACGGGACGTGCTCTAGTTGATGTGTCGGAAGGAAAAGTAGTTTTAAGAATAGGTGACGATAAGATCGAGTTCGATATGAATCAAGCAATGAAATATCCTATGGAGGATTTCGCTTGTATGAAGCTTGATTTATTTGAAGAATGTGTTAATGAAATTGTTCAAAGAGAAGAAATAATGGAACCTATAATGGGTGAAGAATTAGAAGATAAGGACCCAGAGCCTTTGATTCGAGAAGATGGACCAGTTCCGCCTTCAGTAATAGTTCCACCTAAATTAGAACTTAAAGAATTACCAAACCATCTGAGATACACTTTCCTAGGCGGAAGTGATACTCTACCTATAATCATCTATAACAAATTAACAGAAAATCAAGAAGAAAAATTGAAAGAAGTTGTTAGAAATAGAATAGGAAGTATGGGATGGCAGATTTCAGATTTAAAAGGAATTAATCCTAGTATTGTAATGCATAGGATTCACTTAGAAGAAGATAAGCCACCTAAAGCGGATAGACAAAGACGTTTAAATCCGAACATGAAAGAAGTAGTCAAAAATGAGATTACTAAACTTTTAGACAATGGAATCATTTATCCTATTTCGGATAGTGAATGGGTTAGTCCAATCCATTGTGTACCCAAAAAGGGAGGTATAACTGTAGTAAGGAATGATGAAGGTGAATTAATACCCACGCGAACCACCACCGGTTGGAGGGTTTGTATAGATTATAGGAACCTAAATAAGGCAACTAGGAAAAATCATTTTCCTTTACCTTTCATCGATCAAATGATCGAAAGGATAGCCGATCATGCATTTTATTGTTTTCTTGATGGTTATTCCGGATTCTTTCAAATATATATTTACCCGGATGACCAAGATAAAACAACTTTCACATGTCCTTATGGAACATTTGCATATAGAAGAATGCCTTTTGGTCTATGTAATGCACCAGCAACTTTTCAACGTTGTATGACTGCAATTTTCAATGATTTCATCGAAGATATCATGGAAGTATTTATGGATGATTTTTCAGTTTATGGAGATTCTTTTGATGCATGTTTAAAAAACTTAGATAAAGTTCTTTCTAGATGCGAAGAAACGAATTTAGTATTAAATTGGGAAAAATGTCATTTCATGGTTGACGAAGGAATTGTTTTAGGTCATAAAATATCCGAAAAAGGATTAGAAGTGGATAGAGCAAAAGCTTCAGTAATAGAAAAATTACCCCCACCAATAACTGTCAAGGGAGTAAGATCTTTTCTAGGACATGCAGGTTTTTACAGAAGATTTATAAAAAACTTTTCTGTAATTTCCAAACCACTTACTAATTTACTTATGAAGGATTCAACCTTCGACTTTAATGAAGATTGCATTAAAGCTTTCGAAACATTGAAAACAGCCTTAGTCAGTGCACCCATAATTGCTAAGCCCGATTGGGATTTACCTTTTGAAATCATGTGTGATGCAAGTGACCTAGCAGTGGGATGTGTTTTAGGTCAAAGAAAGGATAAAAGATTACATGTTATTTATTATGCAAGTCACACATTGTCCGGTGCACAATTAAATTACACAACAACAGAAAAAGAGATGTTAGCCGTAGTATTTGCATGTGATAAGTTTAGGTCATACTTGTTAGGATCTAAAGTTATTATTTATACAGATCACGCAGCTTTACGTTATCTGTTTGCTAAGAAAGATGCAAAACCGCATCTGATTAGATGGGTTTTGTTGTTACAAGAATTTGATATAGAAATTAAAGACAAAAAGGGAGTAGAAAACCTTGTCGCCGATCATCTATCGAGACTAGAAGATGAAAACGGTCCTATAAGTGAAACTGTCGGTATACGAGATGATTTCCCCGATGAACATCTCTATCAAGTAGAAAGTATCATGTCACCATGGTATGCAGATTTTGCTAATTATCTTGCAACCGATATTGTTCCGGAAGGATTATCTTCCCAACAAAGGAAGAAATTTTTCTTCGATATTAAACAATATTTTTGGGAAGATCCCTTTCTATTCAAATCATGTGGTGACGGGATAATTAGGAGATGTGTTGGAGAAAATGAATATGAATCTATAATAACAGAATGTCATTCCAGCTCATATGGAGGACATAATGGAGTTAATAAAACGGTAGCTAAAATATTAGAATGTGGTTTCTTTTGGCCTACAATGTTTAAGGACGTTGGTTCATTTATTACTCGTTGTGATAAATGCCAAAGAACGGGAAATTTAGGAAGGAAAGATGAGATGCCCCTCAAAAACGTGTTGGAAGTTGAAATCTTCGACATGTGGGGAATTGATTTCATGAGACCTTTTCCGCCTTCCAATGGTAAAACTTACATATTAGTAGCCGTTGATTATGTTTCGAAGTGGGTTGAAGCAATTGCAACCCCTACGAATGATTCTAAAGTAGTTATTAATTTTCTTGACGATATATTTTGTAGATTTGGTTGTCCTAGATTCGTTGTTAGTGATGGCGGTACCCATTTCATAAATCGAAATTTTGATATGCTTATGAAAAAATATGGAGTACGCCACCGCGTGTCAACGCCATACCATCCTCAGTCGAATGGTCAGGCGGAGATCTCAAATAGAGAACTCAAATGGATTCTAGAGAAAACTGTTTCATCATCAAGAAAAGATTGGTCACAAAAACTCAATAATGCGCTATGGGCATACCGTACTGCATTTAAGTCACCAATAGGAATGACTCCATACCGTTTGGTATATGGAAAAGCATGTCATTTACCAGTTGAATTAGAACATAAAGCCTGTTGGGTTATTAGAAAACTTAATTTTGATTTACAACAAACAGGAAAGAAACGTTTGCTCAATTTAAATGAGTTAGATGAGTTACGACATCTATCGTATGAAAATGCGAGGATTTATAAAGAAAAAGTGAAAAAATGGCATGATGCCAAGATCAAAGTCAAACACTTTAATGTTGGAGATAAGATGCTGTTATTTAATTCACGGCTTCGTATATTTCCAGGAAAACTTAAGTCCAGATGGGACGGATCGTATTTAGTCGTCAAAACATTCGACTATGGTTCTTTGGAACTTGAGGAAACCAACGGTAATCGTTTTAAAGTTAACGGTAATCGATGTAAAATTTATTACGAAAATATTTCCGAAATAGGAACTAATTTCGTAACAAGATTTCCTGACATATAAATCATTTCATTTTTCTAATAGTTAGTTTTTATTATTTATTATTTATATTTATATTTTTTTTTTGTTTTAGATTATATCATTTTATATTAGAATTTTAGATATAGAAAAATATATACAAGTCATGATTTTAATTAATTTTTAGGAATTTAATGAGAATTAGAAGAAATTCAGTGATTCTCAATTGAGAATTTGAAATTCTCAGTTGAGAATTCACATATATAGAATTCTTAAGAAGGTAAGGAATTTCTGAATTTATAGAGAATTTAAAATTCTCAGTTGAGAATTTGGGTATAATAGTAGCCAGGAAAATTTCTGGACTTGTAGAGGATTTCAGATTCTCAGTTGAGAATTCTGATTTCAAATTGAAAGGAAAATTTCTGAACTTACCGAGGATGAGGATTCTCGGTAGAGGATCAGAAATTTGGAGTTTTGACAACTGATTTCCGCAAGGAAATCAGCGTGTCGCGACCGCGGGTCAGCATCCTCGGTCGCGACACGGGGAAAATTATGCAAAAATTGACCCTTTTTCCAGCAGATGCAACTCTTCAGAAACGAAGCGTTAAGTTTCTTCATTTCTAAAAGGGTTGTTTCATGCCTTTTCATTTAAAAAACAACACCTCTTTTCGTCCTAGGATCTTATAAATAGGTTCTAGATGTTCAGTTTTTTGTCACTTTCTTTTCATCTCTATCAGAACTATCTCTGGTTTTCTTACCATTTCAACAATCCAGAAACTAAGTTCAAAACCTTTCTTCCTTACTCATTCCAAACACCATGACTTCCTCAAACACTTCATCTAAGAAAGTTATTGCTTCACGCAATAAACGTGTTGATATATCAGAGCGTTATGGATGTAACTTTCCTATCTTCAATCATGATGAGGGAAGGCGCTTCTTGAGGCTTCGATACACGTTCTTTGTCGGAATGCTATACATGGATGACTTTCTTAACGATCAATTGGGAATTAAAGATGATATGAGTCGCTACATGGAACGTTTAGGATGGACCAGATTTGTTGATATGAAGTTTCCTATAATTGGAGACTGGATATTAGAGTTCTTCAGTACGGTTCGTTTTGTTAACAAGCGTCGGGTGCGTCTTAGTTTTCGTCGGGATGGCAAAACTTTCACTTTTGGATATCCAGAATTACATGCTTGGTTTGGTTTTGCCTTGAAGGATACTACCAAATGTCATCATGGAAGAGATATGACGTCTACTGATATTTGGCGAATGCTCACCGGCATCTGGCCTTTCCACCCAAAACTTGCCTATAATAAGTCTTTCTATTCCAACTCTATGCTATATTTGCATAAGTTTCTGAGTCACAGCCTGTTCGGTCGCACGTTCAGTAGTGTCGTCCAAGAATCTGATCTTTATGTCCTTGGCGATATATTTCAAGGCAACGTGGTTGATTCTTCAAAAATTCTGATGGAGGGTCTTGTTGCCGCATCTAGATCCAAGGCTAAGAAGGTTGGATTCGGGAATATTGTATGTGGAATAATTCTAGGGACCAAGGGAAGTATTTCTGTTCCTTGGAGTGATGCTGAATCTTTCCCGATGCTAGACTATGAGTTTTTAGAATATGAAGGTCTAGTGAAACGAGTATTTCGATCAGGACCAAATTTTCTTTCTGCACCAGAACGTCAAGCCTTCGTGCAGTTGAAAATAGAACGCCATAGGGCTAAGAAAATCCCGATTGAAAGGGACGAATTTTTAGCATAGTTTTTGTTTCGTTTGTTTGTAAATATGTTTCTATTAAATAAAAATCTTTCTCTTTTGCATTATTTCCTGTTTTTGATTATTTGGTTAAACTAACATTTAATTCCATAATTCTAAACTAATGCACTTATTAAATGCAAACTTAATCCATTCATTACTAATTAAATGATTAATAACTAAGTTTCAATTCCTTAAATAAAGATCCATTTAACTTACATTAATACATGCACATAAATGCTTCAATTAATTTTAGTTCCAAACCTTTCCTATTCTTAATTTAACATTCATTAATTAAAGCATTTTCATTTATTTTTCCATTAATAAGGATAAACCTTTGGTTTTCCTTATCATTTAATGTTTTACATTTATGTTTTTAAGTACATATAACATTTTTAAGGAGTTCAGGATAGGATTTATCAAGAAAATGCACGAAATGAAGTTAATATGCAGAATTTGGGTAGCCACGAGGTGATCCGCGGCCGAGAATTAATGGATTCTCGGTAACTTCAGCAAATTTACTCCAAATTCAGACAAAAAATTCGCTGCCAAACGCGATTCGCGGCCGCGAATGGTGTATTTCTCGGTAACTTCAGCAAATTCCCACAACAATTCAAAGAAAAAATTGGCTGGAAAACGCGATCCGCGGCCGCGGATACACATCCGAGACCGTGACACGCGTGTTAAAGGCAACTCCAAGTCCGGATTTTTGGCCTAATTTTTAACCTTTTTCCTATTCCTCCTCTACTTACACCTCTTCCTATTCCAACTATACTAATTACTCTTCCTATTCCTACTCTACCTATTAAACTTCCTCTTCAAACCCTATATATATATACATATTCCTTACACAAACCTTACATCACCTCCAATTTTAACCAATTCCCTACTCTTACCTCTTCCCAATACTTCACTTTTACCCTTCCCAATTTCATCATTACCCTTTTTAATCACTTACCCCTTTCAATTCAAGTCTACATACAACACTTCTACTTCATCTTCAACCTCAAGCTTTTCTCTCTTTTCACCTTTTTCATCTAAACCCTAAACCCCATAACCATGCCTAGAGCAAAGCGTGTTGGACACAAGCCGGCTGTCACTGAGGCTAATCGCCTAAGGATTAGTTGCGGGGCTTATTTCGACATTCATTCTGAAGAAGAAGTTGGACGTTTCAAGCACTTTTCAAACCCCAATCGTAAGTTCGTGGATATGCAGTTTCTTGACTTTGATTCGGTAAGGAAGTTGAACTTCACTACACAAATTACTGCTTTTATTGAAACTTTGGGATGGGAAACTTTTGCTTCTATGCGTTTTCCACAAATTTAAGAGTATGTGGTTGAATTTTTGGTTACTTTGACGATGAACAAAAAGAGGACTGAAATTTCTTTTCGGAATAATGGTGTCACCTATACCGTTGATTATGAGGCTATGGGTAACATGTTTGGTTTCCCTACTAGTGATTTTTATGATAAGCCTCGGGATTTTGACAATAACTCTTTTTGGCAAACTCTTTCCGGCCAAACTTCTTTTGATTCTAAAAACACTTCAAGCAAGTTGATTAAGGACAATTGTGTGTTCTTCTTTCACAAGTATTTGAGTTTTTCACTTTTTGGTCGTGTTGAGAGTTCGAAGATTCAAGTCCGAGATTTGTTTGTTTGGGATTGTTTGTTCAAGGGTTTAAGGGTTGATAGCATTGGCATGATTTTTGACAATTTATATCGTGCTTCGAGGGCTCATACCACTCAAGTCCCTCTCGGTAATTTCATAACCGCTATTGTTTTGGGAGCACGGGATGAATTGGCTACTTTTGATATGTCCACCTACCATGGATATGTTCCGGTTTTGGACATTGCGGCTCTTGAGCGGGCTCATTTGTTGGTTTATGCGGCTCCTCCGGTTTTTATTTCTTATGCTACCCGTATTGCACATCTTCGTGGCACTATGGGTGGAGGTGCTTCTAGTTCTCATAATGTAGGTACCGAGGAAGAAGGAGCGGAGGAAGGAGCGGAAGATGCCCCACAAGCCCAAGCAACACAAGATAATGATCCGGTGGATTTAAGGCGAATTTTGAACCAAATCAATGCCAATAATCGACAAATGAATTTACGGATTGATGATTTGGTGGAGAACAACATGGTGATGAATGACAACCTCAATTCTTTGAGGCGTGCGCATAGATCAACTCGGCATCGGATGCTTTCGTTTTTCCGACGCCGAAATGTGGAAACTTCACCAACACCTCCGGATTCCCCGCCGCATGCTTAGGTTTTATCTTTTATTTTTATCTTGTCTTGTTTTCATTTCAGTTTCGTACATTTTTATCTTTATTATGTTTCGTACAATTTAAGTTTTAATTTAATTTTATGATGAATGTTTTCTTTGCTATATCTTTCATTCCTTTCCGTTTGTTTCTTTTTAATGTTTTATCTCCATTTTGCACCACTGAGGACATGGTCCAATTTAAGTGTGGGAGGAGATATATACATATATCATTTTTTATGCAAACGAATGAATGACCGAATGTATGCAAATGAATGAATGAATGTATGCAACACACACTTGTTTTCAAAAATCAAAATTCAACGTATATTGCAACACTATTAAGTATATTGCAACAAATGATTTTTTATGAAATATCATTTTTACATTTATCAATTAATCATAAGTTAAAATTTTTATGATTATTTTTAGGTTATCATTATCGATAGAAATAAATATTTCTATACGGGTAATATTTTTCAAAATATTTTTCACAAATCTTCGACACGATTTTTAAGTAAAAAATTGTCTCGAGTGAATGTATTTAAGTAATAAATTCTTTATTTTCAATCTCTATTTCATATCATGAAATTCATGATACAATAAATCTTATTTTAAATTTTCAATTAGGTTTATAGGCATTAAATTAAACTAACAATTTTTAGCTCGGTTTTGATTTTGTCTTACATTAACACCAATTGAAGTTTTTAAGGAAACTATAGCCATAATACATGTTGAATTTTAAGTCAATATAGGATGAATGTGCTAATTTTCTTTTTCTCGAGTTATAATCAATAAATCGTATTCTTAACTTTTGGCCACGATTGAGACCAACCTTATCACAGTCGAGGTATGAAAGGGAAGAAATTAATAAATAAAGCGTACTTTTGGCCACGGTTGCGACCACCCTTATCACAATCGAGGTATGAAAGGAACGTTTAAATAAGAAAAATTAAGCGTGTTTAAAGTTTAAAGTAACGATTGCGTCCACCCATGGCATGGTCGGTACCTCTTAAGCGAACACAAAACAAATGCATATAAAGTTACGATCGAGACCACCCTTATCACGGGCGTAACTAAGCAAATAAATTAAACTTAATACTCATATATAATAATTCAAGTTTGGGAAAGGAAATTTGGTGCTTTGAAATGCCTTGAGATGAAAGACTCAATAACATGCGTGCTTACATCGTCCCGAATACTTCAATTTAAACATTGAAATACAAGACGAATGATATATCGTATTTATACTAAGTTAGTTTGATATTTTGCGTATAAATTTGCCATGCGAAGTTAGTCTTTTCGGCTTAACTAATTTAAAAGGTAAAAACAAAGATATATGTTTTATTTTCATAAAGAGATTAGTTAAGGAATAAATTCAGTGAAATTTTGCTCGGGACTAGCAAAAGATTAAGTATGGAGATTTGTTAAGCCCAAAATATACCTAAAATATCATTAACATTTACATCATTTTTATTACAAATTCGTGTTATTTATATCTGTTTAGATTACTTTTACTCTCGAATATCTTTCTTTCTTGCAAGGTACCTAAATATTTGGTAAAATCCAAATAGGAACGAAAAAGGATCTAAAACAGAAGAAAAACCCTACAAAAGGAGTCAAAGACGACGTAAATCGAAAGCGCCAAGTCGAAGACACGAATGAAAGCTAAGAAGCGAGAAAAATCACCGGGCCACGATAGTGGATCCTCAACCTGTGGCCGCGACACGCGTGGTATAGCTATTTCTCCCCTTCGTCCGAAGCTCAACTCAATGCTACGTCATTCACGACCGCGGATTACCATCCTCGGTAAGTGCAGAAAATTTACAAAGAGCATTTAACACATGCTGAAATCCAAGAAACGCGTTCGTTCAAGTGGATAAAGACGTCCTTTCACAACGGACACGACTCTTAACCAACGGATACATCACTTCAAACACAACCCTTCAACATCTATAAATAAAGAGTTGATGTTGAGAAAAAGTATCAGTAAAATGTTATAATTTAGATATAGAATCAGAGCATAGAACTTATGTCAAAGTTCTAAGTAAACACATTTCGAGAGTTAGAAATTAGATTCTGTACAAAACAAGATGAGGTACACATATTGTTTATAGTTTAATTACAACTCAGTAGCGTTTAGACATTATTCCAGTTTTAGTTTGCATCATGGTAGTGGCCGACCGAATCCCTATTACGAAGTTACAGCGAGAAGATTGAGTAGAGTGTTCGCCCCTGAGCCTGACAACCTCTTAGGAAACCCAAGGAAGCGGAACCGATCAAGCCCTTCACTTGCATGCCCTCGAAGAACTCGATGCTCCTTGTTCTCTGTAAACTTGTATCAATTTATTTTTCATCTAATAAAGTCCGTTCTATTCGACAAATCGTTATGCAGCACTTATGGTAACCAATCCAATATAAGTGAGGCTGGTGTTTTCATTAATATGCACTTGAATTCAAAATCATTACAAGGAAACTTTGTTGAACACTTAGGCAAATTATCATCTCGAAAGAGTTTTAATTTGAGTAAGGGCAACTATCCCGAAAGGGTTTTGTCGCGTTCAAAGCCAATTAATTAGAGGTTCCGTCATTTATTTCATCATCATAATTGATACAAAGTTTAAGTTGTTTTCTTTGCTTAATGCAAATGAATAAATTCATTCGTTTTTCTAAAAAGTTCTAAATGTTCCTGTTTTGTAAAATTCATCCTTAAAATCAGAAGACCTTTCTAACAATCGATTTATTCTAAATATAAAATCTTATTCCAGCATTTTCAAATACTCAAAGTTCACAAATTCAATTAAACAAATTTCCTAAATTCAATTAAACCAATTTTCATTTTTCATTTACATTTAATAGTAAATCTAACTAGTTCGAAATTAACAGAGTCAAAAAAATAAGTTTTTTCGTTAAAAAACGTATCCCTGTGGGATCGATATTTTTATTACTACAAGCGAAACCGTGCACTTGCGGAAATCGCTCAACAGTATTGTTAATACATATTATGCATTTTTTATATATTCAGGAACCGTTAGAAGATTGGCAACTTGACGACATTGATTATAGTTCTCGTTTTATAACGGACACCGTTTTCCCTTCGTGTGAAGATGCTGTTACTTGGGCAAAACATGTAGCTATTCGAATTGGGTTTGAGATTATAATATCTTCGCATAAAAATGGTGGAAAGCAAAAGCAATTGAGATGTTCACGGGGTGAACGCTACAGAGGGAAAACAGATGACGCAGGGTTAATACGAAAAACTAAAACTAAAGCGTGCAGGTGTAAATTTGAGATTAAAGCCTATTAACGGTCAGACCTTACTGGTTGGGGGATAAAGGCTAAGGCTGGATTAACTGGTCAGCACAATCATTTGTTACGTGTGTATCCAAAGGGAAGTCGACAGATGAGCAGACTAAGTATCGCATCTAAATTAATCGTTCGTGATATGAGTTCGGCTCAAGCAAAGCCTTGTGCTATTTTAACAGCCGTTAAAGAAAAGCATCCTGAAGACAACCCAACAATTAAACACGTCTACAACTATAGAGATAGATGAGGAAGGATGGGTTCAAAGGTAGAGACTTGGCTAGTCAGTTCTATCATATTGCTCTCGAGAACAAGTATGCTCATTATACACAAACTGAGGGTGATTCCAGCGTCATTACACATGTGTTTATGGCACATCCAGAATCAGTAGATTTATTTAGGACTTATCACTGGTACATCGGTATTGATTCAACGTACAAAACCAACAAGTACAAAATGCCATTTGTTGAAATTGTTGGGATGACGCCTTGCAATAACAATTTCAAAATCGCATATGCCATCATTAAAGATGAGACTGAAGGAAGTTACCATTGGGTCCTGCAGCGGCTGAGGGTTTTGATTGGGTTTGATCTCAACCCGACTGTTATCGTCAGTGATAGGGAGTTGGTGTTGTTGAAACCGATTATGGAGATTTTCCCACATACAGCACATTTGTTATGCACTTGGCATATAAACAAGGATGTAGAAGATCGAGCGTACAGAATTATGGGAGACAAATCAATTGCCGGTAAATTCAAGAATGGAAAATGGAGAACATTAATTGAATCTTTATCCATTGCGGAGTATGAGGAAAATCTGGGCAAGATGCAGGATTCGATGAGCAGGTACCAAACTCTTATCTCGTACGTTGAGGAGACATGGTTGGTGCATAAGGAGAAGTTTGTTGTTGCATGGACGAAAAATTTCTTACATTTTGGCAACACAACCACTTGTCGTGTGGAGAGCGAACATGCAAGTCTAAATCAGTGGCTCAATATAGCCACAGGATCACTGGATACGGTATGGCAAAAGGTTCATAAGCAGATAGAAGCCCAGGCAACTAATATCAGGTATTTTCAATAGGTTCTATTGGAAGATGTTTGTATTCTTATCATGTATTTGTAAATCTCAGTCAACTGGTAGTATGTTTATGTTCTTATTAGGTACATGATTGAGCAGTCCAGGCTTCGTAAAGGAGTCTTTTACTCCGGATTCCCCTTTAACTACCTGGTATGCAAAGTCTCACACTACTGCATGCAACTGATCAATGTTGTGTTAGCTCGCATGAGAAGTTTGAGCCATGAAGTGAATGCGCATTGTGGATGTGTATTGAGAACCTCTCATTAGATACCATGTGTCTGTATTGATTCTGTATTGATCTGGATTGATCCAGTTAGCTTTATATATATTTTAGGTTGATTCTGGATTGATCCAGTTAGCTTTATATATGTTTCTGATTGATTCTGTATTGATCTGGATTGATCCAGTTAGCTTTATATATGTTTCAGGTTGATTCTGTATTGATCTGGATTGATCCAGTTAGCTTTATATATGTTTCAGGTTGATTCTGTATTGATCTGGATTGATCCAGTTAGTTTTATATATGTTTCAGGTTGATTCTGTATTGATCTGGATTGATCCAGTTAGCTTTATATATGTTTCAAGTTGATTCTATATTGATCTGGATTGATCCAGTTAGCTTTATATATGTTTCTGATTGATTTCTGTTTGATTCTGGATAATAAACAATCACTGTTTTGACTCAGTTTTGTTCATTCGAGTTACAGTTTGTGTCTGTATTGATTCTGTATTGATCTGGATTGATCCAGTTAGCTTTATATATATTTCAGGTTGATTCTGGATTGATCCAGTTAGCTTTATATATGTTTCTGATTGATTCTGTATTAATCTGGATAATAAACAGTCACTATTTTGACTCAGTTTTGTTCATTCGAGTTACAGGTTGTGTCTGTATATGTTTCTATATTGATTCTGTATTGATCTGGATTGATCCAGTTAGCTTTATATATGTTTCTGATTGATTTCTGTTTGATTCTAGATAATAAACAATCACTGTTTTGACTCAGTTTTGTTCATTCGAGTTACAATTTGTGTCTGTATATGTTTCTGTTTGATTCTGTTTAACAAATAGTAATTAACAACGTACTTATAAAATTAAAGTACTAAAATACCAAGTACATAATAAAAGATATTATCTGAATGCCAAAAAGTACTAAAATGTCAACGTCCATATACTTATAATAAAAAGTACTAAAAACACAACCACAAATCACTTGGTGGAATTCCAAGCATCCAAAATCTGGTCGTACGACTGTCTCCATTCAGCCGCAACATCCTCATCAAGAAGGTTCATCGCGTCCAATGCACCTTCTCCCCAGTTAACCTAACGGCTAACCCACTAGCAAAAGAAATAACCCAAAATGAATAAATATCACTTCATTTAATATAATTTGATAATTGTAAATAAATTGATTAAAAATTAAATTACTTACCACTTCGCTATTCGAGCGAGTATGAATAACCGGTCCGGGTGCAGGCATATCTGGTAGTAGTTGAGGGTGTGAATGTAGGCAGTACCACGGTATGTACTGCTCCTCACAGTCCGAAGGAGTCCGTGCAAGAGTGAACCGAGATAATATAAGCATGCAAGCCTCGGGAAACGAGGTCCAAAGATCCTCCGCCATATCGGCGGGCACTTCTACCCGATACTTCAAGCTGGACCAAGGACGTACGGACTTCAATGGCCTCAAGATCGGTCGAGGTATGGTCTGCACGTAACCTAGCTGGCGAAGGCATCTCCCCGGCATGTACGACTCGATCACATCCCTATAACGTATCCATCCAGCGTATAACGTCCTAGGGGTATGCGTAATGATATCAGGACCATACGGCATCCACATCACCTATAGACGTATACAACAACATTAACATACAAATAATACAAGTAAATGAATTTGGTTTTTTTAATTAAATTGAAATTGTACCTCATCAGCAGTCAATCTATCAAGCCGGACGCGATATGATTTCAGTCGATCCCGCTCTTCTCCAACGGTATAGATGGCCACATGCAAGCCCTCGGCATCGCTAGATCCAATGCGACTCCCTCCCGCTGAGGCTTGAAGCACGGGAAGTACTCATAAATCCATGCCTGAAGCAGTGTCAGACAACCCGTGATCTGCCCGCAGTCTCCTCTGCTAGCAATACCTAGATGACGGTATAGATATGCTATTGCAGCTGAGCCCCACGAGAGTCCAATGGCTCCAGATACAGAGTCCTGTACCTCCAACAGACAAGAAGGTCGAATGCGGTCCCCACTCTTATCCACGAACAATGTGCAACCGAGCATCAGAAACGTCCAAGCAGTAGCCTGTGCATCAGCAATCCGATCTCCTTCATTATAATCCAGGACTGAAGCCGCTCGTATACCGCCATTATAGTAGTGACCCTTCAGCAACTCCTCCCGAGTCATACCAAACAACTCCATCACACAAGACTGAAGCTCCTCAACACTCGCATCAGCAGTCACCATAGCCCCATCGATGGGGATACGCAAAATCTGCCACACATCATGCAACATAATGCTCATCTCACCAAACGGCATGTGAAATGATGACGTGTCTGGCTGCCACCGCTCCACAAAGGTCGCAATCAGGGGCGCATCGATGTGGCCATACATGATATTGGGTAAATGGGACAACCCAGTTGACTCTATACGCTTATGGATCTGCTGAGAAGCACCATCGTACCATACACACAGCTTCCCACAATATACTGATCGTGTCTGACACCTGAGGAGGCCCCTATCCTGCCCGCTCCAGATAGCATTGGCAATATGTCTCAGGAAGCTCGGGATCACAAGACCATCAGATGGACCCCCAGGAACCGAGGTCTTCACGATCCAGTCATCCTCTCCATCACTCCTCGAGCACTTGCTGCTGCCTGAAATTATAGTAAACTCATTTATTATATTCGTATATTTATAATACTCACGAATAAATCACATAATAATAATTAAATTTAAATTTCTCACCCAAAGACGACCATGCTGTAGAAGCAAAACGTCCGTCACGACCCCTCGGTATGGTCTTAGTAGGTACTCGCACAGAGGATGAACTCTGAGGAGGCATAGAGCCATCTCCGTCCATCTCCACAACATCCGCCATCTCCTCAGGTTGTGCCCTCTAGGCATCCCCCATCAATATCTGCTCCGCTCATTCCCTCCGGGCAGAGGCAGTCACAACACGTGACCTTGTATGTCTCTGTCCAGAACGGGCCTCAGCATTATCAGCCTGTAAAACCAAAAACATTTTACACATATAAGCAAATAACGCATTTTTATTTAAATATACTCAATTTCTCGTTTTTCGATTTTTTTAATAATTTTGCATTGCTATAGGCCAGGTCGAACGAAGTTATTTAAACAAAAATAAATTTTCGGGCTTATTTTTGCTTAAATAGAGCGCCGCAACCGTCCAGCCGCTGGGCCGAACGGTTGCGGCGCTTGTGTCGGCCATAGGGCCGACCTGGGCGCCGTGCCCGTTCTACCTTACGGTGGAACGGGCAGCGCGCATGCGCCGCTCGTTCCACCTTACAGTGGAACGAATGCGCCTATCGTTCCACCGTAAGGTGGAATGATAGTGCCGTTTGTTCCACCGGTGGAACGATAGCGCCGTTCGTTCCACCGTACGGTGGAACAAACGGCGGGTGCCGTTTCCACCAGGGGTGGAACGGGCAGTTCGTCCGTTCCACCCGTGGTGGAAACGGCACGGCGCTGCCGTTTAGGTTATATTCATAAGGGTTCCGCCTCCGATTCGAAGGCGGAACCCGTGATTTCGGAGTAATTTTAAACAAAAAAAACTTACCGGAGCATTCATGAAGCCTTTACCTGCTCCTGGCTTTGGCGGCATGTCGTTTTAGGTCGGTTTTTTGAAAATCCAAAAAGCTAGAGAGGATTTGAGAGTTTTGAGTTTAAATTATGAGGAGGGAAAAATTGTCAAAAAAAAAAAGTGCGGTAGAAAGTATAATCATGACGGTATATAGCAGCCCACTATTTATTCTCTACGGTGTTTACATTGAAATGATTGGAGATAAATTATAATTATGACAAAAGAGCCCTTGTATAATAAAATATCTAAGAGTACAAGTACGATTAGCCACTAAAGCCGTTGGATCACAGGAGGAAAGCAACCGCAGGTAAACAGAACTGGATGAACTCACCCCTATAAATAAAGAAGATATTTTCATCCAAAATCTCACTCAGCTCTAAAACCCTAGCCGCTGTCCTCAAATTTCCTTCATCTAGCATCAAAAGGTATGGCTCCTTCCTTAAACCCTAATTTACAGCGTTTGATTTTGCTCATGATTGGAGATTAATACTTCCTTTATGCATCAATTATTTTATTTCATCTACACGATCTGCTGATCTGCCTTTACTTTTTAGTATTACTCTATCTTTTTTCTGTCTAACTTTGATTTTTTTTGTATCTTTGCTGTGAAATCATGTATCTTCAGTAGTATCAATGGCTTTCTGTAACAAACTTGGGGGCCTTTTGAGGCAGAGCGTTTCCCAGAGCGGGTATATGTTGAATTCTATTCGGTGCATGTCGTCTAAGAGGCTTTTTGTTGGAGGTATTGATTATTAATCTTCTGTGTCAAAGATCGTGTAATTTATATGTGTAACTTAAGATTTATCTTTTAATTTCGTGTTTTTACTCGTTTTTATAGGTCTTTCCTATGGAACCGATGACCAATCTCTAAAGGATGCGTTCTCTAGTTTTGGTGATGTGACTAGCGGTAAGTTTTTGTTTTTTTTTTTGGTGTGTGTGTGTGTGTTGAATGATGCTTGCTTTATCTTGATTTTGTTGTACCCATTTATATGTTGCTGCTCCTTTTATTCGAAGTAGTGAATTTGTGAGACTTTTCTCTTGAAAAAATGAGAGCAGCAATTATGTTTTATTGGTTCCATGTATGTCCAATTCATAACGATGAATTTGGGGTTTGTTTGCAGTTCTTGCGATAGGACTGGTGTATAGAATATTAATGATAAACTAATCATGCTGTTGCTGCCAATTTAGTTTCCTGAAGACATGTTTTCGTTGTCATGTTGTTGGCTTAATAAATCAGGGGGCCTGTACTAGGACATAATACAATCGTTTTCCTCCTTAGCTTTGGAGATGTCTCATTAGCTCATTGAATTTGCTCAAAGTGATGCATGATTCAACTTGCCCAAATCCTCCACTTGATCTTTCATGTAGGATTTGGGGGCTTAATCATGTTACTTTAACAACTTTAGGGGGCTAATGTGACATCTCCAAAGTTTAGGAGCTAATGGGATTATTTGGCCAAGTACATGGCTCCCTAATGTGTTGTCCTATTTTTTTAATTTATTTTTGTGCCTGATATTTACAATTTGAATATAAATGGAACTTGTTAACATATTGTCACTTTTGGAAATTGTAATGAGGATGGCTATAATGTCTTTTCTTCATGTCCTCAATTTAAACTGAAAAAGTAGTGTTACTCGTGTGTCTTTGCGGATCACAAATCTATGCATATTTTTGTATCTATCATGAAAAAGAACCTATTTTCTGCTCAGTTAATGTAAAATCATCCCCCTTGTTACTCTTTGAGCCAGTAATATTTAATTATAAATATTGGCTTCTCCTGGTATTGCTCCTTCCATGCCTTGAGCCAAAAAACTAGAGGTTTTTAAAGCTGTGTGATGTTATTTTATCAACTCACAACAATGTTCTGGTGCACAGCAAGGGTCATCACAGATAGAGACAGTGGAAGATCCAGGGGATTTGGATTTGTTGACTTCGACACCAGCGACAATGCAAGCTCAGCATTGTCTGCCATGGATGGCCAGGTTAGTAAAAGAAATGTTAATAAGATATCTGAGCAATGCTTATCTCTTATAATACTTACCCGAGTTTCATGGTTCTCTTTCAGGAATTGCAAGGAAGAAATATCCGTGTTAGCCTTGCAACCGAAAGACCTGAAAGATCTAACAATCAGCGATCATTTAACAACAACAGAGGCTTTGGCAATGACGGTTATTAAGCTGTTGATGATGTTAATGAGCTTGCTTCTCTAGCTGGGATATTTTACATTTGCCTGTTAAAGAATTAATATCTTTAGGATTTTTGTCTCGTTGAATTGCTTATGTTTGTTTTGTAACAACCCTTTTCTTGATATTGCCTTAGTAAGTTATGATTTGTGTTTCTGCACTTGATATGATTAAGTGTTTATTGAAGGTCAGCGAATAATGCTGCCTTGACTGTATTTAGTCAAATTTTCCGACCTCTTTAATACTGAGAATATCTAAAAAATCATGGATTTTGGCGAATAATCAACTTGAGTAGTCTCCTACATTGCTTTGCTATACGATGTTTGCCCTTTTTCTCCCTATAGACCTATCAGTATTCATGTATACAGAAGGATTTCTACCATACTCCAGCTACGAACTTTTGGTGTGATGCATATCACTAGGATTGACAATGGTACTGGTTTTGCTGTTTATCCGGCATTGATGGAGCTGTTTGAACCTTATGTAGGAATGAGATTTAAAAAAAATAAAATTACATGTGACATTGATGGAACCATTTGAACCTTATATAGGAATGATATTTTAGAAAATAAAAAAGAACTTAATTATTGACTCTAATTAGCATCATTTAATCATGTTTATTGTTTGCTTTTTTGAAATTCAATTCTTATTTATCAAAATGTCATTCCAAATCCTTCAAGTGGGTTTTTTTCGGTGGGGATTTGGAATTACTATCAGTTTAGGATAGAAACAAGAGAGAGCTTTCAGTCATTCTCAAGAACCTAGTCCATAAGTAATTGAAATACAAAAGAAACTAGATAATACTGATTTTAGGCATGAATAGATATTGGGGAAATAATGGTTGGCATATACATAACCATCATTGAAAACAATTTGAACGTGTAAATTGTCGCACATTAAAAGCAATCTGAATTTGTAAGCGTCTAAGTAGGCTTGCATTGGATGAATTCTTAATTGAATTTTAATCGGAGCTTGTTGTAGGTTTCGTGCCAAGTCCTTCCAAACTCTGCATTGAACTAACATTATTATGAAGGTAGTGAAACAACCAAATGATTAAATCATACCAAATTTTTTTGTTAGAAGTAAAATGAAAAATAAAAGAAAACCTGAATATTACCTTCTATGGAGTTGTGAATAGATGAGTAACATATAAAAGGGTTGATGAATAACTGAGAGAGGGAAAATCACTATAATAGAGGAGAAACACATCAGAAGGAAAATGACATCAATGGAACATATATGAGAAAACGTATATTAAGATTCAGAAAAAATCTTAACTGGCGGCCAAAAAACATAATTATAACGATTACAGTCGTAAAGATTAAAAACAAAACTGCAAAAAAATCAATAACAATTATAATGAGAAAATTATATGTTATTGAAAACTTGATTAGCTAGCCATGTGGCAAAGTTAATATCTTGCTTTTATTATAGTAATAGATGAAATTAAAAAAACTTTATGATGAGTGGATAAGCTAATCAGCAGGATGCGTAGTTTAAAATAGGGATAATGTATCAAAATAGGTAAGGTTTTTGGGAAGTACCAATTTAGACTCAACGTTCAAAATAGCACCAATATAAGTTTAACTTTTACAACATAATATCAATTTAGGTTTAACGTTTACAATATATCATCAATTTATTACTAACAGAACGTGACATATCATCCGTTAAATCTGTCAACTCAACGCCATGTCACAATTTTTAAAATCCTACATGGCAATTAAAATCATCAAAATTATGTGCACTGCACGTGACCCTCTAATTCCATCTCATTCCCTACATCGATTTCCTACCCTTATATCTCTGTCGAATCAAATCTTTCATTCAATCTCTGCGACTTTCCATGCTCCCCTCTCTTCTCATCTTCTTCCTTTGAACCTTAATCCTAACCATTTCAGATTATCTACAACCATGGCTTATGCTAACTTCGTTTATTATCATATTGTAATATTCCAACTTTATAACCCCTCACTTTGTAATATCCCACTTCTTCTGAACAGGATGTCTACATAAGCCATGGTTGTATCTTCACTTTTACTAACTTCGAAATCTTCTTTCTCATATGAAATTAGCATAAGCCATGGTTGTAGAGATTAAATGAAAGATTTGAATCGATAGAGAGATGAGGGTGCGAAATCGATGTAGGAAATGAGATGGAATTAGGAGGTCACGTGCAGTGCACAATAATTTTGATGATTTTAATTGCCATGTAGGATGTTAAAAATTGTGATGTGGCACTGAGTTGACAGACTTAACGGATGACGTGTTACATTCTGTTAGTAATTCCTAAATTGATGCTATGTTGTAAACGTTAAGCATAAATTGATATTATGTTGTAAACGTTAAGCATAAATTGATGTTATGTTGTAGACTATGGCATTAAATGTTTAAATGTATTATTTAGGGAGTATTGTAGAATTTCTGTGGATAATTTGCAATTATATACTAATGGGAAAATTAAAGTATTAACGTGCTGAGCTTGGATGAAATTGGATACATTTGTTGGCATTTTGGGCCTGTAACATGTTAATTGGGCCTTGGTTGTCTTGACCTTTATGATGTGTTTGTTAATTGGGCCTTGGTACAATACAAGGATGAAAAATAAGGATTTCGAAATGGGTCAAATACATGAATATCATAATTAAGTATAAAATTACAACTAAATCATGTCACCAAATTTAATTCTTAATATGTCATTATTCTCTATATATTATGATTTTATATTATAATTTAAAAATTCTAGACTCCAATTCATAAATCATAAACCCTAGAAAATATATTCTAGACTTCTAATTTATAAATTCTAAATCTTTAAAATATATTAAAATTACTAATTTTAATAGTTTGACATAATCCAAATTTATAACTTGATATAATTGTAAATAGTTTTTAAAAGATGAATTTTTGTGTAATTTTCCCTTTCGAAATTGGCTTAATGGCCCTGTTTGGTAAAGAGCGGTTTTGACCAACTTTAGCAGTTTGACCACTGAAACCGCTGATTGGAGTGTTTGGTGGAGAGAGGTTTGGGAGAGAGTTTTTGGATGAAAACGCTAATTTAGAAAAAACTCATTTTAGGAACTTTTTCAATTAGCGTTTTACAATATTAAAATTAATGGATTTTTTTAACCCTAATAAATAGACTCCTCCTGTCACAATGAAAAGCAAGTTTGCATGATCTAGGACACGTTTTTCTTTTGATTAGAAAAATTCATGTAACTTAGCTTCTATTCACAATAGTTTATTCATTTTTAAGTATTAAAGTTTAGCATACATTTCTTTTGAGATAATATAGGTGTCATTACATGGTTAATTATGAAATGACTTAATACATTACCAGCTTCCTGAACTTGTCCAAAATAGTATATTGGCTCCCTGAACTTTGCAAGTGTCTCACCAGGTCCCTAAACTTGCTTATTTCATATCGCTAGCTCCCTAAACTTGTCCATAAAAGTAGATTAGCTCTCTGAACTTTGCAAGTGTCTCACAAACTCCCTAAACTTGCTTATTCTGTAACAACTAAATACAAAAACTTATTAAACCTAAATTCTAAAAATACGTCTTCATCTATTCGAGAGGTAATTTTTTCGCTTTTCCTACCTTTCAACCTATCATAAGAGTTAGTGTTACAGGTTTGAGAGATTGAATGGATAAGGATCGAGAGTTAGTATTATGGTTTTTGTATTTAGTTGTTACAGAATAAGTAAGTTTGGGGAGTTGGTGAGACACTTGCAAAGTTCAGGAATCTAATATATTTTTATGGACAAGTTTAAGGAGCTGGTGATACGAAATAAGCAAGTTTAGGGAGCTGGTGAAACACTTGCAAAGTTCAGGGAACCAATCTACTATTTTGGACAAGTTCAGGGAACTGGTGATGTACTAGGCTTATGAAATTAACTTCTAACATGTGTCATTGACATGCACAAATTAATATTTATTTATTTATATATATATAATATTATTAATATAATTAACAAATGAGATATTTTAATTAAGTATTCATGTAAAAATTGGTAATTTATAATAAGCTGTATTCAAATTGCAAGATACAATTTATATATTTTGAACTTGAAATATTTATTTTGATACCTTTAATTTATAGCTTTTTATAAATTTACCCAAAGTTTTTAATTTACACCTAAAACATTAAAATTAAACCTAATATTATACTTAAATTCATAAACAGACAACACTCTAAAAGATAATATATTATAATCTATATCGAGGTACAAAAATTGAATTTTTTTTGAAGAAGTTCTTCATCAAGGAGGTTAGTTGATTATTTTAATGTGTATGCATTAATAAAGACATGAAAATACTTTTTATGTATTAAAAAAAGAAATGCCCTTATTCGTCTTTTTACACAAACCGCTATTATCAATCAGCTAATTTTTACCAAACAGGTCTACACAAATAGCTAGTCAAATCAGTTAATGTAATCAGCTAACAGCTAACAGCTAACAGCTAACAGCTAATGTAATCAGCTAACAGCTAACGGCTAACAGCTAATTCCCAAACAGGGCCAATACCTATATGTTTTTTCTAGAATGGTATATAATAGACGTTTTTCTTTTCTTTTTAATACGTACTTCATTCCATTAAATAAGAAAAGTATAAGTAACAAATAAAATAATGAATAAAATCTTAACAAACCATTAAATTTACAATTAATACAAACAACATATGAAATATATACTTTTCGAAACTCCAAATTCATAGAGAAACACATATAATTCAATTTTCATCATTTATATTTTTCCGAACCTTCAGATCTAAGTCATTTCTTTTGTAACCACGTAGATATAGTGAGCTACGGATAAGATCTACCATTTCTGTTATTGTTAAATTAAAAAATGATACAAATAATAAACAATAAAGGCAGTTCAAGCGGATTAAGAAATTTGAAAAAATATATAAAATTTAATTAAAATAAACTTATTGAATAAAGAACGGAAGAAAAATTAAGAAAGTAGAACCTAAGAGGAAGAAAAAGGAAGACAATAACCCAAAATAGAAAATCCAATCAACATAGTGATGAATTTGGTGAAAATAAGGGGTTTTGTTTTTATGATTGGTGGTGATGCAAATGTTATGCCGCAATGAAGTTAGATTAGAGGAAATCTGGGTTGGGTTGGGCTCTTTAATAATACATGTCAACCTATGTATGACAAAATGTTTTTTTTTTTTTTATTTTTTTTTTTTGAATTTTTCTCGTTAAATACAAATGTATTGAAAACATTTTTTAAATACATATTTTCTTTTTAGTTTTCATTTTTTTAATGAAAATGTCAACATCTTTATTAGATACGAAAAGAACAAGTACAACAAAAAAACGGAAAAGGTAAAAAACCTTACAAAATCCACAATGGGATGAAAACGACTACAAAGAGCAATAAAATCCATAAGAGGTAGAAAACATACAGAAAAACAATAACACATATACTTCATTGAAATCATAATCCGTAGAAAAGCAACTGCAATCGAATCTTCATCATTTTGGCCATTCCGAACATTCGGATCTGAGTCTTTTCTTTTATTGCAACCACGCAAATATATTGATCCACGTATAAAATAAATCTTTTTCGCTCTTGCTGAATCCGAAAAAAGTATAAATAGCAGAATAATAGAGAGTAGATACAATTCAAATAAAAAACAATACAGTTAACCTAACCCGATGAGAGGAGAAAGAAAGAATTTCCTTCTTCCTCCTTACGATAGATCCAAAAAAAAAAGGCTTGAAGACACACAAAATAGTAAGAAAAAAAAGAGAAGAAAGGAAGGAGGCAGTTTTTGTTTGAGAGAGAGCAGTTCTTGCTCTTTCGTTTTCATCTCTAAACTAGCAATTTTTTTTTGTTTTCTTTTTTCATCATTATTGTTTATTATTATTATTATTACAGTATCTTTATTATTTTCTTCACTATTAATGCTTTTATTTTTTCTTTTCCTTTATTTTTACTTGTATTAAATTTAGAGCAAAGTACAAAAAGAATGTTTGTGCTTTGCCCTAAACTGCAGTGTAAAATGAACTTAAATATCAATTTAGTTCATAAACTGTGAAATTGGTAAAAAAAAAAAAAATTCCAGCATATGATTTATGGTTTCGCTTTAGGGAGTTGCGTTTTGGGGGAGAGACCGCATTTTGTCGATATGTAAAAATAAATTCTTTCCAAGATAAAAACATCATAGGTTGTAATCAGAATTTAACAGTGTAATTTGAAATATCTTGTTTTGTAAATTAAACCATAACACATACCTCTATTTATATACTTTTAAACCACAACCATATTTGCTAATTGGACAAACCATATACATTATTTTTGTTCTTTTCCCTTAAATTTACACCATAGTTTCCATATCATCAAATTTCTAATTGATGATATTATATGTTTTAGAATAGTTTTAACTTTGTTTAATTAATTTTACATCAGTTTGAACCAATTTCATAGGAGTGAAATTATAGTAAGTTGGGTGCAATTGGTATAAAAGTGCATTTAAACCTGTTAAAAATCAAATATAATTTGATTAAATCTTTTGGAATTAATGTTTTAGAATAGTTTTAATTAATTTTACATGAGTTTAAGCCAATTTTACTTACTTTCATATGAGTTAAATTGAGTCAATTTAGGTGAAATACGTGTGAAAATGCATTCAAATCTGTTGAAACTCAACTATAATTTTTTTATGAAATTTTGGTGTTAATTTTTCATAATAGTTTTAGTCAGTTTAAATGAGTCTAACCAATTTCACCTATTTTTACATGATGTGACATAAAGTGAAATTATATGAAAATGTGTGAAAGAGCATTTAAACTCGTTAAAACTCAACTATAATTTTACGAGACCTTGGAGTTACTGTTTTAAAATAGTTTGAATTAGTTTTATTTACATTAGTTTCAACCAATTTCACTAATGTCAAAATGCATTTGAACCCATTGAACCTCAATTATAATTTGATTTAGCCTCTAAGTTAATGTTTAAGAATATTTGTAATTAGTTTTATACGAGTTTCAACCAATTTCACGCAATTGATGTGAAATTGCATTTAAATCTGTCGAACATCAACAGTAATTTCATGAAACATTGAAGTTAATTTTTCAAAATAGTTTTAATAACTTCTACACGAGTTTCAACCAAGTTCACCTAATTTAATATCTGTGAAGTTATTGCAAAGTGAGTAAATTTAGATTTTGATAATTGTCAATAACAGTTGGAAACATATGCAGTTAGTCGGCCAATGTGGTTCGGAGTACCGAATGGTTTAACCTAAAAAAAAAATGTTGCTTTTCCATTTAGCATAAAATCAAACAAACCAAATTTGGTACAAACAAAAGTAAATATCATAATATATAAGAAAAGACGTAATATCATCAATCAAAATTTTGTTTGATTTGATATTTGCAAGAAATTAGAATTGTGATGGTTGAATACAAATATTTCTACCAATAATGAAATGGAAATCAGTACAAATTTGATATAATTAAATGAATAAATAAATAAAATGAAGAAAAAAACAACAATTTTGAAGAAAATAAAAAAAAGAGCAATAATGGTTACTGTTAAAAAAACAAAACCATTTGGATTTTTAGGAAATCGAGAACCAGTCCCGATTTTAAGAGTAGTTCCTCTTAGCATGTTTTTTTTAGTATGTAAGTGATTTTTAGCTGCTTAACTCTATCTATATCGGCTAAACGACGATAAAATAAAAGGGTTAATTATTATTAATTTTTTTTGTTTTAAAATTCAGTTTCGCATGGTTATTCATGAATTGTATTTATTTTTTCCAAATATTTTGATTTAATAGTGTTTTCTATTTGTTTTCATGATATGGTTTAATGGAGTGTTTGTTTACTCCATTTGCTCCTATTATTTGTATTTTCATATTAAAAATAAGAGTTTTAGGTATTTGATTAAAAAACTACTATTTACTTTTTATACATAAAAATTAGATTTTTCCAAAAACAGGGAATCTATGCTTTTCCAACAGCAAACAGTAAACAACAAACCGTAACAGTAAATAACAACAACAACAAACAGCAGATAAACCAAACAGACCCTAAGACTTTAAGGATATTGTTTGATAACTTTTGATGGAATTATATTTTATTTGTTTGATTTGTTTCAATGATATTGTTGCTAAAATGTTACTAATGTTTACACATTTTTAAAGATACATGTTATAAATATACATATTTTTCTATAGTAAATAATAGGATAAAGTCAAAAAAAAAACCTTGTGTTTTCACGTATTATCAAACTGGCACCTAAATTATTTTTTTTGTCCAAACGGTAACTGAGTTTTTTTTGTTTTTCTAAAGGAGACGACTGAATTTTTTCGTTTTACTAAAAACAGAGATCTTAAAATTAAAATAAGCATTAACGACTTCAAAATTAAAAAATTCAAAAACTTGCTAATATTATAAGCAACTTTAATTTTTCAATTTTTTTTTTAAATTTTGAGGTCATTTAGATGTTGTTTGGTGTGAGAGAAAGCTCCGAAAATGATGATTTTGAAAACAAAAAATTTGGTTCCATAGTAAATGTGGTACTGAACAACTTTAATTCTTAGAATTTTCCATTTCAAGGTCCTTAACAATCATGTTTATAGTGTCAAATTAAAAAATCATCGTTATTAGCAAAACGAAAAAGCTTAATCACCATTAGGACAATTTTTTTTAGGTACCAGTTTGACAATACGTGAAAGCACATGGATATTCTTTAGAATTATATCATTAATTATAGATATTATAATTGAATTTAGGGTAAATTCCAAAAAAATCTCATGTGGTTTCATTTATTTCAAAAAAAAAAAACTCATGTGGTTTGTTTTTTTAAAAAAAGGAATGTGTTATATGCCGTTACCCAAAAAACGGAAAATGACTTAACTCCGTTAGTTTGGATGATGTGGCAATGAGTAAAACGGGAAAAACTAATTTTTTTATTTTATTTTTCCTTCTTCTTCTTCTTGTAACGGCGTATAACATAGTTTTTTTCTTTTTTTTTTTTTTGTAAAAGCAAACTACAGGGTTTTTTTTTGAAATACATGAAACCACATGAGATTTTTTTGGAATTTACTCTTGAATTTATATAACAATTTGTTGATTGACAAATAAAAAACAAGAAAATACAAATTTGATTAATCCTTGATTAATCTCCGATTAATTCTCGAGAGCTTTGTCCGCCCAACTAGCGCCTAACGTTTTTTACAACCTTGATAATGATAAAAAAAGAGGGATAAGGTACCAAAGTGACCTTAAGGTTTTCGGAGAAGTACCAATTCAACCACAAAATATAAAATAGCACAATTTTAATCTCAATATTTATGAAACGATACAAAATGTAACCATAAATAATGGAACCCGTGACTAAATTGATACAATTTCACAAGCGCAAATACATTAATTTTCTTTATTTAAAATAATAGATAGAAAAAAGAAAGAGAAAATGAAGAATTAAGGGCATGGATAGATGAAGCATAAAAAGGAAGCAAGTTGTTAGCATATACTGGAAAATCCAAATCTTCCTTAGAATAATTATTCACCAAAGTCATCAACTCATGACTCTATTCCAGCTATTATTATCTTTGATTTTATTCTTCTTCTTCAACGCGTTTTTATATTTCTTTTTAATCTATTTCTCTTCTGACTTTTGCCTTTCTTTTTATTTTTTTCAATTTCAATTTAATTCTTAAAATTATAATAACAATTATCAACCGACACTAAATATTCTATTTAGCATACATATTTATGCTGGATCATGAATCTAGAAAATTAATATTAAACCAAACAGTCAAAGCCCCTATAAACCTTATATTTTATTATTTTCTTTATTAAAATATCTTACAATTTAGAAATTAGATGGTTAATAAGGGGCTAATCCACCAAAAAATAATAATTAGTGGACTAAGGATGCAATTTGGCTGATTGAAATAGAAGAGTTTATAGATAATTATTATTTGTGTTGACCATAAAAGTGATTAAGATGTCTCTTTCAGAAATTTTTAGGGTCTTTCTTCATGCTTCTCTACCTCTAACGGTTAGTAGCTTATTTTTATTTAATTTACGTGACATTTCCTTAAAGTTTAGTTTTATTTAATTTTCATGTTTTATAAATTTGTAACTATTTATGTAGAGAGATAGATCTAGGACATAAGATAGGAGTACAATTGATAGGTTACAAATAATTGACTAAACCAATTATTGTGATTCATTGCCCATTTTCAATGGTACAATTATTTTTATCAATTATCTCTGTTTTAATGCTTATGTATGTATTTTAATTTGAATAGAAAATATTTCCCAAAAAATTAAGGCTAGGATTTTTAAATTTTAGCCTAATTTTTTTGAATTGGTATTAAATATCTTATTAACCACCTCAATTTGCTTATAGTGATATGATTCCGTTTAACAATTTTTTATTTGTTGGTTGCCTTTGGAAAAAGCTTTCTGCTTTTGTAAAAAGCTACTTTTCAGTTGTAAAAAACAAATAGGCGTGTCTAACCAATCATCTAAAACTCTACATTTTAAAGTGAAAAGACAAACAGAAGGTGAAAAGTATGTAAACAAATACCTCCTAATTTTTGAGACATATGGAGGAAGAGACTTGGATAAGTTAAAGCATGTGTATCATGTAGTTCAAGTCAGAAAATTGATAATCATTTAAAAAAAAAAAGTTAAGAGATCAATAGATCACTTTAGATAATAATTTCAAAGAGGTTAATAAATTATTTTAAAATGGGTAAGGTTCAAATTTACTCCTAATGTTTTTAGAAAAATGTATATTTTAATGTATGAAATGATATAATTTTACTCTTAACATTATCAAACAAGTTCAATTTTATTCATACACAACAGAAAATTTGAACCGATTGTTTTGATAGTTATTTACTATCATATCAAATCTTCTAAACAAGTTTGTCAATAAAATAAAGCAGTTATGTATATTTTGACGGATTGCTTATACACACTTTAATAACATAGTAAACATTTTATGCAGTTTTTTTGTAATTAACTTGTACCTGACAGATTTAAATATTATCATTCAGCAGACTATTTTTAACTGTGTTAGAATAAACATTTTAGACATAATTGATGTTTGTATAACCTGGTAGGATAATCAAACAACAGTAAAACATGTAGTTTACATTTTATGTTAGATAAGAATAAAATTGATATTCTTTAATAACGTTAAGAATAAAATTGTACCTTAAAATAAAATAAAATTATACAATTTCATATGTTAGAGATAAATTTGTACTTTCACACAAATGTTAATAACAATTTAGTTATATTTTAAATAAATTAAGAGGCTAATGAATAGGGATGGCAACGAGTACTGTACCCGCGGGTACCCGACACTATCCGACCCTAATGAGATTATCTGTACTTTGTATAAAAGGGTATCAGATCAAAACCATTACCCGTTAGGGTAATGGGAATACCCCTTACGTTACTTATCATAAGTTTTTTATATATATTAATAAATATCATTGTTTTTTTAGATGTAAGACGTGAGATTTGAACTATAACCTTTGGTTTTCAACCATTGAGTGATACCACTAAGTTACTTTATTCTTATTAATTAAGGTTCAGTATGTTTAATTTTTAGATGAATGATTTATTAAATTTATACTTTGTTAAAGTTGTAATATTCTTTGTTTTATTTATTGATTCTTAACAGGTAAGGGTATCCGCGAATTAAATGAGATGGATATGAGATACAAAAAGTATACCCGTTAGAGTAATGAAAATGATACGAGTAAATAAAAAAAATAAGTGTTTAGAATTGACATTATCTGCAGGTACTCTATCCGTTGACATCCCTACTAATGAAATATCTTTCAAATTCAAGGGTTAATTAGTTTTTTTTTTTTAACGGAATTGTGGAACCTTAATATATGCAAAATAAAAAAGAAAATGGCATGAAACTGAGACAATTCCAGTGGAGAAGTTTGACTCGGAATCATGTTAAACCATGTGCGTACACCAATCGGATTTTCAATTACATCATCTTTTATTTTTTTTAATAAATTCTGATATTTCATCAAACAATTATATTAGTGGTGCAACTTGTATTTCTTTTATTTCATTTATTTATTTTTACATATATTACTATTCATTATTATTGTTGTAAAGTTTGCATATCTAAAATGTACTGTCTGGTCTGGCAGAGTAATTTTGGAGTCCTTTCCTTTCACACAGAACAGAACCTGAACTCATTACATTGCATATTTGTAGAATCCACCTATCTTCCTCCATTTCTTTTACATCATTCCGGAACTTTTCATTATTATTATTATTATTATTCGATTTTTTTTTATTATCTGACCAATTTTACAGTAATTAATTTTTTGGGTAAAATATATCCATGTCTCTATTAAAATCATGACATCTAAATTTCATTCTATAATATAAAAGTTATTGAAGATTGCTTTATACTCAAAATAAATTCCAAATATATAAAAAAAAAACAACAAAATTATGACATAAAAAATAAGCACTTATATTATAGATTAAAAAAAACTAGATTATCTAAAATCATCATTTGTTAAGTTTTAAATATTATCTTTGTCCAAAAGCATCATAAGCTCCTTTTATCTTGTGCATTAAGCTTCTTATAATAAAAAAAAACCCAACTTTTAACATATGCTATAAATATATTTTACCCATTAGTTTCTTTAAATTAATAAATAATTCTATGATTTAGAACAAAATAATAGAAAAGAGAAATAAAAATAAAATAAAAATAAAAATAAAGAACACAAAGAAGAAGAGAATCAGGATATGATCATTGATGTTCAATCACAAATTCTTTTTTCTATAAATTATGAATCTAATGGCTGAGATCTGCACCCTTTTTTAGCAGACCCCACCATAATTATTATTACAACTCAACTTCACAGATCTACACTTTCTTCTTCTTCTTCTTGACTTGATTCATATTTCTTCTATATCAAATATATCTGTATCTATATGCACTACATAATAATCCACAACACCTGCATCCCCAATACAACAAATTCCCAAAAAAACCCCCAAAAATAACACATCTTATAAAATTACCCTAAAAAGATAAATTAAAAAAAAAAAAAAAAAGATGACGGTGATCGAGCAATCGGATTAATCCTCGGTATGCTCACTGTTGACCCGACTTTCCTTTTTTACCCTTGTTTCAATCCCATAATAACTAACATACCACTTCACGAATTTCCTCAATCCAGTACTCAAATCTGTGCTTGGTTTATACCCAAAATCCTTAAATGCTAAACTCACATTAGCATGAGTGAACGGCACATCTCCGTTTCTCGGCATCTTAATCACATGTTTCTTCGCTTTTGTGCTCAATAAATTCTCCAATATCGACACCAAGTTCCCCACCGGCACCGGCGATGTGTTTCCGAGATTGTAAACTCTCAATTGCGCCGGTTTTTTCTTCTTCCCACCGCTTCCGGTGCTCTTCTCTGCCGTATCCAGCGCTCCTATACATCCTTTCACGATGTCATCAATGTATGTGAAGTCACGCGCCACCTGCTTCTCATCCTGCGTCTGGTACACGTCGATTGGCTTGCCTTGTAAAATATCTTTTGTGAAGAAGAAATAAGCCATGTCGGGTCTGCCCCATGGGCCGTAAACCGTGAAGAATCTTAACCCGGTTAGAGACAGGCCGTAGATATGGTTATAAGTATGAGCGATTTCTTCCCCTGCTTTCTTCGTTGCTGCGTAGAGACTCGCCGGTTGATCTGTTTGGTGATTCTCCGAGAACGGAACTTGAGTGTTTAACCCGTAGACTGAGCTCGAAGAAGCCCAGACTATCGCCGGCTGCGGATTTGCTGCTTTGGCGACTTCTAGAAGATTAATAAATCCAGCAATGTTCGAACTAACATAAGATTGGGGGTTTTTCATTGCGTAACGAACCCCAGCTTGAGCCGCCAGATGAAGTATGTGAGTAAACGGAACAACATCAAACAATTTAGCCAGCAATGCAGCGTCGTTCAGATCTCCTTCAACGATGAAAATCTGATGCCGTTGTAAAAGCTTCTGTCTATCTCTTTTCAACGACGGATCGTAGTAATTGTTGAAATTATCCAATCCGAGAACTCCGTCTCCTCTCTTTTTCAAAGCCAATGAGGAGTGTGATCCGACGAATCCGGCAGCGCCTGTTACTAAAACGGAGAATCCATTAGGCCGGCGAGGAGTAGCGGAGTGACGGACTTGTTTCTCCCAGCCAGCGCCGCCTACCGCGGTGGAAGGAGCGAAGAAGGAAGTTGAGAGAAAACTATGTCGGTGAGGATAATTGGAATTAACAGCGTTACGATCGGAAAGTGGAGGATAATTGATAGTGAAGAAAAGAATAAGAACGAGAGCGATAAGAAGAGTTGAACGGAAGAGAATTTTGGAGGAAGCATTGAGAACTTTAGTGGTGTGAATTCTGCGAATATAGCTGTTGTATCTTTCAAGCTTTATGGTTTTGCTTGTGTCTGGTGGCGAAGAAGCCATTGTTGATATTGAGATGAGTTTCTGAGAATTAAGAGTGTTTGGAGGATGAGAAAATGAAGAGAGCTCAGAAGTTGAGATTGAGCCCTGAAATCTGAAAGAGTGAAGATGGAAGATTATAAGAAGGAAGAAGAAGAAGAGAGAGAGAGTGTGTGGGGTTGGTGTTGGTTGGAGACCACTCTGTTTTATTTTCTTATAATTATATATTTTTGCTCTCTTAATTTATAACAGTAAATAACAGACCAAAAGGCGGGCGCCATTTTATAGTAATTTTTTCTCATTCTATTGTATTTCCTTTCCACTGCCTTTCTTTTATAAAATAATTACTGATTTAATTTTCTGAAATATTAAGTGGAAAGTTTTCTAATTTAATTTCTACTAAACATAAATTATTATTAAGTGGATTGCTATTTACCGCTTCTAAATTACTTATCACCGTTTTTTCTTGGACACTTTTACCCTGTTCATTTTTTAAACTCAAAAATTGAAATTCTCTCAAATTTCTTCGAAATTCAAAAACCTGAACAATATTCATGGAACTTAAACACGGTAAAGGAAAAAGACTAATGATTCATCGGATAAGTATTTTTATTTGAAAATCGAATCGAAAACACAACTTTCATTTCCGAATTCGGAGACAAAATTCATCCAAAATAGGCTAAACGGGTGATTCATACCATTCCGCCTAGGCAGAAACGGATGAACTATCCGTTTCTGCCTAGGCGGAAACGGGTGGATCACCCGTTTCTGCCTAGGCAGAAACGGATAGTTCATACGTTTATGCCTAGGCGGAATAGTGTGAATCACCCGTTTAGCCCATTTTAGATGATATATATATATATATATATTGATTGGATCGGTTAGTTTTTGAAGACGAATTTCAATTAGTGTAAATAGGAACGATAGTTATTCGGTCTCCTCGATGTTCTCGGGTTCATTTTTCATAAATCCAATTTTTTGCTCGGGAGAGAGAGGATATTAAGTTTTTGAATGGAAAAATGAAAAGGGTAAAAATGTCTAAGAGGGGACAATGATAAGTAATTTAGGGCCAATGAATAGCAGAACCCATTATTAATCATCACCTTTCGAAAAAAAAACTCGAAAGAATATATGAATAAGATTTAATTAATATATCTTTTAAATATTTATCGGTTAACTAACTAAAAGCCTTTTTAGTACGCAACCCCGTAATTCATCTTACCATAATAATATTAAATATGGAATCCAATTTATCTTAACAATGAATAGCCTAGATGAGAAGTTATGAATTAGATTCAACTAATATATTTTTAGATATTTATCTTTCGATAAACTAAAATCCTCTTTAACACTAACCCTTCTGTAATTCATCTTAGCATTGAATACAATCAGAAATAATAATATAAAAAATAAAATCTCAGTTCATGTTAACATTGAATAACCTTAATAAGAAGTTATGAATTATATCCAGTTAATACATTTTTTAGATATATATTTGCCTTTCAATCAACTAAAAGTGTCTTTAACGCTCAATCCGTTATGCAATTCATCTTAGTATTGAATACAATCAGAAATAACAATATCAAATATAGAATCCAATTGATCTTAGTATTGAATAGCCTAGATAAGAAGTTATGAATTAGATTCAGTCAATATATCTTTTAGATATTTATCTTCAATCAACTATAAGCCTCTTTAACACTTAACACTTCTTTAATACATCTTAGCATTGAATACAATCAGAAATAATAATATCAAACATAAAATCTAATTTGTCTTAGCATTGAATAGCTCGAATAATAAGACATGTATTAGAAATACATCTTTTAGATATTTGTCTTTCAACCAACAAAAAACCTCCTTAACACTCAACCCTTATATGATTCATCTTAGCATTGAATATAATCGGAAATAATAATATCAAACATAGAATCCAATTCATATTAGCACTGAATAGATCGAATAAGATGATATGCATTAGATTCAATTAATACATCTTTTAGATATTTATCTTTCGACCAACTAAAAGCCTCTTTAACACTCAGCCATTATGTAATTCATCTTAGCATTGAATACAATAAAAAATAATAGTAATATCAAACATAAAAACCAATTTATATTAGCATTGAATAGCTCGAATAAGAGGATTTGAATTAGATTCAATTAATACATTATTTAGGGTGCCTTCTATGGTTACTTTGTTTTTAACAAAGTACCATTACTTGGTATGTTTTCACCATTGGATGATGAAGTATAAAATTAATCCAATGGTGAAAACACACAAAGTAAGGCTTACTTTGTAAAAAACAAAGTAATCATAGCCTTTACCCATCGTTTAGATATTTTTCTTTCGGCCAACTAAAAGCCTCTTTAACACTCAACATTCTGTAATTCATCTTAGCATTGAATACAATCAGAAATAATAGTAATACCAAATATAGAAACCAATTCATATTAGCATTGAATAACTCGAATAAGAGGATATGAATTAGATTCAATTAATACATATTTTAGATATATATCTTTCGACCAACTAAACGCTTCTTTAACACTCAACCATTCTGTAATTCATCTTAGCATTGAATACAATCATTAATAATAGTAATATCAAACATAGAAACTAATTCATCTTAACATTGAATAGCCCGAATAAGATGATATGGATTAGATTCAATTAATAGATCTTTTAGATATTTATCTTTCGATCAGCCTCTTTAACACTCCGTCATTATGTAATTCATCTTAGCATTGAATACAACCAGAAATAATAATATCAAACACATAAAACCAATTCAATATTGAATAGCCTGAATAAGAAGATATGAATTAGATTCATTAATACATCTTTTAGAAAATTTATCTTTCAACCAACTAAAAGCGTCCTTAACGCGCAACCATTATGCAATTCATCTTAGCATTGAATACAATCATAAATAATAATAACAAACTTAGAATCCAATTCATCTTAGCATTGGATAGTATGAATAAGAGGATACAAATTAGATTCAGGGAATACATCTTTTAGATATTTATCTTTTAACAAGTTAAAAGTTTATTTAATACTCAACCATTCTATGATTCATTTTATATTTGAATTACAATCAGAAATAATAATATCAAACATAGAATCCAATTCATCTTAGCATTGAATAGCTCGAATAAGAAGTTGTGGATTAGATTCAATTAATACATCTTTTAGATATTTATCTTTTAACTAACTAAAAGCTTTTTTAACACTCAAACCTTCTGTAATTAACGCATACAAAAGGAAAGAAAACAGTCCATTTCTTGTTGATATAAGGAATCCATTAGAGACACAAAGATTAAGCTATTAATTCAAATATTCGATCATTAGAACGGTTTAGATTTTAATAATTGAAAACTTTAGACCAATTTCACATTATTGTGGCAATAGAACCTATTGTTAGGGAAACTGTTATGGAATTTTTTTTGAGAAATGTTTGGTAAAAATATGATAAAAATGGAAAATTATGGCTATTTTTATTTTAAAAGTTTTTAATGATGAAGCTGTGAAAATGTTTTTCCTAAAAATTACAAATTATAGCCTTTTTCTAGAAACACTTTTCATGGCTTTCCTAAGAAAAATAATTTTACATTTACTTAAGAAAACTACAGACAATATTAAAAAGGTATTTGTTTAATCATTTTTCTTATTATGTTTATCTTTTCACTCTGAAAGGGGAACTTTAAATGGTTGGTTAAAAATCTCTTGTTTGCTTTTTCTTACATGAAAAATAGTTTTTTTTTATATAAAAATAGAGAATTTCTGCTTTTTAGAAAAATGTTTTTTCCAACAGTAAACAATATGTAAACTAAATGAGTGCACATTTACCCGTGTTTGATAAATGTAAAACTGTTTAAAAGTTGAGAAAACTATAAAAATTGTTTCGAGAAACAGCTACAATTCATAGCTTTTTGGATAGCTTCCACAACTTGTAAGAGAAATTAATATTATTATTCATAACTTTTAATATAATTATATATATTTATTTATTTGTAAATTTTTTATAATGTATTTACTTGACACTTATTTATTTTCCTTCACAACATTTTTGCCCACTTTCATATAATAAAGCAAACTGAAACTAGTTAAGTTTTCCATAGTTGCTAATCTAACCACAGCATAACTTAAAGTGACATATGATACTGACATATTAAGGTTTAATAAAAATTATTTATCAGTTACTAATATAAAATTTCCTTTGTGGTTTTTGATGGTATAATTAATTCAAATACCATTGAATCTGCTATGAATAAAAAAACACAGTTTGGTTAGTTAATGTTTTTTGTAGGCTTAATACATCAACAACCTGAATTTATCCAATACAGTAGAACCTCGATAAATGAATGTTCGATAAATGAATAACCTCGTCTAATGAATAAATTTCTTCGGTCCCAACTTGGTCCAATGGGCTTAACGAATAACCTCGCTTAATGCATTAACGAATAAATACAAATGAAGTCTTTATAGGCCCTATGTAAATATAAATACTATATTTCAAATAATATATTTTTATTTATATAATATATCATGAATACATTTCATCCAATGACTAATTTTCAAACACATTAATAAGTCATATTTTTTCAAAAAATGCCTCCAAAGTTGATTGTTTCTTTCCTCCCCCAAAATGCATCTGATCCTTGATTTTGTGTAATTACAAAATGATATAATTACAAAAAAAAGTCTAAAAATATCATCTAAATGAATTATTATTCATTTATCAATAAATAAATATTATATTCATTAATCGATAAATAAATAATCTCGCCAAATGAATATTTTTTTTTGGTCCCAAAGTTATTCATTTATCGAGGTTCTACTGTAAAATTTGATTGACACTCTGAATTTACATGGCGTCTCATTATCTCCCTAAACTTACTTAAAATAATTTATTGACCATTTGAATTTATTTAAAGTGACCTGTTGCCTCTGAAATAGCTTACATTGATCCATTTGCCTCCTGAACTTGTTTAAAATGGTATACATTTCAATTTCTCTAAATCTATAAAAAAAAAAGTCAAAACTTAAAAAATAAAGATCTAATCCGCGATTCCAAGATTTTAAAACAAATTAAATTTTTAGTTTTTACATATTTTTATGGTACTTTTATAGATTTAGGGATTTAATCATTATATTTTAAGAAAATTTAGGAGGGTAGTGAAACATTATGTACAAATTCAGGAATCCAATCAAAATTTAAAAAAAAAAAAATCAAGAGATGTATTAAGCCATGTTTTTTTGTGTGTTTATATATGATCATATTATCGGTTTGTAATTTTGAAAAAATGATTTATTTTTTGGGAGAAAAAAAAAAGATAATTTATTAGTACTTTGGATTTGTACGTATTATATTAGGAAGTTTTTGTAATTTTAGAAACATATTGTAAAGGCTATAAATTTTAACAAAATAACTTGTTAACTTTTCATCCATGCTTTGTTATTTAAGGCTAAATTTTATACTACACGGTAAATTTATTTTTCTATTCTTAATTAATTTACATATAATAAAATCTTTATAAATTAATAAGATTGGAACCATGATATTTTATTATTCTATAAAAATGTTAATTAACAAATAAATTAATATTTACTTTTTAATTAGAAGGTTGATAACAGGAGGAGCTTTGGTCAGACATCCCAACTAGGTTGGTACCCCAGACCTCATCACTGAAACCCCTAGCTAATATTATTAAATCAAAAAACAAAATTATAAATAATGTGTAAATAAGTAAAGCTAACGGAAGTGGTACACAGTCCACCCCCTTAAATTACAAAGGAAAGTGTCAGAATAGAAAGCTGGAAGTTCGTTCCACCATTCCAGGCTAGATGTCGTTCGGTCGAAGTTTGCTAAAGTATCTGCAACTTGGTTGCCTTCCCTGAAGATATGTGAAACCACGACTGCCATTGAGTCCAAATTCTGCAAGCAATGTAACCAATCTTGTCGGACTATCCAAGGTGCCCCTAGTGTCCGCGACCTCAACATTTGCACGACATAAAGAGAGTCGCTTTCGACCCATAACTTCTTCCAACCTTTAGCATAAGCGATATTTACTGCCAAAATGGCAGCCGCGAGCTCTGCGATGTAAGAGAATGTTAAATCCAAAGGGTAAGCAAAAGCTCCTACGAAATTTCCGTGTTCCGAGCGGAATATTCCCCCGCATCCTGCTAAACCCGGAGTCCCTGTGACAAAGGCGTTCGTGTTAACTTTCCACCAACCCGCAAGCGGTGACTTCCAACTGAGCGATATGATCCGTGGAGCACAATGAAGACACCGTGGTAAGCCTAATTCATGTAGCAACTGTAACTCCATTGACGAATTCCACATTCGCCCAGTCCCTAACCTTCCCGCCTCACGTACTAGATTCCAAACATGCTGCAAAGCCAACGTAATACATGGGCTCTCCTATAATTAGCGTTTGCGATAATTAGATAACAATGAGGTTAATTTATAAAATAAATAGATATAAGTACCAAATTAACTCTTTTCCCTTTGACTTTTAATACTGTTAGTCAATTTGGTATGCGTTTGCTAACGGAATGAACCTCAATATACTATTTTATAAAATTTTAAACCACAAGACTGCAATCGAAAACAGATGTAACCACAAAGTTTATTTTTGTATTTTTCCTTATTATAAATTTTAATATATAGGAATGGAACGTAATTTACATACAAATTTTAATGACATGCCATAATTTTGTGATGGAAGCTAGTATTTGACAACTATATATTATATATATTTTGTATGGAAAAGCTCCACCATGTGAATTCCACGTGCTCAGATGTAAACCAATTAATCCATACCCTTATAAGCCAAGCCAAACAAAAGACATTTCCTTTAATTCTTCCAGAATAATTCACTTAAATTATTACACTAATTAATTTGTTTTGGTGGAAAATGACTACATTTATCATATACTAATACCCAATCTTATACTTATTTTTTTTAAAATTTTATGTTGTGTCCCAAAGAGTAGACTAAACTGATTAATTTTGACACTATAATTAATGTCATTGCAGACAATCACATGAGGAAGATTATGTTATAATTAAATTAACTAACTCTAATGTAAAAACAAATTAAGAGGGTGTTTGTTTTAGCTTTTCGGAGGAGCGTTTAGCGTTTCACTCCAAACCGCAAAAAATATAGCGTTTGGTTAGGTTTATATAACCGCAGCGTTTAGCATCTTCTCTGGAAACTGCAGCGTTTTGGAGCGTTTCACGAAAAGCTCATATTTGGAGCTTTTCATAAACAGCTGTTTGTAGTTGGTTGTTATTGACAGAATTATCCTTCTTATTTCCACAAAATATATTTATTCTTTAACATTATTTATATTTCTACAATATAATTACCGGAAGAATAAAGTTTTGTTGCGTTCAATAAAATTTTTATTTTTTATATAGATTATTTTTATTAATTTTTGTAACATATTTTTTATTTTATAATAGGATAAAGTGCAAAAATATCCCCCAACATTTATAGTTAGGAGCAATTTTACCTTTAACGTCTAAAATTGTGCAATTATATCCCTAATTTTGGCAGCCAAAAGCAAATTTATCCATAACATTGACAAGTTGGGTCAATTTGAAAAATAATTTATCAAACTGTCTTTTTGGTCATGAATATTATCATCTGCACTTCACATGTGCATCATTTATCATCGTTAGTAACAAATCACAAACATATGATTAGATGTGATTTTTTTTAAGAAAATAAAAAAAATATATTGTCTTTTATACGAGTTGGACAGAAATTTTTAAATATTCTATCGAATTTATAAATATTAATTTTCAATTTTATTATTAAATCACAAAAATATAAAATCTCTTTTTTAGAACTACTGTTATGTGCAATTGGTGTAGAATAAGAAATAAAATATCTATATTTTCTAGTAATATATGAAATCGACCCAACTTGCCAATGTTAGGAGTAAAATTGCACCATTTTAAACATTAAGAGTAAAATTATTCCTAGTTGTAAACGTTATGGGCATTTTTCCATATTTTTCCTTTTATAATTTCATTGTTGATTAATTTAAAACATGTCCATTTTAGACATTTTAAATCCGAACAGCAACAGTTCAATATAATTTTACCAAACACTAATAATTAAACAGCTAATAACAAACAGCCAACCGCAACAGCTAACAGCTTACTGCAACTGCAAACAACTAACATCAACCGCAACAGCTGAACCGAACAGGCCCTAAAACTCCACAACAATTAATTAATTAAGCTCCTCTTAATTTAATAGAATATTGTTATAAATATTACTCATCCGTTCCATAATAGATGCTTTTTAAAATTAAGGTATAATAATTAAGAAATGTAATTAATTTTAACTAAAATACTTTGTTACCATTGTATTAATTGCATCCATCAATAATTTTTATCTATTTCCAAAATAAAAAGACAACTTAAATGAGACTATACTTGGTAAAAATCAATTAATGTGCATGGATTAAATAAAATAACATGTATTATGGAATTAAAAAAGAAACCCTATATTGTGAAACTGAAAAAGTATTTAGGCCTAATATATCAGTAGCTTCTTGAACTTGTCCATAAAAGTAGATTGACTCTATGAACTTTGTTAGCATCTCACCAACTCCTTAAACTTGCTTATTTCGTATCACCGACTCCATAAAAGTAGATTAGCTCTTTGAACTTTTGCAAATGTTCTACCAGCTCCCTAAACTTGCTTATTCCATAACAACTAAATAAAAAAACTTACTAAACTTAAATTCTAAAAATACATCTTCATCGATTCGATGTAATTTTTTTCTCTTTTCCTACCTTTCAACCTAGTGTTGCAGGTTTGAGAGATCGAATGGATGAAAATCGAGAATTAGTATTATGATTTTTGTATTTAATTGTTACGGAATAAATAAGTTTAAGGAGCTGGTGAAACACTTGTAAAGTTTAAGAAGCTAATATAATTTTATGGACAAATTTAAAGAGTTAGTGAAATAAAATAAACAACTTTAAAGAATTAGCAAGATATTAATAAAATTTAAGAAATCAATCTATTTTATAGACAAGTTCAGAGAGTTAGTTACCAGTCAAGTATTTAATATAGATATAGATTTTGTTTAATATGTTACCTGTAATGAGCAATTGGAATTTGCTTTGAAGTGATTAATAGGAGTCGGTGGCCTTAATCATGGGACTTATAAAAAATGATAAGGTGGAATCCAAACTTTGTCCAATTTTGCAAAATTTAGATAATGAGTCATGATTTTTTTGTTTTTTCAAAATTTGAAAAGGTTGAATGCTTGTTTAGGGATATATTTCTTTAAATGATCTAAAATGCAGTAAATATTATCTTCTTGGATAATGGAATACAATTGGCAAAAGCAACACCCAAGATAATCTTCTATTTTAACTTTCTATATGTTCTCATAATTATAAAGCTACATGTTTTTATTAAAAAAAAAAAAAAATCTTAAACATGACTTAACTCACTTTCAAAACACACTTTGAAGATTCTATCAAAAAAAAAAAAACACACTTTGAATAGCTCATTACCGTTATTAGTTTTTTAAAAAGAAAAACCGGATATATTAATCAAATTATAAAGTTGTATAAATAAAATTTGGTGATCTATCAAACCATTCTATAAGTTCTGATATAAAATATATAGCTTGATAACATCTAAATATTATCCAAGGACAAATCCTTGAAGATCCTCATAATCAAAAGACTAAAAGAGTATTTAGACCTCCATGTCGACTGAGGTCCGCCAGCCAGATGGCGTATAAAGGAAGCCATACGTCTTGAGGGAATCCCGACATACAAATACACCTGGTAAAGGCCAAAAGCCTTTATGAGGTCCGCATCCGCCAAAGATTGAAGATCCGCCACTCAGCCTTGATCAGCTCAAGGATGTTGGTGCTGACTTCTAGAGGAAAACTGACATCATTAATGACTAGAAACATCTCCATAAATGAGCTAACGGCCATACATAAATAATGCAACAATCTTACATTAAAGGAACATTAAATGAAAGACTCTCTAGTTACTAATTGATGGTTACAGAATTTTAGTATAAATAGTCATGCCACAAGGCATTGAGGTACATTATTTTAAACCCTACTTCGTGATTATTATTTTATTCTCTAAAGAATATTACTAACTTTGGCATCGGAGTGTCTCCGGTCGATCCCAACGGCGCCTCACAGGGACGTATTCCGGTGAAGGAAAATCTTAAAGAATTTGCACCACGAACACAAAATGTCATCAAAAGGACTCAAACCTTCCACTAGAGGAACCTCCACACCAGCAATCACCGGAGGGATCCCGTAACACCATCTACCGTGGGAACCTCAGTAACACCACCTACCACAGGAATCTCAGCTGGGAATAACCTTGGAAATAACATAACTTACACAAGAAATGTTTCCTTTCTAGAAGATGGGGCAATCCATTCAGCGCATGAATTCTCACCGATATCTGTTCTCGAGCAAATCGTGGAATCTATCAGACGTGATTTAGGAAATGAATCTGCTAAACGAGCAAGAAAAATGTTGCAAAACCCGCCCGTCAGAGGAAACACAAGTGGAGGACCATTGGCCCATGGCCATGGAGGACAATTCGACGTACCTGGGAATTACCGGAACCTTTGGGAAGGCATAGCAGATTCAGGGTCCCGAGGATATATCTTAGGAACAGGAGCTGAGCATTCTTCCTTTTTGGAGCCAGGAGGAACTTTCCGACCCAGACGTAGCAGAATTAATGAAACTTACACCGCAACAGAGCCTACTATAACACCAAGAAATTTATTTGGTGGTGCAACGGGTCCCCACACGCAGGGTATGGCAGATGGACATGTTGCAGATGATGCTGGTCATGTTGCAGGAATTGAGAATCCTAAAAACCAAGGGAGATCCCGATCACGCCCAGAGCGTTAGCTTGAATATCATCGAGATCCCCATCAATATAGAGATAGATCATGTTCCCGTTCAAGGCACTCATCGGATCCCCGACGTGACAACTACAGAGGGAGAAATCAATAATCAATTTCACCATGACGGTTCAATGCTGTTGTGGAAGCACGAGTCTAGGAAGAATTGCTGAGGTAGGACCAAAATGCATCAAGTCAACAGGCATTCGCCGTTTACAGTGCAGATCCATGGCTATGAAGTGGACAGTCAATTCAAAGCTCCCAACCTACCTCAGTACAAAGGAAAAGACAATCCCGAGGCCTATACGAGGCAGTACAGGGAACAGATGGACATTTATGGAGCTAATGAAGAGATCCTATGTAGAATGTTCTCCACAACCTTGAAGGGATCAGCATACAATTGGTTTCAATCACTTGTCACTGGATCTATTGACAGTTGGGAACAATTGAGCCACGAATTGTGTGCAAAATTCGCAGGCAGTATACCACCTATAGTGTCTAGCCGAACGCTATGAAAGAAGTCGAACCTCTCAGAGAATACATAGACAAATTTAGGGTGAATTCATCAATGGTGTACAACCTTCATTTTGTCTCACTAATATGTACGACCTTATAGGTCATCTCCCACTTTGGTGTACAACAGGTAAAAATGACCGGTCAACACTTGGTCAACGTGCCACCTCATCATTTTTCATTCAAATCATTAATCAAAGTGGAACCCATAATAATTAAAAAAAATTAATTTTTATCATTTATTTTTTTACCCCTTATCTCCCCATTTGTTCGTCTTCTTCCCTTTGTTTTTTCTCTCTTTCCAAATTGCTTTCTCTCTCTAACCCCTCTCTCTTTAAATTTGTTTCTCTCTCTAACTTTGGTGGAGTGGACGGAAAATGGAATACCTTTCTATGTTCGGGCTTATGGATATTCTAAAAAAAATTCAAACCACTTTGCTTATACCTCGTAATGAGCTGTGGTCACATTTGAACCCAAACAGAAAGTAATTAAGAAATGAAGACGCAATTAATAAAATCCACAAGTAAAAAGGAAAGTATTAGTATAATGAATACATCATGAGTACTGCGAGGATAATGGATGGATCCAGAGAATAAAAGCTCTCTTTTTCCATTAATCAACAAAGATCTTCCATCATAAGAAATGTTTTTAATCCCCTGCTCATCATCCTCATTCTCAGGCTCAGAAATAGCTGAAGAGAGCAGTAAAGGAAAAAGGGCGGAAACAAAAAGGTAACGATGTTCAGTTATGGTCATAGTTAGAGTTAGTGTTGAGAGAAATGAAGTTAGTAAAAAGAAAGAAGTGGGAAATAATAAAAAGGGTATCTCGTGTTATCCTTGAAAATAAGGAGGGTTACCCAACTGATGTTTTCATTAGTAATGAATCATATAGCAGAAGACAACGGTAAATACGAGGTTTAGGAGTGAAATCGGCCTTTTTTTCAATCTATTAAGTTTAATCCTAACAGAGTCATTTGAACTATAAAAAAAACACCTTTCTTTACCATTTGTTTCAATTACTAGAAGAACCATCTCTTGTTGTAATGCTAGAGATAGAGAAGGTTAGAGAGAGAAAGAAATTTTAAGAGATAGAGGTTAGAGAGAGATGAGTTAGAAAGATAAAGAAATTGAAAGAGAGAAAGAAATTTGGGGAGAGAGAAATGAATAGAGGGAAGAAGATGAAGAGATGGAGAGATAAGGGGTAGAAAGGAGAAATGATAAAAATTAATTTTTTATTATAATTTGTGGGTCCCACTTTGATTAATGATTTGAATGAAAAATGATTAGGTGACACGTTGATCAGGTGTTGACTGGTCATTTTTACCTGCTGTACACCAAAGTGGGAGGTCACCTATAAGGTCGTACATATTAGTGAGATAAAATGAAGGTTGTACACCAATTTGTGAAATGGGACAAAGGTTATACACCATTGATGAAATTTACACTACAAATTTAATAAACTATGCATTAAAATTACTGATGTTGATGTCAATACAGCTGTCGAGGCGGTCATAAAAATACCGGATGTAAGAGATTACAGGAAAATCTAGTTATGCACAAGCCATGGAGGCTTGTACAGCTGATGGAAAGATGCAAAAGGTTCATAGAGATAGACGACATCAATATAATTCATGATTCACCAGAGAAGAAAGGAAGAGGCGAATCTAGGAGAAAAGATAAAGAAAAGGTTACGGACCCGCCATATAGAGGCAGGAGAAATTCAAAAGGCAGGACAACATATACACCATTGAACACCCCTAAACAGGAAATCCTCTCATGGCTAGAGAAACACAAGTTCAAGCGGGACATTACATATCCCGAACCAAAGGGGGAGCATGTACCCGTCGGAAGAAACGCAAAAGCATACTGTCGATTTCACAGAAGAAATGGCCATGAAACCGAAGCATGCCAAGAGCTGGCGAAAGAAATAGAAAGGCTGGTCGAAAGAGGCAAGCTTGACAAGTTCATCCAAAATGATAAAAATCAAGACTATGGCAAGGAGAACGTAGAGCCCAAAAAGAAGTCAAAAGGAGTTATCAACGTCATTGATGGTGGATCCGGATACCAACCACCAGCAAAGAAAGCTAAGATATCCGCCTTCCACAAAACGACCTTCAACCGTCCTTTCGCAGAAGCAGACCCTACAATCAACCCCCATGCAGATGCTTTGGTAATCACAACCATTGAAGGCTGGGAAATGAAGAGAGTCATGATAGACACTGGCAGTTCATGTAACGTGATCACTAGTGGTGCATTCGCCAAGCTGAATGTAGATCCCATACAGATAGAAACAACCATTGTGGACATCTTATGAGTAATTGGACACACAATCCAAACCTATTTGTAGAATGATCAACAAAGTTTCACTAACGTAATTAAAAGAATAAAGTAAAAATTTACAATTATCTAAAATAAAGTCATATGCTGAACGAAAATGAAATTATCTAAAATGCGCAACTACCTTTATTAGTTAATCAACGTGGGATATTTAACACACATTTTTAAATGTGTTTTGCTTTTTTTTTTTTGAATTATTTAGATAGTATTTGAATTTCAATTTGTGAAATATTTATTTTAGTTATGTTTTATTAAATTTATAATTTATTTATTTATTCTTACCGTAATAGATACTCGCAAGTAGAACCCTCGATAATGATGTGCAAAAAGTCCGGTCGCACATGACCTTTATTAAGGGCCTCAAACTTTAAGATGTGTTGGTTTAATATGTATATATTAATTTAAATTATAAAAGATTAATATAAGGTAACATAACTCATTTTTCACTGTGATACTATATTAAATGCACAGTCGCCCCTATTTTCCTTACCGTCGCCTCCTGTTTGACATTTTTTGCCCTTTTCATTTTTCATTCAAAAAACTGAAATTCTCTCAACCACGAAGAACAAAACGAAGAAAAATCATGCCTCCAAAAAAAGGAAAAATAATTGAACATCTAAGTTTCGTATTTACCAATAATCTGAAATTTAACGAATTTAACTTGAAACGGAATATTTTTTTCGTTGAATTTGCACTAAACGGGTAGCCCATACGGTCCGATCCATGGACCGATAGCATGAACTACCCGATTTCACCTAGGCAAAACGGGTAGCCTACCCGATTTCACCTAGGCAAAACGGGTGGGCTACCCGTTTTGCCTAGGCAAAATAGGGTAGCCCACCCGTTTTGCCTAGGTGAAGTCGGATAGGCTATCCGTTTTTCTTTAGGAAAAATAGATTATTGGTAAATACGAAACTTAGATGTTCAATTATTTTTTCTTGTTTTGGAGGCATGATTTTTCTTCGTTTTGTTCTTCGCGGTTCAGAGAATTTCAGTTTTTTGGATGAAAAATGAAAAGGGCAAAAATGTCAAACAGGAGGCGACGGTAAGGAAAATAAGGACGACGAATAGCAATCCACTTTAACAATTTAACTTGAAACCATTATAAACCATTCATTTTCTTTATATTTTTCAATACAAAATTATATTAAATATTAAAAGTTCTATAAAAAAAATAGTATAGACCCTAAAAAGTTTATGATGAGTTTGTATGTAAGTACCCCACAAATTATATCGATAATGAGATTCAGGATGTATTTTTTACTAGAATAATAGAATAAATCGAGTAGTTGATATAATAAACGGATAAAGATATGAAAATGATTTCCCCACAAATATCCTATCAGTTGTCATCCGAACTAATGTTCTAAAAAATATTAGACGCTAATCGGGTGGATAAGGTTCTCGAAAATTCATCGAATTTGTATTTTTTATTAAATAAATTATTATATAAAAGCAATTGTACTATGTATCAATAATAATATAAAATGATTTTAATATAGAAAAACATGTATATTGTGATATATATCATTAAAAATATGTCAACAACATTTAAACAATTAATATCATTGAAATAATTAAAACAACTAAGGACCCGTTTGTTTTACGTACTGTTTGTTGTTACGGTTTGCTGTTTGTTGTTGCTAGTTGCTGTTAGAAAAAAAACTACTTTTTCAAAAAACAGAGATTCTCAACTTTTGTAAAAGGCTGCTTTTCAGGTGTAAAAAGCAAACATGAGGTCATTAACCAAACACCTAATGTTGCTTTTCAAGTGTAAAAGGCAAACATGAATGTCACTAACCAAACAACTAAAACTCTCCATTTCGAACTGTAAGGCAAACAATAGCATGAAAAGGAGCACCCAAACATCCCCTAAATAGAAGTAGATTAACAAATTGTCATTCAAGCATTATGTCAGGACCAGGAAGATGACTTGTCAAGCTTCGGCCTTGTACTGGCAGACTGTCGGACCATCACTAACTCAATTCCTCATTGCAGTTTTCGGTTTGTCCGTAGGCAGGCTAACAGTGTAGCAGACGCTATCGTTAGATTAGGACTATCATCCTGTAATACTACAATAGCGATATTATCCCGGAGTCGATTGTACGCCTTTTGGCTGTTGATTTAAGTTGATTTATAATATTCATTCATTCATTCAAAAAAATTAAAACAACTAAATATAATATGTATAAGTGAAATAATTCACCGAAAACTAGAAAACAATGTTATTAAAGTGTTAAACATGTCATGAAAACAAATAGAAAACATAATTAAAAGTATCTTAAAATAATAAACACAAATTACTTAAAAGTATATAATATAAAAAATCATTTTTTTACATTGATCCTAACTAAAAAAAGAGTAGGAAAATTAATATATAGGATTAAGAGAAGGCAGAGAGTTAGAGGTGTGGATAAGGTAGTGGCCATTAAACAATGAATTAATGCACGTAAAATCATAAAGAAAGAGGAAGGTGAAAAATGGCCCATACGATAAGTCGTTTTCATATGGCAAATGGGAGAAATTAATTTAAGATGCATATTTTATTATTTATTATTATTATTATTATGGAGGAACGTTCCTTCTTAGATAGGGTACCCTACAGTCCACACATTGTCATGTTTATTTAGCACGTCAGAAGAATATAAAACTAATTAATTATTTATTCCTATAAAATTTAAATACATTATATATAGAATTACCTGCAATTCCCAAAAGCATAAACATAATTATATATAGAGTATAAAATTATAAATTGGCACTATTATAGGGTAGTGGTTGATTGATTTTTAATTAGCTAGTCTAGGCCGGTTCATGTCACGTCTTGTTTGAGGATACAACTTAGCCTAGACATTAAAATTTTAACATAATCTTTTTAGGTTAATTTTATTCAACCTTACAATATAAAAAATATGGTAAAGGCTATGTTTAATTTTTTTTTTATAAAGTAAATCTTACTTTGTGTGTTTTTATTATTGGATTAATTTTTTACTCCACCATCTAATGGTGAAAACACACCAAGTAATGGTACTTTGTCAAAAACAAAGTAACCATAGAACTTACCTATGCCTTGGGAGGTCATGAGTTCGAATCACATCCGGGTCTAGTGGGGATTTTTCTTTCTTTTTTAATGTAAGCACATTGCGCAAAATTAAAAAAAAAAGTAACCATAAAAAGCACCTAAAAAATATTAATTGATTTATCATTGAAATCTTTTATTTTTTTCATTTTGCGAAAATGAAAATGTAATGTTTTGCCTAGATACATTCAATTATTGAATTCACATACATAAAAAGTTAATTAAAGTTAAATCAGTTTGAGGTTTATTTTATCAAATGAATGCACTGCTAAATATTTGTATTTCTAAATAATAATTTTAACATTAATGTATTTCGCTTATAACTCTAGTATGGCATTTTCTTTGTCAAGAGTACTTGTTATTTAGTTAAATTAGTCGATGATCCGCGTGTTATGTGTGTTCTATAATATCATTCGTTACACCATTGTTTTTATTTAATATATAAAAGAATTCACTAAACTTTAGTATGGCATTTTCTTTGTCAAGAGTATAAATTATATTTTTTAAAAATAAACTAATTACAATCAATTATAAAATATTTAAAGTCTTGCAATTCTATATATCTACCTACAAAGATTTAAACAATAATATCATGGCGGTTGAAATGCACATAAAGTAGATTTATTTGAAATGACATAAAAGGGCATGTTTGGTTCAGCTGTTAGTTCACAGCTGTTGCAGTAAGCTGTTTGCAGTTAGCTAGTAGCTGTTTGCTGTTAACTAATTGGTAATTAGTGTTTGGTAAATTTATAAAGAGCTGTTGCGCTGTTAATATATAAAAAGACGAATATGTCCATTATTTATAAATAAAAATAATATAAATATTGATAAAAATAATCTAAACAATGGATAGTCAAATTAACAATTATATAAATGTTGGTATCATTATTTTTTCAATACTAATATAGATATATAAATAGAATTTTAACACATGTTTTATTTCAAAAATTATTTATTCATCAACAGATTATAAGCAATTTGATCTCTCAATTCATTCATCTGAGTTTCTATAGGATCCTCATGATTTTCATCTGTATCGATATCATTTGAATTATTCAACGAGTTAAATGGCACAAAATCGGGATCTTGGTCAAAACGCATAAATACCGGATCAACTACTGTTGTTCTTCGAATATAATTATGTAGTGTCATTGATGCAATCACAATATCTCTTTGTATATGAAACGAATACGAAGGCATCAGTCGTAAAATTTTCCATCTAGCTTTCCAAACTCCAAAAGTCCGTTCAATGCAACTTCTAAGAGACGAGTGCCAACGGTTGAAAGTCTCTTTATACCCTCTTGGTTGACCACCACGTTGAAAATCAGGTGCAAGATATCCTTCAATTTGTGGATATCCAGCATCAACTACATAATATTTTCCTATATATATCATTCCGAAAACCATAACAGGTTAGTATATTGTACATATAAAATGTTGGATCTTTAGGGTTTATTAAATCTATTGAGAATTGTATCATTTTTTTTAATACTTCATGAAAAGTCCTGCTAACCGTCTCACCAGAGTGTTGAAAGCGTTCTTGAACAACCCGGTTTGAAGCTCCATGAGCGAGAATGTATAAAAATATACAAACTTTTTCCAAAATTGACATTATACTTGATTGAACTAATCCATACTTTTCTTTAAGATCATGACAGAGATTTATCAATGTCCTTTTGTCCATTCTAAACATATTAATACATCTTTTTTCGTTCCCTCTCATTATTTCAAACAACCATATAATCCCTGTTTGAAGTGAATCCATACATGGTTCTTTTATAATATATCTCAAATAATGTTGAGTTAAAAATTTAACATTATACATCGTTATTCTCCAAATATCATCATCATCGTCATCATCATCAATAATGATCTTATGCCCAACATCCATTTATGAAGATAAAATAAAAATAATTTTTAGAAAAATAATTTTTAATATAAATCCAAAATAATTCCATCAAATTAAATAATGTTTATATAAATCCAAATTAAATGAAAATACTAGAAAATTATAAAAGTACTTATGCACCTAAAAAATCAAATATCAAAGATAATATAAAATGAGTCTCCTAAACAGTTGGTTTCCACGCGCCCTGCGCATATAAATCGCAATATAACTGAATAAATTGAAGCTTTTCATCCGCATCCTCAAGTGCATTGTACATTTCCCTCATTGATTTTTGAGCAAACAAAACTGTGCAAAAAACACGAAGTTTTGTACCCTTAATTATTTGTGGTATAGTCAACACATCTTTCATAACCTCTCCAATAGAACAACCAGGCCGATCTCCAAGCATCTCACGTAAGGCAACAGTTTTATCCTTAATACAATCGTTCGTTCTTTCATTCATTTCTCTAAAAACATCAGTAATTTGTGTAGTACTCGATATCTTTTTTCCCCTATTATCTTTCTTTTTATTTGCAGAAGTATCTATAACATTTTCTGGTCTTTTTCGTTTTCTCGAATGTTGCTGACTATCAGCATTTGTAGTGGATGAATCTCCTAAAATAGAATTTTGATTTATCATCCTTTCTATACTATCTTCAAAATCTTGTTCATCTAAATCATTCTCATGTACTAAATGAATCACATTATCATAAATCAGATCATCTTCAATATCATCAGGCAAAATTCCAGAAGAATGTGCATATGCATATTCACCAGTAGCCATAGTATCCATAAATATAATTTGATATTTTTCATAAACGTCTTGTCCAATTCCTTTCTCGCGTAATTTTGCATAATCTTTATTTTCCTATGAATTACAAGAAAAAAACAAAACTGTTCATAATCTAACTAATTAATTAAAATTTTATTATTAAAAGAATTTAGATTCGACTTACTTGTATCTTTTCATTCCACCACTCCTCAGAAGCAATAATTGTACCTTTAATAGGATCCCATCCTAATCCAGTCTCTTTTCCTTTTAAATCACTCCATAATCTCCATTGTTTTTTCATAATATCTCATTTACTTTTTAATTGAGTTCTAGTAAATTGTATACCCACAATTTTCAATTCATTTTCTACCCATAACCATCCCTTATTACCCCATCCCCCACCGCTCCTTTTGTCTAGAGTGGTGCCTCGAATACTAATTTCAAGAAATGCATGAAATTGCTCGTGAGTCCATTTAACTCTTTCACCATTAGTCTTATCTACTTGACTCATATTGCTACCTATAATATTATGAAAAAAAATAAACATTTCAATCTTAATAAACAATAAAACTATTGATTATTTGTTTCAAGTAATACACAAGTGTATTTTAAATCGTGTCAAGCAGATTATCTTTCTAAATCGTATAAGCAAATTGAGAAAGCAATTTAAAGAGGTCTTTGCATCATATCTATCACCTCACAATTGATAAAAAAAAAATTACCCATATTGAAAAATCAATTTTAATTGGGATAAGATGCAAAAATACCCTTAACGTTTACGGTCATGAACAATTTTACACATAACGTCTAAAATGGTATAATTTTACCCCAAAGGTTGGCACCCAAAATCAAATTTACCCCTAATAGAAAGTGTAGATGACAAGTTAAAAAAAATATAAAATATAATTGGGCCAATCTAGATTCAAGTTGAAAAAACATTGAAATATAATTATGTAGAAAAAAAAACCTGGGAGAAGCAGTCGAAGAAATCTGTGAGAGAATTGAGAATTGGAACTTTTGATTTGCTTTGTATAATTCTGGATGCTAGACTGATTTTATAGTTCAAAATTTCTCCATATCCAATTAGGATTAATATTTTGAATTAAAGTGTGAGTAGGAATTGATTTTTTTTTTTCAATTTTATTAGATCGTTCAAGTAATACTTTGAAATAATCAAGAATTGATTTTGAGTACACCCTGATTTTTTTTAAAGTCAATTCCTGATTGTTTTTTTAAATTTTATAAAATCATTCCAAGTTCAAAATTCAACAGTTTTCCACGAGATGTATTTTCAAAATTTCTCCATACCTTTTTTTTTATTAGGATTTAAAATCGTTTCAAGTAATACCAAATATTGGGTGTATTTCAAAATAAAAGTGGGGTATTTTTGTCAAAAAACTAAACCGCTAAAATCAGCGTTTTGTGAAAAACTTCAAATTGGAGCTTTTCGTGAACCGCTCCAGTTTGCTCCAAAACCGTTAACCGCTGCGGTTTTATAATCTTAACCAAACACCATACTATTAGCGGTTTGGTGTAACACGGAAATAAGCATAAGTAAAAATATAAATACTATTAGCGGTTTCGCAGGAGCGTTTAGCGAAACCGCTAAACGCTCCTTTAATTAACTTATGTTCATAAAAAAAAATATCATAATAATACTTTAATTAGTATTTATATTTTTACTTATGCTTATTTCCGTGTTTCACTAGTATTAATGTTATAGTTTGATAATCTTGTATATTAATTCTAAATTCTTGTATCTATATTTGAGTACTCATTTATGATTCTTAATATTTGTTGATCATAGATCATTTCTCAACTTGATTATAATTAATCATTTAATTCACCATAATTAAATTGGTTAATGAAAATTCATAAATTAAATCTAATGATTCATTAGTACGGTTTGTTAGTTTTTCAAGATTTTTCATTATACTTAATGCTTTTTTTTTTACATAATAAACAATTAATTGAAGCTTTAGAACTAATAAATTGAAAACTCAATATTAGTTTGATTAGAAAAAAAGTCATCATCTTAAATAGGGTAAAGAACTTGGATAAGCTAATTGTATAAAAGGTTAAGTGAAACCAAAAGCTAGTGGTGAAACTCTTAGTCTAGTGGTTGAGAGCTTACTTATGTCTTGGGAGGTCATGGGTTTGAATCACATCCGGATCTGGTGGAGATTTTTCTTTCTTCTTTAATATAAGCACATTATGCGCAAATTTTTTTTTTTTAAAAAAAAAGTGAAACCAAAAGCACTAGTTTTACATCTCATAAGAATTTTCTCTCTTTATTACTTGTTTTATTTTTATTTCACTTGTCAATTCAATTTCATTAGTTACTTGTAAATACTCCGAAAAAACGTATCGATCCCACAGAAACTAGTATCTAATACCTTATTTATACTTAAATTTTATATTATCTAAATTGAATTAAATGTGATAAGTTTGTAACCTTAACTTCTAATAAAGCAATTAAACTAGCAAAGCGATTGAATAATTAATATGTTTAAACGAATGAATGGAAGACTATGATTTAGGATCCCCGTGTTAACTCCTATGGATCTATAAGTGTATGTTGTGTGAATTTAAAAGTTAGCTCGAGACGGCGATTTTCCATTGAAAAATAGTAATTCCGGTTAAGACTTTACTAAATCTACTTCAAACACTATTAGGTTGATGCTTGGTTAGGCAAAATCCCTAATAGTGCTTGAAGGCATTAAACGCTATAAAAACCAAGGCTAAGTCGTAACCTAGGCCACAAACCCACACTATCCGGTTAAGGTATATGATTAACTAATATGCTAAATTGACTCGTTTACTTGATTAGGTTTCACAATTCAAATTCTCTACCTAATTACTTAGTTAGGTTTTTTAGATAGAGGTAAGCAATACTTTTAGTTAATCCTACAACACAACCTAAACGTCTATTTAATGATCTCTATTTGTCAAACACGGTTCACTGCCATCCTAGCTTATAGTGTTTTAGCTCATGTCTGAGCTAAGACACGGAGACATAATAGGATGGTTTGGGTGTGAACTCATGTTCATCAAGCTGGGTTTATTAACTTAAGAATAAAAGATGAATGAAGATAAAACTCCAAATTAGATAAACCGAGCTTGAGAATAAAAGGTGAGAAACAATTTAATGTCAAAGCTTGCCGATACGGATTAATTCGGGATGAGTTAATTTTAATCGTAAACTAACAAAGATGTTATTCTGTAGCTAAACTAGAAGGAGTGAATCCCGGGTTTTACGGACTAAATCCGTAGAAAATCAAAGATTCCTCATTGTTGAAGGTTTTAAACCTTAACAAACTTCAATGAAGAAGAAGATATAATTTTGATTGATAAAAAGTTAATTGATTTACAAAGAAAGAGTTTTATTTATACCACCTCAAAACCCTAAAACAAATTACAATAAAGGGCAAATTACTTAACTAATTAAAAGGATAAAGATATGGGTAATTTAGGGTAAAAGTAAAGGGGTGGCATAAGTGTAAATATGTAGTGGTATGAGTGTAAATATGGAGTGTTATGATTGTAAATGTTGAGTGGCATGAGTTGTAAATAGGGAGTGGTAGAGTTGTAATTAAGGAGGAAGCTGGAATAAGGAGCAAAGTCTTTTAAATGAATTCCAAGCGGAGCGTGGATTGGATGCTGGTCTTTCTCCGGATCAAACCTTTATCCACGCGGAGCGTGTTTTCACTCAAGCAGAGCGTGGATTAGTTGCTGATCTTTTCAGTGCCATTTCCCCCCGGATCACCCATGCTCCACGCGGAGTGTGCTTTCACTCACGCGGGGCGTGCCTTAGCTGCTGACTTTGTGTGGCACTGTTTTGGCTACTTTACTCGCTTGTTTGTTCGTGCTTGGTTCTTCCTCCTACTTCCCTCGCCCCAGGGGCGGAGACAGGGGGACCGGCCCCTTCGGCCGCCGGAACTTCCATGGTTACGAGTATTTTCTGTCCCCCCTAATATTAGTAATAGTCTATATACACTCTACGTAGTAATATTTTATTGTTTAAAGGTAAATGAGATGGTTAAAAACACTTGTTTCATTTCAAAAGGTCTTAGGTTCAATTCCCCTCAACCTCAATATGTTACCATTATTAATTAATTTATTTATTCAATAACACTTTTGAACTCATTTTTATTATGTTTTTTCCATTAAAAAAGTAATTTCTTATTTTTGAGACTCAAACAACTTAATTTCTAAATTAAATTTTAAAATATTAAAACTAAAAATAAAAAAATGTAAAAATGTTATAATTTTTTTAGAAATTAACATTGAACTAATAAAAAAATTAAATATATCCCATCATCATGTGTTAGGCTTGTCCAAAATTCAAAATTTCAATATTTTGGACATATTAGGTACTCCCTAAATCCAAATTTCTAATTTTTTGGCCTCTTAGGCCTCAATAAATCCAAATTATTAATTTTTTTTTTATTTTTTTTACATGTTCATCCCTTTCTAAATCCATTTTTTTTTATTGTTATGACTATTAAACGAAATCTAGCTTAATTTTGAGAAATTGTACATTAATACTTAAAATTGGTTATTGACCATTCAAATTATAACACGCATATATACAAAAAAAAAAATTAAGCAAGTTCGATTTAGCAACAAATTTTTTTCCCGAACACACATGTAAAATCGGCCCCCCAACCAAGTAATCCTGTATTCACCACTGCCTCGCCCGGACTCGATCCTCCAAGGAGATGCTCTACATCACTTGCTAAACTATAATAATAACGGAAAGAAAACAGAAGCTTAAAGTGAAGTATAAAAATAGAAAATGAAACTAAACTACGACTAAGCTAAACTAAAGATAATTCGATCTCTAACGATTCGGTCATAACTAGATCGTGACTGGATAATAAGTACATAGCTTAAGCCTCCTATTTATCATGCTTGGGGTCGCCTTCCTAATCTATTTAGGTCTTCTTTGTCTCTTAAAAGTCAGATCATAAAGTTTGAGATTGAATCAGAATCTAACTCTCGAAGTAGAAGCATTGTAGGAAACAGATTTGCCCTTTTAGTTGTTGCTTGCCGAGCAGCCTTACTTTTGCTCGCCGAGCAACATCATATTTCGTGCTGACTTTTCTCTTGTTGGTTGACTGCTCGTTGATGTGGTCTTTCGACGAGTTGATGGAAGCTCGCCGAGCAGTGCCGTCAGATTGTCCCTTTTGCTCTGTTTTGCTCCGTTTCATGCACGTTTGTTCCTGAAATAACTCAAAACATTCATTAGACGAATAATAGACAGAAGACACTATAAACTAAGATATTAAGGCTAGAAAAGCATATAAACGAGGCCTAAACCATACTCTAGACTTTATATAATATGGTGATAACAATTACCTTTTTGGTTACTTATTGGGTTTTATGCACGAATGTGAATTTTACCATTTTCCAGCAAACTAGAAAGATGATCAATGAGCTGGTTCAAAATAGCAGGGTGATAGTTAGCAATATCCCTGACAACAAATTTAGGAACTCAATAAGTCTTAATTATAACAAACACAAGCTCCTGATCAGTTGGAACACCCCCCAACCCCTCAGGTTGAGCTTAGCACAGACGGAGAAATCAAAGGTTGTTATTTCTAAGCTACTGCATTGTGTTGGCAATTGATGATCTCATCAGGAGAGATTGGGAAGCTTATGTTAGCCATATTTATAGAGAAGTGAACAGAAGTATAGATTGACTTGCTCACCATGCATGAATTTTTCCTTTTAGTTTGAAGTTTTTGAATAGCCAAAGTAGAACTCTTTGTAATCTGTTGGAGCAGGATTTACTATGTGTCTTCTTGCCTAGACTGTCTTGTAGCCCTGTGATTGCACTTTTCCGTTAAAAAAGGGTGTAATGTTAAATTTTCAAAAAACGTTTGTAAAATACTCCAAATGTATTCTTTTAAATTTATTGGTTGAAATGGTTTTTTTAATATATGTATTACGCGGTGGTTTCCACCTGGTCATGATGACTGACCAAATTCACTTGGTCAGTTACTGACTAGGTAAAAACCACCGTTAACTCTATAATATTTTAAGTCCGAAATTACCCCTTTCTCTTTTTCCCCTCGTTTGTTTTTACTCTAATATTAGACATTGCCCTGTTTGGTAAAGAGCGTTTTAAGATAAAAAGAGCGGTTTTGATCAATTTTAGAGGTTTGACCACTGAAACCGCTGATTGGAGTGTTTGGTGGAGAGAGGTTTGTGAGAGAGTTTTGGGATGAAAACGCTAATTTAGAAAAGCTCTTAAAAGTAGCTTTTTCAATTAACGTTTTGGAATATTAAAATTAATGGACTTCTTTAACCCTAATAGATAGACTCCCACTTCTCCTGCGCCAAAATTAATGCCCTTATTCGTCTTTTTTGCACAAACCGCTATTATCAATCAGCTAATTTTTACCAAACAGGTCTACACAAACCGCTAATCAAATCAGCTAATGTAATCCGCTAATAGCTAACAGCTAATGTAATCAGCTAACAGCTAATTCCCAAACAGGACCATTGTCCTACTAACACATGACATTAATAACATGTCCTTGTTTTTTTTTTTTTGACCTGTAACACATGACATTAATAATTCTGAACAAAGTAAATTTAGTACAAGGTTGTTTACGCTGATGCCGCAAAATCAACAGTATTTATCGTACTTCTTTGTTTTGATATCCATGGGGAGCAGAATTATATATCCAGTCCACATGCTATTTATGAACTTTAAAATTCTTTTGTTTTTAGCCTATATTTCTTACATATCATAAATGCTGTTTATTAGCAAAATCTCTAATTGATACTAACAAGGATCTGATTGTAATTTATTTATATTGTAAAGGGTAAATAAGTATTTTCCCTATTCTAGATAGAAAGGATCCGTTTCACTTAAATGGATATATAAAGGGTAGTTAGAATGAGTTTTAGGTTAAGAAAAGATTTGGGAATTCTTTATTTTTGGTGAGCTTTCATTCCATGTTCTGTAATTCAACGTTCATCAATTCAATGTTCATCATTTCTTTGTTCAATTCTGATAGATACTACTCTCTTTGGTAAATAGTTTTTAAGGTAAAATTAGAGGTTGTGTCAATTTAGAAGTTTTGACTAGTGAAACTTTAATAGTGGTATTTGGTGAAAGAAGTTTGAAACAACTTATTTGATCCAAAAAAAACTAGTTTTATGAGTTTTTTCAATTAGTTTATTGCTATGTCTCTTTTAAAGGATATTTTTTTTTATCACAATTACTATCCTTTAACTCCAAATAAAGGTTTTACCATATCTTTATTTGACATTTTATACAAAGAGTTATTAGCAATCAGCTAAGTTTTACCAAACAAGTTTACACAATTAACTAGTCAAATCAGCTAACTAAAGAGGTAATCAGCTAACAACTATTTACCAAACAAGTTCACTTTCTGAGTTCCACAATAAATTGCTTTTAAGATTAATCCACGATATTTAGAAACGTAATAATTTTAACTAAAAGACGTCATTACTTTTATATTAATTGCATCAACTACTACTTTTTTTTTATCTATTCCCAAAATAAAAAGAATATAAAAATAATTAATGAGTATTGATTGAATCAAAACGTCGTGTATATTTGGTAAATAATTTCTTGATAGTATAATAGTCTTTTTTTTTGGTAATTAATTTATTAGTCCCTATATTTTGACAAAACACACTGTTTAGTCCCTGTATTTTTAAAAACACATGGTAAGGTCCCTAACCTTTTTCTCAGTGAACTGTTTAGTCCTTCCGTCCGTTTGTTAATTTTTTTACTGTTTATGACTTCGGAAATGACTAAATTACCTTTTACTATTTACCTTCAAACTTCAGAAGAGAAAATCCAATTTAGAAGAAGAAGCTATTTGTATGGAGAACAAGAAAAAGAACAGACCCAATGCTTACAAATTTGAACGATTAAGAAGAAAATCAAGAGAAGAACATTCAAAGTTAATTTCAGATGTATTAGAGTTTAAAGGAAAGGAAAATAAAAGAAAAGAAGAACGCAAATCTAAATTGACTAACAAAATCTTCATGAGAGTCTAACGACAATGACTAAATAGTTCACCGAGAAAAACGTTAGGGACTAAACAGTTCACTGAGAAAAACATTAGGGACTTTACCGTGTGTTTTTTAAAATGCAGGGACTGTGTGTGTTTTATCAAAATATAGGGACTAATAAATTAATTACCTTTTTTTTTTTTTTAAGAGGATGAGTTCAAAACCTACAACTTCCCACCTCTAGTTTTAAAGGTGTACTAACTGATATAAGTCCCTTGGTATATAATAGTCTTTTCGATTAAGGGTCCGTTTGTTTTACCTACTATTTGTTGTTTACTGTTAGAAAAAACTGTTTTTCCAAAAAACAGAGATTATCTGATTTTGTAAGAAACTACTTTTTGAGAGTAAAATGCAAATAGGAGATCACTAACCAAACACCTGAAACTCTCCATTTTAAAGTGAAAAAACAAACATCAACATTTTTATGACTTCAATTTTTTTAAAAATTTCCATTCGTAGTCTAACTTGTATGTGGAAATGTATTAAAAATAATATAAAAACTATTTATCACTTGTTAATTTAAACTTTTGGATTAATTAGTTGAATGGAAATTAATGGTGAAAGTAAAATTAACATCTCTTTGTCTTCTAAAATCTTTTTTAATTATTTTTTTTCAATATCAATTTTTTATTTTAAGATTCAAATAACTTACTTTTTGAATTAAATTTTAATTTATAAACATTTTACATATTTATAGCTAAAAATAAAAAATAAAAGTTGTATAATTATAAAAAGTTTACGTTAGACTTATAAAATATTAAAGATATCTACTCCTTTTAAGTTAATTTTTTAATTTTTTTGCTTTCAAGAAATCAAAAGAACAAAGTTTTAAGGTGTTGCATGAAATTTTTTTTTGTCCAACCCGTCTTGCACCAAACCATACATATAACTATGACATTGACCGTAAAAATAAAATTAGTCTCCCAAACATATATTCGTAACTCCATAACTGAAGAAGGTAAATTAGTGAGACCGATATAAGTCAGTTGAGATCAAGATTCCATTAATATACATAATGAATTCATAATTTACTCAAATTTAAATTGCGTATAGGTAATTAGCAAACAGATAATAGTCATGCTCAACGTTGTCAATGTAAAAACACAACTGATAGGCACTCGCACATGTGTGACATTAAGACAAATTCTAGTTAGGATACAATAAGTACGAAGCTTCCACAACAAAACTTTCATCTTAAGAGGAAGATGGAGGTCTCAAAGCTTTCTCCAACTCACAGACACGTTCAAGCTATTTCTAGAGCTCTCTAATAGCTTATAAGTAGACTTCGAAAAGTATATATCATTTTTCCAAAAATGCCAAATAGGTCTATTCGGAATAGGGTTAAACAGAATAATCGTATTAAGCACATCCAAAGCTTCATGGTGGTTACGAAGATAGACAATTTATCTCCGTCCCAAACCCTTGAACTTACATCATTAAGTTGTGAAACATTAACATTTCCGTTTCGTGGAGCACAATGGGAGGAAACATAAAAACTAAAATCTCTATTAATGTATTATGATACAATCCAGACTAATCCATTTTTACCAATTTATTTATCTAAAAAAATCAATTGCTAAAATATTTTTAAAATTTCTATTTACTCCCTGAACATATTTAAACTGGTCTATTAATCATTTAAAATATACATGGTGTGGTGAGAAGAGATTTTTGAAAATTGATGTATATACATTTTAAATAAGTTTAGAGAAATATACATCACTTTAAAAAAGTTTAGATGACTAATAGATATATTCGAGAGAGTTAATAGATTACTTTAAAAGAAATCGAAAATTAAATTGATTTCCTTTTTAATGCAAAAGGACAACTAATTTTTGGAATAAGTATATGTATGAGATTAAAAAGACGTATTAAGCATAAATATTACTAAGCAGTGAATTCATATTATTTTGAGTAGAAGGCGTCCAATAAAATAATGTAGTACAAAGGAAGATGGAGACATTTGAAATATAAATATATGAAAAAATAAATAAATGAAGGCAGTGGAATTGTAACACGCTAAGCTAACTAATTGGTCCATCCAAAGAATTCTTTATTTATCAAATTTTCCATTTTTTTGTAAAATAAAATTAAAAAATTGTTAAAGGTATGTCCTGCAAGTACTCTCAGTCTGTTATTTTACTTGTTTGATTCAATTCCACCTTATCAAGAACTTGATGAGCCCACGAAAAATTGCATTAGCCATATCAGTCTTGATTACATGCACCTTAATAAGTATGTAGAATTTGTTCATTCTAATATGGAGATTCAAAGCATATTGAGGCTTAGATTTAATAAGCATGTATCTAACGACGAATGAGCAAATTCACTTACTCATTAAGGTGCATGTGAAAATTCATGTAGCCCATATAAACCTCATGATTATTCTTCCACCTTATCCTTTTTCTTTTGTAGTTGTTGTTTTTATTTTTCAGTTTCATATTACGGTGTGTTTTGTTTATCTACTTTTCATATCTTTTTTGCCTTTTCACTTTAAAAATTAGAGTTTTAGGTGTTTGGTAAAATGCCTCATGTTTGTCTTTTACAGCTGAAAAGTAACTTTTTGCAAAAACCAAGAATATCTGTTTTTTGAAAAAGTAGTCTTTTCCAAAGGCAGCCAACAAACATGAACATCAATCAGCAAATAGAAACAGCAAACAACAAGTAGCCTGCATTTATTTTGGATATGTTTGGCTGCCCTGTTTTGCATGTATTATATCCATCTTTGTTTTTTTTTTTGAAGAACATATTATATGCATCTTGGGTATATGTATTTTCGGTTTTCAAGGGTCTATTTGGTTTCCCTGTTGTTTGTTGTTACGGTGTGATGTTTGTTGATTTTCCAAAAAGTAAAGATTTCTTACTTTTGGAAAAAGTTACTTTTCATGTATAAAGGCAAATTGTAGGTTCCTAATCAAACAATAAAACTCTCATTTCAATACGAAAATGTAAATATGAGGAGAAAATTGAGTAAACAAACACGTCGAAGTGTTTTGATATTACTATTGATTTTGATATTTTTCCTATTGATATCACATAAAATGTCATTTAGAAAATGACATCATGCACATGACATCATGAACACCGTTCCTTATACGAGCACAACACATGCAGAAAGTGAACTATGATGGTGCGAGTAAAAGGAACCCGAGACTTGCCACTGACATGTGGTCTCATTAGACAATTGAATGATGGTTGGTGTATATGTTTTGTGCTTAATCTTAGGGTTTGTTCCTCTACTATTGTTGAAATTTTGGGATTATTCTTTGGCTTTCATCTTGCTTGGGACAAGGGGTACGAATTGGACACTTAAGCCATGTTTAATTATATGTTAGGTGATACCAGTGCCCATCACCCATGCTTGGATCATGTCTCAATGTCATAACTTCAAGACCAAGAACTCTTCGGAAAGATAACGAAGTAGCTTATTGGTTGACGAACTTCGCAACATCGATTTCTTTGAGCTTTCACGAGTGCGTTGTGCTAATTGCATACCTTCAGGATATCCTTGATAGGGACGTTTTGTCCCTATCTTTTTAGCGTGATTTACGGTTTATTTTGAGCTAATAATTAAGTTTAATTGCAAAAATAAGTGTATTTTGAGCAAATAACAAAATAATAATAAAATTTGTACTTTTGATAAATTTCCCTTCCCTTTTTAATATTTTAGAGGAATAAAAAATCAAATAACCTCGGTGTTCATAGTCGTGTTTTTCAGGTTCAAGATAAAATACGAGATACAAAGGACGTGAAAAATAAATGGCTGAAATTCCCACTTCCACGCGGAGTGTTCTTCGCCTCACGCGGAGCGTGCCAGGTCAACACAGGGTGCCCACTAAATTACGGCAGTCAACCTTATCCTTGGCTCAAGTCAACTTCAGTCCACGCGGAGCGTGACATGTACCACGTGGAGCTTGGACCGGTGAGAAAATATTGCAAAACTCTAGGAGCTCATTTACGCGGAGCGTGACCACTACCACGTGGAGCTTGGACCGGTGAGAAAATATTGCAAAACTTCAGGAGCTCATCTAAGTGGAGCTTGGCCAACTCCACGCGGAGCGTGGACCGGTCAACATTTGGGGATCCAGTCTTCGAATGTGTGAACTCTGCAATAAATGAAGAAAAGCCAGTCTACGCAGAGCGTGGCCTGAAAATTCAATAGCAAATGTGAATCATCCCGAAGACCTCTATAATTACGATTATGCCCCGAGCTTGATTTGTGTACAAATAGTAGTGCTCGACACTCATTTAGGCATTGAGATTTTGTGTAATAAAACTCTATCACCTTAAGAGCTTGTGTAATCATTCCGTTACTCCGTCGAAGTTCTGTTCCATCCTTATCCCCCAAGCTCGAGAGTTCCACCTCCAAGTCCTACGAGACGACTTTGAGTCTGGTTAGCTAGTTCTAACCAAGGATTGATTCTTCTTCCATTCCTACTTGTTAATTAGCTTGCACTCCTCCTATGTACTAGGCTTAGTTTTATTCCGCATTTACACGTTCCACAGTTATAATATATGATTTGCAATTTCAGTTTCTTATTGCATGTTATTATTTGCTACTTGCTTTGATATTGATAATTGATTATTATGTAGGTCGCTTACGAACTCTGAAATCCACTAGGATTCATATAGGTGTTGCCTTATCGGAAACGACAATCCGGAAACCGTAGGGATTGACGAGCCACGGAACTTACGGTCCCCAGTTTCTAAACCTAAGAGTTAGAGTCGCCTTAGAAGGGGAACACGACCTAAGAACCTCGCGGAGTTGTTCGGCCTAGAGATAGTCGTCTTTGCAAGAGTAAATTGTACTCGTATCTATATTCCGAACTGTTTGTTGCATGTTATAACTTATCATTACTCGTATCACTTTGTTAAAGTTTGAACTACACAAGTATGTTTCACCATAGTTTAGGAGTAGTTATAGTTGTCACCCAAACCAAAAACTAAAAGTATTCACCGCCAAGATAACAAATAGAACCGAGTCGTTTAATACTTATAGGTATAAATCTCGCGGATTCGATACCTGGACTTAACCATATTTATTACTTGATACGACGGGGTACACTTATCCCTAAGTTGTTGTGAAGAGGCCGCTACTAGTTCTCTAAGCGCATCAATCCTTCATGGGAATTGAAATGGACATTTTATCCTTGTAGGAAAATATTAGTCCAAAAGGATCATCCAAACAGGAATAACAATAATAACAGTATAAAATTATTATTAAACAGATGAAATTATGGAAAACCTAAACTGATGAATTGAAAATCGGATGGAATATTTCGAGGTCTATATAACAGCTTTCTTAAAATAGATTTAGCCCTTATTAAATATCGTCTCACAGGATATAACAAAAATGTTAGCAAACTCAACCGTGTATAAAAGTTATCACTAGAATAGAACCAAGAACAAACAGAAGAACAACTACAAAAGTTGTATGGACTTTGTTGAAAGGAAAATAAATAAGAAACAAACTTTTATTTCAGAAGAATTTGTATACATTTTTCCTTGTCCTTTTTTTTTTATTTGGTTAACAAAACCGGAAAAAAATGAAAGCAGAAAAATCTATGTATTTTTTCAACAACTTCATTTTCTATAAATAAAACTCAAATATGTATGTCTGTTCACAAACGGACACTACCTTTTGCAAACGAACATGATTGTTCACAAATAAAGATAATTGTTCATGAAAGGATGTATCTGTTGAAATTTAAATTGATTTCATAATTTTATTCATTTTATCTAATAATCCTAAAATACTGAAATTAAAAAAAAACTACACGTTTCTTTAATACGTTCTTGTGTTTTGTGAGTGTTTAGCCTTTCCTTGTAACTAAAAATGGAGGAGGACTCACCTTTCATCTACTTAAACTTTATGTTACCAAAAAAGGAGTGACCTTTCATCTCCTTTTGTCTCTCTTAAAATGTCGGCAGCCTTTATTTTGATTAGGAAACTCCCATCTATATATGTCATACTCATATACCCATTCCAAATTAGATTATTTTTCTTAGTTCATTTTTATTATTTGAATTCATTGATAAATATAAAATGTTTGATTAAAAATTTAAAATTGAGTAATAATTTTTTTAAATTTATTTAGAAATTAAAATCATCTAAATCTACCAATAAGATGAAACGAAAACTAGATAACAGCAAATAGTAAATAACAATTAATCAGAGTTAGAATTTTCTTTCACGAAAAGAAAACAATAAAATATACTCCCATTTATTGAAAAAACGCACAATTAAAATCAAATTTGTAGATAAACATTTAAGAGGAAGATGAAAGAAAAATAATAATTGTGTTTCTTTATTCCCTTTTAAATATTTCTTTAAATAAATCAAATATGAAATTTTAAATTGATATATAGATATATATAAGTGGTGATGATAGCACATACGGTATTATATATGGTGATGCAAATTCATAAATTTTTTATAATTAAGGACATATGGTGATGCATCTTTAATTTTATAATAATGTCGAAGGATTTTTTATAGTTTTCAAAGAAAAAGAAGGTTCATTGACTTTATTAATTGGCCCTTATTGTTTATATTATTTTCTTTTACTTTTATCCTAGCTAATTATCAATAATTTCTACCATATTCTTAACTGAAATAGTATATACAGTAAAACCTCCATATAGAAATACACTTGGGACTGAGCTATTTGTATAACAATTGAGAGGATATTACTAAATAGAGTTTGGTATAATAAAATTTCTCAACACATAAAATTTTAAATTTGCTCGATACTTGGTTAAGACTATCATAGGCATGCATGGTTTATATAATATATAACAATAGACATTAATGGAACAAATTAAATATTTAGAATTTCAATTTAAAGTCTAGATTTTCAATATATAGATAATTGGAAGAGTTTTATGGGAAAAATGTAAACATCCATGAGAATACTAAATATTTATAATTTCAAGTTGTAGTTTGTGTTTCCAACTCATAGATAATTTCAATAGTTTTCTTTTTAATATTTTATAATTTAGTTTGAATTCTTAATATATATATATATATATATATATATATATATATATATATAAATATATAATTATTACTATATAGAGGCATAGTTTTTAACGTTTGGGAGGTTATTCCTATATAGAGGTTTTACTGTATAATAGAATATACACTAACAGTGTAATATATATATATATATATATATATATATATATATATATATATATATATATATATATATATATATATATAATCTTTATAGTTGAAATAAATTAGTTTTTTCAAAAAAAAAAAAAGTCAAAAGTAATATCAGAACAACAATTTGTTAATATGTCAATTTCTTAAAACAAAACAATTTATGCAGAAACAATTGTTTTTTTTTGAAAGATTTTAATTATTAAATGATATCAAATTAATATATATAACTTCTTGGATTAAGGATGACGAGTGGAATTCTCCTTACCCCGTTTCTAGGGTTTTAGCCGTCGTACCCTACCTTGGGGTTTACGTTTCGTATTGATCACCACCAAAATCCAACACCGACCCTTCCTACCCCCATCGATCCCCAACTATAATCCCTTATCCCTACCATGCTCTTGATACACCATAAAAATCGTGCTAGATTAAACCCTGGAAAACCCAGCGCACAACATCGTCGTACTCCCCCGATGCAAGACATCACAAATAACTGTCTTCAACTGTCACTGGAAGATGAGGAAGTCGCCCATGTTGTTATCCTCGAGGAGACAAACCAGCCCGACTACGACCTTCGTTGGAGTTGTGTAGGAAGGTTCGTTACTGATAGACCTGTTAATATAGCAGGGATGAAAGTGACGCTATCCAGACTCTAGAAACCGGCCGGTGGGATGTCGGTGGTAGAGTTAGATGGAGATAGACTGTTATTCCAGTTCAACCATATTTTCGACATGAATGCGGCATTAAACGGAGGACCGTGGTCGTTCGAGAATAAACTTCTAGTTATCAAACACATTACTTGCCCTGAGGAGGGATGGAACTCAACGAAGTTGCCTTTTGGATTCAGCTCCACGAATTACTAGTAGGATATCGAACAGAAAAGATAGCAGTAGCTTGCGGAAGTTCAGTTGGCCCTATCACAAAAACTGATCCCAGGGACTACAGAGAGCCGTTCAATGGGTATGGATTAACTTTCAATACAAAAGGCTACCCCACTTTTGTTTCTACTGTGGTCTACTTGGTCATAATGCTAGGGATTGTGCCCTGTTTCGAGCTTTAAATGACCCTAATTTACCAACATTATATGGTCCGATCTTGAGAGCCGCCCCGAGGCGTTTTGCACAGAATAGTTCGCCATGAAGCAATTCACACATGCTCGTGTCACAGCCACGTCCCATGTCTATCGGCCAACATTCGACAACCTCCCTGTAACAAACACAAACAAGTATTCAAGAAGCAATGGAGAAAGAGGAAGAGATGCAGTTCATTACAGACCCAAAATGAAAGAGGACAGATGAGGATGAGCAAACATTGAAACAGAGATATCGGCAGACCCTAAGTCATGGTCAGCTGGAAGCTATGAAAATCCTAAGCTGGAACTGTCGGGGCGTGGGTAACCCTAACACAATTCGGGAGCTCGGTGAGCTCATTGCTACACATAAACCTTCCATCGTGTTCTTGATGGAAACTATGATCAGTACTGAAGCAATTTTACGGATCAAGGACAGAATTGGTTTCAACAAGATCTTTTCTACCAACAGCATCCGTGGAGGAGGGGGGTCGCTCTTTTCTGGACCTCAAATACAGGTTCAACTTGTTAAATTTGGTAATAACTTTATTGACGCAACAGTCCCAACAGAAAATCTACCAACTTGGAGGTTCACTGGTTATTACGGCTTGCCTGAGAGGAATAGGAGAGTCGCGTCCTGGCAATGTATGAAAGACCTGTATCGCATCTCAAATATTCCATGGCTGATCATAGGAGATTTTAATGACATGCTTTACGCGTTTGAAAAGAGAGGAGGCCGAGGGCACCCATCTGTGCTGCTATCAGGTTTTGCGGATTCTTTGACAGTTTGCGGATTATCGAAAGTTGCGTGGTACGATTATCCGTTTACATGGCGTCGAGACAGACATGGCGATCTTCAATTGGAGGAAAAGCTAGATAGAGCCCTTGCCTCACATAGCTGGCAAGAAGCATTCTAGCTTCGATTCAGAATGTATTCACCACTCAATCCGACCACTCAGCTCTAATTCTCAACACGACAGAACACCGACAGCTGATTGAACATAGATTCAGATATGAAAATGGATGGGGGAATGACACAAACTGCCAAGAGCTGGTACAGAAACAATGGGAGGAGTCGACTATGGTCGATTTTTCAGAGAGGATGATGCAGTGCAGAAATAAGCTACATCAGTGGGGATCTGATCAGAAAAGAAAGTTCAGGGGAAAAACGGCAAAACTAAGATCTCGACTTGAGAGCATACGAGGCTCAAACAGACATCAGGAAACACAACAACTTAGTCACAAACTCAATAATGTACGACTAGCACAAGAAACATACTAGAAACAGCGGGCAAAGACTAGATGGTTGAAAACTGGAGATTGCAACTCGTGTTTCTTCCATTGAACGACAAGAGCACGAAGGAAGCAAATTGATTTTAATGGTCTGACGACAACGTCAGGTGTTTTTCTAACATGGCAATCGGGCCTTGCAGATGAAATACAAGAACATTTTCAGAATCTTTTTACCACAAATGGTTTCAACCCGGGTTTTTTCCAGCAACACTGGCCGATGATTGGCACTGCCCTTTCAGGATTCTGTGTATCATGTCTGAATTCTGGTAATATTCCTAGCCATCTCAATGTTACAGATATCATTCTTATCCCAAAGAAATACCCTCCAGCTGGTTTACATGACCTCAGGCCAATTGCATCTGCAATGTAATTATGAAAATAATGACAAAGATGATAGCCAACCAAATAAAACGCATCCTAAAGACAGTGATCACTCAAGCTCAAAGTGCATTTGTTCCTAAGCGGTTTATTACAGACAACATTTTGATTGCATATGAGGTGGGTCATGCTCTGCGTTTAGGCAAGGGTGGTAAAAAAGGCTATGCAACACTTAAGGTAGACATGTCTAAGGCATATGACCGTATAGAATGGGAATTCCTGAGCGGTGCTACTATGGTTGGACTTCCCTATGCGCACTATAGACTTGATTATGTTATGTGTCTCATCAGTGAAGTATCAGATTAGTAACCGGAATGCGACCTTCATCCAATTCACACCAACACGAGGACTCAGATAGGGCAACCCATTATCCCCATATTTGTTCATCCTTTGCACAAAGGTTCTCACATCCCTCTTAAGGAAGGCCGAGGAAAGCGGTAGCATCCATGGGTGTCGTGTCAGGAGAGGAGCCCCCACGGTTTCCCACTTACTATTCGCAGATGATAGCTACTTATTTTTTAGACCTATAGTAGAGGAGTGCACGACCATCCAGCAGATTTTTTAGTCATATGAAAGGGCATCAGGGCAGAAAATAAAATTTGACGAGTCAAAAGTTATGTTTGTTGAAACACCTTTCCACAAGATTTTGATTTGACAAAATCATCCATGATTAAGAGGCAATTAAATTTAGATGCTTTGATTTAATTGTACTAATATGTTTGTTAAATATTGAGTGCAAAAATATATAAAGTAAAGACAGGACAAAAGTCAGCACAAACGAAGCTGAGTAGAACGGAACTCAGCATGACAGAATAGAAGCTGAGTGGAGTTAAAATTCAGAAACAAAACGAAGCTGACTAAAGCTGAAGAATTCTTCAGGAGCGGTTAAACAAAACGGAGCTGACCTTGAAGGAACTCATCATGAACCGTGAACATTCAAAAAGAACAAACGAAGCTGAGTAACGGTCAGGACATCATGAAGGATCCGTTCACAAAAAGACAAAGTCTGCAAATCTTCTGCACCAATAATTGGAACCTCGAAGACACCTAAAAGACTAATTCCGAGAGTCATGGGACGTTGGATTATTGGAAACAGACAACTGGCACAAACAGACAAACCAGACGCTAGAAGACAAACCTGACGCCTGAAGAAAACAGAAATAGGGAATGGAGGTGCAGTCTGAAGCTTTCCAGAAATTGTTCCCCAAAAGAGCCGTTTTGATGTTAACGGTTAGGACATTTCAAAACGATCAAATCTACAGATTTCCTTCTATAAAAGGACAATCGAAAAACATGGATAGTCACCAAAGTATCAAAAGAAAAATACAAGAGAGAAAGTTTCAAAAGCACTCAAATACAAAAAGAATCTTACACCGACGTTTCTATTCTATGTGTAAATGCTAGATTGAGTTGTAATCATCTAAAGTGTTCTTTAGTTCAAAAAGGAACAAGTCTGTGATCAATAAGAATATTGAGAGTGTAAAGCTGAGTGCTTGGTTGTAAGCATTTCAGTGGTAGAGAAATCTGGGTGCTGGGTTGTAGCACTTAGTAGGAGTTGAGTAGACGAATAGAGGAAGGTACTCTTGCATATTCAACTGCCTTGTAATTGGTTTGTGCTCTACCTTTAAAGAGCTCAGTATTGGATTCAAAAAGCCCGGAGGACTCTGGGGACTGGACGTAGGCAGAGAGGTCGAACCAGGATAAGTGATACTGAGTAATTTCTAAACTCTCTCTTATAACTGCATGTGTTGTTTGTTTTATTTACTCAGCATATAAATTGCCTAAGCTAATCCTGAGTAAGTAAGTGGTGCTGAGTTAGAAGCTGACCTCCAAGAGTGTCAATTCCTAACTATCAAGGACACAACTTTGGTCAACATCTGACTGAAGCTGTCCTGTGATATATCTCACCAAGCTGACCAAAGGCTGAGTTAATTAACTCTCAAAAATAACTTCCAGTCAGCTTAATTAAAACGGGAAAAAGTTATATTAGTTCTTAACCCCCCCCCCCCTTTAGAACTAATTACTAGGGACCAACAAGTGGTATCAGAGCCTAAGCTCACTACTCAAAGATTTAACAATCTTGAGCTGATCCCTAAAAATGGGTGAGAATAGCACTCGTTTCCTTCCTGGAAACCAAACAACGCAGATACTCCTTGAGGGGTTATCGATCACTAGACCTCCCCTATTCTTTGGATCAAACTATACTTTCTGGAAGAATAGGATGAAGAACTTTATACAAGCCACAAACATGAGTGCATGGCTTGCAATTGTTCAAGGTCCACATGTGCCATACAAAACTGTTAACAATAAGAAAATTGTTAAAAGTGAGGCTGAGTGGACAGAGGATGACCTCAGAAAATTACAAAATAATGCTTCGGCTATAAATATGCTTCAATGTGCATTAGATGCTGCAGAATACAATAAAATTTCAGGTTGTGAGTCAGCACAGGAAATTTGGAAGAAGCTTGAAGTAACCTATGAAGGCACAAGCAAAGTTAAGGAGTCTAAAGTCAATCAACATATGAGACTCTACGAGCTGTTTGAGATGAAGGAGAATGAAGACATCTCAGAGATCAACGCAAGGTTCACAAACATTATAAATGAGCTAAAAAGGCTTGGAAAGAACTTCACTGAAGAAGAACAGGTGAAGAAAATTCTGAGAAGTCTGCCTAAGAGCTGGCAAGCAAAGAAAACAGCCGTAGAAGAAGCCCAAGACTTGACTACCTACAAATATGATGAGTTGATCGGTTCCCTGCTGACCCATGAAATCTCTATGAAAAACTTTGAAGCCAAAGAGAAAGAAAAATCAGAAGATAAGAAACAAAAATCCCTTGTCATGAAAGCTGACTCAACTGAAGCGGAGTCAACTGATGATGAGGAACTGGCCATATTCACCAGAAAGATGAAAAAGCTGTTCAGGAGAAATGAAAGAAATGGCAAAAGATCATTTAGAAGAAATGATAAGTACAAAGCTGAGTCAAGTGACAAGTACAAGAAGGACAGCTCAAAATCTGTCACATGTTTTGAGTGTCATCAAACCGGGCACATCAAGTCAAGCTGTCCCAACCTCAAGAAGGAGAAGAAGGGAAGCAAAAAGGCTATGGTAGCCACATAGAGTGACAGTGATGAGTCAACATCATCTGAAGCTGAGCAAAATGAAACAGCCAATATATGTTTTATGGCAGATGATGGAGCTGACCAATCCCAATCCGAGCATGCTGACCTTTCTGATGAAACTAACCAAGAGAATCACAACAATGAGGTAACATCCTTACTCTTGCTTAGAAATGAAATGGTAAATGCCCTGAGTGACTTATATACACTAACTAAGAAGTGTAACAAAAAGATTAAGGCACTCAGCAGACGCTGTGATGAGATTGAAGAGGTCAAGCTGAGTGACCTCCGATATCTTCTCCAGGACAACTCTGACTTGCATACCAACATGCAAATCATACATAAGTTTGTCACGGAGGTTCAATCTGAGTCAAGAAAAAACTTAGAAAGGATATCACAACGTTACAGAGTCAAGAGAAGGGCTCAAAAAGAAATAAAGCCCATGCTGAGTACGCAAATACTAGTCAACATAAGCAAGTTACTCAATGTGAGTGTTGTGGAAAAAGGGGACACACAAAGGATGTGTGTTGGCATAACAAGCGGACTGTCCAATGTGACTTCTGCGGAAGAAAAGGGCATACCACAAAAGTATGTTGGCATGCCCAACATAATAATGCTGACCATACTCAGTTCAACCTACAAAGGGTACCTTTTTGTGATTTCTGTGGTAAGCCAGGCCACACCATAAAAGTATGTCTTCACAAGCTAAAATATGATTTTGCACCTGTTTATACTAACAAGAAAGGACCCAAAATAAATTGGGTACCTAAAAATGAATAGTTTAAACTGCAGGTCAGCTTGACATGCGTGGAGAAGTCAAAACTATGGTATATAGACAGCGCATGCTCAAGGCATATGATAGGTGATGAAACTCAGTTCATCACATTAGAGCTCAAATGAGGCCGAAGTGTAAGCTTTGGAGACAACAAGAAGGGTAAGATAGTCAGCTCAGGTACTATCGGAGGTAACCCAACCATTGAGTCTGTCTCCTTAGTTAAAGGTCTCAAATACAATCTGCTGAGTGTAGCTCAGCTTTGTAAGAGCGGCAGAAAGGTTGTATTTGATAATACTAAGTGTCAAATACTCGAGGGAAATACAAATGAATTGATTTTAACAGCCCCTCGTGTAGAAAATGTATATATGTTGAACTTAGAAAAACAGTTTTCTAAAAACATATGCTTAGTGTCTAAAGAGGACAACTCCTGGCTATGGCATAGAAGACTTGGGCATGTCATCATGGACCTTCTTGCCAAATTAGCTAGAAAGAAACTAGTTGAGGGATTACCCAAATTAAAGTTTGAAAAAGATCAACTGTGTAAAGCTTGTCAGCAAGGCAAACAAACTAAAAAGTCATTTCATAGCAAAAATATTGTCTCAACCAAAAGACCATTGGAATTACTACACTTGGATCTTTTCGGACCTATCCAGCCACTCAGTTTGGGAGGTAAGAAATTTTCCTTGGTTATTGTAGATGATTTCTCTAGGTATACTTGGATCATCTTGCTGGGTAGCAAGGATGAAACCTTTGAGATGTTTACCACATTGATCAAAAAGCTTGAAAATGACAAAGACCTAAGAGTAGCTCACATTAGAAGTGACAATGGTGGAGAATTCAAAAACCAACAGTTTGATGAATTCTGTGAAACCAGGGGTATTGACCACAACTTCTCTGCCCCTAGAACACCTCAACAAAATGGGGTCGTTGAAAGGAAAAATAGAACCATTGTCGAAATAGCTAGGACAATGCTGAGTGAAAATAGGCTTCCAAAGTACTTCTGGGGTGAAGCTGTTCACACGGCATGCTACATACTGAATAGGGCTCTAGTTAGACCTATACTTAAGAAAACCCCGTATGAACTTTGGAAAGGTCGAAAGCCCAACATTGGATACTTTCGTTCCTTTGGGTGTAAATGCTTTATACTCAATACAAAAGACAACCTTGCTAAATTTGATGCTAAAGCTGATGAGGCGATCTTTTTAGGGTACTCAACAAACAGTAAAGCATATAGAGTATTTAACAAAAGAACTCAGGTTGTAGAAGAGTCTGTACATATTGAGTTCGATGAAACTGACCCTACAGGTAAGTCAGCTCAGTCTGAAGAAGATGAACTAGGCTCAGCTTCTGCTGATCAACCAGAAGCCTCAGTGTCAAACATACAGGAGCTGACCCAAGGTAAGCAAGAAATTGAAATATCATTTGCTGACCAATCTATTCCTGTAGAGATTGTAGAAACACCTCTTCCATACAACTCAACATTGCCCAAGGAAATAAAGATCCCAAGAGGTCATACGGAACAAGCCATTCTTGATGCCGCCAACAACAAATTAATGACCAGAGATCAACTTAGAAAATACCTCAGCAATGTTGCATTCATATCAATACATGAGCCAAAGAACTTTGCTGATGCTGAGCAAGATGAATATTTGATCAATGCTATGCAAGAAGAGCTTGACCAATTCACCAGAAATGAGGTATGGGATTTAGTACCTAAACCTAGGAATAAAAAGCCCATAGGAACCAAATAGGTCTTTAGAAATAAGCTAGATGAGCATGGAAATGTGATTAGAAACAAAGCTCGACTTGTAGCACAAGGCTATAGTCAGCAAGAGGGTATAGACTATGGAGAAACATTTGCTCTTGTTGCTAGATTAGAAGCTATACGTATATTGTATGCCTATGCTAGTTACATGAATTTTAAACTATACCAAATGGATGTAAAAAGTGCGTTTCTTAATGGCTTTATAAACGAAGAGGTATATGTTAATCAACCTCCTGGATTTGAAGATCCAAAATTTCCAAATCACGTTTATAAACTCAAAAAGGCCCTGTACGGCCTAAAGCAAGCTCCAAGAGCTTGGTATGAGAGGTTGACCAACTTCCTACTGACCAGGAACTATGTCAGGGGAAAAGCTGACACAACCTTGTTCATTAAGAAAAAGGGTAAACATACCCTACTTGCATAGATATATGTTGATGATATAATTTTTGGTGCTACTGACGAATCCTTGTGCAAAGAATTTAGCCAACAGATGCAAACTGAGTTCGAAATGTCCATGATGGGTGAACTCAACTTCTTCCTTGGACTTCAAATCAAGCAAGGAACGAATGGCATCTTTATAAGTCAGTACACTCAAATATTTTAAGTCTAAATTAGATCTTGGAAGACTTAGAATAAAGTTAAAACAAAATGTATGCAACCCTTACGGGGGAGTAGTTTCAGCATAAAATAATTCAATCATGGGGTAACTTATAACTGAGTTCCGTAATTATGTATTTTGTCAACATCAAAATGGGGGAGTTTGTTGAAACACCTTTCCACAAGATTTTGATTTGACAAAATCATCCATGATTAAGAGGCAATTAAATTTAGATGCTTTGATTTAATTGTACTAATATGTTTGTTAAATATTGAGTGAAAAAATATATAAAGTAAAGACAGGACAAAAGTCAGCACAAACGAAGCTGAGTAGAACGGAACTCAGCATGATAGAATAGAAGCTGAGTGGAGTTAAAATTCAGAAACAAAACGAAGCTGACTAAAGCTGAAGACTTCTTCAGGAGCAGTTAAACAAAACGGAGCTGACCTTGAAGGAACTCAGCATGAACCGTGAACATTCAAAAAGAACAAACGAAGCTGAGTAACAGTCAGGACAGCATGAAGGATCCGTTCACAAAAAGACAAAGTCTGCAAATCTTCTGCACCAATAATTGGAACCTCGAAGACACCTAAAAGACTAATTTCGGGAGTCATGGGACGTTGGATTATTGGAAACATACAACTGGCACAAACAGACAAACCAGACGCTAGAAGACAAACCTGACGCCTGAAGAAAACAGAAATAGGGAATGGAGGTGCAGTATGAAGCTTTCCAGAAATTGTTCCCCAAAAGAGCCGTTTTGATGTTAACGGTTAGGACATTTCAAAATGATCAAATCTACAGATTTCCTTCTATAAAAGGATAATCGAAAAACATGGATAGTCACCGAAGTATCAAAAGAAAAATACAAGAGAGAAAGTTTCAAAAGCACTCAAATACAAAAAGAATCTTACACCGATGTTTCTATTCTATGTGTAAATGCTAGATTGAGTTGTAATCATCTAAAGTGTTCTTTAGTTCAAGAAGGAACAAGTCTGTGATCAATACGAATATTGAGAGTGTAAAGCTGAGTGCTTGGTTGTAAGCATTTCAGTGGTAGAGAAATCTGGGTGCTGGGTTGTAGCACTTAGTAGGAGTTGAGTAGACAAATAGAAGAAGGTACTCTTGCATATTCAACTGCCTTGTAATTGGTTTGTGCTCTACCTTTAAAGAGCTCAATATAGGATTCAAAAAGCCCGGAGGACTCTGGGGACTGGACGTAGGCAGAGAGGCCGAACCAGGATAAGTGATACTGAGTAATTTCTAAACTCTCTCTTATAACTGCATGTGTTGTTTGTTTTATTTACTCAGCATATAAATTGCCTAAGTTGATCCTGAGTAAGTAAGTGGTGCTGAGTTAGAAGCTGACCTCCAAGAGTGTCAATTCCTAACTATCAAGGACACAACTTTGGTCAACATCTGACTGAAGCTGTCCTGTGATATATCTCACCAAGCTGACCAAAGGCTGAGTTAATTAACTCTCAAAAATAACTTCCAGTCAGCTTAATTAAAACGGGAAAAAGTTATATTAGTTCCTAACCCCCCCCCCCCCCTTTAGAACTAATTACCAGGGACCAACAATGTTCAGTACAAAAGTACCACTGGATCGAATGAACACGCTGGCACAATTCATGGGGGTTGAGATGGTAGACAGTTAGGACACATACATTGGTTTACCTTCAGCGGTAGGTCGAAATCGTACAGAGACATTTTCCTACCTTACTAACAGGCTGCGTAAGAAGCTCCGGGGATGGAATGGCAAGCGAATTTCACAGGGCGGTAAAGAGGTTCTTATCAAAGCCGTAGCACAGTCCCTGCCATCTTACATAATGGAGGTTTTTGCGCTCCCTAAAGCTATTTGCGGTAAAATGGAAGTTTTACTCAATGGCTACTAGTGTGGGTGAGGGGTGAAATGGAAAGAATGGAAGTTCCTATGTGTTCAGAAGGAATGGGGAGGGTTGAACTTTAGAAGGTTCCAGGAGTTCAACATTCCTTTCTTGGGTAAATTAGCTTGGAAATTTACCACCCAACCGGAATCCCTGGTAGCTCGAATTTTCAAAGCTAGATACTTCCCCAATACCGACTTCAAGGAGGCTAGGTTAGGATACAACCCTAGTGCCATTTGGTCCAGCATCTACAAAAGTCAAGCACTGGTAACAAAAGGAATCCGCAGTAGAATCGGCAATGGTAGAACCACACACATCTGGAAGGATCCTTGGCTGAACACGGAGTCTGGTATCCCCGGTTGTCTCGAAGAACAAAATGAAAATTGGACTGTAGACAGATTAATCCACAATGGGCAATGGAACTCAGGCTTACTATCTAGTATCTTCTCTCAGGAAGATTGTGATCAAATTCTGAGTATTCCTATTTCTAGAAGAAACATTGAAGATAAATTATGTTGGAGGTGGGAGAGGAAGGGTATTTACAGTGTGAAAATGGCTTACTATGCTTTGACATCATCATATCTGAAGCCTACTGAGGAGATATGTCAAGCTCCCTGGAGTAAGCTTTGGCCCCTTGCCCACCAAAAGTGAAGAACTTCCTTTGGCGCGCAGCTTGGAACATTCTTCCAACAAACAACAATCTTCAAATACGTCGTGTGGAGGTTAATCCGTGCTGTCCAATATGCTTACAGACAGCAGAATCGATATCACATGTGCTTCTAACATGTAAGAATACTGCTACCATTTGCCACCACTCGTAACTGGAGACAAATAGACAGATACATACTGGAGCATCATTTGAGTGGTGGTGGCGGGACATGCTACAGAACAGCTCCCCGAGGTCTACTGCTGATAAAATGACCCTGCACTGGTTCGTGTGGTATGGTCGAAATCAGATGGTCTAGGAAAATCGATCAACTTCACCTCGTGATATCGCTACTCGGGCTGCTCGATTATTGGATTCTTGGCGACGAGCGCAGGAGGCCAAATAACATGCCTCCGAGGGTAGCAACAGCAGACAGCAGTTCTTGGTCTCCGCCAGCAGCGGGTATTAAGGTAAATTTTGATGCTTCAGTTAAGGCAGGTGAAGACAGATTCGGTTTCGGTGCAGTTATCAGAGGTTCTGCGGGGGAATTCATCGTTGCCTGATATGGGACTCATATGGGAAATGTCTTGCCAACTATGGCAGAAGAAATATCCTACAGGGAAGCCCTCAGCTGGATTAAACAGCGCCAAGACACCGTGGCTAATGTGGAAGGGAATGCGCAAGTAGTGATAAATGCTTTACATCAGGATGAAGAGGAAGATTTCTCTAGCTTAGGTCTTATCCTGGAGGACAGTCGTAGTATTACGAAGGATATCTCAAGCTGCAGGTTTTCCTACGTTCAGAGAAAAGCTAATCAAGTTGCTGATGAAGCAGCACGATTGGGTCTGTTATCCACATCCTTGATTGTAACCAACTTAGCCCCTCCCTCTATTGTAAGCCTATTGGCAAGTCATTGATTTATTCACTTATTCTTTCATTAAAAAAAAACTTCTTGAAATATTTCTAATTTAACATGAGAGAATGTAGAACAATTCGTAGACTCGAAGAAAGATAGAGGAACAAGAAATTTGGTAAAAACACAAAATCCGAAGAAAAAAAACCTTTAAAAAATAAGATCGGATAAGAGAAAAAATATATTTCTAACAACACTTGCACTAAGATCCATATTATTTAAAATACAGGGTTTTCAAATAGAGTTCAAATAAACCATCAAAGCAGATTTTCTAGATAGAATTTTTCAGAATTAAGGTTTTTAAGTGAAGAACACGTAAGATCAAAACTCTACATTTAGTCTGAAGTAAGTCTACTGCGCATCAGTCCTATTAAGGGACTCATTCAAATGTTGAATGTCACGATATTTGCATGCTCCAAATAAAGGGCCGATGCAAATGGACCTTTTGCATCACACTTTATAAGGCCGATGCAAATGCATCGATGCAAATGGTCATTTTTATACTAGTGTGCAAAGTAAGTTTGCAAATGGAAAAACAATATCTAACGTATATTGTGAAACCAACGTTAAACCATATGCTTAGATTTGGTTAATCGTAGAAATATATTTATAACCAGAATTCCCGAATCTCGAAAATGAAGCTTATCTTCATATGAGAATTTATTAAAAGAATCAGATTAAGAAACTTAGACATATTGAACCTAGAAAGAAAAAGTATTATCGGAGCATTAAGTGTCAATGCTTTCTTTTAGTCACTTTGTTTATCAAAGTTTTAAAAACCGGACCGACGTCGAACCAGATTGATAATGGAGTTAGTGGTCAATGAGTGCAACCAGTTAAATCGCCATTAGTAATAATATATACATATATAAATTAATAAATAGACATAACTAAAACATTATTATAAAGCAAAACAATCTCCCTAACATTTTATTATACCATTAGTAATTATATCAGTAATGAATCCAATAGCAAAACCAACAAGCCAAATTAAATACATTCTTCTTTTATTTAATTCCAAGGTGTTTACAGTGTAATTGTTTGCAGCTTAACAATTTCTTTAAATATTTTTTTTGCTACTTCTTTTGTTTTTATAAATTTAAACAGAACTGAGTTTATGTAGGTTTGTCGGTTAGAAATCGGTTCACCGGTTTACTTGAGTTCTACGCAGGTTAACAACATTGACCCAAAATGTATTAAATCGGACCAAAGATCTAGTCGATTCGCGGTTGAATCAATCGGACCGGCCGGTTAGGTCTAGTGTTTAAAACCTTGGTTTTTATCATCATGTCAAAGATCTTTATTTTGTGAAAGCTCGTTATATAGATACCTATAAAACAATATAGAACTAAAGATCTAAAGTAAACTTTAGGAGGGTGTAGAACGTCTAAAGATAGACATGGGAAATAAAAATTCTCTATATATGAATTTAGAAAATTATATACAAGAAAGAGAATTGCAAAACGATTTAAAAAAATCAAATCCTAAACTAAAGGTTGGTCAAATCTTGAAGCTAAGAGTCATCCAATAATTTAGGAGGAGAGGATTGCTCCTTAGTGGATGGGATTAGAAAATCACTCATATGGTAAAAAAATCTTAAAGCTAAGGTTAATGAGGAGGTACTGAAACTCCTTAAATAAGAACAAGATGTTTTTGCATGGAAACTGGCGATATAAAGGGAATACATCCGTAAGTCAATACACATAAACTAAAAATGGATCCTACCAATAAACCAGTTGTACATAAAAAAGAGAAATCGGGCACCGAATAAGCAGAAAGCATTGGAAAAAAGTATATAATTTTCTAGATGTAAGTTTCAGCTATGAAGTATATTATCAAGAATGGTTGGATAATATAGTTTGGTAATCACAAAAAGTCGAATGGTAGTTATTGAATGTGTTTTTAATTCGCATATTTAAATAAAGCATGTCCAAAAGATAGACATTCTCTACTGAATATTGATCAATTGGTTTATTCAACTATTGGGCATACAGTTTGCTAATACTTGGGTGTGGCATCAGGTATCACTAGATTCAAATGGATCTAGAAGATGAAGAATACAAACAGTCTTCATCATACATTAGGCAACTTATTACTATAAGGTCATGTCCTTTGGTCTTAAAAATGCAAGGGCAACATACTACTGGCTCATGACTATAATTTTTAAAGGTCAAATTGGAAATAACATGGAGGTTTATGTGGTATATGCCTGCTAGGACATGATATCGAATAGACCAAAGGATATATTGATTCAAAACGAGCCCAATGAACGATATGTAAGACTTACTTTAATCTACATAATATGATCTTGGATGAATTTTTTGTTAAAACTTATTTTCTGCATGTTTTAAAGGTTTTTAATTTCCCAACATATGCTTCCAAGTAAGGGGACTGTGTGTCCATTGATTCCAATTAGAGGGGCTTGTGTAGCTCGGGTCCAACCGAAGTGCTCCATGTTCTTTCTTTGTTATAATGTTCATGGAGCTTTCAGTGTTAACTAACACCCTGCGAACCTTGAAATCTTTGATTCAGACTTTGATTACGAGTACGTCATCATGTGCTATTTTTATGGTATTTCTCATCTCGCCGAATGAAAAATCAGATCTAGACTCGCCAGCTCCCCTTTTTTATAGCCACCTCTTCCTCTTGGATGCCTGGCCTAGAGCATATCCTTTTAAGATGATATTGATAACAACTCATGGGGGGTCGGTGCTTGTTGCACTTATCTTTGGCTTCGATGAAGAGCCTTTTTCGATCTTTTGTAGGAAATGATCTAGTTTTCCCTGGGTGACCATTTTGTCTAGTTCGGTTATATGTTGCCTACAGTCCTCAGTGTCATGCCCCTCGCTCCTATGAAATTGGCAGTATGTGCCATTTTTTTTGTAGAGGTGATTGCTTCATCTTTGGGGGGTATTTGGTACGTACCATATTCTTCTCTGCCCAATTTAGTACCTATTTTCTAGGAGGATTGAGTGAGAGTGTTGCCCTCTTTGAGTTCTTTTGTGGTTTTCTTCTGTCTCAATATTTATCGTTCTTGTGCTATTTGTGTGAGCTATTAGAGATAACTTTGTCCTTCAATAAAGGGTTTAGTTTATGAGCATCCCATCTACAGAAATCACTAGCCCTAGCCATCAAGTTCTTAAAGGTTTGCGATTAATCAGTTGTTAATTCTTGTGATAGCTTATTGTGCAGGCAATTGGCCATGATGATGCCTACTGTGCCTTCTACATTTAGCATTTTGACTAGAATTGCAACCTATTGGAAGCATTCCACATAGTCCTTGAGGCTTTCGTGTTCATGTTGGATGAGGTAGTTGAGGTCCTCCATAGTTTTGCTTTCAGGGATGGAAGTGGCAAAGTGGTATGCGAACTATCCTTCCATTTGCTTGATGTTCATGATTGAACATGTGTTAAGTTGCTCGTACCAGTATGCAGTGGCTTCTTTCAATATGGTAGGGAAAAGGCAGCACATCACAACATTAGTGGATATGGTAGCATCCATGGAGCATCTAAAGTTCTTTATGTGGGTGGTGGGATCCTCCATTCCATTGTACTCCTTCAGTAGTGGATATTTGCATTCTCTCGGCATTGGCTCCATCGTGATTCTTATGCATAGTGGTGTCGAGATTTCCTTTATTTCTGGATGCTTTGAGTCGATACGTGATTTGGTTATATCATTCTTGATTTCTTTTAATTCTTTACGAATTGCATCATATTGGGCTTTGGTATCTCGTGCTCTTTATGAGGTGCCTCTCTCTTTGGGTGGCCATCGATCCCAAGTTTTCATCTCAGTCACCTTCTTCTTATCTTACTAACTTATGGATCAAGATTCGACTGATGTTGTGATCTGAGTTTAGGGTCCTCTTATTCGGGGAGGGTTGTCTTTCTTCTCTTCTCTAGTTTTATCTCGGAGGGAATTGGTTATTTTCATTCCTCATATATTGTGTCGATGGAGTCCTTGATCTCTGGTGCCTTACGGAAGAACCTTCTTTCCCTCTTTACTGGCCACAACAGCCTCTAGGTTGGTACATAGAAGATCTATCCCGGTGGTGTCGACAACTTCGGATTGTATGATGTCCAATAGAACAAGTTGTATTCTAGGATATGTTAACGTACCTTATAGTTTCTTCAATTGTCTCCCGTTTTTCTTTTATCTCAACCATTTCAAGGATGTGCTCTTTTCGCATTATATTGACAGCTTCCTAGACCGAACCGAGGTTCTTAGCGAATCGTTTAGAGATTTTGCCTAAGAGCCTTTGTTGTTATGGCTCAAGGGTCTCATCACTTTCTTTTGTTTTCGGGATTATGTCATTATGGAGCTGTTAAAGTCGACATGCATCTTCTTCCGTTGTTTTTTAAACTCCAGACGCCGAGTGTGTGCTGGAGTAAAGGATGTAAATTTAACTGTTCAAACGATGGCTTTTGTGCTAGTCCACTCTCACCGCACCAATTGGATGTAGTCGAATCCTATAAATCCTCGAGTAAGCCTTTAATAAGACAGAAAAAGGAACAAAGAATGGGTGGGAGACCGGCTAACCCGCTCCGATATCTAAGTAAGCTTTTAGGGACGATGTGAGGATGAACACAACAATAAGCTAAAACTATGAAGTATGAGATTAAAGATTGAATGTGTACCTTGGAGCCTGTAAGAATACGTGTCATAAGCATACTTTTGTCCACTAGGCGGAATTCTATTTTCCTCAAGCCCACTAGATCTATGATTGATAGGATCAGATGCGATTTTGCTATAACGAGGTGATCTGAACTGGACCGGTATTGATTCTTCGGATCGTGTTTATGTGACTAAGTCTTGTGACTGACCATGACCCTTTATGATGATGTCATATAGATCCGTCGGATTTTACTAATAATGATGTCATGTGAGCTAATTTACATCATAATTACATTTTCTTAAATAATACTACTAGCGTATTAATCAAGAAAACACAAAAAGTCATGAAACACATAGTATTATTAATTAAATTTATGATGGTATTATTGCTCATACTTGTGTTGCCTTCAATCATGGTATAATTGAATTATGGAGCAAAAACAAGAACAGTATCTTCCATTTTTATATATGTTTTCAAAGAAGTATCCTGAATACGTTAGGCAATGTACATCAATTGACTAGTGCCATATAACATGATTGGTTGAATATATATAATCTGATGTGATGAAAATGATTTCATATATATGGTTGATATTTTTTTCAAAATAAAATAATTGCAATGATACAAACAAATGACTTGTCACCAATGAAATTGAAAAAATGTACAGTATGTGTGCATATAGGCATCCTAATACCAATTAAAAAAATGGCTATAGAGTTGATGTACATGATAGAGTATAAACCTACTCGAGTGATTGATTTCAGCTCACTGAGCTTGAAACTTGTATAACACAATTTATTTTATCATGTGTTAAAATTTAATCAATAAATAAGGTTATTAGGATTCGAACTCTTGATCGTTTATTCTAAGAAATGATCTTATACTATATCGGGAAACCAATTAAATCAAAAAGTTAAGATTATAATTAAGGTCCGAGAATAACTTTTTTATTATTTTTTCTGACACATTGGACAATAATCTCAATCTGTATTTCATCTTTATTTTATCTGAATCTTTCTGTTAATATCTCTATTAAACTCCCGTAACAAATTTCTTGATCTGATGGACTCAACTCACCCTAGTTCTAAAAAGGTGTAGTTTATTTTTGCATGTGGTGAAAATATTATTCCTCCCACTTCTTACAAGAATGGTTTCGCCTCGTTAGGAGAAGCAAGATCGTCAGATATTATGTTAACCTTTTTCATCAATTTCGAGAAAAGTATGCTTCCATAGATTATAGACGTGGAAGAAATTACATACATCCTCTTAGGGATCTCGTCCTCATATTTGCAATCTCTACGATATTACTTACTTTTCAAAAAAAAAAATTACTTGCTCTATTATTGTTTATATGCAGAAAGCAATGAGCTCATTTAATCAATTATCAACTCTTCAAAATTCTATATAAGAGGACGATTTTATTGATAGCATTAGGACTAGATTAGGACCTTTCTATTGGTCGTTTGTTTGAGCTTTGTAAACTCGTCTTGAAGCAATTAATTTTGATAATTCGTTTGGTTTATTCAGTGAAGAACTATAACTGGCCAAGTCGGTTATACCTTATTTCTGCAATTCATGTCATATAGTTTGTAGTTTAATCGAAGCAAAGGTCGTGAATGATCATCTAGCGGAGGAGGATGGGTCATCGGCCAATCTAGCTATCATAATTTTATGAATATATGGTCGTCATAAATCTGTTGGATTTTTATCACTATAGATGGCTTATATATTGACATCAACTCCATGATCTATCATAATTCTAAGGGTCGGGAACACCTTGCTATAAATTATTCATCTGAGTAGTACAATGGGGAGCAAAGGAATTTGGTTCAAGTATGTTTCAAATGTTGTTTCTACCAATTCCGTCAAATCAATAGTGGGTCACGGATACCAAAGCTATACATTATTTGACCTCATAATTGAAAAAAAAATACATTTACTTATAATATCAAAGTCCGAAAGAATCTTAAAGTTTAAACTCGGGAAATTTATAAAACTGGGTCAATGGAGAGGTCTATTTATACTTTTAGACCTATTTAGAAATATGCCACCAAACTAGAATCTTTCAATACATATTTTTCAAAAATACCATTGCAGGACAAACATCTGAATGGATTGATTGTAAATGGAAGTCGCCTCGTGTAGCCTTTCTGAATGGTTTTCTAGGCATCTTTCCTTTTAGGCAAGTCTCGCATGGTGGTAATTCGACTTGGTTCAAACTATCTAAGAGGCCTTCCTTAGCTAATCGTTTCATACGATCTTGGCCTACTTGATTCAAACGAGCATGCCATAATAATGCATCTTTATCAATAGAAGAAGAAGAAGAAGAAGAAGAAGAAACAGCATTAAAGGAAACATAATTTTCATAAGTAATTAACTCAACATCCATGGCAACTAAATCATTCATCAAATAACCAGATCCATAAAAGATGTCTAGCAGACATAACTTCCAGTTGTTATCGTTAAAATACAAATTAAAACCTATATTCATTAATTGACAAACAGAACTGAGAATTCGACAAATCTCAAGGGCATAAAGAACATCATGTAGGAAGAGAGTCTGGCTACCTCGCAGAACCAACCTACAAGTACCAATCCCTCAAACTTCGACCTTCGAGTTGTTTCCTACCTACAGTCACTTTTATCCCTCTAGCAAACGCTGGAAATCTACGAAGGCTTCACGATCCTTCATCACGTGGCCGTGGCACCTGAATAAATTATCCACAAAGGATCTAATTCAGTCAAAAGAACAGTAGAAGATACATAAACTCGACTGACAAGCGTTTTAAAAACGTGTACGTTATGGACTTTGCATTCAGATGCATAGTGCCCTCTTTGCTCACAGTTGTAACATTTCACACGTGAGATGTTAACTTTGAGCTTGTTCTTTTTGTTCTTCCCCTTTTCCCCGGGCTCTTTTGCCTGCTCTTTGCCCTTGTCATAGAAATGCTTACGCTTCGTTCCTTTAGCTTTAGGGACATTCCCTTTGGGATGAGAACCGATATAATTAGCTTCAGAATTTACGTTGACAACAGTTAACTGGTCCTCTTCCAACTGAAGGTGGCGACTTACATCCTCAAAGGTTTTAACCGGTGTGGAATGAATCAGGTGCATCTTCATATGCTCCCAACTATTTGGCAATGAGCGAATAACAGCTTGAACTTTCTGCTCATCAGTCAACTTGTGACCTCCTAGGTCGAGGAAGCTGATCATGTTGGACATTTCTCTTAAATGCTTCCTCATGGTGTGATCAGCTTTCTTCTTGTAGGTATCAACCTTTATAGTAAGAGACCAAAGCTTAGTTAGAGATGTGCCTCCAAACTTGTCCTTCAAAGAATCCCAGAGAGCCTTTGTTGTCTCTTTAGTCCGATACTCCTTTGAGAGATCATCATCCATCGCACTGAGCAAGATGAGTCTGGCTTGAGAATTTTTTTCTTCCAATCCACATAAAGATCTATGTCCCTCCTATGCTAAGTAGTAGTTCCTTCTTTAGGTTCAGCCATAACCATCATTAAGGCAATGAGAACATCATTATCCTCAAGCAAATACTTAATTTTGACGCTTCATGCATCATAGTTCTCTCAATTAAGTATGAGGTATTTACACAGTTCAGCCACTATTAATTTGGTAGCTAAAGTCATTATGATATATATCTACAATGACATAAAAAGTTGCACGACTTATTAAGAAGTTCTTATAATACACGTTTAAGTTCTTTATACAACCTATACCTAATCAATCTCAACTTCACACTAGAGTTCAATTCGAAAAAAGAGATCTAGGTAGGATCTAATCACCCTTTAATTCTAATGTTTGACTTTGATTAACTAGATAACATGCATAGAGCACTTATTATTGGTTTGGAATTAGCTTGATGTGTGTTAAACTAATAATTGAAAGATTAATGGTTTATGTAGTGCTTTTATTTCTATCACAAACAATTATAAAAGTTATGTAACAAAAACATAATACATCAAACCATAATAGAAAAAACAAATTCTCACGTTTCAATAAATCAATGAAACCAATAATCTCCTGAAAATGGAAGTTCTAACAAAAAGGAAATTCCAAAAACCACTTGTTCAAACCATTTACACAAAACCAGAACTTTAAACTTATCCGTAAACAAAATAGGCCCTAACCTACAATCCCTGGACATATCCAAAACCTAGCCAAAATATGTCTTTCTCACTGGAACATATCGCATGACACATACAATGTACCCATCAATGTTCCTGGTTAGGGTGTTGGCATATACACAGGTAAAGATTGTCTTTCCTGATTGCAGAGTTATAGTTGAACCGTTTTGAGGAACTCTAACACCCCTATCTCCCAGTCTGCTCATGAACAATCGCTCAACCTTTCTGTAGTTGTTCTCGTGATTTTCCCATGTTGCAATGATTCACAAAGTCGTTTGAATAGCATGTACTCATTGTACCCTCTAGATAAACCACATGCTCAAGTGCACTCTTGCATTTGAGTATACAATGTTTCTATGTGGCTCGTAATAGCCTCAATATCATTCGAGATGATATGTTTACCTAAGCGGCACCTTCTAATGTTCCTCTCCATTCGTCTCATTCTAATCCATTGCTCGGGGAAACGAGCAAGAAGTGGGATCCTGGTAATGTCGACCATACTGTCAAGGCAAAGAAGAAAAAAGAAAGATTAAGTCATGAACTAAATCGTTCGAGGATCAAAAACCAACTTCGATGTATTTTTTTAAGGAACATATGATTCATGACAAAAATAATTTTCCAGATTACGTGTATTTATGATTTTATTGGTTGCAATATTTGTAAGCAAATTACGGGCATACAGTTATACGCAACAAACAACATATAAATTTATTTTAAAAATCATGAAGTAATAATCAATGAATTAGAAAAAATATTTCCAATAATTATTTTTAATCATAGTACATTCAAAATATATTAGAAATATATTTTGAGTATCTAAAAATTAAAGAAGTATAATCACTTGTTTATTAATTTTACTTTAATCAGAAACGTGTCCCTAAAAAATTAATTTTTAGAATCTGAAAAAACTTTTTCTTTTCTATAATTTAATTTTAATTTATGTAATTTTATGGACATTTAAAAAATAACTTTTATACATTAAAAATAATTACAGGATACTAATTAATTCAATATCAATTATTCCACACACCCAAAAATAAATTAAAATTACAGAAAAATCTGAAAAAAATCATACGTCAACATGCTTTTCCCTCAAAATTATTTACCCACGCATGTATATTTGGCAAAATTTTCTGACGGAATTTTCTGTCAGTAAACAGATATTTTCTTGTAGTGGCCGAGCAGACATCCAGAGACACCAAAAATTCGAAGCTTTTTTCGCAATTTCTGTAAGTTGCAAATCAGTATATACGATTCGCAATTTCTTCAAATGTGAGCCTGCCAAAATGCGAAGATTGTGTGGAGTTTCAATCAATTTCACTGAATTTCAAGCAATTTCACTCAATATCTTACCGTAAAGCACTCTAATTTTACTCAATTCCATGTTATAAAACATTCCAATTTCACTCAATATCTTACCATAAAGCACTCTAATTTTACTCAATTCCATGTTATGAAGCATTCCAATTTCACTCAATTGTAATATATTGATTAAATGTATAAAACACAAAGTAAATTCATAATATTATATACATTATAATAATTAAAAATGTACATATAATGTCAATAATCCAAAAAGGTTCCATGAAACAACTCAATAGCTATAATATTCCTAAAATAAATACCGCCAACTTTGATGAAGTTAAATTCACGGCTTTCGGAGAAATAATGTGCAAAAAATACATGTAAAGACTCCATAATCATTAGATAATCACTCATGTTGTGGCACCTGATGCGCCTCCCGTAAAGGAGACTCGCTAAGGGATAAGTGTACCCCGTCGTTATTAAGTAATAAATCTGGAAAGTCCAGGTATCGAATCCGCATGACTTATTTACCACAAGTATCGAGCTACTTGGTCTCAGGTGTTATCTAGGCTTTGTGGGTTTTGAGTTTGTTTGTTTAAGTTAATCTACTCCTAGGTTGAATTATACTACTCCTAGCTAGATTATACTAATTATAACTACGTTATTCTATACCTAATTAAGTTAAACTACTCCTAATTAAGTTATACTACTCCTAGGTGATTTTTCACTAATGCAATTACCCAAAGGAACATGGTATGAACGATAATAATGAAGTTAGGTTATTAGGTCTATTGATTAAAAACCTAATCTAAGTCACTTGTATTTAGACCTGGGCATGGGCCGGCGAGCCCGACCGGCCCGCCCAGGTCCAAGCCCATTTAGTCGGGCTTGGACATATGAAAATGTTGTCAAGCCCGGCCCGGCCCAAGCCTGTGTAAGCCCGTCAAAAACTGGTCGGGCTTGGGTTTTACTAATTTTACATCGGCCCGGCCCGATTATATATATTATAATATATAAATACAAATTATAATAAATTTTTACAAAAATAAATAAATAACTTAAGTATTACCTTCATTTGTGATTCATTCTCCATTGCTGTGATTCACCACCATTTAAGGTTTGTTTTCATTCGTTTTCATTACAAATATGTTTTGATTATTTTTTATTTATTTATTTATTTTTCAATTGTTTTGAGATGTAGCCAAATTTCTCTCTATATACATGCATTTTGTTATTTTTTGTTAGGTGTAATTAAATTAAAAGTTGTGTTAGTAATCATATTTTCATTTATACATATACATTAGTAATCAAATTTCTCTGGATTCAATTCAGCAAACAGTATGTTTTTTTGGTTTAATTGCTTTTTAGATTCAATTAGTAATTTTATGACTTTAATTTTTTTTTTTTTTTTTTGAGGATGGCTGAAATTCCAGTGAATGATTCCCTAAACGAAAATGTTTAATTATATTTTTTTAATTGTATTTTCTTTTTTAATATAGAGATGGGCTTGGATGGGCGGGCTTGGGATTCATATCTTAGGCCCGAGCCCAGCCTGAGCCCGAGCCCGACTCAATTTCTTATGAGCTGGGCTGGGCTTGGGCTCGTCAGGTTTTATTAAAAGCCCGGCAGGCCCGGCCCGAGCCCGACCCAGCCCGACCCATGCCCAGGTCTACTTGTATTCAAGGCGATTAACCCTACTTACCCTCCTGAAGTTCCTAGTGCGTGATTCCCTTGTAAGGCCGAAACTAGGTCTAAGGCTCAGCAATTTGGGCTTAATCAACTAAGAGGTCGTCAATCTCCTAGGCTCTGACTAGGTCAAATTCAGCTCACAATATGTGCCTACTCGATTTTGGGGCTTTTGAATGAGTTAAACCAATTGAATAAAGCGTAAGACAAAGATTAAACAAATAATCATAGAACAAAACAAGAGCTAAAATATTATTAAAAGCGAAGAACAATGTCACAGGATACAATTAGCCTAGGATTCATAGACTGTATCAAAGAGTACAAACAAGGAAAGATAAAAGGAGATACGAAAATCCCTTTCAGGGAACCTGTCTACTCTGCAGTCGGCTTCCTAGGTCTTAAGGACGGACCTTGAATATTCCTCGGAGAACAGCTTTGAAGGAGCTTCAATGGAGGTTGAAGAAGATGGAGGAGATGGAGAGGAATTTCAAGGGGAAAGCTAAAGTAAATTACAATAATGAAAGATATCTAATTTATAATGGAAAAGTTCTATTTATAGTTGTAGCTCGGGCCCTCTTTTTGACCTATTTCGTGTCCTTGTGCAGGTGGGAAGTCGTGGGACCAGTCGTGGAGTCGTGGGGTCAAAACTGACATTTTTGACCAATTCCCGCAGGTCAGCTCGCCGAGCAGGGCGCGCTGCTCGGTGAGCTGGCCACTATAATGGCCAACTCGTCGCGAGTTGGCATAGCCAGCTCGGCGAGCTGGCCTAAAAAGGCCAGTTCGATGAGCCGTTTTTCCCTGCACGCTTCCGCACGGTTGCTCGATGTTCCACGATGTAATTTTCGCCCGAATTTCCCCTGCGCATGCACGAAAACTCCAAATAACATTAGTCTCGAGGCTAAATTGACCCGCCAATCGCTCATTTTAAGCAAACGCTCCGTTTGGTGCGACTTTTGACGGATCAATTAGCTATAAAAGATAATGGAATTATAACATACATGCCATTTTGGCCTTATTTGCCTAAAATGATCAGAAAACGAGCCTAAACAACAAAAAGTTAATAAAACATTTCCAATTTCTAACTAACTCACACAAAGGCATATAAATGCGAGAATTGCTCGCTTATTCATGAAATAGCACTAAAAACCGTCCTAAAACCGTACCCAAAGATAGGGGTTTTTGACCCCTATCAAACCTCCTCGCACTTAAAACTTTACTTGTCCCCAAGTAAACTAAAAAACTAAACTCGCAATCACAAGCAAGCTAGAAAACCTCCCGGTTTGACTAGGTGCTTGACACAATTTCGAGCATCTGTAATTACATGCATTCGGAAATACAAAGTAGAGACACGATATCCAAAAACCGCATTTCAATTATCATAGGTCATATGTTTTAAGAAAAATGACACATGTTCAATTAAACGAGCTTAAGGGGATCGCTAAGTAAAACACCTCACCATAGGTAGTTCACTCATTTCACACAATTTTGGTGGCTAAAGTGTTTACTCTCGGCTTATGTTCTTGCTTAGGATTACGTTGACTTTGCACGTTCATCCGAGTTCCTCTACTATGCTATATGACTCCGATGATATCAAAAACAACCTCGAATTGGGATTGTAATGTGGTTAGAGGGTTAAAGGTACAACAAGGGTTAATCGTTCTAGCGCTAGAAAAACAAAGTTAAAATGGCTTTAGCGAATATGAAGTGACTGAGCTTTTTATTCATTGTTATTTATTATATTTTTTTTGAGACGTTTTGATTTTAAGAACTGGGGAATGAAGTTCTCCCTTTTTGTTCGTCTCTTTTCTTTCCTTTTTCTGTTTTTCCTTTTTTTTCTTTCTTTTTCTCTTTTTTTTTTCTTTTTGGATAGTATTGCTCAATCACTTCTTAGCCTTTTGGCTTGCTACTATGATGCCATAAACAAAGATAAAGCGCTAGAAGAAAACAAAGGCTCAATGCGAGCTTTGCAAAAACTGGGTTAAGTAACAAACCAAGTGATGGTTTGCAAAAATTGGGTTAGGACGAAAGAAAAATCTACAAACTACAAAAACATAGGCTCAAAGGGGCTTCCTAGAGTGGATGAAAAAGAGAAAATAAGGTAAAGAAAATGGTTAATTCTAATGAGGCTGATTTCATCGTCTACCATCTCAAATCATTGCATGTAGGTTCAACTTAGTATTAGGTGCAAAATCTGTAATCTTTCCACAAGTCAAAGCATTCACACAAAAATGTCAAGAAAAAGAGCTTTTTGATGTTCGCTCTTAGGCTCAAATTCAGCTCATAATTCTTTTGGGTTTCAATTTTGTGTTTACTAGTTCTCCCCAAACTCAAGTTTAACATCACATGCCTTCAATTCTTAAGTTATCTACCTAAGTAATGATTTTAGCATTTCTTCAAAAGTAGGGTCTAAATGCAAACTTTAGCTCATGCTTTTACAGATACAAGGATTGTGTCCTACACCTAAACTAGTTGTCATGAAATCTTAGATTCGGTTCTCAGCCCTCAAGGACAAATAACGAAGTTTAGATTCGAAGGAGGTTCACGGTTTTAGGTCCTAAACATGCAAAACATAAATAAAACCCGAAAAACGCAAAACTAAGCTAGACACGACGCAACAAAAATTTAAAAATTATACAATTTTTGTAAGTTTGTCTACCCCTCCTCCTCACACTAAAAATATGCAATAAGTTCCAACATTGTATCACAAACCATAAAGAACAAGTGTAAAAAGTTAGGGTGGAGAAGACAACTTACTGATCGGTCGGGGGATATGTGATTGTCTGCAGGCGCAGAACTTGCACATCCAAATTATCTTTGCCAAGATAAATCTTAAGACGGTGCCCGTTTACTTTTTGGGTGATCCCATCCTTCCTCTCGATTTCAACCATTCCGGAGGGGTGCGCGTTGATGACTGAGAATGGCCCATACCATCTACTTTTGAGTTTGCCAGGGAAGAATCTCAATCGGGAGTTGTATAAAAGTACTTGATCGCCTTTTTGAAAGGTTTTCTTTTGTACTTTCCTATCATGCACCCTTTTGGTCCGCTCTTTGTATAGCTTGGCGTTCTCGTAGGAATTGTACCGGAGCTCATCCAGTTTGTGTAGCTGAGTTAACCGTAGTTCACCTGAAAGCTTAGGGTCAAAATTTAGATATTTCAATGCCCAGTATGCCTTTATGTTCTAATTCAACAGGTAGGTGACAAGATTTACCGAAAACCAAACGATAGGGGGACATTCCTATGGGAGTCTTAAAAGCTGTCCGGTATGCCCAAAGGGCATCATCCAGCTTAAGGCTCCAGTCTTTCCTAGCATTCCCTACTATTTTCTCAAGAATACATTTCAGCTCTCTATTCGACACTTCTACCTGACCACTCGTCTGAGGGTGGTAGGGTGTTGCAACCCTATGAGTTACGCCATACTTTTGGAGCAACATGTCAAATTGTCTATTGCAGAAATGGGACCCCCCATCACTGATGATGGTCCGAGGGGTGCCGAATCTGGTGAAAATATTCTTTTTCAAAAATTTCATCACCATTCGAGCATCATTTGTGGGTAGAGCTTCTGCTTCTACCCATTTGGAAACATAGTCAACCGCCACAAGAATGTATTGGTTGTTGTGTGACATGGGCAAGGGTCCCATAAAATCTATGCCCCAAACATCAAATAGCTCACACACGAGTATGCCCTGTTGAAGCATCTCATTCCTCCTAGAGATATTCCCTACTCTCTGACATGCATCACAGTATTTAATATAGTTACTAACATCATTATGCATTTGTGGCCACCAAAACCCACTTTGGAGGATTTTTGCCACTGTCCTATCTGGCCCGAAGTGGCCACCTGGTTCCCTAGAATGACACATATTAATCACTGAATTTACCTCCTCTTCAGGTATACATCTCCTAATTATGCCATCAGTGCAGAATCGAAACAAATATGGTTCTTCCCAAAAATATTGTTTGTTCTCAAACATAAACTTACGTTTTTTGCTTGCATCTAAATCAGGGGGAAGAATGTTACCAACTTTGTAGTTCGCGATATCTGCAAACCAGGGGAGAGTTCGTACCGAATATAATGTTTCGTCTAAGAATACCTCCTTGATTGTCTCATGTTCTAGGGCTTGCTGATCTGACTCTAACCTAGATAGGTGGTCTGCTATCACGTTTTCCACGCCTTTCTTATCTCTGATCTCGATGTCAAATTCTTGGAGTAGTAAGATCCAACGGATCAGCCTAGGTTTTGCATCTTGCTTGCTCATCAAATATCTTAAAGCTGCATGGTCAGTAAAAACAATTATTTTAGATAGCACCAAATAAGATCTAAATTTGTCAAAGGCAAAAACCACGGCTAGCAATTCCTTTTCAGTTATTGAATAATTCCATTGTGCATCATTTAAGGTTTTGCTAGCATAAAAGATTGGGCAAAAAAGGTTTATCTACCCTCTGCCCAAGACAGGCTCCTACAGCTAAATCGCTGGCATCGCACATCAATTCAAAGGGAAGGGACCAATCCGGGCTTACCATAATAGGTGCTTCGATTAATTTCTTTTTCAATAATTTAAATGCAGACATACATTCTTCATCGAAATTAAAATCAGCATCTTTCAGTAATAATTGAGTGAGGGGTTTAGTGATTTTTGAAAAATCCTTTATGAACCTTCTATAAAACCCCGCATGTCCTAGAAAGCTCCTAACCAATTTTATACTGGTAGGAGGAGGCAGTTTTTCAATCACCTCAATTTTTGCCGGATCGACCTCGATCCCCTTTCCCGACACCTTGTGTCCTAACACTATGCAGTTTTGGACCATAAACTGGCACTTTTCCCAATTAAGTGCCAAGTTCTTGTCTTCACAACGTTCTAAGACTCGGTCCAAGTTTTCAAGACATTGATCAAAAGTAGGTCCTACAACATTAAAATCATCCATGAAAATTTCTAGGAACTCTTCGACCATGTCAGAAAACATAGCCATCATACAGCGTTGGAATGTGGCCGGGGCATTACATAATCTGAAAGGCATCCGCCTATATGCGAAAGTTCCATAGGGACAAGTGAATGTGGTTTTCTCTTGGTCTAAAGGGTCCATAGGAATTTTCATATAACCGGATAGCCCATCTAAAGTACAGAAAAATTCGTGCCCTGCCAACCGTTCCAACATTTGATCAATAAATGGTAAGGGAAAGTGGTCTTTACGGGTGGCCTCGTTTAATTTCCTATAATCTATGCATACACGCCAACCCGTAACCTTTCTAGTTGGGATTAATTCCCCTTTTTCATTTTCCATTACCGTTGTTCCCCCTTTTTTGGGCACGCATTGAACCGGGCTTACCCATCGGCTATCAGAAATTGGAAAGATGATACATGCGTCGAGGAGTTTTATAACCTCGGCTTTTACCACCTCTTTCATGTTAGGGTTGAGCCGTCGTTGAGGTTGGGCAGATGGCTTAATCTCTTCCTCAAGGAACATCCTATGCGTGCAGATTTTGGGGTCGATGCCTTTGATGTCGTGGATTGACCATCCAAAGGCCCCTTTATGCTGCTTCAGCACCTCCACCAATCTTTCTTCCTGTTCAACTGTTAACAAAGAAGAAATAATAACGGGTAAATTTGTGGGAGGTTGAAGAAAAACATATTTCAGATTGTTGGGCAAGGGCTTAAGCTCCAATTCTGGAGGCTCCTCTAGCGAGGTTTTGGGTTTAGGTTTGATCTCACGATCAAGGTCCTCTTTTCGACCCTTGACCCAATAACATTTTTCAGGTGGGAGGTCTTCAAATGGTTCATTCGAGTTTTCACATTCCTCACCACCTAGACCGAGTTCTAAAGAGGTATTTCTTATGTTAAGGTCAACTTCCTCAATACATTCATCTATTAGTGCATCCACAAAATTACAACTCTTGGAACGCTCTTGAGGAAATTTCATAGACTCGTAAATGTTAAATGTTACCTCTTCATCCTGCACCCTTAGGACCAATTTACCTCCGTGGACGTCTATCAATGTCCTACCGGTTGTAGGGAACGGTCTCCCGAGAAGAATGGGGATGGATTCATCTTCTTCTATGTCAAGGACCACAAAATCGACCGGGAAGATCAGTTTGTCCACCTTCACCAATACATCTTCAACTATGCCTCTAGGCCATGCAATTGACCTGTCCGCTAGCTGCAGTGTCATGTTTGTTGGTTTAGGCTCTCCGAGTCCCAATTTCTTGAAAATTGATAGAGGTATAAGATTAATACTTGCTCCTAAATCACATAATGCCCTATCTATGTGCATGTTGCCTATCCTACACAGGATGGTAAAGCTCCCTTGATCTTTAAGCTTTGGGGGCAATTTATGAGTGATTATGGCCGAGCATTATTCTGTTAAAGTCACTATCTCATTTTCCCCAAACTTTTTCTTTTTCGACAACATGTCTTTAAGAAATTTTGCATAGTTTGGCATTTCCTCTAGTGCCTCCATTAATGGAATATTGATTTCTAATCTACTAAGGATTTCCGAAAACCGAGCAAATTTCTTATCTAAGTTGGCCTTTTTCTGTTTCTGAGGGAATGGAAGTTTTGGTACATAAGGCCTAACTACTTTTTCTACAGCTACTTCAGGAGCTGGAGTTTCAGATACGGGACCGGGGTTGCTTACCACTTCCGGTTCCCTACTTACCTGCGGTGATGGTTGTGTTTGTGATTGAGGCGCCACGAGTGTGTCCACTTCCTTGCCGCTCCTTAGGGCGATGGCTTGAACCGTTTCCTCTTGTGAGAGGAAAGCCTCTTGGCATTCCCTTTCTTCCTGTCTGATTGCGGGGAGTTGGTTGCTCAGGGTCCTACATGCCTCCTCGTTGGCTGTTAGTCGGACGGATATCTCTCTTAAGAGGGTCATTATTCCTTCTGAACGCTCTGTTTGCCTATCATAAAAATCAAAATTAGAAGGGGGATACGGAAGGGTATCCATGGGTGCCACGTATGGCGCCGGTGGATATCGTGTGTGCTCCTGATCGTAAAAGTTGTAAGTTGGGGGTTCAGAATTATACCTTTGACGATTACCCAAGTAACTTACATTCTCACCTCTAGGTACGTAGTAGTCGACATGGCATACCTCACCGGGGTGATTCTGGCCACATCTTGCGCAAAACGTGTCCTTGTTTGGCTATCACGGCTGAGTGAAGCCACAAGGAAATCCATTTTTGTGTTGAGATCGTTCATGGACGGTTTTGGAGCTCTATTGTCCATAATTGCTGGAAGAACGATTGTATAAGTACAAAAGTGTAATGTTACAGAAATGACGTAATAATATATCAACAAGTATTTGTATATGTAAGTATGAATATAAATAAGTATAAATATGAACGATATAGACAAAGAATATTTACAAACGAATTGTATATAAACAAGTATATGTATAAACAGGTATATGTATAAACAAGTATAAACGATATAAAAAAGGGTATTTACAATGAATGCCTAAACTAACAAATCGACCTTTGGTTCGATATTGCAGAAGAAATAAATCCCCGGCAACGGCGCCAAAAACTTGATGCGCCTCCCGTAAAGGAGACTCACTAAGGGATAAGTGTACCCTGTCGTTATCAAGTAATAAATCTGGAAAGTCCAGGTATCGAATCCACATGACTTATTTACCACAAGTATCAAGCTACTTGGTCTCAGGTGTTATCTAGGCTTTGTGGGTTTTGAGTTTGTTTGTTTAAGTTAATCTACTCATAGGTTGAATTATACTACTCCTAGCTAGATTATACTAATTATAACTAAGTTATTCTACGCCTCATTAAGTTAAACTACTCCTAATTAAGTTATACTACTCCTAGGTGATCTTTCACTAATGCAATTACCCGAAGGAACATGGTATGAACGATAATAATGAAGTTAGGTTATTAGGTCTATTGATTAAAAAACTAATCTAAGTCACTTGTATTCAAGGTGATTAACCCTACTTACCCTCCTGAAGTTCCTAGTGCATGATTCCCTTGTAAGGCCGAAACTAGGTCTAAGGCTCAGCAATTTGGGCTTAATCAACTAAGAGGTCGTCAATCTCCTAGGCTCTGACTAGGTCAGATTCAGCTCACAATATGTGCCTACTCGATTTTAGGGCTTTGAAATGAGTTAAACCAATTGAATAAAGCGTAAGACAAAGATTAAACAAATAATCATAGAACAAAACAAGAGCTAAAATATTATTAAAGGCGAAGAACAATGTCACAGGATACAATTAGCCTAGGATTCATAGACTGTATCAAAGAGTATAAACAAGGAAAGATAAAAGGAGATACGAAGATCCCTTTCGGGGAACCTGTCTACTCTACAGTCGGCTTCCTAGGTCTTAAGGACGGACCTTGAATATTCCTCGGAGAACAGCTTTGAAGGAGCTTCAATGGAGGTTGAAGAAGATGGAGGAGATGGAGAGGAATTTCAAGGGGAAAGCTAAAGTAAATTACAATAATGAAAGATATCTAATTTACAATGGAAAAGTTCTATTTATAGTTGTAGCTCGGGCCCTTTTTTGACCTATTTCATGTCCTTATGCAGGTGGGAAGTCGTGGGACCGGTCGTGGAGTCGTGGGGTCAAAACTGACATTTTTGACCAATTCCCGCAGGTCAGCTCGTCGAGCAGGGCGCACTGCTCGGCGAGCTGGCCCCCAGCTCGCCCGAGCAGGCCTCTGGAGGCCTACTCGGCGAGCTGGCCTATAATGGCCAGCTCATCGCGAGCTGGCCTAAAAAGGCCAGTTCGACGAGCCGTTTTGCCCTGCACGCTTCCGCACGGTTGCTCGATGTTCCACGATGTAATTTTCGCCCGAATTTCCCCTACGCATGCACGAAAACTCCAAATAACATTAGTCTCGAGGCTAAATTGACCCGCCAATCGCTCATTTTAAGCAAACGCTCCGTTTGGTGCGACTTTTGACGGATCAATTAGCTATAAAAGATAACGGAATTATAACATACATGCCATTTTGGCCTTATTTGCCTAAAATGATCAGAAAACGAGCCTAAACAACAAAAAGTTAATAAAACATTTCCAATTCCTAACTAACTCACACAAAGGCATATAAATGCGAGAATTGCTCGCTTATTCATGAAATAACACTAAAAACCGTCCTAAAACCGTACCCAAAGATAGGGTTTTGACCCATATCAGCACCCCAGATGCCCTACTCCATTGTAAGGTCGAAATACCCTGTACACTTGGGTCATTGACGTATACAGACTGTTTTATAATCCTCGGATAGAATATAAAAAGGGCGCCAAGAATTTTCTTTGCTTCTCATCAGGATAATATTTATAGAGGCTATCGTAAATGCATAGATGCGCCTCCATCGAATTTAGTTCCCCACATTTCCAATGTTCATTCTTGATGTTGAATGGAACAAATACCCTCTTAATCTCCTTCCAAGGTCTCAAATAAGCATGTGGCATGGATCCATTGACTACATCAACATATAGTGGTTCATATTTGTACCGTGAAGCCATACACTCCTCCGGATAGGTCGTCAACATTTTTCGCAACCATTCGTTCAACTCTACATCAATCATCGTACATTCTGATTGAATATCTTTTGAACCATATTGACGATGATTCGATAATTAAGAAGGCATCGATGTGCTAATACACCAAAAAAATTATAAAGAATTGTTCAAATTATAGACATATTTATTAACTGACATTGAAAAAGTGAATACATACCTCTCCCTGGAGGCATTTAGGTTTATTATCTAGAATATTTTCACTGATTTTGGCATAGATCTTCAGTTGCCCATCACTATGCATTGTGACAATCAATTTACAATTGGCTTAGCGCAAAATCTTATATCGCATGATCATATGAAACATATGGATAATGATTATCATCTGATCATAGGAAATGTTAGTTTTGGTTTTGTCAATAATCCATGTAATTTGATTTCACTACCGAACAATTGATATGTTTATTTACGAAGCCTCTCAATCTTGAACACATTCTCCCAACTTTGTTCAAGATGGGTGTGCTCAATTCCTCATTTGCTCCATTTGAGGAGAGAATGTGGAAGGTACAAAATTTCATCATAGGATTCATTTCTCAGCGTTATCTTAGTCATTGATTCATTTTTCAGCGTCATCTTGAGATGATTTCCTACAAGGTTTACTTTAGATCTCTTTTGAGATGGTTCGCTTAATCTCCCTCAAGATGTTTCCTCTAGTCTCCCTTGAAATGTTCTTCTAATTTCCCTTGAGATGTTTCCTCTGGTCTCCCTTAAGATGGTTTCCTTGAGGAAACTTGGAAATGAAGTTTCCCCTGAGGACCAGTTCATAGCTATCCCCTATCTCCCAGTCTGCTCATGAATAATATTGTAATTGTTCTCATGATTTTCCCATATTGCAACGATTCACGGAGTCGCTTGAATAGCGTGTACTCGTTGTACCCTCTAGATAAACCACATGCTCAAGTGCACTCTTGCATTTGAGTATGCAATGTTTCTATATGGCTCGTAATAGCCTCAATATCATTCGAGATGATATGTTTACCTAAGCGGCACCTTCTAATGTTCCTCTCCATTCATCTCATTCTAATCCATTGCTCGGGGAAACGAGCAAGAAGTGGGATCCTGGTAATGTCAACCATACTGTCAAGGCAAAGAAGAAAAAAAGAAAGATTAGATCATGAACTAAATCTTTCGGGGATCAAAAACCAACTTCGATGCATTTTTTTAAGGAACATGCGATTCACGATAAAAATAATTTTCCAGATTATGTGTATTTATGATTTTATTGGTTGCAATATTTGTAAGCAAATTACGGGCATACAGTTATATGCAATAGACAACATATAAATTTATTTTAAAATAATATTTGATTATCCATCATGAAGTAATAATTAATGAATTAGAAAAAATATTTCTAATAACTATTTTTAATCATAGTACATTCAAAATATATTAGAAATACATTTTGAGTATCTAAAAATTAAAGAAGTATAATCACACACTTGTTTATTAATTTTACTTTAATCAGAAACGTGTCCCTGAAAATTTAATTTTTAGAATCTGAAAAAACTTTTTCTTTTCTGTAATTTAATTTTAATTTATGTAATTTTATGGACATTTAAAAATTAATTTTTATACATTAAAAATAATTACACAATACTAATTAATTCAATATCAAATATTTCATACACCCAAAAATAAATTAAAATTACAGAAAAATCTGAAAAAATCATACGTCGGCATGCTTTTCCGTCAAAATTCTATCAATCTTATTTACCCACACATGTATATTTGACGGTTTTCATTCCGTCAGTATTCCATCAGTACAACGATTTCCTGACGGAATTTTCCGTCAGTAAATAGATATTTTCTTGTAGTGGCCGAGCAGACATCTAGAGACGCCAAAAATTAGAAGGTTTTTTTGCAATTTCTGTAAGTTGCAAATCAGTATATAAAATTACGATTCACAATTTCTTCAAATGTGACCTGCCAAAATGCGAAGATTGTGTAGAGTTTCAATCAATTTCACTGAATTTCAAGCAATTTCACTCAATATCTTACTGTAAAGCACTCTAATTTTACTCGATTCCATGTTATAAAGCATTCCAATTTCAATCAATTTCACTCAATATCTTATCATAAAGCACTCCAATTTTACTCAATTCCATGTTATAAAGCATTCCAATTTCACTTAATTTCACTCAATTGCATAATGTAATATATTGATTAAATGTATAAAACACAAAGTAAAGTCATAATATCATATACATCATAATAACTAAAATTGTACATCTAATGTCAATAATCCAAAAAGGTACCATGAAACAACTCAATAGCTATAATATTCCTAAAATAAATACCGCCAGCTTTGATGAAGTCAAACTCACGGCTTTCGGACAAATAATGTGCAAAAAATACATGTAAAGACTGCATAATCATTAGATAATGACTCATGTTGTGGCACCCCAGATGCCCTACTCCATTGCAAGGTCGGACTACCTTGTACACTTATGTCATTGACGTATACAACATGTTTTATAATCCTCGGATGGAATATAAAAAGGGCGCCAAGAATTTTCTTAGCTTCTCATCAGATAATATTTATAGAGGCTAATGTAAATGCATAGATGCGCCTCCATCGAATTTAGTTCCCCACATATTCAATGTTCATTCTTGATGTTGAATGGCATAAATACCCTCTTAATCTCCTTCCAATGTCTCAAATAAGCACGTGGCATGGATCCATTGACTACATCAACATATAGTAGTTCATATTTGTACCCTAGAGCCATACACTCCTCCGGATGGGTCGTCAACATTTGTCGTAACCATTCATTCAACTCTGCATCAATCATCATCCATTCTGATCGAATATCTTTTGAACCATGTTGTCGATGATTCAATAACTAAGAAGGCATTGATGTGCTGATACACTAAAAAAATTATAAAGAATTGTTCAAATTATAGACATATTTATTAACTGACATTGAAAAAGTGGATACATACCTCTCCCTCGAGGCATTTAGGTCTATTATCTAGAATATTTTCACTGATTTTGGCATAGATCTTCAGTTGCCCATCACTATGCATTGTGACAATCAAGTTACAATTGGCTTAGCGCAAAATCTTATATCACGTGATCATATGAAACATATGGATAATGATTATCATCTGATCATAGGAAATGTTAGTTTTGGTTTTGTCAATAATCCATATAATTTGATTTCACTACCGAACAATTGATATGTTTATTTACGAAGTCTCTCAATCTTGAACACATTCTCCCAACTTTGTTCAAGATGGGCATGCTCAATTCCTCATTTGCTCCATTTGAGGAGAGAATGTGGAAGATACAAAATTTCATCATAGGATTCATTTCTCAGCGTTATCTTAGTCGTTGATTCATTTTTTAGCGTCATCTTGAGATGATTTCCTACAAGGTTTACTTTAGATCTCTTTTGAGATGGTTTCCTTAATCTCCCTTAAGATGTTTCCTCTTTAAAATGTTCTTCTAATTTCCCTTAAGATGTTTCCTCTGGTCTCCCTTAAGATGTTTCCCCTGAGGAAACTAAGATTCACTCTAGGAAAGTGTGAGTGAACATTGCACTAAAGAAGATAAATCATTGGAAATGAAGTGTATCAAGAATGAAAAACGATGCACTAAACAAACTGAAAAAATAGTTTCTTCAACTGTTTTTTTAAAAAATATTCCTAACAAATTATATTATAAAAAGTTTTTAACATTTTAATCCAATTATGAATATTCATATGGATTTGATCAAATGAATTTGGTCATTTACCATTAGATCTAAGCTTATTAAATTTAAGCCGCAAGATGCTTTGAATCTTCATCTTAAGATTCTAATACGCATAGATCTAATGGTGAATGACCAAATACTGTATGATCGTTAAGGTCCAAGTGATCAAAACCGAATCCAATACACCCTTATTAACTCTTATGATATTTTTTTAAGATTGATGAGAAGCATTATATGGATAAGGAGTGGAAATTAATGTTGAAGATGTGAGTTCACATTGAATAATGGACAAAGAATGTGCTAGTTATAGTTATGTTAATGTAATGGCCCCACCCACCATGCAATTAATAGATGTAAATTTCAACATCTTCGCTTAATTTCACATCCCACCTATCATTTAATTTCTTCTGCATCATCTCCTTTTTCAATTTCACTTTAAAATGCTTTTTTAATATAATTTCATTATACATAATATCGCAAAATAACAGAATTGACTTTCATATATATAATTTAGGTATCATATAATCAGTAAATCCAAAGTAATTGATTCAATATTCTTTTTAAAGGATTCAATATCAAATTGAATTGAGAGCATAAATCATATGGTGCATCATTTTACGTTTTTACTATAACTTCATAGTTTACGAAGTAATTAACATTTAAGTTCATTTTATAAGGATGCAATCGATTTGATGGTTGTATCTTATCGATATATTAACATAAGACATAACATATTGAAAATAGATGTTTTATTATTAAATGTGGGGTAAAAGGTAGTTTTGGGATTTTAATTTTAGTGAAATTGACAATTGAATTAAATACATGATCAAAATAAAAACTGAGAGACTATCTAATTATTTATAAAAACACATAGATTCGCTAGTGTATTTGATAAAAATACAGGGACTTTATAATTATTTACCCAAATATAAATATGCATTTGATTGTCTTTAGAACTTAACAATGTAATTTAAAATATCGTGTTTTGTTAAAGAATACATGTCACATATCTCTATTTGTAAACTTTAACCCATAGATTTATGTTTACAAATAGTGCAAATCACAAAAAAAAAAATAGTTTTTAATTGAAATTACATAAATATACTATAGTAAGAAACTTGAAATTGATTTTGTAAACAAAGGTCTAACTCACCTCAAGAGGTACCTCAAAGGGTAAGGATTGTCTCACATATTTAAGGAGTCATATAGCTTCCTCATTTAGTAATGTGGGATGTCTAACACGCCCCCCTCACGCCCAATTCATTTGGTGTGTGACGCTAATATCAGCGGGAGTCCCAACATTGAACCATGGTTTTGATACCATGTAAACAAAGGTCTAACTCACCCCAAAAGGTACCTTAAAGGGTATGGATTGTCTCACATATTTAAGGAGCAGCATAGCTTCCTCATTTAGCAATGTGGGATGTCTAACAGATTTTCTTTTTTGGATAAGATGCAAATTTAATCAAAAGTATATTTAGCTTTCACGTACAGAATAATATAATCTTAAGTCTAATATTTATCAAATATGATTCTTTTTTTATGTACAATTTTATGTTGGACACCTTCAACCTGTGACATTCTATCCTTTGAAATTACATGCATCTGATTGATAAAAAAAAAACTTATCTTCCATCACTATTGGTCAAAATTAGACTTAAAATTACATTATTTTATATAAATTCAAAATTCATTATTTTTCATTATTTTTTCATAAATATATATAACATGGTTATTTTGAAACAACTTGAAAAATGACTATGAAAAGAGCTCCAATTAATTAATGTTGCCATAAAAATATAAAAATAAAGAAATACCGACGTGGAAAAGTAAAATGGCAGAGAGATAAGTAAAGTCCAGAATTGAAGATTGAGTGTGCATAGGTTTCATGGAAACCTAAACAAGATAGAAAATTTAAAAGTGAATAATCATTTGGTCCCATTTTAGTACCACCCAATAAAAAATACTATTTAATTTTATGATAAAGACATTACATTACACACACATTTAAATATATAAATTAATATAATACATTCTACTTTGACTCTATTGTGTACTATGTATTAACTCTACCCCCACCCCCAACACCTCATTGCTTGAACATAAAGCTTCTTTTTTTGACAATCAATGTACAAAGCGACAATTTTTGAGGGACCAGGCCTACAGTCGCGATAACTATACTTACGGGATGTTTGGTTGCTTCTTTTCGTACTCATGTTTATTTTTTTACTTCAAAATGGAGAGTTTTATGTGATTGATTAGTAATCATTCTATTTGTTTTTTACACCTGAAAAACAGCATTTTACAAAAGCAAAGAATCTCTTCTTTTTGTAAAAGCAGCTTTTTCCAACAGCAAACCGTAACAGCAACAGCAAGCAACAACAGTACACCGCAAACAGCAAACCGTAACAGCAAATAGTAGCTAAAACAAACGAGCTCTTATTATAGATGGTTTTCGATTCTTCTGCCTGTCAGAACTACCTTTACTATGGATGTCAGAACTATCTTTACTATGGATGGTTTTGATTTTCTTATTTTATCAATTAAGATTCAGAATGGTGAATTACCTCATTGAGTTTATATTTAATTACAAATGTAATTTGATTAATATATGATATGCGATAAAAAAAAATTTAAATTTGTTCAAAACGATTTAATCTTTTTTTTGTCCAAATCTAATTCAATTTTGAGAAGTTTTATATTGATATGTAAAAATTAAACATGTATATATATAGAAAAAAAAATTGGACTAAGTTTGATTTAATAAAAAGAAAATTACATGTGATGAAGTCGTTAGTCTGTTGGTTGAGAATTTACCTATTACCCTAGAGGTTATGGGTTTGAATCATACGGGTGAGGTTGGTTGAGGGTTTTTTTTTATCTTTAATGTAATTTTTTTTATTTAATGTATGTACATTGTGCACAACTTTTTTTTAAAAAAAAAAAAAAAGAAAATTACGATATAATTGGGCTTTCCAATGAACCAGTCTGTATTGCCACTGGTTATAGTATATATTATGTACAATCATAGTATAGTATTAATTAATTAATTACATTTGTATTTTCTTAAGCTACAATCTAAATGATGAAAAGAAAAAACTTTGATTAAAAGTCTTATTCGTAGCTTAAAATTAAGGTTTGCCTATTAAGTCTTATAAACATCTACACTTATGCCGACATCACTTATGTTTCTACTTATATATCATTATTAATGTAAACATGTTAAGGGTTGTTTATTTTACATATTGTTTGCTGTTTACTTTTGTTGGTTTGTTGTTTGTTATTGGAAAAGTTGTTTTTTTAAAAAGTAATTCACTCCTTTTGTAAAATGCTATTTTTTAAAAATATATTAACCAAATATCTAAAACTCTTCATTTCGAAGTAAAAAATGAGCATGAAAATTAACAACCAAACACCCTTAAATATACATATGAAATTAATTGAATTATGTCAATTTAGTTATAAAAAAAATTTAAAAAAAAATATGTCAATTTAAGTGTTTTTTTATAAAAATATCATATATCATTCCATTAAATCATAAAGTACGATAATTAAAAAAAAAAATACCTCCTACGCATACAGACTACAACCAGTATAAAATCCATAAAGAAAAGAAAAGAGACTATGGGGCCGTTTGTTTTATCTACCGTTTGTTGTTGTTGTTTGCTGTTACGGTTTGCTGTTTGTTGTTGCCATTTGCTGTTACCATTTGCTGTTTGCTGTTACGGTTTGCTGTTTGCTTTTTGAAAAAGCTGCTTTTCCAAAAAGCAGCTTTTCCAAAAAGCAGAGATTCTCTGCTTTTATAAAAGGCTGCTTTTCAGGTGTGAAAGGCAAACATGAGGTCACTAACCAAACACATAATGCTGCTTTTCAGATTTAAAAGGCAAATAGGAGATAACTAACCAAACACCCAAAACTCTCCCTTTTGAAATGAAAAGGCAAACAGAAGCGTGAAAAGTAGCAACCAAACAGGCCCTATAATATAAGATTCTATTGATTCGTGTTTTTATTATCATCTTTTAGAATTGTTTCTTTATTCAGATTTTCCGCTCCAATACTCTTAAAGACCGGATTGTTCGAGCAAATATTATAATTAAAAGTTTGTTACTATTTTTGTGTGTGTAATAATATGTGAAGTAAATCACAATGTAAAACCGATTGCATTATCCAATATAGTTTTTGGAAAAAGAAAAGGTATTATTAATTAATTTGAATAATAGCTTTCAAGAAAGATGGTGATGTGAGTCGTAACTCGTCAGAGAATTAGTATTAAAACGCGTCGGTGGGTCAATTTATTGACTAGAGATTTGAAGGGTGCACAAGATGACAATTTTTTTTTTTTGGACGGTTTGAGTATTTAGAAGCTATTTATTTACCAAATACTGAAATAAAACACATGTTTTTTTATTTATAAAATTTCATATATTATTTTTAATTAAGATGAAATAATATCAATCCAGTAGGAAAATTAGAAAAATTAGAAGGAATAAAATCTTGTATCCTTACAACCTACAACCACTCCAAGATCTTTCAAGAAAAAAAAAATTGACAAAAATAAAATACATGTTAGTTGCATATAATTTATGTTATGGATTCAAAGTATTTATTATTATCATTATTTATTGATTAAATTTACAATCTTTAATATTTTAGTTTTTTTTATGAATTATAGTTTTTTTATAGAAATTGGGACGAGACAGAACTTGGACGGGGTGAGCACCCGTGGCCCAAGAACTGACAAACCCGCAATATATTAATAAACGAAAAATGAGTATTTGGACAAGAGAAGAGGAAGGAGAACAAACAAAAAGAAGGGAGATGAGAAAAGTTTAGGAAAGTCAAGAGAAACGCAAGTGAGAAATACTACAAAATTTCTTCATTGTTCATTATTGACTGGATAATTTCTTCGTCTGTATGCATTTTACAATGAAAAATTATCTATAAAATAGTAAATATTTATTTGTCGATAAATGAATAATTCATTCATTTATCGATAAATAAATAATCTCGCTTAATGAATATTTTTTCCTGGTTCCAAGGATATGCATTTATCGAGGTTTTACTGTATAAATAATACATTTATGAGATGAGCGCATTCTACATCATTTAAACAATAGATTTAGGGGTGGCAACGGAGCGGGGTGGGGCGGTTTTGCATCCCTCATTCCGCCCCCAATATTTTCGGGGACGGTTTCGGAGAATTCCCAAAACAAATGTTCAGGGATTTTTTGGCACCCACATCAGTCCGCACTGTTCTCCACGGGTTTCGGGGAATCCCCAATCCCCAAATAAAATTTAAAAAATTCTCCAAACTAAAAAATTATCCAATCCCCAAATTTAAAATTCACCACGTGTTACTAGTATAAAATATCAGTTTAGAGCAGCAATAAAACGAAATTATAGAATATAACTTTAGAGTAACAATAAAACAAAATTAAAGTACTGATGTAATAAAAAAAAAACTTAGCCTGATTTATCTAAATACATGTGATATACCAAGAGAAACAATAAAACAAAATTAAAGTACTAATATAATAAAAAAAATCAACATTCAGTACTGATATATGTAAATACATATGATATACCAAGAGCAGCAACAAAACTAAATTAAATTGTTGTAGATGTAGATAATAGTAATAGTTAACTTATCACAATACTGATTATTTTTTTAATCACATTTAAATATTAATTATCTTAGATATATATATATATATACAATATTTTATTTTATTGTTTAGGATTTTTCGGGGATTTTATGATCAGTTTTTCGGGGGCGGTTTGCAGATCCCTGCGGTTCGGGGATAGTAATACCCACCCCGTCCAATTTTAATGTTCGGGACTAAAATCTCCCTCGCACCCAAAATTTTCGGTTTTTCCCGACCCTATCGGTTCGGATCCCCACGGTTTTCGAGTTTTTCCCGCCCCATTGCCACCCTAATAGATCTAAGCATCTCAGATGTCTATGAATAATTCCTCATTCCTCATTTTATACTTACTATGTGTATGAGGTTGTTATTCAATCAATTAGGTTTTTCATTTTTCTCTTTCTATTTTTCAATCTCATCTCTTAGTTTGCGTATGGTATCAGAGTTACGGTGAGAAGAAATAGATTTGAGAATATGAGAGATGAGAATGAAACAAAGTTTACAAATATCTTTGTTAGTTTTAACAATACTCTTCCAAATACTCATTCTGATCGTTTGAGCTCTTATTGCTAAGGAGAGGCTTTCATATGTCAACAATGAAGAAAAGCCTCCTACTATTGGTACAAACATTGTATCCTTTATGGTAGAAGAATGATGGTTTGTTCAGGCATGGATCCTGAATTCTATGGCCAAAGATATATCAAATCCTTTTTAATATTCATCTAGCGTTAAAAATTTATGGAAAGAGCTTGAAGAGAGATTTGGTGGAAATAATGGCCTTATGTTATTAACTTAAGCAAGATATCGATAAGCATTTGTAGGATGAATTGGTTGTTCTTAGACTATATCCTTTCTGTCACTGTGGAACATCTAGCAATTGCATCTGCAATGTTTCACAGTGAACCACATATCTAAATGAAGAGGATAAGCTTGTACAAATTTTAATAGGACTTAATGAAGCTTATGAGCATATGAAGAACCAAATCTTGTTGATGAGTCCTCTCCAAGTTTTAATAAAGCTTATTCAATGCTCCAACGAGTTGAGAAACAAAGAGAAATTACAGTTGATCATACTTTTGATATTGTACATTATATTGTGAAATCTGGAGATTCTAAATCTAATTTTCAAAGAGATGATAAAAAGAATAGATTTTGTGTTCACTGTGATACTCTTGGTCACACAAAGGAGACATGTTTTAAACTTATAAGCTATCCTGAGTGGTTCAGCCCTAAGAAGAAAAATTCTAAAAGAACTTCACAAGCACATGTTACTCATACTACAGCAAACTCAGATGTTATTAATGTTGAAATTGAAACAACACCAGAGATGTCTAAGATCATTCAAGAAGTTTATAAACTCGTGAAAGGAAAAGTTATGCTCGGATCTCCCATTGATATTCATCTTGATATGTCTGCATTTGCTAGATATTCAAGTACCTCTCCTATTCCATCTTCAATTGCATCTTCGATTGGTTTTACTAAATGGATTATCGACAACGGGGCAACTTCTCATAGAGGCCCTGATCTGCAAAATTTTTCATTCTTTTACTTCGGTTCCTATTAAGCATTTCGTCATTATGCCAGATGGAACAAATCAGCAAGTGATTAATATAGGAGAAGTATTAATCAGTGATACTTTTAGTCTTACAAGTGTACTTCATGTACCACGGTTTTACTACAATTTGCTTTATGTTAGCCAATTATTGTAGCAATCGAAGATAGTTGTTATCTTTCAAATTGATTATTGTTGTTTACATGACCTATAAACACAAACTATACTAGTGGTGGCTTGGAGACTAATTGTCACGTTTGTGTCTAAATTTCTAGAATTTATATCTTGATATTAGTATATACTATAATTATTGGGTATGTGATATTAATTTGGTGCTATACAAAAAGTTTGGAGTTAATTTGATGGTTTTATGTCTAAATTAAAAGTTTAGGATAATTTTTAAAAAATTATAGAAAGATGGAGGATCAAATGTGATATTTGCTAAATTTGGATATATATCTTCCAAATTCATCCAGAATCTTTTCCTTTTAAATTCATCAGTTTTCTCTGAACCGTTTCTCCACCGTTTCTTTGATTTATGGAGTTTCGACCGTCCGAATCACTCGAAATTTAAAACATAGCATCTTTATACATAGATCTAAATCCTAACCGAAGAGTTTTTGAGTTTCGACAGTGTTTGGAGGGAAAGTCTTAGATAGAATTTAGAGGAGAATCGATCGGGTGTTTTTTCTTTAATTAGTAGCCAAGGTAAGTAACTATTAACTATATTTTGAATTTTATGTATATAGATATATATATAATCAAAGAATTTTCAGAAATTGATATTTTAGGGTTATGCATGAATTTTGTAAAATTGAGGTTTTTCATGATTTTGCTTTTTATTGTGAAATTATGGTTCAAATGAAGCTATTGACTATGCTTTTATGTGAATTTCAGATTTTACTTGATTATGTTGATTTAAGGCTTAATTTGATTGATTAACTTTGGAATTTTTATTGATTAAGGATTGATATTTTGAATAACTATGGTTATTTTTACAAAAGAGCTAATTGAAGCCAGATGATTTATGGTTATGAAATAGTTTGGAATTTGATTGTGAAAGGAAATTTGAGCACGTTATGGTTTTATGATTTTATATCCATCAAGAGTTATCCGGATCGGTGGTTTTATATTTGAAGACCATGATCAGTGAGGGACATGGCCTGTGTACACAGTCTGAAGACCTATTGGATATGGCAGTGAAGTGTCGGGTAAGATCATATGGGATAGGCAATGTTAAGAGACGTCTCGACTATATATGTGGTTATGAATTGATACTTAAGGGGAGAAACTCGAGGATGGATATAATGTTTTAAGTTCATTTGGATTATGTTTTCGGTTATGATTGATTTTGATATAAGGTTTTACGTTTGATTGAATACGAGTTGGTTTGATAAAACACTTATATGATTACAAGTTGGTTTGATAAAACATTTATTTGATTATAAATTGGTTTGATGAAACGTTTATTTGTTTTGATTCGTTCTGATAAGATGCATTATATATATAAAGTTATGTGAACTTAAGTTTTGAGTATATGTTATAAGGTTTTGATTAAATCCCTTTATAAATGTATATATGCAGCTATGTTAAGTAAAGTTGGTTTTTTATAGCCGATAGTTTCTTACTGAGATTTTTGTCTAACGTTTTTAAATGTTTTAATGTTTTTAGGTGAGAAAGTACAGGATATAGAGAAGATTACCGACCGATTATGCGAGGTTTGGAAGTTGGCTGCTTATTGTTAGAATTATGGTTAGAACTTTGATATTTCAATAAGAATATAATGGAGTTGGTAAATATATGTTGAGGTCCTCGAATGACTAATGTAGTAGGAATATGAATTATTTTAGAATATATATTACAGAGGAAGGCCAAAATAAATAAATAAATATGATATTATGATATTTGGATAAATTGGAGACTCCTAAGTATTGATTATGATCTTTCTATTTCACGTTCGATGCCGATTGAGGCCGTCTAGGGTCGGGTGTGACACTAATGGCTTATATAGGTTATCAAATGCTTATTTCCTCAGACACGTGGACTAATAAGAAGACATCTAAAGCCATCTCGGATTAGAACTCGTCAATCCCTCCGAGGATTAAGGAATTCCAAATCAGATATAATACAATTTAACTAAAATACGTCCAACTGCCTTCGGAGGAGTCCAATGAGAACCTCATCAGACGGATTTATTTATGTACACCTTACAAATATGACCTAACACCATAATCAAACATCTATTGCAATTACTCCTAGATTTCTTGATACTCTGTCTAAACTCTGGTAACTTAGGAGCGTCAATCAACGGCCTCACACTGATCATATTTCTATCTTATTTCAGGTATCAGAATGGTACCTTCAAGCAACAGAATAATACCTCATAGATTCTCTCGTATCAAATTGGCGCGGTGAGCGTGGATCAAACTAACCAAATGGCCATGGCTCATCAAGGAAACACAACTAATCTGACATCCTCACACCAACATGTCACCTTTTTAGATGCCACAACAACTCAATAAGTTTCTTTCATATTACCTCGGACACCAATCGGCATATTAGTGAATGTTTGGGGTCCATGGAACTTTCCAACAGAGAATTCATAGACAGGATCACCAAGTAACTTCTTTATACGATGAGCACTATTCAACAAGCCACATACGAGTAGGCAACTGTGACAGTCGAACTATAGGAAAAACTGATTGCATCAAAAGAGGGCATCAGGTTGGCAAAAAAGTAAGATTCAACGGCCTGTTCCACCAATCAGAATATTGAAAAGAACTATTTGTGGAGGGGGAATGACGAAAAAGGCAAAGCACCATTACGAGCTTCCACAAAATCAGCAGACTTTCTAATAACAAAGCTGAAATCAGACAAAGGATAAAAGCAAATAAAGAAGCATCCACATTAAAGACCACGGGTTAAAAATTAAAGTGTTGAAAATTATAAATGTTTGAAAATATAAAATGATGTAATTATTTGATAAATATAAAAAATAAATACTAATTTTAAAAATATTAATTCATAATGTTTATCTTAATTTTAACTTTAAGTTAAATATTTTAATTTACTAAAATAATGATTTTATTGATTTAACTAAAAAAATTTAAGATAATAATATATTAATTTTAAGTGCTTGATTTAGTTACAAGATAACCCCTAAAGAATGGAGTATTGATTGGTTTTTGGTTAATATGGACGATTTTAAACCGATTTTCTATTTAAATGAATGTATAGAATTAACCGAGTTAAGCAGCAATATTTACGTAGACGGTGACTGACCAAATGGATTTTGTCTTGGTCATTGTCCAAGTGAACATCACCACCAAGTTGAATTTGTGATGAGTTTCAGTTGAACCAAGTACTTTAGTCCAATTATCACAACTATGAGTAAGAGTATCAATGATTTTACAAAATAAATTTTGTTCTGTTAGACCACTAAAGTAGTTTTACTCAATAGAGTCATTAAAATAGCAAATTTATGTCAATAAAGTAAACTATGATCATATCCGACAAGTAGAACCACCAAAAAAACCAATGTGACCGTCATGTCAACAAAAACTCACACTATGTCTAACATATGTCACCACGTGGCCACATGATAACATATGACAATTAAAAAATATTGATTTTACAATCTTAACTCGTAATGTGTATCCCAAATTAATGGGATTCATTTTTTTTTTTTTTATTTGCTAAGTGGCACCATATGTCAAACACAGTTGCGTTTATATAGATCCTGATGACCACGTAAGTTTGGTCATTCATCGTTAGATCTAGGCGGATTAAATATAAGCCTTAAGGTGTTTTTAATCCCCACTTTAGGATTTTAATCCGCCTAGATCTAACGGTGAATGACCAAATTTACGTAGTCATCAGGATCTATGTGAACGCAACTGATGGCAAACATATGGTAAGGTGTTGTTGACATAACTTAACAATAAAAAAAACTACTTTAATAACCATCTATACTCAAAAACTCTTTACTTGAGTGAAGATATAAACTTTTTACCCTTTTTTTTAAACAACAAGAACGAGAAATAATCATTCTTATTTACATTTCTTGCTGAAAAATGCATCAACCAATTGTTCATTACCATTAAAATACATTTTCATCCCTAAATCCAATAAAAGAATTTTTATTAAAATATCATAATTAAATATTTCATTTTATTCATATTTATTTTCATAAAACGCATGAACTTTAAAGTGCCAAACTATGTTAAGTTTAAAACCCTGGTGTGAAAACTTACTATAGGGATGCTACCTAATTTGATAAATGGTATATATAACAGTATTAACTTTTAATATTTGCTAATTAAAAATAAAGAAGTCACACCAATTAAGATTGATTTTAGTAGTTAAGGGTCTCAAGTCGCTTAAATTAAAGAGCTTAAAAAGGCTCGGACATGGAGAAATCGGATAAACTATAAAAAAAAAAATGTAGAGAAGTCAGGTTTAAAATCTTGAATCTCCAACTTCATTTTATGAGTGATCCAATTGAATTATTTCAGGCCCAATCTCTCCATGTTTGAAATGTCGAATTGTTACTAGTCAATCAATTAACATGCAAAAGTTTTCTGATGTAAAATTAGGATATTTAACATTGTGAAGTTAGTCTTCATTTAATTCTCCTTTTTGTATTTCATATTTAGTTCTCCTTTTGTTTGTTTTTTTAACTCTAAAAAGTAGAATAGAAATGTTTGATTATAATTAAATAAAACTAAATAAGAACAACCGCACCAAACAGCCCCACAGACTTATAGTTTAAAAAGAAGTTATATAGTGATCCGGACCAACTAGTCGTGGACCACTCGGATGTTAACACATCATGTTGATGCACATCTGAGTCGTCCAAGACCAGTTTGATACACATTCTAGTTTAAAACCTTGGTATGTAAGAAAATGGCTGTCAAATGAAATCTTTTCTTTTGGATATGCTTTAATAAAGTTCAAACAATTTGAGTTCAGTGCAATTTTTTGGCATAAGAATCTCAAAGAAGAGAAACTGAAACAAACTGTCTGTGTCAGGAATGAGAATGTACTATCTAATAATATTGACAGTGAAAATATTAATAATAAGTTAACCAAAGGGTGCTCACAAAAAATAAATAAAAATTATAGACATGAAATACAGAACTAAGAAAAAATATAAATACAGGGAGCTAAAACAAGAAAATAAATATAGGGAATAAATGGTACCAATAAAGTACGAAAAATAAGCAAAAGCAAGAGGGAAAGAATCCATTTTACAGCTAAAATGTTAAATCCATCAACTGAATTTGTTGGGATTTAATTTCTGCGACGACAAAAGCAAACAAGGAGAAAATGGACACAACCTTTTGTCTCTTCAACCATGTGCTAGCCATGTGTTATGTTGGGTTCTTTCTGTTAGGTCTCTTTTCTTGATTAAGACACATGACTCCCACATTTCCAATCACCTTTTTCTTTTTTGCCTATAGCCCTGAATTATACTGCTCCTAACATTATGACGGTATGGTCTCTAAACTTCGATCATGGCATAAAAGTTCTTGAATTTTACATTTTACTAACATTAAAGTCCAAATCAAATAAAAATCCTTCAAAAATTTAACAATATGATGACTTGAAAATAGGTATTTTACTATAATTTATGGCGACATGGATGAAAAAAGAGTCAATGATTTAGTCAAACTAGTCCAGATCATCATTGTTTTATTTATTTTTTAAAAGGATTTTCTTTGATTTGGATTTTAATATTAGTATAATGTAAAGTTCAAGGACTTTTATGTCAAGAAATGAAATTCAGAGGTAATGTTAGTAGTAGCGGTATAGTTCAGACTATGAATATGGTTTACCCATAAAACATATCTTCTTCAATATATTGTGTGCCCCATTTTATCTACACTACTTTCTTTACAATACCTTTCTAAGTGGTGGCCTATTCCTTTCCACCAACAATGGCCAAAGCCAACTTGGTACAGATGGTGGTCCTATTCAATTCATCCCAACTATGAGTAGCTAATAATAATTCTGCTTATATCATTATATGCCATTTGACTAATTAAAGTTGGCTTGAGCAAAAAGGGTTTCTAATCGCTTAAACTAGGTCTCGAATTTGATTCCTAATATATGCAACAATAGGGTTTAATTGGGAGTAAAGCCACTAAAGGGTGTCTAATCAACCAAAAATCAATTATTTAGATTCATCTATGAAGAAAAAAATTATACATCATGATAGCAGAGAAATGCTCAGACGACAGATGCTATGAGGTAAGGGCAAGGTCGAAACAAATGTTGGGTTAATTAGTGAATGAGGCAAAATGAAGCAATAAATATTTGTCATAAAAAATTTGCTATAATAAATAATGGTATTCATGTTTGTATGATAACAGTTAACCTGATCAGTCTCAGACAAGTTTCAGTTCCTCGCTTCTTTCATTGGCGGAAGCCTTTGCATCTGGGAGACCCTTTAACACCTGTATTATTATAAATATATAAATAAATGAAAAAGGAAAAAACTATGGTGAAAAATGAAAATGTTGTCAACGTGCCAATCATACATGAAATAGTAATGGGTCATATACCTGATAAAGCTGCCAAGAAGCAAAAGCATCTGTGGCAGCATACTCAAGTTGCTGCTTTGACAGAACATCTACTTCCCAGTTTCCCAATCTGATTTTATTTGGCTTCTGAAGCTGCAAGTTTAGGCATTGATATTAGACATCTCATTCCTGCTGCTCTGAGGAAAATTGCTGTGTCTAGTTATAGGTACATTATTTACAACAAAATGCTTAGTTTAGTATCAAATTCTATAAGATGACTTCCCAGAACTAGACTCTCATTTATAGTCTTCTACAGCCCAAATTATAATTCCTATAGTTCGGTATAGAATTTATGACCAGTAACATGAACAATGCATGAAAGCTTCTTTTTCAGAGCTTGCCTTTATTTGTAAAAAGTTGTCCCTTCACATTTGCAGCTAAAAGAAGTTTTAACTCAGACATCTGGCATGTGAATGATCCAGCAATTACTGACATACCAAAGGTGTTTTTGTATCAATTACAACAAAGTAAAACAATCAGTGCAATAGATGTTGTCAAAATGCACGTCATAGTTATTAAAGGCGCACGACACACTAAGGCAAAGGGGGTCCCGGAGCCTTGGCGCACAGAGCCAGCATGCACCTGAGCAACTGGAGGCGCATTAACAAAATAAAATTTATAAAACTATAAGTGATAATATTTAAACTATAAGGGGGTGTTTGGTTCACAAGGGTAAGGGAAAATGAATCAAGAAAGGGAAACTAAAGGAAAGGAAAGGAATAAGCATTAATTCCCCTATGTGTTTGGATATGTTTAGGAAAGGGAATGGGGTAAAGGGAATCCAATTCCCTACAGGGCCTGGGGTAATGGGCTTAACCTAAAGTGCGGTAAACCCATAATCTAAAATGGGTAAAGGGAATGAGTTTTTTTTTAAACAAACAAGAACAAAGGGAATGAAACCCTCCCATTCCCATTCCTAAAGACCCCGAACCAAACGCCCCCTAAGAAATGACAAATTCTAAAATCAAAAATGCAATAAATACTAAAACATGACAATATTCTTAATCATAAATAAATTCTAACATGCAATAAATCCCATATTCTAAATCTAATGTTCAGTTGTTCAATAAATAGTAAATATCGACTAATAGCTACTTCTCAGGCTGTTCTTGAAATTCTCTGCGCTTCACTTTCAAAAAGAATTCTATGTTGCTTCCTTGATCACTCTATTATTTTTCACATATGCAGTATGCAATTGCTCTGTTCTGTTTCCTTTGCTTCTTTCTCTCCTCTTTTTCTATGTTGTGTGGTATCTCTTCAAACTCAAGTGTATCTTCCTTTTTTTCTTTTTTATTTATTTTGGAAGCTAGATGTGTCTTTAGTCTAATGGTGAACATTAAACTCTTTTAAAAACCCTAAACATGTACGTGACCATGGCGCGCCTCTTATTGCCGTGCCTGGCGCACGCCACAGTTACAGCACCTGTTATAGGGGGTGCTGAGGCGCCTTTGGCACGCCATTAATAACCATGATGCACTTGCATCAAGCATCAATATGGTCTGAGGTTAAATACTGAAAGAAGTATCAAACAAATAATAGTGCACGCAACACCAGATAAAAATCCAGATTTCCTAGTTGATTAAATCTTAACAAGTGGCATCAATTGAATGTAGCTCAAGTGGTACGTTTCCAAAAAGTAGAGATGGAAATCTTGGTTTCAAACCTAACTTCTTCAATCCCCATCGCCTAGTTATCAAAGAATCACAATAAGTAGCATGCAAGTGATTGGTTATATAAATTAAGAAAAATTGGTTACATACAGAAGAAAAATTGCAAAGACATCATTAATTTAAGAACTTGACTTCCAGGAATTTTTGCCAACACCATTAGCTAGATGGAGATAAGTACCTCTTTGCAAACAAGAATCTCAGTTAAAGATTGAAGACCCCAACTTTTCGGTTCCCCGCCAAATTTTTTATTTGCCAGAAAGGAAAGGTCCTCCACTGCTTTGACAGACACTCGATAGTCTCTAAAAACCTTACCAGAATCACCACTAATGCCAACTCCAACCTGCAATATGATGAACACCACACAAATAATATAATTGAAACATATGGACAAAAGCAGATAATTCATATGCATAAGGAAACTTAGGCAAGAGATTTTACTAACTTTTAAAAGCGTAGAATCCTCAAGAAGAAACTGCAAGCTCTCAGGGATACCAGAATGAACGATATGCATCACATAACAATAGCCAGTTCCGCTGCATAACTGCATTACTGCAGCCTTTCCAGGCAAAACACCTGTAAAATGAGATTTTTCTCAAAATAGATAAATCATTAAGTTCTTTAATCCATCAGTGTGACATTTAACCTCTCCATAGATGCAGTCATCCACTCTTTCAAAGTTAGTTCATAATAGCCAGCCACGCTCTTTCTTAAAGTTTGTTCACAGGTTACATGCAATGTATAGATGCCCTAACAATATCATTTCACAAAAAGCTTGCTAAAAGTTCTGCTGAATATTTCTGAGAGTACATAATACAAATATGGATACTGCATAAGTATGATGCCATAAAATCCTATTTCATCTTTTGCATAAAGGTCCAAAAAGAGATAAACAAATTCAAGGTTTTGTTAAAGGCATAACTTAGCAAGTTCTACGAGAAAGGATCAATATCATATGATTGAGACAGAAAGGGAATGAAAAATTTATCAGCTTTCTTGATTGTCGAATTGCTATTTTAAAATATAATAAATGTCTTTGAAGCCCACTCAAGATTATAAAAAAAAAAGTTACAATTGATGAGATGGTTAAATTGCAAGAAAGACAAGTTTACAAAGGTGAATATAAGAAAATGGCAACGTGAAAGCAGGGGCAAGGAACAAATTTCAAGCAAATGGTCGTTTAAGGTTCCCATACTCTTGTCCTTCAAATTCATACGTAAAGATTGATCAAGGAATAAATTTAAGGGATCTCAGCTTGTACATAATTAGAAAAAAAAAAAAAAGTTCAAGGAAGCATGTCTAGATCAAGGCATAACATGTATGTCCCAGGCAGCATCATGACTAAATTTTGCAAGCTATCATAGGAAATTTGCTGAGACATGGACATGTCTGGACTTGTTTCACGGTTGATTACTTAAGTAGAGGGGTATGCAGAAACCTAAAACACTGCATCACCAAGGAAAAATGACTGGCAAACAGTCACTAATGCTGATATAATCCTGAAGACAAATTTTTAACGCTTAAAAGATAGCAAGGCTCAGGAAGCAAGAATTCCTTCAGTTGAACAGCAACAGCTGTTCAAATTCCCAAAACAAATCCGAAAAAATATTGAGGAAGCTGAATGAAGATCACTTTCGAAAAGTAAAGGGCATGCAACTGATTCATAATCATATTTCAATGTAAACAGAGCAATCTTTAAAAATATGGAAAACAGTGCAAAGAACTCAGCATCTGGAAAGTGGAAACAAAGTGTGCGTCTTAGATTCCAGGAGACCCCAAACAATTCTGCATAAGGCTTTTCAAATATGCCTTGTCTAACATTTTTAAACATAATCATTCTCCTATTTATGGGAGTAAAAAACCCTTATGTTCATTGCTAGTCGCTACTTACTATGTCCCTTTATTTCAAATATGCCCTGTCTGAGAGTTGCTTTTGATTTTTATTTCAAATATGCACTGCCACATCCATAAGATGTCGGTGGCGGAGATGCGTATGTTGAGATGGATGTGTGGTCATACAAGAAAGGATCGGGTGAGTAATGAAATAATTAGGACAAAAGTAGGGGTCACATCTATTGAGAATAAAATGAGAGAAAACCGACTAAGGTGGTTTGACCATGTGAGACGTAGAGCACTTGACGCGCCGGTTAGGAGAACCGAAGAGTGGCAAAGGGATGTAGTGGTGAGGGGTAGGGGAAGACCTAAGCAAACTTGGAGGAGGGTGATCGAGAGTGATATGAGTTTACTGGGAATTGAGGAAAATATGGTAGTGGATAGGACAGAGTGGAGGGAGCGAATTTGTGTCGCTGACACGACTTGATTTCACGGTTTTATATGATGGTTCATGTTAGCCGACCCCGAATCATTTCGGGACTAAGGCTTTGTTGTTGTTGTTGTTGTATACAGCAAAACCTCAAGAATAGAGGCCAAGGGTTGTTCAACGCATGAGTTATGCAGGACATGACTGCCGAAATATCAGCTTCTCTTATCTATTATCTCTAGGATCTGAATTTTGAAATGTTGCAAAAAAAAAATATATAAAGAAAGCAGTAAAATTAGTGTAAAGCAGTAACATATTGATAGCCCTATGTTTACTGTAAACAACAGTGGTTAAAAGTATTGATCGTCACCAAACTTTGAGGACAATTTCATCAATGTACTAATTTCTGTGCCAAAAAAAAAAAACCTAAAATTATTAGATTTCAGAAAAACTAAATCCAGCTAACTTTGGCAAATTTCTTGTCTGCTTGACATTGTAATAAAACAAATATGATACTTGATATATAAGGACTACCTAGCTAACTGAATTTGACTTTTCCGAAATCTAATTGAAGTTCAAATTTTTTTGGCACAGGTTCAAGTTTTGTGGTCGTGATGAAACTACCGTCAAAGTTTAGAGGCAACCATTGCAACCTTAAACTATAATCAAAGTGAATAGAACTAATTGAACCATATTTATCATTGAATCCATTGCTCTTTTTTTTTAATAAAAAACGCAAGAAAACTACATTCAAAATAAATGTAGTAATTTCATCCAAAAGGCATCCTTAACAAAATTATAATTCCCACCCCTAAACACAGAACATACATTAGACCACATTAACAGGTAACTGACACCACCATACATGATATCGAAATAAGTCAAGAAAGTAAAGTAAAATTACTAATGATATGCATCAGTTTGCATCCATTAGATGAAGCATCACAAATAGGAGGGAAAAAATTAATGTCAAAGCATGAGAAAAACTGAGCAAACCTCTTTTAAAGGTAGGTCTCCACTCAATATCAAATCCTATAATAACTGGATCCGTTTCTCCCCTTTTGGATTTAAAACTGTGTAAAAGCTCCCTTGCTGCATTTTCTACCTCTGCTGGAGTCCTGCTGTACAAGATGCGACCTCCAAACTTAAATGCAGGATACTTCATCTTTATGTTAGCTGTTACTCACAACATAAATAACCTTGCAACGTTACAACATATGATCTAGTTTGGGACAACTTGATTTCTAAATGAAAGTTAGAAAAAAAAAAAGATAAGCATGTATTAAGGACAGAATGAATCGAGGTTCATCTCCAATGATGAAAGATGTTCTCCCAATTTACAACTTGATTATGAACTATACAAGACAAATTAAAAAATTCAAAATTTCCATAAACCAGCTCGACATTGTTGTAATATTGCTATAACTAATGATAAAGAACCAGTAATAGCTCAGTTTGGACACCTGTAGTACCTCATTTAAGCATTCAAAATTAATGTATAGATAAAACATATAACAATTCTACTTCCAGCACTGACTTAAAAAAAACTATCATCAAATTCAAAAAATCCATACTAGAAGCAGCGATTCTATGGAAGAAATTCGATCAAGAAAATTGAAAAGAAATACATAATACAAGTACCTTGACAAGGAGACAGCGAAAACGGTGTAGAGAGACCTCCCAGAACAGAACTGGGCAACTGGCGGCGGGTTTTGCAGAGGGGAATGTCGTTTAGGGGAGATGGAAGTCGTTTCATGGTACCTGAAGAAGAGGTAGACGTGGATTGGAGAAATGTAGCTTCAATAGCATCAATTGCTTGTAGGTCTTCGTCAGTGAGAGGTTGGTCCAAGTCTGGAACTGAAATAGATGGAAAAGAAAATGAAGAAGAAGAAGGTGAAGGAGAAGAGACGGTGTTATAGTTCTGTCGGGTGTGCATAGTCAATTCGATTATCGGGAAGCCAATCGGAAAGGCGAGAGAATTTGATGAAGGTTTCAGCTTTATGAAAGAAAATGGAACTTTGTTTCGGCTATTTCGCGCTTACGATTACTGTGAATATCAATTTTCCAGAATATTAATTCATCTTCATAAAGTCGAATTTATTTATTTATTGGTAAAGGCTTAATACACAAATAACCCCCTGAATTTGTTTAAATATTACAACTGTCCTCTCCAACTTTCAATTGTAACAATTTACCCCTTGAACTTGTCTAATTGTAACAATTTACCCCTTAAACTTGTCCAATTATAAAATATAACCCCAAATTGCTAACATGGACGGCAATTGAAGAAACGCGTGAAATGCAAAATCCGCAACGCTCGTGAAGTGTGATAATAAGATCTTTGGCGTGATACGAATCCGACGAAACGCTTTTACTGTTGCTTCAAGTACGGGGTAAAAAAATTCCCAATTTGGGGTTATGTTTTACAATTGAACAAGTTTAAGGGGTAAGTTGTTAGAATTGAAAGTTGAGGGGGGCAGTTGCAACATTTAGACAAGTTCAGGGGGTTATTTGTGTATTAGGCCATTGGTAAATTATACTTATGGTCGTCCAACTTTGACCTTACTTTTTTTTATGACCCTGAATTTTAAAAGGGTTTTCCTATTTACCACCCTAAATTACTTATCACCGTCCTCATTTGGATAATTTTATCCTTTGCATAAAAAAAAATTCAAAAAAAAAGAGAAAATTTCAAAATTTGGCCTAAACGGATGCGGCATCCGCCCGACCCATGGAGGGAACGGATGACGCATCCGCCCCCACCATGGTTGGGGCGGATGCGACATTCGCCCGTCCTATGGTGGGGGCGGATGCTCCATCCGTTTCCGTCATGGGTCGGGCGGATGCCGCATCCGTTTAGGCCAAATTTTGAAATATGCAAAATCGTAAATTTTTTAGTGACGCAAAATACTAAATCGTTCAATTTTTTGTGATGAAAACTGCAAAAACGTCATGAAAAATATGTATTATTTTCATGAGTACTTTGATAAAAAAAATGTAAATTTTAATGTTTCCGACTCGTAATCATCCATTTTCAGGGTTCGGACTGTCACACATCAATTATTTTCATAATTTTAATTATTGTTGTTCGAGTTTATGATTTTGGAGAGAGAATTTTCAGTTTTTGATCAAAATTATAAGAATGGCAAAAAAGTCCAAATGGGAGCGGTGATAAATAATTTGAGGGCGGTATTTAACAGCTCACAATCAGGTATTAAAGCTCTTTAAATTTTGTATTTTAGTAATATAATACCGTCTTTTATCATTGAACAAATCAAAATCGCTGTTGATAATTCAAAATAAATATATATATATCAAAAATTAAATTTATTATGGAATCACTATTTTTAAAAAAAAAATTGTAAACCTTATTTTGGAGTTTCTTCATTTAACCAAACAATACATAAATCACTCCACATTTAAAAAGTTCAAGAATCAAAATTTATTAAGATATTATGTCTATTGCCTATAGATTACATACCTTAAAGAATATTGCAGGGACATACTTTGGACGTGTGGATTAATGTCACACCTTAATCTAGAGGACACAGTGACTGTTCAATCCAATAATAGAATATTTTTCGATGATGTGAATATTTGGAGTGTAAGTTTAGTGGTGATAGGAGTAGGGAGGCAGGAACAATCACCCTAGATGGAAGAGTTGTTCAGGCCTCGGATTGCTTCCAGTATTTAAAGTTTATTATCCAAACAGATGGAGAAGTAGATGAAGTTAAACCTGGTTGGTCGAAGTAGAAGAGTGATACGGGTTTCCTTTGTGACCCCGGCATGCCTAATAGATTGAAGGGAAAATTCTACCGTACGGCAATCATACCAGCATTGTTATATGGTACGGAGTGTTGGGCAGTGAAACCTTGTCACATTCATGAGATGTCGGTGGCGGAGATGTGTATGTTGAGATGTATGTGTGGTCATACGAGAAATGATCGGGTGAGTAATGAAATAATTAGGACAAAAGTAGGGGTTACATCTATTGAGAATAAAATGAGGGAAAACCGACTAAGGTGGTTTGGCCATGTAAGACGAAGAGCGCTTGATGCGCCAGTTAGGAGAACTGAAGAGTGGCAAAGGGATGTAGTGGTGAGGGGTAGGGGAAGACCCCCTCTCTACCGTTCTGTCCACAACCAGCCAAGACTCATCTTCATCCACTGTCAACTATTTACAGCCGCCCCCCTTCGATAACCCCTAAACGAGTGCCGCCCTCCATACGACCTCCTAACCCAGCGGTTCAGCAATTCAACAAGCCATGGACAATCTACCAGATGCAATTCACCGGATAACCCTAGAAGACGAAGCTACAGCAGGTCTGATCCTACAATCCGAAGACACCATGCCCCCTCCCAGACCAACGTCCTGGAGCTTAGTTGGCACTTTTGTGACTTCAAGAGGTATTAAAACCCAGTTTATGAAAAACGTCCTAGCAGATTTGTGGAGTCCGTCAAGAGGAATTTGTGTAATAGAGCTGGGACCAAATTCCTACCAATTTGAATTCTTCCATCCAGTTGAAAGGGATAGGGTTCTAAAGGGAGGCCCTTAGACCTTTGAGCAGCAATTGCTACTATTAGCCCCCCTGGAGCCAGGTCAGGAACCGAAATCTGTTGAGCTGCACAACACTGATTTCTGGATACAGGTACACAAAATCCCAGTTGGTCTAATGTCAGAAAGGGTAGCAGTTCACATTGGGAATTTCTTAGGAAGCTTCGTGGAATCAGACCCAAACAACTTCACGGGAGTAGGCAGAACCTATCTAAGAATAAGAGTATCAGTTAATGTCTTTCAACCTTTGAAGAGAAAGCTAAGAATAAGCAAAGAAGGTGGTGAATTCTCCTGGGTGTGTTTCTGCTATGAACGACTATCGACCTTCTGTTTTTTCTACGGATGCATTGGACATTCAGATAAATTTTGTGAGTTGTTGCTCGATGTCCCGGATCCAGATAAAGCCGAAAGGGCTTACTCAACCTCATTGTGCGCCTTATCCTGGAGAGCTGCACAACAGGTACAATCTAAATACTTACTCTCATGTCCACCAAAGTTGCAGGAAACCACATTCACTACTTCAAAGACAAGGTATGGCAATTTTAGAGCTACTTCAGTCCAAAAGCAGAACAGTACCCCGGGGATAGATACAAGCTCGGGGGAAATCAACATCTCAGACCCTAAGAAAAGACGCCAGGAGGAACCAGAATCCCAAACTACAAACATGGAGGAGGAATCTCTGCTTCTCTCAAACCCGATAAGTGGAAAGTACCAATCAGCTCAGACAAAGAATGATAAAGAGGTGGGTCCTGGTGTCCAGGCCCGCCCGGGGCAATGAGTTCTCTAAGTTGGAACTGTCGGGGGGCGGGCAATCCTCATACAGTTCGTATGCTGAAGGACCTAGTGTCCAAAACAAAGCCCGAGTTTGTGTTCTTAAGCGAAGTTAAGTGTAGTAGAGAGAAAATTGAAACAATAAAGAAGAAGATCGGATACGAGGGGCTTTTTATGGTAGAAGCAGTCAACTATGGAGGAGGTCTAGCTCTCTTCTGGAAACAGAAAAATTCAGTTAATTTACTACGCTACTCGCGGAACTATATTGATGTGGAAATAAATCTTTCAGGCCAAGAACCATGGAGATTGACGGGTTATTATGGCCACCCAGAAAGATCACGTAGGAAAGATTTTTGGGATCTAATTATGCAGCTATCAACTCTCTCTTCTCTTCCATGGGTTATAATTGGGGATTTTAACGACATCAGGTCACAAGATGAAAAATTCGGAGGTGTTCGTCAGAGCCCAACGTTGATAAGAGGTTTTAATTCAGCCATCGAATCAAGTGGATTATCAGACATTAGTCTGGTAGGTTATCCTTTTACATGGGAAAGGGGGCGAGAATCTGGCAGGTTAGTAGAAAAAAGGATAGACAGAGCTCTTGCTTCTTCAAACTGGCGACTCAGGTTTCCTAAAGCTAGATTAATAAATGAAGAAGTCTCTTGCTCAGATCATACAGCCCTATTTTTATCGTTATGGCAGAACAAAATTCAATTGAAGTAAGGGTTCAGATTTGAGAATGCTTGGTTACATGAAAGTGATTGCAGGGACAGAGTCGTAACAAGTTGGCAGCCCGAGGTTGATACTCTTCTCCCTAATAGGCTAAAGGACTGCGGTTCTTCACTGTTCCAATGGGGCAATGAACTGAGGAATCATTTTAAGCTGAAGGTGGAAAAATGTAAATCAGTAATCCGCAGTACAAAAAGAAGAAACGATGCTGAATCAGTCCAGGCTTATAAGGAAGCGAAAGAAGAACTGGACACATTGCTGAACCAGAAAGAGAGTTATTGGGGGCAGCGGGCCAAACAACAATGGCTAAAAGGGGGTGATTTAAACTCAGGCTTCTTCCATAAAGCAGCAACAGTGCGTCGAAAGAAAAACTTACTTCTCAGGCTAAAAGGGAATGACGGAGAATGGAGGGAATGGGGGACTGGACTTGACGATATCATCACCTCCTACTTCAACAATATATGTACATCTGAGCTATGTGATTCGGACCCTATAATAGCTAACATCTCATGCAAAGTAACCGAAGCAGATAACGAAGATCTTCTCAGGCCGTTTACCCCAGAGGAAGTTAAAAGTGCAGTCTTCTCAATGCATCCTAAAAAGAGTCCTGGACCGGATGGTTTCAACCCATGTTTTTACCAAAAGTTTTGGGGAATGGTGGGTGTGAAAGTAATAGAGGCTTGTCTCCAGTGGCTCAATTCGGGTGAATTACCGGAGGAAATTAACGAAACAACGCCGGTTTTGATTCCAAAGAAATCTGTTCCTGAATATTCCTCTGATCTTCGTCCTATTTCCCTTTGTAATGTAATTTACAAGATAATATCAAAAGTTTTGGCAAATAGGCTCAAGACAGTACTCCCTAGCATCATATCAGAACAACAGAGCGCCTTCATACCAGGAAGATTGATTACGGACAATGTAATGTTAGCTTTTAAAGTAAATCACTATCTCAATAGGAAAACCCAAGGGAAGGTGGGGTTTGCATCGCTGAAATTAGACATGGCTAAAGCGTATGATAGGGTGGAATGGAAATTTCTTGAAAAAATGATGCTCAAACTGGGGTTCTCTTCATCATGGGTTCAACTAATAATGCAATGCGTCACCAAAGCAAAATATAGGATCATCAATGGACCACATGTGCTTGGCCCTATCACTCCACAGAGAGGACTAAGACAGTGTGACCCAATCTCACCATATCTATTCCTAATATGTGCAGAGGGCCTGTCCACTGGATTGTCTGCGCTAGAATCAAGAGGAAGAATTCATGGATGTGCGATAGCATCTCAGGCTCCAGCAATAACCCACCTATTTTTTGCTGACGATAGTTATCTGTTTTTCAGGGCATCTATTGAAGAAAGTGAGGCCATACGACAATGTCTTAAACAATATAAAGAAGCTTCTGGGCAGAAAATTAATCTCAATAAATCCACCCTCCACTTCAGCAAGAATGTGCCAGCAGTTGTAAAGATGAGTATTGGAACCAACCTTGATGTGGAAATATTAACAAGTCCGGGAAAATACTTAGGTCTCCCATCACTGATTGGAAGAAATAAAAGGAAGGTTTTTTAGTACATCAAAACAATGATCAGGAAAAGAATAAACAGCTGGAAGAATAAGTTTCTATCAAAAGTAGGGAAGGAAATATTAATCAAATCAGTCCTACAATCACTCCCATCCTATGTCATGAGCATGTTCCTTATCCCTATTACCCTATGCGAAGACCTTGAAAAACTGATAAACTCTTTCTGGTGGGGCTCGGAGGATGGACAAGGAAGAAAGATACATTGGAGATCGTGGGAAAGGCTATGCAAACCGAAACAACATGGAGGTATGGGTTTCAAGAACTTTCACTGTTTTAATATAGCATTTTTGGCAAAACAGGCATGGAGAATGCTGGTTTACCCAACCTCACTAGTGGCAAGAATCTTCAAAGCACGATACTTCCCTCAGACTTCCATCCTTGATGCCGAAATTAAAATGAATCCAAGCTATATATGGAGGAGCATCTTAGCTGGCCTTCCTCTACTAAAATCACAATGTCGTATCCTTGTTGGGTCCGGTTCAGAAGTTAATATTTGGTCGGACCCCTGGCTACCTGATGATATCAACCCTTTTGTAGACAGCATTGCACCCCCTGGCCGTGAAGCAAAAACGGTAGCATCAATTTGGGTAAGTCCGTAAGGAAATTGGGACTTCACGAAGTTACAAGATTTATTTTCCGTTAGGGACAAAATGCTGATTACAAAAATACAATTGAGCCGAAGAGAAATACGAGATAGGTGGTCATGGAAACTGGAAAGGAATGGAGTCTACTCAGTCAGAAGTGGATACCGACATCTCCAATCCAATCCGTCTGATACTGAGGGGGCAGATCTTAGCGAAATTTAGGGTAAAATCTGGAAGATTCATGCTCCGCCAAAGGTTCGTCATCTGGTGTGGAGGGCAACAGCTCATTGCTTACCTACACGAACTGAACTGGCGAAAAAGCGAATTGATACAACTATTATATGTCCGCGCTGCAACTTTGAAGAGGAAACGGTCTTTGACGCACTGGTATCATGTCCAGAAGCCCGTCAGGTATGGTTATTATCCAATATAGGTGATCTGAGCAGGACGGTAAGCGATTTTAATGATTTCTGGAGATATATTAAAAACAATCTCGATAATAAATCTTTAGAATTGGCGGCCACCTTGTGTTGGGCTATTTGGAATGATCGTAACACAGTTCTCTGGGAAGAAAAACGACAGCCCCCAGCAATAACAATGTGCAGTGCCAAGACGTTTTTAGCCAAGTGGAAACTGGCCCAAAAAGCGTCGGACACGAGAGAGACAGTTCCTACGCGTTCAGCTTGGTCCTTTGTAGAATCAGGAAGTTTAAAAATGAATGTTGACGCAACGCTGTTTCCAGGATCAGGGAGGGCGGGTTTCGGCTTCATTCTTCGGGATCATAGGGGCGAGTTCATCGCAGCTAGAAACGGACCACTAGAACAGTGTCAAGATCTGTTGTTAGCTAAAAGCATGGGCTGCCGGGAAGCCTTAAGTTGGCTAAAGAAGGAAAACGTTGTTGGTGTTCATCTGGAAACGGATTCTCAGCTCTTGGCTTTGGCTATTAACGGAACCACTGAGTTAGTTTCCCCTTTTGACATCATAGTTGATGATTGTAAAGCCATGATTAATGGGCTTAATGTGTTATCCTTTTCATTTGTTAGGAGGTCAGCGAATACGATAGCTCACATGTTAGCTAGAGCTTCGGATTCTGAGACTGACATTAGGATATGGAAACATAATCCCCCAGAGTTTATTTGTAACGCTTTAATATCTGATATTGAATAAGAAGTCACCTTTGTTTTCAAAAATTTTTTTTATCATTTTTGATGGGATGATGGGCATGGGCCTTAAATTATCATTTTTATTAAATTCAAAATTAAAACTCTATGATGTTCTTTTTATTTAATTGTTTCTAATGAGATGATGGGCCTAACATTATCATTTTTATTAAATTTAAATTATCATTTTTATTGTATGTAAATATAATTTGTATTATTCACGAGCTTTTATCTAGCTTTTTTACGAGCTTGTTCATGAACTTGTTCACGAACCTCTAATCGAGTTTGCTCGCAAGTTTTCGAGTCGAGCTTTGATCTGCTCAAACTTTGCTCGTTTACAAACCGAGCTTGAAAATCGTGCTCACGAGCGACTCGTTTACAAATCGAGCTTATCGAGCCAAATGTCGAGCTGCTCATGAGTGGTTTGGCTCGTCTACAGCCCTAGCAACATGGCATGATGCATTGTATGAAGACATCACAAACCGAGCACGGTAGAACCAACTGAAGGCATGCGTCCTTTATGGCACATAGAAAGTTGAACAATTGTCTTTTATGAGCAGCTTGTCTACTTATGCTGCTTTTATCTTTTCCTACAAACTGTTTGTCTTATTCTGCAAGTTGTTCTGTTTCTTACAACAGGCTCTTCTCAGGTGTTAACTTTTTAATTGCTTGTTTCATCAGCTTTATTTTATTATTTTTGGTACTATATATATATGTCTCCTTGCTATAAGTAAGGATATGAGATCCATTTCTTTAGCTATCTTAATCACGTAGACTTTTGCATCTGGTGAATTTTAGTTAGATCCTTTTGTGATCTAACATTTTAATCTACTATCATTACATGTTTTCTTCAAATATCTTTTGTGTTTTGAATATGAGCATGAGTGAGTAGTCACTCTACGGGCTAAAACCAGCCTTAGGCTGATGGATGTAAGTGATTTTTCCCCTAATGTAAATGAAAACATCTTTATATGAATGCTAATTGGATATCCGTAATTCATTATAGGTCTAGCTAGCCTATCTGTTAGTCAAATAATTGCGAGGAGACTCGGGTTAGGAGATGGAAACACCATTTAACATACATTGGTTAAGGATGAAGACATGATTACCAATGTGCTAAGGGTTTTTAGCTTATCGTTAAAATGCTTTCTTGCTCTTAATGCTTAGGAGTTGTGTAAACACAAAGGAAACTAGTTTGCATGCTCTTAAAGGATTTTGGGAATATGGGAGACTTTGCCTTAGTGTAAGTATTGAAACATACATTGGGTCTATGTTTGTAACATCGTTCAGTAGGGATGAATTCGCTTGTTCACTAGTTGTTTGGCTGCGCTTCTAGTATGTTCTCTTTTATCTTGAATCGCCCTAACTTTATCTATTCTGGTTATTTATTTACTGTATATCCCGCATTTAATTTTAGTTATTCTCACCACAACCTTAAGTCACCTACTCACTACTCTAAAAACTTGGCTGGTTCTATAAGAATATCTTTGGATTTTGAATGTCTTATCCTTGTGGAGATGATAATATACTTTCACTTTATTACTTGTACCTAATGCACATACTAGAATCGCATCTTTTGAGGATAACAAGTTTGTGGTGTCGTTGCGGGGGATAGGATATTTAAAGTCATTGTTATTTTGTTTATATACTAGTCGGTTCTCACCTGTTTGCTAAAGTGTGCAATTGTTCAGTTCACATGTTTTTTTGTTTATGTGACGAGCTGGAATCCCTCCTTTGCCCATCGACTTAGAAATCGAAGCAACTCTTAAACGAAAGAATGCAACAAGGAGAGCCAAGCAAAGGAACAGACTGGCTGACCAGAATCGTGATCAGCTTGAACAAGTAGATGAACCTGTAGAGCAAGTAGAGGAACAACAAAGGGTTAACATGGAGGAACCAACTCCATCATTGCAGATGAAAGAGTACTCAAAGCCATCAACTAAAGGTCACTCATCTTGCATAGTAATCCCATATGGGGGTGATAATCTCTTTGAAATAAAAGTCTTCATGATTAAAATGCTTCATGCTGGAGTGCAATTTGGAGGCTTGCCCAATGAAGATCCAAACTCACACATCCAAGATTTTGTCACTGTGCGCAATACTTTCCGATCGAGTAGTGCCTGATGATCTCATTCAACTTAAGCTTTTTCCCTTCTTTCTAAGGGATGAGGCCAAAAGTTGGATGAAAGACTTACAACCAGGGTCAATAACCACATGGGATGATATGGCAAATGCTTTTCTAACCAAATACTTCCCACCTAGACATGCCATTGAACTCAGAAATGTCGTATCCCACTTTTCTCAACACCATGATGAATCCCTTTCAGAAGCTTGGGAAAGATATAAAGATTTATTAAGGAGAATGTCAAACCACAAAATCCCCATGTGGATGCAAATCCAAATTTTTTACAGTGGCCTGACAATGTTTACAAAATCCAACTAGAATCTGTGGCCAACAGAGATCCTAAAGAACTAGCACCAAAGGCATTGTGTGAGCTCATTGAAAAGTTAGTAAGTACAAGCTACAAGTGGCATTCATTGAGAGAAAATGGCCAAAGTGAATCTGACTCACCCGTGGCTAAAGAGGTGTCCAAACTAACTATTCATGTTGAACAACTGAGTAAGAAAATTATAAAGATGAATGCACCACTAGTGAATAGTGTACACGTTGTTCAATGTGATTTTTGTGAAGGGAATCATCGCTCACCTAATTGCACAATAGCCAAATGTCGAACCTAATGGTAGAGTGTTGTGACTATACAGGGAACAACCACAGACCAAGGTCGGATCCCTACTCCACTAGTTACAATGACGGTTTGAGGAACCATCCCAACTTTGGGTGTACACAGCAACCCAGTTCCATCACTAACTCTCTTTACCAAAGACCACATAACAACTATCACCAGAAGCAGAACAATCAGCATCAACCATAGAACAACCAGCAAGCTACTCATAAAATAATCAGCCTATAGAGGAGAAAAATCCTAACATGGAGGAAATGATGATGAAAATGATGCAGCAGATGCAACAACAACATAACTCAATTAAAGGGCTACAGACTCAACTGCATCAACTAACCAACATAGTGGTCCCAAAATGACAAAGGGACATTGTCCAGCAAAACATAATCCAACCTAAGGGAAGAGGTACATGCTAGCATGCTAAGGGGAGGCAAGGAACTCCAAGGACCAAAACATCCTGATGTAACTCATGCTCCAATAGAACAAGCAAAACTAGTAGAACAAGCATAATCGTACACAGCAAGCTCATTAGTAGAACAACCTACCTCATAATCCACTAGTGAAAAGCAAGTTGAATCTGGCTATGTGCCAAAAGTCCCTTATCTAGAACGGTTGAAGCAACAACAAATGGATAAACAATTTGAGAAGTTCCTTGAGGTCTTCAAGAAGCTTCATATCAACATCATGTTTACTGAAGCCCTAGCTCAAATGCCCATGTATGTCAAATTTCTCAAGGATCTGCTGCAAAATAAGAAGAAACTAGAGAATGATGCAATAGTTCAGCTCAACCATGATTGTTCTTCCATCTTACAGAATAAGTAGCCATTGCCCAAAAAATTGAAAGATCCAGGAAGTTTCTCAAGCATGTGCTCCATTTAAGCATCCCAAGGATAATCCAACATTGTTCCAAAATACTCATGTATCCGAAGGCATAAAAGCTAAAGGTGTTTCTCGTAGGGTACTGAACCCTAAAGAGCTCAGGCAATAAATGAATGGGGGCGTATGAGATCCTAGGGAATATTCCATCGAAACATTATAGACATATGGATCAATGTCACCCCTTGATTCAGAGGACACATATTAACTGTTCGATCCAATAAGAGAATATTCCCCAATGATGCAAATGAAACCGTTCGACCATGTAAAAGGATTCCCACCATCCATCCATATAGTCACACGGTCTAAAAGGAGCAACTATTGGATCAAAGAAGACGGTTATGCGAAAGACATGGGACAATGAGCAATACACACCGTCTAAAACACTAGAAGTCCGAAGGTTGTATGTATATGAAATCTAGCTACCTCGTAAAGAATGTACAATATGGCAGGATGCACTACCTAACAATGTCACGTAGGGGTAGAAAAAAATCTGAAAATTTTGAAAAACCAACAAACTAAACAGAAACCGAACTGAAAAACAAGATTAACCAAAACCTATGAACTAGTAACCGCGATTAACCGAAATCAACTGAATGTCACTTAAATATTAGAAAAATACAAAAATACATTTATTTATATTTACAATAATTATATATTATCTAATTATACTAGTTAGTAATTAGTCACCTACTTAGTTGTACTTATCTAATTAAGTAGTTATCTAGATATATACTGATTATCTAAATATATATTGGTTATCTTTTCCAAAATAATATATAAATAATACTATATATATATCTTTTGTATATAAAACAAATTATAAAATCTTACTGCAAAGAATAAAGAATTTTGTTTTTCTTCTCACTAAAAACAAGATTTAGTTTGTGTTAAAATTTATTCATACGAGTTAAAATATAAGTTGAATATCCAATATTGTCTTGATAAATAAAAATAAATACTTTTTATTCATACAATCCATCCACAAATTATTTTTTCATTTTTTTAATTTTCAACCCTATTTTTACTTAATTCATCATGTTCAGTTTATGTTATCCCCTTCTTCATGTCATTCACCCTCTAGTCCATCATCCATACAAACACAATGTACACACATCTCTCTCTTCATTGTTAATCTCTTTAACTTGCCATTGACCCGTCATCCCACTTATAATAAAAATTATAATTCTTTTATTATTTTTATTTTTACTTACTAATAGTTAGAAATCGTATAAAATGTTAACCGACCGAAGTAATTGGTTAGCCGAGTGGTTAATCAAATTTAATGGACTAATGTATGATTAGCGTTTTAAGAAACCGAATAAATGCTTAGCCGACCAAATTAACTTTAATAGGCTGACTAACCAATCACGTGTACCCTTAACGTCACAGACCGAGTACAGTAGAACCAACCGAAAGCTGGCACGTGTCTTGCGACTTATCAGGGTACATCCTTAAAATGGCAAAGAATACACTTGATAACCACTATAAATATGAAAAGTATATGAACTAGACAAGGTATGTGAATTATACAATTAATATCAATATCTGAATATTTTCAACCCTTATATAACTCATGCTAACTTAGGCATCAAAGCGAGTTCGTCGGATGTCGATCCTTCTATAACCGTCTGTTGTTCTTATCTTAAGCGAACGAAAGAAGGATTTAGAATACTACTTGAAAGTAAAATTATCAATTATTATATTAGTAGAGTGTAAGTTAATATACGATTTTAAATTTCAAAGAGCCATAAATAATAATAAAAAAACATAGTTAAAAAGCTACATGTGTGATTTATTAATATTATGATTGTAGTTCCTCAGCTTTCACTATTTATTTTATTATTTTCTTTATGATTTTGAATTTCAATTTTATACCTAAAAGCTTTTAAATTTTACCATTTATTAGTATAAATGATAAAGTTGATGAAAATTATATTAAACTCTTAGTTTTAGAATCATTTATGTATTATATTTGATTAGGATAGAAAAAGTAATTATTTAAATAGAAAAATTCGGTGATATAAAAAAATCGAAAATATAACCTCCTAAAAAATGTAGTTATAAACAATTAATTGTTGCATTTCTTTCTAATTTTGATGTCGCTAATGGTTATTTTAAGGTCTTTTTATTTTTATGGTGGGTTGTATATATCATTTGTCCCTTTGAATTTGTCTAAAAAGTTTGATTGACCATCTCAACTTTTAAAGTGTCTCAATAGCTCTCCGAACTTGCATAAAATGCTCAGTTAGTCCATTGAGCTTGCGTAAAACGTAATAAATTAATCACCTGTTACAAAAAAGTAAGTTAAATATGGAAGATGTGTTGCAAGTGCTTTACAATGTTATTATTACATAATTCACAAAATAGATATAAACATATCAAAAATGAAGTTATTACTTGTTCAACTATAAAAAAAAACATTCTTCTCTAATATTAGAACAACATATCATAACCTTGGTTGTTTTATCTTTTTAAGATGCGTGCAACATATCTTTCGCATTTAACTTACTTTTTCACAATCAAGTGATTAATTGATTACATTTTACGCAAATTCAAGGGGTTAAACAAACATCTTATGTAAGTTCAAGGGAGTATCATAACACTTTGAAAGTTCAGGAGAGCAATTAAACTTTTTGGACAAATTCATGTGACAAATTCACGATGAGTTGTTATAATATTTCTAGTAAACGTAAAAGTTGAGAGAGTTTTATATCTGATTTTGAAAGAAAGCAAGACTAGCATCCATGGACCATATTTATCAATATTTTAAAAATCGGATCGGAAATCGAATCGGATTGACAACTGGATCAGAGGTAAATTAGTTTAACCGGTTGACTTGGATTGGTTGAATCAAATGACCTCATAAATAATATATATTTTTTAATTTAATTTAAATTATAAAATATACTAAGAGTTTTTTTTTTTTTGAAACCTTTTTTTTAAACATCCTAAATTTGATTCTTTAATTCATTCTTAATCGATTTGTTAATCATTTTTTTTCTTATAGAACTCTTCCAACAAGCAATATGCAATTTGTTCTTTTTCGTTACCAAACAAAAAATCCTTTGGAAATGCGATGTTCTCTCCTTCTCCTTCTTCTTCTTCGACCTTAATATTTTTTATGATTAATGGTGGTAATTGTTCTAAATAGTATTTATCCCATGAAAGAATTTGATCGATACTAGTTTGATCAAATTGTAAGGAAGAATTTGGTGTATATGAATCATCATCATTGCTCTCTAATAATTCTAACTTCAAACTTTCACACAAAATTTTGTAGTTGTTCATTAGTAAATCATCAATGTTTGCATTTTTCTCGTCATCCATGCGGTCCAATTTTTCGGAAGTAAAATGAGATGGAAATTGTGCATAGTAACTAGTTAAGTGATTCGTGTAATTTAGGAATCTCTATTATGCATTTTTATATTTCCATTGGGAAGAAAGTTGAACTAGAGTATAAGCTTCGCTTTCTTCTTCCTTCCATTCAGAAAGAAATATCAATGAATGATCATATTCAACTCACGGTGCCCATTCCCCCATACTTAACTGCAAATAGTATATAGTTAATGATTAGTTTATGAAATTATAGTGTAATTAATAATGGAAATATATATTGAAAACATAAATATATAAAATGGCAGAGATTAAAATAAAACAAATAACAGTAACAAATAAGAGCATAAGATGATGAGATTGAAGATGCACATATGTTTATAATAGAAAGTTTCTTGAATTTTTAAATTAAAAGAAAACCAAAACCCAGAAATTAATTAATGAAATTTGGGTCATAACTTAATATTTATTACAGTATTGTATTCTTAAATTTACAAGAAAAATTAACATGTGAATAATATATAGTAACTAAAGATTATGGACACTATTTAGAGAATCTATTAAAAATAAGAGAGAATCTGTGATATACTATGCTATAAATGAGAGATTATGAAAAAACAAAGGATTAAAATCATATTAGCTTTACCTTCAAAAATACTTGTATGTTTCTCTCTTTTTCCTGTGTTACTTTCTCAATCTGAAGTATCTCTCTCTCTCTCTCTCTCTCTCTATATATATATATATATATATATATAGAAAGAGAGAGAGAGAGGTGTAAATGCTATTTGGTTTCCTAATTGAATTAGAATTTTTGTTTTTCCTAATTGTATTCCTACTATACTATGATTATGTTTTTTCTATTCAACGCTTGTTTTATTATATCAATATCTAAAGATAAAAGCATATAAACTAGATCTGTTCACGGGACGGATACCTGTATGTTATGTGTTTAATGGGTCAAGTTTGGACAAAGAAATGACTTTAAACCCAGTTGGTTCAGAGCTACTAAAGCTCGCATATATCTAAAACGCATTTAAGATTTATAAAAAATACCACAAAACCATTAAAAGAATACTGAACCTAACCGAATATCAATGAAAAGTCGATCAATTCAATCGGTTCGGTTTAGTTTTTCAGTTTCAACACATATTTTTAAACAAATTAAAATAAAATTTAGATAAAAGCTTAATGAATTTAATCTAAAACTCTGAAAAAAAATTTATAGAAATAAAATTTATATAAAAGCTTAACAATTATCTTCTGATCACAAGTCTTGATTCACCTGAAAAGGAAGAAAACAGTCAGACAAGAGATCGAAGACCGACAAACCCTCTCCAATGCTTAAGTCATTATAAGGATACGTAAGTTGAGAAGCTATTTAGTGAAAGTATGTAATATGGAATTGTGCACCTGATGTTATTATTTCCATGCTAATTGTTTGTGCCATTGCACACGTGTCAGCTCATCATTGGTTTGGAATCTACATTTTCGCAACGTAGTGATTTGAGCGTGTTTCCTGGAGTCCGAAGCTCCTCTCCTGTGTTAATTTCGGAAAGGCCCCCCTTATTTAGATGGGATGACCGAATATATCAAATAATGGGCCTCAGCTTATTTGCTTAAGCCCATTACATTATTTAATACCATATCACATACTAACATCAATAGTTAATCATAATTTTACATTTCATAACAAAAAACAATAATTTTACCAAACAATAATAATTAATCGGCTAATAACAAATATCTAACAGCAACAACTAACTACTACTACTGCAAAAAAAAAACAACTATTGGCTAGCAGATGAACTAGACAGACCAACAAAGTTCAAAAAAATATTGGTGGTTTACTCAATTTGCAAATAAATGTATGTGGTATGTTTTTTTTACAAAACAAAGTATTTGAAATTACACTGTTAAATTTTAATGACAATCAAAGAGCAATTTTTTTATGGAGCTGTATTTTGTCGATATGTAAGATAAAAATATTATTGGTTATAATCAAAACGTAATAGTGTAATTTGAAATACCTTATTTTGTAAATAAAACATACCACAAAACCTCTATTCACAGACTTTTAAACCATATGTCTTTGTTTACAAACCACATACATTAACTTTTTACTCCCCCCCATACACACACACACACACACATATATATATATTCTCATAAGGGTTAATACATCTCTAACCCCTGTATTTCTCCAAAAAAGTCAACTACCCTATATACTTTTAAAATATCATATTTATTCCTTCAATTTGTTTAAATCAACCTATTAATTCCCTAAAATACACATGATGCGGTAAGGATATATTTTGGAAAAGTTAAAATATGTTAACTTTAAACATGTTTAGGGGAACATAAATCATTTTTAAAAAGTTTAGGAGGGTAATAGATACCTTTGAGAGTCAATAAGTAACTTCAAGCAAGTAAATAGAACTTTTTTTTTTGGAAGAAGTACTGAAAGCTAAATATATATTAAGCTAAATCATAACAACAATTTACATTTCTAAAATACAACAAATAATCGAATTAAATTTTATCTAATTTATCCATAATCTTAATCACAATTCTAGCATGAAAAAAATTATCCAAATTATCTATCAAACTTTTCCACAATTATAATTCATATAATAGGTTCTAAAGAGCTAGCTAGACTAAAACCAAATCATAAGTTGGACTACTAAATAGTCTAATAATATGCAGTCCATATTTTATCATTGGCGAGTTGTGTGTCGTTAGCCTCTTAAATTTGATTAAATTGATATGATAAACTCCACTTCCCCTCCCAAATCCACATGTCAAACCAATAAAACCAATAAAGGATTTGGATAAATTCATATGTATATATTATTATAAGCAAATTCAAGAAGCCAATATGGCAGTGTAACCAAGTTCACAAAAGCGAATAGACCACTTTAAATAAATTCAAATGGTCAATAAATCACTATAGAAAAATTTAGGAGATAATGAATTATTTTGTAAATTAAGACGTTTTTCCAAGTTCGAGAGATCCTAATGTATTAAGCCTTCATCACTCATCAAATTCATTCACCAAGATCAAATTCATTTTTAAGGTTCCGAATCTCATTCTCTTCGTCTTCAAGTTATTCATCTGCAAAGCCCTATTCTTCTTTCTCTCCTCATCTCTATCAACTATCCTAGTTCTTTCTCGAACACTAGAAAATGATGCTTGAGCCTTCTCCTTTAAGTAGAAGTATTTACGATACTTCCTTCAAGTGTAGATAAAAAAGGGTTTCAAACAAGACACTAGGCTCTAGTCATACGAAATGTCAAAAGCCTTTTACATCTGAGGAACGCCTTTAATAACCATGTTAAAAAGTGTTACTTTAATAATTAGCGAAGCTTGCAACACTACAAGAAATTATTGAGTTAATGACCGATTTTAAAGACTCAAATCAAATCAGTCTTTAATTAACTACTGATGTTGGTCATTAACCATTATATTGGTTGTTAACTCCGTGGGAAGCAATTGCCCATGTTGACCCCCACTTTAACCACTAAATCTAGTCTTTTAAAGACCATAATTTAGGTCCTTATTTTTTTTAAATCCTTCAATTATTAATTGTAAAACGTGGTGCTTTTACTTTTTGGCTTCCTATCTGCATAACCCTTCATTCTTTTTTCTTCCTCACTTTAAAACCCTAAATTCGCTTCTCCCATTTTTCTTTCAACTGTAGCCGCCGCCTCATCTTCGTCTGAATCAATAACCGCTGACCTCTGACCCGTCTGCATTCACTGAAAATCCTTATCACCGGCATCTACTCTTTATCTCATTTCTTAGAATCATGGCCGAAACAAAAGAACCACAACAAAGAAGCCAACGCCAGTGAAGGAAATAAGAGTGTCGACTCCTTCAATCACTTCCACCAGATTCATCATAAATCGTGATTTAGGTTTTTCCTTATCTCAATCGACCGCAACTTCCAATCCTGGTTTGCAAAATCCGTCATTATTGCTTAAAGTGAGGACTCTTGTTTCCTAATTTGAGTCGTTTCATATTTAATTAATTTCCCAATTTTTTGATTTTGTACAATATTGGATGGATTGGTTCTTGCATTTCTATGGATTTAAGGTTTATTATATTGTATGAAGTTTGTTGAGGGGATTTTAGGTCATGTCATCTCATATAGTCTGCAGGTGGAAAGTCTTTCTCCTTTTCCATGAGTTTTCCATCAATAGGATGCTGCAATCATAGGCTGGAGATGGGAATACATGCACTTCAACTTTGAAGAATGAAACTGTTAGCAGAAAAGCACTTTCATTGTAAGACAAGGTCCTTTTTGCTATGCGTGTTGTTGACTGGGTAATAGATTGTTTGTACTTCCGTTTAATTATTCTTGCGAATTGCTCTGCCAACAAGACCTTAACTTTAACTAATGATCATTGGGAGTCTAGAAAAGCCTATTTCATTATATAATTTGGTCCTCTGGTGTGCAGTTTACGTTTGTGCTGCTGTGATTAGGAATTTGATGATCATCTAACAAATCCCTGTTTGGAAGAATGCAACTGTTCATAAAATCTCTGGAAGACCTATTTTCATCATTCATGGAGCATGAAACTAGGGAAGCAGTATCTTGGGCATGTGAGATCAAAATCAGATTAATTCAACTATTCTCTCCTTTGCATATCCAAACTCTGTAAGTCCATAAAGTGCTTTTAGTTTCAACTATGAATTTCATTTTTTAATCCAAGTTGCTAGTTGCTTCTTCATGATATAAGTTTTACTTGATTGGATCTAGTAAGTTGTTGATATTTGCTTGATTGCAGTTGATGACAATTTGAGAAGGAATGCTTGAGATTATCAGCGAGAATTCAGGACCTTTGAGATCAAGGTCAGATAAGTTCAATGATGCTTCTCCTCTTCATATCTGAACTCCGTACTTCAACGAAGTGCTTTTAATTTCAATTATGAATTCCATTCAATTCAGGTTGCTAGTTGTTGCTCATAATATAAGTTTTACTTGATTGGATCTAGTAAGCTGTTGATATTTTCTTGACATATGATAACAATTTGAAATTTGAGAAATTCTAGCCTATGTAATGATCTTTCTACGTTATGTTGATATTTAATGTATTGTGTTCGATTATACTTTAGGTACATTTGAGTTGAAAAGTACATATAGAGCTCTAATCTTTGACGTGTTGAATATATGTATTATTTTCTTTGAGATTTACTTCAATCAGCTAGTTAAAACAAGTATTTCATTAGTCATTTTGCCGATGATTTGAATTTAGTTGCAGTAATTTGGTAAAATCATGTATAAGTCGTTAATTAGTATCATGTCCTCTGTTTTTATGTGTTGAAGGTAATTAATAGGACAAATGTACGAATTAGAATCACGGTAGTGGTTGGAGTAGCGTTGGCATGCATTGAAAGGCTTGCTTGTTTTTTTGTCTCATCGATGGAGCACAATTTTCTAAGATGATTTTGGATAGAACTCAAACTAGTTAGATTATGTTGATATGTAAGAGGCTTTTCTAATCGATGAACTCTTGCCTCATTAAATGAACATTGCGAACAAAAATCACAAGTTTTCAAAATTTAGTTGATTATACCCTTGTTGATAAAGCTGCAAGGAACCTAGATTAAGCTTTTCCCTTGAAAGTTGTGTCTAATCAAAAGTTATTGGAATACATGTCCTTAAGGTTTTGGCTATTTGGTAATTGGTCCATATTCTGTCTTTTTATTGTAAATACAAGTGATGATGAAAGATCATTTTGTTAACTATGTCGTTCAGAAAGTACTTCAGACATGTGATGACCAACGATGCGAGTTTATTCTCATTTAAATGCATTGAAGAAGTATACATATGGAAAGCATATTTTTGCACATCTAGAGAATCTGCTTAAACTTGTTTCTAAATGTGCTGCCAGTTATGATCCCCTTACTTGAACAAGTTTTCATTTGGTTCTTACTCGGTGTCCTTCTCTTATGTCATTATGTCCAGAAAACTTCAAATGTTTTACAAGTCCAGCAAGCAAACTTTGCTATTGGTATAGTAGAAATGGGTGGATGTTAGAATGCCTATGGAGGGTGTTTAATCTCAAATGAGTTGAAGCTAAGTGTTGTGTTGAACCTGAGAGTAATCATGAATCAAGTCGGTCTTTATTTTTTCAGTGCAAAATTGTCATCCTGTAGTTTGTTTTGTGTTACTGGTTTTTTTAAAAACATCGAGTTGTTCAGAAAGTTGCAGAGTTGTTTTGTGCTAGAGTTGTTAGATAATGGAAGTTTTATCAAAGCTAACTTGAAATATTCTTATTCCTATATGAAATTGAATTTATGGTGGTTTGAATTGTTTACAGAGAGGAGAAGAAGAATTGCAGCACAATCCATGTATACATCATAGGTGGGAATATGAAAGAATGTTTGTACAACTAATTGAGGCTACTGTGAGCTTCATTTCTTTTTTTTTCTTTCAGTATCTGCATAAATCTTTTAGAGAGGCAAGGGAAGATCTAAAAAACAGGTCAAGGTGTCTCAGTATGAGAATTGTATGACCTTTCATTATTTCATTATTTGTATACATGTTTATACATCTTTTGTGCCATTATGCTGTAGACATTTATGTTTTAGTTACTTATTCAATTGGAAGGAACTCTCTTCAATCCAAATTTAATTTTCTATTTTTGTGCAAATTAATAATTTTCAAAATGAAAAAATACATTCAGCTTAACGACGGAAAGTTCGTCGCAACATATCGTCAATTCCGTCGGTAAGGCTAAGTTTGGATATATTTCCGAAGCAGAGTTAGCGACTATCTTTTATGAGTTTACGACCGAACTTTTGGTCGGTAACTTAACGACAATATTTTACGACAATTTATTTTGGTCGCGAAGTTAGCGACTAAGTAACAAAAATTGTCGTTAACTCATTACCAACCAGCTAGTTACTGACTGAACGTAATTCGTCGTTAAGTCATGAATTTCGGTCAGTAAATGCTTTTAGGGACCGAATTGCGACTGAAATTTCGGTCCCTAACTGCTGATTTTCTTGTAGTGCAAACAAATAAAGAAGAAAAGAAGAAGAAATTGTATTATGCCCTTCATATCAAATTTGAAACTAATAGTTTCATTAATTCAATGGCAGGCCCATTCCAACAAATAGATGATCCAAAATATAATAGAATAACAATTACGAAAATATTCATAACAATTCAAGCATTAAGTAGCAAGATTTTAAGAAATTATCTTGACTTAACTTTAAGCAATTTTGATTCTATCAAGTTTATTTGACGTTGGAAGCATTGGACAAATATTATCAAGCTGACATTTTTCCTTTGCTTCGAAGTTCCTGTAATGTATCACCCGAGCTTCGAAGCAGGGGACAAATCTCAGCTTGATCAACATTATACATAGACCACGAGATAAATGTTTTCAAGTAATAAACCAGGAGGAAAGACCAACATTTTAGATAGATCCGTGAGTAAATAATGCTTTAATCCAAATTAAAATTGGACTTACTGTGCTAGTTTTTGCTATTTCTACACAAATTTAAATTGACATTTAACTTTTTTATCACATGTTGAATTGTATTTTTGTGGCAAAATGGATTCTAAAGTTGACATTCATAATTAAGTTAGCAAAAATACCACATCACTTTCAATCACACAAACTCCGAAGTTTATATCTACAATAGCAAAATATAACTGCAACTACAACAACATAGTTGATATTTTGTTTGTAGTTGACAAAATGATTATAAATAGTTTAGCAGATGTTAACTTCAGAGCAACATAACATTTACCTCTGCTGAATGAAGTATATCTCATAAGGTAAGCAATTCAAAATGAAACTACAGATCCATGTCTTCATAATCGGTCTCCAGTTCCTTAATTTCTTCAACTATACAAATACCTTTCTCCTCTTTGTGCAGCTTCAGCTCTTCGCACATTGACTTGACATTAAGAACATGCACAATATGCCCTGATAAAGCATGTTTGAGTGAAACAAAGGTTGGAATATGAGAAATTGCTTCCACTTTTGATTCCATCCCACGAACCTTCAAATATCTAAATCCAGATTTGCTTAGCTTATCATATATAATAAAAGCATGTTTACGAGAATTAAACATCAATAACACCTCATTATTCAGGTACTTTATAGGTTGATATGAGCCACAAGGCCATCTTTCACCATCCATGTTAAATAGAGAGCATTTTAGACCAACTATTTTCTCCACCAAGATCCTTCATTGCCCAAACATTTATATGATCACAGTCGAAAGTCTCGGTTATGCAAAGTTTCCCACTTAATACTCCCATGCTCCCTCTCTAAACTATATTATATTTCTCCAATGGTGGTGCTCTAATTGACTCAAAGCATTCCTCAAAACGAATTACAGAACACGGTGCTCCATTAGTTTTAAATTTTATTTTATTTATATTTAAAATTTAAATACTAAGAAAATTTTGTTTATATTGCAAAATTGATTAAGTTTTTAATAATATTTATTAAAATATATAAACATAGCTGGGATGTTCGCCGCTTTCCCTTCCTCGCTAACCAATCTTTAATCAAAAAATTAAAATATATAAAAATAAATACTAAATAATATTTTAAATGTTAACTATGTATACATTGTTGTTATTAATCACAAGTTGAAAGCAATCAAAAGTTGAAAGCTAGTTTTGTAGTAAGATATATATATATATATATATATATATAATATGATATGTAATGATTCTAATTTCTATTGAGTTTTGCTATTTACCGTTCTTATTGGACAATTTTGCCCTTGGCATAAATTTGTTTTCAAAATTGGGATTTTTTTGAGAGAAAATTCAAAATGGGTCGGGCGGGATGCCGCATCTGTTCCCGCCATGGGTTGGGCGGTATGCCGCATCCATTTAGGCTAAATTTTGAAATATGCAAAATCGTAAATTTTTTATGACGAAAAATACTAAATCATTTAATTTTTTGGGACGAAAAATAAAAAATTCTCCTATTTTTTGTGACGAAAAATGCAAAATCGTCATGAAAAATATGTATTATTTCCATGAGTTCTTTGATAAAAAGATGTAAATCTTAAGGCTTAATACATATGTACCCCATGAACTTGTCCATTTTTTTCATTTTACCCCCTAAACTTAAGGGACAACCTATTGACCCTCTAAACTTCCAAAAAACTACCCAATTTACCCCTCATCTCCAACGTGACGCTGACATGGTAAAATACAAAGCTGCAATAATCCAAGCGCCACGTCGGAGAGGATGGGTAAATTGGGTGGCTTTTTGGAAGTTTAGGGGGTCAATAGGTTGTCCCTTAAGTTTAGGGGGTAAAATGAAAAAAAAGGACAAGTTCAAGGGGCTGCGTATGTATTAAGCCAAATTTTAATGTTTTCGACTCGTAATCATCCATTTTCGGGGTTCGGATTGTCACACATCAATTATTTTCATAATTTCAATTATTGTTGTCCGGGTTTATGATTTTGGAGAGAGAATTTTGAGTTTTTGATCAAAATTATGAAAAAAGCAAAAAAGTCCAAAAAGAGCGGTGATAAGTCATTTGGAGGCGATATTTAGCAGTTCACTTTCTCTTTCAACACATTTATTTTCTTAATTAAATATAGATGAATGGTTGACTAGATCGAACTGTTCAACTGGATCGAAGCGGCCGGTTTGATCCGGTTTTCATAATATTGATATTTATAAAGGATGAGTTATTAAATTATCCTTATTTATAATTTACCCATTACTATTTCAGCGGGAAAATAAAATAAAGACGTATTTTTTTTTCTTTCTTTCAGTGGCGCTTTCTTTTTCTCTGCTCGAAATAAGAGCAGCGAGCGTCAAGTTTTCAGTGATTTCTTTGTGGAGTGTAGATTTTCATGCCGAGTTTGAGTTTCTTCAACCGAAGCAACAAAAATGAGTACAGTAGATAAGATGTTGATAAAAGGCATCCGGAGTTTCGACCCGGAGAACAAAAATGTTATCACCTTCTTCAAGCCCTTAACCCTAATCGTCGGCCCCAACGGCGCCGGAAAAACAGTAAATCTTTTTCCCTTACATTTGTTATTGTTGTATTAGTTTCTATTTTTTAGAGTGTAGCAGGAGGGTTTTGTTTTTAGCTTTACTTTTTTCTTTTTCATATTTTTTTTGCGTCTCTTTCTACTTCCAGACGATTATAGAATGCTTGAAGCTTTCTTGCACCGGCGAGTTGCCTCCTAATGCGAGGTCTGGCCACAGTTTTATTCATGATCCTAAGGTAACTTTTTCCTTCAGTGTCATCGGTATATTGAGCTATTTTTGTTGTGTAGAAATTTTAGAACCCCGGGTCTTATCTGTTTTATTCTTAGATTTCTCATTTTTCAACTTCTTTTTATGTTTGTGCTGACCAAGTAATCCTATGGAGCTTAACTTTAAACTGATAGAAGTCTAATATTTCAAGTGGCGGTATTTAGAAAATTAGCTGCAGTCGGTTCAATTGGGTTCTCTCGTGCTCCTGACCTGAACAGTTTAATGAAGTTAGAATAGAATTAATCAATTGATTGTTGCTTGCTATTTGATTGTAGGTTGCAGGGGAAACTGAGACTAAAGGGCAAATTAAGTTGAGATTCAAGACTGCAGCAGGGAAGGATGTGGTGTGCATAAGATCGTTCCAGCTGACACAAAAGGCATCAAAGATGGAGTATAAGGCAATTGAGAGCGTGCTTCAAACAATAAATCCACATACTGGAGAGGTTACGATAATACATATTGATCATTAGCATTTTTTTCCTGTTTCATGCATTTCCTTGTTGATGATATAAAAATCCTTGTTACTCGTAGAACATCAGCAGCTCATATGTTGAGATCTATCTATCTATCTATATATATATATATATATATTTTAAATAATCAAGTAAAGAAATTTATTTGTCATATTTGGTGTTGAATAACCGAATTTGCTTTTGATATCTTACTGAAAAAATAAGCTCTTCAATAATCAAGATTGCTAAATGTCTTATGCACTGATATGTATATGAATCAAGACGCCAATCCCATGCCTATTACACGGAAATCCTCTTTATATGTATTCATACGCTATGCTTTTGTTGTGTGATGTATTATCTTATGTAGATTATGTATTCTTGCTTGCTGCTGAAAGTATGTCCTCTAAATATGGAAGCATGGCCCGTATGTCATATATTCTTCCCGACGTTTGTTTCAAATGTGAAACAGAAATCAGTACTCTTGTTTCTTATTGAACTGCAGAAGGTTTGCCTTAGCTATAGATGTGCTGACATGGACCGGGAGATCCCTGCTCTAATGGGGGTGTCAAAGGCCATACTAGAAAATGTTATATTTGTTCACCAAGATGAAGCTAATTGGCCATTGCAAGATCCTTCAACATTAAAGAAGAAGTTTGATGATATCTTCTCTGCTACTCGGTATACTTTGCCTTCCCACTTTAAATCTTATAGTTTTCCCTATTATTGAACATGCTAAAGTTGCATTTTAATACTTGTATCTAAGTAACTCAGCACATTGCTTTAAAATCTTGTTCACAGATTTGTCTAGCCTCTCTGGTGGAGAAGCTACCCGAAAACCTTGATCTTAATTCTTAACTCTCTTTTCCTCTTAACTTCGTTAGGAAACATCGACATTGTTGAACTGTCAATCCAGAAGATTGTGCATGTTATCCTGCTATTGCAGTTACTGCACATTGTGAAAGTATAAGATTTTGTATCATTGATATCCATCATTTTTAAATGTGAGCAGTGACTATGGATGTTATTTCCCCTTCCTTTCAAGTTTTTTCACTGGAAGAATATAGTCTGTCTTGAAAAGAAACTTCTTAGAGCACTTGCATTGCCCAACAGTTTGAAATTGATTAGCTACCTGTATAACCTTTGTAGTTGTACTGATTATAAATGAAAGTGTTATAGACCATGAAAATATAAATACATGGGGGATACCATGTCATCTAAGAGACTACATGGATATATTTTACTTAAGAGCACTACACACAACACACATATATATGCAAGATATACCTAACATCGCTCTTTAAATCAAGGAAACATAGTAGCCTACTAGCCACCTATAGTCAACAAGCATGCTATACATTTATTACATTGACTTGTTATGTAACAGAAAGGAACTCGTTGTTAAAAAAAATTCAATGTTAAGCAGAGTCTTAAGCTTCTGCTGTTATTTCTCTCACCTGTCACTATGCCAGAACTGGAACTGGGACTCATGGCGGTATCCTATCTTGAATCTGGGTTAATCTTTCAATTTATTCTTGGATTAGCCGGAAGAATGCTGCTGTGTCCTCAATCTACTTCTTTGCAATGCTTGTTACTGATTGCAAGGACTTAGTTCTTTTCGTGTGTGGTGCAGATGATTTTATGAAAATTTTCCTTTAGAGGTAAGTTTATTAATCTTTGCATTGTTTAACAAGACAGATATACGAAGGCCTTGGAGGTCATTAAAAAACTTCACAAGGATCAGAATCAAGAAATAAAGACATACAAGCTAAAATTGGAGAATCTTCAAACGCATAAGAACTCTGCTTATAAGGTTCTATTTTTCCCTTTTTCCATTTGAAAAAATTGACGTTGCTTTTTTTTGTTATTTTTGTGCTTCGGTTTTCATATTTAGTATCTTTTAGTTAATCCATGGGACTGTAACATTCATCATCCAGTAGTCACCTAAACTGCTGGACATTGTTTACTCGGTAATCAATCATTTTGAATTGAAATGGCAGACAAGAATGTTTTTGAATGTTTGATGGTTACTCAGAACTGTTTCTATCTTGTCAAACATGAACATCTATCTATTTTCATTATCCTTGAGTTGTCGATTTGTCCTTTTGTTCTTAGATGGACGTACCCAGAATTCGTGTTAGCGAGGACACTTATTAGTTGGTTCTAATATGGATAACTTACTATAAAAATTATGCTTGCTTACCATACTTTTGGCATGTTTTCTCTGTTCCCTCATCTCTTGCCATTGGTTGACTTGTAGGATCGAATTTTCTACTTCTATCCTTGGCAATTAAAAGCAATATGCTTGTTTTTACATTGTTGCTCCTAAAACTGTCAACAGTGTTGAATTGCCTGTGTTATTTAACTGAAAAGCATCATTTTTTCAAACTCAATTCTATAATATCAGATAGTAATGAAAATGGGTTGAAGTTGTGAATGTCTTGTGATTGATTTTAAGTTCCGCTCAAGCCTGGGTTCTGTTGATTTGTTCACTCATAATTGTCACTTAGCTTGTTTTTTAATTGTCAACTCACTTGTTTTTAGGCTTCTAACTTCTCTAGCTACATGGGCGTCGGGCCTGTGGCCAATAATGACAAACTTAACAAGCATTAAGTAGCTGGAACTTATTTAATTCTTTGGCCACAGCTATAGTATTTTTTTTTTCATTTGTTGATTCAATTGAGGGGGAGCCTTGGCGCAACGGTAAACGTTGTTGTCGTGTGGCCAAGAGGTCACGGGTTCGAGTCTTAGGAGCGGCCTCTTGCCAAATAAATTGGCAGGGGAAGGCTTGCCCCAGTACACCCTTGTGGTGGGACCCCTCCCCGGACCCTCGCTCAGCGGGGACGCGTAGTGCACCGGGCCGCCCTTTATTTGTTGATTCAATTATTCCAGCTCTTTGCTTATCATCCATCTTTACATATTACCTGCATTATTTATCCATGTTGGTTAAGTTTCTAAATGCATTATGTTGGTGCCAAATTTTCTAGTTTTTGTTTGCTTTATTGCAATGAAATTGTCCATCCCTATTCTGAGTATGTGGTTATATGAAAAATTTGAACTCAATCATTAAAATTTATTATTTGGAAGAGGTTGGTTGTAATGGGATTAAGATGTGTTTTACAGCTTCGAGAAAGTATTGTTCAAGATGAAGAAAGGATAGAATCCCTAAAAGTCCAAATTCAGGATTTAGAAAATAAAGTTCAGAATGTTGATGTGAAAATTGATCAAGCTGATACTATGCTGAAAGATTTGAGAAAACTTCAAGAGAAGATTTCAACTAAAACTGCAGAGAGGAGAACTTTGAAAAAGGAGCAACAGAGGCAGTATGAAGCGCTTGAGGAGGAAATTGAAGGTTTGCTATGACTATGAGATGCATGATGCTGTCTGCATAAGTTATTGATTGTCATTTTCTGCTTATCTTACCTCAAAATATATTTGCCAGTGTTACACACATTAGATGCCCTTGTAACGTGATGTTATCCATTGGATATCTTTCCATGAGGTGATGCTGCAGTTTCATGCCATTTTCTGTTATTTTAATGCATGTTGCTCTTTTCCTTGTTTAGACCCTGATGAAGACCTGGTGGAGTGGAAAACAAAGTTTGACAAAACGGTTGCAGAATTGGAATTTAAAATTAGCAAGCTGGAGAGGGAAAAGAATGACACTGAAACTGATTCTTTTACACTTAAGGAGAACGTTACTAAGTATCTCCAAGACATTGGCATGCTTCGGGCTGAAGCTGAAGTAATTTCAATGAAACTATTCTTATCAGTTGGAAGTTGGTTACTCGTAGGTGCAATTTGTAATTGACTTTTTTTTTTTTTGAATTAGCTTCAAAATTCCAAGAAGAAGGAAAGAGATTCCATCATTGAGAAACTTTGCGCTAGACATAATTTACAGCCACTTCCATGTGCTCCTTTTAGTGATGATGTTGCTTTGAACCTCACTTATAGATTTGAATCACGGTTGTCAAGTCTTGAGAAGGATTTACAAGAGAAAAAGGTGGCTGCCAAACTCTTCTCTATTTTGTATGTGTACGTGCTAAATTTCATGCAGTTACATGTCTGTATGCACATGTAAAAGCACTCACAAGTCATAAATTTATTGTCATCTATGGTATATATGTAATTCACCTGTCCAAAAAGTTTCTATATATGACTAAAGTTTACAGGTATTATTTATGAAAACTTTCAATTTTATTTTAGACATCAAATGATGCTGAAGTTACGAAAGCTGAAGGTCACTCCCGGGACCTGTGCTACCGTTGGAAAGATATGGATGCTGAAAAGCAGGCCAAAGTAAAGTCAAAGGTGCATAGACATCCCTCCACAATTCAAGTGCTTTTTCCTCCAGTTCTCTATGGATGCATGAGATATGTCCTATTGTCTTTTTGCCTCATATGCATCATTGATATTGTAATTTTGTGCAGAATGACATACTTGAGGACATTAGACGCATAGAACAGGATTGTGCTTTACTTGAAGAAATTTCACCTGTTGATATTTCTCGCATTGAAGAAAAAGAAGGTAACATGGTGAGGATTGCTCCTTTTTGACAAAAGTTTCTGGCCTAGGATTAAAACCGTATCTTATTGAACAAAGTGAAGCTGCAAAATAAATAACAAATATTTTGAGACAAAGACAGCAATAGTTATAGTTTGCATACAAAATTCCTTATTATTTATGCAGGAAACTGAATTTAAAAGAAAGAAACACAAGCTTAATGAACAAAACTTTGAATCACACATCCGTCAAAAGCAAAGTGAGCTACGCTGTATAGATCAAAAGATTAGGGATCTCAATCGGGAGAAAGACACCTTGACTAGTAATTCTGAAGCTAGAATAGAACTGCATCTGAAGGAGACAGAGTTGGAAAAATACAAAAGGAATCACAAGAAAATGTAAATGAGATTCCTCTTTCTTTCTTTCTATTTCTTCTTCCCTTTTATAAGTATGCTTTAACATGTTCATACATTCTTCTCATCTTACTCATAGAGCTAATCCTTCTCATTTATTTTGTCCCCTAGAATTGATGAATACAGGGATAGAATCAGGGGTGTGCTAAAAGGGAGGCTTCCTCCTGATAAGGAATGGAAGAAGGAAATTACTCAAGCTTTAAGGTTTTGTGAAATCTTTAATTTTGGATATTATATAAAGAATTCCATGCGGTGGTGTTTCTATTGGCTAGTTAATTCATATATGATACAGGTTTTAAAGCAAGAAAATGTTTAATATGATTGTTATCTTATATTTCTTAATCAGTATGAACTTTTCCTTCATTTGTAAGTGTCATTTGCAAAACTGCACCTTATTGATAGGTGCCACTTCTTTAGGCCCCCAGCTCAGCCACTCCCACTACACCCAGTACTCTAGACGATGATGTATCATAAACTTTTCTCCTTTGTATCCTCAGTACTGTTACAAGTGATTTATATCTTTGAGCCTCTTAAACATAATCGTTTCTTAACTATTTCTTTGCTTAACTTTTTTAACCATAAGCATGTTACTGCATCTTGTCTATATGTTTACATGGACTTCCACGAGTTACTCAAGTTGATTTGAGCATGTTACCAACATGGGGTTTTCTTTGGATCTAATTGGGTTAGCATGAAATTTTAGGACAGCTTTTTTTTGTCGCTTTATGTCCCCTCATTACTCCCATAAAAAGCATTCCTGTCTAATGGGTCTGCTGCAGCATTACAATTCAGATAAATTGCCAGTATACAGTTAATTGGGTCTTCTTTTCAACCATACATGTGTTGAATTTTTAATTTAAATGCAGAAAAATAAATTTCATGTAAAAAATTAATCTTGTATTTGCATTGGACTGCTAAACACACTGTATTATTTGTACATTTTTTAGTCAACTCAGCACGTTGTCTAACAACATGGGGAAGCATCTAAAATTCTTTTTATTCATTTGTCCCTCCATATATCTGGTCCTTAAAATCTGTTTTCGTTATTGGTATTTTCTTCACAATTGTCTAAAGAATTCTTAGGGAGTTTTTAAATTTACTTTAGTTGGTCTGAAAAGCTCATCGTTCCTGACACAGTGCTCTTGGAGTCGAATTTGATGACCTAAACTCAAAATCCCGTGAAGCTGAGAAGGAAGTAAATGTCTTGCAAATGAAAATACAAGAAGCTAATAATAATTTGCCCAAACTTCGCAGGGATCTGGACTGTGAGTATTTTTTTTCATAGTTCAAATGATCTTCGTTTTGATTAGTAGGTTGTTTAAAACTAATAGAATACTTATTCGTGTTTTCAGTTATTTCCATTATCTCAGCTTTTCATGGGATTTGTTAATTATCTTAAGCATTTGAAGAATTTCTTCATAAGTTTTGGTTGACAGTTAGATTTTTATGTTTAAAATTATATCTTGTTCAAAATTATTTTACACTAATTTATCCGCAATGGAACCTGTAGGAGTAAATTACACCCATGGCCCTCCAACTTTAGTGTGTTTAACTTTTTGGTACCTGAACTTCATTTTTACACTTATAAATGCTTGAACTTAGTTGTGACCTAATATTAAAGTCTATATGACTTGCTATCAAAGGTTAACTATTGAAAATTGCAATGCATTTAGATAAAGGCAAATGAAGAGAGAGATTGAAGAGAGAGGTTTGTGAAATGGGAAAGTAAAGGGAAAAGGATAATGTAGGGATTTTCAAGATTGTGGACCTAGAAAAACTTAAAAGACTTGGTCACACTATACCACGTCAACAAATTTAGTTAACCTTTGATAACATGTCATATGGACTTTAGTGTTAGGCCACCACTAAGTTTTGCAAAAATGAAGTTCGAGTACTAAAGTGTCAAACATACTAAATTTGGAGGGCCATAAGTCTAATATACCCACACCTTGAATCGTGTTATGTCAAATCAAAGTAGCATTACCATGAAAGTTACCCATTACCTACTTTAGATATGTGCTCTCATGGTGTATAATTCTGTTTCGTCCAATAAATAATGAGGAGTTACTCTTTGCATTTTAAGATTAAATGAACAGTTTGGTTTGCATGATGCAGCACCTGTCCCCATTAAGGAATATGGGCTTTGGAATAACAACAAAGTACAAGCGCATCTATTTTATTTGAAAAAGAACATTCTAGCAATTGACATTTTTGTGTGGATTTTAGGTTATTATTATTCTTGTCCTCATCTGCATGATATTTTGTTGTCATTTATATATATCCTTACTTTGATGCAGCGAGGAAGAGATTTATCGAATCCAAACTCCAGTCCTTGGATCAACAATATAGTACTATTGATTCTTACCTCAAAGTTTTGGAATCAGCTAAGGATAAAAGAGATGACCAGACAAGGTCCCTTGAATTGATTTCCATTTTCACATAATTACATTCTGCATGTGGTTATTTGACTTGTGGGCTTTCATTTCTGTGTCTATAATGGCATTGATGTGGTGTCTTTGAAACTGCAGCAAGTACAACATTGCAGCTGGCATGAAGCAGATGTTTGATCCTTTTGAAAGAGTAGCTCGTGCTCATCATATATGCCCTTGCTGTGAGCGCCCTTTTTCTGCTGAAGAAGAAGACGAGTTTGTAAAAAAGGTCTGTGCATTTACACCTATTATCTAGCTGCTTACCTGAAGAACTGATATTTTTGTTTGTATAATTTGCTCTAGCTCTTTTAGTTCATTCTGTTTATGCTGTCATCTTCATGTAAAATACAGCAAAGATTGAAGGCTGCAAGTTCTTCTGAGCACATGAAAGTGCTGGCTATGGAGTCCTCAAATGCAGACTCGTATTTTCAGAAGCTGGATAAACTCCGTCTGTTATACGAGGAATATCTAAAAATTGGCAAGGAGACAGTACCTCTTACAGAAAAAAATTTGCATGAACTCACTGAAGAGCTGGATCAGAAGTCACAAGCCCTTGATGATGTATGTATTGATTTTGTCTCTTTTGATCTTTAGACAAAATGGATCTGTTATGCTAAAGAAAACTTTATAGTAGAAACATACTATTTATGAAATCCCAAAGTACTTGTTCTGATTTCCTGCAATGCAGGTGATAATTACATGCTGTGGAAATGAGAAAAGATACAGTTGTAAATTTGAGCTCTGTTATCTTGTATTGGTAATTACGTACTGACGATAACAAAAATGTCATATGAAATATTTTTTCAATGGGAGTCCAAAAGTATCTTAATCCCTTTATATAAGAACAAAGGCGATGTCTAAGATTGTGCCAACTATCGAGGAATCAAATTAATGAGTCACACAATGAAACTTTGGGAGCGAGTGATCGAACAAAGGCTAAGGAGGATGGTGAAGATCTCGGAAAACCAGTTTGGCTTTATGTCGGGAAGATCAACTATGGAAGCCATCCATCTAATGAGACAATTAATGGAGCACTATCGAAATAAGAAGAAAGACTTGCATATGGTTTTCATTGACTTGGAGAAAGCATATGATAAGATACCAAGGGAAGTACTTTGGTGGGCCTTGATAAGGAAAGGCATTTCGTGGAAATATATTGACATCATAAAGGACATGTATCAGGGAGCATGCACGAGTGTACGTACTAGTGTTGGGAAGACGGAAGAGTTCCCTATTACGATTGGAGTGCATCAAGGTTCCGCACTAAGCCCATTTCTTTTTGCCATCGTTATGGATGAACTAACAAGTTCACTTCAAGATGGTATACCATGGTTCATGTTGTTTGCAGATGATATTGTGTTGGTTGATGAGACGAAGGAAGGAGTGGAGAGGAAGTTGGAACTATGGAGACAAACTCTAGAATCTAAAGGCTTTAAGTTGAGCTGAAGTAAGACAGAATATTTGGAGTGTAAGTTCAGCGGCCATAGGAGTAGGGAGGCAGGGACAATCACCCTAGATGGGAGAGTTGTTCAGGCCTCAGATTGCTTCCGGTATTCAGGATCTATTATCCAAACGGATGGAGAAGTAGATGGAGATGTTGCTCATAGGATAAAATCTGGTTGGTCGAAGTGGACGAGTGCTATGCCTACTAGATTGAAGGGAAAATTCTACGGCAATCAGACCAGCATTGTTATATGGTACGGAGTGTTGGGCAGTGAAACACTGTCACATCCATAAGATGTCGGTGGCGGAGATGCGTATGTTGAGATGGATGTGTGGTCATACGAGAAAGGATCGGGTGAGTAATGAAATAATTAGGACAAAAGTAGGGGTTACATCTATTGAGAATAAAATGAGAGAAAACCGACTAAGGTGGTTTGGCCATGTGAGACGTAGAGCGCTTGATGCGCCGGTTAGGAGGACCGAAGAGTGGCAAAGGGATGTAGCGGTGAGGGGTAGGGGAAGACCTAAGCAAACTTGGAGGAGGGTGATCGAGAGTGATATGAGTTTACTGGGAATTGAGGAAAATATGGTAGTGGATAGGACGGAGTGGAGGGAGCGAATTTATGTCGCTGACACGACTTGATTTCACGGTTTTATATGATGGTTCATGTTAGCCGACCCCGAATCATTTTGGGACTAAGGCTTTGTTGTTGTTGTTGTTGTTTGGGAGTCCAAAAGGAATAAAAGTAATATTGTTGAAGTAGGATCACTGTAAGCATAAAAAGACTGTCTGCTCTATTGATTTGGGTGGTTCACCTAGAGCATTGCCTTGGTCAAGATGATAGTACACGGGCATGAGATATGAACTTGTTACTTGACAAGTTTGAGCTTGGAAAAATGTTGTACATAAGGGAGTGAGAGAGAGTATCACATTGTTTCTCAAAGATAGGATGAGATTTTCCTCATTTGTTTGACATTGAGTGAGGGAGTAGATCAATTGTTATTGTATGTTTGTCCAAATAATAGTGCGATGTCCCTTGACCATATTCAATTATTTGGCACAAATTGTCTACCCTGAGTTTCTATCTTTTATTATAGTGGACTTATTGGCCATTACCCTGATTACGAATAGCCAATGAACCATTTAGCATGCTGGAACTCAAAGAATGTTGAAACTCTGAAAGTACAATTCTGTAGAAGGCATTAATTTGCATTTTGTATATTTTGTGTTAGGACATTTGAGTCCTCATACTCATTCTTCCATTTCATGGATTCGCAAGTACTTTTCCTTATCACCAGTTAGTCTGTCTAAAAGTTCATAAATTTAATTCGCAATATTTGATATTAGGATTTTGGATAGGTTAGTGAAAGAATACATCAGTGTTTGAATAGTGTGTTGTTTGACATGATCACATCAGTTGAGTATCCATAGAGTTCGATAAATCTCTGAAAATGAAGGATTTGAAACCCCATAGGATGTCCACTTTTAGGACACTTCTCATATTAGAAGTGAAACTTTTTATTCCAAAATTACCCTTTCAATTTCCATGATTTTGGATGTTTACCAAAGACATTAATTTGTCTAATGCTTGAGCTTTTGGACTATGCTTTGTGCAAACCCATGGATTTTGAATTGCCTTCATCCAGAAGTAACAAGTTCTCGAGGAAGATGACTTAATAAGGATTATGAAGTTATGCAGGTGTAAGGTTTAGATGCATTGACAAGGATAAGGATTTCTGAGGTTCATCCTCCTTCTCTTCCTCCTCTTTCTCCTCCTTCTTATGGCTCTAATAGGTCTCTGTTGTTTCTTTCCAGAGTACTCAGTTCTTTTTCATTTTCTGTTAAAAAAATAAAAAATAAAAGCTCTTGTTTTGTTTTGCTTTGGGGGATTCTCCTTGAGTCCTTGTAGTTATATACTTATATTTCTTTCTCATAAATTTGTGAACTCTCTTGTTATAAACCATAAAGGAGAAATAGAAAAGCATGGTTCTAGTGGTTATGCAAGGAGTTTGCTCCTTATTGGGGAAGTTTGTCATATGTAGCCATCAGTAGATGTATAGAATAAGACTTTCTGAATTGACTTGAATAGAATGTTGGTGAGCTATGATAATTGGTTTTGGAATAGCCAGTTTACTCTTATATATTGGATTGACAATTTATCTAGACTTTTTGTATCAGTATTAATTTGTTAGTTTTGCCAGTTTGTTAGCTAATAGCGGTATTGAAACTTTTATCAGTTATGAATTTGTATCTTATTAGTTCTTAAAGTTAAGAAGTTGCTCTTGATGATGCTTGGTTACGAATTTACATAATATATTAAATGGTTTTGCTCGTAGTTGTTGGGTGTTTTAGCTCAAATAAAGGCCGACAAGGATATGGTTGAGAAACTGGTGCAACCTGTTGAAACTGCTGATAGGTTTTATCAAGAAATTCAGGCTCTGCAAGAGCGAGTTAATTTTTTGGAGGATCAGGGTAGACTTTCTGGACAAGGTTTTAAATCTATGGAAGAAATCCAGTCAGAGCTAAGTGGTTTGCAAAGCACGAGGTACGGACTCTCAATTTGTCCCAATTTTGCATTTTGATTTTCTAAACCTTATTGAACTACTTTGTTTAATAAGTATGCTTATTTTGCAAATTATGCTTTCTAGTTTGTTTTTGGTTTCTGACTAGTCAGAAACCAAAAACAAAGTAGAAAGCATAATTTGCAAAATAAGCATACTTAAGTTCTTGAGTTTGTTTTTGTTTTCTTACTTTAGTTCTTAAGTTTGTTATCATCTTTCTTGAGTTTCTATATATTAACTCTTTTGCTGCCTGTCTCTCTTCTTAAATTTCTTCTTTCTCTTTATGACTAGGGAGGCTTTGTCTAATGATGTGGAGAAATTAAGGGATGATCAAACTTACATGGTAAATGATTTGCATAACTGTCAGCTACGCCGGCAGGCTTTAAAAGAGGAGAAGCTCAAAGCAGACAACAAATTGTCTAATCTCAAAAGGATTGAAGAAGAGTTGGAACGCTTGGTTGAAAAAAAGAATCAAGTCGAGCTTGAAGAGAAGGTATAGTATAAATATCTCTTATCTTGATTGTGAAATGTTTGTGAATTCATTCACTTTCTATGTGCATTTTACGTGTGAAACCGAACTTACTGTGATAATTATATACAGTGTATTGTTCAATTAAAAAATATGTTATATGTATACACATTAAGGGTCGTATATAAGGTACTAACTGTTTACAACTAGTTTATCCACTAATTACAACTAATTAACCAGTTGTTTATTACAACTGGTTTATCCATTAATTGTAGCTTGTACTAATTACAGTTGTTTATTTCTTTTGAATGATATGTGTAGTTGTGATTGTACCATCTTCTAACTTTTTCTGTGTAAAATGATTGCAATATAGATGGCTCCTTCATTATCACACCGTAACTTTATAGGGCTTGTGTGTACAAACCCAAGTTCTTCAAGGAGACACCTCACATGTAGTTTGTGCCATAGCTCGATATTCAAATTCGGTACTGGATCAAGACATTACCCTTTGTTTCTTGCTCTTCCAAAAAAACAAGATTTCCTCCAACAAAGACAATAGCCCTTCGTAGAGTGTCTATCTCAAAGATCCTCAACATAGTCTGGATTTGTGAACCCTTTCGCAATATGGTGAAACCATTTCGATAAAACAAGCCTCGTCTAGGAGTCCCCTTCAAATATTTCAGAATATGAACAACATCATCCCAATACGATGTCTTTGATGAGGACATGAATTGACTTCCAATACTCGCCATAAAAGCAATACTAGGATGAGTGATTGTTAGATAATTCAATTTCCTAACAACTTTATTTCTCAGGACTCAAGCAAATCACCTTCACTACCTTTTAACTTCACCTTTGGTATCATAGGAGCATCACAAGTCTTTGTTTTAATTAGTCCTGCATCTTCTAACACGTCTAGACAATACTTTCTCTAAGTGAAACAAATTCCTTTACTATTGCGGGATACTTCTATTCCCAAGAAGTACTTTAGAGATCCAAGATCCTTTGTTTGGAAACAAGTACCAAGGGACTCTTTCAATTTTGTGATTCGAGTACCATCATTCCCAGTGATCACAATGCCATCAACATATACAACCAGTAAAATACAACCAGAGATGGAAGTGGAAAAGAAAACAGAAGAATAATATGCACTTCATTGTAAATCGAATTCCATTCCTACAGTACTAAATCGCCAAACCAGGCACGGGGAGATTGCTTCAAACCATATAGTGACTTCCTTAGCTTGCAGATAAAGTGGCCAATTATAAGTAGCAACTAAAGAGATGAATAGCTGAACATAAGTGAGTTTGGCAACATGAGAGAAGGTATCAAAATAATCAATGCCATATGTCTGAGCATAGCCTTTAGCAACCGATCGAGCTTTCAACTAAGAAACGGTACCATCAGGATGCGTCTTAACAATGAACACCCATCTGCTTCTAATAGCTTTCTTATGAGGTGGAAGAGCAACAAGATCCCAAGTATGGTTATGTTCCAGAGCCTTCATTTCTTCTTTCATAGCTTCTACCCTACCAACTAAGGTAGCCTATATCTTCAGAAAGGGATGAGGGAACAACAATAGAGTCCAAAGAGGCTGTAAAGGACTTTGATGAGGGTGTTAAGACATTATATGAAACAAATGAAGAAACTAGATGGGTGCAAGTACGTTTACCTCTCCGAGAGCTATGGGGAGATCAAGATGGGGTTCAGAGGAAGGTCGAGGATCTGGAGCCGAAACAAACGAGGGACTACTGATGTTTGTACTTGGAGCGGATGTGGTAAAAGCTGGCTGCACACGATGAGAAAAAACCTGACGAACAACAGGCCGAGAAGGAGAAGCAACATGTTCACTTATAGTATATATCATAAGGTCATCATGAGTGTTAGCAGAGGACAAGGATGAGGATGAAGGACCAAAGAAAGATGTATTTTCAAAGAAAGTGACATCAGCAGAGATAAGATAGCGCCCCAATGTTGGAGAATAACAACGATACCCATTCTGAAACTGAGAGTATCCCAAGAAAATACACTTAAGAGATCTAGGATCAAGTTTTGATATTTGAGGGCGCACATTTTGAACAAAATAAGTACATCCAAAAATGTGAGGGATTAGAGAAGGAAACAAAATAATGTACGAGATTTGCCACTTAAGAACAACAGAGGACATACGATTGATAAGATAACGGGTAGTGGAAACATCTTCCTAGAAGGCCTTAGGAACATGCATTTGAAACATTATGGCTCGGGTGACTTCTAACAAATCTTGATTCTTTTGTTCAGCTACACCATTTTGTTGAGGAGTGACGACATAAGATGTCTGATGAATAATGTCATGCTGTGAAAGAAACGACGAGAAGGTGCTCGATAAATACTCTTTCACATTGTCAAATATTCTTGTTAAATTGAGTTTTAATCTCAACATGAAACGCACAAAATACAGTAAATAAATCGGATACATCAAAGGATAAAGGCATGTTACTCTAGAAAAATCATCTACAAAAGTCACAAAATATCGACAACCAAGTTTGGACACAACAGGATATGAACCCCATACATCCATGTGAACCCCATACTCTGATGTTTAGCAAATTGACAAGCTTCACATTCCAAAGTAGATTCTGCTGAAAACTAGGACACATCTTATGCAACACATGAAGAGATGGATGACCAAACTGATAATGAAGCTGCAACAAAGAGGAGCTTGTACATGCAATTGGCACCGTTTCAGGGGAGTTAAGAACATACAAACTGTTCACAAGTATTCCCTTACCACTAATCTATTTCGTTCCAAGATCCTGAAAAAGGCAATAAGTAAGAAAGGAAACAACACAACAAAAGTTAAAGGGTTTTGGTGAGTTGGCTAACAGATAGGAGATTAAAAGGAAATTGAGATAGACATAGAACAAATGACTGGAGATGTAGCCCATTGGCTAAAGTAACTGAAGTTAAATTGGCAGAAACATGAGGAGAAGAAGGAATACATGTGTTGTCGGTCATATGATCGGTAGCACCTGAATCAATAACCCAACTACGAGATGATGTGGAGAGGCAAGCAACATGATTACTTGTATCGGCTAATGCAATGGTGGATGGTTGGGGTATGCTCTGATCAAGCGAGAGCTGCTTAAATTGAGCATATTCATCTGCCGAAATCATGAATGTTGGAGTATAGGATTGGGGAGATGGCAAAATACCATCATGAGCAGCTGCATTAGCAAATCTTCTTACCCTCAGTGTTGCGAGGGCCTATCGTGGGCTGTAATCGAGCCGAGTCGAGTTTTGTCCTGCTCAGGCTCGGCTCGTCAGAAAATTGATGAGCTCGAGTCCGAGCTCAACATTCTGTTAGTGAGCTGCTAACGAGCTTGTTCACGAGTTTTGCTCGCGATCAGCTCGATAATTCAGTTCTGAAATTCGCTCGTAAACAACTCATTATATGTTCGTTAATTATATTGATTTGAAATTTCTTTAACACAAAACTACATAGTTTTAAAACCTATAAAACTAAATTTTACACAAACCAACGTTGTTTTACATTTCTTCCTTTATTGAAATGTTATTATTAAAAAAAAAACCAAGCTTGCTCACGAGCATGTTCATAAACATTATAATTGAGCTTGCTCATGAGCTTATTCATGAACCTATAATTGAGCATGCTCACGAGCTTCTGGTCCGAGCTTCACTGTGCTCAAGCTCCGCCCATTTACAAATCGAGCCGAATACGGTCGATCTTTATCAAGCCGAACATTGGGCCGCTCATGAGCAACTCGGCTCTTTTACACCCTTAGTTTTCTGTCACATACACAAGAAAGAAGAGGGACCAGAAATGATAATTACCAGTTCTTATTCTATTAATAGCTATTGCACTTTTCTATTTTACTTTTACTGTCATTCCTTTATGTAATTCCTTATGGTTATTTCCTTTGTTATCATTGTCTTTTGGACTGTAGCTAAGTTTGTTAGGCCAGCTGTCATTCTACAACTGTTTTGTACCTCACCTGTCCTTGCAGATATAAGGTCATGCCATTGTGTATGGCAAGCTATCAATGAAGAAATATCAAATTAATTCTTATTCTCACTCTTATTCTCTCGGCTCTCTCTTCTTCTCTTTTCTGTTCTAAATTCTAACTCTTGAAAATTCTCATCAGAACCCTAGTTCTGACATTGGTATCAGAGAATCTCCTTCCTCTTGCCATTTAAACAAAATCAATCAGCCATGGAAGCCTTGGAGCAACAACTTAAAGATTTCTATACACATTTTGATAACAGATCTGAATCTACTGCAGAAAAGTTAGAGAAATTGCTGGATATTCAAGCTGTTCAACAGAAAAGGATGGATTCCTTAACCATCGAGCAGAACCAAATGAGAAAAGAGCAGATCAATTCGCATCATCAGCTCGAAGAACTTTTCCATCAATCCATATCCACTCTAGCCAAACTCATACAAGCCAACCCTGACCCAAACAACCCTGGCTCTTCTTCTATCACACCTGAAAAACATGCACCAATTAATACAGATCGAGGAATACTGGGTAGTGGCCCTGGTTCTAAGTCAGGAGAGACTAACCAGCCCAGAAATCTTCCTTTTAACAAAATGTTACCCAAATGTGATCTTCCATCTTTCGATGGAACTGAAGTAGAACTTTGGGTTAGTAAGTGTGATAAATATTTTCAACTTTTCGAAGTTGATGTGCATAGGAAGGTACAGTTAGCTGGACTGTATTTCCATGGGAAGGCAGAGAAATGGTATAGAAATTGGATTCCTCACCATCCAAACATCTCCTGGAATGAATTTTCTGAAGAAGTGGAGAAGCGATTCAGGGAAACTGATGTGGAAGATGTGGTGCAGCAGATTGAACAGCTCAAGCAGGAAACCACAGTAACTGCTTACCAGGATCAGTTTGAATCTATCAAACTAAAGGTGGAAAAGGTATATCCTACCATAATTGAATCATATTTTATCTCTAGTTTCCTCACTGGTTTGAAACCAGAGATCAGATCTGCTGTGAGGAAATTTGAACCTGACACATTGTATTCAGCTATTAAGCAAGCTAAATATCAAGAGTCACATCTCAAGGATATCTTGGAGATGATCAAACCCAAACCTACATTCCGATCCCCAATTCCCCAGAAACCATGACAATCCATTCCAACCTCTATTACTAAAACTCCAAACACTTATCCTGGAAACTCTAATGTCACTAAACCACCTGACCAAAAATTACCTAGCTACAACACCAATCCAAAACGAATCCCAGGTGCATGTTGGAAATGTAATGAGAAATACTTTCCTGGACATCAGTGCACCACTAAGAAGTTGAATGCCATTAATGGTGAGGACATGCCAGAGGAAGACTCTGAGGCAGTTCATGGTGAAATCCATGAAGAAGAACAGGAGCAGGAATTCACCGATCCTGAGCAGATGACCTTATCCATCAATGCATTGGATGGAGGATTATCTAATGGAACCCTAAAGCTCAAAGGAACCCTGCAACAAAAGCCTATCATGATACTCATTGATAGTGGCAGTACTCATAGTTTCTTAGATGAGAAATTGGCCAAAGAAGCAAAACTTCCCTTAACAAAGGTACAACCAGCAGCAGTTTCAGTAGCTGATGGAAGGCAATTGCTGGTAAAGTATAAATGCAATCAGTGCCAATGGTCTATGCACCATAACAGGTTCTCCTTTAATCTCAGGCTCTTAGATTTAGGAGATTATGATATGATCTTGGGGGTTGACGGGATGAGAAGATATTCTCCCATTACTTTTGATTTTGATCAAAATAGACTATTATTGATGAAGGATAATAAACAGGTAGAACTTAAGGGCGTATCTGAAACTGGTACCCTTAAGCTGATGTCTCTTAAGTCAGTCACTAGGTTGGCTGCAAAGGGGTGGAAGGGAGTCACCTCTAGTCTTTTTGTGATGTATGTGCAGGAAATTACATCTGATAGTGAAGTGGATACAGAACAATTCCACCTACCTGACACTGACCTACCAAAAACACCACCTACATTCATGCCCTTGATCCAAAAATTCAAACACATATTCCAAACACCAACCACCCTACCTCCTAACAGATCACATGATCATGCCATTCCATTAAAACCCACCACTGAACCAGTCAATGTGAGATCATACAGGTACTCTCATCACCAGAAAAATGAAATTGAACGGTTAATTGGGGAGATGCTATCCACAGGGGTTATCCAACCAAGCCAAAGCCCATATGCTTCACCAGTCTTGTTAGTTAAAAAGAAAGAGGGTACATGGAGGTTTTGTGTAGATTACAGGGAACTTAACAAGGCTTGCTCAATATGGAGACATTACTTGGAGCATTCTCCTTTTGTGATCAAGACTGATCATGAAAGCATCAAACATCTACTGGATCAGAAGCTACACACTTACTTGCAACAGAAAGGAGTTTCTAAGTTGCTGGGATTGGATTATAGCATCCAATACAAAAAAGGGGTGGACAACAAGGTGGCTGATGCTCTCTCAAGACAACATGAAAATAACACTTCTCAACTTCTGGCAATCTCCTCTATTCTACCTACTTGGCTAGAAGAAGTCCAGGAGTCCTATAATAATGATCCTGCAGCCACACAGCTGATACAACAGCTTACTATCCAACCTACTTCTGTTCCCAAGTTTACCCTGCAGAATGGATTACTTAAATGGGGAAGCAGAATCTACATTGGAATGTCTACAGGCTTGAAACAGAAGATATTATCTGCTTGTCACAATTCAGCCTTTGGGGGGCATTCAGGCATTAAGGGCACACTGACAAGAGTTCACCACTCTTTCTACTGGCCAAAGTTGCATCAGGATGTCATCAAATGGGTAGCTGCTTGTGATACATGCCAACGATGCAAGGCAGAACATGTAGCTTATCCAGGGTTGTTACAACCACTACCAATACCAAGAGGGGCATGGCAGGATATCGCTATGGATTTCGTGGAAAAATTACCATGTTCTAAAGGGTTTGACACTATTTTGGTGGTAGTAGATCGATTTTCCAAAGGGTGTCACTTCATTCCTCTCTCTCACCCTTTCACTGCTTCCACAGTAGCTAAAGCCTTCCTAGATAACATTTTTAAATTACACGGGGTTCCCATTTCCATTGTGTCTGATCGAGATAAGATCTTTACAATCAATTTCTGGAAGGAGTTCATGAAATTGCTAGGCACTTCCTTGCACTATACCAGTGCTTATCACCCTCAATCTGATGGTCAATCTGAGAGATTGAACCAATGCCTAGAAAACTATTTGCGTTGCATGTGTTTCCTACAACCTAAACAATGGTCCAACTGGCTAAGTCTTGCTGAATACTGGTATAATACCAGCCATCAGACTTCTCTTAATATGAGCCCTTTTCAAGCTTTGTATGGTACAGCTCCTACCTTACCAATTCTGCCTATAGCCACATCACATGTTGCAGCTGTTGAGGATATGTTATCCAAGAGGGAACAGATGAACAAAATTATACAGGATTGTCTTTCTAAAGCACAAAATAGAATGAAGCAGTACGCAGACAAGAAACGCACTGACAGAGAATTTAAAGTTGGTGATATGGTTTACCTGAAGTTACAACCTTACAGACAATCTACCATAGCAGTAAGAACTTCTCTCAAGCTCTCTACTCGCTACTATGGCCCTTACCTAGTTCTAGAACGAGTGGGTAAAGTAGCTTACAAACTCCAATTGCCCCCTGGTACCCGTATCCATCCAGTTTTTCATGTCTCTCTGCTTAAGAGACAACTCAGTTCCACTACACCAACAATGACTACATTGCCCCCTATTGTTGATGAAGAATGGGTGATTCTTCCAGCCAAGGTTTTGAACACACGCACTGTGCTTTTGAATGAGGTTCCTGTGAAGCAATTACTTATTGCTTGGACAGGTATGTCTAACGTTGATGCCACTTGGGAATCCGAGACCGCTATCAGTCATCAGTTCCCTGCGTTTTATCATTCTTGGGGACAAGAATGTGCTCATGGGGGAGGTATTGTCACATACACAAGAAAGAAGAGGGACCAGAAATGATAATTACCAGTTCTTATTCTATTAATAGCTATTGCAGTTATTCTATTTCACTTTTCTATTTTACTTTTACTGTCATTCCTTTATGTAATTCCTTATGGTTATTTCCTTTGTTATCATTGTCTTTTGGACTGTAGCTAAGTTTGTTAGGCCAGCTGTCATTCTACCGCTGTTTTGTACCTCAGCTGTCCTTGCAGATATAAGGTCATGCCATTGTGTATGGCAAGCTATCAATGAAGAAATATCAAATTAATTCTTATTCTCACTCTTATTCTCTCGGCTCTCTCTTCTTCTCTTTTCTGTTCTAAATTCTAACTCTTGAAAATTCTCATCAGAACCCTAGTTCTGACATTTTCACCTCTACAATGATGACAAACTCAAGATGAATTCTGGTTACCAGCATGATTTTGGGAATTACCCTTGACCCAACGAGGAACATTGCCGAATAGGGCTATGGATTCCTGAGAGACTGCACTTGAGGCAGATTAATTATCCTTGTCCACATGAAGAAATCGGCCATAAAGTTCAGAAAAGGATGGAAAGCTCGCACTAGTAAGTATATGACTGCGAGCTATGTCAAATGAAGGATTAAGTCCAGCCATAAAGCACTGAACATGGGCTTAATCTTTTTCCTCTTGCATACGCTAAAACATTAGGAAGTATAGGAAATCTGGTCCACTTTTCCTCAAGCCTGTTTTGATTCACATATCCTGCTTAGTAGCATACCTTGATTCCAAATACTCCCATTGTTCTTTGACAGTATCACAGTCGGTGACAATGTCATCAATAGTGAGATCTGAAGTGTTTTGAATGACATTAAACAGTTTACAACCATCAACCATTTCTTTTTCAGCACTATCTTTAGGTGGTGGATCGTTATTCAAATGATCCCACGAATCAGCACTTATAACAAACCTTTCAATGGTTCGTTTCACTGTGGATAATCCTTAATCCCAGTTAACTTTCTATCTGTAATTTTGGAATTGCCGAACATAATTCGTGGTAATTTGCTTCTCTATACCATCGTTCACTTTAATCTTATCAGTCATCTTATCAAACTAGTACAATTCAGAAGTCAAGAAAATCCAATTCTATCACAGCTGTACAAATAAATAACCGACAGAGAAAATCAACCCAACTTTCTACTGCAAGAACACAATCTGTGAAACCAAGGCTCTTCACGGAAAGGTTCGAATCTGATAAAACTAACCGTACAGATGGAGAAGATGAAGCTGGAACTGGAAATGCCGCCGGATTACAGTGAACCACGTGCAAGGATTCTGACCACCGGAAAGTGCAGAAATGCTAATTGGAGGTAGACGGAGAGACTGAGGGGGGCGGTGAGAATATTAGGAAATTGTAACTCAGAAGGATAATTTAAGCATGGGACATGAGGTCTGAGAATCGCAGCTCAAAAGAAAAATTCAAAAAGCCAGTCGCAATGCTCTGATACCATGAAACTGAACTTACTATGATAATTATATTCAGTATATTGTTCAATTAAAAAATCTATCATATACTATGAAGCACGGACTCTTCTCCGGGGTCGGCGTGGTGGTGCCGGACTCGCTGGGGACACAGCTGGACACGTGTCCAACACGGCAAAAACGTGTCCCCTGCGTTTTTTTTTTTTTGTGACTTGGGACACGGCTGCAGGGAAAAAATTGTAAAAGTTTAGGGCTTTTTCTTAATTTTTTTAAAAGAGATGGTTTAATTATAAAATTTTGACACGGCTGTATGCTTATAAGTGGTATTGCTGGAATTTGTAAATTCATTAGATATTAAATTACTCTGAACATTTAATTAATGTAATGTCATGAAAAGCAATCATATTATTTCATCATTATACATCAACAAATTGATTTTCTTGTTATTTTCAGCATTTGGCAGAGGCCCTTGGCCCTTTAGCTAAGGAGAGAGAAAAAGCAGAGACTTACCATAGTGAATTGAAAGACAAACTTGAGCATGAATACGAGGAGCAGAAAAAACAATTCGACAATTATAAGCAGGAAGTTGACACACTGCGAAATTGTAACTTAAAAATTAAGGAGTGAGTTTCATGATGCTGAGGAGTGTTCTTATTACTATTAACAAATCAGTATCTGGGTCTTAAATTTATCTCTTCCAGGTATAATGATCTGAAAAAAGGGGAGAGACTGCAAGACATCCAAGAAAAGCTATCTCTATCAAAATCTAAACTCCAAAGCTGTGAAGATAAGAAACAGGAGATTTCAGTAAAAATAAGCGACAATAAAGAAATTATACAGTCACAAGCTATGATCAAAAGAAATATTGAAGATAACTTAAATTACAGGAAAACAAAGGCTGATGTGGATAAGCTTACCCATGAGATTGAGTCATTGGAAGATCAAATACTAAAAATTGGTGGGATATCCACCTTTGAAGCCGAACTAGCAAGATACTCACAAGAAAGAGAGAGACTTCTTTCAGAGGTATGTTTGAAATTCATAACCATCCTGTACTTGCCTTTTTATATATTTTGTGCCTTTTTCTTCATGGCATTCTTTCTAACATCTTATTGTGGAAACTTTGCTGTTGATGCGTTTCCATTTGTCGGAAACTTTTCTGAAACGGAAACTCGTAGGAAACATTTCAGGTCACAGTTCTGTAATTTAAAAAAATTGGAAACTCATTTCTTATAATAAAATACTGTTCCAGCAGATTTATGTTACAGCTTGAAAAAAAAAACTAATCCCATTTCTCACTTTTTTTTCTCTCTTCAAATTCTAAACAGTTGAATAGGTGTCGTGGTACTATCTCAGTTTACCAGACCAGTGTTACGAAGAACAAAACTGATCTTAAACAAGCCCAGTACAAGGATATTGACAAGCGGTTCTTTGACCAGCTAATTCAGCTAAAGGTAGACATATCTATGATCACTCAAACATTTATTTTTGGTTCTTTCCAAGTAATCACCTAAGCATTTTGTGAGTTGTGACAGACAACTGAAATGGCAAACAAAGACCTGGACAGATACTACAATGCGCTTGACAAGTGAGCTTTTCCTTAATCTATATCTCTTCTTGTGGTTGTGTGATTACATTTTTAATTCTTGTGAAAAGTTGATTGAATTTTTTTCCTGCGTGAGAATGCATGCATGTGGCATGGATTGCTTCACTTATTTTATTCCTTTTCATGTTTAGGGCACTGATGCGCTTTCATTCAATGAAAATGGAGGAGATAAATAAAATCATAAGGGAATTATGGCAACAAACATACAGAGGACAGGATATAGATTACATTAGTATTCATTCGGATTCTGAAGGTGCTGGAACTCGTTCTTATAGCTACAGGGTATGCGCTACTGAGCCTACTATTTTTTCCTTGAGATCACTATTTACTAGTTTCAACTTCCCGGAAATGCAACTAAACTGCGTCAGAGAGTTAATAATTAAAGCTACTATTATTGGGCCTTACCTATCAGCTTAAGCGTTTAGGCCATTTGGTTCCTTGACAAGGCTTAATCTAAATTTCTATTTTATCCAAATGCTAGCGAAACACTTTCTTCGTTTGGCGGATCATGTTGAATCCCTTTCGATCAACTTTAATAATGTTGGACATTGCATTTCTCTTTTTCAACTATCGTTTCTTTTATTTTGATGCATTGTTGAACCATCATCTCCTAGAATTCGTGATCAATTTTTTTCCACTGCATTGAGGACAGGTTCTAATGCAGACTGGAGATGCAGAGCTTGAAATGAGAGGAAGGTGCAGTGCTGGACAAAAGGTGAGTACACTCTAAACCTATGTTAAACAGACATCCGCTTTATAGTGTTTCTGCCTTTCGTGTCTGTTTCAGTTTGAAGGCTATGTTTTAGAAATGACGTTTCAGAGTTTCGGTGTCCGTGCAACATAGTAAGATAAGAAAATGTGGGGAGAGAAAGGAACTTATGCTTTGCTTTCAGGTGCTTGCTTCGCTTATCATTAGGCTGGCATTAGCTGAGACATTTTGCCTAAACTGCGGAATACTAGCTTTGGATGAACCCACCACAAACTTGGATGGCCCAAATGCCGAGTCTCTTGCTGGAGCTCTCCATAGGTATGAATGATCATGTTTTTTACAGGATAATGAAGTTTCGTTGGGCTAAGGCATTCCTTCTGTTTCTCCAGAATTATGGAGGATAGAAAAGGGCAAGAGAATTTTCAACTTATTGTGATTACCCATGATGAGCGTTTCGCGCAGTTGATTGGTCAGAGGCAACATGCAGAAAGATACTATAGAGTCGCGAAGGATGATCAGTGAGGCTTTTTTCTCCTGTATAAAAAATATATGAAAGTAGGGGTGACAATTTTGGGTTATTGTGTGTTAATACTCCTTCTGTTCCACAATAGATGTCTTGTTAAAGGCACAAGAATTAAGAAATGTAATTAATTTTTATTTATTCCCAAAATAAAAAAGCAACTTAAATAGGGGTATATTTGGTATGCATGGATTGAATCAAAGCGTCCTTTATTATGGAACAAAAAAATATTCCTTGTAGACATCTATTGTGGAACGGAGGAAGTATTATCTATATGTTCCATATGATTATATATGATATACATGAAAAGAAAATTGATAAATCATATCAATCATGTTGTGTTAGTTTGGTTGTCTATATAAATCGTGTACGACCCTTATATGGAAGTATACTTGGTGTAAACTTGCATTCGTTTAAGACTCCAACTTGCTTTTTTATTTTTTCTTAGTTTTGATATTATTATGTGCTAACTAACTTGTTTCTTTTTTTTTTTTTTAAATCCAGTCAGCATAGCATAATTGAAGCCCAAGAGATATTTGATTAAGCGTCCAAAATGAGGTACACGCATCCATCCTTGTTTAGTTAGAAAAAGCACATGGCATGGCATGGCATTTCAGTTAGAAGTTGGTTTTTTTCTTATGTAATTTGAGATCATGTGCAAGTAAATTAATAATCATATTCTATCATGGGCAATATATTTTTATTATTATAAAATCAAAGTTCTTATATGAAAACCTTGTTCATTGCTTGTAGGGGAGTGGGAGAGGCCACTTGTATATGTATATATACTCTCCCCACACTGTTTAATCCTGAGTTGGCTCGAGTTATGGATGAATTGTCCAGCAAAAACGAGTGGGGATTTTCATTTTCTTAAGAAAGGGTTAGGTTAGGTATTTTTAGATACGTTTATACTTGAAACAAACATGTGGATGTCAAGCTTAAGAATATGATAGGATAGGAGGCTTTTTCGACTACTTTTTCTGGGCTTGTCTAGCTTATCTTTGATTATTTATAATTATAACTTTAAAATTTACTCCTTATTGATTTGTGCTTATTTCTTACTCCCTCTATTTCAAGATTTAGTTTTCTAAGGCTAATTTTTTCCAATTATTCCATCATTGTGTTGATTAATGAAATTAATGAGAGGATGGTATTTTAGTCCATTTCCTATAGATATAGATTTAAGACAAAACAATCATTCCGTGTGGTGTGGTAATTTGTTTCCGTTTATTTAAAATTATTGTTGTGAAAATTCCAGCTCATTGGAATCTATAGCAAATTTATTTTTTTGCAGTATCCTTTTGAATGCCAAAAAGACTTCGAATATTTTCTATCCTAAAATTTCATTTTTAATTTCCATACTAGATTATCATGAAATATTGTTTCTTTTAAGCAAATTAGATATAAGACAGTTCAAATGGACAGAAATACTTGAATGTATATATCAAAGATACAGTCGCTCAATACTTGAATGTATATATCTTTTAGAAGCATGTACAGTCGCTCAATATTTTAATAGGTCAATGTAAATTTATGTCAATAAAGTAAAATGATAATTCTGTTCTGTTCCAATAAAATTACTTTTAACTTTTCTAAATTGTATTTTAAATTAATGTTTAGTGGAATCAATCGTTCAAAGTGGCCAAAATAAGAGCCAAGTAATTTCATTAGATTGACCAAACTCTCCAAAGTGAAACAAAAAGTTTTTTTTTCTTTTTTTCCGATGGCAATACTAACAATACTAACAGGACGTAAAAATATGATAGTAGAGAATTATTATTCAATGTTTGGTATGTGGGATAAAGATATGGGTAAAATAATACATTTTACTATTTTAACCTTATTTAAACTACATGAAGTTAATTTGAGAGATAAGATGGACTTTTTTATTCTATTAAAATCGGAGGAGCTTATCCCACTTCCTTATACCACCTCTCTCTTGAATATAGAATTTGAGAGATACGACTCATATCCCGCTCTTATCTCTTTAACCTATCTCTAAAACAAACATGGGATAATTGTCTCAGCTTTTTTTATCCCTATCCCTGCATTTTTATCCCCTCTAACAAAAACCCCGCAATAGAAATTAACAAAAAGAGCACAAGTAATTCGAAAGTTGCATACATGTACAGGAAGAGAGAGAATAAATTTTTCTCAGAATTGGCAAAATCGAATGTATAAACTCGTTAATGTTTTATTGTTTAAAAATGAAACACGTGATCAAACAAATATCATATGAAACAAGTAATACATCCTTAAGTCAATTGAGAGACGACCCCAAACGACCAAACATTAAATGAAAAATTGATAGCTAACCTACAAACAAGACCAAAACCAAAAATACAGATAAAGGCCCCTTTCTCTTCCTGGCCGTGTTGAAGTAAATTTCCAACTATCAAGAAGCTAAACAATTGCAAGTATTCAGGCCCTATACCTTATACTTCATGTCAGACTTTTGGAAACCAGGCATGTCGAAGGCAGATGAGAACTTCTCAACATCGGCCTTTAGAGCCTCTATCTCCTTGTTGTCCACCAAACCCTTGTTGAAGTCCTTCAATAGCTTTCCATGTTCCTTCTGGATGCTCAAGGTGAGGCTCACAGCCCGGTGCAGGAATTCTCCTATCTGCTCGAAATCCTTCTCCACCAAACCTCTTGAAGTCATGGCAGGGGCACCTGCACCAAATCAATGATCCAATTGTTAAAATCTTTACAACTCAAAGCAATTTGTATAAATTTAATTATCATCTACTTCCTCATCCAAGAGAAACTTAAAACACAGTTGCAAGCAGTATCATGCAGTTTAAAATTCTAGTATTCATGCTCGTTGAATAAATAATCTGAAGACATGAATGAAACTGATTGTTGAACAAGTTGAATATCATACCAACTCTTACACCTCCAGGAGCCAAAGCACTGCTGTCACCGAACACAGCATTCTTGTTTACGGTGATGTTGCAAAGGTCACACAGCTTTTCAACCTTGTTGCCTGTAAGAACAGTATAAATTGTAAAACCAAAAGAGAAATGTGTACAAAATTACTGAAAATCCCAATCCAAGTCGAGTTCTTTACCTGTCAATCCAAGAGGACGGAGATCCCAAAGAACAAGATGGTTCTCAGTTCCTCCAGTGACCATCTTATATCCCTTGCTCGTCAAGTAGTTTCCAATTGCAACTGCATTGGCCTTAACTTGTTTGGCATAAGCCTTGAACCCAGGGGTCATGACTTGTTTCAAAGCAACAGCCAAAGCACCAATCTGGTGATTGTGAGGACCACCTTGAAGAGAGGGGAAAACTGAGAAGTTGATCTTGTCTTCAAAGTCATAGACGGCACCCTCTGGTTGACCCTTCTTGGGTGGTTTAGGTCCCTTCCTGTAGAAAATCATACCAGCCCTTGGACCCCTCAAACTTTTGTGGGTAGTGGTTGTCACAATATCACAGAATTCAAATGGGTTGTTTGCTTCCTAAAGATTAAAGGAACAGCATAATTCAGATAAAATAACAACATAAGATATTTTAACAAGTGCACAATGATGACCTATCCAATAATGCAGAGTCATTTATCGGAATATCAGTTGAGAAGTTGATATCCATAACTTATTTCAATCTAAAATCAATGAACATTAGAATTCAGATCCATTCTGAATTCATAAACTAGATGAATATACCTGTCCCATTCTCAACTTCTCATCACCAGCCCTTACAATAGCATGTGAAAAGCACATCTTATTGAGTTATTTCACCAAAACATAAAACAATAGCATTGAAGAATTGGATATGGCTATATATATATATAAGCCAAATTAATTCCTAGCCTATTTTGGAGCTCAAGCAACACAATAAATATTGCATTTTCCCCAAAGATGTGCCAAATCCAACATCAAAATCTACGGCATAGCATTTTTTCCCAAGTCAAATGCTCAATACTCACATTCTTTTATTCAACCCTATAAAGACAAACCAGTACAAGAATCAGAGAATACACATAAGCAAAAGCTCAATTTTTAAAAATCCACTACTTAGCAATGGCAACAAAGAAAAGAACGGCAAGACTCAGGAGGATTAAATCATTCAAAGGCCAGATCTAGAGTTCCTGAATAGAGTGGAACTCCCCTATCAATTCTATTAGAATAGAACCCAGATCTATCATTTCGGAATTAGAGCGAATTGCACAAAACCAAGATCCAATCTTCCAAAGACGAAAGAACAAAATCAGATCTAGTAAAACAATTCAGTCACATGCAAGTAAAAAACAGAGATCCAAAAAGAGAAACCATTAAACACACACACACAAAAAAAATATATGTATATACCTGAGCAGCAACAAGACCACTAATGTGAGCCATATCACAAAGCAAGAGAGCACCGCATTTGTCTGCAACAGACTTAAACCTAGCATAATCCCAATCCCTTGGATAAGCACTACCACCGCAGATAATCAATTTAGGTCTGAAGTCCAATGCCTTCTCCTCCAACTTATCATAATCAATGTATCCAGTTTCTGAATTGACCTTATAAGGCAAGCTCTCGAAGTAAATCGAGGTAGCAGAGATCTTCTTTCCACCAGAAGTGTAATAACCATGAGTCAAATGACCACCGGAAGGAAGGTCCAACCCCATAATCCTATCATGAGGCTGGAGAACCGCCGTATAAGCGGCGAAATTGGCCGGAGAACCGGAGTAAGGCTGAACATTAACGCCCCACTTAGTAGGATCGCAATGGAAAGCCTGGAGAGCGCGGGAACGGCAGAGATTCTCGATCTCGTCAATGAACTCATTACCACCGTAATAACGGTTGCCGGGCATGCCCTCGGAGTATTTATTAGTGAGGGCGCTGCCGAGAGCCTCAATGACGGCGAAGGAGGTGAAATTCTCGGAGGCAATGAGCTCGATTCCGGAGCATTGTCGGCGCTTCTCCTTCTCGATCAAATCGTGGATCTCAGAATCCACCGATTCAAGAGAAGTGTTGCCCCAATCGTTAACTGGATCCATTTCGATCTAACGAGAGGGAAAAAAGAGAAAGTGAAGAGAGAAAATGGAGGAGAGGGTGAGAGTGAGGAGGTGGAGGAGAAATGTTGAGATGTTTATAACATAAATGGGTTAGATCAGAAAATTACGTTTATGGCCTTTGTTATTTTCTTTTTTATTTAATTTAATACTTGTTTTGTTGGAGGTTGGTGAGTAAACTAGTGGCCCTTTTTCCATTTTAATTAAAAGAAAGAAAAGGAAAAAAATTACTACTTATAATTGTTTTTTTTATTATAGAAACTTATAAATTATAATTGTATTAATCAGTCTACAATTGCGGATTTATTAATCATTGTTGAACGACCAAAAATATGAATTGCTTAAACAAAACAAAAAAAGATTTTTTTTTTCGAAATAAAAAAAAAAAAGATTTTTTTTGGTAACCAAAAAAAGATAAACTAATTACAAATAATACAAATCGTTATTACAATAATCATATAATTTAATCACACATGCTGATTGTTCCATCTATTATTATGAAAATTTTAAGCTAAAACATCTAAAAGTTAAGTAAGGTCTTGTTTGATAACACAATTTATCACTTAAATTAAAATGTTAAGCATTTATTTAATTTAGGTATGTTTGATAAGGGTTATTTCTCCACCACTTAAATTAGTCAATTAAGTTAAAATTCACTTATTTTGATAAGTAAAAATATTTAACTTAACATTTTAAGTTAAACATTATAACTAATATTTTTATATTAAATAAGTATTTATCAAACAGTTGCATCATTAATACTTTCAGCACTTATAATATTAATTACTTAAAATTCAGTACTTATTTTTTCAGCACTTAATTTTCAGTTTTATCAAACAACACCTAACTCAAAGATTTTTCGGTTTATGGTTTACGAGAGTTCTTCCTAATCAAAGCTCTCATACACCAAAAGAAAAGAAATGGAAGGAAAAAGACATTTGCTGGTTGCAAAAAGAACTCGGCAATAACTCCAAGAGAACTGAGATTTGGGAGAAAAAACAATGAAGATATGATAGAAAAGTGAGAAGGAAAATCCCCCCTTTATATAGGTTTCGGACCTTGGAAATTAAAATGAGGTTTAATAGGCATCATTACAAACACGTTGCTCGAAGAACCCCTGTTAACGAGGCCACTCAAGTGTGTGAATCCATTTCACTTCCTTTCTTTTCAAAATGATAGCACACCTCCCAACACATGGTTACCCCCTAGTAGGAGAATAGATTGATTAGAAAAGGCTTATGTAGTGACCCACATGACCTGTTAATTAATATCGCTACCATCACGCTTGATACTCTTCCTAACTACTAACGGAGATAAGTGAAAACCTCATGTTGAACGTTCCAATTACATCCAGCCACAAGACAAAATGTCAATTAACTCGCTAGTTTACTCTTTAGTATATGTCAGACTGCATATCTTTGAAGAATCCTTCGACTTTCTGAACCGCTTATCAGACGCTTTCAGATCGAGCCGTAAAGAACTTTGGCATATCGAAAATGGGACATTTGATAACAAGCAAATAAAGTTACATGCCACATAGACCAATCCAAATGTTCATATCAATGGCAATGGTGAGAGATAACCGCCTCTCACATGTGGACAAATAGGGAATGCGCACTAATCCATCAAAATTGTCATCTGGAGATATACGAGATATATTTGGTAACGCCTCTTGGTGGTCCCACCATAGGATATACCTCCCTCTACTTCCTTATACGTGTTTGTTGCATTGGCTAGAACATATAAACCAGTTTCTCCCCAAACTACCCCCTAGTATCTTAAAATTAAACAAGATGATTGGGCAGGTAAGATATATCTCACCATAAAATCCTAGAATTCTATTATTCATCATCTTCCTTCTCTTAAAAGGCGGGTTTGACATTACTTTCTCAGACCCTCAAAGCAGTTTCCAAACTTTCCCGGCTAAAAGCATTGTTAGTAAATGCAAAATTGCATTCCTTAAAAATTGAGAAAATTGCTTTTAGGAAATTGTAGTTTCGGGGAAAGTAACTATCGCAATTTATTAAGAAAACTGATATTAAAAAAAATCCGAACAAAAATAGCCATAACTTTCAATATAACCTAATATTATAATTTTTTAATTTTTATTTTAAATTTTTTTATTGTGTTTTTTTTATCAAACACTCATCCGTTTTTTCTCACAACACTTTCTCCGAGAAGAGGTTTTATTGATCACAACAAATACTAAACTGCCCTGGATTGAAACAAAGCGCGCGCGCGCACACACACACATATATATATATACATACATACGAAGGGATAATAAGATATATACAGTTTTTCGGTTCAGAAAATCGGATCCGGAATCAGTTTTCGATTTTGAGCAAAATTAATCAATTTCTTTGAGGTTTGATCTAATCGTCTTAGTGGACTGACTAGAGGCTTAACCACTAGAGAAGCTTTAATATCCGATTGGAGTCTACAGGATGTATTTATTCCAATCTCGTAGTATAAATATCAATTTGATTATTAAAGAACTTAGAAATCCTGGTTAAGGATTTGGTGTCAAACATCGAATGTTTGACCGTTTATCAGAGTGATTAGATCACACTGATTGTTTGTTTAGGGAAAAATTTTGAAATTCGTTTCCTAAATACCAACATGCTTCCGCTTCAAATCCTTTAAGTGGTTAAATATTGAAGTAAAGTCGCGGGTTTCTAACGCTCCTTTTAATCATTTATCTATGATATTTCAAGATAATTTTCAGATATTGATTGAAAAAAAAAAAGAACAACCATTTAAGAGTTCCTACTCAGGTTACTTCACATTAGAGATGTTACCTTTTTTAAAAAAAATAAAATCAACACGAGTTGAATTAAATTATCTCTTACTCAACGTGTCTGCTGAAGCTACATTCGATTAATCTGAGGACAACAATCTATTAACGTAGTACATACTATTAACGTTGGGGTTTTCTGAACATGTATTTATTCAAGTAGTTAAGTACATGAACACACCGACAGCAACCGACACAATCCATATATTTGAAGGGTTTATTAAGGTTATTGTCATAAACTACAACTACTAATTTATTATCAGTATTTTTATAGGGTAAATTACACCCATGTCTACTCAATTTTACTCATTTTAACATTATACATTATGATCATCAAGGCCGGTCCTGACAATTTAGGGGTTCTAAGCAAAATCAGCAGTAAGGGTCCTTTAATATAAAATAAAATTGATTAATTAAAGTGTAAAGATTGAGTATGTCTTTTAATTTTTTTTTTATCAATGAGCTTTCAAAAAGAATTCGACCATTTTGTATAATTTTATCACTGTCTATATTAATTTAAGGTAATAAAATGAAACTAAGGTAATAAAATGAATTTTTTGTTAATTTTTAAATTTAATCAAATTAAAAATAGTTATTCTAAAATGAGGTAATAAAATAAAACTTACCTTCTTACCTTTGATCCTGTTCAAATATAATCAATTTAAGGTAATAAAATGAAACTTACATTTTTGCCATTGACTACCCATATCATTTATATATTAAAATATTACAAAAATGAGAATTAAACTCATACCCTCTTTAGTTGGAGGACAAGGTAATACCATTCTGCTACTTTGAACTTATTTATTATACTTAAAAATAAGCAATTTATTTATAAAGCTAAATTTTTTTGGGCCCCCCTCCAGCCTTGGGCCCTAGACCGGCCCACCCCGGGTCTAGGCTCAGGGTCGGCCCTGATGGTCACTGAATTTCAATTCTTAACGTATGGTTACTGAATTTTACACTTTTTTACACTTTTTAATATCAGTGACCATTCAATGCCTCAAAACGACCATTGACGGCCTCAAAAAAATTATAAGAATTAGTAATATTCTAAGGAACTTTAATTCTTGAAAATTTTCGTTTTGAGGTCATCTAGGTGTTGTTTGGTTAGGAGAGATAGTGGATTTTTAGAGAGAGAAAGCTCCACAAACAGATGATCTTGGAAAAAATATGGTTTCATGGTAAATGTTGTTCTGAACAACTTTAATTCTTGAATATTTTCATTTTGAGATCGTTAACGGTCATTTTGATGAGTTAGTTAAAGTTGAGTAGCCACTAGTGATAAAAAAAAAGCATAAAGTCCAGTGGCCAACCGTTAACTATTGAAATTCAGTAGCCACCGGTGTTAAAAAGCGTAAAGTTTAGTGGTCGTAAATGTAAGTTACTCTATTTCTATATTAAAAAAAAACTAGGGTTAATTACAAATAACTACCATGTGGTTTGGCCGATTTGCGATGTGGTACTTGTGGTATTTTTTTTTTTGCAAACACCTCCCTGTGATTGTCACCGTTAGCAAAATCAAGACAGCGGTAAAAATTCTGTTAAATCAAAGGGGCATTTTCGGGAGAAAAAAAATTTAACTTGTTTTTTTGACTTTTTTAGTTGACCTCCTTCTTCCTTCTTTCTCTCCTCCTCATTTCTTCCATTGTTTGTTGTTCTTCCTTCTTCCTCTTCTTCTTCTTCCTCTCTTCTCCTTTATTCTTCTTCTTCTTTTTTTTTTTAAAAAATTATGAAATTCGCAATGAACATTTGGAAATTACAGACATTGAAGAACGTCTGGAATTTCCAGACGTGATATCGCGTCTGGAAATTCCAAACGTTCTTCAACGTCTGGAATTCCAGACGTTAGTGTTTGGAAAATTTCCAGCCATCTGGAAAATTTTCAGAATTCTGGAAATTTTCCAGATGGCTGGAAATTTCTAGAATTTAAAAAAAATAGAAAAAGAAAAAAGAAAAAAAAAGGAAGAAGAAGAGATAGAGGAGGAGGAAGAAGAAGAAAAGAGAGGAGGAGGAGGAGGAGGAGGAGGAGGAAGAAGAAGAAGATGGAAGAAGGAGAGAAGAGAGGGAGAAAGAAAAATAATTAAAAATAAAATAAAATTCGTTTTTTCCAAATTACCCCTCTGCCACGTCATCATTTTAACAGTTTCCATCAATTTGCCTTGATTTTGCTAACGGTGACAACCATAGGGAGGTGTTTGCAAAAAAAAAAATATCACATGTACCACATCACAAATCGGCCAAACCACAGGGTAGTTATTTGTAATTAACCCAAAAAACTATTATCAATACAAACTTGGGTAAATTCAAAAAAAACCATGTGGTTTCATGGATTTCAAAAAAAAAAAACTATTGTGTTTTGTTTTTACAAAAAAAAAGGACCGTGGTATACGCCGTTACAAAAAAAATGGAAAATGGCTTAACACCGTTTAAAATAATGACATGGCAAAGGGTAAAATTGTCCGAATTTATTCTTCTTCTTCTTCTGAGTTCTGTTACCGTTACGATTCTTCTTCTTCTTCTTCTTCTTAAATTGATGAATTATACTCGCTGAATCAGTTGAATAGCAGCAACAACCAACTGATTAACGCCATTGATGATGAACAACAACCATTTTCACCCGCAACCATTGATGACGAACAGCAACCATTGATGAACAATTGAGGAAGTTTTTTAGGCGAAGGCGTTGATGAACACCAGCCGTTGGTGATGAAGACGAACAACAACCATTCTAGATTCTCTTAGGTGAAGGAAAAGTAAAACATTTAGTGGAAGTTTTTTTAAGAAATCAGTTTAACGTCGTTCTAATTTGTGAATTTTCACCCGCTCAGCTTAAGACATTGGGGTTTTTATTGAAATTTGGTAAAAAAAACTTACAGTAGCCATTGATGAAAAAAATTTGGAATTTCTTAAATTGGGTAAAAGAAAAAATTACAGTAGCCATTGCTGATGAAGACGAAGAAGAAGATATTATAATTTCTGATTCCTTCGATTTCTCTCTCACTCTCTTCGATTTTAATTTCTGATTCGATAATATTATAATCGATTAATTTCAGAAGAAAAAGAAGATTTCAGAAGAAGAAGAAGAAGAAGAATTATTTTTGTTTTTTGTTATTTTTATTTTTTTATTTTAATTCGGACAATTTTACCCTTTGCCACGTCATCATTTTAAACGGTGTTAAGCCATTTTTCGTTTTTTTTGTAACGGCGTATACCACAATCCTCTTTTTTTTGTAAAAATAAACCACACGAGTTTTTTTTGAAATCCATGAAACCACAGGGGTTTTTTTTTGGAATTTACCCTACAGACTTTAGATAAAGAAAATAAACTACTATCTGATATGGTAAATAATATCGAATGGGCCTCCGGAAAGCCCATAAATTACTCTTTGTGCCGGCTCATTTAGGGTCCCCAAAAGGGTCCAGTTACGAAATAAGATTTCGGACCTCATAAACACGCTAAGCTCAATTAGAGAGGGAATTTAGGTTCCGGACTAATATGATGTTGACACGTGTACATGAGTTGAAGCCCGAATTACTATAAATAGAGGCTTAGCACAAAGAGAAAGGTACACATTATTTCTATACTCTATAATTAATAGTTTACATCTTAAGTCCTTTATTCACATATTGACTTAAGCTTCGGAGAGGGTTTGCCGATCACCGGCTCCCTATCTGATTGTGTGTTGTTTTACAGGTCTTAAGGCATGATAATTCGATATTACGACATCATTTGGTACGGTGAAGGCGGACCGCTACTCGTTTCAAAATGGTTTATGTTCAATCTTCTATAATCCATCCAGTGGTGGAGCCTTTACTTCAACCAGCAAACGTCCAGGTTGTTCAACCTGCCGTCAGTCAAAGAGTAGAGGATATCCCAAGTTCTTCTGTTGTTCTTCCTAGGGGTTTGATGGATGCTAGTAATCATCTGATTACACCTTTGTTTGCAACGCCAACTTTGGATCAGCAAATAGAGGCATGTTTGGGATCTATGGATCCTCAACAGAGGAGTTTTATGAATGGACTCACGAAGCAGCTCATATATAATATGAGCTCAGTTCAAGAGTCGATGAATATATTGAGAGCTGAGCATGCTTCACAAATGGAGGCAATGCGGTTGGAGTTGTTGGAAGTAAGAAGAGCAGGAAAGAACGAGGGAGATGGAAGCTATGTTGCGTACACTACGGGACATCATGACATGAGAACATGTCTAAGGAAGCGAGAGCTTTCAGTAGAGCATTAGCGTGAAGGGAGAAGAGGTCGATCTAAGGACAAGTCAATCAGTCCTTATCATCGGAGATATAGTTCTCCTTCGCCGATCAGAGTGACAAGTGAAGAGCGAGGTTCGAGGTCTCCAAAGAAACAATGATATTCTCGTAAAGATTCTCCCGAAGAAAGAAGGCAGGGCAATCCTCGAAGAAGAGATCGAGAAGAATCTAAATCTCCTGGTAACCGAAGGCCTGCCGTGCCGAAGCAGGCTTCAGGAGAGCTACCATTAAAAGAGGAAATGTTAAATCTATTGAGAGGAGAATTGAAGCAGGCAATGAAGGATGAGGGTTTAGTGTCCAAAGGAGTGGTGGCAATTGAAACAGAGACTCCTTTGAGCGCAGATATCATGGGCCAACCCATGCCTAGGGGATTTAAATATCCGATTTTGAAGGATTACAACGGGATGACAAATCCTACTTTGCATGTAAAGAACTTTCAGAGAGCACTTCAGACTACTACGGCTACAGACGATGTAATGTGTAGACTCTTTTCTACAACTCTTCGAGATTCAGCAGCTTACTGGTATGATCAGCTTTTACTAGGATCTATTCGGTCTTTTAAGCAAATGTCTGAAGAATTTTGTAATCACTTTATCACATTCATTCCTAAGAGCAAAACCATGCAAGATTTGAATTATTTGGTTCAACAGCCGAATGATTCATTGAAGGAATGAGAGGAAGAAATAGTTAATTTTTGGTAAAATTAATAGTTAATTAATATTTAGTTTGATCTGTGTTCATATTGAACTTGTCAGTTGTTATTGACATGCGTTGGGGTGACTTCTCTAAATACATTATGATATAAAAATTACTATCCAATCAGAGTGAGAAAATGGAGAAATATAATAACGATGAGAAATAAAACAATGACTACCTATTTAGGAATGTACAGTCGTGTAAAAGTGTCATTTTTATCATGGTCCTACAATGGGACGGGTTCGGATTTGGGCCTTCTTTTTGTATTAGATCCTAGGAAGTGAGATGGGCTTCCAATCGAGTTTAATCCGAAATATATATATTTAACTGTTATACGGTCCTTTTAAAATTACCATCCAAACTCCATCATTGCTAGGGAAGGCTTATATTACTCCACATATGAGTAGAGGTGGCAAAAGTACATACGATTCGATTACACGATCCAAAATCGATTCGTAATTTTAGTGTTTGTGTTTAATTTAGTAGGTAATGTGTCATTTTTGGGTTGATACGAAACTGATATGTAATTTTTTTAGAAATGTATCTAACCCAAAAACTTCACAAAATTACACGAATATTTAAAATTATTCTTATATTTTCTCGTGTTCTTATATGTCACTTTAATACAATTATAATTATTATCTGCAAATATGATTCGAATCTCCTAAATTGTAATAAACATATTACATGACCCCCTGATATGATATTAACGGACTTTCTATGGTTAATGTTAACATACTAATTAAAAAATGAAAAAGTATTTAAGTATAGTACTATATCTTTTTATATTTTTAAAAGTTATAATTAATTTATATACATAATAAAATTACATGTAATCCGAAAACACGATACAAAATCGATATTAACTTGAATATATTAACACAATTATAACACACATAAAATTTGAATTGAATTTAAGTTTACTCTTTTTAACACAAATCTGAAAATAACACGAGAGCGATAAAAAGAGTCACTCTCATACCATTTAACCGCCACTAATAATAGATAAATGAAGTCAATTATTTTCTTTGACAAAATTTAATTAATTAAGTAGAGAAGATATGAGATATGGAGTTGTTGGGGAATTGTGGGTAGGTCGAAGGGCAATATTGGGATATTTGGAGTACACCAACCGTGAAATTGATGCGGACACTTTCTTCCACTTGACCCTTTACTAATACAAAAGGGATGGTGGTGTTGGTGAGTTCACTTTCCTCTTCTAAACTCCTTCACCAAACCTCTTTAATTAGTTTATATTATTTTTTAGAATCAATCTATATTACATTACATAATGTTAAGCAAATCACTTCAAAATCATCACATTAATATAGTCTACTTTTCACGTTTTGGCCACCTACTTCTATGCAATTTTCTCTTTTGTTGATTTTCATTTTGTATTTACATTCTTTATTTATTTCTTGAAGATATAAAAAATATAAAAATATGATGCGAGCATTAAATCAACGACATGTGAGAGGACGAGTGATGGGCGAGATCGGATCAAAGGGACATCATACAAAACAAAAAAAAAACTTTTTTATTTTTTTTTGTTGAAAAACATGTCCACACGATGTATGAATTAATGAAATGAACATCAGATGTTCAACATTAATCTCACACGCCACATGGATTTCAAAAACAGCAGCTACATTTTGGACATAAAACCCACACGTCGTGCATACATTTAAAATGCCAAAAAAGACCATACTTGGCCCTCACTCTAGCTCCCTTTTAATCACAACTTTATCATTCCTTAATTACTCATATCACTTCTTATCTACAACTCATGACACTCTTTTATCCTTACTCTATTTTACTTTAATCTTATCCTTTTAATTAGTTGTGTAATTTAGCTTTTATGTAATTTGTCATTTATGTTTTGAGATGATAGAAATTCATCTCTTTCTTTGTAAGAGTTGATTTTTAGTAATCAAATTATATATTTCTTTTTGAGAGTTTTGTTTAGAGTCCATCCCTTTAACAATGGGGATTTAAAAATTCCTATGCGTTTAGCTCGTGAAATACTGAGATTAACTCTTTCTAGTTTAACTAAACAAGAACCTCTTTGTTAGTTTACGATTAAAACTAACTCACTCATTATTACTCTGTATCAAAATATCTCTATTGTCAGTTTTTAATAACAATTTTATTTTTAATATCATAAATACTAATGTTATTCAAAACACAAATGTTCTATTCTCATATTATGGATCAATTGGAAACAACATAATTAATTTGGATTGATTTTAGTCTTTTATCAATGTATTCGAGTAATAAATAATTGAGTCGAATCTATCTTAGGTTAAACGCCTTTTAAGACCTTACTACTTATTCTCGATGTCCTTAGTTCTCTTTTCCCCACTGTACAATTTCTTTCTTCTACAGATCTCACCGATCTTCTTTGAGGATGAGGAAGAAGAAAAATTATCTTCCTTCTTTCGCCTCCCATTTATCTTGTTTTTCTTCATATTCTAACTTTTTTTTGTTGGTAATTTCATTTTGATTAGACTCCATATATTTCTTCGAATCTCTTTTTCCGTCTCAATTGCATCTGTTATGTATATTTTTTTCGGGTTTAGCAAGAGCGGAAATGTTTTATCTTATACGTAGATCACTAGATCTACATGGTTGCAGCAGAAATGACTCAGAACCGAAGATCCTAAATAATAAAGACTAAATTGCAGCTATTTTTATGTGGATTCGAATTTACAATAATTATGTGATTTATTTTTTTTTAAATGTTCCTTTTATGGCTCTATTTTTGCAAGTTTAGATGAGTTACTTCGTTCGTCCAGACATGCCATCATCAATCATCTATTCAAGGACACATTTTAAATCTCATCAATCATATCTTTGTATCCTTAACAAGTGGAAATTTTTCATAATGTTATCATTAGTGTGATGAGTGTGGATCTAAGAATCTTTATCGGAGTTCCGGAGGTCTATTTCGGTAGAAACAAACATGGTTTTCATCAAGAATGATAGATCAACCTAACTTACGTGATCAATGTATCAAGAAAATGCAAGCATGATATTGTTCACACCATTATCATGGGTCCATAATTTGCTTCCCTAGCCAAGAAGACCGAACTGTCAAAAGGTAAAAAGATTTCATTATAAAGGCATGACTTTATTGGTGTCTCCTCTTATGGTGAGTAAACGCTCTCACATAAATGTTTTAGTCATCACAGCCCATATAGAAAATTACACTATGAATATGGTACTGATAGATACTAACAATACTGTTAACCTAATCATTAGGAACGTGGTACACCAGTTGTACATAGCTCTCATTAAATTTAATATTATCTAGAAAGTGTTCAACAAAAATGATTGCCTAGACCCTTTAGACATTTGAAATCGAAAAATCGTTTTGATTTTGCACGATTAACCTCCTTGGGTGTTTTTTGGCCACCTAAGTGGCATTTTCGACACCTATACCGCAATCAGAATAAAAAATATATATTTTTTTCGGATGTTTTTATTTAATTTCGTTATTTACTTTTTTACATTATATGATTAAGATTTTAAGAATATTATTTCATAGTTTTTGGTGAAATATATTACTTTACAAATATTTTTATATTTTAAGTTATTTCAATGATATTGTTGTTGGTATTTTTTTTTAGTATATATATTATAAATATACCTATTTTTCTATAAATAATTTTAAATTATTATACTATAATACATATTTAGTTACATTTATATAATAACTTTCTTATTAATAATTAAGAAAATATAAAAATACAAATTCAATTAATTTCTGATGGCTCTATCCGCTCAACCACCGTTTAAAGTTGTTTTTTTTTTACAACCTTGTGTGCAGATACTCATGATAAGTTTGATTGGGCACAGTATCTCCATGAACGGTTATATCACCATAAAATGTGAGTTTGGAGACAAAAAGTATAGATGTCCGGTGGAATGTGAGTTCATTCTAGCAAATATTAGTTTTGCCTATAACATTGTCATAAAGAGGCTCTTATTGTTTGAGGCAGAGACCCTCATGTTGATACGGGAGCGATCCTTATGCATTCTGGTGGAGGATGGAATGACGATGTCTGTGATCTTCCATAAAAATCTCTAGAATCATTAGTGGTTCTCCATAGGAAGATGACCTAGAGATCGATGAGAAACAACCTCAAAGTACTGAATAAGATGGGGAGATTGAAACCTTCAACTTGAGAGAAGGTCGAACCCTCTAGAGTGCCAATAACATGAAAAAACAATGTGTTACTTCTCGGGAGAATGATGAACATTCTTAAAAATAACGGTTCTTTTTGAGAATTGCAAACGGAACGTAAATAATTTATTTTAAAGGAATTCAACTCCACTACTTAAATTAAAATAAAATAAAAGAGAAAGCATGTTATTCAAATTGAGCTAAAATCCTTATGTGTAGCATGCCACACGAGAGTAAGGTTAATGAATTAGTTTTGGCATGATTTATGAATTAAAGTAAACAAGAATGTCACCAACCTCATATATGCTGGATTTAATTTTCAACTTTACTTTTCATATGTATATTCTATTTTGGCAATATATTGTTACAGTATTTTTTTTTTATCACACATGAAAAACACAATAAATTTACATTTAATCACCTTTTTTATATAAAATTAAGTTTTGTTCTTATATAAAAACAGTGAAAATATAAAGTAAGCATAGCCTTTATCTATATTCGGATATTCAGGGAAGGAAAAAAACAGTAAAAAATTACATTTTAGACATAAAATTTTGTCTTTAAACACGTGCACAACAAAAAAATTCTCTTAATTATAGAATTTATTATTGCTAAATTTTTATCTGTTTTTTTTTATAATTTATTCGATTCCTCGGATCGAAATTCATCGGATATGTTTTAAGTGAATAATATTCCAATTAAAATTTTCTCTATATATTAAAATTCAAAATTCAAAATCTAATAACAACTTGATATTTAATCACTCAAATCGTCCTTGAATGGTAAATTTTTACCTTTTTACTCAAGGTTTTCAATATCCAATTATAATACTGGTATTTTATAAGTACATATTATTAACAATTCCCTAAAATTGACGGGGCGTTTGGTATCTATTGGAATAGGGATAAGGATAAAGGTTGGGATATGGACAAGGATAAATAGTTGAGATAAGGATAAAAATATAATTCGAGAATTATTATTCAATGTTTGGTACGTGGGATAGAGATAGGGATAAAATAATACATTTTACTATTTTAACCTTATTTAAACTACATAACATTAATTTGAGGGATAAGATGGACTTTTCCATCCTATTAAAATCGGAGGAGCTTATCCCACCTCCTTATACCACCCCCTCCTGGGTATAGGATTTGAGGGATAAGAGACTTATCCCCCACCTGTCTCATTCTTCTATCTCACAAACAAACGCGGGATAACTTATCTCATGTTTTTTATCCCTATTCCACCTTATATATCCCTCCTAACAAACACGTCGTGAGTACAAAAGAAAATTTAAAAAGAGAAACATTCACGTAACATAGCGTAGAGTTGTCCCCTGTGATAAGCAGGCAATACGGTGCCTTTCTGTCATTAAAATTGGATGTACTACCATATCGAATATAGGTACAAACGCCTCAAATTAATTACCATATAGTAGATCTTACTAAGAAGAGATGTAATTAAGTTAACCTTTAAAAAAATGCAATTAAATTATCAAGCACAAATAAGAGATTAAGTTCTATTTAAATGGATGGTATGTGATTATAATAAAATTGGTATGAGGTAAAAAAAAACTCACATTGGTACCTGACATCGGTATAATTATATTTATAGGTCCCGTTTGGCGCGTTGTAATAGGGGTTGTAATGGAATGCACGTTACAATAGAGGTTCATTACCATGTTTCGTTAGTAATATCATTTTTGTTGTAATTGAATTACATATACATCACTCATTTTTTTTATAAATTTATGTAATGGGCATTACAAATATGAATCTTCATTACGATTGACCCTTATACGTTTATTACTAATGGTGAAATGCGGGAAAACATGAAAACATAAAAAAACTGAAATAATGCAAAAAAACGTGAAAACCCCAAAAACGAAAAAAAAATGTAAAAATTTGAAAAAATGAAAACTGGTAAACAAGAAAAGGCAAAAACATGAACATGAGAAAAAATGTGAAAAACACGAAAAATGCAAAAATTAGAAAAATGGAAAAGACAAAAAATGAGAAAGACAACAAAAAAACAGGAAAATGAAAAAATGGGGAAAACATAAAAACACGGCATGAAACTTGCATTTAATTAATATAAACATACGACCGATAATTTCATTTTATCAAATTTGTTAAAATTTGGGGTCAATTACATACGTGGTGTATAACTTTTGTTATACTTCACACTTTAATGTACAACCTTCAATTTTGCACATAAAAATGTAGAACCTTTTTGTGACATCTCATTAAAGTGTACAACCGGTAATTATGACCGATCAATGCGAAATCAATGCACCACGTCAGTAAATTGACATCCATAAAAGTCAAAATTGCTGGCGTGATTCGTTGACTGGTCAACTTTTGATTTTTATGGAGATCAAATTGCTGATGTGGCACATTGACTTCACGTTGATCGGTCATAATTACCGGTTATACACTTTAGTGGGGGGTCACCAAAAAGTTATACACTTTTATGTGTAAAATTGAATGTTGTACAACAAAGTGTGCAATAAGACAAATATTGTACACAAGTATGTAATTTACCCTTAAAATTTATCAACGAAACGTGGTAATGAAATCATTATTTCGTTTTATTTGATTACATTACTTTGCATTACAATGTACCAAACAGATTCATAATGTTTGAAAGCTGAATCGATTTTCAGTCATTATTAATGAAATATTTTAAGAAATTATAATCTTATTATCTTTACTCCACCTAGACGTCATATCACTCGTCTATAACAAATTAGAGACACGTATTTACATGTAAAAAAAGTTACAAAAAATCATCTCGTATTTTACACGAGATTAATTATTAAAGCTACACATGCATATGATATTTTTTAAAACTTTTAAAAATTATGAAGATATACGTAGATCTGTTGCTAATTGGGGATAACATGATGTACCTGCATAGTGAATATAAAAAAAAATTATAACATGATGAAGTATAATTCTAGTTAGGGATAGGGCGTCAGAACTATAACTACCTTAATATTTTATGTTTAGCTTAGTGCGGGTTCGAATCCAGCGCTAGAAAATAACTTTTCTTTAGGCTTCAAGGTAATAAATAAAATAATTCCCCTGAATCCTATTTGATAAGCGAGTAAGAACTTTTAAATGGTATCATTCAGAGCCGATTAACCATGTTCTTTCTTGATTAAGGATGTAATTTTATAATTACGATATCAAAAGTAAAATTAATGTTGACCTTCATTTTTTTTTTTTTTGTACAGTATCTCAATACAATTGGATTGAATGGAATTTGTTTTGGAAAAAGTAAAAAAGAAAAAGTTCTATAGTTTGCTTTACAAAAAAAAAAGGTTTATAGCTTAAAAGTTTTTATTAATAAAATATAATATTTTAAATTAAGTTCTCATAACATCTAATGATATTTTTATTTTTGAAAGAAATTACATTATATATTGATAAAACAAATCTTTTCAAATCAATTGCATCTGTGTAAAATAAATTTAAATATCGATTTAGTTTATCAATTGTCAAATTAGTAAAAAAATATGAAATATCCACCATATGATTTATAGTTTCGATTTAGAAGGTCGTGTTTTGAGAATATATAAATATAATCTTTTAAAACAAAAATGATCTTACTGGTCCATTATACATGTTATCGTAACTTAGTTGTATAATTTAAATATTGTGTTTGTTAACAAAATTTAAACTATGGAGTGTTTGTTTCTAATTTTCGGAGCAACATTTGATGTTTCACTCCAAACCACGGAAAATATAATGTTTGGTTATTTTTATGTAACAACAATGTTTAGAATTTTAGATAGAAATAGTAGCGTTTTGAAGCTTTTCACAAAAAGTTTATCTTTATGATTTTTAGAAACATCGTTTGTATTTATTTGATTTTGATAAAATTATTGTTTTTATTCCAACAAAACATATTTATTTTTAACGTTATTTTCATTTCTATGATATTATTATCGAAATAATAAGGTTTTACTTTGCTAAATAAATTACTATTTTTTATTATTGTTTAGTTATTTAGATTGTTTTATTAATTTGTGTATTACAATTTTATTTTTATAATTTATTTATTGACTAATTTAAAACATGTCCATATTAGATTTTTTTTTACAGATTATCAATAACTAATTTTAGATTTACTAAATATTAATTAATTAGATAAGTTTTTTTAAATAAAAAAAAATAATTAATTATCTAATAAAAAACAACTAACCCCAATAATAAATGTCTACCAATATAGCTATTAACTAACCGCTGAACCAAATTAACATATAAACGATGTTTGTAAATTGGAATAATTACATGTATTTAATTATTTTTATTTTTTATATATATTTGGGTAATTAATTTATTAGTCCCTATATTTTGACAAAACACACTGTTTAGTCCCTGTATTTCTAAAAACACACGGTAAAGTTTCTAACCTTTTTCTCGATGAACTGTTTAGTCCCTAACGTTTTTCTTGGTGAACTGTTTAGTCCCTGCCGTTAGACTCTCATGAAAATTATGTCAGTCAATTTGGATTTGCGTTCTTCTTTTCCGTTATTTTCCATTCCTTTAAAATCTACTGCATCTGAAATCAACTTTGCGTGTTCTTTTTCTTAATTTTCTTCTTAATCGTTCAAATTCAAAAGCATTGGGCCTGTTCTTTTTCTTGTTCTCCATACAAAAAACTTCTTCTAAATTGGATCTCCTTTTCTGAAATTTGAAGGTAAATAGTAAATGGTAATTTAATCATTTCCGAATTCATAAACGCTAAAAAATCTAACAAACAGACGGAAATACTAAACAGTTCACTGAGAAAAAAGTTAAGGACTTTACCATGTATTTTAAAAATACAGGGACTAAACAATATATTTTGTCAAAATATAAGGACTAATAAATTAATTACCCTATATATTTTCTAAATTAAGAATGTAGATAGAAAATAAAAAGAAAATTAAATCCCAATACATGGATGGATAGGAGTATAAAATAAAAAGAAAATGGATATTTTGCAGTTACCGACCGACGGTGATCGTGGCATCCAGTCTTCGCAAATCTCGATGCGCATGGTAATATTCCCGTGGCGGTGGGACCTTCTCTTTGTATGAAAGAGTGGGACCACCCATGTTAGGCCAAGCAAGCTTCTTCATTTAATTTCAACCTTTTTTTTTTGTATCTATAAATTACATCAAGCTTAATATATCATTTGTCAAAAAAAAAAAAAAAAAATGCTCATATTTTTATACTCTAAACTAAAATCTCAAAATCAATTAGTACAGTATATTACCAAAAATTAGTAATGGATATCGAATTAAACAAAAATCAAAATATTATCCATTAAATTTGGGTTGAATTGTTGGTCGTTGTTGTTTAGTTCAAGTACCTATTACTACTTTTTTTTTTTTTTTTTTTTTTTTTTGGAGCCTATTACTACTATTTTGATAGTATATGGTTGTAATTGACTTTGGTTTTTTTGGATCAAAAGTATACGATGATAGCATAGATGATAAAAGTGAAATACAATATAAAAAATAAGGAATAAAACTTACATAAATACAAACCACGTCTAATATATGAAAATCAACTAAAATAAACGTAATGAAGAAAGAAAAGAATAAAAGCTAAGAAAACGGACGGTGAAAGGAGGAAGAAGAAATACAATCTTTATTTTTTTTTCAAATAGATAACAACAACTTGAAAGAGAAGAAAATTCAACCAACAAAAAAATGGAGTAAGCAGGGCCGGTCCTGACATTTTAGAGGCCACATGCGAAATAAGAGATAATGGGCCTTCATAAAAAAATTGTACTAAAAAATCTAAAAATAGAAATTTGGACCCATTTTAGAACTAAAATATCATATTATTTAGTCAATTTTTAGATCTAATGGGTATTATAACTAAATTTACAACAAAAAAATAGTATATATTTGATAACTGGTGATGAACTTTCGACCGGATTCCTTCCCTGCGGGGGGGCGTCATTGGGTTCGACGGGGGGAAGCTCCGATGCCAAAGTCAGTATAGGTATAGTGAATAAATTGTATTGACAAAGTAGGGTTTAGAGCGAGGATGTGTGTACCTCAATAGCTTGGGATGCAAGCTATTTATAGTCATGTAGTCGAAACTCCTAGAAACTAGAGAGTCTCTATTAATGCCTCATTAATGGCGGTTACGGATCTCCTTCAAGTATGACCGTTAGCTCATTAATGGGTTATTAGTTGCTTTTATTGGGAATCGGCTGTAACCGTTCGACAGGCGGATCGAGGCATGTTGGCGGGTCTCCCGTTGGTTTGACTATGGATGGCGTGTGGCGGAATCTAGGTGATTCGCCACTTGGAAGGATTGCTCGATACGCCATTGCTTCCCGGATTGTCTGAATACGCGGTCGTTTTGGTAAATATCTTCTTTGATCCCGTAGAAAATATCTCGATGTTATGAGAAGCCCTCCCAAAGTTACGTTAAAGTCCTTTAGGGCTTTTGCAATTCCTGGCGCGCCGTCATGATGAGTCGCATTAATTACCGCTCTGTTCGAGGTCATTCATTGTGCGACAGGTGTCCCGGATGCACAACTCGAGGTAAGTGACGGTACCTTCTTCAACCTCTCTCTTTCTCTTTCTACCTCACTTGCTAATTTCCTCTCCATTTCGCTCGAGTTTTTTTCAGAGCTTTTCCGGCATCAAGAATCTTCAAAGCTTCCGATTTCCATATAAGTGAACCTTCTCATCCTGTTCTTGCTGTCATCTGGGTTTTTATGAGTTCTTCTTCTAGCTCTACCATTAAACTCTTTGATTTGACCACTTCTTCTGAGCCTTTGTTTATTTGGACTTCTTCTGAGAGTTCTAATTCCTCTGAAAGTACGCCTAGTTGCGATTCATCTGAGTTGCGCAATTTGATGAGGGAGAATAGGAATCGTTGCCCTCGTTTAATTAGAATCCAGAACCATTCCGCCGCTGTAGCTCATATTGCTCCAGTGATAGATCCTAGGGCTCTTTCGGGGATGGAAGCTCCCCCTTCAACTCCGATTAGGAAAAAGAAGCCTCGTGCAGAGATTACTTCATCTCGTATGAGCGTCGCGAATCTTGCGGATTTGGCGGATCGTTATCCGTGGATCAAAAATTATGAAACTGAGTTGGCGGCTGCCCATCAGCGACCCGCCTGTCCCCCTAAGGGATTCCTGTCCATGTATAGCAGTCATGTGGAGAGGGGGTTCTGCCTTCCTCTTCCCCGGATGATGGCGAATATTTTCGAGTTCTTTGGGATCACAGTTTGCCAGCTGCATCCAAATGGCTGGTTGGACATAGCTCTAGATTGTTATTTAGCTTCGAATTTGGGGGTAGTCTGTAATCCTCGTGTCTTTCGCTCTCTTCATAAACCTTCGAAGCGTCAAACCGAATCTTTCTATACTTTTGCCAAATTCAAGAATTATTCGCCTTTTTGCGACAAGATGTCGAACGTCCATCTCTGGGACGAAAAAAATTTCTTTGTTAAGGTGAAAGAGGGCGAACCTTTGGGATTCCCGTTGAATTGGAATGCTAAGCCTCAACACATGGCTGGGGACTTGCGTATACTGACAGATAGTGATAAGAAAGTGGCGGATCTCCTGAAGAGCATCAAGATGGATGCTTGGACGTACGTCGATGCTCTGGAATTCATGATGAATGACATTCCTTTGGTCCGCCGCGTGAGGGATGTGATTACTTATGCAAAGTTTACACAACTTGACGAAGGTAACTTTGTTTCTTCCTTGAACCTTGATTATTATCTTTTGTTCCCTTATCAGGGGTTTGTCTGAGGCCAGTCGCGCCCTTGTAGAGAAACGTAAAAAACAGAAAGAGTTGGAGGCCCAGAAAGATGCGCAGGTGGCGGATCCCAATAGGAGCTCTGGGAAACGCCCTGCGGAGGGTGCCGCGGATCTGCCTCTTAAGAAGAAGAGATCAACCGCTGCTGGCGGAGAGAAATTACTGGTGGATGCCATGAAAGCTGGGAGGCCTAGGATGGATCTGGTGCAGGTATGTTTACTTTACCGTTCTACTCCCTTCTACTATGGGTCCTGATCTTAGCCTTTCTTTTTCTTGCGTAGGTGGTTAAGCCCGACTTGGGGGGATATTGGCTCGCCAAGTATGGTGATAAAGGGTCCTTGGGGAACGAGTCGGTTATCAATGACCTTGATTAAGCCCTTGGTCAACTCGGCGAAGTGCGAGAGAGTCAAAACAAGTTCTCCAGATCAGCCCATGCCAAGATGGGGAAAAGGGATCTCATTTCGGTAAGCTTTATTTTCCTCATTTTACATTTTTGGATGAAAGGGTGATCTCCTTTGGGGAGATTTTGTTTTTAAATCGCCCTTTGCTTTGCCAGGCGTATACGCACATGCGTGCTATGGAGGCGGATCTACTTCAAGGGGTGGCGGATAAGGCCACCATAAAAAGACTTGAGAAAGAAGTTGTAGTCGCCAATACAGACGCTGTCGCTGCCATTGCCCTTAATGAAAGCAAAGACGAGGAGATCCGCATCCTAAAGGAAAAGATGGAGGAAGATGCCAAGAACCATAAAGCCGCCCTATCGAATTCGGAGATTATGGCGGGTAATCGTGCTTATTACTACGGCGAGCGGATCATGGCCTATGTTAGGCTTACCTACCCCGAGATTGATTTTGTGGATCCGGAATACGTCGTTCTTGAGGTTGAGGATTGCATTAGGTATAACAGGATACCGAACGTTAAGGATTTCATCTGTGATCAAATTCGAAAGGAGCTGAACGGGTCGGGCGAGGAGAGCAAGCCTGTAGTTGACCTTGAATTGGATGATCCGTCCGCCAGCGAAGCATCCAAAGAGGCGGACGACAAAGCAAATGACGCGGTGATTGATTGTACGGCTCCTCATACGGGAATTGTTGTTACAGGGAATGAGGTTCCTCCAGAGAGTGCATATTTGGAGAAAGACGCTAAGGAGGATACCACTGTGAACGTTTAGTTTCTTTGTGTAACTAAGTACAATTGTTATTTTTGATTTAATCCTTTTTCAACCATTGACTTTACTTTATGCTTTATATCTTTCAGCAAGTCAATTTCTAGGTTCAAGGCAGGTGGCCAGCCGTACCTTGAGAGCCTTTTTTGAAGGCTCTGAAGCTTTTGTTCCTTTTGAGAAAGTTAAGCTGCCTTAGGCGATCGATTTGCTTCCTATCTTTGAGGTGAATCGATCCACCGCCAGGTCTTGAGACTCTTCTCTGGGAAGAGTATTTGAGAGTGTAAAGTTCTCATGTCTGAGAAATGTTTTAACTCTGTCTCTGACGATGATCAATTAATTTCCTATCTTTGAGGTAAATTGATCTTCCGCTAAGATTATTGTTCTCCTATCTTTGAGGAGAAGGTAGTTATGCCATGATGGCATTATTCTACCGTGGGAATGCGTTTGTTGCCTCCCCATTTTGAATCTGGAATATTTATATTGTTGCAAGAAAATACTTAAGATAGAATTTGCAAGGAAAAATTTCTCTTTATTGAATGGCGATTCGCCTTATTACAGCAAATTGGTCCTATGTGTGAGCCTCATTAAAACCTTTAACAAGAAAAACCACATGGGATAAAACCTTACTAAAGGAAAAAGAGTACTCAAGACCTTGGTTACATTTTATTCTCTGGTGAAATATTTGCGTAGGTTCTGAATATTCCACGTCCGTGGCAATGTGTTCCCCTCCATATCCTGGATCTTAAAAGTGGCGGGTCTAATTTTGGTGACTATCTTGTATGGCCCCGTCCAGGTGATCCCCAACTTTCCTTTGCCCTCCGTGGATTGAATTTTATCTGCTTTCTGGAGCACTAGATCTCCTGGGTTCAGATCCACGAGCTTGGCGTGTCTGTCATGATATGCCGCGATCCTCTATTTGTAGGCGGCCATTCGTACATACGCTTTCTCTCTTTTTGCTTCCAGTTGGTCGAGGCTTTCCCTCAACCTTTGGTCATTCTTGTCTTTGCAATAGAACAAGACTTTGTCACTAGGGACCTGAATCTCAATATGGATCACAGCTTCTACGCCATAGGTGAGGGCGAATGGTGATTCGCCTGTTGCTGTCCGAGGAGTGGTTCTGTAGGCCCATAGGACATTCATTAGCTGATCCGCCCACTTTTTGTTATGTTCCCCCAGTCTCTTCTTTATGCCTTTAACGATCGTTCGATTTGTGACTTCAGTCATCCCGTTTGATTGGGGGTAGTAAACAGAGGCAAACCTATTCTGAATGCCTCGACTTTCATAGAATGTTCTGAACTCTCCACAATTGAATTGCGTCCCATTGTTAGTGATAATCGTGTGGGGGACCTCGAATCTTCCGACGATATTATCCCTGACAAACTCGACCATCCGCTTTGCGTTTATGGAGGAGACAGCTTCGGCCTCTACCCACTTCGTAAAGTGGTCCACAGCTACTACCACACATTTCCTTTGCCTCTTGGTAGGAGGAAAAGGACCGACAATGTCGATTCCCCAGATGGCAAAAGGTCGTCCTTCGATAATGGGCTTTTGCAGCTGCTTAGCCGTGTGGGACTCATTTGCATGGACTTGGCAATTATGACACGTCTCTACCAGCTTCTGTGCGTCGAGTTCCGCCGTAGGCCAATAAAATCTGGATAGCCTGGACTTTTTCAGAATGGAGGCGGATGCTTCATGGGCTCCGTAAGCACCTTCATGTAATTCTTTAAGGATCTATTGTCCTTCTTCCATCGTAACACATTTCAACCAGGGGTGCCCAAAAGATTTCCTGTACAACTGGTCATTTATTATGGAGAAGTATGCCGTTTTTCTTACCGTCCATCTGGCTTCTTCTTTGTCTTGAGGCAAAGTCCCATTTGTGAGATATTGCTGGATCGGTGATCTCCAATCTCCTACGGCGGGCGTAAGAAGAGCCATGACTTCAGGGGAGAATGCCAGTCTGGCTTTTATCTCGAATGGGCATCGTAGGTCCGCCCACTGATCTTTGCTTGAAGCCAGCTTAGCCAAGTGATCCGCTTCTGTGTTTGATCCTCGTAACACGTGAACTAGCTCCCACTTAGTTTCTTTGATCTCCAGATGGTTTAATAGCTTTTTGACCTCCTCTACATATTTGAACAGTGTTTCATCTTTTACTTCAAAGTTTTTGATCACCTGATTAACCATTAGCTTAGAGTCGCTGTAGATCAAAACTTGCTCTGGCGTGATCTCCTTCAGCAGGCGTAGCCCTAATATCAAGGCTTCATATTCTGCGGCATTATTCGTTGCAGGGAACTCTAATTTTGCGGCATAATGTAACTTGAAGTAGTGAGGTCCCTTGATCACTACGCCTATTCCTGCACCTTCCGCTGAAGAAGCGCCATCCGTGTACATCGTCCATTCCTCCACTTTTGGTTTGGGAAGGTTTATGCCCTCTTCGGTGAATTCGTTTACAAAGGCTGCCAAGACTTGGCTTTTCAAGGCGGATCTGCCTTCATAACGAACGTCAAACTCGCCCAGGTGGATCGCCCACTCCATCAGCCTCCCTGAAGTTTCCGGCTTTTGCAATACCTTCCTCATAGGTATATTGGTACGACGATGACCGTGTGTGCTTGAAAATAAGGTCTTAGGCGAATCGAAGTGGTGAGCACGGCCAAAGCCATCTTATCCAATCTGGAATATCGGGTTTCGACATCTTTTAGGACTTTGCTTACATAGTAGATCGACTACTGTTGGCCATCTTCTTCCCTTATCATGACTGTGCAAACTGCCTTGTCAGTAACAGAAACATACATGTACAGGTTCTCACCTTCCAAGGGTCTGCTCATTAGGGGCGGTTCTGAGAGGAATCGTTTGATCCCTTCGAAGGCCTGCTTGCAATCCTCATTCCACTCGAATACTTTCTATTTTTTTATCACTTCATAAAAAGGTTGGCATCTACGAGCGGAGCATGAGATAAATCGACCAAGTGCTATGATCCACCCATTAAGGCGTTGCACCTCTCTGACATTTTATGGTGCCTTCATATCCAGTACAGCTTTGATTTTATCTAGGTTGGGACCCACTCCCTTCTGGCTGATCATATATCCCAGGAATTTTCCATAAGTTGCCCCGAAAGTACACTTCTCAGGATTTAGCTTGATGTTGTGATGATGAAGGACTCCTAAGACTTCTCTTATGTCCTCTGCATGCCTCTCCATAGTGGTGCTTTTGATGATCATGTCGTCCACATAAACTGAGAAGTTGTCACCCTTTCTTCCTTCGAATATTTTGTTCATCATCCGCTGGTAAGTATCTCCAGCGTTTTTAAGCCCAAAAGGCATGACTTTGAAGCAATAAGTTGCCTGGTGAGTTACGAAGGAAGTTTTAATCCTGTCTGATGGCTCCATAAGGATCTGGTGATAACTCGACTTCACATCTGTGAAGGAATATACTGCATGTCCTGCGGTTCCGCCAACTAGAATATCAATGCAAGGCAAAGGGTAGTTGTCTTTGGGACAAGCCTTATTAAGGTCCGTGAAATCAATACACATGCGGTATAATCCGCCTGCCTTTTTAACCAGGACTACGTTCGCCAGCCATTGCGTGTAAATAACTTCTTCGATGGCGTCCGCTTTTTTCAGTTTGGATATCTCTTCTTCTATCACTTTCTGTCTCTCTGGCCCATGATTCCTTCTCTTCTAAGCCACTAGGACCACATCTTCGGCGATATTGAGCTTGTGAGTGATCACATCTGGACTGACCCCTGTGAGGATCTCATCTTTCCATACGAACACGTCTTCCGATTCACGGAGTACTTTCGTAACATCCTCATTAATCTTAACTTTTAGCCCTTTGGCGATCCGTACCTGCTTACCATCTGCAATGAGGAACATTTCTGTATCTCCCAGGGCCGTCGTGACAAGCTCATCCTCTTCATCATCATTAGACTGGGGGCGAATCGACAAGGATGCAGAGTACGTCTCCTGAGCAACCTTCTGGTTCCCCTTGATCATTACTCCTCCCGTGGCAATAGGGATGTACATCGTCAAATGGCGTATCGATATGAGAGCCGCCACTTCTGAGATGAAAGGCCGCCCTAGGATGATATTGTATGCCAATTGACCGTCCATGATGGAGAACTCCAGATCTCCCATCCATACCTAATCCTCATCTGCTAACTCGCATTCCAGTGTTACTTGGCCCTTTGTCTAGATTGTGTGACCAGTTACTCCCAGGATGTCTATGATGGTGGTCTCAATTTGAATAGGATCAACCTTGAGTTTGGCGAATGCTCCCCTAGTAATGACATTACAAGAACTGCCAATATCTATCATTACTCTCTTCATCTCCCATCCTTCCACCATCATGGTGATGACGAGAGCATCTGCATGTGGGGGGATGGCTGGACCAACATCAGCAAAGGGGCGGTTGAGTGATGCTCTATCTAGAGCGATGGTTTTCGCCTTTTTTATTATAGGCTGGTATCCTGGTCCGCCAGCGATGACATTGATGACCCCTTTAGCCTTCTTCTTCGACTCATCCCTGGGTTTTTCGACATCTCCCTTCTTGTCATTCTGGACAAACCTGTCTAGTTTTCCTCTCTCGATAAGCCTTTCAATCTCCCTAGCCAGCTCCCAACATGCATCTGTTTCATGACCGTTCCTCCTGTGGTACTTGCAATAATTCTTGGGGTTTCTCCCCGTGTTGGTGTACTCTCCCCTTTTTGGTTCGGGGTATAAAATGCTCCGCTTGTGCTGGTTGTTCTCTATCCACATTAGCACTTCACTTTTTGAGGCGTTTAACAGCGTGAATGATGGCATATATGCCGATTTGTTCCTGGAGCCTCTTCGCGTATTTCGGGAGGATGAGTCGGAGGGTTTTTCTTTTTCCTTATCCTGCCTTCGGGATTCGCCTTTCCCTCTTTTTGGAGGAGACACTGACTCTCTCCTGATGTCATCAACTTCCATGAAGTCCTTACACCTCTCCATCAGCTCTGCCATATTCTTTGGTTTATTTCTGATTAGATCCACCTGCAAACTCTTGCAAGTTGTGTTTTTTACCACTGCTTCAACTGCCATGGAGAGATCCACATCAACAATGCGAATGCATAACTTATTGAAATTATCGACATACTCCCGAAGAAATTCATTCTCTTTTTGCTTTAACTCAAAGAGTTTTCGCGATTTAACCACTGGCGGAATGCACCCTGCGAACTTTACACAAAATTCCCTACTCAACTGATCCCAGCTGTTTATCGATCCCGATGGGAGGGATTGGAACCAATCGTACGCTGGACCTGTTAGCGTGGTGATAAACATCCGGCACAACACTGCTTCACTTGCACGGTTAAGTCCGAGCAACATGCAATACTTCCTTGCATGAGCTTCGGGGTTATCCTTTCCAGAGTAGGCTGGTATGTTCGGAATCTTAAAATGCCTATCAGTTTCCTCGGCTTCAATCCACGCTGTGAAGGGCGATTCTCGATTGGCAAACGGATTGTGCCTGGCATTCTCCTTGTTTTGTCTGCGTATCTCTGCCCTGATCTGATCCGCAATAGAACCTTGACCCCTTCTTGGGCGTCTCCTACTGTGAGACCTGCTTCGCTGCGAGGAAGAGGAGCTGGATTCTGACGAAGGATCTGATGGCGACCTTCTTCCACCGCCGCCACGTCCCCTTGGCGGAGATCGTAACCCATTACCTCATTTTGGTGGTGGATGTTGCATGACCTGGCGAGGTGACCTAGCTCGGCGTTCATTCTCCCTTTGCTCGGTAGGTGGAGGCGACCTTCCACATCGGGGGGATCCAGTTCTGTGTCTGTGATGTGAACGGGATCTGGATCGTCCTTTCCTATGTGATGTGGTTCGTCTCTTATGCCTGTGACTAGGGGTGAGCATCGGTTCGGTTCGGTTACTAATCGAACCGAACTGTCGGTTAACCTTGCCAAAATTTACTCTATTTTTATAACCGAACCGAATAAGTTTGGTAACCGAATTTGATTTAACCGAAAATTTTTGGTTCGGTTCGGTTATCGACCGAATAACCGAAAACTCAAAATATTTAATTTTTTGTACATTTTTATTTAATTAGTTTTCAAATAATATCCTTATACAAAAGTTACAATTGAATAAATTAAAGGCTACTAAACCAAAATATATATATACAAAGATAAAAGTGTATTTTTTAGGGTTGGACTTTTTATTTATACATATAAAGATAAAATTATATATTTTTATATGTATATATGAAGTTCGGTTCGGTTATCGGTTACACCGATATATTTTTTCAATAACCGAACCGATAACCGAATACCAAATTAGAGTAAAATTAAAACCGAACCGAACCAGAATGTTAAAATAACCGAACCAAACTAAGATTTCGGTTCGGTTATCGGTTTGGTAATCGGTTACCGGTTATTTTGCTCACCCCTACCTGTGACCATCACGTCCGCCTTCTGGTGGATTCATAACTGTGTCATTTGGATCCGCCAATGTTCTGGTCGGTGGAGCTCGAGATCCGCCAATTATGATCCCTGAATTTGTTGTGTTCCTCAGGGGGGATTGATCATTCCTACGACTTCCCTCCGGTATGTCGGGAAATAACCTTCTGTTTATTGGCAGGTTGCTAGCAAGCTCTGGATTAACGATTGTTGAATCCACAGGCTGAGAGAGAAAAAATGACGAATCCCGGTGAGCATTGGGTCTAACATAGGCGCTTTGCCATTGCGACAGGGTTGGCCTTGGCGGTTGATGACGATTCAGCAGCGGAATGGTTCTGTCGTGGCTCCACCTACATCTTGGTTCACTAGATAAGCTCTTAATCGACCTTCCATAATGGGTCCACGTTCTCTCCTTATGGTACCTGCGCAAATATCCCAAAAGGATTCTGGCGACATGTCCCTTTCGTCATGGACGGTTGGTGCATTGGGATCGACGCGACCAGCGTTTGTGGTGGGATTAATTGATGGTGGTATGGGCGGTATTGTAGTTCCTGTTGAGGGGTTAGACCCCCCACTTGCCATGTTTGAATCGTGAACTAAGTCCTTTTTTTATTAGGATTCCACGCTCACCGCACCAATTGATAACTGGTGATGAACTTTCGACCGGATTCCTTCCCTGCGGGGGGCGCCGTTGGGTTCGACGGGGGGAAGCTCCGATGCCAAAGTCAGTATAGGTATAGTGAATAAACTGTATTGACAAAGTATGGTTTAGAGCGAGGATGTGTGTGTACCTCAATAGCTTGGGATGCAAGCTATTTATAGTCATGTAGTCGAAACTCCTAGAAACTAGAGAGTCTCCATTAATGCCTCATTAATGGCGGTTACGGATCTCCTTCAAGTATGACCGTTAGCTCATTAATGGGTTATTAGTTGCTTTTATTGGGAATCGGCTGTAACCGTTCGATGGACGGATCGAGGCATGTTGGCGGGTCTCCCGTTGGTTTGACTACGGATGGCGTGTGGCGGAATCTAGGTGATTCGCCACTTGGAAGGATTGCTCGATACGCCATTGCTTCCCGGATTGTCTGAATACGCGGTCGTTTTGGTAAATATCCTCTTTGATCCCGTAGGAAATATCTCGATGTTATCAATATTCAATAAAATTAAAAATTTTGGGCCCCTTTTAGCCTTGGGCCCTAGGCGGCCGCACCCTAGGCCTATGCCCAGGGCCGACCCTGGGAGTAAGTCGTCTGATGAAGAACGATGATATTGTGTTGTTTGGACTTTGGCTTTATTACGCGGGCAAATGTGTTATGTTTTTTTTTTACTACCTAACATTTTTTTATTGTTATTTATCGTCCCCAAATTACTTATCACTTCCCCCATTTGGACAATTTAATCATTTTCATAAAAAAAAATGTCAAAACTAAAAATCTGGATATTGGAGAGAATCGACCAAAGTTTGGCCTAGGCAGATACGGCATCTGGCTAGCCAAATTTTAGCCGGTGCAAAATCGTAAAATTTTTAGTGATGAAAAATATTAAATTGTTCAATTTTTTACAATGAAAAATGCAAAGTTCTCCAATTTTTGTGACAAAAAATATGAAATCGTCATAAAAAAAAATATGCATTTCATGATTTCTTTGAATCGTAAATTTTAATATTTTCAACTCATAATCATCCATTTCCGTAATTCGGATTGTCACACATCAATTATTTTCATAATTTCAATTATTATTGTTCGGATTTATGATTTTGGAGAAATAATTTTAAGTTTTTGATCAAAATTATGAAAAGGACAAAAAAAAAATTCAAATGAGCGATAATTAGTGAAAGGAACGGTATTTAGCAACCCACTTTTTATATATATATATATATATATATAAGTATTTTCATAACTTTCAAATATATATATATTTTTTATAGTCCAATAACTCAAACGTTTTTTTTTTTTGAATCATCTAACTCAAAGTTAGATATTTTGATTTATAATATATTTGGTGGAGTTATTGCCACAGCAGATGAGATTCAGATCTCACCGACGCCCTCTTCCTTCTCGCTATACCGTACTTCCGGTCCCACCTCCGTGGCCCCACTATCTCTGGACTATTTTATATTTATTTCTACATATCAATTTTTTTTGTTATATACTTACATAGTTGTTTTAATAATTTAATTTCGGATGTGTAAGTATTTGCTTCAAACGTTGAACATTAATTAATTTTCAATAGAGAGATGATATATTCTATTAATTCCAACATGCAATGCAACTGAGTCTGAACGAACGTGATAGAAAATGGCCAAATTAAAATTCATATGTTGAACTCGCTCAAAAATTAAAAGAAAAATAAAAATTGATATGTGTAACCCGTTATTCTTTAGGGTTTGAGTTTTGAGGTGATATATACAATATCTTTAGCGACAATCAAGGAAGGACTAGGAGGTTGAGGAGTGGTGTCTCCACATGTAATAATCACAACAAACTCACTTGAATCTGTATATATAATTTTAATTTTTTAAGCTAAAGTATTGATTTAATTGACTTTGTTGATACTTTCGGTGGCGAATACATGATTTTTCAATTGGGGGGCTGATTTTACATAGGGTGTGTATTTTTCTTTTCTTTTTTTTTTTTTTTTGCTAAATTGAACTTGTTTAATTTTTTTTAATATACGTGTTATAATCGAAGTGGTAAAGAACCAATTTTTAAGTATCCGTGTAAAACTTTTTAAAATTAAGCTATATTGTGATTAAGATTCTTAACATGTAAAAAAATTGTATCTAATAGAAAAAATCAGATTTATGAACGGTCTTATAGACTAAAAAAATTAGAAATTTGGATTTAAGAATGACCTAACAGGCCAAACAAATTAGAAATTTAGATTTAGAGAGAGCCTAACAGGAACTGGTTCAATTTTGGGGTACTAATTCAGCACCCGATCATTATTCATTAGAAACAGTGAGCCTGAACCACCACGACCTTAAATTTCATGGAGATAGTGGGGGCCGAAACTACTCGTGGTCATTATGGTTCCGGCGGCCGGAGGGGCCGGGGCCCTCCTGTCTCCGCCCCTGGGTAATACATTTATGACAATTGAGAATCTCCATAAAAAAAACAAAGAGAACAACAAAAAAAAAAAAAGATATGTGACCAACTACTCTAGTCTGATACTTAAGTTAATAGAGTATAGAAATGTAAGTACTAAACAATAAAGTATGAATTGCAATAGATGTGAGTATGTACATTGATTGTGTGACGTCATGTTCTATTTATAAGGTGTCAGGAGCAATTTCAATAGCCAATTTAAGTGTGCACCGAGCATTGCTTGAGGACAAGTGTCGGTTTATAAATGTTGGGTGTATGCTGTAATTTAAGTAGTTTGTAATGTGTCCAAATTGTGATTTCTAAACTCTAACGTCAATTTGGGATCTTATTACGGGGTAGATCCAGAATGCCTCTCATTGGTCCATGTGCCTTGACGATTACTTCATCCTAGTATGGTTTGATCCAAAGGCTCTCAGTGCACCTTATATCATTGCTTGTTCCGGATGATAAGATGTGTATATTCGATATTTACAATGACTAATGCGTCATCGTGTCATTCATCTGGTTTGTTCTTGAGGATGCCGAAGTAGAAATTTGAACATCTCTCTTTTACCCGTTCCACAGTGGAAGTTTCTTCTCCTTTCCTCTTGATTTGCGAGCATCCTATAATTACATTGATCACACCACGAGGGGATTCGACCCTCCTACTTTTTCTTATTCTCTCTTTTGCTTTCCTCTCTATATTTATTAAGGAAGCAACCGAGCTTACGGCTTTCGGTCAGCTTCTCCAGCTCTAGGATTAACTGTCTGTAGTCTTCTGTCTCATACCCTCACTTTTGTGGAAGTGACAATACTTCCTATTACTTCGACCCTTCTTGAGATTCAGTGGGTATCTGATTCGTATCTTATTATCCTGTACCCAAAAGAGCACCTCCTTTCATGGAGCGTTAAAGGATAGTTGTGGTTTATCCTTTTACTCCTGAGGCTTGTTAATGCTTCGACCCTTCCTATCTTTGTCTCTAAAGGGTTTGTCAACACCGGAGGTTGAATCGTTTCTTAGTAACGGGTTTAGCTTGTGCTCGCCCCATTGTGTGTAGCTTCGGACCCTCTTCATGAGATTTTGTAAGTCTTTTGGCCTTGCCATGATGATGCTTTGCTGAAAGGCTCTGCTTCGGCAATTACTCGCCATAACACTAATGTCTCTTCAAATGCTAAATTCCTTAATTTGAATGGACAACGCCTTGAATTTTTCAATGAACTGGGCCAATGTTTCTCCTTCGTCCTAGACGGTATGATTGAGATATTGCATAATTTTTCCTTCAGGTATTGATGTGATGAAATGATCTACAAATGACTCGGCCATCTGATTGAAATTGTAGATCGATTCGGGCAAGAGTTGCTCGTACCAGAAGGTTGCAGATTCCTTTAGGGTTGTAGAGAAGAGGCGACACAAGACCGCATCCGTGGCGATGATTGCCTCCATAATCCTTCATAAATTCTTTACATGTGTAACAGGATCTCATATTCCTCCATACTGGCCAAAAGTTGGGATTCGGAAACCCTGAGACATTGGTTGTTGTTGAATTTCCTTGGATAAAGGTGTGCATGTATCTGACAAGCCCGAATATCCATCTCGTGAGTTGTTTTTGTTCAGCTCATCCTTGTTGAAACACTTTTCCACATGATTTTGATTTGACAAAATTATTTAAGTTAATCCCATGATTAAGATAATTAAATTTAAATGCTTTGATTTAATTGTACTAATATGTTTGTTCAATGTTGAGTAAGCAAACTGACTAGAACATGAACTAAGTGTTCATAAAAAGAAAGACAGAACAAAGTCAGCACAAGCAGATCACACAGCAGAAGCTGAGTGGAATACAACTCAGCGTTGCAAATGAAATGTCTGCTTCTGAAAAGCTTGAAGGCGAAGCTGCGAAGTCGAGCTGAGCAGAATTCAAAGTCGCCGTTAAGTCAATCCGAGTAAAGATCAACTCAGCGCCAATGATCCGTTTCCTAGAAGACAAGGTCCAACAAATCTCTGCAACAAAACAGAAGCCTCGAAAATATGATCAAGGATCTTTTCGAGACGCATGGACCGTCTGGATTTTGGCTAGAAGATAAACCTGGCGTTAGAAGATGAACCTGGCGCAAGAAGACGAAACTGGCAAGCCTGCCTCCTGCGCAAATCAGAAGACAGGATTGGCCTGCGATTCTGAATGCTGACTAATGCATGACGAAAGAAGACCATTATTCTCAACGGCTATGTCAGATTTTCAAATCATTGAAGCTTCAGAATTCAGTATAAATGGACAAGTTCATCAATTGGTTCATAACCTAACACATACAAGAGAAACAGACAAGCAAAATCTTTACTAAGTCAAAAATCCAAAAGAGAAGCTGCCTGATTAGAAAAAGTAAGTTCTTACACCCAATTCCAATCATTGCGTAAAAGTCTAGAGTGAATTGTATTCATCTAAAGTGTTCTTCGTTTTGTGAGAACAACCTTGTATCAATTGTAAAGGTTAGAAGAGTGAAGCTGAGTACTCGGTTATAGTACCCAGTGGTAGAGAAAATCTGAGCACTTGATTATAGTGTTCAGTTGTTGATAGGATTGAGTAGACGAATAGAAGACGGTACTCTTGCATACTCAGTTGCTATTGTAAACGGTTTGTGCTCTACCTTTAAAGAGCTCAGTAGTGGATTGAAAAAGCCCGGAGGGATTCTGGGGACTGGACATAGGCGGTGAGGCCGAACCAGGATAAGTCTGCTGAGTAATCTCTAACCTTTTCTCTTGATATATATGTATATGTATGTGTTGCTTGCTTAAATTACTCAGTAAATAATTTGTACAAGCCGACACTGAGTAATCAGAGTGCTGAGTTGGAAGCTGACGTAAAGTGTTACTTCCCAACTCACAATTGAAAACAGCTATAGTCAGTATATGATTAAAGCTGTCTTACACTTCACTCAGTCTTGCTGAACTGAAACTGAGTTAAATTATCAAATATTTAATTAAGTCAACATTATTAAGCAAAAAAGTTATATTAGTTCCTAACCCCCCTTGGAACTAATCCTATTACGTTACACGGGACCAACAATCCTTTCTAAGGAGTTCCAATACATCCTTCTTGCTAAGTGGTGCGACCTCTTAGGTTTTGGCTTATCTATCTTCGGACGGCCATGCTGGTTGCCTGAAGGCTTGGAAGGGGTGCAATTTCTGCTACGGTCCCAAGACCGACCCTTCGCATTTGGTTTTTCATGTTGGTGAGGAGGACTCCTTGACCGATAATATATCCTTCTAGGTGATACACTTCGGGAATGTGCCTTTGGCATTATAGTGGACTCCCGACTGGATTCCGCGGCTTGAACGGACTTATTCAGGAGATCATCTTTTGCCTATTTTAGTTGCTGCTGGAGAACATCCATATCTCGCTCGTGGACCGCTTTAACATCATCCATTTTTTTTGCACGTCAACCATATTTTGGCTAAACCTACGTGATACTTCTTTCGCCAGCGGTTGGTATTAAGGATCCAGTTGGAGCTGCTGTTGAACTTCTTGCTCGCTATTTTGATGCACTTCTGATTGAATTCGATTGGATGTAGCCATGACTAAATATTCTAAACGATTGTGGAGGATTCACTATCCACGCTCACCACACCAATTATAACTTATTACTTGGTATTACTTACGTGTCCAAACCAATGGATCAATCTGTCACTATATTGAACATGTAAAACATAACGTAGGTTAGATGGGACCAGAGTTTGGTGAATCCACTCCGATGCCTAAGTCAGTTTATGATTGGATCAGATTGAAAGGTATGAACTAGTCTTGTGTCCATACTTGTCTATTTATAGTGTTTGATTAGGTTAAGGTTGTCACCTCTTTAGGAATCCTTATGAGTTTAGGATTCTTGATTCCTTAAGCAGTCCGAATCCTGGGAGAAATCATTTATCTCTTAGGATTCCGGAAGATTATCTTGCGAGTAGGGCCCGCTTGTCGAATTTGGACCCTATTAAATGTCTTTGGGCCGTTTATCGTTGAACTTGAGCCAAAGTCGTTTGTACTTGAGCCACTGATTCCCGCACGTGGCCTTTTAATCTAAAGAGAGTGAAAATGACGTCATCCATATGATATCGTTTTTTTTATCATCAATCCAATCACCGTTCACGTTTTTTTTATTTTTCTTATCAATGAATAAATCTCTTTACTTGTATAACTTAGATGTCTCGTATTTCTCGAAAAAGTGATTCGATTGATGAGATTTGATATGATACTTGTGAGATCGATGAGATTGATATTCAAAAATTTCATCTTGGAACCGGACTGATTTAACCCCATAAATGGGACCACCACCTTCATGGTATCAGAAAGTAACTCCCAAATTGTGGCTAATGCTTCTAATCATACTAACGGAATATTTTGGATTTTGGTAATGTAATTAGTAATTACATGGTTTTAGCTAGTCATTGATGGCACAGCAATGAGTTCCATTTTTTTTTTAAATGTTCGTCGATAAGCTGATCGTGTTAAGCATTCCCTTAATCACCTTGGTTTTTTTTTGTTAGTCCTACGTTTGACACTTTAGTACTTGAGGATGTACTGTTTTCCTTTGTTTTCTTTAATGAAGTTCTTCCCTTTAATTCTTCAACAAAAAACAAAGTTCTTCCCTTTAAAAAAATAAAATAAATAAACATATCTTTAATATAACACATGCAATCTCTATATTTTGACACAAATTATAAGCCTTTTTGCTTTGGATTTTTCTTTTTCCAATTTGACCCATTTAGATTACTTTTTTTTTTTTACTTTTTACAAAATTTCATTCATAATTAACTGTTTCAAAAAAGTATATGTACCGTAATATAATTTGATTATAATTCTTTTAAAACACGTGTAATACAGAACTGATAGCTACTATTGTTATTTTTTAAATTAAAATATATGCTAATTGTCACAAAATTTAAATATATTTCGTAAATTCTATTTTCGTTCGATTTAAATCGTGGATATTCACAAATATCTTTATAAGTTAAGAATTAATAAAACGAAAAATATTACAAATTTAGTAATAAATAAGTAAATTTAATAAACAATCCATAAATAACTGATCTATAAATTTAATAAATAATTCAAATCAAAAAATTCTAAATTAATCTTAATTAATAAAAGTAAATTAGTTTATTGATTAAACTCAATGGATGAAAGATATATGTTGTGATTTCGAATCTCACTTTTTATATTTAAAGCTACTAATATGTTTTTATATAAAAAAGTCGACCGTCAAATATATAACGAATATTGGACACCCAGAATATTTTTAGATAATTTTTTTTGAATTCATATATATTTTATACTTTTTTATACAGAATACGATAATCACGTTAGAATCGGATAATCACGTTAGAATCGGATAGTGCTGTATATTACATTTCCATATAACACATGTTTTCCCTAAAGAAAAAAACAAAAACAAAAACAAATATGGTTTGAGCAAAATGAGCTCATGTTCATGACACCGCGCACCTCTCACCAGACCATCACCAATCATATTTTGCCACGTATGAATATAACCAAAGACTAGCCTAATCATCGTCCATTCTTTACATTTACCAAATCCACCAACCCAAGAAAATGAACATATAAAATCAAAGAAATCTCAGCCGTCGATCTTCCGAATCTAACCTATTTATACGGGCCTCATTCCTACCGTATCATTCGTTCAAACCCGCTCTCTCTTATACCCATAAACCCTTTGAGAGAGTGTGCTTGCATTTCTTCTTCCTCTTCATTTCTAAATCTCAGATCCAGAAAAAACCCCATAAACTATGGCTTTGTTGGTCGAGAAAACCACTTCCGGCCGTGAATACAAGGTCAAGGATATGTCTCAGGCCGACTTCGGTCGCCTTGAGCTTGAATTGGCCGAGGTTGAAATGCCCGGACTTATGGCCTGCAGAACCGAATTCGGCCCTTCCCAGCCTTTTAAAGGAGCTAGGATCACTGGATCTCTCCACATGACTATCCAAACAGCCGTTCTTATCGAAACCCTAACTGCTTTGGGCGCTGAGGTCCGTTGGTGCTCATGCAACATTTTCAGTACCCAGGACCACGCCGCCGCCGCCATTGCCCGTGACTCCGCTGCTGTCTTCGCCTGGAAAGGTGAGACTCTTCAGGAGTACTGGTGGTGTACCGAGCGCGCTCTTGATTGGGGCCCCGGCGGTGGCCCAGATCTGATTGTTGATGATGGTGGTGATGCTACTCTTTTGATCCATGAGGGTGTTAAGGCTGAGGAGCTTTATGCCAAGACTGGAGAGCTTCCCGATCCATCTTCTACTGATAATGTTGAGTTTCAACTTGTTTTGACTATCATTAGAGATGGATTGAAGACCGACCCACAGAGATATCAGAAGATGAAGCAGAGATTGGTTGGTGTTTCGGAGGAGACCACCACTGGTGTTAAGAGGTTGTATCAAATGCAAGCTAATGGAACTTTGTTGTTCCCTGCTATTAATGTTAACGACTCTGTTACCAAGAGCAAGGTATTGTTTTTTAGATCTGTTTCGATTCTCGGTTTTCATGGTCTAAATCTGGCTACCTTTCAATGCTTTGTCCTGGTCAGATAATTGCATGTTTAGTTTCTTTCAATTGTTTTAAATCACTGTTTAATATGATATAGTTCCAGACATGTGCTTTCTGCTTTATTGGATTCTATAATTCATTTATTGATTTGAATGATGCTTTTGTTAAATGTTTGGATCTAGTGAAGTGAATTAGATCTATAATAGGAGCTTCATTTTTTTACCGAGTTGTGTATTCTGCTATAATTGAATTGTCTCTGTTGAACAAACAGAGTCGCATCTTGTCTTGTGCTTTTCAACATATTTAAATTACTGTTAGTGATCTTATAGCTGATATTAATGAACTCAAATTCTTGTTACTAGTTTGTGACGCTTATTTACATATTCTTTTGTTATGGATTGGGGTAGTTTTATGATCTGGGCGCAATTTTAATGTTATATTCTGACTTTTCATGGTTACTTTTGTCTGGTGCAGTTTGATAACTTGTATGGATGCCGCCACTCTCTACCTGATGGTTTGATGAGGGCTACCGATGTTATGATTGCTGGCAAGGTTTCAGTTGTTTGTGGTTATGGTGATGTTGGCAAGGGCTGTGCTGCTGCATTGAAGCAAGCTGGATCTCGAGTGATCGTGACTGAGATTGATCCCATCTGTGCCCTTCAGGCTCTTATGGAAGGATTTCAAGTGTTGACCCTCGAAGATGTTGTCTCAGAGGCTGACATCTTTGTTACCACCACCGGTAACAAGGATATTGTAATGGTTAGCCACATGAGGAAAATGAAGAACAATGCCATTGTTTGCAACATTGGTCACTTCGACAATGAAATTGATATGCTTGGACTTGAGACCTTCCCTGGTGTGAAGCGTATCACCATCAAGCCACAAACTGACAGGTGGGTCTTCCCCGACACCAACTCAGGCATCATTGTGTTGGCTGAGGGACGTCTCATGAATTTGGGATGTGCCACTGGTCACCCTAGCTTTGTGATGTCCTGCTCTTTCACCAATCAAGTGATTGCACAGCTTGAGTTGTGGAATGAGAAGTCAAGCGGCAAATATGAGAAGAAGGTGTATGTTTTGCCAAAGCACCTAGATGAGAAGGTTGCGGCTCTCCACCTTGGAAAGCTTGGAGCCAGGCTCACTAAGCTCACCAAGGACCAGGCTGACTACATCAGCATTCCAGTTGAGGGTCCATACAAGCCTGCTCACTACAGGTACTGAGCCAGAAGAAAGTTGGAGGAGATTGCAGAACGGATGGTCGGCGAGATTGTTTTTCTTTACAATTTGATGATTTGCTATGCTAGAACATTAGGCTTTAATTTTTTTTGTAGGATTTGTGTTTTGGTGAGGAGAAGTTGGGAGGAAAGAAATGGGTTGGTCTCTGATGAAGACCTTAAGGGATTGAATAAGGGTATGGGTTGTGTGGGATGTGTATTAGTACAGCTGCCATTTGCCATTTGAGAAATGCTGCAGCTGCTTATCATTTTGTTCACCAAAAGAAAACAAAGATATATTACATTCATTATCAGTGTTCCTTCTCTTTTTTTGGTTGCTATGCTTGATGCAATTTTATCAAATTAGGTCCTTTTCAATTTGTCCATCTACTCAATTTGACTTCAATTTTTCAACTTCAATTTGACTTTTTTCCCCAGTTCATATCGCATCCGGTTATTCTTGTGTTGATACTTGTAAATGTGGGTAAAACATAATCAACAGATGTTGGATAGTCATTTTCTTGATAGTCATGTGATATTAAATCTGTATGTCACTATTAACTGGTGAAATTGATGAAGAAAGCGTTAATTCCACAATTAAAACAGAGGTTTCTTATGGGAGAAGGTGTATGAGTGGGTTGATAAATTTGCTCTTTTCGGAGAAGTTCTACTAGTACTAGTGGGTTGTTGGTATTAGATTAGGTAGACTCTGGTTGAATCTTCAAACAATGGTAAAGCTATTGACATCAAATAATATATATGAGTATCTTTTACATTCAGTGTCCAATCTGACCTACCAAATGAAACTGTAATTGTCAGTGTAGTAGGTTGAAGGGCGAAGCTTCTGGGTTAATCCCCAAATTGAGTTTTTTTTTTTTTTTTTTTTGTGTGTTTAACCTAGTTAAAAATAATCTAATTATATATATATATATATATATATATATATATATATATATATGTAGGGGTGAGATCAAGCGTGACAAGGTCTTAAGTTGTGACAATGAGCTTATTGTGTGACATAACAAAACTACGTCGTTTTGGCAATAAAATTAAAAAAAAAACACGCGTCAATTCTCCTCTGTTCCTCACAGGAAAAACGCGCGAATCAAATATCTCAATTCTACTCTGTTCCTCACAGGAAAAATGCGATTTTATTCTCACAATCATCGATCGATTTCAAATCTGTATTCAGATTAAACTCTGAGTTTCTTCTCCGATGAATTATCGTTCGATTTTCCACTCTGAACATTACTGATCGATTCTCTTCACATCAACATTATCGATCGATTTCTCAACTGCATTCATATAATTCAATCTGAATATGGAATACGAACACCAAAATATGGAATCTGAAGACAACAATCAGTGCAATATGAAAGACAACACAACATCATCTCCAGGTATTTTGCTAATATCTGACACTTTACATTTTTTTGATAATAGATTTATATTAAATTTAGACGATATATATGGATTTCTTGATAATAATTGATCTAAACTTATTCTCAGAATTGATAATATATTTCTTATACTAATTATTAACAAAAACTGTACTGTAAATTCTAACAAATTGTAATTGTTATTCCATGTAAATATATTATTGGTTCCATAATAATATATTAGTTGTTCAAAATAGATATACTAATTGTTCCGAACTAATGTACCATTTGTTCAAAGTACATATTTGTCCTAATCTCAACTCTCTTACCTGTTTTGTAGATTTGCTTTCGCCTACTTACTCTTCTACTGCAATTGTACCTTATAATTTCTTGATAATAATTGATCTAAACTTATTATCAGACTTGATAATAGATTTCTTATACTAATTATTAACAAAAACTGTACTGTAAATTCTAACAAATTGAAATTGTTATTCCACGTGAATATATTATTGGTTCCATAATAATATATTAGTTGTTCAAAATAGATATGCTAATTGTTCCGAACTAATGTACCATTTGTTCAAAGTACATATTTGTCCTAATCTCAACTCTCTTACCTGTTTTGTAGATTTGCTTTCGCCTACTTACTCTTCTACTGCAATTGTACCTTACACACCAGAAATAATCACAAGACTCAGCCCTAATGGAACAAAAATATGGATTCCTAATTGTTCAAATGAGTTAAAACCTGCTCTTGGAATGATATTTGAGAATTATAATGAAGCACAAGAATTCTACAAATCATATGCATGTGCTGGTGGATTTAATAGTAGGATATCAACTTCAAGAAAGAAACAAGGTGTTATAAAAGAACAATTTTTTGTATGCAATAAAGAAGGTTACAAATATCACAAAAGAAAAGCAACATCCAGTGATATAAAAACCAGAAAAAGGACACTCAGTCGCGTAGGATGCAGTGCTAAAATGATTATCAAACTTTCCGACAATGCAAACTATGAAGTGACACAGTTTAAAGAAGAACATAATCATCTTCTATACACTCCAGGATGTGTACAATATCAAAAAGAGGGCAGGAACATGAACCTTCTACACAAAAAGATGGCAGTTAATAATGCAAAGGTAAAAAATCTTCTTCATAATACTTATGCATTATAAATAATGTATTCTGTTTATTTATAGAATTTTACTCATTTCATCTTAAAATAAATAAATTCTGATTTGGTTAAACAGATGAACGTTGGTCCTCTCAGAACTTATAGACAAGCAAAGGAACTTTATGGAGGATATGAAAATATTGGTGCATCGAAGATAGATTTTAAGAACTTCCAGAGAGACTTGAAAGCATATATTAAGGATTCAGATGCACAAATGTTTGTAGATAATTTTCAAAAAAAAAAGGAGTTATGGAGTGCATTATTTTTTGAATTTGAAGTAGATCAAGAAGGCAGACTATGTAGAGCTTTATGGGCAGACCCTGTATGTATCAAAAACTACGCTCTTTATGGTGATATGATCTCATTTGACACCACATATAGCACAAACATGTACTACATAATAATCTTTGGCATAAAATTATTGCTTTCTGCCATTCATATACTGATTATGAAACACAAAAATTCTGTCATGTTCTTCAAACAGAAAACTTATTTTTTATGTTACAATATACATGTATAATATGATATTTGGACCATTTACTGGGGTTGACAACCACAAAAAATGTATTACATTTGCATCTTGTTTCGTGGTTAACGAAGATATTGCATCATTTGAGTGGGTTTTTAAAACATTTCTGAAAGCAATGGACAACAATGAGCCGACTTGCTTGATAACAGACCAAGATCCAGCAATGATAGCTGCAATAAAAAATGTTTTCAAAAAAACAGAACACAGATTTTGCATGTGGCACATTATGAAGAAGATGTCAGACAAAATAGGTATGAAAAATAATTCTATGCTATTTATGTTCAATTGTCCAATTCAATAAATACAATGTTCCAAAATAATACATGTGTTGTTCCATACGAATACATAAAATGTTCCACAATTTTATATGTGTTGTTCAATACGCATAAATTAATTTTATTCTACCCTGTTTTCTGACAAATACAGGAAGACAAATAATGCAAGAAACAGATTTTATCACAAAGATAAATTCTTGCGTATGGAGTGTAGAGTTGGAACCAGAAGAGTTTGAACAAAAATGGATGGAAATCATTTCGGAATTCAATTTACAAGAACATGGATGGCTGAAACACATGTATGATATAAGATCAACATGGATTCCTGCTTATTTCAGAGACTCATTCCTAGCGGGCTTAATGAGAACAACATCAAGGTCAGAAAGTGAAAATCACTTCTTCACTTCTTTCACAAAAAGTCATTTAACTCTAATTGAATTTCTCCTCCGGTTTGAGGGTGCAATGGAAGCACAAAGACATGCACAAGGAAAAAATGACAATGATTCTAAACACTCAATACCTATGACTCAAACACCAATTCCTATTGAAAAACATGCATCAGAAGTATTTACAAAAACAATATTCTACGAATTTCAAAAAGAAGTCATAGATGCTTCATTTAAATGTGGCGTTGATGATATACAGAAACAGCCTGACAAATGCATAATCACTGTAAGGGAAAAAGGTAAAAAAACAACATATCAGGTTGTTTATAATACAGAAAACAGTGACACAACATGTTTATGCAAGATGTTCAATAGAGCAGGAATTCCCTGTAGACATATGGTTCTCGTATGGAAGGATAAAATGCTGGAAAAAATTCCTGACCAGTATGTGCTAAACAGATGGAAAATATTACAAGAGATAACATTGCAAAATAATGTTATAGAAGAATGTGCCCGAACAATGGGAAAGAAAATAATGTTGAATAACTTATGGAGTGAGATTCACATGACTGTGTGTTTGGCTGAAGGGGATGAAGAGGAACTCAATAATCTCACAAGAAACATTCAATCATTGAGGACAGAGCTGGAAGCAAAGAAAAGAAAGAACATGAACAATTCAACTAAAATTCAAGACATAGAGATGTTGGTTGGAACAAGTCGGCCCTCTAAAGTTCTAATCAAAGAACCGAAAATTTCTAAAAACAAAGGAACTGGAATTCAGCTTACAAACAGTGAGAAAAGATTGAAGGGAGAAAAAGAGAAAGCAATTGAACAATCACAGAAAAAACAAAGGATGTGCAAAGGATATCACCAATTGTGCAACCACGACATTAGAAACTGCCCTGAAAAAACAAAGAGATAAGGTAAAAATCCTATGTCTAAACTCTGTTTCCTCTAATAGTATATTTTTGTTATTACCAGACTTGTAAAGCTGTGATTTTTTTTGAAACAACTTGTTATTATAAGTCTTGATAATTACTTAGAATAATTACTGAATGCTGTAGAACAACATGTTCCATATAAATATATCATTTGTTCATAATTAATATATGATTTGTTCCATATAAAAACGTTTATGCCCCTTCAGCTTCACCATGATTCAATCAACATTTTAAAAAGTTCATCAGCAATGTCACTACCTGTATGTTAATTTAGTGTAAACTGAAATCCAGTTCCTTTTCTCACTACCTGTTGATATCACTATCTCCATATCAACAATGACCTTAAAAAGTTCATCAGCAATATCAACAATATATAGAACTATAAAAAACATAAAAACAAAATATATCATTAAAAAAAAAAAAATACAGACATAAAAATAAAAAACATACGAACATAAAAATAAAAACAAAATGTTCACAATTAAAAATAAAACATTACAAATAATGATTATCAGGGCCCATACCATCATTGTTATATTTCTTAATCTGGTTCTCCAGATTCATCTTCACTTCCTGCAGCTCCTCCTTCAGCTCCTCCTTCTCCTCCTTCTCCTCCACTCCTTTCTCAATAAAAGACATCATTGAGTCACAAAATAAAGACATAAAAGCCTTCATGCCCTTCAGGTTCTTTAGGATATCGTCAATATCCCCTTCCATGAAAGTTTCTTCCATATCTTTAATAACTTTAAAAAGCTCATCAGGAATGTCACTACGTTCATTACGTAGTGAAGGTTCAACAGGAGAAGAGGACCTGCTTCTTTTAGACGAACTCGAACTGCTGCCTGACATCTTTGCTAAAATTCAACTTCTACTAAAAAAATACGATCAATAAATAGAGCAGTACTATTTATAGAATTTTATTTAGTCTCTTCAACTTCATACTATCAAACACGCTTTCTTTCATTCAAATGATTATCTATTGGGAAACTCACAAGCTTTTATTAATTTAGACTCTTCAAATTCTACTGTTATTGCAATTAAAGACAGCTTTCTTTCCTTCAAATAATTATCTATTGAGAATCTCAACAGTATTAAGATTATTACGTATATGAAAATATTTATTAAATGCAAACTAAATTAAAACTGTAAATCAGTCTCTTAAGCTATTGGTATTTATTCCTATATAAATATGTGAATCAGTCTCTTAAACTATTAGTATCAGAATCAATAATTATTTACTCATTTATTTATTATTGCAAAAGGGTATGAATTAAAATCAGATTAAAATAAATCTTTATTCATTTTATTAACAATTAAAAGTTTAATGAAACATATATCATGTATTAATATTACATTCTTCCAACGGTATACATACTATGTTCCATTCCATGAGCTGTATTGTTCAGTTTGAATACATATGTTGTTCCGGAATAAATATTACATTGTTCCATCAGAAATAGTTACATTCTTTTTATTTACTTTAATGAGATCTAAACTCATTTAACATTCCAAAATAATTAATACTATGATCCAACACAATTTGTTTAAATGGCTAATGTATATAAGGTGGTTGTGAGTCCAAACCATTGAATATGCTCTTATATTGATCCAAATTATACATAAATTTGTACATAAATTGTACAAATTCTTCAATATAACTATATCATTTGTGATGAGTATTGAAAAATGATCTATACTGAATTCTACAAAATTGTACCACTTGTTCAATGTAACTATATCATTTGTTCCGAAATAATTAACAATTTGTTCCATTCCCTAAACTGAATAGTTCATTCGGAATACATATGTTTTTCCGGAATAAATATTACATTGATCAATAAAAAATAGTTACATTCTATTTATTTACTTTAATATGATCTAAAATCATTTCCCATACAAATATATAAAGTGATTGTGAGTATGAACCATTGGAAATGCTCTTATATTGAGCCAAAACTATACATAAATTGTACAAATTGTTTAATATAACTGTAACATTTGTTCAAACTTAATGTACCATTAAGAGGTTGGGAGAATTGAAAAAGGCTGTGGATGAATTCTACAAAATTGTATGACTTGTTCAATGTAATTATATAGTTTGTTCCGAATCAATATACCATTTGTTCAAATAAAATGTAACATCTGTTCCAAATGAATTATATCTCCTAAATATTAAACATATTGACATCTGTTAGGAATAAACAAACATAATTTCAAAAACCTTTATAAATGTAAAATTTTATATACAAATTCTAAAGTATATTTACAAATTCTAAAATATATTTACAAATTTAACATACAAAATATGCTATTCGAAATTTAATCCAGCACCAACAACCCATTCTTTTGACTTCTCATCAATTTCTTCAATAAGTTGATTTATTGGATTCAAAAGAATGCTCCAGCAATAAAAAATTCTAAGCTTTCTAAACTCTTTCCCTGCAAAAAAAAAAAAGATATAATAAAATAGAATAATAGTAATACAAATTGTTACATAAAGAATTTACAACATATACATTAGAATTCTTTGTCAATCCAATATTCCACTCCTTCACACTCTGACCAATGTATGTTTCCATATGCTTTAAAAGAAAAACACCACAATCATTGTGGTTATTATTGCTTCTCCACTTCATCCTCAGAATTTGCACTTTGTATGCACACATTTGTTTTAATGAAGAAGCATCATTTTTTAAAACAAAATGAGCATAGGATTTTAACTACAACAAACAAATCAGAAAATATGTTATCACATATACAAGAAAAACAAAGAATGAAGTAAATCAATTTACAACATACCAATTGTTCTGGACAATCATCATACTTATCAGCACGACTGATTTTTTGAGGAAGTGTCATATTATCCAATATTTGAACACTCTTTGAAAGATTGTTCACAACAATCAGATAAAAATGTCCATGAGAAATAACAGGGAAAAACACCTAATAAACAGCAAAAAACATTAGTATCTCAATACATTTAACAGTATTCAACAACTGCTGTTCCACCATAAAACTTACCAATTCAACATTAGCCAAGTTTTTAAATTTAAAAAAATTAAGTTCATTCTGAAGCCTTTCATTAAAATTATGTTCTCTTGTTCTACTAGCTCCAGAAAACAGAAGATTCTACAAAATAATCAAAACAACATTTAGCAAAACAATTATTTACAGAATGAAAACAAAAAACAAACTTACAAAGTTAGGAAACATACAAAAGCATATGTATTGAAAAAAAATCTTTTCGGCTTTCCACTATATTTTTTCAGTTCTTCAGTGTTCAAAATTGAACTCCAAGCATCCACAATATTATTGACAATATGATCATGACCAGACATTGATAAAATCTCCCGTTTATCAATAAAGGTTTGTCCATCATTGAAAAATACATCACTTCAAAACAAGGAAAAAAACTATCAGTATATGCCAAAATAACATATAAATTCATATAACAAACATAACTTCAACTTCTTACTTGCTTAAAACAGGACTCAGAGCATATTCAACAATCCTCCTTTTACGACTATCCATGTTATCAACCAACTTTGGATGCCGAGAAATAAAAAGAGAACGGAGGTACTTCGATTCCTTAACAATCCTACTTAAACGATCTCCTCCACAACTTTCATTATCAACACCATATCTCAAAATAATATTTGCCAAATCTCGACGTAATTCATTCATCACATCTACACTGTAAGATGACCTCCTAGCATACTTATCCCACTAAAAAACAAATCACAATTAACATAATCCATCAAAACTAATTGTTCCAAAAAATAAAAACCAATTGTTCCAAAAATAAAAACCAATTGTTCCAAAAATAAACACCAATTGTTCCAAAAATAAACACTTACAATTTTGTCAATTGTCAACACTTTCTCAGACACTATATCATACATATACTTCATTACATAATACCCACAACTTTTTGTATCTTTCTGAGTTGGAATATTCTGCAAAATAAAATACAAACAACTTAAAAACAATAAAAAAAATTACACAAATATACATACAAATTAAACACGTACCACAAGGATAATCAAATTTACAAAAAACTTCTCATGATAAAAAGAAAGAATAGATCTGCAAAACAATATCATATATATGTCAAGCTATTGCATTCAATAAATAAAATACATTATAAAAGAGCATTTGATTATTAACATACTCATCAACAACATTTCTCCATTCATCATTTTCCACGCCCAAACGACTTTTCAATGGATTCAAAAGAAAAACACGTTTCCGCTCAAGATCAACAACAGTCAAAGTCCAATGATAACTGAAGAAAACAAACACATAATAATACATTATTAAACAAATAAAATAATCATCAATATAGACAAATAATGCATACCCTTTGTTTCGTGGTATCAAATACAAACATTTGTTGCCAGACTGTTCATATCTCTCGGTCAAAAACTTGATCTTCTCCCCAATCTTATCAACTCTTTCAAAATTATTAGTTATGTTTGGATCAACAAGAGAGAAGGTGGTATCCAATCTATCATTATCCACAATCACATCATAAAGGTGCCTGTAGAAAACACACACGAAACATATACACTAAACATGCCATTCAAAAAAATAAAACAATATAACCACTAATACAAACATACAATTATAAACAAAAAAATACCTCATGTAATAAAAAATTGGGCCACAGCCTATTGGATCTAGATCAGCCAATTCACGAATATCCTTCCTCAATATAACTGCTTTAACAGAATGACCAAAAATGTAATCTTCAAATGTAGTAAAAACTGTCATCCCATTACATAAATAATTGTTAGCCCATCTACACATGTCAGCAAATTCATCTGGAACATCTCCAGGCAAACACTCCAAGTCTATATCATCATCAGAATCAGAATTAGAATTCTCTGACTCAATCGCATCATCGATATCACTGGCAAAAATATAAAACAAGTTAAATATATAACAAAAAAAAAAATAAAAAAATAAAAAAATAAAAATGTTCCATACATATACAAGAAAGGTTCCAAAAAACTGAACCATTTGTTCAACAAAATAATAACTTACACAATTTCATCAGCAGGATCAACAAACTCATCCCCTTCATCTTGATTTACACAAACTAAAGGACCAGCCCCAGAAACTATATCAGCAGCCCTACAAACAAAAAAAATAAAAAAACAATTAAGCCACAAATATTAAATGACATGATCCAAAACAAAAAACAGGAATTATTCAAGCATAAATAAATTACATTTCAGATGAAACAGATTGATCAGCCACACTCTGGCTTAACAACTCAAATTGAGGAGCAGAATTCATCTTTATTCTGAACCTCAGACTTTCAGATGACCCTACTTTCACTCTAACTTTCTTCACTACTCCTCTCTTCTTTTTCTTATCCTTCTCCTTCACTGCTCCTCCTCTCTCTTTTTCTAAACCTTCAGCTACCTTTCTCTGAACCTGCTTGTTATATTCTTCATTAACAGCATCATATTCTTCCCAAAAGCCAGACAGATTAAAAAATTCATTATCCTCATCACATTCATTAGATAATCTTCCCGAATGCTCACTTGCTGGCATTCGCTCAGAACGCTGGCTCATCCTCTCTTCCTTACTAACTCTGTACTTCGTAAAAATGTTTTCAACAAATCTATTCATCCGTACAGGTAACTCATCCTCATCAAACATATTTTCAGCTTCATCCACCAGCATAAACATCTCAGTTACAGCATTAGCTAACTTTCTAGCCACTGATTTAAACCTGACAGTGAAATCCTGCATTTATAAAAACACTAGTTACTAATCTATTAAAACGAAACACAAACTTCTATATAAAAGAAAAACACAGTTGCATACCATGAAGGGACTGGGACAGCCAGAAACTCCTTCTTGAGTATCTTCGTCTTCTCCTTCTTCTACATGCTTCTTTTTCTTCTTTTCTTCTCTCTTCTTCTTCTCTTCTTCTCTCCTCTTCTTCTTCTTACCTTCAACATTCGGGACTTCACATTCTACATCTGCTTCAGATGTAGATAATCTCTTTAATACAATGCCCTTGCCAAAACCACTGGCATTTTCCAACTTAATTCTTTCAGAAATAAGAACATTATTCCAAACAGAAGTTAGCGGAAAGGAACGTGGCCTCAAATCAACCCCACGTTGCAACCGATCAAAATAACATATCTACAATAAAAAAATGAGAAAAAAAATTATAAGCTAATACATAAATTATTCAAAATAAATTCAAACATATTAAAAGAATTACCAGAATAAATGGAAGAGGGCCTGTGAAGAAATACGGATTGGAATCGTTCTTGAAAGAACGAACTGAATCAATAAAATGCTTAAAACTGAAACGACACCAATCTAACTTTGAAATTTCATTGACATCCATACAACTAAATAAAAACTTATGGTACAATGCCCTGTTCTTGTTTGAACGAATGCAAGAATTAACCACAATAACGATAAAGTTCCAGATGAACTCATCACATACATCAACTTCCAACAGACTTTTTAGCTGACAAAGCACATCCTTATCCTTCGGACTGCCAGTACTTAAACCATAAGACTTCCTCCAAGTGTTTAAAAAATTACACCAAACATCCCCACTCTTACTATCAGCTTCCAAAATTTCCTTTCCTCCACAAGGCAGACCATAAACACAATTAAAATCCTCTGCACTCAAATCAACCCGGTCATTACCAGAAAGAATGAAACAACATCTATCAGGATCAACAGAATCCACAACCTTCCCACAAAAAATTCCATTAAGCTTCCCAATATCCAAACACAAAAAACCACCAAAACCTATCCTCCTAATGGCAGCTTTATGTGTCTCTGGCATAGTTTTCACAAATTTAATAAAGGCTGTTGGACGAACCATTTGATTCAATACTACACCAGATAAACCTTGCTCTATCGTTCTTCCACAATCATTGTTCACAGATCTAGGAGAACCAACTCCTTTCACAACCTCAAATTTATTCCTTCTCAATTTAGAAGCACCAGATACATTCACAAACTCAACATTCTTCATCTTCAACTTAGAAGAAACATCACCCTTCAAACTAACTCCAACTCTTCTTCTCTTTGCAACAGAACCAGAAACAGTATATTCATCATCTGCTTGTTCTGATGGTGTACTTGCACTGATAACAAAATCAGGATCATTAATATTATCCCGATCATCAGAAGAAGACTCATCAGCATCAGAACAACTTTCAACATCCTTGAGAGCATCTGAAGAACTTTCATCAACACGAACACAACTATTTGATGACTTCTTCTTTAAAGAATGAGATTTCTTGACAAATTTCTGTTTACTTGCTCCTTCATTATTCTTTTCAGAGACCCTTGAAACATAAAAAATAACAAAATTAATAACAATACTAAATAAACAAAATACATATATAGTTACAAACGAACTTAAAAAATGTTCCAACCGAATACATATATTGTTCAAAACGAATACATATATTGTTCAAAACGAATACATAAATAGTTCCATACAAAAACATAAATTGTTCCAGACGAATACATATATTGTTCATTAAGAATGCATATATTGTTCCATAAAAACATAAAATAGTACCTGTCGTCATCAACCTCCATATAATCAGAGTTTATAGCACGAAGTAATGCAGAATCAATAACATGATCAGGCAAAATATCTTCCCTACAAGAAGAAGCTTTCGACATTCTGATATATACTGAAAAAAAAAAAAAACACATATACATGTCACAAAACTAAGAAATGATAGACGCAAAAAATGAAAAAACACAATAAAATGCCGTTGAAAACCTAAAAACAACAAACAAAACAAAAACAAAATACAAAACCGAAACAAAACATATAAACAAAAAAACATAATGTACATGCATAACACAAAATCTAAAATGAACAAAGAAAACACAGAGGAACTCACCGATAACTTCAAAAATACACAAACAGAGAGCCGAACCTAGCGATATAGAAAAAAATATAGGAAATCAGAGCCATAAATATTCAACTTAAAAAAACGAAGGGAAATGAACAAACATAAAAACATAAAAACGATCAAAACAAACAAAAAAATATACAAGAATTCACCGATATATTCCAACAAACACAAAAATGCGAGACGGAATAAAGAAATCCAAACAAAAACTCAACAAAACACGATCGGAAATGTAACGGCGTAACCGTAAAAACCAGAGAAATATCAGAGAATCACCGGAGAAGAAAGAACGAGCGAAATATATGAGATTACAAATTTGCCCCTAACATAATAACTATTTATACTAAGCGCGAAAAATTACAAATATACCCCTCCGCTTTTTACACAATTACTAAAACGCCACTGTTGTCACACAATAAGCTTTGTCACACCATAAGCAACGTGTCACACCTGATCTCTCCTCTATATATATATATATATGTAACTTTTATTATACTAAACAATTTAATATTTTTTTTATTATGTATTCATTAGATCTTCTATTAAAATTTAGAAATTTTAATAAATTATTATGAATCATGAATAAATATATAAATTATTCATTTTGTCTAAGTATTGTGTTTGATATTACCGGTTTATTTTTTGACCTACACATGACATCCAATTATCTCTAACGAACAAGGGTATGAAATTGACATTATATGTTTATTTTTTGAATTGCTCATTCCGTTGAATTACCCTAACGAGTAAAAGTATGAAATTGACATTAGCTGTTTATTTTTTGAATTACTCATTCCGTCCAATTATTCTAACAGGTAAAGGTATGAAATCGACATTATCCATTTATTTTGTTATTCATTCTGTCTGATTACCCTAATAGATAAGGGATGAAATTGACATTATCCACATGTATCATATGTATTATATACAAGATAAAAACATGTATCATATGTATAATTGACATTATCCACATGTGTCACGTGTCATATGTATTATATATGAGATAAAAATATAAAATACATAATATATATTAGAAAGTTAATATAAGAATATATATTTTTTACTTAGTAAAAATAAATACAATACATAATAGTATTAGCAATGTTTTAAAAATCGGTCCAGGCGACTACGTAGACAAGGATTTTTAGAACATCATCTCAATTTCCTCTAGTCAGCCGGTTTTATCGATTTTTTTTTACTGTCCAACCAGCCCAAGCGGTTCTAGAAATCCCAAATAGCTCTAGGTAGACGTAGACGACTTCCAAGCAGTTCGAGATCAAACTAGTGTTATGCCTAATAATTTATTAAATTTTTTAAAAAAATAATAATCCCTAAATTTCAGAAATTATTAAAATGAAACACCAGATGAAACAAATTCTAGTTATTCAGCTGTTTATCCTTCTCGTGAATTCTTTCTCAATTTAAATGACTCGAAATCTCTGATTTAAGCGACTTGAGACTTTTAATCACTAAATAGTAACATAATTTTATTACTAACACTATTTTTCATACTTGTATTAATATAATTATATGAAACTTAATTAAAGAATGTCTATATAAATTAATTAATGATATAAGAATAAACTTGTCACAATGTTCAAAGATACCCCTAATATTTACAACCATGAGTAATTTTAACCCTAACGTGTAAAATGATGCAATTTTACCTCTGATATTGACACCGAAGATCAATTTTACCTCTAACGTTGGCAAATTTGGTCAATTTTAGACATAATTATAAAATACATATTTTATTCCTTATTTTGCACCAATTGCATTATCCGTTGGTTGTAGAAAAAGTTTCATATTTTTTATGCTTTAATTTTTTTTTTTGGTGAGAAGGGAAGAAAAAAAACAAACAAACAAAAACCTAACCCGGGATGAGTCTAGGAAGACTGACCCCAATCCTATCCTCAAGAAGAGAAGGTAACAAAATACAATAATAGAATTGGAGATTAATATTTTTAAATTTCATAAAATATTTGAATTTTTTTATTCAATTTGTACAAAATACAATATATATATATATATATATATATATATATATATATATATATTTTTTTTTTAAATTTCACGTCTAATTATATGTTTGTGATTTCTTACGAATTAGTTATAAAATGACGTACATGTAAAATGTAGATGATAAAATGAATGACCGATTAGACAGTTTGATGAATTATTTCTGAAATTCCAACTTGTCAAAGTTAGAGGTAAAATTACCCATGGCTACCAACTTAAGGCATGGCTACCAACTTAAGGCGTAAAATTGTATCATTTTCGACGTTAGAGTAAAATTATTCTTAGCTGTAAATGTTAGATATATTTTTACACCTTATCCCTAAAATTTATGAATAAAGGGATTGAATTGTTAATTTTTTCAAAATTTAAAAACTATAATTTGTTTTTGAAAATAGAGGAATTAATTATTGTAATAATATGTAAAAAAATAATAATTAATAACCTATTTACTCTAAATTTTCATTTAAAAAATCAGCACAGTTTGAAAAGAAAATTTGAAAGTTAGAAAAGGAAAGCAAGTTGTGTGTAAGTTGTGTGTTGTGTGAAAAATGTTTTGTTACAATAAGGCATCTTTTAGTGAGAAACTCTGCACAGTGGCAGAGTTTCTTACACTGTGATGTGGCTCCTTTTAACTAGCTAGTTAAAAATAGTCCTTTCTAAAGTGCGAGGTGCTGGCTCAGGCTCAGACTACATTATGTTGACCTCGAGCGCTCCTAGTGTTTGTGAAAAAATCTGGTCCTCGATTTGGAAATTCAAGTTACCGGAAAGAATTCGTGTGTTTCTCTGGATGACGAGACACAAAAGAATAATATGTAATTCACTTCGTTTGGTCCGACACCTCAGTGTATCTGCTGATTGTGCTGTTTGTGGTGAGGAAGAAACAGTCTTACACGTTCTTCGTGATTGTCGCAACGCAAAATCTATTTGGCACAGGTTAGTCCCTTCTTGTTACCTGCTCACCTTCTTTTCTCTGGATTGGAATCAATGGTTAGATGGGAATCTCCAAGCTAACTTCGTTTTCAAGAACCTTGATTGGCCTGTGGTTTTCTCCGTCTGGTGGATCTGGAAATGACGAAATGAGTTTGTCTTTAATGGCAGCGTTTGTAGTCGAGATAGGGTGTCCTTTATTTTAGAAAAGACACGAGAATTTAGAGATGCTTTTGTTCAGGGTGGCACTAATCTGATTTTGCCAATAGATGTCATTTGGGTGAGTTGGACCCCTCCGGAAACGGGATGGGTCAAACTGAACACAGATGGGGCAAGCAAAGGGAATCCGAGCAGAGCCTATGCTGGAGGTATTATTCGTGATGAAAGGGGTATGTGGATTGCAGGTTTTTCTATGGACATAGGCATATGTGCTGTGACTGTTGCTGAACTCTGGAGGCTATACTCTGGCCTTCAGTCAGCTTGGAAGAGAGGCTTTCGTCGGCTCGTGGTGGAGCTTGACTCTAGAGTTGTTTTGGGCTTCATGACAGGGGATATACAACACCATCATCCCTGCTATTGGTTGATTTCCAAATGTCATGGGTTACGTGATAGGAATTGGGTCCTCTTGTTTATCCACACTTGTAGGGAAGGGAATCGAGCTGCCGAATGGTTGGCGAACTTCGCAGGGAATCACACTTTGGGTCATCATGAGTTTGATGTGCCTCCTGCAGGCCTTCGGGACATCCTATTTGCTGATCAGATGGAAACTGCTCTGAGCCGTGTTATGTAGTCTGTTCCCTTCTCCTTCTTAGTTTCTTTTCTGTTCCTGGGCTTTTTGCCCTCTATGTCACAAAAAAAAAGAAATATATTTTAATTAGTACCAGATTCAAAATATTTTTTCTAAACAACACTAAATGACTATTTAACCCGTAGATTTTTTTCTTATTAAATGCCATATATACAACATCAAAATTAGGAGGAATGAAACCAATACATAAAACCCTATATACATACATGTAACAACAAGTACAAGATGTACAAAGGGAAGAAAAAAAAAAAGAATAAAGAGCAATAAAAATCATAAAATGTATAAATAACACAATAGAGATATAAATTATATCATTCTCATAAGTCGAATCTCGTTGAAAATTGTTGCAACCCATTCTTCATCATTTAAACTTTTGTGGACATTTGAATCTGAGTCCTTTTTTTTTGCAACTACGCAGATCTACAGACAAGATGAATAGAACGAACAAAGTATAAATGAAAGAAAGGATAAATTACACTAAAGGTACCTGAACTTTACACTACTTCACACTCTTTATACATGAATTTTGATTTTATCCCAAAAATATACTTTAAATAAGAATGACCGGACAATTAAGTACTTTTTGACCGATAAGTGACCGGTGAACGCGATTTTGACAAAATTTTCACAAATAATTGGAACGACCTTTAATCAATTCCAAAAATGTTTAATCTCTTTTACAATCCGTTTCTCTCTCTTTTTTATGATTTATTTCTCAGACAATGGCGAATACAGGATTACTCGGTTGGGGAGGCCGATTTTACACGTACGTTCGGAATTTTTTTTTTTGCTAAATCGAACTTGCTTAATTTTTTTTTGTATATATGCGTGTTATGATTTGAATGGTCAAGAACCAATTTTAAGTATTAATGTACAATTTCTCAAAATTAAGCTAGATTTCGTTTATAGTCCTAACATGTAAAAAAAATTGGATTTAGGGAGAACTGAACATTTAAAAAAATTTAAAAACCTACCAGACCAAAAAAAAATTAATAATTTGGATTTAAGGAGGCCTAAGAGGCCAAAAAAAATAATTAGAAATTTAGATTCATGGAGACCTAATAGGTCAAAAAAAATTAAAATTTTGGATTTAGAAATGCCTAACAAGCTAAAAAAATTAGCAATTTGGATTTATAGAGGCCTAACAGGCCAAATAAATTAGAAATTTGGATTTAGGGAGTACCTAATAGGTTCAAAATATTAAAATTTTGAATTTTGGACAAGCCTAACATATAATAAGATATATTTAATTTTTTTTTATTAGTTCAATACTAGTTTCTAAAAAAATTATAACATTTTTACATTTTTAGTTTTAAGATTTTAAAATTTAATTTAGAAATTAAGTTGTTTGAGTCTCAAAAATAAGAAATTAATTTTTGTTAATGGAAAAGACATAATAAAAATGAGTTTAAAAATGTTATGAAAATAAATAAATTAATTAATAATGATAACATAGTTTTATAATTATTGAAAAATAAAATTTAAATTTCCATCCAAAAAAATAAAATTTTAAAAAATAAACACTTTTTAAAATAAATTGAGATCAGAGAGAATTGAACCTAGGGCCTTAAAAAAATAAATATTTTAATACTCTTATCTACTTTTAAACAATAAAATATTACTACATAAAGTTTATATATATTAATATTAGAGAGCTGAAACTACTCATAACCATGGTGGTTTCTGTATCCGCCCCTGTTTTCAGATTACAAGTCGGTTTCCATTTCATCTTCACGATTATCGGATTCTTAAGTTCCACGAACACGAGGATCTCTATAGACTCTCCCTTGATTAGGAGAAACCAAATCCTCTGCAAAGTTCCTATCAAATCCATTTATTCTCAATCAGAATCAAAATCCCCCTAGAATGAGAACGGTGAAGCCAAGGTCGGTGACCAATACTAATAATAGCAACAATAACGGTAATAATCCAACCGTTGGGACAAGGAATGGCGAAAAAAAATCTGTTGTCTCAGCTTCCCTATCCTTTTATCTGTCTCCCTTTTATTTTTTGACATGTCCTAATCAGCTTAATAATTTCTAACCTTTATTAACCATGAGTTAACTCTAATTTAGTTAACTTGAAGTCCTAATCTTTCACGTCTTCCTCTTTCTCTCTTTACATCGTCTCTGCAACATCGTGAAAGAATTGATCTGTACATCATCCTTCACCCTTCCATGTCTTTCTCTTTCTGTATACATTTCACCAGCAAAATCCCTCTTCCATTAATTGATATTTCTCTTCTTATTATAATACATTCCAATTTCATTCTATATTTCTTCTAATTTTCTTGCTTATGGATGGTGGAATTTATGTGCCATTGTTCTGGATTGCTGACCCAAATTATAGCTCGAAATATGCTGTTGAATTAGGTGGGATGTCAATACATTACTTCAAATAGTATAATTCCAACAATAATGCTGCAAACTTTAGGATCCATATTCTCCAATGTGAAATTATGTTTGATTAGGGGAGAGAATGCTTGCAATTTGTTGTGGCATAATTGGGTATATGTTTTTTTTTTCCTGTTTCTGGGCTTGATAGCCTGAGTTCTTTATTACTTTTTTTTTTTTTTGGTAAGAAGGGAAGAAAAAAAAACAAACAAACAAAAACCTAACCCGGGATCAGTCTAGGAAGACTGACCCCAATCCTATCCTCAAGAAGAGAAGGTAACAGAAAAGAAGGAGGAACGGAAAGGGTAGAAACACCTAACATCCCCCCATGCCCAGCAGCTGCCAAGCGATCCGCCATGCGGTTTTGCTCCCTATAAATATGGGAGAAGGTAAGAGAATCGAAGGCAGGACGAAGCCTCAAGATGGCTTTAATGAGATTCTGACTCTTAAGACAAACAGCCTGTCTATCCGAAATCCTGTTGATAGCCTCCAAATTGTCAGACTCCACCGAAAGTCTTTTAACACCCATGCGAATGGCGAGTTTAATGCCAGACAAGATCCCCCAGAGCTCTGCAGTAAAGGAGGAGCCCGTACCTAAGTTATGGGTAAACCCAACCAGCCAGGCGCCACCAGCATCCCGAAGAACTCCACCAGCAGCAATTCTGCCATTACTAAGGCAGGAGCCATCCGTATTCAACTTGACAACCCCTTCCCTGGGCTTCCTCCAACCAACTAACTGGACCTCTTTAACCGGGGAGGGGTGAACCAGGGGCTCTCCTTCAAAACTCTTTGTAATAACAGAGAGTTTTTTCGAGAAGTAAAACCGGAGGTCAGGAATAAAGACAGTCTTCTCAGCAAATAACTCTTCATTCCTCCATTTCCACATTTGGTGACAAATAATAGCGAAGAGAATAGCCCCGTGCTCCATACTGGCCAAAAAATTCCCATTAACGCCTTCAGAGAACCAGTCAATATCAGAGAACCCCATAAAGGAAGGAAGGATGTGGTGAGGAAGGACCCCTTCCCAAACCTTTCTACTATTCGGGCAATCCCTTAAAGCATGGCACAAGGTTTCCACATGGCCGCTGCATCTGCTACAGGCACCAGATACAGCCAAGTGCCTTCTGTGTCTATCTGCATTCGTGAGGAGCCTGTTCTTTATTACTTGTAGTTAGTTGTTTTTTTTGGTGCTTAATAACACTTCTTACTCCTAAAAAAAATGCAGCACACATATGTTTCAGCTTATTTGGATTTTTTTAATACATTTTTATGACTTAGATGCACTTTTATGATTAAATGTTTTTGTTTTTCTTGTGACTTGAAATGGAAACATTGATCTTATCATGAAATGGAGAGATGAATTTTGAGTTATTTTCTCATTATGATTTGCTAGATTTTCCATTTAGGATTTGGAATGGATTTAATGAACTTTAGTTGCAGTTAATAGAATGGGAAATGAACCATTCCTTAGGAAAATGGATAAATTTTGAGATTGAAAAATCTGAAACTAGTTTTTGAAAAATGGGAAGTGATTCCTTAAATGAAGTTATAACAATTTTTTAATCGTACTATGGTGTTAACTCAGGTATCTTAGAATGCCATTTTTTTATGGCATAATCCCTACACTACACAGCCACTCGTCATTCAAGAAAATAGGATTAACAGTGAAGAACAAAGCCAAAGATCTTAGACCCAAGACTACATATCAGAACAGGTAACAAGCGGCTTAAGTGTTTCAAGCACTGATATAGCCCAGCTTGGTCTCCAAATCCAACTCTGAAATTCTAAAATAAAAAAGAAAATATAAGCATAAGATGTATTTAACACTTGCAACACTAATAAAATAATCCATTCTATAAAATAAATGTTGATTTATCTGCAAATTTCGCTTATAATCAAACTAAATTCAATAAGTAATCAATTGAAATCTACCAAAATTTTATAACAAACCAAAGTACAAATTAATATTAAATAAAAAAGAAATAGACACAAGAAGAAGAGAAGCAGAAGAAACTGTTGGCTGTATTTTTTGCATTGTTCAGAAAAAATTTCATAGATGATTGATTGATCCCATACGGTAATGTCTTGTAGTAGCATTTTCAGGCAAAATCAAAGCAAGATAGCAACTTTGGCCATGACAGAATCATGTAACTAAAGAGGAAAAAATTAGAGCAATAGATACAAGTGATCATGGGACAGATCAAAGGCTACGAATAAGGATGCTTCAAAAGTAATGCCAGGGCCGAATGCTAAGGCCAGTCCTCATTTTCCCTCTCTACTTTCTTCTTGTTCTTCTTCTTTAGAATCTGCTCCGGGAAAGGACATTCTTTGTCCATTTCAGGGTTGGCTCCAATCATCACAGCAACCGTTCCGTCTTTGAAAAATGGAGCTCCTACAAGGTCATAAGGGCGAGCATATGCATATGGTGGTCTCAAATTGGCCTTAATAACACACAACTTCCTGGATTGTTTTCGGCAATAGTAATGATGAAGCCCTCCACTCTAAGCTCACTCCATTTTCATCACCACAGCAAAATGCAAGTTATAGAATAGTTAACAGAAGTCCTAATATCTTATTCTATATATACTATATATATTATGATAATGATACATCACTAGTAATGGTTATTAAAAAAATTATATGTCTCATTTTGATAACAACCCAAATTATTCTAGAATCATGAATAAAGGAAAATTAATAGAAATAATAGCAAACCATTATTCCTTCTAAAAGAGAGATTTATGCATGATTAATATGGAATTAATGACAATTATTGCAGGATTAATACAGGGGTGAATATGCAAATAATGGAGAAAAGGAAGGAGTTTCTAGCATTATGCCACACCACGTGGACCATGGCGAGATACTCCATAACGAGATACGCCCAATGAGAGCGAGTAGTGGAGACCCGCCATAGCTCTCAAGGAGAGCGTACATACGCCTTGACGGATCTAAGAATACCAAAAGGCGCCTTTATTACCATCCATGAATGGGAATAAATACAATTAAATGGCAATTAATAGCCATTAAAGGGGAATAAAGACTTGACTGTTCGAATACCTCAACTCTGAGGGTTTCAATGCTAAATACTGGGGTTAATGGAGAATTGATAGCAATTAAAGACGAGTAATGACACGACTCTTCACCTGCTTCCCCATTAATGCTGAAGGTTACAAAAACTTATATAAATACCCCAGCTTCCTAGGATCAAAGGTACACTTACTGATTCTCTACTTTTGTGCTTACAGTTTATTCTCAGAAATATTACTGACTTTGGCATCGGAGTGTCCCCGGCCGATCCCAATGGCGCCTCACAGGGAAGTGCTCCGATCAAGGATTTTTCCACAAGTTATCAATTGGTGCGGTGAAGGTGGATCTCTAACAAACAGAAGATCACAAAATCTTGATTGTATAGAGTTTCACAAAGAACAAAACAATGAAGTCAACAGAATAGAAATCACAATCTCAAACTTTGGCTCAATCAGTACAACAAATCTATCCAAAGATACAATTCTCCATATATTGGTGGGAAAGAGTTTTCTACATTAAATCTGGAATTTTATGATGAAAAAGATAAGTTTCCTCCCATTTCTTATTCCATTTTTAATTAAAGAAAATTGAGATCCCTCACTCTTATAAAGTGCTATGAATATCATTACATGTTATTATGATAAATCTAATAAACTGTGAAAGATGAAGTCATAGACACAAATCTTTCATTAAATCTTGCATGCTTACTATGCCCTCATATTTTTATGCATGACAAGTGTAATATGATATTATTATTGAATTAATACAAACGCATGTATAAGACCCGTAATCTTGGGATTTATAAAAAAAATCATCAATTCAATGTGATTTTGTCATTTGATATTAAAATATCATAAAAGGGCTCATGTAATTACAAATGATTTAGATCTAGTCGGTCTTTTGGATGAACATGCATATAACTATTAGAAGAAATTACAAAAAAATCATATTTGGTTTTTTCTTGTACAATTCACCATCTATATATGGCTTTTCTCCTATATAGTACTTTTAATATCAAAAATTCATATTTTTGAATATTGTTTTGTCAAACAGTTATTTCATTCCCTTTTTTACAAGGATGTGTCTATTCATATAAAAACTGTTTATTTGACATTGTTAGAATTTCTGTTACCAACACAAGAGACTTGAAAATATTGAGTCTATTTGTAATTATCCTGTAATTGTCCCTAACTATTAAGGCCATTATGGGCTGATGAATTACCAAATTTGATAAACAAAACTTTCATGTCCTGAGCTAACTACAAAATAGTGCAAGTGTCGGTTTCGGATCAAAACATTAATTTATGCAAAATTCTTAGGATATACATGAGAATTCCTTAAAGATTGGAGGATTGTATGTGAAGGTAGGTGAGAGTGAATTTTGAGTAATTTTTCTTACACTCCAAATTGGAGGAGAATCATGGTACATATATTTTTCTTCCAAAATTACCCTTTTTCTTTTATTTTATTCGTACAAATGAAATGATATAAGAGTAATTTTATATATAACTATATTATTAAATCATCACTTACCTTTCTTTAATTACACCTCATTCAAATGAGGCTTTAATGATCTCTGAATGCCATTAATGTATGGATGCACAATATTAATTGCAAGTAAATAGGAACTATGTAAGATATCTTACCCAATATAGAATGTCATAACTTTTATGACGTTTAAAATAAATATGCTATCTTGGATATTAATGCGCATTGAAATACAAAAGGACATTATTCTTAAACCATTCTCATTATGGTTATTTATTAAGAATTCATTATGATATTCATGTGTAGTAGCAATCTTTATGGTTATGACCGTTATACGTGATATTATTATTAAAACAAGCACGATTAAAATTCTATTATGAATTTGTTTGACATATAATATTTACTCGGTTTTATCCTTTGACTAAGCTCATTCTAGAGTCAGGGACCAACGTGAAGGAATTATTAAGTTGATTCCAAGATGAACTAAAAATTCCATAAAGAGACATTGCATTATACATGATATTTGCCAACAAGGTCAATGCAAACAGTCTTTTGCTATGAAGTATGTTCCGTGGATCAAGCCACTGATCCCCAAGGTAAGTGAATATAGCTTTTATGCCTTACCACAATCTTTTAATAATGGACAGGGTATGCCCCACTTTTGGAGTTCTTTCAGTGCTAACCCACAGGTACAAGGGAATTGCTAATAATGCAACCAGTGCCAAACACTAGTATGAAAAATAAAGCTCAATCCAGAGAAGTGTATATTCAGAGTCACTTCAGAAAAATTCCTTGACTATGTCATTAGCAAAAAAGGAGTTAGAGCAAATCCAGATAAAGTAAAAAGCCATGCGAGGAAAAAGGTGAAAAGAGCGCCTAAATAAAAGCCATGCGAGGAAAAATGTGAAAAGAGCGCCTAAATGAAAGCCCCACTATGAGTGAGAAAGATCCAGAGGTTGAACGGGCGAATCATCGTACTAGAAAGATTGTCAACAAGCATATCAAGGTATAAAACAATTCCTAGTAGAACCACCCTTGATGAGCAGACCAATCTGAAGGGGAGACCTGCATTTGTATCAATATGTCATGGATAAAGCTATGTGCACCGTGGTTATTCAAGAAGAAGAAGGTCAGCAGTTCTCCATCTATTATGTTAGCAAAATGTTGAAGGATGCGGAGACAAGATATTCGAAGCTAGATAAAATGGCTCCCACGATTGTGACAACATCCATCCGCGTTAAACCATAGCTCCAAGCATAACCTCAACATGATCGAGATCAAGATCAAGAGCCGGCTTCACCATCATGATTCAACATTGAACACACGAATGATGAGATTGAAAGGCGAGTGCATGCCGCTCTGGATAGACAAGAGAACAATGCAGAAAGATGCGCCATCCAGTTAACAGGAATTCGCCATTCACAGCGCGAATCATAGGGTACGAGGCGGAAAAAATGATTAAAGCTTCCAACTTGCCACAATATAAAAGAAAAGAATCAATATAAGCGGGACATTACATATCCCGAACCCAAAGGAGGGGAGCATGTAACCGTTGGAAGAAACGCCAAAGCGTACTACAGGTTGGCCACCACACTGAAGCTTGCTGGGAGCTGGCAAACTAGATAGCTTTGTCCAGAATAACAAATAACAAGACGACAAGTAGAAGACAGATCCCAAAAATAAATTCAAAAGTGTCATTAATGTCATAGCAGATGGACCAGTGTATCAGCCATCCGTGGAAAAAGCAAAAATATCCGTTCTGGATAAAACATCCCTCAATTGCCCCTTTTGTAGAAACAGGTCCAGTAATCTCTCCACATACAGATGCGTTGACAATTGAAGGATGGGAGATGAAATGAAGCGAGTAATGGTAGACACGGGCAGTTCTTGCAATGTCATCACCATAGGTGCATTCGCCAAACTCAAGGTTGATCCGATCCAAATAGAAACAACCATTGTTGACATCATGGGAGTGACAGGTCACACTATCCGGACCAAGGACCAAGTAACTTTGGGATGCAAGCTGGCGGATGATGATCAAGCGTGGATTGGTGATCTGGAGTTCTCTATTATGAATGGACAATCAGCTTATAACATCATTCTTGGGCGGCCGTTCATCTCAGAGGTTGCAACCCTAATTTCCACCCGCCGTCTGGCAATGTACATTCTCACCAGCAAAGGAGGAGTAATGATTAGCGGGAACCAAAAGGTGGCTCAAGAGACCTACTCGGCGTCACTATCGATCCGCCCACAATCCAAAGACGACGAAGGGGAGGAAGATGAACTTGTCACTACAACTTTGGGCGACATGGAAATGTTCCTTATTGCTGATGGAAAGCGGGTGCGGATCGCCAAAGGATTAAAACCTGAGATCAAGGAGGATGTTACGAAAGTTCTCATTGAGTCTGAAAACGTGTTTGCATGGGAGAATGAGATCCTCATAGGAGTAAGCCCATATGTGATTACTCATAAGTTAAACATCATTGAGGATGTGGTTCCAGTTGCTCAGAAAAGACGGAACCATGAGCCTAAAAATCAGTATTTTTACGTATTCTTATATGTGCATTAAACTGTTATAGTATCCTATATTTTATAATTTATTCTTTCTCGCCATATTTCTTATATTTATTTGCCTAGTTTTGTTCTATATCTTTCCAAATTCTATAGAAGAAGAAATAGCAAAGCTGAACAGGCGGATGTAATCAAAGAGGTGATATACGCCCAATGGCTGGCGAATGAAAAGTTCCACAGGCGGATCAATTACCTCAAAGATAGGACAATTGATCCCCACCAAGGGCGGGTCCCCTTTCCACAAAGATAAGAAACAAAGAACCTCAAGAGCTTTCAAATGAGCTCAACTCTCTCCTCAAAGACAGGAAAAATATTGGTCACCATCAAAAGCGGGTTAAAATTATCTCAAAAATGAGAAAATTACACCCTAAACTTTCTCCTCAAAGATAGGAGAACAATAATCTCAGCGGCGGATCGATCTACCTCAAAGATAGGAAACGATTGATCACCGTCAAGGACGGGTTAAAAATTTCTCAGACGTGAGATCTTTACACCCTCAAATATTCTTCTCAAAAGGAGAGTATTAAGACCCGTTGGCAGATCGGTTTACCTCAAAGATAGGAAACAATCGATCACCTGGGGCAGCTTAACTTCCTCACTAGGAATAAAAGCTTCTAACCTTCAAAAAGGCTCATACTCCGAGGTATGGCTGGCCACCTACCTTGAACAAACCAAACAAATCCTAAACCAGATTCTAGAAAATTACTTGCTAAAAGATATAATGCATAAGTAAAAATAGTTCTGGAAAGAAAACGGTTCATCCAAAAAATGAAGCCTCGTCTTCATCTCCAAATAATGAAGCCTCGTCTTCATCCAAAATAATAAAGCCTCGTCTTCATCCAAGCAATGAAGCCTCGTCTTCATCCAAAGCAATGAAGCCTCGTCTTCATCCAAATCAATGAAGCCTCGTCTTCATCAAAGCAATGAAACCTCGTCTTCATTGAAGATAATGAAGCCTCGTCTTCATCAAAGCAATGAAGTCTCGCCTTCACAAATGCAAAGTAAAAACACTTTGGAAAATGAGTAAAGGCTAAAAAGGCAAGTGCCTAGAGTGTCAAAACCCCCTACAAAATGCGCAAAAAGTCCCTAAGGCGAATCATAATCCTATGCGGTAGGAACAAATGGTCCCATAAAGGGCGGGTTATTCCTTTCTAAAGGAAATATAACTCTCAAGAAGCCCCTAGAGGCTAACAATGGATAAAGCTGACCACCTATCCACGAAGAAGAAAAAACCCCTAAAAGCGCATCATATCCATATATGATCCCATCTAGGGCGAGTCCACTTTCCTCCAACAACAACAACAACAACAACAAAGCCTTAGTCCCGAAATGATTCGGGGTCGGCTAACATGAACCATCATATAAAACCGTGAAAATCAAGTCGTGTCAGCGACACAGATTCGCTCCCTCCACTCCGTCCTATCCACTACCATATTTTCCTCAATTCCCAATAAACTCATATCACTCTCGATCACCCTCCTCCAAGTTTGCTTAGGTCTTCCCCTACCCCTCACCACTACATCCCTTTGCCACTCTTCGGTTCTCCTAACCGGCGCATCAAGCGCTCTACGTCTCACATGGCCAAACCACCTTAGTCGGTTTTCTCTCATTTTATTCTCAATAGATGTAACCCCTACTTTTGTCCTAATTATTTCATTACGCACCCGGTCCTTTCTCGTGTGACCACACATCCATCTCAACATACGCATCTCCGCCACCGACATCTTATGGATGTGGCAGTGTTTCACTGCCCAACACTCCGTACCATATAACAATGCTGGTCTAATTGCCGTCCGGTAGAATTTTCCCTTCAATCTATTAGGCATGCCGGGATCACAAAGGAAACCCGTAGCACTCTTCCACTTCGACCAACCAGCTTTAATCCTATGGGCAACATCTCCATCTACTTCTCCATCCGTTTGGATAATAGATCCTAAATACCGGAAGCAATCCGAGGCCTGAACAACTCTCCCATCTAGGGTGATTGTCCCTGCCTCCCTACTCCTACGGCCGCTAAACTTACACTCCAAATATTCTGTCTTACTTCGACTCAACTTAAAGCCTCTAGATTCTAGAGTTTGCCTCCATAGTTCCAACTTCATCTCCACTCCTTCTTTCGTCTCATCAACCAACACAATATCATCTGCAAACAGCATGCACCATGGTATACCATCTTGAAGTGAACTTGTTAGTTCATCCATAACGATGGCAAAAAGAAATGGGCTTAGTGCGGAACCTTGATGCACTCCAATCGTAATAGGAAACTCTTCAGTTTTCCCAACACTAGTACGTACACTCGTGCATACTCCCTCATACATGTCCTTTATGATGTCAATATATTTCCGCGAAATGCCTTTCCTTATCAAGGCCCACCAAAGTACTTCCCTTGGTACCTTATCATATGCTTTCTCCAAGTCAATGAAGACCATATGCAAGTCTTTCTTCTTATTTCGATAGTGCTCCATTAATTGTCTCATTAGATGGATGGCTTCCATAGTTGATCTTCCCGGCATAAAGCCAAACTGGTTTTCCGAGATCTTCACCATCCTCCTTAGCCTTTGTTCAATCACTCGCTCCCAAAGTTTCATAGTGTGACTCATTAATTTGATTCCCCGATAGTTGGCACAATCTTGGACATCGCCTTTGTTCTTATACAAAGGGATTAAGGTACTTTTCCTCCATTCTGATGGCATCTTATTGTTTCTCCAAATTTTGTTGAAGAACGTCGTCAACCATTCGATTCCTCTTTCTCCCAAACATCTCCAAATCTCAATAGGGATGCCATCAGGTCCTACTGCTTTCTTCAACTTCATCTTACTTAATGCCATTTTGACTTCACCCTTTTGAATTCTCCGCAGGCATTCATGATTTATCATATCGTGATGGATACTTATATCTCCAACATCTTGTTGGCGATCTCCATTAAATAAGTCATCAAAATAGGACCTCCATCGTTCCTTGATATCCTTATCTCCAACTAGGACTTTCTGGTCCACTTTCCTTATCTCCAACATCTTGTTGGCGAGTCCACTTTCCTCCAAGATAGAAAAATAAAACACCCTTTAGACAGCCCTGAAGAGCTTTTTATACCTTTAGGGGAGGCTTCTAATAACAACCCAAATTATTCTAGAATCATGAATAAAGGAAAATTAATAAAAATAATGGCAAACCATTATTCCTTCTAAAAGAGAGATTTATGCATGATTAATATGGAATTAATGACAATTATTGCAGGATTAATGCAGGGGTGAATATGCAAATAATGGAGAAAAGGAAGGAGTTTTTAGCATTATGCCACACCACGTGGACCATGGCGAGATACGCCATAACGAGATACGCCCAATGAGAGCGAGTAGTGGAGACCCGCCATAGCTCTCAAGGAGAGCGTACATACGCCTTGACGGATCTAAGAATACCAAAAGGCGCCTTTATTACCATCCATGAGTGGGAATAAATACAATTAAATGGCAATTAATAGCCATTAAAGGGGAATAAAGACTTGACTGTTCGAATACCTCAACTCTGAGGGTTTCAATGCTAAATACTGGGGTTAATGGAGAATTGATAGCAATTAAAGACGAGTAATGACACGACTCTTCACCTGCTTCCCCATTAATGCTGAAGGTTACAAAAACCTATATAAATACCCCAGCTTCCTAGGATCAAAGGTACACTTACTGATTCTCTACTTTTGTGCTTACAGTTTATTCTCAGAAATATTACTGACTTTGGCATCGGAGTGTCCCCGGCCGATCCCAACGGCGCCTCACAAGGAAGTACTCCGATCAAGGATTTTTCCACAAGTTATCACATTTTATGGCTCTAATGGTGAAAAATTTAATTCAGACAGAAGAAATGACTCAAATTTGTTGAGAAAAACCAAGCCAACCTCATTGATTATGTTGGCACCAGGAATCTCATCAACATAGGACATGATCAACAAGTCATCGTCTTCTATACCTGATATTCTAATAAGCATGTCAAAGATATCAAATGTCAGCCAGGAATCCTGTTAATTCAATTCAATCTCCTTTCTAATAACTAAAGATAAACAAATGGTAGTTTAGCTGTGATTTGATAGTAATTGAAATAAAAATAGATAAAAGTTTAAAAAAGTTATTCTCACATCCTCACTCTCTTTATGAATCGTATTACAACAATACGGTTTCAATCATAGATTACCCGGTAGGAAGTGTACTAAAATAATTCCATAGTTCATCTTTAAATCGAGGAATGCCTCGATTTCATTCAATTCCTTGAGTCTACCTGCTACGACAACTCTCTGTATCTTCCAACCAAAAACTCACACAACTAGTACAAACGAAAACAATTTTATGGCGATTTAATCACTTGAGAAACACCGTCATGTGAATCAGTTAGTTTAAAATATAAAAGAACAAAAAAAAAAAAAACTGGAGTCCATTTCTATGGAAAAGGGGAAAGCTAATTTTGCTTTGAAAGACATTGAAATTGAAAAGAGTTAATATAGGCAAAATTGGAAGAGAAGGAAATCATTATTGGAAGAAAAAGAAATTGGAAGAGGAAGAAGTATGTTAATCTTTCTTCCAAAAAAAAAGTTTGTTAATCTAAAAATAAAGGTTGAAAGAGGAAGATCGAGAAGTTGAATATTGGTCATCAGCAAGTTAATATTAGTTTTAACTAAATTATAATTAACTCATGGTTAACAAATGTTAGAAATTATTAAGCTGATTAGGAGTAAGATGACACATGTCAGAAAATAAAAGGGGGACAAGGAGATAGGGAAGTTGGGACAGCAGATTTTTTTCCAGGAATGGCCGTAGTCCAATGCGAAGGTCAGTAGGGGAGAATCAAGTGGAGTGACAAAATCAACTAATTACACCGACAAAATCACTTTTTGAAATATTTTCCTCTCTTTGTATATGATTAATTGATTATCAGAATTAGGTTTGCTCACATTATTTAATACTCAATCTATTTCAAAATAATTATCATATTTAACCAAAACACACATATTAAAAAAAATAATTGATTTGAATTAAATTTACGAAAGACAAACTAGAATTAGGATGCAAATGGGGCGGGGAATGCATTTCCCATCCCCATCCCCGACTAGTCAGGGATTCCCTATTCCATCCTCATGAGTTAGACGGGGACAGATTTATTCTCCATCCTCGTTTCAAAACACTTTTTTTCCCTATTCCATATTCATTTTCCCGCGGGGAATCACCATTTATATTAAAAAAAAAACTAGTATATATTTCTTTTCTAATTCTAGGTTTTATTCGAAAGAATGACATATATACTATGCCTTTAGTTTAGTTTAGGTTAGAAAAAAATATTCATTTAGTCATTCACTAATTGTTAGCGTTATTTTGCGAATATGCTAATTTCAACCTTGTCACGTGTGGTTAGGATGCGGGCGTGCCAGAGAAGATTATTTCTCAATTAAAAATGGTTAAGTTTATAGAATTTGCGCGCCAAAACTTGAAATCTAATCGAAGCGATTGGCGAGGGACGCAAGGATTGAAAAAGTCCCTCTTGGGTCTCTCGCGCCGTTATAGAAACTTTGCGAGATGAATTATTTTTATTTAAGCTAATGTGGATAGATTAAAGACGGAAAAATAAAGGAAATTAAAGTGCGAAATTGACACGAGATTTGGGAAAATTGGTATTTATTGATATGAATAAGTGTTTGAATACATATGTGCAAAGTAAGCATTAAAATGAAATGAATTACAATTGAGAAATCTCTATATTAAACATATAGGTAATCAATTGAATTAGAATAAACAAATCAATACAAAGAATTGAAATGCGATAAAATAAATTGAAATTCAACAACAAACTCGGAGCCACAATAGCTATCTCGGATTGACGTTGAATTTTGGTGTTGGTGCGAGGTTCTCGGAGAGCTGTAGCCGGTCGGGCCCGTACGGTATGTGCTCTTGGCAATGACTAAACGTATAGTAGGCAAATGGGGCAGATTCAATCTTCAACTTCGGTAGGCTCGTTTGGATGCTTAAGAACACGGAATTGGACGAGTAAATAGGCTAAATTTAACTTTGGGACGTCAGGAACAAACTTCTATAAGGGATCGAAGGCTAAAACGGACTATAAGTAGACGAAATTGGGAGTTGAAAATAACTGGATGAATCTGGAAAATTCTGGAAACAGAGTATCTAAAAGAATTTGACCTGTAAAGATTGACTTCTAACTATAGTTTCTGAACACGGAATTGGGAAAATAAATATACTAGATTGAAATTCAAGACGTCAGGAACAACTTTGTTGAAGGGATCGAAAGCAAAAAATGAATTTAAATGGACGAAATCGGGCTTTGAAAATACTTGGACGAATCTGGAAGATTAATTTGAAAACAGAATTCTAGCTAAGGATTGAACAAATTAAAGGCTTGGGAATGCTAAATTGAATTGAGAAACTTGGAAAGAGGCTATTGAAACTTGGATTAAAGCTAAAGCAAGCTAAAAGAAGGAATTAAAGCTAAGAAAAATGAAGAACGAAAGGAAGAACTTGAAGAACTTGAAGAACTAAGAACAAAAGGAACTAGAGATTAAGCATTGGAGCTTTGAGAGGGGGTTTTTGTTGTGTTGAGTGTGTGTTATTATGAAGAATGGAGGGCCTATTTATAGTTTTTTGGAGTGGCATTTTGGTAATTATTTAGTGGTATTTTGGTAATTATTTATCAACTAACCCTTATTTTTCTCTCTAACCTTGCCCACTACCTTGCCACATCATCAACTTCCTCAACTTCCTCCAACTACCACTAACCTCCACTAACTTCCATGCCACATCACCCCACTACCTTGTGTTTAGAGAAAATCTTAAGGCTTGGACATAAATGTGGGGATGGGACTAAGCATGTAGGCTAGCCCGTGGCTGTGTCCGGATGCGTTCTGAGAAATCGGTGACCGACAACGGGCTCCGGGCGAGAATTGACCTTTAGTTCGCCGAGATAAAGAACACGCCCCGCGTATGTCTGGCTACGCCCTGCGTAGTGCAGCTTCTGAACTTGGTGCATCTTGTTGATGTGTTTTACGCGTGGCGTAAAGTAAGGTACGCCCCGCGTAGTGGAGCCTTTGAAGTGGAACGTCTTCGGATGGCTGGTATACGCTTCGCGTATAGGAAGGCACGCCCCGTGTGTTTGAGGTGAGTTTACAAATATATTTTCATTTTTTTATCTTATCATTTATTATTTTGTAGATAAAATATAAACTATATCCTAAAATCGAAACCCAAGTATTGTATATACATAAAATAAAATTTATTTATTTTGGGCCAACAATTGCCCCCCTCTTTTGTGCATAAATAAAATAGACAAAATGAAATTTATGCATAAAAGAAGTTTTTATTTAAATGTCTTTTCTTTAAGATAATAGAGAAAGAATCCTGCAGGATTTTTAGAATTTGAATCCCTTAAGACTCTCAACCTTGATCAACTGCAACTCTTCTTCTCTTCTACGTTTTTTTTTGTTTTTTTTTGTTTTTGCCATTTTCTTTTCTCAAAGCTCAACAAACATAAGGAATCAAGCTCTCAATTTTCAATTATGGGTATGCAAACTATCTTTTCTTCTCTATTTCCTTTCTCTGTTGATTTTTCTTTTGCTTTTACCGTATGTAGAATTATGTTTGTTGAAAAATGGATAAATTGAATTGGAATTCAATGTAAGGGTTTTAGAACTACCATATGTGGGTGAAATTTTATTGCTGAAATTTTGTATCTGCCTATCACAGCTAGCTGTTCATATTCTGACACCATTCGCGCTGATTCTCGCCTGGGCATAACTCTTGGCTTGCAGGAGGTAATTTTCAATGAATTTTGCAATTTCCCGATCATGTATTTGAAGGTAGCATCCATAGGCTTTAATTGATCGTGTTTATACTTCAATTTCAGGATAGTGTCTTTACCATTAGCCCTGTTGCTGTGAATAACTCCCCTTTGCCCCCTTATCCCATAAGTAGTTCTACCGAATTGGCCCTTCATAGGAAAACTTATCGATTCCCTACAAGTAAGAAAGGGCTGATATTCCCTCGCTGTTACCTTGGATGGAATGACCTTGTAGATCGCTTAGAGCCGAGATATGCGAGTGTTTGGGACCAAGTTGGCATTAGGGATTTTGTTCGTTTGACCCGTCATGAAATTACTCCTTGTGTGAATGTGCTTGAGGGGGTGCTGAATTATTGGTCGCCGGTATGTAACTCGTTGATCCTTCTGTTGGGTCCCATGTCTATCACTTTACGTGATGTAGTTGCTTTGACGGGGTTGCCTATTATTGGAGAGGAAGTCTCGAGTTGTGTCGAGACAAATGCGTTCCCTGAAGTGAAGGCTATCTTATCCAAAGAGGCCGGGACGTATGTACAAATGATCAGAAGGAAATTGGACAAAAGAGAGTTGGATGATGAGGATCGTGTGCATTTTCTGTGGATGATGCTTAGCAATTATATCTTCGAGCCGTTAGGCCTCATACCTACTGCAGAAATATTGATCATCGCTAAGGCTCTGGCTTCGGGCCGCCGTTTAGCTCTTGGCACAATGTTGTTGGCCTCGACATTCCACCGCCTAACTCTTACTGTCGAGGATAGACCATTCATAAAACCTAGAGGTGGTTTGTGGCTGTTGCAGCTGTGGCTTTTTATCTATTTCCCTCATTTGGCCACCGCATCGTCAATGGAGACTTCGGGGCATCTTGGCGTGGACCTTTGCTACAGCTCTTCGAGTCTGGCCGTTAGTGTGGTTGTGAGATTTCTTCATACTTTAGTGCCATCTACTCATAACAAGCTGTTTCTTTTTTGGGAAAAAGGTAAATCGTGTCTACCATTTTGGGCTCTCTCTTACTTGTTTGCTACCCCCCATGAAGGTGCTGAATGGTGGATGGCGGTATTTGCGACACGTTGGTTACACCATGGGGTGAACCGAACCAGAATCTCTCGATCATCAAACCCTGCTTTGACCTTATATGCACCTTGTCTTTGGGCACGTCAGTTAGGCTTTTTTCAATCTATCCCGGGGCAACTCCCATTTCCTACCTCTTCTCAGCGGTGTGGGGCTAGTGATGAAGATATAGCCGCTGCGGTTCTGGATGCAGGATATGATCAAGGACCACTTCTGCTTGGATCGGATCAACCTTCATTTGATGCTTGGTGGGAAACATTTTTCAGCATTGCATCCCACCTGTTGGTAAGTTCTTTTGCTTTATTTAGTTATATATTTTTTATTTTATATTATTACTTTTTTTTTTAGATTGAAGCGGTAGCTCAGGGAAGGACAACAATCCGACTTTCCTAGCCCTGAATGTGCTTGACATTAACGACAAGGGAAAAAGAAAGGCCGTCATGATGGATGAGGGAGAGCGGGTGGCTATTGCTGCAGGGCCTTCCGTGAGACAAAGGGAAGAAGAAGAAGACTCCGACGAAGGCCTATACTTCGGTTTTGAGGATGAAACACTGGATCAACTGGGGGAATATTGGAACTTGACATCTTCGCTTGGCACCTTGTCCCTTGATGAGGACTCGGCTGAGGTGGCTATGACTCCATTGCAACTTTCGGCATGAGCCCATCTTCCTTCCGTGTCTTCCCTAAACCGATTGGTTCTTGCACCATTGTCTCAGGTTTGTATGATCTTGCTAATTTGTTATTTATGAACCATGCTTGAGATGAAAATTGTTTAGATTGATTGATTGAATTGCTGAAATATGGCAGGAGTCAGCTCTTGTGCGTCCTTTATTGGTCCCTGTCGGTCTTAAAGCTGATAATCCTTTTGCCGACTTGGATTTTTCATTCTTGAAAGGACCGTCTACTGCTGCAGCTGATTCATCCTTGCCTAGTGATGACTCATTGAGTGACGCTCGTGCCAATCTTAATAAGCTCGTTGCTTCTCCTCTTGACTCCTGGACTCCCACCCGTATTGAAAGGGCAATGACTGATTTTGATCTCATGATGGGTGCGTGTGCTCATCCTTTCAAGACTGAGCCGTTGAAATCCGCCAAGAACCATGTGTTGTTTTGCTATCAGTCCTACGTTACTGAGAAAAACGTGGCAGCGGGTCTTCCAGCTCGGGTTAGATCAAACATGGCGGAGCTTGAGTCCTATAGCAAGAAGTTTAATGCTTTGGTTGATGCTGAAGAAGCGGATAGGCAACGGTTAGCCAAAATTGCGGCTGTAGAGGAGCGTCTTTTGGTATTAGAGAATGAGGTGGCTGAAGCTCGAGCGTCTAAAGAGGAAATGGTTAGAGCCAGTTCCGGGTTTAGAGCTTGTTTCCCGCGGATGGAGGAAGAGCTGGGCCGTGAGAAAGATCGATTGGCCAATCATTATGACGAGATGTTGGAATGGCACTGACAGAGCGAGCAACACAAAGAGGCTGCCTCCAAACTTTGTGAATCTTGGGCGAAATACCCAAAGCCTGATTTTTGTTTGTTTCCGCGAGGTACGTTCACGAGTTGCTTGTACTTTCCCTCTTTGTTTTGAGTTTGTGACTATGTACGCTCATTCTTTCATTTATTTATTTATGTAGCGCAAATGGACATTATTTTATGAGCTAATTGCCGCTTGATCATTTGCTAATTTATCTATTTTTATGTCCTAAACATATGGTACATGTGAAATAATCGAAAATGCATAGGATACAAGGAGAAACGCAGGCATTAGTTGAAAATTGAAATGATTTATTGGTTAAGTTCACACGTTAATTACATCCCACATACTTTGAAAACATCTCTTCAAATATTTACCGTTAATGCCGAGAAAAGCAGCACGCCCTGCGTGTGTCTAGCTACGCCCCGCGTGTAGGAGCCTCTGATCCTGGAGCATCTCGTTGATGATGACTACGCGTGGTGTCTTTGGTGTTACGCCGCGCGTAGTTGAGCCTCTGGAGTATGACTTCCACGCGTGCCTGATCTACGCCCTGCGTGTAGGAGGAGCGCCCTGCGTATTTGAGCTCCTGAACCTGGAGCGTCTTATTGATGAGTTTTACGCGTGGCATTTCTGGCGTTACGCCGCGCGTAGTTGAGCCTCTGGAGTATGACTTCTACGCGTGCCTGATCTACGCCCTACGTGTAGGAGGGGCGCGCTGCGTGTTTGTGCTTCCGAGCTGTCCTCCGGCAGTAGCTTCCTCTACAATGTCGCGGGCTGGCTGCTCCGCGGTTATAAGTTACTCCCCGTGCGGTGTAAGACTTTCTCATCGGTTCCTACGTTAATTACGTCCCACATACTTTGAAAGTATTTCTTCAAATATTTTCCATTAATGTGTCTCCTATGTGGTTCTCCGCCCAAACTCTTCAACCAATACGCGTTCCCGGGAAGCACTTTGTGGATTTGAAATGGTCCTTCCCAGTTGGGCGACCACTTCCCACACTCACGGTCCTTCGTCCCGATTGGTAGGATTAGCTTCCATACTAGCTCGCCTTCTCTGAAGCTTTTCTTTTTCACTTTCTTGTTGTACACGTCTTCCACTTTCTTCTTTTGGATCATCATGAAATCGAGCGCTTTCTGCCTTTCGTAGTCCAAATCTTCTAGTTCCATGGTCATGGCTTGCACATAATTGTCCGGCTCCAAGTCATTCTGACGCATTACTCGCAATGAAGGCACGATGACTTCTAAAGGTATTACTGCATCATGACCAAACGTTAGGAAAAACGGGCTCACTCCACTCGCTCGTGTCTTAGATGTTCACATAGCCCAAAGTGTTTCTGAGAGAACTTTATGCCACTCCCTAGGATTGTCTTCTAACATCTTCTCCAAGATTTGGATCAGGATCTTGTTGGACGCCTCGGCTTGACCATTCGTGTCACATCCGTGTCCCTAAATTTAGTTATTATACCCTAATATAAGGTTATATTATAGTTGTATATTGATTGGAGAGTTAATTGAATATTATGGATATAGATTGGATGCTAATTTCATGTTTTAAGTGTAAAATTAAAAGTTTAGGGTAAGTTTTAAAATAAGTTAAATTTTAGAGGGGCCAGAGGAGATATTTTCCATCATTGGGAATCTAAATCCCTACATTCAAGACCTTGAATTCGGATATCAAGGAGTAGGAAAAATGAAATATTCATTTAAACATTTTCATCCTTCTTCATCTTCTTATTTGCTCCTTCAAATTCTTAATTATACCCAATTTCAGTAATCTTATGATATCTGGAGTTTCCATGGTCCGATTGAGCCAATTTTTTTACAGTAGATTCTAGACATCCTAATACACATTGTGGTAGGTGGGATTTGGATTTGGAATTTTCTATGATGGATTCGACCTACACTGATTAGAGGGGCAAATTTGAGGTTTAATGTGCTAATTCTCTCAATTAGTGCTAAAGTAAGTAATTATCAACTACCCTTTTGAGTTTTTATGTATATATATGTATGTATAACTCTATATTTTTCCAGAAATTAAATTTTTGTGGTGATTTTTGACATGCATTTGATTAATTGGAGTTTTTATGATTTAGTTGTTAACATGAGCTTAAAGTTAACTTCAAGTAATTATATATGTATTTGCATGTCAATTTCAACCTATGATATATGTTTATGTATATATGATTAAAGTTTGGTTTTGATGAACTTAGTATATTTGATTAATATTTGTGTAAGATTTGATATTTTGAAGAGTTAAAATTCAAAGAAAAGGTTGTTGAGAAACTTTATTGATAACTGATTTATGAACAATGGTATTTATATATTAAGTGATTTTCTATAAATTTATTTCTCAAAGTAAATTTTAGTTTTAATTAAAGATTGTTAAAATTGCAATTTTGATGAATTTATGATTTATTGAAATAAAGTATATTTTTAAATTATTTATTGATGATTTTAGTACAATAATGATTTATGATGGAATATTTTGGAAATTGATTGAGTAAAGGTGTTGATAAAACTTTATGATGTTTGTTTATGAGTTATATATATATATATATATATATATATATTTCTGTTTTTAAATTATATTATGAAATTATAATACTTTTAGTATCCATCAAGAGTAATCCGGATAGGTGGCTTTAATTAAAGTCCGTATTTAGTGAGAAATACGGCATGTGTACACAGTTAAGACCTAATAGGGCATGGCAAAGAAGTATTGAGTAAGACCATGCAGGGTTAGGCAAAATTATGAGATATCTCGATTCTATTATATTGTGGGGATTGATACATACGGGGATTATCTCTCGGATGGATACGGTTTGCGAAGTATTTATTAATATACGATTTGTGAAGTAATTATTGACATACGATTTGTGAGGTATCTATTGAGATACAGTTGATGGAGCTTTTATTAAGATACAGTTTATGAAGTATTTGTCTATATACAGTTTATGAAATATTTATCGAAATACGATTTATGAAGTATTTATTGATTTACGGTTGATTTGAGTAAATGGTTAATTACGAACCTATTTATTTTGTATAGTTGAGATTTTAAACAAATAAAATATATATAGCTATTTTGGATATGAGTTTTATATTAAGTGTTTTAATACAGTGATTTACGTTTTGACTATGTGTGGTATTTTGAGAAATGATAGCAAGCTTATGATATTTGAAAATGCATATTTGGTTAAAAGTACAACTTTGAGTATTTTACTATGGTTTAATCCATAAAGTGTTCATTTTTAAGGATATGAATTTTATATGATGCATTTTGAAAATTAATATATATATATATATAGCTATTTTGAGTATAAGTACTTTATGTAGTTGATAATTGCTTACTGAGATTTTTGTCTCACCGTTTTTAAATGTTTTAATGTTTTAGGCGAGAAAGAGCACGGTAGAAGAGAAGTTTCGGATGGATAGAGAAGGTTGAAGTATCAAGTCATCGGTTTTGTCTTTAGTTAGGATATTGCTTCTTATTTGGAGAATTGATTGTATTGGGTAATAATTTGGGACTTGAATATAGTAGAAATATGGAGTTATTTTATAATATATCTAAGAGGAATTTTTGAAAAGTGTGATATTTATGATATTTGGATAATTTGGAGACTAGTAAGTGTTGATTGTGATCTTTCTATTTCACGCCCGATGCCGATTGAGGTCGTTTAGGGTCGGGTGTGACAATTCGCTTGTGCATAAAATGGAGTGGAATGAATCAATTTAATCCCGTACTCTTCTGTGAACTCATTCATATCTTCGCCTGTGAACATGGTTCCTTGATCCGTGGTAATGGATTCTGAAATTCCGAATCTATGAATTAAGTTCTTTTTGATGAACTGGATTACTTGTGCTTGGCCGACTTGCTTCATTGGTGCTGCTTCTACCCACTTGGAAAAGTAATCTGCGGCAACTATGATGAAGCAATGGCCTTTTGATGAAGCTGGAAATATTTTCCCAATTAGATCGATAGCCCATCCTCTAAAAGGCCATGGTTTCACAACTGAGTGTAATTCTTCTGAGGGCACCCGTTGGACTTGGCCATACAATTGGCACTTCTTGCAACCCTTCGCATATGTGATGCAATCTCGTAGGATCGTGGGCCAGAAGTACCCATGACGATTAATAAGCCACCGTATTCTCCTTCCCGACTGGTGAGCTCCGCATATGCCTTCATGGACTTGCTTCATGACCTCCATTGCTTTTGGGAAGCCGAGGCATTTAAGTAGAATTCCGTCGTAGCTCTTACGGTACAAATCACCTGCCATCAACATGTAATTTCGAGATTGAATGCTTAGTGAATATTTTACTTTTTTGGATGGGTCATTGAGGTAATCGATGAATGGTTTCCTCCAATCCTGAATTAAGTTAATGTCGATGTCGAATGATTCGAACTGGACACCTCTATCTGCCACGGAAGGATGACCCTGTCTTCTGATGATGATGACTTTGTATGCTGTCTCTTTAGAGATCTTCATTCCAGAAGCGATTTGGGCTAACTCGTCAGCTTCCCAATTGTCATTTCTTGGAAAATGCTCTAAACTGACCTCGTCAAACATTTCCAGAAGTTGGATTGCAAATGCGAAATAAGGTAACAGAGATAAACTTGAGCATTTGTATTCTCCTGTTAGGTGTCGGATGACCAATTGTGAATCTCCGAAAATCTTGACTTCTTTTGCTCCTAGGTCGATCAAGATTTCCAAACCAATGATCAGAGCTTCATACTCAGCTTGATTGTTTGTGCATTCGAAATCCAAGTTTACAGCTAATCTCGTCTTAGTCCCGGTTGGGGCTGTGATGATTACTCCTGCTCCGTTGGAGCTGTCTGTGCTCGAACCATCGAACTTTACCTTCCAAGGCTCTTTATGTGTCAGATAGATTGGAAGTTCCACCTCTTCGGGATATTGGAAACTGGTTGGGTGATCGGCTACAAAATCTGCGATTGCTTTCCCCTTTACTGAGGATTGTGGGAGATATGTCAAGGTGAACTCGACCAATGCTAGTGACCATTTCCCTATTCTTCCCGAGAGGATGGGCTGGTTTAGTATGTACTTGATCAAGTCTGTGTTGGCGATCACGTAAACTCTTGCTTTGAGCAAGTAATGCCTCAACTTCGTGCAAGCGAAGTAGAGGGCTAAGCATGTTTTCTCAAGTGGACTATATCTTGTCTCTGCTGAGAGCAACGTTCGGCTTAGGTAGTAGATGGCTTGTTCATGGTAGTTTGCATTATCTTGGGTGAGTAGACACCCAATTGACTCATCGGTTGCTGATATATAGAGCTTGAGTGGAGTGCCCTCTTTTGGTGGCATCAAAATGGGTGGGTTACTCAAGTAAGTTTTGATCTCTTCGAACGCCGCTTGATGCTTGTCGTCCCATTTGAAGCCTTCTTCGTCTTTGAGCCTTGATGCGCCCTCACCTACGTTAGAGATGAGAACTCACTAAGGGATAAGTGTACCCCGTCGTTATCAAGTAATAGATTTCTGGTTAAGTCCAGGTTATCGTCCACATGATTTATTTCTGCAAGTATCGAGCTACTTGGTTTCAGGCGTTATCTAGTCTTAGGGGGGTTTTGAGTTGGTTTTTCTAAGTTAATCTACTCCTAGGTTGATTTATACTATTCCTAGCTAAGTTATCTGATTCTAACTAAGTTATTCTACACCTAATTAAGTTACTCTACCCCTAATTAAGTTAAACTACTCCTAAGTGATCTTTTACCAATACAATTAACCGAAGGAACATGAAGGGATACGATGATCATGAGAATAGATTGTTAAGCAATTGAATTAAAACCTAAGTCACTTGTGTCCGAGGCGATTAACCCGACCTATCCTCCTAAAGTCCCTAGTTCGTGATTCCCTTGTAAGGCCGAAACTAGCTCTAAGGCTCAGTAATTTGGGCTTAATCTTCTATAGGGTCGTCAATCCTATAGGCACTGACTAGGTCAGATTCAACTCACAATATGTGCCAACTTGATTTTGGGATTATTGAATGAGTTAAACCAATCAGACAAAGCGTAAGACAAAGATTAAAACATTAAAACAATTGAATAAACAAGAACTATAATATATATCAAAGATGGAAATTATTGTCACGAAGTTACAATAAGCCTAGAATTCATAACATGTATCAGAGGCTAGACAGAATGTAAAAGAAGAAAAATCCCTTTCAGGGAACCTGTCTACTAATGCAGGCGTCTTTCTAGGACTTAAGGATGGAGCTTGAGCAATCCGCGGTAAACGGAGCTTCGGAGGTATCTTCAATGGAGGTTTGAAGGATATGAAGGAGGTGGAGAGGATTTCTCAAGGTGAAAAACTAAGAAAATTACAAAGATAAAAGATATCTAATTTACATTGGAAAAACTCTATTTATAGGCGTGGCTCGGCCCTCTTTTTGACCTATTTCCGTGTCCTTATTGGTGTAGGAAGTCGTGGGGTCCATCGTGGCTTCGTGGGGGTGGAATTGGTCTTTTTGACCAATTCCCGCAGGTCTGCTCGCCGAGCAGGGCTACTCGCGACGAGCAGCGCCCTGCTCGGCGAGCAGGCATCCTGCTCGCCCGAGCAGGCCTCTGGTGGCCTGCTCGGCGAGCAGGCACAGCCTGCTCGGCGAGCAGGCACAGTGCCTGGGCAGTGCCTGGGCGGTGCCTGTGTAGTGCCTGGGCTGCTCGCCGAGCAGCGCCCGGGCTGCGCGCCGATGCTCTATTCGCCGAGCGACTGCCGGGGGTCCCCGAGACTCGATTTTTGCCTGAAATTGATCATGTTTTAACCTGCACATGCACATAAACTCCAAACAACATTAGTCCAAGGGCTAAATTGACCCGCCAATCGCTTATTTGAGCAAACGCTTCGTTTGGTGCGACTTTTGACGGATCAATTAGCTTCAAAAGATAACGGAATTATAATATGCATGCCATTTTGGCCGTATTTGCCTAAATTGATCATAAAACGAGCCTAAACAACGAAAAGTAAATAAAAAGTTTCCAATTTCTAACTAACTCACACAAAAGCATTTAAATGCGAGAATTGCTCGCTTATTAACTAAATAACGCTAAAACCCGTCCTAAAACCGTACCCAAAGATAGGGGTTTTTGACCCCTATCAAACCTCCTCACACTTAAAACTTTACTTGTCCCCAAGTAAACTAAAAAACTAAACCCGTAATCACAAGCAAGCTAGAAAACCTCCCGGTTTTGACTAGGTGCCTGACACAATTTCGAGCATCTGTAATTACATGCATTCGGAAATACAAAGTAGAGACACGATATCCAAAAGCCGCATTTCAATTATCATAGGTCATAGTTTTAAGCAAAAGGACACATGTTCAATTAAACGAGCTTGAGGGGATCGCTAAGTAGAACACCTCACCATAGGTAGTTCACTCATTCACACAATTTTGGTGGCTAAAGTGTTTACTCTCGGCTTATGTTCTTGCTTAGGATTACGTTGATTTTGCACGTTCATCCGAGTTCCTCTACTATGCTATATGACTCCGATGATATCAAAAACAGCCTCTAATTGGGGTTGTAATGTGGTTAGAGGGTTAAAGGTACAACAAGGGTTAATAGTTCTAGCGCTAGAAAAACAAAGTTAAAATGGCTTTAGCGAGTATGAAGTGACTGAGCTTTTTATTTATTCACTATTCTCTTTTTGGGATGTTTTCTTGAGACGTTTTTTATTTTAAGAACTGGGGAATGAAGTTCTCCCCTTTTTGTTCGTCTCTTTTCTTTCCTTTTCTTTTTCTGTTTTTCTCTTTTTCCCTTTTCTCTTTTTTTTTTGGGATAGTGATGCTCATTCACTTCTTAGCCTTTTGGCTTGCTACTATAATGCCATAAACAAAGAAAAAGCGCTAGGAGAAAGCAAAGGCTCAATTTGAGCTTTGCAAAAACTTGGGTTAAGTAGCAAACCAAGTTGTGGTTTGCAAAAATAGGTTAGAACGAAAGAAAAATCTATCAACTACAAAAATATAGGCTCAAAGGGGCTTCCTAGAGTGGATGAAAAAGAGAAAATAAGGTAAAGAAAAAGGGTTAATTCTAATGAGGCTGATTCATCGTTTATCATTTCAAATCATTGCATGTAGGTTCAACACAGTATTAGGTGCAAAATCTGTAATCTTTCCACAAGTCAAAGCATTCACACAAAAATGTCAAGAAAAAGAGCTTTTTGATGTTCGCTCTTAGGCTCAAATTCAACTCACAATTCTTTGGGTTTCAATTTTGTGTTTACTAGTTTTCCCCAAACTCAAGTTCAACATCACATGCCTTCAATTCTTAAGTTATCTACCTAAGTAATGATTTTAGTATTTCTTCAAAAGTAGGGTCTAAATGCAAACTTTAGCTCATGCTCTTACAGATACAAGGATTGTGTCCTACACCTAAACTAGTTGTCATGCAATCTTAGATTCGGTTCTCAGCCCTCAAGGGCAACTAACGAAGTTTAGATTCGAAGGAGGTTCACGGTTTTAGATCCTAAACATGCGAGAACATAAATAAAACCCGAAAACGCTAAACTAAACTAGACACGACGCAACAAAAATTTAAAAATTATACAATTTTTGTAAGTTTGTCTACCCCTCATCCTCACACTAAAAATATGCAATAAGTTCCAACATTGCATCACAAACCATAAAGTACAAGTACAAAAAGTTAGGGTGGAGAAGAAAACTTACGGATTTTATCGCAATCGCCAAAAATTTGATGATTTGCGGTGCAAAATTTTTTATTTATTTATTTATTATTATTATTATTTTTCAGCTCCATTCGGGATTTAAAAAAAAAATCTCGAACAGTTTGCTTATCGCGGCCGAGCAGCAGTGCCCAGCGGCGGGCTGCACGCCAGCGCCCAGCGGCGGGCTGGGCGCAGTGCCCAACGGCAGGCTGGGCGCAGTGCCCAGCGGCGTGCTGGGCGCAGTGCCCAGCGGCGGGCTGGGTGTCACGGGGGTAATCCTAGGCCCGGCCTAAACCCTGTGTGGCGCCTCGACTTTCCCAAGTCTCGGCCAGCCAACTCCTACTGAAGGGTCCCATCAATGCCTCTGTCGGTATTCCGTCCCGGAAGGGTCTCTCTGTGGGGCGAGCCTCGCCCTAGAATGAGCTCGCACTATGGGGCACTCACCGGCCCCCATAATGTCCGTAGGGTTCCACCCTACGGAGACATCCGCCTTCCTTCCCGAAGGACGTATGCCCGACTCTCCTAGTCTCTAGTAGACTAGGGCGGATCACTTAGGCCAGTACCGATTACTGACCCCGGGGGCGGGGGAGATCCATACGCCAGGGTAGTCCCTGTCCCCCTATAGTGTTTCTTATACCAACTCGGGTCCTCCCATCCGCGTACGTTGGTAAGCTCCATACGCCACACAGCTTGCCACTAGGGTTGAGTTTGCCTATGGCCAAACTCCCCCCCTTACACTCTCCCCCACTTAGAGGATCAACGTCCCTGTTGATCGGGTTTGCCTCTTCTGACGAAAGCTTCCCCTTTTGGCTTGAGTGTCACTAATGTTTCGCTAAGCTGTCGGCCTTCTTCCACTGATCTCCGCTTGCCTTTGAACTTTACTTGACTCTCTACACTGCTCGCTTTTCTCTAAGGACGGCTTGAACTTCAACCATCCTTTACTTGAGTTTTCACATTGTTCACTTGTCACTAGAGATGGTTTCCACTCCGACCATTACTTTGCTATTTCTGTAGCCTGCGACTTGAACATCTTTGACTGAAGATCTTTTCTTGCGCTGCAATTATAAGCTTTCTTCGTTGGCGCTAGCAGAAGTACTTTTCAAAGGGTTGTGAAGTTTTTGACAAATTCTTTTCACATCCGCTAGTGTTTCCATTTGAGTACTCTTCCTCCACGGAACATCCTCTGATATTGTTGCTCCCCGGATCACCCTTTAAGTCTTTTTACTGTTCCAAGTGTCTCCTCCCGAGTTCCCATACTCTTTCACCACATCTTATTATATACATCTTATCATATACTAGAGGGTCTTCCTCTAAGTATTCTAACTCTTCCGTAATATACCATAGTATACCTTAATCTCCTATGATACACCATAGGGAGGATTTGCATAGGGCCTACTTGAACTCTCCCCCACTTAGAGGGTCAATATACCATAAGGAGGGTTTGCATCACTTGAACTCTCTCCCACTTAGAGGATTACTATACCATAAGGAGGGTTCACATAGGGCCTACTTGCACTCTCTCCCACTTAGAGGATCGACGTCTCTGTTGATCGAGGAGATTTTGGAACGTCTTCAAAAACCATCGATGTCGATGAGCCAAGAAAGAAGTCGCTAATCCTTGCTTCGATTTCAACATGTTCATCTTGCAATTGTTGACCTATTTTCTGTCTTTGGAAAGAATTTACCTTGCAAAACGGAGTATAAGGAAACCACAGTTTCGTAATATGAAAATGTGAATGTTGGTAGCCGAACACTGTTTTGTTAAGCCTACCCACATTCGCAACGGAAGCAAAATATGAAGACAATAATATTACCAACATTATTCATAATAGAGGGATAAGAACTCTTACACGATTTTGCAAGTATTCAAATACTTGATTTACCAAAGGGTTGATATTGATGATAAGCCGGCCAATGGAACTAGATCACTCTAGCTGCAAAGATCACACGCAAGGGTTAGATAGGAACCACATATAGTGAATATAATAGCGTACATACGATACCAACATAAGGGCAAATATCTCAATCATACACACATATGGGTAACCTACAGAACACTCAAGAAAGAACAATACACGGATGATGTTATTCATAGATAAGTAACAATGTTACACCAAGGGTCCCATCTCGTAGTAGTAGGGGGGAAATTACTAGAGATGGTAGACTACCAACAACCGAGTGACTGTTCAGGATGACAGGTCACTCCCCCCCTCTTTATACCCTTCTTGAATTGTATCGCTGAGATATACTCCTTCGCTCGAATTGAGCTCATCGTTACAAGTATGATGCACTGATCCTGGTTCGGAAACAAAAGGTAACTTGCTGATGCCATGGGTACTGCAAAACTCTGTTTCTGAAAATCCAGCCCCAACACGACATCAAAGTCATCCATACATGCTATTGGGAACCCTATCATGCCCGTCCAGGGTCCCAATTTGCAAGGTACATGTTGGGCCGTTCCAGTAATCGACTGAGCAGCTGAGTTCACCGCCTTCATCATTCATATTCCCCTTACCACATGGAGTCCTAAGCGAGAGGCTTCAGTGTTAGTCAAGGCTCTCGTGTTCTCTCCATTTATTACCATCTCTACATACATGAGTCCCTTCTCTGAACTATCTCCTGTCTCTTTTATTTGTTTTGCCAGGGCTCCCATGAATTGAAGCGATCCCATTACTGAGGGTTCTGAAGGTTCGCGTTCCCTTCCCCTTCCCCTTTTTGACACTCTTTTCTTCTCGTGTCGCAAGTCGTGAAGCCAGAGATGATCTCTGTGTGTAGGGGCTTGTTGTTCTTGGAGGAAGGTTTCTTCTTCCTGAGTAGTTCCCTAGGTAGGGTCGACGCTCAGAGTTGTTGGCGTTCCACGGTCGCCTTTCACTTCCGGATGAGGAATAGTTTCGGTCATGTCCCCCATTCCATGGTCTGCTCCATTTGTTAGACCTGGGGTTTGAGTCTACTCTAGAAGGGGATTTCCTCTTCATGTTACTATTAAAATCCTCTATGCTTTCAGCTGCCGTGATTGCTGAGGAATGATCTGTGGCTCCCCTTATGATGTACCAACTATGTGGCCGACATCCTCTCATTGTCATTTATAGCCGAGGAGGAGACATGCGGCAAGTTTGGACTTGTTTGCTGACGGTTCAGACCCTACTTCGTTTCCTGCCTCCTTTTCAATTGGATTTCTGCCTCTATTGTCACCATTGTTTGGGTTGTTTCGCCTTCCCATCTCGAGATGAGTTCAAAGTCGATGGTGAAACTCAGAATTATAACTCTGGAGTTTTTCCATCGATGGTCTTACAACTGGCCTCCGTCAATTCTCTGGTTGAACTCGAACTTTACCGATCATTACTTTCATAGGATCTGATAGGATCTCCTGGATGTCTTACGTTTCAGCTCACTAGTGGAATGCCTCTTATTTTGTTGGACATGTCCACAGTCTGCTACAACCCTTTATTTGTTACTTGTCAGTCGTTAGACTCGTTTGCTTAATGCGCTCGTCTGACTCGAGCTTCATATAGCTCAAATACCTGCATAAAACACATATGGTACAAAAATATGCCATGTATGGGATATATTCCACACCAAAACCATGTTCTGCAAGATACTGCGTCCTATAGGAAACATGTCTTGTCTAGAACATATTATGTCTGTTGTTGAGACTTCTCGCCTTCGTCACGCTTGTTAGGGTTTTCAACACACCAAACCACCCTCATTTTCCTCCTGAGGCTCCGCACTTTCTCAAGTTTGTTGGGGTGCCAGTACCTGCACAAAACACATTTCAAGTACAAAGTATGACCTGCATGAGGTACATTTTGCACCAAAACTAGATTTTGAATAAGAACTATATTCTGCACGAAACTACGTTCTGCATGGAACACGTCCCGTTCGACACTTATCCTGTTTGGTGTTGAGATTTCACATGTCCTCCAAGTTTGTTGGGGCTCTGCAAAAACGTGCCCCTTTTTGCACATCAATCTTTGCCTTCATGAGTCCCACTAGGACTTCCTTGTTGGTGCATGTTCTAGCTCGCTAGTGGAATGTCCCTTCTTGGAACGGACATGTCTACCATTTGCTAGAACCATTGCTTGCTGATTTGCCAGCTGCCATTTCCCTTTTGCTTATGCCACCATTTAATTCGTTTTGTGTTTGCTTGGGTAGGCTTTAAGCCGCTTTGAGTTTGCCATCGCTTTTTGGGTGTTTTTGAATGCTCCATTTCTTTTAATGGAATCCCCCTCACTCCTTTGACAGTCGAAACTCCTCACTTTTCTCAAGCTTTTTGGAGTACCTGCACAGAAAACATGTCCTTCTTGTACATGAGTTTGTTTTGGGTGTCACAGAGCTCATTACAAGCAAGGATAAAACCTATGAATTATCTCAGGCATCCCCTCGATACATTCATAGTATTAGAGCTATTCATCTTCAATATCAGCCTTTGTGGCCTCGGCCCCTGCCGGAGTTGTATTTAGCCTTCATGGCCTCGGTCCCTGCCGGACTTGTATTTAGCCTTCATGGCCTCGGCCCCTGCCGGATTTATATTTAGCCTTCATGGCCTCGGTCCCTGCCGGATGAAAATTAGCCCTCAAGGTCTCGGCCCCTGCCGGATGTAGATTAGCCCTCAAGGCTTCAGCCTCTGCCGTATGTATATTAGCCCTCAAGGCCTCGGCCCCTGCCGGATTTTTTTTTTCCATGGTCTCGGCCTCTGCCGGATTTGTATACTCGAGTGATCTCTTTTCCATGTCTCTTTCTTTTCTTTTCCTTTTTTTTTTTTTTTTTTCCCACGACCTTCTATGGTCAAATGAATCTTTCGTCATTTCATCTTCGCAAGGCCTTCTATGGCCAGAGAACCATTTCACTGGGTTGTTCTCACCCGATAATCCCAATTACATCCGATGTCTATCCTTTGCCACGATAGACTTGGGCCAATATATCTATTGTTGCCCACAGTTTCCGCATAAGGGTCTATTTCCGTATGATGGACAGTGTCCATGTAATCCGAAGACAACTTTATAATGAGTTTTCCTTTATTCTTGAGAAGGCACACACAACGGAATTCAACAATCCATTCATGTCCTTCCCCCGATCCTTCAAATCCCACCTGAGTTTTCTCGACTCATGGAAGAGGAAAAGTAATGTCTAACCGAATCAGAATGATTCACGCACAAATTACGCCTCAATAATTTGGCCATGATAACCATCTATTCGCTAGATCATCCCCATGCTACTTCACATGAGTTCCGAATTCCGAATATCCATTACACATTCTCCCCCCATTAAAGGGATTGAATCACACGCAATCCCATCGCCTACTACCGTAGGGGAGTATGCATTCACTTTCTAGCATTCACATGCGTTAGTGAACTTAGTTCCCTTTTGTTATTTCCGCATTCCCACACACTGGGTAATATCTCGCCATGCTAGCCCTGGTAAACCATAGGCTTTTATCAATCCGAAAAGCATCATAGATTTCCATCCGTCAATTCTTTGAGGAAATTTAGGATCTTTAGTATCGCAAGCCCGCATCTCTAAGGTCTCGCTTAGTTAAAGATATGTTCGCTCACACCACGATGAACTCGATTAGTTAAAGCAACGTTGGCTCACACCACGAAGAACTCGTTTAGTTGAAGCACTGTTGGTTTATACTACGAAGAACTCGCTTAGTTAAAGCTGGCACACTCTCTTCAGGGAGAACTCTTTTAGTTAGAGCTTACTTGCCCACCTCGCAAAGGTCTTGCTCAGTTTGAGAAACTACCACATACTTCGCAAGGCCTTTGCTTAGTTCTGGCTCTGATACCAAATGTCACGGGGGTAATCCTAGGCCCGGCCTAAACCCCGTGTGGCGCCTCGACTTCCCCAAGTCTCGGCCAGCCAACTCCTACCGAAGGGTCCCGTCAATGCCTCTGTCGGTATTCCGTCCCGGAAGGGTCTCTCTGTGGGGCGAGCCTCGCCCTAGAATGAGCTCGCACTATGGGGCACTCACCGGCCCCCATAATGTCCGTAGGGTTCCACCCTACGGAGACATCCGCCTTCCTTCCCGAAGGACGTATGCCCGACTCTCCTAGTCTCTAGTAGACTAGGGCGGATCACTTAGGCCAGTACCGATTACTGACCCCGGGGGCGGCGGAGATCCATACGCCAGGGTAGTCCCTGTCCCCCTATAGTGTTTCTTATACCAACTCGGGTCCTCCCATCCGCGTACGTTGGTAAGCTCCATACGCCACACAGCTTGCCACTAGGGTTGAGTTTGCCTATGGCCAAACTCCCCCCCTTACACTGGGCACCAGCGCCCAGCTTGCGGCGAGCAGGGCCCTGCTCGCCGAGCTGGGCGGCAGTGCCCAGCTCGGCGAGCTGGGCCTCCTGGGCCAAATTTTTTTTTTTTTAAATTTTATTTTAAACCTGAAAACTTTAAAATAAAAATAAAATAAAATAAAATAAAATAAAATAAAAGAAAGCTAAACAACTAAAAAAAATATTTATTTATTTATTTATTTATTTTTTAAACGAACATTTTTTTTAAAAAAAACGTAAAAGAAAACTAAAAAGACTAAACTAAAAGATCAATGTATAATCTAAATAAAATAAACCTGAAAAGAGATCGTATGGCATAGCGCAAAGTGGACATCTTCGTGATTCTAGGTCATAAAATCAACCTTTAGCCCAGTAAGCTAGCAAATCAACTGAAGTTTTATTAAAACTTGGGTTGCCTCCCAAGAAGCGCTACGTTATAGTCGGTGAGCTCGACATAGAATTCCCGCCTAGGTGTATGCTGACATTCGCGTTAGGAATTCAAATTCCTGAATAAATAATCCGTACCTGCAAAACGGATTATCAGTTTCAAGGAATTTTAATAAAAACAAAGGATCAAATTTAAATAAATTATGAAAAAGTTTAGTTTGCTCCCTTTTTGATTCTCTAGGTAGATCGAAGAGAATGAAATCTTCTGGACATGGAGAAAAACCGAACTCTTCTATTTTTGGATTCTTCTCTAGAGGCTCAATTTCAACTGATTCCTCAATTAATATTGAAACTTTTGGTTTCTCATAATTAGGGATCAGTTCTTCATTGTTAATGGAAAAAGATATTACCTTATCAACCTGACCTACCAAATTGGGTTCTTTAATTGATTCGTCCGTGGTTGAATCAACTAGGATCCCTTTTTGTATGCATAAATTTTTAATTGAGCCATACAAATCGTCAGTTTGATCTTCGTGAGTAGATAGAAAGTTAAGCAAATGCGTAATAGACTCCTTATTTCCATTGTTTCTAGCCATTTTCTCAAAAAAGAAGAATCATTAGAAATAACAATAAAAATTAAAAACAAATATTCACAAAAAGAAAAATATAAAGGATTATATATAAACAAGTATAAACGATTATAAACAAAGGATATTCATAATGAATGCCTAAACTAACAAATCGACCTTTGGTTCGATATTGCAGAAGAAATAAATCCCCGGCAACGGCGCCAAAAACTTGATGCGCCCTCACCTACGTTAGAGATGAGAACTCACTAAGGGATAAGTGTACCCCGTCGTTATCAAGTAATAAATTTCTGGTTAAGTCCAGGTTATCGTCCACAGGATTTATTTCTGCAAGTATCGAGCTTCTTGGTTTCAGGCGTTATCTAGGCTTAGGGGGGTTTTGAGTTGGTTTTTCTAAGTTAATCTACTCCTAGGTTGATTTATACTATTCCTAGCTAAGTTATCTGATTCTAACTAAGTTATTCTACGCCTAATTAAGTTACTCTACCCCTAATTAAGTTAAACTACTCCTAAGTGATCTTTTACCAATGCAATTAACCGAAGGAACATAAAGGGATACGATGATAATGAGAATAGATTGTTAAGCAATTGAATTAAAACCTAAGTCACTTGTGTCCGAGGCGATTAACCCGACCTATCCTCCTAAAGTCCCTAGTTCGTGATTCCCTTGTAAGGCCGAAACTAGCTCTAAGGCTCAGTAATTTGGGCTTAATCTTCTATAGGGTCGTCAATCCTATAGGCACTGACTAGGTCAGATTCAGCTCACAATATGTGCCAACTTGATTTTGGGATTATTGAATGAGTTAAACCAATCAGACAAAGCGTAAGACAAAGATTAAAACATTAAAACAATTGAATAAACAAGAACTATAATATATATCAAAGATGGAAATTATTGTCACGAAGTTACAATAAGCCTAGAATTCATAACATGTATCAGAGGCTAGACAGAATGTAAAAGAAGAAAAATCCCTTTCAGGGAACCTGTCTACCAATGCAGGCATCTTTCTAGGACTTAAGGATGGAGCTTGAGCAATCCTCGGTAAACGGAGCTTCGGAGGTATCTTCAATGGAGGTTTGAAGGATATGGAGGAGGTGGAGAGGATTTCTCAAGGTGAAAAACTAAGAAAATTACAAAGATAAAAGATATCTAATTTACATTGGAAAAACTCTATTTATAGGCGTGGCTCGGCCCTCTTTTTGATATATTTTCGTGTCCTTATTGGTGTAGGAAGTCGTGGGGTCCATCGTGGCTTCGTGGGGGCGGAATTGGTCTTTTTGACCAATTCCCGCAGGTTTGCTCGGCGAGCAGGGCGAGCTGCTCGGCGAGCAGGGCTACTCGCGACGAGCAGCGCCCTGCTCGGCGAGCAGGCATCCTGCTCGACGAGCAGGCACAGTGCCTGGGCGGTGCCTGGGCAGTGCCTGGGCTGCACGCCAATGCTCTATTCGCCGAGCGACTGCCGGGGGTCCCCGAGACTCGATTTTTGCCTGAAATTGATCATGTTTTAACCTGCACACGCACATAAACTCCAAACAACATTAGTCCAAGGGCTAAATTGACCCGCCAATCGCTTATTTGAGCAAACGCTTCGTTTGGTGCGACTTTTGATGGATCAATTAGCTTCAAAAGATAACTGAATTATAATATGCATGCCATTTTGGCCGTATTTGCCTAAATTGATCATAAAACGAGCCTAAACAACGAAAAGTAAATAAAACGTTTTCAATTTCTAACTAACTCACACAAAAGCATTTAAATGCGAGAATTGCTCGCTTATTAACTAAATAACGCTAAAACCCGTCCTAAAACCGTACCCAAAGGTAGGGGGTTTTGACCCCTATCAAGCCTCAATAGATCTGAGAATGCTCTGGACTTTCCCGCCAGGTTGGATATAAATCGTCTCAAATAGTTTACTTGGCCCAAGAATCGTTGTAACTCTTTTTTATTCTTCGGAGGTTGTGCTTCTTTGATTGCTTTTGCCTTATGGTTGTCGATCTCGATCCCTCTTTGATGGACCAAGAATCCGAGGAAGTTCCCCACTTTGACTCCGAAGGCGCATTTTAGAGGATTGAGCTTCAAGTTATACTTCCGCATTCGTTCGAAGCTTTTCCTCAAATGATTGACATGTTCTGCTTCTCGCTTGGACTTAATAACGATGTCGTCTACGTATACTTCCATGGAGGTGCCTAGTAAATCGTGAAAAATGGCATTCATTGCTCTTTGGTATGTGGCGCCGGCATTCTTTAAACCGAATGGCATGATGACCCATTCGAACGTGCCGATTGACCCTGGGCATCGAAATGCCGTTTTTGCAATGTCTTCTTCGGCGATGGGGATTTGGTTATATCCCGCGTAGAAATCACACAGAGATATTAATTCATTTTTAGACACAACATCTACTAACATGTCGGCTATAGGCATCGCATAGATGTCTTTTGGCGTGGCTAAATTTAGATCGCGGAAATCTACGCATACGCGTAGTTTACCGTTCTTTTTCACTACAGGCACGACGTTAGATAGCCATACAGCGTACTTTGCTGGTCTGATGAACTTAGCCTTGAAAAGTTTTTCTATCTCCTCCTTCACCTTGCCTTCCACTTCTTTGCTCATCCTCCTTGTTGGTTGCTTGAAGGGTTTGAATTCTGGTTTAATCGGCAATCTATGCTCCACAACGTCTTTGCTTAACCCGGGCATTTCATCATAATTCCATGCGAAACAGTCTTTGAACTCATGAAGCAAACTGGTAATGGCTTCTTTTAGTGTTGGGCGTAGTAAGCTATTGACAAATGTAATCCGAGGCTCCTCTTTCGTTCCTAGATTTACTTCGTCTAGAGGATCGACTGCCATAGAACCTTCATCTTCTAACTTTGGGTTTGCCCTTTTTCAGATCTTGTAATTGGATTTCTTCTCCTTGAGGATTTAGTTCTGTCATTCCTTTGGGGGTTTCGACTTCTGAGACCCTCATGTCGTTTTCTTGGTACAGTTTCTCTGCTAGTTGTTGTGCATTCAGTTTTGATATAGCGGCTGAAGCTACCGCTTCTTTTCCCGATTTTGTCTTAATCATGGAATTTCTTCAATTATCGGTTCATTACGGAATGGCCTTTGGTGAGGCACAATTGCCGTTGGTTTTAAGATATTCTTAATCTCTTCGCCACATGATTGCTTTTTGTAACTGGACCCAACTTGGATTGGGCCAATAGATTCCTCGTAGAGTCTGGCTTCGACCATATCGGAGTAAGTATCGAACGGCTTCTCGTTCGCCCGAACAACTTCCACATCGTCTCCCTTCCAAAATAGAAGGAGTTGGTGTAATGACGAGGGGATGCATGAGTTGGAATGAATCCAATCTCTCCCCAAAAGCGCCTGATAGCTCGCAGTCGAATTTACCATGAAGAAAGCAGCCATGGCGGTGTGAGAGCCGATAGTGAGCTCCAAAGGTAGGACACCGTAAGTCTTCGCAATTTCTCCCGTGAAGGCTGAAACCGACACCTCTGACGAGATTATATCTTCCTCCAATTTTCCTAAGGCTAGGACCATCTTCATCGGCATGATGTTGACGGCTGATTCATTGTCGATGAGCACTCTGGAGATTGGTTTACCATCTACGTGAGCCTTGACGTATAAAGGTTTAATATGGCGGGTCATCCTTGGAGTGGGCTTGTCAAAGTAAACCCTCTTCATACCCTCTTCACCCGATGCGTTCGGTATCGTGCCTTCTTGCTCCTTGTGCTCGAGTTTAGGGACTTCCACCTTGGTGTCTTCACCTCAAAAATCTAAAGGTAAGATTAAAGAGGTAGCTGCACACTCTATCCGTATGATTAAATCTCCAACCCGGATTTGAAGGTTTTTCTCTTGGTTTTTCCCTCCTCCTTTCGTATCATTAGAGTTGACGCTGGATGATTCCTTTCGATTATTTCTCTTTTCTGCCTCTCTTTTCCTTAATCTTCTTTTCGCATTTTTGGAGAGAGGCCTTGGGAACTTCTTGTGGCTATTCAATTGCCATTGATCGATGGGCAACGTGCTCGAAGGTGTCACAAAACGTGGTCGTTGTTGTTGTTGTTGCACATCTCTTCTCTTTGTATTTTGTGATTGCCTTAAACTTTCCTCCAACTTAGACGGTATCGCTTTTGGTACCCATATCTGCCGGGTCTTTAGGTCGCAACGTTGCTTTCCTTTGCCCCCCCACACTAGCGAAGTGGCATTGATCATGTTGGCTACTGGGAATGGGTCATCGTCGATCAGCATGCTTTCCTTTTTTTCCGGGAATTGGAGTATCCCGCGGTTAATCCTATCCTGCACGACATTTCTAAAACCAAAACAAGCTTGAGTGTTATGGCTCCAGTTGTCGTGATACTTACAATAATCTCTTCCGCGTAATTAATCTTTGGATGGGATCACGTGTCTAGGCGGTAATGTGATGAACTTCTCTTTTAACAAGTAATCGAAAATCTCTTCCGTCTTTGAGACGTCAAAAGTATATTGGGTGGTCGGATTCCTTTTGACTACCTCTGGTGTTTTCGGATTTTTAACAACACGGGACATGTTCGAGATCCGGTGTTTGTTAAATCGGCGATGGCTACCTCATGTGTTTGTACATCCCCTTGATAGCTTCCCATCGAGTTCTTCTTGCATCGATGATCTTCCCTCATCAGTTCCTCATACTCTGAAACCTTGGCCACCAACTCATAATAGTCGTGAAAATCGATTCCCTGAAATTTCTTTCGGTTTTCGAATTCTAGTCCGCGTTGGGCAATCTTTACGAATTAGACCTCGGGGATATTGATTCGACATCGATTTCACATCTTTTTGAACCGATTGATAAAATTTTCAACCGGTTCCCCATATCGCTGCGTCATTCGTGATAGCTCCGCAACACAAACCTCGAGCTCCGTTCGATAGAATTGGTTATGGAAAAGCCTTTCCATTTGCTCCCATACATGAATGGACCCTGATGGCAAAGTGGCATACTAAGAGAACGCTGGTCCCGTTAGTGATCCTGGGAATAGTCGCAAGCGCAACATGTCGAAGTTCGTGTCCATGCTCAAACCACTGCACTGAAAGGTGAAGCGTGCCACATGCTCTACGGTGGATTGCCCTTCTTCTCCTGAAAATAAAGTGAAATCAGGGACTCTAAAATTGTGAGGTAAGGGATATAGTTGGTCGTACTGCCGTGGATACGGTTTTTGGAATTTGGGTCGGTACACCTCCCTCACGGCTGGCCCATAAATCTCTTGGACGATGTTCTTTATGCGTTGGGCCTCTCCTAAGTTGTTGGTGGGTTCCACGCGTGTGTGCGTCGTCCGTTGTGGGTGAAGGCTGCTTCCCCTCCCATTGCCCCTCGAATTACGAGTATAGCTCTCCTCATAATGTTCGGCATGGTTACTAGGCCCAGTATGAGACCTAAACTGTTGTTGAGGTGGTGGGACTTGAACGGGTTCTGGGCTGATCCTATCGCCGCGCTCATTGAACCTGAGGTTTTCTTCTCGAATTGGTGGAGGGGTGTACCTTTCACCGGCACTTGAGATAGGCGTTCCTTTTCCATTGCCTGCCGGTCCTTGGGATCTTGACTTTTGCGAGAAAAGCTCGGCACATTTTTCTGGGATTTTGCCGATTTCTCCGGTTAAATCGACAATCCTCTCCTCGAGGGCCAGAACCTTGTTGGAATTGTTTATCGCCTCACTGTTAGCTTTGAACATGGCCTCGTTGCTAGCTTGCATCGCGTTGCATATAGCCTCATGATTCTCTCTCATGGTTTGTGAAAACCCATGTAGAAATTGGTTGATTTGCTTCTCCATATTTGCTATAAATGGTGTCATGTCGAATATGGGTGGGCCTTGAGGTGGTTGTTGGTTTGCACCTCCACTATGGCTCACGGTCTCGGCCACAAAGCCTTCGGGCATTCCGGACTCATTGTTATGATCTTGGTTTTGATTTTGACTCTCTTCGGAGTCCGATGGAATTGGATCTTTCCCGGTGTTCTTCCTAGGAGGCATCCTCCGTGAGTACTTATAGGTGAAAATGATGAAATCAAGTTAGTAATCTAGTGTTGAAAAAGAAAGAACAAGAAAATAAATAAATACTTATTAATGGAATAAAAGCAAAGCATGAAAAACAAGTGGTTTAAAAACTGAATGGAAAATATATAAGTGGTATGAAAATAAACGAGTGTATTGAAATTTTTGGCAAAGCTTAAACAAATGTCCCACTGGGCGTGCCAAAAATTGTTAGCGTTAGCTAATAAATTTTGGTAAAGTGGAAGTGGGATAATGAGTGTGAAGAGATCGAAATGTGTGTGATGGGTATTCAATTTTTGGTGAAGCCTAAAGAAAATGTCCCACTGGGCGTGCCAAAAATTGTTAGCGTTATTTTGCGAATATGCTAATTTCAACCTTGTCACGTGTGGTTAGGATGCGGGCGTGCCAGAGAAGATTATTTCTCAATTAAAAATGGTTAAGTTTATGGAATTTGCGCGCCAAAACTTGAAATCTAATCGAAGCGATTGGCGAGGGACGCAAGGATTGAAAAAGTCCCTCTTGGGTCTCTCGCGCCGTTATAGAAACTTTGCGAGATGAATTATTTTTATTTAAGCTAATGTGGATAGATTAAAGACAGAAAAATAAAGGAAATTAAAGTGCGAAATTGATACGAGATTTGGAAAAATTGGTATTTATTGATATGAATAAGTGTTTGAATACATATGTGCAAAGTAAGCATTAAAATGAAATGAATTACAATTGAGAAATCTCTATATTAAACATATAGGTAATCAATTGAATTAGAATAAACAAATCAATACAAAGAATTGAAATGCGATAAAATAAATTGAAATTCAACAACAAACTCGGAGCCACAATAGCTATCTCGGATTGACGTTGAATTTTAGTGTTGGTGCGAGGTTCTCGGAGAGCTGTAGTCGGTCGGGCCCGTACGGTATATGCTCTTGGCAATGACTAAACGTATAGTAGGCAAATGGGGCAGATTCAATCTTCAACTTCGGTAGGCTCGTTTGGATGCTTAAGAACACGGAATTGGACGAGTAAATAGGCTAAATTTAACTTTGGGACGTTAGAAACAAACTTCTATAAGGGATCGAAGGCTAAAACGGATTATAAGTAGACGAAATTGGGAGTTGAAAATAACTGGACGAATCTGGAAAATTCTGGAAACAGAGTATCTAAAAGAATTTGACATGTAAAGATTGGCTTCTAACTATAGTTTCTGAACACGGAATTGGGAAAATAAATATACTAGATTGAAACTCAAGACGTCAGGAACAACTTTGTTGAAGGGATCGAAAGCAAAAAATGAATTTAAACGGACGAAATCGGGCTTTGAAAATACTTGGACGAATCTGGAAGATTAATTTGAAAACAGAATTTTAGCTAAGGATTGAACAAATTAAAGGCTTGGGAATGCTAAATTGAATTGAGAAACTTGGAAAGAGGCTATTGAAACTTGGATTAAAGCTAAAGCAAGCTAAAAGAAGGAATTAAAGCTAAGAAAAATGAAGAACGAAAGGAAGAACTTGAAGAACTAAGAACAAAAGGAACTAGAGATTAAGCATTGGAGCTTTGAGAGGGGGTTTTTGTTGTGTTGAGTGTGTGTTATTATGAAGAATGGAGGGCCTATTTATAGTTTTTTGGAGTGATATTTTGGTAATTATTTAGTGGTATTTTGGTAATTATTTATCAACTAACCCTTATTTTTCTCTCTAACCTTGCCCACTACCTTGCCACATCATCAACTTCCTCAACTTCCTCCAACTACCACTAACCTCCACTAACTTTCATGCCACATCACCCCACTACCTTGTGTTTAGAGAATATCTTAAGGCTTGGACATAGATGTGGGGATGAGGCTAAGCTTGTAGGCTAGCCCGTGGCTGTGTCCGGATGCGTTCTGAGAAATCGGTGACCGACAACGGGCTCCGGACGAGAACTGACCTCTAGTTCGCCGAGAGAAAGAACACGCCCCTACGCCCTGCGTAGTGCAGCTTCTGAACTTGGTGCGTCTTGTTGATGTGTTTTACGCGTGGCATAAAGTAAGGTACGCCCCGCGTAGTGGAGCCTTTGAAGTGGAACGTCTTCGGATGGCTGGTATACGCTTCGCGTATAGGAAGGCACGCCCCGGGTGTTTGAGGTGAGTTTACGAATATATTTTCATTTTTTTTATCTTATCATTTATTATTTTCTAGATAAAATATAAACTATATCCTAAAATCGAAACCCAAGTATTGTATATACATAAAATAAAATTTATTTATTTTGGGCCAACACTAATATTTTATTTATCCCATTTAACTTTTTATTTGAAAATAAGTCTATTTTTTTTTGAAAATAAGTCTATTTAATTTAAAGTAAATGCTATAAATTATAATATTTAAAGTATAATTTTGATTATAATAGGAAATAATTGGGGATCCGTCGAGGATTTTCCATCGGGAATTAACGGGATGGGGTCGAGAATCTCCACAGGATGGGATACCATTCCCCATCCCCGCCCATTCTAGTCACGGGGGATAAAATTATCCCAATCCCTGTTCCATGAGGATTCTTATCGGTGATTCTCGACCCACTTGCATCTTTAACTAAAATATCATTTTATCTCTCTTTATTAATGATCATTTTTTTGTTACTCATTAAATTGAACCAGTATCTACATTGAAAACTCAAAATGACAAAAGATATTGTTACCAAAAAAATGACAAAAGATACGATTAGTATTAAACTTGTTAATAATAAAACTAAAACCGATATATAATATGAAATATGATTTTTTTAAAATGTGATAATTATTTTGAAATGGAAAAAGTAGTATATTAAATTATTTAATCAAATTAATAATTAATGGAAGTATAACACTATAATAAATCATTTATTATACAATTAGAAATAATTAACTCCAAATTTATAAAAACCCTTGTATATTAGTTTTTTTTTAAAGATCTTACTATTTTTATGGTTTATTTTATCTTTTCTATTTACCCTAAATACACCAAGATGCACAATTACTTGATATATGTATAACATTTCAAAGCTTAAATAAATTTACAAGATAAACAAAATCTATATAGACTCTTTTATATAAAAGGAAAAATTCTTCATCTCGAACTCAAGACCGATCAGCCTCAATCTGCATAGACAAGGCTGATCGACCCTCACTTTGGGCATGAAGCAATCTTAACCACTATTTAGAGTTTTATCTCCATTGCTTTGAGCATGATCGAAACTATTCCTTTTGCAGCCCTCTATGGTCGCAAACCCCCTTCCATCCTTCAGTATGTGCAAGACCGCAACAAGGCACTTAAGCAGCTCTAACACCACCTCTGGTTAACCAAACAACCTATGAAACAGAAAGTTCATAGACATCGACGAGAAATTGCTTTTGCTGGTGGGGATTGGGTGTATTTTAAGCTCCGACCATACAAGTAGCAGGTCATGACTCGCCGTATTTACCCCAAGCTTTTTGCCTGGTATTTTGGCATTTTTCAAGTTACTACAAATGTGGGGAGTGTTGCTTACATGTTACATCTTCAAGCTTTTTCCAAGACACACAATACTTTCCATGTATCTTCGCTAAAAAAGGCTAATGGTCCTTTCCACACTCCACCTCCCTGCAGCCAGAGTTAGAGCTGCACCCTTCCATGAACTTGTTGTGCGAAAAGGTACTGGCTTCTCGTGCCATTCAACAACAATGCGAACCTATCTCCAAACTCTTGAATCAATTGCAGTTTGAAGGTATAAATGAAGACACATGGGATGAGGAGTTTGTCATGAAGAGTGAATTTTCTTTCTGATCTGATCTTTGAGAACAAATCTCATTCTGAAGGGCGACAATGATAGAGAATGGGCTACAACAGGAGAAATTATGCAAGAAAATGACGTTTGGCCTAAAGAGCTGAGGGTGTACACACAATAGGAGATATTTGGTATCTGGCTAGTTAGTTATTCAAGGAAAAGCTTATTACAACTAGTGGTATAAGGTGGAGATAATTCTGTTACAAAGGGTAATGTGTTTTGGTGAAGAGTAGGCAATTTTGTATTCACAATTCAGCTGTAAACAGGGATCTATGGTGGTGGACCTGCTGATTATTCTGTTTATTTAGCTGGTAAGATCTTTACCCTATGATGGTGGACCTGCTGATTGGAAAATAAAAAATTGACAACAATAAGTTGTCAAATTATATAATTAGTGGCAACCGTGGCAGTGAATATGGTTTGAAAATGAAATAGCATAGAGATAAGGAAAGATCAGCCAATTTTGTTATCTGTCAATTCTACAAGTAATACATTCAACTAATTGAGAGAGGGTTGCACATTTAGGACTAAATGTGTATAAGTGACATCAATTAAGTGGTCGAGTGCATTACCAGAAAGTAAAGTACGGTTGGATAATAGGCTGTTACGTTTCTACATTGGATCAGTTCAAAAACCCCATTTCTACATTGTATCAGTTCAAAAAACCAGAATTGGTTCTAGTTTTACTCAATCTCCAACAATCTTCTTTCACTGATTACACCACCATTTGATTCTCAAATGCCTTGTTTGAGTTGTTTCTATGCCAGTCAATTCTAAAACGAACCAGAAAAATAAATGAAAGAAATTCTAATAATCTTATGGGAATCCCTCGCTTTCAAAACCCGAAAAGAACAACTCAACCAAACTGTATCTTGCTGAAACAACTAGAACTGCCACAAGAGATATGCTCATCACAAGCAGTTCCAGATTACGCATACAGCTACTTACAGATCCTATTCATTAACAAGTTTCACCCAGGAGATCATGGATCGATAGTAGAACCGGTGCAAGAACACTGTTGCACAATCCGGTCATAATTCGATTTGATAACTAACTAATAAGCAACAACGACACATTTGGATGAATGGTTGATCCAATGGAAGACAATAAAAAGGAGAATCAGATTTCTGAAGCTTTTGGTATCTGTTCCTCAAAAGAAATCTAGCTAGGACATTAGCCAATGAAGGCATAATAACGTTAAGAGCCGATAAATAGGATTTCGTCACAGGCCATTTAACCGGAAATCTGAACCTATTCCGAACAAAAGTATACCTAAAACAACTTTGCAGATTCTCAACAGAACAAGTGCTGCTAATTTCTACTGCCATCAGAAACCAGATTATGATTCAACATGCTCAAAATAATCTGTTTTTGGCTAGAAAAGAAAAAAACTTAGATCACATAGGAGGAGGCCTAACCTAAACAACATTTTCATGTTTTTGCTTGCTTGGCACATTAAATAAGCCATTGACCTTTTTCTGTGCATGTATTGAAGAGGAAATTAAAAACAGTGCCAAACCCTCAGGCATTCATTTCTCTAACTTCTCATAGCCCTATCTATGCCTATCTAGTAAGAAAGAGACTCAAAATATGGTCTAAAAAGAGGGGTTTTGTTTGTTCAAATACCTTAAAGCTTCCTCAAAAAGAATGCTCAGGATTGAAGATATGAAATGCTAAAATTTTCCCCCAATTAGACCTATCAAACCATTTATCAAACATTTCCGATCTCCCCGGAAACTTCAATTAGCATAATAAGAGTTGTAAATATACAAATAAAGATGATGAAAACCCAATTAAGACACCAAACCCAAGAATGTAATTGAAACAAATTACCAATTCTACAAGAAAGATGTCGCCTTTAAACTAGTTTTGTTAATACCCTCTACACCTTGTAATAACCTCACAGCCTCTGCCATAAGGATTAGCTTCTCCGGCGTGGCATTCATAGTAAGAAGCACCTGGTTTTTCACATGGAACCATGTCTCTCTTCAATGTTTCATAGCTGATGTACTTCTTTTGCATAACAAGAAATCTCCTACTGATCTCTGACTCCATTTCTACCTCGTCAATGGTGGTGCCTCCGCCGCCGGTCAGAATACCATCAAGATCACTTTTTTCCACTGAATTGATGCCGGAAACTGAAACCCCATTACAAATTGAGATGTGGGTATGGATGAAAATGAGTGCCACAAGGTAAAATGTGGGTTTGAACATGATTTGGGGGTTTGTGTTTTTAGGTTTTTGAGGAGTTAATGAAAGTGAGATCATGGAAAGGAAAACAGGTCATATAGTTCTAAAAGTGTTAATGAAAGTGAGAAGGTTGTCTGGTTGCCACTAAAATAGGTGTAATGATAGGAAGATATAATACACAGTGAAATCAATGATCATCACAGTCAATTAATTTTTTCATTTTCTTACTAAAGATTACAACTTTGATGAACCCATGTGTAAAAAATGAACAATTTATAATTTATCTTCTTAAGTACACTTATTTAGTAGGTCATGATATTAATGGAAGAATCAATTTTGGTGCCAGTACAATGATACTTTGAAGTTAGGCATTAAAGCCAGCTGTTACTTTAAATGAATTTCAAGTCTAATTAAACATAAATAAGATTTTTTTTTTTTATCATATTATGAATGGTTAATTAAGGAGTTAGATAAAAGATGATTTTAATCAATAAAATCCAAGATATCAACCAAATTTAGGGACACAATGAAGCTAAACCTATGTAGGTTTTTACTTAATTAATTACATTCATCATTCTCTAATATTTATTTCCAAGTATAGCATAATAATTATGGAAAAATTAATTTGTAACAATAATTTTTTATATAATCCAAATGGTTAAGGTGTAATTTTTTTTTGTAACGTATCTAGGTGTATTCATACTTTTGTTGTTTTTTAACGTGCAATTTAATTTTCAACCGTTTTTGTCACGGTTATGAATACAGTCTGGATTATTTGGCCTTTTCGAAATTTGGCTATTTTTAAGAACCAGATTCAGTTATTTTTCTAACTTTACGTTTATTGAAAATAAAATATATTATAAATATTTATTTTATGAAGTTATGATTATTATTTTTTTGAAGCAATGAAGTTACAATTATAATACACGTGTTATAATTTAATAATGTATAAGGCCCTATTTGATAATAAAAATTTCATCAAATCGAATAAGTTCTAAGTCAGTTTGATAATTGTAATTCTTTAACCATTTAAATTATTAAGTTAAGTTAAAAAATCACTTATTTTTTTAAAAGAAAGGAATACTTTATTAAGATTAAATACTTTATTAGGAACACAAAAGACAATAAAAAGAACTAGCATTGGAACAAGAATGACGAGCTCACTTATAGCAAATTTGTTCGTTAATCGAGGAACAAACGTCACCGAACAAGTCAGAAAATTCTGAAGAAGTTTTTTGATGTCTTCGACTACTTCACCATACTCCATAAGATCCTTGTGGCTCGAGCACCAACTATTCACCTCTCCTTTTGCGTCAACTTCAAAATCGATATTGTTGTAGTCTAAAAAATGTCCAAGCAATACCTTCTCGTAACGCAAAAGCTTCAACTAGCTTGGGCGAAATCAAGCACTTCGAGACTGAGCTATAACAAGCTAGAAACAGGTCATCGTGATTACGTAGAGTAGAACCCATACTGAAACGAGAGGAGCTCTGAAAAATAATTGTATCTACATTGCATTTCACTCGCCATTCTACTAGTTTTCTCTAGAAATTCTGCCTTTACTCACTGTTCTGATCCCCAATCAGCCCAAATTCAATATTCGTCCTCTGCCATTGCCACCAATCATGTAAAAACTGCATTGAACTTCTTATGTTGTCGCTTCGGCATGACTTCGACCAAAGCTGAGCATTCTCATGTCAAATTCAATATTATCGATATTGGACTTGCTGATTTATAATGATATGAGATCCACCACCCTTCGGCAACAATAGAGATGATTGAACGACAATGAGACGAGGATTATCCAAAAACTGCGGGGGTCCAAACCAATGAAGAATCATCGAAATAGTTGGAGATGTAGATAAGAATGAATGATATTTTGTCTCTGAAGCTGAAATGAAGATGAGAAGAGAGAGAACCATCCCATGTGCTTGAACGTAATATATATGCACGCGTGTCAAGTCATACTCGAAATGTTTAGCCTTCTTCTAACTACAGTGATTCGTCCTTTGCCCCTAAAGGGTTTATATAATAAGAGGAGGGTGATAAGTATACCTCTTTTTTGGTAATCTTTTTCAGAACGAGTTCTTTTACCGACCTCTAGTACTTCTTAAGACTCTTAGCCCACAACTTTTTGTTCATCAAGGTGAGAAGGGTCCGACGGAAATCCTCCAGTTGAGTAAGGTTCATGTAACTCGAAATTGAATAAGAGAAGATAAAGCTACACATTCACTCATAACACTCGTTAGCCTGCCATGAATATGCAGAGAGCCATGCGCATGATTCCAAGAGTCGATAGAGGCGAAAGTTAGTAAGAATAACAAGTAATATCACGAAGGAATGAAGCAATCACTTTTAGATGCTATCGATTAGAGTCAATCCCACTAGCTGGCAAGGATTCCCGATCCTTCCTGTTTAACTCTCTGTAAAGATTGTCAATAACATGGTTATATTATATAACTAATAAACTCGTTGTGATAAAACCAATGTTTTGAAAACTGGACCACACATTGAACCGACATGGTGATTGGATTCATTAGTTCAACTGGATGATGTCATAAATATATATATATAATAAAATCTCATTTAATTAAACATAATATAAAAGCTTACAAATTCAAAAACAAATCATTAGTTTAACACAATGTAAATATTAAAATTGAAGTTAACTAACACAAATTATTTCTATTTTAATTTAGGATTTAATTTTTAATTTTTGTTATCATCACCTCAGTTTTTTATTTTTAGTTTTTTCCATTTTTAAAAAAAAAATCTTTAAAAAACCGGGGTCAATCCAGTTCACCGTTTTAATACTGGTTCCCAATTTGACCCAGGTTCAATCCGGTTTAACATTATTAAATCGTAACACTTATAACCGGATCAGACTCATGACCAATTTACAGTCCTACAAGTTTGTCCGGTTTTTAAATCATTGGTAAAAACTGGTTGTTTACACAATCAATTTAATGATTTTAAACTAATAAATTGCCTTGATTTTGCTAATGGTGACAACCACAGGGTGGTGTTTACACAAAAAAAATACCACAGTTACCAAATCGCAAATCAGCCAAACCACATGGTAGTTATTTATAATTAACCCAAAAAAAAATCCAATCTCTTGAATCCATCCTCATGTGTTTAAACAGGCAAATAATATATCCACATCCTCACCCTTTTTTGGTCTCCTATTTACATTTTCACTCCAAAAGGAATATTTTTAAGTGTTTTAACCGAAAAGTTGTTTTTTTACAAAAGCATGAAATCACTACTTTTTGGAAAAACAATATTTTTTACAACAGCAAATCGCAAACAATAGATAAACCAAACAGCCTGTTTAACACCCTAAGGGAAACATGCTAAGGTTTTTCTCACATGAAAGTTTAGGAGTTTAACACATTAATTCTAAAAATTGACCATGACATGAGCATAATTAACTATACGGTTATATTAAGTTAGAAACTTTATACAGGAAAAAAGAAAAGGAATTTGTAATTAAACAAGGGAATGGACCATCGCCATTATGAGAGGGAGGGAACTTTATTCAATTTCCAGCCATCTCTATGATCAACTTCCCAACTCTTTTTCATTGGGGTAACTTTTGAGATCTTTTTTTTCCCTAAATTATTCTAAACAATAGCTATTTATTTTTTCAGGATAAAAAGGATGGAAAATAAGTCCAATTATAAAAAACTTTGATGTATCACGTGACATAATTATCTTATTTTAACTAAAGTAATCTAACTTTAACCAAAGTAGAATAAGTATGATACATGTCCAAAATCGAATATGATACCACTAAAGGGATAGAGAACTTGAGACTGCAGAATTTCTTCCAATCCAAGTAGGGACGAATAAACAAATTATTTCTTCAAAAGACATACTTTTATTTACTTAAGTTCTCTGTTTCTATTTGAATTCTCAAATTATTTTACCCAATACTCCAAAACATTCAATTGAAAAATGCTTTCTAAAAAAGAAATGAATTTTGGTTAGGGCGTGTTGAAAATATACTTTCATATTTCCTTCCTTTATTTTCCCATTCCTCTCAAAACAAACACAGCATTAGTGTAACCTTCAAAAAAAAAAAAAAAAAAAAAGTGTATAAAACACTTTTCTTTTCCAGTCACTTACGTTACGTTGCAGCTAATTGACCAAACGTTTACATAATTATGTTCACTCACTAAAACCTGCACACGCATGAAGAGTACAGCCTCAAATATTAGTAAGAGGAAAAGAATAATTATGTGTTGCTGTTTTAGTGGTCCTACTCCAACTTATTAATGGAACAGGATTTAGTAGTTGGCAAGCAAAATGGTCATCATTGCAAACCATACCATACCATTGAGGATTCCAGCTTTAGGTTTCACAACTACTCTTATTACCATTATGTTATTTGCGTAAACATTGACTTCCTACCACCCAGGTTCACACCACAATCCATCTAAACTCCGACCCAAAGAAATCTTTTAACCATGTCATGTAATTGCTCCAATTTTAACATTCAATCACTGAATTCAATAGATGTACTTTGAATTCCAATGAGAGATTACATGCCAAACATACTAAATGATATTATCAGCCCGTTCCTGGTTTCTTTTTACTTTTTCACTTCAAATGGTGGAGAATCAGCTACAGTTAACTTTTACCAACTACCAACAAGAAACAATAGATATAAACAGCCGAACTAAACAAACTCATGTATTAAGCCGATACACGCAATCCTTTCACGAAGTATATATGCACAATAGACAAACTGACTACGTTTTTAACTTGAACAAAAGTACAAATACTGAATATTACAAATTCAGGGGCTCAATGTCAAATATAAGAGAAAAAAGTCTTTTTTTGCCGTCATTCGTCCTATAATGAATTTCTTTTAATAATTTTATTTTCATAAACTTGAAAATAAAATCAAGGCAGTAAACAAATGTAATCAATTTAAAGTTGAAAGAATTTAACTTTTTAATAGGGATATGGATAACTAATCTATTTCTAGTTTTCTGGTCTAGCTAAAAGCTGGAATCATACTATCTTCTTTATTCAAACAAAATCTGCAGCCTATCTTTAGATGGGGGTAATGTGACTTCGATAATTCATTTCTAAAGTGTAAAATCAGGAAAAATCCAGTATAATGGTATTTACAGCAACTCAATGAGTCTACGAATTAATATGTCTGAGCTACAGTTGATCATAATAATAAAGATAAATGGGATTATGTTAGAACTATACAATCAAAAACTAAGATATACAAAAAATGATAAACTTAGATCCCATCACTGTGGCTTTTTGAAAGCCAAAGCATTTCTAAGGTATAGATACAAATTCGCTACTGCAAAAGATGAATTTATTTACCTGATCATGAGGACTCATCGAGCACACACTGCTCCACCATGTATAGCCGAATAAGCTTCTAAAAGTAATGTCATCTCACACGGAGGGAAATTAACCCCTCGAGTCAACAAGCGATTTTGCCACCCTCTTTATATGGATAGCTGAGTCATGTCCTATTAGCAAGAGCACCTCAGACTAACGAGGCGTTTTCCGTGATATCCAGGAGGTAAATATGTCACTAAGAATGTGTGTTGCATTAAGCCATCAATTACTGCGAATTGAGCCTCAACATCCTTGATAAGCTTCAAAGAACTACCAACTGCCTACTGATCACCATTGGAAATATATATCATACAACATACCCCCAAAATTTGGATCTCTACATCAATATGAATGTAAATCTTTTCCAAACTATAGCACTCTGGATATGGAAGTGCCTGCAAAAATAACCAGTTTCAGACAAGATGTGTTTTTTTTTTTTTTTCACTTGGCAAATGTAGCCCAATACAATTGAACCCAGTTGAAAATCGGACATGCTTGGGAATACTTTTACTCAAAGGCCTAACCTAATCCCTGATTGATTGTTTACTACATGCAAACTAATATATAAATACAGGCAAATACAGAGTCGAGCTAGAGCAATTTCTTAGAAAGGAGGAGGGGACAAATATCAAATCAAATTAAACTTTAACTAGCTGCTTCAAAAGTATCTATTGTGATAATATATAAATGATGGAAAAAAGAACATATATCCTCATTAACTACTCGATATGGGGTTGTAAGCTTTTAGTTTGATGGTTAACAAATGTGACACGGGTTTTCTCAAAATATGCATCTAGATCAATATTCCTAATATTTCTAACTAAATTGTTCTAAAAAGAAAAATAAAATGGTTAGTTTTTCAAATTAAAAAGCTGTATAGATTAAACAAAATGAAAACTTAACAATTTAAGTAGAACTATATAGATTATTTTTTCTTTTGAGAAGTCAGGAGAGAGGGGCAATGAACCCCTCTCCTTAACGCATACTACGCCCCAACTTGTACAAGTTTTATGCAGGATAGTCAGGTCAGGCTCAAGCCTACGTTTTCCATGCATGCCTGGAGCCAAGCTCATCTAGGTATGCTTTTTTGCACAAGCCTACTAAGGTATGAACAAGAAAACCAACACCCAGAAACTTTTGCATTTCAACATTATCTTATCCAAATGAGACAGATGTTTTGCAAATAACAATGGTATAAGATGTTTTAAATCACATATCAATATTTAGATTTTGGATGTATGGTTTGAAACTTTACAAACCTGCCCAGGTCTTTAAAAGCAATGGTGCTCACAAAGATGCTCAAAGAGAAAGGCGCTCAGCTTTTTTAGTATTTTTCAGCACTCCTTGGTTTGTCCTTCTATCTTCGTGCTCATCATATGCGCTTGCCCTAAAATTAGAACTTGCCTCTTCATTGTCAGATGAACCTGGTCTTTCAGTTAGGAACTGTTCCCAGAATACATCATTAACTCGAACTGGAGCAGTTGCAGGCCCTGAATTGTTAGTTGGGGTTTCTTTCAAGGAAGCCAAAGTAGTGACACTGTTGCCTGATTTTCTGTCCATTAAGGTAACCCTCATATCAGATTCTTTATCATTGTCATGAGACTTATATTCTGAAGATTTCCAAATTTCCTGGCCTAGTTCTGGCATCCTAGCTAAGTAAGGACTTCTATTAATTTGACAAATTTCATCGCCTACTTCTGAAGCCTTGGATGAGTAAGAACTCCTATTAATTTGAAGTGGAGAAGATGCCAGAGTTAGATTTAGATGACAGGAAATATGGCTTTCACTTTCGTCATTAGCAGCCATATTCTGCTGCAGTAAATGCAATCCTGGTGCTTCATTTGATGTGGCTTTCCTTGGGAAAGTTGTGTCCACTTTAAATGCATAAGATGTCCCAGTATCTGAAAGTTCAAATGTTTCAGCTGCAAATAAAAGACATGATGTTCTTGGTTGTGCATCTCTAGGATCTCCTTCAGATATTTTCCTCTGTGGACTTCCCCCATCTTCATCGGAACTCTGTGTGCAATTTGAAACCAAATTAACATCTGAAACAGCAGGTGATAATTCCAGCCTCAACTTATTAGAGAAATCTTGATGGATGACAATCCCACACTCAGGTCTCGAACTACTCTGATTGTCGACAAAACTATTTTCTGGGATTGACTTTGAGTAATCAACTTGAGGCAGACGTCTTTTCTTATTATATGCTGAAAAGTCTAAAGAGTCAATTTTCTGAGCAAGATGTTCAACAAAAGTAGTGTCGTGAACAGCGTTCTCAAAGAAGGACAGCAGTTTTTCCTGCCTCTGTTCCATACTATTCACTCGCTGAACCAGATCTTCAAACTGAAGCTTTTCAGCTGATAACTGCTGCTTGCATCCTGCAACACTTGCCTCAAGTGTGGCTTTCTCACGTGCAAGCCTATCTATCTCTTCTTCGAATGCTGTTCTTTCTGGATCGATCATAGAACCCTGAGGGTGACTATGACTGTGAATGGGTTTCCTTCGATGAATATTTTTGAGAAGATGCTTTTGGTCTTTCACAAATTCTTCATTGGCAAATTCCCATTTTTCAGGATCAATCTTTCTAAATCCCTGTCATCAAAGTACACTATGTGCTAAGGTACAAATAAACAATAGACCAATAACATAATACTTAATCCATCTGCCACCTCCCATCCCCTCCCAAGTCGGGGTATGTGACCCAAATTTAAATAGATTCTTGACTATACATGAAAGAACAAAAACTAGCAGCCCATCATCATTACCTACAAGCTTGAGACTTAGAGTTGTTATCTGAGATTCTAAAACAAAAAGGTCCAAAGCCCAAACTATAATCACCCCTATTATTAAACAGCAGTGCAGAGATAACGAATGCATGATCTCACCACCTCTCCTACATTAAAGAGGTTATCAGAAATCCTCATTCTCAACCAAATTCAATCTGTAAAGACAAATCAAGACTGAAAATTGCCAATCTTGCTGCATTATGTTTTCAGTAAAAAATAACAATTAAGATTGAACAGTCTTCTTTTGATCAAAACTTACAAAAAAAAAAAAGCAAAAAAAAAAAAAAAAGAGAGAGAGAGAGAGAGAGAGGAATCCTATTAAAAATATACCAGAAATCAATCACAAGACTCAAACAACAAATCTTAATATATAAACGAAGAACTCACATAGGTATTCAACTGTCTGATGAAGCTGGAGAAGTTGTTGTGCTTGAAGTATGTAGGAAGAAGAATCCTAGCGAATTCGGGAGGGTTCCATACTACAAAACTATTATTGCTCGAGCTCCAGGATACGATCTCATCAGTCGACGAATCATCAATCATGTCGTAAGTCTTCAACAAGAACGGCGCCGGACCGCCACTGCTAGCGCCGGCTCCACCACCGGGAGCAGTGGAGGTGGCTGAAGGTAGGGCTACTTCCATCTGATCGTTGTAATTGGAATCGAATTGCAGGTAGGACAATAATTGTGAGACTAATTAAGAGATCAGAATAATTGGAAAGGGATTTTGAACAATGATCCAGCTGAGAACTTACCCTAATTGATTATGTAGAGCAGAAGAAGAGAGTCGAGAGAGGGAGACAGGAAACAAAGGGTAGGACTTTTCAGAACATACAAATTCAAAATCCACGTAAAGGTCTAGAGTAATTTGGGTTTCGTCATATTTTGGAAGATTCTACTTCTACCTTTAAACTACGAGAAACTCTTCTTGTCTACTTGGTAATTGCCAATTTGCATTGGATGGAATGCTCTCGTAAAATCTTATTTGGCAATAAAACTTATATAAAATGTATTTGAAATTTGCAGTTTTAAATATTTGGGATAATGTTTTTTATTTATATGATGTAATTATATAAATGATGTAGCTATTTTTTTATCTATTTGTATGATGTAATTTATTTATTTGTATGATGTAATTATATTACCATGGTCTCGAAATAGCTTAAGACTTTCGGAGAGTAATTATTGAGTTGGGTTGGCTGAGGGTAGTTGAATTTCTTAATAATAATGTTGACTCCTACCCGGTTAGACTTAGTTGACTAATCAATAAATGTAGGAAATTACATGACCAAGAATGGGAGGTTCATATGGTTCTTTTGGTTTCGTGAATGTAGTAAGGTTGTAGATTGGATGATTAATTTCGTAAGTTTTTGTTTTTTAGATTATCATGAGTATGATTTGTTGCATGAAGACATTCATGATTTGCTCCTGACTGATGCTAGTGGTAGTGTTTTTTCACGTTCAGTTCGGATATATTTTTTTTTCCTTTTTATTTTCGAGATGCCTAATCCCATCCCCATTATAAAAAAATATTATATTTAAATAATTAAATTTAATATACTAAAATAGAGGATAACGGTCCCCTCTTCACTCTATTTTTTTTTTCTTTTTTTCAATCTTATCATTTACATAGTCCCAAACTTCTTTTCTTTGTAAATCTGCTTTGACGAGCAAGAAGGAAGTTTGTTTTGATTCTTCTTCTTCCCATCGGGTTCGATTTCCTACATTTAGGCTCCATTTGGTTTATTTGTTGTTGGTAAAACAAGAATTCAGTACTGTTAAAAAAAATACTACTTTTCATATATAAAAGGCAAACAATAATTTTCTAATCAAACACCTAAAACTCTCATTTTTAATATGAAAATGCAACATGAGGAAAACAGAGTAAATAAACACGTACTTGAAGTGTTTTCTTTGTTTTTATTCCTTTTTAGTTGTTGTTCATGGCCCTGTTTGGGAATTAGCTGTTAGCTGTTAGCTGATTACATTAGCTGTTAGCTGTTAGCTGATTACATTAGCTGATTTGACTAGCTGTTTGTGTAGACATGTTTGGTAAAAATTAGCTGATTGATAATAGCGGTTTGTGCAAAAAGACGAATAAGGGCATTAATTTTGGCGCAGGAGAAGATGAAGTCTATCTATTAGGGTTAAAGAAGTCCATTAATTTTAATATTGCAAAACACTAATTGAAAAAGCTCCTAAAATGAGCTTTTTCTAAATTAGCGTTTTCATCCTAAAACTCTCTCTCAAAACTTTCTCCACCAAACACTCCAATCAGCGGTTTCGGTGGTCAAACCTCTAAAGTTGGTCAAAACTGCTCTTTTTATCCCAAAATGCTCTTTACCAAACAGGGCCTATATATTTTTATCGGATCTCTTCATTCGTCTGAATTGTGTATCTGCTCTTTATTATTCTTTCATTTATATTTTGTTCGGTTTTAGTAAAAACGAAAACGGTTAATCTTATTCGTAAATCAATAGATACACGTTGCAACAAAAAAAAAGGATCCAAATCCGAATAGTCTAAATGATGAAGATTGAATTGTAGCTGTTTTTCTACTGATTTAGCTTTACGATAAATATATGATTTATTGTTCATTTATGTTTTTTCTTTTATATTTTATGACTTTTTTTTTTACCTTTTGTAGTCGTTTTTTCATTCGTGAATTTTGTATTGATTTTACTCGGTACGAATTGCACTCCCTACTATTTTCTCGCAATACTATTTTTTTTATCTAATAGAAAATACGCATTTACATTTAAAAAAATAAAATAAAGGATAATGTATCCAATTCATCAAAATTATAAGGATAAAAAGGCTCAACGTGTTTTATGCCATCTGTTTTTTCCCCAGTAAAATCGACCTAATAATAAAAATGCAAATGACTAATAAAAGATGAATACATAAGCATTGATGTCTACATGTCAATCACTTATTGGTGGGATGCACATACCCAACCCAATATATTTTCTTTTTTCCAACAAGGAAACTATAGGTCCATTTAGTTCACCAGTTACTATCTCTTTTTGGAATTAAAAGTTAAGAAATAATTTCAAAATATAGAACCAAACAAATACCATAGCAAATGTTAAAATCAAGATGATAATTTTGGTAATAATAAATAATTTTTCCGACAAGTCGGTTTGAAACGGATAAGCTAATCAGACATTCTTTAGATGAATTTTCTTTCGATTATTTTTTTTTTTAAAAACACATTAGGACTCGAACCCGACTTCGATAGCTTAAAAAACTTGAGACCTTTAACCACTCAATTCAAATCAATTTTATACTAATAATTGGCATAAAATGCTAATTAAATCAAAACGGAAACTAAGAAAACTAAATAAAATTTAGTGACAAACCTTAACTTAGTTGAATTACAGAATTTGGTGTCATATAGGTTGCAAATTTGAAGAGGAGACTCCAACAATATAGAGAAAGTGAGACATGCACTGAAACGGGGTAAAATTACTGAAGTTTGGTTATTGTCACATCATGATTATTGAACTTTAAAATATGATAATCAAAGCATTAAAATTTTTCTCTGATCACAACAAAACAATGACCGGTTTTAGTGTCCATGTGATGCCAATTGGAATTCATGTAGCAAAATAGAGCTGTTAAATTCTCAGCAAGTTTGAAAGCATACAACAAAAGAAACTCCAAAACCTTAATGTGTTCTTTTCAGAACCAGGTGTCTCATTTTTTTAACTGTTAGAAACAGCGCTCGCTCTATCAACTGTCCATCTGGTTCCCACAAATCTTCCCCACAAAGCCCGTACAGCTTTATTAGGATGCGTTTCGACGGTCCTTGTCAGATTCTCATTAGTTTCCCTCTCATACTCTGCATATATAACCTGCATTGCATATAAACATATCACTTTCCTAATGCATGACCTTTTCTCACTATATACCAGAACCAGCTTTCTGCAATCTATTAACATGATCCAAACATGTGATTTGATGTTATCTCCAAACTATTTGTCCGAGTAATGACTTTGAATGAATAATCTGTTCTTTGTGTTGTGGAAGGTATCAAGAACTTCATACAGTTCTTTCACTTTTGCTACACATGCTGGATCAGCTTTCCCGTAATTTTCCTGGAAACATAACAAACTTTTCAATAAATAGTTCAAAGCAAGTTAATAAAGGCTCAAAACATAGTGCAAAAGAAGAACAATGGAGTATTTGGCTTACAAATAAGAATTTCTTCTGTTCCTCGTTAGCGAGTTCTAGCGCTTTTACAATAAACCAAGTGCATTTGCAATCTTCAATATCTGTTCCAACCTGATAATGCAGAAGCTCACAAGTCACAAATTGGCAAAAGAAGTGTAAAGCAAGAAAATTATGTTGATACAATATATCACATAAACTTACTTTTCCAGTTACTTTCGGGTCACCGAAACAATCTTGATAGTCATCCTACAGCAGATATATAGGCATGTCATTAAATCTGATAGATCAGACAACTTAAAGAAAAGTCTTGTATATGCTTGTTTAGGTGTACAGGGAATAACCTGTACTTGAAAATAGATAGTCATATCAACAAGGATCTTTTTCACTTCAATATGGTTCTCAAGATTCTCACCAGCCATAATCAATGCACAAGCAACCTGCACATACACGTAAGGTGATCAAAACCGAAATATTGTCTAAGCTGATTTAATAGACCCTTGAACATTTTAAAAGGACGCATGGACGAAGAAGTTAGAGAATGTAACTTAAAGATGGTTGGCATCTAAGCAAGTAGGTAGTAGATATAACTGTCACTTAGAAACTAGTTATAAAGCAATGTGTGGAAGAATTATCACTTACCGGAAGGTAAATTGAATAATAAGCACTCTTGTACTCAGCAATGCGATGGTAACTGTATGAAAACATAAAATGAAAGAGGAATTGATTATAAGAAAAATTATGTAGAGAAAAGAACCAATATATATGTACCATAACTTACAGTGATAATGAGTAGTTTGCTAGATCTTTCTCTCCTTCATGAGTGCTGATTAAATCTATCATTTCCCCGCAGACTGTTTGGAATTCTACCTGTGAAAACATGATTAATAATCAATAATTGGTCCTTCAGAATAATCAGTGAAAGAAGGAAGTATAAACTGCAATCATTATATTACCTCATTAAACAAATCCAGCAGATTCATGTAATAAGACTTTTCCCGGAAATACATCTTTAGAATTCTGCGGACTTGATTGGGGAGAAGTATTCCATCATTTATAGCAATTAAACCAACCTATGATGAAAAGGAGATGATATAATCTGCAAACTCCTATTCAGTGCTAAATAGAGAACAACCACTATTGTTATCTAGAACGTTAGACAGAAAAAACACATTCGAACCTTTGGCAGTCTGTACCAACAAGGTTGTCCACGGCGTGTATGAGAGTTATCCATGATGTCATCAAGAACCACCACACATGCTTGAAGCTGGAACAGTCAGCAACCAGAAAAAGATTACTATTCCCATACAATAAAACAGATCATGCATAGAAGTAAACCTGGTTGAACCAAATTACAACTGGTGTTCTACAAACAATCATACCCATTCGATGCACCAACCAAGAACACAAGCAAGGAGAATTTCATGATCAGTTAGTACTTCTCCTTCCTTAAGTGCTATATAGCAATCCAGGACAGACAGTCCTCGATACATCTTTCCTACAAACAATACACCCACAGCTGTCAAGCAAAGAAATATAGACTTCTTATGCTACCAATGACTGATTTTCAAGCTTCTTCCTTGACGAAGAGAAGCTTAAGGATGCAACATTCGATTCCCCACCTCTAGGCACGTTATAGTCCAGCATCTGCAAAAAAAAAAAAGGGCGTGAAATGTGATTAGGAATTTGGTATTGCAGAATCAGCAGCAGTGCAAACTAATAGGATTACCTAGCCACCAAGGAAACCATATACAAATACAAAGAAGTGTATCAACAGGTGCAGGCATAGCCGTGGGGTAAAAATACATGAATGGACCAATATGGTACAAATAAGGCAAGGAGTATTGCACTTCTATAAGCACAAATAAAATGTTAAAAATGTGTCTCTCGAGAATGATCAATGTTTTATGACTATCCAATAGAGCTCGGCTAACAACTTGGTGAATACCATTGGATTCAAACAATTGTGATGCTTATACACACTTGTGGGGTTGAAGGACTGTTAGGATAACGTGCAACAGATATCAGCTTGATTAAGGTTACTCTCTTGGAATAATTAAATTGGAAAATGGAGAACAAAGAATAAGCAAGAAACATAACGATTGCAGTATTGCATACAAGAATTCAACATATTTTGACAATACTGGCTACATCCACGAGCATATGACCAAAGAATATTTCACTAAGAAATATAATGGAGATGTACAAATGTACAAGACCACTCAGGCATATTTATTCCCAAATGACCCAAAAACACCCAGAGAATGAAAAAAAAAAAAAAAAAATCATAGGATGAGCTATTGTTCTAACTCTTTGTTTTTAACTCTCTATAATCTCTTATTCGATTTTGGAATACCGAAATCAATGAATCAATCCCTTTAACAGCAAAGGAAAAATGCATCAACCACCCTAAATTAATGCACCCGCCATTTGAAGGTTGATAATGGCAGCATTCCAATGTGCTACTAATGGGAATTGCCAAATTTGAAACCGCATTTGTTCACATTTTGCTGACAAATTCCAAATAACTCCTACAAATCTCCACCTTGAATTGAAATTCCTTCAATTATCTTTTCCAAATCCCTTTTAAATACCGCAAATATCAGCAAGTTTTCATACTCGGACTTAACTGTAGAAAGAGCCTTCAACTCCTCACACATGATAGTCAATTCACAATTAAATAGCACTTGAAGTAAAGTAGCTTAGCTTTCTAAACCCAAACTTCTACTCAATTAGAATATATAAGTTGAAATACCAAAATTAGGTAGGCAGCATACAACATACTAATCTACAATTAAAACTTGAACTCGCACATACAGAAACTATCCAAACAATATAGCAACAAGAGAAAGCAAAGGGAAATTAAAAGCAAGCAAAAGTAAATAGGAAAGAGAGATACACGATGGAGCCATTGACGAGATTCATCAGTGAATTCAAAAGCCGGGTCACTGAGTAGCTGCGCTTTAAGCAAGGTATACACTTGAAGAAACTTGGAATTTAGATCGCTCATCTTTGTTGAAGGTTGCTTGTTAGAGAGAGAGAGAGAGAGATGTGACTCTTTTCAAATAACATGAACTATATGAATGGCTTAAATTAAATGATTTTTTTATGTTAGTAAATGGCAAAGCTCGGACTTTTTGGTCCTGAAGTACAATGGCTATAAAGAAAATAAAGTAAAAGTAAAGGGGCCATAGATGTAAATTACCACAAAATAAGTGAATCAGAGGGGTTTGAAAAAAACAGTATGATACCTGGAATCCTCAGGCCCTCTCTGTTGTTCAATATCAGAAAGGCCAAAACCATCTCCTTGAGTAATATGAAATTAGCGATAGAGACCGTACAGTATGAGCAGACTAAGCATACAACCAATATCATACCCAACAATCCATATTCTCATACTTAATTGAACAATCAAGTAATTATATTGAAGATCTCATACTTAATAGCTAATGTGAAAGAGCCCATACTTAATTGAACAATCAGAGCTATGAATTCCAGCATCATCCAAGTACTAGTATTAATGAAACAACTAATCAAATTTCATGTATCTGAAACAATCAGAGCTGTGTATCAATTAAACAAACAAACAAATAAATAAATACATCAAATTTCATGAATCTGAAACCCTAATCCTCTTTTAATATTGTTCTTGTTCTTCTCTCTCAAGATTCTTTCATCCAAAATCTTTTCTTGCTCCTCTATATACTCCACAATTTCCATCAAAGACTCCTCCGGCAAATAATCAAGATCCTCATACCAAGTTTCATACATCAATTTCCCCTTATTCTTCCCTTCTCCACCACCGGATTTAGGGTTTCTATTCTCGATCTGAAACGATGTCGCGTTGGTTGTTTTACTCAGGTATTGCCTGATAATTTCCTCGACTGCTTCTCTTTCCTCCGGCCATGTCTCGACCTTGCCGTCCGGTTCAACGCAGATTAGACCGACCGGAACTCCGCAGAGAATCGATAGCTCCTCCGCTTTCTTCTTTAGGGTTTTCCTCCTCTTCTTGTATGACTGTTTCTTTAAAATTGGGGAAGATGAAGATGACGAAGCGTCGTTTTGATTCATTGTGTCGTTTGGTTAATGTGCAGGAAGACCAAGTAATCAGGGGTTTATAAAGATTTAAAAATAAGGTTTAGGATTAGGATTAGGATTAGGAAATTATAAGGGTTTAAGGAAACATTAAATTAAATAATATAACCTTAATTAATTGTAGCTTATATTGGTGAAGGAAAACAAATAGTGCTCCGGTTGAGAGTGTCTTCCCAACATGAGAGAGTGCGGCTAGGGTTTATCCATGTGATCGTTTTTTCATTCGATTTCTTTTCTTGACCTAACTATGGAAGATCAATTGAACAACCTTGCAATCGTCGATGATGGTTTCGAGTTCTAGGACATCGTAGCAATCATTTGAACGACAACTTTGAACCCCGTGTAGTTGGAACCTTGATTATTGATCGACCATATAATTTCCACATATTCAAGCACCGTTGCGGGTGAGCATCGGTTCGGTTTGGTCACTAACCGAACCAAACTGTCGATTAACTGAACCGAATTATCACTTATTTTGATAACCGAATCGAACCAAATAAGAGTAGTAACCGAAATTTACCAAACTGAAATTTTTTGGTTCGGTTCGGTTACCGACCGAATAACCGAAAACTCTCTTATATATTTTTATAAGAAATTAAAAGCCACTAAAGTGACCAAACCACCAAAAAAAACATAAAAATCATGTACTGAAGTGAAATTAATTACCAAAGTTTTCATTCAACAACATTCACCCATCAACCAAAATAAGTGATCCATATCCAAAGTTCATGTCACTGAACTAAATACTTCTAGTTCCTATACTTAATTAACGGATATTTGCATCCACAAAAGTTAATATTTAGCACCTGTTAATTACATATGGATGTTCACATTATCATCCACAAAAAATAATGTGAAGCCTATAGTACATTTGGACATTTTCATCCACAAAATTTAATATTCAAGAGTATGATATTAACAAAAATTTACAACAAAAAAACATTTTCCTGCATTTCCAATCTCAAAAAAGACCACTGACTGACCCGCCCTAGTTGATTCGACTTGGACCTGAAAAATTTATAAGAAATGTATTAATACAAAGTTTATTAAACTTCAACAAAGTAATGAAATACAAAAATAAATCAGAATCTAATACAAATCAAATAAAGCAATAAAACATTATTAGAACATAATCAATAAATACATGATAAAAAAACAAACCAACAAAATTTAAAGTTTAAATATTCTTGTTACTTCTTAAAGCAGTCGAACACGCACCATCAGTACCAATATTAGCTTTTGCAAACTCTGAAAAAAAAACAAAGAATTGTTAGTAAATTCTAGTAAAATACAATCTATATAAGAGAATTATTAAAATAACTAGATATAATAGAATGTAGAAAAATATCATCTTCAAGTTTTTCCATCTCATTTAGGTCTTCTTCCACAAATATATGTTGATTTGAAATTTCGAGCCAATCTTGGGTACATATCAAAGCCTCCACAACTTTAGGAGATAGAGAACTCATATATGGATCAAATACTCTTCCACCGATGCTAAAGGCGGACTCAGAAGCAACAGTTGAAATTAGGACAACCAATATATCTCGTGCCATTTGAAAGAATGGGAAAACCTAGCTGAATTGGCCTTCCACCACATCAAAATATCAAAGTCGGAAGAATCATCTTGTAACTCTTCATTCAAGTACAATTCCAACTCAGATTTTCTAGTATCACTACCACCACCCTCAATTCTTTGCTTCTTGTATATGCTTTTATAAAAATTCATTGGCACTTTATCCCCACCACTACCCACCTCTTTCACTGATTAAGTTTCGTTCACACTTAGATTTTCAATTTGTGGTGGATTGAGCTGATTTTTGTACTCTTGAAACAAATTGAACATTGAAGACTTGATAGTAAGAAACATAGCTTTCCCTGTCTCCATACTATAAATATGAGAAAAGGCTATTTCCATAACTTCAAATTTCTCTCTAGGATCTAAAACAATAACAAACCATATCAACTTATTCATTTTATCTGGATCCCCCCAATACTTGTCAAAATTTCCCTTCATCCTATCCCCCATAAGACTCAAATCAACATCATCACTCCCAATCCATTCAAGCAATGCACCATATAAATCACTAATCTCTGTCCAAATGGTATTAGATGTAACATATGATGAACCAGAAATACGCAATGTGCTATGATAAAAAAACTGCAAAGTGAGTGATAATTTCCTAACAACATCCCAATCAACACAAGATGGAGTGCCATCTTCACACCTCAAATAAATTTTGAAACAAGGGTCAACATATTCATATCTATCAAACGCTCTTTCAAATTGCTCATCAGTAGATAACGTCAGGTATGTGGAGTTCCACCTAGTAGGAACATCCAAATAGAGTGCTTTTTTACATTCAATTTTTTTAGACTCAATGCACTCTTTAAACCTCCTCAATCTAGCAGGAGACTCCCTAATGTATCTAACTGCATTTCTCACCCTTTTCACAGACAAATTAACTTCTTTTAAACCTTCAACAACAACAAGATTAGTAATATGAGCAAGACACCTCATATGCAAATAGTTCCCACTAGCAATTGCAGTCCCCCAATTCACAAACTTTCTTTTCAAATAAGCAACAGCAACATCGTTAGAACTAGCATTATCCATAGTAATTGCAAACACCTTATTAACACCCCATTCAAGTAGACATTCTTCAATTTCCCTCCCAATTGACTCACCCTTATGACATGAGATTGGACAAAAATTCAAAATTTTCTTATTCAATTTCCAATCATTATCAATGTAGTGAGCATTAATGCACATGTAATTTAATCTTTACAAAGATGTCCATGTGTCAGTGGTAATGCTAATTCTTTGACCATTCCTCTTAAAGTAGGTTTTCAATTTCAACTTTTCATCCATGAACATTTGATAGCAATCCCTACTAAATGTCCAACGAGATGGAACCTTGTACCTAGGACAAGTAGTGACCATAAACTTTCTAAACCCTTCCCCTTCAAGAAATCTAAAAGGTAATTCATCAATAATAATCATTTTGACAATGGACTCCCTAATCAATTGAAGATCAAACTTGTTGGAATTTAGTGTCCTAAATACAATTGTTTTGGATATTAATATTAATAAATAAATTGTTTATTTGGTCATTTGTTTAATCAGATATATAAGATTAATATGTAACTATATATAAAGGCACAAATCTTTCACAAAGGAAGTAATCCTAAGTTTATTCAAGTAGTTATAAAGTGTTCATACAAGCATGAAGTGAGACTATACTTTATAATAGACTGATATACTTAAAGTAAACCCAAGTCAAGTAATATGTTATAGGGATTGGCATATTGCTGTTGAGACTTGCATGTAACAGTGTTTTCTGTCGAGACAGAAAGCTGATCTCACAAGCTTTAGATATTCTGATATCTAGACAGTTACATGGATCTGATGAAGGAGTTCATTAGGATTAGGACCCGACTTGAGATAACAGAATGGAGTGATTTATCTAATGTGTTAACTGTTCATCTCATCGGTATTAGTAGGTATAACTAATCCTCAGACTCAAACATTCATTAATTAGTAATTCTGGATTACGGAGTCTGATACTTTGATTCTGTGCGAGCACGATCCAATAGGTGAGAGCCTAGGGTGTGTGAGAGTAGGGTTGGGTATCACGTGAAGTAATTACAGAATGGTTAATGTCAGATTGAGCATTCGTCAATCTTGATAAATGGGAGATATATCCAAAGGGCCGCTTGTGGTGAATTGACTGAAATCCTTGCAAGGTGATACAGTTAAGAGTAGAAATAAACATTTCACTTAACTTATCTTTCAGAATGAATTCAACCTGTACAAGTAAAATCAGACTCTTCGTTATATGTAACCTTGACACATTCCATAGTTATAAGGAATTGACCGACAAGATATAGTTGATGAAGGATCGTATTATACTGTAACTAATACAAAAAGGTTAATGTCAGTTATCAACCTGACTTCTTAATTGCTCTGGGAGAATATCATAGGTTCTGCTAGTAACAGCTCTCGACGGTATTCCGTTATATATATGTTGGAATTAATCGTAATGAATAATTTCAAATGATATATACGGCTAGTGACAATAAAGAACCTAATGGGTCGCATATGGGACTTGGAATCGGAGGACGAAAATGTACTTAGTGGGACATACACATATGGGCCGAAATTTATATTAATTTAGGGATAAATTAATTTGATTAATAATTATAATTTGATTATGGTTATCAATTAAATTAAAAGATTATCTGATAATATTAATTTGAAGTTTTTATGTGATTGAAACTCTAATTAATTATCCATAACATTAATTAATTATTAATTTGATTAATAATAATTATCTATTATTATTTAGATAATAGTAAAGTGTTTATTTAATTATCTAATTAGGAATCCTATTCCGAATAAGATTTCAATTATTTAATTACCTAACACAACTGGGATTAGGGTTAAGAAAAGTCTATAAATAGACTCCCTAACCCCTAAAATTCAACCAACACAGAAAAGGGAGAGGAGGAATCGTTCCGTCTTTCGTCTCGGCTAATTTACTTTATTTCTTACTCCCTCTTTGATCTCGTATCGATTTCTGTTAGAGGCAATCATTGCGATTGCTATTCGTTGAAGGTTGATTACTGATTATCTTTTGGTTTTGTGTTAAATCAAACGTTCGTGGTTTACGAGTTGATAATAACAAGTTGTGGGCACTTCGTTTGCAACGGTAGATAGTTCATCACTAAAGGTATTACTATCTATCCCTCTTTATATGAAATAACAATTAACATATCTTGGAAAAGGGAAATAGATAAAATTTTATTATTTCGCTATGCCTAGGCTTGTCTATTTTCCTACATTGGTATCAGAGCCTATGTTAATCTGTTATTTCATATATGTAAATAAAAGAGTTTTTCAATCAGATTGAATATATTTATTGTTAGGTTAAATCAATTAATCGATTAGTTCAATTAACCTAACGATAAATAAGTTTTGATTACTTGTTAATTAAAAATGATTATGCATAGTTCCTGATTATTTCGGTTGATAATCGTTTTAAACAAAATCTAAAAGTTTTATAGTTAGATAATTAAAACGTTTTGTTTTATTAAATCTAAAAGATAAAACTGTTTTAATATTCTGAAAATTGTTTTGAAACTGTTTTAGAACGATTATATATATATATATATATATATATAGCAGTTCGGGGTTGCTGCCGCGAGGCGGTAACCCCGAACCGCTATTTGCGGCTGGTTGCTACCTTGCGGCAGCAACCAGTAGCGGCGGATGCCGCTACCTTTACGGCAGCAGCGTCTGTCAGCTAGCTGCTGCCCTACGGCAGCAGCTATGCCAAAGGGTCGGGCCGATTAAATTGGCCCGACCTGGCCCGACTGTTGGTACCGGGTTTTAAAATTGTTTTAAAATAACCCGTTTTAAATATATATATATATATATATATATATATATATATATATATATATATGTTTCAGAATATAATAATTTGTTTTGATTATCAAAATCAATTTATTTAAAAGTTTGTTTTACCTAAATATTTGATATAAGTAATTCAAAGTATTAAATGAATTATTCGAATTAATTAGGATATGCATAATTGAAATTGGATGAAAATTAATTTAAGTTGTTAATTTGATTAACTTAAATATTACATAAATAGTTTGTGTAATCAACCAATTAAATTTAATAGTTATTTAGTCTTTTGGTATTTAAATAGGACCTGCGTGTCCTGCCTTCTCTTACTCTCTATTGTATTTCTCTTCTCATCCATTCCTTCAAGTAAATTGAAGTTTTCTTTGAAATTGAATATTGTTGTAATTCAAGGCGCCAAGGAGAAGACGGAGGACCCAAAGAGAAATATGTAATAGTTAGTATTTCCCTACGGTGACCCTTTATTCTGTTTCTGGCTCAACGGAATAAACTTAGAGATATGTCCATAATTGTCAATGTTGAATGTATGAATATCTGATGTATGCTAAAGCAAATCAAGACTAGGTTAGATTATGAAACTTAAATAAATCTCTCACTAATCAAAAGTTAAGTAAATAAGCAAGTTATTAAAATCGGTTGCCCCTCCCTAATATTATAATTCAGCCGACAGTACTGGGGGCCTTTGGGTTGTTGAGTAAACTCAAGCTCGGGGTCTTATGGTAACACCTGAATTATCAAAAAATTATTTTTCACGAATATGGGGTAATGCTTAAATTAGGATAGAATAATTGGATGAGTAAACTCATGTTGTTCTAACCTAATGGGCAATATGGTTGGGATTGAAAAACAACACATATCAGTTACTAATGTGGTTAGTAACCTAACAACCTAGAAATCACATGCTTTGATGTGATTGATTACATGAATCTACCTAATGAATGAAACTAGCTTGTTGAGTAAACTCAAGGTGAAATTTCAGGAGTTAGGATTCTAGCTCACTAAAGGAATTGTGAATATCCTTCGAATCACATCCGGGTCTGGTGGGGATTTTTCTTTCTTCTTTAATGTAAGCACATTGCGCAAATTTTTTTAAAAAAAATATAGAGGGTTATTAATTTGGTAAAATAGTGGGAGCAATTTAAAAACATAAAAGTCCAACGTATTTAAATTGTAAGTGGATTAAACAAATGAATAACATCCGTCACCTTTTCTCACTCTCAGGTTATTAATTTTTCGTACTCTAAAACCAATCATGTCGAAAACCGATCTAAGAAATATCCTTACCGATAACAAGTTCAATGGTTCAAACTTCGCCGATTGGTTTCGTAACCTCAAAATTGTTTTGAAGTTCGAAAAGATAGGGTATGTACTCGATACATCGATACCCGCTCTTCCGGCTGATGATGCACCCATTGAAGAGATTGAGGCCTATCAAAAGCATAAATACGATGATGAACACGCTGGGTGCATCATACTTGCATCGATGACACCAGATCTGCAAAGGCAACATGAGGAAATGGATGCCTATTCTATTGTCATGCACTTAAAGGAGCTGTTCGGGAAACATACTCGCTGTGAACGTTTTGAGATATCAAAACTGCTGTCTCGCTGCAAGATGCAAGAGGGCACATCTGTTATGACACATTGTGTCAAGATGATTGGCTATATCACCGAACTTTCTAGTATTGGCTTCTGATAGGGGCATTTTACCCCTATCTTTTAGCGTGATTTACGGGATGATTTCGGGTAAAATAAATAAGTTTAATTACAAAAATAGAGTGTTTCTGATAAAATAAAGAAATAAAAATAAATCTCATGCTTTCAGTTTATTTTCCTCGTTTTTTATTAGTTTAGGAAATAAAAACGTCAAGCTAACTCGGCTCTCAAGTTTTGTATTTCAGGTACGAGAAAGGAGCGAAAATCCACTCCATACGCGGGGCGTATAATCCCCTACGCGGGGCGTGAAACATGGTGCCAGAAATAATTGCCTTATCCGCAGGCACCATGTGGAACTGACTCAGCATACGCGGGGCGTATGACACACTACGCGGGGCGTATGACACATGTCGGCAATAATTGGCCTAATCCTGAAAGTCAGACTGCATTGTCTCCCAAAGTCAACTATACTTGCGCGGGGCGTACCACTATATACGCGGGGCGTAAAAGGCAGTTCTTGAACATAAAAAGATCAGAGACTCTTTTACGCGAGGCGTACTTCAGCTACGCACGGCGTAAAAGCACCAATTCAAGCAATAAAACTCCAGAGACTCAAACACGCGGGGCGTACAATCCTTTACGCAGGGCGTACTTGAGTCAACAAGACAACGAATTGGTCCACATGCAGAAGATTTCTGACGGAATGGGCATTTACGCGGGGCATAGACCAATTTACGCGAGGCGTATCATGGGATTTTTGCACCAAATAGTGTTGCTCCATACTTGTGTTTAGTGAAATTACAAACCTGCCCTTGCTTGATGTCTATAAATAAGAAGCTCTTGAACTTCATTGGACACCAATTACATACTAGAAAGCTACACTATACTCTTTTCTTTCCTTGTAATTTAGATTCAGATTTTGTAAGTTAAACTCTCCCCCTCGAGAGCTTGTTCGTTGTTCCGGCGTTCCATTGACGTTCCGTTCCACCATTCGTCACCAAGCTCGAGAGTTCCACCTCCACGACCTAGGAGACGGCTTTGAGTCCGGTTAGCTAGTTCCAAAGGCGGATTCTCCCTTTTTACTTACTAATTAGCTTGTACTCTTCCTATGTACTAGGCTTGGTTGTATTTCATCTAATCACCTTCCATATTTATAATTTATGATTTATAATCTCTATTTCCCTTTACGTGTTAATGTTTATTGCTTGTTTTGATATTGATAATTGATTATTGTGTAGGAGAACGCGATTACCGCCGCCATTCGGGCTATCTTTAGGGAGTTATATAGGTGTTGCCTTACCGGAAGTGACAAACCGGAAACCGTAGGAATTGACAAGCCACGGAACTTACGGGCCCTAGTTTCTAATTCCCCCGCATTAGACACGCCTTGACTAGGAATCACGTAGTCTAAGTGCTTCACGGGTCGGTTGTACTATACTTGGTCATCTTTGCAAGAGTAAACTATCACCCGTATACATTTAGAGTCATTATTTATCATTGTTATAACTTATCATATTCACCCCACTTCATAGAGTTTTAGCTACATGAATCTGTGTCGCCAATAGTGAGGAATAGTGTGTAGTTGTGTCTTACTTAACCCCAATTACCACTTAAATAACATATGAAACCGAGTCGTCTAATACTTGTAATTATAAATCCCGTGGATTTGATACCCGGTCTTAACCGGATTATTACTTGATACGACGGGGTACACTTGCCCCTAAGTAGTCGTGACGTCTAGTGAATTTAGAGCAATTAGAAAGACCACACCCATAGTCCCATAGCACACTCATATCACACTACATCCGTAAACACACCTAGACGCCGCGCACATCAAGTTTTTGGCGCCATTGCCGGGGATTTATAATTTCCTACAATATTAGACAAAAACGTTTCATTGTTAGTTTAAGCATTCTTTTTGTATAAATTATTTATATATACGTTAGCTAACGTTATTCTTTCTTGTTGATAATTCTTTTATATACTTGTTTTACTTTATGCACACCCGATCTAAAAGTGATTCTCTCGTACCTATTGATCTCGAAATTGAACGTACTCTTTGTAGGTTACGTAGAGAAAGAATGGCAAACCCCAACGCCGAGGTCAACCAACCCAACAGAAACCAAAGGCCACACGTGAACAACATCCGCGGGGCCAATGATACGCGTTCGATGATGGAGATCCTTACGCCGCATCGTCCCCAAAATCGTAACGGCATTGTCGCTCCCACGATCTCGGCCAACACATACGAGATCAAGACCAGAATGATCCAATTGATACAACAATGCGGTCAATTCGGAGGAGAACTCCATGAGAACCCCAACGAATATTTGGATAAATTTCTTATGTGTGCCGATACCTCTCGGCAAAATGGTGTTCCCGTTGAGGCTGTGAGACTGAAATTGTTTCCTTTTTCATTGACAGGACAGGCGTTGGAGTGGCTACACTCATTGGAGGCGGGATCCATCACGTCATGGGAAGAGCTCGAAAAGGAGTTCCTTTCCTACTATTTTCTGCCGTCCAAAACAGTCAAGTTACGGACCGATATCACATCCTTCAAGCAGTTGGAATGCGAGGCCCTTCACGCAGCTTGGGCTAGGTTCCGGAAGTTGCTCCGAAACTGCCCCCACCATGACATCCCAAAGCACGACTTGGTAAGCACTTTTTACCACGGGTTAACTCCCACTAACCGTGCGACTGTTGATTCCGCTGCAGGTGGGGATCTATTTCGGAAGTCAGCTAGTGAGGCCTACGAGCTCATTCATAAGCTCGCAAGGAAAAGTGTGCAATGGCAAGAGGATCGGCTTGCCGGCCCGTCACGACACCAGACATTCGCTGTGGAGAAAGAGGCTCCGAAAAGCTCCATAGCTGAAATGAACAAGAAGCTTGACTCGTTGATCGCCCAATTAAGCCTCAATAAAAGTGTGCAGGTCCTGATGTGCACTCACTGTGGTGGAGACCATGATGCGTTTAATTGCCAAATCGGCAGCCCCTTCACCGACGATGCCGAAAACATAAGTTATATAGGAGGTAACCAAAGGTATAATTCCCATCCGAACTCCTATTCTCACCACAATAATAATAATAACAGCGGATGGAGGCCTCGATACCAACACCCGAACTTATCATATGGCAACAATAATAACGTGTTGAGGCCCCCATCCGGCTTTGAGCAAGAATTTCGGGAAAACGGGCTCGGGCAATCACAAGCCGCGCCCGGAAATCGAAACGCTCCACCTTCCAACAATGTACACGACCAATCGGTCACGTCCTTATTGAAGGACATATTAACCCGTCTTTCCGATAGCGAAGTGTTTTGTAGGGATCTTAGCCGCCGGGTGGCCCACCTGGACCGTCAACAACAAGAAAGGCCACTAGGAACCCTCCCGGCAAACACTGAACAAAATCCGCGGGGTAAGAATAGGGAATCCGGGCAAGCGATAACGCTCCTCAACAATAGGAGTTCGGACCCGTCAAGCTCCAACACGGACCTCTTGCAATAAGCCGCCATACAAGAAAGTCGAGCTACTTCGACTCAAAACGTAGCATCGGTTTGAATCCCTCGAACCATTTGTCTATATGTATTATAAACGTTATTTCTTTCTCTTTATTTTGCATTATTGTGATTTTATTTTCATCTTCATCTTTTGCTTTATTTTATTTTCTCCCATTTTCTTTTATTTTCATAAAATCAAGGAAAAACAAATCACACATTAATCCAAAATCTTAAAATACGCGGGGCGTACAACCCATTGCGTCCCGCGTAGTTGTGTGTCTGCCCTTTTTACTCAATAAAGGACACACTACGCGCGGCGTACCTGAATCTACGCCCCGCGTACTCTTTCCCTAAAAAATGAACTCTTTTTAATAAATGCCACGTGGAGGACACGCGGGGCGTACCACAGGGTACGCCGCGCGTATCCTCGGGGAGTTGTGAATCACAACTCCCCATGGCAACTCCCCATCCCTCAAACTTCCAATCACTCATCTTCCCTATACACCTTTTCCACTTCCACACTCCACCTCCTCTTCCACCCAATCAAACTCCATCATTTCAAATTTAAATCTTTAACTTCCCTCCATAATAAATTCTCATTAACTACCCTCTTAATTACAAATTAATAAAAAAAAAATTAAAAATCATAAAATAATTAAAAATCATTAAACACTCATAAATCCAAAAAACCAAAAAATTACCAAAAAACCACAAAAAAATCCTTCATCTTTCGTCCGTTTACGCGGGGCGTAACCTCATTTACGCCCCGCGTCCCTGCTCTTTTTGTCATAAAAAGGGGCAGGAGGTCAGATACGCGTGGCGTACCCTGGTTACGCCGTGCGTACCTCACCGATTTTGCATAAAATATACATCAGGGGGAGTGATACGCGTGGCGTGGCCCCTTCACGCCCCGCGTACCCCTCTGGGAATCCGAGCTTTGCTTGGATTCCCCACTTTCCCCCCTATATATACCTCTTCTTTCTCCTTCTTCTTCCATCACTATTATCCCAACTTTATGCCAACCTTCTCCCACCTTCTCTCAACCCTCCTCCATTCATCACCATTGCCATGGCAAGAAAGAGAGCCGCCGACATACGCCCCCCACGGTCCACACGGACGCGTTCCTCCCGTTCCGCACAAAACCAACAATCACCTCCACGGGAGGGAACTCCACCGCTTACCCGCCTACACCAGGCCCCTTTCCATCTCCTAACCGAGGGGGAGGCCGAGCACTACCAAACACTCTCCGCTGCCCACTTTATGGAACTTCCGTACATAGAGCGGAACACCCTTGACCGTTTCGGTCTTGGCGAGGCCTTTGTGGAGCGCCTCCGTGCTCTCTCTTGGTACGATCATTTCCTGGCAAGGCACCACATTTACCCCTCCTTAGTTTTGGAGTTCTACACCACCCTCACCTCTAACAATGTCCCCGGTGCTGCCCTCTTCAATTTCCGCCTTCACAACCACCCCTTCACCATTGATACCCCATGGCTCCGCACTCACTTCACCAAACAAGCGGAAAACGGTATCTTCCATTGGCCCGAGGATGTTTCCGCTCGTGATTTTTGGACCTCCATCACCGGGTCCGAGGATTATGACGTCTCCAACCTCCGCCCCTCTCTCATTCGTGATCCAATCCTCCAACTTCTCCACCGCTTCATCTCCGTCTACTTTTCGGGGAAGACGGAATCCACCAAGGTTAACAAGGACGAACTTTTGGCACTCTATTGTTGTGTCAACAACTGTGCCTATGACCTCTCTTATCTTGTGGCCGTCCAACTCCACATTTCCACCCGGAAGCGAGGCAAGATCGAGCTGGGCCATCTAGTCACTCTTTTCGCCACTTCCGCTCTTGGCGAGGCTACCCTTGCTCGCCTCCCCAGCCTTTTGCCTAGGCCCGTGGAGAAAAATGCTTTTAAGTCCCTTAACCGTTCCACTTCGGGCCCGAGAGAGACTTCGGGGGCGGCTCATGCCAACGAGGAAGGGGGTTCGGATTCGGATTCGGATTTGGGCCTCAATTTCAGTCCTCCACCCAACCATGACTTCAATGCCATTTATGCTCGGTTGGATATCTTGGAGGATAACCAACACCGTGACCGGGTTCATTATGACTCTCAATTTGCCACCCTCAACACCCGCTTCGACTCCATCGAAGCCCAACAACGAGAGGATCGGGTTCACCTCGATGCTCGCTTTGATGCCCTCACCAACTCCTTCGCCTCATACTTCAACCTCCATGGCACTCCACCTCCATCTTAACCATAGTTCCATTTCTTTGTGTTTTCATTTTCTTTTGTTTTGATATTTTGATGTTTGATGTACTACCTTTTTATTTTCTAATATATTAGTAATTTCCGTTTATGTTTCGTACTGTTTTTGCGCTTATTTTTGCTGTTTGTAATAAATCCACGCAGGGCGTACCCCATGGCACGCCCCGCGTCCCCTCGTTTTTATGTTTACAAAGGTTCAGCAACTCAAACACGTGGGGCGCCTAGTTCCTGCGCCCCGCGTATTTGAGTCTCTGACTCCAAATACAATAAAATTCGCTCCTTATGCGGGGCGCCTCTTCCTTGCGCCGCGCGTATTTGAGTCTCTGTCCAGTAACATCACAAAATGTACTGGTTACGCGGGACGCCCCTCTGGGCACGCCTCGCGTAACCCCTGACCACTAAGGGTCCTCTTTTCCTTCCTTAGCTTTATTTTTGTTTTTGTTTTAGTTTCTTTTTGCGACGCCCTTGGAATAGGCGTCATTTTACATAACGTGGAGGGACGTGCAACCCCGCACTCTTAGTTTGGTTTGCACTAACAAAAACAAAAATAAAAATAAAATAAACAATAAAATAATTAAACTAATTTATTGACTCTTTTAAATTTTCCCGACATGCTATCCCTCCTTCGGAAATTAATTAAAGTTCCGTTATTTGTCATCAAAAATAAAAGTGTCGGAACATAAAGAAATGATTCGATTAAGAAATTTTAGTCTTGGTTTTGAAATTAGGGAATTTGTGCAAAGCTTAGGTTAGTACTAAACTAAGGCATTGAGTATTAACCCAAATGTTATCTCCATAATGAACTTTGAAAAGGCAATAAAAACGGGATAGTTGAGAATTTAGCGAAAACTTGATAGTACACAATTTGAACCCGAATCTTTGTGAGGTATTTTTGAGCCTAAAAGAGTTCGTACGAGAACTCTAATTCTTTCACAATTTTTCGAGAGCTTTGACTTCACTCAACTCATAGAATTTACATCCAATACCGGGTTAAGTACACTTATTTTTGGTAAAAAGGCAATAGATGATAAACCGAACCCACTTAGGCTAATTTTTCTTAATTTATTTTTCTCGTTTTCATTAAACATTAGGAAACCCCCTCGAGCCTATTAACCAACTCTTTTTTTTTTGTTAATACCCTTTTAACATTTAACCCTTTTTCCTCTTGTTCAAATACCGACATAACCAAGTTGCACCCGAATTACCCGAAATAAGTCACGGCCTTAGCAAATGTGCACCATAAGCTCTCAAAATATTGTTTTTGTGCCTCTATGAAAACAAAGGATACAATAAAAATAAAAAGGCATTCTCAAGCTCCACCCGAGCAATTTTGAAGTATATTTTGTAAAATTGGCCAAGGCTGAAATAAACAATGATACGGTGCAATCACAAACGGTATTTTTGAACTCGAGTTCCTTTACACTAACCACTAAAGAAGCCACCCACATTACAACCCCCCTCCGGGTTCATTTTTAATATTGCCTAACCATATTTTAGGAGGAAAAACCCGGATGAAAATGCAAATTCAACATGATCTCGAGTAAGTGCAAAGAAGAGCGCTAAAACACCGACCCACCTAAAATTGAGCGTAAGAGCGAAATCCCTTGGTGAGGTGCTATCGGGTTCTCAAAAGATAATCAACCCCCGTTAATATTGCCTATTGAATCTTGATCATGGAGGTTTCAAACAAGTTTCGTACTCAATTGTTTGCGTAGGTGCTTACCAAAACCTTTGCACAAAACCATAACTTTGAAATCACGCACTTGGCAAAACCAACCTTTGGTTTGTTTCTTAGTTTTCTCAATCCCTTATCTTTCGATTTCTTTTACTTGAGGACAAGTAAAACTTTAAAGTCCGCGGAGGTTTGATAGGGGCATTTTACCCCTATCTTTTAGCGTGATTTACGGGATGATTTCGGGTAAAATAAATAAGTTTAATTACAAAATAGAGTGTTTCTGATAAAATAAAGAAATAAAAATAAATCTCATGCTTTCAGTTTATTTTCCTCGTTTTTGATTAGTTTAGGAAATAAAAACGTCAAGCTAACTCAGCTCTCAAGTTTTGTATTTCAGGTACGAGAAAGGAGCGAAAATCCACTCCATACATAGGGCGTATAATCCCCTACGCGGGGCGTGAAACATGGTGCCAGAAATAATTGCCTTATCCGCAGGCACCATGTGGAACTGACTCAGCATACGCGGGGCGTATGACACACTACGCGGGGCGTATGACACATGTCGGCAATAATTGGCCTAATCCTGAAAGTCAGACTGCATTGTCTCCCAAAGTCAACTATACTTACGCGGGGCGTACCACTATATACGCGGGGCATAAAAGGCAGTTCTTCAACATAAAAAGATCAGAGACTCTTTTACGCGGGGCGTACTTCAGCTACGCACGGCGTAAAAGCACCAATTCAAGCAATAAAACTCCAGAGACTCAAACACGCGGGGCGTACAATCCTTTACACAGGGCGTACTTGAGTCAACAAGACAACGAATTGGTCCACATGCAGAAGATTTCTGACGGAATGGGCATTTACGCGGGGCGTAGACCAATTTACGCGGGGCGTATCATGGGATTTCTGCACCAAATAATGTTGCTCCATACTTGTGCTTAGTGAAATTACAAACCTGCCCTTGCTTGATGTCTATAAATAAGAAGCTCTTGAACTTCATTGGACACCAATTACATACTAGAGAGCTACACTATACTCTTTTCTTTCCTTGTAATTTAGATTCAGATTTTGTAAGTTAAACTCTCCCCCTCGAGAGCTTGTTCGTTGTTCCGACGTTCCATTGACGTTCCGTTCCACCATTCGTCACCAAGCTCGAGAGTTCCACCTCCACGACCTAGGAGACGGCTTTGAGTCCGGTTAGCTAGTTCTAAGGGCGGATTCTCCCTTTTTACTTGCTAATTAGCTTGTACTCTTCCTATGTACTAGGCTTGGTTGTATTTCATCTAATCACCTTCCATATTTATAATTTATGATTTATAATCTCTATTTCCCTTTACGTGTTAATGTTTATTGCTTGTTTTGATATTGATAATTGATTATTGTGTAGGAGAACGCGATTACCGCCGCCATTCGGGCTATCTTTAGGGAGTTATATAGGTGTTGCCTTACCGGAAGTGAAAAACCGGAAACCGTAGGAATTGACAAGCCACGGAACTTACGGGCCCTAGTTTCTAATTCCCCCGCATTAGACACGCCTTGACTAGGAATCACGTAGTCTAAGTGCTTCACGGGTCGGTTCTACTATACTTGGTCATCTTTGCAAGAGTAAACTATCACCCGTATACATTTAGAGTCATTATTTATCATTGTTATAACTTATCATATTCGCCCCACTTCATAGAGTTTTAGCTACATGAATCTGTGTCGCCAATAGTGAGGAATAGTGTGTAGTTGTGTCTTACTTAACCCTAAAGTAATTACCACTTAAATAACATATGAAACCGAGTCATCTAATACTTGTAATTATAAGGGAGGCAAGCCGGCCCAAGCCAAAGGAAAGCAAGTCAAGAAGCCCAAAGGGGAATGCCACTTCTGTGGTAAAGATGGGCATTGGAGGAGAAATTGTAAGGAGTACCTAGCTTCTCTCAAGAAGGGAAAGGACAGTGCTTCAACTTCTGGTATGTTCTATATTGAAATTAACTCAATTTCACAGTCTGAATCTTGGGTATTAAATACCGGATGTGGATCTCATATTTGTATGAATATGTAGGAGCTAAAGTAGACTAGAGAATTAAAGAAAGGATACATAAACTTGCGAGTAGGAAATGGAGCAAGAGTTGCCGCCCTCGCAATTGGGGATTATGTTTTGAGTTTTCCCTCTAGGCTTGTAATAGAATTAAGGAACTGTTTGTATGTTCTAGAGATGTCTCGCAACATTATTTCTATTAGCTGTCTTATTGATGATGGCTTTCATGTTTCAATTAAGAACAATGGTTGTGAATTTTATAGAAATAGTATTTTCTATTTTTCAGGAATATCATTGAATGGGATTTATGTTTTGAATGATAAAGTTTCTGCTTTCACAATTGATACCAAAAGACTTAGATTAGATAACTCAACTTACTTGTGGCATTGTCGTTTAGGCCATATAAACCAGAGACGCATGCTTAAGCTACATCAAGATGGGCTTATAGACTCAATTGATTGTGAATCGATGGGAACGTGTGAGTCATGTTTAAAAGGAAATATGACAAAGATACGATTTAGCAATAAAGGTCAACGTGTATCAGACACTCTAGGATTAATACATTCAAATGTATGTGGTCCTATGTCAGTCCAAGCAAGAGGAGGATTCAGATACTTCATTAGTTTCATAGATGATCATACTAGATATGGTTATATCTATTTGATGAAACACAAGTCAGAAGCTTTTGAGAAATTCAAATGCTTTAAGAATGTAGTTGAGAATCAAACAGGGAAGACTATCAAAATACTTCGATCTGATCGAGGTGGAGAATATCTTTCTGAAGAATTTATGAGTTATCTAAATGAATGTGGAATATGCTCACAATGGACACCTCCTTATACACCACAAGACAATGGTGTATCAGAAAGGAGAAATCGCACCTTACTAGATATGGTACGATCCATGTGTTGGGAAAATAGGCTAATATATAGCAGTGAAAATATAAAAATTTTAACCTATTTCGATAAACCACAAGATCCGTTAACCGTTATTTCATATAAAGAGGGATAAGAAGAAATACCTTTTAGATGTTCTATCTACCGTTGCAAACGAAGTGCCCACAACTTCATAAGAGATAGAAACTGTCTACCAATCTGCCCCTACCCGAAAATACTTTCCAGACCTCCGAACGACAAGTGGAAACGTGGAAGAATATGTTTAGAAGCTTCTGTCCAAAAATCGCGACGATCCGACGGTTCAATCTCCGGAAATCCGCGAAATCGTGAACTGACCTGATGTAGGAGTAGTAAAACGAATTTCTCCCTTTTGTTTGTTTTTCTTCTTTCATGAACACAACAAAACAAAACAAGTAAACGATCAGAAATCAACCGATGAATAGCAACCAAAATAGATTGCCTCTAATTAATCAACACAAGATCAAGGATAAAGAGAAAGAGATGAAAATCAATTGAACGGAAGGAAGCAGTGAAATCTCATCCTCGGCTAAGGGGATTTCGAATTCTCTCTCCTGGAATCAATAATGGATTTCGAAAAATCCCTAGTAGGGGGTATTTATAATCTCTTGTATCTAAACCCTAGTTAGATAGAATTAGGTTTCTTGAATAAGAATTCAATTCGGAATAGAATTCTTAAATATTATCTATTAATATATCTAAATATAAAAGATAATAATCAATAACCTTATTGGATAATAATAGGAGTAATATAATCTAATTAAAACTCCTAACTTATTTATCCTTTAATTAATTTAATTCATAATCCTAATCTAATTAGGATTAATAAAATCAAACTAATTATTTATGTATTTGCATACATAAACCGCCCCCCTCTATTACTGGGCCTTATTGGGCTCAGTTGGGCTTCCGTCAATTAATTAACATCTGTCTCTCTTTTGGGTTCCAAGTCTTATGTGTGACGCATTAGGTTCTTATTGCTTCTAGCCGTATGCAACTTATTAAAATTAATTTTCAAAGAATTATATTTTAATCTTTGCATAACGGAATGATGTACAAAGTATGTGATTAGCAAGTCCGTAATCATTCCCCTAGAGCTATAAGAAGACAGGCTGATTCTGTCGTTGACCTTTCAGTATTAGTTACGGTATAATTTGATCCTTTATCAACTACGTCCTTGAACTGAATCTTATGACTATGGATAATGTCAAGTCACATATAGCGAGACGTTCGTTTTACTTGTACAGGCCGAGTCAACTCAAAATAGATAGGTTAAGTGAAATCTGTATTTCAAGTCTTAAGCTACCACCTTGCAAGGATTTAGAGTGGAGTCTTCCACAAGCGATCCATGGACATATCTCCCATTTATCGGGAGTGATAAATGCTCAATCCAATATATAACGATCCCGCAATCACTTCCTGTGATACCCAACGTCTACTGTTCACACCCCAGAGTCATCTCTGTTAAGGATCGTGTTACACCAGAGTCAAAGCGTCACATTCCGTAATCCAGAATACCAATTAATATTCCTTTGAGTCTGAGGATTATTTACACCTATTAATACCAATGAGATGAACAGGTGACAAAGATGAATCTACTCATCCTGTTATCTCAAGTCGGGTCCCCAATCCTAATGAACTACTTTTCATCAGATCCATGTAACTGTCCAGATATCTGTATATATGAAGCTTGTGAGATCAGCTTTCTGTCGGACAGAAGACATTGTTACATCCAAGTCTCAACAGTGATATATCAATCCTAAACATATCACTTAACTTGGGGTGGTTTTAAGTTTATTAGTTTATTATAAAGTTTTGTCTCACTTCATGCTTGTATGAACACTTTATAATCACTTTAAAACAAACTTACGGATTTCCTTTTATTAGACTTTATTTAGTGCTTAAAAGGGATTACCTTTATATAGTTATAAAACATATATCTCATTAAAACAAATGATATAAAGAACAATTCATTTATATTAAGTTTGTATCCTAGAACAATTGTCTATAGGACACTAAACCCCAACACCATGATGAGCACCACTGCTCTCCCAAAATCATTCTGGGGCTATGCCTTAGAAACTGCCCTATTTACCTTAAACCGAGTTCCAACCAAATCCGCCAGTTCCACACCATTCGAACTGTTCGTTGGTAGAAAACCCATCTTCTCTTTCATAAGAATATGGGGATGTTCAGCATACGTCAAACGTATTGTGTCAGATAAATTAGATCCCAAATCTGACAAGTGTTTCTTCATTGGATACCCAAAGGAAACTATGGGTATTACTTCTATCATCCAGATGACCAAAAGGTAATAGTATCCAAACACGCAGTGTTTCTAGAGAAAGAGTTTCTGGAAGAAACACAGAATGGAAGCGTGATTGCACTTGAGGAAGTTCAAGAGGAATCACATGTTGAAAACGCGGAAGAAGTTGAACCCGAACCCGTTTCACTAGATGAAACACAAGTGTCATATCCCACTCGTAGGTCTCAAAGAATTCGTGAACTCCCAGTTAGATATGGTTTTCTAGTGGGAGATGACGAACTGGTTCCCGTGTTAGATGATGAACCCGAAACCTACGAAGAAGCTCTTACTAGTCCAGAATCTAAAGCATGGCTTGAAGCCATGAATTCTGAAATGGACTCCATGTATACTAATCAAGTGTGGACCTTGGTTGATCCACCCGAAGGGATAAAACCCATTGGGTGCAGGTGGATCTTCAAGAAGAAGACTGGCATGGATGGAAAGGTTAGTACCTATAAAGCTAGGTTAGTAGCGAAAGAATATCGTCAAAAACAAGGTATTGACTATGACGAGACTTTCTCTCTAGTAGCCATGTTCAAATCCATCAGAATATTGCTTGCAATTGCCGCTCATTTTGATTATGAGATTTGGCAAATGGATGTGAAAACAGCTTTCCTAAATGGAAACCTACTTGAGGATGTATACATGATGCAACCTGAAGGTTTCACATCGAAGGATGCAACCAAGGTTTGCAAACTTCAAAGGTCCATTTATGGACTCAAGCAAGCATCTAGGAGCTGGAACAAGCGTTTTGATGAAACCATAAAACAATTTGGTTTGGAACAAAACTTAGAAGAGGCTTGAGTTTACAAGAAGACAAGTGGGAGCTCAGTCGTTTTCTTAGTATTATATGTTGATGATATACTACTTATGGGAAACGATGTGGCAATGTTGCAAACAGTAAAAGTTCGGTTATCGGGTAATTTCTCCATGAAAGACTTGGGAGAAGCATCCTACATCTTAGGGATCAAGATCTATCGCGATAGATCAAGGAGACTGCTCGGACTATCCCAATCTACATATATTGACAAAGTGCTAAAACATTTTGACATGCATGAATCGAAAAGAGGTAACTTACGAATGGTCCATGGTGTCAAGTTATCAAATGGTCAGTGTCCTAAAACGGACAGTAACAAGAATCGCATGGCTGTAATTCCTTACTCCAGCGCGGTTGGTTTGATCATATATGCTATGCTTTGCACTAGACCTGATGTTGCATTCGCATTAAGTATGACGAGCCGATATCAAGGGAATCCAGGATTTGATCACTGGATTGCTGTCAAGAACATTCTTAAGTATCTTAGAAGAACTAAAGACATGTTCCTCGTATGTGGACAAGGAGAATTGAAAATTGAAGGATATTCAGATGCTAGTCATCTGACTGATGAAAATGATTACAGATCCCAATCAGGATACCAGTTTATCCTGAATGGAGGTTCAGTTAGTTGGAAGAGTTCCAAACAAGGAAGTGTTGCTTTCTCGTTGACTGAATCAGAGTACATCGCAGCTGCAGAAGCGGCAAAGGAGGCTGTTTGGATTAGAAAGTTCATAACAAAACTAGGAGTGGTGCCTGACATTGTAAATCCCATTGCTCTGTACTGTGATAACAATGGAGCTATTGCACAAGCAAAGGAACCACGGTCTCATAATGCATCCAAACATTATCTCAAGCGATATCATCTCATTAGGGAGATCATAGCCAAAGGAGATGTGACAATAGAAAAGGTGCCCACTAAGGACAACGTTGCAGATCCGTTGACCAAGCCGTTACCACAAAGAGCTCACGATAAACATCTTAGTTCTTCTGGTATTAGTTTCATAAACAATTGGCTTTAGTCCAAGTGAGAGAATGTTGGAATTTAGTGTCCTAAATACAATTGTTTTGGATATTAATATTAATGAATAAATTGTTTATTTGGTCATTCGTTTAATCAGATATATAGCATTAATATGTAACTATATATAAAGGCACAAATCTTTCACAAAGGAAGTAATCCTAAGTTTATTCAAGTAGTTATAAAGTGTTCATACAAGCATGAAGTGAGACTATACTTTATAACAGACTGATAAACTTAAAGTAAACCCAAGTCAAGTAATATGTTATAGGGATTGGCATATTGCTGTTGAGACTTGCATGTAACAGTGTTTTCTATCGAGACAGAAAGCTGATCTCACAAGCTTTAGATATTCTGATATCTAGACAGTTACATGGATCTGATGAAGGAGTTCATTAGGATTGGGACCCGACTTGAGATAACAGAATGGAGTGATTTATCTAATGTGTCAACTGTTCATCTTATCGGTATTAGTAGGTATAACTAATCCTCAGACTCAAACATTCATTAATTAGTAATTCTGGATTGCGAAGTCTGATACTTTGATTCTGTGCGAGCACGATCCAATAAGTGAGAGCCTAGGGTGTGTGAGAGCAGGGTTGGGTATCACGCGAAGTAATTACAGAATGGTTAATGTCAGATTGAGCATTCATCAATCTTGATAAATGGGAGATATATCCAAAGGGCCGCTTGTGGTGAATTGACTGAAATCATTGCAAGGTGATACAGTTAAGAGTAGAAATAAACATTTCACTTAACTTATCTTTCAGAGTGAATTTAACCTGTACAAGTAAAACCGGACTCTTCGTTATATGTAACCTTGACACATTCCATGGTTATAAGGAATTGACCGACATGATATAGTTGATGAAGGATCGTATTATACTGTAACTAATACAGAAAGGTTAATGTCAGTTATCAACCTGACTTCTTAATTTCTCTGGAGGAATATCATAGGTTCTGCTAGTAACAGCTCTCGACGGTATTCCATTATATATATGTTGGAATTAATCGTAATGAATAATTTCAAATGATATATATGGCTAGTGGCAATAAAGAACCTAATGGGTCGCATATGGGACTTGGAATCGGAGGACGAAAATGTAATTAGTAGGACATACACATATGGGCCGAAATTTATATTAATTTAGGGATAAATTAATTTGATTAATAATTATAAGGGATAAGTACAAAAAAAATGCATGTGGTATACCGGTTTTGCGAACTCGAACCTGTAGTATTTTTTTTTACAAATAGAGGTCTGTGTTAAACGCCGTTAGCAAAGAACAAATTTTTTGCTTAACACCGTTATTTTTAATGATGTGGCACTTTGATTGAAAAATTGACCAGGGGTAAAATAGGTATTAAAAATAAAATGCCAACCTTATCCCACCCATTCTTCTTCTTCTTCTTCTTCCCTACCAGCCATGAATTCACCCAAAATTATGAAATTCAAGAACAAATTATATACAGGATGACATCAAAGAACCAAAACACAGTTAAAAGCCAATTAATATCCCAACTAGATTGAAAAGCTACCTCCATTGTTGAATGAACTGAAGTAATCGGAACTCAAACCTCCATAACTCTGAATGAACTGAAGTAATTCGAACTCAAACCTCCACCGGTAGAGAAACTCAGATTAACAGTTCCTGCACTCTTTGCTACCTCATTTGCCCATCCAAAAAACACATCTGAAATCACACAAAGCGGGGGCGTACCTTCTTTAGCAACAATATCAGAGAGAAGATCGTGAACTGGGGTTTTAAAAGCTGTTGATGATGCGAAAAATTGCCCGATTAGATCTAACGGCAAGTTCTCGGAGTTTTCAGTGTTCGGAGGGAGGCCGTAGTCGGCGGCGGCGGTGAAAGGAAGCTCGAAAAATTGGATTTGGGGTTTAATTGAATTGAAAGTGGAACGGAGGTATTGATGCGTAGTAAACGGCTAGAGCTCTTAAACGACGAAATGTATATTATGATAAGTGCGTTACGACTATGGATGTGATCTTTCTAAATGCTCTATCTCTACTAGACGCCACTACTTAGGGGCAAGTGTACCCCGTCGTATCAAGTAATAATCCGGTTAAGACCGGGTATCGAATCCACGGGATTTATAATTACAAGTATTAAACGACTCAGTTTTATATGTTATCTAAGCGGTGAATACTTTAAGTTGATTCGGGGAACAACTACAAACTACGGGTGAGACAAATTTATATAACAAAACTCTACGAAATGATATGGAAGGCGATAAGTTATAAATATGACAAACAATGACTCTCAATATATAAACGGTTAATGATTTACTCTTGCAATGACGACTACGTGTAGTGTGACCGACCTGCGAAGTACTTAGACTACGTGGTTCCTAGTCAAGGCGTGTCTAATGCTTGGGACCAGAAATTAGGGCCCGTAATTTCCGTGGTTTGTCAATTCCTACGGTTTCCGGAGCGTCACTTCCGGTAAGGCAACACCTATATGAATCCCTAAAGATAGCCCGAATGGCGTCGGAAATCGCGTTCTCCTACACAATAATCAGTTACGAGTATCAAAACAAGTAGCAAACATCAACACAAATATAGAAAAAGAGATTATGAATCATAAATTATAAATATGGAGAATGTAAATATGAAATACAACCAAGCCTAGTATATAGGAAGAGTACAAGCTAATTAGCAAGTGAAAAGGGAAGAATCCACCCTCGGAACTAGCTAACCAGACTCAAGGCCGTCTCTTAGGATTTGGAGGTGGAGCTTTCGAGCTTGGTGAATGGAGATGGAACGGAACTTTGACGGAATGCCGGAATCAACGAACAAGCTCTCAAGGTGGAAGAGTTTTGCTATCTAAAATAAAATCTCAAACTATATAACAAGAACTTAAACTATAGTAACAATTGTATATCAAAAGCTTGTTTTCTAAATGAGTGCTAGCCACTCCTATTTATACACATCAAGCTAGGGTAGAATTGTAATTTCACAAGATACAAGTATGGAGAAACATGATTTTCTGCAGATTTCCCATCACACGCCTCGCGTATGGTTGAGTATGCCCCGCGTATTTGCCCATTCCGTCAAAAATCTCCTGCATGTGGACCAAATCCAGATCTTAGTTATTTACATAAAAAAAACTTATTTTTTAATTTCAAATTTAATCGAAATAGTTTTAATAAAGTTTATGAAGTATATATATACCGAAATTTATGTAATTGTATATACTAATCATTTGAAAGAGCTTATTAGTACTATCAAAAAAAAAAGAGCTTATTAGCTTTTTCAAATACCTAATTTTCAAATAGCTCATGTCTGGTATAGAGCCTCTTGGAGTAAAAACAGAAAATGCCCAGAAAATTCTCAAAAAATTCCACAAAATGTAAAACATTATTCTCAGAAAACCGAATCCCTCCGCCCGTCCAGCATTCTGCATCCGAGAGCACGAGCCCCGTCCCGTGGGCCAGAGCAGCCGAACCGGCATGCTAGGAATACAGGAGGCGCTATGTGGTTCGTCCCGTGCCCGCAAGGGGGCACATGACGAAGAGAACGTTCGGCAACAAAATCGAATTCCGCTCCTCAGGATAGTTGGAGCTCGGAACGAGTTCTATCAGGTAAAGCCAATGATTAGAGGCATCGGGAACGCAACGCCCTCGACCTATTCTCAAATTTTAAATAGGTAGGACGGCGCGGCTGCTTCGTTGAGCCGCGCCACGGAATCGAGAGCTCCAAGTGGGCCATTTTTGGTAAGCAGAACTGGCGATGCGAGATGAACCGGAAGCCGGGTATTTTTATTCTCTTAAATTTTTATTTTTTAATATAATATCTTTAAACTAGCATTAAATATTAATAATTTTTTTAAAAAAATCATATTTTTTTTCAGTTATAAAATTTATTAGAGATAAATAAAAATTACTTTTTACAAGTTATATAGTTTTGCCCTTATTTTGATAATTTTTCAAATATTTTTCATTTATTTTTTAATCAATAAAATTGAGGCTACTAAATTAAATTTCTATAATTATATAAAATTTAATAAATTAATTACTCAATATTGTAGAGATTATGCAGGAAAAAAATATTGTAGAGACTATGTAGGAAAAAAGGAGAAAAAACATAAAATAGGAAAAATAGATGTCTTATTATTAAAATATAGAATAAAGGGTAATTTTGGTATTTTGAAATTTATTTGATATAGTTTGACCATTGACTCAAACATAAGGACTAGGGAGTTTATGAAACTAAAAACTGAGGGACTATATAATTATTTCTAAAAACAGAGGGACTAACTAGTGTATTAAGTAAAAACTCAGGGACTTTATAATTATTTACCCTTATTTATTTTAGAGACCATAAAACGGTCCAAAGCTACTGAGGACCGTAGCTGGATTGTTTTGGGGTCGGTGGAGAGTGGTCCCGGTGATGGTTCCGTGATTTCCTAGTTTTCTAGGACACGTTGCCTCACGGATGTTGGGAGGGAAACATCAATCTTATCTTACGTGCTACAACAGATCATTAGCATGTGGCACATTGAAGTGATGGTATCGGAGTACGACACACGAGGTAAGAATAATTTGCTGAATAAATTATTTTACTTATTATTTTTAACCATAACCCTAAAAAACATTCAGTAATTGTACATGTGTCATGTTTACAGCTGAGGGCTATGATAGAGAGGATTGAGTTGTCTCACCTCCCATCCACCATGTTCAAGAACTTGGATGCGCCTCTAATATCTGCATTCGTGGAGCGGTGGCAGCCTGATACGAACTCCTTTCACATGCCGTTTGGGGAGATGACTATTCTTCTACATGATGTATGGCAGATTCTACGTATTCCAGTGCACGGTTAGATGATCTCCAATGCATGCAGTGTTGAGCGGTTGCAGGCCATGTGTATGATGATATTTGGGGTCACTCAACAGGAGTTGCTATCGCCGGCGGCGCATTACTAGAGTGGTGGAGGTGTTTATACTGATACTGTGGAGAGACTTACCCAGCCGATGGGGGAGGGTCGGGAGGACGGGACTTAAGCCACAACGTGGATATGGCTTCTGTTAGGATTCACCTTGTTTGTCGACAAGAGTGGCGATAGGATCAGGCCGTCCCATCTCCAAGAGGTTCACGTCGGTGTCAAAGAGTCAGTTGGACGTTCTTGGTGGTTTGCTACACTTGCCACCTTATATTGACAGCTGGGGATAGCGAGTAGAGCAGAGTGCTCGGGTATATGTGGATGTTTGACCCTCCTTCAGGTGCGGATATATGAGTATTTTCTGGTGTTCCGGTCCTATCGACTACCACTCTAAATTCCAGATGATGCTCCACGGGCGTGCAGATGGGAGGTCGAGACTCTAGGCAGGAAGGTCGTCAACTCGGGACCTTTCGTGCACAGTTGGACCAGATGACGGCAGTCGAGGTAAAATAATATTTTATAACTTGTAATAATTTACTTAAATAAATGTAATTTTTTATTTTCATGTTATTATATATATTTTTTTGCAGGTGACGTGGTTGCCTTATGGTCCAATCGCCGAAGAGGATCAGCTACGAGTGTCCTATGCCGGTTGGATACGGTGTAGAGACATTGTTGAGCCATATATGCCCGATCGAATCCTACGTCAGGTCGGTTATATTCAGTCTATCCCGGCTGAGCATTTTAGACCTGATACTGCATTCCGGTCATGGAAGTCTCTATCATATAGACTCACGTATTCATCTATTACAATTGATGATACTTGGTGGAGATTTCCATCGACTCGTGGCGTTGATCGGAGGAGATGCCAGCCAGTTGGAGCCGATCCCACTGCTTGTGATGCCGGGTACATGGAGTGGTACAGACGATATTCACATCCTCGTCTTCTTCGTGCCCCTCGAGATGCACAAGTCCACCATTCTGGCTCCAACAACGAATATGTAAGTTTTTTATTATTTTTTTATTATTGTTTTACATATATTTATTTTCTAATATTTAATTTTCTGTAGTGGGTTAGTTGTTTGGCAGGCATCACTAAGCAGACGATCTCACGCCTGCTCGATGAGGAGGCTCCACCAATTGGGACTGATATGGAGCAGTTTATGGAGGAATGACAACGGACGAACTGATATTTGTTGTAATATAGTAGAACTTATTGTTTTTAACATATTTTAACACATTTGAAAACATATGTAATACTACATGTATATTAATTAATTGTAATGTTAGTTATTTATATTTAAAACTAAAAGGTTAATAATTCAAATTATAATTCGTAACAATTCGCAATAAACCACTAATCCACAATAATTCAAATTATAATCCGCAATAAACTATAAGGTTGGAATTTTTTTTTTCCTCTTCCAATACGCGGGCGTGAGAACATCACACCTCACCAAGTGGTGAGGTATGTGGCTATCACGCCTCATCTTGTGGTGAGGCGTGATACACACGCCTTACTACTTGATGAGACGTATACATACACCTCATTATATGAAGAGGTATGATATCCTCATGTCCACGTGTTGAGAGAGGAAAAAAATTAGTTTTTCCACTCCAATATTCGAAAAGGCATTTTTGTCCTTTCAAATGACTAGGATGGAAAAATAAGATATGTTTTAACAACACCCTTTTCAAATGGGTGACATGTGTATTTTATATACTTAATTGTGACACGTATACTTTACATAGCTAGTGACATATGATTTTTGGATTAGTTAAAAATTGACATGTCATACAACATGTTTCCTATTATTGTTATCATTATTATTTTTCGTATATATGTAATTCTTATCTTCATAACTATATCAATTTTGTGATGATTCATGCATACTTTTTCATTAAAAACAGTAAAAAGTAAAAAAATTAAATATTAACAACTTAACCATAAGTTCATATATAATAATATAATACATGAAACCTTAATTTACTTAATTTTTTATCATTTTTCTTAACCCATAAATCAAACTATTAATACAACTAATTAAAAAAATCAGTTAAGATCCCTTTAATTTATAATTTTTTAAAACTTAACTTAAAATTTTAATTTACATCTAAAAAATTAAATTAACTAATCAAGAAGTCGGAATGCTGAGTTATCAAGTCAGCATGGCTGTGGTCAGCATGGTACTGAGGTGATAATACAGGTCAACATGGTCTTGCTGTGTTACCACTGGTCAGTAGGTCTTGCTGAGTTTGTACATTTTTGAGTAAGGATATTTTGGGTATTTTCACAACTTTGTAAAGGCTATAAAAGGTCTGGGTTGGGAAGTAGTTTCACACGAGAGATTCTTAGACTAAGTCATAAGTGTACACTGTGATAATCTGAATTGGGGATTGGGAAAACACGAGAGTTTCTGGAAAAGGAGAAACTGTTTCAATCTTGTTGTAATCTCCATTGATTAGTGAAGTTGCTGGATGTAGGCAGTTAAGCCGAACCAGGGTAAATTCTGTTTGTATTCTTTTTGATTGTTGTTTCAAGATCCAATCTGTGATCTTTGTGTACTTTGTTTCTCTGTGTGGTTGATTGATCGTTCGAAGCGTAGTTCAACAATTGGTATCAGAGCTAATCAAGAACAGAGCAATGGGTTTTACAAAGATCGAGATCGAGCGTTTCAATGGTAAGGGAGATTTTGCTCTATGGAGACAGAGGATGAAGGCAATCTTGGTTCAAATGAAGGTTGCAAAGGCTCTGAAGGGCGAGAAGGAATTTCCGGCGACAATGACGAAGGAGGAGAAAGAAGATCTTCTTGAATTGGCTTACAGTACGATCGTCATGTATCTTGGCGATAAAGTGCTAAGAGAAGTTTCGAAGGAAACCTCAGTTGCTGGGGTTTGGCTCAAGCTTGAACAGTTGTACATGACGAAGACACTCACCAATCGGGTTTATCTTAAGGGAAAGCTTTTCGGCTTCAAGATGAACGAGGACAAGCCAGTTGAAGACTATCTTGATGATTTCTCAAAGATCATAATTGACCTAGAGAACATAGAGGTAAAGATTGAAGATGAAGATCAGGCCATAATGATCTTGAATTCTTTACCCCAGTCTTTCAGTCATTTTGTTGAAACCATGAAGTACGCTAGAGAAACACTAAGTCTGGAAGAAGTTCTGATGGCACTAAAGTCAAAACAGATTGAGGCCAACACCAACACTGAAGCTGCAGAAGGATTGTTTGTTCGTGGAAGGTCTGAGAAAAAGGACTCTCACAAGCCAAAGAACAAGAACGGGAAAAAGTCCAAAACTACATCCTCAAGCAATAAAGAAGGCAAGGTCTACAAGTGTTTTCACTGCCATAAGGAAGGACATTTCAGGAAAAACTTGTTGGTCCCTTGTAAGGTTGCAAATATAGTTCCAATGGGGGGTTAGGAACTATTTTACCTTTTTAAAATAATTTGGGCAGATTTCTTTTCTTTAAGAAAAGTTTATAAAACATCCGCACTTAACACTCAGCAAGACACTGGCTTAGTCAACTAGTGACTAGGACAGCTTCGTTGCTTAGGTCAGGAAATAGCACTTAGAGTCTATTCCTGAACCTGCTCGTTTGTAGCGCACAACTCAGCTTGACCTCTTTTACTTGGTCAGTTTTAGTTTGTTTTAAGCAAGCAATATAAATAAGGAGTTAAGGTTTAAGAAAACTTCACTCAGCAGATTTATCCAGGTTCGGCTTCTTCTAAGCCTACGTCCTGTCCCCGGAACACCTCCGAGATTTCAAATCCTCTACTGAGCTCTTTAAAGGTAGAGCCTCAAACCTTTTACAATATCAGCAATTGAGTATGACAAGAGTACCTTCCTCTATACTTCTACTCAATCCTAATCTCTCCGCTGAGTACTTAAAACCGAGTACCCAGCCTCTCCTTTCTACTTCTAGAAATGATAAAGATTTTGTCCTAAACAACAATTGCTAGAACACCTTAGATGATTGAAAAACAACCACTCTAGACTTTTACACAGATATGAAAATGTAGTGTAAGAATTTTGCTTTGCTTTTTGATGGAGAACTTTTGTATACGTTTGGTCAGCGTAGCGACTCTTGCTCAAAGTTCTCTAAAGAATGTGGATTCTGAATGCTCTATTTATAGAGAGCTATGAGAGCTTCTGGTTATTTCGAATTTCGAAATAACCGTTGGAGGGAAACGGCTTCATGTCGCTTTCACTCAGTCTGTTCAGCAGTTCTCCTAGCCAATCAGATTCCAGCATCTTCTGTTCTTCGGTCAGTGTGGCAGTATGTTCCTCCAAATCGGGTAATGTCAAACAGACAGCTTTCTGTGTCTTCTGTTCTTTACCAACAGAGGAAATACTTGGTCTGGAAGTTGCTTTGTAGTCAGCGGCTGTCTTGTACGCTTTGTCGAGACAGCTCAACAGCTTCATACCGAAGTTGTCTACGTGGATCTTCTCGATCCTTCTTTGCTCAGCATGCGTTTCATTACTTCAACGGCAGCGTTTTGGAGATACGCAGGCTGAGTGATCTTGGGCTTGTTTGACTTGGGCCTTGACTTCCATATAGGGCTTGGGCCTTATGATCTTTATGTCTTATAATAATTATAAACTCAACATTGAACAAACACATTAGTAACACTAAATCAAAGCATTTAAACTTAGTGTGTTATAGAATTTTCACTTAATTAATTTTGTCAAATCAAAATCTTGTGGAAAGGTGTTTCAACAAACTCCCCCATTTTGATGTTGGCAAAACTAATCAGCCAGGAACTCAGTATGAGCTCCCCCATGATAGTTGACCTTTTTAATTAAGTGAACTCCCCCGTGAGGACAGAACTACTGACTTAGTTTTATTCTAAACATTCTAAGGTTTAGCTGAATAAGCCTAAGATCAGTTTTCAGTTATAGGTTAGCTTATGGGTCATATTCTATTTTACTCAGTATTCAGCGGAAGTGATGTATAGTGACAGAGCGCTGAGTAAATCATTTGTTCAATGGTTTATATTTGACAAGTTCAAACATCTATATGCAGCATGCATTTATATAATACTTGGCATTTAAAGGATGAATAATCAACAGTTAAAATATGAATGCAAGTATTTCAGGAGTAACAGAAGTTAGGCAAGTTAGGCATAAAATAAAACAACACAAAAACAAACATTACAAAACAAGAGAAGATAACGTTCTTCTTCCTAACTTCTAACACTTAACACTCTAGTTTCTCTAACCCTCTAGAGTTCCTTCTCCTTAGTTGCCACTTTTCTCCCCCGTTTTGCCAGCATCAGCAGTAGGCAAATTAACGGTAGGGGCAGGAGATTTGGCCTGATCCTGCAGCACACGTATTTGACCCTCCAAGGAATTCATATGATTGACCATAGCCAGCATGAGTTCAGTCATTCTGGTCATATGAGCATGTGTGGGTTGCTGCGTTTGGACAGAGGAGAAGTGATTGATTAATTCATGGATTTCACGCAGAATATGGTGAGTGACAGGTGGATGAAAGGACTGAGCAGGAGTTGATGGAGTAGGTGCTTGTTCTTGAAGCAGAGTGCTTGCTGAGGCGATGACACGCCGACCTGACTCAGTGGCACCAAGGTGTGCATATTTGGCAGAAGTGGGTTCACACTGAGGGCCTTGTGTAGTGACAGGACTACGAGGCGTGTTGACCTCAGGTGCTGAGTTGCTTTGAGTTTGAGGTGGGAGTGGAGCTTCTTTTGGACTTACAGGGGTCTTGGCTTGTTTCTCTACGGGAGGAACAGAGGCTTGATTTTGTGGAGACCCCTCTTGAGCAACATGACCTTCAAGAACAGGTTCTTCAGCTGTTCGCAGCTTCTTCTCAGCTGACTCAGCTAGGTCTTGATCAGCTTTCCTCTTGTTGCTTTCTATCAGCCTTATCTTTCTCGGGACAGTATGAATATCCTTCGAGCATGCTCCCTTTTTCTTCTTCTTCTCAGCTTCAGCAACCTCAGATGGCACAGTGGACGGATTCTCAGTTGGAGGTTCATTGATTGGTTCTGTACCCTCAGCAGTGTGAGCGGCTTTAGCCATAACATCATCTATAATGGCATCCAGGTTAGCCAGATTTTCCATTTCTCCAATGGGTTGCTCATCCTCAGCCATAAGATTCTCCTCCTCAAGAGTGGCATTTTCATCATATCCTCTAAGAGGTTGGCTATGTGAGAGTCCATTCAGCAGACATGCAGTGATAGCAGTTCCCGTTGAACTTATTTCACCAACAGTCTCTACGTTCTTGTCTTGTATTATCCTGGTGATGAGAGAACCTAAACGGAGCTTCCTTTTCGCTTCTTTGGAAAGCCCCGACCAAAAATACAGGCATGTTGAAAGGAGTGCTGGTCAGCATATGCCAGATGAAACATTGTTCAAAATTAGAGGCAGATGAGGGAGAGCTGAGTTTAGGGAAGATAAAGTTGGTCAGCAAGAAGTGGGCCATCTTCTGATTTTTGCCCATGCAGGTGCTGGGTACTTCTCCCTTGTAGTTTCTGGGTTTACATAATCCATTCATCTTCTCTGCGATGGCTTTCGGTATCGGCTCCTTTGTGGTTCTGAACTGGATCCCTGTATTTGGTATCTCTAGCAATGTAGCTAGATATTCAGGGGTTATCACTATCTTTTGACCCTTGACTGTGGTCTCCAGATAGTCAGAGTCATCTGCATCAACATGCAGGTTGGAGTAGAACTCTCTTACCATTGTAGGATAGGTTTGCCCGGACAGAGAGAAGAGACCTGTCCATTTGTTGTTTTTGATCCATTCACAGAATGGAGTCTCTGAAGAGATGAAGTCAGGGTGGAAGAATCGACTTCTTAATACCTCTTGATTCTTAGCCCAAGAGTGTACTTTAATCATTTTTCTCATTAGGCTAGTTGAAGGACCAGCCTGGTCAGAGGATTTGAGAGTTGGAGAGAAATAACTTTCGTTGTAAGACATTTTTGAAGTTTTGAAGCTCTTTGGAAAATTTTGAAGCTTTCTTAGAGTTCAGTGTATATGTGACGAGGGTAGTGAGTTAGTATTTACTATTTATAGATTTTATGGTTTAGGGTTCCGTTTGAATTTTAATCCAGTTTTGCTCTGGGTTGTCCAATCGCCAGAAACCCTGACACTTATGACACTATTAAGACGTTATTCGGCGCATGCGTAGTACAGGTGTCACCTCGCGTGTAGTGACATTAAATGCTAATAAGTGCTTCTACTTAGCGTTTGTTGATATAAACGTTTCATATTCTGAGTAGTCAGTACATTCTTTAGGAATGGCTTTAAGTTCAAGTTCGAAGCTAATTTACTCAGTGTGCAAGATTACTCAGTATTGTATATTTAGTCAGTTTCAAGAGATACTCAGCAAACAATAAATCATTCAGCATGTAATTCACTCAGCATTCAATATTCATTTAGCACAGGAATTTACTGAAGAGGATTAAACATACCAATTGCTTCTCTCAGTATGCTGAACTGCTCACGAGCCAGTGGCTTCGTGAAGATATCCGCCAGCTGTTCGTCCGTTGGGACATAAGTCAGCTTAATTTCTTTCTTAAGTACATGATCTCTGATGAAATGATGTCTTATGCTGACATGCTTCATCCTGCTGTGCTGGATTGGGTTCTTTGAGAGGTCAATTGCACTTTTGTTGTCGCATTTGACTTCAATTGTCTTTGTTTGAACACCATAATCTTCAAGCTATTGCTTAATCCAAAGGACTTGAGCAACACAACTTCCAGCAGCAATGTACTCAGCTTCAGTTGTGGACAGGGCTACCGACGCCTGCTTCTTGCTGAACCAAGATACAAGACAGCTTCCTAGGAATTGGCATCCTCCAGAGGTGCTTTTTCTTTCCAGCTTGTCTCGTCCATAGTCAGCGTCAGTGTATCCGATGATTGTAAAGTCATGAGTATTTGGATACCACAGACCTGCATTTACTGAGCTTTGCAAATATCTAAGGATCCTTTTTACAGCTATGTAATGGGATTCCTTAGGGTTAGCTTGATATCTAGCACAATAACATACTGAGAACTGAATGTCTGGTCTACTTGCTGTTAAGTAAAGTAAAGAGCCAATCATACCTCGGTATAACTTGCTGTCTACTGACTTACCATTCTCATCAGCACAAAGGACAGTGTCAGTGCCCATAGGAGTGGATATTGGCTTACAATGTTCTAGTTCATATTTCTTCAATATCTCCTTGGCATATTTAGCTTGACTTATGAATATGCCATTCTTTCCTTGCTTGATTTGAAGTCCGAGGAAGAAGTTGAGTTCTCCCATCATTGACATTTCGAATTCAGTCTGCATTTGTTTGCTAAATTCCTTGCACATAGATTCATTAGTAGCACCGAATATAATATCATCTACATATATTTGTGCCAGCAGGGTATCCTTACCCTTTCTCTTAATGAATAAGGTTGTATCAGCTTGACCCCTGACGTAACCTCTAGTCAATAAAAAGTTGGTCAGCCTCTCATACCAAGCACGTGGTGCTTGCTTGAGTCCATACAGAGCCTTTTTGAGTTTGTAAATGTGGTTTGGGAACTTAGAATCCTCAAACCCTGGAGGCTGATTTACATAGACCTCCTCGTCTATTACTCCATTAAGAAAGGCACTTTTGACATCCATTTGAAACAGTTTAAAGTTCATGTAAGATTCATATGCACATAAAATCCTAATAGCTTCTAGCCTTGCCACTGGGGCAAAGGTCTCACCATAGTCAATACCTTCTTGCTGACTGTAGCCCTGAGCTACAAGTCTTGCCTTGTTTCTGACTACGTTTCCTTGCTCAAGTACTGAGACAAAAGCTACATTGCCGAGATACTTCCTTAGTTGATTTCTTGTCATCAGCGTATTTCCAGCTGAGTCAAGAATTGAATTTTCTGAATGCCCTCTTGGGACTCTTATCTCCTTTGGTAGACTTGTGTCTTGTTCTATCTGTGTTTCAACATTCTCTGCAGAAGTAGATAGGTCAGTGAAAGTAATTTTAGGTTCACTCTTACTCTTGGTCAGCCGTTTTATGAAGGACTCAGTAGCTGGTTCTTGATCAGCAGGTGTTGAGTTTGGTTCATCTTCTGTCAGCGGCTGGTATCTTCCTGCAGGGTTAGTTTCATCGAATTGCACATGTATAGATTCTTCTAATACTTGAGTTCTCTTATTAAAAACTCTGTATGCTTTACTGTTTGTTGAGTAGCCTAGAAAGATAGCCTCATCAGCTTTTGAATCAAATTTGGCTAAGCTATCTTTGGTATTTAAAATAAAACACCTACAACCAAAGGCACGAAAGTATCCAATGTTGGGCTTTCGTCCTTTCCAAAGTTCATATGGGGTTTTCTTAAGTATAGGTCTAACTAAAGCCCTATTCAGAATATAGCATGCTGTGTTGACAGCTTCTCCCCAAAAATACTTTGGAAGCCTATGCTCATCCAGCATTGTCCTGGCAATCTCAACCAGAGTTCTGTTCTTCCTTTCAACAACCCCATTTTGCTGAGGCGTTCTAGGAGCAGAGAAATTGTGGTCAATGCCGCTGGCTTCATAGAATTCAACAAACCTTTGGTTCTTGAATTCTCCACCATTATCACTACGGATATGAGCTAATTTTAGGTCTTTCTCATTTTCAATTTTTCTAACCAAGTTTGAAAATGTCTCAAAAGTCTCATCCTTACTGGTCAGCAGGATAACTCATGTGTACCGAGAGAAATCATCTACAATAACCAAGGAAAACCTTCTTCCACCCAGGCTCAGCGGCTGGACTAGACCAAAGAGATCCAAGTGTAGCATTTCTAACGGACGCTTAGTTGAGACAATGTTTTTACTTTGAAAAGATTGCTTGGTTTGTTTTCCAGCTTGGCAGGCATGGCATAATTGATCTTTTTGAAATTTAAGTTCAGGCAGTCCCTCAACCAATTGCTTTCTTGCTAATTTGGCCAGGAGGTCCATGCTTACATGACCAAGTCTCCTGTGCCATAGCCAGGAATTTTCTTCCTTTGTGACTAAGCATACAGTTTTTGAAAACTTCTTTTCGAGGTTTAGCATAAAGACATTGTCTATCCAAGGGGCAGTTAAGATTAACTCATTAGTTTTACCCTCGTATATTTTACATCCAGTAGCATCAAATATAACTTTTCTCCCATTGTCACATAGCTGAGCTACGCTGAGTAAGTTATATTTGAGTCCGCTGACTAGGGAGACAGATTCAATAGTAGGGTTACCTCCGACGGTTCCTGAGCCTACTATCTTACCCTTCTTGTTGTCTCCAAAACTTACACTCCCTCCTCGTTTACGTTCAAACGTGATGAACTGAGTTTCATCACCCATCATATGCCTTGAGCATGCGCTGTCAATATACCACATCTTTGACTTCTCGGCACATCTCAGACTTACCTGCATTGTAACTAGTTACTTTTAGGTACCCAACGCTTTTTGGGTCCTGACTTGTTAGGCGCAACAGGTATAGCATCATATTTTATTTTATGGCGGCATACATGGACAGTATGGCCATTCTTTCCACAGAAGTCACAACTGACCTTCTGTTTAGGATTTTTTACTGACTTGTCAGCACCCCAGTGCTGAGCGTGCCAGCACACTTTAGTAGTGTGTCCTAACTTCCCATAAAAATCACATTGGACTTTTCACTGGGGATTTCTTCTCTGCTGAGTGCCTTGGTACTGTGTACCTTGATACTGAGTTCTCAGCGGAAAATTGTTTTTGTTTGGAACCTTTAATTGGTTCTGAATGGTTGTGACATCCTTCCTCAGTTTCTTTGAAACTGACTGGACTTCAGAGACAGACTCATGAATGATTTTCATATTTTCATGCAAAACTGAGTTGTCTTGAAGAAGGTATCTGAGGTCACTCAGTTTGACCTCTTCTACTTCATCACAGCACCGGCTGAGTGCTTTAATCTTCCTATTACACTTTTTAACAAGTGTATAGAGATCACTCAGGGCGTTACCCATTTCATTTCTGAGTTGAGAGAGTGAGATTACCTCATTAGATTGCTCTTCATTATCTGACTCATTAGATTGGTCAGCATGCTCAGAAATGCATGGCTCAGCAAGTTCGTCAGCCATAAAGCATATCTTCGCTGACTCGGTGGCCTCAGTTTCTGTTGATGAAGATTCATCACTGTCACTCCAAGTAGCCACCATTGCCTTCTTCCCACTTTTCTTGTCTTTCCTCAGCGTAGGGCAGTTTGACTTAATATGGCCATCTTGGTGGCACTCAAAGCATGTAATGGGCTTTGAGCTATCCTTTCTGTATTTGCTGTCGCTTGAGTCAGCCTTATAATTATCAAACTTTTTGTAAGGCTTTTTGGAATATTTGTCGTTCTTCCTGAACAGCCTCTTCATCTTTCTTGTAAACATAGCCATCTCCTCATCATCAGTTGAACTCCCGTCAGTGGAGTCAGCCTTCATGACAAGTGACTTCTGCTTCTTGTCATCAGATTTTTCCTTCACCTCAAAGTTCTTCATTGATATCTCATGGGTCAGTAATGAACCGATGAGTTCGTCATATTTGTAGGTGGTTAAATCCTAAGCTTCCTCAACTGCTGTCTTCTTTGCTTGCCAGCCTTTTGGAAGACTCCTGAGTATCTTTTTGACTTGTTCTTCCTCAGTGAAGATTTTCCCAAGTCTATTGAGCTCATTAATAATGTTGGTGAACCTTGCGTTCATGTCTGAAATGCCCTCATCATTGTTCATCTCGAACAGCTCGTACAGTCTCATCTGCTGATTCACCTTGGATTCTTTTACTTTGTTTGTTCCCTCGTAGGTGACTTCCAGCTTTTTCCAGATCTCTTGTGCCGACTCACAGCCTGAGATTTTGTTATATTCTGCAACATCGAGCGCACAGTGAAGCATATTGATAGCCGAAGCATGGTTTTGAAGCTTCTTAAGATCATCCTCTGTCCATTCAACCTCAGCTTTAACAACTGACTGGTCATCAACAACTTTCACAGGTACAAACGGGCCTTGGACTATAGATAGCCAGGCACTCATGTTTGTAGCTTGAATGAAGTTTTTCATCCTATTCTTCCAAAAGGTATAGTTTGACCCGGAGAATAGGGGAGGCCTGGTAATGGACAGCCCCTCAGGTAATATCTGAGTTGTCTGGTTTCCAGGGAGAAACCGAGTGCTATTTTCGCCCATGGTATGGATCAACTCAAGGTTGTTAGACCTTTAGTAATGAGCTTTTAGGCTCTGATACCACTTGTTGGTCCCTTGTAAGGTTGCAAATATAGTTCCAAGGGGGGGTTAGGAACTATTTTACCTTTTTAAAATAATTTGGGCAGATTTCTTTTCTTTAAGAAAAGTTTATAAAACAGCGGCACTTAACACTCAGCAAGACACTGGTTTAGTCAACTAGTGACTAGGACAGCTTCGTTGCTTAGGTCAGGAAATAGCACTTAGAGTCTATTCCTGAACCTGTTCGTTTGTAGCGCACAACTCAGCTTGACCTCTTTTACTTGGTCAGTTTTAGTTTGTTTTAAGAAAGCAATATAAATAAGGAGTTAAGGTTTGAGAAAACTTCACTCAGCAGATTTATCCAGGTTCGGCTTCTTCTAAGCCTACGTCCTGTCCCCGGAACACCTCCGAGATTTCAAATCCTCTACTGAGCTCTTTAAAGGTAGAGCCTCAAACCTTTTACAATATCAGCAATTGAGTATGACAAGAGTACCTTCCTCTATACTTCTACTCAATCCTAATCTCTCCGCTGAGTACTTAAAACCGAGTACCCAGCCTCTCCTTTCTACTTCTAGAAATGATAAAGATTTTGTCCTAAACAACGATTGTTAGAACACCTTAGATGATTGAAAAACAACCACTCTAGACTTTTACATAGATATGAAAATGTAGTGTAAGAATTTTGCTTTGCTTTTTGATGGAGAACTTTTGTATACGTTTGGTCAGCGTAGCGACTCTTGCTCAAAGTTCTCTAAAGAATGTGGATTCTGAATGCTCTATTTATAGAGAGCTATGAGAGCTTCTGGTTATTTTGAATTTCGAAATAACCGTTGGAGGGAAACGGCTTCATGTCGCTTTCACTCAGTCTGTTCAGCAGTTCTCCTAGCCAATCAGATTCCAGCATCTTCTGTTCTTCGGTCAGTGTGGCAGTATGTTCCTCCAAATCGGGTAATGTCAAACAGACAGCTTTCTGCGTCTTCTGTTCTTTACCAACAGAGGAAATACTTGGTCTGGAAGTTGCTTTGTAGTCAGCGGCTATCTTGTACGCTTTGTCGAGACAGCTCAGCAGCTTCATACCGAAGTTGTCTACGTGGATCTTCTCGATCCTTCTTTGCTCAGCATGCGTTTCATTACTTCAACGGCAGCGTTTTGGAGATACGCAGGCTGAGTGATCTTGGGCTTGTTTGACTTGGGCCTTGACTTCCATATAGGGCTTGGGCCTTATGATCTTTATGTCTTATAATAATTATAAACTCAACATTGAACAAACACATTAGTAACACTAAATCAAAGCATTTAAACTTAGTGTGTTATAGAATTTTCACTTAATTAATTTTGTCAAATCAAAATCTTGTGGAAAGGTGTTTCAACAAAACTGTCCTGAGAGGAACAAGAGTCTAGGTCAGCCTAAAGATCAAGGCGAAGCCGCTGTGGTAGAAGAAGGTTATGAGAGCGCTGAGGTCCTTGCTGTCACTGATAAAGATCCAAACACTGACTGGATCTTGGACAGCGGATGTACGTTCCATATGACTCCCAACAGGACGTGGTTCGAAGACTTTCAAGAGGAAGGTGGGAGGGTTCTTCTAGGCAACAACAAGTTGTGCAAGGTACTGGGTCAAGGCTCCATTAGGCTGAAGATGTTCGATGGTCAAGAAAGGATTATGACCGGTGTGAGGTATGTGCCAGAACTGAAAAGAAATTTAATTTCTTTGGGTACGCTTGATAAACAAGGATACAATTATAGAGCCGAAGGGGGTATCATAAGGATATCTAGAGGACCTTTAGTTGTTATAAAAGGTACCATGAGTAATGGCCTATACACACTCCTAGGTAGTACTGTGTTAGTCTCTACCGCAAATCTCACCGAGTCTAAAACTGATAGAACCAATCTTTGGCACCTTAGACTAGGTCACGTGAGTGAAGTTGGTTTACATGAACTTAGGAAGCAGGGTTGTCTTGGTAAAGATCACATAGGAAAGATAGATTTCTGTGAGAACTGTGTCTTAGGGAAGTCTAGTAAAGTCAAGTTTCCTAAGTCAGCAATACATAGAACCCAGGACATTCTTGAGTACATTCACTCTGACCTATGGGGGCCAACAAGAACTAAGTCTCATAGTGGGAGGACCTATTTTATGACTCTTATTGATGATTACTCTAGAAGAGTATGGGTTTATATTCTAGCTCATAAGAATGAGGCTTTGCAAACGTTCAAGGATTGGAAAGTGTTAGTGGAAAACCAAACAGGAAAGAAAATCAAAAGGTTGAGAACCGACAATGGTTTGGAGTTTCTTGACAAAGATTTCATCACTTTGTGCAAGAAGTCAGGTATAACTAAACATCATACCGTTCCTGGAACTCCACAGCAGAATGGCCTAGCAGAGAGGTATAATAGGACTATCCTAGAAAGAGTTAGGTGCATGTTAATCCAATCCAGTCTCCCTAAGTCTTTCTGGGCTGAAGCAGTGCAAACTGCGTGTTACCTAATCAATAGGTGCCCATCATCTGCTATAGGTTTTAAAACACCTATGCAAATGTGGTCTGATTACCTAGAGGATTATGAAAAACTTAGAGTGTTTGGTTGTTCAGCTTTTGCACACGTTAGACAGGGAAAATTAGAACCTCGGGCTCTAAGATGTGTTTTTATAGGCTACCCTATAGGAGTCAAGGGCTATAAGTTGTGGTGCCTAGAATCTGGTTATAAGAAATCCATAGTCAGCAGAAATGTTGTGTTCAATGAGATGGATTTTCCTTATCGGAAAAACCAAGAAAAAACTCAGTTAGAACCGAGTAGTCCTAAGTCCATTCAAAACCTTGAGAGTGTTAAGAATGAGGTGGAGCTTGAAGAAAATAGTGAAAACACCCGTAAAACCGAGCAAGAAGTCAGTGATGATAATGATACTGAGTCCAGTCAAAGCTATAGACTTGTTAGAGACCGTGAAAGAAGAGTCCCTAGGGCCCCGGTTAGATATGGTTTTGAGGACCTTGTAGCTTATGCATTTAGTGTTGCTAAGGAAGTACAAGAGTCTGAACCTGTAACCTATAGGGAAGCTGTGAATTCGGTTGACAAGGAACAGTGGCTTAACGCTATGAAGGATGAGATAAAATCCCTTGATAAAAATGAAACTTGGATTTTGGTAGATAAACCTTTTGATAAGAAGTTGGTCGGTTCAAGGTGGGTGTTTAAAAGAAAGGAAGGGATACCTGGTGTAGAGGAACCTAGGTTTAAAGCTAGGTTGGTGGCCAAAGGGTTTACTCAGCAGGAAGGTATAGACTTTAATGAAATCTATTCACCGGTTGTTAAACATAGGTCTATCAGGATTATTCTCTCTCTTGTAGCTCGTTTTGATCTAGAATTAGAACAGTTAGATGTCAAAACAGCTTTTCTTCATGGAAACCTGGATGAGGTCATATATATGCAACAACCAGAGGGTTTTGAAATAGGAGATAAAGACCAGCGGGTATGTTTGCTTAAGAAGTCTCTATATGGTCTGAAACAGTCCCCTAGACAGTGGTACATGAAGTTCGATGAGTTTATGATAAGTCAGGACTTTCATAGGTCTAGTTATGACTGGTGTGTGTATAGTAGAGACCTTAGTGATGGCTCTAAGATTTATCTCTTGTTATATGTTGATGACATGCTTATAGCTTGTCACAACAAAGCAGCCATAAATCAGTTAAAGGCACAACTAAACACACAGTTTGAGATGAAGGATCTCGGGTCAGCACGGAAAATTTTAGGGATGCAAATTTCTCGAGACAGAGGAAGAAAGAAGCTGTTCCTAAGTCAGTCAGTTTATCTGAGCAAGGTGTTAGAACGTTTTGGTATGACGAATTCAAAGGCCGTTCTCACTCCACTTGCAAGTCACTTCAAGCTGAGCAGTAAGTAAAGTTCTCAAACTGATGAGGAAAAGGAAGACATGGAGAGGGTGCCATATTCGAGTGTTGTAGGCTGTCTAATGTATGCGATGGTCTGTACACGTCCAGATTTGGCTCATGCTGTGAGTCTCATCAGCAGGTTCATGGCAAATCCAGGAAGAGCTCATTGGTCAGCGGTGAAGTGGGTGCTGAGGTATGTCAAAGGCTCACTGAGTAAAGGTTTGAGTTATGGTGGAGCTGAAGCCCTAGTGGATGATGTAGCAGGTTTTGTTGATTCTGATTATGCTGGTAGCATTGACACCAGAAAATCCCAAACCGGGTACGTATTCACTGTGTTTGGAACTGTAATAAGTTGGAGGGCAAGTCTACAGTCAGTTGTGACTTTGTCAACAACCGAAGCTGAGTTTATTGCTGTTACAGAGGCAGTAAAAGAAGCTATGTGGCTGAGAGGAGTCTTAACGGAACTTGGAGTGACACAGATTGATGGTTTGAAGATTTACTGTGATAGTCAAGGAGCTATACATCTGTCAAAACATCAAGTTTTTCACGAGCAATCCAAACACATAGATGTGAGAATGCATTTCGTCAGGGATGTGATTAGCACTGGTACTGTTCAGGTGGTGAAAGTGGGAACTGAGGATAACCCAGCCGACATGCTGACCAAATCTGTTTCAAGTAATAAATTTGAACATTGCTTGAAACTGGTTAGGATGGTCAGTGGTCCTTGAGTGTATTTTCTTCACTAGTTGATGGAGTGAATAGAAAGACAAGGTGGAGATTGTAAGTCGTTGTTTTCTATCACTTGCTGATGATGATGCTGAGTCAACAAGTCAGCGTAATTGTAAGTCAACCCGTCAGCAAGAGTAAAATCAAGAAGTCGGAATGCTGAGTTATCAAGTCAGCATGGCTGTGGTCAGCATGGTACTGAGGTGATAATACAGGTCAACATGGTCTTGCTGTGTTACCACTGGTCAGTAGGTCTTGCTGAGTTTGTACATTTTTGAGTAAGGATATTTTGGGTATTTTCACAACTTTGTAAAGGCTATAAAAGGTCTGGGTTGGGAAGTAGTTTCACACGAGAGATTCTTAGACTAAGTCATAAGTGTACACTGTGATAATCTGAATTGGGGATTGGAAAAACACGAGAGTTTCTGGAAAATGAGAAACTGTTTCAATCTTGTTGTAATCTCCATTGATTAGTGAAGTTGCTGGATGTAGGCAGTTAAGCCGAACCAGGGTAAATTCTGTGTGTATTCTTTTTGATTGTTGTTTCAAGATCCAATCTGTGATCTTTGTGTACTTTGTTTCTCTGTGTGGTTGATTGATCGTTCGAAGCGTAGTTCAACAGTTAAGGGTGTGGACAGGGGGGCCTCAGGGCCCCGGCCCTCTGACCGCTGGAACCACTTTGACCTCGAGTAGTTTCAGTCTCATGTCTCAATTTTTTTTATCAGGATGTTGAATTAGCCCCCAAGATGGCCCATTAAGTGTTAGACTTGTCTAAAAATTAAAATTTTAATATTTTGAATCTATTAGGTACTCCCTAAATCCAAATTTCTAATTTATTTTTTTACCTGTTAGGCCCCCTAAATTTAAATTTCTAATTTTTTTTGTCTATTAGACCCTTTTTAAATCCAGATTATTAATTTTTTTAGCCTGATAAGCGCTATTAAATCAATATTTTTAGTTTTTTTACCTGTTCAGTTAGAAATCTTAAACGAAATCTAGCTTAATTTTGAAAAATTATACATTAATACTTAAAAATTGGTTATTGATCACTCAAATTATAACACACATATATACAAAATATATATATATATATATATATATATATATATATGATTTGAGCAAGTTCGATTTAGAAAAAAAAAATTCACGAACGCACATAAAATCGGTCACTCCAATGTAAGTGTAATGTGTTGTGAGTGTGGTAAGTTGGGTCATAATATACATCGTGTAAATTTGAGTTTTAATCTAATAAATAAAGATCAAATCCTCCAATTTCTTAACATAAACTACTCCTCTTCTATTTTCTTTTTCTTTTTCTTTTTTATTTGTTTCTTGAATGTATTTCTATAAGTTTTATATATGATACTCTTTGTTTATTATTGGTTTATGTTTATTATTATTTTCTATAAGTAGTAACTATTCCCTCTTTAAAATGTGAGTTATATTTGTGAAGCAGAAAGGTACCTCAGGAATTAGATTTAATTAGTCACAAATTTAAAAATAAAGTTATTTTTGGGAGTAATGAAACTTTAAGTTATAGCATAAGTTTACCTGCAATCCTTTTTTTTTGCATATAATATTAAAAAAAATTATTGTATTTATTTTACAATCATTTTTATATAACTATTCTTGCCAGAAAAGGTATAATAAAAAATTTATAATTCTATCCCAGTTAAATTATATGGTTAAAAGTAAAAATTTAAGATTTAAATTTTAAACCTTCTTTTAGAATTTTATAAATGAAGAAATAAAAGTAATATTTAATATTAATGGGATAATATATGGAGTATATTATTTGAAATATGATATAAAGTAAATAGGTGTCTGTAAAAAAATGATTTGAAATATATCTACATAGTTTCTATTTCTAATACTTAAAATTGGTCATCAAGTAATATAAACTTGGTCAATATTCAGAACAATAAACATTATTTTCCTAAACACTTAAATGCCAAAGATTTCAAAAAAGAAAATAGATATATTTTAAATTGAGTGACTTTTATGTTATATTTTGACATTTGGTCGTTATTCCGTAAAAATAGCAAAGTTAAGTGTCATACCATAAAAAATGGGTGTAATTTATCCTATATAAACAACAACAACAAAGCCTTAGTCCCGAAATGATTCGGGGTCGCTAACATGAACCATCATATAAAACCGTGAAATCAAGTCGTGTCCACGACACAAATTCTCTCCCTCCACCCTTTCCTATCCACTACCATATTTTCCTCAATCCCTAATAAACTCATATCACTCTCGATCACTCTCCTCCAAGTTTGCTTAGGTCTTCCCCTACCCCTCACCACTACATCAAGCGCTCTTCGTCTTACATAGCCAAACCACCTTAGCTGCACATAACATGATAAAATATTTTGAGACTCCTATTTTTATTATGTATTTTCATATTTATATGATTATTTTTTTTATCTCCATCATTTACAATATTTTTGTATTTGTTCTTTTTCAAATTTAACATAAGCATAATTGATTTATTTAAACTCATGGTAAATACATCTTAAATTGTTAGATTTACGTGATTTCAGTAAAATCTTCAAGAATGAAACTATATTTTCGATAGGAAGAATCTTTAAGAACGAAACTATATTTTCAATAGGAAGAATGTATACGTATATACTGAATATATATATATACATTATGTAACTTCATATTCTTTTTCATGTGTTCCAAATTTATCTATTACATTGTAAAAGAAAAAACCAGAAATTCTAGGTGAACTCTACTACCCTTTATAAGCACTCCATTTTCCTTTATATATGCAATAGTATACTCACTCAAGACTGTATTGTAGTTATGGTCACGGAGAATCATGAGCTCATCTGTACAAGTAAATCGCTCACTCCACCAACAACCATGTAAACATATAATTTCTCAACTCAGATAAAAATAAAGAACTTCTAAATGCGTGGCGTGTAACGGAAGAATCAGTTTTGCTAGCAGGCTGTTGATTCGGCTGAACATGTTTACATTCTATCTGTCCAGTTCATGTTTACAAAGAGGGCAACATGAAATGATCCTGAGCCATTGATCCACACACTTGAGGTGAAACATATGAGAGCATGGCAATTGCCTTACTTCTTCCTTGTCTTTGTACTTAGCTAGGCAAATACAACATTCCTGTTTTATCACAGTTCAATTGATTAATTACTCTATAATGAAGGCAAATTATGAAATTTGATGAAATGAAAAAGGACTTACAGGATCTTCAGTTGAATCAAAATCATCAGCATCAGGAACAGCAAGATCTGAATTGGTATTATGATTATCATTGTTATCAAGGGCTTTGTATTTCCAGCTAGGGAGAGTGGAGATTTGGTCATCAGAAGCACCTCTTTCAGCAGATCCGACTTGCATGTTGTAGCCAAGTACAGTGCTAACGAGGGGTACACAACAACATAGCAGCAGAAATAATAGGAATGGAAATGAATAACATAAAGCATTCCAAGCAAGCAGAGAGATGCAGAGCACATGGAGTTTTGGAGCCCTCTGGAATGATCCAAACCGAGAATCAAACACCCATACGTTACCCATTACAAACCATATTGCAAAGAATAGCTCAAGCGAAGTCCTACATTTATTCATCAAATGATAGCACCTGCACATTAGAATAGCTTCAAAATACTACCTTTCAGCAAAATAAGGGCTAAATTACACACACATGGCCTCTCAACTTTGGCTTCATCTTATTTATTAACCTTCAATTCAAAACCGGATATAAAAGTCTTAAACTCTACCCTTTACTAACATAAAAGTCTCTTATGAAAGTAAACGGCTTCAAAATGACTCTTTGACAATCTCAAAACGGACAAATTCAAGAACTAAAGTTATTTAAAACCAAATTTTCAATGGAATGGTAGTTTTAATTTCCAAAATAATCATTTGCGGACCTTTCTCTTTATAAACAACCACTCACTCCTTATCAACAATTGTTTTCTCTCTTCTAAACAATCAACAACTAAAATGAACTTCAAACCAAAAGTTCAATAGTTAAAGTTGTTTACCGTTGTTAAAGGTTAAATTAAATGATTTTAAATGATTTTTTATGTTAGTAACTGGTAAAGCTCGGACTTTTTTTTATGTTTGGTTATGAAGTTTAGTGGCTATAAATATAAAGAAAGTGAAGTCAAAGTTAAGGGGCTATAGATGTAAATTACCACAAAATAAGTGGATAAAGGGGTCAGAAAACAGTATGATACCTGGAATCCTCAGCCTCTCTCTGTTGTTCAACGTCAGAAAGGCCAAAACCATCTCCTTGAGTAATATGAAATTGGCGATAGCGACCGTACAGTATGAGCAGGCTAAGCAAACAACCAATATCATAGCCAACAATCCATATTCTCATAGGCCAAACAGTTTTTTCCCTCTTTGAAATAGCTAACGTGAAAGAGCTCATACTTAATTGAACAAGCAGAGCTATGAATTCCAGCATCATCCAAGTACTAGTATTAAAGGGATTATTACCAAGATTGGATCTTGAACCATTCTGATAATGAAATACTCTTCTCAAGAAGGTGAACCATCTTGCTCTTGATATTCTCATAACCACTCTTATCAAAAAAGTAGCAGGCGGAGGAGTAGTACGAGCAGGCCTATTTCTCATGCTTACAGCTCCACGATCATCGCCTATGGCAGAATTTGATGAAAACGAAATCGAACTACATAGCCGGGTATTCATTTTAGAAAGAAAGGTAAGGGATTTATGCTTTTGAAGTGGTATTTGAAGGTAGAAAGATATGTAAGAACAGCATGAATACTATGTGAATAATCTGATCACAGAAATTGTATTCCAAATTCTACAGGATTAGATTGGAAACAGATTCTGAATGCAAGGTTTTGTTTTGATGATCATGTGAATTCGGTGAGGCAAAAACACAAACACCAGCAGGGCTCAACTGTGGGGACCAAATAACGGTTTTTTGATTCTCTAATATAGCTACTCAAAATTCAAATCAAATGAGCAGAATTGCAGAATCACTCCAGCCCCACAAAAGAAAAACTCAAAAGAGTAGTAAGCAATAAAAGGGGTATGAAAAAATAGGATTGAAAACCCCAAAAGGAAGGAACTTTTCCTCAAAGCTTCGACTTAACAAAGAAATTGAAGCAAATATCCCAAAAAACACACATAAAATTCAGAAAACTGAAGTGGGTATTTAAGAAATCAGCAAAGGGGAAAAACAGAAGTGTAAGCAGAAAGATTATAGATAGGGGGGTTGGAAGAAAAAGACAGGAAGGTGAAGGGTTGGGTTTCAGATGGTGACCAAGAAATGGAGGTTTGCTTTGATTCAAAGGGAAAAAGCAGATATGGTATGGGAGAGAAGCTTGGTAGCTAAAAGCCCTAACCGTTTGCCTAACTTGCCTCTGGTATTTGTTTATGAAGCAAGCAAAGGAGCAGAGCAGCAACCTGCTCTATCAAACTATAAAATTAACAAAGAATAAGGACAAAAGGAAAGATGTTTGCTTTTAAAAGTTAAGCTAATGTCACATTAATTGGATAAGGGGGAAAATAGAAGAGGATAGGACTGTAAATTTGAGTATTAAAATCATTTAATTGAATTGAATTGTGATGATCATGCAATAATCTTAGATTTGGGGGTTTGAATTATGGCGGGTACAGTTATTTGTTTTGTCCTATTGTGTGGGAGGTCGGCCACCTAATATGTCGATCAAGCTCTATAAATTATTGGCTTGGCGACGTCCGATGGCATGCTACGGTATAATAAAATTCCTCCCAGGTGAATGTAAGATTGGTGTGCTGGACCAATTTTATTAGAATCAACTTTTATTTTAATATTATAAAACTTCTCATATAAGTCATTTTGAATAACTTATTTTCTATTATATATTAATCAAACTGAATTTTATAATTAAATATAAATTTAATGAATTAATTAATCACTTTAAATTTTAATTTATAAAAAACAATAGCACTAAAATTATCTATAATAGGAGTAGTTAATGATCGGAAAAGCTAAAATCATTCACAATAGGGGTGGTTCCGCTAGCTAGAAGAGTTAGGCTCCTCTCTCTCCATTGTCATAAATTATTATATTCGCATATAGATAACATAGTGCAATAAATATATAATAAAATCTCTATGATAATATAGGGTTGCAGATAGAGCATGAATTATTCATCCTTTATCGAGAATTCATCACAACGAGAATGAGGAATTTCCATTTATTTTCCTTATGGAGTGGGGATGGAGTGGAAAATTCGCAGATATGAGGATAGGATGGAAACGGAGACCTCTATCTCACCCACCTACAGGATCCCCACCCCACCATATTCCAATGGAGATTCTTTATATATGGAGATTCTTAAAATAGTATATTTATATGAATTTTTAGATATTTATTTTTAGATATAAATATCATATTTGACCATAACGTATGAAATGAAACCATTTTAAATCTAAAGTATGTAAGCAAGATCAATTTCAACTCCAAGTTTCCGAAATTTTGAAAATATTGGTTTAATTGTTAAATGTCATATCGAACTTTTCAAATAAATTTGTCGATAAACTGAAACAGTTTCTTATATTTTGTGTTAATTATTTGCAACCATGTTAATGATATATTGAATATTTTGGATGATTTAATAAAAAAACTGTAATTAATTTATATATGACAAACCTTTGTTTGTAAAAATAATACATAGTTTTTAAATATAATTAAAAATTGAAATGTTACACATTGAAAGAATCTTATTGGTAATTAGCGAGATCTTTTTATTCTAAAAAATCTTTAATCACTTGATAAATAGTAAAATTGAATTAAACTTTTTAATTGTAGAGATAATATCGGACTGTTTTGTGCAATAATAATAAAATTGATTTTCTGATTAACAAAATATAATAATAAAATTGATTTTCTTTATAACATTAAAGATGAAATTAATCCTATCCCTTTAGAAAAAAAAAAGATATTATGTACACTAATAGTAATAAAGAGATCTTTCAAAAAAGAAAATAGTAATAAAGAGATATTTTTATCAAATAGCATAACATCTTGAAACAAGTGATAGATATTTTTGAATTTTTTTTAACTAATTTCTATTTTTTTTAAGTTAACCTTATTAAAAAAACCTTTACCAGTCAAGAATCCTGAAAAAGAAAAAAAAAACAAATAAAAAATATTGAATACAAGAAGTAAAAATACAACCACGAGATGTAAAATCACCAATAAACAAAGGCATCTCGTACCAAATTGTAAATAGTTGTAAATAATAACAACTAAACTAAAGAAAAACGAGAGCGAGAGCGAGTATTTATTTTTCAGTTAAATAGCATGATAAAATTTGCTATATATCCATCCCAAGGTTAATCTCTTCCTATTAATGGAATAATGGACTTGTTTTTGTACAAATTTTGAGCAAATTAATATAATTTGGATGGAATTGCAAGTATCATATTGTTGAATATTTTCACATAAAAATGTCAACTTTTATATTTTTCAATTAGCACAAGGATTAATTATTCATAGTCCCACATCTAGTCTAACCTTAATTTGGTTATGTCAATTTCGTCTAGATTGGTTGATAATTCCAAATAAATTTCTTGTTATGTTCAATGGTGGGTTACGTTGCATCAATTGCTTTTCTATAGAAAATGGTTAATAATTAATTTATACACGCATATAAAATTCATGTGATATTTAATATCTTTTCTTGGAAAATTCCTCCTCCTTTAATATTTAAGGCATGAAAAAAAAAAAAAAACCCAACAAACCTTTACAAAGATCAACATTTGAGGATATATAGAAAGAAGATGAGTGTTTTCTTCTTCTTTCTTTCTTCCCTCTTCTTATCCTCGCCTTTTTCTTTTTCTGTTTGTGTATGTGTTTGTTTAGTTTCTCATTTTATATATTTTAATTTTTTTAGGAGTGGAGGGATAAGTGCTTCAAGTTTGTAGAGGAGAAATTTACAGAAGAATTTACATATTGCTCCATTTATGAAAATTCAAACAACGATAACGAAAATCAAACTCAAATGAAAATACATAAGAATCACTTTTTTACTATTGAGAAATTCCATTAAAAATAAAAAATTTTAGGATTTGTTTGGTTTAGTTGGTACTTAATATTTTTTAATGATAATTGTTAGCTACGAGCTATTGCTAATAGCTATTAAAATATTAATTGATTGATAATTAATATTCGGTTAAGCTATAATAAATTATTATCATTTGAAGACGAAATAACTAATATAGGTTTGTAATATATATATAAGAATTTTATGAAGGGTTGATTAAGGAATTAATTCCTACAGGTTTTTAAAGAGTTGATATTGTCAAGTTGTATTTACTTTCGTAGGTTTTACAGTTTTTCTTACCACGAAGAGTTCCTTTCATTATTTATCTAAAATGACTAAATTTTTGTGAAGGTTGAATACAAAGGCATCAAATTCAAGTATCCATGTAGTTTGAATACAAAGTCATCAATCACATTGAGGGGTGATTAGAATGTGATGAAGAAAGTGAATACCAAATTAACTAAAGATCAAATGCTGACTTTTTTGTTTTAGGGTTTAGGGTAGTACACTGGTGCTCATGTCATTGCTGGAAGGCATGCCCTTGGTACATTCACTAATCAGCTTCAAACTTCCTTCAATGAGCCTCATCTACTTACTGATCCAAGAACTGATCACCAGGAAAGTATTTAGTTTAGGGTTTAGTTGTATTCCAAACGATAGTGATACGACTCTTGTTGAATTATTGTTACAGTCTTGTTGTAAATTTTGATAAAGTTTTGTTTTGATGTCGTGCGGTTATACAGGGGTTTAGCGTTTAAGTACAAAAGAAGGAATAGAAATAACTTATCGGAATGTAAAAGCTGTGTCGTGGGCAGAACCACTGCGTTGAAAACGATTACGGCAGACTCTGATGCAATCTGGAAGTCCGATCGTCAACCAAGATTTACACAGCGAGCGTCGCACTAGTGCACTCTAGGGCGAAGCTTTGGAACAGCAAAATATTTAATTGCCTAGAGAAAAAATCGTAATGGAGATAAAAATTGTAATCGCAAAGTTTCTGTGTCTCTGAACTTCTCAGAGTTCGTGTTTTATTTTGGTATAAAACGAACGTTGTAGTGGACAACGTTTTTGGAGAGAAAAACGTAATGGTTGAGTAAAATCAGGGATAGTGGAGATATGATTTTAACTTGTTAAGAAATAGTCAAAAAGGTTTAAAATATTTAATGGTCAAATAAAAATCGAGCCCAGTCCAGTCGGGCGTCGCGTGAACGAGCGAGCGCGCGCGTGTGGTTTATTTTATAAAACCCACTAAACACAATTTAATAACTCTTTTGGCCCAACCCAATATAAACTCTTCAACCATCTCAAAAGTTTCCCATGTGGGATACTTAAAGTCACAAAAGACAAACAAAGGCTAAAGAGCCATTTTACCAAAATCTCCAATAATCCCCCACAAATGGCTTTACAGCAAAACAGTTTTAAGAACAATAATAAATCTTTTATGGGCAATAAGTTACAGATTTTTAAAAACTTAAGCATCAATATCTTTCGATTGAATTGATACATAGTGATGTGAGGCAACATGTTATAGTTTTAGAAGTGAATTGCTCTTGAACTTCTACAACTCTAACTGAGACCCTCACAACACGTAAAGAAAACCTTTAAACGAAATTTTGTTGTTCCACGATAAAAACAATAGCGCTTTTAATGGCCATGCGCACACCTTGGATCTCATGAGTGCTCTAGAAAGACAGCCCAAAGTCTTTCATAGAAGGCGGCCCACCTTCACACACATGTAGGTGATCTCTATAAGAGACCATTAAGAGTTTCTCATAACTCAACCTCAAAAGGAGCATCCATCAAGTTCATATAAATGAACCACCACACCACGGGCTATGGATTATACACACACTATCAAAAGTCATAGGAATGGGTAAAATATAGTGTATAAAAAGATAGTATGGTTTCGTTTGATCACGTATGGTATCCACCATATTTTCTTTAATCAGTGGGCTTTAGGCCCATTCCCCTCGACGTTTCTAGAACAATTCTTCTAGGTAACCCTTTGGTGAACAGATCAGCTAGATTCTTCTCTGATCTCACAAAATCTAAGGCAATTACCCCATGTTTTAAGAGTTGTCTTGTTGCACTATGTCTAATGCGAATGTGTCTTTTCTTTCCGTTGTAGACACTGTTTTTTTGCAGTACCCATGGCTGCCTGTGAATCACAATGAAGTGAGATAGGTGCATTAGATCTCCCCCACAATGGGATATCTGCTAATAAACTTCTCAACCAATCTGCTTCTTGACTAGCTAGTTCTAGTGCTATAAATTCTGATTCCATGGTTGAGCGTGCAATACAGGTTTGTTTACATGATCTCCAAGAGACGGCACCACCACCCAAAACGAAAACATAACCATTAGTGGAACACACCAAATCATTTTTGGATGACCAGTTTGCATCACTATATCCTTCTAAAACAGCAGGAAATTTATTAAAATGCAAATTAAAGTTCATGGTACCTCTCAAGTATTTAAGTAAATGATGAAGTGCATTCCAATGTTCATCATTTGGATTGTGAGTATATCTACTCAATCTATTTACAGCATATGTAATGTCAGGTCTAGTATGAGTCATTAAGAATATAACACTCCCAATAATCTTAGCATATTCTTCTTGTGAAACACTATGTCTTTTATTTTTAGTAAGACATATGCTAGGATCATAGGGTGTTCTAGCTGGCACTACATCAAAGCTATCAAACTTTTTCAATAACTTCTCAACATAATGTGATTGTCCTAAAGAAAAGCCATTTTCAGCTTTTGTAATTTTGACACCAAGAATTACATCAGCTTTTTCCATGTCTTTCATGTCAAATTGTGATGATAAGAAGGCTTTGGTGTTATTCACTGCTTCTAAATTAGTGCCTAAGATAAGCATATCATCCACATAAAGACATACAATCACATAATTTGATCCAAATGATTTAGAATAAACGCATGTATCTGATCCATTAACTACGTACCCATCAGAAAGTAAAGTGGAGCTAAACTTTTCATACCATTGTTTGGGTGCCTGTTTCAGGCCGTACAATGACTTCCTCAGTTTGCATACCTTATCTTCCTGACCGGGTACAACATTTCCCTCAAGCTGTTGCACATAGATTTCTTCTTCTAAATCACCAATTAGAAAAGCTGTTTTTACATCCATCTGATGTACCACCAAATTATGCATTGCTGCAATTGCAATTAAGATTCTAATAGTAGAAATTTTAGTAACAGGAGAGTAAGTATCAAAATAGTCAATTACTTTCTTTTGACTATAGCCTACGACAACTAATCTAGCTTTAAACTTTTCAATGGATCCATCAAGTCTTCTTTTCCTTTTGAAGATCCATTTAAGTTTTATAGTTTTGGACCCTTTAGGCAAAGAGACTAGATCCCAAGTGTGATTGACCATAATAGAGTCTAATTCATTTTTTATTGCCTCTTTCCAAAAGTTAGCATCTACAGAGGTCATGGCCTCCTTATATGTCTTAGGATCTTCTTCTATTAGATAGGCAGACATAAAAACATCATCTATTCTATCTGAATTTTCTAGCAGAAAAGAGGAAACAAAGTCGGGTCCAAAACTATTAGCTATTTTCCTTCTTTTACTTCTTCTAGGTTCATGTTCACATTCATCATGTTTTTCTAAAGAAATAGAAGCAAGATAATCACTAGCAGATACAGTATTAGAGGGACCAACATCATCACTCACAAGATTTTTCTTTAAAGGAAAAATATTTTCGAAGAATTCTGCATCTCTAGATTCACATATGGTATAGTCATTTAGTGCCATAAATCTAAAGGAAGCACTATTAGAAGCATATCCAATAAAAACACAATCAAAGGTTTTTGGCCCTATGTTGGGTTTTCTAAAAGATGGAAAAGCAACCTTAGCAAGACAACCCCAAACCCTCAAGAAATTTAAATTAGGCGAATACCCCTTCCAAAGTTCATAAGGAGTTTTGTCTAATTTTTTATGAGGAACTCTATTTAAAATATAGCATGCAGACAAAACAGCCTCCCCCCACATATTATCAGGCATACCAGAACTAATCAGCATGACATTCATCATTTTCTTAAGCGTTCTATTTTTCCTTTCCGCTATACCGTTTTGTTGTGGTGTATATGGCGCACTAGTTTCATGTATAATGTCATTTTCCTCACAAATTTTTTTAAGGAAATTAGTTCCGTATTCTCCACCTCTATCAGATCTAAGCCTTTTTATTTTTCTATCTAGCTGATTTTCTACTTCCATTTTATATTTTAGAAACATACTTTCAGCCTCATCTTTTGATCTTAAGAGATATACTTTGGTGTATCTAGAAAAGTCATCAACAAAGGTCATATACCATCTTTTACCACCTCTACTATTGGAATTCTTAAAGTCAGCTAGATCAGAATGAATTAATTCAAGCAATTCAGTACTTCTCTTAGTAACAAATGGAAAGGGCTTCTTGGCAAATTTAGCTTCTACACAAATAGAACATTTTCTTTCATGCTCAGAATTGACAATATCAATAACATGCATATTTTTCAATCTTTTAATAGAAGCATAATTTACATGTCCTAATCTACCATGCCAAACATCCAAAGACTCACATAAGTAAGCATAACCAGAAGAACTTGCATTATTTCCAACAGAGTTAACATAAACAGTGTTCATGATAAAAAAAAAAGCCCATCACCTAGATACCTTTTCCCTACAAAGGTCCCATTCTTAGTAAGAATCGCCTTATCAGCCTCAAAAGTAATTTTTAAACCAGCGTTATTCAATAAACTACCAGAAATGAGATTCCTATGAAGTGAAGGCACATACAGAACATTATTCAATGATAAACTTTTTCCAGAAGTTAATTTGAGTAAGACTGTTCCTTTACCAAACAACACCAGCAGTTGCGGTGTTACCTGTTGGAAATTAGGCTAAGGTATAGCAGCGAAAATATAAAAATTTTAACCTATTTCCATTACCCCTAGGATCCGTTAATCGTTATTTCATATAAAGAGGGATAAGAAGAATTACCTTTTGATGATCAATCTACCGTTGTTAATGAAGTGCCCACAACTCTTCTCCGAGTTCCCAAGCACGAAATAAAACACGGGAAGATTAAGTTAGAATCAACCGTTGAATAGCAACCAAAATAGATTGCCTCTAATTAATCAACACAAGATCAAGGATAAAAGAAATAGATGAAATCAATTGATCGGAAGGAAGCCGTAGAAAATCTCGTCCTCGAACTGGGGGTCGAAAATTCTCTTTCTTTCTTTAGGGTAGGTTTCGAAAATCACTAGCCTTGGATTAGGGTTGAAGGATTTCGAAAATCACATAGTGGGGGGGGGGGGGTATTTATAATCTCTTGTATCTAATCCCTAGTTAGATATAATTAGGTTACTGAATAGGAATTCAATTCGGAATAGAATTCCTAATTATTATCTCATTATATATCTAACATATTAAGGATAATAATAATAACCTTATTGGATAATAATAGGAGTATTATAATCTAATTAAAACTCCTAACTTATTTATCTCTTAATTAATTTAATTCATAATCCTAATCTAATTAGGATTGATTAAAATCAAATTAATTATTCATGTACCATACATGAATTTCGACCCCCCTTATGGTCCATGGGCCTCATTGGGCTCAATTGGGCTTCCATCAATTAATTAACATCTATCTCTCTTTTAGGTTCCAAGTCTTATGTGTGACCCATTAGGTTCCTATTACTATTGGTCGTATGCAACTATTAAATTAATTTTCAAAGAATTATATTTAATCTTTGCATAACGGAATGATGTACAGAGTATGTGATTAGCAAGTCCGTAATCATTCCCCCAGAGCCATAAAAAGACAGGTTGATTCTGTCGTTAACCTTTCCGTATTAGTTACAGTATAATTCGATCCTTTATCAACTACATCCTTGAACTGAATCTTATGACTATGGATGATGTCAAGTCACATATAGCGAGACGTTCGTTTTACTTGTACAGGCCGAGTCAACTCAAATAGATAGGTTAAGTGAAATCTGTATTTCAAGTCTTAAGCTATCACCTTGCAAGGATTTAGAGTCGAGTCTTCCATAAGCGATCCTTGGATGTATCTCCCATTTATCGGGAGTGATAAATGCTCAATCCAATATATAACGATCCCGCAATCACTTCCTATGATACCCAACGTCTACTGTTCACACCCCAGAGTCATCTCTGTTAAGGATCGTGTTACACCAGAGTCAAAGCGTCACATTCCGTAATCCATAATACCAATTAATATTCCTTTGAGTCTGAGGATTAGTTATACCTATTAATACCAATGAGATGAACAGGTGACAAGGATGAATCTACCCATCCTGTTATCTCAAATCGGATCCCCAATCCTAATGAACTACTTTTCATCGGATCCATGTAACTGTCCAGATATCTGTATATATGAAGCTTGTGAGATCAGCTTTCTGTCGGATAGAAGACATTGTTACATGCAAGTCTCAACAGTGATATATCAATCCTAAACATATCATTTGACTTGGGGTGGTTTTAAGTTTATTAGTTTATTATAAAGTTTTGTCTCACTTCATGCTTGTATGAACACTTTATAATCACTTTAAACAAACTTACGGATTTCCTTTTATTAGTCTTTATTTAGTGCTTAAAAGGGATTGCCTTTATATAGTTATAAAACATATATCTTATTAAAACAAATGATATAAAGAACAATTCATTTATATTAAGTTTGTATCCTAGAACAATTGTCTATAGGACACTAAACCCCAACATACTCCCACTTGGACTAAAGCCAATTGTTTCTAAAACTTATCCCAGTAGAAGTTAGATGATGATCATGTACTCTCTGGGTTAAGGGCTTTGTCAACGGATCTGCAAGGTTGTCCTCTGTAGGTACTCTTTCTATTCTCACATCTCCTCTAGCCACAATCTCTCTTATGATGTGGTATCGCTTAAGGTAATGCTTGGACGCATTATGAGACCGTGGTTCCTTTGCTTGCGCAATGGCTCCATTGTTATCACAATACAGTGTAATGGGATTTACAATGTCAGGCACCACACCAAGTTTTGTAATGAACTTTCTTATCCAAACCGCTTCCTTTGCTGCTTCCGCAGCTGCGATATACTCTGACTCGGTCGTAGAGAAAGCTACGCTTCCCTGTTTGGAACTCTTCCAACTGACCGCACCCCCATTCAAGATAAACAGGTATCCTGATTGGGATTTAAAATCATTCTCATCTGTGAGATGACTTGCGTCTAAAAATCCTTCTATTTTCAGATCACCTTCTCCGTACAGTAGGAACATATCTTTAGTTCTTCTCAAGTACTTAAGAATGTTCTTGACGGCAATCCAATGCTCGTCTCCCGGATTTCCTTGGTAACGACTCGTTACAGATAACGCGAACGCTACGTCAGGTCTAGTGCATAGCATAGCATACATAATCGAACCGATTGCGCTGGTGTACGGGACTACAGCCATGCGTCTTTTGTCATCATCGGTTTTAGGACATTGATGATTGTTTAACTTTACTCCATGTAGCATGGGTAAGTTACCTCGTTTCGATTCAAGCATGCTAAACCGATTTAGCACCTTTTCAATGTATGTAGCCTGTGAAAGACTAAGCAGTCTTCTCGGTCTATCTATGTAGATCTTTATAAGTAAGACCACGTTAAGTCTAAGATAGAGTTATCCACGATTATCTCTGAAAGATTGAGATATAGGATATCTCGGTTTAGAGTTAAGAGACTTTGTGTAAGATTTATATAATATAGCCTTCTATTTCGACCTTTTTTACATATTCTATCGAAATAATCCTCCCATGTGATTAGCAGGCCCAGCGAATTCTCCGGAAAAACTCCATTAGGTACAGTATATAAGCTGCTTCACCAAGGTCTTTCATTGAGAAGTTACCAGATAACCATACTTTTACCGACTGTAGTAGAGCAATGTCATTTCCCATTAATATATCTTCCACATATAGTATGAGAAATGCTATAGAGCTCCCACTTGCTTTCTTGTAAATGCAAGCTTCTTCGCAATTTTGTTCGAAACCAAATTGTTTTATGGTTTCGTCAAAACGCTTATTCCAGCTTCTCGATGCTTGCTTGAGTCAATAAATGGATCTCTGAAGTTTGCAAACTTTCTTTGCATCCTTTGATATGAAACCTTCAGGTTGCATCATATATACATCCTCAAGCAGGTTTCTGTTTAGGAAAGCTGTTTTCACATCCATTTGCCAAATCTCATAATCGTAGTGAGCGGAAATAGCAAGCATGATTCTGATTGATTTGGACATAGCCACATGAGAGAAAGTTTCGTCATAATCAATTCCTTGCTTCTGACGATATCCTTTCGCTACTAACCTAGCTTTGTAGGTGCTAACCTTTCCATCCACGTCAGTCTTCTTTTTGAAGATCCACCTGCACCCAATGGGTTTTATCCCTTCGGGTGGATCAACCAAAGTCCACACTTGGTTAGTATACATGGAATCCATTTCAGAATCCATGTCCTCAAGCCATGCTTTAGAATCTGGACTAGTAAGAGCCTCTTCGTAGTTTTCAGGTTCATCGTCTAACACGGGAACCTCATTATCATCTCCCACTAGAAAACCATATCTAACTGGGAGTTCACGAACTCGTTGTGATCTACGAATAGGTGGCACTGGAGTCTCATCTAATGGGACTACTTCGGGTACCTCAACCGCCTCCGTTGTTTCAGTCGGTGTTTCTTCTTCTTGAACTTCGTCAAGTTCAATCATGCTTCCCTTTTGTGTTTCTTCGAGAAACTCTTTCTCTAAGAAGGTTGCGTGCCTGGATACTATTACTTTCTGATCATCTGGATGATAGAAGTAATATCCCTTAGTTTTCTTAGGGTATCCAATGAAGAAACATTTATCAGATTTCGAATCTAGTTTGTCGGACGCAATGCGTTTGACAAACGCTGAACAACCCCATACTCTCATAAATGAAAACACGGGTTTCCTACCAACGAACAATTCATATGGTGTGGAAATAGCGGATTTAGTTGGTACTCGGTTTAGGGTGAAGAGGGCAGTTTCTAAGGCATAGCCCCAGAACGTCTTTGGAAGTAAGGCCATGCTCATCATGGATCGTACCATATCTAGTAAGGTACGGTTTCTCCTCTCGGATACACCATTGTGTTGTGGTGTATAGGGAGGTGTCCATTGTGAGCATATCCCACATTCAGTTAGATAATTCAGAAAATCATCTGAAAGATATTCGCCACCTCGATCAGATCGAAGCGTCTTTATTTTCTTTCCTAATTGATTTTCTACTTCATTCTTGAAGCATTTGAATTTCTCAAAAGCTTCTGATTTGTGCTTCATCAAGTAGATGTAACCATATCGGGTATGGTCATCTATGAAGCTTATGAAGAATCTGAATCCTCCTCTTGCTTGGACTGATATAGGACCGCATACATCTGAATGAATGAGTCCTAGAGTGTCTGATACACGCTCACCTTTATTGCTAAAGGGTGTCTTTGTCATTTTACCTTTTAAACATGATTCGCATGTTTCCAATGATTCGGGATCGATTGGATCTATAAGCCCATCCGAATGTAGCTTTAGCATGCGTCTCTTGTTTATATGGCCTAAATGACAACGCCACAAGTAAGTTGAATTATCTAGCTTATGTCTTTTGGTATCAATTGCGAAAATAGAAATTTTGTCATCTAACACATAAATCCCATTTTGTGATATTCCTGAAAAATAAAAGATCGAATCTTTATAAAAATCGCAATGTTTGTCTTTTATTGAAATATGAAAACCGTCGTCAACAAGACGGCTAATAGAAATAATGTTGCGAGACATTTGTGGAACATACAAACAGTTCCTTAATTCTATTACAAGCCCAGAGGGAAAATTCAAAACATAATCTCCAATTGCGAGGGAGGCAACTCTTGCTCCATTTCCTACTCGCAAGTTTATGCTTTCTTTCTTTAGTTCCTTAGTCTGTTTTAGCTCCTGCATATTTGTACAAATATGAGATCCACATCCAGTATCAAGTACCCAAGATTCAGACTGTGAAACTGTATTTATTTCAATATAAAACATACCAGATGTTGAAGTACTGCTATTTCCCTTCTTGAGGGAGGTTAGGTACTCCATGCAGTTCCTCTTCCAATGCCCGTCTTTACCACAGAAGTGGCACTCTCCTTTGGGCTTCTTCACTTCCTTTCCCTTAGTTTTGTTGGGCACGGCTTTCTTACCTTTCTTGGGATGTTTAGGATTGGGAGAATTCCCTTTCCTCTTTTTTGATCCCTCTATGACAAGAGCCGGTATGGCTTTGTCTTTCTTCATATTGGGCTCAACTGACTTGAGCATATTTGCAAGCTCTTCGAGAGAGGTTTGCAAGTCATTCATCTGATAGTTCATAATGAACTGTGAATAACTCTCTGGGAGGGATTGAAGAATTAAGTCTATGCTTAATTCGTTATCCATCGTAAATCCAATACTAGAAAGTTTGGTAATGTAGCCAATCATCTTGACACAATGTGTCATGACAGATGTGCCCTCTTGCATCCTGCAACGATATAGCAACTTAGATATCTCGTAGCGTTCGCACCTGGTCTGTTTCCCAAACAATTCCTTTAGGTGCATGATGATGGAATAGGCATCCATTTCCTCATGTTGCCTTTGTAATTCCGGTATCATCGATGCAAGTATGATGCATCCGGCATGATCATCATCAGCCTTGTGCTTCTGGTAAACATCAAATTCCTCAATGGGAGCATCATCAGCAGGGAGAGGGGGTATCGATGTATCAAGTACATACCCTATTTTATCGAACTTCAAAACGATTTTGAGGTTACGAAACCAGTCGGTGAAGTTTGAACCATTCAATTTGTTATCGGTAAGAATGTTTTGCAGATTGGTGTTAGTCATGATTTTAAGAGTGTGTTTAATTAAACCTGAGAGTGAGAAAGAGTAAACATATTGTTGAAACACCTTTCCACATAATTTTGATTTGACAAAATTGTTTAAGTATAATTAAAAACATATTCTAAACACACTAAGTTTAAATGCTTTGATTTATTCTACTAATGTGTTTGTTCAATGTTGAGTTAAAAATTGCTTATAAGACATAAGGATTAAAAGGCCCAAGCTCAATACAAGAGTCAAAGCCCAAGTCAAACTGTTCAAGACAACTCGGCCCATGAGTGTCAAAATGTTGTCGTTATGGACAAAACGCAACTCAGCGGAAGAAGGATCTAGAAGACCTTCAGGGAACAACTTCGGAACGAAGCTGCTGAGTTGATTCGACAAAGCGTACAAGACAGCAGCTGGCTAAGGAAAACTTCCAGACAAAGTGTTTCCACTTTGGGTAAAGTTCAGACGACACAGTATGTTGTCTAGTTGACATTACCATAAATGGAGAGACACTCTGCCGAGCTGACCAAAAGCTGACCGAGGACAGAAAATACTCAAATCTGATTGGCCGAGAGCTCTGAGCAAGTCAGGATGACAACAATAGGAAGCCGTTTCCCTCCAACGGTTATTTCGAAATTCAAAATGACCGATGCCTCAAGACGTCTCTATAAATAGTGCCATCAGAAGCTTCATTCAACACAGAACTTAATCAAGCCATTATGCTGACCAAATTTCTACGCAAGTTCTGCAAGCAAAAAGCAAAGCAATCTTACACTATATTTCATATCTTTTGTGTAAAAGTCTAGAGTGATTATTCAATCATCTAAGGTGTCTTAGCAATCATTGTTTAGGACAAACACTTATCATTTTTAGAGATTAGAAAGGAGAGGCTGAGTACTCGGTTTTAGTACTCAACGAGAGATTAGGATTGAGTAGAGGTATAGAGGAAGGTACTCTTGTTATACTCAGCGTCCGTTAGAATTACTACACTTGGATCTCTTCGGTCCAGTCCAGCCGCTGAGTCTGGGTGGAAGAAGATTTTCCTTGGTCATTGTAGATGACTTCTCTCGGTACACTTGGGTCATCTTGCTGAGTAGCAAGGATGAGACCTTTGAGACATTTTCAAATTTGGTTAGAAAAATTGAAAATGATAAAGACCTAAAATTGGCTCACATCCGAAGTGATAATGGTGGAGAATTCAAAAACCAAAAGTTTGTTGAATTCTGTGAAGCCAGCGGCATTGACCACAATTTTTCTGCTCCTAGAACACCTCAACAAAATGGGGTTGTTGAAAGGAAGAACAGAACTCTGGTTGAAATAGCCATGACAATGATGGATGAGCATAGGCTTCCAAAGTACTTTTGGGGAGAGGCTGTTAACACAGCGTGCTATATTCTTAATATGGCTCTAGTTAGACCTATATTAAAGAAAACCCTCTATGAACTTTGGAAAGGACGAAAGCCCAACATTGGATACTTTCGTGCCTTTGACTGTAAATGTTTTATTTTGAATACCAAAGATAGCTTAGGAAAGTTTGACTCAAAAGCTGATGAAGCTATCTTTTTAGGCTACTCAACAAACAGCAAAGCATACAGAGTTTTCAATAAACGAACTCAAACTTTAGAAGAGTCAGTACATGTTGAGTTCGACGAGACTAACCCTGCAGGTAGATACCAGCCACTGACCGAGGATGATCCACACTCAGTAACCGCTGACCAAGAACCAGCTGCTGAGTCATTCACTAAAAGACTGACCCAGAGTAAGAGTGAACCTAAGATTACTTTCACTGACCAGTCTACTTCTGCAGAGATTGTTGAAACACAGACAGCACAAGACATCAATCTACCTAAAGAGATAAGGATTCCAAGAGGGCACTCAGAGAGTGCAATCCTTGATTCTGCTGGGAATACCCTGATGACGAGGAATCAACTCAGGAGGTACCTCAGCAATGTAGCCTTCGTCTCAGTTCAGGAACCTAAGAACTTTGCTGATGCTGAGGAAGATGAATTCTGGATGAGCGCAATGAAAGAGGAACTTGACTAATTCAGAAGAAACGATGTATGGGAGCTAGTGCCACATCTAAAGAGTCAGAAGACCATTGGAACAAGATGGGTCTTCCGAAACAAGCTGGATGAGCAAGGAAACGTAGTCAGGAACAAAGCAAGGCTTGTAGCTTAGGGCTACAGTCAGCAAGAAGGTATTGACTACGGTGAGACCTTTGCCCCAGTGGCGAGGCTAGAAGCTATTAGGATCTTATGTGCATATGCATCTTACATGAACTTTAAATTATTCCAAATGGATGTTAAGAGTGCATTTCTTAATGGAGTTATAAACGAGGAAGTTTATGTTAATCAACCTCCAGGGTTTGAGGATCCAAAATTCCCAAACCACGCTTATAAACTCAAAAAGGCTCTGTACGGCCTCAAGCAAGCACCATGTGCTTGGTATGAGAGGCTGACCAGTTTCCTGCTGACTAGAAATTATGTCAGGGGCAAAGCTGATACAACCTTATTCATTAAGAGAAATGGTAAAGATACCCTGCTGGCTCAAATTTATGTTGATGATATAATATTTGGTGCAACTAACGAATCAATGTGCAAGGAATTTAGCAAACAAATGCAGACTGAGTTTGAAATGTCGATGATGGGAGAACTCAACTTCTTCCTCGGACTTCAAATAAAGCAAGGAAAGAATGACATCTTCATCAGTCAAGCTAAATATGCCAAGGAGATATTAAAGAAATATGACTTGGAAAATTGCAAGCCAATATCCACTCCTATGGGCACTGACACTGTCCTCTGCGCTGACGAAAATGCTAAGTCAGTAGACAGCAAATTGTATCGATGTATGATAGGCTCTCTACTTTACTTAACAGCCAGTAGACCGGACATTCAGTTCTCAGTATGCTACTGTGCTAGATATCAATCTAACCCTAAGGAATCTCATTACATAGCTGTAAAAAGAATCCTTAGATACTTGCAAAGCTCAGTGAACGCAGGTTTATGGTATCCCAACACACATGGCTTTACACTCGTTGGATACACTGACGTTGACTATGGTCGAGACAAGCTAGAACGAAAAAACACCTCTGGAGGATGTCATTTCTTAGGAAGCTGTCTAGTATCTTGGTTCAGCAAGAAGCAGGCGTCAGTAGCCTTGTCTACCACTGAAGCTGAGTACATTGCTGCTGGTCATTGTGTTGCTCAAGTCCTATGGATTAAGCAACAGCTTGGAGACTATGGTGTTCAAACAAAGACAATTGAGGTCAAATGCGACAACAAAAGTGCAATTGATTTATCAAAGAACCCAATTCAACACAGCAGAATGAAGCATGTCAGCATAAGGCATCACTTCATTAGAGACCATGTACTCAAAGGTGAGATAAAGCTGACCTACGTCCCAACGGATGAGCAGCTTGCGGATATCTTCACAAAGCCACTGGCTCGTGAATAGTTCAGCATACTGAGAGAAGCCATTGGTATGTTTAATCCTCTTCAGTAAATTCCTGTTCTAAAATATAAATTTATGCTGAGTGAATTACTATGCTGAATGATTTATGCAAATGCATGCTGAGTGATTGTTATGCTGAGTACTTAACACAAAATACACATCAATACTGAGTCAATATGCACACCGAGTAGTTATCTCAAACTGAGAAATCATCCTTTCATATACTACTGACCACTCAGAATCCAAAACACTTAGTATTCTAAACGCTGAGTGTTAGATCCATTGCATTAAATGCAAAAGCACGCGTATAGCCACCTAGGATAATGTATGCGTCGAATGTGTCATAAAAGCCAGGATCCTTGTCGATTGACAATCCCAAGGCAAAACTGACACATGGATTCGATAAGATCCACACTTCACCGCTATAAATAATGGGTAAATCCCCATTCTTTATTCTCTTTACACCTACCGAATTCTAAGGCAAAGCTTTCTCTCTAAAAACTCTCAAAGCTTCCCAAACTTGTTCTGAAACTATGACTAAAGTTTCCATCAACATCTCCGGTGCCGGTCACCCTAAGACCAGCTCCGATGAACCCTCCAGGCAAACTTCTGTGCCTGAAACTGCCAAGGTCACTACGCCGAGTAAAGGAAAAACTGCGCAAGCTACCTCCTCCAAAGGAAAACCGACCAAAACCAGAACCTATACCAAGGTTTTCGGTAATATTAGCGAATGGAAAGTGGACTTCTCTTGATGGGTCTCTGAGTCCTTCGTGACTTCCGAGCAACCCTTCTGCGAATGGATATCGCAAAATGGATGGACCGAGCTGTTCTCTATTAGGGATCACACCTATCCTGACCTAGTAAGGGAATTCTACAAGAACCTCCAAGTCGCTGATGATAACCAGCACTGTCTGGCAACAATAGTAAGGGGCAAAACGATTTTCATCAATCCCGCCTATTTGGCGAATTTGCTGAAGTTGAAAAGTGAAGGAGCAAAGCTGAGAAGATCTGGAGATCATGAAGGTACTGGGTACGAAGTCACCTTCTGTAAACCTGAAGGTCACTCATGAGAAGTCTCCAGTTCCTCTATGGGTCAGCATCAAAAGATGGCTCACTATCTGCTGTCCTACTTCATTTATCCTAAGATCAACTGCACCACCTCAGCAACGAACTTTGAGCAATGCTTCATATGGCATATGCTGACATACAAACCGATCAACATGCCTGTATTCCTGATTGCTGGGTTCCTACGAAGCACTGGAACTCTAAGGCTGGGCTCGCTCATCACCAGGATCCTCATTGATCGTCAAATAGACCTAACTGATGAAGTTAAAGCTAGAGGATCTGAAATCACAGCAGCTTCGCTGAGGGCTTTGAAGTTCAATCAGCCTCTGAAGAAAGGAAAAACTGCTGCTGCTGGTGAACAACAAGCTGAGGAAACAGCTGTCCTGAAGAAAGGGAGAAGAACTAAGGCTCCAGCTGCCCGCAAGAGGAAAGCTGTTGAGACCACTTCAAAGAAAGCAGAGCCTAAGGCAAAGAAGCCTAAGTCAGTTGCTGAATCAGGTCAGGAGAGACCTAAGTCAGCTGAGAAAAGGAGCAGGCAAGATGAGCCTGAAATTGAGGAAAGACAAGATGCTGATGTGCAGCCTCAAAAGAAGTAGAAGTCTTCTTCACTGACTCCCATTGATGTTATCCCTACTGACGTCATTATTCCTGGTGACTCTCACTACACACAGTGTCTAGGAACTGTAGCTGAGCATCAAGAAGATGAGGTGCATTTGGACGATCAGTTCATTGCACAAGTTGAGGAAGAGCTAGATGGTGACAGTTCAGAAGATGACGAAGAAGAAGAAGAGGCCAGCGGTCAGGATGACGCTGAGGACAATGAGGAAACAACCAGTGAGGTTGAAGCTGAGCAAGCCAATACTGAGTTGGCTGCTGGAGAAGAACAAGAACATGACCAACACAATGTTGATCAGGTACAAGAACAAGCTGACCAGCTTAATGCTGATCAAGAAGCTGATCAAGAAGAAACTTCTCCATCTCACTCAGGAGAGTCTATTCAAGCTGACCCTCCTCCTCCTCACAGAAGAAGATTGGTTAAGGCAAGTCAGAAGACAGTCAGTGACATTCCTGCTCAAGTCAGCACTGATAGCATAAGAATTACCTCTTCTCCACTCAACATATCTGCCAATCAATCAGTTCTACCAGAACCTCAAGTGCAGATTGGAACCACACTTCCAGTCACTGACCACGTCATTCCCTTGACTCCTCTTCCAACAGGTCATACTGATGTCACTGGACAACTTAATGAAGGCTCTCAAACCTACTTAAATGCCACTGAGTCTGGCAAAAGAATAATCGACTCAGTGCAAGCATTGAACAACGACCTTCAACAAACTACTCCTCCTGCTGCTGGGTCTTCCACTATTGAGACAACTCAGCTTTCCCAAGTCACTCAGCTTCTCAACGAAGTTAAGGGATTCAAGGATTTGCTGAATGTCATCATTACCTTTCAAGCACAGCAAGCTAAGCAGGATTCCATTGCAAAGCTGGCTGAGATCCAGCTGACAACAGTTCAACATCTCAATGCTCTTCACGAACAAGTTCAGACTTTGTCAGCTGCGAACACATGCTATGCTACTTCTGATGAAGTTAAAATGCTCTTTGCTCAGCTTCACACCGAGCAAATCAAAACCAACGAGCAAATGGTCTCCTATTCTCAGTGCTCAGTGGAGCAAATTGGTGAGGCCGTTCGATTGCTGAATCTGAACAAGCAAGAGATGGATACTGACGCTATTAAGCAAAATGAAATGCTGTCTATCACCAGACAAACCTTCAACCACATACGTCACAACAATATTCAACGTCAATACTATGACACCTACTTACTCAAAACATTCCATCAAGTCATTGCTGGTCTGACCGATGCACTTACATGGATAGGCAAATCTCAAGCCTTCACAGTCAGCATGATCAGCGCTGTTGAGCTTAAAATACCCACCGAGGTCTCAGATAATGGAGTGGCTATTTTTTATGGTGTCAATGAAAGCGCCGACTTAAAGCGCTGTCCACAGAACTGACCAGAGTCGTCTTAACCGACGCCTTTAGGATTCCTCCTCCCGATGCTGACAAAATGGGGGAGAAAGAACAAGCGAGAACACAGCATGAGTCTAGTCAGTCCAAATAGAAGAGAAAGAAATAGATATAGGCTAGCTCAGTATAGGCTAAGTATGTAGTCTCTATACCTGTCTTGAACTTTTGTTTGTAAACGCTGACTACCTATATTAAATATCAATACTTGCATCTTCTGTTCAAACCATGAGTTATGAATTATTTTTATACGATGCTGTGTATTATGTCATTATGTATCTTCAATTGAATCAGCTATGTTTAATGCTTATAAAATTTAATGATTGAATCCAATGCTAATAACATGTTTGACACTGACTTATATGCTTATATAATATTGTCTTATAAGACTCATTGAACAACAAATTACTCAGCGCTCTCTGAATGCTATAACTTCTTCTTAAACACTGAGTAAAATAGAATATGTTCCATGAGCTGACCTATATCTGAAAACTGACCTTAGACTTACTCGATTAAACCTTTAAATGTTTAGAGTAAAACTAAGTCAGTATCTCAACCCTTACGGGGGAGTTTGCTAAGTTATATTAGGTCAACTATCATGGGGGAGCTCAATACTGAGTTCCTCGCTGAATAGTTTTGCCAACATCAAAATGGGGGAGTTTGTTGAAACACCTTTCCACATAATTTTGATTTGAAAAAATTGTTTAAGTATAATTAAAAACATATTCTAAACGCACTAAGTTTAAATGCTTTGATTTATTCTACTAATGTGTTTGTTCAATGTTGAGTTAAAAATTGCTTATAAGACATAAGGATTAAAAGGCCCAAGCTCAATACAAGAGTCAAAGCCCAAGTCAAACTGTTCAAGACAACTCGGCCCATGAGTGTCAAAACGTTGTCGTTATGGACAAAACGCAACTCAGCGGAAGAAGGATCTAGAAGACCTTCAGGGAACAACTTCGGAACGAAGCTGCTGAGTTGATTCGACAAAGCGTACAAGACAGCAGCTGGCTAAGGAAAACTTCCAGACAAAGTGTTTCCACTTTGGGTAAAGTTCAGACGACACAGTATGTTGTCTAGTTGACATTACCATAAATGGAGAGACACTCTGCCGAGCTGACCAAAAGCTGACCGAGGATAGAAGATACTCAAATCTGATTGGCCGAGAGCTCTGAGCAAGTCAGGATGACAACGACAGGAAGCCGTTTCTCCCAACGGTTATTTCGAAATTCGAAATGACCGATGCCTCAAGACGTCTCTATAAATAGTGCCATCAGAAGCTTCATTCAACACAGAACTTGATCAAGCCATTATGCTGACCAAATTTCTACACAAGTTCTGCAAGCAAAAAGCAAAGCAATCTTACACTATATTTCATATCTTTTGTGTAAAAGTCTATAGTGATTATCCAATCATCTAAGGTGTCTTAGCAATCATTGTTTAGGACAAACACTTATCATTTCTAGAGATTAGAAAGGAGAGGCTGAGTACTCGATTTTAGTACTCAGCGAGAGATTAGGATTGAGTAGAGGTATAGAGGAAGGTACTCTTGTTATACTCAGTTGCTAAGAGTGTAAAAGGTTTGAGGCTCTACCTTTAAAGAGCTCAGTAGAGGATTCGAAAGCTCGGAACGTGTTCCGGGGACAGGACGTAGGCTTAGAAGCCTAACCTGGATAAATCTGCTGAGTAACGTATTTCTTACCTTAAACTCCTTATATATATTGCTTGCTTAAATAACCAAAAACTGACCAAGTAAAGAGGTCAAGCTGAGTTGTGCGCATCAAACATCTGAGCTCAGGAATAGACTCTAAGTGCTATCTCCTGACTCAAGTCAAGAAACTGACCTAGTCACCAGTTGACTAAGCTAGTATCTTACTGTTTACTCAGCGCCGCTGTTAAAACCTTTTCTCTTAAGAAAAGAAGTCTGCTCTAAGTTTTAAAAAGTTTAAATAGTTCCTAACCCCCCCCCCCTTTGGAACTATACTTGTAATATTATAAGGGACCAACACATATGTCATTCATTTGCTTAAAATATATCAATCTAAAATTATAGGCCTTTTAGTTTATTTTAGATTGCTCCCACTATTTTGCCAAATTAATAGCCCTCCATATTAATTCGAAGAATTTCGCAAATCCTTTAGTGAGCTAGGATCCTAACTCCTGAGATTTCGCCTTGAGTTTGCTCAACAAGCTAGTCTCATTTGTTAGGTAGATTCATGTAATCAATCACATCTTTAATGTGATTCCTAGGTTATTGGGTTACTAACCACATTAGTAACTAATATGCTATTCATATTAATCCCAACCATATTGCCCATTAGTTTATGACAACATGAGTTTGCTCATCCAATTATCATAATCTAATTTAAGTATTATCCCATATTCATGAAAAGTAATTTTCGATAATTCAGGTGTTACCGTAAGACCCCGAGCTTGAGTTTTCTCAACAACCCAAAGGCTCCCAGTACTGCCGGCTGAATTATAATATTAGGGAGGGGCAACCGATTTTAATAACTTGTTTATTTACTTAACTTTTTAATGAGGGATTTTATTTTAGGTCTCATAATCTAACTTAGTCTTGATTTGCTTTAGCATACATCAGACACATACATTCACATACATTGGCGTTATGGACATATCATCTAAATTATTCCGTCGAGCCAGAGACGGAATAAAAGGGAAAACCTAAGGAATACTAACTATTACATATTTCTCTTTAGGTCTTCCGTCTTTTCCATGCCGCCTTGAAATTACATATTAATTTCTATACTACTAAAGAAAACTTCAATGGAATTGAAGGGAATTAGATGAGAGGAGAAATTACAATAGATAGTAGAAAGGCAGGACTCGCAGGCCCTATTTCAAAAAATACCAAAAGACAAAAAGAGGGTCCAAATATGTCCATAACTCCAAACATGCATAGACTCAATTAAATAAATTTAATTGGTTGATTACATAACTATTTTATGTAATATTTAGGTTAATCACATTAACTTATTAAATTAACTTTCATCTAATTTTACTTCTAATAGTTTCATATCTTTATATTAATCCTTAGATTAATATAACTATACAAAACGTCAATTATGCACGTCCCAATTATTTTGATTTCAATTCATTTAACATTTTGATTTACAAATTGGTAAAACAAACTTTTAAACAAATTTTCATTCGATAATCAAAACAGAAAACTATCAATTTCTGAAACATATATATTCAAATATATATAAAAACCGATTTTAAACAATTTAAAATTCAAGTGGGTCTCAGGCCGGACCCGAGAGTGGGCTGCTGCCGATTGGCAGCAGCCCTAGGACGGCTGAACCGCCACTGCCGCCGCGCGACAGCGGCCAGTCGCGTCGCGAGGCGCGACTCGAGCTGCTGTCGCAATTTTTTTTTATAATAATTTTAAATATATATATATATCGGTTCTAAAACGGTTTTAAAACGATTTTCAGAAAATAGGAAAAACTACTATAGATTTCCGTTTTATCTTTAGAATTAATAAAACTGATTTTATCAATCTAACTATAAAACTAATAGATTTTGTTATGATGATTATCAACCAAAATAATTAGGAACATACACATAATCTATTTTAATTAACAATTAATTAAAACTTATTTATCTTTAGAATCAATTAATCAAAACAATTTGTTAATTAATCCTAACTATAAATATTTATTCAATCCTATTGAAAAACTTCTAAATTTTCATATATGAAATAACGGATTTAACGATGGCTTTGATACCACTGTTGGAAATTAGGCTAAGGTATAGCAGCGGAAATATAAAATTTTTAACCTATTTCCATTAACCCTAGGATCCGTTAATCGTTATTTCATATAAAGAGAGATAAGAAGAATTACCTTTTGATGATCAATCTACCGTTGTTAATGAAGTGCCCACAACTCTTCTCCGAGTTCCCAAGCACAAAATAAAACACGGAAAGATTAAGTTAGAATCAACCGTTGAATAGCAACCAAAATAGATTGCCTCTAATTAATCAACACAAGATCAAGGATAAAAGAAATAGATGAAATCAATTGATCGGAAGGAAGCCGTAGAAAATCTCGTCCTCGAACTGGGGGTCGAAAATTCTCTTTCTTTCTTTAGGGTAGGTTTCGAAAATCACTAGCCTTGGATTAGGGTTGAAGGATTTCGAAAATCACATAGTGGGGGGTATTTATAATCTCTTGTATCTAATCCCTAGTTAGATAGAATTAGGTTACTGAATAGGAATTCAATTCGGAATAGAATTCCTAATTATTATCTCATTATATATCTAACATATTAAGGATAATAATAATAACCTTATTGGATAATAATAGGAGTATTATAATCTAATTAAAACTCCTAACTTATTTATCTCTTAATTAATTTAATTCATAATCCTAATCTAATTAGGATTGATTAAAATCAAATTAATTATTCATGTACCATACATGAATTTCGACCCCCCTTATGGTCCATGGGCCTCATTAGGCTCAATTGGGCTTCCATCAATTAATTAACATCTATCTCTCTTTTAGGTTCCAAGTCTTATGTGTGACCCATTAGGTTCCTATTACTACTGGTCGTATGCAACTATTAAATTAATTTTCAAAGAATTATATTTAATCTTTGCATAACGGAATGATGTACAGAGTATGTGATTAGCAAGTCCGTAATCATTCCCCCAGAGCCATAAGAAGACAGGTTGATTCTGTCATTAACCTTTCCGTATTAGTTACAGTATAATTCGATCCTTTATCAACTACATCCTTGAACTGAATCTTATGACTATGGATGATGTCAAGTCACATATAGCGAGACGTTCGTTTTACTTGTACAGGCCGAGTCAACTCAAATAGATAGGTTAAGTGAAATCTGTATTTCAAGTCTTAAGCTATCACCTTGCAAGGATTTAGAGTCGAGTCTTCCACAAGCGATCCTTGGATGTATCTCCCATTTATCGGGAGTGATAAATGCTCAATCCAATATATAACGATCATGCAATCACTTCCTGTGATACCCAACGTCTACTGTTCACACCCCAGAGTCATCTCTGTTAAGGATTGTGTTACACCAGAGTCAAAGCGTCACATTCCGTAATCCAGAATACCAATTAATATTCCTTTGAGTCTGAGGATTAGTTATACCTATTAATACTAATGAGATGAACATGTGACAAGGATGAATCTACCCATCCTGTTATCTCAAATCGGATCCCCAATCCTAATGAACTACTTTTCATCGGATCCATGTAACTGTCCAGATATCTGTATATATGAAGCTTGTGAGATCAGCTTTCTGTCGGACAGAAGACATTGTTACATGCAAGTCTCAACAGTGATATATCAATCCTAAACATATCACTTGACTTGGGGTGGTTTTAAGTTTATTAGTTTATTATAAAGTTTTGTCTCACTTCATGCTTGTATGAACACTTTATAATCACTTTAAACAAACTTACGGATTTCCTTTTATTAGTCTTTATTTAGTGCTTAAAAAGGATTGCCTTTATATAGTTATAAAACATATATCTCATTAAAACAAATGATATAAAGAACAATTCATTTATATTAAGTTTGTATCCTAGAACAATTGTCTATAGGACACTAAACCCCAACATTACCCATGTAAACGCACTCTCCATCAGCAGCATCCTTAAAATGATGAAACAGCTCCCTGTTTGAACATAAGTGTCTGGTAGCTCCGGTATCCAGCACCCAGTCAGTTTTATTTTCCACCAAGTTCGACTCTACCACCACAGCAGTAATGATTTCATCGTTCTCCACCAAATTGGATTGTCCGGTAGGCTTTGTGTTAGCATTTTGATTTGAATTCTGTTGGTTCTTCCTTTGGAAACATTGAAATGCTCTGTGTCCGGGTTTTCCACACACAAAGCATTCAACCTTTCGCTTTTGGACCTTTCCATGCTTGAAAGACTTATTCTGTTTGAAGCCTTTTTGGGACTTGTTTGCATGTCCTTTTGATCTGTCTTTTGAAATCACAGCAGATTCAACCACATTAGCATTAATAGAAACAGAAATAGAGGAAAGTTGCTTATCTTTCATTCTGTTTGCTTCTTCAGTTCGCATATGACTAACAAGCTCCTGCAGGCTGAAACCTTTCTTTTTGTGCTTTAGATGGTTTCTGAAGTCACTCCAGGAAGGAGGGAACTTCTCCAGCAGAACATTGGCTTGAAGCATATCGCACCTATTCATCCCCTCACTGAGAACTTCAGCAACAAGGTTCTCATATTCGTGAATCTGATCAATGATTGGTTTCTGGTCAACCATCTGATAATGTAACTGTCACACCCGACCCTAAACGACCTCAATCGGCATCGGGCGTGAAATAGAAAGATAATAATCAATACTTAGGAGTCTCCAATTTATCCACATATCATTACATTACAATGGCAATACCAAAGTTCTAATCATAATTCTAACAATAAGTAGCCAAATTCCAAACCTCGCCTAATCGGGCGGTAACCTTCTCTATATCCTTTACTTTCTCACCTAAAAACATTAAAACATTTAAAAAGGTGAGGCAAAAATCTCAGTAAGAAACTATCAGCTATAAAAATCAGCTTTACTTAACATAACTACATATATACCTTTAGAAAGGGATTTAATCAAAACCTTATAAAATATACTCAAAACCAAAGTTCATAATATAGTCAAAGTAGTGAACCAAAAACCAAAAATATATAATCTTGTATCGATTCTTGAGTTCAAAACCTTATAAAATATTATAATCAAATAAACGTTTTATCAAACCAAATCGTAATCAAACAAACGTAAAATCTTATATTAAAATCAATCATAACGGAAAACATAATCCAAATGAACTTAAAAACGTTGTATCCATCCTCGAGTTTTTCCCCTTAAGTATCAATCCATAACCACATATATAATCGAGACGTCTCTTAACATTGCCTATCCCATATGGTCTTACCCGACACTTCTTTGCCATACCCAATAGGTCTTTCAAACTGTGTACACAGGCCATGTCCCTCACTGAACATGGTCTTCAAATATGGAACCACCGATCCGGATAGCTCTCGATGGATATAAAATCATAAAATCATAACGTACTCAAATTTCCTTTCACAATCAAATTCCAAACTATTTCATCACCATAAATCATTTGGCTTCAATTAGCTTTTTTGTATCATAAAAGTCATATTTGGACTTCAATCCAAAATAATAACCGCAACAGATTTCTCAATCCAAACACAAATCGTAAGAAATCATCAAATTCATTTTGTTCAATATAGATATATATTGAAACCAAAAACATATATGTATATATGTAAATCAACCAAATTAAGCCTTAAATCAACATAATCAAGTAAAATCTGAAATGCATATAGAAGCATAGTCAATAGCTTCATTTGAACCATAATTTCACAATAAAAAGAAAAATCGTGAAAAAGCTCAATTTTACAAAATTCCTGCATAGCCTTAAAATATCAATTTCTGAAAATTCTTTGATTATATATATCTCTATATACATAAAACTCCAAAATATAGGTGATAGTTACTTACCTTGGCTACTAATTAAAGACCACAAACCCGTTCAATTCGCCTCTAAACTCTGTCTAAGCCATTTGCCTCCAAACACTGCCGAAACTAAAAAACTCTTCGGCTAGGATTTAGATCTATACATAAAGATACTGTATTTTAAATTTCAAGTGATTCGGACGGTCGAATCTCCGTAAATCAAAGAAACGGTGGAGAAACGGTTTAGAGAAAATTGATGAATTTAAAAAGGAATGAAAAAAAAGAAAAGAAAACTGAAGATGATCATCTCGTATTCTGTAGAAGAATTGAGATATATATTGGTAAATATCAGTTTGATCCTCCATCTTTTTATAATCTTTTAAAAATTATCCTAAGTTTTAATTTATATATAAAACCCTCAAATTAACTCCAAACTTTTTCTATAACACCAAATAAAAATCATACACCTAATAATTATAATATATATTACTATCAAGGTATAAATTCTAGAAATTTAGACCTGGACGTGACAATTCTCCCCACCTTAAAAAAATTTCGTCCTCGAAATCACGCTCTCTAATCTAAATTTTCTTCCTCAAATAATCTCCAAGATCACAAAATTATTTCACATTATCAAGATTCCTCATAATCATCAGAAGACCACAAATTCTAATGTCCATTAACTCCATGATTGATCAATATCAATAGAACTCTTAGTAACTCTAAACTTCAACCTAGTCAATTGCATCACCAATAAATCCATAATAAAACTTCAAATATCATTCATATCTTCCTAACATACACCAAATCTCACTTCAATAAATTTAAATCATAATTGATTCCATCAATTGCATATATATCAAATATATTTCACCTATCTCCAAGTTTATAGACTTCAAAAATATCACTTTTGAACCGCTACTATATACGATATTATATTTTTCTTAACCTTTAAATAATCTGAATCAATAATTTGCATCAACATATAATCTTACTTCATCATAATAACAATACTTATATCTATAAATTTTGACTCCAATCATGATTCGTATCATTAACTTCAATCATCATTATCAATCAACTATAAACCTTATTATGATGATATAATTTCCTATCAATAAGAGTCATTTCATAAACCCTTAATATCAACATCACTTTTATAAGTCTCCATTTGACTTCTTAAAATCAATCCAGCTAATATGTTTTTTTTTTGTCCAAACTCCAAATAATATCTTTACACCCATAAAAGTCAATAAATCTATCTATAATATCATTCAATTTTCTTATTTGAACTATAAAAACTCAATTTGATCCTTATATAAATTAAACCATAATCACACAAACTTCAACTCGAAATAACTTCAACTCCAAATAACTTCTTTCATCTTTATCTCTTAATTTCCTACCTCAAATTGTGCTTAAGATCAGAAAAATACGTCCTCAAAATTCATATCTTAATTATTTTCCTCAAACCCTCTTTAAGCTTACCAAATTTTCATATTACTCATCAAATCATGAACTCTAATATATTCTCCCACTTTACTTCTCATTGATCACTATCATCGGTATCTCTCTAAACATCATTCATATAACTCTCAATAATTCTAAACCTCAACCCAATGAAGTTCACCAATAAAACAGTAATTTAAATTTCAGATCTCATTTATTCAACTTAAGATTCTATAATACTCTAAATTAATGTTATAATCTCTCAATCATTAATCAACTTCCAAACTCATTAAATGAAACCTTCATATTGTATCTTTCTCAATCTCATATCTATTATCTTCAATTGATCACTCTATCATTTCCTCAATCTCATATAGTCCTAATAAGGAGAAAAATCAAAGCAAAAACCACATTCTGGTTTAACGCTAAAATGACCAACATATGCCGTTTTCAGCATAACTTTTTCACACGGAGTCCGATTAAGGCGATTCAAAAACTCTTGGAAACGTAAGATAATAATAAAGAACTTTTATTTAGGACTCTATGACAGATTCAGCCTCTATGTGGTCGAAAAATACATCATAAGATCAAATACGAATCTGATTCTCCCACAGCACCTATATAGACAATTCTTTATTATCTCTAGCTCAAAGTGATAATTTACTCCTATCTCATATATCTATGGTTGTAAGCTAACTATTAAACTCTCAAATATCAACTCCAAGTGATACTTAATATCATGTATGTAACCCATGTCGCCAAATATCAAATAATTTACTAATTTTTATACACTCAATATTTTACTAACCATCAAATCTTATGTCTACTCCTCATTAGCTAGTTACCCAATCCTCAAAAACATTCCAAATTATTTCTTAACTATCACCAAGTATCCATATTCCGCAATTACTATCGATTATTTCTTAGCTATCACCAAATATTCATATTCCTCAATTACTATCAACCTTAGGTCCGAAGAATTTAACCTAGAGCTCTGATACCAAACTGTCACACCCGACCCTAAACGACCTCAATCGGCATCGGGCGTGAAATAGAAAGATAATAATCAATACTTAGGAGTCTCCAATTTATCCACATATCATTACATTACAATGGCAATACCAAAGTTCTAATCATAATTCTAACAATAAGTAGCCAACTTCCAAACCTCGCCTAATCGGGCGGTAACCTTCTCTATATCCTTTACTTTCTCACCTAAAAACATTAAAACATTTAAAAAGGTGAGGCAAAAATCTCAGTAAGAAACTATCAGCTATAAAAATCAGCTTTACTTAACATAACTACATATATACCTTTAGAAAGAGATTTAATCAAAACCTTATAAAATATACTCAAAACCAAAGTTCATAATATAGTCAAAGTAGTGAACCAAAAACCAAAAATATATAATCTTGTATCGATTCTTAAGTTCAAAACCTTATAAAATATTATAATCAAATAAACGTTTTATCAAACCAAATCGTAATCAAACAAACGTAAAATCTTATATTAAAATCAATCATAACGGAAAACATAATCCAAATGAACTTAAAAACGTTGTATCCATCCTCGAGTTTTTCCCCTTAAGTATCAATCCATAACCACATATATAATCGAGACGTCTCTTAACATTGCCTATCCTATATGGTCTTACCCGACACTTCTTTGCCATACCCAATAGGTCTTTCAAACTGTGTATACAGGCCATGTCCCTCACTGAACATGGTCTTCAAATATGGAACCACCGATCCGGATAGCTCTCGATGGATATAAAATCATAAAATCATAACGTACTCAAATTTCCTTTCACAATCAAATTCCAAACTATTTCATCACCATAAATCATTTGGCTTCAATTAGCCTTTTTGTATCATAAAAATCATATTTGGACTTCAATCCAAAATAATAACCGCAACAGATTTCTCAATCCAAACACAAATCGTAAGAAATCATCAAATTCATTTTGTTCAATATAGATATATATTGAAACCAAAAACATATATGTATATATGTAAATCAACCAAATTAAGCCTTAAATCAACATAATCAAGTAAAATCTGAAATGCATATAGAAGCATAGTCAATAGCTTCATTTGAACCATAATTTCACAATAAAAAGAAAAATCGTGAAAAACCTCAATTTTACAAAATTCCTGCATAGCCTTAAAATATCAATTTCTGAAAATTCTTTGATTATATATATCTCTATATACATAAAACTCCAAAATATAGGTGATAGTTACTTACCTTGGCTACTAATTAAAGACTACAAACCCGTTCAATTCGCCTCTAAACTCTGTCTAAGCCATTTGCCTCCAAACACTGCCGAAACTAAAAAACTCTTCGGCTAGGATTTAGATCTATACATAAAGATACTGTATTTTAAATTTCAAGTGATTCGGAAGGTCGAATCTCCGTAAATCAAAGAAACGGTGGAGAAACGGTTCAGAGAAAATTGATGAATTTAAAAAGGAATGAAAAAAAAGAAAAGAAAATTGAAGATGATCATCTCGTATTCTGTAGAAGAATTGAGATATATATTGATAAATATCAGTTTGATCCTCCATCTTTTTATAATCTTTTAAAAATTATCCTAAGTTTTAATTTATATATAAAACCCTCAAATTAACTCCAAACTTTTTCTATAACACCAAATAAAAATCATACACCTAATAATTATAATATATATTACTATCAAGGTATAAATTCTAGAAATTTAGACCTGGACGTGACAGTAACCACCTGCCAATAATATATTTTCTTTTTCCAGCATCATCAGACCCATATTTATCTTTTAAAGAGATCTAAATTTCTTTCGAAGACTTTTTGTTCACAAATATATCAAACAGTGGGTTCGACATATGATTAAGGAGATATCTTCTGACTGTTTTGTTATCTTTTTCATACTTAGCAGACTGGTTATCGTACTGTTGAACAATAAGCGACATAGCAGGACCGTTTGGGTCGACAGGGGGATCAGAAAGAACAACATAATCAAGGTCTAATTGCTCAAAAAATATAAGCATTTTCTGAGACCATCTTTTGTAGTTCAGACCGTCTAAGGGCTCTAATTTAGAGAGATCGGGAATGTTTTTTGAGATTAGAGTAGACATGATGACGGGCAGAAATAATCGTTTTCAAATTGTAAGTACAAAAGAAGGAAAAGAAATAACTTATCGTAATGTAAAAGTTGTGTCGTGGGCAGAACCACTGCATTGAAAACGATTACGGCAGACTCTGGTGCAATCTGGAAGTCTGATCGTCAACCAAGGTTTACACAGCGAGCGTCGTACTAGTGCACTCTAGGGCGAAGCTTTGGAACAGCAAAATATTTAATTGCCCAGAGAAGAAAATCGTAATGGAGATAAAAATTGTAATCGCAAAGTTTATGTGTCTCTGAACTTCTCAGAGTTCGTGTTTTATTTTGGTATAAAATGAACGTTGTAGTGGACAACGTTTTTGGAGAGAAAAACGTAATGGTTGAGTAAAATCAGGGATAGTGGAGATAGGATTTTAACTTGTTAAGAAATAGTCAAAAAGGTTTAAAATATTTAATGGTCAAATAAAAATCGAGCCCAGTCCAGTCGGGCGTCGTGCGAACGAACGAGCGAGCGCGTGTGGTTTATTTTGTAAAACCCACTAAACACAATTTAATAACTCTTTTGGCCCTGATGGGGCGTACGGCTAGGTAGAGAGTTCTTAAACGACGAAGTGTATGTTATGATGAGTGCGTTACGACTATGAATGTGATCTTCCTAAATGCTCTATCTCTACTAGACGCCACTACTTAGGGGCAAGTGTACCCCGTCGTATCAAGTAATAATCTGGTTAAGACCGAGTATCGAATCCGCGAGATTTATAACTACAAGTATTAAACGACTCGGTTTTATATGTTATCTAAGCGATGAATACTTTGAGTTGATTCGGGGAACAACTACAAACTACTCCTAACTACGGGTGAGACAAATTTATATAGCAAAACTCTACGAAATGATATGGAAAGCGATAAGTTATAAATATGACAAACAATGACTCTCAGTATATAAACGATTAATGATTTACTCTTGCAATGACGACTACGTGTAGTGTGACCGACCCGTGAAGTACTTAGACTACGTGGTTCCTAGTCAAGGCGTGTCTAATGCTTGGGACCAGAAATTAGGGCCCATAAGTTCCGTGGTTTGTCAATTCCTATGGTTTCCGAAGCGTCACTTCCGGTAAGGCAACACCTATATGAGTCCCTAAAGATAGCCCGAATGGCGTCGGAAGTCGCGTTCTCCTACACAATAATCAATTACGAGTATCAAAACAAGTAGCAAACATCAACTCGAATATAGAAAAAGAGATTATGAATCATAAATTATAAATATGGAGAATGTGAATATGAAATACAACCAAGCCTAGTACATAGGAAGAGTACAAGCTAATTAGCAAGTAAAAAGGGAAGAATCCACCCTCGGAACTAGCTAACCGGACTCAAGGCCGTCTCTTAGGACTTGGAGGTGGAGCTTTCGAGCTTGGTGAGCGGAGATGGAATGGAACTTTGACGGAATGCCGAAATCAACGAACAAGCTCTTAAGATGATAGAGTTTAGCTATATAAAGCCTAAAAACAAAATTGTAATTTCTCAAGATACAATCATGGAGGAACATGATTTCCTGCAGATTTCCCATGATACGCCTCGTGCATGGTGGAGTATGCCCCGCGTATTTGCCCATTCTGTCAGAAATCTTCTGCATGTGGACCAAATCCAGATCTTGTTGTCTCAACCACGCCCCGCGTAGACTGGGATGCGCCTCGCGTGTTTGAGTTTCTGAGATTTTATTGCTTGAATTGGGTCTTTTACGCACCGCGTAGCTGAAGCACGCCTCGCGTAAATAAGTCTCTGAGTCTTTTAGGTCGAAGAACTTCCTTACACGCCCCGCGTGTAAGGTGGTACGCCCCGCGTAGGAGTAGTTGACTCTGGGAGACCATGCAGTCTGACTTTCAGGATTAGGCTTATCATTTCTGACATATGTCCCACGCCTCGCGTGGTGGTTGATACGCCCCGCGTATTGGTGACTAGATCCCACGTGGTGCCTGTGGATTGAACAATTATTTCTGACCAAGTGTTCCACGCCCCGCGTGAAGGGTGATACGCCCCACGTATGTCGGTGGATTTTCGCTCCTTGCTCGTACCTGAAATACAATTCTCGAGAGCCGAGTTAGCTTGATGTTTTATTTTCTAAATTAATCAAAAATAAGGAACATTATCCGAAAGTACGGGATTTATTTTATTATTTTATTATTTTATTAAAACACTCTATTTTAAAGGTCAGGTCCTACGCGAGGCGTGCCCAGGGGGGCGCCCCGCGTAGGAGATGCGTTTTAAACCAATTTTGGCCAGAGACTCAAATATGCGGGGCGTGCTTAGAGGGGCGCCCCGCGTGGCCATTCATTTGAACTTAGTAAAAATATCAGAAACTTGGCTACGCGGGGCGCACTGGTACGTACGCTTCGCGTGAAATGGAAAAAACAGTGCCAGAGACTCGGCTACGCGGGGCGTGATGGTGTGTACGCCCCGCGTAAGAAATTTGGATTAGTATGGGATTTGTTTTTTCATTGATTTTACTTTAAGAAGATGGTGCCTACGAAGAAAAGAACAAACGGATATGATACATATATACAAAGGGTTTGAGAAATCCAAACCAGGGCTACGTTTAGAGTCGGAGTAGCTCGACTTTCTCGTGATACGTGCATGCTTACGGTGTTTGGAGGAATGTGGCTTCGCCGTGTTGTGAAAGAGTGCCTCCATAGTATATTTTCAGATGGTGGCCGTTCACCCGGTGGGTTGTGTTGTCGGAACCTTGGATGTCAACCGCTCCGGACGAGTGGGTATTAATAACGGTGTACGGTCCCGACCACCGACTTTTTAATTTTCCTGGGAACAGGCGGAGGCGAGAATTATATAGGAGGACTTGGTCCCCCTTGTTGAATTCCCTGATTTGCATGTGCTTGTCGTGCCATTTCTTCGTACGTTCTTTGTAAATCTTGGCATTTTCGTACGAACCGAGACGAAGTTCATCAAGGGTATTGAGTTGGAGGAGACGTTGGTCCCCCGTGGCCTGCACATCAAAATTTAAAAAATTCAGAGCCCAATAGGCCTTATGTTCCAATTCCACCGGTAAATGACACGATTTCCTGAAAACTAGACGATAAGGAGACATCCCGATAGGCGTTTTAAACGTCGTGCGATGGGCCCAAAGAGCGTCATCGAGCTTTAGGCTCCAGTCTTTCCTAGAGGAACTAACCGTTTTTTCCAAGATACGTTTTAGTTCGCGGTTAGAAACCTCGACCTGTCCACTAGTTTGCGGATGGTAGGGCATGGAGACTCGGTGTGCAACCCCGTATTTATACAAGAGTTGGTCGAATTGGCGATTGCAAAAATGGGAACCTCCGTCGCTAATGATAGCTCGAGGGGTTCCAAACTGAGTAAAGATGTTTTTCTTTATAAATTTCCCTACCACCTTAGAGTCGTTTGAGGGTAGGGCAACGGCCTCTACCCATTTGGAGACATAGTCAACCGCCACGAGAATGTAGGAGTTGTTATGCGACTTAGGGAAAGGTCCCATAAAGTCTATCCCCCAAACATCAAAGAGTTCGCAAACTAGGATCCCTTGTTGGAGCATTTCATGTTTACGTGAGATGTTCCCGCTCCGTTGACAAGCGTCACATGATTTGACGAAGTCTTGGGAATCCTTGGACAAGGTAGGCCAATAAAAGCCACATTGTAGAACCTTTGCCATAGTCCGACTTGGGCCGAAGTGGCCCCCTGGCTCTTGGGTGTGACACATGTGCAACACATGATTTACCTCTTCTTCCGGTATGCACCTACGAATGATATTATCAGCGCAAGATTTAAACAAGTAAGGTTCTTCCCAAAAATAGTTCTTAGCGTCATGAAAGAACTTCATACGTTGCTCATAAGTAAGATGCGGGGGAAGAATATTACCGGCTTTAAAGTTCGCCATATTGGCATACCAAGGTAAAGGTGTTACCGCATAGAGAGTTTCGTCGGAAAAGGTCTCCTTGATCTCCACAACTTCCGGAGATGTGGTTTGCTCGCTTTGTAACCGGGAAAGATGGTCGGCTACGACATTCTCCACTCCTTTTTTATCCCTGATTTCGATGTCGAATTCTTGTAGGAGTAGAATCCACCGTATCAACCATGGTTTGGCATCCTGCTTAGTCATTAGGTACTTGAGAGCTGCGTGGTCAGTGTATACGATAATTTTGGATAACACGAGATATGATCTAAATTTATCGAAAGCAAAAACTACAGCAAGCATCTCTTTTTCCGTAATGGAATAGTTTTGTTGGGCTTCATTGAGCGTTTTGCTCGCATAAAAAATGGGGCAGAAAATTTTATCCACCCGTTGGCCCAAACAAGCACCTACAGCCAAATCACTCACATCACACATAAGTTCAAAGGGAAGACTCCAATCGGGTTTCACCATGATGGGTGCATTAATTAGTTTTTCCTTTAGCGTGTTAAATGCAAGCAAACATTCGGAGGAAAAACTAAATTCCGCATCCTTTAAGAGGAGTTGGGTCAAGGGGGTTGCTATTTTAGAGAAGTCTTTAATGAATCGCCTATAAAACCCTGCATGACCTAAGAAACTCCGAATCCCTTTAACATTTATTGGAGGAGGCAATTTTTCAATCACCTCAATCTTGGCCGGATCAACCGCGATTCCCTCCCCGGACACCTTGTGTCCTAAAACGATACAATCTTGAACCATAAATTGACACTTTTCCCAACTAAGAGCTAGGTTAGTGTCCTCGCAACGTTGAAGGACTTTATCAAGATTGCTTAAACAAATTTCAAAGGACGACCCAAAAACAGAAAAATCGTCCATGAAGACTTCCATGAAATCCTCAATCATCTCGGAGAATATAGCCGTCATGCACCGTTGAAAGGTGGCGGGGGCGTTACAAAGCCCAAACGACATCCGCCTATATGCAAATGTCCCATACGGATAAGTAAATGTTGTCTTTTCTTGATCTGAAGGATCAACGGGGATTTGCATATAGCCGGATAGGCCATTGAGGGTACAAAAGAATTTATGTCCCGCCATTCTTTCCAACATTTGGTCAATGAACGGCAAGGGAAAATGATCTTTTTGGGTGGCTTCATTAAGTTTCCTATAATCAATGCATACTCGTCACCCCGTTATTTTTTATGTGGGAATTAATTCCCCTTGATCATTTTCCATCACCGTAGTGCCCCCCTTTTTGGGAACGCATTGGACCGGACTAACTCACGAACTATCGGAGATAGGAAAGATTATACCTGCGTCGAGGAGTTTGATTACCTCGGCCTTCACTACCTCTTTCATGTTGGGGTTAAGTCGTCGTTGCGGCTGCACGAAGGATTTGACTTTGTCCTCCATAAAGATGCGGTGTGTGCAAATGGTGGGGCTAATCCCTTTAATGTCGTGAATGGTCCATCCAAATGCGCCCTTGTGTTTTTGTAACACCGCAATCAATGCTTCCTCCATTTCCTCTGTCAAAAGTGAAGATATAACAATGGGTAAGAAATTAGGAGGTTGCAAAAACACATATTTTAAATTAGGAGGCAAGGGTTTAAGTTCCAAAGTCGGAGGCTCTTCAAGAGATGACTTTGGTTTTGCTTTGCTATCCCAGTCCAAACCCTCGAACCGGCTCCTTGCCAACAGACATTGTTCTATCTCGGAGGAGTATTCAAATGGCTTGTTCAATGGCTCCTCATCTAAATGCTCATTACCATCTATTTCCGAAGAGGTCCCCGCAGAAGACCTATCACAAAAATCCTCAACAAAAAGATCAATAGAGTCTACGGAATTTAAAAAGTTGCAATCCTCCATGGTATGAGACGGGAATTTCATGGAGTTGTACATGTTAAACTCTACCTCTTCGTCTTGCAACCGTAGGATGAGCTTACCTTCGTGGACATCAATGAGAGTCCTGCCTGTTGCAAGAAATGGTCGTCCTAGGAGGATCGGTACCGAATCGTCTTCCGCCATGTCGAGCACCACAAAATCGGCGGGGAAAATGAACTTGTCCACTTTCACTAAGACGTCCTCCACAACTTCTTTTGACCGGGCAATAGATCTATCAGCCAATTGAAGCGTTATATTGGTAGGCTTTGGCTCTCCCAAGCCGAGCTTCCTAAAAACAAACAAATGCATTAGATTGATACTAGCACCTAAATCACATAAAGCTCTACTAAACTCAACATTACCAATCGTGCATGGGATAGAAAAACTTCCTAAATCTTTGAGTTTGGGTGGGAGTTTATTCGTTATGATTGCGGAGCATTCCTCCGTAAGCGCTACCGTTTCGTTGTATTCTAACTTCCTCTTTTTGGCGAGGATTTCCTTAAGAAACTTCGCATAGGTGGGAATTTGTTCCAATGCCTCCGCAAGTGGGATGTTAATGTGAAGTTTCTTGAAGATTTCCAAAAACTTGCCATATTGATGGTCCAATTTTTCCTTTTTAAGTCGTTGTGGAAAAGGGAGCTTTGGTACGTAAGCCCCAATTGGATCACACACATTTTTATTCTTATCTGAGGAAGTCGTGGGTTTTGGATCCGAACCGGGGTTGCTTACCACTTCCGGTTCGTCACTTACCTTTGGAGCGGTTGGAGTCGCCTTTGGAACCGGTGGTTCCAAACCCTTACCACTACGGAGAGTTATTGCTTGTGCGGTCTCCCGGTTCTTTGGTCTCGGGTTTTGTTCGGTGTTAATCGGGAGAAACTCATGTTGTCTCTCTTGTCGTTGGCGACTTAATTGGGCCACTTGATGTCCCAAATCCCTGCAAAAAGCCTCATTGTCAGCAAGACGAGAAGATATTTCTCTTAGGAGATTAATTACCGTGGAGTCTTGCGCATTGCAAGGAGGTTGAGAACTTTGTCCTCCTTGGGCATTGGGGAATCGGTCCAAACCTTGCTCTCGGAACTCATTGTGGAATCCGGATGGGGGCTTCAACACCTTTTGATTATTGTCGTAAGACCAATTCGGGTGTGGGTGTTGAGGCCTCCATCCGTTGTTATTATTATTATTACAGTGGTGATAAGCATTCGAGTTATGGAAGGAGTTGTAATTAAAATTATACATTGGTTGTCTCCCTACATAACTTACGCTCTCAGCGTCGCCGGAAAAAGGGCTTCCAACTTGACAATCCTTACCATGGTGGTCACCACCGCAATTGAGCACATCAGGACCTGTGCTGTATTCTGGAGGCTCAATTGCGCCACTAAGGCGTCTAGCTTTTTATTCATCTCGATCATAGAGACCTTGGGAGCCTCGTCTTCTACGGTAAAAGTTTGATGTTGCGAGGGTCCGGTAAGCCGATCTTCTTGCCATTGGACAATTTTCCTAGCTAATTCGTGGATGAGCTCGTAAGCCTCGCTTGCCGATTTTCGAAACAAATCCCCACCTTCGGCAGAATCAACAGTCGCACGATTAGTGGGAGTTAAACCATGGTAGAATATACTTACCAAATCATGCTTAGGGATGTCATGGTGGGGACAGTCTCGGAGCAACTTCCGGAACCTAGCCCAAGCTGAATGGAGGGCCTCGTATTCAAGTTGCCTAAAGGATGTGATATCGTTCCTCAACTTAACCGTTTTGGAAGGCGGGAAGTAGTAGGAAAGGAACTCCTTCTCGAGCTCCTCCCATGATGTGATTGATCCCGCCTCCAACGAGTGCAACCACTCCAACGCTTGTCCTGTCAAAGAGAAAGGAAACAACTTTAGTTGGATAGCCTCAACCGGAACATTGTTTTCGGCACACATAAGAAATTTATCAAAGTGTTCGTTAGGGTTTTCATGGGGTTCCCCTCCGAATTGACCAAGTTGCTGGATTAATTGGATCATGCTAGTCTTTATTTCATATGCGTCGGCCGGAATGGTGGGGGCAATGATTCCGTTGCGGTATTGAGGACGATGCGGAGCAAGAATCTCCATCATCGAGCGCATGTCATTGCCTCCACCATCGCGATTGTTATTCACGGGTTGCACCGGCGGCCTTTGGTTGACCTCGGGTTGGTTAGCTTCATTGTTGAGGTTTGCCATTTTCTCTCTCCGAATCCTACAAAGAGTACATTCAATTTCAAGATCAATAGGAACGAGAGTATCACTCGGCGATCGGGTGTGCATAAAATAAATAAATAAATGAAATAAGTTATAAATAAGAAAAAATGTTGTTAGTAAAAGGTATATATAAAAAGTATATATAAACAATCTATACAAACAATTTATACAAAAATAATGCTTAGACTAACAATAAAACGTTTTTGTCTAATATTGTAAGAAATTATAAATCCCCGGCAACGGCGCCAAAAACTTGATGGGGCGTACGGCTAGATAGAGAGTTCTTAAACGACGAAGTGTATGTTATGATGAGTGCGTTACGACTATGAATGTGATCTTCCTAAATGCTCTATCTCTACTAGACGCCACTACTTAGGGGCAAGTGTACCCCGTCGTATCAAGTAATAATCCGGTTAAGACCGGGTATCGAATCCGCGGGATTTATAACTACAAGTATTAAACGACTCGGTTTTATATGTTATCTAAGCGGTGAATACTTTGAGTTGATTCAGGGAACAACTACAAACTACTCCTAACTACGGGTGAGACAAATTTATATAGCAAAACTCTACGAAATGATATGGAAAGCGATAAGTTATAAATATGACAAACAATGACTCTCAGTATATAAACGGTTAATGATTTACTCTTGCAATGACAACTACGTGTAGTGTGACCGACCCGTGAAGTACTTAGACTACGTGGTTCCTAGTCAAGGCGTGTCTAATGCTTGGGACCAGAAATTAGGGCCCGTAAGTTCCGTGGTTTGTCAATTCCTACGGTTTCCGGAGCGTCACTTCCGGTAAGGCAACACCTATATGAGTCCCTAAAGATAGCCCGAATGGCATCGGAAGTCGCGTTCTCCTACATAATAATCAATTACGAGTATCAAAACAAGTAGCAAACATCAACACGAATATAGAAAAAGAGATTATGAATCATAAATTATAAATATGGAGAATGTGAATATGAAATACAACCAAGCCTAGTACATAGGAAGAGTACAAGCTAATTAGCAAGTAAAAAGGGAAGAATCCACCCTCGGAACTAGCTAACCGGACTCAAGGCCGTCTCTTAGGACTTGGAGGTGGAGCTTTCGAGCTTGGTGAGCGGAGATGGAACGGAACTTTAACGGAATGCCGGAATCAACGAACAAGCTCTCAAGATGATAGAGTTTAGCTATATAAAGCCTAAAAACAAAATCTAAAACTATGAAACAAGAGCTTAAAGGTGTCTAAGGGGTGTATTCAAGGTGTAAAAAGATGTCCCAAATGAGTGCTAGTCACCTATTTATACACATCAAGCTAGGGATAAAATTGTAATTTCTCAAGATACAAGCATGGAGGAACATGATTTCCTGCAGATTTCCCATGATACGCCTCGCGCATGGTGGAGTACGCCCCGCGTATTTGCCCATTCCGTCAGAAATCTTCTGCATGTGGACCAAATCCAGATCTTGTTGTCTCAACCACGCCCTGCGTAGACTGGGATGCGCCTCGCGTGTTTGAGTTTCTGAGATTTTATTGCTTGAATTGGGTCTTTTACGCACCGCGTAACTGAAGCACGCCTCGCGTAAATAAGTCTCTGAGTCTTTTAGGTCGAAGAACTTCCTTACACGCCCCGCGTGTAAGGTGGTACGCCCCGCGTAGGAGTAGTTGACTCTGGGAGACCATGCAGTCTGACTTTCAGGATTAGGCTTATCATTTCTGACATATGTCCCACACCTCGCGTGGTGGTTGATACGCCCCGCGTATTGGTGACTAGATCCCACGTGGTGCCTGTGGATTGAACAATTATTTCTGACCAAGTGTTCCACGCCCCGCGTGAAGGGTGATACGCCCCGCGTATGTCGGTGGATTTTCGCTCCTTGCTCGTACCTGAAATACAATTCTCGAGAGCCGAGTTAGCTTGACGTTTTATTTTCTAAATTAATCAAAAATAAGGAAAATTAACCGAAAGTACGGGATTTATTTTTTATTTTATTATTTTATTAAAACACTCAATTTTTGTAATTAAACTTATTTATTTCATCTAAAATTAAACCGTAAATCACGCTAAAAGATAGGGACGAAACGCCCCTATCAGGCCCAACCCAATATAAACCCTTCAACCATCTCAAAAGTTTCCCATGTGGGATACTTAAAGTCACAAAAGACAAACAAAGGCTAAAGAGTCATTTTACCAAAATCTCCAACATAGCGTTTAGTTGTTTTCCAAACAACAACGATGCGACTCTTGTTGAATTATTGTTACAATCTTGTTGTAAATTTTGATAATGTTTTGTTTTGATGTCGTGCGGTTATACAGGGGTTTAGCGTTTAGTTGTTTTCCAAACAACAACGATGCGACTCTTGTTGAATAATTGTTACAATCTTGTTGTAAATTTTGATAATGTTTTGTTTTGATATTGTTTGGTTATACATGTTGTTTACTTGTGTATATTTTAGGCAAATAACAAAATGTATTAGTTCGCATTTTTCACAAACTGCGAAATTTGAGTAAAACTGCGAATGGAAATACTACTTCAATACATGAGTTTGCTTCGCAGCGTGAAGCAAAATCGTATGTCCGAAGTATTATCTTGGGCAAAACGTACAACATACTAAAGACATAGCAGAACCTTAAAGCTAATCGAAAGAAATAGCAGAAATACAATAGATACACAAATATAATTTTTAGCAGTACATTCGAATTCGCAAACAAAAAAGAAACGAAAAGAGAAAAAAGAAAGAGTAAGAAACTTCTACGCTAGCTTATATATATGTGAAAGGTATTTGAAAAAATCACAAATAAAATAATTTAATATGTTATGTAATTGGTTTATAATTTTTTTCTACTAAGAAAGATAGATAAATATCAGTTGATATTTTTTATATATAAATTCAATTTACATACGTATTAAGCAACGTATTTGACATTCAAATAAGCAAGTGACATAATCTTATAAGAGAATTATGTAATTATCCGCAAGAAAAATATATTAGAAAATTGAAGATTTATTTATAGAAAAGTAATGACTGATTTCCTTAATTGACTTGTACTTGACCAATACGTGTAAAGGCTACAATGAATTCTAATTTGGGAAGCAAGTAATAACAAATAAAAAATCAATGAAAGACAACAACAATAATAAATAGTATTCGACTCAACATTCTAATAAAAATAAAAAATAAAATCTACGAATAATAATAATATATTTATATAATGTACAAAAAAAAAAATAGTTTTAACCTTATTAATCAAGAGTAATTTTATCTAATGTCATAATTACCCAATTTTAGACATCATTAAAACACAAATATATTTGTTTCTCGGCAAATTACATCAATAATTTTTGAACTGGGAATTAACATCAACAGTCATAAAAGAAAAATAGACAATATCTCAAAAAAGCCATAAAAGTTAATTTATCTTTGATATCTTTCTTTTTGTAATTTGCTTTCTGATGGTTTTTGATGACCTGAATTAATAAACAACCGTTAGAAAAGGGGTCGGAGGTCCGACGAACCATCTTTGATGCTAAAGTTAGTAGATATTTGAAGAAATACTAGACTAACTTTAGGCAATGACGTAAAGAGTTTATTTAAGAAGTAGTGTACCTGAGACAGCTGAATTCCAAGCTATTTATAGACAAAATGTTTGTGTACCTGGACATGTGGCGTTATTAGGTTGGTCTCCGGACCCTATATTTCCGTTCTGAAATATATGTGAACTTGGGGAGCGTGTCTTTAGAGTCCAGCATTCTTATTGGTCCACGTGTCACCTTTAGACAACTCCAGAGAGATGTTATATAACCAAAGGTCGGTGTTTGGACCGAAGCTAGGTTCGTTCATGGGCCTTAATTGGACTAGGTCCAAGTGCTTACTTCAGTATGAGACAAAAGTCTTTTGACTTACGGTCCAATCAAACGATATTGTATTAGATGTCCCCCTTAGTTTCATTATGAAATCCTTTATGATTTCATCGATCAGTCCACTGAAAAGACGCCTGACAATCATGACGTCATCTTGAAATCATTAACTAGTCGCCTTCTTTATGAATCAATAATTACCATTTAACACGCTTTATTGATCCCAATCAGAATAAAATCAGAAATTGTTCTCTTTTCACTAATCCTTCCATAAATTGAAAAGAGAGATCCCCATCCCGCCTTCTCCACTAATTGCTTTTTGCGAACTCCTTCATTACTAAAAACTTTAAGTCTTCGTGTCTTCTTACTTTTAAGTTTTTTCCATTTTATACTTAAATGGTTGGTCTGTCATCCAATAATGAACCAAGCACGCACCGGTAAACAAATAGTCACGACCGATGCTGACGTTCAAAATGTTGAAAGTGTTGAAGAGGTTGAAAAGGTGGCCAAACCCAAAAAAAATAAATCTCAGGGTTCCTGAACAGCCTTCTACTTTAACTCCCCTTCTTCTGTGAACTCTTGAAGAGAAACATGCCTGGCTCTAGTGAATGATAATTTCACTTCCAAAGAATAATGAGAGAGCCCATCTTCCCCCCTCCACAAAATTAGACTTATTCACCCAATATCTGGATTGGGAGATAAGATTTCCCTTGTCCACAGGTGTAGTGGTTGTACTAAACAAATTTAACATTTGCCCTTGCTAAATCACTCCTAATGCATGGCTGGAGCTTCTTAGCTTTGAAAATGTCTGCACATATCTTGGAATTGGGTTAACCGGTCATTTGTTCCGTTATTTATAGCGTCTAACGAAGAAAACAGATGAAGACATGATTTATTGGACACTTAGTGGTCGAAGACGACCTTTCCTGAAGAAAATACATAGTATAAAAGATTTCAAACCCAAATGGGTTTGGATAGAGCCGAATGGGGCTAATCTCAATAAGCCATACGTTTGGGGATTTCCATTCGCCACAAGATGGAACGAAAGCCCGAAGGAAGAATCCTCTTGGGCTTGCCAGAGCGTTAAGCCCTAAAGAAACAATAAACGTCAAACGAATCAGCTCTTATGACCTTAAATGGGAATATTATGAGATGATTAGAGTTATCTGAACTGAAGGATACACATGATTCTTCAGTACAACTATTGGAATTGCATATCCGTGATCTTTCCGATTTAAAGCTGTAAAAGGTAGATTTTCTTTCGTTCTTTTAATTTATACTCTTTCTTTTCTTTGACGCATGTAATTCTTATTATGTCTTCTATTCGTGACAAAATGTTAGCTTGCATAAAGAAGTTAAAGAAAGACAAAGTTGCAGCGAAGAGTTCCAATGAAAACTCAGTTTGTTTTTTCCCTCATCTCCACGTACATGGTGAGTTTGTTTGTTTTTTTTTTTTTTTTCTTTTTATAATGTTTTCTGTTTGTTTTTTTTATAATATTCACTATCTAATACATTAATATATTGTGAAATATTATTCTATTGATAATATACTTTTTTAATATGTTTTTAATAGGTTGTATAATATAAATTGATTTTTGCTGTTTAAGTTTGTTATTATTGATGGTTTTTATTTATTTTTATTTTTAAATATATTATTATCTAATTAATTTTAATTTTGTCTGTTTTCTTATTCTGATTCTAAAATTTGAACCAAACACTTATAAAAGTAATTTGATTCTGATTCCGAATTAAACCAAACTCAAAAATAAATAAGCATTCCGATTCTGATTCCGTAGCATTCTGATTACGATTCTAATTCTGATTCCGAAGTTTGAACCAAACGCCCCTAAGATTTCTCGTTCCTGAGGACTAATGACACATCTAAGAGTTCTCATTACATGAATCATAGTTCTCTGTAACACATACCAGCGAAATAAATAATAAGGATTTTAAATTTTTGTAACACATACAAAAATTAAATTGCACCGCTTGAAAAAAAATATTTGTTAGTCTCGGGAAAAAAATTATAATATTTAGTACTTATATAAAATATTTTACTTATTAAAAAAAATTGGACAGTTATATAAATGTTATGAAAAATAATGTTAAATAAATAAATAAAATGAGATACATGTTGCGCAATATATCAAAGCTCTCGTCATTTAAATAGATAAATAATTAGGAACTTTTAAAAATTCATGAGATAATTTAAGTTTTAGAGTTATCGAATGTAATAAATAAAAATAGAGATTTATTGAATGCAACTCGATAAAAAAAAAAATAGACAAATTTTGGGTTAAGTGCATAGAGAAACAAATTTATTAAGCCATTAAAAAGAGAAATAGTTTTCACAAGTACAATGCTTTGTCTCCTATATCCACGGTTCCAAAGGCACCGTTTCCAACCACACAAACGGTTACATACCTATATTTTTCATTTCATTTAAAAAAATTATGGTTAAGGGTGTTCAACGGTCGGTCCAGTCTAAAAATCGAACCGAAATAACAAAAAAATAAATATCACCTAAAATAAAGATCGAATTGAATTATATTAGCAAATTGAACCGAACTGAACTAAATATTTCGGTTCAGTTCGGTTTTTGGTTTCAACACATACTAAATAATTAAAATAAAATATAGATTAATTTTTTTTGATAAACAAACAAAATAAAATATAGATTAATAGAAATAACTTTATATAGATTAATAGAAATAATTTTATATACTTTAATTAATATAGTATAATCAAAATTTCTTAAAATAATTAATTAAGTTGAATGACATACAACATAAATTTTAATCAAAGTTTGAAAACTAAAAGTTTATGATAATTACAAGAAAAAGATGACAAATCAATTTAGATTGGGATAGTTTACATATTTGTACAGTACTTTTTAAAGATAAGAATAGTTGAATTTCAATCTATTGATTTCATCAGTACTAATGCAAAGTTTGAACAATATTAATATATATTTTTAATAGAACAACATTAATGTATAAAATCTTGAAACATTGATAAACGCTTTTATAAATAGTTATGTCAGTTGTGTGGTCCGAGGAAAATTCGAAGTCTTGGTGATATGCATTATAAATATAATTAATTTCTATTTCGATCCGTTCAGTTAATTCGGTTATTTTATTATAAAAATCAAACTGACCGATATTACCGATATATTTTAATATTTAAGACCGAAACAGAATTTAATAGATTGAAAAACCGAACCGAAAAATCGAAATTCATCCGTTCAATCAGTTATTTCGTCCGGTTTGGATTTTGAACATCCCTAAATAAGACTATAATTAAAATAGACAGTTATATATATATATATATATATATATATATATAAAAGGGTTAAGGTGCAAAAATACCCCTAATATTTTGGGTCAGGAGCAATTTTATCTCTAACGTCTAAAATGGTGCAATTTTACCCCTAACGTTGGAAGCCAAGAGCAATTTTACCCCTAACGTTGATAAATTGTGTTAATTTGAGAAATAATTTATCAAATTGTCTTCTCGGTCATGAATCTTGTATCTACACTTCACAAGTGCGTCATTTTATCGGTAACAAATCACAAACATATGTTGGGATGCGAAAAAATATAACAAATAAAATAAAAAAAAGTTATATGTCTTTCGTACGAATTAGACAAAAAATCAAAAAATTCACCAAATTTATAATTATTAATCTCAAATTCTATTATTAAATTACAAAAAAACCTGAAATCCTTTGTTTTAGAACGACTTGATATGCAATTGGTGCAAAATAAGGAACAAACATATACGTGTTTTATAATAGTGTCCGAAATTGACCCAAATTATCAACGTTATGGGTAAAATTGCTCTTGGCTACAAACGTTAGGGGTAAAATTGCACCATTTTAGACATTAGAGGTAAAATTGCTCCTGACCCAAAACGTTAGGGGGTATTTTTGTACCTTAACCCTATAAAAAAACATTTGGCATAACGGCAAAACCAAGCCACAATTTTCTTAGTTGATGTGTGTGGTGCGTGGGCGACACCCACTCGCGTTGAGGTATACAAGGTCCATGCGCCACCCTATAGTGGTAATTTGGAGTCTGGTCTTATTTCGGTAGGGGATTTTTACGGGTTAGAAATTCGTTGGTGGGGAAAAATTCACAAAAAAAAAAACGAACTGAAAATATTCGAAACCAAGTGTATTCAACCTTCAACCATAAACAACACAGAAATTTGCAGAACTTTCAGATTTGAATGATCAATTTTGACTGGACATAATTTGCATAATTAATCAAATTAAGCGTCTTCATGTCTACTTTCTAGCAATATAAAAACGGTTTCGATTATTCTAAGTTGACTGATCAACCATAATTTCATTCCAAAACTTAAAATCATAAACTTCAAATTTCAAATTGTTAATTAGACCATTTGGTAGAGATGATTTTGTTACTTACCCATGTGGAGTAACAACAAACCATTAGAGAGCTTGTAAGAAAAAAATAGTTTATTATATATTCTAGTAACAAACAGTAAAATCATCCCTAAAATCCAAAATCATGTTTTTTTGTAATTCCCGAAGAACGTTATAGACGTCGGATTGGGCGAGTAAGGTGTCCTCACTTTCTGTTAGAATTTGCTTTTTAGAATAGGATAAAATCAGTTTTGGTTTATAGAAAATTATAGTTTTAGTCTCTAATTGTACTTAATAATTTTTTTTTACCCCACAAAATTTTAAATAACAACTTCCTTCTAATGGGATGTTACTAAATGTTACTAAAGCTCTTATATATAAACATACTTCTAGCTATGCTATGGTTCCGATCAAGGGCCGCTCCAGTATTTGATAGGCCATAGGCCACTAGTTTTTATATTTTTTATAAATTAAAACTAAATTAATTCTTTACTGAACAAAAAAACCAAATAAAAATCAAACGTTTAGGACAATTTATAAAGAACGAAACAATTAGCAACTAGAGTAAAAATACAAAAAAAAAAAAGTTACAAACACAATATCATGGTTTAAAAAGTTACAAACAAGGTTCTTTGTATGGATTTGGACATTTTGACTAAAAATATTATCGTGGCTATTTAGTACCTTTAAAGGTAGCAATTTGAAGAAGAAAAAAAGTCTGATTTTACAAATTACCCATGCATAAGGCTCAACTTTACAAATTAACTAAAGTACAATTATTTTTTGAACGAAAAATAGACTCACAAATCCTTTAACTGCAAACTACATGTAAATTATGGAAGTGTGTTTGCAAATCGGACAAACCACGAGATCTTTTTGTATTAAAAAAAAACACACTATCCTTATTATGAAGAGAGAAATTGTAAATAAATTTTGAGAGTCTTTTATCATTGTGTTATTATTGTTGAGAGGCATTAATTAAAAAAAACTGACAATATGTGTTATTATTATAGATTTGTAATTCTATTTTAGTTAAACATATTCTTGTTGTCATATATAATTACTGATTAGGAATATGGGCCAGGCCCAATAAGCACCAAGGCCCACAAGCTCGGCCTAGCTAAACATGCTCATCAACAACTCCTATAAATAGGGACTCCCACATTGGTATGTATGCTTTCTCTCTCCTCTTACTTTACTTTGTATCTCACATAAATATCTACTAACTTGATCGTTGGAGTGTACCCAGAGACCGATCCCCACACAGTGATGTTAACCCCAGCGAGGACACTTCAAACCTACTTTGCAGACGCTTTCGGTTACTATTCAGGTATTCAGTCTCATACCTGATTAATTACTATTAAATTTAGATAGAAATTAATAATTATTTTATTTTTTTTATAATTTATCTAATTTTTCGGTTCTAAATAATTATTTATAAACATAATTTTTAATAATTAAAATCAGAATAATTATCCTTTTTAATTTGGAGGTTGTAGATGGCTGTCTAGTCTGGCTCTCATTGGAGCTAGCTTTAATTTTAATTGAAGAAATAATATGATTAATAACACAATTAATCATACTTAATATCATAAATATGAATCAAATTACATTTATGAATCAAATTACATTTAAATCAAATATAAATTGAGAACTATATAACAGATTTTCAGATATAAATTTATCTTTTAAAATTTTAAATATCTTACTTCAATTCACACCAAAACATAAGAAAGTAAAATCCACAAACCGGAATATAGAGATTTATGTCTTTTAATTTTTAGAGAGAAAGGGGAAAAGAACTTACTAAAGAAGTAATTTGTCTTTTAAATTTCTCACATTTCTAAAAAATTATCAGTCCGAAATATCTAACAATATATCTATATTATATATAATTACGGAAGCACAGAGAAATGAGAAGAAGTGTTTTAGAGGTATTTTTGATGAGTTGTCAACGTAGTAAAAAATTAGATTAAAAATATTTAATTAATTAAAAATATTTAATTAATTAAAAATAACAAATTTATTTACTTCAAAAAAAATAACAAATTTATATTTATAATATATTAAATAATTACTAGCCTATTAATTAAAATAATAAAAGAAAGCAAGAGTTACGGGAAGATGAATAATTAATATATTCATTGGTCACGATAGATAGTATTATATTTCTGAAGGTAAATATTCTATTTTTTTTACATGTTGTAGTTATTTTGTTCTCAATTATGTTGCTGTTTTATTTTTATTAAACAATAGTTGTTATAGTTTCATCTTTCAGATTCATTTCTGTTGTTACTCAGGTTCTATACTCTCGCTATCTTATCCATGTTTTCTTTTTTATTTGTCTTTTTTTTCCAAACTGATAGCTTCAATTGAAGAAATCCGACAGAAATAGAAGATGCATGAACAACTAAAATCGGAAAACACAAAAGTGTCAAAAATTACAAGAAATTCTTATGTTTCTCAAGGTAATTATTCGATTTTTTTCATATGTTGTAGTTATTTTTGTTCTCAATTGTGTTGTTGTTTTCTTTTTATTAAACAATAGTTGTTATAGTTTCATTTTTCAGAGATGAAATTCCATTTCTGTCGTTACCCAGGTTCCATATCTCTCGCTACCTTATCCATGTTTTCTTTTTTATTTGTCTTTTTTTTTTCAAAATGACTAAAATAAAGATTTTGTAAATTTGTATTCCTTTTTAGTATATGTTGCTAGGTGTTATCGTTTCGATTGCTAACTCTTAACTAAAATTTAGATTTTCGGCTTTATATGAACTCAATTTTTGGCTTTCTCAATTGTGCTGTTGTTTTATTTTTATTAAACAATTGTTGTTATAGTTTCATCTTTCAGAGATGAAATTCCATTTCTGTCGTTATCCAGATTCCATACCTCTTGCTACCTTATCCATGTTTTCTTTTTTATTTATTTATTTTTCAAAATGACTAAAATAAAGATTTTGTATATTTGCATTCTTTTTTAGTATATGTTCCTAGGTGTTATCGTTTTGATTGTTAACTCTAACTAAAATTTAGATTTTTGGCTTTTTATGAACTCAATTTTTAGTTGTAATTGAAGTTAGATTAATTTTTCTAATTCGGAACATGTTGAAATCCACTCATTTTTTTAGTTTGAGTTTAGCTAATTGATATGAATTGTATTTTTTTATTTTTATGCATTTTGTACAAATAGATATAAAGTTTCATACGATAGTTGTTCATTGAAGTTTGAGACATATTAAATAAAATATTAAAGAGATATTGGAATATTATACTTACAATGAAGTTTATCTCACAGCAGGTTCGCAATGGGGCCATTCAGCCTTGCATTTATAACCGGAATACGAACTTCCCCAGTCATCTGATGTATGCAGATGACGTTATCCTTTTTATTAGGGCCACTAAACGGAATATCAGGAATTTTACAGACATTTTTCACCAGTATGGACAACTTTCTGGGCAGCAAATCAATCTGAACAAATCTACATTCTATGTGGGTCGGCATATTCCTTGTAGAAGAGTAGCCGTTATAAAGAATTGGATTCAGATGTCTCAAGGTAGTCTCCCCTTCTTATACTTAGGGGTCCCCATGTTCATCGGAGCTCCTAAAAAAGCTTGGCTTCAACCTTTAGCAGACAAAATTCTCGCCAGGTTCTCTAAGTGGAAAGGAAACTCCTTATCCATGGCTGGCTGGCTGGTTCTGATAAACTCTGTGATCAGTAGCTCCCTTTTGCACTCTTTTGCTGTCTTTCGCTGGCCCAAATCGCTGCTAAATATTATCAATCGTGCAATGCGCAATTTCTTATGGAGTGGCGATATAAATGTCAAAAAATTGGTCACTGTTCCTTGGAAGGCAGTTTGTTCTCCGCGCTTGGCCGGTGGTCTGGGGGTTCGGAGTATTGTAGACGTCAATACAGCAATGTTGCTCAAGCTGGGTTGGAGAGTGCTAAATGATAAAAGTCTAATTCCTAATATTCTCAGAAGTCGGTTTCTAAAAAGCAACAACTGTCCAACAAGATTGTTTGGTAGTTCTTCTATTGGCTCAATCCGCATTAGTCTGGACACAATACGAGCTAACATTTTTTGGGTTGTTGGAACCAGGTCCAAATTGAGTTTCTGGACTGACAGCTGGATCTCCCCCGATTTAGCAATGCAATGCCAGGTCCCTGGTCCTGATATATCGCTGCTCTCTGACAAAGTCTCTGATTTCACTTTTGAGGGGAAATGGGCGGAAGATCTTCCTATTCCGGCTCAGATTGCGCAAAGGATTAAAACCGTGCAAATTGGCCCAGGCATGGAGGATGTTGTGGTTTGGAAGCCGAGTAACAATGGTGAGTTTTCGGTTAAAAACGCAATGCAACTGCTGTCGCCTTCTTCTGCAGTTTTCTGGCCTAAATTCATATGGAAATAATTCCTCCCGCCCTCCAGATCGATTATTTGTTGGAAGGCACTGCGGGGAAAACTCGCGACAATGGACAATTTACGATGTCGTGGGTTCATTGGACCAACGTGGTGCCCCCTTTGCGAGTCTAGCACCGAGTCTGCAGAACACACATGTGTTTCCTGCAATTTTACAAGAGCAGTCTGGAAGGGCGTCAGTGACGCTTTTGGGGTTAAGGTGGACTGTAACAGGCCACTGCATCAATTTCTTCGGAATGTAATGAATGCCAAGCTCAGCTCGCAAATTCGACAGCTCTGGCAGGTGGCTGTGGTCTCGGTATTTTGGGCCATATGGAAAGCAAGAAATGACTGTATTTTTAATAGGATCAGCCCTATGGTGAGCACGGTTCTGCGAGCAATTTGGAAATGCGTCAAGGAAGCAAGCTGTATGACTACGGGTTTCGCTAATAACTCAATGGAAGATAGAATCATTTTACAGAACTTTGGTCTGAAGGGGAAGCCAAAGCCAGTGCAATGCCTTCTTGCTTTCCAGTGGCTTCCGCCGCCCCCGAGATGGTTCAAAGTCAATACAGATGGTGCTGCAACGCATACAAAGGCAGGCGCTGGTGGGATTTTTCGAAACTGCAGAAGCTTCCCGCTTGGCTGCTTTGCTCATCCGCTGGGTAATCGTGACGCCTTTTTTGCAGAACTAAAAGCAATCATTTTGGCTATCAGAAAGGCAGTTGAGTTTAATTGGTTCCCGCTTTGGTTAGAAAGCGACTCCTTATATGCAGTACAGTTAATCAGGAAAGGCCTAAGTCATGTTCACTGGGAACTCATTGGAGATTGGCTGTTTTGCTTAAATATCCTGCGAACAAAAGAGGTCAGAGTCACTCACATTCACCGGGAAGCTAACGTGGCGGCAGACTGCCTATCTAAATACGCAGTTTCTGCAACCTCGGAGCGCTGGTGGAATTCCTTTCCGGGTTTCTGCTCTTTAGCTGTTTATTTAGATGCTAACAGAACTAATCTTTATAGATTGCACAACCAGGCCCCGGCCTAATTCTTTGTATTCTTTATTCTTTTTCTATTTTTTGAATAAAATTCTTGGTTTCTCGGGTTTTGCTCAGTTGTTTGAGAGGTGCCAACCTAGTTGGGATCTTTCTTCTTCTGGCCTCCCTTGAAATCCTCCTTCACTCAAAAAAATATAAATTATGTTATATTATTATTATTATCAAGAAGTTATTTTTTTCCCAATTTTCTAGACAAGGAGATTGTAAGCGTCTAATAAGCTTGATAAGATGTTTATTTTTGAAGAATGTGGATTATGCTAGATACGAATTCAAAATCAAGGTAAATAAAAATAAATTTTGATGCTCAAAATCCTAAAAATATACATTAATTATGGATATTGAGACAATTGGTTTTGCAACATTGGCTTAATTTTTAACTATTATATTATGGTTCGTACAAAATTGTTAGTATTTCAAGAGTTTTTAACAGATGAAAATGAAATATGATCATAGGACAAATTATTGAAAAATATTAATTAAGAAAATATTATTATTTGAATCTCTTCAAATTCTCAAATGTTGAGCATAATGATTCTAATTAATATAATTAATTTCACATATTAATTATAAAACGTTTTTTTTGTACTGAGTGGTTACAATTGCGATTTAATTCTATTTAACTAAAATTAATTTATGGACTTAATACTTCATTAAGAAAAAATAAAATGTTTAATTAATGGGCAAAAAATATTTTCACTCTCCTCTTTATACGCGTATGTCTCGACATTCTCTCTTATTTTCAAAAAAAAAAAAACCCGAGAGGAAGATGGTTCTCTCCTAATTATCTTTTTCGTCCCTTCATTTTTTTTCAATTCTTTTGTTTGTTTTTCTTACTTACAAAATTCAAGAATATATAATTATTAGAAAATATTAATGAAGTCAAATAAGTGATATATGCGAGTCTGGCTGATATTCTATATAGTGAAAGAATGAAGAACAAATTGATCAAATGTCTTGATGAGATACTACGAGATGAAAATATGAGAAATCATCATCTTAAACTGATTCAATTAGATATATTGGGTTATTGTAGCAGAATGAATAATTGAACTCGAATACTTGGTGATCATGAAATTCCATCAACCAAAATAATTATCATCAAGATGAATTTGTGACTAATTCTAACGAATTTTATTTTTTTATATGTAACATATTGAATTGATAAAGTTTCTTCATATGCAACATTAGAAAAGTATTTAATTTCATATCATGTTGCTTCCATTTTAAGATAGATTGTAATTCTTTTGTATCGTAGATATAATATTTAATTTTAATTGTAGTTTAATTCAATTTTTGTTTAACCTATATTATAATTCTTTTGTATCGTAAATATAATATTTAATTTTAATTATAGTTTAATTCAATTTTTGGTTTTTTATTATATTCTAATATATTTCTTAATTAATCTGTTATTTTATTATTATTGTTTCACAGAATATTTGGAATATGAAAATGTATTAAAATTCCTAAAAAGTACAAATCATTGAATTTTGTAAAAATAAATAAATCATTCATCTTTAGTCAATTATTTTTAAAATTAATTTAATTTGAATTATCATTAAAAAATAAGTATATATTAATTTCAAATATACATAATATAAATTTTTTTCATAGCATGATATGAAATTATTTAAAAGTAAATATATCAATTTATTTATTTATCTAAATTATATAAAAGTTTCATACCCCGTGCATCGCACGGGTTTTCGACTAGTATATGATTATAAACAAAGTACATATAATTATTTAATTGACTTGTGTTTGAATTATTTAACCCGTTCACGTGTTAAATTTTTCTATTTTTTAAAGGGAAACGTGTAAGGTTTTATGGTCCATTATTCATATGCATGCTTTCCGATAGTAACATCTAAGATTTGGCAAATTATATTTGCTTCAAAAAAGATTTAGCAAATTATATATTCTAATCTTGCAATTTTCAGTTTATCCTAACGCAGTCAATTAGTTGGGGATTATCCATCTCCATTGGAGACTCGTTCCGATGAGAATGGAGGAGCCGGGATGGTTTATATATTGTCCCAGACAGTTAGAGACGAGGCGGAGATGGTTACAAGTGTTCCCAATGAGGATCCCCGATTAGGGGGTGTTTGTTTGCTCCTTTTCATGCTCTTTTTTACCTTTTCACTTTAAAAAAGAGAGTTTTAGGTGTTTGGTTAGTGACATCCTGTTTGCTTTTTTTATCTGAAAAGCAGTATTGAGTGTTTGGTTAGTGATCTCCTGTTTGTCTTTTACACCCGAAAAGCAGCCTTTTACAAAAGCAGAGAATCTCTGCTTTTTGGAAAAGCAACCTTTTCAAAAGCAGAGAATCTCTGCTTTTTGGAAAAGCATCATTTTCAAACAGCAAACAGCAAACAGTAAATCGTAACAGCGACAACAAACGGTAACAGTAAATAGCAAACCGTAACAGCAAACAACAAACAACAACAGCATACAGTAGGTAAAACAAACGGGCCCTAAATACCCGAACATAGAAAAAAATTATATATATATATATAATTTATTTTGGACTTATTTTTATTTTATCCTTTGAATTTTTGTTTGTAATTGTTTAGTTAATTTTTTTTTATGTCTAGTAGTTTATGATTTTATATGTCCTTGAAATAGCAGTTTATGACTTAAAAAAATTTTATATACTACAAATTGATGTTTTACAAGAAAAAAGTAAAAAACTTAAACGGTGATGGGGATTTCCCGCGGGACGGAAATGGTAGCCAAATTTTCTCCATTTGTAATTTGGAGATAGAGATGGAGAATTCCCAATAGACCAGTGATCGATGATAGTTAATGCAATCCTCGTCCTACCTCATTTACAAGCCTAGTTTATCCTATTAATCTTTTTTTATTAGTAATTCATATCCAACATTAATTGATGGCATAAAGTCCAAATTAACCCTCAAACTATACATTCAAAATCAATTAAATCCTCATTCTTTCAAAATAGCCAATCAATTATGGTTTTAAATCACCAATCAACCCCTCTCATCAAATACCATTCCCACTTAATATTATTTTAGATTTGTGGGACCAAGGAAGTCGAAACAATGGTTATTAGATTATTAATTAGGTAAATTACATCTATGACCACTGAACTTTAGTAGCCACTGAACTTCAATTCTTAATAGTATCATCATTCAACTTTACACTCTTTTAACACCGGCAACTACTTAATTTTAACTAACTTCTAAAAATGGTCATTAACGACTTTAAAATGAAACTATTCAATAATTAAAGTTGTTCAGAACGACATTTACCATGAAACTACATTTTTTATTTTCCAAAATCACCTTTATTGGAGCTTTCTCGTTTTAAAAATTCATTTTCTCTCTTCTAATCAAACAACACCTAAATGATTTCAAAACGAAGATTTTCAAGAATTAAAATTCCTTCGATTTTTTTTTGAGACCGTCAACGGCTGTTGAGTAACCACTGATGTTAAAAAAAATATAAAATTCAGTGGCCATATCATTAAAAATTAAGTTCAATAGCTATAATATTAAAATGAATAAAGTTCAGCGGTCATAGATGTAATTTAGCCATTATTAATTTGGATAGGGAATAAGGAAATCAACTTCCACATTCTATTCCTGGAATTAAATCTCTTGACACAATTTGTTGGTTGTTTTTTTTTTATATTGTTGCCAAATAAAAGCAAAATTTTCCAGAATCAAAAATCTCCATGAAAAAATTTCCTGGAATCAAAATTTTGCATTTATCAAAATTAAGAGTTGAACAATTTGTATTTATTTTTTTATTTTACTTATGTGATCCCATAAACCCTTAAAATAATATTAAATGAGAAGGGTATTTGATGAGAGGGGATTGATTGGTGATTTAAAACTATAATAGGGACTTGATTGGTGATTTAAAAACATAATAGGGGTTGATTAGCTATTTTGAAAGAATGAGGATCTAATTAATTTTGAATGTATAGTTTGAAGGCTAATTTGGGCTTTATGCCTTAATTGATACTCTAATATTAACAATTTTATAAGGGGTGAATTACATAAACATCACCTGTGATAATGATATTTTGACTTTAATTAAATTGATAATTTTTATTTATATTATATCAAATAGATTCATTTTTATTTTAGAAATGCCATACACTAAAAGATAACCACCATTTTTTAACATTCTTCAAAATAAATAGTTATTGATAACTTTTCTACTGACAAAATTTAAAATAAGATTTGACAAACCATAAATTTTTCATAGCATATGATTTTTCATGTAATTTGAGTTACCATATGGAGTCAGTTTCAATGGAGTTTTAAACCCTCAAACCTAATTTTTTCTTTTATTAGAAGTTAAAAGGGAAATCTACATAGAAATTCATTTTTAAAAATTTATCTATAATTATTGATCATTACTAATTTAAATTATGTTAAACTAATTGTTTTGAATATATTTTAAAAATTAGTTTAAAATTATAATAAAAAATTATACTTTAATAAATTAATTTTAATAGTATGAGTTAGGTGTAATTTTATAATGAATTATAGTTTTTATTTAAAAAGCCCAAAGTTGAAACCCTTTTGAATGGGCTAGATCAACTGTAAAGGGAAAATTCATTTTCTCTGTAGTTTCTCTGGAAAAAAAACTTCCATTATTCTTATTCTCCTCTTTCTAAATCAAAGCGGATCTACTTTGAGGAGGAAGAAGGATTTCCTTCTTCCTCCTCCAACCGGGTTAGATTGTGGTTTTTTTTTGTTTTTCTTATTCAATATCCATATATTTTTGCAGATCTCTATGTCTGAATTGTATCTCCTCCCAATCATTCTTTTATTTATATCTTTTTCGGATTTAGCAAGTGCGGAAACGATTTATTTTATACGTGGATCAATAGATCTATGTGGTTGCAACAAAAGAAAGGACTCTGATCCGAATATTCGAAAGGATCTGAATGATGAAGATCGGATTGCAGTTGCTGTTCTACAGATTTTGATTTCCAAGAAGTATATGTTTCATTGTTTTTTGTATTTTTTATACCTTTTATGGATTTTTCATGCTCTTTGTAGTCAATTTTATCCCTTTGTGGTTTTGTTAGGATTTTATTCCTTGTGGTTTTCTGATTGTATTTGTACTCTTTTCATCTAATGAAGTAAGTATGTTCATCAAAAAAAAAAAAACTATAAAGGGAAAATTACACAGAAATTCATCTTTCAACAACTATTTACAACTATATCAAGTCATAATATTGGATTATAGGTGCCTTCTATACAAAGTTAGACTTACTTTGTTTTTTCTACCATTAGATGAGATTACTTTGTCAAAGTTCATCACCATCCAATGATGGAAAAAACAAAGTAAGGCTTACTTTGTTAAAAACAAAGTAAGCATAGTCTAACAATTTGATTATGTTAAACTAGTAAAATCAGTATTTTTAATATATTTTAAGGATTAGAATTTATAAATTATAAATCTAGAATATATTTTTTAATGTGATTTATGAATTGGAGTCTAGATTTTTTAAATTATGGTGTAAAATCATAATATATAGAGAATAATGACATATTAAAAATTAAATTTGATAATATGACTTAGTTGTAATTTTATACTTAATTATGATATTCATTCATGTATTTGACCCAACTATAAAATAGTATTCTAATCTAAATGATGTAGTTGCATTATTATGTTTAGGAAAATTTACATCCACATTCAATTTTTAAAAAATATCTACAAGAAAATAATTTGAATTTTATCAATTAAAAAAACTGTCAACTTTTTTAAAACAAATCACGTTATCAATGCCAAAAGATCAGAAATTCATAACTACATAACTGTGACATTTTTTAAATATATTTAATGTTTTTGATATATTATTAATTAAATTATCTATATTGATTAAAGTATAAATATAATTCCTTTTTTTTTTATTGAAATAAATATAATTCCTATTCATATGTTTTTAGGTAAAGGATCATTTTTTTAATAGCATCATCCATCCCTGTTTTGAACTTATCCAAAAATTTAATTTGCTTCATGAACTTTAAAAAAAAAAATTCAATTGCCCAATCAATTTGTTCAAAATGTTCTAATAACTCCTCGACTTACTTAAAATATAATCAATTAATCAATGTTACATAGACCTTAAAATGTTAGTACATAATTTACAAAATATATTAAAATATATTAAAAAGGAAATTCCTACTTACTCAATTGCAAAACTTATCATCTCTAATATTAGAACCATATACCTCGACTTTGGTCGTTTTAATTTTCCAAGATGCTTGCAACACGCCTTCTGCATGTAACATACGTTTTTTTGGTAACAAAAGAGTGATTATTAATTAATTACATTTTACGCAATTTGAATGAGCTATGCATGAATTCTATGCAAGTTGAAAGAGTTATCAAAACACTTTAAAAGTTTAGGGGTCAATTAAAGAGTAAATTACATCAATGGTACTTTAACTATACCCTAATTCACACTTTGGTACCTAAATTATATTTTGTCTCAAAAATATATTCGAACTTTATATGACCAGACATGACCTGCTATAACAGGTTAACTATTAAAAACAATGATGTGTACAATTTAATTTAAATATCGGTATGTAAATACAATTTTACCCTTCTTCCCATTTCATTCATTCTCTCTCTCCACGATTTCATTCACTGTCTCTTCAATTTTTTCTCACTCTCAAAATCAAAATTCATTTTCATTTCAGTAAATCAAAATCCATCCAGTTTTAGAAATTCGGTTTTTCTCTTTTACTCCCTTTCCAATTCTTTCCTCTCTTTGTTATTTTTTAGGTTGTTCTCTGTAAAATCAAAAAAAAACAAAAACCTAAAAATACAAATCAAAATCTAGAAAAAAAAAAGGATAAAAAATAGCAAGATGAAACCCAGGAAATGGAAGACTTTCTATGAAACCCAGGAAAAAAAGAAGAACCTTCAAAGGAACCCAGACGATGCAAATCCGATTCAAATTCTGAATCGCCGTTTGTTTATCGCTGCTCCAAGGACCTAGACTCAATTTCACTCAATCGAAAGCTCAAATCCTAAATCGGCCGTTTGTTCATCGCTGCTCCATGCCCTAGACTCCACTTTGTGAATCTCCTGGTCCATTATCAAGTCGTGGTTGAGGAATTGAAGGGTCGTTTCCATTCTCCACCTGTAGGGTTCCTGGAGCCAGCCATTTTTTGGCAGGTCCATTGCCTTCTGCACCAAGAACATTACCAGTATTTGAAGGAACTATCTCTTGAAATTTGAAATAAAAATTAAATGCAAATGCTTCAATCTATGTTCATCTATTAATTTAAGAGTTCACAAAGAAAAGGGAGAAGATTACAGCTTTGAAGACATACCCAAGGAGGTGAGGCATGAAGCCAATCATCAAGACCCCCGAAGAGAGAGAGAGGAAAGATGAAAGAGAGGTGGGAGAGAATAAACTAAGGCCTTGTTTTTTATAACCCACCTAATAACTTAAATTAAAATATTAAAACCTTATTTAATTTAAGTGCGTTTGATAATAATTATTTCTCTACTATTTAAATTAGTAAATTAAGTTAAAAAAACACTTATTTTCATAAGTCAAAATATTTAACTTAACATTTTAAACTAAACATTATCAACTAATATTTTTATAATAATTATATCATTTAATATTTTGATCACTTATATTATTCGGCACTTAAAATTCAATACTTATTTTTTCAGCACTTAATTTTAAGTTTTATCAAACAGCACCTAAGCCATTGTTTAATAAACCACTTAATTGCTTAAATTAAAATGTTAAGTACTTATTTAATTTAAGTGCGTTTGATAACGATTGTTTTTGCACCACTTAAATTAGTTAATTAAGTCAAAAACCACTTATTTTGATAAGTCAAAATATTTAACTTATCATTTTAAGTTAAACATTATCAACTAATATTTTTTTAAAATTGAAATCGTCAATATTTTCAGCACTTAAAATTCAGTATTTATTTTTTCAGCACTTAATTTTCAGTTTTATCAAACAGCACCTAAGAAAGAGAAAATTTAGTCAAAATTTGGGTTGACCGGTTAGTGACTGGCTAGACGTACTAAATTGTCCGGTTAAGGTATATTTTTGGGACAAAATATAATTTAGATACCAAAGTGTGAATCAGGATATAATTCAGGTACCATTGAAATAATTTACTCGTCAATTAAACTTTTTAAACAAATTATTAAGCTTTATTTTTTTATGTACCTTTTTATCGTTATATTCCATATTATTTATTTTTGCTTGTTATTTTTAGATTATGTGAATATGTAGAAAATGTTTGAATATTTGAAATTTTATCATAAATTTTATTATAGACAAATTTAAAGAAGTTCCCAACGAGTTTTATATTATTTTTATTTTACATTTCATTAGATTAAACAATATATTTTTTTTTTTTGACAGCAAAGTAAATACTCTTTATTGATTATCAGAAGTTAAAGCATTACAGATAAACTCCAGGGGGTTATGTCTCCATACCCCACTGTCAGACTCAGAACTCGAAGCCCTAGCTAGTAAGTGAGCTATCTTATTCGCTGACCTTCTCACAAAGGAGAATGATAAAATACCTAGCTCATTAAACAGAGCTTTACAGTCTTCAACTATAATGCCAAAAGGGGAAACTAGTTCGCTGGTCCCAGTGACTGCTAGTACCATGAGCTGAGAATCCGTTTCCAGATGAACAATGTGCAACTCCTCCTTCTTCAACCAACTGAGCGCTTCCCGGCAACTCATTGCCTCTGCAATCAGCGGGTCCTGACAGAACCCGAGCTGTCCGTTACTGGCTGCAATGAAGTCGCCCCTATCATTCCGAACTACAAAGCCAAACCCCGCTCTACCTGAACCTGCAAATAGTGCTGCATCCATATTTAGCTTAACAGTATCTTGTTCCGGGCGTTGCCATACCTGACCAGTTTCCACCGGACGGCCTGCGTTTGCTGTCATTTGAGCGAGCTGCCATCGCGATAAAAACGCTTCCGCACTACTGAATGTAATCGCCGGTGGTTGACGTTTTCCTTCCCACACGACATTATTCCTGTCGTTCCAAATCGCCCATCATAACATTGCTGTCATCTCCACTGTATTCTTATTAAACTTATTTTTAATGAAGCTCCAGAACTCACCAATATTTTCAGCACTGCTGCATAAGTTACCGTGATTTAATAATCGCCATACCTGACGGGCTTCTGGACAGGCTACCAGCGCGTGGAATATGGTTTCGTCGCCCGCATTGCACCTTGGGCAGTTCAGATTCGTTTCAACATGTTTTTTAGACAGCTCAACCTTTGTGGGTAGGCAACGAGCTATTGCTCTCCACATTAGGTGCCTGACCTTTGGTGGGACGTGAGAATTCCATATAGTGGCCCAGATATCTAATGTGCCATCCCCCTGGCTACTAGCTTGATCGTATTGCAAGAACCTGTACCCACTTCTAACTGAATAGGTTCCGTTCCTCTCCAGCTTCCATGACCATCTATCCTTAACTTCCCTCTGACTCAACACGACTTTTGCAACTTGCATTCTGTCTCTGTTCGATAGGAGTGCGTGTAATTTAGCCTGATCCCATTCTCCTTGCGGGCTAACTCTTAGCGATGCCACTTTGTCATCCTCTCCTCCCGGGGGTGCGATACTATCAATGTAGGGGTTAATGTCATCAGGCAGCCAGGGGTCATTCCATATATTTACTTCCTTCCCTGACCCAATAAGTATTCGGCTCTGCGATTTTAGTAAAGGAAGTGCAGCTACTATGCTTCTCCAAACATAACTTGGGTTGGCTTTGATTTCGGCCTCTAGTATGGAGGTATGGGGAAAATAGCGGGCTTTGAATATTCTAGCAACCATAGAATTTGGATAGACCAGCATACGCCAAGCTTGTTTTGCCAGAAAAGCGATATTAAATCTGTGCAATTTTTTGAAACCCATTCCGCCCTGTTGTTTTGGCTCGCAGAGTTTATCCCAAGACCTCCAGTGTATCTTTTTCCCGTTTCCATCCTCGGATCCCCACCAGAAGGAGTTTAAGAGTTTTTCAAGATCGTCGCAAAGTGTATTCGGTATAAGGAACATACTCATTATATAGGAAGGCAATGACTGTAGAACAGATTTAATTAATATTTCCTTTCCCGCTTTAGACAAGAATCTAGTCTTCCAGCTGCTTATTCTTTTCCTGACCATTGTCTCGATATAATCAAACACTTCTCTTTTATTTCTGCCAATTAAGGAAGGAAGCCCAAGATACTTACCCGGACTCTGAACTATTCCCACATTTAGATTGGCTCCGATGCTCACCTTTACGTCTGTTGGTACATTCTTGCTAAAATGGAGGGATGATTTGTTGAGATTGATTTTCTGACCTGAGGCTTCCTCGTACTGTTTGAGGCATTGTCTTATAGCTTCACATTCTATCATGGTTGCTCTGAAAAATAAATATCTGTCATCTGCAAAGAAAAGGTGGGTTACCGCTGGTGCCTGTGGTGCCACCGTGCAACCATGAATCCTACCGCTTGCTTCTAGATCTGATAGGGATGCTGATAGGCCCTCTGCACAAATTAGGAATAGGTAGGGTGAGATTGGGTCACCCTGCCTTAATCCTCTCTGGGGGATGATAGGACCAACTGTATGTGTTCCGTTGACAATATTTGATAACATCGAGATATTATCATGAGGACCAAAAGAGATATCTGCCTTTAAGTATGCCACGTAGCAAAGGAAGTCAGCTGGCGGATCTCCCTAGACTAGCTCTAAGAGATCCGCTGGCGGATCTCTAAGGCGAATCTCTCCATTCACCTTGGTAACGGCTGGCCGCCGGCTCGGCCATAAAGGATCATTAAATGGATCATTAACTGTCTTACCCGCCAGGTTAAGAGTAACTTGTAACCGCCATTAAATGAGCATTAATGGGGACTTTCTAATTACCTAGAGGTTACGAACTTCTCAACTATATATAGCCTACCATTCTAGGCTATCAAGGTACTCAGACTTTTCTATATTCTCTAAGCTTTGTCAATACAGTTTATTCTTCATATTCTCTACTGACTTTGGCATCGGAGTTTCCCCCGTCGAACCCAACGACGCCCCCACAGGGATGAGCTACGATCAGAAGTTTCTCCCTTGTTATCAATATTGTACTTAGCTTTATTGACACATTGCATGATTAACTGGACCCATACAGGAGAGAAGCCTAACTTAAGCATCATTTTTTCCAGAAAAACCCACTATACTCTGTCGTATGCTTTAGCCATGTCTAGTTTCAGTGAAGCGTAGCCAACTTTTCCTTGGGTTTTCCTGTTTAGAAAGTGATTTACCTCAAAAGCCATCATCACATTATCCGTTATCAGTCTTCCTGGGATGAAGGCGCTCTGCTGTTCCGCTATTATCTTTGGGAGGACTACCTTGAGTCTGTTTGCCAGGATTTTTGAAAGGATCTTGTATATCACATTGCATAGTGCAATTGGACGCAGATCAGAAGCAAACTCTGGGAGTGATTTCTTTGGGATAAGAACCAGTGTTGTCTCATTTATTTCATCGGGGATTTTTCCGGAGTTAAGCCACTGTAAACACGATTCTGTCACCTTATCACCCACAACACCCCAAAATTTTTGGTAGAAACACGGATTAAAACCGTTTGGCCCCGGGCTCTTCTCCGGGTGCATTGAGAAGACCGCTGCTTTTACTTCATCAGGGCTGAACGGTCTTAACAGGTCGACGTTGTCTTCGACAGTTATCTTGCAGGAGATTTTAGACAGAATAGGATCAGAGAAGCTCTGCTCGGAGGTGAAAATTCTATTGAAGTAACTGGATAAGGTTTCTTCGAGTCATGACCCCCAATCGCACCACTCACCATCCTCGCCTTTTAGTCTACTCAGGGAGTTCTTCTTTCTCCTTGCAGTTGCCGCTTTGTGGAAATAATTTGAGTTTAGGTCTCCCCCTTTTAGCCATAACTGTTTTGCACGCTGTCCCCAATAGTTTTCATTCTGCAACAGTAGTGTGTCTAATTCCTCTTTCGCTGATTTATACTCCTGAACCGATTCTGCGTCATTTCTGGTTTTTGATCTGCGGATGACTGTCTTACAAGCTTCTGTTCTCATTCTGTGCTGAGTTTTAAGCCTGTCGCCCCAACATATCAGTTCTGCACCACATAACTTCAGCCTATTCAGAAGGGGCATTTCGCTTTCTTCCTGCCAGCTTGAGATAACTTTGTCTTTACAATCACTTTCAAGTAACCACGCATTTTCAAATCTGAAACAGCGTCGTATAGGTTCCATATTCTGCCGTAGTGATAAGAAAAGGGTCGTATGATCCGAACAGGTGACCTCCTCATTTATTAGCTTTGCCTCTGTGAATCTGTTTCTCCAAGATGTGTTTGCAAGCGCTCTATCCAGCCGTTCTTCAATTAGATTGCCAGCTTCCCGACCCCTTTCCCAGGTAAAAGGATAACCCATCATTCTGATATCAGTTAAGCCACTAACTTCAATTGCTGAATTAAACCCTCTCAATAGTGCCGGGTTATGTCTTGCTCCACCCGAATTTTCTGTTTGGGATCGTATATCATTAAAATCCCCGATGATAATCCACGGAAGGTGGGAGAGTGTTGATAGGTGCTGAATTAGGTCCCATGATTCCTGTCTTCGAGTTCTTTCCGGATAGCCATAATAACCCGTTAGTCTCCATGGGGCCAGACCTTGAAGGCTTATTTCAACATCGATGAAACTCCGCGAGGAGCGGAGTAATTTGACTGAGCCTTTTTGTTTCCAAAAGAGGGCTAGTCCTCCCCCGTAGTTGACGACTTCCACTGTGAAGACCCCCTCGTATCCTAGTTTCTTCCTTATTGCTTCCACTTTTAACTGACTACATTTAACCTCACTTAAAAACACAAATTCGGGCTTCGTTTTGGACACTAAGTCCTTCAGCATTCGAACTGTTCGAGGATTGCCCGCCCCTCGATAGTTCCAACTTAGAGTGCTCATAGTCCCTGGCGGGCCTGGACATCAGGACCCACCTCTTGATCATTCATTGTGTGTGCGGATTGGTTCTCTCCTTTGCTCTGGTTTGAAGGTTCCAGCAGCTCCTCATCCATATCAGTGCTTTGATTAGTTGGATCCTCCTGCCTTCTTTTCTTTGTTTCAGGGATAGTGATTCCCCCCAAGCTGGTATCCGTTTCTGTACTGCCAGTGTGAAACATTTGGATTGAAGTAGCTCTTAGATTACCGTTCTTTGAAATTTGAGCAGTAATTGATAGGTCCTGCACTTTCGGGGGACTTGACAGTAAATACTTTGATTTTAACTGTTGTGCCGCTCTCCATGTTAATGCTCTGAGAGAAATAGAATAAGCCCTCTTCGCTTTATCTGGGTCAGGAACATCAAGCAGGTGCTCACAAAATTTATCCGAATGACCAATCAAACCACAGAAAAAGCAAAAGGTCGGCAATCGTTCGTATCGAAAGCAGACCCAGTGAAACTCTCCACCTGCTTTACAAATCTTCAGCTTCCTTTTTAGAGGTTGAAACACATTTACTGTTGTCCTTATTTGCATATAAGTTCTTCCAATTCCAGTAAAATTATTTGGGTCGGATTCTACGAAGCTTCCAAGAAAATTCCCAATATAAACCGCTACTCTCTCCGACATAAAACCAAGAGGGATGTCGTGTACCTGTACCCAGAAATCCGTACTGTATAGTTCTATTGATTTCGTCTCCTGATTCTGCTCTAGTGGCGCCAATAACAGCAGTTGCTGCTCGAAAGTCCAGGGCCCTCCCTTCAGTACTCTGTCACATTAAAGGGGATGATAGAACTCAAATTGATAGGAATTTGGACCGAGTTCCATCACACAGATTCCTCTGGAGGGGCTCCATAGGTCGGTAAGGACGTTTTTCATAAAGTGGGTTTTGATGCTTCGAGTCGTGACAAACGACCCTATTAGGCTCCAGGACGTCGGGCGAGGTGGCGGCGGTATGTCTTCGTTCTGCAAGATCAATCCTGCGGCTGCTTCATCTTCTAGTGTAATGCTGTGAATGGTATCTGTTAGTTTCTCCATAGCTGCTTGCTGCGCGAACTCGGGGTTTTAGGGTTTAAGTGGGTCGGCGATTTTGCTCCTCAAAAGGGAGAGATTCTAACTTTAGCTTAAGCTTATATGGTGGGAAAAAATAGATTAAACAATATAAATACAATAAGAAAATTAAGAATAATAAAATGTTGTATACATTGGAAAGAAAAAAATTATAAAAAGCAATAAAAACCATAAAATGTACAAATAAAACAACAAAGATCTAAATCATATCATTCTCATAAGTTTTTATGAGAATCCCGTAGAAAAATCGCTGCAATCTATTTTCCATTATTTAGATTTTTTCGGACATTCGGATTTGAATCATTGCAACCATGCAGATCTATAGATCTATAGACAAGATGAATCTTTTTCGCTCTTGCTAATACCGAAAAAAGTAAAAATGAAAGTATAGCTAACATATATAGATCTGACGGAAAAAAAAATTTCTACAAGAAATATAGATTCAAAACCAACAAAAAAAATGCAAAAATGCAAATAAAAACTAAAACTAAAACTAAAATATAGATACATGAGGAGGTTCCACTTCTAACGAAATCTGATTAGAAGACTCGAAATGAGAAAAATAAAGAAAACATAGACAAAGGAATAAAGTGATGGTGGTAGCAACAACATATGAAGGAGGGTTGATGTCACATCCGGATCTAAATTTCTAGAATTTATACCTTGATAGTAATATATATTATAATTATTAGGTGGGTGATTTTTATTTGGTGCTATAGGGAAAGTTTGGAGTTAATGTGATGAGTTTATATGTAAATTAAAAGTTTATGGTAAATTTTAAAAGATTATATAAAAATGGAGGACCAAACCTGTAATTTGACAGATTTGGATATAAATCCCAAACCTGCCAAGAGGTGGGGTCGGGTGCGAATATATCTTCTTTTCTTTTATATGTTCTTCTTTATCTGTTCTTCGTGATTTTTATCGTTCCTGAACCGTTTCTCCACCGTTTCTTTGATTCACGGAGATTCGACCGTCCGAATCATTCGAAATTTAAAACATAACATCCTTATACATAGATCTAAGTCCTAGCCAAAGAGTTTTTGAGTTTCGGCAACGTTTGGAGGGAAATGGCTTAGACAGAATTTAGAAAAGAATCGATCGGGTATATTTTCCTCAATTTAGAGCCAAAGTAAGTAACTATCAACTATATTTTGAGTTTTATGTATATGGATATATATATAATCAAAGAATTTTCAAAAAAGTGATATTTTAAGGTTATGCAGGAATTTTGTAAATTGGGGTTTTTCACGATTTTGCTTTTTATTGTGAAATTATGGTTCAAATGAAGCTATTGATTATGCTTCTATGTGAATTTCAGATTTTACTTGATTATGTTGATTTAAGGCTTAATTTGGTTGATTTACATATATACATATATGTTTTTGGTTTCAATATATATATATAATATATATATATATATATATATATATATATATATTGAACAAAATGAATTTGATGATTTATTACGAATTGTTTTTGGATTGAGAAATCGGTTGCGGTTATTATTGTTATTATTTTGGATTGAAGTCCAAATATGATTTTTATGATACAAAATGGCTAATTGTAGCCAAATGATTTTTGGTTATGAAATAATTTGGAATTTGATTGTGAAAGGATATTTGAGCACGTTATGATTTTATGATTTTATATCCATCGAGAGCTATCCGGATCGGTGGTTCCATATTTGAAGACCATGTTCAGTGAGGGACATGGCCTGTGTACACAGTTTGAAAGACCTATTGGGTATGGCAAAGAAGTGTCGGGTAATACCATATGGGATAGGCAATGTTAAGAGACGTCTCGATTATATATGTGGTTATGGATTGATACTTAAGGGGAGAAACTCGAGGATGGATACAATGTTTTAAGTTCATTTGGATTATGTTTTACGATATGATTGATTTTGATATAAGGTTTTACGTTTGATTGATTACGATTTGGTTTGATAAAACGCTTATTTGATTATAATATTTTATAAGGTTTTGAACTCAAGAATGGATACAAGATTATATATTTTTATGGTTTACTACTTTGACTATATATGAACTTAAGTTTTGAGTATATTTTATAAGGTTTTGATTAAATCTCTTTATCAATGTATATGTGTAGCTATGTTAAGTAAAGTTAGTTTTTGTAGCTGATAGTTTCTTACTGAGATTTTTGTCTCACCTTTTTAAATGTTTTAATGTTTTTAGGTGAGAAAGTACATGATATATAGAAGGTTACCGACCGTTTAGGCGGGGTTTGGAAGTTGGCTGCTTATTGTGAGAATTATGGTTAGAACTTTGGTAATTTAATTGTAATATAATGGCGTTGGATAATTTGGAGACTCTCAAGTATTGATTATGATCTTCCTATTTCACGTCCGATGCCGATTGAGGTCGTCTAGGGTCGGGTGTGACAGTTGAGCAAGTAGGAAGTAGTTGGGAGAATGACAGACGAGAGAATCTGGAGTTTCTCTTTCTGTTTAAATCATCTTTGTTTTCTTTTTGTGCGTAGAAAATGTAACTGTTTAGTCCATTCTTTAGTATCATGTATTAGTGATTTAGATTTCCCATTTTATTTTATGGAGGATTGTCCAGCTCCAATTTAGAGTCTGGTTTGTAAGGACATCGCCAATATTTACAACTAATCAAAGTAATTAGCCATAAAAAACAATAAGAATAATAATAACTTATTCTTATTTTCATTCTTGAACCAAAAAACCTCTTGGATGAATTTAGTATAAAGTAATCATAGAAGACATCTGTGTTTAATATTTTAGAAAGATTTTTTTTGTTTTAATTGTATTTTAGTAAAAGCTACTTTATAGAAAAGTGTTAATATAATCTAACATACAAAATAATATTATTTTAACCTTAACATTTATGAAGTTATTGCAATTATAGATGTGGGTTAACAAATTTTGTATATTTTAAGTGGCAAATTTCATTAAGTTCCATTTCACAAATACTGAAACTAAAATGACGTCTTAAAAAAAAAAAAAAACTAAAATGATGGCCCTGTTTGAGAATTAGCTGTTAGCTGATTACATTAACTGATTTGACTAGCTGTTTGTGTAGATCTGTTTGGTTAAAATTAGTTGATTGATAATAGCGGTTTCTGCAAAAAGACGAATAAGAACATTTTTTTTTTTAATTTTAGGACATGCAAACTAAAAGTAGGGTTAAAAAAGTCCATTAATTTTAATATTGCAAAATGCTAATTGAAAAAGCTCCTAAAATGAGCTTTTTCTAAATTAGCGTTTTCATCCCAAAACTCTCTCCCAAACACTTCAATCAGCGGTTTCAGTGGTCAAACCGCTAAAGTTGGTCAAAACCGCTCTTTTTATCCCAAAACTCTCTTTACCAGAAAAGTCCGTTATCAAAATTACAGTAATGTTTCTCAAAAAGAAAGAAACTATTTTGGTAACTTATCTATAAATTAACAAGAATTTATTATTTTATTACACATGGCCAACATTTATCAACAAAATTTGAAAATTGTTAGATTTTCAAAATTATAAACTACTTTTATACAAAACCGCAAACCCTTTATAGTAGGGAATTTGAATAAAAAATTAGCAATTTAATTTTAGATAACTTTAAAATGGTGCCCGCTATGGTTACTTTGTTTTTTACAAAGTACCGTTACTTGGTGTGGTTTTCACCATTGGATGATAGAGCATAAAATTAATCCAATGGTGAAAACCACACCAAGTAACAGTACTTTCTAAAAAACAAAGTAACTATAGCGAACACCCTTTAAAATTGATAAAACTAAAAATAATTACATTAGATTTTGATATTACAAGATTAAAGCAATATTAAAAAATAGTGGATAATTAATTGTAAAATAAATTTTAAAACCGTATGTAATTTCCTCTAAACTAAATCGTTTTCATAGGATCAAATACATGAATATGTACAAAATTACAACTAAGTCATATCAACAAACTTAATTCTTAATATGTCATTATTCTCTACATATTATGATTTTACACTATAATTTAAGGATAAAGGTGCAAAAATACCCCTAACGTTTTGGGCCAGGAGCAATTTTACCCCTAACGTCTAAAATTGTGCAATTTTACCCCTAAAGTTGGAAGCCAAGAGCAATTTTACCCCTAACATTAATAAATTGGGTCAATTTGAGAAATAATTCATCAAACTGTCTTCTCGGTCATGAATCTTGTTATCTACACTTCATACGTGTGTCATTTTATCAGTAACAAATCACAAACATTAGTTGAGATGTGAAAAAAATAAAAAAATAAAAAATATACTGTCTTTTTGTACGGATTAGACAAAAAAAATTTAAAAAATCCACCGAATTTATAAATATTAATCTCAAATTCTATTATTAAATTATAAAAAACATGAAATCCTTTTTTTAGAACGAATTATTATGCAATTGGTGCACAATAATGAACAAAAATATACGTGTTTTATAATAGTGTCTGAAATTGACCCAATTTATCAACGTTAGGGGTAAAATTGCTCTTGGCTTCCAACGTTAGGGGTAAAATTGCATCATTTTAGACGTTAATGGTAAAGTTGCTCATGGCCCAAAACGTTAGGGGTATTTTTGCACCTTAAAATCGCTCTTGGCTTCCAACGTTAGAGGTAAAATATCTGATTTACCAATATTACTTTCGCACAATTAATCTTAATAGAAAGGAAATTTATATAAAAATGGGTTAAGATGCAAAAATACCCCTAACGTTTTGGGCCATGAGCAACTTTACCCTTAACGTCTAAAATGATGCAATTTTACCCCTAACGTTGGAAGCCAAGAGCAATTTTACCCCTAACGTTGATAAATTGGGTCAATTTCAGACATTATTATAAAACACGTATATTTTTGTTCATTATTCTGCACCAATTGCATAATAATTCATTCTAAAAAAAGGATTTCATGTTTTTTATAATTTAATAATAGAATTTGAGATTAATATTTATAAATTCGGTGGATTTTTTAAATTTTTTTTGTCTTATCCGTACAAAAAGACAGTATATTTTTTTATTTTTTTTATTTTTTCACATCCCAACTAATGTTTGTGATTTGTTACTGATAAAATGACACACGTATGAAGTGTAGATAACAAGATTCATGACCGAGAAGACAGTTTGATGAATTATTTCTCAAATTGATCCAATTTATTAACGTTAGGGGTAAAATTACTCTTGGCTTCCAACGTTAGGGGTAAAATTGCATAATTTTAGATGTTAGGAGTAAAATTGCTCTTGGCTTCCAACGTTAGGGGTAAAATTGCACAATTTTAGACGTTAGGGGTAAAATTGCTCATTGCCCAAAACGTTAGGGGTATTTTTGCACCTTTACCTATAATTTAAAAAATCTAGACTCCAATTCATAAATCATAAATCTTAGCAAATATATTCTAAACTTCTAATTTATAAATTCTAATCCTTAAAATATATTAAGAGTACTGATTTTACTAGTTTGACATAATCTAAAATTATGACTTAACATAGTTGGTAGAATATGAATTTCTGTGTAATTTTCCCTTTTCGGGGACCATACTTAAGTTACTTGATCGGGCCTATAATCCAAATGGGCCAAGCTCATTCAAAACCCAACAAGGAATCCATTACGAAACCGACTCGGATCCTTTATAAGATCCAAATCCGACCCAATGAATCCTTTCTCTTTGACGAACTTCGATCGCCATATCCAATACGAAGAGAAAGTCTGAAGGATTCGAATTCAAATAACTCAAGCCACCGGTAAATTCCTACTTCTTAATTCATTCTTACGTTAACGAAGTTTATCTTCTTCTGTACAACTATTGAATAGGAATTTTTGGATTATGTTTCCTGTGATTGTGCAACGAAAACCCTAATTTGTGCTTATAGTTGTCATTGTTCATCCAAATTATGGTTTTATTTTCTGTTTGGTGGATAAGAATTAGAACTTAAATTTTTCCGGCCACAACGTTCTTTCTCCTTTAATATATGTAATTCTTTGGAGAAATTTTTATGGATGTATAGTTTGTGATTTGGTAGGGTGATTGAAAAGATAGTTACAAGCGATGACAACTGCAGCCCGACCCACATGGGCACCTGCAAAAGGTGGCAATGAACAAGGTGGTACTCGAATTTTTGGTCCGTCTCAGAAGTACTCATCGAGGGATCTTGCCGCTCATACAAATCTAAAACCCAGGTGGATGCTTGTTGCCTTTCCTGAAAAATAATTGATGTTATGTGCTAGTTGGAGCATCCTTGCTTGCATTTGTGAAGTTAATTTACATTATCTCTTTGGATTCTAAGCTTACTTTTTGTAGAAGAAGCCAAGTGGTCGCTCTATGAATTTGTTTATATATGTGTGCGCCTGTGTTTATGGTTGCTTATGAATGTGGTAGCCAAATATAGCCAGGATCAACTCATTTGAGAGTATGATATATTTGACCTTTCCTTTGCATCAACACATTTGAACCTCAGAGACTAGGTAGCTGGTTTTCTTTTTCTCTCCCCTATTTAGATGTTAAATTTGATTATATGTTGGTTGATTTGGTTATATACTAGGAGAGAGTGCATGAAGATTCATTTCTCGATACTGGAGGAGCATGTTTGCTTAGGGCATGATTTATCTACTCTTTTGACTTTTCTACGTCTGTATCTTAAGTCCATATATTGTTGCACAAGAGTATATCTGGCTTCGAACATAATTTGAGGTTATTCAGATTTGCTAAGATTACTAGAAACTCGGAATGAAAGGTTGTGATGTTACCACTCCTTTAAATTGAAAGATGCAATTATTTCATTTAGGGCGTGACTAGATTTTTTGTCAGGATTTATATTGAAGGTAGGAATGTAATTTTGTTTACAGTTAGCATTCTTAGCTGACTGGGTTAGTGAACTTTGGAGTAAGGACGATAAGTAGTGGTAGGGAAAAGTTGATTCAAGGGGGTCAGCGAGCTGGAAAGGAAGAGGGGGAAGGAAAGGAAAGGAGAAATTAATTTGGATTGCAAGAAGCTTTTCTAATTTCTCCTTCTTTCTCCCTATATCGAAACAAGTATAGGCCACTTCATTTTTTCTATTTGTATTCAAGTCGTGTGTTGCATATGCATCCATGTTTTGATCATCATCTTTGCAACGCATAACTGGTATTTCTTCATGCCTGTATAATAGATCTGCATATGCATGTGATTTGTTTATCCATGCATTGAAAGTTGCATTAGTTGTGAATTTGTGAATGGTATAGGTAATTCGTCCTTTCAAAGATGCATAGATTTATTTTCTCACTCCTTTGTGTGCATGACAGGAAGGAAGGGCAAGACACACAGGAGGAATTGCACAAAAGGAATCTCCGTGAAGAACTGGAAGATAGAGAAAGAAGACATTTCTCATCAAAGGATAAGTCTTATGGTATAGTATTACTTCATCATAATTTTTGGTTGGTGTTCTGAATTTACCTTTTACTATTGTGTTCCCCCAAAGTTGCTCATTTTTCTTTTCTTTTTTCCATGAAATCTATTTGTGGCAGATGATAGAGATCGTAGAAAGAGTAATCAACTTCTCTTGGAAGGTGAATACGCCAGCTTTCCCAATTTATACAGAATAATATTATTCTCTGATCACTTCACTAACTGCAGAAGCCATTTGTAGGTACAAAACGGGATGAAGATCGAATTGTTCCGCGAAGTGTCGATGCTGATGATTCTGATGTCGAACTTAACAATGATGATGAGAGGTATTACTTTTGGCTGATATACTCAAATTATGTTCATACGTAATCTGCATTTTCTGTGACGACTTCTTGGTATTGGAAGAAGAATGCTTAATAATGAAAATATGAATTAAGCAGCTAAAGAACCTTTAGCATTATCATTGCTAATTAAATACATTGAACATGTCTGACATCGGTGTTGTTCTCTCGTACTGTTTAGGTGGCATTGTACAACTGTATTGCACTTAATATATGCATCTTTTAGGTGGAAGAAGTTGTGCAACCTTTTTGAGTTAGCCCACAACCATAGTTAAATCGAGATTCGACTCGTGACTCGAAATCTCATTTTGCGAATCGGGACTCGTGAATCGAATCGTGGATCAAATTCAAAATGCTGTAAAAAAATAAAATATTAACCATGTTTAACTTTAAATATTAGTCCAAAAAATGCAATTTTAATATCTAAATGGAAATTATATCAAGTTATAAAAGAAAGTAGAGACAGACAGAATATAGAAAATAGAAAGAATAGAGAGTAGAAGAAGATAATAACAAATAAATAGAAAAGAAGGAAAGTTTTGGAATTTGTAAAGTGAAGAGTCGTCTAATACAACAACAACAACAATAACAAAGCCTTAGTCCCGAAATGATTCGGGGAAAGTGAAGAGTCGTCTAATAATTGAAACTAATTGGATTTCATAATTTCCGTACGTTTTTTTGTTTTTGTAAAGTGAATAGTCATCTTCTTTGAAACTTCTTCTACTGCACGTTTTTGAGTTGTTAAAAATTGAATTTTTTGTTTGAATGGTGGCCTAAATCGACCGAATCGGGTGACTCAATGAATCGGCCAAATCGGTGGTGACTCGTCCGATTCATGAAGCTTCTGATTCGTACCATAGATACGACTCAAATTCTTCATGAATCAATCGAATCGTACAACTATGCCCACAACTATCATCCAAAATCATCTGTTTCTAATTTTTTGTTTCCAAATGGTGATGACAAATAGATTTTTATATATGTATTTCACCTTTATTAGCATACTTTACCCCTTGAAACTGTTGGCCTAACTTAACTTGCTTCTATTATTTTGTGCTTAGTGATGACGATGATGATGATGAAGATGAGGACGATACAGAAGCTCTTATGGCTGAGCTTGAACGAATTAAGAGGGAAAGAGCGGAGGAGAAAATGCGGCAGGTAAATTCGATCTCATGATTATTTATTTATGTATTTGTTGTTTTCGAAAAAAAGTTAGGAGCAACCCTTTTTCCCCCCATGTTTTCATAGGACCAAGAAAGGGCAGCTGAAGAGCTTAAAGTGAAGGAAGAGCAACTTCTTAAAGGAAACCCACTACTTAACAATCCTACATCTTTTAATGTGAAAAGGAGGTTGGTATTTGGAGGGATCTAATCTACTGTAATTCATTTTTTTTTTTTGGCTTCTAAAAGCAAGTATAGACCTATCATTACCAGGCAACATTATGCTAATAATAATTTATATTATGTGGCTCAGATGGGATGATGATGTGGTCTTCAAGAACCAGGCTCGAGGTGAAACGAAAGCTCCTAAGCGCTTCATCAATGATACCATCAGGAATGACTTCCATAGAAAATTCCTTCAGAAATACATGAAATAATTGCATAATGGAGTGGCTATGCAATCATCATATGTATTAAAGATAACAACAAGCTTCTCATTTGACTTCACTTTGATGTATTTTTCACTGAAAGAATGTGATTAAATTTCTCTTTTTTTTTTTCTCTTCTTCGCCAACGCTTGTCAACTATTATATGTACAAGACAAATATATGAAACTACTGATAGTCAATGCAACTTTTAGGTTGGGTGTCAAAGATGAGTTGTCGTGCCTATTTGATCTATAGATTCTATAATTATATATGACACAAATGTAGTAAAAATGATAATAGTTTAACACGGGGTGTTAGGCTGGTTGTCTCTATAAATTGTGGTATTGTGTTAGAAATTGACAACTTTACTTCTAGGTGGTGTTGGTGTAATCTTCAAACTTGTTTTTTTTTTCTTTTTTTTGCTGAATATGTATTTGCCCCAAAAAAAAAAAATTCAACTGTATCTCTATTTTTCTATTTACATCTTGAATTTGTTTAAAATGAATTCTTAAATCGCTAACTTTTTAAAGTGGTATAATTGGTTACGCGGTGTTATGTTTTTCAGTTTTGATATCCTTTCATATTTTGACATAATTTCTGTATACAAGTTCAGATTGAGTTGATTCAAATTGTTGTGGAAAGTTAAAACACATGGTTTCAACTTCTCTTTTTGTAACAGTTGAAATTTGAACTCTAACAAGGTCGAAATTGAGTCAGAAGTCAATACGTCTCCTTAAATTGGAAAGTTAAGTGCAAAATTTCTATTTCAAGTTAGTTTTCACTTCCTAAATTGTCAAGATTTGAGTCACTAATTATCATGAGACACTTAGACTTAGTTTTCCTCCTTCAATTGTAAATAGGAGTCTCATAAACTCCTATAAATATGTCTTCGGTTTATGATTTCAGAATTAGTTTTCTTAGAAGTTATTTTATAGTAGTTAATAGTTTATTTATCTGTTTTAGATCATTAGAAGGGACGAATTTCCCTAGAATTTGGACCTTGTCAGGTTTGTTTTATGCTTTAAAGTCAGTTTTATTGTTCAATTCAGTCCATTTAATTCAAGTTCGAAGTTGCTCCACATTCATTCGTTTCTCCTCAAACTTTTGCTAACTTCTAATTGTTTATTTATTATTATTTTATCATGAATTCTTTATCTTTTATTATCATTATGTTCACACGTTTTAGTTTATCAATGAACTCACCCTTTATAATAAATTAGGATGTATGTAAGAATTTAGTTAATGAGTATGAATTTGTAGTCGAGTTCTAGCATCGTGTTTTACCGAAATTAGCAAAAGAATTAGATAATGTATGCTTAATTCTATATTCCTGAGACGGACTAAGTAATTGGATAATTGAGAGACGGAGCAAGTAATCGGTTAATGGAAATTACTTAACAAATCCTATGACGGGCCAAGAATAGTGCGACTTTGTGGTCTAGGTTACGACACCTGTAAGTAGAGGTAGTAAGTAGTGACCAGAATTACAACTTTATTTAGGAAAATTAGTGTCTTTTGCTAATCAAAAGTCAGCTAAGGAATTCGAAATTAAACAAAACTTGAGAATAAGTGATACCCTTGAGTGAGTGGAGTTCTGTGCAAATACATTACTATGAAACACAATCTGGAATTTGTATAAATAAGAATTCTCATATTAATATTATATATCACACATACAAGTTGGGATTTCACAAAATTATTACAACAGTGAATACAAAAGAAATTTACAATTTAATTTGCCCACATGATGATGCCAAAAAAAACCCAGAAATACAGAATAACTATCTACTCTGAAACAAACTAAAAGTAATGAACAAACAATGTCCAAAGAGAAAAGAGGAAAACATTCTCATTGAAACATATACCCTTTGCTTCACTTGGCTCAAACTTGTATACAACAACAACGCAAACAAGAGAAAATAAATGGAGGCTCAAGTCCATACTTCATTCTGCTAATCCGTTTTCTTCGATTCTTTCAAAACAGGTTCTTCCAGAACAAATTCGGCGTATAAATCCTTGAATCCAATCACAATTGTAGTTATCAATGGTCCCATTATTGCCCCCTGTCATATGTATTCACATAATTCAGCAAATGAAGCATAGATAAAAGTTCAATACAGGATCCAAGTTCATTTAAAATTACTGTAAGAGATTAATATCATCCAAGATTGCATTACGAAACGCAGAATGCTAACCCGTTTCAGTTCTCAAATTGGTAAATCAACAAGACATAAGTTTAACTTCTTAGGCATGCTATAATTTAGGATTCTATTGAAGTGCTCAAATATAAACAATTGCAACTTTAACAGAGGAGTTGATAATAAGAACATAGGCAGAAGAAGTTTACCTCCACTGCAGATGGGAACAAAGTCATTCCACCGATAATGCTGAGCCCGGTAAGATATTCACTGTACCCAGGAATATCCTCCTGGATTTCAGTTGTAGCGTAATCCATAAGCAGCATGTGAAGTATCGATAAGAAAACAGCCATCACGTATCGCCCTTCCACCACCAATTGCAGTGTCGCTGGAATCGTCGCAAACCAAGTTGGAAAGATTGGAAACAATGAGCTCATGAATGCAAGAACAGTTGACACATACAAGAAGTGTATCTTATACAGTCTAAATAAAAGCCAAGTAAGACTTCCTTGAAAGAATGCAATCTCGACTGTTGCCAAAAGAACACCCGAAATTGCATCATCGAGAACTTCAACACATCGATTCCTTGCTGATTTTGAAATAGGAACCATGCATATCACTTGTTCGGTCACCCCACCAGACTCGGATGTGATAAGATAATATAAAAGCCAGAAGAATACTATTGACTGAGACAAAAAATTAAAAACCTCTGCTGCTCCATAGATTATGGAATTTCCAACAGATAGCATGAGCTTAGCACCACCACCTAAAACAGATGCACTGCTAGCTAATACACGCTGAGACACGTCCAGCCCTTGCATAGCATACGATTTTGCCTTCTCAACAAGGTCCTCCCGGCTGATTATCAATTCCTTAAAAATTGCATCTACTTCTGTATACATCTCTCCCCACTCGCGGTTCTTAACTTTTGTTCTCAAACTTACAAGCTTCTCCGTGTAGGGAGATGGCTTCATCAAAGCAGATGACTGCGCAGAAGAATTAGCAGGAGAACTAATGGCAAAATGCTTGATCCCTGTCACAAGTTCAGTCATATTATACTGCACTGCCAAACTGTCGATTTGCGTAGATACTGTTTCGTAAAAAGTGGTAGTGTACTTATCTACCATTCCAGGAACATCATTCTCGTCCATCCATTTCTTAATGCCAAATTTCTCAGCATAATTACTCTGCTCCACATGTGATTTCAAAGATATGACTGCATCTTTACCTTCAACACCAATCTTATAAGAGCAGAAAACTATTCCAACTACAAAACTCAAAATCATAGCAACAATTAACCCAATTGCTATAAAGGTCTTCAATCTTTTCAAAATCCCTCTAGTCAAGAAAGCACTAACCGCACTATTCTTAAAGCTGTTACTTCTTAAAGATGAAACAGCAGAAAACGTATTATCTGCAGTTGTAGTACTACACATAAACCCCAAACCAAGAATCAACAATGACCCAACACCACCAATCATCTCATAAGCAATCACAAAAACCCCAAATGACACTAACCACCTAACCAATTTTGAAAACCCACTCCTCTTCTTTCTTCTAGGTTTAGGTTTCCTAAGAAAAACCCTAAAAAAATCTTCCTTTATATCAGAAAGAGTGCCTACAAAAGCCTTAAAGATAGCAACAGGAACAGCAAGAATAGTTTCAGCAAGGCCCAAAGTTAAAGGCCTCTTCCAGAAATCAACTAGGGTTTCTTGTATCCCTCTCAAAGGAATAGAACACAAAATTGCCCATTGAATTGGTCTCAAATATTCTTGCAAAAGCTTGCTGACGAAAAAGAGAATAAATATACCCAAAGCAAGGCCAGCGTGAGCCATGGCTATGTAAATAGCAAGTCGTACCTGAGGATCACCGGATAAACTACTTTTATGATCTGGATTATCGGAATTGGACCCATTGGGAGGGGGATTGGAAGAATTGGGGGGCGGTGGTGGTTTGGAGGGATTGGTTGTGGTAGGTTTGCGATATGAACCGGATCTAAACATGTCTTGCCAGGGAAGGGTTGAAGAATCGGAGTTGGAATTGGGGTCAGTGTATGGAACTAACTCCATTGGTGTGGAGGAGGGAAGAAATATTGGGATATTATTGAAGGCTGGACATGAGAATGCGAAAGAAAGGAAGAGAGAAAAAGGAGACGGAGAAAGAACCAATTGGAAAACGACAAATGGAAAGAGAAGTTGATGATGTAGTTAAAAGGGACAATGTCAGAAATTCAGTTGCAGATTAAAATTTGGTGGTGTCAGTAACTATTTTGACCATTTTTGGGATTCAAATTATAATGATGACGATTGAAAGAGGGAGACTTTTATTTTGTTTTTTTTTTATTAGATGAAAATAAAGTAGAAATACAACAAACAATAAGGAATAAAATCTTACACGGATAAATACAATATCCAAAACTACAAAGAACAAAAAAATCCATAAAAGGCATAAAAAAAACATAAAATAATAATATATTTCTCGTAAATCCAAATCTCTAGAAAGATATCAGCAATCCAAACTTCATTTTTTAGACCATTCCGAACATTCGGATCTGAATCTTTTTTTTTTTTTTGCAACCACGTAGATTTATTGATCTACAGACAAGATAAACCATTTCCGCTCTTGCTAAATCCGAAAAAAGCATAAATGACAGAATAATAGAGAGCATATACAATCAGACGGATAAAGAGTTTCGATGAAATATATGCACACACAGACTAAAAAAGCAATAAAAAATATAGAAATCTAACCCGGTGTGAAGAGAAAGAAGGAAGATCATTCGTCCTCCTCAGAGTAGATCAACAAAATAAAAAAATTGACAAAGAAAAATAGAAAAGAAAGGAAGAAGAAAATGGTTTGCAGTTTTCCTTTTGTTGTTCTTTTTAATGGTGCTGCCTCTTATTGCATTTCTAAAGAGTAAATTAAGTCTGTAGTCCCTAAAATTTACTTATTTCTATTGTATGGTCATTAAAGTTAAGTATAATGTGCAAAAATACTTCTAATATTGACAGTCAAGAGTAATTTTACTCTTAATATATAAAATTGTATAATTTTACCCCTAACATTGGTAGTCAAGAGCAATTTTACCCCTAACATTGGCAGTCAAAAGCAATTTTACCTCTAACATTAACAAATTGGATCAATTTCATACATTATTATAAAACACAAATATTTTATTTCATATTCTGTACTAGTTACCTATCAGTTGGCTGTAAAAAAAAATTCACAATTTTTGTGATTTAGTAATAGAATGAGAGATTAACATTTTTAAATTCGATGAAATATTTGAATTTTTTTATCCAACTCGTACAAAATACAATATAGTTTTTTTTAAACAAACATAAAATTACATATAAGAAGCAGAAATATCCTCAAGAATTACAGGTTCTGTCACGTCCGTGTCTAAATTTCTAGAATTTATACATTGATAGTAATATATATTATAATTATTAGGTGGGTGATTTTTATTTGGTGCTATATGAAAAGTTTGGAGTTAATTTGATGTTTTTATGTGTAAATTAAAAATTAGGATAATTTTTAAAAGATTATAGAAAGATGGAGGATCAAACATGATGTTTGCCAAATTTGAGACATATCTTAAATCTCAGGCGCTGTATACGATTATCATTTCTTTTCTTTTCTTTTTCTTTTATATTTTTCATCAGTTTTCTCTGAACCGTTTCTCCACCGTTACTTTGATTTATGGAGATTCGACTGTCCGAATCACTCGAAATTGGAACCATAACATCATTATGCATAGATCTAAGTCCTAACTGAAGAGTTTTTGAGTTTCGGCAGTGTTTGGAGGGGAAACGTCTTAGACAGAATTTAAAGGCGAATTAAACGGGTGTGTTTTCTTCAATTAATAGCCAATGTAAGTAACTATCAACTATATTTTGAGGTTTATGTATATAAATATATATATTCAAAGAAGTTTCAGAAATTGATATTTTAAGGTTATGCAGGAATTTAATAAAATTGAGATTTTTCACGATTTTGCTTTTTATTGTGAAATTATGGTTCAAATGAAGCTATTTACTATGCTTCTATGTGAATTTCAGATTTTACTTGATTATGTTGATTTAAGGCTTAATTTGGTTGATTTACATATATACATATATGTTTTTGGTTTCAATGTATATATATATTGAATAAAATGAATTTGATGATTTCTTACGAATTGTTTTTGGATTGAGAAATCTGTTGCGGTTATTGTTATTATTATTTTGAATTGAAGTCCAAATATGATTTTTATGAGTTGTGATATTTTGACAGATAAAATGGTTTTGTCCATCTAGGATTGTCCGAGGTAGGAGTTGTATTTGTAAGACCATACCTAATGGCGGTATGGCCAGAGTGCACGGCTGGTAGTCATAACTGTTAGGCAATGAACGATATATAAATGAGATACCTCGATATTGTTATGATTGATGTTATGATCTACACGGGTGGAATTCGAGGATGGATACACATACACAAATTTTATTTTGTGAACTTACGTTTTGAGTATATTGCATAAAGTTTTGATTAAATCCCTTTACAAATGTATATATGTAGCTATGTTAAGTAAAGTTGGGTTTTTATAGCTGATAGTTTCTTACTGAGATTTCTGTCTCACATTTTTTTAAATGTTTTAATGTTTTTAGGTGAGAAAGTACAAGTATAGAGAAGATTACCGACCGATTAGGCGAGGATTGGAAGTTGTTACTTATTGTTAGAATTATTATTAGAACCATAGTATTTCAATTGTAATGTAGTAAGGATATTGATTTATTTAGAATATATATCTAAGAGGAATACTTGAAAAGTTTGAAATTTATGATATTTGGATAATTTGGAGACTCCTAAGTATTGATTGTGATCTTTCTATTTCACGCCCGATGCCGATTGAGGTCGTCTAGGGTCGGGTGTGACAGTTTGGAATCAGAGCTCTAGGTTAAATTCGTCGGACCTAAGGTTGATTGTAATTGAGGAATATGAATATTTGGTAATACCTAAGAAATAATCGATAGTAATTGAGGAATATGAATAGTTGGTGATAGCTAAGAAATGATTTGGAATTTTTCGAGGATTGAGTAACTAGCTAATAAGGTGTAAAAATGAGATTTGATGGTTAGCAATATCTAGGTGTATGAAAAATAGTAAATTATTTGATATTTGGTGATATGAGTTATGAGTAAGTCATAACTTTGAGCAAGAGATATAGAGAATTTGTCTATATAGGTGCTGATGAAAAATCAGATTCGTACCTGAATTTTGTGATGCATTTTTCGACCAGGTATAGGCCGAATCTGTCATAGAGTCCTAAATGAAAGTTCTTTATTTTTATCTTACGTTTCCAGGGGTTTCTGAATCGTCTTATTTGGACTCTGCATAAAGAAGTTAGGCTATAAACGGAATATGTAGGTCATTTTGGCTTTAAACCAGAATTTGGTTTTTGTTTTGATTTTTCTCCTTAGTATGACTTGGAATTGATATTTGAGAGTTTAATAGTTAGCTTAAAAATATACGTATCTCAGATGTAAAGTAAGGTTAGGAGACTTTGAAATGATATGATGAGTTTTGAAGTTAATATATATGTGATTAAGAAACCGAAAATGTGGAGATTTCAATTAATTGTTTTGGAGGTTGATTATAAATTGGAGATTATGAGTTTAACAAGTTATGGAATATTAATTTGAATAAATGATATCCGAATTCAAAGTGCAGATCTGTTGTTGAACTTTATCGGATTGAGGTTTAGAATTATTGAGAGTTATATAAATGATGTGTAGAAAGATACCGATGTCAGTAATCAATGAGAAGTAAAGTGGGAGAATATATTAGAGTTCATGATTTGATGATTAAATATGAAAATTTGGTAAGCTTAAATAGTGTTTGAGGAAATAATTAAGATATGAATTTTGAGGATAAATTTTGTTGATCTTAAGCACAGTTTGAGGTAGGAAATTAAAAGATAAATATGATATAAGAGGATATATATGTTGATAATTGAAATTTTGTAGTACATATATTGTTAATATAAGTTATTTTTATTTGAAGTTTGTGTGATTATGGTTTAAGTTTTATATAAGGATCAAATTGAGTGTTTATAGGTCAAATAAGAAAATCGAATGATATTATAGATTTATTGTCTTTTATGGGTATAAAGATATTATTTGGAGTTTGGAGAAGACAAAAAAACATTGATTATCATAATTTAGGTACTCTATCTTCCTTGGTTATACGGTTTGGAGGAAAGATTGAAGTTTCTTTAGATTGATAAATGATATATATAGTGGTGATTAAAAAAAAATAGTATGTTAGCTTAATTGATTTTGAGGAGTTAAAAGGAGAATTATAAGAGTGACGTTGATATTAAGATTTTATGGACATGACTCTTATTGATAGGAACTTGTATCATAATAATGAGGTTTATATTTGATTGATGATGATGATTGAAGTTAATGATACAAATCATAATTGGAGTGAAAAATTATAGATACAAGTATTGTTATTATGATGAAATAAGATTATATATTGATGCAAATCATTGATTCAAATATAATGTGAAGTTTAAGAAAAATATGATATCGTATATATTAATGGTTCAAACATGATTTTTTTGAAGTCTGTAGAACTTGGAGATAGGTGAAATATATTTGATATATATGCAATTGATGGAATCAATTGTGATTTAAATTTATTAAAGTGAGATTTGGTGTATGTTAGGAAAATACGAATATAAAGTGTATCATATCACATAAAATTGAATATATGATATTTGAAGTTTTACTTTGGATTTATTGGTGATGGAATTGACTAGGTTGAAGTTTAGAGTTACTAAGAGTTATATTTAAATGGTTGTTACAAAGATGTCGATATTGATAAATGATGAAGTTAATGGAAGGAAACATTAGCATTTGTGGTCTTATGATGATTATGAGGAATCTTGATAATTAGAAATAACTTCGTGATCTTAGAGATTATTTGAGAAAGAAAATTAAGATAGATTGGAGAATATGAATTTCGAGGACGAATTTTTTTAAGGTGAGGAGAATTGTCACGTCCGTGTCTAAATTTCTAGAATTTATACATTGATAGTAATATATATTATAATTATTAGGTGGGTGATTTTCATTTGGTGCTATAGGAAAAGTTTGGAGTTAATTTGATGTTTTTATATGTAAATTAAAAATTAGGATAATTTTTAAAAGATTATAAAAAGATGGAGGATCAAACGTGATGTTTTCTAAATTTGAGATATATATCTCAAATCTCAGGCGGTGTATACGATTATCATTTCTTTTTTTTTTCTTTTATATTTTTTATCAGTTTTCTCTGAACTGTTTCTGCACTGTTTCTTTGATTTACGGAGATTCGACTGTCCGAATCACTCGAAATTGGAACCATAGCATCCTTATGCATAGATCTAAGTCCTAATCGAAGAGTTTTTGAGTTTCGGTGTTTGGAGGGGAAAACTCTTAGACAGAACTTAGAGGCGAATTGAACGGGTGTGTTTTCTTCAATTAATAGCCAAAGTAAGTAACTATCAACTATATTTTGAGGTTTATGTATATAAATATATATATTCAAAGAAGTTTCAGAAATTGATATTTTAAGGTTATGCAGGAATTTAATAAAATTGAGATTTTTCACGATTTTGCTTTTTATTGTGAAATTATGGTTCAAATGAAGCTATTTACTATGCTTCTATGTGAATTTCAGATTTTACTTGATTATGTTGATTTAAGGCTTAATTTGGTTGATTTACATATATACATATATGTTTTTGGTTTCAATGTATATATATATTGAATAAAATGAATTTGATGATTTCTTACGAATTGTTTTTGGATTGAGAAATCTGTTGCGATTATTGTTATTATTATTTTGAATTGAAGTCCAAATATGATTTTTATGAGTTGTGATATTTTGACAGATAAAATGGTTTTGTCCATCTAGGATTGTCCGAGGTAGGAGTTGTATTCGTAAGACCATACCTAATGGCGGTATGGCCATAGTGCACGGCTGGTAGTCATAACTGTTAGGCAAGGAACTAGATATAAATGAGATATCTCGATATTGTTATGATTGATGTTATGATCTACACGGGTGGAATTCGAGGATGGATACACATACACAAATTTTATTTTGTGAACTTACGTTTTGAGTATATTGCATAAAGTTTTGATTAAATCCCTTTACAAATGTATATATGTAGCTATGTTAAGTAAAGTTGGGTTTTTATAGCTGATAGTTTCTTACTGAGATTTCTGTCTCACGTTTTTTTAAATGTTTTAATGTTTTTAGGTGAGAAAGTACAAGTATAGAGAAGATTACCGACCGATTAGGCGAGGATTGGAAGTTGTTACTTATTGTTAGAATTATTATTAGAACCTTAGTATTTCAATTGTAATGTAGTAAGGATATTGATTTATTTAGAATATATATCTAAGAGGAATACTTGAAAAGTTTGAAATTTATGATATTTGGATAATTTGGAGACTCCTAAGTATTGATTGTGATCTTTCTATTTCACGCCCGATGCCGATTGAGGTCGTCTAGGGTCGGGTGTGACAGGTTCAAGCCAATCAGTTAAATCATAAAAACAGAAAGGACTAGCATAGGAAAGAGCGCTTCTAACAACTAGATGAGCCGCTCTATTCGCTAGATGATGGGCAAAACCCACTTTAAATGCTCTATTAAGCATAAGTTGTTTACAATTTTCAATTAAGTATCCAAACACTGAGATGTCCAACATATTAGAATTAATACCACCAGCTATTAATTTAGCATCAGTATCAAATACGACTCTCTCTATGTCATTGTCAATAGCCCACATAATGATATCCTTTAGCGCATAAGCTTCAATTATTCTCGACTCGTGGACCCCCTCAATGTACCCCATGGCGCCCGCCATAAATAGTCCTTCCTCATCTCGAAATACAACTCCACTCGCTTCTGTCTTCTGCTTGGAACGTGGCTCCATCGATATTGCATTTTAACCAATCCACCTCCGGTCGACTCTAGATATATCGGGGCTGCTACTGTTGTATTTCTGGTTTTCTGAACTATGGGCTCGTGAGCTACTGCTGCAGCGTTTGCTGCTGAAGGTCGACGGGTCCCTGCTGGGTCCGAATAGCTAGCTGTTGCACCACCCGAGTCTGCTCGCTGTTGCCGTAATCTGCCCATTGTTGTGCTGCTGCAACCCCCCTTCCACCTTGTCCGATCTGCTATACTGCAGCTCTCCCCCATACAGGCCGCTCCGTGTCCCTCCCTGCATGACTGCAACTACTTCTCAGTGCTACTTCTATCGCTGGTCCATCAGTGCTTCTCGGATCTATCCGCCTCTCCTTGTTCAGCAACTGTGTGTTCCGTTGGTGCGTGAGAACCAATGCTTTCGCTCTTTGCCAGTCTGCAATAAAATCAGACACGAACTTGTACGCATCTGTTGCCAATCTTGGTTTATTCTGCCATAGTACATCATTACGATGTTGCCATATTGTGTATTAGACACACACAGAACGAACCAACCACTCATCTTCCTTAATGACACACATAGCTAAGAACCAAGCCTAAACATCATCAAAGTCCTCCTCCGGTACTTGTAGCCCTGCCTCATGCCAACAACTAACAACATATGGACATACACAGAAAAAATGCCAGCTATACTCCACATTTGTTTTACAAATGATGCAGTTATTAGGAATTATTAGGTGCCTGGATCGTAGCAGTGGTCTAAGTGGCAGACATTTAGAGCATAGCTTCCACGTAAATAATTGAAGATGAGGTGGAATCTTAAGTCTTCATATTCTAACGCACTCAACTCCCACCAACTGACTCCATTGTTACTCCTCTAGTGCCTTATATCTAGACTTGGCAGAATACATCCCATTCTTAGTGTACTGCCAATCATTCTTAGTGTACTACCAAAATACTATTTTTCTATTAAGGATAAAATGGAACCATCGTTGGTAATTTTGTCATACCCTTGAATTTGCCTCAAACTCTGTAATAACAAAATTATAGGCGATTTTTTTTTATTTATCAACAAAATAATTTGTCGGGAAATTTAATTTTTCGGTTTTTCTCCCAAAATCGGGGTCGAAGAACCTTCTGTGATCCCTTGTAGTTTCGCCAATAAATTTAGATAAAAGGTATAGATCATTTCTAAGATTAGGACAAAACCACATACTTTGACGATAATTTGCAGTGAAATTTACAAATATTTATCAAAAAGCGCTAAACTATTAAAATGTGTTGAAATTTACGGAGAGAATTTACTACATATATGATATATTATGTCATCTGTATTTGAGATCAATAATTTAATCACATTATAATGAATAAAAAATCAACCCTATGTAATTAATTAATTAATAATATACACTTTTTAATTGATTATTTATACAAGATGCTTGATTGTAAAATAAAAGGGTTAAATGTATAATTGGTAACTGAATTTTTATGATTATTTTAAAATGACCATTCAACTTCAAATTATCTTAATAAAGTCATTCAACTTTTAATTTTATTTCAATTAAGTCATTTCGGTGATTTCAAGAGCAAAAAATCACCAGAAAAGTGATTTGATTGTCACATCACCAATAGTGAACTTTCACCACTAATTGAAAGGACATCGACTTCCATCTAGCTGATTGAAACGATACGTGACTGTCATCTAGATAACTAAAATGGTTGCCACATTGCTGATACATGTCATTTTAGTAAGCTAGTTGACGACCACGTGTAATCTAGATGATAACCATGTGTTGCTTCGATCATCAGTGAAAATTGACTACTGCTTAAATGGCAGTCATGTTACCTTTTCGGTGTCTTTTTTATCTTGAAGTCGCCCGAATGATTTAATTGAGAAAAAAATTCAAAGTTGAATGATTTTATTAAGATAAATTGAAGTTGACTGACAATTTTGAAACAACCATAAAAAATTCAGTGATCAATGGTACATTTAACCCTAAAATATAAATGAATAACGAGTTAAATTGACCCTTAAAGTTGGCAAGAAGGGTCAATTTAACCCAAATCAATCTTTGGGTATCAATCCAGTCTTTGAAATTGACGCAAAATGTCAAATTAACTCATGACTAAATCAGCTCTCAAAGAATAATATATTTTAGATACTCAGACTTTATTATATTTATATTTTAATACTTGAAATCTATATTTATACTTAAAAACTATTATATTCCGTATAACTGTAAAATGTTTTGACGTTGACACATTACTTTTTGCGGTAGTGTATCGATATTATACACTAGCGTATAACTTTTTTGAAATCATAAATGTAATACTAAATATAAAAATGATAAAGTTTAGTATAAAAAATATATTTTATTTTCAAAACTGATTTGATCATGGATTAATTTAAATATTCACGACAACTTTAAAGATTTAAGGGAAAATTACAAAACTAGGTCAAATGGGAGATCCATTTACTCAACCTACTACATATCTAGACTGTTTTATGTGACTTTCCCATAATACCCCAATCTTTCATCTTCTCTTTCCCTTTCTCTTCCAAATGCACGATTTTTGTGGCTTCATCCAAAATGGCTCCTCCTCCTCCTCCTTCCACAAGGATCTAACCTGCAAGATCTTCAACACTTTTTCCTCACATCTCTCTCCATTCTCGACTAAGACAGCGATCGTTTCTTTTATATCACCGCCATATATTCTTCACCTGCTTCAGTGGTTCCTGGTTCGACTGTTCTTGAATTTTTTTCTGGTATTACGGCTCTCTTTCTACTATTGTGATTTACTGCTGGTTTTCTGGTCTTCCTCTTCAAGTTGTGGTTGTTCTCTCAATTTTCTGGTTCTGTTGGTTCTCTGTTTTTCATCTCCCATCGGTTTTCTCAGTTTCTCCGTTCGGCGATCAATATTCTTCATTTTCTTTGGCTTTCATCTCCGATATTCTCTACAATCTTGTTGTAAATTTTGATAATGTTATGATTTTAATGTTAGAATCCGTTATTGTTTGCCATTTTTTGTTCAACTAAACCAAACATTCGCTTCGCAGGCTTCGCATATGCTAACTAAAATCATCAACTAAACCAAACATTCGCTTCGCAGGCTTCGCATATTAGCTTCGCAGGCTTCGCAAACTTCGCATATAATGTAACCTCTGCGAAGTCAGACGGGAGGAAGACAACCGCGCGTAAATATTGAGGGTATTATGAGAAAGTCACATAAAACAGTCTAGATATGTAGTAGGTTGAGTAAATGAGTTAAATATGTAAATGGGCCTCCCATTTAACCTAATTTTGTAATTTACCTAAGATTTAATTGAGATTTAATTGATGTCATTTGGGTTAAATTAACATTTCTTACCAACTTTGAAGGTTAATTTGACTTTTTGTTCAAATATAAATATTAAAAAATAAAATTATAAATTATAAACCACATATTCTATATGACGTGACATTAAAATGTATATACGTGAATATACAAATGACACAATATGGAGCGTATATAATTTCTCGGAACTAAACCCTAATCTGACAAGAACAGGGATATCAAGTTTTTCACATTCGGACCAGAATTATTGTAAAATTAGAGGGCAGAGAAGACTTTTCCGCCAACTTTGCTAGAAAAGATCTTCTAACTTTTATTTTAAATCACTCAAATTAAATTATGATATTAATACCAATATTTCTAAGGTAATATTGTCGTATCTAAAAATGTTAAATATCGCTTCAAATAAAAGTTTCAAAACTTTAATGAAATAAATTACAGTACTACTTGTTTAAATATTAAACAAAATTATTTGAGGGACTTTATTATTACTTTTTCATAATCAAAGACACAATTTGTTCTGAGGGCACGTTATTAGATCGATGTGCTGATGGCATGCTAGTTGTCATTATATATTATAAAATAATTTGATAATAATTGAGTAGAAAGCTAATAATTCTATATAGCTTCTAGATATAACTAATGGGTTGACATAATGTTCACGGATGGGTCAATTTCTTAATTAAATTCTAAATTGGTATCACAATCACAAAAACACATGAATATATTACCATATTAAATGTTTATATACAGTCCTAAAGCCCGTATATATGATAATCCTAAATAAATTTAGACAAAAAAATAATAATATAAGTGAGTCGATGCGAGTTTGGGCTTTTGAAAAAATTTCTATACCCGATTCATTTAATGTGTAGATTTACACAAACATGGCTTAGCAGATCAAATATTAAATAATAAAGGGAAAATTATACAATAGTCAAGATTAACTCATTATTTACAAGTGGCTCAAACTATTAAACAAATTTATTTAAATGTCAAATTTAATGGTTATTTTTAAATCTGTTTTTTTTTTTGTCTATAACTGATTAACTGGAAATTTGATAAAAACAAAAATAAAATTATGATAATCTTATATTTTAAGATTTCAAATCATATAATGATAAAATACATAAAAATGATTTTCATAATTGTAAATAAAAATTAAAATCTGATTTTGTATGTAATTTTCTTAATAATAAGCATGTCCGAATTCAATAAAAAAAAACAACGAGTTAAACAGAGTCAATAAACTCTTTACTCATAGTAGATGAAATGTTTCCTGGAAATAAACTAGCTACAAAAATATATAAGAAATTGATCTTATTAATTTAATTTAATTATATGCATATCATTTCAGTGAATTATTTTTCAAAAAATTTCTCAATTAATTTTAAGGAGATGTTTATAATATATTTTTTAAAGTATGACAACCAGCGAAGGAACAAAAAAAGTTAAATAATTTGTTGAATATTTTAATTTTTTTTTGAAAAGAATTGAATATTTTAATTAAGCAATATGTTTCATGCATGTTTTTATTTATCCACCAAATCATCAATTTTTTATAAAAAAAATAAAATAAAAAAAACCCATCACTTTAAATTTATTTCAGTACTCATCCGAAACACAACTCTTAGCTCATAATTGGGACAGAAAAGAAGAAGAAGAAGAAAAAGCTTGATTGAAAGTATATAATTTTAACTTTTGCTTTTATGGAAAAGTTAAGGGCAATGTATGGATCTATTTTTGAAAATATTTTTGCTTTCATATTTTTGTTTTATGAAAGATTTCATTTATCATAAAATTTGTGAATATTTGATAATTAGGAATTTGGAATTGATATGATAAGAGAGTTTTATATTAATTTTTTTAACAGTAATATAGATATATAGATATACAAAGAATTAAAAAGATATATAATAATATAATTAAAATTAATTTTTTATATATTAAATTATATTTTTTATCAATAAAAAAAGAAAGTGACATTTATTATTATTATTTTATATTATATATAGATTATGGTTTTTTTTTGTTTTTTTTGTAATGTTAGATAGATTTAAAGATTGAATTTTACATTTTTTTTTTTTTTGGTAAAAAGCATCTTGAGATTCTTAATTTTTGGTATTAATTTTTAAGTTGTGCCCGATGCACTTATATTAAACAAAGAAATATTACATTAAAGAGAAAGAAAAATCCTCAATCCACCCTGCCCATGTGATTCGAACCCATGACCTTTACAGTCATAGATAAGCTCTCAACCAACAGGCTAAGAGCTTCACCACTTGGTATTTCTTGATCTTTTTTTTTGTTTAAACACAAATATATGATAATTTATTTTTGATAACATTAAGTCCTTACTTATCTGGTTCAAAAAAACGTCATTACTTATCAAATTAATTAGTCGTGAATATTTAATTCATTTAAAAATGTTATTAATTTAATCCGTGTTTGAAATTAAATAATTTACACCTCGAAATAAATTTTTTACAATTGTTCTATAACCATATCACACATATTAAAAATTGGTTCAACCTGTTAAAAATAAAAATTTCAAACGCATGTGAAATTAATAACATTATATTAATCAAATTTTATGCTCAAATGTGACTTTTATAGTCATAAGACTCAGACCATGTTCTTTGTCACATAATTTCAGTATCAGTAATTTTAATTCAGTAGTATTCAGTTCAGTTCAGTAATTTATCATTATTTATTATAATTATATTTATTATTATTATTAGAACCATTATTATTATTATTATAAATTTGTTTATTTTAATTATTGTTATTTTTAAAATCCAATATTATTAGTTCAATTTAATAACATTCGGTTCAATTCTTGTTCACTTAAAGAACATTAAGTGGAAAATAAAAAATTGAATGTACACAAAAAAAGTGTAATGAAAAAAAAAAAAGTTTAGGGTTCAAGATGTTTTTTGCCCCTTGCCTTTATTCACCTCATTCACCTCACCATACAAGGGGTGTGCATCAGTGTGGTTTAAACTGCATACCGAACCGAACCGATTGAATTCAGTTATTTGATTCGGTTTTTTAACATTTCGATTCGGCATCGGTTTTATTTTTTGGTCTATTTCGGTATTCGGTTCGGTTTAAAAATGTAAAAAAATCGAACCGCACTAAATTACACATATTTTATATATACATATACACATATATTTGAATTTATAAATTTCTTTTTGTTAAAATAATAAGCTAATATGAATATATTTTGAAAGTATTTCAATTTTTTTTTATTATTGAGATAAATTTAATGATGAAAATTTTCGATTTTTAAAACCAAACTACACCAAATATTTCGGTTTGGTTATATTTCAGTTTTGTATGTTATTCTTTGTATGTTATTCGGTTCGGTGTTGGTATGAATTATTTTGGTAATTTCAGTATTCGGTTTCGGTAATTTCGCGAGGGAGAGGCTTAGGCACTTGTTCAAGCAATGCATTGGATTATTAATAGGGGAGAAACAAATGTCGTCTTCGAAACAGATTCACAATTGACAGTGCTGGCTCTCCAGCCTACAAATCCCGATGTCTCGAAGTTTGGGGACATCATTGGAGAGATACGATCTTTATTGTCAGTAAACAACGACTTCTCAATCCGTTTTATTTGAAGGCTAGCAAACGGCTTAACTCATGTGTTTGCAAGAGCGGCCTCCCAACATGCTAGCCCGTCTATTTTTTATGCTATTCCGAATTTTGTTACGCGTTCTATACTAAACTTTTATAGTGCTACGGTTCATTAATGAAGTTAGCTTTCAAAAAAAAAAAGTTTATGTTCAAAGGTGACTTTTATAGTCACCAGGTGTAGTGTGATAGAAAATAAAAAATTTAAGGGCTAATTACAAATCTAGCCCAATTAAGAGGGGCCTTTTACATATCTAACCCACTTTGCTTCCATCTTACCAAATTAGACACTTTCAACCATTTTGGACAAAATTACCCTTAGTTCTATTCAATCATCGATCTACTTCTTCCGCTTCTTCTTTTTCTTCTTCTTCTTCTTTTGCTTCTTCTTCCGCTTCTTCTTCTTCTTCTTCTTCTTCTTCTTCTTCTTCGTTTCAACTTCTTCTTCGGTTCATCTTCTTCAATTTCTGATACCAATCATTAGCGATTTTTGAGATTATTGACGTATTATGTTCAATTTCCCGTAAAAATGGTATGTTTTTAGCTTATACGCTTGCTTTTCTCGTTGGTCTTGCCTCTTTCTTCATCTGTAATGGTATCGTTTCAATTGCCTCTATTTTCTACAATTTTTCTCAATTTTCCTCCATTGCTGTCGCATTTGTGACGAACTTTGTCGCATTTCGTCACAAATGCGACAACTCTTATTGCATTTGTGACGAAATGTGACAAATGCGACAACAGTTGTCGCATTTCGTCGCAAATGCGACAAGAGTTGTTGCATTTGCGATGAAATGCGACATCTCTTGTCGCATTTGTGACGAAATGCGACAACTCTTATCGCATTTGTGACGAAATGCGACAAATTTCGTCACAAATGCGACAGCAATGGAGGAAAATTGAAAAAAATTGTGGAAAATAGAGGAAATTGAAACGATACCATTACAGATGAAGAAAGAGGCAAGACCAACGAGAAAAGCAAGCGTATAAGCTAAAAACATACCATTTTTTACGGAAAATTGAACATAATACGTTAATAATCTCAAAAATCGCTAATGATTGGTATTAGAAATTGAAGAAGATGAACCGAAGAAGAAGTTGAAACGAAGAAGAAGAAGAAGAAGAAGAAGAAGAACCAGAAGAATAAGAAGAAGATCGATGATTGAATAGAACTAAGGGTAATTTTGTCCAAAATGGTTGAAAGTGTCTAATTTGGTAAGATGGAAGCAAAGTGGGTTAGATATGTAAAAGATCCCTCTTAATTGGGCTAGATTTGTAATTAGCCCAAAATTTAATGTGTTCAAAATACACATGATTCGATAACACGACACGAAATCGACACATAATTTTAGTGGTTGAGTTTAGCTTAATAGTTAATGTGTCATTTTTGGGTTGTCACGAAACTGACATACAAATTTTTAGATTGGGTTAGGGTTGAGTACTAACCTAACAACATACGGAATAACACAAATATTTAAATTTATTGTTATATGCTCTTGTATTTTTATATATCACTTTATTAATAAAATAATAAAATTATAATTATTACTTGCAAATATGATACGAAACTCCTAAATTATTATAAATACATTATAGGGCTAATTACAAATCTAGCCCAACTAAAAGGGTCCATTTACATATCTAACCCACTTTGCTTCAATATCATCAAATTAGACACTTTCATCCACTTTGGACAAGAATACCCTTATTTCAATTCATCTTCTTTCTCAGATTCTGAACGTCTTTCTCGTCATCCCAAACGGGCGAAAAGACGGTGGTTTATAGAGAGAAGAGATTTTGTTTCGTTCAACCTTTGAAGAACTAGTGTCTACGGAAGAGGATCAGGAAGGAAATCTTAAAAAATAAGAAAGAAAAAAAATCTAACAATTGAACTGCTGTGATGTCGCATTTGTGACGAATTCGTCGCAAATGCGACAAGATTTGTCGCATCTGCAACAACGGTTGTCGCATTTGCGACGAAATGCGATAGTAAGTTGTCGCATTTGCGACGAAATGCGACAGCAAGTTGTCGCATTTGCGACAAAATGCGACAACGATTGTTGCATTTGTGAAGTGGTGTCACATTTGTGACGAAATGCGACAAATTCGTCATAAATGCGACAACAATGGAGGAAATTGACGGAAAATGGTGGAAAATAGAGGAAATTGAAACAATACCATTACAGATGAAGAAAGAGGCAAGACTAGCAAGAAAAACATGTATATAAGCTAAAAACATACCATTTCTACGGGAAATTGAACATAATACTTCAATAATCACTAATGATTGGAATCAGAAATTGAAGAAGAAGAAGAAGAACCAATCGAAGAAGAAAGAAGAAGAAGAAGAATCGAACGAAGAAGAAGATTCGATCGAAGAAGAAAGAAGAAGAAGAATGGATCGAAGAAGAAGAATGGATCGAATAGAAATATGGGTATTCTTGTCCAAAGTGGATGAAATGTCTAATTTGTTGATATTGAAGCAAGGTGGGTTAGATATGTAAATGGACCCTTTTAATTACATTCATATCGTCGATCTAATTGCCGATAGAACATTCATATCGTCGATCTAATTGCCGATAGAACATTCATATCGACGTTATATTGCCGATAGAACATTCATATCGACGAACTATTACTGATAACTCTCTTATTTTAGCATACGCTAGCTCATTCTAGCTCAACGTTATAATTAGCTTAATTGTATGTTCCCTGATGATATGTCTACAACATTTTTCAGCATGATCGTGTAGACAAGAGGAAGAGAGATGAGCATGGCTCTCCTTCGAAGAAGAAAGCCAAGAAGAAATCTGGATATAAATACAAAAAAGCATTTGGAACGGAAAGCGTCATCACAGTTAGGTGTAACCTAGAAGCAGCAAAAGTTATAAAGGATTGTTTAACAGTAGACCAAGTAAATCTATTTAGGAAGAGTTTCTTCGGCCAGTATCTGGATATGACCAATGTAGTATTTGCAGGAGTCCTTTGTCATACCCTTTTAACAAGGGAGATCATACGTGAAGACCTCAAACCCAGGGAGCTTTGCTTCAAAGTTAGAGGTGTTGAGTTAAGATTTGGGGATTGGGAGTTTGGACTCCTAAGTGGGTTACGGTTTGGAGACATGGAAGCATTTCTGGAAAGGTTCAGTGCGATAAATAAGCCATATAGATTTAGGAATAAGTTTTTTCCAAGCATCCCTACACCAACCTTTAAAGAGGTGGAAACAATTATGCTGCAAACTGTTTGGAAGGATGAATATGATCAGGATGCAGTTTCATTTGCCATGTTGTATTTTGCCATTGGCTGTGTGTTGGATAACACTGTCGCAAAAAAAGCTCTTCCTTGGGTGTTGGAACTTGCTGAATTTCCAAGATTGTTCAACGAGTTCCCGTGGGGTGTTTGTGGCTGGGATGTGACCTACAAGTCTCTTGTTAATGGGATAGATGGTGGAAAAGACCGAATTGATCAATTGGTCGCTTATAGGGAGAATTTTAGGACTAACCGTGTCTCATACAACCTATATGGTTTTGCACACGTATTTCAGGTATGATGTGTGTATATTCTGTATACTAGAAATGTTGGTTGCAGGCTTGGTTGTTCGAAGTATGGGATGCCACCCAGGCATGGTATGAGAAGAAAGGCACTCGCATCCCACGATGGCTACGATGGAAAAAGACCAGTATCGCTAAATTGCCCAAGGTTCTAGCCATTTTTAAAGTAAGTTGACCAATCATTGTGCCTATATGTGTCACTATTGTGCTATACATCTGACTGACTTGTTTATTTGTACATTTGTATTTTTAGTCGGGTATAAAACCAAATGCCACGCAACTTACAGCTGAAGACATGGAGAAAGAAAGCTCATGGTATGAACATCTAGTAAACCATGTGGATGGTCTGCCGTGTAATTATGACCAAGTGTTTACCGATTTGGAAAAGGGGCAAGAGGAGGAAAAGGGGCAAGAGGTTGCGAAGGGGAAAGAGGTGGAAGAAGAGGGGAAAGAGGAGCAAGAGGATGAAGGCATGGAAAAGGAGGAACATGAGGGATTGGGTACATATGAAGAGGGAGATGTTGATGTAGAGGATGACAGTGAATCTGAGACTGATAATGATGAAAATGCCTTCATTGTCTCACCTAGAGTACCTGTCCAGAAGAAGAAACAATTTGGTCTGGAATGACTACTGAGGAGGATGTTTGATGAGCATGAGAAGAAAATGAATGACAAGTTTGCTGAGCAAGAGAAGATGATAACTGAACAGTTTGGTCAGCAAGAGAGGAAAATGAATGCCTTTGTAAATAGATTGTCCGTTTCAGAACGTGATGTGCAGGAAATGAAGTCACAACGGGATGTTGATATGTATGAGATGGAGACTGGAGGACAAGAGATGGAGGATAATGAGAAGACGGAGCAGGAGGCGAAGGAGAAGAAAGAGCAGGAGGAGAGGGGCAAGAATGAACATGAGGAGAGGGAGAAGAGAGAGCACGAGGAGAGGGAGAAGAAAGAGCAGGAGGAGAGGGAGAAGAAACAGCAGGAGGAGATGGAGAAGAAACAGCAGGAGGAGAGGGAGAAGAAAGAGCATGAGGAGAGGGAAAAGAAAGAGCAGGAGGAGAGGGAAAAGAAAGAGCATGAGGAGAGGGAGAAGAAAGAGCAGCAGGAGAGGGAGAATAAACAGCAGGAGAGGGAAATTGTTATAATGATTGATGTAAGTTTGTTTTTAATGTTTAATCTGGTGCTTTTAACATAGAATAATGATATAATCTGTGTTTCTAATTGGTGTTTTAACAGGATGAGAGCCATGACGACCATGATGCTGAGATAGATCATGGACAACTTACTCTTCTGGTTAACCAAGTTGTCCAATCATCTTTACCTAGACGTGAAGACAAAGGAGAAATAGAAGATTTGACTATCGAGGTTAAACATGAGGAGGAAGGGAAGGGCAAAAGAGGAGGTAGAGGAGGAGGAAGAGGAGGAGGAAGAGGGAGAGGAGGGGGGGTAAGGGATGCAGGAGGAAGGGATAGAAGGGGAGGAAGAGGGGCAAGAGGAGGAAGAAGAGGGAGAGGAAGGGATGGAAACATCAAGGAGGAAGCAGAAGTGAAAGGGAGACCCCAGCGAGAAAAGAAACCTGGGAAAGACGTTAAGTCACCATTCACTGATCCTCAGATGGAATATCATTTTGATGATGATGATGATCAGTACCCCGTGGAACAACACGATGGTCGCGATCGTATAAAAGGACACCTTCTACAGGCATATGACGACTGAAAGAAGAGTACCCCCCATGATGAGCTGAGGAAGTTAGGTGGAACCGATTGGGGACAGACTGTATCGTGGTTTGAAGAGGCAGAGATAACTGGAAAGTACATAGACAACCAAGTAAGATATTGCTCACTTTACATGTTTTGGTTTATATTGCTCACTTTGTATGTGTTTGTACTTATTTTTTGCATGTGTTGCAGCTTGTAAATGCATTTTTATGGTTATTGAATGGAAAATACGTCCATCAGAGTCAGGATTGGACTGGCATCGACTCAAAATTCTTTGGGTTTATGGAGTTTGCAAATATGACCAAGAATTATGACAAACCCGGAAAATGGGGACAATCCAAGACATTTGTGCAACGAATCAATGGGATGGAAGAGTTTCACACTCGGCCTTGGTATGAGGTTAAACATGTGCTAATACCCATCAACTATAAAGGAGAACACTGGTTACTCGGTGTGTTCTACGTGGAAGAAATGAGGATGGAGTTCTATGATAGTCTGGAGTCAAATGCATCCAACGAATCAATAGACAAATGGCTAGAACCCCGGTTTCGTATTATGACAAGAGCAATGGAAGAGGCCGAATATTGGACTAAAAGTGGGAGGCCTGGTAACGGTAATCGATTGATAAAGTGGGAGAGGGCTCGCGGGTGCCCATAACAGCTGCGCAAATCCAATGATTGTGGTGTCTTCCTATGCTTGTTTGCTCAGCATTATGTTGAAAAAGGGCCATTATGTACGGATTATGGATTCTCCGGGTCTGATGGATGTTTCTATAGGCCGCGGGTGTGCTTGGAACTCTTCAACCAACGATTGTTCAACCAGAATGATCTAATTACAAGGCCTAATTTGCTTGGATTATAATCTTTTGTAAAATGTAAACGTTTGTTGGTAACTTATTAATGTAAATTGTTATTGGTGATAGACTTTTGTTGGTAATAAGACAGATGGGAACATATCGGCGTCTATATAGTCGATATGGGACCATATCGGCGTGTACGTAGGACAGATGGGAACATATCGGCGTCTATATAGTCGATATGGGACCATATCGGCGTGTACGTAGGACAGATGGGAACATATCGGCGTCTATATAGTCGATATGGGACCATATCGGCGTGTACGTAGGACAGATGGGAACATATCAGCATCTATATAGTCGATATGGGACCATATCGATGTCTATATGGTCGATATGGGACTATATCGGCGTCTGTATATGACATATTGTTGCGTAAACTCCTGATTCAAAGGACACAAACTCTCAATCGTGTAATTATCATGGAAAAATACACAAATTATCAATACACAAATTATCAATACACAAGATAGAGTACATTATTTGCCAGCTGAGTTTTTAGAGCAGCTTGCTTCACTCGATATTGTTGGTGGAAGCCGAGATGGAACTCGTAACATACTAGTACAATTCGCTCGATTATGACCAGTATGCTCGCATCTGGTGCATCTTGTTGGAGTTACCTCCTCGCCCCTTGACGGTATTCGACTTTGATTTCTCGGACGTCCCACTCTAGGCGCAGCCTTTTTTGGAGGAAGCACCCGCTTAGGAGTCTCACAAACTTTCCATTCAGACTGGTGGCCTAGTGGATGTATGGGTTCATGGTAGGACAATCGTACAGTCTCATTTTTGTAGTAGCGATGCACCCACGCATATGCATTCTCTAATCGATGCATTGATGCAATCTTACATACATGTCTGCATGGAAAATATGACAATTGCCATTTCCTACACGTGCATGTTCCCGCGCGCAGATTCACTATTCCACCCTTACCTCGATCGCCGATTTCAAAATTGTGAGCATCAATGGGCTTATATGAACACCGAACTGACTTATTGACATGTTTATGCATCTTCTTGTTATAAAACGCGGACAAATAAGTCTCCCGTTCCCCTGCAAAAACATTTTCAATATATGAGCATATAAGAACTATTAGTACATTATACTAGGGACAAGGTCCTAATATCAAACCTGCTTTTGTGCGTCTCTTATGAAACCATGCTTGGAGGATTGTCCTTATATACTCAACCAACAATGTGATCGGTAGACGTCTACCATCTCCCATTCTCGCGTTGAATGATTCTGATATGTTTGTCGTCATAATGTTATACCGACGTGCGCAAAAGTACGCACGTGTCCATTTTCTCTTCGAGCTTCCTCTAGGTAGTCCGCTGCCCCCGGACATATACTACGAAGTCTGGCGAATCTTTCCTGGAAATCAGAGGTCCTCCAGGCTTTTGCAACTTGCCAATACGCTATGTCTAACTTTTTCCCGCCCCCAAACTTAGCCTTCACATTCTGTTTCAAATGCTGAGCACAACTTCCATGTACCGCATTTGGATACACCATATTGACTGTATAATCAATGCTCTTATTCCTATATGATATTATAACGAGGGGGTAAATTTCATCAATGGTGTACAACCTTTGGTCCATTTCACACTTTGGTGTACAACCTTCAATTTGTCTCACTAATATGTACGAACTTATAGGTGACCTCCCACTTTGGTGTACAGCAGGTAAAAATGACCGGTCAACGCAAAGTCAACACGCCACGTCAGCGGTTTGACCGGTCAAAAAGTCAAAATTTGACCCCCTTATGTAAAATTACTTACATGCCCTCTTCTTCTTCTTCCTCCTTCCTCTTTTCTCTTTCTCTTCTCTCTCTAACTCCTCTCCCTCTAATTCTCACTGTACCTTATGGTTAGAATCCAAAAAAACAACGAAAAACAACGAACAAAATGAGAAAAAGAAATAACAAAAACGAGAAGGAAAAGAAGAATACGAGAACGAAAACGATAAAAACGGAGGAGCTTTACCGGAATTAAACTCCAGACGGTGAAGGAAGATGTCCTCGGTTTCTCCATCATATCATCGCTGCCAAGAAAGACGTCACTGCTGCTGCTGACCGGTGTCGAGTATACTATCGGGGAAGGAGACGATGGCAGACTGAGTAAAAGATAGAGCAGGCGGAGCAGGCCTTGGGCAATGGCTTGAAACAATAACAGACGTAGAGCATGAACCAAGGTTCATAGGCGGATCAAACTCGAATGTTGCAGATCCTGGTTCGCTTACAAATCGCTTTCGGAAGAAAAAGAAAGGAGAACGGAGAAGAGTAAGGGGCGGCGGAGCAAAGAGAACCGGCGGCCATGAGTGGTAAAGGTCACCGGAGTCGGTCAGATTCGTGAAGATAGAGAGAGAGACGGGCGGCGGCCATGGAAGAGGAGGCTTAGCTTTCCTTTGAGACAAAGGAAGAAGATGGGTGGAAGAGAAGGGTGTAGGCGGCTGCACTAACATAAATCCAACCCAAATATCCAAACTAATATCCAAACTTATACTTCATTCTTTCAAAAGTCCGATTCTAATCATAAGGTAGAGAGAGAATTAGAGAGAAAGGAGTTAGAGAGAGAAGGGAAAGAGGAAAGAGGAAGAAGAAGAGGGCATATAGGTAATTTTACATGAGGGGGTCAAATTTTGACTTTTTGACCGGTCAAACCGCTGACGTGGCGCGTTGACTTTGCGTTGACCGGTCATTTTTACCTGCTGTACACCAAAGTGGGAGGTCACCTATAAGTTCGTATATATTAGTGAGACAAATTGAAGGTTTTACACCAAAGTGTGAAATGGACCAAAGGTTGTACACCATTGATGAAATTTACCCTATAACGAGGTCTTCAACATCACCAATACATTCTTTCAACCTCGTGAAGAAATAAGACCATGATTCATTACATTCATTCGGCCCAATTCCGAATGCAATTGGGTAAATTTGATTATTACCATCCTTTCCAACTGCAACATAAAGTACCCCGCCATATTTAACCTTTAAGTGTGTTCCATCTACACATATAACGGGTCGAATATGTGCGTTAAAACCCCGGATCGACGCACCAATGGCCATGAAGAAGAATTTGAAATTATCTTCATCGTCAGTTTCAATATGTGTCACCGTACCTGGATTAACAAATTTCAGTGTCTCACAATAATCAGGTAACAACATGTACGATTCTTCAGGTGTACCACTCGTGCTATCTACCGCCCAACATCTTGCTCTCCAAGCTTGCATGTAAGATAAGTTGATTGAAAACAATTTTTCAATCTCCCAAATGATGTGACTTGGACGGTACACCCGATTCTCCATATCTAACTTCTCACTAAGTATGATACCTGCTACTCGTTTCCCCGCTTGCCTATGATGTGGCAATAGTTGTCCACCCCTATCACAAGTGTGACTGTGCATACTGTCAATTCTCCGGAGCATGAACATATCTGAACCGAGTATGACTCCACCTCTAGCCCGCTTCTTGCATGTGTCAACATGCTTGCATCGGACCTCAAACAAAGACTTAGTTGATCTGTGCACCTTCCATTCGAACATATTATCAATTGAATATCTCCCAAGTGCATCTTGCAGTTCTCGTTTGCTTTTGAACATATCATGCGCCTTCAAACCACCATCCCCCGAAGATTCTGTAGTTTTCATCGGAATGTCTACATCCTCTGGTACTTGTGGAACAAACCGAAATGGATCCGTTCTCCTTCTCATTCCTGCTTCATCATCAATCTCATGCAAACTTGGTAGAACATTATCAATCGATGGTTCTGAAACGTCTCTTTGGCGATCATCGTTATCATATACGTGATCATCATTGTCAAATCCATTGTATTCGTTATCATATCCATGGTCATCGTTATCACATCCATTACCGTATCCTTGATCATCCCCGTTCATTACATTATCATACCCACAATTGTGATCCAATGTAATATCGTCTAGCCCAACAGGAGATTGAGTATATGGATTCATGACATGTTTTGCCGGACCACGAGTCTCAATTGCTATGTTAGGTACACAATAACTTATTCTGGTTGCCTCTACGTCAGCAACATTTTGTGGCCATAATTCAGCAACAATTGGTCGTCTTACTTCTACAACAATTGGTCGTTTTACTTCCGCAACATTTGGTCGCCGTACTTTAGCAACCATTGGTCGCCTTACTTCCGCAACACTTGTTCGAGAAGTCAGAGTCACATATAATGGCATCACATCGGGTTTATTCCATCTACAAAACTCAACGAAACCAGCAATATCACTGTCATCCACTATGTGTGCTAATCTTCCAAAAAGTTTATTTGGACCGTATGTTGTGTGCATTGCCATTTGTATGTCAAAACAGGCTGCATCAACATTCAAGGAAGCGTGAATTCTATCTCTCAAAGTTTGATAGTCAGTTGGCGTTGAAAAATGGAGCACCTTCGATTGCCCACCAACGTATATCATAGTGTCCATGGGCCCCTCTTTTTTCCATTCTCCATCCCATGAAAGCATACACAGACAAATATTCGGGGTGGACATATTTCTGCATTATCATAAACACAGAAGTAAATTATATATTATTGTAACTAAATGAAGAAAGCTAACGAAAATTATATATTATTGGTATACACACTTCAAACATAAGATATGTCGATATATGTCGATACAACTTAAATATAGACACATATCGGCACATATCTACAATGTATTCTCGTGATAGATGTCGATGGTGATCATGTATCGACTGATTTCGACGGAAGATCAAAAGACGTTTTTCTAGAATGATCTGTTAAGCGGTGCCTTAAATGCATGTAATGCTCACTTTGACTTTCACTCTAAGCATTAAATACGTCGATATATGTCGATACAACATACATTTCGACACCTATCGGCACATATCGACATATAACGGCACATATCTGCGAAGTATTGTCGTGATAGATGTCGACAGTGCTCATATATCGACATATATCGACGGAATATGAATAGACTTTTTTCTAGAATGGTTTGTTAATGAGCATTAAATGCATGTAATGATCACTCTTATTCGCATATGAATATATAGTCTGTTGAGATTCCCCATGCATATTATAGTTCCTTCATCTATAAATGGACTCGTTGTCTGTTCATAGTTTATTATTCATTCTAGTAAACTCTTCAGCTCTCAAGTTTATCAAAAAAATGGCAGCAACACCACCAGGATCACCACAGTCGCCACCACCACCACCACCACCACCTCATCCTCTGCCCGAGTTCGAAGAACTCATGACTGCTTTCATCCTTTCGTTCCGTGATGGAGACACGGACGAAATAGTGAGGTTCATGAGGGGCATGGCACACACCATGTCTTGGGCTGCAGAAGAAACATCTGACCTTCTGGAGTCAGTCATGGGACAAAACAGGCGGCTGAGGAGGACAGTGAGGCGCCTCAAGAGGGACTTGGAGAAGTCCAGGAAGGACTACGCTGAGGCGTTAATGGGTCCTGAGTACCTTTAGTTTATTATGTGTTTTTTTTTGTTTTTAATGTTTACGTACTTTTATTAGGTGTTTTGTGTTTGTTTCTTTTTTTTTGTTTATGTGTTTTGTGTTTTTCTATTATGTTTACCTGTGTTTTTTCTCGTTTTCTTATGTTTTATGTATTTTTTTCCTTATTTTAATATAAAAATATATGGTTATGTTTTATGTGCTTTGTGTTTGAATTTTATGATTTAGAATGGAAAATCATACATTTCTGTCTGTCGATATTCATCTTATATCGACAAATATCGACACACTGTCGGGAAAACCGCAGATTGAAGTTCCAAATCAAATGCATCTTCTTACAACAATGTCACTCATTTTAGGGTTTCGCACGAACAGTAATAGCATGAAATGGCAACATCAACGATATACATTGGGTTTTAGAGAAACAAAATGATACATCTTAACCATGAATAGGACGAAGCTTTAAATATTGTAAATAAATGTAAAACTTACATGATTGTGTATAAAATCTTGAAGCACACACTGTGGGTTGGATTGAATGTTGATCGGCGTCTGTAAATTGATCCCGTTCTTTAGAGAGAGAGATAGTGAGAGAGAGAGCGAGAGCGAGAGCGGGACGAAAAGGGGAAAATGGGGGGAAAGACAACGTTATAAAATGTTAGAGATGAGGGTAAGGTTGGAATTTAGTTAATGAAATGTGTTAGTTTTGGTGAGATTTTGAAAGTGTGTTAGAAAAGAAAACTAACCCCTTAAAAGGTGCTAGTTTTGTAATTGTCCCCTACATTATATTACCCCATAACGTGATTAATAACAAATTTGTCCATAGTTACTGTTAATTAGTGAAATTGCGGTTCCATCACTTGCCTTTGTTCACCTCATTCGCCTTGTAACTTTCAGCTACTCCCTCTCCTTCGGTTAGTCGGCGCAACCAATGACGATCACCGACTCTATTTCCGGCTTCAATCCTCAGCAAATTGCGATTCCTCTCCAGCTCTCCTTCAAATTCAGACTTTCAATTTCGATCCACTTGTAAGTTCCAACTCCTATAAATGTTTGTTGTGCTTCAATAACATCATTATTTCCTTGCTCCTTTTAGTTGATTATTTTGCATCTACAATTTTTATTTATTTGTTTTCTGATTTTGATGTAAGATATGCACTAGTTTCACTTGTATATATGTTGATGAACGGTAATGGTGGTAATATATTAGGAAGACATTCGAATATGCACTTCAAACGTGTTTCCCGGCAGCCGATTGTGTAAACAGCACCCCATGGCCTCCTTGTCTCTGCCTATAAATGAAATCAAGGAATATATATATACATAAAACTAAACAATAGCTAGTGTATAAGAATAGATTAGAAATGATAAAGTTATTCCATGTCCATGTGAATCTAATTATAATTCTCTACATTGGGGAATTAAGTCAAAGATGAGAAATTTGAATCCTCCTACGAAGGCAAAAGTAAGCAAAAATCCTGTAAATAAAAGCCATAGAAATAAGGACCCAAACTTCTTGAAGACCACCATTCAAATTCACTGTATCAAAAGATGGAGAAGACTGAAGATTCCTACACCCCCCTTTACTTTCACACTCATACTTATCTTCTCCATCATATTGCACCTTTAACAGTAGCCTGAATCCGTAATACATGAATGACAAGTACTTCAACCACTGCATAAATTTTGGTATGTGCTGCACGTAGTATCCTCCAGTCAGTAGAAACAACATTAGTATCAATGATGCAAACATTCCTGCTCTTTTTATGCTAAAACTTGCTGCTCCGAACAGTTCTCCTGCCCCCTACAATACCATACAAATATCCAATAACGTTAGGGGTAATCTTGACGTTAAGAAAAAATAGGAGATAGTATGATATATACTTACTTGGCTTGTAACTGCAATGAGTAGAATGGTGAACAAAGTGAAGAAGAAGCAAGGAAGAGTCCTCTTAAAGCCGGCCATGAAGTAGAGAATAATCATGAAAAGAGTTGGATAAGCCACATGAGCTACCATATCACATAGTGTGCTACACGCATAGTATACGCTTAATCTGTACATATCTGCTTTCCTTTCTTTCACTAGATACATTTTCTCGAATGGAAACACATATACAGCTCCGAAGATTGAGGATGATGTCCAGAATATGCATACATAGAACATCAATCCAATCTGCAATCAACATTAATTATGTTATAATTCAATCATTAAGTGAAGTATTAATAGCAATTAGGAAAAAGTAGTAGTTACTTGATCTCTTAGTTGAGCTTCAGTTGTAGTTTTTGATTTCCACCAAAGAAGGCCTAATAAGACTGCAACTCCAACTGCTTGAATTAATCTTACTTTGTCAAAATAATCTCTGCACCTTTCCTTAAATGTTCGTTTAAACAGAATCATGAACTGTGCACACCAATTCAATGTCCAGTCTTTCTTCACTTGAATTGCTAGTCGTAGATGTTCAGGTGCCTTTGCGTGCTGATGATTCTCTTCCTTCTCTTTTGGCTCCAGCTGAGTTTTGTATTTCAGTTGCAGGTACTGATACAGGACATATCAAAACAAATGTGGAAAAGGGGAGATGAAAATGTATATATGGAACAATTGGAAGAGTTTACATCTCGGGAAAATGACTCTTTTAGGGTAGTTTTGGAACCTATTTACAGGAATAGGCTAAAAATCAACTTATTTCTGGATTTGGGGTGAGTTTAATTCACCCCATCCCTCATATTGACGAATGTATTACGTCCACTGAGATATGTAGAGTCAGATAATGGTCCTGTTTGGTAAATAACTTTTTAGGGTAAAATTAGAGGTTTGAGTCACTTTAGAGGTTTGACTCAAACCTCTAAGTAGGAGTGTTTGGTAAAGAGAGGTTTGAAAGGGTTTAAAGCTAATTTTGAAAAAGCTGGTTTTAGGAGTTTTTTCAACTAGCTCATTGCTCCATCTCGTTTGAAAGAAATTTTTACTCCTAATTACTACCTTTTAATCCCAACTAAAGACTTTACTATGTCCTTATTTGTCATTTTACATGAACGGCTATTAGCAATTAACTAAGTTTTACCAAACAAGTTTACACAATCAGCTAGTCAAATCAGCTAACCAAAAAGATAATAAGCTAACCGTTAATGTAATCAGCTAACAACTATTTGCCAAACAGGCCAATACGTGACTTGACTGCCTCAAAAGGGGCACAGAATATCTGCCCACCATTTGCCTTTATAGTAGGCGGATCCATTGCATGACTGCCTGCCATAAAGGCGGGTAGACCTTGCATATGCCATAATGTTGAATACATCCGCCTTTTTGGTTGGCGTATGGGAGGCAGATCTTCTTTGGCCCCGTTGAACAGAGACAATATTTCTCTGATTCCACGCCTCTTATATTGGTTGACATAATAGGTATGCCCGGCGGGGTGAATTCAAACTCGGAAATAAGTTGATATCTATCCTATTCCTGTAAATAGGATTCAAACTAGCCTAAATGTGTCATTTTCCCCTCACTTCTTACTCTAATCACAGCTTTCTCGGAATCAGGAGCGGAAGCAGGCATTGATAGATCCGGAGGGAGAGTTATGTCGTTGACTTGTCCAGTTGCTAAGTCAAGCAAGAACTCAGCAGGATTCATGGCAATCTCTGGGATGAAATTTAATGAAGAAAAATACTCCATAGATTCTCTTGCTTTTCCATAGTAGACAGGGTAACCTTCTGATATGAGCAGAAGTTTATCAAACATGTGAAACATTCTGCTTGAAGGTTGATGAATTGTTATAATTATTGTCCTTCCTGCCTGAATTCATAAATTAACCATCCAAAAATTAATCATTTGTTAGAAATTTGTGGTCATAATTAGGAAAAGCGATGTTAATTAATTGTGTAGGTACCTTAGCTAAACTTTGAAGAACCTGGAGGAGTTTATTTGCAGAAGTAGAATCAAGGCCTGAAGTAGGTTCATCAAGTAACAGTAAGGAAGGATCAACAAGAATTTCATAGCCAATGCTAGTTCTTTTTCTTTCTCCTCCTGAAATTCCCTTTATGAATTCTCCTCCTATTCTTGTTTGCCGGCATCTACCAATACACACAACCCAAACTTATTAAGGTAATATAGGCATTAAAAGTTTGTATATGTGCATCGCATTTGTGTTATACCGACTATTAGGATGTTCGAGACTCTCCTAGAGCAATACAATCCACCAATTAATTGATGTTAGTTGCCATGCATATTTATTTCTTTAGCATCTTTCTTGAGGTGATATACATCTGTTTTTCACTAGTTGGATGTATTACTCCAAAGAGAGTACAATGAAACTTCTATATTCAACCAGTCAATCTGAATATGATAAGATTATCTTTATATTATTGTTGTGTCAACCCGAATTTAATCTAAAATTTGTATAACAAACTAACCCGTTAATTTATACAATTTTACTATTTCTATCAAATCTGACATGTAAAAAAACAAAAAAATGTAATATTAATTCAAAATATCAATGATGGTCCATACGCCAATTCAAACAAGACATGAAAATTTGTGTAGTACATGTTAATGCAAATTGGAATCTATTTAATAAAACATTATACAGAAAAAGAAGAAACGTCGCTATGAATAACAATTGACCTTAAGTCTATATAATAAACTAACCGGTTAATTTTATGTTGAGCCTATAACTATAATATGTTTGCTTCTATTAAAAATGGCATGTAAGACAATATAATTGTAATCAAATATTCGTGTCATTTTTTATTTTAGAGATAAATCCAAACTAGACTTGAAAAAGTTGCGCGTTATACAGATCAATCCAAATTTAACTCAAAATCTATTTAATAAAACACTAATAAGTAGCCTTACCTTTCAAGTCCAAGCTCCTTTATAATCATATCAACTCGGTTATATTTCTGTTGGCTGTTCATATTTTCAGGCAGCCTTAAAAAAGCAGCAAACACAAGAGTTTCTTCGACAGTCAATTGTGGGAACAGCACATCATCCTGTGTCACAAATCCAATCCTGTCCATTTTTTTTTTCCCCACAAAGTTTCAATCTTTACAAACATTTAATTAAATGGTAATCAACATAAACTTAATTAATTAATTAAGCAATTAATTAACCTTCTCTTAAGAGCAGCATTATAAGGAACTTCATTGTAAGTGATTTTTCCTCTAACATTATCAGCATTTAATCTTCCTCCTATTATCTTAAGCAATGTAGTTTTACCACTCCCAGAAGGACCCATTAGAGCAAGTATTTCACCAGGCCCTATACTTCCCGTTATGCCCTTGAGAATCTTCTTTCCATTATCTTGCTCCATGTTCAACTGTGAGGCTACTTTGGACATTACTGCCTTCACTGGATTAGCAGAAGAAGCTTTACCATTCCTCACTCTGTACTCCACATCTTCAAACTGAAAAAATAAAAAAACAAGTCTAACAAAATCAGCAAATATATTTAGAGATAATATTAATTAAATGCCCGTTTGTTTCCATTTTTCGGAACTGCTTTTATCAAAAAAAAACCAAACTTAACCTTGAGAAAAATAGGAAGAGGATGATCATTGGTCAAAGTGAGATTAAAGGAATAATCTTCAATATTAATCTCAGAATATCTGTTTCTGAGATAAGCTTGAGACATAAATTCAATGTTGTGGCCAAAACTGCTGCCTGTAATTTGCATAGAACCCATAGTTGGAGGGGACAAAGAAATGTCTTCAATTTCATCTTCCTTTTTACTTTCCATATTTGGATAGATAGATAGAAAGAAAGTATGAAAAACAAGCTAAAGATAATAAAGAGTAAATTACATGAATGAAAGAAAGGGGTTGTTAATTAATCAAAATTAAAACAAGCAAATGTAAGTGAATTAACTGTAATAGACCAAATGCCTGCCTATTTATGAAGGAATTATGGGTTTTAGTTGGTAGACCACATGCTTTCCATGTTAAATATTACACAATAATCAAAGAAATTGTTCTTTTATATTTTCATTATTTATTTGTAGTTAAAATTTGATGTGTCTAGGATCAACATTCCAAGAATGTGTCAAAAAAGGTCGCATGATAGCATCCAAAGAATGTTGGAATAGGTAGATGAGACAACTTCCGAAAATTTTTGTTGAAAAAAAAGCTTCTCTTCATTTAATACATTTTTTTTTTTAATTTGAGCATAATGCGCTTACATTAAAGAAGAAAGAAAAATCCCCACCAGACCTGGATGTGATTCGAACCCATGACCTCCCAAGTCATAGGTAAGCTCTCAACCACTAGGCTAAGAGTTTCACCACTATAAAACTTTCATTTTTTTTTGGTAGGAAAGGAAAGAAGAAAAACAAACAAACAAAACAACTCAACCCGGGATTAGCCTAGGAAAACTGACCCCCACCACATCCTCCAAGATCAAAGAAGAAATGAAGCCCGGTGGAGAAGAAAATGTAGAAAGACCCAACAAACCAGAGTACCCTTCCATTGCAAGACGGTCCGCGACGCGGTTCTGCTCCCTATAAATATGAACAAACTTTAATAGACTCAAAGGAGGACTCAATCCTTTTAATGCCTTTAATAATATTCAAGCTATTCCGACAAACAGACTTGCCCTCAGAAATCATTTTAACCGCTTCTTGGTTATCTGACTCAACCAGAAGCTTCTTCACCCCTAGATCCTTAGCCAGCTTCAGGCCAGAGAGAATCCCCCAAAGCTCTGCAGAAAAGGAAGTACCAATACCCAAATTCTGAGAGAAGCCAGAAACCCACCTGCCTCCATCGTCTCTAAAGACCCCTCCTGCAGCAATTCTCCCGTCTCTCAGACGAGAACCATCAGTGTTGATTTTCTTAGTCATATTAAGCCTCCAATGATAAAATAAAAAGTCAGTTTTTAGCGTAAAATTTGGTTAATAGAGTGTTATTTATTTTATTTTCATCCGAAATTTGTATTTTTACGGGTTCAAAAATAATTTTTTATAGATATGATGTGGTTAGAGATAAATTATAAAAATCTTATTTTCAACTGCACAACATACAATTTCAGACAAAGATAAAATGAGTAACGTTCTGTTAACCGAGTTTTATGTACACGGTTAACTAATTTGGTAAGGTGGGACTTAATGTGACAAAAAAAAAAAAAAACAATCAAAAACTTAATATGTTGAAATGAAGATCATGAATTTAATCTATGAAAATCAGAATGATTAGACACCTGTTTTCTACCAAATTTATTAAGAGAAAAAATGGAGAATTGAAAATTGAATTCAGTGTACATATGGTTTGCTGGTATAGTTGTTAAATCGAGATATGAATCGTCACTCGAAATCTCATTTTGTGAATCGAGACTCGTGAATTGAATCGAATCGTAAGATTCGGATGAAATTCAAAATATTTTAAAAAATAAAATATTAACTATATTTAACTTTAAATATGAGTCTAAAAATGCAAATTTAATATCCATTGCTTAAGTTAAAATTCAAATTTAATGCAATTCTAATAAAACTAATCGCCAAACAATGCATTAACATCAAAAGAATCATCATCTTCTTCATCCATAACCAAAAGAAAATAGAGAGACAAAAAGTTAATGGAAAATCAAAAGAAAATAGAGAGATAAAAAGTAGAAAATTGAAAGAATGGAGAAAAGTTTTGAAATATATAACCTTTTTATAAAAATTGAAGAGTCTTTCAATTTCATAACTTGAAAATGAAGAGTCATAATTATTTGAGAAGTTTCCAACATAACAGAAATGTACAGATATAATTTTCAATTATTAAATTAATTTGAGAAGTTTCTAACGTAACAGAATCATATAATTATTTAAAAACAGTGCATACAATGAAGTGGAAGAGTCTCTGATATCATTTATTCCACTAAATGTCTATTTTCATTTCCTCATAAGTGAAGAGTCGTATTGTATCTGTATATGTTGGGTCATAAGATTTTTTTTTTCAATGATTGCCATGAATCGACCGACTCGACCGACTCGGCCGAGTCACCACCGATTCGGCCGATTTAGAAGGATTTCTAGTCATACCATACCGTCGACTCGAAATCCTCCAGAATCGAGTACAAGTCGACTCGCGTCTCGTACGAGTCTAACAACTATGTTTGCTAGATTAAATTAGATAAATGGTGTTTGATCTAGAGTGTTTTCTAGTCTTATCTATTGAGATGCACAAATTCTAACTTCTGGATTTTGTTTTTTCTCCGTTCAACCTACCTTTTTTCTATGTTTCGACGTTGGATAAGGGTAAGAGCATATCTGATGCTTATGCTTGCACTATGTCAAATAGCCTTTCAGATAACGATTCAAAACCGTCGTTCCGCAAGAAAAAAACTGTCAGGGGACTTGTTGTCATCTAATTGTGGATCAGACGATGGTCGCATTCTGTCATCTCTAGCAGCATCACATGACATACGCTTACTTGCGCACTGTCATCTGTTCAATGTTACGATGACGGTATTATTATTGGGAACCGTCAATTTGGATGTATTTTAATGACAAATCTTTTATATAGTCCACTGGAGTGAGTGAAACTCTGAAACTTTTATGTGTAATACGACATATTTTATCTTCGTATCTATCATTGTAGTTTATTTACGACAACAATTTTTTTTAATTATGTTATTGATGATCCGCGAAGCCAAACCGGGCCGAATCATAAACACGGGCCCAACCTATACTTAGGCCCATGGTTCAAGATCAAATGGGCTCCTAATAAAGGAAGCGGGTAAAGCGGATAACCGCCTCGAAATCCTAACAGGGCATTAAACCTCCCACTCAAACAAACGAAACCACATTGGTGGCCACGTAAGGGACGTGGCATAGAAAGAGTAACCGCCCTCGGCGGTTACCTAGAGATACTTATAAAAGAGACATGAAAGCAAATGGGGAGGTAAGTTGACATTTTTCCCCTCAATACTATTATCAATCTACTAGCCTTCCACATAAAACTGACTTGATCGTCGGAGAGTTTTCCCGGAGATCCTGTCTCCGGTTTTGTTTTGCAGGTAACTACGACGAGGACCATCGAATTAAATCCGACAAGTTATCATTGGTGCGGTGAGCGTGGACCTTTTTTACCAACATCTGGGTAAAGGTACACAAAGAACATGTCAGAACCATCACAAACGACCGAAGTTACAACCAGATCAACTAGTATGAACTCAAGAGGTCCACGGACTGTGAATTCGCAGCCTGCGAGTACACAGCCTGTGGTACCCAGCTCGTCGAATCCTTCGGGACAGTTGACTCCATTATTGGAGGTCCAAGTGCAAACCGAGAGGGAGATGTCCAATAGCGATTTCGTACAGATGGCAGGACAAGTCTTGGCTTCGAATATGAGCCAAGCGGCTGGAGATCGAATGATTAGTTTGTTAACTGCAATCGCTGATCACAATACCGCCGTAGCGGCTGCTCCTCAAGAACCCGTTGTCATCTCGACACAATCACCGACTATTCCTGCCATATCTGTGCTTCCGCAGCCATCTCGAGAGACAAATCGGATGGGTCAGAGTAGTCGCATGAACCCACACAGCCATCCAGGCAACTACTCGCACCAAGATCCTATTATGACGATCCATCCGACCTGGCAAACATCCCAGCCGATGTCAGGAATGCAAGGAATTCTTTCGCTACAACAAACGGAGCCCTTTGTCCACAGACATTCAGAGTTGATGACGTCTGGAATGAATATGTCTGGGCGGGAGCACACTTGGAACTTTGATCCTATAACTGGATAGCGGTTAGACCCACAGCGAGAACAAATGTCGACACAGTATGGCGGGTGGATGTCACCCAGAATTCACCAGCAGCGGATGGAAGAAGTTCGGCGGGAACCCAATACTGAATTAGAAGATCAACTGTGAAGCATGATGGAGCGAATGGGGTACACACCTAGGGCGAGAGCAGTGGTGCAGAGTGATTCGCCTTTTGCCCCATCGTTGCAGGAGTTTATTCCAGATCACAGAATAAAAGCGCCGGTGATACCTAAATACTATGGGGATCCAAATTCTGACCCTGAGGCACATGTCAGAAACTATAGGGAGTTGATGGATGTTGCAGGAGCAAGCGAAAGCATAATTTGCCGATTGTTCTCGACCACTTTGGGCGGTGCAGCATCCGATTGGTTTCGGTCTCTACCTACTGAATCTATTCACAACTAGACTCAATACAGTCGTGATTTCTGTGCAAAAGTTCGTGGGCTGTAAAGCAGCAGATGTGACGGATAGACAGCTGAAAGAGATCAAACAGAGAAATTACAATTCCCTAAGGGAATTTGTTGTAGCCTTCAATGATATTCTGGTGCGGCTACAGAACCCGGATATCGTGAGCATCCGCAACATAATGGCGGATGGAACCACAGATTGGAGCATGCGGGAGGAAATCATCCGCAACAAGCCACGCACAGTGGCCGAACTCATGAAGATAGCAAAGGAGTTCATGGAAGTGGATGATGTCAACAGGGAACATAGAGCTCAAACCCGGCGAGAAAGAGATGCCACTAGATCCGCTTCGGACAATCGGCGCCATCAAAATCAAACCCAGTCCAAGGGTAATTTTGTTCGGAAGGGCGATCGCTCCTTCCAGGGAGGAGGATATCAAACGCCATTGAATACGACTCGCCATGAGGTGTTACTTTGGATTGAAAAGAACCCCCTGAAGAAAGATGTGCAGTTTCCTGAGACGAAAGGTCGAACTAGTTTGGGGCGATATCCTAACAAATATTGCAGGTTCCACAGATTGAACGGCCATGACACGAACGATTGCTACGAACTGAAGAGGGAGATTGAAAAGCTGATTGAGAGAGGCAAACTGAGTCAATTCGTTAGAAAAGAAACGATGGATGAAAAGGTAACACTTCCGCGTGAGGTAGAAGTAAGACCAGAAAAGAAGCAGAAAAAAGGAGTGATTAACGTGATAGCAGGCGGAATCTATGAGCCTCCAACAAAAAGGGCTCACCGTGAACAGCGAAAAAGCAACACGAGTAGGGAGAATGCCCTCAATTACTCATTTGCGCGAATCACGGAGCCGCATGCAGATGCGTTGGTGATTACGGTGGCCATTGAAGGATGGGACGTTAAGCGGGTCCTTATCGATACAGGCAGTTCTTGCAATGTTATTACTCGAACTGCATTCAATAAATTGGGAATTAACGACGAGCGAGTAGAACATACGTTCATGGATGTAACTGGTTTTGGAGGTCAATCATCTCAAACAAGTGGACAGGTGGTGTTGGAGATAGAAATGGGCAATAAAAATCTAAAATGGCGAGGTGATCTGGAGTTCGCAATTGTTGATCTCCCATTGGCTTATAATATAATCCTGGGGCGTCCGTTCCTATCGGAAACGGAGTCGCTCATTTCAATGAAGCATTTGACATTGCATTTTCCAACACACCAAGGGCGAGTCGTTGTTGAGGGAGATCAACTTATATCTCAACAAGCTTATACATTGTCACTTGAACCAAAGCCAGATGAAGAGGATAAAGTTGATGAGAAGTTGCCGGCTGAAGCGTTAGGAGAAACAGAACTATTCGCCATCTCAAATGACAAGAATGTACGGATAGCGGCAGGACTTCCAGAGGAAACGAAGAAAGCCATTACCGATGTGTTGATCCAGTGCGAGTCGGCATTCGCCGCTCCAAATGAAGTGCTGAAGGGGATAAGCCCAGAAATAGCGACACATCGTTTGAATGTGGACAAAAGTGCAACCCCAGTGCGACAGAAAAAGAGAGCACATGCTCCAGAGAGGCAGAAGGCGATTGAAAAAGCAGTGGTGGATTTGCTAAAATCAGATGCAATTCGAGAAGTCACCTATCCGGAGCGGCTAGCCAATGTGGTGCTAGTCAAAAAGCCAAATGGAACGTACAGAATGTGCGTAGACTTCAAAGATCTGAATAAAGCTTGTCCGAAGGATATGTATCCGCTACCTAACATTGATATATTGGTAGATGGGACTGCGGGATTTGAAGCTTTATCGTTCACCGATGTGAAATCCAGTTACCACCAGATACCAATGGAGAAGGCGGATGAGATCAAGACGTCATTCATAACTCATCAGGCAACTTATTGCTTCAAGGTGATGCCCTTTGGACTGAAAAATGCTGGAGCAACCTATGAACGGATGATGAACAAAATATTTTCAGACAAATCAGGCGAGAACTTCTCGATCTATGTAGATGACATGATCATTAAAAGCAAGAAGATGCAAGACCACCCCCAGGATATTAAAGAAATCCTGGAAGTGCTGATCAAATATGGTCTCAAATTGAACCCAGAGAAATGCACGTTTAGAGCAAGAGCATGGAAGTTCCTGGGTTTCATTGTTAGTGGCAAGGGAGTTGAGGCGAATCCTGAGAAGGTTAAAGCAGTGATGGAGATGAAGACACCGAGGAATATAAGAGAAGTACATCAACTCAATGGGCGGTTGGTGGCATTAGGGCGGTTCATATCATGCTCGGCTAGAAGATGTCTACCTTTCTACAATGCCATCAAAAAATCTAAATCCTTTGAATGGACACCAGATTGTCAAGAAGCATTCGAGGGGATAAAACGACTACTATGTTATCCGCCCTTAATGAGCAGGCCAGAGGATGGAGAAGATTTATTTCTTTATGTATCCATCACCAGCACGGCGATATGCACCGTAATGGTACGGGAAGAAGAAGGGCAACAATATCCGGTGTACTACGTGAGTAAAGTCTTGAAGGACGCAGAACTTCGATATTCGAGGTTAGACAAAATGGCCCTCGCGGTGATAACCACGGCGGCTAGGTTAAAGCCATACTTTCAGGCGCATACTATCATTGTGAGAACTGGAATTCCAATGCGAAAGGTACTACAGAAACCTGACGCATCCGACCGATTAATGGAGTGGTCAATTCGCTTGGGAGAGTTCGATATTCGCTACGAAGGAAGACCAGCTCTAAAAAGTCAAGTACTTGCCGATTTCGTGAATGAGTTCACATGGGATGAAAACGAATGTCCAAAGGCACAAAAAGAAGAGTGGAGTATGTTCACAGATGGGGCATTATCCACAGATGGAGCTGGACTAGGAGTCGCCATCAAGGGTCCGGATGTTATTCGCCTGTACTATGCGGCACGGTTAACATTCAAAACTACCAACAATGCCGCGGAGTATGAAGCAATGATATGCGGATTGAAGTTGCTTAATGAACTTATGCCGGAAAGAGTGGTAATCTACAGCGACTCTAAACTTATGATAAATCAGTTCACAAAAAATTATCTGGTGAAACAGGAGGATCTGGTCAAGTACCATCAGGTTGTCGGCAGATTGACGCAGGAGTTAACACATAAAGGAGTCGTCTGGGAGATGGTGCATGTTCCAAGAGGCCAGAACACAAAGGCTGATGAGTTGGCAAAGGCAGCAGCGAGTAGAGACCCATGGAGTCAGAAGGCATGTAATTTGGAAATAAGGTCGTCACCAGCATTCGAAGCCGATCAGATTATGGTCATCGAAGAGCTAGAAGACGATGAAGATTGGCGGATGCCCATCCGCCACTATCTAGAACATGGAGATTTGCCGGTTGATAAAAGTTTAGCTAGAAAGCTACTCGGGCAGTCAGCAAGATACTCAATTCGGGATGGAACTTTATACCGAAAATCATATACATGTCCATGGTTGAAATGTATTAGCCGCAATGAAGGAGACTACATGCTGCGAGAACTCCATGAAGGAATTTGTGGCGCACATGAAGCATCCGCAGCGTTGGCAAGAAAAGTCAAGTTGATGGGTTATTATTGGCCAAAGGCGGTGGAGGATTCCCAGAAGATGGTAGCGGAATGTCACAGCTGTCAAATCCATGCAAATGAAAAGCATATTCCCGGAGCCGAACAAGTCACTATAATGACGGCGTGGCCATTCGCGACATGGGGAATCGATATAGTGGGTCCGTTCCCAGAAACAACAAAGAAAAGGAAGTACTTGATAGTCGCAGTTGACCACTTCAGCAAATGGGTAGAAGCGGAGGCAGTAACCGCTCAAACACCTGAGCGAATGATCGAGTTCTTACGAGAGAACATTATCATGCGGTTTGGAATCCCACAAACGCTTATAACCGACAATGGCACCCAGTTCAACTGTGTCAAGTTCAAAGCATATTGCGAAAGCATGGGGATCAAGAATCATTTTTCTTCCGTAAATCATCCCCAGTCGAATGGTATGACAGAGGTTACCAACAGGGCCATGATTCAGGGAATCAAGAAGCGACTAGGTGATAAGAAAACAGGTTGGGCGGATGAGATACCTCATATGTTATGGGCATACAGAACCTCTGTAAAAGCAGCAACAGGCGAAACACCTTTCTCGCTGGTTTATGGAGCCGAAGCAGTCCTACCTGTTGAAATCAAGTCGCCTACAGATCGGGTAATTTATTACTGCGACACCCAAAATCCTATCAACATTAGAGATGCATTGGATTCTGTTGAAGAACGAAGGGAAAAAGCTTACATGTGAATGGCAGTATATCGCAATAGAATCAAGAAGTATCATGACAGAAGGGTGCGAAAGGTGATAATCAATGAGAGCGACTTGGTCTTGAAAAAAGCAGATAAAATACAGTCCAGAGAAGGCAAAGGAAAATTGGGCGTCAACTGGATCGGGCCTTACAGGGTATCCAAGAAGTTGGGACCATCAACTTTTGAAATAGAAGAAATGAGCGGCAAAAAGCTCCCGCGCACCTGGAATCTAGAGAATCTACGCCTATATAAACAGGCCGAGTAGTTCAGGGAAATGACGAGTACTCTTTTTCCTTTTATGAGTTTTTTCCCACTGGGTTTTCTGATAAAAGGTTTTAATGAGGCTTTGATCCCACACAGTTATGTACCCATGTAACAAGAAGTCTATTTTCTTTATCAATAAAGAGGTTCATTGGTTACAATTATTCAGTATGCTACGGCTGAATGCAGGTCCTTTTCAAACTGCTAATACAAACACATAAATGTGTTGCCTACAAAAGAAAGGCGGATGCATGATTACGCATCATTCGCAAAACCTTATGGTTAACCTTAAACACATAAATGTGTTGCCTACAAAAGAAAGGCGGATGCATGATTACGCATCATTCGCAAAACCTTATGGTTAACCTTATGATTATTTGAAAAATTATAAGGCATAAAATTAAGCGAATAAATGAGTACTCAAAATATTGCAAAAAGGGTCTGGCCACCCTAATGAAAACAAAACTAACTACGAAAAATTATAAGTATGAAGTCGGCAAGAGGCAAGGGTCGCATACGAAAATAACCGGCATTAAAGTGAAGAAGAATAAAACAATAATTGCGCATATATGTAAAGCGGCGGCAAAGTCGCTCGGTTGATATATATACTGGCAGTTTGTTACATACAACAGTTCGGATATAAATAAAATTATACTACAGTTTCTTCTCCTTCGCCTCTGTTGCCCCCTTCGCCTTCAGCGGCTCCTTCATCTTCTCCTGTGGGGTGATCTGCTTCAAGCGAATCCCCAACAGTCAAATCAGTAACCGCATCAGAGCGAGGTACCTCTTGTTCAACGTGAGAAACATCTTGTGGTACCCCTCCTTACGTTCTGATTTGGGATCTCACAGCTAATTGGAGAGTCATGAAAACTCTGCCAATCTAGGAGAAGTACCTCATCCATATCGGCATCCTCGGCCTCCAACTTGTCCCATTTTTCAGCTAAATCCTTTTCAGGAATGGGAACCTTGGGGCGATTAAGTACATGATTTGGATGTCCATGCTCATAAGCCGCATGAATCCGCTCTCCATACCAATAGATGCGAGCACCATCTTCAGCGGTGATCTCCTCGGCCCTCCTTTTTTGCATCTCCAAAGCTTCCTTGGACGAATTCAGATCATTAATAACCTTCTGAAGCTCATCGGACTTAGCCTGGAGGGATTTGAGAGCTTCCTCCTTCTCGCTGATGGCCTTCTGACAAGCACCTTCAAGGGCCTTTACTTTGCCTTGGACATCATCAAAAAGCGACTTCTGAGTCGCCAATTCAGTGCCAAGGCTTTCCAGCTCTCTAGCTCGTTCAGCATCCCTGCAGAGAGCACCCTCCGCGAAATTGATAATCTGCATATAGGACGATACGTGAATAAAAAGAGCGAATGGAGACATGCATTTGAGGGATGGAACATGAGTAGAAAGCAATATACCTCTATAGCACGCTTCTCAATCCCCTCCATGGCAGTCGGAAGCGGCACCTGTTCGCGCACACGAGAAGCGGAGGGAAGTCGCCCAAGGACATTGCATATGGAAGAAACAATGTCCCTACAGGAAAAGCTCACGGCTTTACCAAAGGTTCTGGTCCACCATCCGCTGATATCAGGAATCAGCTATGGATACACAAGGAGAAGGGTCAGGAGAACAACGAAAACTGATAAGAGAAAATAAATAACGCAAGAAGAGCGAATAAATTATGATACCTCATGAAATGGGGTACCGCCCTTGGCTTTGGATGGAGTGGATGTAGATGTACCACCGACAGGCAAGGATACGGAGGTATTCTTCTTCCTAGGGCGAGAAGACTCCACATCCACATTACTCTTCCGCTTCCTATTTAAGGGAAGCTCCTCAGAAACAGAAGCGGGGCCCTGTGAAACGGAAGCAATTATGGGGGAAGCCGCCTCAACAGAAGTCGCCCCCACCGGAGAATTCGCCCCTGCAACAGATAAAGGATCACCCCTGCAAAGGGTTAAAAGAAATCATCAACTTGGAAATAAGTTAATAGTACCTTGTACAAAAACGCGATAAGGGATATAGACAACGCGATCTCCCTCGTGGTAGGCAATCGCTACTCGGCTTCTTAGCATATGGAATGCCTGATCATATGTCCATACAAAAGGAGGGGTACTCTTCAAGAACTTTATAATAGCGGATTCTTCCTGGCTGGGGTAACCAAAGTTCAAACTCTTTACATTGGGTCGGCCCCAGCAGCGAAGAAAGTTTGGATTCCCTTCATGGAACTTAATGAAGAAATAGGACTTATCCCACTCACGGATTTTGTTCGACTTCTCATCAAAGCCGTAGTAACCGCTCTGTCGGATGAAAGTAAAGTACTCCCCCGAACTCTTGAAATGATGAAGCTTAGAGAAAATCTTGAGCGAGAGGGGAACCTCCAGACAATCCGCCAGAAACTTATCTAGGGTTAAGTCGGCCCATCCATTGGGATGCAGTTGTCCAAGTGCGATTCCATAACCACCAAGGATGGAAGCAATCTCATCCGCCAGCGGATACGTGAAACCGCAGATAATCTGGGCGACAAAAATGGTAAAGTACCCCTTTGGGTAGTCGCCAGGCCCTCTATTTTCCCCGGGAATGCTTGTCTCCAGGCCTTGAAGCCAAGGATACTGCTCCCGCAAGTCGTCAATCGTCTAGCGGCAAACTAAGCTTCCGGACCTATCCTTTTTCGGTAATAAACGGGGAGTTGGGACAAGTGGTGGAATCAACTTCTTGGGGTCGAAACCTAGGCCCTCATCAGTTGTATTCGCCAAATGGAGAAAATCGGCGGGATGAGAGTCCGACCTAGGAGAGCTAGTTGAAACTTCATCAACCATCTCCTCGACCTCGTGAGACACCTCGCGATCGTAATTTTCGTCGAAAGGTGCGAAATCAAGTTCAGGGTTCGACATATCAGGGAGGGGAACGAACAGAAATAAGAAATAGTTGAACGAGCTGCAAGTTACAGAAGGGGAAAACTTACATGTGAGAAAGAATACAGAGAAGAACGAACGCAAAGATGTTGACGCCGGAGAGGAAATGACGGAGAACGAAGGAACCACTTTCGAATTTTGAATATCCAGACAAAGACGAAGAGTTGCCTATAACATATGAAAAGACCCTAAAGGGCTCTTGCCAAACTAAGGGGGAGGCATGTGATGATCCGCGAAGCCAAACCGGGCCGAATCATAAACACGGGCCCAACCTATACTTAGGCCCATGGTTCAAGATCAAATGGGCTCCTAATAAAGGAAGCGGGTAAAGCGGATAACCGCCCCGAAATCCTAACAGTGCATTAAACCTCCCACTCAAACAAACGAAACCATGTTGGTGGCCACGTAAGGGACGTGGCATAGAAAGAGTAACCGCCCTCGGCGGTTACCTAGAGATACTTATAAAAGAGACATGAAAGCAAATGGGGAGGTAAGTTGACATTTTTCCCCTTAATACTATTATCAATCTACTAGCCTTCCACATAAAACTGACTTGATCGTCGGAGAGTTTTCCCGGAGATCCTGTCTCCGGTTTTATTTTGCAGGTAACTATGACGAGGACCATCGAATTAAATCCGACAAGTTATCAGTTATAGTAAGGTTTTTGAGATGACAATGTATTTAATTATGTATGTCTTGTGAGAGTATTTCACATGACATTTTTATTTAATAAACTGTCAAAATAATTAGTCCGATGTAGCATTGAATCACATGATAGTACTACTACTAAATGATGAAGTATGAGTTACAACGTTTTTTCAACGGGAATCGACTTACAAGAAGGATATGATTTCTATTTTTTATTGCACTCTGTAATCTTTTTCCTTCCCTTTGTGAATCTTGTACTGGTTGTAGCCAGTATGGATGAGAGGTCGTATTCCTCTTAATTTCTACGTCGTATCTATACTTTTTATTCTAATGGAAAGGTCAGGGCAAACCACGACCTCAATGAGGATTTACGATAGAATTTACAGATCACATATCAATGATGGCTAAATTTTGATGGAGTAGGAAATCCAATATCAAACCTGTCAAACAGTGGTTCAACGCCTTACCACTCGGATCAACCGTCATTGACAACTGAATGATTCCTTATGAGTCATAACAAAAAAAAATAATAATAATAATAAAAAGATTTATCATAATATGAAAAGCTTCAAAAATTTGTTAAAATGGCTCCCTTGGCCTTCACATCAAAAGACAAACAACGAGTCTCGGAAACCAATACTACCAAAGCCAAGGGGAAAGTGAAATCCATTCACACATATTTTCTCTTTCCCTCCAACTCCATCGATAGAGTGATAACAAATCTTCATGGAAGACTACCAAGACATATTATTGAAGTCGCTCGACAACGCCGGCGTTTCTATCCCAAGCAACGTTTTTTCAGTCGGAGATTTGAACCCGGAAACCTTGGTCTCGATCTGCGCTCAGTCGCTTGATCTCCTTGATCCAACTGTGCATTTCACTTCAGCTTTACCTGATTCCTTAGTCGATAAGTTCAAGATCTGCACGGACATCGCTTTAGCTATTAAGAGGCTCGGCTATATTGGAGATATGACTTACTACAAGGTACTTCTGTTTACTACTTTTCTCAACGTCTGTGCTTGCCTTATAGTGTAATTTAGAGTTGGATTAGTGTTTGACTGCTAGGAAATGGAGGAAAACTGCTTACTTTTTTCTTTTTCTACCATTGCCAATAGCTGAGGTGTTTTTTCTCTTCAATTTAAGTATTTGATAGAATACTCTGATCCGAATCCGAGTTCCTTATGTGATGCAACTAGAAAAATACCATGGATGTAATAAGCATAGTTAGATTATTTGGTAATTACAAACTATTAGAAATTAATGACTTAATCAGAATCAGTTTAACTCTAGGTTAAGTTAGGTTATTAGAAATTAGAAATACCATGGATTAAATAAGCATAATTAGATTTTTACTACTTTTCTCAATCTATGTGCTTGCCTTGTAGTGATGATGTTATCCAATAGAGAGCTTTGATTTGGAATGTTTTGAACTTTTTTTGGGCGTGTAAATGCAAGTGTTTCCTAGAGAGGGCTCTAATGTGAAATCAGTAGGTTATCTATCTGACTCCGAATTCAAGCAACTTTGTAGCAATACTTTTTAGGACGTATTGCAATTGTTTAATTGTTTCTTGAGAATTTTACAATACAAGATTTCATTGAGCAATTTGGGTTATTAGAAATCATGATGCCATATGCATGCTGCCTCCATATATAATTACGAACTTTCAGATTTTACGAACATAAGCACATCGGACCCAAACAATCTAGTATATAGCCTATTTAGCTAACACCAGAAAGCTCTAAGAAATTTGACATTGGTAGGCTGAGAAATTTCAGTAGCTGTCTTGCACTTACTTTTGTGGTAATCAGTGACAGATCTAAGGGGATCAGGGGGTTGAGCACCCACTGGTTGCCAGAGAACTCCATGAAAGTTGCGTACAGAGCTTTAATTTTCTATGCAAAAGCACCCAAGAAATATCAATTGAGCACCATATATCACTAGTCAACCTCCCAAGCAACCCCTGTCAATGAATCCTGGATCTGTCACTGGTGGTATTGATCTATCCCTCATGGCCAGGGATCTTCAATGCTGCTTAGGAATTGTAATTATTGTCATTCAAAAAGTTCTAGATAATGTTTGTTTCTGAACCTGATGTATGTTGTTCTAATTGTTTGATCCTTCTGAATGTGCTTGCTTTTTTGTCGTGTTATGTTGCTTCTATCAGCTATTCTTATCATTTTAATATTATTTTTAAAACAGATTATATGTCTTACTTACGGCAGCTCCTGTATCCCTCTGAAGAGGACTTGTATAAACTGGTGAGATTCCTGGTGGAGAGGCTTTCTGAGTTATCCAATGGGATTAAGATGCCTGATCTAAAGGATGTAAGTTCCATACGGAAATTAAAAGAGAATGGCAAAGCTGAAAATTTGAAAGACAATATGAAAGCGGCTGATAATAATCATCCACTAGAAAAATTCAATGATCTTAGTGTTCATATTGTTAATGATGATTTTTCTGATTCTGAGGTTAAAGATGCATCCTTTAGCGGGTCTACCAAGGATAAGCTAACTGGTGTTGCAACTAGAAATATTTTAGGTGCTGAAGAAGGAGAGTCAGGTAGAGATGTGATTGAAAGTGAAGAAAGCATTGACAAAAAAGATGAAGAGCCTGTTGAAAAAGTGACTTCTATTTGCAACAAGTTGTCCGAGGTATACGCATTATCATGCAAGGAGTAAATTTGAGTTTAAATGACAGAAAAGATGAATTGTGTAGTTTAATTAACTATTTTTTTTCTTTTATAAATTTCTGAATATGAAATCTTAAAAAGGAATCAAAAGCTTCAATTATGATGGAGAAAAAGTTCAAGAACTTTATTTTGAAGCTATAAAGTGAGCGAGAAGTGCTGATGCTCTTTTCCAATTTTGTTTGTTCTAGCAGACAGGACATGAGACTGAAATATTACAAAATCAAGAACGACTTCTCATGAAAGAGGTGAATGCAAGGGCATCAGAACTAGAGAAGCTTGACCAGGAGTTTGAATTGTTGGAAGCTGCAGCAGAAATGGCATTTGATGACCAACATCCAATTGAATTCTACCTTGAGCGGCTTAACAAGCAAGTAGATGTCAGTAAAAGTAATATTGTGGAATTAAATTCGCAATGGTAGGATATTACTGTTTCTGTAGTATGTTAATATGCACTCTATTGTATCTTCCCCCCAAAAAGAGAATCTCTTACAAAATTCTTGGTTGACCGAGTTTTAAATAAACAAATATTATAGCACAAGTTACATAGATTGTAAAAATGATATACTTGATTTCTCCAGGGAAGCTTTCAGAAAGCCTCTGGAGGAGAGAAAGAGAAGTTTAGAGGAGTCTCTATATGCAAACATACCAGGAGCTCAAGAGAAGCTCCAAAAGTTGAGGGAAATTGAACTGGAAACGCAGTCCATCTTGTCTGAAATTCATAGGCGGTATGTTTGTTAGCAAGATTAAAATGTGATGAAAAATTCAATGCATTATTATAACAGATATTTATTTCATTACTTTTTAGGGAGGTGGAACATTCCAATCTATTGGTGGATCTTGAGAACCAGCCTAAACTGCCATCCCGGTCATCCTATATAGAGCAGATAAAGGAGATCACCAAAAACAGCGGGAAACAGGATGCTGATATCGAGCGGATCTTGAAGGAAACTCGAGAGCTTCAGTTAGAAAGTAATTCTATCCAAGAACGTCTCCATAGAACCTACGCTGTTCTGGATGAAATAGTGTTCAGGTATATGAACTGCTTACTCCTTGTATTTTTCCTATTCTTAACCATCAATTGGTGCGCTATAGAATCTTACTTTGAGGAGGATACAACACTGAAAAGAGACATATTTTGACAGGGAAGCAAAGAAGACACCAGCAGGGCGTCAAGCTTATAGACGCCTTACTAGCATACATGAGTGCTTCGAACAAATCACTGAGAAAACCCTGATGCTCAACAGAGTACGAAGAGAAGTGGCTGATTATGAGAAGAAGCTAACAGGCATGGCCTCCCGAAGCTTAAGTGTAGACAAACTGCAAGCTGATCTTGATGCCATTTTGAAAGAAAATGAGTACCTTGAGCAAAAACGTCAAGAATGATAAAAAAAACTGGAGCTCAAGTTGGTGGCTATTATAGGTTCTAAGTCATTGTTCCATAGTATGATTTGGTTGGGTTGTAACATTTTATGGGGGATTCAAATTTGCAGTGGGTGAAATCATTTTAGTGACTCAAATCAGAGCAACAAAAGTTACTTTGTGATAAAGCATATTACATCCTTCTTTGTTATCCCTCCCTCCAGCTACTATTTTCTGTTATGCTTATATGAACACATTTGCGCCAATTTGAGTATAAAAGAGACACTAATGTACACTTGGCTGATTAAAAAAAATGAATTTGATGGGTTGCCTTTAGATTTTGCCTTGGAGATTATTAAAATCTTAGGATACCATTTTAATAAATAAAAGATTTAATGGTAATTGACCAAACGGTCAAAGTGAACATTGTTGAACATTATTTTCACAAGAGATAACTGACCAAAGAAATGGATTTAGTCGATTACCATTAGATCTCTACTTTAGTCGATTTAATCGATTACCATTACCATTAGATCTCTATTTATTAGAATATTAGGATAGAAATTATTAAAATCTTATGCTATAATTTTTATAAATTCGAGGTTTAATGGTGACTTATCAAACTGTCAAAGTGAACATGTTTCTTTTGTCTTTGTCTCTCTTATCTTTTAAACATGTCAACTTATTGATTGGTGTCATGGTCTCTGATTATAGTGTTATTAACCTCGTGACCTCCAAATTTTATTTTGTGATATAAAAAATCTTGGAACTTACAATGTTATAACATTAAAATCCAAATCAAAGAAATTCATCAAAAATTAGTAAATGATGGTTTAATAGATGTTTGATCATAATTTATGTCGATGCTAATAATGTATCAAACTTGTCCAGATTATGAACTCCGCCTGTGAGGGTCACTTGGTGGTCTTTACAGCCGGTCCCAAGCCCGGACAAAGGAGGAGGGTTGCGGTAGGTTTGTGGCGGCCAGCGTAAAACTTAGCCACATCTTATGACATGAACCATACTATAAATACCGTTGGGGCGTTCCCTACTCAGCGACGCGCTGCACTTCCTAGACCCGGGTGTAGTGATAAATGTGCAAGGGTTGCTAGGTCGTCGCCCCGAAGCGGCGCGCCACCCGAGGACCCGGGGGTGGTGTCAAATATGCAAGGGTTGCGGGTAAATAAGCTAGTCCACGGTAATGGTAGGGGTTGGGGTAAGGGTAGTAGGTTACGCTTTGGGACATGGAACATAGGTTCTTTGACAGGAAGATTAGCTGAAATTGTAGATGCTATGAAGAGGAGGAGAATAAATATAATGTGCCTACAAGAAACCAAGCGGGTTGGAGCCAAGGCTAGAGAGATAGCTCCTTGGGGTTATAAGCTTTGGTACTCTGGAAAGGATAAGGGTAGAAATGGAGTAGGTATTCTTATTGATAGGGAGTATATTGATGATGTAGTAGCGGTGTCTAGGAAGAGCGATAGAATTATGAGTGTTAAGCTAGTGATAGGGGATGAGGTTGTGAATGTCATTAGTGCATATGCGCCACAAATAGGATTAGATGTCTCTATCAGACAAGCTTTTTGGGAGGACCTAGAGGAAGTGGTGCAACAGGTTCCTAGGGATGAAAAAATGGTACTGGGGTGATCTCAATGGACACGTGGGTTCTAGGCGAGATGGGTTTGAGAGTGTTCATGGAGGGTATGGTTTTGGAGATAAGAATGAAGCAGGAAATGATATTTTGGAATTCGCATCAGCCTATGACTTGAGTATCATGAACACATGGTTTATGAAGAGAACATCCCACTTAGTGACTTATCGGAGTGGCGGTAATGCGAGTCAAATTGACTTCTTCTTAGTAAGGAGTGCTTGGAGAAAGAGTTATATTGATTGTAAGGTGATCCCTGGTGAGAGTACGACAACCCAACATAGAGTAGTGGTGCTTGATTTTCGAAGTAGGAAATGTATAAGAAAACAAACACCACAAATAGAGACTAAGATTAAGTGGTGGAAATTGCAATGGGAGAATCAACAAAAATTTGTGGATGAGATGACCAAAAAAGATGTTTGGACTTGTAATATGGATTTAGATATAGATTCGATATGGACTAAGATGGAGCATAGTATAAGGGAAATAGCGAAGAAAGTTCTAGGGGAATCTAAAGGTAGCATGCCACCGGGTAAGGACACATCTTGGTGGACAGAAGAAGTACGACAAGCAGTAAAGAGTAAGCAAGAATCCTATAAAATATTGGGAAAATGTAGGAGTGACGAGAACTACGAAAAATACAAAGAGGCTAAAAGGGAAGTAAAAAAGGTCATACGAGATGCTAGAGCAAAGGTGAATCGGGATCTGTATACAAGATTGGATACGAAAGAAGGGGAAAGAGACATATATAGAATTGCTCGGATGAGAGATAAGAAGACGCGAGATCTCGGAAAAATTAAATGTGTGAAGGATGTGGACCAGAAAGTCCTAGTTGGAGATAAGGATATCAAGGAACGATGGAGGTCCTATTTTGATGATTTATTTAATGGAGATCGCAGACAAGATGTTGGAGATATAAGTATCCATCACGATATGATAAATCATGAATGCCTGCGGAGAATTCAAAAGGGTGAAGTCAAAATGACATTAAGTAAGATGAAGTTGAAGAAAACAGTAGGACCGGATGGCATCCCTATTGAGATTTGGAGATGTTTGGGAGAAAGAGGAATCGAATGGTTGACGACGTTCTTCAACAAAATTTGGAGAAACAATAAGATGCCATCAGAATGGAGGAAAAATATCTTAATCCGTTTGTATAAGAACAAATGCGATGTCCAAGATTGTGCCAACTATCGGGGAATCAAATTAATGAGTCACACTATGAAACGTTGGGAGCGAGTGATCGAACAAAGGCTAAGGAGGACGGTGAAGATCTCGGAAAACCAGTTTGACTTTATGCCGGGAAGATCAACTATGGAAGTCATCCATCTAATGAGACAATTAATGGAGCACTATCGAAATAAGAAGAAAGACTTGTATATGGTTTTCATTGACTTGGAGAAAGCATATGATAAGGTACCAAGGGAAGTACTTTGGTGGGCCTTGATAAGGAAAGACATTTCGCGGAAATATATTGACATCATAAAGGACATGTATGAGGAAGCATGCACGAGTGTACGTATTAGTGTTGGGAAGACTGAAGAGTTCCCTATTACGATTGGAGTGCATCAAGGTTCCGCACTAAGCCCATTTCTTTTTGCCATCGTTATGGATGAACTTACAAGTTCACTTCAAGATGGTATACCATGGTGCATGCTATTTGCAGATGATATTGTGTTGGTTGATGAGACGAAAGAAGGAGTGGAGAGGAAGTTGGAACTATGGAGACAAACTCTAGAATCTAGAGGTTTTAAGTTGAGCCGAAGTAAGACAGAATATTTGGAGTGTAAGTTTAGCGGCCATAGGAGTAGGGAGGCAGGGACAATCACCCTAGATGAGAGAGTTGTTCAGGCCTCGGATTGCTTCCGGTATTTAGGATCTATTATCCAAACGGATGGAGAAGTAGATGGAGATGTTGCTCATAGGATTAAAGCTGGTTGGTCGAAGTGGAAGAGTGCTACAGGTTTCCTTTGTGACTCCGGCATGCCTAATAGATTGAAGGGAAAATTCTACCGGACGGCAATTAGACCAACATTGTTATATGGTACGGAGTGTTGGGCAGTGAAACACTGCCACATCCATAAGATGTCGGTGGCGGAGATGCGCATGTTGAGATGGATGTGTGGTCATACGAGAAAGGATCGGGTGAGTAATGAAATAGTTAGGACAAAAGTAGGGGTCACATCTATTGAGAATAATATGAGAGAAAACCGACTAAGGTGGTTTGGCCATGTGAGACGTAGAGCGCTTGATGCGCCGGTTAGGAGAACCGAAGAGTGGCAAAGGGATGTAGTGGTGAGAGGTAGGGGAAGACCTAAGCAAACTTAGAGGAGGGTGATCGAGAGTGATATGAGTTTACTGGGAATTGAGGAAAATATGGTAGTGGATATGACGGAGTGGAGGGAGCGAATTTGTGTCGCTGACACGACTTGATTTCACGGTTTTATATGATGGTTCATGTTAGCCGACCCCGAATCATTTCGGGACTAAGGCTTTGTTGTTGTTGTTGTTGTAGACTTTAATATTATGATAATGTAAAATTTAAATACTTTTATGTTACGAAATGAAGTGTAGAAGTCATAATGTTAGTATTGCTGTCGTAGATAAGTTTAGGAGTCGTTAGTGTTAGCATTTCAAATAAGAATAAGTTGAAAGTGTTCACTTCAATAGGAATTCAAAAAAATTAACAAATTCATTACCTAAACGAATTTTATCACTGTCATCGGATCTTTAACTGTAAGTAGTAGCCTATAGTCCAGAGACTATGAATATATATGTTCCCGTATATGACACCATTCAACAGGTTGGCATGTTCAAGAGGAGAAAAAAAAAATGGAAATCAGCTTCTTCTATATCTTCTATATAGGCTCCAATTTATATACTAGACTAAGCATATAAATTTACGAAAAGAATGCACAAAAGAACTGTTTGTACATTAAAAAAATAAAAGAATCAGAAAATAAGATGCAGAAAAACCAATGGTAATCCTCTATTTCAAATATGAATTATGCTTCAACTAATCAATAATGGTTCTAGACAGGAAAAAGAAAGAATCAAGCTTAAGAAAAAACAGTCTAAATATATATATAGTAGCAAGCTAGAGAAAGATGAAAAATTAAACACTAGTAGATGATGATGATGATGATGAGTCTTTTATCTCCCTCTTGCTGCAGAGAAGTAGTAGCCATGTGATTATCTCCAAAACAGCAGCAATGAGTGCTAAGACTATGATAATGGCTGTGTATATCTTCTTCCATATATGGTCTGCCTGCAGAATGTGAAGTCCTTTGTAGATGTTGACGATGCTCATTACTAGAGTAGCATATCCAATTGTGCGGTGATATATGTTCCAGTAGATTCTGTACTTGTGATCTGGCTTTGGCCTCATAAACAAAGCAAATACTTGAAGAGTCGCAAAACAAAAGAGTGTTATGCCCAGTATTCTATGCGTGCTATGTGTTATTCCAGGAGAACGAGTGCCGAGAGACATGCCAGTCCCCCAGCCAGCAACACCAATAATATAGGCAGACAATTGGCAACCACCATGAAGGTAAAACCAAGCAGGGTTTGTTACTTTGAAGGCTTTCAAATACCTAGCTAACATTATTCCAACTGGCATCATAAAACCCCAACTCACTGCGTTTAGAACACCATGAACATTCTTTTTCTTCGTATTGGAAGAAGCAGCTGTTCTTGTTGTTGTTGTTGCACCAGCACCAGCACCAGTTGAAAAATCAATAGTCCCAACGGATCTTTGATTGGAAGCAGACATTGAATGCATGCTGAAACTAGTTCCGGACATTGGACCTTCCTGCCAGACTTGATTAGTCTTTATCAAACTGTTATCGAGATGTAACGTTGCAAATATAATCATCTGGTTGTTTGCATACTCAGCTCTGATGTTTGAGACTCCAAAACTCAAGCTGCCGTTTTGCATACTCGGCTGGTAACTGTCGATTTGTGTGGTGTATGCAGTTGGTATGCCGTCAGAATTGTGGAAAGCTACGAGTGCCTGGGATCCAAGCATTTTTTGGCCGGTTGGATTGAGAGACCAAACGATCCAAGTGGTTGTGGATGTTTGAGTTTTGCGGAATGCGATATCGGCAGTCATGGTCGTTGGGTAGTATGTCCAATGAAGGAAAGAAGTCAGTACAGGAAGATCGGTGCAGGATTGAAACTCTTGATTTGTCGAGAAACGGTAGGATTTGCAGGTGTTGGTCTCAGCCAAAGATGGGGAAATTGAAATGCATATTACAACACAACAAAACCAGAGAAAACTTTTAGTAGCCATGGCCATAAAATTGCTTCAAAGAAGATGATGATTGAATGAATGAATATTGAATCGGTATTTCTATCATCTATATATATAGGTTCTTTCCTAATCCTAATAGGAACGAAATTTCCTAATCCTAGTCGAGCCACTCTTAATAGTTTGCTAATAGTATGAATCGGTTCTTTTATAGTCTTTTAGTTTCACTATAATATGGAAACTATTAAACCCAATCTTACAGTATAATCGCTAATCTTTCTATTGCGGCTTCCATTCTAAATGATTTTAATGTTTTAATAAAATAAAAATAATATCACCATTACTGACCAATATTATTTAGATATAAACTTAAGAAAAAACCCAACAATTTTGTGGCTTATTTGGTGTTTTCAAACTTAACAAACAAGCTTGAAATTTACATTGTTAGCAAAATACAAGAAAAAATAGAGATTTTATTACATCTCTAGTGAATGATGGATCAAAATTAACTGTCAGGTGGTGCTTGTTGTGATCTCTCATGATTTATGAGTGTTAAATTGTTTTTTTGCATAAAAAATTTAAAGCTATGTATACGGTTTTCATAGAATTTTTTACATTTTCTGGCGACAAGTTGATGCTCAAGCCCCCATTGCTCTCACCTAGACATGTTCATGGGTTGAACCGGACTGGGTCTAACCGCGCTTAACATGTAATTAGTTTGTCTAAACCCAACTCAATCCGTACTAAATTCACATTAGGTCGGGCTGGGCCAGATTAAGGAAACTGATTTCCAAACCTAGTCCAACCCATCCAGCTAATTTATTTTACATTAAAAAAATAAAAGATAAAAAAATAAATTATGATTAGTATAAAATAACAATCACAATTTAATTAAGGGAAAATTACAAAATTGGATCAAATGGGAGACCTATTTACATATTTAACTCATTTACTCAACCTACTACATATCTAGACTATATTTGTGTGACTTCCCCAAAGTACCCTTACCCTTTCATCTTCCTCATTCTCCTTTCTGGTTACGTGAACGGTTGCTCTTCCCCAAATGATTCCTAGACTTTTGATCTTTCTCTCTTCCTTTAAATTGTGCGAAATCTGCACCATTTCTCCACATCATCATGTATTTCTCTTCTTCCCCTCTTCATCTCTTGATTTTTCATCTTCCTAATCTTAGAAAACGAAGTCATGGTTCTTTATCTTCCTGCTCGTTTCTTGGTTTTTTACTTCTTGTGGTCATCGAAGAAATGGTGATTCTACGTTATTTTCATCGTTTTTCCCAATTTATCATATTGTTTTTGTCGAAAAATGTAAGTATATACTGTTTTCTCTACATTGTTTTCTCTGCGTTTTTTTTTTCAGAAATCCACTTAGCGTATGCCGTTTTCGCGAAGTCTGCGGGAAGAAATTTATCGATTTAACTTCGCGAAACGATGATTACGCGAAGTTTGCAAGGTAAATCGATAAATTTCTCCCACAAACTTCGCGTATCCTCATTTCGCGAAGTCAGAGCGTCACATTTCTCCTCGCAAACGTCGTGAAATCATCGTTTCGTGAAGTAAAATCATCATCTTCTTTGCACATTTATATTCGCATACTTCGCGAAGCCAAATCTTCCTTTTTTCTGACTAACACGATTAAATTTTTCTGAAGATGGTTGAATACATAACATCCTGCAAGAAGGCGGTGTCCTCGGATGCAGATGGGATAACTTTCCTTCTAATACAGGGAGAAATTTCCATCAAGATTGGTCATAATGACATTCATTTATTAGAGGTGTCATTTGTTGAGCGCATCAAATTTAACGAAAACGCGCATTTTCTTTGGATGACAGGATTCTGTAATCATAACGTCATCTGATAATCGAGCGCATTTTTTATTTTGCCTTCAGATGACATAGAGTTAAAATACCGTCACGAAAAATATTCAGACGACATGAAAACAAATGTCTGTCATGTATCTTGTGTCATGTGAAAGGGAAAGGGAAAATGGCATAGTGTTTGCTTAATCAGGCTTTGTTAGGTAAGATGGCTTGGGGTTTCATCCAGGTGAAATCATTTTGTTTTGACTTAGTTGGATCCCGTTTTCTTTCTAAATTGGGTTAGCATAGGCCTTGGCTTCTCAATTCGTCCATCTGGGGTTCGGTTAGAGGGATGTATTCTTTACTTTTAGATAATTATTGTTAGTGGATTGGACGGAGATCCGATCTAAATTTTTGGAATGGTAGATGAATTAGGCCAACTGTTGCTTTACAATTGGGTCTATCGGCCTTGCAGCAAAGGCGTGCCTTGGATATGGTGGATGATTTTTTGGTCAATAATGATTGGGTTGGTTTACCAATTATGTCGGTTGAGGTGGAAGAAGATATCAAGCGGGTTTGTAGAAGTTCTGAAATGGAGGATTTGTGTATTTGGGAGCCTGCGACTAGCGGTATTTTTACAGTAAAATTGTTTTATGATTGGATGAGGCCTCCTAGGTTGAAATTGGATTGGTGTGGTTTTCTTTGGCGTCGGTTTATTCCTCATGCGCATTCATTTATTTGTTGGAGGGCTTTTTTGGGTTATCTTCCTACTCACGAGAATTTGAGGAGGCGTGGTTGCATTATTGTTTCTAGATGTCCGTTGTGTCTTTCTCATGAGGAGACGGCGGATCATATTTTGATTACGTGTGTTTTTTCACAGGAGGTTTGGCGAGGAGTTTCTTTGTTTGGGAGGCGTCTTGTTTTGGACGGTGATTTCCAAACTCTATTTTTGGATGCTGTTAAGCAGAGGTTTAGTTCTCAAATTGCTGAACTTTGGTCTGTGGCTGTTGTTAGCACTGTGTGGGCTCTTTGGTTAGCAAGGAATAGCCAAATTTTTAAAGATGAAACATCGGTTATTTCTCTGACTCTTAGGCGTATTTGGAGAACGCTATTCGTGAAGCGGCGAATCAGGGTCGAGGTTTTACTTGGAATTCTTCTATGGAATTACAAATTCTTCGGGAATTGAGAATTGATAGAAAATTTCCTATGGGGCCTCGTATTATTCATGTGGTTTGGCAGCGTCCTCCGGTTGGTTGGATTAAGGTTAATACATATGCTTCTGTTTTGGGTAGTCCGGGTGTTGCGGGTTGTGGTGGTATTTACAGATCCTCAGATGGTTCGTTTCTTGGTGCTTTTGCTTTCCCCTTTGATGTTTCTTTTTCTTTTTTAGCCGAGTTGAAGGCTGCCATATTTGCAATTCATTCGGCTTTCGACAAGGGTTGGCGTCACCTTTGGTTAGAGAGTGATTCGACTTATGTGGTTCAGTTGTTACATAGTAGGTCGTTGATCGTCCCTTGGGTGATTCGTCGGAGTTGGATGGAGTGTTTATCAAAAATTGATTCAATGCAATTTGTCATTTCTCACATTTATTGTGAAGGAAATGCAGTTGCTGATTTTCTTGCCTCTTTTGGTCGTATGGTGGATAGTTTGCATTGGTGGGATATTATGCCAGATTTTTGTTGTTCGGTTTGTTTGCATGATCTGGAGATGCGTGGTTCTTATCGCTTCTCTTGATTTGGTTTTGTTTTAAACGCTTGTTTTTTTATTGTTTGTAACTTTTCTCTTTTTCTTTAATAATATTGGTTCGGGTTTGGTGTGATTTTCAAGGGTGCCAGCATAGCTAGGATGTCTGTTTTTTGCACCTTCTCGTTAACCAGCCTTCAATAAAAAAAAATGTAAATGGGTCTCCAATTTGACTCAATTTTATAATTTTCCTTTTAATTAAATATAGATTTTTTTATATTTTTTATATTGTTTTATGAAATATTAACAGTATGTAAGATTCTATTTTGTATTTTAAAAGAAAATACATATGTTGTACATGGTGTGTCATATGTATTATATTTTATTGAGTTATACTCTCTAACAAAATTTAATATATCAAATATTAATTACTTTTTCAACAAAATAGAATTTTTTTTATATCCATGGTCCTCCAAGTATCCGAAATAGAAAATTTAAACATTAAACTCATCCGACTTTAAATTTGATTTCTCTTGTAGTCATTTTAATTGGATTATGGCAATAACAATCACCGTAATTAACACATGGACGACACATTAGACAAAATTTCATGTTGATTAACAATTTCAAAAAACTAACATGTCACCAAACCCAATCCAATTAAACCAACCCGACCCAAATTAAAAAAGACAAAGGGTTAAGATCATTTTTTTATTGGGTTTGGCAATATGTCATTAAAAAAAATTAATCGAGGTAGATTTTTTTAACATGCAAATCCATTTTCTATTTACCGACTCGTAACTTCGTAAATATAAAGGTTTATCTACTTAATTGATTTGGATTTGACATTTATTATCAAACTTCTTATATATCCTACAAAATTACAATTTGAAAATTAAGATTCATAGTTCTACTTAATTTTAGAGAAACTATTTTCAACACTTATATCAATGTAAAGTACTCCTTCAAAAGCTTTTAATTCAGTTTGTTAACTTATTCGAGTCAAATTCTAAAAATACATGAGAAAATGCCAAACAGTCTCTAATTTCTAAGGACTGAGTTAAGCTATTAGATGGAGCTAGATGTCAAAGGGCATGGTGCAAATAGTGCCAATATATGTCTAAAACAAAAACTGCAGTTTCTTTTGGAAGGGACAAGCAGAAGTTGTTTTGAGGTTTTTAGAGATGCATATTCTCTGACTAAAAAAATTACACCTTTGTTTGCAAGAGTGCATAAAAAATAAAAAAATAATCAAATGTTAAATATCGAACACTTTTTAGTGTTCCTGACCATTCTGTCAACCATAGTTGTCAAAGGTGATCTCATCTGGGTCGCCTGAGGCGAGAGGGCGACGCAAGCGTTCTTTTTCCCTACCTTCTGTGCACTGGAACGCGTGCATTATTCAGAAGGCCACCGCCTAGACGCGCATGCGAGAGGCGGTCGCCTTCTATACTTTGGCCGTAAGTTACAGTTTTTAAAAGGGATTTTTAGGTTAAAGATATCAGCACTGATCCATCGAGACAGAAACTTCCTCTTCTGCACCGATCGACATGCACTTCCTCTCTTCCACCCAAAAGAACCGATCGACATACACTTCCTCTCCTCCACCCAGTAACACCTATCGACATAAAGAGGTACTGTCTCTTTTCTTTTCTTTCTATACTCTTCTCTGTTCTCATTTGTTTTAATTTTCTTTCTATAAGAGCAACTCTAGTGGTTGGAGGGTTGCACACCCTCCAACCACTCCACCTCACCAATTTCTAAACGACCCTCTCAACAAAACAACTCCAAAAAAATCCTCTCTAGTGGTTAGTCACAATCACGGGTCCCACACGTCATATAATATTTAATTTTCATTACTTTTAATCAATTAACCTATTTTATAATAATAATAAAATTCATTAATGAATTAATATTAATTAAATAAAAATCTACCAATATTTAATATTAATCGAATAAATTTATTTAATTTGAAAATTTTATTTAATTGGATTTAAAAATTAATAGGTAAATATAATTTATTTTTCTCCGAATTTTAATCGATTTTAGTAATTAACAAAAGTGCATTACATTAAGGAAACATACATTTGAAAAAAACGAACAAGGTAAATGCATTAAATTAAAAGGAAAACATGATTGAAAGAGTAAAATTTTCCGGCGTTCAAGTAGTAATGTCGGTGATTCCGAAACGTTCCCAAATGTGCTCAACTAGATCCAATTTTAGTTGACCGTGCATGTTTCTATCGCGGATTTGTAAATCCCTTGCGAGATAAGCAGCAAAATCCGGAACAGGCCCATGTTGAATGTAATCAGAAACTATGGGCTCAGAAAATTCCTCAGTTGGAAAGTTTCTTGAGTAAGTGTGTCTCTCATTTTCAACAATTATGTTATGTAATATTACACAAGCATCCATAATGTCGTGGAGTTTTTTTTATGCCAAGTACGTGTTGGACCACGTACTATTACAAATCGGGCTTGAAGTACCCCGAATGCTCGTTCAACATCTTTCCGTGCGCTCTCATGCCTTTGTTTGTAACATATTCGTTTCGGGTCATTAGCATGTGGAAAGCTTTTCACAAAAGCAGCCCATTCGGGATAGATACCATTAGTTAGATAATAGCGCATATTATATGACTTGTTGTTAACAGTAAACTGAACCGTTGGTGTTGTTCCTTTTAAATTATCTTGGAATAAATTGGATCTGCTCAAAACATTAAGGTCATTATTGGACCCAGCAACACCAAAATATGCGTGCCAAATCCAAAGATCGACTGAAGCGACTGCTTCAAGCATGATTGTTAGATATCCATAATCTCCTCGGGTATATTGCCCCTTCCATGCAACTGGACAATTCTTCCATGCCCAATGCATGCAGTCAAGACTGCCAAGCATCCCAGGGAACCCATGGTGTTCCTCGTGCATCTGAATTAAACATTGTACATCGGCAGCATTAGGCCTCCTCATATACACAGGCCCATACACCTCGATGATAGCACGATAAAATTTTTCCACACATTCTAATGCTGTGCACTCACTAATTCTTATGTATTCATCAAAAGCATCAACCGGAGATCCATACGCAAGTATGCGCATAGCTGCTGTACATTTTTGGAGTGGAGACAAGCCACTTCTTTTTGCCACATCGACCCTTTGTTGGAAATATGTTGTGTGATTTCCAAGGTCTTCCACTATACGTTGGAACAAATTTCGACTCATCCGGAACCGTCTGCGAAAAACTTCAGGTGAATAAACTGGTTCAGCAGCAAAGTAGTCATTATACAGACATTCTGTAGCAGCTTCTCGATCACGTCTTATATATTTTTTTCTTCGAGGTTCAGAATTGTGGCCGGCTTGTTGTTGTACTTGTTGAAGTAAATAAAGATCAAGTTCATCATCCTCTTGAATCATTTCAATCGCACTTTGTATCATTAGCTCGTATTCTGCACTACTATCAGAAGACATTTTGGTGAGATAGTGATGATATTTTAGATTATGAGTGTTTGTTACATATTTTAGATGTATATATAGGAAAGTTTGAAGTTAAACTACCAATAATGGGGAGTTTGAAGTCAAATTATCAATAATAGGGAGTTTGAATTCATACAAATAATTATGGAGAGTTTGAAGTCAAATTATCAATCACGTGGAGTTTGAAGTCAAATTATGAATCATGGGGAGTTTGAAGTCAAATTTTCAATCATGGGGAGTTTGAAGTCATACGAATAATTATGGGGAGTTTGAAGTCAAAGAATAATGATGCAAACATTGAAATCATGGAAAGGAATAATAATTTATCCTACATCTATAAATTATGACTCACTCGAAACAATTACTTCTACATTCAGAGAAGGTTCAACCGAAAAATTCCTAAATGGCTGCATCTCACCCTAATACTAATACAGATGAAAATTTCCCTAATTTTCCGCCTGAACAGAGTATTGTCGAAACCCTCGACCGACCAGCTTGCACTGAACACATGTTATCTTATCAATATGATGTTGTTCGTTTTTATGGAAATACTTTTGTTACTCCAGACATGTTTCATCCTTTATTCTCATATATGTTTTGTTTTAAGCTTCCGGCCGATGGCCAATTTCCAGTCCGATCTCTTCACATGTTGTGGTTCCTATGTTATATGCATTACATTCCGTTTGAATTTTGCATGCTAGAATGGTGTAACGCTTTCATCGGAGGTAATATTCCTACGAATGTTGAGACATGCCTAAAATGTTTTATGCCTATTGATGCATGGAAAGATATGTTCACCAATTTGATGGTGTGAAAATAAGGCAATACTGTGCATTGCGTCCGACGGAAAGGAAAATTCATGCCATATTCTTTCTAAAGTTGTCAAAATCTAATTCATTTCATGAGATTTATGAAGCTTATCCATTCTCTATTTGTGAACAATGGGATGAACATCGTTCCGTATCTAGACAACTGGAAGAAGTTTGTGCACAGAAAAACAACTACCTCATTGGTCAAAATTGGAATGATGGTCCTTGGCGAAATCTTCCAAACGACTATTCCTCCACAGTAGAGGAATATAAAGAGATATATTTTGCAGAGGAGTCTGCTGGGGTTTATGCTAATTCAGAAAACATAAAGTATTATGAAGATGATGACGACGATATCGATTATGAATTTATGAATTTGTCGCCAAGCCATGAACTCATCAATAGGAGAGATTGGTAATTTCAATGTTATTTTTAGTATTTTCAAGCTATGTATCTTTAGTATTTTCAAGCCATGTATTTTTAGTATTTTTAATGTTGTTATTTTTGTATTTTTAATGTTATTATTTTAAATGTTGTTATTTTTAGTATTTTCAAGTCATGTATTTTTAGTATTTTCAAGCCATGTATTTTTAGTATTTTTAATGTTGTTATTTCAGTATTTTCAATGTTATTATTTTTAATATTTTCAATGTATTTTCAGTATTGTTAATGAAGTACTTATTTATTTATAAAGTTCATTAAAAATTAAAGTTCATTAAATAAATACACATAACATAATAAAAATAAAAACATAACACAATAAAAATAAAAACATAACATAACATTAAAATTCATACTTAGTCCTAATATAGTGGCACATTTTACGGTGATCTGCTAGAGCTTCATCATCCATAGTCGAGGTATCTTTACCGAGGATTGCGAAATCTTGTACACGAATTTCCTGAAGACGGTTTACTTCTCGTTGTTGAACTGCACGAGCAATAATATCAAGAGATGATTGTCGTTTCTCTCTATCCACTTTTAACTCATCCCAATCTAAGCCATCAGGTATATTGGCATTGTTTTTAGCTTTAGCGGCTTTTTTTGCTGCCTTCTGACCAATTGGCCGTTGTTCGACCGCTTCCTGTGTTCCACTCTCAGTTGCCTCCTGAGCTGAGCCTGAAGAAGTGTAGGCACCTGAAGCAGAATTTTTTGTTCTTTTTGAAGAACCTTGTGCTTTGTTTTTATCTGAAAACTCATGCCACTTAGGCTGTCCTTTGAGGATTTCCCAACAATGCATATAAGTAAATTTTTTATTACATCTTTGAGTAAATAGCTCATTGGCCTTACTAATTACATGTGCTTCATCGTGACCGCTTGGATGGCTATCCCTAATGGTAGTGTATGCTCCATGGAAACCAGATACATCCTTACTAATTTTGTACCAATGACAGGAAGCTATTTGGTCATTCACATCAGGACCTTCCTTCTTCCATTGATTATAGTAACCTGTAATTTTCTTCCAATAATCCCTTCTCGCTTGATCTGTACCCACAATTGGATCTGTGGTTATTATCAACCAACTCTGGCATAAATGTACATCACGTACATTGGTCCACTTCATTTTCGTTGATTTTTTTATTGTTTGCATTTGGTTCCTGAACTATTGGAACTTCAGACTCGGCAACGGAACCGGTGTTCGGAGATTCGTCTGGCATGGTGGACGATCCAAAGCTGTCTCTTCTCATATTTTCAGGAACCATATATGGTTCTTGAGGATACGGGGTACGAGGAAAGTATCTCGACATCATTGGCCGATTACCTGATGCATTCACAGGAGGGAAGTAACCGTCGTGATTATAGTGAATGGGAGGACTCGAAGCATATGACATATTAGGATCATATTGAAAATTACGTGAAATTGGTCGGATTGGAGAACTTTGAGAATTATAAGTATTTGGGGTCAGGTTTTGGGAATTTGGATTCGATGCGTTTTGAGAATTTGGAACGTAAGAGTAATACTGACTGTATTCATCATTAGAATCCATCTCAAATAAATGTGTTAAGAGTAGAAGAAGGTTTAAATTGAATGTGATTTTTATAGGTTAAATGAGATGTTTTATAGTATATAAAAAAAAATTTACCGTTTTAATTGTACCGTTAATAAAATCAAACAATGAAAAGACTATACATATAAATATTACCATTGCTTGTCATGTTTATTTTGAAATCCAAAACAAAAAATTATATTAAATACTCAATTCACAATTTAGATACATCACTTTCAATGTATATTATATTTTAAAAATAAAAGGTTGAGACACCAAGTTGCAGGCATAGGAAAAGTAGGGGCCCACCACTCAAAACATATGAAATAAAAAAAAGCAGACATTGACGCGCTAACTATATTGCGTGAATGGGAGATTGCTTTGGATTTGGCGGTGTACAATCAATTCTCCCTTTGCGCGTCATCTTTTCTTTTAAACAATTTCTTCCTAGAGACTCGCTGGATTGGGCGACTCGCCCAATCCAAGCGACCCCAAAATTTTCTTCTCTACTGGTTGGAAGTACCCACCTAATTACAAATTGGTCCAAAACCCCTCCACTAGAGTTGCTCTAATCTTCTCCTTCTGTTTTTCTTTTCTTCAACTTCATCCTACTGTTATGCTGCTGAAATTTCTACTCTTTATTATGACTTATGCAAGTGTTGTGCTGCCCAAATTTTGTGATTTCTGTTATTATTACTGAGTTATGTGAAGTTTATGAAAGTGTGTGAAAATTTACGCTAATGCTACTGTTATAAAAGTTTATGAAAGTTTATTCTACTATCATACAAGTTTGTGAAAGTGTTTGAAACTGTATGAAAGTTTGTGAAAATGTATGAAACATAAGCTTGTATGAAACAATAGCTTACAAGTGTCTAATTTTCCAAATTTTGCACGTTTTTGGATATGATGACATGAGCTTCATGATGAAGATTTGGATTTGGATTGATGATAATGTTTGATATATTATTAGGACTAGAAGTTTTATTTTGTTTTACAACTTTAGAAGTCAAACGAGTTAATATGAGTTATAGTTTGATATTTTTTTATGTTTTTCTAATTTGTTTGTCGCCTCTCGCCTCACCTCGAGACGATATTATTCCCTTATCGCCTCGACTCAGCTTTCGACTTTCACAACTATTTTGTCAACCATCTTTATCTACACTATTCCAACTCTCAAAATTTTACATGGATTAGTATTGCTCAAAAAACCTCCCATATGGTTTGAAACATCTTTTTAGAACACTTGTGATATTGTACATGTAGAGCTCAATCACTGAATTTACGAGTCATTGCTTCCATATATTCTAACTGCTTCTTGCTTACTTGGAAATTTTTTTATTCAAATCAAGGATTGAGGAATGGGCATGCATTTTAAATGTTAACATATTATATTTGACAATAAGTGTTTGCAAATGATATATATATATATAGCTCTTTCACAATCCACTTGCACATATATCATAGAGTAGATCAGATGGAAACAACAAAAGTAAAATCAAGAGGAGGTTTGCAGACATAAAGAAGGTAATGACACAATTACATAACAATATTCTCGTTTAGTTAATAGTTAAAAAACAATTGATTCTCTTTTGTACCTTGTCAATCCCAAACTAAACCAACTATCTAAGGATACAACACAACAACAACAACAAAGCCTTAGTCCCGAAATGATTCAGGGTCGGCTAACATGAACCATCATATAAAACCGTGAAATCAAGTCGTGTCAGCGACACAAATGCACTCCCTCCACTCCGTCCTATCCACTACCATACTTTCCTCAATTCCCAGTAAACTCATATCACTCTCGATCACCCTCCTCCAAGTTTGCTTAGGTCTTCCCCTACCCCTCACCACTACATCCCTTTGCCACTCTTCGGTTCTCCTAACCGGCGCATCAAGCGCTCTACGTCTCACATGGCCAAACCACCTTAGTCGGTTTTCTCTCATTTTATTCTCAATAGATGTGACCCCTATTTTTGTCCTAATTATTTCATTACTCACCCGATCCTTTCTCGTATGACCACACATCCATCTCAACATACGCATCTCCGCCACCGACATCTTATGGATGTGGCAGTGTTTCACTGCCCAACACTCCGTACCATATAACAATGCTGGTCTAATTGCCGTTCGGTAGAATTTTCCCTTCAATCTATTAGGCATGCCGAGGTCACAAAGGAAACCCGTAGCACTCTTCCACTTCGACCAACCAGCTTTAATCCTATGAGCAACATCTCCATCTACTTCTCCATCCGTTTGGATAATAGATCCTAAATACCGGAAGCAATCCGAGGCCTGAACAACTCTTCCATCTAGGGTGATTGTCCCTGCCTCCCTACTCCTATGGCCGCTAAACTTACACTCCAAATATTCTGTCTTACTTCGGCTCAACTTAAAGCCTCTAGATTCTAGAGTTTGTCTCCATAGTTCCAACTTCCTCTCCACTCATTCTTTCGTCTCATCAACCAACATAATATCATCTGCAAACAGCATGCACCATGGTATACCATATTGAAGTGAACTTGTTAGTTCATCCATAACGATGGCAAAAAGAAATGGGCTTAGTGCGGAACCTTGATGCACTCCAATCGTAATAGGAAACTCCTCAGTCTTCCCAACACTAGTACGTACACTCGTGCATGCTCCCTCATACATGTCCTTTATGATGTCAATATATTTCCGCGAAATGCCTTTTCTTATCAAGGCCCACCAAAGTACTTCCCTTAGTACCTTATCATATGCTTTCTCCAAGTCAATGAAAACCATATGCAAGTCTTTCTTCTTATTTCGATAGTGCTCCATTAATTGTCTCATTAGATGGATGGCTTCCATAGTTGATCTTCCCGGCATAAAGCCAAACTGGTTTTCCGAGATCTTCACCGTCCTCCTTAGCCTTTGTTCGATCACTCGCTCCCAAAGTTTCATAGTGTGACTCATTAATTTGATTCCCCGATAGTTGGCACAATCTTGGACATCGCCTTTGTTCTTATACAAAGGGATTAAGATACTTTTCCTCCATTCTGATGGCATCTTATTGTTTCTCCAAATTTTGTTGAATAACGTCGTCAACCATTCGATTCCTCTTTCTCCCAAACATCTCCAAATCTCAATAGGGATGCCATCAGGTCCTACTGCTTTCTTCAACTTCATCTTACTTAATGCCATTTTGACTTCACCCTTTTGAATTCTCCGCAGGCATTCATGATTCATCATATCGTGATGGATACTTATATCTCCAATATCTTGTCTGCGATCTCCATTAAATAAGTCATCAAAATAGGACCTCCATCGTTCCTTGATATCCTTATCTCCAACTAGGACTTTCTGGTCCACATCCTTCACATATTTAACTTTTTCGAGATCTCGCGCCTTCCTATCTCTCATCCGAGCAATTCTATATATGTCTCTTTCCCCTTCTTTCGTATCCAATCTTGTATACAGATCCCGATTCACCTTTGCTCTAGCATCTCGTATGACCTTCTTTACTTCCCTTTTAGCCTCTTTGTATTTTTCGTAGTTCTCGCCACTCCTACATTTCTCCAATATTTTATAGGATTCTCGCTTACTCTTTACTGCTTGTTGTACTTCTTCTATCCACCAAGATGTGTCCTTACCCGGTGGCATGCTACCTTTAGGTTCCCTTAGAACTTCCTTCGCTACTTCCCTTATAATATGCTCCATCTTAGTCCATATCGAATCTATATCTAAATCCATATTACAAGTCCAAACATCTTTTTTGGTCATCTCATCCACAAATTTTTGTTGATTCTCCCCTTGCAATTTCCACCACTTAATCTTAGTCTCTACTTGTGGTGTTTGTTTTCTTATACATTTCCTACTTCGAAAATCAAGCACCACTATTCTATGTTGGGTTGTCGTACTCTCACCAGGGATCACCTTACAATCAATATAACTCTTTCTCCAAGCACTCCTTACTAAGAAGAAGTCAATTTGGCTCGCATTACCGCCACTCCGATAAGTCACTAAGTGGGATGTTCTCTTCATAAACCATGTGTTCATGATACTCAAGTCATAAGCTGATGCGAATTCCAAAATATCATTTTCTGCTTCATTCTTATCTCCAAAACCATACCCTCCATGAACACTCTCAAACCCATCTTGCCTAGAACCCACGTGTCCATTGAGATCCCCCCCCAGTACCATTTTTTCATCCCTAGGAACCTGTTGCACCACTTCCTCCAAGTCCTCCCAAAAAGCTTGTCTTATAGAGACGTCTAATCCTATTTGTGGTGCATATGCACTAATGACATTCACAACCTCATCCCCTATCACTAGCTTAACACTCATAATTCTATCGCTCTTCCTAGACACCGCTACTACATCATCAATATACTCCCTATCAATAAGAATACCTACTCCATTTCTACCCTTATCCTTTCCTGAGTACCAAAGCTTATAACCCCAAGGAGCTATCTCTCTAGCCTTGGCTCCAACCCACTTGGTTTCTTGTAGGCACATTATATTTATTCTCCTCCTCTTCATAACATCTACAATTTCAGCTAATCTTCCTGTCAAAGAACCTATGTTCCATGTCCCAAAGCGTAACCTACTACCCTTACCCTTACCCCTACCCCTACCATTACCGTGGACTAGCTTATTTACCCGCAACCCTTGCATATTTGACACCACCCCCGGGTCCTGGGGTGGCGCGCCGCTTCGGGGCGACGACCTAGCAACCCTTGCACATTTATCACTACACCCGGGTCTAGGAAGTGCAACGCGTCGCTGAGTAGGGAACGCCCAACGATATTTATAGTATGGTTCATGTCATAAGATGTGGCTAAGTTTTACGCTGGCCGCCACAAACCTACCGCAACCCTCCTCCTTTGTCCGGGCTTGGGACCGGCTGTAAAGGCCACCAAGTGACCCTCACAGACAGAGTTGAACTATCTAAGGATAATTTGGACAAAAATACATGTTTATTCAATAAAGAAATTATTGAATACCCATCCAATTAAGCAAAGTTTAATGTACATACTGCAACACTTCACATCACAATAGTGTCGCTATTTATCAAATTTAAATTTGTTTTATGTTTTAATTGCAACAAGTTTTACATAGTGTTGCAAAGATGAAATTTAATATATAAAATGTAACATATTTGAGGCAACATATTTATTTTGTGTTGCTATTGACCACATAGTAGGAGTTTGATTTGTATTTTGATTTGTCCTATCCCTATTAAAAAATAAACTTGTCTTTCAATTTGAATTGTCCTCATGCGAAGTATCTGTTCCCTCAATTTCAACCAGTTAGCATGTTTAAAAGGAGAAAGAAAAAGAGAAGAAAATTGGAAATGGACTTCTCCTATCTCTTCTATATATAGCCAAATAACTTATAAGTCTTGAAAAACAGAAAACAGTAGCTCAAGTAAAGGATAAGAAAGGAGGATTTAAATATGCTTCATGAGAAACTAACTTGTTGCTCTGATTTGATAAGAGTGACTCAATAAAATGATGTAGGAGAAGGTCTAATATATCACATATATATTTAAACTCTGAAATTAAGAAAACAACGCACAAAAGAACTGTTTGCACATGACAAATAAAAGAATAAAGAAGATGCAGAAAACCAAAGGTAATCCTCTGTTTCAAATCTGAATTATGCTTCAACTAATCAATAATGGTTCTAGACAGAAAAAAATAATAATCAAGCTTAAGGAAAAAACAGTCTAAATATATAGTAGCTAGCCAGAGAAAGATGAAATTAAACAGTGGATGATGAGGAGGAGGATGAGTCTTTTATCTCCCTCTTGCTGCAGAGAAGTAGTAGCCATGTGATTATCTCCAAAACAGCAGCAATGAGTGCTAAGACAATGATAATGGCTGTGTATATCTTCTTCCATATATGGTCTGCCTGCAAAATGTGAAGCCCTTTGTAGATGTTGACGATGCTCATTACCACAGTAGCATATCCAATTGTGCGGTGATATATGTTCCAGTAGATTCTGTACTTGCGATCTGGCTTTGGCCTCAAAAACAAAGCAAACACTTGAAGAGTTGCAAAACAAAAGAGTGTTATGCCCAGTATTCTATGCGTGCTATATGTTATTCCAGGAGAATGAGTGCCGAGAGACATGCCAGTCCCCCAGCCAGCAACACCAATAATATAGGCAGACAATTGGCAACCACCATGAAGGTAAAACCAAGCAGGGTTTGTTACTTTGAAGGCTTTCAAATACCTAGCTAACATTATTCCAACTGGCATCATAAAACCCCAACTCACTGCGTTTAGAACACCATGAACATTCTTTTTCTTTGTTTTGGAAGAAGCAGCAGCTGTTCTTGTTGCACCAGCACCAGCACCAGTTGAAAAATCAATAGTCCCAACGGATCTTTGATTAGCCCCAGACATTGAATGCATGCCGAAACTAGTTCCGGACATTGGACCTTCCTGCCAGACTTGATTCGTCTTTATCAAACTGTTATCGAGATGCAATGTCGCAAATATAATCATCTGGTTGTTTGCATAATCAGCTCTGATGTTTGAGACTCCAAAACTCAAGCTGCCGTTTTGCATAGTCGGCTGATAACTGTCGATTTGTGTGGTGTATGCAGTTGGTATGCCGGCGGAATTGTGGAAAGCTACGAGTGCCTGGGATCCAAGCATTTTTTGGCCGGTTGGATTGAGAGACCAAACGATCCAAGTGGTTGTGGATGTTTGAGTTTTGCGGAATGCGACATCGGCAGTCATGGTTGTTGGGTGGTAAGTCCAATGAAGAAACGAAGTCAGTACAGGAAGATCGGTGCAGGATTGAAACTCTTGATTTGTCGAGAAACGGTAGGATTTGCAGGTGTTGGTCTGAGCCAAAGTTGGGGAAGAAATACATATTACAACACAAAAAAACCAGAGAAAACATTTACCAGCCATGGCCATAAAATTGATTGAATGAATGAAGATGTTCTCTGTATGTATGGTGGGGAGGGTGGTGAATCGGTATTTCTGTCATCTATATATATAGAGAGATTCTTTCTTTGATGAAATTTCCTAATCCTAATAGGAATGAAATTTCCTAATCGAGTCGCTCTTAGTAGTTTCCTAATTCTAGTCCAAGATCGTTCTTTGATTCCTTTCCTAATCCTAATCTTAATAGGATTGCTTTTTACAGTCTTTTACTTTCACGGAAACTATTAAACCCAATCCAATAGTATAATCACTAATCTTTTTTATTTGCGGCTTCCATTCTAAATCTTGATAAATGATTTTAAGGTTTTAAAAAAATAAAAATAATACCACCATTGTTGACCAATATTATTTAGATATAATGAACAATTTTATGGCAATTTGGTTTCTTCAAACTCGATAAATGAGCACATTGAAATTTACATTGTTAGCAAAATACAAGAAAATATTAGAGATTTTATTACAGGTCTAGTCAATGACGCATTCAAAATTCAATGTTAAATGGTGCTTGTTGTGATCTATTGTGATTTATGAGTGCTAAATTACTTTTTTTTTTTGTTTTTGCATAAAAAATCTAAAGGTCTGTATACGGTTTTCATTGAATTTTTTACGTTTTCTGGCGATCAGTTGGTGCTCAAGTCCCATGACTCCCACCTTTTGATCCTTACTTTCTAGTGGATGTTGTTTGATTGCATCCATGGTCCTCCAAGTATCACAAATAAAATGGCAATGTCACAAAACTTTATTTTTGAACATTAAACTATCAAATTTTACATTTGATTTCTCCTAGCCATTTTAATCAGATTATGTAAATAATAGTCATCATAATTGACATGCGCGTGGACAACACATTAGACAAATTATCCATGTGCACTAGCAAACTTAAAAAGTTGATATGTCACTAAACCCAATCTGGTTAAACCGACTCGGCCCAAAGTAAAAAAAGAGAAAGGGTTGAGATCAATTCTTATTTAACTGTATTGGCAGTGGCGGAACTATGACTCAAACCTTGGGGGGTTTTACTGTATGTAGAATTTTTTTTTCATACGACGATTTAAGATTTTGATTCTGTAAAGGTATTTATATATAAAATTTGTTTTGGATTTTTTTCAATATGTTCACTGTTCACGAGTAATTGATTGAGCTAAAATATAAAAATACTTAAACATCACCCATTCAATTCGATTCAATTCGATTAACCAATTCAATTCAATCAAAATGCCTAAAATGCCTAAATATCACTAATTCAACTCAATTCACCAATTCAATTTAATCAAAATCCCTAAACTAAAGTCCCTAAATATCACCAATTCAATTCAATTCAATTCACCGATTCAATCCAATTTAATCCACCAATTCAATTTAATCAAAATCCCTAAAACCCCATCAATTCAATTCAATTTCATTAAAACTCTAAACTATCACATTATCAATTCAATTAGGAAATTAAACCTTAAATTAAAAATTCCTAAATTAATTAGAATTACTAAAGAATCTCTACGCAAACAACATATTAATAATCTCCAACATAATAAATAAATTATAATGTAAATTAAAGTAAATAGAAATATCTAAATTATACCCTAAATTAGAAATCATAAAACTAAATCTATAAATAAAATAATCAATAAAAAAAATACTTGAAAGTTGGAAGTTGAGAATAGAAACTAGTTGGACAATTGAAATTTTGAAAAACATGTGGAGCAATTTGGGAAATTTTTCCAAATCCCTACCTTTTGTAACCTCTCTCTCTCTTTCTTTCTCTGCTCGCGTAAAAGAGAAAGAGTACAGATGGAAAATTTGTCTAAAGTGTTGTCCATGTATCGATCAACATGGAGAATTTGTCTAATGTGTCGTTCATGTATCGTCTAATGTGTCATCCAGTTTTTTAAAATGATAATCAACATGGAGAATTTGTCTAATACGTCGTCCATGTATCAATTTAGGTGACTGTTATTGCTATAATCTGATGAAAATGACTATACGATATACGAAAAATCAAATGCAAAGTTAAGCCAAGTTGATGAGTTTAATATTAAACAATGAAGTTTTGTGGCATTAGCATTTTATTATGATATTTGGAGGCAATTAAACCGTTTGAAAACACGAAACTGTTTGCAATACGGATAAGCCACAAAATTGTTCGGTGTTTTCGCAAGTTTATCTTATCAAGTAGTTGTGGATGTTTGAATAGGTAATATCTATTACCTATTACATCAAGATACTAACAAGCCTATTGCATCACGACTAATTCTGTAGAACCTCACGTATTATTTGCAGCACAACAATTATAATAATCAAATTGGAGACTGAAATCAATACAACAGTAAAAAAATATATAATCAAAGAACCGAAACATGAAATATCAGAGAACGCAATTATTATTATTTTTTGATGAAAAATATATTGTATTAAACATCAGAATGAGCACAAAGTACATAAAACAAAGGCATAGCCTTAACCCAAAGAAAAAAACCTCCACCACAACTACAAAAAAAACTCCACACCTTATAAAAAGGAACTGACCCAAGTTACAGCATGATAGAAAAAATTCAGCAACACCTACATAAAAATCAAACAGTCCCCACATTAATGCCACACCTCCCAATTACATATAGGAGATCTATAATAACAATTCCTACTTAGTACCTGAGCCTTAACACAAGAATAAACATTATTGAACACTTTATGAGGATCAAAGGCCTTTTGACAAAAAAACCACTTCATTTCGTTCTCTCCATAGCCAATACACTGTTGCATTCAAAACTAACCTTCGAATTACAGCAGTAATAGATTTCCCACGAGTCTTTCTAACATACCAGCTGATAATTCTTCTCCAATTATACATGTGCGTTGAATTATACGACATCTGGCATTTATACAAAAGCTTTCTCCAAATATCCATGCTCACTTGACATTCAAAAAATAAGTGAGCAATGGTTTCATCTTGCCTTCCACAAAGGCTACATTTAGGATCAATAGACAAATTCCACTTATTTAAATTAGTTTAACAGTCAATCTACCTCGAAGCGCAAGCCATAGAGAAAAACTATGCTTAGGAATGTGCCTGTAACCCCAAGGAATAATCCACCAAGTCACTTTATTCTTTTTAGGAACCAAAACAATATAAGCACTTTTCATAGAATATAACCCTGTTTTAGAATGTTTCCAAGTAATAACATCCGCTTCCACCCCAACACTCAAACCACGAATAAGTTCCCAAGCAGAAATCGAAAAATGAAATGGAATGAAGCATACTTTTTCAAGATTTGAAGTTGAAGGCATGAAATAGAACTTAGTTGGATGATTTGGTTGGATACTTCAGGAAGAGAGACACCCACCAGCACCACAATGGCCAGACTCGATAGGGAGGGCTGAGAGAATCGAGATGAGAGTGACATGGCATCCGATTCCGGTTGTTACAAAGTTCAGACAGATGAAAAAGTAAACTTCAGAGTCATCCTTTTCTAAGCTAAAGTTCTTCATGGAGATGAGTTTTTATTTATTCCAATCCTTCATCTCTGTTAAGTCTCTTTTATTTTATTTTTTGGGGATAAATTAGGTTTAGAAACGCAATTGGCGAAATATTTAGAGTGGGGGAAAATTAGGTCTTTCTCTCCAAAACAAAAGTCCCCACCCTAAACTTTTTCTTATTTCTTTCTTAAGATTGCAAAATTTACGTACAACTGCAACACTTCACATCGTAATAGGGTTGTGAGTTATTAGATTTAAATTTGTTTTTATAACAATTGCAACACGTTTTACATAGTGTTGCAAAATGAAAATTAATATATAAAATGCAGCATATAAAGGCAACATATTTATTTTGTGTTGCTATTGTGCATCTATGGCGCAGTAGAAAGAGTTTGATTTGTATTTTGACTTGTCCTATCCCTATTAAAAAATAAACTTGTCTGTCAGTTTGACTTGTCCTCGTCCAAAGTATCTGCTCCCTCAGTTACAACAATAATGATGTATGTTTTTCCCTTTTATGACACCATTCAACAAGTTGTCATGTTTAAAAGAGAAGAAAAATGGAAATGGCCTTCTCCTATCTCTTCTATAGCCAAATAACTTATAAGTATGCTTGGAAAGAGGATAAGAAAGGAGGATTTAAATATGCTTCATCAGAAATTAACTTTTGTTGCTCTAATTTGATAAGAGTGACTCGACAAAATGGTGTAGGAGAAGGTCTAATATATAACATATATATTTAAACTCTAAAATTTAGAAAACGATGCACAAAAGAACTGTTTGTACATTACAAATAAAAGAATCAGAAAAGAAGATGCAGAAAAACCAATGGTAATCCTCTATTTCAAATCTGAATTATGCTTCAACTAATCAATAATAGTTCTAGACAGAAAATAAAATAAAATAAAGCTTATGAAAAAACAGTCTAAAATATATAGTAGCTAGCTAGAGAAAGATAAAAAAAATTAAACATTAGTAGATGATGATGATGATGATGGTCCATTGATATGAGAGGATGAGTCTTTTATCTCCCTCTTGCTGCACAGAACTAGTAGCCACGTGGTTATCTCCAAAACAGCAGCAATGAGTGCTAAGACAATGATAATGGCTGTGTATGCCTTCTTCCATATATGGCCTGGCTGCAAAATGTGAAACCCTTTGTAGATGTTGACGATGCTCATTACCACAGTAGCATATCCAATAGTGCGGTGATATATGTTCCAGTAGATTCTGTACTTATGATCTGGCTTTGGCCTCAAAAACAAAGCAAACACTTGAAGACTCGCAAAACAAAAGAGTGTTATGCCCAGGATTCTATGCGTGCTATATGTTATTCCAGGAGAACGAGTGCCGAGAGACATGCCAGTCCCCCAGCCAGCAACACCAATAATATAGGCAGACAATTGGCAACCACCATGAAGGTAAAACCAAGCAGGGTTTGTTACTTTGAAGGCTTTCAAATACCTAGCTAACATTATTCCAACTGGCATCATAAAACCCCAACTCACTGCGTTTAGAACACCATGAACATTCTTTTTCTTTGTTTTGGAAGAAGCAGCAGCTGTTCTTGTTGCACCAGCACCAGCACCAGTTGAAAAATCAATAGTCCCAACTGATCTTTGATTAGCCCCGGACATTGAATGCATGCTGAAACTAGTTCCGGACATTGGACCTTCCTGCCAGACTTGATTCGTCTTTATCAAACTGTTATCCAGATGTAATGTCGCAAATATTATCATCTGATTGTTTGCATACTCAGCTCTGATGTTTGAGACTCCAAAACTCAAGCTGCCGTTTTGCATACTCGGCTGATAACTGTCGATTTGTGTGGTGTATGCAGTTGGTATGCCGGCGGAATTGTGGAAAGCTACGAGTGCCTGAGATCCAAGCATTTTTTGGCCGGTTGGATTGAGAGACCAAACGATCCAAGTGGTTGTTGATGTTTCAGTTTTGCGGAATGCGATATCGGCAGTCATGGTTGTTGGATAGTATGTCCAATGAAGGAAAGAAGTCAGTACAGGAAGATCGGTGCAGGATTCAAACTCTTGATTTGTCGAGAAACGGTAGGATTTGCAGGTGTTGGTCTGAGCTAAAGTTGGGGAAATTGAAATACATATTACAACACAACAAAACCAGAGAAAACATTTACCAGCCATGGCCATAAATTGCTTCAAAGAAGATGATGATTGAATGAACGAATTGTGAATCGGTATTTCTATCATCTATATATAGGTTATTTCTTTGATCAAATTTCCTAATCCTAATATGACTCAAATTTCCTAATCCTAGTCGAGTGATTAGTCTTAATAGTTTCCTAATCCTAGTCCAAAATCGGTTCTTTGATTCATTTGCTAATCCTTGTCTTAATAGGATTGCTTTTGACGGTCTTCTACTTTCACGGAAAGTATTAAATAAACCTAATCCAATAGTATAATCAGGCTCTGTTCTCTATCGCTGAAAAAAACTGAACTGAATTGAATTGAATTGAACTGAATTGAATTGAACTGAATTGAATTGAACTGAACTGAATTGAACTGAACTGAATACTGCTGAATACTGAACTAAATTTAACTGAATACTACTGAATACTGAACTTAACTGAATGCTACCGAACTTAACAATAATGATGATATTAGACTTTAAAATAATTTTCATGATAATATTGGACATTAATGAACTTATAATAATAATAATGGTTCTAATAAATTTAATAATATCAATAATAAATAAATATATTATTAAAGATAAAACTAAATTGAATATCAAATAAAAGCCCGGGATGATAAAATCTTGGCTCGATAAAAGCCTATGAAATTAAATAAAAATAAGTCTAATTTAAATTACAAATACAAATTTATATATAATTTAAAGCCTATGAAATTAAATACAAATCTTCATATGAATACAAACTCTTAACTTTTTATTTTAATTAAGGGTTAAAGTGCAAAAATAACGTTTTGGGTCAGAAGTAATTTTACCTCTAACGTCTAAAATGGTGGAATTTTATCCCTAACATTGATAAATTGGATAAATTTGAGAAATAATTCATAATATGGATGCAATTCCTAATTTTTAAATATGGATGCATACTTTAGTTTTATTTTTTTTTATTAAACCATATATACTTTAATAAACTATCATTTCTTACTTTTATCTAATTTATAGATAATGATAAACTATAAATAATAATAATAAATAATGATAAATTATAGATAAATAATTATAATAAATTATATATAAATAATTATAATATAATAAATAATGATAAAATACTGAAACTGAATGCTGAAACTGTATGCTGAAACTGAATGCTGAAACTGAATGCTGAACTGAACTGAACTGAACTGAATTGAACTGAACTGAATTGAACTGAACTGATTGTTACTGAAATTAAGTGATAAAAAACAGGACCTAACTAATCTTTTTATTTGCGGCTTCCATTCTAAATCAAGATAAATGATTTTAATGTTTTTAAAAAATAAAAATAATATCACAGTTATTGACCAATATTATTTAGATATAAACTTAAGAAAAAACCCAACAATTCAGTGACTATTGCTGTTCCAGGACCACCGGTGGCAGCTGTTATTGGGTCGACGGTTGCTGTTGTTTCTGACCGCTGGTTGTGCCCCCAATCAGGCTTATTGGTGTGTAACGTGGATGCTGGAGTTTTTCATGGTGAAGGGTATTGCTCTTATGGTTTTTTAATTCGAAATCATAACGGTGAGTGTTTGTATGCTTGTTTTGCTGCTTATCATGGTTATTTTGATGCCGGAACGGCTGAAGCTATTGCTATAAAAGAAGCGTTGTCATGGCTTAAGGCAAATGGATACAGGAATGTGGATGTTCGCTCGGACTGTTTACCTGTGGTTCTGGCGATTAACAAGCCGTGTGTTTCTTTTTCTTATTTCTCAGACATTATTCTTGATTGTATTCTTTTATTAAAAAGCTGGGTAATTCCTCTGTCTCTTTCGTTAAACGTTCAGCGAATTGTGCGGCTCATTGTTTAGCCAGAGCGGCCAATTCTTTGTCTGATCGTGGGGAGTGGTCCTGTGCTCCTTCATTCTTGTATTCTCTTCTTTTAGCTGATTCTATTCAATAAATTTAGCTGTTATTCAAAAAAAAAACAATTTTGTGTTTTCAAACTTAATAAACGAGCACCTTGAAATTTACATTGTTAGCAAAATACAAGAAAAAATAGAGATTTTATTACATGTTTAGTAAATGACGGATCCAAAATTCACTGTTAGATGGTGCTTGTTGTGGTCTCTCCTGATTTATAAGTGCTAAATTGCTATTTTTTTTTGTATAAAAAATTTAAATATATATACGATTTTCATAGAATTTTTTATTTTTTTTCGCGACCAGTTGATGCTCAAGCCCCACTCACTCCCACCTAGACATATTCATGGGTTGGGTCGGACTGTGTCTAACCGGGCTTGACATGTAATTAGTTTGTCCAAACCCAATCCAACCCGTACTAAATTCGCATCAGGCCGGTTGGGTCAGATTAAGAAAACTGATTCCCAAACCCAGTCCAACCCGCCCTTCTAGTTTATTTTACACTAAAAAAAATAAAAGATAAAAAAATTAAATTATGATTAGTATAAAATAACAATCAGTAATTTAATTAAATATAGATTTTTTTTTATATTTTTTATACTGTTTTATGAGATATTAACAGTTGCCTCCTGCTCCCAATATTATTATGGTCTATTGGCTTAAACCTCCTCCGGACTGAGTTAAAGTCAATGTGGACGGCTCTGCTTTTGGCACTTCTGGCGAGGCAGGAGCAGGAGGTATTTTTTGCAACTATCGAGACTTTTCCAAAGGTTGTTTTGCTTTTTCTACCCCTCCTTTTTTGCTTATATGGCTGAATTGAGAGCCGTTATTTTCGCAATTAAACTTGTTTGGGAGAAAAATTGGCATCAGCTTTGGGTTGAGTCAGACTCAATGTACGTAGTTAATCTGCTTAGACATCGTTCCATGGATGTTCCTTGGAGTATTCGACAAGAGTGGTTGCATTGTCTCAGCATTTGCTCTAGGATGAACATTCTCTTTTCACACATCTTTAGGGAATGAAATAGAGTTGCTGATGCATTGGCAAAGTTTGGAGTCTCTTTCTCAGTGATCAATTGGTGGCCTTCAGCTCCTGCTTTTTGACACAGGTTTATCAATGATGACATTTGTAGTATTTCACACTTGCGTTTTCTTGACTTTTCCTATCTTTTCTCCTCCCTTCCCCCTTCTTTTTGTTTGTTCTCATTCCTCTTCTATTGTTCAAACACTCACTTTTTTCTTTTATTAATATATTACGGGTTTGTCAGTTCTTGGGCCATGGGTGCTTACCCCACCCAAGTTATGTCTCGTCCCAATTTCTATAAAAAAAAGAAATATTAACAGTATACAAGATTTTATTTTGTATTTCAAAAGGAAATGCATATGTTGTACATAGTGTATCATATGCATTATATTTTATTGAGTTATACTCTCTAACAAACTTTAATATATCAAATATTAATTACTTTTTTAACAAAATAATGGTAAAATCATAATATATAATATAAGGGTAAGTCGGGCTAGGTCGGGTTTGAGATTTTTAGACAAATCCCAAGTCCAACCCATTTCATGTGCGGGCTTGAACGGGCATAGACCAGACCGGGCCAAGCATAAAATATATATGTCCAAGCCCAACCCATAGAGGGCGGGCTCTTGAACATGTCTACCTTGATCCTTATTGTCTAGTGGATGTTTGATTGCAACCATCGTCCTCCAAGTATCTGAAATAAAATGCCAATATCACAAAACTTTATTTTTGAACATTAAATTCATCAAATTTTACATTTGATTTTTCTTATAGCCATTTTAATCAGATTATGTAAATAACAGTCACCATAATTGACATGCGCATGGACGACACATTAGACAAATTATCCATGTGGATTAGCAAATTTTAAAAGCTGATATATCACCAACCCCAATTTGGTTAAACCGACTCAGTCCAAAGTAAAAAAAAAGAGTTCGGATCAATTCTTATTTAACTTTATTGGGCTTGGTGACAGGTCAGTTTTTTAAAATTGTTAATCAACCTAGAGATTTTGTCTAATGTGGCGTACACATGTCAATTTAGATGACTGTTATTGCTATAATCTGATTAAAATGATTACACGAGAAATCAAATGCAAAATTGGATGATTTTAATGCTAAACAATGAAGTTTTGTGGTATTAGCATTTTATTATGATATTTGGAGGCAATTAAACCGCGCATTGCACTACATCATCCATGTGCTAAACCAAAAATTTAAGATTAAACCACCTATTTATTTGACTCTTAATCTATCCAAATCTTTTTGTAATTTGACCCTAATCTATTATTTGGTCACATTTATTGGTGAAATTTTGTCTGATTTAAATGAAGACTTAACATAACCATTATCTCATAATTCCTTAAATATCATCCATTATGTTTTTAGATAAATTTATCGAATGATGTTATCGAATAAAATATTTTAAACAGTAAATTGCATTTCTAAATATTTTAAACAGTAAATTGCATTTCTAAAGACCTAAATAATGGAATTTGACAAAAAAAAAAAAAAAACAAACACATGAGCAAAGCTCATGACTTTTGATGCTTGGTCCGTTTTCTATAAAAATTGGATTTGAAAACGCCAAAATCCAAAACTTCAAAATTGATAAAAAAATTATTAATTTGCTATTGCATCAAATATTTTGGGTGTTACTTCTTACCGCCTCCAATTTACCTCATACCGCCTCCATTTGGACAATTTTGACCTTTTGAAGAAAAAAAAAACGTCAAATTTGGTCTAGGTGGGTGCTAGATCCGCCCAGCCAATAGGCTGGGCAGATCCAGCACCCGCCCAGACATGGTCTGGGCGGATCCAGCATCCGCCCAGACAATGCCTTGGGTGGATATACAATCTGCCCATCCGCCCAGACCATGTCTGGGCAGGTGCTGGATCCGTCCAGCCTATTGGTTGGGCGGATCTAGCACCCGCCTAAACCAAATTTGGGCCCATGCACAATCCTATACCTTTTAGCGACGAAAAATACAAAATTCTCTAATTTTTGTGACGAAAAATGCTAATCGTCACAAAAAACATGCATTATGTTCATGATTTTTTTGATAAAAAAATTGTAAATTTTATTGTTTCCGACTCATAATCATCCATTTTCGAGATTCGAATTGTCGCATATCAATTATTTTCATAATTTCAATTATTATTGTTCGAGTTTGTGATTTTAGAGAAAGAATTTTTAGTTTTTTTTATCAAAATTATGAAAAGGGCAAAAAAGTCCAAATGGGGGCGGTAACAGTAATTTGGAGGCGGTATGGAGCAAATCATTTTTCATAAACTTTACAAGCTTGTATACACAACTACTTCCACCCTGCTTTTTATATATAAGCAAACCTTTTCAAGAAAGCATAAAATAAGTTCATAATATTTTTTATCATAAAGTAGTGATAAATTAATCAGTTCAGAAGTTAAAATTAATTAGTTAATAATAGTCAATTATAATTTGAAAGTTCTAATACATATATATTAAATTTTGTTAGGTTCTTAAAATTCCAGAGTTCCTTACCTAATTTTTTTTCTGTTTTTGATATATTTTGTTGAACAAGTTGTCTATTTAATTAATATAATATCAACTCCTTTGCTTGAAAATAAAAGTCTGTATGACAAGTTATTTGCTTAGGTGTTTTATTATTCAAGGTTGAAATGAAATGTAAAGTTGGACGAGTTTAATGTTAAAAAAAGAAGTTTTGTGATATTGACATTTTATTTCCGATACTTGGAGGACTATGGATGCAATCAAACCTCCACTAGACAGTAGGGAGGGAGTTTGAGCACCAATTGGTCCAGAAAATGTAAAAAATTATGTGAAAATCGTATATGTAGTTTTAACTTTTTATGCAATAAATAGCAATTTAGCACTCATAAATCACGAGAAACTATAACAAGTACCACCCGACAGTGATAAATCTCAACCACACTAGTGAGCAGATGAAGCATAGTTCTTGAATCAATCTCCATGATTATCCTTCTAAACCCCTTCTCCCAAGCTAGGCAAAGACCGAAATATAATCCCCAGAGTTCACAGCTAGAGAGATTGTACAATAGCCAATATTGGCACCAAATACTCCTAACCAAAGACCATGCACATCCTGAATTAGACCCTAGTCGAAGCAAGGCCATAATTCCCTTTACAAGCTCCATCTGTGTTAATCTTGACCCATCCCTCCTCAGACGGGTGCCAACGGATCCAAATACTCCAAGGGACTGCCAATCGACTATCAAACACAGTAACGTAAGCCTGATTAAACTCCTCACAATAGCTTACCACATGATATGTGTTATACCTCGGCTGGCAATTGCTTTTAAACACGCATGTATTTCTCCATTTCCACAACCACCAAATTGCAAATGCAAAGAGGACGTGCCAATGAACATTCTGAATAGTCTCATTAACACTCAGATTCTGTAGCAGCCATACTGATAGATTTCCCATAAAGAATGCAGGACAGTGAAGCAGCCGTACGAGTCTCAACTAGAAAGATATTGCCACCGCACAGTCCCTCAGAACATGTAATTCAGTTTTGTCATATAGGCATCATGCACACACCGAAGAGTCTGTTGGACGTTGCCACACACGATTTACATTACACATTATTGCACCATGGGCCACCTGACAAATGAAGCCTTTAATCTTCTTAGGGACCTGATTCTGCCATATTAATTTCCAAAAGTTCGTGCATGCAGCCGGGGCATGGACGTCCAGCAAACCATAACCCATCATGATTGTGTACACACCTAACATGCTCAGTGTCCAGAACCATGGATTGGGTACCTGACTCACCGGACAAACAACTAATGCTGCTAATTTTAGCAAGTCCAACATACTTAACTTCCCGTCGAGACGCTCCCAATCCTAGTAGTTCCACCCCACATCCCAGTACGAGCATAGGGCCTCCTCAAGTTTAGCGGCATTGACATCAGCTGATCCATTAGCCACTAGTACATAATCAGCGCATCAAATGTCTTTATATATAATTCATCATTATTTGTTATAATTGATTATTATTTATTATAATTATTATAATTATTTATATATAATTTATAATCTATTATATATATATATATATATATATATATAATTTATCATTATTTATTATAATTATAATTATTTATATATAATATATAATTCATCATTATTTATTATAATTTATTAATGGAGAAGTGGAGTCCTCGTGGGCTCGTCGGAAGATTGATATTGTCCCTGCGCCGGAAATGGTCCCGGTGGATACTCCGACGGTCAAGTTAGTATTTGGTAAGAAAGTGGTTTAGTGTAATAAATAGGAGAGAAATCCTACATTTCTGGTGGATGTTTGTGTTGGTCCCGTGTGATTAGTTCCAAGGGGGGGTTAGGAACTAATATAACTTTTTCGCTTAATTACGCTGACTTAATAAATTCTTTGAATTACTTAACTCAGTTTTGGTCAGCACGGCCGAGAGATGTAAGACAGCTTTAGTCAGAGGCTGACTAGAACCGTTTTACTTGTGAGTTAGGAAGTAACACTTAAGGTCAGCTTCCAACTCAGCACTCTGATTACTCAGTGTCAGCTTATACAATTTATATCTTGAGTAATTTAAGCAAACAGCACATACATATATATATTGAGAGAAAGGGTTAGGAATTACTCAGCAAGATTTATCCTGGTTCGGCCTCACCGCCTACGTCCAGTCCCTAGAGTCCTTCCGGGCTTTTTCAATCCAATACTGAGCTCTTTAAAGGTAGAGCACAAACCGTTTACAAGGCAGTTGAATATGCAAGAGTACCTTCCTCTATTCATCTACTCAACTCCTACTGAGCGCTATAACCGAACACTCAGATTTTTCTCTACCGCTGAGTACTAAAACCGAGTACTCAGCATCACTCTCTCAATCTTTTACAATTGATACAAATCTATTCTTTCTAGATGAAGAACACTTTAGATGAATACAAATTCAATCTAGCTTTTACACAGATATAGAAATTTGGTGTAAGATCTTCTTTCTTGTTTGAATGTGCTTTGTATGTATGCTCTTTTTCTTTTTGTAATTCGGCAAAGGATCCAAGTGAAGCACTTGTCCTTTTATAGTGAATCCCTGAAGCCTCAATCATTTGAATCTGGAAGTATCCGTTGAATTCAAACGGCTCCTTGAGTCATTCACTGGTCAGCATACAGATTTTGCAGGCCAATCCTGTCGTCTGAAATTAGCAGGCGTCAGGCTTGTCTTCTTCCGTCAGTTTCGTCTTTTAGCTAACGGCCAGTTGACCCATGCGTCTTGAAACTGTCTCCGTGCGTAATTCCAAAGCTTCTGTTATTGGTGCAGACAGTTGTCGGATCTTATCTTTTAGCAAACGGATCATTCGCACTGTCCTGTCGAATACTCAGCTTGAACTTATAGACGTTGCTTTTGTTCTTTGTCTCTAGCGAGACTGAGTCACATTCTACTCAGCTTCCGTGGTCAGCTTCGTCTGCAAGCTTTAGTTTAGAGGAAGAATTCTCTTCTTTGATACTGAGTTGTGTTCCACTCAGCTTCTTTAGTCAGCTTCATCTTCAAGCGTTTGTCTGAAGATGACTTTTCTTCTATTATGATGAGTCGAGTTCTACTCAGCTTCTGTGGCTCATGCTGACTTCATTCTGTCGTACTTTTTATTTCTGTTCTTACTTATAATTATACTCAACATTGAACAAACACATTAGTACAATTAAATCAAAGCACTTAAATTTAATTGCCCCTTAATCATGGATTAACTTAAATAATTTTGTCAAATCAAAATCATGTGGAAAGGTGTTTCAACAGTTTGGTCCCCTTTTATAGGTGGGGAGTGCCTGCTTTGGGCTTATTGGTCTTGGCTGGGTTGGGCTTGGCCCATATCCCTTATCATTTATCAATATTGTTAAGTTCAGTTCAATAACATTCAGTTTAGTTCAGTAGCATTCAGTTCAGTAAAAAAAGAAGACCTAACTCTTATTTTTCATACGAAACCCTCATACTAGTCTAGTATGTTTTAAGGCAAGTATGTATATATGCAAGAAAAAAACAATGCTTACTTCTTACTTATTTAAGTAAGAGCATTTTTCCATATGTATTTCAAGGAATAGGCAATATCTATTATCTATTACATCAAGATACTAACAAGCCTATTGAATCGCGACTAATTCTGTAGAATCTCACGTACTATTTGTAGCAACAACAATTATAATAATCAAATTGGAGACTGAAATCAATACAACAGTAAAAAAAATTATAATCAAAGAACCGAAACATGAAATATCAGAGAACCCAGTTATAATCATGATTGCTAGAAATCGAAAAATGAAATGGAATGAAGCATACTTTTTCAAGATTTGAAAGTTGAAGGCATGAAATAGAACTTAGTTGAATGATTTAGTTGGATGCTTCAGGAAGACAGACACCCACCAGCACCACAACGGCCAGACTCGATAGAGAGGTGATAAGTCCAAAATGTACTTAATTTAGCATGCATAATTGTGTTTGTTTTTGTGTAATTTATGTGTTAAGTACTTTATTTTGGAAAGATTTCACGTGGATATTTGAGTTTTGTTTGCAAGGTATTAATTATTTGGAAAACGTTAAATTAGAGCAAAAATGGGTTAAAATTGAGCAAGATAGCAAGCTTTCAAGTAAGTCACGTCCGAGAATTGGAAGTCGCGTTGGAGAAGTTGTAATAATTCTCCAAGGACAAGAAGCAAAGTCTCTGTCATTGACGAGATTGCCAAAATCTCGGCAGAGGCGCGCTGGCAAGGAAACGCATGCTTATTCCCCCTCTCTCCCTAACGTGTCGCCATCGAGATTCTTGATTCTCGGACCCGTCAGCAGCAGTTCATGCACTTTTCCATCCTTATCTTCATCCAAGCGACGCATCTTTTCATCCAGATCGAGGCTACTCTTCACTAACTGACATGCCTCGCCAGCATACATTTTGGAGATTATAAAAGGAGGAAAATTCTGTAGAAAAAGAGTTACACAAAATTCTATTATTTAATTACATACATTAGGATTTCTTGTACTTAGAGTTAGGCTTATCCAAGTTACGTTTATGCTTCAAAGTGGATCAAGAGATTTCTATTTCGAAGACTCAATAAGAAGATCCAGAATTGAAGGCAAATCAAGGCGTAACGAACCTATGAAGTATAGTAAAGGATTGACAACCCGTAATTATTACTTTGTTTTTATGCATTTCAAGTTTGTTCTTCTTTGTTAAACTTGTGATGTTTATGACTCATAATAATAATATATCTTTTAATTCAATTCCATTTTCACTTTGTTTTACTTAAAGTTTGATTTAACAATATTCTTTAAATATTATTAATTGGCGTTTACATGTAAAAATGCTTAGAAAGAAATTTAGTATTCGAACATGTAAACTTTGTTGAACACTTAAGTAAATTCGGGTTTAGATTTGGTCATTACGGTAATTCGAGTAATCGGGTTTAGATTCTGAATTTGATTAATGTTTTCAATCTAAGATCGAAAGAAAAGACTGATAACAGTTTAACTCCTCTAATTGAATCAATTAGTAATTTATTCCATTTATTTTAAATAAAGCAAAGTTTAAAGTTGTGTTTTTGGCTTAGCATGAATTAACTTTGGAATAAGTTGTAGTTTAGATTTAATTTCTGTAATTAGAATTAGAAAATATTTCACAAATATCAATTTTCTATAAACCTCGAGAAAACGAATAAAGAAACAATATAAGTTAAGTATCAATTGTGTTCTCTGTGTGATTGATATCTTTTATTACTTAAACGTGCAAACTGTATACTTGCGGGAAACCACCAACAAGAGGGCTGAGAGAATCGAGATGAGAGTGAGATGGCATCCGATTCTGGTGGTTACAAAGGTCAGCCAAATGAAAAGGTAAGCTTTAGAGTCATCGTTCTAAGCTAAAGTTCTTCATGGAGATGAGTTTTTTATTCCAATCATTCATCTGTGTTAGTCCATTTATTTTATTTTTTGGGGATAAATTGTGTTAGCCCTTTTATTTTATTTTTTTGGGATAAATTAGGTTTGAAAATGCAATTGGGGAAATATTTAGAATGGGGAAAAATTAGGTCTTTCTCTCAAAAACAAAAGTTCCCACCCTAAATTTTTTCTTATTTCTATCTTAGGATTGCAAAGTTTTTTTCAATCAATAATGCCTTCAATAAATGGCAGAAGCATAAAACTCAGGATCTCGTCGTCCAAGTTTCTCCCAATGAACTCTAGGAGCTCATGGGTTCTTTGTCTCTCATCAATCATGATGATGCTTCATCCTATTTTCTATGAAATTTTCTGACTTTACAGACTATGTTTCTTGTGGTACTTTGATGAGTAACTTTCAAAAATTATAAAAAAGTGAATCACCAATTTCATGAAAACCAGTTTGTCCTAGCTAGTTGAACCAAAAATCATTTTAACAAAGACCCTCTCAAATTCCATCCACACATATGTGTAGCCTATATGGCCAGTGACTCACATATCAGCCATGTAAAAATTTAGATAACTATAGGTAAAACACATGATCTAAAAGAAGAGGAATTCTCATTATTACCAAATCAAAGCAGGTGGACCAAAGATAGATATTGAAGAGAAGAAAAGAAAGTCATTGTGGAAAAGATTTTTTGATAAAGGAAATGGAGAAATCACTATATTCAATGAGATAAATCTGCATATGAATATAAAAGGAATCCATAGATAATATTGAATTTCAAGCTAAATATAATATGAAAACAACTAGTTTGGTCCATGTAGTGAAGGGGCGGGGCACCATTAGTCCGTAAAGGGGCATTGCTAATTGCTTCTTCCACGTAGTACTTTGACATTTCATGTGTCATGCAACTTTGAATCAGAAACTGCCATGTTTTATTTTTAGAGAGAGAGGGTGATATAAATGAAAGAGAGAGAGAGAGAAAAGTGCAAAAATTAAGGAGAGTGAGATGGGTTGGGTAGATGAAGACGAGGATAGTCATTTAAGGGTAATAGGGTAATTATACATTCGGTGGGTCCCACTTTTCTTAAGCGATGAGTTGAAAATGGATGATTTTGAGTTTGACTTGTATTGACCAGGAATGATCGGTCATTTTTACCTATTGTACACCATAGTGTGAGGTCCCCTATAAAATTATACACTTTAGTGTGCAAAATTGAAGGTTAAAGTGTGAAATGGTGCAAATGTTGTACACCACATATGTAATTTACTAAGCAAACATTTACCAGCCATGGCCATAAATTGTTTCAAAGAAGATGATAATCGAATGAAGATGTTCTCTATATGGTGGAGAGAGTTGTGAATCGGTAATTTTACTTATCTTTAAAAACTTTATTCTTCGTATCAAAATTCATTTTTCTTTTTAATTATTATGGCTTGTATATAGGATTGTTTGGATTAATACTAAACATCTCTTATTGATACAAATTTGGGAAAAACTTATCAAAAGTGCATAGGTAATCTAAAAAAGAACAAATTGATAAACCAAAAAAATCATATAAAAGAAAAGGAGGTTTTTGAAAGATTTCAATAGAACAAAGGAAATATACCTTATAGTAGAAGTACCCATACAGGTGTCATATGTTAGGATGATGAAGATGATTTTGAATTTCAACCTCCCTTACAAGAAGATTTTCACTGTGTTTTTTTAACAAACTCCTAGAGAGTATCTTTAGCGCGGCACTAGTATTAGACTGTTTCAAAATTGCATGAAGATCTAATTGGTTAGGTGATAGAGATAAAAAAAAATCTCTATATTTTAGTACAATTTTAAGGATTGTTTTGTATCTTTTATTATCTTTTTATTTGCTTTAATAGTAATTTATCATTGTTTTGTCAATTTTAGGTTTTGAATTACTTTTTGGGTAAATTCCAAAAACAACCCCTGTGGTTTCATGTTGTTCACAAAAAACCCCCGTGGTTTGTTTTTACCAAAAAAAAGGACCGTGTTATACGTCGTTACACGAAATAAGGAAAATGACTTAACAGTGTTAAATCTGATGACGTGGCAAGGGGCAAAATTGTCTGAATCAAAATAAAAAAATAAAATAACAAAAAAAAATTAAAAATTAAAATAATAAAACTGTACCACCATTCTCTTCTTCTTCTCTCTGGCTTCAACTTCTTCTTCTTCTTCGTCTGGGCTTCTTCTTCTTCTTCTTCTCGGTTTCTTCTTCTTCTTCTTCGTCTGGGCTTCTTCTTCTACTTCGAATAGCTAGCCACTTTATATTTTTTTTTCTTTTTCTTCTTCTTCTTTATTTCTGGAAATTTCCAGTCAACGGCTGGGCTCTTCTTCTTTTTTATTTCTAGAAATTTCCAGTCAATGGTTGGGCATCACCTAAACGGTTAAAATCTCCGGCCGGCGATTACTTGCTTTCTCCCGCCGTTATGGATTGGATTAAAGTAATTCCAAACTAGATCACGTTCTCGCCTATCCTGACAACCGCGTGATGCTCGCTCTCAGAAAGGCACATTCCCAAGGAGAATCGTTGAAATATTTTGTTCTCGCCGTTAATCGTCAAGTTTCTCGCAAGGATCAATACAGTGCGGTGTTCTATTTTGCCTCAGAAGGTCCTATTCCTGCCGGTTCGTTGTTGTACCGTTTTGTTAACGGAGATGATGCATTTCGGAATCAGCGGTTTAAGATTGTGAATCGGATCGTGAAAGGATAGCTGCTGGAGACGCTGTACGGTGGAGGAGACGTCGTCCAGAAGAAGAAGAAGAAGAAGAATTTAATTTTCTTTTTGTTTTTTTGTTATTTATTTTAATTTTCTTTTTTCTTTTTTGTTATTTTTATTTTTTTATTTTAATTCGGACAATTTTTCCCCTTGCCACGTCATCAGATTTAACACTGTTAAGTCATTTTCCTTATTTCGTGTAACGGCGTATAACACGGTCTTTTTTTTTGGTAAAAACAAACCACATGTATTTTTTGTGAACAACATGAAACCACAGGGGTTGTTTTTGGAATTTACCCTTACTTTTTTAGCATTTTATTAAATATTCCTAACTTTTGTCAAGTATTTTGTGACTTTTGATAAATTAATCTTTATATGTTATTTTGAGTTTTATCTGTACCCAAAATTAAGAAATTAACTTATAAAAAATAAATCAAATTTGACTTAAGTAATTAAAAAGGATTTTTGGTAGGATTATTAATTAATTTTGGGTGAATTATATAAGCAATATTTTATGAGATTTTGTACAGATTTTTAGAGATAAAGGTGGAGATTTTTAAGGATCAGAATCAGGATGCTTTTCTGACCAGATTCATTGGACTCAGCCTTTCTGATCAGATTCATTGAACCTACTCAAGAGTTTAAATTCAAATAAAAATTCTGCAGAATATTTTGGCAGATTTTTAGGGATTATCGTTGGGCTTTTCGTATTTAAATAATTTGATTTTCCATGCCCAGAAATTAATTAGTTTTTATTAGATAATGTTTGAAGAGTTAGTTTCTCATTAGAATAGTTTTTCATTAATTAGTGTTTCATTAGAATAGTTTTTGCCTTTTACTAATTAGTCTTTTATTAGAATAGCTTTTAGTTTTTCATTATAAATAGTTCCATTAGTTAGGAATAATCAGTTAGACAAATTGTAAAGTTAGTCAGTTTACAGTTTTTGTAATCAGTTTTTCATCAATCAATTTTTAGTTTTTAATTTTAGTTCTTAGAAGATCTTTAGTTTTGTGTAAAAACCCTAACCCTAACCTTGAAGAATCCTCCTCCTTCCTCCATCTGTCATTGAAGAACACCAAACTCCGTGCTCCAAGAGGATTATCCAAGGCTTCCATCCTTCAAGTCCTAGGAAGACGTCTACACTGGTCGACAGGTTCCCTGAAAGGGATTTCTTTCTCTTTTATATCTATTTGCCTCTGATCCATTCTATGAATCCTAGGCTAATTGTATCCCCATGACAAACAATTCCTCATCTTTGATATTAATCTAAGTTTTATTTTATTCAATTGATTGTTATCGCTTTTCTGCTTATACTTTGCCTTTCTGGGTTAACTCGTTCATAAATCCAAATATCGTCTAGGCACATATTGCGAGTTGAATCTGACTAAGTCAGGGCCTATAAGATTGACAACCTTATGAAAGATTAAACCCAAATTTCTGAGCCTCGGAGCTAGTTTCGGCCTTACAAAGGAATCACACGCTAGGAACCATAGAAGGATAAGTTGGGGTTAATCGCCTTAGGCATAAGTGACTCGGATTAGGTTAACAATTGATATTATCGTATCACCCCATCTCATTCCAGGTTAATTTACCTTGCTAAAGATCACTTAGGAGTAGATTTAACTTAATTAGGAGTAGCTTTAATCTAATTAGGAGTAGTTTAACTTAAAACCATCAATCTCAAACCCCTCATAGCCTAAATAACATCAGAAGCATAGGAGTTTGGTACTTGCGGTATAAATCACGTGGACTTGTCCAAATTTATTACTTGATAACGACAGGCTATACTTATCCCTTAGTGAGTCTCTCGAGCGACCGCTCGGAGACGCATCAAGTTTGCTAGTAAAGAAAATACATATGAAACCTCATTCTAACATGTATACAATCAATTTGGCTCCGACTATTTATTTAGGGTGCAAGAATGCGATAAACTTTGCTATTATTGTCTTTAGAAGGAAAAAACTATTGCAATATCTATGTAATATGGTTGGGAATGAAAACTTCTTTCCATTCTTCTAGACCATTCAGTTGATAAATAGAGGGAAAACAACCTCAAAAACTAATTATGCATTTAATTGGAACTCATTCTTTGGAAGGAGATAGTCTACTCTACTGCAAACAACAAGTAATCAACCGCACAAAAGATAAACTCTAAAACAGCAAATCTTATCTGTAACTAAAAACAATAATGCATCAAGAAATGTCTACTCTACTGCAAACCACAAGTAATCAACCGCACAAAAAATAAACTCCAAGACAATAACTAAAGACACCAAAACTAATAATTGTATCAAGAAATGCAAGTAATCCATGACAACTAACCTCCTTCTCCCGAACTAGGTAGACTTGCCCAAAACCTCCATTTCCAATAGGCTTTTCCAAGTTAAAATCGTCGAGCGTCCATCTTTTCTGTGCGACTGCCACGGAACTAGCATGTAATAAACAAATCTTAAATCTCAATAAAAATAGAACAAACAATACTCCTTCCAAGTAAGCAAGAAATAACTTACAACCATTGCCAACAACAAAAGTAGAAGCATTGCAGAACGTAAGAAAGCCATTTACAGCAAGATTGTTAAAATCACTAGAACTGTTTTAAAGTAAAAATCATAATAAAGAAGATATATGTATGAGTTACATTTATATACACAGTTGTTATATGGGGATATGGAGCCAGACCTTAAGGAATTGCCTTGATTATTTTATAGTTAATTATAATATTTCTTAATCATTTAACACTTACTTTTCTTTTATATGGGGATATGGAGCCATTACCACCACCTATAAAGTAAGTGTTTTCTTTAGTACTTCAACATGAGAATCAATTTTCAAGTGATACTGCAGTCGTCAAACAACACTTAGTTGCTTTTGCAAAAAGGCAGAATTTGAATATGAATTTTAAGGGAAATAATAATGGGAACAACAACTTCAATAGATAGTCTTTCAATAATAACAAGAATTCAAAAACTTATGCTTATAGTGGTTTTCATAACCATACTGTTGAGTCTTGTTTCAAGAAACATGGTTATCCGCCAAGGTACAAGTGAAGAGCCAAGAATGTTAAAATTAGTTTTGTTATGATAGAAGATGATGAGCAAAATCAGTATGTTTATGGTAATTATGAGAATTTGTTAGTGAGAAGTACAGAAGTTGAGAAGAATTCTATAGTTAATGCTTTTACTCCAGAGAAGTTACAACATTTTGCCTTCATAATACAAAAGCAACAACAAATGGTGCATAATGTTCCTGTTGTTTCGACCAAAGCCAATATTCATTCTAGAGATTCTAATACAATAACTCAAGGGCAAGTGCAAGTTTTTTTGTTGGTGTTATGTCCACTACTGGGTAAATTTCATCAATGGTGTACAATATTTGCCTCATTTCACACTTTGGTATACAACTTTCAATTTGTCTCACTAATATATATGAACTTATAAGTGACTTCCCACTTTGGTGTACAACAGGTAAAAATGACCGGTCAAACCGATCAAACCTGTCATTTCACCTTTTTTCAACTCATTCTTTAAAAACATGGGACCCACTTATGTTCAATTACCATTATACCCTCTCCTCCATCTTTTTCCATTATACTACAATTCCTTCTTCTTCAATTACCAAAACAGCAGCTTCCATAGTTTCTCTTTCTAATTTTCTATTTCTCTCTCTAACTACTCTTCTCTCATTAACTCCTCCCTTTCCTAACCCTTTGCCTCCCTTTCCACGCCTAGACATTTTTGTCGCCTAGATCTATAGAAGAATTATTGAATTGATCAATTAAATTGATAATGATAAACCCTAATAATTGTATGAAATCTAAGAAGCGAATCGAGGAAGAGAAGGAGAAATTGATTCAAAGGACAATCAGAGTTGTGCTTCGAAAATCGAAAACACAGAAGAGGAAATGATTAAAAATTGCACAAGAACTAACCTGAATACGAAAGCTAGAATTGGAAATTTGAGAAGCGAATCGAGTAAGAGAATGAGAAATTGATGGAACAGATGGGAAAGAAATTAGATTAAAAAATAGATCGGAGGTATGGAATTAATGGAAACTGGGAAAATAGACAAATTAGGGTGGAACTTTTGATTTGATTTCCGTTTGATCATAATTAAATTTACAAAATGATGCATCTGAAGAGAGATTGATAGTTATATACAATAGTTTATAGATCTGTTGTTGGATCCATCCTAATTGCTACTTCTCTTACTTCGCATCCTAGCTCCCCAGCTCATCGTCTCTGAATCATAAATTCTGCCATTGCTGCTTCTAATTAGTTCTTCAAGCTGAGATTTCCATCTGTCTTCCAACACTTCTCTATCAACATGATTATGACTCCCTTTCTACCACTGAACAGAGCTCTAGCCATGTCTCTATCGTACGAAGCTCTGGATTCAGGATCCGACAGTGTTGTAATCAGTAGTTAAAATTCCTCTGCACTCTAGTTTATTCATGATGGTTAGATGCTTGAATCGATAAGAAGCTCTACATCATGAATAGAGAGAGAGATGAGTTAGAGAGAAAGAAATTTGAAGAGAGAGAAATAGGTTAAAGAGAGGAGTTAGAAATAAAGAATTTTAAAGAGAGAGAAAGAAATTGAGGGAAGAAGATGAATAGATGGAGAGATAGGGGTATAGAAGTAATTTTAGATTAAGTGGTTGATTTTTTTTTACTTTTTGACCGATCAAAGCTGAGGTGACGCATTGACTGAGCGTTGACAGTCATTTTTACCTGTTGTACACCATAATGGAAGGTCACCTATAAGGTCGTACATATTAGTGAGACAAATTGAATGTTGTACACCAAAGTGTGAAATGGGGCTAATGTTGCACACCACTGATGAAATTCACCCGTCCACTACTTCAGAATCAAGGCCCAAAGAAGTCATGATAACGATCCTAGGTCCACGCTCACCGCACCAATGATAATATGGTAGGAAATTTTGTCTTACCTAAGCTAGTTAGGGATCCTTTATGTTTTTCTCTTGGAGTAGCGTAGGTAAATGAGTAAATTACACCAATGGTACCTGAACTTTACCCTAATTCACACTTTGGTACCTAGATTACATTTTGTCTCAAAAATATACCCGAAGTAACAATGACCGGACAATTAAGTATATTTTACCGGTTAATGGCCAGTCAGTGCGATTTTGATGAGTAAATTACACTGATCGTACCTGAACTTTACCCTAATTCACACTTTGGTACCTAGATTTCATTTTGTCCAAAAAATACACTTCAAGTAAAGATGACTCAATATTTTAGTATATTTGACCGATCAGTGATTGATCAACCCGAGTTTGACCATTTTAAATTAAAAATTGAGACCAATCATACACTCAATTAACATAAAATTATAATACTGTCATTGAGCTCATAAATGACAATATTATAGAGTAAATTACACCAATGGTACCTGAACTTTATCCTAATTCACATTAATGTAATTAACTAATAAAACTCGCGTTGACCGGTCATAACCGGTAAAAATATACTAAATTGACCGGTCATCGTTACTTTAGGTATATTTTTGGGACAAAATGTAATCTAGGTACCAAAGTGTAAACTACGTAAAGTTCAGGTACCATTGGTGTAGTTTACCCCAATATTATAATTTTATGTTAATTGAGTGTATGGTGAGTCCCAATGTTTAGTTCATGTTACTCGGTCACTAACCGACCAAATGAACTAAACCTTTCAGTCACCTTTACTTGTGTTATGTTTTTAGGATAAAATAAAATTCAGGTACCGAAGTGTGAATTATGGTAAAGTTCGGGTACCATTAATGTAATTAACTCATAAAACTCGCGTTGACCGGTCATAACCGGTAAAAATATACTAAATTATCCGGTCATCGTTACTTCAGGTATATTTTTGAGACAAAATGTAATCTAGGTACCAAAGTGTAAACTATGTAAAGTTCAGGTACCATTGGTGTAGTTTACCCATAGGTAAAGTAAGGGCTTTTTTCCACTGGGCGAATGTCCTACAAAACAAAGAAAAGCACTAAGTTAGGTCCATGGCAAGGACACTCCGACGCTCAAATCAGTTCTGGTCTTAAGATAGAAATAGTAATTCAAGAGAGATAAGTGTTATAAGAATATAATATACCTTTTGAAGGGGAGTGAGGCCCATTTATATAGGAGTGGATATTCCTAGTCTAAATAGGAAGAAACTAACTCTATGTCCAACTAGGAAATGACTCCAAGAACCTCGAAATTCCTAATTAGCATGCGCTATCTATGTGCCCTGTTTGGTTATACTAAACAAGAAGAAGAGTTAAACTGACCTTATGGGACTAGAAACTTCTAGATGACCGAACCCTGCACCGATCTGATCATCCACATGGAAGAAGTTAGTCTCAAAGCATAGCCTGAATCTTTAAGATTCGGTTCAAGAGAGAAGTCGAGTCCTTTTTTCCCCTTGTGTTATAAGTATAGCTCGAATCTGAACTTGTTCCTCTGTTTTCAGGTTGGTTTAATTGGATTGAGTTTTGGTGACATGTCAGTTTTTTAAAATTGTTAATCCATGTGAAAAATGTGTCTAACGTGTTGTCCATATGTCAATTATAGTGACTGTTATTTCCAGAATCTGATTAAAATGGCTACAAGAGAAATGAAACACAAAGTTGGAGGAGTTTAATGTTCAAAAATGAAATTTTGTGACTTTAGCATTCTATTTCTGAAATGAGTAAAATTAACCCTCCACTAAACATACTAGAATCTATATTTCTTCTTGTATTTGCTAACGACATGAATCTCAAAGTACTTGTTTGCTAAATCTAAAAGTCAGAAACATTATTTGCAATACCAACACACCACAAAGTTGTCGTTTTTTTAAGTTTAAAACTATACGAGATTAGACAAGTTTAAGAGATATCTCGATTATTTCTGATTAATAGATGTGATATAAAAAGAGAAGAAACTTTAGGATGGATATAATATTTTAATAATGATTATGACTTGTTTTGATAAAATGTTGATATCAATATTGAATTATAGATTGGTTTGATAAAAAAAAAGTTTCATAAGATTATGACTTTACATTGTTTATTTCGGTAAAGCATACATATCTATTATATATATAAAATACGGAAACAAACTAACACATGGCAGAATATTAAGCTCCCTAATATGATGTGGCATGCTAAAAAAGTAGGAGGGTTATGTATCAATTTAATAGAATTTTAAATTTTCTAAAAAATTATACAAATTTTTAATAGATTCTCGCACCTTCTTTTTTTTTTTTTTTGGCAATTGATATTATCTTGGAATGATAGAATGTCTAATTAATTCAAAAATAGTCCCTTAATAAAGTATAGGGTAAATTCCAAAAAAAAACCATGTGGTTTCACCGATTTCCGAAAAAACCCATGTGATTTGTTATTACAAAAAAAAGGACTGTGTTATACGCCGTTACCCAAAAAACGGAAAGGGCTTAACACCGTTAAAAAATCTGACGTGGCACAAGGGTAAAATTGGAAAATTGATTTTTTTTCTCTCTCTCTCTCTCCTCCTCCTCCTCCTCCTCCTCCTTCTTCTTCTTTTCTCCTTCTTCTTCCTCTCTTCTCTTCTTCTTCTTCCTTCTTCTCTTCTTCTTCCTCCTCTCTTCTCTCCTTCTTTTTTTCTTCTATTTTTTTTTAATTTTCGATACTCCGGAAATCTGGAAATTTCCGAAATCTGGAAATTTCTAGATTTCTGGAAAAATTTGGAAAATTTCCAGATTTCCGACGGAAATCTCAAAATTTTCCAGATTTCTTCGGAAATTTCCAAATTTCTGGAATCGAAACTTAAAAAAAAAAAAAAAGGAAGAAGAAGAAGAAGAATAAAAAAATAAAAAAATTCGTTTTTCCAATTTTACCTCTGTGTCACGTCAGTTTTTTAACGGTGTTAAGCCATTTTTCGTTTTTTTGGGTAACGGCGTATAACACATTCCTTTTTTTTGTAATAACAAACCACAGATGTTTTTTCGGAAATTGGTAAAACCACAAGGGTTTTTTTTTGGAATTTACCCTAAAGTATATATAATAGATCAGCACATATTTAGCGTATAAAAAATAGATATCAAATTGTATTACATGATGGAACCAAACACTTCTACCCCATAAACAAAATAAATAATATATAATAGGTACATAAATAATTTCAAACGATTTATCAAATTACAGTCCTTAATGGAACCAAACACTTCTAACCTATTATAAATAATAGATGACATCAAGTAACCATACACATTTTTCCATGAGTGAATTCTTTGCTGAAATAATATCTTATTTGTTTTTCCTGTTTTTATTTCTTAGTGTCTTTCAAATAATCTGAGATTTTTTGTTTTTATTTTTACAGGTTGAACAATCCAATTTGGCAGGAAACAGTTGATATATTAACCATATTCTAAGGAAAGTTCCTCCTTTTTAGCTTATAAAATGCATCATCCACGAATTGATCTAATGAGAACAAACTCTTTCTACTGCATCTTCGTGTTAGAGATAATGTTCCTATTATCTCTGTAAATAGATTCTTATCTAGTTAGAGTTTCAATTTGTCTATAACCCTAGCTAGGTAGAGTTCTAATACGACTATACTTGTGTATTGTATTCCTATACAAATTACTATTGGCTCACTATAAATACAAGGCCTCTGAGCCATAATCATTAAGGTGATTCAAACCATTAATTGTGTTATTACTTATCTCTCTCTATCTCCATAATCTTCCCTATATTAAACTATACATTCAACATGGTATCAGTAGTATCAACTTCCGCATCTTCCGAATCCTCTGATCATCCTCAATCACCAACCTATTCTCAGTACAAAACTGCAGTCGCCGCCGCCACCGCCGCAAATGCTGCTGCGTCCGCCGCCGCCGCCGGTGTGGCTGCTGTAACCATCGCACCTACCGCCGCTACAACATCCGCGGCCGCTCAGAACACGGACGATGCCCTCGGAGGCTCGTTTGCATCTTCGGGATGGCGGTTCACGTCACCCTTCGTCACCGGAGAATCCGACTTCCTAGCCGCACCCGCCGCCAAACCCGCCGCGACAGTTCCACCGCCACAGCAAACGGTGGGCGATTACTTCCCTTAGGAAGTTCGCAAAGCACTTTAAGCATACCTGGCGGCCAGCGCCCGTGCACCCACTACGGTTTCCCCAACGACTGCGGCTCCTGCATCGTCTGCGCAGATTGCGCAAATCACAACTGCGGCAGCCGCTGTGAACTCACTGCCTCTAGAGGTACAAGCTGCGCTCCTCGCATATCAGACGGCCAGCGCCCGCGGGCCCACCATCGTTCCTCCAACGACTGCAGCTGCTGCCCCATCTGCGCAGATCGTGCAAAATCCCACCATGGCAGCCGCTGTGGATTCGTTCTCTCCGGAGGTCCAAGCTGCACTCCTGGCATTTCAAGTGGCCAGCGCCCGCGCGCCGACTGCGCTCCCAACGACAACCATGGCTCCTGTCCAACCCGCGAGCCATCTCCCTTCCGCGGCTCCTGTACAACTCACGCAAGAACCTTTAGCGACAGCAGCACGTGATCAGCGGTTTGTGCAAACCGCAATGCTACCAACACCGATAACGTCCGCCGCTGACGCTGCGGTGCTAGCCGCAATTGCGGCATATCAGGCGGTCGTTCCGCCTTCATGGAATCAACAACTTCCGGTTCAGTAGCCATCTATTCAACCGCAACAATCCTCGACTCCTCCAACTCTATTTTCTCCATCAGTTCTTGCTGCCCTAGCAGCATATCAGGCAGCTGAAGCCAGTAACAAACATCAGGTTATTTCTGAATCTAATACTTCACCGTTTTGTTACAATACTCAATTAACCCATGATCCCTCACCATCTTTCTTCTCAAATTCGGTTCACAATACTGTTGATGCACCGTCAAACAATGTTAGACACAATTTTATTTCCTCCTCCATCCCTCATACTACAAACAATCCTATCCATCCAGAACCTATCTCCACTCATGTTGAACAACCAAGACAACCACCCACAAATATCAACATTAACATCAAATTAACCCCGCACAACTATAAAGCATGGAGAATGTCCATGGAATCTACCCTTCAAACCTATCATCTTCTTTCTCACATTCTTAGTTCAACACCACCTCCACCCAAATTTATTCCTAGAACAGGTTTTGTGACATCGGCTGCGGATTTAATCATAAATCCATCTTTTATTCAATGGGATGATGTAGAAAATGTGGTTAGGACTTTGCTCCTAAATTCCATCACCGAAGAGGTGTTTTCTGAGATTGCATATCTCAAATACTCACATGATATTTGGCTAGCTTTAGAGGATGCCTACGGGCTTATTACAGGCAGCAAGCAGTTTCAGATGGGAGTCGAACTGCATGAGCTTGAGCAAGGGGGAATGTCAGTCACTGTGTATATGCAAAAAGTGAAGTCCATCCTTGATGATCTGGCTGCCTCAGGGAATCCTTACCCTCGACATCTACTACCGTCAGTTCTTTACAAGGGTTTAGGAGAAGAGTATCGCTCCACTGTCCAGAATCTTGTAACTCAGCGCGGTACAAACATCAATTATCAAGAGATTTTGCACAGTTTGAAAACAGTTGAGGGCATGATTCAATCAACCAGAAAGACAACTCTGCTTCAAACCGATGGTGTATCAGCACATCGGGAGGCCAATGTGTCCACCATGGAAACAAATCAAGCAAAGAAGCAGAATCCAAAGAAGAGAAGAAGTGGCAAGTGCTACAATTGTGGTGATCCAAGTCACTGGGCTGATAAGTGCAAAAGACCAAAGAACAACTCAAGAGCACACTACAATCCTGGACCACAAGCGCACATGGCATGGCAACAACCACCAAATCCATTCATGGGTCCCAATCAGCCCTGGTATCCAGACACAGGAGCAACTAATCACATGACGGCAACTCCGAATCAACTTCATCAAATGCAGCCATATCCAGGATATGATACAGTTCAATTTGGCAATGGTCAAGGTTTGCAAATTTCTCACTTTGGAAATTCAAATATCAATAATTTGAAAATTAATGATGCCCTACTTGTTCCTAAGCTTACCAAATCTTTACTATCTGTTCAAAAATTTACCCGTGACAACTCATGTTTCTTTGAATTTTGGCCTAACCATTTTCTTGTGAAGGACCAAACAACTGGGGAAATCCTGTTACGGGGCCCGAGTAAAAATGGACTTTATGTGCTTACACCCACCCTGAAGGAGGTGCTAGTTGGAGAGAAGGTGTCTTTTGAAAGGTGGCATGCACGGCTTGGACATTGTCAGAATCAGACAGTCAGCTCAGTTCTCAAAGGAAACAATCTATCCTCTTCAAAATCAGTTAGCAATTGTTCTTTTTGTCCATTGGGCAAGCTTGCTAGAAGCCCTTTACCCTCTATTTGTCGCTCTAGCACATTTATTTTTTAGAACTTACATCTGGATGTTTGGGGGCCAGCTCCAGTTGTTTCTTATCTTGGTCACCGTTATTTTTTAATAATCATTGATGAATTCACTAGATTTGGATGGGTTTTCTGTTTAAAGAATAAGAGTGGTGTTTTTTCAACCTTCTGTGATTTTTATGCCATGATCTCTAATCAGTATAGTGCAAGGGTTAAGAATATTTACTCAGATCTTGGGGGAGAGTTCCAAAAACTACAACCTTTTTTCAAACGACATGGCATTATACACAAAATTGCATGCCCTCACACTCATGCACAAAATGATATAGCTGAGAGAAAAATTAGACATGTCGTTGACACCTGTCTTACTTTGTTAGCCAATGCAGCTTTACCTCTCAAATTCTGGAACTATGCCATGATACACAGCATTAGGCTAATCAACTACTTACCCACCAAAATACTGAACAACAATTCACCATATTTCTTGTTCTACAAGAAACAGCCTGACTATAAGGCATTACGCATCTTTGGCAGTGGTATCTATCCTCTCCTTCGTCCATACAACCAGCACAAATTTGATTTTCGTTCCAAGCTATGTGTCTACCTGTTGAGCGATTTCCGCAAGTGCACGGTACGCTTGTAGTAATAAAAGATATCGATCCCATAGAGAACGTTTTTTAACTAAACTTTATTTAATTCGGTTTTAATCACGTGTTTAGGTTTAATAAAAGAAATTCGTTTAATTGATTAAATTGGTTTTGGTAAATTAGGATTAGATAGAAGTATTATATCGAGTTTAGAGAACAGTTCTGTCTTGAGATTTTGATTACAAGACAGATACTTCCGTAATTGGAATAAATAGTAGGTATAAAACTTATTTTCATAAAGCAAAGAAAGCAACTTTAACTTTGTAAAGATTATGGACATGTAACAATATAAGGATTTACTCAATTAAATGGCTTTGAACCGTAGAAATCTCTCTAGATCGGAGCAGATTGCTACCTTAATCAAACTAGTATTTTATGTCTGATAAGCCGCGATCAGCGATCATGTCATCCATAAAAACTAAATCTGTCAATAGAACGTTTTAATAAAAACACCAATTTATCATTTTGAAAATCATTTTGTCAGAACAATATCAAAATAACAACAGTAAGAATGTATTGAGTAAATAAGAATATCATTAATGAAATGTGAATTTTCACAAGTTAACAGAGAAGTAGAAACTTGGATAGCATTGTAACGAAAACTTTGAGATCCGGGTCGTCAATCTTTCCCTCAAACTCCGTAGGTGCGTCAAACCTCATGCGCTTCAGCCGTCAATTCTTCTCGCTGGATCTTCGGAATAGAGACTGGTCAGTCCACTACCAGAATGAAAACTTGTCTCTGATCAACCTTAGAAACTAAACTAATACTGTGTTTATAACTAATCTAATAACAACTTGTGTATAGCAAGTTTGTTTACACAGAAATGAAATCTAACTTTCTGATTCTTTTCTGAATCAGAAACTCAACATAATAACTTTCTTCTCTAATTTCTCTAACTTTTCCAACCTCCTCAATTTCGGAAATGGATCACTTATTTATAGTTGTTGAAGGGTTGTAAATGATGGGTCGTGTCCGCTGGTGAAGGGTCGCTTTTATCCAAACGAACAGACGCGTTTCTCGGATAAAACATGTGATTTATGTGCAGAATACTTCGCTGTCGCGACTGAGATTCTGAAAATCTCAGTCGCGACAGGGGGTACAGGGGCGAGTTGAAGACTTCCTTCTTCTTCCGTGATGCCTTTCGTAAGTCGCGACTGAGATTATGAAAATCTCTTTCGTGACAGAGAGTTATCTCCCTGTCTCTCGACTGCTTCTCGTCCTCCTTGAGCGTTCTTCTGGCTGTTATGCGTTCTCGGTACGTTTTTTAGGTTTTTCCTCCATTTTAGCTCCGTTTTCGCTCCTATTTGGATTTAACCAAATAATTAAGTACCTTGCATCAAAGAAGTAAATAAAGACGTAAAAGTATTTCAAATGAATATAATTAGCACGATTTCAATGTAAATTTAATGTATTTATATAGGATATTTTAGGTATATTTTGGGCTTAACACTACCTTGGTCCATCAGAAAATCACTCTGGGGATATTTGTCTTGAGTATGCCACCGAACGCATATACATCTGCAAATTTGTGCAGCACAATGAAGAAGTATTTCCTGCATCTGCAGTCACTGCATCATCACCTTCATCTAGCAACTCGGGGGTAAGCACATCGTGTCAACTACCATCTTTACTCGGCCCGTATCCAGGTAATTTCTCTAATCCCAATCCTATATTGTCTACTTCTAACTTAGTTCCATGCTCCCAACCCAACACACCTGTCCACTCTGGACCCCATCCTGGTACCCCAATTACCCCTCCTGACTCTGAAGCCACAAACACTGCTCCACTACCTCCACGTCAGTGTCTGTCACCAGTGGTCACTGCTGCATCAACACCTGTTGCTCAGAATGATCCTAGCACACCAGTTGATGCTATGAACATCACCACACCAGAAGTATAAAATGCAGTACCTCATGAAGAGAACATCTTGCCACAAACAGAGTCTCCTCCTCCTGAAACTGCACCACCTGCTCCTGTTCCAACTACAAGGACCAGACCTTGCAATGCACCGCTAATTGGGCCACGTCAACATTATATGCAGCTTCGACAGTCGTCTCTTCACTCAAGAGGACGGTTTGAGGGACTGTTAGCTACACATCCAAATGGCACAGTGGATCCCACATGCTTCAGTAAAGCCAACAAACAACCTGAATGGCGTACAGCAATGTCTGCTGAGATTCAAGCTCTTCTGGACAATGGCACATGGCAACTTGTACCGAGACCACATGATCAGCATGTCATCACCTCCAGGTGGCTCTTTCGTACAAAGAAGAAGTCTGATGGAACCATTGATCGTCACAAAGCCCGTTTGGTAGCACGGGGATTCACTCAAAAAACTGGGATTGACTACAAAGAAACATTCAGTCCAGTAATCAAAGCTACAACCATTAGGTCTGTCTTTGCCATTGCAGCAGCAAACAACTGGTTCATCAATCAGCTGGATGTCTCTAATGCATTTCTTCATGGAAACTTATCAGAGACAATATATATGGAACAACCGCAGGGTTTTCGGGATAGTGACCGACCAGATCATGTCTGTCTTCTCAAAAAGAGTCTTTATGGATTAAAGCAAGCACCGCGAGAATGGTTCACACGCCTTCGAACATTCCTCCTTTCCCTTGGGTACAAAATGTCACAGGCTGACAACTCTCTGTTCATCAGACGCACCGACACTGAAAAGACTTACATTCTGTGCTATATTGATGATATACTCATAACAGGTAACCACCCTACACACATCACCAACACTATTACAGCCATCGAACATGAGTTTCCCATTCGCAATCTTAGCAAGGCAGAATACTTTCTCGGAATTGAGATCAGATATGAGAAGGATGGCATTCATATGTGTCACGCTAAGTATATGGCTGACATCCTAGACAGAGTGAAGATGATTGACTCCAAGCCCACACTAACGCCCATGGCCACCACGACAACACTTTCAAAGGAGCTAGGCACCAGCTTAACCTTTGGAGATGAATATCGAAGCATTGTGGGAGCACTTCAATACTTAACATTCACTCGTCCTGACATTGCATTTGCAGTTAACAAATTATGTCAGTTTCTGCATTGTCCGACTGATGAGCACTGGAAAGGAGTTAAGAGGGTCTTACGCTATATTTAGGGCACATCAGACTTTGGCATAGTCATGTCCATCAAACCAATATAGCACATCCATTGTTACTCAGACAGTGATTGGGGAGGGTGTCCTGATGATCGATGATCCACGGGTGCCTTCTGTGTTTACCTTGGATCCAGCATCGTATCGTGGCAGACCCGCAAGCAACCCACAATAGCCAGATCCTCAACAGAAATTGAATACAAGGCAGTGGCAAATGCCACAGCAGAACTCCTATGGTTCAAATCTCTTCTCTCGGATCTCGGATTTCCCTTGCCTACCCCGGTTCAGCTATGGTGTGACAATGTTGGAGCAATCTATCTCACCTCAAATCCAGTTTTCCATGCCCGTACGAAGCACATTGAGCTAGATTATCATTTTGTTCGTGAACAAGTTCATAGAGGTTTTCTCAGTGTCAGATTTATTCCCACCGATGATCAGGTTGCAGACATACTCACCAAGCCGCTAGCTCCGGCTCGCTTCACAATGTTACGCTCTCGCCTCTTTGTTCGTGCCCGCCATCGGCTTGAGGGGGGTGTCAGAGATAATGTTCCTATTATCTCTGTAAATAGATTCTTATCTAGTTAGAGTTTCAATTTGTCTATAACCCTAGCTAGGTAGAGTTCTAATACGACTATACTTGTGTATTGTATTCCTATACAAACTATTATTGGCTCACTATAAATACAAGACCTCTGAGCCATAATCACTAAGGTGATTCAAACCATTAATTGTGTTATTACTTATCTCTCTCTATCTCCATAATCTTTCCTATATCAAACTATACATTCAACACTTCGTTGAGTATTATAACATAGCGATTATGCTCTAATCAGTTGTTCATTCTCTGTTTTTATAGGATTGACGAGTTTAATTATTAAATCTACAAAATCAAATTCCAGACTTCAAAAGCACATGGTAAAATTTGAACAACACCTGACGAGGACTGTATTGATGCTGAGATTAAATTCAATGTCTTCATTAATGATTATTTGAGCAGGTATATTTCATTGCAAATCCAAAAAAACCTATCTAAATCCATTTTTTAATTCTTAAAAGTCTCATCATGAAACAGTTCGAGTTATGTTTCTGTATATTTCACTCATATAATGTTTTCATATTGCGTTTTAACATGGTTCTTCCATCTCTCACAAGGATTTTGAGTTCATTTTCAATTTCACAACAGGTGTCTGATTAAAATCGTGTTAATTGGGAAGGTATATTCATCCCGATGCAATTACCCCCTATCTTAATTCCTTAATGAAGTCAAAATTCAAGTATTCACTTATTTATTTTTGTTTCTTTATTTATTTATTTTATTTACTATTTGAAGATCTGATCAGTCCTATTTTTTCGATGCATTTATCTCTTTTAATTTTCTTATTTTATTGAAGATTGTATAATCTTTCTCCACTATTCTATAATATATGTGGTTTAGTAGATATTGTTTTCATTAAACTAATTAATCCGGAAAATGAATTAGTTCACTTTAAACTAAACTTCATTTTAATACATGATTATCAATTATAATTATGTTACAGTAACAGCCTATCAAACATGGGCAAACATTTCTTTATCTATTTCAAACTGATTTTCTTGAATTTCATATATTTGAATTTATTTTTTTTTTAAGATTACAATCTGGCCTTTTTAGCTTTCATTAGGTTTGAATATTCAGCGAGATACATTTAATCATTTTGTTGCAAAAGATATAGTTTAAATAACAATATATTTTATTATGTTTGATACATGACCAATTACGATTCTAGGTGATGTCTCTACAACAACTTCATAAAAGCTAAAGGACCTAATCCATTGAACATGTCTTCAATTTTGAATTGAATTTTAAGTTATTAATAAACCTTTAGTTTCATTTTTCCAATATTGTTTGCATAAAAATTGATTTCTTTTCAAATAACTACTTTATTATTTACGCTGGAAGCTACTAAAAGTTATTAAAAAGATACCATGGTATTTTATTGTTTTGTTGTATTTCATGGAAACAGATACACTGATACAAATTATTAAAAGTTGATATTAGAAAAAATCCGCAGCGGAACGAAATATTTAATTTGGATAAATAGAAAAGAAAAAATGGTAACAAAAAGAAAAATCAATTTTACATGTGCTGAAATTGATAATGTGGCGGATTTTATATATATATATAATTGATAAAATATTGGGTTAAGGTGCAAAAATACCCCTAACGTTTTGGATCATGAGCAATTTTACCCCTAACGTCTAAAATGGTACAATTTTACCCCTAATATGTTGGAAACCAAAAGCAATTTTACTCCTAACATTGATAAATTGGGTCAATTTGATAAATAATTCATCAAATTGTCTTCTCGGTCATGAATCTTGTCAGTAATAAATCATAAACATATGTTGGGATGTGAAAAAAAATAAAAAATATAAAAAATATATATACTGTCTTTTTGTACGAATTGGATAAAAAAAATTCAATTAATTCACCGAATTTATAAAACACACATATTTTGTTCCTTATTCTGCATCAATTGCATATCAGTTAGTTCTAAAAAAAGATTTTATATTTTTTATAATTTAATAATAGAATTGGAGATTAATATTTATAAATTCGGTGAATTTTTTGAATTTTTTTGTCCAATTCGTACGAAATACAATATTTTTTTTTTTTTTCACATCTCAACATATGTTTGTGATTTGTTACTGATAAAATGACGTGTGCAGTATAGATGACAATATTCATGACCGAGAAGATAGTTTGATGGATTATTTCTCAAATTGACCCAAATTATCAACAACAATAGTAAAATTGCTCTTCGATTCCAACGTTAGGGGTAAAATTGCACCATTTTAGACGTTAGGAATAAAATTGCTCCTGAGCCAAAACGTTAGGGGTATTTTTACCCCTTAACTCTAAAAAAAACTGTGCATTGCACAGGTGTACATCAAGTTACTACTTTAAATGGATTGTCTAGATAAATTAACTATTTTAGGTTATCAAACTATTTGTTTTATCAAATAAATGAATAGTACTCATACATCATACCGGCAAATATGAATAGTGATTGAAGAAAAATTTATATAGATTTATTTGTAGTTTTAGAATTTTACTCGAATAAGTTAAGTTATCCTAATTTACAAGGAGAACAAACTGAATTAAAAGCTTTTGAACTATTGGATTAGGGGGTACTTTACATTGATATAAGTCTAGGTGGAAAACAGTTTCTCTAAAATTAAGTACAACTATGAATCTTAATTTTCGAATTGTAATTTAGTGGGATATATAGGAAGTTTGATAATAAATGTCAAATCCAAATCAATTAAATAGATAAATTTTATATTTACGAAGTTACAAGTCGGTAAATAGAAAATGGGTTCGCACTTTAAACTCATAGGCGTCCATTATATTTTCACATTGCCCTATCTGATGTCGTTTAGGGTCAGATGTGACAGACGACACATTAAAAAAGATCTGCGCGGATTAAATTTTTTTAATGACATACTGCCAAACCCAATCAAACTTAAAAAAAAATGATCTTAACCCTTTCTCTTTTTTAATTTGGGTCGGGTTGGTTTAATCGGATTGGGTTTGGTGACATGTCAGTTTTTTGAAATCGTTAATCAACATGAAAATTTTGTCTAATGTGTCGTCCATGTGTCAATTACGGTGATTGTTATTGCCATAATCTAATTAAAATGACTACAAGAGAAATCAAATTTAAAGTTGGATGAGTTTAATGTTCAAAATTTTCTATTTTGGATACTTGGAGGACCATGGATGCAATCACCTTCCACTAGATAATAGGGATCCGGGGGGACGAGGGGGCTGGAGCATCAATTGATCGCCGAAAAACGTTAAAAATTCTATGAAAACCGTATACGAAGCTTTAGTTTATTTACAATAAAATAAACATCCACTGATAGTGAATTTTGGATCCGTTACTTACTAGACATACAATAAAATCTCTATTTTTTTCTTGTATTTTGCTAATGATGTAACTCATTTGTCAATATTGAAAACCCGAAACTGTTTACAATACCGATAAATTCATTTTTTTTGTTAAGTTTATCCTTTATATATTGTATGTAAATAATATTTGTCAATAATGGTGATATTGTTTTTATTTTTTCAAAACATTGAAATCATTTGTCAAGATCGAGAATTGGAGCCGCAAATAAAAAGATTGGAGATTATATTATAGGATTGGGTTTACAGTGAATGTAAAAGATATAAAAAAAGCAATCCTATTAAGATTAGGATTATAAAATGAATCAAAGAACCTATTCATATTAGGATTAGGAAATTTCATCAAAGAAAGAACCTATATATAGATGATAGAAATACCGATTCACAAAATACAGAGAACATCTTCATTCATTCATTGGATCATCATCTTCTTTGAAGCAATTTTATGGCCATGGCTGCTAAATGTTTGCTCTGGTTTTGTTGTGTTGTAATATGTATTTCAATTTCCCCATCTTTGGCTCAGACCAACACCTGCAAATTCTACTGTTTCTCGACAAATCAAGAGTTTCAATCCTGCACCGATCTTCCTGTACTGACTTCATTTCTTCACTGGACATACTACCCAACCACCATGACTGCCGATATCGCATTCCGCAAAACTCAAACATCCACAACCACTTGGGTCGTTTGGTCTCTCAATCCAACCGCCCAAAAAATGCTTGGATCCCAGGCACTCGTAGCTTTCCACAATTCCGCCGGCATACCAACCGCATACACCACTCAAATCGACAGTTATCAGCCGAGTATGCAAAACGGCAGCTTGAGTTTTGGAGTCTCAAACATCAGAGCTGAGTATGCAAACAACCAGATGATTATATTTGCGACATTGCATCTCGATAACAGTTTGATAAAGACGAATCAAGTCTGGCAGGAAGGTCCAATGTCCGGAACTAGTTTCAGCCTGCATTCAATGTCTGCTGCCAATCAAAGATCGGTTGGGACTATTGATTTTTCAACTGGTGCAACAACAACAACAGCTGCTGCTGCTGCTTCCAAAACCAAGAAAAAGAATGTTCATGGTGTTCTAAACGCAGTGAGTTGGGGTTTTATGATGCCAGTTGGAATAATGTTAGGTAGGTATTTGAAAGCCTTCAAAGTAACAAACCCTGCTTGGTTTTACCTTCATGGTGGTTGCCAATCGTCTGCCTATATTATTGGTGTTGCTGGCTGGGGGACTGGCATGTCTCTCGGCACTCGTTCTCCTGGAATAACATATAGCACGCATAGAATACTGGGCATAACACTTTTGTTTTGCGAGTCTTCAAGTGTTTGCTTTGTTTTTGAGGCCAAAGCCAGATCATAAGTACAGAATCTACTGGAACATATATCACCGCACTATTGGATATGCTACTGTGGTAATGAGCATCGTCAACATCTACAAAGGACTTCACATTTTGCAGGCAGACCATATATGGAAGAAGATATACACAGCCATTATCATTGTCTTAGCACTCATTGCTGCTGTTTTGGAGATAACCACATGGCTCCTACTTCTGTGCAGCAAGAGGGAGATAAAAGACTCATCATCATCATCATCTACTAGTGTTTAATTTTTTATCTTTCTCTATCTAGCTACTATATATATATTTAGACTGTTTTTTCTCAAGCTTTATTCTTTCTTTTTTCTGTCTAGAACCATTATTAAGATTTGAAATAGAGGATTACCATTTGATTTTTCTGCATCTTTTTCTGATTCTTTTAATGTAATGTAAAAACAGTTCTTTTGTGCATTGTTCTCTTTTAATTGCTAGTATATGTTTTTGTGATGAAGCATATATTGCATCCTCCTCATTTTATTGGCTACTACTTTCTGTTTCTTAAGCATACTTATATATATACTGCTCCAAGTAATTTCCTATAAAGAGATAGGAGAAGATTTCCATTTCCCTTTCCTCTTTTTCTTCCTCCTCTTAAACAAGTCAATTTGTTCAATTGTGTCATAAACGGACAAAATACATTCCTTACCTCTGAAAGCTAATGATATGATCAAATTTGTCTAGGTTTTATTAAGGGTAATTAATTTATTAGTCTTTATATTTTGACAAAACACACTATTTAGTCCCTGTATTTTCAAAAACACATGGTAAGGTCTCTAACCTTTTTCTCAGTGAACTGTTCAGTCCTTCCGTCTGTTTGTTAGATTTTTTTACTGTTTATGACTTCAAAAATGACTAAATTATCTTTTACTATTTACCTTCAAACTTCAGAAGATGAAATCCAATTTAGAAGAAGAAGCTATTTGTATGGAGAACAAGAAAAAGAACAGAATGCTTACGAATTTGAACGATTAAGAAGAAAATCAAGAAGAAGAATACTCAAAGTTGATTTCAGATGCATTAGAGTTTAAAGGAAATGAACGCAAGTCCAAATTGACTAACAGAATCTTCATGAGAGTCTAACGACAGTGATTAAACAGTTTACCGAGAAAAACGTTAGGGACTAAATAGTTCACCGAGAAAAACATTAGGGAATTTATCGTGTGTTTTTTAAAATACAGGGACTAAACAGTGTGTTTTGTCAAAATATAGGGACTAATAAATTAATTACCCTTTTATTAATTTTGAAAAAAAAAATTGGACTTTAATGTTAAAATTGTGTAAAAATAAAGTTTAAGAGTCACAATATGAGCTAGTATTTTTTTTTTTTAATGTACAATATGAGTAGTATTATAAACCATGAATTACTACGTAGTAGTTGTACACTTAACTCTTTTTTTAAACCTCACGACTTTAAAACGTGTCTATATATATTAGAAACAAACCTTACTAATATGGTCTAATCACTCTCTCTTTATATCCAATGTAGGATTCAACTCATTTTTATCTCATTACCATCTTTTAAGACCGTTTCTTATTTAAACCTTTTATACGGATGCTATCCCCATACAAAATCGGGTCATTTCAACCATAACCATAGTTGTTTCGTATCTTTTCACACTTTAGTGATTGTATATTGATGTGAGAGATTTATTTTTAGGGTATCTACAAAGAGTAGAGAACTAGTTTTGGTGACTCTATTATTTTTATATTAAGATTAAACTTGTTTACGAGTCAGATTGCTTTGGGGTTGAGCCGACCAAATGGGCTTTTGTCAAAAAAAGTCTAGCTCAGACTCTCATTCTAGCCCACTGCTTTTTCGGAACCGCGCTCAAAAATCAAATCGTAAGCTCGGCTCAAATAAATCCAATTAAAAATATATATTTTTTATTAATAAAAAAATTTAAAATTTATATTTAAAAATAAATATATAATAATTAATATTAATAGAGCGAACCGAACTAGGCCAGTTCATGCTATTTTATAAAACCCAAACACATCCTAAATATGGGCAGGCTTTAGCGGTCTGAGTCGGACCTGTTCGAAAGTCATTTTTCCTTGTCTAACTCGGCTCATTGGACACGGCCCTAGGCGAATCGAACGGATACCTTGTTCCATGAATGGATCTAACTTAATCTGTTGAATCAATTTCCAATCCTGTAAATCCCCATAATGCAGCCACAAGACTGATGTATCCACTCCTCCATGGTTGTTTTATGGAGAAAGAAGAACATCCAAGTTCCTTAATTAGGATGTAAGAATTTCACTTTCAAGTGGTTAACATTAAATTACTTAGAAATAGAAATAGTGAATCAGAAGCAACATAATAAAAGAAAATTAAGAAGGGCCCTTTAATTGTTTGATCTTATTGCTTATATCACAATTCATTCCATCATGTATTATTAATTGATGGATCTTTCCTTAACTTGTCAGCAAACCAACATCAATTAAAATAGAAATACGTGGCATTAAAAATCGTAAGTAGTATCTTTTTTAGTAAAAACAACTTTTGTGTTTTAAAAAAAATATAACAAACCATTCTAAAGATGAAGGACTCTCAATCTCATCTTCCTCCTATATCCAAACTCCTTTTGTTACGTATCTAATACCACCTGTTCTGTTATTATCTCATCATCATCTTTTCTAAATTCATTCCCTCAATATTTATTATTAACATGATTTTCATAAAATCGATGGTGAATTCATTAAAATTATGTGTTTGAATATGCGATCAAATCAATGGGGTTGTTTCAATTTTTATTTGGGATCAATACCAGAAGGTTTAACTTCAAGAGAAAAGATAGCGATGCAGGCGAAGCAGGTTTTCAATTTTTCAATTTAATCTGCCATTTAGTTTTCTAATTACTATATTATCTTGTTTAAATGCAAATCTCAGACCCGAATTTATAAACTTTTAAACCACGAAAACTGTTTGCAGATGTGTTTTGTACTTTGCCCTTTGGCATTATTATTTTGTGTGGAATTCAGCTGCCGGCTTTGTAGCTCAAACTTGCATTGATGTACATATGGATGCTTGTTTGGGCCTTATATATATATTGATTTCTATGCCTATAAATTTATTATCTTTGCCTGTCTATAGAAAATGGCAAATGTTTGATAAATTGTATATGATGTCCAACTATATCTCTGTAAAAACTGGTAATGGATATGTGAATTGATTCCCCTTCCTGATTTCAGATTTATCAGAATTCCTTGTTGCTCATTGTGAAAATTGGCAGGTAGAGCATTGGAAGAATTTAGAGGAACTCTTTACAATGATCTTCGAACTTCAGAAGGCGCGAAACGCCAACAGCAACGCTTATGTGGACCTGTTGCGGCAATGTCCTTCAATTTCATTGTTGCTGTTTCAGTTATTATGACAAACAAGATTGTTAGTTCTTCCCCCTCCTTAAATACTACAAAATTCTTTGGCTTTACGTTGGCGACAATGTTTGTCGCTAATATGTAGCTCCGTCCCCTTTGGCGACGGACGGATTTGGGGCAGTCGGTAGAGTTTTTGTTGTAGTGACAAATTTCATACTTTTGCTTACTTTTCCTGATATGTTTAATCTCAAATGTGTGTTGCTTACAGGTGATGGGGCAAGCTGGGTTTAATTTCCCTATCTTTCTCACGTTGATACATTATACTACTGCCTGGATTCTGCTTGCGGTTTTTAAGGGATTGTCGTTGCTCCCGATTTCGCCTCCTTCAAAAACTACCCCTTTCACTTCCATCTTCTCTTTAGGAGTAGTCATGTCGTTCGCTTCTGGCCTTGCGAATACGAGTCTCCAGCATAACAGGTTTCGGTTCTAGACTTTGAGCTAGCTGTGTTTCTGTTTGATGGATTTGTTTGTGTTTTACTTACTCTTCTGCTGCTTATGCTCAGTGTTGGTTTCTATCAGATGGCTAAAATTGCAGTCACTCCTACCATTGTCCTTGCAGAGTTCATCTTGTTTAGGAAAACTGTTTCGTATCAAAAGGTCAGAATTTTAATAGGTGGAAACAGGATCTCCTTTCGGTTTCTTAATTACATTTTAAGTACTTACAGTTACCAGTTTTCTGCAGGTTTTTTGTTTGGCAATTGTATCAGTAGGTGTAGCAGTTGCAACAGTTACTGATTTACAGTTCAACTTATTCGGTGCTTGCATCGCGATCATATGGATAATTCCAAGCGCCATTAACAAAATCCTGTGGTCTAATCTGCAACAGCAAGCAAACTGGACAGCTCTCGCGTAAGTACAAGTACTAGTTGATCATGTTTCAATTTCCTACTGAAAGCGAATCAAGTTAAATAACGCGAATATAACGATTGCAGATTGATGTGGAAGACAACACCGGTGACAGTATTGTTTTTACTAGCCTTAATGCCATGGCTAGATCCGCCAGGCGTTTTATCGTTTAAGTGGAATCTCCATAACGCGTCTGCAGTTCTCATATCAGCACTGCTTGGATTTCTACTGCAGTGGTCCGGTGCTCTGGCTCTCGGGTGAGCTTTCGAAAACGAGCAGATTATTTATCATTATAGACCAAAATGAGTAGACCATTTGAACTGATTAACAATGTTTGGATGCAGGGCAACATCTGCAACATCTCATGTGGTTTTAGGACAGTTTAAAACTTGTGTAATACTACTAGGAGGATATCTAATATTCAGTTCAGATCCAGGGTTCGTGAGCATTGTCGGAGCTGTTACAGCTCTGGCCGGAATGACAATTTACACATCGCTTACCCTGCAAGAGACTCAAGAACAATCAACCAAAACCAAGCAAGCCTTGCCTTTATTAAAACCGAAAACGGAGCCAACCCCAGATGCTCAAGATACTGCAGATTCAAACCCAACCAGTAATGTAATTGTTGTCTAGATTTTTCAGCTAAACTTATAGGAGAGGTAGAATTATAGGAATTTTTAATCAATCAACCAAACTTCAATCATTTTTTGGGAAAGTACAAAAACAAAACTTGTGTTTTCATGCCGACATTTTTGTGAGAATAGTACATGTGATTTTCAATGTTGGCCGAAGTTGACGGCATAATGGAGAGTGTTTATGTTCAATCAAATTTCTCTCATGTAATTTATTTAGACAAAATAAAGAAATACAACAAAAGAAGAGAAATTTCAATACAATAACTCAAATGAAACTCATTCTCTCTCAAAATTTAGCAATGGATATGGCAGCTTGAAGTGATGAATTATGGGTAAAAATAGCAAAATGAAATATTTATACACAGACAAATAATTTAGCAAAAATACACACTGATTTTAATAATATTCCTAAAAATTTCTTGTTTTGTTGCATCAAAAATCACAAATACAATTTGTCGCAAAAAAGAAAAAAGATTCTCAATTCTTAATATGTCAAATAACGAAACAGAGTTTTTTTTTTTTTTGTAACTTATCCCCTTATTATTTTACTAGCTCCCTCTTGCAACTCAATTATATAAATCACAACTCTGAAGATAAAGATTGAACTTTTTTTACAGTTTGGACAATTTTAACATCTCATCAGGTTAAACGGAAAGTCTAGGGTTCATAATATGTTTGGCCATATAAATACGAGAGCTTTTTAATCACCAACAAATAAACATGGCCATGTAGTTTTGTTATAATTAAGAATAACAAATTCATCATTTTCTCATAATCTAGCCAAGAAGAATTACACTAACCAATTAAAAAGAAACTATAACCGCCAATTTGGACACATCAATTACAATTTTTTATACTTCACTGTTCCCAAAATTTAATATACAGGTGAGACATCTGACATGGAAAAATTTGGAAAATCTCACCTACTCTCAATTTCCTATAACATCTAAACAAACGAACAAGTTTCAGTAAAACAGAAAAAAAAAAAAAAAAGGGTTCAGTACCCAAAATATTGGGAAAATGAGATCTAACAAGCTGAACAATGAAAATACCTGAACCTATTCAGAACTTAGTGTCAGCAATTTTGTATCCCCACCTACGATATTAGCCTAAAATGTCTGGGCCGCACTTTATATTTACACTCAGACCAGGCCAATGTTTCAGAAGCATTCTGAGGCTTTCCTTTGTTCAACACATTTCTTGGAATGCAATTGGGATTTCACTGACTTAATAACTAGCATTCCAGTTCATCTGCGCAATTTGAGTCTGCTGATAAGCACCGGCTGGGTGTCCCACGGTTTCAACAGCTGCAGACATTCCCTGAGTTTGTTGATGATGTGGATTAACAGTCGACGGAGCAGCTATTGTCTGTACGGGAGCATAAATTCCAGGATATGGACCGTGGCCAGGTTGGGCAGGGGAGAAAGCAAGGTGCTGTCCCTGGGGGGTGACATGATATAAAGAATTCAGGTGCAAGCTGGATACATCTTGCCCAGGTGCAGAAATCCAAGCTGAAACATCATTCTGCAAAACCAAGATCAGAATATAAGTCTTTCAGAAACATAAAATCACTATCGAAGGAAATTATTAAGGCTTAATCTTGCATGCAGGCATCGCAATTGAGAGAACCCATATATATCTGTCAGTTTCACATTCATATATAGCAGGGTTAACATTAGACAAACTCTAGCTTCAAATTGCAAAAATATAAGGCAAGGCTGCAGCAGTATCGAAATCATATAAATCAATGCAGGAGGGACAACTAAAAATAATATTGACAAAAAAGAAGTGAAACCAACCAGCGGTCCAGTTGCATAGATTTGGCTTTCCTTCAACTGTGAGGCTGATAGATCCTCATTGCTGGCGGAGTTCCCAGAGGTCACAGGTGGACCGGGATTGAAGCCAATAGGAGAGCCGCCATATGAACCGTATAAGGATTGAATTCCAATAGGAGTTGGGTTTCCAGTACTGGTTCCAGGCTTATATTGTGGAACAGGAAACTTCATTCCTGGTGCAGCAGCAGTTGGCCCAAGATATGCATTGCCAGCTGATGGCTGTTGAGGAAGTCCATTGTGGGTTAGGAATTGATGCATGGGCGGTAAAAAATAAGGGTTGTAATAGTGGCCATATGGGAAGTAATTAGGTGGATATGGTGGCCTAAAAAGAATTGGCTGCGGAGAAGCAGCTACAGGGTTCTGCACTGGTGGAGTTGGTGAGGGACTTGGATTCGGACTAGATGAAGTTGTCGGGTTCTCATTCTGCCAATCAAGATGAGACAATTTAGAAGAACAGCATATCAAGTCAATCCATCATAAAACAATGACATCAATTTGCAAGACACAAACAGCATCACAACACTTTGAGTAACCATATATCAGGAAAATTGAAAGCATAACTATACATAGTTCAACAGTCAATTCCCAAAATCTACTATCCTAATACCTAAAATATAAGTATTTTTGCTTCTGCAACTCGTGCACTTTTACCATCCAATATTAAACACTATATATATATATATATATATATATATATATATATATATATATATATGTAGAAAAGGCTTTATACTTGTCAATTGGGTCTTTAGACCTTCCAAAACATATCCAGCAACATCCCCATCGCACTCTTAAAGTTTTGAAGATTTTGTTGTATCTGATTGATTACGGGGGGTATGGATATTAAGGTTTAAGTTCTTCTCAATTTTATCAGTCAGTGTATGCTTTGCAAGTTATTGATATTTCTTCACATTCTCATTAAAAACGAAAGCCTATAAAGGTTATCAACTAAAATGATGGAATTAAATCCAAGTCACCAGTTTATCCCTTGTGTAGGTCTTAATTGTTAGACTGGTTGGAGAAATATCCAATTTGCATGACTCATGAACATACTCTCAGTGCAATTAATTTGGTAAAAGCTTGCTTGAATGAACAGTTTTTACGACTTACAACAAAACCTGAAACGCGAGAAACATCCCGTGCCTGAATCTCATGCCCTTCAAACTGTACAAAGTGTCCTGCCTGCATCGGCATGATTCCATAACCATAGTTTGGAGCAATTTGAATAGTGGGATTCTGATGGCCTTCTGTAATCAACATTATTTCCTGTGCTGCCTTGTCAAATTTTGAGTCTGAAGTGGGAGCAGCCTCACTCTCTGGCTTAGGTAGCTTGTCAAACACTTGAGAAGACTCTAGTTGATCAGGATGATCCACTACAGTTGAGGTGATGCTTTGATCACTGGAAGCAATTTATAGAAAATGATTGGAAATCTTAGTAAAACAAATATACCTTAAGTTCTCAATTACATCTCTTTTATTACTTTCTTTGTCTAGTGAATGAACTTGTTTACCATATTGCATATAAGGTTGAGGTCAGTCTAAAGCTACAATTAAAAGCAATTCATAAGATATTATCAACATTTGGTTAATAAGGATAACAAGCTCCACAAATATATCATTACAGAACTACTAGGCCTAATTAGCTACACCAGACCCCAAGAGAACATCAATTCTAGGTGAATTTTCTGCTAAACAAGCATCTCAGATACTAGGAAGTACTGATATGGGTACCTGTACTAATTTATTTATATATATAAATAACATTCATAAGTCATTATAATTATAAACCGTAAATAACATCCATAATAAGTCATTAATGCATCAAAAAGAAACATTTAATACTTCAAACTATTTGAACTACCAAAAAGTTAGATTTTGATTTCTTTTTTTTTATTTTATTATATATCAACCTCTCTTTTTTGTAAAATTATTTAAAAAAAAAACTACCTTCTAATTGAGTAACTCAAAAGTTGTGTCCCCGACGTGTCCCAAATGTGTCCCCATATTAAAAGAAAAAAAGGAGGGGACACTTATTTTGGAGTGTCAAGCGCATGTCCCCAAGTGTCCCCGGAGTGTACGATACTCGTACATTAACCTCCTAGAAGTTAGGTGCTTCCTAGCTATGAGACGTATTAAAATAGAGGACAAAATAAATGTTTTTTTCTTTTCTTTCTCATGTTTTAATTGATGGTTAAATTGAATCAGCATAACAAGTTAACTGATTAGAACATTCCTAAGACCCAATTTAGGAAAAGATCTAAAACAAAACTTCCTATAAGAAGATTACAGTCGAGTCAGAAAAATAATATAGTGATCACCTACCTAGAAGAAGGTTCCCTAGCAGTTTCATCATTCTCATGTGATGATCCAACAGCATTTGCAGAGTTAACTTCACAACCATTATCACTGCCACATTTTGTCCCAGGTCCAGAAATAGAATCGAAACTTCCAAAAGTCAATCCACTTTTCACAGCTTCGGGGACTTTGAAGTGATCGGGAAATATAACGTGTCCATTGGCAATGGTTTGCTCTGGTAACAATATAGAAGTCTTTTCGATTTGTGCGTCCTCTGATGAGACAACTGCTGACAAAGCATCATCAAAATTTAAAACCAAGACTGTGAGCCCACTAACTCCACAAGAAATGACAGTAGAACAAAATGCGTATAACCAAAACAGAGGAAGGGCACAAATTAGATGGAAATGTCATTCAGGAAGTTGAAACCAAAAACAAAAAAAAAAAAAAAAACAGTACCTTTTAGAGGGGCATCTGATTCTTTTGATGAAGGCATATCATCGACAGAAGAGGCAGGCACAATAGCCAACAAACTGTCATGAGAAGGCAAAGATTGCTTTGGAGTTTCAGATAAGTCGTTTATCTCTGCAGCCTTTAATTTTGTGGTTTTTTCTTTCACAGGGTAAATAATAGTAGAAGCTGTCTTTTCATTCTTCGGCAACTCTGACTCAATAATGGGGGGAATATGTTTATTTCCCAGCATGGGATTTTGTTCTACAGCACTAGGCTGACTTCTCACTTCACGTTTTATTGCGCCCACAGCACCAGGATTCCGAGCAATAGAAGGTGGCAACACAGGATCCGAAGCAGAAGAGTACACGCCGGATAAAGAAGCTGGAATAGCTGGAGATGTGGGATTTCCTTGCTGTGTTTGAACAACAGATTCAGGCATCTGATCAGGTGCAGATGAAGGTAGCAGAGACAAAGAGCTTATCTTCTTTACATCATCATCTGAGATATCATGAATAACATTGACATCTTTGCCAGCAGGAGAGTGGGGTACACATCCAGGGGAACTCCCATTGATTAATGTTGAAGGACCATTAGGCGTGACAGTTGATGCTCTACAAAAGTATATGATGTGATTATTCTTTTCATTGTTATACAAAAATATAAATCAGCCCTTTCCTTTCCAAAAGAGAGGAATTAAAAGAAAGTTTCAAAAGCCGCAGCAAGATAAGGAGGGAATGAATTGAGACAAAGCAAAAACCATATTGAAACTATAATCCATAAACCAACAAAGATCAAAGGATGAAATTACTTGGTCTCAGGTGCAGTTGCATCACTCTTCACTTTTTCCTTAACTGGCAACGAGGTTGAAGAGCCTCTATCTGTCTTTTGGTAGACTCCATTTTCCCTTTGATGTATTGCATTTCTCATACCCGCGCCATCTGAGAAAAGCATTGCACAGGTCAATTCATCCACCATAGAAACATATCTCCGAAGCTGATTCATTTCTCAAATTCTAAGTTGCTTGACTTTGCAATATCTAAGTGAACAATTTGCATAAGCCAGAAAGTTATGTGTGGTAAGATAGCCCATAGGAGAGAGAATTTTCACATAAGAAATAGCAATTCAACTTGAAATTATAAACGTCACATAATTGCTTTTCCTTAATAGTTCTCAATAGTTATAGAAAACTAAGATCTTGGCTTGCACTTTACTCAATTACAACATAATGATTATCTTACCAAGAAGGCGGATTGATTACAGGGAGCGCCGGGATATATGGTTGGTGGAACCATAAGAAATGATAAGTGATAATAAAATCTTAGTCACATAATCAATACCTTAGCTTTTGCTAATAATCACTAAATTTTTTTCCAGTTGTGTGATTTCTTTTTATTCAAAGGAAAGGCCAGCGAAGAAAGTAGCATGCCTTAAAAGGGCTTATATTATGAAAAAGATCCAAGATGAAATCATAAAAGGATTATGGCTCGGAGTGAAACTAAGGTAGACATAAATAAATAAATTGAACTTTCTTGAATAAATTGCATGCCCGAGAGTACCAGCGTAGACATGCTTTGCAGAATGGTTTCCCCGACCACTCCTAGCTCCTCGACTTAAGGTGCTGGAGGTCTGCAGCAAAACAGACACTGTATTATGAAGGATTCCAAGTTTTCAAAGGAACAGCAAACTAAATAAACAAAGAACCAGGTGATTGAATTAGATAGTATTGTCATTACAAGTTTTTAGTAATATCATTAATCAATTTTTTTGCATGTATATATTGAGTAGAAGAGTTCCCAAGTTTCAGAATGTTTCTAAAACTTAAACTCTCAAAAACTTGTAGGAAACATTTCAGGTCACTTTTCTGTAATTTAAAAAAAAAATAGAAACTCATATCTTAGAATAAAATGCATTTTAACTGATGGTTAACTGATAGCTTGATCAAGTCATCATGATCCGCCACATCGCATTGACTTCCTAATCGTTTCTAAATCTTCTTCAAGTTTTCAAAGTGAAACCCCTCCTTTCCCTCTAACATAATATTTTTCGTTTTGTATATAAAATAATTACCTTGTAATTTTAAAATTCATTAATATACCCCTATAGTTTAATTATTTACATGTTCCCATATGTTTCTATTTCCTATATATTTCACAAATCTCATTTCCCAGTGTACATTTCAGTTTTCTTACAACATAGGTTACCCATGGAAAACAAAACCAAGTAAAACACAATAACATAATTTAATCAAGAACTAGGTGAACTTCACTTGACAATGCTATCTGGCGAGCAAGCCTATAAACAGATGCATTTAACAATCTAGGATGAACTTTTACACAAAGATATTAACCCAGGCTGCAATTGACATATCTTCAACATCAGACTGTTTGAAACAATTGGGAATTTTTTGGAAACAAGAGAAACAACACAAACCAAATGCTTCCCCACTCTCTAAACAGATAGGTACTCAACTAAATGATTAAGCAGAGAAGTTTAGCATGTCAATATGTTGACTGCCAATTTCATACTGTCTCTAATGCAAATACTTAGCATTTAGTAAAGCACTGAATTAAGAAAAGAAACCAGCATCCATGTCATAGATAGTTCCAACTGTTGTGGAAGGACAAAATATATTACCTCCTTCTCCTTCTTCTTATCACGCTTTCTTTTGACCTCATGAAATGTATCTGCCAGCCAAAAGATTGATCTTTAGAAGGTGCAAGATATCAAAATACGCTAATGCGAATGTTGTAGACAAAAGAAAAAAAAAATCCATATAGAAATTGTGTGGATCAGAAACCCATACAGCAAACTTGCTAGATAAAGCCCCAAAGATTAGTGCAGACGGCATAAAAAAGGCATCAGTTACAAGCTCAAATATTGAAGTTCGGGATGAAATATTAATTGTAGAGTCCTGTTCTCAATTTAATATTTGCACGAGGCATAATAAATTTTTGAGCAATTGAAAAAGAACCTAATATATATAAGGGAAATTATCTTCATGGTGCGCTCAAACAGAACTTCTGATAACACTTAAGTATCACAGTTCTGAGAAACCTAAGACATTCTAAATTTCTTCATGACACAACCATAAGTGAGGAAAAAAGGTAAAGCATAGCTAATTCACTTGCTCAAACTATCTAGAACACAAAATAATATTCAAGAACCAAATTTCCCTCTTCTGCAAGATTTCAGAAAAAAAACATTGTCTATAAGTTAAGACCTTAACAAGTCGACGACTTTAAACATCACACATACAAAACCCACAAACAAGCAGCAAAACCAAAGCAGATCACAAGCCATAAAACACAAAACACTAATCAAATCTAATACTAAACAGGTAAAAACAGAAAAACAAATAGCCTAACGCAAGAGCTTGGGTAAGCAAAAGCCAATATATTCGAATATACCTAAATAAAGTAGCTTTTGGGTAGTATCATTGGGATCCATAGAACAGTCTTGAAGAACAGAGTAGATGTCTTCATCGGTGTGTTGTTTCCCTGTGATCTCCCTAATGCTTAGTATGGTTTGGCGCACACTTTCCGGGATCTTAACCCTAGCAGCTCCCCCTCCTCCTCCTTTACCACCGCCGCCGCTGGTTCTACTCATATCGTGTATGTTTCTCCAATGTTTGGAGAGGTGCGTATGTGTGTTCTTTTGAATTGAAAAAGGAGAAGGAAAGAGTGTGCAGAGGGAGATTGCGGGAGGAGAGGGATTGATTGTGATTTATATTAATTTCCTTGACCTAACAATTATAACAAGGCAAAGGTCCAAGGTGGTGCGAATTCTGTGTGTGCTTATATATGCCCGACAACTTCATCAACCTTCCCTTTTTTCCTACATTTCTATCAAAATGAAAATTTTATTTATTTTTTGGTTTTATTTTTTTTCAAGTTTTTAATATTTGTTTCACCCACACTAAACCTTTTCAGGATTAATGAAAGTAAATAGGAGTAATGGAAGTTAGCCTTTTTTGGAGAGTTTTTTTAGAGTAAACGAAGGTTAATGGAAGTTAAATTTTTACTTCATTTAACCTTCAAACTCTAACCTCCAAATTGAGAGTTAATGGAAGTGATGTAAAAATTTTAAATTTTTTTCTCTTCAGAGAAAATTTAACTTTTATTCCTCTCCATATTTAAACCCACAAACGAAGTTAACCATTTAGCCTCATTTACATTTTATAAACTTCCAAACAATGTTAATTTTTAACTTTCATTTCCATCCCTTCCCTTCCATTTCCATTACCTCCTTTAACTCTCACTTCCATCAACCTCCAAACTCCCAAACAAATGCTTAATAAGGGTCAAATATACAAATTTAAAATAGGGTAAGTAATTTATTAGTTCTCACTTTTTTACGTAACACACTGTTTAGTTTCTTTATTTTAAGAAACACATTATAAGGTCTTTATCTTTTATCAATATTAACATTTTGGTCCTTTTATCTATTTTTTTAGATTTTTAATCGAACATATCTTAGCTTTTAGAATAGTCATAGTACAATACAAAATGACCATTTTACTTTGTTATTTTCTGTCTGTTTATACCAAATATAACGGTTAAAAGTCTAAAATAAATAAACAAAATGACCAAATGGTTAACCATGACAAAAGATATGGACCTTATAATTTGTTTTTAAAAATAAGAACTAAATAGTATGTTAGGTAAAAAGTAGAGGACTAATAAATTATTTATCCTTTAAAATGTGTTCTTTTGACTTAATGAATTAAATTAAATAAATTAAATAATTAAATATAATTAATTAGATTTGATTAATCCAATAATTAGAATTAATTAATTGTGAGAGTTTGATGAGCAACAGAGATTGAACCCACCAATAACTCTTTAAGATAAATAGTAATTAGTATAAGATAAAGAGCAGAGTGTGATAATTCTTTAAGCAATAGCAAGCCCAACCAATAATGCCACGGTAGATATTCGTTTCTTAAAACAATTGTTCGCAATGTTTGGAATCATGTTTCCCCTACAATTATGTTGGGACTAATTGAGAGGGATCAACATAGAGAAAGCGCCAGCAAGAAAAGAGCCAGAGGTTGGTTCTCAATTAGCATTGCCCGTGAGAAATAGAGCAAGCTGGCCAAAACTACGAGAGAAGCCGCGTTTCTTCAAGACAGCAACTTACTCCATGAATTGAGGATAGAATGGAACATGGGAGAAGAATGTGGGTGGTTCAGGGACGTGGTATGAATCCACAACGGAACAAGAGTTCATTGCACAAAGAGAGCCAATTAAGAGAACATGTGGTAGTGGAGGAAGGACGTAGGAGAATCGGTTATTAGCACCACGAAGCCCCAGTATTTAAGGAAGAAAATAAAGAGGATGAGAGATTCAACTCAACCAATTCAACAACAATGAAATCAAATCAAATCCTAATGGAATTCAAACAATTCTCACATTACGGACTCTAGCTATTCTACAACATTAGTTTTATTCATTTGAATCTTACTTTCAACTTGTAAGCTCTAGCTATAGTCTTTCAGTTTGATTAATATAAACATCTCAATTCAGTTCAAGCAACATTTTCTCTTTTTAAGTTCTTTCGTTTACAATATCTTAGTGTAGTTATAACCAGTCTTCTAGGTTCCACTACGAACTTTAAGCATTACGTCCTTTAAGCTTTTTACACTTTCGTTTGATTAGAAGTTAGATCTTAGCTCTCAGCTCTTTTTGTAGTTTTTCAACAAAGCTACTGGCACGCTCGCAATCCGATCCAATCCACACCAAAAAAGGCACGAAACAAATTTTGGCACGCCTAGTAGGACCCTGTTGAGATGGCAACCAGAAAGCCGAAGGAGAATACTGTTGCATCGGTGGATGCAGACTTGTATGGAGTTACAGGACAAGGAGAAGGTCATGTGGAGGTGATTAATGAGACTGAAGCAACATTCCCAGAGTTTCAGGATGTGGGACATGTCAGACCAAACAGGGCAAGGGAGCACAACGAACAAATTCTGGAGCTGGAGTCATCTCTAACTGTGGCAGGTGCTTTGAACAACTTGTAGAAATCCCTAGACCTGATGATCAAAATGATGGCAGCAGGTTTCTCTCAAAAACAACCAAAATCTCCAGTCGGAGCCAGAAAAGTCACTATAGAGGTCAATAAGGTCGCCTCACATGCTAAAGGGAAAAAAGACGTGATCTCACTGGAAGGTCCGTCGGAGAAGTACCAGATACCACCATTAAGAGAAGACGGAATCCACAAAGGCTCTTCAAATGGGGGAAGAAACCCTGGTGGGGTCGGAATTACTCAGTCTACTCCATCAATGACGTATTTTCAGGCACACATTAGCATGCAAACAGGTCCCCAACTTTATCACCAGGAAGATGATATGCCGCATGAGCAAGGGGGCAAGCTTCGAGGGGGAGGAGGTAGCCTATGTGGAGCTTCTTATGGCCCTTAATTTAGTTCCCACTTGAACCAAGTAGGGAATCCAGCTATGAACATGGAATTAGTAAGAGATATGGTTCAAGAACTCTATGGCCCCGGGCTCCGACAAGTAGGGAGGCAAGAGTTCCACAAGCCATAACTTGTGGCTAAAGACAGAGATAACCCTTATCCCAGGGGATATCGAATTTCTGACTTTACTCTTTTTTCTGCAGAAGAAGGTCAATCTATACTGGAGCATGTGGCTAGATTCACTAGCATGTAAAGGAACAAGCTTGTCCTTTTCCTAAAACAAAACTATAAGTCCTTCTAAGGGTTTATCTCTTAAAATTAAGGACCATAATTAAATTTTGATAACCAACCTTTAGTTTACCCAAAAAGTAACATTATGAGCAATATCGTATTGGATTAGGAAGAGAGTAATTGAGTACTCTAGGAGACTATAATCGCCTGTCGGCCACTCCACCTCTAAACTGCCCATGCTTCACCTTTCCTAAACTCACACTTAGCAGTTACACTTTCCCCTATTTAAGAACGTCACATCACACTATGCCATTTTCCCTTTCACATGACACAAGATACATGACAGACATTTGTTTTCATGTCGTCTGAATTTTTTCCGTGACAGTATTTTAAAATTATATCATTTGAAGACGTAATTAAAAATGCGCTCAATTCACATGTGGCCTTCCGATGATAGAATCCTGTCATCTAAAGAAAACGCATGTTTTTGTTAAATTTCACTTGCTCATCAGATGACACCTGTAATAAATGACTATAATTGTATGAGGAAAACAAAAAAGCGGCAAATGAAATTTCACTTACGCGGCCACATACCAAATTTAGGCGCTCGATTGTTTGACTCAAATTCCAGCTCATATATAAACCATTTCTCTCATCCAAAACCCTATTTTAGGTTATGCAATCTTCATCCCTTTCATTCCTCTCTATCTCCATGGTTGATTTCTACATGCAATCAGTGAGCTCGAAACACGGTACTGGTAAGCCATCTTTTCTTCGTTCCTGGATGTATTAGAGCTTTATTGTTCCTTACTCTATCTTTTCCTCATCCGATTTACTTTTGTGTATGTCGATTTCAGCAGCTGGAATAAGGTTCTATTGATTTTCATACCTACATTGAAAGGGTTAGATCTCTCGCTTAGATACACCGATTATATTGTATTCATTGTTAGATTCACTGTTGAAAAGCTTGGGTCTTTATCTTTTTTAACCTACAGCAATACAGTGCCTGATGCTGAAGATGTTCTGATTCCTTTTTATTTGAACATAATATTTACAGTGATAGTAAGAATGCTACATGGGAAGGCTGACTGAAGAGATTGTCAATCGGTTCATGCGTTTAGCATATGGGAAGATTTCTTTAACTTATTGAGTATATATTATTGTTATGTTGTTTTGAACTGATTGGTTGCATGTATGATGTTGTTGTGGGTGGTGCTGCTGAGATGGGTTTATAATATATCCTCCACTTGGCTTGTTATCTGATTGAGTATGTGTATGTGTATGAATCATGTTGGCTTGTTTATGTTTGATGTTCTGTTTAGGAAGCTAGAACTGATTGAGTATGTGTATGAAGCATGTTTATGTTTAATGTTCTGTTTAGGAAACTAGAACTCATTGAGTATATGTATGATGTTGTGGGTGATGTTAAAATAGGTTTACTATATATCTTCCACTTAGCTTGTTATCTGATTGAAACCATCCAGAATGGTGATCGGTTTTCGATGCTATCAACATAAGTTATGCACTTGTGGTTAGAGCATCGCAAACTTCATCACCGTGCTCACTTTTCAATGAGTACAATCCAAGTGGCAAGTATATTGTAAAGGGTTATGTATGTGCATTTGCTATTAACTGATTGGTTGAATACTTTAACCATGCATAAAGTGATTGGTATGTGAGTTATATTGCTATGAAATGATTGGTATGAACTGATTGGTTAGGTAGAACTGTTTAGGAACCTATAACTCATTGAGTTTGTGTATGAATGATCATTGATCATGTGGCTGATTAGGCATACTCTTAAGCTTTTAATGTTCATTATGATTGGCAATACTCTTATACCTATGAGTTATACTGCTATAACTGATTATGTATGTGTATGAAGCATGTTGGCTTGTTTTATGTTCTGTTTAGAAGCTAGAACTGATTGAGTTTGTGTATGAATGTTCATTGGGCATATAGCTGATTAGTTATAGTCTAAAGCTGAAAATGTTATGAACTCGCCTGATTCCTTTTTATTTGAACATGAGTTATGCTGCTGAGATAGGTTTATAGTATACCTTCCACTTGGCTTGTTATCTGATTGAAACCATTCAAAATGGTGATGGGTTTTCGATGCTATCAGTATAAGTTATGAACTTGTGGTTAGAGCATCACAAACTTCATCACCGTGCTTACTTTTCAATGAGTACAATCCAAGTGGCAAGTATATTGTAAAGGGTTATGTATATGCATTGCTATGAATGTTCATTGGGCATGTAGCTGATTAGGCATAGTCTAAAGCTACGAATGTTCATTGTGATATGGGATTACTTTCATACCTACGAGCTATACTGCTAGAACTGATTGAGTATGTGTATGTGTGTAACATCCCTAAACCCTAACATATACATCTTCCCACATTCATATATGTTTTCATGATTGAATACATACATTTTAGATTCATCTTATTGGCATCGGAAGTTTCGTATGCATAATGCAATTATCATACGATTAGTAGACGATTAGTGTGTCATTAAGATGTAACGATTGGTTAATTGAGTTAGGACTTAAATGAATGAATGAACATGTCCTTAATTGATTAAATTAGACTTGTGGAGGGCTGGAAATGAGTTTTGTGAACAAGCACCTCACTTAAGCATGATGTCACCCAAGATTGAGACAAAATGCACCTCTTCATTTCAAATGGATGTACACAACTCATTCTTTATGCTTTCCAGCCACAATTTCGACCAAAGCTTCAGCAAACTTTCCCTTTTCATACCCTAACATCCTCCAAAGAAAACTCTTCCAATTTCTTCCATTGTCAAGCCAAACAAGTTAAGTTAGGAAGCATACTAGGTGATAGACACAACTTGAAGGAGGGCAAGGTGCAATTGAACGCACACCCGATCGTGTTGAATAGATCGAACCAAGTGCGACGGTAAGCATATTGCTTATATATGTGTATGACTGTATTGTGCCTTGTGACTTGCTGAGTGTGAGATGTGGTTGAATCTGATGTGAATGATGTGGATAATGTTTGAGTGTTTGTGATACGTCATGATTGATAAGAAAGTGATATGATTGAGTATGTTGCAGTGTTATGAGTGAATACGGCATGTTGAGCCTTGTGCACATTCTGGAACTGAATAATGGTTGGATTATAAATGAATATGAGCTTGCTTAGATGGATATGTGAAATGGTCCAAGTTGAGAGTGCTATCCGAATATTGTGAGCCGGAAGCACATGTGTTGAGATATATGAGTACGTGAGTTGAGTGTAACTCCTCCGTAGCACAGATGATTGTATTCCGAATTTAGTGAGCCGGAATACAGATTGGGCCCAAGGACCATTTTATATATATTATTTAAGTACAGCAAGGCCTTTCTAAAATAAGTATTACTATAATAAGTGAAACAGGTGAATAAATTCTAACTTGGTATTGATGATATATTTTGATTTGTGCTCTTTACATTACTTTTGTATACATATATGCGTAATATGATTATTGAGTAGGCAGCTCACCCCTTGCCAACAGATTTTACAGGTTAGGATGAGTTCTTCTTGCTTAAGGTCGCACCGGCAGTGTCAGTCCATTCTCATCTAAGCATTTTGGAGTCTTGTGATGTACTTTTGTTTTGTAAATCCTCTATGTAGGATAATGACTTAAACGTGTATTGTAAATGCTTTCTCTTATGTATAATATGTAAAGTTTATATGAGATTGAAGTTTATATGATTGCGAATTGAAAGCATGTCTCTAACTGATATTGTGTGAGATATCATGTGATCCAAGTGAGGGGGTTACATTTAGTGGTATCAGAGCGGGTCTACTTTCCTAAGGATTAGGTTGTGTATGACTTGTTTTGGATTCCTAGGTTAAGACCACATAATCATATATTTTCTTATTCTAAAGCATGTTGACATGGTCATGTTTCATGTAGGGTTATGGAGTCTAATGGTGAGAATGGACAATCCGGTAATGTGTCTAGTCATGGTTCGGTTGGTCATATTCATGAGTCTGGGGGCTCAGAACATATAGGAGCTTCAGGACATGCAGGTTATCCACAGGGTTACAACCAGTTTGAAGAAATGATGGGAATCTATTTGGCTCGAGGTCAGCCTCAACCACGTGTTCAAGCTCGTCGAGATGCGCCAATCTTTGATAAAATTTTTGAAAGGCTTAAAAAGATGGGTGCAACAGAGTTTGAGGGTAGCACAGATCCTGATATAGCTGATAAATGGTGGGCCAAGATTGAAGATGTACTTGAGAACACAGAGTGTCGTCTGGACTCAATGGTCAAATATGTTTCTAATCTTTTCACTGGTGAAGCTTTAGAATGGTGGAGATCTATAAAAAGGACAAGAATTAGAACTGAAATAACATGGGATATTTTCAAGAAGTTGTTCACTAATAAGTACATGTCAATGATATACAAAGATAGGAAACAAACAGAGTTTTTAACCCTTATGCAGGAGGATATGTCTGTGGCTGAATACGAGCTTAAGTTTAACACCTTAGCCAAATATGCACCTGCAAATGTGGCTACAGAAGAAGCAAAATGTCGTAGGTTTGAACATGGTCTACACCCAGATGTTAGAATGGGGATTCATGCACATGAAACGAGCTTTAGATTGTTAGTAGAATCTGCACTCAGAGCTGAGGAAATTGTGAAAGATAGAGAACAACTTTTTGTAACCAAAAGGGCTAGATTTGATACAGAGGGTCAGTATAGCAGGCCAACAAAGAGAGGTGGATTCTCAGTTTCTTCTAGAGGCTATTCTCAACAATTTAGAGGTAGTAGTAGTATCCATCATGGTGGGACTAGATCACGGGGTGGATTTAGAGATGTTTTGAGTAGTGCTCCATCTGTGGGTAGTAACGGATTTTCAGGTGGTCGGTTTAATAGTGGGTATAGAGGAGGAGCGAGAACAACATCTTTTCCAGCTTGTCAGACATGTGGACGGGTACACAAAGGTGAGTGTTGGGGACCTTCCCTGGTTTGTGGCAGATGTGGCCGATCTCACACAGGAGAGTGTTATGGTTCATTTAAGAAGGGCACATGTTTTGAGTGTGGAGAAACAGGCCATTATCGTAACAATTGTCCCTTATTAGTTGATAGAGGAGAGAGAGTTCAACCTCAGTCTAATATAGGAGGTGGTGCAGCTGGAGTGGATAGAGGCAGAGGCAGAGGTCGAGGAGGAGGTAGAGGGGGTAGACATGATGCTCCTATGGGTGGACAGACACAAAATTTACCACGAAATAGAGCCTTCAATATGACGAGGGGTGAAGCTCAAATAGCACCAGAGGTTATATCCGGTACAATTTCTATCCTTGATATGTTTTGATTGACCCTGGATCCACTCATTCATACATAACACCTGAGTTTATATTGAAAACAAATGGGAAGGTAGAACCATTAGGATATGATGTGGGAGTTATCCTACCAGTTGGGAATAATGTTATTGTAAATCAGGTTCTGAGAGATTGTCCTATAAAAGTGAGGGGAAGTGAGTTCCCTATAGATTTAGTAGTTATGGGGTTTAGAGAATTTGATATTATTTTGGGGATGGATTGGCTGTGTAAATATGAAGCTAAAGTTGATTGTTGTTCAAAGGAAGTTGTGTTACATTTTAATTCAGAATCAACTGTGTTATTTGTTGGGGAGAGAAATGTTGTGCCGTCTTGTTTAATATCTTCAATTCAAGCAATCAGATGGATTAGAAATGGGTGTGAGTCATATTTAGCTCATGTTGTGGACACTAGGGAGGATGGAGGCAAATTGGAGAATATTCCAGTGGTGAGAGATTTTGCAGATGTATTCGTAGATGAACTACCAGGATTACCACCTCATAGGGAGATTGATTTTCCTATTGAGACCATGCCAGGAGTATCTCCTATATCAATTGCTCCATATAGAATGGCTCCAATGGAATTACAAGAATTGAAGAAACAAATAGAAGAACTACGTGAGAAGGGGTTTATACGACCTAGTACTTCACCGTGGGGAGCACCTGTATTATTTGTGAAGAAGAAAGATGGTAGTATGCGACTGTGTATCGATTACAGACAATTAAACAGAATGACGGTGAAAAACAAGTATCCATTGCCTCGAATTGATGATTTTCTAGATCAACTTAGAGGAGCTCGTCATTTTTCAAAGATTGATCTAAGATCGGGCTATTGGCAGTTGAGAGTTACAGAAGCTGACATACCTAAAACTGCTTTTCGTACAAGGTATGGTCATTTTGAGTTTCTTGTGATGCCTTTTGGCTTGACTAATGCTCCTGCAGCTTTCATGGCATTAATGAACAAGACTTTTCAGCCATATCTAGATAAGTTTGTTGTGGTGTTCGTTGATGATATCCTAGTGTACTCAAGGACTGTGGGTGAGCATGAACAACATTTGAGAATTGTTTTGAAAATTTTAAGAGATAATCAGATGTATGCAAAGCTGAGCAAATGTGAATTTTGGATGGATGAAGTTGTATTCCTTGGTCATGTGGTGTCAGGTGAAGGGGTTCAACCCGACCCTTCCAAAATTAAAGCTATTGATGAATGGGAACCGCCAAAGAACGTTACAGAGCTTAGGAGTTTTCTTGGGTTAGCTGGTTATTACAGGAGATTTGTAGAGGGTTTTTCTCTGATTGCAGGTCCATTAACTAAATTGCTGAGAAAGGGAGTTGTATTCCAGTGGAATGATAAATGTCACCAAAGCTTTGAGGAACTAAAGAAGAGATTGACTTCTGCACCAGTGTTAGTGTTACCTTCTGAAGGTGGTGGCTTTGTTGTTTATACAGATGCCTCGGGACAAGGTTTGGGCTGTGTTCTAATGCAAAATGGGAAAGTCATTGCATATGCTTCTAGGCAACTGAGACCTCATGAGATGAATTACCCCACACACGACTTAGAGTTGGCAGCAGTCATCCATGCATTGAAGGTATGGAGACATTACCTATATGGGGAGACATTTCAGATTCTCACTGATCATAAGAGTTTGAAGTACATCTTTACACAAAAGGAGTTGAACCTAAGACAAAGGAGATGGATTGAGCTATTAAAAGATTATGATGGTACAATAGATTACCATCCAGGAAAAGCTAATATGGTTGCAGATGCTTTGAGTAGAAAGAGTGTTGATATTGTGGCTAGTATGAAGAGTTATAGTTTGAATTCACTAGTGGAGATGCGAGCCATGGATGTGCAGTTAGAAGTAAATGAAGTAACATGTTTGATGGCTACACTACGGGTAAAACCAGATTTGAAAGAAAGGATCCAAGAAGCACAATGGCATGATCCTTATTTACAGAAAATGCGAGATCGTGTACAACAAGGTAAGAGACCTGATATTTCTGTGGAAGATGATGGGCCTATGATGATAGGTAGTCGATTTTGTGTTCCAGATGTAGCAGATTTAAGATCAGAAATTCTACAGGAAGCACATAATTCTCCTTATGCTATGCACCCAGGAATGACAAAGATGTACAGAAATTTGAGACCTTTTTACTGGTGGCCTACAATGAAGAAAGATGTATCTACTTTTGTTTCCAAATGTTTGACATGTCAACAGGTTAAAGCTGAACATCAAGCTCCCGTGGGAAAACTAAAACCTTTAACCATACCAGAGTGGAAATGGGAGAGGATCACTATGGATTTTGTGATGGGATTACCAAGAACAAGGCGTAGACACGATAGTATATGGGTGCTAGTGGATAGACTTACGAAATCTGCTCACTTTCTACCGGTTCAACAGACAGACTCGATGGATAAATTGGCTAGACTTTATGTGGAACAAATAGTGAGGTTGCATGGAGTACCTATATCTATTGTTTCAGATCGTGATCCTAGATTCACATCTAGATTTTGGGGCAGTTTACAGCACTCCTTGGGAACAAAATTGCATTTCAGTACAGCTTTTCATCCACAGACATATGGACAATCAGAAAGAACTATTCAGACCTTAGAGGATATGATGAGAGCTTGTGTTCTTAATTTCCAAGGTGAGTGGGATATACATTTACCTCTTATGGAGTTTGCTTATAATAATGGTTATCATTCAAGTATAGGCATGGCACCTTATGAGGCATTATATGGAAGACCGTGTAGAAGCCCTATATGTTGGGATGTTGAAGGAATGAGGCAATTGGAAGGACCTGAGTTAGTCCAGGAAACTGTTGAGAAGATCAATGTCATAAAGAAGTATTTAAAAGCTGCACAGGAACGTCAGAAAGCCTATGTGGATCAGCACGGAAGGGAAATGGAATATAAAGTTGGAGATAAAGTGTTTTTAAAAATATCCCCATGGAAAGGAATAGTTCGTTTTGGCAAAAGAGGGAAATTGAATCCAAGATACATCGGGCCTTATGAGATCATTGAGAGAGTTGGACCATTGGCTTATAGGTTAGCTCTACCACCAGAATTGTCTTTAATACATGATGTATTTCATGTGTCAGTATTAAGAAGATATAGATCAGACCTAAGTCATATGATTCCTGAACCTGAGATTGCAATAGTGAACACAGACTTGACTATTCGTGAGCAACCTTTAGAGATTTTGGGACGAGAAATGAAACGACTCAGAAACCGTGAAATTCCAATGGTTAAGGTGAGATGGAGTCATAATCAAACACTTGATGAGGCAACTTGGGAGGTAGAAGAAAATATGAGGACACAATATCCTTACCTATTTGAAGCTTCTGGTAAGTGAATTTCGGGGACGAAATTCTTTAAGGGGGGAAGAACTGTAACATCCCTAAACCCTAACATATACATCTTCCCACATTCATATATGTTTTCATGATTGAATACATACATTTTAGATTCATCTCATTGGCATCGGAAGTTTCGTATGCATAATGCGATTATCATGCGATTAGTAGACGATTAGTGTGTCATTAAGATGTAACGATTGGTTAATTGAGTTAGGACTTAAATGAATGAATGAACATGTCCTTAATTGATTAAATTAGACTTGTGGAGGGCTGGAAATGAGTTTTGTGAATAAGCACCTCACTTAAGCATGATGTCACCCAAGATTGAGACAAAATGCACCTCTTCATTTCAAATGGATGTACACAACTCATTCTTTATGCTTTCCAGCCACAATTTCGACCAAAGCTTCAGCAAACTTTCCCTTTTCATACCCTAACATCCTCCAAAGAAAACTCTTCCAATTTCTTCCATTGTCAAGCCAAACAAGTTAAGTTAGGAAGCATACTAGGTGATAGACACAACTTGAAGGAGGGCAAGGTGCAATTGAACGCACACCCGATCGTGTTGAATAGATCGAACCAAGTGCGACGGTAAGCATATTGCTTATATATGTGTATGACTGTATTGTGCCTTGTGACTTGCTGAGTGTGAGATGTGGTTGAATCTGATGTGAATGATGTGGATAATGTTTGAGTGTTTGTGATACGTCATGATTGATAAGAAAGTGATATGATTGAGTATGTTGCAGTGTTATGAGTGAATACGGCATGTTGAGCCTTGTGCACATTCTGGAACTGAATAATGGTTGGATTATAAATGAATATGAGCTAGCTTAGATGGATATGTGAAATGGTCCAAGTTGAGAGTGTTATCCGAATATTGTGAGCCGGAAGCACATGTGTTGAGATATATGAGTACGTGAGTTGAGTGTAACTCCTCCATAGCACAGATGATTGTATTTCGAATTTAGTGAGCCGGAATACAGATTGGGCCCAAGGACCATTTTATATATATTGTTTAAGTACAGCAAGGCCTTTCTAAAATAAGTATTACTATAATAAGTGAAACAGGTGAATAAATTCTAACTTGGTATTGATGATATATTTTGATTTGTGCTCTTTACATTACTTTTGTATACATATATGCGTAATATGATTATTGAGTAGGCAGCTCACCCCTTGCCAACAGATTTTACAGGTTAGGAGGAGTTCTTCTTGCTTAAGGTCGCACCGGCAGTGTCAGTCCATTCTCATCTAGGCATTTTGGAGTCTTGTGATGTACTTTTGTTTTGTAAATCCTCTATGTAGGATAATGACTTAAACATGTATTGTAAATGTTTTCTCTTATGTATAATATGTAAAGTTTATATGAGATTGAAGTTTATATGATTGCGAATTGAAAGCATGTCTCTAACTGATATTGTGTGAGATATCATGTGATCCAAGTGAGGGGGTTACAATGTGTATATGTATGAAGCATGTTTATGTTTTATGTTCTGTTTAGGAAGCTAGAACTGATTGAGAATGTGTATGAATATTCATTGGGCATGTAGCTGATTAGTTACATGTATGATGTTGTTGTGGGTGATGCTGCTGAGATAGGTTTACAATATATCTTCCACTTGACTTGTTATCTGATTGAAACCATTCAGAATGGTGATGGGTTTTCGATGCTATCAACATAAGTTATGAACTTGTGGTTAGAGCATCGCAAACTTCATCACCGTGCTCACTTTTCAACGAGTACAATCCAAGTGGCAAGTATATTGTAAAGGGTTATGTATGTGCATTGCTATTAACTTATTAGTTGAATACCTTAACCATGCATAAAGTGATTGGTATGTGAGTTATGTTGCCATGAAATGATTGGTATGAACTGATTGGTTAGATAGAACTATCTAGGAAGCTAGAACTCATGGGAATACTCGTATACCTACGAGCTATACTGCTAGAACTAATTGAGTATGTGTATGTGTATAAAGCATGTTGGCTCATTTTATGTTGTGTTTATGAAGCTAGACTGATTGAGTATGTGTATGAATGCTCATTGGGCATGTAGCTGATTAGGCATGGTCTAATAATATGAATGTTCATTGTGATATAGGAATACTCTTATAATGTTCATTTTCACTTGGCTTGTTAACGTACAAAAAAAGCATTCAGCATGGTGATAGGTTTATGATGCATTCAGTAGAAAGAGAGTCCTTTATGGTGACAGCATCATAAACCTCATTACCAAGTCCATTGTTCAACGAGTACAATCCAAGTGGGAGGAACATTGTAAAAGGGTCAATTTAGGCTATCTGCATGTTTTGATATGTCGATAAGATGTCTTTTGATATTACTTGAATATACATATACATACGAACTGAATAGCAGGCTCTACGTTATATTACAAAAAGGGGGGATGAGTGTTTCCTTTCGGTTATAATTGAATTTCCAAAGCTCCTTTACTATCTGATAGTAAAGGAAATTTGGAATTTGAGGAGAACCACATTTGGAGCTCACATTGCCTTTCGATTCTCCTTCAAATTCTAAATCTCCTTTCTCTTAGTCAAGATAGTTTAGGAAAATTGGAGCCCCTCATATCCACATTGCATACTCCTCAGTCCATCTCTAAGCAAGCACATCATACTCTTCCCTGTTGCTGAGGTATTGCTCAGCAACTGCTTCTTGCCCAGGAAATGGCGCCTCAATATGGGGCTGTAGTAGTAGATCATATATGTGCCACAACAGCTACAAAATGCATAGAATAATTAGATCATAAACACGACTAAGTGTTTATCAAATGAAATAGATAAATGGTGGCATATCTATACCATGGCAGTGGGAAAGGGAGGGTGAGTAAGGAGACGGAGAAGATGAATCATCTCCTGAGGAGCCACGTTAAGATGATAGATCTTATTCTGGAAGCGAAACTAAGAATAAGAAGAGACATTGATTAGTGTATGTGTATACAATGGCATGTAGGTTCATATATCTTAATGAGAAGTTAATATTACTGTTGGAGGTCTGTTTGGGAAATCCGGAGGGTAGCTGATTCTGATTTCAAATACACCCCTTTCACATGGGGTGTATTGTGGGCCTTTTATTCTGATTGACCATTTGAAGAAGTTATCATCTAGAGGACCTGTTATCATCCAATATAAGAAGAATCATTACAAATAGACAAAAGAAATTAGGAAGAGTTGAAAAACAATATATGGGTTGACATACCATCAATAGCCAGAAGCCACCCTGGGCTCTCACTGTACAGTTTCTCCATCTCAGCAATTATCTGTTGTTAAACAAGCGCAAGGTGATCCATTGTACAATGTAAGTTTTCTGGGTTGAATGTATGCACACTGAACGATTGTGATGCTTATTATTTATAGTGATATGATAGTGGTGGCTAAGTGAAAGGTCGTGAAAGGGGAAAGGTCTTTACTTAGTGCGTTTAGGGTTATGTGTAATGATGCTAGTGTATTAATGACATGCATTGGGTTTTGCAAATATCAAGACTTTAGGATTATAGGCCTAATAATGACTCCAATATATGGAGATACATCAAGATCGATTTGTTTCAGAATTTGGATATGTATTGGTTATTTTTTTTAGTTTTAATTCAGAAATGTATGTGTACAAATATAAACAAATTATGAGTATTGGTCTCTAATAAAATTAAAACCATTGATATACAAAATTTCATATTCATATTTGAGTATGTTTCATTATTCAGGTAAAAACCAGAAATTCATACGAAGAAAAAGGCAAAAAGTGACATTTTAATTTTAAAAAATGTCATTTAAACAACAATAAAAAGACATTAAAATAAACGAATCTATCATCTGAAAATAAATCCTTTGACATGATTGATTAAGACCTATGCAATCTAAAACAAGCTATAACGACAGAAATTATTATAAGAACTATCATCGCAAATTCAATATGCCAATTTCCCACACGTCAACTTGACGGTTTTAATTATTAGTATGTCATGTGATGACATTAAAGGTGACGGTAATAATAAATAAGCTGCATTATAACAAGATTAATATGACAGTACGCAAATAGGATAATGTCATGTATCGTATCTTCACATGACAGAACGTAACCGTCGTCTGAAGGTGCAACAGACGGCAGCGAGCCCCGTGACAGATTTATATCTCGCAGGACGACGGTTTTTAACAATCGTCTAAAGGGGGTTTTGGCGTAGTGTCATGTTGATTCCACTCACTTTGTTTTTGCCTATATAAGTCACATCAGAATTGTCCTTTGCATGCAACTAAGGCTCAACTTCCCTTTCTCATTGAGCTTTAAAATTTTCAAGAAATACAATGCCAAAGGGAAACTAGGTTCGGGCTCTTTGTCAATAAGGAAGGAGAGAAAAGCAAAGGTGCTTCAACCTCCTAATAGAGCACTACTTTTGACAGAGTCAGATGAGGATTGCATGCTCAACTACCTTCCATAATGCTGAGCAAAAGGCCAAATTTGCCAAATTTAGTGATATGATGTTTGGTCATGTTCGCCCAATCTGTTAGGACATCCTCAAAAGGTTGGTCTAGATGAGGAAATTCGAACTTTACTTGCCGGAGTAGGACTATAAGCATTTTCTGGTATTTCTGGGTCAGTTTACAAAGAGCTCACTCTTGAATTCTTGACAACATTCACAAACAAACCCAATGTTGAGGATCTTAATGATGATACCCATTATGTTTTTCATTTTGATGGGTATGAGATTCATGATATCTTTAAACATGTTCAAACTTTATTTAAGGGCAATTGCAGATGGAAAACAATCAAAGGATGAATACAGGAACATCTTGCAAAAGATATCAGTCGAGTTCAAGCTTAGCAATTTTGGGAAGAACTCGCTATATTAGACTTATAATCCAAGTGATTCCAAGGCTTCAAATCTTAAGCACATTGTGAGCGAGGATTTCCGTCTAGTTTCTATGATGAATATAATTACCCCGTAGCGACTGATTTAATCAAATGGACCAAAAGTCACATTCCCGATAAAATTCCATACTCGGAATCCATCCCAAAGGAGATATCAATACCTTACTTATTTTATTTGAAGAGCTATCACTTTATATCTTTGTATTATACTTTTATTGATTTTATCTTATTTTTTATTATTCCCTCCATTCCATTATATAGGTCATTCTAGCCAGGGGCGGAGCCAGGGGGTAGGGGAGGGTCTTGCTGGTCCCGTGTGATTAGTTCCAAGGGGAGGGTTAGGAACTAATATACTTTTTCGCGTTTTAATTATACTGACTTAAAATAATGCTTTGAGTTTCTTAACTCAGTTTTGGTCAGCACGGCCGAGTGAGATGTAAGACAGCTTTAGTCAAAGCTGACTACAACTGTTTTACTTGTGAGTTGGGAATTGACACTTTGAGGTCAGCTTCCAACTCAGCACTTTGATTTACTCAGTGTCAGCTTAAACAATTTATGTACTGAGTAAATATAGCAAGCAACACATACAGATATATAATGAGAGAAAGGGTTAGAAATAACTCAGCAGACTTATCCTGGTTCGGCCTCTCCGCCTACGTCCAGTCCCCAGAATCCTTCCGGGCTTTTTCAATCCACTATCGAGCTCTTTAAAGGTAGAGCACAAACCGTTTACAAGGCAGTTGAATATGCAAGAGTACCATCCTCTATTCGTCTACTCAACTCTACTAAGCGCTACAACCCAGCACTTAGATTTTCTCTACCACTGAGTACTTAAAACCGAGTACTCAGCACCACGCTCTCAATTTTACAATTGATAAAAATTTGTTCTTTTCTCAGACAAAGAACACTTTAGATGATTACAAAATCAATCTAGCTTTTACACAGAGATGGAAATTTGGTGTAAGATCTCTTTCTTGTTTTGATGTGCTTTGTATGTATGTTATTTTTCTCTTGCAATTCGGCAAAGGATCCAAGAATGAACTTGTCCTTTTATAGTTGAAATCTGAAGACTAAATCATTTGAATTTGGATCTATCCGTTGGATTCAAACGACTCTTCATGCGACAATGTTCTGGTCAGCTTCAGATTTGCACACCAATCTTGTCGTCTGAATTTGGCAGGCGTCAGGCTTGTCTTCTTCCCGCAGGTTTGTCTTCTAGTGCCAGTTTCGTCTTTTAGCTAGAGGACAGTTGACCCATGCGTCTCGAAACTATATCCTTGCATGATTCCAAAGCTTCTGAATTGGCGCAGATCACTGTCGGATCTTGTCTTTTAGCAAACGGATCATTGGTGCTGTCCTGAAGAGCACTCGGCTTTACTTTGGTAGCCGTTGGCTTTGATCGTTGCTATTTACGATACTGAGTTCCTTTTTACTCAGCTTCCATGGTCAGCTTCGTTGTGCAAGATATTGTTCTAAAGAAGACTTTTCCGAGTTAAGTTTTCCTTAGCTTTTGTGGTCAGCTTCATTTGCAAGTTTCAGTTCTGAAGAAGACTTTCCTTCTTTCATACTGAGTTATACTTTACTCAGCTCGTGCTATGTTATCATGCTGACTACGTGCTGTCTTACTTTGATTCTTGTTCTTATATATATATTTTTATTCTCAACATTGAACAAACACATTAGTACAATTAAATCAAAGCACATAAATTTAATTGTCTTAATCATGGATTAACTTAAATAATTTTGTCAAATCAAAATCATTTAGAAAGGTGTTTCAACAAACTCCCCCATTTTGATGTTGGCAAAATATTTAATTATGGAACTCAGTTTTGAGATTCCCCATGATTGAGTTATCTTTCATTCTTCTGAAGTTACTCCCCCGTAAGGGTTGCATCCATTGACTTAACTCTAAACCTTCTAAGATTTAATCGAGTAAAAGGTAAGATATGCCTGTACTGACTTAGTTCAATTTTAGACCTTCCAAGATCTAATTCAGATGAACCTAGGTCAGCTTTCAGAAGAATTCAAAATTTGGAACATATTTTTACTCAGTTTGATACACGGTCAGTTTAGGTATCAGAGTTATGAAGGATTATTTCAGAGCTTATTGAATCATGTATCAGAGCAAATGAAAGGATGTATCAAAGCTAATATGTACTGAGTATATTTTACTTGTATGTCCCTTCTTAGTTTTGTTTGTTTGTTCACTTAAGACATATCAGCATATAGCACAACAAGTAAGCATCGCATATAGATAAGTCAGTTTTGAATGAAAAAATGCTTAAAATAGATAGATTGTCAGCATACAAAATACGAAAGAACATGTCAGATAAACTACAAGTCAATTACTAAAACTAGACAGTCTATTTCTTCCTGTTGACTTGAGCTTGGTGAGCAGGATTAACTTTGCCTTTTCTTTTGGCAGTTCTTTGTTGCTGACTGCCAGAAGCTTCCCCCATTTGCTGAGTTCCATCAGCTTGTTCTTTCTCCCCCGTTTTGCCAGCATCGGGTTGAGGAGGAGAGAAGGTGTCGTTAATAATAGCACGAGTTAGTTTTGCTGAGTATGCTTGGAGTTGACTCGTACTCAGCTGAAGACCGTCAAAAACTACCACGCCATCATCCAGAGTGGAGGCAGGGATTCGAATAGAGGCACTGAGCATACTTAGAAGATACTCTTGTGATTTCCCGATCCATGTGATGGTGTCAGTCATCTTGGCATAAGCTTGATGATACATCTTGAGCAGAGCTGAATCATAGAACTGGCGTTGGGCATTTGTGGCTTGGGAGTATTGCAGAATTTCATTAGTCTTCACCAGGTCAGTGTCCATTTCTTCTTTACTCAAGTTGAGTAGACGAACAACTTCACTAATTTGCTCAATGGAATACTGGGAGGAGGAGGAAATTAATTCACGAGCTCTGGTCAGCTCAGAGTGTAGCTGGGTGAAATGTTGATTAACCTCAGCAGAGGTTGCATAAGTTGAGTTTACAGCTGAAAGGTTGTTGATTTGTCCATGTAGGGAATTTATGTGGTTCACCATCATCAGCTGGAGTTCAACCAGCTTCGTTATTGCGTCTTGCTTGGGTTGTTGAGATTGAAAGATTGTCATGACACTTAGTAAGTCTTTGAGACTCTTGATTTCAGATAGAAGCTGAGTGACAGAAGATATGTGTTGAGGCTCAACATGAGTAGACCCAGCAGCATCAGCATGAGCTTGGTTAAGATCCTAGAGGAGGGATTGAGCTGACTCAATGATTCTGCGCCCAGACTCAGTTGTATTCAGGTAAGCATAAGTTGCATCAGGAGTTTGCTCAGCGGCCAGAATTTGAGTAGCACCAGATGGTGGAGGAGTATGGTGCTTTCCAGAACCAGATGGGCCAGCTTGGTCAATAGCTGGACTTTTGTTCAGGTCAGCATTAGGAACTGACTGTTCATCATTCTGCAAAACAGGATTAGGAAGAGGTGGATCGGCAGGGATATTGTCCTGCTCAATATTGGTCTGAAGTTGAGTTGGTGCAGGAGGAGGCACTTCAGAGCCAACTTGGGTAGGATTTTCCTTTGCTCACTCATTGTCTTGAGCAGCTTGGACTTCGAGCTCTTGCTCGGCAGGAATTGGATCTTCAAGAGTCTTGGCTTATTCCTCAGCTTGAGAAACAGTGGCTTGCTTTTCTTTAAATTTGTCCAGAGTGGGCTCAATGACGGTGGAGAAGAATTCAAACTAGAGTCCTGTCAGATTAGTTATTGGTTCTCTGAGTGGTGAATCATCCACCAGGTCTAGAGAGTTGGACTTTTGAGCCTTACGTTTGAAACGTTTCTCAGAACTGACCTTGTTGGTTGGAGGTGAGGGGTCAGCAGCAATAGAGTCAAAGGACTCAGACGAAGAGTTTAACTCTAGGGCAGCATTAAGATCCTTGATTGCTTGAGCTTTCACTGTTAGATCAACTTGCTGTTTAGTTGGCTCAGCATCAACCGACTTTGTTTGCATAGCAGCAACATCATCATCTTGTTCATCATCAACATTAGCTGTTCTCTTAGCATCGAACTGACCTCCAAAATCTCCCAGTTCATCTTCCTGTTCAGTAGGGGTTTTCTCAAGATCAATCTCTTGACTTCTCATAAAGTGGGAATCGTCAGAGACGACGAAGTCAAGAGGTGCAACATCAATCGGGTTCAGATCAGATGTTTTCTTCTTCTTCCTTAGTGGTGTCTCCGGAGCATCCTCACTTTCTTCTTCCTCAGGCTCAGCAGCCCTTTTTCCTGCTAACTTAGCTTCCTCAGCAGTAGCTTTTTGGGCACTTGAGATAACCCGAATTTTCTTTGGAGCCGTGTTGATATCCTTAGCGGCATGGTCAGCTTTTCTCTTTTTATCCTGTCTTGTGCGGTCAGCAGGAGGTTTCACCACAACTTTCTTTCCCTTCTTGGTTGGCACATCCTGTGCTTCTTCAACCGCAGCCCCTTTTCCTTTCTTTGGTACGATAGGTTGGTCATAGGCCAGTCCGAATAGAATGCCGGCAGTAATCTCCGTACCCCGGACTTGAATTTCCTCTGCCAAGCTTACTCGGTGGTCTTGGAGAATTTTTGTAATAAGGGATCCCAGCCTGAGTGTCCCAGTGCTCCGTTGAAATGCATCGATAAGAAAGACGAGCATATTGAGTGGTTGGTAGGTCAGCATGTGCCATATGAAGCACTGCTCGAAGTTGGATGCGGAGGATTGGGAGTTGACCTTAGGGAATAAGAAATTGGCCAGGATATAGTGGGCCATTTTTTTTATTTTGACCCATACAGGTGCTAGCAATTTCTCCTTTGTGATCCTTCGGTTTATAGAACTCAACGGGGTAGTCAATCTTACCGGAATCGTTTGTGGTTCGGAGTTCGGTTCCCTTATTCTTCAGTTTGAACAGTGTAGCGAGATAGGGAGGATTGACAAAGATTTTCTTTCCCTTGACCTTGGTCACCATGTAGTCACTGTCATCATCAGCAGCTTTTAGGTTAGCGTAGAATTCCCTTACCAACTCAGGATAGGTGGCTTCACGGATAGAAAATAGCTCACTCCAGCCATTTTTGGAGATCCATTCGCAAAAGGGTTGTTCAGCTTCTACAAACCCCTTAGAGAACCAGCGAGAACGATCGATCTTCCAACCCCTTACGCTATTAAAGGCTGGAGAATAGGTTCTTTCCCTTTGTTTCTTTTCCTTCTTTTTCTTCGCCTGTTTGGATGGTGTCGCTTGGTCAGCTTAGGTACGTTGGCTGGAGGTGCTGACCTTAGCTTGGTCATCCTTACCATGACCTTGAGACTTGGTGGGAGTCTTGTATAATTCCTGCTGAGCAGGAGATGGAGGGTTTTCGTCGGAGCGATTTTGGTCGTAATCGGCACCGGAGATGTTCTGAGAGTCCGACATGATTTTCCCAGGGATTTTTGAGAGAATTTGAAGCTTTAGGGATTTAGAGAGAGAGAGAGATGGAAATCAATTGCCAGAGATTTCAGATGTAAAAAGATGTGAGTGGGAATTCGTCCACTATTTATAGGGGTGTCGAGTTGATCTGATACGTTGGAGTAGCCGTTTTACCTCGAGATGATCAAACGACAATAGTTTGGCATTTATGACATGTTCGGCGCATTTGTTTTCTAATTATTGCACCTACGTCATCCTAGGTGGCTATTTAATGCGCGTGTGCTAGCATTTATTGTGCAATAGGATTTTACTCATCATTTGGAATTCCGAACGTTTGAGATGCTGAGGACTTAGTTTTACGTAGAAGAAATTTTCATACACAGTAACTTAACCTATAGTAATCACATAGCATGTATGTCAGGTCAGCATAAGGTGATTCTATGTTTATTCGAGTTGGCTCAGTTTAAATAAGTTACTTAGCATGCAATAACTACTCAGCATATAGTATAATCACTCAATATTGATTTAGCAAACATTATTGAAGAGGATTACACATACCGATAGCTTCCCTTAGTATGCTGAATTGCTCACGAGCCAAAGGCTTAGTGAAGATATCCGCAAGCTGTTCATCTGTTGGTACGTAGGTCAGCTTGATCTCACTCCTGAGTACATGATCTCTGATGAAGTGATGCCTTATGCTGACATGCTTCATCCTGCTGTGTTGGATTGGATTTTTGGATAGGTCAATAGCGCTTTTGTTATCGCATTTGACTTCAATTGTTTCTATTTTGACTCCGTAATCCTCAAGCTGTTGCTTAATCCATAGGACCTGGGCCACACAGCTTCCAACAGCAATGTACTCAGCTTCAGTTGTAGACAGGGCAACTGATGACTGCTTCTTGCTGAACCAAGATACTAGACAGCTTCCAAGGAAGTGACACCCTCTAGAAGTACTCTTACGTTCTAGCTTATCCCGTCCATAGTCAGCATCAGTGTATCCAATGAGTGTGAAGTCATTTGAGGTTGGATACCACAATCCTGCATTAACTGAGCTCTGCAAATATCTAAAAATTCTTTTCACAGCTATAAGGTGTGATTCTCTGGGGTCAGCTTGATATCTAGCGCAATAGCATACTGAGAGCCAATCATACCTCGATATAACTTGCTATCTACTGACTTACCTTTCTCATCCGTGCACAGGACAGTGTCAGTACCCATTGGGGTTGATATGGGCTTACAATCTTCCATATCGAATTTCTTTAACATTTCTTTGGCGTACTTAGACTGACTAATGAAGATGTCATTCTTCCCTTGCTTGATTTGAAGTCCAAGGAAGAAGTTGAGTTCGCCCATCATAGACATTTCGAACTCAGTTTGCATCTGTTTACTAAATTTTTGCACATAGATTCATCAGTGGCACCAAAGATTATATCATCTACGTAAATTTGTGCCAGCAGGGTATTTTTACCCCTTTTCTTAATGAACAAGGTTGTGCCAGCTTTACCTCTGACATAGTTCCTGGTCACCAGGAAATTGGTCAACCTCTCATACCAAGCACGTGGTGCTTGTTTCAGGCTGTATAGGGTCTTCTTGAGTTTATAAACGTGGTTTGGAAGTTTTGGATCTTCAAACCCAGGAGGCTGACTAACATATACCTCTTCGCTTATAAAGCCATTAAGAAATGCACTTTTAACATCCATTTGATATAGCTTGAAATTCATGAAACTAGCATATGCACATAATATACGTATAGCCTCTAACCTAGCTACGGGTGCAAAGGTCTCACCATAGTCAATGCCCTCTTGCTGACTATAGCCTTGGGCTACAAGTCGGGCTTTGTTCCTGACTACATTGCCTTGCTCATCTAGTTTATTTCTAAAGACCCACTTAGTTCCTATGGTCTTTTGATTCCTAGGTTTTGGTACTAAATCCCATACCTCGTTTCTTTTGAACTGATCAAGCTCCTCTTGCATAGCATTGATCCAATGTTCGTCGTGCTCAGCTTCTGAGAAGTTCTTTGGTTCATGTACTGAGACGAATGCAACATTGCTGAGATATTTTCTAAGCTGATCTCTCGTCATCAGCTTGTTTTCAGCAGCATCAAGAATGGACTTCTCTGAATGTCCTCTTGGAATTTTGGTTTCTTTGGGCAATGTTGAGTTGTCTAGAATAGGTGTTTCTACAATATCTGCAGGAGTAGATTGGTCAGTAAAGGTAATTTCGGTTTCGTGTTTACCTTTGGTTAGTCCTTGTACTGATGACTCAGTGGCTCCATTTTGGTCAGCGGAAGCTAAGCTTGGGTCATCTTCGGCGGACTGAGTTGTCTTTCCTGTAGGGTCAGTTTCGTCGAACTCAATATGTAAAGATGATAAGTGTCTATTTCAGCGATAAAATACCCACTTATTATGCTATTTGTTAGCCGGTTTGATTGTTATCACGGGGTTTATTGCTTGTTTTGTGTATTATGCCTCTACAGGGACTTATTATGAAGAAAGGAGCTGAATTGGGGCTATTTGGAGCTAATTTGGCTAAAGATAAAATCTGGAGCTGTTTTAAAGACCTGAAGTCGAAGCTGGGAGTTAGTCTTGCCCAAGACTAAGAAGCAGGCGGACATAAATCTTTCCAAATATGTCAAGTGCGAATCTGTTCAAATTTATCACGTTTTCAGATGTCTATTAAGGAGTTTTGAGCCTACAAATCAGGAAGGAAGAAGTCAAGTAGTATTAGGAAGTTAGAATATTTATTTTTTATAATTAGCTAGTATTTATCTCCTAATTAGGGTTGGAGAACTCCTATAAATAGGAGAGGATCTATCTCTAATGGGAGTTCGGTTTTAAATTCAGTTTTACATTCAGTAATTTTCATTCCGTTTTTAGTTTTTAGGTTTAGATTTTATTTTTATTTTGTTCTCTCTTTCACAAGAGAGAAAGGTTGTCCTCCATGGCTATTCATAGCTAAACTTCTATTTTCAGTTAAGGGTTAATTCAAAGGAGGTTTTCTTCATTATTGTGAGACTGTTGTGCTTTAATTCTTATCTTACCGCTTATTTGTTCATTGCATTTTAGGGATTTATTCTCAATTGATTATTCATACTTTGAATGATAATTGCAGGTCATTCTTTGAATTGGATTGTCATACGGCTGAATTGGCAAAGTTAGAGTTTTACCTAAACGAACCAATCATAGTAGCAATTGATAATATAAATTAAGTTAGTTTTGTATTTGAAAGAATAGATTCAGATTTGACAACCTGAGATTGTCTTTCATGTGACATTAATACAAAAGTAATTGGGTTTATTTGAGTCGAATGAACAAATAACTTAGTTTCTGAATCGTCTACGCTGAGTGTCAGTTGGCTAAGATCGGGTTCTTCTAATTCATAAGGCTGTCAATAGATTGAATCTTGACCGCTGAGGCTGGATTATTTATTGATTAGGAACTAGTTATTTGCCGTGCTTGACTAGTTTAATATTAAGGAAGAATACTCCAAACTGATCTGGTATGTGTATAAGAGTCTATTTTATCTGTCAATGATCAAGACTAATTGAATTCCTTGCCTGAGAACCCCTTAGTTGAAATCTTCTTTATTTATTATATTCAACTTCAATTTTGATTTTGTTATTTCTGTTAACTTAGTTCATCAATCTACTCAAAACCCCCCATTTTATTTTACTTGTCTTTTTGGTTATTAATTTAGTTAAATCAGTACTAATCCTTTGGGTTCGACCTTTGCTTACCCTTGTGTAAGCTGGTAACTAAGGGCTATGAAGTTATATTTATTTTTAGTGGATTCGACACCCATCAACAGACTCTTCTACAACCTGAGTTCGCTTATTATACACCCTATATGCTTTACTGTTAGTTGAGTACCCGAGAAAGATCGCTTCGTCAGCTTTAGCATCGAATTTAGCAAGGTTTTCTTTTGTATTGAGTATAAAGCATTTGCACCCAAAGGCACAAAAGTAGCCAATGTTGGGCTTTCGTCCTTTCCAAAGTTCATAGGGGGTTTTCTTAAGAATAAGTCTAACTAACGCCCTATTAAGTATATAGCATGCTGTGTGGACAGCTTCACCCCAAAAATACTTTGGAAGCCTGTTTTCGCTCAGCATTGTCCTAGCAATTTCAACTATTGTTCTGTTCTTCCTTTCAACAACCTTATTTTGTTGAGGCGTTCTAGGTGCAGAAAAATTATGGTCAATGCCACTGACTTCACAGAATTCGTCAAACTGTTGGTTTTTGAATTCTCCCCCATTATCACTCCTTATATGAGCTATTCTTAGATCTTTGTCATTTTCAAACTTTTTAATCAATGTTGTGAACATCTCAAATTTTTCATCCTTGCTACTCAGCAAGATGATCCAAGTATGCCGAGAGAAATCGTCTACAATGACTAAGGAAAATTTCTTACCTCCCAAGCTGAGTGGCTGGACAGGTCCGAAAAGATCCAAATGTAGTAATTCCAATGGTCGCTTGGTTGAGACAATGTTTTTACTTTGAAAAGACTTTTTCGTTTGTTTGCCTTGCTGACAAGCATTACATAATTGATCTTTTTCAAATTTAAGTTTGGGCAATCCCTCAACTAATTGCTTTCTTGCTAATTTGGCAAGGAGGTCCATGCTTACATGATCAAGTCTCATATGCCATAGCTAGGAGTTATCCTCCTTTGACACTAAGCATATATTTTTAGAAAACTGATTTTCTAAACTCAACATGTATACATTGTCAACACGAGGGGCAATTAAAATTAAATCGTTTGTTTTTCCCTTGAGTATCCGACACTGAGTGGCATCAAATACAACCTTTCTACCGCTGTCACACAGCTGAGCTACGCTTGTAGACACCGGGGTCGGAGGACCGATGAAGAAAAATTATAAAAAGGGATCTGAATCAGTCGATTAAAATAAATGAAGAGTCAATAAAAATAATAAATAAAAAACGTTGTTCAAAGGAACCGTGGAGACCGGTTTGATCAAATTCGGAAATCGAATCGAGATGACGGGCGAATCGGTTCCGCGAATGAAATCTTAAATCATTTCGCCAAATTCGGAGTATTTCATTATTAATAAAATCTCGGGTCGATAGGGGTTTTGTTTTAGAATTCGAACAATAAAAAATTAGTTTTGTAAAAAGATCGATGTTGTAAAAGCTAATTTTATAAAATCGGTGTTGACGAAAATCATTTTTGATAAAAATCATTTGTGGATTTTAGTTAAGTTTAGGTGTATTTTTATTTATTTAAATATTTTTATTTTTTATATACGACTCGGGGCTGCCATTTTCGTCACGGGTCGTTGGACGGCCCGTGACGGGGGCTGGGCCGCCCAAGGCCCAGCCCCATGGCACTTGGCTTCGGCCAAGTGCATTTTGCTACACTTGGCCGAATGCCAAGTGCACTAATATTTATTAAAAAAATGTAAAATACAATAAATGAAATTAAGCCAAATTAGCTTACCCTTGGCTCCAAGTCAAGGGTAAGCTAATTTAGCTTTGCTTGGAGCCTACCCTTGGCTCCAAGCCAAGGTATCTTAATTGTTAAGGCTCCATGCCTATAAATAGGATGGAGCCTAATGCATTAGGAAATGAGAAAAATGAGACCCGAACCCCTGGAGAATTTCACCGAGACCCGAATTCGCCCAAAAATTCAAAAAACACAACTCTAAAACACAATCAATCGACTGATTTGGAATCCGTTACCAATCAAGAGGTAACAATCTGAGGAACTAGACCCGTTTATTCTTTCATTTTTTTTCTTTGTTATTTAGATCTCTTCATTTATTATTTATTTTTCCATTTTCATTGTTTAGATTTGTTGAATCAATTTCTGTTTTTGCTTAATAATTTTTTTTGTTTTGGATTTGAAATAAAAAACTTCGTTTTGGATCCCAATACGAACCGTGACCCGATTTAGGGGTAGTTCGGGAGTAAAACGTCGTAGATCCGTTATTTATAGATGTTTTTTTAAACTGTTTTTGGGAATAAAACTTCGTTTTGAGGTTCCCCATTACGAACCATGACCCGATTTGGGTAGTTCGGGGATCAAAACGATGAAATAGAGTAGATCTAACAAGTTTTGACAAATCTGAAAAAGGGAAGGACTGATCTTGAATTTTGGCATTTTTTTTGGTTGTATTGTTTATATATATATATATATATATATATATATGTATATACGTATATGGAGGTAGGTAATAGGATTTTATTTATGTTTATATAGCTTTATGTATGGGTTTCATGGGGGTTAGTATTTTTGGTATCTTTTTCTAATTCTTCACAAAACCAGGGATTGATCTGACGTTTTCCACTTTCGTTTCCTTTATATATACGTACATATACATGTATTGGGCCATATTTTATTATTTTATTTGTGGGTGTTTTAGTGTATATATTTATATCATGTATGGGTGTAGTTATATTATTATTTTTTGATATTTTTACTGATTTTTAGAGATGCAGGGACTGATTGGGATTTTTTTGCACTTTATGGGTTATGGGTTATTTATTAATTTTAGAGTGTGTTTTAATGGGTTTAAAGGGTGAATATATATATATTAGGGTATTATTTGGTATTTTTAATCTCATTTATATATATATATATATATATAATTAGTTTTTTACTCCATTTTAATCGTTTAGGACGTATGGGTATAATAGTTATTTTCCTTATACATATATGTATATGTTTACTAAGTATTTTCCATCCTTTGGGTATGTATATATATATTCTTAGATATTTTAGGATAAATGATTTTTGGGTGGACATGGTGACTTTATGGTTGCATTTTAGTGGTTCGGGATATTAATGGATTAAGTCAGAAAGGGAAAAGGAGATAATAAGTAAGGAAGTTTTAATTTGGTTTCTCATAATCAAAAGCATTTTTAAATATTTCCAAATATAATCAAAAGTTTTGATTTCTTATTTTTTATCTTCAAACGAATTCCGAAAATCTCACATTTTAAAACTTTAGTCCATTCCAACGGTGGACTAGGCGAACATGTAAATAAAAAGGTTTCCTTAATTAAAATTTTCTTTCCTAATGTAAATAAAAGAGGTTTTTGACTTGATTTCCCTTTCAAAGTGATTTTGTATAAAAATAAATGGACTTGTATGCTTAATCACGTTTTCGGTTGAATGTGCATTTGTCACGTTTTCAAGCACTCGAGTCGTTCCAACGGCGATTCGAGTGAAAAGCATGTAAATTAACGGGGTTTTGAAACGTACCTAAATCGTTCCAATGGCGATTAAGGTACGAACTATGTAAATAAATTCGTTTTTGGGGAGTGAGATTAGTATAGATTTAATGTATGATATAAAGCATAACTCGCATTGTAAATAAATTAATTCTTTCCTCTACCTCCCTCTTTCTCCCATATACTTTAAATCTATGCAAAATGAGTGATTCTTTACCAAAATGGCTTCAAATAACATGCTCAAAACGGTTTTCAAAGCGAGAAAGAAAAGGTTTCAAATGAATTTTAAACTTAAAGAAATATGCGATTAGTCCGTTATCGCCTAACACGCTAAGTAGGAGGCCGGTGGTTCATAACTGGGCGATGTCGAGGTGCCTAGTAGCCTTTCTCTGGAAAGGAACTAGCCTTCTCGGCTCGTACCTAAGTTTCCCGAACCCTCACCGGTCTCCCGCAAGAGATCGGTGTTCATTTTCCATTCGTGGGTGACGACTCTTCCATACTCCGAGCTTCGGCCCTGCCGAGCAGCTTGATTCCGCGATTGGTTGCTTTCGGCACCAATCACAACATCTGTCGTCAACGGTGTCCACCCCCCGGTCCGCCCGGGCGAGGCCGCGGCACCTACAAGTGGCGACTCTGCTGGGGAAGCGAGAAATTTGATTCCGAAAGGCGTGTATTAAGCCCTTAACGGGGACGGATCGTATTATTTCTTTTCGTATGCATTCATAAGCATTATTGCAAACCTTTTGGGTAATTTTCGTGAAACCTCTAGCGAGAGTCCATTCATCGCTCGAAAGAGGCTAGCGTAAGTTCCCCCTTACAGTAAGGCGCCAAAGGGTCCCCATCCATTCGTTAGGGGCGAATTTGTGCGGTCCTGTGAGGTCCCGCGATCAGCCGTGTCAGCATATAGTAGCCTTAGAAGTTTCCATAGGATTACCCGTTACCATTTTTGATGTGATAAATGAATCAATTCGTGTTTTCAAATTGCCATGATACGTGTCTAATCCTAAACTATGTAAAGAAATGAAACGATACGTTAATATATACTCTTGAACCGATATATAAACTACCCCAAAACATCAAAACGATTCGAACTAAAGACGACTTAATCATCTCGTATGAATGAACTTGCGTGACCCGCCTGGTCCCTTTCCGTGTCCCGAAGAAGGCACAAGTTCAGGAAATGCGTTATGATATAAGCACGTATTAGTACAAGTCGGTTTGGTACTAAAGATAGTTATATCTCAATTCAAAAGACTATATTAACGGTAGCCATTATTCACATTCTTTAATACGTTGGGATGAAGCGAGATTGTGACAAAATGAAACGAAGAACATTTCTGTTTTGAACGACCTCGTTGTAACGTAAAGAGTTTCGTAAACGTCGCCTGTCCCTTCTGAATAAAAAATGAACTCTTACGTTATACCTTGCGTTGTTCTCAAGAGAAATGGACATATCCGCAAAAGTGACTAAGAAAATAAAAGAAAAAGAAAAATAAAAACGACCAAAATCATTCCGTATCTACGATATATGTCAATCCCGAGAGTAGTTAAAGAAAATGAACCAATGCAGTTGAATACGTGCCTCGAACTGGTATATACGCCGTTTAAAATCACGAAGCCGAATTGAGCTAAACTGTATAATTGCACCATATGGACGAGACTGTGGGTTTGACTAATGGCTCGATCATTTCGACCGTTACCAAAACTACAAGAAATATGGCCCGATCTGCGTGTTTTCTTAACTCGTGCCTAAATGAAAAATAACGGTAATATCCCTGCTTCGAATAAGCATGCGATTAAACGAAACGTTGATTTTCTATAACCACGCTAGGATGATATATCCCGTAAATTGGAAGAAATAAAGAGTTGTTATTAGCCGAAAGATTATCGTGCGCTCAAATAAGACTCGCCGTCTTTTCACGTAGCTAAAACGAGCAAGCGGATTCTTGACGCTAAAAACAAACACGATACACGATGAGTCCGTTCCCTAAAAAAAGGGTGATTTCATCACTAAACAAACACGTGGTTGCATCTCTCGATAGATCCAAAGGATCCCGTTGTAATCCAAAAATCGAGACACGAACCCACGCGAATAAAAGGGAACGAGTCATTGTCAATAACGAACGATTGAACTGAAAAGATAACTCGTACCATGTCTAAGATCCGAGATGCGCTCAAAGGGTGTCAAAACCCGAACTAATGCATCTCGCGAAATAACGAAAGACAAGTTATTCGAAGGGACAATCCAGTTGGTCGATATCTTAGTCACCGAACGTTGATACGTCAAAACAAACTGTATTGTCTGATGGATGATTTACCTTTTCTGCAATAATCGACGGCATCACGCATCCTCTGGACCACGATGTGAGCCCATACCAAAATCCTAAGAAAGAGACTTGGACCAACGAGTGTGTGGAGGAATAAGGATGGAAGAGAGATAATGTGATGATTGTGATTATTATTTAACGTTTTCTTTCTCTTATCGCGATCTAATTACGCGTTATGTACGATTTTTGCTAACTAGTTTGTTCGTGTGAATTTATATCTGGTTGTACATCAGTCGAGTCAGATTTTAGTCATAATGCATCCTATGCTTAGCGAATCATTGCAGTCATACCATATAGAGTGTCTCATGCTAACCGAATTGCGTGCAGCTATTATAGGTTTTGTAGACTTAGGACGTATTTATTAGGAATGTGAGAAAGAGTCGACCCCAGCGTTGCGTGTTCATTAGGAGGCATACCAGTTATGTCGTCACGTATCCCACATGTCTTTGCCTTGTCGTACATGTGTTTTGGGACGTATCCTATGTGTCCCTGGCATGGCTCGTGCGCCTTTACAGTGTCGTTTGTATGCTAGCTAGGAGGCATGTCCGTTATGTCGTGACGTATCCTATGCGTCTTCGCCTTAGCATACTGTACGTATGGTAGCGTACCTCGTACATTTCTCCAGTATCGTAGGCACTATTCAGAAGGTACAACCCTCATGTCATGATGTATCCCCTACGCCTTTGTTTTGGCATACCCCGTATGTCGCGACACCTCCCAATATGTCCTTACCCTGTCAAGAGGCGTACTGTTCTCTTGTGACGTATCCCCTATGTCCTTACTGCGTCATGTCATCACGCATCCACCTGTCGGGAGTCCCACCTGTCATATGGTGACATATTCCTTGCGTCTTTACTTTGTCGTACCCCGTAAGACGTAACGCACCCCATACATCTTCCATTAATCCTTCAGACACCGATCAAGAGGCGTACTTGTTATGACGTGACGTATCCCAGGCATCTTTTCGCTGTTGTGCCTCGTATATTGTGACCCATTCCTTATGTTGCTACCATGTCATTACACACCAGTCAGAAGGTGTACTATGTGTGTCATGACACAGCCTGTACACCTTCGCCTCATTCCTGGCACCGAGCAAGGGGCATGAGCTTCATACCCTGTATGTCATGGCGTATCAGGTGCTTTTTCACCATGTTATATACGTTAGACGAAAGGCATACCATTTGGGCTGTGACATTTTCCCTATGTCTTCGTCGTGTTATACTCTGTATGGGATACGCCGCGCACATCTGTATCGTCCTGTTTATACCATTAAGGGGTATACCCTATGCATCGTAACATATCACATGCGTCTTTGCCACTATGCTTAAGTTATCCGGAGACGTGTCCCATGTGTCACAACGTACTCCGCCTCCCTCTATCATGGTTAGGAATACTGGTCGTTAGATATGCATCCTTGCCAGATCCAAACTGCTTGGTGGTCATACCTCGTTTGTCATAACATTCGCATCGTGGGGCAAATTTCGTTCACTTTCTGCATGGTCGACTCGAGACATACTATGTGTGTCGCCACGTCGCTGACAACTTATCGATAGTTCAAAAAAAAAAACATTGTCACGACATTGGTTCCCCCGAGACTCGAATTAACCATTCGTCACATGTCTCATACCCGTCCTACTTACGCCTCAAGACATACCATGTATGTCGCTACACTTTAGCCAACACATCTCAAGATTATGACTGGTAGTTTGGACTCAAATGGAATCATGATCTCCCGGGTCGTCGTCACCTCCCTTTCGTATCTCAAGACATACCCAGGTATGTCGCCATGCTATACACAATGCCCATGTGATTCCAAATTACGTCGTTATATCATCCGTGCCTCTCATCTCATAGGTCGTCATCATGACCTTCGTACGCTAAGACATGCCACGTATGTCGGCGCTCCGCGCACCTATACTCTAAAGTTACGTGGTTGTAAGATCGGAACCTTAGGGTCGAGTGAACTGTTTCACACGAATCTCACTTACCTGTCGTCATTCGCATCCGGGGGATGTAGTCTATACATAGCACCTCCGTATTTCAGAGTTGTGGATAATGCCCTGAGCTCCAAAACGAACCCTTAACTCGTGTGCCCCGTGTACCTTTAGGTGTGCCCCGTGGGTCGTCATGGTGCCCCCTCGTATTTACATCGTCCCACTGTCCGGACTCCAGGTTCACATTGACCCTCAGGCGCACGTTTCATACGAAGTCATCGCGTCACATCCGCACTTTAACTGGCGCCTTATGTGTCACCTCGTCACATCTAGTAAATCCATGCGTCATTGTACTAACCTCTTAGCTAGTAGGTCATCCTCATGCCCCATTGGTACTCTTGGTCGTACCTCGTATATCGACACGTCATTGTACTAAGGTGACCCGCGCATCCTTGGCCTTCTTGAGACACCCTGTCACATCTTCAAAACGGCCAAATCAATAAGACATACCAGGTGTGTTGTCATTTATCGTAACACGTTAGTATTCCAAACATGTGACAATGGTGCTTCGAGCACGTATCAGCTTTCGGTGCATATCCCATATGTCACCGCTTGCGCTTTAGTTATACGTTGGGCCTTGTCAAAACGCGCCCCGTGTGTCGCCTTGTCATCGGCAATAGTTATAATCCGCGAATATGTCATTAGGCTATCCAATTCTGGACCGACCTCTGACGCGCGTTCCGTAGGTCATCCCTCGCACCTTACTCACATATCAAAGGCTAAGTCATTTATGTTGGTCCCTTGTTTAGTTGCAAGTATAGTTCCAATGGGGGGGTTAGGAACTATTTAAACTTTTTGCAATTTAGGCAGACTTCTTTTTCTAAAGAAAAAGATTTGAACAGCGGCGCTGAGTAAACAATAAGATATTGGCTTAGTCAATAGGTGACTAGGTCAGTTTCTTAGCTTGAGTCAGGAAATAGCACTTAGAGTCTATTCCTGAGCTCAGACGTTCAATGCGCACAACTCAACTTGACCTCTTTACTTGGTCAGTTTTGATTATTTAAAGCAAGCAATATAAATAAGGAGTTAAGGTAAGAAATACTTCACTCAGCAGATTTATCCAGGTTCGGCTTCTTCTAAGCCTACGTCCTGTCCTCGGAACACGTTCCGAGATTTCAAATACTCTACTGAGCTCTTTAAAGGTAGAGCCTCAAACCTTTTACAATATCAGCAATTGAGTATGACTAGGGTACCTTCCTCTATACTTCTACTCAATCCTAATCTCTCCGCTGAGTACTTAAAACCGAGTACTCAGCCTCTCCTTTCTATCTCTAGAAATGATAAGTGTTTTATTCTAATACAAAGATGTGCTAAGACACTTTAGACGATTTACAATCACTCTAGACTTTTACACAGATATGAGAAATATAGTGTAAGAATTTTGCTTTGCTTCTTGCTTGCAGAACTTGCAGAGATTTGGTCAGCGTAATGTCTTGATCAAGTTCTGTGTGTAATAAAGCTTGTGATGGCACTATTTATAGAGACGTCTGGGCATCGGTCATTTCGAATTTTGAAATAACCGTTGGAGGGAAACGGCTATATGTCGTTGTCATCCTGACTTGCTCAGAGCTCCCGGCCAATCACAATCGTGTATCTTCTGTCCTCGGTCAGCTCAGCAGATGGTCTCTCCTTTTATGGTAAAGTCAACTGGACAGCATATTGTGTCGTCTGAACTTTACCAAAAGAGGAAACACTTTGTCTGGAAGTTTTCCTTCGCCAGCTGCTGTCTTGTACGTTTGTCGAGACTACTCAGCAGCTTCATCTTGAAGTTGTTCCCGAAGGTCTTCTAGATCCTTCCGTTTGCTGAGTTGCGTTTTGTTCAAAACGGCAACGTCTTGACATACGTGGGCTGAGTGTACTGAGTTGTTTGACTTGGGCCTTGGCTTCCGTATTGGGCTTGGGCCTTCCAATCCTTATGACTTATAACATTTATACTAAACATTGAACAAACACATTAGTAGAATAAATCAAAGCATTTAAACTTAGTGTGTTTAGAATATGTATTTTAATTTATACTTAAACAATTTTGTCAAATCAAAATTATGTGGAAAGGTGTTTCAACAAACTCCCCCATTTTGATGTTGGCAAAACTATTCAGCAAGGAACTCAGTATGAGCTCCCCCATGATAGTTGACCTAGTATAATTTAGCAAACTCCCCCGTAAGGGTTGAGCTACTGACTTAGTTTTACTTAAGACATTTAAGGATTTAAATGAGTAAGTCTAAGGTCAGTTTTCAGATATAGGTCAGCTATATCACATATTCTATTTACTCAGTGTTAGGCGGAAGTTTTAGACATATAGAGCGCGCTGAGTAATTTGTTGTTCAATGAGTTCTTATCAGAATATTTCATAAGTGTATAGGTTCATGTCAAACATGTTGTCAGCATATCATTTAGTCAATAAATATTATAAGTGTTAAACAAAGCTGACATAAATGAAGATACATAATAACTCAGTACTTATTAGCATATATCATAACTCAGTATTTGAATAAGAAAAGTAAGTATGATATATAAGTTGAAAGAAGTCAGCAGTTACACAGCAACAGAAATAAACATAGCACATAGATTACAAATTTTAAGACCTAGCCTATCTATTTCTTTTTCTTGCCCTGTGACTGACTTCGCTCGTACTGACGTTGCTCATGCTGAGCTCTAGCAGCTTGCGCTTTCTCCCCCGTTTTGTCAACTTCAGGGAGCTTAAACGCATCGGTTAAGACAGCGCGAGTCAGTTCTTGTGAAAGCTCTTTTAGTTTGTCGGCACTTTCATTGACGCCATCAAAAATGGCAACTCCATCAGCTGATACTTCGACTGGTATATGAAGATCAGCAGCACTGAGCATATTTACACTGAAAGCTTGAGCTTTGGCTTGCCAGATGAGAGCTTCAGAGAGGCCAGCAAAGACTTGGTGGAAGGTTTTCAAGAGAGCTGAGTCATAATGATGACGCTGGATATTATTATGACGGATGTGGTTGAAAGATTGCTGTGCGAGAGACAGCAACTCATTCTGCTTCAAAGCGTCAGTATCCATCTCTTGCTTGTTGAGGTTAAGTAGCCTGATGGCCTCACCGATTTGCTCGACTGAGCACTGACTATAGGACACCATTTGCTCATTTGTCTTAAGTTGCTCAGTATGAAGCTGAGCAAAAAGCATCTTGAGTTCTGAGGAAGTGGCGTAGTCAGTGTTCACAGCAGACAACTTCTGAACTTGTTGATGGAGTGAGTTCAGGTGTTGAATTGTTGACAGCTGTATCTCTGCCAACTTGGCAAGTGAATCCTACTTAGCTTGCTGGGCTTGGAGTGACAAGACTACATTCAGCAGATCCTTGAGTCCCTTGACTTTGTTGAGAAGTAGAGTGACCTGGGAGAGCTGAGTTGTCTCAGGAATTGAAGATCCAGCAGCAGGCGAAGCGGAGTGTTGAAGATCGTGGATGAGTGCTTGCACTGAGTCAATGAGCTTTTTGCCGGACTCAGTGGCATCCCGATGTACATTAGTATGATAAGAAGAAGGTGGAGTGAAGGGAGTACCCTGGTCAGTGACTGGATGAGTTGGCTCAATCTGCACTTGAGTTGGAGGAATTATTGATTGATCAGCAGAGAGGTTGTTGATGGAAGACATAACCCGAACACTGTCTGTGCTGACAGCAGAAAGATGGGGAGTCAGCACCATGCTTGAGGAGACAGCATGAGCAGTGGTCGGTTCAACCTGATTAGTTGATGTGGTTGAAGTGTTATGGTCGGCATGTTCCTGTTGAGAAGAAACAGAGGCTTGTTTTTCCAACGGCGCGGAGGAAGTTGAAGTGGATTGCCGCTTGAAGAATGTCAGTTTGACAGTAGAAGGATCCTTTGTTGTCTTGGAGAGGACAAATTCAGGAATAGATGGTGATTGCACAGGAGGTTCACTGACCATTTTCTCATTGGCCTTAACCAGCGTTCGCCTTCTACGCGGTGGAGTGGTATGATGAGCAGGTTCTTCTGAGTGAGTAGGAGAAGGTTCCTTATGCTCAGTATGGGTCTGGTCAGCTTGCTCAACTTGCTCAACTCCAGCAGCTAACTCGGTGTCAGTTTGCACAGCTCCACACTCTAACCCAGTGTTAGCATTTTCAACCTCGATTTCGCTGTCATACTCTTCAGACTCCTCAGCGTCATCCTGACCGCTGGCTTCAGCTTTTTCTTTAGCAGTGCTGTCTCCATCAAGTTCTTCCTCAACTTGGGAGATGAAGTGGTCATCTAACTGGACCTCAGTTTCCTCAGCATCAGTACCCTGGCATTGAGTGAAATGAGAATCACTCGGTACGATGAAATCAGTGGGTATGGCATGTAGAGGAGTCATAGATGAAGTCTTCTGCTTCTTCTGAGAGAGCTCAGCAGCTTCCTCAGTTCCAGGCACATCTTGCCTGGTTCTCTTTTCAGCTGACTTTCCAACTGACCTCTGCCTCTTTGCAGGAGACTTAACATTCGATGAAGGAGTCTCAGCAGACTTTCTCTTGCGAGAAGCTGGGGCCTTAGATCGTCACCCTTTTTGAGGCACAGCAGTGGATTCCTCAGCTTGGTCAGTTTGACCAGCAGCAGCAACTTTTCCCTTCTTCAAGGGTTGTCCAAATTTAAGTGCCCTCAGTGAGGCAGCTGTGATCTCAATTCCTCTGAAGGATTCCTTGCCTTTGAGATCAATCTTGTGGTCAAGAAGAATTCGAGTTATGAGTGACCCAAGTCTCATCATACCCATGCTGCGTAGGAACCCAGCAACTAAGAAGACCGGCAGGTTGATGGGGGTGTACGTCAGCATGTGCCATATGAAGCACTGTTCAAAGTTGGTTGTTGATGTAGTGCAGTTGATCTTTGGGTAAATGAAATAGCTCAGAAGGTAGTGAGCCATCTTCTGGTGCTGTCCCATTGAAGATGCTGAGATCTCTCCTGAGTGACCATCAGGTTTGCAGAAGGTATGGACGTAGTTGGTTTTGTCCTGATCTCCTGACTTCCTCAGCCTTACTCCCTCAGTTTTGAGCTGGAGGAGATTTCCTATGTACAGAGGGTTGATGAAGATGGTTTTCCCTTTTACTTCAGTGCTTAGGTAGTCGGCGGAGTCACTGGCAACCTTGAGGTTGTGGTAAAACTCCCTCACTAGGTCAGGATATGTCTCATCCCTGACCGAGAACAGCCCAGTCCATTCGTTTTTAGAAATCCATTCGGCAAATGGCTGTTCGTTCTGTACAAAGTGCTCCGAAACCCATCTGGAGGGTTCTATCTTCCATTCAGATATATTGTCGAAGACTTTGGAGTAGGTTCTGATCTTAACAGCTTTCTCTTTGCCAGAAGTTTGGCCAGTTTTACCCTTGCTCGGTGTAGAAGGGTTTTGTGATGGTTCATCGGAGCTGGACTTTTGGTGGCCGGCACCGGAGACTTTGAAAGATAACTTAGTCATTCTTCGGAGATGGAGGAATTAGAGGAATTTGAAAGAAAAGAAGTTCTAAGTGATTTCTTTGCCTTAAGAATTGATTAAGCGTAAAGAGTAAAAGATGGGGAAATACCCATAATTTATAAACGAAATGAACGGTGTGGATCTTAATCAAATCCATGTGTCAGTTTTGCCTTGGGATCATGTACCGACAATGATCCTGGCATTTATGACACATTACGGCGAATACATCATCCTAGGCTATACGCGTGCTTTGCATTTATGCAAACGGATTAATCACTCAGTATTTAGAATGTCAAGCGTTTGATATTCTGAGTGGTCAGTGCATTATTTAAGGATGATTTTACGTTCAAGTTCTAAATTAATTTACCCAGTGTGCAAGTTTTCTCAGTATTATATATTCAATCAGTTTCAATGAGATACTCAGCAAACAAAAAAATCATTCAGCATGTAATTTACTCAGCATTCATATTCATTTAGCGCAGGAATTTACTGAAGAGGATTAAACATACTAATTGCTTCTCTCAGTATGCTGAACTGCTCACGGGCCAGTGGCTTCGTGAAGATATCAGCAAGCTGTTCGTCCGTTGGGACAAAGGTCAGCTTGATCTCACCCTTTGAGTACATGGTCTCTAATGAAGTGATGTCTGATGCTGACATGCTTCATTCTGCTGTGTTGAATTGGGTTCTTGGAAAGATCAATTGCGCTTTTATTGTCACATTTGACTTCAATTGTTTTCGTTTGAACACCATAGTCTTCAAGCTGTTGCTTGATCCATGGGACTTGAGCAACACAATGACCAGCAGCAATGTACTCAGCTTCAGTGGTGGACAGGGCTACTGACGCCTGCTTTTTGCTGAACCAGGATACAAGACAGCTTCCTAAGAAGTGGCATCTTCCAGAGGTGCTTTTTCGTTCCAGCTTATCTCGTCCATAGTCAGCATCAGTGTATCCGATGAGTGTAAAATCATGAGTATTTAGATACCACAAACCTGCGTTCACTGAGCTTTGCAAATATCTAAGGATCCTTTTTACAGCAATGTAATGAGATTCCTTAGGGTTAGATTGATATCTAGCACAGTAGCATACTGAAAACTGAATGTCCGGTCTACTGGCTGTTAAGTAAAGTAGAGAGCCTATCATACCTCGATATAACTTGCTGTCTACTGACTTACCATTCTCATCAGCGCAGAGGACAGTGGCAGTGCCCATAGGAGTGGATATTGGCTTGCAATTTTCCAAGTCATATTTCTTTAAGATTTCCTTGGCATATTTGGCTTGACTGATGAAGATGCCATTCTTTCCTTGTTTAATTTGAAGACCGAGGAAGAAGTTGAGTTCTCCCATCATGGACATTTCAAACTCAGTCTGCATTTGTTTGCTAAACTCCTTGCACATTGATTCGTTAGTTGCACCAAATATTATATCATCAACATAAATTTGGACCAGCAGGGTATCTTTACCCTTTTTCTTAATGAATAAGGTTGTATCAGCTTTACCCCTGACGTAATTTTTAGTCAGCAAGAAACTGGTCAGCCTCTCATACCAAGCACGTGGTGCTTGCTTAAGGCCGTACAAAGCCTTTTTGAGTTTGTAAACATGGTTTGGGAACTTAGGGTCCTCAAAACCTGGAGGTTGATTTACATAAACCTCCTCGTTTATAACTCCATTAAGAAATGCACTTTTGACATCCATTTGGAATAATTTAAAATTCATGTAAGATGCATATGCACATAATATTCTAATTGCCTCTAGCCTTGCCACTAGGGCAAAGGTCTCACCGTAGTCTATACCTTCTTGCTGACTGTAGCCCTGAGCTACAAGCCTTGCTTTGTTCCTGACTACGTTTCCTTGTTCGTCCATCTTGTTCCTGAAGACCCATCTTGTTCCGATGGTCTTTTGACTCTTTGGATGAGGCACTAACTCCCATACATCATTTCTTCAAAATTGATCGAGCTCCTCTTGCATTGCGTTCATCCAGAATTCATCGTACTCAGCTTCAGCGAAATTCTTTGGTTCTTGTACTGAGACGAAAGCAACATTGCTGAGGTACTTCCTGAGTTGATTCCTCGTCATCAGGATATTCCCAGCAGAATCAAGGATTGCACTTTCGGAGTGCCCTCTTGGAATCCTTATTTCTTTGGGTAGATTTATGTCTTGTGCTGTTCCTGTTTCAACAATCTCTGCAGAAGTAGATGGGTCAGTAAAAGTAATCTTAGGTTCACTCTTACTCTTGGTCAGCCTTTTCATGAATGACTTAGTAGCTGATTCTGGGTCAGCGATGGTTACTGAGTTTGGATCATCTTCGGTCAGCGGCTGGTATCCACCTGCAGGGTCAGTTTCATCGCACTCTACATGTATTGACTCTTCTAAAACTTGAGTTCGCTTATTAAAAACTCTGTATGCTTTGCTGTTTGTTGAGTAGCCCAAAAAGATAGCCTCATCAGCTTTTGAATCAAACTTTGCTAAGCTATCTTTGGTATTTAAAATAAAACATCTACAGCCAAAGGCACGAAAGTATCCAATATTGGGCTTTCATCCTTTCCAAAGTTCATAGGGGGTTTTCTTGAGTATAGGTCTAACTAGAGCCCTATTAAGAATGTAGCATGCTGTGTTAACAGCCTCTCCCCAAAAATACTTTGGAAGCCTATGCTCATCCAGCATTGTCCTGGCTATTTCAACCAGAGTTCTGTTCTTCCTTTCTACAACCCCATTTTGCTGAGGTGTTCTAGGAGCAGAAAAATTGTGGTCAATGCCGCTGGCTTCACAGAATTCAACAAACTTTTGGTTTTTGAACTCTCCACCGTTATCACTACGGATATGAGCTAATTTTAGGTCTTTTTCATTTTCAATTTTTTTAACCAAATTTGAAAATGTCTCAAAAGTCTCATCCTTGCTGGTCAGCAAGATGACCCACGTATACCGAGAGAAGTCATCTACAATGACCAAGGAAAATCTTCTTCCACCCAGACTCAGTGGCTGGACTGGACCAAAGAGATCCAAGTGTGGTAACTCTAACGGACGTTTAGTTGAGACAATGTTTTTACTGTGAAAAGATTGTTTGGTTTGTTTTCCAGCTTGGCAAGCGTGGCATAATTGATCTTTTTGAAATTTAAGTTAAGGCAGTCCCTCAACCAATTGCTTTCTTGCTAGTTTGGCCAGGAGGTCCATGCTTACATGACCAAGTCTCCTGTGCCATAGCCAGGAATTTTCTTCCTTTGTTACTAAGCACACAGTTTTTGAAAACTTTTTCTCTAAGTCTAGCATAAAGACATTATCTATCCGAGGGGCAGTTAAAATTAACTCATTTGTTTTACCCTCGTATATTTTACATCCAGTAGCATCAAATATAACTTTTCTCCCATTGTCACATAGCTGAGCTACGCTGAGTAAGTTATATTTGAGTCCGCTGACTAGGGAGACAGATTCAATAGTAGGATTACCTCCGATGGTTCCTGAGCCTACTATCTTACCCTTCTTGTTGTCTCCAAAACTTACGCTCCCTCCTCGTTTACGTTCAAACGTGATGAACTGAGTTTCATCACCCGTCATATGCCTTGAGCATGCGCTGTCAATATACCACATCTTTGACTTCTCGGCACATCTCAGGCTTACCTGCATTGTAACTAGTTACTTTTAGGTACCCAATTCTTTTTGGGTCCTGACTTGTTAGGTGCAACAGGTATAGCATCATACTTTATTTTATGGCGGCATACATGGACAGTATGGCCATTCTTTCCACAGAAGTCACAACTGACCTTCTGTTTAGGATTTTTTACTGACTTGTCAGCACCCCAGTGCTGAGCGTGCCAGCACACCTTAGTGGTGTGTCTTAACTTCCCACAAAAGTCACACTGGACTTTTCGCTGGGGATTCCATCTCTGCCGAGTACCTTGGTACTGAGTTCTCAGAGGAATGTTATTTTTATTTGGAACCTTTAGTTGGTTCTGGATGGTTGTGACGTCCTTCCTCAGTTTCTTTGAAACTGTCTGGACTTCAGAGACATACTCATGCATGATCTTCATGTTATCATGCAGAGTCGAATTGTCCTGAAGAAGGTATCTGAGGTCACTCAGTTTGACCTCTTCCACTTCGTCACAGCGCCTGCTGAGTGCTCTAACTTTCTTATTACACTTCTTGACAAGTGTATAGAGATCACTCAGGGCATTAACCATATCGTTTCTGAGCTGGGGAAGAGAAATTACCTCATTTGATTGTTCCTCATCATCTGATGCGATGGATGGGTCAGCATGCTCAGAGACGCATGGCTCAGCAAGTTCGTCAACCATGAAGCATATCTTCGCTGACTCGGTGGCCTCAGTTTCTGTGGATGAAGACTCATCGCTGTCGCTCCAAGTAGCCACCATTGCTTTCTTCCCACTTTTCTTGTCTTCCCTCAGCGTGGGGCAGTTTGACTTAATGTGGCCAGTTTGATGGCACTCAAAGCATGTAATGGGCTTTGAGTTGTCCTTTCTGTATTTGCTGTCACTTGAGTCAGCCTTATACTTATCAAACTTTCTGTAAGGCTTTTTAGAGTATTTGTCACTCTTCTTGAATAGCCTTTTCATCTTCCTTGTGAACATAGCCATCTCCTCATCATCAGTTGAACTCCCGTCAGTGGAGTCAGCTTTCATGACAAGTGACTTCTGCTTCTTGTCTTCAGATTTTTCCTTCACCTCAAAGTTTTTCATGGATATCTCATGGGTCAGCAATGAACCGATGAGTTCGTCATATTTGTAGGTGGTTAAATCCTGAGCTTCCTCAACTGCTGTCTTCTTTGCTTGCCAGTCCTTCGGAAGACTCCTGAGTATCTTTTTGACTTGTTCTTCCTCAGTGAAGATTTTCCCAAGTCTCTTGAGCTCATTTATGATGTTGGTGAACCTTGCGTTCATGTCTGAAATGCCCTCATCATTGTTCATCTCGAACAGCTCGTACAGTCTCATCTGCTGATTCACCTTGGATTCTTTCACTTTATTTGTTCCCTCGTAGGTGACTTCCAGCTTTTTCCAGATCTCTTGTGCCGACTCGCAACTTGAGATTTTGTTATATTCTGCAGCATCGAGCGCACAGTGAAGCATATTGATAGCCGAAGCATGGTTTTGAAGCTTCTTAAGATCATCCTCTGTCCATTTGGTCTCAGCTTTTATAACTGTTTGGCCAGCCACAACCTCGACAGGTACAAACGGGCCTTAGACTATGGATAGCTAGGCACTCGTGTTTGTAGCCTGAATGAAGTTTTTCATCCTATTCTTCCAGAAGGTATAGTTTGACCCGAAGAATAGGGGAGGCCTAGTAATGGACAGTCCCTCAGGCAGTATTTGAGTTGTTTGGTTTCCAGGGAGAAACCGAGTGCTGTTGTAGGGATCAGCTCAAGGTTGTTAGACCTTTTAGAGTGAGCTTTTAAGCTCTGATACCACTTGTTGGTCCCTTGTTTAGTTGCAAGTATAGTTCCAAGGGGGGGGTTAGGAACTATTTAAACTTTTTGCAATTTAGGCAGACTTCTTTTTCTAAAGAAAAAGATTTGAACAGCGGCGCTGAGTAAACAATAAGATACTGGCTTAGTCAACAGGTGACTAGGTCAGTTTCTTAGCTTGAGTCAGGAAATAGCACTTAGAGTCTATTCCTGAGCTCAGACGTTCAATGCGCACAACTCAACTTGACCTCTTTACTTGGTCAGTTTTGATTATTTAAAGCAAGCAATATAAATAAGGAGTTAAGGTAAGAAATACTTCACTCAGCAGATTTATCCAGGTTCGGCTTCTTCTAAGCCTATGTCCTGTCCCCGGAACACGTTCCAAGATTTCAAATACTCTACTGAGCTCTTTAAAGGTAGAGCCTCAAACCTTTTACAATATCAGCAATTGAGTATGACAAGAGTACCTTCCTCTATACTTCTACTCAATCCTAATCTCTCCGCTGAGTACTTAAAACCGAGTATTCAGCCTCTCCTTTCTATCTCTAGAAATGATAAGTGTTTTGTCCTAATACAAAGATGTGCTAAGACACTTTAGACGATTTACAATCACTCTAGACTTTTACACAGATATGAGAAATGTAGTGTAAGAATTTTGCTTTGCTTCTTGCTTGCAGAACTTGTAGAGATTTGGTCAGCGTAATGTCTTGATCAAGTTCTGTGTGTAATGAAGCTTGTGATGACACTATTTATAGAGACGTCTGGGCATCGGTCATTTCGAATTTCGAAATAACCATTGGAGGGAAACGGCTATATATCATTGTCATCCTGACTTGCTCAGAGCTTCCGGCCAATCACAATCGTGTATCTTCTGTCCTCGGTCAGCTCAGCAGATGGTCTCTCCTTTTCTGGTAAAGTCAACTGGACAGCATACTGTGTCGTCTGAACTTTGCCAAAAGAGGAAACACTTTGTTTGGAAGTTTTCCTTCGCCAGCTGCTGTCTTGTACGTTTGTCGAGACTACTCAGCAGCTTCATCTTGAAGTTGTTCCCGAAGGTCTTCTAGATCCTTCCGTTTGCTGAGTTGCGTTTTGTTCAAAACGGCAACGTCTTGACATACGTGGGCCGAGTGTACTGAGTTGTTTGACTTGGGCCTTGGCTTCCGTATTGGGCTTGGGCCTTCCAATCCTTATGACTTATAACATTTATACTCAACATTGAACAAACACATTAGTAGAATAAATCAAAGCATTTAAACTTAGTGTGTTTAGAATATGTATTTTAATTTATACTTAAACAATTTTGTCAAATCAAAATTATGTGGAAAGGTGTTTCAACAGTTTATACCATCCAGTCAGGGTTAAGCTTGTGGCACACATCCCCATACGCGGTTTGGTACGTCCCGTTCGCATGTCAAATTTCGAGTCATTCATGTCATTGAGTTCAAGTCGAATCTGGGGCAAGTTCATATATGTCATCACGTGCATCTCACTTACATATCCAATGTCGAGTCATTTGTATCGTCAAGTTCGAGTTGAACTTTTGGCACGTACCTGTCATATAGAGTGATTCATGTCGTCGAGTCCAAGTCATACCCTTAGGCACGTACCCTATGGGCCGTCTCGAGCATCCCGCTCATACCTTGACACACTGAGTCGTTCATATCATGAGGCTCCTATCAAACTCTTGACGTACGCCCCATAAATCGTCACTCATGTCTTGAGTACGCCTCAAACAGCGGTTTGTTTATATTGTAAAATCCTCAAAACGCTCCCCCTACATCATTGGTACCATTGTCCATGCGCCCCCAAACTCTGAATTGCCTTATTCACGAGCCTGGGACATATGCCTTATGTGTCGCTATTTGGGTCTCGCTCGTATCAGTAGTATCGAGTTGTTCGTACCGTGTCTAAGTCCAACGTTTGGCACTTACCTCTAAGGTCTTGGTTTGCACCTTCGTTGCTCCTCAAATTGTTCATAGTGATAGGTTCCAGTCGAACTATCGACGTCTACCCTGTGTGTCATTGCTGGTATCTCAAATATCAGTGATGGACCAAATATGTCATAAATATCCACGTAAGATCTTTAGGGATTCTCATAAAACGTATTGTCATTGGGTTTGCGCTATGACGCAAATTGACCTTTGACACATACCAAGTAAGTCGTCGTTTCCGTCTCGTCGGTACCTCGATCGGATTAGGACACCTTTCATTCTACCAAACGCACCAATGTCCGCAAGTTCATCGAGGTATTTATGTCTCTATCTTGAGTTAATCCTTGGACCGCACCCTGCGTGTCGGTATCGTGTCTAGCTGACACCTCCAATGCTGTTAGGAGGTACCTCTTGATTCATATCTGTGCTTCATCTATACCCAAAGTTGGTCAGATAATACGTGTGTCGTATGCGTACCCTATTCGTGTCTCGTACCTAGCATGTTGGATTTCCCCCACGACGGTCGAGGTCCCAAAATCAAGCCATCATATCGTTCGTGAGTTGTGTATAAGTCAATCGTGGGGGCACATCAAGTGTGACTCCCATCATGCCTTTTGGCTACCTCTAAGGCATACCATGTACGTCATCGTACTTCCTAAATGCACCATGTTTCAAACCACTCTGTCATGATACTAGTGAGCCATGTAGGAGTTAATAATTGGCACATACCTCGTATGTTGACATATGCATCCTATTCGGACCTCGAGTATCGGGTATTCCGTGTTCATTGTCCCGTTAAATAATACCCATCATTGTAATAGTTGCTTTCCGAGAGAAGTTGACAATTAGCGCACATCACGTATGTCACTCGCGTCTTCCTTATGCCTTAACCTGTTTGGGGCACACCCCGTGTGTTACCACTTTCGGCATAGCACGCCAAGGTTCCGTTGGTACGTCTATGTATTTGTGTCTTGGGTTTAAACTAACCATTGACCCACACCCCATATGTGGTGGTCTCGTCCCGCTTGCTTCTAGTTTAGGACACACCCTCTATGTCGGCCTGTTTCAGGAAACTTGTGTTTCCCAGAAAGACGGTTCCCTGCTATCAGTATCGATACCAAGTAAACTATGAACAAGTGCCCCGCATGTCTCTGTCATGGTCTGTTTAAGTCTCGGACGTACCGTGAGCGTCACATCAGCCCGTGTAACGCCCCATATCTTCGAAGTACGTCATTACAACCGATGATGACAATCCCTCATATACACATCATACATAGTCGCTTAGGTTGTTCTTTTTAGATCGTGATCCATGTCGAGATACCAAGTATTTCATTCCCTCCACTCATGTCGCTACCCCTCCAATGTATCTACACGTCACGGATACCATCGGGGTACACTCCCATCTACCTAGCGTCCTAGGGAATTTTACTTATCATGAGGGTCACCTCAATCTCACAAGTGTCAGTCATGTCAAGCGTCATTCAACATTGTACATCTTGTAAAGCATTATAAGGTAAACTCGTAGGGTTTGTACTAATGTGTGCATAACAGTTGAAATGGTTTCAGGCATCCGCACTTCCAAACAGGTAAGTTAGCACAGACGATCGAAGTGCTACAGACGGCTCTGGTAAAAAAAAAGAAGAAGGGGTTTAGCTCTTGTCAAATCGTGTTTATGTGGTAAGAAATAAAGCGCACACCACGAATCATGCATAAATCATACATCCATCGATAGGAGGCACAAGTAGATAGCTTTGGCATTCGCATCACACGTGCATCGCATCATCAAAATTCATAAATGCCTAAAAAGCTCCACTCACCAATCCTTTCTCTTTCCTTGTTAGAAACCCAACTCATGGCCCAGTCCAACAATCCAAACCACAATCTTGAGAGCCGTGTGCAAGGGGCTTTAGCCAAATACATCTTTTCTGATAAGTTCAAACGTGCTCTTAATGATCCGAAGGCTACTAAGAATGATGGGGTCGAAAATTCCCAGGAGATGATAGGAGATTTCAATCTCAGAGCAGAAATCGAGCGAGTTCTTCCCGATATCCTTGCTTCAGATGAATTCAAGATAGAGTTGAAAAGGTTGGTCCGGGAGGTCCTGAGTGAGTCACTGGTTGCGGAAATCCCGAAAGCTACTATAGAGAAACCTATGTTCCAGTTCGTACCACAATCTACCCCACAAACATTCACTCCACTAAGGGTAGCCTCACACCATGTTTCACAACAAGCTCCACACCATCGGGGACATGATATTGCCAGGGTTGTTCGCCCTCCATCACCAGCTCAGTATAGAGGGGAGAGAAAGGAGTTCTCCACTTTCACTCAACCCTTATTTGAAGTGTTGGAGGGTCTATGAATGCATGACATACTTCATCCTCTACCGGACACGGGAGGTCAAACCACTGAGTTAGCCAAACGCAGGGGCTACTGCCACTTCCACCAGAAATATGGTCACGAAACAAGTACTTGCATGAGGTTGAAGCATGAAATCCAAGATCTCATCGAAGCTGGAAAGATAAGTGACCCAGATCCTTCTCATCAGACGAAGCCTTCGACTTGTTCCTTGAACGGTGAAGTCTACAACATATTAGGATGAGCTAAAGAAGAAGTTCTCGAGATTGAGGACACTTATGAAGTGGAAGAATCTGAAGCTTCCTGAAGTAGCATGAGAGAGAGGATTGCACTTGTAGTCTTTATCCTTATCTTTTATTTTATCTTCTATTCCACAAGATGTTGTTAACCTCCTTTTGAATTCAATGAAATTTCGTTTCCGCAAATTTATCCTAAACATACGTACTTACATTTGATATCTACTCAATTGAGATATTCCCGCTTCTATCATGGCACGGACATAAGCTTTAGAATATACTTATTGCTCAGTACTTAACCACTGAAGAGAGAAAACTAAGAGAGTAAAAAAAAATACAAATCATGAGAAGCGATTCCTTGGCTCTACGATGATAAGTCGGGCATAGACCCATCAAACGAAGGGTTCTCACCGGCTTGTGCCCAAAAAGAAGACCGAGCGACAATCAACAAAGTCCAAAAAAGGAAAAAGAAGGAGCAAGCAACAAACCCTCAAGACCATGCTAGCACTAAGGCACCGACAAAGATTTCTCCCCCCAAAGGGGACACAACTACATAAGCGCACCATTCAGAACAAGACGGGGGCAACTAACCTATCAACGATAAATGACCCTGTTCCAGGATCAACGAAAAGGTTTAGATCTATGATGACTCAAAGTAAAAAAGGAAGGGAGAAAAAAAGATGATGCTAAAAAGGCTCAGGGGCAAAGTCAAGCCAATAAGAAGTAAAAGAAAATTATTCAAATAAAAAGCAGACGTAACTAACCAAGGAGCGTCAAGGTGACAAGAGCGGTTGACATTGCCCAGAAAATGGGTGATCCGATGTACGAGGAAAGCTTACTTTAGCAAAGAAAGATCAAATACGCAGTCGAATGAAGACAAAGGCGACGATGAAGTTTAAAACTACGGTCAATCTTAAAGGAACCCAAGGAATCTTTCTCATGAGAATTAAAAAAAAAGAAAGAAAATCCCGATAGGTTGAAAATCCGCAAAGGACGGCCTATGCAACAATAAGGGACACCCCAATAAGTGAAAACCTCATGGGGCGCTTATTTGAAAATTTCGGGGGGTAAAAGAGAGCGTTAAAATAACTGAAATGTGAAAACCCGAAAGGGCATACTTTGGTGACAGTGGTTAATGAACTGAGCAGTAAACAATTCAATTTATGTTTTCCAAGTGCTTTATTTAAGCTAGACGGTTGCATTTGCAATGAAAACACCCGCATCAATAGACACCCCGTCTCAACTAAAATCACACCCATAAACCGATCCAAAATCTAAAAAAAAAAAACTAAAAAAGAGACTACTCCTCTCTCTCATGCCCCATGAAGTCTGGTTCCTCCGCTCCTATGTGGTCCTCTCAAGAGTCAAACTTCGACCGAAGCATCTCTCCTCCATAACTACTCCCAACGGCAGTATCCCTAGCTTGAGCGCATGTGAGATCTCACCTCAAGTTGGCAGGGGCATGCGCTCGCATCAACTTCTAACCCACACCAAGACGGTAACTTTAATCGGGGGCACGACCATGCAATCAGATCACTGTCCATCTCGCCCCAGAAGCTTCTCCATTAACGAAGGCATCAGGCATGAACTCATCGTCAAATGCTCAGCATAGAAGTGGCCCGTGGATATGACCCCCCTGTGCTATCCGGTATCATTTACAATAATAAATAAAAACTGAACAAAAGTTGGATTGAAAACCTCAAAAGAGGCGATCCAAGCAAAAGGAGAGATAGAGAAAATCGGTGAGATATAGAAAAGATGAATTGAAAACCCCTAGGGGCGGTTCATGCAAAAGGAGAGATAGAGAATATCGGAGAGATCCCGTTGAGTCGAAAACCCAAAAAAGGGCGGCTCAAGCAAAATTAGGGAAAAAATGAATGCATCAATCTCTGGTTAAAGGCGAGAGCCCCTTGACACAAGCTCATCAAAACCAAATCCCCATCCTTACAACCCTTGGTTTCAAACTTATCCTCGCCCTCATCCTTGCACACCTAGGGGATGGCTTGAAGCATCATTTCTCGATCTGAAGCTACCGAAATCCTCCAGCCTATGAAAAAGGGAATCCATTCGACCATCTCATCCACACATACATAGTTTGCATACACACGTGTCCATACATCCATATAAAGTGAAACGCATAGGCCACACGTATGCACATTCAAACACACGCACGGTCACCTGCATACACACACATAAGTGTTTACACGCATCCATAGATTAGGCTACATCCACCCATCTATATGCATCACTACATACCTCCCCTTGACACAAGTTCATCAAAACCAAATCCCCATCCTTACAACCCTTGGTTTCAAACTTATCCTCACCCTCATCCTTGCACACCTTGGGGATGGCCTGAAGCATCATTTCTCGATCTAAAGCTACCGAAATCCTCCAGCCTATGAAAAGGGAATCCATTCGACCATCTCATCCACACATACATAGTTTGCATACACACATGTTCATACATCCGCATAAAGCAAAATGCATAGGCCACACTTATGCACATTCAAACACACGCACAGTCACCTGCACACACACACATAGGTGTTTACACGCATCCATAGACTAGGCTACATTCACCCATCTATATGCATCACTACACACCTACGGTCGATTTAGAGACCAGGGTTGCTAGAGAGAGCCATTTTACCTGCGGTCGATTTAGAGACCAGGGTTGCTAGAGAGAGCCATTTCACCTACGGTCGATTTAGAGACCAGGGTTGCTAGAGAGAGCCATTTTACCTGCGGTCGATGACCGAGGTTGCTATTGAGCCATCTTACCTACGGTCGATGACCGAGGTTGCTATTGAGCCATCTTACCTACGGTCGATGACCGAGGTTGCTATTGAGCCATCTTACCTACGGTCGATGACCGAGGTTGCTATTGAGCCATCTTACCTACGGTCGATGACCGAGGTTGCTATTGAGCCATTTTACCTGCGGTCGATTTAGAGACCAGGGTTGCTAGAGAGAGCCATTTTACCCACGGTCAATTTAGAGACCAGGGTTGCTAGAAAGAGCCATTTTACCTACGGTCGATTTAGAGACTAGGGTCCCCAGAAGGAGCGTCTGCTGGCAGCCGATTCAGAGGCAAGGACGGGACAGCCAAAGTGAAGATTGCAGACAAGGTATGAGCGTGCGACATGGAGATCATGTATTTCTCCTCCCACTCTATATGTGTCTTTTACTTTAATATGTTCCACATTGCATGTGTTGTATTTACGAAAATGGTTTTCGAAAAAGCACACACGTCACTGTCAAAAATAGAAAAGTAGGGGCAACTGTAGACACTGGGGTCGGAGGACCGAGGAAGAAAAATTATAAAAAGGGATCCGAATCAGTCGATTAAAATAAATGAAGAGTCAATAAAAATAATAAATAAAAAACGTTGTTCAAAGAAACCGTGGAGACCGGTTTGATCAAATTCGGAAATCGAATCGAGATGACGGGCGAATCGGTTCCGCAAATGAAATCTTAAATCTTTTCGCCAAATTCGGAGTATTTCATTATTAATAAAATCTCGGGTCGATAGGGGTTTTGTTTTAGAATTCGAACAATAAAAAATTAGTTTTGTAAAAAGATCGATGTTGTAAAAGCTAATTTTATAAAATCGGTGTTGACGAAAATCATTTTTGATAAAAATCATTTGTGGATTTTAGTTAAGTTTAGGTGTATTTTTATTTATTTAAATATTTTTATTTTTTATATACGACTCGGGGCTGCCATTTTCGTCACGGGCCGTTGGACGACCCGTGATGGGGGCTGAGCCGCCCAAGGCCCAGCCCCATGGCACTTGGCTTCGGCCAAGTGCATTTTGCTACACTTGGCCGAATGCCAAGTGCACTAATATTTATTAAAAAAATATAAAATACAATAAATGAAATTAAGCCAAATTAGCTTACCCTTGGCTCCAAGTCAAGGGTAAGCTAATTTAGCTTTGCTTGGAGCCTACCTTTGGCTCCAAGCCAAGGTAGCTTAATTGTTAAGGCTCCATGTCTATAAATAGGATGGAGCCTAATGCATTAGGAAAGGAGGAAAATGAGATCCGAACCCCTAGAGAATTTCACCGAGACCCGAATTCGCCCAAAAATCTAAAAAACACAACTCTAAAACACAATCAATCGACTGATTTGGAATCCGTTACCAATCAAGAGGTAACAATCCGAGGAACTAGACCCGTTTATTCTTTCATTTTTTTTCTTTGTTATTTAGATCTCTTCATTTATTATTTATTTTTCCATTTTCATTGTTTAGATTTGTTGAATCAATTTCTGTTTTTGCTTAATAATTTTTTTGGTTTTGGATTTGAAATAAAAAACTTCGTTTTGGATCCCAATACGAACCGTGACCCGATTTAGGGGTAGTTCGGGAGTAAAACATCGTAGATCCGTTATTTATAGATGTTTTTTTAAACTGTTTTTGGGAATAAAACTTCATTTTGAGGTTCCCCGTTACGAACCATGACCCGATTTGGGTAGTTCGGGGATCAAAACGATGAAATAGAGTAGATCTAACAAGTTTTGACAAATCTGAAAAAGGGAAGGACTGATCTTGAATTTTGGCATTTTTTTGGTTGTATTGTTTATATATATATATATATATATATATATATGTATATACGTATATGGAGGTAGGTAATAGGATTTTATTTATGTTTATATAGCTTTATGTATGGGTTTCATGGGGGTTAGTATTTTTGGTATCTTTTCTAATTCTTCACAAAACCAGGGACTGATCTGACGTTTTCCACTTTCGTTTCCTTTATATATACGTACATATACATGTATTGGGCCATATTTTATTATTTTATTTGTGGGTGTTTTAGTGTATATATTTATATCATGTATGAGTGTAGTTATATTATTATTTTTTGGTATTTTTACTGATTTTTAGAGATGCAGGGACTGATTGGGATTTTTTTGCACTTTATGGGTTATGGGTTATTTATTAATTTTAGAGTGTGTTTTAATGGGTTTAAAGGGTGAATATATATATATATATATATATTAGGGTATTATTTGGTATTTTTAATCTCATTTTTGTATATATATATATATATATATATATATAATTAGTTTTTTACTCCATTTTAATCGTTTAGGACGTATGGGTATAATAGTTATTTTCCTTATACATATATGTATATGTTTACTAAGTATTTTCCATCCTTTGGGTATGTATATATATATACTTGTTGTAAATGTGTATGTTTCATTACTAATGGGTATAGCATATATATAGATATAGAGGGGTATAATGGTCATCCATTATATTATTTATAACACTCCCCCTTGGATGTCCATTATACAAAAATAATTAAATGCGATTGGGGATGTTGCCTCATTAAAAACCTTACCAGGAAAACCCAGTGGGAAAAACCATGGTCAAGGAAAAGAGTGCAACACGCATTTACTCCCCCTCATGAATACATAGCTAAAAGTCTTTACAACGACGCAATCCAATGCGATAAACTAACTTCTTAAAAGTAGCAGTTGGAAGCGCCTTGGTGAATAGATCCGCCAAATTGTCACTTGAACGAATCTGTTGAACTTTCACATTACCATTCTTTTGTAGATCATGGGTGAAGAAAAATTTTGGTAAGATATGCTTCGTTCTATCTCCTTTAATGTATCCTTCCTTCAGTTGTGCAATACATGCAGCATTATCTTCATACAAAACTGTTGGAGCTTCTTTTCCGGTAGATAGACCACAATCTTCTCGAATATGTTGAGTTACAGACCGTAACCATACACATTCACGACTAGCTTCATGAATAGCTAAAATTTCTGAATGATTAGAAGAAGTAGCTGCTATGGTTTGCTTCATAGAACGCCAAGAAATTGCAGTATCACCACATGTAAACACATATCCCGTTTGTGATCGAGCAGTATGAGGATCAGACAAATATCCTGCATCAGCAAAACCAATCAAGTCCTCTTTGGACTGGTTAGAAAAGAATAAGCCCATATCTTTCGTACCTTGAAGGTAACGGAATACATGTTTAATCCCATTCCAGTGCCTTCGGGTTGGACATGAGCTAAACCTTGCTAACAAATTCACAGAAAATGATATGTCGGGTCTTGTATGACTAGCAAGGTACATCAATGCCCCAATTGCACTTAAGTATGGTACTTCTGGACCAAGAACTTCTTCATTGCTTTCCCGAGGACGGAATGGGTCCTTATCCACATCAAGTGATCTTACAACCATTGGGCTACTCAACGGGTGTGCTTGATCAAAATAGAATCTCTTAAGCACCTTTTCTGTGTATGTTGTTTGATGCAGAAGTATTCCATCTTTCAGATGTTCAATTTGCAATCCCAAGCAAAATTTTGTCTTTCCAAGATCTTTCATCTCAAATTCTTTTTTCAAATATTCCACTGTATGTGAAATCTCTTCAGGAGTTCCGATGATATTTAAATCATCAACATACACTGCAATTATGACAAATCCAGACCCAAATCTCTTAATAAAAATGCACGGGCTGATAGGGTCATTCTTATAGCCTTCTCTTATCAAATATTCACTAAGGCGATTATACCACATACGCCCTGATTGTTTCAATCCATAAAGAGATCTATTTAACTTTATGCAATAATGTTCTCGAGAACTAGATCTTGCTGCTTCTGGCAGTTTAAATCCTTCCGGGACTTTCATATAAATTTCATTATCCAGTGGACCATATAAGTAGGCTGTGACTACGTCCATTAGACGTAAATCAAGTCCTTCTCTCATTGCCAGACTCATGAGAAACCTAAAAGTAGTTGCATCCACCACAGGAGAATATGTTTCTTCATAATCAATTCCAGGTCTTTGTGAGAATCCTTGTGCAACTAAGCGTGCTTTATATCTCACAATTTCACCATTTTCATTCCTTTTTCTCACAAAGACCCATTTATGTCCCACTGGTTTTACACCTTTAGGTGTACGGACTACAGGTCCAAATACTTCTCTCTTTGCAAGAGATTTCAATTCTGTCTCAATTGCTTCTTTCCATTTTGGCCAATCATTACTTTGTGTACACTCCTCAATGGATTTTGGTTCATGATCCTCATTTTTATCCATAACATCAACTGCTACATTGCATGCAAAAATTTCATCGACGTCGATTTTATTTCGATTCCATTTTATTCCAGACATGACATAATTGATAGAGATCTCTTCATTCTCAAGTACCTGAATTTCTTTCTTTGTCATGTTTATAGTCTCTTCAGGAAATCCTTCATTGTTCTTTGGTTCCTCGGAAAGGCCATTGTCAATTTCTGCTCCTTTTCTTTTTCGAGGATTCTTATCTTTGGAACCGATAGGTCTACCACGCTTCATGCGTGTGTGAGACTCATTAGCAGTTGGATGTTGTCCTTCAGGGACTTCAATTATCTTTGGAGCATTTACAGCTGGAATATGTGATTTGGTCACTCTCTTTGGGTCAGAAAATGCGTCTGGCAATTGATTCGCTAAGTTTTGTAAATGAATTATCTTTTGAACTTCTATCTCACATTCTTTAGTCCGAGGATCAAAATGAGACAAAGATAATTCATTCCAACTAATTTCTTTTTCCAACTGTTTCTTTTCTCCCCCTAAAGTTGGAAAAACTGACTCATTAAAATGACAGTCAGCAAATCGAGCCTTAAATAGATTTCCAGTAGCTGGCTCTAGATACTTAATGATTGATGGGGATTCAAATCCAACATATATTCCCATCCTCCTTTGAGGACCCATCTTAGTGCGTTGTGGTGGAGCAATTGGAACATATACCGCACATCCAAAAACTTTCAAATGAGAAATATTTGGTTCCTGACCGAGAACCAATTGTGATGGGGAGAATTGTTGATTACTGGTTGGCCTGATGCGAATTAATGCTACTGCATGTAATATAGCATGCCCCCAAGCTGATATTGGAAGTTTGGACTGCATAAGTAATGGTCTAGCAATCAACTGCAAACGTTTAATTAGCGATTCAGCTAGACCATTTTGTGTATGAACATGAGCTACAGGATGTTCAACAGTTATCCCAATGGACATACAATAATCATTAAAAGCTTGTGAAGTGAATTCACCAGCATTATCGAGGCGAATTGCCTTCAAAGGAAAATCTGGAAAATGTGCTCTTAATCTAATTAATTGAGCAAGTAATCTCGCAAACGCCAGGTTGCGAGTTGATAATAGGGAGACGTGTGACCATCTAGTCGAGGCATCGATTAAAACCATAAAATATCTAAATGATCCACACGGTGGGTGAATTGGCCCACAAATATCTCCTTGTAAGCGTTCCAGAAAATTGATTGATTCATGTATAACTTTGGCTGGTGAAGGCCTAATAATTAATTTTCCTTGTGAGCAAGCAGCGCATGTAAAATCATTAGAAAGAATCTGCTGGTTCTTCAATGAATGTCCACATGAATTTTTGATTATTTTTCGCATCATTATTGAGCCCGGATGGCCTAATCGGTCATGCCAAACAGTAACATTATCAGTAAACTTCTAGTTTACTATAGCATATGATTCAATTGTACTAATATTAGTGTAGTACAATCCAGTGGAGAATGCAGGTAATTTCTCAACAACATGTTTAGTGCCTTGGGTAATACTCGTGATTTGAAGGTATTCTACATTTCCTTCACTTATTGTCTCAATATGATATCCATTCTGACGGATATCTTTAAAACTCAATAAATTTCTTTGAGACTTGGGAGAGTACAATGCATCCATAATGTCAAATTTCGTTCCCATAGATAATAATATATTTGCTCTTCCGGAGCCTTCAATAATCTTTGAACTACCCGATATAGTATTAACACAAGTTTCTTTCATTGTCAAATGAGAGAAATATTTCCTACTTCTCAGTATGGTATGAGTAGTTGCACTGTCTGCTAGACATAATTCTTCACTATCCATGTTCTTCAAAATAAATAAATTAATAGTCACATAAATAACTTTAACAACTCAAGTTCAATAATATCTCATCCATAAAAACATAATAATAAAGAAATCCTAGTTGTGAAACTTAGGGTGTTCCTCTTATTTATCAAGTAAGCTAGCAAATTCCCAAGTTTTCGATTTTTCCTCAATTAAACTCCACTAGTCTTCCTCTTGGATTCTATCTTATTCACAAACACTAAGCATAAACAAACCAAAAAAAAAAAAAATTCAAACGTAACAGAAAATCTGCACTTCAAGTAATCCATAGGCCTCATATATCCTGATCCAAAGTCTATAGACAATAGAGCTCAATACCTTTTTCTTTTCCCAAATTCTAACATCAGTTGTATCAAACTGATAAACAAGGGCAATATCTCAAAGCCATAATGGGCTAAAGAAATCAGGTCCAATAGGCCATTCAAAATTTATATTCTTGTACAGGGTTAAATGGGATTTGGCACTTAGAACTCCAATCTCAAACTTCTATCATTTTGAATTTAAACATTATCACTAAGTAAGGTCCTGACAACATTTATAACCAAATAAACAGAGCAGATTGTTTTCCAGCAATCAAGCTACCTAAATGTGAGAAACAACCATACAGCAAAGTGCATACCCACAGCAGGAACATGCAAACCACCTAAACAATCTGACATGTTAAGACACCCTTTTGCAAGCCAAAAAGACTTAGCAGCAAGCAACTGCCCCTTTTACATTTATATTGCAAACTAAACAAAGGGTAATATTTTAGCTATTGGAAAAACATAAAGAGATAAGAATTTGAGCACATACCGGAGTATTATTATAGCTTGTTAACTACATGTGTAGAGAAAGGAGCAACTCTTAAAACAGCTAATCTTATCAGGAATGCTCAAGCCAAACAGCATTATTTACAGTTAGGTTTATATCATAACAGTTTATTTAAGAAATTTTATTTACATTTAAAATTATCAAAGCCTCCCACTCTTGGTTATTTTATGTTTGAGCCTTATGTTTGTCCAAGTTTGATTGGTTTTGATTTCATGTTATATTTCCATTGCGTTTATAGCTCTTTTAGTCAGTATATTCAGCTAGATGAAAAATTTGTTCCTGTTGGTATTTTGAATAAGCAAGAATATAAATCTGTTGGTGATTTTACAATTGCAAAAATAAAGTACCAAAAATGGGAAACTGTTGGGATGCAGGCTCCCCGAATTCTAACACAAACAGAAAACCATTCCCTGCCTATGTTCATTGTCTAATAATCCCCAGAATTATCTAGTTGACAGGCGAAACCACGAGAGGAATATTACTGTTACATTAACCAAGAGTTGCATTAATTACAGCTTTGGTAGTGGAATTCAGTAATCATGGTAATGGAAATCCACCTAAAATAGAGGACTAGAATTGTTACACTATATTCATTCCGAATTACATCACCTGTTTCTGAAAACAGGATGAAAATAACAGCTTAATGCCAAATTCATGTTTCTTTTCTTCCATTTTATAATCAATGAAGATTTGAACATAAAAATAACACGGAATTGAAAGGAACTAATCTATAGAATGCAGAAAAGTATGTTTCAGTCAAAGCAGCCCAATTCTCAATAAATAAATAAACAAACAAAAGAACGATCACGCGCGATGACGATAGGACCTTAAACCCCATTGAACAAGGAGCTTAATCTCATTTCTTTACCCCTTAACCAGAATTTTCACACAAATCAAACAAACAGAGAAGGAAAATGTGAAAATTGAGCAAAAAAAAAAAAACCAAAAGATATAACCAAAATGGAAGAGGAATGATGAGGATAATGATAGATGAAAGCAATAAATACTACGGGTACCTGATTGTTAATTGATGAAAGAAAGCCAAATGTACATTAAATACACTGAGGTTTAGCTTTCAGAGTAACGCCAAGACAATAGGGTTTTGATTCTGCACGCATCCAGCAAGGAAGACAAAGAGAGTGAGAGAGAAAGAGCCCTGCAACGATAGTGGTTAGGATCGTCTACTGTTGATGGGAGGCGTGCTCAGACGGCTAGGGTTTCGTGCTGATAACGTGTTGTAAATGTGTATGTTTCATTACTAATGGGTATAGCATATATATAGATATAGAGGGGTATAATGGTCATCCATTATATTATTTATAACAATACTTAGATATTTTAGGATAAATGATTTTTGGGTGGACATGGTGACTTTATGGTTGCATTTTAGTGGTTCGGGATATTAATGGATTAAGTCAAAAAGGGAAAAGGAGATAATAAGTAAGGAAGTTTTAATTTGGTTTCTCCTAATCAAAAGCATTTTTAAATATTTCCAAATATAATCAAAAGTTTTGATTTCTTATTTTTTATCTTCAAACGAATTCCGAAAATCTCACATTTTAAAACTTTAGTCCATTCCAACGGTGGACTAGGCGAACATGTAAATAAAAAGGTTTCCTTAATTAAAGTTTTCTTTCCTAATGTAAATAAAAGAGGTTTTTGACTTGATTTCCCTTTCAAAGTGATTTTGTATAAAAATAAATGGACTTGTATGCTTAATCACGTTTTCGGTTGAATGTGCATTTGTCACGTTTTCAAGCACTCGAGTCGTTCCAACGGCGATTCGAGTGAAAAGCATGTAAATTAACGGGGTTTTGAAACGTACCTAAATCGTTACAATGGTGATTAAGGTACGAACCATGTAAATAAATTCGTTTTTGGGGAGTGAGATTAGTATAGATTTAATGTATGATATAAAGCATAACTCGCGTTGTAAATAAATTAATTCTTTCCTCTACCTCCCTCTTTCTCCCATATACTTTAAATTTATGCAAAATGGGTGATTCTTTACCAAAATGGCTTTCAAATAACATGCTCAAAACGGTTTTCAAAGCGAGAAAGAAAAGGTTTCAAATGAATTTTAAACTTAAAGAAATATGCGATTAGTCCGTTATCGCCTAACACGCTAAGTAGGAGGCCGGTGGTTCATAACCGGGCGATGTTGGGGTGCCTAGTAGCCTTTCTCCAGAAAGGAGCTAGTCTTCTCGGCTCGTACCTAAATTTCCCGAACCCTCACCGGTCTCCCGCAAGGGATCGGTGTTCATTTCCCATTCGTGGGTGGCGACTCTTCCATACTCCAGGCTCCGGTCATGCCGAGCAGCTTGATTCCGCGATTGGTTGCTTTCGGCGCCAATTACAGCATCTGTCGTCAACGGTGTCCACCCCCCGGTCCGCCCGGACGAGGCCGCGGCACCTACAACGCTCAATAGGTTATATTTGAGACCTTTAACTAAGGAGACTGACTCAATAGTAGGGTTACCTCCGATAGTACCTGATCCAACTATCTTACCCTTTTTATTGTCTCCAAAGCTTACGTTACCATCTCGTTTTAGCTCAAGTGTGATGAACTGAGTTTCATCACCAGTCATATGCCTCGAGCATGCGCTATCAATATACCAAAGCTTTGACTTCTCCACACACCTCAGGCTCACCTGCATTTTGAATCATTCATCTTTAGGTACCCAATTCTTTTTGGGTCCTCGTTGGTTAGCATAGACAGGTGCTACATCATGTTTTAATTTATGACGTCATATATTTATGGTGTGGCCTTGTTTACCACAAAAGTCACAATGAGTTACCCTTTTAGGGTGACTTTGTCTTTGGTTAGCACCATTGTGGTGAGCATGCCAACATACCTTAGTGGTATGACCTTTCTTTCCGCAGAAGTCACATTGGACAGACCGCCGATTATACCAACACACATCTATTGTGTGTCCTCTTTTCCCACAATAGTCACACTTAGTGAACTGTCTATGCTCATCAGTACCTTGAAACTCAGCATTGGGATAGAACCTTTTCTTAGCCGACTTACTCAGCTGGTTCTGTATGGTTGTGATGTCCTTTCTAAGCTTCTTTGACTCAGTTTGGACTTCTGAGACAAAACCATGCATGACTTTTAGATTTTCATCTTGCCTTGTGTTGTCTTGGAGAAGATATCGGAGGTCACTCAGTTTGACCTCTTCAATCTCATCACATCGCCTGCTGAGTGCCTTTATTTTCTTGTTACACTTTTTAGTCAGTGTATATAGATCACTCAGGGCGTTCACCATTTCATTTCTAAGCAAGAGTAGAGATGTTACCTCATTGGAATGTTCCTCTTGGTCAGAACCGTCAGAGAGGTCAGTTTGCTCAGATTGACTTTGGTCAACAGCATCGTCGGCCATAAAGCATATATTTGCTGTCTCATTTGCATCAGCTTCTGATGAGGTTGACTCATCACTGTCACTCCATGTGGCCACCATTGCCTTTTTGCTTCCCTTATTTTCTTTCTTTAAGTTAGGGAAGCTTGACTTAATGTGCCCAGTTTGATGGCACTCAAAGCACGTGACAGGCTTGGAGCTGTCCTTTTGTATTTGTCACTAGACTCAGCTTTGTACCTATCGCCTCTTTTGTATGGCCTCTTGCTGTTCTTATCATTCTTTCTGAACAGCTTCTTCATCTTTCTTGTGAACATGGCCATCTCCTCATCATCTGATGAGCCATCTTCGGTTGAGTCAGCTTTCATGACAAGTGATTTCTACTTCTTGTCCTCTGACTTTTCTTTAGCTTCAAAATTTTTCATAGAGATCTTATGAGTCAGCAGAGATCCGATCAGCTCGTCGTATTTGCATGTGGTCAAGTCCTGAGCTTCTTCCACAACTGTTTTCTTAGCTTGCCAGCTCTTGGGTAGACTTCTCAAGATTTTCTTCACCTGCTCCTCTTCTGTGAAGATCTTTCCAAGTCTCTTAAGCTCATTTATAATATTGGTGAACCTTGAGTTCATCTCCGAGATGTCTTCATTTTTATTCATCTCGAACAGCTCGTACAATCTCATATGTTGGTTCACTTTGGACTCCTTGACCTTGCTTGTGCCTTCATAGGTCACCTCGAGCTTTTTCCATATCTCCTGTGCTGACTCACAACCTGAAATTTTGTTGTACTCTGCAACATCTAGCGCACAGTGAAGCATATTAATAGGCGAAGCATTATTTTGGAATTTTTTAAGGTCATCTTCTGACCACTCAGTTTCACTCTTGACAACCTTTTCGTTGTCAATAGTTTTGTAAGGCACATATGGGCCTTGAACTATTGCAAGCCACACACTCATGTTTGTAGCTTGAATAAAGTTCTTCATCCTGTTTTTCCAAAATGTATAATTTGATCTGAAAAACAAGGGTGGCCGACTAATTGATAAACCCTCAGGGAGTATCTGTGTTGTTTGATTTCCGGGAAGGAAACGAGTGCTGTTCTCAGCCATTTATCGGGATCAGCTCAAGATAGTTTTATCTTTGAGTAGTGAGCAATTTGCTCTGATATCATTTGTTGGTCCCGTGTGATTAGTTCCAAGGGGGGGGGGGGGGTTAGGAACTAATATACTTTTTCACGTTTTAATTATGCTGACTTAAAATAATGCTTTGAGTTTCTTAACTCAGTTTTGGTCAGCACGATCGGGTGAGATTTAAGACAGCTTTAGTCAAAGCTGACTAGAACTGTTTTACTTGTGAGTTGGGAATTGACACTTTGAGGTCAGCTTCTAACTCAGCACTTTGATTTACTCAGTGTCAGCTTAAACAATTTATGTACTGAGTAAATATAGCAAACAATACATACAGATATATAATGAGAGAAAGGGTTAGAAATAACTCAACAGACTTATCCTGGTTCAGCCTCTCCGCCTACGTCCAGTCCCCAGAATCCTTTCGGGCTTTTTCAATCCACTACTGAGCTCTTTAAAGGTAGAGCACAAACCGTTTACAAGGCAGTTGAATATGCAAGAGTACCGTCCTCTATTCATCTACTGAACTCCACTAAGCGCTACAACCCAGCACTTAGATTTTCTCTACCATTGAGTACTTAAAACCGAGTACTCAGCACCACGCTCTTAATTTTACAATTGATAAAAAATTGTTCTTTTCTCAGACAAAGAACACTTTAGATGATTACAAAATCAATCTAGCTTTTACACAAAAATGGAAATTTGGTGTAAGATCTCTTTCTTGTTTTGATGTGCTTTGTATGTATGTTATTTTTCTCTTGCAATTCGGCAAAGGATCCAAGAATGAACTTGTCCTTTTATAGTTGAAATCTGAAGACTAAATCATTTGAATCTGGATCTATCCGTTGGATTCAAACGGCTCTTCATGCGATAATGTTCTGGTCAGCCTCAGATTTGCAGGCCAATCCTGTCGTCTGAATTTGGCAGGCGTCAGGCTTGTCTTCTTCCCGCAGGTTCATCTTCTAGTGCCAGTTTCGTCTTTTAGCTAGAGGACAGTTGACCCATGCGTCTCGAAACTATATCCTTGCATGATTCCAAAGCTTCTGAATTGGCGCAGATCACTATCGAATCTTATCTTTTAGCAAACGGATCATTGGTGCTGTCCTGAAGAGCATTCAACTTTACTTTGATAGCCGTTGTCTTTGATCGTTGCTATTTACGATACTGAGTTGCTTTTTACTCAACTTCCATGATCAGCTTCGTTGTGCAAGATATTGTTCCAAAGAAGACTTTTCTGAGTTAAGTTTTTCTCAACTTCTGTGGTCAGCTTCATCTGTAAGTTTCAGTTCTGAAGAAGACTTTCCTTCTTTCATACTGAGTTATACTTTACTCAACTCGTGCTATGTTATCATGCTGACTACGTTCTGTCTTACTTTGATTCCTGTTCTTATATATATTTTTTTATTCTCAACATTGAACAAATGCATTAGTACAATTAAATCAAAGCACATAAATTTAATTGTTTTAATCATGGATTAACTTAAATAATTTTGTCAAATCGAAATCATGTGAAAAGGTGTTTCAACAGGTCTCCCGACCCTCCGGCCCTCCGAAAACCGCCACCAGGGGTGTTTTCCACCCCTAGTAATTAGGTTATCTGCCATGGCCGGAGCCCCTCCGGCCATGGCGGACAAAGAAGAAAAGGGGTTGCGGCCCCTCTTCTTCTTCGGTTTATTATTATTTTTAATTCTTTTAAGTCCAAAACGACGCCGTTTTGAACTTTAGTGAATCAAAAACAATAATAAAAAAACATACCTTTGTTTGGTCGTACTCTCCACTCGCTCTTCTCTTGCGCCATTCTCTGCTTCTTTTTTCTTGCGCCCTTCTCTGCTTCTTTTTTGGCTTTCTTTCTTTTCTCCCCTTTTCTTTTCTTTCCTTTCTTTCCTTTCTCTTTTTCTTTGATTGAGCAACAAAATAGAACAAAGATCAACGGAAATTACGGATACAAAGATTCAAACAAAGATTATCCAATGTTAGTTTTGCAATTTAAATCCCTCATTTATAATTAGGGTTTCTTTAATTTAAATTTTCTAAATTATTGATTTTGTGTTTAATTAAGTGATGTTGTGTTTAATTAAATGATTTTATGTTTAATTAAGTGATTTTATGTTGATAATTTTACTGATTATATATTAGGGATATAATGCACAAATTTAGGGTTTAGGGATATAATGCTTTGATGATTTTGTGATTTTGCTTTGATGATTTTGTTGATATATATTAGGGATGTAATGCACAAATTTTATAAATCGATTGATAAGGTTCAAAATGTTGAATCTTCATCAAATGACCCTAATCCTAGTGGAAAGAGACAAATGCGTGGAATCCGATGATGATGTAATTGTTGATCCGGGGGAAAGGAAGCCGATTATTATGTATGATAATGCAATTCAAGATGAATTATGGAGGCGTTATTTCTTAAAAGGTCCTTGTCAGCCAAAGGGTCATGTATTTCCTCGAACCCTTATTTCCAGACTTCACAGAAGTTTTCAAGTTAAGTGGTTTGATTCGTATCCATGGTTAGAGTATAATGTATCTAAAGATGCGACATTTTGTTTCTATTATTATTTGTTTGCTAGAGGAAATAGGTCTGATGATAAAGCTTTTACAGAAATTGGGTTTAGAAATTGGAAAAAGGCTTTAGAAAACTTTAAGGATCATATAGGAGGTATTAATAGTCCACATCATTATGCTACAGACCAAGTTTTTGGATTTCAAAAGGAAAGGCTAAATGTTGACTACTTGTTATCGAAACCAAAGGACACAAATGAGGTTGCTTATCACACTCGAGTAACATCAGTTGTGAAATGTGTTCGATGGCTTTTAATGGAAGCTTTACCTTTTCGCGGACATGATGAATCAACAGAGTCATTAGAATGGGGCCACTTTCTTGGACTTTTGACATTCCTTTGTAATGAAAATGAAGAAGCGAATAAGGTTATAAACTTGAATGCTCCGAGAAATAATCAAATGACTTGCCACCAAATTCAGAAAGAAGTTATTAAAGCTTGTGCATCTGAAACACTCAAATTTATTTTAAAAGAGCTTGATGGAAAGTTGTTTTCTTTGTTGGTTGATGAGTCTCGTGATTATTTTGTAAAAGAGCAAATGTCTTTGGTTGCAAGATTTGTGAATGAAAGTGGAGAAGTTCTTGAACGATTTCTTGGGCTAGTACATGTTGAAGACACTTGTGCACAATTTTTGAAAAAAGAAGTTGATAATTTCTTTGCACTGAACGGATTATCTCTCTCTAGTCTTAGAGGTCAAGGTTATGATGGAGCTTCGAATATGAGAGGCGAGCTTAGTGGGCTAAAAACACTCATTTTAAGTGAAAATAAACATGCACACTATATTCATTGTTTTGCTCACCAGCTACAATTAGTGGTAGTTGCTGTTGCAGATGTTAACCAAATGGTGGGTGATTTTTTTAGCTATCTATCTCTCATTGTGAATGTTGTTGGTTCTTCGTATAAAAGAAGAGAAATTTTGAATCAAATTCAATATGAGAAAATAGTGCAGTCTTTAGAAAGTGGAGAACTTACTTCAGGAAAAGGCAAAAATCAAGAAACGAGTTTAGCTCGACCAGGTGATACACGATGGGGTTCTCACTATACTACTGTTTCACGTTTCATTACTATGTGGAGTTGAGTTAAACAAGTGCTTGAGGTTTTAAATGTTGATTCCACTGATCGTAAGATTAAAAACAGTGTGTGTGGTTTGCTTAGAAGAATGTATAGTTATGAAATTGCCTTCATTGCTCATATGATGAAAGACATACTCGGAATGACAAATATTTTATCAAAATGTCTACAAATGAAGAATCAAAATATTGCTAATGCTTTACGAATGATCCAAATGACAAAGGACAATTTGAAAGACTACTTAATGAATGGGTGGGATCAGTTATGCAAAGGGGTAAATTTCATCGATGATGTACAACCTTTACTCCATTTCACACTTTGGTGTACAACCTTCATTTTGTCTCACTAATATGTACGAACTTATAGGTGACCTCCCACTATCATATACATTAGGTAAAAATGACCGGCCAACGCCCGGTCAACGCACCACCTCAACCCACCATATGTATAATGACTAAAATACCCTTATAAAAAAAGTAAAACATACACTTTCCTTTTCTCTCTATAATGCTTTTGTAAATTACAGATTCTCCTGGTCAAAAATCAAACTTAAAATTTTAAAATCAAAAAACCTTTTATGGAAATCTATTAATACATAAAATAATTTACTCACATCTTTCAATTTTCAAGGTTAATATAGTTTTCATTATGCATTTTAAATTGATGTTAAATTTTATAGGAATAGTGTCAGATTCAAATCTCAGATTCAAATCCCTTAAAGTCATAGTTAAGGGTTCTCAGCTTTGAATACACATGGAGTTAAATTCAAATCCATTGTTTTCGGCACGGCGTAAAGCAAAGCGGATGAGAGAAGCGGTGAGCGGTTTGGAATCAGAAGGGACATTTCGTTCAAGGGTGATCAAAGGAAGTATTTTTTTTACCTCTGCTCTGACCATAAGTTCAGATAACAATGTCGAACTGACCTCCGAACCAATGAAGTTGGAATTCCCGCCTTCCTTGAAGGGAAGATGAAGAAAAAAAATGAGAAGAGATGTGGCCGAGCGAAAAGAAATCGACAAGTGACGGAAGGAGGAGGCTGAGTTTCGCGTTTGAGGCAAAAAAAAAAGAGAGATGGCCGGAGGTGGGAGTCGCCATCATAAAAGAGAGAAATCAGCCATGGTAGACGAGGTTTCATTTTTTAGAAAAGAAGAGGAAGAAGATGGAGTGGTGGGTGGCTGGGTTAATCTCTAGGTTAATTAATTGATGGTAATTGGAATTAGATGAGTCAGGGAAAGATAATTGAGAGTTGAATGGAGGGTTTATTTTTTATTTTTTATTTTTTATTTGAGAGAGATAAGGGGATTTTAGTCATTATATGTGTGGTGGGTCCATTTTTATTAATAAGTGGAATAAAAATTGTTGAGGTGGCGCATTAACCAGGTGTTGACCGATCATTTTTACCTGTTGTACACTATAGTGGGAGGTCACCTATAAGGTCGTACATATTGCTGAGACAAAACGAAGGTTATACACCAAAGTGTGAAATGGGGTAAAGGTTGTATACCATTGTTGAAATTTACCCTTATGCAAAGAAGTCAGTGATTTTTGTGTAGCCAATGACATTGAAGTGTCAAATATGGATGATATTATGAATGACCAGGCTAGAAGGTTACTTGATGGTGGACCAAGGACTTACTTTCGTCATTTTAACAAGGAGATTTTTGTGGAGGTACTATGTTTTTCTTATTCTTTTTACACATAACGTTATAACTTATAGCTATTATTAAATATTTTGTTGACTTTTTTTACTTTTACTCAATGCAAGGTTATTGCTCGACTTATTATTGAATTCGATAGTCGCTTTTCTGAATCGAATACAGAACTACTTATGTGCATGTCCTGTCTTGATCCTACGAATTCATTTGAGAATTTTGATTTACAACGAGTGCTTCGGCTTGCTGAGTTATATTCAGCAGATTTTTCCTATTGTGATCTATCTTAGCTCAAAGATGAACTTAAACTGTTCATTTATGAAATGAGATCGAATGAAATATTCTCTAGTATGAACGATGTTGGAGTACTTGCAAAGAAGATGGTTGAGCTAAAGTATCACTCTGTTTTTCCCTTCACATATCGGCTTATTGAGTTGATTTTGATCTTACCAGTTGCAACAGCTTCTGTTGAAAGATCTTTCTCTGTAATGAAACTTATTAAGACGGATTTACGCAACAAAATGGGTGATGACTTTCTCGAAGATTGTATGATGTGTTATGTTGAAAAAAGGATTTTTGTTGGTATTGAGAATGAAGCGATTGTGCGCAATTTCCAAGCTATGAAACTTCGAAGGAATAAATTGTCATCTTCTCAGCATTACTTATCTTCTTCGAGTCGGTTGAAGGTCAAGAAACGTTAATTTTTTTTTACTATAGGTAACGAGCTCTATTTATTAGCAATTTATGAAGAATTTGTTTTTTCGATTTTTTTTGAATGTATTTGTTTTTTTTTCTTGCACACAATTTAGCCCCCCGGACTATTGAGTCATGGCTCCGCCCCTGATTCTAGCAAATTAGTTTTTTTCCCAAATATAAGTCATTCTGGGATTCCAAGAACTTTTAGTTTAGTTTTTTGGTCCAAATATTAAATTTTTTGTATTGGTACATGTATTTTTTAATATTCCAATGTTTATTCCCCAATAGTGACATGGGAGAGAATTTTTTTTAGTTAACCAATATATTTCTTAATTTATATGAAATGCCCTAGAATGACCTATATAATGGAATGGAGAGAGTATTTTTTTAGTAATCCTGAAATATTGTGTTTCCTTTCACATACCGAGGTATGAACGAGCTCGAAAAAAAATTGAATCATTTTTAAAAAAACCAAAATATCATCCACATAATTCATCATGAATAAGCATTTATAATTTAGGATAAATTCCAAAAAAAACCCTGTGGTTTCATGCAGTGGCGGATCCAGGATTTGAGGGAGGGGGGCCAAAAATACCCCTATTGTTTTGGGTCAGGAGCAATTTTACCACTAATGTCTAAAATGATGCAATTTTACCCCTAATGTTTGTAGCCAAAAGCAATTTTAGCACTAATGTTTGTAGCCAAGAGCAATTTTATCCCTAAAGTACCGAATCGAAATTAGAAGGCATCATTTAAGTTGAACTGAGAATCTGACCATCAAAAGTACATGATACACACAAACACAAATATTACCCTAGGTGACCACATACAATCAACACAACATCTATGTATATCTACAATTCAAATAAAAACTTCTAAGTTAATAAAACACCCTAATTTTACAACTAATACCACATCAAGCAATGATTCTGACAAGCAAGCCAACACTTGAAAAAAAAAACCTTAAATACACTTGTATAACCATATTAATTAACCTGCAAGTTGACATATCATCAAAACATGGATGATTTCACAAAAATTGCATTTGAATAGTTCATGGCATTGAAAAACAATTGACAGCTACCATCAAAGCCCTTGAGCAATTTCCCAAACATCATCTGGCATTCCAATTATTAAAAACAAATCAAGTAGGGAAAACGTTAAAATCATCATATGAATCAAAATTAGCACATGGATCATCATCAAACTGAGCTGTTACAGATTTACTTTAGCTTAAACATTCCAAGCTATTCAGATCTCCCAATCAGTTCACTATTAACCCAGATTATTAACCTAAAATTAAAATTAAAGGGAAAAGTTAAACTAACCTGAAATTGATGAGGTGTTCTTGGATTGGAGATGGTGGCCGGCCGGAGAAGGAAGACGGCTGGCGGAGAAGGAAGACAGCCGACCGACCGGAGAGGAGATCGCTTGCTTTGCTGGAGGAGAGGAAGGGCGTCTGCTTCGTCTGTCAATGGTCGACTCGAGGGAAAGAAAAGAATCGCACTCACACCTGCGCTGCACGTCTGCTTCTTTGTTAATTAAAAACCCTTAACCAAAACGACGTCGTTTTGAGGTAAAAAAATTTTTTTTTCCGGGATGAAGGGGGGGGGGCAAATGCCCCCTTTGACCCCCTCTAAATCCGCCTCTGGTTTCATGTAGTTCCAAAAAAACCCTTGTGGTTTGTTTTTACAAAAAAAACCCTGTGGTTTACGCCGTTACCCGAAAAACGGAAAATGGCTTAACGGTGTTAAAAGTGCTGACGTGGCAAGGGGTAAAGTTGGAAAATCGAATTTTTTTTTTATTTTTTTCCCTCTCTCTCTCCTTCTTCTTCTTCCTCTTCCTCCTTCTCCTCCTCCTCCTCCTCTTCTTCTTCTTCTTCTTCTTCTCTCCTTCTTCTTCCTTCTTCCTTCTTCTTCTTCTTCTTCTTCTTCTTATCTTCTTCTTCTTCTTCTTCTTCTTCTTCTTCTTCTTCTTCTTCTTCTTCTTCTTCTTCTCTCCTCCTCCTTCTTCTTCTTCTTCTTCCTCCTTCTTCTTCCTTTTTTTTTCTTTTTTTTTAAGTTTCGGAAATCTTGAAATTTTCAGATTTCTAGAATTCCAGATTTCCGAAGAAAACTGGTCCAGATTTCGAAAATCTGGAAATTTTCAGATTTCTGGAAATTTTCCGATTTTCGGAGTATGGAAATTAAAAAAAAGAATGAAGAAAAAAAAGAAGAAGAAGGAGAGAAGAGAGGAAGAAGAAGGAGGAGAGAGAGAGAGAGGAAAAAAATAAATAAAAAAAAATCGATTTTCCAATTTTACCCATATGCCACGTCAGTTTTTTAACACCGTTAAGCCATTTTCCGTTTTTCGGGTAACGGCGTAAACCACATGGTTTTTTTTTATAAAAACAAACCACAAGGGTTTTTTTGGAACTACATTAAACCACAAGGTTTTTTTTTTGGAATTTACCCTATAATTTATCTCAGGCTTTTCCAAAAAAAATTCAACCTCAGTGGCTCTATTTCATGCCTATGAATCCATTTTCAACCAAAATAGTTTTGTGTCGGCTCTATTTTGAAAATAAAGTCGAGTCGGCTTTATTTAGAGCCGAATGACACAAAAATTTGTTATTTAGATGCATGTCCCAATAAGATCAGGAGTGATTGAGAAAAACTAGAAACAATTAAAAATTATACTAAGTTTGGAATGAGGTAGAGCCGTCACAACTCTATTCGTCATTTTCGGTATATTTTGGATTTATTGGAAAAAATTTCCTTTAAATATAGGTCGAATTCACCTTCCATATAGGCACCAATTGGTTTAGGTCCTTTACAAACATAAACTACATGGTTTAAAAGTTTACAAATTGGTATATAGTCGTTCATTCCATTAGTAAAGACAGCCAAACTGACTAACGGTGTTAAAAAAACGTGAAAAATCAAATGGTAAAGAGCTATTTTTATTTTTATATTTATTTATTTTATAAATTCACATTTTTATTATCTACTTATCATCACAAACAAATCCCAAAACAAAAACAAAATATTAAATTTACCATCTTCTTTTTCTCTCATATCTCTCTTTAGTTTATTTTAATTCTCTCTCTAAACATACTCACTCTCCCTCTCTATTTTTTTCTCTCTAAAAAATACATGTAAAATTTAAGGTTCAGGTGAATGAGAGGTCAAATCAATAATTTATACTTTATATTCCAATTATTGAAAGGTATTTACAAAAATCCAGTCGACCATTTCCAAATTGTGGAACTGACTCAATTTATAGCCATATAAGCCAGATAGTTATCGGTAAATTGAAGAAAAATGGGCAAATCAGAGCCGTACAATAGAGGCAACCTAGGTAAACACGAAGCTTTATCCCCCAATTAAACATGACACTAAAGTAATCCATGGTGTAAACGGGAGATATAAACTGCAGTTGGATTAGTAAAAAAATGAGCTCAATAGATATCATGTTCCTTAGCCACATAAAGAGCCTAAGGCAGAAATGAATCATACACAATACAATTCGCCGGAAAGCCAGAGTCCTCAAATCTTCGTACAAGTCGAGAAAGAGTTGTAGAGTCGTTGGCCTTAAAAGAGTTAAGATACAAGGATATGTCTTTGGTCTGAGCAAAACCAGTTTGATCAAAATCGTCGGAGATGGGTTGAACGACAATGTTTGGGACATAGATTGAGTTGACAGTATAATGAGTCGTAGCTAAAGTAGCTTTAACAACTTTGGAGAGTAAGTGATTGGCGAATTGGAGAGGAGGGTTAATGCGACCTTTAATTTTTACAAGTACGTGTAGAGAGAGAAAATAGAGAGAGTAATGTGTTTAGAAAGAGAATCAAAATAAAAAATGGTAAATTTGATATTTTATTTTTGTTTTGGGATTTGTTTGTGATAAGTTGATAATAAAGTGATTAGTTTATAAAATAAATAAATATAAAGATAAAAATAGCTCTTTACCATTTGACTTTTGACTTTTTTTAACACCGTTAGTAAGCTTGAACTGTCTTTGCTAACGGAATGAATCAAAACGTACCAGTTTGCAAACTTTTAAACCATGTAGTTTATGTTTGAAAATGACCCAAACCGCATGGTTTATTTTTGTATTTTTCCCTAAATTCTACTAATATAATACTTTAGTTTAAACTTAAATAATAATTTGGATATTATTAATTTTAACTTATTTTAATCAAATTGTATTTGATTAAAGGTATTTAAATTAAAGGCCACATAATTAATCTAAGTAGATTAATATTGGATATTAATTTACATGAATTAATTTAATACGAAGTTATATGTATGTAAAGTAAACTTTGGAATATGATTAATATTTTGTTAACAAAATAAAATTAAAGATAATTAAAAGGATAATGGAATATGGGAGAGTGATTTTAGGAAAAGAAAACTTCACACTCCTATCCCATATAACCATTATTCCCCCCTCTCTCCTAGCTCTTTGCGGAATACGCTTTTAACATAGATAAAAAGAAAAGAAGGATACGTTCATATCTATTCTTCATTCAATGAGCAAAATCAAATTGGATTTGATTCACGTGTCTAGCAAACACCAGTTCTTATTCCGCAAGTGAAAAAGTAGGGGGAGTTCGTTATTCAACTCCCCAGTCTCAATCAAAGGGACTACTATCAGTTTTTGGTGAAAGGTCATTATTTTTTCCCAACCTTAATTAAAATTGCATATGATAGATCATTGAGAGATCGATATATGTATATGTTTTGAAACATGTTAAAAGCATTGCAAAAAGCCATCACATGCATACATCACTTATAGCCTCGTACATTTTTACACGTTGCTTGACCTTTGAGTAGAGAGACGTAAGTATATTTTGCAATAAGAGCCTTGATGTTAACCCAAACCAGGTCACACTGAAAACTCATAAGGCAACCCTGGTTATTTCCCCTAGGATACTAAAATGTATCGTTATATTGCATGAGAGATGCTTTTGTCATTCCCTATCAATGACAAATAGATCCCTACATAGGAAGAAATTGTTGATATTTACTAATCGATGGAGAAATAAGGTTGAAAAGGAGTGCATCCTTTATACTGAATGCATATGATGTGCTAACGATGTTTGCTCGTGTATTGTTTATCTTTTTTCCAAAATCCATATATAAATTTCGTATGTATTAGTCGTACATAATCTTGTACATTTTCCCCTTCGGTGTAAATTTATATGTTGTTATTCTGTCCACAGATAAATTTCGTATGTATTAGTCATACTTATCTTGTATATTTCTTTTTAGTATAGAATTATACATCATCATTCCATCTACATACAAATTTTGTATGTATTAGTCGTGTATATCCTGTACATTTTCTATTCAGTGTAAATTCATATGTCATTACTATGCCCATATACAAAATCCATGTGTATTAGTCCTACATATCTTGTAGATCTCTCTTCGGTGTACAACCTTCATTTTATCACATTAATATACACCACTTTATAGGGCCTCCCACTAAAGTGTACCGCCGGAAAAAATGACCGGCCAACGCTGATCAACGTGACACCTAAGCACTTTTAACAATTTAAAAATAAAAACTGGGACCCATTGAACATGTAATGACCTAAATACCCCTAATATTTTTGCATTTCATCATCTTCTTCATTTGTTGGTTTCTCTCTCACCATTTAAAGACATTATTTTCTCTATCCTTCCTCTCTTTATCTCTAAATTTCTCTATTTAACTCCTCTTTCGATCTGTATGTAAATTTCTCCCTCTAACTCTCTAATCGAAACTCTAAAAATTAGTAATTGATTGAAAGAGAAATAGAAATGCATGAAGAATTAATTGAAAACCAATGGCAACCTAATGAAGTCCATACAATTGCAGCTTCAAATTGCTTGAAATCTTGCCTATAAAACCAACATATGCCACTAAAACACCAAAAGGCTATCCATTTCCCTTATTCTTATTCCTTCCTAATCACCATCTCCCACTCCCATCTTCTTATCAGTATCAATTTCACAATGTATATCACAATTTATAATCTCAATCTCTTCTTCTCCTTTATACCCACTTCCTCTTTTATCAAACCCATATCAATTTCATTCTTCCAAACCTCATCAAGCAATTTAAAATGATCATTAAGCCTTTTCCACTTAGAGAACACTAACAAAGAAGAGTCTTTGGGGTTTGAGTTTTGAAGATTGAGCTTCCTTCCAAACTTCCAATTATCTTTTGAAAGATGAAACAATTTATGAGGATAAAAAAACTTACTTTCCCCATAGGATGATATTTTGATTTGCCTAAAGACTCAAAAAGGACGTTTGCAACTTCAGCCAACAGATCCTCCATCAAAGATATAAATAGATTCTTGATCCAGTTGAAGAAATCTAAATTGTAATTAGTTATGCAATTGCTAAAAAAATGCTACCAAATTTACATAGCCACAACACATTAAAGAAAAGTATGAGTTTCATCTTCCCCAACCGCTTGAAAGACATGGAAAACATCGAGAAGATTATTCTTATGATCAACCAGATTTTTCTTGAAACTTTTTTTTATATTTTAAGTTTTTAGATATTGTAAGTCCACTTTTGAAGATGAGATTCAAGAAATAAAGCTTAGGAGATAGAAGGAACTAAAAGATAAAAGCACATGAAATATAGAGAAAAAATGTGAGAAAAAGTAGGAGAGAGATAATCACGAAAAAAGATATTTTGATTAAGAATATAAAAGTAGTTCAATTATAGATGTGAGCCACATTTAATTTTTAAGGAGTTAAAATTGTTGAAACACCTTTCCATATGATTTTGATTTAACAAAATTATTTAGGTTAATCCATGATTGAGAGGCAATTAAATTTAAGTGCTTTGATTTAATTGTACTAATATGTTTGTTCAATGTTGAGTATAAGTATAAATAAAAACAGAATCAGAAAGTAAGACAGGACGAAGTCAGCATGAGAACACAACACAAGTTGAGTAAAGGGCAACTCAGCATAACAGAAGAAAAGCCATCTTCAGAACAAATATGAAGCTGGCCAAAGAAACTGAGTGAAACGCAACTCAGTATCAAAGAAGAGAAGTCCTTTTCTAAACTAAAAAGCTTGCAGACGAAGCTGACCACGGAAGCTGAGTAAGAGTGACTCAGAAATAAAGAACAAAAACAACGTCAATAAAGTCAAGCTGAGTGTTCGTCAGGACAGCATGAATGACCCGTTTGCTAGAAGACAAGATCCGACAACTGTCTGCACCAATAATAGAAACCTTGGAATTACGCACAGAGTCAATTTCGAGATGCATGGGTCAACTGTCCGTTAGCTAAAAGATGAACTGGCACTAGAAGACACACCTGCGGGAAGAAGACAAGCCTGACGCCTGCGGAATTCAGATGACAAGATTGGCCTGCAAATCTGAAGCTGACCAGAACAATGTCGCAAGAAAAAGCCGTTTGAATCCAACGGATAATTTCGGATTCAAATGATTGTGTCTTTAGATTTCAACTATAAAAGAACAAGTTCACTCTTGGATCCGTAGCTGATTTTTGCCAAGAAAAATACAAGAGAAAAAGAGAAAAGATACAAAGCACATTCAAACAAGAAAAAGATCTTACACCAAACTTCCATTTCAGTGTAAAAGCTAGATTGATTTTGTAATCATCTAAAGTGTTCTTCATCTAGAAAGAACAAGTTTGTATCAATTGTAAAATTGAGAGAGTGGTGCTGAGTACTCGGTTTTAAGTACTCAATGGTAGAGAAATCTAGGTGTTCGGTTATAGCACTTAGTAGGAATTGAGTAGACGAATAGAGGAAGGTACTCTTGCATATTCAATTGCCTTGTAAATGGTTTGTGCTCTACCTTTAAAGAGCTCAGTATTGGATTTAAAAAGCCCGGAGGGACTCTAGGGACTGGACGTAGGCGGAGAGGCCGAACCAGGATAAGTCGTGCTGAGTAATTTCTAACTCTCTCTTAATATATCTATATATGTGTTGTCTGATTAAATTGCTCAGGATATAAATTGAAAAAGCTGACACTGAGTAATCTTGGTGCTGAGTTGAAAGCTGACCTCAAGTGTTAATTCCCAACTCACAAGTAAAACAGTTCTAGTCAGCATATGACTAAAACTGTCTTTTGTTTCTCGGCCGTGCTGACCTAAACTAAGTTAAGTAACTTAAAGAATTAATTAAGTCAGTATTATTTAGCGAAAAAGTTACATTAGTTCCTAACCCCCCCTTGGAAGTAATCACACGGGACCAACAAAAATAACTAAGCTGTCACGTTGTTGTCATCAGGGTTAACCGATCATTTTTTCTAGCTGTACATTTTAGTACGAGGTCACCCATAAAGTGATATATATTAGTGTGACAAATGAAGGTTGTACATCAAAGTGTCAAACAGTGTAAAAGTTAGACATCTCGTATGTAAGTTACCCATAGATTTAGACATAAAAATAGAGACCAACATTAAGTCCAAAATAATCACTCAAGAAACTCATATAACATTTAAAAGTACTAGTTGAAGTATAAATAACTTCGAGAAAACACAAGAAAACCAAAGGCATATCAAATCCGATCTGGGTTAGTAGTGTCGTGTTCGATATGAGAAGACATGAAAAGGGGAGACAAAGAAATAGACATACACTGTGAGTGAGAAGTGATATTACATGTTAGTCATTTAGTTTAGTTTACATTGGTTTAAGATTTTATGCATACATGATTTAAAAAATTAAAAACCCTAAAAAATAAAAAGTATCATTCAGTTCGGTTTTAAACTGAACTGAACCGAAAATCAAACTATTTGAAAAATGAGAACAACGTCGAACCAAATTACTGTTAGTTAGTTTTTTTCGGTTCGGTTTATCAGTTTTTAAATTTTCAATTTGGTTCATCAGTTTTTGAATTTTCGGTTCGGTTCTATTCATCCCATTTTTAACACTTATTTTCTGTTAAGTCCTACCATATAAGATTTGAGTACTTTTATACTTTGTTTGTTTTGAGGTTTTTTAAAATAAGATAAATGCATTAGATGTTTGTTTTGAGGTGTAAATAAGTAGAAAAGTAAATACCAATAAGATTTAAATGATATTTAATAGATGTTTTTTTTGAAACATAATAGATGTTTGTTTTTTATTTTTATTTTCATTACTCTATATTTAATGTAAATACTTTATTATAAGAATATAAAAGTAATTTAGACATAACTTTATTTATTTTATCCTCAAATTAAATATAATTAATATTATTAAACCATCATCCATTTCAAACCCAATAAGATATTTAATACACAATTAACATACGAGAATCAACTCGACTTATTTCTCTTACCTCAGCATACTTTAATGGGAAATTTACACAGAAATTCATATTTGAAAAATTATTTACAATTATGTCAAGTAATGATTTTGAATTATGTCAAACTAGTAAATCAGCACTTTTAATATATTTTAAAGATTAAAATTTATAAATTAGGTATCTATGATATATTTTTTTAGGGTTTAGGATTTATGAATTGGGGTCTAGAATTTTTAAATTACAATCTAAAATCACAATAAATAAAGAATAATGACATATTAAGAATTAAGTTTGGTGATATGAATTAGTTGTAAATTTGTACTTAATTATGAGTGCCTTCTATGATTACTTTGTTTTTTACAAAGTATCATTACTTGGTGTGTTTTCACCATTGGATTATGGAGTATAAAATTAATCCAATGGTAAAAACACACAAAGTAAGGCTTATTTAACAAAGTAAGCATAGCCTTTACCCTTAATTATGATATTCATGTAATTGGCTCTACTTTAATTCACCAATCCAAACAAGGCCTTAATAGGGTCACATATGGTATCCGAAATATCCAACTCGCTGCCATCTATGAGCAGGACCCACCAATTTTGCGTGGCATATGTTGAAGTCGGAGGACATATTCGTCTTTCTAGGTCTAAAGTGGCACGCAAACGCGACATTAGCATTTCATTACAGACCCCTGGTATATATTACTTGCCGCTCGCCCTGTCTCTCGAAGAAACCCTAACCCCTTATTTTCTCCTCAAATTGACGGTAAAATACTTTTCTGCGATCTAACAATTCAAGGCCATGGGATCTAAATCGAAGAGCGATAACCCTCATTCAGGCGACGGTGCAAGCCCTGGGTTTGTCTTTGATTATCCTTTTTATAGATGTCTTATTTTCGCTAGATATCCTTGGGTTATTATTAGTATTAGCTCAATTGATAGGGCAAAAGAAAACTTGCAAAGTTCCGCATGTTTATTTTGAATTGATTGTTTATATATGTTTTGGCGTTCGCCCGTTGTTTATGATTACTGTTTTATGTGAAACGCAGGAAAATTTTCATCGGAGGATTGGCTAAAGACACTACATATGGTAAATTGTTTTATAGAAGATCTGTTTCATGTCTGTTTTTAGGGAAGCTGGTAGCTTAGGTTTTTTTTTTTTTTTTTTTTGTTGGCTTGCAGTCTGATTATTGGTTGGATTTTTTGTTTCTTAAGTTATGTTTACACTGTGATGATGAATTGCAGCTACATTTAATAAACATTTTGGCAAGTATGGGGAGATTACCGACTCAGTTATCATGAAAGATCGGTACACTGGACAGCCTAGGGGCTTTGGTTTTATAACTTATGCTGATCCTTCAGTTGTTGACAAAGTTATTGAAGACCAACATGTCATCAATGGGAAGCAGGTAAACATATATTTGTGCTCTTGACATCATTATTTATAGTCATCCTAGTCTTATGCAATGTTTTTAGCTACTTTTTTAGCTGGCAGTCTTGATTGTGATGCAAAGTGCAAACACAACTATCACGTACATAAGTCTGATGTTTCTTGCTGTGAAACTATTAATTGTATGCTTAAATGACCAGTCAGATTTGTCCTGTTGATATAGTGATGGAATGTAACAGTTGTGTGGCTGTTCCTTCTCTATTGATGTTTATTTAAATCTCAGCATTTGTTCATAAGTTTATGATACTCCGCTTGCAATTTAAAGAATAACAATGCAACAGGTGGAGATAAAGAGGACTATCCCTAAAGGTTCCGGGCAGTCAAAGGATTTTAAAACAAAGAAGATATTTGTTGGTGGAATTCCATCATCAGTGACTGAAGGTAAGGAAGGGATTCCCAGGTTTTTGTTATGATTTGAAGTAGAAGCTAGTTAATTATTATATTATGTTTTTTTACACATTTCAATGGCATCTTGATAATTTCAGATGAGCTCAAGAATTTCTTCTCAAAATTTGGGAAAGTGGTGGAGCATCAGATAATACGTGATCATGAAACCAATAGATCTAGAGGTTTTGGATTTGTAATTTTTGACAATGAAGAAACTGTAGATGAATTGTTGTCCAAGGGAAATATGATTGATATGGCTGGTACTCAGGTGAGCTTGTTTAGCTGGTGTCAAACAAATAAGATTGGAATCTATCTCTTCTTTGTGGTGATGCATGCATTATTTTCTTCTCTTTGTATTTTAATAATATCAAACCGGAGCACCAATTTTTCATTTTCCCTTTCGGTCAACTTTAAGACATAGATAAGTGCCTTGATCTCTTTTCTTAAATGTTTCTAATATAGCAGTGGAGATGCTTACAGGTAATAGATTATGGGAAAGGGCTCACGATAGTTTGTCTGCTGCAGAACTTAGGTTAACTAAGTTGCTTTGTTGTAGGTGGAGATCAAGAAAGCTGAACCAAAGAAAGCCTCAAACCCACCACCTGCTCCTGCATATGGTAGCAACTCTAGGGGCCGTTCTTACAATGACGGCTTTGGTGGATTTGGAGGTTCTTTTGGGGGGTTTGATGGAGGGTTTGGTGGGCCTGGTCCCTTTAGGACTCCTGGGAGTCTGGGTGGCAGACTCAGTGGTGGTGGAGGATATGGTTATGCTAGTGGTGGTGGGGACTTTGGTGGGGGTTATGGAAATTTTGGAGGGAGTAGCTTAGGTGGTTACCGAGGTGAATCTTCCCTTGGTTATTCTGGTCGTTTTGGAACATATGGTGGCGGGTTTGGAGGGGGCTATGGTGGTAGTAGTTTAGGAGGTTATGGTCGGGGAAGCGAGGGATATGGAAGTTATGGAGGTACAGGGTATGGTGGGGGTTATGAATCTGGTCCAGGTGCTAGTTATGGAGGAGCAGGTGGTCTTTATGGCAGGGGAGGCTATAGCGGCAGTAGTCGATACCATCCTTATGCAAGATAGAATGAAGGCATTTTGATGCAGTTGCTTAAGCTTTGCCTAGAAGTTTCAAACAAACTCCTCTAGTTTAAAGCCCTTCGAAATTGATAGGCATTGTCGCACGTGCTAGAAGTCTCCTATCACTGCGATTGATGAAGCTTTTTAAGGACCAGAAGAACTACTTTATTAGATTGTTTTTGCTATGTATGCTTTAGAGAGACTTGTAGTTTTTCGTGAACTTAGCTCTTGGTGTCTGGTTAAATTTGTTCTAGCAATTATTTATATAGCCTCCTATGTTGTAGACTTTAGTATCTTGGTTTGGAGCGTGTTGCTATTTCTTTAAGTCTATCTAGATAGAGATCTTAATTATTCATACCTGGTTTTATATATAGTATATATAAATAGTAGCAGGTGGCCTTTTATATTGAAATCTAATCTGATTAAGCTAGCTATATTTTTCTTTGTTGCTATTTCTTTTAGTTTTAGATAGATATTTTAATTATTGGTACCTGTTACCAAAATAGCATTTGTACACTTCTACTCTGATATTTATTTTGTAGGTGCTTTCTACCATAAATTTTCTAGGTACTTATCAGATGCAATGTAATGGTTGTTCTCTTGAAAACAAGAGAACCATAACACTTGCATTCTTTATTGTTTATGGATCAGGCTAAAGTTTAGGTTGACGATTTTCTTGTAAATAAGAGCTTAAATGTTTCTACTTGATTACTCCATAAGATTAAGAATGGACTTTAGATTAAAGATACCATGGATTTACTTGAGGCTGAGCAACTATGAGAAGTTTGCAAGCATATGAACTATGTTTCATATTTCTGGTACACCTATATGTTTCTTAAAAGTTTGCAGTATTGATAAGTACAGGGCCGTTTATGGCACTGTTAGTGTATGAAAGGGTCTTAATATGTGAATTGACGGATTCTAGTCATATATGGGTAGGCCAAGATGTTCAACATGCTAGTAGGATTACTACAAGTTATTGCCTAACCATGCTTGTGTTTTATGAGTGTCACAGTATACAAGGATATGGTTCGATTTTTTATGGCCAACTCAACAGTTCTTTTGCTGATGCTCTCTATTTGGTAATTCTTTTTTTTTTTTTTTTTTCTCATTGAACTCTGGAAATGCTTGTATACTATTTCATTTGGTTTTAGATTGAGATTTTAATCATTGGTACCTGATTCCTGAGTAGCATTTGTACCATTTGCTGTGATATTTATTTTGTAGGTGCTTTCTACAATTGTTCTTGTGTTTGTATAATACTTGTCATTGTGATCAGATCAGATGCAATGTAATGGTTGTTTTGTTGAAAACACAGCATTTTCTTTATTGTTTAGATAACCCATTAGAATTTAATGGTAATGTGTGCCAAGTAAAATTCCATTGAATTCATGCTAGAGCAGACTTGCATAGTAGGACGAAATAAACCACACTTAATGCTTGCAAATAATCGATAAGTTGTGTTTGTGTGCATTAAGTGGTTTATGGCAAATCCTACTATGCAAGTCTGTTCTAGCATCAATTCAATGGATTTTTTCTTGCAACACGTTTCGATTACAATTCTACCTGGTTATCTAAATTGTAGCAAACTGTCAAAATAGTGTAAAAGAAAAAAGTGCAGAAAATGCAACAAATATATTAAAATTAGATGGATAAGTAATTGTGTATTCCAGTGCAGGTATGGATATTTATGGTCTGGGAATTTTTCATTCCCATGAGGAAATACTAACTATTAGTGTCTGAAAATTTAGTAGTTATAACCAATTTTCTGGTTGATAACTATAAAATTGGTTATTAGTGAGGAAGGAGATTGAGATTTGAGGAATAGATTTTTGTGAACTATTATAATACACAGTTTCTCTATCCTTGGTTGCTTCAAAATCCGAGTCTTTCGAAAATATGATGTGAAATATTATGTTCATATTATCAACAGAGTAGGAACTGATGTTTGATTGTTAATTAAATCTTTTAGATTAACAGAGTAGGAACTTATGTTTGATTGAGAATGATTTTAAAGGGGGTTTGACAATCATTGAATTGGATAAATTATATATAAAAAAGTACAAGGGATTTCTATAGGAATGGAGATATAGTGCTTGCGTATTTATGCCAATTTTAGTTTCATGGTCAAAATATCTATTGTTCTTGTCCTCAGGGATGCCATTTCCACATTTAATTTGAGATTCTAGCAAGCAAAGAAACATATGTACATGGACATGGTGAAGTGGTATTATCGGTTCGATAAATCTGTGATCAATGTACTCTTATTTTACATATAATTATGAATGGGTTTCAAAATTTACCCATTTGATCTAATAACATCCAACTTGGAAAAGATAAACTAAATGTAAAAAATTTCACTGGGTGGGTTATATATTGAGGACTCCAGAAAAAATTGTAGATACCGGGTGATATTAATATATAGTATGAAGATGGTACATTAATATTTTCTTCCATTTTTAGAATCTTATCCATATATCATTTGGTTTAAAAACTCCATGTATATATTTAACGTTAATATTTTGTAACTTATATTGTAAGAAATTAATAAGTGTTTGTTCTTTTTTATTATGAAGAAAATTGGAATATCAAAGTGTTTATTTTCTGAGAAATTTTATAAAATTGGTCATTAATATACATATATTTTTGAGTTTCAATTTTTCAGTTCTACTCATTGATTTTAGGGTAAATAATTTATTAGTTCATTCATTTTTACCTAATACACTGTTTAATCGTTACTATTTTGAAAAACAGATTATGAGGTTCTTATCTTTTGCCAATATTATTTTTTTTTGGATTTTTTGTTTATTTATTTTTAGATTTTTAACCATTATATTTCGTATAAATAGACAAACAAAAAATAACAGATTGTATAGTACGATGGCTGTTCTGAAATCTAAGATATATTCGGTTTAAGATCTAAAAAAATAGATAAAAGGACCAAATGATTAATATTGATAAAAGATAGAAATCTTATAATGTGTTTTTCAAAATTGAGGGACTAAACAGTGTGTTCGTAAAAAGTAGACTAATAAATTATTACCCTTGATTTTATTTATATCTAAAATTAATTGGTGTATCTTTTATAATTTAAAGCATTGTTCTTTTTTTTTTTTATAAAATAATATATTCATGGCAACAAAGGAAAAAATATATTTTAGAAAAATGACGAACCTGTACAAAATTTGGAACTAAAATTAATACAAAAGGTGTCTTCTATGTTTACTTTATTTTTGACAAAGTAAGCTTTACTTTGTTTTTTCTACCACTGGATGAGTTTACTTTGTAAAAGTTTATCACCATTCAATGGTGGAAAAAACAAAGTAAGCATAGCCTAACCCTAATACAAAATATTAACTAGAAACATAAAAACATTCACTAAAGAATAAAATAATTAGTAAATAAAATTTTAAATAAATATTAATACTAGTCAAATAATTTAGGGCATAAAGCCATTTGTCCTCCAGCCAAAATCAATGAGCTTTCCATTTTCTTCAAATCGTCAAAGGGATTTTAATTTTTACAAAAATAAACAATTAAACACAAAGTACCACAGAAAATAAACAATAAAATAAAAGGAAAATTACATAGAAATTCATCTTTGAAAAACTATTTATAACTATGAATTAATACTTTTAAGGATTGGAATTTATAAATTAAAAGTATAAAATATATTTTCTAGGGTTTATGATTTATTAATTGGAGTCTAATTTTTTAAAATTATAATGTAAAATCATAATATACATTAAGTTTGGTGATATGACTTAGTTGTAATTTTATAATTAATTATAATATTCATGTATTTGACCCTAAAATTAACATTATCTTCTCAGACTTTTCAATGAATAAAATGTAGTATATTACTCCCTTCTTTCCTTTGTCGACTTCTGCCTTCTTTCCCTTTTAAGTTCGGGGATTTGAAGTTAGTAGAAGCAAAATTGAGATCCATGAGCGTTTCTTTCTTTTTAACCTGATAATATCAAAATTTATTTTGCCGTATTTGGTACATCTTATGTAAATTTATATTTATGTTCCTTAATTTTAGGGATAAGATATCAAAATAGGTTTAAGGTTTTTGGCAAAGTATCAATTTAGGTTTTACGTATAAAATAACATCAATGTAAGTTTAATGTTTAAAAAAAAAGTACCAATTTATGCTTCGATAACTAAATGGACACATCGTTCATATTACTCCGTTAAGTTCTGATCTTAACCGAGTAATATGAATGACGTCTCACATTTTGCTATCGAAACCTAAATTGGTGTTTTTTTTTTAAACGTTAAGCCTACATTGATGCTATTTTATACGTGAAGCCTAAATTGATATTTTCTCAAAAACTTTAGACCTATTTTAATAACTTATCCCTTAATTTTATTTTCATTATTTACTGTTGGTCCCGTGTGATTAGTTCCAGGGGGGGGGGGTTAGGAACTAATGTAACTTTTTCGTTAATTAATTCTTAAGTTATTTGACTTTATTTTGGTCAGCACGGCCGAGAGATGTAAGACAGCTTTAGTCAGGTGCTGACTAGAACTGTTTTACTTATGAGTTTGGAATTAACACTTAAGGTCAGCTTCCAACTCAGCACCTCGATTACTCAGTGTCAGCTTTTACAATTTATATCCTGAGCAATTTAATCAAGCAACACATACAAATATATATTGAGAGAGAGTTAGAAATTACTCAGCAAGACTTATCCTGTTTCGGCCTTTCCGCCTACGTCCAGTCCCCAGAGTCCCTCCGGGCTTTTTCAATCCAATACTGAGCTCTTTAAAGGTAGAGCACAAACCGTTTACAAGGCAGTTGAATATGCAAGAGTACCTTCCTCTATTCGTCTACTCAACTCCTACTGAGCGCTATAACCGAACACTCAGATTCTCTACTGCTGAGTACTTAAAACCGAGTACCCAGCACAACTCTCTCAATTTTACAATTGATATACACTTGTTCTTTCTAGATGAAGAACACTTTAGATGATTACAAAATCAATCTAGCTTTTACACAGAAATGGAAATTTGGTGTAAGATCTTTTTCTTGTTTGAATGTGCTTTGTATGTATGCTCTTTTTCTCTTTTCTGTTTCGGCAATCGGCTAAGGATCCAAGAATGAACTTGTCCTTTTATAGTTGAAGTTTGAACCTCTAATGATTTGAATCTGGAATTATCCATTGGATTCAAACGGATCTATTGCTTCATTGTTCTGGTCAGCTTCAGATTTGCAGGCCAATCCTGCCGTCTGATTTTAGCAGGCGTCAGACTTGTCTTCTTCCGGCAGGTTCGTCTTCTAGTGTCAGTTCGTCTTTTAGCTAACGAACAGTTGACCCATGCATCTCGAAATTGACTCTGGACGTAATTCCAAAGCTCCTGTTATTGGTGCAGACAGTTGTCGGATCTTGTCATCTAGCAAACAGATCAATCGCGCTGTCCTGAAGAACACTAAGCTTGACTTTATTGACGTTGCTTTTGTTCTTTGTTTCTGAGTCATATTCTTACTCAGCTTCCGTGGTCAACTTCGTTTGCAAGCATTAGTTTAGAGGAAGACTTCTCTTCTTTGATACTGAGTTGCATTCCACTCAGCTTCTTTGGTTAGCTCCATCTTCAAGCGTTTTGTTCTGAAGATGACTTTTCCTTCTATTATACTGAGTTACACTTCACTCAGCTTGTGCTGTGTTCTCATGCTGACTTCGTTCTGTCTTACTTTTTATTTCTGTTTGCATTTATACTTATACTCAACATTGAACAAACATATTAGTACAATTAAATCAAAGCACTTAAATTTAATTGCCTCTTAATCATGGATTAACTTAAATCATTTTGTCAAATCAAAATCATGTGGAAAGGTGTTTCAACATTTACTGCCCTAAGTTCTAATTTATTAACTTGTATATCAACAGTTTCACATTTAGAAATTTGAAATTGTTGGAATGAAGGTTTATTGGCCTTATGATGCACGTTTGTAATAGCTCTGTCCGTTAGTGTTTTTGTGCAACTGATCGATTCAAAAAGATGATAATAGCTCATCGTTGGCAATACTTTTCTAAGAGCACCTCTAATGGTGTTAACAAACTCTTAATGCCACATAGTCATAAATAACACTTAAAAATTATATTCCATTAAAGTGTTTGTCATTTTAATATTTTTTGTAATTAAAAAATTTGGACTGATTAAGTAATTATCCCATTATTGGGAGTAAAATAGTAATTTAAATGAGAGTAAAGCTATAATTATCCCATTATGAAAAAGCGAAAAAGTTAGCCTTTTCCTTGTGCGCGCGTGCAACTTTCCTGGGTCTTCAATATGGTGCAGGCGCTGGTATTCAATCTCCACAATCTCCTATTGTAAGATGGACAAATCATTTGGCAAGGTTTGTTACCAAAGTTCGTAACAAACCAATTTTAGTACTTCTACTCTAATGTTTAGTAACAACTTTCAACAATAAAATAACAACTAAAATATATCCATTAGAGATGCTCTAATTTTTAATTTTAGAGATGCTCTAAATTTTTAATTTTAGTATGTGCATAGGAAAAAATGTATAAATACGGATGTGATAGAGAATTTTTTTTTTCAAAAATAATAAATACTTTTAGTAATAATTAAATAATTACAATAAAAACGGTGAATGCATCTAAATTTGAATTCTAAAAATGCAACGATTGAACGGAGGATGCAAGGACTGAAAATTGTTGAACTATACTTCGAACGATCAATCAACCACACAGATAAACAAAGTTCACAAAGATCACAAAGATCACAGATTGGATCTTGAAACAACAATCAAAAGAATACACACAGAATTTACCCTGGTTCGGCTTAACTGCCTACATCTAGCAACTTCACTAATCAATGGAGATTACAACAAGATTGAAACAGTTTCCTCTCTAGAAACTCTCGTGTTTTCCCAATCCCCAACTTAGTATATCACAGTGTACACTAATAACTTAGTCTAAGAATAATCTCTCGTATGAAACTACTTCCCAACCCAGACCTTTTATAGCCTTTACAAGATTGTGAAAATACCCAAAATATCCTTACTAAAAAATGTACTAACTCAGCAAGACCTACTGACCAGTGGTAACACAGCAAGACCATGTTGACCTGTATTAACACCTCAGTACCATGCTGACCACAACCATTATACCGACTTGTTGAATTACTTCATGCTGACTTGATTACATACAATTATGCTGACTTGATTACCCAGCATCATTCTTGTAATAGAAAACAACGACGACTTACAATGCTGACTTGTTGACTCAGCATCATCAGCAAGTGATAGAAAACAACGACTTACAATCTCCACCTTGTCTTTCTAATCACTCCATCAACTAGTGAAGAAAATACACTCAAGGACCACTGACCATCCTAACCAGTTTCAAGCAATGTTCAAATTTATTACTTGAAACGGATTTGGTCAGCATGTCGGCTGGGTTATCCTCAGTTCCCACTTTCACCACCTGAACAGTACCAGTGCTAATCACATCCCTGACGAAATGCATTCTCACATCTATGTGTTTGGATTGCTCGTGAAATACTTGGTGTTTTGACAGATGTATAGCTCCTTGGCTATCACAGTAAATCTTCAAACCATCAATCTGTGTCACTCCAAGTTCCGTTAAGACTCCACTCAGCCACATTGCTTCCTTTACTGCCTCTGTGACGGCAATAAACTCAGCCTCGGTTGTTGACAGAGTCACAACTGACTGTAGACTTGCCCTCCAACTTATTACTGTTCCAAACACAGTGAATACGTACCCGGTTTGGGATTTTCTGGTGTCAATGCTACCAGCATAATCAGAATCAACAAAACCTGCTACATCATCCACTAGGGCTTCAGCTCCACCATAACTCAAACCTTTACTCAGTGAGCCTTTGACATACCTCAGCACCCACTTCACCGCTGACCAATGTGCTCTTCCTGGATTTGCCATGAACCTGCTAATGAGACTCACAGCATGAGCCAAATCTGGACGTGTACAGACCATCGCGTACATTAGACAGCCTACAACACTAGAATATGGCACCCTCTCCATGTCTTCCTTTTCCTCATCAGTTTGAGGACTCTGCTTGCTGCTCAGCTTGAAGTGACTTGCAAGTGGAGTGAGAACGGCCTTTGAATTCGTCATACCAAAACGTTCTAACACCTTGCTCAGATAAACTGACTGACTTAGGAACAACTTCTTTCTTCCTCTGTCTCGAGAAATTTGCATCCCTAAAATTTTCCGTGCTGACCCGAGATCCTTCATCTCAAACAGTGTGTTTAGTTGTGCCTTTAACTGATTTATGGCTGCTTTGTTGTGACAAGCTATAAGCATGTCATCAACATATAACAAGAGATAAATCTTAGAGCCATCACTAAGGTCTCTACTATACACACACCAGTCATAACTAGACCTATGAAAGTCCTGACTTATCATAAACTCATCGAACTTCATGTACCACTGTCTAGGGGACTGTTTCAGACCATATAGAGACTTCTTAAGCAAACATACCCGCTGGTCTTTATCTCCTATTTCAAAACCCTCTGGTTGTTGCATATATATGACCTCATCCAGGTTTCCATGAAGAAAAGCTGTTTTGACATCTAACTGTTCTAATTCTAGATCAAAACGAGCTACAAGAGAGAGAATAATCCTTATAGACCTATGTTTAACAACCGGTGAATAGATTTCATTAAAGTCTATACCTTCCTGCTGAGTAAACCCTTTGGCCACCAACCTAGCTTTAAACCTAGGTTTCTCTACACCAGGTATCCCTTCCTTTCTTTTAAACACCCACCTTGAACCGACCAACTTCTTATCAGGAGGTTTATCTACCAAAATCCAAGTTTCATTTTCATCAAGGGATTTTATCTCATCCTTCATAGCGTTAAGCCACTGTTCCTTGTCAACCGAATTCACAGCTTCCCTATAGGTTACAGGTTCAGATTCTTGTACTTCCTTAGCAACACTAAATGCATAAGCTACAAGGTCCTCAAAACCATATCTAACCAGGGCCCTAGGGACTCTTCTTTCACGGTCTCTAACAAGTCTATAGCTTTGACTGGACTCAGTAGAATTACCATCACTGACTTCTTGCTCGGTTTTACGGGTGTTTTCACTATTTTCTTCAAGCTCCACCTCATTCTTAATACTCTCTAGGTTTTGAATGGACTCAGGACTACTCGGTTCTAACTGAGTTTTCTCTTGGTTTTTCTGATAAGGAAAATCCATCTCATTGCTGGTTTTTCTGAACTATACTTCGAACGATCAATCAACCACACAGATAAACAAAGTTCACAAAGATCACAGATTGGATCTTGAAACAACAATCAAAAGAATACACACAGAATTTACCCTGTTTCGGCTTAACTGCCTACATCCAGCAACTTCACTAATCAATGGAGATTACAACAAGATTGAAACAGTTTCCTCTCTAGAAACTCTCGTGTTTTCCCAATCCCCAACTTAGTATATCACAGTGTACACTAATGACTTAGTCTAAGAATAATCTCTCGTATGAAACTATTTCCCAACCCAGACCTTTTATAGCCTTTACAAGATTGTGAAAATACCCAAAATATCCTTACTAAAAAATGTACTAACTCAGCAAGACCTACTGACTAGTGGTAACACAGCAAGACCATGTTGACCTGTATTAACACCTCAGTACCATGCTGACCATAGCCATTATACCGACTTGTTGAATTACTTCATGCTGACTTGATTACATACAATTATGCTGACTTGATTACCCAGCATCATTCTTGTAATAGAAAACAACGACGACTTACAATGCTGACTTGTTGACTCAGCATCATCAGCAAGTGATAGAAAACAACGACTTACAATTATTGTTGAACTATACTTCGAACGATCAATCAACCACATAAATAAACAAAATTCACAAAGATCACAGATTGGATCTTGAAACAACAATCAAAAGAATACACACAGAATTTACCCTGGTTCGGCTTAACTGCCTACATCCAGCAACTTCACTAATCAATGGAGATTACAACAAGATTGAAACAGTTTCCTCTCTAGAAACTCTCGTGTTTTCCCAATCCCCAACTTAGTATATCACAGTGTACACTAATGACTTAGTCTAAGAATAATCTCTCGTATGAAACTACTTCCCAACCCAGACCTTTTATAGCCTTTACAAGATTGTGAAAATACCCAAAATATCCTTACTCAAAAATGTACTAACTCAGCAAGACCTACTGACCAGTGGTAACACAGCAAGACCATGTTGACCTGTATTAACACCTCAGTACCATGCTGACCACAGCCATTATACCGACTTGTTGAATTACTTCATGCTGACTTGATTACCCAGCATCATTCTTGTAATAGAAAACAACGACGACTTGCAATGCTGACTTGTTGACTCAGCATCATCAGCAAGTGATAGAAAACAACGACTTACAATCTCCACCTTGTCTTTCTAATCACTCCATCAACTAGGTCATTGGTTTCGCTTGACTGGTCAGCTATTTACTAAAAATAAATAAAACTAAACATAAAGACGTTTTTTAACTTTTACTATGTTTTATTTTATAATTTTTATGTCTTTGTTTTAATTAAGTAGGTGGGAAATCAACAGGAAATTACAACTCAAACGCATAATTCAAAATTAGCAAATTGATCGCATAGGCTATGAATTGCAAAACTAAAATAACTTGTTTTTAACAATAATTGAAATAATTATATACGTAATTAAATAAAGAATCAAACATTTCGTTGAGGCATTGAAGTGGACGTTGATGTCGCTGGGATGTTTGCAAACCAGGTTGGAACTTATTGAAGTTGATGTAGAAATTGGATTTATTAGTATCGTTTTAAAAGTTGAAGGATTAAAGTGTATATTTTTTAAAAATTAAACTAGTTTCACCAGAATTGAAGAATGTAAATGCAGAGTAATATGAAGACTTTGAGTAGCAGAATGATGGCTATAGGTGACTATTTTATACGAAATAAAATCTACGATCTATAGTTTGGATGTCAATAAAGAGATTAGGACCGATTTTGCAGGTAATGTTGGCCTGTGGTGGCCGAAATGATTTTTAGAAAATAGCTGATCAGAACAATTGTTTGATGAGAAAGATGTCGATTTTGAAATCTATAATTACCAAAAACTTGGTTCTGGGTGATTTGATCAATTGGATTCAATGAATAAATTGTAAATATGATTCAGAAAAGATTTGCTCGTGAAAATGGGGTGTGAATATTTCAGTTTGTGAGTTGGAGTTTGAAGTTAAGATTGAAAATCACAATGACAAATTGTTGCATAAGCAAGATTAATTTAAATCGATGATTAGGAATTGTCGGATAACAATTATATCGACTAGAATTAGAGAAATAATTATAAAAAGGTATGAAATTAACTAAATTTTTGAGCTGAAATTAAGAATTAAAAATTGAAGGAAATGAACTTGAATCTAGAATTGAAGGTGGTAGATTCAAAATTAAGGAGATAAACAATATTTATGGAGTTCCATTGTTTTTTTTTTTTTTTTCGTAGAAAAATGAAAGAAAAAACAAAACACCAATAACGCCCTAGTCCGGGATTAGCCTAGGAAAGCTAACCCCACACTATCTTTAAAAAGCAAGGACAACAGGAACTCAGGGGGAAGAGAAAATAAACACGCCCATAACCCTTTCATGGCCATCCACAGCAAGCCGATTCGCCACCCGATTCTGTTTTTGATTGTTTGTTGATTTGATTTACACTGAAATATAATTTATACTATTTATTTACATAAAATGAAAATAAAAATTACTTTCAACATTGGTATACAAATTTAATGCGTTTTTGTACAGTTGATAATAGCTCATAGGTAAAATTAAGGATCGTTTTATTAAGGAGAACCGAGGCTAATTGATTTTGAATCTATAATTTTAGAGTGAAAAATTTACCGTAACCTATTTGCAATATATTTACAGCTTCTTAATGAAATTACCGTGGTGAATATAAAAGTTGTACTAATTAACAGTTGCAAATTTACAGTTCACATGGGAAAGATGGAAATTAATCCAGGACTGGATTGGAAGATACGATATTCCTTAACACGACGTACCGTTTTAACCTTTAACACACATAGAGACAGAGCTTGTGCTGTTGGATCGCCGGCGGTTCTTTATTTTGGAGAAGAGAAAGTCGAAAAGATCGAATTTTGAGGAAGAAGATGGGTGGTGGTGAGTTCAAATACGAGATTTCACAGAACGCCTACATAAAGCTGGTACTCCATGCCCTCAAACACAAATCTGCAGCTGTTGACGGCGTTTTAGTCGGCCGATCCAGCGATGATGTCATCGAGATTACTGATTCCGTCCCTCTTTTTCACAATCATCTCGGCCTCCTCCCTCCCCTGGAGATCTCCCTCATCTTGGTATGCTTAGGTTTACAACACTATGTTTAGACTTTAATTGTCTTTCGATTAAGCTTATCCTTAGCCTTCAATTAACGATTCCTCTTGATTTGATTTTGGCTTAGTTGTTTTTTTTTTCATGTTAAATGAAACAGATGGAGGAGTATTATAGTTCTCAAGGTCTGGGTATAGTGGGCTACTTTCATGCGAATGAGAGATTTGATGAGACTGAGCTTGGTACTGTGGCCAAGAATATTGGAGATCACATTTTTCGCTACTTCCCCCAAGCTGCTATTCTTTTGGTATGATGTATTTTATTAAATTTTTGCTTTGTCTTCATTGCTGGACTTGATTTTTGATTATATCTGTGGTGTTGATAAGATTTTTGTTATTTTTTGTAGTTAGATAACAAAAAGCTGGAAGCACTAGCAAAGGAGAAAGAACGAAGCCCTATTATGCAGGTCAATTCCTTTGCTTTTTTTTATTCTCTCATTTGGAAGAAATAAAAGGAATGGGAGAAGGAATTTTAATTGCTACTGGAATTAAAATAGAGACTTGAATGCATTGGAGTCTGTTTATAAAACTGGAAAAGTCAAGAGATAATGATGGTTAAATTGCTAGATACATATTTTTGACACTGATAAATGATAATTAACCCATGAATCTGTTTTTAGTGAGTTATTCATATTGTTCTTGGAACTTGAAAGGCAATGTTCTTATTCAGAGTTATGTGTTCAATGTTCGTAGGAAATTGCCTGATGGTTCTGCGTTAGCCACTGTAAATACGAGAAATGAATAAAACAATATGATTTTTAAGGTTATATTTTCTTTTTCTTGATAAATGAAAGCAATGAAACTGAAAATAATAGATATACGAAAAGAAAAAACATTCCAACCAATAAGCTATCCTCAGCCAGTAGGCTGCCTAGGGCCCAGCTGTGGTGCCGGTGACAGAGGTGCTCTAATGCTTATGAATGCTTAACTGAAATTTTTAGGTGCCTTTGTCCTGAAAAACTAGAGCTCCATACACTGGATATTTCCGGCGACCAGTGGATGCTCAAGCCCCCTTCTGAACCCTTAGTTCTGTCCCTGCCTGGTGCCATAGAAAGAAGTGGATAGAATTCTGAGATCTGGATGTAATTTTGTTTCCGAAGAAGAGTTAATACTTCTGTGCTAAAAAATGTACCAATTTTGATTCAGTTGTGCTAGGTGAACTTTAAAAAACTACAAGGGAAGCCATTGGCGATTTAAAGAAAAAACGTGAGAAAAATCTTTGCCAGTCTAATAGTTGGTTGCTTCCTCCTTTATCAGGGTAGCATCAATATAATTTGACTGGAGTGTTCTTCAAAATTGAATTGAAACCTTGTATAGAATTCAATTCTCTTCAGAATTATGGCATAACTGATAAATATCTGCTTTAACTGTCAAATATTTGCCAAATATAATTTGGTCATTGTGGAACATGACCATGTTTTCGCCTATGTAACTCACTTTGATGCCAGCATCAGGATGAATTTAATCTTTGTCCGGTAATCCTTATGAAATTTATTGTGGGGTTATCTATTGTTTAGGGTCAATGTCTTTTGTTCTAATTTCTAATTCTTATACTTTGGACATGGTTTATGAAGTTGTATGATTGAAAATTATCTGAGGTGCCAAATATATCTTTTAGCAATAGTGAAAGCATGCCTTTGTATTTTTCTTTTTTGGCCATATTTTTGTTGTAGTTTTCAAATCACCTCAAATTTGCCCTTGATTCAGTGATATACTACTGCCTCGCCAGTCAAATGATAATTAGTTAAAATTTCTTATTTAACAATTCACCATGATTAAGTATAAAGTATTGTGTTTCTCTTGATGCATAATAGCTTTATACAAGGGACACTTCAAAGAACTGGAAGTTAGTTGGATCAGATACAAGCAGTCGATTGGTATTTAAAGAGCCAGCAGCAAATGTTGTGCTGTTAGATTATATTTCGGATAAGAAGTGGGAGGATGTGGTCGATTTTGATGACCACCTTGATGATATTACCAAGTAAGTGCACCATTATGCTTGAGTATAGATATGAATTAACTTCTTATGTTAGTCGTACTCGATGGAAATCTTACGAGTTATTAATCTCAATTTACAGGGATTGGTTGAATCCAGATCTTTTCAAGTAGTGTTTGCCACATGAGTGCATTTTGGTTATTACTTCTGGTCGTTGCACTTGGTTTAGATTGATGTATGATGCTGAGACTCCATGGAGATGGCATGGTTAGAACTAAAATGATAATGGTAGACAATGAGATTTTTGGTTGTTGTTATCGAGATAGCTTTTGAACTGAATACTTGTGAAATTTATCTTATTTCTAAATGGTAAAGCTGATAAAAATTGCTATACTTGACAATTCCATGCAAGGGTCCTAATCCTTGATTTTGCATTGAAAAACCTGGTTATATTGTGATATGTCCAGTAGCTATGACTAATTTTTTTTTTAATATTTGTTCTTCTCTTTCTGATCATGTCAACTTTTACTAATTAAGAATTTATTTGCAGTTATGTAATTCTAATCTTGTTCCTATGCTAAATGATTAACTTGTTGAAATTTTATATTATAATCGAATATCCTCCGGTGTATCGTGAAAGATCTTTTGCAAAGGATGATGTTAGAACCAGAGTTCTGGTGCCACAGAAGATCTAATGAGAGAAGAAAGAGAAATAGGTAGGGAAGAAAAATTTAGGGAGAAAATGATTTCACTGAACAATTGCATAAATTTGCGGTACACAAAATGTTTTCTAAATATACATCTGTAATTGTAGTAAGCTCTAACAACTCATTAGTCCAAAAGCTTACAACCTAGCTAATGGCTACTAAGGCCTTTAAGGAAATCAAAATAATCAAAAACTAATAATCTAGCTATAGTGCTAGCTAATGGCTACCAAGCCCTTTAAGGAAATCAAAATATTCAAAATATATTGTAGGAACTTAGATAATTACATATCTAGTCTTCTAACTTTTAATCCGTTGCTTGTATGTGATAATACACCCTTCTTGTTCCTAAGAATGAAAAAACTTAGATAATTAAGCTGGCTTGATCGTTCCATGTGGAATTAATAATAGACATATCAGCCAAATGAATCAAAAGTTGAGGAACTGCTTTGTCATTGATGATGGCAATGAGAATTCAACACCTTTTCCGGTTGAGTGACAAATTCACCAACTACAATAGGGGTAAAGTGGTCAATGGGAAAATAGTTGGAGCAAGCATGGAACACATCATGGATCCTGCAAGTTGGGAGAAGTTGTAGCTTGTAGGCCACATTGCCAACACGTTCTTTGATTTGAAATGGTCCATACTAACAAGCAAAAAATTTGAGAGAGCTTCTTAAGGCAATAATAACTTGTTTGTAAGGCTGGAGCTTCAAATATACTCGGTCTCCAACCATAAATTTTCTGTCACTCCTCCTTTGAGCAACAAATTGTTTCATCCTGTTCTGAGAAGTAGACATGCATTCTTTAATATGGGAAAGCTCATTCATGCACCAGTTCTTTAACAACCGCCACACTGGAAGGGCCTCAAGGAAGGATTGGCAGCTGAGGAATAACACCATAAAGTGCATGGAAATTCAGCTAGACTTAGCCATTTAGACTATTTATTTAGGTTGAGAAAACACATGTTTCGAAGGTATAGTTCTCCAAACGTTGATTACGTCGCTTTGATTAGCCATATGTTTGGGGGTGGTAAGACTACTGAAATGAAGCTGAGTGTCTAGAAGCTTTATTAGTTCCTTCCAAAAAATGCTTGTGAAGATTCTGTCCCTATTAGCGAGAATGGAATGTGACATCCCATGGAGCTTGCAGATGTTGTCCAAGAAGACTTTAGCTACAGTGGCAACATCAGATGGATGGGAAAGGCCAATAAAATGCTCTCCTTTAGAAAAATGATCCACCACTACCAAAATAGTGTTATAGCCACATGGCTTAGGTAACTTTTCTATAAAATCCATACATATATCCTGATAAGCTCCTGCAGGAATAGGAAGCAATGGAAGGAGGTATAGATAGAGAAAATTTGCAACACTAACAAGTCTCAGAGTTAGCTACCAAGCAGTCACAGATTGTGATAAATTAGGCCAATAGAAGTGCTGTTGGACACGAGTAAGGGTGCTTTTAAGGCCCGAGTGGCCTCCCATGGGAGAGTTATGACATTCCCCCATAATTTTCTGCCTTAAATCAATAGAGGACCCAATGTACAACCTAGAGTGAAACTTGAGAAGACCATTATTGAAATAGTAAGTAATCAGGGAATGCGGAACAGTGATCTGGGTCTTCATCGGGAAGGTCTGGCTTCTTCGGGGGTCGTCTCTGCGCGGGGAACGGTCCATGCGGATACTCCGACTATCAAGACAGTTAGTAGTTCGAGAGTGTATTCTAATCAAATGAGAGTGAGGTAGAAAATAGTTACCCGATCCCCCTTTCCTTCCTTCATTGGTATATTTATAGTGAATTATCTTGGGCCTGTGGGCCTTCTGTTGCCCTGGCCTTTTCGCTGGTCGGGCTCCGTTGGGCCTCTTGGGCCTAAGTGACATTCCGAATCAGGTAGTCCCCCCCAGCTAGAATAGCCGAGTATTGCATGCGAGGATACGAGAATTTAAGTGGATCATGCTGTTCCTCAACGAGTGGTTGACAGCTGTATGAAAGGTGCTCGATTTCCTCATAGAGACCCTTCAGATTGCTGCATGCGGCTTTGGGTTTTAGCGCACAATTTATTGCCCCTTCATTAAATGCTCCTGCACGCGCCGTAAAAAGACATTGAATGTCGTGCGTTGCCGGTGCCTCCACTTTTGGTTTGATATAAAAGGCAGGGGGAGGCTCCATTTCTGTCTTATTTCGTCAAATTTTCTTCTCCTTGTGCGATTTGACCATCTCCTTTTCCCTTTGGAGCCGCTGTTTTTTGTTGAGCTTTCCAGCGGTGTTCTGTCGTTTGCTCGCACTTGCTGGGCACCGGGCGTATTAATTGACGATGTTCTGCTGAAGATTCTCTACGACACTTGTCGTAACCTTTGCGAGGTCAGTCATACCTCTTAATTCTCCTGTCTTTAGTTCTTTTGTTTAGTTGTTTTTTCTGGGGAGGGGGAGTATGTCAGAAGGTTCTTCACGGGGAGCCCTAAGAAGACTACCGCTAGTGACACCGGGTGATTTTACGCTTCGCGAACGCGGATCGTAAAACGAAAAAGGCAGGCGAACACGGGAGAGGAGAGTGTTGCTGCTGCGAGAAAGAAAAAGAAAATCATAGAGCGTGCGCCGCCTAGTGTTGAGCGGCCGGTAGGAGGAGTTGCTGCCGGCGTTCTTGAGGTAGCGGTTGTAGTACCGGAGGGTTTGATTACCGAAGAGCGTCCCCTGGCCTCGATTTATGAGGAAATGCGCCAGAGGGTATGGACGCGTTCCGCGGGGGTCACTAGTGTTGATGGTAGGCGGTTTGAGGGAGTGGAGTGGCCAAAAAGACCGGAATCTTTTTCGGTGGACGATGCGCATAGTATCATTGTCTCCGCGAATTTAGCTGCTATCTCCGTGGTGTATCGATTGGGGAAGCCATATGAGCTAGTTGCGCTTGGAGAAGATATCCGTGCTCATCATGCGGGTGGTGCGAAAGAGCTCATGGTTTACGAGGAGCAGTTGGAATCGGGGATGCGGTTGCCCCTGCTTTCCTTTTTTGTGGAGGTTCTAAAGGAGTATGACCTGTGCCCTGGTCAGATCCATCCGAATGGGTGGAGGATGATGGTGGTATTCTACTCGTTATGTCGATCAGCTTGATACCGGGCAACTGGGTTGGTATTCCGTGAGTTCTTTCGGCCAAACAAGGGGCCCCGATCGCAACATGTGACCTTCTCGCATCAGAAGTTCAAGGTGATTGGTGGGTTGAAGGACAAAGTTCATGAATATAGGCATCGTTACTTCTTGGTGCGAAAGCTGGACGGCGACTTCCCTTTTCGAGTAGTGTGGAACGAGGAGCCCATGGATTTCCAGCCGTTGGCTGAAACCGCGAGAAAAGTTGCCTTTTGAGGGGCAGCTCGTGAAATATTTAAAGGGGCTTCCGACAGATAAAGATCGTAAGCAAGACGTGGATGAGCTTGTGCGTCACTTCCTGGCCGCCGGGTACTATATCTAGAACCAATGGCGAATGACTCAGGTATCCGGATGGACGGCAGCGGACTTTGAGAAGTGGAAACGCGGGTACAACTTCAAAGCTGGAGAGTTGGCCGAACTAGAGGCGATTTCCGTGAACGTCGCTGTTGTAGGTGAGGGGTTGGGGTTGTAGGTTTTGTTTATTTCGTCCTGTGTGCTGTTGTTACTATATATTCTATGCGTGGTTTAAATTTTCCGCTCTTTCTTGCTTTGCAGGTCCAGGAGATCCCCGTGTCAGCATGGATTTTGATCCGAATGAGTTCGGTGTTGGCCTCGATACTGTGGAGGAAGCATTTGCTGTTGCCTCCGGATCCCTGGCGTCGTTTTCTTCGCTTGAAGATGCAAACCAAGTGGTTCAGAGCATGGGGGGCATGCTTGCGACACATGAGGACCTTGACGTTACCGGTGACATTCTGCAAGGGATGCCCGTGGTAGAGAAAGAGGCCAAGGAAACTGCGGAGGTGATGGCTGTCGAAGAGGAAAAGGTCGAGAATCAGATTTCGGGGCCCCTTACCCAAAAACGTAAGAAAGACAAGGGTAAGGCCGTTACTGGGATGGAAAGCGAAAAGGTACGTGCTGGAGATGATACCGTTGGGGCAAACGACGGCTCTAAACGAGCGTGTACTGACGGTGGGTCTGAGCTTGGAGCGGGGATGATGGATCGGGTAGGCGATCACCCGGAGATGATGAAAAGAATGGATGTCAAGATCGCCAAGTTCCGGGAATACGTTATGGGCTTGTCGGTTCACTCCGATATGACGACGTCTGACCTTGCGCGGGCGATGGCTCGCTTCGCTAAGGTGCCCGGAGAAGTTACCCGAATGGACGGTGTGACCAAGATGAATCTTGGTGTGGAGACTCTATCGGCGCTTGGTGTGGTAAGCTCTCCTGACCTTCTCGCTTAGGTTTGCTCCTAACAACTGTGTCCTGAGTTGTGCAATTTTTATGCAGGCCATTCAAAATGCTAAGACTGTCTTCGACATGTGTGTGAATGATGAGAATCTGTTTCGTGATATGGAGCAAGGCCTGCGGAATGCGGTGAAAGAGCTGGAAACGATGACTGGGAAGCTAGCTACCGCTGGAGAGTTGTTGGAACGCCGCGAGGGCGAGATTGCCGTGCTGACCGAGCATCTGAAAGTGGAGACGAGAGGTAGAGTTGAGCTGGCGAAGAAATTGAAACTTGATGTGGAGAAGCTTCGCTCTTACAAAGTTATGCTCAAGTTTTCCACCCTATGGACCCATCGAGTGAAGGAGAAGCTTGACGAGAGAGCCAAGCAAGCCGACGCGCTGTCCGATGAGAATGAGAAACTTAAGCGAGAGCTAGAGGTGGCTCGGAAAGAGGCTAGCGAGTTGCGCGCCCTTGCGGGTCAGCGCGAGGAGAAGCTGATCAAAATGGATCGGATGATGCTCATTGCTGCTGCTCACTCTGCTGGGTATGATGTTCCTCCGGAGGTCATATTCTCTCCGAATGTGTACGATAAGGCGGCCCAGGCGAAAGCCGTAGAGTTCTGCGGTCGTTTTAAGAAGAAATAAGTGTAACTGACGATATCATGTGTTTTTGTTTTCTGATTTCAAAGATGTAATAATTTGGCGGTACGGTTGGTATCTTTTTGGATCTTTTGACAGTTTATTTTGATCATCATTTTGCACTTTGATTTGATTTGAGCCTTCATGACGTGTTTGTCATGTCTTGTCCATTCTTGCTATAAATAGGAGTCGGTTTTTGTTTGTGTTTCTCGTTCATGTGGCGTTCTTGCTTTGAGTGCTCGTATTCTTAGTTGTTTGTTTACTCCTGTTTTCGTGTGATGTCGCTTCGGGATGTTGTGGATTCCGCTAAGGTGCTTGAGGTGCAGAAAGCCATTTCGGCGATGCCTCATCCTTATGTGTACTGCCCCCCGAGGGATGATTACGAGCTGGACAAGAAAGTGCGATATGCTTCCCCTGTGTGGATGAACCGGGGTTTTTCGCGGAGAAGCCAAAACGGGGAGAGTGAGAGTTCCGCGCCTTACACTGGATCTGCGACGGATTCATGCGATGTAGTTGTCAGCGCCTTGTCTTCGACTGAGAAGAAAGTTTGGTCGCAGGACGGGATTGGGTTTCTGAATCTCGACGAGACGGTGGTGCCTGTGACGAATCCGCATCCTGCCTAGGTAAGGAGGATTCTTACCGACGAGCTTGATAGAGTTATGAATCTTCCTCTTGAGATGGAAGGCCGTCGCTCTGGACGCCATGCTTCGCCGAGTCGACCTCATGGGGCGACCTTTGTCGACCCGCTGAAACCTCGTAGTGTGGTTTTTCTTGAATTTTCTAGACAGGAGTTTCTGGGGCCCATCCCAGCTGATCCGGCGCATCGAGTGACGCATGTTGGGAAAGCATGCCTGTATCATAGGCAAAATGGGCATAATACCGATGAATGTGTCGACTGGCGGGCAGTGCACCAGGCTTTATTTGATGCTGAGGCCATTCCTAACCCTGATAGTGCTAACGGAATGTTGTAAGAGATCGGACTTATCTTGTGTCGAGCGTCTGTGCTCCAGTGTTTGTATTAAGGACCTTTTACTTAAGCTTCCCAACTTTGTGTGGTTTATTATGCTTAATGAAAATTTACAATTTCGGATTTCCTTTGTTAATACTCCTGAAAAAATCGATCCTGTTTGATATTTGATCTCCCATTGGCTTATGGGCACGCAGTTAAAGTGCTCAAAATTTGCACGACGCTGTGTGAGCGAGGATCGCGTTTGACGCCGCCCTTGGTTGGTTTAATGGTTAGGTGCTTCTTTGAGAAGCTTAGGAAGACCGTTTTGGGTCAATCCGTGCGAGGACCGTATAAAGTAGCTCGCTTGTTAGTTAATCGGTACCAATATGGGGTTGTTGGCACGATTTAAGAGGGAGTTTGCGATGAACGAGAAGCCTGGAGAATAACGTTTTGAGCTATTCAGTGCGAGGACCGTATAGGGTAGCTTGCTTCTTGTCTAATCGGTAACAACATGTGATTGTTTGTGCGATTTAATGGGCGTTTTGAGATGATCGAGAAGCCATGGGAATAACGTTTTGAGCTATGCAGTGCGAGGACCGTATCGGGTAGCTCGCTCCTTGTCTAATCGGTAACAACATGTGGTTGTTTGTGCGATTTAATGGGCGTTTCGAGATGATCGAGAAGCCAAGAGAATAACGTATTGAGTTATTCAGTGCGAGGACCGTATTGGGTAGCTCGCTCCTTGTTTAATCGGTAACAACACGGGGTTGTTTGTGCGATTTAATGGGCGTTTCGCGATGATCGAGAAGCCAGGAGAATAACGTATTGAGTTATTCAGTGCAAGGACCGTATCGAGTGGCTCGCTCCTTGTTTAATCGGTAACAACATGGGGTTGTTTGTGCGATTTAATGGGCGTTTCGAGATGATCGAGAAGCCAGGAGAATAACGTATTGAGTTATTCAGTGCGAGGACCGTATCGGGTGGCTCGCTCCTTGTTTAATCGGTAACAACATGGGGTTGTTTGTGCGATTTAATGGGTGTTTCGAGATGATCGAGAAGCCAGGAGAATAACGTATTGAGGTATTTAGTGCGAGGACTGTATCGGGTAGCTCGCTCCTTGTTTAATCGGTAACAACATGGGGTTGTTCGTAAAAAACAAATTTTTATTCATGATTCACATTACAGGAGGCTATTGATAATACTTCTTCAATGTTTGGATGTTCCAACTATTGTCATAGACCAAACCGTCTAAAGAGGCGATTTTGTAGGCTCCGTTGTGGAGGATAGTGTCGATCTTCTACGGCCCTTCCCATGATTGTCCGAGTTTGACGTGAGCCAGCGGGGACTGGGCAGCAGCGGCGTCTCGGAGCACAAGATCTCCGACTTGAAAAGTGCGGGGACGAACCCGCCTATCGTGGTAACGTGCTATACTCTGCTTATGGGCCGTGATGTATAATAAAGCACTAAGGCGCTCTTCCTCTAACCGCTCACTTGCTTCCGCAAGCTCCGCGTTGTTGTCGGCCTCCTCGAAGGTGGTCTGCCGAGGAGAGCGAAGGATGACCTCAGATGGTGCCATTGCTTTTGACCCATAGGTGAGGAAAAAAGGAGTGCGCCCTATGCCGGAGTGGGGGGTTGTGCGGTATGACCACAATATTGCCGTGATATGCTCAGGCCATGCTCGGCCCTGGTCGGATAGGCGCGTTTTAATTCCTCGCAGGATTGTTCGGTTGCTTACCTCAGTGAGGCCGTTGCTCTGAGGATGTGCCACCGAGGTGTATCATCCTTTGATGCCCCACTCTGCGCAAAATTCGCGGAATTGACTGCAGTCGAACTGCCTCCCGTTATCGGTGATGAAAGAGTGAGGGACTCCGAATCGGTATATGACTGTTCGTTTGAGGAAACCGATTACGTTGTCGGCGGTTATCTTGACGATTGCCTCAGCCTCGATCCATTTGGTAAAGTGATCGACTGTGACCACTACAAATCGCTTCTGTGCTAAAGCCATCGGAAATGGGCCGAGCAGGTCAATGCCCTATACTGCAAATGGCCAAGGTGTGATAATGCCTTTGAGTGGAGCCGCCAGTGCGTGATGAGTATTGGCGTGTAGTTGACACGCCTGACAACTGCGAACCAGACACATTGCATCGGAATCCATGGTCTGCCAATAAAGCCCCTGGAGCCGGGCTTTCTTCGCAATCATCCAAGCGCCCTGATGTATCTCCTTTAGACAGTGATCCCTTTCCTCTTCGGATATACAGCGCAACCAAGGGTGTGTGGCGGACTTCCGATAGAGTAAACCATCATGCATCGCATATCGCCAGGAACGCCGAACAACGAGGGATGCCTACGTCCGATCTTCCGGCAGTGTTCCATCTTGAAGATACCTGATTATCGAACTTCTCCACCCGCATGCTGCTGCGTCCGCTGTGTCGATCCGTAGCGAGCATTCTGCGTGAATGGTCGGGGCCACAGCAGTCTCGATGAGGGTATGCGGATCACTGGACTGCTCGCCTGCTGCAAGAGCGGCAATAGCATCCGCCTTTTCGTTCTCCTCCCGTGGGACAAGCATAAGGTCAAAGGTTACTCCTTTATCATCGAGATCCTTCAACAAGGATTTTGCGAGGGCCAAATATTGACACATCGTTGGGTCCTTCGCCTTGTAAGTGCCGCTGACGTGGCTAACGACGAGTTTAGAGTCCGAATATACCGTCAGATGTCCGTTCACCATTGTTTTGGATAACCGAATGGCTGCGACCAGGGCCTCGTACTCTGCTTGATTGTTCGTGGTCGGGAAGTCGAGACGGATGGCATGCTGTATTCGGAGATTATTAGGTCCTTGAATCGCAATGCCTGCTCCTGCCTGTCCCGGGCCGCAGGATCCGTCTACACTCATGGTCGATATATCGCCGTTGCAAATTCTTATCGGCGTGGGTCTGCTGGTTGATGACCCGGTAAACTCCACTATGAAATCGGACAGCACTTGGGCTTTGATCGCTGTGCGAGGTTCGAAACGTATGTCAAACTGGGATAGCCGGACCGACCAGTTGGTGATCCGACCGGAGACTTCTGGTTTTTGGACTGCCTTTTTGAGAGGGTAATTGGTCCTGACCACGATCGTATGTGCTTGGAAATATGGTCGAAGGTGCTCGGATGCCTGTGTGATGGCGAACAGAGCTTTCTCAACCTCGGAGTATCGGATCTCAGCACCCTTCAGGACCTTGCTCAAGAAGTAAATTGGGTAGAGCTCCGGTTCCTCCTCTTGAGCTAAAACGATAGTTACCATTTCATCCGTGATGGTGAAGTATAAGAGAATGTCCCGTCCCTGCTTTGGTACTGACAGTAGTGGAGGGGTAGCGAGGAAAGTTTTGATGGCGCTGAATGCCGCTTGGCAATCCGTAGACCACCTGAAAGGATGCTCCTTCTTGATTGCCTTGTAAAAGGGTAAACATCACTGCACTGAGCAGGAAATGAACCGTCCCAAGGCGATTATCCTTCCGTTAAGCCTCTGAACTCCCTGTAAGTTGCGCGATGCTTCCATCGCTAAGATTGCCTCGATCTTTATGGGGTTTGGTTCGATACCTTTCTCGGACACCACGCAACCAAGGAACTTGCCGCTATGAATTCCGAAGAAACATTTCTCCGGGTTCAGCTTGAGGTTGTAATTTCTGAAAATTTTAAATACTTCCGCCAAGTCACGCGGATGGTCGCTTTCAACAGTGCTTAGGACAACCATGTCATCGATGTATACTTATACAGTATTGCCGATGAGGTGAGTGAACATCTTATCTATCAGCCGCTGGTAGGTGGCCCCCGCGTTCTTCAACCCAAAAGGCATGACGTTGTAGCAATAAGTGCCTTCATGCGTAATGAAGGAATTTTTCTCGGCATCGGCCGGGTCCATAGGGATCTGCTGAAAACCAGCGATGGCGTCAAACTGAGATAAGATTTTCCGACCAGCTGTCTAGTCGAGAAGCTGATCTATGTTAGGCAGCGGGTAAGAATCCTTGGGGCATGCTTTATTAACATTCGTACGGTACTTTCCGCTGGCTTTCTTTACAAGTACGACGTTAGAAAGCTGATAGGGGTATTTTACCCCTATCTTTTAGCGTGATTTACGGGTTGATTTTGGATAAAATAAATAAGTTTAATTACAAAAATAAAGTGTTTTGATAAAAATAAAGAAATAAAAATAAATCTCGTACGTTCAGTTAAAATTTTCCGTGCTTTTGATCAGTTTAGGAAATAAAAACGTCAAGCTAACTTGGCTTGCAAGATTTGTATTTCAGGTACGAGCTAGGAGCAAAAATCTACTCAAATACGCGGGGCGTGAAACATGTTGTCAGCAATAATTGCCTTATCCGCAGGCGCCATGTGGAATTGACTCAGCATACGCGGGGCGTATGCCACCTTACGCGGGGCGTATGACACATGTCGGAAATGATTGGCCTAATCCTGAAAGTCAGACTGCACTGTCTCCCTGAGTCAACTCTTCGTACGCGGGGCGTATAACCATACACGCGAGGCGTACCAGGCAATTCCTCAATGATAATAACTCAGAGACTCTTTTACGCGGGGCGTACTTCAGCTACGCACGGCGTAAAAGCTCCAATTCAAGCAATAAAACTCCAGAGACTCAAACACGCGGGGCGTACCTTAGCTACACAGGGCGTGCTTGAGACAACAAGACACGGAATTGGTCCACATGCAGGAGATTTCTGACGGAATGGGCATTTACGCGGGGCGTAGACCACCTTACGCGGGGCGTATCATGGGATTTCTGCACCAAATAATGTTGCTCCATACTTGTACTTCGTGAAATTACAACATTTCCCTTGCTTGATGTCTATAAATAGGAAGCTCTTGAACTTCATTGAGAGACCAACCAAGAAATAATTACACACTAGAGAAAAAGTATACTTGTTTTGATTATGGTTGTAGTGTAGATTCAGTTTTTGTAGCTAAACTCTCCACCTCGAGAGCTTGTTCGGTTGTTTCGGCATTCCATCGAAGTTCCGCTCCACCATTCGTCACCAAGCTCGAGAGTTCCACCTCCACGACCTAGGAGACGGCTTTGAGTCCGGTTAGCTAGTTTCAAGGGCGGATTCTCCCCTTTTACATGCTAATTAGCTTGTACTCTTCCTATGTACTAGGCTTGGTTGTATTCCATTTATATACATTTCATATTTATAATTTCATGATTTATAAACTCTATTTCCCTTTACGTGTTAGTGTTTGCTACTTGTTTTGATATTGATAATTGATTATTGTGTAGGAGAATGCGTTTTCCGACGCCATTCGGGCTATCTTTAGGGAGTTATATAGGTGTTGCCCTACCGGAAGTGACAAACCGGAAACCGTAGGAATTGACAAACCACGGAACTTACGAGCCCTAGTTTCTGATTCCCCCGCATTAGACACGCCTTGACTAGGAATCACGTAGTCTAAGTGCTTCACGGGTCGGTCCTACTACACTTAGTCATCTTTGCAAGAGTAAATTATTATCCGTATACATTTAGAGTCGTTATTTATCGTGGTTATAACTTATCATAATTCATCCCACTTCATAGGGTTTTAGCTACATAAATCTGTGTCGCCAATAGTTAGGAATAGTGTGTAGTTGTGTCTTACTTTACCCCAAAGTAATCGTCGCTTAAATAACATACGAAACCGAGTCGTCTAATACTTGTAATTATAAATCCTGTGGATTCGATACCCGGTCTTAACCGGATTATTACTTGATACGACGGGGTACACTTGCCCCTAAGTAGTCGTAGCGTCTAGTAGAGTTAAGAGTAATTTATAAAGATCACATCCATAGATTTAGAATCCGCACTCACAATATATACATTTCGTCGTGAAAACTCTACCACTAGGCGTCGCGCACATCAAAAGCCAATCCGGATAGTGAACCTCTCGAATAAATTTTACAGCTAGAAGCTTCTCGATCTCTTCCTTGACTGCAGCTTGTTTGTCCTTTGCTTGCACTCTCATCTTCTGCTTCAGGGGCTCCACGGAGGGGTCGATGCTCAGTCTGTGCGTTGCCTGCTCGGGTGAGACTCCCGTGATATCCTCGGTGCACTAAGCGAACACGTCTGCATGCTCTGATAGAACAGCCTTGATCTCGTCGGCCAAATGGGTCGTGAGTCTGGTCCCAATTTTCACTGTCTTGGTGTCCGCGATGGCACAGTCGCTGACTGGTTCAATAGGTATGGGATTGTATCCCCTCATGTCCATTAGATCGTCTTCCAGGTAAAGCGCTGTCCGAGGTTGAGTAGCCTCCCACTGCAATCTTTTGGCCAAGATACGATCTCCTTGGATGGTGATTGTGCCATGCTGGATTGGCAAAGTCAAGCATAATTCGGAGATATCAACTGTGGCCTTCAGGTTAGCCAGCAGAGGTCTTCCGATGATGGCATTGTAAGCCAAGGGGATATCGACCACCACCCATTCTGCAGTGTCCTCTACTTCCTTATCGCTTTCGACAAAGACTGTTGACAGGGAGATGACTCCCTTCACAGGGACTTCGATTTCCGACAGACCAACCAGGGGGAAAGTCCCTGCTCGGAGGGCTGTGTGAGCATTTCTCATTGCGCGGAGTGCCTTCCAGGTGAGCAAGTTCACCGAGCTGCCTGTATCCACCAGCACTCGATGCGTTTTAAAGCCGGCGATGTTGATAGTGACCACAAGTGCCTCCGAATGGCTGGTCCGGAGTGGTGGATGCAACGTGAGGGTCTGATCAACTGCTTTTCTCTTTCGGGAGCTCTCTGGAGGCGTGCAGAGTGTCGGAGCTCCCTCCCTTATGACATGGATCTCCCCGTGGTACCGAGGTCGTTTTGGCTCATCTGCTCGGCCAGCGTCCCGCTGCTTCGGGCTCTGCTCCCTCTGCCTAACTGCTTTTGGTGGCGCGCCTTGCTCAGTTATCCGCTCAATCTCTTTTTGGAGTTGGTAGCAGTTCTCCGTGGAGTGCCCGAAGGATTTGTGATACTTGCAGTACTCCTTTTCTACACGGGCTTTGCCTTTATCGACCGACGGAGCCGGGTGTGCAAATCGGTGAGGCTGGCTCTGAGCAGCATAATGCACCTCCTTCTCGTGGGATTGGTCCCCTCTGCGCTCACTGTTAGTTCGCTTGACTCGAGCTGGGAAAGGCATCGGGGCCTCCTTGCGCGCCTTGCCTTCGTCACGTACCTCGGCGCTCGGCCTGATCCTTTCCTGTTTGTGCGTGTCGCCCCTGGCCTTGTCTCTTTCTGACTCTTCGTACCCTGCGGGCCGGTCGCAGTCGTCATACCGGACGAAGGTTTGAGCCATGGTCATGAGCTCTTCGAAGGATCGCGACATCTTTCTGAAGCACTTCTGCTTTAGCGGCTCACACGAGGTCCCTTTTGCTAAGGCATCATGAGCCACTTCGAGGTTGAGGCCTTTGACTTGAGAGGCCATATGGTGAAACCTGGAAAGAAAGTTGCGTAGTGGCTCAGTTGCTCGCTGTTTGAGCCCGTTGAGGTCCGAACTGATCTTCCTTACCTTCGCTGCCGCGGCGAAACGGGAGAGGAAAAGGTCATTTAGGAGATCGAACGAGTCAATTGATTCTGGAGCGAGTCCTCGATACCACTCTTGCGCACTGGAAGAGAGTGTGGTCGGAAAAACTTTGCACATGATGTCCTCGTCTTTTGAGTACAAGTTGATGGTACTCATGAAAGATGCCACGTGGTCGTTCGGGTCCTCGATTCCCGAATACTGCGATAGCCGCGAAGCCTTCCAGTCTCGTGGGAACCTCGTCTCGATGATCCTTTGTACTAGCGGTGTTTTACTAGAGGTGATGCTTCCTCCCATGACGCCCCTGAGGGCCCTCTTGTCTAGAAAACGCTGGATCTTCAGCTCCAACAGGTCTTCATTAGTCGCGGCCACTGCCTCATCGCGCCGCGCACCGGTCTCTCCGGCCGTGGCAGCTCCGGCGCCCCTCCCAGCGAGGACCCCGGGTCCTGAGGGCTCCCCTGGCAGCGCCCCCTCTCTTTGCATTTCCGCTGCTTCTTTAAGGTATTGCCAGATTTTGGCGTTCTCCTCCTGCAAGCTTCTCTGTTGATCTATGATTTTCATCTGAGCCGCCGTATGAATAACCTACGTGGTCTGAAAACCTTGTATCGCACTGAGGAGCTGTGTGGTATTGTAAGTTTCTTCTTCTTTAGGGCTCACCTCCTCCATCAGTGGTCCCAGGTTTCTAGGGGAAATTGGAATGGTCGGAACGGAACGCTCGATATTAGTCATGGAGCTAGTTGCTCCTACTTCCGACGCTAGCGTCGGAACAGACTCAGTTGGGGTCTGCATTTTGTTTGAAGCTCCGAGGTCACTTGTAGTCCACGTTCACCGCACCAAATAATCAGGGAATGCGGAACAGTGATTTGGGTCTTCGTCGGGAAGGTCTGGCTTCTTCGGGGGCCATCTCTACGCGGGGAACGGTCCTTGCGGATACTCCGACGATCAAGACAGTTAGTAGTTCGAGAGTGTATTCTAATCAAATGAGAGTGAGGTAGAAAATAGTTACCCAATCCCCCTTTCCTTCCTTTATTGGTATATTTATAGTGAATTATCTTGGGCCTGTGGGCCTTCTGTTGCCCTGGCCCTTTCGCTGGTCGGGCTCCATTGGGCCTCTTGGGCCTAAGTGACATTCCGAATCAGTAAGTAGAGGTAGAATGAGATTGAGTTGAAAATTGTTTGATTAGTGTAGAAGCCAATTCATCATCTACATAGGAGGATCAAATGTCTTCCATCCAGGTTGGTACATTCATAGTCAGAGCCAACAATTTAATCTAAAAGGGTTCTTCTCCTTCTTATTGCCTATATAAAGCGTCATCCACTTGCTTTTTTTTATAGTGAATAGTATAATCTAGGCGTAGAATGTTTAGAAGTACAATTATGTTGGAGATAAGTGTGTAATTTTTGCCCAAGTATGTGCTTAATGCTTTCATGGTCTGTTTTTATAATAAACACAAATTCTCCAAGTAGTGTCTCCATGTAGTGCATGTTTGTAAAATGTCTAGAAGCTTATTCTCATAGGTAGATAACCTTTGATTCATGAGACTGAGGCTCTTAGAGAGGTAGCAAATGGGACTGCCTTGTTGAATTAGGATTGAACTAATCTTAGTACCACTAGCATAGTATTCCAAAATAAATGGTTGTATGAATTCAGGTAGTGCTAAAATTGGAGCCTTAGTCATGATTTTATTGAGACGTAAAAAAATCTTCTTGGGCTTCAGTAGATAGCCCCATAACCTTTGATGAACCTTCTATAATATCTAGTGAGCCCCCAAAACCCTCTTAGCCCCTTTAAAGTTGTTAGAGTTATGGCTATACCCTCTGCCGAAATAATATGGCCTAAATATTTAGTGACTAATGATTGATAAAAGGGAAGGACTATTAGAGTATGAGTTGTTTGGCTTGGTGATTCATACATGTCAGTTACTGACATTAGGAACAACCTAGAGATAACCCCCTTCCACCCTTTAGACACTAGGTGGTTTATACATTTAACTATAACATGCCTTTAAGCTCAAGTTCCTCTATCATCCCATGCAACTCTATTTGCTTGTTGTCTTTGTGAATAAATAACTTATTATAGTCAAAGTCAAAAGTGACGGGAGTGTGACTCCTCATCCAATTCACTCCTAATATCAAGGCATAATCGCCTAACTCTAGAATCCGTACAGGAAACACAAATTTAAAATTATACAAGGACCGCTAAAATTCATTACATTTAGCACTTACAGTCAGTTGTGTTCCATCTGCAACTGTCACAACAACAGGCTTGACTCCCAATAAGGGTAGCTTGGCATCCATGTGTTGGGAATTTAGCATAAAAAACAAGGATGAAAAACTTTTTGTACCTTATTAATTCACCTATGAACATTAAATATCTTAAAGAAGGAATTAAAAGGTTTACAGTTGTCTTTGGAATGAGAGACGATCCCGTTGATTTGAGATTGAAGAGTTGAAATGCAAACTCCCTCTATCGTTTCACACGTGAACGATTTGATCGAATCCATAGTGTGCTAGCACGTCAAATAGGATTAATCCAATTAATCGAATCAGTATATTGTTTGTTCTTTCAACTTTTACAGAGATCTCTCTGAACTAACTTGTATAAAGAAGCTTAACCTAATTTTGTTTAGAAGTACATTATATACTAAAAACAAAACCTAAGTCTACTAGGAGTAGTAGGGGTAGGGTGGCCCAAAGATAGATATAATTAGGGAAGGATCTGTTTCATAAGCCCATATGTCTTTGTTGTGACATCCCATGTCTGTGACTGGTGAAACACCATCACAACCAAGGCACATACTAGTCTTTAGTTCATTATTTTTCTCACGAGAACAATAGATTATGGATGCTTTAATATAGTATCTAATCGCACGATGGTTTCACTTGTCTGAGTCTTCAGCCCTCTAACCACGTGAAAATCACCATATTAGGATACTATATTAAGTTGATTTGCATAAGTAAACAACTAAATAAATTATTGCCAATTTATTAATGATAAAATGTCAGAACCAATGTCTCGGGACTAGGGCATACACCATAGCCAATTTATGATCCACAAAGTTGTGGGTACTGCCACTATCAATAAGAATAATGATTGCCTTCCTATTTGTCAATCCGCAAAGCCTTATAGTATTATGTGTAACCCCTCAAACTGCTCTAGTATCTCCTCCATAGGGTTACCTTCCATTTCTTCTATTATTTCATCTCTTTCCTCCATGTTTAGCATATCCAGCTTCTTGGAAAATATTTTTCTCCCTATTTCCAACAGACTCCAAAGGTCTTTTTATAGTTTTGGGCTAGTAAGGGTGGTTTTGGGTGATTCTATTGAATAATTGCATACGTTTCCCGTACACAAAATGTTCTTTAAATAGAGAGCATGGAGAGAGAAACTGTTACAATACAACCGTAATATGCTACAACTGGCTAACAAACTCTAACCACTCACTAGAGTCTAAAAATCAACCTAACTATAATGCCAGCTAACGACTAGTAAGGCCTTTAGGGAAATCAAAGCATATTGCAGAAGAATAACAGAACTAATTAATTGAAAAAAACAGGAATCTGGATAATTGCATATCTAATCCTATAACTTTTAACTCGTCGCTTGTATACGATAGATGAGCATTATAAGCCCGGTTTGAGCCCTCCATGCATATGGAATGGGTTAAATTGGGCTTGAACTATGTCATTTTATGCAAGTATGGTTAAGCACGGCCCATACATTTTTATTAGTTGAAGAAAGATTGTAAGTCTTAGGGTTAGTCACTAATCAAATTGATTCTGATTATGTCAAACAATTTTAACTTTAGACTCAAAATATCAACCAGATAAAATTGTAACTCCCAATCTAAAAACAATAACTAAACTCCCACATTGAAAAAGAAACAAAAAAATTTAGTATTTGTTTCTTTAAAACCCATTCGTTCTTTCTTAAAGACATGTTTTCATTTGTATGCTTGCTAATGATTTCTAATGAATTTCGGATTTATAGTTAAAATTTCCATGAATAACCTGACATGCGTGTATATTGATTTGTTATTGTTTTCGAATATACATTGAATTGGATCGATGTTGCAATTCCCATGATTTGTTATTGTTTTTGAATATACATTGAATTGGATCGATGCTGCAATTCCCACGAGTTCGTCCTCCATTTTGTTTTCAACAATTAAAACACAACTATTTTAGTTCTTGCAATTATAAACAAAATATTCCATATGAAAATGATATAGAAAACAAAGGATTAAATAGGGAAAACAATAAAATAATTAGAAGAGAAATAAATAAATTGGATAAGAAATTTGAGCTTTGAAACTTCTTTTCACCAAATAACATTATTAAAAATTGGTTAAAACTTATAATTTTTCTTCAAAAACCTCTTTACCAAACATGTGTCTCGCAAATAGGCAAAACAAAACTCTAGGATAAAAAAATATGAGTTTTTGATAATACTATTAGAAGAAATTGATTTATTAATAATAATAAAATTATTAGAAGAAATTGATTTATTAGTTGTAAATTAAAGATGTTGAACGTAAATTTCTCTAAGAAGTCCTCATATCTGAAACTAGTCTACTATATTATAGATGGATTATAAGTCTTAATAATTACATACAAATTGCGTGTAGCACCATGAGTAAGTCTTCTTCTTTCAGCATAACTCTAATTTCGAAATTAGGAAAACAAAATATTAAAAATCATAACTAACTTGATAATTCTCACCAACGTTATAATAATTATCCCTATCCTATCTGTTATTTAGGATTTGTTTGGTTCAGCTGTTAGCTGTTTGCAGTTGCAATAAGCTGTTAGCTGTTTCATTACTAGTGTTTCGTAAAATTATATTGAACTGTTGCTGTTTGGATTTAAAATATCTAAAATAAACATGTTTTAAATTAATCAACGATGAAATTATAAAAGGGAAAATGTGAAAAAATGCTCATAACGTTTATAAATATGAATAATTTTACTCTTAACATCTAAAATGGTTCAATTTTACCCATATCGCTGACATCTAAGAACAATTTTATCCATAACATTGGCAAGTTGGATCGATTTCAGATATTATTAGAAAACATAGATATTTTATTTCTTATTCTACACGAATGCACATATCAGTAGTTCTATAAAAGAGATTTCATATTTTTTTTTTGTGATTTTATAATAAAATTAAAAATTAATATTTATAAATTCGACGAAATATTTGATTTTTTTTGTCCAACTAGTACAAAATATAATATATATATATTTTTATTTTCTTATAGAAAATTTCACCTCTAATCATATGTTTGTGATCTGTTACTAACGATGATAAAATGATGCAAATGAAGTGTAGATGACAATATTCATGACCAAGAAGACAGTTTGATAAATTATTTCTCAAATTGACCAAACTTGTCAATGTTAGAAGTAAAATTTCTTTTGGCGGCCAATATTAGGGATATAATTGCACAATTTTAGATGTTAAAGGTAAAATTGCCCGTAGCTATAAACGTTAGAGGTATTTTTTGCACTTTATCCTATTATATTCTACACAAATTAATAAAAATAATCTATATAAAAATAAAAAATTTATTAAACGCAACAAAACTTTGGTTTTCCGGTAATTATGTTGTAGAAATATAAATAATGTTAAAGAATAAATATATTTTGTAGAAATAAGAAGATAATTTTATCAATAACAAATAACTACAAACAACTGTTTATGTAAAGAGCTTTTCGTGAAGCGCTCCAAAACGCAACAGTTATATAAACCTAACCCGCTATATTTCATGCGGTTTGAAGTGAAACGTTAAACGCTCATCTGAAAAGCTAAAACAAACACCCACTTAATCTAAGCACAAAAGCATATCAATCTCAGAAATATGTAATTACAATACGCCGGCAAAGAGGGCAAGTATTAGCGTTGTTGAGCCATTTTCCAATGCAGCTTTGGTGGTATATATGAGAGCACGGCAAACACTTACCTATCAATATTTCATTCAAGCAAATCGAACACTCCGACTCCGATTCTTCGACTGTTACATCTTCCAGCGTTTCAATGATTTTGGAGGGCAGAAAACTTTCAAACCAATCGTTATTGTCATACAACAAAGCAGATAACAATATGTCAAAAGCACGGACATCGATCGTAGCCATTGTTGGAAGAAGCAAATTAAGAGAAGGCAATATTAATATATATAAAAGCTCCTAATTAGACGAAACTTCACTTGTGTTGTGAAGTAATATGAATCCTAATGGGACTTGAATTCACTAATTAAGATTAACCGATAGACCCACGTGCGTTCGGAAATTTCTTTTTTTAATAAATCGAACTTGTTTTTTTTTTTTTTTTTTTTTTTTTTTTTTTTTTTGTATATATGCGTGTTATAATTTGAATGGTCAAGAATCAATTTTAATTATTAATATACAATTTCTCAAAATTAAGCTAGATTTCGTTTAATAGTCATAACATGTAAAAAAAATTGGATTTAGAAGGGCTGAGCATGTAAAAAAAAATTAAAAAATTTGATTTTAGATGGCCTACCAGGCAAAAAAAAAATTAATAATTTTGATTTAATGAGACCTAAGAGGCCAAAAAAATTAGACATTTGGATTTATGGAAGGCCTAACAGGCAAAAAAAAAAAAAATTAGAAAATTGGATTTAGAAAGACCTAATAGGCCAGAAAAAACTAGCAATTTGGATTTATAGAGGCCAAAAAAATTAGAAATTTGGATTTAGTGAGTACCCAATAGTTCCAAAATATTGAAATTTTGAATTTTGGACACTTCTAACACGTAATGAGATATATTTAATTTTTTTATTAGTTCAATGCTAGTTTCTAAAACAATTATAACATTTTTACATTTTTTTATTCTTAGTTTTAAAATTTTAAATTTAATTTAGAAATTAAGTTGTTTGAGTCTCCAAAATAAGAAATTAAACTTTTTTAATGGAAAAGACGTAATGAAAATGAGTTCAAAAGTGTTATAAAAATAAATAAATTAATTAATAATGGTAATACAATTTTATAATTATTGAAAAATAAAATTTAAATAAATAAACACTTTGTAAAATAAATTGAGGTTGGGGGAATTGAACGTAGGACCTTTTAAAAAGAAGCAAGTGTTTTAACCATCTCATCTACCTTTAAACAATAAAATATTATTACATAGAGTCTATATAGATTAGTAATTTAATATTAGGAGGCCGAAACTACTCATAACCATGGTGGTTTTGACGGCCTGAGGGGCCCGGCCCCCCAGACCCCTCCTTGTCTCCGCCCCTGCCTATAGATTTTATACATTTTTTTATTTATATTATTTTTGGAGAAAAACTTCTAAAAACACCAACCCACTGAATTTGTGCTGAGTCGGTGTACATAATTATCATCTCTTATCTCTAGAACAATGGTGGACACAGCTTAGAGCCTGGGGGCTTCGGGCCCCGGTCTCCAACACCGCCTTGACGAATAGTGGTTTCGTTTTCGGTAGCCTCCCTAATAAAATATATCTTATATATTAAAAAAAGACTGTATACATTTAATAAAAGAATAAGATAGTATAGTTGCTATAAGTAGGGGTGAAGAGGTTTTACCTAATCAAAAGGTCCTGACTTCAAACCACAAGCAGGGACGGATCTTTTCTTAATTTTTCCTTTGATTTGCTAATTATGAAGTATATAAAGGGGCTTTACTGCTGTTAATTTTTTTTTAATTCTTAATTACTTATTACGAAGCATATGATTTTAATTTGGGATAAGATACCAAAATAGGACTAAGGCTTTTGGAAAAGTACTAATTTAGGCTCTACGTTCAAAATAGCACCAATATATACAACAAAACATTTACAACATAGCATCAATTTAGGAATTACTAACAAAACGTGACATGTCATCAGTTAAGTCTACCAACTCAGCGGCACGTTACATAAGGTACCAAAATAGGGGAGTATCAATTTAGGCCTCACGTACAAAATAGCACCAATATAGAATTAACGTTTATAAAATAATATGAATTTGTAAACGTTAAGCTTAAATTCATATTATTTTGTAAACGTTAAGTCTATAAAAGTTCTATTTTGTACGTGAGGTCTAAATTGATACTTTCTATAAATCTTAGACCTATTTTGGAACCTTATGTGCCGTGACGATGAGTTTGCAGACTTAACGGATGACGTGTCACGTTCTGTTAGTAATTCCTAAATTGATGCTATGTTGTAAACGTTAAGCCTAAATTGATGTGATGTTGTAAAAGTTAAGCTTATATTGTTGCTATTTTGAACGTGAAGCTTAAATTGGTACTTCCCAAAAAAACCTTAAACCTATTTTGTTACCTTATCCCTTTTAATTTTGGTATTAATTCCTCCTATTTTATGTATTTGTTTGACACTTTATGATTTGGTGTTAATTCCTCCTATTAATGTCACTTTCACTTAATACTATGTCAATTCCTCCTATTACTAAGAAAGGATAGTTAGACATGAAGCAACTTATTTTGTAAGCAGAGAAATAACAATGTTGAATTTGAATTAATTCTTAGTAATTGTATGGTGAAATAAACAAAGATTTTTTCATTTTGAGAATCATTTTGTATTCTCAGTTGCATATTTGCTTTGATTTCCAATGTTGGATTATTCATTAGATATTGAAAAAAGCATGGCAATCTCATTGGTGAAATATAAATTATAGTTAATTTTTTTTGATAGAAATTGGGACGAGACAGAACTTGGACGGGGTGAGCACCCATGGCCCAAGAACTGACAAACCCGCAATATATAAATAAAAGAAAAAAGTGAGTGTTTGAACAAGAGAAGAGTAAGGAGAACAAACAAAAGAAGGGGGGGGGAGAAAAGATAGGAAAAGTAAAAAAAAAACGCAATTGTGAAATATTACAAAGATCATCATTGATAAACCTGTAGCAAAAAGCAGGAGCTGAAGGCCACCAATTGATCACGGAGGAAGAGACTCCAAACTTTGCCAGTGCATCAGCAACTCTATTTCCTTCTCTAAAGATGTGTGAAAAGATAATGTTCATTCTAGAGCAAATGCTGAGACAATGCAACCATTCTTGCCGAATACTCCAAGGAACATCCATGGAGCGGTGTCTAAGCAGATTAACTACGTACATTGAGTCTGACTCAACCTAAAGCTGATGCCAATTTTTCTCCCAAGCAAGTTCAATTGCGAAAATAGCGGCTCTTAATTCAACCATATAAGCAAAAGAAGGAGGGGTAGAAAAAGCATTGGGAAAACCACGATAGTTGCGAAAAATGCCACCCGCTCCTGCCTCGCCAGGAGTGCCAAAAGCAGAGCCGTCCACATTGACTTTAACCCAGCCCGGAGGAGGTTTAAGCCAATGGACCGGAATAATGTTGGGAGCAGGAGGCGGCCTAGGAGAAGCTAGAAGGCGGGATAAGATAGCAGCATCTCTCCGAGAAGAGCAAAAACCTTTAGAAGTGGCCAAAGACTCCCGAATCATTCGAAAGAGGGTGATCTTCGAGTGCTGAATAGAAGGAGAAACTTCCTTAAAGATTGCTTCATTCCTGCAATGCCAGATTAACCAGATGCAAGTGACAGCGGCAACACGCCAGATCATCGAGACCTGAGAGCTAAAATGGATGCTACGAAGAGAGCTGAAATTTAGCTATTTAGCATTTTAAATTTAGCAATTTAAGCTTTCCAATTTAACACTCAAAGCAATTTAACAATTTTTTTTTCTATGACATATATAGTTGCCCCCACTGCCTACAAATCCTGGATCCGTCCCTGACCACAAGTATTACATTTTGTTACTCTCTAATAATTGTTTTCCCATTATTATTATTATCTAATTTTATTATTTTTTTCCATCATTCTATTAACTAATTTCCCATTTTTTTTTTCCAATCATTATCTATTTTTAATTTTTTTTCTTAAATCAAAATGTCAATCTTATTTTCTTATTGTTTTTTTAGAAATTTTTCAAATTTGAGCTTAAAATTTCAATTTCTAAAGTTGAAGTTATTGAAAATTTGAATTTAAGTTTGCAATTATTTTGAATATTTGTGATATTTTTTTAATATATTTGTTAGTTCTTGATATTTAGTAAATTTAATGCTGCTAGTAGTTCATCCCAATATACTATTAAAAACAATTATCGATAATATCGTATATGTAAAAATATTTTAAACATTTTTTCAATAGTATTTAAATTTTAGATAGTTTAAATGTATTTTTTATATACACATTTTGTGATAATTGCATATCTAATCCTATAAATTTTAACTCGTTGCTTGTATACAATAGATGAGCATTATAAGCCCGGTTTGAGCCCTCCATCCATATGGAATGGGTTAAATTGGGCTTGAACTATGTCATTTTATGCATGTATGGTTAAGCATGGCCCAAGCCTTTTTATTAGTTGAAGAGAAATTGTAAGTCCTAAGGTTAGTCACTAATCAAATTGATTCTTATTATGTCAAACAATCTTAACTTTAGACTCAAAATATCAACCAGATAAAATTGCAACTCCCAATCTGAAAACAATAACTAAACTCCCACATTGGAAAAGAAATAATTTTTTTTTTAGTATTTGTTTCTTTAAAACCCATTCATTCTTTCTTCTTTTGAAAGACACGTTTTCATTCGCATGCTTGCTGATAACTGACGATGAACTTCTGATCGGATTCCTTCCTTGTGGGGGGCGTCGTTGGGTTCGACGGGGGGAAGCTCTGATACCAAAGTCAGTATAGGAATAAAGAATAAACTGTATTGATAAGAGAAGGGTCTAGAGTGAGAATGTGAATGTGTACCTCAATAGCTTGTGATGCAAGCTATTTATAGTCATGTAATCGTAACTCCTAGTAACTAGAAAGTCTCCATTAATGCCTCATTAATGACGGTTACGGATCTCCTTTAAGTCTGGCCGTTAGCTCATTAACGGTCTATTAATTGCCTTTATTGGGAATCGGCTCAACCTCTGGTGGGCGGATCGAGGCATGATGGCGGGTCTCACGTAGATTCGACTACGGATCCTGTGTGGCGGAGTCTAGGTGATCCGCCGTTCGGATGACTTGCTTGATACACCATTGCTTCCCAGACTGCCCAAGTACACGGCCGTTTTGGTAAATATCCTCTTTGATCACTTGGATGATATCTCGATGTTATCACTTGCTAATGATTTATAATAAATTTCAGATTTATAGTTAAAATTTCCATGAAACAATTTGACATGCTTGTATGTTGATTTGGTGTTGCTTTCGAATATACGTTGAATTGGACCGATGCTGCAATTCTCATGAGTTCTTTCTCCATTTCGTTTTCAACAATTAAAACACAACTGTATTAGTTCTTGCAATTATAAACAAATCACAAAAGGATTAAACAGGGAAACAATAAAATAATTAGGAGAAACAAATAAATTGGATAAGAAGTTTGAGCTTTAAAAGTTGAAACCTCTTTTCACCGAACAATACTGTTGTAGGTTTGACTAGTCAAAATTTTGGTCAAAACCTATAATTTTTCTCTAAACATCTCTTTGCCAAACATGATGTCTCACAAATAGGCAAAACAAAACTCTACGCTAAGTTTTTGATAATATTATTAAAAGAAATTGATTTATTAATAATAATAAAAAAACCAACTATTTAGTTATAAATTAAGGATGTTGAACGTAAATTCCTCTAAAAAATCCTAATTTCTGAAAGGTAAAAAGCATCTTGAGACCCTTAATCTTTCATTGTTTGATGCATTAAGCCCTCGATCTTTCATTGTTTGGTGCATTAAGCCATCGATCTTTCATTTAGACACATTTAGCTATTGATCTTTCATATATGAGTGTATTAGACCCTTCCGTAAATCAATTCATATATAGGTGTATTAAGAGCCTGTTTGATTCAACTGTTAGCTAATAGATGTTGTTGTTGATGTTAGTTATTTGCGGTTGTAGTAAGCTGTTTGTTGTTGTTGTTGGTTGTTTGTTATTAGCTGTTTAATCATTAGTGTTTGGTAAAATTATATTGAACTGTTATTGTTAGTATTTAAAATGTCTAATATGGACATGTTTTAAATTAATCAACAAATAAATTATAAAATAAAAAATATATTATAAAAATTAATAATAATAAAAAAATTATTGAACGCAACAAAACCTTATTTTTTGATAATTATGTTCTAAAAATAAAAATAATGTTAAAAAGAAAACACATTTGTGGAAATAAAAAAATGATAATTTTGTCAATAACAAATAACTAGAAACAAATATTCATGAAAAACTCTAAAAAAAAGCTTTTCGTGAAAAGCTAAAAAATGCTGCAATGTCTAGAGAAAATGCTAAATGATACGGTTATATAAACCTAACCAAACAGATCCTTAATACACCCATATATGAATTGATTTACGAAAGAGCCTAATACACCAATATATGAAAGATCAATGACTCAATGTGTCTAAATAAAAGATCGATGACTTAATACACCAAACCATGAAAGATAAAAAAACTCAATGTACCTAAATAAAAAATCGAGACTTAATACACTAAACAATAAAAGATGAGGCTTCAAGATGCTTTTTGCCCATCACTACAAATTGCGAGTAGCAGCATGAGTAAGTGTTCTTCTCTCTAATTTGGTTGCGCAGAAATTAGGAAAACAAAATGTTAAAAATCATAACCAAGCTGATAATTCCCACCAACATTATAATAATAATCCCTCTCCTATGATTGAATCTCATCATAAATCAATCAGAAATATGTAATTACATTAATTTATCAAGACCAAGGCATCCGACGCCGGCAAAGAGGGCAAGTATTAGCCGTGTTGAGCCATTTTCCGATGCAGCTTCCGTGGTATATATGAGAGCAGGCCAAACGTTTACCTATCGATATTTCATTCAAGCAAATCGAACACTCCGACCCCGATCCTTCCACTGTTACGTCCTCCAGCTTTCCAATGATTTCCGATTCCGTAAGCTGTCCGTTGGGAGCATTCTCCTCCGTCAAGAACGGATAAGGAAAGAGCGACGGGAAAGAGTGACGGCGGTCAGTTTCAACCCAAGCAATTAAAGCATCAAGATTGTCGGCGACAAAACTGTCAAAGCCATCGCGATCGCCAGACAGCAAAGTAGATACCATTGTGTCTAAAACATTGACATCGAACGTCGCCATTGTTGGAATGGAAGCAGCAAATTAACAATCAAAAGAGAAGACAATATATATATAAGAAGTAAATACAAATTCTGAATCCTAATGGGAGTTGAATTCACTAATTAAGATTAACCGATACACCCACTAAACTTGTAGAACTAATCAATTAAGGAAAATATATCCTCTTTCTGGACTATTTATTTAGAACCTAAGGGGGCGTTTGGTTCACACGGGTAAGGGAAAATGAATCAAGAAAGGAAAACGAAAGGAAAGGAAATAATGGCGTTTGGTTCACACGGGTAAGGGAAAATGAATCAAGAAAGGAAAACGAAAGGAAAGGAAATAATGGCGTTTGGTTCACACGGGTAAGGGAAAATGAATCAAGAAAGGGAAACGAAAGGAAAGGAAATGAATAAGCATTATTTCCCCTATGTGTTTGGATATGTTTAGGAAATAGAACGGGGTAAAGGGAATCCAATTCCCTAGAGGGCATGGGGTAATGGCTTAACCTAAAGTGGGGGTAATGGTTTAATCTAAAGTGGGTAAAGGAAATGAGTTTTTTTTTGTAAACAAACAAGAACAAAGGGAATGAAACCCTCACATTCCCATTCCTAAAAACCCCAAACCAAACACCCCCTTAATCTAAAGTGGGTAAAGAAAATGAGTTTTTTTTTGTAAATAAACAATAACAAAGGGAATGAAACCCTTCCATTCTCATTCCCATTACTAAAGACCCCAAACCAAACGCCTATAAATTCCAACTTCACTTTTTCTTTTCTTTATTTTGTCAAACGAGTCAACCATTGATCTAATTAAAAAAAATACCATTTCATAATAGGATCAGTTAAATGGTATTGGTAAATAATAATTATAAATATATAAAATCACAAGAAATTACAATAATAATTGTAAATATTTTTTTTTAATTTTCGAATTAGCATATTAACTCCAACTTAATTTAATTTTTTTGCATATAAATTTATTTTCAATCCAAAAATGACTTATTATTTATTTAATAAGAGCATTTTTAACAACTTTTTAGTTTGGCTAATACGTTAAAATTTGAGAGAGGATTAACAATCATCTTTAATCGTCTCTTACTAGCTCCTCAAATTACTAAGACCTCTACATTGTCTCTGTTAATAGATAGTCTATCTTCTTATTACCTTTTTATTTTATTTTTTATTAATAATTTATTATTGAGAAGTTTCTCTATTTAAAGATAATCTATCACTCCTTAATTTTGATTTTTTTGAAGAAACCAAAATAATACATTTCCTCAAATCATACCCTAATTTAATATTTTCTCAATACTATAACACAAAATAATGTGTTTTGTTTGTTAAAAAAAAGTTATATTTTTTTTCTTCTAACAAACAGGGACAACTTTAGGGGTCTACAGCTTTCCATTTAAAGGGCCTTCCAATTCAAAGTTTTGTTTAGATATAAAATTCAAAACCTATTTCAATTACAATATAATAATAAATAAAATCTTAATTATTAAAAATTATCTCTAAAAATAATTATTATTCCGTATCCGAATTTAATAATAATTATATATAAAAATCAAGAATACACCATTCTAAAATGCAATAAAAAATAACAATAACGCACATTTTTTAATCACCGCCTTTTAACAACAATAACACAACATGAAGTATTCAAAATTTATTTTATTAGCTTGTCTCTTAAAAATAATAGGGATATGTTTTAAATTTAGCCGTATATAGTTATGTGGAGAGAGCTTGACGTACAAAACAGTATAGTTTTAAGCCTAACATTTAATAGACGGTGCAATTTCAAATGTTATTAATAAAAGATAACCTTATTAGTGTAAGAGAGATTTTTTTATTATTAACAGAAGGTGGGCACTTTCAAGCCTTATTAAGTGGTCAGAACCCTAAAGGTTGGAGGCTAGTTAGAACATGAAATTGCACATGAAAATAACTATGGTTCATTAACGAGGCTTAAATTTGCACTGCCTGGTAAACTCTAGGATTAAGATCACACTAATTTGTACGTGGAGGCTAAATCTGATCTTCTCCAATAACCATAGAGCTAAATTTCCACCTTATCCATAATAATATAGTTGTTAATTGATTCATTCTCTCCAAATTGTCCAAAAAGTATTATTTAGTCCAGTCAAGAATTAATTAACTTTTATATTTATTAAATAAATTTAGATTTATAAAAATGTGGAGCATAAGAGCTGCCTAAGGCCTCTAAATTATTAGAGCCGCCCTTGGCTATAATGTAGATATAATTAACTTTTCTATACTTTTTTATGTGAAATAATTTGAGATAGACTTTTTAGGATCCTTCAGGTGCCTAAGATAAGATAGAAAAATAATCTAGAAGGGGATGGGGACCGGTGATACTACTCTGATGCTTAAGTTAGCAAAATGAAATGAGAATGACATTGATGAGTATGTAATTAGGTTGTCTTGTGATTTCAGTTATTTCACCAAAACGTGCGTTTTATTTCCAATTCAAAGTAAGTGAGAGAAATGATGGAGGGGTGGGAAAATGGAATTAGGACTGGCTGTAACATCCTATCCAAATAGCATATCGATATTGTCCGTTTTGGTCCAAATCCAACACTTTGGGCATCACAGATTTAAAACGCGTCTATATGTATTGGATTCCCACCTAACTAATAAGTCCCAATCACCCCCTCTCCATTTTCAATGTGGGATTCAGTTCATTCTTGTCCCTATCGCCATCCCTTAGAGCCGCTCCTTGCTTAGACCTTCTACCCTGGTGCCACCCACTCCGGACCGGGTCATTACAGACCCACCAACTTCTATCTGGTTCTTCCCTAACCACACACCATACATGGAGAGTAGGCTCCGATACCAATTATAACATCATGCCCAATACCATATTGTTCGGTTGGGCCCAAATCCAACACATTGGGCCTCATGGATTTAAAACGCGTCTACATGTATTTGATTCCCACTTTACTAATAAGCCTCAATAACTCACTCTCCATTTTTCGATGTGGGATTTAGTTCATTCCTGCCCCCAATTGCCATCCCTTAGGCCTTTCTTTACTCAGGACTTCTACATCGGTTCCACCCACTCCGAACCAGGCCGTTACACTGACACATCGCATGAATTTGGGCCCGACTTCACCTCATCATCTCGACAATTTCTACTCTATCCTACTAGATGTCAATCAACATGTCCTTTCACTTTGATCAAAATAATTAATGAGTCTGTCCATGCACCATTTCCACCCTAAAGTCTTCTCAAACAGTGCAATAATCATTAATGACCCTTAAATCTGCCTTTTCATCTTTCCCCTAGAGCTTATAAAATGGAGAGAAAAGGCTCTAGGAAATTTTTCGAGATTCTTCACTTCTTTCAAGCTTTCTGTAAACTTTCTCCTTCAGAACTAGTAAAAACGATAAGAAATCTCTGGTCGATGAAGTGTTCAAAGAATTACTATAATAAATTATACATAATTGTTGATATCTTATCATTTGGTGCTGTGAGTATGGATCAAACTGGACGTAAAATAAAAATTTCCCCTCTTTTATCACCATGAATATGTTCAGAATGCCTCAGGATCCTTATAACTCATAGATAGATGGTGTTACACCACCAGGGCCATGTGCTGAAGAGTGTGAGATTATTGGAGCATTTAGTGAATGGGAATGGCATCTGGGGGAATATAGAAAATATGGGAAAAATTCATAAGTTGCGAGATAGTGTCCAAGTTAGTGAAGAGGTGAATCTAAAAGTCGCGAGATTGTTAACTCAAGACAAGGAAGGAGCTTATACAAGTGTTTATGAGATCGCTATAAAGTGGGTTGACAAGTGCCACTAAGATATTCCATTTGATGTCGGCAATGAACGAGTAAAGGTTGAGCATAGCATTTGAGTTAATGACGTGAAGGATAGAGAACTAAGGGGATATTCAACTCAAAGACATGAAGGGGTTTTAAAGAGTGATCATAGGATCACTCCGAATTAGGGTTAATATGTGTCACCAGGACATTCTATTTGAGGTAGACTATAAGCGGAAGAAGGTTGTGGCTAGTCTTCAAGTTAGTGAAGTGGAGACCGAGAAGGTTTGGGTGGTCCATTCAATGTGATATAGGGGGTTTAGAAGAAGTTCAAAGTATTATTGAGGAGTAGTTCGATAAGCTTCACCGAGATATTCTATTTGACACCGGTAGAAAGTGGAAGACGAATGCCAAGGAGGATGAGAATCGGAGCAAGTCATAAGTTGAAATATGGGATGAAGATCATGTGAAGAAGGTGAATCTAGAAGCTTCTAGAATGGGCTTCATGAATTCATTTCGAGCAACACTTTTCTTTGATTTAAAAGATTTGAGTCCGTTCAAGATCAACAAGTTTCTTCCATACTCAATAAGTAACTTAAGGTCAAGTTCTTTTTCAAGAGGGAGTGTATGATGAAGGCATCAAGTCGACCGAATGTGCGGAAATGAGTGGTGGGAGGAGCCGAGCCAAAAGGTCGATACAGTAAGGGGAAGAGAAGACAACTCATGTGAAAAACAAGGCCCACACGATGTGTGGACTTTAAAAGACACTAGCTTACACATCAGAACCAAACCCACACTATGTGGGCTTTAAAAAGCGTCATCAGTTCTTTCAAAATGAAACCAACACGTCGTGTGGAAAACCCACATGTTGTCTGGACTTTTTAAAAGGCCTTTGAAAATCAGCATTGCCCCTTCTCCAACTTCCTCCTAATTACAAGTTTGCTACCTTTATTTACAACTTATACCCTCAGCTTATTTACAACATTTCCACTCCTTACACTTACCCCATTTTAACCATTTTAAGCTTTATCTAACTAGTTATGTATTTAGGCTTTTATGTAATTTGATGTTTTAGGTTAGAAAGAGTATAAGTTCATCTATTTCATATAATGAATACAACTTTTTATCAATCAAATATAAATTTCTCTTTGAGAGTTTTGCTAGGGTTTATCCCTCTTAACAATGGGGATTTTCAACTCCTGGGTTTCACGGCTCCTTCAAGTTTAGCTTGAGGATATCTTTAATAGTTTATGATTAAAAACTATCAACCCAAACCTGATCCGTATATCATTCTCCTCAAAGAGAATATCAAGCCCAAAGTCACTCTTCCCTTCTTCAAGATAAATACTTTCACTTTCTTTAAGCATAGAAGTGAAGTTATACCTAAGGGGCATTTTATCAAACACATAGGGAGTACTCTTTTTAACATGAGCTTCCCCAATGTTTCCACATACTACCATTCCTTCCTCCTTATTCATACATGAATTCAAATTCTCATTTATAATTTTATTACCCACAAACTCACAATGAGGATTTAAATTATCATCAGCATCACAAACTCCAACATTTCACTAGTAATTTGATTACGCATAACTTCAACATGAGAAATTGAAAATGTAGGGTTTACCTCTTGAATGTGCAATGCGAGAAAGATTAGTGATGACTCCTTAGGAGGCAATATTAGGTCTTTTTCATTTATTCCATGGTAGCCTTCTAAGGTTTGTTGGACGGTGTTTTGAATATCTATCCAAAATCTCTCCATGTTTGCTCTCATTTCCTTAGCCAACACCTGAAGTTGCTCCGTCACTTTGACTCTCAAGTCATCATTCTTCTTATCATAGGGTTCCATTGCTTCTTGTGGTAATCTCAGTTGAACCATTATCGAAGAATTCTCGTGTTAGAAAAACGGTCGACTCTGATACCAACTGATACATATCGGGTTATTGTGATGATAGTTTTAATTCGTAAACTATCAAAGATATTCTCAAGCTAATTTTGAAGGAGTCATGACCCCCCCTCCCCCCCCCCCCCCCCCCCCTCCATTCACAAGCTAAAACTTGTAGGAATTAGAAATATCCATTGATAAGATGGATTAAAACTCTCAAAGAGAAATTTTGTATTTGATTGATAAAAGATTGCTTGATACAAGAAAAATATGAATTTACATCATTTATAACCTAACGAATTAAATTACATAAAAGCTTAGCAACCTACCTAACTAAATAATAGGTTAAACGGTTAAAATGGTGTAAGGATAAAAATGTGACAAACTTGTAAATAAAGTGATGGTAAGAGTTGTAAATAAGTAGTGACATAGTTGTAATTAGGAGGCACACTACCTGATCCAAAAATCCAAAAGTTCACTTTTAAAGTCCATTCAACCTGTAGGAATAGCCACACGACGCGTGAGCTTAGTTGTAGAAACAAAAGTTTTTGGCAACTCTTAAAGTCCACACGACGTGTTTGAATAACCACACTGTGAAAGAATCTTTCAATTTGGATCCACACAACATATGCGTTTTTGACACACCGTGTGGACTCTGCTTTTGACACGGATGTCATTTTCCCTATACCTGCTTATTTTTTATTTTCTATTTTCTATGTGCATAGTCAACAGATATTTTCCAGAATCTTGGCAAAATGTGCTTCTACTTAGCTCCATAAATTATATATGTTGTCGTAACATCTCAAGAATTCAAGATTCAAGCTTGGCTTAAGAATTTATCCATGATTTCATACCAAAGAAATAAGATCTCCAAAAGCTACATGTCTTTGCCGATCCAGAGATTTTAGAAGTCTAGAGGTGAAGTTAAAAATGAGGGTCCTAATAAATAAGTACAAGGTAAAAAAATAAAACAGGAAAGTCAACTATGTAAAAGAAAAACTACTTGAAAATGACACATTTTTATTATACTAACAAAAGATCTACTAAAAACATCCAATTTCATATAAAAACATATTTAGTTGCTCACATAACATATTGTTGAGCATTCTAGATGTAAAATCACTAATGATAATGTTAACATCGCATGCTTTATCATATTTTTATAAATATATAAATGGTTTAACCACTCTATATTTTTTCTGATATTGACGGTACCAACTAGTTTTTCAATAATTTTAACTTTGAATTTCTTTTTAACAGATGTAACATTCACTGACATAGTTTAGGAGAATTCAAAAATCAATTGAATTTTTTTTTTTAATATTTTTTTTTGGTTTACATGGAAAGCACTAGGTCTAGAGGATTTTTATTTTTTTATTTTATTTTATTTATTTGTTTGTTTATTTTATAATAATTGGCTTTAATAAACTCAAAACATCGATGTTGATATCAACATATTTAGCAAAATCATTTGCAACACTTTCATTTATATATAAAAAAAAATCATCCACATCGACATGCACACAAATATTATGAAAAAATGTAGCCATAAAATTGTGTACTAGGATTGTTTAGACCTAAGGATTTCGTTGCATTTTTGATTTTTTTTTTTTTTGTATTTTTTATTATTAAAATGTTACTTTTGAGACCTTAACTCCATTGGTCCCTAGATCTGTATTATGATTTGGCTAGTCTTATGATTGTTTTTGCAAAGGTTGCATTTTGTTAGATTTAGTTTATGTATTTTTTAAGGGAGAAGATGTAAAAATATCCATAACGTTAACAGACAAGAGCAATTTTATTTTTAACGTTTAAAATTGTATCATTTTACCCCTAACGTTGACAAGTTGGGTCTATTTCAGATATCATTAAAAAACACAAATATTTTGTTCTCTGTATTCTACATCAATTGCATATTAGTTGGTTCTAATTTTTTAAAAGTTTTTGTATTTTTTATAATAGAATTAGAAATTAATATTTTTAAAATTAGATAAAATATTTGGATTCTTTTTCCAACTCAGTACAAAGCACGGTATAATTTTTTTTAATTTATTTTACGTGTATACTTATGTTTGTCATCTGTTACTAATGAGTGATAAAATGACAGATACATATGGTGGAAATGATAAGATTCATGATTGAGAAGACACAGTTTGATAAATTATTTCTCAAATTGATCCAACTTGTCAACTTTAAGAAGTAAAATTGCTCTTAATTGGTAACATCATGGATAAAATTGTACAATTTTAAACGTTTAGTCTATAAATGCTCTCGATTATCAACGTTAAAGGTATTTTTGCACAAAAAAAGAACCCTTCACTTCGTTGGACTCTGGACAAACGCCGCTCAGGAAAACCGCGGTACATGTTGGCGAAAAATAGTAAATATTGTGCATCATTTTCACCATTTACTCCTTAAATTTTTGCTTTTATGTTTGTGTTGTGTGACATCTTCTAATACTACTACATTTGATCCCAACATTATCTTAAAAGAAAAAGAAAAGTATATATAATTCCCCTTGGAGCCAAACGCCATCAATTGTTTTTCTTTGACCAAAAAAGTCACATGTTCGGTCGATTTAGATATTTGTTTCTTGCCTTTGAATAACAAGATACCAAATTCAAGCATTAATAAAAGGAGTTTGCAGAGAAATTATACGTCCGGTACACCACGTTATACGTTTAACCCGATCATTTAAAACCACGTTGCACTTTAGCTAAAAAAACCATTAAGAGAGAAAATTATTTACAAACTGAAGCCTTACTTATTATCTAATTGAGATAAAATCCAAATTAATCACACTACTGAGTTGCAACGCTAGTTCTTTAAATCAAAGACATAAAAAACAATATTTATAAACCCTGTATGAGAAATTATGGAACTAGCTTTAGCTTGCTGTACTTGCTCAAGCAGGCATTCTTCATTGTTCAAAGGTTCTATCTATGCAGCAACAGAGCCACCGGGGCATCCAGTGGCGTTAACCCCCGGTTGAGTGGGGCATTTAGCCAATGGACAATGGTCTGTACTATCCAACCCCCACCATTGCGGGCCGTAAATATCCTGTGCTTGAAGGGAGAAAAATAGGAATATTGCCATGAATGCAAGCCCTGCATCCAACCCGGCGGACAATATATAAGTATGCCTTCCCCACCATCCCTTGTGCTTTCTGTAAACATAGAAATTGAAGAAAATCCCCACAACTCCCCATGTCAGGAAGTGCACTGCTCTTGCTGGTGGCATGCTTGATGTTGCTGCTAAGAATACTGGCATGTTAATGAGCCTAATCCATTTCTTTTCGGGGAATTTTCGAGACAGTAACCATACTGGAATTGGTGCTACTGCTCCAATCAGGAAGAACCAGCTCATTGCTTTGTATACTCCAAGGTTTCCAAACATTCTTAGAGGTCCTATAACTCCCCATATGATTGAAGCATTGTAGAAAACGTCGTCTCCCGGACATGTCCATGGACTTCCTTCTGGTAGTAAATCAGGAACGCAGATGTTCTCCACTGTTGAGAGTAGCCACCAGCATGTGCCAAAGTAGACACTTGAAGCTACTATGGTTCCAACTAACTGTACACAAATTGAATTAAAACAGGAACGACAACGATCATAAAATTGAAACAAAACGGAGAGAATGAATCAGTTTACCTGAACAAGGAACATGGATTTTGGGGGGATTTTCATGTAGTGACCAAGTTTGAAATCAGCAAGAAACAAGAGGGCTTGACTCATGCTGATGTAGCCATATGTCTTGAAAGCTACATTAGCAAGTGGCTTTCCGGGGTATAAGTATCCAATAATCAATTCTGTGATCACATTTAGCCCCATTTGCTGTTGCATCAAATTCAGAAATTAGCCCCAAATTGAACAACTTTGAGACTGGGTGAAAAGTAAAATAATCAATCACTGACCATGTTTGTAGTGGCCTGAATGACCCCAATAGGCAGAGTGAAAAACCAAGCAAGTGCACAAGCAATGAGAAGCCACCACCAAGGAAGTTGTAATTGCTTATTAAAACCTTCAACAGCAAAAAGAGCTAAAGCAATAGACACAATCAACACTGCAATAAACCACCATTGAGGAACTTCTTCATAGTTCCTCTTCATAATTCTCGTATGCACATCAGTGTATCGATCATCATTCGCTTTTGTCAATTTCTTCTTCGACCAAGTCCTCATCCAAAGTCTCCATATATTCCTATTTACACAATCATTCATTGTTTAATCAGGATTTGACAGACAGAAAGCATGAATTACAATTGAAAAAACTTAAACTTTAAGTTAAACTTACTTTCCCTCAAAGAGTGCAACATGTGAAATAGTAGCAGTCAAAGCTGCAAAACTAAATCCATACACAAAGGCAAAGAGAACACTGAGATAGAGCTTGCTGTAACCATCATAAGCCGGTAGATCAATGTCAAAGGTTTTCTGGTTGAGAATTCGAGAAATGTTGTATGTTCCACCATCAATATCAAAAGTATGGGAAGAAAAGATAGGGTATTTCTTAGCACCATAGGTGTTAGTCCAATAAGCAATGGGCACAATGATATACATAACAAGGAAATAACCCCCTAGAATGTTTGCAATTGCAAAGAAAGGAACAGCCAAAGGACTCCCCAAGAAAGAAGCAACAGTGGACCAGTCAAGACCGAAAGACCCGATTCCAAGCCCGTTTAGACCCGAACCGATCTGTTGTGCAGTAACAGAGTCCTTCCATATCCAACAAATAAAGGAGATAGATGTCAATGATGGGAAAAGGTAGCCTGGAATTATGTAATAAGCAAAGCTACAAATGAAAACAATGGTGAAGAATTGCAGCCTTGAAAGTCCCCCTTTTGGTCTCCTATCTTTATCATGTAATGCCCTGCAGAATACATACCATATCAGAATCAAAACTTCTCTCTTTTAGGTTTTCTGAAACCCCTACATGCACAGATCCAGGGGCCAGAGAGGGCTTTGAGCAGCCACTGTTCGCCGGAAAATTGCCGGAAAACTCCATGGAAAGCTTTAATTTTTATTTTAACAATTGAGCACCCAAGCAATCCCTAATGGCAAATCCTGTAAAAAAACCTGAAAAATTGTACAAACCTGAAAAGAGAGACTTGAACGAGATTCCCAGGCCACCACATATATGGAGAATCAACAAGAAAAACTCTGAAAATCCCAGCCCATCCATATCCAAGCAACTGAATTTCAACCAAAATTCAAGAATCAAAAGATGAAAAAACAGTTTACAAGAAAGAAGGAAATGTCATATAAAGAAACATAGATACATACCTGAGTAGTTTGTGCAAGCAACATAGCAGCAGCCCAGTGCATAGGCCTACGATAAAAAGCCTTAACAATAGTGATAATGTTAACAGCATAAACACCATTAGAACCACAGCTTGCTAAGATGGTAATAAGAACATGTTCCTTCAAACTAAACGGCCCTGGATTCATCGAAAACGACCATTTCGTAAACGGAACTCTAATTTGCCTTTTAGGCAGAACTGCAGCCAAAAACCTCCCCAATGGAAGAGCCACAATTTGCGCTGAAACTGAACTAACTGACAGTTGATTCGACCGGTACATAAAAAACTGGTTCACAAAAGCAAGAATTACACACGACAACAACCCAAGAACCCATGTTCTAAACGTTAACGCAGTTTCCGTCGGATCATCCGTAATGGGAACCGTCATCCGTACTTGTTCAATCGGATTATCATTAATTTCCTCTGCATCTTCCCCTGTAAAATAAAGACACAAACTTTTCGTGAAAATCATCTACATTTACACATAAAGATACAACCTTTATTATCAAAAAGTAACCTGCTTTATCGGCGGCGTAAGGGAGGGTGCAAGAATCGGCGGCCATAGTGTGGAATCCTCCGGTTAAACTGTAGCAGTAACAGGAAGAAAAAAAGAGAGCTTTATAGTGAATTTAGATTCAGTGATATGGGCATTGACAGCTAATGCAAGAAAAAGGAAGTTGACATAAGTATTAGCATAGCAGCAAATAACAAGAAACGGTAAGGTGTGAACATGAATCTTGATTTCTGCTTACGTTAAAACTACTATCTTTAGATGTCGAAAACAAACGGGTTTTATTAAAATTGTTGAATCTTGCGTGAATTGGAGTCTATATTCTATTCTATTCTTGTAATGTAAATATTAATTAATTAAAAAAAAACAGTTCATGTGGAAGAGATTCCAAGAATTAAATGCTACCTAACGAGATTCCATTGAATATGGTAAGAATTGACTGTACATTTGTTCTAAACAGATCCGTTTTTAATGGATTCCGGTTTTAATTTCAACCAAACAAAGGAAGTTTTTTTCTCAGTATTTGGGGTTTCAATTCAATTCTCTGCTGAGAAACTATATTTAGAATTACTTACCCCTATCCAATTTCCGTCATCGTTTGGGTTTCAATTCAATTCTCTGTTGAGAAACTATATTTAGAATTACTTACCCCTATCTAATTTCTGTCATCGTATCAAACGGATCGTGTCATATAATAAAATTACATAAAGAAATACAGAATTTACCTTCAAAATTTGATGAAATTAGGCTTTTAGGTTGTAAATAATTGAGCAATTTTTGTGAAACTCTCTTTTTATATAAGCATTGGTTAATTAATTATAATATTTTTTTTGAAGTAATTAATTATAGTATTTAGATAATGATTATGATTCAATAATTAATATATTGGTGTTGAAATAGAGTCCAGGTTCATTTTAAAATTTGATAGCATTCTGTATTCTATTCATACTTTCCTAGTATAAGTGTGATACTATATATATACAGATATCTGTCCATTTTTGTGAAATATATTTGATAATTTCCTGATATTTCGATGATTTACAGCTTTAAGTTATTACTTTTTATGGCTAATTTATTGCTTTTGGAAAATAAAAAGTCGAATTCAATTGCCATTGATTATTATTTTGACCTTTAAAGAAATTGGTGCTTGATTTAATGTGGGTAAGTTGCACCTAGACAAATCAGAATTATAGGCCACTCCCTATATTATATAAGTACAGGGTAAATTACATAATGACCACTGAACTTTATCCATTTTAATATTATTGCCAGTAAACTTTAAAATTTAACGGTATGACTATTTAAGTTTATACTTTTTAACACTGATTGCCACGCTACCTCCTCAAAATGATTGTTAACAGCATGAAAATAAAAATATTCAAGAATTCAAGTTGTCCAATACATTTACTATGAAACCACATTTTTTGGAGCTTTCTCTATCTAAAAATTCACAAACTCTCTCATAACCAAACAACACCTAAATGACATCAAAACGAAAATTTTCAAGAATTAAAATTCCTTAGAATATCATTAACTCTTCGAATTTTTTATTTTGAGACCGTCAATGGTCGTTTTGAGGCATTGAGTGACCACCGGCGTTAAAAAAAAGTATAAAGTTCAGTGATCATACCGTTAAAAATTGATGTTCAGTGGCCACAATGTTAAAATAAGTAAAGTTTAGCAGCCATGTGTATAATTTACCCTATAAGTTTATGTTTTTGCCAATAATTTTGTGTGCTTAATCCATCTCTAATATGGGACTTTAAAATGTTATATTTATTTTGTAAATTTATTTAACGTGATTTGTTGAATCTATGGAACAGGATAAAGATAGATTTTAAAAGTTTAAGAGTCCAATATATTATTTTAAACAAGTTAAGTAGTTGATTCATCACTTTAAAAAAAGTTTAAAAAGTTAATATTTTATTTCGAAGTTAAAGAGATAAATAGGATGATTTTAAAATATAAAGATACAATTGGTTTTTTTGGACAAATATACCAGATTAGAAATGTTTAAGTCTAATTTTCTTTTTCAATGTGAAATTGAAATTAGAGACAAATGTTGCCTCAGAAAATTATCATTTTAACCTTAAAATTTTAGGTATGTTTGGTTTGAATTTTGAAAATGAGAATCACACGAAATTAAAGGATGTCTTGCCTCGTGCGGTGTCTAATGAAGCAAATATGTTACTTATTGCACCCTTTGAACTTATTGAATTCAAAACACTTATCTTTCAAATGATATCTAATAAATTCCCTTATCCCGATGGACTAAATTCAGGTTTTTTTTAACATTATTGGAATTTGACTGGTGCAAATATTTTCGGTACTTGTAATGATTGGCTGTGTAGAGCGGGGTTTCCCGCTAACCAGAATGATATTATTATTATGCTTATATATCCCGAAGTGTGTCAATCCTGAGAATTTGACTGGCCTAAGGTCAATTTCTCTGTGTAATATCCTTTACAAGATTATTGCTAAAGTCTTTGCTAAACGCTTGAAAAATCTATTGTTTGTTATTATTTTCGAGTCTCAATCTGCTTTTGTCATGGGATGTTCCCTTGTTGATAATGTCCAACTTGTGTTTGAGTCGCTCCATTATATGAACATGAAAAATATAAATAATAAAAGGTGAGATGGCTTTGAAACTCGATATTAGCAAAGCTTATATTCGTGTTGATTGTGGCTTTTTGAAGGTTGTGCTGATCCAAATGGGTTTTCATGATAAATAGATTAAGTGGTTGATGTTGTGTGTTACTACTGTTTCATATTAAATTTCTACTGATGGAATGTTGATAGGTCCTATCAATCCAGGAAGAGGACTGAGATAGGGGGATCCACTATCACATTATCTGTTTATCATATGCTCGGAGGTTTTGTCACGTGTGATCTTGAAAGCTGTATTTGAAGGGCGTATACATAGGTGTCATGTCTGTACTAGTTAACCTAGTGTGACTCACATGTTGTATGCAAACAATAGGTTTCTTTTCTTCCATGCATCAATTGGTGGAATGTCAAGTCATTGCAGGTATTCTCACAGACTATGAAAATGCCTCAGGGCATGCTATAAACTATCAAAAGTTTGGTATTTTTTTTAGTAAAAATGTGCTTCCATGTACCTGTAACTCTATTTGCTCTTTGTTGAATATTCATTCTCCGTTGAAAATGGGTCACTATTTGGGTCTTCCATCACTTATTGGTAGGTCTAGAAAAAATATTTTTGGGTTCTTGCGGGATAAAATGCAGGCTCGGTTCTGTAGTTGGATTTTAAAGTTCTTGTCTAACGCAGGGAATGATGTGCTTTTGAAATCTGTAGCTCAAGCTTTGCCTACTTTTTGCATGAGCACTTTGTTGAAGTGGAGGGAAACTCATGGCCCTCCTTGATATTGACAAAGAAGAATTTGTCCCTTCCAATATTTCACCGAATAGACTCAGCTAGAAAAATACTAGAACTTCTTTCCCTTGTAAAAGGTGAAGTGGTCTCCTTTGTTGGTCTGGATGGATAAAGAAGTCATCTTGCTGAACAATCAGCCAATCAAAGAAATTATTATCGCATCACATATCTAGAACAAATAAGCCAGCTCTATCTAGACATTAAGGTGGATCTGGGCTGGGAAAGACCTAAGTACTTGATAACATCGAGATATTTTCTACGGGATCAAAGATGATATTTACCAAAACGACCGCGTATTCGGACAATCCGGGAAGCAATGGCCTATCGAGCAATCCATCCAAGTGGCGAATCACCTAGATTCCGCCACACGCCATCCATAGTCAAACCTACAGGAGACCCGCCATCATGCCTCGATCCGCCCATCGAACGGTTAAAGCCGATTCCCAATAAAGGCAATTAATAACCCATTAATGAGCTAACGGTCATACTTGAATGAGATCAGTAACCGCCATTAATGAGGCATTAATGGAGACTCTCTAGTTTCTAGGAGTTACGACTATATGACTATAAATAGCTTGCATCCCAAGCTATTGAGGTACACACATTCTCGCTCTAAACCCTACTTTGTCAATACAGTTTATTCACTATACCTATACTGACTTTGGCATCGGAGCTTCCCCCCGTCGAACCCAACGATGCCCCCCGCAGGGAAGGAATCCGGTCGAAAGTTCATCACCAGTTATCAATTGGTGCGGTGATCGTTGAAACCTAATAAAAAAAGGACTTAGTTCACGATTCAAACATGGCAAGTGGGGGGTCTAACCCCTCAACAGGAACTACAATACCGCCCATACCACCATCAATTAATCCCACCACAAACGCTGGTATCGTTGATCCCAATGCACCAACCGTCCATGACGAAAGGGATATGTCGCCAGAATCCTTTTGGGAGATTTACGCAAGTACCATGAGGAGGGAACATGGACCCATTATGGAGGGTCGATTGAGGGCCTATCTAGAGAAGCAGGATGTAGGTGGACCCACGACAGGAACTATTCCCCCTCTGAATCATCGACAACCGCCAAGACCGACCCTATCGCAATGGCAAAACGCCTATGTGGGACTCAATGCTCGTCGTGACTCGTCATTTTTTCTCTCTCAACCCATGGATTCAACAGTTGTTAATCCAGAGCTCGTTAGTAGCTTGTCGTTAAACCAAAGGCTATTTCACGATATACCAGAGGGAAGTTATAGGAACGATCAATCTCCCCCGAGGAACACAACAAATCCAGGGATCACTATTGGCGGATCTCGAGCTCCTCCAACCGGAACGTTGGCGGATCAAAATGACACAGTGATGGATCCACCAGAAGGCGGAAGTGATGGTCACAGGCATAAGAAATGAACCAGATCACATAGGAAAGGACGATCCAAATCCCGTTCTCATCACAGGCGCAGAACTGGATCCCCCTAGCGTGGAAGGTCGCCTCCACCTCTCGAGCGAAGGGAGAATGAACGCCGAGCTGGGCCACCTCGCCAGGTCATGCAACATCCACCACCAAATCGAGGTAACGGGGGACGATCTCCACCAAGGGGGCGTGGCGGCGGCAGAAGAAGGTCACCATCAAAGCCTTCATCAGGATCCAGCTCCTCTTCCTCACAGTGAAGCAGGTCACATAGTAGGAAACCTCCAAGAAGGGATCAAGGTTCTATAGCGGATCAGATCAGGGCTGAGATACGCGAACAGAACGAAGAGAATGCCAGGCATAATCCGTTCGCCAATCGAGAATCGCCCTTCACTGCGTGGATTGAAGCCGAGGAAACAGATAGGCATTTTAAGATTCCAAACATACCAGCCTACTCTGGCGAGGATAATCCTGAAGCTCATGCAAGGAAGTATCGCATGTTGCTCGGACTTAACCGTGCAAGCGAAGCAGTGTTGTGCCAGATGTTTATCACCACACTAAAAGGTCCAGCATACGATTGGTTCCAATCCCTCCCCCCGGGATCGATAAACAGCTGGGATCAGTTGAGTAGGGAATTTTGTGCAAAGTTCGCAGGATGCATTCCGCCAATGGTTAAATCGCGAAAGCTCTTTGAGCTAAAGCAAAAAGAAAATGAATCTCTTCGGGAGTACGTCGAAAATTCCAATAAGTTATGCATTCGCATTGTTGATGTGGATCTCTCCATGGCAGTTGAAGCAGTGGTAAAAAATACAACTTGCAAGAGTTTGCAGGTGGATCTAATCAGAAATAAACCAAAGAATATGGCAGAGCTAATGGAGAGGTGTAAGGACTTCATGGAGGTTGATGATATTCGGAGAGAGTCAGTGTCTCCTCCGAAAAAAGGGAAAGGCGAATCCCGAAGGCGGGATAAGGAAAAAGAAAAACCCTTCGATTCATCCTCCCGAATTAGGCGAAGGGGCTTTAGGAACAAATCGGCATATACGCCATCATTTACGCCGTTAAACGCCTCAAAAAGTGAAGTGCTAATGTGGATAGAGAACAGCCAGCACAAGCGGAGCATTTCATACCCCGAACCAAAAGGGGGAGAGTACACTAACACGGGGAGAAACCCCAAGAATTATTGCAGGTACCACAGGAGGAACGGTCATGAAACAGATGCATGCTGGGAGCTGGCTAGGGAGATTGAAAGGCTTATCGAGAGAGGAAAACTGGACAGGTTCGTCCAGAATGACAAGAAGGGAGATGGCGATAAACCTAGAGATGAGCCGAAGAAGAAGGCTAAAGGGGTCATTAATGTCATCGCTGGCGGACCAGGATACCAGCCTACAGTAAAAAAGGTAAAAACCATCGCTCTAGATAGAGCATCACTCAACCGCCCCTTTGCTGATGTTGGTCCAGCCATCCCCCACATGCAGACGCTCTCGTCATCACTATGATGGTGGAAGGGTGGGAGATGAAGAGAGTGATGATAGACACTGGCAGTTCTTGTAATGTCATTACTAGGGGAGTAACCGGTCACACAATCCAGACAAAGGGCCAAGTAACACTAGAATGCGAGTTAACAGATGAAGATCAGGTATGGATGGGAGATCTGGAGTTCTCCATCATGGACGGTCAATTGGCGTACAACATCATCTTAGGGCGGCCTTTCATCTCAGAAATGGCAGCTCTCATATTGATACGCCATTTGACGATGTACATCCCTACTGCCAGGGGAGGAGTAATGATCAAAGGGAACCAGAAGGTTGCTTAGGAGACGTACTCTGCATCCTTATCGATTCGCCCCCAGTCTAAAGATGACGAAGAAGATGAACTCATCACGACAGCCCTGGGAGATATAGAAATGTTCCTCATTGCTGATGGTAAGCAGGTACGGATCGCCAAAAGGCTAAAAGTTGAGATTAAGGAGGATGTTACGAAAGTTCTCCGTGAATCAGAAGACGTGTTCGTATGGAAAGATGAGATCTTCACAGGGGTTAGTCCAAATGTGATCACTCACAAGCTCAATATCGCCGAAGATACGGTCCTAGTGGCTCAGAAGAGAAGGAATCATGGGCCAGAAAGATAGAAAGTGATAGAATAAGAGATATCCAAACTGAAAAAGGCGGACGCCATCGAGGAAGTTATTTACACGCAATGGCTGGCGAATGTGGTCCTAGTTAAAAAGGCAGGCGGATCATACCTCATGTGTATTGATTTCACAGACTTTAATTAGGCTTGTCCCAAAGACAACTACCCTTTGCCTTGCATTGACATCCTAGTTGACGGAACCGCATGACATGTAGTATATTCCTTCACAGATGTGAAGTCGAGTTATCACCAGATCATCATGGAACCATCAGACAGGATCAAAACTTCCTTTGTAACCCACCAGGCAACTTACTGCTTCAAGGTCATGCCTTTTGGGCTAAAGAACGCTGGAGCTACTTACCAGCGGATGACGAACAAAATATTCGAAGGAAGAAAGGGTGACAACTTCTCAGTTTATGTGGATGACATGATCATTAAAAGCACCACCATGAAGAAGCATGCAAAGGACATAAGGGAAGTCTTAGGAGTCCTTCGTCATCACAACATCAAGCTAAATCCTGAGAAGTGTACTTTTGGGGCAACTTATGGAAAATTCCTGGGATAAATGATCAACCAGAAAGGAGTAGGACCCAATCCAGATAAAATCAAAGCAGTACTGGGTATGAAGGCGCCACAAAATGTCAGAGAGGTGCAACGCCTTAATGGGCGGATCATAGCACTTGGTCGATTCATCTCATGCTCCCCTCGTAGATGCCAACCTTTTTATGAAGTGATAAAAAAACAGAAAGCATTCGAGTGGAATGAGGATTGCAAGCAGGCCTTCAAATGGATCAAACGCTTCCTTTCAGAACCGCCCCTAATGAGCAGACCATTGGAAGGTGACAACCTGTACATGTATGTTTCTGTTACTGACAAGGCAGTTTGTACAGTCATGATAAGGGAAGAAGATGGCCAACAATATCCGATCTACTATGTAAGCAAAGTCCTAAAAGATGCTGAAACCCGGTATTTAAGATTGGATAAGATGGCTTTGGCTGTTGTCACCACTTCGATTCACCTAAGACCTTATTTTCAAGCACACACAGTCATCGTTCGCACCAACATACCCATGAGGAAAGTTTTACAAAAGCCAGAAACTTCAGGGAGGCTGATGGAGTGGGCGATCTGCCTGGGCGAGTTTGATGTTCGTTATGAAGGCAGATCCGCCTTGAAAAGCCAAGTCTTGGTAGACTTTGTAAGTGAATTCACCGAAGAGGGCATAAACTTTCCCAAACCAAAAGTGGAGGAATGGACGATGTACACGAATGGCGCTTCTTCAACGGAAGGCGCAAGAATAGGCATAGTAATCAAAGGACCTAACTACATCAAGTTACATTATGCTGTGAAGTTAGAGTTCCCTGCAACGAATAATGCCACAGAATATGAAGCCTTGATATTGGGGCTACGCCTACTGAAGGAGATCATGCCATAACGAGTTGTGATCTACAACGACTCTAAGCTAATGGTCAATCAGGTGATCAAAAACTTTAATGTAAAAGATGAAACTCTGGTCAAATATGTAGAGGAGGTCAAAAGCTATTAACCCATCTGGAAATCAAAGAAACCAAGTGGGAGCTAGTTCACGTATTGAGAGGATCAAACACGGAAGTGAATCACTTAGCTAAGCTGGCGTCAAGCAAAGATCAATGGGCGGACCTGAAGTGCCCATTAGAGGTAAAAGTCAGACCGGAATTTGCCCCTGAAACCATAGCTCTTCTTTCGCCTAACGTGGGAGATTGGAGATCGCCGATCCAGCAGTATCTCACAAATGAGACTTTGCCTCAAGACAAAGAAGAAACCAGACGGACGGTAAGAAAAGCGGCATACTTCTCTATAATAAATGACCAGCTGTACAGAAAATCTTTTGGGCACCTGTTGTCTCCCAAATGGACTCTAGCAAGTGCACTAGATACAAGTAATAAAGTGATAAGTCAAGTATCGTATCCACAGGGATTGAGGACCAAAGTTTACAAAAAATACGTTGCAGAACAGGGTGTTCGTAGTGTGTGACTCTTTTATATTGATAGATGTTGAAAAATGGCAAGACTTGTGACTACACAAATGAATTCACGTATAAAAATGACTACTTAATAACAATAAACAGGTGGAACAGGCTAAGCACAGCGGAATAAGTTACTGTAAGCTTCTAAACAACCTAATAAGTCATAAATGGTGGAACTGAAGTCAAGGTTTCTGCTTTAACTCTCACTTAAGTCAACTCTCGTGTGTTCTTAAGATTCTAAGACTTACTAAAACCAATAGCATCATAAAGGTTTGTTCTTTCTTGCATTAAGATTGAAGCAGCATTTCAAATGAAAACCCTTGATAAAACCACCTAACATTTCTGCTTCGGGGTTAGATGTTTGATTGGGAGTTCGGTGAAGATGAAAGCAGTGTCCTAACATTCATCTAACACAGGCATAAATGCATAATCCTAACATTCATCTAACACAGGCATAAATGCATAAGCACTGAAATATAAAACCTCATCAAACACTTCATACATAAACACCATCCATTCATTGATGGACTTAGAAAGCTTACATTACCGGCCCCGACTGGCCGCGCCTATTCAAAAGGATTACTCACTCATACTGGCGAGTGAGCAATTAGCTAGTACAAAGCTTTGAAACTCCATCTATGGAGCTTTCTTTCTTTCAGTTAAAGTCTATGCTTTTCTTTCCCAAAAGATCTGATTCCCTATCTTTCCTTACTACCTCTATTTACAGGAAAGGCCAGGGTCAAAAAGGTACCAGAAAAGTATCCGATCAAAATATATTACAAAACAAAGTCAATTGTTCAGAAATCTAAAATTGCTAAAAGTAGTGAAGATCATTTTGACCCTTGAACACTCAAGGGCCGAGCTTTCCTTTCATCATGTTGCTTTACGCCGGCACTTATCCGCCTCTCTGTCTGCAGCTACTGCCGTACCTACGTCCCGTCTAGTCGTTGTCCATCATCAGAAGTTCCGGCGTTTGACCGCTGGATCAAAGAATGGATCAATCCCCTATTTGTCACACCCGACCCTAATCGGCATAGAGTATGAACGGAATATAGGATAACGAACTTCGAACAGTCTGAAACCCGAACCGATATTCTAAAATATAAGAATTTATTCGGACTCCCTAAAATTTATTTAATTATTTGGCTTGGACTCGATAATTCTATCGAGCTTCCTACGTATCCCGAACATCTTTTAATCTTTTAAATCGGGAATCAAAGCCACGTAGTTCTACCTATTGTAGGTAGTTCTCTTAACTTATGAACTCATTTTAACTTATTGACACGTTGATTGATTCGCTAATACCTTAATTGTATATTTCACTTTATTACTATATAATTTAATATATATAAATCACTTTATCAAAACGAATCAAATCGAATAACGTTTTATCAAAACGAATCAAATCGAACAACGTTTTATCAAAACGAATCAAATGGAATAAACCGCTTTAACAAACCAACTCGTAATCAAATAAATCGCTTACAAACCAACTCGTAATCAAACAAACGTAAAACATTATAATTCAAATCATCAAACATTATCAAAACATAATACAAAATTTGCATGTGTGTGCATCCTCGAATTCCACCCGTGTAGCTTATCATAACATCAATCATATCAATAATTGAGATATCTTATTCATATCTCGCCTTGCCTAACATTAGGACTACCAGCCGTGCACTCTGGCCATACCGCCCTTAGGTATGGTCTTACAACTTACAACTCCTACCCCGGGCAATCCTAGATGGACAAAACCATTTTATCTTTCTTTCAAAGTATCACACATAAAATCATATTTGGATGTCAATCCAAAATAATAACCACAATCGTAACAACGTTCTCAATCCAAAAATAATTCGTATAAAATCATCAAATTCGTTATCTCGACCGAATTTCCAAAATACCACGATAATAAATAATTATTCTTCAAATAATCAAAATAAAAAATATATAAATATTTTAAACAAGATATCTTAAACAATTTAATAAAACGTATTCAAAACTACTTAAATCATTTAAAACTGAGACTTATTTTTATCCGGAATAGTTACATATAATACTAAACGGTATCGTTAGTTCCGACCGAAGGTTCAGTTAAACTCGTTACGGATCATAAGTCTACTTGTACTAATTTTATATTCAAACTCTCGTACTAATTTTATATTCGACTTTATACCGAATCTACTTGGCAAATATCAGTATTAGTCCTTCCATTTTTAAAGTATTTTAATTATAACTATTAAAGTTTCATAAAATATTCTATTGATAGAATTTAAAATAATCGAAATACTCTTATTGAATTATTTTCGGTCACTGAGATGGTAATTTGGAACCGACGTTGTTGATTTAGACCAGTTATACCTTTAGACTCGTGACACTGTTAAAAGATTAGAAATACCAAAATTTCACTTGAACAAATCTAAAGGACGACTAGTCTAAAATTTATATTTTTTATTAGTAATTAATAGACGCTAACTGATTAATCGTAAATCTATTAAAATTCGACGACAATAGCGGAATCAAACTTACTCACAATCATACCTTTAACATTTTAAAAATAATTTGAATCTAAAATATTGTTACCGAAATGTCGTCGTCAAAATGTCGTTTCCGGTTTCCGTTGTCAGTCGCCGAAATATCATAAGCGTCGTAAAAAATAAAACTTCATTCCATCTTTTCATAATTTTGCTTATATGAAACTCAATTTTATCAACTAGTTTTAATGAAAACATATATATATATAATTTAAAGAAATCAATTTCTTTAAAAAGAACAAAATTCATTTATGTAAGAAAACCATTTCTTTAAAAATTTATTTCTTTTATAAAACATGAAACATTATAAAATGGAAATCAACTTAAGAACAACCTTCACAAGTTACCAACACTACTAAAGAAAAATACCAATATCTATATAATGAGTAATATATATAAGTGTCTTTCCCTCTTTTCTCTTTTATTCTTAAATTAAAATTAAACTTAGGTGTCATTTATATAAACAACAAGTGGTTAATTAATCAACAAGTGTTGTACTTTCAACAAGTGGTGTTTTACATTTTGAACAAGTGTTCTTAAAAACCCCAAATAATGCCACATGTCTCCTATTTTTATGTTTATTATTATTATTTATTATTCTTATTATTTATAATAAGTTAATATAAATTAATTGTATGGCACACTTCTTTGATTTGATAATTGAAAAATATTGATTTTGGTCCTCTTAACTTATAACGTTTTATAAAATTTACCCAAAACTTTTAATTTACACCTAAAAATATTAAATTGAATCTTACAATATATTTAAATTCATAAATAATTAATGCTATCTATTTCGAAAAATAAAATTTTAGACACGGATGTTACACTATCGGTATGTGCGAACAGGCTGCTTCCAGTCTGTTCGGCTTAAACTTTCCTTATCTGCATAAAAACACCCATAAGACCTTCCTTTTTGCAATAAAACACAACAAACACCCTTAATTCATTATAATTAATACGTTAAAATGTAGTCCATTTCATGCCTAACAGCACCCCTGGTTGAAATGTGTTACGATGGAAGAAGGACAAGAGATCCTTAAGGAATTACATGAAGGTGCTTGTGGAGCCCATGAAGCATCCGCCTCCATTCTGAAAAAGTCCAGGTTATCCGGATTTTATAGGCCTACGGCGGAACTCGATGCACAGAAGCTGGTAGAGACGTGTCATAATTGCCAAATCCATGTAAACGAGTCCCACACGGCTAAGCACCTGCAAAAGCCCATTATCGAAGGACGACCTTTTGCCATCTGGGGAATCGAAATTGTCGGTCCTTTTACCAAGAGACAAAGAAAATATGTGGTAGTAGCTGTGGACCACTTTACGAAGTGGGTAAAGACCGAAGCTGTCTCCTCCATAAACGCAGAGCGGATGGTCGAGTTTGTTAGGGACAATATCGTCGGAAGATTCGGGGTCCCCCACACGATTATCACTGACAATGGGATGCAGTTTAATTATGGAGAGTTCAGAACATTCTGCGAAAGTCAAGGCATTCATAACAGGTTCGCCTCTGTTTACTACCTCTAATCCAACGGGATGACTGAAGTCACAAATCGAACGATCGTTAAAGGCATAAAAAAGAGACTAGGGGAGCATAACAAAAAGTGGGCGGATCAGCTAATGAATGTCCTATGGGCATACAGAACCACTCCTCGAATAACAACAGGTGAATCACCGTTCGCCCTCTCCTATGGCGTAGAGGTTGTGATCCCCATTGAAATTCAGGTCCCTAGCGACAGAGTCTTATTCTATTGTGAGGACAAGAATGACCAAAGGCTGAAGGAAAGTCTCGACCAACTGGAAGCAAAAAGAGAGAAAGCGTATGTACGAATGGCCGCCTACAAACAGAGGATCACGGCATATCATGACAGGTATGCCAAGCTCATGGATTTGAACCCATGAGATCTAGTGCTCCGGAAGGCAGACAAAATTCAATCCACGGAGGGCAAAGGAAAGTTGGGAATCACATGGACGGGGCCATATAAGATAGTCACGAAAATTGGACCCTCCACTTTTAAGATCCAGGATACGGAGGGGAACACATTGCCACGAACGTGGAATATTCAGAACCTCCGCAAATATTTCGCCAGAGAATAAAATGTAACCAAGGTCTTGAGTACTCTTTTTCCTTTAGTAAGGTTTTATCCCATGTGGTTTTTCTTATTAAAGGTTTTAATGAGGCTCACACATAAGACCATTTTGCTGTAATAAGGTGAATCACCATCTAAGAAAGAGAAAATTTTCATCTTGCAAATTCTATCTTAAGTATTTTCTTGCAGCAATATAAATATTCCATATTCAAAAAGGGGGAGGCAACAAACGCATTCCCATGGTAGAATAATGCCATCATGGCATAACTACCTTCTCCTCAAAGATAGGAGACCAATAATCTCAGCGGCGGATCAATTTACCTCAAAGATAGGAAATAATTGATCACCGTCAGAGATAGAGTTAAAACATTTCTCAGACGTGAGAACTTTACACTCTCAAATACTCTTACCAAAGAAGAGTCTCAAGACCTGGCGGCGGATCAATTCACCTCAAAGATAGAAAGCAAATTGATCGCCTAAGGCAGCTTAACTTCCTCAAAAGGAACAAAAGCTTCAAAGCCTTCAAAAAGGCTCACAAGGTACGGCTGGCCACCTGCCTTGAACCAACAAAATAAGTCCTAAAACCTAGAAATTTACTTGCTGAAAGATATAAAGCATAAAGTAAAGTCAATGGTTGGAAAATGATTAATCAAAAATAACAATTGTACTTAGTTACATTCACGAAAAGACTAAACATTTACATGGGCATCCTCCTTAGCGTCTTTCTCTAAAGATGCGCTCTCTAGAGGAACCTGATTCTCCGCAACGATAGTCCCCGCCTGAGGAGCTGTACAATCAACCACTGAATCATTGGCCTTGTCACTCTGCTTCACCGTGATCATCCGATTCAAGGTCGACAACAGGCTTGCTCTCCTCACCTGACCCATTCAGCTCCTTTCGAATTTGATCACGGATGAAATCCTTAACGTTCGATATCCTGTCATACCTGATGCAATCCTCAACCTCAGGGACCACGTATTCAGGATCCACAAAATCAATTTCGGGGTAGGTAAGCTTCACATAGGCCATGATCCGCTCGTCGTAGTAATAAGCGCGGTTACCCGCCATAATCTCTGAGTTTGACAGGGCAGCTTTGTGGTTCTTAGCATCCTCCTCCATCTTCTTCTTCAGATCGCGGATCTCCGCGTCCTTGCTTTCATTAAGGGCAATGGCGGAAGCAGCATTTGCACTGGCAACGACAACTTCTTTCTCCAGCCTTTTTATGGTGGCTTTATCCGCCACCCCTTGAAGTAGATCCGCCTCCATAGCACGCATGTGCGTATACGCCTGGCAAAGCAAATGACGATTTAAAAACAAAATCTCCCCAAAGGAGATCACTCTTTCATCCAAAAATGTAAAATAAGGAAAATAAAGCTTACCGAAAGGAGATCCCTTTTCCCCATCTTGGCATGGGCTGATTCGGAGAACTTGTTTTGACTCTCTCGCACTTCGCCGAGTTGACCAAGGGCTTCCTCAAGGTCATTGATAACCGACTCGTTCCCCAGAGAACCTTTATCACCATACTTGGCGAGCCAATATCCTCCCAAGTCGGGCTTAACCACCTACGCAAGGAAAAGAAAGGCCAAAATCAGGATCCATAGCAGAAGGGAGAAAAGCGGTAAAGTAAACATACCTGCTCCAGATCCATCCTAGGCCTCCCAGCTTTCATGGCATCCACCAATAATTTCTCTCCACCCGCAGCAGATGATCTCCTCTTCTTAAGAGGGGGATCCGCGACACCCTCTGCAGGGCGTTTCCCAGAACTCCTACTAGGATCCACCACCTGCGCATCTTTCTGGGCCTCCAACTCCTTCTGTTTTTTATGCTTCTCTACAAGGGCGCGACTGGCCTCAGACAAACCCCTGATAAGGGAACAAAAAATAATAATCAAGGATCAAGGAAGAAACAAAGTTACCTTCATCAAGTTGTGTAAACTTTGCGTAAGTAATCACATCCCCCACGCGGTGGACCAGAGGAATGTCATTCATCATGAATTCCAGAGCATCGGCGTACGTCCAAGCATCTGTCTTGATGCTCTTCAGGAGATCCGCCACTTTCTCATCACTATCTGTCAGTATACGTAAGTCCCCAGCCATGTGTTGAGGATTAGCATTCCAATTCAATGGGAATCCCAAAAATTCGCCCTCTTCCACCTTAACAAAGAAAAAATTTTCATCCCAGAGATGGACGTTCGACATCTTGTCGCAAAAGGGCGAATAGCTCTTGAATTTGGAAAAAGTGTAGAAAGATTCGGTTTGACGCTTCGAGGGTTTGTGAAGAGACCGGAAGACACGAGGATTACAAACTACCCCCAGATTCGAAGCTAAGTAGCAATCTAGAGCAATGTCCAACCAGCCATTTGGATGCAGCTGGCAGACAGTAATCCCAAAAAACTCCAAAACATCCGCCATCATCCGAGGAAGAGGAAGACGGAATCCTCTCTCCACGTGACTACTATACACAGATAGGTATCCTACAGGGGACATGCGGGTCGCTGATGAGTGGCCGCCAACTCGTCTCGTAATCTTTGATCCACGGATAACGATTCGCCAAATCAGCCAGATCTGCGACGCTCATACGAGATGAAGTAATCTCTGCACAAGGCTTCTTTTTCCTAATCGGAGTTGAAGGGGAAGCCTCCATTCTGGAAAAGCTCCTAGGATCTATCGTCGGAGCAATATGAATTACAGCGGCAAAAGTGTTCTGGATTTCAATTAGACAGGGGTGACGATTTCTATGCTCCCCCACCGTGTTACTTAACTCCGACCAGTCACAACTAGAGGTACTCTCGGACGAACTCGAGTTCTCGGAAGAAGACCAGCTAAATGAGGGCTCAAAGGGGGAAGTCAAATCAAAGAGTTCAATGGTAGAGCCAGAAGAAGAACTCATAAAAACCCAGATGACAATAAGAACATGACGAGAAGGTTCACTTACATGAAAATCGGAAGCTTTGAAGATTCTTGATGTCGGAAAAGCTCTGAAAAAACTCGAGCGAAATGGAAAGGAAATTAGCAAATGAGGTAGAAAGAGAAAGAGAGAGGTTGAAGAAGGTACTGTCACTTACTTCGAGTTGTGCATCCGGGACACCTGTCGCGCAGTGAATGCCCTTGAACAGAGCGGTAATTAATGCGACTCATCATGATGGCGCGCCAGGAATTGCAAAAGCCCTAAAGGACTTTAACGGAACTTTGGGGGGGTTTCTGATAACATCGAGATATTTCCTACGGGATCAAAGAGGATATTTACCAAAACGACCGCGTATTCGGACAATCCGAGAAGCAATGGCGTATCGAGCAATCCATCCAAGTGGCGAATCACCTAGATTCCGCCACACGCCATCTGTAGTCAAACCTACGGGAGACTCGCCATCATGCCTCGATCCGACCGTTGAACGGTTAAAGCCGATTCCCAATAAAGGCAACTAATAACACATTAATGAGCTAACGGTCATACTTGAATGAGATCAGTAACCGCCATTAATGAGGCATTAATGGAGACTCTCTAGTTTCTAGGAGTTACGACTATATGACTATAAATAGCTTTCATCCCAAGCTATTGAGGTACACATATTCTCGCTCTAAACCCTACTTTGTCAATACAGTTTATTCACTATACCTATACTGACTTTGGCATCGGAGCTTCCCCCCGTCGAACCCAACGACGCCCCCCGCAGGGAAGGAATCCGGTCGAAAGTTCATCATCAGTTATCAGTACTTAAGGACGTTTGAGATTGGCTCTAGTAGTACGTAGGTGAAGCCACATGTTAGTTGGATCACGAATATGGCAAAATAAGTCATCGACGGTAGATGGACCCTATCAGTAGGTGTCAGAACGATGCAGTCACACTCGTTTAGCCATGTATGTTTTCCCTTTAAATTGTCTAGCTTAGTTTGTGTTACCATTAAAGCATTGGCATCATGCCCGAGGGGTCATTTCCTTGACTTTTGAAGAGGAAATGGCAATTTCTAACTTAAGAAGAAAAAGGAGGAGGAAATATGTGCGTACTTATTGATCTTGATGGGTATAGGCTTAGGAGGAGTTGCAAAATATCATAAAATCGAGAGGTTAAAGATGAAAAAGTAAAAGTACACTTACTTGATATGTTCTTTTGAAGGGATCATGGCAACATTTCACATTTTCGAGTACTAGTCAGGCACGTTTCTCATTCTTATTAAAGGAAGAACCTTTTTAAAATTGTGCATTGTCTTGAGAATCACAAATGTCTACTATAGAGTTAAAAAGCTAGATTCGTGTTGGTTGGGGGGGGGGGGGGGGGGGGGGGGACACGGGAGACGATGACTCTAATAAGAAAGGTGAATATTTGGAGATCTGGTCTCAGACCATGCTGGATCCTCTTGCCCTTTCACGAGATGATCGATCTCAGTTTCTAGAAGTTTATTCCTTCCTTAGAGAGAACATCACATTCTATCATATTCATGATTTCTTTAACATGTTTAGATAGAGTCATTTAATGAGGAATATCAACTTTCTCCGGCTTCATTCTTTATAGGGATTCAGAGTTAGTTTTCTCTTAGGGCGTGTTTGGTTGCTCATTTTCCTGCTCCTATTTTCCTTTTCACTTCAAAAGGGAGAATTTTAGGTGTTTGGTTAGTGATCTCCTGTTTGCATTTTACATATGAAAAGCAGCATTAGGTGTTTGGTTAGTGACCTCCTATTTGCCATTTACACCCAAAAAGTAACATTTTACAAAAGCAGAGAATCTCTGCTTTTTGGAAAAGCAGCTTTTTCCAACAACAGCATAACAACAAACAACAAATAGCAACAACAAACAACAACAACAAATAACAAACCGTAACAACAAAGAAAAAATAGCAATAGTAAACATTAGGTAAAATAAATGGGTCCTTAGTTATACTAGGAGTCTCAGCTCCTATATAAAGGGACAAAACTCCCCTCACAAAGGTACAATTCCATAACATCAGTAGTGTTCACATGGACCCTAATGACCACGGTGAATTTGGTCATCCACCATTAGATGTAGGCTGATTAAAATCCTAAGGTAGAGATTCAAAGCATCATAAGGCTTAGATTTAATCAGCCTACATCTAACGGTAAATGACCAAATTCACGTGGTCTTCAGGGTCCATGTGAAAAATATTGTTCTACAATATAGTTAAACACTTTAAACTATTGTTTTTACTCACATCACTCTCAAACTAGATATAACTTCAGTGTTAGAGTATCCTTCGTTCGGAATCCGATCAAATTTTATTTTGTAGGATATACGAAGAAGACAGTAAATTCCCATAATCGATTGCTCCTCAACTACTCTAATTACCAATACAATCCTGATCTTTTTAAGTAGACTATTTGAGTTATGACGGTAGAAAAAGCATAAAATTGTAATTAGAGAAGCAAATTGAACAAAATAGGAGGAACCACATATAATATTTCAATTGAATTATAATCTATTGAATTATAATCTAATGAAATCAAAGTCGTAGTACCAAACATGAAACCTGAGATATTGCCTTGCAAGCTTATATTTTAAGCTTAATATAAGCTTAACAGGACGTTTGATATTCTATTAGAATAAGAATAAGGATAAAAGTTGGGATACAGATAAAGATAAATAGATGAGATAAGGATAAAAATATGATAGTCGAGAATTATTATTCAATGTTTGGTATGTGGAATAGAGATAAAATAATACATTTTACTATTTTAACCTTACTTAAACTACATAACTTTAATTTGAGGGATAAGATGAACTTTTCCATCCTATTAAAATCGCAGGAGCTTATCTCACCTCCTTACACCACCTCTCTTTTAGGTATAAGATTTGAGGGAGACTCATATCCTTCTTTTATCTCCATAATCTATCTCTAAAACAAATATGAAATAACTCATCTCAGTTTTTTTATTACTATTCTCGTGTCTTTATCTTGTTACAGAATGCCCCACCACCATACAATACAATATCAATATATCTCGTTTTTGTCACCCATAACTCATTTGTTTTGACCATATCTATATCTATATATATACATTTTACAATCTGCTTTTTTTTATCACTCGCATGTGACTTAATTAGGACCACTTTTTTTAGCCTTTTTCTTTGAATGTATTATCATTTTACAATATGCTTTTTAAAATATGCCCATCAACTACCCATTTAAATACATTTGTAAATTGAAAATATTAAAATAGAATAGTGTAGAACGTGAAAGACACGGTCAAAACTTAATTAATTAACATTATAATAACTTTATAAGCATTAACATGTTGACAAATTATTTAAAAAAGGAATTCAAGATGAGATGAAACTATATTTTTCACAATGAAATTGGCATAACTAAAAGAACAGTCCCGTATTATTTTTTTTATGAATAAATTACACCCCAAAATTTATTTTTTAATTGTTAAACCTCATTCTCTCCTTAATTAACTCACCGTTTACATTACAAATGGACTTTAAGTACGGGTTTGAGGCTTACTTATTTAAAGCTTTGATTAATTTTGAGCAGATAACATAATGATCTCTTTAGAACCACGAACTTGTATCAGTAGTCACTTTTTTCTCGTGTTAAAATTATTTAGGAGAAAAAACGAATACACGAACTAAGGACGAAGTCTCACAAGAGAGAAAATGGGGTGCGCTGGCCGAATTAGAGAGGGAGGAGAGGAAGTGATTTTTCTCTTAGTTAAAATAATTGTTGTCTTAGGTTTATTGACTTCGGCTCTGTTCTTTATGACTGAAAAAAACTGAACTGAACTGAATGCTATTGAATTTAACTGAATGTTACCAGTGGCGGAGCCAGGAATTTAGACTTGGGGGGGGCTAATTTTTGCCGTAGGGTTAAAGGTAAATTTTCAAAGTCCAGCCCGTAAGGGCTGGGCAAATTTTTTTTAGCCTCCAATGTGTTAAAACTGTAAAAATATTATCATTTTTTAGAAACTAGCATTGAACTAATAGAAAATTAAATATGTTTAGCGAACACACCGTCAACACGTTAAAACTGTAAAACTATTATAATTTTTTAGAAACTAGCATTGAACTAATAGAAAATTAAATATGTTTACTCTTTTCACGTTGGACACTTTTAATGTTTTAGCGAACACAACGTCGTTCTGGTGTGTTCGCTAAAACATCAAAAGTGTCTGACGGTGTGTTCGCTAAAACATTAAAAGTGTCCAACGTGAAAATAGTAAACATCTTTAATTTTCTATTAGTTCAATGCTAGTTTCTAAAAATTATAATATTTTTACAGTTTTTGTTTTTATATTTTTCATAAATTAAAATTTAATTTAAAAACTAAGTTATTTGAATCTCAAAAATAAGAAATTAATTTTTTTTAATGGTAAAGACATAATAAAAATGAATTCAAAAGTGTTATCAAAATAAAGAGTCCATTTAAATTAATTAATAATGGTGGGGGAGTTGAACTTTAGGACCTCTTGAGTAGAAACATACATCCTTAACCATCTCATCCACCTTTAAACATTGTAATAATACTACATATAATAAATTTATACTAATTTTAGGGGGGCTACAGGGGAAAAACGAAAAATTCTCAAGGGCGGAGCCGGTGGCCGAAGGGGCTCCAGCCCCCCCGAGCCCTGGGCTGGCTCTGCCCCTGAATGTTACTGAACTTAACTGAACTTAATAATAATGATGATATTAGATTTTAAAATAATTTTAATGATAATATTAGACATTAATAAGCTTAATAATAACCCTACCAAAAAAAAGCTTAATAATAATAATAATAATAAATATATTATTAAAGATTAAATTAAATTGAATATCAAATAAAACCTCGGATCGATAAAAACCTATGAATCTTGGTGGTGTTTGGGTGTCCGGGTTCGCTCTGAATCTTGGGATGAGGTCTTCATTTTCTGCTGAGCTTTGAGTGATCTTCTCTTGCCTTAGACTTGCTAAGAATCTGGGCTTGAAGAAGTTGCTTGTAGAATCGGATAACCTCGAAGCTATCAAAATGATTTCAGAGAATAACGTTATTTGCTTGAATAGCCAAAATTTGATCAAATGTATCAAAAGGATTTGTTCTTCCTTTGAGTCCATCAAGTTCAGCCATATTTTCAGAGAACAGAACCGAGTGGCGGATCGGTTAGCAGCTGAGGGTCATGAGAAGATGTTGGGGGTCACTACTTTCTCTTCTCCTTCTACTTTCCTGTCTTCTCTCCTTTTGGAGGATGTGGTGGGGGTTAGCTTCCCTAGGCTAATCCCGGGTTAGGCCTTTTTTTTTGTTTTGTTGTTTTTCCTTTCCTTTTCCTACAAAAAAAAAAGAGTCCAATTTAAACTAAAAATACAAATTACATACAAACATAATAAATTTACATACAATTTAAAACCTATGAAATTAAATACAAACATAAATCGTACAAACGTCATTTTAGCAGCGCGGAATGGTATAGCACAACAGATTTGGCAATCACGCTAGCGGAGAATGAAATGGGAGTGAAGAATAAAGATGACGATGATGATGAAGTTAATGAAGATAATTAAAAACAATTAAAATGTAGTTGGGACAGTTAATTTTTTAGAGCCGCGTAACATAAACATATTGATATAATATTTATTTACTTCTTGTAAAATTGTACATAAATATTATAAATAATAATTATAATTATAATTATAATAAATAATGATAATAATAATAATAAATTATATATATATATTATAAACAATAATAATAATAATAATAAATTATATATAAATAATTATAATTATAATGAATAATGAATAATGATAAATTACTGAATAGTGAATTAAACTGAACTGATTGATATTGAAATTAAATAATAAAAAAACAGAGTTTTCCTTAAAATTAGACAGTTAATTTCTAATTGAACATTTATTCTAATTTCCGATTAGAATTAGTATTCATAGTTAATTAATTTAAATAAAATTTCTATTTTTAAATTTTTTAATTAAATAAGTATCCGAATTCATCTAGAATTTCACCCATTTCACCTGCTAATAAGAATAAGAATGTAAAGGGTAATTAGAATTGTGGTTCAACGTTACTATCTAAATTGATTACTTGCATAATTGGTGTATTGACAGTGTACTCCTTATTATGATTTGATTTTTTATTCTTTTTTAAGAAAAATGATTATTTGATTTGATTTTGATGATTGGGAATTTGGTACTGTGCTTCAACTTCTGACTTCACTTTCTCTCTCTGCTTGTGGACTTGCGTCGATGATGCGAAACTTAACCAATTAGAATAACAATAATAATAATTGATAGTTTTGTCAAATAACTGTTACATAATAGCTGATTAATTTTTAGTTTGATGATTATTTTTTGATTAGTTGATTTGTTTAAAAGATAACTGTATATGTAAAATGACAAATAAAATATATGGTAGTACTCTTTATTCGGGATTAAATGGTAATAATTAAAAGTAAAAGTATATTTCAAAAGAGATTGAAAAATAAACTAATTGAAAAAACTTTTAAAACCATTTTTTTTTAAGAGTTAAGGTGCAAAAATACCCTTAACGTTTTGGATCAGGAGCAATTTTATCCCTAACGTCTAAAATGGTGCAATTTTACCCCTAACGTTTGTAGCCAAGAGCAATTTTGCCCATAACGTTGATAAATTGTGTCAATTTCAGAAATAATTCATCAAACTGTCTTCTCGGTCATGAATCTTATCATCTACATTTCACATGTGCGTCATTTTATCAGTAACAAATCATAAACATATGTTGGAATGTGAAAAAAAATAATAAAAATAATAAAAAATATATTGTCTTTTGTACGAATTAGACAAAAAATTCAAAAAATTCATCGAATTTATAAATATTAATCTCCAATTCTATTATTAAATTACAAAAAAATATGAAATCCTTTTTTAGAATGAATTGATATGCAATTGGTGTAAAATAATGAATAAAAATATCTGTGTTTTATAATAGTGTCTGAAATTGACCCAAATTACCAATGTTAGGGATACAATTGCTCTTAGCTATAAACGTTAGGGGCAAAATTGCACCATTTTAGACGTTAGGGGTAAAATTGCTCATGACCCAAAACGTTAGGGGTATTTTTGCACCTTATCCTTTTTTTTAAATTAGATTTTTAGATTTAATAAGTTCTTTCAAACCTCATTTTACCAAATACCATTGTTAGAGATTTGACTAGTCAAAATATCTGAAGTGGCTCAAATTTCTAATTTTACTTTAAAAAGCTCTTTACCAAACATTACCGATATCTCACGTATTAAAGAGAGGAAGTAGATATCATCTATTTATAGATTTAGGGTGCGTTTGGTTCAAGTTCCGGAAACGGAAATGGAATCGGAATCGGAATGCGATGGAATCAGTATCGGAATGACTATTTATTTATTTTGTTTGGTTTAATCTGGAATCGGAATCAAATTTCATTTGAAGTTGTTTGTTTCTCTAATATTCGAAATCGGAATTAATATAAAACTTATAATAATGAAAAAATATATTAATTCATTTTATTTATTTATTAAGTTATATATTATTTTAATTTGTGTATACTTTAATATATATTTTAAGTTATAAACTGTTATTTAGTCCTGGCCTATTTAAAATTTTAATATTTGGTCTCTGACATATTATACGATCACATTTGACATATGAACTATCACAATTGGTGAAATTTCACCCAATTTTGATTAATACTTGATAAAACCGTTATTCCCTAATATGTGGTGATATTTTGACATATGAATTTAACACGTCGCACTTCTTAAAGTTTACTTGCCACATAAATTTTCTCACGTGAAAGTAAGTAATTAGATTAAAAAAGGAAAAAGAAATAGAAAAACAAATTCGTAAACTAAATTTATCAGGTCTATGTAACAAAATATCGTCACATATCAATAGGATAATGATTTTGTCAAGTATTGGTCTAAATTGGGTGAAATTTCACCAATTGGCTTAAAGGCCAAAGAATAAAATTTTGGATAGACCGAAAGTCAAATAGTGAGTTACCCCTATATTTTATGGAAAGAGAAATTAATATCGTAAATGTTAATAATAGTAATAATAGTCTCTAGAGCAAAGTTTTTATTATTATTATTATTATTATTATTACTACGTAGAACTGGAATAGAATGTAGAATAGATGTTGAAAATATTTAGATAGGTGGTTTTTTTATAATATTTCCGTGTTTCTCTTTGATTTCATGCAGGGAATGAAAAATGATTAACAGGTAGCGGGAGGGGAATGATTAACTCCACTTCTTACGAGAATGAGATTGCCATTTTCCCATTGAATATATACAACCAAACAATTATAATGGGAATCTTTCCCATTCCATTCCAATAGGTTATTTTACTTAACCAAACACATCCTTATAGTAATATAAAAAAAATACTATCTTACCTTTGACAATGGAACCAGACATTTTCTTTGTTAGTTAGCTTTTAGAGTTGAATGAGTTTTAGAAAGCCGAATTGAATATTTGTTTGAACTTGATGAGAAAGAGATGCCCTCATCCCCTTCCCTTTGGTTGTTTTTTGAGCATTAATGTGAAAATGGGGTTAATTGTTATTTCTCGTTTGTTTTTTCGAGATTTAACCGCTATTAGTCAAGTTTATTGCGACCGTTGATATAAAAACTAATGGTTATTTTACCTGTGAAAATGCATATAGGCTTACGTTGGACTGCAAAAGCTTATTCATATTCAACGCAACACGAATATACAGCATACAAACAACACTTATGAAGAGATAAAGAACTTCACCATATTCAAGTTAACATTATCTTTATAATTCTATCTTATAGCTCTGCTTCTTTCAATCACATCATACATTGATTGTCTTTTTTTGTTTATAAAATTTATAGTTCATTTCTGTCTCCATTTCATGAGAAAAGCTCAAGTTCTCTTCTTTTTTAAATGCCTCTTGGATCTAGGATTCTGATGAAGAAGATACGAATTCCCTGTTAAGGGGTCGAATAAATTAGAAGTTACTATCCGATACATATGAAAATTTATTCCAACCATGGCTAGATATAAAAAGTCATGCAAAATCATTTTTTTTTTAATAATCATAACGCATGTAAGTTCTTTTTTCATTTTATTAATTAGGTAATGCATACGAAAGAAGGATATACTCTCACTCGTTAAATATCATTTCTAACCCATTTCAATCCCAATATCAAAAAACAAATCAAAATAGAATATCGTCCCCAAAACAAGATATATTTGGATACCGTTCTCACATCAAGGTATAACTGCACTGTTTTCCTGAATGCCCAATTTTCAAGCACAAACATCAATCACACCAACAAACAAACTAACCACCGAATATAACATATTCCTATTATCATCATAATTTTTCTAACACATATATATCAACTTTAATTTCTCAATAATTCACATCTTACCCTAACCAACATCATCCACCAAGTAACATGCCCACATTTATATACTTATTTTCAATCAAATGATCATATATCGTAATCTCAATTTCAATTTCAATCAACATGTCAATAACTAGACAAATATGTATGTCAATCATCACTTACTTGAAAGCTCAATAACTCCCATAAAACACTAAATCCTGACCGCTACCCTTCTACTCGTTCGATACCACCCGAGTATATATATATATATTTTGCTATTATGATAAACTCAAGATTGATTTTAAAAAGTTGATAGTGTTAAAATTAACTTTTTCTCCCTGTGATCAACAACAACAACAACAACAACAACAAAGCCTTAGTCCCGAAATGATTCGGGGTCGGCTAACATGAACCATCATATAAAACCGTGAAAATCAAGTCGTGTCAGCGACACAGATTCGCTCCCTCCACTCCGTCCTATCCACTACCATATTTTCTTCAATTCCCAATAAACTCATATCACTCTCGATCACCCTCCTCCAAGTTTGCTTAGGTCTTCCCCTACCCCTCACCACTACATCCCTTTGCCACTCTTCGGTTCTCCTAACCGGCGCATCAAGCGCTCTACGTCTCACATGGCCAAACCACCTTAGTCGGTTTTCTCTCATTTTATTCTCAATAGATGTAACCCCTACTTTTGTCCTAATTATTTCATTACGCACCCGGTCCTTTCTCGTGTGACCACACATCCATCTCAACATACGCATCTCCGCCACCGACATCTTATGGATGTGGCAGTGTTTCACTGCCCAACACTCCGTACCATATAACAATGCTGGTCTAATTGCCGTCCGGTAGAATTTTCCCTTCAATCTATTAGGCATGCCGGGATCACAAAGGAAACCCGTAGCACTCTTCCACTTCGACCAACCAGCTTTAATCCTATGGGCAACATCTCCATCTACTTCTCCATCCGTTTGGATAATAGATCCTAAATACCGGAAGCAATCCGAGGCCTGAACAACTCTCCCATCTAGGGTGATTGTCCCTGCCTCCCTACTCCTACGGCCGCTAAACTTACACTCCAAATATTCTGTCTTACTTCGACTCAACTTAAAGCCTCTAGATTCTAGAGTTTGCCTCCATAGTTCCAACTTCATCTCCACTCCTTCTTTCGTCTCATCAACCAACACAATATCATCTGCAAACAGCATGCACCATGGTATACCATCTTGAAGTGAACTTGTTAGTTCATCCATAACGATGGCAAAAAGAAATGGGCTTAGTGCGGAACCTTGATGCACTCCAATCGTAATAGGAAACTCTTCAGTTTTCCCAACACTAGTACGTACACTCGTGCATACTCCCTCATACATGTCCTTTATGATGTCAATATATTTCCGCGAAATGCCTTTCCTTATCAAGGCCCACCAAAGTACTTCCCTTGGTACCTTATCATATGCTTTCTCCAAGTCAATGAAAACCATATGCAAGTCTTTCTTCTTATTTCGATAGTGCTCCATTAATTGTCTCATTAGATGGATGGCTTCCATAGTTGATCTTCCCGGCATAAAGCCAAACTGGTTTTCCGAGATCAACCAATATTCATAATTTTATTTGATAATCATTTGGAATCAAATATGGCAAAAAGTAATTCCAAGGCTTCTGATCTTTCATTGTTTAGTGCATTAATCTCTCGATCTTTCATTTAGACACATTCAGTCTCTAATCTTTCATTTTTTGGTGCATTAAACCATCGATCTTTCATTTAGACACATTGAGCCCTTGATCTTTAATATATGGGTGTGTTAGGCCCTTCCGTAAATCAATTCAGATATGAGTATATTAAGGGTCTGTTTGGTTCAACTGTTAGCTAATAGATGTTAGATGTTGTTGTTAGCTGTTTGCGGTCGTAGTAAGCTATTTGTTGTTGCTGTTGACTGTTTGTTATTAGTTGTTTAATTATTAGCGTTTCACTCCAAACCGCATGAAATATAGCGTTTGGTTAGGTTTATATAACAAAAGCGTTTAATATTTTCTCTGGACACTGCAGCATTTTGGAGCTTTTCACGAAAAGCTCTTTTTAGAGTTTTTCATGGACAACTGTTTGTAGTTACATGTTATTGATAAAATTATCCTTCTTATTTCCACAAAATGTGTTTCCTTTTTAATATTATTTTTATTTCTAGAATAAAATTATCGAAAACAAGGTTTTGTTGCGTTCAATAAATTTTTTATTTTTTATATAAATTATTTTTTTTTAATCTGTATAATACATTTTTTATTTTATAATTTATTTGTTGATTAATTTAAAACATGTCCATATCTCTACTATATATAATTACGGAGCAGAGAGAAATGAGAAGAAGTGTTTTAGAGGTCTTTTTGATGAGTTGTCAATGTAGTAAAAAATCAGATTAAAAATATTTAATTAATTAAAAATAAATGTGGTGAAGCTCTTAGCCTAGTGGTTGAGAGCTTATCTATGTCTTGGGAGGTCATGGGTTTGAATCACATCCGAGTCTGGTAGGGATTTTTCTTTTTTCTTTAATGTAAGCGCATTGCACGCAATTTTTTAGAAAAAAAATTAATTAAAAATAACAAATTTATATTTATATTTAATTTCACATATTAATTATAAAACATTTTTTTTTTGTACTGAGTGGTTACAATTGCGATTTAATTCTATTTAACTAAAATTAATTTACGGACTTAATACTTCATTAAGAAAAAATAAAATGTTTAATTAATGGGCAAAAAATATTTTCACTCTCCTCTTTATACGCTTATGTCTCGACATTCTCTCTTATTTTCAAAAAAAAAAAAACCAAGAGGAAGATGGTTCTCTCCTAATTATCTTTTTCGTCCCTTCATTTTTTTTCAATTCTTTTGTTTGTTTTTCTTACTTACAAAATTCAAGAATATATAATTATTAGAAAATATTAATGAAGTCAAATAAGTGATATCTGCGAGTATGGCTGATATTCTATATAGTGAAAGAATGAAGAACAAATTGATCGAATGTCTTAATGAGATATTACGAGATGAAAATATGAGAAATCATCATCTTAAACTGATTCAATTAGATATATTGGGTTATTGTAGCAGAATGAATAATTGAATTCGAATGCTTGGTGATCATGAAATTCCATCAACCAAAATAATTATCATCAAGATGAATTTGTGACTAATTCTTACGAATTTTATTTTTTTATATGTAACATATTGAATTGATAAAGTTTCTTCATATGCAACATTAAAAAAGTATTGATTGTAATAGTTTATAGAATAATATATTGATGTTGCTTCCATTTTAACATAGATTTTAATTCTTTTGTATCGTAGATATAATATTTAATTTTAATTGTAGTTTAATTCAATTTTTGTTTAACCTATATTGTATTTATTTTGTATCGTAAATATAATATTTAATTTTAATTATAGTTTAATTCAATTTTTGGTTTTTTTATTATATTCTAATATATTTCTTAATTAATCTGCTATTTTATTATTATTGTTTCACAGAATATTTGGAATATGAAAATGTATTAAAATTTCTAAAAAGTATAAATCATTGAATTTTGTAAAAATAAATAAATCATTCATCTTTAGTTAAAATTCTATAAAAAAAAGTAGTCAATTATTTTTAAAATTAATTTAATTTGAATTATCATTAGATATATATATTAATTTCAAATATACATAATATAAAATTTTTTCATAGCATGATATAAAATTATTTAAAAGTAAATATGTCAATTTATTTATTTATCTAAATTATATAAAAGTTTCATACCCCGTGCATCGCACGGGTTTTCGACTAGTTAGAAATAATACTAACAGCAACATCTCAGTATAATTTTACCAAACACTAATAATTAAACAACTAATAACGAACAATCAACAACAACAACAAACAGCTAACAACAACAACAACATTTATTAGCTAACAGTTGAATCAAACAGACCCTTGATACACTTATATATGAATTGATTTACGGAAGGTCCTAATACACCCATATATGAAAGATCAAGAGCTCAATGTATCTAAATGAAAGATCGGGGGCTTAATACACCAAACAATGAAAGATCAGAGACTCAATGTGTGTCTAAATGAAAGATCGAAGACTTAATGCACTAAACAATATCAGGAGGCCTCAGGATACTTTTTACCATCAAATATAACCTTACATTTTTTTCTTCAACGAAGAGAGTTGGACTTCCATTCCTTCTCTGTACAAGGAGTAGCAGACATTCTAAGGATCCGTTTGTTTTACCTATTATTTACTGTTTGCTATTACGATTTGCTGTTTTTCCAAAAAGCAGATATTCTCTGCTTTTGTAAAAAAGTATTTTTCAAGAGTAAAAGGCAAACGGAAGATCACTAATCAAACACCTAAAACTCTTTATTTTGAAGTGAAAATGCAACCATGAGTATGGAAATGAGCTACCAAACACCCCCTAAGAAAAAAGATAGATTTTTTTTCTCCGTTAACTAAAAAAAATGTTCGCCGCCATTTACAACATTAAGAATTTTTAAGTTGACACTATCAATTTGAACATTAATGACTTTAAAATAGAAAATTTTAAAAAATTCATGATACTAAGTAACTTTAATTCTATAATTTTTTTTTAGTTTTGAGGTTATTTGGAAGTTGTTTGATGATAAGAGAAAATTAATATTTAGAGAGAGAAAGATAAAAAAATGATGACTTTGGAAAATAAAAGATGTGGTTCCATAATAAGGTAGTGTTTGATAAAAACTTAAAATTAAGTTCTAAAAAATTAAATACTGAATTTTAAGTACTAAATATTATAAATGGTTAAAGTATTAAAAAAAAAGATATAACTGTTTGTTAAATACTAAAAATAAGTACTGAATTTAAAAATATTAGTTGATAATGTTCAACTTAAAATTTTAAATTAAATTTTTTTGACTTATCAGAATAAGTGATTCTGTGACTTAACTGAAATGTTTAAATTGTGTTATCAAACAAGTTTAAAACCAATAAGCACTTAATGTCTTTAAGTGTTGAAATTCGTTGTCAAATATAGTCTAAATGTTTGGTTCATATGTTCGGTCAGAAACCGAGCCATTTTTTATTCGGACCTCCCTTCAATCCAAAACCTCAAGAACAGGCTTCAATTCCTAATCCGTGAGGGGCGTGATGCTGCTGTGTGTCCCCCTCCCAAGCCTGACCTCGTTACGGTTAGCTGGTTAGCTCCTCCTTCTTGTTGGATCAAAGTAAACACGGACGGGGCTGTGAGTTCTGATGGCAACGCAGGAGTGGGAGGAATTTTTAGAAATTCGAGAGGCTTCGTTGTTGGATGTTTTGCAGCACCTGCTTTTGTCTCTTCAGCCCATATAGCTGAACTAAAGGCGATATCCCTTGCTGTTACTCACGCTTGGGAAAGAAACTGGAGACACCTATGGATTGAATCTGATTCAGTGTATGCAGTGCAGGCTCTCAATGAAAACAGATCAGATGTGCCATGGAGGATTCGACGGGAGTGGCAGGTTTGCCTATCTTATCTGTCTGCAATGAATTGGAAAGCAACGCATATATACAGAGAAGGGAACCAAGCAGCGGATAGGTTAGCTAATCATGGTAAATCTGCCTCTTCTCCTTGCTGGTGGAGTTCTGCGCCGCACTTCTGTCAATCCTTTGTGTTTGACGATATTTGCAATGTAGCTCACATTCGTGTTCTGTGACTTTTGTTTTTTTTTTCTTTCTTTTTTCCTTTTCCCCTCCCCCTCTGTATTTTTTCATTTTTTCTAATAATATTCGGGTTGTTGGTTGTGCTGGGGGTGCCAGCCTAGCTGGGATGTCCGGCCTTCCTTCGCGTCCCAACTTTTATTCAAAAAAAACATAGTCTAAATATAATATTAAGCAACTTTAATTCTAATTTTTTTATTTTGAAATCGTTAACGATCAAATTAACAATACCAATGAAACAACAAATACGGTCCTCATTTTAATAATAAAAAAACCACATTCTATCAGTATAACACAAGATTTTTTTTGAAATAATCCTAATTTAAACTATTAAATTTTATCTATTTTGTTTTCTTAAATCACTCTTTAATTTTGATTTTCTTTTTCAACCTATCAATTAATATGTGTATTTTAGGATGTTACATATCTCTTATCCTCTCGTTCACATGCTCAAGGGAAAGGGGAAAATGTTTTGTTTTTTTCTTTGATTCTTTAGGTCTAATTGTAGTTGAGTTTCCACCACTTGGACTTGCGTTTTTGTACTTTTGCAATATAGTTAGCAATTTCACATTAAGATATGTCGTGAAGTTCTGAGTCGTATCAGACTTCTCTATTGTATCGTCTTTGAAAATCATAGTTATCGAGGTCTTGTTTGTCTTTATTTGGGACTCTATTTCCTCCTTGAAATATGGAGTTATCTATATCTTTCGAACCCCCTAATTAAAGTGCAATTTTTATTTGACCAGAGTCTTCGGATAATTGTCCTTCCGTTTTGTAAAGAAATATTTCAAACTGAAAAAAAAAGTGATATTTGAAGATCGAAGAGTAGGTTCCATGCTCAATACATCAATTGTTGGGTATGATCCAATTTCTAATTTGACATCTCCACCTCAGTTTTGTGGACCCTTTTAGTACATTCTAATCGGGTAAATTTCATCAATGGTGTACAACTTTTACCCTATTTCAAACTTTTGTGTATAACCTTCATTTTGCCTCATTAATATATACGACCTTATAGGTGACCTCCCACTTTGGTGTATAGCAGGTAAAAATGACCGGTCAACGCTTGGTCAACGCGTCACCTCATCATTTTTCAAATCCTAAAAAATCAATTGTCTCTTTTACCTCGCTTCTTCTTCCTTGCCCATTTCTCAATTTCTCTCTCTAACTCCTCTCTCTCTCTCTTCATCTTCTTCTCTTCTATTTGGATTTGAATTTCTTTCTTTCTCTCTTCAAATTTCTTTCTCTCTCTAACTTTTCTCTCTTTAAATATTTTTAACCTTTCACTAACCTCTCTATTTAGGCTACGGTTTGGATTGTACACTCATAGATCAAGAAGATATTTCCATTTAAGAAGGCAAGCACACCTGAGAGTTTTAGTCACAAGGCAGACATGATTCGAAAGAGCCTTCCCCAAATTTCTCGGCCTCCAATGGATCGGAAATTCTTGAAAAAGCTGTCAAAGGAAGCAAGCTTATCATCATCTAACCAAAAAATGAGAACAATATCTTCAATTACTAGTCAACACCCCACACCTATGTAATTAGGTTTGTCCATTTTTTTTATCAACATGTTGTGTAGTGTATCATTTAATAATTAATGAAGTTTTATTTTTCAATAGTGGAGTTATAAATCTGTAATTATTTTTTATTTTATGTAGAAGAGTTATAAATCTGTAATGCCAATTATATCCACAATAAAGAAACACATATGTATGTGATGCTAATGTATATCCCCAATGAAAATCTAGTAATTATCTCTTACACACATATATAGCTGAGTTTATTTTTGATGTTCAAGTTGACTGCATACACTTATAATTTTTGTCGCATTAGTTATCAATTAACCGGTTTTTGTTGGAATTGTTAAATTTAATTCATTTGAATGTATTATTACTGTGAGTATCCAGTCCAAACCATGGATTAGAGAGAGGTTAGAGAAAGAGGTTACGAATCCTTTTTAGAGAGAAAGAGAGGGGATAGAGAGAGAAAGAGAGAAATAATTTGAAGAGAGAAAAAAAGGAATTTGAATCCAAATAGAAGAGAAGAAGATGAAGAGAGAGAGAGAGGAGTTAGAGAGAGAAATTGAGAAATGGGCAAGGAAGAAGAAGAGGGGTAAAAGAGACAATTGATTTTTTAGGATTTGAAAAATGATGAGGTGGCGCGTTGACCGGTCATTTTTACCTGCTGTACACCAAAGTGAGAGGTCATCTATAAGGTCGTATATATTAATGAGACAAAATGAAGGTTGTACACCAAAGTGTAAAATAGGTCAAAAGTTGTACACCATTGATGAAATTTACCCCATTCTAATTTGATGATACTAAAGTTAGTGACCAATTATGAAAAAAAAAAAAAAAAAAAAAAAAAAAAAAACCACAAAATAAAGAGAAAATAAATATTACTCATTTATAAGATTCTAGTAATATAAAAGTATCATCTTAGCGGGATAATTTTTGGTGGTTCTTGCTATCGGTTTCTCTTTCAATAACGTGCCTTTCAAAATGGAATGAATTTTGGAAAGCTGAAATAAATCTTTGATTTGATTTGAAACAGGTGGCAATAATTAATAAAAGGCCTCTATAATTTAACTAGTAACAGTCGGTTAATTTTTATTTGTTATTAGTAACTGTTGCAATTACTTATTGTTAATAGATATTACTAGTATTTAGTTTATTGATAAATAGTGTTTAATTTGACTATAATAATATAATAAATGGTTGTGACTTAAAGACAAAATGATATATATTTTTTCAATAAATGATACAGGAGAAATTCTATTATGGTCCCGGTCCATTGGACCTTACCAATAGAAACGTGATAATTATGCACTTTCTTTTCTTACACCAATCATCTTCCAATGAGGTAGCATGATTCTCTTTTTTCATTGATTAGGTCCATTGCACCCGGTCCACTATAGAAGTTCTTATGATACCGTCAAAAAGTCCTGCTATGATCCGAATACCTCAAATGGACTTAAGTCAATTCAGACCTATGATAATAGTTGGTCTTGGTCCAAGTTGACCAAAGTCAGGACTTCAGATATTTTCATTAGCCGAAGGCTGTCTTCAGAGAAGTATTTGAAAACACGTGGACTAATAAGCACATTGAATTTTAAATACACACTTCTCGTTTTCACAAATATCTTTATTCTTTTTAATTATTTGATTCATTTTAGAAGACGAAATTGCTTGCTTACAATTATTATTTTTTTTTTATCAAACATGGGTAGAGGAAATTGCGAAATCAGAAAAGCATTTTGTTTTATGTTTCTAGTAAAATCATCCTTGAAAACTATTACCTACAATGACTTGTTTAATTACGGTTTTGTTTCTTCTAATTTTAATATATGCATGCTTCAAAGTTAAAAGATAAATAACATGAAAAAGATTATTTTGTTTGTTTTGTAGTTGGTTTGCAGCTGAAGTTAAACTAAAATGATTATATTTTAATTGAATACTACTTCTTATCTAAAAAAATGGAGAAATAATTTACTTTTTAGAAAAGACAAAAAAGAAATGTCTTTACTTTAGATCCGTACAAAAATAATAATGAGAAACATAAGTTGTGACTATATATACGGTAGTGCTGATCCCAATTAATTATTGCTTCCACCACTACGGGAGATAGAATACAACCTTATCTCATCTTGATTGCTTCCACTTTCACAATTTCCAACTTTTATTTTACTCTCTTCAAAAAATTGACAGGTATACGCATGGACGAATCTACAGTGGGGGTAATAGGGATATTTGCCCCCACTAAATTTTAGAATTTTTTAAAATCCCAAATAGTATGGTTTGGAATTTTGGAGTTTGCCTCTATTGTTGGCATTGAAATGCTTCTGTTTTTGAGTGTCTAGTTTGCTTCCAAAGGTTAAAAAAAGCTGATTTAGGTTTCACTTTTAATTTCTTTTTGAAAACGGTGCCGTTCCACTTAATAGGCACGACATCGTTTTGTTTAAGTAAACGTAAGAAAAAATAGAAAAATAATAACTCTAAATCATCAACTTTTTATTAAATGGCGTGCCTGTTAAGTGGATGATTTAATGGTGGTCATCTTCAACCAACTCTCAAATTCTCTGTCAAAATCCTAAATTTGAATATTCTAGAACCAATCACCACTAATTTGCTAATTGCCAAGTGAACTGGATAAAACCTTGAACTAGGAAATATTGATTTGAATTAAGTATCTGAACTAGTTTTACAAGGCTTTCTATTCTTCAATTGTGTCAATTAAGTATTTGAACTAGTGCTATATACAATTTGTTACTTAATTTTTAAAATAGGCCAGAGCAATTGTATTTCTGCAAGTTACATCAGATAGTACTATAAAACATAAATATTTTGTTCCTTATTCTGTATCAAAATTGCACTTAATTAAGTTGATTCTAAAAAAATAATATTTTTATGATTTAATAATAAAATTGGAGATTAATATTTTTAAATTCGATGAAATATTTGAATTTTTTCGTCCAAATCGTACAAAATATAGTATATTTTTAAAAAAAAATTTATTAAAACTTTTTCACGTTTAATCATATATTTGTGATCTTTTAGTAATGAGTAATAAAATAACGCACATGTAAAGTGTACATGACAAGATTCATGACAGAGAAGACAAATTGATGAATAATTTCTCCAATTGACCCAATTTGTCAATATTGAGAGTAAAATTGCTCTTAGCTACCAGTGTTAAGGGTAAATTTGTGCTATTTTAAACGCTATGGGTAAAATCCTACATGTAAACATTAGGGATATTTTGCACCTTATCTCTATTTTGCATACATGATTTGCCCCCACTAATTAAAAATCTTGGATCCGTCCCTGGGTATACGTGATGTATAACATTTGCCGTAAATTACATACGTGGTGTATAATCTTTACCCCAAATCACAATTTGGTGTATAACCAAAATTTTATCACACTAAATTGTACAAAACTTCAGATGACCTCTCACTAAAGTGTACAATCGATTTTTATAACCGGTCAACGCTGATCAACTATAACACATCAACAATTTAACTACTTTAGAAAGTAAAAAATTAACCATCTATTATAAAATTATTAAAATATCCATATCTCCTTCTTGGAACACCTTTCTCTCACTCTTTTCCTTTCTCTCTCTAAATCCTTTCTCTCTTTTCCTTTCTAAAAAAATCGGATCACTCCACCGCTGACCTTCATCTTCTCCCTGTTTCCACCGCCGGCTTCATCTTCTGCAACCAGTCTCCACTGCCGACCTTGCTTCCTCATCGTGGAAGAAACATAGTAGGCTCCACTGCCGAGTACGATTCACTTAAGGGCAATTACGACTCTCTCCGACATGACAATGAAGCTCTACTCAAAGAGTCAAGTGTGTTTTTATTCAATTCACTCGAATTTCGAGAGATCTATAATTTTCAACATAGATTTTTAACATTCCTTCATTTGTGTTACAGATAAGAGAGCTAAAGATGAAGCTGAATGAAGATCACAACATGACGGAGAGTATTGTTTCAGTTAAAGAAGAGATCATTACGACGGAATCTGATGACAAAGACGACGAGCCACCGTTGATTCTAGGTTCTTTGGCGGGTTTAGGAAAGACGACGAGTGACCTCAATTACGAGACCTTAACCAAGAGAAACACTAGCAATGGATCGGGAATAGCAACTCTTTTCCCGGACTTGAAAGATGGGTCATCGGATAGCGATTCCAGCGCTATTCTGAACGAAGATAACAGTCCTAATCCGGCAATTTCATCATCTGGAGAGATCTAAGACAATCAACAGTTAGTAAAGTCTCCGCCACCACCGTTTACATCATCATTCAACTTTTTCCAGTTCACAAAACGACGGCTTGTAATTTCTCTCCGAACAGCAACCTCCTAGTCTTCAGTGGTACTGCAACGATCAATGGAATTAGGGAAAAAATGAAATAATAATAATAATAAGGAAGTAAATATAGGGTGGAATCTTGGAAGTAAAAAAAGAGAGATAGCTCTGAAGATTTTGTAAAATGGGAAGTGGAGTATCTATCTATTAGAAAACTTGTAATTTTGATGATTGTCATTGTTGAAAAAAAGTGAAAATTTGGAGAGATGTGTCCAAAGTGCAAATAAGTAAGAATATGAGAGAAGATGGACAGAAATGGAGGTGGTAGAGAAGAAGATGTAGAGAGAAATGGGAGTGAGGAGTTGAAGGAAGAAAATGAGGATGTTTTAGTAATTTTATAAGGAATGAGGCTATATTAGTCATTCCATAAAGAGTGAGTTCCATTTTTTTAATTCTACAATGAAAAATGCTGACGTGGCATAGTTGACCATCGTTGATCGGTCACAAAAACCGGTTGTACACTTTAGTGGGAGGTCACCTGAAGTTCGTACGGTTTAGTACGACAAAATTTTGGTTGTACACCAAAGTGTGATTTGGGATAAAGGTTATACACCATGTATGTATTTTACCCAAAAATTGACATATGTGTCTTAGGCATTTGTATTATATTGTTAGGAAAATATGATTGTGGTTCAATGGTTCTTATATATGTTGGATTACATAGGCATTAGTCATCGACAAACTGTTTCAATCTATTTTATTTTATTAAATTTTTATTCTCATAAAACAAAAATAAAAAATGGAGACTAGTAGTGGCAACATCTTCTCCGACTGGTCGGAGTAAGAAAAAAAAAAGCTAAGGGTAATAATGGGTCTCGAAGACGAATCACAAAAACCCTAAAACCACAGTTGAATCACTAGCCATAAAGAAGATTTCATATAAACATTCCTTAATTGGGCAGACTGTTGATGATGAAACCATGGAATTGATGTCGGGATGAAGAGGCTAAGATCTACGCATTTGAGCCTCAATCAGATGTGGAAGCTGAGGATGATGAAGATCCCAAATGTCCAACAATTAGACTATTGGAAGAAGATACGAGGCTTTTATGAGTCGTTGGAAATGGTCTTTGATTGTTAATATCATGGGAAAGCGAGTGGGTTTCCATTATCTCTCTAAGAAATTAAAACAATTATGGGTTCATGTAGGCACTACTGATATCTTTGATCTTGAGAACGATTACTACGCAATTAAATTCCACAATTACACTTATTATCAGAATGATATTACAAGAGGTCCATACATTATTCCTAACCATTGCTTAGCCATTCGGCCATGGATTCCCAATTTCAACCCGACAGAGGATTATGTCAAAAAATTATTACATGGGTTCGTTTTCCTGGCCTCCCCAGCAAATACTATAATGAACACTTTATCTCCCAACTTGGTAATATGGTAGGCAAAATTCATCATATGGATAAGAAGATTGTGGAAACTGAACGAGGTAAATTTGCAAGAGACAGCGTTGAGATTGACTTGTCTCAACCTCTTCTTCCAAAATATAAAATTACACGTACCATTTTTCCCATTGAGTATGAAGGATTGCATAATATTTGTTTTGATTGTGGTATGTATGGTCATAATATGGATTGTTGCCCTTCCAAAGTGATTGAGAATGGAGTTGAGAATGTCCCCCATAGACCTGAATAACAAGATGATTATTAAATAGGAGGTAGTTAACGTTATGGATCCTGGATGGTGGCCAAGAAGCCAGCACAAAGATGATGCAACAATAAGTCACAAACGACTGGCCCTATTGATGTCTTGAGTGCTCACGCTGGTGGGGGTCTACAAGCTGGATGGAAGCTGGGGGGTCTGCAACACTCTTGCAGGATAAAATTATCAATAATTCTCGTTTTGGGGCTCTTACTGAGGAAGAGGCTATTATTGTACCATAACAAACAAATAAGAAATAGAATGATCAAGCCAAGGACTCATCTACAAGAATCAAGTTGGGATATCCCGATACTCTGTTTGATGATAGGAACGAAGCTATTGAAGTGGATAATCGTGTTTACCAAGAAGTGCATTCTACTCCTCTTACTGGCGGCCCTAATCTTGGCCATGGTCAACTGAATAAGGTGTTGGACAAAAAAGGCTTATCTAAGAAGATCTCTATGAAAATTGGGAAGAATTCGAGTAAAATTCAAAAGAAAGTGGCTAGTGGTAAGGCTGACAATGTTATTTTTGGGGGCTTATCTGGTGTATCAGGTGCTGCTCAGAAATATTTGATCTAATTCTGGTTTTTTTAATTCCTAACAGCTTTTTGTTATGGATTTGCTCTGTTGGAATGTTCGTGGAGCGGCAATTTAGTCTTCCCTTATCGATCTTAAAGATTTAATTAAACAATTTAATCCTTGTTGTGTCTCTATTATATATGCAGCCTCAAGTGAGTGGTAGTCGTGCAGATGGCATTTTGTCTAAGTTTCGGGGCTATAGTTACATCCATTCTGAAGCGTAAGGTAGGGCTGGAGGTATTTGGATTCTCTAGCAACCTAGTATTATTGTAGTGACTCATATCTCTATGTATAATCAATGTATTCATTGTTCCTTGAAAAAAAATGGTTTAGAGTATTGTCTGTTAACTATTGTTTACGATTGCCGTCAACTTCTTTGGGAGGATCTGTTTCACATTAGTCAAACTAGTACTGGACCATGGTTTATTATGGGGGATTCCAATGGCATTTATTCAATTTCTCACCATTGAGGAGGGAGGAAAAACTACATTAATTGATGTATTCATCGTCGACATCTGATGGATGATTGTTGAGTTTTTGACTTAGATGGCTCTGGTCACTGGTATACTTGGCATAGGAATACTGTGTTTGCTCATCCTAATAAAATGTATGCAAATGAGAATGACATGATTGCCTTTCCTAAGGCTTCAGTTATTAATCTCCCCTTTTGTAGCTCAGATCATTGTTCGATTCTCTTCCGGCTTTTAGGCAGTGATCGTATCCGCTCCTAAAGGCCCTTTCGGTACATGTTACCTTGGGAAATTCACCTGGATTTTAGGAATTTTGTTCGTGATAATTGGAACCCAATCCATGATCCTATTAGTAGAGCTTCCAATTTTAAAATTGTTGTTGGCATTTGGAATAAAGAGGTCTTTGGACATATTCTTGGTAAGAAAAAACATATTTTACACCAAATTGACAGGGTTCAAATGCTTATGGAAAGAAGGATGGTTACTCCTCCTCGAATGGATCAAGTGCAAAACTCTTCCCTTTCATCTTAACTGAACCATTGCCTAGTGCATCCTTAATCAAACTTTGATTTTGATCAAAGATAACTTTGAGACCTTTCTGAATCAATTGCCCAACACTTAAGAATTTTTTATTAATACTAGGTACAAATAACACATCTTTGATAAGCTTTGTACCTAAAATACTTTCAATTGCTACTGTGCCTTTTCCCTTGATTGCAATATACTATCCATTTCTAATCTTCAATGTGGAAACAACTGAAGTAGTGTCCAATTCCTTGAAGAGATCACAATAAAAGGTCATATGATTTATACAACCACTATCAATGAGCTATTTTTCACTTGAATTTCATGTTGAAAAACAAAAAGCTACAAAGAGTTGCTCATCGTCTTCTTCATTAGCTACATGAGGTGTAAATTTCATACGTGGTGTACAAAGTTTGCCTATTTCACATTTTTGTGTACAACCTTCATTTTGTCAAATTAAAATATACGACATTATATGTGACCTCTCATTATGTTGTATAGTAGGTAAAAATGACCGGTCAACGCGCAACCTCAGCAGTTTTCATTTCCCTCGTTAATAAAAATGGGTCCACCATATATGCAATTACCAAAATACTCTATTATGGATTTACTTCCTAAATAGAAAAGATATACTCTCTCTCTTTCATTTATTTTATTTATGCAAATACTTTCTCTCTCACACTCCTCTCTTTCTAGGCTTCTAGTTCACCGTGGAACTCTTCCCTACCTCCCATCAATACCCAAGTATAATACAATAATCCCATTCTCTCGTTGACATCATTACTCTTGAATTTCCTTTTTTCCTACACTTCCCTGCCCTTGTGATGCAAGGTCTACGAGGTTGCCCAAACGATGTCATCCTTACCCATTCCCTTCCTCCAATTTTTTCCATCGATGCCGGTGAATCCGCCAAGGCTCGTATCCAACACCTCATTTTCAAGCATCCGATCATCATTTTCTCCAAATCCTGCTGCTCCGTATGCCAAAATCAAAACAAAAAATGGAAAATGAACAAGAATGGAAGCTAAAATTTGAGAAAATGAAAATGAATGTAACCCAGAAAGGACATATGAAAAGTTGGTAGTATTATTTAAATAAACTAATAATTAAGAAATGTTAAAATGAGACCACTTGTTCCAAATCTAAGTAGGTATGTAGAAATTTCCATATTCAGTAGAACTCAATTCGCCCACTATTTTATTTACAGAAACTAGCCCCACTCTTAGATTAGAATGGTCAATCCATTTGAAATTAATTAATAACTCGACGAGTGCTAATCCATATTATCTTACTTATATATATTCTTCATTACGTTCACCAAGTCATATTAATTAATGGAGGAAAGAGTGCGACGTTGATCCGGTACTCGGAGACTTTGTGATGGATTTTAGTAGGCAGATCCTACCATAGCCTTATCATTATCTTCTATTGGAACGGTGACAGCGCGTATATCACCGCCTTCATCCTCAACTTCTGCTTCCCCATTTTCAATTCATCGCACTTTCTTATTCTTCTCTTTCAAGTTCAGTTTTCCATCACCATATATACTCCACGCCGAGGCTTTTCTAGAAACAAGGACAATGTCCTAGAGAAGAAATCATATCAAATGATGAATTTTGAGCCTTGGCAAATCTTATTAATTGGCCAATTCTGTGGTGAAATTCTCTACATGCTCTCAAATGGTGGAAGACAAAAAAGAAAAATTCCTGTAAAAAAACAGACTATCATAACTAGTAAAAAAATAAAAAAAATAAAAGGCAGGTAACAAATTCGATTGATTACTCCCAAAATCAAAATTACAACACAATAAACTGAAGCAGACCTTAATCTAAAAACGAAAATTCAACAAACCCACATCTTAATTCACAAAAAAAAAACGAGTACCCAAACAAGCGAAAGAAATAAAAACGAATTTGGAGAAGTTGAATTTGTTTAGGAGAAAGACGCTACCTTTTGAGATCGGAAGGAAGCTTTTTTGTAGAACATCGAACTGGAGAAGAGAGAAAGGGAAAAATCTAATATTGGGTGGGTCAATTTGACTTTTTAACAGGTTAAACATGTCATTTCTACCTGTTGTGCACCAAAGTGGGAGGTCACATATAGGTTCGTACATATTAGTGAGACAAATTAAAGGTTGTATACCAAAGTGTGAAATGGGGCAAATGTTGTACACCATTTATGAAATTTACCCGCTACCTGAGCAACATCCTTTTGCTACAAATTCACTTATTGTTATTGTTGAGTGTTGATCATGCAAATTCTTTTATGATGCCCGATTTTCTGGCACTTCACACATTGCTGATTTGTTCGTCTCCATCATTTGAAAGATGGATGACCCTTCCTTCCACAGTGTTTACAACGAGGAAAAACATAGTTTTTTTCTTTACTGGTTGTAGGAGAGTCAAAATCTAAGTTTCCTTTCTTGTTTTTCTCATTCTTCTTCCATTTTCTTCCTTGACTGAACTGAGATCTTGCAACTAATGCACCTTCAGCAGACCCTTCAGACCTTATAAACCTTCTTTGTTCTTGTGCCTGCAAAGAATGCAACAATTCTGCCAAGCTGATTTTTGACAGATCTTTAGTATTTTCCACAGAGGAAATTGTTGCTTCAAACCTCCCAAGAACAGTTACAAGAATTTTTTGAACTAATCTGGAATCAGAAAATTCAGAACCAAGTAGCCTTACTTTGTTTGCAATGGAAATCAATCTATCAGAATACTCCTTCATCGTCTCAGAATCCTTCATCTTCTCGAGCTCAAAATCTCTTATCAAGCTGAGAATTTGCATTCTCTTAATTCTTTCATCTCCTTTATACTCATTTTTCATGAAATCCCAAACTTTTAAGGTTGATTTAAATGTCATGATTTTAACAAAGATTTCAAGGGGGACTGCAACAAACAACGTAGCTCTTGCCTTCGATTTTCCTAATTGCTTCTCCTTCTGATACTTTATCTGCGCCATAGTTGGATTTGGAGGTAATGGAGGAACTTCGTAGTCCTCCTCAACGCCTTCCCGGAGATCACTTGACTCTAGATGTGCCTCCATCTTGGCTTCCCAGATCTGAAAACCGTTACCATAAAAGACTGATTGTACTAGAGCAGTGTATTGCATTAAAGTCATCACCGACTTTATTAGAATAATCTAGCTATAACCATGTATTTCTAGATTAATCTATAGTATCTAGATATTTCAATAATTAAAGAATTTATATAATATGTGGTCAATAATTGTAAGATAACCGATATAAAATTGTGGCTAAAATTAAAGTGGTAACCCACTAGAAAATAATATAAATAGAGGATGGGTATGTTTGTAGTATGTAGAAAGAAAAATAAAAAAAGATGAAAGTCTAGGTGAGTATGTGTACGATATAGTGGTGAGATAAATCTTGTAAAATTTAAGTTTTAATTTAATAAAATAAGTTAGGTTCAATTAAGTCCTCAATTTATTTAACAAGTGGTATCAGAGCGGACGGTCAGGGACCGGTACGTGGTCGAGTGCAAGCAGGCGGTCAGGGACCGGGAGTCGAGTGCTTCGAAAGTTCACAATCTGGGATCGTGGTGGTACGAGGTATTTTTTAGCACGCAGTCCGGGACTGTGGAAATTATTTGTCGGTGACCAAATCTACTTGGTTGATTAAAGGAGATAACCAAGTCGTCATGGCAGACATGTCTACCTCGGTAAGCACTCTGAAAAAACTCAATAATAATAATAATTATAGTACTTGGAGTACTCGTATGCAATTTTATCTGCTCGGCCAAGATTTGTGGGAGATTGTTGGAGGAAACGAAACAGCGCCTCCGACGGAACAAAATGACTTAAGAAATGGAAGGTCAAGTGTGGTAAAGCTATGTATGCTTTATCAATTTCGGTGGAGGACGATTTGCCGCAACGCATCAAGGATGTCAAAACCCCAAAGGACGCATGGGACACTCTAGCAGAATTATTTGCAAAGAAAAATGATGCCAATCTCCAACAACTCGAGAACGAGTTACTATCAGTCTCGCAACAAGATATGACAGTGAGTGAATATTTTACTAAAGTTAAAACTTTATGTAAAGAAATTTCAAAATTGGATCGTGAAAATAAAATCACCGAAACTAGGATTAGAAGAATTATAGTTCATGGGTTGCGTCCAGAATTTAACGCACTTGTCACATCAACCCGTGGATGGGCTAAAGAGCCAAATTTAAATGAATTGGAAAATATTTTGGCTAATCAAGAGGAACTGGACAAACAAATGTCTAAGGTCTCAATTAATGATAAAGATAAAGCTCTTTTTAGTAATAAAGAGAGAAAAGATCCAACAACCGCGAGACCGAGATTCAGAGAAAGATCTAAAGAAGACAGATGGCAGAAAAGTCCATAAAGAAGGAGTTGGCAACAAGGGGGAGCTCACCACACTCGCAACTATAATGAAGAGGACGAGAAGGCGTATCGACAAAAGAACAATCAGTGCTATGTTTGTGGAAAATGAGGCCACTATACACGAGATTGTTGGTACAAGAAAGTAGAAAGCAACGTCGTTACATCCACACACACTCAAGAAGGAAGCGAAGAAGAATGGGACTTTCAGGCTTCAAGTGCCATGGTAGAGCCGATGATATGTGATCCAGTTAGATCATCCATAGCAGATGGAAAGAAAGAGCAAGCGTTTGCTGCTGGGCAGCAAAATGAGGAGGAACTAATGAGGCAGCCAGGTTGCCTTCAGCTCCTCAACTCTAAACAAATGGTTGAATATCATAGTGGTGATGAGGAACAACTCGAGGAGCCTTCCAATGAAGAAAGGAACAAAAGAGATGCTCAACAGGAGTCACCAGCTTTATGCGAAGCGCCACTAGTCAAAGGAGAGGTGAAGCGTCAACAACAAGCAATGACAAAGACAATGTCACGAAAGGGAAGATGGTGAAGACTAAGACAACCGGTTCACCAAAATGGTTGTCACCCAAGGAGAGGGTGAAGTCTACGCTAATGCAGATGCCTAAGGTTCAGAAGCCAAAGCAGATAGTGGAGCACAAAGCGAATATAGCTAAAGATGGAAATGTTATGTTGAGGAAATGTAAGCAAGGCGCTTACAATCAACAAAGGTTCATTAAGAAGACAATCATCAACGAGATAGTATTGTTGGAAGCTCTAGTTAAGAGTTTGAGTGAATTAGCTAGCTAGGAAAGGCTTGGCAATATTGGACAGAAGGTCGACGACAACAACCGAATAAAAATTACACGTATGCGTTGTGGCGATGTAGGTCGAGGGAGACCAACAAAGAAGAGTGCGGCAATTCTAACGGAGTGGAAAAATCCAATCGTGTCATAAATAAAGAGGAGCGTGAACAAATCGTATTTGGTAAAGGAATACAAGTGATTGAAGAAGTTACAATAAAAGAGCCTACAACACTCACAGAAGCATCTTTAAGCAAGAAATGGAAAAATGCAAAGAAAATTTCAGAAAAGCAGTTTGGAATGGTTAGCACATATGAGCTATAAGTCGGTGCTGAGGGGGAGTATTGAATTAAAGTCATCATCGACTTTATTAGAATAATCTAGCTATAACCATGTATTTCTAGATTAATATATAGTATCTAGATATTTCAATAATTAAAGAATTTATATAATATGTGGTCAATATATAATTGTAAGATAACCGACATAAAATTGTGTCTAAAATTAAAGTGGTAACCCACTAGAAAATAATATAAATAGAGGATGGATATGTTTGTAGTATGTAGAAAGAAAAATAAAAAAAGATGAAAGTCTAGGTGAGTATGTGTACGAGATAGTGGTGAGATAAATCTTGTAAAATTTAAGTTTTAATTCAATAAAATAAGTTAGGTTCAATTAAGTCCTCAATTTATTTAACATAGTGAAAGGAGTTTCTGAATCCATGAAAGAAGAAGGTGAGGGGAAAAAAGAGAAGAAATTATTTCAATCACGGGCCTCTTAAGAATATTTACTATGATACCAATTTGTTGAAAGATAATATTTCATTTCGACTGATTAAATTTCTTAAATATAGCAAAAAAAAAAAAAAAAAACTGAGTAACTAACAGAAACAACTACATGAAAGACGTTCTCATGATTCCATGATGAACTAAAACACCTAAAAATTAGCAACTACTTACCACAACAATTAAACCACTCAAGGGAGGAGACAACCCGGGGCCCGGAGAGGCCAGAGCCCTCTCCCGGTTCCCAGCACCAACCCTAAGAAATAGTGCTCCAGCCTCGGATAGTCCTCCTAAGAGATTTATATTTATCCTTGTAATATAAGACGTAATTGTATAACAGAAAATTAAGTTGGAAGAGGTAATAACTCTTCTTTAACCCAAGTAGTACTTGGTTTGCTCATCATTTTATATCTTATTATAATTTTTTTCTTTTTCCCTTTGACTCCTTTAAATGCCCATTTTTCACGATTTTATATCCATTATAATTTTTTATTTTCCCCTATAACTCCCTTAAATGCCTCTTAAATCAAAATGTAAATATTAAATTTTATTACTTTTTTTATCATTGTTTTTATCTAATTTGAATTTTTTTCCTTAAATTATAATGTGAATATTCTTTAAGGGTTTTAATTTAGGGGTTTTATTATTATTAAGGGGTTTTGATATGTTTAAATTTAGAGATTTTAATTTAAAGGTTTTGATTTGAGGATTTAATTTAGAGATTTTGGGTTTGGAATTGAATTTACAGGTTTTAATTTAAAAAATTAGCGTTGAACTTGTAGAAAATTAAATATGTCTACGATTTTCACGTTAGACACTTTTAACTTTTTAGTCAACAAATTTATCATGCTGGAGGCCAAAAAAAATTTGCTCAGCCCTAATGGGCTAGACTTTGGAAAATTACCCCGAACCGCAAAATGAAATTCTAGCTCCGCCACTGAAACCACGAAAAATAATAAAATAAACAAAGAGCCACGTTGAACAATCTATCAAACCAGAAAATGGGCTATATATAACATTATTATTGAAATTAACAATGGCCCATAAGCAATACATCCAAGTTTTCTCTCTCAAATTTCCTCTCTGCAAATTGTGAATCTAAGGAACAACTCCTTTGAAGGGCCTATTCCAGGAAATCTCTCAAATCTTACTCTTATTCAAATTCTAGACCCCTCTCACAACAAGTTAAGTGGAAATATACAAGCTACTATAGGCAAACTTGGCGGAATGATCGGCTATCATCAGGACTTATCATATAATGCGATTTCTTATCTTGGAAGGTCTACTTCTGAAGTCCAAGTAAACTATCCTGACTTGGAATTGATTTGGAAAGCATTTGAAGCAAAATCATCCTAACCAACACCTCCGTATGTATACCCTTCTAGATTTATCAATCAATCAATCAACTTTTAGGAGAAATTCCTGATACTTTAGGCACTCTGAAAAATCTGAAGTTGCTAAAATATCTCATACAACAAGTTATCAGGCATAATACCATCAAGTTTGGGAGGTTTGGAGAATTTAGAGTTTGGATTTCCAACCGGATTTATATAGACAGTGTTGGTTCTCTCTCAATCAAGAAGTACTGAACTTCACTTGATTCAATGTTGAAGCTTTAGAACCTATGGATTTCCTTTCTGTAAGGCCGAAAGCTTTAGAACCTATGGATTTCATTTCATAGAAAATTGAGTACATGTGCATTAGCTCAAAAATATTAATGAATTTATAAGACTAAGAAAATTGAGTACATGTGCATTAGCTCAAAAAACTATTCCGATTTCGATATCAAGATCACCTTGTTGGCAAGAAACTTCACCTATTACATGCTTGCTGCAATTCTTCATCTCCCATAGTGAAATTTCATGAGGAGGCTTGCAAGTTATTGATCTTCTACCTGATAGAAACTGATGAGACACCCATATCATCGTTGGTCTAGACTTGGGCTTATCATTCAAGCAGGCCAATCCAATTAAAAAAACAACTGTTATATCTTGAATGTCACTTTTACTTCTCGGAGGCGGTAGACGTTCATCAAGTACTTCACTTAGCATAACACTGGTCATAGAAGATGATGAAATGAGATCTCTTGGATGTTTTCCCATTAATATTTCCAATGCTACAACTCCGAAACTATACACATCGCACTTTTCTGTCATTGCCCTGGTGTAGGCGATCTCTGAGGATGAGAAAAGAAACTTTAGCAAAAGATTAGAATCAATTACAAAGAACAAAAGATTAATGATATATGTAAAGAAGTTGACCTGGAGCAATATAACCGTAGGTACCAGCAATAATAGTTTGATTGGAAGAATCAGGGTGAAGTAGCCTAGCTGTCCCAAAATCAGATACAAAGCCCTTCATTTCAGAGTTCAACAGGATGTTGTTGGTTGACAGGTCGCGATGAACAATTGGTGGGTTACAATCGTGATGCATATATGCTAAAGCATGTGCTATTGCTTTCACAATCTCAACTCTTGTATTCCAATCCAATTCCACAGCTTCATCATCGTTCCTCAACACACAAAATAAGCTACCTCTTTCCATGTACTGTATATCAAAAACATGCATCTTTTATGCAAACAGAATCCATAAAGCTTGACAATGTTCCTATGGCGTATTTGTGTTAGCATTTCGATCTCATTGTTGAAACATCTGTCGAAGATTGGATCCTCAGCTTCCAATAGATGGAGTTTCTTCAAGGCAACAACTTTGCCTGTAGGAAGTTGAGCTCTGTAAACACTGCCATAGCCACCAGTGCCAATGCAATATCTGATGTCAAAGTCTTGAGTAGCTTCAATTATGTCTTTAAAAGCGATGTTTCCATCAAAGTTCCATATAGAGAACAAGTCTCCATCCTTCCTTAACATGGTCGCCTCGTCTTGGATAAACCTTTTAGCATTGTGCTTTCGTAGATAAAGGAATACAAATCCAAGAATGAACATGGCAATGGGAATACATAGTTTGATGTACAAAATCTTATTAGATGAACAACAATTGTTTTGATTATAGGATTCTGAGGATTTCTCAGATCTTAAACATTTAGGAAAATGCTCCGTGAAATGATTATCTTCAAGATCCACATGTGTCCCATATTGGTCGGCTAAGCAAGCAAGTGAACTTGGAATTTTACCTGACAGATTATTGTGGCTGATATTCATGTAATATAATTGTTTTAAATTTCCAATTGAAGAAGGTATAGAACCAGTGAAGCGGTTATTACCAAGGTAAAGAGTTTCCAAATATGTTAAATTACCAATTGAAGTAGGTATCGAACCTGTGAGATTATTACCTGATAAAACTAAATCGCGAAGAAGGTTCAAATTTCCAATTTGCGGAAGGATAAAACCAGTGATGTGGTTATGATTAAGGTTAATGATTTCCAAACTTCTCAAATTACCAATTGAAAAAGGTATTGAACCGGTGAGATTATTATGTGACATAATTAAACCACGGAGCGGATTCAAATTTCCAATTTGAGAAGGGATAAAATCAGTGATGTGGTTATGAAGAAGGTAAAGGGTTTCCAAATTTGTCAAATTACCAATTGAAAAAGGGATTGAACCGGTGAGATTATTAAAAGAGATAACTAAATCACGAAGAAGGTTCAAATTTCCAATTTGGGAAGGAATAAAACCAGTGATGTGGTTATTAGTAAGATAAAGGGTTTCCAAATTTGTCAAATTACCAATTGAAGAAGGTATTGAACCTATGAGATTATTATGAGACATAACTAAATGACGGAGACTGTTCAAATTTCCAATTTGGGAAGGGATAAAACCATTGATCTGGTTATCATTAAGGTAAAGAGTTTCTAAATTGATCAAATTACCAAACGAAGAAGGTAATTGATCAGTGAAGTTATTGGTAGTAAGAATAAAAGATTGAAGATGAGTTAGATTCCCTAGAGCTGGAGGGATGGAACCAGTTAGTTGATTATATGAAACATCAAGCTCCAAAAGTTGAGTAAGTTTACCAATTTCAAAGGGTAAATCCCCAGTTAGACGATTATTATTTAAGCGTAAGTAAATGAGGTTTGAAAGCATACCTATTTCAGATGGAATGCTCCCACGAAGTTCATTAAAACTCAGATCCAGCAGGATTAGGGATGGAATGAAGGAAGAGAAGTTGAGGCTGGAAATGTTGAATCCAAATGAATTGCATTCATCCCACACATCTAGCTTGATTCCAGTGATGAAGCCATCAGCAGCATCGCAGGTAATGCCAGTCCATTGGCAGTGGTCCAAAGTGGAGTTGTTCATAGAAGAGCACCACCATCCACTTCGGAACAGAGCCTGATGTTGTAAATCATGAAGGGTTTTTGATGCTAATGCTGATGAAGTTGTTGGGTTAATCAAAATAAAAAGAAACAAGAAAAGAGCTGACATTTTCCACTTCTTTCTTTTCTTTTCTTTTGATTTGGTGTTTCCACATTTTACTTATTTATACACTAACCTAACAGAGACTAAAGGCTCCAAATTTGCTGGATCGGTTTGTGTTTTCTGGTGATTTACTTTACAAATTCTGGGTACGATTGTTACTAAATTAAAGTTTTGTGTCTTTTCTATTATATTGGTTAAAGTTTTAGGACCTTCAGCATTACTAACCCATCGGTGTTTGACGATTGTTGTGACAAGATGGTCAGCAGCGCCTTGATTACAAGCTTATAATAAGGCCCACGTTATCTTAAACAGCTTCCGTAGAAAATTTGCTTAAACCACTGTTTCGCTCTCCACCTATCCAAATATTTGATCATTAATCTATTGTTTGGTCACATTTAGACTATGTTCTTTATTACTAAAAATAACTGAATTGAAATGAATGCTATTAAATACTGAAATAAACTGAACTGAACTGAATTTAACCGAATGCTACTTAACTTAATTGAATGCTACCGAATTTAATAATAACAATAATAATGGTTCCAATAATAATAATAATAAATAAATATATTATTGAAGATAAAACTAAATTGAATATCAAATAAAAGCTCGGCTCAATAAAAGTCTATGAAATTAAATAAAAATGAGTCTAATTTAAATTAAAAATACAAATTACATACAAACACAGATTTACATATAATTTAAAGCATGTGAAATTAAATACAAATTTTCATATGAATACAAACTCTTAACTACAATTACGGAGTAAGGTGCAAAAAATACTCCTAACGTTTTGGGTCAGGGGTAATTTTACCCCTAACGTCTAAAATGGTGCAATTTTATCCCTAACATTGATAAATTGGATAAATTTGAGAAATAATTCATCAAACTGTTTTCTCAGTCATGAATCTTATCATCTACACATCACATGTGCGTCCATTTATATTAAACGATGTATACTTTAATAAACTACCATTTTCTGAATTTTATCTAATTTATAGATAATGACAAATTATAGATAAATAATAATAATAATAAATTATAAATAAATAATTATAATAAATTATATATAAATAATTACAATTATAATAAGGGAAAATTACACAGAAATTCATGTTTTAAAAACTATTTACAACTATGTCAAGTCATAATTTTAGATTATGTCAAACTAGTAAAATCAGTACTTTTAATATATTTTAAGAATTGGAATTTATCAATTAGAAGTCTAGAATATATTTTTTTAGTGCTTATGATTTATGAATTGGAGTCTAGAATTTTTAAATTATAGTGTAAAATCATAATATATAAAGAATAATGACATATTAAGAATTAAATTTGGTGATATGACTTAGTTGTAATTTTGTACTTAATTATGATATTCATGTAATTGACCCTTATAATAAATAATGATAAATTACTGAATGCTGAAATTAAACTCAACTGAACTGCTTGTTATTGAAATTAAGTAATAAAGAACATGACCTTAGCCCATGACCAGTGATCTATCCCAATTGGTGTAATTTTATCCAATTTAAATGGAGATTTGATATAATTATTATTCTATTAGCCGTGACAATATTTTGACACCTAAATTTAATAAATTTTAGTTTAGATATTTATTTTTATTTTTTAAGCTAATTAATTATTTTGATGTAAGAGAGTTCATGTGATAAATAAAGGCATAATATCCATTTGGCTCCCTAAACTAAGGCTTCAAAGTTAATTAGGATCCTAAACTACCAAAATCATCAATCAGATTCCTGAACTAAGCAAAAATCACCAATTAAGTCCTCATTCTAAACAAAAATCATCCATTGAGGTCTCATCGAAAATCATTCGGTTGAACAATTTCAGATCATTTTTTTCAAACTCATTTTGAACCAACACATAGATGATTACAGTCTATATCAAATAGTCACATTTGCTGATTTTAGAATAGGATAGGGATTCAATTGATGATTTTTGCTTAATTCAGAGACCTGATTGATGATTTTTGATAGTTTAAGATCCTAATTGAATTTGAAGTTTTAGTTTGTGGATCCAAATGGATGTAATGCCATAAATAAACTTCAAGACGTGTGGCATGTCAAGCTCATATGTCAAAATATCATTACATACGAGAGGGATAACGATTTTGTTAAGTCTCCATCTAAATTGGGTGAAATTTCACCAATTGGGATAGTTAAGTGACCAAATGTAACCGAATAATAAATCAAGGGCCAAATAATAAAATTTTGAATAGGTCAGGTCTCAATAACACCTTAAGCCTTGAAAATATAACTAGAAGATAGCAAAAAGAAGTGAATTGCTATTTACCGTCCCCATTATACTAGTTATCGCCCTTGATATTGACAATTTTGCCCTTTTGATATAAATTTGTCAAAACTTCTCATTTTGTCATTCATAATCTCTGAACTCTCTAATTTTTCTCAAAATCATATTTCGAGACGAAAAATCATGTCGGGAATGAGACAGGGCAAATGAAAAGGACCAATTCATGACACAATACGTTTTTTTCCTTTTTTTGGTTTGAAAACACGAGTTCCGTCTCCCGAATGGGAGAGGAAACTCGTTTTACGTCTGCCTTCGAGTTTCCGCCTACCTTTTGGAAGCGGTAAATAGCAAGACCCAATAAGTGACACATGAAAGTAACCTAATTATCATATTAAACATTTTACATATATTAAGAGCAACCATTTATTACCATTTTATCCAAACACGAAAAGGGACTTTTATTTACTTAACTTTGAAATAATTTTACAAAAATAAGCTTTTCGAAATTTCTTAAACCAAACCAAGTACTACTCAAAGATGAAAGACTAGGTTTCTTTTCTTGTCTCATTTGATTCTTTCAACAATTGAGAAACAATAAAGTAATTTCCAGATTCGATATTTTTGGGAGTTGGAAAATTTCCATAAAATTGTTGCCATTTTTTCAGAGTAACTAGAACTTATTGGCGAAGACATCATTTGGACGTATGAAACCTTAATTATTTATTTTTGTTTTAATAATTTTCCATGTTCATCAATTTTTTTTTTGAATCAAAATAGAAAACCTTTCAATAAAACGAACCGGACAATTTGTCCTGTTCAAGAACCGAAGTTAGTCAAAGAGGCGTTACAAAAGCACAAGATGAATTAGCATTGAAACGGGAGTGCCTAGCAACTAAGTGAGCAACCCCATTCGCTAATCTTTTGACATATGATACCGAGAAATCCCGGTTTTCTGAAAGTAAAACCTTGCAATCCTGAATAATAGAACCAAAATCTGAAAAATCTATCTGTAATTTAACAATCGCGTTAACCACGTTCAATGCGTCTGATTCAAACTCCACTTTTACCCATTGGTTTGTGATCACCCAAAGAATGTCGTCTCTCAAAGTTAGAGCTTCAATCATTAAAGGTGAAAACAGACCCTCCCGAGCTACGCTATTATAGCCCAAAAAGGTACCTGTGTCATCCCGTACTAAGACTTCGGTGCCCCCTATCTCAGGCTCTCGAAAGAGAGCGCCATCAACGTTACATTTCAAATAACTTGTGCGTGGACACCGCCACTTTATTTCCTGCTGTGGATGCGCTGAAGAAGACGGACCTGCTGTTGTGCGATTATTTGGCGTCGGAACAGGAGGTTGAAATCCCCGCCGCTGCTCGATGTCCTGTGCAGCTTCCGCGGTCGTCGTGGTCTGCCCCTGGCCTTCGATCATCAATTCCTCGCCTACTGATATGGCTGAACTGCTAGCGTCGAACCTTATGTGTAGCTTCTGTTGATTCCGCAACGTTGATATCCTTGCCGGACTGCTGTGCTCCACCCTGTCTGCTACTGTGTGACTATCACCCACGGAGATTGGAGCCGTTGGTTCGTTGATCATCTGTTTCTTTGCCTTCCATTCCTGTACTGCACGTAACCTCGTCTCACGCATTCGGCTGCTGTAGTTTCTACCTCATTCCATAGTTTGTTATTGCACTGCCTCCATATCACGAGCAGAACCATGACTCTTTTTGACAAGAGCTCTTTGTTTACGTTTGAAATGCCTTCCGCCAGCCATTGTATTGTTGTATTAAAATTGCCTGATGGGTTCAGTAAGCCCGCTTCCCTCCAACATTCACCTGCAAAACAACAAAGTGAGAATAAATGTCGACAAGTCTCCTCCTCCTCTCCACAAGTAACACAAATCGATGGCACAAGAATATGTCGCCGATTGAGATTGGCTCTGGTTGGTAAACAACCCGAACACAACTTCCAAACGAAAGATTTCCATTTAGGAGGAATGTTTAGCTCCCACAACATCTTCCACCCTTCAACCGACGTTCTGTTATGTGTTTCATTCTCAATTGCTCTATACCCCGACTTAGACGAGTATCTCCCATCCCTCGTATGGTGCCAGATCTGAACATCACCCACTTCCCTAATAGGTAACTGAATCGCACACACCTTCTGAACTTCCTCATCACAGAAGCATCCTTGCACTTTCTCCTTATCCCACACCTTAGTACCTTCCATAAACAATTCATTAACCCTCAATTCCTCCATTCCTTCAACTCCAATAGAATTTATGGTGAATTTTTCTACATTTGGTACCCAAGGGTCCTTCCACACATTTATTGACCTACCATCTCCTACTCTCCACCTGATTCCCAATTTTAAGAGCTCTATGGATCCCCATATACTTCTCTAAACAAAACTAGGATTATTGCCTAATTTGGAGGATAAAAAAGGGATAGTAGCGAAATATTTAGCTTTGAACAAGCGACTAACCATAGAATTCGGATTATGAAGCAGCTTCCATCCCTGCTTTCCCATGAGTGATAAATTGAACAAATGGAGATCCCTAAACCCCAGACCTCCCTGATCCTTCCCTTGACATATGGTCTACCAATTGAACCAGTGCACAGTTCGGTCCAAGTCGGGGATTCATGAATCTCCAGTATTGGATTGAAATTCGGAGATTAATAAAATGAAATCTCCAGAATTGGATTGAAAGAATAAATCTCCAGAATTGAATTGCCCCAAAATTTCAGTCCAGTCCAGTTCGGGGATTCGGAGATTCGGTTCCGGTCCAATCCAATATAATTTTTCGGTGATTCGGATAAATATCTAATAGTTTAAGTCCTAAAAAATAAATTAAAAATTTAATTTACAAAATAATAAAATATAAAATTTTATTATCTTACATAACTTGAAATAAATGATATTTTTTTAGGAAGTAAACAACATTCATTAAAAGTTACAGTAGACAACAAGGCTAAAAAAACCCGATAAAATCAAAGTATTAAAAGTTACGGTAGACAACAAGGCAAAAAAAATCCACAAAATCAAAGTTACAAAATAACAAATCCATAAAAACAAACAACCTTTAATTCAAAAAAGACAACACTTCATTAGCAAAATCTCCCTAATCATCATCCCAATTTGTAATTGAATCTTCTTAACGCAACAAATTCCTTGTTTTCCAAAGCAAAGGCAGTAAAAGCCAAACATCAATCTAAACATATAAAATTTACCATATTAGTGAATCAACAAATGTTAAATTAATTAGCTTTCACTTCAATAAAATTAATCAACACACTAGCAAAAAGTAAAAGGAAAAAAATATGCTTACCAAAGTGCATTTGATTCGGTCAAAAAAACCTTAGATATCCAATTGAAATATGGATAAAAGAGATTATGCAATTTCAGGATCAGAACTAATTTCTACAAATTAAATAACATTTATATAGTTAGTATTCATAAACATTTAATTAAAATAAAACTATGAAATATAATTGCTAAGTAAATATTACCTTCTTCAATAGCTTCAAGATCTTCAACTTCTTCTTCATGCTTGAAAGCTTGAGTTGAAGTTTTCAACCAATCTTGACAACAAATTAAAACCGCAGTTGTAGCAGGAGTTAAAAAAACTCATAAATTGATCCAAAGTTTTACCATTTGTGCTAAACATAGATTCAGAAGCCACAGTTGAGCATTGAATTGCAAAAACATCTTTTACAACTTTGGATAAAGCATGATATCGCATAACATTAACCTTCCACCACAATAGATATGATAAAATAGAAGCATAAGACGACAAGATTCACTTAAAGAATCATATACAAAATAAACACAAAATTAATTCGGCAAACACAAAATTACAATGCGATTCAAGGTCAATCATGAATCACCAAACAATTAACATGATTTGAGACCATAATATGCAAATTTTTTCCAAGAGAATAAACAGGCGTTCCAAATTAAGACAGTTCATACTGCGAAATGGACTAAAAAAAGTAAATAACACAAAACATGTTCAATTGTTCATATGAATTTCCACTATAAATTATTGGAGATTTGTGAAGAAATAGTCCGAAGAGTGATTCTGTATTCACGAGCCAAACATTCTTCAAGTGACTGATATCTCCCTTCTCTTATATGCATAATTTCACGAAGATTTTCTCCATTTTTTGTAGCTTTATAGGTCCCTTATATTGATGTTTATATTAGAAAGTGTAGGTGATGTTTGAAGTTTATTGCTTAGCTATAAGACCCCATAATACCCGATTGAACAAGAGGTGATGAGATGGGAAAGGTGGGAGTGGCTGTCTAGAAAATTTTCCATGGCTAAAAAACCAGGTGAAGAAAATTTTCCTAATTGATTTTCCATGAGAGGAAGCTTCTGTGAATTAATTAAGAACTATATCTAATACCCTAGCATATAAAACTTCAAATATAACACAGAACATATAAAACTTCAAATCTACACAATGTACGCAACACAGAGTTTAGAAATTGAAATATAAAAGTTCAGAGTTTAGAAAACTTACCAGACTTTAGATCGGTAAAAGGTGGAGGTGGCGGTGTGCAAAGTGGAGGTGGCGGCGTGTGAGGTGGTAGCAGCGATGGAGTGCAATGGAGGAGATAGAACCGTAGAAAAAAATCGAAGCAGAGAGAATGGGGTAAAGAGGCACGAGATTCTATTTTATAAAATGTTTAAAAATTTTAATATTTAAAACTTCTAATATTTGTTACTTAATTAAATGGTTAATAAGAAGTAGAATTGGTTTAGATGGTTAAGGCGATTAACAATAATAATGTTATACCTTATTAATAAATTATAAATTTATATTATTGTAATTAGTTTACCAAACCTTACAAAATATATAACTATATATTATATAATATTTCTCTTTATATAAAGTTAATGTATGAAATATAAATTTATTATTGCTAAACTTTCGGTTATTTCAGTTCGGTCCAATCCAATCCAATCCAATTCGGTTATCGGTCCGGTCCTGGATAAATTTCGGTCCAGTTCTTTGACGAAAAGTCAACGGTCCAATCCAGTTCGGTTCTTCAAAAAAAGTCAACGGTCCGGTCCAATTCCGGAGTTTTTTCCTCGGATATTCGGTCCGGTCCAGTATCTCCGAGATCCGCGCCCAGCCCTAAGAAAGAGTCCATCATACGCTACAGCTCAGCGCAGATTGAATTAGGTATCAGAAATGTGCTCATACAAAAAGTTGGCAGAGCCTGGGCTACAGACTTTAGCAACACCTCTTTTCCAGCACTGGACAGGAATCTAAATCCCCAACTTCCAAACCTCTTTCTCAACCTATCAATCAGAAACAAGAAAATATTTCTTTTTGATCTACCTATCAAGGATGGTAGACCCAAATACCGACCCGTATCAAGGGCCTGTGTCACATTTAAGACCGTACTGATTTCTGTTCTCAAACTGTCCTGCACATTTCTACTAAAGAAGATACCTGACTTGTTTAAATTGATGGCCTGACCTGAAGCCACCTCATACTCCTGCAAAATTGTCACCACTGTCTTAGCCTGCTCCACTTCCGCTCCAAAGAAGAGGAAACTATCATCTGCAAAGAATAGGTGCGAAATTGACGGAGCCCCTCTATAGATTCGACTGCCTTGCAACCTGTTCTCACTTTCTGCTTTAACAATCATCTTTGATAAGACTTCTGCACACAAAATAAATAGGTAGGGAGAGAGTGGGTCTCCATGTCTTAGTCCCCTACCCGGCTTAATTGGTCCCTCAAGAACTTGATTAACCATGACATTATAACTGACCGTTGTGATGCAAAGCATTATCCACTTAACCCATTTCTCACTGAACCCCATGTTGAAACACCTTTCCACAGGATTTTGATTTGACAAAATTAATTAAGTGAAATTAAATATTCTATAACACATTAAGTTTAAATGCTTTGATTTATTGTTACTAATGTGTTTGTTCAATGTTGAGTTTATAATTGTTATAAGACATAAAGATCATAAGGCCCAAGCCCTATATGGAAGTCAAGGCCCAAGTCAAACAAGCCCAAGATCACTCAGCCCGCGTATCTCCAAAATACTGCCGTTGAAGTAATGAAACGCATGCTGAGCAAAGAAGGATCGAGAAGATCCACGTAGACAACTTCGGTATGAAGCTGCTGAGCTGTCTCGACAAAACGTACAAGACAGCCGCTGACCACAAGACAGCTTCCAGACAAAGTATTTCCTCTTCGAGTAAAGTTCAGAAGACACAGCAAGCTGTCTGGTTGACGTTACCCAAAATGGAGGAACATACTGTCACACTGACCGAAGAACAGAAGATGCTGGAATCTGATTGGCTAAGAGAACTGCTGACAGACTGAGTGAAAATGACCTGTAGCCGTTTCCCTCCAACGGTTATTTCGAAATTCGAAATAACCAGAAGCTCTCATAGCTCTCTATAAATAGAGCATTCAGAATCCACATTCCAACATAGAGAACTTTGAGCAAAAGTCATTACGCTGACCAAACGTGTACAAAAGTTCTCCATCAAAAGCAAAGCAAATTCTTACACTACAAGCTTATTCATTTGTGTAAAAGTCTAGAGTGATTGATCCTCAATCATCTAAGGTGTTCTAGCAATTTTTGTTTAGGACAAATCTTTATCATTTCTAGGAATAGAAAGGAGAGGCTGAGTACTCGGTTTTAAGTACTCAGCGGAGAGATTAGGATTGAGTAGAAGTATAGAGGAAGGTACTCTTGTCATACTCAATTGCTGATATTGTAAAAGGTTTGAGGCTCTACCTTTAAAGAGCTCAGTAGAGGATTTGAAATCTCGGAAGTGTTCCGGGGACAGGACGTAGGCTTAGAAGAAGCCGAACCTGGATAAATCTGCTGACTGAAGTATTTCTAAACCTTAACTCCTTATTTATATTGCTTGCTTAAAACAAACTAAAACTGACCAAGTAAAAGAGGTCAAGCTGAGTTGTGCGCTGCCAACGAATTAAGTCAGGAATAGACTCTAAGTGCTATTTCCTGATCTAAGCAACGAAACTGACCTAGTCACTAGTTGACTAAGCCAGTGTCTTGTCGATTGATCAGCGCCGCTGTCATATAATCTTTTCTAAAAGAAAAGAAATCTGCCCTAATCGTCTTAAAAGGTAAAATAGTTCCTAACCCCCCCCCCCCCCCCTTGGAACTATACTTGCAACCTTACAAGGGACCAACAAGTGGTATCAGAGCCTACTAGCTCATTACTAAAGGTCTAACAACCTTGAGTTGGTCCATACCATGGGCGAAAACATCACTCGGTTTCTCCCTGGAAACCAGACAACTCAGATATTACCTGAGGGGCTGTCCATTACCAGGCCTCCCCTATTCTTCGGGTCAAACTATACCTTTTGGAAGAATAGGATGAAGAACTTCATTCAAGCTACAAACATGAGTGCCTGGCTATCTATAGTCCAAGGCCTGTTTGTACCTGTGAAAGTTGTTGCTGGCCAGTCAGTTGTTAAAGCTGAGGTTGAATGGACAGAGGATGATCTTAAGAAGCTTCAAAACCATGCTTCGGCTATCAATATGCTTCACTGTGCGCTCGATGCTGCAGAATATAACAAAATCTCAGGTTGTGAGTCGGCACAAGAGATCTGGAAAAAGCTGGAAGTCACCTACGAGGGAACAAACAAAGTAAAAGAATCCAAGGTGAATCAGCAGATGAGACTGTACGAGCTGTTCGAGATGAACAATGAAGAGGGCATTTCAGACATGAACGCAAGGTTCACCAACATCATTAATGAGCTCAAGAGACTTGGGAAAATCTTCACTGAGGAAGAACAAGTCAAAAAGATACTCAGGAGTCTTCCAAAAGACTGGCAAGCAAAGAAGACAGCAGTTGAGGAAGCTCAGGATTTAACCACCTACAAATATGACGAACTCATCGGTTCATTGCTGACCCATGAGATATCCATGAAAAACTTTGAGGTGAAGGAAAAATCTGATGACAAGAAGCAGAAGTCACTTGTCATGAAGGCTGACTCCACTGACGGGAGTTCAACTGATGATGAGGAGATGGCTATGTTCACAAGAAAGATGAAGAGGATGTTCAGGAAGAACGACAAATATTCTAAAAAGCCTTACAAAAAGTTTGATAAGTATAAGGCTGACTCAAGCGACAGCAAATACAGAAAGGACAGCCCAAAGCCCATTACATGCTTTGAGTGCCACCAAGATGGCCATATTAAGTCAAACTGCCCCACGCTGAGGAAAGACAAGAAAAGTGGGAAGAAGGCAATGGTGGCTACTTGGAGTGATAGTGATGAATCTTCATCAACAGAAACTGAAGCCACCGAGTCAGCGAAGATATGCTTTATGGCTGACGAACTTGCTGAGCCATGCATTTCTGACCATGCTGACCAATCTGATGAGTCAGATAATAAAGAGCAATCTAATGAGGTAATCTCACTCTCTCAACTTAGAAATGAAATGGGTAACGCCCTGGGTGATCTCTATACACTTGTTAAAAAGTGTAACAGGAAGATTAAAGCACTCAGCCGGCGCTGTGATGAAGTAGAAGAGGTCAAACTGAGTGACCTCAGATACCTTCTTCAAGACAACTCAGTTTTGCATTAAAATATGAAAATCATTCATGAGTCTGTCTCTGAAGTCCAGTCAGTTTCAAAGAAACTGAGGAAGGATGTCACAACCATTCAGAACCAATTAAAGGTTCCAAATAAAAACAATTTTCCGCTGAGAACTCAGTATCAAGGTACACAGTACCAAGGTACTCAGCAGAGACGAAATCCCCAGCGAAAAGTCCAATGTGACTTTTGTGGGAAGTTAGGACACACTACTAAAGTGTGCTGGCACGCTCAGCACTGGGGTGCTGACAAGTCAGTAAAAAATCCTAAACAGAAGATCAGTTGTGACTTCTGTGGAAAGAATGGCCATACTATCAATGTATGTCGCCATAAAATAAAATATGATGCTATACCTGTTGCACCTAACAAGTCAGGACCCAAAAAGAATTGGGTACCTAAAAGTAACTAGTTACAATGCAGGTAAGCCTGAGATGTGCCGAGAAGTCAAAGATGTGGTATATTAACAGCGCATGCTCAAGGCATATGACGGGTGATGAAACTCAGTTCATCATGTTTGAACGTAAACAAGGAGGGAGTGTAAGTTTTGGAGACAACAAGAAGGGTAAGATAGTAGGCTCAGGAATCATCGGAGGTAACCCTACTATTGAATCTGTCTCCCTAGTCAGCAGACTCAAATATAACTTACTCAGCGTAGCTCAGCTATGTGACAATGGGAGAAAAGTTATATTTGATACTACTGGATGTAAAATATACGAGGGTAAAACTAATGAGTTAATTTTAACTGCCCCTCGGATAGATAATGTCTTTATGCTAGACTTAGAGAAAAAGTTTTCAAAAACTGTGTGCTTAGTAACAAAGGAAGAAAATTCCTGGCTATGGCACAGGAGACTTGGTCATGTAAGCATGGACCTCCTGGCCAAATTAGCAAGAAAGCAATTGGTTGAGGGACTGCCTGAACTTAAATTTCAAAAAGATCAATTATGCCATGCTTGCCAAGCTGGAAAACAAACCAAGCAATCTTTTCACAGCAAAAACATTGTCTCAACTAAGCGTCCGTTAGAAATGCTACACTTGGATCTCTTTGGTCCAGTCCAGCCGCTGAGTCTGGGTGGAAGAAGGTTTTCCTTGGTTATTGTAGATGATTTCTCTCGGTACACATGGGTTATCCTGCTGACCAGTAAGGACGAGACCTTTGAGACATTTTCAAACTTGGTTAAAAAAAATTGAAAATGAGAAAGACCTAAAATTAGCTCATATCCGTAGTGATAACGGTGGAGAATTCAAAAACCAAAAGTTTGTTGAATTCTGTGAAGCCAGCGGCATTGACCATAATTTCTCTGCTCCTAGAACGCCTCAGCAAAATGGGGTTGTGGAAAGGAAGAACAGAACTCTGGTTGAGATTGCCAGGACAATGCTGGATGAGCATAGGCTTCCAAAGTATTTTTGGGGAGAAGCTGTTAACACAGCATGCTATATTCTGAATAGGGCTCTAGTTAGACCTATTCTTAAGAAAACCCCTTATGAACTTTGGAAAGGACGAAAGCCCAACATTGGATACTTTCGTGCCTTTGGCTGTATATGCTTTATTTTAAATACCAAAGATAGCTTAGCCAAATTTGATTCAAAAGCTAATGAGGCTATCTTTCTAGGCTACTCAACAAACAGCAAAGCATACAGAGTTTTTAATAAGAGAACTCAAGTATTAGAAGAATCTATACATGTGCAATTCGATGAAACTGACCCTGCAGGAAGATACCAACCGCTGATGGAAGATGAACCAAACTCAGCACCTGCTGATCAAGAACCAGCTACTGAGTCCTTCACAAAACGGCTGACCAAGAGTAAGAGTGAACCTAAGATTACTTTCACTGACCAATCTACTTCTGCAGAGAATGTTGAAACACAGATAGAACAAGACATAAATCTACCCAAGGAGATAAGAGTCCCAAGAGGGCATTCAGAAAATGCAATTCTTGACTCAGCTGGAAATACGCTGATGACAAGAAATCAACTAAGGAAGTATCTCGGCAATGTAGCTTTTGTCTCAGTACAGGAGCCGAAGAACTTTGCCGAAGCTGAGGATGACGAATTCTGGATGAATGCCATGCAAGAGGAACTCAATCAGTTCAGGAGGAATAATGTGTGGGAACTAGTGCCACATCCTAGGAGCCAAAAGACCATCGGAACGAGATGGGTCTTCAGGAACAAGCTGGATGAACAAGGAAACGTAGTCAGAAACAAGGCAAGACTTGTAGCTCAGGGCTACAGTCAGCAAGAAGGTATTGACTACGGTGAGACCTTTGCCCCAGTGGCAAGGCTAGAAGCAATTAGGATTTTATGTGCATATGCATCGTATATGAATTTTAAACTGTTTCAAATGGATGTTAAAAGTGCATTTCTTAATGGAGTAATAAACGAGGAGGTCTATGTCAATCGGCCTCCAGGGTTTGAGGATTTTAAGTTCCCAAACCACGTTTACAAACTCAAAAAGGCTCTGTATGGCCTCAAGCAAGCACCACGTGCTTGGTATGAGAGGCTGACCAATTTCTTACTGACTAGAGATTATGTCAGGGGTCAAGCTGATACAACCTTATTCATTAAGAGAAAGGGTAAAGATACCCTGCTGGCACAAATATATGTAGATGACATTATATTTGGTGCTACTAATGAATCTATGTGCAAGGAATTTAGCAAACAAATGCAGACTGAATTCGAAATGTCAATGATGGGAGAACTCAACTTCTTCCTCGGACTTCAAATTAAACAAGGAAAGAATGGCATATTCATCAGTCAGGCTAAATATGCCAAGGAGATATTGAAGAAATATGAACTAGAACATTGTAAGCCAATATCCACTCCTATGGGCACTGACACTGTCCTATGTGCTGATGAAAATGGTAAGTCAGTAGACAGCAAGTTATACCGAGGTATGATTGGCTCTTTACTTTACTTAACAGCAAGTAGGCCAGACATTCAGTTCTCAGTATGTTATTGTGCTAGATATCAAGCTAACCCTAAGGAATCCCATTATATAGCTGTAAAAAGGATCCTTAGATATTTGCAAAGCTCAGTAAATGCAGGTTTGTGGTATCCAAATACTCATGACTTTACACTCATTGGATACACTGACGCTGACTATGGACGAGACAAGCTGGAAAGAAAAAGCACCTCTGGAGGATGCCATTTCCTAGGAAGCTGTCTTGTATCTTGGTTCAGCAAGAAGCAGGCGTCAGTAGCCCTGTCCACAACTGAAGCTGAGTACATTGCTGCTGGAAACTGTGTTGCTCAAGTCATATGGATTAAGCAACAGCTTGAAGATTATGGTGTTCAAACAAAGACAATTGAAGTCAAATGCGACAACAAGAGTGCAATTGACCTCTCAAAGAACCCAATCCATCACAGCAGGATGAAGCATGTCAGCATAAGGCATCACTTCATCAGAGATCATGTACTCAAGAAAGAAATTAAGCTGACTTATGTGCCAACAGATGAGCAGCTTGCTGATATCTTTACAAAGCCTCTAGCACGAGAGCAATTTAGCATACTGAGAGAAGCCATTGGTATGTTTAATCCACTGTCTTAAATTCCTAAGTAAAAATGTGATATGATGCACTATGAATGAGTGATACCATGCTGTGTGTCTAAAGATTGTATTCAAAATCACATGCCTAGAAATAAATGCACACTGAGTGAGTTATCTCATGCCGAGTAACTAAAACCTCTACAACTATCCGTTGAACAAAACTGACTACTCAGAATACGAAACGTTTATACCAACAAACGCTGAGTAAAGGTAATCATTTGCATTTAATGCAACCGCACACGTAATGACACCTGTACTGCGCATGCGCCGAATACGTCTTAAAAGTGTCATAAATGTCAGGGTTTCTGCCGATTGGACAACCCAAGGGCAAAACCGACTTAAACTCAAACGGAACCCTAGATTAAAAAATCTATAAATAGTAGGTATTTCTCACTACCTTCTCTTTACGCATACTGAACTTTAGAAAGCTTCAGATTTTCCTTAAGCACTTAAGAGCCTCAGAACTTCAAAAATGTCCTTCAACAGAAGTACCTTCTCTCCAAAACTAAAATCCACTGATCAGGCTGGTCCTTCAACTAGCATGGTAAGAAGGATGATCAAAGTACACTCTTGGGCCAAGAGTCAAGAAGTACTAAGGAGCCGATACTTTTCTTCTGGCTTCGTCTCTTCTGAGAAACCATTCTGTGAATGGATAGAAAAGAACAAATGGAAAGGTCTCTTCTCTCTTTCCGGACAAAACTATCCCACGATAGTGAGAGAATTCTACTCCAACCTGCACGTTGATGCAGATGACTCCGACTACTTAGAGACCACAGTTAAAGGTCAAAAGATAGTGATCACTCCTGATTATCTAGCAACACTGCTGGAAATACCAAACACAGGAATACAGTTCAGGACAACAAAGGAGCCCATACCAAAAGCCATCGCAGAAAAGATGAAGGGGTTCTGTAAACCCAGAGACTACAAAGGAGAAGTACCCAGCACCTGCATGGGCAAAAATCAGAAGATGGTCCATTTCATGCTGACCAACTTCATCTTTCCTAAACTCAGCTCACCCTCATCCGCCTCCAACTTTGAACAATGTTTCATCTGGCACATGCTGACAGGCACTCCATTCAATCTTCCTGTCTTTTTGGTCGGAGCTTTTCAACGAAGTGGAAGGAAGCTTCGTTTGGGTTATCTCATCACAAAGATAATTCAGGACAAGAATATAGAGACTATAGGTGAAATAAGTTCCTCAGGAAATGTTATCACTGCAGGAGTGCTGAATGGCCTATCACATAGTCAACCCTTGAAAGGATATGACGGAAATGGAAGCACTGAGAAGGAGGATATTATGGCTGACACTGAGCAACCCATTGGAGAAATGGAAAATCTAACAGATCTGGATGATGCTATAGCTCATGTTATGGCTGAAACTGCTCAAACTGAGTATACTTCTACTGTGCCATATGAGATTGCTCCAGATGAGAAGAAGAAGAAAAAGGGAGCCTGCTCGAAGGATATTCGTACTGTCCCCAGAAAGGTACGACTAATGGAAAGTAACAAAAAGAAAGCTGATCAGGACATAGCCGAGTCAGCTCAGAAGAAAATGAGAACAGAAGAAGAAACTGTCCCTGAGCCAAACATTACTCAAAAGGGTTCTCCACAAAAACAAGCATCTGTTCCTCAAAGTGAGAAACAAGCCAAAACCCCTGCTAGTCCAAAAGAAGCTCAACTCCCACCTCAAAGCAACTCAGCACCTGAAGTCAACACACCCCGTAGTCCTACTGCTACTCAAGGCACTCAGTGCGAGCCCACTCCTGCCAAATTTGCACACCTAGGTGCTACTGAATCAGGACGGCGTGTCATTGCCTCAGCTAACAATCTACTTCAAGAACAAGCTCATCCTCCACCAAACCATCACCAGTCCTCTCATCCACCTGTAACTCACCAAATTCTGCGTGAAATCCATGACTTGATCAACCACTTCTCTTCGGTTCAGACGCAGCAACCAACACAAGCTCAGATGACCAAGATGACCGCACTCATGTTGACTATGGTCAATCACATGAATTCGTTGGAGGGTCAAATTCGTCTGCTGCAAGAACAAGCCAAGTCTTCTGCCCCTACCGTCAATTTGCCTACTGCTGATGCTGGCAAAACGGGGGAGAAAAGTGGCAACTAAGGAGAAGGAACTCTAAGATTAGAAACTAGAGAGTTAGAAGAAGAATTTTAATTTTATGCCTTGTCCTTATTCTCTTCTGTTTTAAAAATTCAATATGCCTAACTTCTGTTACTTTTGGAATACTTGCATTACTATTTAACTATTAGTTATCCGTCCTTCAAATGCTAAGTATTGTATGAAATGCATGCTGCGTTTAAAAATTAATGTTTGGACTTGTCTAAAATAAACCATTGAACAAATAAATTACTCAGCGCTATGCTCTGTCACTATACATTACTTCCGCTGAATACTGAGTAAAATAGAATATGTCCCATAAGCTGACCTATACCTGAAAACTGATCTTAGACTTATTCAATTAAACCTTAGAATGTTTAGAATAAAACTAAGTCAGTAGCTCAGCACTTACGGGGGAGTTCACTCAATTAAAAAGGTCAACTATCATGGGGGAGCTCAAAGCTGAGTTCCTTGCTGATTAGTTTTGCCAACATCAAAATGGGGGAGTTTGTTGAAACACATTTCCACAGGATTTTGATTTGACAAAATTAATTAAGTGAAATTAAATATTCTATAACACATTAAGTTTAAATGCTTTGATTTATTGTTACTAATGTGTTTGTTCAATGTTGAGTTTATAATTGTTATAAGACATAAAGATCATAAGGCCTAAGCCCTATATGGAAGTCAAGGCCCAAGTCAAATAAGCCCAAGATCACTCAGCCCGCGTATCTCCAAAACGCTGCCGTTGAAGTAATGAAACGCATGCTGAGCAAAGAAGGATCGAGAAGATCCACGTAGACAACTTCGGTATGAAGCTGCTGAGCTGTCTCGACAAAACGTACAAGACAGCCGCTGACCACAAGACAGCTTCCAGACAAAGTATTTCCTCTTCGAGTAAAGTTCAGAAGACACAGCAAGCTGTCTGGTTGACGTTACCCAAAATGGAGGAACATACTGTCACACTGACCGAAGAACAGAAGATGCTGGAATCTGATTGGCTAAGAGAACTGCTGACAGACTGAGTGAAAACGACCTGTAGCCGTTTCCCTCCAACGGTTATTTCGAATAGCTCTCTATAAATAGAGCATTCAGAATCCACATTCCAACATAGAGAACTTTGAGCAAAAGCTGTTACGCTGACCAAACGTGTACAAAAGTTCTCCATCAAAAGCAAAGCAAATTCTTACACTACAAGCTTATTCATTTGTGTAAAAGTCTAGAGTGATTGATCCTCAATCATCTAAGGTGTTCTAGCAATTGTTGTTTAGGACAAATCTTTATCATTTCTAGGAATAGAAAGGAGAGGCTGAGTACTCGGTTTTAAGTACTCAGCGGAGAGATTAGGATTGAGTAGAAGTATAGAGGAAGGTACTCTTGTCATACTCAATTGCTGATATTGTAAAAGGTTTGAGGCTCTACCTTTAAAGAGCTCAGTAGAGGATTTGAAATCTCGGAAGTGTTCCGGGGACAGGACGTAGGCTTAGAAGAAGCCGAACCTGGATAAATCTGCTGACTGAAGTATTTCTAAACCTTAACTCCTTATTTATATTGCTTGCTTAAAACAAACTAAAACTGACCAAGTAAAAGAGGTCAAGCTGAGTTGTGCGCTGCCAACGAATTAAGTCAGGAATAGACTCTAAGTGCTATTTCCTGATCTAAGCAACGAAACTGACCTAGTCACTAGTTGACTAAGCCAGTGTCTTGTCGATTGATCAGCGCCGCTGTCATATAATCTTTTCTAAAAGAAAAGAAATCTGCCCTAATCGTCTTAAAAGGTAAAATAGTTCCTAACCCCCCCCCCCCCCTTGGAACTATACTTGCAACCTTACAAGGGACCAACACCCCATTCGATTTAGCACTGCTTCCAAGAAGTTCCAATCAACTCTGTCATAGGCTTTGCTAATATCAATCTTTAAGGCCACTCCCCCTCCTGCCCCTCTATTATTTCTATTCATATAGTGAATAGTTTCGAAAGCAATCTGCACATTGTCAATTATAGACCTTCCAGGGACAAAAGCAGATTGGCTCTCATTGACAATGTTTGGTAAACACCCTTTAAGCCTATTAGCTAAGACCTTTGCAATAATTTTGTACAGGACATTACACAAGGAAATAGGCCTGTAATCCTTAATTGATAAAGGTATTTCAATTTTAGGGATAAGAGCAATAGAGGTATCATTCAGATTTGCAGGGAACTCTGACCTCTCCAACCAGCCTACACAGGCCCTAAATATATCCTCCCCAATCAAATCCCAAAAATGCTGATAAAATCCTGGACTTAACCCATCTGGTCCAGGGGATTTGTCAACATGCATAGAAAACACAACACTTTTAAACTCTTCAATTTTAAAAGGAGCAGTCAGCTCATCATTCATTTCATTTGACACAACACTATCAAGGATATTTACTGTATCATTCTGAGTAAATAAAGAGGGGAAGAAGAGTTGTTTGAAATACTCACTAATATGCGAACCGAGTGACCCCGGATCGTCTAGCAGGTTGCCATTTTCGTCTTGTAGCCCTGATATCGCCATTTGCCTTCTCCTTGCCTTGACACAAGAATGGAAATACCGGGTATTCTGATCCCCATTCTTAAGCCAAAAGACCTTTACCTTCTGCTTCCAGTACTGCTCCTCCTGCTCCAGCACCAAATTGAGTTTACCTTTTGTCTCTAGATACTGCAATTCAAATTGTCTACCCACCTTATCTTGCAGGAATTGCAATTTTTTAACCAGCCCTTCTTTCTTTGCCTTAAACTTTCGCATAAACTCGGTTCCCCATTGATTCATTGTTTCTGCACATCTCTCCAGTTTGTATGAAATGTCAAATCTTCTCTGCTTAGCCCAACTCTCCTCTACAACCTCCCTGAACCCTGGCTCCTTAACCCATGCATACTCAAATCGGAAACCGCCCCCCATGTGCCCCTCCTCCTTAGTCTCAAGTTTTAGACCCAGCGGAGTATGATCAGAATAGGGAGATATCAAACTCCGAAGCTTATAGTCCGAAAAGAGCTGAAATCAATCCCCACTAGCCAAGCCCCTGTCTAATTTCTCCCGCACCCAACCTGTCGTGCCTCTACCTCTCTCCCACGTAAATTGGCTTCCTTCCCCTACTAACTCCATCAAGCCACACTCCTCTATTACCTTAGCAAACTCTCTGCTCAGAGCCGACGGGTAGAGACTGCCTCCCATCTTCTCCTCAGGGCACAGGATGCAGTTAAAGTCCCCCATTACTACCCAGGGTAATGTGGATAGTCCTGCAACCATTCGGATAAGATCCCATGACTCCTTCTGCCTCCCTCTGTCTGCATACCCATAAAAACCCACAAACCTCCAGGCCCCTTTCGACTCGTGTTTGATAGTCAGATCAATATGATGATCCGAGTATCCCTGCATGTTCATCAAGTTTTTATTGTTTTTTCATATTTTTACAATTTTTCATGTTTCTACGTCTTTTTCATTTTACCGTTTTGCACCAATTTTTCGTTCTTTTATGTGTGTTTTTTTTGAACTGGTAATTTGACAAATTTGAAAACCCTTTACCTTCATGATAATCAGATCACTCGTTTTATACCTTCCTCAATTGGATACCTTTTCCAGCTACAGACTTTAAAACTGAGTGCCAATTTTATAGGTGGGGAATTACCTTCTAGAATTGGGAAGTTACTTAATTTAATGGAATTGGATCTGAGTCGCAATTTACTTACCGGTGAGATACCTTCCTCAATTAGTTATTTAGTACAACTACGCGAATTGGATATAAGCCACAATAATCTGTCAGGCCAAATACCAAATTCAATTGTTTGCTTAGCCTATCGATATTCGATACAAGTGAATTTTGAAAATAATTCTTTCACGGATCAATTTCCAAAGTGTTTAAGCACTTACCAATCCTCAGAATGTTACTACCAAGACAATTGTTTTTCATCTAATAAGGTTTTATACGTCAAACTATGTCTTCCCATTGCCATGTTCATTGCCTTGTTCATTCTTGGATTTGTATTCCTTTATCTACGAAAGCACAAAGCCAACAAAAGTATCCAAGACGAGGCGACCATGTTAAGGAAAGATGGAGACTTGTTCTCCATATGGAACTTTGATGGAAACATCGCTTTTCAAGACATCATTGAAGCTACTCAAGACTTTGACATCAGATATTGCATTGACACTGGTGGCTATGGCAGTGTTTACAGAGCTCAACTTCCTACTGGCAAAGTTGTTGCCTTGAAGAAACTCCATCGATTGGAAGCTGAAGACCCAATCTTCGACAGATGTTTCAATAATGAGATCAGGATACTAACACAAATATGCCATAAGAACATTGTCAAGCTTTATGGATTCTGTTTGCACAAACGATGCATGTTTTTGATATATGAGTACATGGAAAGAGGTAACTTATTTTGTAAGTTGAGGAACGATGATGAAGCTGCAGAATTGGATTGGAATACAAGAGTTGAGATTGTGAAAGCAATAGCACATGCTTTAGCATATATGCATCACGATTGTAACCCACCCATTGTTCATCGCGACTTGTCAACCAACAACATCCTGTTGAACTCTGAATTGAAAGGCTTTCTATCTGATTTTGGAACGGCTAGGCTACTTCACCCTGATTCTTCCAATCAAACTATTATTGCCGGTACCTACGGTTACATTGCTCCAGGTCAACTTCTTTACATATATCATTAATCTTTTGTTCTTAATTGATTATAATGTTATATAGTTTTGATAAAGTTTCTTTTCTCATGCTCACTGCTCAGAGCTCGCCTACACCATGGTAGTGACAGAAAAGTGCGATGTATATAGTTTTGGAGTTGTAGCATTGGAAATATTAATGGGAAAACATCCAGGAGATCTCATTTCATCATCTTCTATGACCAATGTTATGCTAAGTGAAGTACTTGATGAACGTCTACCGCCTCCGAGAAGTAAAAGTGACATTCAAGATATAACAATTGTTTTTTTAATTGGATTGGCATGCTTGAATGGTAAGCCCAAGTCTAGACCGACGATGAAATGGGTGTCTCAGCAATTTCTATTAGGTAGAAGATCAATACCTTGCAAGCCTCCTCATGAAATTTCACTATGGGAGATGAAGAATTACAGCAAGCATGTAATAGGTGAAGTTTCACGGCAAGAAGGTGACCTTGATATCGAAATGTCTACATTTTCATCAAATTAATTCAATTATGTTATAGCTTTTTGTGGTGGTGGGGATGTTACATCAACATATTTAAATTTTGCCCTGCTTTGTTTTCCATTTCCAACTCAAAGTAGTAATGAAATAAACAACATCATCTATTTATTCTTCGAATGTTAAAGTTTACATTCAACAAGATCTTTTAGAAAATCACCAGAAATTTATTAAGGTTGATTCACCAAAATGGATATAAACTTTCCAAGTCAGTTGAACATACATTATAAGCAAGAAGGATGCAACAGAAGAAACAATATCATACAGAGAGTCAACTGTGTGAAAACATGAAGAAACAAGTGCTTTGTGACATTCACAAGATATCCCTTAAACAAGATGTTTCTTTATAAGAGTAACAATGATTTCTCTCTAATCTGTGTGAATTGACCATGTCTTTCTGTAGATTGCTTGCTTCTTTCTTTCTTTCTTTTTTTTTTATATTTGCAAGGAAAGTAAATCTATTAGGTAATATATTTCTCATGTCTATACATTGAGAATCTCACTTATATAATCTTTTTTGGGATCTCCTACGGAAGACTTGACTTGTCAATTGCAGATGTAGGGAGAGAAGATGACAAGAAGAGCTGATGTTCATGTACGCAATTTTCTTAGTCTTATAAGTTCATTAGTATTTTTGAGTAATTTCTATGAAATGCCCCGGACAGTTACTCTGATATTCAATGAATCTTAAGAAACTGGAGCCTTTCATTAGTGTATAAATATAAAATATATGGAAGAGTAATTAAGCATCAATAGACTAATTGTCGCCTCTTTTCATGTTTATGTTTGTGGGTGTGCATTTTATTAACCCAACAGCAATAGCTCCAAAGTGGATGGTGTTGTTCTTAGTATAACCACACCTTAACTACATCAGTTTTCTCTGTTGCTTTTCCATAGCGAAGATATTCAGGAGTCAAGTATCCCATTGTTCCAGCAGTAAGTGTCGATAACGGACTCTTTATCACGATCCATAAGCCTTGCCAATCCAAAATCACCAAGCATTACATTACTAGTCTTAATGTCTCTATGTATGACTTGCTGCTCACATTCCTGATGCAAATATGTCAATGCAGAGGCTAAACTGACAGCAATCGTTTTCCTATGAGACCAAGTTAAAAACATCCCAAACTCACGTTCTTGATATAGCATCTTATCAAGGCTTCCATAAGGCATAAACTCATACGCAAGCAACAGTTCATCCTTCTCAACACACCAACCATGTAATTGGACCAAATTTGTGTGCCTTAAACAAGCAATAATAGACCAATTCAGCTACAAAATCTTCTTTACCTTCATGTGAATGTTTTGATCTCTTTACTGCGGCAACAACACCTGAAAATCCCTATACACATTCCCAAATGAAGCTCTGCCTATAATTCTGCTGGAATGAAACCCTTTGGTGGCTGAACTCAGTTCTTTGTAATTGTGTTGTATGACATATCCAAACGTTTGAGGTATTTCTCCTGAAAGTGTGTTGTCTGACATATCCAAACTCTCTAAATTCTCCAAACCTCCCAAACTTGATGGCATTATGCCTGAGACTTGTTGTATGAGATATTTAGCAACTTGAGATTTCTCAGAGTGCCTATAGTATCAGGAATTTCTTCTGAAAGTTGATTGTTTAATAAATCTAGAAGCGTACACATACCAAGGTGCTGGTTAGGAAGATCTCGCTTCAATGCTTTCCAAATCACTTCCAAGTCAGGATAATTTACTTGGACTTCAGAAGTAGACCTTCCAAGATAAGAAATCACATTATATCATAAGTCCTGATGATAGCCAATCATTCCGTGAAGTTTGCCTATGGTAGCTGGTATATTTCCACTTAACTTGTTGTGAGAGAGGTCTAGAATTTGAATAAGAGTAAGATTTGAAGATTTCTGGAATATGCCCTTCAAAGGAGTTGTTCCTTAGATCCAGAATTTGCAGAGAGGAAATTTGAGAGAGAAAACTTGGAATTTCTCCTGTGAGATTATTGTCATGGAGGTCAAGGCATTTGAGATTCACTAAACTTGCTAGTTTTTGAGGCAGATTTCCAAAAAACTGATTTTGGCTAAGGACAAGCACGATGATCTGATCATAGAAATTTCCAGGAATCTCACCCGCAAAGTTATGGAAGGAAAGATGGAGGGTGTAAAGAGACTCAAAATCTGGGAATTGACTGCCCGAAAACCTGTTTTTTGACAAGTCAAGTGTCAACAATGATGTAAATGAGAGGGATTTGGGAATTGGTCAAGTGTCAACAATGATGCTTGACAACATAAGAGTACGCAAGCATCCAAATTCACCCATATCTAGTAAGTACCCTGAGAAATTATTCCTGGAGAGGCCAGGATTTTATAAGCAACAAGAATTGAACAAGAGAGGTGGAATTGGGCCTGAAAGCTTATTATCTGATAGATAAGAACAAAGATGTGAAAGAAAGGTTAAGTTTGATCAGCCATTCAGGGAAGGTCCCAATGAAGCCATTGTTCTTAAATCCAACTCATAAAGTTGAGAAACAAGGAATACAAATTGCTTAGAAGGAAGAAATTGGTACCTAATTTCCCTTCAATTCAATTGTACCATTGAACTTGTTTTCCGACATATCAAGGGTAACAAGGTTTGTTAGATTGGAGATCCCAGTTGCTGGAAATTCGCCTTGAATTCCATTTTGAAGAAATGTCAAAAAGGGCGAGGGTTTGTATATGAAACAGAGGGGTTTAAAACATCAGAAGTGACAACAATATCCCAATTGCAAACAACAATATCCCAATTGCAAGATACCTGTTGGAAGTGGAACTAGTATTCCCCAGCAATAACAACTTGAATCGGAGGAGGGCTTCCTTTTGACACTCCAAGGTTATTGTAACCTTGGAAAGGGGTTCATTTCAGCCATTGTTGCTTCATCTTTCCACAGCTCCATTTTTGTTTGTAGAGAAAAAGGTCAAAGTTTGTTTGTGTCTTATTATTATTTTTTTAAAGAAAGGAGAAAAGGTCAATTATCTTGTGATTTCCCAAGTGGGAAGTGGGAAATAACAAGGTAGTTGCAGGTTGTGGAATTGGATGCCTGCCTGCATATATGTTCACCTAGTACAGTAATGTTGACCGACCAAACTCCATTGAGTCCTTTACTGACCAAACTTTGAAGTTCAAAGTTTCATGTTACTTTATTTAGACTTTTCTTCAGCAGTTAATGTAGTCTTTGGGGGTTCCCTATAGAAGACTTGTTGACTTGTCTATTGCAGATGAGAAGAAGAGGTGCTGCTTATTATAAACTCATAAAGATTTTGAGCAAGTCGTGTGAAATACCCCAAGAAAACAAAAGAAATTAAGAAGATATGCCACCTCTTTTCTTGTATCTGCTTATGGCTGTGCATTTCATTAATCCAACAACAACAACTGCATCATCCAACCTTTACAATTTACAACACGAAGCTCTGCTCCAAACTGGATGGTGGTGTCCTCACATAACCAACGCTACTGACCACTGCCAATGGCCAACCATAATCTGTGATGATGATGGCATCGTCACCGATATCTATCTATATATGTGGGATGAATGCAACTCATTAGGATTGAACATTACCAAGCTCAACTTGTCTTCCTTAATTCCATCCCTCATCAGGCTCGATCTGAGTGGTACTGGACTTGGTGGGAGAATCCCATCTGAAATAGGTACGCTATCAAACCTCCAAGATCTATACTTGCAGAATAATCAACTGTAAGTCGTTGTTTTCTATCACTTGCTGATGATGATGCTGAGTCAACAAGTCAGCATTGTAAGTCGTTGTTGTTTTCTATTACAAGAATGATGCTGGGTAATCAAGTCAGCATAATTGTAAGTCAACCCGTCAGCAAGAGTAAAATCAAGAAGTCGGAATGTTGAGTTATCAAGTCAGCATGGCTGTGATCAGCATGGTACTGAGGTGATAATACAGGTCAACATGGTCTTGCTGTGTTACCACTGGTCAGTAGGTCTTACTGAGTTTGTACATTTTTTAGTAAGGATATTTTGGGTATTTTCACAACTTTGTAAAGGCTATAAAAGGTCTGGGTTGGGAAGTAGTTTCATAAGAGAGAACGAGAGATTCTTAGACTAAGTCATAAGTGTACACTGTGATAATCTGAATTGGGGATTGGGAAAACACGAGAGTTTCTGGAAAAGGAGAAACTGTTTCAATCTTGTTGTAATCTCCATTGATTAGTGAAGTTGCTGGATGTAGGCAGTTAAGCCGAACCAGAGTAAATTCTGTGTGTATTCTTTTGATTGTTGTTTCAAGATCCAATCTGTGATCTTTGTGTACTTTGTTTCTCTGTGTGGTTGATTGATCGTTCGAAGCGTAGTTCAACAATTGGTATCAGAGCTAATCAAGAACAGAGCAATGGGTTTTACAAAGATCGAGATCGAGCGTTTCAATGGTAAGGGAGATTTTGCTCTATGGAGACAGAGGATGAAGGCAATCTTGGTTCAAATGAAGGTTGCGAAGGCTCTGAAGGGCGAGAAGGAATTTCCGGCGACAATGACGAAGGAGGAGAAAGAAGATCTTCTTGAATTGGCTTACAGTACGATCGTCCTGTATCTTGGCGATAAAGTGCTAAGAGAAGTTTCGAAGGAAACCTCAGCTGCTGGGGTTTGGCTCAAGCTTGAACAGTTGTACATGACGAAGACACTCACCAATCGGGTTTATCTTAAGGGAAAGCTTTTCGGCTTCAAGATGAACGAGGACAAGCCAGTAGAAGAATATCTTGATGATTTCTCAAAGATCATAATTGACCTAGAGAACATAGAGGTAAAGATTGAAGATGAAGATCAGGCCATAATGATCTTGAATTCTTTACCCCAGTCTTTCAGTCATTTTGTTGAAACCATGAAGTACGCTAGAGAAACACTAAGTCTGGAAGAAGTTCTGATGGCGCTAAAGTCAAAACAGATTGAGGCCAACACCAACACTGAAGCTGCAGAAGGATTATTTGTTCGTGGAAGGTCTGAGAAAAAGGACTCTCACAAGCCAAAGAACAAGAACGGGAAAAAGTCCAAAACTACATCCTCAAGCAATAAAGAAGGCAAGGTCTACAAGTGTTTCCAATGCCATAAGGAAGGACACTTCAGGAAAAACTGTCCTGAGAGGAAGAAGACTCAAGGTCAGCCTAAAGATCAAGGCGAAGCCGCTGTGGTAGAAGAAGGTTATGAGAGCGCTGAGGTCCTTGCTGTCACTGATAAAGATCCAAACACTGACTGGATCTTGGACAGCGGATGTACGTTCCATATGACTCCCAACAGGACGTGGTTCGAAGACTTTCAAGAGGAAGGTGGGAGGGTTCTTCTAGGCAACAACAAGTTGTGCAAGGTACTGGGTCAAGGCTCCATTAGGCTGAAGATGTTCGATGGTCAAGAAAGGATTATGACCGGTGTGAGGTATGTGCCAGAACTGAAAAGAAATTTAATTTCTTTGGGTACGCTTGATAAACAAGGATACAATTATAGAGCCGAAGGGGGTATCATAAGGATATCTAGAGGACCTTTAATTGTTATGAAAGGTACCATGAGTAATGGCCTATACACACTCCTAGGTAGTACTGTGTTAGTCTCTACCGCAAATCTCACCGAGTCTAAAACTGATAGAACCAATCTTTGGCACCTTAGACTAGGACACGTGAGTGAAGTTGGTTTACAAGAACTTAGGAAGCAGGGTTGTCTTGGTAAAGATCACATAGGAAAGATAGATTTCTGTGAGAACTGTGTCTTAGGGAAGTCCAGTAAAGTCAAGTTTCCTAAGTCAGCAATACATAGAACCCAGGACATTCTTGAGTACATTCACTCTGACCTATGGGGGCCAACAAGAACTAAGTCTCATGGTGGGAGGACCTATTTTATGACTCTTATTGATGATTACTCTAGAAGAGTATGGGTTTATATTCTAGCTCATAAGAATGAGGCTTTGCAAACGTTCAAGGATTGGAAAGTGTTAGTGGAAAACCAAACAGGAAAGAAAATCAAAAGGTTGAGAACCGACAATGGTTTGGAGTTTCTTGACAAAGATTTCATCACTTTGTGCAAGAAGTCAGGTATAACTAAACATCATACCGTTCCTGGAACTCCACAGCAGAATGGCCTAGCAGAGAGGTATAATAGGACTATCCTAGAAAGAGTTAGGTGCATGTTAATCCAATCCAGTCTCCCTAAGTCTTTCTGGGCTGAAGCAGTGCAAACTGCGTGTTACCTAATCAATAGGTGCCCATCATCTGCTATAGGTTTTAAAACACCTATGCAAATGTGGTCTGATCACCCAGAGGATTATGAAAAACTTAGAGTGTTTGGTTGTTCAGCTTTTGCACACGTTAGACAGGGAAAATTAGAACCTCGGGCTCTAAGATGTGTTTTTATAGGCTACCCTATAGGAGTCAAGGGCTATAAGTTGTGGTGCCTAGAATCTGGTTATAAGAAATCCATAGTCAGCAGAAATGTTGTGTTCAATGAGATGGATTTTCCTTATCGGAAAAACCAAGAAAAAACTCAGTTAGAACCGAGTAGTCCTAAGTCCATTCAAAACCTTGAGAGTGTTAAGAATGAGGTGGAGCTTGAAGAAAATAGTGAAAACACCCGTAAAACCGAGCAAGAAGTCAGTGATGGTAATGATACTGAGTCCAGTCAAAGCTATAGACTTGTTAGAGACCGTGAAAGAAGAGTCCCTAGGGCCCCGGTTAGATATGGTTTTGAGGACCTTGTAGCTTATGCATTTAGTGTTGCTAAGGAAGTACAAGAGTCTGAACCTGTAACCTATAGGGAAGCTGTGAATTCGGTTGACAAGGAACAGTGGCTTAACGCTATGAAGGATGAGATAAAATCCCTTGATAAAAATGAAACTTGGATTTTGGTAGATAAACCTTTTGATAAGAAGTTGGTCGGTTCAAGGTGGGTGTTTAAAAGAAAGGAAGGGATACCTGGTGTAGAGGAACCTAGGTTTAAAGCTAGGTTGGTGGCCAAAGGGTTTACTCAACAGGAAGGTATAGACTTTAATGAAATCTATTCACCGGTTGTTAAACATAGGTCTATCAGGATTATTCTCTCTCTTGTAGCTCGTTTTGATCTAGAATTAGAACAGTTAGATGTCAAAACAGCTTTTCTTCATGGAAACCTGGATGAGGTCATATATATGCAACAACCAGAGGGTTTTGAAATAGGAGATAAAGACCAGCGGGTATGTTTGCTTAAGAGGTCTCTATATGGTCTGAAACAGTCCCCTAGACAGTGGTACATGAAGTTCGATGAGTTTATGATAAGTCAGGACTTTCATAGGTCTAGTTATGACTGGTGTGTGTATAGTAGAGACCTTAGTGATGGCTCTAAGATTTATCTCTTGTTATATGTTGATGACATGCTTATAGCTTGTCAAAACAAAGCAGCCATAAATCAGTTAAAGGCACAACTAAACACACGGTTTGAGATGAAGGATCTCGGGTCAGCACGGAAAATTTTAGGGATGCAAATTTCTCGAGACAGAGGAAGAAAGAAGCTATTCCTAAGTCAGTCAGTTTATCTGAGCAAACTGTTAGAACGTTTTGGTATGACGAATTCAAAGGCCGTTCTCACTCCACTTGCAAGTCACTTCAAGCTGAGCAGTAAGCAAAGTCCTCAAACTGATGAGGAAAAGGAAGACATGGAGAGGGTGCCATATTCGAGTGTTGTAGGCTGTCTAATGTATGCGATGGTCTGTACACGTCCAGATTTGGCTCATGCTGTGAGTCTCATCAGCAGGTTCATGGCAAATCCAGGAAGAGCTCATTGGTCAGCGGTGAAGTGGGTGCTGAGGTATGTCAAAGGCTCATTGAGTAAAGGTTTGAGTTATGGTGGAGCTGAAGCCCTAGTGGATGATGTAGCAGGTTTTGTTGATTCTGATTATGCTGGTAGCATTGACACCAGAAAATCCCAAACCGGGTACGTATTCACTGTGTTTGGAACTGCAATAAGTTGGAGGGCAAGTCTACAGTCAGTTGTGACTTTGTCAACAACCGAAGCTGAGTTTATTGCTGTTACAGAGGCAGTAAAAGAAGCTATGTGGCTGAGAGGAGTCTTAACGGAACTTGGAGTGACACAGATTGATGGTTTGAAGATTTACTGTGATAGCCAAGGAGCTATACATCTGTCAAAACATCAAGTTTTTCACGAGCAATCCAAACACATAGATGTGAGAATGCATTTCGTCAGGGATGTGATTAGCACTGGTACTGTTCAGGTGGTGAAAGTGGGAACTGAGGATAACCCAGCCGACATGCTGACCAAATCTGTTTCAAGTAATAAATTTGAACATTGCTTGAAACTGGTTAGGATGGTCAGTGGTCCTTGAGTGTATTTTCTTCACTAGTTGATGGAGTGAATAGAAAGACAAGGTGGAGATTGTAAGTCGTTGTTTTCTATCACTTGCTGATGATGATGCTGAGTCAACAAGTCAGCATTGTAAGTCGTTGTTGTTTTCTATTACAAGAATGATGCTGGGTAATCAAGTCAGCATAATTGTAAGTCAACCCGTCAGCAAGAGTAAAATCAAGAAGTCGGAATGCTGAGTTATCAAGTCAGCATGGCTGTGGTCAGCATGGTACTGAGGTGATAATACAGGTCAACATGGTCTTGCTGTGTTACCACTGGTCAGTAGGTCTTGCTGAGTTTGTACATTTTTTAGTAAGGATATTTTGGGTATTTTCACAACTTTGTAAAGGCTATAAAAGGTCTGGGGTGGGAAGTAGTTTCATAAGAGAGAACGAGAGATTCTTAGACTAAGTCATAAGTGTACACTGTGATAATCTGAATTGGGGATTGGGAAAACACGAGAGTTTTTGGAAAAGGAGAAACTGTTTCAATCTTGTTGTAATTTCCATTGATTAGTGAAGTTGCTGGATGTAGGCAGTTAAGCCGAACCAGGGTAAATTCTGTGTGTATTCTTTTGATTGTTGTTTCAAGATCCAATCTGTGATCTTTGTGTACTTTGTTTCTCTGTGTGGTTGATTGATCGTTCGAAGCGTAGTTCAACATCAACTAACTGGTTCCATTCCTGAAGCTCTACGGAATCTAACTTACCTACGCTCTTTGATTCTTAGTTCCAATAAGTTGAGTGGTCAAATACCTTCTTGGATTGGTCTTTTACCCAATCTACAACAGCTAGACCTCAGCAAGAATGGATTTCAAGGTGTTATTCCTTCTTCCCTTTCTCTCTTATCTAACTTAACCCATCTATACCTCTCTAGAAATTTGTTGGTTGGCACCATCCCTTTTTCTATTGTTAATTTTACTCAATTGGAATACTTGGACCTTTCTCGCAACTACTTGGATGGACCTATGCCACCGGAAGTTGGAAATTTGATGAGCCTCCAAAGTTTAGTTATGTCTCATAATAATCTCAATGGATCTATCCCTTCCACCATTGGTCTCTTATCCAACTTATCCCTTCTAGACCTCTCTAGTAATTTGTTTGAAGACTCCATCCCTTTTTCTATTGCTAATTTGACTCAATTGGAATACTTGGACCTTTCTCGCAACCACTTGGATGGCATTATCCCTTCCCAAATTGGAAATTTGAAGGTCCTCAGTGATTTAGATGTCTTATAATAATCTCATCGGATCAATACCTTCTTCAATTGGTAAATTGATAAATTTGAAAACCCTTTACCTTAATGATAACCATATCACTGGTTTTATCCCTTCCGAAATGGGATACCTTTTTGAGCTATGGACGTTAAACTTGAGTACCAACTTCATAGGTGGGGAATTACCTCCTACAATAGGAAACTTAGTTCTTTTAATGCAATTGGATTTGAGCTGGAATTCCATTAGTGGTGAGATACCTTCCTCTATTGGAAATTTAGTACTGTTGAATTTCTTGGATATCAGCAACAATAATATGTCAGGACAAATACCAAACTCATTTGCTTGCTTAGCGGATCAATCTTGGAGACAGGTGAATTTTGAAAATAATTATTTCACGGATCAATTTCCAAAATGTTCAAGGTCTAACCAATCCTCAAAGTGCTACGATCAAGACACTTGCTCTTCTTTTAATAAGATTTTCTACATCAAACTATGCATTCCCATTGCATTGTTCATTGCCTTGTTCGTTCTTGGGTTTCTATTCCTTTATCTACGAAAGCACAATGCCAAGAAGGGTACCCAAGATGAGGCTACGATGTTAAGGAACGAGGGTGACTTATTCTCCATATGGAACTTTGATGGAAACATCGCTTTTCAAGACATCATTCAAGCTACTCAAGACTTTGACATCAAATATTGCATTGGCACTGGTGGCTATGGCAGTGTTTACAGAGCTCAACTTCCTACTGGCAAAGTTGTTGCCTTGAAGAAACTTCATCGATTGGAAGCTGAGGACCCAATCTTCGACAGATGTTTCAAAAATGAGATCAGGATGCTAACACAAATACGGCATAGGAACGTTGTCAAGCTTTATGGATTCTGTTTGCACAAACGATGCATGTTTTTGATATACGAGTACATGGAAAGAGGTAACCTATTTTGTGTGTTGAGGAACGATGATGAAGCTGCAGAATTGGATTGGAATACAAGAGTTGAGATTGTGAAAGCAATAGCACATGCTTTAGCATATATGCATCACGACTGTAACCCACCCATTGTTCATAGAGACTTGTCAACCAACAACATCCTGTTGAACTCTGAATTGAAGGGCTTTGTATCTGATTTTGGGACAGCTAGGCTACTTCACCCTGATTCTTCCAATCAAACTCTTATTGCCGGTACCTACGGTTATATTGCTCCAGGTCAACCTCTTTACATATATCATCAAACTTTTATTGTTAATATAATATGGTAGGATAGGTTCTTTCTAATTGATTCTAATGTTATATAGTCTGATCAAGTTTCTTTTTTTTGTGCTCAGAGCTCGCCTACACCATGGTAGTGACAGAAAAGTGTGATATATATAGTTTTGGAGTTGTAACATTGGAAATATTAATGGGAAAACATCCAGGAGATCTCATTTCATCATCTTCTATGACCAATGTTATGCTAAATGAAGTACTGGATGAACATCTACCGCCTCCCAGAACTAAAAGTGTGATTGAAGATATAATATCTGTTACAATAATCGGACTAGCTTGCTTAAATGATCAGCCAAAGTGTCGACCAACAATGAAATGGGTGTCTCAACAGTTTCTATCTCGTAGAAGACCATTAATGCCCTGCAGGCCTCCTCATGAAATTTCTCTAATGGAGCTCAAGGATTACAGCAAGCATGTAATAAGCGAAGTTTCATGCCAACAAGGTGAACTTGATGTTTAATTAAACTATGTTGTATCTTTCTGTCACTTAAGCATTAAAATTCCCATCCATCATTACATTACTAGTCTTTATGTCTCTATGTATGGCTTCCTGCTCACATTCCTGATGCAAATTTGTCAATCCAGATGCTAAACCGACAGCAATCTTTTTCCGATGAGACAAAGTTAATAACGTTCTTGATATAGCATCTTATCAATTTTTTGAACCATGAGGCATAAACTCAACATACAAGCAACAGTGCATCCTTCTCAACACCCCATCTTGTATTGTAATTGAACCAAATTTTTTGTGCCTTAAACAATTAATAATAGACAATTCAGCTACACAATCTGATGTACCTTCATGTGAATGTTTTGATCTCTTTACTACTGCAACATGGCCTGAAAAATCCAAAGTGAGCTCTACACACATTCCCAAATGAACCTCTGCCTATAATTCTGCTGGAATGAAACCCTTTGGTGGCTGAACTCAATTCTTTGTAATTGTATTACTTTGGCCCTGTCACCAGCTCTGCTTTAAGGCTCTTCACTACTTGGATTTTCTGCCACTTTTTTGATAGAAAAATACCCAAATACCACCAAGAACACACAAAAGAAAGCTGGACCATCAATCCCAAGACCCAAGACAAGCACTTTGTTATGCTTATCGTTAGACCTCGAAATCGGAATAGTTGGCATCATTACTGTTTCAGGACATATCAGATACATTATGTGGATGAACTTTCGGCCTTAAGGAAGGAAATCCATGTTCAAATATTAACCTAATGATTTTTGCTCTCTTCTTTGGATCTACTTTGAGGAGTTCTTCTTCCTCATCCAGTTGGATTAGGTTTACTCTATTATTATTTTTTATTGTATTTTCTTTTTAGTGAGTGTTTATATATTTCGTTAGATCTCTTTATCCTTTTGAATTGTTTCTACTCTTTATGATTATGCTATTTATAGCATTTTTCGGATTTAGCAAGAACGAAACGATTTATTTTATACGTAGATCAATATATCTGCGTGGTTGCAACAAAAGAAATGACTCATATTCGAATGTTCGGAATGGCCTAAATGATGAAGATTCGATTGCAGTTGATTTTCTGCGGATTAGGATTTCAATGAAGTATATGTGTTATTGTTTTTATTATGGATTTTATTGCTCTTTGTAGTCGTTTTCGTCCCATTGTGGATTTTGTAATGTTTTTTTACCTTTTTTCGTTTGTTGTTTTACTTGTTCTTTTCGTATCTAACGAAGATATATACATTTTCATAAAAAAAAAATCAATTATCTGCCTTATATTATCGAAAATTTGAAAAAATTAGTTTCACTGTTATTTCATTGTCATCTCGGATCAACCAAATAAATTTGTTGATAAATTGTAGTAGTACATTTTTAATTGGTTATTTATAACTATATTCGATATTGTTAATGTTTAGAAAGTACATAGGATAGTCAAACCAGTTTTTTTTTTTTTAAAAAAATTTGTTAAAATGCGGCTAAAATTGAATCTTGTTTGGAAACGTTAGGGTTTCATATGCTATGATTAAATCTGCACTTCCCCAAAAACAATAAGTTTAAATTTGGCATTTGTCCCCTAACAGTATTAATTGATTCTCTGTTTGTGTTACAGGAATTACACAAATATAAATAGTAACAACGAATAGAATCCAGCGGCGAACCGAACCCAGGACTCGCGGGAGTCCGGCCCCTACGGTCGTCGGCTCCACTCCTAAATAGTATTGGTTCGGTGTTAACAATTCCACTAATTTTAGTTTATTGTGGTGTATTTTACAGTATTATCTCAGTATTTTAATAAGATAGTTGGGTTGGTTTAAGCACTTTTTTTTTTTAATATGTCATTATCTATTTGAATTTTCTTTTCTAAATAACTATGTTATTATTATTATCATAAATACATGTTATATATTTAATTAGAATGGAACAAGTTAATTAATTATTAGTTTAATACATCATTTTCTCTCTAAATTTATTCAAAATAGTTGATTAGCCTCTTGAACTTTCAAAGTCTCTCGATAGTCCCATCAACTTGTATAAAATGTTCCGCAAAATATAATCAATTGATCACTTGGTTGTAAAAAAGTAAGTTAAATGCGAAAAATGTATTGCACGCGTCTTAAAAAAAAAGTAAAACGACCAAGATCGGGAGTATGCGGTTCTAATATTAGAGAAGACAGATTTTATAGTTGAGCAAGTAATAACTTCCTTTTTAATCTATTTTTGAATTATGTAATAACATTCTAAAATGCGTGCAATACATCTTCGCATGTAACTTACTTTTTTTTGCAACAGGTGATCAATTGATTATATTTTGTACAAGTTTAAGAGGCTACCTAAACATTTTATACAAGTTGAGGGACAAGTAAATTACACTAATGATACCTGAATTATACCTCATTTCATATTTTGGTACCTGAATTACATTTTGTCCCAAAAATATACTCCAAATAAAAGTGACTGGACATTGTAGTAGTTTTTCCGGTTTATGTTCAGTCGACGACTGTTTGACCATTTCTAATAAAAAAAGAGTGGGATCCACCTAACACCCAAAAGTTTAAAATACCTAAATACCCTTAATTATTTATTGCACAAAAGTTAAAAAATAACTACAGACCAGAAATATCTTTCTCTCTCTCCCTCTTCGGTTTCTCTCTCTTTTGTTTATCTCTCTATCATCTTTGGTGCGCTTTGAAGTGGAGCCAATTCGCTTCGGAGACCCAGAACCATGCCGGATTTGACATAATAGACGACTTTGTCTACGACGAATTTCTTGAGATCGTCTTGGGTGAGAACTGGAGCAGATTGGGATTAGATGGAGAAAGGCTTGCCGAAAAAGTGAAAACGAAGGGAACGAGCGGGAATGTTGGAGGAGAAGAAGGCATTGCAGTAGAGAGAAGAGGATGAAGAGGAAAATAAGGTTGAAGGATTAGAAACGAAAGATGAGATTTTTGTCCGTAATTTTGTAATTGATTGGTATTACGTTGTAGTGATCAGAAACTTCTCTAAATGCAGTTCATTGCAAACCCACCCTATCTTTTTAATTATTGACTCCACTTCTGCTGAGCCTCATGGAAGTCCAACCAGTGCATCTCTAGCTTCATCATAACAACTTAAAGCAATAGAAAGATTTTGATAAAAAAAAATTAGAGATCTGAACGAAGATTGAAAAAATTATTTCCAATTTCGTAACAATTCGTCCAACCATCTTCTTCTTCTTCTTTCGAAAATAAAAAAGAGAAACAAAATTAAAAATAGAGATTTTTAGATGCAAACCTTTAACCAATTAATTGTTCCAATCACTGGTTAAAGAAAAGCATAAAAGACATGGATTGAGTTAGAGAAATGAAATAATGGCCAAGATGAAATGGAACAGACTCTCCATCTTAATTCTTCGAAGAGAGAGAAAGAGAGAGATCGGAAGAGAGAGAAAGTTGGAGAGATAAACAGATTGGAAGAGAGATAAGTTTAACATTTTTGGAATTAATTAGAGGGTAATCTAGTAATTTTATGTTAGTTAGTGCATATTGGACCCCGATTATTTGTTAAAAATTGGTCAAACTAGCGTTCACCCGTCATTAACCGGTTTAGTGTATTAAATTGTCCAGTCACCTTTACTTGAGATATATTTTTGAGACAAAATGTAATTTAGGTATCAAAATATGAAATGAAGTATAGTTCAGGTACCATTGGTGTAATTTACTCTTGAGGGGCTATCGAAACACTTTAAAAGTTAAGGGGGTTAATCAATTTGGACAAATTCAGAGAGCAAATGATTAAATCTTAATTGTTAATTAATTAACAAAGAGTGATTAATTGATTGTTTATCATGTAACAAGTTAATTAATTTGGTTATGGTTAATTAATTAAATTTCTAAATTTAATTAATTAATCAATTGATTAATTAGATTACATAGGATAAATTATTAATTGAACCAAAGTATAATTTAATTCTGTACAGCTTTAATAATAGTTGTAGGATAATTGAATTAGAACTAATTGATTCTAATTGAATTAAGGGAAAAGTACAAAAATAAATCTTGTGGTTACACCTGTTTTCGAATACACCCATGTGGTTTAAAAGTTTGCAGAATGGTACATTGAGGTTTATTCCATTAGCAAACACATACCAAATTGACTAACGGTGTTAAAAGTCAAAGGTAAAAGATTTAATTTAATCTTTATATTTATTTATTTTATAAATTAACCCCCTTATTATCTAATTATCATAAACCAACCCCAAAATAAAAAATAAAAATCAATTATACCATTTTCTCCATCTCTTTAATTTCTTTTTTTTTTCTTTTTCTCTCTCTTCTCTCTTAATTTTTCTCTCTCTAAAATCAATTGAACTACCAAACAAACAACTCATTATTCCACCCTTACACATATCATCCCCATCTTTGCAATTTTCATTTCATCGCTGAAAAAAAGCAAATACCAAACATTAATCCCTCAATTGCGGATCGCCGATCAAATTTCACCACTCTTCACCGTCTAACATCTTTCCGATCAATTTCAACCATGAACAACAACTCCAATTCCACCGCCAATAAGCGCCGCCACAAGCGTTGCAACGACGACGATGACGAAGACCCCGAGGTTTGGGCAACCTTCAACACCACTTTCCGGCAGGCTCGATCGGTGCTTGACCGTAACAGGATTTGATCCAACAAGTGAACGAAAATCACCAGTCGAGAGTCCCCGATAATATGGTAGCATCTAATATACACCATGGCTAGAATTGCCATTGGAAAAGAAGTTAGTTTCAGAAAAATTTACTGATAAAGCTTGCAGGACAGTCCGAATTTGATTACGAAAAACAAATTCTTAATCGAAACTCTGATTTCTTCTTTAGATTCTTAATCGAAACTTGTGGCAACTTTGATAAAAAAAAATACTGAAAAACAGATAAGAAAAAAGGACCGATCAAATCGAGGAAGACGAAGATTATCCAGAGCTTCACTCAACTGCTGAAGCTCTAAATTTGATTACGAAATTGCCAAAATTAAGCAAAACTGAGGGAATTACTAATTAAAAAGGGAAGAACTAAATGATGAAAATTAAAGGGGTAATTAATAGGAAGAGAAGAGAGAACTGACGAAGATCGTTTTTTTCCAAGATTGAAGAACTGAAGATATTTCAAGAGAGATGTGGAGGAAGGTTTAATTGAATTTTATTTTTTATTTATGATAATTAGATAATAAATTAACTCTTTTACCTTTGACTTTTAACACCGTTAGTCAATTTGGTATGTGTTTGCTAACGGAATGAACCTTAATGTACCATTTTGTAAACTTTTAAACCACATGGGTGTTGTTCGAAAACAGGTGTAACCACGAGGTTTATTTTTGTACTTATCATCAAAAAAATATAATCTATAGGGTTATATTTATGATTAGGGATCAGGAAAAGGCTAATTAGAAATTAACCATTTAACCTAAACCTAATTGGAAGATGTATTTAAGGCCTAGGTTAAAAGAATTAACTATCCAAGCCTCCACAACTAAGAAAATTCGGCCCGCTATTGTCCTTGGTGTTCTTCGCATTCCATATTGATTTCGGCTAGCACCAATTCAGTTCTGATACGGTTGGTGCACGAGACCTTTGGAGATTCACACGACTTCATCTCTAGAAGAAACTAAACCCGTGAGTTCCTATCTTTGTTTTTAAAATTGTTTTTGAGGTTCAATCTGTGGTAGTCTAACACGGTTCTTTACTGGATTATAGAAAGGTTTAACGATAGCATTCCGTTGCACTTCGTTGATTTTCGATGATTAATCCCCAACAGGGTCGTCGGTTGAATTAAAACTTCCACCAACATAAAAGGTATGCCAAGATCGGCTTGAACAACTTTGGAATGGTGACATGATACTTAAGGTTGCGGAAATCGAAGCATTGAAATGGCAGCACATTGGTTTACTTGTTCATGAGGAGGATCACTGGTGGCAATGCACCAAAGTTGTGTGGCTTTAAGAGGGTGACCTAAATACCTGGTTTTTTTCACTCTTTTACGAATGGGAGACGGAAGCAAAATCTTATCACTCACCTACAAGACTCAAATGGAACTTGGGTTTCTGATGCTCCAGTTGGGACAGATTGCAATAACATACTTCACAGATATCTTCTCGATTACTAACAGTCATCGGCAGCCAGTTGTTAGCCTCATGCAGCCACGAGTTACAGACAAGGATAATGAATTGGTACTTGTGCCATTTACACATGTGGAATTCCGGACAACCTTATTTGCGATGCACCCAGACCTGATGACTCTAATCTTAGTTTTTTTTCAAAAATTCTGGGATGTCATAGGTACTGGCATATTTAATACAAGTTGCACATGGTTCGAATTAGGTACTTTCCCTTATGGTCTAAACAATACAATTATCACTTTAATCCCTAAGTGTAATGATCCTTGCCCTATGAAAGACCTGCACCCTATTGCATTATATAATGTTCCGATCCATATCATTTCAAAGGTTTTAGCTACCAAATTACAATGACTTTTACCATTCATTATTTCTGAGACCCGATCTGCCTTTCTCAAAGGTCGGTCTATACATGATAATGTTTTGATTGCCTTTGAACTTATACATAATATGAAAATATCAATAAAAAAGGGAGATGTAGCTTTAAAAATTGATATTAGTAAAGCATGTGATCGTGTTAATTGGAACTACTTTAGAGAGATTACGATGAAATTGGGATTTGTAGAGAGATGGGTTAATCTTATAATGATGTGTGTAACGTTGGCATAGTATATGATCTAAGTCAATAGTCAGTTGGTCGGTCCCATTAATCAAAAGCATGGTCTACGGTAGAGGGACCCGCTCTCACCGTACTTATTTTTACTTTGTGTGGAGGGCCTTTTTACTTTGCTTGTTGATGCAGAGTGGAGGAATTTAATACATGGATGTCGAGTTGGTAGGGGAACACCACCAATTTCACATCTATTGTTTGCTGATGATGCTTTTCTTTTCTTTCAGACTGACATGTTGAAAGTCAAGTGCTGAAGAAAGTACTACTCACTTATGAGCAGGCTTCAGGCCAAGCAATTAATTTTGCTAAATCTGGTATATTATGTAGTAGTTATGTGGCCCATGAATTAGCAGATGCAGTTTCAGCTATTTTAGGAGTTACAAATCCTATTGCTACAGGTCGTAACTTGGGCCTACCTTCATTGGTTGGGAGGAAGAAAAAGTCATCTTATCTCAATTTAAAGACGTGTAATGGTAGAAATTGCATAAATGGAGAGGTGGACATTTATCCAAAGCAGGGAGGGTTACTCTAGTTAGAGCAACAAGACAGACAATTCTGATTTACTTTATGAGTGTTTTTTTATTGCCAATCTCTACTGCAGATGAATTACAAAAAATGTTAAATTCCTTTTGGTGGGGTAATAAACCTATTGAATAGAGAGGTTTGAGTTGGCTATCATGGGAAAAATTGTGATTTCCTAAGCATTGTGGAGGTCTGAACTTTAGGAACTTCACTGCTTTTAATTTGGCCATGCTGGAAAACAGGATGGAGGCTTATGTTGAATCCTACTTCTCTTATCAGTCGAGTTTTCAAAGTTAAATACTACCCAAAAGGGGATTTTCTGAATGCGCGTCACCTAGTTACATATGGAGAAGTATATGGAGTTCCCAGCTGGTTATAAAAGAAGGTATTTGGTGGAAGATAAGGGATGGATAGTCCATTAATTTTTGGAAGGACACATGGTTATGTGAAACGAAACAAGTTCGTATTCAAACTCCGATGCTGGAAGGATTGGAAGAATTGAAGGTATATGACTAATTTATTCCAAATTCATTGGATTGGGATGTGGAGTTATTGTCTGAATTATTTCAACTACGGGACATCACAACGATGCTCCGATTACCACCATTGTGGGAAGGTCGAAAGGATGTCTGGTTGTAGCGAGAATCAGTGTCTGGCATTTACACAGTCCATAGTGCATATAAACTTGTAGTATCCATGGAGACATCGTCGCAACAACATATTCTAGGAGCTTGGACTGAATTATGGAAAATGGATGTATCGCTGAAAAGTCAGGTATTTTGCGTGGAATTTGGCTTAAAATGTGCTACCAATACGACATAGTTTAGTTAGATGTGGACTGAACATCAACAATAGATGTGTATTCTATCATAGGGACCTCGAGGATAATTGGAACCCATTTCTATGGCGGGAAAACATGGCAGGAGGCCAATTTATTTCCGCGGAGTAGAGCAGCAACACGAGCAGCACCAAGCTTTCCATAGCTATTTTTTACATTGCTAACCTCTTTTAACAAAGTTGATGCAGGTCAATTTCTGATGTTGCTATGGAGTATTTGGAGGGCTCGCAACGAACGACTATGGAAGAATATTGAGACCCCAGTGCGACAGATATGCTACATGGCGAAAGACATTCTCTATGACTGAACGCAATTGCGTGTGGCGATAATGAGGGGACCAACTTCGGGATTGTTGTGCCGTTAATGGCATCCACCCCCTCCTAATTTCCTGACATGCCATACGGATGCGACGGTGTTCGTAAATTTTACACTTGCTGGAATTGGGGGCAGTTCTTCGTGATTTGGCAGGCAGAATTGTCACCGGTAGAACGGACCAAGTGCATGGCATGCCGTTGATGAAGGAGATCGAGGCGCTATCCTTGCTCAAAGAGGTGGAATAAGTGACACAATGTGAACTTTTGTAGGTAATTTTCCAAACCGATGCCAAACTGGTAGCTGATGCACTTACAGTACCCACCGATGACATCTCTGAGTTGGCGATATTATTGCCCGCTATCAAGCACTGCTTGTTGGTCCCTTATGACGTAACAAGTTAGTTACAAGGGGGTGATAGGAAGTATTTAAAATTTTGGTACGTTAAGGTTGACTTCTTTTTAAATAAAAAGGATTACACAGCGCGCTGAGTGAATTTAAGACACTAGCTTAGTCAATTTGTGACTAAGTCAGCTTCTTTCCTTGAGTCAGGATATAGCACTTGAGTCTATTCCTGAACTCAGACACTCAATGCACACAACTCAGCGTGACCTCTTTACTTAGTCAGTTTTCGAGCAAGTAAAATATATCAAAGGAGTTTAAAGGTTAGAAAGATATTACTCAGCAGATTTATCCAGGTTCGGGCTCTATGCCTACGTCCTGTCCCCGGAATACGTTCCGAGCTTTCGAATTCTCTACTGAGCTCTTTAAAGGTAGAGCACCAAACCTTTTACAACTAGAAGCTGAGTATAACAAGAGTACCTTCCTCTATACCTCTACTCACTCCTATTCTACCGCTGAGTACTATAACCGAGTACTCAGCCTCTCCTTTCGATACTTCTAGAAATGATAATAAGATTGTCCTAAACAACGACTGCTAAGACACTTTAGATGATTGGAAATCACTCTATACTTTTACACAAAATATGGAAATTGGTGTAAGGTATTTACTTTGCTTTTCTCACAGAATCTTCGAGTATGAAATTGGTCAGCGTTTTGACGACTTGAAGTTCTGTGTTGATTGAAGCATATGGATGGCCTTTATATAGTGACACTTGAGGCACCTGGTCATTTCGAATTTCGAAATAACCGTTGGAGGGAAACGGCTTCCTGTCGTTGTCACTCTGAGCGTGCTCAGCGTTGTTGGCCAATAGAATTCTTGCATCTTCTGTCTTCGTCAGTCTTCGGCAGAATGTTTCGCCATTTATGGAAAAGTCCACGGGACAGCTTTCGTGCCTTCTGAATCTTTCCCAAAGTAGAAATACTTTGTCTAGAAGTTGAACATTTCCTGCCGCTGTCCATACTGCTTTGACGTCCAACTCATCAGCTTCTCCTTGAAGCTTTTGCCACGAAGGCTTCCAGATCCTTCTCTTGCTGAGTCGTCGTTTTGGTTGATACGGCTTCGTTTTGAACTTCTAAGCCGAATGGTGTTGATGTGTTGACTTGGGCTTTGGGCTTTTTAATCTTAATGTCTTATACACAATTAAACTCAACATTGAACAAACACATTAGTGTAAATAAATCAAAGCATTATAAATTTAATGTGTTAGAATATTTTTATCATTACTTAAATAATTTTGTCAAATCAAAATCATGTGGAAAGGTGTTTCAACAAACTCCCCCATTTTGATGTTGGCAAAAATATTCAGTCGAAGAACTCAGTGTTGAGCTCCCCCATGATAGTTGACCTTATTTTATCAAATAACTCCCCCGTAAGGGTTGAGCTACCGACTTAGTTTTACTCTAAACATTTCAAGGTTTAATTGAGTAAGTCTAAGGTCAGTTTTCAGAGATAGGTCAGCTCATGGAACATATTCTATTTAACTCAGTTTTACGCGGAAGGTTTAAATATCTGAGAGCGCTGAGTAAAATTTGTTCAATGAGTTTTAGTTAAGTGGACATATAAAAAGTGGTCAACATGCATGTTCAACACAGCAAACATATCATCAATTGATATAGACAGTCAAGCACAGTTGATTTAATGAAGATGCGTTTTAACAAATTATATCAAACACTTAAGTAGGCATCGCATAAGAGTAGTCAGTGTGAAATGATAAAGATGCATATAATTTGTTTCAAGTTTAAAGTCAGCACAACACAAAAGGAACACAGATAAAAGGGTTTAAAAACAAAAGCTATTCTAGACAATACAAGTTAAGCTATTTTTGTTTGCCCTTGCCCTTGTGTTGCTGACTGACTGAAGCTTGCTGAGTTCTTGGGGCTTGTTCTTTCTCCCCCATTTTGCCATCATCAGGTTTGGGAATGAAGATTGAGTCATTGGCAGCTTGAGTGAGACGCTGAGAAAATGCCTTTTAGCTTTTTCGTGCTTTCATTTATTCCGTCGAAGATTGGAACGCCATCATCGATAATGGCTCGAGGAATACAGATAGATGCAGCACTCAGCATGCTTAAAACAACGGCTTAAGACTTGCCGATCCAGTGCATGTTGTCAGTGAGTATTGCAAAAGCTTGATGAAACATTTTTAGCAGAGATGAATCATAATACTCACGTTGACCCTGGATTTTGCGCACATCACTATAGATTGCACGAGAATACTTCAGAATCTCGTTCATTTTAAGCTCATCAGTGGCTATCTCTTGCCTATTTAAGTTCAGCAGACGCACAACCTCAGAAATTTGCTCAATGGAGCATTGGGAGGAAGTGGAAAGCTGGTGATTTGTTTTCTCTTGCTCAGTGTGAAGTTGGCGAAAGAGATGTTGGACTTCGGCAGAGGTGGCATATGCTGAGTTCGAAGCTGACAGTTGATGAAACTCCTGTTGTAGAGAATTCATATGGTTTACAATGGTCAGCTGGAGTTCGGCCAGTTTCAGTATAGAGTCCTGTCGGGGCTGTTGAGATTGCAGTGTAGTTATAACACTCAGAAGGTCCTTCATACCTTTAATCTCGGTGAGAGGCTGAGTGATAGATGAGAATGAAGTTGTCTCAACAGAACTGGATTCAGCGGCATTGGTACTTGATTTTCGGAGGTCCTAGATGAGAGCTTGAGCTGAGTCAACAATTCGTCTACCAGACTCAAAGGCAATGTTGTAATTAAATGATCCATCCAGTGTTGGCCCAGATGCCGGAAGTGGAGTAGAACCAGTTAGAGGCAGTGTTTGGTTCTGCTCGACATTGGAAACCCCAGCATGGTTAGTGGAAACTGACTTAATCTGATTTTGCTCATTTACTTGGGGAAGTGGAGGATCGGCAGAAAGAGTTCCTTGCACGGTGTCAGGCTGAAGCTGACTTGGTGATGGAATTTGAGGAAGTTCAGCATCCACCTGGGTAGGAAATTCCTTATCTTGCTCAACAGTTTGAGGAGCGGAATCTTTGAGCAATTGCTCGGCATTGCTTGGATTTGCGGAGGCATTTAAGGCGGCATGTTCCTTTGGAGAAACAGAGGCTTGATTTTCTAAGTGCCCTTGGTCAGACTCAGGAGGGTTGGAGAAGTATTTGAGATGTACCTCAGTAAGGTCAGTGATCTCTTCTCTCAGCAGGGAGTCTCCCATTAGGTCAATGACCGGTTTTCGAACGGTGCTCTTCTTTCTGAGTCTTTTAAGCTTTGGAGGAGTGGGGTCACAAGGAATGGACTCAATAGAGTCATTAGGTGAGGTTTCCCGTTGAACAGCGGGAGTAGCTACTGTGTGCCCAGTTTCTTCTTCTTCTACTAACTCAGTGTAGATTGGTTAAACCTGTTCATCCTCAGCTGTTTCTTCAGTGTCATCCTGACCACTGTCTTCCTCGTCAGACTCATCATCCAGTTCTTCTTCTTCAAACTGGTCATCCAACACTTCCTCATCAAGCTGACCACCTACTTGGTCTTGGTCGTGTTCTTCCTCATCTTATGGCTCAGTGTCACAGCCTTGACTATGAACATAGTGTGAGTTAGGAGGAACAACTATATTGGTCGGTAGAGCATTGATGGGTCTTAACTCAAAATTGAGCTTCTTCTTCTTGCTCAGCGGTTGCTCTTCAATTTCGTCCCTTTCCTCTGTCTCAGGCTCAGCTTCCCTAGGTCGTTTCGAAGCTGATCTAGATCCACCCAGACTTTGCTGAGTTAGCGGTTTTGTTCCTTTACACACAACCTTGATCCTCTTTGGGGTAGAGGTAGCTCCTTTGGAGGTGCTTTGCACATCTTTCCTCTTTCTTTGTGTTCTGCCCTTCTTAGGCACTGTCCCTTCAGCGTTTTGGATAGCTTCCCCTTTTCCCTCCTTCGGCATAATTGGTAGGTCGTATGCCAATCCAAATAGGGCAGAAGCAGTAATTTCGGTTCCTTGAACTCGAATTTCCGAAATTGTGTCCACTTTGTGATCCAGAAGGATTCGTGTGATGAAGGAGCCCATTCTAAGGGTTCCTGTACTTCGAAGAAACCCACCGATGATGAAGACAGGCATATTAATCGGCGTGTAGATCAGCATGTGCCATATGAAGCACTGCTCGAAGTTGGTTGCTGAGTTGGTGCAGTTAATTTTGGGGTGGAGGAAATTTGTTAGTATGTAATGAGCCATCTTTTGATGCTGACCCATGGAAGTACTAGAAATTTCACCTACATGATCCTTAGGTTTGCAGAAGGTCTTAACGTAGGTGACTTTGTCATGATCACCTGACTTACGAAGTATAGCCCCTTCGTTTTTCAGCTTGAACAGTGAGGCTAGGTACGCTGGGGTGATGGAGATGTTCTTTCCTCGAACATTAGTTGCTAGGTAGTTCCTGTTGTCAGTGGCGACTTTCAGATTGGCGTAAAATTCATGTACCAACTCAGGGTAAGTGGGATCCCATACTGAGAATAGCTCGGTCCAGCCATTATTCTTGATCCACTCATAAGGCTGCTCGGCATCCACAAATCCTTGTGAGAACCACCTCGAGTGGTCAATCTTCCACTCCCTCACATTCGCGAAGACCTGAGTGTAGTTGCGATGTACTACTTTCTTACCCTTATCCTTTTGCTGATGTTTCCCTTTGGAAGGAGTAGCTTGGACAGCTTGAGCTTTCTTGTTCGGCGTAGTAGCTTCAGCGGGATTGCGCTGAGTAGGAGAAGTGGGATTGTCATCGGAGCGGTTTTGGGAAACACCGGCACCGGAGATGTTTAGAGAACCTCTTGTCATATTCTTAGAGAAGTTTTGGGAATTTTGGGAATTTTTTGAGAGAGAGAGTATAAATGCCAAAGATTTCTAAGCGTAAAGAATTAAAAGTGGGAATTCATCCACTATTTATAGAGATGTTGAGTTAATCCAAGGCATTGGGTTGTTCGTTTTACCTCGAGATTCTCAAACGACAAAGATTCTGGCATTTATGACATGTACAGCACGTGGGTTTTCTAATTATAGCCTATACGTCATCCTAGGTGGCTATTCAATTCGTGTGCTTTGCATTAAAGTTTGCAACGGCTCTTTACTCTGTATTAAGAATTTCAAGCGTTTAAAATTCTGAGTAGTAAGTGTTATGCAAAGGAATAGATCTTATACATAGAAGCTCAGCTAGAGTTAAACACTCAGTATATATATATTTATCTACTCAGCATGTAATAGCACAAATCATTCAGCATGGAAATTCACTCAGCATGAATATATATTTTGGACTGGAATTTACTGAAGAGGATTAAACATACCGATGGCTTCTCTCAGTATGCTGAATTGCTCACGAGCCAGTGGCTTCGTGAAGATATCCGTAAGCTGCACATCCGTTGGGACATAGGTCAGCTTGATCTCTCCCTTGAGTACATGGTCTCTAATGAAGTGGTGTCGTATGCTGACATGCTTCATTCTGCTGTGCTGGATTGGGTTCTTTGATAGATCAATTGCACTTTTGTTATCACATTTGACCTCAATTGTCTTTGTTAGAATGCCATAGTCTTCAAGCTGTTGCTTAATCCATAGGACTTGAGCAACACAGCTTCCAGCAGCAATGTACTTAGCTTCAGTGGTTGACAAGGCTACTGACGCCTGCTTCTTGCTGAACCAGGATACAAGACAGCTTCCTAGGAAGTGGCGTCCTCCAGATGTGCTTTTTCGTTCAAGCTTGTCTCGTCCATAGTCAGCGTTAGTGTATCCAACGAGTGTGAAATCATGAGTGTTGGGATACCATAAACCTGCATTCACTAAGCTTTGCAAATATCTAAGGATTCTTTTTACAGCTATGTAATGAGATTCCTTAGGGTTAGATTGATATCTAGCACAATAGCATACTGAAAACTGAATGTCAGGCCGACTAGCAGTTAAGTAGAGTAGAGAACCAATCATACCTCGGTACAATTTGCTGTCTACTGACTTACCATTCTCGTCAGCGCATAGGACAGTGTCAGTGCCCATAGGAGTAGATATTGGGTTGCAATTTTCAAGGTCATATTTCTTCAATATCTCCTTGGCATATTTAGCTTGACTGATGAAGATGCCATTTTTCCCTTGTTTGATTTGAAGTCCAAGGAAGAAGTTGAGTTCTCCCATCATTGACATTTCAAACTCAGTCTGCATTTGCTTGCTAAATTCCTTGCACATTGACTCGTTAGTGGCACCAAAAATAATATCATCTACATAAATCTGAGCCAGCAGGGTATCTTTACCCTTCCTCTTAATGAATAAGGTTGTATCAGCTTTGCCTCTGACGTAATTTCTAGTCAGCAGGAAATTGGTCAGCCTCTCATACCAAGCACGTGGTGCTTGCTTGAGGCCGTACAGAGCCTTTTTGAGTTTATAAACATGGTTTGGGAACTTAGGATCCTCAAACCCTGGAGGCTAATTAACATAGACTTCCTCATTTATAACTCCATTAAGAAACGCACTCTTAACATCCATTTGAAATAATTTAAAGTTCATATAAGATGCATATGCACATAAAATTCTTATAACCTCTAGCCTTGCCACTGGGGCGAAGGTCTCACCGTAGTTAATACCTTCTTGCTGACTGTAGCCCTGAGTTACAAGTCGTGCTTTGTTTCTGACAACGTTCCCTTGTTCATCCAGCTTGTTGCGGAAGACCCATCTCGTCCCTATGGTCTTCTGACTTTCTTGGATGTGGTACTAAATCCCATACTTCGTTTCTTCTGAATTGATCAAGTTCTTCTTCCATTGCACTCATCCAGAATTCATCGTGCTCAGCTTCAGTGAAGTTCTTTAGTTCCTGAACTGAGACGAAGGCTACGTTGCTGAGGTATCTCCTGAGTTGATTCCTTGTCATCAGGGTATTCTCAGGGGCATCAAGAATGGCACTCTCCGACTGACCTCTTGGTATTCTAATCTCCTTTGGTAGATTGATGTCTTGTGCTGTCTGTGTTTCAACAATCTCTGCAGATGTAGACTGGTCAGTGAAAACAATTTGAGGTTCACTTTTACCTTTGTTCAGCCCTTGAGGGAATGGCTCAGCGGCTATTTCTTGGTCAGCGGGTGCTGAGTGTGGATCATCCTCGGTCAGCGGCTGGTATCTACCTGCAGGGTTAGTTTCGTCGAACTCTACATGTACTGACTCTTCTAAAACTTGAGTTCGTTTATTGAAAACTCTGTATGCTTTGCTGTTTGTTGAGTAGCCTAAAAAGATAGCTTCATCAGCTTTTGAGTCAAACTTAGCTAGGCTATCTTTGGTATTTAATATAAAACATTTACAGCCAAAGGCACGAAAGTATCCAATGTTGGGCTTTCGTCCTTTCCAAAGTTCGTAGGGGGTTTTCTTTAATATAGGTCTAACTAGAGCCCTATTAAGAATGTAGCATGCTATGTTAACAGCTTCTTCCCAAAAGTACTTTGGAAGCCTATGCTTACTCAGCATTGTCCTGACTATTTCAACCAAGGTTCTGTTTTTCCTTTCAACAACCCCATTTTGTTGAGGCGTTCTAGGAGCAGAGAAATTATGGTCAATGCCGTTGGTTTCACAGAATTCAACAAACTGTTGGTTCTTGAATTCTCCACCATTATCACTTCGAATGTGAGCCAACTTTAGGTCTTTATCATTTTCAAGTTTTCTTACCAAATTTGAAAATGTCTCAAAGGTTTCATCCTTGCTACTCAGCAAGATGATCCAAGTGTACCGAGAAAGTCATCTACAATGACCAAGGAAAATCTTCTTCCACCCAAGCTCAACGGCTGGACTAGACCGAAGAGATCCAAGTGTAGTAACTCTAATGGACGCTTAGTTGAGACAATGTTTTTACTATGAAAAGATTGTTTGGTTTGTTTTCCAGCTTGGCAAGCGTGGCATAGTTGATCTTTTTCAAATTTAAGTTCTGGCAGTCCCTCAACCAATTGCTTTCTTGCTAATTTGGCCAGGAGGTCCATGCTTACATGACCAAGTCTCCTGTGCCATAGCCAGGAATTTTCTTCTTTTCCAAGTTCAGCATGAAGACATTATCAATACGAGGGGCAGTTAAAATTAACTCATTTGTTTTACGCTCGAATATTTTACATTCAGTGTCATCAAATATAACTTTTCTCCCATTGTCACATAGCTGAGCTACGCTGAGTAAGTTATATTTGAGTCCGCTGACTAGGGAGACAGACTCAATAGTAGGATTACCACCAACGGTTCCTGACCCTACTATCTTACCCTTTCTGTTGTCTCCAAAACTTACGCTTCCTCCTCGTTTACGCTCAAATGTGATGAACTGAGTTTCATCACTAGTCATATGCCTCGAGCATGCGCTATCAATGTACCACATCTTTGACTTCTCAGCACATCTCAGGCTTACCTGCAATATAGCTAGTTGCTTTTAGGTACCCAATTCTTTTTGGGTCCTTGCTTGTTAGGTTCAATAGGTAAAGCATCATATTTTATTTTATGACGACATACTTGGACAGTATGTCCATTCTTTCCACAGAAGTCACAGCTGGCTTTCCGTTTAGGATGTCTCACTGACTGGTCAGCACCCCAGTGCTGAGCGTGCCAGCACACCTTTGTGGTGTGTCCTTTCTTCCCACAGAAGTCACACTGGACATTCCGCTGAGGATTCCATCTCTGCTGACTAGTACTTCGGTACTCAGTGTTCAGAGGATTATTTCTTTTATTCGGAACCTTAAGTTGGTTCTGAATTGATGTGACGTCCTTCCTCAATTTCTTAGAATCTGATTGGACCTCAGAGACAAACTTTTGCATAATTCCTATGTTACTATGCAAAATCGAGGTGTCCTGGAGAATATATCGAAGGTCACTCAGTTTGACCTCCTCAACCTCGTCACATCGCCTGCTGAGTGCTCTAACCTTTTTATTACACTTTTTGACAAGTGTGTAGAGGTCACTCAGGGCATTAACCATTTCATTTCTGAGCAGGGTAGTGATATTACCTCAGTTGAGTGTTCCTCATCGTCAGATGCAATGGAGGGGTCAGCATGCTCAGAAACACATGGCTCAGCAAGTTCGTCAGCCATGAAACAAATCTTTACTGACTCAGTGGCATCGACTTCAGACGATGATGAATCATCACTATCACTCCAGGTTGCCACCATTGCCTTCTTGCCGTTCTTCCTTTCTTTCCTCAGCGAGGGACAACTTGACGTGATATGGCCAGTTTGATGACATTCAAAGCATGTAATGGGCTTTGAGCTGTCCTTCTTGTACTTGTTGTCGCTGGAGTCAGCTTTGTACTTATCAAACTTCTTGTAAGGATTCTTAGAATATTTGTCATTCTTTTTGAACAGCCTTTTCATCTTTCTAGTAAACATAGCCATCTCTTCATCGTCTGTTGAGCTTCCATCAGTGGAGTCAGCTTTCATGACAAGAGACTTTTGCTTATTGTCTTCAGACTTTTCCTTCACCTCGAAATTATTCATTGAGATCTCATGGGTCAGCAGTGAGCCAATGAGTTCATCATACTTATAGGTGGTTAAGTCTTGAGCTTCCTCAACATCGGTCTTCTTCGCTTGCCAGCTTTTAGGAAGACTCCTAAGAATCTTCTTGACTTGTTCTTCCTCAGTGAAGATCTTCCCAAGTCTATTGAGCTCGTTGATGATGTTTGTGAGTCTTGCATTCATGTCTGAGATCCCTTCATCATCGTTCATTTCGAACAGCTCGTACAATCTCATATGTTGGTTCACCTTGGACTCTTTCACCTTGTTGGTTCCTTCGTAGGTGACCTCCAGCTTCTTCCAGATCTCCTGCGCTGACTCACAACCTGAAATCTTGTTGTATTTTACAGCATCTAGCGCATAGTGAAGCATGTTTATAGCCGAAGCATGATTTTGTAGCTTCTTGAGATCATCCTCTGTCCATCTGGTCTCAGATTTGACAACCGTTTGGCCATCAATGGTTTCAACAGGAACAAATGGGCCTTGGACTATAGATAGCTGTGCACTCATATTTGTTGCTTGAATGAAATTTTTCATCCTATTCTTCCAGAAGGTATAGTTAGACCCGAAGAATAGGGGAGGTCGAGTAATGGACAGACCCTCAGGTAAAATCTGAGTTGTCAGATTTCCTGGGAGAAACCGAGTGCTGTTTTCAGACATAGTGGGGATCAGCTCAAGGTAGTTAAACCTTGTATAGTGAGCTTTTAAGCTCTGATACCACTTGTTGGTCCCTTATGACGTAACAAGTTAGTTCCAAGGGGGGGATAGGAACTATTTAAAATTTTGGTACATTAAGGCTGACTTCTTTTTAAATAAAAAGGATTACATAGCGCGCTGAGTGAATTTAAGACACTAGCTTAATCAACTTGTGACTAAGTCAGCTTCTTTCCTTGAGTCAGGAGATAGCACTTGAGTCTATTCCTGAACTCAGACACTCAATGCACACAACTCAGCGTGACCTCTTTACTTAGTCAGTTTTCGAGCAAGCAAAATATATCAAAGGAGTTTAAAGGTTAGAAAGATATTACTCAGCAGATTTATCCAGGTTCGGCCTCTATGCCTACGTCCTGTCCCCGGAACACGTTCCGAGCTTTCGAATTCTCTACTGAGCTCTTTAAAGGTAGAGCACCAAACCTTTTACAACTAGAAGCTGAGTATAACAAGAGTACCTTCCTCTATACCTCTACTCACTCCTATTCTATCGCTGAGTACTATAACCGAGTACTCATCCTCTCCTTTCTATACTTCTAGAAATGATAATAAGATTGTCCTAAACAACGATTGCTAAGACACTTTAAATGATTGGAAATCACTCTAGACTTTTACACAAAATATGGAAATTGGTGTAAGGTATTTGCTTTGCTTTTCTCACAGAATCTTCGAGTATGAAATTGGTCAGCGTTTTGACAACTTGAAGTTCTGTGTTGATTGAAGCATATGGATGGCCTTTATATAGTGACACTTGAGGCACCTGGTCATTTCGAATTTCGAAATAACCATTGGAGGGAAACGGCTTCCTGTCGTTGTCACTCTGGGCGTGCTCAGTGTCGTTGGCCAATAGAATTCTTGCATCTTCTGTCTTCGTCAGTCTTCGGCAGAATGTTTCGCCATTTATGGAAAAGTCCACGGGACAGCTTTCTGCGCCTTCTGAATCTTTCCCAAAGTAGAAATACTTTGTCTAGAAGTTGAACATTTCCTGCCGCTGTCCAAACTGCTTTGACGTCCAACTCAGCAGCTTCTCCTTGAAGCTTTTACCACGAAGGCTTCCAGATCCTTCTCTTGCTGAGTCGTCGTTTTGGTTGATACGGCTTCGTTTTGAACTTCTAAGCCGAATGGTGTTGATGTGTTGACTTGGGCTTGACTCCCACTTTATGGGCCTTTGGGCTTTTTAATCTTAATGTCTTATACACAATTAAACTCAACACTGAACAAACACATTAGTGTAAATAAATCAAAGCATTATAAATTTAATGTGTTAGAATATTTTTATCATTACTTAAATAATTTTGTCAAATCAAAATCATGTGAAAAGGTGTTTCAACACTGCTACTACAAAATTACTATTACTGAGTCAGATCTATCTCGTGACAAGCTGATGGATTGGCCCATGCTTTTACTCGGTCTTCACGTTTAGGATATTGTCCGGAAATTTATCATTATGTTCTGAGTTTTATTTCAGATGTAATGTTCCAACTTTACCCCATTGAGACTCATTAATGTATTTTTTTCTTAAAAGAAATTACTTTCTAATACTATTAATCTTTTATATAAATAATGCTCAGGGTTTCATCCATTTATTGAACATAATATATAATGAAGATTATATAAAAATAAAAAAAATAAAAAAAGATTAGACTAATTAAAATAAAATGAGGAGGAGGAACTGACCGCACCCACACCCCTAAGCTAGGTATTTGCTAGGGGCTCCTGAGAGCCTCGCCGAGGTACCTGCCGGCCCTCTCTTCTCTGGTAAGCCCAAAGTATTGTTGTGTTGGAATGTTAGGGGTGCGGCTAGCAAGGCTACCCGTATCCATATTAATGATCTTATTAAACAGTTTAATCCTTCTTGTTTTGCTTTATTGGAAACTAAGATTAGTGGAGATAAAGCAGATGAGGTGGTTAAAAAGTTTAAAAACTGGAACTGTGTTAGATCGGAGGCAACTGGCCGGGCTGGTGGGATTTGGCTTTTCTGGAGGCCAGATCGGGTTCATTTTGATATTATTAGCATGGATAAGCAGTTTATTCACTGTAAAGTGAGTGTCTCCGGTAATAGTCCTTTTTTTTATTACCCTACTGTATGTTGACCATATCTTAGCTAATCGAAAACAGCTTTGGGAGGTTCTCTACTCTATGAGTGTCAGCATTTCTGAGCCCTGGTTCGTGGCGGGTGACTTTAATGATATCGCCTTTATGAGTGATCAGAGAGGGGGTTCCAATCATTATGTTAATCGATGCCTTCACCACAAGAATAGTATGGATTTATGTGGGCTTTCCGATCTGGGGGCTTTTGGTCATAAATTAACTTGGAAATGTAACAATACCTTTGTTCATTTGGATAAGGTCTATGCTAATGTTTTAGCTCAGACTTCTTTCCCTGAGAGTTCTGTGTTAAATCTCCCGTTCCGTCATTCGGATCATTGTCCTATTTTATTTAGGCTTTTGAGAGGTAACCATCCTAGGGGAGAGAGACCGTTCCGGTATCAGTTGGCTTGGGAGTCCCATCCTAAGTTCAAGGATTTCGTTCAAGAGAATTGGAAACCTCATTCGAATGTCCTTCAAGCTGCTGAAGGGTTCAGGAATAATGTGATGGGGTGGAATAGAAATGTCTTTGGGCATATTATTAGAAGGAAGAATAAGTTATTAAATAGGATGGAGGGCATTCAGCGTAGGTTGGAGGTGAGGTTTGATCACAGTTTGGATGGCCTCCTCAGAACCCTTCAGAAGGAGCTGGAAGATGTGCTCATGCAGGAGGAGCTTCTCTGGTTTCAGAAATCTAGGAAGTCCTGGATTAGAGATGGGGATCGTAATACCAGGTACTTCCATCTTTCTACCATGATCAGAAGGCAGAGGAATATAATTGATGCCATTAAGGACTCTAATGGTGATTGGGTGTATGAAGATGAGGAGATTCGGAAATTGGCCCTGGAGTTCTATAAGGATCTGTTTAAAGAGGAACCTGTCTAGCTAGAGAGGGCTCACTCTGTCACTACCTTTCCTCTGATCAGTAAGGATAGCAGTCAGGATGCCTTTAACCCTATATCCCGAAAAGAGATAGACCAAGCCATTTTCAGCATTGGGGCTTCTAAAGCTCCTGGGATTGATGGTCTGCCTGCTGGCTTTTACCATAAGCATTGGGAAGTTGTGAAGGAAGGTATCTATAATTTTATCATAGGTGTGTTTAATGGTTCTCAGGATATAGAGCTGGTTAATAGAACCCTTCTGGTTCTGATTCCTAAAATTGATAAGCCTTCTTCCTTTTTGCATATGAGACCTATCAGTCTTTGTAATGTTCTTTATAAGACGGTTACAAATATTGTGGCTAATAGAATCCGTGGCATTCTTCCTGCGATCATTTGTCAGAATCAGGGTAGTTTTGTGCCTGGTAGACAAATGACGGATAATATGGTGATTGCCCAAGAGATGGTCCACACGATGAAGATTAGGAAGGGGAAGAAAGGCATTGTGGCTCTGAAGCTGGATTTGGAGAAGGCCTATGATCGTATCAACTGGAATTTCCTGATGGAGAGTCTGGAGAGAGCTAGGATCCCGGACAGCTGGAGAAGGTTAATTAAGGTATGTATCTCTTCTCATGTGTTTCAAGTTATGCTTAATGGGGATATATCGGAGGAGTTCTCCCCGGGCCGGGGAATCCGTTAGGGTGATCCTATGAGTCCCTTCTTTTTCGTTATTGCTATGGAGAGGTTATCTCACCTGATTCAAGATGCAATAGATAATGGGAGTTTCCACCCGGTGGCTATCAATAGCTTCTGTCCCCAGGTGACTCACTTATTCTTTGCAGATGATGTCCTTATCTTTCTGGAAGGTAATGAGGAGCAGTTGAGTATTATTATGGATATTCTTGATTGTTTTTGTTCGGCCTCTGGGAAGAAACTTAATATCCAGAAATCTAGGATGATGTGCTCTAAGAATATGAAACCGAGAGTCTGTAAAAGATTAAGTGATCTTTCAGGTATTCCTCTTACTGATTCTCTTGGGAAGTATCTGGGTATTCCCCTCCACAGTGAGAGAGTGTCTAAAGTTTCTTTTAAAGATACTTTGGATAAAGCCAATATGAAGTGTGCCACGTGGAAAGCCAAGACTCTATCTCTCACTGGCCGCCTCACGTTAATTCAATCAGTTAATTGTGTAGCTCCCAATCACATTATGCAGGCTCGTCAGCTTCCGGATCCTGTGCTTAATGATCTTGATAAGATTAACCGTAGGTTCCTGTGGGGGGAAGCTGCGGAGGGAAGAAAGATCCATCTAGTACCTTGGAGTGAGGTTTGTCAACCGAAAAATTCTGGTGGTCTGGGCATTAGGAAAGGGAAGGATAATAATAAATTTTTATTAATGAAACTCCTTTGGCGTATGTGGCAATGCCCCTCCTCTCTTTGGGTTCGCTTTCTCTGTGGTAAGTATCGGAAAGACAAAATCTTCGGGGGCCCTAAGGAGAGAGTTGTCAATTGTTCCTTCCTCTGGAAAGGGCTTAGCGCCGTGTTTGTATAGTTCTGCTTGGGGGTTGGTCTGGAGGTGGGTAATGGTAAGACCATCAGCTTCTGGTTTGACACCTGGATTGGGGATAAACCGTTAGTAGATGTGTGTAGCTCCCCCCCCCCCCCCCCCCCCCCCCGCCTAGTGATATCCGTAACTAGAGGATTGCCGATGTGGTGGACTCTGAGGGGGACTGGATCTGGTCAAAGTTTGATACCTTCTTTAGCCTAGAGACTCTCCTTAGAATTCGGGGAGTGAAGGTTAGTAATCAAGAGGAGGACATGGATAGGCATTGCTGGGCGCTGACTAATAATGGAGTTTATTCTTGCAAGTCTGCCTTTGAAGCTTTTACCCTCAACAGATCCGATCCTCCCTCGGATATTTGGAAATCCATTTGGGCCCTCAAAGTCCCTTACCGTATTAGGAGTTTCCTATGGCTGGGAGTTAAGGACAGGTTGCTTACTAATTCGGATAGGCACAGACGGCATTTGGCGGACTCAGGAGCTTGCAGTAGATGAAGAGGCCATGATGAAACTTTGTGCCATGCTCTTAGGGATTGCTCTAAGAGTAAAGAGGTTTGGAAGAAAATTCTTCCACACCATATTCTCTCTTCCTTCCTGGCCCACTCTAAGTATGACTGGTTCTCTGATGGTATTAGTGGGAAATTACTGACTTACATGGAGCATGGTGACATTTTCTTTGCTATCATCTATCACCAAATTTGGAAGTGGAGAAATGAGGAGATTTTTGGTAATAAAATTGTTTTTATTCCAAACTTAGCTGAGTTCTTCTCGAAAAAATTCTCTACTATTATTGAGAGTTTCAAAGGGGATTCCCTTGCCAGGTCTACCCAGAAAAGTGATGTCCATCTCGTGGGATGGAGCAGGCCGAGAGATGGGGTTGTAAAGTTGAATACGGATGGCTCCTGCCTTATCAATGGTAAGATTGATGTCGGAGGTGTTCTTAGAGATGCGGGGGGGGGGGGGGGCGCCTGGCTTTCTGGGTTCACCCAGAATCTGGGGTTGGGCTCTTCCTTCTCTGCGGAGCTCTGGGGTATTCTCTCTGGTATCAAGCTTGCTAAAAGCCTGGGCGTTAAGAGGCTATCTGTGGAGTTTGATAACATGGAGGCCATCAAAATGATTTCTGATAATCATGCTATTGGTCTTAATAGCCGCAACCTTATCAAAGCTATTAAAAGGCTTTGCTCTTCCTTTGAGATCTTAAAGTTCAGTCACATTTTCAGAGAGCAGAACCGAGTTGCGGATCGCTTGGCTGCGGCAGGCCATGAGGGGATGTTAGGTGTTACTACCCTTTCTGATCTCCCTATCTTTCTCTCTTCTCTTCTTTTAGAGGATAGGATTGGGGTTAGCTTTCCTAGGCTAATCCCAGGTTAATTGTTCTTTGTTTGTTTTTTCCTTTCCTGTTTCTACCAAAAAAAATGATGAAAAGTTAAACTTATAATATAAAATCCACACAAAAATTCGACTACTTATAATTAAATATTAAAGGATTAAGGTGCAAAAATACCCCTAACATTTTGGGTCAGGAGCAATTTTACCCCTAACGTATAAAATGATGCAATTTTACCTCTAACGTTGAAAGCCAAAAGCAATTTTACCCCTAACGTTGATAAATTGGGCCAATTTGAGAAATAATTCATCAAACTGTATTCTCGGTCTTGAATCTTATGATCTACACTTTATACATGTGTCATTTAATCAGTAACAAATCACAAACATATGTTGGGATGTGAAAAAAATAATAAGAAAAATATTGTCTATTGTATGAATTAGATAAAAAAATTCAAAAAATTAAAAAAATTTATAAATATTAATCTCCAATTCTATTATTAAATTACAAAAAAAATGAATCCTTTTTTTTAAACGAATTGATATGCAATTGGTACAAAATAAAGAATAAAAATATCTGTATTTTATAATAGTGTCTGAAGTTGATCCAATTTATTAACGTTATGGATAAAATTGCTCTTAGCTACAAACGTTAGGGATAAAATTACACAATTTTAGATGTTATGGGTAAAATTGCGTCTGACCCAAAACGTTAAGAGTATTTTTACATCTTAACCTAATATTAAATATTTTTCGTGGTGTTTAGGAAGAGTTGAGAGGCGATGACCTAACCTGCGATGGCGTCTTCTTCCTCGGTGGCCGACGATGAGCCGTTCGCCATTGCGCACCTTTTTGACCGAAATTCTTTTGCTCAATTCTCTAATCACGTCTCTGCTCCTAAGCGATATGAGTTGCACAACTCTCCGCCCTCTTTTGCGGAAGCTGTGAAAGGCTCGTCTTCATCAACGGCAATTCCTACGCCAACCCACCCGGCCGTAACTAAAGAGGGAGGCTTCATGGCGGTCAGAATATCTCAAGATATATATGAGGAAAGGATCAAATCTGTGCATCACTCTGTGATTGGTAGAGTCACTCTGAATAAGGGAGATCGGCCATGGAGGCACGCGGAGCTAAAACAGAAATTGAATCAGGTATGGAAACACAACCTAGACTGGAAATTGATTTCTCTTGGGAAAGGGTTTTATCAAATAATTATACCTAATGCTAGAGCACTTCAGTTTGTTTGGGGACTTGGTGCTATTTCGTTAAAACTGGGCATAATTAGGTTCTCGCCTTGGACTCCTGGATTCAATCCGGAACTACACAAGTCCACTTCTGCACAGGTCTGGGTTAGGCTATACAATCTGCCCTGGGAATTCTGGGACACCAGAATCATGGCTAGAATCGCTTGAGCTTTTGGGGTTCCCATCTGATTCGATCAGAATACGGTAAATGGCGAATTCGGGCACTACGCTAGGGTGCTCATTGATGTTGAGTTGACCAAAGAAGTTCAATCTAAGCTCCGAATTGATACCGATAATCATAAGCAGTGGGTTTACTTAGAGTATGAGAACCTCCCAATGCTTTATGGTACTTGTTCGGCTATTGGGAATTCGTCAGCGCAATGTCGGCGAAATGTAGAGGCGAAACAGCAGGTTCAGAAAGGAAAACAGCAGAAATTGGCCAAAGCTGGGCGACGGGTACAATCAGAGGATACTAATTGTCACGACCGTGCCCGAACGTTTCAGTCTTGATAATATATATTTTAGATTATTAATTAATAAGCCATTATTACCATATTATTGGTTCAATTTACTATGTTTATGGTAAATTAAAATTTTATATAGTTTTAAAATAAATAATAAATTAAAAGAACTAAAATCTATATATTTCAATTACACTAATATAAATATCAATAGTTAAAATTTTGAAATACTATTTGAAAATAGTATATAACCTTATTATTATTATTATTATTTTTATTATCTTTATTAAAAGGGAGAAAAAAAATATGTATATATAAAGTAAAAGGATGATATGTGTGGCATAAATGGAGAGGTGTAAAACACTTGTCATATATAAAATAAAAGAATGACATGTGTATCATGTTATGGAGAGGTGTAAAACACTTGTCAAATAATTATTTCAATTGCTCATATAATGGCACATCTACCTTTAAATAATTAATTTTTTAAAAATATTAATGTTTCATAATGTTTTATTTAATTATAAGGTTCTTAAGTGATAATTTTAAAATTCTAATGCATTTAAAACATTGAATTTTGAGTTTTAGGGGGAGTTTAGTAAATTAAAATTTAATTACAAAATGAAGTCTATATTTAAATATGTTATTATTTACATAATAATAATAGTATTAAGCTTAAAGATGATATGAATATGTGTACATGTTTTATAAACATGTGTCATTTTATATATATATATATATATATATACTTATAAGACATGTGTCATTTCTTTCATAATTTATAAAACATGTGTCCATTTATAAAACATGTGTCATTTAGTTAATGATTTATAAGACATGTGTCCACTTATGGAAAAAATTAATAATAATTTATAGGTAGTTTTACATTTGAATTTTATTGTTAAGTAATAATATATTATTATTAAAAATAGTACCATAATGTGTTTTGTGCATAATAAATCATTTAATAATTTAATTGGTATGTATTTTTAAGTGAAGTAAATTTGAATCTACATAAACCTTTGAATATAATTGAAATATTAAATATTTTAATTTAAAAATATTAGTTTCTGGATTAATTTAATTAGCCTAATCCGTAAGGCTACTAAATAGAGAAAAAAAGAAATGGGGATAATACCAAGGAAGCAAATAATAAAAGTAGTTATGTTTTTATGATTGGATTATTGGTAAGAAAAACACACAAATATATATATATATATATATATATATATATATATATATATATGCGCTAAATGAATAAAAGATGATGATGCATGGATATGTGCCAATAATTTAAGACATAAAATACATGTGTCAACTATTTAAATCTAAAAACTACACATGTCACTCATTTTAATCCCATTTTATATATATATAAAGAAAGGGACTCTTTTTGAATTCAAAAAGAGATGATGGAAATAAAAAGAAAAGAAAAACAAAATGAGAGAGAGGGGTTTTCTTTAATATGTTCACATATATATTTACATAAATGAAAAAAATAAGAAAAAGGGGGAGAGTGCTCCTCTTATTAGGTAATTAATGAGTGGTTTATATATTTAGATAGCTTTTTACAAGTAAAATGGATGTAATTTCATTCGGATTAAATCTCCATTTGAGCAAGTGTGGACAATTAGAGGTGCAATGATGGGTTCGTGGGAGGCTTTACGAGAGTCACGAGAGGTAATATTAGTTTATCTTTATTTCAGTTTTAATTAGCAGTTATATTTCAAAATAGACGGATATTTAGAAGTTTCGGTAACGTAAGGAATTGACAGTAGTAAATTGTCACTGAACCGTCGGTCGGAATTAACGATGTCAGTTTAGTGTTATACGGTGACAAATAAACATAGTCTAATAAAAGTGCTTGGTTTAAAAATTAGTTGTAAGTTATTTATATAATAATTAAGTGACTTTAGTTTGTCGAATCAAAATAAGTTATAAAATGGAAATGGAAATGGTAATTATTGAAAATACCTTAGAAAAATAGAAATGATTATTATTGATAATTGTCAATTAGAATCCACACAAGAGTTTGAATATAAAATTTTTTTGTATATAAAATCAGTACAAAAATGAGGAATATAAAATTGTACAAGTAGATTTATGATAATCTAACGAGTTTAATAACTAGTTAACTACTCTGATTTAGAGTTACTAATCTCGTGCCGATAAGAATATTTAACTTTTTCGATACCATATTTTGGGAAATTTGATTTTTGGAGTTGGATTAAATTATGAATTTTATGATTTTATATGAATTTTTGACAATTTTAGTTATTATTAAAGGAGTATTTGATTTTAAATGATTTTGTATTTTGAGCAATTTTTAGAGAATATTTGAACAATTGTGCTTCTTTTGCGGAAGCCAAATGGTTTATGGTTTATGGTTATGAAATAATTATGAAATTTGATTATGAAAAGAGAGTTGAGCATGTTGTAGTTTTATGATTTTATATATATCCATCTAGAGTAATCTGGATCGGTGGTTTTATATTTGAAGCACATGTTCAGTGAGGGACATGGCCTGTGTACACAGTTGAAAGACCTATCGGGTATGACAAATAAGTGTTGAGTAAGACCATGCGGGTTAGGCAAAATTATGAGATATCTCGATTCTATTGTGGGGATTGATACGTAAGGGGAGAAACTCTAGGATGGATATAATGTTAAGTTTGTTTGATTATGAATTTGGTTTGATAAACCATTTGTTTGATTATGAATTTGGTTTGGTAAAACGTTTGTTTGGTTACAAATTGGTTTGATAACCCGTTTATTTGGATACGAACTCGTTTAATAAAGAGTTTATTTGATTATGAGTTAGATTTGATTATGGTTTATTTTGATAAAAATGTTAATTCGAAAATATCGTTATTTATTTGTGAATTGATTTCATCTATGATACGAGTTGATTTGATAAAGTGATTTGGGAACTTAAAAGTTTATCGGTTTTGATAAAATATTTATGTATATTTTTTTTTTGTAAAATATATATTTACATTTTAAGAAGATTATATTATATGAACTATCAAATAAATTCGAGATACTAAATATTAGTTATGCTCAATAATTGAATTGTGAAAAATAAAATTTGTATAATAAAGTGAAATATACAATTAAATGATTAATGAGTCAAACAAGATGTGAATAGTGAAAGAGAACTACCTAATTTAAGAGAACTACCTAAAATAGGTAGAACTACGTGGCTTTGATTCCCGATTTAAAGATTAAAACGTTCGGGATACGTAGGAAGCTTGATAGAATTATCGAGTTCAAGCCAAATAATTAAATAAAACTTTAGGTAGTCCAAATAAATTTTTTTTATCTATTAGAAAATTAAATTAAGAATTGAACGAGTTAAAGATTGAAGAGCCGAATTCGTAGATTTTTATCCTGTTTCCTTTTCATACCCGATGCTGTTTTGGGTCGGGTGTGACAGTTAATGGCTATCGAAATGAGGAAGTGAATTTGAATAAGGAGGAAGTTTCAAGGGAAGTAGGTGATAAAGACCTGTTGATTAACTCTTTGTAAATGGTTCTACACAAAACTGATGCCTCGGGGATAGGAACTGAGGGAAACAGGGCGGAGTCTTCACTATGGGGTGACTGCAGCGAAGGGGGAAGTCGTTCAGTTTCATACTCAGAAGGGTTTGCGCTGATAATAGCGGATGTACTGCCTAAAGAGGTAAATTTCCTAACTGATTCTCCTGAATGGACTCAATATGCGATTAGATCAAAGAACATGGATTTGGGCATTGTTAATGAATATGCAGCTGAAGGAAGTAACTGGATTACAGCTCGGAAAAAGCGTAAGGCCAAAAAGCTAAAAGGCAGAGATAGTAATCCTGTTAAATACACATGATTATTCTGTACTGGAACTGTAGGGGAATCCATAACATGGGTACCCAGAGAGCGCTCAGGTTGATCTGCAGATCGAATAACCCTGACCTTGTATGTATCTCTGAACCAATGGTGGATTTTGATAAAGTTCCAGCATTCTTCTGGAACTCTATTGGATTGCAATTAATCTCTCAAAATGCCAACAATTCCATTTGGCTATTTTCGAAGATTGGTATAAGCAATAGATGTGTTATCATTCTCAGTCATGAGCAGCATATCACTATCAGGTACAGTTTAGCTGCTGAATGTTTTCAGATTAGTTTTGTCTATGGTAATAATAGCGCTGGTATGAGGAGAATTCTTTGGGATTCCGTTCTTTATATTTCTGATTGTGATAAACGACTCGTTTTGGGAGATTTCAATGCAGTTATGGGTGCTCATGAAAAAACAGGGAGAAATCCTTCTGAAAGTAGCTATCGTGACTTTAGGGATTTTATCCGAAATGGTGGCCTAAGTGAGGTGGATAGCACTGGTTTGCAGCTAACTTGGTCGAATCGCAGAATGGGGGATAATCATATGGAATGCAAGCTAGATAGGGCCTTGGTAAATGACAACTTTATTGATAGCTGGGACAGAGTTAATTGCACGGTTCTACCTCGCAACAAGTCTGATCACTCCCCGATCCTCCCCAATTGTGCTTCTGGCATTGCCTGTAAAGGGCGATTTTGTTTCCTCTCTATGTGGATGATATGGGCATTTTGTCCCTATCTTTTAGCGTGATTTACGGTTTAATTTCGAGCTTAATAGATAAGTTTAATTACAAAAATAGTATGTTTTCAAATAAATTACGAAATAAAAATCAATTTTACGTTTTTAGTTGATTTCTTTAGTTTTTGATTAATTTCAAAAAAATAAACATCAAGCTAACTCGGTTCCCGAAGATCGTATTTTTTAGGTACAAAGAAGAAAACACTCAAGCACTAACTCTCGGATACGAGGGGCGTAAAACAAGGCACGTGGTGCATAGAACAATGCCCTTCAACACACGGCAGTCAACTGAGCATTCCCACATGGTCAACATCAACTACGCGGGGCGTAAATCATACTACGCGGGGCATCTCCTGTGAGAATTGAAGACAAAAGTTCCAGGAACTCAAGGCATATTTCGAGCAAATAAGTTCCAAGAGCTCAACCACGCGGAGCGTATCCCAGTTTACGCGGGGCGTGGTTAAGTCAACAAGTCTAAATCTAGTCCACACGGAAGAAATTATCAACGGAATGGGTTAATCTTGCAGATACGCGGAGCGTACCACCTTCTACATGGGGCGTACCTTATGAAACCTACAAAAATAGTGTGAATTCTTGTTTGTAACTTGTGTAATTACGATTTTACCCCCGAGCTTGATGTGTATAAATAAGAGTGATTAGCACTCATTTCCTCATTCAGAATTTTGTATAGCTAAACTCTACCACTTTGAGAGCTTGTTCATTTATTTTGCCATTGCGCCGAAGTTCCGCTTCACCCTCTTCCACCAAGATCGAGAAGTTCCACCTCCAAGACCTAGGTGACGGCTTTGAGTCCGTGATAAGTCTCCAATTCAACGTTCAAATATCCACTTTAGTGCTATGTTATTTAATTAATTTGGTGTTATTTTAGGTATTATTGCTTGTTTTGGTTTGATTTGCCTCCACATGACTTAAATGATTAAAAGGAGCAGAATTGGGCTTAATTGAAGAAACTTTGGACCAGAAAGGAATTTGGTGCTGAATTAAAGGAGCTGAAACGAGAATGGAGTTAGTCTTTCCCAAGACTAAGGACCTCCGAATGTGCTGATGTTCAAATTGACCAGGACCTTTTCCTACTCGAAAAAGAAGGCATAAAATCAGGGATTTGAAATTTGTAAAAGAGGTTGCTGATTTAGATAGATATTATTTGGTTACCTAACTTTTAGGAGTGGGTTTTCTCTATAAATAGATGTAGAACAAAACTTCTTCGGTGAGGTTTTTTTTTCTCTTTTTGGTTTCTTAGTTAGCTTTATTTATTTTTATCGTCTTTAATGGCTATCATAGTCGATTTCATGACTATGTGTAGCTAAACACTTTATTCGGTTAAGGGATTAATCAAAGGCGAGCATTATTTTCTATCGTGAGATTGTTACTCTTTAATTTAGAAATCTGAATTTATATGAGCTGTTTGCATGTTTGTTAATCTATAAAATCAGACCATCATTGGAGGTTCAGGTGACGGTTCGGCCGGACTTTTTCTTTTTCATTCATTGAACAACGTTAGGAAATAGGATTTGTAATCATCTGAATATCTTAACAACGATTAAGTGCATGAACATGTGATTTGGTTTAAATCGGAATCGCTAAGAATTCGGTTAACTTAGATTGGGTCCTTCTAATTCCTAATGCTTTCGACGGATTAAATTCGAAGCGCTAAGCTAGAACTGTCTGATTGAATAGGAGCTTTATCTTTAGGCGCTCTAAGATTTGCTTTACAATTAAGGAAGGATTAGGTCGGGAATGAATAAGGAACGACTATAACCAATCCAGATCATGTTAATTAAGATAATGTCTCACCGTCAATGATCGATGGAAAATAATTGTTTGGCCTGCGGAATCTCCCTTAACTGAAATTCCAACATATAATTTTACATTCAATTTCAATTTGACTCTGCAATTTTTATTTATTCATTAATCAACAATTTCAATCCCCCCTATTTACTTTTTGTTAATTGCTTGGTTATATTTGTGATTAGATCAGTATTAATCCTTTGGGTACGATCTTTACTTGCTCTTTTACAATTTATTTTCGGCTAAGTGAAGTTATATTTATTTTTGGTGGCTTCGACACCCATCAAATTTTGGCGCCGTTGCCGGGGATTAATTTAACTTGATTTAATTCCATATATGACCAGGTCTGAAACTTCAGAGCAACTTCTTTTTAATTTAGAAATAGAAAAAACAGCAAGAAGACTTCGTAAATAAGTGAGGTTGCAGAAATTACAAGGTGCTGAAACTTCCAGTTCTAGTGAAGAAGAGGAAATTTCCAGGGAAGAAAGCGAGTCATCTGAAGAAGAAACAATGGCAGGCAGAAATTTAAGACAACTCCACGCGCCTCAGGCTGATCAACAGCCCTTATGTGTCACATACCCAGTCCTAGATGCGACTTTTGAACTTAAATCGGGATTGATTCATTATTTGCCTAAGTTTCATGGAATGGAAAGAGAAAATCCACATAATCATCTCAAAGAATTTCATGCGGTCTGCTCAGGTATGAGTCCACGAGGAATAACCGAGGAACAAGTGAAATTAAGAGCTTTTTCCTTTTCTTTGCAGGATGCGGCTAAAGACTGGTTTCTCAACCTACCCTCTGGATCCATCACAACATGGATGGGTATGGCACAAGCATTCCTAGAAAAGTATTTTCCAGCTTCTCGAGCAGCAATGATTCGTAGGGAGATTAGTGGAATAAGGCAAAAAGATATTGAGACACTCCATGACTATTGGGAGAGGTTCAAAAGGCTATGTGCAAGCTGTCCCCAACATGGGATAACTGAACATTCTCTTATTCAATATTTTTATGAGGAAATGTTAGGAATGGAAAGAAAAATGGTAGATGCTGCAAGCGGGGGAAGCCTCATTGATAAAACGCCATCTGCTGCTAAAGAATTGATCCAAAGCATGGCAGCAACTTCCCAACAATTTGGGAAACAACAAGATGTTCCACGAAAAGCGTATGAGGTAGGTACTTCTTCCATTGAAGAAAAATTAAATACTTTGACATCTCTTGTACAAAATTTGGTTGTAGGGAAGGTAGCTCAAGTGAAAACATGCGGGATATGCTTAGTTATTGGACATGCCTCAGATGAATGTCCCACATTGCAAGAAGGTACACCGGAGCAGATCAATGCCGTCTTTGGATATCAAGGGCAACCTCCACAGAAGTACGATCCATACCTCAGCTACAAGCAGCAAAATAATGTGCTTCAATCGAATATTCCCCAACAATATCAACAAATGCCTCAACAATATAGATATGTTCAAATGGATCCAAATTCAGGTACGCTGCTAAATCCTAATGACCAATCTGTTCTTTCTAACTTGTTAAAATTTCAGGAAGAACAAAGCAAGATCAATGTAAATCTTCAAGCAAACTTCCAAAATTTAGAGAAGCAAATTAGTCAGATAGCGACCACTCTAAGTGCAATACAATCCAGGGGAAGTTACCTTCACAAACCGAAGCAAATCCGAGACAGAATGTGAGCGCAATCTCACTCCGTAGCGGAAAAGCTTTAGTCTTGCCCAAGACTAAGTCCGCTTCCGAATCAGAACAGACTGTGTCAGAGAAATCGGCAAGCAAATAGGAGGTATTCGAAAAAGAAACGGAAGGTTTAGCTACAGAAGGTTCAGCTGGTAAGTCATCCGGAGAGCAAAACATGCCTTTTGTAATTAAGGTCCCTTTCCCTAGTCGTTTAGCCAAATCAAAGAAAGAAAAAGAGGAGAAAGACATATTTGAGGTATTTCGTAAGGTTGAGGTGAATATTTCATTGCTTAATGTTATTAGACAAATCCCTCGATATTCTAAATTCCTTAAAGAATTGTGTGCTAACAAGATTAAAAAAATTGGGTATGAAAAGATTACCATGGGTGAGAATGTGTCTGCTGTGCTCCAAAAGAAAATGCCCCAAAAATGTAAGGATAGAGGTATGTTTGCTATTTCTTGTCAAATTGGGAATACTAGTATTAAGAGAGCAATGTGTGATCTAGGAGCGTCAATTAATGTCATGCCTAAATCAATTTATTCATCTTTAAATGTTGGTCCTTTAGAGAAAACAGGAGTAGTAATCCAACTCGCTAACCGATCTATAGTTTATCCCGAAAGTTTGTTAGAAGATGTTCTTGTGCAGGTTAATGGTTTAATTTTCCCAGCTGATTTCTATGTCGCAGACATGGAAGATGAAGATCACTCTTCAAATTCATCAGAAATGCTGTTAGGTAGACCATTCCTAACAACTGCTCGGACAAAAATTGATGTTCATAAAGGAACGATGACTATGGAGTTTGATGGTAAAATTGTTCAATTTGATGTTTATAAGGCCATGAAAATTCCTAATGAAGTGTCTTCTGTTTGTGGTATAGATGCTATTGAACCAATAACTCATCAAGTTTTTGAAGCATGTAGGGAAGACATGATGCAAGTAGTTATAGAAGAAAGCTTAGATGTGAGCAGCAAAATAGAGGAGAAAGAAGTGGAGACTGGAGAAGATGTGCATGAAGTAATGCAACAGTTGGCAGCTCTGAAATCAGAACCTGAGCGTTCTAATGCTAAAACAATTTCACACACCACTCAACATCTTTTAGCTTCCGTTTTTCAGGAACCAAAATCAGAACACGGAGCCTTATGGGCAATTGAGCAGTGTGACATGAATATTGATGAAGCAGGAAAACTCAGGAAGCTAAAAGTACAAGAGCTTGAGGAACTAAGGAATGAAGCTGTGGAAATTCAGCATTTGGAGAACGGGAAAGTGCAAAAAGTAAATGGCCATACGCCATTTTATGAGAATATCCCGATTGAAAGTGGTGAAGTTATGAAGATACAAGTTCCTGGAGACTATCCTTGAAGCTCGATTCCGTCTAGCCAAAGACGTTAACTAGCGACGCTAATGGGAGGCAACCCAGTGTTGGTCCTGCCCAGGACCAGCATATGTCATTTATATTCAGTAGTGTTGGTCCTGCCCAGGACCAGTATCTGTTATTTATATTCAGTCTTTGTTTTTATTTATTTATTTATTTATTCAATTCATATGGAATAACCAATTTTACCATCATCTTCTCCAAATGACTTAAATTTCTGGGTTTTGATTTTACAGGTATAAAAGAAAAAAAAAAGAAGTCCCTAATTCTATCCCTCAAACCGCCACTCCCCCTCTTATTCCAAACCGACGGCAGGTCAAACCCCTTCACCACAACCCGTAGCTTCTGGCCACCATCCTCCACGGGGCAGTAACTCTTACTCTTTTCTTTTATTCTACTGCTGACCTTAGATCCTTAATGGTTTCTCTTTTTACATCGAGACGATGCATGTTATAAGTGGGGGAGGAGACTTGAGTAGTATAGGATGTTAATATATATGTTTGGTGTTGATTGGTGTGATGGGAGCTTTGCTCTGGTTTACATGTGCTGTTCTAAATTTTTATTTTTTTGATGTAAATCTGGGGTCGTAACTGATTTTTGACTAAGTGTGAGGTGCACACCAATTTATGATTGTGAATAAGTTTGCAATAGTGTGGGGGTGTCCATCCTTTGTTTTGTCCCTAGAAATAACAATGCTAGCTCTCAGTTTTGCACTCGGTTGAAAATAGGTTGCCAACTCAGTATTGAAACCTCTAAATTTTGTTTTGAATAAAGCTGACGATTTCAAAAGGTCGGGATTGCACAATTGTCTCAAGCATGCATATGAACCACTTGACTAATCTCACATTACATGACAGACGTTTTGAATGAAACAACACCAATTTACCCCAATTTTTGGAAAGTTTTTGAGCCTAAATGCAAGAACAAAAACATTACACTTTGTTCTATTCTTTCTGAGAGTTATCCAATTCTAGTTTGGAATTCTAGAACTTGCCATGTTATGCATTTCGAGACCACATTGATGTATTCAATCATTAAAAATGATAAGGGCAGTAGGTTTCTTTTCTTAGCCATCTCAAATAAAATTCGAACCCTTAGTCTTGCTCAAGACTAACAAAAATAACAGTACCAGTCCTTAGTTAGCCACATTTGAGCCTTTTCCCATTCTTGACACACCTTTGTTCGAGTCCCTTGGCTAGGAACGTTCTAGCCATCAGAGTCTGTACATTCTCTCACTTATTTTTGTATTTAGTTGTTGCTTTAAGCAATCTCCATATTCGAATAAACCACAAGCTCGTCAAAGTATGAGGATTTAGCATAAGCCTTTTGCTTATATGTGGTTGTGATTCAAAAGGTGTCTAAATGGACATTAGCTTGAAAAGTTGTAGCTTTCTTATTCTAGTTTGAAGTATTATCTTTAGAATAAAAATTAAAAAAAAAGAAAAAAGAAAGAAAGAAAAAAATAAGAAGCACAAAAAAAAGAAGAAAAAACAGAAGCAAAAAGAAAAAAAATGTTTCGTTAACTTATTCATTTCAGTATGTCTATAGTTGTTTAAGTTTGTCTTAAACATTCATTCTGAAGTTTAAGAATTATGAGTCGTTTGTAAATAATTGTGTCTTGATTTCCATTTTGGCCATTTTCAGAGTAAATCTACATTTTTATTACTCTGGGTTTCCCTTTCTTCCTCATTTCCTATCCAAACCTTAACCATAGCCTACGTTACACCCTGTTTTAAGTCCTTTTGATTTAGTGGCTTGAATTCATACTAAGTGGTGGAGATTTGATATATTGGCAAGCTTATGGTGATTTCATTCTAGGTTGCGACTTGAGTGATTTCTTGAAATTAATTATAGCCCAAACACTTGAGTACAATGAGTGGCTTCCGTGAGGGTGTTGTTGATTTTAATTCATACCTCATGTACATGGTCAAAATCTTAATTTTTGAGATTCTTCAAGTAGTTACGTTGTGTGTTTAAACATGAATAATATCTTGGCTTTGAGAATTGATGGCTGAAAATCTTTACATTATGAGGGGGATTGGGAAAGGTTGGTTAACACGAAATCATAAGAGTAAAGAGCTGTTGACATGATCTGATATGCTTGGGGACAAGCATTGGGTAAGTGTGGGGTATTTGATAAGTCTCCAATTCAACGTTCAAATATCCACTTTAGTGCTATGTTATTTAATTAATTTGGTGTTATTTTGGGTATTATTGCTTGTTTTGGTTTGATTTGCCTCCACATGACTTAAATGATTAAAAGGAGCAGAATTGGGCTTAATTGAAGAAACTTTGGACCATAAAGGAATTTGGTGCTGAATTAAAGGAGCTGAAACAAGAATGGAGTTAGTCTTGCCCAAGACTAAGGACCTCCGAATGTGCTGATGTTCAAATTGACCAGGACCTTTTCCTACTCGAAAAAGAAGGCATAAAATCAGGGATTTGAAATTTGTAAAAGAGGTTGCTGATTTAGATAGATATTATTTGGTTACCTAACTTTTAGGAGTGGGTTTTCTCTATAAATAGATGCAGAACAAAACTTCTTCGGTGAGGTTTTTTTTCTCTTTTTGGTTTCTTAGTTAGCTTTATTTATTTTTATCATCTTTAATGGCTATCATAGTCGATTTTATGACTATGTGTAGCTAAACACTTTATTCGGTTAAGGGATTAATCAAAGGCGAGCATTATTTTCTATCGTGAGATTGTTACTCTTTAATTTAAAAATCTGAATTTATATGAGCTGTTTGCATGTTTGTTAATCTATAAAATCAGACCATCATTGGAGGTTCAGGTGACGGTTCGGCCGGACTTTTGCTTTTTCATTCAATGAACAACGTTAGGAAATAGGATTTGTAATCATTTGAATATCTTAACAACGATTAAGCGCGTGAACATGTGATTTGGTTTAAATCGGAATCGCTAAGAATTCGGTTAACTTAGATTGGGTCCTTCTAATTCCTAATGCTTTCGACGTATTAAATTCTAAGCGCTAAGCTAGAACTGTCTGATTGAATAGGAGCTTATCTTTAGGCGCTCTAAGATTTGCTTTACAATTAAGGAAGGATTAGGTCGGGAATGAATAAGGAACGACTATAACCAATCCAGATCATGTTAATTAAGATAATGTCTCACCGTCAATGATCGATGGAAAATAATTGTTTGGCCTGCGGAATCTCCCTTAACTGAAATTCCAACATATAATTTTACATTCAATTTCAATTTGACTCTGCAATTTTTATTTATTCATTAATCAACAATTTCAATCCCCCCTATTTACTTTTTGTTAATTGCTTGGTTATATTTGTGATTAGATCAGTATTAATCCTTTGGGTACGACCTTTACTTGCTCTTTTACAATTTATTTTCGACTAAGTGAAGTTATATTTATTTTTGGTGGTTTCGACACCCATCAGTCCGGTTAGCTAGTTCTAAGGGCCGATTCTTCCATTTTACTTGCTAATTAGCTTGCACTCTTCCTATGTACTAGACTTGGTTGTAATCATATTCTTTCCATTCCATATTTATAATATATGATTTGCAATTCCCGTTTCTTTATACATGTTGATATTTGCTACTTGTTTTGATATTCTTAATTGATTATTGTGTAGGGGAGACACGATTTCCGGTGACCCATAGGGACGGGTTATCTTTAGGGATTCATATAGGTGCTGCCCTACCGGGAGTAACATTTTGGAAACCGTAGGAATTGACAAGCCACGAAACTTACGGGCCCTAGTTTCTGATCCCCAGCATTAGACACGCCTTGACTAGGAACCACGTCGTCTAAGTACTTCACGGTGCGGTCCGTCTACACATAGTCGTTTTTGCAAGAGTAAAGTATCAATCGTATATGTTTGGAGTCTTTGCTTATTATAATTATAACTTATCATAGTCCGTAGAGTTCGGTTATATGAGTATGTCTCACCGTAGTTTAGGAGTAGTTTGTACTTGTCACCCAAACCAACCTAAATTATTCACCGCCTAGATAACAAATAGAGCCGAGTAATTTAATACTTGTAGATATAAATCCCGTGGATTCGAAACCCGGTCTTAACCGGATTATTACTTGATACGACAGGGTACACTTGCCCCTACATAGTAGCGTCTAGTAGAGTTTTTCATCAACGCACACATCATATTTATCGTCACCCATATACCATCTACACATTCCATTATCCCACACTATACTACTAGGCGTCGCGCTCATCAGTGGACCACGCACAACTCTCTACATAAGCTAATTAGTGATCACTGGACCTCCTATAATATCTCTCTACTGCCAGCCCAGCTTCTGTGTCATAAGATTAAGACTCTCAGGCCTAAGCTCAGGGCTTGGAACAAAGAAGTCTTTGGCCTGGTGGATAAAAATATTTCAACTGCCTTGGTCAAACTGGAAGAAATTCAAGCCAAGATATCCAGGGAGGGTCTCAATGGTATTTCCTTTGCTCAAGAGGCCGACGCTCAGCAAGACCTTGATCTTCAGCTGTATAGACAGGAACTGCTCCTCAAGGATAAAAGCAGAGAAAAATGGTTAAATGCAAGGGATAGAAACTCAGCCTTCTTTCACCGCTCAACCAAAATTCGAAAGGTGAAGTCCTCTTTGAATAGCCTTCTGATCAATGATAATATTCTGCAGGATGAAAATGCAATCTCACAGCATGTCGTTAGCTACTATGAAACACTCTTCACTGGCAGTCTACGACATATCGATTATGACGCTGTCAACTTTGTAATTCCTCGTAGTGTGACGAAAGAGGATAATGACACTCTTACCAGGCGACCCTCGGATTCTGAGATTAGAAATGCCATTTTTAGCATGAATAAAGATAGTTCTCCGGGGCCTGACGGTTTTGGGGGAGTGTTTTATCAGCATTTTTGGGACAATGTTGGGCCTGATGTGTGCCAGATGGTTCACTCTTTCTTTAATACTGGATATATGCTCCCTGGCTTAAACTCTAGCATCATTGCGCTCATTCCTAAAGTTGAGCGGGCCAATGAAATTCAGCAATTTTGGCCTGTTGCAATGGGTAATTTTAATTACAAGATCATTTCAAGGATTATTTCTAACAGGCTTGCTCCTATTGCCTCCAAAATAATTTCCGAAAATCAATTTGGTTTCATAGCTGGCAGAAATATTCATCATTGCATCGCTGCATCTTCTGAAGGTGTCAATTTGCTTAAAAAGAAATGTTTTGGGGGAAACATGGCTTTGAAAATTGATATCAGAAAGGCCTTTGACACCTTAGATTGGAACTTCTTACTTGATGTGCTGGAAGCCTTTGGATTCTCCCTGCGGTTCAGAAATTGGATCTTGGAAGTTCTGAGATCAGCTAGAATTTCAATTTCTTTAGGTGGTGGAATCAAAGGCTACTTTGGTTATTCTTGCGGGGTCCGTCAGGGCGATCCACTCTCCTCCACGCTGTTTGGAATTGCCGAGGATTTCCTTGGCAAATGGATATCTAAGCAGGTTGATGATGGTAATTTAGACCCTATGATTTATGCTAGGAGTGATGCTTTTCCCTCTCATCTCTTATATGCAGATGACATAATGATATTTTGTCGTGCCTCGGTCAAAAATATGAACTATATCAGAGAATTATTTAGACTCTATGAAGCTAATTCTGGTCAAGCAGTTAATTGGGAGAAATCGCAGGCCATTTATGGAAATTTCATAACCGCTGCTCGCAAAATTCGGCTTTCTGACAGGCTGGGCATTAAGACGGCCTCTTTTCCTTTCAATTACCTAGGTGTTCCTTTGTTTCAGGGGGCCCCTAGGACTAGATTTCTTCAGCCGCTTGTTGATAAGTTCTTAAGCAAGTTCAGCCTTTGGCGGGGTAAAACTTTGTCGTTTGCTAGTCGGCTAACGCTGATTAATTCCTCCCTCACTGGTGCTCTTGTGCACTCGTTCCTCTTATACAAATGGCCCGCTGCCTTGCTTTCTCGGATCAACAGAGTTGTTCGTAATTTCCTGTGGACCTAGGATAGGGATAAAAGGAAGTTAATCATTGTCTCGTGGAAAATCTGCTGTCAGAAAACAAGCAATGGAGGTTTGGGAATAAAAAATTTTAGGCTCTTTAATCTAGTATTGATTGCAAAATTTTGCTGGGAACTTCTGCGGGGTAAGAGCTTTGTGGCATCACTGATTAGACTTCGTTTCCTTGATCCATCTGGCCTAGCAAAACGACTCATTGCTACCTCCACCATTTGGCCCTCTTTGAGAACTACCTATGATCAGGTCAGGTTAGAGTCTGTCTGGTGGTTTGGGGAGGGATCCGATCTTAACTTCTGGACCGACAGATGGATTGTGCCATCGGTTGCTGACCAGATTGGGATTCCTAGAAAAGAGCAGGCTAAACTTCACAAACCGCTACATGAATTCAGATTGAATGGGGAATGGATTAACCTTCAGAATCTCCCTGATAATGTGCAGGATAATGTCACACGCGTTGAGGGCACTGATGAGCCAGATGATTGCATATGGCAGTCGGCTAATTTCGGAAAACTAACAGTGTAGGACTATTACCGTAAGCTCAATCAAGGGGAAGCAGTCAATTGGTGCAAATTTCTTTGGAATCCTTTCGTGCCCCCTAGAAGAGCCGTTACCTACTGGCTAATTCTGAGCGGCAGATTGGCGGTTCAGGAGCAGCTGTAATCCCGAGCAATGAATCTTGCGCAGAGATGTGAGCTGTACAAAGTTGAGGGTGAATCAATTAATCATTTGTTTGTTAACTGTCAGGTGGCTCAGAATCTGTGGAATGTTGTTTTTGAAAATTTTGGAGTTAGCTGTTATTTTAATAGCGAGATTGAAGGGTTTTTTTAGTAGAATCCGAGAGATTCGAGTGTGGAGGAGCTTGAGGAAAGGCTGGATATTCTTTTTGGTTACCTGCGTTTGGTTCATATGGTTCATTCGGAACAGAGCTATTTTTGACAACGATCTCCCTTCAATCCAAATTTTAAGATATCAGCTGCTGCACTATATTAGAGAGGGTTCGGCTGCTGCTGTTCATGAAAGACCACCGACTGAGCCGGATTGCGTGATTGTCAAATGGCTGGCACCGTTAATGGGGTGGCTACAGGTAAACACGGATGGTGCAGCAAATAATTCTGGGAACGCTGGAGCAGGAGGAGTTTTCTGAAATATCAGATGCTTCGTGGTTGGAAGCTTTGCGATTCCGATTCAGAAAGCGACGACACTTGTGGCTGAGCTCAAGGCGATTATCTTTGCAGTTAGTGCTGCATGGGAGAGAAACTAGAGAAATCTTTGGATTGAATCTGACTCTAGCCATGCAGTCCATCTTCTTCGTAATAAACGGACGGAGGTCCCGTGGAGAATTAAAAGAGACTGGTGCAATTGCTTAACAAAACTATCTGATATGAACTGGACAATCACACACATTTTCAGAGAAGGCAACCAGGTAGCAGATCGGCTTGTTGGTTTTGGTCAATCGGCTATTTCTGATCACAGGTGGGATACGGCTCCCCATTTTTGTCAATCTTTTCTGTTTGACGATCTATGTAATGTAGGTCACATTCGTTTTCTCTAGGTTTTCTTTTCTTTTCCTTTTGTTTTCTTTCTTCTCCCTATCTGTAATTCTTCTATTTTTTTAAATAATATTCGGGTTGTTGGCTGTGTCGGGGGTGCCAACCTAGTTGGGATGTCCAACATGCCTTCGCGTCCCAACCTTCATACAAAAAAAAAAAATCGTTTGATATGAATTCAGGAATATGCATAATTAAGATATGTGAGCTGCTATATACCGCGCCGAAATTCCGGTCTACCGCCCATTTGTGACATATTTGCCCTCCTCACTTTTTCTAACAAAAAAGTGAAATTCTCTCAATTCCTCTCTACCTTCTTTGCATTTTCAAAAAACCGAGCTAAAACGATATGGCACCAAGGGTAGGCAAGGGCAAAGGATTCATGGGTGTCCCGGTAAGTGTTTTTGTTTAAAAAAATTAACGAAATCATGATTTTTGCCTCCGAAATCGGAGGCAAAAAAACTCAGAAATCGCACTAAACGGGTGCGATTTCCTATCTCCACCATATGTGGAACCGTTCCACCTATGGTGGAGACAGGGTGCACCGCGCGTTCCACAAGATGGTGGAACGCGCGACGCACCCGTTCCACCATAAGGTGGAATGGGATCACTACCCGTTCCACCTTATGGTGGGACTGGTGCGCCGCGCGTTCCACCATCTGGTGGAACGCGTGGCGCACCCATTTGGCCCCGCGGTCAAACGGATGCCCCATCCGTTTGATCGAGGGACCAAACGTTTGCGGTGCACCAGTCCGCCCTAGGGCCGACTGGTGCGCCACACCCATTTGGCCTGCGGCCAGGTGGTGTAAACCACCCGCCCAGGCCAAAAACGAGCCGTTTTGTGATTTTTTAAAAAAAAAATTTATTTCGAGCCGGTCGTTGGCAGACCCGAACACATAAAAAATAAGAAAAACGGTAAATTGAATATAATAAATAAATAATTGAATTTTTCGATATTTTACAGGATGATGTTGTTGAGGCGGGTTCTGGCCGTAGGCATACATCTTCACGTGTTGTTATTGCCTCTGCTCGGCGGCAGCGGACGGAGCAACATCGGTTCATGGCGGACGCCCAGAGGGCATATGCAGCAGAGGAGGAGTGTGTCGGAGGTCAGGATGTGGCGGCTGATGTAAAGATGGATGAAGATGACTCCATGCCTCATCCTAGTTCTGATACTATCCCCGTACCTCGTGGCGTCGTGATGAGGGGTCGAGACGGACGATTTTCTTCTACCGTAAGATCGTCTTCTGGTAAGAGAAATTTAAATGTGTTTATTTTTATTTGTTTTATTCGTGATTATTAGAAAATATACTAAAAATTTAATGTAAATTGTTTACTATAATTTCAGGTAGCAGCAAGCGCTCGAGGAGTGCTACAGATGATGACTGGGTTGTGAAGGACCCCATCCCCAAGGGTCCATTTGATGGTGTTGTGATCCCAAGCTCTTTGGGACATGTTGCATGTGCTATTTGGGGCGGTCAGGATAAGGGCGTCCTTAGGTTTCATACCAGATCAGGGTATTGCTCGAAGCTGAGATTATAGTATAGTGGTTCTTCCAGGATGATTCAGTTGCGTATGGAGTCATCTGGCATGTTCCATCTACCTGGTATCATGCACAGTCACATAGATGCTGCTCTGATCACGATATTTGTAGAGCGGTGGCAGCCAGACACGTCATCATTTCACATGTCGTTCGACGAGATGAGCATTTTGATGCATGATGTGTGAGAGATATTGCGCATCCCTATAGATGGTGCCATGGTGACTGCTGATGCGAGTATTGACGAGCTTAAGGTTTGCGTGATGGATTTGTTTGGGATGACTCGGGCTGAGTTAGATACCGGTCACTACTCCTCTGGCGGTATACGAGTCGCTTCCGTCATGGATTATTGTAGAGGTGATCAGATTCCCGAGACCTAGGCTATCGCTTGGACGTGGCTGATGCTCGGTTCCACCTTGTTCGTAGATACGAGTGGTGACCGCATCTGACCTTCTTGCCTGCTGTTGGTGCAGGACTCGGCAGCTGGAGCCGCTGGACTCTCTTGGGGATCGGCTGCACTATCATATCTATACTGTCATTTTGGTATTGCTAGTAGAGGAGATTGCGGGCAGATCACGGGTTGTCTGACATTGCTCCAGTCATGGATTTATGAGTACTTTCCTTGCTTCAAGCCTCATCGAGAGGCAGTTACAGTTGACCCGGATCTTCCTAGGGCTTCCATGTGGCCATCTATATCGCTGGAGAAGAGCGATGAGCGGCTGAGAGCATTTCGTGCCCGGATTGATAGATTGACGGTAGATGAGGTACAATTGCTATATAATTATAAATACTATTCAATTAAAATAAATTTTTATTACTTGTATGTGTTAATGTAGTTTTATACATCTGTAGGTGATGTGGATGCCGTATGATCCTGATGCCATTACGGGAACCCCAAGGATGGTATACGCTGGATGGATACGATATTGGGATGTGATCGAGCCGTACATGCCAGAGAGATGCCTTCGACAGCTTGGATATGAGCAGACCATCCCCAGACCGATATTGCGGCCTTCCAAGGTTGTGCGTCCCTGGGCTAGTTTGAAGTATCGAGTATATGTGCCAGCTTTGATGGTGCAGGATATTTGGGACTCTTTTCCCGAGTCGGTCGTGCTTAGATTGTCTATATTCACTCCAACGCGTACTCCATCGGCCTGTGAGGATCAGTACATGCATTGGTACACCCGTCACTCACACCCTCGTCTACTTCCGGAGATTGTTGCACCCGGACCGACTGTTTATACTCGCTCGAACAGTGAGATTGTAAGTCATTTTTTGTTTTTCTCTACTGATCTACAAATATGAAATGATATTTACTGAAGTGTGAAGTGATATTTACTCTGTTTTTTTATTCGTTTCTTTTGACAGTGGGTTAGTCGTTTATCTACCTGGGGTGAAGGTGTTTTGGATCACATGAGTCATCTTGACGAGGATGCTGCGAATGTGTATAGTCAGTCGTTGGAGCAGATTATGGGTGCTTGGCATTTGGCCAAGTGATTTATGACTGTATACTGGTTGTACGATTTATATTTCGACGTATTTTAGTACTATTATTAGTTGTACAGATTACAAAATTGGTATTTTGGTATTTTTATTTTTAGTTGTATGCTTTATTATTATTTTGGTGTTTTTATTATTAGTTGTACGGATTACAGAACCTGTAACTAACTTGTAACTAAACAGAACCTTACAGAACTCACCAAAATTCACCTGTAACAAACTTGTAACTAAACTGTAACATTACAAAACCTTACAGAACCTTACAAAATTCATCAGAATTCACCTGTAACAAACCTGTAACTAAACAGAACCCTACACAATTCACCTATAACTAAACTATAACATTACAGAACCTTACAGAACTCACCAAAATTCACTTGTAACAAACCTGTAACTAAACTGTAACATTACAGAACCTTACAGAACCTTAAAGAATTCATCAGAATTCACTTGTAACAAACCTGTAACTAAACTGTAACATTACAGAACCTTACAGAACTCACCAGAATTCACCTGTAACTAAATAGAACCTTACAGAACCCTATAGAATCCACCTGTAACAAACCTGTAAGTAAACTGTAACATTACAGAATCTTACAGAACTCACCAGAATTCATCTGTAACAAACCTGTAACTAAATTGTAACATTACACAATACCAATAATTACTAATATCCCCTAAGTTTGGCCAATCTGGTCCACTGTGCCACCCTATCCTCATAGAAGCGCTCCCATCCTACAACGCTTTGACCACGGTGCCGAAACCACCATTGTATTATAGGGGGCACCGAAAAATTAGGCGATAAATTAAACGTATGTTGTGAGGGCAATGATTCCCTAAATGAGCTATACATATCTCACGTGCTGGTCTTGTAGCAGTGGATGTGATATACAAGGGTAAGATAGTACCACACAACTCCAATGTTTCCCCACCCGCGAAGCTGAATAACATGACAACAGCATTATATATTGTAGCAACCGACCACAAGTCATCCCAAACGAGCATCCAATACTCCGGCGTACAACCTGCACTTTCCCAACCTATCGCACGAATAGCTGCATCAACATTATCAACAAACACTCTTTCATACAGACAACAGTTAGCAATTACTTCATTTCGAATGTTATGCCTAACTATCTGCCACTCTTCTTCGCTACAAAAAATGTAAGTTGAAACCGTACGGAAATCACAATTTCCATCACCTACAACGTTATAGTATGATTCGACATGTGGCTTAATTATGCCAACTATTTTATCGGCATGTACGAAGTCAGAACCATAATACGTATTTCCATCTGCATTCACGTATTTTAGTGTAAATGAACTATATATTGCAAAACATTTACAAAAAGAAGTTAGGTTTATCAAATAAACATTACCTGATGAGGCAGCATTATGTACTGATGATGAAGAGCTAATTCTGCCACTTCTACCACGACTCCTAGATGAACTAGTAGAACGAGCACGTCCACGATGAGTTTCATTGTATTCCCAAGAACTCGGTATACGTTTTGTGTATTTGCTCGCCTTAGGTCGTCCTCGAACGTGAATTTTGACATCGGGTTCGGTGTACTGAGCTTGATCAGGGTGTAGTTGATCATGGATAAACATTGAAATATTACGTATTAGGGCTAGGTCGCCTTTAGAGACCTGGTCCACTAAGGACTGAAAATATCGCTGATCCTCGTTCAGATCATTACACCCTGCATTTTCATCAGTGTGACCATAATTGATTAAAAGTGTTCTCCAGAACACATGAACACTCTCAATACTGATCATTTGGTTCAGATCACAAGCTCGTTTGAGCTCGCATGCACATGATATCTGATGCGAGGTTCTCAATACACAACCGCAACGCACGTCCACTTCATGGCTCAACCCTCTCATGCGCTCTAACTCTTTATTCAGCAACTGCATACAGTGGTGAGAGACATTAAATACCAGGTGGTTTAATGGGAATCCGACGAAAGTGACTCCTTGACGAAGTCGGGACTGCTCAAGCATGTACCTGAGATGAAGACAAAATTACAATTAGTTAGTGAAATGATACAACCATAAATGCAAATTCCTAAATTGCAGTAGAACAAATTGCAAATACCTTATATTAGTTGCTTGTGATTCAATCTGCTTGTGAACCTTCTGCCATACCGTGTCAAGGGAGCCAGTTGAGGTATTGAGCCATTGCTTTAGACTAGCATGTTCGCTCTCCACTCGACAAGAAGTTGTGTTGCCAAAATGTAGGAACTCCTTTGTCCAAGCAACAACAAACTTCTCCTTATGCACCAACCACGTCTCCTCAACATACGAGATAAGATTTTTATACCTACTCATCCCATCCTTCATCATGCTAAGATTGGTCTCGTACTCCTCAATGGTTAATGATTGTAATATTGTTTTCCATTTGCCATTCTTGAATTTAGAGGCATGTCCTTTATCTCCCAGAATTCTATACACCAGATCTTCCACATCCTTATTTATATGCCAAGTGCATAGCAAGTGCGCTGCTTGTGGAAAAACTTATTTGATCAACTTTAATAACCCAAGCTCCCTATCACTAACAATAACGGTCGGGTTAAGATCAAACCCAATCAAAATCCTCAGCCTTTGCAAAATCCAACGATAGCTCCCTTCAGTCTCGTCTTTAACTATAACATACGCTATCTTGAAGTTGTTATTGCATGGCGTCATCCACAATCTCAACAAACGGCATTTTGTACTTGTTTGTTTTGTACGTTGAATCAATGCCGATGTACCAGTGGTAAGTCCTTAACATATCAACTGAATCTGGATGTGCCATAAACACATGCGTTATCACACCATAATCAGCCTGTGTGTAATTGACATATTTGTTCTCTACAGCAATATGGTAGAATTGACTAGCCAAGTCTCTACCTTCAAACCCGTCCTTCCTTATTTTGTCCCTGTAATTATATATGTGTTTAATTATTGGGTTGTCTTCTGGGTGTTTTTCTTTAACTGCTGCTAAAATAGCACAGGGCTTTTCTTGAGCTGAAGTCATATCACGCACAATTTGTTTAGATGCGATACTGAGTCCGCTCATCTGCCGACTTCCTTCTAGATACACACGCATTGTATGGTTATACATTCCAGTTAACCCAGCCTTAGCATGTATCCCCCATCCAAAAAGGTCTGCATGTTGATAGGCTTTAATTTGAAATTTACAGCGGCACGCTTTAGTTTTAGTTTTAGTTTTTCTTATTGTAGGATATTCATCAATTCTCACAACACCTCTATAGCGTTCACCCCGTGAACATCTCAACAGCATCTATTTTTCCCCATGTTTGTGCGAAGATATTACAATCTCAAACCCATTCTGAATAGCTATCTTTTTTGCCCAATCAATAGCATCCTGACACGAAGGGAAAACGGTATCCGTTATGAAACGCGAACTATAATCAATGTTATCGGGTTTCCAATCTTCTAACGGTACCTGAATATACAAAAAATGCATAATAGGTTACCATAATTTACATTAAAATTTTAAAAAAATAGTTCGAGGCAATTTCTGCCTTTTTTTACCTGAACAGGTAGCTTGCCCGTTTCACCATTGGTGGGAACGGACAGAGCGTACTGCCGTTCCGTGGGTGGAACAGGTGGCGCGTACCACCCGTTCCATCGGTGGAACGGGTGGCGCATGTTGCCCGTTCCATCGGTGGAATGGGTGGCGCATGCTGCCCGTTCCCTAGATCGAACAGGTAGTTCATCCGTTCGGCCTACGGTACGGGAGTACGCGCTACCCGTTCAGGCAAAAACCCAAAAAAAAATTAAATAGACACGTATTTAAGAATCGTAATATTAGCTCGTGTTCGAAATCATTATCTTCGGGAATGCTTGGGTCCATTTTTGTAAAATCCGAGATTTTTGCTCGGGAGAGAAAGGGAGAGAGAGCTTTTAAGGTTTTGGATGAAATAAAATGAAAAGGGCAATATGGTAAAAGAGGGGGCGGTGGATCGGAATTTGGGTACGGTGAATAGGAATACCCTTAAGATATTGATTAAGTTAGAGATCTCGAGTTCGAATTCTAACGTAGATAAAAAAAACTTTAAATGAAAAAGGATACTTTAAAGGCGTCTGATGAGTTTCGAATTAAAAAAGTCGGATAAATTATATAAAAAAATGGAATAATGTCCAAATTTGTCCTTAACGTTCTTGAAAAAGTGCAGATGTACCCCTAACGTATAAAATGATGAACGTTACCAAACAAGTTCAATTTTACCTACACAATAGAAAATTTGAACTAATTGATTTAACACTTTTTCGACTATCATATCAGATATTTCAAACAAGTTTGTCAAAAAAATAAAGCAGTTATATGAACATAGTAAACATTATATGCAATTTTTTGTGATTAATTTGTATTTTGCAGATTTTTTTTAAATTGATATTTCGACGTGTGTTAGCAATAAAATAAGTATTTTAGATATAATTGATATTTGAAATATCTAATATGATAATTAAATAAAGAGTTAAATAGTACTACAAGAGTTTGTTTAAATTTTATCCCAAAATTGATATTGTTTGACTACATTAGGGTAATTTATCCTAAAAAAAAAGGGATAATGGGTCTATAGTTTTTAAGAAAGTATCAATTTAGGTTTCACGTATAAAATAGTAACAATATAAGTTTAACGTTTAAAAAATGTATCAATTTAAGTATCGATAGATACTATTTTATACGTGAAATTTAAATTGATACTTCGCCAAAAACATACACCTATTTTGCTATCTTATAAAAAAAAAATAAAAAAAAAAATAAAGCAACATCTGATAAGAGGAAAAAGAAATTAAAATTAGGAATCTTGAATGAAATAGTGATCAATTGGTAGCACGTCGCAGCTTTCTTAACCTAAATCGCTGTCCAAACAAATACTAGTGTTTTTCAACTCTGCAAGTTCTATTCTATTCTAATGTCCAATAAACCCTAAACCCTAGCCGAACAAACACAGAACTCTCAACGTTACCTTCTATCTTCTTCAACGTCACGTCCATCCAGCATACGTAGGTATTCTCTTGGAAGTAATTATTTGGAGTAGTAATTATTGTAGATTTGCTCGTTGTTGCATTTCTTAGTACAACTGAATAATGTTTCCGGTTCTTTGAAGCCTTATATTGGCCGCAGGATCTCTCGAATTCAAAATTATGTTTAGAATTTTGGTTTTTTCTTCTTTTAATTACATTGCTTGTCAACAATTTGAGTCCAAAATTATATTCCGAGAGTTTGGAAATTCTATTGTACACTTGATGCTCAGTTGCTTTCTTTCAGTGTTGAGCTAAACTCTCTTATGTGATGCATAGCAGTTTAAATGGCACCTGCTGCACTTAGCAAGAAAAGAGGCTCAAAATCACTGAAGGACCCTGCTGCACTTGGCAAGAAAAAAGGCTCAAAAATACAGAAGCCCCGGCCAAATAAGAAGCAGAAAGATGACCTTTTCACTGAAAAACGCCCGAAAAAAGTTGAGATATCGGATGATTCTGATAGCCCAGATGAAGAAATAGAAGAACAAGTAGAGTTTGGTGAAGATGATCAAGGATCTATTTCCGGTTCAGATATTCTATCTGATGGAGAGGAACCAATTACTGATGATTTTCTTCAAGGAAGTGATGGTGAAGGTGCCATGCTTTTAACTGTTTATTTTGTTATAGTTTGTTATTGTTTCAGTTTTATGACATTTTTTGTTATTTCTTCATGATGTTGCTGCAGAGGAAGATTCAGGTTCAGATTCCACTACGGATGCAGGCTCAGATTCTGATTCAGATGAATCTGATATTGAGAAAAAGTCCAAACGCATTGATTTACGGAAGAAAAAGGAAGAAAAAGATGCCGAGGAAGAAATCAAGGATGACATCCAGGTCAACATTGGTGAAGATGAGTTTAGATTGCCAACCAAAGAGGTTGTTATTTTCCCTGCTTTCTTTCTCTATTTACTCAACTTTGGTTAGATTTTTTCTTCTTCAGTTGGTTCATATCATCTTAAGATTCTTTTTGTTTACCTGTTGGCTTAGGAACTTGAGGATGAAGCACGCGGACCCCCTGATCTTCAAAATCTTCAAAGGAGGATTAGAGAGAGTAATGTTTTCATCCTGCTATTTTGAAATTTTAACATTTTCCCTTTCTTGACAACTAACTTTTTATGTTGTGCTTAGTTGTCCGAGTGCTGTCAAATTTTAAAGATTTGAAGCAAAAGGGAATTGGGAGAAAGGATTATGTAGAGCAGCTTAAAATTGACTTGAGTTCTTACTATGGATATAATGATTTCCTTATTGGAGTTCTGGTTGAGGTATCTCATTCCCTTATTTAATCCCTTTTCTCAATTTGCCTTTTCCATTTGTTATTTGTTTAATTTCTTTCATTTTGGTTGGTTTGTAACATGACTTGCATGATGTTTACAGATGTTTCCAGTCAATGAACTTATTGAACTTGTTGAGGCTTGTGAAAAGCCCCGGCCTATATGCCTAAGAACTAACACTTTAAAGGTAAAGCATGAATTTGGATTGTTACAATTTTTTATTTGATTTGTTGTTCAGTTCTTGCTTTATATATTGCATGACAATGAAATCTCGTGTACACAGACCCGGAGACGTGATTTGGCTGATGTACTCTTAAACAGAGGAGTAAATCTTGACCCCTTAAGCAAGTGGTCAAAGGTATTCACTTGTTATATCTATATATAAATAAATATTTTTGGCTGTACTTTATCATTAGAATAAAGGGGTCTTGTAGGTTGGACTAGTTGTGTATGATTCACAAGTGCCTATTGGTGCCACTCCAGAATATATGGCTGGCTTCTACATGGTAAATTATCTCTTCTAGTTCTTACTGAACCATTTTCTATAGTTTGAATGGCTTATGTAGCTTCAATCGTATTCTCTTCACAGCTGCAAAGTGCAAGCTCATTCTTGCCTGTAATGGCTCTTGCTCCTCAAGAAAAGGAACGAATTGTTGATATGGCGTAAGTGACAGGTTTCTTTCGTCGATAGTAATACCTGCTAGCTATGCCAATTCAATTTAAGCTATCATTTCAAATTTTTTGTCCTTCCAGTGGTCAATGTATTATTATGTCAATATACGTTAACATTGTGTGAAAAATAAGTGTATTGCTGAAGTAAGTACCGACTTGTGTTCAGTGACGGGTTTAGGATTCAGGAGGTGCTTCAATGCTTATGATGCTTAATTGAAATTTTTTGGGTGCGTTTACCCTAAAAAGTTTAAAGCTCCATACATAAGCTAAATGGAGTTTTACAGCAACCAGTGGATGCTTAATCCCCCCAGCCCCCTAGATCTGTCCCTGCTTGTGTTATATTGAGATATTCGCCTGGAACTTAGATGGTTCTTAATTGCAGAATTCATCCCCTACTCCCCAACACCCAACCACCCAAATACACACAAAACCTGAGGATGAAATTTCTGCTGAGATCTAGAGTGAATGTTTATATCTTTTATGGTAATTTTGTTTTTCATCTTCTAGGTATTTAGCGGTTTATGGCATTCTTACTAATCTTATTGTTTTGTTTCCTCTACTAATAAAAAATTATGCCTATTTTAGGGCTGCACCTGGTGGCAAGACAACATACATAGCTGCACTTATGAAAAATAGTGGTACGTGTTTATTCTAGCTTCCATGTTTTTTTTGCTAGATAAGCCCATAGCAAAAATGGTTTCTCCAGTCATCCTATCTAAAACCAAGATATCCAAGTGAAAGCTGAAGATGAAATAAGTGACAAATTAAATCAGACTACTAAATAGGCCAAAAATCATTAATTCAACTGTTAACTTAAAAATCCTTGAGATACTTGTGGTTGTCACCGTGTTTAAATTTATTTTATATTCGAAATCAGTACATTTAAACCTTCATACAAATTTGAAGATAGAGAATCCGAGTCTTCGTTGCAATTTTTGTTAATTTTATTCGGTCTATTTTCTTTGTTTTAACTGGTGGTTAGTGAGACTACTTGGTTTGTGTGCCTGCAGTTTTTTATTTTTCTTGAGTAATTATCTGCTAAAAAAGTGCTTAGGTTGCATGTTTATATGATTCTTTTCTAAGTTGGTCTAGGTGTAAGATGTATTCAAGGTATCTGCTTGTTTGTTTTATGGAAGAAAATTTATGTTTAGCATGCCATAACGAGTTACTGCCAAATTCTAGAAAAAACAGCTGTAAAATTGTTATATAAATTAAAAAGTACTTTTTTATTTGTTCATACACTCGTATGCCTGCATGTGATTTTTTTCCCATTCATTATATAGTTTAGCATATCATATTCCAGCAATTTCAAAAAATTTATGTTTTAATTTGATTGTCACCAGGGTTAATTTATGCAAATGAGATGAAGGAACCGAGACTAAAGTCGCTCACTGCAAATTTGCACCGCATGGGAGTGACTAACACTATTGTTTGTAACTATGATGGTAGAGAGGTTAGTGGCTTGCTTACTTTTTATTGACTGGCAGGATTTCTTGATGACAGGAACTTGTTTTCTGTTCCTGGTCTGGCATGTGGATATTAGAAATTGGTTGATGAAAACCAGAAATGGATACCATATGTCATAGTATTTGAGTATGAAAGTGCCAAATGCACTATCTATTGTGGTTGAAATGAAGTCAATCACGTCTCTTGTCAAACTTCTATTTTTATGTATACTTCATTTGAATTTTCTGTCACAGCACCTCTCATGCATGCCTGATTACTTTGTTTGTTCTATGCCTTCATGAGTGCAGCTTACCAAGATTTTGGGCCACCATGCTGTTGATAGGGTGTTATTGGATGCTCCCTGCAGTGGAACAGGGGTAAATATACTCTTTCAATATTTACCCAAGCTTCAGCTCATTTTTACCACTTCCTGCTTGGCTGAAATGCACATGTATTATTGTTTATTTTGTAGGTTATATCTAAAGATGAATCTGTTAAAACTTCTAAAAGCTTGGAAGATACACAGAAATGTGCCCATCTACAGAAGGTATGTGCTTTCCAATTATTAACAAAGTATTAAGGGTCTGCTTGGATGGAGTTAAAGAAGGTTTTATAAAGATTTTATCAGGAAAAACTTTCAAAACCCTCCGATTTGGTGGGACTCAAAATAACCTTCAATTAACGTCTGCGTTAACCTTTATTTAATCTTTGAATTCCTTCCCAAGCAAGGTTAGTTATCTAACCTTCCTTAACCTCCATCCAAGCAGCAGACCCTATAAGGAGTAGAGGCAAGAGGTGCTTATGCTCTCTTATGTTGCTGGATTGTGTTAACTGTGACACCTTACTGATAAGTGATGGAAGAGTCTGGGATTTTGCAAATTAGCTGGCTTTACTCTTTTCTTTTGATTTATTTATTTTTTGGAAGTTGTTCTGATTTGTCTGCAAAAATTGGCAATATAATGTTCTATGCAAGTCTTAGCAAATATGGTTATTGATTTCTCCATTATTTATTCTTTCCTATTAAAAAGATATTGGTTTATCATTACTTTTCTTTTTCTTTGTTCTTAATTTGGGCCCTTTCTCAAAGACTTAATCCTTTGTGTAGCAATTGATTCTTGCTGCAATTGACATGGTAGATGCAAATTCAAAATCTGGGGGATATATTGTTTACTCTACATGTTCCATGATGGTTGCTGAGGTTTGTTTATAAGGACACCCACCTGGATTTCCACTTACCCTTAATTATCTCTTTCCTTAGATATTTGAATTTTCATCTTTCAGAACGAAGCAGTCATAGACTATGCTCTTAAAAAGAGGGATGTCAAACTTGTGCCATGCGGTCTTGACTTTGGGCGTCCAGGGTAGGTCTTCACCCATTTATGTTGTTGCAAATGATCCTGTCAGATTTGAGTGCAAAATAATAGCAATTCTTTTCTGTACCAGGTTTTCCCGCTTTAGGGAACATCGTTTTCACCCATCTTTGGAAAAGACAAGACGTTTCTACCCACATGTTCACAACATGGATGGATTTTTTGTAGCAAAGGTAAATATCGGTTTTCAATTGGTGTTGACCATTTTGATAAATCTACCCCATGAATGGCTAAATTAAACTAATTCTTGGGTATTTCTGGATGTTGAAATGCCAATGGTCTTTCAAACTCTGCATGGCCATAACATGTCTCGAGTATCTATACTTTATATTAATAAAACTCACTTAATCTTTATCAAAACGATAAATAGGCGGCTAATGTTCCTTGTTTAGGGAAAACCTTCACACAGCTCAAGCTGTGACACTTAACAAACACATGCTTGGAGATGTTCCACATATATGCTTTTTTTGACCAACTGGATTATCAGAACAAAGTTGAACTTATATCTACACTCTCTTACATAACCATGTCAAACTTGAAATTGGTAGAATGATGAGTCTACTGCATGTCACTGTTCCAAACCTAAATTTGCCTATATTTGGTAGCCTTGCTGGTATATATGTTGAAGTCCTGCATGGTTTACCAAGCTCCCAAGCAGACTTAATCTTGTAATTGGCTGAAGTACTTGTTGAACACCTTTCTTAAATGTGACAATAACGGACACATGCTTTTGAATAAGATTTAACTGTAGTAACATCTGTGCGTAGAAGCCTAAAGCCTGCATACAAAGGCAAAAAATTTATGTAGTGGTTTTGGTTTCAAGTGGCCAAAATGAGGAGTTTATTGCATGTCTAGTGCAAATCCGACTTTGGAATCTGGATGGTGCACTTTGTGATCATTGAGTCTCTGATCTTGAAATGGAAAGTATGTTTGCAGTTGAAGCAATAAACAGGCCATAGGATTTTCAGTTGCAAGTTTCGCTTATGGCCTATTGGTTTGCTCAAGCAAATGTGTTTGAAATTTGAGTTGTGGTTTGACTCTTCTGACCTTGTATATATATATTTTCATTCTGCAGTTGAAGAAAATAAGCAATTCAATACCCAATGCTACACCATCGGAACCTTTAGAGTCGGTGGAGCAAGCTTCCGAAAATGACAGCGATAATGAAATGAAAACTGCAGAGACTCTGAAGAAAAATGTTGCTCCAAAAAAACAGGGCCAAACTAAAGATATTTTTGAATCAACTAAGAGGGTGAAGAGAAAATTCCCTTCGAAAGAGGAAATCTCAAAACTCAGGTAATCTCCATCTCCAAGTTTACCAGAAAAATTGCATCCCACTCCCTGCACTTTTATGTGTTATGCTATATGATTGAAGTTGGTCTTGTAAAGGCTGACAATGAATCATATTTAAACTGCTGCAGGGAGGAGAAGAGAAGAGCCTTGAGGGACGGAAGGAAGACTGAATGACAAAGCAGAATATGGGAAGAGTGAATACAAGTAGGGCTGAGCATAAACTCCAAAACCCGATTACCAAACCGATAACGGAACTGAAATTCTTGTTTGGTTCGTTTTGTTTATTGGTTTGGTTTTTTGCGTAGTTAGTTGCTTCTGTTTAATTTCTTTTATCCAGTGTGATTGAAGGGTAGATACCCTTCATGGGCTCCTCTCTCAGTCTAGAAATTTTGTTTCTCACAGTTTTTATTTCTTCTGTAATTTAATATTAAATTTAATACATCAATTTTTGGTCAGTTTGTTGTTTAAATCATAAACTTATGTTTTCAATCTTTTAATTCATTCGACACCATTATTATATAGTTCAAGGTTTATTTCACGAACAATAAAAATGTTTAATGAATTCCACTATTTATTAATTTAATTTAATTCAAAATTTGAATTCCTTGTTTTTAAAATGTATTTGTTAGTAATTTATCATTTTACTTATTTTTCTATAGAACTTCAAATATTAAAAAACAAACAAAAAAAAATTGTTTGAAAGAAGTTTCAAATTTGCTGTTAATTGGTTTTTTTTTTTTGGGGAGTGTGGATTTACTTTTAATGTAGAAAATTGTATTACTTCACTCTGTAATGGATCCAAGTAAGATTAATCTTTACTTCTATGTAATAGAAAATTTAAATAAAATGATTTGTTATTTGTCAAGGTAGACTTTCAAAACATCAATGATATTTTATAGTGTTGTTAATACGGTTACAAATAATGAGATTTGTGATTGTGTAGAGTGTTTCGTTAGTAATGATTAAAAATTGATCCAATTTCAAAACATTAGGGATTAGATTGGCTCAACTTGCAAACATTAGAGTATAATTATGTTATTTGTGACGTTAGGGGGTAAAATTACAGTTGGCTACTAACATTTAGCGGTGTCTCAAGAAATTTTTGAGAGGACGGATAATACTGATAAGAAAAAAACACGAATAATGAGAATAGAGGAGAAGGTGAGAGTTTTTTTAGAATGAAGTTTTTATAAATTTTGGAGATAATGTTTAAAATTTTATTTAGTTTTTTAAAAAAAAAAAAATTCAAGGATAGTGAATACAATTTTGGGATAGAATAATTAAAGCGGAGGAAAAATAAAAATGAAAGACTTATTCTATTCAAAGGGAAAAACTCATAATTTAGGAGAGATTATTGAATAAATAAAATAATTAAAATATTATTTATAACAGGCTTAACATATCAGGCGACCCTTGAACTCGGTCCAAAAAAAACTGTTTACCTCACCGAACTTATAAATTATTTTGTTAGGTTTCTAAACTTACTTCAAGATAAGATAAACCCTCTAAATCTATATGGCAGAACATGAGAATATTTAGTCAATTTTTTTTTTATCATTTTAAGCAAGTTCATGGTACAATCAAGTTTAGGGAGTCAATATGTCACCTTAAATAAATTCAGATAATCAATAAATCACTTTAAATAAGTTCGGGAGCTAATATAACACTCAGAAAGGAAAAATTATCTTTTAATAGTGGCAGAACTAGAAGACATGCCGGCACGAGAAGGCAATTGCCCCCCTAAATCCGTCCCTACCAATGTTAAAGTTATTTTTATACCTTAGCCTTTATACGTAATTCAATGATTATTTATATTTTAAATTTGGATAAATAATTCATTAGTCCCTACATTGTTACCTAATACACTTGTTTAATTTTCATGGTCCTTAACTTTTATTCAATTTAGCAATTTAGATTTTCTATCCATTTAAATTACTGATTTGACCTTTATTTATTAGTATAAATTATATTTTTGATAATATTCATAAATTGAGGACTAATAAATTATTTAACATTATTATTATTTTGAGAAATTTATTATCATTATTAGGGTAATTAATTTATTAGTCCTTATATTTTGACAAAACACATTGTTTAGTCTCTGTATTTTTAAAAACACATGGTAAGGTCCCTAACATTTTTATCAGTGAACTTTTTAGTCATTTCGTCTATTTGTTAGATTTTTTTACCGTTTATGACTTCGAAAATGACTAAATTACCTTTTACTATTTACTTTCAAACTTCAGAATAGGAAATCCAATTTAGAAGAAGAAGCTATTTGTAGGAGAACAAGAAAAAGAACAGACCCAATGCTTACGAATTTGAACGATTAAGAAGAAAATCAAGAAGAAGAACACTAAAAGTTGATTTCAGATACATTAGAGTTTAAATGAAAGGAAAATAAAGGAAAAGAAGAACGCAAATCCAAATTGACTAACAAAATCTTTATGAGAGTCTAACGGCAGAGACTAAACAGTTCACTGAGAAAAACGTTAGGGACTAAACTGTTCACCGAGAAAAATGTGAGAGACTTATAGTGTGTTTTTAAAAATACAGGTACTAAATAGTGTGTTTTGTCAAAATATAGGGATTAATAAATTAATTACCCTTATTATTATTAGAGCAACATAATTCCATAGGGCGCCGTCACAAAATTTATGCTTCCTCTTAAACCCAATTCTGCAAAATTCTGTTCCGTTAAACCCTACTCACTTCTTCCTCTTCTTCTCAGAACAGTTGAACCCTAATAATAAGCACTGCTTTCTGGACGCAGACAGAGTACTAATAAGTTAATCGATCACGCAATTTCAGAAGAGACAATGAGTAACAAAGAGGATAATAAGAAATTTTCCATTTGGGATTTGCCGGATGTCCCCATGGGTCAGCTGCCACCGCACCTCCAGCTTCAAAATACTCGAGTTGTTTGCAAAGCGGATGCTCCTATTCATGTACCTCCCACTATCCTTCTTTTTTTCTATTTCTCATGCTAGAGGTTCCTTTGTGGGTTTACTCCATAAAAGCTTAATTATTTATGAGTTCTGGAGATATTTTTGCTCATCCTGAAGGAGGCTAGATATCAAATTTATTTTTTTTCAGATTTTTTCTTGAATAATATTTGAGTCCCTGTCTGATATATCTTTTATGCCTACTGAAAATTAGTTTCATGTGGTTCTTCAGCTAGTTTTTTTTTTTCCATGAAAATTAGTCCCTGTCTGATATTATCACTTGAATGATCAAAATATAAATTTTTTCGTAGTTTGGATTTCTTCATGTTTCAATTTGAGAAGTAAATGCAGAAGCTTTGGAACCTGGATTTTTTCTTGTTATCTTTCAATCTTATTGTTAACTAGACTGAGGCATTGGTCTATTTTTTTATGGCTTTTAAACTTTTCATGATTTAGAATTTTGGTATCTGCAGACGGATAATATAACATACTCAGGTGCCTATGCCTCAATTGGAGTTGACAATAGTTTGCATTTAGACTATTTCCATGACAACTTTAGAGTGGAAGTGGTTCGACTCACTAAGGATGATATGGAGTTTGACATGATTGGTATTGATGCAGCAGTTGCCAATGCATTTCGACGGATTCTCATTTCTGAGGTGTGCTTGTTATCCCCTGGAATTAATATATTGTTATATGTTCAGAAATTATCTATTCATTCTCATATGGCGGAGAACTAAAATTGATTTTGTTGTAGTTGTACATATATGCACCACTCACTGAATATTGGTTCAATTCATAGTTGTTTAAGGCGCGCCTCAGACAAGGCTCAAGGTAGTGATTCTTGATTGCACAAGGCGAGGCGCAATTTAAAAGGCTTTCGCCTTGTGCTCGGGGCCATAGTCAAGGCGCGCTTCAGTAACATATACTATTTTCACTAGGTTTTTTTATTTTTTAATTCTTTTACTGTTTTATGTAAAACAAATGGTTAGTTAATCTCAACCATTAATCTATTTTAAATAGACTTAATCTATACCCTTGATCTCAATAAGAATATCAAGAGACTTAAACATAGAAAGACTATATCTGCGTTATGGTCTGCTCATCTCTACAACCATGTAATTCTATTAATACCTTAATTTATTTATATTTTAAACTTTTGTACCAAGACTACAAGTTAATGTAGACAACCTGTTCATGCCAAAATTCAGGCTGAACTAATGCAAACCTTTTTTTCTATTCATCTAAACTAATGTACCAAGACTACAAGTTAATGTAGAGTACCTGTTTTTTTTGGTTTACGCTTTAACTAGTAGTAGAGTAGTAGTGATATTGATATGCTTTAACTAGTAATAGAGAGTGTGTGTGTGTGTGTGTATATATATATATATTTTTTTTTTTTTCCTGTGCCTCGTGTTCCTCAGGCGTGCGCCTTGCGCCTTTAACAACTATGGTTCAATTTATGTTTAATGTTATTCTATAGCACATACCTTGAATAATGAGTTTCTTTGAATATTACATTAACCTGCCATTTTAATTCTCAAGCATAAGCCCCGAGATGTTTAGATACCATTCCAAAATATTGTGGGAGCATTGTCCTATATTTTGAGCTATCAATTATCATTTGGCTCATGTGCTTTGACAAAGTAGAATATCTCATGCAATATATTGGCTGGTTTGGAGACCAAATTAGCTTTGAACTTATAAATGATGTTTAACTTAGTGAAGTGCAAAATAAACTTTATGGCTCAAATTAGCATGCAATTCAACATTTATAATCAATTTACAATGTCTTCAAAAGAGCAAATATATTAAGAAAAGCTAGTTACTGGTACTATGAAACTTTCAATTAGTATATATTATTAATGCTTGAGTTAATTTTAACCTAAATTAGGAAATTAAAAATCCTCTTATTTTATTTGAAATTGAACTAAGTCTTAAACCCGAGTATCGTACGATTTTAGCCACAACTGATTTTGAACTAAATTGAATTGAGCATGCATGACTAACAAGTTTAAGGGGCTAATTCACATCTAAACCATATTTTCACATTATCTTACTTGGAACATTTTACAAGTAGTTTATTATATCAGTAATGAATTACATTACAAGATTTTTGGCTTGCTAGTTTCTTCTTATAAATCTATTTTAATTTGCTGTTGGAGAAAGGAAAAAGTCTTCAATTGGTTATCAATCTGGGCTACCATTTGGATGTATGCATTAAGTTTTTTTTGTGATATTTTCGATTTTCCTGCAATCTCCCCTAGATGTAGCTTGTCCTATTATGGAAATGATGGGCTTTTCCTTTTTCCTCATTTGTTCTCATGTAGGTTCCAACAATGGCTATTGAAAAAGTTTTCATTGCAAACAATACATCTCTTGTCCAAGATGAAGTCCTTGCTCACAGGCTGGGTCTCATTCCAATCAATGCTGACCCTAGGCAATTTGAATATCTTTCAGGTTCGACTCATTTTACCAATCGGTGCTTTTTTTTTTTTTAACAACTATAGATCAACACATAAACACATTTTGAGATTTACTTCTTTTTTGAAGCAATTAAAGACTTCTTTTCCCATCTTCTATTAAAAGCTAGGTAAATGTAATAGCACATACTTCACCGTGGCATGAATTTAACACAATGGGCTAATTAATCCCTTTTCTCTCCCTTTTTCTTCTTGGTGATAGCAAATGATACCGCAAACGAAAAGAATACAATTGTTTTGAAACTCCATGTAAAGTGCAAGCAACGTGAACCTCGTCGTACAGGTTAGTTGCAATTGATTTTACATAAAATTCATTATAAGTTTCTTGGTGTTCTATTTTAATGGGCAAACCGTTTTGGCTGCAGTATATTCTGAAGAATTAGAGTGGTCAGAAATTGGAAGTACATTTGTTAAGGAGACTGAAAGAGTTGATACAAAACCAAGTACCTATACTTCGTTTACTTGCAAACAAGAACACCAGCCTAGAATCAAGCCCAGAGAAGATAAGATCATACTTGCTAAACTTGGCCCTGGACATGTAAGGCTTTTTGCTCCTTTTTGTGGCTTTGGTTATTATTGTTCGTCTCTTCCAGTGTATTTTATTAAAGGAATAAGGTACCAAAATAGGCCTATGGTTTTTGGAGAAGTATCAATTTATGCTCCACCTACAAAATAGCATTGATATGGGCTTAACGTTTAAAAAAAGAGTACAAATTTAGGCCTCCATAACGGAACGTGACACATCATTCATATTACAGAATAGTATGAATGACGTGCCATGTTACGTTATCGAGGCCTAAATTGGTACATTTTTTAAACGTTAAGCCCATGTTGATGCTATTTTGTACGTGGAGCCTAAATTGATACTTACCCAAAAACTATAGGCCTATTTTGGTACCTTATCCCTTTATTAAATGACAGACAGATAGTGATGATTAACTACTACTTTGTCTGCAACCTATTTGAATATAGGTCTTTTTCATGCATTGCCTATTGCAGGGAGTGCTTAGAGATCATTCTAATTGGTTTGCACAGAATATTTTACTGTGATTCTGCATATGCACCAAAGAAATTTTAAAAGTTAAAATTGTCTAGGAAAATATTTATTGAGGGAAAATCATGCCACAGCCATAGTCTGTTATTGAACGTTAAAAATGGACCATAGAGGATAATCACATTAAAAAACCTGACTCTTCTGGTGGACCTAGAGATACGAGCTGTGGATCAATATGTCCAGCAAAGAAAGGACTTGTGGAAATGCCCTGGTCTTCAGATAATATTCTGAAATTACATGTTAGGTATTGCTTCTCATCATGGCACTTGTTAGTCATCGCTGGAGCTGGTGGGAGTCCGAGGGTGTAGTGTCTCGGGGAGGACCTTGCTTCTCTGTCAGCAGCATGGTAGTGGGGAGCCTTCCCTCGCAGGGTCTTGCACGAGCAGCACCCTAGAATTAGAAGGAATTTTTTATAATAAGGCCTAGGTCCATGTGTTTATTTTGGCCTGCTTCTCTTCCTCTACAAAATACTCTCTTGTAATTGTAAACTCTAAGTGGTTGTGACATTCAAATAAGAAAACTAGTGCGGCGGTGGATGTAGGTCATATTGACTGAACCATGTAAAGTCCTCGTGTCTTTGTGATTGCTTTATCTTCATTGTTTATTTATTTTCTTTGTTCTTGATTACTGCTTGATTCATTTTCACCAATTATATTCCCCAACATTGGGCTCTCTATCTATTGATTGTCATTGTTGTTCTGTAGGAAATTGAACTTGAAGCTCATGCTGTTAAAGGCATGGGAAAAACACATGCGAAATGGTCCCCTGTTGCTACTGCTTGGTATAGAATGCTTCCTGAGGTGAGTAGTACCAACAATCCCAATCTAGAAACAAATAAACACTCCCTTTATTTTTTCCCCTTAAACGTCTTTTAAATCAATAAGAATTTTCTTTCTTTGTTCCATTATTCCTTGTAGGTTCTGTTATTGGAAGATGTCGAAAATGAGATTGCGGAAGAACTTAAGAAGAAATGCCCTGTTAATGTATTTGATATAGAAGACATTGGCAAGGGTAAAGTGATTTTACTATCTTCACCTTATATTTGATCATGTTCTTGTGATCAAAGAGGAGCAAAATATCTTATCAAAGAGGTGGTAGATGATGCATTTCCCAATTGCATCTGCTCTTCTAGATTTTCGTTAGAAATCAAATAAAATTCATTAGATTAAAAGCAAAGGAGTTTGCACCACACTGCCTTGTATAGTTGCAAAAACTGTCTCTTAAATGTGCTACTTTATAGATGATGCAAAACGAGAGTTTTGCTTGTCAGAGTCTGTGTTTCGGTGTGTTATGAAAAGACAACAAAACACAGATATTGAAAGTGAAATAGGATCAAATGTCTTTATTTATGCAGTATCTCTATGAGATTTCTGGGTAGGGTATTACAAACAGCAAAATGAAATTAAATGAGTCACACCTAAACTGCTCTTCACCCCCTCCCCTCACTCAATATGAAGCCCCTAGCAGAAAAGATAAAACATAACATATCACATAATTCCCCCTTTCTCTAAAACCCTCCTTAAAACACACACACACCTTGCCCTGCTATCGACATTGTACTATGGCGAAACCTCCCAACTTGTCTTATTTGCCAGATCAACAACCATATCCTTTCTGTTCACGACTCCTTTCCCACGCATACTCTTGCCATTCTGATTGTACACCTAAGATTGGAATCAGAGAGAAGAGAATGCACCAGGCTCAGCACAATTCCTATCAGGGTGTTCTAGGGAAAGATAGTGATGCCTTCCTAAAATAAGTGGGCACGCTAAGACCAGGCCAGTGAGTTGTGTTGCCTCAGAATATACACAGATTGAATTGAAGAAACCTTCCATCAATGTGTATATTATGGTGCTTTTTTGACATCTGACTTGAAAATTACTTGGCTCTTCTACATTGATAGTACAAGTTTTGTTTGGACAGCTTTTGATGTTTCATTATATTTAAATTATTAACTTGTCGAGTTATCACTTTCCGAGTTTACTCTCTTTTTTCGGATCATTGTCATCAACAATGATTAAGCTGGTTGTTCTGCAGGTAAGAAGAGGGCAACTGTTGCTCGACAACGAGCCTGCACACTTTGTAGGGAATGCATCAGAGGGGGAGAAGCATGGGAGAAACGGGTAGCACTTCGTCGTGTTAAAGATCATTTCATATGTAAGTAATTTGATCTATAAACCTTCATTAAAGATCAAATCAAGCTCATAAGAACTGAACTTAAGAATATAACCATAACATAAACTTCATTGGCTATACTTACTGTTATCTTTTCTGTTTTACTAGTTACTATCGAATCAACTGGAGCGTTGCAACCTGAAGTGTTATTTACAGAAGCTGTGAAGATTTTGGAAGACAAATGTGAACGTGTAATTACCGAGCTCTCTTGACTCTTTTTAATTTATTTAATTATAAAAGGGAGAGAAAGAAGTAGGCAAGAGTGTTGTTTCCATAGAAATAACAATTTTTGAGCATTCATTGATTATCAAAATGTACTCTTTAATTATAAAATCTTTGTCATATGGTGGGTTAGCACATGATTATGTGCTGTCATTAATATTATAGGTATGGTTTTTTTTTTTTTTTCTGAAAAGAAGAAAGAAAATTTGTTATTGTAAAGTAAATTGATGGAAGTAGAAACATTAAGTATTGAAAATAGTTTGGCATGTGAAATGAGGATACTTGTGATTTTGTAAATTGATGGACTTGGTGAAGATCATGTGGTATACCTGTCAACAAGAATCTTGGTCTGTTCTTCTGTCTAAAAAGTCAGAAGAATTCATAGATTTTGCCTCAATCTTGTTGTCCAACACCTTCACCTAACACACTACTACCTATTGACAGACCTTCAACCTGTCTGTCTATGAAATTCAATTACAACTTTAAGTGATGTTCTATTTAATTTCAATTTAAATAAAACTACACCCTTTTTTTACATTTTTATTAACTATTCTTTTTGAAATTTACTAAGGGTATCTTTCCTTTGGTTCTAGGTTAGTTAATAATTAATATTTAAGAAAATTATGATGAATTATTACTGATAGTAATTAACTTAAATAACTAAAAAAAATAGTAACCTATTTAACTAAGTAAAATTTTGCTTTTCCATTAATGGTATTAAAAAGATCGAAATAACCTTAAAGAAAAAAAACGTATTTGTTTAAATAAAAATATAAAGTACAAACAAGTTTTCATTAAAAAATTTAACAGCTACCTTTTTGAAAAAAAAAACAAACTAAATGCTACTGTTTTATAAACTTAAGCAAATCTAATATTTTTACTATTTGGAGTGAAAACAAATATCCTCTACTTTTTTTTTAACTATTTTCCAATTATTTTGAAGTTCTTAGAGCATTTTTAAAAAAATAATTTGTTAGGTCCTTAAAAGCTAAATTCCGAAGAGTTTGTGGCAAAATCCAACTCCAAAAGTTTTTTAGTTCTTCTTCAAATCACTAAGAGTATTTTTTTTCTTTATTATTATTGAGTAGATTTTCTCATCTTCTACTCGCTTCTTATTTTATTTATTTTTTATTAATAATTTATTATTAAAAAATCTCTTTTATCTCACTGTTGGTAAATATAACAATACATAATAATTTCAATAAAAATAAATAAATAAGGAGTATAATAAGTATTGTTAAAGATAATATGTATTTTAATGTCTTAAATGACCAAGAGTTACTCAAAAATCTTTTAAAAATGCTCTTCCACAATAAAAAATGTTTTTCGTCACAGGCGGAATTATGTGGGGAATGGAGGGCCCGCTTATAATTACAAAATGTAAAATCTTCATCTCTTTGTTGATAATTACAGTATATTTAATCGGTGACCGATATAGTCTTTACTGGTATTTAGTGTTAAAAAACTATAATTTTTAATATAATTTTCATCAATTGACCCTCAAAAAGTTTTGTTCCGAATCCGTCACTATTTTTTTTTTATCTCATAATGAAATTTTAGAAATTGTCACATGAAAATAATGGGAAACTTTTAATAAAAATGGTGCACTCTTTATTTGTATTGATACATAACATTACCTTTGAATGAAAGTTGGATGGTCCAACTTATTATAAATAGGACTACTCACAAACACATTACCAAGAAAAATAAAGTATCTTCCAATATAGTATTATTATTATGAAAAGAAAAATAAAAAGCATATGGCAAAAAGGAAAAGCATTTTTGTTAATAAATCATCATTGAATAAGGGCTTGGGAAATTGATTGGGCCACATTTGCTTAATTAAAGATTAGTGTTGACTGATTAGCATTAACTGGTGGGTTAATAATTAATGAATTAATTGCTCTGAAAACTATAATTAAAAATGTGGATATGACCTGTCATTACAAAACAAAAAAACTAGATCTGACCCAACCTCGACAGGTCAACTTTTTTGGAGTTTAGTTATACTTAACTGAGCTGCTAAAACCTAGTTAATTAAACCTTTTTTCTCATGCTGCCAAAAAAAAAATAAAAATAGATCACTTTTATATGGTTTCAAAAAATATAGTTTGGCAAGTTTTTTTTTTTTTAAATGAAAGATAGTGGTTTCATTTATAAAATATATCTCCATATAAATAATTAAAAATTACAATTCAAAAGTAAATCAGATTGAGTCTGTATCTTTAATATCATAGATCATGATAGAATAATAGTAGACAGTGTTTGAAACTTTTTTTGGCACGACAGCGAGAACCACACTCCACCTAGAATCAATTTTATAGTCTTTTCCTTTAAAAAAACTTAACGATCTTTCAATAAGCTAAATCTATATGATAATTGATAACACTTTTTTGTTTTTTTCATAAAAAAAACATGATAATATCAAGAACGAGCTGACGACTACAGGGGAAGCGGCTGACTGCAGTCCCTGAGCCTAGCTTGTAGCAAGCCAAAAGTTTTACTTGAACCTACTTTGCTAAGAGAAGAGAAAGAAGGGAAAGACAGACGGCAGAAAGCAATCCCTGCCTGTAAACCAGCTAACCCGCGGAGTTGAACACAAGACTGACTTCGGCCAGGAGATTGATGGAAACGATTTCCCTTTCTTTTTTATGCGTGCCCTATCGCTTAAAGACCCCTACCGGACAAAGACGAAATAGATAACCATCTATTTGGTTTTATTTAAGTTGCTAATATGAAATTATTATAAGTTTTCATAATGTTTGTATTGGAATTGAGGTATTCATAATTTCAAGTTAATTTTATGTACTATTTTCTTGATTTTCATGTAGGAGGAGATAATAGTTAGTAGGAACATTAGAAAATAACTACTCCCTTGTTTATCCTACTTATCCTATTTGTTTTTATTTTTTTTTATTTTTTTTTTATTTTTTTTTTGTAAACCCAGAGTAATTTTTTCAAAAATCTTTTCAAGAAAACCATTTGTGGGAATTGTTTTATAAAAATGGATATTATAAAAGCCTAATAACTCCAAAGCTCTTTATCAGTTACAAAAATATTATTGTTTCTCAAACTGTAACTAAAACAAAATGGATCTTCTTCTCTTAAATTTTCATAACGTTTTTATCTTAAAAAATGTATGTAACTATTTTGTATTGTTCTTTGCGACCGTTTTCAGGGAAAATTATAAAATTGGGTGAAATGGAAGACCATTTACTCAACCTTTTACATATCTAAACTATATTATTGTGACATTTCCAAAATAACTCAGATCTTTCATCTTCCCCTTCCTATCTACCTTCCCCTTCCCCAGACATTTCATCTTCCTTCCTTTATATTGTGAAATCTGATCAAATTTCTTCATCAACATATTTGTCTCTTCTTCCTCTCATCTCTTGATTTTTCATCTTCCCGTTTTAAGAAAATTAAGCCATGATTCTTCATCTTCCTGTTTCTTTTCGTCTCTTGGTTTTTTTCTTCTTGTGCGAATCAAAGACATGGTTATTCGACGTTGTTCTTCGTGTTTTTCTGCGTTTATCATATAGTTACTGTTTAATCTTCATCTTTTTTCCAGAAAATCCATTCGCGAAATGAGTTTTGCAAAGTCTGCAAGGAAAAAATAGGCTAAAAATGACAATTGAAGAAAATGAAACTAATCAAGATAATTCAAACTTGTAACAGATGAAAACGGACTGAAAATATTAGTACAAAACATTTATATTTTTAAAGACAGAAACATTATGAAAATTTAAGAGAAGAATATGTTTTGTTTCAGTTATAGTTTGAGAAACAAGAATGTTTTGTAACTGACAAAGCGTTTTGGAGTTATTGGGCTTTTAGCAATATTCATTTTTACAAAAGCCATTTATCTAACAATTTCCCACAAATGGTTTTCGGAAAAAAAACCCTCTAGGTTTAAAAAAGATTTAAAAAACTTAAGTATCAATATCTTTATATTTGAATTGATACGTAGTGACATGAGGCAATAAAATTAGTTTACAGGGTGAATTACTCTTGAACTTAACTATAGTTTAAGACTCTCATGACATGTTAAAAATCTATATTTAAACTTGTTCTGCATACTAGGAAAATTTTAGTACTGTTAATAGCCATGTGCATACATTGGGTCTCATGAGTGCTCTAGAAAGACATCTTAAGTCTTTCGTAAAAGACAGACCACCTTCACACTCAAGTAGTCCATTTGAAAAATCATTAAGAGTTTCTCTAAACTCATCATCCAAACGTACAAACCATCAAGTTCAAATGAATACCATTACTATGTATTTAACGCCTTTTTTTAGTGAATCAGATTGCGAATGTGCCAGAAAGTTTGTTGAAAACTTACAAAAATTGAAAATCTGACTTCTAAATCAAAAGATTGTGTGAAAATTTAAAGGACATGAAAAAAAGCTTAAAGTTCGTCAATTATATCTACGGATATCGAGATTAATTGAAGGAAACGATGCCGAAATTGAAATTGAGAATAAAAAGGAATGCTTGATTAATCGAAATTGAGATTTTGAAATTGAAAAGATTACAGATATAAGAATTGAATTGAAAAAACTTGGAATTAACAATTGAAAGAAAGTGTAAAACTAAGACAATTGAAAATTGAAAGAAATTGAGTCTAATTGTTGTAGAGATTTTTCTAAGATTGTTGAATCTTGTTGAGATTTGTTGTTGGTTTGTCCATCAAGTAAGTTTCACGTTTCAGCAAGAAAGTTCCAATAAGTTCTGTAACTGCTCTCATCCACTAACTGTTTTTGCTGCTGAATTATATTTTTCTGCTGTAAAAAATATGTTGGAAACTGCCCAGGAATTAAAGTTCCACGTTTCAACAAGGAAGTTCTGTAACTGTTCAGCAAGGAAGTTCCATAACTACTTCCCCCACTAACCCATGTTTCAGCTCCACTACCACACTTTCTAACTTCCACGATTTTTGTGCAGCTCCACCATTGATTTAATTGGATAATTATCCAATTCAGTCAGAATAATTGGTAAATTACCAAATCAGTCCAATACTTCTAATTTCTCACACATTTTGACGAAAAAGATACAATTGGCAAAATAATATCAAATCCAAGCCAAATTAAATTGCCTAATTGCCCCCAACTCCATTAATTTTACCAATTTGGGCCAAATTAAGTAAATTAATTATGAAATTGGCCCAAATCAAAATATGGGTGAAACACTATACTATGGTCTTTGTATACATTATTTCTTATCATAGGGATTTTTTAAACAACGGGCTTTATCCCCGTTCCCCTCGACATGTCTACTACACTCTCCTTGGTAATCATTTGGTAAAAGAATCAACCAGTTTTTTTTCAGACCTGATATAGTCCAAAACGATTATCCAATATGCAAGAGTTGTTTCAATGCACTATGTCTAATGCGCATCTGTCTCCTTTTTCCATTGTAGACACTATTTTTTACAGTTCCAATAGCTACTTGTGAATAATAATGTAATGACACATGAACTGAAGATCTCCCCCCATAATGGAAAATCTAGTAGTAGATTTCTCAACCATTCTACTTATTGACTTTCTAATTCAAGAGCTATAAACTCAGTGTAACACCCTGATCCAATACCATGTAGATATTGTCCGCTCTGGCCCAATTCCAACACCTTGGGGCTCACGGCTTTAAAACGCGTCTGCATGTATTGGATTCACATCTTACTAATAAGCCTCAATCACTCCCTCTCCATTTTCGATGTGGGATTCAGTTCATTCCTGCCCCCATCACCATCCCTTAAGGTCGCTCCTTGCTCAGGTCTTCTACCCCGGCGCCACCCACTCCAGACCGGGTCGTTACAGGCCCACCAGCTTCCGCCTGGTTCATCCCCGAACCACACATCGTACGTGGAGAGTTGGCTCTGATACCAATTATAACACCCTGGTCTAATACCATATAGATATTGTCCGCTCTGATACCAATTGTAACACCCTGGTCCAATACTATGTAGATATTGTCCGCTCTGGCCCAATTCCAACACATTGGGCCTCACGACTTTAAAACGCGTCTGCATGTATTGGCGCCGGGGTAGAAGGCCTGAGCAAGGAGCGACCCTAAGGGATGGCGATGGGGATAGGAATGAACTGAATCCCACATCGGAAATGGAGAGGGAGTGATTGGGGCTTATTAGTAAGATGTGAATCTAATACATGCAGACGCGTTTTAAAGCCGTGAGGCCCAAGGTGTTGGATTTGGGCCATAGCGGACAATATCTACATGGTATTGGACCAGGGTGTTACACCCAGACTCCATAGTTGAACGAGCAATAAAAGTTTGTTTGGAAGATGTCCATGAAATTGCACCACCACCACCTAACATAAACACATAACCACTAGTAGAATTTACTTCATCGTTATTAGTTACCCAATTGAATCACAATAACCTTCTATCACAGTAGGGAATTTGTTAAAATGCAAACACCAATTAATGGTACCTTTCAAATACCTAAGCAAGCGATGGAGTGCAGTCCAATGATTATTGTTTGGAATATGTGTATAGCGACTCAATCTATTAACAACATATGCAATATCTGGTCTAGTGTGATTTGTTAAGTACATAAGACTATATATAATTTTAGCATATTCTTTTTGTGAAACATTATCACCTTTGTTTCTCTTTAATGAAACACTCATGTCGTAAGGTGTTCTTGCAGGTATCAAATCAAAAGCATTAAATTTCTTTAATATCTTGTCAGTGTAATGTGATTGACCCATTGAAAAACCATTTTCATTTTCATAATTTTCATTCCAAGAATCACATTTGTGACTCCCATATCCTTCATGTCAAAATGCGGTGATAAAAATTCTTTAGTATTTTTTACTAAACCCAAAACAGTATAAAAAATTAACATATCATCCACATACAAAAATATTATCACACAACCTAATCCAAAAAACTTGTAATGAACACAAGTATCAGAACCAATTACTATGTAACCATTTGATATCAAAGTTGTGTTAAACTTTTCATACCATTGTTTGAGAGCTTTCTTTAAGTCATAAAGAGATTTCTTCAATTTGCATACCTTACTCTCTTATCTAGGAACAACATGTCCCCGGGTTGTTGAACATATATTTATTCCTCTAAATCACCATTTAAGGATGTTGTTTTTACATCCATTTGATGTATCACAAGATTATGAATAGCGGTAAGTGCAATCAAAGTTCTAATAATAGAAATTTTAGTAACATGAATATAAGTGTCAAAATAATCAACTCATTTCTTTTCACTATAACTTACTACAACCAGTATTGCCTTAAATTTTTCAATAGAACCATCAAGTTCTTTTCCTTTTAAACATCCATTTACATCTAATATGCTTGCTACGTTTAGGTAGTTCTACTAACTCCCATATATGATTCAACATAATGGAGTCAAATTCACTGTTAATGCCCTCTTTCCAAAAGTTTGCATCTATAGAGGTTATAACCTCTTTATATGTTTTTAGGTCTTCTTCAACTAGAAAAGACCATATAATTTCATCATCCGCGGGGGGGATTGTTGGATAATTGTCTTTTGTAAAAATGGATATTTTAAAAGCCCAATAACTCCAAAACTATTTGTCAGTTACAAAATTTTATTGTTTCTCAAATTGTAACTGAAACAAAACATCTTCTCTTAAATTTTTATAGCGTTTATGTCTTTAAAAATATAACTATTTTGTATTAATATTTGTTGCCAATTTTTGTTTGTTACAAGTTTGAATTATGTTGATAAATTCTGTTTCTTCAATCTATGAATTGAGCTATGAATTCTCTTATGTAAGCACGAAAAAAGTCATATGCTTTCCTTTTATCTTGAAAGTTTAACATCTTGCTTTCCAATTCAATACTCTAGTTTTTAAACTAGTTGTTACATGGCTATTATGTTGAGTGACGATTTAATACTTGATGTCCTTAGGGGGCGATTGATAAGTCCAAAATTTACTTATATTCGCATGCATTTTCACGTTTATATTAATACATTTAGATTACTTTTATAAATGTTTTGGAAAGATTTCACGTGGTTGTTTATGATTTGAGTAGAGATAGGTCAAATATGGGTGACAGCTTATATTCAAAGAATGTTAGCATAAAATGAGCAAAAAGCACGGGCAATAAGGAGAAAAAGAAAAGAATTCAGGAAACTAGGTCATATCACGTCCGTGATAGGTATGTCGTGGTCGTGATAGACACTTTTCATGCACAAAATTGATTTCCTCATGTCGCGTCCACAACTCTATAGTCACAAACGTGACATACGCTTTTTCAGCAAAAGACATGATTTTCATCGATGAAGCACATCCTTTCGCCCGAATCAACATTTCTCTTCGCCATTAGCCACATTCGGTCATCACATCTTTATGGAGGGATGTTTTCCAAGGGACACAAATTTTTCTACATCTATATAAAGGACATTCTACATCAATCACAAGATATATAGAGAGATATAAATGCAGATATATTTTAGAATTAGAGTTTACAACACTGAGGTATTGAAGTAACTTAAAGATTTAACTCCAAACATCAAAGGAAGTGAGGTCGAGAAATAAACTTTCTCGAGATACAAAGAAGAAGATACAAAAGAGAAGACGACCCCGAAGCTTGATAACCCTTATAGAGATAGTAAAAGGATTCACAACCCATATACTCTCATATGTTACAGTCCTTATATTCTTTACTCTTTACAAATGTTCAACATTGTCAATACTTTTTCATCAGAAACAAATCAATCAAATGCAAATTATTCTATGTTCATCATGTTCTTCATTATTGCTTTATGTCTATTCTAGGGAAATTCATATAAGCAAAGTACATAAATAGTTATTAATTTATAAATTTAGAAGAGATTCAGTTTATAAAGAAGATAATTGTATTACACCTGTAACTTATTCCGTTTTTAATTCATAATTCTAATTCACTACGATAGGTCGGGGAATCAGAATTGTTTATCTAAAAACACTTAAGTCACTTAATCCTAGATCGAGAGAATGGATTAAGTCCTTTTCATCTGATACAACTGCATAAAGATTAAAGGTATATATTAACATGTTAATACATAGTAAAACCATCAAAGTATCCCGAGGTATGCATGGAAATAAATCAAAGGATTAGTTTAGATTAAGTACAAATTAAAACAAAATAATTTACCACATTAATGATTTTCTATAAAGCAAAAGAAAACAAATTCATAAACAGTCAATCGTTTTGCTTGTGGGATCGATATCTTTTATTACTACAAGCGAAACCGTGCACTTGCAGAATTTGCCTACAACGATCGACTGTTGTGATTGCACCTTTGTCTGTCGAAATTTTGCTTTCAAGGCAGTGGCTCGGGCATGGCACAATAATGTTTTTGTTTGGTTTTCTACTCATATTTCCGATTCCTACACAAACCGTCTCCTATGATAAAACAATACCATAAATGAACTCGAACCATGCGTGTAGGTATCACCAGAGCAAGGATGGAAGAATGTCGGAATGAGGAGAAAAGAACAGTCTGCTCCGTGTTTTTTGGAAGGATTTTTTTAGTTTGCAATACTCTCAAATAACAGTGTTGGAAAAACTAATCGGTCTTTATTCATATGTAAAGGCATTGGAAAAACATTATAAACAAATTAATTCATGTAACTATTCAGTCAATTGAAAGCAATTAAGCCCAACCGTTACTGTTGAAACACAATTTCCACACTAGTTTTGAATATGATAAAAATATTAAAAGAAATTAATATTCCCATACTTAATAAAACATTAAAATTAAATATTGATTTATTTGGACTAATGTGTTTGTTAAGTGTAAGTTTGATTAAGTATAATTAAGAAAGAAATATAGACAAAGGCCTTAAGCTTGGATCAAAGGCCCAAAGATCAACTTCAGCCCAATAGTTGAAAGGATCCAGAAGCAGAAGCCATGCCTAAATATAGGCTAATTCCGGAAGAAAGGAGATCAAGGCATTAGAGACAAAATCAACATTGACTCTGGAACACTGACACTATATCACCAAATAAGGAAAGAAGTAGAAGCTCCAGACGATCTGTCCCCTGGTCAACTTGGAATCTTTCTCTAATTTGGTTAGACAGTCAGACTGCCTCTGTCAAGTCTCAAAAGCGTGGCATCTCGAAGACACAACGAAAAAGAGAAGAACAACCATTGGCTGTGTACACTGAGGATGAAAGCGACAGAAGAGTCGTTTCCCTCCAATGGTTATTTTAAAATTCAAAATCACCAGCCTCAAATTGTTACTATAAAGCCCCATCAATTGCTTCATTTGGACTGTAATCATCAATGCTGAAATCTAGAGAGAATCATCATTGAAGTCCCAAAAGCAGAGCAAAAGCTTATACACATTTACTGTATTTATTCATGTAATAGCTCTAAGTTCTTTCATTGTGTTCTAACTAAGAACAAACTATTAATAGCTTAGAAAAGTTCAGAAGCTCTTATGTTTATTTTGGTTGCAAGTGAACAACAAGAGAAGTAGATAGATACCTGAGTATTGAGTGTAAAGGAAGGTACTTTACAAAGCCTATGTATCTATTGTAAGGGTTTGTGCTCTACCTATTGGAAATATTTCACTAGTGGATTAAAATCCAGAAGAAGATATTCTGGGGAATGGATGTAGGTAGGAGGCCGAACCAGTATAAATCGATGTGTAACTATTTCTTTAACCCTTTCCTTCTGACATATTTATATTGCTTGCTTCTATGTTTAAATATATATAACTTGTGCTTTTGACTATTATACTCAATATCATGTTTAACAAAGTCACACAGAGGCTACTCTAGTTAAGTGGCCTAATGTTTTAAACTTTCAAAAGTAGAATCAAGCTTTGGTTCTATCTATCGCAATAATCAAAGTTTGCCTCTGATTCCGAGTTGCCTTGTGTTATTGAACTAATGTTGTGAGAAATTTCGCAAAGCTTTAAATTTACTCAATAGTTCCATTCACCCCCCTTTGGAACTAGATTCTATCTCACAAAGGACCAACAGTAACAACCATTTCAATTGCATGCTACTAAGCCCAAATATTACAACCGTTCCTATTGAATGCAATTAATTCCAAAGTTTCAGAAATTGAATGCAATTAATCAATCAATTGAATGCAATTAATTCAAAGTGGTTCACTTTGACCTTTAATTTCACATTCATCCTTTCTCCATATTGAGTTTACAATACACCACTAGAAAGCTCTTATGGCATATAATATATTAACATAATGTGAGCGACCATGGAACCCGATTACCATACTTTCGGTGAGGGTGTGTTTTGGCAAATGGTGTTCCGTTTTTACAATACACCATCACATATCGTTTTTAAGGACGACGCTTAACGTGTCCCTTCCGGTGCATGCAATAAACTATTTTTCTAACCCTTTTATCATGTTTTAAGGCTAGATTAATTATTTCAGAGTCGCCACTCGAGGTTTAATGTTCGGGAACATGTCTAAAAATTAGATGACATACGGGCTCACAACATGTCATCTCTTCAGAGTTAGGTTTGTGACTTAAAATGTTTAAGGGTCTGATTAATAAACTCGTAGACTTGTCTCTTGTCAAAATACCATTTATATTTAATCAAATTTCATTTAAATATCGTTTAATGTTCAAAAGCGATAAATAAATACTAAAATGATAAAAATATTACATCATGATTCAAATGGCACAAATAGCCCTAATACATTAATTCTAGCCCTAATAAATAAAGTTATTAAACCTGCAAAACAATAAACGTTAGCCGCACGACATTGGGACCCGTCTTTCGGATTTAACTACGACGTCAGACTTGATTAAATAGGACTTATTCACGCCTAAGATCTAGCACACAACATGTAATTGTGTCCACAATCTAGTTTAAATGTCTAACCCGCTTAATATTTTAAAAGACTAAAATACCCCTTTTACATGTGATTGCTTTTATGTCGTTATATAAGCGAAAAATGATAAATTTACAGAAATGAAATGAATTTTATCCTACCCGGACCAGAAGCGGAAATCTGTCTGTCTGTCTCCCTCACCGATCTGGCACAGTGTGCCCGATCCGTAATGGCATCGCCGATCGGTAACTAGGTTGTCGATCGGTGACTGACTTACAGACAGATTATATGTTTCATGTCAGAAAGCCCGTAAAATGAAGAATCGGAAATAAATAAGCAAATTGCAATTAAAAAGGAGGCTTTTAAAACCCTTTTGAAGTTACCTTTTAAGCGTTTTTCCAGTTTATCGTGTGTGGCAAACCGACGAGCGCGAGACAAGAACATGGTGTTGGTCCCTGGTAATTAGTTCCAAGGGGGGGGGGGTTAGGAACTAATATAACTTTTTCGCGTTTTAATTAAGCTGACTGGAAGTTATTTTGAGAGTTTATTAACTCAGCTTTTGGTCAGCTTGGTGAGATATGTTTCAAGACAGCTTTAGTCAGATGTTGACTAAAGTTGTTTTCTTGTGAGTTGAGAATTGACACTCTTGGAGGTCAGCTTCTAACTCAGCACCACTTACTTACTCAAGGTCAGCTTAGGCAATTTATATGCTGAGTAAATATAGCAAACAACACATACAATATAATAGAGAGTTCAGAGATTACTCAGTATCACTTATCCTGGTTCGGCCTCTCTGCCTACGTCCAGTCCCCAGAGTCCTCCGGGCTTTTTGAATCCAATACTGAGCTCTTTAACGGTAGAGCACAAACCAATTACAAGGCAGTTGAATATGCAAGAGTACCTTCCTCTATTCGTCTACTCAACTCCTACTAAGTGCTACAACCCAGCACCTAGATTTCTCTATCACTGAATGCTTACAACCAAGCACTCAGCTTCACACTCTCAATATTCCTATTGATCACAAACTTGTTCTTTTTATGCTAAAGAACACTTTAGATGATTATACAACAATCAATCTAGCATTTACATAGAGAATGAAAAGTTGGTGTAAGATCTTTTTGTATTTGAGTGCTTTCAAGATTTTCTCTCCTTGTATTTTTCTCTTGATGCTTTAGTGATGATCCAAGGTTCTTCATTGTCCTTTTATAGAAGGAAATTTCAGATTTGGATCGTTTGAATTGTTGTTACCGTTAACACCAAAACGGCTCTTTTGGGGAACAATTTCTGGTCAGCTTCAGACTGTTCCGCCATTCCCTTTCTCTGTTTTCTTCAGGCGTCAGGTTTGTCTTCTTGCGTCTGGCTTGTCTTTTTGTGCCAGTTGTCTTTTACCAATAATCCAATGACCCATGTCTCTTGGAATTAGTCTTTTGTGTGTCTTCGAGGTTCCAATTATTGGTGCAGAAGGTTGGCAGACTTTGTCCTTTAGTGAATGGATCCTTCATGCTGTCCTGACTGTTATTCAGCTTTCTTCGTAATCTTCGGATGTTCAACTTCTAAGCTGAGTTCATTCTTAATCAGCTCCGTTCTGTGTAAACGCTTCTGAGGAAGTCTTCAATTTTAGTCAGCTTCGTTTTGCTTCTGAGTCCTACTCCACTCAGCTTACATTCTGTCATGCTGAGTTCCGTTCTACTCAGCTTTGCTTGTGCTGACTTTTATCCTGTCTTTACTTTATATATATTTTTGCACTCAATATTGAACAAACACATTAGTACATTTAAATCAAAGTATTTAAATTTAATTGCCTCTTAATCATGGATGATTTTGTCAAATCAAAATCTTGTGGAAAGGTGTTTCAACAAACTCCCCCATTTTGATGTTGGCAAAATACATAATTATGGAACTCAGTTATAAGTTACCCCATGATTGATATTTTTGAAATGACTCCCCCGTAAGGGTTGCACATATTGTCTTAACTTAATTCTAAACCTTCCAATGTTTAATTAGTTTTAAGACATTTGTGTATGCTGACTTAGTTAAATATTTTCTTTTAATTTTAAGTCAGCTTTCAAGTATGTTGTTACTCAGTTTATTACCTGGGTGTTATTGTAACTGAGTATTCTTTACTTCTTAATTTGTTTGTTCAATTTTATCGACCAGTTTGAGGAAATTGTACTTGCCATAGATTTAAGCAAAAAGATAAAGCTAAACAATAAAGCTAACCAAAACATATAAATGTTTCTATGCAAGTTCTAAACAAACAACATTTACTAGACTACATCTAGTTCTACTTCTTCTTTTTCTGAGCCGGGTGATCAGCTTGAGCAATTCCTTTGCCTTTCTCTTTACTCCCTGAAGCATTACCTGCAGGCTGAGTTCCTCCTTGACTTGTCTCCCCCGTTTTGCCATCATCAGGTTTGTAGAGGAAGGTTTCATTCCGAGCTGCAGATGAGAGATAATGGGAGTAGCGCTGAAGCCTCTTAGTGCTTTCACCCAAACCATCAATTACTGGTACACTATCATCCTGGACATGCCTAGGAACCCGAAGGGAGCTGCTGATCATGCTAAGGAGGCATTCATGGGATTTGCTCAGCCAGGTGAGCGAGCTGGTGATCTGACCAAAAGATTGATGGTACAGCTTGAGCAAGGCAGAATCATAGAACATGCGCTGAGCATTGTTGATGCGCATTGCCTTCATGATAGCTTGTGAAAAGCTCATGAGTTCACTATTGGAGACTGGATCAACATCCATCTATGCTCTGTCGATGTTGAGTAGTCTGACCGCTTCACTTAGTTGGTCAATAGTACACTGAGAAGAGGAGGATACTAAGTCACGTGTACTGGTCAGCTCAGCATTCAGCTTGGTAAAGCAGTCTTGCAACTCAGTAGAGGTAGCAGACTCAGGATTGACAGTTGCGCTAGAGGTGGTTAGTTCCGCTGTTAGCTTAGCAAAATAGCTTTGAAGCTCAGTGGAAGTGGCATACCCTGGATTGACTTCTGACAGTTGGTGAATTTTGCCTTCAAGCGAATTCATATGGGTGGCCATTGTCAGCATCAGTTCAGTCAGTTTGGCTATCTGGCCTTGATTGGGTTGCTGAGTTTGAACCGTAGTTATGATACTGACCAGATCTTTCAATCCTCTGAGTTCATTTAGAAGCTGAGTAATACCTGATAGTTGGGTGGACTCAGCTTGAGTGGATTGGTGTGCATCAGCTTGAGTAGTGTTTAAATCTTAAAGCAAGGACTGAGCAGAAGCAATGACACGGCATCCTGACTCAGTAGCATTCAAGTATGTGAATTGAGAAGCATTAGGCTCAGAGGCTGGTATTGAGCTTGATGGTGGTGGAGGAGGTGGCTCTTTGCCAGATTGAGTACCTTGATTGGTAACTGGACTTTGATGGATTTCTGGAGCTGAGTCATCAACATGTTGAGTTGGAGGTGGAGTTTGATTAGACAAGTTAATCTGCTCAGCTTGAATAGGTGAAGTGGAAACAGGAAGTGTGCCACCTTGAGCAGTTTGGATTGGATCTGCAGGGTTTTTGGCTTGTTCCTCATCCTGAGTAACAGAGGCTTGTTTTTCTACAGGATTTTCTGGTGGTGACTCAGTCTCTTTCGAGAAGTATTTGAACTGGATGGTGGAGAGGTCATCCTCAATTTCTTCTGGAGGGAAGGCATCCATAAGATCAATTGGCTTTTGGGCCTTCTTTTTGAGTCTCCTTCGTGGAGGAGCTTTGGGTAGTGAAAGGTCAGCTTGAATTTCGTCACTGGACTCAGTAGCAACTGTCTCCTCTTCTACAAGTTGCTCAACATGACTCTCAACATCATCACTTTCTCTTTCTCCCTGCTCAGCATCATCCTGAGATTTCTCAACATTGGTAGGTTCTTCCTGCTCAGTATTAAATTCTTCCTCAGCATGAGTTTCATCTGCAGCTTGTTGCTCAGTTCCTTTCTCAGCTTCCTGCTCTTGTTCAGCCCTTTGCTTAGTTTCTTTCTCAGTTTCCTTTTCTAGGTCAGTTCCATGACCTTGGGAGGATACAATCTAATCTATCGGATCAACTTCAACTGGTTTTAAGGAATTACCCTTCTTCCTTTTCATTAAAGGAGATTCTGGAGTTTCTTCTTCCTCATCTTCAGGCCCTTCTGGCCTCTTTCTCTTCTCTGCTAATTTAGCTTGCTTTTTAGCCTTGTCAGCTTTAGCTTTTTCCTGAGACACAAGTCTCACCTTTTTGGGGACATCATGGATGTCTTTAGAGCAGGTTTCAAGAGCCTTTCTTTTCTTCTTCTTCTGCTCAGGCTGAGCTATCTTAGGGGACTCAGTATGAGTCTCCACTTCTTGTTCTAGCTCAGTTTGAAGCTCAACTTCAGGTTGCTCAGCTTCTTCATCTTCCTCAGCATCTCCAGCTTCTTCATATCCTTTCAAGGGTTGATTGTACAACAATCCATCCAGCAGAACTGCAGTGATTTCACTCCCCAAACTACTCGTTTCATTTATCGTCTCAATCTGCTTGTCTTCGAGAATTTTTGTGATTAGAGACCCCAAGCGGATTTTCTTACCACCTCGTTGAAGAGCTCCAACTAGGAAGACGGGGAGATTGAGTGGAGTGTAGGTCAGCATGTGCCAGATGAAGCACTGCTCGAAGTTAGAGGCGGATGAAGCTGAGTTGAGTTTGGGGAAGATAAAGTTGGTCAGCATGTAATGGACCATCTTCTGTTCTTTTCCCATACAGGTGCTGGGTATTTCACCCTTATGATCTGGGCTTACAGAACCCCTTGATCTTCTTAGCCGTGTCTTTTGGCACTTTCTCCTTTGTTGTTCTGAACTCAATTCCTTCGTCTGGTAAATCTAGTAAGGTGGCTAGATAAGCAGGGGTTACGATGATTTTCTGACCTTTAACTGTGCTCTCCAAATAATCAGAGTCATCTTCATCAACATGTAGATTTGTATAGAATTCCCGTACTAACCTAGGATAGGTTGTTCCTGAGAGAGAGAAGAGACCAGTCCACTTGTTCTTCTCGATCCAGTCACAAAATGGTTTCTCCGAGGTGACGAATCCTGGAGAGAACCATCTGCATTTCAGAACCTCCAGATTGTTGACCTTTTTGTGTACTTTGATCATCTTCCTTTCAATTTGCGTTGAAGGACCTGCGGAGTCACCCTGAGTGGGTTTGTTTGAGGTTTGAGTTTTAGGGGTTTTGTCTTTGCCGGAAGCCATTTTTGAAGGTTTTGAGGTTTTGGGGAGAGAAGAGTTTGATTTCAGAAAATCGTAGGCGTAAAGAGGAATGAGTGGGGATCCTTCCACTTTTTATACTAGATTTTCGGCGGCCCTATTCAATTAACTAGCCGTTTTTGCCTAGGGACGTTCAACCGACAAGGATTCTATTATTTATGACATCTTCAGCGCATGGGATATGTCATTAAAGTGCGTCTTTCCAAGGTGCCAGTAGTTACACGTGTAGGCATTTATTTTACGCGAGTGGGTTTCTACGGGATTTCGCTAGAATTCGAAACATCCGCGATGTTGAGTGCCTGGCTTTCATGAATTTCCTATCTCTAAATAACTCAACATACATCAATCACTCAGCATGTTTATCAACTCAGCATAGGGTGATTACTCAATATGTTTATCTACTCAGCATAGGATGTTTACTCACTATTTGTATCTACTCAGTATAACCATTCAATGTTTATGTCAATTCAGCATGAGGTTATTTTTCTATTTTTAAGCTTAATAAAGAGTAGATATTTATTGTTAATTTACTCAGCATGGCATTTGCGCATTCATTCAAATTTCCACTCAATATGGCAATCAATCAACATTCAATTATACAGAATTATTTAGAGTGGATTTGACATACCAATGGCTTCCCTTAGTATATTGAATTGTTCTCGTGCCAAGGGCTTAGTGAAGATATCTGCAAGCTGATCATTTGTTGGCACATAGGTCAGCTTGATCTCATCTTTTAGTACATGGTCTCTGATGAAGTGATGCCTTATGCTAACATGTTTCATCCTGCTGTGTTGGACTGGATTCTTAGATAGATCAATGGCACTTTTGTTGTCACATTTGATCTCTATTGTCTTTGTTTTGACTCCATAATCCTCAAGCTGTTGCTTTATCCATAGGACTTATGCAACACAGCTTCCAGCAGCCACGTACTCAGCTTCGGTTGTAGACAAAGCTACAGATGATTGCTTCTTGCTGAACCAAGATACTAGACAGCTTCCGAGGAAATGACATCCTCCCGAAGTACTCTTTCGTTCTAGCTTATCTCGTCCATAGTCAGCATCAGTATATCCAATGAGTGTGAAGTCATTTGAAGTTGGATACCATAGACCTGCATCAACTGAGCTTTGCAAGTATCGAAAAATTCTTTTTACAGCAGTTAGATGAGATTCCCTGGGGTCAGCTTGATATCTATCACAATAGCATACTGAGTACTGAATATCAGGTCGACTAGCAGTGAGATAGAGTAAAGAACCTATCATACCTCGATAGAGTTTACTATCAACTGACTTACTCTTCTCATCCTTGCATAGGACAGTATCAGTACCCATGGGGGTTGATATTGGTTTGCAATCTACCATGCTGAATTTCTTTAACATTTCCTTGGTGTACTTAGACTGACTTATAAAGATTCCATTCTTACCTTGCTTGATTATTCCATTCTTACCTTGCTTGATTTGAAGTCCAAGGAAGAAGTTGAGTTCACCCATCATGGACATCTCAAACTCAGTTTGCATCTGTTGGCTAAATTCTTTGCACAAAGATTCGTCAGTAGCACCAAATATTATATCATCTACATATATCTGTGCAAGTAGGGTATGCTTACCCTTTTTCTTAATAAACAAGGTTGTGTCAGCTTTTCCCCTGACATAGTTCCTGGTCAGCAGGAAATTAGTCAACCTCTCATACCAAGCTCTTGGAGCTTGTTTTAGGCCGTACAAGGCCTTTTTGAGTTTATAAACGTGGTTTGGAAACTTTGAATCTTCAAACCCAGGAGGTTGATTAACATATACCTCTTCGTTTATAAGGCCATTAAGAAATGCACTTTTTACATCCATTTGGTACAGTTTAAAATTCATGAAACTAGCATAGGCACACAATATACGTATAGCTTCTAGCCTAGCAACAGGTGTGAATGTTTCTCCATAGTCTATACCTTCTTGCTGACTATAGCCTTGGGCTATGAGTCGAGCTATGTTTCTAATCATATTTCCATGCTCATCTAGTTTATTTCTAAAGACCCACTTGGTTCCTATGGGCTTTTGATTCCTAGGTCTAGGTACTAGATCCCATACCTCATTTCTGGTGAATTGGTCAAGTTCTTCTTGCATGGCATTTATCCAATATTCATCTTGCTCAGCATCAGCAAAATTCTTTGGCTCAAGCATTGAGACGAAGGCAACATTGCTAAGGTATTTTCTAAGCTGATCTCTGGTCATCAACTTGTTGTTGGCAGCATCAAGAATGGCCTGTTCTGTATGTCCTCTTGGGATCTTTATTTCCTTGGGCAATGTTGAGTTGTTTGGAAGAGGTGTTTCTACGATCTCTACAGGAACAGATTGGTCAGCAAATGATATTTCAATTTCTTGCTTACCTGAGGTCAGCTTCTGTATAGATGACACAAAGGCTTCTGGTTGATCAGCGGAAGCTGAACTTGGTTCATCTTCTTCAAGCCGAGCTGACTTACCTGTAGGGTCAGTTTCATCGAACTCAATATGTACAGACTCTTCTACAACCTGAGTTCTTTTATTAAATACTCTATATGCTTTACTGTTTGTTGAGTACCCTAAAAAGATCGCTTCGTCAGCTTTAGCATCAAATTTAGCGAGGTTGTCTTTTGTATTGAGTATAAAGCATTTACACCCAAAGGCACGAAAGTGTCCAATATTGGGCTTTCGTCCTTTCCAAAGCTCATATGGAGTTTTCTTAAGTATAGGTCTAACTAGAGCCCTATTTAGTATATAACATGCCGTGTGAACAGCTTCACCCCAGAAGTACTTTGGAAGCCTATTTTCACTCAACATTGTCCTAGCTATTTCGACAATGGTTCTATTTTTCCTTTCAACAACCCCATTTTGTTGAGGTGTTCTAGGAGCGGAGAAATTGTGGTCAATACCACTGGTTTCACAAAATTCATCAAACTGTTGGTTTTTGAATTCTCCACCATTGTCGCTTCTAATGTGAGCTACTCTTAGGTCTTTGTCATTTTCCAGTTTTTTAATCAATGTGGTAAACATCTCAAAGGTTTCATCCTTGCTACTCAGCAAGATGATCCAAGTGTACTGAGAGAAATCATCTACAATAACCAAGGAAAATTTCTTACCTCCCAAGCTGAGTGGCTGGATAGGTCCGAAAAGATCCAAGTGTAGTAATTCCAATGGTCTTTTGGTTGCGACGATATTTTTGCTATGAAATGACTTTTTAGTTTGTTTGCCTTGCTGACAAGCTTTACATAGTTGATCTTTTTCAAACTTTAATTTGGGTAATCCCTCAACTAATTGCTTTCTAGCTAATTTGGCAAGAAGGTCCATGCTGACATGCCTAAGTTTTCTATGCCATAGCCAGGAGTTGTCCTCTTTAGACACCAAGCATATGTTTTTAGAAAACTGTTTTTCTAAGTTTAACATGTATACATTTTCTACACGAGGGGCAGTTAAAATCAATTCATTTTTATTTCCCTCGAGTATTTGACACTTAGTATCATCAAATACAACCTTTCTGCCGCTCTTGCAAATCTGAGCTACACTCAGCAGATTGTATTTGAGACCTTTAACTAAGGAGACAGACTCAATGGTTGGGTTACCTCCGATAGTACCTGAGCCGACTATCTTACCCTTCTTGTTGTCTCCAAAGCTTACACTACCACCTCGTTTAAGCTCTAGTGTGATGAACTGAGTTTCATCACCTGTCATATGCCTTGAGCATGTGCTGTCTATATACCATAGTTTTGACTTCTCCACGCATGTCAAGCTGACCTGCAGTTTAAACTATTCATTTTTAGGTACCCAATTCCTTTTGGGTCCTTTCTTGTTAGTATAAACAGGTGCAAAATCATATTTTAACTTGTGACGGCATACTTTTATGGTGTGACCTGGCTTACCACAGAAATCACAAAAAGATACCCTTTGTGGGTTGAACTGAGTATGGTCAGCATTATTGTGTTGGGCATGCCAACATACTTTTGTGGAATGCCCTTTTCTTCCGCAGAAGTCACATTGGACAATCCGCTTGTTATGCCAACACACATCCTTTGTGTGCCCCTTTTTTCCACAACACTCACATTGAGTGAATTGCTTATGCTGACTAGTATTTGCGTACTCAGCATGGGGTTTATTTCTATTTGAGCCCTTCCCTTGACTCTGTAACGTTGTGATATCCTTTCTAAGTTTTTTTGACTCAGATTGAATCTCCGTGACAAACTTATGTAAGATTTGCATGTTGGTATGCAAGTCAGAGTTGTCCTGGAGAAGATATCGGAGGTCACTCAGCTTGACCTCTTCAATCTCATCACAGCGCCTGCTGAGTGATTTAATCTTTTTGTTACACTTCTTAGTTAGTGTATATAAGTCACTCAGGGCATTTACCATTTCGTTTCTAAGCAAAAGTAAGGATGTTACCTCATTGTTGTGATCCTCCTGGTCAGTTTCATCAGAAAGGTCAGCTTGCTCAGATTGGGATTGGTCAGCTCCATCATCTGCCATGAAACATATGTTGGCTATTTCATTTTGCTCAGCTTCAGATGATGTTGACACATCACTGTCACTCCATGTGGCTACCATAGCCTTTTTGCTTCCCGTCTTTTCTTTCTTGAGGTTGGGACAGCTTGATTTGATGTGCCCAGTTTGATGACACTCAAAACATGTGACAGACTTCGAGCTGTCCTTTTTGTACTTATCACTTGACTCAACTTTGTATTTGTCCTTTCTTCTAAATAACCTTTTGCCGTTTCTATCATTTCTCCTGAACAACTTCTTCATCTTTCTGGTGAACATGGTTCCTCATCATCAGTTGACTCCGCTTCAGTTGAGTCAGCTTTCATGACAAGTGATTTTTGTTTCTTATCTTCTGATTTTTCTTTCTCTTTGGCTTCAAAGTTTTTCATAGAGATTTCATGGGTCAGCAGGGATCCGATCAGCTCATCATATTTATAGGTAGTCAAGTCTTGGGCTTCTTCTACAGCTGTTTTCTTTGCTTGCCAGCTCTTGGGCAGACTTCTCAGAATTTTCTTCACCTGTTCTTCTTCAGTGAAGTTCTTTCCAAGCCTTTTTAGCTCATTTATAATGTTTGTGAATCTTGCGTTCATTTCTGATATGTCTTCATTCTCCTTCATCTCAAACAGCTCGTAGAGTCTCATATGTTGATTGACTTTAGACTCCTTAACTTTGCTTGTGCCTTCATAGGTTACTTCAAGCTTCTTCCAAATCTCCTGTGCTGACTCACAACCTGAAATCTTATTGTATTCTGCAGCATCTAACGCACAGTGAAGCATATTTATAGCCGAAGCATTATTTTGTAATTTTCTGAGGTCATCCTCTGTCCATTCAGCCTCACTTTTAACAATTTTCTCATTGTTAACAGTTTTGTATGGCACATGTGGACCTTGAACAATTGCAAGCCACAGACTCATGTTTGTGGCTTGTATAAAGTTCTTCATCCTATTCTTCCAGAATGTATAGTTTGACCCAAAGAATAGGGGAGGTCTGGTGATTGATAATCCCTCTGGGAGTATCTGTGTTGTTTGGTTTCTTGGAAGAAACCGAGTGCTATTCTCACCCATTTTTAGGGATCAGCTCAAGATTGTTAAATCTTTGAGTAGTGAGCTTGGGATCTGATACCACTTGTTGGTCCCTGGTAATTAGTTCCAAGGGGGGGGGGGGTTAGGAACTAATATAACTTTTTCGCGTTTTAATTAAGCTGACTGGAAGTTATTTTGAGAGTTTATTAACTCAGCTTTTGGTCAGCTTGGTGAGATATGTTTCAAGACAGCTTTAGTCAGACGTTGACTAAAGTTATTTTCTTATGAGTTGAGAATTGACACTCTTGGAGGCCAGCTTCTAACTCAGCACCACTTACTTACTCAAGGTCAGCTTAGGCAATTTATATGCTGAGTAAATATAGCAAACAACACATGCAATATAATAGAGAGTTCAGAGATTACTCAGTATCACTTATCCTGGTTCGGCCTCTCTGCCTACGTCCAGTCCCCAGAGTCCTCCGGGCTTTTTGAATCCAATACTGAGCTCTTTAACGGTAGAGCACAAACCAATTACAAGACAGTTGAATATGCAAGAGTACCTTCCTCTATTCGTCTACTCAACTCCTACTAAGTGCTACAACCCAGCACCTAGATTTCTCTATCACTGAATGCTTACAACCAAGCACTCAGCTTCACACTCTCAATATTCCTATTAATCATAAACTTGTTCTTTTTATGCTAAAGAACACTTTAGATGATTATACAACAATCAATCTAGCATTTACACAGAGAATGAAAAGTTGGTGTAAGATCTTTTTGTATTTGAGTGCTTTCAAGATTTTCTCTCCTTGTATTTTTCTCTTGATGCTTCAATGATGATCCAAGGTTCTTCATTGTCCTTTTATAGAAGGAAATTGCAGATTTGGATCGTTTGAATTGTTGTTACCGTTAACACCAAAACGGCTCTTTTGGGGAACAATTTCTGGTCAGCTTCAGACTGTTCCGCCATTCCCTTTCTCTGTTTTCTTCAGGCGTCAGGTTTGTCTTCTTGCGTCTGGCTTGTCTTTTTTTGCCAGTTGTCTTTTACCAATAATCCAATGACCCATGTCTCTTGGAATTAGTCTTTTGTGTGTCTTCGAGATTCCAATTATTGGTGCAGAAGGTTGGCAGACTTTGTCCTTTAGTGAATGGATCCTTCATGCTGTCCTGACTGTCATTCAGCTTTCTTCGTAATCTTCAGATGTTCAACTTCTAAGCTGAGTTCATTCTTGGTCAGCTCCGTTCTGTGTAAACGCTTCTGAGGAAGTCTTCAATTTTAGTCAGCTTCGTTTTGCTTCTGAGTCCTACTCCACTCAGCTTACATTCTGTCATGCTGAGTTCCGTTCTACTCAGCTTTGCTTGTGCTGACTTTTGTCCTGTCTTTACTTTATATATATTTTTGCACTCAATATTGAACAAACACATTAGTACATTTAAATCAAAGCATTTAAATTTAATTTCCTCTTAATCATGGATGATTTTGTCAAATCAAAATCTTGTGGAAAGGTGTTTCAACACATGGATCATCAACCCGAACCCGAGAATAACAACTTTGAAAGTTCTGAAAGATGAATTCTGAAGCCGCTTTTACTCCAAAATGTGGTTGTATCGAAAGATTTTAACCTAGAATGTTGATTCTTCGAAGTTCAATGACTTCAAGGATCAGATTATAGTGAAATGGGATGTGGGAGACCCGATTTCACCTATATAAAACTAATAGATAGTGTTTAGAATGTTGTTTGCACTCTCAAATGTAACAATTTGGATGAAAAACGTGTGTTTTCACTCACTTTCACACTTGACTTCACTAAGTTTCTTCCAATTTCACTTGATTTCACTTTTTCACTCACCAAAAAAAACTCATCTCTCTTCTGTCTGTTATTTTCATTTTAAATAATGATTTGGGGACAAAAACTGCATGAAAACCGACTAGAAACTACCTGAAAACTGTTCATGGCCGCTGATCGGTGACCCTATTGCTGATCGGTGATCGACGTGGCAGGAGCGAATTTCTAAATTCAGGAAATAATAATGTAAATTATTTTTGATAAAAAGGTAAATAAAAAAAGAAGAAGATGGGTCCGAGTCTTAGCTCGTGTTCCCATACAACGTGACGTGAGGCCCACCTGCACAAAATCGCAAGCAAAAAAGTAACATAGACTCATCACTAGGGTCAGAAAAAGTTTGTGCTCACACGTATATCAAGTTATTATAAGTTCCATTTATCCTTGTATATTTAAACATCAAGCTAATAGAAATAACACTACAAAAGTGCCATATTACATACTTTTTCCAATAATCTCCACATGAATGAAATTCGAAGCGAAAAGAAATTGATGCAACCGATATCTATATAGGATAGGTAGGCAATGACCCTTGAATCTTATCTTATGAGAGTGTATTTACTTTACCAGTTGACTAATAGACGTGATGCCTTTGAACTATTATGTTGTTTGTGTAAATAATGATATACTCCATACAGATACCACCAAAGCACGATTTTTTAGTCTCATTATTATGTTCATTATGGTCATGAATATCTTCTAGTTCTGCAAGAGTTTAAGAGAACTAAGCCACATTAGTCTCCTTTGAAGCAACCTCACTTCACTCTCACATAAGTGATTTCTTTTACTCAGACACGCTGATGCATAAAGAGTCATTAAAAGCATAGTTTAACCGTTCATGTTTTACATCACTGTTTGTATCATAGGAATGGATCTCGGGGTATACCTCTACAGTGATCTCATAAGGTTTATACAATTAGATTGTCCCATGAACCTAGATCTTGGGATCTCTAGTCAACAAGATTTGGGTTTCCTTCACATAAAACGTTAAATATTAATGGCCTTTAGTCCGATTCCTCTCGCTGCATTTTTAACTTGATCTCGATTTAACCCTTTGGTTACCGGATCCGCTGTGTTTTCTTTTGATCCTAAAAAATCAATAGAAATGACACTCGTTGAGATTAGTTATCTAATAATGTTATATCAATGATACATGTGTCGATTCTTACTGTCATACATCACGTAATATGCTCTATTAATCGTTGATTGATTATTACAATGTATACATATTATAGGCATAAGTTTAGGCCATATAAGAATATACCCTCCAAGAAGTTTCTTAGCCACTCGACTTCTTTTCCAACTTTATCTAAAGCAACAAACTCATGCTCCATAATAGATCTAGCTATTATCGTTTGTCTTGAGGATTTTTAGGATACTGCTCCTATTGCCAAAGTAAACACCTATCCACTCAGACTCCTAAATGCAATTAATCATTAAATTGAATGTAATTAATTCCAAGTGGTTCACTTTGAACTTTAATTTTTCATTCATCCTTTATCTGTTTTGAGCTTACAATATACCGTTGGAAAGCTCTAGTGACATAGAATATATTGACATATTTCAAGTTTTTTTAAGTATCATTTGTCCGTTGTATATTTAAACCTCAAGTTGATAAAAATAACACCACCAAAATGTTATATTACATATTTTCCAACTGTTAAAAGGGAGGAGAAGAGGCTGCGACGGAGAACAAAGTAATTTGGGCAGCGGGAGAGTAGGAGAAAAAAGAGGAAATATAATGAAATTTAGATTTAACTAAACAACGATGTATATAGTAAATGAAATGACAATATATTAAATAGAAAATCACAAAATTTTATACTAAATTAGAATGGTACCCAATTCTTTAAAAAAATTATGCATTTGTAAAATTCCACAGATAAAATGTATTTAAAAGTTTAATTGAAATATTAATGATGTTTAAAGGCGATAAGAAATGAGCGCAACAGTAACCAAGAAGGCACTAGGATTATTTATACATTCCTTCCTTCATTCTCAGTAGCTACCATCCTCGGAACCAATGTCTAAGATTTGTCTTGCGGTCTGCACTTAGTTGAAAGCCGAATCTCTAGTTAAAACTTTTGCTTTTTCTCCGACTTCCCTTGTGGTGTCAACTCATTTTTTTTTAAAATTCTTTTACCCTAAAAAATTAAAACTCCGTACAAAGGTCTAATAAAAGATTTCGGCGACCAACAGAAACTCGAGCCCCGCCATGCCCCACCCAACCCATCCGGATCTGTCCATGGAGGACACCCTACAATTACTAATCAATTACACTAAAAAGAATAAAGATGCTATAGCATTGCCCAACTCAGTAGTGAGGGCTCATGTGATGTCTAAGAGACATGAAATGAAAGATTAAGGTTTCCATTAAAAACCCAATTCCCTTTTGGGGACAAGATTAGGTATTTGGCAAATCCATTACTTTCAATTCAATTTGGAAATGAAATGATGAAAAATATGAAAGCCAAAACAAGTATTAAATTTAAATGAGATGTTTTTACCCAAATGGGTATCTGAAAAAAGATTTACTTATGTTTGGGAAAAAAAACATTCCTATTCCAAAGATATAATTTTGCTGGAAGGCGTGGAGGAAGATATATTAATGAGGAGGATTGCATTCATTCATTTATGGAGTTTTCCTTAAACTTTGGTGTCTCCTCTTTTTACCATACCCACGTATTTTTACTCACTTCTACTCTTTATAATTCGGTTCGGTTTTAAGCTATAAAGGAATCAATTAAAGTTAATTCTAATTCTTTTTTTGGGAAAATTACACAGAAATTCATCTTTTAACAATTATTTACAACTATGTCAAGTTATAATTTTAGATCATGTCAAACTAGTAAAACCAGTACTTTTAATATATTTTAAGAATTAGAATTTATAAATTAGAAATTTAGAATATATTTTCTAGGGTTTATGATTTATGAATTGAAGTCTAGAATTTTAAATTATGATGTAAAATCAAATTATATAGAGAATAATGACATATTAAAAATTAAGTTTGGCGATATGACTTAGTTGTAAACTTAATTATGATATTCATGTATTTGATCCAATTTTTTTTTATTCAGATATTCAATTCCATTGAATTTTTTTAGAAACTACGTCATTCATTCTGCAAAAATATGCAGATACAATCTAAATCTATTTCTATTGTTTTTGAAGAAATATAGATTTACTAAACATATAAAATGGTACAAATTTATCTTAAGATATGAAATGATATAAAACCTCTAATACTCTTAATTAAGATCAATTTTACCCTGGCCCTGTTTGGGAATTAGTTGTTAGCTGTTAGCTGTTAGCTGATTACATTAGCCGATTTGACTAGCTGATTTGACTAACTGTTTGTGTAGACATGTTTGGTAAAAATTAACTGATTGATAATAGCGGGTTGTACAAAAAGACGAATAAGGGCATTAATTTTGGCGCAGGAGAAGATGAAGTCTATCTATTAGGGTTAAAGAAGTCCATTAATTTTAATATTGCAAAACGCTAATTGAAAAAGCTCCTAAAAGGAGTTTTTTCTAAATTAGCGTTTTCATCCCAAAACTCTCTCTCAAACCTCTCTCCACCAAACACTCCAATTAGCGGTTTCGGTGGTCAAACCTCTAAAGTTGGTCAAAACCGCTCTTTTTATCCCAAAACGCTCTTTACCAAACAGGGCCCCTATATAAGCATTGATTGTTATTTAATTATCATAACAGATTTTTCAAATAATAATTATATTTAAAATGTTTAATGTGTTACTCATAAAGTTATAAACGACATGTCATAATCTTAAAACTGAAACGGTCACATATAATTAATCATAAAATATAATATCAATTACTCCCTCCGTTTCATAATAATTGTCGTTTTGAGGAACAAATTTTGTTTCAAATTATTTGACGTTTTACACTTTTCAATGAGCATTGAATGTGGTTTTTCCAACTTTGTCCACATATAATAAAAGGAAAAAAATTTATAGAGAAATTTAAGCATTAATTACAAGAGGGTAATAAGGTAATATTTAACTACTTTTTAGACTAATTAATGAGTTTCTTAATATTTGTGTAGAAACCTTAAAAGACAATTAAAATGAAACAGAAGAGTACATAACTACTTGGATTAAGAGTAAATTTGTATACCATTTCATGGGTTAGTAATAAATATGCATATCTAAAAAAAATAGGACAAATTTGAATTTAACTAAAAGAAAACAACAAAAGTGGGTGGTCCTCTAAGAGAAGTATAAGAAAAAGAGGGGAACCAAATGTGATATAAATAAGTTGAAGCCCTAATAAGCAAATTGAGAAGCCCAAAAAAATAAAAAAGGGGGCATAAGAGACAGGTTAGAGCATTCCAAGGCCCCCCAAAAATAAAAAGCAGAGAAAGAAATATTAATTGAAACTAAAATCATAGAAAAGAAAATAAAAAGTATCGAAACCCCAAAAAAGAAAGGCTTTAACTTTGACCCCTCTTCCTTTCTCTTTCTTTACGTGGTAGACCCAACTCTCTCTCTCTCTCTCTAAAGACCATAGCTTTCTTCTTCCTTTTTCTTTTCCTTCTCTCTCTCCACACATTTTAGGGAGAGGGAGCTCTCATACATACATACATACATACATTGCCTTCTCTTATCTCTCTCTACAGTCCTGCTCCTCTTGAGCCCCCACACTCTCAAAGCTCTCATCTTTTTGAACCCAACCCAGGTACTTCCTCTTTTTTCTGCTCCCTTTTCTGATTTGCTTTGCTGGGTTTTTCCTTATCTTTGCACTTGTTTTGTTTTTATCATCTGGGTCTATGTGAGCTTCTGGATCCAGTAAGGTGGGTCTTTCATTTGAGATCTGTGTGTCACTTAGTTATTATCTTCTTCATCTTCTGTTTCCCTAGTTCTTAAATAACTGTAAAAGGAACTGCATTGTTGAGCCAATTGATTGATTTTGTTATCTCTCTTCTTTAGTTTTGGGTTCAAGTCTGAATTTTCATGCTTTACTTGAGAAAGTGTAAGGTGGAGTATTCTGCTTTTACTTTACTGATATTTTTCTTAATTTCTTTTTGGTATCCTCTAATTGTTTGGAAGTGGTGTTTGTTTTGGGTCTTCATGTAATTCTATGATTGAAGTTCCTTAATCAGTATAATTCTATAATTTGGCCGGTTAATTTTATAGAGAGGGATGAACTGGTATCATGTTTTTGTGCCTTTATGTGTTCAGAATATGACATGTGATTCAGGATGAGCTTTGAATTTGATCCACCTCTTCTTTTGCTATTTACTGCCTGTTACACTATCTAATTTCTGAATTTACACTTAAGTGTAGTTAGTAAATATTTCAATTCAAATTCTAGAAATTGATTGTGTGATGATCACTTTTACTTCATGAATTCTAGGAAATCTGCAACTCTGCGGTGTATAGTTATGAAGATCAGACTGAAAGTAAGTAGAACTACTGGTGGATTAAACATGCTTGAACCTGAGCAATGGGTTTTCCCATTCTGATCTATGTAACCAATCTGTTTCCTTTCAATGGCCTCAAAATCCGGTAATGGAACTTCCCCAAAGAAACAGACAAAACTCTTTGGTTATCAGACATCAGATGAGAAATCACGCAGGACCTCGCCTTCACAGGTTACAAAGATAAGCAAATCAGAGCCTGTTACCCCAAAAGATCCACCTCAAATCGTGGAACCAGTTGCAGCAAAGCAGGCTTCTTCAGTGAGGACAGAGGACAAAAGATCACTGATCTCTCAGAACTCTCATAATGTCAATATTTTAGTTGATAACGTATCTTCAGGTTTGTCCTTTATTGATCTAAAACAAGGGCAAAGTTGTGAAGTGGCCGAATCTAAGGGCTCACTGGATAGCATTTCTGATCAAGAAGATAAAAGTTTACAGTATGAAATTAGCCGTATGTCAGCTAAGGTTAGTGATGGTAATAGCAGCTTCCCGAAGACCAGTGGAAGTGCAAGAATTAGTGGGCGGGCAGATTTTGTTGAGAGTGGAAAAACAAGTATAAATAGAGGGAGCACAAGCACTGATGTGAGTGATGAAAGCACTTGTAGCAGCCTAAGTAGCAGTATCAACAAACCTCACAAAGCCAATGATATGCGATGGGAAGCCATACAGGCTATACGTATTAGAGATGGTTTATTGGGTGTAAACCATTTTAGACTGCTCAAGAGATTAGGCTGTGGGGATATTGGAAGTGTGTATCTCTCAGAGTTAAGTGGCACAAAGTGTTATTTTGCAATGAAGGTTATGGACAAAGCATCTTTAGCAAGTCGTAAGAAACTTCTTCGAGCTCAAACAGAGAGAGAAATACTGCAATGTTTGGACCATCCCTTTCTTCCAACTTTATATACCCATTTTGAGACTGACAAATTCTCATGTTTGGTTATGGAGTTTTGCCCCGGTGGTGACTTGCACACACTTCGACAGAAGCAACCAGGAAAACACTTCTCTGAACGGGCAGTGAAGTATAAAATCTATCCTTGCATAATTTTTATATACATTTGGTTTGCAGCTCCGTGTTCGTTTATTGCTATTTCATTGTTACTAGAAGTGCTTGGCATTTATTACAAATTATTGCAAATTAATAACTTGTTCACTTCTAATCACTGGTGGTTTTGCATATAAGAATTACATGGCCGTAGTTCTCAGTAATTTAGGAACAATTTAGGTGCGTACATGAATTAGGGGCTATATCGAACTATTCTTAATATCCTTAAAAGGAGATTGGTGTTCAAAGATGCGATGGATATACAACCCAGAACTAGAAGAGAGATGTGAGATGCAATGAGATGGACACATCTGACATACCTGTAGGAAGTTTACAATAGTAAAATCAGCTGAAAAGCCATAATCATATGCCGAATTTAGCTAAAGTTAGATAGCAGTAGTTTCATATGGAGGGTGAAAAACTAGTGTTTCTGACGAGTTATTTTACATTTACATTTATTTAGTTAACTGATCTCAGCTGAATACTCATTCAATCGTTAAAGAAAATTGGTTTCTGAAAAGTATGGCTTATATGCTCTATTTTTCAGTCTTGAAATGAGTTTTGCCAATATCGGGTGCATATTCTTATAGTAATTTGAGATGAGGCTACTTTCTTTGAATAGAATTTTTATTATATGTTTGCTTTAAATCATTCTGCAATATCCTGAACAAAACGGGCAATGAAGTTGGTCAAGAAGAGGGATCTATTCGACAGACTTGGCAGATTTGAATATTTGAATATCAGCTGGCCTTATCCAGTATTTGGAAAGGGATAATTCAAACAACTTTTTACCTTCTTTTTCAATGGCAAGAGAATCTTTCTCTGAACTTTCTGATGAGATGAGAGATTCTTTGCAACTAGAGTTTTAGGATTAGCTTTTTCTCTGTCTCAACTCACAATCATATGAGAACTAATTCAATGGCTCTAACGCAAACCTTTATCAAGATTTTTCTTTATGCATTACAAGGAGAAAGAACAGAACAATCTCTTTAGTGTAAGACCAAGTTGAGGTTTTTGACTTTGTATGCCTTGAAGATTCTACCTTATCTTGTAACAGAGTGGGGTTCTCATATAATATGGTCGCTGACCTCGTACTTGATTTGATGCATTTTGGACTGTATTTTGTTCAGAAGCTGCAATTGAAGTACTACGGAAAATCATGCTAGTTAGAGAGAGAAACCATTCCGAATAACAATACTCTTTATGTCCTTCACATGTACAGATTCATATATCTGGCGTGGTTAGTGTTTTAGCTAGTCATCTGTGTTAAAGCTGGGAAACTGATAGGACTGATAATGCGTTAGAAAGGTGATCATATCGATTTTGACATTAGTTAATTTGCTTGGAAACAAACAAATCGACCAATAATAACAATGGGGATCATCGATGCAATTGTTTGAATTTTTGAATGGTTGTTTCTGTCAATAATGATTGTGATGATTATTAATTGTATTGTCCTTTGATTTTCAATACAGGTTCTATGTAGCAGAGGTTCTCCTTGCTTTGGAATATCTTCACATGCTTGGAATTGTTTACCGTGACCTTAAGCCAGAAAATGTACTTGTCCGAGAAGATGGACACATAATGCTTTCTGACTTTGACCTTTCCCTGCGTTGCGCTGTAAGCCCGACTCTAGTAAAGGGTTCAGCACCTGAAGGCGACCCTCTGCGGAAGAACCCAGCTTACTGTGTCCAACCAGCTTGCATTCAGCCATCTTGTATCCAGCCATCATGTGTAGCCCCTACGACATGTTTTTCACCTCGAATGTTTTTGGGCAAATCCAGGAAAGACCGGAAACCCAAGAATGAAATGGGAAACCAAGTCACCCCTTTGCCAGAGCTTATTGCAGAGCCTACCGATGCTCGCTCCATGTCATTTGTAGGAACACATGAATACCTGGCTCCGGAGATCATCAAAGGTGAAGGGCACGGAAGTGCTGTAGATTGGTGGACTTTTGGGATCTTTCTATACGAGTTATTGTTTGGAAAAACTCCATTCAAAGGATCAGGGAACCGGGCTACACTGTTTAACGTTGTGGGACAGCCCTTGCGATTTCCTGAGTCACCGGTTGTTAGTTTCTCAGCAAGGGATCTGATAAGAGGGTTGCTAGTGAAAGAGCCACAACATAGGTTAGCCTATAAACGAGGAGCAACAGAGGTTAAGCAACATCCATTCTTTGAAGGTGTAAATTGGGCGTTGATACGGTGTGCAAGTCCACCGGAGATTCCAAGGCCGCCGGAGTTTGAGAAGATTCCAATACCACCACCACCATCAACAAGCAGTAAAGGTGCAGCAGCTCCAGTTGTTGTTCATGAGCAGAATAATAATAATAATAATTATCTGGAATTTGATTTCTTTTAATTTGGTACTTGTTTCCTTTTTTGTTGCACTACAGCCAGCAAATCCAATGTGTAGAGTCCTTAGAACATGAATGTGTTTTTTATATTTATTTATTTTGTTGAGTTGATATGAATAGGCATATGATATGTTGGATGTCATGTTATTAAACATTTTCATATTTGTATTGAAGGAAGTTTAATATCTCAAATTGCAAATGGAATGAATGAATTATTGTACAACTTTGTTCACAACTTACTGAGAATTTTCTACCCTAAATCAATCTCAAGTTATGAAATTTTGGAGGCCTAAGGACGAAGCAGTTAACTAAAAATTATTTGAAATTGATATTTTTATATTACGGTTAACAATGGATTTAATAAAAATATTCAATTTATATGAAAAAAACATTTTATAAAAATGATATTTTAGGCTCTTTCTTTTCTTGGACTGTAAACGTAGATTTAATTTCTATATTTTTTTTATAAAACTATTTTTTATTGTTTGGGCCTTGGGCCCTGCCCAAGTCCAGGAATGGCCTTGAGTCATTCTATTCTCAGCTAAAATCATGGAAACAAAATAAGCAAATATGAAAAAGCTTCTAGCTAGCAAGAAAACAGGAAATTCACAAATGAGATTAGACAGACCACCTTTGTGATTGACAATTTTTTTTTTTTTTTTACCATAGACATGCATTTTTATTTTTTAAAATCACAATTTTTTTCTTTTTAAATAATTTTATTTCTATTAACTAAATAAAATCTAGATGACCTAACACAGATTAACAATTACTTTTTTACTTTTAGTAATTCTTCAATTTTGGCATTTCTTTATGGTAAAACTATACATAAAAATCCCTCAAATTTTCATCACTCTAATAATAAGTAATCAGAAAATGAAAATGATATTTTATACAATTTTAATTCTAAAACTTTTTAGTCTGAGGTCGGTGTTGTTTGATAAAACTGAAAATTAAGTGTTGAAAAAATAAGTATTGAATTTTTAGTGCTGGATATTATAAGTGTTGAAAATATTGAGTGATATAATCTATACTATATATAATTACAGAAGCAGAGAGAAATGAGAAGAAGTGTTTTAGAAGTCTTTTTGATGAGTTGTCAACGTAGTAAAAAAATCAGATTAAAAATATTTAATTAATTAAAAATAACAAATTTATATTTATAATATATTAAATAATTACTAGCCTATTAATTATAATAATAAAAGAAAGCAAGAGTTACGGGAAGATGAAAAAACACAAAGTAAAAGAGATCTAAAAGTTACAAATAAACTTCTATATAAAGCATGATAGATAGTATTCCACCATTATATTCATTGGTCACGATAGATAGTATTATATTTCTGAAGGTAAATATTCGATAGTTATTTTGTTCTCAACTATGTTGTTGTTTTATTTTTATTAAACAATAGTTGTTATAGTTTCATCTTTCAGATTCATTTCTGTTCTTACCCAAGTTCTATACCTCTCGCTATCTTATCCATGTTTTCTTTTTTATTTGTCTTTTTTTTCCAAACTGATAGCTTCAATTGAAGAAATCCGACAGAAATAGAATATGCATGAACAACTAAAACCGGAAAACACAAAAGTGTCAAAAATTAAAAGAAATTCTTATGTTTCTCCAGGTAATTATTCGATTTCTTTTCATATGTTGTAGTTATTTTTGTTCTCAATTGTGTTGTTATTTTCTTTTTATTAAACAATAATTGTTATAGTTTCATTTTTCAGAGATGAAATTCTATTTTTGTCGTTACCCAGGTTCCATACCTCTCGCTACCTTATCCACGTTTTCTTTTTTATTTGTCTTTTTTTTTTCAAAAAGACTAAAATAAAGATTTTGCAAATTTGTATTCTTTTTTAGTATATGTTGCTAGGTGTTATCGTTTTGATTGCTAACTCTTAACTAAAATTTAGATTTTCGGCTTTATATGAACTCAATTTTTTACTTTCTCAATTGTGCTGCTGTTTTATTTTTATTAAACAATTGTTGTTATAGTTTCATCTTTCAGAGATGAAATTCCATTTCTGTTGTTATCCAGATTCCATACCTCTCGCTACTTTATCCATGTTTTCTTATTCATTTATTTATTTTTCAAAATGACTAAAATAAAGATTGTGTATATTTGCATTCTGTTTTAGTATATGTTCCTAGGTGTTATCGTTTTGATTGTTAACTCTAACTAAAATTTAGATTTTCGGCTTTTTATGAACTCAATTTTTAGTTTTAATAGTTAGATTAATTTTTCTAATTCGGAACATGTTGAAATCCACTCATTTTTTTTAGTTTGAGTTTAGCTAATTGATATGAATTGTATTTTTTTTTATTTTTATGCATTTTGGTACAAATAGATATAAAGTTTCACACGATAGTTGTTCATTGAAGTTTGAGACATATTAAATAAAATATTAAAGAGATATTGGAATATTATACTTACAATGAAGTTTATTTCAATATAAATTATGTTATATTATTATTATTATTATTATCAAGAAGTTATTTTTTTCCAATTTTCTAGACAAGGAGATTGTAAACGTCTAATACGCTTGATAAGATGTTTATTCTTGAAGAATGTGGATTATGCTAGATACGAATTCAAAATCAAGGTAAATAAAAATAAATTTTGATGCTCAAAATCCTAAAAATGTACATTAATTATGGATATTGAGATAATTGCTTTTGCAACATTGGCTTATATAATTTTTAACTATTATATTATGGTTCGTACAAAATTGTTAGTATTTCAAGAGTTTTTGACAGATGAAAATGAAATATGATCATAGGACAAATTATTGAAAAATATTAATTAAGAAAATATTATTATTTGAATCTCTTCAAATTCTCAAATGTTGAGCATAATGATTCTAATTAATATAATTAATTTCAAATATTAATTATAAAACGTTTTTTTGTACTGAGTGGTTACAATTGTGATTTAATTCTATTTAACTAAAATTAATTTATGGACTTAATACTTCATTAAGAAAAAATAAAATGTTTAATTAATGAGCAAAAAATAAACTTAATAAATTATGTTTAATATGTTATGTTATACTTAATAAAGAGGAGAGTGAATATTAGACTTAATAAATTATGTTATACTTACAATGAAGTTTAATTCAATTTTTGTTTAACCTATATTGTAATTCTTTTGTATCGTAAATATAATATTTAATTTTAATTATAGTTTAATTTAATTTTTGGTTTTTTATTATATTCTAATATATTTCTTAATTAATATGCTATTTTATTATTATTGTTTCACATAATATTTGGAATATAAAAATGTATTAAAATTCCTAAAAAGTACAAATCATTGAATTTTGTAAAAATAAATAAATCATTCATCTTTAGTTAAAATTGTATAAAAAATAGTCAATTATTTTTAAAATTAATTTAATTTGAATTATCATTAAAAAATATATATTAATTTCAAATATACATAATATAAATTTTTTTCATAGCATGATATAAAATTATTTAAAAGTAAATATGTCAATTTATTTATTTATCTAAATTATATAAAAGTTTCATACCCCGTGCATCGCACGGGTTTTCGACTAGTTATTATAAAAATATTAGTTGATAATGTTTAACTTTAAGTTAAATTTTTGACTTAAAAAAATAAGTGTATTTTAACTTAAATTAAATAAGTGCTTAATATTTTAATTTAAGTCATTAAGTAGATTATCAAATAAAACCGTCAAATTCTACAAAAAAAAAAGAAGGCCGTCATCTAGATTTTATTTGGTGGTCAGTAGAAAGAAAATTATTTTTTTTTTGATGAAAGAAAGAAAATTATTTTTTTTTTGATGAAAGAAAGAAAATTATTTGAAAAGAGAAAATTGTGAAAATTGAGGTTACTCCGATTTTTTTTGGGTAAATAATTATAAGATCCATGTGTTTTTACCTAATACACTACTTAGTCCTTGCCTTTTTAGAAATAATTATATAGTCCTCCACTTTTTGTTTTTATTAACTCCTTAGTCCTTATGTTTGGGTCAATGGTCAAACTATACTAAATAAACTTTAAAATACAAAAATTACCCTTTACTTTATGTTTTAATAATAAAACATCTATTTTTTCTATTTTATATATTTTTTTCTCTATTTTCCTACATAATCACAATCTCTCCAATATAAAGAAATTGATTTATTAATTTTTATATAATTATATAATTTTAATTTAATAACGTAAAATTTATTGACTAAAATATGAATGAAAAATATTTCAAAAATAATTAAAATAGGAGTAACACTATCATTGTAAAAAGTTTTTACAATTCTAATAAATATTACGAATGAAGAAAAAAATATATGATTTTTAAAAAATTATAAGAAATTTACTGTTAGTTTAAAGATATTATATTAAAAAATAAAGAAAAAAAATTATAATTTAAGAAAATTAATAATACATTTTTTCAAGTATATTAATTTCGGTGTATATGTAGTTCAAAAACTTCATTAAAATTAATTAGATTAAATTTAAAATTTAAAGATAAATTTTTTTATATATATAATTAGGGGTAATTTTGGACTTTCATAATGAAAGGACTAAATAATTGATTAAGATAATACTTAAGAACCTTATAATAATATAATAAACTTACTAATGTATTAAGTAAAAACATAAGGACCTTATAATTATTTATTTTATTTTTTTTATAACCCAGTACATAATCAAATTACTTAAATTTTAAAAGTGAACCGAATCAACTATAATTTGAGTTGGATTTTAGTTTAATTATCAGTTTAGGTCAATTTTGCCAATCTCTACATAGAACCAGGATTTTATATAAGTGGATACAAATTGAATACTATAATTTTTTTTTTTTTAAAAAAAACTTTGTTATAGAAATTTTAGAAAAGATGAAATTGAGCCTAATGGCCAAAGATTGGCTCCGTGACTGGTGATAGTCAACACTGTATATGTTTCAACTTTTCTTTTGTCAATAGGGATGGTAATTCTGTTTTCTTTACTTTAATTTAAATAATACTATACTTTTCAATAATATATGTACATAGTTTTGTTAAAAAAGACCAATCATTTTTCTATGCAGATAAGCAATTAGGCATGATTTCTCTCTGGTGGGTCTGGTTCATACGGAACACTCTGGTCCATAAGGGCGAGGATATACTGTGGTCCATGGTGCAGGCGAAAGCTGAGGATTTCTAGGTAGAGTGGAACCACCGAGCAAGCAACTTTCAGCCCGTGCAGATTTTGACACAGGAAAACCCAGCGGCAGTGAGAAGAAGTGTTGTGCGATGGGCAACCCCGCCACCTGGAACTCAGTGACTTGGCAGACTCGTATTGGTTGGCGTCATTGCTCGTGATGTCGACGGACAAGTTCTCGCCTCGGGTGGATACCAATTGGTGTGTGCGGCTCGGTGGAAGAGGTGGAACTCTTAGCAGTTTTTGAATGTGTCAAATTTGCCTGTGGTTGATGTTTGAATGTCATTATACAGTCGGATGCAGAAGGAGTGATCTGTTGAATGTATAGTTTGATATACAAGAATAATATGGAGATAGAGAGAGACAAGTAATAGGCACAATAATGTTTGAATCACCTTGAATGGTATTGGCTCTAAGACATTGTATTTATAGTGAGACAATTGGAGTTTGTATAGGAATACAATATGTAAGTATATGAGTATTAAAACTCTACCTAGCTAGTAATATAGACAAATTGAGACTCTAACTAGATAGGAATCTATTTACAGGATAATACGAATATTATCTCTAACACCCCCCTCAAGCCGATGGCGGGCACGAACAAAGAGTCGAGAGCGGAGCATCATGAAGCGAGCAGGAGCTAGTGGCTTGGTAAGGATGTCTGCAACTTGATCATCAGTTGGAATGAATCGGACGCTGAGAAATCCATTTTGTACTTGTTCACAAACAAAATGATAATCAAGCTCTATGTGCTTCGGACGAGCATGAAATACTGGATTTGAAGTAAGATAGATTGCCCCAACATTGTCACACCACAATTGAACCGAGGTGGGTAGAGGGAAGCCCAGATCCGAGAGAAGCGATTTGAACCATAGGAGCTCTATCGTGGCATTGGCCACTGCCTTGTATTCACTCTCGGTGGAGGATCTAGCTATTGTTGGTTGTTTGCGAGTCTTCCATGATACAATGCTGGATCCAAGGTAGACACAAAAAGCACCTGTAGATCTTCTATCATCAGGACACCCTCCCCAATCGCTATCTGAGTAACAGTGAATCTGATCTAGTGGTTTGATGGATATGACTATCCCAAAATCGGATGTGCCTTGAATGTAGCGCATGACCCTCTTGACTCCTTTCCAATGTTCATCGGTTGGACAGTGCAGAAACTGGCATAGTTTGTTAACCACAAATGCAATGTCAAGACGAGTGAATGTTAAATATTGAAGTGCTCCCACAATGCTTCTGTATTCATCTCTAGAGGATAAGCTGATGCCAAGATCTTTGGAAAGTGTTGGTGTGGTGGCCATGGGAGTCAATGTAGGTTTGGTGTCAATCATCTTTACTCTGTCGAAGATGTCAGCCACATACTTGGCCTGACATAGGTGAATGCCATCTTTCTCATATCTTATCTCGATTCCCAGAAAGTATTCTTCCTTGCCAAGGTTACGAATGGGAAACTCCTGTTCAATGGCTGCAATTTTGTTAGTGATATGTGCAGGATTGTTACCTGTTATGAGGATGTCATCAACATAGCAAAAAATGTAGGTCTTTTCAGTTTTGGTGCGTCTGATGAAAAGAGAGTTGTCAGCCTAGGACATCTTGTACCCAAGTGAGAGTAGGAATGTTCAAAGCTGTGTGAACCATTCTCGCGGTGCTTGCTTTAACCCATAGAGACTCTTTTTGAGAAGACATACATGATCCGGTCTGTCATTGTTCCGGAACCCCTATGGTTGTTCCATATAGATTGTCTCAGATAAGTTTCCATGGAGAAACGTATTAGAGATGTCAAGTTGCAGTTATTTGCTCCTGCAATGGCAAAGACAGAACGAATGGTCGTAGCTTTGATCACGGGACTGAATGTCTCTTTGTAGTCAATCCCAGCTTTCTGAGTAAATACCTGTGCTACTAGACGAGCTTTGTATTGATCAATAGTTCCATATGACTTCTTCTTTGTGCGAAAGAGCCACCTAGAGGTGATGACATGTTGATCATGTGGTCTCGGAACAAGTTGCCAGGTTCCATTGTCAAGAAGAGCTTGAATCTCGTCAGACATTGCTGTGCGCTATTCGGGTTGTTTGTTGGCTTTGCTAAAACACGTGGGTTACATTATGCCATTTGGATATGTAGCTAGAAGTCCCTCAAAACGCCCCCTCGAATGAAGAGACGACTGTCGAAGTTGCATATAATGTTGTTGTGGACCAATCATGGATGTAGTGTGAGATCGGGGTCTTGCAGTAGGAACGGGAGCAGGTGGTGCAGCTTCATGAGGAGGAGACTGTGTTTGTGGCATGGTTTGATATTCATGAGGTGCTGCATCTAGTATGTCAGGTGTGTCGGTGTCCAAGGAATCAACAGGTGTAGCAAAATTGTTTTGAGGAACTGGTGTTGATGCAGCTGTGATGACTGGTGAAAAAAATTGATGTGGAGCTAGTGGAGCAGTGTTTGTTGCTTCAGAGTCAGATGGAGTATATGGGGTACCAGGATGGGGCCCAGAGTGGACAGGTGGGGTTGGTTGGGAACAAGGAACCAAATGTGAAGGAGATAATATAGGATTGGGAATAGAGAAATTACCTGGATACGGGCCGAGTAGAGACAGTAGTTGACATGATGCGCTTACCCCCAAGTTGCTAGATGAAGATGGTGATGCAGTGGCTGTTGAGACAGGAAACACATCTATTGAAACACATTTCCACAATGATTTTGATTTGACAAAATTATTTAAGTTAGATTTAAATTCCCATGATAAATTATTCTAACACATTAAATTTAAATGCTTTGATTTAGTTAATACTAATGTGTTTGTTCAATGATGAGTTATTTAAATATAGGATTCTTTACATGAAAATCATATATAACAATAATATTATTGTTTTATCAATTGTGATAATTTAATTTTTAATATATCAAAAGTATAACTTTTTATTCTATAAATGTCAAAGTAAATTTCTAATTCATGAAATGGCCGTGAGAAATAACTGAAAGAATTTTTTTCAGCTGCCATATTTTGATACTTGATATATTGGAATAAGTGATTGATAAAAATATAAATAAGTTTTTAAATTTGAATTTTGCTGTAAATTTCCCTTAAATATAAGAGCTTAAGACTTTAAAAGATCAAGGACCAAAAGCCCACAAGAGAAGGTCAAAGCCCAAGTCAACAAAATTAAGCCATGCGGCCCAGCAGGAAGAAACGAAGCCCAGCAGCGAGAAGGATCGAGAAGCCTTTCTCAATTGCTTCATGCCGAAGCTACTAAGTCGAATGGATAGAAGACAGGTCAGCAGTTGACCTGAGTAACTTCGAGACAAAGCCGTTCCACTTCGGGAAAGTTTCAGAAGACGCAGGAAGCTGTCGGGAAGACTTTACCAAAAGAAGAGGGACAATCTGGCGCCTACCGACCAGACGTACTCGGCAACTGAAGAAGGAAGAAGATGTAACGTTCTTATTGGCCGAAGGCACTGAGCACTGACCGAGTGAAAGCGATTGTGCGCCGTTTTCCTCCAACGGTTATTTCAAAATTTGAAATAACCGGTGCCTCAGATGTCACTATAAATAGGCCTTTCAAATGCTTCATTCGATGCAGATCTTCAACCAAGTCGAAACGCTGACCAAATAGATACTTGAAATTTCTGTCTCCAAAGCAAGCAAAAGTGAAATCTTACACTCATTCTAATCTTGTGTAAATGTCTAGATTGTTTAGCATCTAAAGTGTTTTGTGTAATTAGAACAAAAACTTTATCAATTCTAGAGAATAGAAGGAGACACTGAGTTGCTCGGTTATAGCACTCAGTAGTAGAGATAGTGTTGAGTAGAAGAATAGAGGAATGTACTCTTGTATACTCAAGCACCTATTGTAAGAGGTTTGTGCTCTACCTGAAAGAGCTCAGTAGTGGATTTCAAAAGCTCGGAAGGATTCCGGGGACTGGACGTAGGCAAGGAGGCCGAACCAGGATAAGTCTGTTAAGTAATATCTTTCTAACCCTTCCTAATTATATACTTGCTTTGTGTTGTGCCTAGTAAACTGTAAAACGTATTTACTGAGTTGCGTGATCTGAACACTGAGCTCAGGAATAGACTTAACTGCTATCTCCTGACTCACGATAGAAGCAGATTTAGTTACTAGTTTACTAAACTTGTCTCTGATCTTACTCAACATCACTGTGCTAAAAGACTTAGTAAAAGTCTTAAAGAAAAAGAAGTCAGCCTTAACGTGAAATTTTTAAAATAGTTCCTAACCCCCTCTTGGAACTAACTTTGTCACATTACACGAGACCAACAACATCTTCATTATGCTGAACAAATTTACAGATGTATATGCGTTCGGTGGCATACTCAAGACAGATATCCCCATAATGATTCTCCGATGGACCAAGGTAGACACATAAATTAGAACGAAAATCAAATTTATGCTGATTATATGGACGAAGGAGAGGATAGATGCCACTTCCAAAGATACGCAATGCCTTATAGGCAGGTTGTTTCTAATAAAATAGGAAATAGGGTGATTTGTTTTTCAAAATTTTGGTGGGTAGATAGTTGATTAGCCTAATGCTGTGAATCGTGGAATATAGTTCCAAAATTTTAGAGGCAAAGATGCATTGGCTAACAAAGTAAGGCAAGTATCAACAACATGTCTAATTTTTCTCTCAGCTATACCATTTTTTGCATGAGTATGAGGGCACGCAATTTTGTGTTTAATGCCATGTCTTTCGAAAAAATGCTGTAATTTTTGAAATTCTCCACCAAAATCTTAATAGATATTCTTAACCCTTGCACTATAATGATTAGAGATCATGGCATAAAAGTCACAAAAGGTTGAAAAAACATCACTCTTGTTCTTTAAACAAAACACCCATCCAAAATCTACTGAATTCATCAATAATAATTAAGAAATAACGGTGACCAAGACAAGAAACGACTAGAGCTGGTCCCCAAACATCCAGATGTAAGTTTTCAAAAATAAATATGCTAGAGTGACTAATAAAAGGTAAAGAGCTTCTAGCAAGCTTGCCTAAAGGGCAAAAAGAGCAATTGCTAACTGAACTTGAAGAGGATAGATTGTTTCCTTTGAGAACTGTACTGACTGTCTGATTCTGACAATGTCCAAGCCGTGCATGCCACCTTTCAAAAGACACCTTCTCTCCTACAAGCGCATCTTTCAGGGTGGGTGTAAGCACATATATCCCATCTTTACTCGGGCCTCGTAACAGGATTTCCCCAATTGTTTGGTCCTTCACAAGAAAATGGTTAGGCCAAAATTCAAAGAAACATGAATTGTCATGAGAAAATTTCTGAACAGACAGTAGGGATTTAGTGAGTTTAGTAACAAGCAAGGCATCATTAATTTTCAGATTATTTATATGTGAGTTTCCAAAGTGAGAAATTTGTAGACATTGACCATTGCCAAATTGAACTGTGTCATATCCTAGATATGGTTGCATCTGTTGAAGCTGAGCTGGATTGGCTGTCATGTGGTTTGTGGCTCCAATGTCGGGATACCACGGCTGATGAGGACCCATGAATGGATTTGGTGGTTATTGCCATGCCATATGTGTTTGCGGTCCAGGATTATAGTTTGGATGTGAAAAGTTCTTCGGTCTTTTGCACTTATCAGCCCAGTGACTTGGATCTCCACAATTGTAGCACTTGCCACTCCTTCTCTTTTTTTGGATTCTGCTTCTTTGATTGTGTTGATGCTATTGTGGAGACATTGGCTTCTCGGTGCGTAGGTATACCATCAGAATGAAGTAGAGTTGTCTTTCTTGTTGATTGAATCATGCCTTCAATGGTCTTTAAACTGTTCAGAAGCTCCTGATAATTGATATTTGTGCCGCGCTGAGTGACAAGATTCTGAACGATGGAGCGATACTCTTCTCCCAAACCCTTGTAAATCACTGACGGTAGTAAATGTTGAGGATAAGGGTTCCCTAAGGCAGCCAGATCATCAAGAATAGACTTTACTTTTTGTATGTAAGCAGTTACCGACATCCCCCTTTGCTCAAGCTCATGTAATTTAATACCTAACTGAAACTGGTTGGTTCATGTGATAAGGCCATAGGCATTTTCCAAAGCTATCCAAATGTCATGTGAATATTTGAGATATGCTATATCAGGAAAAATTTCTTCAGTGATGGAATTTAGGAGCAAAGTCCTAACCATATTTTCTAAATCATCCCATTAGGAAAAATATGGATTTATGATTAAATCCGCAACAGATGTCATAAAACCTGTTCTGGAAAGAAATTGAGGTGGAGGAGGTGTTGAACTGATAATATGAGAGAAAAGATGATAGGTTTTGAGGGTAGATTCCATAGACATTCTCCAAGCTTTGTAATTATGAGGGGTTAATTTGATGTTAATGGTAATATTTGTGGGAGGTTGTCTTGGCAGGGTGACAGAGGAAGAAACAGGTTCCGCATAGACATGATTGACTGGATGAAGGGAATTGGAAGGAGAAATAAAATTAGGTTGAAAATTATTTGAAGGTGCATCTAAAGTATTGTGAAAGGAATTTGAGAAAAAAGATGGGGATGGATCATGGGCTGATTGAGAATTGTAAACAAACGGTGAGGTGTTGGATTCAGAAATAACCTGATGTTGATTACTGGCTTCAACTGCTTGATAGGCGGCTAGGGCAGCAAGAACAGATGGAGAAAATAGGGTTTGAGTTCCCGTGGTGACAGATGGTTGTTGAGATGGAATTGACGGCTGCTGAACAAGAATCTGTTGATGGTGCAGTGGTGGCGGAACTGCTGTCTGATAAGCCGCAAGGGCGGCTAGTACCGCGACGTCAACGGTGGAGTTTGTCGGAGTCGGCAGCAAAGGTTGCGCAAACGTGCCTTGTTGGTTTTGATTGGCGTCGACGGGAGCGCTGCGGGCGGCTTGCGGATTGCGATCGGAGGTGGTGGAAGTGCTGCGGATGGCGGCCTGATGCGCTGTAATGGCATCGAGAATAGATTGCGGAAGGACAGAGGGCAGCGTTGGAGTCGATAGTGCGGCAGTCGCTGGATTGGTTGTTGCAGCAGGCGTGAGGAACACAAATTCTGTCGAGTGGAACGGTGAGGTAAACTACAACCTCGAGCTCGGATTGACGGAGATGTCAGATTTGGTGGTGAGATGCGTAGGAACAAGTCCGGCGGCGGTGGAGGGGTCGGCGACGGCGATGGTGGAAGCCGAGTTGTAAGAGGTTGATTGAGGATTATCGGTTGATTTAGAGGAAGCGGAAGTTGAAACTACTGATACCATGTTGAATTTATAGTTTGATATACATGAATAATATGGAGATAGAGAGAGAGAGAGAGAAGTAATAGGCACAATAATGTTTGAATCACCTTGAATGGTATTGACTCTAAGGCCTTGTATTTATAGTGAGACAATTAGAGTTTGTATAGGAATACAATATGTAAGTATAGGAGTATGGAAACTCTACATAGCTAGTAATATAGACAAATTGAGGCTCTAACTAGATAGGAATCTATTTACAGGATAATAGGAATATTATCTCTAACATAATCAACGGTCTCACCAAAGAAACGGTTTCACAATCCAACGTCTCTTTTATGTATTCTGATATTTTATTTATGAGTCTGTCATTTTCCTCGTAAGTTCAGTTTTATTCATTGAGAGGGTAATAAAATGCTCATACTCTAACTATTTGGGCAAAATATTTAGAATTTAAAATTGTTCTTCTGAAGAATTTTCCGCCTAATAATTCGAGCTTAATGTGTATCGACCACAATTGGCTTCAGATATAATCAATTCATTTATTCTGTGATTTGCTTCACACCGTCCCTTATTTCCCACATACCGCCCTCAAATTACAATTTTGCCCTTCCCCTTTATATTTGAAAAATTAAGTTCAAATTGACATTATAACTCCCAAACACATTAATTCAAACCCGAAAAAGAACCCGAATTAATTATGGCTGGACGTGGAGGTAAAGGAAAAGCAGTAGGGATCATTCCGGTATGTGTTTGAACTTAATAGTTTTTGTACATTTGTTTTTAATTTTTTTTTTTTAAGTTTTCTGTCCCGAAAATCGGGACAGAAATTCGTTTGATTTTACTCATAGCGGGTCCAGGACCTGCCATGAGTAGAATCATGGCGGGTCCAGGACCCGCCATGTTATTAGTATGGTGGGTACCTAGACCCGCCATGATTCCACTCATGGCGGGTCCTGGACCCGCCATGTTTTGTTTGACAGCGGATCCTCCTGCACATAAGCAGGCGGGTCCAGGACCCGCCAACATTCAAAGGTTATATATATATCTCAATTAGTTCAAAATTGATTGCATACCTTTTTTTTTTTTTTTTAGCGTGGCCCTTCACTTTTTCCTTCTCTTTCTTTCAATCAGAGGGAACTCCAATATTTTAGAAGCCATATATAGTTTCTGTATTCTATCTGTTTTACAAATTTAAATTTATTATTTTTAAAATATAATTAATTCTTAACAAAAAGAACTAATTTAAGATCATTTTTTTTTTTTTGAAAATTTACAAAAATGAAAGAATTAATTACTATATTATTGTTAAATTATGTACAGATTTATCCCAATTATAGGGTGAAAATTGATTTAATCTTTATGTACAAAACATTCAAATCTCATTAATGAAGGATGTATTTTTGTTTCATGTACAATTTTATATTTTGGTTATCCTCCAACTCTAGCATTTTTGAAATATTATTGTCCGGTGAACTTTAAGCTTAAAATTGTACTAGTTTGTACGTAGATGCTAAATTGCTTTCCTTCAATAACCATACGGCTAAATTTATAACTTATTCCTATTATTATTAAGAGAAAAGTTGTGAAATAAATTTTGAAGTCCGTTGTTATGCTATTATTATTAAGAGATGATGACTAACAAAAAAAAAAGAGACAATTTGTGTTATTCTTGTCGATTATTGAAAAATTATTTATGGAGATAATTTTTCAGCAATTGAAATCTTAATAAAATTATTTTTAAATCTTATAACAGAAATTAATTTTTTTTTAAATCGGAGGCGCTCCTAAATAGGTAGCCATCTATCGGGCCCTGACATCAACCACCATATGTAGAGTTAAAATCAGCTCCCTGACTGTGGATTAATGGGTAATTAAAGAAATATTAAAACAAACTTCTTTCTATAAACGCATCTAAGAAAGAATAAATGGTATAATTATATATAGTCTTTATGCTTTCTTGTAAATTGATAGTATAAGTATATATAATAGGCAAACATGTTTTTTTTTTTTTTGAAGAAATATAGGCAAACATGTTAATATGTGGTTTTATACAGTATACATATGTGCAACTTCTAGAAGAATCTTAAAAAAGAAATTAATTAGTAATTGAAGAGTGAAATTCTATTTTAAGTACCAAAAACCCTATTTTCCTTGAAAAAAGAGAGAGAATATGATGCTACTTTGAGAAATTCGACAGTGGCCTTCTTCTGCAGCACAGCACATCCTCCTTAATAATGCATGCTTTATTTTTATTTATTTTCAAAGAGTCAATGATTGGCCATGCCGGCAGAATTTTTTATTTTCATTTATGTTTCTTTATTTTCATTTTCTCCTGATATGTAACAATTTAACCTCGAATTTCCTAATATATATGTAACACGTCTTCCTCATGATGCCTAACATTTTCTAAGCTTTATATATATATGTATATATATTTGAAGTGGGTGGAAACACTTTCTTGCATTGGTTGAGCATCTTTTATAATAATACTATATATACTTTTTCAATTTATATCTTCTTCTTAATATATATATACATATTTCTTTATACGATTGTATCTGTAGGATAGATACGTGAGAGAATTTCTTCAATGATTTGAGATAAAAAAAAAAAACAAAGTTAAGGCCGGAGATCCAAACTCTAATGCTTATGTTAGAGGAGTAACTAAAATTTAGAGCATTAAGAGATTGAACGTAATTGCAATAGATATATTATAAGTAGTTTATAATATACCTAGAAAGATTTTGCTAATCTGTCAGTTACCGAGGAGGAAGATGAGGGGATAATGATCACGAGTATTCCTATAAGGACAGAGAGTGGGGAAAAAGGGGTTGAGGTTGGTGGGCACGTTCATGTCATCGGATGATTACGTACCTTTTTCGATTAAAATTGCGTTTTTTTTATGAGAGACATATGTCATCGTAACGCCACAAGTAATTTGAGGTTGTTTGCACTTAAACTTTTATAAATTTATAATAGTATCGCAAAAAACATTCAAATGACACGAAAACAAATGTTTGTTATATATCTTGTGTTATATAAAAGAAAAAATGACACAATGCATGTTAAAAGTTAGAATGTTAAGTAGGAAGCCAATGAGTTCATTGAGTGTTTTGGGATGTTTGATATTCCTTTCTGATGGATATTAATCTTCTCTATACATACCTATTAATTTTTCGAACCCGTACAAATTTTCTACAAGAAATCTCTATAACATTCTTGAATCTAGTCGACATGATGACTCATTTCTCATCAGATACTGTCGAGCTTATCAAATATCTCAATTGAACCCAAGTTCAAACAGTGATACAGCGTTAGCTAGGCCTCCCATTTTGTCCCGCGAGGTAGCCAAGCCAGTCCAGACAACTAGCATAAAGCTATGAAAGTGGAATTACAAGCTTTGAATGATAATCAAACTTGGACAATAGTATCTTTACCACCTGAAAAACAATCAATTAGTTGTAAGTGGGTTTAAAAAAACCCTATAATGGGTGTGCAAGAGAAAAAAATCTAGAAACTATATTTTTTTAAAGATTTAGAGAATATTTTTAAAGAGGTAAAAATTTCATGGAGCTTATATGAAGCAATGAAAAGAATATTTTAAACAGTAATTTTCACCTGATCAGTGACTGACCAAGTGAATTTGATCAGTCACCATTAGATATAGAAGATACAAATCTAAACCATACGATTGTTTCAATCTCCACTATATGATTTTAACAAACTTAAATCTAACGGTGACTGACCAAACACTGACCAAGTGAAAATCACTGATGTTTTAAATATGAGAAAAATTGTATGAGGCCAGTAAATTTTTTAGTGATGTGCCTTTTTCTTATAATTTTGATTCAAAAAGAATATTAGGATAAAGCGTAAAAATATCCTTAACGTTTACGAGTAATTTTACTTTTAATGTCTAAAATAATACAACTTTATCTCTAATATTGGTATCCAAAAGCGATTTTACTCCTAACGTTGTAAACCAATTCCAGACATTATTAACATAATTTAAATTTACCCACTTCCTAATTAGTCAAACTAGTGTTAACCATAATTTAAATTTACTGTACATAGAGTTAATAGATAAGCTATATAATGGTGTAGTAGGTAATGAATGGTGTGGCGACATTCCTGCACCTTGAGATTTGATCCCAATTAGCATGGACATGGTGGAGAGAGTGGACCACTACCTAATCACTAACTTCACAATCTATTCCCCATGTGTATAACATGCTCTGTCTTTTACGTTTTCAATATCTATAATTTAATTAACTCACTGTATTAGCTCGTTATAGTATGACCGTTTTTAAACAACCAATACATGTTATCTCTAACTTCAAAAGGACGGGTAATAAATCTGGTACAATAAATAAACAAACAACAGATTTAGAGTTACATCTTATAGCACGGATCTATTGAATAGCAATGGAAAAAATTGATCATGGATCTGTATCACCGATCTAGGAGACTGCTACACCAGAGGAGCAATCACCATTGTTACACGAACTAAGAATGCACTCCGAAAACAGAGAGGGAGGAGCGCTTCTAAGTGTAGGGAGAGAGGAATTGCCTTGTGCAGTATTCTAATTCTATGTGAATGATTAATTAGGGTGGTAGGTTTAGCCTCCATAACTATCTATTTATAACTAGGCTAAACCTAAAGGCCTAACCCCAACCTTAACTGATCAGGTTACGGACGGACCATAAATGGATCGGTAAATGGGTCAAGCCCGTTTACTCCATTTAATCTTACATCTCCCACTCCAACGTAATGGAAACATACTCCATTACTCTGTCCCGTTTATACTCGTAAATAGTTCGTGCCACCAGCATACAATTGAAAACTCAAACGTTGTATACTCGTCAGAGATATACAACCTCTCGAATTACGTGTGTAATTAAGAAAAAATATGATTTATCCTAGACTTCAAATCACATCCACATTAACCATTATCATCTATACAGTTTATCTATTTTCACAAGTGTGCACACATGCACAACTATCCAGATTCGCGAAATATAGAACTACAAAATGTGAACTTGATAAAGTCTTTCCTTCTTACTACGTTCTTTCCATAATAATTCATTTTCCTTACCTAATCGATCCCTTTCCGGGCTGAATTAGCATCTAGCTCTTGAGAGCATCCTTCTAAAGTAGCCAAAATAAATTACACTTCTTGAAATAGTTAAGGGTATCAAGGGCTTCTTGAAATAGATAAAGGTATCAAGGATAACGTTTTAAGAAAAACATGATTTTCATGAAGAGAGTCTCACACTAGGAAAAAAGTGAGATTGTCCTTTTTTCATCTCTTGGTCACTAAGCACACATGGTATGAAAAACATGTGTTATGATGTTCTAATCCTTTAATCTCAAGGAAACGCATGTATGTGCTCAAAACAACACCATATGAAGGTTTCAGTTTTGATGTGTCACAACATCCAATCTTAGTCTCTCTCATTACAGGACTACCTTCAACTATCATAGACAGAAGATTTCATTTAAACAACTCTGATTAAAATCTTAGATTATAAATAATCGTTTGTATACATATTTATCCACTTGTATGTATATCTCTATCATTCAAACTAATGAACTTAGATTCATTGTTACTGCAAGATAACGTTAATTATTGAGCAAGTTCTTGTTTACTCAAAAATTCGCCTCATCTTTATCTTTGTCGCCACATTTAACAAAATGAGGGTAAACGTTCGTGTGAGTGAGCTACTTCTCTATCCGAAATACTCAATTGCAAACATCAACATACACCATTTACATATGTGTATTATAAGTAATTCAAAGGTACTTTATTGAATTCAAAATACATGTTACAAAAATTACATGTAATAGAAATATATTTAGATCCTAACCAATCCCTATGTCCTAATATGTTTCACAAAAACATCTCTTTTAACAGGTTTTGTTAAAGGGTCAGCAATCATGTCCTGAGTCGAAACATATTTCATACAAACTTATTTGCGTGCAACTAAATCTCTAACAAAGTGATACTTAATCTCAATATGCTTTGCTTTGCTATGAAACCTTTATCCTTAGAAAAAGCAATAACAGATTGACTATCACTGCTAATTATTACTAGAGAGCTTGTTGTGACAATGTTTATGTGATCCGTAAATCTATTCAACCAAACGGCCTCCTAGGCTGTAGATGAGTAAGACACATACTCAACTTCCATGGTGGATAACTCTATAAATATATATTTCTTACTACTCCAGGAAATTTCCCCATTTCTGAGTAAAAAGACATAGGCAGATATGGAGTTTCTTTCATCCAAGTCTCCTGCCTAGTCTGCATCTGTGTATCGTCTAAGCAGAAGATTCTTTCTTTGGTAACACATGCAATAATCTTTTGTTCCTTTAAGATATCTCAGTATTCTCTTCACAGCAGACATATGAGCTTGTCCTGGGTTGGATTGATATCTACTTACTATCCCGACATCATAGCATATATGAGACCTAGTGCATAACATTGCATACATAAGCCTGCCAATTGCATTTGCATAAGGAACATTTTCCATTTTCTAGATTTCTTGTTGTGTTTTAGGGCACATCTTTGAGCTTAGAACGTAATCTTTGCTCATCGGGCTAGCAATGGGTTTGCATTCTCGCATATTGAATTGCTCAAGAACTTTGTTGATATAAGTCTCTTGAGACAAGGCCAATATTTTTTTTAGATTGATCCCTTGTGATCTTGACCCCAAGGATATACACTACTTTTCCCATATCTTTCATCTTAAAACTTGAACTAAACCAAGCTTTGGTTTGATTTATATAAGTCTTATCATTTCCTGCAATTAGGATATATATCATCGACATACAATGATAGAATGATAAACTTGTTTCCGGAGTGCTTGGTATAGACAGTGGTCTCTTCAATTTGATTGAAGCCATTCGATGTCATCTCATTATGAAAATGAAGGTGCCATTGTCTAGACTACTCAATTTACAAACCTTTTGTTTGCAGCCTTCTTGAACGAAACATACAAACTGTTTCATGTAAATTTCTTCTTAAAATTCTCCATCGAGAAAGACATCCTTAACATTCATTTGATATAGCTCCGGGTCCAAAGTTGCCACAATTGCAAGTATGAGCCTTATGGAAGTATAGTAAAGCATATCCAGTAAAGCCTCTATATAGGAATAATCTCTATTTTGTTATAAAAAAACTTGGTCCCAACTTGGTAATAACATTTATGACCAAACTCTATTTAGTAATAACCTCTCAATTGTTATACAAATAGCCCGGTCCCAAGTGTATTTCTATATAGAGGTTTTACTGTTAATCTCAAATAGGGAAAAAAAAGTCTCCTCAAAATATATTCCTTCATGTTATGTATAGCCCTTAGCAACTAAGCGACTCTTATATCTTTCGATACTTCCATAAGCCTTTCGATACTAAAATGGAATAAAAAATTAACAATAATAGCACACATTGTATTAATTTTTTTTTCAATCATTGTCTCTCCACAACAATAGTACAATAGGAGGCCTCCAAAATGTATTTTACAACTTCTCCCCTAACAATAAACCTTTTAACAATAAGAGTAGAGTTCAAAAAAGCCCATTGTGATTTACTCGATTCGCAAACATAATTCCACAGTTTAAAAACTTGTAATACAGTTAAATGATTTATGGGCCACTTTTTTATTAAAAAAAAGTGTGATTTAGTTAATCTGTAAAGTTACACTTCATATATATGAGATAATTTGTAAAGTCAGACTTTTTAATTTCTCTAAACTCTTCGTTTTGAGGTGAATGACGACAATGTAATTTTTTTACGAAATGCTTTAAAATTGGTTTGAGTTTGATTTGGATTTTTTTTTAATTTAATCTAAAATTTATTAAATTTAAATTTATAACAAAAAGGTAAATTATAAAATTGGCCAATTGAAAGCCTCATTTACATATTTAGACTCGTTACACCACCATTTACAAAACTAGACTATTTCAAATTCAATTTGTCCAAAATACCCTTTATATTTATTTATATATATATATATAATAACTTAACATTTTTTTTTCTCTCTTCCTCTTATTCTTAATATCATTTAATTTCACATATCAATTCAAGATACAAAGTTTTGATGTATGTATGATTTAATTTTACGTACCTAAATTCCTTTATATAATAGCCTATAAAATACTAGAGCGAGACCCTGTGTAGAATGATATTAATGGTGGCTTGGCAAATAAAGCAAAGGACAATATCAACATTTAACAACAAAACCAAAGGCTACGGCTACAAGAGAGAAAGTCCACCTCCAACACAAAGTCAAACGATCTCTACATTTCTGGAGGCAATTAATTTTGGGGAAGAATTTGTCAAACAGTTTTGGGGAAGAAGCCGTCTAAAGTGCCGACCACTCATTTGACAATTATTTTTTACTTTTCTTTTTTTTTTTGGTAGAAATTATTTTTTACTTTTCTTAAAGTTGATTTAATTATCTTTTTAGAAGGAAAAAAAAAATCAAGGTTTAATTTTTTTCTTGAAAATTCAATTTTTTTAAAAATTGACTAGTTTTTTTTTTTAAATAAATAAAGAATCTTACATTAACTTAAATCAAAGGATAAAACATCAAATAAAAAAGTGGTGGATACAGGCCACTCATCACAAACAGATCTAGAAGTAACAGCTTTAGCTAAGTTATGGGCTGCTAAATTCGCTGAACGTTTTATAAATGAGACAGAACAAAAGTTCAGGTCTTTTAAAAAAATTGACTAGTTAATTACATAGTATTAATCAATGTTATAAAATGCTAATCGGACTGGCTGGTTTGACCGGTTGAATTAGAAACCGACTAGATCTCCAGTCTAAGTTAAACTAGTTTGTTGCATTTGCAATAAATCGGCCAGAACCAATGTCGGAACAGGAACAGTTTAATTAATAAACGATATGACCCTGGTTTAATTAATTTTTTTAAAAAAATTTGATTTTTTTTTTTGTTTTTTAAAATAATAATTTGGACATTTTTTAAAGTAAACTCAAGAAAAAAAATACTTATAATTTTTGTATTTTAAAATAATTGTTTAACATTTTCTTATGGGTAAAAACAAAAAGTGGATGGTTGAAGGTTCCACTTCGGTGTGGTATTCATGTCGTCCATGTCGTACATGTGCACTCCTAATCCTGTGGTGATTCGATTGCACCTCTACTTATGAGAGAGCATTTTTCCTAATAATTGGCAGTGTCATTTTAAAATTTTTTGAAGCTCTGTGCTAAATGAAAAAAAAATTGGACCCTATTCATTATAAAAATTAGTGTTTTTATATAATAATAATGTTTCTACAAAATGAAATACCAAAATAATTTAACTTGATAAATATAATAAAAAATAATTTAATTAGATATCGTATAATAAAATAATAATAAATTGGGCCTCTTAAATTTGGATATCGTATAATAATAATAATAATATTAATAATAATAATAATAATAAGGCAAAAAGCATTCTGAGGCCTCTGATCTTTCAATTTTCGGTGTATTAAGCCTCTGATCTTTTATTTGGATACATCAAGCCCTTGATCTTTCATTTCTTGTTCCATCAAGGCCTTTGTTAATAGAAAAGTTAAATAAATTGGATGATGTTAAAGTAGTATGATGTTTTATTTGCTTATATCTAACCAATTTCAGAAAATCTCATAAAAGTGATTTCTATAAAATTTTATTTAGATAGATAATTGATTAGTTTTTATATTTTTACTTAACACATTATTTAGTATTTTTATTTTTCTTTATAAAATAATTCTCGTATTTTTAATAATAGATTATATAAGATTCTTAAGCTTTGTTATATAAATAGTTAAGAAATTGGATTAATGTTATAATGATTTAAGAAGTTGGATTAATATTATAATGATTTAATTGAAATAATTTGTTAAACAAGAAAATGTAAACAAAATAAATTTAGGTCAATAATTTATTACTTTTCATATTTTTATCTAATACTTTAGTCTTCGTATATTTAAATTTTGTTACATTTAATAGTTTAATCCATCAATTGACTTAAATTACTAATTTTTCCTTTATTTACTAGGGATAAATTATATTTTCATATATTAATAAAACATTACCACTAATAGTAATTAAAAAAATATTATTTAAAATAAAAATAGTATACTTTTAATTTAAAATATTTTAAAAGTACAGTAAAACCTCTATATAGGAATACACTTGGGACCGGACTATTTGTATAACAATTGGGAGGTTATTACTAAATAGAGTTTGATATAATAAAATTTTAAATACATAAAATTTTAAATTTGCTCGATACTTGGTTAAGATTATCATAGTCATGCATGGTTTATATATAACGTATAACAATAGACATTAATGGAAAAAATTAAATATTTAGAATTTCAATTTAGAGTCTAGGTTTTCAATATATAGATAATTGGAAGAGTTTTATGGGAAAAATGTAAACATCAATAAGAATACTAAATATTTATAATTTCAAGTTGTAGTTTGTGTTTTCAACTCATAGATAATTTCAATAGTTTTTTTAATATTTTATAATTTAGTTTGAATGCTTAATATATATATACATATAAATATATAATTATTACTATATAGAGGTATAGTTTCTAAAGGTGGGACTTAAAAAGTGTATAACAAATAACGTTTGGGAGGTTATTCTTATTTATAACTGGCCCAAGCTGGGACCGAGTTTTTTATAACAAAATAGAAGTTATTCCTATATAGAGTATTCTTATATAGAGGTTTTACTGTATATGTAAAATATCAGGATTAAAATATATGTAAAAATAAATTTTTGAAGAACCAACTGTAACTATACTAAAGTTTAGGTACCAAAAATTTGATTACGCTTGAAAGATAAAGATAAATTAGTAATTTAAATGTATGAATGAGCTAAACTATTAATATAACAAAATTTAAGAATCTTATAATCTTGAAACTACGAGAATTACTTTATAAAGAAAAATACAAGTAATAAATAATGTGTTAAGTAAAAATATAAAGACTAATAAATTATTTATCTAAATAAAATTTATAGATATCACTTTTATGAGATTTTCTGAAATTGGTTAGAATATAAGCAAATAAAGCATCATAATACTATCTACTTTAACACCATCTAATTTATTTAACTTTTCTGTTAATATACATCAAGGGATTGATGTATCCAAATAAAAGATCATGGGCTTAATACACCAAAAATTGAAAGATCAGGGATCTCATAATGCTTTTTGCCTTATTATTATTATTATACGATATCCAAATTTAAGAGGCGTAATTTATTATTATTTTATTATACAATATCTAATTAAATTATTTTTTATTATATTTATCAAGTTAAATTATTTTGGTGTTTTATTTTGTAGAAACAATATTATTATATAAATTATCTTATAAGTGATTAATATATATATATATATATATATATATATATATATATATATATATATTACTATTCTATTAATTAAGTCCAACTATCTAAGGATTGCATGTCAAACTGAGAAGTAGCTTGCTCATATGAGCGTTTACCCTTATTTTGTCATAAAAGTGACAAAAGGAGTAAGAATGTGGCTTTTTTTTTAGCAAAACGAGAGCCGATTTGCATAAAAGATGAATTTAGTTTCATTTAAAGCCAAAATGGATACATGTGTATGCTATAATGTATAGACATATAAGAAAGTTATATGGTATCAAGATCACAAATTAAAAGTAACTTGAGATATTTTGTTTTTACATTCGGAAGTAGTCTTTGTATGGTGTAGAGTGAAGTTAGATGTTTTGGTACATTTGAACTGAAACTTAAGTATAATGGTATTGAGATAAACATGCTTTAGTTCCATAACACACTACGACAAAACCCTCTTCAGACGATGGTTAAAAACCGTCGTCCCGCGAGATATAAATCTGTCACGGGGCTCGCTGCCGTCTATTGCACCTTCAGACGACGGTGAGATTCTGTCATGTTTCGTCATCACACATGACATTAGCCTATTTTCTTACTGTCATTTTACCCTTGTTACGATGCAGCTTATTTATTACTGCCGTCACCTTTAATGTCATCAAATGACCTTTTTACAATTAAAACCGTCAGGTTAGCGTGTGGGAAATTGGCATATTTAATTTGAGATGACAGTTCGTATAATAATTTCTGCCGTTATAGCCTGTTTAGATGGCACACTTCTTAATCAATCATGTTAAATGATTTTTTTCATGTGACAGAAACATTAATTTTAATGTCTTTTTATTGCTATTTAGATGACATTTTTAAAAATTAAAATGTCACTTTATACCTTCTTCTTCGTTTGAATTTCTGGTTTTTATACTTGAATACAGAAACATTCTAAAATATGAAGATTAAATTCTGTATATCAATGGTTTTAATTTTATTGGAGACCAATACTCATAATATGTTTACATTTGTGCCTAACGTCAATCCATATCTTGAAGAACCAATACATTTCTGAATTAAAACATGTAAAAAAATAACAAATCTTTCATAAGTCAATCCATATCTTGGAGTAATAATTAGGCCTATAATCCCAAAGGTCTTGGTACCTGCAAAATCCAAGCATGTCATTAATATTACACACAACCCTAAACTCAGTAGTAATTACGTGACCCTTCCCCTTTCACGGCCTTTCACTTACCATAATCATATCACTATAAATATATACATCATAATTCAGAATCATACCTTCAACAACCAGAAAACTTACCAACAATGGATCCCCTTGTTGAAACTTCAGGAGACATAATTGCTGACTCGAATAAATTGGACAATGAGAACCCAGGGTGGCTTCTGGCCATCAATGGTACGTATGTCAATCCATAGTTGTTCTGTAACCCTTCCTGGTTTCTTCTGTGTATTTCTAATGATTCTTCTTGGATGATAACGTACAAGTCCTCTCGATGGTAACTTCTTCACATGGTCGATCAGGATGAAAGGCCCCCAATACACCCCATATGAAAGGGGTGTATTTGAAATCAGAATCAGCTACCCTCCGGATTTCCCAAACAGACCTGCAAGAGTAATATTAACTCAGATCAGTAAGATATAATCACCTACATGAAACATACACTAATAAATCTCTCCTCTTATTCTCAGTTTTGGTTTCAGAATAGGATATATCATCCTAACGTGGCTCCTCAGGGGTTGATTCAACTTCCCTGTATCCTTAATGACCATCGCTTTTCCACTGCCACGGTATAATGCAACCATTTATCTATTTCATTTGATAAACATACAAAATCATATTTTTGTTCTAATTATTCTATGCATTTTGTAGTGTCTGTGGCACATATATGATCTACTTCTACAGCCCCACAGTGAGGAGCCATATCCTGGGCAAGAAGCAGTTGCTGAGCAATACCGCAGCAACAGGGAAGAGTATGAGGGGATCGCCCGGATATGGACTGCGGCGTATGCAAAGTGGATATGAGGGTGTCTAAATCTCCTAAACTATCTTGGCTAAGAGAAAGGAGAATCGGAAGGCAATGTGAGCTCCAAATGTGGTTCTCATTCCAATTCCAAATTTCCTTTCTATAGTCAAAATAGTTAAGGAGCTTTGGACCTTTAAGTCCCCCCCCCCTTTTGTAATATATAACGTAGAGCTTTGTGCTCATAAACTGACCCTTTTGTAATGCTCCTTCCACTTGGTAATAAGGGTTATGATGCTGTCACCACAAGGGACTCTGTTTGTGCTGAATATGAAGGGTGTTCAAATCTCCTAAGCTGTCTTGGCTAAGTGAAAGGAGAATTGAAAGACAATGTGATATCCAAATGTGGTTCTCATTCCAATTCCAAATTTCCTTTCACTAGTCAAAACAGCTAAGGAACTTTGGACTGTCAATTACAACCGAAAGGCAACACTCATCCCCCATTTTGTAATATAACGTAAAGCTTTGCTATTCAGTTTGTATGTATGTGCAAGTAGACTAAACTGACCCTTTTACAATGCTCCTTCCGCCTGGGTTGTACTCGTGGTACTCTAAACTTGGTAATGAGGTTTATGATGTTGTCAAAACAAGGGACTCTGTTTGTGCTGAATGCATCATAAACCTATCACCATGTTTAATGTTGTTGCTACGATATCAAACCGAGTGGAAAGGAACATAGTAAGAGTATGGCCAATGCACATACATAACCCTTTATGTGGAGCTTGTTATTCAGTTTATATGTATATGTATATTCTATCTAATCAAAATATATCTTATCATTTGCAAGCCATATCAGTACATGCAATTAGCCTAAATTTACCCTTTCATACATGCTTCATACATGCTTCATAAACGAATTGCATTCGGAATCCTTACTTATCATTTCAAATAAAAATGAGCCAGTTGAGTTCATAACATTTTCAGCTTTAAGGGTATTCCTAACATGCTATAACAAGTAGACAACTTATTCAAGTAGACATGTATATTCAAGTGAACATGCTATAACAACAACTTATTCAAGTAGACATGTATATTCAAGTGAACATGCTATAACAAGTAGACAACTTATTCGTGCATGTCTATTCCTTACTTATTCAAGACAACTTATTCCTTACTTATCATCATAGGTCATGTTCAAATAAAAAAGAGTATGGTGATATCTTATCATTTGCAAGCCATATCAGTACATGCAATTAGCCTAAATTTACCTTTTAATACATGCTTCATACATGCTCAATAACCCTTTTACAATGTTCCTCTAATACTTGATGCATGATTAATAAGCTACATGCCCACATGAACAATCGTACACATACTCATACAGAACCTCAAACATAAACATCAACAGAACATCATACATAAACATGTTTCATACACATACACATACTCAATCACTTCTAGCAGTATAACTCATAGGTGTAAGAGTAGTGCCAATCTTAATGAACATTCAAAGCTTTAGAGTATGCCTAATCAGCCACATGCTCAATGACCCTTTTATAATGTTCCTCTAATACTTGATGCATGATTAATAAGATACATGCCCAAATGAACAATCATACACATACTCATACAGAACTTCAAACATAAACATCAACAGAACATCATACATAAACATGTTTCATACACATACACATACTCAATCACTTCTAGCAGTATAACTCATAGGTGTAAGAGTAGTGCCAATCTCAATGAACATTCAAAGCTTTAGAGTATGCCTAATCAGCCACATGCTCAATGACCCTTTTACAATGTTCCTCTAATACTTGATGCATGATTAATAAGCTACATGCCCAAATGAACAATCGTACACATACTCATACAGAACCTCAAACATAAACATCAACAGAACATCATACATAAACATGTTTCATACATATACTCAATCACTTCTAGTAGTATAACTCATAGGTGTAAGAGTAGTGCCAATCTCAATGAACATTCAAAGCTTTAGAATATGCCTAATCAGCCACATGCTTAATGATCATTCATACATAAACTCTATGAGTCCTAGCTTCCTAAACAGTTATATCTAACCAATCAGTTCATACCAATCATTTCATCATCACCCAAAACATCATACATATATGTAATCATTCAGTTCAAACCCACATAACAATATATACTAAATCAGGATAGTTTCCTAAATCAATGAGTTCTAGGTTCCAAAACAGTACATCAAACATACACAATCACTTCTAAAGGCATGACCAATCAGTTCAAACCAACATAACATTAATATATATTCAGTAAGTTAAAAAAATCTTCCCATATGCTAAAGGCATGAACCGATTGACAATCTCTTCAGTCAGCCTTCCCATGTACTGAAGCATTCTTACTATCCCTGCAAATAGTGTTCAAATAAAAAGGAATCAGATGAGTTCATACCATCTACTGTATCAGGCACTGTTTTGCCCTAGATTAAAAAAGATAAAGACCCAAGCTTTATAGCAGTGAATCTAAATACAATAAAATCAGTGTAGCTAAGCGAGAGATCTAAACCTTTCAACGATAGGTCTGAAAATCACAAAATCATTATACCAGCTGCTGAAATTGACATACACCAAAGTAAATCGGATGAGGAAAAATAGAGTAAGGAACAATGATATTCTAATACAGCTAGGAATGAAGAAAATATGGCTTATCAGTACCATGTTTCGAGCTCACCCAGTGAATATTGCATGTTCAAATCAACCATGGAGATAGAGCGGGATGAGAGGGATGAAGCTTGCGTAACCTAAACTGGGGTTTGGGATTGAGATAGGGTTTATATATCAGCTGAAATTTCAGTCAAATGATATAGAGCGCCTAAAATTTGGTATGGCCGCGTAAGTGAAATTTCATTTGCCGCTTTTTTTGTTTTCGGCATACAATGACATTCATTTATTAGAAGTGTCATCTGTTGAGCGCATCAAATTTAACGAAAACGCGCGTTTTCTTTGGATGACATAATTCTGTAATCGCAATGTCATCTGAGAATTGAGCGCATTTTTTATTTCGCCTTCAGATGACATACAGTTAAAATACTTTCACGAAAAATATTCAGACGACACGAAAATAAATGTCTATCATGTATCTTGTGTCATGTGAAAGGGAAAATGGCATAGTGACATCTAAACATAATCTACTAAAAAATTATTTGAAGAAATAAATTTTAAAACATTTTAGATTATTTCTTCTAGGTCCTACTTCAATGAAAATTGAGAACTCAGAACAGCCCACCCACCAAGGATAAATAGATGATAAATAGATGGCCTAAGTTGAGACTTGTGGATTATAATAATTGTTTGCTTATGGAATTAATGCTACTATTGAAAATACAAACTCTAGCTAATCATGATGTATCCGAATTCCTTGCCCTAATGAAATTCCCATCTTCAATTGAATTTTTTTTGGTAGTAGGTGTCAGCTTAATAATATTCTATAAATCTTTTGTAATTTTAGTTTTTTATCCATTTTTTAGTTATAGTTATTATTCACAAAAAAATATTTCTTTTTGTGTGCAAGCTTTTGTAAATGATGATGTAATTGTTTTTTATATACATAATATAGATGATGCAATTGTTTATAGTGATTAAAAAAGTTTTATGTTCGTTTAAAAAAATATCTTAAACTATTCAATTTATTCTTTATCATTTAAAAAATTAATATATATAAATAAAATAATAATTGGAATGGTATCTTGTAAAGGAATGTCTCATAAATTTTAAATTGATTAACGTGATAAAGATTTTGATAAAACATGGATAGATAGATGTAGGAAAAAGAAAAGTAGAAAGTTGAAAAGTGAATTCTGTAAATAGTTTAAAATACATAGGTGACAAGTGGCATATATATAAGCTTAGAGCGACTTTGGTACATATAATTAGTTTGTAACTTTCTTCGTAGCACCATTATTCAATGTGTGTATGTGTTTTTTTTTTTTTAGAAATTGTTTGTAAAAAATATAAAGGATAAAACCTCATATTATCACACACAAATATAATATCCATGAACGGATAAAAAATAACTACAAAGAGTAAAAAAAACTCATAAAAAACATAAAACAACAATATATTTCTTATAAATTCAAATCTGTAGAAAAACATTTGCAATCCAAACTTCATCCTTTAGACTATTCGGATCTGAGTCCTTTTTTAATTGCAACCACGTAGATTTATTGATCTACAAACAAGATAGATCATTTTCGCTCTTGCTAAATCCGAAAAAAGCATAAACGAGAGAATAATAGAGAGTAGATACAATCAGACAGATAAAGAGTTCCAATGAAATATATGAACAGAGACTAAAAAAGCAATAAAAAAAATACAGAAATCTAACCCGGTGTGAGGATGAAGAAGGAAGATCCTTCGTCCTCCTTAAAGTAGATCAACAAAATAGAAAGATTGATAAAAATGAGAAGACAAAAAAGAAAGATGAAGATTTGCAATTTTTTCTTCTGCAACTCCTAGAGTGGACTGTTTTCCAATAAACAGTTAGAAGGACAAAATTCGAAATTGAACCACACGGTATTAAAAAAAAAATCCATTATTCAATGTGTTAGTAATACTAGTTGTAACTTATTTTGGTTACGGTTACAAAGAAATATCTCTCTCCGATTTAATACTATTTCTCATACAGGGAGACGTCTAATTGGCTGCGTTTGGCGCATATAATACACATGTCAGACACCGTGCTGCGCTCCTAACTGCATGATTCGCAGCTTTAAAGGTAGCTATGGGTCAATTGTGTCATTTTATGGGTTTTATTATGTTATTTTTTTTTTGCGAATTAATCCAAAGTAATCTTTTAAATATAATTTCGTGTGTATTTTGAATAAATTGTGGCAAATTACATAAATAGTACCATTATAAATTAAAAGGAATCAACTTTTATTAATATTTTTTTTTTTTGAACTGTCCGGACCAATAAATTAACATTCCGCTCTAGTTCCGCAGCCGAGAGACACACTTCCGTCTCTTCTTTTTACACAGGTCACACGTGAACCACCCCTTATTCTTATATGTCTAGCTTTTTGAAAAACGACTTTTTTTTCCTTAGAGAGTTTCCAATTTTAAACACAATTTAAATATTTCTCTCGTTAATGGTAAGAGAGTATCCATAAATTATTAGAAATTTCTAGATGCTCTATGTTTTGGAGCACTAAGGATGCTCTTATATATTGATAACAAGCGTAAATATTTCGATCGTATATTCAGAATGTACTTTAGAAACACATTTTTAAAGATGAATTAAACCTCCTTAGAATTTTCTTCCAGGTAAAAGATATTGAAAGTTAAATCTTATTCTAAACATGATTTTTAACTCCTATACAGAGTCCTTTTAAGCCTCAAGGTAACATGACCTTTTATTCGATAGCTCAAATTATTATTGCTTTGATTGAGAATTCCCTTAAAACCCAAATTCGCTTAAGCATCAAGAGAGTCTCTAATATGATTTTGATTCATCACTGTTTTGTAAAATCTGAACCATATCTTTCATGGAGAATACGTGAGTCCATTAGATGAGATTTTTCACCAACATTATCATTGGTGCGGTGAGCGTAAACCTGAAAAATCATTATGATTTTAGCAGGTATCAAATATGGAGTGATTGAGGTTGTTACCAACGCAAAAACAACAAGTATTCCTTTAACTATCATATGAACATCTAGCATTCCTCCAACTAGCAAATCAAAACGATCAAATCCTTCAGGTTGCCACCACCTTGAATTAGGAGGACTTTCTTTACTTTTGAAACCTCTTCTCAAGGATATCCTATCAACTGAATAGAATTGAGAGCACCCCCATATTATTTCCTCAACAACAATGGTGGAGATGTCACTGAGTCTCTTTTGACCATTAAAATATCTAATAGTTGTGTTTGGTGAATAGATGTTTGAAAGAACTTATTGTGTCTAAAAAGCTAATTTTGAAAAAGCTGGTTTTAAGAGTTTTTTCAATTAACTTATTGCTCCATCTCTTTTGAATGACATTTTTACCTCTAATTACTACTCTTTAACCATAAATAAAGGCTTTATCATGTCCTTATTTGTCTTTTTATATAAATAGTTGTTAGCAATGAGTTAAGTTTTACCAAACAAGTTTACACAATTAACTGATCAAATCAGCTAACTAAAAAAATAATCAACTAATAGTTAGTGTAATCAGTTAATAACATTTTGATAAACAATCATATATATTTTATTAACTTATAATCTCTGTCAGTATAAAATAAAGTGAAATACTTATTTTATTCCATTCTAATCTCAATTTTAGTAAAAGTAATTTGAATTGGAGGATTACAAATATAATTTACCCTGTTTATGGAACGGATTAATTTTTTTTAATGAATGTGTAAAAAATGTTTAAATGAGCTTTAGTTGAATATTGCTTCAAAAAAGAAAAGGCTTTAATATAATTAATGACATAAATGACGAATTAAATAAGAGGAAGAAAGCCTAATGAATCACCCTAATTTATTATATGGACCCCGCTTTCAATACTTCAATGGGAAATTCTCCTAATTTAATACACCTTCATACGTTACAATTTCAATTTCTTTTTCTTTTTCTTTATCTTTAGCTCTTATTATTGACAAGAGACAAGACAAACAAATGCAAGGTTGGTTAAAAATATACAATTTCTTTCTTAAAATAAATGATCAATTAAAACTTTGGAATAATTTGTTTTTTTTTTTTTGGGTAAAATATGTTATACTAAAAAATAAATTAAGAATAAACATGTGGTGAATAAGAATAAAAAGAATAGTGGATTTCATGTGGGGAATCCACTATATGCCAAAAATGAAATGGGTTCAAATCAAATCTATAAAAAAAGTGTTGATATATCCTTAATTAATAAGGTAGGTTCTCATAAGATTCTTAAAGCCAACTTAAATACAATAAATTATATTGATAGGTTTGTAACTAAAGATAAACTTTCCTAAAATAATAATAATAGTCATTGAGTGAATATTTATAAACAAAATATTTCAACCAAAAATTTAAATTTGATGTTTTAAAAGCCAATAATAGTTTTTTATTATAATATCTTATGCATTCTTATAGATAAATGCCCCTGGATTTAAGTAAAGACGATATAAGCTCATCTTGCTATGTGTTGAAATTATATTAATAATGAAGTTTTTTAGATTCGAATTCTCATCCATTTATTCTAAAAGACTACTATTATATTGATTAACTAAAAATAAAATATTTTGTGTTAGTGAATTTTACTTTGGATTAGATAATTACATATATAAATTGAGAATACAAAAATTATATTGAGGCTATACAATAAAATAGTTAAAATTAAGGTTTGATGAAAGTATTCTGACGGGGTTAGAGAATGTGCTATAAATATGTATACATGTTAGAGAGGTGTCAAGTTTCGAACAAACATTAAAAAAAAACCACGATTAGAAGTAAGTATATCTAATCGTATCAAGCAATAAATATAGTAAATACCAGGTGTCAAATCCACGAAAATTATTGTCAAGTAAGTATTGTTCTAATAGGCTTCCTTAATATTTAGGTGAGCAATTAAAGTTGATTTTAAATCTAAGTTAACTCTACTTCTACTTTTATTCTATGTGAGAAAGATTTTTAGCATGTCTTTTCCTAACAAGTGTAAATGAGTTGGAATACGGTATTAATCCAATGAGACTTGTTTTAGTGTTCTAACTTAGTTTTATACAAGAAAACTATGATGGTCTAAGTAAAATTTTGTCAACCCCTTCTGAAGTTAATCAAAACTTTTAGCCCCATTGGAGAATGGTTGAACCTAAGCTCAGAAATTAAGGATTTATAAATACTCGTAGGGTTGTCAAGCCTATAATTTTTGAAGGTTTTAGCCCTAGTAAGGTCTCAAATATGAAGTTAGTTCTCGGTTACAAGGGTTAATGGTTTGAACTCTTCTCGTTTTTTAATTGGATGTGCATGGTATTCACTAATTTTAACTTTGATCGATGTTGTTTTTGGGCTCGTATTATCTAGAGTATTTAGCATGCTAGGAATAGTTTGGTATAAAATAATGCTAGAATTGATGTTTCTGTTTCTATCTGTATGGTTTGTTCATTGCTTAAGGAGTGACAGGAGTCTCAAAATGGTAATCAAGTTCGTTTTTTTTATACAGATTAGTGTTGAAATAGAGGGTTTTGATCTTAAACCATACAAAGAGTTTATTCTCTAGCTAAACTAGAAGGAGGTAATCCCAAAAGCTTTACGGACTAAATCCGTAGGATTCAAGAAATCCCTATTGTTGAAGGTATATATGAAACCTTAACAAACTTTAATCTAAAGGTAATAGTTTTTTATTTTATTAAAATTAAGGAATTACAAAGAAATAGATGAATGATAGCATCTTAAGACCTAATTGGCAAATTACAGAAAAGGGTAAATGTATACCATTAAGGATAGAAACTTAAGGGATAAAATAAGGTTGTCTAAAAAGTATTACCCATGGCATTGTGAATAGTACCATGCAGGCGGTGTGTCAGATTTGTCCTCTTAGGAAGCAAGTAAGCCACGTCCTTGTACCGATCGAGTCATTCTGGTCTCCTTGGGAAGCAAAGCAGTCGAAGGTTCGTAGCGTCAGATAAGACTGAAGTAATTAGAGAGAGGAGCCGAAGAGATATCAGCAAGGAAGGTCTAACAACCTTATTGCTGAGGAGCTGAAGCTAGAGAACCAAAGAAACCCTTCCCGGTTGGCTGAAACAACCCTATAGGAGAGGAGTCGAAACCATACATGCGGTGTTTGTCACTTCTCTGTTAGACCTGGGTATTCCGAAGAGATGTCCGCATCAATTTTGGTTCGTTTAAGCCTCATAATTGCAATGGTGATCTTCTGGTTCATTGGTCTCGTCCACCATATTTTCTTTTGAAGTTTAATGTCGATATATCTTTGGCACCATAGTCGAATAATTTGGGTGTTAGAGCTCTTCTTCGTAACATCGTTGGGGATTTTTGTGGTGGTTTCTATAGTCTTATGCATGAGACTTTTTTACCTAGAGAATATGAGGCAATATGTATTCGTGAAGCCCTTAGTTGGTTAAAGAGTAAGAGACTTGATAATGTTATGGTTAAATCAGATGTAGCTATGGTCATTGAGCATCTTCGACAAAAAAAAAAGTATGATCCATCTATGGACTTGTATTAGATGATTGTAAAAAAATTTATTCCTCTTTTAATAATGTTAAGGTCATCTTTGTCGGTCGTTCTGTGAATAAGATTGTTCATCTCTTAATCCGAACAATCTATTCTATATCAAGACCTGTGAATTGATATGTTGGATCTATGTTTTTATTTCTGAAGCTTTGGATTCATGTTAATTTTGATACGGTTGTTTGAAAAAAAAACAAATAAAAATGTTATTATTTTTCTTTTTCCTTTATATTTAGAAGGGTAAATTTTAAATAAAACTCATGTGGTTTCACTAATTTTCAGATAAATAATTGTGGTTTACTTTTTGTCAAAACGATGATTGAGGTTTCACACTTTTAAGAAAACAATGACCTTTTGGATTAATGCTATTAAAACCACCTTTAACGATCTGAAAATGAAAATTTTAAAGAATTAAAGTTGTTCATATCATATTTGCTATAGAACTACATTTTCGATTTTCAAAAATCATCTTTTTTGAAACTTTCTCTCTCTAAACATTAACTTTCTCTCTCTTTACCAAACATTATCTAAATAATCTCAAAATAAAAAAGTTGAAGAATTAAAGTTGCTTAGAATATTAGCAGTTCTTACAATATGTCATTTTTGAAGTCGTCAGTTGTGATTTTAATAGTATCAATCGAAAAAGTCTTTATTTTGCTAAAATTGAAAACTTCAGTTATTATTTAAAATAAATAAATTACAGTCTTTTATCTAAAAATTAGTGAATTCAGATGGGATTATTTAAAATTTAGCCTATTTAAAATCCAAATATCATTAGAAAAGATAGAAAAAAAAAAGATAATTGTTTACCTTTCCTTTTTCTTTTTTCTCTTTCCATAGTAAATATTCATTTAAAATCAGAACAAGCCTAGATTTTAAGAAACTCTCTTTCTCTCTCACTCTCTCACATCTCCCTCGCTATAAATTTGCTCACTTCAATCCATGAAGCGCACAGAGAGGAGACTAAAACGGACGTAATCCACCCTTTCCAGCAGAAGTGTAAGGTTATTGCTTTTTCAAGAAGAAGAGAATTGGGTATGGCTAATCAAGAAGCCATCAAGCAGTTCCATTTCTTAATAGACCAAAGTCAGCTAACAAAACCAGCTCTTATATTTTTTTAATTTTCTACTTTTTTTTTTCTATTACTGATAACGATCTTTGCTTTTTGTTTGTTGTCTATTGGAACAGTGGATGAGCAATTAAAAGATACATTTCAGGTTAGTGCATGAATTCTTACATTGATCTGTATTTTTAGATGAAATAGTAATAAAGAATCAAAATGGAAAACTAACAGTGGCTGGAAAAGAAAATAGATTTGGGAATTGAGATTGTGATTGTGATCATCTGAGCTTTTGTTCCCAAATTACAGATTTTTTTTTTTTATTTTATTTTATTTGTGGGGAGGGACTGTGGAGATGGGATTTGATTTCAGTTTGACATGTTTGCCATTTTCTGCATTCTTTCAAAGTGCAATATTTTTTTATTGCTGAACTTCCACAATTGTTTCAGTCTGGTAGTTGATGATGCTAGGATAAAACATAGACGACCTTTTTTTTTTTTTTAACGCGGCTTAATACATAAGGACCTCTATACTTGCTCTACTGGCCTCTAAACTTGCTTAAACTGAATTATTGGCCCTTTAAAGTGGTTTATATAATCTATTAGCATCAGAAACTTGTCAAATCTATTTTTGTTCTTCCACCTGGGGTTAGGAGGCTAACTATACATTTTAAGCATGGCTAATAAGACATCTACAAAGTTTAAGTTTAGAAGGACAAGTACTGGGGAAATGACAAAATCAAATGCATTTTTTACTGCGATGAATTAAATGGATAAAACATTTAACTTTTGATGAATATTATTCTAAATCTTCTGTGTTATTGCACATAAGATTTGAGTTTTACTAATGTGTTAATTAAATGTCCTCAATGTGGATTGTAATTTAGTGTGCAAACACATTAACTTAAACTTGTTTCCATGATCTCCAGAATATGCATCAGGGTTACCCAAATGAAACATTGGTGCGATTCCTTAAAGCAAGAGAATGGAATGTTATTAAGGCTCATAAAATGGTTAGGTCCATCAAACTTCTTATGTTATCTTTGTTGTCTATCCCTATAAATTTTCAGTTTGTTTTCTTTATTTTAGCTCCTGTTTTTTCTCCCTCTCATGTGGCCTTGTTTTCAGTTGGTCGATTGTTTGGAATGGAGGATACAAAATGAGATTGATAACATATTGGCAGTAAGCACTCTTTTATCTATGTTTTACCGTTTAGAATTTGTGCAACTTATTTCACCTGTTTGATTCCTGCTTATTACTTGAAAGTCTCAACATGAATTTCTTGAATTCTCTATGTACAATGGATTTCTATGATGGAGATAAGGCATGCTCATTTCTGAATTAATGCAATATAATTAGTTTTAACCTTTCAAAGAAGGTGACTGCAAGGCACAACATTACACATACCAAAGGAAGCACAAAAAAAAATTCTAGATAACTTGCTAGTTTGCGTTCATTCGTTTATGCAAGATGGTACTCTTATTGTGAATAAGAACAAAAAAACTGAATGATGGAAAAATGTCTACTATCCCTTTTCAATAATATATAAATACTCCTCAAGAGTTTTCTTTTTTCAAATAGACCAGCAAGTCATGCAATGTCTTAGTTTATTTCTTGAGAATTAACTTATAGAATGTTTGATGGGATTGAAACCACACAAATACAGTTATTCTAATGGACGAAAAACTCTAGATATACTAGGAAAGTTGTGAATATCTGTTGATACTTAAAATAACCATGCCTAGTCTCTTTTCTCTGTAATCTATGCAGTGGCTTAATACCAGAGTAGCAGTTGATTGGATGTCTTAGTGCATTAAATGCTTTGATTCGGAAAGAAATCCATTCACACCATTGTTTGTCCAATATATGCATCATATAGATAAAGTCATATGTATCGTGCTGGTAATTTATGATGGTCAATCAGTGCCTTTGAAAATAAACTTGTATTCTTTCTATCCGTAACAATTGTTATTGATGTGGCTATTTGTTCACAGAAACCAATTATTCCCAGTGACCTATATAGAGCAATCCGGGATTCTCAGCTTGTAGGATTATCAGGTTACTCTAGAGAGGTAAGCTCAAGTATTTCAAAGTCTAACCTGTTCTTCAATGTTGTTGTAACCTGCTGGTTTGTGTGAGTAAGGCCGATGATAGGAAGTGTTTTTTCGCCTACTATCACTTTGAAATTTTGTCCCTCAGGAACTTTTTCACTGAGGATTCTTCTTATCATCATAACTGGAAGAGGGGCCTCCAGTGCGACAATTTAATCCAAAATCTAACATTTCCATTTGTGTTGAATCTTCTAGGGTCTCCCTGTCATTGCCATTGGTGCTGGGTTAAGCGTATTTGATAAGGCATCTGTAAGTATTTTATGCCATACCGATATATTCATTATACTTAACTTTTCTGCTCAAAATTTGAATAGATAGCCTTGAGGATGAATTTTACTTATTACTATGAAAGGATTAGGAAAATTTACTAGACGGTTGGTCACAGTTTTTCCTCAGTTTTTCGTCTTTCTGTTTTTGTCTGTGTGGGCATGGATTACAGAGAGAAACCATCACATTGTTGTGGAAAGTGTAAAAAGAAGACTTGGAGAGCACAAGGACATGCTGATCCTTCTTTTCTGTTTCCTTTAAACATTATCTATCTATAATCTCTAATTTTCATTGTACTTTTTTTTAGGTGCATTACTACGTACAATCACATATTCAAATGAATGAATATAGAGATCGTGTAATGCTGGTGAGTAGTTCACTGCCATTGTTAATAATTTTTATGCTTTATTGTATAATAAACTGACCTTTTCTTAAATGTTTATTTTGGATGTTAGCCTTCAGCAACTAAGAAGTATGGACGGCATATCAGTACCTGTCTCAAAGTTTTAGATATGACTGGCTTAAAGCTTTCGGCATTGAATCAAATAAAGGTATTTTTTGCGTGAATAACCATCTAAGTTGTTAATAATTTCATACAGTGAAGCTGCGTCTGAGTAAGCGATCAATTAATCCTTTACAAGATATTACCAAGTTCACTCATACTGAAAGAGAATTGTTTGTCAGTGATGTATTTATAATCCTAATAGAGCTTCTTCTTTCTTCTTGCCCCCAAAATTCTTCTTGTTTTGTTCCCTTCAAAGGTCAAACTGGCCAGGTAATGGTATGAAGGTTCATGATGCGAATATCTATTTTTAAACAAAATATAGGCTTCTTGGGTGTAGCTAATCCGTAAGCTCATATTCTACTGTACTGGATATCCTGTGGAACAAAATTGTTATGCAATGATTCCAACATAAGTTATCCACTGATTCTGCTCTTTTATTAATTAAACATCAGCTACTCGTGGATTTTTCCAGCTTTTTGAGAACGTTTCCTGGAGTTTGTGGATTTTGTTTTAATATCTTTCATGATTTCCCTGATAAAACTTCGCATCGAACAACTGATTATTCTTATCAGTATATAAATATCATGTTTCACTCAGGCTTGCACCAGAAGCTGCGAGTTGGTTATCTTGGGAAGTATGCATGTCTAAACTTTGTTTTCTTCTCTTTCCTTTCTTTTGTGAGTGGGGGTTTAGGATATGGGGATAACATCTGCAAGTTTAGAGTTACTTTTCTTCAACTAGATGCATTTGAATATCCATGAAGTGTTATTTCAATTATTTGTTTATCTGATAAGGAAAAGTGAATGCAATGTCTGGTATTGTTTCAGACCATAGAAGTAGCTATAAAGCTTCGTTGTTTTGATTTGTGATGTTCTGTTACAGCTATTGACTACCGTATCTGCAGTAGATGACTTAAACTATCCAGAGAAGACAGAGACATACTATATTGTGAATGCTCCATATATATTTTCAGCATGTTGGAAGGTTTGCACTTGTTTCTCATGCGAAAAGCATTATCAGTACTCCTCTAGTGAAATGCTTTACATGCCTTATGAAAAGCTGAAGACTCTGTAAAATATGTTGGTAGGTCGTAAAGCCTCTTTTACAAGAAAGAACAAGGAGGAAAATTCAAGTGTTGCAAGGATGTGGAAGAGATGAGCTATTGAAGGCAAGGCAACTTTATTTTCTAGACTGTCCTAAAAATACAAGTATTTTGGTTTTATATCTAAACGCACCTTTCTTTTGCACTAAAATATCTTCAAGTATCCTCAAATTGAAGTTACTAAGCAAAAAAGTACTTGCGGTAAGCAAGTCATTCGTACTAGATTTAATAATTAGCTAATTCATCTTTGTAATTCACCTTAGTCAAACCAATAAGGTACGGTTTTGCATAATCAGTTTTTCTCTCCTAGAGTTAAGATTTTTTTGTAGTCAGTAGTAATTATAGTATCATTCTGGAAGTCCTAGAGCATCCTTGATTTTGTATCATTCTCATCCGACTAATGCCATGCTGAAGGTTATCCTTCTTCTCATGATGTCGTTAAAGTGAAACTGTTTTCATTTTTATTCACATCTTATATATTTCATCTATATAAGAGTGTTAACTGGATCTTATCCAAGTGATTGGAGGTTTTAACCAAGCGGAATTCTCATTTCCTTGCAGATTATGGATTATTCATCCCTTCCGCATTTTTGTAGAAAAGAAGGCTCTGGCTCATCCCGCCATGTTGGAAATGGAACTTCCCATAATTGTTTCTCCTTGAATCATGACTTCCATCAACAGCTATATAATTATATTAAGCAACAAGCTGCTCTCGCGGAATCAATTTCGCCTATCAAGCAGGGGTCAGTCCATGTAGATCTCCCTGAGCCAGACCCAGAAGATGCTAAGATCGCCAAAACGATTGAATCTGAATTGCACAAGTTTGGGGATTTAAATGGACTCTCTCACTCAATGAATGGGGTTAAAGTTAATGGCCACTGAAAATTTAGAAAACAAGTAGAAATAATTTCTGATACCACACCAGATTTGAACTCTTGATGGCTTAGTAATATCTGACTGCTTTGGAGGCAAGTCTTTCTACCAGTTACAGAAGATATCCATGCTTTCCTGGCATCAGCTCGATGCCGGCTTTGCCGGATAAGTTAATATTTTGTAGGATAATGTATTAACCACTTTGAGGTGGATGATCATAACAATGCCATTGTATGACTCGTTCTGATTCTAGTGCTAATAAATTCCATTCTCTGTTGTCTCTGAAGTTACTACCAGTATCTGTTTTCTAATGTGTTACTAATGTACATATTATAAATTGCTTTCACCTAGCTCTTGTTAAGCAACATAAGCCTTCTAAGGTCTTGTGCAATGTTCAATAGAGAGGAAATTAAACCCTTCTCTCTAGATTGAAACTATAGTATTCCTTGTGCAATCTTTCCATCTAAATTTCCCCATTTTTCTAGGTTGGAATTATTTTTCTTTTTCTTATAAATTTTATCCATCCCTTCATAAGTTGATTATTTGTGTACCACTAGTGAAACAAACAAAGGTTCAAGAGAAAATAAGTTTGATTATATTACTATATGCACAATTTCAATCTTTAAGTTCCAATAACATAAAGAAGAAATTAATTCAGGCATAATCTTACACACGGGGTGGAGGATTTTGCCTGATGCCCCTACCCCTTTTGACAGCCTATCTTACTACAAGTGCATTCAAGGACAAATAATACTGCAACACTCAGACATTGGATATGAAACTTTCATCTCAACTGTTTGTAGCAGTTATAGGCAACAGCAACTGACACAGCAGCACAAACAACAGCAAGAGCTGCATATGTATCTTCCCGTTCCCAACTCTCCAACCATGTTGGCATAGCACAAACCCGACGAGTAGTCGATCCTTTCCAGCTGTTAGTTCGGGATGGCAATCTCTTGCTGCTTTTCTTCTTATCTGGTGACACCTTTGCACCATTCTCATAGGCATCTACAGTCTCTAGTTGTAACACAGGGTTTTGGCAGCAGGAAGATTTCCCATTTTGTTGGCAACATCCGTTAATTTCTAATTTAGATGATACCGCTGCAGTAGTTGCTTGGTTCATATTTCTCTGTGTCAAATCCTTAGTGTTCTTTGCTACATCGGTCTCACCATTTAGCTGGAGCCGTAGTTCTTGAGCTTTGATCTGTTCATCTTCGGATAAACCCATCTGGCCCCTGGAACAACTCAATGTTTCATTAAGATGGAGCGAGCATATTTCAATAATCATTTATGTTGAATCAAGATGGATAAGTTTGAGAAAGCAAGAAAAAAATAGATTAAAGGAACCAAGAAAGCTTAGTTTATTACTAATTTCAGCAGTCACTAACATATCAACTTGTTTTAGTATAATCACTTGAAACAAAAACAAAGTCACAATCTAGCATTATGACCCAGTAAATTTTCTTACTTAGTGCTACAAAAAGAGAATAGATTCAGGTTTTTATACGCCATAGGACCTAATGACCAAGAGCATTCATATCTTTGTGGAAATTGCAGTTTAATTTTATCAATCAGTTCTGTAACTTTGTGTCAGTGTTAGCCGATTCCTAGAGAAACAAGCCAAATGTTAAGATAACTCAGAAATTTAAAGCATATTTTGAATTTTTGAACGATTTTTGCACACTAGTACCAGTTTTAGCAAATATTTAAATGACATTATCAATGACTGTTTTGAGGGTAGAGAAATGGGTTCCAAAAGAAAAACTAAAATCTACCTTGCAACCAGTTTAAAGTGTAAGAAATGTGACAATTACCTCCATAGCCAATCTACGATCTCCCCTTTTTCAATATGGTTCTCAAGTAATGCGAGTATATCTTCCGGAGTAACATATCCATACCTGTGAGATGCAGAGAATATTTTTGTCTTAAAAATGTCCAACTATCTCAGATTCATAGTATGATGCTGCAGCAACAGAAATGAAAAACAAAGGATAAAAGTAAAAGATAAAGTTATAGCATATGGAAAACTATAAGATCTGCCACTTACCAATGTCCTCTGATGACTCCATCAATACTTGATCCAAATATAATAACATTTCCTGCGTACTTATGGCCTCCAATATGAGAGCATGGACTAACTGATACTTTACCTTGAAGTCCATGTGATTCTATCTCCTCTTTGAATTTAGTAACTATAGCAGGTCCACAAACGCCACAGCGACGATCTCGAGATCCATGAGAACAAACAAAAACATAAGAACCCTTCAGTGCTTCTGGTGTTCCAGGCAGCCATTCCCCATCCTTCACAAGCACTTCCTCAACAAATGTGTCAACATCAAAATGCGTCAATCTCCTGCACCCTTTGCAGAAGTCAAAATCTTACAACCTTGAAAATATAAAATCAAGAAGAGTATCTAGAACACGAAGAGCCATCGATTGACCTGTATCTGACCATGTCTGGGAAAATTAACACATCTCCATTTGATGTCTCAGTTCCATCATGCCCCTCGCATATAGTTAACCGCGTCTGATGACAAATTTAGGGAAACCAAGAAGATTAACCAACATATTTTCTTATTTATAGAAGAGCAGAAACTAAGCAATTTGCTCCTACCATGAGCAAACCTACATATATAAATTTACTTCACATGCATGTATGCATGCAAAACACTTGCTTTCAGGTATCACAATGGGTCCCTCTACATTGAACTCAAGGAGTTGCCAAACCACAAATCATAACAGTTAGAAGATGCTGACAAAAACCATGCTCCATGTAAACAAATCAAGGTCATAAACCTCTTTTTTTTTTTTTTTTTGTTTCAGTGTAACACATTCATTGTTTCCATAATTTTCCTCTTGATTTCTGAAACAAGAAAATGACAACAGTACATAACACATAATGCCCATCTCATTATTCGTTGGTTATATTGCCTACTTACGTTTCTTCCATATCCTCTTAAAGTCTACATCATCAACCCACATGAGAATGCATTTTAACACAGGTCTGCAAATACACATGGGTCACATTTTATGCAAACAACAGGTACACAAAATGGACAGACATGCTTAATTGCAGCAAAAACTTATCCAGCTTGTATGCTATTTACATTCATAGAATAGCTCACTCATTAATTATTTTTCAAATGATGGAAAGAAAGCAAGTCATCTGTAAATCAATTTTTTCCATAAGTTTCTTGTGTGAATAAAAGACTCATTATGGAAAATTATATAATGCCCTCCACTCATCAAAACTGAAACAAGTATTTCTTTCTTGACAGCAGACATGATAAGCTGATTATGATAACTAACACATGAAAATGTCAAAATAACTTCTCATTATAGGTTATAATGTACCAAAAGGGAAAAAATAAAGGAATAGAAAATTCATTCAGATGATCAAAAGAATAACCAATGTCACATGCATATGACTCATAATTGTTTGTATTACATTGTTTGATCCAGGTAAAGTTGACAAAAACAAGATTTCGCACATGTCAAAGAAAAAATGAGAGATGTACAAAAGTATCCTTAATTTAACATTTTTCAACTTGAATCCTGCATGGCCTTAAGTCTGCCCCTCAAAGACAGCATATGCACCATAGACCACCTTAACCCTCACTCAAACTAAGGTTAGAGGTGGTGCCAAGAAACCTTGGCAACAAAAGTGTGATAAATATAAGCATGCTTGCCAACTATAGGCTGCTAGAAGACAAATATAAGGCTGCTATGTTTCCTTGATTTAAGAAGTGGTTTTGGGAATGTCTTGTATATGCATGTTTATTCCTTTTAAGTTAAATAGATTCTTGTAGTCTTTCAGATTACATGGTATCCCATGTATTTCTTTATATTTACATGGTATTTTACAAAAAGAAAACAGGTCATACCCAAGTTTCCACTTTCCAATTTTCCCATCCACTACTGAAAAACTTAGAGAAACCTATCTAGATAGATAGACCAGAAGTCTTCCCCTCAAAGACAGCATATGCACCATAGACCACCTCAACCCTTACTGAATTTAAGGTTAGAGGTGGTGCCAAGAAACCTTGACAACAAAAGAAAACAGGCCGTACCCATTGTAGCTCCAAGGGTTTCTCTCAATCCAAGCAAAGGGACTCATGTTTGGTCCCTATCCTAGATACAGGTTCATAAAGATTAACAAGGAAACATATTAGTATTTTTGGAATGTGATCATGAGGAAATAGAGTATTGTTCATATTGAGCATTTTGAAAGCCAAAAACAAGTGAATCATTGCACTATGAAAAGGTGATAGGAATATTTTTTGCAGTGGATGTGAAATAACAATGTTGAATTATCAAGCAGGAATATTGGGACTACTAGGACACAAATAGTTGGTCCTCATAGAGGATGCTGTAAATTTCTTGAACAGAAGGTATAAAGTTAAGTTAGGGTCGAGATTGAGGATGACAGTAAGGAATTAAGAGAAATCAAACAAATGGTGATGCTGTTAGGATCCCTTGTCTAGTTTGAGCATGACTGTTTTCTTTTCAAGCTATTTCTTCTTCTTTTAAATTTTATGTGATTATAAATGGTTGCAGGAGTTTTCTTTGACATCCTTAGAAAACATGCGCATACCTCACAAATAGGAATGCGATGAAATTCAATTTAAGTGAGAGTCAGATTACCATTTTATGTAGACTTTTTCAATTATGTTGCACATTCTAGGGGATTAAATAGATTTAAAACGACTATTACACTCATGCCAGATCATCATTGATAAACAGCACAACGGGTTTTGCAGCCACTTGCTAATGGATTTATGTGCAGGCACACACTTGCCATTAAAAAAACTACATGAATCGAGCTGCAAAAGCATGGAATCATAGAGTACTTTTTTGTACTTTCCCCAAAAAAACACATATATTCAAACAATGAAATGTAACATTATATATGCTGAAGTTAAACTCATTCTCCCCAGAATCACTTTTAAAGAACACAGGAGTTTAATTGATTTATTCTTAGAGACCTATCTATTTTAAGGGATATCTCCGTTGCTGAAAGGTGGCTGTAAGTAATACAAAACTCACATCAAAAGACTTAAAAATAGGAAGAGGGGTGTCAAATAGTGTAGGGGCCAAGCATTTCTGCCGCCTTTGATTGGTAAAGTAAAGCCTACAAGCCGATTTCTCCCAGCCTTCTTGTGTTTCATTTTTTTTTAACTCTAATATGATTATCAAGTGTGCTTTCCTACTACTTCCTAAACTTTTGAAGTCTAAATAAAGACTTTTAGCATTTTTAACTCTCTTTGACACTTCCATTCTACTATTGGCTATACCATAACAATTTTACTTGGAAATATTAGAGAATGAAATTGTACAATGATATGCAGCCTTTACATAACTTCATGGTCCAAGGTCACTCTAACATTGTTCTTATGCATATCACAGATCTTATCACAGACTCCAAAATTGATACTCTACAAAATATCATCTGCCTTTTCTTAAGCTCCTAATGTTACCGCACTTTAACTAATAGCCAGTGTTTGAAGATGCTGATTTTAACTAAGTCCCAAGATGATGTTAAAATTTCGAACAAATAGGTTAATTTAGGCAAATTCCAATAAAAGCAATTATACTATTTCCAAATTCTGGAGGTGTTGCTTTTTAAATCACAATCACTATGGATCAATGCCAAATTTCATTCAGCCCTAACCTAAATGTGAAAACCTAACTGACAACTTTTTTTACAATAAACACATGCATTCAAGAACAAAGCCAACATACAATACAGGAAAGTTCATTTTGGATCACAATGAGTAGTTTACACTTACTCTTAATCACCAAGAAAAAACAATCAATCATTAAGCTACTAAAACACATGCCAGTTTAACATGATGACCAGGCACCCAAAAACCAAAATTGGACAGATCCATTAATCACTACAGATAGGTAAAAACTCATATCAGACCTCAGTTTACTGTATTACCAAAACAGTACAGTTAATTAAAACAAAACCAACACAAATCAACAACTGCAAACTACAAAATCGTCCTAAAAGTTTAAATTATCCCACGTCAAGCAATCAAAAGACCACCAAGACCTTATTCTAGTTTTCCAACACTAAGATCTCCACATCAAATTGAAAATACAAACCACATTGACTTCAAAGTCACCCATAAACTGAACAAAACCACTGAACATCAAAAGAGATTACTTCAATGCACTAAATTACACTCATCCAGATGAAAACAGAAGTAAAAAAACTCAAAGTCCTCTTTCAAATTCGCCCAACGAAAACCAGCCACATGGAAATAATAGTTAAAATCACAGACACATTTCCCACTTCAAGTCAGTCAAAATAAAACAACCCACCTCAAAAGTCCAAGGAGAATTCTAAAAAATAAGAAGAAGAAGAAGAAGAAAAAGAAACCTCTTTTTTCATGTCACCCTTCCTAGCCAAGAGAGCAGCAGAAAGCAACCTAGGCAATCGATCAAACTCAGCAGCCTCGATCCTCGGTGGCCAGACAGAAGGGTTCTTATAACATAAGAAAACATGGCGCTCATAGAACTCGACAGTTCCAACCAATGAACTCTGCCTGAACTCAGGCCTAGAGAAGCCAAACTCGACATCACTACTGCTGGCACTTTCATTAAGAAAACCAGCATCATTTTGGAAGCTATTAGAGGCGCTGCCAAGGTGGGACCCAGATGGGTCTCCAGTGAGGAAACTATTGTCAAGGTGGTCAGAAACTGTGATTGGGGAAGACGACGATGATGGGTTATTTGTGTAAGAGAGTGGGTCGTCTCTATTGCTTGCCATTTTAGAAAAAGGAAGGGCCTTTATAAATGGGGAAGTAGAGGAATCGAAACTCAGGGTTTGAAAATAGAGTGAATGAAAGGCTTCTTCAGTTCCGGTAGTTTGGGAAGTGAAGTGAGGGTGAGTTCAAATTCAAAGGAGAGAAATTGGGAGTGAGGGTTTGAAGGAAAAGTTAAAAAGACTGCAGTTCCAGCGGAATTGGAGGAAGTGAGTGAGGTTGTGTTTTGTAGTTGGCTTTTTGTTATTTGGTATTTCTTCTGCAATGCTTGCTAATCCATTTCTTAACTTTTCTTATTAGTTATCCACATTGATCTTTGATATAGGCTTTTTAAAATATCATCAAAGTTGAAATCTTGACATATGTTTATGTAGCAGCCTTTGCAATAAAATGCTCAAAAGAGGATAGCTGAATATGTATCAGAATTTCCAAGGAACACACTTCTATGTTATCTTATCTTATAATTTTGATTAATTTAATGTTTTTTTGGGGAGAGTATGGGAAGACTAGTAGCCCAGCAAAAAAAATAGAACTGTAACAGTCAAACAATTAAATAGTAACTATTCGTCTTGAAGTTCGACCTTATGGATCTTCAAGCAGAATATTTTGGAGGCTTGTACGAGACGCTCCATACTCATAATGACTCTTACGAAATTTACCAACTAGTTAGATGACTGATTTCCTTCTCGAAACACATGCTTGAATTTAATCTCCCAGTTACGATCCCTTATCTTTCGACACTTCAGAATTGATTAATTTATTGATGATTTCTTTATTTACTATTATTAGTTTAGAGTAATTGAAGTAACATCATAATCATTATATATATTCTATATTACACACAAAGATTTAAAATCTTAAAATCTTATTAGACTCACTTTCTTTAAGGCATTATCGGTTAGAATTGTGGCTTGTTGTAAGGTGTTGATAGGATTTTTTTTATTAAAATGTATATTAATTTTGATAACCGACCAGAATAAATGGTAACGATTTTGCATTTAAATTAAATATAAATTTTATAATTAGTCATTTATTTTGGTAACGGTTTTGTATTTATAACGGGTTCTGTAATTTTCTGCAACGGAGTTATGAAAGGTATTTTGTTGTTGCTACAACAACTTGTAATGTTGGTATTAGTTTTTTTTAAAGCATTTAAAGTAAGATTCTAAAACCACATTAAACTAAAATCTAGTGATGAGGATTACTAGAAATATTAGTCTTCAATCTTGAGAATTTTGAATTGGGTATCATTGATAATCCCAGAAGTTACAGAGGATACAAATACTATTCAACTAGGTTTTGAATTGAGAGAATATACGTTTGTAAGAAAAAGAAGAGATTTAAGTATCGTTATAGAAATAAAGAGCAAGGCAAAACCTCTTATATAATGGGTACAAACTCCGTTATATAATGGTACAACATAATATAACTCTCACGTTGACATACTTTGTTACATTTTTTTTTTCTATCTTGTAGACCAAAACTGACTTAAGCAATGGAGTGTCCCTTGCTGGAGTCCAGTCGGCTCTATTTTACAAGTTAAACAAAGAATGTCTCAAAATCCATACATCGGGTAGCTCCATAAGTACTTCAGTTACATAAATCTAAATCTCAGTAAACAGACCTCTGGAATTTTTATAATAAAATTTTTCCATATTAGCATTAATAATATGTCATCCAAATAAAGGTTAAGTCTCTACTTGATTGAAGAGTTGGAAGTGTTGGGAAGGAAAAGATTCAAAGTAACCACTTATTTGAAGAAAACACTAAAGGGTTATATGTTTATAAGGAAATATGAATAATTAGAAATCTATCAAATTTTGACCATCCCACATGAAGTGTCCACTTATTTGAAAGGAAAATATTATAGGGTTAAAGGTTTATAAGAAAACATGAAGAGTTGGAAATCTACCAAATTTTGACCATCCCAATTGAAGTGTTTAGAATGGTAAGTCATATTTATACCAATTAAATTTAAAATTAGTTTGAGCAGCGAAGAGTTATAAATTTCAAATTGGAAGCCTAATCTGTTAAGAATCAAAGACTTTCCTTTCGTAGGAATGCTCGGTTAAAAAAATTAATAAAAAAACATATTAGTAAATCTTTAACCCTCAAGAAAACTCTCAAGTTTTCTATTTATGTTTTGAGGTTTTCTTCCGGCTTTTATCTGAAAAATAAGTCTCTTTTTTACTTTGTTTTAAATTTTTTTAACTACTATAGTAGGTTTAATGGTTTCTCTTTTATTTTAAGTTTTTTGTTCTTTCTTTTATTTCTCCCTATATGGGTGGTTGTGTTTAGGGTTATCATGTTTTTCTCCATGGAAAAACATAAGAATTTTATCTACCATCACATAGATCTAACTCATTAAAAGATTATAAAGTCATTCCTAGAGAAAGAAAAAAAACTCTGAAATTTGTAATTTTTTTAATTATTTATATCAAAATGTGATGTTTTTTTCTATAAATGAAACAATTATTTTTCTTTTCTTTTGTGAACTCTATCCGAGCATATATAACCCAAAAAATCTTTGTAATTGACCGAGCTAAAATCTACTTAAATATGTTGTTAGTGATATCAGAAACAGGTGAGCAAGTGGCAAAGGCTCTTGTTGACGTATGAGTTGTTAGTTGATGTTAAAATTCTTGTTAGTTCATTTTCTTATTTAGCCTTTTTGTACAGTTGTCCTACCACATATAGGAGTCTGTTCTGTATGACTATTCTACCACATATAAGATTTTGTAATCTGTATAAATATCCTTTAAAGGCTAATAGAAATGTGTTTCGTCTATTTATTTTCTACTTGGTATCAAAGAAAGGTTCAACCTATAACCTATTTCTTTTTACTTTCAAAACTCTAGCCGCATAACCTATTCTGGCATAACCTAGCTGCATATCAAGGCAAGGTTTAACCTAATTATTTTTCTATTTCCTTTTTAATACCCTAGCCGCACCATCCGGTATGTCTCCTAAAACTGATGATGAAAATTCTACCAACAAGAAAATCTCCTTTGTCACCATTCAAGATACTCCTTCATCCATTCATGTAAAATTAGATGGCTCTAATTATCAATGTTATCATAACCGAACCGGACATCAAACCAGATTTGTAACTGGGTCACGGGTCACTTGATCGGATCGGATGGCTCGGATTAGTCGGACCGGATGACGTAATAAATAAATAAATATTTTTTAATTTAATTTAAATTATTAAATTTATTAAGAGCTTTAAATTTTATTTTATGTATATTTAAAATTTAAATACCAAGTAAATTTTGTTTATATTGTAAAGATCAATTAAATTTTCAAATAATATTTATTAAAATATATAAAAAAATAAATACTAAATAATATTTTAGTTTTTAAATTTTTAGTATTAGTATAATATATAACTATATACTGTTGTTATTAAACATAGGTTGAAAGCTAGCTTAGTGGTAAGGTGTTTATTGTCATAGCTAATGGACTAGGTTTGAATCCCTCCTTCTACACATTTATTTTTTTTAACTAAATATGGATGAATGGTTAACCGGACCAAACCGCTCCATCGGACCGGTTCGCGGTCGAACCGGTTAACCCGATCGATTCACACGGTTCAGTCCGGTTTATTCAGCCTCCTAATAACCAGTCTCAATCGGACTGGACACCTGATCGGTTCGTGGTCGAATCGGTCGAATCGACCGATCCGGTTTTCACAACATTGCTATTTATCAGGTTTGGTAAAAAAAAATGGAGATGCACATCGTAGGAAGAAAAAAATAGGATACATCAACGGGAAAGTCGATGTACTAGCCACCGATAGTCTTGAACATGATGAATGGGAGGCAAAAAAACGCATGAGTCAAGTCATGGCTCATTAATTCAATGAGCGACAATCTGATGTCACACTTTGTCTAGTCATGGCTCATTAATTCTTCTCAAACCTATGAAAATCATTTCAATTGAACCAAAATGGCAAATCTCTTACTGAATACTACAACAAGCTGAACTCGATCTTCATGGAACTTGATTAACAAAGGCCAATTATGATGGACTACAATGTTGATATCGAAAAATAGAGTCAACATCTTCCTTACAGGACTAGATCACAACCTAGACCAGGTCAGCAGCAGAATATTTGCTACTTCTGCTTTGCCGAGTGTTGAAGAAGCTTATTCTATGGTTCGTTGTGAAGTACAACGACAACTTACTATGGGGGCAGAAATCCATTCTGAAGGTTCTGCATTAGTTGTTTATGAATATACACCTAAGCCAGAATCCTCAAATGCTCAAGGACGTTTTTGCATTTACTGTCACACGAGCAACCACATTGAAGACATTTGTTGGAAGAAGCATGGTTATCCAAAATGGTACAAACTCAAACAAGTTAAGAGAAAGAATAGAAAGACTGCTCAAAATGATGTTAGAAGCAACCTGTTGTCTTCCGTTTCACTGCCTTCTTCCTCTCATGTTTCTAGGATGTCACCTCAATAAGGTAATTCTTATCTCTCTTGTGTTTTAGCCACCTCAAATGATTGAGTTATTGATTCAGGGGCCTCTAATCACATGGCTAATAACTCGTGTATCCTTAGCTCTCTAACGTCTCCACTTATTAAGTCTATCCAAGTTGCTAATGGAAGTTCCATGCCCATTACAAATGTTGGAACAAATTCTCTTTCTCCAAATTTTTCTATATCAACCATACTATTTGCTCTAAATCTCTCAAATAACCTTCTTTCTATTAGTAAGATTATAGAGGCTCTTAATTGTTCTGTAATTTTTACCTCTATGCATTGTATATTTCAGGACAATCTTACAAAGATGACAATTGGAATTGGTAAGGAGAGAGGAAGAATCTACTACCTGAAGGGTAATAAAATGGAGATGTCTATTGGTACATATAGTCTTCATGTGGAGAGTGGGAATTCTAATAGAGACAAAATTGTACTCTATCATTATTTTTGGGTCATTCATCTTTTTCATATTTAGAACAATTGTTACCTCATTTTCTTAAGAATGTTTCAATTGCAAGTTCGTGATATGAACAATGCATTTATGCCAAAAATCATTGTGTTTCTTTCAAAGTCAGCTCTATTAAAAGCATCATTCCTTTTTCATATGTTCATACAGATGTTTAGGGGCCTTTTCTACTACCTCTGCTTTGGATTACAAATATTTTGTCTCTTTTATTAATGATTGCACTAGAGTAACGTGGGTATATTTGATGAAATTCTAAGAATGATGTTATACAGCTTATTCCTTAATTTTATAGAATGATTCTTACTCAATTTGGTGTCCCAATCAAAGTTTTCATTCTGATAATGGCCATGAGTTTGTGAATCAATCTCGTCTTATTTTCATGACACAACATGGCATACTTCACCAAACCACATATGCTTACACACCACAACATAATGGTATAGTATAACATAAAAATATACACATTCTTGAAATGACGAGAGCCTTATGTTTCACTATGCATGGTTCAAAAAACCTTTTAGGTTGATGTTTTCATGACTGATGTTTTTCTTCTTAATTGCATGCCTTCTCATCGTCTTGACTTCCAAACTCCTTTTAAAACGCTCTCTAGATTTCACTATATTCCTGCTTGTTTAAATATTTGCCCCAAAATCTTTGGTTATGTCTGTTATGTTCATGTCCACTCCACACATTGTGATAAACTTGATCCATAGACACTCAAATGTCACTACAACAAATGAGCACTTGTGCCACGAATCATGCCACGAGAATGTAAAATTCGTGGCATATTTTTAGTTAACCACGGGAAAAATGGATTCCACCATAAACTTTTGATCACTTGATGTATTTATGCCACAGTTAAGTTTATTCCGTGGCAAACATATACTTGTGCCACGAATCTTGCCACGGTATTTTTTTTTTGTGTGGCTGAACTTGTTTATGCCACGGAAAAAGTTTAAGCGTGGCATAAACTTACTAATGCCACGGGTAATTTATTTGGTGGCAAACAATAATTTATTATGTAGCAAAATTTTCACTTACTATTCTCACTATTTTATTTAACAATAATATTAATAATACATTTAATTCTCACTATTAACTTTAAATAATTACCCTAAAAAATTTGGAGTACCGCCAAGTTGTCCTTCCCCCAATTGTTAAGTTACCGCCCTCTTCACCAAATAATCCCTCCAAAAAGTTTTCCCAATTTTCATTCCCAATTTGAAAATCAAATTTCAAAAGCTTAGACAAAACCCTTATTCCAAAAAGCTCAAGCCAATTTCACAAAAATTAGACACATGTAATGTTTATGCTTATGAATGTATGCTTTTAATGATGCGTAATGATGATATGTCTTGCGACTCTAATTTCAGTGAGAATTTTCGCAAATTTGAACTAAAATAACCTAAATACCTTAATTGAACTAAAATAATCTGATATGAATTATAAATGGGATAAGGTACCAAAATAGGCCTAAGGTTTTTGGAGAAGTACCAATTTAGGCTTAACGTTCAAAATAGTACCAATATAGGCTTAACGTTTACAATATAATATCAATTTAGGCTTAACGTTTACAATATAGCATCAATTTAGGCCTAACGTACAAAATAGCATCAATATATGCTTAACGTTTATAAAATAATAATATGATTAATTTAATTATAACGTTTAGCTTAAATTGTATATATTTTGTAAAACGTTAAACTTAAATTCATATTATTTTGTAAACGTTAAGGCTATATTGGTGCAATTTTGTACGTTAAGCCTAAATTGATGCTATATTGTAAATGTTAAGCCTAAATTGATATTATGTCGTAAACGTTAAGCCTATATTGGTGCTATTTTGAACGTAAACCTTAGGCCTATTTTGGTACGTTATCCCATTATAAATTAACTAACTAAATTATTTATCAATTATTAAAGGGAATGGGTTAAATTGAAGCTTAGATAAGTAGAAGGGTGGCAATTGTGATAGGAAAAGGGCATAATTGAATTTAACTTTAAAAGGTTGGGTCAATGTGCATAGGATTGAATAATTAGGGGGTTCAATTCGGAATAATAAAGAAACAGTGAGATAAGCTCTCACATTACGGATTAGGGTTGAATTCTAACCCCCATTCACACCGCCTCCTTTCTCTTCTCTCTCAAATTTCTGCCGTTAACAAGAAGAAGAGCAGCAGTCATCCGACCGGCCGCCGTTCTTCACCGCGCCTGCGTCGATGTCCCTCCGCCAAGTCCGCTTCGTCATTCCCCGCTCGCCCCTTCACCATTCACCTCGGTCCACCGCGGCGGCAGCTCCGCCGACGACAGGGGTAGCCGGAGACGAGCGGATCCGCGTCTCGGCGTCTCCGTAACTCTCAGGTACCAGTTCCGTGATATTTTGTGTAGAAACTTTACTCGTTTTTTTTTGTTGTTTGCTACGCCCTAACGTCGTACTAAGACATTAAGGAAGCTAACTACAAGAAAGACAAGAACTGCATTAAACAAACTAACTGCAGGAGGATAACTGCAATAAAGAACATAAGCTGCTTAATATTCTAACAATTAGTTCATTCCTTTAGGAATTCATAAAGAAAAGGAAGATCCCGTGCAATCAATAGGGTGAGCCGCTTTGAAAAAGGATTTGAAAAGCTCTAGTCCCATGTTATCCTATAGAACAGGAAGCTGCTAACTGCATTAAGGCTAAGCAGATTAAGAGACTTTTCGAAAGAACAACTCTTTAGAAATGGTCTTCCACGACCAACGCCGATTCGAATAGGTAGCTTCAAATTTTTTCAACATAAACATAGGAAGGGATGAATGCCCGTTCTTCGGGGCTTTTTCTTTGTTTTCCATTCTATTCGGGTTGTTATCGCTTTCGCGGTGAAGAACGGCAAATGGGTGATTTGGTGCATCTTTCGTCTCTTCCTTTTATTCTTTTTATTGGATGATTTGTGGAATATTCAAACAGGTTTTCCTCCGAAGAACCTTTGCTGCAGTGGCATGTTTGGTTTTATGGATATGGAAGATGTTATTTGCCTTTGCAGTATGATTAAGGTAGTTTCTGTGCATTACTATTGAGATTCCTATTACAATGACTTTGCTTCTTAATTTCTATGGAACACAAGTTCCTAAAGGATTCATATGTGCTTGGTCCTTTTTTTAGTTTCACCTTTTATTTCTCTAACTAATGTCTATTGTGGATCTGGTATAATGTCAAGTAACCATTTAATCCAAAAGCCAAAGAAAAGGGAAAAAAAGAACATACATTTACATGAAAAGATAATTGATATTAAGAAATAAGATAATCGATGCAATGGATCTAAATCATTATAGAACTTTTCTATTTATGGTTGTTTTATATGTTATTGGGCTTATGCCTTGACAGTATTGTAATCAATTGTTTCTTGATGGTATTAGCATTAACAATTCCTATTGATTAGAGTAGAAATTTCTTGGTGTTCATTTGTTGGAGATGTTATAGTTATTTGGTTGATCTCCATGTTCTTCTTATCAATCATCTGGTTTTCCCTTGCTGGCTTATTGTCCTACATATTATTTTTCTGTATCATATTCATCTATTAACATTTTTAGCTAAATATTATATGAGTTTCCCCTTGGAGTTAACAATTTTATCTTGGTTAATTTGTGCAATATGGTGTACTACTGAGGTAAGAAGGAATATGTTGTTTCTGTTAAAATCAATAATATCATATGCCATTAATGATTGAATAACAGAGAACTGCAAATATGTGTATAAACCAAGGAATAGTGCCTTGAGTCTTCGGACTCATGGGCTCTTTTACTGAAAATATTTTTAAAATTTGCCTCCTCTGTCATTTGTTACATTAGTCAAGATTTTAAAAGACTCAATTCGTGAAAACAGTGTGGTTGTGACTTTTCTTATTGTTGTGTTGCTGTCATAGTTCATGTTGACTAGGATCAAGGTGGGAATAAATTGAAAATGAGTGTCATATCTTGCTTATTGTTGAGATGAAAGATTAATCACTATAATTTACAAAAAAAAAAATGCTAAACTTCGAAGATAACAATATACTCTGGTTTTTGTTTTTTTGAACAGAATAGTGTACTCTTGTTTAATTCATGAAATAACAGTATACTCGTTTTTTTTTAACAGAACAATATAGTCTTGTTCAATCCATGAATGTGACATTGTTGTTATGACTTTGCTTATTATTGTGTTGCTGTCATAGTGCATGTTGATCCCTTTGAGACAAATTACCTGGAACACTTGCACCAATCCTCGGTTCTTACCAGTTCTGTAAACGAAACTGGGTTACCACTTCTATTACAGAATATGTTTCCAGTTCTGAAAGAGGTTTGGTTTCAAGTTCGTCGTTGTAACTTAAATCATAACCTTTTAGACAATTTAAATCATGTTTCTCAATGGTCTTTTCTTATGTTTATATTTGAACCTTTTTGCACTTTCATTTTGTTTTCTAGTTTCTTGGAGCTGCATTGTTTTATGCAAAAGTGGGGGACTCTTCTATGGTGTACAGATGAGACTATAATATGAGCACAGATAGACATCTTGGATCAGCTCAAATTGATCGACTGCAACTAGACCTTCTCATAACAGAGTATGTAGAATTTTTTATACAAAACTGTCTTATGAAAGCCCCTTCACTATGATCTTACATGTGTAATCTGTCATTTATAGATTTTCAAGTTTGGATGTTAAGACAAGTACAAGTCTGATTCAACCATTAAATATGACTATTGAAATTTCAATTATTTAATTGTTGTTGTTGTAACTTTTGTTACCTTAATAAAGTGATTGGATACATAGTGGAGTTCAATTACTATGGTTGTTTCTTTAAACATGTAAAATTTCAATTATGCATTTTAAATTTGTCATTTAAACTCGCCCATTATTGCTTTATTTGTTGCTCCATGATAATTTACTAGTTTTAAAATCAATTATGCTTTATTAAATTTGGTTTGGACTTTTACAGGATGACTTTGATCTTAGGACCACTAGGCTCTTGCAAATCAACATTACTTTTAGCTCTTGCACGGAAACTTGAGAAGGAATTAAAGGTTAGTACTTCTCAATGCAATCTAATCATGTCAAATAGCACATACAGCATACAACCTTCCTATCTCTAGATAAAAAGTTGTTTGCATATATGTTGTTATATACTAAGTTGACCAATGGAATGTAAAGCCTTATCATTCATCAATTTGTGTTATTGGTATGTAATGGCATCATTCATCAATTTGTGTTATTGGTATGTAATGGCTTTATTACTATAGCTAGCAAGCACTAAACATAAATAAATAGGCTAAATATCTCATATTAGCTAATTATAAAGACATTTAACCATTTATCTGATGCAATTATCCTTCTATATGTAATTTTTAGAACAAATTTATGCTTACGCTTATCCGTACACAAACAAAAATATCACAATAAAATAATTGGTTGGTCTCGAGACATTCCATCGAGCAAATTGAATAGATATAACATTGGTAACCCAGTTCTCTATACAGAACTGATTCTAGTTCTACTGGTAGTTCTGTTTCCATTCTAACTGGATACAGAATTAGAACCAGTGATGTTTACAGAAATGGAAACCAGTTCTGTAATGGAACTAGTAACCCAATTCTGTTTACAGAACTAGTTCCAGATGTCGGAATACATAGTTTGATTTATACATTTTTTTGTGCATGTAATGTTGCAGGAATTTGACTCCACATATTGTCCAGCATGGCTTTGCATAGATGAAACAAGCTTTGGTTTTTATGTTACTCATTAAATAGGAGGCTTCTTGTATTTCTCAATTGACAAGGTTTACATCTTACTCTTTAGGACTGCTTTCGAGCGTTTGGATCAAAGTTTATCCTTGCATTTCTATGTTATCGTTGTCGTTCATGTTCATGCTGTTTTTTACTTTAAAATTACAGAGTGCACGTAGGATTTTGTTAGTTGAGGTAGCTGACTTGTAGGATTTTATATGAGTCATTTTTGTTGAGGTTGCTAACCTTTTAATTTATTTGGAATTAAAATATACTCTAATCTAGTGTAATATCTGTGGTTAAATTTAACTAGTCAGCCTGTAAGTGATTTGGTGGCATCTGCAGTTATTGAATTGTGTTGGTAATATTAATATATATAAATATTGTCTTAACTTTGATTGTTGATTTTGTAACAGTTGGTGAATTAAACCATTTGGTTTCTTCAACTACGAGTGGGGGTCACTCCAATCTTTGGAAGCTTGCTGCGAATCTCATTTTTTCTTATGATTTCTTCTATTATTATTTGTATGGTGTTGATGGGGCAAAATTTATATTGGATACTTTTGATAGATTTCTTTTCCTGTTGGGATTTTTATTGGATGGATGATAGCTAGAAAGATTCATGTTTAATTAATAAATATTATTTTTGTGAAGATTGGTTGAAATTTGAGCATTTGTTCACTTTCATATTGATTTTAATGAGCTTCATCCATTCAAAAGATCATATAATAATAATAAATTAAAAATAAATTATCACTGATTATGTTTGCCACGATGATGCTTGTGGCTAGAAAATCTTTACAGCTACAATGAATCTATTTTTGCCACAGTTATGCTTGTGGCTAAACAAGATTTCTAGCCATAATTATTTTACTTTTGCCATGGTTTTGCTCGTGGCAATGTTGGGTTGATTGCCATGGGTTGCTATTACTTGCCACATGTATTTTATTCTTGCCACGAGTTTATCCGTGGCAAAATGATGTGATTAGCCACAGATGTTCCCGTGGTATAAGAACTCTTTTATGCCACGACCATTATTTTTCCATGGCAACTAGTTAGCCACGATCACTTGTGCCACGGAAGAATTTCTGTGGCTATGTAGTGAGCCACAGAAATTTTAAACTTGTGCCACGATTTTAACCGTGGCACAAGTGCCCATTTGTTGTAGTGTGTGTTTTCCTGGCCTATTCCAACATTCGAAAGGGATATAAATGCTTTCATCCACCTACAAACAAATACTATGTTTCCATGGATGTGGAGTTTTATAAAAAAGAGTCATATTTTTCTAGGGATGCGTCACTTATTCCTATTTAGGGGGAGATTAATAGTAAGGGAGAGGAACAATTATGGTTAGCAGAAAAGAGGTTTTGGCAGTATGATGAACAAAGTGGTGATGACAGGGTGACTGAATCTGAGGGAGAGAGGTCAGCTAGACTATTTCAATAGAAGTATTCTCATAGAAATGGGATATATCCTCCTCTCAATGATAATACCATGCCATTATATGACTCTTTAAAGATTGATTCTCATGTAAATCTCAAATTCCCTGAAAACCAAAACTCTTGTTTCGATCAATATGTTGTTCCGATTTCTTCTCATAATAATGATCAGGTTAAAAGATATCATACTCGTGAGAAAAAAAACCCAGATAGGTTTGGGTTCTCTAACTCTTCTAATATTGCCTATCTAATATCCAACTTTGTGTCATATCATCGCCTATCTCAAGAAAATCTAACTTTTACTCTCCAGTTATATTCAGATTCAATACCTAATAATTTTCAGGAAGCATTAGCATACCCAAAATGGAAGGCAACGATGGAATATGAAATGACAACGCTTCAGAAAAATGCTACTTGGGAGATGTCGAATCTGCCTCAAGAAAAACAAACTGTGGGATGTAGGTGGGTATTTACAGTGTAATGTATGTCAGATGGAACAGTAGAAAGGTACAAGGCCAAGTTAGTTGTCAAAGGTTATACACAAACCTATGGCATCGATTATCAAGAGACTTTTGCTCCAGTGGTAAAAATGAATATTGTTCGAGTTAACCTATCACTTGCAACCAACTTAGATTGGTCACTGAGGCAATTTGACGTAAAAAAAATGCATTTCTCCATAATGACTTGACTGAGGAAGTTTATATAGATCCTCCTCCATGATTTGATTTAGAAGCAGGCAAGGTGTGTAGGTTGAGAAAGACGTTGTATGGGCTAAAACAATCACCTAGAGCATGGTTTGGGAGATTAAGTTATACCATGAAGTATGAATTCAAACAAGGGGTAAATTATATCAATTGTACCTAAATTTTACTCTATGTCATATTTTGGTACTTGAATTACATTTTAAACTAAAGATATAACTCGTGACCGGATAATTTAATACTTTTACCTAAAAAGACCATCTCACCCTTTACTCGATTCCAAAAATACTTGTCTATCTCTGTCTTTTTATCTCTATGGTTTCTCTCTCTTCTGTTTCTCTCTCTGGTTACATGCCAATACTTGACTGAACTCGCCAGTGTTTTCATTTTCCGCTCTTGTAATCACTTGGTTAACGGAACTTCTTTTTGGAATCTTTAATAATTTTGCTGAACTTTCTATTGGAGTTAATAAAATCTCTTACAGCCAGGGGGGAATCCAGTATGGGGCACTAGGGGCAGTTGCCCCCACTGACATTTGTATTTTTTTTAAAACCCATGTATTAATTTTGAAGTTTTAGAGCTTTGTCCCCCTTCATCAATGGAGATTTAGAGTTTACTGGTTCTACAATTGAGGATGAAGAATGGTTTTAAATTTAATATTTTCTTTTTATTTTTTTAATTTTATTTTAAAGCAAAACGACGTCGTTTTATTTATTTAGAGCTGCGTCGTTTTATTTACAACAACAACAAAAAAAAGTAAATATTTAAATGTAAAACTAAATAGGTCCTAAAACTAAAAAGTAAATATTTTTTATGTGAGATTTGATAGTCAATTTTCAAAGCTTAAAGGAATTGGGGATCTTGGAAAAAGCTTAGTTGAGATAAGGAAGAGTGTTTTGTATCCTCTGATTTATTTACTTGTGTAGTTAGCTCTAATTTTACCAGTTGCAACTGCATCGGTGGAAAGAGTATTTTCGGCAATGAAATTGATAAAGGCACCACTGCGAAACAGTTTAGGGGGTGAACTTTTGAATGATTGTTTAGTTACATATGTTGAGAAAAATATATTTGCTAGCATTGATAATGAAAAAATTATTCAATGCTTTCAAAATATGAAGAAACATAGAGGACAATTACGAAGGATATTAAGTTGTGTAATTTATTTTAATATATTTTAATTGACATAATTTATTTGTATTGTTATTATTATTATTTTTTGATAAAAATTATTTTAGTTGTATTTTTTGCCTCCGTAGGAGAGAAATCCTAGATTCGCCCCTGCTTACAACCTGATTTTATGAGAAGCTCCATGCTAATATCTATGGCGGTTCTTCCACCCTCTACTGGTGGTCCTAAGGTCACTTTTAATGTAAACAGGCCTTTAAGTGAGAGAATCTTCAGTTTCAGGAGGGAAGCAATTTTGAAGACGAAAGCTAAAACTAATAACAAAAAAATGGATTGAAAATTCCGACATTGATTCTACCGTGGAATTAATGGGAAAGCAAAGTAACGATGCATTATCTTAATCTTAACAACGGAAATATGATGACCGCAATTCTTGAAACCTTGTTTAGAATCGCGGTGAAACCGCGGTAAATGGAGTTGGCAGGTGTTTCTACATTGCTTCGTGCTTTCTTTTATTTGTTTACACTAAACTGCGAAATTAAGGTAGATCTGAGAAATTAATCAAACTATAACAGAGGTTTAAGGGAAAGGGATTTTGCAGTGAATTTTGAAGTTTCAGAGAGAGAAAGGAAATGGGATGGAGAGAGAAAAAAAGGAAAAAAAAAAGAAACAAAAGAAAAATGAAGAAGAAGAAAGGGTGCTCCTTTTCCTGAGAATGAGGAGAGAGAGAGAGAGAGTGAGAATGGAAGAGAGAGAGAGAGAATTTAAAATGGTGTGAACTGATTATAATTCAGGTATCATTAGTGTAATTTACTTTTCAAACGAGCTCTCGACGATCATACTTTATTTTACCAAAGAAACATGAAAATACACCATACTTCTTGTTTATATTGATGACATGATTGTTATAGGTAATAATGATGAAATCGAGAAGCTTCAAAATTACTTGGCTAAGGAGTTTGATATGAAGGATCTCGGACCTTTAAAATATTTCTAGGTATAGAAGTATCTCGGTGAAACTAAAGGAAGAAGTTTTTCTCTCTCAACGGAAGTATGTTTTGGATCTTTTAGTTGAAACCGGATATTCCGCGTGCAAGTCAATAGATACTCCTATTGAAGTTAATCATGGGTTGTCCATATATCCAAATCATAGTTGTTAGAATCATACGAGTCGCGAGTCGACTCGTACGATTCGATTCATGAAGAATTCGAGTCGTATCTATGGTACGACTCGGAAGCTTCATGAATCAGACGAGTCACCACCGATTCGGTCGATTCACCGAGTCACCCGAGTCACCGAGTCACCCGATTCGGTCGATTTAGACCACCATTGAAAAAAAAAATCAATTTTAACAACTCAAAAATGTACAACAGAAGAAGTTTCGAAGAAGATGACTATTCACTTTACAAAAACAAAAACAAAACGTACAGAAGTTATGAAATACAATTAGTTTCAATTAGATGACTCTTCACTTTATCTTTTTCTACTCTCTATTTTCTATGTTCTGTCTGTTTCTATTTTTTTTTATAACTTGATGTAATTTCTATTTAGATATTAAAATTGCATTTTTGGACTAATATTTAAAGTTAAATATGGTTAATATTTTATTTTTTTATAGCATTTTGAATTTGATCTGAATCTTACGATTCACGAGTCCCGATTCACAAAATGAGATTTCGAGTCACGAGAATGTACCGGAGAATTGTGGGAAATTAATTTATTTAACTCACACTAGACCTGATTTGACATATGCAGTTAACGTTGTGAGCCAGTTTATGCATAATCTAAATGAGTGTCACAAGAATGCAGCAAATTGGATTTTAGCCTATCTCAAATCTTCTATAAAAAAAAAAAAGGTGTCATATATAGATTTTGATTTTGCCGGAGACAAAATAGACTGAAAATCTACTTCAGGTTGCTTATCATTTGCGGGAGGAAACTTGGTAACTTAGAAAAGCAAGAAACAGAATGTTGTAGCATTATCAAGTGTTGACGCAGAGTATCGTGCAATGCATCATGAAACAACCAAATTCACTTGGTTGAAGGTTCTTTTACAAGAACTTGTGTATGGACCAAGAAAACATATGGTCTTGTTCCACGACAATATGGCAGTTATAATGACTCATGCGGCCTGAAGTAGTCAATTCTATAAAATATTATCCAAATTGGACATGTGTAATATCTATACGTGCCTATAAATAAAGGGTTAGAAATTTTTTCTACCATTAGATGATATTTTGTCAAAAACAAAGTAAGCATAGAAGACACCTATATAAATATCCTTGAAAAGTTAATAGAAAGGTATTCGTCCTAATTATTTTCTACTGCTTTTTTTTTCATTTTTTAGACAATGGCCATGTTTGGGAATTAGCTGTTAGCTGATTACATTAGCTGATTTGACTAGCTGTCTGTGTAACCTGTATGGTAAAAATTAGCTGATTGATAATAGTGGTTTGTGTAAAAAAACAAATAAGGGCATTAATTTTGGCGCAGGAGAAGAGTGAGTCTATCTATTAGGGTTAAAGAAGTCCATTAATTTTAATATTCCAAAACGCTAATTGAAAAAGCTCCTTTTAAGAGCCTTTTCTAAATTAGCGTTTTCGTCCCAAAACTCTCTCCCAAACCTCTCTCCACCAAACACTCCAATCAGCAGTTTTAGTGGTCAAACCTCTAAAATTGGTCAAAACCGCTCTTTTTATCCCAAAACGCTCTTTACCAAACAATGCGAATAAAAGAACCTTGGTGGTTGGTTTTGCTGGCAAAAAGTGTTGTTGGGTAGGAAATGAAGGTAGGGTTGGTGGAGAAAGTTATACCATCCTGATTCCTGACTGCCCTGATGATGAATTCTCAACAGACCTTTACTTTTTTTTTTTTTTTTTGACAAGTCAACAGACCTTTACTAACTCTAGTGGTTTGTTGCTATTACATATCCACCTATGTAAGTAACAACAAAATGAAATCAACAAAACAACTCTTATTTAACATCTGACACTTCAAATGATCTTTCTGTTATCAAACTTTCTATACAGATGATGAGGTTCAGAGAGCATAATTATCATGTGTTTCATCTCACATATCAGACAGGCCCCATATAACTTGAAGGTACAGCATTCATAAAGAAAACTCATTCCTACTCCATATCCTCAATCAATCATTAATCTAACAGCTTGTCTCATTTACAAAATCCCACTCTTCCCTACAATATTCACTTTTTCTTTAACTGACCCCAGATTTATAGGAATTTCACTCTGCTGCTTTCAAATGTACACACATAATCAACTCATGACCATTGCTTCTCTCTCTCTCTCTCTCCCTCTCTCTTCTCCCTCTTTCAACAATCACACAAAGGTATTCCAAACACAAATGTCAGACAGGCTTCTCCCCAGGCAGGTACGAAGGAGTGCCACTTTCCGGTTGGCTTTTCTTTCGCTGGAACAAACTCAGATTAGACAAAAGAACTTTCTTAGAAACAGAAGAAGACTTCTCTTTCTCCAACTTCCTCACCTCTGTAACTTTCTGAGGAGCTGGGTTTTGCTTTTGAACCCTCACATGGTGTGGGGATGATTCAAATGACATTTCTCTTTCTGCTAAAACTCGTGTTCCAATTTCAGTTGCCCTCTTTTGCTCTCTTTCGCGCCACTTCCTAAGTTCTACCTCAACTGCCTTCTTGGCTGCTTCAGCCATCTCTGCCCTCTTTATAGCCTCCTGAGTTGCTGCCTTCATATCCTCAATCTCCTTCTGCATTGTCCCAAACCTCTTTAGAGCCTCATTCTCACTTGCCTTTACAGCTTCTACCTGAGCCATTGCAGCTGCCACTTTCATTTCTGCCAGCGTCTCAGACTCTTCGACTTTGCGGCTCAAAGCCTCGTACTCTTCTCTTGATATTGTGATGTTGGCACCAGATTCAGAAGTTGAAGCACGTGCAGCACTAGTTCTCTCGGACAATGTCTTGATTTGATCAAGTGCCCTTTCTTCTGCTGTTTTTGCTTCTTCTGCTTCTTCCAGAGCAGCCTTCAGCTTTTGTTCTGCTTCTTCAAGTGCAATACTGGTGGCTTCAGCTTCCTTCTTCAACTCCTCAGCTTTGCGCATCATTTCTTCAGCTTCTCGTCTCGCATTCTCTGCTTCTGATGATAGCAGTTGGAGCGTAGAGATAATTTCTTCAGAAGCACCTCTAGGTTTAGATTCATCGGCACGGGCTGCTTCAAGCTCAGCCTTGCTTTTGCGGAGTTTTACATGCAGGTTCCCAGCAATAGACTCAGTTTCTGCCTCCTTTTCTCTCAATTCAGAATGCTCTTTCTTCATATTCTCAAGCTCCAACTTGAGAGATTCCACTAAATTTCGCAAGGAGCTTTCCTCTTCTGCTACTTTCTGCAATGACTCCTTAGCACCATCTAGGTCTGAAGTGACAATTCTTACAGAATCCAAATCTGAAGCCCTTGCATTTTCCTTTTGCTTTTGCAGAGCATCTATCTCATTCATTGTTTCAGCCAGTTGCTTTTCAAGATTATGAGCAACTTCAGGATCAAACTCCTTCTTCAGTGAGAGCAATCTATTTGCTGATGCTTCCAGGGTAGCTTTATAGGATTGCTTCAGAACATCCTTTTCAGCAAATATTTTGGCTTGCTCTTGCTGTGCCTCAAGTGATGCAAGTTTCACTTGTCCAATTGATTCCTGCATAGATGAGATTTCCCTAGAAAGCTCACCAACTTTTTCCACATTTGCTTTGGCTGCATTTTCAGCTTCTGCAGCTTGATTGATGGCAGCAAGCTTTGCTTCCAGTGCTGCATCAGATTCCTGCCGAATCTTCCGCAGTTCTTGCTTTACAGTATCAAGTTCAGTAAATACAGTCATATATTGTTCCCTAGCAGATTCCAGATCCTTCTCTCTAGCACCATCAGGTCCAGCAGTCTCACCACTCTTTGTTTCTTCAATTTGCTTTGTCTTATCTTTTGCAGCTTCTGTAGCCCTAATTGCTGAATCTTTTGATTGGGTTACAGTACCAAGTTTCTGGGTCAGATCATCAACCGTTCTTTTAGCCTTTCCAAGTTCTTCAAGTGCTTGGGCCTTAGTGATTTCAGCATTGTTCAGTTGATCCTGTAGCTTGTTCAGCTCCTTCTGGGCCAGGTGAAGCTGTGATTCTTTAGCCAAAACTTTCTTCAATAATGAAACAAAAGGAGTTAATTATGCTAACAGAAAAGATACTAAATACTGAAAATGAGTGTTACAAACAAAGAAAGTATAGAGAGGTAATCGGAGAAGAAGTATTATATACACAATACTAAATCATAAAAGATACTTTGGCTCAGCATTTAGTCTCACAAAATTCACATGAATCCGTCAATAAGTAGAGATAAATTAGAATTCTGATATCAAAGAATTTGCATTTTTTGAGGATGAATATGAAGACAATAGGTGAAAATTTTACAGGTCATACTGACTATTGCGACAAATAACTCAAGAGTATAGTACTGATAAATCAAAGATTGAAAGAAACCTGAAATACTAGAAGTTGATTAACATTTGATTCATTCATAACAATCGTAACTTACGTAAAACTTGTAATATAATTGCAGTGAAATTTGGGACCACGGAGATTAAATGAAGCTTCAGTGCTTCACAAAGCTTATGGTGGATATTCAACATATCAATGAAGACTAGCGAACATAGTTATTAAAGGCGCAAGGCGCACTAAGGCACAAGGGGGGTCCTGGAGCCTTGGCACAAGGCGCAACTTAAGACGCGCGCCCGAGCGACTCGAGGCGCACAAAAAAAAAAAATCATAAATTCATAATACTAGTCACAAATAGTCTAATACCAACAATAAAACCATAAAATGCATGAGTTAAGTTCTAGTTAACTACTAAGGCATAATGTCTGCTGCTATATGTGTAGTAAAAACTTTCGATCTTTGTCTGTCTCTGTTTTTCTTTTATTTTCTGAACTTAAAAAACCTTAAAATGCCCTAACCCTAAAACACCCTCAAAACCCTAAAATACCCTCAACCCTAAAATACCCTAAATTACCCTAAGGTAGCCAAGGCGCGCGCCTTACTGACCAAGGCGCTAAGGCTGGAGCCTTAGCCGAGGCGCGCCTTTAATAACTATGCTAGCGAAATAACAAGCTCTCACGGTCTTATATATAAAAGAGTATCAAATACCTCAGCAGAATGAGGTCTTGCCTTCCTGATAGCTGGTTTTTCCCCTGACCCTGAGAAAGCACCTTCACCAAAGCGTGAAACAGCATCTTTTACAGATTGAAAAGGTGCACTGGTGTCAATTTCTCCCACCTCCACTTTAGGAGCATCAGTAGCATTTTGGCGTTCTTTTGCACCCATAACACTTTCTGTATTATTATTCAGGACCTCAAAATACCACCTGTTGAAACCAATTAAACACTACTCATTAATAATATGTAAGAAAGAAGGCAAGTGTATGGTTTAAGAACAACTTAAACTTACAATACATCTAACATTTTTGGGGAGAAAAAAGAACTACAACTCATAGATATTTTATTATATGTTAAAGAGCCACATACAGACCATGCAGCGAAACTCTTCATAAGAAGACAGAACTCATTGATCCTTAATTCATAAACATAATGTTACAGATGTTCCTTTCTAACTCCGTGATCAATCCATTATTCCACATGAACTTGAAATCAACGAAATTCTAGTGACTACCAAGTATAGCTGCGTGTGGCTAAAATTCCATATCTTAAATGCACCATCTTCAAAAGGCAAACCTCAATAACTTCAACACCAAAGTCCAATTTGGGCAAAACAGAACCACAAATCAAATCTAGCCTTCAGTTCACCACTGAACTTACCAATAAATCCTGTTAACTGATGCATGATAATGATACAAAATGCAAATGATGTATAATTTAGAAGATTTTATTATAATCAGATGTCATCACCTACTTGAAAATGACAGTTATTACTTGGGTGTATGCAACTCAGAACAAGCTTTTATCAACTTTACAAAATAGCAACCTGAACTTTTGTCGGAACAAGCTACTGAATATGTATTTAACAAGAATAGTGACTAGTTTCTAAAGCATATAAGGCATCTAAACACTAGGTCGTCCCTCTACCAGCACCATCAATTCTGAAGCCCCACTTGTCCAAATTCAGAAATAGTTAATGTTAAATCTATCAAGCTCTTAAACCATGCTATGTTCCACAGATCACCAAACACCTTTCTTCTCATTTATACTGAAATACAAATCTTAACATTTTCCGTCTCTAGTGTATTTTCGCATACAAACAAAATATTTCTTACAAGAAGCTATAAACATCAAACACCCCATAATTCACTGGGGTCTCATGGCATGCTTCAAGGCTCCTCAAAAGCATGTATCAATGGGGAGTTTGAACTCCACACCCACATCTAACCAAATTATAATTCATCAATGTTCGGTTTCTCACTAGCCAAACACATTATACTTCTGCAAATTCTTAATAATCAGTACAAAAATACTTTATTATCACAAATGGTTCACAAATTCACGTTGAAACCTATTTCGAAAGTTTTTAATTTCAAAGAAACCTTATTCAAAAGTGATTAATATTTACAATATATAGCATAATTAACAGGTCAAATTAGAAAAACAAACAAAGCAAAAAGCAACCGCAAACAAGGGAAAGAAATTTCCCCTTAAAAGATTTTCTTTACAAAATTATGAGAAAAAAAAAATGTACTGGAGATGTCGAAGCTTGAAAATTACAGAAAGAACGAAATGAAGAGGGAACAACAAAAATGACTTACCAAAACGAGAATAAACCCTAATAAGGCTCCAGAAATAAACGAGACGACAAGACCAAAATAAACAATCTTGACATGATCAGTCAATTTCGAAACCAGAAACGAGGCTTGATCACCTTGTTCTTGATCTCAGAATAAAGTCAAAAACCCTTTGAATTTTTTGAGACAGAGCAAAACCCAGCGAGGAAAATAAACTAGGGACGAGAGACTCCAAGAAAATTCGGCAATGATTTTCTCATAAAAGAAAGTTGTTTCTTAAATGATCGGCAAGTTGTGAATCAAAACGCCAAAAAGAATGCAGCTTTTTGGATCGAAATGATACCAGTATAAATGTTGAGAGAGAAATAGATTCAAAACTTACAAAGACAAATTTTATATCAAGTAGGGAGACAGAAAAAGATAGAGAGAGAGAAGGCGTGAATAGGATAGGTTGCTTTCTCGATATCGCTGTTCATGATGTGGATTTTCCTATAAAATGGAAGGGGTAATTCTGTCTTTTACCTACAACATGTCGAAACATCAGCAAATCGGTTTTTTTTTTAATAGTGAGCAAATCGGTTTAAATACACCACGATCCTTCAAGTATGAAAAAATGGACTTAAAAATTTAAACATTAAAATTAGTTTTTTTAATTAAAATTAGAGGAAAATATAAAAATAAATTTGATGACTTGATCAACATAGTTTACGTGGTTTAAAAGTTGATAAATAAATATTTTAAAATTGATTTTGTTAAACATAAATCAAATTGATTAACGATGTTAAAAAAAATGTTAGTTAAAGTTAAAAATCAAAATGTTTAAAGTGTTATTTAGTTCTTAAGAGAATCTCAAAGAAATTTCTATTGCACTAAAACGTATCATCTCTAACAATACTTTTTATATTCACTCTTTATTTATTATTTTATTATTAAAATTATTAATTGTTGTTATATTTACCAATAGTGTGAGGAGAGATACTCTTCAATAATAAATTATTAATAAAAAATGAATTAAGAGGCATTTAGAGGCTCTTAGTGATTTGATGAACCACTAAGAGGCTGTTAGAGTTGATTTTTCATTCTTCCTCCTCAAATTTTAACTTAAGAGCCAACTTAAGAGACTGTTGGAAATACTTTAACATATTCAAAATTTTATCAGACCTATTATTTAGTTATATTTAGTCCATAAATTATCTCAATTTGTGTAATTTCACGCAATTTGGATGAAGACTTAAGAAAACTAATATATGGTGATATTTTGACACATTGACTTGATACATCGCACGTCTTAAAATTTATTTGTCACATTATTTTTCTTATTTAAAAATAATTAATTAGATTAAAAAAAATACCTAAATTAAATTTATCAAGTCAAAATGTCAAAATATTATTATGTATCAATATGATAATATTTTTATTAAGTGTCGAACCAGAAAACCAAACAATGGTCACATATATATTTTTATTTTTATTTTTTATTTTTTTTTAATTTACTTTTTATTTATTTTTCTATCCAATTACTACCTTACTACTCCTTTATCTATATTTATACTTAAAATTCTCTCTCCTCTCCTCAAGCTCTGTCTCCTCAATACTCATAATAAGTTAGAAGTCATTGTTAATTTATTACCAATAAGACCCTTGAAAACTGCAAACAACATCAGTTAAAAAAAACTACAAACAAACGACATAATGAATCTGTTAAAAAATGGCTAATTATAAATCTAACCCAATTAAGAGGGGCATTTTACATATCTAACCCACTTTGCTTTCATCTTACCAAATTAGACACTTTCAACCATTTTGGACAAAATTACCCATAGTTCTATTCAATCATCGATCTACTTCTTCTTCTTCTTCTTCTTCTTCTTCTTCTTCTTCTTCTTCTTCGTTTCCACTTCTTCTTCGGTTCATCTTCTTCAATTTCTGATACCAATCATTATCGATTTTTGAGATTATTGACGTATTATGTTCAATTTCCCATAGAAATTGTATGTTTTTAGCTTATACGCTTGCTTTTCTCGTTGGTCTTGCTCCTTTCTTCATCTGTAATGGTATCGTTTCAATTTCCTCTATTTTCCACAATTTTCCTCCATTGTTGTCGCATTTGTGACGAAATTTGTCGCATTTCGTCACAAATGCGACAAGAGTTGTCGCATTCGTCGCAAATGCGACAGATTGTCGCTTTTGTGAAGAAGCGGAAGAAGAAGAAGAAGAAGAAGAAAAAGAAGTAGATCGATGATTGAATAGAACTAAGGGTAATTTTGTCCAAAATGGTTGAAAATGTCTAATTTGGTAAGATGGAAGCAAAGTGAGTTAGATATATAAAAGGCCCCTTTTAATTGGGCTAGATTAGTAATTAGCCCAAAAAAAACTACTAATGAAGATTATTTTTTAAAGTCTAAAAAATGGGAAAATTACAAAACTGGATTAAATAGGAGGCTCATTTACATATTTAGACCAATTACCCAATATATTACTTATCTAGACTGTATTTTTTACTTTCCCAAAATACCCTTCATATATATATATATAACACTTAGAAATTTCTTAGTCTTTCTTCTTTCTCCCTTCCGTCTAACTTCACAAATTTCGCAATATACGAAGTCTGTGAAGGTAAGAATACTTAAGGACATAAAATTTACTTCGCATATTTCGCAATATGCGAAGCCTGCGAAGGTAATACTAATTCGCATAATGACTTTGACTTTGTAGATTTCGCAATATGCGAAGTAAAAGTCATGTTCTAAAGCAGTATTATCTTCGCAGCCTTCGCAAATTTCGAAATATGCGAAGTGGTATATAACATTCAAATCATAACAACAAGATTGCAACAATAATTCTAACATTAAAATCATAATAATTATCAAAATTTACAATAAGATTGCAACAAAAACAACATTATCAAAATTTACAATAAGATTGCAATAATAATTCAAACTCTAAACCCTAAATCGAGAAGCAGAAGGAATTAGAAGTAAGAAAAATCAGCAGAATAAACGTCCTTTTGGGATGAGAAATGGAACCTAAAAAGCGGCGGCGTCATACAGAATCAATGGCCTTTGATTTGAGACGATAATGGTGATTTTTCTTTTCTTTTCAAGAAAGAATCCAAGAAAAATCAGGCAGCTTCACCATCCCAATTACCCTCAATGTGATCGATGCTTTTGTATTCAAGCTAAATGGGTACTTGAATTTGATGTTGTGTATTCAACCACCTTCACAAAAATTAAGCCGTGTTAGCAAGCTTAGGAAGAGAAATTTAACAAGAATGACGATTTTACTTCGTAAAAAACGATAATGCGAAGTCTGCGAAGAGAAAATTAACCCAAACAGACGATTTTACTTCGCAGAAAATGATTATGCGAAGTATGCGAAGAGAAAAAATCATGATAGACTTGATGATTTTCTCTTCGCAGACTTCGCATAATTGTTTTCTGTAAAATCAAAACATCATTTTCAGCCTATTTTTTCCTCGCAGACTTCGCAAAACTCATTTCGCGAAATAATTTTCTGGAAAAAGATGAAGATTAAACAATAGATATTTACATTATTTCCACCTTTTACCATTGAAATCGACAATAATTACCATGTGATAGACGTAGAAAAATACGCAGAACAACGTCGAATAACTATGCCTTCGATTCGCACAAGAAGAAAGAAACCAAGAGACGAAAAGAAACAGGAAGATGAAGAACCATGGCTTAATTTTCTAGAAACAGGAAGATGAAGAATCAAAAGATAAAGAGATGAAGAAGAGAGAGACATGATGATGAAGAAATTGGAGCAGATTTCGCAATATAAAGGAAGGGAGAAAGATAAAAGGTCTCCGGAAGGGGAAGGGGAATGGGAAACCGTAAATAGGAAGGGGAAGATGAAAGGTCTGGGGTATTTTGTGAAAGTCACAATAATATAGTCTAGATATGTAGTAGGTTGGGTAAGTGGTCTAAATATGTAAATGGGTCTCCCTTTTCACCCAATTTTGTAATTTTCCCCTAAATTTTTTATTTTGATTAAATATAAATACCCTTTTGTATTTGAGTATATACTTAGTAGACGTCTAACCTTCTCTCCTCCTCCCCACCCACCCCCATGTATTGTTATTGGGTTCATTATGTTCTCATGGTCACCATTTCCTACTTTGATCTTCGTGATTTTTTAAGGATGAGATCTTACAATACCGTGCAATTTTGGGTTTCGATTATGAACGGGACGAACATCCGCTTGCAAAGAGTAATGAGAGTCGCCACTCGGTTTTTGCCACTATATACCAAGAAATAATTGGTACAACAGACACTGTAATGGGACTATCCTTCAGAGAAAAAGTTCGTGGACTGTTATATCTATTTTATCATAATTCAGAATATCTTAAATATCTCTTAATCAGTTCATTTCATGAAATTCTACTTCACTTTTAACACTAAATAATTACTACGATGCTAACACAATAGATTAATAGTGGTTATTATTTTAAGAAATCATGATTTTTCGATTCTCATGTTCATTCAAACAAGCTGCAATCATGACAGGGCGATGTATCAATGAATGATGCCAACTAAGAAAATACGATGAATGAAATAGAATATAACTTTGAATAACGAATAAATGATGTGATGACTAGCGGAGAATTTCCGATTAGCTTCCATCCCTGTGGGGGCGTCGTTGGGTTCGACGGGGGAAGCTCTGATGCCAAAGTCAGTATAGAATAAGGAGGAATAAACTGAATTGACAAAGTAGGGTTACTAAGATTGTGTGAATGTGTACCTTGATAGCTTGAGATGCAAGCTATATATAGTCATAAAATTGTAACCTTTAGTAACTAGAAAGTCTCCATTAATGCTCCATAAATGGCGGTTACTGGTTTCCTTTAATTATGTCCGTTAGCTCATTAATAGCTCATTAATTGCCTTTATTTGAGGAATCGGCTCAGCTGCTCAACTGGCGAATCGAAGGGTGATGGCGAATCTAACGTAGGTGTGACTACGGATCTCGCGTGGCGGAGCTTCGGTGATCCGCCCATCGGATGTCGTTGCTTGATACGCCATGGCCTTCTTTGTCCGGTTCAATACGCGATCGTTTGGATAAATATCTCCTTTGATCCCTCGGATAATATCTCAATGTTATCATGATGTAAGACCTTTCATTGAGGAAATAGTAAAATGATATTTGTAATCAATTGTAAGAACATGTTCAAAAGGCATTGAACAAGTAGCTTTGGGAAAACTATTGTAGGAAATATAGTATTTATACAATTACCCCCATATTCTGTGGAATATTCTAGAACCTTACTTCATTCAGGGAATGATATAGTGGACTAGATAATTACTGATAAAATACCATTAATTTTGGTGAAAATCTCGAAAGATTATGACGATTACCTAAGTACCCTCGAAGTATATTTCAATGAAAAAAATATCGAATTTGATATTCTTGGGATCCTCGAGACTATAAATAGGTCTTTCATCGATAAAATTTTGTTTCGATTGAAATGAAAGACTAGTGAAAACTTAGAATATGATGAAAATTACCTAGATATCTTCAAATTGAATTCCAAATTGAAGAAGATTGATTTAAATATTCTTAGAATTGTTAAGAATGTAAATGAGACTTTGATGACTAGTGGAGAATTTCCGATTAGCTTTCGTCCCTGTGGGGGCGTCGTTGGGTTCGACGGGGGGAAGCTCCGATGCCAAAGTCAGTATAGAATAAGGAGGAATAAACTGAATTGACAAAGTAGGGTTACTAAGATTGTGTGAATGTGTACATTGATAGCTTGAGATGCAAGCTATATATAGTCATGAAATTGTAACCTTTAGTAACTAGAAAGTCTCCATTAATGCTCCATAAATGGCGGTTACTGGTTTCCTTTAAGTATGTCCGTTAGCTCATTAATAGCTCATTAATTGCCTTTATTTGAGGAATCGGCTCAGCTGCTCAACTGGCGAATCGAAGGGTGATGGCGAATCTAACGTAGGTGTGACTACGGATCTCGCGTGGCGGAGCTTCGGTGATCCGCCCATCGGATGTCGTTGCTTGATATGCCATGGCCTTCTTTGTCCGGTTCAATACGCGGTCGTTTGGATAAATATCTCCTTTGATCCCTCGAATAATATCTCAATGTTATCATGATGTAAGACCTTTCATTGAGGAAATAGTAAAATGATATTTGTAATCAATTGTAAGAACATGTTCAAAAGGCATTGAACAAGTAGCTTTGGGAAAACTATTGTAGGAAATATAGTATTTATACAATTACCCCCATATTCTGTGGAATATTCTAGAACCTTACTTCATTCGGGGAATGATATAGTGGACTAGATAATTACTGATAAAATACCATTAATTTTGGTGAAAATCTCGAAAGATTATGACGATTACCTAAGTACCCTCGAAGTATATTTCAATGAAAAGAATATCGAATTTGATATTCTTGGGATCCTCGAGACTATAAATAGGTCTTTCATCGATAAAATTTTGTTTCGATTGAAATGAAAGACTAATGAAAACTTAGAATATGATGAAAATTACCTAGATATCTTCAAATTGAATTCCAAATTGAAGAAGATTGATTTAAATATTCTTAGAATTGTTAAGAATGTAAATGAGACTTTGATGACTAGTGGAGAATTTCCGATTAGCTTCCGTCCCTGTGGGGGCGTCGTTGGGTTCGACGGGGGGAAGCTCCGATGCCAAAGTCAGTATAGAATAAGGAGGAATAAACTGAATTGACAAAGTAGGGTTACTAAGATTGTGTGAATGTGTACCTTGATAGCTTGAGATGCAAGCTATATATAGTCATGAAATTGTAACCTTTAGTAACTAGAAAGTCTCCATTAATGCTCCATAAATGGCGATTACTGGTTTCCTTTAAGTATGTCCATTAGCTCATTAATAGCTCATTAATTGCCTTTATTTAAGGAATCGGCTCAGCTGCTCAACTGGCGAATCGAAGGGTGATGGTGAATCTAACGTAGGTGTGACTACGGATCTCGCGTGGCGGAGCTTCGGTGATCCGCCCATTGGATGTCGTTGCTTGATACGCCATGGCCTTCTTTGTCCGGTTCAATACGCGGTCGTTTGGGTAAATATCTCCTTTGATCCCTCGGATAATATCTCAATATTATCAAAAGCCCCCCCTAAAGTTCCTTTAAAGTCCTTTAAGGCTTTTGAGCTTTTTTCATGCGCCGCCATGATGATTCACATTGATGGCCCCTCTGTCCAATACCAGTCGCGCCCTTGTAGAGATACGCAAGAAACAGAAGGAGGAAGAGGCTCGAAAGAAGGGGCGGATAGCGGATCCCCGTAAGAGTGCTGAGAAACGACCTGCTGTCGATTTGGTTGATCCTCCTCTCCCAAAGAATAAGAAGTCTGTGTCTAACAGTGGAGGGAAGCTATTGGCGGATGCCATAAGAGCCGAGAAACCAATAGCGAGGCTTGAAGAGGTGCGTCTATTTTATTATTTGCTTCTTCTTTTACTTGGATCTTATTTTCTGCTTTGTAATGTTTGCATAGTTGGTGAAGCCGGACCTAGGAGGTTACTGGTCCGCCAAATATGGTGATAGAGGATCTCTAAGGAATGAATCTGTCATAAATGATCTGGATGAAGCTCTTGGTCGGCTAGGGGAGGTGCGGGAGAGCCAGAATAAGATCTCGGGATCAGCCCATGTCCAGATGGGAAAAATAGAGCTTCTTACGGTAAGTTTCTTCTATCTCTTTTTGCATTTTTGGATGAAATAGTGATCTTCTTGAGGAAGAGTTTGCGGTTATTCCTTTGCTTGAATTGGCTTTTGCCTTGATAGGTATACACCCATATGCGTGCTATGGAAGCGGATCTCCTTCAAGGAGTAGCGGATAAGGCAACCATAGAAAGGTTGGAGAAGGAGGTCGTTGTTGCCAATGCGAACGCTGCTTCTGCTGTTGCCCTGAATGAGAGTAAGGATGCTGAGATCCTTAGATTGAAGGAGAAGATAGATGCGGATGTTGAAGCGCATAAGACTGCCTTACTCGACACGGAGATCCTGGCAGGGGAACGGGCTTACTATTATGGCGAGTGGATTATGGCGTATGTTCAACTTGCTCATCCTGAGATTGATTTTACTGATCCGGAGTACGTGGTTCCTGACGTGGAGGTTTGCCTTAAGTATCACAAAATTCCAAACGTCAAGGATTACATCCGTGATCACATTCGCAAAGTGATGAATGGATCCGCCGAAGAGAGTAAACCCCTTGTCGACCTTGAACCAGAGGACCTTACTGAAGTGTCTCAGAAGGCGGGTGATAAGAGTGAGGAGCTGATAACTGATTGTACCATTCCTCGGGAGGGTATTATTTCTGTAGAGAAGGAAGCCCCACTGGAGGGCGCATCTGGTGTAAAAGATGCTAAGCAGGATGCTCCTTTAGATGTTTAGTTTTTTTGTAAAACTAAGTACAATTTTTAATCCTTACTATAACCATTTACTTTACGCTTTACCTTTTTCAACAAGTAAATCTATAGGTTTTAGGATTGAGTTGAAGTAGGTGGCCAGCCATACCTCAGAGTGTGAGCCTTTGTAAAGGCTTGGAGCTTTTATTCCTTTAGAGGAAGTTAAGCTGCCTTAGGCGATCGATTGGCTTCCTATCTTTGAGGTGAATCGATCCGCCACTGGGACTTTGGACTCTTTTTTGGAAAGAGTGTAAGAGAGTGTAAAGATCTCACGTTTGAGAAATGTTTTAACTCTATCTCTGACGGAGATCAATTTGTTTCCTATCTTTGAGGTAGATAGATCCGCCGTTGAGATTGTTCTCCTATCTTTGAGGAGAAAGCATTATCCTATGCGTGTGGGAATGCGTTTGTTGGCCCCCCTTCTTTTTTAATCTGGAATATTTATATTGCTACAAGAAAATACTTAAAAAAGAATTGATAGGACAAAAGTTGCTTTTTATTGAATGGCGATGCGCCTTATTACAGCAAGTAGGTCTTACATGTGAGCCTCATTAAAACCTTTGATAAGAAAAACCTCATGGGATAAAAACTTATCAAAGGAAAAAGAGTACTCAAGACCGTGATTACATTCTATTTTCCGGTGAAATATTTGCGGAGGTTTTGGATGTTCCATGTACGCGACAGCGTATTTCCCTCCATGTCTTGGATTTTAAATGTGGCGAATCCAATCTTGGTGACTATTCGGTACGGACCTGTCCAGGTGATCCCCAGCTTTCCTTTCCCTTCCGTAGATTGGATTTTGTCTGCTTTTTGGAGCATAAGATCTCCCACATTCAGATTGACGAGCTTTGCATTTTTGTCATAATAAGCCGTGATCCGCTGTTTGTAGGCTGCCATGCGTACATATGCCTTTTCCCGCTTTTCCTCCACTTGATCAAGACTTTCTTTCAACCTTTGGCTGTTTTCGTCCTCGCAATAGAATGCAACTCTGTCACTTGGGACCTGTATTTCAACTGGGATTACAGCTTCCACACCGTGAGAAAGGGCGAATGGTGTCTCGCCCGTGGCTATTCTAGGAGTAGTGCGATACGCCCATAGGACGCTCATTAACTGATCCACCCACTTTTTGTCATGCTCCCCCAACCTTTTCTTTATTCCTTTAACGATCGTCTGATTTGTAACTTCGGTCATGCCGTTAGATTGAGGATAATAAACGGAGGCGAATCTGTTCTGAATGCCCAATTTTTCACATAAAGTTTTGAACTCTCCACAGTTGAATTGCGTTCCATTGTCAGTGATAATCGTGTGGGGAACTCCATACCTTCCTACGATGTTATCCTTGACGAACTCCACCATTCGTTCAGCATTGATAGAGGAGACAGCTTCAGCCTCTACCCATTTGGTAAAATGATCCACAACCACTACCACATACTTCCTCTGTCTTTTGGTAAGAGGAAAGGGTCCAACGATATCAATTCCCCAGACTGCAAAGGGTCGACCTTCAATAATGGGCCTTTGGAGGTGTTTAGCTGTGTGTGATTCATTTGCATGAATCTGACAATTATGGCAAGACTCCACTAACTTTTGAGCATCAAGTTCCGCCGTGGGCCAATAAAATCCTGCTAACCTGGATTTCTTCAAAATGGAGGCAGATGCCTCATGGGCTCCACATGTGCCTTCGTGCAACTCTTTGAGGATCTGTTGTCCCTCTTCCGGCACGATGCATTTCAGCTAGGGATGGCTAAAAGACTTTCTGTATAGGCAATCATTTATCACGGAGAAATAGGCCGCCTTCCTTACTATCCGCCAAGCTTCTTCCTTGTCCAAAGGCAAAGTTCCATCTATCAGATACTGGCGGATTGGTGATCTCCAATCACTTTCCACAGACACGAGTAAGGATACCATCTTTGAGGCGAATGCCAGTGCTGTCTTGACCTCAAACGGGCACTGTAGATCCGCCCAATGCTCCTTGCTTGAAGCCATTTTGGCTAGGTGATCGGCCTCTATGTTAGATCCTCGGGGCACATGGATCAGTTCCCACTTGGTTGCTTTGGCTTCAAGGTGGTTCAACAATTTCTTAACCTCTTCAACATATTTGGCTAGAATGTCATCTTTTACCTCAAAATTCTTGATCACCTGGTTGACCATTAATTTGGAATCACTGTAGATTACGATCCGTTCGGGAGTGATTTCCTTTAACAGGCGCGGTCCTAATATCAAGGCTTCGTACTCCGCGGCATTGTTGGTTGCGAGGAAGTCCAATTTTGCAGCGTAATGCAGTTTTATATATTGGGGACCTTTGATCACGATGCCAATACCTGCGCCTTCTGCCGATGAAGCCCCATCTGTATACATCGTCCATTCCTCAACTTTAGATTTGGGGAGATTCATTCCCTCTTCAGTGAATTCATTCACAAAGTCTGCCAAGACTTGACTTTTTAGGGCTGATCGACTTTCATAACGAACATCAAATTCTCCTAGGTGGATTGCCCATTCCATCAATCTCCCCGAAGTTTCTGGCTTTTGCAATACTTTCCTCATTGGTATGCTTGTGCGAACTATGACAGTATGAGCCTGAAAGTAGGGCCTGAGGCGTATTGAAGTGGTGACAACAGCCAGTGCCATTTTATCCAGCTTGGAATAGCGGGTTTCGGCATCTTTTAATACTTTGCTCACGTAATAAATTGGATACTGCTGGCCATCCTCTTCCCTTATCATGACCATGCAAATGGCTTTATCTGTAACTGAGACATACATGTAGAGATTTTCACCTTTCAAGGGTCGACTCATCAGGGGCGGTTTCGTGAGAAACCGTTTGATCCCTTCGAAGGCTTTTTTACAATCTTCGTTCCATTCAAACGCCTTTTGCTTCTTGATCACTTCATAAAAGGGTTGGCATCTACGAGCTGAACATGAGATATGTTGGTCCCTTATAACGTAACAAGTTAGTTCCAAGGGGGGATAGGAACTATTTAAAATTTAAGTACGTTAAGGCTGACTTCTTTTCTTTAAAAAGGGATTACACAACGCACTGAGTGAATAAGACACTAGCTTAGTCAACTGATGACTAAGTCAGCTTCTTTCGTTGAGTCAGGAGATAGCACTTTGAGTCTATTCCTGAACTCAGATACTCAATGCACACAACTCAGCGTGACCTCTTTACTTGGTCAGTTTTGTTTAAGCAAGCAATATATATATTAAGGAGTTTAAGGTTAGAAAGATATTACTCAGCAGATTTATCCAGGTTCGGCCTCTGAGCATACGTCCTGTCCCCGGAACACGTTCCGAGATTTCGAATTCTCTACTGAGCTCTTTAACGGTAGAGCATCAAACCTTTTACAACTTAGAAGCTGAGTATAACAAGAGTACCTTCCTCTATACCTCTACTCACTCCTAAACTCTCGCTGAGTACTATAACCGAGTACTCAGCCTCTCCTTTCTAATCTTTAGAAATGATCACGATTTGTCCTAAACAACAATTGCTAAGACACTTTAGATGATTGAATAATCACTCTAGACTTTTACACGAAAGATATAGAACTTGGTGTAAGAATTTGCTTTGCTTTTTCTTGCAGAACTTTTCGTAGAATTTTGGTCAGCGTAATGGCTTGATAAAAGTTCTGTGTTTTTAATGAAGCAACTGAAGGGCTCTATTTATAGAGACATCTGAGACATCGGTCATTTCGAATTTCAAAATAACCGTTGGAGGGAAACGGCTTCCTGTCGTTATCACTCAGTTTTGCTCAGAGCTCTCGGCCAATCAGATTTGAGTATCTTCTGTCTTCGGTCAGTGTTGAGCAGCTTTTAGACAGCGTTCTGTGTCTTCTGAACTTTACCCAAAGTGGAAATACTTTGTCTGGAAGTTGTTCTAGCTCAGCTGCAGTCTTGTACTCTTTGTCGATTCAACTCAGCGGATTCACTCCGAAGTTGTTCAACGAAGGTCTTCTAGATCCTTCTCTTGCTGAGTTGCGTTTTGATCATAACGACAGCGTTTTGCACACGCGGGCTGAGTTGTCTTGATCTGTTTGACTTAGGCTTTAACTTCCGTATTGGGCTTCGGCCTTTTATTCTTTATGTCTTATAAATAATTTTAACTCAACATTGAACAAACACATTAGTATAATAAATCAAAGCATTTAAACTTAGTGTGTTTAGAATATATTTGATTTTACTTAAATAATTTTGTCAAATCAAAATCATGTGGAAAGGTGTTTCAACAAACTCCCCCATTTTGATGTTGGCAAAACTATTCAGCGAGGAACTCAGTGTTGAGCTCCCCCATGATAGTTGACCTATTATTACTTAGCAAACTCCCCCGTCAGGGTTGAGCTACTGACTTAGTTTTAACTCTAAACATTTTAAGGTTTAATCGAGTAAGTCTAAGGTCAGTTTTCAGATATAGGTCAGCTCATGGAACATATTCTATTTTACTCAATATTAAGCGGAAGGTGTAACATTCAGATAGCACTGAGTAATCATTTTGTTCAATGGGTCTTATGAGACAGTGTTTTATAAACATACAAGACAATGTCAAACATATGATCAGCATGGGATACAATCAACAAGTATTATAGACAGTAAACACAGTTGATGTAATTGAAGATACATAATAACATAATACTCAGCATCATATGAAATAACTCAAGTTAGGATAAAAGATGCAAGTATTGTATTAAAGTAAAGTAGTCAGCATACATAGCAAAAGATGAGCATAAAAGAATATAGGACTACAGATTAATAGGACTACAGACTAAGTCAAAAGCTAAGCCTAGCCTATTTATACTTCTTTTTCTTTTGCTTGGACTGACTGCTTCTAGGAGCCTCCTGCTGAGTTCTAGCTTGTTCTTTCTCCCCCGTTTTGTTAGCATCAGGAGGAGCAGGAATTCTAAAAGAGTCGGTTAAGACATCGGCGGTTAGCACGGCGGACAACTCCTTAAGTTTGTCGGCACTTTCATTAATGCCGTCAAAGACAATAACGCCTTCATTCAAGACCTCTTTGGATATGCCGATTTCAGCAGCGCTGAGCAGGCTCAGTATGTAAGCTTGTGACTTACCTACCCAAGTAATGGAATTTGTCAATGCAGCAAAAACTTGATGAAAGGTCTTCAGCAAGGCTGTGTCATAATATTGACGCTGGATATTATTGTGAAGCACATGGGTGAAGATCCTTTGGGAGTTGACCAATATCTCATTTTGCTTCATTTGGTCAGTGTCCATCTCTTGTTTATTTAAGTTCAGCAGACGAACTGCTTCGCTTATTTGCTCCACTGAGCATTGAAAGTAGGAGGCCAGCTGATTGTTGGTCTTGATTTGCTCAGTGTGAAGCTGGGCGAAGAGCATCTTAACTTCATCAGAAGTTGCATAATGAGTGTTCGCAGCTGACAAGGTCTGGAATTGGCCTTGAAGAGTGTTAAGATGTTGAACCGTTGTCATTTGGAGCTCAGCCAGCTTTGTTATTGAGTCCTGCTTGGGCTGATGTGATTGGATTGAGATCATATCACTTAGCAAATCCTTCAGTCCTTTTACCTCATTTAAGAGCTGAGTGACTTAGGACAGCTGAGTTGATGCATTGTTACTAGACCCAGCAGTAGGTTCAGTAGATTGATGAATGTCCTTAATTAATGACTGCACCGAGTTGATGAGTTTTCTACCAGTCTCGGTGGCATGCAGATAGTTTAGGGATTCATCATCATGTTGCCTAGTTTCCTCAGTATGACCAGTTTGTGGAGGAGTCAGAGTTATGACAGGGTCAGTGACTGGAAGTGTGTTTTCAGGCTGTACTTAGTTTTCTGGAAGAGAGGATTGATCGGCTGTAGTGATGGTCGGTGAAGTAGTAATCCTAATGCTGTCAGTGATTATTGGTGCAGGAATATTCTGAGTCAGCACAGTGATTGGAGAAGCAGTATTGACGAGAACTTGCTCGATTTGGCTCGTTGAGTTAGCGGAAGCATTTAAGTCGGCTTGTTCCTTTTGTGAAGAAACAGAGGCTTGCTTTTCAAGAGAAGCTTGTTGAGAAGAAGGTGTTTGCTTATAAAAAACTTGAACTTAAGAGAAGAAGGATCTTTAGTCGGCTTTTGAACAGGAAGGTCAATGACAGGTTTCTGACTTGCCTTTACTAATCTTCTTCTGCGAGGAGGAGTGTCAGCTTGGATAGACTCTCCTGAGTGAGAAGGAGAAGTCTCTTCTTGATCAGCATTAAGCTGATTAGCTTGTACTTGTACTTTATCTGCAGCCAACTCAGTGTTAGTTGGGTCAGCAGCTTCCTCTTCACTCGCTGTTTCAGTGTCATCTTGACCACTGTCTTCTTCTTCTTCTTCCTCAGCATCCTGATCTTCGTGATCTAGTTCCTCTTCCATTTAAGTGATGAAGTGATCATCCAGTTCCACATCATCTTCTTGATGCTCAGCTTCGGTTCCCAGACACTGTGTGAAGTGAGAATCACCAGGAACAATGATGTCAGTAGGGATAGCATCAATAGGGGTCAGCTCAAAAGACTTCTGCTTCTTTTGAGGTTGCTCATCAGCATCTGTTCTTTCCTCTATTTCAGGCTCATCTTGCCTGCTTCTCTTCTCGACTGACTTAGGTCTCTCCTGACCTTTTTGAGAAGCTGACTTTAGCTTCTTGGTCTGAGGCTCAGCCTTCTTTGAAGGAGTCCCAACAGCTTTCCTTTTTCGGGCAGCTGGAGCCTTTGTCCTTTTGCCCTTCTTTGGGACAGTTGTCTCCTCATCAGCATTTTTGCCTTTCTTAATTGGTTGGTCATACTTCAAGGCACGCAGCGAAGCAGTTGTGATCTCAGAGCCTTGGGCCTCAGTTTCCTCGAAGAGATCAATTTGATGGTCTTTGAGGATTCTGGTTATGAGTGAGCCCAGCCTTAAAGTTCTAGTGCTCCTCTGGAAGCCGGCTATTAAGAAAACTGGCATGTTGATGGGCTTGTAGGTCAGCATATGCCATATGAAGCATTGCTCGAAATTTGTCGCTGAGCTGGTGCAATTAATCTTGGGGTAGATGTAATTGGTCAGTAGATAGTGTGCCATCTTTTGGTGCTGGCCCATTGATGAACTTGAGATTTCTCCAGAATGGCCAGCGGGCTTGCAGAAGGTGGCAACGTACCCAGTTCCTTCATGATCACCCTTCCTTCTCAGCTTTGTTCCCTCATTCTTCAATTTCAGCAAATTGGCAAGATAGGTAGGGTTGATAAAGATTGTCTTCTCCTTTACCACGGTTACCAGATAGTCCTGGTTGTCATCAGCAACCCGCAGATTGTGATAAAATTCCCTTACTAGGTCAGGGTAAGTGGGATCTCTAATGGAGAACAGCTCGGTCCAGCCATTCTTCGATATCCATTCATAGAATGGTTGCTCGGTTGTTACGAAGGCCTCAGAGAACCATCGTGAGAAGTCTATTTTGCACTCTCTAACGTCTGCGAAGACTTTGGTGTAGGTTCTGACCTTGGTCGGCTTTCCCTTAGAGGAGGTGGCTTGGCCAGCTTTGCCTTTGCTCGGCGTAGTGACCTTTGTAGTTTCAAGTGAAGTATTTTGCCTGGAAGGTTCATCAGAACTGGTCTTAGGTTGACCGGTACCGGAGATGTTAACGGAAACCTTAGTCATAGTTTCAGAGAAAGATTGGGAAGTTTGAGAATTTTAGAGAGAGAATGCTTTGCTAGAGAATTCGGTAAGTGTAAAGAGATAACAATGAGGATTTGCCCATTATTTATAGCGGTGAAAAGTGGATCTTATCGAATCCATGTGTCAGTTTTGCCTTGGGATTGTGAATCGACAATGATCCTGGCTTTTATGACACATTCGGCGCATACGTCATCCTAGGTGGCTATTCGCGTGCTCTAGCATTAAATGCAACGGATCTTATACTCATCGTTTAGAATACTAAGCGTTTTATATTCTGAGTGGTCAGTTTTATGCATACAGATGATTTCTCAGTTTGAGATAACTACTCGGTGCCAATGTTTGCTCAGTATGTGATATTCATTCATTTAGCATTAAAACACTCAGCATACATTTATTCACTCAGCAAACAATAGATCATTCAACATGTTAATTCACTCAGCATGAGTCTATATTAGGAGCTGGAATTTACTGAAGAGGATTAAACATACCAATGGCTTCTCTCAGTATGCTGAACTGTTCACGAGCCAGTGGCTTTGTGAAGATATCCGCAAGCTGCTCATCCGTTGGGACGTAGGTCAGCTTTATCTCACCATTGAGTACATGGTCTCTAATGAAGTGATGTCTTATGCTGACATGCTTCATCATGCTGTGTTGAATTGGGTTCTTTGATAGATCAATTGCACTTTTGTTGTCGCATTTGACCTCAATTGTCTTTGTTTGAACACCATAGTCTTCAAGCTGTTACTTAATCCATAGGACTTGAGCAACACAGTGTCCAGCAGCAATGTACTCAGCTTCAGTGGTAGACAGGGCTACTGACGCCTGCTTCTTCCTGAACCAGGATACAAGACAACTTCCTAAGAAATGACATCCTCCAGAGGTGATTTTCCGTTCTAGCTTGTCTCGTCCATAGTCAGCGTCAGTGTATTGATAGGGGCGTTTCGTCCCTATCTTTTAGCGTGATTTACGGTTTAATTTTAGAAGAAATAAATAAGTTTAATTACAAAAATAGAGTGTTTTAATAAAATAACAAAATAAAAATAAATTCCTTACTTTTGGTTAATTTTCCTTATTTTTGATTAAATATTAGAAAATAAAACATCAAGCTAACTCGGCTCTCAAGATTTGTATTTCAGGTACGAGGAAGGAGTGAAAATCTACTCAAATACGCGGGGCGTATCATTATTTACGTGGGGCGTATCGTCATTTACGCGGGGCATAAAACATGGTGTCAGAAATAATTGCCTTATCCGCAGGCACCATGTGGAAATGACTCAGCATACGCGGGGCGTATGACACCTTACGCGGGGCGTATGACACATGTCGGAAATGATTGGCCTAATCCTGAAAGTCAGACTGCATTGTCTCCCGGAGTCAACTCTCCATACGCGGGGCGTATCACCATTTACGCGGGGCGTAAAAGGTAGTTCTTCAACATAAAAAGATCAGAGACTCATTTACGCGGGGCGTACTTCAGCTACGCATGGCGTATTTGAGACAATTAGACATAGAATTGGTCCACATGCAGGAGATTTCTGACGGAATGGGCACTTACGCGGGGCGTATCATGGGATTTCTGCACCAAATAATGTTGCTCCATACTTGTACCTTATGAAGTTACAATTCTACCCCTAGCTTGATGTATAAATAAGAGTGACTAGCACTCATTTAGACACCTTCTACCTTCTATCTTCTACCTCTACCTTATAGTTGTTGTATAGTTTTGGTTTTAGATTCGGTTTATGTAATAAAACTCTCCCACCTCGAGAGCTTGTTTGGTTATTCCGGCGTTCCATCAACGTTCCGCTCCATCATTCATCACCAAGCTCGAGAGTTCCACCTCCAAGTCCTAAGAGACGGCCTTGAGTCCGGTTGGCTAGTCCCGAGGGCCGATTCTTCCCTCTTCACTTGCTAACTAGCTTGCACTCTTCCTATGTACTAGGCTTGGTTGTATTCTATATTTTTATTCTCCATATTTATAATTCATGATCTGCAATTTCTGTTTCTATATACGTGTTGATGTTTATTGCTTGCTTTGATACTCGTAATTGATTATTGTGTAGGGGAACGCGATTTTCGACGCCATTCGGGCTATCTTTAGGGATTCATATAGGTGTTGCCTTACCGGAAGTGACAAAACGAAAACCGTAGGAATTGACACACCACGGAACTTACGGGCCCTAGTTTCTGATCCCCAGCATTAGACACGCCTTGACTAGGAACCACGTAGTCTAAGTACTTCACGGGTCGGTCGAACTACACGTAGTCGTCTTTGCAAGAGTAAATTGTCAACCGAATATATTCGGAGTTATTGCATATTATGTTTATAACTTATCGTCACCCATATCATTCCTTGGAGTTTTCCGTTACATAAATCTATCTCACCAATAGGTTAGGAGTAGTTTGTAGTTGTGTCTCACACCACCCCAAAGTAATCACCGCTTAAATAACATACGAAACCGAGTCGTCTAATACTTGCAGTTATAAATCCCGTGGATTCGATACCCGGTCTTAACCGGATTATTACTTGATACGACGGGGTACACTTGCCCCTAAGTAGTCATAGCGTCTAAGTAGAGTCAAGAGCAATTTATAAAGACCACATCCATAGACATAGCACATTCACCGCAATACACATTTTAATCGTCGTAAGAGAAACTCTACCACTAGGCGTCGCGCTATTATGTATCCAACGAGTGTAAAGCCATGAGTCTTGGGATACCATAAACCTGTGTTCACTGAGCTTTGCAAATATCTAAGGATTCTTTTTATAGCTATGTAATGAGATTCCTTAGGGTTAGATTGATATCTAGCACAGTAGCATACTGAGAACTGAATGTCCGGTCTACTTGTTGTTAAGTAAAGTAGAGAGCCTATCATACCTCGATACAATTTGCTGTCTACCGACTTACCATTCTCGTCAGCGCAGAGGACAATGTCAGTGCCCATAGGAGTGGATATTGGCTTGAAATTTTCAAGATCATATTTCTTCAATATCTCCTTGGCATATTTAGCTTGACTGATGAAGATGCCATTTTTCCCTTGTTTGATTTGAAGTCCAAGGAAGAAGTTGAGTTCTCCCATCATCGACATTTCAAACTCAGTCTGCATTTGCTTGCTAAATTCCTTGCACATTGACTCATTAGTAGCACCGAAAATAATATCATCAACATATATTTGAGCCAGCAGGGTATCTTTACCCTTTCTCTTAATGAATAAGGTTGTATCAGCTTTGCCCCTGACATAGTTTCTAGTCAGCAGGAAACTGGTCAGCCTCTCATACCAAGCACGTGGTGCTTGCTTGAGGCCGTACAGAGCCTTTTTGAGTTTATAAACGTGGTTTGGGAATTTAGGATCCTCAAACCCTGGAGGTTGATTAACATAAACTTCCTCGTTTATAACTCCATTAAGGAATGCACTCTTAACATCCATTTGAAACAGTTTAAAGTTCATATAGCTTGCATAAGCGCATAAAATTCTAATAGCCTCTAGCCTTGCCACTGGGGCAAAGGTCTCACCGTAGTCAATACCTTCTTGCTGACTGTAGCCCTGAGCTACAAGCCTTGCTTTGTTCCTGACTACGTTTCCTTGCTCATCCAGCTTGTTGCGAAAGACCCATCTTGTTCCAATGGTCTTCTGACTCCTTGGATGTGGCACTAACTCCCATACATCGTTTCTTCTGAATTGGTCAAGTTCCTCTTGCATTGTGCTCATCCAGAATTCATCTTCCTCAGCGTCAGTGAAGTTCTTAGGTTCCTGAACTAAGACGAAGGCTATATTACTGAGGTATCTCCTGAGTTGGTTTCTTGTCATCAGGGTATTCTCAGCGGCATCAAGAATAGCACTCTCTGAGTGTCCTCTTGGTATCCTTATCTCCTTTGGTAGATTTATGTCTTGTGCTGTCTGTGTTTCAACAATCTCTGCAGGTGAAGACTGGTCAGTGAAAACAATATTTGGTTCACTTTTACCTTTGGTCAGCCCTTGAGGGAATGACTCAGCGGCTGTATCTTGATCAGCGGGTACTGAGTGTGGATCATCCTCGGTCAGCTGCAGATATCTTCCTGCAGGGTTAGTTTCGTCGAACTCAACATGTACTGACTCTTCTAAAACTTGAGTTCGTTTATTGAAAACTCTGTATGCTTTGCTGTTTGTTGAGTAGCCTAAAAAGATAGCTTCATCAGCTTTTGAGTCAAACTTAGCTAGGCTATATTTGGTGTTTAAAATAAAACATTTACATCCAAAGGCACGAAAGTATCCAATGTTAGGGGGTTTTCTTTAGTATAGGTCTAACAAGAGCCCTATTAAGAATATAGCACGCTGTGTTAACAGCTTCTCCCCAAAAGTACTTTGGAAGCCTATGCTCACTCAGCATTGTCCTGGCTATTTCAACCAAGGTTCTGTTCTTCCTTTCAACAACCCCATTTTGTTGAGGCGTCCTAGGAGCAGAGAAATTATGGTCAATGCCGGTGGCTTCACAGAATTCAACAAACTGTTGGTTTTTGAATTCTCCACCATTATCACTTCGGATGTGAGCCAATTTTAGGTCTTTATCATTTTCAAGTTTTCTAACCAAATTTGAAAATGTCTCAAAGGTCTCATCCTTGCTACTCAGCAAGATGACCCAAGTGTACCGAGAAAAGTCATCTACAATGACCAAGGAAAATCTTCTTCCACCCAGACTCAGCGGCTAGACTGGACCGAAGCGATCCAAATGTAGTAACTCTAACGGACGCTTAGTTGAGACAACATTTTTACTATGAAAAGATTGTTTGGTTTGTTTTCCAGCTTAACAAGCGTGGCATAGTTGATCTTTTTCAAATTTAAGTTCTGGCAGTCCCTCAACCAATTGCTTTCTTGCTAATTTGGCCAGGAGGTCCATGCTTACATGACCAAGTCTCTTGTGCCATAGCCAGAAATTTTCTTCCTTTGAAAAAGCATACAGTTTTTGAAAACTTTTTCTCCAAGCTCAGCATGAAGACATTATCAATGCGAGGGGCAGTTAAAATTAACTCATTAGTTTTACCCTCGAATATTTTACATCCAGTGTCATCAAATATAACTTTCTCCCATTGTCATATAGCTGAGCTATGCTGAGTAAGTTATATTTGAGTCCGCTGACTACGGAGACTGACTCAATAGTACGATTACCTCCAATGGTTCCTGACCCTACTATCTTACCCTTTTTGTTGTCTCCAAAACTTACACTTCCTCCTCGTTTACGCTCGAATGTGATGAACTGAGTTTCATCACCAGTCATATGCCTTGAGCATGCGCTGTCAATATACCACATCTTTGACTTCTCAGCACATCTCAGGCTTACCTGCAATGTAACTAGTTACTTTTAGGTACCCAATTCTTTTTGGGTCCTTGCTTGTTAGGTTCAATAGGTAAAGCATCATATTTTATTTTATGGCGGCATACTTGGACAGTATGGCCATTCTTTCCACAGAAGTCACAGCTGACCTTCCGTTTAGGATTTCTCACTGACTGGTCAGCACCCCAGTGCTGAGCGTGCCAGCACACCTTTGTGGTGTGTCCTTTCTTCCCACAGAAGTCACACTGGACATTCCGCTGGGGATTCCATCTCTGCTGACCAGTACTCCGGTACTGAGCATTCAAAGGAATATTTCTTTTGTTTGGAACCTTTAGTTGGTTCTGAATGGATGTGACATCCTTTTTCAGTTTCTTGGAATCTGATTGGACCTCAGAGACAAACTTTTGCATAATTCCAATGTTACTATGCAAATCTGAGTTGTCCTGAAGAAGATATCGAAGGTCACTCAGTTTGACCTCCTCAACCTCGTCACATCGCCTGCTGAGTGCTCTAATTTTATTATTACACTTTTTGACAAGTGTGTAGAGGTCACTCAGGGCATTAACCATTTCATTTCTGAGCTGGGGAAGTGATATTACCTCATTTGATTGATCCTCATCGTCAGATGCAATGGAGGGGTCAGCATGCTCAGAGACGCACGACTCAGCAAGTTCATCAGCCATAAAACAGATCTTTACTGACTCAGTGGCATCAGCTTCTGATGATGAAGACTCATCACTGTCGCTCCATGTTGCCACCATTGCCTTTTTGCCGTTCTTCCTTTCTTTCCTCGGCATGGGGCAGCTTGACTTGATATGGCCAGTTTGATGACATTCAAAGCATGTAATGGGCTTTGAGTTGTCCTTCTTGTATTTGCTGTCGCTGGACTCAGCTTTATACTTATCAAACTTTCTGTAGGGCTTCTTAGAATATTTGTCATTCTTTTTGAACAGCCTTTTCATCTTCCTGGTGAACATAGCCATCTCCTCATCATTTGTTGAGCTCCCATCAGTGGAGTCAGCTTTCATGACAAGAGACTTTTGCTTCTTGTCTTCAGACTTTTCCTTCACCTCGAAATTCTTCATCGAGATCTCATGGGTCAGCAGTGAGCCGATGAGTTCATCATATTTATAGGTGGTTAAGTCTTGAGCTTCCTCAACAGCAGTCTTCTTTGCTTGCCAGTTTTTAGGAAGACTCCTAAGAATCTTCTTGACTTGTTCTTCCTCGGTGAAGATCTTCCTAAGTCTCTTGAGCTCGTTGATGATGTTTGTAAACCTTGCATTCATGTCAGATATTCCTTCATCATCGTTCATTTCGAACAGCTCGTATAGTCTCATCTGCTAGTTCACTTTGGACTCCTTTACTTTGTTTGTTCCTTCGTAGGTGACTTCCAGCTTCTTCTATATCTCTTGCGCTGACTCACAACCTAATATCTTATTATATTCTGTAGCATCAAGCGCACAGTGAAGAATATTTATAGCCGAAGCGTGATTTTATAGCTTCTTGAGATCATCCTCTGTCCATTTGGCCTCAGCTTTGACAACTGTTTGGCCAGCCACAACTTCAACAGGAACAAACGGGCCTTGGACTATTGAAAGCCATGCACTCATGTTTGTTGCCTGAATAAAGTTTTTCATCCTATTCTTCCAGAAGGTATAGTTAGACCCGAAGAATAGGGGAGGCCGAGTAATGGACAGCCCCTCAGGTAAGATCTGAGTTGTTTGGTTTCCTGGGAGAAACCGAGTGCTGTTTTCAGCCATAGTGGGGATCAGCTCAAGGTAGTTAAACCTTTTACAGCGAGCTTTTAGAGCCCTGATACCACTTGTTGGTCCCTTATAACGTAACAAGTTAGTTCCAAGGGGGGGATAGGAACTATTTAAAATTTAAGTACGTTAAGGCTGACTTCTTTTCTTTAAAAAGGGATTACACAGCGCGCTGAGTGAATAAGACACTAGCTTAGTCAACTGATGACTAAGTCAGCTTCTTTCGTTGAGTCAGGAGATAGCAATTTGAGTCTATTCCTGAACTTAGATACTCAATGCACACAACTCAGCGTGACCTCTTTACTTGGTCAGTTTTGTTTAAGCAAGCAATATATATATTAAGGAGTTTAAGGTTAGAAAGATATTACTCAGCAGATTTATCCAGGTTCGGCCTCCGAGCCTACGTCCTGTCCCCGGAACACGTTCTGAGATTTTGAATTCTCTACTGAGCTCTTTAACGGTAGAGCATCAAACCTTTTACAACTTAGAAGCTGAGTATAACAAGAGTACCTTCCTCTATACCTCTACTCACTCCTAAACTCTCGCTGAGTACTATAACCGAGTACTCAGCCTCTCCTTTCTAATCTCTAGAAATGATCACGATTTGTCCTAAACAACAATTGCTAAGACACTTTAGATGATTGAATAATCACTCTAGACTTTTACACGAAAGATATAGAACTTGGTGTAAGAATTTGCTTTACTTTTTCTTGCATAACTTTTCGTAGAATTTTGGTCAGCGTAATGGCTTGATAAAAGTTCTGTGTTTTTAATGAAGCAACTGAAGGGCTCTATTTATAGAGACGTCTGAGACATCGGTCATTTCGAATTTCGAAATAACTGTTGGAGGGAAACGGCTTCCTGTCGTTATCACTCAGTTTTGCTCAGAGCTCTCGGCCAATCAGATTTGAGTATCTTCTGTCTTCGGCCAGTGTTGAGCAGCTTTTAGTCAGCTCGTCAGAATGTCTCTCCATTTATGGTAAGGTCAACTAGACAGCGTTCTGTGTCTTCTGAACTTTACCCAAAGTGGAAATACTTTGTCTGGAAGTTGTTCTAGCTCAGCTGCAGTCTTGTACTCTTTGTCGATTCAACTCAGCGGCTTCACTCCGAAGTTGTTCAATGAAGGTCTTCTAGATCCTTCTCTTGTTGAGTTGCGTTTTGATCATAACGACAACGTTTTGCACACGCGGGCCGAGTTGTCTTGATCTGTTTGACTTAGGCTTTGAATTCCGTATTGGGCTTCGGCCTTTTATTCTTTATGTCTTATAAATAATTTTAACTCAACATTGAACAAACACATTAGTATAATAAATCAAAGCATTTAAACTTAGTGTGTTTAGAATATATTTAATTTTACTTAAATAATTTTGTCAAATCAAATCATGTGGAAAGGTGTTTCAACAAGATAAACCTGCCCAAGGCCACGATACGCCCGTTAAGACGTTGCACTTCTCTAATATTCTGCGGCGTTTTCATTTCCAGGACATCTTTGATCTTGTCGGGGTTTGGGCTCACTCCCTTCTGGCTGATCATGAATCCCAAGAATTTGCCATACGTCGCTCCAAAGGTACATTTCTCTGGATTCAATTTAATGTTGTGATGTCGGAGTACGCCCAGTACCTCCTTTATATCATCCGCATGCTTCTCTACAGTGGTACTTTTGATGATCATATCATCCATATAGACAGAAAAGTTATCACCTTTGCTTCCTTCGAATATTTTGTTCATCATCCGTTGATAGGTTACCCCCGCGTTCTTAAGCCCAAAGGGCATGACTTTGAAGCAATAGGTGGCTTGGTGTGTCACGAACGAAGTTTTGATTCTATCCGAAGGCTCCATCGGGATCTGGTGATAACTCGACTTCACATCAGTGAAGGAGTACATGGTGTGTCCTGCGGTTCCATCTACTAGGATATCAATACACAACAGGGGGTAGTTGTCTTTGGGACAAGCTTTGTTGAGATCTGTGAAGTCAATACACATGCGGTATGATTGATGCTGGTTTCGTCTAGCGGTGTGTTTACGGATGTAGTGTGATATGAGTGTGCTATGGGACTATGGATATGGTCTTTCTAAGTGCTTTATATCCACTAGACGTCACTACTTAGGGGCAAGTGTACCCCGTCGTATCAAGTAATAATCCGGTTAAGACCGGGTATCGAGTCCACGGGATTTATAATTACAAGTATTAGACGACTCAGTTTCGTATGTTATTTAAGCGGTGATTACTTTGGGGTAAGGTAAACCACAATTACACACTATTCCTAACTATTGGCGACACAGACTCGTGTAACTAAAACTCTATGGAGCGGGGCGTGTATGATAAGTTATAACCACGATAGATAACGACTCTAAATGTATACGGATAATGATTTATTCTTGCAAAGACGACCAAATGTAGTAAGACCGACCCGTGAAGTACTTAGACTACGTGATTCCTAGTCAAGGCATGTCTAATGCGGGGGAACTAGAAATTAGGGCCCGTAAGTTCCGTGGCTTGTCAATTCCTACGGTTTCCGGTTTGTCACTTCCGGTAGGGCAACACCTATATAATTCCCTAAAGATAGCCCGGATGGCGGCGGTAATCGCGTGCTCCTACACAATAGTCAATTATCAATATCAAAACAAGTAATAAACATTAACACGTAAAAGGAAATAGAGATTATGAATCATAAATTATAAATATGGAAAGTGTATAGATGAAATACAACCAAGCCTAGTACATAGGAAGAGTACAAGCTAATTAGCAAGTAAAAAGGGAGAATCCGCCCTTGGAACTAGCTAACCGGACTCAAAGCCGTCTCCTAGGTCGTGGAGGTGGAACTCTCGAGCTTGGTGATGAATGATGGAGCGGAACTTTGATGGAACGCCGGAACAACCGAACAAGCTCTCGAGGGGGAGAGTTTAACTACAAAATCTGAATCTAAATTACAAGAAAAGAAAAGAGTATAGTATAGCTCTCTAGTATGCAATTGGTGTCCAATGAAGTTCAAAAGCTATCTATTTATAGACATCAAGCAGGGGCAAGTTTGTAAATTCACAAGCACAAGCATGGAGCAACATTATTTGGTGCAGAAAACCCATGATACGCCCCGCGTAAGTGCCCATTCCGTCAGAAATCTCCTGCATGTGGACCAATTCCGTGTTTAATTGTCTCAAACACGCCCTGCGTAGCTGAAATACGCCCCGCGTGTTTGAATCTCTGAAGTTTTATTGCTAGAATTGGAGTATTTACGCCGTGCGTAGCTGAAGTACGCCCCGCATAAATGTGTCTCTGATCTTTTTACGTTGAAGAACTGCCTTTTACGCCCCGCGTACATAATGATACGCCCCGCGTATGGATAGTTGACTCTGGGAGACAATGCAGTCTGACTTTCAGGATTAGGCCAATTATTGCCGACATGTGTCATACGCCCCGCGTAAAATCGAATACGCCCTGCGTATGCTGAGTCAGTTCCACATGGTGCCTGCAGATAAGGCAATTATTTATGGCATCATGTTTCACGCCCCGCGTAAGGGTTACTACGCCCCGCGTATGAAGTGGGTTTTTGCTCCTTTCTTGTACCTGAAATACAACACTTGAGAGCCGAGTTAGCTTGACGTTTTTATTTCCTAAACTAATAAAAAACGAGGGAATTAAACTAAAAGTACGAGATTTATTTTTATTTCTTTATTTATTCAAAATACTTAATTTTTTCAATTAAACTTATTTATTTTATCCAAAATCATCCCGTAAATCATGCTAAAAGATAGGGGTAAAATACCCCTATCAATGATCCGCCTGCTTTTTTGACTAGGACCACATTCGCCAGCCACTGTGTATAAAGCACCTCTTCAATGGCGTCCGCCCATTTGAGCTTGGTGATCTCCTCTTCTATCACCTTCTGCCTCTCAGGACCATGGTTTCTCCGTTTTTGCGCCACCGGGACCGCGTCCTTGTCAATGTTGAGTTTGTGAGTGATCACATCCGGACTAATCCCTGGAAGAATCTCATCTTTCCACGCAAAAACATCCTCTGACTCATGGAGAACCTTGGTAATAGCTTCCTTAATCTCTCCCTTTAGCCCTTTAGCCATTCGTACCTATTTTTCATCCGCCATAAGGTACATCTCTGTTTCACCCAAGGCCATTGTGACAAGTTCCTCCTCGTCCTCATCTTTAGACTGCGGGCGAATCATTAAGGATGCCAAATACGTCTCCTGAGCAACTTTTTGGTTTCCTCTGATCATTACACCTCCCTTGGCCGTGGGGATGTAAATTGTTAAGTGGCGTATGGAGATGAGAGCTGCGGCTTTGGAGATGAAGGGGCGCCCAAGGATGATATTGTAAGCTAACTGGCCATCTAGGATGGAGAATTCCAGATCTCCCTTCCAGATTTGATCTTCATCTGCCAATTCACAATCTAGTGTTACCTGGCCTTTTGTTTGGATGGTGTGCCCTGTTACCCCCAAGATGTCCACTATGGTTGTTTCCACTTGTATGGGATCGACCATAAGCTTGGCGAATGCCCCTCTTGTGATGACATTGCACGAACTTCCGGTGTCAATCATCACTCTTTTCATTTCCCATCCTTCTATCATCATGGTAATGACCAGTGCATCTGTATGAGGAGGAATCTCCGGGCCTACGCCCGCAAAAGGGCGATTAAGTGATGCCCTATCCAGAGTAGTGGTTTTTGCTTTTTTCAGTACAGGTTGATATCCTGGTCCGCCCGCTATGACATTGATGGTGCCTTTCACCTTCTTTTTCTAATCGTCTCTTGATCTATCACCATCTCATTTCTTGTTATCATTTTGGACGAACCTGTCTAGATTTCCCCTTTCGATAAGCCTTTCTATCTCTCTGGCCAACTCCCAGCATGCGTCCGTATCATGACCATTCCTCCTATGGTATTTGCAATAATTTTTGGGATTTTTTCCGGTGTTGGTGTACTCCCCCCCTTTTGGTTCGGGGTATGAAATGCTCCGCTTGTGCTGGCTGTTCTCTATCCACATCAGCACTTCGCTTTTGGAGGCGTTTAATGGTTTAAACGACGACATGTATGCCGATTTGTTCTTAGAGCCTCTACGCCTGCCTCTGGATGACGAATCAGGATTCTTGTCTTTCTCTTTATCCCGTCGTCGAGATTCGCCCTTGTCCTTTCTAGGTGGAGAAACTGACTCCCGGCGGATATCATCCACTTCCATGAAGTCCTTGCACCGTTTTATTAACTCTGCCATATGTCTGGGCTTCTTTCTGATCAGATCCTCCTGTAAGCTTTTACACGTGGTGTTTTTCACTAGAGCTTCCACCGCCATGGAGACATCCACATCGACAATTCGTATACACAATTTGTTGAAATTGTCTACATATTCTCGGAGGGGTTCACTTGCTTTCTGTTTCAACTCAAAAAGCTTCCGTGATTTGACCATTGGAGGAATACATCCGGTGAATTTGGCACAAAACTCTCTACTCAACTGATCCCAGCTGTCTATCGATCCGGGAGGTAAAGATTGGAACCAATCATAAGTAGGTCCTCCTAGCATGGTGATAAACATCCGGCATAATACCGCTTCACTGGCTCGATTAAGGCTAAGCAGCATTCGATACTTTCTGGCATGTGCCTCGGGGTTGTCTGCGCCCATGTAAACTGGGATATTAGGAATTTTAAAGTGCCTATCTGTTTCTTCAGCTTCGATCCACGTTGTAAAGGGCGAATCACGATTGGCGAACGAGTTATGCCTGATATTCTCTTCATTCTGGCGGCGCACCTTAGCTCTAACTAGATCTGCCAGATTGCCTTGATCCGCTCCGGGACGTCTCCTATTAGGGGATCTACTCGGAGATGATGAAGAGCTTGAACCGGATGACGGATCTGATGGCGAGCGCCCACCTCCCCCTCCAAGTCTGCCAGGAGGGGCCTGTCCAACCTCCCCTTGGTTCGGTGTTGGTTGTGGCCTATCCGGATGAGGTGTCTCGACTGGTCTCTTACTTCGTCTCCGACCTGAGGGTGGGGGTGACCTACCCCGTCGGGATGACCTCTGTCTTGGAGGTGAAGGTGACTTTGATCGCCTGCCGTTTCCCTTCTTTTGCTTTTTGTGTCTTCGGCCTTCCGATCCGCCTTTTGGGAGATTCGACCGTGGGCGACTAGGGCCACCTGATCCGCCCAGATTCACCCAAGGGTTTATTGGTCCCTCCGGGAAAGTTTGATCATTCCTTCGACTCCCTTCCGCTCCATCAGAAAATAGTTGACGATTGAGTGGTGGGTTACCAGCTGCGACGGTAGTTGTAGACACCGAGTCGGAGGACCTGTGACGAAAACCTGTAACAAGACGGTCGAAGCGGTTGGTTCCGGAAGTTTTAAAACAAAAATATATAATAAAAAAGGAAGAAGTTAATAGGAGTCGCGGTCTTCGAGTGGACGGCTCGCGAGTGCTCAGCGACGTGGTGCGAACGCCTAGCGGCAGCCGACGCGCGTCCGACGACAGTTGGACGTGCGCCCGGCAGCGCGGGACGCACGCTTGACGTCCGCTGGGCGCGCGCGCCCGACGGCCGTTGGGCGAGCGCCCAACGACGTGGGGCAAGCGCCCAACGTAGGTGGGGCGAACGCCCGACGCCCGTTGGGCGGACGCCCAACATCCGTTGGGCGAACGCCCAACGCCTGTTGGGCGCGCGCCCAACGAGAGTTGGGCGTCCGCCCAACCTGCTTTGGGCGACGCCCAATCTTAATCGGGCGTCGCCCAAAGTCTCCGGGGATCCGTGCCTATAAAAGGCACGAATCCCCATGCAAAAGAGGGGGAGGAATTTTTGGAGCTTTCTCACTCTAGACATTTTTAGAGAGAGAAAGTTAATTTTTTGGAGAAAATATTTTTTTTCCCAAAAAAATCCAAATTTTCCAAAGTTGAATATTTTATCGAAAACACAAAAAAAACGCCGGAAAATCATAACTCGTGGAATCAAACGACTTCGACTGTCAGATACCGATCTTAAGGTATTATCCGAGGACTAGACTCGTTTTATTTTATTTAAATTTTTTTCTCTTTATTTATTTATTTTTATGTTATAGTTTTTTTATTTATTTAGTCATTTATTTATCACGTTTTATTTATTATTCCGTATTTATTTAATTTTCGTCACGTGTTAAATAAACGTTCAGTTTTGTTTTGAAATAAAAACCTCGTTTTGATATCCCAACACGAACCGTGATCCGATTCAAAGGTAGTTCGGGATTAAAAACGTTGTAATTATAAATTTTTGAAAATATTTCTAAATAGTGTTTTAAAAAATAAAACGTCGTTTTAGGAATCTCCGTTATAGACTATGATCCAATTTTGGTAGTTCGGGGACCCAAAACGATAGAATAGATCTAATCTAAAGCTTTTGAACAAATCTGGAAACTTCTAGACTGTTTCTGTAATTCTGTATTTTCTGTCACTAACAGCAGATTGGCGACGGATTTTCCGTCGGTAATCTGCTGGAATCCGAAAATTCCTCTTTTAACCCTCTTTTCTCAATCTTTTGGTATTTATACTTGTATATACATGTATTTAACTATGTAATTATTTTATTAAAATCATTTTTGGGTTATATAATTATTAATTATGTATTATGTAATTATTTATCTTTTTTTTAAAACTTAATCTAGCTTTGTAAATCCTTTGTACATATATATGTATGGTTTTTCTACTTGTTTGCCTTTTTGGGTAAATGATTTTTGGGTTATTAATGTTGGTTTAGTACATACTATGTAAAAACTATTTTGGTATAAATGTGATTTTCCTTACTTATAAACTTTGTTCATTATTTTCATATGTTTTGGTTACAATATAATATACTTAGTATTATTTTCATCATTCTACCTATACTTAGCTATATTGTATGGTACCTTTTACTCGTTTTTTTAGTTATAGATATATCATCGTTTTCGGTTAAAATGTATATATATATGTATATATTCCTTTTCTTATTCTTTTGACATTTATGGATATGTATATTTTAAATGGGTTTTGTTTGGTAATTGTGATTTAATTTATTGTGATTATGATAAGCAAAGATTCATTTGGAGTGAAAAAGGGGAAATAAATCACAAAAAAGAGACTTCAATTTGGTTATTTAAACTAAAGAGTTTTCCTGATTCTCAATGTAAATGAAAGGTTTTTGCTGTTTTAAATTGTTTTCTAAAATATCACGTTTTAAAACCTTAATCCGTTCCAACGACGGATTAAGCGAACCTTGTAATTAAAATCGTTTCTTAGATTGTAAATAATGGAGTTTTGAATCGTTTTCGTAATGGTTTGGTACAAAAATAAATGGACTTGTATGCTTAATCACGCTTTTGGTTAAAATTTCTTGTTCAAACGTTTTCAAATGCTCGAGTCGTTCCAACGACGATTCGAGTGAATATCATGTAAATTAACGGGGTTTTGAAACGTACCTAAATCGTTCCAACGGCGATTAAGGTACGAACCATGTAAATAAGCTCGTTTTGGGGAATGAGATTAGCTTAGAGTTGGTGTACAATATAAAGCATAAATCACATTGTAAACAAATCAATTCTTTCTTCTCCCACTTCTCTCTCCTATGTATTTTAAATTCATGTAAATGGGTGATTCTTTACTGAAATGGCTTTTAATAAACATGCTCAAAACGGTTTTAAAAAACAAGGAAGAAAAGGTTTCAAATGAATTTTAAACTTAAAGAAATATACGATTAGTCTGTTATCGCCTAACACGCTGAGTAGGAGGCCGGTGGTTCATAACCGGGCGATGTCGGGGTGCCTAGTAGCCTTTCTTTGGAAAGGAGCTAGCCTTCTCGGCTCGTACCTAAGTTTCCCGAACCCTCACCGGTCTCCCGTAAGGGATCGGTGTTCATTTTCCCATTCGTGGGTGGCGACTCTTCCATACTCCGAGCTCCAGTCCTGCCGAGCAGCTTGATTCCACGATTGGTTGCTTTCAACGGCAATCACCGCTTACATCTCCATGAGGAGTCCACCCCCCGGTCCGCCCGGGTGAGGCCGTTCGGCACCTTGTCTAACAAGTGGCGACTCTGCTGGGGAAGCGAGAAATTTGATTCCGGAAGGCGTGTATTAAGCCCTTAATGGGGACGGATCGTATTATTTCTTTTCGTATGCATTCATAAGCATTATTGCAAACCTTTTGGGTAATTTTCGCGAAACCTCTAGCGAGAGTCCATTCGTCGCTCGAAAGAGGCTAGCGTAAGTTCCCCCTTACAGTAAGGCGCCAAAGGGTCCCCATCCATTCGTTAGGGGCAAATTTGTGCGGTCCTGTGAGGTCCCGCGATCAGTCGTGTCAGCATATAGTAGCCTTAGAAGTTGCTATAGGATTACCCGTTACTATTTTTGATGTGATAAATGAATCAGTTCGTGTTTTCAAATTGCCATGATACGTGTCTAATCCTAAAATATGTAAAGAAAATGAAAGGATACGTTAATATATACTCTTAAACCGATATACAAACTACCCCAAAACGTCGAAACGATTCGAACTAGAGACGACTTAGTTATCTCGTATGAATGAACTTATGCGACCCGCCTGGTCCCTTTCCGTGTCCCGAAGAAGGCACATGTTCAGGAAATACGTTATGATGTAAGCACGTATTAATACGAATTGGTTTGGTATTAAGGATAGTTATATATCGATTCAAAAGACTATATTAACAGTAGCTGTTATTCACATTCTTTAAATAGGTTGAGATAAAACGAGATTATGACAAAATGAAAACAAAGAACATTTATGTTTCGAATGACCCCGTTGTAACGTAAAGAGTTTCGCAAACATGGCCCGTCCCTTCCGAATAAAAGTCGAGCTCTTACGTTATGCCTTATGTTGTTCTTTAGAGAAATGGACGTGTCCGCGAAAGTGACTAAGAAAATAAAAGAAAAGCAAAAATAAACAAACGACCAAAGTCATTCTGTATCTACGATGTATATCCATCCCGAGGGTAGTTAAAGAAAATGAACCAATGCCGTTAAATACGTGCCTCGAGCCGGTATATACGCCGTTTAAACTCATAAAGCCGAATTAAGCTAAAACCGCATAGTTGCGCCATATGGACGAGACTGTGGGTTTGACTAATGGCTCGATCATTTCGACCATTACCAAAACTACAAGAAGTATGGCCCGATCTGCGTGTTTGCTTGACTCGTGCCTAAATGAAAAAGAACGGTAATATCCCTGCTTCGAATAAGCATGCGATTCAACGAAACGTTGACTTTCTATAACCACGCTAGGATGATATATCCCGTAAATTGGAAGAAATAAAGAATTGTTGCTAGCCGAAAGATTACCGTGCGCTCAAATAAGACTCGCTGTCTTCTCATGTAGCCAAAACGAGCAAACGGATTCTTGACGTTAAAAACAAACACGTTACGCGATGAGTCCGTTCCTTAAAATAAAAAGTGCTTTCATCACTAAATAAACACGTGGTTACGTCTCTCGATAGATCCGAAAAGATCCCATTGTAATCCAAAAATCGAGACACGAACCCACGCGGATAAAAGGGAACGAGTCATTGTCAATAACGAACGATTGAACTGAAAGAATAACTCATACCACGTCTAAAATTCGAGAAGCGTTCAAAGGGAGTCAAAACCCGAACTAATGCATCTCGCAAAATAACGAGGGACGAGTTATTCAGAAGAAAAATCCAGTTGGTCGATATCTTAGTCACTAAACGTTGATACGTCAAAACGAACTGTATTGTCTGGTGGATGATTTACTTTTTCCGCAATAATCGACGGCATCACGCGTCCCCTGGACCGCAATGTGAGCCCCAAACCAAAATCCTAGGAAAGAGACTTGGACCATCGAGTGTGTGGAGGAATAAGGGTGGAAGAGAGATGTTGTGATACGTGTAATTAGACTAACGTTTGTTCTTCTTGTCTTATATATCCGTAAATAATAAACGCACACACCACGAATCATGCATATAAAATCATGCATACATACTAATGGATACCGTTCGCGCAGACTTCATCATTAAGCGGTTGTGGTTTCGCGAGAGTAGCCGGCTAGTCAGGCAGTTTGATCAGCTACGAATTGACAATTCCGAATCGGCAGTTGTGGCTTCTGAATCATCTTCGTCCGAGTATACTCAGCATTCTGTCAGTATGTCTGCGATCGACGAAAAGGTGGCCGAATTGGAAAACTCTGTGAACAACATTAACGATCAGTTGGCCGCAATTTTGGCCCAGCTAGCTGAGCTGGCATTGAAGGATAACAAGAGTGGTAGTAAGCGTGCTGAGAATGAGGTAAACACTGGTCCCCGCTTCGGGAACGAGGATGACTATCAGGATTATATCCAGAAACAGCTTGAGAAAGAGAATGCTAATGAAGAGGAGTGGAAGCAGCACATCACTCAGGAGGTGTATGATTTGCGTGGGGGAAGTTCCGGGAGTCAAGACTTTTATAATTTGAAGAATTGCTTGTCGGCAACTGCTTTGCCTTTGAAGTTTCGGCTCCCTGACATGAAGAAGTTCGATGGAACTAGGGATCCTACGGCCCACATGAATCAGTATGTTGCGGTAATGAAGCACACGATCCTGACTGAGGATCAAGTCCTGGGGCTGTTTAATACTTATCTGGAGGGGGCTGCCCTTATATGGTTTCATGAGTTGCCGATGGTGACGAAGAGAGATTGGAAGGAGTTGGCAAAATCATTTATCGCCCAGTATAGTTTCAACACTATGCTTGAGGTTACTCTGAAGGAGCTGGAGAGCACTAAACAACAGACTGGGGAATCTTTTTCCGATTTTGTGAGGAGATGGAGGGCCAAGGCGGTGGTTATGAAGCAGAAGCCGCTTGAGCAGGATCAGATCCGAATGGTAGTGAGTAACACATTGCCGTATATTAAGAATGAGCTGCGGTATATGCCTTTTACCGATTTCAATCAGATGTATAGCTGCGCCTTGACAGTTGAAGGAGACGAAGAGCCGAAGAAAGCTTATACCAAGTGGAAGAAGTCTGGATATAATGCCGGAGGGCCATGTGCGAACGCAGAATCTGCCGCAGTGAAAGTGCGTGATCTTAATACTGTCGAAAAGAGGTGATTCGCCAAATTTGATCAGACCTACACAAAAGTTTTCGAACGATTGCAGAAAAAGGGATTGTTGAAAGCTCTCACCCCTTATAACAAAGCTCCGCCCACTCAGCAGATACAGGCTAGGGGATACTGCGAATTTCACAGTAATTATGGGCACACTATTGAGAACTATGAGAGGTTGAAGCACGAGATCCAAGATTTGATTAAGGAGAAGAAGATAGCTGATCCTTCGTCAGCGAACCCTTCCACTAGGCGTAATCCACTGCCTAATCATAGGGTGAGCATGATCGGATTTGGGCTGAAAGAAAGCATGGTTATGGAATCCTTCGAGGAAAATGAAGAGGAGTTGTTGGACTCCGATGAGAAGAGCAATATGGGAAATGGTTTGTATGTGTCCTTCCTTAGCAAGGAGCAGGAGGGTGAACCGATGGATGAAGGGTTAGACGGTGGAGCACCGTATGATGAAGATAGTGCTGAAGAGACTGGGGAAGGGTTGTCTCGAACTATTGTGCCAGAATTGAGCCTATTTAGTGGAGGAGAGAATCCCGATGTGCACTTGCGCGAGTATGCGCATGATATGTTTGTTGAATCCTTTGGGGTGGACGAGATTGCTCAGTGGTTCCACCATTCGCTGACAGGCGAGCCCTTAGGGTGGTTCCACTCATTACCCGACTCTTGCAATAATGATTGGGAACAATTGTCCGATCTATTCCTAGAAAAGTACAAGAACACTAAGAACAGGATGTTAGAGCACTTCGCGTTGCAGATTGGGCCTATCAAGCGCCCGTTGCCGATGGTTAGTAAGTATAATGGCAACAAGGATCCAATGGAACACCTTCACTTCTACTTATCGGCCATGGGGCCTTTGGGTTTTAAGGAAGAAGAGATCACTAGTCTGTTTTGCAATTTACTGATGGGGGAGCCGCTGATGTGGTATATGTCTCTCCCGATGCGTATTAAGTGTGATTGGGCCGCGATGACCAAGAGGTTCATTAAGGAATATACAGTATGGATGCTTGCGGAGCAAACCCCGGACTCACCCTCTTATTAAACACCCGAAGCGGTGTTGGCAATGCCCCGGTATGGTGGATAGCAGGATCCTGTCGAGCACGCAAGGTTGTTCCGCAACCATATGTATGACGCTGGGTTCCCTCAATGTGAATTACATGAACATTTCCCAGAAACTCTCATGGAAGAAGCCTTGTTGTGGCACCAAGGCCTATCAGAGGAAGAAATGGGTCATTGGATACCTCTTAGGGATGCTTTTGTGTCGAGATATGAGATGTACGTTCCATGGACGGGATCCCTGGAGGATCTGGACAGGATCAGGCAATTCCCCGAGGAACCATTCGTGGATTATGTTAGGAGGTGGAGGTACCGCTACGAGTTATATCATGAAACGATGAGCGATAAGGTGCAGCTCATGTGCATACAGAGAGGCGCTATTCCGTTAGCGGCAAGGAGAATGAACAGGGTGTTTCTCCAGAACTATGATGAATTGATAGGCTGGGCTATGTATGGATCAGCAGATCCCTTGTATTTAAATCCAAATGTCCCTCACGTGATGGACCTAATGATTGTGGACATTTGGGAAAGTTCCTCGAACGAGGAGGACGCTAATCGGAGAATTCCTATCAATATTTGGGATGAATCTGACGATGAGCCGGAAATTGCCGTTATGACAAGATCAGGTCGAGTGGCCGAAGGGAAGGCGCCTATAGTTGAGACAGAAATAGGGGAAGGATCGGCTCCCAAGCCAGATGACCAAGTCCTCGAGCAGTTGAAGAAAACACAAGCTAAGTCTACGGTGTGGGAAGTCCTATGCCATTCTAAGTACCACCGTGAGAATCTAATGAAGGAGCTGCAAAATTTGGTCATTTCTACCGACACTGAGCCGGCAGCGTTAGTAGGGGCAATTATGGCCCGGAAGAAGACTGAAATCACTTTTACCGACGAAGATCTCCCGGAGGAGGGTAAGGCTCACAACAAGCCTTTGTACATCCGAGCTGAAATTAACGGGAAGAAGACTAGCTGTGTGATGGTTGATGATGGATCGGCCATTAATGTTTGCCCGCTGAAACTCTTGTCCAAGTTGGGAGTAGAAAGAGGAGATCTGACGGCCTCGGAAACCGTGATCAGGGCTTATGATGATAGCCGTAGGCACATCGAAGGAGTCTTCAAGGCTAAGCTGAAAGTAAGGCCGCATGAAGAGGAGACTGAATTCACTATTCTGGATATACCGGTGACGTTTGTCGTATAGTTGGGAAGTCCATGGTTCCACAAGTTGGGAGGTGTGCCCTCCACGCTCCACCAAATGATCAAATTCCCCTTCGGGGAGGAGATAGTGACGATCAGAGCTGAGAAATTGAGTTCAGTGGCGGCATTGGGAATTGAGCCTCAGCTCTTCTCCGGATTCCAAGTTTCTGGGATCTACGAGTCTAGCATGACCACCGATGTGGTGAAGATGATGAAAGGAGGTTTCATCCCTGGTATGGGCTTGGGAGCACACCATCAAGGGTTGCCAGAATTTCCGGACTTCAAGAGTCAGAAAACCCGGAGGGGTTTGGGATATGAGCTGGGAGGTCCGTCCAACACAGGTGGTGAAGGAAAGGTGGGCCTAAAGAAGTATTTTGTGAATGAGGGGCACGGAAAGGTTTATTCGGGGACTCCCGAGTCATGGACTAGCACCGAAGGAAAGAATCTGCCCGGATTTAAGATCTTCAATGATGGTACTGACTGGGGCAAAGGAAAGGCAAACTGCTTCATAGAGGGGATCATGATGCTTGACCTGAATGCTGAGGAGCAGGTGATCACTATTGAGGCCACTGTGGGAGCGGTGGATGAGCCCAGTACCTCTAAGACTTATGAGAAACTCGAGAACCCTGTTGATGACAACTAGATTACCGCTTTGTTTGAATCTGATGATGTACTCACCAATACTATCAATGAAATGGTGTTTGCTTGGACGTATAAAGACATGCCAGGAATTGATAAATCCATCGTAGCTCATCGTATTCCAACATACCCCGATGCTAAGCCTGTGAAACAGAAGCTCCGATGCATGAGGCCGGAATGGGCAGATAAGATCAGGGAAGAAGTGAAGAAACAGTTAGAGGCAGGTTTCATCGAAGTAATTGAATATCCGCCATAGGTGGCAAATGTAGTGCCAATCGCAAAGAAGGACGGTAAGGTGCGAATGTGCATCGACTATAGAGATCTCAACAAGGCTTGAAGATGAATTCGCATTGCCTCACATCGATGTATTCATCAACAGTGCAGCATCAAGCGTCTTGCATACGAATGTGGATGGCATCATGAGCTACATGCAGGTTCAGATGGCAGAAAAGCACAAGGCAAAGACCTCGTTCACAACTGAGTGGGGAACGTACTGCTATAGGGTAATGCCGTTTGGTTTGAAAAATGTTGGGGCAACCTATCAACGGATGGCTACGGCACTGTTCCATGATATGATACATAAAGAGGTGGAAGTTTATGTGGATGACATGATGGTCAAGTCGGAGACGAGAGAGGGGCATTTCGCGGCACTTGAGAAGTTTTTGGCTCGAATTGCGGAGTTCAAGCTAAGGTTGAACCCGAAGAAGTGCTTCTTTGGCGTTTCATCGGGGAAGATCTTAGGCTATGTGATCAGTAACAAGGGGATTGAGGTGGATCCCGACAAGGTAAAGGCCATACAGGAAATGCCAGCACCCAAGAATGAGAAAGAAGTGAGAGGATTTCTAGGGCAGGTTCAGTATATCAGTCGGTTCATAGCACGATTCACTGCAATCTGCGAGCCGATCTTTAAGTTGCTACAGAAAGATCAACCAACGGTTTGGAATGATAAGTGCCAGCAAGCATTGGAAAGTGTCCGGAACTATCTGTCTAATCCACCGGTTTTAAGACCGCCTAAACTTGGAAAACCACTTCTCCTCTATGTAGCAATCGAGGAGCGATCTACTGGGGCAATACTGGCCTAAGAAGGGGACACCGGTGTGGAGCACGCGGTATATTATCTGAGTAAAAATTTCATGGAATACGAGCTTAAGTATAACATGATCGAAAAAACGTGCGTGGCAGTAGTATGGCTAACAAAGAAGCTACGGCACTATTTTCAATCTTACAAAGTGATCATTATTTCTCGGATGGATCCCGTGAAGTATCTGTACCGAACTCCGTCTCTAACAGGGAAGCTAGCCCGATGGTTGTTGCTCTTGTCCGAATTTGACATCGAATATGTAACGAAAAAGGTTATTAAGGGAAGAGCCGTAGCGGAATTTCTGGCCAATCAGCCTCTAAATGCGGAAGAGGAAGAGATAAATTATGATTTCCCTGACGAACACTTGAACGCGATCGAAGTGATACCGTGGAAAATGTTCTTCGATGGAGCGGTTAACTCAAATGGAGCCGGAGTAGGAGTGCTACTTATCTCACCAGAAGGAGAAAGGGTCCCAATGGCAAAGAAGTTATCCTTCCCTCTCACCAATAATATGGCCGAATATGAAGCGTGCATCTATGGGTTAGAGTCGTTAGCAGCACTGGGAGCATCATATGTTGAAATCTGGGGCGACTCAAAACTGATTATCGAACAAGCGCAGGGAAACTGGGAAGTAAGGGAGGAAAGGTTGCGTCCATACCTAGACCAGTTGGAGGGATTGGCGCAGAGATTCAGCGAGTGTCGTTTTTATCACATTCCTTGAGCGCAGAACCAGGCAGCGGATGCTTTGGCCACTTTGGTATCAGTATGGGATAACCCTCGGAACCTTGCCTCGAAGCCTTTCGTATTGAAGAGGTCTCACAAACCATGCTACGAAGATGTAATGCTGTTGGGGGCAGATGAAAAGCCTTGGTATTTCGATATCGTAAACTTCATGAAGAGTGGAACATACCCGGCAGAATCAGAACTTAGGGATCAGGCTGTGATTAGAAGGTTAGCTCAGCAGTTCGTCATCCACAACGACTTGCTTTACAAAAGGCACACCGATGGTTTACAACTGAGGTGCTTGGATGCGGGAGAAGCCCGTGAGGCAATGGAGTCAGTACACTCGGGAATTTGTGGGGCCCATATGGGAGGAGCAGTATTGGCAAAGAAAATCAAAAGGCAAGGCTTTTATTGGCTCACCATGGAAAGAGATTGTAATGAGTATGCGAAGAAATGCCATGATTGTCAAATCCACGGAGATTATAATTCACTTACCAGCTATGGAATTGCACGTGTTAGCACCCATTTGGCCGTTTGCGGCTTGGGGCATTGACATCATCGGGGAGGTGAGGCCTAATGCGTCAAACGGGCACAAATTCATTGCAGTCGCCATTGATTACTTCACCAAGTGGGTAGAGGCAGAATCATTTAGCAAGTTGGGGTCTAAGCAGATGAGGAAGTTCATTGAAAAGCACTTAATCACCAGGTTCGGAGTGCCTCATCACATGATTACGGATAATGGGGTCCAGTTTCAGGGAGAGGTGAGAAGTCTCTTCCAAGAGTACGGTATTGAGCATCATAGGTCTTCTCCGTATCGCCCACAAGCTAATGGGGCAGTAGAGTCGGTTAACAAGAACCTTAAAAGGATTCTCGTAAAGACAGTAGAATCACACCGGAACTGGCACGAACAGCTTCCGCTCGCTTTATGGGCTTATCGCACGACAGTTAGAACGTCAACTGGGGCAACACCGTTCTCCTTGGTATATGGTGCGGAAGCCGTTCTCCCAATCGAGGTTGAAAGGCGATCGTTGAGAATCGCAGTAGAAGCAGAGATTCCTGAGACGGAATGGGTAAAGAAGCGATATGAACAGTTAGCATTGGTAGACGAGAAAAGAATGGAGGCCCTTTACCATGTGCAGTTATATCAGAGAAGGATGGCCCGAGCCTTCAATAAAAAGGTCAAGGCCAGCCCTATCAAAGAAGGGGACCTGGTGCTGAAACAGATCCGAGTGACGCACACCGACCCTAGGGGCAAGTTCAAGCCAAACTGGGAAGGACCATTCCTCGTGAAGAAAATCCTAAGCAAAGGGGCGGTGAAGCTTACAACTATGGATGGCATGGAGTTCTCCGAACCTACCAATCTGGATAGGCTTAAGAAATACTTTTCGTATAAAAAAAAAGAAAAATTCCCGATAGGTTGAAAACTCGCAAAGGGCGACCTGTGCAACAATAAGGGACCTCCCAACGGGTGAAAACCCGAAAGGGCACTCATTTGAAAATTCCGGGATAGTAAAAGGAGAGATGAAAAATCGCTGGGATCTGAAAACCGAAAAAAGGCAGGTCCTGGTAACAGTAGTTGTATCTTGAGTAATTATAAAAATAATGTATAAGCGGCTAAGTATTTCTATTGTTTGTAAATAAATAAAGGCATGAATATATTTGAAGAGGATGATTGGAATCATTACAATCTACTGAATGCATGGTAATATGAATCATGAGTTATACATTTCTTACCTCTCTTTTGACATAAAAGCCTACGTCCTATCCATCCCTCTCCCTATATACAAGCTATACATCGGGGTAATACTAATGAAAAACCTACAAATAATAAGCCTAATAAGGGAGAAGATCCCAGTAGTCCTTAAAGTCCCTCAGACGAGAAGCCCGCTCCGCAGATAAGGCCTCCTCAGCGATCCGACGACCCTCCTCGACGGCAAGGCGCCCCACGGTCTCCACTCGCGTCCTCTCTTCGGCAGCAAGACGCCCCTCGGTCTCCGCTCGCATCATCCCCGACCAATGAGCATTCCTCTCCCGATAGACCTGGCCGTCCCTGGCATCGGCATCCCACTGTGACTCGTTCCGACTCTGCTCATTTGCATGGAGATCGCTCTGTAAAAAATATAGATATAAGAAAAAAGAAGAAGAACAGACAACAACAGAAGTCATACATACATATGTGCATACATTCCACTACACTAAAATAAAATAAGGATACTTACCAGGTGGCTGGTGCAACGCAGGCTGAGTCGCTGTCTGAGATAACCAGATAACCCCACGTAATCCGTGCATGTCTCCCTCGAAGTGCGGAGGGCATCCGGGGGATCAAACGACACCTTCGATGTGAAAACGGGAGGAGCTATCTCAATGCCGGCATAGGCCACTCCTGTCTCGTCATAATGAACTACCGAGAAGTCCCTCCCAAAGTCAGGGATAGGTACACCTAAGGGAGGCCACTCTGGTCGGGCGGTGCCTGAGGACTCACCCGCATAATAGGAGGGCTCGCCCGCAGGCGTTCGAGCCTGAGTACCGTCGAAAAAGTCGGACATCCGAGTGCTCCTCAAGGAACCCTCCTGCATATAAAGACACAATGAGTATCCCTAACCATCTCGCGAATAAAGAATAAAAAGGGGTCGAACACTCACCGGGAGCTCCTCTCGACCAAAAACCGCTGCGACAGCCTCTGCTGAAAACACGTCCATCCTAGGATCCACATCCATCGTAACCTCGGGGGCATCCGCCGGAGTCAACAGCATCGACAAATAGTGAGCGCGACCCCCTGCATGGTCCCACACATCTCGAGGGGCAAACTCGCGAGTCAAGTCGCGACGAATGTCCGACAGGGGCATGGTCCTCACGGCAAACATGGACACGGGAATCTCGCCAGGCGACCAATGCGAGGCGCTAACCCCGGTGATGCCCTGATCGCCCAAATACCATGCCCGCACGCAGGGGCCTGTAAGTACGCACCACTGCCCCTGGATGCGGGTAACGTAAGCGTAGTCGGGACCAAAGTCGAGGTCGTCCCATCTGAATCGAATCTAAAAAAAAGAGAGAAAAGTCAGGTCTGATCAAACAAAAATCTAGCATAGTTAGAAGAGGTTTACCTGCCCCAAGGTTCGCGAGTCAATCCACGCTAGGAATCGCGCCACTGTCCGCCTCTCCTCGGCGCCCAGATCAAAATCACCCCACCGAGCCATAAGTGGGAGCCTAACCACCCGCGTCCTGCTCCGACGCGTGCACGGAAGAATCCGCCTCTCGTAAGCCCAAACCTACTCATAGAAACAAAGGTTACTAACAGAAATCGCGAAAAGAATAAAGAAACAAGCTAAGGATGAACGATGTACCAGGAGAGCAAAGGTGTAACCACCGAAGTCCTTGCGCTTCCGGCAAGTCAAATCCAAAAACTTGTACAGAAAAGCCAAGCCGGCTCCTGCCCAATCATAAGACGACACCGCGTCCAAATCACGGAAGGCCTGGATAAGACCTGCGTGTATCGTCCCGCTCTTGGTGCGGAAGATCGTCTCGCCCAAGGCATATAGAAGAAAGCTGCGGACGGCCCGATCCGTGTCGTCCCTGCGACTCAATAGTCCGGATGTGGCAATAAACTTCACCGGAGAGACCTTGACACCCGTGTAGACTCCGGGTCCAATCAAAGTAGATAGCTCGGCGCGGTCGACCCGAGGATGCACCATGTCGAAGAAGAGAGGAACCGGGATACCGCTCCCCCGCAACCCGATCAGCAGGGAGAAGTCACGAGGCGAGATCATCATCTCCCCAAATGAAAGGTGGAAGGTGTGGGTCGAGTCTACCCATCTCTCACATAAGGCGCGAAGGCCGAATCGATCACACACTCTGTTGGCGTGAGGCAACGCCAGGATAAAAGGCTCAAAGCCCAACTCTCGAACCCGAGCTTTAGCCACCGGGCTCAGTATGGCATACCAGACATGAATCTCCCCAGTGGTCCCGGAAATACCAATGACCTGGAAGGAACAGAACGGGTAAGTTTAAATCTCGCTCCTAGGCTTGTGTCTAATAAAGGTTTGTTAACCTAATTGTTCTTTCGGTCATGCTTAAGTTTAACCTAGAGACTCTTTGTCAATTAGGACCGTCATTTGGTGAAATTTTGTTCTTAGGGTCGTTTGTATTAGATTTGACTAGTTCATTATTCTTTGGTATTCCACTCTCTCGCGTGTTGGCAAAGAGATTGATCCAATTTTAACATTTAATTTGGTCGTTTAGGTTTTTTCTACTATTCACGTGCACTATTCATGTTTTTACTATTCACGTGCACTATTCACGTTTTTACTATTCACGTTTTTACTATTCACGTGCACTATTCATGTTTTTACTTTTCACGTGCACTATTCACATTTTTTACTATTCACGTTTTTACTATTCACATGCACTATTCACGTTTTTACTATTCACGTGCACTATTCATGTGCTATTCACGTTTCTACTGTTGACATGCATTGTTCGTGTTTTTACTATTCACATGCATATAATTCACATTCTTTCAAAAGATAAATAAAACGTTGCTTATGGGCGTAGAAATTCGTGTTTTCTAGCTAAAAGTCTTCTAAACGACTTAGAGGTTGGCATGCAAATCATGTTCAAAGTCGGGCTACTAAAGCCTAAAAGTCTAGTCAAAGGATAAAAGAGTAGAAGGGTACTTACCTGGTTAATGTTGGTCCGGCTCAGATGAGAAGCAGGGTCCTGAAAGGGGACCACTCCAGTCAGGTTCTCGAAACCCGCATCCATGCCCTTCGTGCCGTCATATCTATCCGAATCCATCACGAGAATGCTCAAAGTTAGAAGTTAGAGAGAGAAAGAAGAGAGAGAAGGTGTGGGGTTGAAATGAAACCCCACCACCTTATATAGGAAAAGGGAATGGTATTTCCGTAAATAGTGAAAAAGGTACGATGTGACATAAAGGTGAAAAGTAAATAATTAATTACCAGGTGCACAAACCTCCGATTTGCAGTCCGTTTCAGCCTGCGCTTCTGCTAGACGGTGACCAATACCACGAGGATATGACCCCAGACGACAGCCAAAATTTTATAGAATAGTAGCGCCAGTCAAAATACAGACAATAGTCAACGGAAAAATAATTGTTAGTCTGAAGCATTCCAGATGAAAAGATAAGGACGCTCCTATCAAACAACTCAAATACCCGAGATGATAGCTCCAGTAAAAAAATACGAACGACAGTGTTTTAGAATTCAAAATTGTTAGAAAGAACTTTTTTTGCTTTTGAGCCATTTTACCCGCGGTCGTGGACCAGGGTTGCTTTTGAGCCATTTTACCCGCGGTCGTGGACCAGGGTTGCTTCTAAGCCATTTTACCCGCGGTCGTGGACCAGAGTTGCTTTTGAGCCATTTTACCCGCGGTCGTGGACCAGGGTTGCTTCTGAGCCATTTTACCCGCGGTCGTGGACCAGGGTTGCTTTTGAGCCATTTTACCCGCGGTCGTGGACCAGGGTTGCTTCTGAGCCATTTTACCCGTGATCGTGGACCGGGGTTGCTTTTGGGCCATTTTACCCGAGGTCGTGGACCGAGGTTGCTATTGAGCCATTTTTACCAGCGATCGACTTAGAGACCAGGGTCGCTAGAAAGAGCTGTTTACCCGCAGTCGATTTAGGCTAGGATCCTTAAGAAAAAAAAACGTCTGCCGGCAGCCGATTCAAAGGCAAGGACGGAAAGGATCGAAGACGAAGCGGGAGCGCGCAGCGCAGAGATCAGGTATTCTTCCTCCCACTCTTTACGTGTCTTTTACTTTAATATATTTACATTGCATGTGTTGCGTTAGCAAAAAAACGTTTTCAAAACACACACATCACTGTCAAAATAGGAAAGTAGGGGCAACTGTAGACACCGAGTCGGAGGACCTATGACGAAAACCTGTAACAAGACGGTCGAAACGGTTGGTTCCGGAAGTTTTAAAACAAAAATATATAATAAAAAAGGAAGAAGTTAATGGGAGTCGCGTTCGTCGAGTGGACGGCTCGCGAGTGCTCAGCGACGTGGTGCGAACGCCTAGCGGCAGCCGACGCGCGTCCGACGACAGTTGGACGCACGCCCGGCAGCAAGGGGCGCACGCTTGACGTCCGCTGGGCGCGCGCGCCTGACGGCCATTGGGCGAGCGCCCAACGTAGGTGGGGCGAACGCCCGACGCCCGTTGGGCGAACGCCCAACGACTGTTGGGCGCGCGCCCAACGCAAGTTGGGCGTTCGCCCAACATAAGCTGGGCGTCCGCCCAACTAAGGTTGGGCGTCCGCCCAATCTTAATCGGGCGTCGCCCAAAGACTCCGGGGATCCGTGCCTATAAAAGGCACGGATCCCCATGCAAAAGAGGGGGAGGAATTTTTGGAGCTTTCTCACTCTAGACATTTTTAGAGAGAGAGTTAAATTTTTGGGGAAAATATTTTTTTTCCCAAAAAAATCCAAATTTTCCAAAGTTGAATATTTTATCGAAAACACACAAAAAATGCCGGAAAATCATAACTCGTGGAATCAAACGACTGCGACTGTCAGATACCGATCTTAAGGTATTATCCGAGGACTAGACTCGTTTTATTTTATTTAAATTTTTTTCTCTTTATTTATTTATTTTTATGTTATAGTTTTTTATTTATTTAGTCATTTATTTATCACGTTTTATTTATTATTCCGTATTTATTTAATTTTCGTCACGTGTTAAATAAACGTTCGGTTTTGTTTTGAAATAAAAACCTCGTTTTGATATCCCAACACGAACCGTGATCCGATTCAAAGGTAGTTCGGGATTAAAAACGTTGTAATTATAAATTTTTGAAAATATTTCTAAATAGTGTTTTAAAAAATAAAACGTCGTTTTAGGAATCTCCGTTATAGACTATGATCCAATTTTGGTAGTTCGGGGACCCAAAACGATAGAATTGATCTAATCTAAAGCTTTTGAACAAATCTGGAAACTTCTGGACTGTTTCTGTAATTCTGTCTTTTCTGTCACTAACAGCAGATTGGCGACGGATTTTCCGTCGGTAATCTGCTGGAATCCAAAAATTCCTCTTTTAACCCTCTTTTCTCAACCTTTTGGTATTTATACTTGTATATACATGTATTTAACTATGTAATTATTTTATTAAAATCATTTTTGGGTTATATAATTATTAATTATGTATTATGTAATTATTTATCTTTTTTTTAAACTTAATCTAGCTTTGTAAATCCTTTGTACATATATATGTATGGTTTTTCTACTTGTTTGCCTTTTTGGGTAAATGATTTTTGGGTTATTAATGTTGGTTTAGTACATACTATGTAAAAACTATTTTGGTATAAATGTGATTTTCCTTACTTATAAACTTTGTTCATTATTTTCATATGTTTTGGTTACAATATAATATACTTAGTATTATTTTCATCATTCTACCTATACTTAGCTATATTGTATGGTACCTTTTACTCGTTTTTTTTAGTTATAGATATATCATCATTTTCGGTTAAAATGTATATATATATGTATATATTCCTTTTCTTATTCTTTTGACATTTATGGATATGTATATTTTAAATGGGTTTTGTTTGGTAATTGTGATTTAATTTATTGTGATTATGATAAGCAAAGATTCATTTGAGTGAAAAAAGGGAAATAAATCACAAAAAAGAGACTTCAATTTGGTTATTTAAACTAAAGAGTTTTCCTGATTCTCAATGTAAATGAAAGGTTTTTGCCGTTTTAAATTGTTTTCTAAAATATCACGTTTTAAAACCTTAATCCGTTCCAACGACGGATTAAGCGAACCTTGTAATTAAAATCGTTTCTTAGATTGTAAATAATGGAGTTTTTAATCATTTTCGTAATGGTTTGGTATAAAAATAAATGGACTTGTATGCTTAATCACGCTTTTGGTTAAAATTTCTTGTTCAAACGTTTTCAAATGCTCGAGTCGTTCCAACGACGATTCGAGTGAATATCATGTAAATTAACGGGGTTTTGAAACGTACCTAAATCGTTCCAACGACGATTAAGGTACGAACCATGTAAATAAGCTCGTTTTGGAGAATGAGATTAGCTTAGAGTTAGTGTACAATATAAAGCATAAATCACATTGTAAACAAATCAATTCTTTCTTCTCCCCCTTCTCTCTCCTATGTATTTTAAATTCATGTAAATGGGTGATTCTTTACTGAAATGGCTTTTAATAAACATGCTCAAAACGGTTTTCAAAAACAAGGAAGAAAAGGTTTCAAATGAATTTTAAACTTAAAGAAATATACGATTAGTCCGTTATCGCCTAACACGCTGAGTAGGAGGCCGGTGGTTCATAACCGGGCGATGTCGGGGTGCCTAGTAGCCTTTCTTCGGAAAGGAGCTAGCTTTCTCGGCTCGTACCTAAGTTTCCCGAACCCTCACCGGTCTCCGCAAGGGATCGGTGTTCATTTTCCCATTCGTGGGTGGCGACTCTTCCATACTCCGAGCTCCGGTCCTGCCGAGCAGCTTGATTCCACGATTGGTTGCTTTCGGCGCCAATCACCGCTTACGTCGCCATGAGGTGTCCACCCCCGGTCCGCCCGGGCGAGGCCGTTCGACACCTTGTCTAACAGTAGTAATCACCATGGAATCCGCAGGTTGAGTTTGGAAAAATGAAGAATCATGGGCGTTCGATCCTATAGCTGCATGTGGCCATTGAGATGCTGTAGGAGTTGGTGCCGTGCGCCGAAGCGGGGGAATTAACATGAATGACCTTAGGCGGTTCTCCATCTTAGGTCCAAACTCTCTTCCTATGGCTCCCGCACATATTTCAATGAATGAATCCGGTGACATACTCCTCTCACCATGCGTCGTAGGAGCATTCACGTCAACGCGACCAGCGCTTGTTACAGGTTGGCTTGATGGTGTTACTAACGGTGTTTCAATCCCCGATGAGGGATTCTGACCTCCACTCGTCATGTCTTACTGTGAACGAAAACCCTTTATTTGGTTAAGGATCCACATTCACCGCACCAATTGATGACTAGTGGAGAATTTCCGATTAGCTTCCGTCCTTGTGGGGCGTCGTTGGGTTCGACGGGGGGAAGCTCCGATGCCAAAGTCAGTATAAAATAAGGAGGAATAAACTGAATTGACAAAGTAGGGTTATTAAGATTGTGTGAATGTGTACCTTGATAGCTTGAGATGCAAGCTATATATAGTCATGAAATTGTAACCTTTAGTAACTAGAAAGTCTCCATTAATGCTCCATAAATGGCGGTTACTGGTTTCCTTTAAGTATGTCCGTTAGCTCATTAATAGCTCATTAATTGCCTTTATTTGAGGAATCGGCTCAGCTGCTCAACTGGCGAATCGAAGGGTGATGGCGAATCTAACGTAGGTGTGACTACGGATCTCGCGTGGCGGAGCTTCGGTGATCCACCCATCAGATGCCGTTGCTTGATACGCCATGGCCTTCTTTGTCCGGTTCAATACGCGGTCGTTTGGGTAAATATCTCCTTTGATCCCTCAGATAATATCTCAATGTTATCAGACTTTTACCTATAACATTCTATTTTTAATGTAATAAAATGTAAAGTATTTGTAATAATCATCCTCATGTTCCGAGGAATATTCTAGAACCTTGTATATTTGTTACTTCGTTTCAAGAATGCTATAGGATAATTATCGACAAAACTACTGCTTATTCTAGTGAAAAATTATGATAATTACCTAAGTATTCTCGAAATATATTGCAATGGAAAGAATGTCGAGTTTGATATTATTAGAATCCCCATGAATGGAAATAAGACCTTTATCGATAAAATTCTATTTTATTAAAAAGAAAAACTAATAAAACTAATTAAAATCTAGAAAATCATTATAGATATTCTCAAATTGAATTATATATTGAATAACATTGATTTAAGTATTATTGAAATTATAGAGAATAAAACCGCGTTTATCAATAAAATTCTATTTTATTGAATAAAAGTTAAATAAAACTAGAAAAAATTAGAAAATTATAATAACTACTCAAATATTTCTAAAATATTTTTCCAAGTGTTGAATATTCATTTGAATATTCCTAAAAAAATTTAGAAGTAAGCGTGACTTTACTTAATAATATTCATATTTTCAATGATAAAAAAAGCTAACTATCAAAAAAAAAAAAAATGATAAAAAAGCTTTATAAAAACTAAAAAATTAAAGTTAAAATAGTATAAAGTTTTAGATATCTCCCAAAAAAAATATTTCAAGATGTTTTCCATGAATTGGAAATATCCATAATTTATGGGAATTTTATATTGATTTTTAGTAATTAAAAATCATTTAACTAGTTAAAAACCTTATTTAAAATAAAAAAATACCAAGAAAGCTCTAATTTCTTCTCCAATGGGTATTTATATCTATATCATATGAAAATCTTTGGAATTTTTCATATGTAAATAAACAGTTTTGCTAATTAAAACATATTTTTTGACTCAAAACATCATTTAAAATACCAAAAATACTAAGAGGACTCTATTTTTTTTTCAAGAAAATTACCCAAGGGCCATTTCTTTCACGTGAAACATCCTGGAGTTTCCAAGATTTTTTCTAAGCATTTTAAATAATTAAAAACCATCTTTGGACCTAAATAACATTGAAAATTGATAAAATACCAAGACAATTTTAATTCTATCAAGAAAATTTCACATATGGTACAGTATTTCTATCATATAGAATATTCAGGAATTGCTTGAGTCAAAATAATAGTATTTAAAAACCTTTTTTTTTTTTTTTAACTCTAATCGGTTCTTAAAATACAAAATGTATTTCAAATATTCCCAATTTTTTTTCAAAGTAAAGCTCTATAAATGAGAGGTTCCCTTATTCTTTAAAGGGCAAAACACACAATTTGGCCCTTGATTTATTCAAAATTTATGTGTTTGGCCCATGACCCATTATTTGGTCACATTTGACCATTTACCTATCCCAATTAATAAAATCACACCCAAAATGTATGGAAAGTTAACCAAACTTGATTCTGTACCACATACACAATCTATTGTGGCATTAGTAAAAATTCAAAACCTTGATGAGTCTAAAACAACATTTTTACATCCCAATAGTCATCTTCTTCGATTCTGCAACCACTCCTTTTCGGGCTTATGCAATTCCTGTTGAAACACCTTTCCACATGATTTTGATTTGACAAAATTATTTGAGTATATGTTTAAAAATATTCTAAAACACACTAAGTTTAAATGCTTTGATTTATTACACTAATGTGTTTGTTCAATGTTGAGTTAAATTATTTATAAGACATAAAGACTAAAAGGCTAAAGGCCCAAAGGAAAGTCAAAGGCCTAGGACAACTCGGCCAGTGTAAACAAAACGCTGTCGTTGTGGACAAAACGCAGCTCAGCATGAAGAAGGATCTGGAAGACTTTCTTTATCTACTTCGGAACGAAACTGCTGAGTTGGACGACAAAGAGTACAAGACAGCAGCTGAGTAAGGAACAACTTCAAGACAAAGTATTTCTACTTTGGGTAAAGTTCAGAAGACACAGAAAGCTGTCTGGAAGACTTTGCCATAAAAGGCGAGACATTCTTCCTGTCTGTCTAAAAGCTCTCAGCACTGACCGAAGACAGAAGATACAATAATCTGATTGGCCAACGGCACTGAGCGTGTACTGAGTGACAACGACATCAAGCCGTTTCCTTCCAACGGTTATTTCGAAATTTGAAATAACCGATACCTCAAGTGTCACTATAAATAGGCCTTTCAGTTGCTTCATTAGATGCAGATCTTCACCAAGCCATTACGCTGACCAAATTTCTACTCGAAGAATCTGTGTGAAAAAACAAAGCAAATACTTACACCAACTTCCATATTACTGTGTAAAAGTCTAGAGTGATTATCAAATCATCTAAAGTGTCTTAGCAATTGTTGTTTAGGACAGACTTATTATCATTTCTAGAATTAGAAAGGAGAGGCTGAGTACTCGGTTATAGTACTCAGCAATAGAATAGGAGTGAGTAGAGGTATAGAGGAAGGTACTCTTGTTATACTCAGCTTCTTGTTGTAAAAGGTTTGATGCTCTACCGTTAAAGAGCTCAGTAGAGAATTCGAAAGCTCAGAACGTGTTCCGGGGACAGGACGTAGGCGTAGAGGCCGAACCTAGATAAATCTGCTGAGTAACATCTTTCTAACCTTAAACTCCTTTAATATATATATTGCTTGCTTAAACAAAACTGACCAAGTAAAGAGGTCACGCTAAGTTGTGTGCATTGAGTATCTGAGTTCAGGAATAGACTTAAGTGCTATCTCCTGACTCAAAGAAAGAAGCTGACTTAGTCACCAGTTGACTAAGCTAGTGTCTTACTTCACTCAGCGCGCTGTGTAATTCCTTTTCAAAGTAAAAGAAGTCAGCCTTAACGTACTAAAATCTTAAATAGTTCCTATCCCCCCTTGGAACTAACCTGTTACGTTATAAGGGACCAACAAGTGGTATCAGAGCTGAAAAGCTCACTGTGAAAGGTTTAACTACCTTGAGCTGATCCCCACTATGGTTGAAAACAGCACTTGGTTTCTCCTAGGAAACCAGACAACTCAGATCTTACCTGACGGGCTGTCCATTACTCGGCCTCCCCTATTCTTCGGGTCTAACTACACCTTCTGGAAGAATAGGATGAAAAACTTTATTCAGGCAACAAATATGAGTGCATGGCTTTCAATAGTCCAAGGCCCATTTGTTCCTGTTGAAGTTGTGGCTGGCCAAACAGTTGTCAAAGCTGAGGCCAAATGGACAGAAGATGATCTCAAGAAGCTACAAAACCACGCTTCTGCTATAAACATGCTTCACTGTGCGCTTGATGCTGCAAAATATAACAAGATTTCAGGTTGTGAGTCAGCGGAAGAGATCTGGAAGAAGCTGGAGGTCACCTACGAAGGAACCAACAAAGTGAAGGAGTCCAAGGTGAACCAGCAGATGAGACTATACGAGCTGTTCGAAATGAACGATGATGAAGGAATCTCTGACATGAATGCAAGGTTTACAAACATCATCAATGAGCTTAAGAGACTTGGGAAGATCTTCACTGAGGAAGAACAAGTCAAGAAGATTCTTAGGAGTCTTCCTAAAAACTGGCAAGCAAAGAAGACCGCTGTTGAGGAAGCTCAAGACTTAACCACCTATAAGTATGATGAACTCATCGGCTCACTGCTGACCCATGAGATCTCGATGAAGAATTTCGAGGTGAAGGAAAAGTCTGAAGACAAGAAGCAAAAGTCTCTTGTCATGAAAGCTGACTCCACTGATGGAAGCTCAACAGACGATGAAGAGATGGCTATGTTTACCAGGAAGATGAAAAGGCTGTTCAAAAAGAATGACAAATATTCTAAGAAGCCTTATAAAAAGTTTGATAAGTACAAAGCTGACTCCAGCGACAGCAAGTACAAGAAGGACAGCTCAAGGCCCATTACATGCTTTGAATGTCATCAAACTGGCCATATCAAGTCAAGCTGTCCCTTGCTGAGGAAAGAAAGAAAGAACGGCAAGAAGGCAATGGTGGCAACCTGGAGTGATAGTGATGATTCATCATCATCTGAAGCTGATGCCACTGAGTCAGCAAAGATTTGTTTCATGGCTGACGAACTTGCTGAGCCATGTGTTTCTGAGCATGCTGACCCCTCAATTGCATCTGACGATGAGGAACATTCAACTGAGGTAATATCACTACCCTTGCTCAGAAATGAAATGGTTAATGCCCTGAGTGACCTCTACACACTTGTCAAAAAGTGTAATAAAAAGGTTAGAGCACTCAACAGGCGATGTGACGAGGTTGAGGAGGTCAAACTGAGTGACCTTCGATATCTTCTTCAGGACAACTCAGATTTTCATAGTAACATTGGAATTATGCAAAAGTTTGTCTCTGAGGTCCAATCAGATTCTAAGAAACTGAGAAAGGACGTCACATCCATTCAGAACCAACTAAAGGTTCCAAACAAAAGAAATATTCCTCTGAATACTCAGTACCGAAGTACTGGTCAGCAGAGATGGGATCCTCAGCGGAATGTCCAGTGTGACTTCTATGGGAAGAAAGGACACACCACAAAGGTGTGCTGGCACGCTCAGCACTGGGGTGCTGACCAGTCAGTGAGACATCCTAAACGGAAGGTCAGCTGTGACTTCTGTGGAAAGAATGGCCATACTGTCCAAGTATGCCGCCATAAAATAAAACATGATGCTTTACCTGTTGAACCTAACAAGCAAGGACCCAAAAAGAATTGGGTACCTAAAAGTAACTAGTTACATTGCAGGTAAGCCTGAGGTGTGCTGAGAGGTCAAAGATGTGGTATATTGACAGTGCATGCTCGAGGCATATGACTGGTGATGAAACTCAGTTCATCACATTTGAGCATAAACGAGGAGGAAGCATAAGTTTTGGAGACAACAAAAAGGGTAAGATAGTAGGGTCAGGAACCATTGGAGGTAATCCTACTATTGAGTCTGTCTCCCTAGTCAGCGGACTCAAATATAACTTACTCAGCGTAGCTCAGCTATGTGACAATGGGAGAAAAGTTATATTTAATGACACTGGATGTAAAATATTCGAGGGTAAAACTAATGAGTTAATTTTAACTGCCCCTCGCATTGATAATGTCTTCATGCTGAACTTAGAGAAAAAGTTTTCAAAAACTGTATGCTTAGTATCAAAGGAAGAAAATTCCTGGCTATGGCACATGAGACTTGGTCATGTAAGCATGGACCTCCTGGCCAAATTAGCAAGAAAGCAATTGGTTGAGGGACTGCCAGAACTTAAATTTGAAAAAGATCAACTATGCCACGCTTGCCAAGCTGGAAAACAAACCAAACAATCTTTTCATACCAAAAACGTTGTCTCAACTAAGCGTCCATTAGAGTTACTACACTTGGATCTCTTCGGTCCAGTCCAGCCGCTGAGTCTGGGTGGAAGAAGATTTTCCTTGGTCATTGTAGATGACTTCTCTCGGTACACTTGGATCATCTTGCTGAGTAGCAAGGATGAGACCTTTGAGACATTTTCAAATTTGGTTAGAAAACTTGAAAATGATAAAGACCTAAAGTTGGCTCACATCCGAAGTGATAATGGTGGAGAATTCAAGAACCAACAGTTTGTTGAATTCTGTAAAACCAACGACATTGACCATAATTTTTCTGCTCCTAGAACGCCTCAACAAAATGGGGTCGTTGAAAGGAAGAACAGAACCTTGGTTGAAATAGCCAGGACAATGCTGAGTGAGCATAGGCTTCCGAAGTACTTTTGGGGAGAAGCTGTCAACACAGCGTGCTATATTCTTAATAGGGCTCTTGTTAGACCTATACTAAAGAAAACTCCCTACGAACTTTGGAAAGGATGAAAGCCCAATATTGGATACTTTCGTGCCTTTGGCTGTAAATGTTTTATTTTGAATACCAAAGATAGCTTAGCTAAGTTTGACTCAAAAGTTGATGAAGCTATCTTTTTAGGCTACTCAACAAACAGCAAAGCATACAGAGTTTTCAAGAAACGAACTCAAGTTTTAGAAGAGTCAGTACATATTGAGTTCGACGAAACTAACCCTGCAGGAAGATATCAGCCGCTGACCGAGGATGATCCACACTCAGTACCCGCTGATCAAGATACAACCGCTGAGTCATTCCCTCAAGGGCTGACCAAAGGTAAAAGTGAACCTCAAATTGTTTTCACTGACCAGTCTACACCTGCAGAGATTGTTGAAACACAGACAGCACAAGACATCAATCTACCAAAGGAGATAAGGATACCAAGAGGACACTCAGAGAGTGCTATTCTTGATGCCGCTGAGAATACCCTGATGACAAGAAATCAACTCAGGAGATACCTCAGCAACGTAGCCTTCATCTCAGTTCAGGAACCAAAGAACTTCGCTGATGCTGAGCACGATGAATTCTGGATGAGCGCAATGCAAGAGGAACTTGATCAATTCAGAAGAAATTTATGTATGGGAGTTAGTGCCACATCCAAGGAGTCAGAAGACCATTGGAATAAGATGGGTCTTCCACAACAAGCTGGATGAACAAGGAAATGTAGTCAGGAACAAAGCAAGACTTGTAGCTCAGGGCTACAGTCAGCAAGAAGGTATTGATTACGGTGAGACCTTTGCCCCAGTGGTAAGGCTAGAGGCTATTAGAATTTTATGCGCTTATGCAAGTTATATGAACTTTAAACTGTTTCAAATGGATGTTAAGAGTGCATTCCTTAATGGAGTTATAAACGAGGAAGTTTATGTTAATCAGCCTTCAGGGTTTGAGGATCCTAAATTCCCAAACCACATTTATAAACTCAAAAAGGCTCTGTACGGCCTCAAGCAAGCACCACGTGCTTGGTATGAGAGGCTGACCAGTTTCCTGCTGACTAGAAATTATGTCAGAGGCAAAGCTGATACAACCTTATTCATTAAGAGAAAGGGTAAAGACACCCTGCTGGCTCAAATATATGTTGATGATATTATTTTCGGTGCTACTAATGAGTCAATGTGCAAGGAATTTAGCAAGCAAATGCAGACTGAGTTTGAAATGTCAATGATGGGAGAACTCAACTTCTTCCTTGGACTTCAAATCAAACAAGGGAAAAATGGCATCTTCATCAATCAAGCTAAATATGCCAAGGAGATATTGAAGAAATATGATCTTGAAAATTGCAAGCCAATATCTACTCCTATGGGCACTGACACTGTCCTTTGTGCTGACGAGAATGGTAAGTCGGTAGACAGAAAATTGTATCGAGGTATGATAGGCTCTCTACTTTACTTAACAGCGAGTAGACCGGACATTCAGTTCTTAGTATGCTAATGTGCTAGATATCAATCTAACCCTAAGGAATCTCATTACATAGCTGTAAAAAGAATCCTTAGATATTTACAAAGCTCAGTGAACGCAGGTTTATGGTATCCCAACACTCATGATTTTACACTCGTTGGATACACTGACGCTGACTATAGACGAGACAAGCTTGAACGAAAAAGCACCTCTGGAGGATGCCACTTCCTAGGGAGCTGTCTTGTATCCTGGTTCAGCAAGAAGCAGGCGTCAGTAGCCTTGTCTACCACTGAAGCTGAGTACATTGTTGCTGGAAGTTGTGTTGCTCAAGTCCTATGGATTAAGCAACAGCTTGAAGACTATGGTGTTCAAACAAAGACAATTGAGGTCAAATGTGACAATAAAAGCGCAATTGATCTATCAAAGAACCCAATTCAGCACAGCAGGATGAAGCATGTCAGCATCAGACATCACTTCATTAGAGACCATGTACTCAAGGGTGAGATCAAGCTGACCTATGTTCCAACAGATGAGCAGCTTGCGGATATCTTCACAAAGCCACTGGCTCGTGAGCAGTTCAGCATACCGAGAGAAGCCATTGGTATGTTCAATCCTCTTTAGTAAATTCCAGTTCTAAATATAAATTCATGCTGAGTGAATTACCATGCTGAATGATCTATGCTATTATTTGCTGAGTGAATAGATGTATGCTGAGTGTTTAATGCTAAATGAATGAATATCACATACTGAGCAAATATGCGCACTGAGTAGTTATCTCAAACTGAGCAACCAATTACTTAAACCATCCGTTTGTATAAAACTGACTACTCAGAATATAGAACGATTAGGATTCTCACACTGAGTAAATTGATCCGTTGCATTGAATGCAAAAGCACGCGTATAGCCACCTAGGATGACGTATGCGCCGAATGTGTCATAAATGCCAGGATTCTTGTCGGTTGAATATCCCAATGGCAAAACTGACACATGGATTCGATAAGATCCATGTCTCACCTCTATAAATAGTGGGCAAATCCCCACCTTTACTTCTTTACGCTTACAGAATTCTCTGCCATTAACACTTTCTCTCTCAAAATCTTCAAATCCTTCAAATCTTCTCTGCGAAAATGACGAACATCTCTGTAAACATCTCTGATGCCGGTCACCAACCTGCTGGAAACCCTAAGTCTCCTACCCAGCATGATCAAACCAAAGCTACCACACCGAGCAAGAAAACCCAAACTGAGCAAGGTACCTCCTCCAAGGGAAAGAAACCTAACCAACGAACATATACCAGGGTCTATGAAAATGTCAGGGAATACAAGATTGACTACTCAAGGTGGTTCTCGAAAGAATTTGTGGAAAGAGAGCAACCATTCCGTGAGTGGATTTTGAAGAATGGCTGGACCGAGCTGTTCTCAATAAGCTACAATACCTACCCTGACTTGGTAAGGGAGTTCTACCACAACCTGCGTGTCGCTGATGACAACCAGGACCACTTAGTCACCAAGGTGAAGGACAAAACCATCTTCATCAATCCTACCTACCTAGCCAGCCTTCTGAAACTCAAGAATGAAAGAGCCATTCTTAGGAAGTCTGGAGATCAGGACATCACTGGGTATTCCACTACGTTCTGCAAACCTACTGGCCATGCTGGAGAAATCTCCAGTACTTCAATGGGCCAACACCAAAAGATGGCACACTACCTGCTGACCAATTACATCTACCCAAAGATAAATTGCACCAGCTCAGCAACAAACTTTGAGCAATGCTTCATATGGCATATGCTGACATACAAGCCCATCAACATGCCAGTATTCTTAATAGTCGGTTTTCAAAGGAGCACTGGAACTCTAAGGCTGGGCTCACTCATTACCAAAATCCTCCTTGACAACCGAGTATACCTCACGGGGGAAACTAAGGGCCAAGGATCAGAGATTACTGCTGCTGCCCTATTTGCTTTAAAGTTCAATCAGCCAATAAAGAAAGCAAAAGGTGCTGCTAACCCAAACGCTGAGGGGACGGTAATCAAAAAGGGCAAAAGAACTAAGGCCCCTGCTGACAGGAAGAGGAAAGCTGTGCAAAGCACCTCTAAGGAAGCTGTTCCCGCTCCTAAGAAGATAAAGATTGTGTCCAAAGGAACGACTGCACAAGGTCTCTGCATCTTTAGATTATTGAATCAATATATTAGTTGGGGGCACTAATGGTTTGTTAGAGCCCACTTACTGTCTATGGGCCGTGAGCCCACTCCTAACTAAGGACATTCTAATAGGATCGTGCACATAGAACATCTGAGTTGGAACTTATAGAACTGTACACTCAAGAGATGAAATTAATTAATTGATTGGTAGTAAAATGTCAAGGTAATTAACTAGTGGTTAATTAATTGATTAAATTGTTACTTTGTATCAAGATGATCAATTAATAGATTTAGGAGTTAAGTATTTAATTGATTAACTAGTTTGCAGAATGTAATAAATTAATTTGTAAATTAATGGAGTTACATTTGGAAATTAAATTACACTATATATATATATATATATATATATATAGGGGTGAGATCCAGCGTGACAAGGGGTTAAGTTGTGACAAGGAGCTTATTGTGTGACATAACAAAACTACGTAGTTTTGATGATAATTAAAAAAGGCAAGGTAGCAAATTGGTAAATAAAATGAAAGAGAGGATAGAGAAAATTGTTTTATTTCTTTTCTTTAAAATACATTTTCCCGACATCTCTAATATCGTTTTTCGAAAATTTTATACTATTAGACTCGTCTAAATTAGACGGTCATTTTAAGATCCCTGAAGCTCAAGTAAAAAAATTTCCGGTGAACGGAATCCGGGTGGGCGTTTTCTGGCGAAAAAACAAGTTCCCATAAAATTCTCCAAAAATTCCAGAAAATGTAAAACATTATTCTAAGAAACTTTAATTCTTGGGTCGAAATAGGATTTCTTACGGTTTAGTCCTAATAACACTTTTTCCTTAATTTTATCCATTTTACATGCTTCAACAATTTGTTGGGACTATACCGTAAGAAATCCCGCTTCGACCCAAGAATTAAAGTTTCTTAGAATAATGTTTTACATTTTCTGGAATTGTTTGAGAATTTCCTGGGCAATTTGTTTCTCGCCAGAAAACGCCCACCCGGATTTCGTTCACCGAAATTTTTTTTACTTGAGCTTCAGGGATCTTAAAATGACCGTCTAATTTAGACGAGTCTAATAGTATAAAATTTTTCGAAAAATAAGGTTAGAAATGTCAGAAAAATGTATTTTAAAGAAAAGAAATAAAACATTTTTCTGTTGGAACAATGCAAGTATTATGTTGGAACAAATGGTACACTAATTTGGAACAATGTAAGTAGGACAAAGAACGTACCCAGAAAATTCTTAAAAAATTTGAAAACATGTAAAACATCATTTTAAGAAACTTTAATTCTTGGTTAAAAGCGAAATTCCTTACAGTTTTGACCCAATAAATTGTTGAAGCATGTAAAATGGATAAAATTAAGGAACAAGTTTTATTGGGACTAAACCGTAAGAAATCCCATCTCGACCCAAGAATTAAAGTTTCTTAGAATAATGTTTTACATTTTTTGGAATTTTTTTAGAATTTTCTAGGCACTTTTGTTCTTGCTAGAAAACGCCCACTCGGATTCCGTTCACCGGAATTTTTTTTACTTGAGCTTCAGGGATCTTAAAATGACTGTCTAATTTAGACGAGTCTAATAGTATATAATTTTTCGAAAAACGAGGTTAGAAATGTCAGAAAAATGTATTTAAAAAAAAAGAAATAAAATAATTTTCTGTTGGAACAATATAAGTATTATGTTGGAACAAATGATACATTGATTTGGAACAACGTAAGTAAGACAAAAATTGTATCCAGAAAATTATCAAAAAATTCCAAAACATGTAAAATATTATTTTAAGAAACTTTAATTCTTGGCCCAAAGCGAGATTCCTTACAGTTTTTACCCAACAAATTGTTGAAGCATGTAAAATGGATAAAATTAAGGAAAACGTTTTATTGGGACTAAACCGTAAGAAATATCGCTTTGACCCAAGAATTAAAGTTTCTTAGAATAATATTTTACATGTTCTGGAATTTTTTGAGAATTTTCTGGACACTTTTTTTCTTGCCGAAAAACGCTCACCCGGATTCCGTTCACCGGAATTTTTTTTACTTGAGTTTCATGGATCTTAAAATGACCGTTTAATTAAGACGAGTCCAACGGTATAAATATTTTTAAAAAACAAGGTTGGAAAAGTCGGAAAAATGCATTTTAAATAAAAAAATAAAACAATTTTCTCTTTCCTTTTATTTACAAATTTGCCACCTCCTTTTGGTTAATTACAAAATTGGTCCTTGTCACAGAATAAGGCTTGTCACACCATAAGAGATGTGTCACACCTGATCTCTCCTATATATATATATATATATATATATATATATATATATATATATATATATATATATTGTTAAGCCCAAAATATACCTAAAATATCATTAATATTTACATCAGTTTTACTACGAAATCGTGCTGTTTATATCTATTTAGAATACTTTTACGTTCGAATGTGTTTCTTTCATGCAAGGTACCTAAATATTTGGTAAAATCCAAATAGAAACGAAAAGAGGATAAAAACAAAGGAAAAACCATACAAAAGGAGTCAAAGACGACGAAAATCAAACGCGCCGAAACGAGGACGAGGACGAAAACAGAGACAGAGAAAAATACTCCGTGTCACGACCGAGAATCCTCCATTCTCGGTCGCGACACGCGTCGCCCAGCTCTTCCCCTTGTCATTTCGAAGGCTGAAAAGCTGTTCCCCCATTCTCGGCCGAGAATTTACATTCTCAGTAAGTTCAGATTTTCAGGAAGCATTAATTGCACATGTTCGTTTTCGACGAAACGCGTCCGTTCGATTGGATAAGAACGCCTCTTCACAGCAGACACATTCCTTGGACACGACTCCTCAACATCTATAAATAGAGAGTTGATTTTAGAGTTGATATAATTAATTGAAGAGAAGATTTAGTACAGAATTAATGCAGAAATTCTGAGTCAAGCAATTCAGAGTTAGAAGATCGATTTTGTAAAAAGCAATATGATGTACACACATTGTTTACCAAATAATTACAAACACAGTAGTATTTAGATTTAGATTAAGATTTGTTATTATTAGTTTACATTTTGGTAGTAGAAGTACCCGTCTCTATTCAGAAGATTCAACGAGAAGATTTAGTAGAGGATTCGCCCCGGAGCCTGACAAACTCTAACGAGGTTCAAGGAAAGGATTGACAACCCGTTCGCTTGAAAGTCATCGAAAGCTTCCATGCTTCTTGTTCTCTGTAAACTTGTATCAAATTCATAATTCATCTAATAAAGTTTATTCAATTCAATAGATTTTTATGTAGCACTTCTGTAATTGATCCGAAGTGAGTTCTGGTGTTTTCATTAAAACGTAGTTGAATTCAAAATCTTTACAAGGAAACTTTGTTGAACACTTAGGGAAATTAATATCTTGAAAAAGTATTAATTTGGTTAAGGTAGCAATCTATCCCGACCATAGGAAGATTGTCTGCGGTTCAAAGCCTTTTAATTGAAAGAGTTTACGTTATTACATTTATATAATTGTTTACAAAGTTTAAAGTTATTTTCTTTGCTTAATGCACATTTATTCCCTTTTCTAAAGCACTAAACGTTTCTGTCTTGTAAATTCATACTCAAAACAGAATTGATTTCTAACGTTCTTCATACTCTAATCTAATTCTTATTCTATCAATTTCAAAACCAAATCCAATTAAACGATTTTCCATATTATAAACCTTGGAAGTAAATCAAACTGAATTAAAATAAGTTTTCGTTAAAAAAATGTTTCCTGTGGGATCGATATCTTTTTATTACTACAAGCGAAACCGTGCACTTGCGGAAATTGCTCAACATATATATACATAACATTAGACTCCTAAAACTTCAACCTTAAATACATCAAAATTATTGGCCCCTTTTGTTTCCGATTTAGCAATTCGGCCATTCTATCTTCTTCTTACCAGAGTTTACTTTGTTTGAGTTCTGTTCTTCAGCTAGCAGGTTCCAGCTCGATAGTTGTTCGTGCATCCGACTACGCAGATTTTACAACTTTGTGGATTCTTCAGCCGTCTCTAGAAAAAAAAACAGTCCGAATATGTTTATATCCTTAAACGGATCCAAAATGGTTTATTCACTCAATGATTAACGGACAAAGATCAAGCCATAAGGGATTAGAAATAAATTTTAAACCGCAATTCCACTGCGCTACAATTGATTAACTGGCAATAATCCTTAACAATGGTATCAAAGCTACAGTTTAGTCTGTTTTGATTGATTGAAAAATTAATATGATTTGGTTTTTATTATTTTTCCAAATCGGTTTTTGAAATTTCCTATAAATTCCTCGCGTACAAATTGTTTTAGGAAGTTTTCTATTTTATTTTCTGCTTGTTTTTTTATTTGTTTTTGTGTTGAAATATTTTTTAAGCATTAAACTAAATTTAAAAATACAGTAGCTTTTTTTAATTAAAAAAATAGTTTTAGACACGGAACAGTAGTCGTGGGACTGTTGTCTGCAAACAACAGCCCCGACGCTGGCCGGGGTCTGTTAAAAATTTAAAATTAGTTTAATTTTGGATTTAACGGTACTGATTTTGATCTTTAAAATTTTTCACAGATATTTTAATAAAATTAGGGCTCTAATACTGTTTAATTTATTAAATATGGTTTTAAATAAAATTAATTGTTATTAAAACATTTATGATTGACATGCATATTTAATTTAATCGAATTGACAATTTGTATAAAATTGAATTTGGTAAATTTGTGAAATTGGTCCAATAGACTGTGACACCGTTTAAACTGGGAGGGCTAAATTTTAGATATGTGACGACCTTAAAATTCAGTGGGAGTAAAATTGTAATTTTGCATTTAAATGGATGTTAACCGTTTAGGCATTTATGGGCTTAGTCACATATAGTAAAATTGGTGATTTCATCCTAAGTAACTCGACCTAACTTCATTAGATGATTTTGGAATGCCATATCATGCATTATATTTGTATGTCTTACCGTGCAGCAACATGTTATAGATTTCTATGGGCCCTAAATTAAAGTCAGTTTGTAATTTAATTATTTTAGGAAATATGGCAAGTGTGCCATTCTTTTATTAATGTAATTTTAGAATAGGTTCTATTTATAAAATTGTAATTGATCCTGAAGAAGCCTAAATGGTCCAAGCCCATGGTGGGAACCCAAGGAGACTGAAGCAAGCCCGTGAAGATTAGATAGTTTATCTAATTTCACTAGGATGTATTATAAGGCCCATAGAGTCTCTATGTTGATATTGTTTTTTAATTGCTTAGTATAACATGAAATATAAGTAGCAGCGATCACCAAATCATCACCCATGATAATTATATGTTAAAGTTGTATCACTTAATTAATCCAGATAATGAAACTATTGAGTCGCTTAGAAGTGCTTTCCAGATTCACACATCTTTTTCATAGGTAGTGCTACAGTGTGTGCCGAGCTTAGCCGAGGATACTGTAGTAATTAGTGGGTCGTCGAGGGTTAGGATATTTTAGTATGGCTAACACGTGTATGGTGGTTGGACTCGGTGTGGGTAGCATTAGCTCAGAGCACGCCCTAAGCACAAATGGGCTAAGTGTCACAAAGCCCATCAAACCAAGAGTCCAAGATTGGATGGTTTATCCTACCAAATCATCAATGGTCAATGGTGGGCCAAAGTGCTGATTGTTGATGGATTGTGGATATTGGTCAAGATAGCCAAATAAATATCACCAATAATGAATTAAAATTGATTATTAATTTGATCTTTGGCTCAAGCCTTTTATTCTAACTCTAATGTAATTTTTCCACATAAATAAAAATCACTAAGTTATATAAAAGAAATAATGACTGCAACAAGCAACAACTCACTCAGACCACTCATAGAAAAGGAAAAGCTTCCAAGGACTGATTTCCTTGACTATTCTAGGAACTTGCAACCAGTTCGTAGACACGAGTCGAAGGAATATGTACTAACTGTTACCTTACCAGTCAACAAAGGGAACGTACCTAAACAAAAGGCCAAGTCCAAGTCCAATGCGAAGGCCCAAAAAGCCAAGCCAAAGATAAGGAAAGAGGCAGCTCCTAAGGGTAGGTTGGCCTTAGTAGATAATATTTGTCACGAGTGTAATGAGAAGGGACACTAGAAGAACGTGTGTCCAAATCTAAGGGAGAAACAGAAGAGTAAAGCTTCTGGTTCTGGTATTTATGTTGTTGAGATAAACCTGGCTATTTCTACATCTTAGGTCTTAGACATTGGATGTGGTACTCACATTTGTTAAAATATGCAAGGATTAAGAAATAGTAGGTTGTTAGGATCTGGTGAAGTGGATCTTCGAGTCAGCAATGGTGCTTATATAGAGGCCTTACAGATCGGGGATTACACTTTAGAGATGCCTACTAGTTTAGTTTTAGAACTTAGAGACTGTTGGTTTGTACCTGCAATACGCAAGAATATTATCTTAGTTTCTATGTTGGATATTTCTGATTTTAATTTTAATATTGGACATGGTAGAATTTCTATACATTGTGGAAATATTGTTTATGGAACCGTATTTCTAGAAAATGGTTTGTATATCCTTGATCTAAAACGTAGTGCTCAATCTATAACATAAACACTAAAAGGATTAAGACTAATGAACTAAATCATACATATATCTAGCACCATCGTCTTGGCCATATAAATGAGAAACGCATAACTAGACTTCACTCTAGTGGAGAGCTAGGGTCATTTGACATGCAATCTTATGACACGTGTGAATCTTATTTAAGAGGGAAGATGACAAAGGCACCTTTCACCAAAACTGGTGTAAGGGCAACTGAGCTATTAGAGCTGATGCACTCACATGTATGCAGTCCAATGAGCACCTGTGTTAGATCTGGTTTTCTATACTTTGTTACCTTCATAGATGACTATAGCTGATACGGGTATGTATATCTGATGAAGCATAAGTCCGAAACTCTTCTGAGATTTAAAGACTTTAAGAACGAAGTAGAAAATCAACTTGGCAAGAAAGTAAAAACGCTCTGGTCTGATAGAGGGGGCGAATACTTGAACCAAGAGTTTGTCTCGTTTGTAAGAGAGTGTGGGATTGTATCCCAACTCACTCCTCCTGGTACACGCCAATGGAATGGAGTGTCAGAAAGGAGGAATAGGACCTTGCTCGATATGGTCCGCTCAATGATGAGTCAAGCTTCTCTCCCTGTCTCATTTTGGGGATTTGCTTTAGAAACTGATGCTTAGGGGTGGCAATGGGGAGAGGATTATTCGAAAATCATGGGTAACCGAACCGATGGGGATGGGGAATAACCGTAAAAATTGAGGATGGGGACGGGAAATTTTTTTTGTTCGGACCATAAATGGGGATGGGGATGGCTATATCCATCCCGTGGGGATCCCCGTCCCGTTACCGTGTAAATTTCTGTGGGGATCCTTGACAAATCCCCGTGGGGTTACCCGAATAAAATTATTAATTTTAATTGTTAACTATTATTTTATATCAATTAACCAAAATAAATTAGTATTGGGGCTTTTATAAAAAAAATATATGTATAGGCAGGGTAGGAGCAATATTGAACTTTATTTATAAAATAATAACCTAATTATCGAAAGAAAATCCTTGCCCTTTCTATGAAACAACCGCTTTCTTTCTTTACAAACACAGCACAACCGCTACTCTCTATTCTCTCTTCTTTACGAACACAACTGAATCTACATCTACTCCTCCTGCATAGCGTCTCCGCCTAAATCTCTGCCTGCTCACTCCGTTCACTCAACTTGCAGCCTGCGTCTAGAACTGTTCATGCCGCTACATCTGCGTCTGCTCCATCCGCTTAACAGTACCGCTCACTCAGTTTGTGTCTGCTGCTGCTTTTATTTAGAAGTTCTTCTAACTGGTAAATTTTCTTAAACAATTTATTATGGTTAGATTTGTGAATAGTGAAATTGTTTGTGAAATTTTCATATTAATATCTAAAATTGTTTGTGATTGTTTGGATACTAACTAGTTTTTCTTTGTGATTGTTTCTGATGGTAACTAGCTTTGCTGAATAATTGAGTTTTTTGAGTGATAATAGGTCAATCAATGTGAAGTTTGAGAAATTTTTTAGTTTTGATGTTCAATGAGTTCTTTTGTTATAATAGGTCAATCAATGTGAATAATTGAATAATTGAGTTCTTTTGAGTGATAATATGTTAATCAAATAAATACGGCAACCAATGTTCAATGAATAATTGAGTTCTTTTGAGTGATAATTAGCTATGATTGCTGCTCAATGTGAAAATTAGCTATGAATCTATGATTGTTGCTCAAATGATAAGTTGTTGAAAATTAGCTATAATTGCTGCTCAAATGATATTTTTGATTGAAACAACTAATCCTTTGTTTCTGGTGGAAGGCTTGTTGCTTTCTGGATTTATGAATAATTTCAATGGTTGTTATGTCAATTAGTTTATTTAAATTGGATTTATTTTAATTGTCAATTACACAAAGTATTATTAGGTTTACCATTTTTTTGCTATTTTTTCTAGGTGAAATGGACAGAGCTACTAATCTAAATTCATCGTCAAATAATGACACTATTAAAAGTGCCACTAAGTGTCAAGGATCTGCTACAGAACAGGAGGTGTCTACACAGAAAGATCCTAATGAAATTGCTTCTAATTCAAATGAAGAAGTAAGCATAGGATCTAAGTGAGCTCGAAAATCAGATGTGTGTGATCATTTTAAGAGGCAAAAAAATTGATGGCAAGTGGAAGGCAATATGCAATTACTGCCACAAGAAACTTAGTGGAGAGTCAAGGGATGGAACGACCCATTTGCGTACTCATTCTAAAAAATGCCTACTATGAAAAAAGTAAGGACGTAAGGCAAAGTATTTTGGGGTCTAAGATAGATGAAAAAGGAAAGTCGCTTGCAAATTGGGAGTATGATGCTGAATTAGTAAGACGAGAGTTGGCTTGTATGATTGTATTTCATGAATACCCATTAATAATGATGGAGCATTATTGGTTTTGTCGATTCATGGGTGTTGTTCAACCATTGTATAAGCCCGTTGCACGAAATACAGTGAAAATGATATTTTCAAGGTATATGACCAAGAAAAGACAAAATTGGCAAAATTGCTTCAAATGAATGATAGTAAAATTTCCATCACAACTGATATATGGACATCTACACATAAAAAGAAGGGTTTTATAGCAATAACAATGCATTTTATTAATGAATCATGGAGTTTACAAAGCCGAATCATCAGGTACTTTTTTATTTTCATGTTTTTTTCTGCTGCCTTTTTTATGTAAATTTGTCTACTATTACTATTACTTTTGATTATGATTATGTATCTATTTTGGTTATTTTTTATTATGATTATATATCTATTTTGGTTACTTTCGATTATGAAGTTTGTAGCACATTGATAATTTTGATTTTATTGTCATTTCATTTTGTTAGGTTCATACATGTGCCATGCCCACATATTGCTGAAGTTATTTGTGATTTGCTTTGCAGTAGCTTGTTGGATTGGAATATTGAGCACAAGTTGTCTGCTTTAGCTTTGGATAATTGCTCAACAAATGATGCAATGATAAATTTGATTGGTAGTAAGTTGCAATCTAATTTTCTTTGGTTGGATGGAAAGATGTTGCATGGACGTTGTGATGCACGCATTTTGAATTTGATAGTAAAGCAAGGCTTAGAAATTATTGATGCATTTATTGAGAATGTCCATAATACTGTCTCTTTTTGGGCTGTTACACCTAAGAGGTATGAGAGATTTGAAGCACAAGCTAACTTATTAAAGGCCCCTTTGACAAAAAAAACTAGCCTTAGATTGTAGACTAGGTGGAACTCGACCTACCTTATGCTTAAAGTTGTGATTCCTTATAAAGAAGTTTTTAAGCATTTGAATCGAAGAGAGCCTCTTTTTAAATGTAATCCATCTTATGGAGATTGGAAAATTGCTCAAAATATTTGTGATAAGTTGAGTATTTTTTATGCTGCCACTGGATTTTTCTATGGAACCAAACATACTACTGTTAACCTTTTTTTTTGCCAAAGATTTGTGATATTAGAATGAGTTTGAGACAGTGGTCCAATTCTGATGTATCATATATCAGAGATATGGCAGCAAGAATGATACAAAAATTTGATAAATATTGGACTGATTTTAACATTGTTTTGAGTATAGCTACAGTTTTAGATCTTAAGTACAAGTTTAAGGTATTGCGATATTATCATCCACTTCTTCATGGTGATGTAATGGAAAGGGTTGAAATTGACAAAATAAAAAGAGTTTGTTATGATTTAGTGGCCGAGTATTCAAAGTTCAATGTTGGTGACTATGATACCAATTGTGAGTCAACGTTGAATGATAATGTTAATCATTCATCACCAACTCGTCTAGAATCGGGAGATGGTGAATCAAATGGCTTTGAAGAATATGTTGCTTCTACTGAAGTATCTTTTGTGGATTCTGGAGTTGAATTTGATCATTATTTGGAGGAGCGTTTATTGCCAAGAAAATGCGATTTTGATTTACTTGCTTGTTCGAAAAATTGTCTTAAATACCATGTACTTCGATTAATAGCTAGGGATATTTTAGCAATTCATATGTCAACTGTTGCTTCGGAATCAGCTTTCAGTACGGTGGCAGAGTTATAAGTGATTCTCGTAGTAGTCTTCATGAAGACACAATAGAAGCATTGATGTGCACACAAAGTTGGTTAGGCATACAAGTGAAAGGTATTGAATATATAAATTCATATTTTTTTAATATACTTTGTCTCATAATTACATAGTAAATGTTTTAACACAACGAACATTTGTGTTTTTAGATTCCGAATTGCTAAAAGATTCATTGTTGTGGACTATTACCGAAGATATGGATGCACTTCAAGTACCTTTTAAAGTTCTAACATTTCATTTATTTATTTATTATTGAATGCATATAAAAGTTAATGTTCATATTTTACATATTGATGAAAACAAGATTAAAAAACGTTAGGGCAACAAGAGCGCAACAAAATGATTCTACTTTGCAATTATGGAAACAATTTCTTATTTTAGTTATTATTTCAATTTATATTTCGTTTGTTTTATTGTATTGAATTTCTTACATTAAGTTTTATAATATTTCAATTTCTTACATAATTATGTATTTAAATTTGTGCAGTACTTTAATTGCTGGGTACATTACATTACCTGTAATTGCTGGTTACAGATTAAATTTTTGTAATTATTATTTTTTAAATCGTATAATTAAATTTTTGTATAATTATTATTTAGAAAAGTAAAAAAATAAATCTTGTGATTTAGGTCATTTTCAAACATAAGTTATGTAGTTTAAAAATTGGCAAACAAGTACCTCGAGGTTGATTCTGTTAGCAAACACAGTCAAAATTTACTAACGGTGTTAAAAAAAAGTCAAAGCGAAAAGAGTTAATTTAGTCTTTATATTTATTTATTTTATAAACCAACCTCCTTATTATCTAACTATCACAAACAAACCCCAAAATTAAAAATAAAAATAAAATACACCATCTTCTCCATATCTGTCTAATCTTTTCTTTTTCTTCTTCTTTCTCTCTCTTCTCTCTCATCTTTGTTAATTTCTCTCTAAAATCAAGTAATTGCAATCATACTATAATCCAATCTTCACAAACCACATCAATGGAAAACTATGTCAAACACTAAAATCTATTTGGATTATAGGTCAATATCAAATCCGCACAAATCAATTATTTTTCTTTTTAATTATCTTATACTTACAACCAAAAACTAACATTGCATTCCAAATAAAACCCAATTGAAACTGGCGAGCTAGTATAACATTTAATTCACTTTACAAAACAAACATAATCTGAAAATCAATCATATATACATGTACATTATTGCGTATTGAAGATTGAACAATTTATAGCAAGTATATAATATAATAAAAAAAGTATGACATCAACACTAATTAGAATCACACACGAACAATTCTAGCAGTATCAACAACAACGACATTATCCTCATTCTCACCCGTCAACTCTTCGTGCGATTTACCTTTGGATTCAGGTAATAAAAGAGTAAATAGCACTCCCAAAAAGTTAATCACACCAAGAGCAATTTTTCCTCGAGGAGTGAATATGATTGCAATTACTTGATTATAATATATGATTGCAATTACTTAATTTTAAAGAGAAATTAACAAAGAGGAGAGAGAGAAGAGAGAGAAAGAAGAAGAAAAAGAAGAGATTAGAGAGATATGGAGAAGATGATGTATTTGATTTTTATTTTTAATTTTGGGGTTTGTTTGTTATAATTAGATAATAAGGAAGTTGATTTATAAAATAAACACTATGCCATTTTCCCTTTCACATGACACATGCGCTCGATTCTCAGATGACATTATGATTACATAATCATGTCATCCAAAGAAAACGCGTGTTTCCGTTAAATTTCACTTACTCAACAGATGACACTTCTAATAAATGAATGTCATTGTTTGCCGAAAACAAAAAAGCGGCAAATGAAATTTCACTTACGCGGCCAATCCCCAAATTTTAGGCGCTCTTGTTTGACTGAAATTTCAGCTGATATATAAACCCTCTCTCTAATCCCAAACCCCAGTTTAGGTTACGCAAGAGCTTCATCCCTCTCATCCCTCTCTATCTCCATGGCTGATTTGAACATGCAATCACTGGATGAGCTATAAACACGGTACTGGTAAGTATCTAGATTTCCATTGTTCCTTACTCTCTCTTTTCCTCATCCGATTTACTTTTGTGTATGTCGATTTCAGCAGCTGGAATAAGGATCTATTGATTTTCAGAGCTATGATTTAAAGGGTTAGATCTCTCGCTTAGATACTGATTTTTATTGTATTCATTGTTAGATTCACCGCTGAAATTCTTGGGTCATTATCTTTTTTAACCTAGGGCAATACAGTGCCGGTTGCTGAAGATGTTCTGATTTCTTTTTATTTGAACATAATATTTGCAGGAATAGTAAGAATGCTACATGCGAAGGCTAACTGAAGAGATTGTCATTCAGTTCTTGCGTTTAGCATATGGGAAGATTTCTTTAACTTATTGAGTATATATTGTTGTTATGTTGGTTTGAACTGATTGGTTGCATGTATGATGTTGTTGTGGGTGGTGCTGCTGAGATAGGTTTGCAATATATCTTCTGTTGGGGTTTAGTGTCCTATAGACAATTGTTCTAGGATATGAACTAAATGTAAATGAAGCGTTCTTTATATCATTTGTTTTAATAAGATATGATTTCATAACTATATAAAGGCAACCTCTTTTAAGAACTAAATAAGTCTAATAAAAGGAAATCCCTAAGTTTGTTTAAAGTGATTATAAAGTGTTCATACAAGCATGAAGTGAGACAAAACTTTATAATAAACTAATAAACTTAAAACCACCCCAAGTCAAGTAATATGTTTAGAAATAGGATTGACATATCACTGCTGAGACTTGCATGTAACAATATTTTCTGTCGAGACAAAGAGCTGATCTCACAAGCTTCAGATATGCGGATATCTGGACAGTTGCATGGATCCAATGAAAGAGAGTTCATTAGGATTGGGGACCCGACTTGAGATAACAGGATGGGTAGATTTATCCTTGTCACATGTTCATCTCATTGGTATTAATAGGTATAAGTAATCATAAGACTCAAAGGAATGTTAATTAGTGATTCTGGATTATGGAATGTGATGCTTTGATCCTATTGTATTGGATATTGAAATGTCCGTCTCGTCAAAACGAGTCCAACGCAACAAGAATCGTCGAAATCGGAGCTCGTTAAGCACAGTTTCGAAGCTAAAATGCATTCGAGAGAAAGGGACAAAATAGGGTGCCATGTGTCGGCGCGTGATTGGCATGCACCTGACACGTGGCAGTGCGTCAGAGCTGGTCCCTTTAATTAAAAGAAAAAAAATCAAATTAACCTACTCAACTTAGGTTGCGGCGCAACTTTGGGGAAGAGGTGGGAAACTTCCATTATCCCCTGCTTATTTAACCAATTCCTAAAATAACCCTGAACCCTAATATTTCCCTATACATAGCAGCTCTTTAGACACAGTTAAGGGAGAAGAAAATTACACCGAAAATTAGCGAAGCTCTGCCAAAACACTCTGAATAGAATACCGTTTCAGAAACTCAAAACCCGTGTTCTATTATTCTTGATTTTCCAATCATCCTACAACCTAGGTAAAAGTTTCTGAGGGACAAATCCTGTCTATTGGTTTTATTTTTACACTGAAAAATCTTGTTCGTTCATCTTTTCTTCTCTTTTATCTTTCAATACTGATTTTTATTATCTATATGGTGTCAAATATATTTTCCATATATATACCAGTAACTCTCAAGGACCCCCGGTAACTTCGTTTCAGCTAAAAAGAAAGACCACCAAAGCACAAAGCAAGCTGCTTTTCCCATACCCATACCTTCCAACTCCAACTAATAAAGGAAAACTTCTGCCATATTCATTCACTTCAGCCCCCGAGAGAGAATGAAGCTTGACCAGGTCCTGAGCACAAGGATGTAATTTGAATCCAATCTCTCCATTCGTTCGCTGGATTCATTAATGCAATATGGAACTCGTTGATGTCTAAATAGATTTAAATCAACCATAAAACAATGATTTACTAGTTAAATCACTTGTTTTGACCCTTTTATTGGTTCTAATTAACTTGTTTTGTTTTTATACAAATCTGACATTAATAATACTACCAGTTAATATTATTGATTCGATTGTGTTATTTTTTGTTCATAACGATGATTTGAGGTAAACGAACCAATTCGAGATAAATATCTCACGGTAATTTTTATTACCAATAGTTATAAAAGTCTTCTTTTTTATCCATTTTAATATCTAACAAAATAACTTTTTGATTTATTCACTTTAGTCCCTGATTAGGACATTTCTGTTTTATTCACTTTAGTCCCTGATTAGGATCTTTCTGATTTATTCGTTTTAGTCCATGCTTAGGATATTTCTGATTTATTCACTTTAGTCCTTGATTTAGCACTTTTTGTTTTATTCATTCTAACCCCTAAAATAAATAACTTCCATTCTATTCTTTTTGGCCCCTGATTTAATACCTTTTTAGTTTATTCACTTTGATCACTGTAAGTATATTTTTTATTATTAACATGTTTAAATCAATTAATCTTATATTAATTATTTTTTAGCATTATTTTCACAAGTTAGTATTTTATTTATCTATTAGAAGTTACTAATATGTGTTTTGTGGAGTTTCGAGGCAAACGGAGTTGAAAAAGAATGAGAAATAAATCAAGTAAAGTAGCAGGTCCTTCTGACAAACATTCTGTCTGTGAATTCCGTCAGAAAATGGGAATAGGCCATTCCAAACCTTCTGTTACGAGTCTGTGACAAAACCCTTCTGTCAGAAATGCTGAAACTCTCTTTTTCTCTCACTATTCTCTTAATTATTTGCTTCTAACCCGGATTTTGCAGGTTTTATTAAATAATTAAATATGGTTGAAGACCCGGGGATGCCCGGATGTATTTGTAATTTAATTAATTAATTTGTACCCATTTTGTATAATTTTTTGACTTGACTTGAGGGTTTTCATTTATTTGTGCTATTTTTCATACAAAACAAAACAAGCTTTTCTTAAAAGAATTTTAAACCTACAGGAATAGTGTGATTAGCCTGGTAAGACTCGGAATGTTAAGTAGGAGGCCGGTGGGTTCACCGGGCGTTTTGGGGGTGCCTAATATCTTCTTCCGAGAGGATATTAGCCTTCCCCAAAGTGTACCAAATTTTCTGAACCCGCTTGCTTCCCGCAAGGAATCTCGGTAACATTTTCTCAAACCTTGTTTGGGTGGCGACTCTCATTCTCCGGTGCCGACCCTATAAAAAATGCATCGTGATCTCAATTGGGCCTCGAGCCCAAAACAGTCGTGCCATCAACGGTTCTTCCCGTCGCTTGCGATGAGGCGCTGAATCTACAGTGGCGACTCTGCTGGGGACAGAGAAATTGATTCCGATTACATTCTAGACGTGTTACTTGAACTAATTATATTTATTCCTTTCTGTATGCATAGCATGAGCATTAGATACAACCCGGTGGGAATTGGCATTAAGCACTTTGACAATCCAATCGATAGTTAAAGGCTAGCTTAGTGTGAATCCCCCCTTGGAAGAAATTTCAAACTATCTCACTCCATTCGATAGGGGTAGTTTGGGTTTGTTGCAAGGTCCCTATGTTCCGAACACAGCCCACACATAGCAGCTTAGTAATTATCCTTAGGAAGTATGACCCGTTAAGAGTTTTTGGTGTGAAGTATGTTTGGCTTTTTTTAACTTCCTTGTTGTGGTTTGTGTCATTACCCAAAAAATTATTTAACCTTTTTCAATAGGAAAAAGGAAGGATGTTCTAGTTTGGTACAACCCATCTAAGTAAGGCTAAAGTTATGTTTTTAGGTATAATACATGTTTTACCCAAAAACCTTAAACCAATGTGACTAAAATAGTTTGAATTACATTGTAAGAACGATGTAAAGTAAGTGTCAATAGTTTGGTAGCATAAACCCGAAGTTCCATATGTTAGTCTCTAAGATAGTGGACTTTGAATTTGTAGAAAGCCGAATAGACAAATTTTGACACATTTCACATTCAACCCAAATATCTTAGAGACCCTGAAAGAGATTTAACCTCTTTTGTAATCAGGGGAATCAACGGTTCAATGGGATGAATTTGAATCATGTCAAAACAATGTAGATTCAACTTTTTCAGATTTAAAGTAAACGATTTTAAAGACACTACACATGAAATCAAGGTCACCACAAACTATTTTCAAAGACATTATCTCGAGGCTTATGATGTAATTTATGTCATTTTAGTTAGTTTGTGTTTGGAAATGAGGGAAGATATGGCCTATCCTTATTGAACATATTTTTGTTCTTTCTTAGACATGAGTTGTGCTATGCCCTAATTTCCCTATCTGATAATTTTTAGGATGACATAGTCCATACCAAGGAAGAAAGGGTTTCGTTTCTGTTTATGATGGTATTTGTTATACCCGAAAATTTTGCCTACTAAAAAGAGGCTTCTCGTCCCCTAAGTTGGAACAAAAGGCAAAGTCTAAGGTTGACATAGACTATCTTAAGAGAAATGGACGTATTCTTTGTGGTAGCTTTATCCCATGTCAAGAAAATTAAAAAAAAAGAGGTTAGAGATATCAGTTCTATCCAAATATCCTCATCGGATGTTGATTGGGATAACCTATTGCGAAGAACACGACTTGCTTAAAATGACTCATCCTATGTTTCAATCCCCGAGATCCGTTCGAAGGAAGCTTAAAATTCCTAAAGTGGATGTTAATGTGTCTCGTGGGTTAGGCCTAGAATGGTGCCTTTTAAGCAACGACCTTACCCTTTAGCATAACCCATACAAGGGATATCCTAATGGTTTGAACAAAGTCATAAATGAGTGATGAATGTTTACATCAACTTTTCAAGGGTCAGGCATAACGACGGTTTCGTGCATTCTATGTTGATGCAACATGAACCAAAACCAAAATCATAGGGAAGAGACTTAAGCCAAACGTGTGTGGGAGGAATAAGGTTGGAAGAGGATCTTTTGTGCTATGTGCTACATGTGTTTGAACTAACAGTTTGCTTGTTTTGTTTTTCTTATTTTGTTCTTACTAATCCTTTTGTGTTTTACATCTTACCTTTTTTGTGAATATTGAAAAAGAAAAAAAGCACACACCACGAATCATGCATAAATCATACATCCATATGTAGAACGCACAAATAGGTAGCTCTTATGTTTAGCTTGTACATGCATTGAATCATCAAAATTCAAAACGTCTAGATTGTGTCACTCATGCATCTTTCCTTTTCCTTGTCTAGATCACAGTCATGGCCCAATCTAGTGCTTTAGACCATAATCTCGAGACTGAAGTGCAAAAAGCCTTAGTGAAATGTCTCTTTTCTGATGAGTTCAAGCATGCTCTTAACATCCAAAAGGCTTCTGAGAATGATATGACTAGTGAAGCAGCTAGTCGATTTGGGAAATTAAGGGAAGAAGTTCAGAGTTCCAAGGGGGCAATTGGAGATCATGACCTCTGAGAAGCAATTAAACAAGTCCTCCATGATATTCTTGCTTCCAGCGAATTCAAGATTAAGCTGAAGAAGTTGATACGAGTGGTCTTGAATGAGTCATTGATCATTGAGGCTCCCAGATCTGAGATTACGGAGCCTGTTTTCCACCCGATACCATAGTCTGCACCACCAACACTCATTCAACGAGGATCTGCCTTGCATTTACCTCCTCCTCGACAGCAACAAGTGCCACCCAGTCGGAGTAGTAAGTTCAATAGAGTTGTTCCACTTTCATCACACCCTCAGCCTGTTGAAGTGAAAAGGAAATTCTCCACTTTTACTCAACCTTTGTCTAAAGTGTTTAGGAGCCTACAAATGCATGATTTGCTCCATCCCTTACCAGCTAGTGATGACTTAGCCCTTTCCCAAATGAAATGTAACGGATACTGCAAATTCCACCAAAAGCATGGTCATGATACAAATAATTGTTTGAGGTTGAAGCATGAGATTCAAGATCTTATTGATGCAGGAAGGATAAGTGATCCAAATTATCCCCGTAGGTGAATCCTTCAGCAACACCTAGAATAGTGGAAAGGGAGAATGAATTGAACTGAGCTGAGGAAGAAGTTCTCGTGATCGAGGACACTAATAAAGTAGAGGCACCTAAAGCTCCTTGAAGCAACATGAGAATGGAGGCTTACAATTTTGAGTCTTTTGTCTTTCCTGTTCTTAAATAAGATATTATGAACATGTTCTTTTAATTTTAATAAAATTTTGTTTTTGCTTACTCATACGGTATTGATAAGTTTGTGCATTCTCATCCACACCATATATCAACATTTGGCATTCACTCAATTGAAACACTTCCCTCTTTTTCATGGCACAGATGAAAGTCCTAAAAATATACTTATTGCTCAGAACCTAATTACTGAAGAGAGAAAAATTAATGGTGAAAAAAAAAGAAAGAAAAAAAATCATGAGAAATTATTTGCTTGGTGTTACATTGACATATCAGTAATAGGTTCTAGAGCACAGGGTTTCTGGCATTATATCGAGAAAGCAAGCACATACATGGCTAAGACCAGAAGGGGAAGAAAAGATCAAAAGGCAGTCATGAACTAGATAATAACCAAGTGGTGGCCGGTCAACATTGCCCCAATACCGAAGAAGGAAGGAAAGTTTAGAAGGTGTGTAAACTATGGAGACTCAGACAAAGCTTTCATGAGAGGCAATTTCTCTATGCTCAATACAGGGGTGGTGATACACAATGCTTCCCTCAATATGATGCAACTCTATCAACAAGTTTTTGAGATTAAGATGGTTGAAGCAGACAAGCATAGAATGGCTTTCACGACATAATAGAGTACATACTACTATGAAGTCATGATGAAGCCGCCCACCAGCACATTGTAGCGGCATTACCCCATGACTTGTTTCACAAATAAGTAGAAGGGTATGTGGCTTGTATGATAGATGGTCAACGAGAGAGGAGCACTTCATTGATGTAGACGAGTCCTTGCCAGAAGAGGGAGGTGTGATATATGCTTGTGTGTCTTAAGTCTAACTATTGAGGAGATTTTGAGTCATGTAATCAGTTTGAAAGGGGTATAGCTTGAACTTAAAAGAAATCAAAATGAATCAACAAGTGTCATCTCCTAAGGCAGAGAATGAGGTCAGAGGTTTCCTGTGCAAAATACCATATATCCAACTCACAAAGACATGTGCACCTGTCCTCAAACTATTCAAAAGGAATTAACTAGTGGAAGGGGAAGAACATTGTCAACATCGGTAGGGAGTACTCAATCCATTTTTTAGCATTGCATCCGCCAACGTCAAGGAATCCCTTATTTCTATCCAGCCATTAAGGAAGAGTTTGTGGGGAGTAACATTGCCCTAAGAAAGAGAAGGGGCATGAAATGTGCAAAGTACTGGCTTGATGGTGTAGTAGAAGCAACAAAGAAGAACATCAAGAGCATCCTCAAAAGCACAAATAAGTCTTACTAGATTGGTGAGATCAAATACCACTTTATGGAGGTACATAACTGCAAAGTGAACTCTTTTCCGGGGCAATTCTATTTCCCTAGCCTATTGAGGAGAACAATTTTTCCTATCAAAATGAAGACGAGATCTCTTGAAAATAGAATCACTGGAAGAGTTGTGGCTTCAAAACTGACATGATCAGTTAGCTTGAGTTGATGAGAAGCAAACATCGATGCTTCCCCACGCCTAATTGTGCCGGGAGAGGATGACAAGAGTTTCTTAGAATAAAGTGGAAAAGCCTTATGGAAGTCAGAGACTTTGTGTTGAAACTGGGAGGACAAACACCTACATACAAAAGTTAGCAAGTTCAGACCAAATTGGAAAGGTCAACTATTTATGAAGAAGATCCTGATCAAGGAGAAGTTGAGTCGGCAACCAGGAATGGTAACGGGTTCACAAAACTAATAAACCTAGACAAACTCAAGAAATAGTTCTCATGAAAAATAAAATAAAAAAAGAAAAAGAAAAGAAAAAATCCTGATAGGTTGAAAACCCTTAAAGGGCAGCCTATGTAACATTTAGGGACTTCCCAGTGGGTGAAACCCCCCAAAAGGGCACTCATTTGAAAATTCCGGGAATAAAAGTGAGGAAATAAAATAGCTAGAATTGTGAAAACCTGAAAGGGCACGTTTTGGTAACAGTGATTAGGAATCTGAGCAATAAACAATTCAATGTATATTTGCCAAGTGTTTTGTTTGAGTTGGATAGTTAGAAGCTGTATATACGATGAAATGTTTGAATCAATAAATATCATATCCAAAAGATATGCATAAAAGAGACTACTCCTTTCTTCTCATGTTCCTTGGAGCTTGGTCTTTCTGTTCCTCTATTGTCCTTTCAAGAGTTGACTCTGACTGAAGCATCTTGCGTCTGAAATCATCAAGAGTAGTGAACTTCATTCTAAACTGAGGAATATATCAAGTTCTTCGCTCCTCACCAGTGCACACAGGCTGGCTAGCACAATGTGTAACAAGGGTTCACCTCAAAATTTTCAAGAACATCCAATCGTATGAACCTTTGGTGTCACCCCATCTGAAATCTCCAATAAGGGCAAATCCATATGATCTGATCATCCATCGGCCTGTTCAGAAGGCTTCTCCATTGGTCAAGAGACTGAGCACCAATTCGCCTTCGATACCAAGTATGGGAATCAACAAAGAAATGGCTATTGAGTCAATGCACTCCAAAATATCCAATTTCTCTCACATCCATAAAAATAAAGAAAAAAAGAGTTGGATTGAAAACCTAAAAAGATGTGGTCCAGACAAAAGGAGAGATAGAGAAAAACTGTGAGAAGTTTAAAAGCTGAATGGAAAACCCTAAGGGGCAGTTCAGGCAAAAGGAGAGATAGAGAAGAATGGAGAGATCCCGTTGAGTTGAAAACCTGAAAAGGGCAACTCAGGTAAAAATTAGGGGAAAATATGAACAAGTCAACACTTCCTGACAAAAAATATGAGTCTCATCAAGCTAAAACCTTACCCCCTGAGCTTCTCATGCCAGGCATGTCTATCCTCATCATTTGTAGACAGTCTAAGCTCTCACAAACTAGGCCTGTCACTGAAATATCATTCCTAGGTCCTAAAGGTGCTATAGCTCTCGAGCCTGAAAAAGAAAATATATGTTATCATTTCATTCATTCATCCATACATACACACACACACACGTCTCCCAATGTATCCACTCAGAGTAAAATACCCGTGTAGCACATACATACATTCATACTCACACATTTATGCATACATGTATACACACATTTGCATATACCCATGGATTAGGACACACCCACCCACATGCATCACTACACATAGTCATGTGTCATTTGATTCGATGTCAATAGGCCTATTGCTTTAGTGTAGGTTATGCTTGGCATTCCAGTCTGATGAAAATGAGAATTGCCACCAAAAGGAGAACTGTCTAAATTAGAAAATGGTTAATGGGGGTACTCAAGTTATCCCTAGAAATAGGGGCAACAATGTCCCAGATGGCAATGTTTAACGCATTTTTAAGTTGTTTTGCAGATTATCCCGACCTGGAATTACACCAAAGGAATATCTTCTGAAGCAAGAAAACCAAGGCCATTGAATGAGGTCATCAACTCAAGGTCGTTGAGTGAGATCATCAGCTCAAAAGAATTAAAGAGATGGGATCACTCCTTGAGGAAACAAATCCCAAATTCGAGAATGCTTGGATAAAGCACAAGCTACGATGAATTCAGAACAACCCTGAAAATCCACATAAGTATTCAATGTTTCTTTATAATATATTTTTATAACTTTTTCAGAAGCCGATAGCCGTCCCGAAGGGAAGCTAGGCTCAAGATAATCTAACTCCCACGAAGTGGGGCATGGTTTGTTCTCTTTATGCAGAAAATTTTGTCCCAAGTGAAATGGAAAAAATGTCAAAATATAGACAGAATTTCCCAAATAGCGGTCTAGAGAAAAGTCGGCTAACATGAAGAGTTCCGATCAATTATTCAATAAATCCAGATGGCTCCCGAAGGGAGAGTGTGATCTTATAGCTCAAGTAGATTTCTTGATGAGATGGGTCGTTAAAGAGACCTACAATCTAGGATCGTTCAAGAGATCCAAAACTACAGGTCGTTGAAGAGACCTACAATATGAGATCGTTGAAGGGATCCACAACTATAAGTCGCTGAAGAGACCTACAATATAGGATCGTTTAAGAGATTCAAAACCACAGGTCGTTTAAGAGACCTACAAACGGAGATCACTGAAGAGATATGTTGGTCCCTTATAACGTTACAAGTATAGTTCCAAGGGGGGGGGGGGTTAGGAACTATTTAAACTTTTTTTAATTTAGGGCAGACTTCTTTTCTTAAGAGAAAAGGTTTTAACAGCGGCGCTGAGTAAACAGCAAGATACTGGCTTAGTCAACTGGTGACTAGGTCAGTTTCTTAACTTGAGTCAGGAGATAACACTTAGAGTCTATTCCTGAGCTCAGATGTTCGATGCGCACAAGTCATCTTGACCTCTTTACTTGGTCAGTTTTTGGTTATTTAAGCAAGCAATATATATAAGGAGTTTAAGGTAAGAAATGCGTTACTCAGCAGATTTATCCAGGTTCGGCTTCTAAGCCTACGTCCTGTCCCCGGAACACGTTCCGAGCTTTCGAATCCTCTACTGAGCTCTTTAAAGGGAGAGCCTCAAACCTTTTACAATCTTAGCAACTGAGTATAACAAGAGTACCTTCCTCTATACCTCTACTCAATCCTAATCTCTCGCTGAGTACTATAACTGAGTACTCAGCCTCTCCTTTCTAATCTCTAGAAATGATAAGTGTTTGTCCTAAACAATGATTGCTAAGACACCTTAGATGATTGAGTAATCACTCTAGACTTTTACACAAAAGATATGAAATTTAGTGTAAGATTGCTTTGCTTTTTGCTTGCAGAACTTGCGTAGAAATTTGGTCATCGTAATGGCTTGATCAAGTTCTGTATTGAATGAAGCTTCTGATGGCACTATTTATAAAGACGTCTGGACATCAGTCATTTCGATGTTCGAAATAACCGTTGGAGGGAAACGGCTTCATGTCGTTGTCATCCTGACTTACTCAGAGCTCTCGGCCAATCAGATTTGAGTATCTTCTGTCCTCGGTCAGCTTTTGGTCAGCTCGGCAGAATGTCTCTCCTTTTATGGTAAAGTCAACTGGACAGCATACTGTGTCGTCTGAACTTTACCCAAAGTGGAAACACTTTGTCTGGAAGTTTTCCTTAGCCAGCTGCTGTCTTGTACGCTTTGTCGAATCAACTCAGCAGCTTCGTTCCAAAGTTGTTCCCTAAAGGTCTTCTAGATCCTTCTTCCGCTGAGCTGCGTTTTATCCATAACGACAACGTTTTGACATACGCGGGCCGAGTTGCTTTAAACTGTTTGACTTGGGCTTTGACTTCCGTATTGGGCTTGGGTCTTTTAATCCTTGTGTCTTATAAACAATTTAACTCAACATTGAACAAACACATTAGTAGAATAAATCAAAGCATTTAAACTTAGTGTGTTTAGAATATTATACTTAAACAATTTTGTCAAATCAAAATTATGTGGAAAGGTGTTTCAACAAACTCCCCCATTTTGATGTTGGCAAAACTATTCAGTGAAGAACTCAGTGTTGAGCTCCCCCATGATAGTTGACCTAATATTTTTAGCAAACTCCCCCGTAAGGGTTGAGCTACTGACTTAGTTTTACTCTAAACATTTAAAGGTTTAATCGAGTAAGTCTAAGGTCAGTTTTCAGATATAGGTCAGCTCATGGAACATATTCTATTTTACTCAGTGTTTAAGCGGAAGTTATAGCATTCAGAGAGCGCTGAGTAATTTGTTGTTCAATGAGTTTTATAAGACAATAAGCATATAAGTCAATGTCAAACATGTTATCAGCATAGGGTTCAATTAATAAATTTTATAAGCATTAGACATAGCTGATTCAATTGAAGATACATAATGACTTAATACACAGCATCGTATAAAAAATAATTCATAACTCAGGGTTTGAACAGAAGATGCAAGTATTGATATTTAATATAGGTAGTCATCGTTTACAAACAAAAGTTCAAGACAAGCATAGAGACTACATACTTAGCCTATACTGAGCTAGCCTATATCTATGTCTTTCTCTTCTGTTTGGACTGACTAGACTCATGCTGTGTTCTCGCTTGTTCTTTCTCCCCCGTTTTGTCAGCATCGGGAGGAGGAATCCTAAAGGCGTCGGTTAAGACGGCTCTGGTCAGTTCTGTGGACAGCGCTTTAAGTCTATCGGCGCTTTCATTGACACCATCAAAGATAGCCACTCCATTATCCGAGACCTCAGAGGGTATATTAAGCTCAGCAGCGCTGATCATGCTGACTATGAAAGCTTGAGATTTACCTACCCAAGTAAGTGCATCAGTCAGACCAGCAACGACTTGATGGAATGTTTTGAGTAAGGAAGTGTCATAGTATTGACGCTGAACATTGCTGTGACATATGTGGTTGAAGGTTTGTCTGGTGATAGACAGCATTTCATTTTGCTTCATAGCGTCAGTATCCATCTCTTGCTTGTTCAGATTCAGCAATCGAACGGCCTCACCAATTTGCTCCACTGAGCACTGAGAATAGGAGACCATTTGCTCGTTGGTTTTGATTTGCTCAGTGTGAAGCTGAGCAAAGAGCATTTTAACTTCATCAGAAGTAGCATAGCGTGTGTTCGCAGCTGACAAAGTCTGAACTTGTTCTTGAAGAGCGTTGAGATGTTGAACTGTTGTCAGCTGGATCTCAGCCAGCTTTGCGATGGAATCCTGCTTAGCTTGCTGTGCTTGAAAGGTAATGATGAACTCATCAAGTCCTTGAATCCCTTAACTTCGTTGAGAAGCTGAGTTACATAGGAGAGCTGAGTGGGCTCAACAGTAGAAGACTCAGCAGTAGGAGGAGTAGTTTGTTGAAGGTCTTTGATCAATGTCTACACTGAGTCGATGATTCGTTTACCAGACTCAATGGCATTCATGTAGCTTTGAGAGCCTTCATTAAGTTGTCCAGTGACATCAGTATGACCGGTTGGAAGAGGATTAAGTGGGATGACGTGGTCAGTGACTGGAAGTGTGTTTCCAATCTGCACTTGAGTTTCAGGTAGAACTGATTGATCGGCAGAGGTGTTGATTGGAGAAGAGGTAATTCGGATGCTGTCGGTGCTAACTGAGACAGGAATGTTCTGAGTCAGCACAATGCTTGGATTGACAGCATCGACGGGAATTGATTCCACTTGACTCGTAGAATTTGCGGAAGCATTCAAGTCGGCATGTTCCTTTAGTGAAGAAACAGAGGCTTGCTTTTCTAGAGAGGCCGGTGGAGTAGAGGATGGTTGCTTTCTGAAAAATTTCAGCTTAAGTGCAGAAGGGTCCTTGGTTGGCTTCTGAATAACAAAGTCAGGAAGGGTTGGTTGTTGAACAGGAATGTCACTGACTGTCTTCTGACTTGCCTTAACCAATCTTCTTCTGCGAGGAGGAGGGTCAGCTTGAATAGACTCTCCTGAGTGAGATGGAGAAGTTTCTTCTTGATCAGCTTCTTGATCAGCATTAAGCTGGTCAGCTTGTTTTTGTACTTGATCAACATTGTGTTGGTCATGTTCTTGTTCTTCTCCAGCAGCCAACTCAGTATTGGCTTGCTCAGTTTCAATTTCACTAGCTGTCTCCTCGGAGTCAGCTTCATCACTGTTTTCTTCGCCATGTTCCTCATCTTCTTCATCATCCCCATCCAATTCTTCCTCAACTTATGCAATGAACTGATCATCCAGTTGCACATCATCCTCTTGCTGTACAGCCTCAGTTCCTAGACACTGTGTGTAGTGAGAATCACCAGGAACAATGACGTCAGTAGGGATCGCGTCAATTGGAGTCAGTGAACAAGACTTCTGCTTCTTTTGAGGTTGCTCATCAGCATCTGGTCTTTCCTCAATTTCAGGCTCATCTTACCTGCTCCTTTTCTCAGCTGACTTGGGTCTCTCCTGACCTTGTTCAGCAACTGACTTAGGCTTCTTTGCCTTAGGCTCAGCCTTCTTTGAAGGAGTCTTAACAGCTTTCCTCTTGCGGGCAGCTGGAGCCTTTGTCCTTTTCCTTTGCTTTGGAGCTGTTTCCTCAGCTTATTGTTCACCAGCAGCAGCAGATTTTGCTTTCTTTAGGGGCTGATTGAACTTCAAAGCCCTCAGCGAAGCAGCTGTGATTTCAGATCCTCTAGCTTTAACTTCATCAGTTAGGTCTATTTGATGATCAATGAGGATCCTGGTGATGAGCGAGCCCAGCCTAAGAGTTCCAGTGCTTCGTAGGAACCCAGCAATTAGGAATACTGGTATGTTGATCGGTTTGTATGTCAGCATATGCCATATGAAGCATTGCTCAAAGTTCGTTGCTGAGGTGGTGCAGTTGATCTTAGGATAAATGAAGTAGGTCAGCAGATAGTGAGCCATCTTTTGGTGCTGACCCATAGAGGAGCTGGAGACTTCTCCTGAGTGGCCTTCAGGTTTACAGAAGGTGACTTCGTACCCAGTACCGTCATGATCTCCAGATCTTCTCAGCTTTGCTCCTTCATTTTTCAACTTCAGCAAATTCGCCAAATAGGTGGGATTGATGAAAATCGTTTTCCCCCTTACTACTGTTTCCAGATAGTCCTGGTTATCATCAGCGACTTGGAGGTTCTTGTAGAATTCCCTTACTAGGTCAGGATAAGTGTGATCTCTAATGGAGAACAGTTCTGTCCACCCATTCTTCGATATCCATTCGCAGAAGAGTTGCTCGGATGTCACGAAGTTCTCAGAAACCCATCGTGAGAAGTCCACTTTCCATTCTCTAATGTTACCAAAGACCTTGGTATAGGTTCTGGTTTTGGTCGGTTTTCCTTTGGAGGAGGTAGCTTGCCAAGTTTTTCCTTTACTCGGCGTAGTGACCTTGGCAGTTTCAGGCACAGAAATTTGCCTGGAGGGTTCATCGGAGCTGGTCTTAGGGTGACCGGCACCGGAGATGTTGACGGAAACTTTAGTCATAGTTTCAGAATAAGTTTGGGAAGCTTTGAGAGTTTTTAGAGAGAAAGCTTTGCCTTAGAATTCGGTAGCTGTAAAGAAGATAAAGAATGGGAATTTACCCATTATTTATAGCGGTGAAGAGTGGATCTTATCGAATCCATGTGTCAGTTTTGCCTTGGGATTGTCAATCGACAAAGATCCTGGCTTTTATGACACATTCGGCGTATACATCATCCTAGGTGGCTATACGCGTGCTTTTGCATTTAATGCAACGGATCTAACACTCAGCGTTTAGAATACTAAGCGTTTTAGATTCTGAGTGGTCAGTAGTATATGAAAGGATGATTTCTCAGTTTAAGATTACTACTTGGTGTGCATATTGACTCAGTATTGATGTGTATTTTGTGTTAAGTACTCAACATAACAATCACTCAGCATGCATTTGCATAAATCATTCAGCATAGTAATTTACTCAGCATAAATTTATATTTTAGAACAGGAATTTACTGAAGAGGATTAAACATACCAATGGCTTCTCTCAGTATGTTGAACTGTTCACGAGCCAGTGGCTTTATGAAGATATCTGCAAGCTGCTCATCCGTTGGGACGTAGGTCAGCTTTATCTCCCCTTTGAGTACATGGTCTCTAATGAAGTGATGCCTTATGCTGACATGCTTAATTCTGCTGTGTTGAATTGGGTTCTTTGATAGATCAATTGCACTTTTGTTGTCGCATTTGACCTCAATTGTCTTTGTTTGAACACCATAGTCTTTAAGCTGTTGCTTAATCCATAGGACTTGAGCAACACAGTGACCAGCAGCAATGTACTCAGCTTCAGTGGTAGACAAGGCTACTGACGCCTGCTTCTTGCTGAACCAAGATACAAGACAGCTTCCTAAGAAATGACATCCTTCAGAGGTGCTTTTTCGTTCTTGCTTGTCTCGACCATAGTCAGCGTCAGTGTATCCAACGAGTGTAAAGCCATGAGTGTTGGGATACCATAAACATGCGTTCACTGAGCTTTGCAAGTATCTAAGGATTTTTTACAGCTATGTAATGAGATTCCTTAGGGTTAGATTGATATCTAGCACAGTAGCATACTGAGAACTGAATGTCCGGTCTACTGGCTGTTAAGTAAAGTAGAGAGCCTATCATACATCGATACAATTTGCTGTCTACTGACTTACCATTCTCGTCAGCGCAGAGGACAGTGTCAGTGCCCATAGGAGTGGATATTGGCTTGCAATTTTCCAAGTCATATTTCTTTAATATCTCCTTGGCATATTTATCTTGACTGATGAAGATGTCGTTCTTTCCTTGTTTTATTTGAAGTCCAAGGAAGAAGTTGAGTTCTCCCATCATCGACATTTCAAACTCAGTCTGCATTTGTTTGCTAAATTCCTTGCACATTGATTCGTTAGTTGCACCAAATATTATATCATCAACATAAATTTGAGCCAGCAGGGCATCTTTACCCTTTCTCTTAATGAATAAGGTTGTATCAGCTTTTCCTTTGACATAATTTCTAGTCAGCAGGAAACTCGTCAGCCTCTCATACCAAGCACGTGGTGCTTGCTTGAGGCCGTACAGAGCCTTTTTGAGTTTATAAACGTGGTTTGGGAATTTTGGATCCTCAAACCCTGGAGGTTGATTAACATAAACTTCCTCGTTTATAACTCCATTAAGAAATGCACTCTTAACATCCATTTGGAATAATTTAAAGTTCATGTAAGATGCATATGCACATAAGATCCTAATAGCTTCTAGCCTTGCCACTGGGGCAAAGGTCTCACCGTAGTCAATACCTTCTTGCTGACTGTAGCCCTGAGCTACAAGCCTTGCTTTGTTCCTGACTACATTTCCTTGCTCATCCAGTTTGTTGCGGAAGACCCATCTTGTTCCAATGGTCTTCTGACTCCTTGGATGTGGCACTAGCTCCCATACATCGTTTCTTCTGAATTGGTCGAGTTCCTCTTGCATTGCGCTCATCCAGAATTCATCTTCCTCAGCATCAGCGAAGTTCTTAGGTTCCTGAACTGAGACGAAGGCTACATTGCTAAGGTACCTCCTGAGTTGATTCCTCATCATCAGGGTATTCCCAGCAGAATCAAGGATTGCACTCTCTGAGTGCCCTCTTGGAATCCTTATCTCTTTAGGTAGATTGATGTCTTGTGCTGTTTGTGTTTCAACAATCTCTGCAGAAGTAGACTGGTCAGTGAAAACAATCTTAGGTTCACTCTTACTCTTGGTCAGCCTTTTAGTGAATGACTCAGCAGCTGGTTCTTGGTCAGCGGTTGCTGAGTGTGGATCATCCTCGGTCAGTGGCTGGTATCTACCTGCAAGGTTAGTTTCGTCGAACTCAACATGTACTGACTCTTCTAAAGTTTGAGTTCGTTTATTGAAACTCTGTATGCTTTGCTGTTTGCTAAGCTATCTTTGGTATTCAAAATAAAACATTTACAACAAAAGGCACGAAAGTATCCAATGTTGGGCTTTCATCCTTTCCAAAGTTCATAGGGGGTTTTCTTTAATATAGGTCTAACTAGAGCCCTATTAAGAATATAGCACGCTGTGTTAACAACCTCTCCCCAAAAATACTTTGGAAGCCTATGCTCATCCAGCATTTTCCTGGCTATTTCAACCAGAGTTCTGTTCTTCCTTTCAACAACCCCATTTTGTTGTGGTGTTCTAGGAGCAGAGAAATTATGGTCAATGCCGCTGGCCTCACAGAATTCAACAAACTTTTGGTTTTTGAATTCTCCACCATTATCACTTCAGATGTGAGCCAATTTTAGGTCTTTATCATTTTTAATTTTTCTAACCAAATTTGAAAATGTCTCAAAGGTCTCATCCTTGCTACTCAGCAAGATGACCCAAGTGTACCGAGAGAAGTCATCTACAATGACCAAGGAAAATCTTCTTCCACCCAGACTCAGCGGCTGGACTGGACCGAAGAGATCCAAGTATAGTAACTCTAATGGACGCTTAGTTGAGACAATGTTTTTGCTGTGAAAAGATTGTTTGGTTTGTTTTCCAGCTTGGCAAGCGTGGCATAATTGATCTTTTTCAAATTTAAGTTCAGGCAGTCCCTCAACCAATTGCTTTCTTGCTAATTTGGCCAGGAGGTCCATGCTTACATGACCAAGTCTCCTGTGCCATAGCCAGGAATTTTCTTCCTTTGATACTAAGCATACAGTTTTTGAAAACTTTTTCTCTAAGTCTAGCATAAAGACATTATCTATGCGAGGGGCAGTTAAAATTAACTCATTTGATTTACCCTCGTATATTTTACATCCAGTAGCATCAAATATAAATTTTCTCCCATTGTCACATAGCTGAGCTACGCTGAGTAAGTTATATTTGAGTCCGCTGACTAGGGAGACAGATTCAATAGTAGGATTACCTCCAATGGTTCCTGACCCTACTATCTTACCCTTTTTGTTGTCTCCAAAACTTACGCTTCCTCATCGTTTACGCTCAAACGTGATGAATTGAGTTTCATCACCAGTCATATGCCTCGAGCATACGCTGTCAATATACCACATCTTTGACTTCTCAGCACACCTCAGGCTTACCTGCATTGTAACTAGTTGCTTTTAGGTACCCAATTCTTTTTGGGTCCTGGCTTGTTATATTTAACAGGTAAAGCATCATATTTTATTTTATGGCGGCATACTTTGACAGTATGGACATTCTTTCCACAGAAGTCACAGCTGACCTTCTATTTAGGTTGTCTCACTAACTGGTCAGCACCCCAGTGTTGAGCATGCCAGCACACCTTTGTGGTGTGACCTTTCTTCCCACAGAAGTCACCTCCGCCGGGGATTCCATCTCTGCTGAGTACCTTGGTACTGAGTTCTCAGAGGAATGTTTCTTTTATTTGGAACCTTTAATTGGTTCTGGATAGTTGTGACGTCCTTTCTCAGTTTCTTTGAAACTGATTGGACTTCAGAGACAGACTCATGTATGATTTTCATGTTATCATGCAAAGTTGAGTTGTCCTGAAGAAGGTATCTGAGGTCACTCAGCTTGACCTCTTCAACCTCGTCACAGCGCCTGCTGAGTGCTCTGATTTTCTTATTACACTTTTTGACAAGTGTATAGAGATCACTCAGGGCATTACCCATTTTGTTTCTGAGCTGGGAAAGTGATATTACCTCATTTGATTGCTCCTCATCGTCAGATGCAACGGAGAGGTCAGCATGCTCAGAGACGCACGGCTCAACAAGTTCGTCAGCCATGAAGCATATCTTCGCTGACTCGGTGGCCTCAGCTTCTGTTGATGAAGACTCATCACTGTCACTCCATGTAGCCACCATTGACTTTTTGCCGTTCTTCTTATCTTTCACCAGCGTGGGGTAGCTTGACTTTATGTGGCCAGTTTGATGACATTCAAAGCATGTAATGGGCTTTGAGTTGTCTTTCTTGTATTTGCTGTCGCTGGACTCAGCTTTATACTTATCAAACTTTCTGTAAGGCTTCTTAGAATATTTGTCATTTTTCCTGAACAGCCTTTTCATCTTCCTTGTGAACATAGCCATCTCTTCATCATCTATTGAGCTCCCATCAGTGGAGTCAGCTTTCATGACAAGAGATTTCTGCTTCTTGTCTTCAGACTTTTCCTTCACCTCGAAGTTTTTCATTGATATCTCATGGGTCAGCAACGAGCCGATGAGTTCGTCATATTTGTAGGTGGTTAAGTCCTGAGCTTCCTCAACAGCGGTCTTCTTTGCTTGCCAGTCTTTAGGAAGACTCCTGAGTATCTTTTTGACTTGTTCTTCCTCAGTGAAGATCTTCCCAAGTCTCTTGAGCTCATTTATGATGTTGGTAAACCTTGCATTCATGTCAGATATGCCCTCATCATTGTTCATCTTGAACAGCTCGTACAGTCTCATCAGCTGGTTCACCTTGGACTTCTTTACTTTATTGGTTCCTTCGTAGGTGACCTCCAGCTTCTTCCAGATCTCTTGCGCCGACTCACAACCTGAAATTTTATTATATTCTGCAGCATCGAGCGCACAGTGAAGCATATTAATAGCCGAAGCGTGATTTTGAAGCTTCTTGAGATCATCCGCTATCCATTTGGCCTCAGCTTTTACAAATGTTTGGCCAGCCACAACTTCGACAGGTACAAATGGGCCTTGCACTATAGATAGCCAGGCACTCATATTTGTAGCCTGAATGAAATTTTTCATCCTATTCTTCCAGAAGGTATAGTTAGACCCGAAGAATAGGGGAGGCCGAGTGATGGATAGCCCCTCAGGCAATATCTGAGTTGTTTGGTTTCCTGGGAGAAACCGAGTACTGTTTTCGCCCATAGTGGGGATCAGCTCAAGGTTGTTAAACCTTTTACAGTGAGCTTTTAGGCTCTGATACCACTTGTTGGTCCCTTATAACGTTACAAGTATAGTTCCAAGGGGGGGTTAGGAACTATTTAAACTTTTTTTAATTTAGGGCAGACTTCTTTTCTTAAGAGAAAAGGTTTTAACAGCGGCACTGAGTAAACAGTAAGATACTGGCTTAGTCAACTGGTGACTAGGTCAGTTTCTTAACTTGAGTCAGGAGATAGCACTTAGAGTCTATTCCTGAGCTCAGATGTTCGATGCGCACAACTCAGCTTGACCTCTTTACTTGGTCAGTTTTTGGTTATTTAAGCAAGCAATATATATAAGGAGTTTAAGGTAAGAAATGCGTTACTCAGCAGATTTATCCAGGTTCGGCTTCTAAGCCTACGCCCTGTCCCCGGAACACGTTCCGAGCTTTCGAATCCTCTACTGAGCTCTTTAAAGGTAGAGCCTCAAACCTTTTACAATCTTAGCAACTGAGTATAACAAGAGTACCTTCCTCTATACCTCTACTCAATCCTAATCTCTCGCTGAGTACTATAACCGAGTACTTAGCCTCTCATTTCTAATCTCTAGAAATGATAAGTGTTTGTCCTAAACAATGATTGCTAAGACACCTTAGATGATTGAATAATCACTCTAGACTTTTACACAAAAGATATGAAATTTAGTGTAAGATTGCTTTGCTTTTTTCTTGCAGAACTTGCGTAGAAATTTGGTCAGCGTAATGGCTTGATCAAGTTCTGTATTGAATGAAGCTTCTGATGGCACTATTTATAGAGACGTCTGGACATCGGTCATTTCGAATTTCGAAATAACCGTTGGAGGGAAACAGCTTCATATCGTTGTCATCCTGACTTACTCAGAGCTCTCGGCCAATCAGATTTGAGTATCTTCTGTCCTCAGTCAGCTTTTGGTCAGCTCGGCAGAATGTCTCTCCTTTTATGGTAAAGTCAACTGGACAGCATACTGTGTCGTCTGAACTTTACCCAAAGTGGAAACACTTTGTCTGGAAGTTTTCCTTAGCCAGCTGCTGTCTTGTACGCTTTGTCGAATCAACTCAGCAGCTTCGTTCTGAAGTTGTTCCCTGAAGGTCTTCTAGATCCTTCTTCCGCTGAGCTGCGTTTTGTCCATAACGACAACGTTTTGACATACGCGGGCCGAGTTGCTTTAAACTGTTGGACTTGGGCTTTGACTTCCGTATTGGACTTGGGCCTTTTAATCCTTGTGTCTTATAAACAATTTAACTCAACATTGAACAAACACATTAGTAGAATAAATCAAAGCATTTAAACTTAGTGTGTTTAGAATCTTATACTTAAACAATTTTGTCAAATCAAAATTATGTGGAAAGGTGTTTCAACAAGATCAACCACAACAAGTCATTCAAGAGACTTGCAAACTAAGATCATTGAAGAAATCAGCCATACCAGGTCATTCAAGAGACCTACAAACTGAGATTGCTGAAGGGATCCACAAATACACGTCGTTGAAGAGACCTATAATCTGAGATTGATGAAGGAACCCGCAGCTATAAGTCATTCAAGAGACTTGCGAACCGAGATCATTGAAGAGATCCAAACTGAGATCGCTGAAGAGATCAACCACAACAAGTCGTTCAAGAGACCTACAAACTAAGATCGTTGAAGAAATCAACCATACTAGGTCATTCAAGAGACTTACAAACTGAGATTGCTTCAAGGGATCCAAAACCACAGATCGCTGAAGAGATGAATCACTACAGGTCATTGAAGAGACCCACAATCTGAGATCACTGAAGAGATCAATTACTACAGATCATGGAAGACACCTACAATCTGATATCGCTGAAGGGAACCACAACTATAGGTCGTTGAAGAGACCTACAACCTCAGACCGCTGAAGAGACCTACATTCAACTTAGTAAGTCCAGTAACATTTTCGGAATGAAAAACAATACATCGGCAATTCATGTCATTCTTGGAATGGGGAACGACATTCAACTCAGTAAGCTCGGTAACATTTTCAGAATGAGAAAACAATACATCGACAACTTAGTAAGCCCGATAACGTTTTCGGAATGGAAAACAATACATCGGCAATTCATGTCATTCTTGGAATGGGGAATGACATTCAACTCAATAAGCCCGGTAACATTTTCAGAATGGAAAACAATACATCGGCAACTCAGTAAGCCCGAAAACATTTTTGGAATAAAAAACAATATATCGACAATTTATGTCATTCTCGGAATGGGGAACGACAATTTTATCATGGAGTCCAGTAACGTTTTCGGAATAGGAAACGACACTCTCTCTCAGTAAATCTGGTAACATTTTCGGAATGGGAAACAATACACCAATAATTGCATGGCCCGCAATCACTTCAACTCCAGGTTAGTATTTACTTTATCCTACTTTGTTCCATCGCACCCATTTTGCTTCAGCCTCTTCAAAGTAGGGGCAAATCACCGTTTTTTAAAAACATTTATCTTAAAATCAATTTTCTTTCAAAATACACACAATTCACAATGCATGATAAAGTAGGGGCAGCTGTAGACACCGGAGTCGTATCCCTATGATGAAAACCTTCAGGGATGATTGGAAAAATACGATGGAATATGGATCACGGAAAAATCCCCGTTAGGAAGTCCAGATCAACCCTTCCCCATCCAAAACCAAAAATTTCAAGAGAGCTAAAATGAGTTTTAAGATATCTTAGTGGGTCGTTCCCTCCTAGCGTGTCGTAACGTACTTTTTCGGGCTCAATTCGGAGGTCTAACGAATAAGTTATGACTAAATGAAGTTTCGGGTAAAATTCGAGATTAAGATGAGCAATAACCTTAGTTTGGATAATTTTTATTCTTAGGTTGTTGGATATTGAAATATCCGTCTCGTCAAAACGAGTCCAACGCAACAAGAATCGTCGAAATCAGAGCTCGTTAAGGACAGTTCGAAGCTAAAATGCATTCGAGAGAAAGGGACAAAACAGGGTGCCACGTGTCGGTGAGTGATTGGCACGCACCTGACACATGGCAGCACGTCAGAGCTGGTCCCTTTAATTAAAAAAAAAATCAAATTAACCTACTCAACTTAGGTTGCGGCGCAACTTTCGGGAAGAGGTGGGAAACTTCCATTTAGCCCCTGCTTATTTAACCAATTCCTAAAATAACCCTGAACCCTAATATTTCCCTATAAATAGCAACTCTTTAGACACAGTTAAGGAAGAGGAAAATTACACCGAAAATTAGCGAAGCTCTGCCAAAACACTCTGAATAGAATACCGTTTCAGAAACTCAAAACCCGTGTTCTATTATTCTTGATTTTCCAATCATCCTACAACTTAGGAAAAAGTTTCTGAGGGACAAATCCTGTCTATTGGTTTTATTTTTACACTGAAAAATCTTGTTCGTTCATCTTTTCTTCTCTTTTATCTTTCAATACTAATTTTTATTATCTATATGGTGTCAAATATATTTTCATATATATTTGATGTCTAAATAGATTTAAATCAACCATAAAACAATGATTTACTAGTTAAATCACTTGTTTTGACCCTTTTATTGGTTCTAATTAACTTGTTTTGTTTTTATACAAATCTCACATTAATAATACTACCAGTTAATATTATTGATTCGATTGTGTTATTTTTTGTTCATAACGATGATTTGGGGTAAACGAACCAATTCGAGATAAATATCTCACGGTCATTTTTATTACCAATAGTTATAAAAGTCTTCTTTTTTATCCATTTTAATATCTAACAAAATAACTTTCTGATTTATTCACTTTAGTCCCTGATTAGGACATTTCAGTTTTATTCACTTTAGTCTCTGATTAGGATCTTTCTGATTTATTCGTTTTAGTCTCTGCTTAGGATATTTCTGATTTATTCACTTTAGTCCTTGATTTAGCACGTTTTGTTTTATTCATTCTAACCCCTAAAATAAATAACTTCCATTCTATTCTTTTTGGCCCCTGATTTAATACCTTTTTAGTTTATTCACTTTGATCCCTGTAAGTATATTTTCTATTATTAACATGTTTAAATCAATTAATCTTATATTAATTATTTTTTAGCATTATTTTCACAAGTTAGTATTTTATTTATCTATTAGAAGTTACTAATATGTGTTTTGTGGAGTTTCGAGACAAACGAAGTTGAAAAAGAATGAGAAATAAATTAAGTAAAGTAGCAGGTCCTTCTGACAGACATTCTGTCTATGAATTCCGTCAGAAAACGGGAATAGGCCATTCCAAACCTTCTGTTACGAGTCTGTGATAAAACCCTTCTGTCAGAAATGTTGAAACTCTCTTTTTCTCTCACTATTCTCCTAATTATTTGCTTCTAACCCGGATTTTGCAGGTTTTATTAAATAATTAAATATGGTTGAAGATCCGGGGATGTCCGGATGTATTTGTAATTTAATTAATTAATTTGTACCCATTTTGTATAATTGTTTGACTTGATTTGAGGGTTTTCATTTATTCGTGCTATTTTTCATACAAAACAAAACAAGCTTTTCTTAAAAGAATTTTAAACCTAAAGGAATAGTGTGATTAGCCTGGTAAGACTCGGAATGTTAAGTAGGAGGCCGGTGGGTTCAACGGGCGTTTTGGGGGTGCCTAATATCTTTTTCCGAGAGGATATTAGCCTTCCCCAAAGTGTACCAAATTTCCCGAACCCGCTTGCTTCCCGCAAGGAATCTCGGTAACATTTTCCCAAACCTTGTTTGGGTGGCGACTCTCATTCTCCGGTGCTGACCCTGTCGAAAATGCATCGTGATCTCAATTAGGCCTCGAGCCCAAAACAGTCGTGTCGTCAACGGTTCTCCCCGTCGCTTGCGATGAGGCGCTGAATCTACAGGTGTCACAAGAAGTAATTACATGATACTTATACATTGGATTGAGCATTTGTCACTCCCGATAAATGGGAGATACGTCCAAGGATCGCTTGTGGAAGACTTGACTCTAAATCCTTGCAAGGTGATAGCTTAAGACTTGAAATACAGATTTCACTTAACCTATCTAATTGGAGTTAACTCGGCCTGTACAAGTAAAACGAACGTCTCGCTATATGTGACTTGACATTATCCATAGTCATAAGATTCAGTTCAAGGATGTAGTTGATGAAGGATCGAATTATACTATAACTAATACGGAAAGGTCAACGACAGAATCAACCTGTCTTCTTATAGCTCTAGGGGAATGTTTCGAATCTGCCAATCACATTCACGTACTCATTCCGTTATGCAAAGATTAAATATAATTCTGAGAAATTAATTTAATGGTTGCATATGGCTAGAAGCAATAAGAACCTAATGGGTCACACATAAGACTTGGAGCCCAAAAGAGAAACAAATGTTAATTAATTGATGGAAGCCCAACTGAGTCCACTAAGGCCCAGTATATAGGGGGGCGATTTTAGGGTCAATTACATGAATATCATAATTAATTATAAAATTACAACTAAGTCATATCACTAAATTTAATTCTTAATATGTCATTATTTTCTATATATTATGATTTTACACTATAATTTAAAAAATCTAGACTCTAATTCAGAAATCATAAATCCTAGAAAATATATTATAGACTTCTAATTTATAAATTCTAATTCTTAAAATGTATTAAAAGTGCTGATTTTACTAGTTTGACATAATCCAAAATTATAACTTGACATAGTTAAATAGTTTTTAAAAGATGAATTTCTATGTAATTTTTACGGGAAATTTAAGTAGAAATTCACTTTTGAAAAAGTATTTACAGTAATATAAATCCTAATTTTAAATTATATCAAACTAATAAAATTATTATTTTTAATTTATTTTAAAAATTAGAATTTATGAATTAAGGGTCTAAAATATATTATCTAGGGTTTAGAATTTACGAATTGGAGTTTAGAATTTTTATTTTGGTATGTAAAAGCATACTTTATTTATTATATATAGAAAATAATGACATATTCAGAATTAAGTTTCATAATCTGATATAGTTGTAATTTTATAACTAATTCTTATATTCATGTAACTAACCCTAACATTAGGGAAAATTACACAGAAATTCATCTTTTAAAAACTATTTATAACTATATCAAATCATAATTTTGGATTATGTCAAACTAATAAATTCACTATTTTTAATCTATTTTAAGAACTAGAATTTATAAATTAGGGTCTGAAATATATTGTTTAGGATTTAGAATTTATGAATTGGATTTTAGAATTTTTAAATTGGGGTATAAAATCATATTTTATTTGTTATATATAGCAAATAATGATATATTCATAATTAAGTTTGACAATCTGATTTAGTTGTGATTTTGTAGTTAGTTATGATATTCATGTAGGAAGCCCGCGATCTATGTATATAAAATACATAAATAATTAATTTGATTTTTAACAATTCTAATTAGATTATGATTGTGAATTAAATTAATTAAAGGATAAATAAGTTAGAAGGTTTAATGAGATTAAATTGCTTCTATTATTATCCTGTCAGGTTATTATTATTATCTTTATATTTAGATATAATTATAGATAATAACTAATAAGAATTTTATTTTGAATTAAATTCTTATTCAGTAACCTAATTCTATCTAACTAGGGTTTAGATACAAGAGAGTATATATACCCCCCTTATAGTAGAATTCGGCCAACCCTAGCCAACCGGAGAGAGAGAATTTCGACCCCTTTATTGAGGACGAGATCATCTACCGCTTCCTTTCGTTTCAATTGATTATTAATCTCTTTCTCTTATTCCTTGATCTTATGTTGATTTATTAGAGGCAATCTACTTTGGTTGCTTTCATACGGTTGAGTTCTAATCATATTTTGAATTGCGTTTTTGTCTTGTGCTCGGGAACTCGGAGTAAGAGTTGTGGGCACTATGATTGCAACGGTAGATAGTTCATCGAAAGATATTTCCTTCTATCCCTCTTTATATGAAATAACGATTAACGAATCTTGGGTTAATGGAAAAAGGTTAAAAAATTTTATATTTCCGCTGCCAAACGATAGCCTATTTTCCTTCAGTAGTATCAGAGACTGCGTTAAATCCATTATTTCATATATGAAAATTAAAAGGTTTTTCAATCAGATTGAATAAATATTTATAGTTAGATTAATTAACGAAACCGTTTTGATTAATTAATTCTAAAGATAAATAAGTTTTAATTAATTGTTGTTAGCCTAGAAAAATAAAATAATTATTTTTATGTATATAAAAGCTTAGGTTATGTTTTTAAGATATAGTTTATATTTTCTGGAAATAATATACGTATAAACTAAGCTTCGACCCGTGGAAAATCCGGCACCACGCGGGGCGTGTCTTCAAGTACGCAGCGCGTAAACAAGGCGTCCGGAGAAATCAACGTCAAAACGCAAACACGCGGGCGTACCCACCAAGACACGTGGCGTATCTACAAGACGCGGGGCGTAATCCAACACGCGGGACGCGACACCAGAGATGCCACGCGTGAAGACCATCAACGAAACGCACTAGGCCCTATGTCCGCCAACACGCAGGGCGTCGCAGAGCATACGCGGGGCGTGTCGTCTCGTCCAGAGCAGTTAACAGCAGTTTGAGGAGGTTAAGTTAGTTAATTAGAGTTAGGTGGGTTTGGTTAAGTTAGTTGGTGATTATTTACCAAAATACCACTCATTATTTACCAAAATGCCACTCTAAAAAACTATAAATAGACCCCCTCCCCTTCCTTATTTGACACACTCAACACAAACACAATCCCCTTCCTAAGGTCCCTTTCAATGTTCTCTCTTTTTTAGTTCTTAGATTCAAGTTCTTAGCTCCTAAGTTCTTTAAGTTCTTCAAGTTTTTCCTTTTGTTCTTCAGTTTTTCTTAGCTTCGATTCTCTTTTAAGCTTTCTTTAGTTCTAATTCAAGTTCCAATAGTCTTTCTTTCAAGTTTCTCAATTCAATTTAGCATTCCTAAGCTGTTACTCTGCTCAATTTTAAATTAGAATTTCATTTCCAAATCAATTTTCCAGATTCGTCCAATCGTTTTCAAAGCCCGATTCCGTCCATTTTAAATCATTTTTTGCCTTCGATCCCTTCGACAAAGTTGTTCCTGACGTCTTGAATTTCAATCTAGTGTTTTTAATTTCCCAATTCCATGCCCAGAAACTATAGTTACATGCTGATCTTTCCAGCTCAAATTCTTTTAGTTACTCTGCCCAGATTTTTCCAGATTCGTCCAGTTATTTTCAACTCTCAATTTCGTCCATTTCCAATTCGTTTTAGCTTTCGAGCCCTTATACAAAGTTGTTCCTGACATTCTGAAGTTCAATTTACACTACTTACAAGCCCAATTCCGCATTCTTAAGCACTCAAACCAAGCTCCCGAAATTAAGGTCTAAATCTGCCCCATTTGCCTACCAACGTTTTGCCATTGCACCAAGCACATACCGTACGGGCCCGACCGATTGCAGCTCTCCAAGGACCTCACGCCGACGCCAAAATTCAACATCAATCCGAGATAGCTATTGTGGCTCCGAGTTTGTTGTTGAATTCCAAGTTTTATTTAATTGCATTTCAATTCCTCGTATTTGATTTGTTATTCCATTTCAATTGAATTAGCTATATGTTTAGTATAGAAGTTCTTCAATTGTAATTCATTTCCAATTTCATGTTTCAAACGCTTATTCAATCAATAAAATACCAAATTTTCACTAAATCTTGTGTCAATTTTGCACTTTAAATTCCTTTATTTTCCCGTCTTCAATTTACCCGCATTAGCTTAAATAAAACAATTTATCTAGCAAAGTTTCTATAACGGCGCTAGAGACCCAAGAGGGACTTTTTCAATCCTTGCGTCCCTTGCCAATCGCTTCGTTTAAGATTTCAAGTTTTGGCGCGCAATTACATAAACTTAACCGTCTTTAATATTTTGAGAAATAATTTCTCTGGCACGCCCGCACCCTAACCACACGTGACAAGGTTGAAATTAGCATATTCGCAAAATATCGATAACAATTTTTGGCACGCCCAGTGGGACCTTTTTTCTTAGGCTTTGCCAAAAATTTTAGAACCCGTTTTTGTGCCTATTTAACTTTTTCATATCACATTTATTTTTTCGCCCCACTTCCACTTTACCAAAAATTATTAAATAACGCTAACAATTTTTGGCACGCCCAGTGGGACCTTTTGTTTTTTTTAGGCTATCAAAAATTGCATATAGAACCTAAAACTTTCTTTTTTTACACGATTTATTATTTTTTGGACCTCGTATTGCACTTTTCTCGCCCCACTTTACCATACCAAAATTTATTAGCTAACGCTAACAATTTTTGGCACGCCCAGTGGGACTTTGTTTTAGGCTTTCGCCAAAAATTTCAATACATTTTTCTTATAACCCGATCACATTTATTTTATTTATTTATTTATTTTCCACTTATCCTTTATGCTTTGCTTTTATTTCATTTATTTTCCTGTTCTTTCTTTGTTCAATATTAGTTTACTAACTTGATTTCATCATTTTTACCTATAAGTATTCACGAAGAATGCCTCCTAGAAAGAACACGGGGAAAGATCCCATCCCATCGGACTCCGAAGAGAGTCAAAATCAGAACCGGGACCAGAGCAATGAACCTGGTATGCCCAAAGGCGGTGCGGCTGAGACCATGAACAATAGCGGAGGTGCAAACCAACAACCACCTCAAGGCTCACCCTCATTCGACCTAACACCCTTTTTTACGAAATTAGAAAACCAAATCGACCAATTCCTACGCGGGTTTTCACAATCCATGAAGGAAAGTCATGAGGACATATGCAAGGTAATGCAAGCCAACAACGAGGTGGCAAACAATTCCAATAAGGGATCGGCTCTCGAGGAAAGGATCGTTGATTTAACCGAAGAGATCAGTAAAATCCCGGAAAAGTGCGCCGAGTTGTTCACACAAAGGTCGACATCTCAAGGACCGGGAGATTGCGGGAAGAAAACACTGACATCAGGGGCTGGGGAAAGGTATACCCCGCCACCAGCTCGAGAAGAGAATCTCAGGTTCAATGAGCGCGGGGACAGGATCAGCCCAGAACCTACTCAAGTCCCGCCACCTCAACAACAATTTAGATCTCACACAGGACCTAGCAACCATGCCGAACATTACGAGGAAAGCTATGCTCGTAATGTGGGGGGCAATGTAAGACAAGCCAACTTTCACCCAAAACGGACGATGAATACACGCATGGAGCCCACCACCGCCAACAACTTGGGAGAGACCCAACGCATAAGAAACATCGTCCAAGAGATCTATGGGCCAGCCGTGAGGGAAGTATACCGACCCGAATTCCAGAAACCCTATCCACGACACTATGATCAGTTATACCCGTTTCCCCACAATTTTAGAGTGCCTGATTTCACTTTATTTTCAGGGGAAGAAGGGCAATCCACCATGGAGCATGTGGCACATTTCACCTTTCAGTGCAGTGGTTTAAGCATGGACACGAACTTCGACATGTTACGCTTGCGGTTATTCCCAGGTTTACTAACGGGACCAGCTTTCTCTTGGTACACCACCTTACCATCCGGATCCATTCTTGGATGGGAACAAATGGAAAGACTGTTCCACAACCAGTTCTATCGGACAGAGCCCGAGGTCTGTGTTGCGGAGCTGTCTCGAATGACGCAACGGCATGGAGAACCGGTTGAAAATTTCATCAACCGATTCAAAAAGATGCGACATCGATGTCGAATCAACATCCCCGAGGTCGAGTTCGTGAAGATTGCCCAACGTGGGTTGGAATTCGAAAATCGGAAGAAGTTTCAGGGGATAGATTTCCGCGATTACTACGAGTTGGTGGCCAAGGTTTCCGAGTACAAGGAGTTGATGAGGGAAGATCATCGACGCAAGAAGAACTCTATGGGAAGCTACCAAGGGGAGGTACAAACGCATGAGGTAGCCATCGCCGACTTAACAAACACCGGGTCTCGAACGTGTCCTGTGTTGTTAAAGAATCCCAAAGCACCGGAGGTGGTCAAGAGGATCCCAACCACCCAGTATACGTTTGACGTCTCGAAGACAGAAGAGATCTTCGACTACCTGCTAAAGGAACAATTCATCACGCTGCCTCCTAGACATGTGATCCCATCCAAAGAGGAAATACACGGACGAGACTACTGTAAGTATCATGACAACTGGAGCCACAACACTCAAGCATGTTTTGGTTTTAGAAATGCCGTGCAGGATAGGATTAACCGCGGGATACTCCAATTCCCGGAAAAGAAGGAAAGCATGCTAATCGACGAGGACCCATTCCCAATAGCCAACATGGTCAATGCCACTTCACTAGTGTGGGGGGGCAAAGGAAAGCAACAAGGCGACGTGAAAATTCAACAAATATGGGTACCAAAAGCGACGCCATCTAAGTCGGAGGACAGCTCAAAGCAGTCGCGAAACGCAAAGAAGAGAGACGTGCAACAACAACGGCCACGTTTTGTAACACCCTCGAGCACGTCACCCCTCAATCAATGGCAATTAAATAGCCACAAGAAATTCCCAAGGCCTCTCTCCAGGAATGCAAAGAGAAGATTAAGGAAAAGAGAGGCAGAAAAAAGAAATAGTCAAAAGGAGTCATCCAACGTCAACTCCAACGATGCAAAAAGAGGAGGAAAAAACCAAGAGAAGAACCTCCAGATCCAGGTTGGAGATTTCATCATACGGGTAGATTGTGCAGCTACCTATTTAATCTTACCTTCAGACTTTAGAAGCTACGACATTAAGAAGGAAATCCCCAAGCCTAAGTACAAGGAACAAGAAGACGCAACACCAAAGGAATCAGGTGAAGAGGGCATGAAGAGGATTTACTTTGACAAACCCACTCCGAGGATGACTCGCTATATCAAACCTCTATACGTCAAGGCTCATGTAGATGGCAAACCAATTTCCAGGGTGCTCATCGACAATGGATCAGCCGTTAACATCATGCCAATGAAGATGGTCTTAGCCTTAGGGAAATCAGAGGAAGATATAATCTCATCAGAGGTGTCAGTTTCGGCCTTCACGGGAGAAATTGAAAAGACATACGGCGTCCTACCATTGGAACTCACCGTTGGCTCTCATACCGCCATGGCCGCTTTCTTCGTGGTAAATTCAACCGCGAGTTATCAGGCACTGTTAGGGAGAGATTGGATTCACTCCAACTCATGCATCCCGTCGTCTTTGCACCAACTTCTTCTGTTTTGGAAGGGAGACGAGGTGGAAGTCATCCGGGCAAATGAGAAGCCATTCGAAACCTACTCAGATGTGGTCGAGGCGAGACTATACGAGGAATCTGTAGGCCCAATCCGAGTGGGAACCAAGTACAAAGAACAATCATGTGGCGAAGAAATTAAGAACATCCTAAGGCCAACGACAATCGTGCCCCGCCGAAGGCCATTCCGTGATGAACCACTAATTGAAGAAATTCCATGATCAAGACAACATCCGAAAAAAAAGCGGTGGCTTCAGCCGCTATATCAAAACTGAATGCACAACAACTAGCGGAGAAACTATACCAGGAGAACGACATGAGGATCTCAGAAATCGAAGCACCCGAAGGAGTAGCAGAACTAGATCCTCAAGGAGAAGAAATCCAGTTACAAGATCAGAAAAGGGCGAACCCAAAGTTAGAAGATGAAGGTTCCATGGCAGTCGACCCTCTAGACGAAGTGAACCTAGGGACAGAAGATGAGCCTCAGGTTACATTTGTCAGCAGCCTGCTACGCCCAACGTTAAAAGAAGCCATCATCGTTTTGCTAAGAGAGTTCAAAGACTGTTTCGCGTGGAATTACGACGAAATGCCCGGATTAAGCAAAGATGTGGTGGAACATAGGTTGCCAATCAAACCGGAGTTCAAACCCTTCAAGCAACCAACAAGAAGGATGAGCAAAGAGGTTGAAGGCAAAGTAAAGGAAGAAATAGAAAAACTGTTCAAAGCTAAATTCATCAGACCAGCAAAGTATATGGTATGGCTATCAAACGTCGTACCCGTAGTAAAGAAGAACGGTAAATTACGCGTATGCGTAGATTTCCGTGATCTAAATCTAGCTACGCCAAAAGACATCTACGTGATGCCTATCGCCGATATGCTAGTAGACGCTGTGTCTAAAAATGAATTAATATCTCTTTGCGATTGTTATGCGGGGTATAACCAAATTCCCATCGCCGAAGAAGACATTGCAAAAACTGCGTTTCGATGCCCAAGGTCAATCGGCACGTTTGAATGGGTCGTCATGCCATTCGGATTAAAGAATGCCGACGCCACATACCAAAGAGCAATGAATGCCATCTTTCACGATTTATTCGGCACCTCTATGGAGGTATACGTGGACGAGATCGTTATCAAATCCAAGCGAGAGGCAGAACACGTCGGCCATTTGAGGAAGAGTTTCGAGCAGATGCGTAAATACAATTTGAAACTCAATCCTCTAAAGTGCGCCTTCGGGGTCAAAGCAGGAAATTTCCTCGGATTTCTGGTCCATCAAAGAGGGATCGAGATTGACGACAATAAGGCGAAAGCAATCAAAGAAGCGCAACCTCCGAAGAACAAGAAGGAGTTGCAACGGTTCTTGGGCCAAGTAAACTACTTGAGACGATTCATATCAAACTTGGCTGGAAAGTCCAGAGCATTCTCAGATCTGTTAAGACTCAAAGACGAAGAAAGCTTCAAGTGGGACGGCAAGCATCAAACGGCATTCGAAGAGATCAAAACCTACTTGAGTAATCCACCTGTGTTGATGCCACCAAGGGAGGATACTCCACTCAAGCTCTATATATCAGCAACCGACGAGTCAATTGGATACTTACTTGCCCAAGACAATGCAAACCGTCATGAGCAAGCCATCTACTATCTAAGTCGAACCTTGCTATCGGCGGAGACAAGATACAGCCCAGTCGAGAAGACATGCTTGGCCCTTTACTTCACTTGCACAAAGTTGAGGCATTACTTGCTCAAAGCGAGAGTTTATGTGATTGCCAGCACCGACTTGATCAAGTACATGCTAAACCAGCCTATCCTCTCGGGAAGAATAGGAAAATGGTCACTAGCATTGGCCGAGTTCACTTTGGTGTATCTCCCGCAGTCCTCGATAAAAGGGAAGGCAATCGCAGATTTTGTGGCCGACCACCCAACCAACTTTCAATATCCTGAGGAAGCAGAACTGCCAATTTACATGACGCACAAAGAACCATGGCAGTTGAAGTTCGATGGTTTAAGCACAGACAGTTCCAACGGAGCAGGAGTAATCATCACAGCCCCATCCGGAACTAAGACAATATTAGCGGTAAACTTGGATTTTGAGTGCACGAACAACCAGGCTGAGTATGAAGCTCTAATCATCGGCTTAGAGATCTTGAAAGACCTAGGAGCGAAAGAGGTCAAGATTTTCGGCGATTCACAGTTAGTCATACGGCACCTGACAGGAGAATATAAATGCTCAAGTTTATCCTTGCTACCTTATTTCGCGTTTGCAATTCAACTTCTGGAAAGGTTTGATGAGGTTAGTTTGGAGCATATTCCAAGAAATGACAATTGGGAAGCTGACGAGTTAGCCCAAATCGCTTCTGGAATGAAGATCTCCAAAGAAACAGCGTACAAGGTCGTCATCATTAGAAGACAAGGGCATCCATCCGTAGCAGACAGAGGTGATTTATACCGTAAGAGCTACGACGGAATGCTACTCAAATGTCTCGGCTTCCCAAAAGCAATGGAAGTCATGAAGCAAGTCCATGAAGGCATATGCGGAGCGCACCAATCCGGAAGGAGAATGCGATGGCTTATCAATCGCCATGGATACTTCTGGCCAACGATCCTGCGCGATTGCATCACATATGCGAAGGGTTGCAAAAAGTGTCAAATGTATGGCCAAATCCAACGAGTCCCGTCAGAAGAATTGCACTCAGTAGTGAAGCCGTGGCCATTTAGAGGATGGGCTATTGATCTAATAGGGAAAATATTCCCAGCTTCATCAAAAGGTCATTGTTTCATCATAGTGGCCACAGATTACTTTTCCAAATGGGTGGAAGCAGCACCAATGAAATAAGTCGGCCAAACACAAGTGATACGGTTCATCAAAGAGAACTTGATTCATAGATTCGGAATCCCAGAATCCATCACCACGGATTAGGGGACCATGTTCACGGGCGAAGATATGAACGAGTTCGTAGAAGAGTACGGGATTAAGTTGATTCACTCTACCCCATTTTATGCACAAGCGAATGGTCAAGCTGAGGCGTCCAACAAGATCTTGATCCAAATCTTGGAAAAGATGCTAGAAGACAATCCTAGAGAATGGCACAAAGTTCTCTCAGAGACACTGTGGGCCATACGAACGTCTAAGACACGAGCGACCGGAGTCAGTCCATTTTTTCTAACATTTGGTCATGATGCAGTAATACCACTAGAAGTCATTGTGCATTCATTACGAGTAATGCGTCAGAATGACTTGGAGCCAGACAATTACGTACAAGCCATGACCATGGAACTTGAAGATTTGGACTACGAAAGGCAAAAAGCGCTCGATCGTATGATGATCCAAAAGAAGAAAGTGGAAGACGTGTACAACAGGAAAGTCAAAAAGAAAAGCTTCAGAGAAGGCGAACTAGTGTGGAAGTTAATCCTACCAATTGGGACGAAAGACGTGAGTTTGGAAAATGGTCGCCCAACTGGGAAGGACCATTTCAAATCCACAAAGTGCTTCCCGGGAACGCGTATTGGTTAAAGAGCTTGGGCAGAGAACCACACAGGAGATACATTAACGGCAAATATTTGAAGAAATATTTCCAAAGTATGTGGGACGTAATTGATGTAGCAACCAGCCCACAAGATGTAGAAGAGGCTCGACTACGCGGGGCGTGACACCAAAGACGCCACGCGTGAAATACACCGATAAAGCATTTCAGGTTCAGAAGCACCAACACGCGGGGCGTATTCGTGAATACGTGGGGCGTACCTCTCTGTGCAAGGCGTAATGCCAAAGACGCCACGCGTGAAACGCATCAACAAGACGCCTCAGGATCAGGAACACAAATACACGGGGCGTCCTTACTTCACGCGCGGCGTAAACCAATCATGCACAAAAGAAACGCTCCAGGAGCATGAACACGCGGAGCGTATATTCTCATACGCGGAGCGTATATTCTCATACGCGGGGCGTGTACTAGACATGTGTAAAAGAAACGCTCCAGGAACACGAACACGCGAGGCGTGTATTCTATTACGCGGAGCGTATGCCAAACACGCAGGACGCTTCACCCAATACGCAGGACGTGTACCAAGACATACATAGAAGATACGCTCCAGAGGCTTGACTACGCGGGGCGCAACACCAAAGACGCCAAGCGTAGTCATCGACGACTATACACTTCAGGGTCAGGGACACAAATACGCGGGGCGTGACCAGGTATATGCGGGGCGTGAGCACTCTTTCTGGGCATTTACAAATATTCTGGGCATTCACATATTGTCTTTTCAAGTACTATAAATGGTCATCAATAAAAGAATAAATATGCCATAGCAAAAAAAGAGTGTATAGAGGACTTAGCAAATGTTCAAAGGGCAATCAACTCACAAGGCCCATTCGTTCTACACAAATGAATGAAAGAATCAAAACAAAGATGAAAAGTATGGGCAACCCATGAACATGCCTCACGGAAACAAACAAAAATCAGGCTTTGGGTATTTCGCCCAGGATTGGCAAAGTTTGGAGGCAGCCTCTTTATGTTGCTCACTCTGTCGGTGCCATGCCAACATTTCATCATAATGATTGGCCAATCGATCCTTCTCACGTCCCAGCTCTTCCTCCATCCGCGGGAAACAAGCCCTAAACCCGGAGCTAGCTCTAACCATATCCTCCTTAAATGCTCGAGCATCAGCTACCTCCTTCTCCAATACCGCAAGTCGCTCCTCTATAGCTGAAATTTTGACTAACCGTTGCCGATCCGCTTCTTCAGCATCAACCAAAGCATTAAACTTCTTGCTGTAGGCCTCTAACTCTGCCATATTCGATCTAACTCGAGCTGCGAGACCTGCTGCCACGTTTTTCTCAGTGACATAGGACTGATAGCAAAATAATACGTGGTTCTTGGCGGATTTTAACGGCTCAGTTTGAAGGGATGAGCACACACACCCATCATGAGGTCAAAATCAATCATAGCCCTTTCAACACGGGTCGGAGTCCAAGAGTCAAGAGGAGAGGCGACAAGCTTACTGAGATTGGCACGAGCATCACTCAAAGAATCATCGATAGGCAGAGATGAGTCAGCTACGGTGTTAGACGGTCCTTCCAGAAACGAATGGAGGGCGCACTAGAGCTGATTCCTATCATTTTCACAAAGGACATTTCAATCAATCAACATGACTCAAACATCCCAAGCATAGTTCATAAACAGAGTCACAAATCATACAAACCTGAGACAATGGTGCAGCAATCAATCGGTTTAAAGAAGAGGCAGAAGGAAGATGTGTTCGTGCTGGAAGTTGCAACGGAGTCACGTCCACCTCAGCTGAGCTATCATCAAGAGATAGGGTTCTAATCGAAGAAGTCACGTTCCAACGTGCCCCTAGTTGATCCAGTTGATCCAGCGCTCCATCCTCAAAACCAAAGTACAGGTCTTCATCAGAATCAATTCTCTCTCCTGGTCTCACCGAAGGGCCTGCCGTGGTAGGTACCTGCCCTTCCCCATCCAACATGATTGCTTTGCCTTTGCCTTTTTCGTTTGTCTCAAGAGCATTCGGAACCAGAAGAGTCAGATTGTTATCCTTCCCCGAGCTACCGCTCGAATCTAAAAAAAAAGAGAAAACAACAAAATGAATAAATATATATATGTATACAAAATATACAAACAAAATAAAAAGAGCTTACCAACGGGTGGAACACACTGCTGAAAAACGGTATCCCACCAAGCATCAAACGAAGGTCGATCCGACCCAAGCAAAAGTGGTCCCTGATCATACCCAGCGTACAAAACTGCAGCGGCTATATCTTCATCACTAGCTCCATATCGCTGAAAGGGGGTAGGAAATGGGAGTGACCCTGGAATAGATTGAAAAAATCCTAATTGACGTGCCCAAAGGCAAGGCGCATACAAAGTCAGACCAGGATTCGATGACCTTGAGGTTCTAGTTCGGTTCACCCCATGGTGTAACCGACGTGTCGCACACACCGTCATCCACCATTCAGTACCTTCATGGGGGGCAGCAGACAAGTAAGAAAGTGCCCAGGATGGTAGACAGGAATTACTCTTATTCCAAAAGAGAAACAGCTCATTGTGAGGAGATGGCACTAAAGTACGAAGAAACCTCACGACCACACCAACGGCCAAACTCGAAGAGCTATAGCAAAGGTCTACACCAAGATGATCTGAAACCCCCACTGAGGAAACGGTAGCCAAATGAGGGAAGTAGACAAAAACCCACAGCTGTAACAACCACAAACCACCCCGAGCTTTTACAAATGGTCTACCCTCAACCGTAAGAGCCAGATGGTGAAAGGTTGAAGCTAGCAACATGGTGCCAAGAGCTAAACGACGGCCTGAAGCCAAAGCCTTAGCAATAATCAATATTTCAGCGGTAGGCCTAAGACCCAACGGCTCAAAGATGTAATTGCTAAGCATCATCCACAGGAAATGCACATGATCCTCATCATCCAACTCTGCCTTATCCAATTTCTTCTTAATTATCTTGGCATACGTCCCAGCCTCTTTAGATAAGATGGCTTGCACTCCAGGGAATGCATGGGTATCTACACAACTTGGGACTTCCTCTCCAATGATAGGCAACCCCGTCAAAGCAACCACGTCACGTAAAGTGATAGACATCGGACCCAGCGGAAGAATCAATGAGTTGCATGACGGTGACCAAAAATTCAAAACTCCTTCAAGCACATTCACACAAGGAGTAATTTCATGACGAGTTAAACGAACGAAATTCCTGATGCCAACCTGATCCCAAACACTTGCATACCTCAGTTTTAAGCGATCTACAAGGTCATTCCACCCAGCGTAGCAACGAGGGAATACCAGACCTTTCCTATTCACAGGGAATTGATAGGTCTCCCTATGGAGGGCCAATTCGGTAGCACTAATCATGGGATAAGGGGGTAAAGGTGAGCTATTCATAGCAACAGGGCTGATGGTAAGGACACTGTCCTGAAAACAAAGTGCAGACACAATCAGTCAAAACCTAGGGATGCTACCTTCAAATACATGATCATGAAATTATGAAAATTAACTCCTGCAAGCCAAGGGTTATGCCTAGGCGAGAATCAGCGCGAATGGTGTCAGAATACGAGTTCGCAGCTGTGACAGACAGATGCAAATTTCAACAATACAATTCCATCGCCATGTAATAATTCTAAAATTCTTATGTTTTTATTCCAATTCAATCTATTTTCTCATAAAAAGCAAAAAGCAAAAAAAATCAATCAAAAGAAAGAGATAAAGAAGAAAAATAGATTGCATACCCATGCTTGAGAAACTGAGGACTTGATTTTGAGTGTTCTTGAGCTTGGGGAAAAGAAAATGGCTGAAACAAAAAATAACAAAAAAGAGAAAAAAGAAAAAGAAGAGTTGTAAATAGATAGAGAGTTCTAATTCAAATTTTAAAAATCCTGCAGGATTCTTTATTTATTATCTTCAAAAGAAAAAAATAGTTAATAAAAACTTCTTTTGTACATAAATTTTACTAATTCATTTATGTACAAAAGAGGGGGGCAATTGTTAGCCCAGAAAAATAAAATAATTATTTTTATGTATATAAAAGCTTAGGTTATGTTTTTAAGATATAGTTTATATTTTCTGGAAATAATATACGTATAAACTAAGCTTCGACCCGTGGAAAATCCGGCACCACGCGGGGCGTGTCTTCAAGTACGCAGCGCGTAAACAATGCGTCCGGAGAAATCAACGTCAAAACGCAAACACGCGGGCGTACCCACCAAGACACGGGGCGTATCTACAAGACGCGGGGCGTAATCCAACACGCGGGACGCGACACCAGAGACGCCACGCGTGAAGACCATCAACGAAACGCACGAGGCCCTATGTCCGCCAACACGCAGGGCATCGCAGAGCATACGCGGGGCGTGTCGTCTCGTCCAGAGGCAGTTAACGGCAGTTTGAGGAGGTTAAGTTAGTTAATTAGAGTTAGGTGGGTTTGGTTAAGTTAGTTGGTGATTATTTACCAAAATACCACTCATTATTTACCAAAATGCCACTCTAAAAAACTATAAATAGACCCACTCCCCTTCCTTATTTGACACACTCAACACAAACACAATCCTCTTCCTAAGGTCCCTTTCAATGTTCTCTCTTTTTTAGTTCTTAGATTCAGGTTCTTAGCTCCTAAGTTCTTTAAGTTCTTCAAGTTTTTCCTTTTGTTCTTCAGTTTTTCTTAGCTTCGATTCTCTTTTAAGCTTTCTTTAGTTCTAATTCAAGTTCCAATAGTCTTTCTTTCAAGTTTCTCAATTCAATTTAGCATTCCTAAGCTGTTACTCTGCTCAATTTTAAATTAGAATTTCATTTCCAAATCAATTTTCCAGATTCGTCAAATCGTTTTCAAAGCCCGATTCCGTCCATTTTAAATCATTTTTTTGCCTTCGATCCCTTCGACAAAGTTGTTCCTGACGTCTTGAATTTCAATCTAGTGTTTTTAATTTCCCAATTCCGTGCCCAGAAACTATAGTTACACGCTGATCTTTCCAGCTCAAATTCTTTTAGTTACTCTGCCCAGATTTTTCCAGATTCGTCCAGTCATTTTCAACTCTCAATTTCGTCCATTTCCAATTCGTTTTAGCTTTCGAGCCCTTATACAAAGTTGTTCCTGACATTCTGAAGTTCAATTTACACTACTTACAAGCCCAATTCCGCATTCTTAAGCACTCAAATCAAGCTCCCGAAGTTAAGGTCTAAATCTGCCCCATTTGCCTACCAACGTTTTGCCATTGCACCAAGCACATACCGTACGGGCCCGACCGATTGCAGCTCTCCAAGGACCTCACGCCGACGCCAAAATTCAATATCAATCCGAGATAGCTATTGTGGCTCCGAGTTTGTTGTTGAATTCCAAGTTTTATTTAATTGCATTTCAATTCCTCGTATTTGATTTGTTATTCCATTTCAATTGAATTAGCTATATGTTTAGTATAGAAGTTCTTCAATTGTAATTCATTTCCAATTTCATGTTTCAAACGCTTATTCAATCAATAAAATACCAATTTTTCACTAAATCTTGTGTCAATTTCGCACTTTAAATTCCTTTATTTTCTCGTCTTCAATTTACCCGCATTAGCTTAAATAAAATAATTTATCTAGCAAAGTTTCTATAACGGCGCTAGAGACCCAAGAGGGACTTTTTCAATCCTTGCGTCCCTCGCCAATCGCTTCGTTTAAGATTTCAAGTTTTGGCGCGCAATTACATAAACTTAACCGTCTTTAATATTTTGAGAAATAATTTCTCTGGCACGCCCGCACCCTAACCACACTTGACAAGGTTGAAATTAGCATATTCGCAAAATATCGCTAACAATTGTTAATTAAAATAGATTATGCATATGTTTCGGGTGATATTTTGGTTGATAATCATTATAACAAAACTATTGGTTTTATAGTTAGATTGATAAAAGTTAGTTTTGTTAATTCTAAAGATAAAACAAAATCTTTAATAGATTTTTCTTATTTTCTGAAAATCGTTTTGAAACCGTATTGAAACTGATATATATATATATATATATATATATTATATTTAAAAAAAATTGGAACAACAGTCCGGGTTGCACCGCGAGGCAGTAACCGTGTGCGGCTCCACGTCGCTGCCGTAAGGCAGCGGCGACCAGCCACGGGGCTGCTGCCAGACAGCAGCGGCGCCACTGTCTCGGGCCTCCCCTTTTTTTGGACCCGACACGAGCCCACTCCTATTTGTTTTAAAATTGTTTTAAAATAAAATTGAGTTTTAAATATATATATATATATGTTTCAGAAATTAATAGTTTTCTGTTTTTGATTATCGGATAAAAGAATTTATTTAAAAGTTTGTTTTACCTATTTGTAAATCAAAAGTATTAAATGAATTAAATCAAAATAACCGGGATATGCATAGATAAGGTTTCGTATAGTTGTATTAATCTAATATGATTAAATATAGAAGATACGAAACTGATAGAATTAAAATTGGATGAAAGTTAATTTGATAAGTTAATGCGATTAACCTAAATATTACATAAATATTTTATGTAATCAACCAATTAAATTTATTTAATTGAGTCTATGTATATTTGGAGTTATTGACATATTTGAACCCTCTATTTAGTCTTTTGGTATTTTTGAAATAGGGCCTGCGAGTCCTGCCTATCTACTATCTATTGTAATTTCTCCTCTCATCTAATTCCCTTCAAGATAATTGAAGTTTTCTTTAGTAGTATAGAAATTAATATGTAATTTCAAGGCGCCATGGAGAAGACGGAGGACCTAAAGAGAAATATGTAATAGTTAGTATTTCCCTAGGTTTGGCCTTTTATTCCGTTTCTGGCTCAACGAAATAATTTAGATAATATGTCCATAACGCCAATGTATGTGTCTAATGTATGCTAAAGCAAATCAAGACTAGGTTAGATTATGAGACTTAAAATAAAAATCTCTCACTAATTAAAAGTTAAGTAAATAAGCAAGTTATTAAAATCGGTTGCCCCTCCCTAATATTATAATTCAGCCGGCAGTACTGGGGCCCTTTGGGTTGTTGAGTAAACTCAAGCTTGGGGTCTTATGGTAACACCTGAATTATTGAAAAATCGTTTTTCATGAATATGGGGTAATACTTAAATTAGATTATGATAATTGGATGGGTAAACTCATGTTATCATAAACTGATGGGCAATATGGTTGGGATTAATATGAATAACATATTAGTTACTAATGTGGTTAGTAACCCAATAAACTAGGAATCACATTAAAGATGTGATTGATTGCATGAATCTACCTAACAAATGAGACTAGCTTGTTGAGTAAACTCAAGGTGAAATCTCAAGAGTTAGGATCCTAGCTCACTAAAGGATTTGTGAAATTCTTCGAATTAATATGGAGGGCTATTAATTTGGCAAAATAGTGGGAGCAATTTAAAATAAATTAAAAGACCTATAATTTTAGATTGATGTACTTTAAAGCAAATGAATAACATATGTTTACTCTTTCTCACTCTCAGGTTAAATTAAAACACTCCTAAAATCATAACTAAAACCAATCTGCAAAATATACTTACCGATAACAAGTTGAACGGTTCAAACTTCACCGACTGGTATCGCAACCTCAAAATCGTTTTGAAGTTCGATAAGATAGGGTATGTACTTGATACACCGATACCCCCTAACCCGACGGATGATGCTCCTATCAAAGAGATCGATGCTTACCAGAAGCACAAGGCTGATGGCGATCATGCGGGATGCATCATACTTGCATCGATGACACCGGAATTGCAAAGGCAACATGAGGAAATGGATGCCTATTCCATCATCATGCACCTAAAGGAGTTGTTTGGGAAATAGACTAGGTACGAACGCTACGAGATATCAAAATTGTTATATCGTTGCAGGATGCAAGAGGGCACATCTGTGATGACACATTGTGTCAAGATGATTGGCTATATTACCAAGCTTTCTAATATTGGATTCGCGATGGATAACGAACTAAGTGTGGACTTAATTCTTCAATCCCTCCCAGAGAGTTATTCACAGTTCATTATGAACTACCAGATGAATGACTTGCAAACCTCTCTTGAAGAAAGACAAGGCAATACCGGCTCTTGTCATAGAGGGATCAAAGAAGAGGAAAGGGAATTTTCCCAATCCTAAACATTCCAAGAAAGGCAAGAGGGCTGTGCCCACTAGAGCTAAGGGGAAGGAAGTGAAGAAGCCCAAAGGAGAGTGCCACTTCTGTGGTAAAGACGGGCATTGGAGAAGGAACTGCAAGGAGTACCTAGCTTCCCTCAAGAAGGGAAAAGATGGTGCTTCAACATCTTGTATGTTTTATATTGAAATAAATACAATTTCACAGTCTGAATCTTGGGTACTTGATACCGGATGTGGATCTCATATTTGTACGAATATGCAGGAACTAAATCGGACTAAGGAATTGAAGAAAGGAAGCATAAACTTGCGAGTAGGAAATGGAGCAAGAGTTGTCGCCCTCGCTGTTGGAGATTATGCTTTGAGTTTGCCCTCTAGGCTTGTAATAGAACTAAGAAACTGTTTGTATGTTCCAGAAATGTCCAGAAACATTATTTCTATTAGCCGTCTTGTTGATGATGGTTTTCATATTTCAATAAAAGACAAACATTTCGAGTTTTATAGAGATGAGATTTTCTATTTTCAGGAATATCACAAAATGGGATTTATGTGCTAGATGACAAAATTTCTGTATTCGCAATTGATACCAAAAGACATAAGCTAGATAATTCGACTTACTTGTGGCATTGTCGTTTAGGCCATATAAACAAAAGACGCATGCTTAAGCTACATCAAGATGGGCTTATAGATTCAATTGATTTTGAATCATTGGAAACATACGAAGCATGTTTAAAAGGTAAAATGACAAAGACACCCTTTAGCAATAAAGGTGAGCGTGTATCAGACATTCTAGGATTAATACATTCGGATGTATGCGGTCCTATGTCAGTCCAAGTAAGAGGAGGATTCAGATACTTCATAAGCTTCATAGACGACCATATCAGATATGGTTATGTTTACTTGATGAAGCACAAATCCGAAGCTTTTGAGAAATTCAAATGCTTCAAGAATGAAGTAGAAAATCAATTAGGAAAGAAAATAAAGATACTTCGATCCGATCAAGGTGGTGAATATCTTTCGGATGATTTCCTGAATTATCTAACTGAATGTGGGATATGCTCACAATGGACACCTCCCTATACACCACAACACAATGGTGTATCCGAGAGGAGGAACCGTTCCTTACTAGATATGGTACGATCTATGATGAGCATAGCATTACTTCCAAAGACATTCTGGGGCTATGCCTTAGAAACTGCCCTCTTCACCCTAAATCGAGTACCAACTAAATCCGCCAATTCCACACCATATGAATTGTTCGTTGGTAGGAAACCCACATTCTCATTCATGAGAGTATGGGGTTGTTCAGCGTTTGTCAAACGCGTAGCATCAGACAAACTAGATTCTAAATCTGATAAATGTTTCTTCATTGAATACCCTAAGGAAACTATGGGGTATTACTTCTATCATCCAGATGATCAGAAAGTAATAGTATCCAAGCACGCAACCTTCTTGGAGAAAGAGTTTCTCGAATAAACAGAAAAGGGAAGCATGATTGAACTTGATGAAGTTCAAGAAGAAGAAATACCGACTGAAACAACAGAGGTGGTTGAGGAACCCGAAGTAGTCCCATTGAATGAGACTCAAGTGCCACCTACTCGTAGATCACAAAGAGTTCGTGAACTCCCAGTTAGATATGGTTTTCTAGTGGGAGATGATTATAAGGTTCCCGTGTTAGACGATGAACCCGAAAACTACGAAGAGGCTCTTACTAGTCCAGATTCTAAAGCATGGCTCGAGGCCATGGATTCTGAAATGGCTTCCATGTACACCAACCAAGTGTGGACTTTGGTTGATCCACCCGAAGGTATAAAACCCATTGGGTGCAGGTGGATCTTCAAGAAGAAGACTGACATGGATGGAAAGGTTAGTACCTACAAAGCTAGGTTAGTAGCGAAAGGATATCGTCAGAAGAAAGGAATTGATTATGACGAAACTTTCTCTCCTGTAGCCATGTCCAAATCAATCAGAATAATGCTTGCTATTGCCGCTCACTACGATTACGAGATTTGGCAAATGGATGTGAAAACAGCTTTCCTAAACGGAAACCTGCTTGAGGATGTATATATGATGCAGCCTGAAGGTTTCATATCAAAGGATGCAAACAAGGTTTGCAAACTACAGAGATCCATTTATGGACTCAAGCAAGCATCGAGAAGCTGGAATAAGCATTTTGATGAAACCATAAAACAATTTGGTTTCGAGCAAAATTGCGAAGAAGCTTGCATTTACAAGAAGGCAAGTGGGAGCTCAGTTGCATTTCTCATATTATATATGGATGATATATTACTAATGGGAAATGACATAGCTCTACTATAGTCGGTGAAAGTATGGTTATCCGGTAACTTCTCCATGAAAGACCTTGGTGAAGCAGCTTATATACTTGGTATAAAGATCTACAAAGATAGATCAAGAAGACTGCTTAGTCTTTCACAGGCTACATACATTGAAAAGGTGCTAAAGCGGTTTAGCATGCTTGAATCGAAGCGAGGTAACTTACCCATGGTACATGGAGTAAAGTTAAGCAATCATCAATGTCCTAAAACCAAAGATGATAAGAAACGCATGGCTGTAATCCCGTACGCCAGCGCAATCGGTTCGATTATGTATGCTATGCTTTGCACTAGACCTGACGTAGCGTTCGCGTTAAGCATAACGAGTCGTTATCAAGGTAATCCGGGAGACGAGCATTGGAATGCGGTCAAGAACATTCTTAAGTACTTGAGAAGGACTAAAGACATGTTCCTAGTGTACGGAGAAGGGGATCTGAAAATAGAAGGATTTTCAGATGCCAGTCATCTCACAGATGAGAACGATTTTAGATCCCAATCAGGATACCTGTTTATCTTGAATGGGGGCGCGGTCAGTTGGAAGAGTTCCAAGCAGGGAAGCGTAGCTTTCTCTATGATCGAGTTAGAGTACATCGCTGCTGCGGAAGCAGCAAAGGAAGCGGTTTGGATTAAGAAGTTCATTACAGAACTTGGTGTGGTGCCTGACATTGTAAATCCCATTAAGCAAAGGAACCACGGTCTCATAATGCATCCAAGCATTACCTAAAGCATACCACATTGTAAGAGAGATTGTGGCAAGAGGAGATGTGAGAATAGAAAGAGTACCTACTGAGGACAACGTTGCAGATCCGTTGACAAAGCCCTTAGCCCAGAAAGTACATGATCGTCATCTAAGTTCTACTGGGATAAGTTGTAGAAACAATTGGCTTTAGTCCAAGTGGGAGTATGTTGGGGTTTAGTATCCTATAGACAATTGTTCTAGGATATGAACTAAATGTAAATGAAGTGTTCTTTATATCATTTGTTTTAATAAGATATGGTTTCATAACTATATAAAGGCAACCTCTTTTAAGAACTAAATAAGTCTAATAAAAGGAAATCTCTAAGTTTGTTTAAAGTGATTATAAAGTGTTCATACAAGCATAAAGTGAGACAAAACTTTATAATAAACTAATAAACTTAAAACCACCCCAAGTCAAGTAATATGTTTAGAAATAGGAATGACATATCACTGCTGAGACTTGCATGTAACAATGGCTTCTGTCGAGACAGAGAGCTGATCTCACAAGCTTCAGATATGCAGATATCTGGACAGTTGCATGGATCCAATGAAAGAGAGTTCATTAGGATTGGGGACCTGACTTAAGATAATAGGATGGGTAGATTTATCCTTGTCACCTGTTCATCTCATTGGTATTAATAGGTATAAGTAATCATAAGACTCAAAGGAATGTTAATTAGTGATTCTGGATTATGGAATGTGATGCTTTGATCCTGTTGTAACACGATCCATAACAGAGATGACTCTGGGGTGTGAACGACAGACATTGGGTATCACAGGAAGTAATTGCAGGATACTTATACATTGGATTGAGCATTTGTCACTCCCGATAAATGGGAGATACGTCCAAGGATTGCTTGTGGAAGACTTGACTCTAAATCCTTGCAAGGTGATAGCTTAAGACTTGAAATGCAGATTTCACTTAACCTATCTAATTGGAGTTAACTCGGCCTGTACAAGTAAAACGAACGTCTCGCTATATGTGACTTGACATTATCCATAGTCATAAGATTCAGTTCAAGGATATTTTTTTTATTTAACCAGCATTATTGGTTTTAACTTCTAAATGTTAATATTTTTTTATTTAACATAAACGGACGCTACTACCTCGGTGGGGACTGTTTTGGTGGCGGCGGGATCTTCTCCATTTTCTCCTCCGTTTGCTAATCCGTTTGGGTATATGCAGCAACAATCTCGTCCGGAAAATCCATGGTACATGGACACAGGCGCTACTTCACATATGACGTCTGATAAAGGTAAACTCTCGTCTATTTTTAATAAGAGCAATAATCATGGCATAATTGTTGGTAATGGACATTCAATTCTGATTCATGGACTAGGGCACACAAACTTAACTCACCCACATCCAACCTTAGCCTTGAGAAATGTTTTATATGCTCCACATATTATTAAAAATTTAGTCTCTGTCCGTAAGTTTACTTCTGACAATATAGTATCTGTCGAATTTGACCCGTTTGGATTTTCTGTAAAGGATTTTTAGACGGGCCGGCGTATAATGAGATGTGAGAGTCAAGGGGACCTTTATCCCGTCACTACCAAAGCCACCTTCCTGTCAAGTCCTCCTTCTAGTTTTGCTGTTTTAGCGCCATCCTTATGGCATGACCGCTTAGGACATCCCGGCTCTCCGGTGTTAGATGCTCTTAGACAAAAGAAATTTATTGAATGTAATCCTCTTCATAGTAGTTCAATTTGTCGGTCTTGTCCTCTTGGAAAACATATTAAGTTGCCATTTATTTCATCCAATAATAAAACTTCTTTGCCGTTTGATATTGTTCATTGCGATTTATGGACGTCTCCTATTTTAAGTTCAATGGGGCATCGGTATTACATTGTTTTTTTGGATGATTTTTCTAATTTTGTGTGGACATTTCCCTTGCATAAAAAGTCAGATGTTTTCTCTATCTTTTTACACTTTCGAGCACTAATCCGTACTCAATTTGAAAGGGAAATTAAAAATATCCAATCTGACAATGGGAGGGAGTTTGATAATAAAGCTTTTTGGGATTTTTGTAATGCTAATGGAATTTCTTTTCGTTTCTCATGTCCTCATACTTCTTCTCAAAATAGGAAATCCGAGAGAAAACTTCGTAGCATCAATAATATTATCCGCACACTTTTAGTTCATGCTTCCATCCCATCATATTTTTGGCATCATGCACTTCAAATGACCACTTATCTTCTCAATATTCGTCCAACTAAAAATTTAGAATTCCATTCCCCATTATGTGTGCTCTATAGGACCGATCCCGTGCATTCCCATTTGAGAGTCTTTGGGTGTTTATGTTATCCTTTATTTCCATCCACCACAATTTCACAAACTCCAAGCTAGGTCCACTCCTTGTGTCTTTTTAGGCTATCCGTCTCATCACCGGGGGTATAAATGTTATGATATGGAGTCTAAGAAAATCATTGTATGTCGTCATGTGATCTTTGATGAAACTCAATTTCCTTTCGCCACTATTCCTCCACCCACTGTGTCTAGTTATGATTTTTTGGATCATGGACTTACACCCTATGTGCAATTTCATCTCACTAATGGGCCTCCTCTTGACACCCCGCCGGTTTCTACCCCAACCCGAGCCCAAAATAGCCCTTCTATTAGCCGCGGGCAGCCACTGTTATCCGACCCTCTCTCACCCGACCCATCGGTCCTCCACCCGACCCAACAATATTTCCTAAAAAAGAATAATAACCATTCGGTTATTCTAACAATTTAAACACTTGAAAATTTTGTTGTTAAAGCTTGTTTTAGTGTTTCATTATAGTTTGAGACATTTTTAATGAATTTCACTTTGTTTCTTTTGCATTGATGATTTTTTTTCTTTCGTGAGGCACTACTTTAGATTTGTAGGCATTTGTTATATTGTCGTACTGTCACGTCCGATGTTGTTTAGGACCAGATTTGACATTTTACAATCACATTTTTTTTATGAGAATGATTGCCTAATATTAGTATTAGTCATATTTTAGGTTTTGGGTGGTTTAAAATAATAAAAATATTGTAATCATTTTTTTTATCATATTTGTAACCAGATGTATTAAAAACATGTTATCTTTGATCCATACTTCCGAAAAATAATACATGTTTTTTTTTTTTTGAAACGAAGAAGTATATTATTAAACCAGAACTAGTTCGTTACAAAGAATCGGAAACAAATAATCCGGCGCTAAGAAATCGCTAAAGAGATTAGCATTGGAACGGGCATGCCTCGCCATAACGTGAGCAGCCTCGTCGCTAATCGCGGAACAAAAGTCACAGAAAAATCTGGACGTCTAAACAGAAATTGACGAATATCGTCAATAACACCTCCTACTTCCGACCGGTCCATAGCAGCTACAGACACTCTATCCACAATAATTTTTGCATCAGTCTCCATAATAACATTCTGAAAATTTAATGCTTCGCACCACTCCATAGCCTTTTTAACGGCTAATGCTTCAGCGAGGAGAACAGAGATAACTCCCGGACCCACGCTACTGAAGCAAGCCAAGAAAATCCCCAAATGATTTCTAATCACCGCCCCCGCTCCATACTGACCGGTATCAGCAAACAGAGATGCATCTGTGTTACATTTCAACCTCCCCTCAGACGGCCTCTCCCATTTCACGATCATACCTTCCCGCACCACCGCTGATGACTGCCCAACAACCCGACACCCCTCTTGCCATTCCCAAATCACTCTTTCAGCTCTCCGAACAACAGCACTCGCTTCCTCACCATTATTCCCCCAAATAATTTGATTCCGGTTATGCCATAGAGCCCACAGTATAGCAGTAACTTTGGCTGCGATATCACCAGAAACTGTAACCAGCATATTAAGTGCCCATTCCTCCACCCAATCCCAATCGCTACCCGGGCAAACCAAACCTGCCAGCCTCCAACATGAGGCCGCAAAATCGCATCCCGTAAAGAGATGCCAACCATGCTCGACATCACCATTACACACCCCACAAACAATGGGAACGGGAATTCTCCTTTGGGCAAGTCGAATCCTCAATGGTAATAACTTTGAACAGAAACGCCATAGGAACAACCGAAGCTTCGGGGGGATGTCTAAGCACCAAATCTTCCTCCATCCTCCATGATGTACCGTACCTGACCGAACCAAAGCAAGACGCTGATAGCCCGACTTAACGGAATAAACACCATTAGGCGTAAAATGCCAAAGAATCAGATCATCCCTATTGCTTTGAGGAATAACCATATTTACAATACGCTCCCTATCCCCCGCATCGAACCATTAATCAATTTTTCCCCTATCCCAAATCCTTGTACCAGGTATAAACAGATCAGCCACCACCGCATTCTGATTTTCAGCGTTACAGATCGAGTCAACAACCCTTTTATCATCAGCTATAATCCAAGGATCATTCCAAACTGAGATTTGATTGCCTCTTCCAATCCTCCACCTCACTCCCTCCTTAATTACCTACAAAGAACTCCAAATACTTCTCCAGACTAAGCTGGGATTGTTACCCAAATGAGCAGATAAAAAGGACGTATTAGGATAATATTTGGCTTTGAATAATCTACTCACAAGTGACAAAGGATTCTCCAACAACTTCCAACCCTGTTTATTACAAGCTTTTGTAAAGGCGCATTACAAAAGAAAACTATGTATTAGTATAGGGCCCATTATATATATATATTTATTTGCAATGCTAGCAATTCTACTCAGTTTTTCTGTTACAAATATCATGATTTTTATCTATTGCAAAGACTTTTTTTTCTTTTTTTTTAAGCAATTGTTATAGTATTAAATCATTTACTATAATTTAAGGAGTTCAAATGGGTCCTGATCAATGTAAGAGAAATGGAAACTTACAGTCTTGGCCGAAGCATTGACCGAAGGCAATGATTTGGTCGTTCTCATGTTGCCGAAAGCAACTTCTTGAGGGGCATTTTGGAGGACACATGGACCAATCAAAATATTGGATTCCAAATGCACGTTCCTCATTTTCATAAACATGATGTCACGCAAAGATAAGGTTCATTTGACCTATCATAAGCTGCCACATATCAAAAAATATCACTTTAATTATCTGTAAATAGCAGGCGTATTTCCAAAATCGAGGTAACTCATTTCTAATCATTGAAATACATTCTCATTAGTTTTTTATATTCTTTGGTTTATCAACTGACTTTACCATCAGAGAGGGTTCGCAGGTCTCCGACCCCTTTTGTGACCGTTGTTGTGTTTTCAAGCGATCGAAGATCTGATCAAGGAATCAACATAAAAAATACGATAACATCAGTAGTGAAGAGTATGAACGAATTGTATCTCACATTGAAAAGAAAAGAAAAGATGATTGAGCTGTATCAATGAAGTGGAATTCCAATACATGCAGACTCGTTTTAAAGTCACGAGGCCAATAAATTGGATTTGGATACGTTTGCACCATAAATAATTTTTTTGGCTTTTATATATTTTTAAATATATTAATTGGCCTAAATTATGTCTAAGTATATTTTTCTAGAGTAAACATCAGGAGAGACTTGAGGTAAACCTAGGAAAACTGAGTCAATTTAATAACGTGTATTTTGTGAGCCAATTAAACATTAGGAAAGTTAGAAAGGGTTAAAATCAATCCATCGTGGAAGTCAAAGTAGAGTAATTATTCAAGACGTGATCTGAAGGTACACGGCGTGGTGGAGGAAGCAGGAAGTTACACCTAATGTCTCTAAAAGAAAGAAATCGTGATGAAAAGAGGAGAACTCAATACACACTCAAACAAAACTCTAGCAATTTCTCCCTAAACTTCAGAAATATAAATTTTCCAAATGCAGTTTTTCCTTTAGAATTTGTTTAGAATTTGTTTCTCAGTCTCTAGACGTTCAATTTAATTTCAATCCAAACACATAATTTTCTTTCAATTTATTTTATTTTGTTCTTCAAGTATTTCTTAAGCTGATATCGTTTTAATCATCAAACCTCAGAAAATTTTAAGGTTTATTTGATTTTAAACAATCATTTGATTTTAAGAGTCCGTACATGCACTAAGTTTAATTTCATAGTTAAAAATACTATAATTCTCTGATAAACCCGTATTTTCAATAAAAGAGCCAAAGAATGATGAAAAGCAAAATATTTACAAAGTATAGTAACATACTATACAATTAGTATAAGAAATGACTATTTGCTTATGTTACATGTATCACCAGGTCTAAAGGCTTGGTTGTCAAGATATAATTAGACACAATTAAATCAATGTAGTAAAATAGAAAAGGTAGATGGGCAATTAAATAATAAAAAAAGTAAAGGGGGCTCCGCATATCATTAGGCAAAAAAAAAACATTATTAGATATTTGATTTTTCATTTTTTGTTTATTAAACCTTGATTCATGATCATTTATTTTTAGTCTCGTTATGTTCTTGATGACAAAAATAATAATTTTAAACATAAAATTCGGTTAACAGACTATTATTTATTACACCTGCATTCGAAATATGTATTTTTTCACTGTTTGAAAGAAGTTTGGATGTAATATGGCTATAGAAAAACTATAAAAACCTTAATTCAAACTGTAAAAAATATATATAAATGAAGTTAATAATATATTTTTAACAGGCTTAGATATATACAACTTACTAATCTGATCATCAAGGGTTTAATAAGACTAAAAAAAATAATCAGATATTTAATGTATCCAGATAAAAGATTAAAGATTTAATGAACCAAAAAAATGAAAACTAAGTGAGCTAATAATATTTTTTTTTCCTATTATTCATCTAATATAAATGATATCATCATATCTGTTTGGTGACGTGTGAAGTTTGATATATATACGGAGGAGGTGCGTCTATGGCAAAAAGGAAAAGACATGGGACTTTTTGAGAGGACGGAAGCCAGGGGAAGACTTGGGTTTAGGGTGTTTTCATGTTCCATTTTTGTGGCTATATTTCTCATATGGATTTACAGGATATTGTACATGCCTGCTCCTGGAGACAAAGGAAGATTTGTTTGGTTTGGGATGTTCATGGCCGAACTCTTCTTTGCTTTCTTCTGGATTTGCACTCAGTCTCTTCGTTGGAATATCGCTTTTTTTCATCCCTCCAAACATGCCCTTTCTCTAAGGTACCTTTCTTATACTATGTTTCTCATCTACCCATACTTCTAGCATTTGTAGGCTCTCATTCTTGTCAAATTATTAAAAACATCCGGTTTTCTATGTCAAATGAATAACCTTCCATACATATTTTGATACATGTAATATATATCACCATTTCCATTACCATATCAAATATGCACAGGACCGACTCAGAACTACTTGAGGTTCTAGGCGAAATATAAAATATGGACCCTTATATACAAACAAAAATCAATCCAGATTAGAATAGTTGAGCAAAATTGTAAGTGAGTATGAAAAAGAACTTGTAGAGAACCAGATTAGAATAATTATAGTTGAGCACAATTGTAAGTGAATATAAAGAAGAACTTGTAGTAGAGAAATTTAATTGTAAAGAACTCAATTTATAAGGACCGATCTTGTCTTTTCAAGTTTTTGAACGTTAGAAAACTTATACAATTGAATCTGTTTTCTTTTCCAAGTCTCTGATCAAACACAAAAAGATGAGATAATGATCTACTTACTAGTATTTAGTCAATTGAGTGGGGCCTCTTTTATCCTTCAAAAAATAAAATATGTTAATATTTTGTACTTTCTAAAAACTGACAAAATTTTTTTACTTAAAATCTTATATATGTAGCAAATTTATCACATCTTTCTTTTTTTACCAATTAACCAAACTAACCTATATATTACTATAATAATATATATGGGACCCTAATTTTTAGGGAGCCTAGGCAATTGCCTAGGTTGTCTAGAAGCTCAGCCAGCCCTGAATATGCATTTTTAATATCATAAATCATGATTAAAATTATTTTTATCACAACGACAAAAAAATACATTCGATCCAAATCAACTTCATAAGTTAAAAAAATGTTGGATGACTAATGTTTTTAAAAGGGTAAAAATGAACATATTAGAACTTCAAAAGTTTTGAGGAAAATGTTTTTAAAATGGTAAAATATTTTTTTATTTTCTTTATATATTTTTCTTGTTGAATAATATAAAAAAATTCATTGATTTATTTTCATAAGTAAATAAATACTGAAAAATTTGTAATGGACAATAATTAATATAAAAAATTTCATGTAAAGTTTAGATAATTTTATTTTATTTCGAAAGATTAAATAATATGATTAATGGTCTGTTTGGTTTATTTGTTATTTGCTGTTGCTGTTGAAAAAAAAAAACTGTTTTTTCAAAAAACAGAGATCTGTTTTAGTAAAAAGTTGTTTTTCAGCTATGAAAATCAAACATAAAATATCTAATCAAAGGGAAGCTTTCAGAGACCAATCGAACTACACATCAACAAGTCTTTGGACGGGAGGGAATCGGCGATAGTCACTGTGACTCTTGACTCAACAACTAAACGCCTTTAAGCAATTACGCAGCCAGCTACTGATTTATAGACAAGTTCACATTGTACTTTTTTTAACCAATATATGACCGAGAAATGAGTTGATGAACCCTCATGGGTGGTCTTGTCTTACTAGGGATAGGAATTCTTTCCATGATTCATTCCCAGTTTACTGTAATCGAGGAGGTTGAGCATGATCCCTTTCATCAACTTGCTTGGCTTACCCTTCGATTGATAGTGGGTGGATTAATTAATTAATTGATTTCGTTCTTTCACCTTTGACCACTAATGAGATCTTGGGATGGTACTTCGAAAGCTACTTACTATTTACTCCCCAGGCAGCTGTCATGTCCTAGATGCGGAAAACCGAAAACCTTAGAAGGAAGCTAAATGCTCTTTCTATGAAGAAAGGGTACCCTACCAATATGGAAAAAAATTGTTTGAAAGATCTAGAGCTATTGATCAGGAAGATTGAGCTTTATTTCAAGCGCATCCCCATTTGAATTGGTTCACTCTGATGTTTGGGGACCGTGTCTTGTTGAGTCTAAGTCTGGTTTCAGATATTTTGTTACAAAGCCTCACCCTGCCTGTAATCCCTCAGCATCCGATCAGATCAAATGGCAGCGAAGGAGAGACTTAAGAAAGCTTACTAGCTAGGCCGTTAGTTAGGTCCAACCCCTTTCCCGCGTAACCTCTTTCCCTTCTTTGGATAGAAATGGGGCCAAGGATAGGGTGAAAGTAAGCTTGCTTGGTCTACCTGCTTTGTTCTGATTTCATTGTATTCTTCCGTATTCAGCATTCGCCGGTCTCACAAAAAGCAAAAGCATATCAATTCATTGAGGCAACCGCACTAGAACGACAAGGAGAAGCAGCTAAAAGGCTCCAAATCAGCTATTTGTACCTTCGTAGAAAGTGACTGGTTCAGTGTATTAAGAGAAGGATGTTCCAACTGAATGAAGATTGCAAGGAGACATTGCTTTTGCTAATTCGAATTGAAGGGGAAAGAAGAAGAATCTCGATGGCGCAGGCGCTGTATAAAATGGAATTACCGATTTCAGATCCTGAAAGAGGAGGTGAGAAAACTCCGCCGCGCCGGGCAGCATGCCCACTTTCAGAAATTCAACCATTGAGACGAAAATAGATGAATAAATCGTTGATCTTCTCTCTTTTAAAGTGAAAAGGCAAACACCATAAAAAAAAGTGAGTTATTATTATTATTATTATTAAAAGGAAAATAGTATGTGGTGAATCTCTTAGCCTAGTGGCTGAGAGTATTATGGAGATTTTTATTTTTTCTTACATTAGGTAAGCGTATTATGCGCAAATTTATATAAAAAAAGAGTAAGTTACCAAACGCCCTAAGGCTAAATATCTTATGGGGTGTTTGTTAGAAGAGATATAGGATGTGAGATAGGGATAAAAAAACACGAGATAAGTTATCACGTATTTATTTGGGAGATAGAAGAGTGAGACAGATTAAAAATAAACCTTTTATTCCTTAAATTCTATATCCAAGTGGGGGTGGTATACGGAGGTGTTCGTATGAGTGGGTAGAAAGGTGGACTTCACTGACTGGCACCGAGTGAGACTTTCCAATAATTTGTTTTTTTATATTTTAATTTGTTGAGATACTCTAAATCATATAATATATATTGTCCTCACAGTCACACCTTAGCTCATCCAACATTAGTTTTTTATCAAGAGAGAAGGTTTTTTTTTTTTTTTTTTTTTTGTCACTATGAGGACAGATTTAACTCCACCATGTCCTACTAATTGATATTGTTAAGACATATTTTATGAAAACAACATATATGAATTGCTTATAAAAAAAATATATATATTTTTTAAAATTTCAACACAAAGTCACAAAAAATACATTTACAAAATCCAAAGTTGCATAAAAATAATTACAATCCAAACTTAAAGTTACAAAGTGGATATGAATTGATCATACTTAAATCATATAGATCTAATAATTTACTCAATAATAATCTAAATAAATCATTTATGCATTATGAATTATAGATGTAAATTAAACGGAAATGAAGATGGAAACGAAGCTATATACGTGACTTTCCAATAAAAAAACAAAATAAAATGAAATAAACATGGGAATAAATTAAGAGCATTATTACAAAAAAAAAAAAAAAATTAAGAGCATTTTTAACGGAGGTAACAAACATTTATTATTTATGCGTGTTATTAAACATAGCCTCAATTTCCAACTTCTAGCCCCGTGAAAGGATAAAAATCCCCTTTGAGGCTTTGAGGTGGGAAATGAGAGGAAAATTCCTCTCCCGACACGCGAGCGTGACATAATCACGCCCCACCACAGGGTGAGGCGTGAGGTAATCACGCCTCACCACAAGGTGAGACGTGAGGATATCACGTCTGCACCTACAGTGAGGTGTGTGAGCCTCACGCCTCACCCTGTGGTGAGGCGTGAGCCGCGTGAATAATTTTCCGAAAAAATTGGTTGTTGATGATTGTGATTAACTCGAATTAACCTTTTAGAAATAAAAATTACGGTATTTTAACTCGGATTACCATTTAACAAATAAAATATAACAACATAAACCTTAAAATAAATTAATAAACATAAAAGAGTACATATAATATCAAAAGTGTTAAAATGTAATAAAATAGTACATATAATTATGGCATTTAGTTCGCCCGACGTCACGCGTCCATAAACTCATCCATCTCCCTCCTAATGAGTGGAGCATCCTCGTCAGATCGGTGGGTAACCGCTCGTTGGGTGATACGCCACAACCAGCTAACCCAATGCAAAAAAAAAATATTAAAAAACAAACACATGTAAACTAATATTAAATAATAATAAACTTACAAATTCGCTGTTGGCGCGAGCATACTGGACCGGTCCATCCTGTAGTACATGAAGGAGATGAGGATGCGAATATCGCATGTACCAGTCCACGTAAGCAGCATCACAAGCTGTGGGATCGTATCTAACACGCAGGCATCTCCTCCGATCAATGCCTCGAGCCGATGGAAATCTCCGCCAGGTATCATCAACTGTGACAGAGGAATGAGTGAGCCTGTACGATACAGACTTCCATGGTCGTACTGCTTTATCAGGTCTAATACGCTCAGCTGGGATAGGCCGAGTATATCCGACCTGTCGCAACACTCGATCCAGCATATACGGCTCGATAATGTCTCTACACCGTATCCAACCGGCGTAGGACACTCGAAGCTGATCATCATCGGCTACAGGACCATAAGGCAACCACGTCACCTATAAAATAATACTATAATTAATTATAAAATTTTATAAAATACCTCGATTGTCGTCATACGGTCCAGCTGTCCACGTATGGTATCTAGTCGGGCAGTCGTCTTGCCTGGTACCCCGACCTCCCATCTGCATGCACGGGGACGGTCAGCTGGGATCCTGTGAGGCAGTCTATGCGGCCGGAACACCAGAAAATACTCGTATATCCACGCCTGTAGTAGGGTCAAACATCCGCATATACCAGAACAGTCTCCTCTGCTCGCTATCCCCAGCTGCCGATATAACGTGGCAAGTGTAGCAGACCCCCATGAAAGTCCAGCCGCTCCTCTAACACTGCCGTGAACCTCAGCAAGATGGGCCAGCCTAATCCTATCACCACTCTTGTCAACAAACAAAGTGGATCCGAGCATAAGCCACATCCACGCCATGGCCCGAGTCGCGTCATCCCTACCATCACTGGTAAGTCTGTGCACAGCATCGACAAATACACCTCCACCACTCCAGTAATGTCGGGTCGGCAACATCAGGTCATCTAGATTCACCCCGAACATCATCATGCACATGGCATGCAGCCGCTCAGTATTGGGAGACTCAGACACCATCGTACCGTCGATCGGGATACGCAGAATCTGCCATACATCGTGCAGTAGAATAGTCATCTTCCCGAATGGCATGTGGAAGGAGTTCGTATCGGGCTGTCATCGCTCTACGAACGCAGTTAACAACGAAGTGTCAAGGTTCCTAAACATGATGGATGGGAGGTGAGACAACCCAGTCCTCTCGATCATATCCTTCAGTTGTAAAATGACACATATACAATTACTGAATGTTTTTTAGGTTTATAGTTAAAAATACAAATTAAAATAAATGTTGACAAACTAAATTATTCTTACCTCGGGTGACGCACTAGAAAGCCACACCCCCAAAGTCTGACATGTTGTAGCTCTGTTGTATCATGTCAGAAACGACCGAAGTTCTCCTCCCAGCATCCGTGATGCAACATGTCCCAGAAAACTAAGAATCACGGAACCATCAATGAGACCATCATCCACCGGTCTACTAACAATCCAGCTCTGGTCCTCACTAGCTTTGGGACGGTTGCTGGTCCCTGAAATATAAAATTATGCTAAAATTATACTAAGAATATAAAATTATACTAAAACTATAAAATTATACTAAAATTATACTAAAACTATAAAATTATACTGTACACTGTAAAACTAAAATTATACTAAAACTTAAAAATACCTGTACTCGCAAAGCGACTACCTCTGCGTTGGGTCGGCTGTCTGCCCTGGATTGGCTGCTCATCGACATCATCACCCTCGCCATCACCACTAGCTGCAGACTGTCGTAGTACATGGGCTACCACCTCCAAGTAGTCCTCCACAGAATCGCTATCAGGTTCTCGATCATCAAAATCTGTCGCCCCCTCTGATCCACGAATATCGGGCTGATCCACAATCGGACCCCTCCGCACCTGCTCCGTCGCAGCCCCTCTCCGCCTACGACCAGATATATCAATACCACACAGTCTCGTATGTCGTGGTGTATCCTCCTCATCGTCCATATCTAGACGACGAGCAGATGACGGGATGGATTTTCCCCCGATAGTAGGCCGCTCCGTCTACAAAAATTACACTAAATTAATCTAAAAATTTAACATATAAATTATAATCAAATTAATAACAAAATTTCACATATAAATTATAATCAAATTATACTAAACATTTAACAATTTAATTTAAATGTAATTTTAATTTTATTTTTTTTTAAATACCCATCGGGCGTATGAACATCACGCCCGAACCACAGATCGAGCGTATGAACATCACGCCCGATCTATGGTACGGGCGTATGAACATCACGCCAGTCTGGTGGATCGGGCGTTTGGCTACCACGCCCGAACCACTGGTCGGGCGTGATGTTCATACGCCGGAACCACCGGTCGGGCGTGATGTTCATACGCCGGACTGCGATTCCGATGTGATTTTAGAAACGCCCACAGATTCGAAAACGAAGCTTAAATCAAAAAAAAAACCCGTAAATCTTACCATTTTCTCTTTCCCTTTATGGCCTCTGTAACGATCCATGTTTTGGTTCAAAAACTAGTCCGAATTAGATTGAAGAGTGTATAAGGTTTTGAGAGGTTTTGTGTTTTTCCAATTTTTGGGCAAAGGGTAATTCGGTCTATTCCCGAGACTAGAGGTAGGAATAAGTGGCTAGGTATAGTAATTCACTTATTTATTGGTGCTATCAAGGTAAAAGTAACAACCATGAATAAACTTTACTATAATCTTTTGTTACATTTATATTTTGGTTATGTTTAGCAATTAGTTGTTAACTGTTAGCTGATAACCGATTACATTAGCTGTTAGCTGATTACCTTTTTAGTTAGCAAATTTGACTAGCGGATTGTGTGAACTTGTTTGGTGAAACTTAACTGATTGCTAATAATTGTTTATGTAAAAGTCACAAATAAGGGCATGGTAAAACATTTATTTGGATTAAAGAATATTCATTAAAGGTAAAAAAGTCCATAAAAGGAGATGAATCAATAAACTAATTGAAAAATCTCCTAAAATGATTTTTTTTAAGATGAGTTTTTTAGACCCAATAAGCTCTTTCAAAGCTCTTTTCACCACTATTAGAGGTTTGACTAATCAAAACCTCAAAAGTATCTCAAACTTTTAATTTTATTCCAAAAAACTCTTTACCAAACGGGGCTTTTGTAGTGTACATTTATCATAAAATACTACACATTTATTTAATTAATATACATTTTTTTGAATTAATATACAATTAATAATTAATAATGGATGAGAAAATAATAAAATTGTATATGTTTTTCTAAGAGTACAAGTTTGAACCACAACTTCAAAATGTAATGTTGAATGAGTAGACCAATACCTTCCTAATTTATTTTATTGTAGAATAATAATAATAATTGTTTTTTTAAGGACATAATTGTTTTTAATTATAGTGGAGTTATCAATAGAAAAGGATAATTATTTCTTACGTCCGGTGCCTGTCGTGTTTGAGGTTACTTAGAAAGAATGTTATAGAGTTAGAAAGAATGATGATTACAAGTTTTTTTTTTTTTTTTTTTTTTGGTAAATGATGATTACAAACTCTAATTATAGAGTTGTTTCCATACTAGGGCATGTTTGATTCAGCTGTTAGCTAATAATTGTTGCGGTTGATGTTAACTGTTTGCAGTTGCAGTAAGTTGTTCGTTGTTGCTGTTAGCTGTTTGTTATTAGCTATTTAATTACCAGTGTTTGGTAAAATTATATTGAACTGTTGTTGTTCGGATTTAAAATGTCTAAAATGGACATGTTTTAAATTAATCAACGATTAAATTATAAAAGGAAAAATGTGACAAAATGCTCATAACGTTTACAACTAGGAATAATTTTACTCTTAACGTCTAAATGGTGCAATTGTTAGGGGTAAAATTATTTTTAGCTGTCAATATTAGGGGTATAATTGCATAATTTTAGACTTTAAAGGTAAAATTGTTCCTGACTATAAATATTAGAGGTATTTTTGCACCTTATCCTTATTATAAAATAAAAAATGTTACACAAATTAATAAAAATAATTTATATAAAAAATAAAAAATTTATTGAACGCAACAAAACCTTGTTCTTCCGGTAATAATATTGTAGAAATATAAATAATGTTGCAAAATAAATATAGAGTTAAACCTCGATAAATGAATGTTCGATAAAGTAATAACCTCGTTTACATAATAAATTCTTTCGATCCCGACTTGGGCCAATAGACTAAAGTAATAACCTCGCTAAATGCATTTAGTAATAAAAATATTTAAATCCTTAAGGGCTCAATGAAAATATAAATTAATAATGATTAAATTACATACTATATATATATATATATATATACCAAAACTTTTCAATCAATCAACTAGAAGTCATTTCTTCTGAAAAAATGCATCGTTGATTGTTTTTTCTTTCCACCTAAACTAAAATGAATACCATCTTTAACTTTTTGTAGTGCAAACACAACTTCTAGTATATTTTGCTCATGTTGTAGTAAATAGTTGTTTAAGGTGGTCATTGCTTGAAAGACCTCTTTTGACAATACATTTGCGACAACGCAACTGTCATCTAGCTCTAGATCATTTCTATCATCATTGTTCATTATTGACTGGATAATTTCTACGTCTGTAGGCGATTCCATAACTGCATCATTCTCGCTAGGATAATTCAAAAGATGTTCGACATCCATCACATTTCGACAAATATATGCACTTTACAATGAAAAATTATCTATAAAATAATAAATATTGATTTATCGATAAATGAATAATTTATTCATTTATCGATAAATAAATAACCTCACTTAATGAATATATATTTCCGGTCCCAATGATATGCATTTATCGAGGTTTTACTGTATTTTGTGGAAAGTTAAAAAAAAACATATTTTTTGGAAAAAAGAATGATAATTTTGTCAATAATAAATAACTACAAACATTTGTTTATGAAAAGCTCCAAATATGAGCTTTTCGTGAAACCTCCAAAACGCTGCAGTTTCCAGAGAAAATGTTAAACGCTGCGGTTATATAAACCTAACCAAACGCTATATTTCATGCGGTTTGGAATAAAACACTAAACGTTCATCCGAAAAGCTGAAACAAACGCCCTCTAAGCATCCGGTCTTTCATGTCAGTTGGAGATAGTATGACCTCTTATAATATGTCACACCCGACTTGGTCGAATCTCCATAAATCAAAGAAACGGTGGAGAAACGGCCGAAGAACGAGGAAGCGATAAAGATGATAGAAGAAGGTAAAGAAAAAGAAAATAAAAGTAATGAATGCCAATCTGGAACATTTCGAGAGATACATATCCAAATTCGGCAAAGATTCCGTTTGGTCCTCCATATTTATATAATCTTTAAAAATTACTCTAAACTTTTAATTTACACACAAAACCCTCAAATTAACTCCAAACTTTTCTTATAGCACCAAATTAACTTTACACATCCAATAATTATAATATATATTATTATCAAGATATAAATTCTAGAAATTTAGACACGGACGTGACATAATATGTGTGGATCCATATTGGGAATGGAGCGCGTGCCATCTACCGCTGAAACACTTGCTTTAGTTTATTCATTATACAATTTTTTTTATTTATATATTATTAAGTGCCTTTGGTACTAAAAAAAATCAAATACTATATTTTTTAAATAAAAATACACTTGTTTTAGTTTGTTCATTATACAATTTTTTTATTTATATATTATTAAGTGCCTCTAATACTAAAATAAATCAAATACTATATTTTTTAAATAAAAATACACTTGCTTTAGTTTGTTCATTATGCAATTCTTTTATTTATATATTATTAAGTGCCTCTGATGCTAAAAAAAATCCAATACTCTATTTCTTAAATAAAAATATATTATATATTTTAATAAAATTCCATATTAATATTTTTAGAACACACTATAGATTTAGAACTTATAACATAAAATTTAGAACATATGTTTTAATTTTTAGAACACAAACTATAAAGTTAAGAACATACGATATATTTTTTAAAACATACGTTAGAACATATATTTTAACTTTTAGAACACGAACTATGAAGTTTAGAACGTACGACATATTTTTTAGAATATACATTAGATTATAGGGATAATTACAAAAAAAGTACCTTGTGGTTTGACCGATTTGCGATGTGGTAGCTGTGTTTTTTTTTTTTTTTTTGCAAACGTAACCCTGTGGTTTGCAAAATTTTGCATTTAAGTTCACTTTGTCAGAATTTGATCGATAACGACTTCGAAATGAAAATTTTCAAGAGTTAAATGATATTTTAAACAACTTTAATTCTTCAACTTTTTAGGTTTGAGGTCATTTAGGTGTTACTTTTTTTATGAGAGAGAAAGATAATGTTTAGAGAGAGAAAACTCCAAAAATGATGATTTTGAAAAATTAAGAATATGGTTCCATAGTAAATATGATACCAAACAAGTTTAATTCTTGAAAATTTTCCCTTTGAGGTCGTTTTCGGCCAAATTTGGCAAAGTAAAAAAAAAAGATGTAAAATTTTACAACCATAGGGTTGTGTTTGCAACACAAAATACCACATGTACCACATCGCAAATCGGCCAAACCACATGGTACTTTTTTGTAATTAACCCTAGATTATATATTTTAATTTTTGGAACACAAACTATAAAGTTTAGAACATACGCATACGTTATGTTTTTTCGAACATGAGTTATAAATTATATTATAGAACAAATACAAAAATGATCCATATATTTTCTAATTTTTTTTAAAACATTATACTTAATTTTTAGAATATAAATTATAAAGTTTAGAACATATGTAATATTATTTAGAACATTGTCCTTAACATTTTAAAACATAAATTATAAAAATATAGAGGAATTAAATAAATAAAAAATTGAAGCATGTTCTTGGATTTTTTTCTATTAATAATTCATTATTATGCATATTTCTTTTTTTTTCTATTAATAATTCATTATTATGCACATTTAATCGATATTAATAAATGCACGCGTTAAATATTAAACAATAGAAGCTATTAGTATAGTGGTAAGCAACATCCAGACTTTGATATTTTTTTCTGTTAAATTAATAATTAGGCACATTTATTACATATTAAACAGCACGATTTGTGTTCTCACCTAAACAATGTGTTCTCACAAGAGCTCTTCTCTATATATTATCAATGTATTTTATTCACTCTTTATTTTATTTTTTTAGTTTTTTAAATTTGGTTACAATTATCTATTGATTTTTTAAACTTGCACGAAGTGAGACTCACTTTAAGTTATTTAAAAGTACTTATTATTATGTATGTAGATTTAGAGAACTTAATATGCATTTAAAACAAGTTTAGAGAATAAACATGACACTTTTACTAATAAATAAGAGAAGCTAAAAGTATATTCGAGGGTTGAGCCAAGAATTTATATTCGCAAGGGTACTTTTAGTCGTGAAATTGGATAATTTTTTAAAGTTATTCAGTCTGTCAGAGTTGGACAAAAAAAATTTAGCCTCAAATACGTTAAAATATCATCGTTTAAGTGTGTTGTCTAAGAAGTTCCCAACGTGAAAAAATAGACACATTTAATTTTCTACAAATCCAACGTTAATTTCTAAAAAAATTATAATATTTTTATAATTTTTCGGTTCTAAATTTTTTACATTTTTCATAAATTAAAATTTAATTTATAAATTAAGTTAGTTGAGTCTCATAATAATAATAAAAATTAATGAAAAAGAAATGTAATAAAAATGAGTTAAAAATATTATGAAAATAAAAAGTCCTAAAACTTTATAGAGATTGTTGGGATTTAAATTCATCATCTATTGAATTAGAAAAAGATGTATCTTAAACCATTTCATCTACTCTAAAATTTTGAATAAATACTAGATAGCATGTATTAGACTTATTTCTTATCTTTTTGAGACACACCGATAGGGATGACAACTGGTACGATGGATATCCGACCCTAATGGATATTCATACCATGTATAAAAGGGTATGTGATGGGTACGGGATCAAAATTATTACCTGAGACGGGTATGGGAATAACCCTGGGATACCCGGTACTCGTTACCATCATAAAGCTTTTATAATGTATATTAAAAATATTATTGTTTTTTTTTATTGTGTGATACTATTAAACTATTTTATTCTTATTGATTAATGTTCAATTTGTTCAATTTTTAGATACATGATTTATTAAATTTGTAATATTTTTTATTTTATGTATTAATTCGGGTAAGGGTGTCCACGGGTACCGCGAATTAATTGGAACGGGTATGCGATGTAAAAAATATATCTGTTAGGGTAATGGAATAAGTACGGGTAATTAAAAATAAACGGGTAATGGTCTAAAATTGACATTACCCGCGGATTTCCTACACGTTGCCATCCCTAGACACGGAGATTGAACTCATGATTATTGGAGATTAATATAAGATATATTATTGGACCTTAACTATGTCGGGACTCAAACCCTCGACCGTTTGGTCGACGAGGCTCTGATACCATGTCATGGAACCGTTTGAACTAAAAGCTCGAGCTGAGAATCTGACACCGTTTGAACTAAAAGCTCGAGCTGAGAACCTGACGAGTTATGCAAGTAGAGCCTTGCCATAATTTCTTGAGTTGCTGAGTCATCAAATTTAAAAACTGAGAAAAGTAGCCACCGTTTTTCCTCTTCTTCCTCGGTCCAAGGAACAACCTCAAGGAAGGTATTTCAAACACGAAGATACACCTTTGTTAAACATGATGCTAACTGATACCTCAAGTATATCAATGGCTCTATAGACCCGATTTTTAAAAGTCTTTTAGTAATGTCATCCTCAAACATCATGATGCAGCCTTCTTGCTAATGAGCTGCACATATAGAGCAGAGATAGAAAAAGGGAATAAAGGAGGAAGAAAAGAAGAAGAATATAGAAAAGAGGTGGTTTGTAATTGCCTCCCTCACAACTTTTTCATTCCATCCATTAATAGCAACATAACAGAATTCAGTTACTACTCACTTGACAGCTCATACTAAAAACAAAGACTCAATTGACAGCTCATACTAGAAACAAAGATTACATAAAATCATTAAATCACTTTGGTGGGCGGATGTTTCTAGTGCTTCTTCTTTCTTGCTGCACTTATGATATTGGACCTAAATTGGGAATAGTTGGGCTTGAGCTTGAGACATCAATTAGGCCTGCAACATTACCATCGCCATCGAAAAGAACCTTGTCCTCAAGGTTATAAGAGGGAAAATCAGAGATGAAGGCAGTGGCATCTTCCCAAGAAGCATCAGAAGCAGGTTGGTGTTGCCAATGTATAAGAAACTGGGGAAAAAACTTGGTATTTTGGAGAATTTTACGGAAACCCAAGATGGCAGCAGGTGCAAGTAGTGGCTGGGAATCAATAAAGGCGGGTGGCAGAGCAGTATGTGTGGAAGCAGGATCACCACGGCATTGTTTCAGAATCGAGATGTGAAAGACATTGTGAATTTTGGCAGAAGGTGGGAGATCCAGGCGATAAGCGACAGGGCCAACGCGAGCCAAGATGGGGAAGGGACCAAAATATCGTTTGGCGAGTTTATTAGATTGGCGATGTGCAACAGAAGTTTGTCGATAGGGACGGAGTTTAAATGTAACCCCCTCATTTGGATCACATGATATCTCAAATCATCAATTCGAGGCAATGGATACTTGTTTTTTACTGTCATTCTGTTCAATTGTCTGTAATCAATACACAATCGCATACTTCCATCTTTCTTCTTCACAAATAATACAGGTGCTCCCCACGGTGAAGTACTGGGTCGTATAAACCCCTTCTCAAGTAGTTCTTCTATTTGTTTCTTCAATTCTTGTAATTCCATTGGAGCCATTCTATATGGAGCAATTGATATAGGAGATACTCCTGGCATGGTCTCAATAGGAAAATCAATCTCCCTATGAGGTGGTAATTCTCAAATGTTGTTCATGCTCACCCACAGTTCTTGAATACACTAGGATATCATCAATGAATACCACAACAAACTTATCTAGATATGGCTGAAAAGTCTTGTTCATTAATGCCATGAAAGCTGCAGGAGCATTCGTCAAGCCAAAAGGCATCACAAGAAACTCAAAATAACCATACCTTGTACGAAAAGCAGTTTTAGGTATGTCAGCTTCTGCAACTCTCAACTGCCAATAGCCCGATCGTAGATCAATCTTTTAATTGCTTGAATTGCAGATATTAAACAAGATGGCACAACCTTTCTCTCCCCAACAAATAACACAGTTGATTCTGAATTACAATGTAACACAACTTCCTTTGAACAACAATCCACTTTAGCTTCATATTTACACAACCAATCCATCCCCAAAATAATATCAAATTCTCTAAACCCCATAACTATAAATCTATAGGGAACTCACTTCCCCTCACTTTTATAGGACAATCTCTCAGAACCTGATTTACAATCACATTATTCCCAACTGGCAGGATAACTCCCACATCATATCCTAATGGTTCTACCTTCCCATTTATTTTCAATATAAACTCAGGTGTTATGTATGAATGAGTGGATCCAGGGTCAATCAAAACAAAAGCTAAGGTATCAAGGATAGAAATTGTACCGGATATAACCTCTGGTGCTGTTTGAGCTTCACCTCTCGTCATATTGAAGGCTCTATTTCGTGGTAAAGTTTGTGTCTGTCCGCCCATAGGAGCATCATGTCTACCCCATCTACCTCCTCCTCGACCTCTGCCTCTGCCTCTATCCACTCCAGTTGTACCACCTCCTATATTAGACTGAGGTTGAACTCTCTCTCCTCTATCAACTAACAAGGGAAAATTATTACGATAATGGCCTGTTTCTCCACACTCAAAACATGTACCCTTCTTAAATGAACCATAACACTCTCATGTGTGAGATCGGCCACATCTGCCACAAACCAGGGAAGGTCCCCAACACTCACCTCTGTGTACCCGTCCACATGTCTGACAAGCTGGAAAAGATGTTGTCCTCGCTCCTCCTCTATACCCACTATTAAACCGACCACCTGAAAATCTGTTACTACCCACAGATGGAGCACTACTCAAAACATCTCCAAATCCGCCCCGTGATCTAGTCCCACCACGATGGATACTACTACTACCTCTAAATTGTTGAGAATAGCCTCTAGAAGAAACTGAGAATCCACCTCTCTTTGATGGCCTGCTAGACTGGCCTTCTGTATCAAATCTAGCCCTTTTAGTTACAAAAAGTTGTTCTTTATCTTTCACAATTTCCTCCGCTCTGAGTGCAGATTCTACTAACAATGTAAAGCTCGTTTCATGTGCATGAATCCCCATTCTAACATCTGGGTGTAGACCATGTTCAAACCTGCGACATTTTGCTTCTTCTGTAGCCACATTTGCAGGTGCATATTTGGCTAAAGTGTTAAACTTAAGCTCGTATTCAGCCACAGACATATCCTCCTGCATAAGGGTCAAAAACTCTGTTTGTTTCCTATCTTTGTATATCTTTGACATGTACTTATTAGTGAACAACTTCTTGAAAATATCCCATGTTATTTCAGTTCTAATTCTTGTCCTTTTTATAGATCTCCACCATTCTAAAGCTTCACCAGTGAAAAGATTAGAAACATATTTGACCATTGAGTCCAGACGACACTCTGTGTTCTCAAGTACATCTTCAATCTTGGCCCACCATTTATCAGCTATATCAGGATCTGTGCTACCCTCAAACTCTGTTGCACCCATCTTTTTAAGCCTTTCAAAAATTTTATCAAAGGTTGGCGCATCTCGACGAGCTTGAACACGTGGCTGAGGCTGACCTTGAGCCAAATAGATTCCCATCATCTGTTCAAACTGGTTGTAACCCTGAGGATACCCTGCATGTTCTGAAGCTCCTATATGTTCTGAGCCCCCAGACTCATGAACACGACCAACTGAACCATGACTAGACATATGACCGGATTGTCCATTCTCACCATCAGACTCCATAACCCTACATGAAACATGACCATGTCAACATGCTTTAGCATAAGAAAATATGATTATGTGGTCTTACCCTAGGAATCCAAAACAAGTCATACACAACCAAATCCCTAGGAAAGTAGACCCGCTCTGATACCACTAAATGTAACCCCCTCATTTGGATCACATGATATCTCACACAATATCAGTCATAGACATGTTTTCAATTCTCAATCATATAAATTCAATCTCATATAAATTTTACATATTATACATAAGAGAAAGCATACTTTTCCTGACACTGCTGGTGCGACCTTAAGCAAAAGTACATTCACAAGACTCCAAAATGCCTAGATGAGAATGGACTGACACTGCTGGTGCGACCTTAAGCAAGAAGAACTCCACCTAACCTGTAAAATCTGTTGGCAAGGGGTGAGCTGCCTTCTCAATAAACATATTACACATATATGTATATACAAGTAATGTAAAGAGCACAAACCAAAATAGGTCATCAGTACCAAGTTAGAATTTATTCATTTAGAATAGTAATACTGATTTTAGAAAGGCCTTGCTATACTTAGACAATATATATAAAATGGTCATTGGGCCCAATCTGTATTCCGGCTCACTAAATTAGGAATACAATCATCTGTGCTACGGAGGAGTTACACTCAACTCACGTACTCATATATCTCAACACATGTGCTTCCGGCTCACAATATTCAGATAGCACTCTCAACTTAGACCATTTCACATATCCATCTAAGCAAGCTCATATTCATTTATAATCCAACCATTATTCAGTTCCAGTATGTGCACAAGGCTCAACATGCCGTATTTACTCATACCACTGCAACATACTCAATCATATCACTTTCTTATCAATCATGACGTATCAAAAACACTCAAACATTATCCACATCATTCACATCAGATTCAACCACATCTCACACTCAACAAGTCACAAGGCACAATACAGTCATACACATATATAAGCAATATGCTTACCGTCGCACTTGGTTCGATCTATTCAACATGATCGGGTGTGCGTTCAATTGCACCTTGCCCTCCTAATGTCACATAACATTGATCCAATTAGCCTTAACATAAACTTAATGAAAATATAAACTAAGGAATGCTATATGATTTACAAGACACTAATGCCACAAAGTTCATGCAATCTAATCCTTTTGTCTTAGATCATCATATGAACTACTTGCACATATTCTGCCATAACTCTCTCTATATAAATCCAAATGCCCTGATTCTTGAACCTACTGAAACTAGACATATATGGGTATAACATATCCAAAATTCATGTGAAGATCACTTCTACACAATATATGGAATGCAAAATGATTCTGTCCTGTTTCCTGCCAAGAAACAGACTATCCAGATTTGCATCTACCATAATTCACTCAACCTAGCTCACACTAAACACAATGGATTGCCAAATCCTTTTACATACATATACTTCAAGTAGTTAGGAACACTTTTGTATAAAGAAACTTTCTCAAATTATGACTCTAAGGTCCTCAAAATGCTACATCAACATGGCTACCTCACATGACATTCAATTTCGAGGCAGTCATGTTCCATCTAGGTTTTCTTCATCTATATATGGAATTAAAGTCTCATATTTTACAGAGGGTTTCATAACACATATAGGAACATATGTTATTCTTTATGTATCTTCAAATTCGAACAATATCAATATGAAAAACAGGCTCCAAAATGACTGAAAGCAGTACCCTAGATTTCTGTTTAGGGCACTTGATACATATATTTCATTTGGACAGCCTAAAACCAATGAAAACAACACCAAAACTCAACAAGCTCAATCAAAACTCATCCACAACAAATCCTATGATCATACCTAGGTTTTTTTCAGAATCTCCAACTCATAGAAAACAAGCTAAAACAGCATACTAACCTTCAACTTGTGTCTATCACCTAGTATGCTTCCTAACTTGACTTGTTTGGCTTGAAAATGGAAGAAATTGGAAGAGTTTTGTTTGGAGGATGTTAGGGTATATCAAAGGAAGGTTTGCTGAAGTTTTGGTCGAAATTGTGTCTGGAAATGAGGAGAAATGAGTTGTATCAATCATTGTTAAAACAAAGAGGCATACTTTGTCTTACTTGAGTGACACCTCGTGTTTGCTCACAAACCTCCAATCCAGCCCTCCACAAATGTAAGTTAATCAATTTAGGATATATGAATTCATTAATTCATTCATTTAAGTCCTAACTCAATTAACCAATCGTTACATCTTAACGACACACTAATCGCCTACTAATCGCACGATAATCGCATTATGCATACAAAACTTCTACTGACAATGAGATGAATCTAAAATGTATGTATTCAATCATGAAAATATATATGAATGTGGGAAGACTCATATGTTAGGGTTTTGGGGATGTTACATTAACAAACACCATGTCTCCAACTTGAAATTCTTTATCAGTTCGATAAGAGTCAGCCTGAGCTTTCATACGGAGCTGAGCTCGTTGTAGATTGGCCTTCAAGGTGGTAAGGATGGAAGTGCGGGCAAAGAGCAATTCATCCAAAGAGGCAATAGTAGAGGAGCCAGCAACGTGGTCAAGAAGAGAGGGCGGTGGGCGACCGTAAACAGCCTCAAATGGTGTCATTTGGATAAAGGAATGCCAAGCAGTATTATAGTGCCACTCTGCCAGTGGAAGAAATTGAACCCAGGATTTTGGATTGTCATGCACAAAACAACGCAAATAGTCTTCGAGACAACGGTTAACAACTTCAGACTGACCGTCCATTTGAGGATGATAAGCGCTGCTAGTGGACAAAACAGTACCCTGTAAACGGACGAGTTTAGTCCAGAACTCACTCATGAAGACGAGGTCTCTATCGGAGACGATGTTGGACTGAAAACCATGGAGGCGAACAATCTCCTTGAGAAAAACTTCAGCAACAGAAACAGCAGTAAGATGAGTTCCAAGGGCACAAAAGTGGGCTGCTTTTGTAAGGCGGTCGACAACGACCATGATAGTTTGTTTGCCGGAGGACAATGGCAGATGTGTGATGAAATCCATGGTTAAACAGTCCCAAATTTTTCCTGGAATGGCCAGAGGTTGTAGAAGTCCAGGAGAAGCTATATTCAGAGGTTTCACTTGTTGGCATACGGAACATTTGGAAACATAGTCCTGAACATCTTTGCGGAGGCGGGGCCAATAAAATTGAGATGCCAGTCGTGACACGGTACGTTTGACACCAGCATGACCACCTAATGGAGAGCAGTGAAACTCATGGAGTAATATTTCCTGCAAGGCAGAATCAGAAGGAACAAGAATTCGAGACTTGTACAACACTAAACCATCACGCACGACATAAGCGGGGTATGAACCATGGGATGATGTAATTTGTTGGAGGAAGGAGGCTGGGGTAGAGTTGGTTATATAGAACTGTTTGAGGGCTTGAATAAGGACCACAATGGGTCGAGATATAGTAGAAATCTGATGGAAGGAGGCCTCGGGTAAACGAGATAAAGCATCAGCGGGAATGTTCTCCTTGCCGGGTTTGTACACAATTTGGAAATCAAATCCAAGTAATTTAGCAATCCAGCGTTGCTGGTCAGGGGTTTGGATAGTTTGGGTCATGAGAGCTGTTAATGGTTGATGATCCGTCTGAATGATAAATGTGGTACCCAACAAATATTGGCGCCACTTAGCTACAGCAGAAGTAAGAGCAAACAGTTCTCGAATATAAGTAGAAGAAGCTTGTAATTTTAGGGAGAGTTGCTTACTGTGGAATGCAATGGGATGGCCTGATTGTGATAGGACATCCCCGATGCCTATGCCGGAAGCATCAGTTTGAACCACGAAGGTCTGAGAGAAGTCTGGAAGGAGCAATACAGGAGTAACAGTTAGGGCATGCTTGAGGGTGGTAAATGTTGCATCGGCCCCACCATCCCATCCAAAGGCATCTTTGCATAAAAGCTGAGTAAGAGGAGCCGAAAGCTGTGCATAGTGGGCAACAAACCTTCGATAATAACCGGTGAGCCCTAAAAATCCTCGTAATTGCTTTATGGATGTAGGAGGTGGCCAATCCACAACTTCCCGAATTTTCTCCGGATCAACTGACACTCTGGTAGCCGAAATAATATGTCCCAAATATCCTAACGAAGTCTTGCCAAATTCACATTTAGAGGATTTCACAAAAAAAGAGTTAGAAGACAGGATTTGGAATACCTCAGCCAAATGATTCAAATGATCTTCCCAAGTAGGGCTGTAGACAAGGATATCATCAAAGAAAACCAGAACAAACTTCCGCAGAACATGTTTGAAGGTAGAATTCATCTCCGATTGAAAGGAGGAAGGAGCGTTGGAAAGGCTAGAAGGCATGACCAAAAATTCGTAGTGACCCTGGTGAGTACGGAAAGCGGTTTTGTGAACATCAACATCAGCAACACGTAATTGATGAAATCTAGCCCTCAAATCAAGTTTAGAAAAGAATTGAGCTCCATAAAGCTCATTCAAGAGTTCGTCTACAGTGGGTATGGGGAAACGATCACGGACGGTTACCACATTTAGTGCGCGGTAGTCGACGCAGAATCGCCAACTTCCATCCTTCTTTTTTATCAGTAAAGCTGGGGAAGAGAACAGGCTAGAGCTGGGTCGAATGATTCCCTCTTGTAGAATTTCAGCCACAAGTTGTTCCATAGTATCTTTTTGGAAGTGGGGATAACGGTAAGGTTTAACATTAATGGGTGTGGTGTCAGGATAAAGGGGTATGTAATGATCGGAGTGGCGATGGGGAGGTAAGCCATGGGGAATAGAGAATATATGGGAATAGGTTTGAAAGAGGGATTGAAGGGAGATGGATTGATCTGATGGAAGGTGAGGGTCGAGGTTAGGAATGGTGGTGAGTGTAGAAGGGGGGTGGATAGTGTCAACAGACACAAGATAATACTGGGCTGTGGAATGGGTTTGGATATCTCTGTGGAGTTGATTAAGGGTCATGGTTGCAAGGGTTGGATGTTTAAGCCCATGTAAGGTAAGTTGTTGTCCCTCATGCAAGAAGCTCATCCAGAGGGATCTATAATCAAATAGAACAGGCCCAATAGAGGCCAGCCATTGGACGCCTAAAACGACATCGGCTCCATAGATTGGTAAGAGGTGAAAATCAACGATAAACTTACTTGACTGAAGAATTAGGGGAAGCTGGGAGCAGAGACCACTGCAGAGAAGGGCATCGCTGTTTCCCACGGTGACCTTGAGGTGAGAAGATGGTTCAATTGGTAATCCCAGTTTCTTGGCAACCCGAGTCTGAAGGAAGTTATGAGTAGATCCGCTGTCGATTAAAACCGTTACCGGAGTGTCATTAATGGTTCCTTCTAGGCGGAGCGTGGTGGGAACAAAGTGTCCTTCCAACGCGTGTAGAGAAATGGCTGGAACCGGTTCCGAGGAGGAAGCGACCGATGGCGGGTGAACAACAACCTCATTTGTGGGTTTAACTGAAATGGAATCGATAGATTCGGGGCTAAAGGTTCCATCGTCGAAATCCGTATCGGCAGCCATAAGGCAAAGAAATTGAGGTGTTTTACAGCGGTGACCTGGTGTGAATTTGTCATCACAATTAAAACAAAGACCCTTAGATCTGCGAGCAGCCATTTCGGCCGGAGTGAGGCATTTGATGGGTAATTTAGGGGGAGAAGGAGGTGGCGGTTTTGGTGGTGTAGGAGGATAGGTAAAGGTTTTGGTCGACATATTTGGTAGTTTTGGGTAAGCTCCCTCTATTTTTTCTTCAATAATTTTAGCCATACCAATAGCTTCATGAAGAGTGGGTGGTTTGTGGAGAAGTAATTCACGGCGAATCGGATCCTTGAGACCAGAGATAAAACAATTGCGCAAATTGAGGGGAGTGAGGCCAGTGGTTCTTGTAGAAAGGGATTCAAAGGACTATAGATAGGTTTGGACAGCAAAGGAGTTTTAGTTTTATCAAGGCGGAAGATGATATCAGTGAGGGCTTGTTGGATGGAATCAGATTGGGAGGCCTGTTTGGCAATATTTTCAGAATTTGCCCTAACAGAGAAGGAAACTTCTCTAAGTTCTTTATCCAGGCCATGGATAGCTTCTTCAAGAGCCTTGTGTCTGGTTTGAGCATCGTCAGCCATGTGCAGAATTCAATGAAAGCACCAATGATGAAGCCTTCTTGCTAATGAGCTGCACAGATAAAGCAGAGATAGAAAAAGGGAATAAAGGAGGAAGAGAAGAAGAATATAGAAAAGAGGTGGTTTGTAATTGCCTCCCTCACAACTTTTTCATTCCATCCATTAATAGCAACATAACAGAATTCAGTTACTACTCACTTGACAGCTCATACTAAAAACAAAGACTCAATTGACAGCTCATACTAAAAACAAAGATTACATAAAATCATTAAATCTCTTTGGTGGGCGGATGTTTCTAGTGCTTCTTCTTTCTTGCTGCACTTGTGATATTGGACCTAAATTGGGAATAGTTGGGCTTGAGCTTGAGACATCAATTAGACCTGCAACACATCAGGTCAATGGTGTCCCTAAAAACCCCTAAATTTTCTACATCAGGCACATGTATTCTGCACACCTTCAACGAATTACTCGTTGAACCCAGTCCTTTTTGATATTCTGAAATCAACCCGGCGAAAATTTCAGACTTTTTATGAGGGTTTTTAGCAATAATTACAGGGTTCTCAGGGCTAGGAGGATGGCCAGTTAAGGAACAACACCATAAAAACTTTCGAGGCTGAGAAATAGGGTCCTGGCGGCCGGAATCTGCCATGATTGAAATGCTAATGAAAGAAAGGAGGGAGCATAAGGAAAAGAGCTCGGAAGGAGGGTAAGGAAAAGGCTCCGATATCATGTCATGGAACCAATTGAATTAAAAGCTCAAACTGATAGTTAAGGTTCAATAATATATCTTATATTAATCTCCAATGATCACACATCCTTTTTTATTAGTAGTGTTGTTAACATATTGAAAATATAATATGTATTACTTCCTGATGTTAATTATAGATATGGAGAAAATATACCCGGAGTAGATATATTCATATGCACAGCAGACCCGATGATAGAGCCGCCCACAATGGTGATAAACACAGTTTTATCAGTTATGTCATACAATTATCCACCTCAAAAACTGTCTGTATACCTATCAGATGATGGCGGTTGTGAATTAACCTTTTATGCACTACTAGAAGCCTCCAAATTTTCTAAAATTTGGATACCATTCTGCAAAAAGTATAACATTTTACCAATGTCCCCTCAAGCCTACTTTGATCAACTCAATCATACTTTTCCTCCACAATTCTCACTCGTTAAGGTACGTACTTCAATACTCTCTTTTCCCCCAAATACATATGTTACTTTTAGCTTCTAATCATGATTTGAATCATATGAAGAAACAATATGAAGAAATGAAAGAAAGGATAGAATCAGCAGTGGAAAAAGGCAGTGTTTCTAGAGATATAAAGGATGAACACAAAGGCTTCTTAGAATGGAACCATAATGTAACAAAAAGAGATCATCAACCCATTGTCCAGGTGATCTACCTAATTACATTACTACTACTTTATTTTGGATCTGGTTAAGTTTTACGCTGGCCGCCACAAACCTACCACGACCCTGTAAATGCCACAAAGTGATCCTCACAGGTGGAGTTACTACTACTATATTAATTCCATTTAATCATTCTTCTGAATATATTATAGATTATGATAGACGGAAGAGATAATGAAAGTGGTGTAGATTATGATGGAAATCCAATGCCAACTCTTGTATATCAGTCAAGAGAAAAAAGACCCCAATTTCCTCATCACTTCAAAGCTGGTGCCATGAATTCTTTGGTAATATAATGTTCATTACCTTTGTTGCACGGACACAAAACACAGACACGAAAAACGATACTAAAGGTTGTAATTTGTTTGTATGCAGATAAGAGTATCATCAGTTATAAGCAATGGATCTATAATTCTGAACCTAGACTGTGACATGTACGCAAATGATTCAGATACACTTCGCGACACACTTTGTTTCTTCATGGACGAAAATAGAGGTCACGAAATTGCATTTGTACAACATCCTCAAGTCTTTAACAATAACTCCATCAATGATCTCTATGGAAATTCATTTCGGGTCGTCCGTCAGGTAAACATTCTTCAACTAGTTTATTCTTATCTTATGCCATAAAAAAGCAACCTCAACCACAATTTTTTACATGAATTTTGAAGCTGGAGCAACCTGGATTGAGTGGATATGGTTCAGCTGCTTATTTGGGGACAGGATGCTTCCATAGAAGAGAGACACTTTGTGGCAAAAAATACTCTGCAGAAACCAAATTAAAACTAGAAACTGATAATAAGAGAGATGGTAGAAGTGTTCATGAACTAGAAGAAGCATCAAAACTTGTTGCTAGTTGCATCTATGACAAAGATACTCTATGGGGCAAAGAGGTAATTAATTATCACTAGTGGAAAAATGAACATTAGGTGCGACACGTGTTCACATTGCGCGTCGTTATCTGCAACGCACATTCAAATGGTAAATATACTGTCATTTGGGACGTTTTTTTTAAGCGTGCCTAACAAAGAATAGTAAAAATTGATCTTTTGCGACGCTTTTTACATTGATGCGTCGCATTAGATTTATTATATGGGAAAAAATCTGCTGTTCCCATTTCGGTGTCTCCTACCATGCCCCTCTCACAAAAAGTGGTCATTTTTAATTAAAATAATATATTTTATGAGCCACGGGGACCCATATGATTAAAAGGGATCAATTTTTGTGAGAGTGACATGGAAGGGGACACCGAAATGGGGACAACAGATTTTCTCCCAACTTATATTATCATTTGTGATGAAAGATTCCGTAGCTGTTGCTAACGAAGATTTTTCTACTAGTATATAATCCTAATTGATTTCCCTTATTTTAGTTGAAGATGTTGATAGATATTATGAGGGCGAGCCTTGGCGCAACGGTAAAACGTTGTTGCCGTGTGACCAGAGGTCACGGGTTCGAGTCTTAGGAGCGGCCTCTTGCCAATTAAATTGGCAAGGGAAGGCTTGCCCCCAATACACCCTTGTGGTGGGACCCCTCCCCGGACCCTCGCTCAGTGGGAACGCGTAATGCGACCGGGCCGCCCTTTTTTATGTTGATAGATATTATATGAATGGATAAATTAAATGATTTCAGATGGGATTAGTATATGGGTGTGCAGTTGAAGACATGACAACTGGATTGACAATCATATGCAGAGGATGGAAATCAATTTACCATGTTCCAAAGAGAGAAGCATTCTTAGGTTTAGCTCCAGTTACATTGGAAATTGATTTGATTCAAAATAAGAGATGGACAGAAGGGCTGTTTCAGATTTTAACTTCAAAATATTGCCCTTTCACATATGGGCATGGGAAGATGAAACTTGGTGCCCAAATTGGATACACTGCTTACTTATTATGGGCTCCCATTTCTTTGCCTACACTCTATTATGTCATTGCTATTCCAATTTCTCTCCTACTTTCCATCCCCTTGTTCCCTCAGGTATGTTTCCCATCACTCAGCTATGTTAAGGCGCAATCGTAGATCTTATATTAATTTCTGACACTATGGTCATGTTGTTTCAGATGAAGAGTTTATGGATGATACCCTTTGCATATGTGTTCATGTTCAGGAACATATATAGCATAGTTGAGGAAATAGTTTGTGGTGGCAACATTAAAAGCTGGTGGAACTTACAGAGAATGCACATATTCAGAAGAACAAGTGCCAATTTATTTGGATTGATTGACAGCATAACTAAACAATTAGGATTATCTCAATCATCATTCAGCGTTACGCCTAAGGTTGTCACGGATGATATTTTAAAGAGGTATGAACAAGAGATTATGGAGTTTGGAAGCTCTAATTTTATGTTCACAATTCTAGCTACATTAGCTATGCTAAACTTAATCAGTTTGGTAATTTGGGCCGTGATTAATAATGGATTGGATATGGAATTGATGATCCTACAAGTTGTGTTATGTGGGATTATGGTGTTGCTTAATTTGCCTGTTTATCAAGCAATGTTCTTCCGTAGTGATGATGGTCGCATGCCGATTGATGTTGTGATCAAGTCAGTTGGTTTAGCTTCAATAGTTTCTTGCATTATGCTTAAGTATTGATTGTCCCAAAAATAAAAAATATGTGTATTATATTAGCTTGTTGATTTGTTGAACCATGCCTCTATCATGGTATCTTACAATTTTAGTATGACATTTTATCCTATTAAATTAGTAACATTAAGGAATAAAAATGTTTGTTTTTTTAGTCATTGTTTCCGACTTTAAGTGCGCAAGTTCGAAGACAATTGTGTTAACTTTAGGGAGCCGTCGGTTCAAATTGCACTTCGTCTGCTGAAATCGCTTTCAAAGCTGAGATACTAACCACAGCACAACCTTGAAAAAGGAAAACGTTTTTTGGTTTTCATGTCTCCTCCTACAATTTGAAACCGATTTATCCTTTTATAATTATGTGCGCTTTAATTGCAAAAATCCTCCATGGCCTCTCCAATATAGAGCTCCTGGTTAGTCTTAATTATAAAAATTGGTCATAGAAAATTCTTATCTTTCTTTGAGCAATTGCAAATTGACCATGTTAAGTTTGACTATCCACCCACAGACCATAACTCCCCTATTATATTATGTCTTTAGTTGTTCAAACCTATGATACCCAAAATGTCAAATATTGTTGGAATAGGAACAGACAAAGCACACGAATTACTATTTTTTTAAGACGTTTACAGAACTGCCAGAAAGTGCATGCAGATTAAATTCTGGTCACATCCAAGATAAACCAGCTCACTTGTAATATGAAAAGGCTATAACATTCACAAATACTAGTTTTTGGAAAATGGCATAGTGATCATAATTTTCCTTGCTTTTGTCGTTCATTTTGATTATGAAATTTGACAAATGGATGTGAAAACAGCTTTCTAAACGGAAACCTGCTTGAGGATGTATACATGATACAACCTGAATAGGTCCATTTATGGACTTAAGCAAACATCTAGGAGCTGGAACAAACGTTTTGAGGAAACCATAAAACAAACTAGTTTCGAGCAAAACACAAAGGAAGCTTGTGTATACAAGAAAGCTAATGGGAGCTCAATTGTTTTCCTAGTATTATATGTCGATGATATTCTACTAATGGGAAACAACATTGTTATGCTGCAATCGGTAAAAATTTGGTTATCTAGTAATTTCGCCATGAAGGACTTGGGATAAGCAACTTATACCTTAGGGATTAAGATCTATAGAGATAGATCAATAAGACTGTTTGGTCTCTCCCAGTCCTCGTACATTGACAAGGTGCTAAAGCGGTATAGATTTAAACAAAGCATGCCCAAAAGATTCTTACCCTTTGCTTTACATAGATATCTTGATTGATTCTACTGCGGGGTATGCAATTTATTCGTTACTAGATGCGGCAACAAGATAACATCAGATTCCTATGAATCTAGAAGATATTGCTAATGTTTGGTTCAGAACAGATGAGGGAACATATGGGTATAATCTAATGCCTTTTGGATGATTGAATACCTTGGCTGATTGAATACAAAAATGAATCTGAACTTACTTGAATGTAAAACAAACTAAAACTAAAAACTACTTTATGCTAGAATTATGAACAACTGAAAATTGATTCCTAACATAATGTTTCCAGCCTCTATTTATAGTGCTTTGATTCTTATCCTTGGTCTAATCCGGTTCTCTTTCCACTTTGGAGTCGTATTGTGAAGCTTTAAGATTGATTTGGAATGAAACACCGAGTAAGAATTGGAGTAGGATTGAATCTGTCTTTGATCGCTACTCGCCGAGCAGAGGTGTCTTTGCTCGCCAAGTAGTGAGTCAAAGTTGTGAGTTTTGAGTTGACTTTGTGTCTTGGTTGTTACATTGGTTGACTACTCGTTTAGTGAGAAGTATCGATGAGCAAGTTGGTTACTTGCCGAGCAAGCCTTGTCTACTCGTCGAGCTGTCATTTGCTTTATGCTTCTTTTGCTTTGTTTCACTCCATTTCGTACTCAATTGTTCCTCAAACATCTCAGAACATTCATCAAACATAAATAGAGAGAAAACATTATAAACCAGGGGATAAAGGCAATAAAAGCACATAAATGAGGCTTAAACCCTATCTAAGACTCTATATAAAACGGTGCTAACAGTTCCCTATAATTATTTTTAAATGAGTTATTTTAAAAACCAATTTACTAGTTATAAATAGCCAGTTTACTAGTTATAAAAATAACCAGCATTATTGGTTTTAATTTCTAAATGTTAACATTTTTTATTTAACATAATGTTTTTAGGTATGAGAATTCTCCGGAGTCCTCGAAACCATATGGGGAGAGGGGATGGAGACGAAAAAAATCCCTGACATATTAAATGTGGGTTCCCTAAAACTGTCCCTACAAACATTGAGAATGGAGTGGGAAATGTATCCCCTCCCTGCCCGCCCCATTGCCACTCATAGTTTTATAGTGAAGTATTTATATTTAAACACTTGAAAAATCTTGTTGTTAAAGCTTGTTTAATTAGTGTTTCATTATAGTTTGAGACATTTTTAATGAATTTCACTTTGTTTCTTTTGAATTGATGATTTTTTTTTTTGAGGCACTACTTTAGACTTGTAGGCATTTGTTATATTGTCCTACTGTCACGTCCGATGTTGTTTAGGACCAGAGTTGACATTTTACAATCACATTTATTTTATTGATGAGAATGATTGCCTAATATTAGTATTAGTCATATTTTAGGTTTTGGGTGGTTTAAAATAATAAAAACATTGTAATCGTTTTTTTTATCATATTTGTAACCAGATGTATTAAAACATGTCCCTGTTTGGGAATTAGCTGTTAGCTGTTAACTGATTACATTAGCTGTTAGCTGTTAGCTGATTACATTAGCTGATTTGGTTAGTTGATTTGTCTAGCTGTTTGTGTAGATCTGTTTAGTAAAAATTAGCTGATTGATAATAACGGTTTGTGCAAAAAGACGAATAAGGGCATTTCTTTTTTTAATACATAAAAATATACATAAAATAATTAGGGTTAAAGAAGTCCATTAATTTTAATATTGCAAAACGCTAATTGAAAAAGCTCCTAAAAGGAGCTTTTTCTAAATTAGCGTTTTCATCCCAAAACTCTCTCCCAAAACTCTCTCCACCAAACATTCCAATTAGCGGTTTCAGTGGTCAAACCGTTAAAGTTGGTCAAACCGCTCTTTTTATCCCAAAACGCTCTTTACCAAACAGAACCGTTATCTTTGATCCATATTTCCGAAAAATAATACATGTTTATTACAAGCTTTTGTAAAGGCGCATTACAAAAGAAAACTGTGTATTAGTATAGGGCCCATTATATATATATATATTTATTTGCAATGCTAGCAATTCTACTCAGTTTTTCTGTTACAATATCATGATTTTTATCTATTGCAAAGATTTTTTTTTTTTTAAGCAATTGTTATAGTATTAAATCATTTACTATAATTTAAAGAGTTCAAATGGATCCTGGTCAACACAAGAGAAATGGAGACTTACAATCTTGACCGAAGGCAATGATTGGTCGTTCTCATGTTGCCGAAAGCAACTTCTTGAGGGGCACTTTGGAGGACACATGGACCAATCAAAATATTGGATTCCAAATGCACGTTCCTCATTTTCATAAACATGATGTCACGTAAAGATAAGGTTCATTTGACCTATCATAAGCTGCCACGTGTTCAAAAATATCACTTTAATTATCTATAAATAGCGGAGGTATTCCCAGAATCGAGGTAACTCATTTCTAATCATTGAAATACATTCTCATTAGTCTTTGATATTCTCTGGTTTATCAACTGACTTTACCATCAGAGAGGGTTCGCCAGTCTCCGACCCCTTTTCTGACGTGAGGTAAACCTAGGAAAACTAGGATGCTATTTAATATTTTAACGTGTATTTTGTGAGCCAATTAAAAATCAGAAAAGTTAGAAAGTGTTAAAATCAACTCATCATGGAAGTTAAGGTAGAACAGTTATTCAAGACGTGGTCTAAAGGTAGAGAACGTGACTTAGTGGAAGAAAGCAGAAAGTTACTGCTAATGTCTACAAAAGGAAGAGATCGCGATGGAAAGAGAAGAACTCAATACACACTCAAACAAAACTCTAGTAATTTCTCTCTAAACTTCAGCAATTTAAATTTTCCAAGTTCAGTTTTTCATTTTGAATTTGTTTCTCAGTCTGTAGACGTTCAGTTTAATTTCAATCCAAACACATAATTTTCTTTCAATTTATTTTATTTTGTTCTTCAAGTATTTCTTAAGTTGATATCGTTTTAATCATCAAAACCTCAGAAAATTTTAAGGTTTCTTTTATTTCAAACAATCATTTAATTTTAGGAGTCCGTACACGTACTCAGTTTAATTTCACTGTTAAAAGTACTATAATTCTCTGATACACCCGTATTTTCAATAAAAGAGCCAAACAATGATGAAAAGAAAAATATTTACATAGTATTATAACAAACTATTACAATTAGTATAAGAAATGACTATTTGCTTATGTTACATGCTTCACCAGGTCTAAAGGAGGCTTGGTTGTCAAGATATAATTAATTAGACACAATTAAATCAATGTAGTAAATAGAAAGGTAGATGGGCAAGTAAATAATAAAAAAAAGGGTAAATTTCAAATAAAACCTCTATGGTTTCACTAATTTTCAGATAAAGGACTGTGGTTTAATTTTTGTCAAAATGAGGATTGATGTTTCGCATTTGGATTAATGCTATTAAAACCATCTTTAACGTCCTGAAAATGAAAATTTTCAAGATTTAAAGTTGTTCAATGTAATATTTTTTATGGAACTACATTTTCGATTTTCGAAAATCATCTTTTTTGGAACTTTCTCTCTCTAAACATTAACTTTCTCTCTCTTTACCAAACATCATCTAAATAATCCTAAAATAAAAAAGTTGAAGAATTAAAATTGCTTAGAATATTAGTAGTTCTTAAAATATGTCATTTTTGAAGTCGTCAAGAGTGATTTTAATAGTATCAATCGAAAAAGTCCTTATTTTGCTAAAGTTGAAAACCTCAATCATCGTTTTGACAAAAAGTAAACCACGGCCTTTTATTTGAAAACTAGTAAAACTACATGGGTTTTATTTGAAATTTATCCTAAAAAAAGTGAAGAAGGCTCCAGATATTATTTAGGCAAAAAGTATTATTAGATCCCCGGTCTTCCAGTTTTGCTAACGTGAAGATGCCTTTGATCTTTTATTTGGATACATTAAGTTCCTGATTATTTATTTTTTGTCTCATTAAGCCCTTGATGACCAAAAGAGTTAATTTTAAACATAAAATTTGGTTAACAGACTGTTATTTATTGCACCTGTATTCGAAATTTGTATTTTTTCACTGTTTGGAAGAAGTTTGGATGTGTAATGTGGCTGTAGAAAAAAGTAGAAACCTTAATTCAAACTGTAAAAAATATTTTTTTAAAACAATTTCAAATACAGATAAAGTTAATAATGTATTTTTAACAGAATTAGATATTCACAACTTACTAATTTGGTCATCGAGAGTTTAATGAAATCAAAAATAAATGATCAGAAATTTAATATATCCAAATAAAAAATTAAGAGATTAATGAAAAAAAAATTGAAAAATCACCATATTTTGCTATTATTTATCCAATATATATAATAATATCGAGTTTTTTTATAGTACGCCAGGCATACCACGCCAGTTTCTCACGTGGTATGCCAAACGTGATGACACCTGTCAAAATAAATATTAATTTTTTTTTAATTTTAGATTATTCCTAAATCTAATAGTAAAAGGAAAACTTAAATCTTATATATCACGTGCCTAGAGGATAACTTAAAATCTAATCTAATAACCCTAAACTTGCTTTAATTGTCGACTGTCATCAAGTTTCTGCACCTGTCTTCTCTGCCTGCTCCATACTGTCATGATTGATATTTAATGTACATCATCAAACTTACTCTTTCAATTATTAATTATAGCCATTACCTTTCATTATACCATTAAATTTCAAGAGAAAAAGGTGTTAAACAAAGCTGATCACATATACAATTTAATTATATTCCACCATGTTCTATTTACATTTAATCATGTATGAGATTTTTATTTTTAAAATTGAGTTGAAATTGCAATTTCTCATAATGCTTGATGAAATTCGACTTTTGTTCTCAAACAATTTTATCCAATAATGCTAGTAATTAATAGTTTGTTATATTTCTTTTGAAATTTTTATATATACAGTTGATAAAATATATATATTTTTATTGAATTTGCTTTTCCTACAAATTATTTTAAGAGTATTAGTTCCAATTTTAAATAGTAGTCATGGTGGAACTCCTAATATAATTTATTTATACATTTTGAAAATTTATTTGTTTGTTAGAGTAAATATGGAAGGACCAAATGAAAAGATTGTGAATTTCAACGAAGCCATCCATGTTAATCAAATAGATAACCTAATCGGAACCATAGTGCACGGAGAGGAGGAAGCATACAATTTATATAATACTTATGCGATACGAACTGGATTTAGTGTTAGAAAGTCTAGAAAACGATCAGGTGTTGATGGAAGCATTCGTCAAATAGAATATTGTTGTGCAAAAGAAGGTCATATGTATGATAAAGATTTTTCAGTTCAACAACGTCAAACACTAGAAACAAGAACAGGATGTGGAGCAATGATTCGTTTTACAGTTGAAGATGGTAAATGGAAAGTGACAAGTTTTGTTTCATATCACAATCATGAGCTTGCATTGCATTCAGAAGTTCATATGTTGCGATCGAATAAAAAACTTACCTCTTCAAAAACTAATGTCATTAATTCAATGGTAGATGCAGGTAACAAATTATTTTGGTTGTTATATTATATTCTATATTATTATATATTAGTACATATTATTAAGAATTTTTTTATCATATACTAAATGCAGGTTTAAGAACAATAGACACTTTCTCTTATATGTCCAAAGAGGCTGGAGGAGATGAACATTTGGGATTTACAAAAAGAGATTGTTACAATTATGTTCATCATAAAAAGATGTCTTTGATTGAAGCTGGAGATTCACAAAGTCTTGTTAATCATTTTGAGGAATGTCTAACCGAAGATGGTATGTTTTATTATACAACACAAGTTGATCAAGAGAGTAGAATGACTAATTTTTTCTGGAGAGATGGTGGATCTAGGATTGATTATGATTATTTTGGTGATGTCATTGTGTTTGACACCACATACCGCACAAACAAATATGATTTAATTTGTGCTCCATTTGTGGGGGTTAATCATCACAGGAAAAACGTCATGTTTGGTTGTGCTTTTTTATCAGATGAGACAATATCCTCTTTTATATGGTTGTTCAAATCGTTTTTGAAGTCAATGGGGGATAAGGCACCACAAACCATATTTACGGATCAAGATCAAGAAATGGCAAATGCCATATCCGTAGTTTTCCCAGAAACACGACATTGTTTATGTATATGGCATATATCACAAAATGCTCCATCTCATTTAGGTAGTCTGAATTCCAATAAAGAATTCCGGCTTTTATTTTATAAGATGCTACATAGATGTGAGTCTGAAAATGAATTTGATGAGGTATGGAACAAAATTTGTGACTCATTTGAAGAAGTTAGAAATCATAAATGGTTGAAAAAACTATATGATATTCGTCAGAAATGGTGTAAAGGTTTAAACAAAGATGTTTTTTCTACCGGAATTTTATCATCTCAAAGGAGTGAAGTTACTAATAGAGTTTTGAAAACGATTTCCAGTAAGACAGCTTCACTTACTAAATTTGTTCACGAATTTGAGACAATTGTTGCTCGTTGGCGTACTTCTGAATTTGAAAAAGATTTTCGTTGTAAACAAGGTACGCCTTCACTTCTTCTTAAAACTAGTGGTTTATTGAATCATGCTGCATCTATTTACACATGTGAAATATTCAAACATTTTGAGAAAAACTTTTGGCAAGTTATGGCTACAAGTTCAGTTGAGGTCACTTATAGCAATAATATTCGCATGTATGAGGTTCAAAGTGAAGCGGTGAATTCTAAAAAATGGATAGTGCATTTTGATATATCTTCTATGAGCATTAGTTGCAGTTGTAAAAAATTTGAATCGAAGGGTTTTGTATGTTATCATATTTTACGTGTATTGAGCATGAATAATGTGAAAAAAATTCCAGAAAGTTGTATATTACATCGTTGGACAAAAGGTGCAAAAAAAAGACTATATGTTGATAGACTTACAGAGGTAGATAGTGAGATTACACAAGAGACTAATTCGATGTTTCGCAATGATGTTATGAGATGTTTATATGACGTAGCTACAAGAAGTCAAGAAAATATCAGATGTAGGAAAATTTGCAAAGATTCTTTGAAAAAACTTATTGTTGACATTGAAAGGGAATTGTCTACATTGAATTTGGAGGAGAGTTGTGATATTGAAGAACGTGAAACCAATTCTGTTAAGGGAAAGAAAAAAATAACGGATGTTGAACTTATTTTAAGTCCCCCACGTGCTAAACCAAAAGGAACTTCAAATGCTAGACTCAAAGGACATTTCGAAACTCGTCGAGTAAAAGTAAAGAAAGGTGTGTAATAAAGCATTTTTTTTAGTTGTTTAGTATTGTTATTTGTTCTTGAATAATTTCTAAGCTTACTTCATTGACAACAGGAAGTTTAAAACAACAAAGGAAGAAGATGATCTCAGAATCAAATATCAATAATTATTCAACAGGATTGGAACCTCAAACACATTTTCAGGTTTTATATTATAATATCTTGAATACATTAAAATTGTTCAAAATTATAATTACATTAGTGAAATTAGAATTTGATAAATTTTAGTGAATTTAGGTGATTAATGTACCTCCAATGGTTAGACATGGTGTTTATTTCTCTCAACCAACTCAATTGATGTCAACAACTATGCAAAATCAAATATCACCATCAATGATATCATTGCCGTTAACAATTCCTAGCCAGGTAACTTAGTTTAATTGTTTTATGACTGTGTGTGTTTTAACCTTCTATTTAAGTGTGACTAAAATATAATTATTTTAAATGACAAATGAAGGGACTATCAATTCAAATGTGTCATTTACACATATGATGCAAAATATCAATTCATTGAATTGTTCAAAGGTAAAATCTCTTGACAAATTATATTTTTCTTACTATTGTTATAATTAATTTATTATAACAACTAACTATTTTATTTATTTTTTGTTTCAGGATCCAAACTTATTTGCATCGAGAAAATTTGATTGAAATTTTGAGCGTTGCGGTTGCGGTCCACTATTAGTGGTTTAAAGGATAGAAAATATTAGTGGTTTGAGGTAGAGATAGAGAAGATAAGTTTATGGAACCATGAATTAATACATTACAAGTTCTATTTTTCAAAGAATCTCATTTGAGATTAGCAGCAACATCATTAGCAGGTGTCCTTGTATTACTCAATTATATTTAATTGTCCTGGTGCAAGTATTGCATGTCCTCTCTTATCTATATTAATTCGGCAATCAGTGTTCTTATATTGTGCTCAGACAAAAGTCTATGCCACCATCTGTGCAATCATTCCAGAATATTATTAATGGAACTATTAGTTTTTTTTCATGAGAAAATAAGATAAATTTGAATTATGGGTCAATTTGACACTTTCTTCTTTTTTAAATGATTCTCAGATTAATTTGGCACTGGCACATGAAATAGCTTTAAAAAATTTATGCAAATATGAGTTATAATTAAATTATGCTATTGGTTTCAATAGTTGTTGGAGATGGACTCATGGCCAAATTTGAGAACCAAGCACGGCTCCTAGACAACAAGTATTGGCATCAGATCAGACTCAATACTCATTATATTGTGCATTCACTTTGTCAGTACTAATAATCATCTAGGATTCAAGGCAATATTGGTATTGAAAAATCCTGAAAGTGGAGTTCAATAGTTTATAAAGAATGTTCTTGCTTACTGCTTCCTATAGAAGAGAATTCAGGACCACCACTATGTAATTGACTATGAACGAGATCTCCATTTTCCTGTAAAACTCACCATTTTTAGACTTAAGACATCTTCTTAATCCTTCAAGAGGCATATTTCAAATCAAGCAAATAACTTTTTGTTAATTTTATTAATTATCAAATTATTAAAGACAATTTTGTAATCAATATCATCATGATGTGCTTAATCTGGAATTCATCATCAAAATCATCTCCTTCAAAATTAGCATCATCACCTGCAACTTTAGGACAACCTGCAAGTATATATATATGTATGAAGATTAACATTAAACAAACAAAAATAGAACAAAAATAAGATGTACATATGAAAAGTAAATTGTTAAGCCTTTATCTTTATTATGCTATTCAATCCTAGTGTACACAAGTTTCATTTTACTTTGACAGGCCATTAAATTCTCAATAATTGTTTACATAAATTCCCATTTTGAAGCACTTTTAACACCACAAGGATGGATGCCTTGGAATGGTGACTTTGCATTAGAAAATCTTTATTATGGAGGCTTTGAGAATTTTGGACCTGTTACTTTCAAATGGCTTTGAATCCCTATTAGATTTTTTCTATTATCACAATCTTCTCAAACAGCATCAAGAACTAAGTTATAACATGAGATAAGCCATAAATCTATTTCAATCAATTTCTTCAACATCAGAGACAGATTATCCCTGCACCGTACTTTTCAACTCTGGCCGTTAGTTATCCACAGAAAAGGCTCAATCAACTAGCCACACAATAATCACAAAAATAGGTAAATCAGAGTCATTCAATTTCCATTTAATAAGCTCAATCAACGAAAAGAAATATTAGCAAAAAAAAGAAGAAGCATATAGCCTTCGAAATTAATTTAGCACAAGACAAGATTTAAAAATATGCTATTCATCTTTCAAATCCTATTTACATAAATAACCAAGGGTTGATTTGTTCTAAGACTTACAATAAAACTCTATATATAGCAGAATGGAACCAGAGTAGCACTAGCACTGCCAATTTTGCCTCTTCCTCTTGCCTCAACTCGTTACAGTAAACCAAATCAGAGTTCTACAGTTGAAGATCGAAGAGCAGCGCATGTGTGAATGAGGCTGCATCTTTAAGTTTCATTAAAGAGATCGGGAAGGTGGAAAGCGCCTGAAACAGAAAGCTAAGTTGCTGGCGAAGGAAATCGAAACGATATGATCTGAGAGGGTTAGGGAAAGCTAGGTTTCCGATTGTGGATTTTGAGAAAGAGATGAGTCCAGATAAAAAAACTCTGTTTGGCAGATGAAGAGAAAAGAGAGAAAGGAGTCACGTGGTTTAGGGATAATCTAAAATTAAAAAAAAAATTAATATTTGTTTTGACAGGTGTCATCACGTTATTTGCTATGGCATACCACGTGAGAAACCGGCGTGGTATGCCTGGCGTACTATAAAAAAAACTCAATAATATCATATCTGTTTGGTGACGTGTGAAGTTTGATATATATACGGAGGAGGTGCGTCTATGGCAAAAAGGAAAAGACATGGGACTTTTTGAGAGGACGGAAGCCAGGGGAAGACTTGGGTTTAGGGTGTTTTCATGTTCCATTTTTGTGGCTATATTTCTCATATGGATTTACAGGATATTGTACATGCCTGCTCCTGGAGACAAAGGAAGATTTGTTTGGTTTGGGATGTTCATGGCCGAACTCTTCTTTGCTTTCTTCTGGATTTGCACTCAGTCTCTTCGTTGGAATATCGCTTTTTTTCATCCCTCCAAACATGCCCTTTCTCTAAGGTACCTTTCTTATGACAAAACACACTGTTTAGTCCCTATATTTTCAAAAACACACACTAAAGTCCCTAACGTTTTTCGGTGAACTGTTTAGTCCCTAATGTTTTTCTTGGTGAACTGTTTAGTCCCTGCCGTTAGACTCTCATGAAGATTCTGTTAGTCAATTTGGATTTGTGTTCTTCTTTTCCTTTATTTTGCTTTCCTTTAAACTCTAATGCATCTGAAATCAACTTTGAGTGTTCTTGTTCTTAATTTTCTTCTTAATCGTTCAAATTCGTAAGCGTTGAGTCTGTTCTTTTTATTGTTCTCCATGCAAATAGCTTCTTCTTCTAAATTGGATTACTCTTCTGAAGTTTGAAGGTAAATAGTAAAGGGTAATTTAGTCATTTTCGAAGTCATAAACGGTAAAAAATGTAACAAACAGGAACTAAACAGTGTGTTTTATCAAAATATATAGGATAAGTATCCTCAACAATAACGTTTTTTTTAAGTATCTTATTGTAAAGTTTTTTTTTTTTTTTTTTTTTGAAGTATCTTATTGTAAAGTTTTAATAAAATTGGTACGTGTAAATTCAATTTGGAAATCAAAACTTTCCGCCCTGGCCCACATGAGAGGGTAGAAAGGTGGACTTGACTGACTGGCACTGAGTGAGACTTTCCAATAATTTGTTTTTTATATTTTTTTGGAGACAGTCCAATAATTTGTTGAGATACTCTAAATAATATAATATAATATATATATATATATATATATATATATATATATATATTGTCCTCACAGTCACACCTTAGCTCATCCAACATTAGTTTTTATAAAGAGATAAGTTTTTTTTGTCTCTATGTCCACAGATTTAACTCCACCATGTCCTACTAATTGATATGGTTAGACATATTTTATGAAAACAACATATGAATTGCTTATCAAAAAAATATATTTTTTTAAAAATTTCAACACAGTCACAAAAAAATATATTTACAAAATCCAAAGTTGCATAAAAATAATTACAATCCAAACTTAAAATTCCTTTAAAAAGCGGATATAAATTACAGTCTTGATCACATGCATCTTAATGAACATGTAGAATTTACTCATTCACCGTTAGATCTAGGCTTATTAGAATTCTAAGGTGGAGATTCAAAACATTCTGAGACTTAGATTTAATAAGCATATATCTAACGGTGAATGGGCAAATTCACTTGCTCATTAAGGTGCATGTAAAATTTCCTGAAAATTTCATTATAATATTTTGTTACTTTTATATTTTGCAATGTCTATTTATTATAAAATATTACTTATTTATTTAATTGATATATAATAATTAATAATAGATGAAAAAATAATAAAATTTTATATATTTTTTCTAAGAAGACAAGTTTGAACAACAACTTGAAAGTGTACTAATTTTATATTTTAGAATGGGCAGACCAATACCTTCCTAATTCTTTTTATTGTAGAATAATAATAATAATTCATTTTAATGATAGTGGAGTTATCAATAGAAAAAGACAATTATTTCTTACGTCCGGTGCCTGTCGTGTTTGTGATTACTTAGAAAGATGTTATAGAGTTAGAAAGAAGGATGATTACAAACTCTTCTTTTTTTTTGGTAAATGATGATTACAAACTCTAATTACAGAGTTTATTGTCAAACTAATTATCTTAGCTTTCAACACGATTTTTCATATCATTTGAAAAACCATTAATTCATATTTAAATATATGCATTGTCACTCCACTGAATAAATAAAATAGTAGGGTATCATATTTGGATCCATATTACATATGATAAAATATGTTTGGAAGGTCTTTCGTTTGACATGGAAAATCGGATGCTTCTAATACTTTTCCTATAGTCACACATGCTTTATATATATAGACTGGATATTTTTTTATCAATGTATTTGAAAATTTAAATCTAATTATATTTCGAAAACATTCTATTTTTCTAAACTTTATATATATAGAAATTTCTTATTGACTCTTTCATTTTTTTTAAGTGGGTTTCAAGTGGTTTATTAGTTTTCTAAAAATTTAGTTACAGTTGTGTATTTTCTAAACTTGCATGAAGTGAGACTCACTCTAACTTATTTAAAATTACTTATTATTATTATTATTATTATTATTATTATTATTAGGGGAAAGTTCAAATAAAACCCATGTGGTTTCACTAATTTTCAGATAAAGGACTGTGGTTTACTTTTTGTCAAAACGAGGACTGAGGTTTCGCACTTTTAATAATGCTATTAAAACTATCTTTAACGATCTGAAAATGAAAATTTTCAAGAATTAAAGTTGTTCAATGTCATATTTTCTATGGAACTACATTTTCGATTTTAGAAAATCATCTTTTTTGGAACTTTCTCTCTCTAAACATTAACTTTCTCTCTCTTTACCAAACATCATCTAAATAATCTCGAAATAAAAAAGTTGAAGAATTAAAGTTGCTTAGAATATTAGTAGTTCTTAAAATATGTCATTTTTGAAGTGGTTAAGGGTGATTTTAATAGAATCAATCGAAAAAGTCCTTATATTGCTAAAGTTGAAAACCTCAATCCTCGTTTTGACAAAAAGTAAACCACAGTCCTTTATCTGAAAATTAGTGAAACCACAGAAGTTTTATTTGAACTTTACCCTTATTATTATGTCATGTAGATTTAGAGAACCTAACAGATCATTTAAGACAAGTTTAGACAATAAATATGACGCTTTCAAAATAAATAGACAATTGATTTTTACTAACAAATAAGAGAAGCTAAAAGTATATTTAGTGGCGGAGCGAAAAATTTATACCTGAGGGGTGAATTTTAGTCGTGTGGTTGGAGTAATTTTTTCAAATTCAGTATGTCAGAGTTGATTTTTTAAAGTGTTGGAAGTTAAAAAAAAGTGTTAAACGTAAAAAGAGTAGACATATTTAATTTTCTATAAGTTCAACGCTAATTTTAAAAAAATTATAACGTTTTTTACAATTTTAAAATTTTTCATTTTAAATGTTTTATATTTTTCATAAATTAAAATTTTTAATTTAGAAATTAAGTTATTTGAATCTTAGAAATAAGAAATTAGATTTATTTTAAACCATCTCATCTACTCTAAAATATTAATACTACATAAAATGTATATAAACTATTATTAGGGGGTTATAAAGGGCAGGGGCTTCGGCCACTGAGTCTATTAGACTTATTTGTTATCTATTCAAGAGACATGGAGATTGAACTCATGATCACATATACCTTTTGATGAGTAGTGTTAACATATTGAAAATATAAGAGCATTTCTACTGCATAGAGATTGGTTGTTACTTTTATAGGTGGAGTTATAATTCACCATTAGAGTATTGGTTACTTTTTTGTAGTTTGTTATCAAAAAGAGTTACAAACTCTTTCTTCTCTCCATAAAATTAAAACAAAAACTAATTGTAGAGATTGGCTACTACGAAGGTGCCAGATGCATCTGGCACGTGTAGTACAAAAAGTAGAGGAGGAAAAGTGGGTGCCTCTCAAAAGCAGAATTAGTTTGCTTTTTCCTTTATGAATATTTATAGATCTGATTCTTATATATTAATTAACTTATATTTTTTATCCCACACAATTTTCAAATAATAACCTATCCTAGTGGCTTGTTACTTTCTATCTCTTATTTTCCTACGTGTCATAGGAGAAGTTACAACCTTTCTAATTTCACAATAGGGATGTTCTAATATGTATTAATTCCTGATGTTAATTATAGATATGGAGAAAATATACCCGGAGTAGATATATTCATATGCACGGCAGATCCGATGATAGAGCCGCCGACAATGGTGATAAACACAGTTTTATCAGTTATGTCATACAATTATCCACCTCAAAAACTATCCGTTTACTTATCAGATGATGGCGGTTCTGAATTGACCTTTTACGCGCTATTTGAAGCCTCCAAATTTGCTAAAATTTGGATACCATTTTGCAAAAAATATAACATTTTACCAATGTCCCCTCAAGCCTACTTTGATCAACTCAATCATACTTTTCCTCCCCAATTCTCACTCATCAAGGTACGTACTTCAATATTCTATTTTTCCCCAAATACATATGTTACTTTTAGCTTCTAATCATGATTTGAATCATATGAAGAAACAATATGAAGAAATGAAAGAAAGGATAGAATCAGCAGTGGAAAAAGGCAGTGTTTCTAGAGATATAAAGGATGAACACAAAGGCTTCTTAGAATGGAACCATAATGTAACAAAGAGAGATCATCAACCCATTGTCCAGGTGATCTACCTAATTACACTACTACTACTTTATTTTGGTTCATGTCCATAAGATCTGGCTAAATTTTAAGCTGGCCGTCACAAACCTACTGCGACTCTCTAAATGCCACAAAGTGACCCTCACGGGTGGAGTTACTAATACTATATTAATTCCATTTAATCATTCTTCTGAATATATTATAGATTATGATCGATGGAAGAGATAACGAAAGCGGTGTAGATTTTGATGGAAATCCAATGCCAACTCTTGTATATCTGTCAAGAGAAAAAAGACCCCATTTTCCTCATCACTTCAAAGCTGGTGCCATGAATTCTTTGGTAATATAATGTTCATTACCTTTGTTGCACGGACACGAACACAGACACGACAAATGGTATTAAAGATTGTAATTTGTTTGTATACAGATAAGAGTATCATCAGTTATAAGCAATGGATCTATAATTCTGAACCTAGACTGTGACATGTACGCCAATGATTCGGATACAATTCGCGACACACTTTGTTTCTTCATGGACGAAAATAGAGGTCATGAAATTGCATTTGTACAACATCCTCAAGTCTTTAACAATAACTCCATCAATGATCTCTATGGAAATTCATTTCGGGTTGTCTGTCAGGTAAACATTCTTCAACTAGTTTATTCTTATGCCAAAAAGAGCATCCTCAACCACAATATTTTACATGAATTTTGAAGCTGGAGCAACCTGGATTGAGTGGATATGGTTCAGCTGCTTATTTGGGGACAGGATGCTTCCATAGAAGAGAAACACTTTGTGGCAAAAAATACTCTGCAGAAACCAAATTAAAACTAGAAACTGATAATAAGAGAGATGGTAAAAGTGTTCATGTACTAGAAGAAGCATCAAAACTTGTTGCTAGTTGCATCTATGAGAAAGATACTCTATGGGGCAAAGAGGTAATTAATTTTCATTAGCTACGCTTTTTAGGGTCATTAGTGACGCGCATATTCAATAGCCCGCAACGCTAATGCTGAGCCACGCGCATTCAAATGGTAAATATATTGTTAGTAGCAAGCGTCGCAAATGACAGTAAAAATTTATCATTTGCAACGCTTTTTACATTGGTAAATTATATTTTATCATTTGTGACGAAAGGTTCAGTAGCCGTCGCTAATTCAGATAATCCTAATTGATTTTCCTAATTTTACTTGAAGATGTTGATAGATATTATATGAATGGATAAAATAAATGATTTCAGATGGGATTAGTATACGGATGTGCAGTTGAAGACATGATAACTGGATTGACAATCGTATGCAGAGGATGGAAATCAATTTACCATGTTCCAAAGAGGAAAGCATTCTTAGGTTTAGCTCCAGTTACATTGGAAATTGATTTGATTCAAAATAAGAGATGGACAGAAGGGTTGTTTCAGATTTTAACTTCAAAATATTGCCCTTTCACATATGGGCATGGAAAGATGAAACTTGGTGCCCAAATTGGATACACTTCTTACTTGCTATGGGCTCCCATTTCTTTGCCTACACTCTATTATGTCATTGCTATTCCAATTTCTCTCCTACTTTCCATCCCCTTGTTCCCTCAGGTATGTGTCTGACCACTCAATATCGTAGATCTTATATTAATCTTTGACACTGTGGTCATGTTGTTTCAGGTGAAGAGTCCATGGATGATACCCTTTGCATATGTGTTCATGTCCAGGAACATTTATAGCATGGTTGAGGAAATAGTTTGTGGTGGTAACATCAAAAGCTGGTGGAACTTACAGAGAATGCACATCTTTAGAAGAACAACTGCTAATTTATTTGGATTGATTGACAGCATAACTAAACAATTAGGATTATCTCAATCATCATTCACCGTTACGCCTAAGGTTGTCACGGATGATGTTTTAAAGAGGTATGAACAAGAGTTTATGGAGTTTGGAAGCTCTAATTTTATGTTCACAATTCTAGCTACATTAGCTATGCTAAACTTAATCAGTTTGGTAATTTGGGTTGTGATTAATAATGGATTGGATATGGAATTGATGATCCTACAAGTTGTGTTATGTGGGATTATGGTGTTGCTTAATCTGCCTGTTTATCAAGCAATGTTCTTCCGTAGTGATGATGGTCGCATGCCGATTGATGTTGTGATCAAGTCTGTTGGTTTAGCTTCAATAGTTTCTTTCATTATGCTTAAGTATTGATTACCCCCAAAAAAATATATGTGTATTATATTAGCTTGTTGATTTGTTGAACCATGCCTCTATCATGGTATCTTACTATTTTAGTATGACATTTTATCCCATTAAATTGCTAATATTAAGGAATAAAAATGTTTGCTTTTTTTTAGCCATTGTTTCAGAGTATGCAAGTTCGAAGACAACTGTGTTAACTTTAGGGAGCGGCCGGATTTCAAATTGCACATTGATCTGCTGAAATCGCTTTCAAAGCAATGGTACTGACCACGACACAACCTTGAAAACTGGAAAAAGAAATAGGTTTTTCATTTCTCCGCCTACAATTTGAAACCGATCTTGCTTTAATTGCAAAGACCCTCCCTGACCTCTCCATTTAGAGCCCTTAGTCAGTCTTAATTCCAAAAATGGTAATAGAAAATTCTTATCTTCTTTAAACAATTGCAAATTGACCATGTTTGTTATCCACCCACAGACCCTGACTCCCCTATTATGTCTCTAGTTGTTCAAAATTATGATACCCAAAATGTCAAATATTGTTGGAACAGCAACAAGCAAAAAGCACATGAATTACTGAAAAAAATAATGAACAGAGTTGTGGACTATGTCGTTTTCTTTAAGACGTTCATGGAACTGCCAAAAAATGCAAGCAGATTAAATTTCCTCACCTTCAAAATAAAACAGTCCACTCATAATATGAAAAGGCTATAACATTCATAAATGCTAGTTTTTGGAAATAAGTAACTAAAAGTGAATTAGAAAATCCATAATGATAAATTATACATGGGACTTAGTTGATCTATCTAGGTGTAGTAGATATATAAAATGCAAATGGATCTTTAAAAGGAAAGAAAACATCATGGGTAAATTGAGAAATTTAAGGCAAATTTTGTTGCAGTAAGCTATATTCAAAAGACATGAATTGACTATTTTGATACATGTTCTCATGTTACTAAAATTTCTATAATTAAAATTTTGATTGCAATTGTAGCAATTCATAACATTATGGTACATCAAGATGACTTTTCTAATTGGTGATTTGGAAGGAGAGACCTATGTAAAAGAATCCGATGGACACGTTGTACACGATCAGAAAGATAAGGTAAGTAACCTAAGAAAGTTTTTTTATATGTTTTGAAACAAGCACTCAAATAATGGTATGAAAAGTTTAATGGAACTTTACTATCTAATGAGTACATTGTGAATGGATCTCGTACATGTGTCTATTCAAAAACTTTTTGGATCACATTATATTGAAAAACTATTAGAAAAAATTAATAGCTTTGATGTAGTGCTTACTAGAGCACTATATGATCCAAACATATGTCTTAAAAGTAATAGAGGAAACATTGTTTCACAAGAAGAACATGCTAAAAGCATTGACGGTGTAGTCTTTTTAATGAATCATACTAAACTCTACATAGCATATGTAATGAGTAGATATACTCACAATCCAATAATGAACATTGGAATGCACTTCATCGTTTACTTAAATACTTAAAAGGTATCATGAATTTGAGTTTGCACTTTAATAAATTTTCTATTGTTTTGGAAGGATATGGTGATGCAAGCTGGGTATCTGATGATGATAATGAGATGGGCTCCAGTAGTGGCTATGTTTTTATTTTGGATAGTGGTGTCATATCTTGGAAGTCGTCCAAACAAACTTGTTTTGCACATTTAATCATGAAATTTGAGTTTGTAGCCCTAGAATTAGTTAATCAATATGAGGAGTTTGTTAGCGGGCTTCCTTTATAGGGAAGGCTTTCTACACATGGCTCACATTGCATTGTGATTCACAAGATTGTAAAAAAAAGTGTCATAATGGAAGAAAATACACATTCGTATTATACATAGTGTGATGAAACAACTCTTAAGAAATGGGTAATTAACTTAGATTATGTGAGATCTGAGAGAAATTTAGTAGATCCTCTCACCAAAGGGTTACCAAGAAGAGTTGTTCTTGAAACCTTGAAGGGAATGGGGCTAAAGCCCATTGATTGAAGGACGCATGTTGGACGCTACTTATGATCAAACAAAACCAAGTATTATATTTTTCTCATTCCTATATCGTATGATAATGCGTGATCGATCTGTATCCCAATTTTATGGTGCTTCATTTATAATGAACTTGATGGATTATTTACGAGGTTGAGTTATAAGAACCTCTTAATGATTTCATGTTGAAACAGCCTACTTGAGTGTGAATGTGAGTCTGCTTCTATAAACGACATATGGTGTCTTTCTAGAGCACTCATAAGATCCAAACTATCTTGGACATTAAAAACGTTGTGTTTACTTTATCATTGAACAACAAAAATTTTAAAGGTTTTTATGCGAAGTGGGGGCCTCAATTTGAGTAATTGAAGTCAAGATTAATTCACTCCAAAAGGTTTTTTTGTTCCATTATTTTCGACTTTGAATTCACAAGTTGAGAGGCGATCAAAATACAGTCCCAACTTGAATAAATAATCTATTCCTATAGTTACGTAGAAACTACTGTTTGCTTTTTCATTAGTTTACCTACATAGAAAAGAGCTCTTTCTTGCTTTACTAGGAATAGCTGTCGGCTGCATTCCTGCTTAACTAAAGAAATTCTTTGGCTAATAAGAAAGATGTACCCTATTTTGCTGAAGAATATAATATCATTAATTGTAAAATAGACTTTTATAAAATAAAGTGTACAAATTTAATAAAGTTTGAATCCTAGATCTTAGAACATCCAAACCCATTATGAATTACACTTTGGAAGGAGTCTGTTTTTTTCACCAATTAATAGAAAGTTTCAAAATATGAGCTGTAATGTCCCCATTAAGCTACTGAAAAAGCAACGAAAATAATTTATTGTTTGACCAGGTTTAGACAAAAAGTAAGGAAAAAGATTTTGAAGAATAATTAAAAAAACAGTGGAAAGATGAAAACGATGGTTATAAGTAGTATAGCATAGAGAGCGAGTGAGAAAGATAAGAAAAGATGGAAGCTCTGTTTGAAACAAGATCAGCTAAAGGAAATTTTGTTTACAGAGGTTTTGCAGCAACTGTCTTTGTGGGCATAATTTTAATATGGTTTTACAGATTTATTAACATTCCCAGAAAAGGTGAAGATGGAAGATGGGTTTGGATCGGTTTGCTTGTTTCTGAGATTTGGTTTGGTATTTATTGGATTCTCACTCAATCTCTCAGATGGAACCAAATCCGTCGATTCACCTTCAAAGACGCCCTTTCTCGTAGGTAAGTGTTTTTGACCTCTAAAATGATACAACTTTATTCTTAACGTCAGTATCCAAAAGCAATTTTACTCTTAACGTTGACAAGTTGGGTCAATTAGAGAAATTCATGAATGTAAATTTATCTATTAATCAATGTAAATTTATTAATTGTATTTCTTAATTTGTGTGAAATATTATGGAAATGACTTATATAAGAAGAGAAAGATAGTGATAAAGAGTGACTTAATTTTTTTAAAGAGCGGACTAAAAACTTACCAGAGATGCTATAATAAAATCTTTCTGTACATGTAACGTAATGAAATGGTTATGTGCAGGTATGAGAATGAATTGCCTATAGTAGACATATTCGTATGCACCGCGGATGCAACCATAGAGCCACCGATAATGGTGATAAATACTGTTTTATCGGTGATGACATATGATTATTCACCAGAAAAGCTTGGTGTTTATCTCTCTGATGACGGCGGATCGGAGCTTACGTATTATGCACTTATGGAGGCCGCCGAATTTGCAAGAGTTTGGATACCTTATTGCAAAAAAAGGAACGTGGGACCCATATCACCTGCTGCTTATTTTGCCTCCTCTAACTCTACTCATACTACGGACTTGCATCCTATTAAGGTATAACCGTCCTATTAAGGTATAACCATGTGAAAGAGAAATTTTACAGTACTCCGGGAGTAATACTCCCGACCAATCAAAAATTGTTTTCAATACCACTATATGGGCATGATTGGTGAAAAAAATATATATACACATGTATCGTGAATTGATTGGTCGAGAGTATTGCTCTAGGAGTATCCTAAAATTTTTCGCATGTGAAATCATCTATGAGAGTACACCTGTTTGATTAGCATTCAAATTGATTTATATAAGTTTAATAATTGAATATGACCGAATAAAAAATAATTTTAGTTACTAACAACCAAAATCTATTATAATTATAAACATTACAAAAATATTATTTTTTGGCTCTTTTGTGGAAAATGCAAGCGTGCTAAAGAATTATAGTATTCTCGAACTATGAAAATAAACTGAGTGCGTCTACGGACTCCTAAAATCAAAGAACTGTTAGAAATAAAAGTGATCTTAAAATTTCCTAAGGTTCTGATTGTTAGAGATTAATATAAAATTTGCGATTGGACCTTAACTATGAGCTACAGACTAAGAAACAAATAAGCTCTGATTTGCTTGAGTGTGTGTTGTGTATTGAGTTGTGCCTTTTCATCGTGATTTCTTCCTTTTATAGACGTTGGTGGTAATCTTAAAATATTAAATGACTTTTTGGTTCCCTAAGTTTACCTCAAGTTTCGCCTGAGGTTCACTCTAGGAAGTTGGTTTCCCCCGAGGTTCACTCCAGGAAGTTTTTCCTGGATTTACTTTAGGATGCATTCCTCCATCTGAGATTCACTCTAGGAAGTTGATTTCTCCTGAGGTTCACTATATAAGAAATTGGTTTCTCCTAATGTTCACTTTAGGAAGTTTCCCCTGGTTTCCCTTGAGCCTCACTCTAGGAAGTTGGTTTCGTGTGAGGTTCACTCAGGGAAGTTGTTTTCTCATGAGATTCACTATAGGAAGTTTTTCCCGGTTTCTCTTAAGAATTTAATAGGCACTCAACCCCCTAAACTTGTAACTTTTTTCACCTAGCCCCCTCAACTTAGGGGACAACCTCTCAACCCCCTCAACTCTCCAAAAATATCACATACAACCCCTTACACCTCTATGTTTGGTCAAAATATTGACCCGTGTAGAAAACGTGCTTTACTGTTGATCACACCAATACCACGTGTCATTTTTTATTAAATTTTTCCATTTAGACTCCTGCTCGGCGAGCAAGCCCATTTGTGCTCGGCGAGCAACTACCAGAGATAGATTTCGATCAGAATTCTTATGCCAGAATGGAAAATTTTAATAAAAAAAGTGACATGTGACATTGGTGTGGTCAACAGTCAATCACGTTTTCTACATGTATCAATATTTTTACCGAACATAGGGGTGTAAGGGGCTGTATGTGATATTTTTGGAGAGTTGAGGGGGTTGAGAGGTTGTCCCCTAAGTTGAGGGGGTCAGGTGAAAAAAAGTTACAAGTTTAGGGGGCTGGGTGCCTATTAAGCCTTTTTTTTAAGTTGTTTCTCCTAAGAAAAACTGAGGTTCACTCTAAGAAATTCCAAGTGAATGGTGCACCAAAAAAACATAAAAGAATTTCCTAAATTGAAAAGCTTCCTAACCAATTCTTTTAAGAAAAAATTACTAAAAAGTTCTTTTAAAAAAAAGTTTCATCAAAAAGAAAATTTCTTCCATGAAAAGTATGTACGAGGTATGCATCAAGAAATATGGAAACAGTTATATAAGTAAAAAACTTGTGCTTTTAATTTTCAAATTTAATCAACGCATATTTATAATGAAATTTATATAATATATATACACTATTATTGCTCAATTTATACATATAAGTATTTTTTTTTTATTCTCTTAATTTTTTCTATTTCCTTAATTATTTAATATAATATTTTTAAAATAATATTAAATATTATTATAAATCTTGATAAAATAATTTAAACAACTTGTAAATTTTTTATTTTATACATAAAATTTATTAAAGATAAAAAAGTTTATATTTACAATTTTATATTTTTCTTTTATTTTTACAGTTTTTAAATATTTTTCATTCATTAATAATGACGAAATTCTATCTATAAATTAAAGTTAGTTTTGTCATTTTTAATATTATTTGTCCTAGTTTGACATTTTAACAAACTGACTAAAAAGTTTATGGGAAATAAAATTCAAATTTTCCTCGCAGCAATTGTACGAGGAACTGGAAGAACGGATTGAAACAGCAACCAAGCTAGGTCGAATACCAGAGGAAGTCCGCTTAACAAATAGAGGATTTTCACATTGGAATTCATACTCTTCACGGCATGATCATGACACCATTCTTCAGGTACTAACTTAACTTTTTCCTTTTTTCAGTTTCTTTCCCACCAACTATTTGATATATGAATTTCCATCTCATCGCCAGATTCTAATAAATAGGGAAGATCCAAAGGCGATAGATATTGAAGGGTGCGCATTGCCTACTCTAGTATATCTTGCTAGGGAGAAAAGACCCCAACATCCCCACAATTTCAAAGCTGGAGCTATGAATGCACTGGTTAGTGCGTTTCATCTTATAAAGTACAAATCTCTTTTATTCAAAGACTTCTTTTTTATAGTCCAATTAATGTATGCAGTTAATGTACTTGAACAATTCCCAATCACTGAGGGATGCATTATGTTTCTTCATGGACGAAAAGAAAAACCATGACATTGCCTTTGTGCAGTTCCCACAATGCTTTGCAAATATTACCAAGAATGATCTGTATGGTAGTTCCATGCCAGTGATTAGCAATGTGAGCAAAAAAAATACAGTTTATATGTCATATTACTTGTTTATTTTGGTACATTTCTCTGATATGGTTTACCATATAATCTAGGTGGAGTTCCACGGCTTAGATGGCGTCGGAGGTCCTTTGTATATTGGAAGTGGTTGTTTTCACAGGAGAGATATTCTTTATGGAAAGAAATATGGTGATAATAGTAAATTGGAATGGAGAAGAGAAAATGATTATAAGAGAAAAAAGAGTTTACAAGAATTAGAAGCAGCAGCCAAGCCTCTAGCAAGTTGTACTTGTGAGCAAAACACTAAATGGGGGAATGAGGTCTTTATTTATTAGATTTGATTTTTGAAAAATTGCAGAATTTTGTGAGGCAATTGTGTACACTAAAGGAACTAAATATTTGATTGCAGATGGGATTGAAATATGGGTATCCATTGGAGGATGTGATGACAGGATTGTCGATTCAATGCAAAGGATGGAAATCAGTGTATTTCAATCCTGAAAGAAAGGCATTCTTAGGTATTGTACCAACAACCTTGCCTCAGACACTAGTGCAGCACAAAAGATGGTCTGAAGGTACTTTTCAGATTATGTTTTCTAAGTATAGCCCTTTATGGTATGTGAATGGAAAGATTAGCCTCGGTCTGCAAATGGGTTATTGCTGCTATTGTTTCTGGGCTCCAAATTGCTTAGCAACCTTATATTATTCCACAATTCCTTCACTTTTTCTCTTAAAAGGCACTTCCTTATTTCCTCAGGTACATGTTCTGTTATGCCAATTAAAGTGTATTGATCTCTTTTATTAAAAAAAACAAGTTGTTAACATTTAGTTTGATGAATTTTAGGTTTCAAGCCAATGGTTCCTACCATTTGCCTATGTGATATGTTCAAGCTACACTTACAGCCTAGTTGAATTTGTGTTGAGTGGGGGTACATTCCTAGGCTGGTGGAATGAACAAAGAATGTGGCTATATAAAAGAACAACTTCCTACCTCTTTGGTTTCACAGATACCATTCTAAAACTGATGGGATTTTCTGAATTAGATTTCGTGATCACTGCCAAAGTAGCGGACAAAGACGTATCGAAACGATACAAGAAAGAGATAATGGAGTTTGGTGTATCCTCTCCAATGTTGATTATATTAACTGCACTTGCAATACTCAATTTAGTTTGCTTTGTTGGGGTGTTGAAGCAAGTGGTTAGCAATGAGAATGCAATTGAGAAAATGGTTTTGCAAATTATTCTTTGTTGTGCTCTGGTTTTAATCAATTTGCCTATATATCAAGGGTTTCTCCTTAGGAAAGATAAGGGTAAGTTGCCATATTTAGTGATAGTTAAATCATTTGTATTAGTTGTTGTTGTTTGTAGCAGCTTTACTTTGTTGTATTGATAATTGTGTTGTTATTTCTACTAATTACTTAACATATTTTTTTGAATTTCATTTCCTATGTACTTCTAGTTGTAAAACTGCCCCTTGTACTAGATCATTATGTAGTGGAGGGGGAATTTTAAGAATGAATAGAATACAAGAACTTATTCCTAAAAATATATTGTTGATAGGAAAAATAGCATATAAATGATTTGCTAGTTTGGTATTTCTAATTCTAAATCTTTGAATGAATTATTATTAGCTTCTAGAAATATATATTTTTCTATTTATGTGGGAGTGTTGAAATAAAGAAGACAATGGGTAAGAAAATTTTTACAATACACCGGGAATAATACATACAACCAATGAAAATCGTTTTGCATAGCATTAAATAAGAGATAATTGGTGTAAAGAGAAAAAAAAATGCATAATTAACACATTGAAAATGCTCCTTAAATTAAACTTGTTCTGGTGACTAACTTTGAAGCTGAAGGATAACTCAGATTTTGTATAATTAACACATTGTCCTAATGCGGATTCATGCAATTTAAGCATTCTCTAGACTTCCGTTCCTTCTGTCGGGGTAGCCTTCCCAAATATAATAACGTCATCAGCAAAGAAAAGGTGAGATATCACCAGGCAATACTGGGCTATTTTGATTCCATGTATTCTCTTTCTAACCTCGACCTTGTGAAGCAAAGACGATAATCCCTTAGCATATAGAATGAACAGGTAGGGAGAAACAGGACCCCCCTGCCTAATACCACGTCCAGGCTTCACGAATCCCCAGAGTTGTTCATTCACAAAGAAAGAGAACGTCACTGAAGACAAGCAAGTTATAATGAAGTGTCGAAAATGTTCGGGGAACTGCATATTCACCATAACCTGATTCGAAAATTCCCATTCAACATGGTCATAAGCCTTATTCATGTCGAGCTTCCAAGCAAACTAGCCCACCTTACCTTTCATTCGATTTCACATAGAGTGAAAGGCCTCGAAAGCAACTAATGCCTTGTCTGTAATCAATCTCCGAGATACAAAAACACTTTGAGTGTGGTGGATGATCTCAGGTAAGACCATTTTTCAGCCGATTAGTAAGAACCTTTGAGATGATTTTGTAGATAACATTACATAAGCTAATGGGTCTGAAGTCTTTAACAAGGGTCGATTGTTTTACCTTAGGGATAAGAGTAATGAATGTGTGATTGATCCCTTCAAGCATCTCACCAGACTGTAAAAACTTAAGAACAAAATCCACCACATCATTCCCAATCAGCCCCCAATTCGCTTGGTAAAATATTCCCGTCATCCCATCAGGTTCGGGGGCTTTCCTCGGGTTCATACTCTTCACGACAGCCTCAATCTCCTCACGACTAAACTCAGCCACTAACAGTTTCTTGTTTGCTTCAAACACTCCGCTAGTAATACTCTGGACCACTCTATCGGTTTCACTTAGGTTAGAAGAACCAAAAAGCTCAGAGAAAGATTTTACCAATAGCTCAGAAATTTTCCCATCCCTTTCAAACAAGTTCCCACCTTCATCTTGAAGTTTTAGTAATGCATTTGGCTTTCTCCGACTTGACGCCTTAGAATGGAAAAAGGGCGTGTTTGCATCTCCCCATCTCAAATCAGCTCGAGCTCATTGAATGCCACATTACTTCCTCTCGATTCAATAGTTCCACCAAGCGAGTCGAAGCATCTTTAATTCGATCACCTACCTCCACTGACGCTTGCATCTTATGCAGTTCAGATAGTAGGTCACGGGTTTGAGAGATCTGGCGCCCTATGTGCCCAAATTCTGTTTTGTTCCATCTCGCTAAAGCCACTGCGCAACATTTAATATTCTGTTGAACACCACTCCATTGCGTCCCACCCGGGTTCTCAGTCCATGCTGAACTGATGGTATTTTTGCATTTATCCTCCCTCAGCCACATTGCCTCAAATCTAAACGAGCATTTATTATACCGGTTACCGCCACGCCACCCATCAAACTCAATCAAAATAGGGAGATGGTCTGATGCAATTTGGACCAAATGATGTACTTGAGCCATAGGAAATTTTCGATCCCATGCTTCATCCGCAAGGAATCTGTCCAACCTCTCATAGATCAATTGATCCCATTTTCTTCCATCCTACAATTTTGGAATTCTTCCATCTTTTTGAGATATTTTGGTCTTTTTTCCCACTTCTCAGAAAGGTGCAAAATTTCATTAAAATCGCCAAACATAAGGAGTGGATGTTGATCCAACTGGTTTAGAAATAACATTAGCTCCCATGTCAGTTATTTTGTTCCATTCTCCGGCCATCCATAAATCCATGTCCCTCTCCATTTCACACTTCCATCCTCATGGAGCATATGAAAATAGACACAGTGAGCAGAATATCTATATAACTGCACTTTCAACTTCTTCCTCCAACCAAGTAACAAACCTCTTGATCTTCTAATAACATCAACCCCAAACAAATGGAACTCATTGAGCCTCTTCTCTAACTTTTTAACCTCACCACAATGTAACATAGTCTCCACAAGGAAGAAGACATCCGAACAATTAACCCTTAAATGATTTTTAAGGCACGGAATGTCCAAGGGTTATCCATACCTGACATTCCAGCTCATGAGTTTCATTGGGTAGGGTGGGACCGAATTGGTCATCACCCTCTAGTCAAAATGTAACATAGATTTCTTCGGTCACTTTTTTTTTTTACTATATAATTTTTTTTATTATAAATGTAGTTATAATATCCATTCATAATGAAACAAATAATATAACATTTTAGGTTTGAAACGTGTTTAGATTTCTATTTCAAATTTTTGAGTATAATTTTTTTTAATTAAGTGTCTCTTATATCTTTTTTCATCCAGGACTCATAAAATGTTAGGACCGATCTTTAATTTAATTATTAACATTTTAATATATTGTTTTTATAACTGTGTTAGTAACATATTAAATATTTTAACTATAATTTTCTAAAATAAATAAATATTTTAAACATAATTAATATTTAAAAGAGTTGATATAATAGATATATAATACTCAAATTATTTATTTTAAATTTTTAATTATCGTTTAACTAAAATTGATTTTGTTTAAAACATTCAATTTAAATTTGTACATTTTTTTTTTTACATTCACTCAAAACGTTGATGACTGTGAGAGATAATGAAAGATAAAAATAAAAATAAAAATATAGGAAAAGGAGTTTAATATTATTATGGAATCTTCTAAAAAAAATGTTGAAATTCAATAGCCCTAGGAGGATCCAAATCCATAAAAATAGTATATTTTGGACGTAGTTTCTTTCCATTGACCAATTAATAGAAAGTTTCAAAATATGAGCTGTAGTGTCCCATTAAAGTACTGAAAAAATCAACAAATATAATTAATTTAGTTCAAGTAGACAACAAAAATAAGAAAAAAGATATTGAATAATAATAAAAAAAAAAGAAAAAAGAAAACGACACCCACACAAGGATAGCTATAATATAGTATATGCAGCAGAGATAGAAAGATAAGAAAAAATGGAACCTCTGTTCGAAACAAAATCAGCTAAAGGAAACTTCATTTACAGAGGTTTTACAGCTACTGTCTTTCTTGGCATAATATTTATATGGTTTTACAGATTTATTAACATACCCAGAAAAGATGAAGATGGAAGATGTGTTTGGATCGGGTTGCTTGCTTCTGAGATTTGGTTCGGTATTTATTGGATTCTCACTCAATCTCTCAGATGGAACCAAATCCATCGATTCACCTTCAAAGACGCTCTTTCTCGCAGGTACGTAGTTTATCGGGTTCTTAATTTAAATTTTGAGGAGTTTGGATTAAAAATATATAAGGAGTTATTTATGTGTAGGTATGAGAATGAATTGCCTAGAGTAGATGTATTTGTGTGCACGGCGGATGCAACCATAGAGCCACCGATAATGGTTGTAAATACAGTTTTATCGGTGATGACATATGATTATCCACCGGAAAAGCTTGGTGTTTATCTTTCTGATGATGGGGGATCGGAGCTTACGTTTTATGCACTTATGGAGGCAGCTGAGTTTGCAAGACTTTGGATACCTTATTGCAGAAAATGGAACGTGGGACCTAGATCACCTGCTGCTTATTTTGTCACCTCCTCCTCTGACTCGAATAATAGTACAGACTTGGCTGCTATTAAGGTAATACTACGTCGTTTCTTCATTAATTCCACGTACTTAATTATTCGATTTTACAATTAATTTCCCACCACAAAACGTAACTCTTTTATTTTCAATCATTGTTGTACAATCTCACCAAACAAACAAATAATAAGGCTAATGAGGAGTAGTTCTTTCATTGTTCGTTTTTTCTTTTTTAAATACAGCAGAAAAATAATAAAATTCTATACAAATTCAGATTAGAGCATGTATAAAATTCAATAGAGATAAATTAGAAGGTTTAATGTATATTTATATCCTTGAACTTGACACGTTTTGCCTATTGACACCCTGAACTTTTAAAATAATCTATCACACACATGTAGTTGGCTTTAAAAACCTATTACATACATATACTTGGCTCATTCGACCTCCTACACACAAAATCGTTGATCTTTCGTCTTTAACGAACAAGGTGCTAAAAGCGCGTGAGTTCGTTCGGTATGCCACCTCGTCCGTCAAAGACAAAAGATCAATAATTTTGTGTGTAGGAGGTCCGAATGAGCCAACTATAGGTGTGTGATATGTTTTTAAAGCTAACTATAAGTGTGCGATAGGTTTTTAAAGCCAACTATAAATGTGTAATAGATTATTTTAAAAGTTTAAGGAGCCATTATGCAAAATTTGCCAACTTTAAATGTGTATATATGCATCAAGCCTAAATTAGAAGCAAAGTTAAATGGTACAAATATTCAAAAACCTAAAAAATATGAGATAAAATTATAGATGAGGTGAGGACTTTCTTCATTCTTGATAAATAAATAAAAAACGGCTAAATTTGCTCACATGAAAACATTTCTACAAAATTAAGGAGACAATTTTGTTATTTAAAATCAATGTCTTGTCTATAGATGTAGGGACTGAGCCAGCCCAGTGCCCGGGGAGCTCAAGCCCCCGGCCATCGGCTCCACCCTTAAATATTCATAGTTTTGCCTTTTGTAACTCACCCTAATATTAGTATATAAAGATTCTATGTAGAAATATTTCATTATTTAAAGATAGATGGGATGGTTAAAGATGTTTGCTTTTTTTTTTAAAGGTCCTAAGTTATTTTAGAAAGTGTTTATTTATTTGAATCTTATTTTTCAATAATTATAAAACTATGTTACCATTATTTTTTTTTGAAGAACTATGTTACCATTATTAATTAATTTATTTATTTTCATAACACTTTTGAATTTATTTTTATTATATCTTTTCCATTAAAAAAATTAATTTCTTATTTTTGAGACTTAAACAACTTAATTTCTAAATTAAAATTTAAAATTTTAAAACTAAAATTAAAAAAATGTAAAAATGTTATAATTTTTTAGAAATTAGCATTGAACTAATAAAAAAATTTAAATAGGTTTAATATTTTTATGTCGAGCACTTTTAATATTTTAGCGAAAACACAAGAATGATGTTTTAATTCGCTGGAGGCTAAAAAAAATTTGTCCAGCCCTTGTGGGCTAGACTTTGAAAAATTACCCCTAACCGCACACCTAAAATTAATCCCCACAACTCTAATTTCATGACTCCGCCACTGTATAGATGACTTGATTATCTAATTGTCTTTTAATGCCGGGCTTTTAATTCAATAATTTTAAATTCAGGATTACCTGTTAGTTACTAGTTACTAGTTTGTAGTTAATCGTTTGTTGATAGTATTTATTATTTGTTATTAACTGATTAAGTATTAATGTTTAGTAAAATTCTATTAAGTTGTTGTGAGAAAAAAAAATAAGAAAAATGAATAATTTTTCATTAAAAATAGGTTAAAAGGGAAATTTTTGTTGCTTTAAATTTTATTTGATCAGATTTTAACAAAATAACTAAAGAGTTAGACAGAAAAGGGTAAATAATTAGTATCTATGTTTAATTATCTAATATAATATCTTTTAAAATAATTTTAATATTAGTATGAATCTTCATAAAAAAAATTTAACAAATTATATATATATTTTTTTATCCATAAAGTTTATTAAAGATAAAAGTTTGCATTCACTTTATATTGGAGAAAATAATATTATGTGGGAAAGAAAATAAAAAAAATACAAAATAGAAAAATAAATGTTTAATTATTATAAAATATTATAAATGTGACAAAGAGTAATAAAGAGTAATTTTCTCATAATTTTTTTTTTTTTGAGAAAAGTAATTTTTCATTTTTAATAGTATTTATTTTAGTTTAACATTTGAAAAAATTGACTAAATAGTTTGATGGAAACAAAACTTAGAGACTGTATAATTATTTTTAAAAACACATAGACTAACTAGTGTAATATGCAAAAATATATATTTATATTTAATTAAAGGTAAAAACCATCAAGATACTTCTGATATTTCATTTTTTGATTCATTAAGTCATTGATATTTTATTTTGATATATTAAGTCATTGTTTACGAAATTAGTTGTGAACATTTAATTCAGTTAAAAAAACGTTATTTATTTTATCTGTGTTTGAAATTATATTTTTTACAGCTTGAAATAAGGTTTTACAATTTCTCTATAGTCATATTACACATATTAAAAACTATTTTAACTATTTTCAAACTGTGAAAAATACAAATTTCATAGATAGATGAAATGAAAAACACTATGTTAACTGAGTTTTATGTTCAATTTTTTTTTCTTTTTTGTCATCGAGGACTTAATTTGATCTAAAATAAAAGATTAGAAGCTTAATGTATCTAAATAAAAGATCAAAGGCTTAATGAAGAAAAATGAAACATCTGAATCTTATAATGCATTTTGCACTATGAAGCACCGATACAGTATGTAGGCAGGTATGGATACACGTACAAGTATAGTAAACGACATTTAAAAAAATATGAGATGTGGGTATGACGGGGATATATATATATATATATATATATATTCATAAGTCAATTGTAAAAATATAAATAACATTCATAATAACTAATAAATTATTAATTCACAAAAAAAAATATTTAATATTTCAAATTATTTAAACTACTAAGTCTAAAGACTATTATAAGACATTTAATAATGATTAGCTTTTAGTTTTTTATTTATTCTTTTGCAAATAAAAGAATGGATGCAACTTAGTTTATTTAATTATTTATATTTAAAAAAATATATATTAACCAATCTTTTTGTAAAGTTATTTTAAAAACCCCCTAAATATTACCTAATTAACTCTTAAATACTATCCCCTCACCCCATGTATCTCTGAAGTTTCTCATAATTAAAAAGAAAAAAAAGAAAAAAGGATACTTGTTTTGTCGAATCCAGTACGTATCTCCGTGTATCCCCGATGTATCCATATCTCTAGAATATCTGATACGCATACATCTACCTTTTAGAGGATTGGTGTTTCATAAATTTTGTATTAATTAAACTGTGGTGGTTGATTTTGAAATTAAATAATATCTATATAGACTTGCATGTACTTATCATATTAAAATGAATATGAAAGAATCTAAATGAATGATAATAACATTTTCATGGGGTCAATGAAAAGCACGTTAACTCAAAAAAAAAAAAAAAATACAGTAAAACATCTATATAAGAATACTCTATATAGGAATAACCTCTATTTTGTTATAAAAAAACTCGGTCTCAACTTGGGCCAGTTATAAATAGGAATAACCTCTTAAACGTTATTTGTTATACACTTTTCAAGTCCAACTTTTAGAAACGATACCTCTATATAGTAATAATTATATATATATATATATATAATTATATATATATATATATATATATATATATATATATATATATATTAAGAATTCAAACCAAATTATAAAATATAAAAAAAATTATTGAAATTATCTATGAGTTGGAAACACGAACTACAACTTGAAATTATAAATATTTAGTATTCTCATTGATGTTTACATTTTTCTCATAAAACTCGTCCAATTATCTATATATTGAAAACCTAAACTCTAAATTGAAATTCTCAATATTTAATTTGTTTTATTAATATCTATTGTTATACATTATATATAAACCATGCATGCCTATGATAAAAATTTAAAATTTTATGTGTTGAGAAATTTTATTATATCAAACTCTATTTAGTAATAACTTCCAAATTGTTATACAAATAGTCCGGTCCCAAGTATATTCCTATATAGAGGTTTTACTGTACCATTGATGAGTGTTTATATTTAAACCCTCAATTTTTTATTAATATGAAGTTTTAGGTTTTTTAATTTGTTTTTTTTATATCGTTTTGCATTATCAATTCACTTTTTAAAATATTTTTCCAATTTTACCTTCATTTATCATATGAGAGTAAATGAGAGTAATGGAAGGTTAAGTATTAAGTTAACCTTGTTTATGAGATATTTTTTAAGAGTAAATGAAGGTTAATTGAGTTAAATGTTTACTTCCTCTAACCTCCAAACTCTAACCTCCAAATTGGGGGTTAATGAGAGTAACGTAAACTTTTTTAAAATTTCTTGTCTCTGCAGAGTAAATTTAACTTTCCTTCCCTTCCATATTTAAACTCTCAAACAAAGTTAAACATTTAACCTCATTTACATCCTATAAACTCCCAAACAAGGTTAATTTTTAACTTTCATTTCCATCACTTCTCTTCCCTTTACATTACCTCCTTTAACTCTAACATCCATTAACCACTAAACTCCCGAACAAATGCTAAATATCCAGGTGGTAATTTAATAGAATGAAATTTTATTTAATTGGTTTCATAGTATATCATTGATGAATCTTGTATTAGATTCAATCTTAAAATTCAAATTTTCCTCGCAGCAATTGTACGGGGAAATGGAAGAACGGATTGAAACAGCAACCAAGCTAGGTCGAATACCAGAGGAAGTCCGCTTAACAAATAGAGGATTTTCACATTGGAATTCATACTCTTCACGGCATGATCATGACACCATTCTTCAAGTAATACCCTAACTTTTTCCTTTTTTCAGTTTTCCTGCCCACCAACTGTTTGATATATGAATTTCCATCTCATCGCCAGATTCTAATAGATAGGGAAGATACAAAGGCGATAGATATTGAAGGGTGCGCGTTGCCTACTCTAGTATATCTTGCTAGGGAGAAAAGACCCCAACATCCCCACAATTTCAAAGCTGGAGCTATGAATGCACTGGTGAGTGAGTTTCATCTTATAAAGTACAAATCTTTTTTTATTCCAAAACTTGTTTTTTATGGCCCAATTAATATATGCAGCTAAGGGTGTCATCAAAGATCAGCAATGGACAAGTTATTCTTAATCTAGATTGTGATATGTACTTAAACAATTCGCAATCATTGAGGGATGCACTCTGTTTCTTCATGGACGAAAAGCAAAACCATGACATTGCCTTTGTGCAGTTCCCACAATGCTTTGCAAATATTACCAAGAATGATCTTTATGGTAGTTCCATGCCAGTGATTAGCAATGTAAGCAAAACAGTTCATATGTCATATTACTTGTTTATTTTGGTACATTTCTATAATATGGTTTACCACAATGTAGGTGGAGTTCCACGGCTTAGATGGTGTCGGAGGTCCTATGTATATCGGAAGTGGTTGCTTTCACAGGAGAGATATTCTTTATGGAAAAAAATATGGTGATAATAGTAAATTGGAATGGAGGAGACAAAATGATCATAAGAGAGAAGAGAGTTTACAAGAATTAGAAGCAGTAGCCAAGCCTCTGGCAAGTTGTACTTGTGAGCAAAACACTGAATGGGGGAATGAGGTCTTTATTTATTAGATTTTATTTTTGAAAAATTGCAGAATTTTGTAAGGCGATTATGTACACTAAACGAACTAAATATTTGATTGCAGATGGGATTGAAATATGGGTGTCCAGTGGAGGATGTGATAACCGGATTGTCGATACAATGCAAAGGATGGAAATCAGTGTATTTCAATCCTGAAAGAAAGGCATTCTTAGGTATTGCACCAACAACATTGCCTCAGACACTCGTGCAGCACAAAAGATGGTCTGAAGGTGATTTCCAGATTATGTTTTCTAAGTATAGCCCTTTACGGTATGCGAATGGAAAGATTAGCCTTGGTTTGCAAATGTGTTATTGCTGCTATTGTTTCTGGGCTCCAAATTGCTTAGCAACCTTATATTATTCCACAATTCCTTCACTTTTTCTCTTAAAAGGCACTTCCTTGTTTCCCCAGGTACATGTTCTGTTCTGTTCTGCCTATTTAACTGTATTCATCTCTTTTATCAAAGTAAGTTGTTTGATGAATTTCAGGTTTCAAGCCCATGGTTCCTACCATTTGCCTATGTGATATGTTCAAGCTACATTTACAGTCTAGTTGAATTTATGTTGAGCGGGGGTACATTCCTAGGCTGGTGGAATGAACAAAGAATGTGGCTATATAAAAGAACAACTTCCTATCTCTTTGGTTTCACTGATACCATCCTAAAACTGATGGGATTTTCTGAATTGGATTTCGTGATCACTACTAAAGTAGCGGATGAAGATGTATCGAAACGATACGAGAAAGAGATAATGGAGTTCGGTATTTCGTCTCCGATGTTGATTATATTAACTGCACTTGCAATCCTGAATTTAGTTTGCTTTGTTGGGGTGTTGAAGCAAATGGTTAGCAATGAGAATGCAGTTGAGAAAATGGTTTTGCAAATTGTTCTTTGTTGTGGTCTAGTTTTAATCAATTTACCTATATATCAAGGGTTTCTACTGAGGAAAGATAAGGGTAAGTTACCATATTTAGTGACAGTTAAATCATTTGTCTTGGCTGCTGTTGTATGTAGCAGCTTCACTTTGTTGTATTGATAGTTGGTTGTGTTATTATTTCTACTAATTACTTAACGTGTTTTTTTAATTTCATTTCCTATGCACTTCTAGTTGTACAACTGTCCCATTATGTAGAGGAAGGGGAATTTTAAGAATGAATAAAATACAATAGGTTATTCCTAAAAAGTTATGGTTGATAAAGATTTATGCACAAAGATTGATAGTAAAATAACATATAAATGATTTTTTGGTTTGTTATTTCTAATTCCAAATCTTTGAATGTATTATTATTAGCTTCTAGAAATAAATATTTTTCTATTTGTGCTATGATTGGGAGTGTGGAGACAAGGAAGACAATGGGTAGAAGAATACGATAATTCAGAATAATACATCTGGTCAATGAAAATCGTTTTGCATAGTACTAAATAAGAGATAATTGGTGTAAAAAATATATACATGTAACATCCCTAAAACCCTAACATATAAGTCTTCCCATATTCATATATGTTTTCATGATTGAATACATACATTTTAGATTCATCTCATTGTCAATGGAAGTTTTGTATGCATAATGCAATTATAGTGTGATTAGGAGGCGATTAGTGTGTCGTTAAGATGTAACGATTGGTTAATTGAGTTAGGACTTAAATGAATGAACAAACATGATCTTAATTGATTAAATTAGACTTATGGAGGGCTGTAAATGAAGTTTGTGAGCAAGCACCTCACTAAGCATGAGGTGTCACCCAATAGTAAGACAAATTATGCCTCTTCATTTTTAAAAGGATGTACACAACTCAATTCTTATTCTTTCAGCCAAAAATTTCGACCATATCTTCATCAAAGCTTCCTCTTTCAAAGAAAACTATAAAGAAAACTCTTCCAATTTCAAGCCAAACAAGTCAAGTTAGGAAGCATACTAGGTGATAGACACAAATTGAAAGTTAGTATGCTGTTTTAGCTTCTTTTATATGAGTTTGAGATTATGAACTACTTAGGTATGATGATAGGATTTGTTGTGGATGAGTTATGATTGAGTTTGTTGAGTTTTGGTGTTGTTTAAAGCGGTTATAAGTTGTCTAAATGAAAGATATATATCAAGTGCCCTAAACAGAAATATAGGGTACTGCTTTCAGTCATCTTGGAACATGTTTTTCATCTTGATATTGTTCGAATTTGGAAATACATAAAGAATAAAATATGTTCATATATATGTTAAGAAACTCTTTGTAAAATATGGGACTTTAATTCAATATATAGATGAATAAAACCTAGATGGAACATGACTGCCTCGAAATTGAATGTCATGTGAGGCAGCCATGTTGATGTAGTATTTTGAGGACCTTAGATTCAGAATTTAGGAAACTTTATTCAAAAAAAAGTGTTTCTAACTACTTGAAGTATATGTCTGTAAAATGATTTGTCAATCCATTGTGTTTAGTGTGATCTAGGTTGAGGGAATTATGGTAGATGCAAAGCTGGGTAGTCTGTTTCTTGGCTGGAAATAGGACAAAATCATTTTGCATTCCATATATTGTGTAGAAGTTATATTAATGTGAATTTTTGATATGTTATACCCATATATGTCTAGCTTCATTAGGTTCAAAAAACAGGGCATTTGGATTCATATAGAGAAAGTTATGGCAGAATATGTGCAAGTAGGTCATGTGATGATCTAAGACAAAAGGATTAGATTGCATGAACTTTGTGGAGTTAGTGTCTTGTAAATCATATAGCATGCATTAGTTTACATCTTCATTAAGTTTATGTTAAGACTAATTTGATAAATGTTATGTGACATTAGGAGGACAAAGTGCAATTGAACGCACACCCAATCGTGTAGAATAGATCGAACCGAGTGTGATGGTAAGCATATTGCTTATATATGTGTATGGATGTATTGTGGCTTGTGATTTGTTGAGTGTGAGATGTGGTTGAATCTGATGTGAATGATGTGAATAATGTTTGAGTTTTTTGTGATACGTTGTGATATATAAGAAAGTGATATGATAGTACGTTGTAGTGTTATGAGTAAATGTGGCATGTTGAGCCTTGTGCACATACTGGAACTGAATAATGGTTGGATTATAAATGCATATGAGCTTGCTTAGATGGATATGTGAAATGGTCCTAGTTGAGATTGCTATCCGAACATTATGAGCCGGAAGCACATGTGTTGAGATATGCGAGTACGTGAGTTGAGTTTAACTCCTCCGTAGCACATATGATTGTATTCCGAATTTAGTGAGCCGGGATACAGATTGGGTCCAAGGACCATTTTATATATATTGTCTAAGTACAACAAGGCCTTACTAAAATAAGTATTACTATAATAAGTGAAACAAGTGAATATCTTTCTATTGAAAATTCTAACTTGGTACTGATGATATATTTTGATCTGTGTTGTGATGTACTTCTGTTTTGTAAATCCTCTATGTAGGATAATGACGTAAACATGTATTGTAAATTGTAAACGGTTTCTCTTATATATAATATGTAAAGTTTATATGAGATTGAAATTTATATGATTGAGACTTGAAAGCATGTCTATAACTGATGTTGTGTGAGATATCATGTGATCCTAGTGAGGAGGTTACAATACATGTGACATTAATTGATTCATTAGGTATATTAGTGGGTAGAGTATCCACCAAAATAACTTTGTCGTTGCTTTTTTCTATTTATTATATGTATGAGATAAGGTGTAAAACTACCCTTAATTTTACCGATCAAGAGCAATTTTATTCATAATATTTAGGATTGTGTAATTTTAACCAATGATAATTTTACTCTTAACATTGACAAGTTGGGTTAATTTGAGAAATAATTCATCAAACTGTGTTTTCTCAGTGATGAATCTTTCCATCTCCACTATATGCGTACACCATTTTATTATTCATCAGTAACAGATAACAAACATATCTATACACATGAATTTTTTTTTTAAAATTATACTATATTATATACGAGTTGTTATTTCTACTAATTACTTAACATGTTTTTCTGAATTTCATTTCCTATGTACTTCTAATTGTACGACTGCCCCATTATGCAGAGGAAGGGGAATTTTCAGAATGAATAAAATACAATAGTTTATTCCTAAAAGGACATGGTTGATAATGATTTATGCACAAAGGTTGATAGTAAAATAACATATAAATGATTTTTTAGTTTGTTATTAGCTTCTAGAAATATATATTTTTTTATTTGTGCTATGATTGGGAGTGTGGAAATAAGGAAGACAACGGGTAGAAGAATACGGTAATTCAGAATAATACATCTGGTCAATGGAAATCATTTTGCATAGTACTAAATAAGAGATAATTGGTGTAAAAAAAATATACATGTGACATTAATTGATTCATTAGGTATATTAATGGGTAAAGTATCTACAAAAAAACAACTTTGTCATTGCTTTTTTCTATTTATTATATGTATGAGATAAGGTGTAAAACTATCTCTAATGTTAACGATCAAAAGCAATTTTATTCATAACGTTTAGAATTGTGTAATTTTAACCAATGACCATTTTACCCTTAATATTAACAAGTTGGGTCAATTTGAGAAATAATTCATCAAACTGTGTTTTCTCAGTGATGAATCTTACCATCTCCACTGTATGCGTACACCATTTTATTACTCATCAGTAACAGATAACAAACATATCTATACACATAATTTTTTTTTAAAAACTATACTACATTATGTACGAGTTGGAGAAAAAAAATCCAATTATTTTATCAAATTTATATATATATATCGGTCTCCAATCTATTATGAAATTACAAAAATGTTAAAAAAAAATTAGAACTAACTTATGTATAAACGGGAACAAAATATATGTGTTTGTTAATGATGTCTGAAATTGACTCAACGTACTAATATTATGAGTAAAATTACACTATTTTAGACGTTAAAAATAAAATTGCTCTCGATTGCCAATGTTAGAGACATTTTTACTCTTTATCTCTGTATATATTAACAGTCTCGCGGAGGTCATTTTCTATCATTGAAAACGCTCTCAGAAACAACAAAACCCTAAATGATATCGGCAGCACGACCACCCCATCCTCAGCCGCCGGCCTTTTGGCTCCTCCAACTCCATGTCTTCTGACCTCTCGTTCGACCATGTTGGCTGTTACATATCTTTTCCCTAAAATTCTACCATCCGTCGCCCCCAATTCCCATTTGGTGCAATAATCAGTTTCATATGCCTCTGTGGTCTCTCCACCATTAGGGGCTCAGCCATCGACGATGATAGTTCGTGATGACGGATCATTCAAAACCATGGTAATATCAGAGAAGGCATATGAAAAACGTTTGAAAACTCTCGAGCACGCATTAATTGGTCTTCTTGTTTTGTCCAAAGGGGATCAACCCTACAAACTCAGTGATTTGAAGATGCAACTCACAACAGTGTGGGGATTAATTGATCCTTGGAGACTGATTTACCTAGGTCGTGGTTACTATCAGATTTTGCTCAATTTTGCTGCAGTGAAGACTTCAGTATGGGGTACCTTAAGTCTCAAGCTATGGATTTTTCGATTGCAATAGTGGACACCTGATTTTGATCTTACTGAACAAAAATAAACCAACATACGGGTTTGGATTCGGATTCACTCCCTCCCTTGGGAATACTTGGACCTAGTGATTCTGGCAGATATATCAAAATGCATTGGAGGTTTCATGAGTATTGATCAAGCAAATCTGGATGGAAATTATGGATATTTTACTCTGGTTCTGGTGGATGTTGATTTATCAGTGGACCTTCGGACTTCTATGGGCATTGAGCGTCAGGGAACAAACATTGGGTGGAAATAGTCTATGAGAATTTGCCATCATTATGTAAAGTGTGCTTCTCTATTGGTCATATGTGTTGGTCCCGTGTGATTAGTTCCAAGGGGGGGGGGGGTTAGGAACTAATATAACTTTTTCGTTTTAATTATGCTGACTTAATATAATTCTTTGAGTTTCACAACTCAGTTTTGGTCAGCACGGCCGAGTGAGCCGTAAAACGGCTTTAGTTAGATATTGACTAGAACTGTTTTACTTGCGAGTTGGGAAATGACACTTTTGTGGTCAGCTTCCAACTCAACACTCTAATTTACTCAGTGTCAGCTTAAGCAATTTATATACTGAGTAAATATAACAAGCAACACATACAGATATATATATTCAGAGAGAGTTAGAAATTACTCAGCACGACTTATCCTGGTTCGGCCTCTCCGCCTACGTCTAGTCCCCAGAATCCCTCCGGGCTTTTTAAATCCAATACTGAGCTCTTTAAAGGTAGAGCACAAACCGTTTACAAGGCAGTTGAATATGCAAGAGTACCATCCTCTATTCGTCTACTCAACTCCTACTAAGTGCTATAACCGAACACCTAGATTTCTCTACCACTGAGTACTTAAAACCGAGTACTCAGCACAACTCTCTCAGGTTTACAATTGATACAAAACTTGTTCTTTTTCAGACAAAGAACACTTTAGATGATTACAAAATCAATCTAGCTTTTACACAGAGATAGAAATTTGGTGTAAGATCTTTTCTTGTTTTTATGTGCTTTATATGTATGCTTTTTCTCTTGTGTTTTCGGCAAAAGATCCAAGAACTTCACTTGTCCTTTTATAGTTGAATATCTGAAGCAGAAATGATTTGAATTTGGAATTTTCTGTTGGATTCAAACGGCTTTCTCTTGTGACATGTTCTGGTCAGCTTCAGATTTGCAGGCCAATCCTGTCGTCTGAATTCCACAGTCGTCAGGCTTGTCTTCTTCCTGCAGGTTTCGTCTTCTTGCGTCAGTTCGTCTTTTAGCTAACGAACAGTTGACCCATGCATCTCGAAACTGTATCCATGCATAATTCCAAGGCTCCTGAATTGGTGCAGACAGTTGTTGGATCTTGTCTTTTAGCAAACGGATCATTCGTGCTGTCCTGAAGATCACTCAGCTTGACTTTGATAGCCGTTGTCTTTGATTGTTGCCAATTCTGATACTGAGTTCCCTTTTACTCAGCTTCCACGATCAGCTTCGTTCTGCAAGATATAGTTCCGAATAAGGCTTCTTTTCTTTGATACTGAGTTGCGTTCCACTTAGCTTCATTGATCAGCTTCATCTTTAAGCTTTTGTTCTGAAGATGACTTATCCTCTATTATGCTGAGTTGCACTTCACTCAGCTTGTGCTGTGTTCTCATGCTGACTTTGTCCTGTCTTACTTTTTATTTCTATTTTCATTTATATTTATACTCAATATTGAACAAACATATTAGTACAATTAAATCAAAGCACTTAAATTTAATTGCCCCTTAATCATGGATTAACTTAAATAATTTTGTCAAATCAAAATCATGTGGAAAGGTGTTTCAACAAACTCCCCCATTTTGATGTTGGCAAAATATTTGATTGATGGAACTTAGTATTGAGATTCCCCATGATTGAAATTCTTTTTATGTTTCTGAAGTTACTCCCCCGTTAGGGTTGCATTTATTGACATAACTTAACTCTAAACCTTCTAAGATTTAATCGGGTAAAATTAAGACATGCCTATACTGACTTAGTTCAATTCTAGACCTTCCAATATCTAATTTAGATGCGCCTACGGTAGCTTTCAGAAGAGTTTAGTACATGTTTTACTCAGTTTGATACATGGTCAGTTTAGGTATCAGCGTTATGAAAAAAAATGTATTAAAGCTAATGTGTACTGAGTATTTTCCTTTTTCTTTTGTTTGTTTGTCCAATTAGGACAGATCAGCATAAAGCACAATACGTAAGTAATCATCACATAAGATTAGTCAGTTTGAATAAGCGATGCATAAGTATATAGATGGTCAGCAAGACAGAATACGCTAGATAAAGAGAAATTACAAGTCAAGATCTAAACTTAGCAAATCTAGCCAAACTATTTCTTCATGTTGACTTGGGCAGGATTAACTTTGCCTTTTCCTTTGGCGTTTCTTTGTTGTTGCTGACTACCAGATGCTTCTCTTGCTTCCCCTGATTTGTGCTGAGTTCCATCAGCTTGTTCTTTCTCCCCCGTTTTGCCAGCATCCGGCGGAGGAGGAACGAAAGTGTCGTTGAGAGCAGCACGAGTTAATCTCACGGAGTACGCCTTAAGCTTTTTCGTGCTTTCCCTTAGACCGTAAAAAACGGGAACACCATCGTCCAAGACTGAACCGAGAATTCTAACAGAGGCACTAAGCATACTTAGAATATATTCTTGGGATTTCCCTACCCAGGTGATAGTGTCAGTCAGCAGGGCATAAGCTTGATGATACATCTTGAGCAAAGCCGAATTGTAGAACTGATGTTGAGCATTCATGTGGCGCACATGTTTGAAGGTGGCTTGGGAATATTTCAGAATTTCATTCGTCTTGACTTGGTCAGTTTCCATTTCTTCCTTACTCAAGTTGAGTAGGCGGACAGCCTCACTAATTTGCTCAATGGAACACTGGGAGGAAGAGGAGATTAACTCACGCGTTCTGGTCTGCTCAGAGTTTAGCTGGGTAAAAAGTTGATGAACCTCAGCAGAGGTTGCATACATTGAGTTCACAGCTGACAAATTGTTGAGTTGACCCTGGAGAGAGTTCATATGATTTACCATTGTCAGCTGGAGTTCAGCCAGCTTTACTATAGATTCCTGCTTGGGTTGTTTAGCCTGAAGTGATGTCATAACACTGAGTAGATCCTTGAGACCCTTGATTTTAGTCAAAAGCTGAGTGACAGAAGAAAGTTGAGTTGGCTCAGCGTGAACAGACCCAGCGGCTTCGGTAGTGGATTAATGAATATCCTGAAGTAAGGCTTGAGCTGAGTCAATGATTCTGCGTCCAGACTCAGTAGCATGCAAGTAAGCGTAGGATTCATCATTTTGTGGCCCAGATGCCGGAATATGAGTAGCACCAGATGGAGGAGGCGTTTGGTGCTGTCCAGAAGTAGATGTGCCAACGAGGTCAGCGGCTGGACTTTTATTCAGATTACCAGCAGGAACTGACTGGTTAGCGTTTTGCGTTGAAATATTTGGAAGAGGTGGATCGGCAGAGTTATTGACTTGCTCAGTGTCAGCTGGAATTTGAGTTGAAGATTGAGGAATTTCAAAACTGACTTGAGCAGACTTTTCCTGTGCTGACTCAGTTATTTGACCAGCATGAACTTCAAGCACTTGCTTGGTAGAGATTGGATTTTCTGGAGTCTTAGGATCGGCTTGTTCCTCAGCTTGAGAAACATAGGCTTGCTTTTTCTTGACTTTCCTTGGAGAAGGCTCAGTGTTCTTTGAGAAGAATTTGAATTGAAGTGCAGTGAGGTCAGTAATGGGATCCCGTAGAGGAGAATCATCCATAAGGTCAATGACTTGAGATTTTTGAGCCTTCTTCTTGAGTCGTTTGCCTTTGCTAGATTTTGGAGGAGAGGGATCAGCAGGAATAGAATCAAGAGACTTAGCAGAGGAGGTTAGCCCTAGGTCAGCATGATCTTTTGCTGTTGGCTCATTTTGCTCTTCAACTCGCTCAGTATCAACTGACTTCATTTGCTCAGCAGCCATTTTCACACTTGGCTCAACATCTACTGTCTCCTCAGCATCAGACTGACCTCCGAGATTACCCAATTCTTCTTCTTGGTCTGTAGGTGTTTTCTCGAGATCAATCTCTTGACTTATCACAAAGTGTGAGTCTTTAGATATTACAGAGGCAAGAGGGGGTGCATCAATAGGGTTCAACCTAGAGGATATCTTCTTCTTCTTTCTCAGAGGCTGCTCGGGAGTGTCCTCTTTTTCTTCCTCAGGCTCAACTTGCCTTTTCAGTTTTCCTGCTGACTTAGGTTCCTTCTGACCTTGCTCAGCATCAGCTTTCTTTCCTCTTGACACAATCCGAATCTTTTTCGGGGCAGCATCAATGTCTTTGGAAGAGGTTTGAATAGCTTTCCTCTTTCTGTCTTGCTTATTGCAGTCAGTGCGAGCTTGCTTTACTTTCTTCCCCTCTCTGGTCAGCATGCCCTGTGTTTCCTTAGCCGCGGCCCCCTTACCTTTCTTGGGTACTATAGGTTGGTCGTAGGCCAAGCCGAACAGTACGCCAGCTGAAATCTCCGTTCCCCAAACGTTGATTTCCTCTACTAAGCTCACTCGGTAGTCTTTAAGGATTTTGGTGATCAGTGAGCCTAACCTAAGGGTGTCAGTACTTCATTGGAAACCACTGATGAGAAAAAACGGCATGTTGAGTGGCTTGTAGGTCAGCATATGCCAGATAAAGCATTGCTCAAAATTGGACGCTGAGGATGTGGAGTTGACCTTTGGGAATAGAAAGTTCGTCAGGATATAATGGGCCATCTTCTGATTCTGACCCATGGAAGTGCTAGCGATTTCACCTACATGACCGGCGGGTTTGCAAAACTCAGTGGGATATTCAATTTTAGCGTGGTCGTTCGTGGTTCTGAATTTAGCACCTTCATTTTTCAGTTTGAGTAAAGTGGCGAGATAGGGGGGATTGACAAAGATTTCTTTCCCCTTGACCTTGGTGACCATGTAGTCCCTGTCATCATCAGCGGCTCGCAAATTGGCATAGAATTCCTTTACCAATTCTGGGTAGGTGGCTTCTCGAATAGAAAATAGCTCAGGCCAGCCATTTTTGGAGATCCATTCGCAGAAGGGTTTCTCAACGTCTACAAATCCCTTAGAGGACCATCAGGAATGGTCAACCTTGTATCCCCTGACACTGTTGTAGACTTGAGAATAGGTACGTTCCATTGGTTTCTTGCCTTTATCCTTCTTCTGTTTCTTTGAGGGAGTCGCTTGGTCAGCTTGAGTGTCTTTTTCGGTGATGCTGACCTTAGATTGGTCATGCTGACCATGACCTTGAGACTCACTTGAAGTCTCCTCATGTTCCTGCTCAGTATGCGATGAGGGATTTTCATCGGAGCGGTTGTCGTTGTAACCGACACCGGAGATATTCTGTGAATCGTTAGACATGATTCTTAGAGAGATTTTGAGAGGTTTTGGGATTCAAGAGAGAGGGATTGAATGCCAGAATTTCTGTGTGTAAAGAGACACAAGTGGGAATTCGTCCACTATTTATAGGGGTGTCGAGTTGATCTGAATCGTTGAAATGGCGGTTTGACCTCGAGATAATCAACCGACAATGATTCTGGCATTTATGACACAATCGGCGCATGGGTTTTCTAATTACTGCACTTACGTCATCCTAGGTGGCTATTTAATACGCGTGACAGCATTAATTGTGCAACGGATCTTTACTCAGCGTTAAGAATTTTAAACGTTTGAAGTTTTGAGTAGTCAGTTTTACGTAGAAGAATTATTCGTGTGCTTAGTAACTTAGCTTAAGATAATCACTTAGTATGTAAGTCTACTCAGTATGAAGTGATTTTATATTATGTTTGACTCAGCATGCAATAGTTACTAATTTAGCACAAATTACTCAGCATGGTAATCACTCAACATTCAATTTAAACATAGAATTTTATTGAAGGGGATTAGACATACCGATAGCTTCCCTTAGTATGTTGAATTTCTCACGAGCCAAAGGCTTAGTGAAGATATCCGCAAGTTGTTCATCTGTTGGTACAAAGATCAGCTTGATCTCACCCTTGAGTACATGATCTCTGATGAAGTGATGGCTTATGCTAACATGCTTCATCCTGCTGTGTTGGATTGGATTTTTAGATAGGTCAATGACACTCTTGTTGTCGCATTTGACCTCTATTGTTTCCGTTTTGACTCCATAATCCTCTAGCTGTTGCTTAATCCATAGGACCTGGGCCACACAACTTCCAGCAGCAATGTACTCAGCTTCAGTTGTAGACAGGTGATGCGCCCTCACCTAGTCTGAGATGAAGACTCACTAAGGGATAAGTGTACCCCGTCGTTATCAAGTAATAAATTTCTGGTTAAGTCCAGGTTATCGTCCACAGGATTTATTTCTGCAAGTATCGAGCTACTCGGTTTCAGGTGTTATCTAGGCTTAGGGGGTTTTGAGTTTGTTTGTTTAAGTTAATCTACTCCTAGGCTGAATTATACTAATCCTAGCTAAGTTAACTGATTCTAACTAAATTATTCTATGCCTAATTAACTTACTCTACCCCTAATTAAGTTAAACTACTCCTAATTGATCTTTCACTAATGCAATTATCCGAAGGAACATGGTATGAACGATAATAATGAAGATAGATTATTAGGTCTATTGAATAAAAAACCTAATCTGAGTCACTTGTATTCAAGGCGATTAACCCTACTTACCCTCTTGAAGTTCCTAGCGCGTGATTCCCTAAGGCCGAAACTAGGTCTAAGGCTCAGTAAATTGGCGCTTAATCAACTAAGAGGTCGTCAATCTCCTAGGCTCTGACTAGGTCAGATTCAGCTCGCAATATGTGCCTACTAGATTTTGGGGCTTTTGAATGAGTTAAACCAATTGAATAAAGCGTAAGACAGAGATTAGACAAATAATCATAGAACAAAACAAGAGCTAAATTATTATTAAAGGCGAAGATAAATGTCACAAGATACAATAAGCTAAGTTCGGCAACTGTATCAAAGAGTACAAACAAGGAAAGATAAAAGGAGATACAAAAATCCCTTTCAGGGAACCTGTTTACTCTGCAGCCGGTGACCTAATCTTAAGGACGAACCTTGATAATTCCTCGAGAACAGCTTTGAAGGAGCTTCAATGGAGGTCGAAGAAGATGGAGGAGATGGAGAGGAATTACAAGGGGAAAGCTAAGATAATTTACAAAAAATGAAAGATACTAATTTACATTGGAAAAACTCTATTTATAGGCGTGGCTCGGCCCTCTTTTTGACCTATTTTCGTGTCCTTATGCAGGTAGGAAGTCATGGGGTCCGTTGTGGCATCGTGGGGCGGAATTGGTCTTTTTGACCAATTCCCGCAGGTCTGTTCGCCGAGCAGGGCGAGCTGCTCGGCGAGCAGGCCTCTGGCGGCCTGCTCGGCGAGCAGGCATCCTGCTCGCCCGAGCAGGCCTCTGGCGTCCTGCTCGGCGAGCAGGCATCCTGCTCGCCCGAGCAGGCCTCTGATGGCCTGCTCGGCGAGCAGGCATGGCCTACGGAGGCCCGCTCGTCGAGCATTCTTGCCCGGTATGCCCCCGCGTGCTTGCCGACTGCCGTCGATGCCTTTTTCATCCGAACTTATACCTGCGCATGTACAGAAACTCTAGATAACATTAGTCCAAAGGCTAAATTGATCCGCCAATCGTTTATTTTGAGCAAACGCTTCGTTTGGTGCGACTTTTGACGGACCAATTAGCTTCAAAAGATAACGGAATTATACTATGCATGCTATTTTGGCTGTAATTGCCTAAATTGGTCATAAAACGAGCCTAAACAACGAAAAATAAATAAAACGTTTCCAATTCCTAACTAACTCACACAAAAGCATTTAAATGCGAGAAATGCTCGCTTATTAACTAAATAATGCTAAAACCCGTCCCAAAACCGTACCCAAAGATAGGGGTTTTTGACCCCTATCAAACCTCCTCGCACTTAAAACTTTACTTGTCCCCAAGTAAACTAAAAAAACTAAACCCGCAATCACAAGCAAGCTAGAAAACCTCCCGGTTTGACTAGGTGCTTGACACAATTTCGAGCATCTGTAATTACATGCATTCGGAAATACAAAGTAGAGACACGATATCCAAAAGCCGCATTTCAATTATCATAGGTCATATGTTTTAAGAAAAAGGACACATGTTCAATTAAACGAGCTTGAGGGGATCGCTAAGTAAAACACCTCACCATAGGTAGTTCACTCATTTCACACAATTTTCGGTGGCTAAAGTGTTTACTCTCGGCTTATGTTCTTGCTTAGGATTACGTTGATTTTGCACGTTCATCCGAGTTCCTCTACTATGCTATATGACTCCGATGATATAAAAAAACAGCCTCGAATTTGGGTTGTAATGTGGTTAGAGGGTTGAAGGTACAACAAGGGTTAATAGTTCTAGCGCTAGAAAAACAAAGTTCAAATGGCTTTAGCAAATATGAAGTGACTGAGCTTTTTATTCATAAAATTTTTTTTTTCTTTTTCTTTGAGACGTTTTGATTTTAAGAACTGGGGAACGAAGTTCTCCCCTTTTTGTTCGTCTCTTTTCTTTTCTTTTCTTTTTCTGTTTTTCTTTTCCTTTTGGATAGTAATGCTCATTCACTTCTTAGCCTTTTGGCTTGCTACTTTGATGCCATAAACAAAGATAAAGCGCTAGGAACGACAAAGACTCGATGTGAGCTTTGCAAAAACTTTGGGTTAAGTAACAAACCAAGTGATGGCTTGTAAAAATTGGGTTAGAACGAAAGAAAAATCTATAAACTACAAAAATATAGGCTCAAAGGGGCTTCCTAGAGTGGATGAAAAAGAGAAAATAAGGTAAAGAAAAGGGTTAATTCTAATGAGGCTGATTTCATCGTCTACCATCTCAAATCATTGCATGTAGGTTCAACACAGTATTAGGTGCAAAATCTGTAATCTTTCCCCAAGTCAAAGCATTCACACAAAAATGTCAAGAAAAAGAGCTTTTTGATGTTCGCTCTTGGGCTCAAATTCAACTCACAATTCTTTGGGTTTCAATTTTGTGTTTACTAGTTTTCCCCAAACTCAAGTTCAACATCACATGCCTTCAATTCTTAAGTTATCTACCTAAGTAATGATTTTAGCATTTCTTCAAAAGTAGGGTCTAAATGCAAAGTTTAGCTCATGCTCTTACAGATACAAGGATTGTGTCCTACACCTAAGCTAGTTGTCATGCAATATTAGATTCGGTTCTCAGTCCTCAAGGATAAATAACGAAGTTTAGATTCGAAGGAGGTTCACGGTTTTAGGTCCTAAACATGCAAAAACATAAATAAAACCCGAAAACGCTAAACCAAACTAGACACGACGCAACAAAAATTAAAAAATTTATACAATTTTTGTAAGTTTGTCTACCCCTCCTCCTCACACTAAAAATATGCAATAAGTTCCAACATTGCATCACATATCATGAAGTATAAGTGTAAAAAGTTAGGGTGGAGAAGACAACTTACTGATCGGCCTCCCATTCTGTGCTTGTCTGCAGGCGCAGAACTTGTACGTCTGAATCGTCTTTGCCAAGATAAAGCTTTAGGCGGTGCCCATTTACCTTTTGGGTGGCCCCATCCCTTCCTTTGATTTCAACCATTCTGGAGGGGTGTGTGTTGATGACCGAGAATGGCCCGTGCCATCTACTTTTGAGTTTGCCCGGGAAGAATCTCAATCGGGAGTTGTATAGTAGTACTTGATCACCTATTTCAAAGGTTTTCTTTTGTACTTTCCTATCATGCACCCTCTTGGTTCGTTCTTTGTATAGCTTGGCATTTTCGTAGGAATTGTACCGGAGCTCATCCAGCTTGTGCAGCTGAGTTAGCCGTAGTTCACCGACTTTGTAGTTCACGATGTCTGCAAACCAGGGGAGAGATCATACCGAATACAATGTTTCGTCCGGGAATACCTCCTTGATTGCCTCATGTTCTAAGGCTTATTGATCTGACTCTAACCTGGATAGATGGTCTGCTATTACGTTTTCTACCCCTTTCTTGTCTCTGATCTCGATGTCAAATTCTTGGAGTAGTAAGATCCAACGGATCAGCCTAGGTTTTGCATCCTGCTTGCTCATCAGATATCTCAAGGCTGCATGGTCAGTAAAAACAATTACCTTAGATAGCACCAAATAAGATCTAAATTTGTCAAAGGCAAAAACTACGGCTAGCAATTCCTTTTCAGTTATTGAATAATTTTGCTGTGCATCATTCAAGGTTTTGCTAGCATAGAAGATTGGGCGAAAAAGTTTATCCACCCTCTGCCCAAGACAGGCTCCTACAGCCAGATCACTGGCATCGCACATTAACTCAAAGGGAAGGGACCAATCCGGGCTTACCATAATAGGTGCTTCGATTAATTTCTTTTTCAGTAATTTGAATGCAGACATACATTCTTCATTGAAATTAAAATCAGCATCTTTTAGTAATAATTGAGTGAGGGGTTTAGTGATTTTTGAAAAGTCTTTTATGAACCGTCTATAAAACCCCGCATGTCCTAAAAAGCTCCTAACCAATTTTACATTGGTAGGAGGTGGCAGTTTTTCAATTACCTCAATTTTTACCGGATCGACCTCGATCCCCTTTCCCGACACCTTGTGTCCTAACACTATACAATTTTGGACCATAAACTGGCACTTTTCCCAATTGAGTGCCAAGTTTTTGTCTTCACAACGTTCTAAGACTCGGTCCAAGTTTTCAAGACATTGGTCGAAAGTAGGTCCTACAACATTAAAATCATCCATGAAAATTTCTAGGAACTCCTCGACCATGTTAGAAAACATAGCCATCATACAACGTTGGAATGTGGCAGGGGCATTACATAGTCCGAAAGGCATCCGCCTATATGCAAAGGTCCCATAGGGACAAGTGAACATGGTTTTCTCTTGGTCCAAAGGGTCCACAGGAATTTGCATATAGCCGGACAGCCCATCTAAAGTACAGAAAAATTCGTGCCCTGCCAACCGTTCCAACATTTGATCAATAAATGGTAAAGGGAAGTGGTCCTTATGGGTGGCCTCGTTTAATTTCCTATAATCTATGCATACACGCCAACCCGTAACCTTTCTATTTGGGATTAATTCCCCCTTTTCGTTTTCCATTACCGTCGTCCCCCCCCCCCCCCTTTTTGGGCACGCATTGAACCGGGCTTACCCATTGGCTATCAGAAATCGAAAAGATCATACCTGCGTCGAGGAGTTTTATAACCTCGGCTTTTACCACCTCTTTCATGTTAGGGTTGAGCCATCGTTGAGGTTGGGCAGATGGCTTGATCTCTTCCTCAAGGAAAATTCTATGCGTGCAGATTTTGGGGTCGATGCCTTTGATGTCGTGGATTGACCATCCAAAGGCCCCTTTATGTTGCATCAGTACCTCCACCAATTTTTCTTCCTGTTCAACTGTCAACAAAGAAGAAATAATAACGGGTAAATCTGTGGGAGGTTGAAGAAAAACATATTTCAGATTGTTGGGCAAGGGCTTAAGCTCCAATTCTGGAGGTTCCTCTAACGAGGTTTTGGGTTTAGGTTTGATCTCGCGATCAAGATCCTCTTTTCTACCCTTGACCCAATAACATTTTTCAGGTGGGAGATCTTCAAATGGTTCATTCGAGTTTTCACATCCCTCACCACCTAGACCGAGTTCTAAAGAGGTATTTCTCATGTTAAGGTCAACTTCCTCAATACATTCATCTATTAGCGCATCTACAAAGTTACAACTTTTGGAGCGTTCTTGAGGAAATTTCATAGACTCATAAACGTTAAATGTTACCTCTTCGTCCTGCACCCTTAGGACCAATTTACCTCCATGGACGTCTATCAGTGTCCTACCATTTGCAAGGAACGGTCTCCCAAGAAGAATGGGGACGGAGTCATCTTCTTCCATGTCGAGGACCACAAAATCGACCGGGAAGATCAGTTTGTCCACCTTCACCAATACATCTTCAACTATGCCTCTAGGTCGTGCGATCGACCTATCCGCTAGCTGCAGTGTCATGTTTGTTGGTTTAGGCTCTCCGAGTCCCAATTTCCTGAAAATTGATAAAGGCATAAGATTAATACTTGCTCCTAAATCGCATAATGCGCTATCTATGTGCATGTTTCCTATCCTACACGGGATGGTAAAGCTCCCTTGATCTTTAAGCTTGGGGGGTAATTTATGGGTGATTATGGCCGAGCATTGTTCTGTTAAAGCCACTATCTCATTTTCCCCAAACTTTTTCTTTTTCGACAACATGTCTTTAAGAAATTTTGCATAGTTCGGCATTTCCTCTAATGCTTCCATTAATGGAATATTGATTTCTAGTCTACTAAGGATTTCCGAAAACCGAGCAAATTTCTTATCTAGGTTGGCCTTTTTCTGTTTCTGAGGAAATGGTAGTTTTGGTGCATAAGGCCTAACCACTTTTTCTACAGCTACTTCAGGAGCTGGAGTTTCAGATGCAGGACCGGGGTTGCTTACCACTTCCGGTTCCCCACTTACCTGAGGTGACGGATGTGTTTGCGATGGAGGTGCCACGAGTGTGTCCACTTCTTTGCCGCTCCTTAGGGCGATGGCTTGAACTGCCTCCTCTTGTAAGAGGAACGCCTCTTGACATTCCCTTTCTTCTTGTCTGATTGCGGCAAGCTGGTTGCTCAGGGTCCTGCATGCCTCCTCGTTGGCTGCCAGTCGGACGGATATCTCTCTTAAGAGGGTCATTATTCCTTCTGAGCACTCTGTTTGCCTGCCATAAAAATCAGAGTTAGAATGGGGACATGGAAGGGTATCCACGGGTGCCATGTAGGGCACCGGTGGATATCGTGTATGCTCCTGATCGTAATAGTTGTAAGTTGGGGGTTCAGAATTATACCTTTGATGATTACCCAAGTAACTTACATTCTCACCTCTAGGTACGTAATAGTTGACGTGGCATACCTTACCGGGGTGATTCTGGCCACATCTCTCGCAAAATGGTGTCCTTGGTTGGTTATTACGGCTGTATGAAGCCACAAGGAAGTCCATTTTTGTGTTGAGATCGTTCATGGACGGATTTGAAGCTCTGTTGTCCATAATTGCTGGAAGAACGATTTTATAAGTACAAGTAATGTTACAGAATTTAAGTAATAGTATATCAACAAGTATTTGTATATACAAGTATAAGTTATAGTCGAATATAAGCAAGTATGATATAAACAAGTATATATAATTCGACTATGATATAAGCTATAGGCAAGTGTGAATGATATAAACAAAGATATTCACAATGAATGCCTAAACTAACAAATCGACCTTTGGTTCGATATTGCAGAAGAAATAAATCCCCGGCAACGGCGCCAAAAACTTGATGCGCCCTCACCTAGTCTGAGATGAAGACTCACTAAGGGATAAGTGTACCCCGTCGTTATCAAGTAATAAATTTCTGGTTAAGTCCAGGTTATCGTCCACAGGATTTATTTCTGCAAGTATCGAGCTACTCGGTTTCAGGTGTTATCTAGGCTTAGGGGGTTTTGAGTTTGTTTGTTTAAGTTAATCTACTCCTAGGCTGAATTATACTAATCCTAGCTAAGTTAACTGATTCTAACTAAATTATTCTATGCCTAATTAAGTTACTCTACCCCTAATTAAGTTAAACTACTCCTAATTGATCTTTCACTAATGTAATTATCCGAAGGAACATGGTATGAACGATAATAATGAAGATAGATTATTAGGTCTATTGAATAAAAAACCTAATCTGAGTCACTTGTATTCAAGGCGATTAACCCTACTTACCCTCCTGAAGTTCCTAGCGCGTGATTCCCTAAGGCCGAAACTAGGTCTAAGGCTCAGTAAATTGGCGCTTAATCAACTAAGAGGTCGTCAATCTCCTAGGCTCTGACTAGGTCAGATTCAGCTCGCAATATATGCCTACTAGATTTTGGGGCTTTTGAATGAGTTAAACCAATTGAATAAAGCGTAAGACAGAGATTAGACAAATAATCATAGAACAAAACAAGAGCTAAATTATTATTAAAGGCGAAGATAAATGTCACAAGATACAATAAGCTAAGTTCGGCAACTATATCAAAGAGTACAAACAAGGAAAGATAAAAGGAGATACAAAAATCCCTTTCAGGGAACCTGTTTACTCTGCAGCCGGTGACCTAATCTTAAGGACGAACCTTGATAATTCCTCGAGAACAGCTTTGAAGGAGCTTCAATGGAGGTCGAAGAAGATGGAGGAGATGGAGAGGAATTACAAGGGGAAAGCTAAGATAATTTACAAAAAATGAAAGATACTAATTTACATTGGAAAAACTCTATTTATAGGCGTGGCTCGGCCCTCTTTTTGACCTATTTTCGTGTCCTTATGCAGGTAGGAAGTCGTGGGGTCCATCGTGGCATCGTGGGGGCGGAATTGGTCTTTTTGACCAATTCCCACAGGTCTGCTCGCCGAGCAGGGCGAGCTGCTCGGCGAGCAGCGCCCTGCTCGGCGAGCAGGCCTCTGGCGGCCTGCTCGGCGAGCAGGCATCCTGCTCGCCCGAGCAGGCCTCTAGTGGCCTGCTCGGCGAGCAGGCCTCCAGGGGCCTGCTCGGCGAGGAGGCATGGCCTACGGAGGCCCGCTCGTCGAGCATTCTTGCCCGGTATGCCCCCGCGTGCTTGCCGACTGCTGTCGATGCCTTTTTGGTCCGAACTTATACCTGCGCATGTACAGAAACTCCAGATAACATTAGTCCAAAGGCTAAATTGACCCGCCAATCGCTTATTTTGAGCAAACGCTTCGTTTGGTGCGACTTTTGACGGACCAATTAGCTTCAAAAGATAACGGAATTATACTATGCATGCTATTTTGGCCGTAATTGCCTAAATTGGTCATAAAACGAGCCTAAACAACGAAAAATAAATAAAACGTTTCCAATTCCTAACTAACTCACACAAAAGCATTTAAATGCAAGAAATGCTCGCTTATTAACTAAATAATGCTAAAACCCGTCCTAAAACCGTACCCAAAGATAGGGGTTTTTGACCCCTATCAACAGGGCCACTGACGATTGCTTCTTACTGAACCAAGATACTAGACAGCTTCCTAGGAAGTCACATCCTCCTGAAGTGCTCTTACGTTCTAGCTTATCTCGTCCATAGTCAGCGTTAGTGTATCCAATGAGTGTGAAATCATTTGTATTTGGATACCATAAACCTGCATTAACTGAGCTCTGCAAATATCTGAAAATTCTTTTTACAGCTATAAGATGAGATTCTCTGGGGTCAGCTTGATATCTTGCACAATAACATACTGAGTACTGAATGTCAGGTCTACTAGCAGTAAGATAAAGTAGAGAGCCTATCATACCTCGATATAACTTACTATCTACTGACTTACCTTTCTCGTCAGCACAAAGGACAGTGTCAGTACCCATTGGGGTTGATATGGGCTTACATTCTTCCATATCTAATTTCTTTAACATTTCTTTGGCGTACTTGGACTGACTAATGAAGATGCCATTCTTCCCTTGCTTGATTTGTAAACCAAGGAAGAAATTGAGTTCGCCCATCATAGACATCTCGAACTCAGTTTGCATCTGTTTACTAAATTCTTTGCACATAGATTCATCAGTAGCACCAAAGATTATATCATCTACGTAAATTTGTGCCAACAGAGTATTTTTACCCTTTTTCTTAATGAATAAGGTTGTGTCAGCTTTGCCTCTGACATAGTTCCTGGTCAGTAGGAAATTGGTCAACCTCTTGTACCAAGCACGTGGTGCTTGCTTTAGGCCGTATAGGGCCTTCTTGAGTTTATAAACGTGGTTTGGAAGTTTTGGATCTTCAAACCCTGGAGGCTGATTAACATAAACCTCTTCGTTTATAAATCCATTAAGAAAAGCACTTTTGACATCCATTTGATATAGTTTAAAGTTCATATAGCTAGCATATGCACACAATATTTGTATACCCTCTAACCTAGCAACGGGAGCAAAGGTTTCTCCATAGTCAATGCCCTCTTGCTGACTATAGCCTTGGCCTACGAGTCGGGCTTTATTTCTGACTACATTGCCTTGCTCATCTAGCTTATTTCTAAAGACCCACTTAGTTCCTATGGTCTTTTGATTCCTAGGTTTTGGTACTAAATCCCATACCTCATTTCTTTTGAATTGGTCAAGCTCCTCTTGCATAGCATTGATCCAGTGTTCATCGTGCTCAGCATCAACAAAATTCTTTGGCTCATGAACTGAGACGAATGCAACATTGCCGAGATACTTTCTAAGCTGATCTCTCGTCATCAGTTTGTTGTCAGCAGCATCAAGAATGGACTTCTCCGAATGTCCTCTTGGAATTTTTATTTCTTTGGGTAATGTTGAGTTGTCTGGAATAGGTTTTTCTACAATATCTGCAGGAGTAGATTGGTCAGTAAAGGTAATTTCGGTTTCATTTTTACCTGTGGTCAGCCCTTGTACTGATGACTCAGCGGCTCCAATTCGGTCAGCGGAAGCTGAGCATGGGTCATCTTCGACGGACTGAGTTGTCTTTCTTGCAGGGTCAGTTTCATCGAACTCGATATGGACAGACTCTTCTACAACTTGAGTTCGTTTGTTGTACACCCTATATGCTTTACTGTTAGTTGAGTACCATAAAAAGATCGTTTCGTCACCTTTAGCGTCAAATTTAGCAAGGTTATCTTTTGTATTGAGTATAAAACATTTACACCCAAAGGCACGAAAGTAGCCAATGTTGGGCTTTCGTCCTTTCCAAAGTTCATAAGGGGTTTTCTTGAGTATAGGTCTAACTAGAGCTCTATTCAGTATGTAGCATGCTGTGTGGACAGCTTCACCCCAGAAATACTTTGGAAGCCTATTTTCGCTCAGCATTGTCCTAGCAATTTCGACTATTGTTCTGTTATTCCTTTCAACAACCCCATTTTGTTGAGGTGTTCTGGGAGCAGAGAAATTATGGTCAATACCACTGGCTTCACAGAATTCGTCAAACTGCTGGTTTTTTAATTCTTCGCCATTGTCACTTCTAACATGAGCTACTCTTAGGTCTTTGTCATTTTCAAGTTTTTTAATCAATGTTGTGAACATCTCAAATGTTTCATCCGTTCTACTCAGCAAGACGATCCAAGTATACCGAGAGAAATCGTCTACAATGACTAAGGAAAATTTCTTACCGCCCAAGCTGAGTGGCTGGACAGGTCCGAAAAGGTCCAGATGTAGTAATTCCAATGGTCTCTTGGTTGAGACGATGTTTTTACTTTGAAAAGACTTTTTCGTTTGTTTACCTTGCTGACAAGCATTACATAATTGATCTTTTTCAAATTTCAATTTGGGCAATCCCTCAACTAGTTGCTTTCTAGCTAATTTGGCAAGGAGGTCCATGCTTACATGACCAAGTCTCCTATGCCATAGCCAGGAGTTATCCTCTTTAGACACTAAGCATATATTTTTGGAAAACTGCTTTTCTAAACTCAACATATATACATTGTCAACACGAGGGGCAATTAAAATCAAGTTGTTTGTTTTTCCCTCGAGTATCCGACACTGAGTAGCATCAAATATAACCTGTCTACCGTTGTCACACAGCTGAGCTATGCTCAATAGGTTATATTTGAGACCCTTAACTAAGGTTGGTGGAGTTCTTCTTGTTTAAGGTTGCACCGGTAGTGTCAGTCCATTCTCGTCTAGGAATTTTTGAGTATTGTGATGTACTTCTGTTTTGTAAATCCTCTATGTAGGATAATGACGTAAACATGTATTGTAAATTGTAAACGGTTTCTCTTATATATAATATGTAAAGTTTATATGAGATTGAAATTTATATAATTGAGACTTGAAAGCATGTCTATAACTGATGTTGTGTGAGATATCATGTGATCCTAGTGAGGAGGTTACAATACATGTGACATTAATTGATTCATTAGGTATATTAGTGGGTAGAGTATCCACCAAAATAACTTTGTCGTTGCTTTTTTCTATTTATTATATGTATGAGATAAGGTGTAAAACTACCCTTAATTTTACCGATCAAGAGCAATTTTATTCATAATATTTAGGATTGTGTAATTTTAACCAATGACAATTTTACTCTTAACATTGACAAGTTGGGTTAATTTGAGAAATAATTCATCAAACTGTGTTTTCTCAGTGATGAATCTTTCCATCTCCACTATATGCGTACACCATTTTATTATTCATCAGTAACAGATAACAAACATATCTATACACATGAATTTTTTTTTTTAAATTATACTATATTATATACGAGTTGTTATTTCTACTAATTACTTAACATGTTTTTCTGAATTTCATTTCCTATGTACTTCTAATTGTACTTCTAATTGTACGACTGCCCCATTATGCAGAGGAAGGGGAATTTTCAGAATGAATAAAATACAATAGTTTATTCCTAAAAGGACATGGTTGATAATGATTTATGCACAAAGGTTGATAGTAAAATAACATATAAATGATTTTTTAGTTTGTTATTAGCTTCTAGAAATATATATTTTTTTTATTTGTGCTATGATTGGGAGTGTGGAAATAAGGAAGACAACGGGTAGAAGAATACGGTAATTCAGAATAATACATCTGGTCAATGGAAATCATTTTGCATAGTACTAAATAAGAGATAATTGGTGTAAAAAAAATATACATGTGACATTAATTGATTCATTAGGTATATTAATGGGTAAAGTATCTACAAAAAACAACTTTGTCATTGCTTTTTTCTATTTATTATATGTATGAGATAAGGTGTAAAACTATCTCTAATGTTAACGATCAAAAGCAATTTTATTCATAACGTTTAGAATTGTGTAATTTTAACCAATGACCATTTTACCCTTAATATTAACAAGTTGGGTCAATTTGAGAAATAATTCATCAAACTGTGTTTTCTCAGCGATGAATCTTACCATCTCCACTGTATGCGTACACCATTTTATTACTCATCAGTAACAGATAACAAACATATCTATACACATAATTTTTTTAAAAAAAAACTATACTACATTATGTACGAGTTGGAGAAAAAAAATCCAATTATTTTATCAAATTTATATATATATCGGTCTCCAATCTATTATGAAATTACAAAAATGTTAAAAAAAAATTAGAACTAACTTATGTATAAACGGGAACAAAATATATGTGTTTGTTAATGATGTCTGAAATTGACTCAACATACTAATATTATGAGTAAAATTACACTATTTTAGACGTTAAAAATAAAATTGCTCTCGATTGCCAATGTTAGAGACATTTTTACTCTTTATCTCTGTATATATTAACAGTCTCGCGGAGGTCATTTTCTATCATTGAAAACGCTCTCAGAAACAACAAAACCCTAAATGATATCGGCAGCACGGCCACCCCATCCTCAGCCGCCGGCCTTTCGGCTCCTCCAACTCCATGTCTTCTGACCTCTCGTTCGACCATGTTGGCTGTTACATATCTTTTCCCTAAAATTCTACCATCCGTCGCCCCCAATTCCCATTTGGTGCAACAATCAGTTTCATATGCCTCTGTGGTCTCTCCACCATTAGGGGCTCAGCCATCGACGATGATAGTTCGTGATGACAGATCATTCAAAACCGTGGTAATATCAGAGAAGGCATATGAAAAACGTTTGAAAACTCTCGAGCATGCATTAATTGGTCTTCTTGTTTTGTCCAAAGGGGATCAACCCTACAAACTCAGTGATTTGAAGATGCAACTCACAACAGTGTGGGGATTAATTGATCCTTGGAGACTGATTTACCTAGGTCGTGGTTACTATCAGATTTTGCTCAATTTTGCTGCAGTGAAGACTTCAGTATGGGGTACCTTAAGTCTCAAGCTATGGATTTTTCGATTGCAATAGTGGACACCTGATTTTGATCTTACTGAACAAAAATAAACCAACATACGGGTTTGGATTCGGATTCACTCCCTCCCTTGGGAATACTTGGACCTAGTGATTCTGGCAGATATATCAAAATGCATTGGAGGTTTCATGAGTATTGATCAAGCAAATCTGGATGGAAATTATGGATATTTTACTCTGGTTCTGGTGGATGTTGATTTATCAGTGGACCTTCGGACTTCTATGGGCATTGAGCGTCAGGGAACAAACATTGGGTGGAAATAGTCTATGAGAATTTGCCATCATTATGTAAAGTGTGCTCCTCTATTGGTCATATGTGTTGGTCCCGTGTGATTAGTTCCAATGGGAGGGGGTTAGGAACTAATATAACTTTTTCGTTTTAATTATGCTGACTTAATATAATTCTTTGAGTTTCACAACTCAGTTTTGGTCAGCACGGCCGAGTGAGCCGTAAAACGGCTTTAGTCAGATATTGACTAGAACTGTTTTACTTGCGAGTTGGGAAATGACACTTTTGTGGTCAGCTTCCAACTCAACACTCTAATTTACTCAGTGTCAGCTTAAGCAATTTATATACTGAGTAAATATAACAAGCAACACATACAGATATATATATTGAGAGAGAGTTAGAAATTACTCAGCACGACTTATCCTGGTTCGGCCTCTCCGCCTACGTCTAGTCCCCATAATCCCTTCGGGCTTTTTAAATCCAATACTGAGCTCTTTAAAGGTAGAGCACAAACCGTTTACAAGGCAGTTGAATATGCAAGAGTGGAATGAAGGTCAGTATAGAAGCCTAAAGTATCAAGCTGAGTGGAATCAATCTTAGCATCAAGAGACTAAGACATAAAAGTCCAACAAAGAGAAGCGAAATGCAACTCAACATAAGAAACAACAACAACAAGTATCTTACGAAGCTGAGCTGACTAAAAACATACTTAGCCTAAGAATTGCCAAAGACAATGATTTACGCAATAGAAGCTGAGTGATTCTTCAGGACAGCATGAAAATGTCGTTTGCTAAAAGACAATGATTACCGCCCTTCTGAACCAATAATTGAATCCTTGGAAATACGCAGAAGACACATTCCGAGATGTATGGGTCAATGGATTATTGGTAAAGGATGACTGGCACAAAAAGATAAGCCAGACGCAAGAAGACAAGCCTGACATCTGAAGGAATGTAGAGAAAGGGAATGGCCGGAACAGTCTGAAGCTGACCAGAATCTGTCCCCTAAAAGAGCCGTTTTAACATCAACGGATAAATCATTTCAAAATGATCCATCACAGATTTTCCTATATAAGGACAATCAAACTTCTTGGATCATTGCCGAACTACAAAAAGAAAAATACAAGAGAGAAAAGATATAAAAGCACTTAGATACAAAAAGAGATCTTACACCCATCTTCTATTCCTTGTGTAAATGCTAGAGTGATTACTTGTAATCTTCTAAAGTGTTCTTTATTTGAAAAGGAACAAGTGTTTATCAATTGTAAAATTAAGAGTGGTGTGCTGAGTGTTTGGCTGTAAACATTCAGTGGTAGAGAAATCTAGGTGCTGGGCTGTAGCACTTAGTAGGAGTTGAGTAGACGAATAGAGGAAGGTACTATTGCATATTCAACTGCTTTGTAATTGGTTTGTGCTCTACCTTTAAAGAGCTCAGTATTGGATTCTAAAAGCCCGGAGGACTCTAGGGACTGGACGTAGGCAGAGAGGCCGAACCAGGATAAGTGATACTGAGTAATCTCTAAACTCTCTCTCAATATATATATGTGCATATGTTGTGTGTGAAGTTTACTCAGCATATAAAATTGTTTAAAGTTGACCCTGAGTAATTTCAAGTGCTGAGTTAGAAGCTGACCTCCAAGAGTGTCAATATCTAACTTACAAATAAAATAGCCTTAGTCAATATCCGGCCAAAGCTGTCTTATTGCATATCTGGCCAAGCTGACCAAAAGCTGAGTTGACAAACTTGCAAAATAATTAAGTCAGCATATCAATTAAACAAAAAAAAAGTTATATTAGTTCCTAACCCCCCCCCCTCTTGGAACTAATCACACGGGACCAACAAGTGGTATCAGAGCTAAAGCTCACTACTCAAAGATATAACTATCTTGAGCGGATCCCCATAAATGGCTGAGAACAGCACTCGTTTCCTTCTAGGGAACCAAATAACACAGATACTCCCTGAGGGATTATCAATCACTAGACCTCCCCTATTCTTTGGATCTAATTATACATTCTGGAAGAATAGGATGAAAAACTTTATTCAAGCTACAAACATGAGTGCATGGCTTGCAATTGTTCAAGGTCCACATGTGCCATATAAAACTGTTAACAATGAGAAAATTGTTAAGAGCGAAGCTGAGTGGACAGAGGATGACCTCAGAAAATTACAAAATAATGCTTCGGCTATAAATATGCTTCACTGTGCTTTAGATGCTGCAGAATACAATAAGATTTCAGGTTGTGAGTCAGCACAGGAGATTTGGAAAAAACTTGAAGTAACCTATGAAGGCACCAGTAAGGTTAAGGAGTCCAAAGTCAATAAGCATATGAGACTCTACGAGCTGTTCGAGATGAACGAAAACGAAGACATCTCAGAAATGAACTCAAGGTTCACCAACATCATAAATGAGCTCAAAAGACTTAGAAAGAACTTCACTGAAGAGGAACAGGTGAAGAAAATCCTGAGAAGTCTACCTAAGAGTTGGCAAGCAAAGAAAACAGTTGTAGAAGAAGCTCAGGACTTGACTACCTACAAATATGATGAGCTGATCGGATCTCTGCTGACCCATGAGATCTCTATGAAAAAATTTGAAGCTAAAGAAAAGTCCGAAGATAAGAAACAGAAATCACTAGTGATGAAAGCCGACTCCACTGAAGCTGAGTCAACTGATGATGAGGAAATGGCTATGTTCACTAGAAAGATGAAGAAACTGTTCAGAAGAAATGACAGAAACAGCAAAAGGCCATACAAGAAAGGTGATAGGTACAAGGCTGAGTCTAGTGACAAATATAAGAAGGACAGCTCCAAGTCTGTCACATGTTTTTAGTGCCACCAAACTGGGCACATCAAGTCAAGCTGCCCAAACCTAAAAAGAGATAAGAAGGGAAACAAGAAGGCAATGGTAGCAACATGGAGTGACAGTGACGAGTCAACATCATCCGAAGCTGATGCAAATGAAACGGCAAACATATGCTTCATGGCCGATGATGCTGATCACTCTCAATCTGAGCAAGCTGACCTCTCTGATGAAACTGACCAGGAGGTACACAACAATGAGGTAACACCCCTACTTTTGCTTAGAAATGAGATGGTAAATGCCTTGAGTGATTTATACACACTAACTAAAAAGTGTAACAAGAAAATCAAATCACTCAGCAGGCGGTGTGACGAGATTGAAGAGGTCAAGCTGAGTGACCTCAGATATCTCCTCCAAGACAATGCAGATTTACATAACAACATTCAAATAATGCATAAGTTTGTCACGGAGGTTCAATCTGAGTCAAAGAAACTCAGAAAGGATGTTACAACCTTACAGAGTCAAATAAAAGGCTCAAATGGAAATAAACCCCATACTGAGTACGCAAGTACTAGTCAGCATAGACAGTTCACTCAATGTGAATGTTGTGGAAAAAGGGGGCACACAAAAGAAGTGTGTTGGCATAACAAGTGAGTTGTCCAATGTGACTTCTGCGGAAGAAAAGGACATTCCACAAAGGTATGCTGGCATGCTCAGCACAACAATGCTGACCGCACTCAGTACAACCCCCAAAGGGTAATATTTTGTGACTTTTGTGGTAAGCTAGGCCACACTATAAAAGTATGTCGTCACAAATTAAAATATGATTTTGCACCTGTTTACACTAACAAGAAAGGACCCAAAAAGAATTGGGTACCTAAAAATGAATAGTTTAAAATGCAGGTTAGCTTGACATGCGTAGAGAAGTCAAAGCTGTGGTATATAGACAGCGCATGCTCAAGGCACATGACAGGTGATGAAACACAATTCATCACACTAGAGCTTAAACGAGGTGGAAGTGTAAGCTTCGGAGACAATAAGAAGGATAAGATAGTCGGCTCAGGTACTATCGGAGGTAACCCAACTATTGAGTCTGTCTCCTTTGTCAAAGGTCTCAAATACAACCTGCTGAGTGTAGCTCAGCTTTGCAAGAGCGGCAGAAAGGTTGTATTCGATGATACTAAGTGTCAAATACTCGAGGGGAACACAAATGAATTGATTTTAACTGCCCCTCACGTAGATAATGTATACATGCTAAATTTAGAAAAACAGTTTTCCAAAAACATATGCTTAGTGCCTAAAGAGGATAACTCCTGGCTATGGCATAGAAGACTTGGGCATGTCAGCATGGATCTTCTTGCCAAGTTAGGTAGAAAGCAATTAGTTGAGGGATTACCCAAATTGAAATTTGAGAAAGATCAATTGTGTAAAGCTTGTTAGCAAGGGAAACAAACCAAAAAGTCATTTCAAAGTAAAAATATTGTCTCAACCAAGAGACCATTGGAATTACTACACTTGGATCTTTTCGGACCTATCCAGCCACTCAGCTTGGGAGGTAAGAAATTTTCCTTGGTCATTGTAGATGATTTCTCTCGGCACACTTGGATCATCCTGCTGAGTAGCAAGGATGAAACTTTTGAGATGTTCACTACACTTATTAGAAAGCTTGAAATTGACAAAGACCTAAAAGTAGCTCATATCAGAAGCGACAACGGTGGAGAATTCAAAAACCAACAGTTTGATGAATTCTGTGAAACCAGTGGTATTGACCACAATTTCTCTGCTCCTAGAACACCTCAACAGAATGGGGTTGTTGAAAGGAAGAACAGAACAATTGTCGAAATCGCTAGAACCATGTTGAGTGAAAATAGGCTTCCAAAGTACTTCTGGGGTGAAGCTGTCCACACAGCATGCTATATACTGAATAGGGCTCTAGTAAGACCTATACTTAAGAAAACCCCATATGAACTTTGGAAAGGACAAAAGCCCAACATTGGTTACTTTCGTGCCTTTGGGTGTAAATGTTTCATACTCAATACAAAGGACAATCTTGCAAAATTTGATGCTAAAGCTGACGAAGCGATCTGCTTAGGGTACTCAACAAACAGTAAAGCATATAGAGTCTATAATAAACGAACTCAGATTGTAGAAGAGTCTGTTCATGTTGAGTTCGATGAAGCTGACCCTGCAGGAAAGACAACTCAGCTCACTGAAGATGAACCAAGCTCAGCTTCCGCTGATCAAAATGGAGCCTCTGAATCATCAATACAAGGGCTGACCAAAGGTAAGCAAGAAGTTGAAATTACATTTGCTGACCAGTCCATTCCTGTAGAGATTGTAGAAACACCTCCTTCAAACGACTCAACATTGCCCAAAGAAATAAAAATACCAAGAGGACATTCAGAAAAGTCCATTCTTGATGCTGCTGACAACAAGCTGATGACCAGAGATCAGCTTAGGAAATACCTCAGCAATGTTGCATTCGTCTCAATACATGAACCAAAGAACTTTGCTGATGCTGAGCACGATGAATATTGGATCAATGCCATGCAAGAAGAGCTTGATCAATTCACCAGAAATGAGGTATGGGATTTAGTGCCTAAACCTAGGAATCAAAAGCCTATAAGAACTAAGTGGGTTTTTAGAAACAAACTAGATGAGCATGGAAATGTAATAAGAAACAAAGCTCGACTTGTAGCCCAAGGGTATAGTCAACAAGAGGGTATTGACTATGGGGAGACATTTGCACCTGTTGCTAGGTTAGAAGCAATACGTATATTGTGTGCCTATGCCAGTTTCATGAACTTTAAGTTATATCAAATGGATGTCAAAAGTGCATTTCTTAATGGTTTCATAAACGAAGAGGTATATGTTAATCAACCTCCTGGGTTTGAAGATCCAAAATTTCCAAACCACGTTTATAAACTTAAAAAGGCCCTGTACGGCCTAAAACAAGCTCCAAGAGCTTGGTATGAGAGGTTGACCAACTTCCTGCTAACCAGGAACTATGTCAGGGGAAAAGCTGACACAACCTTGTTCATTAAGAAAAAGGGAAAACATACCCTACTTGCACAAATATATGTAGATGATATAATATTTGGTGCTACTGATGAATCTTTGTGCAAAGAATTTAGCAAACAGATGCAAACTGAGTTCGAGATGTCCATGATGGGGGAACTCAACTTCTTCCTTGGACTCCAAATCAAGCAAGGTAAGAATGGCATCTTCATAAGCCAGTCCAAGTACACCAAGGAAATGTTAAAGAAATTCAATATGATGGACTGCAAACCAATATCAACCCCTATGGGTACTGATACTGTCCTATGCAAAGATGAGAAAAGTAAGTCAATAGATAGTAAACTCTATCGAGGTATGATAGGTTCCCTACTTTATCTCACAGCGAGTAGACCTGATATATAATACTCAGTATATTATTGTGCGAGATATCAAGCTGACCCCAGAGAATCTCATCTAACGGCTGTAAAAAGAATCTTTAGATATTTGCAGAGCTCAATTGATGCAGGTCTATAGTATCCAACCTCAAACGACTTCACCCTCATTGGATATACTGATGCTAACTATGGACGAGATAAGCTAGAACGTAAAAGCACTTCGGGAGGATGTCATTTCCTTGGAAGCTGTCTAGTATCTTGGTTCAGTAAGAAGCAATCATCTGTAGCCCTGTCTACAACTGAAGCTGAGTACGTGGCTGCTGGAAGCTGTGTTGCTCAAGTTCTATGGATAAAGCAACAGCTTGAGGATTATGGAGTGAAGACCGAAACAATAGAGATCAAATGTGACAACAAGAGTGCCATTGATCTGTCCAAAAATCCAATCCAACATAGCAGGATGAAGCATGTCAGCATAAGGCATCACTTCATCAGAGATCACGTACTAAAAGATGAGATCAAGCTGACCTATGTGCCAACTAATGAACAGCTCGCAGATATCTTCACCAAGCCCTTGGCACGTGAACAATTCAACATACTAAGGGAAGCTATCGGTATGTCTAATCCCCTTCAATAACTCTCTAGTGAATGTTGAGTGATTGCCATATTGAGTGAAAATTTGAACGCTGTGCAAATTCCATGCTGAGTAAATTAAATAACTACTACTTACTGAGCTTCAAATAAAGAAAAATCACCCCATACTGAGTTGACATACATGTTGTGTGATTACCCTGAGTAGGTACATATACTGAGCAACTATCATATACTGAGTTAGGAATTCACCTCGATAAGAACTAGGCTCTCAGTATCACAAACGGTTCATTTTCTAGGAAAACTGCGCTAAAACCCACTTGCACCATTAAATGCCAACACATGTAAATAAATGGCACCTGGAAAAGGCAAACAATTATGAAACAACCCATGCGCCGAAAATGTCATTAAATGACAGAATCTCTGTCGATTGAACGCCCCAAGGAAAAACGGCTAGTTCAATAAATAGGACCGCTTTAGACCTATAAAAAATGGAAGAATTACTCCTCAGAACTTCTCACATGTAAATCCTTTGGTATTCAGAATCTCTGTCTCTCTCAAAATTTCCACAAAAATCTCTGAAAATGTCCAACGCTCAGAACATCTCCGGTGAAAATTCTGGCAAATTAATCACCAGTGAAAGCCCCCGATCTACTCCTAAATCTACTCTAACTCCGAGCAAACGCCGTCAAAATGACCCAGCAAGCTCCTCAAAACAAAAACCCAAGGCTAGAACCATGGTAAAAGTTCACACGAAAGTCAAAAACCTAGAAGTCCTAAAATGCCGCTGGTTCTCTCCCAGCTTCATTACCGCTGAAAAGCCATTCTGTGAATGGATTGAGAAGAACGAGTGGACAGGCCTCTTCTCTCTCCCCGGAACCACCTATCCTCGGTTGGTTAGGGAATTCTACTCCGGTATCCATGTTGATAAGGACGATGCTGACTATCTGGAGACGCACGTTAAGGGTCACAAGATTGTAATCACTTCGTCCTACTTGGCAACCTTACTCAACCTGCCTAACAAAGGAACCGAGTTTAGAACAACAAAAGAAAAGGTATCAACGGAAAAGCTTGACCAGATGAAGGGATTCTGCAAACCCAAAAATTACAAAGGAGAAATACTCAGCACCAGTATGGGGCAAAACCAGAAAATGGCGCACTACATATTCACCAACTTCATCTTCCCTAAACTCAACTCAGCCTCGTCTGCCTCCAACTTTGAGCAGTGCTTTATATGGCACATGCTAACCCATTGCCCACTCAATATGCCTGTGTTTTTTTGTGGGAGCACTTCAACGTGGAGGTAAGAAACTTCGACTAGGTTCTCTAATCACCAAGATCCTTGAAGATCACAAGATTGAGACCATCACTGAGACTAAAAGCTTGGGAACAGAAATAACCGCGGATCTGCTATTTGGGCTATTGTTCAACCAACCTCTAAAGGGAGGTGAAGATGTTGAGGAAGATGAGGAAGAAAACGATACTGAACAAGAAATCGAAACTGAGCTAGCAGCAGAAGATGCTGAGCCAGAAGTTGAACCAGAGGAAGTTCCTGCCGAGTCCCCTAAGGCAAAGAGGAAGAGAAAAACACTTGCCACTTGTGCAAAGGATATTGAAACTGTGCCTAGAAAGAAGAGGGCTATGACCAGAGGAAATAATGTCGATGCTGACTGTTGCCGCCCGTTTGCATAGTAAAATCGAGTCATAATTTAGTCCATTTTGTTGTTTTTGTTATCACTTTGGTGTCATTTTGTGTTAATTTCACTTTATTTCGTAATTTCACGCACCGTCACGTAATTTTAATTTAATTCACGAGTTTTCAATTAATTTCTTACACCCTCACACACCCTCACGAGATTGACAATTTACCCAAGTAAGTTACAGGGCAAGAACGAGGGAACGTGACAAGAAAAGGCAACAAAATGGTGGTTTTTGGTCAGTCAGGGCCTAACGCAACAGATTCACGAAACAAGCGTTGCAACAGGCTGAGGAAGGGAGTTGTGCCCTGCTCGAAGGCATGTCTCGGCGAGACACACCTATGTCTCGGCGAGACCTCCTGAAATTGGCCTAAAAATGCCAATTTCAGGGGCAGGTCTCGGCGAGACACTCTCCTGTCTCGGCGAGACCTGCCACAGCCCGCAACTTGCACCGGGCGGCTCCTCCTTTCAATGCAAGCCCATATCCTTCAGCCATTTGATTTCTCAAGGCCATTAAATGCATTATTTCAGTAATTTGGAGGCTTTCAATCATCAAAATCAGAATCATACCTTGATTGGAGCAAGATTTGGCCAATAAATAGAAGAGATTTGAAGAAGAAAGTTACACCTTTTGCATCCTTAAGCTTAGAAACTCCATTGTTGTTGTAGCCAAGCTTTGGGCATTTGTCATTTCTTTTGTTTTAGTTACTTTTTGTAGTTCTTAAGTACAATTTCTTATTTCAAAGTCATTTCCTTTTAGTTTTGTAAGTTGATTTCACATTTTAATCAAAGTTTGTTCATCTTTCATTTCTTTATCTTCTACTTTCAATGAGTTTCACTTCATTTCACTTTATTTCAAGTTTTGTTTCCCCAATGACCATGAACTAATTCTTCCCTACTAGGGATGAGGGGAATCTTTCTAATGTTTTGAGTCAAGTTAGAAGTCAATTAGATAAACACCCGAAAGGAATTCGATTTCAAAGAACTAAGAACGTAAACTTAATCCACATTTCAGTTAATCGCTTTTTACTCACCATAGTAACAAGAGGTTAACAGAAAACTACATTCTTAGACTCGATAGCAAGTCGATGTGGTTTCTAGCATTACATTGCTAGGATTTCTCATTGAGCTTAACGCTTTCTTGTCGTATTTAAGTAACCATTGGCCCGGTTAAGTGAATAGGAGTGAAGAAATAGAACGAGGTGGTCTAAGGTCTTAGCACCGAGTTTCTTTTAGAAATCACCATCTTTAAAATCACGAACTTCTCCTCGGTTTCTTATTTCAATTGATTTCATTGGCTCAAACTTAGGAAGTGAACCCGATTCCCTAGTGTTTTACCCCATTGCTTTAACAACAAAAGTTTTTTTTTCGTAGCTATAAACAACTCAACCTTTTTTATTTCAATCGTTTAGACTTCATAAACTTGTGGATAGTTAATGATTGTGCGGAATCCCTGTGGGATCGATCTTTATACGTGAGTATACTGTATTACTTGGTACGATAGAGTGCACTTGCTCTTAAAAAGCATGTATACGTTTTATACGCATCAAGTTTTTGGCGCCGTTGCCGGGGATTCTAGTTGCGACATTAGCGATAATTAGGTTTGATGTTCTAGACACTTTTTCATTTTTTTATGCTAACGCGGAGCCAATCTTGGCCTATTTTAGTTTTTGATCCAGAAATTGAGCGTACATACCGAAGGAATCGGCGTGAAGGAAGAAACGCCGCCATGGAAGAAAACGGAGAAAGGACAATCATGGATATGCTCACTCCGAATCGCCTCGTGGTCACCTTTAGCATCGTAGAACCGACTATAGCCGCACACAACTTCAAAATCAAACCGGCTATGATCCAACTTATTCAAAATGCCGGGCAATTCGGAGGAGATGCTAGAGAAGACCCGAATGCTCATCTTACCAAATTTGAAGGAGATGCTTTGTTCCGTACTAATGGCGTTACAAGTGACGCTGTTAAACTGAAATTATTTTCTTTTTCTCTCAGGGAAGATGCTATTGACTGGTTGGAATCTTTGGATGCCGGATCCATCACAACTTGGGACGATTTAGTAAAAAAGTTTCTTGCTAAATACTTCCCTCCGTCCAAAACAGCCATGCACAAGAATGAGATCAACGCCTTCCGTCAAAAGGAGAGAGAAAGCTTATACGATGCATGGGAGCGTTATCGTTGGTTGTTCAAGAAATGCCCACATCACGGCTTTGAAAAGTGGGAACAAGTAAATATCTTTTATAGTGGTTTATCTTCGAATAACTGTGCCACTATTGATGCAGCCGCAGGTGGAAGCTTGTTCCGCAAGAGCCCGGATGATGCTTATGCACTCATCCAAGAACTAGCCGAGAGGAGTTCCCATTGGCCAAGCGAACGGTTCTCTGAGGTAAGAGCGGGTATGTATATGTGTGATGCACCACCCCAATCATCTCCTAACCTCGATGAGCTTAATAAGAAAATGGATTTATTGATGTCCAATTTGAGCATGGATAACCAACCCGGAAATCAATTCATGGGTGAAACGGCAAATTTCGTCGGTAACTCTTATCGACCAAATAATCCATACTCAAATTCGTATAATCATGGGTGGAGGAATCACCCAAATTTTTCATAGAGCAACAATCAAAATACTTTAAATCATGCTCCTAATCATCCTAGACCTCCACCCGGTTTTAACCCGCAAGAAAAGAGAGAACCCGACCCGTTAGATACCATTGTCAAAACTCTTGGTAGGATTGAAAATAGGCTAAACGGCTTAGAAGAATGGCATCGACATCAAGACACATTCACTAGGGGTTTGGAAACAAACATTAATCAAGTTGCAAAAACCTCAACCGAACGCCCTAGGGGTTCCTTACCGAGTGACACCGAAACCAACCCTCGAGAGCATGTCAAAGCCATTACACTCCGAAATGGTAAGGAAACTGTTCCACCATCCACCTCCAAGGATAAAGGTATAATGCAACCCGAGGTAAGCACATCCGACTCTCCACCTAAACTTTTTGCGGATCCCCTCGTGCAACCATATAAAGCGAAAATTCCATTTCCGCAAAGGTTGCACAAGGAGAAACAAGAAAAGCAATTCTCTAAATTCTTGGACATCTTTAAAAAGCTACATATTAACATTCCGTTCGCGAAAGCTTTGGAAAATATGCCCATTTATGCCAAGTTTTTAAAAGATATTTTGTCTAAGAAAAGGAAATTAGGAGAAAATGAAACCGTTAAGCTAACCGAAGATTGTTCCGCTATCCTATTAAGAAAGTTGCCTCAAAAATTGAAAGATCCGGGAAGTTTTTCTATCCCGTGTTCAATCGGGAGCTTAACCTTTGAAAGAGCTTTATGTGATCTTGGTGCAAGCATCAATCTAATGCCCTTAAGCATCTTTCAAAGGCTAGGCTTAGGCGAACCTAAACCCACAAATGTTTCACTTCAACTCGCCGACCGATCTTTGGCTTTCCCAAAGGGAATAATTGAAGATGTGCTAGTTAAGGTAGACAAATTTATCTTCCCTGTAGATTTCATTGTGTTAGATATGGAAGAAGATGCATGAGTGCCAATCATCCTTGGTCGGCCATTCTTAGCCACATGTAGAACTTTAATTGATGTCGAGCAAGGTAAACTCATTTTACGTCTACAAGACGAGGAAGTTATCTTCAATGTTTTTGATTCCCTAAAATACCCTATATCACATGATTATTGCAATTTGATTGATGTTACTGATATAATGGTTGATGAGGTGTTTCAGGAGAACCTTTATGAAGACCCCCTTGATACAGTCGTTGTCAACGGCCTTGGCCTAAATCCGAATGAACTAATCGTGGATCGAGAGACACAAACCACTGTGGAGACCCTAAATGAAGATGTTCAAGACTGTTTATGGGTCAAGGGCTACTATGAGAAACTTGAGCTACCACCGAAAGGAAAACCTAAGACGTCTTTACAGGAGCCCCCTGTTCTCGATCTCAAACCTCTTCCTAATCATTTAAAATATGCATTTTTGGGTGATGATTCAACCTTACCAGTTATTATTTCTTCTTCTTTGACAGTGCATATGGAGGCTCGACTTGTAGATTTGTTAAAGGAGCACAAAAGAGCATTCGGATGGTCTTTAGCGGACATAAAGGGGATTAGTCCTTCTTTGTGTACTCATAAAATTTTCATGGAAGAAGAAGTCCGACCCGTCATCCAACCACAAAGGCGACTCAATCCGAGCATGAAAGAACTGGTAAAGAATGAAGTAATCAAATTGCTCGATGCAGGTATAATCTACCCCATCTCTAATAGCCCGTGGGTAAGTCCCGTGCAAGTCGTTCCCAAGAAAGGTGGGATCACCGTGCAACCTAATGAGAATGATGAAATGATTCCGGTAAGAAAGATCATCGGGTGGAGAATGTGTATTGATTATAGGAAATTGAATGATGCCACCCGGAAAGATCATTTTCCATTACCTTTTATTGATCAGATGCTTGAACGTCTTGCAGGTAGAGCATTTATGTGTAATTTGGATGGTTTTTCGGGGTATATGCAAATAGCTGTTGACTCGAACGACCAAGAGAAAACCACATTTACTTGCCCTTACGGCACATTTGCTTATAGACGCATGCCTTTTGGATTGTGTAATGCACCCGCAACTTTTCAAAGGTGTATGATGGCAATCTTCGATGATATAGTCGAAGACTGTATGGAAATCTTCATGGACGATTTCTCAGTCTTTGGCTCATCGTTCGAGAATTGCCTATACAACTTGGAAAAGGTTTTGCAACGGTGTGAAGACACTGACTTAGTTCTTAATTGGGAAAAATGTCATTTTATGGTAAGCGAGTCTATTGTTTTAGGACACAAAATATCACGAGAGGGTATAGAAGTCGACCCGGCCAAGGTGGATGTAATCTCACGATTGCCCCCACCCAACTCCGTGAAAGCCGTAAGAAGCTTTCTAGGGCACGCCGGTTTCTATCGTCGTTTTATCAAAGACTTCTCAAAAATCGCCAAACCTCTAACGCAACTTTTGATGAAAGATGTTACCTTTGATTTTTCTAAAGAATGCTTAGATGCCTATAATCTTTTGAAAGAAAAATTAACACACGCACCCATCATTGTAAGTCCGAATTGGACCTTGCCTTTTGAACTTATGTGTGATGCAAGCGATATAGCGGTAGGAGCATGTTTAGGGCAGCGTAAGAACAAAATTTTTCATCCCATTTATTATGCTAGCCGAACATTAAACTCGACTCATAAACACTATACCACCACGGATTCCGCCTTGAGATATTTGTTGTCTAAACAGGATGCTAAGCCAAGGTTAATCCGATGGATCCTACTCCTCCAAGAGTTCGATCTAGAAATCAGAGATACAAAGGGAGTCGCCAATGTTGTGGCGGATCATCTTTCACGATTGGAGTTTGAGTCCAAAGAAAATATCAAAAAGGAAGACATCAAGGAGAAGTTCCCCGATGAGTACCTCTTCTCCGTTACCACACTACCATGGTATGCGGACTTCGCCAATTTCCTCGCAGGTAATATCATCCCACACGGCTTGACATACCAACAAAAGCGTAAGTTCTTTTCCGATGCTAAACACTATTTGTGGGAAGATCCCTATTTGTTCAAGGTTTGTGGTGATGGTTTAATCCGTCGTTGTGTTCCCGAAGAAGAGGTAACCCCTATTTTACACTTATGCCACACACGTGAACCCGGAGGCCATCACGGTCCAAATAGGACGGCCGCTAAAGTCCTTCAATACGGATTTTATTGGCCCACTATCTTTAAAGATGCTTATGCCTTTGTTAAGACTTGTGAAGCTTGTCAAAAGACGGGAAACATTTCTCGACGAAATGAAATGCCATTGAATAATATTTTAGTTTGTGAAATTTTTGATGTGTGGGGGATTGACTTCATGGGTCCGTTCCCCGGATCATTTGGAAATCAATTCATCTTGGTTGCCGTTGATTATATTTGAAGCAATTGCATCGCCCACTAATGATGCTCGGGTAGTTACGCAGTTCCTCAAAAAGAACATATTCACCCGTTTCGGAACTCCCCGAGCTATCATTAGTGACGGCGGTACCCATTTTTATAATAAAAACTTTGAAAACTTGTTGACTAAATACGGGGTGACTCACAAGATAACCACCCCGTACCATCCTCAAGCAAGCGGCCAAGTAGAGATTTCCAATCGAGAAATTAAGAGCATCTTAGAAAAGACCGTTAATGCATCCTGAAAAGATTGGTCCATTAAGCTTGACGATGCCCTATGGGCGTATCGTATGGCTTTTAAGACCCCTATTGGCATGTCCCCGTATAGATTAGTTTTTGGTAAAGCTTGTCACCTTCCCGTAGAACTCGAACATAAATCGTATTGGGCTCTCAAGTTTTTGAATTTTGATGTTGCTTCTACAGGTGATCATAGGTTGATGCAATTGAATGAACTCGACGAATTTCGGCTCACCGCTTATGAGAATGCCAAGCTCTATAAAGAACGAACAAAAAAATGGCATGACAAGCATATCCTTCGAAGGACGTTTCAGATTGGGGATAAAGTGCTTTTATACAACTCTCGGATGCGGCTCTTTCCCGGAAAGCTAAAGAGTAAGTGGTACGGTCCATTCATTGTTACCGACGTCTTTCCATCGGGCGTCGTTGAAATCAAGAAGGAAGGAGGAGATCCCTTTAAGGTAAATGGGCAACGAATCAAGCATTTCGAGGAAGGTGCCTTAACTCTTAAAGCAATCACGGTAAGGCTCCTAGATCCACCTACATCCGGATCTCCATCATCTCGGTAAGTGCAAAAGGTACGTCTAGCTACGAGACGTTAAAATGTAAGCGCTTATGGGAGGCACCCCACTCTGGGCTACGATAATATTCTCGGTATTTTATCTCATTATCGGGTCATTTTAATCCATTTTACACATCGAATCATCATCATCCGTCCACACACGTATCTATATTTTTACTTCCTTTATTTTTAATTATAATTTCTACCTATTTGGTTTCCATTTTTTGTTATTTTCCCCAATTTTAGTTTCCTACTTTAATTTTATTTTCCTTATTTGAATTTAATTTCCATAATTTTAATCCCCTTTTAATTTTTCCTACTTCATTATCTATAATTTTATCTTATTATTTTCCTTAATTTCATCTTTTATTTTGTTATTTCTAAATATATTTTTTTTCAAATTTGTTATTATTATTATTATTATTTTTCCCTTACTTTTCATCATTTTATTTTACTTAAAAAAAAGAAAAAAAAAAGAAAAAAAGAAAATCAAAACAGTGGGGCAGAAATGTAATTTCTGCCCCCTTTTAGGGGGTCTCGGCGAGACCAACCAAGGTCTCGCCGAGACCAGCTCCTGGAACTAAGTTCCAGGAGCTGCCGAGCGATGGTCTCGGCGAGACCATTTAATGTCTCACTGAGACCATCCTGGAATCCCAAAGTGGGATTCCAGCAAACACAACCCCTCCCCCCCTCTTTTTTTATTGATTCCACCCCCCCCCCCCCCCCCCCCCCCACTTTCTTTTCTTTCTCTTGCACTCTCTCTCTCACCTCACTCCCCTTCATTCGACCCACTCCTCCCCTCTCTCTCCTAATCCCACTTCCTTCTATCACCAAATTGCATTAATCCCCCCAAATTCTCCTCCTTTCTCCCCCAATCCTTTTCTTTACTCATTATTTCCACTTTCACCTCCCAAATTCTAACTCCATCTCTCCAAATCCCTAATTTATTTTGGTTTCTTTTGAACTTCCATAAACTACTTTCTCACTCTACAACTCCATCAATCATCCTTCAATTTCTTCCAACTCCTTCCAATTTCAGCCCATTTCTTCCTCCACTTACCATTTCCCTTCTACTTTCACCATTATTCTTCACATTTTCCTCCCCATTTGACCTTCTTCCCCAATTTTCCATCACCTAGAATTCTAGGTTTTTGTTCTTCTTTCCCCAATTTCACCAAACCACTCCTCAATTTCTTCAATTCTCACTTCACCCACTTCTCCCCTTCTCCCAATTTTGCGTCAATTTTACTCATTTCATCATTTCTCCACAACTTACATTTTTACACATTTGGCATTATTGAAGTTTTTCTTTTCATTTTTGCTTGTGTTGTTGTTCTTCCATTATCACTAACACATTTTGCAGATGTCAACTCGGAGTAGCAAGCGATTCAAAAAGCCGGCAAAGAAACCCTCATCTTCCACACCCGCTGCTCCAAGCTCAGATTCCGACAATCCCCCGGTTCGTGCTCCCACCACCCGTGACCCAAGCACGGGACGTGTCTGCCCACTTGCTGAACGGTACAGTTGTCCCTTTAAAATATTTTCTGATGAAGAAGGCGCTAGGTACCGTATCATTAACTCTATGAATATTGCACAACCATTTTATTTTGATCTTGATGCATATGATAAATTTGGGGATGTGGATGAATTGCGTGCTGTTTTAGGTCGTCTAGGTTGGACCCATCTTGCTTTCACTCGGTATGGTACTCGTCCGGTGCTATTACGTGAATTTTTTACCACCCTTGAGGTCTTTGATGCATCCCACTCGGCTAAAATGCTTAAATTCCGTTTGTTTGGTAGGGCCTTCGAGGCCGATGAAAAACTCTTTTGTACTTGCTTTGACATTCGTCCGGGGGGAATTGATTCTCTTCCCCCCAACGTCACCCCTGAATCGGCTTGGCTTAAACTTGCTAATTCCTCTCCTTACGAAAGGGGCTCCCAAAAGTCCTCTCATATTGTGGATCACACACTCAAAATGATCCACAAATTTAGTTGTCATGCCATTCAGGGAAAAAAGGAGAGTGACAAAGTTAGTGACCTAGACATTACTATCCTTTGGTGCGTCATGAACCGCAAAAAAAGTGAATGTTGCCCGCATTGTGTATCGTGCCATGGACACAATCCAACATAGTAATCGATGCACTTTGGCTTTCGGTCACGTTGTCTCTAGGTTAGCCACCCATTTCGGTTTTCACAATGACTTGCAAAGTTATGAGCAACTTCCACTCTTAATCTTTGATGAAATATATTTGAACACAGTTGCTCGTTCTGCAGTTGTCTCTCCAGGTACCACTGATACTGCTATGCCAGATGCCGGTCCCAGTGCCCCCACTGTTGACCCCGCCCCTAATTCTGATGACCCCGACATCCGTCGAAGATTGGACGGGCTTGAGCGTATTGCCAACCAACATACCGAGGCATTGGCCCGCTTGGAGCGGCTTCACCTGCAAACGCAGGCTGACAATGACCGTTACAATGCTCGCTTCGACAACTTCATGACACATTACGCCAACGAGCGTAATTGGCACCTTCCCGATTGAGTTGGTATTTCCTCTCTTTTACTTTTTCTTTACTACTGTTTTACGCCTTTTGGAATTCGGCTTAAACTTAGTAGGGAGGGGGGATAAAAGATAGGAAATGGAGCAAACATGTCTGTATTTATGTGTTAGTTGTGTGTTTAGTGTCGTATTTGTTGTTTTTAATTACATAGGTTGTGTGTTTATTACTTGTATCCTTTTTGTGCAATTGTTACTTTTTGTGTTGGCAACACTACCCAAACCCTATAACTCAAGCATGTTCAAAAGCATCAATTATGTCTCGAAACAAACTTTAAAACCAAGTTTCGAATAGCCTTAACTTGTGATAGGATAAACCTTCAATTGACAATTCTAAAATTCTGAAATTAAATCATCGAGTCATTAATAAAAACTTGAATAGCTCTTTTTGAACTTATACTCATTATTAGACATTCACCTATAGTTGAAACACTTGAACTTGTAGCACAAAACTCACCCACGGAGAGATATTTTGAGCCACGAGCACATTAAATAGCTCGATTACTTTTCTTTGATGTGAGATCCACACTTGTTTTTAACTATAGGGCTTGCATCAAATACTAACCGAAACCACACGCACCGAATTAGGAATTTGATATGATTAAGGCCTTCTTTCATTTCGCCACCATATAAAACCATTAACCTACCCAAAGTCAACTTCCCTTGTTCACCCCGTTGAGCTTTACCCTTCTTTCGCCACCACATTACAAACCAATACCATCACTCTCCAACCAAAATTCCCGGAATCTTTTGAGTTTCTAACCAACTCCTTAAGGGTACCATGAATCCAAAAATAAAAAGAGCACCCAAGCAAAACATATTCATTCTTTAGCTCATACACATCAAACCCCCCCCCCCCCCCCCAATGTAACGTTCATATGCCACAAACTCCAAGTTTATACGTGTTAGAAAAAGGGGGAGAAAAAGAAAATAGTTAAAAAAAAAAAAATTGAATAAATATACTCAAGCACCCATGCACACCTCAATATATTAGAAACTCAACAAGATTCTTAAAACCACATTTCCATCACAATCACACTCGTCCTAAACCCTCATTACAACCCTTAATAAGTCCTTTTGATCAAATCCTAGTAAGGAAGCATAGTGGTAGAGGTTGGATGACCATGCAAGCCCACGGTAGTTATTACTTGTGTCGGGAAGTTGAGAGAAAACACCTTACCCTAAACACTTGAGCGTAAAGAGCGAATCCCTTGTGAGGTGTTTAACGAGTTCATTATGTATCGACTATTGGAAGAATGTCTCACTAATGGCCAAAGCATAAATTCAAAAATCTTTGAGTTTTTTAAGATGTTTATCATGATTCGGATGGTTTGAAATTAGGATCTTCCATGTTGTTGATTGAAATAAATCATGTCTCTTTGTTAACCTATTTGAATGATTGGTCTTCTAGCTTTGTTTTCGGATTTAATTTGCTTGAGGACAAGCAAAAGCTTAAAGTTTGGGGATGTTGTTGCCGCCCGTTTGCATAGTAAAATCGAGTCATAATTTAGTCCATTTTGTTGTTTTTGTTATCACTTTGGTGTCATTTTGTGTTAATTTCACTTTATTTCGTAATTTCACGCACCGTCACGTAATTTTAATTTAATTCACGAGTTTTCAATTAATTTCTTACACCCTCACACACCCTCATGAGATTGACAATTTACCCAAGTAAGTTACAGGGCAAGAACGAGGGAACGTGACAAGAAAAGGCAACAAAATGGTGGTTTTTGGTCAGTCAGGGCCAAACGCAACAGATTCACGAAACAAGCGTTGCAATAGGCTGAGGAAGGGAGCTGTGCCCTGCTCGAAGGCATGTCTCGGCGAGACACACCTATGTCTCGGCGAGACCTCCTGAAATTGGCCTAAAAATGCCAATTTCAGGGGCAGGTCTCGGCGAGACCTGCCACAGCCCGCAACTTGCACCGGGCGGCTCCTCCTTTCAATGCAAGCCCATATCCTTCAGCCATTTGATTTCTCAAGGCCATTAAATGCATTATTTCAGTAATTTGGAGGCTTTCAATCATCAAAATCAGAATCATACCTTGATTGGAGCAAGATTTGGCCTATAAATAGAAGAGATTTGAAGAAGAAAGTTACACCTTTTGCATCCTTAAGCTTAGAAACTCCATTGTTGTTGTAGCCAAGCTTTGGGCATTTGTCATTTCTTTTGTTTTAGTTACTTTTTGTAGTTCTTAAGTACAATTTCTTATTTCAAAGTCATTTCCTTTTAGTTTTGTAAGTTGATTTCACATTTTAATCAAAGTTTGTTCATCTTTCATTTCTTTATCTTCTACTTTCAATGAGTTTCACTTCATTTCACTTTATTTCAAGTTTTGTTTCCCCAATGACCATGAACTAATTCTTCCCTACTAGGGATGAGAGGAATCTTTATAATGTTTTGAGTCAAGTTAGAAGTCAATTAGATAAACACCCGAAAGGAATTCGATTTCAAAGAACTAAGAACGTAAACTTAATCCACATTTCAGTTAATCGCTTTTTACTCACCATAGTAACAAGAGGTTAACGGAAAACTACATTCTTAGACTCGATAGCAAGTCGATGTGGTTTTTAGCATTACATTGCTAGGATTTCTCATTGAGCTTAACGCTTTCTTGTCGTATTTAAGTAACCATTGGCCCGGTTAAGTGAATAGGAGTGAAGAAATAGAACGAGGTGGTCTAAGGTCTTAGCACCGAGTTTCTTTTAGAAATCACCATATTTAAAATCACGAACTTCTCCTCGCTTTCTTATTTCAATTGATTTCATTGGCTCAAACTTGGGAAGTGAACCCGATTCCCTAGTGTTTTACCCCATTGCTTTAACAACAAAAGTTTTTTTTTCGTAGCTATAAACAACTCAACCTTCTTTATTTCAATCGTTTAGACTTCATAAACTTGTGGATAGGTAATGATTGTGCGGAATCCCTGTGGGATCGATCTTTATACATGAGTATATTGTATTACTTGGTACGATAGAGTGCACTTGCTCTTAAAAAGCACGTATACGTTTTATACGCATCACTGACCAACCTCAGGTTACACCTAAGTCAGCAGAGAAAAGGAAAGGGCAAGCTGAACCCAAAGAAGAAGATGAAGAATCCCCAGAACAACCTCTAAAGAAGAAATGTAGAAATTCTGGGTTGAAAATAGTTGAAGCTGATCCCATTGATTGGGTTGTGACACACAAATCTCACTGCACTCAGAACATTGGGATTGATCTTGAGAAAACTCCAGTTGAGCAAGCTGATGAAGGAGAAGAACAAAGACAGGTTGACACTCAGCTTAATGCTGAAGAAAAAGATCATGCTGAGCCGGATAATGTTGAGCAACATCAGGAGGCACATGTTGAACAAGAAGAAGAAGATCATCAAAGAGAGGATCTGAATGATGAAGCCGAGGTTGAGGATGTAAATATTCACACTGACCCTTCACCTCCAAAACCTAAGTCCCTCAAAAGACTGAAAAAGAAAGCTGTCAAGACTCCTCTTATTGATCTCTTGGCTGAGTCTCCATCTTTGGAGCAAATTACGAATCCCTCCAATATCCAGTTCGAGTATTTTTCCCACCATGTTGAGTCTCCTCCCAAGGAACCTGAGCAAAATCAAGCCTTTGTTACTCGCACTGAGGAACATGCCAAGACTCCACCGAATCCAAATCCTGCCGAGCAAGAGCCCGAAGATCAAGCCACTCAACATGGGGAGAAAACTATGGATCCACCTGTTCAAACTCATGAAGAACCAAATACTCAAGCAACTAAGAAGCAAACTCCACCACCATCCAGCTCCACCTCCATTCCTGCGTCTGAGCCAACTTCCACTGAGCAACATGCATATCTTTATGCAACTCAGTCTGGCCGACGAATCATAGAAACGGCTCAATCCATTCTCCAGGAGTTCACCACTTCTGATGCTGCTAGGTCTGCTCATCCTGAGTCAACAAATATCTCTGCCCTCACTCAACTTCTTACTGAAATTAAGGGACTCAAGGATCTTATCAGTGTTGTGACCACCGTCCAATCACAGCAACCTAAGCAAGATCACATTGCCAAACTGACTGAGCTATTCCTTCTGATGATAAACCACATGAACTCCCTTGAAGGTAAAATCAACAATCTCTCTACACCTACTCCAGGATATGCAACTTCGGCTGAGTTGGATCACCACTTTGCCAAACTGAGAACAGAACTGCCCAACCTTGGGACAACGGTTGCTCCTGAGTATGCCACATCTGCTGAGTTGCAGGGATGCTTTGCCAAGCTAACTGCTGATCTCACTTGTACACGTGAGCTCGTTTCCTCCACTTCTCAATGTACAATTGATCAACTCAGAGAAGCCGTAAGTCTTCTAAATGTCAACAAAGCTCAGATGGACGTTGATCCCAGCACCAATGATAAACTTTCACAAGGTGTTCTGCAGGCCATTCGCTATGACAATGCTCAACGCATCTTCTATGACTCTGCCCTATTGAAGATGTATCATCAATCCTTTGCTCAGATTACCAGCTCCCTTACTTGGCTTAGTAAGTCCCATGAGTGTATTATCAACCTGATCACTGGGTCCATCCCAGTTCCTCGAAATGTTCGAGATGATTGGGTTCCTGTGATAGATGGCTTGAGTGAAAGCACAAAGAGATTACAACGCTATTCCAATGTTCTATCCTCTGATGCACGGAATGACACCTTTGTCTATAAACCTGATGCTGGCAAAACGGGGGAGAGAACTCAAGCTGGAACTCAACAAAAGACAGGTGCATCAGGAAGCAAAGAGAAAGGAAAGGGTAAGGCTGTAGAGTGAGAAAGGAAAAGGTAAGGCTTAAGAAGAGAGACTAAGAAGAGAGACTACTGAAACTTTTTTATGATTCTATTTTGTGTGGGCACAAGCATTTTGCATTTGTATGTTTTATTATAAGTTTCAAATGAACTGTGTTTTTTATTCTGTTCAAATGCCATGCTTATCAATGCACATTAACATAAGCAAATTGAACAAACAAATACTCAGTATACATAATAACGAGTAAATCAAACTGAGTATTCAAGCATTTCTGAAAGCTGACCTAGACTCAAAATAAATTAGAACTGAAGCTAGTCAGTACACACATCCTTAGTTTGTCTCAAAATAAAATCTTGGAAGGTTTAAGAGGTAAATTAACAGATGCAACCCTTACGGGGGAGAAATTTCAGAAACATGAAAAATAAATCAATCATGGGGAATTTCAAAACTGAGTTCCATAATTATGCATTTTGCCAACATCAAAATGGGGGAGTTTGTTGAAACACCTTTCCACAAGATTTTGATTTGACAAAATCATCCATGATTCAGAGACAATTAAATTTAAGTGCTTTATTTTAATTGTACTAATCTGTTTGTTCAATGTTGAGTATGAATATAAATAAAGATAAATATAAAAAGAAAGACAGGAAGAAGTCAGCATGAAATGAACAAAACAAGCTAAGTGGAATGAAGGTCAGCATAGAAGCCTAAAGTATCAAGCTGAGTGGAATCAATCTTAGCATCAAGAGACTAAGACATAAAAGTCCAACAAAGAGAATCGAAATGCAACTCAGCATAAGAAACAACAACAACAAGTATCTTACGAAGCTGAGCTGACTAAAAACATACTTAGCCTAAGAATTGCCAAAGATAATGATTTACGCAATAAAAGCTGAGTGATTCTTCAGGACAACATGAAAAAGTCGTTTGCTAAAAGACAATGATTACCGCCCTTCTGAACCAATAATTGAATCCTTAGAAATACGCAGAAGACACATTCCGAGATGTATGGGTCAATGGATTATTGGTAAAGGACGACTGGCACAAAAAGACAAGCCAGACGCAAGAAGACAAGCCTGACGTCTGAAGGAATGCAGAGAAAGGGAATGGCCGGAACAGTCTGAAGCTGACCAGAATCTGTCCCTAAAAGAGCCGTTTTAACATCAACGGCTAAATCATTTCAAAATGATCCATCACAGATTTTCCTATATAAGGACAATCAAACTTCTTGGATCGTTGCCGAACTACAAAAAGAAAAATACAAGAGAGAAAAGATACAAAAGCACTTAGATACAAAAAGAGATCTTACACCTATCTTCTATTCCTTGTGTAAATGCTAGAGTGATTACTTGTAATCTTCTAAAGTGTTCTTTATTTGAAAAGAAACAAGTGTTTATCAATTGTAAAATTAAGAGTGGTGTGCTGAGTGTTTGGCTGTAAACATTCAGTGGTAGAGAAATCTAGGTGCTGGGCTGTAGCACTTAGTAGGAGTTGAGTAGACGAATAGAGGAAAGTACTCTTGCATATTCAACTGCCTTGTAATTGGTTTGTGCTCTACCTTTACAGAGCTCAGTATTGGATTCTAAAAGCCCAGAGGACTCTAGGGACTGGACGTAGGCAGAGAGGCCGAACCAGGATAAGTGATACTGAGTAATCTCTAAACTCTCTCTCAATATATATATGTGCATGTGTTGTGTGTGAAGTTTACTCAACATATAAAATTGTTTAAAGTTGACCCTGAGTAATTTCAAGTGCTGAGTTAGAAGTTGACCTCCAAGAGTGTCAATATCTAACTTACAAATAAAATAGCCTTAGTCAATATCCGGCCAAAGCTATCTTATTGCATATCTGGCCAAGCTGACCAAAAGCTGAGTTGACAAACTTGCAAAATAATTAAGTCAGCATATCAATTAAACGAAAAAAAGTTATATTAGTTCCTAACCCCCCCCCCCCCCCCTTGGAACTAATCACATGGGACCAACAGTAATTAGGGACAAGGTAATTCGACCGGATAAACCATGCAACCCCTCCCCAGTCCCCATCGTCCACGATGTCGATCTTGCACCAAGGCATGGCGTGAGGTTTCACGAGATGCCATCCCTATTGCGATAACATACACCAGAATAAGGGATGACTTGACAAATGCCTTACCGGACAACACCGATACTACTGCCTGCCTCACAGTAAACCCCTATCACTGATATGGTCCTGGTTAATAACACCTTTAATGATGAAATACTTGCGGTCCCATTAAGCATCCAAATACCAGATGACACATTTGTTTTGAGACTCAAATCTGATTTACCCTAACATCAGGACACTATTTTGGAATCTGGCAGACCCTCCTCCTGAGGCAGCATGCCAGACTGTATATAGCAGAAAAAAGAAAAATTCTTCGACCACTAAAAACTTCCTTTTACTCTCTCTAAGCGAGAAAGCAGACCCCCCCCCCCTCAAATTTTTCCCACGAAGGTTCTTCATTGAAACTGTCGCGGTATTAGAAATGCTGATACTCATAGATACTTGTTCTTTCTTTGTTCATGACTTTAACCTGACTTAGTCTGTATTGTTGAAGCTAAGGTGTGTTTCTCTTCTATTTTACCGCCTTTTTAGCGGTTCATTGTATATAATTCTATTGAATTGCTCTCAATTTGGATACTTGCATATACGTCATTTACAACTTACTCTAGACTACATACTCGGGATCAATATATCTCACTTTGATAACTCATGAAAAATCTTCTGGTCGAAGCACTTCCCTGTGAGGTGCCATTGGGATCTACGGGGGACACTCTGATGCTAAAGTCAATAATAATTCAGAGAATAAACTGTAAGCACTATAGTAAGGAATCAGTAAGTGTACCTTGAATATCTCGGAGTGAGGGGTATTTATATTAGATTTCATAACCATCTAGATGGTACTTTAAACATTCTTGCATTTAATGCCTTTGAATGTATTTATTATACATTCCTTATGTTCGACCGTTAAGACCTTTAATGAACTGTTAAACGCCACTGATCATAAAGATTTTCTAAGGAAATGGCTCAATGCTAATATGGGTGTATTTGTCCCTTTCTTACGTTGTACCTTTGACTTGGTGGATACGACCATGCAGATATATTTTATGCCAATAGATCCTTTTACTTATGAACTTTCATGGCTTTACCCTGGGGATAATATTCAGATGTATTAGAAGCCTCCTCCCCCCCCCCCAAAGTATCAATTAAGTCTTTTAGGGCTTTTTGTCTTCTGCTCATGCTTTCACATTCATTGCTTCTGATGGGTGTTGAAACACCTTTCCACAAGATTTTGATTTGACAAAATCATCCATGATTAAGAGGCAATTAAATTTAAATGCTTTGATTTAATTGTACTAATGTGTTTGTTCAATATTGAGTGCAAAAATATATATAAAGTTAAACAGGACAAAAGTCGGCATAAGCCAAGCTGAGTTGAATGGAACTCAGCATGAAAGAATAGAAGCTGAGTGGAGTAAAACTTAGCATCAGAAGCTTCCTTCAAAGTTGCCAGAACGAAGCTGACTAAATTAGAAGACTCCTTCAGAATTATACAAACAGAATGAAGCTGACTAAGAAGGAACTCAGCATAGAAGTTGAACATTCGAAGATAACGAATGAAGCTGAGTGACAGTCAGGACAGCATGAAGGATCCGTTCACTAAAGGACAAAGTCTGCCAATCTTCTGCACCAATAATTGAAACCTCGAAAATACACAGAAGACTAATTCCAAGAAACATGGATCTATGGATTATTGGTAAAAGACAACTGGCACAAAAAGACAAGTCTGATGCAAGAAGACAAAACCTGACGCCTGAAGAAAACAGAGGAAGGGAATGGCGGAACAGTCTGAAGCTGACCAGAAGATGTTCCCTAAAAGAGCCGTTTTGGACACAACGGCTAAACCAATTCAAAATGATCCAGGATGAGATTTCCATCTATAAAAGTACAATCAAGAACCTTGGATCATTTGCCGAAGTATCAAAAGAAAAATACAAGAGAGAAAATCTTGAAAGCACTCAAATACAAAAGATCTTACACCAACTTTTCTATTCTCTGTGTAAATGCTAGATTGATTGTTTTGTAATCATCTAAGGTGTTCTTTATTTGAAAAAGAACAAGTGTGTGATCAATAGGAATATTGAGAGTGTTGAGCTGAGTACTTGGTTGTAAGTATTCAGTGGTAGAAAAATCTAAGTGCTGGGTTGTAGTACTTAGTAGGAGCTGAGTAGACGAATAGAGGACGTACTCTTGCATACTCACTGCCTTGTAAAGGGTTTGTGCTCTACCTTGAAAGAGCTCAGTATTGGATTGAAAATCCCAGGAGGAACTGGGGACTGGACGTAGGCAGAGAGGCCGAACCAGGATAAGTCGTGCTGAGTAACTTCTAAACTCTTTCTCTCAATATATATATATATATATATATATATATATATATATATATATATATATATATATATATATATATGTGCATGTGTTGCTTGTTGTATTTACTCAGCTTATAAATTGTTAAAACTGAAACTGAGTAAATCGGAGTGCTAAGTTGGAAGCTGACCTTTCAAATGTCAATTCCCAACTCTCAAGTCAAGCAGTCTTAGTCAGCATAGAACTAAAACTGTCTGACTAATCAATCGGCTGTGCTGACCAACACGCTGAGTTATCAAACTCTTAAAATAACATTAAGTCAGCATAATTAAAAGCGAAAAAGTTACATTAGTTCCTATCCCCCCCCCCCTTGGAACTAATTACTAGCGACCAACAAGTGGTATCAGAGCCAAAAGCTCACTACTCAAAGATCTAACAATCTTGAGCTGATCCCGATAAATGGCTGAAAACAGCACTCGTTTCCTTCCAGGGAACCAAACAACACAGATACTCCCTGAGGGATTATCAATTAGTCGGCCTCCCCTATTCTTTGGATCTAATTATACATTCTGGAAGAATAGGATGAAGAACTTTATTCAAGCCACAAACATGAGTGCATGGCTTGCAATAGTTCAAGGTCCACATATACCTTACAAAACTGTTGATAATGAGAAAGTTATCAAGAGTGAAACTGAGTGGACAGAGGATGACCTCAGAAAATTACAAAATAATGCTTCGGGTATCAATATGCTTCACTGTGCTCTAGATGCTGAAGAATACAATAAGATTTCAGGTTGTGAGTCAGCATAGGAGATCTGGAAGAAGCTGAAAGTAACTTATGAAGGCACCAGCAAGGTCAAGGAATCCAAAGTGAACCAACACATGCGATTGTATGAGCTGTTCGAGATGACTAACAATGAGGACATCTCAGCAATGAATGCCAGGTTCACCAACATAATAAATGAGCTTAAAAGACTCGGTAAGAATTTCACTGAAGAAGAACAAGTGAAGAAGATCTTACGAAGTCTTCCCAAAAGCTGGCAAGCTAAGAAGACAGTTGTAGAGGAAGCTCAGGACCTGACCACATACAAATATGACGAGCTGATCGGTTCCCTGCTGACCCATGAAATTTCCATGAAAAACTTTGAAGCTAAAGAGAAATCTGAGGACAAGAAACAGAAATCAATTGTGATGAAAGCTGACTCCACAGAAGCTGAGTCAACTGATGATGAGGAAATGGCTATGTTTACTAGAAAAATGAAAAAGCTGTTCAAAAGAAATGAAAGAAATAGTAAGCGGCCATACAAGAGAGGAGACAGATACAAAGCTGAGTCCGGTGACACCAGATACAAAAAGGACAGCTCCAAGCCTGTCACATGTTATGAGTGCCATCAAACTGGGCATATTAAGTCAAGCTGTCCAAATCTGAAGAAAGATAAGAATGGAAGCAAAAAGGCAATGGTGGCCACGTGGAGTGACAGTGATGAGTCAACATCATCTGAAGCTGATCAAAATGAAACAGCCAACATATGTTTCATGGCAGACGATGGAGCTGACCAATCTCAATCTGAGCAAGCTGACCTCTCTGGAGATTCTGAGCAGGAGGAAAACAACAATGAGGTAACATCCTTACTTTTGCTTAGAAACGAAATGGTAAATGCCCTGAGTGACCTATATGCACTAACTAAGAAGTGTAACAAAAAGATTAAGGCACTCAGCAGGCGATGTGACGAGATTGAAGAGGTCAAATTGAGTGACCTCCGATATCTCCTCCAGGACAACTCAGATTTACATACCAACATGCAAATCTTACATAAGTTTGTCACGGAGGTTCAAACTAAGTCAAAGAAACTTAGAAAGGATGTCACAACCTTGCAGAGTCAAGTGAAAGGCTCAAGTAGAAATAAACCCCATGCTGAGTACACAAGTACTAGTCAGCATAAGCAATTCACTCAATGTGAGTGTTGTGGAAAAAGGGGGCACACAAAAGATGTGTGTTGGCATAATAAGCGGATTGTCCAATGCGACTTCTGCGGAAGAAAAGGGCATTCCACAAAAGTATGCTGGCACGCCCAACACAACAATGCTGACCATACTCAGTATAACCCCCAAAGGGTAAAATTTTGTGACTTCTGTGGTAAGCCAGACCACACCATAAAAGTATGTCGTCACAAGTTAAAATATGACTTTGCACCTATTTACACTAACAAGAAAGGACCCAAAAGGAATTGGGTACCTAAAAACGAATAGTTTAAAATGCAGGTCAGCTTGACATGCGTGGAGAAATCAAAACTTTGGTATATAGACAGCGCATGCTCAAGACACATGACAGGTGATGAAACTCAGTTCATCACACTAGAGCTTAAACGAGGAGGTAGTGTAAGCTTTGGAGACAACAAGAAGGGCAAGATAGTTGGCTCAGGAACTATTGGAGGTAACCCTAAAATTGAGCCAGTCTCCTTAGTTAAAGGTCTCAAATATAATCTTCTAAGCGTAGCTCAGCTTTGCAAGAGTGGAAGAAAGGTTATATTTGATGATACTAAGTGTCAAATACTCGAGGGAAAAACAAATGATTTGATTTTAACAGCCCCTCGTGTAGAAAATGTTTACATGTTGAGTTTGGAAAAACAATTTTCAAAAAGTATATGCTTGGTATCTAAAGAGGACAACTCCTGGCTATGGCATAGGAGACTTGGGCATGTCAGCATGGACCTCCTTGCCAAACTAGCTAGAAAGCAATTAGTTGAGGGATTACCTAAATTAAAGTATGAAAAAGATCAACTTTGTAATGCTTGTCAGCAAGGTAAACAAACCAAAAAGTCCTTTCATAGCAAAAATGTTGTCTCAACCAAAAGACCATTGGAATTACTACATTTGGATCTTTTCGGACCTATCCAGCCACTCAGCATGGGAGGTAAGAAATTTTCCTTAGTTATTGTAGATGATTTCTCTAGGTATACTTGGATCATCTTGCTGAGTAGCAAAGATGAAACATTTGAGATGTTTACTACATTAATCAAAAAGCTTGAAAATGACAAAGACCTAAGAGTAGCTCACATTAGAAGTGATAATGGTGGAGAATTCAAAAACCAAATGTTTGATGAATTCTGTGAAACCAATGGTATTGACCATAATTTCTCTGCCCCTAGAACTCCTCAACAGAATGGAGTTGTTGAAAGGAAGAATAGGACAATAGTATAAATTGCTAGGACAATGCTGAGTGAAAATAGGCTTCCAAAGTATTTTTGGGGAGAAGCTGTCAATACAGCATGTTACATATTGAATAGGGCCTTGGAAAGACCTATATTAAAGAAAACCCCCTATGAACTTTGGAAAGGACGAAAGCCCAATATTGGATACTTTCGTGCCTTTGGGTGTAAGTGTTTTATACTCAACACTAAGGATAATCTGGCAAAGTTTGATGCCAAAGCTGACGAAGCGATCTTTTTGGGATACTCAACAAACAGTAAAGCATATAGAATTTATAATAAAAGGACTCAGGTAGTAGAAGAGTCAGTCCATGTAGATTTCGATGAAACTGACCCTGCAGGAAGAACAACTCAACATACAAAGGAAGAACCCAACTCAGCTTCTGCTGACCAGAATGGACATGCTGAGTCATCAGCACAAGAACTGACCAAAGGTAAAATCGAAACTGAAATTACCTTTGCTGACCAACTTGTCCCTGCAGAGATTGTAGAAACACATGTTCCAAACAACTCAACATTACCCAAGGAGATAAAAATTCCAAGAGGACATTCAGAAAAGTCCATCCTTGATGATGCAAACAACAAAGTAATGACTAGAGACCAGCTTAGGAAGTTTCTTAGCAACGTTGCTTTCGTATCAATTTATGAACCAAAGAACTTTGATGATGCTGAGCATGATGAGTATTGGATCAATGCTATGCAAGAAGAGCTTGACCAATTCACAAGAAATGAGGTATGGGATTTAGTACCTAAACCTAGGAATCAAAAATCCATAGGAACTAAGTGGGTTTTTAGAAACAAACTAGATGAGCATGGAAATGTAATCAGGAACAAAGCTCGACTTGTAGCCCAAGGCTATAGTCAGCAAGAGGGCATTGATTATGGTGAAACTTTTGCACCAGTTGCTAGGTTAGAAGCTATACGTATATTGTGTGCATATGCTAGTTTCATGAATTTTAAATTGTATCAAATGGATGTTAAAAGTGCATTTCTTAATGGCTTTATAAACGAGGAGGTATATGTTAATCAACCTCCGGGTTTTGAAGATCCAAAATTTCCAAACCACGTTTATAAACTCAAGAAGGCCTTATATGGCCTGAAGCAAGCTCCAAGAGCTTGGTATGAAAGGTTGACCAACTTCCTGCTGACCAGGAATTATGTCAGAGGAAAAGCTGACACAACCTTGTTCATTAAGAAAAAGGGTAAACATACCTTACTTGCACAAATCTATGTAGATGACATAATATTTGGTGCTACTGACGAATCTTTGTGTCAAGAGTTTAGCAAACAGATGCAGACTGAGTTTGAAATGTCTATGATGGGAGAACTCAGCTTCTTCCTTGGACTTCAGATCAAGCAAGGTAAGAACGACATTTTCATTAGTCAGTCCAAGTACACCAAGGAGATGTTAAAGAAACTTGATATGGAAGATTGTAAGCCCATATCAACCCCTATGGGTACTGATAATGTCCTATGCAAAGATAAGAAAAGTAAGTCAATAGATAGTAAACTTTATCGAGGTATGATAGGCTCCTTACTTTATCTCACTGCTAGTAGACCTGATATACAGTACTCAGTATGTTATTTTGCAAGATATCAAGCTGACCCAAGGGAATCTCACTTAATTGCTGTAAAAAGAATTTTTAGATATTTGCAGAGATCAGTTGATGCAGGTTTGTGGTATCCAGCCTCAAATGACTTCACACTCATAGGATACACGGATGCTGACTATGGACGGGATAAGCTAGAACGTAAGAGTACTTCAGGAGGATGCCATTTCCTTAGAAGCTGTCTAGTATCCTGGTTCAGCAAGAAGCAGTCATCAGTTGCTCTGTCTACAACTGAAGCTGAGTACGTTGCTGCTGGAAGCTGTGTAGCTCAAGTCCTATGGATAAAGCAACAGCTTGAGGATTATGGAGTAAGAACTGAGACAATAGAGATCAAATATGACAACAAAAGTGCCATTGATCTATCCAAGAATCCTATTCAACACAGCAGGATGAAGTATGTCAGCATAAGGCATCACTTCATCAGAGATCACGTACTAAAGGGTGAGATCAAACTGACCTATGTGCCAACAAATGAACAGCTTGCAGATATCTTCACCAAGCCCTTGGCTCGTGAGCAATTTAACATACTAAGGGAAGCTATCGGTATGTCTAATCCTCTTCAATAATTCTAAGTATTTGAATAAATGTTGAGTGATTGTCATGCTGACTGATATCAATCCAGTAACTACTGCACATTGAGCTTAATAGTCTATGCTGAGTAGATACAAATGTTGAGTAAATATTCTGTGCTGAGTAGATAGACATATTGAGTAATTTCCTTATGCTGAGTAGATGTACATGTTGTGTGATTAACGTATGTTGAGTTACTAAGAGATAGGAAATCCATCTATAAAATACTCAGTATCATAAACGACTCATATTCCGGCAAACTGAGTAAAAGCCCACTTGCACCGATAAACAATGACACGTGTAACAAATCATACCTAGAAAAACGCAAGTAATAATGAATACCCATGCGCCGAACCTGTCATAAATGGCAGAATCTTTGTCGATTAAAGTCCCAAGATGAAAACGGCTAGTTCATTAATGACTCAAAACTCTATAAGTAGTGGAAGAATCCCCACTCATTACTCTTTACGCTTACGATCTTCTGTAATCGAACCCTTCTCTCTCCCTAAATCTCAAAACCTTCATCTATAACAATGGCTTCCGGCAAAAACGAAATCCCTAACGTCACCACTCAGCTTGGCCAAACATCTGGCAAACCCACTCAAGCTGACCCCGCCGGCTCATCTAAACCAGTAGAAAGGAACATGATCAAGGTCCATAAAAAGGTCAACAACTTGGAGGTTCTGAAGTGCAGATGGTTTTCTCCAGGATTCGTCACTTCTGAGAAACCGTTCTGTGACTGGATCGAGAATAACAAATGGACCGGTCTCTTCTCACTCGCCGGAAAAACATACCCTAGACTGGTCAGAGAGTTCTATTCCAACATGTTTGTTGATGAAGAAGATGATGACTATTTGGAGACTACTGTTAAAGGTCAGAAAATCACAATAACCCCTGCCTATCTAGCTACTTTGCTAGATTTACCAGACGAAGGAATAGAATTTAGGACAACAAAAGAGAAGGTACCAAAGGAGAAGCTTGACAAGATCAAGGGGTTTTGTAAACCCAAGAACCATAAAGGTGAAATACCCAGCACGTGTATGGGGCAAGACCAGAAGATGGCACACTACATACTGACCAACTTCATATTCCCCAAACTCAACTCAGCCTCATCCGCCTCCAACTTTGAGCAGTGCTTCATATGGCACATGCTGACCTACACTCCTCTCAACCTTCCAGTCTTTCTAGTTGGAGCTCTTCAACGAGGAGGTAAGAAACTTCGATTGGGCTCTCTAATCACAAAAATCCTAGAGGACAAGCAGATTGAGACCGTGAATGAAACAGATAGTTTGGGAAGCCAAATCACTACAGCTCTGCTGGTTGGATTATTATACAATCAACCATTAAAAGGATATGAAGAAGTTGAAGATGTTGAGGAAAATGATGAAGCTGAACAGGAAGAGGTGCCTGAAAATGAGCCTGAGAAAGAAGTGGAGGCTCCTGCTGAGTCCCCTAAGGACAAGAAGAAGAGAAAAGCACCGGCAACATGCGCAAAAGATATTGACTCAGTGCCCAGGAAGAAGCGGGCTATGAGCAGAGCTAAGAATGTTGATACTGACCAAGCTAAGGAGAAAGCTGAGTTGGCCGAGAAAAGAAAGAGGCCAGAAGAGCCTGAGGATGAAGAAGCGGGAACTCCGGAATCCCCTTTGATGAAAAAGAAGAAGGTTAATACCTTAAAGACAGTTGAAGCTGACCCCCTAGATTGGGTTGTATCTTCCAAAGGTCATGAAACTGACCTAGAAAAGGAAACTGAGAAAGAAACTGAGCAAAGAGCTGAGAAAGCAAATGTTGAAAAAAAAGGGAAGCTGAGAAAGAAACTCATGTTGAGGAAAACGTCCATACTGAGCAGGAAGAACATGCTGATGTTGAGCAAAGAGTTGAGGAAGAAGAAAATGTTGATGTTGAGGATCATGTTGAGCAACATAAGCATCCAAGTATGGTAGAAGAGACAGTTGATACTGATGAGGAGAACATTGATGCTGACCCTTCTCCTCCCAAGGAACAAAGGTTCAATCGACTTAAGAAGAAAGCCCATAAAACTCAAGTTATTGATCTTCTTGCAGACTCTCCTCCTCAAGATATTGATGCTGAAATGTCCAAAATTCAGTTCAAATATTTCTCTCATGATGCTGAGCCTGAGTCTCCTCAAACGGATCTTATGCAAAACCAAGCCTCTGTTACTCATATTGAGGAACAAGCCAAGACTCCGGAGAATCCAAAGCATACTCAAGATGAAACAAATCCTGCGTCAACTTCACCCACTCAGGATGAGCAGGTCAACATGATTAACCAAACTCCACCTCCAACTCAGCAAGTTGACAACTCAGCTCCTGAAGCTAATCTGCATCAAAGTCCAGTCACCAATCAAGGTGATCAATCTGGCAAACAACCAACTCCTCCACCATCAAGCTCAATTCCAGCCTCTGAGACAAATGCTGCCCAATTCCAATACTTGAATGCTACTGAGTCAGGACGACGAATTATTGCCTCGGCTCAGTCCTTGCTTCAAGACTTGAACCCTTCTCAAGCTGATGCTACTAGATCGTCTCATGTTGAGTCCTCCCACCTATCTGGCATCACTCAACTTCTCAATAAACTAAGAGGACTCAAGGATCTGGTAAGCATTATAACAACTATTCAAACTCAGCAACCAAGCCAAGACCAAATAGCAAAGCTGACTGAATTGGTTCTCACAATAGTGAACCATCTGAACTCGCTTGAAGGCAAAATCCAACAACCATCAGAAGTTAATCCAGGGTATGCCACTTCCGCTGAACTTCAAGGATATTTTGCTAAGTTAACTGCAGAACTGACCAAATCAAGCGCACCTGGCAATGCTGAGTTTGCCACCTCTGCTGAACTTCAAGAATGCTTTACCAAGCTTAATGCTGAGCTGACCAGTACGCGTAACTTAGTATCTTCCTCCTCTCAGTGTACAATTGACCAACTGAGTGAAGCAGTCAGCCTACTCAACATCAACAAAGCACAAATGGATGTTGATCCAGTCTCCAACAGTCAACTCTTGAGCTTTTCCCAAGCAATTATGAAGGCAATGCGCATCAACAATGCCCAGCGCATGTTTTATGACTCTGCCTTGCTCAAGATGTACCACCAATCTTTTGGTCAGCTCACCAGCTCGCTCACCTGGCTTAGCAAATCTCATGAATGCCTTCTCAGCATGATTAGCAGTTCTCTTCGGGTTCCTCGCCATGTCCAAGATGACAGTGTTCCTATAATTAATGGCTTGCGAGAAAGTACTAAGAGGCTCCAGCGTTACTCAACTCACCTCTCCTCTCATGCTCGCACTGACACATTCATTTATAAACCCGATGATGGCAAAACGGGGGATGTTGGTCCCTTGTAAGGTTGCAAAGATAGTTCCAAGGGGGGGGGGGGTTAGGAACTATTTTACCCTTTTGAAATAATTAGGGCAAACTTCTTTTTCTTAAGAAGAAAGTATATGACAGCGGCACTGAGCAATCAGCAAGACACTGGCTTAGTCAACTGGTGACTAGGTCAGTTTCCTTGCTTAAGTCAGGAAATAGCACTTAGAGTCTATTCCTGAACTAAGTCGTTTGCAGCGCACAACTCAGCTTGACCTCTTTTACTTGGTCAGTTTTAGTTTGTTTTAAGCAAGCAATGTATTAAGGAGTTAAGGGTTAGAAATACTTCACTCAGCGGAGTTATCCAGGTTCGGCTTCTTCTAAGCCTACGTCCTGTCCCCGGAACACGTTCCGAGATTTCCAATTCACTACTGAGCTCTTTAAAGGTAGAGACTCAAAAACCCTTTACAAATCAGAAGCTGAGTATAACAAGAGTACCTTCCTCTATACCTCTACTCACTTCTACTCTAATTCACTAAGTACTAAAACCGAGTACTCAGCTTCTCCTTTCTAATTCTAGAAATGATTAAGATTTGTCCTAAACAACAATTGCTAGAACACCTTAGATGATTGAGGATCAATCACTCTAGACTTTTACACAGATGTGAAAATTGTCGTGTAAGATTTGCTTTGCTTTTGGATGCAGAACTTTTGTATACGTTTGGTCAGCGTAACGGCTTTTGCTCAAAGTTCTGTATTGAATAATGATTCTGAATGCTCTATTTATAGAGAGCTGTGAGAGCTTCTGGTTATTTCGAATTTCGAAATAACCGTTGGAGGGAAACGGCTTCATGTCGTTTTCACTCAGTCTGTTCAGCAGTTCTCTTAGCCAATCAGATTCTAGCATCTTCTGTTCTTCGGTCAGTGTGGCAGTATGTTCCTCCAAATCTGGTAATGTCAAACAGACAGCTTCCTGCGTCTTCTGTTCTTTACCAAAAGAGGAAATACTTGGTCTAGAAGTTGCTTTGTGGTCAGCGACTGTCTTGTACGTTTTGTCGAGACAGCTCAGCAGCTTCTTACCGAAGTTATCTATGTGGATCTTCTGGATCCTTCATTGCTGAGCTGCGTTTCAATACTCAACGACAGCGTTTTGTAATACGCGGGCTGAGTGATCTTGGCCTTGTTTGACTTGGGCTTTGACTTTCATATAGGGCTTGGGCCTTATGATCTTTATGTCTTGTAACAATTATAAACTCAACATTGAACACACACATTAGTAACAATAAATCAAAGCATTTAAACTTAGTGTGTTATAGAATATTTAATTGTACTTAAATAATTTTGTCAAATCAAAATCATGTGGAAAGGTGTTTCAACAAACTCCCCCATTTTGATGTTGGCAAAACTATTCAGCAAGGAACTCAGCATTGAGCTCCCCCATGATAGTTGACCTATTTGACTAAGTAAACTCCCCCATCAAGGTTGAGCTACTGACTTAGTTTTATTCTAAACATTTTAAGGTTTAATTGAATAAGTCTAAGATCAGTTTTCAAGTATAGGTCAGCTTGTGGGATATATTCTATTTTACTCAGTTTTAGCGGAAGTGTAGTATAGTAAAAGAGCGCTGAGTAATTAATTTGTTCAATGGTTGATTTTAGACAAGTTCAATCATTAATTTTTACGCAGCATACATTCAGCAGGTATTTTACTCGTTTACTGAGTTCAATTTGTACTTAGAAGATGCATTCATAATACTTAGCATGAAAGGATAAATAACACAAGTTGAGTCGACAATGCATGCATGTATTGTATTAAATAACATAGGATAGTCAGCATACATAATACATGTTACAAGAAGGAAGAAATAAGCTAAGTGTAAACTTAGCTTCTGATTTAACTAAGTTTTTTTTTTCTTTTTTTTTTTTGTTTATCTATTTCTTCTTCTTTTGCTGACTACCTTCAGCTTGAGTTCTGCGCTGATCTTTCTTCTCCCCCGTTTTGCCAGCACCGGGTGGAGGCAACTTGAAGGAATCCAAAAGAACAGCTCTGGAGAGCTCAGCAGAGAAGGTCTTCAAACGATCAGCACTTTCGTCTATGCCATCAAAGATAGGAGCACCGTTGCTGAGGACCTCAGGACTAATACGGATATCAGCAGCACTGAGCATACTGAGTATATAAGCTTGTCCTTTTCCCAGCCATGTAATTATGTCTGTCAGCGCAGCAAAGGAGTTGTGGAAGGTTTTGAGAAGTGAAGTATCATAGTGCTAACGCTGAAGATTCGTGTGTCTAACATGGTCGAATATCTTCTGGGAATTGGTCAGTATTTGATCCTGTTTGAGCTGGTTGGTGTCCATTTCTTCCTTGTGGAGATTAAGTAGACGAACTGCCTCACTGAGTTGCTCCATTGAGCATTGAGATGTGTTTACAAGCTGTGCATTAGTCTTGTTTTGTTCAGTATGGAGCTGAGCAAACATCATCTTTAACTCAGAGGAAGTGGCGAGATTTGGGTTCGCAGCTGACAGGTTCTGGATCTGGGAAGATAAAGAAGTGAGACACTATATTATTGTCAGCTGGATCTCATCCAACTTAGCAATCGAATCCTGCCTAGCTTGCTGTGTTTGTGAAGATAGTAGAATACTCAGCAGGTCCTTGAGTTCCTTAACTTCATTGAGAAGTTGAGTTACTTGAGAAGGCTGAGTAGTTTCTATATGGGAAATGGCAGTAGCAGGAGGATTTGAAAGCTGAATATCTCTAATCAGAGCCTGCACTGAGTCAATGATTCTTTGACTGGACTCAGTAACATTGATTGTGGCCTGAGAGATGGCAGTTTGACCAGATAGAGAAGAGGTTGGTGGGTCAGGGACTGGGGTTATTGTTGGGTTCTGCGCAAGTGTTGATTGGATAGTTGTTGGGTTAGCAGGTTCAACCTCAGCGGAACAGTCAGGTTGGATGGGTTCAGAGCTGACTGGTGCTGTGTTTTCTTCGAGATTTTGCTCGGTTTGGATTGGCGGGTTTGTAGAGTTAAGTTGTTCGGCTTGTTCCTGAGTAGAAACAGAGGCTTGTTTTTCTGCTGCTTGTGAAGGTTGAGGAGATGGTGCAGAAGGAATTGGCTTCCGAAAGAAGGTCATATTGACCTTGGATGGATCATGCAATGGTGTGCTGACTGGTTGGTCTAAGATGCTGGCCTTTACCAGTCTTCTTCTGGTCTTTTGTACAGGAGGAGGGTCAGCTTAATTTACATCAGCTTGAGGTGGAGAGTCGTCTATATTCTGATCAGCAGTGTGCTAGTTAATTGGCTCGTGATGTTGTTCAACTCCATTAGCTGACTCAGTGTGAGCTTGGTCAGCTTGATCATGGTCACTAGTTGTCCTTTCAGAGTCAGCTTCCGTCTCTTGCTCCTGTGCATGTCCTTCATCCTCAGTGTCTTCATTCTCAAGCTCTTCCTCGAGCTGAGTGACGAAATGTTCGTCTAGGTCCACCTCATCTTCCTGTTGCTCAATTTCTTCAGCATGATGCTGAGCATAATGTGAGTCCGAAGTGACTACGAAGTCAAGTGGAAGGACGTTGATGGGTGAAAGAGTAGAAGTCTTCTGCTTCTTCTGAGGAGGATCAGTTGTATCCTCAGTTGCATGCTCATCTTGCCTGCTGTGCTTTTCAGCTGACTGAGTTTTGTCTTGGTTTGACTCAGTAGCTGATTTGGTCTTTTTGGACTTAGGCTCAGCTTCCTTAGATGGAGTACCGGTGGGCTTCCTTTTTCTTATGGCTGGGGCTTTAGTCCATTTTCCTTTTGCTGGAACAATCACCTCAGCAGGTAGCACTTCCTCAGATTGCTCCTCTGGCTGCTCAATAAATTTTCCTTTCTTCAAAGGTTGGTTGAATTTGAGAGCACGCAGTGATGCTGCTATGATCTCAGATCCTTTCACACAGGTTTCTCCTTGTAAGTCAGCCTTGTGGTCAACTAGAATCTTTGTGATCAGCGAGCCTAGCCTTAGATTGTTCGTGCTACGCAGGAATCCAGCTATTAGAAACACTGGCATGTTTATCGGTTTGTAGGTCAGCATGTGCAAGATAAAGCACATCTCGAAGTGGGAGGCTGAGCTGGTGCAGTTGACCTTCTGGTAGATCAGTTGGACCAGCAGGAAGTGGGCCATCTTCTGATGCTGACCCATGGACGAGCTGGATACTTCTCCAATGTACCCAGCAGGCTTACAGAAGGTTTCATCATAGTAGATGTCCTCCTAATCACCATTTCTTCTTAACTCAGCACCCTCAGTCTTGAGGCTGAGTAAGGATCCCAAATACGTTGGGTTGATGAAAATGGTCTTTCCCCTGACTTCAGTGACTAAGTAGTCATGGTCCTTTGCGTCAGCTTTGAGGTTATGGTAGAATTCCATAACCAGGTCAGGGTAGGTGGGGAATCGTAGGGAGAACAACTCAGTCCAGCCGTTGTTCTTTATCCAGTCACAGAACGGTTGTTCTGAGTCAATGAAGGTCTGAGATACCCAGCGAGAAGTTTCCACTTTCCATTCTCGGACATTCTCGAATACGCGAATGTACTGTCTAGGTTTAGCTGGTTTTCCCTGAGCTTGAGTGGCTTTTCCTCTTCCATGTCCAGTAGCTTTGGACGGAGAAGGCTGAGTGGAGGTTTTGTTTGTCTGTTCATCGGTGGTGGCCTTGGAACGACCGGCACCGGAGATGTTGAAAGAGGCTTGAGTCATTTTAGGAGTTCTTAAGTTCTTAAGTTCGTAAGGAAATTCTGAAGCTTTTGAAAGTTCAGTACGCGTAAAGAGAAGGTAGTGGGAAATACCCACTATTTATAGATTTTTTAATTAAGGTTTCCGTTTGAATTTAGGTCGGTTTTACCCTTGGGTTGTCCAATCGGCAGAAACCCTGACATTTATGACACTTTATGACATATTCGGCGCATGCGTTGTACAGGTGTCATTACGCGTGCGTTTGCATTGAATGCTAATGATTACCTTTACTCAGCATTTGTTGGTACAAACGTTTCATATTCTGAGTGGTCAGTTTTGTGCAACGGAAAACGTCCATACTGAGCAGGGAGAACATGCTGATGTTGAGCAAAGAGTTGAGGAAGAAGAAAATGTTGCTGTTGAGGATCATGTTGAGCAACATGAGCATCCAACTATGGTAGAAGAGACAGTTGATACTGATGAGGAGAACATTGATGCTGACCCTTCTCCTCCCAAGGAACAAAGGTTCAAGCGACTTAAGAAGAAAGCCCATAAAACTCAAGTTATTGATCTTCTTGCAGACTCTCCTCCTCAAGATATTGATGCTGAAATGTCCAAAATTCAGTTCAAATATTTCTCTCATGATGCTGAGCCTGAGTCTCCTCAAACAGATCTTATGCAAAACTAAGCCTCTGTTACTCATATTGAGGAACAAGCCAAGACTCCGGAGAATCCAAAGCATACTCAAGATGAAACAAATCCTGTGTCAACTTCACCCACTCAGGATGAGCAGGTCAACATGATTAACCAAACTCCACCTCCAACTCAGCAAGTTGACAACTCAGCTCCTGAAGCTAATCTGCATCAAAGTCCGGTCACCAATCAAGGTGATCAATCTGGCAAACAGCCAACTCCTCCACCATCAAGCTCAATTCCAGCCTCTGAGACAAATGCTGCCCAATTCCAATACTTGAATGCTACTGAGTCAGGACGACGAATTATTGCCTCGGCTCAGTCCTTGCTTCAAGACTTGAACCCTTCTCAAGCTGATGCTACTAGATCGTCTCATGTTGAGTCCTCCCACCTATCTGGCATCACTCAACTTCTCAATAAACTAAGAGGACTCAAGGATCTGGTAAGCATTATAACAACTGTTCAAACTCAGCAACCAAGCCAAGACCAAATAGCAAAGCTGACTGAATTGGTTCTCACAATGGTGAACCATCTGAACTCGCTTGAAGGCAAAATCCAACAACCATCAGAAGTTAATCCAGGGTATGCCACTTCCGCTGAACTTCAAGGATATTTTGCTAAGTTAACTGCAGAACTGACCAAATCAAGCGCACCTGGCAATGCTGAGTTTGCCACCTCTGCTGAACTTCAAGAATGCTTTACCAAGCTTAATGCTGAGCTGACCAGTACGCGTAACTTAGTATCTTCCTCCTCTCATTGTACAATTGACCAACTGAGTGAAGCAGTCAGCCTACTCAACATCAACAAAGCACAAATGGATGTTGATCCAGTCTCCAACAGTCAACTTTTGAGCTTTTCCCAAGCAATTATGAAGGCAATGCGCATCAACAATGCCCAGCGCATGTTTTATGACTCTGCCTTGCTCAAGATGTACCACCAATCTTTTGGTCAGCTCACCAGCTCGCTCACCTGGCTTAGCAAATCTCATGAATGCCTGCTCAGCATGATTAGCAGTTCTCTTCGGGTTCATCGCCATGTCCAAGATGACAGTGTTCCTATAATTGATGGCTTACGAGAAAGTACTAAGAGGCTCCAGCGTTACTCAACTCACCTCTCCTCTCATGCTCGCACCGACACATTCATTTATAAACCAGATGATGGTAAAATGGGGGATGTTGGTCCCTTGTAAGGTTGCAAAGATAGTTCCAAGGGGGGGGGGTTAGGAACTATTTTACCCTTTTGAAATAATTAGGGCAAACTTCTTTTTCTTAAGAAGAAAGTATATGACAGCGGCACTGAGCAATCAGCAAGACACTGGCTTAGTCAACTGGTGACTAGGTCAGTTTCGTTGCTTAAGTCAGGAAATAGCACTTAGAGTCTATTCCTGAACTAAGTCGTTTGCAGCGCACAACTCAGCTTGACCTCTTTTACTTGGTCAGTTTTAGTTTGTTTTAAGCAAGCAATGTATTAAGGAGTTAAGGGTTAGAAATACTTCACTCAGCGGAGTTATCCAGGTTCGGCTTCTTCTAAGCCTACGTCCTGTCCCCGGAACATGTTCCGAGATTTCCAATTCACTACTGAGCTCTTTAAAGGTAGAGACTCAAAAAACCTTTACAAATCAGAAGCTGAGTATAACAAGAGTACCTTCCTCTATACCTCTACTCACTTCTACTCTAATTCACTAAGTACTAAAACCGAGTACTCAGCTTCTCCTTTCTAATTCTAGAAATGATTAAGATTTGTCCTAAACAACAATTGCTAGAACACCTTAGATGATTGAGGATCAATCACTCTAGACTTTTACACAGATGTGAAAATTGTCGTGTAAGATTTGCTTTGCTTTTGGATGCAGAACTTTTGTATACGTTTGGTCAGCGTAACGGCTTTTGCTCAAAGTTCTGTATTGAATAATGATTCTGAATGCTCTATTTATAGAGAGCTATGAGAGCTTCTGTTCGAAATAACCGTTGGAGGGAAATGGCTTCATGTCGTTTTCACTCAGTCTGTTCAGCAGTTCTCTTAGCTAATCAGATTCTAGCATCTTCTGTTCTTCGATCAGTGTGGCAGTATGTTCCTCCAAATATGGTAATGTCAAACAGACATCTTCCTGCGTCTTCTGTTCTTTACCAAAAGAGGAAATACTTGGTCTGGAAGTTGCTTTGTGGTCAGCGGCTGTCTTGTACGTTTTGTCGAGACAGCTCAGCAGCTTCTTACCGAAGTTATCTACGTGGATCTTCTGGATCCTTCATTGCTGAGCTGCGTTTCAATACTCAACGACAGCATTTTGTAATACGCGGGCTGAGTGATCTTGGCCTTGTTTGATTTGGGCTTTGACTTTCATATAGGGCTTGGGCCTTATGATCTTTATGTCTTGTAACAATTATAAACTCAACATTGAACACACACATTAGTAACAATAAATCAAAGCATTTAAACTTAGTGTGTTATAGAATATTTAATTGTACTTAAATAATTTTGTCAAATCAAAATCCTGTGGAAAGGTGTTTCAACAGGGGAGACAAGTCAAGAAGGAACTCAGCTTGCAGGAAGTAAAGACAAAGGTAAAGGAATAGCTCAAGCTGACCACCAAGCTCAGAAGAAGAAGAAGAACTAGATATAGTCTAGTCAATGTCTAGAACTTAGCATAGAATATTTCATATATGTTTTTGCTTTATCTTTTTGCTTAATCTATGTCAAGTACTATTTCCTCAATCTGGTCGATAAAATTGAACAAACAAATTAAGAAGTAAAACATACTCAGTATACATTAACACTAAAATACTTATGTAATAAACTGAGTAGCAACATTGTAACATCCCTAAAACCCTAACATATACATCTTCCCACATTCATATATGTTTTCATGATTGAATACATACATTTTAGATTCATCGCATTGTCATTAGAAGTTTCATATGCATAATGCGATTACCGTGCGATTAGTAGACGATTAGTGTATCGTTAAGATGTAACGATTGGTTAATTGAGTTAGGACTTAAATGAATGAATGAATGAATTCATATGTCCTAAATTGATTAAGTTACACTTTAGGAGGGCTGAATTTGAGGTTTGTGAGCAAGCACGAGGTGTCACCCCAATATTAAGACAAAATACACCTCTTCATTTGCCAAATGATGTGCACAACTCATTCTTTATCTATTCCAGCCACAATTTCGACCAAAGCTTCAGCAAAACCTTCCTTGTTCATACCCTAAACCTCTCCAAAGAAAACTCTTCCAATTTCTTCCATTTTCGAGTCAAACAAGTCAAGTTAGGAAGCATACTAGGTGATAGACACGAGTTGAAGGTTAGTATGTTGTTTTAGCTTGTTTTCTATGAGTTTGAGATTCTGAAATACCTAGATCTGATCATAGGATTTGTTGTGGATGAGTTTTGATGGAGTTTGTTGAGTTTTTGTGTTGTTTAAAGTGGTTATAGGCTGTCCAAATGAAAGATATGTATCAAGTGCCCTAAACAGAAATCTAGGGTACTGCTTTCAGTCATTTTGGAGCATGTTTTTCATATTGATATTCTTCGAATTTGAAGATACATAAAGAATAACATATGTTTCTATATGTGTTATGAAACCCTCTGTAAAATATGGGACTTTAATTCCATATATAGATGAAGAAAACCTAGATGGAACATGACTGCCTCGAAATTGAATGTCATGTGAGGCAGCCATGTTGATGTAGCATTTTGAGGACCTTAGATTCATAATTTGAGAAAGTTTATTTATACAAAAGTGTTCCTAACTACTTGAAGTATATGTATGTAAAAGGATTTGGCAATCCATTGTGTTTAGTATGAGCTAGGTTGAGTGAATTATGGTAGATGAAAATCTGGATAGTCTGTTTCTTGGCAGGAAACAGGACAGAATCATTTTGCATGCCATATATTGTGTAGAAGCGATCTTCACATGAATTTTGGATATGTTATACCCATTATGTCTAGTTTCAGTAGGTTTAAGAATCAGGGCATTTGGATTTATATAGAGAGAGTTATGGCAGAATGTGTGCAAGTAGGTCATGTGATGATCTAAGACAAAAGGATTAGATTGCATGAACTTTGTGACATTAGTGTCTTGTAAATCATATAGCATTCCTTAGTTTATATTTTCATTAAGTTTATGTTAAGGCTAATTGGATCAATGTTATGTGACATTAGGAGGGCAAGGTGCAATTGAACGCACACCCGATCGTGTTGAATAGATCGAACCAAGTGCGACGGTAAGCATATTGATTATATATGTGTATGACTGTATTGTGCCTTGTGACTTGTTGAGTGTGAGATGTGGTTGAATCTGATGTGAATGATGTGGATAATGTTTGAGTGTTTATGATACGTCATGATTGATAAGAAAGTGTTATGATTGAGTATGTTGCAGTGTTATGCGTAAATACGGCATGTTAAGCCTTGTGCACATACTGGAACTGAATAATGGTTGGATTATAAATGAATATGAGCTTGCTTAGATGGATATGTGAAATGGTCCAAGTTGAGAGTGCTATCCGAATATTGTGAGCCGGAAGCACATGTGTTGAGATATATGAGTACGTGAGTGAGTGTAACTCCTCCGTAGCACAGATGATTGTATTCCGAATTTAGTGAGCCGGAATACAGATTGGGCCCAAGGACCATTTTATATATATTGTCTAAGTACAGCAAGGCCTTTCTAAAATAAGTATTACTATAATAAGTGAAACAGGTGAATAAAGTCTAACTTGGTATTGATGATATATTTTGATTTGTGCTCTTTACATTACTTTTGTATATACATATATGCGTAATATGTTTATTGAGTAGGCAGCTCACCCCTTGCCAACAGATTTTACATGTTAGGTGGAGTTCTTCTTGCTTAAGGTCGCACCAGCAGTGTCAGTCCATTCTCATCTAGGCATTTTGGAGTCTTGTGATATACTTTTGTTTTGTAAATCCTCTATGTAGGATAATGACTTAAACGTGTATTGTAAATTGTAAATGCTTTCTCTTATGTATAATATGTAAAGTTTATATGAGATTGAAGTTTATATGATTGAGAATTGAAAGCATGTCTATAACTGATATTGTGTGAGATATCATGTGATCCAAGTGAGGGGGTTACATTTAGTGGTATCAGAGCGGGTCTACTTTCCTAGGGATTAGGTTGTGTATGACTTGTTTTGGATTCCTAGGTTAAGACCACATAATCATGTTTTCTTATTCTAAAGCATGTTAACATGGTCATGTTTCATGTAGGGTTATGGAGTCTGATGGTGAGAATGGACAATCCGGTAATGTGTCTAGTCATGGTTCAGTTGGTCATGTTCATGAGTCTGGGGGCTCAGAACATATAGGAGCTTCAGTACATGCAGGTTATCCACAGGGTTACAACCAGTTTGAAGAAATGATGGGAATCTATTTGGCTCAAGGTCAGCCTCAGCCACGTGTTCAAGCTCGTCGAGATGCGCTAGTCTTTGATAAAATTTTGAAAGGCTTAAAAAGATGGGCGCAACAGAGTTTGAGGGTAGTACAGATCCTGATATAGCTGATAAATGGTGGGCCAAGATTGAAGATGTACTTGAGAACACAGAATGTCGACTAGATTCAATGGTCAAATATGTTTCTAATCTTTTCACTGATGAAGCTTTAGAATGGTGGAGATCTATAAAAAGGACAAGAATTAGAACTGAAATAACATGGGATATTTTCAAGAAGTTGTTCACTAATAAGTACATGCCAATGATATACAAAGATAGGAAACAAACAGAGTTTTTGACCCTTATGCAGGAGGATATGTCTGTGGCTGAATACGAGCTTAAGTTTAACACTTTAGCCAAATATGCACCTGCAAATGTGGCTACAGAAGAAGCAAAATGTCGTAGGTTTGAACATGGTCTACACCCAGATGTTAGAATTGGGATTCATGCACATGAAACTAGCTTTAGATTGTTAGTAGAATCTGCACTCAGAGCTGAGGAAATTGTGAAAGATAGAGAACAACTTTTTGTAACCAAAAGGGCTAGATTTGATACAGAGGGCCAGTCTAGCAGGCCAACAAAGAGAGGTGGATTCTCAGTTTCTTCTAGAGGCTATTCTCAACAATTTAGAGGTGGTAGTAGTAGTATCCATCGTGGTGGGACTAGATCACGGGGCGGATTTGGAGATGTTTTGAGTAGTGCTCCATCCGTTGGTAGTAACAGATTTTCAGGTGGTCGGTTTAATAGTGGGTATAGAAGAGGAGCGAGGACAACATCTTTTCCAGCTTGTCAGACATGTGGACGGGTACACAGAGGTGAGTGTTGGGGACCTTCCCTGGTTTGTGGTAGATGTGGCCGATCTCACACAAGAGAGTGTTATGGTTCATTTAAGAAGGGTACATGTTTTGAGTGTGGAGAAACAGGCCATTATCGTAATGATTGTCCCTTACTAGTTGATAGAGGAGAGAGAGTTCAACCTCAGTCTAATATAGGAGGTGGTGCAGCTGGAGTGGATAGAGGCAGAGGCAGAGGTCGAGGAGGAGGTAGAGGGGGTAGACATGATGCTCCTATGGGTGGACAGACACAAAATTTACCACGAAACAGAGCCTTCAATATGACGAGGGGTGAAGCTCAAACAGCACCAGAAGTTATATCTGGTACAATTTCTATCCTTGATACCATAGCTTTTGTTTTGATTGACCCTGGATCCACTCATTCATACATAACACCTGAGTTTATATTGAAAATAAATGGGAAGGTAGAACCATTAGGATATGATGTGGGAGTTATCCTGCCAGTTGGAAATAATGTTATTGTAAATCAGGTTCTGAGAGATTGTCCTATAAAAGTGAGGGGAAGTGAGTTCCCTATAGATTTAGTAGTTATGGGGTTTAGAGAATTTGATATTATTTTGGGAATGGATTGGCTGTGTAAATATGAAGCTAAAGTTGATTGTTGTTCAAAGGAAGTTGTGTTACAATTTACTTCAGAATCAACTGTGTTATTTATTGGGGAGAGAAAGGTTGTGCCATCTTGTTTAATATCTGCAATTCAAGCAATCAGATGGATTAGAAATGGATGTGAGGCATATTTAGCTCATGTTGTGGACACTAGGGAGGATGGAGGCAAATTGGAGAATATTCCAGTGGTGAGAGATTTTGCAGATGTATTCGTAGATGAACTACCAGGATTACCACCTCATAGGGAGATTGATTTTCCTATTGAGACCATGCCAGGAGTATCTCCTATATCAATTGCTCCATATAGAATGGCTCCAATGGAATTACAAGAATTGAAGAAACAAATAGAAGAACTACTTGAGAAGGGGTTTATATGACCTAGTACTTCACCGTGGGGAGCACCTGTATTATTTGTGAAGAAGAAAGATGGTAGTATGCGTCTGTGTATCGATTACAGACAATTAAATAGAATGACAGTGAAAAACAAGTATCCATTGCCTCGGATTGATGATTTGCTAGATCAACTTAGAGGAGCTCGTCATTTTTCAAAGATTGATCTAAGATCGGGCTATTGGCAGTTGAGAGTTGCAGAAGCTGACATACCTAAAACTGCTTTTCGCACAAGGTATGGTCATTTTGAGTTTCTTGTGATGCCTTTTGGCTTGACTAATGCTCCTGCAGCTTTCATGGTATTAATGAACAAGACTTTTCAGCCATATCTAGATAAGTTTGTTGTGGTGTTCATTGATGATATCCTAGTGTACTCAAGAACTGTGGGTGAGCATGAACAACATTTGAGAATTGTTTTGAGAATTTTGAGAGATAATCAGATGTATGCAAAGCTGAGCAAATGTGAATTTTGGATGGATGAAGTTGTATTCCTTGGTCATGTGGTGTCAAGTGAAGGGGTTCAACCCGACCCTTCCAAAATTAAAGCCATTGATGAATGGGAACCACCAAAGAACGTTACAGAGCTTAGGAGTTTTCTTGGGTTAGCTGGTTATTACAGGAGATTTGTAGAGGGGTTTTCTCTGATTGCAGGTCCATTAACTAAATTGCTGAGAAAGGGCGTTGTATTCCAGTGGAATGATAAATGTCACCAAAGCTTTGAGGAACTAAAGAAGAGATTGACTTCTGCACCAGTGTTAGTGTTACCTTCTGAAGGTGGTGGCTTTGTTGTTTATACAGATGCCTCGGGACAAGGTTTGGGATGTGTTCTAATGCAAAATGGGAAAGTCATTGCATATGCTTCTAGTGCCTCCTCTTATTTCAACTCCAGTTGTTACAGTGGAGGCACCTAATCCCTTGTTTGGGGAGGGGAAAGAAGCCAGTTTTCTGCACCTAATCCCTTGTTAGGGGGTGCTGACCTAGTTAGGATGTCATGGACCTTGCATAGTCTCACCTTATATTCATTTAAGAACTCATTTCATTTTTGTATTACATAATTTTAAGGTACTTATTATATACTTGTGCTCATTCTTAAAGTTATTCATTTAAATATACAAATTAATTACAAACATGCAAATCAATAAATTAACAAATCAAACTATACTAAAATTCAATATTCTACAAATTTAGCAAACTAATTCAAAGTTCAAATTAAATTTTGAATTGGAGGAAATCGTGAGGGTGTTGATATTTTTCATGCTCAGGGTTCCCAATCTCTCACTTGGAAGGGCATAGTTAATGTGCTGCTGTTTTGAAGCATGGTGCTGGTAAGTGATAGGGGTCAAAAACCCCTATCTTTGGGTACGGTTTTAGGACGGGTTTTAGAGTTATTTAGTTAATAAGCGAGCAATTCTCGCATTTAAATGCTTTTGTGTGAGTTAGTTAGAAATTGGAAATGTTCTATTTACTTTTCGTCGTTTAGGCTCGTTTTATGATCAATTTAGGCAAATACGGCCGAAATAGCATGCATAGTATAATTCCGTCATCTTTTGAAGCTAATTGGTCCGTCAAAAGTCGCATCAAACGAAGCGTTTGCTTAAAATAAGCGATTGACGGATCAATTTAGCTTTCGGACTAATGTTATCTGGAGTTTCTATACGTGCGCAGGTGTAAGTTCGGGCGAAAAAGGACATAAAGGATACTCGGCAAGAATCGAGCGCGTTCCGGGCGAAAACGCTCGGCGAGCAGGGCCCCGTGGGCCATTTCTGCTCGCCGAGCAGGCTATGCCTGCTCGATGAGCAGGCCGCCAGGCGCCTGCTCGCCGAGCAGCCCTGCGGGAATTGGTCAAAAAGACCAATTCCGCCCCCACGAAGCCACAATTGGCCCCACGTCTTCCTGCACCAATAAGGACACGAAAATAGGTCAAAACGAGGCCCGAGCCGCGTCTATAAATAGGATTTTTTTCATTGTAATTTAGATATCTTTCGTTTTTGTAAATTATTTTAGCTTTCCCCTTGTAATTCCTCTCCATCTTCTCCATCTTTTCCAACCTCCATTGAAGCTCCTTCAAAGCTTTTTCTCGAGGAATTATCAAGGTCCGTCCTTAAGATTAAGTCGCCGACTGCAGAGTAAACAGGTTCCCTAAAAGGGATTTTTGTATCTCCTTTTATCTTTCCTTGTTTGTACTCTTTGATACAGTTGCCGAACTTGACTTATTGTATCTTGTGACAATTATCTTCGCCTTTAATAATAATTTAGCTCTTGTTTTGTTCTATGATTATTTGTTTAATCTCCGTCTTACGCTTTATTCAATTGGTTTAACTCATTCAAAAGCCCCAAAATCTAGTAGGCACATATTGCGAGCTGAATCTGACCTAGTCAGAGCCTAGGAGATTGACCACCTCTTAGTTGATTAAGCGCCAATTTACTGATCCTTAGACCTAGTTTCGGCCTTAGGGAATCACGCGCTAGGAACCTCAGGAGGGTAAGTAGGGTTAATCGCCTTGAATACAAGTGACTCAGATTAGGTTTTTATTCAATAGACTTGATAATCTATCTTCATTATTATCGTTCATACCATGTTCCTTCGGATAATTTCATTAATGAAAGATCAATTAGGGGTAGAGTAACTTAGTTAGGCGTAGAATAACTTAGCTAGAATTAGATAACTTAGTTAGAATTAGATAACTTAGCTAGGATTAGTATAATTCAACCTAGGAGTAGATTAATTTAAACAAACCAACTCAAAACCCCCTAAGCCTAGATAACATCCGAGATCGAGTAGCTCGGTACTTGCAGAAATAAATCCTGTGGACGATAACCTGGACTTAAACGAGAAATTTATTACTTGATAACGACGGGGTATACTTATCCCTTAGTGAGTCCTCATCTCGAGTTAGGTGGGGACGCATCAGTAAGCTTATGGAAAACAGACTTGAAACGACCTTCTAGACCGATGTGTGGTGCGGACAGACAATGTTAAATTCTCAGGTTGTTTCTCCCATCCCTATGGTTTGGACGAACCTACTAGTGCGTGGCTTTTGGAAGGATAGGAACAGATGGGATTAGGAGCGGATTGCACCGTATCTGACCGAGACGACAATCTATGAAATAGCATCGGTGTGTCTTTTTCCTGATACCGAGAGGAAAGATTGCTGGTACTGGCAGGAATCAAGAAATGGGAGATACTCAGTAAGGTCGAGCTACTGGATCAGCAAGCCTCCTAATGTTAACGGGAGTATAGGGGCTAATTGGCATTTTATTTAGGACTTACACGTATCTGAGCAGATCAGACTGTTTGCTTGGCTAGTAAAAAGAAATGGTATCCTGTATAATGTAAACATGTCTGCAGATCCTTTGTGCGGTGTTTATGGCAGGGCGGAGGACGTTCTTCGAGACTGCTCGAACATGAAATATCTTTAGCAACAACTGCTAATGAGTGAGGCGAAGGATTCGTTTCTTCTTGCTCGACAGGGGCGTTTGTGTTGAGGAAAATTTAGCCTTTTGCATGAATGTGTCGGGTGTGCCTTGGAAGGTATTGTTTGCTGTTTGTATTTGGTGGATTTGGAAGACTCGGAACAGACGGGTGTTTGAGGAAAAGGGTTCAGTGAATCTCTTACCGGAATTTATTTTGTTTCGAGCTCGGGAGTGCTTCGAAGATGCTAAAATGGGGTTAATATCATTTCCACGGTAGAAACAATAAATAAAGATCAAATGGGAACCACTAGATGCAGAATGGGTGAAAGTCAATACTGATGGAGCAAGTAAAGGGAACCTGGGAATGGCAGCCGCGGGTGGACTTATTCGGGAGGATTCTGGTCTCTGGTTAGGCGGGTTTGTCGCCAAATTAGGCATTTATAGTGCAATATTGGCTGAGCTATATGGTATGTATTTCAGACTTCGTTTAGCTTGGGAGAAAGGTTATAATAAGGTAATTGTGGAAACATATTCAACCTCGGCTCATTTGTTCATGGAGAGCCGCCTTTGTCCGATTCATCCGCTAGGCTGGTTGATAAAAGAGTGCAGGAAGTATCTAGATAGAGCATGGGAGGTGACGTTCAAATATGTTTATCGGGAAGGGAATCTGGCCACTGACTAGGTGGCTAATTTCGCAGGCACTTATGCCTTGAGTCATCACAAGTGTGGTGTGTCTCCTACAAACCTCCAGGACCTTCTCCTTGAAGATCGGCAAGGCCACACTTCACGACAAATGGGTATGAATTCATTTACTTAGTTTTGCGTTCTTTCTGTTTCTCATTGTGTTGCTCGGCTAATTGCCTTCCTTTTCCAAAAAAAAAAAAAAATTTAATTCCGAAAAACCATAATATATAATTCAATTACTATTACATTAATTAATATATAAGATTTGGTTTCAATATTTAATAAAGGCATCTGATTGGGATAATATTCATACGTATAATTTTTAATTTTCATTATCATCTCAAATCCTTTTATATAAAATTCATTTATTTTTATTAGTATCGGTATACGCACAAAACATGTACTCTCACTATATGTCCCTACCTAAAAACAATTTCACTTTCATCCCTTTGGCCCTAATATCTGAAAATTTATAAATTTCTCCCTATTGTTGTTTTGTCCAATAAACTTTTATTCTATATGATTTTACAAAAATCCTAAAATTAGTGTCATATTCACACATGAAATTAATATAAATTACTACTAGCATTTACCATCATCCTGATATACAAAGAAAAACATAACATAACAAGTGTAAAAGGTGTTGGGAGATCGGAGATGAATGTCAATTTCAGCTTCGCAAATTAAAATTACCAAAATTAGATTTCAACAAAATTAAAAATATATTACTATTATTTTACAACACGCATTCATTGGCTAATTGTTTAGTTGGTGACGGGGGAATCACATCTCACCATCGCTGATTGGAAGTTCATATATACGTGGAATCTTAAAAACGTGCCACGTTGGTTAAAAAGTTGATATTGGGTATACTCAACCACAGACAATCGTAGCCCGCTAAGACAGAACATAATAGTACCAAACACCTGTTTATTTTGAAGTATTGAAAGTCTCATTATCTAAAGTACGAGTTCTTCGATAAACTATTGAGGCTTGCCCAGATTTTTTTTAAAAAATTTTTTGTTTAACAACAAAAAAGGGGAAATTCCCTTCAAAATTCTAGCCCAAAGGTAATTAATTTTTCTCCTTTATTTATTATTCTACTTGAATTTTGTTTCCTTTGGTTGATCCAGTTTTGCCCTTCTCGGATCGAGATTGGTTTCCTCGGTTTGACGCTTTCGCTTATTTATTGCTCAACCCAATTTCTTTGTTGTTATTGTTTCGATTTGTAAGAGCGACAGGTGAAGATCCTGTTGATCTTACTGGTAATTTCATGGTTTTGTGTTTTTGATTATTAATAGGTTGATGATTTAGGATAAAGTCAAACTCATTTATCTGCATTCATTGAAATTATATGCAAGTTTCATGATTTGATTTATTATGTGTTTTGATGGTTTGGGTAGTTTGATTGATGATTTTGGAAATGTGGTTTTGCAGATGGGAATTGGGGTGAGGGAAGTTCATGCCATTTTATTGGTTGCTGTTTTGTTGTTGCCACAAGCAGTGTTTGGGATTAGATTTGTGATTGATAGGGAAGAATGTTTCTCTTATGATGTCAAATATGAAGGAGATACAGTTCATATTTCCTATGTTGTCATCAAGACCGATTCGGCTTGGCATTATACTGAAGATGGTGTTGATTTTGTGGTAAGTTTCCTCTAAATTCAATGCTTCATACTGTCTGTGGGTTATTAGAAATTACTTTAAGCATACAATGGTATGGTTTCCTAAAGATTGTATGAGTTAAAGAGTATAGAGTATTGACCAAATTTAACCTAGTATGGTATCACATGAAGATTGGTAGAATTTCTTTCAAGGAGAAAAGTGAATTAATGTGGGGCTTGTTGATACTTAAATGATAATCATTGATGTATTCATAATTATAGATTGCATCTCTTTCAAATTCTTTCTCCTTTCCAGGCCCCGTGATCGGCAGTATTAACACAGTTAGAAGCTAACACACATATATATCTTGATCCTTAAACATTTTACCTTATGGTAATACTTGTATTCAAATCATGGTTTTCTTTTCTGTTCTCGAGATATGAAAGCTTCTATGTATGCTGCGCCATTTCATGAATTGTTGTTATCTTTGGGAATGATTCAAAATATAATCATTGAGTTCAGGTTTCTTAATTTTGTAATTTGAGAGATTTACAGCAGTTTCTAAAAATTAATATTGTTGTGGAATTATTCTTTTTTTCCTAGAATATGAAATTTGGTTGAGTTAGTGAAAACCATAGGTTTACTTTTACACATTTAAAAACACCAACATAACTTCCGGAGATCTCAATTTTGTGATGGTCAAAATTTATACAAAATTGCTATTTCCATTATTCATAACATTTGTACTAAGAAATTGTCTTTATCTTCTATGTTTCTAGTATAACGTCCTTCGATCTCTGAACCTCGTCATTTTTATCAGGTGAAGTCACCTTCCGGTGATCAAATTCATGATTTCCATGACAAGATAAGTCATAAGTTTGACTTTATGGCTCATCAAAAAGGAGTACACCGTTTTTGCTTCACTAACAAGTCTCCGTACCATGAAACCATCGACTTTGATGTTCATGTCGGCCATTTTTCATACTATGATGAGCATGCAAAAGATGGTAAGACATACTTTTGTATCTTTGTAACCGAGTCCTTCTGAGTAGACGCACACTTAATTTTTTGCATTCTAAGTTGACATGCACTTACAATTTTTGCATTATATTTTCGTAGAGCACTTTAAGCCATTGTTCGATCAGATATGGAAGCTAGAGGAGGCTCTTTACAACATTCAATTCGAACAGCATTGGCTGGAGGCTCAGACTGAACGCCAGGCTATCGGTATGCTCTATATCTTTCTCACTTAACATTGTAGTTTGAGATGATTGATGCTACAGTTTCCATTTTCTTTTTTTGTCTTTTGCTTCATTAAGGACACTTCATTTCTTCAATTTTATGAGCAGGCAAAAACTTATAATTTAGTGAGACGGGTCTCATTTCCATATTAGTAAGGATTTGAAATTTGTTGTCTGTTTCAAACCGGTTACTTTCAGTTTGATCATATGCATTCAAAGAGTTGGTATAATCAGTAGGACAAGCTGATCTTAATTATAGTACAGATGAAGCAGAACACAAAGTACATTAGGCTTTTCGGTGAGACGAAATGATACTGTCCCACGTTAATTTTAGTTGAAAGGAAATCTGTGACTGCATTGTTGGCAAGTTCGGTTTTGCTTATTTTGGCATTTATAAGATGAACTAGTTATGATCTATCCTTGTAGTTGCTGAATAATTTGTGAATGTTGTGCAGTAAATGATGCAATGAGCAGGAGGGCAGTTCACAAGGCAGTATATGAATCAGCAGCGCTAATTGGTGCTAGTGTCCTGCAAGTTTACCTGTTACGCCGCCTCTTTGAACGGAAGCTTGGAATGTCCAGAGTTTAATTTAATTAAGCACTAATTCAGAATAGTTGTAGCATAATGCAAAATTTTCCAATATCAGACTTCTTTTCTATCCTGATTTGCTCAGGGAAGAAAAAGAGACTATGTATAGAATTATAAACCATAAATTTTTCTTCCTTTGTTGTTTACCTTATTTAAGGGACGTTCTTTCCTGAAATGATTCTCTTGATTTACCATGAATTGCTCTTTATTTGTGTCATCAACATGTGTTTGCTATACGATATCGTACATGTAACTCTGATGGAGCAGATAGGCACATGCAGAGTTTACAATATTGAGAAAAAGAAATCTGAAAGTATGTATATTTCACAAACAAAGCCCGTTTACCAGTACAACAACCCGAACAAAACGTCAGAAAAAGAAGAAAAAAGAAAATCTCTACAAGCAGACATAATAAGTAAAAGATTTGAGAAACAGATTGGTGCATTTGGATAAATACAATAATTGTGTATTTGCATATTTTCCCCACAACTCAAGTCTTTTACAACACACAATGAATTCCAGCAGGATTCATCTCTCTACAGCTTCTATCTTCTTTGGTAAAATATATAGTGGGGCTACTTGCAGATAAAATTACTCCGTTGAAGTTCTTCCGTGGAAGGACGTTGTTAAGATTCTGTAGCTGGATGCTGAATGCAGCAAAACCATTTTTTCTGGAAAATAAATACATAATTCATGTCAGAAAATAACTCTAAATAAAACAACCATCAACTTCATGATTTCTAAGGTTCATTCCTAGCTATCTGTGACACCTTCTGTATAAGACCATACATTACTAAGGGTAATCTCTTCCAACTGTTTCATATGTCAAAATACAGAACCGGCCTTGTCTTCTTGGAGCTGCAAATTTTGCATCTAATTCATAATTATGCTAATTTCTCTCATAGTTAATCTAAAATCTTCGTTGAGTCCTCAAAAGAAGTATGAAAATGTGCATAAGCTAGTTAGAATTGACAGACAACTTATACAGAACTAATACATTTCTCTAGAAGTAAGAATGTGTTTATGCCACTAGCCTTATCGGTTTCTATCAAGGGAAGATGAAGAACATGTAATTAATATGGGCAACAAAGAACTTACAGCTTGAGGTTTGGTGGGATCAACTCCAGGCTTAACATGAGAATCACCCTTTCCCGGCGAATCAGGGTTTCCACCGGTCTTTTTCTCATCTCTAGCCTTGTTAAATATCACAGTAAATCCCTCAGCTGAAGCAGGATCATTCACATCCCATTCACCAAATTTTGGCAATGGCCGACCTGTATCCTGTATTGGAAGAAAAACAAGTGTTACAATCAAGTTCCCAGGGCTTTATAATACGGTACCATATGCAGTATGATGTTGTATCTTTATAGCAAAACTAAAATACTAACTTCAGATGCTTAGTTCTGTCACACACACAGAAATCCATCAATGCACCACAAGAATAGAAGAAACTATTAACCCAGCAACAAAGAGTTATCTGGAACTGGAACCCAAGTCCTGTCAGCAAATGCTAAAATCTAACAGAAAGGAAAGGATAAATAAATGCAAATAACCCAATTGCAATTCATCAAGAAATAAGCATCAATGGGAGCTCAAGCTAATGCATAAACACAAGCCCATCATTTCAAGCATTTCTATACCACTTAGGAACCACAAGAAGCGTCGCATAGAATTCAAATATACAGCATGGAACAATGTTCTTAACATCTTCAGAAAACATTCATAGTATTCCTTCTTGTAAGATTAAAGGAGCTTCATGAATGGCGTATCCATCTCACAAGGGAAAGAAAGAAAGTATAACATTTACAATTCCACGAGTTCTAAGCTTAAAATTGATTCCATTTTCCACCTATGTAATCATATACTTCCTTCAGTCATTCAAAGTTCAAACTACAATTTTCAAATGAAACTTTCAATTAAAGCATGAACTTCCTTGATTCGTACTAACGCACATGATATCCTTCTAATAGAAATCAGCCCTTCAGATTCTACATATTACACAATTTTCAGTTTTTTTTACAATAATAATAATAATAAAAAAAGAAAGCGTAGATATACCAGCGACAGAGAGCACTAATAAGGAGTTCAAAATTCAGAGCACTAATCACTATCCAATTTTACCAAAAAAAAAAAAAAAAATTCTCCAGCTTAAATTTTTTTTAGTGAGTTTAATTCAATAAAAAAAACTCTGAAAGAAGGTTATAAATGGGGGAGAAGATCAGAAAATCAAGAAACAGAAATAAGTAAAGTCCAAATACAAGAAGCAGACCCCAAAAAGATCAAATCCGCAGGATCACCCATCATCTGGAAGAACTAATTAAGGTAGAGGCGCAAAAACACAACCAACATCAATCAATAAAAAATTAAACCCCCAAAACGCAAACATTTTAAAGTAAAAAATTGAAATACAGAAACTTATATACACACGTATAGTGAACATAAATATGCAGAAATTGAAAATTCAAGCAGGCATATAAAAGGAAAAACATACCGACATGAATTCTAGAGAGAGAAAGAGGTCTTTGTTGGTAAAGGAAATGAGTAATCAGAATGAGAGAGGAGAGAAGAAAAGAGAAGAGGAGAAAGAGAGAAGGGGAGAGTTTCTTTTAAGACTTTAGAAGAGTAAATTGGGCCGGAAATGGTTCCGGGTCATATCCGAATTCATCTAAACGGGTTTATTTCTTAACGGCAACGGAGAGATCAAAAGCCACCGTTAGTTAGTCGTCAGCAGTGACGCGACAAGTGTTGGGTATGTTAACGGAACAGATGGTCAACTGGCAAACGGCGCATTTGGAACGAAAGATGTTGGGCAAGGTAAAAATCATCTTTAGGCTCCTCATCTTTCATTTTTTTTGTTTATCAAGCTTTAATATTTTATTTGCACACATTGAGCCTGATCATTGATTTTTTAATGCATTTAGCACTTGTTTGAAAAATTAGTTAGTTGTAGATATTTAATTTATTTAAAAGTCATTATTCATTTCTTTGAAATTATATTTTTTTACAGTTTCAAATACGGTTTTACAGTTTTCACATACTCATATTACAATATACAAATTCTTTTCCGCTGCTTTCAAAAAACAGATCAAATTAAAAAACATTCTATTAATTGAATTTTATGCTCAGATTTTTTTTTTGTCATTGGAGATTTAATTTAGCAAAAAAATCAAGTAATTAATATATCTAAATAAAAAAATCATGGCTTGATAAACTAAAAAATACATATAAAAGCGATTATAAAAAAAAATACATATAAAAGAATTGCAACAATTGATTTGCTGGCATTCATTTGAATTGTTTCCTTTTTAAGAATGAACAGTATTGATTTTGTATTTTAAGAATTTTCTTTTGTACTGGTAGGAGATAATTTGTTTTTATTATATTTAATTAAAATTAGGGACTAACGCCCAAAAATAATGTGATTTTAAAATTAATTTTGTGGTACAGTGAAGATTCTCATGGACCAGAGATTTCAGCGAACAATTCTGAAAAAAAAAAAAAAACATTAGATTAAATTAAGAATCCAAATGTGAATACATAAACTTTTTTCACTAATGGTATTATTTACGTCTGATTAATTTTAAAGAAAGAAAAAAAAAATCATTAAAGATTTTCATTTATATGCATAATAGAGGGAAAATTTTAAAACATTAAAGCATAATTCAGCTGTAAAACTGTCCAAAATTAGTCGTTATCAAGTAATAATTTGAGTGTAACTCTAGATATTGAATCCAGAAATTTATGCTACAATTATCAATCTACTCGGTTTCAAATTGTTATTCAAGCAATTATTAACTTTTGGATTTGTTAATTAACTATATAACAAAAGGACAATTGGGACACGGGAGTGTTGAGGGCGCAATGAGAAAACATTAAGAACTCAAAACTAAATAAAAAGACAGCTTTTAGGTCTCGATTCTGAGTCGCTTACCCAAGACCACAATTTATGGGGCCTAAACATTTGAGGTCGCCGGCGACCCCTTTTTGGGTGGGCGATTTACTTAACTTATCAAATCAAATTTGGAAATTGTTCTTTTTGAAGAGAAGCTAGAGCTCATATCCATTTATGTTGAATATTTTTAATTTCTTCAAGTCTTAAGGTTAAAATCAATACATTTTGTCTCTCAATCCCCTCTCTACATTAGTTTACGAGGGAATTTACATATCGTTCTATCTATAGAAACTCTAACAACCCATAAAAATCACTTCTGTATCGTTGAATCTATCCCTATAAATATCACGTGTTTAATTGTAACTACAGTGTTGTAAAAGCTAGAGTATGAATATTCTAAAATACTGCTTTTAAATTTACAATATAATGGATTATAGATATTATAGTATCACATCATCTAATCGTGAATAAATAAATAAATAAACAATAAATGTGTATGAAATTTATTTTATACTTTTAAATAAAAAACTTACAATTTTAAACACATTTGAAATGAATAACACTATATTAACTAAATTTTATGTTCAAAGAACCAAACTTTATGTTCAAAATTGATATTTTCTATCATCAAAAGCTAATACGACCACAAATAAATGATTAGGACTCCATGTATCTAAATAAAAGAGGAAAGATTTAATCAACCAAAAGATAGAAAAATAATAATGCTTTTTATCTTTATAAACAAGGCATAAACTAAACATATACATTATTGTATTTTTTTCTAAGAAAAACATCATTGTTTTTTTAATCATTTACATTAACGAAAAACTTCTTTGGATATACCTTAAATAACTGGTAACTGCAGGTAAAAAAGAAAAACTGGTAAGTGAAGTTTGTTTTTAAAATTTGGGATTTTAACTTTTAATTATGAAAACCTGCATTAATTGTGGGAAAAAAATTAGGATTTTACACAGCGATCAATTCTAAAATTTTAATTGTTATAATTATCATAATATTTTTATGAACAGACTATCTGACCTGTAGTTTTCCGTATAATATTCAAAATAGTATAATTGATTATTATGATAAATAGTTTAAGTTACTTTTTTCTTCATAATATGCTAATTAATAACATAACTAAATAATTAATTGATCCAAATTCAGTTGGCTGCAATAAATAACATTTTGCACAAAAAAATGAATATATAAATAAGGGTAAAGTACAAAAAAAAAAAAATTGCTCGTTGTTTATCTTATTTGCAACTAGATGTATGTGGTTTAAAAGTTTACAAATAGAAGTATGTGGTATGTTTTTTTTTTTACAAAACAAAGTATTTAAAATTAAACTTTCAAGTAGTTGATGACAATAAGAGCATTTTTTAGTTTTTTTTCCAATTATATTTATATATTGACAAAACAAAGATCCCAAAATCAAATTGAAACGGTGTAAAATGAATTTAAATATCAATTTAGTTCATAAACTGTCATATTAGTAAAAAAACGTAAAATTCCACCATATTATTTCGATTTATGAAGTTGTTTTGTAAATAAAACATATCACAGACCTTTATTTATAAACTTTTAAACCACATACCTCTATTTACAAAATTAACAAACTGCAGACATTTTTTCCGTACTTTTCCTTATAAATAAACAAACAATTTAAGGGTATCGTATACATCTACAAATTTTTATTCAGAGTTAGTATATGAAAGTCTTTCGGGTTTGTCATATCATAACTAACAATAATAAATAATATACCAGTCATCTGGAATAAATTAATTAATATGAATTTATGATAAGAAAAGTCATAAGAAATTATTTATGGGTAAATTACACCCATGGCCACTGAACTTTATCCATATTTCATATTATGGCCACTGAACTTCATTTATTCCCAGTATGACCACTGAACTTTACACTTTTTAACACCGGTGACCACTCAATTTTAACTAACTTCTCAAAATGACCGTTAACTATCGTTAACGACCTCAAAATGAAAATATTCAAGAATTAAAGTAGTTCACAACGATATTTATCATGAAACCACATTTTTTTATTTTCGAAAATCACATTTTTTGGAACTCTCTCTCTCTAAAAATTCACTTTCTCTCCTAACCAAACAACACCCAAATGACTTTAAAACGAAAATTTTCAAGAATTAAAGTTCTTTAGAATATCATTAACGCTTTGGATTTTTTTATTTTTAGCCGTCAACGGTCGTTTTGAGACGTTAAGTGGCCACCAGTGTTAAAAAGTGTAAAGTTCAGTGGCCATACCAGGAAGAAATGAAATTCAGTGGCCATAGTGTGAAAATGGGTAAAGTTCAGTGACCATGAGTGTAATTTACCCAATTATTTATAGATAAAATAATCATAAACATATTGCGATTTTTTTTTTTTTTACAAAATGCTTCTATATTCATTAGATGAAAAAAGTCCAAATATAATCAGAAAACCATAAGGAAAACCTTACAAAATCCACAAAGGGACAAAGACGACTACAAAGAGCAAGAAAAAACCATAAAAGGTATAAAACACACAAAAAAAACAATGAACCATATATTTCTTGGAAATCCAAATCTGTAGAAGAGCAATTGCAATCCGATCTTCATCATTCAGACCCTTTCGAACGTTCGGATCAGAGTCATTTCTTTTGTTGCAACCACATAGATCTATTGATCCATGTATAAAATAAATCCTTTCTTAGTATTATAATTATCTAAGCCCCTTTCCATTCATAATCTCGCTTAGCACTTTCTAATTTGTATTTTCCTGTTTGATCTCTTTCAATAATAATTTTAAAATTGTCATTTCTGCAGGAACCGACTTTGCAGCATCCATATCTAAAAATAACAATAGAAAGGGAATGCAAAAGATGTTGAAATTAAAAACTAAATAATAAAGGATAATTAGTCCAGAAAAGACAAGAAAATAAAGGATCATTCATATATGGACAAAATAAAGGCAAGAAAAAGACAACCTAGCACATTTTGGGATTAGATTTAGATTGAAAAATAAGCTGTATAACCGAAAAAATAAATAGTAGTTCAGATCTAAAAAGTTTGTTTAATAATTTAATTTCTGTTGCCTAATAAAAAGCCAAAAATTATCATAAGATTAGGATGTCTCCAACATTAAAAATACACCCATATCATTGAATATATTAATCAAAGATTGAACATTACAAAAAAAATCCCCAATTTGTAGCTATTGCCTAAAAGATTCTTGCCAGCAAGAAATTTTTAAGTGTTTAAAATTGTGGAAATTAACACGAACTTATTTCTTTTTGGAAAGCCAATAGTTAAAAAGATATTGATTAAATGGAAATGGGAATTTCAGAAGTGGCAATAGCCAATTTAAGAATCATGAGCAATTGCTAGATTCTGTCTGCCATGCTAACAACAAATGCATTACAAGTTGTAACATGAGGTACCTGATTCCAGGGTGTGCATCAACAAATTGTATTCAGTCTTTTTCTTCATGCCTCCATAGAAGAGATAGATTCAGACACACTATTTTATTTGGTCCCCTCTGTGCCCATCTCACATCAGCAAACACTTTCTTCCTGTCCCCTCTCTCATTGGGTTGCAATCACCTATGGAGATGTGGTTCTCCTCAAATCCTGACAAAGATTAACCATCATATAGTAGGACACAATTATTATTTTTGTTGCATTTTTATCGTCTATAATCAAGCAGAATATATAGATCAGATAACACGAACACGAACATGACACGTGACACCCTATCAAATAGATTCTACAACCCTGGCAGGAAAAAAAAAAAAACCAATGAAATGAAGAGCCTCAAGCTCAAAGTCGTACAACACAGTAAATTCCAGCAGGATTTATCTCTTCACAGTTCTATCTTCTTTGGTAAAATATATAATGAGGCCACTTGCAGATAAAATTACTCTACCTCTGAAGCTCTTCAGAGGAAGAAGGGACATTGTCAAGATTCTGTAGCTGGGCTCTGAATGCAGCAAAACCATTTTTTCTGGAAAATAAATACAAAATTCTATACGCCTTTAAAGGCCTCTCCGACTCTTATTCTGTAAAAAAAAAACTGTAAATATGACAATTAACTTCTGGATGCAAGAGATGCATGCTAGTCCACTACTTAATAAGGACGGCCCGGTCGTACTACGCGTCCCCGCTGAGCGAGGGTCCGGGGAGGGGTCCCACCACAAGGGTGTACTGGGGGCAAGCCTTCCCCTGCCAATTTATTTGGCAAGAGGCCGCTACTAAGATTCGAACCCGTGACCTCTTGGTCACACGACAACAACGTTTACCGTTGCGCCAAGGCTCATATGATAAGAAATTTACATTCTAGTGATTTCTGGGGTTCATTTCCAGCTATCTGAGTCAACTTCCGTATAAGAACGTAGACTACAACGGGCAGTCCCTTCATTTGTTTAAAATTTTGAAGTGTAGGCCGACTTTGTTTTCTTGGAGATGCAACTAGCATCTTTTTTTCATAATTACGTTAATTCATCTTAATCATTAATCTGAAATCTTGATGCAAGACTAGCATGTCTGCCCAAATTATTGTACAATTAATACATTGGTCTAAAAGTAAGAATATGTGCATGTGTACTAGCCTTTTGAATACTGCAAAGGGAAGATGAAGAACAGGTAAATTTATATGGGAAACAAAACAAATAACTTAGTGTCTCAGGCTTGCTAGGACCTATTCAAGGCTTAACATGAGAATAAACCTTTCTTGGTGACTCGGGATTTCAACTTTTTTTTTTTTTTTTCTAATCTTTAGCTTCGTAAAAAATCACAGTAAAGCAGGATCATTCACATCCCATTCACCAAATGTTTATCTTGCATTGGAAGAAAAAAAATATCAAGTTCTCAGGGCTTTATAAGACCACCTCCAGGTATATAATACGAAATGATATTGTCTTTATTTCACCTGTCTCAAGATTAAAATACTAACTTCAGATGCTGTCATCCTAAATGCACCACAAGAATAGAAGAATTATTACCCGTCAACGAGTAAATTGCACCAATGGTACCTGAACTTTACCCTAGTTCACACTTTGCTACCTAGATTTTATTTTGTCCCAAAAATATACCTCTAATAAAGTTGCCTGGACAATTTAGTACTTTTAGCCGGTCAATGCGAGTTTGATATTTTTAATTAAAATTTGGCACCCACAAACACTCAACTAACATAAAAATTACAACAATACCCTTCACACGAACTCCATTGTTGACTAGAATTGAGAAGGGGTAAAAGAAGATGAAATGAAAAAGGGATTGAATTTCCTATTTTAAGGTTTCTTCCTTTGTTTCTTGCTCTCCCCTTTCCTTTCTCTCTCTCCAAAATTCTGGGATGATTCAAATGCTACTGTCAGATATTAATATGGAGTGGACCTTGAACTATGAGCTTTTAGTTCAAATGGTTCCATGACATGGTATCAGAGCCAGTGTGACCAAGTGGTCCTGTGTTGTCACGCTTTAAGCCCGCTATGTACTCTCTCTTGGATTTCTCTCTCTATCTCTCCGATTATCTCTCTTTTCTATTTCTCTCTTCCATTTTTCGGTCAATCTTCATTTTTAGAGTGCTCATGACCAATAAACATTTCAATTTAACTGTAACCCCAAAAATATAATCCATATCTTATACCAATATGCTCTCTTAATTGTTCAGGTGTGAATAACTCAGTCAATGATAATCCTTTTATTTTTGGCTTTCTAGACGTCGTCCCAGCCGCAGCTGGGTCAGTCTCCTTCTCAGGTTTGATGCTTTCTTGCTTATCTAGTGTGATCGACTCATCTCTCACAACATATTCACAATCAGGTCTTTGGCTTGTATCATCCAAAGGGTCCTTTTTCTTCTCATTATTAGTTGGACTTCTTTGTCCAGAACTTGTAGGAACTTCCATGTACTCAGACTTGACTGCCAAACAGGTACCTATTTGACAAAACGTGTGAACATGAAAGCACAGGGTTTTCTGGACTTTACCCTAACCAAAACTAAGACTACTGATCACTATCCAATTTTCCCCAAAAGAAGAAGAAAAGGTTCCCCAGTAAACTTAGCTTTCCAATTATTTAGTCAATCAAAAAAGGAAAAGGTTAAAAATGGGGGAAAAGATCACAAATTAGTTTAAAGTAAATTCATCTCTACCCCAGATACAACAAGCAAACTCCAAACTGCAAATCTACAGAATTTAACATGAATAAATCCAACCCATTATCTGGAACAACTTATTAAAGCTAGAGGTCCAAAAACCCAACTAAAATCAATCAAAAATTAAACCCCAAAGACAAAAGCAACCATTCTAAAACAACAACAAAAAATTCAAAAATAAAGAAAACTTAGAGCCACACGTATATTGAGCATATGTATGCATATATTGAAAATTCAGGCATGCATATAAACAGAAAGAACATACCAATATAAATTCGAGAGAGAGAGAGGGAGGGATGTCTTTGTTTGTGCCAAGCAAATGCATAAAGACTCATAAAATTCTGTCTTCTGTGCCAACAGTAAATGCATTACAACTTCTAACGTGAAAGGCCTGACCTGAAGGTATAACATCAACAAATTCTACGAGTCGTTTCTCTCCATGCCTTCATATCTTGCTGCAAATGGAAGAAAGAGATACAAACACACTTTTGATTTGGTCCCCTCCTTGGCCATCTCTTATCTCTACCATCAGCAAACACTTGCTTCCCGGCTTTGTTCTTTCGTTCAGTTGCAATCAAGCATGGAGATATGGTTCTCCTGAAATCTTGACAAAGATCAACAATCTAATACAGTATATGACCCTCAATCATAGAACATTTAAAAATGACATGAAGAGCCTCAAGCATGAATGAAACTCAAAAAATTTGGCAATCTCATAGCAGTAGATCACAAGGACATGGTTGAGAGCACCCATTGGGCCATCACCCAAGACAATGCTCATTAGGATTTTTCTTTTTGTGTGTGTTAATCATAGTTGGATACTTTGCATGTGCAAGATGACACCCCTAGCACATTTGGTGAGTACAAGCATTGTATCTTTTGTTTTGTTTCAAACATTAATGTTGGGCCAGAGATAATTATTGAGCCTTATCTTGCGTCAAATGGTTCCTTGACATGGTATAAAAGCCTCTTAGATCAAGTGATCCAAGGTTCAAATCTTGGCAACTTCATTTATCAATGGAATTTCAATACATGGTAAGATGAGCATGAATTATATACACTTCAAGCCAATGAGCATTTGCGTGCCAGAGTGTGTAAGAGATCATAATAGAAGTTATTCTTGGGTCTTACCTAACAGCTTAAGCATTTGGAAGATGTATAAGCCAAATTATTCTGTCCACCCTTTTGTTTTCCTTTCACAATGCTATATGAAATTCACATCTACAATCTTCTTGTTGCCATTTTCATGGAGCATAGGTTAATGACAAGCAAACGACTGCTCTTCATATTATAGTTCAATTAATCCAGAATCCTAAATTCCAACAAGACAATTATTGTTGGTCTTCATATTACATCATCACCCTTTCCTCATAACTAAAGCTAGATTTGTAAATTGGTTGGTAAAAAATAATTGCTTTTTTATCCCTGTTTTAACATGAGCCATCCCATCAGTTTTATTGAATATTAGAAATAATGATAGAAAAATATCTAGCACATTAACATATCCTTTAATATCAGCATTCAGATAATAAAAGCTCAATTAGAGTAATCAAATGAAAGTGAAAGATCTAATTAAAGCCTAAATAAGACAGATCAATGAAATAGGATATGTACAAGTCAATAGAAGTACAAGGTAGAAAATATGGAAGGAAGCTGCAGCAAGTTTACCTCTAACCAAACAAGAAATCATATCTCAGCATTGACTGTGACTTGAAATCGCTGGCTATGACAAGACACCTGCTAGATAAATGAAATATTAGTAAAACAGGTAGACGCTAAAACTATCAAGGGTTATGCTAAAAATATCTTTCCTTTACCCCTTAATCAGAAACCCATTCCTTACTTGCATTCAAGACCTCTTCTAACCTTAATCCCATCTAACCTCTAAACCTGGAAACTTTGAGATTGGGCTTGGTTTCCTAATAGGTGTAATCATCAAACAGAAACATGAGACAACAAAGGCACATTAGAAAATAAGAGATACATAAATCATTAGTACTACCAAATGACAATTGCATGATCTGTGCTTTGCACCATTATAATGCTTCCTCCAATGTCAACTAATCAAATGTAAGACCTTTCAGCATTAACAGAATAGTTGTGATGCCCGGAGTTGGAAACTGAAAGGCAAAAAGACACATAAATCACAAATAAGGAAAGAGAAACATAAAAGAGAGAGAAATTGACTCGAAGAGGGGATAACACCTGAATCATTACTAACAGAATTAATTGTATAATTGAAGTTGAAATCAGCCTCCTCTGACACCTTAATTTGCTACCTGGCTATATATTGGCACTATCCTCTCTTCTGCTTCAAGGACTTCAACTTATACATGGCAACTATTAGCTGCTCTCGGATGCTTCCAACCTGATGCTTAGATATCACTCCCCTATCCTGTAAATCCTTCAAAAGTACTTCACCTTTAACAAGACTAATATCATCATTGGAAATGGCATTGATGAGAATGCAATATGTTGTTATATTTGGCCATAGGCCCCTTTGTTTTATCTCTTTGTACAGTTCAAAAGCAGATGCCACATCACCATCAGAACAAAGGCCAGTAATCAGGACATTATATGCCACAACATCAAGTTTCAGACCACAAAGCTCCATTGTATCCCTCAACTTCAAAGCCTCTGAGACATTGCTCTTCCTACAAAACATGTGCATTAGAGTTGTAAAAGTAGCAACAGTTGGAATAAGACTCTTCCGAAGCATGAAATCAAGGACCAACTTTGCTTCTTCAACCTTCCCACACTTGGCAAGCCCTCTCACCACAGCACTCTCAGCAACATCCTGTGGACTCACACCCAATGCTTCCATTTCATCTTTTAGCTTGAATGCCCTTTGTACATCCCCCAGTCTACATGCACAATTAATTGAAGTGATATATTTTGTGATGTCTGGGATTAAACCAGCCTCCAACATTTCATGCAATAGAAGATGAGACTCTTGGATAGCAGAAACTCGGTGCAGTGCATTGATGATGGAGTTGTAGCTGTTTACATTAGGACAAATCTTGAATAACCTCATAATATTCAACAAATCGGAGACTTTTCCCATATCACCTATTTCGCAAGATTTAATGATTAGCATGTTAAATGTGCACTGATCAACTACAAATCCTTCCACTAACATGCTTTTCAAAAATTTAAGTCCGATATCCAACATGGAAGACTTGCAAAGTCCAAGCATGAGAGAATGGCAAGTCAATTTGTCAGGCAACTTACCCATCTTCCTCATGATATTATATACATAAGAGCATTTTGACAAATCTTTCCTCTTTGCATATCCGTGTAAAAGAATATTAAATGTAGCCAAAGTAGGGGTTGTTAAACTCTCACTCCACATCATTGTGAAAAGTTTCCCTGCCAAATCCATTCTTCCCATCCTTGAGTATCCATCTATAATAGCATTAATTGCAATAGTATCGGGATGTACACCATTGTTCTCCATCTCTTCGTATAAATAAATAGCCACTTTTGACTGACCTAACTTGAAAAGGCCATCAATTAAACTGGTGTATATAACATTATCTGGAGATAGAGTTCCTTTTTCTAGAAGTTTTCTAAAAAGAAGAAGAGCACATACCATTTTTCCGCTCCTACTTAATCCAGAAAGAATAATAGCATATGTATAACTATCAGGAAGAACATTATGTCGAACCATCTCATCAACAAGGGCCACTGCATCTGACAACTTGCCCAGCTTACATGTTGTTACGAGAAGTGTATTATAGGTAGCAGTATCAACAGCAGAAGGAATGCTGCGTAGTTTATCCATTAATTTCCTTCCCTCCTCCAAATTCCCTCCCTTACATAATCCTTTAATCAGACCACTATATGTGAAATAACTTGGATGCTGACCCACTTTGATCATCTCATCCAACACAGAAAAAGCTTTTAACCCTTCACCCAAACTCCCATAACCATTTATTATACAATCAAAAGCGACCGAGTTGGGAATGATGCCTATTCTACTCATGTGATGCAGAAAATACTCTGCCTCTGTAACCTTCCCATCCTTGCAAAGAGATGTCACTAACATATTACATATGAAATGGTTTGCACAATAGCCACTGCGACTCATTGCTGCATAGGCCTTCAATGCTTCAATAACATTCCCCATTTTGCAATAATTGTAGATTAAAGTAGCATATACAATATTGTTTGGGGGTAGTCCAGCTCTGTACATTTTACAAATTATTTCCTTTGCATTTTTAATCTTCCCCACTCTGCAAAATCCATTTATGAGGGCAGAGAAAGTTATAACATCAGGGCTTACACCATCCTTCAACATCGCATCAAGCAACTGCAAAGATTCATCAAGTAATCCACTTTTGCAGAAACCATCAATAACTGTTGTGTATGCAACACAACCAATAACCATGCCATTATTCTTCATTCTCTCTAGAAGGCTTCTGGCTAACTCAAACTTGGCATGCCTGCACAAACCATTTAAAAGGGCACCATAACTGGCCTTATTAGGCCCTAATCCAGTTGCTTCCATCATGTCCAAAAGCCTTAAAGCTTGTTCAAATTGGCCGTTATCACAGTGCCCAACAATCAAAGAATTGAAAGTGACATGATTTGGCAAAAGATTAAGCATGGACATCTCATCAAAAATCCTGGTAGCAACCCCAATCTTTCCCTCCTTCACAAATCCATTGATTATGGTATTATAGGTGACTTCATTTGGAGATATCTTTCTGTTCTTCATCTTTTTCAAGAGTAAATAACCTTTTGCACTCCTATTGTTTCTGCACAAATCATCAATAAGCACATTATATGTGCATACATCTGCTTCTATTCCCTTCGACCCCATTTGATCAATTAATTGAAGAGCTGCCTTATACTTTCTCCTCTTACAATACCAATTGAGTACAGTATTATAAGTAACTGTAGTTGGCATGTAACCACATTTTTCCATCTTTAGTAACAGATAACCAGCTTTATGTAGCTTCCCTTCCATGCACAAGATATTGATTAATATATTGAAGGTAGCAACATTTGGACAAATTCTCCTAGCAAGCATTTCCTCAAAAAACAACCAGACATTCCCAACCCTCCAGCCTTTCACCATCGAAGCCATCACCATATTACAAGTATAAATAGAAGGACTGAAACCTCGAAAACCCATCAGATGGAAGGTCTTTGAAGCATCACTAACCATTCCTTCTTTTAAATAAACCCTTATTAAGAGGTCAAATACAGAAGGGTTTGACTTACAAAATGGGTAAGTTTTCATTAAAACACTAAAAACAGAACTTGAACCAATATCCATGTGCAAGAGGTGTTTTATAATTGATTTGGCTTGCTCATACATTTTAGCTCTAACAAGTATATGAGTAGTGATGGAGAATATGTGAATGAGGTCACTGAGTTCCAAACCAGGCTGCTGAATTATCCAGTCGAGGAATTTCAGGGCTAATCTCCCATGGACAGGCCTCAATGAAGCTAATCTATATTCCATGTAGTTCAGCGAATCCCAGCGGCCTATGGTGAGCATAGCATATATGCTTTTCTCCGTGGCAGAACCTGCTATTCCAAAATCCACACTTATACAGAGAACTTGCTATCATTCGTGGATAAATGCATTAAGTCTATAACATCTATTTAAATATGCATATATAGAAAATGAAGGAGGGATACCTGTAGTTCGTGTATTGGTGAAAACTGGATTTTTATGTTCATTTCGCAATCTTTGGCCGGAACAATCAGAAGAGTTCATGTGGGAAAAGGGTTTACATTTTGATAATTGATGGGGGAACTGGGAGATCTTTTTGCACTTTGAGGAAGTTAAACATGAGAACATCATTCTATAATTGAAGCTCTGGTGGAAAAATGGTGGTTTACGATATTTTCATTAGAAAGCTTTAGGAACCAAAAGCAGTATTTAAAAACTCAGACTTCAGATAAAGCAAGTACAGATTACTTTAGGTAGAGAGAGAGTTACCAGGGGAAGAGCTCAACTTATTCAATAGCTTCAGCAAACTAGGGGAAGAGCCGGCGAGTTTCATTTCATTATCAAAATTTATGCCAGTAAAGCTGAAGTAATTATCGATATTCAGAAGAGCGTTGATCGGAGGAGGAACAGAGCAGCGGAGAGAGAGAAAGGGGTTCAGTGGGAGTTCCAAGCAAATAGAGAAAAGAAGAGAGTTGTTTTGACGTTACGAAGAGGTAGAGGTTTTCGGGAAGTGAGAAGGACAGAAATCAATATCAGGTCAATGTTGCTTAGACTCCAGATTTTTATTAGGCCTAATACATCATTTGCTCCCTAAACTTGTCCAAAAAGCTTGATTGGTCTCTTGAACTTTCAAAATATTCCGATAGCTCCCTGAACTTGTATAAAATGTTCAGTTAGCCTCCTGAACTTGCGTAAAATGTAATCAATTGATCACTCGATCGTAAAAAAAAAGTAAGTTAAATGCGGAAGATGCATTCCACGAGTCTTAAAAAAAGTAAAACGACCAAAATCGGAGTATACAATTCTAATATTAGAGAAGACAAGTTGTATAGTTGAGCAAACAATAACTTCATTTTTAATCTATTTTCTAATTATGTAATAACATTCTAAGATGCGTGGAATACATATTCCGCATTTAACTTACTTTTTTACGACCGAATGATTAATTGATTATATTTTACGCAAGTTTAGGGGGCTAACTAAATATTTTATGCAAGTTCAGGGGGCTATTGGAACACTTTGAAAGTTCAGGGAGCCAATCAAGCTTTTTGGACAAGTTCAGGGGGCAAATGATGTATTAAGCCTTTTTATTAGGCTATATATCTCGGGCTAATTACAAATCTAGCCCAATTAAGAAGAGCCTTTTACATATGTAACCCACTTTGCTTCCATCTTACCAAATTAGACACTTTCAACCATTTTGGACAAAATTACCCTTAGTTCTATTCAATCATCGATCTTCTTCTTCTTCTTCTTCGTTTCAACTTCTTCAATTTCTGATACCAATCATTAGCGATTTTTGAGATTATTGACGTATTATGTTCAATTTCCCGTAGAAATGGTATGTTTTTATCTTATACGCTTACTTTTCTCGTCGGTCTTGCCTCTTTCTTCATCTGTAATGGCATCGTTTCAATTTCCTCTATTTTCCACAATTTTTCTCAATTTTCCTCCATTGCTGTCGCATTTGTGACGAAATTTATCGCATTTCGTCACAAATGCGACAAGAGTTGTCGCATGAAATGCGGCAACGGTTGTCGCATTTGTGACGAAATGGACAAATTTCGTCACAAATGCGACAGCAATGGAGGAAAATTGAGAAAAATTGTGGAAAATAGAGGAAATTGAAACGATGCCATTACAGATGAAGAAAGAGGCAAGACCGACGAGAAAAGCAAGCGTATAAGATAAAAACATACCATTTCTACGGGAAATTGAACATAATACGTCAATAATCTCAAAAATCGCTAATGATTGGTATCAGAAATTGAAAAAGATAAACCGAAGAAGAAGTTGAAACGAAGAAGAAGAAGAAGAAGAAGAAGAAGAAGAAGAAGAAGAAGAAGCGGAAGAAGTAGATCGATGATTGAATAGAACTAATGGTAATTTTGTCCAAAATGGTTGAAAGTGTCTAATTTGGTAAGATGGAAGCAAAGTGGGTTAGATATGTAAAAGGCCCCTCTTAATTAGGCTAGATTTGTAATTAGCCCATATATCTCTTAGCTGTAATTTCGTCTTTTGACCACGGCGGCCAAAGAGGTAGGTTCCAAATGGTTTTGGTGCCTTCTGCCCGAAAAAGTATAGTTGGCCGAGCCAGGAATTAATGGCTATCGAAAATGGTGTAGACGTACTTTATCCCGAAGATGTAGACTTGTCCATATACAAGTAATTAACCAAGTAGGGTGCCGAATCAGAAAAGAAAGAACTGCAAGGAGCCAACCCTAGTACGAGAGGACTGGGTTGGCCGTTTGTTATGCTAAGAGCATCTCCAACACTAACTAGTTATTTGGCTCTCTAAAATAATATAAAATATTAGTTTAGTCAAATTTAGCTAGCCAAATTTATGTCTTGCTCCAACCATGCTAGCTATTTGACTCTCTATTTGATTATTTTATCATTAAAAGTGATTAAATTTAAAGAAAAAAAGAAAAAGTAGAAAAAAGATACAAAGAGGAAAGAGAAAAAATGAATAAAAAAATAGAAATAACTAGCCAAAGAGACAAGCCAAATTTAGCTAGTGAAAATGGCTAGCTATTTATTTTAGAGAGCCATGTCACCTTATTGGAGTGGTCACTCTCTAAATGGCTAGCTAAATTTGACAATTTAGAGAGCCATGTCATCCTATTGGAGATGCTCTAATAGAAGCGCCGGGCGGCTAAGTTGGTATGGAAGAATCAGAGAAATTTTACATTACTCCGGAAGTAATACTCCATACCAATGAAAATCATTCTGTATCCCACTACATGGACATGATTGGTGGAAAGAAAAACTAATTATACATGTATCGTGAATTCATTGGTTGGAAGTATTACTCCATGAGTACCCTAAAAATTTTCAGAAGGAACTGTGAAATCCTTCTCTATATGCATTAAAGCCATAATCAAAGGTAGAGGTTAGCGTGTTCACCCGTTGATTTAGAACTTACCAACCTATGTTGTCCCCGTTTACTTGTATTCAGTCAAGAGTGATATTACACTCATCGTTCTGTTTTCAAAAAATACACTATAATAATTATTTTTTATTTTATTTTGGGATAATGTGCGAAAATACCACTGACGTTTAGGGTCAAGAGCAATTTTATCTCTAATGTCTAAATTGGTATAATTTTATCCTAACGTTGGCAGTTAAGAGTAATTTTAGCCCTAACATTATCAAGTTGATGAGCAATAATTCATCGAATACTTCGTAAATTATGGAGTGGATGAATATTCCAAATCTGTAATTTTCACTGCAAACGCTAAGCACTTAAACAAATATAAGTAGATTTCATTTCATTTGCATACCTTTCTGTTGGAATTTTAGGGAGCTGGAGCTGTTCTTTTTCTGATTCTCTTCTTCACTGCCCACGGTCAATTGGGGAAGTAGAACCAGAAGCTTATCTAACCATATTTTTAGATCTTCTTTTTCAAGATATTCTGTTTCTTTAAACTAATTCACTCAAATTTCACCAGTTTTCAGTTGTCGTTGCCTGCTAAATTTCCAAAGCTCTTCAAACATACACACGGAGAATTTTTCCTTATTTTTTTTGGTATACAAATGAAGCTAAAAAACAGAGACAGCAAACCAGCAAAAACAACAAAAAAACCAAAACATAGATACACGAACACAGCAAAAAAAACTACAGGAAAAAAAAATTCAAACACTCAGGTTGCCTTTAGCAGTAACATTCCTGGGTAAAGCAATACCCTTCAAGTCCAATAACAGCACATTATGCATATCTGCAGGGGCAACAATGAGCTCTGTGATCCCAACTGGAAAATCATAGGCTTTCTTAGCTAGAAAATCTGCACTTCGATTACCTTCCCGCAGAACATGAATTAGCCGGGCCTCTCTAAAACTGGATAGCAGCATTTGTGTTTGTCGAATCAATGATCTTGAGGGATGGTGCAAGGGACAATTTTCTAAAATGAATTTGACTGCTTCCTTACTGTCAGACTCAATAACCAAATTCTTAATACTCAGAGCTTTCGCCATTTTTAACCCAGAAGCAACGCCCGAGAGCCCGGCTTTAAAAGACGAACCAGTACCAATATTATGCACGAACCCTTTAATCCACCGACCATTCTCATCCCGAAGTACACCACCCGCTACGATGTTGTTCGTCTCTTCCTTTCTAAACCCATCAGTGTTCAATTTGAAAATTCCTTCAGGCGGAACCTTCCAATTAATCCACACTTTAAATTTGTCATTTGATTTACCCCGCTCTAAGGTATGTACCCAACTAGAAAGATAGTCTCTCACACGACTATGGATCACATTCTGTTTGTCCCAAGGAATAGAGAAATCGGGTTGAAATAGGTACTTATTCCTCCATTCCCAAAGAAGAGCAGCAGTAACCAGGAATTTGATTTGCCAATTAGACACCCCAAAGTAACAGTCCGGCTTCGCAATGCACCCTGTAAACCAGTTCTCTTCCCTCATATCAAAAAACAAAGTCCAATGATCTTGTGGGAGAATAACTTTCCAAGTTTCAGCACTATCAGGGCAGTCCTAAAGCGCATGTGTGAGAGTCTCCTCCGCACTATTACACCGAGTACATGAACCATAGTCGACCAAGTGACGCCTCCTTCTTTCAACATTTGTGATAGGTCTATCATGAGTACAAAGCCAAGCAAACGTTCTATTTCATTGTGGGGCTTTCAGGCTCCAAATCAGGTTAAAAATCTTATTAGGCTCAGAGTTAGCAATCTCGTTAGTCAACATTTGATACGTTGATTTGCACGTGAACAACCCTGTTGATGAACCTTTCTAACGAGGCATATCCCTCATATTCGCATCCCTCACAACCAACACACATCGCAACTGAAGAAGGATACTTTCATCGAAAAAGGCCTCCAATATTTCCCATCTCCAGCTCCCAGTTTCATCCAAAAAATCAGCAACCTTCCATTTTGATAAACTATCAGGAACAGGGGTCATAGAACTCTCTCTCTCAATTTTTTGTTATCTAACCAAACATCATCCCAAAAGGAGACCGAAGTCCCATCTCCTATACTCCAAGCCAAGCCATTAAAGAAATCCTTGAAAACCCCATTGATACTCCGCCACAAATGGGAACGATTTCTTACCAAACTCCTATTTCCTCCAAAAATAAGGTCATTTTTATATTTTGAGGCTAGAACAGTAACCCAAAAGGAATTAGGCTCTTTCCATATACGCCATAGAAGCTTCATAAGCAGCACCTTATTATTGTCACTCGCCTTCCTAATACCCAGACCCCCTTTTTCTTTCGGTTGACAAACAACCTCCGATGGGAGAAGATGGAGTTTCTTCTCCTGGCCATTGTTGTCCCAAATGAAACTTCTATTTAATTTATCCATCCTTTTCAGGATTCCGATAGGAAGCATATTAGTTTGCATAATGTGGTTTGGGGCTGCCGAAGTAACTGACTGAACCAAAGTGACTCTCCCCGCCAAGGAGAGAGAGTTTGCTTTCCACGTACTCAGCTTTGATTGCATCTTGTTTATTGTTTCAGCAAAGGTAGTTCTGTTAATTCTTTCATGGATGAGAGGAACTCCCAAATACTTACCAAGGCATTTCGTAAGGGAGATATTACACAGAATTCTTCCTTATTGATTCCGTGAAAATGCGGCTCCATTTGCTGGGAGTTTGAGTGCTTTCTCCCTCTTTGATCTATAAGTCACGATTAAAATTTCTCTTGGCCGCTAATATTAAGGTAAAATTACTATTGGCTATAAACGTTATGGGATATTTTCACAACTTATCCCTTTTATTTTTAAAAAATGCTGTAATAATCACAAGATCCCTAAATTTTTACAAAATTAACTATCTATCTATAAATCTATACTATATATAATAGCGGAAGCAGAAAGAATTTGTAAGATGTGTTTTAGAGGTCATTTCGCTTCGTTGGCATCGTAGGAGAAAATATACAAATTTAAATTATCTATATTAATAGTAATTAAAAAATAGTAATTAATAGTAATATAAGGAAGGCGAATGGTGAAGGAGCGACTGGACGAGCGATTGAGTGAGCGTGAGCGGAGGAAGGCGCGTTCTGGCGGCACCGGCGGCCGATCAGGCCAGGAATGGGGGGATCGTGTTGGGGCGAGGCCGCTGGTTGCGGATCCGAGCTCGGTTGGGGAGGGAGGGTTGGGCGATGGGAGATCGGCGCATTTTGTGTATGGCAGGCGGGGGAGTGGCGATCGGGTCCGGGACCGTTCGTCTGAGAGGGAGCGGCCGGCCATTGTTGGGGTGATGAGGTCGGATTCGGCTGTGGTTTTGGCTGATGCTGGGGACGCGGAGGAGGGGTCGTCCAGGGAGAGGGTGCCAAGGGAGGCGGAGTCCGTGCCAGTTGGGAGTGGGTCTTCGGCGCTTGCTGCGGCAGTTGAGGGAGGCAGGCCCGCGCATGCTGTGGTTTTGGAGGGAGGCAGGCCCACGCCTGCTGTGGTTGTGGTGGGCGGAAGGCCCGCGCCCGATGCGGCAGAGGCGGGAGGCAGATCCGCGCCTGGATTTTTGGATGGCATTGGTAGTGTGGCGGGGAAGCAGGCAGGTATGGAGGAGGGCCGGGGAGAGGTCCCGTCGACTATCTTGATTGCTAGGGCAGCTCCGTTGAGTGAGGCTTTGGCAATAGGGGATGCTGGCCATAATGTCTCAGTGCCTAGTTCTATTTCCGCTATTGATGCTACCCCTGGAATAGGGCTAGGAAAATTATCCTAGAGAGATAAGGTGATGGGGGTGGTGGAGGAAGAACCCATGATTGAGGATGACTTTATAGAGGAGGATTCTGAGGGAGATTTTTCTGACTCAGATGTTGAGGATGGTGAGCAAGAGGACCTGTTGTGCCCTGTAATCTGGCTTTCATCGGAGGATAAACGGATTCTTAGATCCAAATGGAAACTCTCCTTAATTGTCACTGTGCTTGGGAAAAGGATAAGCTTCAATTACTTTGCCCAGAGGATCCAGGCCCAATGGGCAAAGAAAGGGAAGGTTACCATCACGGACCTGAAGAATGACTTTTATGTCATAAAATTTACTAGGGCAGAAGATTATAAGGCAGTAGTTGATGGGGGTCCTTATATCATCTCCAATCATGTTTTAGCTCTGAGGCCATGGGTCCCAAATTTTAATCCGCATGATTGCTCTGTCAATAGGATCCTTACTTGGGTTAGATTCCCAGGATTACCCATTGAATACTATAACGAAAGATTTCTAAATAAGATTGGTGGCCTGGTTAGGAAAGTTCACCACGTTGATAAAACTAATGTTGGGGCAGTAAGAGGCAAGTTTGCCAGGGTTTGTATTGACATTGATCTTGCTAAGCCTCTTCTGTCTAAATTTTCCGTTCAGAATAAGGTCTTCCATATAGAATACGAAGGTATTCACAATATCTGCTATGAATGCGGTATGTTTGGCCATACCTTTAATGGCTGCCCTAAAAGAAGGAATGTGGTTGAGGAGGTGGTGGAGCCTATCATAGGTAGAGATGAAGCTAGCCAAGGTGAAGAGAAGAACTTTGGGCCTTGGATGCTGGCCAAAAGATCGACCCGAAGAAAGCCACGTGCTAATGCTGCTCGGAATCAAGTTCCAGATATCAGCAAGGAGATGATCTCTCTCCAGATTACTCTTGAGATCAAGGCTAGGCCTCCTGTTATTAAGAGTGGTGCCAGTGGTGACTCAGTTTCTGGTTCAGGATCTAGATTCGGAGCCTTGTCTATTGAGGATGGCCAGGCTTCGGATTTACCTGCGGAACATATGGAGGTGAGTATGCCTAGCCTTGAGCCTGCTGAGCCTGCCACCTTCCTCGGTGACTCTATTAATCCTATTTTCGATCCCAAAGCCTTAGCTAAGGGGAAGTCCAAGATCATTGGCTCGATAGGGAAAGCAAAGCTTAATGAGGTTAATGTCCTGCATCCTCTTGTAGACCCCCTAATTGGTAAGTCTATAGGAGTTAATAAGTTACCTTTGAAGAAGCCTAAGACTAACCTTAAAAAGCACCTTCGGTCTTTTGATTCTTGGGATAAAAGAAGGTCGGCTGGCACCTCTTCTAGGCTCTCAGGAGCCCCGAATAAATACCTGCTCTAGGGTTTGGGCCTGTGATCATTTGTCTTCCTTCTGATGGACTTTTTTGTTTGGAATGTTAGAGGTGCGGCGAGCAAGGCGACCCGCATCCATGTTAATGATCTTATTAAGCAATTTAATCCTTCTTGTTTTGCTCTTCTGGAAACCAAGGTTAGTGGTTCTCAAGCAGATGAGGTGGTTAATAAGCTTAAGAATTGGAAGTGTGTCAGGTCGGAGGCGACTGGTCGAGCAGGGGGGATTTGGCTTTTCTGGAAGCTAGGTCGTGTTAATATTGATATTATTACTATAGATAATCAATTCATTCATAGCAAGGTGTGTTATCCTGGCAATAACCCTTTCTTTATCTCCTTTGTCTATGCCGATCCGATCCTGACTAACCGGAAGAGGCTTTGGGAGATCATGTTCTCTATTAGTACGAATATGGTGGATCCTTGGTTGGTCGCTGGTGACTTTAATGGTATTGCCCAAATGAGTGATCAGAAGGGGGGGCAATCATTATATTAACCGGTGCCTTAACCATAAGCAGAATATGGATCTTTGCGGGCTGTCGGACCTTGGTGCGGCTGGCCACAAGTTCACCTAGAAAAGGAACAGCGTGTTTGTTCGGTTGGACAAAGTGTATACGAATGTGGCGGCGATCTATAGTTTTCCTGAGGTAAACGTGCTGAACCTCCCTTTTCGTCACTCGGACCATTGTCCTATCCTCGTTAAGCTGGTTAAAGGTCATCGGCTCAAAGGGAATAGACCGTTTAGGTACCTTGTTGCTTGGGACACCCATCCCGAGTTCAGGAACTTTGTTAAAGATAATTGGCAACCCCATTCTAATATTCTCCTTGCTGCTGAGGAGTTTAGAAGGAATGTGCTGGGATGGAATAAAAACATCTTTGGCCATATTATCCGAAGGAAGAATAAACTCTTAAGGAGGATGGAAGGCATTCAACGCTGTTTGGAGATCCGTTTTGACCACAGTATGAATTGTCATCTTAGATCTCTCCAGAACGAGTTGGAAGCGGTCCTTAGACAGGAAGAGCTCCTTTGGTTCTAGAAATCTAGGAAGGTTTGGATTAAGGATGGTGACCGGAACACCAGATTCTTCCACCTTTCTACTATTATTAGAAGGCAAAGGAACCGGATCGATGCTATTAAAGACTCTAATGGTGACTGGATTTATGAGGAAGAAGATATTCGTCGCCTTGCTCTTGATTTCTATAAAGACCTCTTTAAAGAGGAAGTTGTGGTTCTGGACAAAGCCCACTCTGGGGTCACCTTTCCTAGGCTGGAGGAGGAGGTTATTGTTGATGACTTTCATCCTATCGACCAGAAAGAAATTGACCTTGCCTTCACCAGTATTGGAGCTACTAAAGCTCTAGGGATCGATGGTATCCCTGCTAGTTTCTACCATAAACATTGGGACTCGGTGAAGGAAGGTGTCTATAATTTTATCTTTGGAGTCTTCCGCGGTTCCAACGAGATTAGCCTGGTGAATAAAACCCTCCTGGTTCTGATTCCTAAGGTTGAAAAGCCCTCCTCCTTTTTACAAATTGGCCGATCAGCCTGTGTAATGTGTTATACAAAGCTATCACTAAGATTGTGGCTAATAGGATCAGGCGGATCCTTCCTGAGATTATTAGCCAAAATCAAGGTAGCTTTGTTCCTGGTAGGCAAATGATGGACAATATGGTTATTGCCCAGGAGATGGTCCATTCCATGAAAATGAGGAAAGGTAAAAAAGGGATTGCGGCTCTCAAGCTTGATCTGGAAAAAGCTTATGATCGTTTAAACTGGAGCTTTCTTATGGATAGCTTAAGTAGAGCTGGTATCCCTGAGAACTGGAGGAGTTTGATTGAAGGTTGCGTGTCTTCTCCTGTTTTCCAGGTTCTGATCAATGGAGATATGTCGGATGAGTTTTCTCCTTCTAGGGGTATCCGTCAAGGAGATCCTATGAGCCCTTTCCTTTTTGTGATAGCTATGGAAAGGCTGGCTCACATAATTCAAGAAGCTGTGAGTAAGGGGAGTCTCCATCCTGTGTCCATTAACAGATTTTGCCCTCCTATTTCCCACTTGTTCTTCGCTGACGATGTGATGATCTTTGTGGAAGGGAATGAGGAGCAAATAGGTGTGGTCATGAATATCCTTGATTGCTTTTGCGTTGCTTCTGGCCAGAAGATCAATGTCCACAAGTCTCGGATGCTTTGCTCTAAGAACATGGATAGAAGCCTTTGTAATAAGCTTAGCGATCTCTCGGGTATCCCTCTTACCCACTCCTTGGGTAAGTATCTTGGGATCCCCCTTCATAGTGACAGAGTTTCCAAAGCCTCCTTTAAGGAGACTCTGGATAAAACTAATGGGTTGTGTGCTAGTTGGAAGGCCAATTCTCTCTCCTTAGCTGGCCGTCTAACCTTAATTCAGTCTGTCAACTGCGCGGCTCCCAATCATATCATGCAAGCCTGTAAGTTGCCTGAGCCGATTCTCAATGAGCTTGATAAAATCAACCGGCGTTTCCTTTGGGGAGAGTCTGGAGAGGGTAGGAAGATTCACCTTGTCCCTTGGAAGGAGGTCTGCTAGCCTAAAAGCAGGGGGGTCTTGGCATTAGACAAGCTAAAGACAACAACAAAGTCTTATTGATGAAGCTCCTCTGGAGAATGTGGCAGAACCCTTCTTCTCTTTGGGTTCGTTTGCTTTGTGGCAAGTATCGAAAGGACAAAATCTTTGGGGGCCCTAAAGAGAGAATTGGCAATTGTTCTTTCCTTTGGAAAGGGCTCAGTGCTGTGTTTGCTGAGTTCTGTACGGGTGTTGGCCTGGAGGTGGGTAATGGTAAGTCCATAAGCTTCTGGTATGACACCTGGATCGGAGATAAACCGCTTATAGAGGTTTGTTGCTCTCCCCCGCCTAGCAACATCCGCAACTGGAGGATTGCTGATGTGGTGGACTCTGATGGGGACTGGATTTGGTCTATGTTTGATACCTTCTTGAGCCTTGATACTCTCCTCAGAATCAGGGGAGTTAAGATTAGTAACCTTAAGGAGGATAAGGATAGGCATTGCTGGGCCCTGACAAACAATGGAGCTTACTCTTGCAAATCTGCCTTTGAAGCCTTTACTCTTGACAGGTACGATCCTCTCTCGGATACTTGGAAATCCATTTGGGCTCTGAAAATCCCTTATCGAATGAGGAGCTTCCTGTGGCTAGGATTCAAGGACAGGTTGCTGACTAATTCAGATAGACATAGACGGCACTTGGCTGATTCAGGTGCTTGCAGTAGATGCAGAGGCCAAGTTGAATCTTTGTGCCACGCCCTTAGGGACTGCTCTAAGAGTAAGGAGGTTTGGCAGAAAGTTCTTCCGCACCACATTCTCCCCTCCTTCTTTGCCCACTCTGAGAATGACTGGTTCTCTAATGGGGTTAAAGGTAGGTTACTGGCTAGCATGGAGCAGGGAGACATTTTATTTGCTATTATCTGCCACCACCTTTGGAAATGGAGGAACGAGGAGATCTTTGGTGAGAAGACTGTTTTTATTCAGAACTTACCCGAGTTCTTCTCTAAAAAGCTTCGTACCATTACGGGGAGCTTCAAAGGGGATTCCCTTGCCAATTCTACCCAGAATAAAGAGGTTCACCTCGTTGGTTGGTGTAGGCCGAAGGATGGGTTGGTGAAGTTGAACACGGATGGCTCCTGCCTCAACAATGGTAGAATCGCGGCTGGAGGCGTGCTTAGAGACGCGGGAGGTGCCTGGTTGTCTGGGTTCACCCATAACCTGGGTTTGGGCTTATCCTTTTCAGCGAAGCTTTGGGGTATTCTTTCTGGAGTCAAGCTTGCCAGAAATCTGGGTATTAAAAGGCTTGCTGTGGAGTCTGACAATAAGGAGGCTATTAGTATGATCTCTAATAATCATGCTATTTGTCTTAGTAGCCAAAACCTTATCAAAGCTATAAGAAGTCTTGGCTCCTCCTTTGAGTCCTTAGAGTTCAGCCACATCTACAGAGAACAAAATCGGATTGCGGATCGCTTGGCGGCGGCTGGGCACGAGGGGATGTTAGGTGTTACCACCCTATCTGATCCTTCTATCTATCTTTCCTCTCTCCTTTTAGAGGACAGAGTTGGGGTTAGCTTTCCTAGGCTGATCCCAGGCTAGCTTTTTATTTCGTTGTTTGTTTTTCTTTTCCTGTTTCTACCAAAAAAAAAAAATTCATAAATATTATTTCAGTTTTATTGTTAAAATAAATTCATTAATTACATCGCCTATACAAATTCCATCAAACAGTTTCATCGATTCAAAACCTTGAATTATAAATAGCATCACATGTTTCATATGCCAATTGAAATATCCATCATCTGAATCTCTCAGAACTATTATTTTATTATTAATTATTAATTCACCTTTTTGTGTTACTCTTCATACCTTGACTCTGTCGTTTCTTCATCATTTGATAAAGGTTTTTATGAATTTAGGGATTTTCTATTAAAAGATGCAATTGACTTATTTTATGTTCCTAATCAATCTTTTCTTCTGGATAACGGTAAGGTAGTTGCTACCGGTGGGGTGATTATATCTAGTTAATTACATGCAAAATAAGACGATGGAGTGGTATATTTACAGCCGGCAGTGGTGGTAATGGAAGCGGAGGATGAAAAGAACACACTTTTGCTATTGAAGACCATTCTTATTTTTCTTCTCCTACATTAACTTTATTCTAATGAATTTATATTTATGATTTTCTAATTCTTGGGTGATTGATTGTGTTTGTACACTATTACGATTTTGGATTTGTTGGATCTTTTTTTTATCATTTTCCTTTTTCGAATCAAATAAGTTTATAGCAAATATTAGAATACCTCTTTGTGTTCTTCTATTTTTTTATTCTCTTCTATTAAAACTAATAAATCTTTGATGGTTAATAAGAGTAAGAAGATGAAGGTGGTAATGAAGGATGAGGGAATGAAATTGATGTAAATATGATATGTTTTCATTTGATTATTTTCACATTCCATGTCAAGTTTTTTATTGGCATATTACAGTTAGTCAAAATTAAATCTATTAAATCTAATATTAATTATATAATTTTGACATGTACAAATGTTTTATAGTTGAAAAACTAGAAACTAACAAGAGAATCCAACAAATTTATGTACAAAATCAATGATACAAATTTATTAAGAATTAGAAACACATTATTTACAGTAATTAAATAAGATGAAAATGAAAATTATGAAGTATAATTTATCAAGTGAATTACTATACCCAGCCTCAATTTCCCACCCTTAGCCCTGGGAAAAGACTAAAATACCCTTCTATCAAATTTCAAAATTCTCAAATCCTCTCAAACACCCTAAACTCTCTTGGATCAAATCCGAAGTAATTTATCAACAAAAACATGGATCAGGGGAGGGGCGGCAAAGGAAAAGGACTAATGATACGTAATTTCGTTTGATTTTATTGATGTTTGTACGTTTTTTGAATCGATTTTGGATTGTTTAGGATTTCGGGATCGCGAGGTGGGGCATGAGGCTATCACGTCGTCGCCTTTGGTGCGGCGTATGAACATCACGCCGCACCACAGGTGACGGCGTGATAGCCTCACGCCTCACCACAGGCGACAACGTGATGTTCATACGTTGTCACTTGTGGTGAGGCGTGATAGCCTCATGCCCTCACCTATGTGAGTCGGTGATGGCCTCACACCCGTGTGGCAAAAATTCTTAATTTATTTATTTTTTAAAAGTTAATTTAATTTTTGTTATTTTTATTTTATTAATTTGATTATTATTTTTTATTTTTCTTAATTTATGTTGTCAATTTTTATTTTGTTAATTTTAATTAAATTTTTATTTTGTCTATTTTATTTTTTTAATTAAATTTTTATTTTGTTAATTTTAGTTATGATTGAGCAGGCTCTACCAGTTAGGACTGATCTGGAGCAGATTATGGAGGAATGGAACCGGTCGAATTGACTTGTTGTAATTTTTTAATATTTAATTTTCTTCAGAACTTATTGTTTTTAACACATTTTAATACATATTTGATACTTCATGTATATTATTTAATTATAATGTTAATAATTATAAGTCAAATTATAATGTTAATAATTAAAATATTTAGAATAATTATAATTGTTTAGCATAATAATAATTAAAATGTGAAATTGGAAAAAAAAATCACACGTGGGCATGTGAACATCACGTTTACAGGTATTTACGGGTTTAATTGAATAACAGACCTATTTTTTTGTCTTCCCGACACGCGGGCGTGTGGCTATCATGCCTCATCGTGTGGTCGGGCGTGATAGCCACACGTCTCACCGTATGGTCGAGCGTGTGGTTATTACGCCCGGCCAAACGATGGGGCGTGTGGCTATCACGTCCAACCGCACGGTGAGGGATGATAGCCACACGTCCGCGTGTCGGGAGGGCAAAAAAAAGCCTTTTAACACCCAAAACCCCTGAAAAGTCATTTTCGTCCTTCCACGAGGCTAGGGGTGCACATGGTCGGTTAACCAGTCCATTAACAAAAACCATTAACCAGTCCATTTAATTCGGTTAACCATATTTCGGTTAATATAAACTTCGGTCGGTTAACCTATATTTCGGTCGGTTAACCATTAGTGACTTTTCGTAGCAAATATCATTTTACATCTTTAATTATTCACTTTAAAATAAATATATAATTATTTAAATATTAAATAAAAATATGTAACTTCAAATTTAATTAACAAAATTGCCAAAACAAATAAGTTTTAAGTTATTTTGATATTTTTAACTTAAAAATTAAATATAAATATGTATATTTATAGATTGATAATTAAATTTCTATATATATTTATACTAGTTTTATGTGTATTAATACATAATCGGTTTATTTTTCGGTTTCGGTTAACCATCGGTTTTTAAAATAAAAACCATAAACTAGTCCATCGGTTACGGTTAACCTATTTTTCGGTTTGGTTTCGGTTTCGGAAATCGGTTTTTCGATTTTCCGGTTAGTTTTGTGCAGCCCTACACGAGGCTAGAGGTGGGAATTTGAGGCTGAGTATAACAACACCCTTTATCAAAGATGTTTCAATAATTAAGTATTCATAAATAGGATTATGAAATTCAATAATTAAAGACGTTTTAAATGTATTTTTGATCAGTAGTTAAAATAGTAACAAAGGAAATTGAAAAGTTATATATATATATATATATATATATATATATATATATATATATATTTATTTATAATTTATAATAAATTGAATTCATTTCCCCGTATATTAGTGTTTGATCAAAATTGAAAAGTCATTTATTCATTTCTTATATATATTATATATAATAACATAAGCAGAGAGAAATAAACAAAAAGAGTTTTATATATATTTTTGATAAATTGTCTAAATAGTAACAAAGAAAAATTGAAAAGACATATATATATATTTATTTATAATTTATAATAAATTGGAATAATTCCATATGTATTAGTGTTGGATCAAATTGAAAAGTCATTTATGTAGTTTAATTAAAAATAAAATAATAAAATATAATAATTATATAATTTGACAAGAGAAGACTTTCACGGTGGCTACTACAATAAAAAAAATATCAACAATAAATTCAAATGATACTATTTAGCATGTGAAATTTTTCTAAAAAAAATAAAGCTAAATGATGATATATTTTGGTGTGAGTAATGTGACCGAAAACCAAGAACTGCAATTCCAATGTATAATTTAATAATAAAATAACAATGTTTTGTCATTTAATATTTAAAAAGATTATAAGGATATATATTTTTTCACAATTGCATATATGAGCTCAAGATAGCAGCTCAAGACTTAAGTGATTCTACGACTTTTGTATTTTTCGACAGAGAAATTATGCAGCGTTGTTTTTTATAAACTATTTTTTTAATGAAAAAACTATGCATTAATGAGTCAAATCATGGCAAAATTGTAACAATGAATCAGAAACAGAACTCGGTAATAAATTAAAAAAAGGGCAAGTGGATAAACGAGAAGACTGTGCTAACATATGTGTCATCCCATTCGCTTGCCGCCGTATCCATTTGACTAAGTAAGAGTCATTTGATGTTAGAATCGATCGTATTTGAATAATTCTATCCCCAAATTCAGAATCATCAACAGAAGTAGAATTTATTGCATCAATCACTTGTTTAGCATCAGATTCGAAAACCACATTCCTTATTCCATCAGCTTCTAGCCATTGCATGGCCTGTAATAGAGCTTCGGCCTCACATTCTGATAAGTCCAAAATATACCTAAAATATCATTAATAATTACGTCAGTTTTATATTGAAATCGTGCTAATTATATTCACTTAGAGTACTTTTACTTCTATATTTGTTTCTTTGATGCAAGGTACTTAATTATTTGGTTAAATCCAAATATGATCTAAAAACGGAGCAAAAATGAGAGAAAAATCAGAGTTACGAGTTAAAAATACGTGTAATTCAGAAGACCGATACAGGGCGATGGGAAGCAGTCGAGGACCAGGAATAAACACCCGTGTCGCGACCGAGATTCCCATATCTCGATCGCGACACGCTGATTTTAGGGACGGAAATCCACTTTCGTACAACTATATTTCTCAGCCCCAGGTCGCGACTGAGATTCTTAAAACTCAGTAGCAACATTAGTAATTCTAGCACTGATTTCACATGTGAAAATTCCAAATAACGCGTCTGTTCGTTCGGATAGAAACGACCCTTCACCAGCGGACACGACCCTTCAAACACAACCCTCCAGCATCTATAAATGAGTGGTTCATTTCAAAATTCATGTTGGTTGTTAGAGTTTTAGAGTTGATATTATGTTGAAGAAATTCTGATTCAAAAGAAAATCAGATATTAGTTTTCATTTGTGTAAAAGCAAACTTGTTGTACACAAGTTGTTCTTAGTTTAATTACAAACACAGTAGCAATTAGTTTAGATTTAAGAGTTGTTCGAAGATAAGTTCACATTCTGATAGTGGATCCAGCAATCTCTATTTTAAGGATTCAGCGAGAAGACTAGCGGCTGAAGTGCCCCAAGGTCTGACAAACCTACGAAGTTTGAGGAAAGGATTGACAACCCGGAACCCAAATTAGTTAAAATGCTATCCATGTTTCTTCTTCTCTGTTAACTTGTGAAGATTCACAATTCAATAATAATACATTTTTTCTATTCAATATATTTTTTTCTGTTGTTATTTTGATGTTATTCTGACAAAATGATTTTCAAAGTAATACATTGGTGTTTTCATTAAAACATTTTACACATATAATTATAAGGAAACTTTGTTGAACACTTAAAAAGATTAGGATTTATGGATGATATGATCAATAGCTCGACCTATCAGACATAAAACACCAATTTGATTAAGGTAGCGATCTTGCCTGACCGTAGGAAGATCGTCTGCAGTTCGAAGACCGTTAATTGCGCAAATTGATGAATTGTTACATGTTTATAATCTTACCAAAGTTGTAGTTTCTTTCTTGCTTAATGCGAGCAAGTTTCGTGTACTTCTTATTCTAGACACAAAAGTTCCTGTCTTGTAATTAAATCTCAAGATAGATTTGCATTCTAAGTTTCAACATATTATTCTCATCTAAACCAGACCAATACAAATAATTAAACGATTTTCTACAGTATAAACATAAAGACGTGAATTAAACTGAATTAAAATAAGTTTTTCTTAAAAAGCGTTCCCTATGGGTTCGATATCTTTTATTACTACAAGCAAAACCGTGCACTTGCGAAAATCGCTTAACACATTCTCGTGTTGTTGGACAACATAACAGACCCGCACATCTCCCCATTACAAACTACCCATGTGCATCTCGTACTGTTGCTCCCATCCCTGCATGACCATCAGCGTTAAAACATGCGGCATCAACACAACACGAGAGAAATCCTTCCGATGGCGGGTGCCAAGCCGTGCAAACAGCAGATGAAATATTTCCTACTACTGTATTTCCGTTCTGCTATTCTCCCGTACCAGTCTGATTCTTCAAGGCATTTGCTTCTGACCAATCATTAAGTATTGTGCAAGCTTGAGCCACTATTTGATCTGTTGTGCGAATCTCATACTGCCAAAGACGGGTATTTCTAGCCTACCATAAACTCTAGAGGTGCATCAAAAATGTTTTCACAATTTGTTCCGGTGCTGCTCTAATCATATTATGAAACCATGTTGTCAAGTTCTCAGCCACCACCGCCTCCACATTAATTCGATGCAGAAGTCCCGCCTTCTGCCACACTCTTATTGCTCCTGTACATTCAATAAAAAGATGCCATCCATCCTCCCAAGGTTCGTTACATATCACACAAGTACTACATACCTATAACCCGTGTATTTGGAGATTCACACGTGTTGGGAGACAATTGTGTACTAGTTGTCAGCCAAAATACCAGACCTTATGTGGAATTTCAGCATACCATAATTTTTCCAAGCTCCCTGAACATGAAATCTCTCTCCTGCTTCCAACGTTGTAGCCAGTCGGTAAGCACTTTTCACTGTGTAATGTCCTGAAGAATGAGATTTCCATATTAACCGATCCTCACTATTCAAAGTACCAACAAACAGTTTATGAATTTTTTTAATATCTCTATGTTCGAAAATTTCCTCCAACAGCTCTTCATCCCAATCCCTGAAATTATGGATAAACAAATCATTAACTTTCAAATACTCCAACCCTTCCACCATAGGGGTTCGAATATATCCATCCTCCTCATCACGCAACCATCTCTCACTCCACACATTTATTGATTGACCGTTTCTAATTTTCCATCTGATTCCTTCTTTAATGATTAGTTGAGAACTCCAGATACTTCACCATATAAAGCTTGGTGAATGCCCCAATGAGGCCCCCATAAAATCTCCTCTTGGATAATATTTAGCTTTGAAAACTCTACTAACAAGCGAAGATGGATCGGTAAATAACCGACATCCCTATTTTCCCAACATAGCAGGATTGAAGGCTGTGAAATTTCGGAAACTTAATCCTCCCAACAATTTTGGAGCACATAAACAACATTATTCTTTAGTTAACACATTAAACACAAACTCTCCAACCAAGAAACAAACAACTCCCCTATAAAATTTGAAATTATCCTCAGCGAGGAACATTTCCAAATTGTTGTGGTAAAAGGACATTTATAAAAAAATATGAATGCGAGATTCTAGCCTCTTCGCATAAACAACACAACTGATTAATATTAATACATCGATGAATTAAATTATCAGTCGTAGGTATCACATCTTTACAAATTCTCCAAATTAAATTACGCACCTTTGGTGGAATTTTGAGACACCAAAGTTGTTTCCAATAACTCCGACACAAATTCAAACCTCCATTAAAGATCACATTGTAGCCACTTTTAACAGAATAATTGCCATGATGTTCATACCTACAAAAAAGAGTTGTTTTGACGTTACGACGAGGTTTTCGGGAAGTGAAAAGGACAGAAATAATATCAGGCCAATGCTGCTTCAACTCGTGATTTTTATTTGGGTATATATCTCTTAGCTGTAATTTTGTCTTTTGACGGCGGGCAAAAAGGTAGGTTCCAGATGGTTTCGGTGCCTTCAACCCGAAAAAGTATAGTTGGTCGATCCAGGAATGGCTATAAAAAATGGTGTAAATGTACTTTTGTCCCGGAGATGTAGGTTTGTCCATATACAAGCAATTAGCCGAGTAGGGTGTCGAATCAGAAAAGAGAGAACTGCGAGGAGCCAACCCTAGTACGAGAGGATCAGGTTGGCCATTTGTTATGCTAATAAAAGCGTCGGGCATCTAAGTTGGTATGGAAGAACTGTGAAATCCTTCTCTATATGAATTAAAGCCAGAAGCAAAGATAGAGGTTAGTGTGTTCACCTGTTGATTCAAAACCTACAAGCCTATGTTGTCCTCGTTTACTCATATTCAATCAAGAGTTTGTTCATATTACACTCATCGTTATGTTTTAAAAATACACTATAATAATTATTTTTATTTTATTTTGGGATAAGATGCGAAAATACCTCTAACATTTGCAGCCAAGAGCAATTTTACTTCTAACGTCCAAATTGGTGCAATTTCATCCTAACATTAGCAACTAAGTGTAATTTTACCCCTAACGTTATTAAATTGGTCAATTTGAGCAATAATTCATCAAATAATTCATAAATTATGAAGTGAGTGAATATTCCAAATCTATACTTTTCACTGCAAACGCTAATAACCTAAACAAATATAAGTAGATTTCATTTCATTTGCATGCCTTTTTGTTGGAATTTCAGGGAGCTGAAGCTATTCTTTTCTGATTCTCTTCTTCACTGCCCACAGTCCATTGGGGAAGCAGAACCAGAAGCTTATCTAACCATAGTTTTAGATCTTCTTTTTCGAGATATTCTGTTTTTAAGCTAATTCACTCAAATTTCACCAGTTTTCAATTGTCGTTGCCTGCTAAATTTCCAAGGTTCTTCAAACATACACATTTACCCATCAATTATTATTTTATCGGTATCAATTCAACTGCGTCGAGTTCTTCCTTGTTGATTCTATGAAAATGCAGCTCCATTTGTTGGGAGTTTGTGTGCTTTCTCCCTCTTTGATCTATAAGTCATGATTAATGTCTCAAATTCACCAACTTGCAAACATTAGGAGTAAAATTGTCATTGGCCGCCAACATTAGGGGTATTTTCGCGCCTTATCCCTTTTATTTTTAAAAAACACTATAATAATTACAAGATCTCTAAATTTTTACAAAATTAACTATCTATCTATAAATTTTATTTAAAATGATAAGTTTACTCTACTATCACTAATTAATTTTTATATATAAATAATTAAGTTTTATACTAATCTATATATAATATAAAACATTAACGATGGATCTCATGTGTCACTTCCTCATTCTTTTTGATAAAAAAATATAATATAATATATAAATTTTAATTATATTATTATATTTATCAATAAAATAATTATTTAAAGTAAATGCAAAAATAAAATAATAATAATAACACTTTGATGTCATTAATTTTAATTATTAAATTAAATATTCTTTTAATATTTATATGTCAACATGAATCTGTGCATTGCACGAGCCAAAACTAGCTTAAGAATGAAAATCTATATATAATATAAAACAGTAACGATGGATCTCATGTGAAAATATAATATAATATATAAATTTTAATTATATTATTATATTTATCAATAAAATGATTATTTAAAGTAAATGCAAAAATAAAATAATAAAATTTAATTTAGATAACACCTTGATGTCATTAATTTTAATGATTAAATTAAATATTTTTTAAGTTAGAAAAGGTCATTTTCCAGTCTTTCTTCTGGGAAATTTTTAGAGAGAGACTCTCCTTCTCTCTACTTTCTTCTTATTTTTCCTTTTTTCTTCTCAGATCCCGTCCTTATCGCGATCGTCACCATCACTTTCTCCATTGTAGCTCTCTAAGTAGGTCTCGTTAGAGGAGGAAGAATGAAGCTTGTCTTCCTTCTTCCTCCTCCAATTTATGTTTTAATCTTCATTTTAGTTTCAAATTACTTTTTCTTATTAGTTTGAAATCTATATAACTTCTTGAACTTCTATTTCCGTCAGATCTACAACTATTCACTATATTTCTTTCTTTTAGTCTTTTTTCGGTCTTAACAAGAGCGGAAAAGCTTCATCTTGTCCGTAGATCTATAGATCTGCGTGGTTGAAAAAACAGAAAGGACTCGGATCCGAACGTCCGGATGAGCCTAAATGATGAAGCATGGATTACAATGGTTTTTCAATGGGATTTGACTTACGAGAAGAATATGATTTCTATGATTGTTGTATTTGTACATTTTATGGTTATTATTGCTCGTTGTAGTCTTTTATTGCTCTTTGTAGTCATTTTTCTTCCCTTTGTGTATCTTATACTGGCTATAGTTTGTATGTTTTTATTTTCGTGCTGTATTTTGTACCTTTTAAGTTAATGAAATGAGATATGGCATTTCTATAAAAAAAATCAAATATTTTTTTAATATTTATATGTCAACATGAATCTGTGCATTGCACGAGCCAAAAACTAGTTTAAGAATGAAAAGTAATATTAGTAATAAAATGTATTTCGCAATACAACAGTAACGTGACCTCTTAGTCAGACGACAACAACGCTTACCATTGCGCCAAGGCTCGCCCATTGATAGGTCCATATTTATACATATTTTTATATCTTAATTTCTTAAGGTTTAGTTTTAATTTATTTGTTTTAGGTGCAAGTTTACCTTGTTTTCTTTTTGGTAGGTGTTTTTGAAACTCAAGTTCAAATTGATGATTGAAATGGTGATTTTATGGAGGTTAAAGAGAATTTGAGCATATTGAGTAATAATAGTCTGAATTTGAGCATAATAATGGAGAATTGATGACTTATGTTATGAGATTCTTGACATATATATATTTTCCCCCACACTAAACATTGCTTGTCCCTAAGCAAGAATAACACTAACTAAACTAAAACAAAACATAAAAACAATTATCAATATCCTCAAAAACTATCAAATTCAAATTACCAAGCATTATGGAAATGAATATCAATAATACTCAAAACATCAGAAGTTTTGACAGTTAATTTTGTATTCAATAGTTAAGTAAGACACCAAGTTCAACAATGTTATTGAAATCAAATACACAAAGCTTGATAACTCTCACAAGGTGGTCACTCAATTCACACATATGTTTAGGCAAAAATATACTTGAAGCTCTTGATTCTATACAAGGAATGCACTACTATGAATTTGCACTTCAATCTAATCTCCACCACTTTGTTATATAGTCAAAACAAAAATCCGAAGGTTTTTGAAAGGGTTGTAATAGGGTTATGGTTAAAAGTATAGAAAAAGAGAAAATTTAGGTCAACAATCAAAAAAATTAGCAAGCAAGTCAAAAGAAACTAAATCTATAACATCTACATTAGAAAGGAAGAAAGTTTACCAAAACTGAATATTTTTTTTTCAAACTTTTTTTTTCTGATTTTTTTCCTCGATTTTTTTTTCTGTTTTTTTCTTTTGTTTTTTTAGAACATAAAAGGAACAAAAGTTAAAACAAACTTGGCTACTAAAAACATATGAAACATAACAGCCAACAAACAAGAGACAAATTCAGCTGTCAAATATTGATGGCAAACAACTGATAAAAAAAAGTGAGAATTTATTTCTTTTGAATAGAAACGAAGAATAAGACTGACTGCCAAACTTTTGAAGTGCAGCAGACAAAATTTCATACATCCTTGATTTTTATTTTTGATTTTTTTAAGGACGAACTTCCTTTTGAATGATACAAGCAAATAAAAAAAATGACTAGTGCAGACATTTTATGAGAAAAACTTGTAGAGCTGAGTTGCTTACCAACTCTTAAGTTTAAAGGGAAAAGTCAGTCTTTGGCTAAAAGGGAAAACAATTTAGTATGTACAACAAAGAAAAGGTTAAAAGCTCAAACTTGGCTATCTAAGGGATAAAAATTAAAAAGGGTTAGGCTATTTAAGTCAAGTGGTTAATCCTAATTGCCTTCCTCACTTCAATGCATGACTAAAAACATACGATCTCGAAAAGTATTTGATGCAAATTCCAGAGTTGCAAATCAAGTATGAATTCACATATAATAAGAAAAAAAATTGGAGCAAATGTTAAACGTTGATGTTGTTTAAGCAAATTACTCCATTGGCTCAAAAGCTCACAGAAATTGAGGGTAATTGTACTAAGCTTTGCATACTTTTCAATCAATTTAATCATTTCAGTAAAATGGATTACTCAAAATGAAGACTACCAAATCAATTATTACTAAGTCCAACACTCATCATTAATTTTAATTGATTTCGATAATGTGAGCTAATTAAACTATCAAGTTAAGGAGAATATGATTAACATGACTTGACTAAAACACAAGCTAACTAAATGCAAACGAAAACACCAAACACAAACTAAACATAGAGAACTCAATTTAAAATGAAGGCTAAAATGCGAAAAATTTCTCCTAAACACCTATCCCCTACACTAACACACACATTATTCCTAATGTGCAAAACACAAAGACACATTTATTTCTAAAACCGAATTTAAATAAAACAAAATTTAAATAAAACAAAATTAAAATAAAGCAAATGGAGAGAAATTTGGGTTGCCTCCCAAAAGAGCGCCTTTATTTATTGTCTTTGGCTCGACATTATACCAAATACTCAAGTAATCCAACAACATTTTTGTGTTCCTTCAAGACCTGAATCAACACTTCCTCATGCATTCCTTTTGGTATGATCACTGGAATGGTTTCATTATCACCTAGATACACAACCTTGAATTTACCAATTACAGCCTTGGGTATATCTTCGGATTGCCTTTCTCACACAAAACCTCTTTTAGCTCCACTTGCAATGTTTCTTCATAAATGTTGCTGTCAAAATTCTTATGCATGGGATTACCAGCATCAGTAACTAAATTAGAAGCTACATCACATGGAAATTTCATAGCTTCATATATATTAAATTTAATCACTTCGTCGTTGAACTCCATAGTGAATGTACCTTTATGCACATTGATTATAGCTTTAGATGTTTTAAGGAATGGTCTCCCTAAAACAATTGGTGAAGACTTAGGAAAATAATCATCATACATATCTAAAACATAAAAGTCTGCATGAAAAATCAAACCATTAACTTGCACAAGTACATCTTCTAACACCCCATCGGGATAAGCATTAATTCTATCGGCCAATTGAATTATTACGCCCGTTTCTTTTAGAGGTCCAACATTTAAAGATGCATAAATGGAACGTGGCATGACATTAATGGAGGCACCTAGATCTAGCATTGCTCTTTCAATCTTTCTATGTCTTATCTTACAAGGGATAAAGAACATACACTAGTATTTGCACTTAGGTGGGAGTTTCTTTTGTATAGCTGTAGAAACATTCTCTCCTACACTAATCTTTTCATCACCTCTCAATTTCCTCTTATTTAGTATATAATTCTTTAAGAAATTTAGCATAACGAGGAACTTGTTTAATTGCATCCAAAACAGGGATATTTACCTAAACTTTTCGGAACAAATCGAGTACCTCTTTTTCTTGATCCTCCTTTTTAGATTTTGAAAATCGAATAGGGAACGGAGGAGGAATTACAACGAATGGTGATGGTGATTCTTTTAAGGTCGACTTAGGAATTGAAGGAAAATAGACAAGCTTAGGCACAACGGAATTATAAAATTTTATCTATTTTCCTTTTCCAAGGTCCGTTAATCATTATTTTATATAAAGAGGGATAGAGTGAAATACCGTTATTAATGAACTATCTACAGTTGCAAACGAAGTGCCCACAACTCTTAATCTGTGTATCATGAATAATGATCACAATAGAAAAGAAAAGCGATTAGTAATCAACCAATGAATATCAATTTAAATTGATTGCCTCTAAAGGAATCGACATGAGATCAAAGAGAGAGTAAAGGAGAGAGTAATTTAGACGGGATGATTTCAGAAGAATTCCTAGCCTCCAAATTAGTGTTGACCGAAATATGCAAGGAGAGAGGTCTATTTATTGACTTCTCTGTTAGGGTTTTTGTGTCCTATAGACAATTGTTCTAGGATACAAACTTAATGTAAATGAAGTGTTCTTTATATCGTTTGTTTTAATGAGATATGGTTTCATAACTATATAAAGGCAATCCCTTTTAAGAACTAAATAAAATCTAATAAAGGAAATCTGTAAGTTTGTTTAAAGTGATTATAAAGTGTTCATACAAGCATGAAGTGTGATGAAACTTTATAATAAACTAATAAACTTAAAACCACCCCAAGTCAAGTAATATGTTTAGGATTGACATATCACTGCTGAGACTTGCATGTAACAATGTCTTCTGTCACGACAGAAAGCTGATCTCACAAGCTTCATATATACAGATATCTGGACAGTTACATGGATCCAATGAAAAGAAGTTCATTAGGATTGGGGACCCGACTTGAGATAACAGGATGGATAGATTCATCCTTGCCACCTGTTCATCTCATTGGTATTAATAGGTATAAGTAATCCTCAGACACAAAGGAATGTTAATTAGTAATTCTGGATTACGGAATGTGACGCTTTGATCCTGTTGTAACACGATCCTTAACAAAGATGACTCTGGGGTGTGAACGGCAGATATTGGGTATCACATGAAGTAATTGCAGGATAGTTATACATTGGATTGAGCATTTATCACTCCCGATAAATGGGAGATATGTCCATGGATCGCTTGTGGAAGACTTGACTCTAAATCCTTGCAAGGTGATAGCTTAAGATTGAAATGCAGATTTCTCTTAACCTATCTAATTGGAGTTGACTTGGCCTGTACAAGTAAAACGAACGTCTCGCTATATGTGACTTGACATTATCCATAGTCATAAGATTCAGTTCAAGGATGTAGTTGATAAAGGATCGAATTATACTGTAACTAATACGGAAAGGTCAACGACAGAATCAACCTGTTTTCTTATAGCTCTGGGGGAATGTTTCCGGATTTGCCAATCACATTTTGCGTACTCATTCTGTTATGCAAAAATTAAATATAATTCTGTGAAAATTAATTTAATAGTTGCATACGGCTAGAAGCAATAAGAACCTAATGGGTCACACATAAGACTTGGAACCCAAAAGAGAGACATATGTTAATTAATTGACGGAAGCCCAACTGAGCCCAATAAGGCCTAGTTAATTAAGGGGGGCGATATTTATGTATATTAGATACATAAATAATTAATTTGATTTTATCAATTCTAATTAGATTAGGATTATGAATTAAATTAATTAAATGATAAATATGTTAGGAGTTTTAATTAGATTATATTACTCCTATTATTATCCTATAAGGTTACTAAATATTATCTTTATATTTAAGATATAATTATATATAATTAATAAGAATTATATTCCGAATTAAATTCTTATTCAGTAACCTAATTCTATCTAACTAGGGTTTAGATACAAGAGGATATATATACCCCCCCCCCCTTATGCAATTTTCGAAATACCCTAAGCATACTAAGAGAGAGAATTTCGACCCCCCCTGTTCGAGGACGGGATTATCTACCGCTTCCTTCCGTTCAATTGATTTTCATCTCTTTCTCTTTATCCTTGATCTTGTGTTGATTAATTAGAGACAATCTACTTTGGTTGTTATAAACGGTTGATTCTAACTTGATCTTCAATTGTTTTGTTTTGTGCTCGGGAACTCGAAGTAAGAGTTGTGGGCACTTCGTTTGCAACGGTAGATAGAACTTCTGAAAGGTATTTCTTTTATCCCTCTTTATATGAAATAACGATTAACGGATCTTGGGTTAATGGAAATAGGTTAAAATTTTTATATTTTCGCTGCTATACGTTAGCCTATTTTCCTTCAGTGGTATCAGAGCCTGCGCTAAATCCGTTATTTCATATATGAAAATTTAGAAGTTTTTCAATCAGGTTGAATAAATATTTATAGTTAGGTTAATTAACAAAACTGTTTTGATTAATTAGTTCTAAAGATAAATAAGTTTTAATTAATTATTAATTAAAATAGTTTATGCATATGTTTCTAATTATTTCGGTTGATAATCATTATAACAAAATCTATTAGTTTTATAGTTAGATTGATAAAAGTTAATTTTATTGATTCTAAAGATAAAACGGAAAATCTATAATAGGTTTTCCTATTTTCTGAAAATCGTTTTAGAATCGTTTTAGAACTGATATATATATTTATAATTATATTTAAATAAATAAATAAAATAATTATTTGACAGAAGCTCGGGTCGCGCCTCACGGCGCAACCCGGCTGCTGTCGCGCGTGGCGCTTGGCCACCGCTGCCGCAAGGCAGCGGCGGATCAGACGTTTAGGGCTGCTGCCAAACGGCAGCAGCCCACCCTCGGGCCCGGCCCGAGACCCACTTATGTTAAAACCGTTTTAAAATTAGTTTTAAATATATTTATATATATATGTTTCAAAAATTAATAGTTTTCTGTTTTGATTATCGAATGAAAATTTATTTAAAAGTTTGTTTTACCTATTTGTAAATCAAAAGTATTAAATGAATTGAAATCAAAATAATTGGAACATGCATAAATTAAAGTTTTGTATAGTTATATTAATCTAAAAGGTTAATATAGAAGATACGAAACTTTTAGAAGTAAAATTGGATGGAAGTTAATTTGATGTGTTAATCTAATTAACCTAAATATTACATAAAGTATTTATGTAATCAACCAATTAAATTTATTTAAATGAGTCTATGCATGTTTGGAGTTATGGACATATTTGAACCATCTTTTAGTCTTTTGGTATTTTTGAAATAGGGCCTGCGAGTCCTGCCTTTCTACTATCTATTGTAATTTCTCCTCTCATCTAATTCCCTTCAATTTAATTGAAGTTTTCTTTAGTAGAATAGAAATTAATATGTAATTTCAAGGCGCCATGGAGAAGACGGAGGACCTAAAGAGAAATATGTAATAGTTAGTATTTCCCTAGGTTTGGCCTTTTATTCCGTCTCTGGCTCGACGGAATAATTTAGATAATATGTCCATAACACCAATGTATGTGTCTGATGTATGCTAAAGCAAATCAAGACTAAGTTAGATTATGAGACTTAAAATAAAAATCCCTCACTAATTAAAAGTTAAGTAAATAAGCAAGTTACTAAAATCGGTTGTCCCTCCCTAATATTATAATTCAGCTGGTAGTACTGGGGGCCTTTGGGTTGTTGAGTAAACTCAAGCTCGGGGTCTTATGGTAACACCTGAATTATTGAAAATAATTTGATAACTCGTGGAGAATTTCCGATTAGCTTTCGTCCCTGTAGGGGCGTCGTTGCGTTCGACGGGGGGAAGCTCCGATGCCAAAGTCAGTAACGAGGATCCAAAGAGTAAACTGAATTGACCAAGAGTAAGTAGAAAGTGTGTGTACCTTGATAGACTGATGTATAGGCTATATATATAGTCATGAAGTTGTAACTTGCAGTAACTAGAAAGTCTCCATTAATGTCCCATTAATGGCGGTTACAGGTTACCTTTAAGCTGGTGGTTACTGGTTACCTTTAAGCTGGCGGTTAGCTAATTGATAGCTCATTAATGGCCTTTACTGCCGGGGCGGCCCAGCCGTTTCTAATGGCGAATCGAGGGTTCATGGAGATTCGCCTCATAGGTTCGCCCGCGGGTCTCTTGTGGTAGGTCCTTGGCGAATATCCCTTTTGATCCTTGGGATAATATCACAATGTTATCAGAAGCCCCCCTAAAATGCCGAGAATGCCCTTTAGGGCGTTTGATCTCCCAGGCGTGCTTTTATCACCTTGAATCAGGAGATTTTGATGATGTGTCTAAGGAGGCGAGTGACAAAGCTGATACTGCTGTGATTGACAGCACAGTCCCTGCTATGGTAACCTCGACTAAGGAGAATGAAGCTCCTCCAGAAGGCGTATCTAAGAATGTGAACCTTTTATGAAGGTTTGAACCTTTGTGAAGGCTTGAACCTTTGTGAAGGCTTGTATGCTTGGTATTCCTTTTGAGGGAATCAAGCTACCGTAAGCGTTTGATCTGCTTCCTATCTTTGAGGTGGATCAATTTGCCATAGGTATAGAAAACTCCTCTTTTTGAGACAAGTTTTGAAGGATGTAAAGATCTCACGTCTGAGAAATGTTTTAATCCTGGCGGTGATCAGGGCTTGATCCGCCGTGTTTTTGAAGGATGTAAAGATCTCACGTCTGAGAAATGTTTTAATCCTGGCGGTGATCAGGGCTTGATCCGCCGTGTTTTTGAAGGATGTAAAGATCTCACGTCTGAGAAATGTTTTAATCCTGGCGGTGATCAGGGCTTGATCCGCCGTGCTTTGAAGGATGTAAAGATCTCACGTCTGAGAAATGTTTTAATCCTTATGGTAGCTATTTATTTTATCTTTACGTTTGCGTAAGTAAATATATAAGCGTCTAGGATTTATGTTGGAGTAGGTGGCCAGCCATACTCCATTGCGTGAACCTTTGTGAAGGTTAGAAGCTGTTTTATTCCTTTAGAGGAAGTAAAGCTGCCTTAGGGATCAACTTGCTACCTATCTTTGAGGTGAAGTGATCCGCCTTTAGGACTTGTGAATCCTTCTTTGGGAAGGGTGTAAGAGAGTGTAAAGACCTTGCGTCCAAGGACTGTTTTAACTCTATCTCGAATGGGGATCTATCTTCCAGAGAGGGATCCGCCCATGAGATTTGTTTTCCTATCTTGGAGATGAAGACGAGGCTTCATTGTTTGGAGATGAAGACGAGGCTTCATTACTTACTTGGAGATGAAGACGAGGCTTCATTACTTGGAGATGAAGACGAGGCTTCATTACTTACTTGGAGATGAAGATGAGGCTTCATTACTTGGAGATGAATACTTGGAGATGAATTTCAATATATGGAGAACTTTATCTTCGGAATAGATTTGTTGCATTGATTGAGCCAAGGTTTGAGGTCGGGATTCCTATTCCGCTGACTCCATTGTTTTGTTCTTTGTGAAACTCTATACAATCAAGATTTGGTGATCTTCTGCTTGTTAGAGATCCACGCTCACCGCACCAATTGATAATTCGTGGAGAATTTCCGATTAGCTTTCGTCCCTGTGGGGGCGTCGTTGGGTTCGACGGGGGGAAGCTCCGATGCCAAAGTCAGTAACGAGGATCCAAAGAGTAAACTGAATTGACCAAGAGTAAGTAGAAAGTGTGTGTACCTTGATAGCCTGATGTATAGGCTATATATATAGTCATGAAGTTGTAACTTGTAGTAACTAGAAAGTCTCCATTAATGTCCCATTAATGGCGGTTACAGGTTACCTTTAAGCTGGTGGTTACTGGTTACCTTTAAGCTGGCGGTTAGCTAATTGATAGCTCATTAATGGTGTCACATCTAGAGATAATAGAGAATTGTCTATATAGGTGTTGCGGGAGAATCAGATCCGTCTCTTAATCTTGTGATGCATTTTTAGACCAGATATAGGCCGAATCTATCATGGAGTCCTAAATGAAAGTTCTTTATTATTATCTTACGTTTCCAAGAGTTTTTGGATCGCCTTAATCGGACTCCGTATGAAAAAGTTATGCTGAAAACGGCATATGTTGGTCATTTTAGCGTTAAACCAGAATTTGGTTTTTGCTTTGATTTTTCTCCTTATTTGAGAGACATTGCTACTGGTTTACATGATAAGCTGGTCTTCTTAGGACTATAGGAGATTGAGGAAATGATAAAGTGATCAAGTGAAGATAATAGATATGGGATTGAGAAAGATAAAATATGGAGGTGTCATTTAATGGGTTTGGAGGTTGATTATAAATTGGAGATTATGATAGGAGTTTAACAAGTTATGGAATCTTAATTGGAATAAATAATATCCGAATTCAAAGTGCAGATCTATTGTTGAACTTCATTGGGTTGAGGTTTTATTAAGACTTATATATAAATGATGTTTAGAGAGATACTGATGTGGTGATCAATGATCAATAAAGTGGGAGAAAATCGTAGAGTTCATGATTTGATGATTAATATGAAAATAAATATTGTTTGAGGAAATAATTAAGATATGAATAGTGAGGATAAAATTCTTTGATCTTAAGCACAGTTGAGGATACATATATTGACATTTAAATTTATATAGTACTTTTTATCATAGTCAAGTTATTTTAGTTGAAAGTTGGAGGAGTATAGTGTAAGTTTATATAATGAGAATCAAATGAAGAGTTTATAGGTCAAATAAGGAAATTGAATGACAGTATAAAATTTTAGGCTTTTATTGTGTTTGAGGATATTGCTTGGAGATTTCAAAAACTTTCACATTGCGATTTAAGTAAATCGTATTTGTTATCCATATAGTTTGATGAGAAACGTAAATTTATTTGGAGTTATTAATGGGATGTATGATGATGGGTATAAGAATGATCTATATTGATTTTTCTTATTGTAAGGATTTGATTATAGAGGTTTTACGAAAATAAATAAGTCAAGGTGATATTCATAGAGGAATTATGTGATTGATATAAGGTTTATATTTGATTGATGATGATGACTTGGAGTTCATATTCATCAGGATTGGAGTGAAAAATTATAGATATAAGTATTATTATTATGATGGTATCAGATTATATGCCGATGCAAATCATTATTCGAATTATTTAAAGTTGAAGAACAATATAATATCGTACATATTAGTGGTTCAAAAGTGATATTGTGAAATCTGTAGAACTTGGAGATAAGTGAAATATATTTGATATATATGCAATTGATGGAATCAATTGTGATTTAAATTTATTAAAGTGAGATTTGATGTATGGTAGGAAGATATGAATGATATTTGAAGTTTTATTGTGGATTATGGTGATGGAATTGACTAGGTTGAAATTGAGAGTTACTCATGAAATAATTTTGTGATCTTGGAGATTATTTGAGGAAGAAAATTTAGATAAGAGAACGTGAAGTTCGAGGACGAAATTTTTTAAGGTGGAGAGAATTGTCACATCCGGGTCTAAATTTCTAGAATTTATACCTAGATATTTATTGGGTGTGTGATTTTTATTTGGTGCTATAGGAAAAGTTTGGAGTTAATGTGATGAGTTTATGTGTAAATTAAAAGTTTAGGGTAATGTTAAAATATTATATAAAGATAAAGGATTAAATGTGATATTTAGCGAATTTGGAATATAAATCCCAAATCCATGCGTCTTCCATCATCTTCTTTCTGTTTCTTTTATTTTCTTTTCTGCTTCTTTTGTTTTCCTTTGCCACTTCGTCGTTCTTCGACTGTTTCTCCACCGTTTTTTTGATTTACGAAGATTCGACCGTCCGAATCACTCGAAATTTAAAATATAGTATCCTTATACATAGATCTAAGTCCTAGCCGAAGAGTTTTTGAGTTTCGGTAGTGTTTGGAGGGAAATGGCTTAGACAGAGTTTAGAGGCGAATTGAACGGGTTTGTGGTTTTCAATTAGTAGCCAAGGTAAGTAACTATCAACTATATTTTGAGTTTTATATATACAAATATATATATAATCAAAGAAGTTTCAGAAATTGATATTTTCGGGTTATGCAGGAATTTTATAAAAATGGGGTTTTTCACGATTTTGCTTTTTATTGTGAAATTATGGTTCAAATGAAGCTATTCACTATGCTTCTATATGAATTTCAGATTTTACTTGATTATGTTGATTTAAGGCTTAATTTGGTTGATTTACATATATACATATATGTTTTGGGTTTCAATATAAATCTATATTGAACAAAATGAATTTGATGATTTCTTACGAATTGTGCTTGGATTGAGAAATCTGTTGCGGTTATTATTGTTATTATTTTGGATTGAAGTCCAAATATGATTTTTATCATATAAAAGGGCTAATTGAAGCCAAATGATTTTTGGTTATGAAATAGTTTGGAATTTGATTGTGAAAGGATATTTGAGCACGTTATGATTTTATGATTTTATGATTTTATATCCATCGAGAGCTATCCGGATCGGTGGTTCCATATTTGAAGACCATGTTCAGTGAGGGACTTGGCTTGTGTACACAGTTTGAAAGACCTATTGGGTATGGCAAAGAAGTGTCGGGTAAGACCATATGGGATAGGCAATGTTAAGAGACATCTCGCTTATATATGTGGTTATGGATTGATACTTAAGGGGAGAAACTCGAGAATGGATACAATGTTTTAAGTTCATTTGGATTATGTTTTCGGTTATGATTGATTTTGATATAAGGTTTTACGTTTGATTAAATACGAGTTGGTTTGATAAAACACTTATTTGATTACAATATTGTATAAGGTTTTGAGTTTTGAACTCAAGAATGAATACAAGATTATATATATTTTTTTGGATTTTGGTTTAATCCTTTGACTATATTATGACTTTATGTTTTTAGTATCTTTTATAAGGTTTTGATTAAATCCCTTTATAAATGTATATATGTAGCTATGTTAAGTAAAGTTGATTTTTATAGCTGATAGTTTCTTACTGAGCTTTTTGTCTCACCCTTTTCAAATGTTTTAATGTTTTTAGCTGAGAAAGTACAGGATATTGAGAAGGTTACCGACCGTTTAGGCGGGGTTTGGAAGTTGGCTGCTTATTGTGAGAATTATGGTTAGAACTTTGGTAGTTCAATTGTAATATAATGATATTTGGGTTAAATTGGAGACTCCTAAGTATTGATTATGATCTTTCTATTTCATGCCCGATGCCGATTGAGGTCATTTAGGGTCGGGTGTGACAAATGGCCTTTACTGCCGGGGCGGCCCAGCCGTTTCTAATGGCGAATCGAGGGTTCATGGAGATTCGCCTCATAGGTTCGCCCGCGGGTCTCTTGTGGTAGGTCCTTGGCGAATATCCCTTTTGATCCTTGGGATAATATCACAATGTTATCATAATCTTTTCATGAATATGAGGTAATACTTAAATTAGATTATGATAATTGAATGAGTAAACTCATGTTTTCATAAACTAATGAGCAATATGGTTGGGATTAATATGAATAACATATTAAGTTACTAATGTGGTTAGTAACCCAAGAACCTAGGAATCACATCAAAGATGTGATTGATTACATGAATCTACCTAACAAATGAGACTAGCTTGTTGAGTAAACTCAAGGCAAAATCTCAGGAGTTAGGATCCTAGCTCACTAAAGGATTTGCGAAATTCTTCGAATTAATATGGAGGGCTATTAATTTGGTAAAATAGTGGGAGCAATCTAAAATAAACTAAAAGACCTATAATTTTAGATTGATATACTTTAAAGCAAATGAATAACATATGTTTACTCTTTCTCACTCTCAGGTTTAATTAAACACTCTTAAAATCATGACTAAAACCAATCTGCAAAACATTCCGATAATAAATTGAACGGTTCAAACTTCACCGACTGGTTTCGTAACCTTAAAATCGTTTTGAAGTTCGATAAGATAGGGTATGTGCTGGTCCCTTGTAAGGTTGCAAGTATAGTTCCAAGGGGGGGTTAGGAACTATTTGAACTTTTTGCAATTAGGGCAGACTTCTTTTTCTAAGGAAAAAGGTTTTAACAGTAGCGCTGAGTAAATAGCAAGATACTGGCTTAGTCAACTGGTGACTAGGTCAGTTTCTTAGCTTGAGTCAGGAGACAGCACTTAGAGTCTATTCCTGAGCTCAGACGTTCAACGCGCACAACTCAACTTGACCTCTTTACTTGGACAGTTTTTGGTTATTTTAAGCAAGCAATATAAATAAGGAGTTAAAGGTAAGAAATACTTCACTCAGCAGATTTATCCAGGTTCGGCTTCTTCTAAGCCTACGTCCTGTCCCCGGAACACGTTCCAAGATTTCGAATCCTCTAATGAGCTCTTTAAAGGTAAAGCCTCAAACCTTTTACAATATCAGCAACTGAGTATGACAAGAGTACCTTCCTCTATACCTCTACTCAATCCTAATCTCTCGCTAAGTACTAAAACCGAGTACTCAGCCTCTCCTTTCTATCTCTAGAAATGATAAGTGTTTTGTCCTATACAAAGATTTGCTAAGACACTTTAGACGATTGAAACAATCACTCTAGACTTTTACACAGATATAAGAATTGTAGTGTAAGATTTTGCTTTGCTTCTTTGCTTGCAGAACTTGTAGAAATTTGGTCAGCGTAATGGCTTAATCAAGTTCTGTGATGAGTGAAGCTTCTGATGGCACTATTTATAGAGACGTCTGGGCATCGGTCATTTCGAATTTCGAAATAACCATTGGAGGGAAACGGCTACATGTCGTTGTCATCCTGACTTGCTCAGAGCTCTCGGCCAATCAGAATTGTGTATCTTCTGTCCTCGGTCAGCTCAGCAGACTGTCTCTCCTTTTATGGTAAAGTCAACTGGACAGCATACTGTGTCGTCTGAACTTTGCCCAAAAGGGAAATACTTTGTCTGGAAGTTTTGCTTTGCCAGCTGCTGTCTTGTACGCTTTGTCGAGACTACTCAGCAGCTTCATCTTGAAGTTGTTCCCGAAGGTCTTCTAGATCCTTCCGTTTGCTGAGTTGCGTTTTGTTCAAAATGGCAACGTCTTGACACACGCGGGCCGAGTTGTACTGAGCTGTTTGACTTGGGCCTTGACTTCCGTATTGGGCTTGGGCCTTTTAATCCTTATGTCTTATAACAGTTTTAACTCAACATTGAACAAACACATTAGTGGAATAAATCAAAGCATTTAAACTTAGTGTGTTTAGAATATGTATTTTAAATTATACTTAAACAATTTTGTCAAATCAAAATTATGTGGAAAGGTGTTTCAACAAACTCCCCCATTTTGATGTTGGCAAAACTATTCAACGAGGAACTCAGTATGAGCTCCCCCATAATAGTTGACCTAGTATAATTGAGCAAACTCCCCCGTAAGGGTTGAGCTACTGACTTAGTTTTACTCAAAACATTTAAAGGTTTAAATGAGTAAGTCTAAGGTCAGTTTTCAGATATAGGTCAGCTATATTAACATATTCTATTTACTCAGTATTAAGCAGAAGTTTTAGTCATATAGAGCGCGCTGAGTAATTTGTTGTTCAATGAGTTCTTATCAGAATATTTTATAAACACATAGATCAATGTCAAACATGTTATCAGCATATCATTTAGTCAATAAATGTTACAAGTATTAAACATAGCTGATTTAATTGAAGATACATAATGACTCAGTACTTAATAACATATATCATAACTCAGGATTTGAATAAGAGATGCAAATATGATATATAGATAGAAGTCAGTAATTACACAGCAAAATTTTTATAAATAAGGCAAATAGAATTAGATTACAAGTGACTCAGTCTAAAACTGGGCTAGCCTATCTGTTTCTTTTTCTTGTGATGCGATGACTGACTTCGCTCATGCTGAGATCTTGCTGCATGTTCTTTCTCCCCCGTTTTGTCAACTTCAGGGAGTCTGAAAGCATCTGTTAATACAGCGCGAGTCAGTTCTTGGGATAGCTCCTTAAGCTTCTCAGCGCTTTCATTTACGCCATAAAAAATGGCAACTCCATCAGCTGATACCTCATCGGGTACTTTGAGATCAGCAGCACTGAGCATATTTACACTGAATGCATGAGCTTTGCCTTGCCAGATAAGAGCTTCAGTAAGGCCAGCAAAGATTTGGTGGAAGGTTTTTAAGAGAGCTGTGTCGTAATACTGACGTTGAATGTTGTTATGACGAATGTGGTTGAAAGTTTGTTGTGCGAGAGTCATCATCTCGTTCTGCTTCATTGCGTCAGTATCCATCTCTTGCTTATTCAGATTAAGCAACCTTATAGCCTCACCAATTTGATCTACTGAGCACTGACTGTACGACACCATTTGCTCGTTGGTCTTAAGTTGCTCAGTATGAAGCTGAGCAAAGAGCATTTTGATTTCAGATGAAGTGGCATAGTCAGTGTTCACAGCTGACAATTTCTGGACTTGTTGATGGAGAGAGTTCAGGTGTTGCACGGTTGTCAGCTGGATCTCAGCCAGCTTGGCAATTGAATCCTGCTTAGCTTGCTGTGCTTGGAAGGATAAGACGACATTCAGCAGATCCTTGAGTCCCTTAACTTCGTTGAGAAGCTGAGTGACCTGGGAGAGCTGGGTGGTCTCAAGAATTGAAGATCCAGCAGCAGGAGAAGTGGAATGTTGAAGGTCTCTGATTAATGCTTGTACTGAGTCAATGATCTTTTTGTCGGACTCAGTGGCATTCAGATGGCTCTGTGAACCTTCAGGGACATCAGTATGACCAGAAGGAAGTGGAGTGAAAAGAGTAACCAGGTCAGTGACTGGAATAGTATGCTCAATCTGCACTTGAGTTGTAGGAATTGTTGATTGATCGGCAGAGAGTTGAGTTGGAGAAGTTGTAATGCGAATACTGTCTGTGCTGACGGTAGAGGTGTGTGGAGTCAGCACCATGCTTGAGGAAATAGCATGAACAGTAGACGGCTCAACCTGACTGGTTGATGTTGCAGAAGTATTAGCGTCGGCATGTTCCTATTGAGAAGAAATAGAGGCTTGTTTTTCTAATGGCGCCGATGTAGTGGAAGTGGATTGGCGTTTGAAAAACTTGAGTTGGACGGTAGAAGGGTCCTTAGTTGTCTTTGAGACGATAAAATCAGGAAGAGTTGGTAGTTGCACAGGAGGTTCACTGATTAGCTTCTCACTGGCCTTGACCAACTTTCGCCTTCTACGAGGTGGAGTGATAGTATGATCAGGTTCTTCTGAGTGAGAAGGGGAAGATTCTTGTCATTCAGTATGAGTCTGGTCAGCTTGCTCTTCAACTTGATCAACAGTGTGTTGGTCAAGTACTTGCTCAACTCCCGCAACCAACTCAGTATTGGCATGCTCATCACCAGCAGCTAACCCAGTATCAGCATCCTCAGCCTCATACTCACTGGCTGTTTCCTCAGAATCCTCAGCGTCATCCTGACCGCTGGCTTCTTCCTCTTCTTCTTCAGTACTGTCACCGTCAAGTTCTTCCTCAACTTGAGAGATGAAGTGATCATCTAGTTGAACCTCATTTTCATCATGCTCAGCTACACTACCTTGACACTAGGTGAAGTGAGAGTCACCCGGTACAATGAAATCAGTAGGTATAGCGTTGAGGGGAGACAGTGTTGAAGGCTTCTGCTTCTTCTGAGGTTGCGCAGTAGCTTCCTCAGTTCCAGGCTCACCTTGCCTGCTTCTTTTCTCAGCTGACTTACCAGCTGACTTCTGCCTCTTTGCTGGAGACTCAACGTTTTTGGTAGGAGTCTCAGCAGTTTTCCTCTTGCGGGAAGCTGGGGCCTTAGTCCTTCGCCCTTTCTTAGGCTCAGCAGTTCCCTCAGCTTGGCCAGCAGCAGCAGCTTTACCTTTCTTCAAGGGCTGTCCAAACTTCAATGCCCTCAGTGAGGCAGCTGTTATCTCAGATCCTCGATTTTTCTCCTCACCTTCAAGATCAACCTTATGGTCAATGAGGATTCTGGTGATGAGTGATCCAAGCCGTATCGTGCCAGTGCTTCGAAGGAAACCAGCAACGAGGAAGACCGGCATGTTGATGGGAGTGTACGTCAGCATGTGCCATATAAAGCACTGCTCGAAATTTGTTGCTGATGTAGTGCAGTTGATCTTCGGGTAGATGAAGTAGGTCAGCAGGTAGTGAGCCATCTTCTGGTACTGACCCATTGATGAAGCTGACACTTCTCCTGAGTGACCCTCAGGTTTGCAAAAGTTGTGTGCATAGTCAGTTTTGTCCTGATCTCCCGATCTTCTCAGCTTTGCTCCCTCAGTTTTTAGCTTGAGAAGATTTCCTATGTAGAGAGGGTTGATAAAGATGGTTTTGCCTTTCACCTCAGTGCACAGGTAGTCAGTGTTGTCGTTGGCAACTTTGAGGTTGTGGTAAAACTCCCTCACTAGGTCAGGATAGGTTTCATCCCTAACCGAAAACAGCTCCGTCCATCCGTTTTGTGAAATCCATTCGCAGAAAGGTTGTTCGTTCTGTACGAAGTGTTCTGAGACCCATCTGGAGGGCTCAACTTTCCATTCTCGTACGTTCTCAAAAACTTTGGAGTAGGTTCATACTTTCACAGTCTTTCCTTGACCAGAGGTTTGGCCAGTTTTTCCTTTGCTCGGCGTAGGAGGATTTCCAGTAGGTTCATCGGAGTTAGTCTTTTGGTGGCCGGCACCGGAGACGTTGTAGGATACCTTAGTCATTTTCGAGGATGGGGAAGGTTTAGAAGGATTTTGAGAGAGAAAGAATTTCTTTGCCTTAGAATTTGATTAAGCGTAAAGAATAAAAAATGGGGAATTACCCATTATTTATAGATGGAATGAGCGGTGTGGATTTAATCAAATCCATGTGTCAGTTTTGCCTTGGGATTGTGTACCGACAAAGATCCTGGCATTTATGACACATACGGCGAATACGTCATCCTAGGGCTATACGCGTGCTTTTGCATTCATTCTAACGGATCTAACACTCAGCGTGTAGAATACTAAGCGTTTGATATTCTGAGTGGTCAGTATTGCATTTACGGATGATTTTAAAGTTTAAGTTTAAACTAATTTACTCAGTGTGCAAGTTTACTCAGTATTTGATGTTCAGTCAGTTTCGATGAGTTACTCAGCAAACAATCAATCATTCAGCATAATAATTCACTCAGCATTCAAATTCATTTAGCACAGGAATTTACTGAAGAGGATTAAACATACCAATTGCTTCTCTCAGTATGCTGAACTGCTCACGGGCCAGTGGCTTCGTGAAGATATCTGCAAGCTGTTCGTCCGTTGGGACAAAGGTCAGCTTGATCTCACCCTTGAGTACATGGTCTCTAATGAAGTGATGTCTGATGCTGACATGCTTCATTCTGCTGTGTTGAATTGGGTTCTTTGAGAGATCAATTGCACTTTTGTTGTCACATTTGACTTCAATTGTCTTCGTTTGAACACCATAGTCTTCAAGCTGTTGCTTAATCCATAGGACTTGAGCAACACAATGACCAGCAGCAATGTACTCAGCTTCAGTGGTAGATAAGGCTACTGACGCCTGCTTTTTGCTGAACCAGGATACAAGACAGCTTCCTAAGAAGTGACATCCTCCAGAGGTGCTTTTACGTTCTAGCTTATCCCATCCATAGTCAGCGTCAGTGTATCCGATGAGTGTAAAATCATGAGTATTTGGATACCATAAACTTGCGTTCACTGAGCTTTGCAAATATCTAAGGATTCTTTTTACAGCAATGTAATGAGATTCCTTAGGGTTAGATTGATATCTAGCACAGTAGCATACTGAAAACTGAATGTCCGGTCTACTGGCTGTTAAGTAAAGTAGAGAGCCTATCATACCTCGATATAATTTGCTGTCTACTGACTTACCATTCTCGTCAGCGCAGAGGACAGTGTCAGTGCCCATAGGAGTGGATATTGGCTTGCAATTCTCCAAGTCATATTTCTTTAATATCTCCTTGGCATATTTGGCTTGACTGATGAAGATGCCATTCTTTCCTTGTTTAATTTGAAGACCGAGGAAGAAGTTGAGTTATCCCATCATGGACATTTCAAACTCAGTCTGCATTTGTTTGCTAAACTCCTTGCACATTGATTCGTTAGTTGCACCAAATATTATATCATCAACATAAATTTGGGCCAGCAGGTTATCTTTACCCTTTTTCTTAATGAATAAGGTTGTATCAGCTTTGCCCCTGACGTAATTTCTAGTCAGCAGAAAACTGGCCAGCCTCTCATACCAAGCACGTGGTGCTTGCTTGAGGCCGTACAGAGCCTTTTTGAGTTTGTAAACATGGTTTGGGAACTTAGGGTCCTCAAAACCTGGAGGTTGATTTACATAAACCTCCTCATTTATAACTCCATTAAGAAATGCACTTTTGACATCCATTTGGAATAATTTAAAGTTCATGTAAGATGCATATGCACATAGAATTCTAATTGCCTCTAGCCTTGCCACTGGGGCAAAGGTCTCACCGTAGTCAATACCTTCTTGCTGACTGTAGCCCTGAGCTACAAGCCTTGCTTTGTTCCTGACTACGTTTCCTTGTTCACCCATTTTGTTCCTGAAGACCCATCTTGTTCCGATGGTCTTTTGACTCTTTGCATGAGGCAATAACTCCCATACATCGTTTCTTCTAAATTGATCGAGCTCCTCTTGCATTGCGATCATCCAGAATTCATCGTACTCAGCTTCAGCGAAATTCTTCGGTTCTTGTAGTGAGACGAAAGCAACATTGCTGAGGTACTTCCTGAGTTGATTCCTCGTCATCAGGGTATTCCCAGCAGAATCAAGGATTGAACTTTCTGAGTGCCCTCTTGGAATCCTTATCTCTTTAGGTAGATTTATGTCTTGTGCTGTCTCTGTTTCAACAATCTCTGCAGAAGTAGATGGGTCAGTAAAAGTAATCTTAGGTTCACTCTTACTCTTGGTCAGCCTTTTCGTGAATGACTCAGTAGCTGGTTCTTGGTCAGCGGTGGTTACTGAGTGTGGATCATCTTCGGTCAGCGGCTGGTATCTATCTGCAGGGTCAGTTTCGTCGAACTCTACATGTATTGACTCTTCTAAAACTTGAGTTCGCTTATTAAAAACTCTGTATGCTTTGTTGTTTGTTGAGTAGCCCAAAAAGATAGCCTCATCAGCTTTTGAATCAAACTTTGCTAAGCTATCTTTGGTATTTAAAATAAAACATCTACAGCCAAAGGCACGAAAGTATCCAATATTTGGCTTTCGTCCTTTCCAAAGTTCATAGGGGGTTTTCTTGAGTATAGGTCTAACTAGAGCCCTATTAAGAATATAGCATGTTGTGTTAACAGCCTCTCCCCAAAAGTACTTTGGAAGCCTATGCTCATCCAGCATTGTCCTGGCTATTTCAACCATAGTTCTGTTCTTCCTTTCTACAACCCCATTTTGCTGAGGTGTTCTAGGAGCAGAAAAATTGTGGTCAATGCCGCTGGCTTCACAGAATTCAACAAACTTTTGGTTTTTGAATTCTCCACCGTTATCACTACGGATGTGAGCTAATTTTAGGTCTTTTTCATTTTCAATTTTCTAACCAAATTTGAAAATGTCTCAAAGGTTTCATCCTTGCTGGTCAGCAAGATGACCCACGTATACCGAGAGAAGTCATCTACAATGACCAAGAAAAATCTTCTTCCACCCAGACTCAGCGGCTGGACTGGACCAAAGAGATCCAAGTGTAGCAACTCTAACGGACGTTTAGTTGAGACAATATTTTTGCTGTGAAAAGATTGTTTGGTTTGTTTTCCAGCTTGGCAAGCGTGGCATAATTGATCTTTTTGAAATTTAAGTTCAGGCAGTCCCTCAACCAATTGCTTTCTTGCTAGTTTGGCCAGGAGGTCCATGCTTACATGACCAAGTCTCCTGTGCCATAGCCAGGAAATTTCTTCCTTTGATAATAAGCACACAGTTTTTGAAAACTTTTTCTCTAAATCTAGCATAAAGACATTATCTATTCGAGGGGCAGTTAATATTAACTCATTTGTTTTACCCTCGTATATTTTACATCCAGTAGCATCAAATATAACTTTTCTCCCATTGTCACATAGCTGAGCTACGCTGAGTAAGTTATATTTGAGTCCGCTGACTAGGGAGACAGATTCAATAGTAGGATTACCTCCGATGGTTCCTGACCCTACTATCTTACCCTTCTTGTTGTCTCCAAAACTTACGCTCCCTCCTCGTTTACGCTCAAACGTGATGAACTGAGTTTCATCACCCATCATATGCCTTGAGCATGCGCTGTCAATATACCACATCTTTGACTTATCGGCACATCTCAGGCTTACCTGCATTGTAACTAGTTACTTTTAGGTACCCAATTCTTTTTGGGTCCTTGCTTGTTAGGTGCAACAGGTAAAGCATCATATTTTATTTTATGGCGGCATACATGGACAGTATGGCCATTCTTTCCACAGAAGTCACAACTGACCTTCTGTTTAGGATGTTTCACTGACTTGTCAGCACCCCAGTGCTGAGCGTGCTAGCACACCTTAGTGGTGTGTCCTAACTTCCCACAAAAGTCACACTGGACTTTTCACTGGGGATTCCATCTCTGCTTAGTACCTTGGTACTGAGTTCTCAGAGGACTGTTTCTTTTATTTGGAACCTTTAGTTGGTTCTGGATAGTTGTGACGTCCTTACTCAGTTTCTTTGAAACTGACTAGACTTCAGAGACAGACTCATGTATGATCTTCATGTTATCATGCAGAGTTGTATTGTCCTGAAGAAGGTATCTGAGGTCACTCAGTTTGACCTCTTCCACTTCGTCACAGCGCCTGCTGAGTGCTCTAACTTTCTTATTACACTTCTTGACAAGTGTATAGAGATCACTCAGGGCATTAACCATATCGTTTCTGAGCTGGGGAAGAGAAATTACCTCATTTGATTGCTCCTCGTCTTCTGATAGGTCAGCATGCTCAGAGACGCATGGCTCAGCAAGTTTGTCAGCCATAAAGCATATCTTCGCTGACTCGGTGGCCTCAGTTTCTGTAGATGAAGACTCATCGCTGTCGCTCCAAGTAGCCACCATTGCTTTCTTCCCACTTTTCTTGTCTTTCCTCAGCGTGGGGCAGTTTGACTTAATATGGCCAGTTTGATGGCACTCAAAGCATGTAATGGGCTTTGAGCTGTCCTTTTTGTATTTGCTGTCACTTGAGTCAGCCTTATACTTATCAAACTTTCTGTAAGGCTTTTTAGAGTATTTGTCACTCTTCCTGAATAGCCTTTTCATCTTCCTTGTGAACATAGCCATCTCCTCATCGTCAGTTGAACTCCCGTCAGTGAAGTCAGCTTTCATGACAAGGGATTTCTGCTTCTTATCTTCAGATTTTTCCTTCACCTCAAAGTTTTTCATGGATATCTCATGGGTCAGCAATGAACCGATGAGTTCGTCATATTTGTAGGTGGTTAAATCCTGAGCTTCCTCAACTGCTGTCTTATTTGCTTGTCAGTCTTTAGGAAGACTCCTGAGAATCTTTTTGACTTGTTCTTCCTCAGTGAAGATTTTCCCAAGTCTCTTGAGCTCATTAATGATGTTGGTAAACCTTGCATTCATGTCTGAAATGCCCTCATCATTGTTCATCTCGAACAGCTCGTACAGTCTCATCTGCTGATTCACCTTGGACTCCTTTACTTTATTGGTTCCCTCGTAGGTGACTTCCAGCTTTCTCCAGATCTCTTGTGCCGACTCACAACCTGAGATTTTATTATATTCTGCAGCATCGAGCGCACAGTGAAGCATATTGATAGCCGAAGCATGGTTTTGGAGCTTCTTAAGATCATCCTCTGTCCATTTGGCCTCAGCTTTTACAACTGTTTGGCCAGCCACAACCTCGACAGGTACAAATGGGCCTTGGACTATAGATAGCCAGGCACTCATGTTTGTAGCCTGAATGAAGTTTTTCATCCTATTCTTCCAGAAGGTATAGTTTGACCCGAAGAATAGGGGAGACCTAGTAATGGACAGCCCCTCAGGCAGTATTTGAGTTGTTTGGTTTCCAGGGAGAAACCGAGTGCTGTTTTCGCCCATGGTAGGGATCAGCTCAAGGTTGTTCGAGCTTTTAGAGTGAGCTTTTAAGCTCTGATACCACTTGTTGGTCCCTTGTAAGGTTGCAAGTATAGTTCCAAGGGGGGGTTAGGAACTATTTGAACTTTTTGCAATTAGGGCAGACTTCTTTTTCTAAGGAAAAAGGTTTTAACAGCGGCGCTGAGTAAACAGCAAGATACTGGCTTAGTCAACTAGTGACTAGGTCAGTTTCTTAGCTTGAGTCAGGAGATAGTACTTAGAGTCTATTCCTGAGCTCAGACCTTCAACGCGCACAACTCAACTTGACCTCTTTACTTGGTCAGTTTTTGGTTATTTTAAGCAAGCAATATAAATAAGGAGTTAAAGGTAAGAAATACTTCACTCAGCAGATTTATCCAGGTTCGGCTTCTTCTAAGCCTACGTCCTGTCCCCGAAACACGTTCCGAGATTTCGAATCCTCTACTGAGCTCTTTAAAGGTAGAGCCTCAAACCTTTTACAATATCAGCAACTGAGTATGACAAGAGTACCTTCCTCTATACCTCTACTCAATCCTAATCTCTCGCTGAGTACTAAAACCGAGTACTCAGCCTCTCCTTTTTATCTCTAGAAATGATAAGTGTTTTGTCCTATACAAAGATTTGCTAAGACACTTTAGACGATTGAAACAATCACTCTAGACTTTTACACAGATATAAGAATTGTAGTGTAAGATTTTGCTTTGCTTCTTTGCTTGCAGAACTTGTAGAAATTTGGTCAGCGTAATGGCTTAATCAAGTTCTGTGATGAGTGAAGCTTCTGATGGCACTATTTATAGAGACGTCTGGGCATCGGTCATTTCGAATTTCGAAATAAACGTTGGAGGGAAACGGCTACATGTCGTTGTCATCCTGACTTGCTCAGAGCTCTCGGCCAATCAGAATTGTGTATCTTCTGTCCTCGGTCAGCTCAGCAGACTGTCTCTCCTTTTATGGTAAAGTCAACTGGACAGCATACTGTGTCGTCTAAACTTTGCCCAAAAGGGAAATACTTTGTCTGGAAGTTTTGCTTTGCCAGCTGCTGTCTTGTACGCTTTGTCGAGACTACTCAGCAGCTTCATCTTGAAGTTGTTCCCGAAGGTCTTCTAGATCCTTCCGTTTGCTGAGTTGCGTTTTGTTCAAAATGGCAACGTCTTGACACACGCGGGCCGAGTTGTACTGAGCTGTTTGACTTGGGCCTTGACTTCCGTATTGGGCTTGGGCCTTTTAATCCTTATGTCTTATAACAGTTTTAACTCAACATTGAACAAACACATTAGTGGAATAAATCAAAGCATTTAAACTTAGTGTGTTTAGAATATGTATTTTAAATTATACTTAAACAATTTTGTCAAATCAAAATTATGTGGAAAGGTGTTTCAACAGTATGTACTTGATACACCGATACCCCCTTACCTGGCGGATGGTGCTCCCTACCAAGAATTTTATGCTTACTTGAAGCATAAGGCTGATGACGATCATGTAGGAGACATCATACTTGCATCAATGACACCGGAATTGAAAAGACAACATGTAGAAATGGATGCCTATTCCATGGTCGCGCGCCTGAAAGAGTTGTTTGTGAATCAAACTCGGTGCGAACGCTTCGAGATAACAAAGCAGTTATATAGATGCAAGATGCAGGTGGGCACATCTGTAGTGGCACATTGTGCCAAGATGATTAGCCTTATCACCAAGTTTTCTAGTATTGGAGATGCGATGGATCATGAACTAAGTGAAAACTTACTTCTTCAGTCCCTCCCCGAGAGTTACTCGCAGTTCATCATGAACTACCAAGTGAGTGGCTTGCAAACCTCTCTTGAAGAGCTTGCAAATATGCTCGAGACAGTCGAGCCCAATATGAAAGAAAACGAGGGGATACCGGCCCTTGCTATTGAAGGATCAAAGAAGAGGAAAGGGAACTCTCCCAATCCAAACCATCCTAAGAACGGCAAGGGGGCTATGCTCACCAAAACAAAGGGAAAGGAAGTGAAGAAGCCCAAAGGAGAGTGCCACTTTTGTGGTGAAGAAGGGCATTGGAAAAGAAGCTGTTTAGTGTACCTAGCCTCCCTCAAGAAGGGAAAGAGCGGTGCTTCAACATCTGGTATGTTTTATATTGAAATAAATACAGTTTCACAGTCTGAATCTTGGGTACTTGATACCGGATGTGGATCTCATATTTGTACAAATATGCAGGAACTAAATCGGACTAGGGAACTGAAGAAAGGAAGCATAAACTTGCGAGTAGGAAATGGAGTAACAGTTGCCGCCCTCGCCATTGGAGATTATGCTTTAAATTTTCCCTCTAGGCTTGTAATAGAATTAGGGAACTGTTTGTATGTTCCAGAAATGTCTCGTAACATTATTTCTATTAGCCGTCTTGTTGACGACGGTTTTCATATTTCAATAAAAGACAAACATTGCGATTTTTATATAGATGGGATTTTCTATTTTTCAGGAATATCACAAAATGAGATTTATGTGCTAGATGACAAAATTTATGTTTTCGCAATTGATACCAAAAGACATAAGCTAGATAATTCAACTTACTTGTGGCATTGTCGTTTAGGCCATATAAACAAAAGACGCATGCTTAAGCTACATCAAGATGGGCTTATAAATTCAATTGATCCCGAATCATTGGAAACATGCAAAGCATGTTTAAAAGGTAAAATGACAAAAGACACCCTTTAACAATAAAGGTGAGCGTGTATCAGACACTCTAGGATTAATACATTCCGATGTATGCGGTCCTATGTCAGTCCAAGCAAGAGGAGGATTCAGATACTTCATAAGCTTCATAGACGACCATACTCGATATGGTTATATCTACTTGATGAGGCACAAGTCCGAAGCCTTTGAGAAATTCAAATGCTTCAAGAATGAAGTAGAAAATCAATTAGGAAAGAAAATAAAGATACTTCGATCCGATCGAGGTGGCAAATATCTTTCAGATGATTTTCTGAATTATCTAACTGAATGTGGGATATGCTCACAATGGACACCTCCCTATACACCACAACACAATGGTGTATCCGAGAGGAGGAACCGTACCTTACTAGATATGGTACGATCCATGATGAGCATAGCATTACTTCCAAAGACATTCTGGGGCTATGCCTTAGAAACCGCCCTCTTCACCCTAAATCGAGTACCAAATAAATCCGCTAGTTCCACACCATATGAATTGTTCATTGGTAGGAAACCCGTGTTCTCATTCATGAGAGTATGGGGTTGTTCAGCATTTGTCAAACACATTGCGTCCGACAAACTAGATTCTAAATCTGATAAATGTTTCTTCATTGGATACCCTAAGGAAACTATGGGATATTACTTCTATCATCCAGATGATCAGAAAGTAATAGTATCCAAGCACGCAACCTTCTTAGAGAAAGAGTTTCTCGAAGAAATAGAAAAGGGAAGCATGATTGAACTTGATGAAGTTCAAGAACAAGAAACACCGACTGAAACAACAGAGGCGGTTGAGGAACCCGATGCAGTCCCATTAGATGAGACTCAAGTGCCACCCCTTCGTAGATCACAAAGAGTTCATGAACTCCCTATTAGATATGGTTTTCTAGTGGGAGATGATGATGAGGTTCCCGTGTTAGACGACGAACCCGAAAACTACGAAGAGGCTCTTAACAGTCCAGATTCTAAAGCATGGCTTGAAGCCATGGATTCTGAGATGGATTCCATGTACACCAACCAAGTGTGGACTTTGGTTGATCCACCCGAAGGGATAAAACCCATTGGGTGCAGGTGGATCTTCAAAAGGAAGACTGACATGGATGGAAAGGTTAGCACCTACAAAGCTAGGTTAGTAGCGAAAGGATATCGTCAGAAGCAAGGAATTGATTATGACGAAACTTTCTCTCCTGTGGCTATGTCCAAATCAATCAGAATAATGCTTGCTATTGCCGCTCACTACGATTACAAGATTTGGCAAATGGATGTGAAAATAGCTTTCCTAAATGGAAACCTGCTTGAGGATGTATATATGATGCAACCTGAAGGTTTCATATCAAAGGATGCAAACAAGGTTTGCAAACTACAGAGATCCATTTATAGGCTCAAGCAAGCATCAAGAAGCTGGAACAAGCGTTTTGACGAAACCATAAAACAATTTGGTTTCGTAAATTGCGAAGAAGCTTGCATTTACAAGAAAGCAAGTGGGAGCTCAGTTGCATTTCTGATATTATATGTGGACGATATATTATTAATGGGAAATGACATAGCTCTACTACAGTCGGTAAAAGTATGGTTATCTGGTAACTTCTCAATGAAAGACCTTGGTGAAGCAGCTTATATACTTGGTATAAAGATCTATAGAGATAGATCAAGAAGACTGCTTGGTCTTTCACAGGCTACATACATCGAAAAGGTGCTAAAGCGGTTTAGCATGCTTGAATCGAAACGAGGTAACTTACCCATGATACATGGAGTAAAGTTAAACAATCATCAATGTCCTAAAACCGATGATGATAAGAAGCGCATGGCTGTAGTCCCGTACGCCAGCGCAATCGGTTCGATTATGTATGCTATGCTATGCACTAGACCTGACGTAGCGTTCACGTTAAGTATAACGAGTCGTTACCAAGGTAATCCGGGAGACGAGCACTGGATTGCCGTCAAAGACATTCTTAAGTACTTGAGAAGAACTAAAGACATGTTCCTAGTGTACGGAGAAGGGGATATGAAAATAGAAGGATTTTCGGATGCAAGTCATCTAACAGTTGAGAACGATTTTAAATCCCAATCAGGATACCTGTTTATCTTGAATGGGGGCGCGGTCAGCTGGAAGAGTTCCAAGCAAGGAAGCGTAGCTTTCTCTACGACCGAGTTAGAGTATATCGCTGCTGCGGAAGCAGCAAAGGAAGCGGTTTGGATTAGGAAGTTCATTACTGAACTTGGTGTGGTGCCTGACATTGTAAATCCTATTACACTGTACTGTGATAACAATGGAGCCATTGCGCAAGCAAAGGAACCACGGTCTCATAATACATCTAAGCATTACCTGAAGCGATACCACATTGTAAGAGAAATTGTGGCAAGAGGAGATGTGAGAATAGAAAGAGTACCTACTGAGGACAACGTTGCAGATCCGTTGACAAAGCCCTTAACCCAAAAAGTACATGATCGTCATCTAACTTCTACTGGGATAAGTTGTAGAAACAATTGGCTTTAGTCCAAGTGGGATTATGTTGGGGTTTTTGTGTCCTATAGACAATTGTTCTAGGATACAAACTTAATGTAAATGAAGTGTTCTTTATATCGTTTGTTTTAATGAGATATGGTTTCATAACTATATAAAGGCAATCCCTTTTAAGAACTAAATAAAGTCTAATAAAAGGAAATCCGTAAGTTTGTTTAAAGTGATTATAAAGTGTTCATACAAGCATGAAGTGAGACGAAACTTTATAATAAACTAATAAACTTAAAACCACCCCAAGTCAAGTAATATGTTTAGGATTGACATATCACTGCTGAGACTTGCATGTAACAATGTCTTCTGTCGCGACAGAAAGCTGATCTCACAAGCTTCATATATACAGATATCTGGACAGTTACATGGATCCAATGAAAAGAAGTTCATTAGGATTGGGGACCCGACTTGAGATAACAGGATGGGTAGATTCATCCTTGTCACCTGTTCATCTCATTGGTATTAATAGGTATAAGTAATCCTCAGACTCAAAGGAATGTTAATTAGTAATTCTGGATTACGGAATGTTAATTAGTAACTAGTCCATGGGGTACTAAAATTAACCGAACCGAAACTATCGGTTTTTTAACCATATAAACCGAAACCGGTCCATGCATATCGGTTAACCGTACGAACGGTTAACCATTAATTTCGGTTAGGTTTTTCGGTTAACGGTTTTTAACCAATTCTCATAGGTTAACCAAAAATCAACGGTTAACCATAATTTTTACCCAAACCTAAATTTTTAAATAATATTAAAATATACATAATTCAAATATTCAAATGAAATGAATTCACATCAAAATTCAAAATTCAAACACAAGTATCTAATTAAACCGACAATCCATTAAGTTTACATTTAAAACATAAAAAAATTTAAGACTTTCCATGTTCAAAGGAGTACTTGAAGTGCCATCAGTTGTTTTAGTCTGCCGTGCTAGACATCTGAAAATTATATGGAAAAAAATCGAATCAGTAGTGACCAACAAATCTAGGATATTGGGAAATCATAATAAAATTCAGTATGCTAACAAACAATTGAAAAACAGGAAACAAAGTAGACTAAACAGAGAAAAGATATTGACTTAAGTATGCTCACAAACAATTGGAAACAAATATTATTCATTTGAAGACAACATACTGACTACTGCCAAATAAACGAAAACAACATACTGGTTCATGCAAGTATGTCATATAAAAGATAACACCAGCCGCATTTTTAAAATTGAGGACTACTTTTGGATTTCTGATACAAGACAAAAGATACACTAATGCATTCAAATCAAAGTAGTTTATGAATGCATACAAGACAAAATTGAGTACTACTTTTGGATTTCTGATACATAACTTAGATTTAGAATTAGAAGTTGATACAAAAGATACTTAAATGGGTTTTTTTTTGTTAAAACAATATTGTAGAAATGGAGCAGAAGAAAAGATAAAAAGCTCATACAAAAAAAGTATAGACAAAGCCACTAAACTCACCCATGTATTGAAATTAAAATACAGTTCTTCTCTTAACCATAACTCTCTTTACACTTACATTATGGTCTAGCTGTTTCTTGTATCCGGAGATTCTGGGTTTCTTTTCCTTTTGTTTATTCATTTTTTACTAATAAAAAAACATATAGCCCACAAGACATGATTTGGGTTCTCCCATTTCCCCATCTCCCTAGGCTCAAACCCTCCTTGTTCAAACTTGATACTTAATGCATTCAAATCAAAATAGTACTTAGATTTATTCCAGAAACAAGGAAAGCCACAAACAATTTAGTTTACCAGAAACAAGAAAAGCCATAAACAATTTACTTTCCTAGAAACAAGAAAAACCATAAACGTTTACCTTGGCGATGTGCTAGGATGCAATGCGACTTCGTTAGACGGTGCGAGATGGAAGCAAGATAGGAAGCTGCTGCGCTTGGTGGTGCGAGATCGGAAGCTGCTGCGCTCGGCGGTGCGAGATCGGAAGCTACTGCGTTCGGCGTTGGAGAGAACAGACGAGGGTTTGGATGAAGCAAGGTGTTGTGTTTGAATGAAGCAAGGTACTGCGTTCGGCGCTGCGAGTGCGGAAGCTGCTAAGTTCCGCGGTGGAGAGAACAAAAGAAGGTTTGGATGCCGTTCGGCGCTGGAGAGAATAAAGGAGGGTTTGGATGATTTTGCTGTGCTTTTAGATTTTAGGTTAGTTTAGTCGTTTCTGTGTTTTCAGATTTTAGGTATAAAAGATATACAGATTAAAATAATAAGTTAAGTATTATATGAATGTATTTTATTTTGTATTTTATTTTGTATGTATCTAATATACATACAGTAAATATTTTTTTTTAAATATATATATTAAACGGTTCGGTTAACCGTTAACCACGGTTTTTATACACATCAAACCGAAACCGAAACCGAAATCGGACCTATACTATTTTTTCAACCCTAAAGGAAAACCATCGATTCGGTTAGCCACCTTTTCCGGTTCGATTTGTCGGTTTTCGGTTCGGTTACCGGTTTGACCGGTTTTTTTGCCCACCCCTAATTATACTTGTCCAGGTGGAATTAACTTTGAAAAGATAAGTTAAGTGAAATCTCCATTTCTACTCTTAACTCTATCACCTTGCAAGGATTTCAGTCAATTCACCACAAGCGGCCCTTTGGATATATCTCCTATTTATTAGGAGTGACGAATTAATGATTGTTTGAGACTGAGGATTACTTATACCTACTAACACTAATGAGATGAATAGTTGACACTTAGACAAATCTATCCATACTATTATCCCAAGTCGAGTCCCAAATCAAATGAGCTAATTATGAACAACAATTTATCACTGAAAATTAATGTATTTTCATCAGTTCTTGATCATGCTATAGCTAATTATGAGTAACAAAAATATTCCCTTTACAATCTTGATTTGTGTGGGAAAATGCGGGCGTGCCAAAGAATTAGGTTCTCAACCTACATTTAAGAAAACAGTTTTTATAGATATGCGCATGTGTCTAATGGATAACTGACTAATAATCAAACAATTGTACGGGAAAAGCAAGGATTGTGAAAATATTTTCCTGGGTTCCTAGTTGCCGTCAGCACAACTTTAACTAGAATTGGACCAATAGTTTTCAGTAGTTAAAAATGTAAGAATAATAAAGCAAACACAAGAATTTTGGAATTTTTTTCTTTATATTTACTTTAAAATAAGACTTTTGGGTTACAATAAACTGAATAGCAATAATTACATCCAAGACAAATAGCAAATTTAATATCCACAATGTCAAAAAGCAATAAATATGATTGTAATTGAAATTGAAATGAACAATTGAAATGAATTAACCGAAGCGGTGGGCCGTTGCGTCGAAGCGTCGGCGTCGCGTTGAAACGTTGTGTCTGCCTGAGATCGTTATCCCGAGACCGATGCGTGTTTAGTGGTGCCAATTGATTGGGCTTGAATATTTGGAAATTGGGATTGCTATGATAAGATTGATATTTTGACTGGGAAATTGAGTTTTTGGATGTGAATTTGAGTAGGAAAACGAATCGGGTTTGTGTTTGGTCGGAAAAGAGCAAATTATACCGAATCAGGGACCGAGAGGGACGATTTTAGTGGCTAAAATCAGACAAAAAGGGGGCTGCTATAAATTAATGTTCGAATTGATGAACAAAAGCTTGAGATTATAGCGATTATAGCTAAAATTGATGATAAGAATCAAGGATTTGATGATTGGAATTGGCTCGGAAGCTTAAAAATTGTGTTTAGTGATGAATATGGACTGAATTGGGACCGAATTTGGCTAAAAAGATATGAATAGGCTGAATATATTTGAGAATTGGATTGATATGTGTTGTGTATTTGTTGTATTTGATTTATTGATTGATTATTTTTTGTTGTTGATTTGGTTGTGGGGGGGGGGGGGGGGGGGGGGGTGGTGAATGAAGAGGAAGAAAGGTTATTTATAGGAAAGATTTACACCCACCAAGCACACACTTACTCACTACTCATGCCATGATTTCATTTTGCACAAAATGGAGTAGTGCTTCCTTGTTTTTAGGCCTCAACTTGGCTTGTGTAGTTTGACCCAAAATTGCATTGTGTTTCTGCAGCTGACTTCGTAAAATTCCTACTCTCTATGTGTTTGTCCTATGGTGATGCTGAAGATGGATCCAAAAAGCTAGGGACGTCTATTTTCTGAATCCGAGCTCACTTCTGATGTTCTTGAACGTTTGGCTCCCCGAATAATTTAATCAAAAGTGGCCAGTGACCAATTTCAGATTTTTCTGCATTTAGAAGTTAGTTTAGTGGCATTTTCCCACTTTGTCACCCACTAACCCACATTCTTCTCTTCTTTTGACTCTTTTTTTATTATTTTATATCTTTTTTATTTCTTTTATTTTTGTATTCTTTTATTTTTCTTTTTATTTCCTTTATTTTCACACTAAAATAATAAAAATGACAAACTATAGGTTATAATTATAACCTATGGTTTGAATGCGAATAAATGTAAAAATTGGAAAACTTAGGTTATAATTATAACCTATGGTAAAAATATAAATAAATGTAAAAATTAGCAAACTTAGATTATAATTATAACTTATGGTAAAAATATAAATAAATGTAAAAATTACATTTACCCCCAACAATTACCCCCCTTCTCTTTTATGTAATGGAATTATATAATAAGAGAAAGTATATAACAGAATGACTTCGCGAGCTGTTACTAGCAGAAGCTTAGACATTCATCCAGTGCAATAAGAAGTCAGGTTGAATACTGATATTTACCTTTCCGTATTAGGTCCAGTATAATTCGATCATTCATCAATTATATCATTCAGACAATTCTTATAACTATAGAACATGTCATGTTACATATAACTAAAAGTCTATTATACTTGTCCAGGTGGAATTAACTTTGAAAAGATAAGTGAAATATCCATTTCTACTCTTAACTCTATCACCTTGCAAGGATTTCAGTCAATTCACCACAAGCGGCCCTTTGGATATATCTCCTACTTATCAGGAGTGACGAATGCTCAATCTATCATTAACTATCCTGCGGTTACTTTATGTGATACCCAACCCTGCACTCACACACCCCAAGGCCTCCCCTGTAGTGGATCGTGCTCGCACAAAATCAGAGCATCACACTCCATTTCCAGAATCACTAATTAATGATTGTTTGAGACTGAGAATTACTTATACCTACTAACACCAATGAGATGAACAGTTGACACTTAGACAAATCTATCCATACTGTTATCTCAAGTCGGGTCCCAATCCTAATGAACTTCACCGGATCCATGTAACTGTCTAGATATCTTCATATCTAAAGCTTGTGAGACCAGCTCTCTGTCTCGACAGAAAATACTGTTACATGCAAGTCTCAACAATAATATGCCAACCCCTTTAACATATTACTTGACTTGAGTTGATTTTAAGTTTATTAACTTATAATAAAGTATAATCTCATTTCATGCTTGTATGAACACTTTATAACTACTTCAAATTAAACCTTGGATTACTTTTACTTACAAAAGATTAATGTCTTTCATATATAGTTTTAATCATACTATATCTTATTAAAACAAATGATTTAAATAAACAATTTATTCATTAATATTTATATCGTAAAACAATTGTCTATAGGATATAAAACTCCAACAGGAATGACCTCCTCTTTCTCTAGCTCTTTTCCCACAACTTGCTTTGAGACTGAGTTATCATTTGATTGCACTTCTTTGCCACTCCTCAATGTGATAGCACTAACATTCTTCCTAGGATTCACCTCGAGTTGGGATGGAAGATGTCCATAATCTTGGATTCCAACTTGCTTATTGAAGTCGCCATTTGGCTCATCTGGTTCTCCAAGTTCTGGATGATTTTCCTAGTATCTTGTTGGAACGTCAAAGTGTTTTGCTAAAATTGTTGCACATTAGTAGCTATAGCAGTAACAATTTGTTCTAAAGTCATACCTTGCTTAGGATGAGCTTGTTGTATAGGAGCTTGTGCTATAAGTTGGAAACCTTGTTGTTGAAAATTGTGTTCTTTGGACTATAATCGAAGTTTGGGTGATCTCTCCACCCGGTATCATAAGTAGGTGAATATGGGTCATATCTCCTTTGATTTTGCTGATTTTGAAAATTCCCCATAGCATTGACTTGTTCTTCCTCTCGGAGAGTGTGACAAGCATCAGTTGGATGGTTTGGACTCGAACAAATTCGACAAGTTTTTACTTGTTGAGTGTTTCTCTATAATGCTTTCTGCACAAGTGAAGTAAGAATATCAAGTCGTTTATCAAGTCGTTTTTCAACTGAAGAGTTACTTACCTCATTCACTTTAATTCCAGACATATCCTGGCGAGAGCCAAACTGTTGAGCATTAACTCTTGTAATTAGATTCCTTGCTTCAGTGAGAGTTTTGTCCACTAAGGCTTCACCACTAGCAGCATCCCTGTCAGATAAGATTAGACCTTTATAAAAATATCGAATTAAAAGTTGGTCACTTATCTGGTGGTTGGGACAGCTGGTGCACAATTGATTGAACCTCTCCCAATACTTATGAAGATTTCCTCCAGTGATTTGGCGAATTCCAGATATATCCTTTAGGATTGGAGTAACCCTTGAAGTTGGAAAAAAATTCTCATTCAAAGAAGAAGGTAAAGAGTGACATTTACGTTTAAAAAAATGTAATCTAAACAACAATAAAAAGACATTAAAATAAACGAATATGTCATCTGAAAATAAATCCATTGACATTATTGATTAAGACCTATGCCATTTGAAACAAGCTACAACAACAGAAATTATTATAAAAATTGTTATCACGAATACCAATATGCCAATTTCCCATATATCTACTTGACGTTTTCAATTATTAGTATGTCATGTGATGACATTAAAGGTGATGATAATAATAAATAAGCTGCATCGTAACAAGAGTAATATGACAGTACACATTCGTGCCTTCACATGACAGAACGTAACCATCGTCTGAAGATGCATCAGACGGCAGCGAGCCCCGTGACAAATTTATATCTTGCGGGATGACGATTTTTAACCGTCGTCTGAAAGGCTATTTGGTGTAGTGAAATGATTTTGCTCTGGGTTCGGCTGGTTTGAGTTTGAAAACTTAACTTCCCTCCAAAAGTTAAGAGTTTCATGTGGAAAGCTTACACCAACTATCTCCCCAACTGTCTCAAAGGAGTTCCCATAGAAAATAGGTGTGTTTCGTGTGACCAATTAGGAGAGCATAAACATGCATATTTTTATGGACTGTAAGTTTGTAGAGGATTGTTGGAGTTCAATCTGCTATGATATCACTAATATTCAAGTCTATGATTTCTCTAGTTAGGTCTCAATGATGCTATGTTGGTTCTTGTTGCAATTGATGAAGGAGCAGTTCTACATGGTTCTATGGGAAGCTTGGAATCAACGTAATAACTAGCTTTAGAATGGCAAGATGATTTCAGCGCCCCGATTTGTCTCCAATGCGTTTGATTTTCTTGTTGAGTTTCAGTCGAGATGTCAAAAGGGGGAAGGGTAGCTAGTTTAGTGGCTATAAGATGGAGGTTTCCGGCAACATGAAGTCTGCATGTCAGTATTGATGTTGCAAATAATGATAGAGGAAATTAAATGATACGAGGAGAGTCAACAAATTTTGGACTCATAATTATAGGAATTGTTGGTCAAAGTTATTTATGAAGACGCTTTGAATTACGAATTGTTCGACTCACTTTTTTTTTCCAACATTCTATAATTTCCAAAATTTTAAAAATTCTAGCATTCTAATTTAATAAATCTTCAATGTAAAACTTATTTTATTAAAAAATGAATAAAAAATATTTTTTTCAGTAAAATTATAGCCTTATAAACTTTATGAATATGCTATTGTAATATTAATTCGAAAGGTGCCTTCTATGATTACTTTGTTTTTGACAAAGTACAATTACTTCGTGTGTTTTCACCATTGGATGATGGAACATAAAATTAATCCAATGGTGAAAACACATAAAGTAAAGCTTACTTTGTAAAAAACAAAGTAAGCATAGCCTTTACCTAATTCAAAAATATTATAATATTAAATAATAATAAATAATTATGTTTCAAAAAAAAGGAAAAATAAATAATTAAAGTTGATAATCTAATATGCACAAAAATATATATATATACTACAAAAGTTTTAATTATACATATACTACAATTTTATTATAAATATGTAGACTAAAATAAGGATAAAGTAAAAAAAAAAAAATACTTGTAATTTACTCTATTTGCAAATAGAGATCTACTCTATTTGCAAATAGGAATCGATGGTTTAAAAATTTACAAATAGAGTTATGTGGTACATTTTCTTATGGTTAAAAAATTTACAAATACAGTTATGTGATACACAGTTATGGTTAAAAAGTTTTTAAAACAATTATCAAGGAATAAATTTGATAAAATTAAAATTGAATGTCATAAATGAGTTTTAATGGTTCTCAATATTATCAATAGCCAAACAAACCATAATACCAAATTCTTAAAAAAATGTTAAAAAGAAAGAGTAGGAATCAAAATTGAAATCTGCGGATGCAAAGGAACGAAATGAAATATGACATGCAATTGTGCAAAAAACGAAACGAAATGAAAAGGTTAGCAACTACTTATTTTGAAACTAAGTAATAACTAAAAAAAGCAAATTTCCATCAGAAATATTAAAGAATATTAGTAAAGATGAACCTAAAAATATATAAACATAGAAATGTTGTATTTGCCAAATTGTATTGCTCTGAAAAGAAGATGGAGCTGAATGACATGCCAAGAACCCCAAAAATGATATACATTTTCCAACCTAAGCTTCTTTGCCCCAATATCGCCATAGCAGCATATGGTCCTATTTTGATGAGAGCATTAACTGTTGCTTTTCTCTATATTATTCTAATTCCTATCAACCAGAGTAAATCCCCCATCTGGATACCCAAAAAACAAAACAAAAGAAAAAAAAAAAAAAAAAAAGTGTTAGTAACCTAATTAAAAAAAAAAAAAATTGCAGTAAAGTCAGCACTCAAATCATAAGAATCAACAAGTCAAATGAACCATAAGTGATAAGAATAAACATTGTAGTAATGATAACAATTATATAAACCAACCCTCATTGCAAGAAGTCAAGTCTAAAATCAAGGCTTACATGTACATATAATCTGAAGGCAAAAAGCTGGAATTCCCCGCCAACAGCATCAAGTTTCAACTCTATGGCTAACCAAACCCAAAACCTTCACTAGCTTCATGTATAGCAAGCAGCAAACGTTCTTGAAGTTGTCCCTTGGAGGTGTACTCTGGAAGGTCAAGTTGGTTGAAGCTGAAAACACAAAAACGTTCAATATTATAATCATTTCCAGCATTAGAAGCATATTATGTGCTCTCAATACGATCTATATTCTGAACCAACCATGTGTGAGCTGAAGGTAACCGCTCAGGAGCTCCATATGCCTTGTGAATCTGAAATCTTTGAGGACCTGAAATGCCCTGTAACGCTTTGAAACCCTCCAACGGAACCTGGAAGCGAACAATATCTCTTAGAAAATCGATCTACCAAAAAACTATTTTAAATACAGAAGGACAGAATGGCCAAAACAAATCCAATCCAGCGAGACACAACGAAATCTGCATGCAATTGTCGAGTAACAAAGTAAGCAGAAGTTCAACAATTACCTTTGATGTTCCAGTAACAAATTGCAGCAATCTTGCCATGTCTTCCTTATTGAAAACTTTAACTACCTCCCAAAACCATTGAACAACACTAGATGCTGAAGTATAGCCAGTATACTCAGTATTGGCTTTTAGATCATCCACTGTAAGGAGAATGGCATCACTCATATACCCGCAAAGAAAAACCAAACTGAACAAATGTAACACATTAATAAAAGGAAGCCAACTTACAATCAATTTCAGGAAGTCCACTGATTAATAGTTCAAGCTCTTTATCATTAAAAATTGAAATAAGTGCCCGGGGAACCAATTCATTGAAGCCCTCAAGGAAGGAATTGATTTGAGGACGAATAGCATTTGTCAAGATATGGTCAGCAACAAGGTCAACATACTCATGTTTTGTTTCTTCTGTAACCCGTATGTTTCTTCCTCCAGGTTTGAGCTCATAATCAGTTACCTTTTTCAATCACAATAATGTAAATAAATCAAAGGTAATACTAAAATTCATGTTTAAGTTGAACACTAACAGCCTAGAGGCTCATACAAACACACAAGTGCAAAAGAATAAAGGTTTAACATCACTAAATTACCTCTGTTTTCTCATAAAGGATGTGCTTTTCCTCATCAGCATCCATGCTGAATGTCAAGTCAGGTATGTCACTCACATCATTCTGAAACATATTATATAAGGATAGGAGCATCATTTGTCAGAAAACATTCTTCCCATGGATAAAGTATATGCATAAAAACAAGACAGACAAAACATCAGGTATTGATTTCACTCACCTCCAGCATCCACTTCAAGTTCTTGTAATAATCAGGATCAACAGCCTCTATGTCATGGTAAGTAACTTTTACCCCAAGAATGTGCTTGTAGAAAGATCGTGTAAAATAAACATCCAGAAGTTGCCCATCAAAAAGTGCCTTTGCAACCTACAAAATGACCATCACATGCAAACGTCAAACATCTTAGAGAGACGGTATTATTTGCAAATCCATAGCTTAGATATCTTTAGTTTTGGAGAATTACCACTCGTCCAACAAACTTGAAGTATGAAAGGTGTTCAGTCTGAAAGACAGAATTTGGATTTGGTTGGAACGTCGCATTATTCCCCACAGTGGTAAAAAGTAATGCACCCTTGTCAAATATTACCCTTGAAAGTAGTTGATACCATTCTCTGGTCAAACCTCCAGCATCAATACCTTCCTCACCTTGAAACTGTACATTCAACCGTCCCTTCAGATCTTGACTAGGTCGCATCCTCAACTGATTGTATGAATCCTCTAAAACATATGCCCGTCGTACACTTATCCGCAGAGGACCAGAGAGGTGTTGCTCATGCTGTTGCCTTATTCTTGAGCGGAAATATGCTCTCTTGTTGTCAAACTCAATCAGTCTCGGAGCTTTCAGCATCATAGAAAGTGATGTCTCCAACAAGCCAGGATTCTGTCTTATGAAAGTATTCAATAGCCGACGGTGCTTCTCTGCAAACTTGGAAAAAGTGGTAGCACCATCCAACTTCCTGTGAAAATCTGCAGTTCCTGTTGTGGTTGAGGAAGCAGAACCACCAACTGACTCTTTGACTTCTCTAGCAGTTACATCAATTTGGTCTTGCTGCATCATGGAATAGTTTGCTTGTAGCTTTTCACACAAAACAAAGAACGCTTCAATAAAAGGAAGCAATCTCTGGGTCCCAGGGGGAAGAGGAGAAGAAGATGTTCCCTGCACAGGCTCCCCAAAATTCATATTTGGCATAGTTGGACTAAAGGATCCCTGACCCAGCTGTGTCTCAGTAACACTGATGCATTCACTCAATTCTCGCCACAATGGGTCAAGTGCAACATTTAAGTTCCACATGGTGATTTGCTCCTCTTGTTCTTCATCACCTTCCAGCACCACATTCTCATCAACACTGGAAGAGGTAAGTGAGCTGAGTGCCTGTAGCACACGAAGAATAGCAGCACCAGCCATGGATCCAGCACTGAGACCCAACATGTGTGTATTCCTCAGGGTGACAAGTTCACTGACAGCTGAATTGCTTAAACTATGAGCTAACACTGAAAGTTCAGATGTAAAGAACTTCCGATGTGATATTGCCACTGAAGCCAACTTCTTCAGCACTTCTCCAGCTAGCATATAAACTTTATCAGACTGCCTGAATCAGTTAAAATAAAATATTAGTTCTCACTGTCGGCTACATTGCATTGTAACAACAAAAAGAGAATTGGAGAAAACAGGGCAGGAAAAGAGAAGATACAGAAGCATACGACTGGTGCATTTCTCATCATCACAAGTTATAAAAGAAAAACAAGACAGAATATTCAGATATAAGAAGCAGTCTGAACAGTACCCTTCATGACCAAGAAGGCTGCACAGATTGTGCAAATCAGGTAGTGGCAGCTGCAGGAAAATACTGCAAGTATCGATTACCCTCTTCCCATCTGAAGTAGACAACTCAGCTTTAGACTTATCTTCTTGACTAATCTCTGTTTCCAATGGGGGATCTTTCTGAATATCACCTGAAGCTTCATCGACAGTTTGCTTTTCAGAATTTGCAGTTACCTGTCCAGATAAGGTCCGAGACTCTACTTTTTGAGCAGCTGTGTAAATTACCACTTGAAGCAATCCCATAACCTGGACCGTGAAAAGAAAATAAATTACCAAAGAAAATACTGTGGTCATATGAAAAAGCTACAAAAGATTGCTAAAGCAATGATGTGAACATAAATTGGAACATTTTAATAATCTCAATTGCATACTTAGTAACATAAAAAAGAAAATTTCAGAAAATTTTCTGTTTTCATTAATTTATTAATTTTACTAATAAAAAATCATATATGGAAAAAGTAAATAGGAATTAATACTAGTAATAAATAAATCATTAATTAATATTAGCAAGTACTAATGGAAAAAAAAGTAAATAATATTAAATATTTAATAATAAATATTAATGAGTTTAAAATTCAATACAATTTAAAATAAGTAGGTAAAGTTTAAAACAAAATTCAAGGAAATTTATTTTTATAAAACAGTCAAACAGAGATTTTGCTTTACCTGTTCAAGGTGCGCTGTGCTTCGTAAAAATAGTGGTCGATTCAAGAGCTTCAAGAACAGTATCAGAGGAACATCATCTGCATTTACGAAAGGTTTTGACGGAACATCTCCATCCTCAATTTTCTCTTTACCCTTATCTATCTTAGTCTCTATATGCCTATAACTTAACTGCTCCGGAACAATTGACGGATCCAAGTAGAACAACATATTTCCAATATATGAATGATTAGTAGCCAAATATGTCAAAATTTCAAGAACTCGATGCAAAACCAATGGTGGAAGACCTGTAGGGTAGAAAAAACCTGGATAAGTTGATCTAATACATCAAGTCACAGATTACAAAAGATTTCTAAAGGACCAAAGAAAATACCATCCAACAACTGTGATCGACCATAAACGACATTCGATGGACAGCCATAAAGCCTTTGGGAGTTAATTGTTGCCAATCCACTAACTGACCCTTCAGCCTCAGGTTTAATCATATCAAGCAAGAGACGAACTAAAGTTGCTCTCGTAGTGCTATGCGCACAAAGATTTAACAGAAGTCTTTGCAGAAGGCCTTTTCCAAGGGGCTATGCAAACCAAAAAGAAAAAAAATATTAATGTTGGTACTTATAATTTTTGAGAGACATGACATTGCAAAACAAATAAATTGCTCTAGCTAAAGCTTATAACAATCTTCCCATTTAATTTTAATAAAAATATTTAATATAATTCAACCTATTGTTAATATATAATACAATTCATGTATTTAATATAAAATTCAATAGAATTTTAAATTTGACTTTTCATAGTTATCACCCCACTAAAGAAGTATCTTGTAATAGGTCTTGTTCCCGGTCGGGACACTAAACATGAAGTAAGAATTCTACACATTAAACATCAACTTAAGAATTAAATTCTTCATTAGTATTAAACATCTACTAAGAATAATGAACGTCAGTTACCTGTGCCAGACGTAGAAGGTGGATCAAAGCTTTCAAAGCATTGGCATCTAGAAGTGGCGTGCCTTCAATTTCTTTCACTTTCATGCTATTTGTAATGGAAGATGCTGCTCTCCGCCCAATGGTTACTCCAACGCCCCTGTCCATCACTGTCTGCCTATCAAACCCCAAACCATTTCGACGACTAGACAGCCTGTGGCTGCCTCCAAACAGGCTACGAGCCTGATAATGGCTCATTGCTCGATCTCTTAGCATTTGCGCTTCAGCTAGCAGTGGAGACGGTAATGCCGATAAAACTGCTTCAGAAGAAGTCAGAAGCACCTGGATAAAAAGAAAAACATGAAAAGGGTTATCACTGGTCAGTACAAGAAAAATCACAAAGATGAAAAGACGAACCTCTTCGCGCAACTCAGCAGGGAAAGTAGCAATTATGGAAGCATTATCCATGTCAACAGGTTGTCCTTCAGCCTGCTGGGCAATCCTCTGGGCTCTCTGTTGTGCTAGAACTTCAGCTTGGATATCTGGGGGAAGGGCAGCCAAAAACTCAGGATCAATATCATCAACAGCAGGTGGAGTATAAGTTGGAGGTTGAACAGACTGGGCTTGCTGGGAAGCTAGAACTTCTGCCCGTAAATCTTCTGGCAAAGCCTCTAAGAATGTTGGATCGATTGCACTTGCACCCGAAGCCTCGTTATTTGCACTAGCTTGGTCAGCATGACTAGCTTCCTCAGAAATCAGAGTCTCATGCCGAGACAGTGGTGCATCCAAAACATGCTCTGTAGCAGGAAGACGCTGCTCAGCTTGGTTGCCTTCAGCATCTATACTATCCATATCAACATCTACATTTGTATGATCCAAATTACGAATCACCAAACCAGAATCCCTTATTCGCCCAGAAGCATCATAAGCTACAGTCTGAACAGGCACATCATGGAGACTTGCAGGCACTTCAGAAACCCCTGCACATTGCAAAGGAGGATGGCAACCAGTGGATGAGTTGACAAGCTCGGGCATTATCTCTACTTGATCACCAGCGTTGTCATTGCCCTCCCTAGTTTCCATATTATCCTGACCATTTGGTGTACTGTTAAGAGAAATTGTTTGAACTAACATTGGCACCTGCACATGTAGGCATTCACCTGCATCTTCAACCGAAGATGGGGGATTTATTTGCTCTTGGCAAGAAACAGTTTCAACTGCAGGAGCAAGTTCATGTATCACTTCATTACCATTTTCTTGTTGTTGAACTTCCGTTTGCTGACTGCTAGTGTTATCACCTTCAACCAATACTTGCCCATCATTGGATGGAGGATCATTTGATGGTTGACTATCCTGCAATCCTGGATGCTGGGACTGCCTTTCAATAGGATCACTTGCAGGAGCAAGACTACGCAACTGAGATACAAACTGCCCTTCTACAGATTGTGCAATCACAGTAGCCTGGGAACTTGCTTGGGGAAGACCATCATCAGTCCACCGACCATCAATTGGACCTCGTCTACCCTGTATATGCAATGAATCCATTCCTGTAGAATAATCAGTCAAAGGTGGGGGTGCTGCACTACCCAAACGATCACCAAAAAGACTACTTGGCACGTGATCATATGGAATAACAGGAGCATCAAACATGTAAAAGTGAGCCACATCAAAGCTACCAGATGATAGAGCTTCCAAATCCCTAAATGAATGTCCACCTGATGACCACATAGAAACCAGATCCCCAGACTGTGATGGCCTTAAGAGAAGAGGATGTTGAAATCCATTTACTTCTCTAACCGATCGCTCAAAGGAAGACCTACCACTCTGACGCCGACGCTCAAAACCCAAAGGCCTGCGAAGACCAAAAAGGTCATCCACATTCACCCCTTCAAAAGGCTCAGCTGCAACATCAATTAGATTGCTAGCAGCACCAGGTTGGCCTAGGACCTGCAAATGATCTAGCCCATCCAGAGCTTCCCTCCACCTTACTTCTATCACGCGATGCTCATGAAAATCATCATCTTCATCAATCATGTCATCATTGAAGTCATCACCCAGACCAGCATCATCATGGTCTTCGACGTCAGTATCTGCAAGAGACATCATGCCAGCACCATCTTCAGCAATATCCTCATCCTCGTCCTCTCCATCATCATCATCCTCGTCTTCCTCACCCTCATCTCCCATATCATCATCCTCATCATCACCCATATCATCATCTGCCCTATTCTCCACCCGAAAAGTCATATCAATTTGATCAGTGTTGTGTAACACACCACCTTCTTCCATCTCTTCACGCAAGAAATCCAACCCAATCTCCATAGGTGGGTTGTTCACCATTGTTTCTTCCACTTCTATCCGCATTTCTTGCTGAACAGACTGATTATGGTGTGCATCTTGATTACCCTCGTTTTGAGAAGGAACTTGGCATTGCAGTTCTTCCGTCTGCACCGCATTAGGCACATCTGCAGAGTTGTTAACATTCTGATTTTGCTCTACTGTTCCAGCAGCTGATGTAGTTGTATGATCATCATGCCTCCCATTTGATTCGATACTTCTCTTCTTGTTCAGACCCTCAGATTTGAGGACTTGCTCACTTGAATTAGCAGCTCTAGTAAGACTTTCCAAAGCCTTCAGCAAAAGATTAACGATCTTGGGAGCATCAGGATGATCCAAATCAATAACTTGAAGAATACCTGTTAGACACTGTACCATTCCACCATCTATCATGCTATTTGCTATATCTGGTGAACATCCAGAACCAGGCAAGTTGCCAGATGATGTATTTTTTGATAAAATAGAATACACCAAATCAGCAAATGCAAAAACCTTTTTGTCGGGCAATAAAAGGCTTTTACTAGAATTGCTTGCAAAGTTTGAGAAAGACGACATTGCTTTCACAAGTTCATTAATCACTCGCCTTCGTCCTTCTCCAGATCGGCCACACAAAACCACCAGAAACCATGAAGCCTTTTCAAACAATTTGTCTCTCCATTCATCAGGCCCTGCAGATTTGTCAGTCGATATTGGAAGTAACCAATGTAAGACATGATGAATTATCCCACCATGTCCGGAACAATCTGCTTGATTAGATCCTCGGAGTTGGCATTGTTCTGAATCCCGCCTCAATATCACTCCCACTGCATGTACATACATAAGTAGGATATCACTGAATAGCTTGAGAACAAAAGTCACCTTTGCTAGAACAGCGGATTTTTCAGAATCAGAGCACAATTTTCTTGCCTCATCAACCTTGGATTTTCCTTTCACTTTGGTGGCAGGTTCATCCACCTCCATAGAAGTTGAATCACTAGCACAACCTTCCTCACTTCTTGGAGGAGGGTATTTCAAAACTATGTCAAGGAGCTGATCAATTACTTGAGTGAGATTGACAGGAATCTTTTTATGGCCTTTGACACATTTACCCGAACCATCATGTACCTTGTTCTCAGAAATCCGAACAGAATCTTCCACGCCATGTGCTTTTGATTTTTCCTTCTCCTTTTCCTTTGACAACACCACAAGAGTCCTCCCTCCTGATGATTCCAACTGACAAGCTGCAGCTGCAGCTTTCATAAATACCACAGGATCTCTAGAGATAACAGGTGCCATTGTTGTCAAAAATGTCCGTGGGTTAGTACGTCCTGCATGCCTGTTTCCAATCAAAGTTTGTCGAATTTCCAATTCCATAGCCGTTTGCAAAGTCTGAGGGTCTTCAATCAGGTGTCGAACAATAGCAGAAGCCACTGTATCATATCCAGGGAAAAAGCAAGTCCTTGGAAGACTAAAAACTGCAGCTAAGCCTCCATTTTCAAGAAACTGCAGAGCTAGAATATGAGTTTTTGTCAAGCGAGCACATAACTGTAAAACAGCCTGCATAATGACAGCAGGAACATGCTGCTTTATTAAGTCACAAGCAAGTTGCAGCACCATATGACTCTGTTCGATAGTCAAATAACCTGTAGACTTCCCCAAAATTTTCTCCAATGATGACTCAGTTTCTCTTACAGGAACATCTGAAGCCAAACTCCCATCTGTAATTGGGGCAGCAACTGAAGAATCTGGCAAAGAACCTGTATGAGTCCCCTCCACAGCTTCAGAAGATATTCTGGGCCTAGACTGTAGCATGTTATCTAGTACAAGCAGTAAAGAACTAATGCATTTTGGGACAAGAATCTCACTTGCTGAGGCATTGCTAGCCTTAAAATTCATGAGGACATCAATTGTAGTAGGTACAATACCATTCTCTGCAGCAATTTCTCGTACAGTTCCATCCTCAAACACAAGTAATGCTAAAATATGTGATATCATACCCAAAGCATTAGAATCCTTTGAGAAATCCAAAGGACAAAGCTTTAATTGCTGAATAAGATAAGATGCCACCTTTGGACGGTCTTCTCCTTTGTTCCGATTGCAAAGGGTCACCAACAAATCTGTCAATGAGAATGCAATTGTATCAATACTTTGAAACAGCTTCAGTGATGCAGCAAGAATATCATCAACAGGAGGTGCCTTCATTTGTGCTTCATCTGTCAGTAGATCTATTGACTTGTCCACATTGTCAACTTTAGCTCCTTCAGATGAGCTCCCAAGTGAGAGAGCAAGTGCCCGAGCCAACTCATCATCCTCCTGTACAGGATCCTCGGCATGACTGAACAACCACTCCATGGCAAGTTCAACACTATTTGTTTCTACTCGTCTCAGTGCTTCCTCTGCTCTTGCCCTTGAAAAACCCATTTCAACAATAGTTGCAATAGTACCCTCATCAGGTGGCGGTGGCAGAAATCTCTGACTTGTGCTTCCTGCAACACCATTGCGATTCCGTTTGACATCACCAACACCCGAATATATATGTGTCACAGCTGAAATAATAGAAGCAACAAAACCCATACTACAATTTGGAAACGTAGGATGGTTCCAAACAGGCAATATTACATCCAAAACCTGAGACTGCAACATCCGTACGAAGACTTCCGGATCCCTCGGAACAGGAAAGAGACCAATTGACAAACCAACTGCAACTGGTTGAACTAGTAGCTGAGCCTGGGACGTGGAGGATGCAGGTAAGAGTAAAGAGGAGTTGACAAAGCACTCAAGAACACGACAATAGCTTTGTAATGTGTCAAGCAGCCATTTACTGTGAGATAATTTACTTCCTTCACTAGCCTTCTCATGATCTGCACCAGGTGTTGGAAAAGGGTAAGGTAAAGTCCACAACAATTGACTTGTGGCCTCAAATGTAGTAAGCAGCTCCTTAAAGGTCCCATGTACATAAAAATTATTAACCATTGCTGTGTAACAAGTTCGACGCCTGCTGTCAAACGTAAGTGTTGCCATATCATCCACAATCATTCCAAGATATCTACATTTCACTGACAGTGACATATCAAGTCCAGATGTCGAATACCCAGAAAAACTGAGAGCCTCAAGAAATATTTTAGCAAGGGCAGTTCCAAGGGTTTTTGCAGCTGAACTCAATGATCCTACATCAGCTCTCCGACGGTTTGGTGAGGTAAATCCCTTAACTAGGGCTGTGAAGAAAGAGCGAAATGTGGAAACCAACTTGTTCAGAATTTCCAAGACAAGAACATCTGGACTTGTTTTCTTGGCCTCTTGTGATGATGTTTCTGGTAAATTTGCTGGAACTTCAGAATCAATGTTCAAAGAATCCAGATGTTGAGCACTCCTCCCGCCACGCATATGTTGTGCCAGCGCATGCCGACCACGATGATGTAAGCCTTCACCTGAACGGAGCATTGCAAGATATTCACGCTCTGCACCTGAGAGGAATCGAGAACCATTCCGAACAGAAACTGGATTCATGTATCTCACAACCGGAATATTTGCATCATCATCTATTTCTCTTCCAACAACATTGGAAGAAGACGTATCTGCACTATCAGTTTCTTGATCTGCACACCTCTTCTCATCCACTTTGGAATCATTACACAGAGAAATTTGCCAAATCACCTCCCGATATGTCTTTCCAAGATCCTTCAAAACATCAGCATCTGCAACACCAAATTCAGAGACAACAGATGTAGTTCCCTTCAACAAGAAATTAGAGAGAGACAATATACCCTCAAGACTAGACAGATATCTGAGGACCTTTGTTTGTTTAGCAGATTCAACTGCTAAAAGCTGGGTTCCACCAACTGAAACTAAAATTTCATTTGTAGATCTAAGATGCTCTCTCAAGAACGAGCATACTGCCCGAGCTAAAGAAGCAGAATGCTGTTGTGAGAAGTTCTTAAAGGCAATGGATATACTCTGACCGATTGATGCTGAAAGGGGCATTAGAGGCAAGTTAAATAACTGCAGAACAGCATCAAGTCCCTTCTTCTCAATAAAAATACGGCATGTGTCGGCATTTTGAAGGATTGTCTCAAGAAGTCGAGCAACATTGCCAACACAATCAGGAAGGAATAACTCTATATTCGCCAGTGAAGTATCAAAGGGAAGCTCAGGAGTATGCTCTGAACCATCCATCCTGGTTGCATCCTTATCATCTGATGGAACTGAGGACCTTTCTTCAGAATCTGTTTCCATGGGAACAGGAGTAGAGCATGAAGAAGGATCTGAGGATGAGCAACAGGCATCAACTCCACACCCAATTTTGAATATTGAATTCAAAATTTCAATAACCATATCCACTCCATGACCACGTAGTGAGGAAGCATGGCGCATTAATTCATCAAGTCCAGTAGACAAGGACCCTGGTGTCTCACCAGCAAGGGCACGCAAATATGTCCTAGATGTAAAGATTTTCACAAAGCATCTCAAAGCATTACGATCTTTCACAGCCTGAAGACCATTATTGTTGAGGCACAAGGCATCCAAGCATTGAGGAATGCACATTATGGCTTCTGAAGAGCATAGAACACCATCCATTATAGCATCCAGAAATGCAGCAGGCAGACCAGCTGCATCTAATACAACAAAACAGGTAGGATCTTTGTGAATTAGATCACTCATGACAGTTGCAGCAAGTGAAAACACCCCGCCACCAAAATCTTTTGCTCTTCTAAAAATTATGCATAAGCATTGTGGCAATAAACTCTCCTCAGATCCATAGAAACGAGATGTATTACCAGGGGCATATGTTCCAAGTGAGATAGCACGTAAGAGAGCTTTCATAAGTAACCGCCGGTGATAGGTAACCAAAGCCACAGAATACATAGGATGTACATTATCCAGCTCAGCGGGAACACCTGAAACTACTTGTAGACTTCTCCCCACCAGATCAGGATCTCCAGCTTGTTTCAACCCATTTTCCAAATAAGATACTTCTACTTTCAGTCGGGAGATAGTATCATCTAAACCACCCAACTCTCTAAAAAGTGTGGCAGCAGGGTTGCTGAAATCCATGAAAGTTTCTAGAATATGCACAGTAGTGGCAACCAAATGCAAGTGTTGTGGATCTGTATCCTTAAGGAGAGGCAGAAGAGTAGGGATAAACCCAGCCTCACGCATGGCTGAACAACCTGATGATGATGAGACTAAAACAGTGACGAGAGACAATAAAGCCTCTGCAAAAACAACAGACCATTTTGATGCGCCACTAATAACAGAATCAATAGATTTCTGCATAAGGCTAGATAAGATGCCACGATGCCCACCAGATGTGACAGCAGCCAAAACTGTTGGTTGGCGGGACCGATCTTGAGAGAGAGCCACCAATGATAGGAGACATAAAATTCGGATTTTTTCAGGTACTGCATCTTCATAACTCAATAATGAGACTAACTCGTTAACAAACTCTGGCTCTGAGTTAAAGAATGAAACTAGATCATCAGCATCACTACTTGCTTGAACAAGAACAATGAAGGCATAAAGTCTAATGCATGTGTACTGGTGTCGAGAAGTTAAAGAGCCAAAAGCTCTTGCAAACCGCAATCTTGTCAGCAGAGAAAATCTTAAACTAGTTGGTACTTTGTACTCTGCAACTAACTTATTCAAAAGCTCTAAATCTGTTTCAACGCAAGCATTGACATCGGGTAAATGAATAATTTGTAGACCTTGGTAAGACTTTTCTTTCACATGGCTCTCGCTCGACTCATCCATTGCATAAAACTCAAAATGCAAAGTACAGCCTAATTCATAGGCAACAGGATCGCACCCATTTTCAACAAGACATGCAATCAACCCAAGCCCCTCTTCCTTTCCACCCCAGCCTTGAGCAAGAGAAAATAGCTTTGCATTCAGACCATTATCTCGGATGGAATATTTTCCAATAGTTTTCTTAAGAAAAGCTGCGAAAGTCTGCAGGCAAGCCTCTAGAATATCTGCATCGGTGGAAGAAAGGAGGAAAGAAAGATGCTGCTGCAACAACACAAAGAACATAGCTAAATTTAAAGGAGCATGGTGGAAAAGAAAGACCTTTTAAAGTGTACAATTTACATCTTCATTAATCTATTGATTATTGTGGTCTAGATATAAAAGAAGTAGAAAAGAATCAGAAAAGCATTCAACACAGATAAAATACTCCTAAAGGATAAAAAAATTTGTACCTCATAAGAACTATAGAAATGTTTATTCGTGCAATTCTCCAAAATGGTTCTGATAACATGGAGAATTTGAAGAACAGCTTCTCTTGGGAAGGGAGGATCAGATTCCAAAAAGTTATCCTCTACTTGCAAATCTTTTCTTGGTTTAATGTGCTTCTCAAAATATGAATCAAAATGGTTAAAAAGATCAACCCAATGATGAAAATCTCCCTGCACCAAAACCAAATTTTGCAAATAAATTAGACCATTCAAGAAAATAATTAAAATTAACATAATATTATATTAAAAAAACCTGGATTCTTATAAGATAAATCCACAAACTAACCTTGTCAAACTCCCAAACAAAACCTTTTAGGGGTTCTTCAATATTCTCAAGTGGCGTAGAAGTAACACTGCTGATAAATGATTTGATTTTGGGAGGCTGAATACAAACAACAAAAGAACCCAAAAAAAGCTGTTACAGCATTTGCAAAAATTATAAGTTCCAAGCAAAACACGGAACAAAAATAAAGAGCACACGGAAAACCAACTCATACAGGATATTAGATGACCTAGAAACTCCAATTTTCTCCACATGAACGCAACAGGTAAAAACATAGACCTCAACAATAAAATTTTATAAACTAATTAATATCTATCATTAGTTCTGGAAATAGTATAGTTCACAAGCATTTAGCTTGTTGACTGGTAAAGGAAAGCAAATTCAAAGGCAGTAGCAAAAAGCATGTTTTCCAACTATCATACTCCCATAAAGTAAATTCCTTGCAGTTTTAAAACCTCCCAATTGATATACACGCCTGCATTCGTCATTACTTCTCAGTAATGACCAATCCAGCCTCCAGAAAAATTGACCCAAAAAGGCAATTTTAGATGCCCTGTTATGTTTCTAACTTATATCGCAATAAAAATATTGGGTAAAAATAAAATAAAGAAGAAAACACTAAAAACCAAGGAAATTGCTATAAAACTAAGTACTAACACATAGAAATAAGCATAAAGGCACTAAAATGTGTGAGAGTTGACAAAATTCCAAATTGGTACTTAGTTTCATAGAAGTATCTTATCCGCATAGTGGACCATTCAAGACTTGAAGTACTAATGTAAGAGGAATGGAGAGGAATGTCCACAATGATGACTAGTACTTCCAAAATTGACAACTACCATCAAAATCAGAAGACATAAACAAAAACTGTTAGAATCGAAACTATTCTAGGCAGTAAAAACAATCAGATAATAGAGATAACAAAACCATTATGAATAAGCATGATAACTGAAGCATTGAGTTAAATGACAACCACTTAATGCACCATATCACTACTGAAGTAGTGCTGGTTCTCAAATTATTCTCTAAAATGATTCCAAGGCCATTGCAATTCCTTTAAAATAAATTCTGGGTTTATACACCACATTACCACAATCATGTAACAAAACAATCCTTAAAGGAAAATAAGATAAACAAAATAAGGCTATGGACAGAAGGCGAAAAATTGTGTCTATCAACTTTCAGTGTCAAATGGGTTGACACCAACACAATACCATTAGCTACTAGTGTAAAAAAAAAACAACACCAATGCAACACAGTGAATAAACAAATAACACAATAAGGCACACCTAACCCATTTAACATGATAACAATACTCGATCTGTTAACATGAACCAACCTATGAAGTATTAACACAATCTAACATGACAAGAATATGCAATCTGTTAACATGGTCTATCGACAAGACTCAAACTTATTGGCACGACAAGAAAATCAAATAAAAATAATCTACATCAGTAATTTTTATACAAACAAACCAAGCATACAAATGAAATTCAAAACAAAATAATCATACAAATACACAAAATAATAACTATTACATTGTCAATATTTTTCACAAATAAAAATAAAAATAAAGTAAATTTGTGTTTCAACATTTAAATATATAAAAAAATAAAACTTTAAAAGGTACATTAATAATTTTTCTTAATCATTTTGGTCAATAGGTCAACCCTAAACATGATTCATTTGACACTAATACTATCTATCAAAAGTCAAACCCATTTTTATTTTGTGGTTTGTGTATAATTTTGTCACCCCAAAGAGTCATCCCGCATCAGCAACTACAACACTCAGCACTCAAATCACTAATTTATAGTCGTTTAACTAGGAATGTTTCAGCCGTTCAATCAATCATAATCTCAAATAAAGAAAACGATTCAGAAACAAAATGACCGGAATCAATTTAACAAAAAGATGCAGAGACAAATAAGTAAAAGAATACAAACTATATACCATCTCAATTATCAGCATGCAACTATGACTGGACAACAATAACATAATATTCCATAGGAGATGAGGGATGGCAAAAAAAAAAAAAAAAAAAACTTCAGAGAAACAAAGTCGATAAAATTCACAATTAAATAAAACCTAGGACAAAATAATATCATAGGCATAGTACTGATATATACACTAACCACTTCCAAAGACCTCCTCCGCTTGAGCTTCATTTTGAATCAAAGAGCATTGCAGGCACAAAAGAAAGCGATCACGAATCGATCAATCCTCTAAAATAAAAACCGATGGATGTTCTAACAAAAGAAGAGGAAAAGAGAAGAAATTAGTAACAATTGAAGACTAAAAAATCAAATTTGAACAGTAAAAAGTAGGGTTTTGCATCCACTGTTAATAATAATCGGATCCCCGATATAAAATCATAAAAGAGAGGGAAATCAGAAATTACATAAGAAAAAAAAAAGATAGATTCAGCCATCGAGAATTAGGGATTCCGTATGAGAACGATTATGTGATATATAGAGAGAGATAAACAGAGGTTTTAGAAAGAGGGACAGGGAATTGAACAAGAAATCTAACTGAGAAGAAGAAGAAAGCTGAGGAGTGTTTATATTTATATCAGAGACAGTGGCGGAACCAGAGTCCCACATGACCCAGGGCTAAAATACTTGATTTACATATAAAGGTTCTTTAGGTTTTTATCAGCAGCATTCAAAGAACAACTAAGCCTTGCCTTCATATTCAATTGAGATTACTAACCTGCCTGACCGTCGGAGTTGATTCCCGTTTCCGTCGAAGAAAAGAGCAGGTTGTGGTGGTGGAAGGAGCGGCGCCGTCGGTGGAGGAAACTGGCAATCAGTGGAGTGTCGGAAGAGAAGAGCTCTCTCTCCGATTTCCCTCTCGCGATATCGCAGATAACTCGATGGAAAAATTAGGGATTTGTTTGCAGGGAATAACAGGTGGTGTATTTTGTTGCTGCAATTCCCACTCAATGAAACGACGTCGTTTTCACGTAGAGAATAGGAAACAAAAATTACAAAACAGACCCTCTAAACTGAGCATGCCTTTGATGAATTAGAATGGATGCCTCTAGTTTTCCAAATTTCCAAATGAACTGTGACTTATTGATTTCGGCAAATTAGAAAAGGCAAAGCGACAGTGCAGGGGCGGGAGCAAAATATAGCAAGAGTACTGTGCTCTGCTGCTTTCTGTAGCTAAGAATGTCACACTTACTTTCCCTCCATGTTTATCTTTCTGTAGATACCCGCAAAACTGCTCCTTCTACTTCTAGGCCACCCAATTTATCCAGGGCCAACGCCAGATTCAATAAATCGATTCCTGATCCTAGAAAAGGTAAGACATCTCTTCTAGAACGGATAGCTCTTTAATCAATCTGATTTCTGGTATTCTTAACCCTTACATGTTTTTATGCGGCTTTATCAGAATACACCTTATCCTGATAATGGCTGTCTTGTGACTTTGAATTTGGTTTATTTGATGGTATTAGTTTTCTGTTTTCATTGTGATTTTGCAGGTAATTCCACTCCCCACAAAACAAACAAATTGAATTTGGAGGTCTCACCTCATAGAGCTGGTAACACTCTTTAAATGCATGCCATTAAATAAGCTATTTACTGTTTTGATTATGTCTACATATCATTGCGCCTTTTTATTTATTTTTAATTCATTTATTAAAAGAACTATGGGAAATAACTTTATTATTAATTATAAGTACTTGAACTTGATCAGTTAAGTTTTTGTGCTTATCTGCATCCTAGATTTCACTCTTTTGTAATGTTTAATTTTTGTTACTGATGAGGTCAGGAAAATTGGCAAGCTGGATTACTTAAACAAGGTCTGTGTTCAGTTCAGATGAGAGTGCAGGTTGGTTTTCATTCTTTACTTCTATGGTGCTTGACCAGAATGGAAAAAGAATCTTGATACTTTTGTGTTGCACTGTTGTAGTTATGACTATATATGTATGATTTTTTCTGCTTGTTGGAGTTAACCTGTAGCCTTAAACTGTAATCACATAGGGATTATTTGAAAGTGTGTTTTCTTGTATATCTCAAAGGTATCACAAGTATATATATATACAAACAACAATTAATTCCCAACTACTTATTCCCCAACTACTTCCTTAAATTGTAACTACTAACTATATCTAATTAATACTTTAACACTCCCCCTCAAGCTGGAGCATAGATATTTATCATGCCCAGCTTGTTACAAATATAATTGACTCGAGTTCCTGGTAAAGCCTTGGTGAACACATCTGCTAATTGACTTCCGGTTCTGACATGTGGAGTTGTGATTGTACCATCCTCCAACTTCTCTCGAGTAAAATGACAGTCAACTTCTATATGCTTTGTTTTTTCATTAAACACATAGTTATTTGCAATATAGATAGCTGCTTTATTATCACAATATAACATCATTGGTTTTATCTGGTCAAACCCAATTTCGCCAAGTAGACGACGTAACCACACAAGTTCACACGTAGCCTATGCCATAGCTCGGTATTCAGATTCTATACTAGATCTAGAAACTACACTTTGCTTCTTACTCTTCCATGAAACTAGATTTCCCCCAACAAATACACAGTACCCAGTAGTAGAACGTCTGTCTGACAAATCTCCAGCATAGTCTGCATCGCTAAAGCCTTCTGCGATGTGATGACCATGATTTTGATATAACAAGCCCCGTCTAGGAGCTCCCTTTAGATACCTCAGGATATGAGTAACAGCATCCCAATGCGTTGTCCTAGGTGAGGACATGAATTGACTTACCACACTCATAGGAAATGAAATGTCAGGACGAGTAATTGTGAGATAATTTAGTTTGCCAACAATTCTCCTGTATTTCTCAGGTTCTTTGAGTAAGTCGCCATCATCAGACTTCAACTTCACATGGGGCACCATTGGAGCATCACAAGTCTTTCCCTCAATTAGACCTGCATCTTTCAACATAACTAAACAGTATTTTCTCTGATTTAAACAAATTCCTTTCCTACTGCGAGATACCTCTATTCCCAAAAAGTATTACAAAGGACCAAGATCCTTTGTCTGGAAGCAAGTACCAAGGAACTCCTTCAACTCCTTAATCCGAGCAACAACACTTCCTGTAATTATGATATCATCAACATACACAACCAGTAGAATGCAACCAGAGCTAAAATTTTCTGTAAATCGTTTACTGTAAATCGTTTACTGTAATTTCAGGTAGCATCAAGCGCTCGAGGAGTGCTACAGATGATGACTAGGTTGTGAAGGCCCCCGTCCCCGGGGGTCCATTTGATGGTGCTGTGATCCCGAGCTTTCTAGGACATGTTGCATGTGCTATCTGGGGTGGTCCGGATAGGTGCGTCCTTAGGTGTCATACCAGATCAGGGTATTGCTCGAAGTTGAGATTATGGTACAGTGGTTCTTCCAGGGCGATTCAGTCACGTATGGAGTCATCTGGGTTGTTCCATCTACGTGGTATCATGTACAGTCACATAGATGCTGCTCTGATCACGGCATTTGTAGAGCGATGGCAGCCAGACACGTCATCATTTCACATGCCGTTCGGCGAGATGAGCATCCTGATGCATGATGTGTGGGAGATATTGCACATCCCCGTAGATGGTGCCATGGTGACTGCTGAGGCGAGTACGGACGAGCTTCAGTCTTGCGTGATGGATTTGTTTGGGATGACTCGGGCTGACTTGCTGGTCGGTCACTACTTCTCTGGCGGTATACGAGCCGCTTCCGTCTTTGAGTATTGTAGAGGTGATCGGATTCCCGACACACAGGCTATCGTTTGGACGTAGCTGATGCTTGGTTCCACCTTGTTCGTAGACAAGAGTGTTGACCACATCCGACCTTCCTGCCTGCTGGAGGTGCAGGACTCGGTAGTTGGAGCCACTAGACTCTCTTAGGGACGGCTGCACTAGCATATCTATACCGTCATCTTGGTATTGCTACCAGAGGAGATGTCGGGCAGATCACGGGTTGTCTGACACTGCTCCAGGCATGGATTTATGAATTGGTAGTTTAGTGTTTTTATTATTAGTTGTACGGTTATTATTTTAGTAACATTACAGAATTGTAACAAAATTGTAACAATACAGAATTCATCCACAACAAACCTGTAACAAAACTGTAACTAAACTATAACCTTACAGAATTCTTACAGAACCTTACAGAATTCATCCACAACAAACCTGTAACTAAACTGTAACATTACAGAACCTTACAGAATTCATCCACAACAAACATGTAACAAAACTGTAACTAAATTGTAACATTACAGAACCTTATAGAACCTTATAGAATTCATCCACAACAAACCTGTAACAAACCTGTAACTAAACTATAACATTACAGAACCTTACAGAATTCATCCATAAAAAACCTATAACCAAACTGTAACTAAACTGTAATAATACAGAATTCATCCACAACAAACCTGTAACTAAACTGTAACATTATAGAATTCTTACAGAACCTTGCAGAATTCATCCACAACAAACCTATAACAAACCTGTAACTAAACTGTAACATTACATAACCTTACAGAATTCATCCACAATAAACCTATAACAAAACTGTAACTAAACTGTAGCATTACAGAACCTTACAGAATTCATCCACAACAAACCTGTAACAAAACTGTAACATTACAGAACCTTACAGAATTCATCCACAACAAACCTGTAACTAAACTGTAACAGTATAGAACCTTACAGAATTCATTCACAATAAACCTGTAACAAAACTGTAACAATACAGAATTCATCCACAACAAACCTGTAACTAAACTGTAACATTACAGAATTCTTACAGAACCTTACAGAATTCATCCACAAAAACCTATAACAAACCTGTAACTAAACTGTAACATTGCAGAACCTTACATAATTCATCCACAACAAACCTGTAACTAAACTGTAACATTATAAAGCCTTACAGAATTCATGCACAACGAACCTGTAACAAAACTGTAACTAAATTGTAACATTACAGAACCTTACAGAATTCATCCATAACAAACCTGTAACTAAACTGTAACATTACAGAATTCTTACAGAACCTTACAAGATTCATCCACAACAAAATTGTACCATTATAGAACATTACAGAACCTTACAAGATTCATTCACAATAAAACTGTAACTAAACTGTAACATTACACAATACCAATAATTACTAATAGCCCCTAATTTTGGCCAATCAGGTCCACTGTGCCGCCCTATCCTCATAGAAGCGCTCCCATCCTACAACGCTTTGAGCACGGTGCCGAAACCACTATGCTAGTATAAGGGGTACCGGAAAATTAGGAGATAAATTTAAACGTATGTAGTGTCGGTAGTGATTCCCTAAATAAGCTATACATATCTCATGTGTTGGTCTTGTAGCAGTGGATGCAGCATACAAGGGTAAGATAGTACCACATAACTGCAATGTCTGCCCACCCACGAAGCCGAAAAATATGACAGCAGCATTATATATTGTAGCAATCGGCCACAAGTCATCCCAAACGAGCATCCAATACTCCGGCGTACAACCTGCACCGTCCCAACCTATCCTATGAATAGCTGCATCAACACTATCAATAAAAACTCTTTCATACAGACAACGGTTAGCAATTACTTCATTTCTAAGGTTATGCCTAACTGCCTGCCACGAATCTTCGCTACCAAAATTGTGAGATGAAACCGCACGGAAACCATAATTTCCATCACCTACCACGTCGTAATATGATTCGACATATGGCTTAATTATGCCAACTATTTTATCGGCATGTACGAAGTCACAACCATAATACGTATTTCCATCTGCATTCACGTATTTTAGTGTAAATGAACTATAGATTGCCAAACATTTACAAAAAGAAGTTGGGTTTATCAAATAAACATTACCTGATGAGGCAGCATTATGGACCGATGATGAAGAGCTAATTCTACGACTTCTTCCACGACTCTTAGATGAACTAGTAGAAAGAGCATGTCCACGATGAGTTTCATTGTATTCACAAGAACTCGGCATATGTTTTGTGGATTTGCTCGCCTTAGGTCGTCCTCGAACGTGAATTTTGACATCGGGTTCAGTGTACTGAGCTTGATCAGGGTGTAGTTGATCATGGATAAGCATTGAAATATTACGCATAAGGGCTGGGTCGCCTTTAGAGACCTGGTCCACTAAGGACTAAAAATATCGTTGATCCTCGTTCTAATCATTACACCCTGCATTTTCATCAGTGTGACCATAATTGATTAAAAGTGTTCTCCAGAACATATGAACACTCTCAATACTGATCATTTCATTCAGATCACAAGCTCGTTTGAGCTCGCATGCACATGGTATCTGATGCGAGGTTCTCAATACACAACCGCAATGCACGTCCACTTCATGGCGCAACCCTCTCATGCGCTTTAACTCTTCATTCAGCAACTACATGCAGTGGTGGGAGACATTGAATACCAGGTGGTTAAATGGGAATCAGGAGAACGTGACTCCTTTATGAAGCCCGGACTGCTCAAGCATGTACCTAAGAAGAAGACAAAATTACTATTAGTTAGTGAAATGATACATTCATAAATGCAAATTCCTAAACTGCATTAGAACAAATTGCAAATACCTGATATTAGTTGCTTGGGATTCAATCTACTTATGAACCTTCTGCCATACCGTGTCGAGGGATCCAGTTGCGGTATTGAGCCATTGCTTTAAACTAGCATGTTCGCTCTCCACTCGATAAGAAGTTGTGTTGCCAAAATGTAGAAAATCCTTCGTCCAAGCAACAACAAAATTCACCTTATGCACCAACCACGTGTCCTCAACATACGAGATAAGATTTTTGTACCTACTTATCCCATCCTTCATCTTGCTAAGATTGGTCTCGTACTCCTCAATGGTTAAAGATTGTAATATTATTCTCCATTTTGCATTCTTGAATTTAGAGGCATGTCCTTTATCTCCCAAAATTCTATACACACAGTCTTCCATATCCTTATTTATATGCCAAGTGCATAGCAAGTGCGCTGCTTGTGGAAAAACTTCTTTGATCGGCTTTAATAACCCCAGCTCCCTATCATTGACAATAACAGTCGGGTTAAGATCAAACCCAATCAAAATCCTCAGCCTCTGCAAAATCCAACGACAGCTCCCTTCAGTCTCGTCTTTAACTATAGCATACGCTATCTTGAAGTTGTTATTGCATGGCGTCATCCCCACAATCTCAAGAAACGGCATTTTGTACTTGTTTGTTTTGTACGTTGAATCAATGCCGATGTACTAGTGGTAAGTCCTGAACATATCAACTGAATTTGGATGTGCCATAAACACATGCGTTATCACACCAGAATCAACCTGTGTGTAATTGACATATTTGTTCTCCACAATAATATGGTAGAATTGACTAGCCAAGTCTCTACCTTCGAACCAATCCTTCCTCATTTTGTCCCTGTAATTATATATGTGTTTAATTATTGGGTTATCTTCTGGGTGTTTTTCTTTAACTGCTGCTAAAATAGCACAAAACTTTGCTTGAGCTGAAGTCATATCACGCACAATTATTTTAGATGCGATAATGAGTCCGGTCATCTGCCGACTTCCCTCTGGATACACATGCAATGTATGATTATGCATTCCAGTTGACACAGCCTTAGCCTGTATCCCCTATCCAGAAAGGTTTGCATGTTGATAGGCTTTAATCTGAAATTTACATCTGCAACTTTAGTTTTACTTTTTCTTACTGCATGATCTTCATCAATTCTCAGAACACCTCTATAGCGTTCACCTCGTGAACATCTCAACAGCCTCTGTTTTCCCCCATGTTTGTGCGAAGATATTACAATCTCAAACCCATTCTGAATAGCTATCTTTTTTGCCCAATCAATAGCATCTTGACATGAAGGGAAAACGGTGTCCGTTATGAAACGCGAACTATAATCAATGCCATCGGGATTCCAATCTTATATCGGTACCTGAATATACCAAAAATGCATAACAGGTTATCATAATGTACATAAAAAATAATAAAAAAATAGTTCGGGGCAATTTCTGCCCTTTTTTTGCCTGAACGAGCAGGCTGCCCGTTCCACCATGGGTGAGAATGGGCAGCGCGTGCTGCCAGTTCCGTTGGTGGAACGGGCAACAGTACTCCCGTTCTGTAGGTGGAATGGGAGGCGCGTACCACTCGTTCCATCGGTGGAACGGGTGGTGTATGCTGCTCGTTCCATAGGCTGAATGGGTAGTTCATCCATTCGGCCTACGGAACGGGCAGCATGTGCTGCCCGTTCAGGCAAAACACGAAAAAAATTAAAAAAAAATCAGAATCGTATTTGAGGATCGTAATATTACCTCGTGTTCAAAATCAAAATCTTCGGGAAAGCTCGGATCCATTTTCATAAAATCCGGGATTTTTGCTCGGGAGAGAAAGGGAGAGAGAGGTTTTAAGGTTTTGGTTGAAATAAAATGAGAAGGGCGCTATGGTAAAAGAGGGGACGGTAGGCCAGAATTTGGGTGCGGTGAATAATAATACCCATAAGAATAGAATACAAAAGCATGATTTAAAAACTCAGACTTCAGATAAAGCAAGTACAGATTACTTTAGGTAGAGAGAGAGTTACCAGGTGAAGAGCTCAACTTATTCAATAGCTTCAGCAAACTAGGGGAAGAGCCGACGAGTTTCATTTCATTATCAAAATTTATGACAGTAAAGCTGAAGTGATTATCGATATTTAGAAGAGCATTGATCGGAGGAGGAACAGAGCGGCGGAGAGAGAGAAAGGGGTTCAGTGGGAGTTCCAAGCAAATAGAGAAAAGAAGAGAGTTGTTTTGACGTTATGACGAGGTTTTCGGGAAGTGAAAAGGACAAAAATCAATATTGGGTCAATGTTGCTTCGACTCGTGATTTTTATTATTAGGGTATATATCTCTTAGCTGTAATTTCGTCTTTTGACGATGGCGGCCAAAGAGGTAGGTTCCAGATGGGTTTGGTGCCTTCTACCCAAAAAAGTATAGTTGGCCGAGCCAGGAATGGCTATCGAAAATGGTGTAGATGTACTTTGTCCCGGAGATGTAGGCTTGTCCATATACAAGTAATTAGCTGAGTAGGGTGTCGAATTAGAAAAGAGAGAACTGCAAGGAGCTAACCTTAGTACGAGAGAACTGGGTTGGCCGTTTGTTATGCTAATAGAAGGCCCGACAACTAAGTTGGTATGGAAGAACTGTGAAATCCTTCTCTATATGCATCAAAGCCAAGTCTGGGCTGATGCGCTGGTTATCAAAATTTTGGGAAAATCTGTGGGTTATATTGCTCTCAGGAACAGAGTTTCAGAAATTTGGAAACCAAAAGGTGGATTCAATATGATGGACATTGGGTACGGGTTTCACATTGTCATATTCGATAGCATGAAAGACAGAGAACATGTGATCTGTGATGGACCATGGATGGTGCAAGGACACTATCTGAACGTCCGAATATGGTCACCGGACTTTGTACTGCAGCAACAGTTGTTTCAACCATGGTATGGGCCAGATTTCCAGAATTACCGCTGCAATATTATAATGAGGACTTCCTAATGCTCATTGGGAACTCGTTTGGGAAAGCTGTGAGGGCTGACAAAAATACTGCAGGCAAGGAACGTGGAAAATTTTCGCTCGGGTTTGTGTTGAAATCGACCTCTCGAAGCCCCTTGTTGCCCAGTATCGACTGAATGGAACTAATTATCATAGTGAATATGAAGGGCTATATCTAGCCTACAACAACTGTGGTAGATATGGTTATACGAAAGAAGCGTGTTCCTATCCTAGCATCCTGCAATCCAAAGAACCACCTTCTACTCGAGATACACATCCTGCTAATGACCCGAGGAAGGAGTCTATTGATCCACTTGATCCCATTCTTAATAGTCCAAACTGTAAGTCTACTACCAATGATAATGTTGAAATTGTTACTGGTACTTATGACACGGAAAGCTATGCTCCCTGGATGATTGTTCCTCATTGACGATATACTCCTCGAACACACAAGCCAGCACCGCTAACTTCTAAATCCCCGTCCGTCATAAATACTAGCCCCCCAGAACCTCACCAGACTTCTTTAAGCTCGGCCCCTAGAAAGGATTTCCATAGCAAGAGTGTTGCACTGATGACCGATATAATCCACAATAAATTCAAATTCGGTGTGTCAGATTTAAGTAGCTCAGCAACAACCAAGCCTAGCTCCTGTAGACCTCCTGGTTTTCGTGACCCCCTCTTACGAAACATTTTTGGTGAATTTGGCAGTGAAGTTGAGGACCCCTCATCAGATCTTTTACAAGCACAAAGTGATAAAGAGAACTTAAAGCCTACTGAGGATGCTAGGGGCTGTAATAAATAAAGTCGAGTTGGTGCAACAACCTTGAGCCCTCTTGTAGTGAAAGATCTAAATGTGGCTATGCCGTTGGAAGTGCAATCAATTTCCCAAGAGCAGCAGTAGCTAGTGTCTCCCTGTGTACATAACCATCTTATTCTCTCATGATTATTTCCTGGAACTGTTTTGGAGCTGGTGCTAATAAGTTTCACTGGGCTCTTCGCCATTTGCTTATTGATCAGAAACCTGATATGCTTGCTCTGCTGGAAACTCATCTTCCTTCTCACAAGGCGGAGGATTTGCGCAAAAAATTCATGTTCTCTAATGTTGAAGTAATCGACACGAACGGTTTTAGTGGAGGAATCTAGTTATTCTGGAACGCAGATAAATACCTTGTGGAAGTGCTAATTAAGAATAAACAATTCCTCCATACCAGGCTCACCTGCATTGGAGGTAGTTTACATGATACATCTATCCTTGCCTCATTTGTTTATGTTCGGCCTCAGCTAGCTTTAAAAGGCAGTTTATGTCGGATATGCTAGATCTCAAGTCTCGAGTCTCTGAACCATGGGTCATCCTAGGAGATTTCAACTGCATTAAAAACCTTAATGAGAAACAATGAGGTCCGGCTAGTGTCATTGATCGTTGTAATCTCTTCTCTAATTGGATAAATAATATATGCTTGATTGACATGGGCTTTTCAGGACCTTGCTACACCTGGTTTCAGGGAACTTCTCTCAGGACTCGTACCGCTTGTCGCCTGGAAAGGGCTCTTTGCGATGATCAGTTCCGCCATCTCTTTCCTGAAGCTGGTATCTGTCACTTACAACGGAATGGCTCCGACCATGCCCCTATTTCCCTTCAGTTAAATGCTCATGTTATGACATGTGGAAACCGTCCCTTCCGCTTTGAAGCCGTTTGGCTGAATCACGCGTCTTTTTTGACTCTTCTGCAATCAAGTTAGGTCAAAACGGAGAGCCTGGAATTCAACCTGTGGAATTTAGTTTCGATTTTGTGCAACTAGAATAAACGAATTTTTGGAAACATCAGGTTCAGAAAAGATCAGTTTCTTTGTTGCCTTTGTGGAGTTCAGCGCCAAATGGGGACTCGTGTTCATAATGATTTGATCAGACTTGAGAGGTCTTTGCAGACCGAATTGAATTCGGTTATACTTCAGGAAGAAATTCACTGACTCTAAAAGTCTCGTGTTTAGTGGCTGTATTTTAGGGACAAGAACACCACCTTCTTTCACACTTCTACAGTCATTAGACGATGCAGAAATAAGATTGAGGGATTAAAGAATGCTGATGGAATCTGGATTTGGGATGGAGATTACTTGAAAAGTATGATTTCAGATTACTTTAAAAAGCTCCATTCTGATGACAATGAGGGGGGGAACTCTCTTATTACTTCTCACTCATACCTGAGTCTTTCAAGGGACGCGAGTACTGCCATTGCTCATCCCTTCACTTATGATGATATCCAAAGAGCTCTCTTCAGTGTCAGTCTGTTTAAAGCCTCTGGCCCTGACGGCTTCCAAGCTGGCTTTTTTCAGAAGTTATGGCCTCAGTTAGGCATCTTTGTCTGTAATTCAGTTTCTGAAGCCTTCCGCACTGGCCGAATTCCCCCCGAATGGAACGAGACATTCCTCATTGTCATCCCCAAGGTGCCTAACCCAGAGATGGCTTCCCAGTTCAGACCAATCAGCTTATGTACTGTCTTATACAAAATTGTGACTAAGTGTATTGTGAATAGGCTTAAACCCTACCTTCAGAAGGTGGTAAGTCCCATGCAAAGTAGCTTTATCCCAGGCAGACAGATTTCAGAAAACGTGATTCTTCTACAATAGGTAATCCATTCTTTCAAAAAGAAGCAAGGGCGCAAAAGGCTAATAGTGTTGAAGTTTGATCTGGAAAAAGCTTATGACAGACTCTCTTGGGACTTTCTTAAGGAGACCCTCACAGTGCTTGGTTTGGAAAACTCACTGATTGAACGAATTATGAATTGTGTGACAGGTGTTACTATGCAGATTCTATGGAATGGGGAGCAATTACCTCAGTTCTCCCCAACTCGAGGACTCAGACAGGGTGATCCTTTGTCCTCTTACTTGTTTGTACTCTACCTCGAAAGACTTAACCATCTCATCCTGGATGTTATTCAAGAGGGTCGCTGGTCCCCTATCCATCTTTCTCGTGGAGGTCCTGCGCTTTCACGTGTCTTTTTTTGCAGACGATATCGTTTTACTTTTTGAAGGAAATACGACTCAAGCCTCAATAATCCACAGTGTCCTCCATAACTTCTGTGCAGCTTCAGGGCAAAAGGTCAGTCTCAATAAATCAAAAGTCTTCTTCTCTAATAATACCTCTACTGTTGCTAGGAAGGGGTTTGTGACATTTTAGGCTTCACTAGCACTACTGATCTGGGTATCTACTTGGGAATGCCACTCATTCACAAAAGGGTTACCAAGGAGACTTACAAGCATGTTATGGAATTGATTCACCGTAAGTTCTTAGGCTGCAGAGAAAAATGCCTCAATTTTGCTGGATGACTAACTCTGATCAAATGAGTTGCTTCTGCCATCCCAAGTTATACAATGCAAACAATCTTGCTTCCAAAATCTCTTTGCAACAAAATTGATGCTTGCAACCGTAGATTCCTTTGGGGCCCTACTGGGGATCGAAAATGGACTCATCTGATTCACTGGGATTTTGTTTGTGCTGAGAAGAAAAATGGAGGTTTGGGTATCAAAACCACGCGCAGATTCAATCTCGCAATGATAGCTAAACTCGGTTGGCAATTGTTGACAGATCACAATTCGCTATGGACTAGGGCGCTTCGAGCGAAGTACTGTGGTCAGAGGGAGGGTTTTGACATCTTCAGGGCAAGTCCACATCACTCCTATACTTGGAGAAGTCTAGTTGCGGGTAGCTGTGTGGTTAAAAAAGGTGCTAGCAGGCTCATTCTTAATGGTAATTCGACTAAATTTTGGCTGGACAAATGGTGTGGCACCGAACCTCTTATTCACTTTTCTTCTTCCAGGCCCCCGGATGACCTTCTTAATCAATCGGTGTCTCATTACTAGGACAATGGGAGGCGATCATGTAATTGGGATCTTTTGAATAACTCTCTGAGCTCCTCGTCTCTGCTGCAAATAGCGTCGCTGGTAGCTTGCCCAGAGAGTCCTATGAATGTTTGTTGGTTCTGGCCGGATAGTAACATGGGTGATTTCTCCATCCGCTCTGCCTATTACATTATAGGATATGATCCACAGGCCCCGAGATTTACATAGTCTAACATTTGGAAGCTGGAAGCGCCAAGGAAAATTCAGTGCTTTATATGGCAGTTAGCGTATACTGCTATTCTTTGCAACGTCAATAGGGCTCACCGTCACCTCGTTACAGACTTGGCTTGTGTTAATTGCCAAGAACCAGAAATGTTGCTGCATATCCTTCGCGATTGTCGGACTGTAAGAACTGTCTGGAACATGACGGTTTCGGCACAAGATCAGACGAACTTTTATAATTCCACTCTTATCAATTGGCTTTAGACGAATCTCACGCATAAAGGAAACTTCAGAACAATGCAATGGCCATCCTTATTTGCCTTTGGTGTCTGGTGGTTATGGAAGTGGAGAAACGAAAAGGTTTTCAGTTCTAATTTTCCTTATACTTATTCAATTGATAAACTGACGTCTTTCTGTGAGGAATATGTTCGAGCCCATCGATCTCTGAGTAATGGTCCTTTACTTGGTCAACGCTTGATTTGGATCTCCAGACCCGAGATGGACTAAATTAAATACAGACGGAGCTTGCAAAGGTAATCTCGGGTTAGCCTCTGTAGGTGGATTATTGAGAAATGAATTCGGCTTATTGTGTGGTGGCTTTGAGTGAATATTAGTTTCTGCACCTCCTTAGCTGCGGAACTTTAGGGGCTTTTCTTGGGTTTACAACTAGCCTTGGACAAGGGAGTGAGGAACTTGATTGTGGAATTGGATTTGAAACTAGCTTTGCAGTTCATGACTGGTGATATATGAGATCGTCATCCTTTTTCTTGGCTTATCAGCATGTGTAAAGCTCTGAGGGACATGCAGTGGAGTGTCGTCTTTGTGCATACGTATCGGAAAGGAAATAGGGCAGTTGACTGGCTGGCGAATTTCGCAAGATCTTCTCCTTTGGGTCACCATGAGTTTGGTGTGCCTCCTGCAGGCCTCCAGGAGATCCTTGCATCTGATTGCAGGGAACCTGTTCTGAGTCGAGTGGTTCGCTCTTAGTTTCTTCTTTTTTCTCTAGGCTAAACGCCTTCATTGTATTACCAAAAAAAAGGTAGAGGTTAGCATGTTGATTCAGAATCTACCAACCTATGTTCTCTATAAAGTCATTTATGTAGTTTAATTAAAAATAAAATAATACAATATAATAATTATATAATTTGACAAGAGAAGACTTTCATGGTGGCTACTACAATAAAAAAATATCAACAATAAATTCAAATGATACTATTTAGTATGTGAAATTTTCTTAAAAAAATAAAGCTAAATGATGATATATTTTTGTGTGAGTAATGTGACCGAAAACCAAGAACTGCAATTCCAATGTACAATTTAATAATAAAATAACAATGTTTTGTCATTCAATATTTAAAAAGATTATAAGGATATATATTTTTTTCACAATTGCAGATATGAGCTCAAGATAGTAGCTCAAGACTTAAGTGATTCTACGATGTTTGTATTTTTCGACAGAGAAATTATGTAGAGTTTTTTTTATATAAACTATTCTTTTTTAAAACTCAAAATTATTTAAAAAAATATGGTATATCATTATATTTATATATATATATATATATATATATATATAATTAAAAAATATTAAATTTATGTTTAAAAAATTTATCGACTCGCGCAACGCGCGGGCACAGTACTAGTTTTATTTAAAATGATAAGTTTACTCTCCTATCACTAGTTAATTTTTATATATAAATAATTAAGGTTTATATTTTAAAAATGAAAAGTAATATTAGTAATAAAATTATATTATTATTTATATGTTTTTATGTTTTTTAGAAAATGTATTTTTAATTAAAAGTAGATAAATAATTTTTTAATAATTTAATAATTTAATTTAAATACATTTTTCATATAATATCTATTATATTTATGTGATAATTGTTATATTTGCACTTTCGAATTTATTAATTAATAAATGAAAGACAAGTTTATTTGTTTTTTTTTTAAGAAAAATAAGCTTCATTAAACGGAATCAACATACAAGGAATGTAAAATAAAACCTGGAGAGATAATACCCTACTCCATAAGTTCTGACAAAAAATGAGAAGACGTAACGAAAGTATGCTTGATGAATATGTTCCACCACTCACATCTCATCTGACTCCACTTCCACATCATCCAAACACTTGAGTTTGATCCAGCTCAAAGCCTCTCGAATACCAATAGCTTCACCTTCCCTAACCCAAAAAGTTTCTAGCAATACGTTTTGAAAATGCACCATAGAAGCGACTGGTGTTGTCCCTAAGCACAACATCAACGCCTAACCAGCCTGACCCATAAATAATTGAAGCATTTATGTTTACTTTGAGCTTACCAATGGAAGGTTTAGACCAAATAGCACTCATAGGGTCTCTAATGTGAAAACCAAGCATCCTGTAAACATTATTTTGCAATAATTGTGCATATTGCCAGTCTTTAAGTCCAACACAAACCAAATGAAAGACAACAGTAACGTCAGTGCTCCGGACTTTCCACACCACCTCATTCCTACAACACTAAATACCCTACACAATTGAAGCCCATAAACAACATTGTTTTTTAGTTAACACATTAAACACAAACTCCAACCAAAAACAAACGGCTCCCTTATTAAATTTGAAATTATCCTCAGCGAGAAACATTCCCAAACTATTGTGGTAAAAGGGCATTTATAAAAAAAAAATATGAATGCTAGATTCTAGCCTCTTTGCATAAACAACACAACTAATCAATATTAATACATCGACGAATTAAAATTGACAGTCGTAGGTATCACATCTTTACAAATTCTCCAAATTAAATTACACACCTTTGGTGGAATTTTGAGACGCCAAAGTTGTTTCCAATAACTCCGACACAAATTCAAACCTCCATTAAAGATCACCTTGTAGCCACTTTTAACAAAATAATTGCCATGATGTTCATACCTCCAAAAGAGAGTTGTTTTGACGTTGCGACGAGGTTTTCGGAAAGTGAAAAGGACAGAAATCAATATTAGGCCAATGTTACTTCGACTCGTGATTTTTATTTGGGTATATATCTCTTAGCTGTAATTTCGTCTTTTGACGGCGGCCAAAGAGGTAGGTTCCAGATGGTTTCGGTGCCTTCAACCCAAAAAAGTATAGTTGGCCGAGCCAGGAATAGCTATCGAAAATGGTGTAGATGTACTTTTGTCCCGGAGATGTAGGTTTGTCCATATACAATCAATTAGCCGAGTAGGGTGTCGAATCAGAAAAGAGAGAACTGCGAGGATCCAACCCTAGTACGAGAGGACCGGGTTCGCCGTTTGTTATGTTAATAAAAACGTCAGGCAGCTAAGTTGGTATGGAAGAACTGTGAAATCCTTCTCTATATGCATTAAAGCCAGAAGCAAAGATAGAGGTTAGCGTGTTCACCCGTTGATTTAGAACCTACAAGCCTATGTTGTCCTTGTTTACTCATATTTAGTCAAGAGTTTGTTCATATTACACTCATCGTTCTGTTTTCAAAAAATACACTATAATAATTATTTTTATTTTATTTTGGGATAAGATGCGAAAATACCTCTAACATTTGCAGTCAAGAGCAATTTTACTTCTAACATCCAAATTGGTGCAATTTTATCCTAACATTAGCAACTAAGAGTAATTTTACCCCTAATGTTATTAAATTGGTCAATTTGAGCAATAATTCATCAAATATTTCATAAATTATGAAGTGAGTGAATATTCCAAATCTATAATTTTCACTGCAAACGCTAAGCACATAAACAAATATAAGTAGATTTCATTTCATTTGCATACCTTTTTGTTGGAATTTTAGGGAGCTAAATCTATTCTTTTCTGATTCTCTGCTTCACTACTCACAGTCCATTGGGGAAGCAGAACCAAAAGCTTATCTAACCATAAGTTTTAGATCTTCTTTTTCAAGATATTTCGTTTTTTAAGCTAATTTACTCAAATTTCACCAGTTTTCAATTGTCAACGACGTGGTTGCCTGCTAAATTTCCAAGGCTCTTCAAACATACACATTTACCCATCAATTATTATTTTATCGGTATCAATTCAACTGCGTCGAGTTCTTCCTTGTTGATTCTATGAAAATGCAGCTCCATTTATTGGGAGTTTGAGTGCTTTCTCCCTCTCTGATCTATAAGTCATGATTAATATCTCAAATTCACCAACTTGCAAACATTAGGAGTAAAATTGTCATTGACCGCCAACACCAGGGCCGGTTCTGACAATTTATGGGCCCTAGGCGGAATAATAAATAAAGGCCCCTTTAATAAAAACATTTTACATAAAAAAAAATTAAAATATATTTCAATACATGATAAACAAAAACGTATTTCATTAATTCCTTATTATCTACATATTAAATCTATTTGCTAAAAAATTAAATCAATTGCTACATGTATATATTACGTGTCAAAAACTGTGTCATTTTGCAAAAAAAAAAAAAGCGATTAGTTTTTCATTCAAAATAGATTAAATGTCACACTTATAGAAATACTTGAATGGGAAAATGTTACCAAATGGTATAACAAAATTTTGCATACCATAAAGACCAAATATGAGTTTAATTCTTAAATTAACTCTCAATTTATATTCAATAAAATCAATTTGACATCTTTTAAGTTTAAAATATTAATTATTTGGACCCTTTAAAACCTAAATAATTTTTTAAGGTTTACATAAATATAACAATTGGTTACAAAATTACAATTAAATCTTATGATCAAAATTACTTTTCAATATGTTATTATTTTTTATATATAAGAAATAAAATTATATTTTATACTCTAATTAAAAAAAATTAGACCCAAATTCATAAATTCTAAACCTTACTAAATATATTCTAAATCTTTAATTTATAAATCTTAATCTTTAAAATATACTTTTAAAAATAATAATTTTATTAGTTTGACATAATTTAAAGTATTATTTAATATAATTGTAAATGAATTTTTAATTGACATAATTATAAATAAGTTTTTAAAAGTGGATTTTTATATAAATTTTTTAATATTAATATTTGTCTATATCTATTTATTTTTAAGAAAGCCAAAATAAAAAATTCTGCTTAAAGAAGGATTCGAACCCTCTTCCATGACTAATGTGTGCTATATATATTTATTTTTAAGAAAGCTAAAATAAAAAATTCTGCCTAAAGAAGGACTCGAACCTGTTAAGAAAGCCAAAATAAAAAATTCTGCTTAAAGAAGGATTCGAACCTGAGCCCTCTTCCATGACTAATGTGTGCTATATATATTTATTTTTAAGAAAGCTAAAATAAAAAAGTCTGCCTAAAGAAGGACTCGAACCTGAGCCCTCTTCCACGACCAATTTGTGCTTAACCGTTGGAACAATTACTGACTTTAGTTTAAATTCCGTTTTACACCATATATATACATATAATAAACAAATTTTGGGCCCCCTAAAAGCCATGGGCCCTAGGCCAGCGCACTCCTGGTCTAGGCCCAGGGCCGGCCCTGGCCAACACTAGGGGTAAAATTGCACAATTTTAGACGTTAAGCATACAATTGCTTCTGGCTATAAACGTTAGGGGTATTTTCGCGCCTTATCTCGTTTATTTTTAAAAAACACTATAACAATTACAAGATCTCTAAATTTTTATAAAATTAACTATCTATCTATAAATTTTATTTAAAATGATAAGTTTACTCTATTATCACTAATTAATTTTTATATATAAATAATTAAGTTTTATACTAATCTATATATAATATAAAACAGTAACGACGGATCTCATATGTCACTTCCTCCTTCTTTTTGATAAAAAAATATAATATAATATATAAATTTTAATTATATTATTATATTTATCAATAAAATGATTATTTAAAGTAAATATAAAAATAAAATAATAAAAATTTAGATAACACCTTGATGTCATTAATTTTAATTATTAAATTAAATATTTTTTAATATTTATATGTCAATATGAATCTGTTCCTTCCACACCACCTCATTCTTAGGACATCAAATACCCTACACAATTTTTTTTTGGCAAGAGGCTGCTCCTAAGACTCGTACCTGTGACCTCTCAGTCACATGACAACAATGCTTACCGTTGCACCAAGGCTCGCGTATTGATAGGTCCATATTTATACATATTTTTATATCTTAATTCCTTAGGGTTTAGTTTTAGTTTAGTTGTTTTAGGTGCAAGTTTACCTTATTTTCTTTTTGGTAGGTGTTTTTGAGACTCAATTTCAAATTGATGGTTAAAATGGTGATTCTATGGAGGTTAAAGAGAATTTGAATTTTTTTTGTCAAGTCATGTGCTGAAAAAGAGTTTTAAATGATGATCTGTCCTAACCTATCCCTATGGAGCAATAATAGTCTAAATTTGAGCATTTACTGGAGAATTGACGACTTATGTTATGAGATTGTTGACATATATAATATTTTCCCCCACACTAAACCTTGCTTGTCCTGTTGAGCGATTTCTGCAAGTGCACGATTTCGTTTGTAGTAATAAAAAAGATATCGATCCCACAGGGAAAGTTTTTTCACAAAAACTTATTTTGGTATAGTTTAAATTACGTCTTTAGGTTTATATTATAGTAAATCGTTTAATTGAATTAGATTGAATTGAATTGAATTGATCAGAATCAGATGAGAAATATATGTTGAAAATTAGAATGCAATTCTGTCTCGAGATTGGATTACGAGACAAAAACTTTCGTGTTTAAAGTGAGAAAAGTATAAAACTTACTCGCATTGAGCAAAGAAAACAACTTTAACTTTAGTAAGATTATGAACATGTAATAAATCGTAAATTCGTTCAATTAACAGGCTTTGAACCGTAGAAATCTCTCTGGATCGGAGCAGATTTCTACCTTAATCAAATTGGTATTTATATCCGATAAGCCGACTCAACGATCATATCTTCCATAAAAACTAATTATTTCAAGTGTTCAACTAAGTTTCCTTGTAATTATATGAAATTAAATACGTTTTAATGAAAACACCAGAACCTTATTTCGAAGATAACATCAAAGTAACAACAGAAATATTTATTGAATAAAGTAAACGTTTTATTATAGAATTGTGAATCTTCACAAGTTAACAGAGAAAAATAAACATGCATAGCATTTTAACTAATTTGAGTTCCGGGTCGTCAATCCTTTCCTCAAACTTCGTAGGTTTGTCAGACCCTGGGGCGCTTCAGCCGTTAGTTCTTCTCGCTGAATCTTCAGAATAGAGATTTCTGATCTACTAACAGAATGAGAACTCGTCTTCGTACAACTCTTAATCTAAACTTAATCACTACTGTGTTTGTAATAATCTAAGAACAATCTTGTGTACATCAAGTTTGCTTTACAAAATTGAAAACTAATCTCTAAGTCTTTTCTGACTCAGAATCTCAACATTATATCTGCTCTTTAAAATCTTAATTAACCAACTCTCTTTGAACTCTGAAATCACCTCTTTATTTATAGATGTTGAAGAGTCGTGTTTGAAGGGTCGTGTCCGCTATGAAGAGACATTTCTATCCACCCAAATAGACGCGTTTCTTGAATTTCTGATATGTGAAATCAGTGCTAAATTGACTGCTGGTCATACCGAGATTCTGAAATCTCAGTTGCGACCTGGGGAGCAATTTTTCCTCAGAACAAACTTTGACTTCCTGCCTCGATTTAGTGTGTCGCGACCGAGATATGGGAATCTCAGTCGCGACATGGGTTGTTCTTCCCGGTCTCGCTCCGTTCCCATCTCCTCATATCGGTGCGCTGATTTTCTCGTACTTTTGGCTCGTAACTTAGGGTTTTTCTTTCGTTTTTGATCCGTTTTAGCTCCTATTTGGATTTAACCAAATAATTAAGTACCTTGCATCAAAGAAACATATATAGATGTAAAAGTACTCTAAATAGATATAATTAGTATGATTTCATGATAAAACTGACGTAAATATTAATGATATTTTAGGTATATTTTGGGCTTAACAAATCTCCACACTTAAGCTTTTGCTAGTCCCGAGCAAAATTGCACTGAATTTATCCTTTAACTAATCTCTTCATGAAAATAAAACATATATCCTTGTATTCCTTTTTAAATTAGTTAAACCGAAAGATTAACTTTGTATGGCAAATTTATACGCAAAATATCAAACTAAATAGTATAAAGGCGATATATCATTCGTCTTTTATTTCAATTTTTAAATTGAAGTATTCGGGACGATATAAGCACGCATGTTTTTGAGTCTTTCATCTCAAGGCATTTCAAAACACAAAATTTCTTTTCCCAAACCTAAACTATTATATGAATATGAAATAAATAAGAACGTAGGTTTAATTTATTTGCTTAGTTACGCCCGTGATAAGGGTGATCTCGATTGTAACTTTATTTTAATTGTTTTGTCTTCGCTTAAGAGGTACCGACCATGCCATGGATGGACGCAATCATTACTTTAAACTTTAAACACGTTTAATTTTTGCTTTAATTTTTAACGTTCATTCCATACCTCGATTGTGATAAGGGTGGTCGCAATCGTGGCCAAACGTACCACTTACTTATTTTTCTTCCCTTTTATACCTCGATTATGATAAGGTTGGTCTCAATTGTGGCCAAAAGTTAAGAATACGACTACTTGATTTACTTAACACGAGTTATAAAATAAAAAATTTAAAATGGGAAAGAAAAATAGCACATTATCCTATATTGACTTAAAATTCAACATGTATTATGGCTAAAGTTTCCTTAAAAATTTCATTTGGTGTTAATGTAAGACGAAATCAAACCGAGCTAAAAATTGTTAGTTCAATTTAATGCCTATAAACCTAACTGAAAATTGAAAATAAGATTTATTGTATCATGAATTTGCATGATATAAAATAGAGATTGAAATAAAGAATTTTTTACTTAAATACATTTACTCGAGACGTTTTTTGATAAAATCGTTTCGGAGATTTGTAAAAAATTTGAAAATAGTGCCCGTATAGAAATATTATTTCTAACGATAATGATAACCTAAAAATAATCATAAGTTAAATATTTTAAACATATGAAAATGTATAGTTATAAAAATAATGTTTGCATTAAAAATGTCAATTTTGAAAAAATTAAAATGTTGCATTTGCATAAAACAAATGTTGCATTTGCATAAAACAAATGTTGCAATTTGTATATTACTTATTATCAAATAAATAGAATTCATCCGCATTCGTTGCATCCATTCGTACTTAAAATAAAAACGATATATGAAATATCTCCTCCCACACTTAATTTGGACCATGTCCTCATTGGTGCAAAAATTGATAAAACACGAAAAATTGTACGAAATAAAGCATACGAAATAAGATATATAAAAATATTGAAGTAAAACATTCAACATAATAAAATAAAAATTGTACCAAACTTAATAACAATAAAAACATTGTACCAAACTTAATAAAAACGAGATAATAGGATAAATGAGTTGAGAAAGAAAAGATAAAACCTATTCTTGCGAAGGTGAACCCGATGGAGATGGTGTAGTCACGACTCCTTGACGACAAAAGAATGAAAATAACCGGCGTCGGGTTGACGTGTGCTCCCTCCTCAAACTATGGATGTTTGCATCCACCGCGGTAATCCTCGAACTCATTTCTCTATTATCTTCAACAATGTCATCCAACCGCAAATTCATTTGACGGTTATGGGCATTCACTTGGTTCAAAACTTGTTGCCAACCAAATTGTTCATCAACATTTGGCTCTTCTTCAACTTGTGCTTGTGCTTGTGCTTGTGTATCAATATGATCATCCTCCTCACCCTCTTCTTCTTCATCATCACCCTCTTCGGTACCTAACCCTTAAGAACTAGAAGCTCCTCCACCCGTGCGACCAACAAGATGCTTAATATGTTTTTCATATGATATAAACACGGGGGGACCAAGTTTATGCACTAAATTGGCTCGCTGAAGAGCCGAAACATCCAAAAGAGGTAAACTACCATGATGAGGGGGGTTTTGATAATCCGCTAATTCACCTCGTGCACCCAAAACAATCCCGGTAATTAAGTTACCCGTAGGCACTTGCCTATTATTGGAAGCGGTGGCACGGTGTAAATTCTCGAATATCATGCCAATACTATCAATTGTGAGACCTTTAAATATGCTATCAAGCACGAACAAATCACAACTTTGGACCTTTGAACTTTCTACCCGACCAAACAACGAAAAAGACAAATACTTGTGAAAATAGAAGACACAATTATCTCTAATCCATTTGCTCGAAGTATTTTTGGGATAGAAAACGTCTTGGTTAGCCAAAGAATTCCAAACGGTGTGTGTATCAAATGTTTTTGGGTTTTTTATAAAAATTTCGAGTAGGAAAAACCGAACATTGCACCCATTGCTTCATAATCAACATCAAATTTAACCCCATTATTTCTAAAAGAAATAATACCCTTTTTCTTATCATAATTGAGAGTGACTAAAAACTCTATAATATACGACTCATTATGCGGAAACCGCATACTAGCAAATCTAGTCCAACCAAGAGTGCCTAAAAATTCATCAATTCGATTGGAGAAAGATTGTTCATTTACCATATCAAAATGTAAGAACGGCATATCGATGAACTCCATTTTACTTCCGTTGAAGTGTAGATAACGTCGGCCCTCCGCTTCAGACTCAATATCGAACACGGCTCCATATTGAACACGAAGATGATTCACCTCGGTTGCTTTGATCTTGTTAGCAGCTCTCTTTTGTCTAGGCATATTACTTAAGATTGGTTTGAAAATGGTTGAGAGAATTTGAGAGATGAAAGAAATTTGAAAGGTTTTGAGTAAGAATATGTGTTTGAATAATGAAGAAGGTGATGAATAGTTGTAAAATATATTGGGAAGAGTAAAAGATCTTTGTATTGGGAAGAGGATTGTGTGTTTAATTGGTGAAAATTGGAGGTGATGTATGTAGGTGTAAGAGATAGATATTATAGAGGTAGAAGAATAGGGTTTTGAATTAGAGTAGGAATAGGAAAAGAGGTAAATTTAGGCTCAACCCATCTTGGAAGTAGCGTGTCGCGACCGAGATTCAGGAATCTCGGTCGCGATAGGAGGTCTGTAAGGAGATGTGTTTCTCCTGAAACTCCATCCTTCGCTGTTCGTATAGAGATTTTAAAAATCCCTACCGAGATTCTGGACCTGGTAGCCAAAAAATGCATATTTCGACGCTAATTTAAACAACTCTTCTTGCAATTAAGTCCTATTAATGAAAAGATTAATACATGTAACTTAAAAACACAATTGAAACATTAAATTTAAGGAAAAACAAAGGTTTTACCTTAATAAATAGGGAATTAATGAAACAATTAATTCCTTTAATGAATTAATAGAAATATTAATGTACATTAATCATCAATGGTAGAATTAATACCTTTATTAATGATAATAATTACATGAAACAACATATATATTTAACAACATATATTCATAAATGAAAAACGATGAAAGGAAAACATATGTACATGAATTAATAAACAAACAAACCTATATACATTTATTTACAATCAAACAAAATAAAATCAAATCAAATGGTATCCTGGTGAATTGGAACACGCATTGCATTAGCCCGATTTATCTTCGCTTGTACGAAGATCTGTCTTTCTTCAGGAGAAAGAAATTGTGGGCCGACTCTAAAAACACGTTTGACAAGTCCCTCACTTTCTAGGAATTCATAGTCAAGGACAGGGAAAGGTTCTTTATCAGTCCAAGGAACCGAAACAAGTCCTTTGGTACCAAGGATAATTCCACAGATAATATTCCTGTATCCAACCTTTCTTTCCTTTGAACGTGATGCGACAACTAATCCCTCCATTAAAATCTTTGAGGAATTAACGGTGTTGCCTTGGAATATGTCTCCCAACACATACAAGTCTGTATCTTGGACGACACTTCTACTGGTTTGTCCAAACAAACTGTGGCAAAGAAATTTATGCAGGTACATCATGGAGTTAGAGTTGATAGACTTGTTGTATGCGAGACTCGGATTGAATCTCCAAAAACCTGTGAGCATTCTCCAAATGTCCTGAGAAGTTATATCTCTTCCAGGATGGTATTGGGCAGTATCCCTTGGTGGGAAACCAAACCATGCATGAAGTTATGGATACTCGAATGTATATGCTTTGCCGTCTCGACGATAACTCAGACGAACATGTCTCTTGTTAATGAAACGGACAGTACAGAGGAATTCTAGTACCCACTCTCCTATTATTGGAAACTTCATAAATGCAAACTTAGACCATCCTAAATTTCTCAGCTAGCGATCCATATCTTCGCTTATCCCGAGTTCATCATTAAGGAACTCGTCCATATACATCATTCCGCAGAACATTGCATATCTAAACCGATAATAGCGTTTGCCTTCATCAGTGTTGTAGATGGGGAATGGTGCTCCATAGCGTGATGAAATATTAGTACGCTTGGTGTGAGTAGATGTATTCTTCTTAGAATTTTTAATTGAGGAAGTCATGGTGGAGAATAATGTGTCTGTAGCCTTTAGAAATATGGTAAGAATTTCGGAATTCTGAAAGAGATGGAGTGAAATAGAAGAATTCTGATTCTTACAGAAATATATAGGTTAACAGAATGAAAAATTATGTCTGTTGAAAATGAAATGGTGTCAAATAGGTACATTTTGGGTAAAAACTGACTAAAATTTTCGAATTTCAGCAAAGAATTGAGGAAGATGCAGAAAACAAAGGTGACAGGTCGACCAAATGCCCGTGTCGCGACCGAGATATTGGAATCTCGATCGTGACACGCTTTGCCCAGCCTGGACAAAGGTATGTCGTAACCCTATCCTATGTCACGACTAAGATTTTCAAATCTCGGTACGAGCAGGACCTTTCCTAAATCTTTGAATTAAAAATCTCTACTGAGATTATCTGAATCTCTACTGAGATTTATGAAATTTCAATAAGCACATAATAATTTTCTGAAAAACATTTCAAAACATGACTTTAATGAATTTTTATTTAATAAAACTTAGTTGTACACAAAACTAGAAATAAAAATAAACTATATAAAAATAAATAAAAGTAAAATAAATTAAAAACAAGTAAAAATTAAAATTATGAACAAAATATATAAGAAAAACAAAATTAAAAATATGAAAACTAATTAATTTAATTTTTCATAGAATTCGTCCACTGATTCAATTGCTTGAATTGGAGCGCCTTCGTAATAGATTTTGCATCGATTACCGTTAACCTTAAATTGATTACCTTTTGAACTTTCTAACTCTAAGGATCCATAATCAAATGTTTTAACAACTACGAATGGTCCATTCCATCTAGACTTAAGCTTACCTGGAAATAACTTTAATCGAAAATTAAAAAGTAAAACTTTATCCCCAACATTAAAGCTTTTAACCTTAATTCTGGCATCATGCCATTTTTTCACTTTTTCCTTATATACTCTTGCATTTTCGTACGATAAATATCGTAATTCATCCAACTCGTTCAAGTCGAACAAATGCTTCTTTCCTGCGCTTTGCAAATTATAATTAAGGATTTTTATAGCCTAATATGCTTTATGTTCTAACTCTACTGGTAAATGACAAGCTTTTCCGTACACTAGTCTGTAAGGTGTCATTCCTATAGGTGTTTTAAATACAGTACGATATGCCCATAACGCATCGTTAAGTTTATGTGCCTAGTCTCTTCTAGAAGACGAAACTATTTTCTCTAATATCCATTTGAGTTCTCTATTTGATATCTCCGCTTGATCATTCGTTTGAGGATGGTATGGCGTAGATACACGGTGGTGTACTCCGTATTTCTTCATAAGCGACTCAAAACTTCTACTTACGAAATGAGTACCTCCATCGCTTACCATAACTCTAGGGACTCCAAATCTACAAAATATTTCATTGAGAAACTTAACAACTACCTTAGAATCATTTGTCGGGGTTGCAATTGCTTCAACCCACTTTGAAACATAATCTACGGCTACTAATATATAAGTTTTGCCAAAAGAAGGAGGAAAAGGACCCATGAAATCGATTCCCCACATGTCGAAGACTTCAACTTCCAACATGTTTGCGAGAGGCATCTCATCTTTCCTTCCTAAATTCCCAGTTCTTTGACATTTATCACATCGAATAACAAACGAACGAACGTCTTTAAACAATGTAGGCCAAAAGAATCCACATTCTAATATCCTAGCTACTGTTTTACTTACGCCGTTATGACCTCCATAAGAGCTTGAATGGCATTCTAACATTATAGAGTCATATTCATACTCACTAACGCATCTCCTAAGCATACCATCACCACATGTTTTGAACAAGAACGGATCTTCCCAAAAATATCTTTTTACATCCGAAAAGAATTTCTTCTTTTGCTGGGAGTTTAATCCATCTGGAACAATGTGAGCAGCAAGATAATTAGCTATATCTGCATACCATGGTGCTATGACACTTTTTACTTGTATGAGATATTCATCGGGGAAATCATCTTGTATGCCGACGATTTCACCGATGGGACTGTTTTCATCTTCAAGTCTTGATAAATGATAGACGACAAGGTTTTCGACTCCCTTTTTATCTTTAATTTCTATGTCAAACTCTTGTAATAGTAAAAACCCATCTAATAAGACGCGGTTTTGTATCTTTCTTAGCAAATAAATACCTTAAAGCTGCGTGATCGATATAAATGATGACTTTAGATCCTAACATGTACGACCTAAACTTATCACATGCAAAAACTACCGATAGCATTTCTTTTTCGGTTGTTGTGTAATTTAACTGTGCATCGGACAATGTGTGACTCGCATGATATATAACATGAAGTTTCTTATCCTTCCTTTGACCTAATACACATCCTACGGCTAAGTTGCTTGCATCGCACATAATTTCGAAAGGTAAATCCCAATCAGGTTTAGCAATTATGGGTGCACTGACTAAGACGGTTTTCAATGTATTAAAGGCTTGTAAAAAATCCTCATTAAAATCAAAAGTTGAATCCTTCATAAGCAAATTAGTAAGTGGTTTGGAAACTACAGAAAAGTTTTTTTTATAAATCTTCTGTAAAAACATGCATGTCCTAAAAATGATCTTACTCCCTTAACAGTAGTTGGTGGGGGTAATTTCTCTATAACTGAAGTTTTTGCTCTATCCACTTCTAATCATTTTTCAGATATTTTATGTCCTAAAACTATTCCTTCGTCTACCATGAAATGACATTTTTCCCAATTTAATACTAAGTTAGTTTCTTCACATCTAGACAACACTTTATCTAAGTTTTGTAAACATGCATCGAAAGAATCTCCATAAACTGAAAAAATCATCCATAAAAACGTCCATTATATCTTCAATGAAATCATTAAATATTGCAGTCATACAACGTTGAAACGTTGCGGGTGCATTACATAGACCAAAGAGCATTCTCCTATAAGCGAAGGTTCCATTAGGACATGTGAAGGTTGTTTTATCTTGGTCATCCGAGTAAATGTAAATTTGAAAAAATCCGGAGTAACCATCTAGGAAACAATAAAACACATGACCGGTTATCCTTTCAATCATTTGATCAATGAAAGGTAGAGGAAAATGATCTTTCCTGGTTGCCTTGTTTAGGTTCCTATAGTCTATACAAACCCTCCAACCTGTGGTGGTTCGCGTAGGTATTAATTCACCTTCGTCATTCCTTACTACAGTTATGCCTCCCTTTTTAGGTACACAATGGATTGGACTAACCCATTCACTATTCAAGATTGGATATATGATTCCATTGTCTAAAAGTTTAGTAATCTCATTTTTGACTACTTCCTTCATATTCAGATTTAGGCATCTTTGCCTATCCGCTTTAGGTGGCTTACCTTCTTCTAAGTGAATCATGTGCATTACAATACTAGGATTAATTCATTTTAAGTCTGAAATTTTCCATCCCATACTATCTATCCTATTTCTAACAATCTCTTTTAACTCTTCTTCTTGCCCTCTTGTCAATTTGTTAGAGATAATTATAGGAAGAGTGTCACCTTTGCCTAGGAAAGCGTACCTCAAATGGTTTGGTAACTCTTTAAGTTCTAACTTAGGGGGTTCTATAATTGAAGGTGGAACTGGTCCATCTTCTTGAATCAAAGGCTCTGGAGCCTTATCTTCTAATTCTTCTCCTATTATGGGTTCTGTTACTTTTTCTCTTTGAATAACATCATTGACACACTCTTCGACCAAATCAAGTTTCATACAAACTAACTCTTCCATAGGGTATTTCATTGCTTTGTTCATATTAAACTCAATCTTATCTTCACTTATTCTCAAAACTACTTTTCCTTCCGATACATCGACTAATGCACGTCCCGTATTCATAAACTGTCTACCAAAAATTAGCGGACAATTAACGTCATATGCAAAGTTTAGTATAACAAAGTCGGTAGGAAAAATGAATTTATCGACCTTAACTAAAATGTCCTCAATTATACCATATGGTTTCTTAGTGGTTTGGTCTGCTAGTTGCAAAACCATATTGGTACGTTTGATATCTTTTTCTAAACCTAACTTTTGAAAATAGACAACGATATTAAGTTAATGCTTGCTCCTAAATCACAAAGACAACTTGGGAATTCAATATCTCCCAATTTACATGGGATGGTGAAACATCCAGGATCTTTGAGTTTAGTCGACAAATGACTCGATACTATTGAACTACAATCTTCAGTTAACGATATGGATGAAATTCCTTCCCAACTAATTTTCTTAGAAATTAAATCTTTTAAAAATTTACCATAGTTAGGAATTTGTGTTATCGCATCCATAAACGTCAAATTTATATGCAAATTTTTAAGTTTGTCTAAAAATGTTAAAAGTTGTTTGTCATCGTCCTTATTTCGGACTTTATGTGGAAAATGTGGTTTTGGTGAAAATGTTTTTGTATTAGCATCTATGGGTGAACTCTTTGAATTTACATTAACTTCTGAGGATTTCGTCGTCAAATCACTGCCCTGCAAAATGTTAGTAGAATCTCTGGGCATTTCCGAACCTAAATAATGTTTCCCCGGACGAAGAGCGATAGCCTTTACATGCTCTTTAGGATTTTCTTCCGTATGGCTGGGAAGACTTCCCTCTTTTCGAGATGGAATTGATTTAGCAATTTGTCCTATTTGAACCTCCAAATTATGGATGCTAGACGAGTGGTTTTTAATTAATTGATCGAATTTATTCTCAATTCGTTTAAAACCCCATCATCATGGCTTTGTACTTTACCACCGATAGCATCTATGAATTTATCGATTTTAGAAGATAATGTGCCAATCGTATCTCTTGATTGATTTTGATAATTATTAGACCGACTTTGATTGGCACCAGCATTATTATTCTCTTTCCAACTAAAATTAGGATTATTCCTCCATCTGGGATCATAAGTATTAGAATAAGGGTTATTAGTTTGATTTTGTCCTTGGACAAAGTTTACCTGTTCAACCTCATCCATACCATCATAATCCAAGTCCGTTTGGATTGGGTTACCATTAGTGTCACACGGTGTCATAAACTTGTCAATTTTGTGCGATAACGCAGAAAATTGGGCTTGTAACATCGCGATCGGATCGAGATTAACTAATTGGTGATGAAGTTGAGGATGATGGTTTCGCCACTGGTGTGTGTCCACGTTCAGCAGGCCACATACTACTGTTGATCGCCATTTCCTCTCAAAGTTCTTTCGCTTGGACGGATGTCTTCTTCATAAATAACCCTCCCAACATAGCATCTAATGAACCTCTGGTTGTGGGATTTATTCCGTTATAAAATGTCTGCATCAAAAGTTCATCGGGCAAGTGGTGATGTGGGCATAAACGTTGAAGTTCCTTGAAACATTCCCATGCTTCATAAAGGGTTTCATTATCATATTGTGTGAAGGATGTTAATTCTTTTATAACTTTTGCGGTTTTTGCTAAAGGGAAAAATTTGGATAAAAATGCTTGGGCTAATTGGTCCCAAGTTCCGAATTTCGCGGATGGCATAGAAGTTAACCAAACTTTGGCCCTATCCTTCAAAGGGAAAGGAAATAGGCGAAGTTTGACTGCTTCGGCAGGCACGTCATTCATCTTGAAAGTGTCGCAAATTTCTAGGAAACTTGTTAAATGGGTATTTGGATTTTCGTTAGGTAATCCATAAAATGTCACATTATTTTGCAACATATTAAGCAAAGCTGACTTAATTTCAAATTAGTGTGCATTTATCTGGGGTCTAACTATACTGTTTGTTACATCGGCCACTTCTGGCCTAGCGTAATCCATAAGTGTGGGTGGGATTTCCATGGTTTCTGGTTGTGGTTCAGGATTTTGTTTCTCTTTCTTTTTCTTTTTCTTTCTTTTTACTGTTCTGTCAATTTCTGGATCGAATAATTCCGGTTGAATGCCTGAACTTCGAGTACTATGCATGAACTTGAAATTTTTGCACGAACTGAAAGTACCTTCAAAAAAAATTGAAAAATAAAATTGTAAGTAAATTTAAATAAATAAAATATAAAAAATAATATAAGTATGTATAAACCTAGATTCAAAATAAAACACGAAAAATCTAAATTTTTGTAAAAAATTTTGGCGTTCCCCGGCAACGGCACCAAAAACTTGTTGAGCGATTTCCGCAAGTGCACTGTTTGGCTTGTAGTAATAAAAAGATATCGATCCGAAGGGAATGTTTTTTCATGAAAACTTATTTTGATACAGTTTAAATTACGTCTTTAGGTTTATATTATAGAAAATCGTTTAATTGAATTGGATTGAATTGAATTGAATTGATCAGAATCAGATGAGAAATATAAGTTGAAAATTAGAATGCAATTCTGTCTCAAGATTGGATTACGAGACATAAACTTTTGTGTTTAAAGTGAGAAAAGTATAAAACTTATTCGCATTAAGCAAAGAAAACAACTTTAACTTTGGTAAGATTATGAACATGTAATAAATCGTAAATTCGTTCAATTAACAGGCTTTGAACCGTAGAAATCTCTCTGGATCGGAGCAGATTTCTACCTTAATCAAATTGGTATTTATATCCGATAAGTCGATTCAACGATCATATCTTTCATAAAAACTAATTCTTTTAAGTGTTCAACTGAGTTTCCTTGTAATTATATGAAATTAAATACGTTTTAATGAAAACACCAGAACCTTACTTCGAAGATAACATCAAAGTAACAACATAAATATTTATTGAATAAAGTAAACGTTTTATTATAGAATTATGAATCTTCACAAGTTAACAGAAAAAAAACATGGATAGCATTTTAACTAATTTGAGTTTCGGGTTGTCAATCCTTTCCTCAAACTTCGTAGGTTTGTTAGACCCTGGGGCGCTTCAGCCGTTAGTTTTTCTCGTTGAATCTTCGGAATGGAGATTGTCGGATCTACTACCAGAATGAGAACTTGTCTTCGTACAACTCTTAATCTAAACTTAATCGCTACTGTGTTTGTAATAATCTAAGAACAATCTTGTGTACAACAAGTTTGCTTTACGGAATTCAAAACTAATCTCTGAGTCTTTTCTGACTCAGAATCTCAACATTATATCTGCTCTTTAAAATCTTAATTAACCAACTTTCTTTGAATTCTGAAATCAACTCTTTATTTATAGATGTTGAAGAGTCGTGTCCGCTGTGAAGGGACATTTCTATCCACCCAAATAGACACGTTTTTTTGAATTTATGACATGTGAAATCAGTGCTAAATTGACTGCTGGTCGTATCGAGATTCTGGAATCTCAGTAGCAATTTTTCCTCAGAACGAACTTTGACTTCGTGCCTCGATTTAGCGTGTTGCGACCGAGATATGGGAATCTCGGTCGCGACACGGGTTGTTCTTCCCGGTCTCGCTCCGTTCCTGTCTCATCGTATCGGTGCGCTGATTTTCTCATACTTTTGGCTCGTAACTTAGGTTTTTCCTTCGTTTTTTATCCGTTTTAGCTCCTATTTGGATTTAACCAAATAATTATGTACCTTGCATCAAAGAAACATATATAGACGTAAAAGTACTCTAAATAGATATAATTAATTAGTACGATTTCATGACAAAACTGACGTAAATTTTAATGATATTTTAGGTATCTTTTGGGGCTTAACATGTCCCTAAGCAAGAATAACACTAACTAAACTAAAACAAAACACAAAAACAATTATCAATATCCTCCAAGACTATCAAATTCAAATTACCAAGCATTATGGAAATGAATCTCAATAATAATCAAAACATCAGAAGTTTTCACAGTTAATTTTGTATTCAATAGTTAAGTAAGACACCAAGTTCAACAATGTTATCGAAATCAAATACACAAAGCTTGATAACTCTCACAATGTGGTCACTCAATTCACACATGTGTTTAGACAAAAATATACTTGAAGCTCTCGATTCTATACAAGGAATGCATTACTATGAATTTTCACTTTAATCTAATCTCCACCACTTTGTTATATAGTCAAAAGGGAAAACAATTTAGTGTGTACAACAAAGAAAAGGTTAGTACATAATTCTTTAAGAAATTTACCATAACGACGAACTTGTTTAATTGCATCCAAAAGAGGGATATTTACTTGAACTTTTCGGAACAAATCGAGTACCTTTTTTCTTGATCCTCTTTTTTAGATTTTGAAAATCGACTAGGGAACAGAGGAGGAATTACAATGAGTGGTGATGGTGATTCTTTTAAAGTCGACATAGGAATTGAAGGAAACTAGACAAGCCTAAGCATATCGGAATTATAGAATTTTATCTATTTTATCTATTTCCCTTTTCCAAGATCTGTTAATCGTTATTTCATATAAAGAGGGATAGAGTGAAATACCTCTATTGACGAACTATCTACAGTTGCAAACGAAGTTCCCACAACTCTTAAGCCGTGTATCATGAACAATGATCACAACAGAAAAGAAAAGCGGTTAGTAATCAACCAATGAATAGCAATCTAAATTGTTACCTGTAAAGGAATCGACACGAGATCAAAGAGAGAGTAAAGGAGAGAGTAATTTAGACGGGATGATTTCGGAAGAATTCCTAGCCTCCAAATTAGTGTTGACCGAAATATGCAAGGGGAGGGGTCTATTTATTGACTTCTCAAATCCAAACCCTAGTTGTATTATTTAATTAATCAATTAGAATCCAATGCGGAATAGGATTACTAATTAGATAATTAAATAAATACTTCTTATTATCTTAATAATATCATAATATAATTAGATAATCATTCTAATCCAATTAGATATTAATTTATGTCAGGGATAATTAATTGGAGTTATAATCACATTAAAACTTCTAATTAATATTATCACATAATCATATAATTTAATTTACAATCATAATCTAATTATAATTGTTAATCAAATTATCGTATCCCTAATAATACTACAAATTTCGGCCCATATAGGTAGTCCCCCTAAATTACAATTTCGTCCTCCGGTTCCAAGTCCCATGTATGACCCATTAGGTTCTTATTGCTACTAGCCGTATATATTTACTAGAATTAATTCATCCTGATTAATTTCAACTTATATATAACGGAATGACTTCGCGAGCTGTTACTAGCAGAAGCTTATACATTCCCCCAGTGCAATAAGAAGTCAGGTTGAATACTGATATTTACCTTTCCGTATTAGGTCCAGTATAATTCGATCCTTCATCAATTATATCCTTCAGACAATTCTTATAACTATGGAACATGTCATGTTATATATAACTAAAAGTCTATTATACTTGTTCAGGTGGAATTAACTTTGAAAAGATAAGTTAAGTGAAATTTTCATTTCTACTCTTAACTCTATCACCTTGCAAGGATTTCAGTCAATTCACCACAAGCGGCCCTTTGGATATATCTCCTACTTATCATTATGGATAGATAATGATAGATTGATCCATACTGTCATCTCATTGGTGTTCATCTCATTTGTTCTAAAGTCATACCTTGCTTAGGATGAGCTTGTTGTATAGGAGCTTGTGCTATAAGTTGGAAACCTTGTTGTTGAAAATTGTGTTCTTTGGACTATAATCGAAGTTTGGGTATATGGCCTACTGCAACGACAACAACAGGTTGCACTAGGAGTCTAAGAGTGTTACAATATGCCAAAAATCGGGTTAAGGCAACACTTTTGGTCATTCTAAAAGCGTTGGTATATTCACCATTGCCTTTGCTTTCTAAAGCAACAGTTACTTTCTCTAATGCAACCCCACAAACACTGTTGCCAATCTTTACAACAAAGGCAATGAAATATCTCAGAAAATAATTGGCAACATTATTTGAATCCTAAAAGCAACACTTTTAAGATAGCAAAGGTGTTGCCTTTGTTAAGCAAGGCAACATTTGTAACTATATGCAACACTTGTTTTCAAACAAAAGCAACAACATCTAAAGTAAATGCAACATGTTTTGAACAAAAAGCAACACAATATTTGTTTAATGGCAACAATTTTTTAGATTAAAGGCAATGTTCGTAACCAATAGCAACACTTTATATTTTTCAATTGCAATGTTATTTTAAACCAAAGGCAACATTATATTATAAAAGCAACGCTTTTTTGTAAACTAGCAACACTTCTTATTTTATAAATGCAAATATATTTTATTATAAATGCAACATTTTCTTATTCAAGAGCAACATTTTTCAATTGTAAATGCAACGATGTTTGATGTAAATGCAAGACATCTTATTATCAAAAGCAACGATTTATAATATGTAACGCAACACTTATTAATCTAAAAGGCAACACTTGTCAAATTGATGTGAACATAACATTTGTTTACAAAAAACCCACCTATCAATCAAAAGTATCTAACATTACAATAAGTACCAACAACCATAAGCATAAAGAAATCATTTTTCCTTTATCAACATGCTTAGAGTCATTGGTATTTGGAGAAGCAACAATCCCATTACCTAGCTTCATCAACATGTTTTTATCTCTAGCTTCACTCTTCATTCCTCGTCTCCTCTCTAACTTCATTCCTCATTTCCTCTGAAAGTACTGCTTTTATTTGTTCGATTGTCTCATCAGAAATGTTTTTCTTACTAATAGAAGTTGAAGATTCAGGAGTCTCTTTTCTTTTCTTGATGTGGCCTATCCTACCAACAAGCCATGAACGACCATGCGATGATGTTTCACCAAGTATTTCCTCAATTATCTGAGTGTTTTTGTCTCCGGGTGACAACTTTTCTTCAAGCTTTGCCTATAATCAAAATATTAAAAATTCTTATTGAAGGAAATAACCTAAGAAAACTAAACTTAAAGAATGACTCAAACCAGTAAATCCTATCTTCAAACATCAATCAATCTGAAAGAAATGTAAACTATCCAATCATATAGTTTATGCGCACATGTACCTATTTTGACTCAAATCATTGTTAACCTACAAGAGAAATTAAATGTAAACTACGCAATCATATAGTTTATGCTATAAGCACATATACCTATTTTGACTCAAATCATTATTAAACTAGAAAAGAAATTAAATATAAACTATCCAATCATATAGTTTATACTATAAGCACTTACCAATCATATGGTATATACTTCAATTTCACCAATGAACTGTAAATTTCATAGAACTGTAATTTTACCAATCATATAGTATATACTTTACAAATGAACTGTAAATTTCAGAGAGGTTTCCTATGGTGCAAACTAGGAACTTAGTGCCTAAATCTAAATATATCACTCAAGTTACCACTTAAGTTATCATATGCAAAAATTATCACTCAAGTTAGAATCTAAATCTAAATATATATCCTTACACTTATTTCTTGAATACATCTAACAACGTGTAAAAACTAAAATAAAAAAAACCAAAGTACATAACAACTCATTTGCAATTGATGTTCAACCTAAAAATCCTTAATTTGCAGTTGCTGTTTAACCTTAAAATCCAATTTTTGAATAACAATTTCAACCTAAAAACCATAACGATGCCTAAAGATGCCAAAATATCATTGCAAATTATAGTTGTAGATATAAACAAAGCTTATTATTGTAATTGGAGAAAGAGTGGGCATCATTTGGAGTGGAGTGCTTTAGCTTTTTAATGTGAATAGATGCGGTCTAACAAAGCAAAAGATTCAATACTCCTAAAATCCAATTTACATGTGCTTTAGCTTTTGCAGTTTCTGTTCAACCTTAAAATCAAATCTTGGAATAGCAATTTCAACCTAAAAATTCAAATAATCCTACTAGTTAACACTCGTACAAAAAAAAATCATAACGATACCTAAAGATGCTACTTTAATTATATCATTGACTTACAACCTGTGAATAATGTCCTTGCTGATAGTGTCATAGCTGCGGTAGTTATCAATCTTTGCCGCATAACTTGAGTGAATCTCGTAAGTGAATATTTTGTAACCCATAATCTGCAATGCATCAATATAGAGTCTGAAAATCTTAAAACTTTCAAAAGAATTGCCAACTCATGTTTCTCAAATAGATTATACTTGAAACAAGATATTTCATATGTCAAAATAAAATAGGAAGCATAATTTGTGCAAAATTGTTATCCAGATGGCCTTATGCTTGCAAGAGAAAGATAATAAAATAAGAGAAATATGCATGAACATATAATAAGTCTAATGGATTGAGCCAACACATCAAAGTTTTAATAAGGTAAAAAAAAATTGAACCAAGATCATCAATTCTGGTCTTAAATCTATACTCCCACTACTAGACAGATGCGACACTAGTCAACTCTTCATGAGATAGTAACATTCACAGACATGAGCATAAATTAAAGCCAATTATCTGAGTGACCAAGTAATAGTTATATACATATAATTGCAAAGGTAAACATCAAAAAAAGAGTATGCAGCTTTCATCTGCATCCACGTGTATGTGTATGCATACACGTACACAGAATCACAGGGAAAAGAATATTGTGATTTATGTGAATGTGAGGGTGGTGTAAAATTCTTTAATATGAACTCGTGTCATACCACAAAACACTATATATGTGTCCATAAGCAAGTTTTTTCTTTTACTGATGAGAGCATATCACTCATGGAATTAAAAATATTCTAACACATTAAATTTAAATGCTTTGATTTATTCATACTAATGTGTGTGTTCAATGTTGAGTCATTTAATCTATAAGACATTAAGTTGTAAGGCCCAAAGGCCCACAAGAGAAAGTCAAGCTCAAGTCAACAGATGAAAGCCTCACGGTCCAAGATCAAAACGCAGCTCGTACTAAACAAAATGCAAGCCCAGCAATGAGAATGATCGAGAAGCCTTCAACCAAAATATTCAAGACGAAGCTGCTGAGTTGAGCGACAAGGAAGTCAGGTCAGCAGCTGACCTGAATAAACTTGAAGACAAAGTATTTCTACTTTGGGTAATGTTCAGAAGATGCAGAAAGCTGTCTGGAAGACTTTGCCATAAATATGGAGACGTTCTGGCTTGCCTGACGAAAAGCTGTCGAGCACTGCCGAAGATAGAAGATACAAGGATTTGATTGGCTGATGACGCTGAGCACGTACTGAGTGAAAGCGACAGGAAGTCGTTTCTCTCTAACGGTTATTTTGAAATTCGAAATTACCGGTGCAATAAGTGTCACTATAAATAGGCCACTCAAACGCTTTATTCCATGCAGATCTTCAATCAAGTCGAAACGTTGACCAAATTGATATTCGAAATTCTGTGAGAAAAGCAAAGCAAATCTTACACCAATTCCAATCTTGTGTAAAAGTCTAGAGTGATCTCGTTCATCTAAAGTGTCTTAGCAATTGTTGTTTAGGACAAACAAACACTTATTTAGAAGTATAGAAATGAGAAGTTGAGTACTCGGTTATAGTACTTAGCAGTAGAAATAGGAGTGAGTAGAGGAATAGAGGAAGGTACTCTTGTATACTCAGCTTTCTATTGTAAAAGGTTTGTGCTCTACCTTTAAAGAGCTCAGTAGAGGATTCTGAAAAGCTCGGAAGGAATTCCGGGGACTGGACGTAGGCAGAGAGGCCGAACCAGGATACATCTGCTGAGTAATATCTTTCTAACCCTTATCTCCTTAACTTATTGCTTGCTATAATACTGCCTAGTTAAAACGCTAAAAAGAACATAAACTGAGTTGAGTGAACTGAGAAGCTAAGTTCAGGAATAGACTCAAGTGCTATCTCCTGACTCAAGGACAGATTCAGACTTAGTCACCTGTTGACTAAGCTTGTATCTGAAATTTACTCAGTATAACTGTGCTAAAAGACTTCGAGAAAGTCTAAGTTAAAAATTAATAGTCAGCCTAACATGAATTTTTTTAAATAGTTCCTGAACAAGATATAACTATCTTGAGCTGATCCCCACAATGGCTGAGAACAGCACTCGTTTCCTCCCAGGAAATCAGACAACTCAGATTCTTCCTGAGGGACTGTCCATTACTAGGCCTCCTCTATTCTTCGGGTCTAACTATACCTTTTGGAAAAACAGAATGAAAAACTTCATTCAGGCAACAAACATGAGTGCATGGCTTTCTATAGTCCAAGGCCCGTTTGTTCCTGTTGAAACTATTGACGGACAAACGTCTGTCAAAGCTGAGGCTAAGTGGTCAGAGGATGACCTCAAAAAACTACAAAATCATGCCGCTGCTATAAACATGCTTCATTGTGCGTTAGATCATGCAGAGTACAATAAAATCTCAGGTTGCGAGTCAGCACAGGAGATATGGAAGAAGCTGGAGGTCACCTATGAAGGAACCAGTAAAGTCAAGGAATCTAAGGTGAACCAACATATGAGGCTGTACGAGCTGTTCGAGTTGAATGATGGTGAAGGAATTTCTGACATGAACTCAAGGTTCACCAACATTATCAATGAACTCAAGAGGCTTGGCAAGAACTTCACTGAGGAAGAGCAAGTGAAGAAAATACTGAGGAGTCTTCCCCAAAGCTGGCAAGCAAAGAAGACAGCCGTTGAGGAAGCCCAAGACCTAACCACCTACAAATATGATGAGCTCATCGGATCTCTGCTGACCCATGAGATATCGATGAAGAACTTTGAGGTGAAGGAGAAAGCTGAGGACAAGAAGCAAAAGTCTCTTGTCATGAAAGCTGACTCCACTGATGGTGACTCATCTGATGATGAAGAAATAGCCATGTTTACAAGAAAGATGAAGAAGCTGTTCCACAAGAATGACAAGTACAGCAGGAAGCCATTCAATAAATATGACAAATACAAAATTGAGTCAAGCGATAGCAAATACAAGAAGGAAAGCTCAAAGCCTATCACATGCTTTGAATGTCATCAAACTAGCAATGTCAAGTCAAGCTGTCCTACTCTGAAGAAGGACAAGAAAAGTGGGAGAAAAGCAATGGTGGCCACATGGAGCGATAGCGATGAATCATCCTCATCAGGAGCTGAAGCCACTGAGTCAGCAAACATCTGCTTCATGGTAGATGAGTCTGCTGACCCCTGTCTTTCTGAGGAAGCTGACTCATTATGTGCATCTGACAATGAGGAACAACCTACTGAGCTAACAACTCTACCTTTGCTCATAAATGAAATGATTAATGCCCTGAGTGATCTTTACACACTTGTCAAAAAGTGTAACAAGAAAGTACGAGCACTCAGCAGGCGATGTGATGAGATTGAGGAGGTCAAACTTAGTGACCTTCGTCATCTTCTCCAGGACAATACTAGGCAAGATGAAAATCTGAAAATCATGCATAAGTATGTCACTGAGGTCCAATCAGACTCTAAGAAGCTGAGGAAGGACATCACATCTATTCAGAACCAGCTAAAGGTTCTAAATAAGAAAAGTGTCCATCATTACGCTGAGTACTCAGGTACTAGTCAGCGGAAATGGACTCCCCAACGAAATGTCCAATGTGACTTTTGTGGGAAGAAAGGCCACACTACCAAGGTGTGTTGGCATGCTCATCACAATGGTGCTGACCCGCCAATAAGGCGTCCACAAAGGAAGGTCCATTGTGACTTCTGTGGTAAGACTGGCCACACCACTAATGTGTGCCGTCATAAAAATTAAAAATGATGTATTACCTGCTGTGTCTAACAAACGAGGACCCAAAAAGACTTGGATACCTAAAGACAACTAGCTATATTACAGGTAGGCCTGAGGTGTGTAGAGAAGTCAAAGATGTGGTACATTGACAGCGCATGCTCGAGGGATATGACCGGTGATGAAACTTGGTTCATCACACTTGAGCTTAAACGAGGAGGAAGCATAAGTTTTGGAGACAACAAAAAGGGTAAGATAGTAGGGTCAGGAACCGTTGGCGGTAATCCTACTATTAAGTCAGTCTCCCTAGTCAGAGGACTTGAATATAATCTACTGAGCGTAGCTCAGCTGTGTGACAGCGGTAGAAAGGTTATATTCAATGCCACTGGATGTAAAATACTCGAGGGGAAAATGAATGAATTGATTTTAATTGCCCCTCGTGTTGACAATGTCTTTATGCTGAATTTAGAAAAGAAATTTTCAAAAAATATATGCTTAGTGTCAAAGGAAGAAAATTCCTGGCTATGGCACAGGAGACTTGGTCATGTAAGCATGGACCTCCTGGCCAAATTAGCAAGAAAGCAATTAGTTGAGGGACTGCCCGAACTTAAGTTCGAAAAGGATCAATTATGCAATGCTTGTCAGCAAGGAAAACAAACAAAAAAATCTTTTCACAGTAAAAACATCGTCTCAACCAAGCGTCCACTAGAGTTGCTACACTTGGATCTCTTCGGACCAGTCCAACCGCTGAGCTTGGGTGGTAGGATATTTTCCTTGGTCATTGTAGATGACTTTTCTCGGTACACTTGGATCATCTTGCTGAGTAGCAAGGATGCAACTTTTGAGACATTTTCAACATTAGTCAGAAAACTTGAAAATGATAAAGACCTAAAGTTAGCTCACATCCGAAGTGATAATGGTGGAGAATTCAAAAACCAACAGTTTGTTGAGTTCTGTGAAGTCAGCAACATTGACCATAACTTCTCTGCTCCTAGAACTCCTCAACAGAATGGGGTAGTTGAAAGGAAGAACAGAACCTTGGTTGAAATTGCCAGGACAATGCTGAGTCAGAATAAGCTTCCAAAGTACTTTTGGGGTGAAGCTGTCAACACATCTTGTTATATACTCAATAGGGCTCTAGTCAGACCCATATTGAAGAAGACTCCCTACGAATTTTGGAAAGGACGAAAACCTAACATTGGATACTTTCGTGCCTTTGGTTGTAAATGTTTTATCTTAAATACTAAAGACAACCTTGCTAAGTTTGATTCAAAAGCTGATGAAGCTATCTTTTTAGGCTACTCAACAAACAGCAAAGCATGTAGAGTTTTCAATAAACGAACTCAGGTCTTAGAAGAGTCAGTACACATTGAGTTCGATGAAACTAACCCTGCAGGGAAGGTCAGTCAACCGACTGAGGATGATCCATACTCAGCAGATGCTGACCAAAGTGGAGCCGTTGAGTTACCACTTCAAGGGCTGACCAAAGGTAAAAACGACACTCAAATTGTTTTCACCGACCAATCTATACCTGCAGAGATTGTTGAAACATAACCAACTCAAGACATTACGCTACCGAAAGAAATCAGAATCCCAAGGGGACACTCTAAAAGCGCCATTCTCGATGCTGCTGAGAATACCCTGATGACAAGGAATCAACTCAGGAAATACCTTAGCAATGTAGCATTCGTCTTAGGTCTGGAACCAAAGAATTTTTCATAAGCTGAGAACGACGAGTTCTGGATGGGTGCGATGCCAGAAGAGCTTGATCAGTTCAAGAGGAATGAAGTTTGGGACTTAGTGACAAATCAAAGAAGCTAGAAGACCATAGGAACAAGACGGGTCTCCCGCAACAAGCTAGATGAACAAAGGAATGTGGTTAGAAACAAAGCAAGACTTGTAGCCCAGGGCTACAGTCAGCAGGAAGGTATTGACTACGGTGAGACCTTCGCCCCAGTGGCAAGGCTTGAAGCGATTAGAATATTATGTGCATATGCCAGTTTTATGAACTTTAAATTGTTTCAAATGGATGTCAAAAGTGCATTTCTTAATGGAGTTATAAATGAGGAAGTTTATGTTAATCAGCCTCCAGGGTTTGAGGATCCTAAGTTCCCAAACCATGTTTATAAACTCAAAAAGGCTTTGTACGGTCTCAAGCAAGCACCACGTGCTTGGTATGAAAGGCTGACCAGTTTCCTGCTGACTAGAAATTATGTCAGAGGCAAAGCTGATACAACCTTATTCATTAAGAGAAAGGGTAAAGATACCCTGCTGGCTCAAATATATATTGATGACATCATTTTTTGTGTTACTAATGAGTCTATGTGCAAGGAATTTAGTAAGCAGATTCAGACTGAGTTTGAAATGTCAATAATGGAAGAACTCAACTTCTTCCTTGGACTTCAAATCAAGCAAGGCAAGAATGACGTCTTCATCAGTCAAACCAAGTATGCTAAGGAGATATTGAAGAAATACGAACTTGAAAACTGTAAGCCAATATCTACCCCAATGGGCACTGACATTGTCCTCTGTGCTGATGAAAGTGGTAAGTCAGTAGATAGCAAATTATATCGAGGTATGATTGGCTCCCTACTTTACTTAACAACTAGTAGACCGGACATTCAGTTCTCAGTATGTTATTGTGCTAGATATCAATCTAACCCTAAGGAATCTCACTACATAGCTGTAAAAAGAATCCTTAGATATTTGCAAGGCTCAGTGAATGCAGGTTTATGGTATCCCAACACTCATGACTTTACACTTCTCAGATACACTGACGCTGACTATGGACGAGACAAGCTGGAGCAAAAAAGCACTTCAGGAGGATGTCATTTCCTTGGAAGCTGTCTTGTGTCTTGGTTCAGTAAGAAGCAGTCGTCAGTAGCCCTATCAACCACTGAAGCTGAGTATATTGCTGCTGGAAGCTGTGTTGCCCAAGTCCTTTGGATCAACCAATAACTAGAAGATTATGGTGTTCAGACCAAAATGATTGAAGTCAAATGTGACAACAAAAGTGCCATTGACCTATCAAAAAACCCAATCTAGCACAGTAGGATGAAGTATGTCAGCATAAGACATCACTTCATCAGAGACCATGTACTCAAATGTGAGATCAAGCTGACCTACGTCCCAACGGATGAGCAGCTTGCCGATATCTTCACCAAGCCACTGGCTCGTGAGCAATTCAACATACTTAGAGAGGCTATCGGTATGTTTAATCCTCTTCAATAAATTCCAAGTATTATTCATGCTGAGTGATTTGTTACATGCTGAGTTTCTATGAATGCTGAGTGCTTTTACCATGCAAAGTGATAAAACTGACTTATACACTCAGCACTTAAACTGCTGAGTAACTATGTTGATGAGTAAAGCAACCTGTACAATTAGGGTTTGCACGCGTATTTAAGTAGACTCTAGGATGATGTAAGCGTCATCATTAGTAAAACCATGCGTCGTTTCTCGCAATTAATGTCAGTAATAACTGACTATCGATGGTTCAAATTCCCACCGTTCTCCCCGACTTATCAAATCAACACTTACCGGCTATAAATAGTGATAACAACCCAAATTATTCTTGAATAAGGAATAAGGGAAAATTAATAGAAATAATGGCAAACCATTATTCCTTCTAAAAGAGATATTTATGCATGATTAATATGGAATTAATGATAATTAATGCAGGGGTGAATATGCAAATAATGAGGAAAATGAAGGAGTTTCTAGCATTATGCCACACCATGTGGACTATTGCGAGATACGCCATAACAAGATACGCCCGATGAGAGTGAGTAGTGGAGACCCGCCATAGCTCTCAAGGAGAGCGTACATACGCCTTGACGGATCTAAGAATACCAAAAGGCGCCTTTATTACCATCCATGAATGGGAATAAATACAATTAAATGGCAATTAATAGCCATTAAAGGGGAATGAAGACTTGACTGTTCGAATACCTCAACTCTGAGGGTTTCAATGATAAATGCTGTGATTAATGGAGAATTGATAGCAATCAAAGATGAGTAATGACACGACTCTTCACCTGCTTTCCCATTAATGCTAAAGGTTACAGAAACCTATATAAATACCCCAGCTTCCTAGGATCAAAGGTACACTTACTGATTCTCTACTTTTGTGCTTACAGTTTATTCTCAGAAATATTACTGACTTTGGCATCGGAGTGTCCCCGGCCGATCCCAACGGCGCCTCACAGGGAAGTGCTCCGATCAAGGATTTTTTCACAAGTTATCAATTGGTGCGGTGAAGGTGGAACTCTAACAAACAGAAGATCACAAAAGCTTGATTTTATAGAGTTTCACAAAGAACAAAACAATGGAGTCAACAGAATAGAAATCACAATCTCAAACTTTGGCTCAATCAGTACAACAAATCTATCCAAAGATACAGTTCTCCATATATTGGTGGGAAAGAGTTTTCTACATTAAATCTGGAATTTTATGATGAAAAAGATAAGTTTCCTCCCCTTTCTTATTCCATTTTTAATTAAAGAAAATTGAGATCCCTCACTCTTATAAAGTGCTATGAATATCATTACATGTTATTATGATAAATCTAATAAATTGTGAAAGATGAAGTCATAGACACAAATATTTCATTAAATCTTGCATGCTTACTATGCCCTCATATTTTTATGCATGACAAGTGTAATATGATATTATCATTGAATTAGTACAAACGCATGTATAAGACCTGTAATCTTGGGATTTACAAAAAAAAATCATCTATTCAATGTGATTTTGTCATTTGATATTAAAATATTATAAAAGGGCTCATGTAATTACAAATGATTTAGATCTGGTCTTTTGGATGAACATGCATATAACTATTAGAAGAAATTACAAAAAATCATATTTGGTTTTTCCTTGTACAATTCACCATCTATATATGGTTTTTCTTCTATATAGTACTTTTAATATCAGAAATTCATATTTTTGAATATTGTTTTGTCAAACAGTTATTTCATTCCCTTTTTTTACAAGGATGTGTATATTCATATAAAAACTGTTTATTTGACATTGTTAGAATTTCTGTTACCAACACAAGAGACTTGAAAATATTGAGTCTATTTGTAATTATCCTGTAATTGTCCCTAACTATTAAGGCCATTATGGGCTGATGAATTACCAAATTGGATAAACAAAACTTTCATGTCCTGAGCTAGCTACAAAACAGTGCAAGTGTCGGTTTCGGATCAGAACATTAATTTATGCAAAGTTCTTAGGATATACATGAGAGTTTCTTAGAGATTGTTTGGATGATGGCATATGAAGGTATGTGAGGATAAATTTTGGGTAATTTTCCATACACCCCAAATTGGAGGATAATCATGGTACATGTCTTTTTCTTCCAAAATTACCCTTTCTCTTTTATTTTATTTATACAAATGAAATGATATAAGAGTAATTTCATATATAACTATATTTGTTTAATTACACTTCATCCAAACAAGGCATTAATGATCTCTGAATGCCATTAATGCATGGATGCACAATGTTGATTGCAAGTAAATAGCAACTATGTAAGATAGCTTACCCAATATAGAATGTCATAACTTTTATGATGTTTAAAATAAATATGTTATCTTGGATATTAATGCGCATTGAAATACAAAAGGACATTGTTCTTAAACCATTCTCATTATGGTTATTTATTAAGAATTCATTTCAGTAGTAATCTTTATGGTTATGACCATTGTATGTGGTATTATTAACACAAGCATGAATAAAATTCTATTATGAATTTGTTTGACCTATAATATTTACTCAGTTTTATCCTTTGACTAAGTTCATTCTAGAGTCAGGGACCAACGTAAAGGAATTACTAAATTTATTCCAAGATGAACTAAGAATTCCATAAAGAGACATTGCATCGTACATGATATTTGCCAACAAAGGTCAATGCAAATAGTCTTTCACTATGAAGTCAGTTCCACGGATCAAGCCATTGATCCCCAAGGTAAGTGAATATAGCTTTTATGCCTTACCACAATCTTTTAATAATGGACAGGGTATGCCCCACTTCTGGAGTTCTTTTAGTGCTAACCCACAGGTACAAGGGAATTGCTAATAATGCAACCAGTGCCAAACACTAGCATGAAAAATAAAGCTCAATCCAGAAAAGTGTATATTCAAAGTCACTTCAGAAAAATTCCTTAGACTATGTCATTAGCAAAAAAGGAGTTAGAGCAAATCCAGATAAAGTAAAAAGCCATGCGAGGAAAAAGGTGAAAAGAGCGCCTAAATGAAAGCCCCGCTATGGGTGAGAAAGATCCAGAGGTTGAACGGGCGGATCATCGTACTAGAAAGATTGTCAACAAGCATATCAAGGTATAAAACAATTCCTAGCAGAACCACCCTTGATGAGCAGACCAATCTGAAGGGGAGACCTGCATTTGTATCAATCTGTCATGGATAAAGCTATGTGCACCATGGTTATTCAAGAAGAAGAAGGTCAGCAGTTCTCCATCTATTATGTTAGCAAAATGTTGAAGGATGCGGAGACAAGATATTCGAAGCTAGATAAAATGGCTCCCACGGTTGTCACAACATCCATCTGCGTTAAACCATAGCTCCAAGCATAACCTCAACATGATCGAGATCAAGATCAAGAGCCGGCTTCACCATCGTGATTCAACATTAAACACACGAATGATGAGATTGAAAGGCGAGTGCATGCCGCTCTGGATAGACAAGAGAATAATGCAGAAAGATACGTCATCCAGTTAATAGGAATTCGCCATTCAGAGCGCGAATCATGGGGTACGAGGTGGAAAAAATGATTAAAGCTTCCAACTTGCCACAATATAAAAGAAAAGAATCAATATAAGCGGGACATTACATATCCCGAACCCAAAGGAGGGGAGCATGTAACCGTTGGAAGAAACGCCAAAGCGTACTACAGGTTGGCCACCACACTGAAGCTTGTTGGGAGTTGGCAAACTAGATAGCTTTGTCCAGAATAACAAATAACAAGACGACAAGTAGAAGAAAGATCCCAAAAAGAAATTCAAAAGTGTCATTAATGTCATAGCAGATGGACCAGTGTATCAGCCACCCGTGGAAAAAGTAAAAATATCCATCTGGATAAAACATCCCTCAATTGCCCCTTTTGCAGAAACAGGTCCAGTAATCTCTCCACATATAGATGCGTTGACAATTGAAGGATGGGAGATGAAATGAAGCGAGTAATGGTAGACACGGGCAGTTCTTGCAATGTCATCACCATAGGTGCATTCGCCAAACTAAAGGTTGATCCGATCCAAATAGAAACAACCATTGTTGACATCATGGGAGTGACATGTCACACTATCCGGACCAAGGACCAGGTAACTTTGGAATGCAAGCTGACGAATGATGATCAAGCATGGATTGGTGATCTGGAGTTCTCTATTATGAATGGACAATCAGCTTATAACATCATTCTTGGGCGGCCGTTCATCTCAGAGGTTGCAGCCCTAATTTCCATCCGTCGTATGACAATGTACATTCCCACCAGCAAAGGAGGAATAATGATTAGCGAGAACCAAAAGGCGGTTCAAGAGACCTACTCGGCGTCGCTATTGATCCGCCCATAATTCAAAGATGACAAAGGTGAGGAAGATGAACTTGTCACTACAGCTTTGGGCGACACAGAAACGCTCCTTATTGCTGATGGAAAGCGGGTGCGAATCGCCAAAGGATTAAAACTTGAGATCAAGGAGGATGTTACGAAAGTTCTCATTGAGTCTAAAAGCCTATTTTCATAGGAGAATGAGATCCCCATAGGAGTAAGCCCAGATGTGATTACTCATAAGTTAAACATCATTGAGGATGCGGTTCTAGTTGCTCAGAAAAGACGGAACTATAGGCCTAAAAATTAGTATTTTTACGTATTCTTATATGTGCATCAAAATGTTATAGTATCCTATATTTTATAATTTATTCTTTCTCGCCATACTTCTTATATTCATTTGCCTAGCTTTTATTCATGATATATGCCCAGTGGCTGGCGAATGAAAAGTTCCAGAGACAGTTCAATTACCTCAAAGATAGGACAATTGATCCCCATCACGGGCGGATCCCCTTTCCACAAGACCCTTAGGAGCTTTCAAATGAGCTCAACTCTCTCCTCAAAGACAGGAAAAATATTGGTCACCATCAAAAGCGGGTTAAAATTATCTCAAACATGAGAAAATTACACCCTAAACTTTCTCCTCAAAGATAGGAGAACAATAATCTCAGCGGCGGATCGATCTGCCTCAAAGATAGGAAACGATTGATCGTCGTCAGAGACAGAGTTAAAACATTTCTCAGACGTGAGAACTTTACACTCTCAAATACTCTTCCCAAAGAAGAGTCTCAAGACCTGGCGGTGGATCGATTCACCTCAAAGATAGGAAGCAAATCGATCGCCTAAGGCAGCTTAACTTCCTCACCAGGAATAAAAGCTTCTAACTTTCACAAAGGTTCACACATTGGGGTACGGCTGGCCACCTACCCTAAACAATCGGAGAAATCCTAAACCAGATTCTAAAAAGTTACTTGCTAAAAGATATAATGCATTAGTAAAAATAGTTCTGGAAAGAAAAAGGGTTCATCCAACAATGAAGCCTCGTCTTCATCAAAGTAATGAAGCCTCGTCTTCATCTCCAAACAATGAAGCCTCGTCTTCATCCAAATAATGAAGCCTCGTCTTCATCAAAGATAATGAAGCCTCGTCTTCATCATCAAACAATGAAGCCTCTGTTGGACCCTTATTTAGTTGCAAGTATAGTTCCAAGGGGGGGGGTTAGGAACTATTTAAACTTTTTCGCAATTTAGGCAGACTTCTTTTACTAAAGAAAAGGTTTGAACAGCGGCACTGAGTAAACAGCAAGATACTGGCTTAGTCAACAGGTGACTAGGTCAGTTTCTTAGCTTGAGTCATGAGATATCACTTAGAGTCTATTCCTGAGCTCTTACGTTTTAATGCGCACAACTCAACTTGACCTCTTGACTTGGTCAGTTTTGATTGTTTAGGCAAGCAATATAAATAAGGAGTCAAAGGTTTAGAAATACTTCACTCAGCAGATTTATCCAGGTTCGGCTTCTTCTAAGCCTACATCCTGTCCCCGGAACACGTCCGAGATTTCAAATCCTCTACTGAGCTCTTTAAAGGTAGAGCCTCAAACCTTTTACAATATCAGCAATTGAGTATGACAAGAGTACCTTCCTCTATACTTCTACTCAATCCTAATCTCTCCGCCGAGTACTTAAAACCGAGTACTCAGCCTCTCCTTTCTATCTCTAGAAATGATAAGTGTTTTTGTCCTAATACAAAGATGTGCTAAGACACTTTAGACGATTTACAATCACACTAGACTTTTACACAGATATGAAAATGTAGTGTAAGAATTTTGCTTTGCTTCTTGCTTGCAGAACTTGTAGAGATTTGGTCAGCGTAATGGCTTGATCAAGTTCTATATCTTGTGAAGCTTATGATGGCACTATTTATAGAGACGTCTGGTCATTCGATCATTTCGAATTTCGAAATAACCGTTGGAGGGAAACGGCTATGTGTCGTTGTCATCCTGACTTGCATAGAGCTCTCGGCCAATCACAATCGTGTATCTTCTGTCCTCGGTCAGCACAGCAGATGGTCTCTCCTTTTATGGTAAAGTCAACTGGACAGCATACTGTGTCGTCTGAGCTCCCCCATAATAGTTGACCTAGTATAACTAAGCAAACTCCCCCGTAAGGGTTGAGCTACTGACTTAGTTTTTCTTAAGACATTTAAGGATTTAAATGAGTAAGTCTAAGGTCAGTTTTTAGATATAGGTCAGCTATATCACATATTCTATTTACTCAATGTTAGGCGGAAGTTTTTAGACATATAGAGCGCGCTGAGTAATTTGTTGTTCAATGAGTTCTTATCAGAATATTTCATAAGTGTATAGGTTCATGTCAAACACGTTATCAGCATATCATTTAGTCAAATATTATAAGTGTTAAACAAAGCTGATATAAATGAAGATACATAATAACTCAGTACTTATTAGCATATATCATAACTCAGTATTTGAATAAGAAAAGTAAGTATGATATATAAGTTGAAAGAAGTCATCAGTTACACAGCAAAAGAAATAAACATAGCACATAGATTACAAATGTTAAGACCTAGCCTATCTATTCTTTTTCTTGCCCTGTGACTGACTTCGCTCGTACTGACGTCGCTCATGCTGAGCTCTGACAGCTTGCGCTTTCTCCCCCGTTTTGTCAACTTCAGGGAGCTTGAACGCATCGGTTAAGACAGCACGAGAAAGTTCTTGTGAAAGCTCTTTTAGTTTGTCAGCACTTTCGTTTACGCCATCAAAAATGGCAACTCCATCAGCTGATACTTCTACTGGTATATGAAGATTAGCAGCACTGAGCATATTTACACTGAAAGCTTGAGCTTTGGCTTGCCAGATGAGAGCTTCAGAGAGGCCAGCAAAGACTTGGTGGAAAGTTTTCAAGAGAGCTGAGTCATAATGATGACGCTGGATATTATTATGACGGATGTGATTGAAGGATTGCTGTGCGAGAGATAGCAACTCATTCTGTTTCAACGCGTCAGTATCCATCTCTTGTTTGTTGAGGTTAAGTAGCCTGATGGCCTCACTGATTTGCTCGACTGAGCACTAACTATAGGACACCATTTGCTCATTTGTCTTAAGTTGCTCAGTATGAAGCTGAGCAAAAAGCATCTTGAGTTCTGAGGAAGTGGCGTAGTCAGTGTTCACAGCAGATAACTTCTGAACTTGCTGATGGAGAGAGTTCAGATGTTGAATTATTGACAGCTGTATCTCTGCCAACTTGGCAAGTGAATCCTGCTTAGCTTGCTGGGCTTGGAATGACAAGACTACATTCAGCAGATCCTTGAGTCCCTTGACTTCGTTGAGAAGTAGAGTGACCTGGGAGAGCTGAGTTGTCTCAGGAATTGAAGATCCAGCAGCAGGCGAAGCGGAATGTTGAAGATCGTGGATGAGTGCTTGCACTGAGTCAATGAGCTTTTTCCCGGACTTAGTGGCATCCCGATGTACATCAGTATGACTAGAAAAAAGTGGAGTGAAAGGAGTACCCTGGTCAGTGACTGGATGACTTGGCTCAATCTGCACTTGAGTTGGAGGTAAGGTTGATTGATCAGCAGAGAGGTTGGTGATGGAAGTCATAACCCGAACACTGTCTGTGCTGACAGCAGAAGGATGAGGAGTCAGCACCATGCTTGAGGAAATAGCATGGACAGTGCTTGGTTCAACCTGACTTGTTGAAGTGGTGGAAGTGGTATGCTCGGCATGTTCCTGTTGAGAAGAAACAGAGGCTTGTTTTTCCACCGGCGTTGTAGTAGAGGAAGTTGAGGGCCGTTTGAAAAATTTTAATTGGACGGTAGAAGGATCCTTTGTTGTCTTGGAGAGGACAAGTTCAGGAATAGATGGTGATTGCACAGGGGGTTCACTGACCATTTTCTCACTGGCCTTAACCAGCTTTCGCCTTCTACGTGGTGGAGTGGTATGATGAGCAGGTTCTTCTGAGTGAGTAGGAGTAGGTTCCTTTTCCTCAGTATGGGTCTGGTCAACTTGATCAACTTGCTCAACTCCAGCAGCTAACTCAGTGTCAGTCTGCACAGCTCCACCAGCTAACCCAGTGTTAGCATCCTCAGCTTCAATTTCGCTGTCATACTCTTCAGACTCCTCAGCGTCATCCTGACCGTTGGTCTCATCGTCTTCTTCTTCCTCCTCAGTATTATCTCCATCAAGTTCTTCCTCAATTTGGGAGATGAAGTGGTCATCTAACTGGACCTCAGGTTCCTCAGCATCAGTACCTTGGCATTGAGTGAAATGAGAATCACCCGGTACAATAAAATCTATCGGCATGACGTCGAGAGGTGCCAGTGTTGAAGACTTCTGCTTCTTCTGAGGTAGCTCAGCAGCTTCCTCAGTGTCAGGCTCATCTTGCCTGCTTCTCTTCTCAGATGACTTTCCAGCTGACCTCTGCCTCTTTGCTAGAGACACAACATTAGGTGTCTCAGCAGATTTTCTCTTACGAGAAGCTGGGGCCTTAGTTCTTCGCCCTTTCTTAGGCTCAGCAATAGTCTCCTCAGTCTGATCAGCTTGGCCAGCAGCAGCAGCAGCTTTTCCTTTCTTCAAGGGCTGTCCAAATTTAAGTGCCCTCAGCGAGGCAGCTGTGATTTCGGTTCCTCTGAAAGATTCCTCACCTTCGAGGTCAATCTTGTGGTCGATGAGGATCCTGGTGATGATTGATCCCAACCTCATTGTACCTGTGCTGCGTAGGAACCCAGCAACTAAGAAAACCGGCATGTTGATGGGGGTGTACGTCAGCATTTGCCATATGAAGCACTGTTCAAAGTTGGTTGCTGATGTAGTGCAGTTGATCTTTGGGTAAATGAAGTAGCTCAGCAGGTAGTGAGCCATCTTCTGATGCTGTCCCATCGAAGATGCTGAGATCTCTCCTGAGTGACCCTCAGGTTTGCAGAAGGTATGGACGTAGTCGGTTTTGTCCTGATCTCCTGACTTCCTCAGCCTTACTCCCTCAGTTTTGAGCTGGAGGAGATTTCCTATGTACAGAGGGTTGATGAAGATGGTTTTCCCTTTTACTTCAGTGCTTAGGTAGTCGGCGGAGTCACTGGCAACCTTGAGGTTGTGGTAAAATTCCCTCACTAGGTCAGGATATGTCTCATCCCTGACCGAGAACAGCCCAGTCCATTCGTTCTTGGAAATCCACTCAGCAAATGGTTGTTCGTTCTGTACAAAGTGCTCCGAAACCCATCTGGAGGGTTCTACCTTCCATTCACGTACATTGTTGAAGACCTTGGAGTAGGTCCTGATCTTAACAGCTTTCCCTTGGCCAGAAGTTTGGCCAGTTTTACCCTTGCTTGGTGTAGAAGGGTTTCGTGAAGGTTCATCGGAGCTGGACTTTTAGTGGCCGGCACTGGAGACGTTGAAAGACAACTTAGTCATTCTTCGAATATGGAGGAATTAGAGGAATTTGAGAGAAAAGAAGTTCTAAGTGATTTCTTTGCCTTAAGAATTGATTAAGCGTAAAGAGTAAAAGATGGGGAAATACCCATAATTTATAGACGAAATGAACGGTGTGGATCTTAATCGAATCCATGTGTCAGTTTTGCCTTGGGATCATGTACCGACAATGATCCTGGCATTTATGACACATTACGACGAATACGCCATCCTAGGCTATACGCGTGCTTTGCATTTATGCTAACGGATTAATCACTCAGTATTTAGAATGTCAAGCGTTTGATATTCTGAGTGGTCAGTGCAGTATTTAAGGATGATTTTAAGTTCAAGTTCTAAACTAATTTACTCAGTATGCAAGTTTTACTCAGTTATTGTATATTCAGACAGTTCCGATGAGTAACTCAGCAAACAATAAATCATTCAGTATGTAATTCACTCAGCATTCATATTTATTTAGCACAGGAATTTACTGAAGAGGATTAAACATACCAATTGCTTCTCTCAGTATGCTGAACTGCTCACGAGCTAGTGGCTTCGTGAAGATATCCGCAAGCTGTTCGTCCGTTGGGACAAAGGTCAGCTTGATATCACCCTTGAGTACATGGTCTCTAATAAAGTGATGTCTGATGCTGACATGCTTCATTCTGCTGTGTTGAATTGAGTTCTTGGACAGATCAATTGCACTTTTGTTGTCAGATTTGACCTCAATTGTCTTCGTTTGAACACCATAATCTTCAAGTTGTTGCTTGATCCATAGGACTTGAGCAACACAATGACCAACAGCAATGTACTCAGCTTCAGTGGTGGACAAGGCTGCTGACGCCTGCTTTTTGCTAAACCAGGATACAAGACAGCTTCCTAAGAAGTGGCATCCTCTAGAGGTGCTTTTACGTTCCAGCTTATCTCGTCCATAGTCAGCATCAGTGTATCCGATAAGTGTAAAATCATGAGTATTTGGATACCACAAACCTGCGTTCACTGAGCTTTGCAAATATCTAAGGATTCTTTTTACAGCAATGTAATGAGATTCTTTAGGGTTAGATTGATATCTAGCACAGTAGCATACTGAAAACTGAATGTCCGGTCTACTGGCTGTTAAGTAAAGTAGAGAGCCTATCATACCTCGATATAACTTGCTGTCTACTGACTTACCATTCTCATCAGCGCAGAGGACAGTGTCAGTGCCCATAGGAGTGGATATTGGCTTGCAATTTTCCAAGTCATATTTCTTTAAGATCTCCTTGGCATATTTGGCTTGACTGATGAAGATGCCATTCTTTCCTTGTTTAATTTGAAGACCGAGGAAGAAGTTGAGTTCTCCCATCATAGACATTTCAAACTCAGTCTGCATTTGTTTGCTAAACTCCTTGCACATTGATTCATTAGTTGCACCAAATATTATATCATCAACATAAATTTGGGCCAGCAGGGTATCTTTACCCTTTTTCTTAATGAATAAGGTTGTATCAGCTTTGCCCCTGACGTAATTTCTAGTCAGCAGGAAACTGGTCAGCCTCTCATACCAAGCACGTGGTGCTTGTTTGAGGCCGTACAGAGCCTTTTTGAGTTTGTAAACATGGTTTGGGAACTTAGGGTCCTCAAAACCTGGAGGTTGATTTACATAAACCTCCTCGTTTATAACTCCATTAAGAAATGCACTTTTGACATCCATTTGGAATAATTTAAAATTCATGTAAGATGCATATGCACATAATATTCTAATTGCCTCTAGCCTCGCCACTGGGGCAAAGGTCTCACCGTAGTCTATACCTTCTTGCTGACTGTAGCCCTGAGCTACAAGCCTTGCTTTGTTCCTGACTACGTTTCCTTGTTCGTCCATCTTGTTCCTGAAGACCCATCTTGTTCCGATGGTCTTTTGACTCTTTGGATGAGGCACTAACTCCCATACATCATTTCTTCGAAATTGATCGAGCTCCTCTTGCATTGCGTTCATCCAGAATTCATCGTACTCAGCTTCAGTGAAATTCTTTGGTTCTTGTACTGAGACGAAAGCAACATTGCTGAGGTACTTCCTGAGTTGATTCCTCGTCATCAGGGTATTCCCAGCAGAATCAAGGATTGCACTTTCGGAGTGCCCTCTTGGAATCCTTATTTCTTTGGGTAGATTCATGTCTTGTGATGTTCCTGTTTCAACAATCTCTGCAGAAGTAGATGGGTCAGTAAAAGTAATCTTAGGTTCACTCTTACTCTTGGTCAGCCTTTTCGTGAATGACTCAGTAGCTGGTTCTGAGTCAGCGATGGTTACTGAGTTTGGATCATCTTCGGTCAGCGGCTGGTATCTACCTGCAGGGTCAGTTTCATCGAACTCTACATGTATTGACTCTTCTAAAACTTGAGTTCGCTTATTAAAAACTCTGTATGCTTTGCTGTTTGTTGAGTATCCCAGAAAGATAGCTTCATCAGTTTTTGAATCAAACTTTGCTAAGCTATCTTTGGTATTTAAAATAAAACATCTACAGCCAAAGGCACGAAAGTATCCAATATTGGGCTTCCGTCCTTTCCAAAGTTCATAGGGGGTTTTCTTGAGTATAGGTCTAACTAGAGCCCTATTAAGAATGTAGCATGCTGTGTTAACAGCCTCTCCCCAAAAATACTTTGGAAGCCTATGCTCATCCAGCATTGTCCTGGCTATTTCAACCAGAGTTCTGTTCTTCCTTTCTACAACCCCATTTTGCTGAGGTGTTCTAGGAGCAGAAAAATTGTGGTCAATGCCGCTGGCTTCACAAAATTCAACAAACTTTTGGTTTTTGAATTCTCCACCGTTATCACTACGGATATGAGCTATTTTTAGGTCTTTTTTATTTTCAATTTTCCTAACCAAATTTGAAAATGTCTCAAAGGTCTCATCCTTGCTGGTCAGCAAGATAACCCACGTATACCGAGAGAAATCATCTACAATGACCAAGGAAAATCTTCTTCCACCCAGACTCAGCGGCTGGACTGGACCAAAGAGATCCAAGTGTAGTAATTCTAACGGATGTTTAGTTGAGACAATGTTTTTACTGTGAAAAGATTGTTTGGTTTGTTTTCCAGCTTGGCAAGCGTGGCATAATTGATCTTTTTGGAATTTAAGTTCAGGCAGTCCCTCAACCAATTGCTTTCTTGCTAGTTTGGCCAGGAGGTCCATGCTTACATGACCAAGTCTCCTGTGCCATAGCCAGGAATTTTCTTCCTTTGTTACTAAGCACACAGTTTTTGAAAACTTTTTCTCTAAGTCTAGCATAAAGACATTATCTATCCGAGGGGCAGTTAAAATTAACTCATTAGTTTTACCCTCGTATATTTTATATCCAGTAGCATCAAATATAAATTTTCTCCCATTGTCACATAGCTGAGCTACGCTGAGTAAGTTATATTTGAGTCCGCTGACTAGGGAGACAGATTCAATAGTAGGATTACCTCCGATGGTTCCTGAGCCTACTATCTTACCCTTCTTGTTGTCTCCAAAACTTACACTCCCTCCTCGTTTACGTTCAAACGTGATGAACTGAGTTTCATCACCCGTCATATGCCTTGAGCATGCGCTGTCAATATACCACATCTTTGACTTCTCGGCACATCTCAGGCTTACCTGCATTGTAACTAGTTACTTTTAGGTACCCAATTCTTTTTGGGTCCTGACTTGTTAGGTGCAACAGGTATAGCATCATATTTTATTTTATGGCGACATACATGGACAGTATGGCCATTCTTTCCACAGAAGTCACAACTGACCTTCTGTTTAGGATTTTTTGCTGACTTGTCAGCACCCCGGTGCTGAGCGTGCCAGCACACTTTAGTAGTGTGTCCTAACTTCCCACAAAAGTCACACTGGACTTTTCGCTGGGGATTCCATCTCTACTGAGTACCTTGGTACTGAGTTCTCAGAGGAATGTTATTTTTCTTAGGAACCTTTAGTTGGTTCTGGATGGTTGTGACATCCTTCCTCAGTTTCTTTGAAACTGACTGGACTTCAGACACATACTCATGCATGATCTTCATGTTATCATGCAGAGTCGAATTGTCCTGAAGAAGGTATCTGAGGTCACTCAGTTTGACCTCTTCCACTTCGTCACAGCGCCTGCTGAGTGCTCTAACCTTTTTATTACACTTCTTAACAAGTGTATAGAGATCACTCAGGGCATTAACCATATCGTTTCTGAGCTGGGGAAGAGAAATTACCTCATTTGATTGCTCTTCATCATCTGATGCGATGGATGGGTCAGCATGCTCAGAGATGCATGGCTCAGCAAGTTCGTCAGCTATAAAGCATATCTTCGCTGACTCGGTGGCCTCAGTTTCTGTTGATGAAGATTCATCACTGTCACTCCAAGTAGCCACCATTGCCTTCTTCCCACTCTTCTTGTCTTTCCTCAGCGTGGGGCAGTTCGACTTAATATGGCCAGCTTGATGGCACTCAAAGCATGTAATGGGCTTTGAGCTGTCCTTTCTGTATTTGCTGTCGCTTGAGTCAGCCTTATACTTATCAAACTTTTTGTAAGGCTTTTTAGAATATTTGTCGTTCTTCCTGAACAGCCTCTTCATCTTTCTTGTGAACATGGCCATCTCCTCATCATCAGTTGAACTCCCGTCAGTGGAGTCAGCTTTCATGACAAGTGACTTCTGCTTCTTGTCATCAGATTTTTCCTTCACCTCAAAGTTTTTCATGGATATCTCATGGGTCAGCAATGAACCGATGAGTTCGTCATATTTGTAGGTGGTTAAATCCTGAGCTTCCTCAACTGCTGTCTTCTTTGCTTGCCAGTCTTTTGGAAGACTCCTGAGTATCTTTTTGACTTGTTCTTCCTCAGTGAAGATTTTCCCAAGTCTCTTGAGCTCATTAATGATGTTGGTGAACCTTGCGTTCATGTCTGAAATGCCCTCATCATTGTTCATCTCGAACAGCTCGTACAGTCTCATCTGCTGATTCACCTTGGATTCTTTTACTTTGTTTGTTCCTTCGTAGGTGACTTCCAGCTTCTTCCAGATCTCTTGTGCCGACTCACAACCTGAGATTTTGTTATATTCTGCAGCATCGAGCGCACAGTGAAGCATATTGATAGCCGAAGCATGGTTTTGAAGCTTCTTGAGATCATCCTCTGTCCATTTGGCCTCAGCTTTTATAACTGTTTGGCCAGCCACAACCTCAACAGGTACAAACGGCCCTTGGACTATAGATAGCCAGGCACTCATGTTTGTAGCCTGAATGAAGTTTTTCATCCTATTCTTCCAGAAGGTATAGTTTGACCCGAAGAATAGGGGAGGCCTAGTAATGGACAGCCCCTCAGGCAGTATTTAAGTTGTTTGGTTTCCAGGGAGAAACCGAGTGCTGTTTTCGCCCATGGTAGGGATCAGCTCAAGGTTGTTAGACCTTTTACAGTGAGCTTTTAGGCTCTGATACCACTTGTTGGACCCTTATTTAGTTGCAAGTATAGTTCCAAAGGGGGGTTAGGAACTATTTAAACTTTTTCGCAATTTAGGCAGACTTCTTTTACTAAAGAAAAGGTTTGAACAGCGGCGCTGAGTAAACAGCAAGATACTGGCTTAGTCAACAGGTGACTAGGTCAGTTTCTTAGCTTGAGTCAGGAGATAGCACTTAGAGTCTATTCCTGAGCTCTTACGTTTTAATGCGCACAACTCAACTTGACCTCTTGACTTGGTCAGTTTTGATTGTTTAGGCAAGCAATATAAATAAGGAGTCAAAGGTTTAGAAATACTTCACTCAGCAGATTTATCCAAGTTCGGCTTCTTCTAAGCCTACGTCCTGTCCCCGGAACACGTCCGAGATTTCAAATCCTCTACTGAGCTCTTTAAAGATAGAGCCTCAAACCTTTTACAATATCAGCAATTGAGTATGACAAGAGTACCTTCCTCTATACTTCTACTCAATCCTAATCTCTCCGCTGAGTACTTAAAACCGAGTACTCAGCCTCTCCTTTCTATCTCTAGAAATGATAAGTGTTTTTGTCCTAATACAAAGATGTGCTAAGACACTTTAGACGATTTACAATCACTCTAGACTTTTACACAGATATGAAAATGTAGTGTAAGAATTTTGCTTTGCTTCTTGCTTGCAGAACTTGTAGAGATTTGGTCAGCATAATGGCTTGATCAAGTTCTATATCTTGTGAAGCTTGTGATGGCACTATTTATAGAGACGTCTGGTCATTCGGTCATTTCGAATTTCGAAATAACCGTTGGAGGGAAACGGCTATGTGTCGTTGTCATCCTGACTTGCACAGAGCTCTCGGCCAATCACAATCGTGTATCTTCTGTCCTCGGTCAGCACAGCAGATGGTCTCTCCTTTTATGGTAAAGTCAACTGGACAGCATACTGTGTCGTCTGAACTTTGCCAAAAGAGGAAACACTTTGTCTGGAAGTTTTCCTTTGAAAAAACTCCTCATAATCAACAGGATAAGTCTGTCTCTGTTGAGAAGACAAAGAAGAATGCACCCAGCAACTCAACTATTGAAGTACAGGCTACTGAGCCAGAAACTGAGTCTCCTGTTAACAACACAACTGTTGAAGAACCTGCTGAGGACATCCATCTAGATGTCTCTCCTACGTCAACAAACACCATCACTGCTGACCAAACTCCTTCTCCAAAACTATCAAAGGAAGGCAGTGACAAACGGTTCAAAAGGCAGTCACGCAAACCACCCGTGTTTGATGTATTGGATGACTCTCCACTGCGTGATCCTATTGTTGACCTGGCTGCATTGGAATTCAACTTTTTCTCCAAACCAATTGCAAAACCTTCACCAGTCCAGGAAAAACAAGCCTCTGTTTCTCTTAGTCAGGAACATACCGAAACTGACGCTTCTAAAGGTCAGAAGTCTGCCGACACGGCCCAAGATCAAAACGCAGCTCGTACTGAACAAAACGGAAGCCCAACAATGAGAAGGATCGAAAAGCCTTCAACCAAAAGCTTCAAGACGAACCTGCTGAGTTGAGCGACAAGGAAGTCAGGTCAGCGGCTGACCTGAATAAACTTGAAGACAAAGTATTTCTACTTTGGGTAATGTTCAGAAGACGCAGAAAGCTGTCTGGAAGACTTTGCCATAAATGTGGAGACATTCTGTCTTGCCTGACGAAAAGCTGCTGAGCACCGACGAAGACAAAAGATACAATGATTTGGTTTGGCCGAGGACGCTGAGCACGTACTGAGTGAAAGCGACAGGAAGCCGTTTCTCTCTAACGGTTATTTCAAAATTCAAAATTAGCGGTGCATCAAGTGTCACTATAAATAGGCCACTCAAACGCTGTTCAACTGAGCAAGAGATCAAAACGCAGTCCGCTGCTCAGTTTGGGTTGGCGTGGTTTGCGCAGCAGCATTGCCTACCTGCTCAGTTTTATTCTGGAGCTGAGTATTGACTTGTGGGGGAGTCAGCTCAAGATTGTCCTGAGCAGGAGTGTTTTCATAAGCTTGTTCATTCAGCTGAACAGCAGGTTCTTCGATCTCTTGCTCAGTTGAGGGAACCTCCACTTCATCAAGAGGGAACCTCCACTTCTGGTCAGCAACCAACTATCCAAACACCTGCTGCTAACCAGGGCTCAGTTCCTGAGAATCCATCAGCTGACCCCTTGAGCTTTCTTACTACTTCTCATTCTGGGAAAAGAATTCTACAAGCTGCTCAAGAACTGATCGCTGACATCCAATGCACTCATGCCTCTGATGCTGAGTGTCATTCTGCCGAGCCTACTCAACTGAGCACCATAACGCAACTTCTAACTGAACTCAAAGGTCTTAAGGAGCTTATGTGTGTGTTAACTAATATGGTTGTTCAGCAGCCAAAGCAGGAGTTTGCTACAAAGATGGCAAACCTTCATCTGCACATGGTGCAACACATGGATACTATTAAAGGAAAGCTAAATGCCTTATCTGCCGCAAACTCTGGTGTAGCTCAGTCAGCACATGTAGCTCAGGTCTTCACTCAACTCAATTCTGAGCTGACTACTACTAGAGACTTGGTTTCCTCTTCCTCCTAATGCACTATCGAGCAAATCGTTGAAGCTATTCGCATGCTCAGCTTATCTAGAGAAGAGATGCAAATCGACCAGGCGAAGTCATCTGAAATCTTCCAACTTGCCAAGTCTACTTATCAGGATGTCAAACATCAATCCAATCAGCGCCATCACTATGATGTTGCACTGCTCATGATGTACCATCAGTCCTACGCTAAAATGACGGACTCTATTACCTGGATGGGCAAGTCACTTGAGTTTATACTCAGTGTCATAAGCTCTCATATGGACATTTCGCTGTCCAACATGGCTAGTGGTATCCAAGTGTTTGAAGGGCTTAAGCACAGTACGGGTCAACTCCAACAATATTCAACCTTGCTAACTCGTGCTGTTGATCAAGGGAAGTTTTATGCTGTTGTCCCTCAGCCCATTGATGCTGGCAAAACGGGGGAGAAAGACAAACAACCGGAAGAAGGAACTCAAAAGAAGAAACATCCTGGTTCCACTTCTACTGTCCCTCCCAGTACACAAACTCAACTACAAGATACAACGAAGCCTAGTCAGCAAACAAAGGCCAAATCGAACCAAGTTCAAGTCAACATTAGAAGATAGATGTTTTAACTTGTGTAATTTTAGTGTTTACTGCTGATGATGGGTTCATAATTGACCCTAATAACCATATGTTATTTCACTAAAAATAGGCTTATGGGCTGTTAATTGTTATTAATTTAGGACTAAAGAACCCTTTTTGCAGATTTTGTGAAGAAAGTTGTCAAACAGCCCGTTGCAGGAAAAATTAAAGGGAAATTGATGGGTGTCGAATCCACCAAAGTTAATTATAACTTCACTTAGCCGAAAATAAATTGTAAAAGAGCAAGTAAAGGTCGTACCCAAAGGATTAATACTGATCTAATCACAAATATAACCAAGCAATTAACAAAAAGTAAATAGGGGGGATTGAAATTGTTGATTAATGAATAAATAAAAATTGCAGAGTCAAATTGAAATTGAATGTAAAATTATATGTTGGAATTTCAGTTAAGGGAGATTCCGCAGGCCAAACAATTATTTTCCATCGATCATTGACAGTGAGACATTATCTTAATTAACATGATCTGGATTGGTTATAGCCGTTCCTTATTCATTCCCAACCTAATCCTTCCTTAATTGTAAAGCAAATCCTAGAGCGTCTAAAGATAAGCTCCTATTCAATCAGACAGTTCTAGCTTAGCGCTTAGAATTTAATCCGTCAAAAGCATTAGGAATTAGAAGGACCCAATCTAAGTTAACCGAATTCTTAGCGATTCCGATTCAAACCAAATCACATGTTCATGCGCTTAATCGTTGTTAAGATATTCAGATGATTACAAATCCTATTTCCTAACGTTGTTCAATGAATGAAAAAGCAAAAGTCTGGCCAAACCTTCACCTGAACCTCCAATGATGGTCTGATTTTATAGATTAACAAACATGCAAACAGCTCATATAAATTCAGATTTCTAAATTGAAGAGTAACAATCTCACGATAGAAAATAATGCTCGCCTTTGATTAATCCCTTAACCGAATAAAGTGTTTAGCTACACATAGTCATGAAATTGACTATGATAGCCATTAAAGATGATAAAAATAAATAAAGCTAACTAAGAATCCAAAAAGAGAAAAAAAACCTAAAAAGAACTTCTCCCCCAAGGTGTAAATTCTCATCTATTTATAGAGAAAACCCCCTCCTAAAAGTTGGGTAACAAAATAATATCTATCTAAATCATCAACCTCTTTTACAAATTTCAAATCCCTGATTTTCTGCCTTCTATTTCGAGTTGGAAAAGGTCCTGATCAATTTGAACATCAGAAGATTCGGAGGTCCTTAGTCTTGGGCAAGACTAACTCCAATTTCGCTTCAGCTCCTTTAATTCAGCACCAAATTCTTTTCTGGTCCAAAGTTTCTCCAATTAAGTCCAATTCTGCTCCTTTTAATCATTTGAGTCCTGTGGAGGCAAATCAAACCAAAACAAGCAATAATACCCAAAATAACACCAAATTAATTAAATAACCTAGCACTAAAGTGGGCATTTGAACGTTGAATTGGAGACTTATTAGAAATCTATGGACCAAAGGGTAATTGCATGTAAAGAGATGGAAGACAGCTAAGGAAAGACGTGGGACCAGTGGAGATCTAGCTTGTTGAAGAAGATTAGGGCCTTGAAGTGTTCAAGTGGCCATAATCTGTCAGAACGGCTGTTTAGTGTACTTTTTAGTACTTTTTATGTTTCTTTCCTCCTAATTAAATAGATTACTGTGTGAGGACAGAGATATAACTTTTGGGGGGCTGACACTTCATCTTCCACGAGAGTTCTCTTTAATTTGGAGATCTAACTCCATTAATGGAGATTTATTGTAGTTTCTGTGGTTGTTCACTCATAATTATGAGTGAGTAGTCAATTGAATGGGCTTGGCCAGCAAGGGCTGGTTATGTAAGTTTTCTATTTTTCTTATTTATGAATGAATGTTGATATATGTTGATGTGCTTGACAAATCCTTAACTCCATTGCTAAATGCATGTATGTTAGTGTTAGATGCATGATAGGACACTACTTTCATCTTCACAGAACTATTTGTCAATCATTCAACCCCGAAACAGAGATGTCAAGAGGTTGCATCAAGGGTTTTCTTTATTGAAATGCTGTTTAGATGGTAATGCAAGAAAGAACCAACATTAAGGGCCCTTAATGTTGTAGTACATCTTAGAATCTTAAGAACACATGAAAGTTGACTTAAGTGAGCTTTAAAACAGAGACTTTGACTTCACTTTATGGCATTCATGAATAAATAGGATGTTTAGAGGCTGAAAGTAACCTGTTCCGCTGTGGCCTAGCCTGTTCTCTCTTTTTATCATAACCAAAACACATTTTCTGAGACTGAATCTTTATCATTAGTATTTCTATTCACCATATAAAATCATTTCTCAACTAAAGAAAATCACACACCACGAACACCCTGTTCTGCAAAAATTTTCTAGTAAAATTTGGTCATCAATCCCTGAGGAGACGATACTCTACTTATCATTTTATTACTTGTATCTAGTGCACTTGCTAGAGTCTGTAACGAGGACAACAAGTTTTTGGCGCCGTTGCCGGGGATTGAAAGGAACAATTCTATTTGAAAATTTCTGTGAAACAAAGAAGAATGGCTGGAAGAGTACCAGAACAACCTGTTCAAGAAGAAGAAGGTGAAAACAATAATCACCCAGTCATGAGAATCAGAGATTACTCCAGACCTACCACTGAAGGGAACTCATCATGTATTGTGCTGCCTAATGAGGGGAACAACCTGTTCGAAATCAAGCCATCCATAATACAAATGCTTCAAACTGTTGTTCGGTTTGGTGGATACCACAATGAAGACCCTAATGCTCATATTCAAGATTTTGTTGCAATGTGTAACATTTTCAGAACAAATAGGGGGGTCGCCGATGATGTTATAAGGTTAAAGCTGTTTCCTTTCTCTCTAAAAGATAAAGCAAGAGTTTGGTTGAAGAACCTTCAACCCGGATCAATAACTACTTGGCAAGAAATGGCTAGTGCGTTCTTGATGAAGTACTTCCCACCACGGCAAGCTATCAAGTTGAGAAACGAGGTTTCTCGTTTTATGCAAGAAGAAAATGAGTCGTTAGCCGAGGCTTGGGAACGTTACAAGGAGCTCTTGAGAAGGGTACCAAACCATGGCATTCCCATGTGGATGCAAGTTCAGAATTTCTATAATGGAGTCACCAATACCTATAAAATTCAAATTGAGTCCATTGCAAATGGTAGCCCTGAAGATCTTGAACCACAAGCTCTATATGATCTCTTTGAAAGGGTGGTCAATACAAGTTACAATTGGCACTCGGTGAGGAGTGATGGGAAGAAGATTTCAGATTCTGATGTTGTTTCAAAGCTGACAACTCAGGTGGAACAGCTTGTTAAGCAAATCAGCAAGATGAATGTGTCTTCCATTCATAGTGAACCTTCATTTTCTGATGAATGTGACTTTTGTGGTGGTCCACACTTCGATATCAATTGCCCAAGAGTTAAACCGAGCAAAGCCAACCAAGAACAATGTCATTATGTTGGGTACAATCAAAGAAATCAACCCAATCCGTACTCAAACACATGTAATTCTGGTTCCATGGATCATCCCAACTTTGAGTGGACACAACAGCAAAATCAGCAAGAACAACCTAGGTACCAGCAGCAACAAAGAGAGCAATACCAAGAACAACCTCAGCAACAGTACAAACAGCCTGTTCAGGCTAAAGAAGAGGTTGAGCCAGATTTGAAAACCATGATCATGCAATTCATAAAGCAAACTCAAGCTTCCATCAAGAATCTGGAGACTCAAATGCATCAAGTGGCATATTCGTGCTCATCCAAGGGAAAGGGTGTCATTCCAAGCAATACCGAGCCTAATCCTAAAGGAGATGTCACAACTATCACGCTAAGGTCTGGTAAAGAATTCTCTGCCCCTACTAAAGCTAAAAAAGTTGTTGATGTTGCAGGTACCTCAAAAAAATCTGAAACTGTTAAGGAACAGACTGTTCCAGAGGCCACCAGGCAGGTTGCTAAAGAACATGAGCCTATTCAAGTTCAGGAGGAACCTGGGGAGAAGTATATTCCACCTCCTCCCTATGTACCACCTGTTCCTTATCCAGCAAGGCTTGTGAATCAAAAGATGAAAGAGGAAAACTCCAAAATCTTTGATACATTGAGAAAGTTACACATCAATATTCCATTTGTGGAAGCTCTAGCTCAGATGCCAAAGTATGCCAAGTTCTTGAAGGATATTCTGTCCAACAAGAAAAAGCTTGAGAACATCTCCATGATTAAACTGAATCGAGACTGTTCCTCAATACTGCAGAACAGGCAGCAGCTTCCTAAAAAGCTCAAAGATCCAGGGAGTTTCTCAATCCCTTGTTCCATCGGTAAATTGAATATTGAAAATGCATTGTGTGACCTTGGAGCTAGTATCAATCTTATGCCGTATTCTGTTTATGCTAGGCTAGGCTTGGGAGAACCTCAACCTACTAGGATGTCGATTCAATTAGCAGATAGATCTGTACGTTATCCTAGGGGAATTGTGGAGGATGTGCTAGTTAAAATAGGGAAATTCATATTACCCGTAGACTTTATTATCATGGACATAGATGAGGATTTGCATATGCCCATCATTTTAAGGAGACCATTTTTAGCTACGGGTAGGGCCTTGATAGATGTTGAAAAGGGACAATTGTTTTTAAGGATAAATGGTGAAGAAATAATTTTTAGGATGAATGAGGCCATGAGGCGTGCTAACTCAAGTGATGATACATGCTATTTTTTGGATGCATGCCACACCCCGTCTGTTTTGCAGGACTATCACCAAGACACTTTGGAAACACTGCTGGGGGAAGAAGTGAATATCTGTGAAGGAACAGGCTGTTCCCTAGGAACAAGCTGTTCCCTAGAAACAGCAACAAAACCACCACTTCCACCAGACATAATTGGGCCCTCACACAAAGAACCACCTGATATACCCACCCCCAAAAGGTGGCGTGATAAAAAGATTCAAGGGAAGGAATTCCATGAAGGGCAGAAAGTGCTCGTGTATAATTCCAGGTTGAGGCTGTTCCCTGAAAAATTGAAGTGCAGATGGTCTGGACCTTATATTGTGAACAAGGTGTCATTCGAACCCCAAATGTTGTGTCATTCCCTTTCTTTTTCTATCTTGTAAATGTCAGTACATGTTCGTAGTTTTTCTTAATTCCTCGTACTTTGTGTTAAATGTCTAAAAATTCTATGTTGTTCTCTGTTTCTGAACAGCATGTTCTGTTTCTAGTTTTTTGCTCTCTGTTTTCCCTTTCTTTTTGTATATAGCAGCAGAATAATATATATATTAAAGAAAAAAAAAAGACTTTAAATTGCCAATCAATGATTGCATGCTTGCACCTCAAATTTAGTGTGTGGTGAACCCAGTGATAATTCAATTTTCAAAAGATAGAAGTTCTGAAAATTTGGGTTTTAATTCAAAATTCAATTAGAGGACCTTAAGCCCTAGTGCATGTAAAAGCCCTAAATTGTGAGAACTTGAGCCTACATTAGCATGTAAATGCATTGATTCTTTGTGAGAGGGCTAGTACATATTGTCTTTAGGTAGGTTTTGCTTTGGTTGCCTAGTCAAAATGGTAAAATTTTGGAAGAACATAGAATGAAAAAAGCATTTAGATCCCAAATTCACTCCACAAAAAGCTTACCCGTGCATTGCACTCACACTTTTAGGATAACCAACTTGTGCCTTAGCCTATTCTTTCTGAAACACTACTTAAAGGAACGAATTCCCTTCACTTTAATCCCCAAACGCCTTGAATTTGTCTCATGCCTCAGAACAAGCTGCTCTAGTTAAAGAAAAATACATTTTTGAGAAAATCTGAGTGTATAATGATAAAATTGTTGAAATGATGACATTTGAGGGATGATGATGGAGTGAGGACCACTTTTTGAATAAGGTTAAAAGAAAAAAAAAATAATAAAAAAATAAAAAAAAATCCCAAATAGGAATTTTAGAAGATAACAAAAATATGTTTGAATAAAGTCTTTTCATTTTCAGGACACATGTTTATATCTTGAGCCTGAAATGAAATGTTTGGATGGTTGTATTTTGTGTGTTTGAAGAATCGTTTGGCCAATGTTGTGAAACAGGCTGTGTAGAGTGATTAGGTTGAGGCAGAATTGCTCAGTGTTGAGAACTGAGTATGGTGAATTGCAGTGCATGTAGACAGAATTCTTACATTTAAATAGCCATTCACTTCCATACCTTAGCCTTAGCCTAACATTACAACCTATGTTTAAGACCTTTTGACTATGTTTGGATAATTTTTAATCTGTGGAGATAGGGCCAATAAGCAAAATTATAGCCTATGGATGTGTGTACTGAGCTGAGGAGTGAAGTTCCATTCCCTTCCTTGTGGCAACAAAGGCCATTTGAGAGTGAGTGAAAATTCCTTCCTTAGTGAGGCACTTTGGGGAATACAGGTTGTTGGATTGAATTTTGAAGTTCAACCTTACGCTTTGACGAATTTCTTGAATTGGAATTCATGTTTTAGATCTGGTCTAACCACATTTTTTTTATCAAGCTCTTGTGTGCTAATCAAAGGTTGAGTTAGTTGAAAGTTGAATAAAGTTCTGCTGCTATTGTTTTTTTCTTTTTGTTGTCTATTATCTCTTCTAGATCTGTTCCATTTCTTGTTCTTATGTTTTCTCCATTGCCTTGTTTCTATGTCATTCCCTTTTCTTTTTATTTTCTTTGCTTTTCCATTTTTGTTGTTCTTTTCTCTATTTTCTGTTGTGTTTGCTTGAGGATAAGCAAAAGTTCAATTTGGGGGTATTTGATGGGTTCATAATTGACCCTAATAACCATATGTTATTTCACTAAAAATAGGCTTATGGGCTGTTAATTGTTATTAATTTAGGACTAAAGAACCCTTTTTGCAGATTTTGTGAAGAAAGCTGTCAAACAGCCCGTTACAGGAAAAATTAAAGGGAAATCTATAGACCAAAGGGTAATTGCATGTAAAGAGATGGAAGACAGCTAAGGAAAGACGTGGGACCAGTGGAGATCTAGCTTGTTGAAGAAGATTAGGGCCTTGAAGTGTTCAAGTGGCCATAATCTGTCAGAACGGCTGTTTAGTGTACTTTTTAGTACTTTTTATGTTTCTTTCCTCCTAATTAAATAGATTACTGTGTGAGGACAGAGATATAACTTTTGGGGGGCTGACACTTCATCTTCCACGAGAGTTCTCTTTAATTTGGAGATCTAACTCCATTAATGGAGATTTATTGTAGTTTCTGTGGTTGTTCACTCATAATTATGAGTGAGTAGTCAACTGAACGGGCTTGGCCAGCAATGGCTGGTTATGTAAGTTTTCTATTTTTCTTATTTATGAATGAATGTTGATATATGTTGATGTGATTGACAAATCCTTAACTCCATTGCTAAATGCATGTATGTTAGTGTTAGATGCATGATAGGACACTACTTTCATCTTCACAGAACTATTTGTCAAGCATTCAACCCCGAAACAGAGATGTCAAGAGGTTGCATCAAGGGTTTTCTTCATTGAAATGCTGTTTAGATGGTAATGCAAGAAAGAACCAACATTAAGGGCCCTTAATGTTGTAGTACATCTTAGAATCTTAAGAACACACGAAAGTTGACTTAAGTGAGCTTTAAAACAGAGACCTTGACTTCACTTTATGTCATTCATGAATAAATAGGATGTTTAGGGCTGAAAGTAACCTGTTCCGCTGTGGCCTAGCCTGTTCTCTCTTTTTATCATAACCAAAACACATTTTCTGAGACTGAATCTTTATCATTAGTATTTCTATTCACCATATCAAATCATTTCTCAACTAAAGAAAATCACACACCACGAACACCCTGTTCTGCAAAAATTTTCTAGTAAAATTTGGTCATCAATCCCTGAGGAGACGATACTCTACTTATCATTTTATTACTTGTATCTAGTGCACTTGCTAGAGTCTGTAACGAGGACAACAGCTGACATGTTTCTTGCTGGACTGAGTTAATATATTATTGTATCTTCTTCCAAACAATTGTGTTATCTGTTTATCACTTTATGCTTATCTGCTGTGTTGATCTAGATTCATGACCTTTCTCACATGTCTTCTTATTTAAATCTCATTGAACAAAGTAACTGAAACCAGTGAACATAAATATTAATCAAGTACTTGGCCACTGAGTAAAACTACTCAGCCCCAACTAATGTACTCAGCTTACTTCAACTCTGATATCTGAACTTATAATCTTCCGCTTAACTAAATATCAAAACTGAGTAAAGTGAAAATGTTCCAAGTGCTGACCTTACTCTGAAAACTGACATTGGAATTGATTAAACCTTAAAATGTTTAAAGTAAAACTAAGTCAGTGGTTCAACCCTTATGGGAGAGAATCTTAAGAAGTTAAGAAAAGGTCAACCATCATGGGGGAGCTCAACACTGAGTTTCTAATTGAATATTTTTGCCAACATCAAAATAGGGGAGTTTGTTGAAACACCTGTCCACATGATTTTGATTTGACAAAATTATTTAACAAGAATTAAATCTCCATGATAAAAATATTCTAACACATTAAATTTAAATGTTTTGATTTATTCATACTAATGTGTGTGTTCAATGTTCAGTCATTTAATCTATAAGACATTAAGTTGTAAGGCCCAAAGGCCCACAAGAGAAAGTCAAGCTCAAGTCAACAGATGAAAGCCTCACGGCCCAAGATCAAAACGCAGCTCGTACTGAACAAAACGGAAGCCCAACAATGAGAAGGATCGAAAAGCCTTCAACCAAAAGCTTCAAGACGAAGCTGCTGAGTTGAGCGACAAGGAAGTCAGGTCAGCGGCTGGCCTGAATAAACTTGAAGACAAAGTATTTCTACTTTGGGTAATGTTCAGAAGACGCAGAAAGCTGTTTGGAAGACTTTGCCATAAATGTGGAGACATTCTGTCTTGCTTGACGAAAAGCTGCTGAGCACTGACGAAGACAAAAGATACAATGATTTGGTTTGGCCGAGGACGCTGAGCACGTACTGAGTGAAAGCGAAGGAAGCCGTTTCTCTCTAACGGTTATTTTGAAATTCGAAATTAGCGGTGCATCAAGTGTCACTATAAATAGGCCACTCAAACGCTTCATTCCATGCAGATATTCAATCAAGTCGAAACGCTGACCAAATTGATATTCGAAGTTCTGTGAGAAAAGCAAAGGAAATCTTACACCAATTTCAATCTTGTGTAAAAGTCTAGAGTGATCTCGTTTATCTAAAGTGTCTTAGCAATTGTTGTTTAGGACAAACAAACACTTATCATTTCTAGAAGTATAGAAAGGAGAAGCTGAGTACTCGGTTATAGTACTCAGCAGTAGAGATAGGAGTGAGTAGAGGAATAGAGGAAGGTACTCTTGTATACTCAGCTTTCTATTGTAAAAGGTTTGTGCTCTACCTTTAAAGAGCTCAGTAGAGGATTCTGAAAAGCTTGGAAGGAATTCCGAGGACTGGACGTAGGCGGAGAGGCCGAACCAGGATACGTCTGCTGAGTAATATCTTTCTAACCCTTATCTCCTTAACTTATTGCTTGCTATAATCCTGCCTAGTTAAAACGCTAAAAAGAACATAAGCTGAGTTGAGTGAACTGAGAAGCTGAGTTCAGGAATAGACTCAAGTGCTATCTCCTGACTCAAGGACAGATTTAGACTTAGTCACCTGTTGACTAAGCTTGTATCTGAAATTTACTCAGTACCACAGTGCTAAAAGACTTCAAGAAAGTCTAAGTTAAAAATTAACAGTCAGCCTAATTTTTTTAAATAGTTTCTAACCCCCCCCCCCCTTGGAACTAACATTGTCACGTTACACAGGACCAACAAGTGGTATCAGAGCTTAACAGCTCACTGAACAAGATATAACTATCTTGAGCTGATCCCCACAATGGCTGAGAACAGCACTCGTTTCCTCCTAAGAAATCAGACAACTCAGATTCTTCCTGAAGGACTGTCCATTACTAGGTCTCCTCTGTTCTTCGGGTCTAACTATACCTTTTGGAAAAACAGAATGAAAAACTTCATTCAGGCAACAAATTTGTCAAGAAAAGAAGGAGTTAATGACTGATTTTAAGGACTAAATACAAATTAGTCATTAATTAAAGACTAAAATTAGTCATTAACAATATAATGGGTCAATAAACCATACAAAGACATGGGCCCAGCTTTACCACTTACCGCTACTAAACTGAATGGTTAAAGACCACCATTGAAGTCCTTAAATTTCTATTAATTAAATTTAAAAATATATATGTATATTTTAACTCTTTTAACTCTTCCTCTCTCTCTAGATAAAAAAAATCCGGATCTCTTTTTATGTCTTCCTCTCTCTGCTCTAACCCTAATCCTCCGATGACATTTCCAGGAGTAAATCCCCTTCATCTTTTTTCTTCTACAACCTTGAATCTGCAGCTTCATCCAGATCTGAAGCCCCACCGTCGAATTCGCACTATAAGTCTTACTCGATTTAAGAGTACAGAACTTCTGTTGAAAGGAGGAGCCAGAGCCGAAGCCGCCTGAAATTTTTCGTAAAATGGAAGATATATGATAACGGGATAAATGTTTAAAGTCGAACATGATGAGGAAGAGCTGGAGGAAAGATGAAGGGCGGTTGTATTCGTAAAGTCATCCCAAAATCTATAGAGAGGTGTCTGCTAGTCAGCTTGCTACTAGCTTGTGCCGGTTGAAGTTGCCAGAGACTGTGGCTGGTGACATAGCATATAGGAAGATGAGAGATCTATTAGGGTTTCAGGTGATTTTTTCAAATTGGTGTTTTCCTGGGTTTTTTCTTCTTACTGTTTTGCTAAAGATCTATGAGGTTTTTGTTATTAGTAAACACACTTGAAAATTGCTTGTTGTTTCTTAGCTGTGGTTATTTCACTTTAGATTGAATGTGATACAGTAAGGGTTAGAATACTGCTCTTTCCTAATACAGTTCTTAATTTTTTTTACAACTCTTAGTTATGAACCCATTATAACTAATACCTTTCCTTATTAAGTAATTTATTTTCACATGATGCTTATTATTGAAGTTCTACTTTTGGTCAATTATCATTATACTGAAATTTTGCTCTTTGCTGGTAGATTAGTATTTATTAATTACAAACACCAGATGTGTAGACTATGATTCCTGATAGCCCTTTGATCACATCTCTTGGGAATTTTTCCAGCAATTGTTTTATGTGAGAGACTTGAAATTTGACTGTCTTTAAGGACTTGTGGGAGCTTTGAAAGGGTACCATATCTAGTTAGGGATGGAGAATTGCAATATAGTTTTTTCCTCTTAATAAATGAACTTATATATTGAATCTTTCCCTTTTGTCAGGATATTTTCTATTATGCTGTTGGTGAACTAAAAAGTGATAGGCTGCTGCTTGTTTCAAATTATGAGAAAAAAAAAGCTAAGCCGCCCACGGTAGGAATTATGCAACTGTCAGCAGAAAAATCTCAAAGTTCGATCCTGTTCCAAGTGGTATTCTTGGGATTCTCATCACAGATGTCCCTAAATCAATGGTAAAATCCACATCTCTTATCATCTTCCAAAAGCTGAGAGCATCATGCTATTTTATAAATGTCTTTGGGATTATTGGAATGCTTCATGTTAGAGTTAGTGTATTTTGGATCTCTGAATCTTCAGAGTTGTTACTTTTATGCCATAAAAGTTTAAATCATGTAGTGTAGTTGGTGTTTCTTAGGTAGAGAACAGATAAACATTTACATTTATGCTATGATTTTGTTCTTGCTGCTTTTATATTTTGTAGTGTTCTCATATGAAGTTTTTCATTGGATTTTCTTTAAGATACAAGTGTCTCCTATATGCACTGATAAACTTTTACATTATGCTCTGCTTTTGTTCTTGCTGCTAAACTTTTACATTATGCTCTGCTTTTGTTCTTGCTGCTTTCATATTTTGCAGTCTTCTCATAGGATTTTCTTTAAGATACAAGTGTCTCCTACATGCACTATTAGTTTTTTTTAATACCGTAACTGAAATTTGTATGTTTTAGGACACTGCCTAGTAATCTAAAGCTGATCAGATGTGCACCTAGTTTATCTGTACTATATTTTGGAGGGGTCACGGTTTTATATGATGGTTCATGTTAGCCGACCCCGAATCATTTCGGGACTAAGGCTTTGTTGTTGTTGTTGTTGTTGTATATTTTGGACGGGAGGTGGGGGTGGGGGGAAGAGGAACTAGACTTATTTAAACAATATTACGTAATTGCTTTTAATCCTAAAATGTACTATATGATAGAAGTAGTGTCTCATGTTTAAGGAAAAAATCTAGGTGTCTTCTTTATACCATGTTGATGGCAGTAGTTAACATGTCTTTCATATGTAAAAAATTGAATGGTTTTGGGCGTTTTGACCCATGCATTTGCTGAATTGATTACAATTTTCATAACTAACAGATTACATGTTAGAATTTATCATAATCCATTCCTGCTGAATTTTGTTTTATATCTTTTTTCTTGTAAAACCAAACTATTACTATATATCACTTGGTATGCCTTATTTTTCCACCAAGCTTTGGTTAATCAACAAGCTTTATTGTGTAAGTTAAATAAGCCTTGCTTCTGCATAATCTATAATCTTCATTCTATGCGATTGTTCATGTTTACCTCTATTGCGTGCTCTCAAAGATTATAAGGTTGGATTTTTAGAAAATTTGAATGCTAACTGAAGTAGCTGGTATATAAAGTGGTTCGCATCCATTTTCATGTATTTTTCTATTGTTTATTTGACTAAGTGAGGTGGTTACCTTATTAGGTTTGTTACCTCATTTTTTAGATTAGCTTGATGCTTTTCAGCTTGTTTTAGAATAGCACTTAACATGTCTATCTTTAGTAATTATGCATTCTTCTCTAATAGGCACTTGTATGTCCAATTTCATAGCCTGCTATATATGTTCTTTATTCTCAATTTTTTTTATGGTTACATACACATGAGAATGGAGTTTCTTTTTTTAATGACCGCTCTAGGGATACGCAGGTGAAATTAATTATAATTAATGTTTTGTTAGTATATACACATGCTTTTTAATGTGCTACATTAACTAATTTAATTTGTCCTTCTAATAATAAATGTAGGCAGAATTTGAGGACTTTACACAAACTAACCCATCACCTGGGACAGTTGCACAAGCACTTGATGAGGTTCAAGCATTTTATAGGACGGTTGGACGTCTTACTAGGGGGAGGATTTTTGGGCTTGGTACAAGCTGTGCAGTTTCATGGTGAGCACACACCTACATATTCAACAGGCGCCTCATCCTCAGGTATTAGTGAGGCATCTGCCTCAAATTCTGGTGCTAAAAATCCCATGATTCAGCGCATACAGGAGCAACTTACTCGCTTTAATATTGATAGGGTCCGTTTTATGGAGTATCTAAATCAAGTGGAGGGAGAGCAGGCACGTTGTGACGATGGCATCCATTTTTTTTGAAGTTGATACAGCTTGTTAAGGTTCATCAGGCCTTATATTATCATGATGTCCATATATTTAGCGTAGCTTAGTTTTATTTTTATTTTTTTGCAGCTTATAGCTTTTTAAGGTTTATTTAGACCTTGCACTATATTTTGTTGAAGCTTGTAGCTTTTAGGTTTATCCAGGCCTGACATTGCATTACTATGATACTAGTATACTTGACTTTAATTATATATGTAGTCAGATTGTACTGTTTTTTATGTAGTTAAATCTACTAAGCATTTGTAGTTAATGTTGTTTGGTTAACTGATATGTACTTTAATATAAATTTAGTTTTAGTTTTATATATATATATATAATTTTGATCTTGGAAGAAATATGAAATGCAAAAAGTATATATAATTTTGATTTTGGATGAAAATTTTGTTCTATTTTTCCGATGAAAATTCCATAGGTACTAGTTTTTCATCCATGGTATTCAGTTGCTTTCCTAAAATTTGCCGAGGGAAAATTCGTCAGTAGAGGTTCTCTTTCATCGGTGAAGAAGGTCGGTTAATTATCTTGGGATGATGGTTAAGGACCACGCAATCAGTCCTAAATATTGGTCGTTAAGTTAGCTACTCAGATTTCTAACTGAAAAAATTGGTCTTTAAGTTTATGACCAAATTTGGAAATTGGTCAGCAAACGGTTACCAACCAGCATAGTTAGTGACTGAATTCAATTCAGTCAGTAACTGGTAAAATGGGTCATTAAACACGATTAGGGACTGATTTTTCAGTCATTAACTAGTGATTTTCTTATAGTGACATGAATGCATGGCTTTATATAGTCCAAGGCCCGTTTGATCATAATTCCCAACAGAGAGTAGATTGATCAAATTCAATAAAAATAGAGTAACTGAACAAACCCTGAGTCACGTTTGTCCAAAATTGAAGAATGGTCACATAAATCAAGTACCTAAAGAAGAAATAATCATTGATTAAAAGTGGATAGCTCAAATAGCCTAATGCTTTATATTAAGAGACTCCATCACACTAACCTTCCGAAAAAAATGTTATTGGCTGCTGATGAAGAGATTGAGGATTCCCAATGTTATGTAAATTATCTGTATAATTGAAGAATCAATATCAATGTATCTAAGAAGCAAAGCATTTCAAACAATTTACACTTGAATAAAAACTGAATCTATATAGTTTCCTCATCAAGCTCGTTAACACACCTCATAAAATGGATGAGAACCTAGATTAGACTTCAAATCTTCTTGTAAATTCTGCACAAAAATACTCAAGAAATTTGATAAGGTAATCTTTTTATATTTATAGTATATCAGAACATCATCATAAATTTATGAAAATAATTATTAAAGATTAATTATTTGTAAATCAATTGCAGAGTTATTAATGATCATACTTCATAAAGCTATACTTTCTTTTTAAATAATTGATTTGCATTATACTATATTAGTATTTATAAGGATAAGGTACCAAAATAGGCATATGGTCTTTGAGGAACTATCAATTTAGACGTCATCTACAAAATAGCACCAATATAGGCTTAACGTTTAATAAAGGATATCAATATAGGTCTCGATAACAGATTAGACACGTCATTCCTATTACTCCATTGAGTTCTGATTTCTCCCTCCACGTACAATTGAAAGAACTTGATAGAGTAATATTAAAGACGTGTCTCGTTCCGTTTTCGAGACCTAAATTGGTACATTTTTAAAACATTAAGCCTATATTGGTGTAATTTTATACGCGGAGCCTAAATTGATACTTTCTCAAAAAAAACATAGGCCTATTTTGGTACCTTATCCCGTATTTATATGTAAAGGAATTGTTTTAATTGAAAATAAATTAAAAAAACTGAAAAATACTTTATTTGAAATGATATTGCATTATACATTGATATGATAATTTCTAATGAAATTCACTTAAGTTATTTTTTTTTTCTTTTTTTATGTTAGGTATCAAACCAGCAGGCTATCTAAACGCAGTGAAGAGATCGCAATTCATTAGCTCCGATAAGGTAATATATTAAATTAATTATACCATTAAATTACTATTTTGTGTTACCATATTTCTAATAACAACAATGATCTTATACGACACAAAATAGCTTGTAATACGCATTACCTGAGCAAGGTCACAATCTCTCCCCGGACAGCATTTCACACTGAGTAGGCTTGGGACAAAATCAATACCTCGAACAACAGAAATAGAATACCCAGAGAAGGCTTTTGATCTTCACGCCCTCAAAGACCCAACCTAGATGACGGAAGTTCTTAGAAATAGATCATCGAGAGAAGGCTTGGTACCTTCACCGCCCTCAAAGACCCAACCTAAACAAACTGAAGTTCTTAGTCGGAGACGCGGAAGGCAGATGAATCAGAGAGAGAAGAAACGCGCGTGCAGGAAAGTAATTTTAGGTATTTTGTAAATTGTATCACATAGAGAAGAAACGCCCGCACAGGAAAGTAAGTTTAGGGCTTTTATTTTTATTTTATCTTTTAGGATTTTTTTTCCTTTAGGCGCCAAAACTTTCAGTTTTCCCGCAATTTTTGGTCTTGCTCATTTCTTTTAGTATTTTTTTTTATATTTCCTATCTTTTTTGTTTGTATTCTACAAATTAATTTTAAAAAAAATTACTTGACTTGACAATTAATTATTATAAACTAAATTCCACATTTCTCTACAAGGTTTTTATCTAAACTAATTATCCCACATTTTTACTAATAAATCAAATCAACTTAAATTATTTATTGTAAGTCAAATCATCTTTATAAATAATTTTATAAAAAAAATTATGTTTTGACAATTAATTATTATAAATCAAATCATCTTTTATAGATATTTAAAACTTTATCTTATTCTTATTTTTATTTCTTGTTACTTTTATGGGACATGTTGTTAATTGAATACTCATGCTTCAATTTTTTTGCATTCATTTTATTTTATTTTATTACTTTTTGGAGGGAAATTGTAAAGCCAATAAATTAGTGAAATTTTAGGAAATGAATTAGTATGAAATAACGCAACGTTACTTCCATGATTAAATGTTGTTTTATCTAATTATCAAGTTAAATAATGTAACGTTATTTGTAAATATTATCTAAACGTTACCTTAGCTCAAATAAAACGACTTAAAAACATCAAAAGCAACACTTTATCTAGAATGGTTGCATTCCACATTCATGAATAGTAACAGTCAAATAAATTAAGCTAATGCAATGTTTTAAGGCATCATTTTCTAAAAAATGGTTGCAATATATAATATATGGTGTAGGTATTATAAGTAGGTGAATATGAGTCATATCTCCTTTGATTTTGCTGATTTTGAAAATTCCCCATAGCATTGACTTATTCTTCCTCTCGGAGAGTGTGACAAGCATCAGTTGGATGGTTTGGACTCGAACAAATTCCAAAAGTTTTTACTTGTTGAGTGTTTCTCGAGTAAATTACATCAATGGTACCTGAACTTTACCCTAATTCACACTTTGGTACCTAGATTACATTTTGTCTCAAAAATATACCCGAAGTAACGATGACCGGACAATTAAGTATATTTTACCGGTTAATGGCCGATCAATGCAATTTTGATGAGAAAATTACACTGATGGTGCCTGAACTTTATCCGAATTCACATTTTGGTACCTAGATTTCATTTTGTCCAAAAAATACATTTCAAGTAAAGATGACTCAATATTTTAGTATATTTGACCATTTTAAATTAAAAATTGAGACCAATCATACACTCAATTAACATAAAATTATAATACTGTCATTTAGCTCATAAATGACCATATTATAATTTTATGTTAATTGAGTGTATGGTGAGTCTCAATGTTTAGTTCATGTTACCCGGTCACTAACCGATCAAATGAACTAAACCTTTCAATCACCTTTACTTGTGTTATATTTTTAGGATAAAATAAAATCCAGGTACCGAAGTGTGAATTATGGTAAAGTTCGGGTACCATTAATGTAATTAACTCATGAAACTCGCATTGACCGGTCATAACCGGTAAAAATATACTAAATTGTCCGGTCATTATTACTTCAGGTATATTTTTGGGACAAAATGTAATCTAGGTACCAAAGTGTAAACTATGTAAAGTTCAGGTACCATTGGTGTAGTTTACCCAGTGTTTCTCTATAATGCTTTCTGCACAAGTGAAGAAAGAATATCAAGTCGTTTTTCAACTGAAGAGTTACTTACCTCATTCACTTTAATTCCAAACATATCTTGGCGAGAGCCAAACTATTGAGCATTAGCAACAACTCTTGTAATTAGATTCCTTGCTTCAGTGAGAGTTTTGTCCACTAAGGTCCACCACTGGCAGCATCCCTGTCAGATAAGATTAGACTTTTATAAAAATATCGAATTAAAAGTTGGTCACTTATCTGGTGGTTGGGACAGCTGGTGCACAATTGATTGAACCACTCCTAATACTTATGAAGATTTCCTCCAGTGATTTGGCGAATTCCAAATATATCCTTTAGGATTGAAGTAACCCTTGAAGTTGGAAAAAAATTCTCATTCGAAGAAGAAGGTAAAGAGTGACATTTAGGTTTAAAAAGATGTAACCTAAACAACAATAAAAAGACATTAAAATAAACGATTCTGTCATCTGAAAATAAATCCATTGACATTATTGATTAAGACGTATGCCATTTGAAACAAGTTACAACAACAGAAATTATTATAAAAATTGTTATCGTGAATACCAATATGCCAATTTTCTATATATCTACTTGACATTTTCAATTATTAGTATGTCATGTGATGACATTAAAGGTGATGGTAGTAATAAATAAGCTGCATCGTAACAAGAGTAATATGACAGTACACATTCGTGCCTTCACATGACAGAACGTAACCGTCGTCTGAAGGTGCATCAGAAGGCAGCGAGCCTCGTGACAGATTTATATCTTACGGGATGACGATTTTTAACCGTCGTCTGAGAGGCTATTTGGCGTAGTGAAATGATTTTGCTCTGGGTTCGGCTGGTTTGAGTTTGAAAACTTAACTTCCCTCCAAAAGTTAAGAGTTTCATGTGGAAAGCTTGCACCAACTATCTCCCCAACTGTGAGAAACTTTTCCTCAAAGGAGTTCCCATAGAAAATAGGTGTGTTTCGTGTGACCAATTAGGAGAGCATAAACATTCATATTTTTATAGACTGTAAGTTTGTAGAGGATTGTTGGAGTTCAATCTGCTTTGATATCACTAATATTCAAGTCTATGATTTCTCTAATTAGGTCTCAATGATGCTATGTTGGTTCTTGTTGCAATTGATGAAGGAGCAGTTCTGCATGGTTCTATCGGAAGCTTGGAATCAACGTAATAACTAGCTTTAGAATGACAAGATGATTTCAGCGCCCCGATTTGTCTCCAATGCGTTTGCTTTTCTTGTCAAGTTTCAGTCGGAATGTCAAAAGGGGGAAGGATAGCTAGTTTAGTGGCTATAAGATGGAGGTTTCCGACAACATGAGGTCTGCATGTCAATATTGATGTTGCAGATAAATGATAGATGAAATTAAATGATACGAGGAGAGTCAACAAATTTTGGACTCATAATTATAGAAATTGTTTGGTCAAAATTATTTAAGAAGACGCTGAGTTACGAATTGTTGGACTCACTTTTTTTTCCAACATTCTATAATTTCCAAAATTTTAAAAATTCTAATTTAATAAAACTTCAAATTTAACAATGTAAAACTTATTTTATTAAAAAATGAATAAAAAATATTGTTTTCAGTAAAATTGTAGCCTTATAAACTTTATGAATATGCTATTGTAATATTAATTCAAAAACATTATAATATTAACTAATAATAAATAATTATGTTTAAAAAAAAGGAAAATAAATAATTAAAGTTGATAATCTAATATGCACAAAAATATATATACTATAAAAGTTTTAAGAGTAAATTACACTATTGGTACCTGAACTATACCCTAACTCACACTTTGGTACCTGAATTACATTTCGTCTCAAAAATATACCTCAAGTAAGGGTGACCGGACAATTAAATACGATTAACCAGTTACTAACCGGTCAACTCAAGTTTTGACCAATTTTAATTCTAAATTAGGACCCACACTATTCAACTAACATATAATTACAACAATACCCTTTAATTAAATATAAAATACTACCCTCTCCCTCTTTACTGGTCTCTCTCTCTTTGCCCCTATCTCTCATTGCTTTTCTCTCTTTGCTGGTTCATAATCAATTCGACAGAAATAATGAAGCTAAAAGGAATTGTGGTAGCAACTTGTTCAACAATCTCTTAGAAAACACACCCTGAAATTCAAGCTAAGAAGCAATCTCATAGGAACTGGTTACGTGAAGGTATGCTTTCTGGTTTGGATTTCAGTGGAATAAAAAAAAGAAGTCAAAGATGGAGAAGGATCCTTTTGTAGAAAAAATTCTGGTTGAAAACATTGTAGATTGGGGGCATGGAGGAGTGGTTGGAAACATTGTAGATTAGGGGCATGGAGAGGGAGTGGTTGGAAACATTGTAGATTGGGGCATTGATGATAATAATAAAAAAAGAAATGGAAATGGAGAGACATGGAGTTTGGAAGCAAAATTGGATGCCCTTTCTGATGCAACTAATCAACTTTGTTCTTCTCCAACTAAATATTTTGAAAATGGGAGTGCAGTTCTCTGCTGAAAATGGGAGTACTAAAAAAAATGTTAAAAAGAAAGAGTAGGAATCAAAATTGAAATCTGCGGATGCTGGATAAATATGACATGCAATTGTGCAAAAAACGAAACGAAATGAAAAGGTTAGCAACTACTTATTTTGAAACTAAGTAATAACTAAAAAAAGCAAATTTCCATCAGAAATATTAAAGAATATTAGTAAAGATGAACCTAAAAATATATAAACATAGAAATGTTGTATTTGCCAAATTGTATTGCTCTGAAAAGAAGATGGAGCTGAATGACATGCCAAGAACCCCAAAAATGATATACATTTTCCAACCTAAGCTTCTTTGCCCCAATATCGCTATAGCAGCATATGGTCCTATTTTGATGAGAGCATTAACTGTTGCTTTTCTCTATATTATTCTAATTCCTATCAACCAGAGTAAATCCCCCATCTGGATACCCAAAAAACAAAACAAAAGAAAAAAAAAAAAAAAAAAAGTGTTAGTAACCTAATTAAAAAAAAAAAAAATTGCAGTAAAGTCAGCACTCAAATCATAAGAATCAACAAGTCAAATGAACCATAAGTGATAAGAATAAACATTGTAGTAATGATAACAATTATATAAACCAACCCTCATTGCAAGAAGTCAAGTCTAAAATCAAGGCTTACATGTACATATAATCTGAAGGCAAAAAGCTGGAATTCCCCGCCAACAGCATCAAGTTTCAACTCTATGGCTAACCAAACCCAAAACCTTCACTAGCTTCATGTATAGCAAGCAGCAAACGTTCTTGAAGTTGTCCCTTGGAGGTGTACTCTGGAAGGTCAAGTTGGTTGAAGCTGAAAACACAAAAACGTTCAATATTATAATCATTTCCAGCATTAGAAGCATATTATGTGCTCTCAATACGATCTATATTCTGAACCAACCATGTGTGAGCTGAAGGTAACCGCTCAGGAGCTCCATATGCCTTGTGAATCTGAAATCTTTGAGGACCTGAAATGCCCTGTAACGCTTTGAAACCCTCCAACGGAACCTGGAAGCGAACAATATCTCTTAGAAAATCGATCTACCAAAAAACTATTTTAAATACAGAAGGACAGAATGGCCAAAACAAATCCAATCCAGCGAGACACAACGAAATCTGCATGCAATTGTCGAGTAACAAAGTAAGCAGAAGTTCAACAATTACCTTTGATGTTCCAGTAACAAATTGCAGCAATCTTGCCATGTCTTCCTTATTGAAAACTTTAACTACCTCCCAAAACCATTGAACAACACTAGATGCTGAAGTATAGCCAGTATACTCAGTATTGGCTTTTAGATCATCCACTGTAAGGAGAATGGCATCACTCATATACCCGCAAAGAAAAACCAAACTGAACAAATGTAACACATTAATAAAAGGAAGCCAACTTACAATCAATTTCAGGAAGTCCACTGATTAATAGTTCAAGCTCTTTATCATTAAAAATTGAAATAAGTGCCCGGGGAACCAATTCATTGAAGCCCTCAAGGAAGGAATTGATTTGAGGACGAATAGCATTTGTCAAGATATGGTCAGCAACAAGGTCAACATACTCATGTTTTGTTTCTTCTGTAACCCGTATGTTTCTTCCTCCAGGTTTGAGCTCATAATCAGTTACCTTTTTCAATCACAATAATGTAAATAAATCAAAGGTAATACTAAAATTCATGTTTAAGTTGAACACTAACAGCCTAGAGGCTCATACAAACACACAAGTGCAAAAGAATAAAGGTTTAACATCACTAAATTACCTCTGTTTTCTCATAAAGGATGTGCTTTTCCTCATCAGCATCCATGCTGAATGTCAAGTCAGGTATGTCACTCACATCATTCTGAAACATATTATATAAGGATAGGAGCATCATTTGTCAGAAAACATTCTTCCCATGGATAAAGTATATGCATAAAAACAAGAAAGTCAAAACATCGGTTATTGATTTCACTCACCTCCAGCATCCACTTCAAGTTCTTGTAATAATCAGGATCAACAGCCTCTATGTCATGGTAAGTAACTTTTACCCCAAGAATGTGCTTGTAGAAAGATCGTGTAAAATAAACATCCAGAAGTTGCCCATCAAAAAGTGCCTTCGCAACCTACAAAATGACCATCACATGCAAACGTCAAAAATCTTAGAGAGACGGTATTATTTGCAAACCCATAGCTTAGATATCTTTAGTTTTGGAGAATTACCACTCGTCCAACAAACTTGAAGTATGAAAGGTGTTCAGTCTGAAAGACAGAATTTGGATTTGGTTGGAACGTCACATTATTCCCCACAGTGGTAAAAAGTAATGCACCCTTGTCAAATATTACCCTTGAAAGTAGTTGATACCATTCTCTGGTCAAACCTCCAGCATCAATACCTTCCTCACCTTGAAACTGTACATTCAACCGTCCCTTCAGATCTTGACTAGGTCGCATCCTCAACTGATTGTATGAATCCTCTAAAACATATGCCCGTCGTACACTTATCCGCAGAGGACCAGAGAGGTGTTGCTCATGCTGTTGCCTTATTCTTGAGCGGAAATATGCTCTCTTGTTGTCAAACTCAATCAGTCTCGGAGCTTTCAGCATCATAGAAAGTGATGTCTCCAACAAGCCAGGATTCTGCCTTATGAAAGTATTCAATAGCCGACGGTGCTTCTCTGCGAACTTGGAAAAAGTGGTAGCACCATCCAACTTCCTGTGAAAATCTGCAGTTCCTGTTGTGGTTGAGGAAGCAGAACCACCAACTGACTCTTTGACTTCTCTAGCAGTTACATCAATTTGATCTTGCTGCATCATGGAATAGTTTGCTTGTAGCTTTTCACATAAAACAAAGAACGCTTCAATAAAAGGAAGCAATCTCTGGGTCCCAGGGGGAAGAGGAGAAGAAGATGTTCCCTGCACAGGCTCCCCAAAATTCATATTTGGCATAGTTGGACTAAAGGATCCCTGACCCAGCTGTGTCTCAGTAACACTGATGCATTCACTCAATTCTCGCCACAATGGGTCAAGTGCAACATTTAAGTTCCACATGGTGATTTGCTCCTCTTGTTCTTCATCACCTTCCAGCACCCCATTCTCATCAACACGGGAAGAGGTGAGTGAGCTGAGTGCCTGTAGCACACGAAGAATAGCAGCACCCGCCATGGATCCAGCACTGAGACCCAACATGTGTGTATTCCTCAGGGTGACAAGTTCACTGACAGCTGAATTGCTTAAACTATGAGCTAATACTGAAAGTTCAGATGTAAAGAACTTCCGATGTGATGTTGCCACTGAAGCCAACTTCTTCAGCACTTCTCCAGCTAGCATATAAACTTTATCAGACTGCCTGAATCAGTTAAAATAAAATATTAGTTCTCACTGTCGGCTACATTGCATTGTAACAACAAAAAGAGAATTGGAGAAAACAGGGCAGGAAAAGAGAAGATACAGAAGCATACGACTGGTGCATTTCTCATCATCACAAGTTATAAAAGAAAAACAACACGGAATATTCAGATATAAGAAGCAGTCTGAACAGTACCCTTCACGACCAAGAAGGCTGCACAGATTGCGCAAATCAGGTAGTGGCAGCTGCAGGAAAATACTGCAAGTATCGATTACCCTCTTCCCATCTGAAGTAGACAACTCAGCTTTAGACTTATCTTCTTGACTAATCTCTGTTTCCAGTGGGGGATCTTTCTGAATATCACCTGAAGCTTCATCGACAGTTTGCTTTTCAGAATTTGCAGTTACCTGTCCAGATAAGGTCCGAGACTCTACTTTTTGAGCAGCTGTGCAAATTACCACTTGGAGCAGTCCCATAACCTGGACCGTGAAAAGAAAATAAATTACCAAGGAAAATACTGCGGTCATATGAAAAAGCTACAAAAGATTGCTAAAGCAATGATGTGAACATAAATTGGAACATTTTAATAATCTCAATTGCTTACTTAGTAACATAAAAAAGAAAATTTCAGAAAATTTTCTGTTTTCATTAATTTATTAATTTTTACTAATACTAATTCATAATAAAAATATTAATATTAATTTTTCATATTAATAGATCATTTAAAAACAATGTATACAATAATTAATATAAAAAATAATAAATGGAAAAAGTAAATAGGAATTAATACTAGTAATAAATAAATCATTAATTAATATTAGAAAGTAAGTACTAATGGAAAAAAAAGTAAATAATATTAAATATTTAATAATAAATATTAATGAGTTTAAAATTCAATACAATTTAAAATAACTAGGTAAAGTTTAAAACAAAATTCAAGGATATTTATTTTCATAAAACAGTCGAACAGAGATTTTGCTTTACCTGTTCAAGGTGCGCTGTGCTTCGTAAAAATAGTGGTCGATTCAAGAGCTTCAAGAACAGTATCAGAGGAACATCATCTGCATTTACGAAAGGTTTTGACGGAACATCTCCATCCTCAATTTTCTCTTTACCCTTATCTATCTTAGTCTCTATATGCCTATAACTTAACTGCTCTGGAACAATTGACGGATCCAAGTAGAACAACATATTTCCAATATATGAATGATTAGTAGCCAAATATGTCAAAATTTCAAGAACTCGATGCAAAACCAATGGTGGAAGACCTGTAGGGTAGAAAAAACCTGGATAAGTTGATCTAATACATCAAGTCACAGATTACAAAAGATTTCTAAAGGACCAAAGAAATACCATCCAACAACTGTGATCGACCATAAACGACATTCGATGGACAGCCATAAAGCCTTTGGGAGTTAATTGTTGCCAATCCACTAACTGACCCTTCAGCCTCAGGTTTAATCATATCAAGCAAGAGACGAACTAAAGTTGCTCTCGTAGTGCTATGCGCACAAAGATTTAACAGAAGTCTTTGCAGAAGGCCTTTTCCAAGGGGCTATGCAATCCAAAAAGAAAAAAATATTAATGTTGGCACTTATAATTTTTGAGAGACATGACATTGCAAAACAAATAAATTGCTCTAGCTAAAGCTTATAACAATCTTCCCACTTAATTTTAATAAAAATATTTAACATAATTCAACCTATCGTTTGATAAAAATATATAATACAATTCATGTATTTAATATAAAATTCAATAGAATTTTAAATTCGTCTTTTCATAGTTATCACCCCACTAAAGAAGTATCTTGTAATAGGTCTTGTTCCCGGTCGGGACACCAAACATGAAGTAAGAATTCTACAAATTAAACATCAACTTAAGAATTAAATTCTTCATTAGTATTAAACATCTACTAAGAATAATGAACGTCAGTTACCTGTGCCAGACGTAGAAGGTTGATCAAAGCTTTCAAAGCATTGGCATCTAGAAGTGGCGTGCCTTCAATTTCTTTCACTTTCATGCTATTTGTAATGGAAGATGCTGCTCTCCGCCCAATGGTTACTCCAACGCCCCTGTCCATCACTGTCTGCCTATCAAACCCCAAACCATTTCGACGAATAGACAGCCTGTGGCTGCCTCCAAACAGGCTACGAGCCTGATAATGGCTCATTGCTCGATCTCTTAGCATTTGCGCTTCAGCTAGCAGTGGAGACGGTAATGCCGATAAAACTGCTTCAGAAGAAGTCAGAAGCACCTGGATAAAAAGAAAAACATGAAAAGGCTTATCACTGGTCAGTACGAGAAAAATCACAAAGATGAAAAGACGAACCTCTTCGCGCAACTCAGCAGGGAAAGTAGCAATTATGGAAGCATTATCCATGTCAACAGGTTGTCCTTCAGCCTGCTGGGCAATCCTCTGGGCTCTCTGTTGTGCTAGAACTTCAGCTTGGATATCTGGGGGAAGGGCAGCCAAAAACTCAGGATCAATATCATCAACAGCAGGTGGAGTATAAGTTGGAGGTTGAACAGACTGGGCTTGCTGGGAAGCTAGAACTTCTGCCCGTAAATCTTCTGGCAAAGCCTCTAAGAATGTTGGATCGATTGCACTTGCACCCGAAGCCTCGTTATTTGCACTAGCTTGGTCAGCATGACTAGCTTCCTCAGAAATCAGAGTCTCATGCCGAGACAGTGGTGCATCCAAAACATGCTCTGTAGCAGGAAGACGCTGCTCAGCTTGGTTGCCTTCAGCATCTATACTATCCATATCAACATCTACATTTGTATGATCCAAATTACGAATCACCAAACCAGAATCCCTTATTCGCCCAGAAGCATCATAAGCTACAGTCTGAACAGGCACATCATGGAGACTTGCAGGCACTTCAGAAACCCCTGCACATTGCAAAGGAGGATGGCAACCAGTGGATGAGTTGACAAGCTCGGGCATTATCTCTACTTGATCACCAGCGTTGTCATTGCCCTCCCTAGTTTCCATATTATCCTGACCATTTGGTGTACTGTTAAGAGAAATTGTTTGAACTAACATTGGCACCTGCACATGTAGGCATTCACCTGCATCTTCAACCGAAGATGGGGGATTTATTTGCTCTTGGCAAGAAACAGTTTCAACTGCAGGAGCAAGTTCATGTATCACTTCATTACCATTTTCTTGTTGTTGAACTTCCGTTTGCTGACTGCTAGTGTTATCACCTTCAACCAATACTTGCCCATCATTGGATGGAGGATCATTTGATGGTTGACTATCCTGCAATCCTGGATGCTGGGACTGCCTTTCAATAGGATCACTTGCAGGAGCAAGACTACGCAACTGAGATACAAACTGCCCTTCTACAGATTGTGCAATCACAGTAGCCTGGGAACTTGCTTGGGGAAGACCATCATCAGTCCACCGACCATCAATTGAACCTCGTCTACCCTGTATATGCAATGAATCCATTCCTGCAGAATAATCAGTCAAAGGTGGGGGTGCTGCACTACCCAAACGATCAGCAAAAAGACTAGTTGGCACGTGATCATATGGAATAACTGGAGCATCAAACATGTAAAAGTGAGCCACATCAAAGCTACCAGATGATAGAGCTTCCAAATCCCTAAATGAATGTCCACCTGATGACCACATAGAAACCAAATCCCCAGACTGTGATGGCCTTAAGAGAAGAGGATGTTGAAATCCATTTACTTCTCTAATCGATCGCTCAAAGGAAGACCTACCACTCTGACGACGACGCTCAAAACCCAAAGGCCTGCGAAGACCAAAAAGGTCATCCACATTCACCCCTTCAAAAGGCTCAGCTGCAACATCAATTAGACTGCTAGCAGGACCAGGTTGGCCTAGGACTTGCAAATGATCTAGCCCATCCAGAGCTTCCCTCCACCTTACTTCTATCACGCGATGCTCATGAAAATCATCATCTTCATCAATCATGTCATCATTGAAGTCATCACCCAGACCAGCATCATCATGGTCTTCGATGTCAGTATCTGCAAGAGACATCATGCCAGCACCATCTTCAGCAATATCCTCGTCCTCGTCCTCTCCATCATCATCATCCTCATCTTCCTCACCCTCATCTCCCATATCATCATCCTCATCACCCATATCATCATCTGCCCTATTCTCCACCCGAAAAGTCATATCAATTTGATCAGTGTTGTGTAACACACCACCTTCTTCCATCTCTTCACGCAAGAAATCCAACCCAATCTCCATAGGTGGGTTGTTCACCATTGTCTCTTCCACTTCTATCCTCATTTCTTGCTGAACAAACTGATTATGGTGTGCATCTTGATTACCCTCATTTTGAGAAGGAACTTGGCATTGCAGTTCTTCAGTCTGCACCGCATTAGGCACATCAGCAGAGTTGTTAACATTCTGATTTTGCTCTACTGTACCAGCAACTGATGTAGTTGTATGATCATCATGCCTCCCATTTGATTCAATACTTCTCTTCTTGTTCAGACCCTCAGATTTGAGGACTTGCTCACTTGCATTAGCAGCTCTAGTAAGACTTTCCAAAGCCTTCAGCAAAAGATTAACGATCTTGGGAGCATCAGGATGATCCAAATCAATAACTTGAAGAATACCTGTTAGACACTGTACCATTCCACCATCTATCATGCTTTTTGCTATATCTGGTGAACATCCAGAACCAGGCAAGTTGCCAGATGATGTATTTTTTGATAAAATAGAATACACCAAATCAGCAAATGCAAAAACCTTTTTGTCAGGCAATAAAAGGCTTTTACTAGAATTGCTTGCAAAGTTTGAGAAAGACGACATTGCTTTCACAAGTTCATTAATCACTCGCCTCCGTCCTTCTCCAGATCGACCACACAAAACCACCAGAAACCATGAAGCCTTTTCAGACAATTTGTCTCTCCATTCATCAGGCCCTGCAGATTTGTCTGTCGATATTGGAAGTAACCAATGTAAGACATGATGAATTATCCCACCATGTCCGGAACCATCTGTTTGATTAGATCCTCGGAGTTGGCATAGTTCTGAATCCCGCCTCAATATCACTCCCACTGCATGTACATACATAAGTAGGATATCACTGAATAGCTTGAGAACAAAAGTCACCTTTGCTAGAACAGCAGATTTTTCAGAATCAGAGCACAATTTTCTTGCCTCATCAACCTTGGATTTTCCTTTCACTTTGGTGGCAGGTTCATCCACCTCCATAGAAGTTGAATCACTAGCACAACCTTCCTCACTTCTTGGAGGAGGGTATTTCAAAACTATGTCAAGGAGCTGATCAATTACTTGAGTGAGATTGACAGGAATCTTTTTATGGCCTTTGACACATTTACCTGAACCATCATGTACCTTGTTCTCAGAAATCCGAACAGAATCTTCCACGCCATGTGCTTTTGATTTTTCCTTTTCCTTCTCTTTTTCCTTTGACAACACCACAAGAGTCCTCCCTCCTGATGATTCCAACTGACAAGCTGCAGCTGCAGCTTTCATAAATACCACAGGATCTCTAGAGATAACAGGCGCCATTGTTGTCAAAAATGTCTGTGGGTTAGTACGTCCTGCATGCATGTTTCCAATCAAAGTTTGTCGAATTTCCAATTCCATAGCAGTTTGCAAAGTCTGAGGGTCTTCAATCAGGTGTCGAACAATAGCAGAAGCCACTGTATCATATCCAGGGAAAAAGCAAGTCCTTGGAAGACTAAAAACTGCAGCTAAGGCTCCATTTTCAAGAAACTGCAGAGCTAGAACATGAGTTTTTGTCAAGCGAGCACATAACTGTAAAACAGCCTGCATAATAACAGCAGGAACATGCTGCTTTATTAAGTCACAAGCAAGTTGCAGCACCATATGACTCTGTTCGATAGTCAAATAACCTGTAGACTTCCCCAAAATTTTCTCCAATGATGACTCATTTTCTCTTACAGGAACATCTGGAGCCAAACTCCCATCTGTAATTGGGGCAGCAGCTGAAGAATCTGGCAAAGATCCTGTATGAGTCCCCTCCACAACTTCAGAAGATATTCTGGGCTTGGACTGTAGCATGTTATCTAGTACAAGCAGTAAAGAACTAATGCATTTTGGGACAAGAATCTCACTTGTTAAGGCATTGCTAGCTTTAAAATTCATCAGGACATCAATTGTAGCAGGTACAATACCATTCTCTGCAGCAATTTCTCGTACAGTTCCATCCTCAAACACAAGTAATGCTAAAATATGTGATATCATACCCAAAGCACTAGAATCCTTGGAGAAATCCAAAGGACAAAGCTTTAATTGCTGAATAAGATAAAATGCCACCTTTGGACGGTCTTCTCCTTTGTTCCGATTGCAAAGGGTCACCAACAAATCTGTCAATGAGAATGCAATTGTATCAATACTTTGAAACAGCTTCAATGATGCAGCAAGAATATCATCAACAGGAGGTGCCTTCGTTTGTGCTTCATCTGTCAGTAGATCTATTGACTTGTCCACATTGTCAACTTTAGGTCCTTCAGATGAGCTCCCAAGTGAGAGAGCAAGTGCCCGAGCCAACTCATCATCCTCCTGTACAGGATCCTCGGCATGACTGAACAACCACTCCATGGCAAGTTCAACACTATTTGTTTCTACTCGTCTCAGTGCTTCCTCTGCTCTTGCCCTTGAAAACCCCATTTCAACAATAGTTGCAATAGTACCCTCATCAGGTGGCGGTGGCAAAAACCTCTGATTTGTGCTTCCTGCAACACCATTGCGATTCCGTTTGACATCACCAACACCAGAATATATATGTGTCACAGCTGAAATAATAGAAGCAACAAAACCCGTACTACAATTTGGAAACGTAGGATGGTTCCAAACAGGCAATATCACATCCAAAACTTGAGACTGCAACATCTGTACGAAGACTTCCGGATCCCTCGGAACAGGAAAGAGACCAATTGACAAACCAACTGCAACTGGTTGAACTAGTAGCTGAGCCTGGGACGTGGAGGATGCAGGTAAGAGTAAAGAGGAGCTGACAAAGCACTCAAGAACACGACAGTAGCTTTGTAATGTGTCAAGCAGCCATTTACTGTGAGATAATTTACTTCCTTCACTAGCCTTATGATCTGCACCAGGTGTTGGAAAAGGGTATGGTAAAGTCCACAACAATTGACTTGTGGCCTCAAATGTAGTAAGCAGCTCCTTAAAGGTCCCATGTACATAAAAATTATTAACCATTGCTGTGTAACAAGTTCGACGCCTGCAGTCAAACGTAAGTGTTGTCATATCATCCACAATCATTCCAAGATATCTACATTTCACTGACAGTGACATATCAAGTCCAGATGTCGAATGCCCAGAAAAACTGAGAGCCTCAAGAAATATTTTAGCAAGGGCAGTTCCAAGGGTTTTTGAAGCTGAACTCAATGATCCTACATCAGCTCTCCGACGGTTTGGTGAGGTAAATCCCTTAACTAGGGCTGTGAAGAAAGAGCGAAATGTGGAAGCCAACTTGTTCAGAATTTCCAAGACAAGAACATCTGGACTTGTTTTCTTGGCCTCTTGTGATGATGTTTCTGGTAAATTTGCTGGAACTTCAGAATCAATGTTCAAAGCTTCCAGATGTCGAGCACTCCTCCCGCCACGCATATGTTGTGCCAACGCATGCCGACCACGATGATGTAAGCCTTCACCTGAACGGAGCACTGCAAGATATTCACGCTCTGCACCTGAGAGGAATCGAGAACCATTCCGAACAGAAACTGGATTCATGTATCTCACAACCGGAATATTTGCATCATCATCTATTTCTCTTCCAACAACATTGGAAGAAGACGTATCTGCACTATCAGTTTCTTGATCTGCACACCTCGTCTCATCCACTTTGGAATCATTACACAGAGAAATTTGCCAAATCACCTCCCGATATGTCTTTCCAAGATCCTTCAGAACATCAGCATCAGTTGCACCAAATTCAGAGACAACAGATGTAGTTCCCTTCAACAAGAAATTAGAGAGAGACAATATACCCTCAAGACTGGACAGATATTTGAGGACCTTTGTTTGGTTAGCAGATTCAACTGCTAAAAGCTGGGTTCCACCAACTGAAACTAAAATTTCATTTGTAGATCTAAGATGCTCTCTCAAGAACGAGCATACTGCCCGAGCTAAAGAAGCAGAATGCTGTTGTGAGAAGTTCTTAAAGGCAATAGATATACTCTGACCGATTGATGCTGAAAGGGGCATTAGAGGCAAGTTAAATAACTGCAGAACAGCATCAAGTCCCTTCTTCTCAATAAAAATACGGCATGTGTCGGCATTTTGAAGGATTGTCTCAAGAAGTCGAGCAGCATTGCCAACACAATCAGGAAGGAATAACTCTATATTCACCAGTGAAGTATCAGAGGGAAGCTCAGGAGTATGCTCTGAACCATCCATCCTGGTTGCATCCCTATCATCTGATGGAACTGAGGACCTTTCTTCAGAATCTGTTTCCATGGGAACAGGAGTAGAGCATGAAGAAGGTTCTGAGGATGAGCAACATGCATTAACTCCACACCCAATTTTGAATATTGAATTCAAAATTTCAATAACCATATCCACTCCATGACCACGCAGTGAGGAAGCATGGCGCATTAATTCATCAAGTCCAGTAGACAAGGACCCTGGTGTCTCACCAGCAAGGGCACGCAAATATGTCCTAGATGTGAAGATTTTCACAAAGCACCTCAAAGCATTACGATCTTTCACAGCCTGAAGACCATTATTGTTGAGGCACAAGGCATCCAAGCATTGAGGAATGCACATTATGGCTTCTGAAGAGCATAGAACACCATCCATTATAGCATCCAGAAATGCAGCAGGCAGACCAGCTGCATCTAATACAGCAAAACAAGTAGGATCTTTGTGAATCAGATCACTCATGACAGTTGCTGCAAGTGAAAACACCCCGCCACCAAAATCTTTTGCTCTTCTAAAAATTATGCATAAGCATTGTGGCAATAAACTCTCCTCAGATCCATAGAAACGAGATGTATTACCAGGGGCATATGTTCCAAGTGAGATAGCACGTAAGAGAGCTTTCATTAGTAACCGCCGGTGATAGGTAACCAAAGCCACAGAATACATAGGATGTACATTATCCAGCTCAGCGGTAACACCTGAAACTACTTGTAGACTTCTCCCCACCAGATCAGGATCTCCACCTTGTTGTTTCAACCCATTTTCCAAATAAGATACTTCTACTTTCAGTCGGGAGATAGTATCATCTAAACCACCCAACTCTCTTAAAAGTGTGGCAGCAGGGTTGCTAAAATCCATGAAAGTTTCTAGAATATGCACAGCAGTGGCAACCAAATGCAAGTGTTGTGGATCTGTATCCTTAAGGAGAGGCAGAAGAGTAGGGATAAACCCAGCCTCGCGCATGGCTGAACAACCTGATGATGATGAGACTAAAACAGTGACGAGAGACAATAAAGCCTCTGCAAAAACAACAGACCATTTTGATGCGCCACTAATAACAGAATCAATAGCTTTCTGCATAAGGCTAGATAAGATGCCACGATGCCCACCAGATGTGACAGCAGCCAAAACTGTTGGTTGGCGGGATCGATCTTGAGAGAGAGCCACCAATGATAAGAGACATAAAATTCGGATTTTTTCAGGTACCGCATCTTCATAACTCAATAACGAGACTAACTCGTTAACAAACTCTGGCTCTGAGTTAAAGAATGAAACTACATCATCAGCATCACTACTTGCTTGAACAAGAACAATGAAGGCATAAAGTCTAATGCATGTGTACTGCTGTCGAGAAGTTAAAGAGCCAAAAGCTCTTGCAAACCGCAATCTTGTCAGCAGAGAAAATCTTAAACTGGTTGGTACTTTGTACTCTGCAACTAACTTATTCAAAAGCTCTAAATCTGTTTCAACGCAAGCATTGACATCAAGTAAATGAATAATTTGTAGACCTTGGTAAGACTTTTCTTTCACATGGCTCTCGCTCGACTCATCCAGTGCATAAAACTCAAAATGCAAAGTACAGCCTAATTCATAGGCAACGGGATCGCACCCATTTTCAACAGTACATGCAATCAACCCAAGCCCCTCTTCCTTTCCGCCCCAACCTTGAGCAAGAGAAAATAGCTTTGCATTCAGACCACTATCTCGAATGGAATATTTTCCAATAGTTTTCTTCAGAAAAGCTGCCAAAGTCTGCAAGCAAGCCTCTAGAATATCTGCATCAGGGGAAGAAAGGAGGAACGCAAGATGCTGCTGCAACAACACAAAGAACAGAGCTAAATTTACAGGAGCATGGTGGAAAAGAAAGACCTTTTAAAGTGTACAATTTACATCTTCATTAACCTATTGATTAATGTGGTCTAGATATAAAAGAATTAGAAAAGAATCAGAAAAGCGTCCAACACAGATAAAATACTCCTGAAGGATAAAAAAAATTTGTACCTCATAAGAACTATAGAAATGTTTATTCGTGCAATTCTCCAAAATGGTTCTGATAACATGGAGAATTTGAAGAACAGCTGCTCTTGGGAAGGGAGGATCAGATTCCAAAAAGTTATCCTCTACTTGCAAATCTTTTCTTGGTTTAATGTGCTTCTCAAAATATGAATCAAAATGGTTAAAAAGATCAACCCAATGATGAAAATCTCCCTGCACCAAAACCAAATTATGCAAATAAATTAGACCATTCAAGAAAATAATTAAAATTAACATAATATTATATTAAAAAAACCTGGATTCTTATAAGATAAATCCACAAACTAACCTTGTCAAACTCCCAAACAAAACCTTTTAGGGGTTCTTCAATATTCTCAAGTGGCGTAGAAGTAACACTACTGATAAATGATTTGATTTTGGGAGGCTGAATACAAACAACAAAAGAACCCAAAAAAAGCTGTTACAGCATTTGCAAAAATTATAAGTTCTGAGCAAAACACGCAACAAAAATAAAGAGCATACAGAAAACCAACTTATACAGGATATTAGATGACCAAGAAACTCCAATTTTCTCCACATGAACGCAACAGGTAAAAACATAGACCTCAAAAATAAAATTTTATAAACTAATTAATATCTATCATTAGTTTTGGAAATAGTATAGTTCACAAGCATTCAGCTTGTTGACTGGTAAAGGAAAGCAAATTCAAAGCCAGTAGCAAAAAGCATGTTTTCCAACTATCATACTCCCATAAAGTAAATTCCTTGCAGTTTTAAAACCTCCCAATTGATATACACGCCTGCATTCCTCATTAGTAATGACCAATCCAGCCTCTAGAAAAATTGACCCAAAAAGGCAATTTTAGATGCCCTGTTATGTTTCTAACTTATATCGCAACAAAAATATTGGGTAAAAATAAAATAAAGAAGAAAACACCAAAAACCAAGGAAATTGCTATAAAACTAAGTACTAACACATAGAAATAAGCATAAAGGCACTAAAATGTGTGAGATTTGACAAAATTCCAAATTAGTACTTAGTTTCATAGAAGTATCTTATCCGCATAGTGGATCATTCAAGACTTGAAGTACTAATGTAAGAGGAATGGAGAGGAATGTCCACAATGATGACTAGTACTTCCAAATTGACAACTACCATCAAAATCAGAAGACATAAACAAAAACTGTTAGAATCGAAACTATTCTAGGCAGTAAAAACAATCAGATAATAGAGATAACAAAACCATTATGAACAAGCATGATAACTGAAGCATTGAGTTAAATGACAACTACTTAATGCACCATATCACTACTGAAGTATTGCTGGTTCTCAAATTATTCTCTAAAATGATTCCAAGGCCATTGCAATTCCTTTAAAATAAATTCTGGGTTTATACACCACATTACCACAATCATGTAACAAAACAATCCTTAAAGGAAAATAAGATAAACAAAATAAGGCTATGGACAGAAAGCGAAAAATTGTGTCTATCAACTTACAGTGTCAAATGGGTTGACACCAACACAATACGATTTGCTACTAGTGTGAAAAAAAAAAAAACACCAATGCAACACAGTGAATAAACAAATAACACAATAAGGCACACCTAACCCATTTAACATGATAACAATACTCGATCTGTTAACATGAACCAACCTATGAAGTATTAACACAATCTAACATGACAAGAATATGCAATCTGTTAACATGGTCTATCGACAAGACTCAAACTTATTGGCACGACAAGAAAATCAAATAAAAATAATCTACATCAATAATTTTTATACAAACAAACCAAGCATACAAATGACATTCAAAACAAAATAATCATACAAATACACAAAATAATAACTGTTACATTGTCAATATTTTTCACAAATACAAATAAAAATAAAAATAAAGTAAATTTGTGTTGCAACATTTAAAAATATAAAAAAATAAAACATTAAAAGGTACATTAATAATTTTTCTTAATTATTTTGGTTAAGAGGTCAACCCTAAACATGATTCATTTGACACTAATACTATCTATCAAAATTCAAACCCATTTTTATTTTGTGGTTAGTGTATAATTTTGTCACCCCAAAGATTCATCCGGCATCAGCAACTACAACACTCAGCACTCAAATCACTAATTTTATAGTGGTTTAACTAGGAATGTTTCAGCTGTTCAATCAATCATAATCTCAAATAAAGAAAACGACTCAGAAACATAATGACAGGAATCAATTTAACAAAAAGATGCAGAGACAAATAAGTAAAAGAATACAAACTATATACCATCTCAATTATCAGCATGCAACTACGACTGGACAACAATAACATAATATTTCCATCGGAGATAAGGGATGGCAAAAAAAAAAAAAAAACTTCAAAGAAACAAAGTCTGATAAAATTCACAATTAAATAAAACCTAGGACCAAATAATATCATAGGCATAGTACTGATATATACACTAACCACTTCCAAAGACCTCCTCCGCTTGAGCTTCATTATGAATCAAAGAGCATTGCAGGCACAAAAGAAAACGATCACGAATCGATCAATCCTCTACAATAGAAAACCGATCGATGTTCTAACAAAAGAAGGGGAAAAGAGAAGAAATTAGTAACAATTGAAGACTAAAAAATCAAATTTGAACAGTAAAAAGTAGGGTTTTGCATCCACTGTTAATAATAATGGGATCCTCGATATAAAATCATAAAAGAGAGAGGGAAAGCAGAAATTACATAAGAATAAAAAAGATCGATTCCGCCATCGAGAATTAGGGATTCCGTATGAGAACGATTATGTGATATATAGAGAGAGATAAACAGAGGTTTTAGAAAGAGGGACAGGGAATTGCAGAAGAAATCTAACTGAGAAGAAGAAGAAAGCTGAGGAGTGTTTATATTTATATCAGAGACAGTGCCGGAACCAGAGTCGCACATGGCCCAGGGCTAAAATACTTGATTTACATATAAAGGTTCTTTAGGTTTTTATCAGCAGCATTCAAAGAACAACTAAGCCTTGCCTTCATATTCAATTGAGATTACTAACCTGCCTGACCGCCGGAGTTGATTTCCGTTTCCGTCGAAGAAAAGAGCAGGTTGTGGTGGTGGAAGGAGCGGCGCCGGCGGTGGAGGAAATTGGCAATCAGTGGAGTGTCGGAAGAGAAGAGCTCTCTTTCCGATTTCCCTCTCGCGATATCGCAGATAACTCGATGGAAAAATTAGGGATTTGTTTGCGGGGAATAACAGGTGGTGTATTTTGTTGCTGCAATTCCCACTCGATGAAACGACGTCGTTTTCGTGTAGAGAATAGGAAACAAAAATTACAAAACAGACCCTCTAAACTGAGCACGCCTTTGATGAACTAGAATGGATGCCTCTAATTTTTCCAAATTCCCAGTAAATGAACTGAGCACGCTTGTTGATTTCGGTAAATTAGAAAAGGCAAAGCGACAGTGCAGGGGCGGGAGCAACAATGTCACACTTACTTTCCCTCTATGTTTATCTTTCTGTAGATACCCGCAAAACTGCTCCTTCTACTTCTAGGCCACCCAATTTATCCAGGGCCAACGCCAGATTCAATAAATCGATTCCTGGTCCTAGAAAAGGTAAGACATCCCTTCTAGAACGGATAGCTCTTTAATCAATCTGATTTCTGGTATTCTTAACCCTTCCATGTTTTTATGCGGCTTTATCAGAATACACCTTATCCTGATAATGGCTGTCTTGTGACTTTGAATTTGGTTTATTTGATGATATTAGTTTTCTGTTTTCATTGTGATTTTGCAGGTAATTCCACTCCCCACAAAACAAAGAAATTGAATTTGGAGGTCTCACCTCATAGAATTGGTAACACTCTTTAAATGCATGCCATTAAATAAGCTATTTACTGTTTTGATTATGTCTACGTATCATTGCGCCTTTTTATTTATTTTTAATTCATTTATTAAAAGAAATATGGGAAATAACTTTATTCTGAATTATAAGTACTTGAACTTGATCAGTTAAGTTTTTGTGCTTATCTCCACTCTAGATTTCACTTTTTTGTAATGTTTAATTTTTGTTACTGATGAGGTCAGAAAAATTGGCAATCAGGAAAACATTTTTGGACTTGTACGTGCCTTGCTTTCATAGTTTAACTGTTTTTTTTTTTTTTTGTGTGTGTGCGCTTTACAGTCTCTGCAGTGAGGTTGGTGAGAATTGAAATGGGTGGTGCATTTGCTGACCTCTTGAATGAGAAAGGAAAAGGTTCAGGTGATAATGAAATGGGCTATGTTGAAAGAACTCTTGGGTTCCAAACCAAGGAGTTGGATGATCGTGATCTTAGATTGGTAAATCTTTTCTTGTTGTGTCTATTTCTTGTTACTTTCTTTTTTCTTTTTATTGAAGTTAGAAGAAATGTAATTTCTTCTCTTAAGAGATGCAAACAGTGCTGTGTAAATCTAATTGGTGAAAGTTGTACTTGCTTGTTTACATCTTGTGATAAAAGAAATGCATCATTACTTCTATGAAGCTCATCTACTTTTTTCTTCTTCATACCTTGATTTTCTAGGTCACAGACGTTGTTGGAGGCACCATCCGGTGGAGGAGATATCTTGATCATTTAATTTATTCATTGTGCCATGAGGAGAATACCTTTAGGAGGATGGAGCCTCTGCTCTTGCAGGTTTTTTTTTTTTTTTTTTTTGGAGGCGGGGTCATGGAGAATAATTAATTACTCTCTAGCTTTTTTGTCATACATTTGGCATTTATTTGGTGTTTGACGCGCAAGTCAAACAAGTTTGAACTGAATACCTAACCAAAAGGTTAAGTGATAGTAGGTTAAGCAGAGGAAAGAATAAGAGGAAATAATATATAAGACATGTGATAGCCGATGGCAGCAGGAGGCCATGTGCACATAAGAGCAGATGATAATATTTAAGATTTGCTATCTTCTTTATCAAAAAATGGATGGGAACGTGTAATAGCAAACAAGGAGCTTGGTGATGCAAAAATCTTGGTTGGATTGGGGGAACTTTGGACTAAAGATTTTGTTGACTTTTGCATACGAGGTCTAACTGGTGGATCCATGTGCCACGATGACATAAAAATTTGTTGGACTAATAATAGCTCTTTTACTTTATACATGCATGCGATCCGTTTGCTATATTTAGAGTTATTGTCTATTTCTTCTAACGTGTAATTGTTCTTTGTTGAATGAAAATGGAAAGCTCTGCATGCAGAAACTATGCAAGTATTTAATTTGACAAAATTTCTTAGAAAAAGAGAGAGCAATTATTTAGATATTGGGAGCTTAGTTTATCTTGCATTTCCTCTCTTATCTTAGATTCTTCGAATTGGCTTTTACGAGATTGTCAAGCTAGACATGCCACCATATACTGTGGTCGATGAGGTAAATCCAGTATCACTCCCTTTTTGGAATATTTATTCGTTACTTATCTATCTTTAATTTAATTTAATTATTGTTTTTTGTGCATTTGATAATGCCTAAACAAAGCCTTTGCCCTGTCAGACACGTTCGTTACTTTCTAACGATGATTACACTGCATAAACCATACCTATTAGGAGTAGTGTTGTTTCTCATGTACTATGGTAACTGGAGGAAGAATCATATAGGTACTTGTTTTAGGAGTAGTGTTGACATGGACCTTGAATTTGGTCATTCATCGTTAGATCTGCGCTTATTAAATCTAAGTCTTAGGATGCTTTGAATCTCCACCCTAAGATTGTAATAAGCTTAGTTCTAACGGTGAATGAGTGTTCATGTCAACATTACTGCTTGTTTCAGTTTGTGGCAATGCTATGGCAAAAGAAGTTTTGATGGGATCCCTATCTACCAAAATTTTTACTTCCGCTTCTTAGCTATAACGTTCCAGAGTCATGCAGAACAGACACTAACCGTCCTCCTATTACAATTAATTGGACCTTCAAGGTACGAGTAGAGTACTCGGCAACTCAGAATTTTGAGTTTAGTAAGTTCAATTTATGCAAACTTTGAAGTCAGGCTGGTTCTGCACTATGATATGGTTCGCCAATCGCCTGGCGTTTTGGATTTTGCCAGCTTCTGAAAAGGCTGTTGAAAGTCATATCGTGGAGTGAATTATATTTGTATGGTTGTTACATCTTTAACTGCAGAATGCGAGACTTGCATAGGTGGCCCTTAGGCCTGGTGCTAGTAACATGGTGAATGGGATTCTGCGGAAGTTAGTGTCGCTGAAGGTGTGCCATCTTGTTATAAACGATTCAATAAAGGGAAAGGTTCAACATTTATGAATTATTGACCTTTTGTTGTTGCAGGAAACTAACTCCCTTCCTCTCCCTAAGTTGGAAGGTGATGATCGCTCACAAGCACGTGTTCTTGCCACTCTTTATTCTCACCCTGTGGTGAGTTCATGGTGGCTACTTGCTACAGATGGTTGGAATAACATTTAAGTGTTTTAATCAATGTACTGACAAAGCTTATGGGATATTGAAATAGTTGAGCAATTACAAACTGCCCACTTTATTAATAATATTTGCTCAGAGATTAGTTCTTGGCCACAAGGGAAAAACTGAAAATTCAAGGGAAAAATTACAATAACCTAGAACTAAGAAAAGGTTTTGAACTGAGAAATCCTTATACGTCTCTGAGCATTTCTTCTTTGAGCTCAGGCGGATCATTATGTTCTATTTTATAAATCATTATTCATGCATAAGTTCATATTTATAGGGTCTAAGGCTTCACAATCTGGCAAGATGTCAGTCCACATGTCACAAACCCCACCCCCCCCCCCCCCCCCCCCCCCCCCCCCCCCCTTTTTTTTTTTTTGCCTTAGGTAGACTTGATTTGCGAGATACATGAATTGGTTAGTGTGTATCAGTGATAGTAAAACTATCTTTACAGCTTTTTTTAGCTGTCTTCAGACTTCAACAGTTTTGGACTTCTTTAACTGCAGTGGAATAATTAGAAGTAAACACCTGCCATTGGACATGTGAGATAAGTACGTACCACATTCTCACATGTGCAAACACATTTGCATGTGGGCACAGAAGTCATTTGTCTTTCAATTGGCCTAGTTGCAAGGCTTCTCAAGAAAGAAGAAGTGGTGATGTGTCTTGCTGCATTGCACTGCAAATTACTCAGGGATGATCATGTTTTTCTTTTCCTAATTTCAGAATGTCATACAAGCTGGATTACTTAAACAAGGTCTATGTTCAGTTCAGGATGAGAGTGCAGGTTGGTTTTCATTCTTTACTTCTATGGTGCTTGACCAGAATGGAAAAAGAATCTTGATACTTTTGTGTTGCACTATGGTAGTTATGACTATATCTTGAACATGGATGATTTTTTCTGCTTGTTGGAGTTAACCTGTAGCCTTAAACCATATATGATTGTCTTATGAAGGGTAGAAACTCTGGTTCTATTCTATCCATATTCATTTGTTTGTAATTTATGATTTATTTTGCTTGTATTTACTCTTTCCTGAAAAGTTATGATGTTCATTTCAGGGCTGGTAGTTTCTGTTGTGAATCCTCAACCCGGAGAAAGCATTATTGATTGCTGTGCTGATCCTGGGGGGAAAACGCTTTACATGGCATCTCTAATGGATAATCAGGGTATTTTCTAAGACTCACCCCCTCACTTCCACATTTTAACATTCTGGACTCGTTGAGCGTTCTTCTCCATTTCAATAAATCAGGTGCTGGGGGATGAAGTTGCAGTCTGTAAATTACTTGCATTTAGCTTTTTGGTTTTGCATCATCTAGGGCTGTAATCGAGCCTAGCTTTGGCCTGCTCAAGCTCGGCTATAAAATTAACGAGCCCGAGCCGAGCTTTGGCTTGCTCAAGCTTGGCTCAGCTCGAGCTCGAGCCGAGCTTCAAGCTTGTTTCGAGCCCAAAATCCTCTTTGAACTTGATTCATTAAGAAAATTATCTAACCATGAATTGTTTGTGAGTAAATCATTAACTATATTTATGAAGTTTGCTCGCAAATAGCTCTTTAATTGTGTACATAAACTAGCTCACAAAAGCAAAGTTCGTGAATAAATAAACAAGATGCTTACAAATAGTTCGTTAGTTACTCTTTTATTATGTTTGTGAACGAACTCATCTAATAGCAAATGAAATAATATTAAGTTCCGCACTAAGCCCATTTCTTTTTGCCATCGTTATGGATGAACTAACAAGTTCACTTCAAGATGGTATACCATGGTGCATGCTGTTTGCAGATGATATTGTGTTGGTTGATGAGACGAAAGAAGGAGTGGAGATGAAGTTGGAACTATGGAGGCAAACTCTAGAATCTAGAGGCTTTAAGTTGAGTCGAAGTAAGACAGAATATTTGGAGTGTAAGTTTAGCGGCCGTAGGAGTAGGGAGGCAGGGACAATCACCCTAGATGGGAGAGTTGTTCAGGCCTCGGATTGCTTCCGGTATTTAGGATCTATTATCCAAACGGATGGAGAAGTAGATGGAGATGTTGCCCATAGGATTAAAGCTGGTTGGTCGAAGTGGAAGAGTGCTACGGGTTTCCTTTGTGATCCCGGCATGCCTAATAGATTGAAGGGAAAATTCTACCGGACGGCAATTAGACCAGCATTGTTATATGGTACGGAGTGTTGGGCAGTGAAACACTGCCACATCCATAAGATGTCGGTGGCGGAGATGCGTATGTTGAGATGGATGTGTGGTCACACGAGAAAGGACCGGGTGCGTAATGAAATAATTAGGACAAAAGTAGGGGTTACATCTATTGAGAATAAAATGAGAGAAAACCGACTAAGGTGGTTTGGCCATGTGAGACGTAGAGCGCTTGATGCGCCGGTTAGGAGAACCGAAGAGTGGCAAAGGGATGTAGTGGTGAGGGGTAGGGGAAGACCTAAGCAAACTTGGAGGAGGGTGATCGAGAGTGATATGAGTTTATTGGGAATTGAGGAAAATATGGTAGTGGATAGGACGGAGTGGAGGGAGCGAATCTGTGTCGCTGACACGACTTGATTTTCACGGTTTTATATGATGGTTCATGTTAGCCGACCCCGAATCATTTCGGGACTAAGGCTTTGTTGTTGTTGTATTTGTGTAATTTTCAAGCCGAGCTTTGGCCTATTCAAGCTCGGCTCGTTTACGAATCGAGCCAATAAATCGTGCTCACGAGCGGCTCGTTCACAAATCGAGCCGAGCTTTTATCGAGACGACCACCGAGCCGCTCGGCTCATTTACAGCCCTAGCATCATCTTGTTCAGTTTTCGATTGTTAGCGTTTTTTTATCCTTTTTTTATCCTTTTGTTACTCTATTTTGTTATATTCATTGATATCAATGCTTTTCTGTTCATTATGGTAGTGTACCCATGAAGGACCTGACCCCTCCCTAGATCTTGCTCATAGTAGGAGCCTCATGCACTGGGTTTTCCCTCTTTCTAGGGTAGTGTGAGTTTACAGATGCATGCAAGTATTCAAAGGGGCTGTTGCATGCACAATTAAATGGCAAAATATGATGTTTAGAATTTAAGTGCTAAGAGCTTCCTACAACACCAATTACACCAATTTTTATACTTGATAACAATGACTTTTAAAGAGTTTTCCCATCTCGTTTAAATTTCCCTAAGGACAATATATTCTTTATTCATAAATGTCCAAGCCCTCACTCTGTCTCCGTTTGCTGGCCAAGATCAATTCTGGCATGTTGAAAATTCTTTTGACTGAAGCTTTTTATAATAGAAAGAAGTCTCCTTATCGAAGTTATTGTTATGTACTTGTATTTATTTATTAGTTTCATTTTCTTTAAAGTTGACTGATGCCTTATGGAATAGTGATGCCATTTTGGGTGTAGGCATGGTATATGCAATCGACATAAACAAAGGCCGGTTGAGAATCCTTCAAGAGACTGCAAAGGTGCACCAAGTTGATGGTATCATCACCACTGTCCTTCAGATCTTCGTGCCTTCACTGTAGGTTGTCACCACTCTACTAATAGCTGATATTTTGTAAAAAATGATGAGGTAATTATTCTTTTTCTTTTTGCAAAATTTCTTAGGAAAATTGTTCGACGACATCTGATAAAGTTCTGCTGGATGCTCCTTGCTCTGGGCTTGGTGTTCTCTCCAAGGTAATTCTGTAAAGGAATTCATTGATTAAAGTGATCAATCTCCTCAAGAATTCCATAATACTGAAGATTTAAAATTATTTGGCTGTTTGGATTAGCTGATATTGTCTCTTCGTATTCCTCCCAATTGAGAGTGAAAGAACTAATGATTATGGTTGTTCCCTTTTCAAGAGGGCGGACTTGCGATGGAATAGAAGGTTGGAGGATATGGAACAACTAAAAAATTTGCAGGATGAGCTCCTTATTGCAGCTTCGAAGTGAGATATAAAATTGATCCTCTTTCTTTTATCTCGAAAACAACATGCACACATGTTCTTTTATAGACCAATAAAGCTCGACTTCTGCTTCTGGGAATATATTATCTAATATTTTTAAAGTTCTCAACTTGATACAATATGAAATTCAGTTTCTACCAGGATGATTTTTTTGCACATTACTTTCAATTTGTGTTTGCCCAATGAGTTTATCCTTCATGCAGATTGGTAAAGCCTGGTGGAGTTTTAGTATACAGTACATGTTCCATAGACCCTGAAGAGAATGAAGAAAGGGTGGACGCATTTCTTCTCAGACATCCTGTAAGAAATACTGCATTTCTTCTGATACATATTCTTAACGAGTTCCTTTAAGTTATTCCTTAAGTACTCTGACATTAACTCATCTGTGGCTAATTTTGTTTCCCTTTTTGTAAAGCTACTATTGTCAACCAAATAGCATTTCCCATACTATCAGGGTTAATTCTTATGTACTTATTGGCAGGAATTTCAAATAGATCCTGTTCACAGATACGTGCCACCTGATTTTGTGACTGAACGCGGGTTCTATTCCTCAAACCCAATCAAACATTCAATTGATGGGGCGTTTGCTGCCCGTCTAGTTAGGACCTAATGAAGAGATACTATCCTATCGAAAGCTGCTCTATGATTTCTTGGAGATCACTAATTCTTGCTAAATGCATTGGTGGAAATACAGAGATTGGGTAGGTGATTTGAACAAATTTGTTTCTCTATTCATATTTGTAGTTCCTCATAGGTAGCTTGTCAAGAGTCTTATAAGAGATGCTGACCTATAAATGTCTGGATTGAGTTTGTTACAGGTAGTTGGAGTTTGTGGGGGGAATTCATTGAGGCTTTTGGTTAGATGATTAAGCTTGTGTCCTTTAACCAGCAATCCAACATGACTTGATGTTTGACAACGCCGGAGGAACACGGATCAAATTTATATGCTTAACAAGAGTTCCAAGCAATGCGAAAATAGATGAAAGGCATCCATCTGTGTTTCCTGATTAAAATCAGGAAAGCAACTTTGCTGTGCCGCTGCTATTAGTCCGGAGTTGGAAACTGAAAGGCAAAAAGACACATAAATCACAAATAAGGAAAGAGAAACATAAAAGAGAGAGAAATTGACTCGAAGAGGAGATAACACCTGAATCATTACTAACAGAATTAATTGTATAATTGAAGTTGAAATCAGCCTCCTCTGACACCTTAATTTGCTACCTGGCTATATATTGGCACTATCCTCTCTTCTGCTTCAAGGACTTCAACTTATACATGGCAACTATTAGCTGCTCTCGGATGCTTCCAACCTGATGCTTAGATATCACTCCCCTACTATGAGCAAGACTACCCTGTAAATCCTTCCAGCGCGTTGGCCTCACGCGCCACCTGCGACTTCCTGCTCCGTCTTCACACCCCGGCGCGTGGAGGCGCGTGGCTGCTCCTCTTCAGCTCCATCTTACCTTTCCGGCCAACTTGTGTCATTGTCACCGTAAGAAACGTTCCCCTCTGCCTTTCTCTAAATGTTCCTGTTTGCATTATTGGTCTTAGAGCATCACTAAGAGATTCTTAGTACACTCTCTGAAAATAATATAAATAATTGACTCTTAGTGATTTAAGAGTAGATCTGTTTATGGGTCCGGGTACCCGCCTGACCCGTCAAGCCCGTGTCCCTTGGGCCAAGCTTGGACAGTGAAATTTATTCTTAGGCCCAGCCTGGCCCAAGCCCGATAAAGCCCGTCTATCTTTTGGGCGGGCTTTGGACATATGAAAATATCACGGGTCAGCCCGCTTTATTAATATTAATTAGAAAATTTATATATTTATAATTAAATATTTATTACAAGTATAAATTTGATTTTTTTATAATTAAAAATTATGTATATTTTTTTAGGTGGGTTTATATAGGTTGGGTTTGAGATTTGATTTTTAAGCCTGAGCCCAGTCCGGCCTGAGCCTGCCTAAATTAATACTGGGCTGGGCTTGGGACGAGCATTTTTACCTAAAAACATGTCAGGTCCGACCCGAACCCGGCCCAGCCCGACCTATGGACAAGTCTATTTAAGAGTCACTAAGACATATCATCTCCAATAATACTCTTTATATTCACTATTTATTTATTATTTTATTATTAAAATTATTAATTGTTATATTTACCAATAGTGAGAGGAAAGAGAGTTCTCAATAATAAATTATTAATAAAAAATAAATTAAGAGACACTAGGAGGTGGAGAGAGACTCTCTATTAATAGAGAGGATGTGAGAGACTTTTAGTAATTTGAGGAGCCATTAAGAAGTTGTTGGAGTTGATTTTTCATTCTCCCTCCTCAAATTTTAACTTAAGAACTAAGTTAAAAGGTTGTTGGAGATGCTCTTACCAGTTTTATTCTCTTTTTTTTTTAATTTTAAGTGTTATCTTCTAAAGGCAAAAAAAAAAGTCTGATTTTACTTTTTTTAATTTGAAAAAAAAAAGAGAGCAATTACTTTGTAATTAGTTTAAGTGAATTACTAAACCAAGCCATCATTTCCCACCTCTAGCCCCGTGAATAGACCGAAATAGCCTTCGGCCAAATTTTCAAAAATTCCAAAACCTCTCAAACACCCTAAACTCTATTCGATCAAATCCGGACTAATTTCTCAACCAAACCATGGATCGTGACATGGACGGTAAAGGGAAAGCAAAAATGGTACGATTTACGGTTTTATTTTGTTGATTTGTGCTTCGTTTTTTAATCTGTGAGGAATTTGTTGAAATTTGCAAAATCGTCCTCGGACGTATGGACATCACGTCAGGATCATAGGTCGGGCGTATGAACATCACGCCGCACCTATGGTGTGGGCGTGATAGCCTCATGCCTGCACCTATGGTGGGACGTGATGTTCATACGCCCCACCATAGGTGCGGGCATGAGGGGTGCGAACGTGATGTTCATACGCCCGAGGCTATTTGGGGGCTTTTATTTTTTAAATAAATATAATTAAATTTAATTGTTTGTTATTTGTTTATATTAATTTGATTATAATTTATATGTTATAATTGTTATTTTAATAATTATTAATTTAATTTGTATGTATGTAAATTTTATTTTGTTTAATTATAGTTCAATTTAGTTGCTGTAAATTTTATTTTGTTCAATTTAATTTTAGTAAAATGTTTATGTTGTAAATTATATTCTTTTCTAGTTTAATTGTTGTAAATTGTATAGGTAAATTTAGTTGTTGTAAATCATATTTATTTTTAATTTAATTTTGTTTAAATTTGTATGTGTAGACGGAGCGGTCTACTATCGCGGGAAAATCTATCCCGTCATTAGCTCGTCGTCTAGATATAGATGAGGAGGATACACCACGCCATACGAGCGCCTTTATTTATTGTCTTTGACTCGATATTATGCCAAATACTCAAGTAATTCCAACGACATTTTTGTGTTCCTTCAAGACCCAAATCAACACTTCCTCATGCATTCCTTTTGGCATGATCACTGGAATGGTTTCATTATCACATAGATACACAACCTTAAATTTACCAATTACACCCTTGGGTTCTATCTTCGGATTACCTTTCTCACACAAAACCTCTTTTAGCTCCACTTGCAATGTTTCTTCATAAATGTTGCTGTCAAAATTTTTATGTATGGGATTAGCAACATCATTAACCAAATTAGAAGCTACATCACATGGAAATTTCATAGCTTTATATATATTAAATTTAATCGCTTTGTCGTTGAACTCCATAGTGAGTGTACCTTCATGCATATTGATTATAGCTTTAGATGTTTTCAGGAATGGTCTCCCTAAAACAATTGGTGAAGACTTAGAAAAATCATCATCATCCATATCTAAAACATAAAAGTTCGCAGGAAAAACCAAACCATTAACTTGCACAAGTACATCTTCTAGCAGCCCATCAGGATAAGCATTAGTTCTATCGGCCAATTGAATTATTACGCCCGTTTCTTTTAGATGTCCAACATTTAAAGATGCATAAATGGAACGTGGCATGACATTAATGGAGGCAGCTAGATCTAGCATTGCTCTTTCAATCTTTCTATGTCCTATCTTACAAGGGATAAAGAACATACTTAGGTCTTTGCACTTAGGTGGGAGTTTCTTTTGTATAACTGTAGAAACATTATCTCCCACACTAATCTTTTCATCACCTCTCAATTTCCTCTTATTAGTACATAATTCTTTAAGAAATTTACCATAACGACGAACTTGTTTAATTGCATCTGGAATCGACACGATATTAAAGAAAGAGTAAAGGAGAGAGTAATTTTGACGAGATGATTTTGGAAGAATTCCTAGCCTCCAAATTAGTGTTGACTGAAATATGCAAGGGGAGGGGTCTATTTATTGACTTCTCAAATTCAAACCCTAGTTGTATTATTTAATTAATCAAATAGAATCCAATTCAGAATAGGATTACTAATTAGATAATTAAATAAATACTTATTATTATCTTAATAATACAACAACAACAAAGCCTTAGTCCCGAAATGATTCGGGATCGGTTAACACGAACCATCATATAAAACCGTGAAATCAAGTCGTGTCAGCAACACAAATTCTCTCCATCCACTCTGTCCTATCCACAACCATATTTTTCTCAATCCCCAATAAACTCATATCACTTTCGATTACCCTACTCATATCTTAATAATATCATACTATAATTAGATAATAATTCTAATTCAATTAGATATTAATTTATGTTAGGGATAATTAGTTAGAGTTATAATCATATTGAAACTTCTAATTAATATTATAACATAATCATATAATTTAATTTACAATTATAATCTAATTATAATTTTTAATCAAATTATCGTATCCCTAATAATACTACAAATTTCGGCCCATATAGGTAGTTCCTCTAAATTACAATTTCGTCCTCCGGTTCCAAATCTCATGTGTGACTCATTAGGTTCTTATTGCTACTAGCCGTATATATTTATTGGAATTAATTCATCCTGATTAATTTCAACTTATATATAATGGAATAACTTCGCAAGCACTTACTAGCAGAACCTTAGACATTCCCCTAGTGCAATAAGAAGTCAGGTTGAATACTGACGTTTACCTTTTCATATTAGGTCCAGTATAATTCGATCCTTCATCAATTATATCCTTCAGACAATTCTTTAACTATGGAATGTGTCATGTTACGTATAACGAAAAGTCTATTATACTTGTCTAGGTGGAATTAACTTTGAAAAGATAAGTTAAGTGAAATCTCCATTTCTACTCTTAACTCTATCACCTTGCAAGGATTTCAGTCAATTCACCACAAGCGGCCCTTTGAATATATCTCTTACTTATTAGGAGTGACGAATGCTCAATCTATCATTAACTATCCTGCAATTACTTTATGTGATATTCAACCCTGCTCTCACACACCCCAAGGCCTCCCCTGTAGTGGATCGTTCTCGTACAGAATCAAAGCATCACACTCCATATCCAAAATCACTAATTAATGGTTGTTTGAGACTGAGAATTACTTATACCTACTAACACCAATAAGATTAACAGTTGACACTTAGACAAATCTATCCATACTGTTATCTCAAGTCGGGTCCCAATCCTAATGAACTTCACCGGATCTATGTAACTATCTAGATATCTTCATATCTAAAGCTTGTGAGATCAGTTCTGTCTCGATAGAAAACACTGTTACATGCAAGTCTCAATAGTAATATACCAACCCCTTTAACATATTACTTGACTTGGATTGATTTTAAGTTTATTAACTTATTATAAAGTATAGTCTCACTTCATGCTTGTATGAACACTTTATAACTACTTCAAATTAAACTTGCGATTACTTTTACTTACAAAAGATTAATGCCTTTTATATATAGTTTTAATCACACTATATCTTATTAAAACAAATGATTCACATAAACAATTTATTCATTAATATTTATATCCTAAAACAATTGTCTATATGACATAAAACTCTAACAGGAATGCCCTCCTCTTTCTCTAGCTCTTTTTCCACAACTTGCTTTGAGACTAAGTTATCATGTGATTGCACTTTTTTGTCACTCCTCAATGTGATAGCACTAACATTCTTCCTAAGATTCACCTCGGGTTGGGATGGAAGATGTCCATAAGCTTGGATTCCAACTTGCTTATTGAAGTCGCCATTTGGCTCATCTGGTTCTCTAAATTCTGGATGATTTTCCAAGTATCTTATTGGAACGTCAAAGTGTTCTGCTAAAATTGTTGCACATTAGTAGCCATCATACTTTGCTTAGGAGGAGCTTGTTGTATAGGAGCTTGTGGTATAGGGTAGAAACCTTGTGGTTGGAAATTGTTGTTCTTTGGACTATAACGGAAGTTTGGGTGATCTTTCCACCTGGTATTATAAGTAGTGAATATGGGTCATATCTCTTTTGATTTTGCTGATTTTGAAAATTCCTCATAGCATTGACTTGTTCTTCCTCTCGGAGGGTGTGACAAGCATCAGTTGGATGGTTTGGACTCGAACAAATTCCACAAGTTTTTACTTGTTGAGTGTTTCTCTATAATGTTTTCTGCACAAGTGAAGTAAGAATATCAAGTCGTTTTTCAAATGAAGAGTTACTTACCTCATTCACTTCAATTCCAGACATATCTTGGCGAGAGCCAAACTGTTGAGCATTAGCAGCAACTCTTGTAATTAGATTCCTTGCTTCAGTGAGAGTTTTGTCCACTAAGGCTCCACCACTAGCAGCATCTATCAGATTCCTGTAAGATAAGATTAGACCTTTATAAAAATATTGAATTAAAAGTTTGTCACTTATCTGATGGTTGGGACAACTGGTGCACAATTGATTGAACCCTTCTCAATACTCGTGAAGATTTTCTCCAGTGATTTGGTGAATTCTAGATATATCCTTTAGGATTGAAGTAACCCTTGAAGCTGGAAAAAAAATTCTCATTCGAAGAAGAAGGTAAAGAGTGACATTTACGTTTAAAAAAATATCACCTAAACAATAATAAAAAAAGACATTAAAATACACGAATCTGTCATCTGAAAATAAATCCATTGACATTATTGATTAAGACCTATGTCATTTAGTGGTGAAGCTCTTATAGCCAATTGGTTAAGAGCTTACCTATGACTAGGGAGGTCATGGGTTCGAATCACATCCGGGTCTGGTGGAATTTTAAATTCTTCTTTAATGTAAGCGCATTGTACGCAATTTTTTTTTTTAAAAAAAAAAAGACATATGACATTTGAAACAAGCTACAAAAACAGAAATTATTATAAAAATTGATATCGCGAATACCAATATGTCAATTTCTCATATATCTACTTGACATTTTCAATTATTAGTATGTCATGTGATGACATTAAAGGTGACAGTAGTAATAGATAAGCTACATCGTAACAAGAGTAATATGACAGTACGCAAATAGGCTAATGTCATGTGTCGTGCCTTCACATGACAGAACGTAACCGGCGTCTGAAGGTGCATCAGACGGAAGCGAGCCTCGTGACAGATTTATATCTTGCGGGATGACAATTTTTAACCATCGTCTGAGAGGCTATTTGGCTTAGTGAAATGATTTTGCTCTGGGTTCGGCTGGTTTGAGTTTGAAAACTTAACTTCCCTCCAAAAGTTAAGAGTTTCATGTGGAAAGCTTGCACCAACTATCTCCCCAACTGTGAGAAACTTTTCCTCAAAGGAGTTCACATAGAAAATAGGTGTGTTTCGTGTGACCAATTAGGAGAGCATAAACATGCATATTTTTATGGACTGTAAGTTTGTAGAGGATTGTTGGAGTTCAATCTGCTTTGATATCACTAATATTCAAGTCTATGATTTCTCTAATTAGGTCTCAATGATGCTATGTTGGTTCTTGTTGCAATTGATGAAGGAGCAGTTCTGCATGGTTCTATGGGAAACTTGGAATCAACGTAATAACTAGCTTTAGAATGGCAAGATGATTTCAGCGTCCCGATTTGTCTCAAATGTGTTTGCTTTTCTTGTTGAGTTTCAGTCGGTTAACTTGCAATGGGGATGTCAAAAGGGGGAGGGGTAGCTGGTTTAATGGCTATAAGATGGAGGTTTCCGGCAACATGAGGTTTGCATGTCAGTATTGATGCTGCAGATAATGATAGAGAAATTAAATGATACGAGAAGAGTCAACAAATTTTGGACTCATAATTATAGGAATTGTTGGTCAAAGTTATTTATGAAGACGCTTTGAGTTACGAATTGTTGGACTCACTTTTTTTCCAACATTCTATAATTTTAAAAATTCTAGCATTCTAATTTAATAAAACTTCAAATTTAACAATGTAAAACTTATTTTATTAAAAAATGAATAAAAAATATTTTTTCAGTAAAATTATAGCCTTATAAACTTTATGAATATGCTATTGTTATATTAATTCGAAAATAAGCTGCATCGTAACAAGAGTAATATGACAGTACACATTCGTGCCTTCACATGATAGAATTTAACAATCGTCTGAAGGTACATCAGACGGCAGCGAGCCCCGTGATAAAATTATATCTTGCGGGATGACGATTTTTAACCTTCATCTAAGAGGCTATTTGGTGTAGTGAAATGATTTTGCTCTGGGTTCGGTTGGTTTGAGTTTGAAAACTTAACTTCCCTCCAAAAGTTAAGAGTTTCATGTGGAAAGCTTGCACCAACTATCTCCCCAACTGTGAGAAACTTTTCCTCAAACTTTTCCTCAATTGATTGTATGAATCCTCTAAAACATATGCCCGTCGTACACTTATCCGCAGAGGACCAGAGAGGTGTTGCTCATGCTGTTGCCTTATTCTTGAGCGGAAATATGCTCTCTTGTTGTCAAACTCAATCAGTCTCGGAGCTTTCAGCATCATAGAAAGTGATGTCTCCAACAAGCCAGGATTCTGCCTTATGAAAGTATTCAATAGCCGACGGTGCTTCTCTGCGAACTTGGAAAAAGTGGTAGCACCATCCAACTTCCTGTGAAAATCTGCAGTTCCTGTTGTGGTTGAGGAAGCAGAACCACCAACTGACTCTTTGACTTCTCTAGCAGTTACATCAATTTGATCTTGCTGCATCATGGAATAGTTTGCTTGTAGCTTTTCACATAAAACAAAGAACGCTTCAATAAAAGGAAGCAATCTCTGGGTCCCAGGGGGAAGAGGAGAAGAAGATGTTCCCTGCACAGGCTCCCCAAAATTCATATTTGGCATAGTTGGACTAAAGGATCCCTGACCCAGCTGTGTCTCAGTAACACTGATGCATTCACTCAATTCTCGCCACAATGGGTCAAGTGCAACATTTAAGTTCCACATGGTGATTTGCTCCTCTTGTTCTTCATCACCTTCCAGCACCCCATTCTCATCAACACGGGAAGAGGTGAGTGAGCTGAGTGCCTGTAGCACACGAAGAATAGCAGCACCCGCCATGGATCCAGCACTGAGACCCAACATGTGTGTATTCCTCAGGGTGACAAGTTCACTGACAGCTGAATTGCTTAAACTATGAGCTAATACTGAAAGTTCAGATGTAAAGAACTTCCGATGTGATGTTGCCACTGAAGCCAACTTCTTCAGCACTTCTCCAGCTAGCATATAAACTTTATCAGACTGCCTGAATCAGTTAAAATAAAATATTAGTTCTCACTGTCGGCTACATTGCATTGTAACAACAAAAAGAGAATTGGAGAAAACAGGGCAGGAAAAGAGAAGATACAGAAGCATACGACTGGTGCATTTCTCATCATCACAAGTTATAAAAGAAAAACAACACGGAATATTCAGATATAAGAAGCAGTCTGAACAGTACCCTTCACGACCAAGAAGGCTGCACAGATTGCGCAAATCAGGTAGTGGCAGCTGCAGGAAAATACTGCAAGTATCGATTACCCTCTTCCCATCTGAAGTAGACAACTCAGCTTTAGACTTATCTTCTTGACTAATCTCTGTTTCCAGTGGGGGATCTTTCTGAATATCACCTGAAGCTTCATCGACAGTTTGCTTTTCAGAATTTGCAGTTACCTGTCCAGATAAGGTCCGAGACTCTACTTTTTGAGCAGCTGTGCAAATTACCACTTGGAGCAGTCCCATAACCTGGACCGTGAAAAGAAAATAAATTACCAAGGAAAATACTGCGGTCATATGAAAAAGCTACAAAAGATTGCTAAAGCAATGATGTGAACATAAATTGGAACATTTTAATAATCTCAATTGCATACTTAGTAACATAAAAAAAGAAAATTTCAGAAAATTTTCCGTTTTCATTAATTTATTAATTTTACTAATAAAAAATCATATATGGAAAAAGTAAATAGGAATTAATACTAGTAATAAATAAATCATTAATTAATATTAGCAAGTAAGTACTAATGGAAAAAAAAGTAAATAATATTAAATATTTAATAATAAATATTAATGAGTTTAAAATTCAATACAATTTAAAATAAGTAGGTAAAGTTTAAAACAAAATTCAAGGAAATTTATTTTTATAAAACAGTCAAACAGAGATTTTGCTTTACCTGTTCAAGGTGCGCTGTGCTTCGTAAAAATAGTGGTCGATTCAAGAGCTTCAAGAACAGTATCAGAGGAACATCATCTGCATTTACGAAAGGTTTTGACGGAACATCTCCATCCTCAATTTTCTCTTTACCCTTATCTATCTTAGTCTCTATATGCCTATAACTTAACTGCTCCGGAACAATTGACGGATCCAAGTAGAACAACATATTTCCAATATATGAATGATTAGTAGCCAAATATGTCAAAATTTCAAGAACTCGATGCAAAACCAATGGTGGAAGACCTGTAGGGTAGAAAAAACCTGGATAAGTTGATCTAATACATCAAGTCACAGATTACAAAAGATTTCTAAAGGACCAAAGAAAATACCATCCAACAACTGTGATCGACCATAAACGACATTCGATGGACAGCCATAAAGCCTTTGGGAGTTAATTGTTGCCAATCCACTAACTCACCCTTCAGCCTCAGGTTTAATCATATCAAGCAAGAGACGAACTAAAGTTGCTCTCGTAGTGCTATGTGCACAAAGATTTAACAGAAGTCTTTGCAGAAGGCCTTTTCCAAGGGGCTATGCAAACCAAAAAGAAAAAACATTAATGTAGGCACTTATAATTTTTGAGAGACATGACATTGCAAAACAAATAAATTGCTCTAGCTAAAGCTTATAACAATCTTCCCATTTAATTTTAATAAAAATATTTAATATAATTCAACCTATTGTTTGATAAAAAAATATAATACAATTCATGTATTTAATATAAAATTCAATAGAATTTTAAATTCGTCTTTTCATAGTTATCACCCCACTAAAGAAGTATCTTGTAATAGGTCTTGTTCCCGGTCGGGACACTAAACATGAAGTAAGAATTCTACACATTAAACATCAACTTAAGAATTAAATTCTTCATTAGTATTAAACATCTACTAAGAATAATGAACGTCAGTTACTTGTGCCAGACGTAGAAGGTGGATCAAAGCTTTCAAAGCATTGGCATCTAGAAGTGGCGTGCCTTCAATTTCTTTCACTTTCATGCTATTTGTAATGGAAGATGCTGCTCTCCGCCCAATGGTTACTCCAACGCCCCTATCCATCACTGTTTGCCTGTCAAACCCCAAACCATTTCGACGACTAGACAGCCTGTGGCTGCCTCCAAACAGGCTACGAGCCTGATAATGGCTCATTGCTCGATCTCTTAGCATTTGCGCTTCAGCTAGCAGTGGAGACGGTAATGCCGATAAAACTGCTTCAGAAGAAGTCAAAAGCACATGGATAAAAAGAAAAACATGAAAAGGGTTATCACTGGTCAGTAAGAGAAGAATCACAAAGATGAAAAGACGAACCTCTTCGTGCAACTCAGCAGGGAAAGTAGCAATTATGGAAGCATTATCCATGTCAACAGGTTGTCCTTCAGCCTGCTGGGCAATCCTCTGGGCTCTCTGTTGTGCTAGAACTTCAGCTTGGATATCTGGGGGAAGGGCAGCCAAAAACTCAGGATCAATATCATCAACAGCAGGTGGAGTATAAGTTGGAGGTTGAACAGATTGGGCTTGCTGGGAAGCTAGAACTTCTACCCGTAAGTCTTCTGGCAAAGCCTCTAAGAATGTTGGATCGATTGCATTTGCACCCGAAGCCTCGTTATTTGCACTAGCTTGGTCAGCCTGACTAGCTTCCTCAGAAATCAGAGTCTCATGCCGAGACAGTGGTGCATCCAAAACATGCTCTGTAGCAGGAAGACGCTGCTCAGCTTGGTCGCCTTCAGCATCTATACTATCCATATCAACATATACATTTGTATGATCCAAATTACGAATCACCAAACCAGAATCCCTTATTTGCCCATAAGCATCATAAGCTACAGTATGAACAGGCACATCATGGAGACTTGCAGGCACTTCAGAAACCCCTTCACATTGCAAAGGAGGATGGCAACCTGTGGATGAGTTGACAAGCTCGGGCATTATCTCTACTTGATCACCAGCATTGTCATTGCCCTCCCTAGTTTCCATATTATCCTGACCATTTGGTGTACTATTCAGAGAAATTGTTTGAACTAACATTGGCACCTGCACATGTAGGCATTCACCTGCATCTTCAACCGAAGATGGGGGATTTATTTGCTCTTGGCAAGAAATAGTTTCAACAGCAGGAGCCAGTTCATGTATCACTTCATTACCATTTTCTTGTTGTTGAACTTCCGTTTGCTGACTGCTAGTGTTATCACCTTCAACCAATACTTGCCCATCATTGGATGGAGGATCATTTGATGGTTGACTATCCTGCAATACTGGATGCTGGGACTGCCTTTCAATAGGATCACTTGTAGGAGCAAGACTACGCAACTGAGATACAAACTGCCCTTCTACAGATTGTGCAATCACAGTAGCCTGGGAACTTGCTTGGGGAAGACCATCATCAGTCCACCGACCATCAATTGGACCTCGTCTACCCTGTATATGCAATGAATCCATTCCTGCAGAATAATCAGTCAAAGGTGGGGGTGCTGCACTACCCAAACGATCAGCAAAAAGACTACTTGGCACATGATCATATGGAATAACAGGAGCATCAAACATGTAAAAGTGAGCCACATCAAAGCTACCAGATGATAGAGCTTCCAAATCCCTAAATGAATGTCCACCTGATGACCACATAGAAACCAGATCCCCAGACTGTGATGGCCTTAAGAGAAGAGGATGTTGAAATCCATTTACTTCTCTAACCGATCGCTCAGAGGAAGACCTACCACTCTGACGCCGACGCTCAAAACCCAAAGGCCTGCGAAGACCAAAAAGGTCATCCACATTCACGCCTTCAAAAGGCTCAACTGCAACATCAATTAGACTGCTAGCAGCACCAGGTTGGCCTAGGACCTGCAAATGATCTAGCCCATCCAGAGCTTCCCTCCACCTTACTTCTATCACGCGATGCTCATGAAAATCATCATCTTCATCAATCATGTCATCACCCAGACCAGCATCATCATGGTCTTCGACATCAGTATCTGCAAGAGACATCATGCCAGCACCATCTTCAGCAATATCCTCATCCTCGTCCTCTCCATCATCATCATCCTCATCTTCCTCACCCTAATCTCCCATATCATCATCCTCATCACCCATATCATCATCTGCCCTATTCTCCACCCGAAAAGTCATACCAATTTGATCAGTGTTGTGTAACACACCACCTTCTTCCATCTCTTCACACAAGAAATCCAACCCAATCTCCATAGGTGGGTTGTTCACCATTGTTTCTTCCACTTCTATCCTCATTTCTTGCTGAACAGACTGATTATGGTGTGCATCTTGATTACCCTCATTTTGAGAAGGAACTTGGCATTGCAGTTCTTCAGTCTGCACCGCATTAGGCACATCAGCAGAGTTGTTAACATTTTGATTTTGCTCTACTGTTCCAGCAGCTGATGTAGTTGTATGATCATCATGCCTCCCATTTGATTCAATACTTCTCTTCTTGTTCAGACCCTCAGATTTGAGGACTTGCTCACTTGCATTAGCAGCTCTAGTAAGACTTTCCAAAGCCTTTAGCAAAAGATTAACGATCTTGGGAGCATCAGGATGATCCAAATCAATAACTTGAAGAATACCTGTTAGACACTATACCATTCCACCATCTATCATGCTTTTTGCTATATCTGGTGAACATCCAGAACCAGGCAAGTTGTCAGATGATGTATTTTTTGATAAAATAGAATACACCAAATCAGCAAATGCAAAAACCTTTTTTTCAGGCAATAAAAGGCTTTTACTAGAATTGCTTGCAAAGTTTGAGAAAGACGACATTGCTTTCACAAGTTCATTAATCACTCGCCTCCGTCCTTCTCCAGATCGGCCACACAAAACTACCAGAAACCATGAAGCCTTTTCAGACAATTTGTCTCTCCATTCATCAGGCCCTGCAGATTTGTCAGTCGATATTGGAAGTAACCAATGTAAGACATGATGAATTATCCCACCACGTCCGGAACCATCTGGTTGATTAGATCCTCGGAGTTGGCATAGTTCTGAATCCCGCCTCAATATCACTCCCACTGCATGTACATACATAAGTAGGATATCACTGAATAGCTTGAGAACAAAAGACACATTTGCTAGAGCAACGGGTTTTTCAGAATCAGAGCACAATTTTCTTGCCTCATCAACCTTGGATTTTCCTTTCACTTTGGTTGCAGGTTCATCCACCTCCATAGAAGTTGAATTACTAGCACAACCTTCCTCACTTCTTGGAGGAGGGTATTTCAAAACTATGTCAAGGAGCTGATCAATTACTTGAGTGAGATTGACAGGAATCTTTTTATGGCCTTTGACACATTTACCCGAACCATCATGTACCTTGTTCTCAGAAATCCGAACAGAATCTTCCACGCCATGTGCTTTTGATTTTTCCTTCTCCTTTTCCTTTGACAACACCACAAGAGTCCTCCCTCCTGATGATTCCAACTGACAAGCTGCAGCTGCAGCTTTCATAAATACCACAGGATCTCTAGAGATAACAGGTGCCATTGTTGTCAAAAATGTTCGTGGGTTAGTACGTCCTGCATGCCTGTTTCCAATCAAAGTTTGTCGAATTTCCAATTCCATAGCCGTTTGCAAAGTCTGAGGGTCTTCAATCAGGTGTCGAACAATAGCAGAAGCCACTGTATCATATCCAGGGAAAAAGCAAGTCCTTGGAAGACTAAAAACTGCAGCTAAGCCTCCATTTTCAAGAAACTGCAGAGCTAGAATATGAGTTTTTGTCAAGCGAGCACATAACTGTAAAACAGCCTGCATAATGACAGCAGGAACATGCTGCTTTATTAAGTCACAAGCAAGTTGCAGCACCATATGACTCTGTTCGATAGTCAAATAACCTGTAGACTTCCCCAAAATTTTCTCCAATGATGACTCAGTTTCTCTTTCAGGAACATCTGGAGCCAAACTCCCATCTGTAATTGGGGCAGCAACTGAAGAATCTGGCAAAGAACCTGTATGAGTCCCCTCCACAGCTTCAGAAGATATTCTAGGCCTGGACTGTAGCATGTTATCTAGTACAAGCAGTAAAGAACTAATGCATTTTGGGACAAGAATCTCACTTGATGAGGCATTGCTAGCCTTAAAATTCATAAGGATATCAATTGTAGCAGGTACAATACCATTCTCTGCAGCAATTTCTCATACAGTTCCATCCTCAAACACAAGTAATGCTAAAATATGTGATATCATACCCAAAGCACTAGAATCCTTTGAGAAATCCAAAGGACAAAGCTTTAATTGCTGAATAAGATAAGATGCCACCTTTGGACGGTCTTCTCCTTTGTTCCGATTGCAAAGGGTCACCAACAAATCTGTCAATGAGAATGCAATTGTATCAATACTTTGAAACAGCTTCAGTGATGCAGCAAGAATATCATCAACCGGAGGTGCCTTCATTTGTTCTTCATCTGTCAGTAGATTTATTGACTTGTCGACATTGTCAACTTTAGCTCCTTCAGATGAGCTCCCAAGTGAGAGAGCAAGTGCCCGAGCCAACTCATCATCCTCCTGTACAGGATCCTCGGCATGACTGAATAACCACTCCATGGCAAGTTCAACACTATTTGTTTCTACTCGTCTCAGTGCTTCCTCTGCTCTTGCCCTTGAAAAACCCATTTCAACAATAGTTGTAATAGTACCCTCATCAGGTGGTGGTGGCAGAAACCTCTGATTTGTGCTTCCTGCAACTCCACTGCGATTCCGTTTCACATCACCAACACCAGAATATATATGTGTCACAGCTGAAATAATAGAAGCAACAAAACTCGTACTACAATTTGGAAACATAGAATGGTTCCAAACAGGCAATATTACATCCAAAACCTGAGACTGCAACATCCGTACGAAGACTTCCGGATCCCTCGGAATAGGAAAGAGACCAATTGACAAACCAACTGCAACTGGTTGAACTAGTAGCTGAGCCTGGGACGTGGAGGTTGCAGGTAAGAGTAAAGAGGAGTTGACAAAGCACTCAAGAACACGACAGTAGCTTTGTAATGTGTCAAGTAGCCATTTACTGTGAGACAATTTACTTCCTTCACTAGCCTTCTCATGATCTGCAACAGGTGTTGGAAAAGGGTAAGGTAAAGTCCACAACAATTGACTTGTGGCCTCAAATGTAGTAAGAAACTCCTTAAAGGTTCCATGTACATAAAAATTATTAACCATTGCTGTGTAACAAATTCGACGCCTGCTGTCAAAAGTAAGTGTTGCCATATCATCCACAATCTTTCCGAGATATCTACATTTCACTGACAGTGACATATCAAGTCCAGATGTCGAATACCCAGAAAAACTGAGAGCCTCAAGAAATATTTTAGCAAGGGCAGTTCCAAGGGTTTTTGAAGCTGAACTCAATGATCCTACATCAGCTCTCCGACGGTTTGGTGAGGTAAATCCCTTGACTAAGGCTGTGAAGAAGGAGCGAAATGTGGAAGCCAACTTGTTCAGAATTTCCAAGACAAGAACATCTGGACTTGTTTTCTTAGCATCTTGTGATGATGTTTCTGGTAAATTTGCTGGAACTTCAGAATCAATGTTCAAAGCATCCAGATGTCGGGCACTCCTCCCGCCACGCATATGTTGTGCCAGCGCATGCCGGCCACGATGATGTAAGCCTTCACCTGAACGGAGCACTGAAAGATATTCACGCTCCGCACCTGAGAGGAATCGAGAACCATTCCGAACAGAAACTGAATTCATGTATCTCACAACCGGAATATTTGCATCATCGTCTATTTCTCTTCCAACAACATTGGAGGAAGACGTTTCTGCACTATCAATTTCTTGATCTGCACACCTCTTCTCATCCACTTTGGAATCATTACACAGAGAAATTTGCCAAATCACCTCCCGATATGTCTTTCCAAGATCCTTCAGAACATCAGCATCTGCAGCACCAAATTCAGAGACAACAGATGTAGTTCCCTTCAACAAGAAATTAGAGAGAGACAATATACCCTCAAGACTGGACAGATATCTAAAGACCTTTGTTTGGTTAGCAGATTCAAATGCTAAAAGTTGGGTTCCACCAACTGAAACTAAAATTTCATTTGTAGATCTAAGATGCTCTCTCAAGAACGAGCATACTGCCCGAGCTAAAGAAGTAGAATGTTGTTGTGAGAAGTTCTTAAAGGCAATAGATATACTCTGACCGATTGATGCTGAAAGGGGCATTAGAGGCAAGTTAAATAACTGCAGAACAACATCAATTCCCTTCTTCTCAATAAAAATACGGCATGTGTCGGCATTTTGAAGGATTGTCTCAAGAAGTCAAGCAGCATTGCCAACACAATCACGAAGGAATAACTCTATATTCACCAGTGAAGTATCAGAGGGAAGCTCAGGAGTATGCTCTGAACCATCCATCCTGGTTGCGTCCCTATCATCTGATGGAACTGAGGACCTTTCTTCAGAATCTGTTTCCATGGGAACAGGAGTAGAGCATGAAGAAGGATATGAGGATGAGCAACAGGCATCAACTCCACACCCAATTTTGAATATTGAATTCAAAATTTCAATAACCATATCCACTCCATGACCACGCAGTGAGGAAGCATGGCGCATTAATTCATCAAGTCCAGTAGACAAGGACCCTGGTGTCTCACCAGCAAGGGCACGCAAATATGTCCTAGATGTGAAGATTTTCACAAAGCACCTCAAAGCATTACGATCTTTCACAGCCTGAAGACCATTATTGTTGAGGCACAAGGCATCCAAGCATTGAGGAATGCACATTATGGCTTCTGAAGAGCATAGAACACCATCCATTATAGCATCCAGAAATGCAGTAGGCAGACCAGCTGCATCTAATATAGCAAAACAGGTAGGATCTTTGTGAATTAGATCACTCATGACAGTTGCTGCAAGTGAAAACACCCCGCCGCCAAAATCTTTTGCTCTTCTAAAAATTATGCATAAGCATTGTGGCAATAAACTCTCCTCAGATCCATAGAAACGAGATGTATTACCAGGGGCATATGTTCCAAGTGAGATAGCACGTAAGAGAGCTTTCATAAGTAACCGCCGGTGATAGATAACCAAAGCCACAGAATACATAGGATGTACATTATCCAGCTCAGAGGAAACACCTGAAACTGCTTGTAGAATTCTCCCCACCAGATCAGGATCTTCACCTTGTTGTTTCAACCAATTTTCCAAATAAGATACTTCTACTTTCAGTCGGGAGATAGTATCATCTAAACCACCCAACTCTCTAAAAAGTGTGGCAGTAGGATTGCTGAAATCCATGAAAGTTTCTAGAATATGCACAGCAGTGCCAACCAAATGCAAGTGTTGTGGATCTGTATCCTTAAGGAGAGGCAGAAGAGTAGGGATAAACCCAGCCTCGCGCAAGGCTGCACAACCTGATGATGATGAGACTAAAACAGTGACGAGAGACAATAAAGCCTCTGCAAAAACAACAGACCATTTTGATGCGCCACTAATAACAGAATCAATAGCTTTCTGCATAAGGCTAGATAAGATGCCACGATGCCCACCAGATGTGACAGCAGCCAAAACTGTTAGTTGGCGGGACCGATCTTGAGAGAGAGCCACCAATGATAGGAGACATAAAATTCGGATTTTTTCAGGTACTGCATCTTCATAACTCAATAATGAGACTAACTCGTTAACAAACTCGGGCTCTGAGTTAAAGAATGAAACTAGATCATCAGCATCACTACTTGCTTGAACAAGAACAATGAAGGCATAAAGTCTAATGCATGTGTACTGCTGTCGAGAAGTTAAAGAGCCAAAAGCTCTTGCAAACCGCAATCTTGTCAGCAGAGAAAATCTTAAACTGGTTGGTACTTTGTACTCTGCAACTAACTTATTCAAAAGCTCTAGATCTGTTTCAACGCAAGCATTGACATCAGGTAAATGAATAATTTGTAGACCTTGGTAAAACTTTTCTTTCATATGGCTCTCGCTTGACTCATCCAGTGCATAAAACTCAAAATGCAAAGTACAGCCTAATTCATAGGCAACAGGATCGCACCCATTTTCAACAAGACAAACAATCAACCCAAGCCCCTCTTCCTTTCCACCCCAGCCTTGAGCAAGAGAAAATAGCTTTGCATTCAGACCATTATCTCGGATGGAATATTTTCCAATAGTTTTCTTCAGAAAAGCTGCGAAAGTCTGCAGGCAAGCCTCTAGAATATCTGCATCGGTGGAAGAAAGGAGGAAAGAAAGATGTTGCTGCAACAACACAAAGAACATAGCTAAATTTAAAGGAGCATGGTGGAAAAGAAAGACCTTTTAAAGTGTACAATTTACATCTTCATTAATCTATTGATTACTGTGGTCTAGATATAAAAGAAGTAGAAAAGAATCAGAAAAGCATTCAACACAGATAAAATACTCCTAAAGGATAAAAAAAAAATTGTACCTCATAAGAGCTATAGAAATGTTTATTCGTGCAATTCTCCAAAATGGTTCTGATAACATGGAGAATTTGAAGAACAGCTTCTCTTGGGAAGGGAGGATCAGATTCCAAAAAGTTATCCTCTACCTGCAAATCTTTTCTTGGTTTAATGTGCTTCTCAAAATATGAATCAAAATGGTTAAAAAGATCAACCCAATGATGAAAATCTCCCTGCACCAAAACCAAATTATGCAAATAAATTAGACCATTCAAGAAAATAATTAAAATTAACATAATATTATATTAAAAAAACCTGGATTCTTATAAGATAAATCCACAAACTAACCTTGTCAAACTCCCAAACAAAACCTTTTAGGGGTTCTTCAATATTCTCAAGTGGCGTAGAAGTAACACTATTGATAAATGATTTGATTTTGGGAGGCTGAATACAAACAACAAAAGAACCCAAAAAAAGCTGTTACAGCATTTGCAAAAATTATAAGTTCTAAGCAAAACACGGAACAAAAATAAAGAGCACACGGAAAACCAACTCATACAGGATATTAGATGACCTAGAAACTCCAATGTTCTCCACATGAATGCAACAGGTAAAAACATAGACCTCAACAATAAAATTGTATAAACTAATTAATATCTATCATTAGTTTGGGAAATAGTATAGTTCACAAGCATTTAGCTTGTTGACTGGTAAAGGAAAGCAAATTCAAAGCCAGTAGCAAAAAGCATGTTTTCCAACTATCATACTCCCATAAAGTAAATTCCTTGCAGTTTTAAAACCTCCCAATTGATATACACGCCTGCATTCCTCATTACTTCTCAGTAATGACCAATCCAGCCTTTAGAAAAATTGACCCAAAAAGGCAATTTTAGATGCCCTGTTATGTTTCTAACTTACATCGCAGCAAAAATATTGGGTAAAAATAAAATAAAGAAAAAAACACCAAAAACTAAGGAAATCTCTATAAAACTAAGTACTAACACATAGAAATAAGCATAAAGGCACTAAAATGTGTGAGATTTGACAAAATTCCAAATTAGTACTTAGTTTCATAGTGGATCATTCAAGACTTGAAGTACTAATGTAAGAGGAATGGAGAGGAATGTCCACAATGATGACTAGTACTTCCAAAATTGACAACGACCATCAAAATCAGAAGACATAAACAAAATGACCGGAATCAATTTAACAAAAAGATGCAGAGACAAATAAGTAAAAGAATACAAACTGTATACCATCTCAATTATCAGCATGCAACTACGACTGGACAACAATAACATAATATTCCATCGGAGATAAGGGATGGCAAAAAAAAAAACTTCAAGAAACAAAGTCGATAAAATTCACAATTAAATAAAACCTAGGACAAAAAAAATATCATAGGCATAGTACTGATACATACACTAACCACTTCCAAAGACCTCCTCCGCTTGAGCTTCATTTTGAATCAAAGAATTGCAGGCACAAAAAGAAAACGATCACGAATCGATCAATCCTCTAAAATAAAAAACCGATCGATGTTCTAACAAAAGAAGGGGAAAAGAGAAGAAATTAGTAACAATTGAAGACTAAAAAATCAAATTTGAACTGTAAAAAGTAGGGTTTTGCATCCACTGTTAATAATAATCGGATCCCCGATATAAAATCATAAAAGAGAGAGGGAAATCAGAAATTACATAAGAAAAAAAACGATAGATTCCGCGATCGAGAATTAGGGATTCCGTATGAGAACGGTTATGTGATATATAGAGAGAGATAAACAGAGGTTTTAGAAAGAGGGACAGGGAATTGAAGAAGAAATCTAACTGAGAAGAAGAAGAAAGCTGAAGAGTGTTTATATTTATATTAGAGAAATAGCAGAGAAAATAAAAACAAATGTGAGAAATGAAGTATATGGAGTGCAATTTACTATTATTTTACTTTTATTTTTGTAACGTTTTCATATTTATTAAATATTCTTTTTCTAACGAAAATTTTATTAAATTATTGTCAATTCATATCTCAACTTATCTTCTTATTTTTCTCTTCATAAAAAAAAAAACAGACTTGTCATTCCTACAAAAAGTAATTTGTTAGGTTTTTTCACTATATCATATATAATTTTGATTTTTGAATTTGGTTAATATTTCTAATCTACAAAATATCTCTAATTTATAACTACAAAACCGTGAAAAATCTCCATGGAAAAAAGAGAATCAAACACATCGAAATTTCGTTTCTGGATGGCCAGAAGGAACCAAAAAGAACAACCGGAAGAGGCGAATGAGAATCAAAAGAGGCGGCGGATGGAGAACTTGGTAGAATAATAAAAGGTCATAGAGAAGTGTATAAGCTTTACTTAGAAAGATTGAGAATAGACTTTACAAGTACGTATAATTACAATTTTGGTTACTTCAGGTCTTTCTAGAGGTGAATTGGCTGTTATTTCTTTCATTACAACAACAATAACAGCATTAATATAAGCATAACGACAATTACATAGTCTCTATAATTCGAATACACATCAATTCTCGGACTCCACTATTATCGGCTACATTCAAATGGTGATGAGTCCTCGGTGCACCATCAAGAAGCCTTTGCACAACATTATCAATACTTTGATGCTTCATTTGTAGAGATTATGATAATACATTTATCCTTCCCAATATTTGTTTCATTAAATGAATAATGAAACAAAATTCATAATTGTACATTCTGCTACACAAACCCCATGCATTGCTTGCAACCTTATAATCATTGGCATCATCATGTACAACTTTAAACACTTCTATCACTGAAGTCCACATACTAAGAATACGTGAAACTTTAGTATAGTGAGAACCCCATTTTGTATCTCTCGACTGAGCTAAACTTGTTTCTTGATGTTTGCCTTTTCTTGTAAAAATATCTCCATTCTCTAATGATTGCACTACTTTATCATGTTGTGATTGACAAAGAGCATCTTTCCTTTTATATGAAGCTCCAACAATATTCACAATCAAAACAGATAACTAAAAAAAATCACATATCATTCTATTATGATCTGCAACAGCAACAACCACTAACTAAAGCAAAACAATGAACATAATATGCATGCTTATTTCATTTAAAATGAGTGTTTTTAGTCCATGAAGCTCGCCTCTCATATTAGAAGCTCCGTCATCGCTTTGACCTCTAAGTTTACAAAGAGATAATTGATGCATTGCAAAGAAATCATCAATATGTCTATCCAAAGATTATGTAGAAATGTCACTGACATGTACTACCCCAAGAAATCATTCAAGAACCTCACCACTTTCATTCCCAAATCTTACAACAACAGACATTTGCTCTTTCACAAAACTATCACGAGACTTATCAATCAAAAGAGAAAACAACTTCCCATCAAGCTCATTTAGAATATTTTTTACTGTTTTGGATGCACAAGCCCTAATTATGTCCTTCATAATATGATGAGAACTCAATTGATTATTTTTGGGAGGAAGTTCGTCACCTTATTCACCTTTTCACATTCATTGCAGTAAAATGTGAGAAGCTCAAGAAAGTTACCTCATTCTAGTGATTTAGGTGATTCATCATGACCACAAAATGTCAAACCTTGGTTTAAAAGCAAACAAATCACTTTTATAATTGTTGTGACACGAGTATGATAAGCAACCTCATTTATTTCCTTTGACTTTGACAACATATAATCAATATTTAGCCTTTGATTTTGAAATCCAAAAACCAACTCTCTAGCGTATTTGTGTGGACTGAATATACCACCTGAATGATCCCGAAAATTTTCTAAAGCTTTTTTCCAATTTTTAAAACCAATTTTTATAAATGTTTTATCCCAAGACATATTTCCTTTGCCAAACAGATAGCAATACAAACAAAAGCAACATCTTTGGATATAATGCACTCTAACCATGGAAACATATCAAAGCAACTTGTATGAAAACTCCTTTGAACTCCGGTAAAATTACTTCGAGGAAATATATGGTCTTTTGGTTGATATGGGCATTTTATAAGTACTATCTCTTTAATTCATCTTGAATAGTATTATCATTCATAATAATTTGTATTCTACTTTCGGGATCACAAATAATATCATCATCTGATATTTCAACACATTGTATCGTCTCACTAGGATTTAGATTATTTGATGAAGACTCGATATTTTGACCCTTGTCATTTGTTTTAAAGAATTTATGCATCATGTTCCTAAATAAAAAAAAACAAATATAACTAAATTAGTAAACTAAAGCAAATCATAATCAAGTAAATAAATAAACTAAAGTAAATCATAATTAAAATAAATAAATTCTAACAACAAATTAGAAATCCCTAAATTGGAAATCTGCAAATTAATTATAAATACTAAATTAGAATCTTTAAGCAAACAACATATTAGAAATCCCTAAATTAAAAATCCCTAAAAAAAAACCCTAAATTAGAAATCATAAGAAAACCTATAAATAAATAATGGAAGAAACAGAGAACTTGCTTGAGAGTTGAGAGATAATAGAAAAGAAAAAGCTTGGGTGAATTTGCAAATTAATGAATGTGTTGTGTGTGACTTAGGGATTTGCCTTCTCTCATTTGTGTGGGACTTAGGGATTTACCTTCTCCATTTTTCTTTCTCTGTGTCGAATGAGTAATAAAAGATAGAAAGCCAATCATTTATTTCATCCTGGATGGAAAGGGCAATTCTTCCTTTTCCATCCAATTCTTTTAAGTACCACAACATAAAAAGTCATTGTTTTGTGCTTCATAAAATGATGTCGTTTTATGTTGTGGTATTTTTTCTTGTGTGTGTGTGCAAAAGATGGGGTTTTCTCCCCCCATCTTTTATAATGCTCCATGGCTGGAGAAGGGTTTCAGCCATGGTGGCCCTTAGTGGAGCCAGGTAGGAAACCCCCCTCTAGGGTTTTTCATGGGGCCGGAGGATTAGTCGACACTCTCTGCCCATGCATCCAAGTTCATATTTGAGACCTTATCGGGGTTATGACCTTCGAAAATGGTAGGCCTAACAATCCTATGAGTACTTACGAGGCATTAGTTTCTATGCTTAAGTTCAACCATTCCCTAGTAGTGCTAAAAAGGTTGGTTAGTGTTAGAAAGAGGTTGTCAGGATTAGACTTAGACCATTGTACTTTGCTTGTATAAAACTGAGGTAGAACTCTAAAACACATCTCATTGAATCAATCTTAGCATTCTCCAACTCATTCGCAGTTGGTGGAAAAATGCATGTTAAAAATCTTTCTCACATAGAATAGGAGTAGTGTTAACTTAGAAAACAAATCAACTTTAATTGTTGGCTATACATTAAGGGAGTCCAGTAGGAAAATACTTGCTTAACAATAACTCTCGTGGATTTGACACTAGGTTTTTACCAGATTATTACTTGGAGACTTTTGAGTGCTTGATCGATATTAGACACCTCACACATAACATAGATATTTTATAAGGAAACTCATAACATAACGCATCACCTGGGCATATGTTGATAAACAAACTATAATCCAGAGAATAAAGGAAGTATTTGAATGCATATCAATTGTTCTACCCATGAAAAAAAAGATATTTACGATATAACTTACTTATTATAACGAGCTAAGCTTACCATAAAGTAGCATTGGAAAAGGAATCAAATAGCCCCACCAACTAAAAGTCCTCAAGAAAAGCCCTTATTCCGCCGGTTGAAATAAGACATGGGGAGGATGGCAAACTTTCGATTACCTTGTGTGACTATCATTCCCTTCGTGCGAGGATTTATCATACAAGATGGTATATAGAAAAAGAACATGTTGACTCTGATAAAAGCCACTGAACTATGATGGTGTTGTATAAGAGAACAATGTCCACCACGAGGAACTCTACTTAGTGAGCCACTTTGGGTGGTTGTCTCATACTTCAACTTTTAATTTGACACTGCCTAGAAGAGGGATGACATGGACACTACTCCTAACCAGCGAAGCTAAAGTGGGGATGGTTTGTCCGACTGTACCTAAAGTGTTGGGGTTTAGTGTCCTATAGTCAATTGTTGTAGGATATAAACCAGCTATAAATGAATTGTTCTTTTATATCATTTGTTTTAATAAGATATAGTTTTCAACTATATAAAGGCAATAACTTTTAAGAACTAAATAAGTCAAATAAAAGAAAATCTTTAAGTTTATTTAAAGTTATTATAAAGTGTTCATACAAGCATGAAGTGAGACAAAACATTATAATAAACTAATAAACTTAAAACCACCCCAAGTCAAGTAATATGTTTGAATAGGGATTGACATAATACTGTTGAGACTTGCATGTAATAATGTCTTCTGTTGTGAACAAATGGTTGATCTCACAAGCTTCAGATATGTGGATATCTGGACAGTTACATAGATCCGGTGAAAGAGTTCATTAGGATTGGGGACCCGGTTTGAGATAACAGGATGGATGGATTTATCCTATGTCACCTGTTCATCGCATTGATATTAGTAGGTATAAGTAATCCTCAGACTCAAAGGAACATTAATTAGTGCTTCTGGATTATGGAATGTGATACTTTGACTCTGTTCAAACACGATCCATAACAGGGAGGACCCTGGGGTGTGTGCGGGTAGGCGTTGGGTATCACACGAAGTAATTGCAGAATAGTTAATGTTGGATTGAGCATTCGTCACTCCTGATAAATAGGAGATATGTCCAAGGATCGCTTGTGGAAGACTTAACTCTAAATCCTTGCAAGGTGATGGATTAAGAGTTGAAATGGAGATTTCACTTAATCTATCTATTCAGAGTTAACTCGGCCTGTACAAGAAAAATGAACGTCTCGCTATTTGTGATTTGACATTATCCATAGTCATAAGATTCGTTCGAGGATGTAGTTGATAAAGGATCGAATTATACTGGACCTAATACGGAAAGGTCAACGACGGAATCAACCACTACAAGAAAAACACTTATCTACTACGGAAATTTACTACGAAAGATAAATCCGTAGGAAATACTGGAAAGAGCTACGCTTTCTCCTACAAACGCGTTCTGTAGGAGATCTCCTACAGAGTCTCCTACATAACGTAAAATATTGTAGGAGATTTTTGGAGGGAAAATTCCCTCCATAACTCACATATAATCTCCTACAAATTCATTGTTTCTCCTACGTATTTATTTGTAGGAGTTAAATAATAATAATAATAATATAGTTTATATACTTATTTTTTTCTTCCTTAATTTGAGAAAATTTTAGCCTTGATAAAATTACACGCAACTTGATAATATGACATGAAATCAATATACAATAAAAATTGTTTAAAAAAATTTAATTTCATTAAATATATTTTTTATGAATATTTTATTTATAATTTATAATTACATGATGGACACAAAAGTCCATTTAGTTTTTGAATTACTTATAGCAAACAACTTATAATTATTATATTATTATTATTATTATTATTGATGGATTTTTTTATTATTAAATTTGATAGTATTAATTTGCATAACTAAACACCTCAATGAAAATTAGATTTCATTTCAAATTTGTCATACTAACCTAGGGACATACGATGCTTTGATCTTTCATTGAAAAAAAAAATCCATGCTTTGATCACAGCAAATAAAACGATGCCTTTTAGAAAGGACAAATTTGTCATTTCATCACACCATATTAGGGCTTTATCTTCTTCTTTTAGAAAAACTCAACGCCTCTTTCAACAAACTTCATTTTTTCTCAAGAAGCAGTCGCCTCCCTCAAATCAAATCGCTTCATTTTCTCTCAAGTTTTTCCAGTTCTTTCTTCACCATTTTCATATGCGAATCAGTTCAGGCTTCTAAGCTTCCATTTTTATCTCTTTTTTTTCCTGAATCTCTAATATCCACCGGTGTATTCCTTTTAAATCCAAAGAAGTCGGATTATTGACCAGATTTTCTGTTTCTGGATATCGTTTTTGGTTCGTTTGTGAATGGATTCACTCTTCCCGTGTCTTTAAGCATCGGTATGATTCAGATTTTTGAACTTTTTTCCAAGCTATATGTTCTATATTTAATAAACCTATTTTTTCTATTTCTGCAGGTTTAATTAAATAGGTCGTCTTCCTAATTTCTTCAGTCTCAGAAATTAACCTTCTCTATTGTTTCTGGTATGCTTTGATTTCTCTTTTTTGTTTTTTTTCCTATTATGTGTCGATCTCAGAAAGACTGCTGAGATTTGCTAATTTAGCCTTTTTCTATTGTTTCTACGATGCTTTGATTTCTCTTTTCTATTTCCACTTGATCCTTTTTCTATTGTGTGTTGATCCGAGAAAGACTGTTGAGATTTGTTAATTTAGCCTTTTTCTATTGTTTCTGCTATGCTTTGATTTTTCATGCCTTTTTTTTCTCTTTTCACTGTTAGAAAAGGAGAAGTCTGGTGTTACTCTTAAGGTATATAATTTATTTTCATTGTATTTTTCTTTTATGAATTTCGTAATTATTCGATCTTAACTTAAGATTTCTTCTTTTGCAGTAACCAAAGCAGTTTAATGTACCACTGAAAGTCATAAATCCTAAGATTGCTAATATTATTGAGCTCGAGAAATACGCCAATGGAAGGTTTAGCAAATTAGCAATGTTGAATAAATAATAATAACTCATTTTGTATAAAACATAGCAATGTACTTAGTTCCGTTAAGGTTATGCTACCACTGTCTATATGTTTACATGTTGAATAATAATAACAACTCATTTTGTATCTTTTAATTTTCTTATGTATATATATATAAAGTGAGAGTTTCCTTCAATCCAAAATTGGCAAGGGAAGGCTTGCCCCCAGTACACCCTTGTGGTGGGACCCCTCCCCGGACCCTCGCTCAGCGGGGACGCGTAGTGCGACCGGGCTGCCCTTTTTATATATATAAAGTGAGAGTTTCCTTCAATCCAAAATTGCTTTTATTAATATATTTACAAAAAGAGGGATAAAAATCTCCTGCGACATTCATTGGACTTATAGGTGCTTACGTATGAGAATCTCCTACGGACTTTTAGTAGCAAAATATATGTAGGAAATATCTCCTACAACAATCTGTAGGTGACTTTTTGTAGGAGATTCTCCTACAGAATGTAAATTTTGTAGGAAATAATCCCCTACGATACGTTCTGCTACAGATTTGAGTCAGTAGGAGATCCGTAGCTGACCGTTATTTGCTACGGAATTGTGTTATTCTCCTACACAATTTTCTGTAGCAGATCAGCATTTTTCTTGTAGTGAACCTGTCTTCTTATAGCTCTGGGGGAATGTTTATGGTTCTGCCATTCACAGTCTGCACACTCATTCCGATATACAAAGATTGAATATAATTTTATGGAAATTAATTCAATGGTTGTATACGGCTAGTAGCAATAAGAACCTAATGGGTCACACATAAGACTTGGAACCAAAAGAGGACATAATAGTAATTAATGAATGGAAGATTAAAATTGTTTTAATTATATATATATGGGGGTCGAAATTTATATATGTATTTTATGTATATATTAATTTATTTATTTAGACAATTATAATTAGATTATAGTTGTGGTTAAATTAATTATAGGATAAATAAGTTAGGAGATTTAATGTGATTATATATCTCTAATTATTACCCTATCAAATAAATAAATTGTTGGGGTTTAGTGTCCTATAAGACAATTGTTCTAGGATACAAACTTAATATAAATGAAGTGTTCTTTATATCATTTGTTTTAATGAGATATATGTTTTATAACTATATAAAAGCAAACCCTTTTAAGCATTAAATAAAGTCTAATAAAAGGAAATCTGTAAGTTTGTTTAAAGTGATTATAAAGTGTTCATACAAGCATGAAGTGAGACGAAACTTTGTAATAAACTAATAAACTTAAAACCACTCCAAGTCAAGTAATATGTTTAGGATTGACATATCACTATTGAGACTTGCATGTAACAGTGTCTTCTATCCGACAGAAAGCTGATCTCACAAGCTTCATATATATATAGATATCTGGACAGTTACATGGATCCGATGAAAAGTAGTTCATTAGGATTGGGGACCCGACTTGAGATAACAGGATGGGTAGTTTCATCCTTGCCACCTGTTCATCTCATTGGTATTAATAGGTATAAATAATCCTCAGACTCAAAGGAATGTTAATTGGTCATTCTGGATTACTGAATGTGACGCTTTGATCCTGTTGTAACACGATCCTTAACAGAGATGACTCTGGGGTGTGAACAGTAGAGGTTGGGTATCACAGGAGGTGATTGCGGGATCGTTATACATTGGATTGAGCATTTATCACTCCCGATAAATGGGAGATATGTCCATAGATCGCTTGTGGAAGTCTTGACTCTAAATCCTTGCAAGGTGATAGCTTAAGATTGAAATACGGATTTCTCTTAACCTATCTAATTGGAGTTGACTCGGCCTAGACAAGTAAAACGAACGTCTCGCTATATGTGACTTGACATTACCCATAGTCATAAGATTCAGTTCAAGGACGTAGTTGATAAAGGATCGAATTATACCGTAACTAATACGGAAAGGTCAACGACAGAATCAACATGTCTTCTTATAGCTCTAGGGGAATGATTACGGACTTGCTAATCACATACTTTGTACATCATTCCGTTATGCAAAGATTAAATATAATTCTTTGAAAATTAATTTAATAAGTTGCATACGGCTAGAAGCAATAAGAACCTAATGGGTCACACATAAGACTTGGAACCCAAAAGAGAGACAGATGCTAATTAATTGACGGAAGTCCAACTGAGCCCAATAAGGCCCATTACTAAGGGGGGGGGGGGCGATTTTATGTATGTTAAATACATAAATGATTAATTTGATTTTATCAAATCCTAATTAGATTAGGATTATGAATTAAATTAATTAAAGGATAAATAAGTTAGGAGTTTTAATTAGATTATATTACTCTTATTATTATCCAATAAGGTTATTATTATTATCTTTTATATTTAGATATATTAATAGATAATAATTAAGAATTCTATTCCGAATTAAATTCTTATTTCAATAACCTAATTCTATCTAACTAAGGATTGGATACAAGAAAGATTATAAATACCCCCCCTATATAGATTTTCGAAATCTAGCCCTAGAGAATTTCGAATTCCTACCCTAAAGCAAGAGAGAGAATTTCAACCTCTAGCTCGAGGACGAGATTTTCCACCGCTTCCTTCCGTTCAATTGATTTTCATCTCTTTCTCTTTATCCTTGATCTTGTGTTGATTAATTAGAGACAATCTACTTTGGTTGTTTTAAACTGTTGATTCTAACTTGATCTTCCATTGTTTTGTTATGTGCTCGGGAACTCGAAGTAAGAGTTGTGGGCACTTCGTTTGCAACGGTAGATAGAACTTCTGAAAGGTATTTCTTTTATCCCTCTTTATATGAAATAACGATTAACGGATCTTGGGGTTAATGGAAATAGGTTAAAATTTTTATATTTCCGCTGCTATACGTTAGCCTATTTTCCTTCAGTGGTATCAGAGCCTGCGTTAAATCCGTTATTTCATATATGAAAATTTAGAAGTTTTTCAATCAGGTTGAATAAATGTTTATAGTTAGGTTAATTAACAAAACTGTTTTGATTAATTAGTTCTAAAAGATAAATAAGTTTTAATTAATTGTTAATTAAAATAAGTTATGCACATGTTCCTAATAATTTTGGTTGATAATCATTATAACAAAATCTATTAGTTTTATAGTTAGTTTGATAAAATCAGTTTTATTTATTCTAAAAGATAAAACGGAAAATCTATAATAGTTTTTCCTATTTTCTAAAAATCGTTTTAAAACCGTTTTAAAACTGATATATATATATATATTAAAAAAATTATTACAGCAGCTCGGGTCGCACCTTACGGTGCGACCCGACTGCTGTCGCGCGGTTGCTGCCGCGCAGCAGCAACCGCGCGTGGCGCCTGGCCGCCGCTGCCGTAAGGCAACGGCAGATCAGACGCCTAGGGCTGCTGCCAAACGGCAGCAGCCCGACCTCGGGCCCGGCCCGAGACCCACTTGATTTTAAATCATTTAAAATTAGTTTTAAATATATATATATATATATATATATATGTTTCAGGAATTAATAGTTTTCTGTTTTGATTATCGAATGAAAAATTATTTTACCTATTTGTAAATAAAAAAGGTTTAAATGAATTCAAATCAAAATAATTGGGACGTGCATAATTAAAGTTTTGTATAGTTATATTAATCTAAAAGTTTAATATAAAAGGATACGAAACTGTTAGAAGTAAAATTGGATGAAAGTTAATTTGATGAGTTAATGTGATTAACCTAAATATTACATAAAATACTTATGTAATCAACCAATTAAATTTATTTAATTGAGTCTATGCATGTTTGGAGTTATGGACATATTTGGACCCTCTTTTAGTCTTTTGGTATTTTTGAAATAGGGCCTGTGAGTCCTACCTTTCTACTATCTATTGTAATTTCTCCTCTCATCTAATTCCCTTCAATTTAATTGAAGTTTTCTTTAGTAGTATAGAAATTAATATGTAATTTCAAGGCGCCATGGAGAAGACAGAGGACCTAAAGAGAAATATGTAATAGTTAGTATTTCCATAGGTTTGGCCTTTTATTCCGTCTCTGGCTCGACGGAATAATTTAGATAATATGTCCATAACGCCAATGTATGTGTCTGATGTATGCTAAAGCAAATCAAGACTAAGTTAGATTATGAGACCTAAAATAAAATCCCTCATTAAAAAGTTAAGTAAATAAACAAGTTATTAAAATCGGTTGCCCCTCCCTAATATTATAATTCAGCCGGCAGTACTTGGGGCCTTTGGGTTGTTGAGCAAACTCAAGCTCGGGGTCTTACGGTAACACCTGAATTATCGAAAATCACTTTTCATGAATATGGGGTAATACTTAAATTGGATTATGATAATTGGATGAGCAAACTCATGTTGTCATAAACTAATGGGCAATATGGTTGGGATTAATGTGAATAGCATATTAGTTACTAATGTGGTTAGTAACCCAATAACCTAGGAATCACATTAAAGATGTGATTGATTACATGAATCTACCTAACGAATGAGACTAGCTTGTTGAGCAAACTCAAGGCGAAATCTCAGGAGTTAGGATCCTAGCTCACTAAAGGATTTGTGAAATTCTTCGAATTAATATGGAGGGCTATTAATTTGGCAAAATAGTGGGAGCAATCTAAAATAAACTAAAAGGCCTATAATTTTAGATTGATATACTTTAGAGCAAATGAATAACATACGTTTACTCTTTCTCACTCTCAGGTTTAATTAAACACTCTTAAAATCACGACTAACACCAATCTGCAAAACATACTTACCGATAACAAGTTGAATGGTTCAAACTTCACCGACTGGTTTCGTAACCTCAAAATTGTTTTGAAGTTCGAGAAGAAAGGGTATGTACTTGATACACCGATACCCCCTTACCCAATGGATGGTGCTCCCTACCAAGAATTTTATGCTTACTTGAATCATAAGGCTGATGACGATCAAGCAGGAGACATCATACTTGCATCTATGACACTGGAATTACAAAGGCAACATGCAGATATGGATGCCTATTCCATGGTCAAGCACCTAAAAGAGTTATTTGTGAATCAAACTCGGTGCGAACGCTTCGAAATAACAAAGCAGTTATATAGATGCAAGATGCAGGTGGGCACATCTGTAATGGCACATTGTGCCAAGATGATTAGCCTTATCACCAAGTTTTCTAGTATTGGAGATGCGATGGACCGTGAACTAAGTGAGAACTTACTTCTTCAGTCCCTCCCCGAGAGTTACTCGCAGTTCATCATGAACTACCAAGCGAGTGGCTTGCAAACCTCTCTTGAAGAGCTTGCAAATATGCTCGAGACAGTCGAGCCCAATATAAAAGAAAACGAGGAGATACCAAGACTTGCTATTGAAGGATCAAAGAAAAGGAAAGGGATATCTCCCGATCCAAACCATCCTAAGAAAGGCAAGGAGGCCATGCTCACCGAAACAAAGGGAAAGGAAATAAAGAAGCCCGAAGGCAAGTGCCACTATTGTGGTGAAGTGGGGCATTGGAGGAGAAATTGTTTATTGTACCTAGCTACCCTCGAGAAGGGAGAAGCCGGGACTTCAACATCTGGTATGTTCTATATTGAAATAAATACAATTTCACAGTCTGAATCTTGGGTACTTGATACCGGATGCGGATCTCATATTTGTACAAATATGCAGGAACTAAATTGGACTAAGGAATTAAAGAAAGGAAGCATAAACTTGCGAGTAGGAAATGGAGCAAGAGTTGCCGCCCTCGCATGTCACACCCAACCCTAAAATATCAATTTTTGAAACTTCTTTGATTAGATATATATCTATATCCATAAAACGTAAAATATAGTTGATAGTTACTTACCTTGGCTATTAATTGAAGAAAATACACCTAATCGATTCTCCTCTAAATTCTCTCTGAACCGTTTCTCCACCGTTTCTTTGATTTACGGAGATTCGACCGTCCGAATTACTCGAAATTTAAAACATAGTAGAATTTATATCTTGATATTAGTATATATTATAATTATTGGGTATATGATATTAATTTGGCTGCTTATTGTTAGAATTAGGGTTAGAACTTTAGCATTTCAATTGTAATATAATGATATTTGGATAAATTGGAGACTCCTAAGTATTGATTATGATCTTTCTATTTCACACCTGATGCCGATTGAGGTCGTTTAGGGTCGGGTGTGACATCGTAATTGGAGATTATGTTTTAAATTTGCCCTCTAGGCTTGTAATAGAATTAAGGAACTATTTATACGTTCCTCAAATGTCTCGCAACATTATTTCTATTAGCCGTCTTGTTGACGACGGTTTTCATATTTCAATAAAAGACAAACATTGCGATTTTTATAGAGATTCGATTTTCTATTTTTCAGGAATATCACAAAATGGGATTTATGTGTTAGATGACAAAATTTTTGTTTTCACAATTGATACCAAAAGACATAAGATAGATAATTCAACTTACTTGTGGCATTGTCGTTTAGGCCATATAAACAAAAGACGCATGCTTAAGCTACATCAAGATGGGCTTATAAATTCAACTGATCCTGAATCATTGGAAACATGTGAAGCATGTTTAAAAGGTAAAATGACAAAGACACCCTTTAGCAATAAAGGTGAACGTGTATCAGACACTCTAGGACTCATTCATTCGGATGTATGCGGTCCTATGTCAGTCCAAGCAAGAGGAGGATTCAGATACTTCATAAGCTTCATAGACGACCATACCCGATATGGTTATATCTACTTGATGAAGCACAAATCTGAAGCTTTTGAGAAATTCAAATGCTTCAAGAATGAAGTAGAAAATCAATTAGGAAAGAAAATAAAGACACTTCGATCCGATCGAGGTGGTGAATATCTTTCAGATGATTTTCTGAATTATCTAACTGAATGTGGGATATGCTCACAATGGACACCTCCCTATACACCACAACACAATGGTGTATCCAAGAGGAGAAACCGTACCATACTAGATATGGTACGATCCATGATGAGCATAGCATTACTTCTAAAGACATTCTGGGGCTACGCCTTAGAAACCGCCCTCTTCACCCTAAATCGAGTACCAACTAAATCCGCTAGTTCCACACCATATGAATTGTTCGTTGGTAGGAAACCCGTGTTCTCATTCATGAGAGTATAGGGTTGTTCAGCAGATGTCAAACGCATTGCATCCAATAAACTAGATTCTAAATCTGATAAATGTTTCTTCGTTGGATACCCTAAGGAAACTGTGGGATATTACTTCTATCATCCAGATGATCAGAAAGTAATAGTATCCAAACACGCAACCTTCTTAGAGAAAGAGTTTCTCGAAGACACAGAAAAGGGAAGCATGATTGAACTTGATGAAGTTTATGAACAAGAAACACCAACTGAAACAACAAGAGCGGTCGAGGAACCCGATGCAGTCCCATTAGATGAGACTCAAGTGCCACCCCTTCGTAGATCACAAAGAGTTCGTGAACTCCCTATTAGATATGGTTTTCTAGTGGGAGATAATGATGAGGTTCCCGTGTTAGACGATGAACCCGAAAACTACGAAGAGGCTCTTAACAGTCCAGATTCTAAAGCATGGCTTGAAGCCATGGATTCTGAGATGGATTCCATGTACACCAACCAAGTGTGGACTTTGGTTGATCCACCCGAAGGGATAAAACCCATTGGGTGCAGGTGGATCTTCAAAAAGAAGACTGACATGGATGGAAAGGTTAGCACCTACAAAGCTAGGTTAGTAGCGAAAGGATATCGTCAGAAGCAATGAATTGATTATGACGAAACTTTCTCTCTTGTGGCTATGTCCAAATCAATCAGAATAATGCTTGCTATTGCCGCTCACTACGATTACGAGATTTGTCAAATGGATGTGAAAACAGCTTTCCTAAACGGAAACCTGCTTGAGGATGTATATATGATGCAACCTGAAGGTTTCATATCAAAGGATGCAAACAAGGTTTGCAAACTTCAGAGATCCATTTATGGACTCAAGCAAGCATCTAGAAGCTGGAACAAGCGTTTTGACGAAACCATAAAACAATTTGGTTTCGAACAAAATTGCGAAGAAGCTTGCATTTACAAGAAAGCAAGTGGGAGCTCTGTAGCATTTCTGATATTATATGTGGGCGATATATTATTAATGGGAAATGACGTAGCTCTACTACAGTCGGTAAAAGTTTGGTTATCTGGTAACTTCTCAATAAAAGACCTCGGTGAAGCAGCTTATATACTTGGTATAAAGATCTACAGAGATAGATCAAGAAGACTGCTTGGTCTTTCACAGGCTACATACATCGAAAAGGTGCTAAAGCGGTTTAGCATGCTTGAATCGAAATGAGGTAACTTACCCATGCTACATGGAGTAAAGTTAAACAATCATCAATGTCCTAAAACCGATGATGATAAGAAGCGCATGGCTGTAGTCCCGTACGCCAGCGCAATCAGTTCGATTATATATGCTATGCTATGCACTAGACCTGACGTAGCGTTCGCGTTAAGTATAACGAGTCGTTACCAAGGAAATCCGGGAGACGAGCACTGGATTGCCGTCAAAAACATTCTTAAGTACTTGAGAAGAACTAAAGATATGTTTCTAGTGTACGGAGAAGGGGATCTGAAAATAGAAGGATTTTCAGATGCAAGTCATCTCACAGATGAGAACGATTTTAAATCCCAATCAGGATACCTGTTTATCTTGAATGGGGGCGCGGTCAGCTGGGAGAGTTCCAAGCAAGGAAGCGTAGCTTTCTCTACAACCGAGTCAGAGTATATCGCTGCTGCGGAAGCAGCAAAGGAAGCGGTTTGGATTAGGAAGTTCATTACTGAACTTGGTGTGGTGCCTGACATTATAAATCCCATTACACTGTACTGTGATAACAATGGAGCCATTGCGCAAGCAAAGGAACCACGGTCTCATAATGCATCCAAGCATTACCTAAAGCGATACCACATTATAAGAGAAATTGTGGCAAGAGGAGATGTGAGAATAGAAAGAGTACCTACAGAGGACAACGTTGCAGATCCGTTGACAAAGCCCTTAACCCAGCAAGTACATGATCGTCATCTAACTTCTACTGGGATAAGTTATAGAAATAATTGGCTTTAGTCCAAGTGGGAGTATGTTGGGGTTTAGTGTCCTATAAGACAATTGTTCTAGGATACAAACTTAATGTAAATGAAGTGTTCTTTATATCATTTGTTTTAATGAGATATATGTTTTATAACTATATAAAGGCAAACCTTTTTAAGCACTAAATAAAGTCTAATAAAAGGAAATCCGTAAGTTTGTTTAAAGTGATTATAAAGTGTTCATACAAGCATGAAGTGAGACGAAACTTTGTAATAAACTAATAAACTTAAAACCACCCCAAGTCAAGTAATATGTTTAGGATTGACATATCACTATTGAGACTTGCATGTAACAGTGTCTTTTGTCCGACAGAAAGCTGATCTCACAAGCTTCATATATATAGATATCTGGACAGTTACATGGATCCGGTGAAAAGTAGTTCATTAGGATTGAGGACCCGACTTGAAATAACAGGATGGGTAGATTCATCCTTGTCACCTATTCATCTCATTGGTATTAATAGGTATAAATAATCCTCGGACTCAAAGGAATGTTAATTGGTCATTCTAGATTACTGAATGTGACGCTTTGATCCTGTTGTAACATGATCCTTAACAGAGATGACTCTGAGGTGTGAACAGGAGAGGTTGGGTATCACAGGAGGTGATTGCGGGATCGTTATACATTGGATTGAGCATTTATCACTCCCGATAAATGGGAGATATGTCCATGGATCGCTTGTGGAAGTCTTGACTCTAAATCCTTGCAAGGTGATAGCTTAAGATTGAAATACGGATTTCTCTTAACCTATCTAATTGGAGTTGACTCGGCCTAGACAAGTAAAACGAACGTCTCGCTACCCATAGTCATAAGATTCAGTTTAAGGACGTAGTTGATAAAGGATCGAATTATACCGTAACTAATACAGAAAGGTCAACGACAGAATCAACATGTCTTCTTATAGCTCTAGGGGAATAATTACGAACTTGCTAATCACATACTTTGTACATCATTCCGTTATGCAAAGATTAAATATAATTCTTTGAAAATTAATTTAATAAGTTGCATACGGCTAGAAGCAATAAGAACCTAATGGGTCACACATAAGACTTGGAACCCAAAAGAGAGACAGATGCTAATTAATTGACGGAAGCCCAACTGGGCCCAATAAGGCCCATTACTAAGGGGGGGGACGATTTTATGTATGTTAAATACATAAATGATTAATTTGATTTTATCAAATCCTAATTAGATTAGGATTATGAATTAAATTAATTAAAGGATAAATAAGTTAGGAGTTTTAATTAGATTGTATTACTCTTATTATTATCCAATAAGGTTATTATTATTATCTTTTATATTTAGATATATTAATAGATAATAATTAAGAATTTTATTCCGAATTAAATTCTTATTTTAATAACCTAATTCTATCTAACTAAAGATTGGATACAAGAAAGATTATAAATACCCCCCTATGTAGATTTTTGAAATCTAGCCCTAGAGAATTTCGAATTCCTACCGTAAAGCAAGAGAGAGAATTTCGACCCCTAGCTCGAGGATGAGATTTTCCACCGTTTCCTTCCGTTCAATTGATTTTCATCTCTTTCTCTTTATCATTGATCTTGTGTTGATAATTAGAGACAATCTACTTTGGTTGTTTTAAACGGTTGATTCTAACTTGATCTTCCATTGTTTTGTTTTGTGCTCGGGAACTCGAAGTAAGAGTTGTGGGCACTTCGTTTGCAACGGTAGATAGAACTTCTGAAAGGTATTTCTTTTATCCCTCTTTATATGAAATAACGATTAACGGATCTTGGGGTTAATGGAAATAGGTTAAAATTTTTATATTTCCGCTGCTATACGTTAGCCTATTTTCCTTCATAAATATTATCTTTCGGGTTAGGCTATGTTTACTTTGTTTTTAATAAAGTAAGCCTTACTTTGTTTCTACCGTCATTGGATGAACTTACTTTGTTAAAGTCCACCATCATCCAATGGTGAAAAAAACAAAGTAAGCTTTACTTTATCAAAAACAAAGTAACCATAGAAGGCACTCTTTCGGTTATATTTAGATATAATTATAGATAATATTAATAGAGTATTATTTAGAATAAAACTCTGCTTAAGTAACCTAATTCTATCTAACTAGGGTTTGGATACAAGAGGCAAAAAAAAACCATCTGCTTAAGTAACCTAATATTCCTACAGTAGGAATTTCGGCCAACATAAGAAAAGAGGAAGAAAAGTTCATCTCGTCTCCATTCGATTAATTTCTATCTCTGTTTCTCTTTCCTTGATCTTGTGTTGATTTATTAGGGGTAAATTACACCAATAGTATCTGAACTTTACCCATTTCATACTTTGGTACCTAGATTACATTTTGTCCCAAAAATATACCCGAAGTAACAATGACCGGACAATTTAGTAAATTTTACTGGTAAATGACCGGTCAATGAAAGTTTGTCTGAGTAAATTACATTAATGGTACCTGAACTTTTCCTAATTCACACTTTGGTACCTGGATTTTTTTGTCCTAAAAATATAACTCAAGTGAAGGTGACCGGATAATTTAGTATATCTGATCGGTTAGTGACCAATCAACGAGAGTTTGACCATTTTGAATTAAAAATTAGGACCTACAATACACCCAATTAACATAAAATTATAATACTACCCTTTAATATATATGTAGAGCTAAAGGGTAGTATTTTATATGTTAATTGAGCATATGATGGGTCTAAATTTCTAATTTAAAATTGTCAAACTCACGTTGACTGGTCAAATATACTAAATTATCGATTCATCTTTACTTGAAGTGTATTTTTTTGACAAAATGAAATTTAGGTACCAAAGTGTGAATTAAGGTAAAGTTTAGATACCATTAGTGTAATTTACTCATCAAACCCTTAATGACCGGTTATTAACTGGTAAAATATACTAAATTGTCCGGTCATCGTTAGTTCGGGTATATTTTCGGGATAAAATGTAATCTAGGTACCAAAGTGTGAATTAGGATAAAGTTCAGGTACTATTGGTGTAATTTACTCGATTTATTAAAGGCAATCTTTACTGATTGTTATTCTTTGGTTGAGATTCTAATCGTTTGATTGTTTGTTTTGTTTGTGTTTGTGGAACCCGGGATTAAGAGTTGTGGACACTACGTTTGCAACTGTAGATAGATCGTCAATAAAGGTATTTCGTTCTATCCCTCTTTATATGAAATAACACTTAACGGATCTTGGGTTAAGGGAAATAGGTAAAATTTTTATATTTCCGCTACGCCTATGTTTGCCTATTTTTCTTCAGTGGTACTAGAGCCTGCGTTAAATCCGTTATTTCATATATGAAAATATTAAACGATTAAGACGAGATTAAAATGTTTTATGATTCGGTTAATTAACAAATTGGTTTGTGGAATTAAATGGTTGATTAAAACTATGTTTGTATATGTGATATACGTGTTTTGTGGATTAAGGGTTTAACCGTTTGAATCGTTGAAAGAGTTAATTAGATTAATCTATGAAAATTCTGATTTTGTTAACGACTTAAACGAAACAATTAGAATCGATTAATTATTGATATATATTGGAAATTGTTATATATATAAATATAAAATAGTTTTATAATATATATAATAAAATTAAAGGTTTTTTATTTTAAATTAAAAGGAAAAAAAATTAAAAAAAAAATTAAAAAAAAATTATATATATATATATTGGGATAAGCATATATTCACAACATATATATTTATCCGAATAAGTAAACAGGTTTACGGGTTACCTCTTGTAGCGCAGATCCCGTTCTTGATTTGCAGCGGAAGGATTCGGATCAATCACCCGATCTAGTATCACCGGTCAAGCCTTCAACCACGCCAATAAAATTGGGAGAGGAAGACAATTGGTTCACGAACTAAAGCGACGACGAATCCCAAAGAGAGAGAGGGGGCGGCGGCCAAAAGGAGGAAGCAGGAGAGAAAAATTCTCTTTTCTGTGTTTTTGAGATACTGTATCTCTAAAACCTAATTCCTTATTCTTTTAGAATTAGTGTTGGTTAGGGTTTCTATTTATACTGAATAAATAGATAACCTAACCCTAATTCTTATTGGGTTTGGGCCCGTTCCATTTCGGGCGGGCCTAATTGGATCCATATCCAATTAATTCCAACATCTCCCACTCGCACACAATGGAACTTATTCCAAACTTTCTCAATCTCGGTCTCTATCATACTCTTGCAAATAGTTCGTGCGACCGGCATACTATCGAGAGCTCTAGTGCTATATACTCGTTAGAACATATAGCTGCTCGATTTTCATGTAACAAACTTGGAACTATGTACTCATTAGAGATATATAGATCTTAGATTTGAACATGGATCGTCGGTGGTGTATGCTTTTATCCTAGACTCCATATTATATCCATTGTAGTCTTCGGATCTCTACAGTACATCTATTTTTCACAAATATGCACATATGCATAAGTGTTTGGACGGTGAAGAATAGAAACACTTAGATATGATTCAAATGGATGTCTTTCCCTCTTAACATTATTCTGTCCATTATAATTTGATTCGCTTATCCAGTCAGGGTCTCTTTGGTTGGTATTATCTCATCAACCTCGAGGTATCCCTTTCCAAGGTAGCTACATCAGACTAAACTTCTTAGAATAAGTCTAGGGTCTATAAGGATAAACAATAGTCAAGAAGCGCATCTTCATGACGTGAGTCTCACATTAGAAAAAGGCGAGATCAATCTACTTTTCCATCTCGTTGTCGCTAAAGCACACATGGTATGGGTCATGTGTTATGGTGTTCAATTCTTTTCTGAAGAAGAGCATGTTATTAACACCATACAGAAGCATAGGTCTAGATATGCCTAAACATCTAACTTTAGTTCATCACTTATGATGATCACTTCTGGCTATGATAGAAGGCTATAAGTTATCGTAAACTTGCCCTTTTAGATTACTTGTTAATCTTTTTCATGTATTTGTAACACATGTTATCTTGCACCGTAATGGAAACACTTTTCCATGTCTATAGCAAGACGGCTTCTATCATTGAACAAGCTCTCGAAATTGCTCAAAGACAGCCTCATCCTTCATTTATCATCACATTGATGAAATGGGGGGAACTGCTCATGTGAGTGAGCTACATTCTGTCTAAACATGCATTTTGAGTTCATAACAGCAAATATTTACAATTAAATACTCGCACTCGTGTATTGATGAAAATTCATAAAACCTTTATTAATAATTCATGTCTTACAAATAAAACAATGAAGAATGAGAAGTATACTTAGATCCTAAACAATCCTTGGGATCTAACATGTTTAACATAAACATCTCTCTTGACTGGTTTGGTGAGGGGATCTGTCACCATGTCATGAGTAGATATATATACTTCATATTAACTTCTTTGCGTGCAATTAAGTCCCTGACAAAATGATACTTAATCTCTATGTGCTTTGATTTGCTGTGGAACCTCTGGTCCTTAGCGAAAGCTATAGCAGATTGACTGTCACTGTTAACTATGACTTGGGTTGGACAATTGGTTACATTCAAGTTGTTTAGGAACCGATTCAGCCAAACAGCCTCTTGAACTGCTGATGAATATGATACGTATTCAGCTTCCATGGTGGATGATAGGGGTCAAAAACCCCTATCTTTGGGTATGGTTTTAGGACGGGTTTTAGTGTTATTTAGTTAATAAGCGAGCAATTATCGCATTTAAATGGTTTTGTGTGAGTTAGTTAGAAATTGGAAATGTTTTATTTACTTTTCGCTGTTTAGGCTCATTTTGTGATCAATTTAGGCAAATACGGCCAAATTGGCATGCATATAATAATTCCGTTATCTTTTGAAGCTAATTGATCCGTCAAAAGTCGCACCAAACGAAGCGTTTGCTCAAATAAGCGATTGGCGGGTCAATTTAGCCTTTGGACTAATGTTATCTGGAGTTTTGTGCATGCGCAGGGATAAATTCGGGCGAAGAACACGTTGATTGGCGTTCGGCAAACACGCGGAGGCGTATCGGGCAAGACAGCTCGCCGAGCAGGCTGTGCCTGCTCGCGACGAGCAGCGCCTGCTCGCCGAGCAGCTTGCCCTGCTCGGCGAGCAGGCCTGCAGGAATTGGTCAAAAAGACCAATTACGCCCCCACGACGCCATGATGGACCCCACGACTTCCTACCTGCATAAGGACACGAAATAGGTCAAGAAAAGGGGCCGAGCCGCGTCTATAAATAGGATTTTTCCAATGTAAATTAGATATCTTTTATCTTTGTAATTTTCTTAGCTTTTCATCTTGAGAAATCCTCTCCACCTCCTCCATATCCTTCAAACCTCCATTGAAGACACATCCGAAGCTCCGTTCACTGAGGATTGCTCAAGCTCCATCCTTAAGTCCTAGGAAGACGCCTGCATTGGTAGACAGGTTCCCTAAAAGGGATTTTTCTTCTTTTATATTCTGTCTAGCCTCTGATACATGTTATGAATCCTAGGCTCATTGTAACTTCGTGACAATACTTTCATCTTTGATATATATTATAGTTCTTGTTTATTCAATCGTTTTAATGCTTTAATCTTTGTCTTACGCTTTGTCTGATTGGTTTAACTCATTCGATAATCCCAAAATCAAGTTGGCACATATTGCGAGCTGAATCTGACCTAGTCAGTGCCTATAGGATTGACGACCCTATAGAAGATTAAGCCCAAATTGCTGAGCCTTAGAGCTAGTTTCGGCCTTACAAGGGAATCATGAACTAGGGACTTTAGGAGGATAGGTCGGGTTAATCGCCTCGGACACAAGTGACTTAGGTTTTAATTCAATTGCTTAAACAATCTATTTTCATTATCATCGTATCCCTTCATGTTCCTTTGGATAATTGCATTGGTAAAAGATCACTTAGGAGTAGTTTAACTTAATTAGGCGTAGAATAACTTAGTTAGAATCAGATAACTTAGCTAGGAATAGTATAATTCAACCTAGGAGTAGATTAACTTAGAAAAGCCAACTCAAAACCCCCTAAGCCTAGATAACACCTGAAACCAAGTAACTCGATACTTGCAGAAATAAATCATGTGGACGATAACCTGGACTTAACCAGAAATTTATTACTTGATAACGACGGGGTACACTTATCCCTTAGTGAGTCTCGCGGTACGAACGCCGTGAGGCGCATCAGTGGACATGGCTACACAAGTTTGTTTCTTGCTACTCCAGGAAATCACGCCATTTCCTAGCAAGAACACATAGCCTGACGTGGACTTTCTTTCGTCTAAGTCTCCTGCCCAATCAGCATCCGTGTATCCTCTCAAATTTAGGTCTTTACCTTGATAGCATAGAGAATAATTTGTTGTTCCTTTGAGGTACCTCAGTATCCTCTTCACAGCTGCCCAAAGTGCTAGTCCTGGGTTGGACTGATATCTACTCACCATCCCAACGGCATGACAGATATCAGGTCTTGTACACAACATGGCATACATTAGACTACCTACGGCACTTGCATTTGGAACTTTTTCCATCCTTTTCTTTTCGTTTGGATTCTTTGGACACATTTTGGTACTTAGGGTGGTGTCCTTAGTCATCAGGCTATCTACAGGCCTACTTCCACGCATACCGAAACGATCAATGACTTTGTTAACATAAGTCTCTTGAGACAGTGCTAATAGTTTCTTTGATCGATCCCTTGAAATCTTAACCCCAAGTATGTATGCGGCTTCGCCCATATCTTTCATTTCAAAACTTGAGTTTAGCCAAGCTTTGATTTGGTTTACAAATTCTATGTCATTTCCTGCTATCAGTATGTCATCTACATACAGAGATAAAATGACAAAATTTCTACCCGACCGTTTCGTGTAGACACAATGGTCCTCTTCAAGCATCTTGAAGCCATTCGAAATCATTTGATTGTGAAAATGAAGGAACCATTGCCTAGAGGACTGTTTAAGGCCATAAATTGACTTTTTCAATTTATAGACCTTATACTCGGAGCCTTTTACCATGAAGCCCTCTGGCTGTGACATATAGATCTCTTCGCTCAATTCTCCATTGAGAAAAGCAGTCTTAACATCCATCTGATGTAGCTCTAGGTCTAAACTTGCTACAATAGCTAAGATTAGTCTAATAGATGTAAACCTTACAACAGGTGAGAATGTCTCCTCGAAGTCTATTCCTTCCTGTTGTGTAAAGCATTTAGCGACAAGGCGAGCTTTGTACCTTTCGATACTATTGTCAGCCCTTCGCTTCACTTTGAGAACCCATCTGCTCCCAACAGCTTTTCTACCCTTTGGCAGATCAACCAGTTCCCAAACATGGTTGGATCTCATAGAATCTAGTTCCTCTTGCATTGTTATAGTCCATTTGTCTTTTTCCGGAGAAGTGAAAGCTTCTTTAGCATTTCTAGGTTCCGCGTCATCATTTGGAGTTACTAAAAGAGCTGTGCCTTCGATACCAAATCATCGACTATCAACTCTTTGCCTTTTAGTACGGTGCGGTTCCGAGTTTTGATAAACTTCTCTCATGTATTCATAATAACCCGGAATCCTATCTCTTAGACTTTGTCCCAAATTCTCATAAGAATCAGGAATCAAACTCCCACTTAAATAAGGATCTGTCACATTCGAAACGTTTTGAGGTTCGAAACTTTGACCTTGTTCTTGTTCCTGATAGTGATCGGTATCATTACCTTGATCCTTAAAATTCCTCCCACTCAAATGGAGAGGTCCGTTTGAATCTATTTCCTCAAACAGAGTGAGATTAGTGTCAACTTCTCTTAGCTTAGGAAACTCATTCTCTAAGAAGACGACGTCTCGTGATTCAAATTCTGTCACTCGGCCTTCACTATTTTCTCCCACTAGGACATATCCCTTTGATACGTCAGGGTATCTTATAAAGACACACTTTCTACCTCTTGGGCCTAATTTCCCAAATTTGCTAGAGGTATCATGGGCAAAAACAGTACAACCCCAAGGTCTGAGCATACTCAAATCAGGTTTTCTACCAGTCCACAGCTTATAAGGAGTGGAAGTGACAGTCTTGGAGGGCACTCGGTTTAGAACATATGTAGCTGTTAGCAAAGCATCTCCCCAATAGGAAATAGGCAAGTTTGCTTCAGCCATCATAGATCGAACCATATCAATGAGAGTTCTATTTCTCCTCTCAGCAACACCATTTTGTTGCGGAGTGTATGGGATAGACAACTGATGCTCTATCCCTTTCTCATCACACAAAGCTTTGAATTCATCTGAAAGATATTCTCGACCTCGGTCAGTTCTCAAAACTTTGATCTTCTTGTCTAGTTGATTTTCAATAAGGTTCATAAACTTTCTGAAACAACTCAAAGCTTCAGACTTGTGAGACATCAAGTAGATGTGACCATACCTTGTATAGTCATCTATGAAGGTGATGAAGTAGTAGGCCCCATGCCTAGCCCTCACATTCATTGGACCACAGACATCAGAATGAATTAATTGCAGAGGAAATTCTGCCCTAGTACCCTTCCCGAATGGTTTTCTATGCATTTTCCCTTTAAGACATAGTTCGCATGGAGGTAATTCAACTTTTCTTAAACTACCTAGTAAGCCCTCTTTGGCTAAACGATTCATGCGATCTTGGCCAATGTGATTTAACCTAGCATGCCATAAACTAACATCTTTATCCACAGAAGAAGAAGTAGTAACAGAAAAATTATTGGATTCATTTAATTGAACATCCAAAATAGTCAAACCATTCAGTACATATCCTGAACCATAAAATTCATTATCCAAACTTAAATGCAAACTGTTATTAGCAAAAAGAAAGGCAAATCCAATTCTTAACAAAGAGTTCACAGAAATAAGGTTTCTCCGAATATTCGGAGCAGAGAGAACATCTTGTAGGAGGAGAGTTTGACCACCACGTAGACTCAATCTACATGTGCCAATCCCTTTGACTTCAACTCTCGAGTTGTCTCCCACATAGATCCATCTTGAACCGATTGGAATTCGTCGGAACTCGACAAAGGTCTCTCTTTCCTTCCTCACATAGTCCGTTGCACCTTAGGAACTTTACAATCATTTGCATAGTGTCCTTTTTCTTGGCAGTTGAAACATTTCACACGTGAAAGCTTCAGTTTCTTTCTATTCTTTATTCTCTTTCCCTTTCTATTTTCTGTATTCACAGGCTCTTTGGCTTGCTCTTTGCCCTGGCCATAGAAGCGCTTACGCTTTTGCCTTGGAGGATTGGAACGCCTCCCACTTGAGTGGGCTCCCACATAATGGGCTTCAGCATTGATCTTAATCGATGCCAGGCGATCCTCCTCTAGCTCAAGGTGGCGACAAACAGCATCGAAGGTTTGAATTGCTTCGGTGTGGGTTAGGTGCACCTTCATGTGCTCCCAACTGTTTGGCAAAGAGCGGATAACAGCTTGCACTTTCTGCTCATTGGTCAACTAATGACCTGCTTCATTCAGCTCACTGATCATGTTGGACATTTCTCTTAAATGCTTTTTCATTGTATGATCAGGCCTCTTCTTGTAAGTGTCAAACTTAATTGGCAATGAGTGGAGCCTAGTCAGAGACACACCTCCGAATTTCTCCTTCAAGGCATCCCATAGGCCCTTGGCTGACTCAATCTTACAGAATTGCCTAGTGAACTCATCATCCATAGCACTCAGCATGATGATGCGGGCAGTGGAATCCTTTCTCTTCCATGCCGTATAATCTCGGCGAAGCTGAGCAGTTGCACCATCCTCAGGTTCGGTCATAACCGTATCCAAGTGAGCAAGCACATCTTGCTCTTCAAGCACATACTTTATTTTTATTGACCAAACCTCATAGTTATCCCCATTTAATTTCAGGTCTTTGTTGAGTTCAGCAACTATAGACTTTCTAGCTGCTGCCATTGATGACTGATCTACAATGGTATTGCACGACTTAGTAAGAAGTTATTAAAGGTTCAATACACGCATTAATTCTCTAGACAACTTATATCTAATCAATCAAATTTTCATTCTAAATTTCGATTCGAAAATGAGACCGAAGTGGCTCAAATTACCCTTTACACTTTAGTATTAGATCCAACTAATTAGATACATTAATGCTTAGAGAATTTTGTACTCACAAGTAACGATTTTGCAACTTATTACAAAAATATGGTTGTTGTAAGGAATTAAGATGACTTTTGATTTATTATTTCGATCTTAATGTTGACTAATCTTAACTACTAAGGTCGAAGATAATCATTAAATCAATAATAACTAATCACTGATTTAATAAATCGCAATTAAATGATCACATAATAAACCCCAAAGAAAAAATTTGTTCCAAAAATTAAATCCACAACCACACCAAAAACAAAAATGGTTCATTTAACCAACATAAAAATCTTCCATCTCTTCCATGTAGGGAATTTCTCCTACACGGAACAGGCGAGGGAAGGAACGAATCACAGATCTCCTTAACATTTCAGGCATCTCCTAAAAAACCCACCTGTATTGGACAGACCTAAGTTGTCTCCCGGACCTCAGTCTCACTCCATCGTCACTTAAAGGTAAGGTGACATTCAGCTCATCTAGCTCATTTAAGAACAATAACATTGAATGTTAATAATTCAACCCAGAACTGTTAAAGCTATGCAAATATAGCCTATGGAGTCTTGGAGAGGACTTTAGGGTTTCAAGAAGGCCGAAGAATAATATTATTTGATCATGACCTCCGTCAAAATCTCCCATAAGGATGAGGCACTGCATAAGGTCATGTACCTCGATCAGGTGACGCACAATAGCATCTGCATCATCCCATCGCACTTCTTTAGACATTCTGCATTTCAAAAGTCTAATGCGAAATATCTCCCTGATAGCCACTTGATTGTCCGTTACAGGCTCCACTAGGGTGAATCTAATGATTGCCATGACTATCCAAAAACAAAGAAACACCAGAAAAGGTTAGTGCAACATGCATAGACCTTTTCCCAATCAAAACATATCTCGATTGTCATAGTGGTAGGGACCTCCTTAAATCTGATTTAAAATCATTTATAACACATAAACAATTTTATAAAATATTTTTAGAGAGTTTATAAAATATTTATAACACATTTAAAAATATTTAATATACCCTAATTAAAAGATATTGTATAAACTGCTCATCCAAAAATTTTGAAAAAATATCCAAAAAATCAGAAAAATTCAGAAACGCGTTTTTGTAAAAAACGGGAAAAAATTAGTCACGGGAAGAGGCCCCACGCGCCCACATGCGCTTGGCGCGTGTGGAGGGGCCTCTGCCACATGGCGCGCGCTGGTTGGTCCAGCTGGCACCAGCGCGGCACCGGCTGGCCAACCAGCGCCTGCCGTGTGGTGGGCTGGGGGAGACACGCGTTTTCTCCCACCAGGTGGCGCGAGAAGGCCACGCGCCGCCTTCCCTATCGATTCCGACGACGAAAAATATATGGAACCTAGGGTTTTCGAGTTCTATGGACTCGATGGTGTGGTCGGTTTTTCGATTTGACGAGCGGAATGAAAAATCAGAAGGTAACAGAGACCTAAAACGGGTTTAATTGAGTAAAAAACGTTTAAATCGAACCCTAATTCAATTTAATCACGCAATCAATCAATTCCAATGTATAATCATAAAAATAATAACAATGAATTATTTTTAATCTTTCAAAAAAGATTCAAACGCAAACGAATTCGCGGTAAAGACGGAATACTAGATCCAATGGCTCTGATACCAATGTTGGGATAAGCATATATTCACAACATATATATTTATCCGAATAAGTAAACGGGTTTACGGGTTACCTCTTGTAGCGCAGATCTCGTTCTTGATTTGCAGCGGAAGGATTCGGATCAATCACCCGATCTAGTATCACTGGTCAAGCCTTCAACCACGCCAATAGAATTGGGAGAGAAAGACAATTGGTTCACGAACTAAAGCGACGACGAATCCCAAAGAGAGAGAGGGGGCGGCAGCCAAAAGGAGGAAGCAGGAGAGAAAAATTCTCTTTTCTGTGTTTTTGAGATACTGTATCTCTAAAACCTAATTCCTTATTCTCTTAAAATTAGTGTTGGTTAAGGTTTCTATTTATACTAAATATATAGATAACCTAACCCTAATTCTTATTGGGTTTAGGCCCGTTCCATTTCCGGCGGGCCTAATTGGATCCATATCCAATTAATTCCAACAATATATATATTGATAGGGGCAACAAAACTACGTAGTTTTGATGATAATTGAAAAGGGCAAGGTGGCAAATTTGTAAATAAAAGGAAAGAGATGATAGAGAAAATTGTTTTATTTCTTTTCTTTAAAATATTTTTTCCCGACATTTCTAACCTCGTTTTTTGAAATTTTTTATACTATTAGACTCGTTTAAATTAGACGGTCATTTTAAGATTCCTGAATCTCAAGTAAAAAAAATTTCGGTGAACGGAATCCGGGTGGGTGTTTTCTGGCGAAACAAAATGTGCCCAGAAAATTCTCAAAAAATTCAAAAAAATGTAAAACATTATTCTGAGAAACTTTATTTCTTGGGTCGAAGCGAGATTTCTTACGGTTTAGTCCTAATAAAACGTGTTCCTTAATTTTATCCATTTTACATGCTTCAACAATTTGTTGGGTCAAAACCGTAAGAAATCTCGTTTTGAGCCAAGAATTAAAGTTTTTTAAAATAATGTTTTACATGTTTTGGAATTTTTGGTAATTTTCTGGGCACATTTTTTATCCTACTTACATTGTTCCGGCAGTGTACGAAATTATTCCAAATCAGTGTATCATTTGTTCCAACATAATACTTATATTGTTCCAATAGAATAAATTAGCGTACCAATTTTTCCAACAAAATAGTTCTATTATTCCAGCATAATACTTATATTGTTCCAACATAATAAATCAGTTTACCAATTGTTCCAAATCAATTTTATTATCCATGTCTTCAATTTCATTTTTGTTTCTTAGTATTTAATATAGTATTTTCAAATTTATATTAGTTATATTACTCAAAATAATTCTAATTTTTATATTCTTCCAACAGAATAAATCTGCGTACCAATTGTTTCAAATCAGTGTACCAACTTTTCCAACAGAATAATTATATTGTTCCAACAGAATAGTTATATTGTTCCAACAGAATAATTATATTATTCCAACGGAATTGTTATATTGTTCCAACAAAATATTGCAACACATAGTGCTGAAAGGTGAGATCAAAAAGTACCCAGAAAATTATCAAAAACTTCTAAAATATGTAAAACATCATTTTAAGAAACTTTAATTTTTGGCTCAAAATGAGATTTCTTACGGTTTTGACCCAATAAATTGTTGAAGCATGTAAAATGTATAAAATTAAGAAAATTATTTTATTGGGACTAAACCGTAAGAAATCCTGCTTCGACCCAAGAATTAAAGTTTCTCAAAATCATGTTCTACATTTTCTGAAATTTTTGAAGAATTTTCTGGTTACTTTTTGTTTTCTCGCCGAAAAATGCCCACCTAATCGCCGGATTCCGTTGATTTGGGACTAAACCGTAAGGAATCTCACTTTGAGTCAAGAATTAAAGTTTCTCAGAATGATGTTTTACATTTTTCTGGAATTTTTTGAAAATTTTCTGGGTATTGTTTTCTCACAGAAAAACAAATCGCCGGATTCTGTTCACCGTAATTTTTTTTACCTGAGCTTCTGGGATCTTAAAATGGCCGTCTAATTAAGACGAGTCTAACGGTATAAAAGTTTTTGAAAAATGAGGTTAGAATGAGGCTAGCTTGTTGAGTCACTCAAGGTGAAACTTCACTAGATAGGATCCTAGCTCACTAAAGAGTTTGTGAAATTCTTCGAATTAATATTGAGGGTTATTAATTTGGCAAAATAGTGGGAGCAATTTAAAATAAATTAAAAGTCCTATGTTTTAAATTGATACATTAAAGCAAATGAATAACATTCATCACTCTATCTCACTCTCAAGTTAAAGTAAATACTCTGAATCATCATATCTAAAATGGATCTAGATAATATTGTAAACGATAACAAATTGAATAGTTCAAAATTCACCAACTATTTTGGCATACTCAAAATTGTTTTGAAGTTCGACATGATTGGGTATGTATTAAGATACACTGATACCTATCGTCAAAATTGTTTTGAAGTTCGAAAAGATTGGGTATGTATTAAGATACGCCGATACCCAATGTCCTTGTTGATGATGCTCCTGTCAAGAAGATTGATGTTTACCGGAAGCACCAATCAGATGACGAACGTACAGGATGTATCATACTTGCAGCTATGGCACTAGAGCTACAAAATCAACATGAGAACATGGATGCATATTCTATTATTATGCACTTGAAATAGGTGTTTTGAGAAACAGACTCAATGCGAAAGCTATGAGATGGCAAAGTTGTTGTTTCGCTCCAAGATGCAAGAAGGTTCTTCTGTTGTGGCACATTGTGTCAAGATGATTGGTTACATCACTAAGTTTTCTAGCATTGGATTTATGATGGATAATGAATTAAGTGTCGACTTAGTTCTACGATCCCTCCTAGAGATTTATTCATAAGCTCATCACGAACTGCCAGATGAATAAACTCAAAGACCTCTCTAGAAGAGCTCTTGAACATGCTCAAGACAGTTGAGCCTAATCCAAAGAAAGAGAAAGTGATGTCTGCACTTGTTATTGAGGGATCTCACAAGAGAAAAAGGGAAGTTTCCCAATTCTAAAGATTCCAAGAAGAATAAATGCATTAAACCCAAATCAATAAAAGCAAGAAGCCGAAAGGGAATGCCACCAATATAGTAAAGAAGGGAATTGGTGTTGAAACACCTTTCCACATGATTTTGATTTGACAAAATTATTTAAATTATATTTAAATTGCCATGATAAAATATTCCAACACATTAAATTTAATGCTTTGATTTATTAATACTAATGTGTTTGTTCAATGTTGAGTTAATTGATTTATAAGAATTAAAGACATTAAAAGATCAAGGCCCAAAAGCCCATAAGAGAAGGTCAAAGTCCAGTCAATATGTTCAAGCCTTGCGGGCCCAGTATAACAAAGCTCAGCCCAGCGGAAGGAAGAATCGAGAAGGAATTTCTCAATTGCTTCATACCGAAGCTGCTGAGTCAACCAGACAAAGAAGTCAGGTCAGCAGCTGACCTGGACAACTTGGAGACAAAGTCTTTCTACTTAAGGAAATGTTCAGACGAAAAGTTGTCTGGAAGACTTTTCCGAAAATATGGAGACACTCTGACGAGTCTGAGCAAAAGCAACTGATCCTTGATGAAGACAGAAGATGCAACGTTCTTATTGGCCGATGACGTTGAGCACTACCCGAACGAAAGCGACATGAAGTCGTTTCCCTACAATGGTTATTTCAAAATTCGAAATGACCGGTGCCTCAGATGTCACTATAAATAGGCCTTTCAAATGCTTCATTCGATGCAGATCTTCATCAAGTCGAACCACTGACCAAATAACAACTTGAAGTTTCTGTCTTGAAAAGCAAAGTAATTCTTACACTAATTATCATTCTTGTGTAAAAGCCTAGATTGATTTTTTCATCTAAAGTGTTTTTCATTTTTTTTAGAACAAACACTTTATTATTTCTAGAGATTAGAAACGAGAAGCTGAGTTGCTCGGTTATAGCACTTAACAGTAGAGATATTATTGAGTAGAAGAATAGAGGAAGGTACTCTTGTATACTCAGTAGCTATTGTAAAAGGTTTGTGCTCTACCTGAAAGAGCTCAATAGTGGATTCAAAAAGCCCGGAAGGACTCCGGGGACTGGACATAGGCAAGGAGGCCGAATCGGGATAAGTTTGCTGAGTAATATCTTTCTAACCCTTTACTCCTTTATATATTGCTTGCTGTGTACTGCCTAGTAAAACGCTAAAAAGAATATAAACTGAGTTGAGTGATCTGAGAGCTGAGTTCAGGAATAGACTTAAGTGTTATCTCCTGACTCACGATAGAAGCAGCCTTAGTCAGCAGTTGACTAAGATTGCCTCTGATCTTGCTCAGTATCACGGTGCTAAAAGACTTAGACAAAGTCTTAGTTAAAAAATATAAGTCAGCCTTACGTGAAAATTTTAAATAGTTCCTAACCCCCTTGGAACTAACTTTGTCACGTTACACGGGACCAACAAGTGGTATCAGAGCTTAACAAGCTCAGTTCACAAGATAAAACTATCTTAAGCTGATCCTTATAATGGCTGAAAATAGCACTCGTTTCCTCCCTGGAAATCATACAACTCAGATACTCCCTGAGGGATTATCTATCACTAGGCCTCCACTGTTCTTCGGTTCTAACTACACCTTTTGGAAGAACAGGGTGAAAAATTTCATTCAGGCAACAAATATGAGTGCATGGCTATCTATAGTCCAAGGCCCATTTGTTCCCTATGAAACTGTTGACGGCGTTGTTGAGCGATTTCCGCAAGTGCACGGTTTCGCTTGTAGTAATAAAAAGATATCGAACCCACAGGGAACGCTTTTAACGAAAACTTATATTAATACAGTTTAAATTATGTCTTTAGGTTTATATTATAGAAAATCATTTAATTGAATTGGATTGAATTGAATTAATCAGAATCAGATGAGAAATATATGTTAGAAATTTAGAAAACAATTCTATCTCGAGATTAGATTACAAAACAGAAACTTTAGCGTTTAAAATAAGAAAAGTGTTAAACTTGTTTGCATTAAGCAAAGATAACAAATTAAACTTTGAAAAGATTATAGGCATGTAATAAATCGTAAATTCCTTCAATTGATGGGCTTTGAACCGTAGAAATCTCTCTGGTTCGGAGTAGATTTCTACCTTAATCAAATTGGTATTTATTTCTGATAAGCCGACCTAACGATCATATCATCCATAAATACTAATTCTTTCAAGTGTTCAACTAAGTTTCCTTATAACTATGTGAAATTAAATACGTTTTAATGGAAATACCAGAATCTTATTTCGAAGAAATTATCAAAGTAACTACAAAAATGTATATTGAATTGGGTAAACTTTTATTATAGAATTTGTGAATCATAACAAGTTAATAGAGAAAAGTAAACATGAGAGCATTCTAACTAATTTGAGTTCCGGGTTGTCAATCCTTTCCCCAAACTTCGTTGGAGTTTGTCAGACTCTAGGGTCGCTTTCGCTACTTGTTCTTCTCGTTGAATCTTCGGAATAGAGATTATTTGTCTTCTACTAGAATGAAAACTCGTCTTCGAACAATTCTTAATCTAAACTTAATCGCTACTGTGTTTGTAATAATCTAAGAACAACTTGTGTACAGCAAGTTTGCTTTTACAGAAATGAAATCTAATCTCTGACTCTTTTCTGAGTTAGAGATTCAACATAATATCTGCTCTCTAAAACTTAATTAATCTAACTCTCCTAACTCTGAAATCAACTCTCTATTTATAGATGTTGAAGAGTCGTGTTTGAAGGGTCGTGTCTGCTGTGAAGAGTCGTTTCTATCCACCCGAACAGATGCGTTTCTTGGAATTTCGACATGTGAAATTAGTGCTGCAGAGTTGCTGATCCTACCAAGATTCCAGAATCCCTGTCGTGACATGGGGAGTAAATATTTCCTTAGAACGACTTCTGCTTCCGTGCCTGAAAACAGCATGTCGTGACCGAGATATGGGAATCTCGGTCGCGACACGGGATGCTCCTCCCGGTCTTGATCCGTTCCCGTCTCCTCATATCGGTGCGCTGATAATCTCGTACTTTCGGCTCGTAAATTAGGGTTTTTCCTTCGTTTTTGATCTGTTTTCGCTCCTATTTAGATTTTACCAAATATTTAGGTACCTTGCATCAAAGAAACATATTCGGACGTAAAAGTACTCTAAATAGATATAAATAGCACGATTTCATAACAAAACTGACGTGAATTTTAATGATATTTTAGGTATATTTTGGGCTTAACATGCGTAAAAGTCGTTAAGTAATAGGCTAAGTGGTCAGAGGATGACCTCAAGAAATTACAAAATCATACCTCGGCTATAAACATGCTTCACTGTGCTCTAGATGCTGCAGAGTACAATAAAATTTCAGGTTGTGAGTCAGCACAAGAAATCTGGAAGAATCTAGAGGTCACCTATGAAGGAACCAGCAAGGTCAAGGAATCCAAGGTGAACCAACACATGCGGTTGTACGAGTTCAAGATGAATGATGGTGAAGGCATCTCTGAGATGAACTCAAGATTCACCAATACAATTAACGAGCTCAAGAGACCCGATAAGAACTTCACTGAGTAAGAAAAAATGAAGAAGATACTGAGGAGTCTTCCCAAGAGCTGGCAAGCAAAAAAACTGCTGTTGAAGAAGCTCAGGACTTGACCACCTACAAGTATGATGAGCTCATTAGATCTCTGCTGACCCACGAGATCTCAACGAAGAACTTTGAGGTGAAAGAAAAGTCTGAAGACAATAAGCAAAAGTCTCTTGTCATGAAAGCTGACTCCACCGATGGGGACTCATCAGATGATGAAGAAATGGCCATGTTCACCAGAAAGATGAAGAGACTGTTTCGCAAGAATGACAAGTACAGCAAGTAGCCGTTCAAAAAGAATGACAAATACAAAGCTGAGTCAAGCGACAGAAGATACAAGAAAGAAAGCTCAAAGCCCATTACCTGCATTGAATGTCATCAAACTGGCCATATCAAATCAAGTTGTCCTACCTTGAAGAAGGACAAAAAGAACAGTAGAAAGGCAATGGTGGCTACCTGAAGCGACAGTGATGAATCATCATCATCAGAGTCTGGTGCCACTGAGTCAGCAAACATCTGCTTCATGGCTGATGAGTTTGCTGAGCCTTGTGCTTCTGAGCAAGCTGAACCCTCATATGCATCAGACAATGAGGAACAATCTACTGAGGTAATGTCTCTACCTTTGCTCAGAAATGAAATGATAAATGCCTTGAGTGACCTCTACCCACTTGTTAAAAAATGTCACAAGAAAGTAAAAGCACTCAGCAGGCGATGGGATGAGATAGAGGAGGTCAAGCTCAGTGACCTTCGACATCTTCTCCAGGACAATACCAAACAGGATGAAAATCTAAAGATTATGCATAGGTTTGTCACTAAGGTCCAATCAGATTCAAAGAAACTGAAAAAGGACATCACATCTATTCAGAACCAACTCGGGGTTCCGAATAAAAGAAATCCCCATCACCATGCTCAGTACTCAGGTACTGGTCAGCGGAGATGGAATCCCCAGCAAAACGTCCAATGTGACTTTTGTGGGAAGAAAGGACACACAACGAATGTGTGTCGCCATGCTCAGTACTCAGGTGCTGGTAAGCGGAAATGGATTCGCCAACAAAAGATCAACTGTGACTTTTGTGGAAAGAATGGCCACACTACAAAAGTGTGTCGCCACCGAGTAAAATATAACGTACCACCTGCTGAGCCTAACAGACGAGGACCCAAAAAGCTTTGGGTACCTAAAAGTAACTAATGTATTGCAGGTTGGCCTGAGGTGTGCTGAGAAGTCAAAGTTATAGTACATTGACAGCGCATGCTCGAGGCATATGACTAGTGATGAAACTCAGTTCATCACACTCGTGCATAAACATGGAGGAAGCGTAATTTTTGGAGACAATAAAAAGGTAAGATAGTAGGTTCAGGAACCGTTGGTGGAAATCCTACTATTGAGTCGGTCTCCCTAGTCAGAGGACTTGAATATAACCTACTGAGCGTAGCTCAGCTGTTCTGACAGTGGTAGGAAAGTTATATTTGATGCCTCTGGAAGTAAAATACTCGAGGGCAAAACAAATGAATTGATTTTAACTGCCCCTCGTATTGATAATGTCTTTATGCTAAATCTGGAAAAGAAGTTTTCAAAAAATATATGCTTAGTGTCAAAGGAAGAAAATTCCTAGCTATGGCACATGAGACTTGGTCATGTAAGCATGGACCTCCTGGTCAAGTTAGCAAGAAAGCAATTAGTTGAGGGACTGTCCAAACTAAAGTTTGAAAAGGATCAATTATGCAATGCTTGTCAGTATGGAAAACAAACTAGAAAATCTTTTCAAAATAAAAACATAGTCTCAACCAAGCGTCCATTAGAGTTACTACACTTGGATCTCTTCAGACCAGTCCAGCTGTTGAGCTTGGGTGGTAGGAGATTTTCCTTGGTCATTGTAGATGACTTTTCTCGGTACACTTGGGTCATCTTATAGCTTTGGGGGAATGTTTACGGTTCTTCCATTCACAGTCCGTGCACTCATTCCGATATACAAAGATTGAATATAATTTTATGGAAATTAATTCAATGGTTGTATACAGCTAGTAGCAATAAGAACCTAATGAGTCACATATAAGACTTGGTACCAAAAGAGGGCATAATAGTAATTAATGAATGGAAGATTAAAATTGTTTTAATTATATATATATGGGGGTCGAAATTTATATATGCATTTTATGTATATATTAATTTATTTACTTAGACAATTATAATTAGATTATAGTTGTGGTTAAATTAATTATAGGATAAATAAGTTAGGAGATTTAATGTGATTATGTATCTCTAATTATTATCCTATCAAATAAATAAATATTATCTTTTATATTTAGATATAATTATAGATAATATTAATAAAGTATTATTTAGAATAAAACTCTTCTTAAGTAACCTAATTCTATCTAACTAGGGTTTGGATACAAGAGGCTAAAAAAATACCCCCCATATAGTGAATTTCGGCCAACTCTAATATTCCTATAGTAGGAATTTCGGCCAACATAAGAAAAGAGGAAGAAAAGTTCATCCCGTCTCTATTCGATTAATTTCTATCTATGTTTCTCTTTCCTTGATCTTGTGTTGATTTATTAGAGGCAATATTTACTGATTGCTATTCTTTGGTTGAGATTCTAATCGTTTGATTGTTTGTTTTGTTTGTGTTTGTGGAACCCGAGATTAAGAGTTGTCGGCACTTCGTTTGCAACTGTAGATAGATCGTCAATAAAGGTATTTCGTTCTATCCCTATTTATATGAAATAACGCTTAACGGATCTTGGGTTAAGGGAAATAGGTAAATTTTTTATATTTCCACTGCGCCTGTGTTTGCCTATTTTCATTCAGAGTGCCTCGTAGGCTTTCCTAGTGATGATATTGGAAAAACTTCCCATGTCTATGAACACCCGATGAATCGTGAAATTCTCAATTAGTATTTCAATCACCAATGCATCTTTATGTGCATGTCTGGGAGCACTATTCAAGTTATGAAATGAGAACTTTGAACTGAACTTATGTAGCACGTGCATATCTTTATATACTCTCATATGTTTTACCAATGTATCTCATAGAGTCCCTCTAGCTATCAAGTTGAAGGTTATTCAGTCTTGTGCTTTGAGGCGGGAACCTTAGTCGATTTTATAAGAAAGCGGTCTAACAAGCCTTTCTCTTCCATCTAGTCTAGATCCAAAGCTAGATGTTTGTAGTCTTCTGTATCATGATCCCCACTTTTGTAGAACTTATAATAAGTATTGTTTCTTCAATAACTAAAGAGCCTGAGCTTTAGCAAGTACTCAATATGTTGCTTGTTGTTCTTGACCCAATACAATATGTGTTTTTTTGGAGTATTAAGCGATGCGAAGTCACATTCTGATCGCTCTCATGGTCTCTTTTCATTCTCTCTCTCTTTCCCCAAGATGTTATTGTTTCTAGTTATTATTCGGACCTAGACGCTCCTTCGTTAGTGGAGGTTTGTGTCCATCACATCTCACAAAATCTCTGGCCCGTCACATGAGGCTTGGAAAGGTCTAGGGTCGTTTGGTAGTAAGCTCCTTAGATAGATCTTTACTCCAGAAGTTCTTAATGATGGCGTCCACTTTTGTGTCTGTATTTAAATGTCGAAATGGTATGGCGGTTTTTTGAAACCTCTCTACCCATTCTTGAAGAGTTCCATCCCTTTCCCAAACCAAATAGTTAAGGTTATGCATGGTTTTACGCTCCAAAATAAAGGTTATGAAGTGTTGGAAAACTCTACGGCCATCTGGTTAAAACTCCTGATGGACCTTGTGGGAATTTTCTCGCACTAATAGACCACTATCTTTTTTAGGGTGGTTGGAAATACTCGACACATAATGACATCTATGCTCGTCATAAAGTCTAATGACCTTTTGAATTTTTTTATATGCATAGTGGGATCCATATCCCATTGTATGCTCTTAGATATGGATATTTAAAGTCACAAGGCATTGGCTTCTTCAAGATGCATGCACATAGTGGTGAACTAGTATACGTGTTCTATGGGATGTGAGCATCAATTCCCACATCTATCATAACACTCTTCAATCTTCGGCTTACCTCCTCACTATAAGGTTGTACATACCGTCTTTCTCCATCGAAGTAAGATAATTCCCTTAACTTTCAAGAGCATTTTGCTTACGTGGTGATTGTCGATGCCTAGGAGATCTTAGCTCAATAATTTTCTCAACCATAAGCATTGATCATGAGCCCTAGGCTCAACCAAGTTTTTCTAGATCTAGGGTCAATGGAGTGTTTCTAGAGAAAAAAAATTCAACCAAAGGGGAGTGTGCCTCTTTAGACGACTCTGGAGCTTATGCTGACTACACTCCCACTCTCCAAACCCCCCTCTCGAGTTTTCTAGCCTAGAAGTAGGTGAAGTCTCCTTCTGTTGAAGGAAGCTACAAAAAATATAATGTTAAGTGGAACATGCAGTGGAGTCCTAGTTTTTCGAGCTTTTGGTAGCTTCTTCTGCCTTTTTGAGTTTGGCCTAGACACACGCCATCCCCGCATCATGCTCTCCAATAATTTCATTCACATTGTTCATTATAAATGAGTTGCTTAGTGGTTTCATCCATGAACTTTTGACTTTATTGATCTAGTGAGCCCATACAGTTGTTCATGTGTTTGTCTAGATTTAGGGTGATTTCCACGAACCAGATGAGATTTTGCTAACATTTAGGGGGTCTTGAGTTCTTGAGAGGAGCTTCCCTTCAGAAGTGGGGAGGTTAATCAGTGGGGATTTGAAGTGGTTATGATTGTAGAATCCTTCAAGCAAGCCATGAATGTAGTGTAATGCTCACCGTATTAATTTAATATGGGAAAATATGAGGAGGAACTCACGAGGATGATTTAAGAAGATACACTACAAGAAAAAGGGGATTTAATGATAGGAAAAGCTATCACTAAAAGTCTAATTCCACTCATTAAAAGTTTTTAATGAGCGGAATTTTCCTCTTGAGGAAGCCCTTCTGACTAAAGGTATTAATGAGCGGAATAATTCCGCTCATTATTAACTTACAATGAGTGGGCATTTACCCTTACTAGAAATTATGTATAATGATTAAAAATACGCTCATTAGAAGTATTTACGATGATTAAAAATACGTTCATTAAAACTACTTATAATGATTAAAAAATAAATCATTAAAAATATTTATAATGATTTGGATTGAATGGAGCTACTCTGAATTAAATATATTCAACTCTCAAACAAATTAAAATAATCAAACTTTTAATTAATAACACATAAATAACCAATTCCAAGTGAAATCATCTAATTAATAATGACAGAGCAAAGATTGAAAGTATAATGTTTACATTATAGCAACTAATGTATAATCAGGGGCGGAACTAGGGGGGTTGGCCGGGGCTCGAGCCTTGGCTGGCCGCCCGAGAATTGAGAAAAAAAAATTTAGTAACGGTGTCTCGTAATATTTTGGAGAGAATTATATTGACTCTATGTAGTATTATTTCAATATGTAAAAGTAGATGAAATGGTTAATTATGCTTGCTTTTATTCAAGAGGTCCTGTGTTCGATTCTCTTTAGTCTCATTTTTTTTTAAAAAATTTTATTTATTTTAATTTTATTTTTCAATAATTATAAAAACATGTTACCATTATTAATTTAAATGAACTCTTTATTTTTATTTTTATTTTAATAATACTTTTGAATTCATTTTTAACATGTCTTTACAAAAAAAAATAAACATATTTAATATTCATTTTTATTATGTCATTGCCATAAAAAAAAAGTAAACATGTTTAATTTTCTATTGGTTCAATGCTAGTTTCTAAAAAATGATAACATTTTTACAGTTTTAATACGTTGGAGGCTAAAAAAATTTTGTCGAGCCCTAACGGACTGGACTTTGAAAATTTACCGTCAATTGCACAATTAATTTTGATTTTTTTTTACGTTTTGATTTTTTTTTTATTGATATGTTTGAGCCCCGGGTCATCCGGAGTCCTGGTTCCGCCACTGTGTATAATCTTTCAAAAGTATAAGTGGATCCAACAACAGGAAGTGAAGTTATGCTTGCGGAAATGTATAATTTTACATTATAGCCAGAGGCGGAGCCAGGGGGTAGGGGAGGGTCTCCCGACCCTCCGGCCCGCCGAAAACCACCACCAGGGGTGTTTTCCACCCCTGGTTCGGAGGTTTACTGCTATGGCCGGAGCCCCTCCGACCATGGCAGAGATTAAAGATCCAACAGATCCGTAACCCACCACCCATCCCATGATCCGCACACCCATCCTTTTAAATTAAAAAGGATCTAGAACAGAATTTATGAGAAAATAAAAGAAAAGTGAAGGAGAGATGAAGGTAAGATACGGATTGAAGGAGAAGAGGATGGGCGGTGGAAAGGAGAGAGGCTGGAGAAGACAGTTGAATAGCAGAGAACAAAAAATTATTTATTTGTTTGTTTTCTTTTAAAAAAAGTCTATTTGTTTATTCAATTAATAGGTGGCTACTGTTTAATTGAGTTGTTTATTTTTTTTGTATTGTACTAATTTTTTATTGAGATAAAGATAGTATAGGAAAGATGAAAATTTAGTATTTTTTTATTTAAATTGTTTTTTATTTTATTTTATAGAGGTTTAAATAGTTTATTTGTAGGATTAAACCCTATTTAGTTCATGTGGTATCCAAAATTTTATCATTTCACTATTGTGGTATTATTTGATAATATTTCCATAGGTCACCTTTAATTCATTTTAAATTGAAAGCTAACCGATTCATTATATTTTTTTGCCACATGATTCAATTTTTGACACGTGATATATAAATAAAGCATAATTTATATAAAAAAAATCCTCTACACTTAATATGTAAATAAGAAAAAAACTAATTCTTTAGTTATCCACATATTAAATCTATATGAAAAAAATTAAATGAATTGCCAAATATATATTTCATGTGTCAAAAATCGTATAAACAAATCAGTTAGTTTTCCATTCAAAATAGGTTAAATGTCATATATGAAAATATTTTATGGAGTAAATGTTATCAAATGACATGAGCAAATGATAAAATTTTGAATTTCAGAGAGAACAAATTAATCATTTATTTGTATCTAACAAATGGTAAAATTCTCAATTCATGCTTCTTCTTTTATTTGTATTTGTGTTTAAATTAGTTATTTAAATTGAACTAAGTTTTTCTAGATTTTAGCTCAAGTAATTATTAGTGAAAAGTGAACACTCATGAAAAAAAAATTTAAAGCAACATCTTGAGTTGTTATTAAAAAATTTCTACATATAATATAGCCCCTCCAGACTTTAAGCCCTGGCTCCGCCACTCATTATAGCTACTACTTTTTCCAATCCTTCAAAGTGACTCAATTGGGCATACTTTCCATCAGCTGATGTATCTGTAAATATTGTGCACAGTTGCTCGTGTATAGGGCAGTCCTTCAGTTTAAATGGCTCATGCCTATAAGTGGATGAAATCAAGATAGTGATATGATGATCAACAAGCAAATAAAACAATAATGTTTGAGAAAAAAAGAAAAAAGGCAAATACAAACCCCAAGGGCTTCCCATAAATCAAATCCAGTAAGCAAGAGTCCTCACCGTAGTAAAACATCTGTAAATCATATGTTGCACAAAAAAGTATAGAATAAAAGTTATAAATGAGGGGTTGAGAACCGACGATCTCACTCCGATGATTAAGTTAGGAGAGTTTTTAGAGGAAGAAAATGATGAATAGTAAAAATCTAGGGTTTTGAGATGATATACTTTTTACTGCACAACTACATTTTCTATTTATAAGGTGGGAGAGATAGTTCTTATAGTTTGACAATTTGTGCACCATAATAGTGAGTCAGGACACGTGTGGAGATGACATTGGAGAATATCCTCTGACGGGCCTAATGTGATTTGGCAGGTAAAACTTTTGATAACATCCAGATATTATCCATGGGCGGATCCGTAAAGCCTCATGTAATCCAAGGACTAAAAGAACACTTGGACATCAGCAGTGACCAAAGATCCGCCAACTAGATGGCGTACGAAGCAAGTTACACGCCACTAAGGATCCATGATCCAAAAAGATACGCCTAATAGTGATCAGACATCTTAAAGAGATCCACAACCGCCATATCTTGGGAGACCCGCCATCCAGCATTGATTCGTCCAAAGGATATTAGTGCCGTCTTCCCATATGGAAGCTGAAACCATTAATGACTAGTAATGGCTCCATAAATGAGCTAACAGTCATACTTGAATGAACGTAATAACTACCATTAAAGTAGCATTAATAGAAGGCTTTTTAGTTACTAGTTCGATGATTACAACTATACTAGTATAAATAGTCTCACATTCCAAGGCATTGAGATACAGTTTGTACGCCACACTTTGTGCTTACAGTTTATCACTATTTTATACTTTACTAACTTAAGCATCAGAGTGCCCATGACCGAACCCAACGGCGCCCTCCCACAGGTGGAGCTCCGCCGGAAGTTCATTCATAAGTTATCAACCTTCATCCCGTAGTTATAGCCGTGAATATAGGGATTGATATCTTGCGTATGCATGACTCCTTCTCATTATGCTCTAACCGAGACACTCATTTGTCCACATGTTCAGTGTGATTCTTCTCTTCTTATCACATGATACATTTTTTTATGGGAGCGCAAAGGTTGAAAAGAAAAAAAAGAAATATATATTAGATCATTTTGAAATTAAATTAAAAGTTGGTGCTATTTTTGTTAAAAAAAAAATTAATACCAACTTGACGTTGTTTTTCTTAAAAGCAAGTATTTTTTTTATGGAAATATCAAAAAATCTTATTAAGCGCCAAAAAACTTTTACAATGAACAAAGTACAACTCATACATCTAGGTCCACTTGTTCCACAACAAGCTGGAAGATTGAGATTTACATAATCTCATTTTTACATTTAAAGACACTTGTCTAACAATTTGATCCTTACAAAAAAGACCATTATCAAAAGCAATTCTATTCCTAGTCAACCACACTCAATACACAGTTGCTGCAAAAGCAACTCTTCTAATAGAAGATTTAAGAGATTTTCCTGCAGCATTCCTTGACAATCAACTTATAAGCCTTCTCCATGGTAGATTATTAGGTACATCACACTTACCACTAATCTCCATCCAGACACTACCACTAACGGAACAATCAAAAAATAGATGGGGCACTGTCTCCTCCTCCTGACCACATAAACAACACAATTGATTTGTCAAGTTTGCCTAGACAACAATTCGAGTTTTAACATTCAACCGATTTTTTAACGCAATCCATAAGATGAAACTGTGTCTTGGGATAAATTGATGTCCCCAAACAACCTTCCACCAACCCACAATAACTTGAGTAGGCATTAAAGCCTTATACGCAGTAGCCACAGTAAACTTTCCCTTATTATTCCCCTTCCAGACAATCCTATCCCTCTCGTTAGGATAAATTTGTATCTGTTTCACCACATGCCAAGCTTGCTCAGTGAGTTCATCACTTGGATCTGGTAGACGCCACCCTTGCCTCCCAACAAGATCAGCAACCTTCATATCTCTAGCAACATCAGTATCAGAAATATCCAATCTAGGAAAAAGCAAGTAGTTTTTCTTAAAACCAACTTTCACAATTTTAATGAAAAAAATTTACATTTACCAAAAGATGGTTTTAGCTGGGAAAACTACTTTTAAAATTTGAATAAGTAATGTCAAACGCACACTTAATCCTTAATAGATTTTGCAACCAATTTTTTTTTAAATAACAGGTTGATATGTACAATAAAGATCAATTTATTAGAATTTTCTATAGAAAGTCCTTCATAATTATTCGTCAAAAAAAAAAAATCCCCTAAAATGAATTTAAATTGATGCATCTCCGGATATAGATTTTTTTTAATAGTTTCCCACAAAAGAGTCGGATGTTCGTTTTGTATTTTCTTTTCAGTAGTGTTTATCTAAATACCGTTAAATCGAGACTTATTAGAATTCTATGGTAGAGATTCAAATCATACTAAGATCTGGATTTAATAAGTCTAAATCTACCGGTCATTTGATCATTCAGAGTTCAAGTGAGTAATATTGTTCTTTTGTATTTCTTAATTTCTAATCTTTCCGTAAAATTTCTTAAAAAAAAATCCGTGTAATATATATATATATATATATATATATATATATATATATATATATATATAATAATCTACACAGTGGCGGATGCAAGGGGGGTCAAAGGAGGCATTTGCCCCTCAAAAAGAAGAGTTAAAGTGTAAAAATACTCCTAACATTTCTGGTCAGGAGCAATTTTATTCCTAATGTTGGAAGCTAAAAGCAGTTTTACCTCCAACGTTGATAAATTGGGTCAATTTGAGAAATAATTCATCAAACTGTCTCCTCGGTCATGAATCTTGTCATATACACTTCACACATGCGTTATTTTATCAGTAACAAATCACAAATATATGTTGGGATGTGAAAAAAATATTAAAAATATACTGTCTTTTGTACGAATTAGACAAAAAAAATTCAAAAAATTCACCGAATTTATAAATGCTAATCTCCAATTTTATTATTAAATTACAAAAAACATTATATCATTTTTTTAGAACAAATTGATATGCAATTGGCGTAAAATAAAGAAAAAAATGACTATATGTTATAATAATGTCTGAAATTGATCCAATTTATCAACGTTAGGGGTAAAATTGCTCTTGGCTACAAACATTATGGGTAAAATTGCACCATTTTGGACGTTAGGGGTAAAATTGCTCCTGACCCAAATCGTTAAGGGTATTTTTGTTCTTGGCTATAAACATTAGTCTAAAAAAATTTTACGTAGAGTTTTGCTCCCCTCCCTTAAATGCTGGATCCGCCACTGAATCTACATGTAAATAGAGAGCAAAAAATTAGGTGATGGATATTAAAAACATAATCTTGAAGATTAGCTATTTTGTATCGTACTAAATAATAATAATTTGTGGATTTACTGCAACTTTCTTAGGCACGAAGAATAGAAAAAGGCCACTTTTTTTCTTGCAACTTTATTGCATGCCCAATTCATAAAATAAATATTTAGAAAAAAAAAATTGTTTATTTGAGCATCTAGGTACAATAATATAAAAAAGCAAATGAAAATGAAATAATAATAATAATAATAAAAATAAAAGTGATTTACACAAGTATTTTCTCATCATATTTAGTATTTATTTCTAGTGTTTAACAGTTCATCATTTTCATATTCCCCTGAAAAAGCGACCAATTTTAGATGATTCTACTTACCTAACAGATTCTTTGCATTCTATATGAATTTTTCAATTTCAAGCAAATTATGATTAAATTAATAAAAAAACTTTTCATCACTACATTAAAACCTCATATATTGATATGATTAGGATCTGAAAAATTATTATATTACATGGGTTATTAATTTATCAATAAATGAATATTTTATTAGTTTATAAAATAATTTTTATTTTGTATATTATATTTCTCAAATTAAACATTTTTTAACTAAAAAAGAAAATAAATAAGTTAATTAATTAATGATGATGCGTTGTATAAGAAAATAAATAAACAAAATAAGAAGAATATATTGAATGTAGTTTATGTCCTAATGATGAAATTAAGTTTAGTTCGCATGAAAAGAATAAACAATTGACTATAGATACATATTTTTAGGAAAACATAAAATTTGAAATAAAAATTGTTTAGAAAATGCTTTATTTTATGAATTATATATTTATTTTCATATTTATTTAATGAAGTATTATTTTATATTTTCAGTGGGGTTCACGAATTTTTTTAAGAATTATTAGTTTATACATTTAGCGAGGTTATTATTTTATCTCATAAGCCCGAGTCGGGACCATAGAAAATTATTGTTTAATCGAGCTTATTAATTTATCGAATATTAAAATCAATGTAAGGTTCAATAAAAAAAAAGGGACAACGTTCTGTTGAGAAGTGTAGGGATTTTCCGTTGAGTTATTATGCCTTCACATCTATAACTCAGTTTCCCGATTACTTACAGAGAAGAACTCAATCCTAAATATGAACCATAAAAGAAAATATCTATTAAACCGATCACATGAATACCTGTTTTAGTACATATATAATATTTCTAACGCAAAAAGAATTTATAAAACGAAACTTATACCTGAGTTTATAGACGCGACATGAAGACACGAGAGTACTAGCATCCACCCCTCCGGCCGTCGGATACCATCCCTTGTAGGGGTAAGGTGGTGATTGTCTTTGCTCATTCATTCATCCTCAAATGCGGGATGCTAATTGTACAAGCAATCTTGTGCATTTTTCCTTTTGCTCCAATCCATGCCAAGACAATGTCATTTTGACCTGTAGGACAAATAAAATAAAATAAAATAAACCTAGCGTATATGAAATGAATTTGTTTTTTACACTCTAATTAGTCAAAGATCGACTTTATTACTGTCTAGAATCAAAATTACTCCAGAAAAATATAAAAGGCAATATTGGAAAAAGTACAAAAATAAACCTTGTGGTTTGGCCCATTTTCAAACTGCAGCCCTGTGGTTTAAAAATTTGCAAGTTGGTACCATGAACTTCATTCCGTTAGCAAAGAGGGGTATTTCAGGGAAACGCCGTTAGAAGTGATGAGCTGGCAAAAAAGTCACGGGACATGCTGGGGGCATTTTCGGAAGACAAAAGATGGAGTGGTAAATGAAAAGTCTTTAATTCCTCTTACCTTTTTCATCTTAACTGTCATCCCTAACCTTTTCGTAAGCTGAAACCTTTCATCTTCAAGCTTCCATCACATTTAAAGGATCAAACGAATTTGAAAAAGGTAATTCTTTCAACCTCCACATCGCAGACGAACCATCTTTACGAAGAAGAACATGGTGGTTGTGTAAGAAAAGCGGGGATTGTTTTGCTACTGGTTCAGCTTACTCTGTTTTACAAGGTTCGAACGCATACTCTGTTTATTTTTTATTCTTTCTACTTGTAGTGATTGTTTTGCATGTTCGGTGTTATAGATACAAATGGGTTTCAAAAGGGGGGAAATGGGTTTTGCAGGGTGATAAAATGGGTTTTGAACAGTGATTAAGTAGGTTACGCAATGTAAAATTATTGTCGTTTGAACTCCTTTTGCTAAATGTTGTTTTTAACTATCGATTGAACCTGTGTTTACCGTTTCAATCGATTAATCGCTTTTTTTTGTTTATCGTTTCAATCGCGATGTTGTTTTGTTTATCGTTTACCGCGTTTATCGTTTCTATACTGTTGCTTAATCGATTGAACCTGTGTTTATCATTTCAATACGTTTGATTATCGTTTCAATACTTTTGTTTATAGTATAACATGTTTATCGTTTACCATGGTTAATGTCTTGTTGGATAAGTGCTTCTTTATTTCAAGCCAATGGTCACTCTGTTTTGGACAATTGCTGTTTAATGTTAGTTTATGTTTGTATAGTTGATGATGCTCTGTTTGGATATGTGATTATTTGTTTATGTTTACTCATTTTGACCAACTGCTTGTTTGCCTGTTGCTGAGTAATGTGTACTCATATTGGACAATTGCTTATTGCTGAGTATGGACAATTGCTTGTTTGCCTGTTGTTGATTAATGTTTACTCTTTTTGGACGATTGCTTATTGCTGAGTATGGACAATTGCTTGTTTGCTCTGTTTATTGATGATTTATAGTTGGATAAGTGTTGCTTTGTTAGTCTTGGTTAATGTTGGTCTTGGTTAATGTCTTTATGGATAATTGCAATTGTGGTTTAAAAATCATGTTTATTTCGTATAGGTGGTGATAATGGCTGACTATGTCAAGTTAGTCATACATCATGGAGGCAAATGGGACATTACAGAGGATGATATGGTCTACAATGGGGGTAGTACCAAGATAATAGAGGAGACGGACGTGGACTGCCTGTCATTATTTGAACTACAAGGTATTGGGTTTGAGCTGGGTTATGCAAATTGCTATCAAATATGGTTTAAGATATGGGGACTGTGAGGTGAGATAGCGTATGAGGAAATAACATCGGACAAAGACATATTCAACATGTTTGATTACAATAAGCCGCTTAAGACGTACGATCTGTTTAGACAGAGCTGCAGTTTTTGGAACACACAGGTGAAGCAAGTGCATCAAATGATATACCTAGGGAGATTGTTGTTTTTCAGTACATGTATGTGCGGTTTACAGCTCAAAAACAAGGGTATTTTGCTGGAATGAGGCCACTAATTGGTCTGGATGGATGCTTTCTCAAATCACCAATGGGTGGCCAACTGTTGTGTGCTGTTGCTAGAGATGGTAATGAGAACATGTTCCCAATAGCTATTGGATGTGTGGACATAGAGTACAAAGCCTATTGGCAATGGTTTTTGGAATTATTGGTTTCTGATTTTGGTACACCACAGGAGACCAAATGGGTCTTCATGTCAGACCAACAAAAGGTACGTCCTTAAATTTGATTCACTATTGTAATTAATTAGATATGAGTGTTTAATGTCATTCATTGAATCTGATTACTTTTGTTTGTTTATTGTTTGGTCAATATTAGGGGTTGGTAGAGGCAATGAACACAGTCATGCCAGGTATAGAACACAGGTTTTGTGTAAGGCATATGTGGGAGAACATGAAGTTGCAATTCAAAGGGACAGAATACAAGAATCTATTGTGGAGGGCAGCAGGAGCTGGTACTGAACGTTCATGGGAATTCCATATACAAGCAATTAAAAACCTTGACCAGTCTGCTTACAATTGGGTTATGAAGCATGATCCAAAGACATGGGCATGATGTCATTTCTCTACTCACACGAAATCGGATGCGTTGCAGAATAACATATGTGAGTCATTCAATGCCTATATCAAGTTAGCTAGGAACTTACCTGTTCTTGCTATGTTTGAGTGGATAAGAAAAAGGATTATGAAGAGATACCATGTTAAGTCAGAAGGGATGAAAAGGTACAAGGGGGATATTTGCCCTGCATATCAAGAGCAATTGGAAAAGCTGAAGATTCAGGCTAGGAACTGTTTCTGTACTGCAGCGGGTCAAGATAAATACTCTGTGGATTGTTATGACACCACATCTGTTGTGGATTTGGGAGCTAGGACGTGCAGTTGTAGGTTGTGGCAATTGTCAAGAGTGCCTTGCAAACATGCTATCTCTGCCATATACACTAACAGAGAGAAGCCTGAAGCTTATGTTGATAGATACTTCTCCAAGGATGTCTACTTAGGAGTGTATAGTCATGTAATTAATCCTATCCCTAGTCCTGAAGAGTGGGTGAGAACTGAATTACCAGACATACATCCATGGGTTGTTAAGAAACCATTAGGGCGACCCAAGAAGAAGAGGAACAGGCAAGCAGATGAGCCATGCAACCCATTCAAAGTTACAAGGGCTGGTGGTAAAATTCTATGTGGTAGATGCAAGTGGAAGGGCATAATTCTAGGGGATGTACGGTAGCCATTACCGGAGAGACAGCTTGGCAGAGACGACTCCGAAAAGAGAGAAATAAACGTTTGGGTAATATCGGAGAGGTATGTGCATATAAATGTGTTTGTGTGGTTTATACGAACTTGCAATTGGTTGATGGTTTACGTATTGATTGTTTGTGTGGTTTAAATGGTGAATTTATGAGTTGATTGCTTATATGGTTTAAATGGTGAATTTATGAGTTCATCTGTTATGTGGTTTAATTGGTGAATTTATGAGTTCATTGCTAAGTGGTTTAAATGGTGAATTTATGAGTTCATCTGTTATGTGGTTTAAATGGTGAATTTATGAGTTCATCTGTTATGTTGTTTAAATGGTGAATTTATGAGTTGATTGCTTATGTATATTTACAAGGTATCTCCATTAAGGAGGAGAGGCAGACCTAGGAGGAACCCAACTACAACTGGCCAATCTTCACAGCCAGCTCCAACTGCATCAGGCCATGCTTCACAGCGAGCTCCAACTGCAACAGGCCATGCTTCACAGCCAAATCCAACTGCAACAAGCCATGCTTCACAGCCAAATCCAACTGCAACAGGCCATGCTTCACAGCCAAATCCAACTGCAACAGGCCATGCTTCATAGCCAAATCCAACTGCAACAGGCCAAGCTTCACAGCCAGCTCCAACTGCAACAGGCCAAGCTTCACATGCAACTCCAACTGCAATAGGCCAAGCTTCGCAGCCAGCTCCAAACGCAAGGCAGTCTTCATATCCAGCACGTACCACAAGGCATTCCTCATAGCCAACTCCTACCACAAGGCATTCCTCACAGCCAACAACAGATGTGTTCAGAAACTTCAGAAGGGCAAGTGAATTACTAGGCATCGCCAATGCTAGCGGACAGAAGAAACAGAAGACCAAGAAAAATTAGAACGTTATAGGATATGTTGTTTTGTTCGATTTTGTAGCTAGTTTCTAGCTATTTTGGTTCCAATGTGGACAGTTTTTTGTTTTGTAACCCAACTGCATACTTTGCTATGTTTGGCATGCTTGAATTGTGGACAAAGTCGCATGTATTGCGTAGTACCCATTTTTGTTATGTTGAACAGTTTTGTTGGAGTAATGCAAATGGTCATTTCATATCTTAATTGTGATGGATATTTGCTCTATTTTTGGACGAAGCTAAATTGCACAAAGCTATGCACAAAGCTACTTGTCCGAATTGTAATTGCACAAAAATAAACCTATGCACAAAGCAGCTAAATTGCACAACGATAATCATGCGCAGAAGTTGGACATTAACACACCCCTTGCATAAAAATAAACCTATGCACAAAGCCATGACCACAAGGTGGACATTAACCATTACCAACAAAATCCAATAGTCACCAATGTAATTGCACAAAGCTGAATATAACCATTACAAAAATTCAGATTCAAAACACAAATGTAATTGCATATTGTTTAAAACACTAAACTTTTAGCCTGACAACTTCTTCATCACCTCTACCATTTCAATATTAACACCTAACATAATTGCTATTACAAAAATTGCTAAAATGAAATATCCACTAAACTTCAAGCTGTTGACTACATCAAATTTTCTTTTTCTGGTAAACTCCAACTTAAGTGCCTCTATTTCCTCAATCTTCGTCTACAACTCTTTCTCCATTTTATGATTTAGAACCTTATACCTATTGAGTTCCACCTCCATCTCCACCACCCTTGCATAAGCTTCTTCCATCTGTTCCTCACATTCCTTCATTTTTTGCTTCAGCTGCTGAATAACCTCCCTCCCTCTGTCACATATTGGATGATCTAACCATACGAAATAATCACATTTCGCTTGTTCTCTGTATCTGCAACAACCAACAAATCTTCGACCAAAATTAGCATTAGTTGAAGCTGTTCGAACAGGGGATATCAAGCCACATTGGCATTTCATTAAATTCTCAGTGTCTGTTTTGCTACCCAAAGACGAGTCAACACTTGAAGCCATTGCAGACTATCGATTACACGCACCAATTCAAAGAACGTATCAATCGTAACCCAGAAGAAGTTGAGAAGAAATCACCAAACAGTTAAATTAGGGTTGAGAAGAAATTACGAAGCAGTTAAATTAGGGTTTAGCAAACATACCAGTTCGTCCCACCTTCGCCATATGATTTCAGCAGTAGAATCGACTCCGTTGTTTCGTGCTTTTTGCTTTTCAATTTAGGGATTTCACATACTTGGATTTAGGGATTCGATTTTCATAAATTGGGGGTTTATTATTTGTAATCTCGTGTATTTATAAGAGTTACCCATATTTTGTCTTCCAAAAATGCCCCCAGCAGTCACATGCTTTTTTTTGCCAGCTCATCACTTCTAACGGCATTTCCCTGAAATACCCCTCTTTGCTAACGGAATGAAGTTCATGGTACCAACTTGCAAACTTTTAAACCACAAGGGTGCAGTTCAAAAATAGGTCAAACCACAGGGTTTATTTTTATACTTTTCCCTAAAATATTTGTTAGCTTTCAATAATAATAAAAAATGGATAAAACATAAGCAAGTTTTTTTTCTATAATTTTGGAAACCTCCCTTTTTACGGTTTGTTGTTTTTGTTTTTTGTTTTTTGTTTTTGGTATTACAATAGATTAAACCAACAACAGCAAAAAGAGCAGCAAAAAGAAAAAAGACCAGCAGGAACAAAGAAACTAAAAAAGGATAAAAAAACAGAAACACAACAAAACACAAAAAAAACCAGTAAAGCAGGCTGCTTTAAGTAGCAATTCACCTAGGCAAGGCGTTCCCCATCATATCCATTGATAGAACCTCCCTCATATCCGTAGGCGCCGTACGGAGGTCTGTGACACTAATTGGAAAATCATGAGCTTTATTAGCTAAGCAATCTGCACTTTGATTTCCTTCCCGAAAACATGACTAAGCTGAATATCACAAAAGTCGGATAGCAGCAATTGCGCCTATCGAATTAGAGACCGTGAGGGATGATGCAAAGGGCATTTGTGAGTTATGAAGTTGACCACTTCCGGACAGTCAGATTCAACTAGCAGATTCTTAATACCCAGATTTGTAGCCATTTTCAAACCAGAAATAATACCCCAAAGTTCAGCTTCAAAAAGCAGAAATTCTTTGCTTTTGTAAAAAACCGATTTTTAGGTGTAAAAGCAACCAAACACCCAATGTTGCTTTTGAGGTGTAAATGACAAATAGAAAATGACTAACCAAACACCTAAAAATCTTTCCTCTTGAAGTGAAAAGGCAAATATGAGCATGGAAATGAACAACCAAACACCCCCTAAGAAATATAACACATTTTTTTTTGAAGCAAGAAATATAACACAAATTAAATTTTTTAAACACATGAAATGTCTTTGACCTCTTGTATTTTAATAAAGATAAATATTAATCCCTACATTTTAACCTAATATGTTATTTAATCATCGTATTTTAACGATACATTATTTAATTCTTTTTTTTTTTTTTGTATTCAACAGTTTAATCCCTCTATAAATGACTAAAGTGTTTGAATAAAACAAAAGTTAAAAACATTATTTATTAGATAAAAAATGTACAAACCAATAAATTATTTACCCTTTTAATAAAGTGCATAGAAGTTTCTAAATAATTAAACTGGTATCTTTTAACTTTTCCTCATTTGCTTTAGTAGAAATTAGGAGAAAAAAGTAGCCAAAAGCTTAAAAGAAGGTGATTCCTTACTTTAGCTCCAATTTATGTTTACCACTCACGTGCACAAGACAACATGAACATACACAAAAGAACATAATAGACACAAAACAGCATGAACATACACAAAAGAACATAATCATGAACATGCACAAAAGAACATAATCGACAGCTTTCCAATCTGTCCATTTCCAAATTTACTACTTTATGGTCAATATTACTAACAGTACTCTTAATGTAGCTCAGAACTCGACAGAAGTGAGCCTTTCTAATTTTATAGAGAACTTCCGTATCTGGGGGCAGAGCCGGAACAAAATTCTAGGGCTGTTGAAGGAGATGCGAGCTCCAATGAACATGGTTAGAATGCTGAAGCAGCCTCCTTGGCTAAATAGCTCCCTCTATAGACGGAATCTCATCCGCCCCTGTTACCATCCATATCCATTTGAATGGAATTTTCTTAAGCAACTAATAAATTCATGCTTAAAACGGTTACTTCTTAATTCCTTAATCTAAACTTTAAGCTTGCACCTAGTTAGTCATATAATTCCACTGAATGATTTATAGTACACAAGTATCAAACTAGTGGTTCCCTGTCATAGAACCTCGCAATATGCAGTAAACCTCAAGCTTGCTTCCAACCCCGCTAAAGGCCGTCTGTGATCGATTCAGGTATAAAAGAAAATAAAAGTTCAAATAGCAGACTTCTGCATCATAGTTCAAAGACCTGTCATGAACTCCTACATATTAAACGACAATAGTCAAATATCAGTATAGTAATCGGTCATATCTAATTTATCCACTTATTTATTTTAAAATATGAGAATTCTTTGTCACTGTAATGAACTCTCTAAACCCCAGCAATCTTTAATTATATAGAGAAACTATACATTGTCACACTCAAACTTCTAACAGGCTAAATATATCCTTAGGCTCTACTTGGATGGACGTAGATCGAGAATAACAAAGTTGTAGTGAGGTGGGGTCAAGTGTAGTGTTTGGAAGGAAAAGTGTTTACCTTGCTTGGAAAGAAGGTGAGGAATTATGAGATTAAATAAAGTAGACAGAATACTAGAGAAATAGCGTAAAACATGAAATTAAAAAAAGAGAAAAGAAAAAAAATGTCGCAGTAAACTTAGGATGGTCTAACACCAAAGAAAACCAAATGTCCCCAATAACAAAGCCAAGTTTAAAAGTGAGGAAGTTTTATAATAGTGGAATTCCATATTACCTTTAAAGCTGGAGGAATCTATGATTAATACACATTGAACCCTGTCATGTCTCATCCCTTGTTTTTTGCGGCCGCAGCCTGTTCAACAGAAATTCCCACTCAGACACTGATAATTAAAATATGACCGAACTATGTTTCATTGAATGCCAATGACCGAACTATGTATCATATGTTAACAAAATGAGTATCATATATTGCCAACTAATGATTTTTATCAATGCAAAAGTATGAATTGTCTCTTGATAAATGCGTTATTTTTCAAGATTAATTAGACAATAAGTTGATTATCCAAAGTATGCATCACAATGTACTTTGAAAAACCATAATCCAAGTAAACTAATCTCAATAAAGAAACAAACCGACAAGTTGTCCATACATTCATAAAACAAGTACTGATATAAATTTTAGCTTTGAACCATACCTTCTCAAATTCTATCAACATTTGCCCTGGCTTAAAATTACTAATAAGTTGTCCTAGTCCATAAAAGCAAGCTCATGTTTATTCTAAAGCAATTTGCTCATTGCCCTGGAATCTCAACCTATTGGACTTTTGTATCCAATCATGAACTTAAATGAAATCACTCATTCACCTAGAGTCCTCATTAAAACTTCATTATGCGAAACCAAATATCCAAGTTTCCGTATATGTCGCCAGAATGTCAAGATTTACACAGTTGCAATAATAAATTTGCTGGACCACAATTCATAACTAAACTAAATAAAACAATACACCCAATGGTGGACCTCTTCTATTTTTCACTAGCATTCAGTAATTTGTATGTAGTGCTTGTTCAATAAAAAATTAATATCCACTCCGACAATCCATGGTGTAATATATAACTTCCAAGGAGAGAGGAAATCTGGATCTTCCCTGTTAAAGATAATTCTCAATCTAGTCCTTATTGGGCTTGCACACACATAAAGGAAACAAAGCAAAAAAAAAAAAAAAAAAAAAAGAATGCAATAGAAAACCAGATTTCCAGCATGACATCCAAAAATTAAATAATAAAAAATCCCTGCCAAAGTCATAATCTAATTCCAAAAGATGGCATATGATACTTTTATATCTGTTTCTTTCAATAATCTACCATGCATAATCTAAAAGAAAAAACTAAGTAACTCGAAGAAGAAAAGGCTATACAATACAGCAAAAGCTTAAGTATCAGAAGCACATAGAGCCATTCAAATCATAGTCAAATGTTAAAGTAAGACAGTCTAGTAAAACAAACCCAATGAGACCATGTTTTAAAACAAAAATCTAACCTTTTGGAGTTTCTCTAAGACAGAATCTTCATATGCTTTATATCCCCTACCAACCAGATTATCAAGACGATCAGATTCCACAGGTGGATGCATGCTTGAAGACACTGTAGCAGCAGCTTGTTTAACTGGTAAAACTAGGAGGGGATTAGAGAGATGGCCGTAAACATTTCCGGTAGCAGCAAACTATCAAGAAAACATCATCGAATAAGTAATTTGAAGTATAAAACCAACAAAAGAAAAATTCAGATATACATAAAATGATATAATGATGTGCTCACAGCTGCTTCTTTAGTTGCCATTTGTACAAGTGCAGAACGTTTTTTCTTAGAGCTACTAATCAAAATATCGTCAACCTCTCCAAATTTGGAAAACAGCTCTTTCAAACTTTCTGCAGTATAATCCACACCACCCTTTTCCCAAGAAACCTTAAGCATCTTCTCTCTATCAGTATTACTTTCAGTCTCCTTTCTCTCTCCTACTGATTCTCTCTTCGCGGCTGACATTGCAGATGCTCCTTTACTTGCATGCATAGCACGTATTCTTGCTATCTCTTCTTGAAGTTTCCTAGCAATCCTATCCTCCTCCTCTCGAGCCTTAGCAATAGGGTCTACTGCAAAGGCAGTCCGCTCTCTTTCTTCAAGGTCAGACACCATTCTTTGTCGCTTAGAATCCTTTTGAGATGCCCGGACATACCTCTCTCGCTTTACTCGGAGGAGATCATCATACAATTTTCGGGCTTTGTCATCCTTGAGAATTTCATAGGATGACTTTAGCCTCTGGAAGTTGACATGTGCATTTGGATCGTCCGGTCTTTTATCTGGGTGCAATTCTAATGCCTTCTGCTTGTATGCTTTAGAAATTTCCTTTTCTGTAAATTTAGCTCCTTCCTCACCAGAAGGTAGCCCTAAGACGTTGTAGTGATCTGCATCGATGTCCATGTTCTAAACCACCAAATGTATCTGTAATTTAAAGATAAACACTATATATTCAACAATCAAGGATAACACGTAGTTGTAACCAGTGGCGGAACCAGAGTCCCACATGACCAGGGGCTCAAATATTGAACAACAAAAAATTTGATAAAGTAATATATTTTAAAAAAGATTTCCATTCTTATAATAAGATATCTGAAAAAATAGCAACGAAATACAATTTATACCAGAATTAAATACAATTTACAATTACATATGCTAATAGCAAATGATTAATCATTATCTAAGATGTTTCTTATGATCATTTAAACTTGAAACAAGTAAACTTCATTTGGAGACTGATTAACAAAACAATGGCAATTTTTTCTTTCTTTCTCTTTCTCTTCTTGCTATGACATGAAAAATTCAAATGCTTCTTCTGAATTCCGATATGATATATTTTTATTGATTTTACAAATTACAATAAAGTTCAAAAATCTTAATTTGGTTAACTTTAAGACAAAATACTTGATTTACATACAAAGGTTCTTTAGGTTTTTATCAGCAGCATTCAAAGAACAACTAAGCCTTGCCTTCATATTCAATTGAGATTACTAACCTGCCTGAACGCCGGAGTTGATTCCCGTTTCCGCCGAAGAAAAGAGAAGGTTGTGGTGGTGGAAGAAGCGGCGTCGGCGGTGGAGGAAACTGGCAATCAGTGGAGTGTCGGAAGAGAAGAGATCTCTCTCCGATTACCCCTCTCGCGATATCGCAGATAACTCGATTGAAAAATTAGGGATTTGATTGCAGGGAATAACAGGTGGTGTATTTTGTTGCTGGAATTCCCACTTAATGAAACGACGTCGTTTTATTCATTAATTAAAACGACGTCGTTTTCGTGTAGAGAATAGGAAACGAAAATTACAAAACAGACCCTCTAAACTTCGTCTTCTACAAACAGCAACTCCATTATCTTTTTTTTTTTTGGTAAGAACAGCAACTCCATTATCTAATTCTAAAGCAAACACAATCACATTATTATGATGTAAATTATTTACAAAAATAAAGTTTTATTGAACTATTTTCTTATTTTTCAAATCCCACAAAAAAAAAAAAATTCCAATACGTTGACTTAGTCCATTTTACATAGCTCTTGCTTGACCATCCTTATAGAGATAAAATTCCTTGGCAACGGATTGTGTACCCGCGGGTACCTAGCACTACCCGATCCTAATGGGACTGTCCGTACCCTGTATAAAAGGGTATGGGAAGAGTATGGGATCAAAATAATTACCCATTAGGGTAATGGACACGTATGGGAATACCCTCAGGGTACTCGTTACCCGGTATAACTCTTTTATATATTAAAAAATTATTATTTTTTAGATGTAGTATTTGAGATTTTAAACCCAACCTTTTGTTTTTCAACCATTGAGTGATACCACTATGCTACTTATTCTTATTGATTAAGGTTCAATCTGTTCAATTTTTAGATAAATAATTTATTAAATTTATACTTTGTTAAATTGTAATATTTTTTATTTTATTTATTGATTCTTAACGGGTAAGGGTACCCGTGGATACCCGCGAATTAAATGGAAATGGTATGAGATGCAAAAATATACTCGTTAGGGTAATGGGACGGGTACGGGTAATTAAAAAATAAACGGGTAAGGGTTTGGGATTGGCGCTACCCGCGGGTACCCTACCCGTTGTCATCCCTACTTAGCAGTATCCGATCATAATTCCTATCATCTGGCACCCTCAGATATACTAGAAATACAGCAATGGCACGTAATGCCCGAGAAATGGTAAAATCAATTTGCAAAATTATTGTTCTCAAGAGTTTTATAAAACTACGGTGTGTTTTAGAGTTTTTTTGGCTGTCATATCTTCTTCTAAAGCATCTTACCAACTAGAATATCACTAGTTTTTGATCCATGCATTGCACGGATGTATAATAACTATTTTTTTTAATAAATTGGTTTAAACTTTTTTTTATACATTCTTTTACAAAAAAAAATTTATGAAAAGAGAATAAATAAATAAATAAAAGCTAAATAAATATAAAAAAACAAGTCAAATAAAATACACAAATTAAATTTCTATTATATAGAGAATTATATTATATATAGAGAATTATATTATACGGGTGTTGCACCACATTATCTGCATATTGGATTAATAATTTAATGTCATATCATTTATTTAAGTGTAAACTTTATGATTATTGTTTTAAAATTTAAAGGTTATATTTTAGAATATAGTAAGATTTAAAGTTTATTTTTCTAGTGTTCAGCCCATTGTGACGTATGAAATGTATTATAATTTATAGATCTGTATAATTTACTGTTTTCTAAAAAATATATTTTTTAAAATAAATAAATAAATATATATTTTTTTCTTTATTGTGTTTCTATTTTATTGCATAAAATAAACACGTAAAATAAATTTGAAAAACCATTATTTTTTTTGGTAGGCAAAGGAAAGAAAAAATAAAGAACCCAAATAACTACCCTGGGATTAGCCTGGGAAAGCTAACCCCAATCCGATCATCAGAAAGCAGAGAGAAAAGGAAGTCCGGAGGAGACGGGAAGTAGAGACTCCTAGCGATCTCAAATGGCCCTCAGCCGCAAGGCGATCAGCAACCCTGTTCTGTTCCCTGAAGACATGTCCAAAGTTGATGGTGTCGATGGAAGAACATAATCTTTTAATTCCTTTTACTAAATTTTGGCTACTCAAACATAAAGCCTTATCATCAGAGATAATGCTAACCGCTTCTAGGTTGTCAGATTCCACGAGAAGACTTTTTAAACCCAGTCTTTTGGCAAGCCTAAGCCCGGAAAAGATTCCCTAGAGCTCAGCAGTGAAGGAAGAGCCCACTCCTAGGTTCTGAGCGAAGCCAGACACCCAAGCACCTCTAGCGTCTCTTAAGACCCCACCCGCCGCAATTCTGCCATCCGTCATACAGGAGCCATCAGTATTTAATTTTACTGTTCCTTCACCAGGTCTGCTCCAGCCCAATAAATGAACCACATTCCTTTGGCTGGTATTAGATACACACTCCTCCTTAAAGCTCTTAATAATAGTGATAACATCCGCCACGAAATATGAAGGACTAAGCTGGAGATATTCCCTAACAAAGAGGGCTTAAAGAGAGAAAAGACTCGCCTTCAATATATATATGGCGAACAAATAAGGATACAACATCGTCTTAAGTATTCCTTCCGGTGATCCGCCACATAGCGCATAACAGGAATACGATGTCGTGCCAGGACTACTTACAAGGATCCGTCCAAGAAAGGGTCAAAGGGGATTCACCTCATATGGAAATACCCTTCTAAAAGAAGCAAAGGGTTAGATGACGTAACTCGGTATCATTTAAACAAGCATTAAATGATAGCCGAGAATTTGTCAAAACTCGGAAGTTAGAAGATGGAGTTAAAACACATTGAAAGAGCATTACTCTTCATTAAAAGAGAAGGTTATTACAGTTATCACTCAAACTTGTATAAATACCTTTGTAGCATGACAATAGCGGTACACTTTCTATACACTCTTCTTAGCTTCGTTTTGTCATTACAGTTTATTCTCTTAAGAAATTTACTGACTTAGGCATCGGAGTGCCCCCCGGCCGATCCCAACGGCGCCTCCTAGGGACGCTCGACGGTGTTGCTAAATCTCAACAATATAAAATAGCATTAATTTTTTTAGAGAAGAAAGCAAGTAAATTAGGAAAGATGGTTGCTCCTTCTCCAAAAATATCAGCATTCCTCCATTGCCAAAGCTGGTGACAGACAACAACAAAGAGAATATTACCATGCTCCAGCTCAGGTAATAACAAACCCTTAACACCATCTACAAACCAATCATGACCCGGATAGGCCAAGAAATTAGGAAGAAAATGGCCCGGGAGAATTTCCTTCCACGCCTTTTTGCTCTTCTTACAGTCTCTAAGAGAATGGCAGATAGTTTCATCTTGATCTCTGCATCTACTACAAGTATCAGCCTCTACTAAGTGTCACCTTTTTCTTTCGACGTTCATGAGCAACCTATTTTTAGCACCAAGCCACAGGAAACTCCTAATGTGATAGGGAACCTTCAGGGCCCAAATATTCTTCCAAGCGACTGAAGGAGGAACATCCAAGTTAATAAAGAAAGCCTCAAATGCAGACTTACAAGAATAGGCCCCGTTATTCGTAAGGGACCAATAGTGAATATCCCCATCTTCCTCCTCACTGCTTACCTTAATCCCCCGGATCTTCAGGAGCGTTTCTAGATTAAGGTAAGCATCAAAGTTTGACCAAATCCAATCTCCCTCTGAGTCCACCGTATCGGCGATACTCCAATGACGAATCCCCAAAGGCGGCGGAGAAGTGCACACCTCCAATAAAGGCTTCGTCCCAAGCTAGGCATCGTTCCAAAAACTAATAGCTCTGCCATATCCCACCGACCAACCAATCCTAGAGAAAAATTCAGAGAACACTACATTCACCCCTTTCTATAAGAAGGAACAACTAAGAGCTCTCTCTCTCTTGGGCCCCCAAAAACCTTATCCTTTCTGTATTTACCACATAATAACCGAACCCAAAGAGCCGACGGGGATTGCCACATTCTCCAAAGAAGCTTCATTAACAGAACTTTATTATTGTTTCTGGTTTGTCTAATCCCTAAACCTCCCCTTTCTTTAGGCTGGCACACTTCCTTCCAAGGAACCAGATGGATTTTATTCCCTTCTTCTGAGTTCCCCCACAAGAACCGACGATTGATTTTATCCAGGCCATTAAGCACAGGTTCCGACAGTTTACAAGCTTGCATTAGGTGATTAGGAGCAGCACAGTTTACGGATTGGATCAAGGTCGGCCGGCCCGCCAGAGAAAGGGACTTAGCTTTCCAATTAGCACACTTCTTATTAGTTCTATCAAATATTTCTTTAAACGAGGCTTTCGAAACCCTATCACTATGAAGAGGGACCCCCAGATAGATACCCAAAGACTTGGTTAGAGGGATGCCTGAAATCTCACTCAAATTCTTACATACTCTTTGGTCCATATTATTAGAACATAACATCATAGACTTTTGGATGTTAAGCTTTTGACCAGAAGCAGAACAAAAGTTAGTAAGGATATCCATAATCACACCCATTTGTTCCTCACTACCTTCCACAAAGATCATCACATCATCAACAAAGAACAAATGAGTGATCAGAGGCAGAATTTATTAATGGACACCGGGTGAAGCCTCCCAGTACTAACAGCGTATTGGATAAGATGAGTAAGCCTCTCCATAGTGATAACAAATAAGAACAGGCTCATAGGATCCCCTTGACGGATACCCCGGGAAGGAGTAAACTCCTCAGATAAATCCCCATTAATCAAAACTTGAAAGACATGAGAAGATATACAAGCCTCAATTAAATTCCTTCAACTATCCGGAATCCTAGCTCTCTTCAAACTATCCATAAGAAAACTCCAGTTAATCCGATCATAAGCTTTTTCAAGATCTAGTTTAAGAGCCACAATACCATGCTTACCCTTCTTGATCTTCATCGAATGAACCATCTCCTGAGCGATAACAATATTGTCCATCATCTGTCTTCCCGGGACAAAACTGCATTGATTCTGGCTAATAATCTCAGGGAGAATACACCGAAGCCTATTTGCCATGATTTTAGTAACCACTTTATAAATCACATTACAAAGACTAATGGGCCTCATCTGTAAGAAAGAGGAAGGCTTCTCCACTTTGGGAATCAGGACCAGAAGGGTTTTATTCACAAGCCTAATCTCCTCAGAACCTTCAAAAACCCCTTTAATAAAATTGTAAACGCCCTCCTTTACAGTTTCCCAATGCTTATGATAAAAGCCAGTCGGGAGCCCATCAACCCCAGGAGCTTTAGTAGCACCAATGATAAACACAACCTGACCAATCTCTTTCTGATCAATAGGGTGAAAAGCTTCCCTGACATTATCCTCACAAACCGTCGAAAACGTAGACCTAGTCAGGCCACTATCCAAATCCACCGGATCTTCTTTAAATAACTCATTGTAGAAATTGAGGGCCAAAATATGGATCTTATCCTCCTCCTAAATCCAATTACCATTCTGATCTTTGATAGCATCAATCCGATTCTTCTGCCTTCTAATGACCGTAGAAAGATGGAAATACCTTGTATTACGATCTCCATCTTTAATCTAAGTTTTCCTAGACTTCTGAAACCAAAGTAACTCTTCTTGCTTCAGCACAGCTTCCAACTCATTCTGGAGGGCTCTAAGGAGGCAACTGATAGGGGTCAAAAACCCCTATCTTTGGGTACGGTTTTAGGACGGGTTTTAGCATTATTTAGTTAATAAGCGAGCATTTCTCGCATTTAAATGCTTTTGTGTGAGTTAGTTAGGAATTGGAAACGTTTTATTTATTTTTCGTTGTTTACGCTCGTTTTATGACCAATTTAGGCAATTACGGCCAAAATAGCATGCATAGTATAATTCTGTTATCTTTTGAAGCTAATTGGTCCGCCAAAAGTCGCACCAAACGAAGCGTTTGCTCAAAATAAGCGATTGACGGGTCAATTTAGCCTTTGGACTAATGTTATCTGGAGTTTCTGTACATGCGCAGGTATAAGTTCGGACGAAAAAGGCATCGACGGCAGTCGGTAAGCACGCGGGGGCATACCGGGCAAGAATGCTCGACGAGCAGACTTCCGTAGGCCATGTCTGCTCGCCAAGTAGGCCCCTAGAGGCCTACTCGCTGAGCAGGCCATGCCTGCTCGCCGAGCAGGGCGCTGCTCATCGCGAGTAGCGCCTGCTCACCGAGCAGCTCGCCCTGCTCGGCGAGCAGACCTGCGGGAATTGGTCAAAGAGACCAATTCCGCCCCCACGACGCCACGACGGACCCCACGACTTCCTACCTGCATAAGGACAAAAAAAATAGGTCAAAAAGAGGGCCGAGCCACGCCTATAAATAGAGTTTTTCCAATGTAAATTAGTATCTTTCATTTTTGTAAATTATCTTAGCTTTCCCCTTGTAATTCCTCTCCATCTCCTCCATCTTCTTCAAACCTCCATTGAAGCTCCTTCAAAGCTTTTCTCGAGGAATTATCAAGGTTCGTCCTTAAGATTAGGTCGCCGGCTGCAGAGTAAACAGGTTCCCTGAAAGGGATTTTTGTATCTTCTTTTATCTTTCCTTGTTTGTACTCTTTGATACAGTTGCCGAACTTAGCTTATTGTATCTTGTGACATTTATCTTCGCCTTTAATAATAATTTAGCTCTTGTTTTGTTCTATGATTATTTGTCTAATCTCTGTCTTACGCTTTATTCAATTGGTTTAACTCATTCAAAAGCCCCAAAATCTAGTAGGCACATATTGCGAGCTGAATCTGACCTAGTCAGAGCCTAGGAGATTGACGACCTCTTAGTTGATTAAGCGCCAATTTACTGAGCCTTAGACCTAGTTTCGGCCTTAGGGAATCACGCGCTAGGAACTTCAGGAGGGTAAGTAGGGTTAATCGCCTTGAATACAAGTGACTAAGATTAGGTTTTTATTCAATAGACCTAATAATCTATCTTCATTATTATCGTTCATACCATGTTCCTTCGGATAATTGCATTAGTGAAAGATCAATTAGGAGTAGTTTAACTTAATTAGGGGTAGAGTAACTTAATTAGGAATAGAATAACTTAGTTAGAATCAGATAACTTAGCTAGGATTAGTATAATTCAACCTAGGAGTAGATTAACTTAAACAAACAAACTCAAAAACCCCTAAGCCTAGATAACACCTGAAACCGAGTAGCTCGATACTTGCAGAAATAAATCATATGGACGATAACCTGGACTTAACCAGAAATTTATTACTTGATAACGACGGGGTACACTTATCCCTTAGTGAGTCTTCATCTCCAACTAGGTGGAGGCGCATCAGCAACTCAGACTATGATCAAACCTGATCTCCAAGATGCACTGGATACCTTCCATCCTTCTCAGAATTTTCTGCTTCCTTTGATAATATGGCCAAAAATGTTCTTGTTCCAGCTCACCACATTACTTCTAAAACCCTCAGCAGCCATTAAGACATTAGAATGGGGCTTCCAATTATCCTGCACAAAGTTCTTAAAATCAGGGTGAGACTCCCAAGCAACCAGATACCTAAATGGTCTCTCCCCTATCGGACGAGGAGCTCTCACCAATCTGACAAGGATAGGACAATGATCCGAATGAAGGAAGGGGAGATTCAACACAGCTTAATGGAAACCTACTCTAAGCAAAGATATTAGCATAGACTTTGTCCAGACGAACAAAGGTACTATTACGTTTTCAAGTAAACTTATGGCCAACAGCACCAAGATCAGATAGACCACACAAATCCATATCTTTTTTTATGATTAAGACATCTATTAATATAGTGATTCCCTCCCACTCTTTGATCACTCATAACTGCACTATCATTAAAATACCCGGCCACAAACCAGGCCTCCACCATACTCGTACTAAAAGAAAACAAATCCTCCCAAAGACGTTTACGGTTGGCCAGAATAGGATCAGCATACACAATAGTGATAAAGAGGGGTTTATTACCAGGGAAGGTAACTTTACTTTGAATAAATTGCTTATCAATTTTGACCACATCAATCTGAACTAGATTCGGCTTCCAAAAAAGCCAAATACCACCAGCTCGGCCATAAGCCTCAAACCTGACACAATTCCAACTTCTAAATAATTTAACCACCTCATCAGCTTTAGCTCCACTAATCTTAGTTTCCAGTAAAGCAAAATGATGCGCGGCGCCTAGTAGTATAGTGTGGGACAATGGAATGTGTAGATGGTATATGGGTGATGATAAATGTGATGTGTGCGCTGATGAAAAACTCTACTAGATGCTACTATGTAGGGGCAAGTGTACCCCGTCGTATCAAGTAATAATCTGGTTAAGACCGAGTATCGAATCCATGGGATTTATATCTACAAGTATTAAACTACTCGGTTCTATTCGTTATCTAGGCGGTGAATACTTTAGGTTGGTTTTGGGTGACAAGTACAAACTACTCCTAAACTACGGTGAGATAGACTTGTATAACCGAACTCTACGGACTATGATAAGTTATAATTATAATAAGCAAAGACTCCGAACGTATACGATTGATACTTTACTCTTGCAAAGATGACTATGTGTAGACGGACCGCACCGTGAAGTACTTAGACGAAATGGTTCCTAGTCAAAGCGTGTCTAATGCCGGGGATCAGAAACTAGGGCCCGTAAGTTCCGTGGCTTGTCAATTCCTACGGTTTCCGGAATGTTACTCCCGATAGGGCAGCACCTATATGAATCCCTAAAGATAACATGTCCCTACGGGTCGCCGAAAATCGTGTCTCCCCTACACAATAATCAATTAAGAATATCAAAACAAGTAGCAAATATCAACACGTATAAAGAAACGGGAATTGCAAATCATATATTATAAATATGGAATGAAAAGAATATGAGTACAACCAAGCCTAGTACATAGGAAGAGTGCAAGCTAATTAGCAAGTAAAAGGGAAGAATCGGCCCTTAGAACTAGCTAACCGGACTCAGGGCCGTCATCTAGGTTTTGGAGGTGGAACTTCTCGAGCTTGGTGGAAGAGGGTGAAACGGAACTTCGGCGGGATGGCGGAGCAAATGAACAAACTCTCAAAGTGGTAGAGTTTAGCTATACAAAAATCTGAATTTTAATCTAAAACTACTTCTGCATGCTACATACTACTTACTACTATTTATACACAAATCAAGCTTGGGTCATAATTGTAATTACATAATGTGAAGAAAAGACTTTGAATGAAGACTTTCAATGTGAATGGAGACTTTGAATGTGAATGGAGATCTTGAATGTGTGTAAAAGTGGTAGGAAGACTTTGAATTTGATGTAGAATAATGAAGCATGTGATGCTTCATTATTTTCTTATTTTATCCCTTGCATATTTCACACCCATGGAAGATTTCCTAAGCTTCAACACGTCCAGCAACTTAGATTAATTATTTGAGCCTGTTTCGCTTCGAATTTGGAGATGACATTATTATTCACTTGTACATATTTCTCTTAGCTTTCCAACGCATTTTGAATCGCCTCAATCCGAGTTCGTATGAGGGAGATACGATGAAAATACGAAAATGTATCAAATCTGTCCTCAATGTGAACAAGGTGACATGACACCTACGCTCCGCGTGGAATACCTACGCCCCGCGTAGATGAGCTTCTGAAGTCATATTTTTGTCCTTTAAAAGGTCCACGCTCTGCGTGGAAAGGGTCACGCTCCGCGTAAATGATTTACTGACGCTTATCGAACACTTCTCACTGATTTAAGCTCCGCGTGGTACATGTTGCGCTCCGCGTGGACGTTTATTCATCGCTTTTTCCGTCTTATACGTTTGTCCTGCAAAGCACAATTATGAACACCGAGATTACTTGTTGCTAATTTAGTGAAGTATGCAATAAACTAGCACTAAACCTAACAACTTAGCTTAAAAATAAACCATAAATTAACCCAAAAGATAGGGATAAAACGTCCCTATCACAAAATACGATGGGTTGAACTGTTTAATCAAATCCTTAACATGGATACGGGTCGTCTTGCTTGCCGCTCCTCTAACATTCCAAACAAACAAATCCATCAACAGAGGACAGCAAACACAGACCCCGCCAACCTAGACCAGATATTTGTTAGGGGCTCCTGCGAGCCTAGAAGAGGTACTTGCAGCCCCCCTTTTTTCCATGAAACCAAAAGAAGTTTGGCTAGTCTTATGACTACCCTTAAGCTTCTTCAACTTCATCTTATTCACCCCCATGTTATTCCCATTTCTAGTCTCAGTACTGGGTTTAGAAAAACTAACCTCTTTATTTAACTCTAAGACTTGGGGAAGTTGATCCTGAGGGCACTTCTGGGATACTTCTTTGGATTCAGATAGAGGGTTGACGGTTTCCACATTATTTTCGGCTGGATCTACAGGTTCTAAGTCCGGCATCTCCAACTCTGATTGATCATCAGTAGGTTCAGGATCTTGATCCTCATCAACGGGAAGAACCCTAAATCTGGATCTAGAGCATACCTCCAAAGGGGTGTTGGACTCCACTCTTTTTATAGAACTAGCCAACTCCTTACTGCCATAACCATCCTGGAGCAGGACCTGTTGATTATTAATATCAGGAGGAAGATTATGGGCAACGGGAACATGAGTTCTTCTTCTTCCAGACCGTTTAGCAACCATCCAGGGTCCGAAGCTCCTCTCATCACCTTGGATGCCCTCCTCCCTGGCAATGACAGTATCAACACCATTCTCCTTGACCTTCCTCTTCTTAGGACAACCTTCACAAGTATGTCCAAATATCCCACATTCGTAGCAGATATTATGGATCCCTTCATACTCAATAAAATAAACTGTATGCTGCAAACAGTATTTAGATAGAAGGGGTTTAGCTAGGTCAATGTCAATACAAACCCTAGCAAACTTGCCTCTTTCAGCTCCAATAGTAGTTTTATCCACATGGTGGACTTTACCCACAAATCCAACAATTTTCTTTAGAAAAGTTTCATTATAATACTCAATTAGGAGACCCGAAAATCTTACCCAAGTCAGGATCCTATTCACTGAACAATCCCTAGGGTTAAAGTTTGGGACCCAAGGCCTTAAAGCCAGAACATGATTATATATAATATATGGACCCCATTAATAACAGCTTGATAATCCTCAGCTTGTGTAAATTTAATCACATAATAATCATTCTCTAAATCAGTAATACTGACTTTTCCTTTTTTCGCCAATTGAGCACAGATTCTTTGAGCAAAATAATTAAAACCAATTTTTTTCCCTAGGACAGTCACGATTAGAGATAACTTCCATTTAGATCGCAATGACCATTTATCAGCCGATGTCAAACGAATCACCGGACATAGCGGATCATCTTGTTCCTCCTCCTCCACATCTGAATCAGACAGAATTTCCTCCAAATCCTCATCTCCTATTTCATTGTGAAGGGATGAGTCTTCCTCCACAACCCCCATTAAGTATCCTTCCACGACAATCTAGTAAAACCCGGACGTAATGAGGAATTAAATGCCTCCGAAAGGCCAACCATGGCATCCTCCTGGCCGTTCCCCAAAATTCCCGCAGCCTTCATCCTCCCCTCCGACCCACGCGGGTCCCCTGACCCATCACTGGGTTGTCCCACCGATCCGGTACCCGCCCCCATCTCCTTTCCCAGGTCTATCAAAATAGCCATCTACCTTAATTCTGCCCAGATCAGGAACGTATCCCAACCCCTCCCCAAACTTTGCCGTCACCATCCCGACCACCCCTGCCCCCCCCCCCCGCCCTTCACTCCCTCCCTCCCTCCCTTCGGACTCAGTTGGCGCCGCCGCCAGGCTCGGACCATCAACCGAACGAGGAGAAACAGATCTCCGCTTACCACCATCGCACATCCGATTCCCCTGAAACCCCGATCCGTCTTCCTCCTTCCTAGCCCCGCGCTCCCCGCCTATCCCTAACCCCGCCCGCACCGACGCCGCTTGTGTCGGCCCTCCACCAGACCGCGACCGGTCCCTGCTCCTCATACGATCTCAACCTTCAACCTTCAACCTAGAAAAACGCTCGACCGCGAGAGAGAGAAGAAAGAAAATCACAGAGGTTTTTAGAATTGAAAAACCATTATTAATTTATGATTTCTCATTTTTATGAAAAATATTAATATACATAAATATTTTTAGCAAAGCCATAAATAGATAATCAATTTTTCATCAATGTTATATAAGATTTTTTTTTGAACCAATGTTATATAAGATTTTTGAGAAACACTAATAAATATAAATTATTTATAACACTGAACGTAAATATTGATAAAAATTCCAACTAAGTAAATGGACAATTATATATGTCCTTGAGAAATAATACTAATGAATATAAATTATTTATAACACTTGATGAAAATTCCAACTAAGTAAATAGACAATTATATATGTCTGCCAATTTTTTTTTTTATTAAAATACAAACAAATCACTATACAATTACCATGAAATAATTTTTCACATTAAAAAGAAATTTTTTAGATATTTAACTGGAAATAAAGATTAACAAAACATAAATTTAAATTATCTAAAACCAAGTATATATATTAGAATTGCATTCCTTCACCTAATGCATCGTGGTATTTTAATTTACGATACTAATTCTTTAAATCGTTAAACATATCGTGTTTATAACATCATTTTTCCAACCTTAAAAAGTTGTCACTTAATAGCAATTAAACAACCAAATTCAACAAAAAAAAAAAAAAAAAGGCAATCTTTATGTTATTAGTGTTTATATTGTGCTATAAGTAACTCAAGATTCTAACAACTATAGCATATATATAAGATGTCAAGGTAGTTACATGGTAAAATATGTTCTTGTAACAAATAGCCTAACAAACAAATTTAAGATTCTCTTAATTTATAGAACTTTGTATTCTTTATTTCTTTAACCATAAATATATTCTACATGGATATCATCTTTAGAGCTAAAATCTTAGCAAGATAACCTATCAATTCTTTCAATTTGACCATTTATATTGAATACTTTCAATAAATTCAATACTTGATTATCCTTACAAAACAAAATACTGTCAAATAAAAAATAGAAGGGATGAAATCTAAGTACAAAAGCGGTATTAGAGAAAATTGTAAATGAACAAAAAAAAAACTAATGAGACAAAATTAATGAAGATAAACTTGACATAATAGAACTTAACTTAATAAAGAGGTTCATAATATTGAATATTATCCTTTACTAAGGTTAACTTATTACACTCTAATTAGATGAGGATACTAAAAACCTTAGCATGACTATCTAAGACATGATTCTATATGAGGTTTTAAATCTACATAGTTTAGTTTGAATGCAGAACTTATTTAGAAATGTAAAATGTAAAATCTCCCCTAACAGAGCATTAGAGCACATTATTAACTTCCAAAAGCAATATAATCAAATTGAAGACATACACAATGTAAATATTCATTTATGAGTATCGAAAAAATACATGTATCAAAATGTAATTATAATAAAATTCATTTATCAAATATATTATGCTTTTAACTGATTTGATTATGAGTTAATTTAATTATTCACCTCAATTTTTACAACCGGTTAAAAATTGGTTTGTACTAAATTGATCATTTATGTCCATTTTAAGAACCAATTTAACCATTTACTTTTTAAAAAATATTTAAAAGATAAAAGCTTTATAAGATATTTTTTAAAACATGGTAAGTGTATTAAGATCAGTAATAATAAATTATTTCTTCTACACAAAATTCAAGTTCAAATTCCATATATGACTACTAGTACGAACGCACGTATAAGTGGTATTTAGAGCCTGTTTGGATGAAAGTTTGTCAAGTTTTATTAAAGTGAGCTGAGGTATAAGTGGTATTTAGAGCCTGTTTGGATGAAAGTTTGTCAAGTTTTATTAAAGTGAGCTGAGGAGAGAGGAGATGAGGTTATTTAGACATTGTTTAGTGACATTATTTATCACTTAAATTAAAATGTTAAACATTTTTTTAATTTAAATATGTTTGATAAGAGTTATTTCTCCACCACTTAAATTTGTCAATTAAGTTAAAAACCGCTTATTTTGACAAGTCAAAATATTTAATTAACATTTTAAGTTAAACATTATAACTAATATTTTTTATATTTAGCACTTACTTTTAGTATTTATCAAACAGTTATATCATTAATACTTTCGGTACTTATAATATTTATTACTTAAAATTTAATACTTATTTTTTCAACACTTAAATTTCGGGTTTATCAAACAACCTTAGTGAACCTCCAAAAATCTCACCAATTCAGTGGGACTCACATTATTTCAAGTTTTCTATTCTTCATTTAACCCGACCTCATCTAACCTCCCTTTAGGTCTTGTTTGGATGAAGAGTAATTAAAGTAAGATAATATAGGATGAAGTAATTGAAATGCATGAAATAACTTGTTAAGTTTGTATGGAAGTTAAGGTAAATGATGGTTTAATAATATAATTATATATATACAAATACTGATATATCATTTTATTTATATAAATAAAATAAAATAAAATACAAAAATAATTTTGAAAGAAGAGATATCTATCATGCTTCTTCTTCAATTTGAAGTGTAATGAAAATTACCCAAAATTCATCGTTACCTACACCATCACTTACTATGGGCTCTAATTATACCTCAAAACAAACAAAATTAACTGATTACACTTAATCTCCATACCTTAAAATATCATAATCCAAACAATATCTTAATTAACTTCTCTAACCCCCAAAACAAGCATGTCCTTAATAAACTAGAATGGATGCCTCTAATTTTTCCAAATTTCCAGTAAATGAACTGTGACTTATTGATTTCGGTAAAGTGCAGGGGCGGGAGCAAAATATAGCAAGAGTATTGTGCTCTGCTGCTTTCTGTAGCGAACAATGTCACACTTACTTTCCCTCTATGTTTATCTTTCTGTAGATACCCGCAAAACTGCTCCTTCTACTTCTAGGCCACCCAATTTATCCAGGGCCAACGCCAGATTCAATAAATCGATTCCTGGTCCTAGAAAAGGTAAGACATCTCTTCTAGAAAGGATAGCTCTTTAATCAATCTGATTTCTGGTATTCTTAACCCTTCCATGTTTTTATGCGGCTTTATCAGAATACACCTTATCCTGATAATGGCTGTCCTGTGACTTTGAATTTGGTTTATTTGATGATATTAGTTTTCTGTTTTCATTGTGATTTTGCAGGTAATTCCACTCCCCACAAAACAAAGAAATTGAATTTGGAGGTCTCACCTCATAGAGCTGGTAACACTCTTTAAATGCATGCCGTTAAATAAGCTATTTACTGTTTTGATTATGTCTGCATTTCATTCGGTCTTTTTTTTAATTCATTTATTAAAAGAAATATGGGAATTAACTTTATTATGATTTATAAGTACTTGAACTTGATCAGTTAATGCTCCACTCTAGAATTCACTCTTTGTAATGTTTAATTTTTGTTACTGATGAGGTCAGGAAAATTGGCAATCAGGAAAACATTTTTGGAATTGTACGTGCCTGCTTTCATAGTTTAACTATTTTTTTTTTGTGCTTTACACAGTGTCTGCAGTGAGGTTGATGAGAATTGAAATGGGTGGTGCATTTGCTGACCTCTTGAATGAGAAAGGAAAAGGTTCCGGTGATAATGAAATGGGCTACGTTGAAAGAACTCTTGGGTTCCGAACCAAGGAGTTGGATGATCGTGATCTTAGATTGGTAAATCTTTTTTGTTGTGTTTATTCCGTGGTACTTCCTTTTTCTTTTTGTTGAAGTTAGAAGAAATGTAATTTCTTTTCTTAAGATGTAAACCATGCTGTGTGAATCTAATTGGTGAAAGTTGTACTTGCTTGTTTACATCATGTGATAAAACAAATGCATCATTATTTTTATGAAGCTCATCTACTTTTTTCTTTTCTTCATACCTTGATTTTGTAGGTCACAGACGTTGTTGGTGGCACCATCCGGTGGAGGAGATATCTTGATCATTTAATTTGTTCATTGTGCCATGAGGACAATACCTTTAGGAGGATGGAGCCTCTGCTCTTGCAGGTATTTTTTTTGGAGGGGGCGGGGGGTCATGGAGAATAATTACTCTCTAGCTGTTTTGTCATACATTTGGCATTTATTTGGTGTTTGATGCGCAAGTCAAACAAGTTTGAACTGAATACCTAACCAAAAGGTTAAGTGATAGTAGGTTAAGCAGAAGAAAGAACAAGAGAAATAATATATGACATGTGAACCTTCTTTATCGAAAAATGGATGGGAAGGTGTAATAGCACACAAGGAGCTTGGTGATGCAAAAATCATGGTTTGATTGGGGGAACTTTGGACTAAAGATTTTGTTGACTTTTGCGTACGAGGTCTAACTGGTAGATCCATGCGCCACGATGACATAAAAATTTGTTGGAGTGATAATAGCCCTTTTACTTTATACATGCATGCTATCCGTTAGCTATATTTAGAGTTATTGTCTATTTCTTCTAACGTCTAATTGTTCTTTGTTGTTGAATGAAAATGGAAAGTTCTGCATGCAGAAACTATGCAAGTATTTAATTTGCCAAAATTCTTAGAAAAAAAGAGAGAAATTATTTAGATATTGGGAGCTTAGTTTATCTTGCATTTCCTCTCTTATCTTAGATTCTTCGAATTGGTTTTTACGAGATTGTCAAGCTAGACATGCCGCCATATGCTGTGGTCGATGAGGTAAATCCAGTATCACTCCCTTTTTGGAATATATATTCGTTACTTCTCTATCTTTAATTTAATTTAATTTAATTATGGTAGGGTGATCGAGAGTGATATGAGTTTATTAGGGATTGAGGAGAATATGGTAGTGGATAGGACAGAGTGGAGGGAGAGAATTTGTGTCGCTGACACGACTTGATTGCACGGTTTCGTATGATGGTTCATGTTAGCCGACCCTGAATCATTTTGGGACTAAGGCTTTGTTGTTGTATTATTTTTTGTGCATTTGATAATGCCTAAAGAAAGCCTTTGCCTTGTCGGACATGTTCGTCGCTTGCTTACGATGATTACACTGCATGAAACATACCTATTTTTCCCTCATCAATTAACCACCAACAGATGATGTAGATTACTTATTTCTCATGTACTATGATAACTGGAGGAAGAATCACATAGGTACTTGTTTCAGGAGTGGTGTTCACATGAACTCTGAATGACCAAATAGACTTATTAAATCTAAGTCTTAGGATGCTTTGAGTCTCCACCTTAGAATTGTAATAAGCTTAGATCTAACTGTCATTCAGGGTCATGTGAACACTACTGCTTGTTTCAGTTTGTGGCAATGCCACGGTAATATTTAACTCTTGGGAACTCAGAATTTTGAGTTTAGTAAGTTCAATTTATAGAGGGCGAGCCTTGGCGCAACGGTAAAACGTTGTTGTCGTGTGACCAGAGGTCACGGGTTCGAGTCTTAGGAGCGGCCTCTTGCCAATTAAATTGGCAAGGGAAGGCTTGCCCCCAATACACCCTTGTGGTGGGACCCCTCCCCGGACCCTCGCTCAGCGGGGACGCGTAATGCGACCGGGCCGCCCTTTTAAGTTCAATTTATGTAAACTTTGAACTCAGGCTGGTTCTGCACTATGATCTGGTTCGCCAATTGCCTGGCGTTTTGGATTTTGCCAACTTCTGAAAAAGCTGTTGAAAGTCATATTGTGGAGTGAATTATATCTGTATGGGTGTTACATCTTTAACTGCAGAATGTGAGACTTGCAAAGGTGGCTCTTAGGCCTGGTGCTGGTAACATGGTGAACGGGATTCTGCGGAAGTTAGTGTCGCTGAAGGTGTGCCATCTTGTTATAAACGAGTCAATAAAGGGAAAGGTTCAATATTTATGAATTATTGACTTTGTGTTGTTGCAGGAAACTAACTCCCTTCCTCTCCCTAAGTTGGAAGGTGATGATCGCTCACAAGCGCGTGTTCTTGCCACTCTTTATTCTCACCCTGTGGTGAGTTCATGATGGCTACTTGCTACAGATGGTTGGAATAACATTTAAGTGTTTTAAACGATGTACTGACAAACCTTATGAGATATTGAAATAGTTGAGCAATTATAAACTGCCCACTTTATCTATAATATTTGCTCAGCAATTAGTTCTTGGCCACAAGGGAAAAACTGAAAATTCAAGGAAAAAATTACAATCATCTAGAACTAAGAAAAGGTTTTGAACTGAGAAATCCTTATACGTCTCTGAGCGTTTCTTCTTTGAGATCAGGCGGACCATTATGTTCTATCCGAACATCACCATAAAATTATTCCTATAAATCATTTTTCATTCCTAAGTTCATATTTATAGGCCTTAGGCAGACTTGATTTGCAAGATACATGAATTTATGCTATATATGCTCTGTTACCAACTTGGGAAGAAGCATTCTGTTTAATGTGCACTCAGCCTTTCAATTCAAGCATGCTCAGTTAATTCTTTGTGGCCCTTGTGTCCACTAGGTGATGATAAATTTTAAGCTACTATCCTAGGTTGAAAGGGTAAATTGATTTCATGTCCATATTTGCTTCTAATCTTTTTGAAAATGTTATAGTGGATGGTAAGGCGTTGGACAAAGTATCTTGGGCAAGAAGATGCGATCAGGTTGATGATGTGGAACAACAGTGACCCTAGTTTCAGTTTGAGGTTTTCAGCTAAAACTTGACCGTTCTTTTCCTAAGATCATATCACAGGGTTCTCATATCTTTTCTGTTCAACACTATTACCAGAGCAAACTGTAGGAAAGGAGTGACAAGAGATGACCTTGTAATGCAGCTAAACAATTTGAAGGTGCTTAATATGAGTAAATATGCTTGTGCACAAAAAATGCGTGTTTTAGATGCAGATTGTGGAAGAAATACAATCTGTTGTTTTTTTCCTCTCAGCTTTCTACTATGAAATATTTTCACCTATTGATTTTCTGCTCTTCAATGTCAGGTTCCTTATGAGCTTTCTTTGAATTTGGATCATTTTGTCCGCATGAAAACAGGGATGCAGGTATTTTGTGATATTCACATTCATAAATGTCTTGGTCACAGAACAGTAACAGCTTGGTCCGAGGAGTTAGTTGAGAGACAGCACTCCTGCTCGAAACTATTACAAGACAGCTAACTTAAACTATCAGCCTTATAAGATACTTTTTTGTAGTCATAATTGGTTAGTGTGTATCAGTGATAGTAAAACTGTCTTTACAGCTTTTTTTGGCTGTCTTCAGACTTAAACAGTTTTGGACTTATTGGACATGTGAGATAAGTACATACTGTTGGTCCCTTGTTTAGTTGCAAGTATAGTTCCAAGGGGGGTTAGGAACTATTTAAACTTTTTTCGCAATTTAGGCAGACTTCTTTTTCTAAAGAAAAAGGTTTCAACAGCGGCGCTGAGTAAACAGTAAGATACTGGCTTAGTCAACAGGTGACTAGTTCAGTTTCTTAGCTTGAGTCAGGAGATAGCACTTAGAGTCTATTCCTGAGCTCAGACGTTCAACGCGCACAACTCAACTTGACCTCTTTACTTGGTCAGTTTTGATTATTTAAAGCAAGCAATATAAATAAGGAGTTAAGGTTTAGAAATACTTCACTCAGCAGATTTATCCAGGTTTGGCTTCTTCTAAGCCTACGTCCTGTCCCCGGAACACTTCCGAGATTTCGAATCCTCTACTGAGCTCTTTAAAGGTAGAGCCTCAAACCTTTTACAATATCAGCAATTGAGTATGACAAGAGTACCTTCCTCTATACTTCTACTCAATCCTAATCTCTCCGCTGAGTACTTAAAACCGAGTACTCAGCCTCTCCTTTCTATCTCTAGAAATGATAAGTGTTTTTGTTCTAATACAAAGATGTGCTAAGACACTTTAGACGATTTACAATCACTCTAGACTTTTACACAGATATGAAAATGTAGTGTAAGAATTTTGCTTTACTTCTTGCTTGCAGAACTTGTAGAGATTTGGTCAGCGTAATGGCTTGATCAAGTTCTATATGTTGTGAAGCTTGTGATGGCACTATTTATAGAGACGTCTGGTCATTCGGTAATTTCGAATTTCGAAATAACCGTTGGAGGGAAACGGCTATGTGTCGTTGTCATCCTGACTTGCACAGAGCTCTCGGCCAATCACAATCGTGTATCTTCTGTCATCGGTCAGCTCAGCAGATGGTCTCTCCTTTTATGGTAAAGTCAACTGGACAGCATACTGTGTCGTCTGAACTTTGCTAAAAGAGAAAACACTTTGTCTGGAAGTTTTCCTTTGCCAGCTGCTGTCTTGTACGCTTTGTCGAGACTACTCAGCAGCTTCATTGTGAAGTTGTTCCCGAAGGTCTTCTAGATCCTTCCGTTTGCTGAGTTGCGTTTTTGTCCAAAACGACAACGTCTTGACATATGTGGGCCGAGTGTACTGAGTTGTTTGACTTGGGCCTTGGCTTCCGTATTGGGCTTGGGCCTTCCAATCCTTATGACTTATAACATTTATACTCAACATTGAACAAACACATTAGTAGAATAAATCAAAGCATTTAAACTTAGTGTGTTTAGAATATGTATTCTAATTTATACTTAAACAATTTTGTCAAATCAAAATTATGTGGAAAGGTGTTTCAACACATACCGCATTCTCACATGTGCAAACACATTTGCATGCGGGCACAGAAGTCATTTGACTTTCAATTGGCCTAGTTGCAAGGCTTCTCAAGAAAGAAGAAGTGGTGATGTGTCTGTAGATGCTAGGTTAACTTTCTGCATTGCACTGCAAATTACTCAGGGGGATGATCATGTTTTTCTTTTCCTAATTTCAGAATGTCATACAAGCTGGATTACTTAAACAAGGTCTATGTTCAGTTCAGGATGAGAGTGCAGGTTGGTTTTCATTCTTTACTTCTATGGTGATTGACCAGAATGGAAAAAGAATCTTGATACTTTTGTGTTGCACTGTTGTAGTTATGACTATATCTTGAACGTGTATGATTTTTTCTGCTTGTTGGAGTTAACCTGTAGCCATAAACCATACATGATTGTCTTATCAAGGGTAGAAACTCTGGTTCTATCCATATCATTTGTTTGTAATTTATGATTTACGTTGCTTGTATTTACTGCTCTTTCCTGAAAAGTTATGATGTTCATTTCAGGTCTGGTAGTTTCTGTTGTGAATCCTCAACCAGGAGAAAGCATTATTGATTGCTGTGCTGCTCCTGGGGGGAAAACGCTTTACATGGCATCTCTAATGGATAATAAAGGTATTTTCTAAGACTCGCCCCTCCCTCACTTCCACATTTTAACATCCTGGACTAGTTGAACATATAGCCGTTCTTCTCCATTTCAATAAATCAGCTGCTGGGGGCTGAAGTTGCAGTCTGTAAATTACCTGCATTTAGCTTTTTTGGTTTTGCATCATCTTGTTCAGTTTTCGATTATTAGTATTTTTTTTTATCCTTTTGTTACTCTATTTATTATATTCATATGCTTTTCTGTTCATTATGGTAGTGTACCCATGAAGGATCCACCCCTCCCTAGATCTTGCTCATAGTAGGAGCCTCATGCACTGGGTTTGCGCTCTTTCTAGGGTAGTGTGAGTTTACAGATGCATGCAAGTATTCAAAGGGGCTGTTGCATGCACAAGTAAATGACAAAATATGATGTTTAGAATTTAAGCGCTAAGAGCTTCCTACAACACCAATTACACAAATTTTTATACTTGATAACAATGACTTTTAAAGAGTTTTCCCATCTCGTTTAAATTTCCCTAAGGACAATATATTCTTTATTCATAAATGTCCAAGCCCTCACTCTGTCTCCGTTTGCTGGCCAAGATCAATTCTGGCATGTTGAAAATTCTTTTGACTAAAGCTTTTTATAATAGAAAGAAGTCTCCTTATCGAAGTTATTGTTATGTACTTGTATTTATTTATTAGTTTCATTTTCTTTAAAGTTGACTGATGCCTTATGGAATAGTGATGCCATTTTGGGTGTAGGCATGGTATATGCAATCGACATAAACAAAGGCCGGTTGAGAATCCTTCAAGAGACTGCAAAGGTGCACCAAGTTGATGGTATCATCACCACTGTCCCTTCAGATCTTCGTGCCTTCGCTGTAGGTTGTCACCACTCTGCTAATAGCTGATATTTTGTAAACAATTATGAGGTAATTATTCTTTTTTTGCAAAATTTCTTAGGAAAATTGTTCGACGACATCTGATAAAGTTCTGCTGGATGCTCCTTGCTCTGGGCTTGGTGTTCTCTCCAAGGTAATTCTGGAAAGGAATTCATTGCTTAAAGTGATCAATCTCCTCAAGAATTCCATAATACTGAAGATTTAAAATTATTTGGCTGTTTGGATTAGCTGATATTGTCTCTTCGTATTCTTCCCAATTGAGAGTGAAAGAACTAATGATTATGGTTGTTCCCTTTTCAAGAGGGCGGACTTGCGATGGAATAGAAGGTTGGAGGATATGGAAGAACTAAAAAATTTGCAGGATGAGCTCCTTATTGCAGCTTCGAAGTGAGATATAAAATTGATCCTCTTTCTTTTATCTCGAAAACAACATGCACACATGTTTTTGTATAGACCAATAAAACTTGACTTCTGCTTCTGGGAATATATTATCTAATATTTTTAAAGTTCTCAACTTGATACAATATGAAATTCAGTATCTACCAGGATGATTTTTTTGCACATTACTTTCAATTTGTGTTTGCCCAATGAGTTTATCCTTCATGCAGATTGGTAAAGCCTGGTGGAGTTTTAGTATACAGTACATGTTCCATAGACCCTGAAGAGAATGAAGAAAGGGTGGACGCATTTCTTCTCAGACATCCTGTAAAAAATACTGCATTTCTTCTGATACGTATTCTTAACGAGTTCCTTTAAGTTATTCCTTAAGTACTCTGACATTAACTCATCTGTGGCTAATTTTGTTTCCCTTTTTGTAAAGCTACTATTGTCAACCAAATAGCATTTCCCATACTATCAGGATTAATTCTTATGTACTTATTGGCAGGAATTTCAAATAGATCCTGTTCACAGATACATGCCACCTGATTTTGTGACTGAACGCGGGTTCTATTCCTCAAACCCAATCAAACATTCAATTGATGGGGCGTTTGCTGCCCGTCTAGTTAGGACCTAATGAAGAGATACTATCCTATCGAAAGCTGCTCTATGATTTCTTGGAGATCACTAATTCTTGCTAAATGCATTGGTGGAAATACAGAGATTGGGTAGGTGATTTGAACAAATTTGTTTCTCTATTCATATTTGTAGTTCCTCATAGGTAGCTTGTCAAGAGTCTTATAAGAGATGCTGACCTATAAATGTCTGGATTGAGTTTGTTACAGGTAGTTGGAGTTTGTGGGGGGAATTCATTGAGGCTTTTGGTTAGATGATTAAGCTTGTGTCCTTTAACCAGCAATCCAACATGACTTGATGTTTGACAACGCCGGAGGAACACGGATCAAATTTATATGCTTAACAAGAGTTCCAAGCAATGCGAAAATAGATGAAAGGCATCCATCTGTGTTTCCTGATTATAATCACGAAAGCAACTTTGCTGTGCCGCTGCTACTAGTGAAGCATAACGATGAAGCTCGATCGTGTTTATTGTTTAGGTTAGGATAATGTACAAGGAACAGTCAACATATTAATTTTGCATCTCTCATGAGGTTATTATTATGAGCTGCTCTGTTTTGCATCTATCTTTTGCTTTTTAGTGAAATTCTTGTGCTCCTGAATGGTGGATGTTTGCCTTATTAAAAGATAAAATATGTTACAAAATCAAATTTGGTAGCCATAATGCTATAAAATATATTTTACCCTTTCGCATAATATTTAAAGTTTTGAAACCTCAGTATATTTTTCTTTTTTGAGAAGGTATATTTTTGGTTTAACTGGCAAAATTATAAACCAGTCTTACTTGCAGCATGGCTTTAAGAAACAATTATTTTTTTTACAGAAAATATGATTTAAGAAAACACAACCCCCTAGTCTCTCCGAAACCTCCGCCTACGCGATTCCAGTGAACGCGACGGCACCTTCGGTGGTGAGAGGGTCTCTTCATCGTGTGTCGGTGTAAGAGTGTGATTTCCGCCGGCCGTCTTCTTTATCCCTCGGACGACGGTGTCTTGGCCTGTGATTCTGTTGCCATTTCGGTAAGTCATGAGTTGTCGCTGTTTTTCTTTGTTCGCTGCCTGTGTTTTCTTTGCTTATGTTCTTGGAGTTTCCTGCAATTAGTGTTTGGGTGTTTCGGTGGGGGTTGTGTTGGTACTGGGTAGTTACCGATTGAGTGGATTGGCTGGGGGCTCGACAAGGGAAGGGGTGGTCGATTGTGATGGTCATTCGAGGGTATAGGGTTTATTGACATTGTTTTTTCTCTTTTTCTGCACTTTCTTTGTTGTGGTTGTTGATCGAAGTATTAGTGTTTATGTCAAAAGGGGTAGGGGAGAGTGTATTGCTGCGATTGTTATGATGGAAGCAGATTTTGAGAAACTGGAGTTGATGAATGAGGAGGTCGACTCTTTCGATTTTTCTGGTCCTGCACAAGGGGGCCTGCCAGTGGTTAGAGAGTTGTCCTTAATAGGGAGATTCCTCACAGATAGACCTGTGAATTTCAACGCAATGAAGACGAAATTGGCAGATGTGTGGAGACCGGGTATAGGAGTTGCCATTTCAGAAGTGGAACCAAACCTATTCATTTTCGAGTTCTTCCACTGCGTGGATAGAGTGTTGGTTGGAGGCCCATGGTCTTTTGATAACAATATGCTGGTAACAACCAAGTGGAAAGCTGGCATGCTACCAGAAGAGGCATATTTACAGCTGGTGGCTATGTGGGTGCATGTGCATGAGCTTCCTATTGGGTGCATGACTGAAGCAATAGGCAAACAGATAGGAAATTTCATGGGCACTTTCATAGAATATGACATCAACAACAATAGTGGACTGAGACGGCAGTTCATGAGGATCCGAGTAGCTGTGGATACGAGAGTACCGCTCAAGAGGTGTAAGAAAATTAAATAATCCACTACCGACTGGGTATTCATTCGCTTCAAATATGAACGTCTTTGTAACTTCTGTTACATCTGTGGAATCCTAGGCCACGCGGAAAGGTATTGTGAGAAGCTGTTTCAGGACGAGCCAAAAGAAATTGTTAGAGAATGGGGTGACTGGCTGAGAGCTCATATCCGTAGAAATAGTGATGTGAAGAGCTCTAAGTGGCTCAGGGAGCCTAGTGGGAGCAGTGGTTCGGGTGGATCAGGTCAGGAAGGGGGAGGAGAGGGTTGTTGGAAGAGTGGGAATGTTAGAAGTGGGTAGGGTAGCCGTCCGGTACTGAGGGAGGTCGACTTGGGAAGCATAGAGGAAGAGGATCTCAGGGAGGAGATGGAGATGGAACTGGTGGAAGGAAAGAAGCGTAGGCGAGGGACAAGGAAAATGTTGATCCCCAGGGTAATCAGGAAAGTGATCAAAGTTCTAAGATAGAGACAGACCCTTCCAAGCAAAATAAGGATAAGTCTGTCATTAATGTCAATGATTTGGCGGGACCTGAGGATCAGGTCCGCCAAGGCCAATGAATTGCCTAAGCTGGAACTGTCAGGGCATGGGGAACCCCCAGACAGTTCGGTCACTTGGTGAGCTGTTGAAAGTTCACACCCCGAGATTGGTATTCTTGATTGAGACTATTGTTAATAAAGCGAGAATGGAGGTAATTAGAAGTAAATTTGGGTATGAGGGCTGCTTTGCTGTGGAGGCGAGAGGGCATAGTGGAGGCTTGGGTCTTATGTGGAGACGAGTGAATGATGTCGAAGTTAAATCCTATTCTGACCACCACATTGAAGCCATTGTGCAGGGGGACCTTTTAGGAGCTTGAAGGTTGATTGGCTTCTATGGCTTTGCTGATAGGCTAAAGTATAAGGATTCTTGGGATCTCCTTGGGACACTTGCCTATAATTCTACACTACCCTGGTTAGTGGTGGGAGATTTTAATTGTATTTTGAACCAGGATGAGAAATCGGGTGGATTGGCCTATCCACAGAACCTTATCAATCAGTTCTCTGAATCTATTGCCAATTGTGAGTTGTCGGAATTACATATGAAGGGTAGTCGATTTACTTGGGAGCGAGGGAAGGGTTCAAGTGCATAGATCCGTGAAAAATTAGACAGAGCTTTTGGTTCAGTAGACTGGTGTAGTAAATTCACGCAGTGTATGGTTTCGAATCTAATAACTGGCTACTCGGATCATTCGCCTATTCTTGTGGAACCTGGTGGTTTACCTAAGCCGAAAACTATCCAAAGGTTCAGGTATGATAGAGCATGGATGAAGGAGGAAGAGTTTGATGGAGTGGTCAAGAGTATTTGGGCCCAAAATATACAAGTTGATCTTGTTGAGCGCATTGATCTGTGCTGTGCAGGAATGGCGGCATGGAGCAAACACTTTAAAACTCGTTTTGAAAGAAGGTTAGGCAGGTGGAGGAGGATTATGGAGCAAACTCGGGATTTTAATGATCCTGGAAGAGTGGAAACTTATATGCATGCCCATTGGAACCTTAATGCGCTACTTGAACAAGAGGAAACCTATTGGTATCAGAGAGCGAAAGTATTCTGGTTGAAGGAGGGGGATTGTGATTCAAAGTTTTTCCATGCAAGTGTAAAAACACGCAAACAGATCAACAGGATCTCTAGCCTATTAAATGATGAAGGAATTGAGGTCACTGGAAACCATGAACTTGGTAACGTTGCCAAGGCCTATTTTGAGAAGGTTTTCAAGGGCAGTTTGGAGGTCAATTACGATGAAATTGGGAATTTACCGGAAAAAGTGTCTGCAGCCATGAATAGGGACCTCACTTGTTCTTTCACTTTTGAGGAATTCACCAAGGCTATAAACCAGATGCACCCTAACAAATCTCTTGGACCTGATGAGCTTAATCCAGGATTTTTCCAACATTTTTGGCCCTTAATTGGGAAAGAAATCTTCTTAGCTTGTGTGGACTGGCTGAATAAAAATGAGTTTTCCACAAAGCTCAACGATACTATCATTACCCTTATACCGAAGTGTGAGAATCCTCGAAGCATGTCTGAACTTGGACCGATTTCACTGTGCAATATCCTCTATAAATTAGTTGCCAAAGTGCTTGCCAATAGGCTGAAAGAAATTCTCCCCGTAGTTATTTCGGAAAGCCAATCAGCTTTTGTGTCTGGCAGGTCATTAATTGATAGTGTACAGGTGGCTTTTGAAATCATCCATTACATGAAGAGGAAGAGTAGAGGAGAGAAAGGGGAAGTGGCCTTAAAGATTGATATAAGCAAGGCCTACGATAGGGTGGATTGGGGCTTCTTGCAGGAGGTCATGAGGAAGCTAGGCTTTGTAACAAGTGGGTCAGGTGGATCATGACTTGTATTAGTACTGTATCATACTCAGTAGCAGTAAATTCTTTGCTTATTAGGCCTATTGTTCCTGGGAGGGGACTCTGGCAAGGTGACCCTCTATCACCTTATTTGTTTTTACTCTGTGCTGAGGTTTTGTCCCAATTGATACAGAAGGAAGAAGAGGAGGGAAGGATAAGAGGGTGTCGAATCTGCAGGGGAGCTCCAAGCACCACTCACCTTTTCTTTGCAGATGATAGTTTCTTATTTTTCGACGCATCAGAGGTTGGGTGTAATCGGGTCAAAGAGTTGTTAGAAAAATATGAAAGAGTTTCTGGTCAGGCTGTTAATTTGGAGAAATCTGGAATTTTCTTTAGCTCAAATGCAAGAAGGGAAGGAAGAACTGCTATTAGCAATATTCTTCAGATCCAAAAGCCGTTGGATACTAGGAGATATCTGGGCTTGCCTTCCCTAATTGGGAGGTCGAAACGGTCCATCTTTGGCTTCCTAAAAGAGAGATTATCAAAACGGCTTAATAATTGGACCTTTAGGTTCCTTTCGGCAGCAGGAAAGGAGGTGCTGTTGAAATCTGTAGCTCAGGCACTACCTACGTTTTGTATGAGTACGTTTCTTATACCCAGATCAACATGTGATGAGCTTCAGAAAATGATGAACTCCTTTTGGTGGGATACGAAGGTGGATGGGAGCAAGCGTATTCATTGGTTAGAATGGAAACGTATGTGTGTGAAGAAGTGTATAGGAGGACTGGGGTTTCGTGATCTCAGAGAATTTAATATGGCACTTCTTGGGAAGCAATGGTGGAAGTTAATTGATACTCCTAATACTTTGGTGAGTCGAATGTTCAAAGCTAAATACTATCCTGGGAGGACTTTCCTTACCTCCAAATTGGGCACTAATCCCAGTTTTGTTTGGAGGAGTGTTTGGAGTTCAATTAATTTTCTCAAAGCTGGCTTAAGATGGTGCATTGGTAGAGGAGATAGCGTAGGGGCCCACCGAGATGTGTGGATTTGGGAGGAGAAACTCTGGCTTGACCCTGTGGAGAATAGGTCGGATAGAGAGATGAAGGTAAAGGAACTCTTTGTAAATGGGTCCAAGATTTGGGACAGAGGGAAGCTTGAGAGGTCTTTTGACGAGGAAGTTGCTAAGGCCATCGGTGCAATGGTTATTCCGTTCTCAAATAAGGATGATAGGTTGATTTGGCACTATACGTCTAATGGTGTATATTCATCAAAGTCTGGATATAACCTACAGGCAGCTGCTAGAACCAACTCAAGGGGAGAGGCCGGTTGGAAGGCATTATGGAAATTGGAGGTGCCCCCTAAAATCAAATTATTTGCCTGGAAGTTAATGTCTGGAATTCTCCCATTTCGTACTAAACTCACTGCTAGAAGAGTGCCGATTGCAACAAATTGCTTATTGTGTCCCAACGACATCGAGCATGGTTGGCATCTGTTTGCCGGATGCGCTTTTGCAAAATTATGTTGGTCTTCTGTGGATTTAACACCGCTGGGAGAGGAATGGGAATATATTGAGGATTGGGCACTTGATATGTGTGCTGATCCATAAATTGGTGTGGTACAGAGGAGACTTACAGTATTATGGGCCATCTGGCAAGCTCGGAATAAGGTGTTATGGGAACAAGAGAGCTGTAAGCCTAATATGGTTGTTGGAACTGCCGTTCGCTTCGTTGAGGAATGGACATCGGTTAAAAAAACAGGCGAGGGAGAATTGGTCCGGAAGAGGGCAAAATGGGAAGAGGGAGGGAGGATGCTGAAGGTGGTGAGGCTAGGGAGGAGCCACCACAGAATGGAATGGATAGGAGGGTGAGGGAGGATTTAGTAACCGATGTTTGCTGTTTTGCAGGTATAGCGAGGAGACGACGGAATGACGATGGGCTCACTTCAGATTACAAAGCTGAGGCAGCTACACGGCGTATTGCTGCCCTTAATTTTAACCAGACGGTGCCTTTCAGGGTGGGTCAGCATAGCCATGAGCAAGGTTTTGATGTGGAGACCAGCAGCGCAAGAGCTATTGGCGGAACTGCAGATTTAGCAGGTCCCTTGCAAGCCGTCGAACACATTGCAGCAGCAGACCTTGCTGCGGCTTATGATCTGGGCACCAGATTTTGTGATGAGAACCGGCAACGAGGCCCAAACACTAGCCAGCGACAGCAGACGGGCTGGGTCTCTAATTATCAGCAGCAGGCCGGCGCTATAGCAATAGCAGCAAACTTCAACACTGGACAGGTGATAACCGAATGCCAGCAAACGACAAGTAGTAGAGTGCATAATCCTTCATTAATTCGCTGGGATCCACCACCTAGTACTTTCGTGAAGTGTAATGTTGATGCCGCACTGTTTCAAAGCGACGAAATTATCGGTGCAGGAGCTGTCCTAAGGGATTGTACAGGTAATTTCATCCAAGGGTATAGCACTCACATTTGTGGTAAGGTTTCAGCGAGAATGGCTGAAGCTATGGCAATAAAAGAAAGCATGGGATGGGTAGCATCTTTAGGATACAGCTCAGTTATATTTGAAAGTGACGCTAAAGGTGTTTTGGATTTAATCCAAACACAAAATAGAGATCTAACTGAGTTTGGTCAGATTATTAGTGACATTAGAGAATTTCTTCTTTTTCACCCTAGGTTGAAGGTGACGTTTGTGTCAAGATTAGCGAACGAAGCGGCTCATGCTTTAGCACGTAATGCTCGTTCCTTTGCTAATTCTTTTATTCATTGGTCTAGTCATGTATTCGTTAGAAGCATCCTAATTCGGGATGCGCCTTTTTCATTTATTTCATAAGGAGCGTATTTTTCAAAAAGATTTTTTTTTTTTTTTTGACAGTAAGAAATTAATAATTTCGAAACCACGAGTTTAACTTTATAAGCGCCCATTTTCTTGCAGTCACAAAATTAGTACAACGTCTACCAGAGAAACGACAACGTTTTAGCAGGATCAAATTACAAAGGCATAAACCATCTTCTTCTTCCTCTAAACCCTTGAGCAAAATCCAGCGCCATGCTCACAAGATGAGAATACAGTTGCCCGTTAGGGCACTTTCACGTGCGATTTGGCGTGCTTACTCATCTTCGTCTTCGTCTTCGTCTTCTACCTCCTCGTCTTCGTTTCCTCTTAAGCACGTCACTAAATCGAACTTCGAAGCCTCGCTTGCGGAGCTCAAGGTCCATGTGGGAGCTGCTGATTTCATCGCCATCGATCTGGAAATGACTGGGGTCACAAGCGCTCCTTGGAGGGAGGCTCTTCAGTACGACCGATCCGATGTTCGTTATCTCAAGGTTAAAGATTCCGCCGAGAAATTCGCCGTCGTTCAGTTCGGTGTTTGCCCTTTTCGCTGGAACTCCGACCGCCAGTCATTCATTTCCCACCCGTCAGTCATTTTTCCCTCCTTCTGTCTCTCTCTATCCGTTTCTTCATGTTAGGTCCTCATGCGATTGTCACATCTAACAGGTACAATTTCTTCATATTTCCTCGTCCAGAGCTGGTAGCTGATGGCTCCTCTTACGAGTTCCTCTGCCAGACATCTTCCGTAGATTTCTTAGCTAAATATCAGTTCGATTTCAATACTTGCATACGTGAAGGTACTTTCTTTCTCATCATAAGTGAATTAAATACTGCAAAATGACTTGTTTTGAGAGGAATTCACTGCTCTTGGTTAATTCAGGAGTGTCTTATTTATCCAGAGGCCAGGAAGAGGAATCACTTAGGCGCTTTAATTCAAGAATTGAGAATAGTGAATTATTAGATAATGTTAATGAAGTCAGAGAAGTGTCATTGGCAAGCATGACCGATGTTTTATTCAGTGAAAGAATGAAGAACAGATTGAATGAATGGCGTGACGGGTTATTACCAAACAGTGGATCTCAGATCAAACGAACCTCAGATGACAAGCGACAGTTCGAAACCATTTTCTATAAGATGCGACCGGCTCTCTGTCTTAATGGTTTCACTTCTCATCAGCTTAAGTTAATTCAATTGGTAATTTGTTGATACGAATTTACTTTGATTCAATTAGTAAATTATTTTCATGTGTGATGGAGTTCTTTTTATCGTCTTTTAGATCTTGTGTTCATGTGATGAAATATTAAACATTACTAACAGATGACATGAAAATGCATAGGTGGCTAAGAGGCATTTTAAAGATCTGGTTTTCTTCTCTGCCAATGGTGAAAATTATTGCTCACAACAGCTAGTCATATATACAGAGTCCAAGAATGACAAGGAATCACTCATGGTAAAGTACATATACGGCATATCGCTTTTTGTATGCTTTGTTTGACTTTATTGAAACATAGTATTCACATTCACACGATCCTTCTTTTTATCAGAAAGAGTTGAGCGATGAGCATAAAAAAGGGACTAAGATGAAGATCAGGGATGCAGTTGGTTTTCGCCATGTTATTGATCTCCTTTCTTCTGCGCAAAAGTTAATTGTTGGTCACAATTGCATCTTGGGTATGCTTTCCTTCTTGTTAGTAATGTGTTTCCGTGTTGATCAATCAGCTATTTATGCGATTCTTATTTTGTTCTCTCTCTGGCTCAGATATTGCACACATATACAGCAAATTCTTAGGTCCTCTTCCTCTAAATGCTGAAAAATTTGTTTCCTCTGTTAACAAGTACTTTCCGCACATTGTTGATACCAAAATACTCTTGAATGCCAATGATGTACTCCGTCTACGGATGAGGAAATCGAGCACATCTCTATCGTCAGCCTTCAATTTACTTTGTCCCCAACTGGCTACTGGTTCTAATAAGATTGGTGATTTCTCTCTTCATTCATGTGTGAATGTGGAAGTCCAAGTGGATGATACGAGGTTTGCTTCCTTGTAGTTATCCTTGTCTATGAATTATTGCTTAATTAGTTTTATTGCCATGCGTTTTTTTCTCCCACCTTCATTGAATCACTGAAGTATGGATTTAAAAGATGGGAGCTGTATCAATATCTGGTAGTATAATATGCATTTTCTTCAGAGAAACTTTCATCCATAAACTCATCTACAAGATGGGAGCCGGGAGTGCATTCTGTCAAGTGCAAGCACATAACAAATAACATTCCATTATTTTTCAGCTAAAATCCATATAGATTAGTTACTTGATAGTTGATACTATGTTGTCAAATTCACAAATCGTCCCTTCCATCCAGTCCCTGGGGAAACCCTCTAATATATTGGCACTTCCATTACACTGTCTCGTGACTGTCATGTAAGAAGCAATTCCTTCTAAAGTTCTGCATGGCGAACCTTGTACAATCCTTCAAGTCAAAAGACTCGAAATACATAACAATACTATTGTTTATAGAAAAAAGTTGCCATCAATGTTAAGCAAAGATGTCGTCTCATATTCCAAATTGAAATTCAAATTTATAGCTCTGTGTTGCCCTTCAAGCTTGAGCCATTTGGGGCTTTTTCTTATAAGCCAAGATTGATCATCTATTTTCAGGTCCTCTAACTGGAGTTCTGGAGTGAAACACGAAGCTGGGTATGATGCTTTCATGACAGGATGCATTTTTGCCCAGGCATGCAATCATCTAGGCATTGATTTTAAACTCCATTCGTCCACTGATAATCTGGCTCTCAATGAAAAACTTCAGAAGTACATCAACCGTCTGTATCTCAGTTGGACTAATGGAGATATTGTTGATCTAAGGACTGGGACAACTGGGAGGGCTGTGGAGTCATTAGGATCTAGTAGAAGAAAGCAGCACGCAGAGATTTTGTTTGAGAATATTGTTCTAATCTGGCAATTTCCATCTAAACTCAAGGCAAAGGAAATAAGAGAATGTATCTCCAAAGTCTTTGGTCCAAACTCTGTGACATCTGTGTATCATGTGGATGAAACTGCAGTTTTTGTTCAGTTTAGGAAGGCGGAGTTGGTCTCAGAATTTCTAGTATTGAAAGAGTACTTAGACAGAAGCAACGATTGCGTCTCGGTATTGCATCCTCTGTCAAAACTGTTGGAAGGCGGAAACACACGTGCTGCTGATTATGAAACTTACAAAGAGATCTGCAGCTCACCCATCTCCAAAGTTGTTTTTGCAGAGCAGGCAGAGGCAATGGGTATCAGATGGAAGACCAAGTTAGTTGATTCTCAAGTTGGAAGAAGTTTCTATGAAGAAGAAACACCATCAACTGAATCAGGGTCTGTTGAAAAAAACAGCACAGGCATGAAACATGTAAAAAATAATATGTTGAGTGGTCAATCATCAAATGATAAACTTGTTGATTCCTCTTGTTCTGCAGAAGTTGAACAAATTAGTGCAACCAAATGCATGATACAATAATTATCAATGCAAGGTTTCTAGCCTTTTTTCTCTCCTTAATTTGACTTCTCTCTTTCTATGTGCAACTCTATTGCATTGCATGGTGTAGGATCCATTTTGGGTAGAATTTAACTTAATTCAATTGAATGTTATTTATTATCGTTTGGACGCAAAAACAATTAAACAAAATATGAATTTTTCCATATTTGAAAATAGCTTGTGATGTAAGAATTGAAAATCATGCTAAAGTGTAAAATACAATACCTAATATTTTGGTCCCCAAACTTTATTTTGTAATGTAATATTCCTTGAATTTTATTGTGTGATATAAAAATCTTTTGAACTTTGTATTATACTATGATACATCTTAACTTTATACTACCTCCGTCCTATAATATAAGTCATTTTAGAGATTTCACACAAATTAAGAAATACAATTAATATTGAATCAAATTAATAAATTTGCATTGGTTAATTTAAAAAAAATTCTCTCTCATTTAACTATTGGGCAATAAACATTGGAATGTTAAAAAACACAGATCAAGATAAACTATTTAATATTTGGACCAAAAAACTAAACTAAAAGTTCTTGAAAAACCAAAACGATTTATATTTTGAAAAAAAAAAAATCATTTTCTAAAGCGACTTATATAATGGGATGGATGGAGTGTTATACTAATATTAAAATTCAAATAAAAAAATCTAACAAAAATAACGAAATGATTGAAATGATGATATATTAAATTTGATTAATTATTAACTTTTTGTTTAATCTATGTGACTATTGATAGGAATATGCAAATAATTAGTTAAGATATTATTTGTTGTTAATGTCTTTCTGACATTCTTTAGACTAGTTCTATATAGGTATCAAATTTGTCTATTTTCACATAGATCTGATTCATTGAAAAATTATAAAGTCACTTCTACCATTTTTTTTTCCTGCCATTGTGTTAAAGATAGTTTCAAGCACTGTCTACCATTGTTTTATCATGATCTATGATATTGAATATGCGGATCAAACTTTTTTGATATACTTCTGGATTGTAATTTTTTAATTACATATATCGAGATGTACTATTTTTTTCTATCAACGAAACAATTTTTTTTTTCCTCAAAATAAAAAGTTATGTATCAAATATAATAACTACCATTGGAGATCTATCAAGTGCCTACAATTCCACTTGGTCATTTGGTTTCATTGAAATGTTAAAATTATTGAAAAGTTATTTGAAATTGTCGATGCAGGTTAAATGTTCTAACCATTTTATGTATTGAAAGAAGTGTTTTAGAACAAATTAATATATACAATATTATTAGTGATTTTGTATCTAAAAAATACTCATAGACATTGTTTTGTACGTGAATCTGGATAATTAAAGTGATATAAAATATTTTTCTTTTCATACGAAATATTTTTTTAGATCGTTTGTTAAGTGTAATAAAATAAGTATCATTTTGAAGAATTTTTTTTCACACAATTAAATTTCATACTTTATTTATTACTTGTACTTTATTTATTAGGACCCTCATTTAGTATTTCGTCCATAGGCCTCTAAAATCTCAGAATCGACCATACTCTTCCGCTGATAATCAACTCAACGAGTTCTGCTCTACAATAAACCTTAAACTTAAACTCGTGTTTGTATTATAATAATTTAATGTTTAGTCCCTTCAATTATGAAATTATCGGTTTTGATGCATTTTTTACAATATTTTATTTCTATTTAAGTAATTCATCTTAAAAAATGGTGCAAAATGCTTTCTTTAATACAATAAGATTTTTTTTTTTTTAATGAAGATTTCTTTGTTACTATAATTTTTCTTTTTAGTGTTAAAATTGGAAACTATATTTTGAGTTTTTTTTTCCCTAATAAATATATCCTTTAAAATAGACCATATGGGTATATGTCGGTTAATCACAAGATGGAGGCAGTTTCTACGACACCGTATTGGTATATGTCGGTTAATCTAAAATTTGGTCAGTTTCGGATTCGGAACCCAAATAAACCTTAGAACTGTTTCCTGGAATTCATCTTTCAGTAAACCCTCAAGAGATTCTCATTGTTTGTCTGCTCTTTTGATTGTGAAATTTTTCGTTTCAATAATGGCATCAGTCGGTGTTACTGAAGGATTGTTCTCTACTCTGCTGTTTGGTGATAACGATGAGTTTGAAAGTTTTCTCGCCGACGATCTTGCTGCTTTTAGGGCTCGCGTTGTGACTTCCCGTCACTCTACTCAGTCTAACTCTTCTGTGTCGCTCTTTCCTTATCTGTTCTTGATCGGCGACGAAGATGAAGCTGTGATTATGGCGCCCAGAATGCCCTGGACGCAGAGGCTAGGAAATCGGAATTGATAGAAAAGCTGGAGGATGTTAGAGTCAAAGAGTCGGGTTGGTGCGTTCGATTTTCTTGGATGAAATGTCTAGTTTCCGGAGCCAACCGTTTGCCATGATCTCATAAAAATAAATCAAATTTAGAAATGTTAGTCTATATATAATTATGTTCATCTGAGATGATAAACATGGTTAAAAAAGATGATTAGTTTGTGGTAATTTGTTTATTTGGTTGAAAACAAGAGTATTTATATATGATTAGATTTCAGAATGAAGCATTGATGCAATTGTGCCTGATTAATAACAAGTAATTTGTTTCCAGATTATATATCTTCAAGCTTGTCTGCCTACCAAACAGCTGTAGATATATAAAGAACATGCTCACCTTAATATAAACACCTTGATTTGATCCTGACCAAATGAAGATCCAAGTTTATTAGAATCATATGGTGGAGATATAAATTATCCTAAAACTTAAATTTAATAAGTTTGGATCTAACGGTGAATTTGTTATTCAGGATCCAGGTTAGCACTACTATAGAAATCCCAAAACTAAAGCCCCTCTTTTGTAGACTAATTGAACAACATACTTTATTTAATTTGATATTAATCAACAAAGGACTCAATTACTTTAACATAATTCAATGTTGTAAAGATATTCTGTTTAAAAGAAGAAAAACAGATTAGGGTTGAATAGCCAAAACTTGTGTAGTGTGAGTGAGCAAGTTTTCTACAACAAGTTTTGAACTTCCGAAGATGACTTAGCGCATTGCATCATCGACGATATCATGTTTGCTTTTTCGTCACATCGATCCATCATTTATCTTATGATCGTCTTCACACTAATTCATCTTTCCAGTTTAGTTTTTATAACCTTATACTTTTTATTATTTGACTTGAAAAGGAATACCTCTTTAATTTCCTATCAACCAAGGAAATCGACAACATATAAATCCTTCTTCATTATGGATTATATATTTTTGGATGATTGCAAGTGGTTATACAAATATAATATATACTTTTAGAACGGATTTTTCTTTATTTATCATATAAAGATTATTTCAATTTATATGCCAAATTTTAAATATGTAATTTCATTTTAATTTAGTTGTCAATAATTATATATTCATATAGTAATTGCAAATGTAGTTGAAGTAGTATCATTAATGATATAATTGCAATTACATGTACTATTAAAAGTAGTTTTGGGAGTGTAAAAGAACTTGAGATTGGGAGGAATATGAATACGATCCTTTGAAACTTCCGAATATGGCTTTGCGCATTGCATCATCGACATCGACATCGTTTTTGCATCCATCCTTATCTTATGATTGTCTTCACACCGATCCATCCCTCTGCTTTTAATATATAACCGTGTTATCTTACTTTTCATTATTTTAATTACTTGGAAAAAAATACCTCTTAATTTCCTAATCAACCAAGGAAATCCTTCTCCATTATGAATTATACGGGTAGATACTATTTTTCTATTTGGTGAAATTAAACCAATTCTTTCAAATGGTTATTCAAATATAAAACTTACTTTTCGTGGACTTTTCTTTATCTATGAAATAACATTAATATATAGACAAGATTTATTAATATAAAGTATTCTTTAGGTAAGCTTTTATATATATATATATATATATATATATATATATATATATATATATATATATAGTAAGAAAGTGCTTGTTAGAACGAGCTTAAAACAGTATTCGTCTCCAACTCGGACAGGAGGAGTAGCCATCGAGCAGTTCTCATATTATTCTATAGAATTAAAGCTGAATGAGGATATCAACAGTAAATCAAAATCAATTTGAAATCCATGTAAATTACCAAATTATTCTTCAAAGCTGTGCTGCCACTATGAATTAGCCTGATTTTATAGTCATTTCGTGTGACCATTTGCAAGAGGGATGCAAAATCTTATTCCAAAACGGTGACGTCTTAGCTTTACATACTTTTCAGGTAAATTATATCCACGGTCATTGAAATTTATTCATTTTAATATTATAGCCACTAAACTTCAATTTTTAATGGTATGTTCACTGAACTTTACATTTTTTAACATCGGTGGCCACTCAATTTTAGCTAACTTTTCAAAATAATCGTTAACAACCTCAAAATAAAAGTATTCAAGATTAAATTTGTTCAGACGATATTTACCATAAAACCACATTTTTTATTTTTCAAAATCACATTGTTTTGAGCTTTCTTTCGCTAAAATTTTATTTTCTCTCTTCTAACCAAACAACATTTAAATGACCTTAAAACGAAAATTTTCAAGAATTAAAATTCCTTAGAATATCATTAAATCTTCGAATTTTTTATTTTGAGACCGTCAACGGTCGTTTTGAGGTGTTGAGTGGCCACCGGTGTTAAAAGATGTAAAGTTTGGTGGCTCTACTGTTAAAAATTGAAGTTCAGTGGCTATAACGTTAAAATTGTAAAGTTAAGTGGCAATGGATGTAATTTACCCCATACTTTTCAATACCCATCCATCTTCAATTTTCAGTCTTCTGGACTAAATCTAAGAAGAATATGAATATAATACATTTTTTAGAGGGTAAATTACACCCATGGCCATTGAACTTTACCCATTTTCACATTATGGCCACTAAACTTCATTTCTTCCTGGTATGGCCAGTGAACTTTACACTCTTTAACACCGATGACCACCCAATTTTAACTAATTTCTTAAAATGACCGTTAACGATCGTTAATGACCTCAAAATGAAAATATTCAAGAATTAAAGTTGTTCAGAACGATATTTACCATGAAACCATATTTTTTATTTTCGAAAATCACATTTTTTGGAGCTTTCTCTCTCTAAAAATTCACTTTCTCTCTCCTAACCAAACAACACTCAAATGACCTCAAAACGAAAATTTTCAAGAATTAAAGTTCCTTAGAATATCATTAACGCTTAGGATTTTTTATTTTTAGCCGTCATGGGTCGTTTTGAGATGTTAAGTGGCTACCGGTGTTAAAAAGTGTAAAGTCCAATGGCCATACCGGAAAGAAATGAAGTTCAGTGGCCATAATGTGAAAATGAGTAAAGTTTAGTGGCCATGGGTGTAATTTACCCATTTTTTAGATAACTAATTTTTTAGCAACTAATATATTTGGAGGATATAATTTATTGTTTGATTTTTTTTTCTTCTTATGAATCAGATGCTATAAATATTCTTGATAATTTGTTTCTGTCTGTTGCCATTAGTCATTTTCTGATAACTTGCTGGATCCGCTTTGATATTCTTTGCCGGAGTTACCTGCAAAACAAAACCGGAGACAGGATCTCCAGGAAAACTCTCCGACGATCAAGTCAGTTTTTGTAAAAATGAGTCTATAATTTAGCAATAGCTTTGTGGGAAAAAATCTGAACGTACCTCCCCCCTTATTCTTAAAGCCTTTTATAGGTGTTTTTTGGGTAACCGCCGAGGGCGGTTACTCCTTAGTGGGCCACGTTCTGAGGGCGGTTACCCCTTTTTAGGCCATATCCCTTTCGTGGCTTTCATGGCAACGAACGTGGTTCTGAGTGGGAGTCTTGACGCTCCGTTTAGGAATTCGGGGCGGTTTACTCGCTGCGCCCGCTTCCTTCATTCGGGTCCCGTCCAATCTTAGCCCATGGGGCTTTAATATGGGCTGGGCTTGCGAAATGAATATAACCCGTTTTGGGCTTCGCGGGTTATCACATGCCTCCCACTTGGTCTAGCAAGAGCCCTTTTAGGGTCTTTTTATAGGGGACGCTTCGTCTTTGTCCGATTATTTCAAAGTTTTGAATTTGTGCATTTCCCCTCTTTCGTTTTCTCCGGCGTCGACCTTTTAATTCCGTTACTTCTTTTCCGGCGTTGACCTCTTAATCCCGTCACTTCACTGTGTTGTCTTTTTCATGTAAGTTTTTCTTTTCACATTTGTTCCTTGTTCGGCTTTTTGCTTCTGTTTTCCTTTTATCGATCATGTCAGACCTCGACTTCGCGCCGTTTGACGACGATTATGTCCGCGAGGTCTCTAACGAGGTCGAAGAGATGGTTGAGGAAGCTTCAACCAGCTCTCCTGGGTGTAATTCTCATCCCGCCGACTTCCTTCATTTGGCGAATACAACCGACGAGGGTTTAGGTTTAGACCCCAAAAAGTTGATTCCGCCACCTGTCCCAACCCCTCGTTTGTTACCAAAGAAGGACAGGTCGGGAAGTCTGGTTTGTCAAGAGACAATCGATGATTTGCGGGAGCATTATCCCTGGCTCCGAGGTCTCGAGACTATCATTCCTGGGGAGGATAGGGGACCGGGCGATTTCCCAAAGGGGTACTTCACTATTTTCGTGGCCCAGATTATCTGCGGCTTCACTTATCCGCTGGCGGATGAGATTGCTTCCGTCCTAGGCGGTTACGGAATCGCGCCCGGGCAATTGCATCCTAACGGCTGGGCCGATTTGACTCTGGACAAATTCTTGGCGGATTGTTTGGAGGTTCCCTTTTCGCCCAAAATCTTCTCCAAGCTCCACCATTTCAAAAGCTCGGCGGGGTATTTCACTTTCATCCGCCAGAGCGGATACTATGGTTTTGACGAGAAGCTGAACAAGATCCGCGAGTGGGATCGATCTTACTTTTTTATCAAGTTTAATGAGGAAAACCTGAACTTCCTTCGTTGCTGGAGCCGACCCAACGTAAAGAGTTTGAACTTCGGGTATCCCAGCAAGGAAGAATCCGCCGTTATCAAGTTCCTGAAGAGCACTCCTCCTTTTGTATGGACATACGATCAGGCCTTTCATATGCTAAGGAGCCGAGTAGCGATTGCGTACCGCGAGGGGGATCGCGTTGTCTATATTCCTTATCGCGTTTTTGTGCAAGGCACTTTTTATTTCCAAGTTGATGGTTTCTTTTAACCCTTTGCAGGGGTGATCCTTTATCTCAAATCGCTGCAGATCGAGAGGCTAAAGCCCTGGCGAGAAGAAAGAAGCGGATGACGGAAACCGCTTCCGTTGTAGGGGCGGATCCTTTTGGAGGGACGATTCCTTCTATTGGGGCGGCTTCCCCGGTTAGGGCTTCCGCTTCACAAGGTCCCGCTTCTGCCTCCGAGGATCTTCCTTTAACCAGGAAGCACAAGATAAGTGCGGATACAGAGTCTTCTCGTTCTAAAAAGAAGAACACTTCTGTGTCCCTTACTGTTGGCGGCGCACCTGTATTCGCCTCGTCTAAAGGAAAGAGCAGTACCCCCATTCACGAGGTATCTTGATCTACTCCCTCTCGTATTGCTACTTTTTCCTCATGAGCTATCTGCCGTTCTCTTGATATTTTTCTTTATGCTTTTGCAGCCAATCCCCGATATTAGCGGATGGTGGACTAGGACTTTCGGCCTGGCCGTGAACTTCTCTTGCAAGGATATTGTATCTTCCATATGCAATGTCCTCGGGCGACTTCCCTCTGCCTCTCGTGGGCGCGAGCAAGTACCGCTCCCTACTGCTGTGGAAGGGATCGAGAAGCGTTCTGTAGAGGTATATTATTGCTTTGTCCTTCGCTTTCAAATATCTTGTGTTCATTGTAACCGCATATTTCTATTCGCCCATTTTTATTTGTGAGACGTGTTATATGCAGATTATCAATTTCGCTGAGGGCATTCTCCGAAGGGATGCAGAGCGAGCCAAGGAGTTGGAAAGTCTTGGTACGGAATTGGCGACTCAGAAGTCGCTTTATGATGATGTCCAAGGGAAGGTGAAGGTCCTAGAGGGCACCTGTCAGAAGGCCGTGGGCGAGAAGGAGGAGGCCCTTAAATCCCTTCAGGCCAAGTCTGATGAACTGCAAAAAGCCCTCGACGACCTAGCTGCTTTCAAGGAGGCCCAAAAGAAGAGGGTTGAGGAGATTTTGGCTGAAGATGGCGCCCGCATCTACTGGTATGGGGAGCGGATTCATGCCGCTTATGAGCACGGGCATCAGGGTCTAGTACTTAACCGCCCCAAAGTTCCCATCCCTGAAAAGGATTTAACTGGGGAGTGGGATAAGCTGGAAGCCGAGGATGCTGATATGGATGAGGTACTCTTCTTAGATTGGAAGAGTCTTCAGGATCCTCCGATTAGCTGCGAGATCCCTATTCAGCCCGCGGAAGGAGAGGCACCCCAAGCCGTTTCTCAACCTGTGCAAGAGTTACCTCTCGCCGAAGAGGTTACTGAAGCGGTTACCGATTCAAGGGTTGAGGATTCGCTTGAAGTAGATCCTCCTACCGGAGGAGATGAGGGAGTCGCCGCAGTCCAGGAGGGCATTAGGGGCGAAGGAGAGGAAGCTGTAGCATAGCTTAACTTATATTTGGACTTTTGTATGTAAAAACCATGTAACAAACCGCTCTGATATATATATTTTCTTTCGGTAGTTGCTTTTCATATGTGTGTGATTGTCACTTTTTTGCCCTTTATATGTGCCCTTTGTCCTTTTACCGACTCCATATTTGTGTTTCTTCATAGCTAGGGTGGCCAGACCCTTTTTGTAATTTTGAGTACTCGTTTATTCGCTTAATTTTATGCCTTAACTTATAATTCTTCTTTCGAAAATAATCATAAGTTTTGATCATATGGTTTTGCGAGTGATGCGTAATCATGCATCCGCCTTTCTTTAACAGGCAACACATTTATGTGTTTTTGATTTTAACCCTAAGGTTTTTTGCGAGTGATGCGTAATCAAGCATCCGCCTTTCTTTAACAGGCAACACATTTATGTGTTTTTGATTTTAACCCTAAGGTTTTTTGCGAGTGATGCGTAATCATGCATCCGCCTTTCTGTAAGAGGCAACACATTTATGTGTTTTTGTAAAGAAGAATCCGCATTTTGTTGTAACATACTGAGTGAATGTAATAACTTTTATTGATGACGAGAAAAATTTTATTACATATGTACACCAATTGTGCGGGATCGAAGCCTCATTAAAACCTTTTATCAGAAAACCCAGTGGGAAAAACTCATAAAAGGAAAAAGAGTACTCGTCATTTCCTCGAACTACTCGGCCTTTCTATATAGGCGTAGATTCTCTAGATTCCAGGTGCGCGGGAGCTTCTTTCCACTCATTTCTTCTATTTCGAAAGTGGCCGGTCCCATCTTCTTGGATACCTTGTATGGCCCGATCCAGTTGACGCCTAGCTTGCCTTTGCCATCTCTAGACTGTATTTTATCTGCTTTTTTCAAGACCAAGTCGTTTTCGTTGATCATTACTTTTCGCACTCTTCTGTCATGGTATTTCTTGATTCTATTGCGGTACATTGCCATTCGCATGTAAGCTTTTTCTCTTCGTTCCTCCACAGAATCCAAAGCATCTATGATGTTGATAGGATTTTGTGTGTCGCAATAATAAATTGTCCGATCTGTGGGCGACTTGATTTCAACAAGTAGGACTGCTTCGGCTCCATAAACTAGCGAGAAAGGTGTTTCGCCTGTTGCTGCCTTTACAGAGGTTCTGTATGCCCACAACATATGGGGTATCTCATCTGCCCAACCTGTTTTTTTATCACCTAACCGCTTCTTGATGCCTTGAACCATGGCCCTGTTGGTAACCTCCGTCATACCATTTGATTGGGGATGGTTTACAAAAGAAAAATGATTCTTGATTCCCATGCTTTCGCAGTATGTTTTGAACTTGGCACAGTTGAACTAGGTGCCATTGTCGGTTATAAGCTTTTGCGGGATCCCAAATCGCATGATAATGTTCTCTCGTAAGAACTCGATCATTCGCTCAGGTGTTTGTGCGGTTACTGCCTCCGCTTCTACCCATTTGCTGAAGTGGTCCACTGCGATTATCAAATACTTCCTTTTCTTTGTTGTTTCTGGGAATAGACCCACTATATCAATTCCCCATGTTGCGAATGGCCACGCCGTCATTATAGTGATTTGTTCAGCTCCGGGAACATGCTTTTCATTCGCATGGATTTGACAGTTGTGACATTCCGCAACCATCTTCTGGGAATCTTCCACCACCTTGGGCCAGTAGTATCCCATTAGTTTGACCTTTCTTGCCAATGCCGCCGAAGCTTCGTGCGCGCCACAAATTCCTTCGTGTAGTTCTCGCAGCACATAGTCTCCTTCATTGCGACTAACGCATTTCAACCATGGACATGTGTACGATTTCCGATACAAAGTTCCATCCCGCATTGAGTATCGTACCGACTGCCCAATTATTTTTTTGGCTAAGCTCTTATCAACCGGCAAATCTCCCTGCTCCAGATATTGACGGATTGGCATCCGCCAATCTTCATCGTCTTCCAGTTCCTCGATGATCATAATCTGATCAACCTCGAATGCTAGTGCCGATTTTATTTTCAAGCTGCATGCTTTTTGACTCCATGGTTCTCTACTTGCCACTGCTTTTGCCAATTCGTCAGCTTTTGCATTTTGGCCTCGTGGAACATGCACCATCTCCCAAACGACTCCCTTGTGCGTTAACTCTTGTGTCAATCGGCTGACCACCTGATGGTATTTTACTAGCTCCTCCTGTTTCACCAGATAATTTTTTGTGATCTGGTTTATCATGAGTTTGGAATCGCTGTAGATTACCACTCTTTCTGGGGTGAGTTCATTGAGCAACCTCAATCCACATATCATAGCCTCGTATTCTGCGGCATTATTGGTAGTTTTGAAAGTTAATTTTGCTGCATAGTACAGGCGGATAACCTCCGGACCTTTGATGACGATTCCTAGCCCAGCTCCGTCTGCAGATAAGGCCCCATCTGTGTACATGCTCCACTCTTCTTTTTGTGCCTTTGGACATTCATCATCATCCCAGGTGAATTCGTTCACGAAGTCGGCGAGCACTTGGCTCTTTAGCGCTGGTCTTCCTTCATAGCGGATATCGAATTCGCCCAGGCGAATTGACCATTCCATCAACCGGCCGGATGCGTCAGGTTTCTGCAGTACCTTTCGCATTGGGATGACAGTTCTCACAATGACAGTATGCGCCTGAAAATATGGTTTCAATCTAGTCGCCGTGGTTATCACCGCGAGGGCCATTTTGTCCAACTTCGAATACCGGAGTTCTGCGTCCTTCAAGACTTTGCTCACGTAGTATACTGGATATTGTTGCCCTTCTTCTTCTCGCACCATCACAGTGCATATCGCCATGCTGGTGACGGATACATAAAGAAACAGATCTTCTCCGTCTTCCGGCCTGCTCATTAAGGGCGGATAACATAGTAATCGCTTTATCCCCTCAAATGCTTCTTGACAATCCGGCGTCCATTCAAAGGACTTGGATTTTTTGATGGCATTGTAGAAAGGTAGACATCGCCTAGCTGAGCATGATATGAATCGCCCTAATGCCACCAACCGCCCGTTCAGTCTCTGTACTTCCCTTATGTTCCTTGGCGTCTTCATCTCCATTACTGCTTTAACCTTCTCAGGATTCGCCTCAACCCCTTTGCCGCTAACAATGAAACCCAGGAACTTTCCCGCTCTTGCTCCGAATGTGCATTTCTCTGGGTTCAATTTGAGGCCATATTTGATCAACACTTCTAGGATTTCTTTGATATCCCGCGGGTGGTCTTGCATTTTCTTGCTTTTGATGATCATGTCATCAACATAGATCGAGAAGTTGTCGCCGGATTTGTCTGAAAATATCTTGTTCATCATCCTCTGGTATGTTGCTCCCTCGTTTTTCAATCCAAAGGGCATCACCTTGAAGCAATAAGTCGCCTGGTGAGTTATGAATGATGTTTTGATTTCATCCGCCTTCTCCATGGGTATCTGATGGTAACTGGATTTCACGTCGGTGAATGATAAAGCTTCATATCCTACAGTTCCATATACCAATATATCAATGTTAGGAAGTGGATACATATCTTTCGGACATGCCTTGTTCAAGTCGTTGAAGTCGACGCACATTCTGTACGTTCCATTCGGCTTTTTAACTAGCACCACATTGGCTAGCCATTCCGGATAGGTGACTTCTCGAATCGCATCCGACCTTAGCAAGTCCGCCACTTCTTTTTCAATCGCCTTTTGCCGCTCAGGAGCATGTCCCCTCTTCTTTTGCCGCACTGGGGTTGCCCCTTTATCTACATTCAACCGATGGGTTGCTACTTCTGGGCTTATTCCTTTTAACACTTCATTTGGGGCGGCAAATGCCGACTCACATTGGATCAATACCTCGGTAATGGCCTTCTTTGTTTCTTTTGAGAGTCCAGCCGCTATTCGCACGTTCTTGTCATTCGAGATGGCGAATAGTTCCGTTTCTCCCAATGCTTCCGCCGGCAGCTTCTCTTCGACTTTATCCTCCTCTTCCGGTTTTGGTTCAAGTGATAATGTATAGGCCTGTTGAGATACAAGTTGATCATCTTCAACTATGACTCGCCCTTGGTGTGTTGGCAAATGTAACGTTAAATGCTTCATTGAGATGAGCGACTCCGTCTCCGACAGGAATGGTCGTCCCAGAATCATGTTGTAGGCCAGTGGGAGATCAACAATTGCAAATTCTAAATCACCTCGCCATTTTAGATTCTTATCGCCCATTTCTGCCTCCAACACCACCTGCCCACTTGTTTGGGAGGATTGACCCCCAAAACCAGTTACATCCATGAAGGTGTGTTCCACCCGCTCGTCGTTGATTCCCAACTTGTTGAATGCTGTCCGGGTAATGACGTTGCAAGAACTGCCTGTGTCGATAAGGACCCGCTTGACGTCCCATCCTTCAATGGCCATCGTGATCACCAGGGCATCCGCATGTGGCTCCGTGATTCTCGCAAATGAGTAATTGAGGGCATCCCCCCTATGTGTGTTGCTCTTTCGCCGTTCACGGCGAGTTATTTTTGTTGGAGGCTCGTAGATTCCGCCTGCTATCACGTTTATCACCCCTTTCTTCTGCTTCTTTTCTGGCCGTGTTTCTCCCTCATGCGGGAGCGTTGTTTTCTCATCAGCTGTTTCTTTTCTTACAAATTGACTCAGCTTGCCTCTCTCGATCAGTTTTTCTATTTCCTTCTTCAGTTCGTAGCAATCATCTGTGTCATGGCCATTCAACCTATGGAACCTGCAATACTTACTGGGATAGCGCCCCAAACTGGTTCGGCCTTTCACCTCGGGGAACCGCACATCCTTCTTCAAGGGGCTCTTTTCGATCCAAAGTAACACCTTTTGGCGAGTCGTGTTTAGTGGTGTGTGATATCCTCCACCTTGAAAGGGACGATCGCCTCTTCGAACAAAATTACTTTTGGACTAGGTCTGACGCCGACTGTCCGAAGTGGTTCTAGCGGCATCTCTTTCTCGCCGAGTTTGGGCCCTATGTTCCCTGTTGACATCATCCACTTCCATGAATTCCTTTGCTATCTTCATGAGCTCGGCTACAGTGCGTGGTTTGTTACGGATGATTTCTTCCCGCATGCTCCAATCTGTGGTTCCATCCGCCATGATGTTGCGAATACTCACGATATCTGGGTTCTGTAATCGCACCAGGATATCGTTAAAGGCGACAACAAATTCCCTTAGGGAATTATAGTTTCTCTGTTTGATCTCCTTCAGCTGCCTATCTGTCACATCTGCCGCTTTACAGCCCACGAACTTCGCACAGAAATCCCGACTATATTGTTGCCAATTGTGAATAGATTCTGCCGGTAAAGATCGAAACCAATCAGATGCCGCACCGCCTAAAGTTGTCGAGAATAACCTGCAAATTATGCTTTCGCTTGCCCCTGCAACATCCATTAACTCTCTGTAGTTCCTGACATGAGCCTCAGGGTCAGAATTTGGATCCCCATAGTATTTTGGTATGGCAGGTGCTTTGATTCTGTGATCTGGAATGAATTCCCGCAACGAAGGGGCAAAAGGTGAATCGCTCTGGACCTCTGCTCTCGGCCGAGGTGAGTACCCCATTCGCTCCATCATGCTCCGTAATTGATCTTCTAAGTCAATATCGGGTACTCGCCGGACCTCTTCCATCCGCTGCTGGTGAATTCTGGATGGCATCCACTCGCCCATCGGTGTTGAGACGGGTGCCTGTTGGTGGACCAATCGCCGTCCCGTTATAGGATCAAAGTTCCATGTGTGCTCACGCCCAGACATAGTTGTGTTAGGCGTCATCAATTCCGAACGTCTGTGAGGAAAAGGGTCCAGTTGTTGTAGCGGAAGAGTGCCTTGCATTCCTGGCAACGGTTGGGATGGCTGCCAGGTTGGAGGTGTCGTCGTAATGAGATCTGGGTGCGAGTAGTTGCTCGGGTGACTGTGTGGATTCGTGCGACTATTCTGGCCCACTTGATTTGGCACCTGAGATGGCTGCGGAAGGACAGGTATGACAGGAATAGTCGGTGATTGTGTTGAGATAACCACAGGTTCCTGAGGAGCAGGCGCCATGGCGGTATCGCGTTCGGCGAGGGCGGTTAATAAATTAATCATTCGATCGCCAGCCGCCTGGCTCATATTCGAAGCCAAGACCTGTCCTGCCATCTGCACGAAATCGCTATTGGACATCTCCATTTCATTTTGCACCTGCACTTCCAATAAGGGACCCAATTGTCCCGAGGGGCCTGACGAGCTAGGCACCACAGGCTGAGTACCTGCAGGCTGCGAATTTGCAATCCGTGAACCTCGTGAGTTCATGCTAGTGGATCTGGTCGTAACACCGGTCGTTCGTGATGGTTCTGACATGTTCTTCGTGTACCTTTAACCAAGTGTTGGTAAAAAAGGTCCACGCTCACCGCACCAATGATAACTTGCTGGATCCGCTTTGATATTCTTTGCCGGAGTTACCTGCAAAACAAAACCGGAGACAGGATCTCCGGAAAAACTCTCCGACGATCAAGTCAGTTTTTGTAAAAATGAGTCTATAATTTAGCAATAGCTTTGTGGGAAAAAATGTGAACGTACCTCCCCCCTTATTCTTAAGGCCTTTTATAGGTGTTTTTTGGGTAACCGCCGAGGGCGGTTACTCCTTAGTGGGCCACGTTCTGAGGGCGGTTACCCCTTTTTAGGCCATGTCCCTTTCGTGGCTTTCATGGCAACGAACGTGGTTCTGAATGGGAGTCTTGACGCTCCGTTTAGGAATTCGGGGCGGTTTACTCGCTGCGCCCGCTTCCTTCATTCGGGTCCCGTCCAATCTTAGCCCATGGGGCTTTAATATGGGCTGGGCTTGCGAAATGAATATAACTCGTTTTGGACTTCGCGGGTTATCATTTTCATATTATTTTTATAAATTTTCAATCCATTTTAATAAATATAGAATTGTTCAATGTTAATCAAACCTTTAGTAAATTTTGATTAATTAATTTATTAAAATACTTATTTTTTTAAATTCCCGAAGCAGAGCGAGGGGTTCGTTCTAGTATATATTATAGATGAAAAAATTTAAAAATGTGCAATATGATTTTGAATATATTAAATCTGATTTAATTGGCACAAACTCTAAAATCATAATTAGCAATATAAAATGTCAAATAAAAATCAAAATAATAAGTCAATTGAAAAATAAAAGTATTTCAATGATTTAGTTATTTGGCAAATTTGTAATATGCAAGTTTATTTTAATTTAGTTGTCCATTATATTCATATTGTAAATGAAGTAGTGTGGTTAAACTTTAATGATATAATTGCAATTGAAACATGTCTACTATCAAAATTAAGTAAATATATCTTTTACTGAAAAAAATCAAGAGAGCGTCACTTTTCTTTCAAACTCATTTAAGTCTCGTATAGAGAGCCATTTATGACATTTTTTACTCAACCCTTTTGTAGAAGGCGATTAAGAATATAAATTATTAAAAAACGAAGATAATATAGTCATAAAATATCAATGTCCTTGTTTATCATTTACACAAACAATATTAGCAATGACTAAGTTTACTGAATAGGTTTACAACAGCTAGTCAAATCAACTAAATAAAAAGGTAATCAGCTAACCACTAAACTATATTTGCATAACCAGGACCACAACTTTTGAATTCGTAAGAAATGAGTACCCAAACATTTTTGACAATGCTTATTTGGTTTTGACATATGAGGGTAATTGTATTTTTCATTCCCACAATGTCTAGTCTTTTTTAGGTAGCTAATATGAACCCTTGTGCTGTTTGCTTCGATCCTAATAAGGAAATTCAAAATTAAATTGTCAAACAATTTTAATACTATTGTCAAAAATGAAAATTTAAAGCATGAAATATATTTAAAGAAAATGCAACATGTGAACAAATTTGCGACAACAAGTTTTGAATTTAATTATTTTGTTTTTATGATGATGAAACTAAGTCTTAGTTCTCTTGAAAAGCGAGTGATTGCTATCTTCTTTACCGGTAAAAGGATAGTTCTTGAGGTATATTTTCCTATAAAAGAAATTGGGATTGGGAGGAGTATGAATAGGATCCTTTGGAAGTTTCAAATGTGTCTTTGTGCATTACACATCAATGTTTTGATTTTTTTCTTCACACTGATCCATCTGTTATCTTATAACCGTCCATCCGTTATCTTATAACCGTCTTCACGCACATCCATCCCTCTAGTTTTAATAAACTTGTTCTACTTTTATTATTTGACTTGAAAAAGAATACCTCTTTTTTTTTTTTGTTAAAAAAAGTTTAGGTAAGGGTTGGTCTATCCACTCCCAAGGTCAGGGCAAACCACAGACCTCGATGAGGGTTTACAGTGGAATTTACAGATTACCTACCAATAAGGACTAAATTTTGACGGAGTGGGGAATCTAACCTCAAACCTGTCAAGCAGAGGTTCAACGCCTTACCACTCGGACCAACCCTCATTGGCAAAAGAATACCTCTTTAATTCTATAATCAAATAAGAAAAACGAGAGTATACAAATACATCTCCATTATGGATTATCTATTTCAATGGTTTTTGTATTCGGTGAAATTAAACTATTCAAATGGTTATATAAATATAAAACTTACTTTTTAATGATTTTTCTTTATCTATGAAATAACTACAAAGATTTATTAATATATAGAACTTTTATATTATATTATAGATGAAAAAATTTAAAAATGGCTAATATGGTTTGGATATATTAAATCTGGTTTAATTCGCACCAATTCTAAAATAATAATTAGTAATAAAAAATCACAAATAAAAATTAAAATAATAAGTCAATTGAAAAATAAAAGTGTTGCCGATATTTCCGAAATATCCCGGTTTCAATTTTTGGGTTTGCAAGTGATTGTGCGAACTTTCCAGTGAAGTTAATTTTCAATTAATTTAATTGCTTTCTGATTATAAAATGCGCGTTAAACTTGATTTCTAGAAAAAGAATGATTGGGCGGAGATGCAAGGATTGATAAAAATTCTTCTTCAGTTCCTAGCTCCACTACAGAAAGCTTAACTAACTAAACTTAAATGAAATCAACATAAAGGATTTGAGAATTTTTTCCTTTTATTATTGATTTCATAAATATTGTTTTGATTAAAAATGATGAAGATTGGAAAGGAAAGCGATAATTACAACTGAAAAATATGTTAATTTCATAGAGAAATTACGTTTGACAACAACGATTCATCATAAGAATGAGAATATTGACAAAAGCTGAAATTGAAAATAACAAAGTTGAAATTGGAAGTGAATTGATGACTCATCGGTGTCAGGAGATGAAAATTAGTCTCGTATTATGGAGGACAACTGTTGTGATTGATTAAATGAAGAATCGAATGAAAATATAGACTGAAAACTGGAATTTATGTTGAAGGATGTTTGTGAGTTTTGAAGAAGATGATAATGGTGGCTTGATGAAAACTTGGTCCCAAACAAATTAAAGGTTTGGAAAATGAAATGCTCAGAAAAAGAGTAGAATACACAATTCTCCTATGCGAATCCCTCCTCTGCGCCACCCTCCCTATATGTCTCAGAAGTCTGTTTAGTTCGTGGATCCACTGTTTTCACCTCGCGAGACTAACATCTACCTGGGTGATTCATGACCGGTGATACGAGATCGTGTTAGATTCTACTCTTCCATTACTAATCAACTCAACGAGTTCTGCTCAACAAGAAGTAAGTCATAAACACGTGTTTATATTGGAATTATTTAATGGTCAATTATGAAATTATAAGTTTTGAAGTATTCTTTTTACAATATTTTATTTCTATTTAAGCAATCATTGTAAAAAATGATACAATATGCTTTCTTTAATACAATAAAATTTCAGGGAGCATATTTTCTAGAGTGAGAAGCTTTCACTTCTCTCCTCCTTTCTTCCTTCTCCTTCAAAGTTCATCCTTTTTCTTTCTTCTTTTTCTTCTTTCTTTCATTTTTTTCTTACTTTTCCCCTAACTCATTTCTAACCGGATCTATCCCGAGGAGGAAGAAGGTTTATCTTATTCGTAGATCTGTAGATCTGCGTGGTTGCACAATAAAAAAGGACTCAGATCCGAATGTCCGAAAGAGTTTGAAGGATGAAGAACGGATTGCAGCAGTATTTCAACGATATTCGACTTTCGAGGAGTATATGGTTTCTATTTTCTTTGTATTAGTTCTACCTCTAATGGTTTTTATTGCTCTTTGTAGTCTTTTTTCTTCCTGTAATGGATCTTGTAATGAAATGATACATGCTATTTTATCAAAAAAAAAAAAATAAAAAATAAAAAAATAAAATAAAATTTCTTATTTCAGAAAAAATACAATAAATTTTTTCTTACCATATATAGTCTTGTGGGTCATGGTTGTCGAAAGTGCGTACAAATTTGCAATTAATACGACATGTAGTTTTTCTTTCTAACTTCTAGAACAAAAAAAAAAAAAAAAAAAGAAACGGAGGCAGCTTCTATACGACACCGTTTAGGTGTATGTCGGTTAATCTAAAATTTGTTCAGTTTAGGAATCGCAACGCAAATAAACCCTAGAAGAGAAGCGTTTCCTGGAATTTAGCTTGCTTATTGTCTTCTCTGTTTGTTTCCAAAAAATGGGGATGGGAGGTTTTCCAGAAGGGTTGTTCTCTACTCTACTGTTTGGTGATAACGATGAGTTCGAAAGTTTTCTCGCCGATGATCTTGCTGCGTTTAGGAGTCAGATTGAGACTTCCCATCACTCTACTTAGTCTACCTCTTCTCCGTCGCTCTTTCCTTTTCTGTTCTTGATGGGCGACGATGAAGCCTTGATTATGTGGAGGAGGAAGCCGGTGCCAAGACTGCTCCGAACGCAGAATCGGAATTGATAGAAAAGCTAGGAGGATGTAAGAGTCAAAGAATCGATTTGCTTCGATGAAATGTCTAGGTTCCGGAGCCAAACCTTTACCATGATCTCATAAAATTAAATTCAATTAAATTTAGAAATCTTACTCTATAATTTTGTTCATCTGCAATGATAAATATGGTAATACAAGTTGAGTAATTTGTGCTAATTTGTTTATTTGCTTAAAACAATAGCATTTATATATAATTAGATTTCACAATTGGATCAATGTCGGGTAGAAGACGAATTGGATCTACATTGCACGCGGAATTATTAGCGATTCTATCTGTATTATGTGTGGTTCGTGATTGTGGATATCAATCGATTTTGGTTGCATCCGATTCAATTTCGGCAATTAATTTACTTAAAGGGGATCATGTTTTGTCAAACTGGTTAGGTGTAATTTTTGGAGATATATTGAAGATTGCGCGTTCTTTCCGATCAATTGAGTTCATGCATGAGAGGCGCCAATCGAATGTTGTCGCACATAATTTAGCTCCTTGGGCACCTCTCTATCTAATTTGAAAATTCTCATCGAAAATTTTCCACTTTGTATTTCTTCTTATATTCACGATTATGTTATGTTTCTCATTTCGTAATACAAGTTTTCTAGTTATACATAAAAAAAAAAAAAATTCACAATGAAGCATTGATGCAATTGTGCCTAATTAATATCAAGTAATTTGTTTAATAACCAAACGGTTGCTTAGAAGATTATATATATATATCACAAAGCTAAAACCCCTCTTTTGGAGCATGAAACTAATTGAACAACATAGTTTATTTAATTTGGGCACATAGAAAATGAACAAAGGACTCAATTACTTTGACATAATTCAATACGGTAAAGATATTCGGATTTAAAAGAAAAAAAACAGATAGAAAATGAACAAAGGACTCAATTACTTTGACATAGTTCAATACTGTAAAGATATTCGGATTTAAAAGGAAAAAAACAAACAGATGAGGAAGTGAATAGCCAAAACTTGTGTAGTTGAGAAGCTTCAAGTCTTAGTTGCGTGAGTGAGTAGCGCAGAGCACAAGTTTACGGCAACAACTTTTGAACTTGATGACTTTGTTTTTGTGATTATGAAACAAAGTCTTAGTTTTGCTAAAAAGCGAGCGTTTGCTATCTTCTTTCCTGGTAAAAGGATAGCTCCTCAGGTATATTTGCCTATAAAAGAACTTGGGATTAAGAGGAATATGAGTGCAATCCTTTGAAACTTCTGAATATGGTTTTGCATATTGCATCGTCGACATCGACATCGATTTTGCTTTTCCTTTACATTGTTCCATTCTTATTTTATGATTGTTTTCATACCGATCCATCTCTCTGCTTTCAATATATAACCATATTCTCTTTCGTTTTATTATTTGACTTGAAAAAAGAATACCATTTAATTTCCTAATCAAGTAAGGAAATCCTTCTCCATTATGAATTATATCTGCAGATACGTGCAAATACGTTTTTCTATTTGGTAAAACTAAATTAATTCTTTCTAATGGTTATACAAATGTAAAACTTACATTTTATGGATTTTTCTTTATATATGAATAAAGGGAAAATTTATTATTAGAAGAATTTCTTTAATGTATATAAACAAGATTTATTAGTATAAAATATTCTTTAGATTAAGCTTTATATATATATATATATATATATATATATATATATATATATATATATATATATATATCCTTACTTCGTTGAAAAACAAAGTAAGGATTACTTGGCTTAATCTACCGTTCACTCAAATTATAGTTAATCTAAATCATTCAAATTTTTTAAGCGTTTGTTAAATTATTTAACCGGTTAACTTTTCTTCCGGTCTTCAACTTTGCACGCATGCTTGCTTCTCTTCGTATCTCCTGTCATCTCCACCACTACTCTGTTTCAGGCTTTTCTCCACTCTTAAACTCTTCTCTCCATCCCGCCTTGAGTCATCTGCGATATCCTCTTTTGCGACCATCCTTATCTTTTCCAATTTTCGGCAATTTTTTGGTGTGGCAAAATCATCCTTCACTCTGGTTAGCTTTTTCTTAGATCATTTGATTCTTGCTTTTTGCATTTCAGAACCTTATAATTAATTTCCAACTGAGCTTCTCTTTCTTCGTCTCCTCTACACATCCATCTTCTACATTCAACTCCAACGCCAGTATTGTAGTCATTGTCAAGTTTCGGAACTCCATCTACATCTCCCATCGCGATCGGGGTGTAAGGCGAAGTTTCAACCAAAAAAAGGGCCCTGAGTCATCCTGTACTCCAAAAAATCATAGGTGAGTACTATGAGCAATTGATTTAAATTAGGCTGCTTCAGTTAGATTCAAATTGAATGTACAAGTTGGTTTCAGATGGAATTACTCTCTATTTTGGGAGAATAGACTTGGTAGGCCCAATATAGAAGTTAGCTTCTATTTTCTGTCTTGACTCTACTCTCTCTTTTGGGTTTGCTATGTTAGTTAGGGTTAAGAGTATAATCACAAAAAGTACAACATTCATCAATGGCAACACCCAAATCTAACTTCTTTCTCAATTTAGCTATTTTGTTGTGCTACTAAGCTAATTCACTTTATTTTATGACCAGAATTGAAGTTGTGACTGTAGTCATAGTATAACTTTAAATTTAGGGATGATCCCTGCACTTAAGTCTGAAAACAGAAGGCAAAGATATATTAAGTCAATTGATGTGCTTGAAATCTTTCTATGTCTGAGAATCTATAATTGGTCTTTGAGTTATTTAAATGTAATTGTCAAAATTTCTATTTGAGTGGGGATTCACTGTTGAAATCTGATTTTGGGCATTTCTTATTCAGTTTACATTGACATGAGATTTGTATTGCTGGTTCTTATCCTGTAAAGTTCTTGTTAACATTACTGGAAAAAAACGGATGATATGACTAGTTGACACTAACAGCAGCCTGATCAATCAAAATAGTCAAGGTGTTAATTCAATTTGAAAAAAAAGGCTAATGTAAGGAGGTTTTTTTGGTGCATGCATACATGGTCGTCTAAATAGAGTTCCACATACGTGCTTCAGTCAATTTCCCTCAGGGTGTTGATCTTGAAGTTTTCTGGTCTTTCTTTCTAGGGTTGCTGGTTAAATGAGTTATTTTTCTTGAGTTTTGTATTAGAAATGTCATTGCCTTTTTGTTTCTTAACTGTTAATGCTATCAACAAGTGAATTCTAGGTTTAGCTGGCATAGGAGGAAATTGGAACCTTGAGCAGGGGACTTCTCTCGTCAGTGTAAAGCAGGCACTAGATTAGCCGAAGGCTAGGTAGGAATTATAACAATTACCTGATCTGATCCCGGGCCAGCAAGCCCATTCAAAATAAAGGTAAGTCTGTTTGCTTGATATTATTAAGTGGTTTTATAGTTTGCTTTTATAGGTTGGAAGAGAAGTTGTTGAATGCTTACAAGCAGGACTGTCAGAATTGGTTTGGAAATGCATGTCGTTGTACTTGTGAGCATAGTATTTTTATTTCCTGAAGTGCAAATGCAGTTTTCCAAGTCATTCTTTTGCGGAATTTGCGTATCTATAAATAGCATTTATGGTGGCTTGAGTTTTTATGCTCTGATTCTATATATTTATTGCTTGTTGCTTTGGTCAATAATTTTGGACCAAGTTAATTATAAACTTTATTTCCATTCATATATTCTGCAAACAGAGTTGATTATACCATCAAAAGGAAAAATTATTCAAGAAGAGAACGAAAACCATAATTACTGTCTTGTCTTTTTTCCTTCTGTCATCAAGTTGCATGTAAAATCGTACCCGGTTCAATTACTTATGTGTTTATCTTTGTATCTTGCAGGTTGTAAGTATCTTTGTTGCTGTGAGTATGGTAGTAAATTTGGATGCTTTGAACTTCCATATTAGTTGGTCCAAAATTTTGTATTCATTTTTATCATTTCTTTATTGTCTAAGCTCTTTTTTTTTATGATAGAAGCTCTTACTTTTTATTTCATCTATAGAAGTTTATGTGATTTGACTACAGATTAAGGGAAGTGCATATTTAGCCTTAACACATTAAATGGTACAAATTTAATTCTAACTTTTCAAGCAAGACCAAACTATGTTATCGAAAATTAGAAAAAAAAATGGTTTGACTGGTATTTAACCGTCACTTAATTAAGACCTTCTAAATATCAATTATGTCTAAGATATTTAGTGTATTACTAACAAAAATAATAATAATAAAAATTATGCTAGAAACTAAATCTGCTACATATTAGTTAGTCATAATTTTTTCTTACCAAAAAAAAAAAAAAAGTTAGTCATAATTTTATTACGAAAAGATCGAATAACTTCACTTAAAGTTTCATAAAATTATTACTTCACATAAAAGATCAATAACTTCACAAAAAAATTAAGTTTCATTAAAAACCTTTAGATTTTACAAAAATTAAGTTTCATTTAAAACCTTCAGCTTTACGAAAATTTATTTAGTGTTAGACATAATGTACGTGAAGCAAACTTAATTTTCGTAAAGTTATTACTTTATAGAAAAACCATCGCCTTCACGACAAATAAAGTTTCATGAAAAAAAAAATTGAATTTTACGAAATTCACTTGGTGTTAGGGATAATTTATAAGAAGTGATACTTAATTTTGGTAAAGTTCTATGTTTATAAAAAAAATTCATTAACTTCAAAGTAAATAGTGTTTCACACAAAACCTTTAAATTTTATGAAAATCATTTATTATTAGAGATAATTTATGTAACCTTATTTTATAAGAAAAAAATTCACAAAACTTCTGAAAAATAGAATTTTACGTAAAACCTTTAAACTTTACATAAATCTTATATTTTCAGACATTTTACATAAAATTGGACTAAATTTACATAACATTGTTATTTTATAAGAAAAAATTCAAAAACCTTGTGAAAAATAGATTTTTACGTAAAACTTTTGAACTAAATTATTACGTAACCCTTTTACTTTATGAGAAAAATCCACAAACCTTGTGAAAATTAGATTTTTACGTAAAACCTTTGAACTATACGTAAATCTTTTATTTTTAGATATAATTTACGTATAGTTTGACTAAATTTACGTAACCTTTTTATTTTAGGAGAAAAAAATTCACAAACCTTATGAAAATAGATTTTACGTAAAACGTATGAATTTTACGTAAATCTTTTATTTTTTGACATAAATTACGTAAAGTTGGACATAATTTACGTAACCTTGTTATTTTAGGAGAAAAAATCACAAACCTTGTGAAAATTAGAGTTTTACGTAAAACCTTTGAACTTTACGTAAATATTTTATTTTTACATATAATTTACGTATAGTTTGAATAAATTTACGTAACCTTTTTATTTTAGGAGAAAAAAATTCACAAACCTTATGAAAATAGATTTTACGTAAAACGTATGAATTTTACGTAAATCTTCTATTTTTTGACATAAATTACGTAAAGTTGGACATAATTTACGTAACCTTGTTATTTTAGGAGAAAAAATCCACAAACCTTGTGAAAATTAGAGTTTTACGTAAAACCTTTGAACTTTACGTAAATATTTTATTTTTACATATAATTTACGTATAGTTTGACTAAATTTACGTAACCTTTTTATTTTAGGAGAAAAAAATTCACAAACCTTGTGAAAAATAGATTTTTACGTAAGGTTTGACTAAATTATTACGTAACCCTTTTATTTTATGAGAAAAATCCACAAACCTTGTGAAAATTAGATTTTTACGTAAAACCTTTGAACTTTACGTAAATCTTTTACTTTTAGATATAATTTACGTATAGTTTGACTAAATTTACGTAACCTTTTTATTTTAGGAGAAAAAAATTTACAAAACTTATGAAATAGATTTTACGTAAAACGTATGAATTTTACGTAAATCTTTTACTTTTTGACATAAATTACGTAAAGTTGGACATAATTTACGTAACCTTGTTATTTTAGGAGAAAAAATCCACAAACCTTGTGAAAATTAGAGTTTTACGTAAAACCTTTGAACTTTACGTAAATATTTTATTTTTACACATAATTTATGTATAGTTTGACTAAATTTACGTAACCTTTTTATTTTAGGAGAAAAAAATTCACAAACCTTGTGAAAAATAGATTTTTACGTAAGGTTTGACTAAATTATTACGTAACCCTTTTATTTTATGAGAAAAATCCACAAACCTTGTGAAAATTAGATTTTTACGTAAAATCTTTGAACTTTACGTAAATCTTTTATTTTTAGATATAATTTACGTATAGTTTGACTAAATTTACGTAACCTTTTTATTTTAGGAGAAAAAAATTCACAAACCTTATGAAAATAGATTTTACGTAAAACGTATGAATTTTACGTAAATCTTTTATTTTTTGCCGTAAATTACGTAAAGTTGGACATAATTTACGTAACCTTGTTATTTTAGGAGAAAAAATCCACAAACCTTGTGAAAATTAGAGTTTTACGTAAAACCTTTGAACTTTACGTAAATATTTTATTTTTACATATAATTTACGTATAGTTTGACTAAATTTACGTAACCTTTTTATTTTAGGAGAAAAAAATTCACCAACCTTTTGAAAATAGAGTTTTACGTAAAACCTATGAATTTTACGTAAATCTTTTATTTTTAGACATAATTTACGTAAGGTTTGACTAAATTATTACGTAACCCTTTTACTTTATGAGAAAAATCCACTAACCTTGTGAAAATTAGAGTTTTACGTAAAACCTTTGAACTTTACGTAAATATTTCATTTTTATGAGAAAAATTCACAAACCTTGTGAAAATTAGAGTTTTACGTAAAACCTTTCAACTTTACGTAAATATTGAATTTTTAGATATAATTTACGTATAGTTTGACTAAATTTACGTAACCTTTTTATTTTAGGAGAAAAAAATTCACAAACCTTGTGAAAATAGAGTTTTACGTAAAACCTATGAATTTTACGTAAATCTTTTATTTTTAGACATAATTTATGTAAGGATTGACTAAATTTACGTAACCCTTTTACTTTAGGAGAAAAATCAACAAACCTTGTTAAAATTAGAGTTTTACGTAAAAAATTTGAACTTTATGTAAATCTTTTATTTTTAAATATAATTTATATATAGTTGGACTAAATTTACGTAACATTTTTATTTTAGGAGAAAAAAATTCACAAACCTTGTGAAAATAGATTTTTACGTAAAACCTATGAATTTTACGTAAATCTTTTATTTTTAGATATAATTTACGTATGGTTTGACTAAATTTACGTAACCTTGTTATTTTAGGAGAAAAAATCCACAAACCTTGTGAAAATTAGAGTTCTACATAAAACCATTGAACTTTACGTAAATCTTTTATTTTTAGATATAATTTACGTATAGTTTGACTAAATATACGTAACCTTTTTATTGTATGAGAAAAAAATCCACAAACCTTGTGAAACTAGAGTTTTCCATAAAACCTATGAATTTTACATAAATCTTTTATTTTTTAACATAATTTACGTAAGGTTTGACTAAATTATTACGTAACCCTTTTACTTTATGAGAAAAATCCACAAACCTTGTGAAAATTAGAGTTTTACGTAAAACCTTTGAGCTTTACGTAAATCTTTTATTTTTATATATAATTTACGTATAGTTTGACTAAATTTACGTAACATTTTTATTTTAGGAGAAAAAAATTCACAAACCTTGTGAAAATAGATTTTTACGTAAAACCTATGAATTTTACGTAAATCTTTTATTTTTAGATATAATTTACGTAAGGTTTGACTAAATTTACGTAACCTTGTTATTTTAGGAGAAAAAATCTACAAACCTTGTGAAAATTAGAGTTCTACATAAAACCTTTGAACTTTACGTAAATCTTTTATTTTTAGATATAATTTACGTATAGTTTGACTAAATATACGTAACCTTTTTATTGTAGGAGAAAAAAATCCACAAACCTTGTGAAACTAGAGTTTTCCGTAAAACCTATGAATTTTACATAAATCTTTTATTTTTTAACATAAATTACGTAAAGTTGGACATAATTTACGTAACCTTGTTATTTTTGGATGAAAAATCAAAAAACTTTGTTAAAATTAGAGTTTTACGTAAAACCTTTGACCTTTACGTAAATCTTTTATTTTTATATATAATTTACGTATAGTTTGACTAAATTTACGTAACCTTTTTATTTTAGGAGAAAAAAATTCACAAACCTTGTGAAAATAGATTTTACATAAAACCTATGAATTTTACGTAAATCTTTTATTTTTGACATAAATTACGTAAAGTTGGACATAATTTACGTAACCATGTTATTTTAGGATGAAAAATCCACAAATCTTGTGAAAATTAGAGTTTTACGTAAAACCTTTGAACTTTAAGTAAATCTTTTATTTTTAAATATAATTTACGTATAGTTTTACTAAATTTACGTAACCTTTTTATTTTAGGAGAAAAAAATTCACAAACTTTGTGAAAATAGAGTTTTACGTAAAACCTATGAATTTTACGTAAATCTTTTATTTTTAGACATAATTTACGTAAGGTTTGACTAAATTTACGTAACCCTTTTACTTTAGAAGAAAAATCAACAAACCTTGTTAAAATTAGAGTTTTACGTAAAAAAATTGAACTTTACGTAAATCTTTTATTTTTAAATATAATTTACGTATAGTTGGACTAAATTTACGTAACATTTTTATTTTAGGAGAAAAAAATTCACAAACCTTGTGAAAATAGATTTTTACGTAAAACCTATGAATTTTACGTAAATCTTTTATTTTTAGATATAATTTACGTAAGGTTTGACTAAATTTACGTAACCTTGTTATTTTAGGAGAAAAAATCCACAAACCTTGTGAAAATTAGAGTTCTACATAAAACCTTTGAACTTTACGTAAATCTTTTATTTTTAGATATAATTTACGTATAGTTTGACTAAATTTACGTAACCTTTTTATTTTAGGAGAAAAAAATCCACAAACCTTGTGAAACTAGAGTTTTCCGTAAAACCTATGAATTTTACATAAATCTTTTATTTTTTAACATAAATTACGTAAAGTTGGACATAATTTACGTAACCTTGTTATTTTTGGATGAAAAATCAAAAAACTTTGTGAAAATTAGAGTTTTACGTAAAACCTTTGAATTTTACGTAAATCTTTTATTTTTATATAGAATTTACGTATAGTTTGATTAAATTTACGCAACCTTTTTATTTTAGGAGAAAAAAAATTCACAAAGCTTGTGAAAATAGAGTTTTACGTAAAACTTATGAATTTTACGTAAATCTTTTATTTTATCAGTCCCTATGTTAAATATCTAACATATATTTAGTTCTCGTATTTTAATAATATATTGTTTAGATCTTATTTTTTATTTTGATCAACAGTTTTGTCACTTAAATTTTTAAATTATTGAACATATTAGTCCCTCTATGAGGGACTAAACTGTTGAATTGAGCTAAAATTAAGGACTGAATAGTGTATTATTAACATATCATGACTAAATAGTGATTAGGTTAAAATATAGGGACTCATATATTATTTACCTTGTAATTAATAATCTTTTAAATTTCTATAATTAAATATTACCTGCTATAGCAGGTTACTTTTTTATTAATTTTAATTAAAATTATTTTTATTAACACATGTCTAATTACTATTGGATACTAAAACAAAGTATGGCTACTTTGTTTTCCACAAAGTAGCCATAGAATTTACCTATATATATATATATATATACCAAATTTTTTAAAAATGTGCAATATAATTTTGAATATATTAAATCTGATTTTTTTTTTTTTGGTAGAAAAGGAAAAGAAAAATGAATAACAACAAACTACCCAGGAATTAGCCTAGGGAAGCTAACCCCAATCCTATCTTCTAAGAGAAGATGAGAGATGAAACTAGGGGAAACAGGAAGGGTAGTAACGCCTAACGTCCCTTCATGGCCCGCCGCCGCCAAGCGATCAGCAACACGATTCTGCTCTCTAAAAATGTGTCTGAACTCTACGAACTCAAAGGAGGAGCAAAGCCTTATAATAGCTTTGATGAGGTTGCGACTGTTAAGACCCATAGAATGATTCTCAGAAATCATTTTGATTGCTTCCAAATTATCAGACTCCACAGAGAGCCTCTTAACACCCAGCCTTTTAGCAAGATTGATTCCAGTAAGAATAGCCCAGAGCTCCGCAGAAAAGGAAGAACCCAACCCTAAATTCTGGGAGAACCCAGAAAGCCAGATGCCCCCTACATCTCTAAGCACACCTCCAGCCGCAATCTTACCGTTACTGAGGCAGGAACCATCAGTATTCAGCTTCACAACCCCCTCTCTTGGCCTGCTCCATCCCACGAGATGGACATCACAACACTGAGAGGCTCTGGCAAGGGACTCTCCTTTGAAACTATCGATAATAGAGAAAAGTTTTTTCGAGAAGAAATCAGCTAAGTTTGTCATAAAAACAGTTTTATCTCCAAAAATCTCCTCGTTTCTCCATTTCCAAACTTGGTGACAGATAATAGCAAAGAAAATGTCACCATGCTCCATGTATGGAAGCAACTTTCCTCTAACACCATCAGAGAACCAGTCGACCTCAGAATGTGCCATGAAGGAAGAGAAAATATGGTGTGGGAGAATTTTCCTCCAAACCTCTTTACTATTAGAGCAATCTCTAAGAGCATGGCACAAAGTCTCAACATGGCCTCTGCATCTACTGCAAGCTCCAGAATCAGCCAAGTGCCTTCTGTGCCTATCCGAATTAGTAAGAAGCCTGTCCTTAACGCCCAGCCACAGGAAACTCCTAATACGGAAAGGAACTTTAAGGGTCCAAATCGACTTCCACACATCCGAGGGAGGATCAGATCTAAAGAGAGAGAAAGCTTCAAAGGCCGATTTGCAAGAATAAACTCCATTGTTAGTCAGCGCCCAACAGTGCCTATCCAAGTCTTCCTCTTGATTACTCACCTTCACTCCCCGCATTCTAAGGAGAGTCTCAAGGCTAAAGAAAGTATCAAACTTTGACCAGATCCAGTCCCCTTCCGAGTCAACCACATCGGCAATCCTCCAGTTGCGTATATCACTAGGCGGGGGGGAAGAACACACCTCAATTAACGGTTTATCCCCAATCCAGTTATCAAACCAGAAACTAATGGACTTACCATTCCCCACCTCCAGGCCAACTCCCGAGCAGAACTCATCAAACACAGCACTAAGTCCTTTCCAGAGGAAGGAACAATTAGCAACTCTCTCTTTCGGGCCCCCGAAGATTTTGTCTTTCCGATACTTACCACAAAAGAGGCGAACCCAAAGAGAGGAGGGGTTTTGCCACATACGCCAAAGGAGTTTCATTAATAAAACTTTATTATTGTCCTTTGCTTTCCTAATACCCAGACCCTAATTGCCCACAAACTCTAAATAATAGTTAGTAATATAAAATATCACATAAAAATTAAAATAATATGACAATTAAAAAATAAAAGTATTTCAATAATTTAGTTATTTTCCAAATTTTTAATATGCAAGTTTATTTAAAGGAACATTATATACAAGTTTAGGAAGCTATTTTTAATATGAAAAGATTTAAAAATAGTTAATATGGTTTGAATATATTAAATCTGATTTAATTCGTACAAACTCTAAAATAATTTTTTTTGAAAGAAAAATACCGTTCTTTTATTGATTAATATTTAAAGCATCCCGAGACAAAATGTCTCTAATAATTACAGGAAAAAATAAATGAATGAAAGAATTAACATAGGAACGTGCATTGCGAGCTATAGCGTGTGCAACACAGTATAATCTTTTGAAACATGAGCCATTGAACAACTCGGGTGGTTTTGAATAAAAAGCCCAATTTCCTCAATTACCAATCCATACTCAGAGAGATCCCGATTTCTTTTATTGATGCTATCCATAACCTCCTTCGCATCGATTTCAAATTGTATATTACTGTAACTAGCAGATATTGCCCACTACATACTTGAGTGCAAGGCTAAAGCCTCGGCCATTTTAACCGTGACATGCCCAGTTTGGTACGAGCTGTAGGCGCCAAGGAAATGCCCCATATGATCCCGTAGTACTACTCCCAAGCCAAAAACCCCATCCTCTGGAACAAGGCTACATCTAAGTTGCATTTGACAAACCCCGCCGAGGCTGAGTCCACCCTTTGTTAATATGAAAATCACGTCTCCTCTCTCCATCTCCCCTCCAAGGATTCATTATTTCAGCGGCACCCCAATCACGATTGCTAGTAGCATTTACATTGCACTCCCACTGGTCAACCTTTTGAATAGTCGAGGATGAATTTATAGCAAATTCATCTGTGCCATCTGCTCTCCGCTGCTCACCAACTACAACAGCAATCAATTCGCCTACAAATCCATAGTCTGATCCACACATCATCCTGTCGTGCTCTTTAATTGCCCCTACCACTCGTTGAGGTTTCCGAATGAAGCCGCGGTGCAACAGACTCATGTTCTTCCCATGGAGCAAGTGGCTGCCCAGAATCAGCAGTACGTTGATGATAAAAAAAATTCCAGAAAAAGCAATGCGCTGGTCATTACTTTGAACATCAGTACCAGCAGGTTGTCGCCTCAGCAAACCAACGGTAGCCAAAACTCGACCGCCATTTCTTTCTTCCGTGAAACCACACAGATCAATACTAGACCTCACAGCAGACAGCTTCTCACTCCCATCAACGCCTCCATTACCAGTACTTCTCCATTGACTACAGTCTCTCTTTTTTTTTACAACGTCCATCCTCAACCGATCTGCTCGCCTCCTCCCATTCATCAATAAAGTGCAGAGCTGAGTGGGAAACCAAACTAGAGGAGTAAAGCTTGTCGTTCCATCACTTTTCATTCCTAGCCTGCCAGACGACCCAAAGCACAGCTGCGCAACGCCTAGAAACTCCAACAGTAGAAGTTCTTACCAAGTTGAAGGCCCAATCCTTAATTCTCTCACATTCCTCTCCCGGGGGAGAAATTTCAGCAACAACCCAGCATTGTTTCGCATAATCGCATCAAGCAAATAAGTGCCACCCATGTTCCACATCATTGGGGCACATAGGACACGAAATTGGAATACTCACCCTTCTGGCCGCAAGCTTAGCTCTAAATGGTAGCACTCCCGCCATCAACCTCCATAGGAATTGTTTCAGTTTTGGAGGTAATCTTAAATCCCATAGCTTCTTCCAACCCGCCTCCCCCGGTTCATTATTCCGACTTTGAGTCAACCATCTATAACCAGATTTTGATGAATATGTGCCATCTTGGGTATGATGCCAAACCAATCTATCCTCATTCCGTGTCAATAGGGCAACCATTTTGTAAATTTTCTCCGCCACCTCCCAACTGAACCAATTGTCAATCTTCTCTCGACTTTTGCCTCTAGATCCCCTGTGCACACCGATGGACCCACCCTAAATTCATTAGTGTCCAGAATCCAAGGGTTTTGCCAGACCCGAATTTGATCTCCTCTGCCAATCCGCCATCGCAAACCACCTTTTAACACATTAATTGAACTCCACACACTCCTCCAAACAAAACTAGGATTAGTGCCTAATTTAGAGGATAGGAAAGTCCATCTAGGGTAATATTTAGCTTTGAACATGCGGCTAACCAAAGAGTATGGATTATCAATAAGTTTCCATCCCTGTTTTCCAAGTAAAGCAAGATTAAACGCGTGGAGATCCCTAAAACCCATTCCTCCTTCTCCTTTCATCCTACACAAACGCTTCCACTCAAACCAGTGTATCCGTTTACTCCCATTTTCCTTCGTACCCCACCAAAAGGAGTTCATCATCTTCTGCAGTTCATCACAAGTAGTTTTCAGGAGAAGAAACATACTCATGCAGAATGTTGGAAGTGCCTGTGCAACAGACTTCAAGAGAATTTCTTTACCCGCTGATGAAAGGAATTTGAAAGTCCAGTTGCTAAATCTCTTTGCCAATCTCTATTTTAAAATGGCATTCTTGGATCTGCCAATCAGCGATGGTAAGACCACTCTAGTAATAAAAAATGGCTAATATGATTTGAATATATTAAATCTGATTTGATTCGCACAAAGATTTATTAATATATAAAGAATATATATATATATATATATATATATATATATATATATATATATATATATATAGTAAAACCTCTATATAGGAATACGCTATATAGGAATAACCTCTATTTTGTTATAAAAAAACTCGGTCCCAACTTGGACCAGTTATAAATAGGGATAACCTCCCAAACGTTATTTGTTATACACTTTTCAAGTCCCACTTTTAGAAATTATGCCTCCATATAGTAATAATTATATATTTATATGTATATATTAAGAATTCAAACTAAATCATAAAATATTAAAAAAACTATTGAAATTATTTACGAGTTGGAAACCCAAACTACAACTTGAAATTATAAATATTTAGTATTCTCATTAATGTTTATATTTTTCCCATAACACTCTTTCAATTATCTATATATTGAAAACCTAAACTCTAAATTGAAATTCTAAATATTTAATTTATTCCATTAATGTCTATTGTTATACATTATATATAAACCATGTATGTCTATGATAATCTTAACCAATTTCAAGTGGTATTATTTAAAATTTAAAATTATATGTGTTGAAATTTTTTATTATACCAAACTCTATTTAGTAATAACCTCCCAATTGTTATACAAATAGTTCGGTCCCAAGTGTATTCCTATATAGAGGTTTTACTGTATATATATATATATATATGAGGTTGTTCTCAATGGTGAGCACTAAATTATCTCCATATATGGTGAGTGTTTAATAGTCGATGGATCAAGATCTAGTGGTCCATGATTTAAGTTGTGATTTAATATTAAAATGGTTTTTACCTGATGACATGTCAGTTGTAACTTGGAATATTGTGCTTTGAAAAACGTTTTTGTTGAAACACCTTTCCACATGATTTTGATTTGACAAAATTATTTAAGTAAAATCAAATATATTCTAAACACACTAAGTTTAAATGCTTTGATTTATTATACTAATGTGTTTGTTCAATGTTGAGTTAAAATTGTTTATAAGATATAAAGAATAAAAAGCCCAAGGCCCATACGGAAGTCAAGGCCCAAGTCAAACAGATCAAGACAACTCGGCCCGCGTGTGCAAAACGCTGTCGTTATGTACAAAACGCAGCTCAGCGGAAGAAGGATCGAGAAGACCTTCGTTGAATAACTTCGGAACGAAGCTGCTGAGTTGAATCGACAAAGATTACAAGACAACAGCTAAGCAAGAAAAACTTCCAGACAAAGTGTTTCCACTTTGGGTAAAGTTCAGAAGACACAGGACGCTGTCTAGTTGACCTTACCATAAATGGAGAGACATTCTGCCAAGCTGACTAAAAGCTGCTCAACACTGACCGAGGACAGAAGATACTCAAATCTGATTGGCCGAGAGCTCTGAGCAAAACTGAGTGACAACGACAAGAAGCCGTTTCCCTCCAACGGTTATTTCGAAATTCGAAATGACTGATGTCTCAGACGTCTCTATAAATAGTGCCCTTCAGTTGCTTCATTTCCACACAGAACTTTTATCAAGCCATTACGCTGACCAAAATTCTACGCAAAGTTCTGCAAGAAAAAGCAAAGCAAATTCTTACACCAAATTCTATATCTTTTGTGTAAAAGTCTAGAGTGATTATTCAATCATCTAAAGTGTCTTAGCAATTATTGTTTAGGACAAATCTTTATCATTTCTAGAGATTAGAAAGGAGAGGCTGAGTACTCGGTTATAGTACTCAGCGTGAGTTTAGGAGTGAGTAGAGGTATAGAGGAAGGTACTCTTGTTATACTCAGCTTCTAAGTTGTAAAAGGTTTGATGCTCTACCGTTAAAGAGCTCAGTAGAGAATTCGAAATCTCGGAACGTGTTCCGGGGACAGGACGTAGGCTTGGAGGCCGAACCTGGATAAATCTGCTGAGTAATATCTCTCTAACCTTAAACTCCTTAATATATATATATATTGCTTGCTTAAACAAAACTGACCAAGTAAAGAGGTCACACTGAGTTGTGTGTATTAAGTATCTGAGTTCAGGAATAGACTCAAAGTGCTATCTCCTGACTCAACGAAAGAAGCTGACTTAGTCACCAGTTGACTAAGCTAGTGTCTTATTTACTCAGCGCGCTGTGTAATCCTTTTTCAAAGAAAAAGAAGTCAGCCTTAACGTACTTAAATTATAAATAGTTCCTATCCCCCCCTTGGAACTAACTTGTTACGTTATAAGGGACCAACAGTTTTCTCTTTCCTCAATATATAACCAACTTCCTAGAAATAATTTTTTTCCCGGATGTTTTTATTTTACATAAGAAGACGTCTTCTTTTAAGTAATTGTGTATCCGTCTAATCAATGTTATATGCATTAGATCTTAATAAATGATTATTCATTGGGAACACGAAAAGCTTGACATTGAGAATGTACAACATTATTTAGGATAACCAAATACAACATTAATGATGTTCTAATTAATGGTGTTGTCCCCCTATTTATTACCTTAGAATTGTAAGCTCAATTTATAAAATTCTAGGATTGTAAGCTCAATTTGTAAATCCTTAGGATTCCAAGATTAATTTGTAAATCCTTAATTTTTTTTTTATTTCTTTAAGCATTCATTTATTTATAAACAATCATTAAACTTACAATCTCTATAATACATATATTCTAATGCCACACTAATGACAACAATAAACGTCTACTATCATCTATTTAGATGTTGTATTAAATACCACTCCCTTCATGCAATTGATTTATATACTCATACAAACGTAATGTATTGTAACGTAAATATCACTGAACAGAAAACTTTACGGAACTCAAACATCACTGAACAAAAACATTACTAAACTGAAATATTACTGAACTGAAACATCACTGAACTGAAATATTTTGAATTGAAACATCACTCAACTCAAACATCACTGAACTGAAACATTACTGAACTGAAAAATTACTGAACTAAAACATCACTGAACTGAAATATTACTGAACTAAAACATCTCAAAACTGAAATATTACTAAACTGAAATATTACTGAAATGAAACATCACGAAACTGAAACATTACTAAACTCCAACATTACTGAATTGAAACGTTACTAAACTAAAACATTACAGAACTGAAACATCACTCAACTGAAACATTACTCAACTGAAATATCACTCAATTGAAACATTACTGAACTGAAATATTATTAAACTGAAACATTACTAAACTAAAATATCACTTAACTGAAATATTACTGAACTGAAACACCACTGAACTGAAACCCCACTGAACTGAAATATTACTAAACTGAAACATTACTGAACTGAAATGTCACTAAAATAAAATATTACTAAATTGAATATCAATGAACCGAAACATCACTCAACTGAAACATTACTGAACTGAAATATTACTGAACTGAAACATTACTGAGCTGAAACATCACTAAACTGAAATACTACTAAGCTAAAACATTACTCAACTGAAACATTACTGAACTGAAACCTTACTAAACTGAAACATTATCGAATTGAAACATTACTAAACTAAAACATTACTGAACTGAAATATTACTGAACTAAAACATCATTAAACTGAAATATTACTGAACTGAAACATTACTAAACTGAAACATCACTGAATTGAAACATCACTGAACTGAAATATTATTAAACTGAAACATTACTGAACTGAAACACCACTGAACTGAAATATTACTAAACTGAATATCACTGAATCAAAACATCATTGAACCGAAACATCAATGAACTAAAACATCACTAAACTTAAACATCACTTAACTAAAATATTACTAAACTGAAACCTTACTCAACTGAAACATTACTGAACTGAAACATCATTGAACTGAAACATTACCGAATTGAAACATTACTAAACTGAAACATTACTGAACTGAAATATTACTGAACTAAAATATTACTAAACTAAAATATCACTGAATTGAAATATTACTGGATTGAAACATCACTAAATTGAAACATCACTTAACTGAAACATCACTGAACTGAAATATTATAAAACTGAAACATCACTGAATTGAAACATTACTGAACTAAAAGATTACTAAACTGAAACATTACTGAACTAAAACATCACTGAACTGAAACATTACTGAACTGAAATATTACTGAACTAAAACATCACTAAACTGAAATAATACTGAACTGAAATATTACTGAACTGAAACAACACTGAACTGAAACATTACTGAACTGAAAAATTACTAAACTAAAACATTACTAAACTCAAATATTACTGAACTGAAATATTACTGACTTTAAACATAAATGAACTCAAATGGTACTCAACTGAAACATTACTAGACTGAAACATTACTAACATGAAACATTACTAAACTAAAACATCTCTGAATTGAAACCTTACTAAACTAAAATATTACGGAACTAAAACATCACTGAACTGAAACATCACTGAACTGAAATATTACTGAACTAAAAGATTACTAAACTGAAACATTACTAAACTCAAATATTACTGAACTGAAATATTACTGAACTCAAACATAATTGAACTCAAACATCACTCAACTGAAACATTACTAAACTGAAACATTATTAAACTGAAATATTACTAAACTGAAACATTATTCATCTGAAACATTAATGAACTGAAACATTACTAAACTGAAACATCATTGAACTGAAATATTACTAAACTGAATATCACTGAATCAAAACATCACTGAACTGAAACATCACTGAACCGAAATATAACTGAACTGAAACATCACTGAACTGAAACATCATTTAACTGAAACATCACTTAACTGAAACATCACTAAACTGAAACATCACGAAACTGAAACATCACTGAGCTGAAACATTACTGAACTCAAACATTACTGAACTGAAATGTTACTAAACTAAAACATTACTGAACTGAAACATCACTCAACTGAAAATTACTGAACTGAAATATCACTCCACTAAAATATTACTAAACTAAAACATCATTTAACTTAAATATTACTGAACTGAAACATTACTGAACTGAAACATCACTGAAAATGAAACACCACTAAACTGAAATATTACTAAACTGAAACATTACTGAACTGAAATGTCACTAAAATGAAATATTACCAAATTGAATATCACTGAACCAAAACATCACTCAACTGAAACATCACCGAACTGAAACATCACCGAACCAACTCAACTGAAACATCACGGAACTGAAACATCACCGAACTGAAACATCACTGAACTAAAATATTACTAAACTGAAACATCACTGAATTGAAACATTATTGAACTAAAAGATTATTGAACTGAAACATTACTCAACTGAAACATACTCAAGTCAAATATTACTGAACTGAAATATTACTGAACTCAAACATCACTCAACTGAAACATTACTAAACTGAAACATTACTAAACTGAAACATTACTAAACTGAAACATCATTCAACTGAAATATTAATGAACTGAAACATTACTGAACTGAACGTTACTGAACTGAAATATTACTAAACTGAAATATTACTAAACTGAAACATTAATGAACTAAAACGTCACTGAACTGAAATATTACTAAACTGAATATCACTGAATCATAACATCATTGAACTGAAACATCACTGAATTGAAACATCACTGAACCGAAATATCACTGAACCGAAATGTCACTGAACTGAAATATCACTTAACTGAAACATCACTTAACCAAAATATCACGGAACTGAACCATAACTGAACTGAAACATGACTTAACTGAAACATCACTGAACTCAAACATCACTTAATTGAAACATTTCTTAACTAAAATATTACTGAACTGAAACATCACGAAACTGAAACATAACTGAGCTGAAATATTACTGAACTCAAATATTACTGAACTCAAATATTACTAAACTAAAACATTACTGAACTGAAACATCACTCAACTAAAATATTACTGAACTGAAATACCACTCAATTGAAACATTATTGAACTGAAATATTATTAAACTGAAACATTACTAAACTAAAACATCACTTAACTGAAATATTACTGAACTGAAATATTACTGAACTGAAACACCACTGAATTAAAATATTACTAAACTGAAACATTACTGAAGTGAAACATCGCGAAACTGAAACATCACGAAACTAAAAAATCACTGAACTGAAACACCATTGAACTGAAACACCACTGAACTAAAATATTACTAAACTGAAACATTACTCAACCGAAACATTACTGAACTGAAACATCACTGAACTGAAACATCACTGAATTGAAACATTACTAAACTAAAACATTACTGAACTGAAATATTACTAAACTGAAACATTACTAAACTATAATATTACTAAACTGAAAGATTACTCAACTAAAACATAACTGAACAGAAACATCACTAAAATGAAATATTACTAAACTAAAACATCACTGAATTGAAACGTTACTGAAATCGAACATTACTAAACTAAAACATTACTGAACTGAAACACCACTAATCTGAAACATTATTGAACTCAAACATTACTGAATTGAAACATTACTAAACTAAAACATTATTGAATTGAATCATCCCTCAACTGAAATATTAGTAAATTGAAACATCACTCAACTGAAATATTACTGAACTGAAACATTACGGAACTAAAACATTAATAAACTCAAACATCACTGAACTCAAACATTACCGAACTCAAACATCACTGAACTCAAACATTACTGAATTGAAATATTACTAAACTAAAATATTACTGAACTGAAACATCACTCAATTGAAACATCACTCAACTGAAACATCACTCAACTGAAATATTACTGAACTGAAACATTACTGAACTCCTACACCACTGAACGGAAACATTACTGAACTGAAACATCAGTGAAATGAAACATCACTAAACTGAAACATTACTAAACTGAATCATTACTGAAATGAAATATCACTCAACTGAAACATTACTGAACTGAAACATCACTCAACTGAAAGATTACTAAACTAAAACATCATTAAATTGAAACATTACTAAACTGAAACATCACTCAAATTAAATATTACTGAATTGAAATATTACTGAATTGAAACATCACTAAACTGAAACATCACTGAATTGAAATTTTACTAAACTGAATATCACTCAATCGAAACATCACTGAACCAAAACATCACTGAACAGAAACATCACAAAATTGAAACATTACTCAACTCAAACATTACTCCACTTAAACATTCTGAATTGAAATATTAACGTAAAGTAACGTGACATAGCGTAACATAATGTAACGTGACATAGCGTAACATAATGTAACATAACGTAGCGTAACATAATGTAACGTAACGTAGCGTAATATAATGTAACATAACGTAACGTAAAGTAACGTAACGTAACGTAACATAACGTAACGTAACGTAACGTAACATCGCGTAAGGTGATATAACGTAACGTAACGTAATGTAACGTAACGTAACGTGACGTAACGTAAAATGTAACGTAACGTAACATAACGTAACGTAATGTTACGTAATAAATACAAGATCAATTTATAAATCCTTAGGATTGTAAGCTCAATCTATAAATCCTTACTATTGTAAGCTCAATTTAAAAATTCTTAGCTTTTTTTTTATCTTTAAGCTGTCATTTATCTATAAACAGTAATTGAGCTTACAATCCCTAATGTAACGTAACGTAACCTAACATAACGCAACGTAACGTTAACGTAGTGTAACGTAATATAATGTAACATTACCTAAACAATCATTGAGCTTACAATCCTTAATATAACATAACGTAACGTAATATAATGTAACGTAAATTAATACAACTTAATGTAATGTAACCTAAATTAGCACAACTTATCGTAACGTAACTTAACATAATGTAACATAATATAACTTATCACAACTTAACGAAACTTAACGTAATACAACTTAGCACAACTTAACGTAACGTAACGTAACTAAGCGTAACGTAACTTAGTGTAATGTAACGAAACATAAATTAGCGCAACTTAACGTATAACGTAACTTAACATAATGTAACATAATGTAACTTAACCAAACTTAACATAATACAACTTAGTGTAAGTTAACGTAATGTAACTAAGTTGTAAAGTAATTTAATCTAAGCTCAATTTATAAATCCTTAGAAATGTAAGCTCAATTTATAAATCTTTAGGATTGTAAGCTCAATTTGTAAACCCTTAAATTTTTTTATTTCTTTAAGCTTTCATTTATTTATAAATAATCATTTAGCTTACAATCTCTAACATAACGTAACGTAATAAATATAAGCTCAATTTATAAATCTTTAGGATTGTAAGCTCAATCTAAATCCTTAGGATTGTAAGCTCAATTTAAAAATTTGTCAATGTTAGGGGTGAAATTACTCTTCACTGCCAAGGTTAGGGGTAAAATTGCACTATTTTAGACGTTAGAGAAAAGATTGCTCCTAGTTATAAACTTTAGGGGTATTTAAAAAAATAAATTTTATATGTATTATAATCGTTATATGGATATAAGTGATGATGCTGTGGACAAATGATGAGAAAAAACGGTAACTTAGTTAATGATTTTTAACACAAATTATAGGAATCGTATAAAATACAAAATGAGAAGTGATGATGCTATGGACATCTGGATAGAGGAACCGAAAAAAAGAGAGCCACCATATCAGAAAGACTATGACAGTAAGGAGGAGTATGCCATGAATTGATAAAGTATTTTACCGTCAACTTTTTTTAATCATCATTTAACAAATGGTCCTGATTGTTGATTATAGCTAGACATGTATATGTGTATTAGGCTGGGTCGGGCTCGGACCGAGTAATCGAGTTTTACACTAAACTATGAGAAAATTATATTAAACATCAAATTTTATAATTATTTTACAATTAAATTAGTTGAACTTTTGTATTTTATAAAAAATCCAAAATTTTATTATAACTTTATCAAATATATAGGAGTATCCCATTTCATTTTCTCTCTTTGAGGTTTTTTTTTCACTCTCGTCGTCTTTTTCTTTTTATAGATTAACTGCCTTTTTTTAAATAGATTAATATGAATATATACAGTATAAAAATAAAACCAAAGTTTATATATTATAAACCTATAAGTATAAAGCCAAAAGGTTGGTAAATGAAGACAATATTATTTTTATTTTTGAAATAAAAAAACAGAACAGTTGAAAGAAGTTTTTAATACCATCGAATATTTTCAAAATTTCCCTGGAAATTTAGATAGCATAAAAAGAATTCTTTGTAATTGTGAAAATCAGTAAGAAAAGTTATTGAATATATAAAAAATGTGAAAATATTCTCTAAAGATGGATGGCATAAAAACTCATTCTAAACTTGGTTTTTCAAAAAAATTCAAACGTTCATATATTTTCAGTATATATTTTTTTTGGAGGATTTTAGTTTGTTTTTTTTAATAATTTTCATGTATGATTTTATGTACCAATCATTTTTATAGATTTATTATATAGAGAGATTATTTTTAAAAAATGTGGACAATAATTTATTATTGAGAGAGAAATATGCTTTTAGATAACCTGATAACTTATTGGTAACCTGCTATAGCAGGTCACTTAATAAGAATATATTAGTGTCCATGGATGGAGACTCACCATTGAGAACTCTTCCCCATATATATATATATATATATATATATATATATATATATATAAAGATTTAAAAATAGCTAATATGGTTTGAATATATTAAATCTGATTTAATTCGCACAAACTCTAAAATAATAATTAGTAATAAAAAATCTGAAATAAAAATTAAAATAATAAGTCAAATGAAAAATAAAAGTGTTCGTGATATTTCTGAAATGTCACAGTTTCAACCTTTGGTTTTGCGAGTGATTGTGCAAACTTCCTAGGGAGGTTAATTCTCAATTAATTTTATTGGTTCCGGGTTGTAAAATACGCGTTAAACTTGATTTCTAGAAAAAGAATGATTGCGCGGAGGATGCAAGAATTGATAAAAATTCTTCTTCGGTTCCTAGCTCCACTACAGAAAGCTTAACTAGCTAAAACAATGGTGACTAAAATGAAATCAATATAAAGGATTTGAAATTTTTTTCCTTTTATCATTGATTTCGTAAAAACTGTTTTGATTAAAAATGATGAAAATTGGTAACGAAAGCGATAATTACAACGAAAGCGATTCATCGTAAGAATGAGAATATTGACAAAAGCTGAAATTGAAAATAACAAGCTTAAAATTGGAAGTGAATTGATGACTCGTCGGTGTTTGGAGCTGAAAATTAGTCTTGTATTATGGAGGACAACTACTGTGATTGATTAAACGAAGATCAAATAAAAATATAGACCGAAAGCTAAAATTTATGTTGAAGGATGTTTGTGAGTTTTGGAGAAGATGATAACGGTGGCTTGACGGAGACTTAGTCCCAAACAAATTAAAGGCTTGGAAAATGAAATTAAAGGCTTAAAGACGAATATTAAAGCTTAGAATGAAGCTCAATTACTTAGGAAAATGGGGACTTTGAAGATCAATTTCATGGAAAAAGTTGAGTTTCTGTTGTGGGAATTGACAAGACACCTTACTTACGGGCTCTAGTTTCTAAATCTATTACAACTAGCATCTTATTAAGAAGGAATCATAATCTATAGTACTTGACAGAGTTGGTCGGATTATTCATAATCGTCTTTACAAGAGTACTTTATTACTTGTGTATAATCTGAAACATTGTTTATTATGTATTGTACAACTTACCGCAATCTGTATCATTCCATAAGGGCTTTTAAGTTAAAATCTGTCTCACATATAGTTTAGGAGTATAGTTTATAATATTTACCACACACCAAACTAAAGTAATTACAACCTAGATAACGTTGTAAAACCAAGTAGTTTGATACTTGTGAGTATAAATCCTGTGGATTCGATACATGGAGTTAACTAGATTTATTACTTGATTAACGACGAGGTATACTTATCCTTTAGTTGAGCTTTTCGAGAATTATCTTGGGTTGACTCTCATCACATGCTAGGTTAAACCACATTGGATAAGATCGAATGAGTCAGTTAGCCAAAAAGGGTCTACTAAGTAGTTTAAGTAAGGTTAAATTACCACATTGTGAATCATGTCTTAAGGGAAAAACGCATAGAAAACCATTTGGAATAAGTACTAGAACATACTTTCTTTTGCAATTAATTCATTTAGACGTATGTGGTCTTGTGAAAGTGAGGCCAAGGCACAATGCTTTAAGCTATTTCAGAAAGTTTATGAACTTTGTTGAGAACTAGGTAGAAAGATAAAAGCTTTAAGAACCAACCATGGTTGAGAGTACCTCTCAGATGAGTTTAAAGCTTTATATAATGAAAAGTTAATAGAACACCAGTTATCTATTTCATACACTACGCAATAAAGTTATCTATTTCATACACTACGCAATAAAACAGTGTTGCCCAGAGAAAAAATCATAGTCTTTTCGATATGCTTAGGTCTATGATGGATGAAGCAAATCTACCCATCTCCTACCGGATAGATGCCTTGCTAATAGCTACATATTTCCTAAACAGAGTGCTCTCTAAATATGTCATCTCAACTCCATATGAGTTATGGACAAGTTGCAAACCAGATTTAAACATGCTTAAACTGTGGTTGGACCTCTTTCGCCTATTGAAAGTTTGATAAATTTGGCCCAAGAGATAAAAGGATATGTTCTAATGGGCCACGTGGTAGAAATATTCATGAGATGTTGTATTTTTTTTAGAACGAGTTCCCAAAACTAGGCTAAGTATATCATCATCTGATTTTATACGAGTAACTTGATTCAAATGGACCTCTTTATTCGAGTGGGAGGAATTTTGAAGAAGGACTTAACCAAGTGGTTCAAGATAATGATAAAGTACAAGAACTTGATCATAAACCTCAAAACGTTTCAAATGAGATAAATTAAAAAAAAAGATGAGTTGGACAAAAAAAATTTAAATAGTTCACCAAATTTAAAAATATTAATCTCAAATTCTATTATTAAATCATAAAAAATGTGAAATCTTTTTTTTTTTACAATCAACTTACGTACAATTGGTGCAGAATAATGAATAAAACATATGTATTTTATAATAGTGTCTAAAATTGATCCAACTTGTCAATGTTAGGGGGTAAAATTGCTCGTAACTGCTAATTTTAATGATAAAATTGCACAATTTTGGACGTAAATGGTAAAATTGCTCATGTCTATAAACATTAGCGGTATTTTTTCACTTTACCCTTTTATTTTATTTTATTACCAGCACTTTTGTTTTACAATATTTTATTTCTATTTAAATAATTTATTGTAAAAAATGATATAAAATGATTTCTTTTCTTTTAATACAACGAAATTTCTTTGTTACTATAGTTTTTTAATTGTATTAAAATAATATAATTATTGTAATAAACTTTATTTTATTATGATAATATCAGTTTTGATGCATTTTTCTATTATAATATTTTGTTTCTCTTTAAATAATTCATGGTAAAAAAATGGTATAAAACAATAAAATTTCTTTGTTACTGTAATTTTTTTAGGGTTAAGGTGCAAAAATACCCCTAACGTTTTGGGTCAAGAGCAATTTTACCCTTAACGTCTAAAATGGTGCAATTTTACTCCTAACGTTGGAAGGCAAGAGCAATTTTACCCCTAACGTTAATAAATTGGGACAATTTGAGAAATAATTCATCAAACTATCTTTTCGGTCATGAATCTTGTTATCTACACTTCATACGTGTGTCATTTTATCAATAACAAATCACAAACATTTGTTGGGATGTGAAAAAATAAAAAAATAAAAAATATACTGTCTTTTTGTACGGATTAGACAAAAAAATGCAAAAAATCCACCGAATTTATAAATATTAATCTCAAATTCTATTATTAAATTATAAAAAACATGAAATCTTTTTTTAGAACGAATTATTATATCATTGATGTAGAATAATGAACAAAAATATGTGTTTTATAATAATGACAGAAATTGACTAAATTTATCAACGTTAGGGGTAAAATTGCTCTTGGCTTCCAATGTTAGGGGTAAAATTGCACCATTTTAGACGTTAAGGGTAAAATTGCTCCTGGCCCATAACGTTAGGGGTATTTTTGCACCTTAACCCATTTTTTTTATAGTGTTAAAATTGGAAACTATATCTTGAGTTTTATATATATAAATATATCTTGAGTAATTAATATGCATATATTCTTATATGTTGACTTGTTGAGCATCACTTGCTTTGACTTGAAAGTCGTTGCAAATTTGCAATTTATACAACATGTAGTTTCTTTCTAACTTCTAGAACCAAAAATTGGAGACAGTTTCTACGACACCGTTTGGGTTTATGTCGGTTAATCTAAAATTTATTCAGTTTAGGATTAGTAGCCCAAATAAACCCTAGAATAGAAGGGTTTCCTGGAATTTAGCTTGCGTATTGTCTTCTCTTTTGATTGTGAATTTTTTGTTTCCAAATTCCAACAATGTCGATGGGCGGTGTTCCGGAAGGATTGTTCTCCACTCTGCTGTTTGGTAATAATGACGAGTTCGAAAGTTTTCTGGTGGACGATCTTGCTGCTTTTAGGGCTCGCGTTGTGACTTCCCATCACTCTACTCAGTCTGCGTCGCACTTTTCTTATCTGTTCTTGATGGGGGACGAAGATGAAGCTGTGATTATGACGGAGGAAGCCGTGCCCAGTATTAGACTATGTGTTTAGTCATTATTTATCTGTAATTATTTTGTTACACATATCTAGCCTAGAATATAGGTTCAGTTGTTGACTACAGTGGTTCACTACAGAGTGAACTGTATATTGTATAAATACTTCAATTATTATCAATAACAAACACAGATAATTATACTCCTTCATGGTATCAGAGACCCTAACCCTAACCCTCCTCTTTCCCTCTTCCCTACCGTCGCTGCCGCCGCGACACCTTCTCTAATCACACGGCCGCCGCCGCCGTCACTAATTTCGGCCATCTTCCGCCTGCCGATATATCACCCAAATCGCAACCCTCTCCTCTTTTCTTCCCATCGACATAATGAGCACCAACACCGAAAAATCCTCCACCGGTACCCCGCCCAACACCAATTCGACCATAAACAACACAGACTCGAACCCAAATCACCATTCGTCCCTCACCGTCTCCAACATTTCTACCTTCATCAAAATAACCCTAGACGTCGAAAAAGGGCATTATCCTACTTGGGCTGCTTTGTTTAAGCTCCATGCCACATCATTTCAAGTCCTGGACCATATATTTCCTCCATCTCCCACAGACCCTTCCGCCAACACTCTTCAACAATCCAACCCTAACCTCTGGGCTCGTATTGATATCGTTGTGCTTCAATGGATCTATAGCACCATCTCCCTCGACCTTATCCACACCATTATTGAAGCTGATTCCACAACCGCCAGGGCCTGGAATCGTTTGCAGGAAATTTTTTCAGATAACAAGAATTCCCGGGCTCTCTTTCTTCAGCAAGAGTTCTCCAAAACCAAACTTAGTGACTTTTCTGACATCTCAGCCTACTGTCAGCATCTAAAATCCCTGTCTGATCAATTGTCAAATGTGGATTGTCCGGTTACCAATGATCAAATGGTGTTACAGCTCATATTCGGTCTGACTGAGGCTTATGATACTGTTGGTACTCAAATTAGACACGGGGATCCACTTCCATCCTTTCAGAGAGCCAGATCCATGCTAATCTTGGAAGGAACAGCCCATGCCCGCAAGAATCCTACCCCGTCCGAACCAGTTGCATTGACCGTATCATCTGCTGAAGCTAGGCTGCGCCGTCGCACTACTCACCATGTCCTACGAATTATCGCGGCTCCTCCTCCTACCGCGGCGGCAGACACGGTGGTCGCACCAATCGTGGCAGAGGCGGTCGACACCACTACCGATCGTCTCAGCCTCCGCATCACAGACCTGCTGCCCTTCCTCCTTGGGGATATACCTACCCATGGGCACCACCGCAACAATGGGCGACTCCTCCATGCCCTTATCCTACTTCAGGCAGGCAGCCGTCACAATCTGGTATTTTGGGACCTCGTCCTCACATGCAGCAAGCACACCTTCATATGGAATCACCATCATATGTGCCTACAGACATTGCAGAAGCTATCCACACCATGACACTTGTTCCACCTCCTGATCAATGGCACATGGACACAGGAGCCACTTCACACATGACAGCTGACAAAGGTACACTCACTTCTTATTTCAATTCGAACCTCAATGAAAACATAATTGTTGGTAATGGTCATTGTATGCCTGTTTGTGGATCTGGTAATGCATATCTAGAGTCTAAGTGTCATCGTTTAAAGTTAACCAATGTCCTGCATGCACCTCATCTTATCAAAAATCTAATTTCTGTCCGTCAATTTACTAAAGATAACCAAGTTTCTGTGGAATTTGATCCTTTGGGTTTTTCTGTGAAGGATTTATGGACGGGCAATATTATCATGAGATGTAAAAGTTTCGGCGCCCTCTATCCAGTCACCTCTAGCTCCCACAATTCCGCGTCATCTCATTCTGTCTTTACTGCTTTGTCTTCCGCCGTTTGGCACAATAGATTAGGACATCCAGGGCTTCCTATTTTGAACGCCCTGCTCAATAAAAATTTGATTTCATGTAATAAAGTTAAGGATTCTTCTGTTTGTTCTTCATGTATTAATGGAAAACAGGTAAAATTACCTTTTCAGTCCTTCAATAATTTTGCTTGTATGCCTTTTGATTTAATTCACAGTGATATTTGAACTTCACCCGTTCTTAGCTCGGGTGGCCATCGATTCTATATTCTATTTTTAGATTCATGCACAAATTTTCTTTGGACTTTTCCGTTAGCCAACAAATCTCAAGTCTATTCCGCCTTTCTAATCTTTAGGTCGTATGTTCGCACTCAATTTGAAAGAGAAATTAAAGTTTTCCAGTGTGACAATGAGGGTGAATTCAATAATAATTCCTTTAAACAATTCTGTCAAACAAACGGAATGCAATTTCGATTCTCTTGTCCGTATACTTCACCTCAAAATGGGAAATCGGAACGCACCATTCGCACCATTAATAATCTGATTAGAACAGTAATGCATCATGCATCTATCCCTCTTAAATTCTGGCAACATTGCTCTCAAATTAGCAACATATCTTCTGAATATATATCCTCACAAAGTTCTAGGATACCAATCACCCACCAAAATTCTATATAAACAGGAACCAACATACTCCCACTTACGTGTCTTCGGATGCCTTTGCTTCCCTCTACTTCCATCCCAAACACGTAATAAACTTGAATCTCGCTCTTCTCCATGTGTTTTCTTAGGATACCCATCTAATCATAGAGGATATAAGTGTCTGGACGTGTCTGAAAATAAGATAATTATATCCCGCCATGTCATCTTTGACGAATCAACTCTTCCGTTTTCAAATGCGCCTACTAATTGCGCGTCTTCCTCACAAACTTCTGCTGCGTTAGATAGTCCCTTCCTCCCTGCTGTCCAATTTCGAACTCCTACTCGTTCCGATTCCGTCAATCCCGAGTCTGTTGCGTCCCTAATTTTTGTAGCGTCTGTATCACAGCCCGCATCACCCGTCACTCCGTCCAGCCCAATCGAGTCGTCCGCGTCGTCTCACCTCCAATCCAGTCCCATCTGCCAGTCCGTGTCGTCCGCTGTCCCATCAAATTCAGACAACTCGTCCGAGTTGTCTCCCATCTCGTCCTCAAATAACAGTCTGTCCGCCTCCTCGTCTGCGCGCACAGCGCAAACGCAGTCCGATTCGTCTGCTGTTTGGTCTTCGATTTCCTCCCATAACACCTCACAAACTTCTTCTGATACTTCTATCTCTTCCCCTCAATTACAAGTCATTAGCACTCACAAAATGGCCACGAGAGCTCATCATGGCATCCACAAACCGCGTCGAATGCTAAATTTATCTGCCTTAACAAAACCTACCATATCTTCGCTTCCGAAAACACCTTCTCATGCATTAAGTGATCCAAACTGGATACAAGCCATGACTGATGAATCTGAGGCTCTTATTGCAAATAAGACGTGGGTACTTGTACCCCGTCCAAAATGTGCTAATATTATTCGTAGTTGGTGGATTTTCAGGCACAAAACAAAGTCAGATGGCTCCTTTGAGAGATATAAAGCAAGACTGGTTGGGAATGGTTCCGGACAGCTGGCAGGGATTGATTGTGGTGAAACGTTTAGCCCTGTGGTTAAACTAGTCACCATTCGTGCTGTTCTCAGCATAGCACTGTCTAAACATTGGAAAATTCGGTAATTAGACGTCAAAAATGCTTTCCTGCATGGTGATCTTACTGAAACCGTCTACATGCATCAGCCACTGGGGTTCCAGGATTCCAGGTATCCTAATCATGTTTGTCTGCTACAGAAATCATTATACGGTCTCAAGCAGGCACCTTGGGCCTGGTATCAGCGGTTTGCTAATTTTGTCATTCAAATCGGTTTCTCCAATAGCATCTCTGACAGCTCATTATTTATCTACAAACAAGGCTCTGACACGGCATATATCCTTCTATATGTCGATGATATAGTGCTAATTGTTGAAACACCTTTCCACAAGATTTTGATTTGACAAAATCATCCATGATTAAGAGGCAATTAAATTTAAACGCTTTGATTTAAATGTACTAATGTGTTTGTTCAATATTGAGTTCAAATATATATATATAAAGTAAGACAGGACAAAAGTCAGCATAAGCCAAGCTGAGTGGAACGGAACTCAGCATAAAAGAATAGAAGCTGAGTGGAGTAGAACTCAGTTTCAGAAGTCTTCTTCAAAGTTGCCAGAACGAAGCTGACTAAATTAGAAGACTCCTTCAGAATCGTATAAACAGAACGGAGCTGACTAAGAAGGAACTCAGCATGGAAGTTGAACATTCGAAGATAACGAGTGAAGCTGAGTGACAGTCAGGACAGCATGAAGGATCCGTTCACTAAAGGACAAAGTCTGCCAATCTTCTGCACCAATAATTGAAGCCTCAAAAATACACAGAAGACTAATTCCAAGAAACATGGGTCAATGGATTATTGGTAAAAGACAACTGGCATAAAAAGACAAGTCTGATGTAAGAAGACAAAACCTGACGCCTGAAGAAAACAGAGGAAGGGAATGGCGAAACAGTCTGAAGCTGACCAGAAGATGTTCCCTAAAAGAGCCATTTTGGTGTTAACGGCTAAAACAATTCAAATGATCCATCTGCAGATTTCCATCTATAAAAGGACAATCAAGAGCCTTGGATCATTGCCGAATCACAAAAAGAAAAATCCAAAGAGAGAAATCTTCAAAGCACTCAAATACAAAGATCTTACACCACATCTTCTATTCTTTGTGTAAATGCTAGAGTGATTCTGTGTAATCTTCTAAAGTGTTCTTTACTGAAAAGAGAACAAGTGTTTTATCAATTGTAATATTGAGAGTGCATGCTGAGTGCTTGGTTGTAAGCATTTAGTGGTAGAAAAATCTAAGTACTGGGTTGTAGTACTTAGTAGGAGCTGAGTAGACGAATAGAGGATGTACTCTTGCATACTCACTGCCTTGTAAAGGGTTTGTGCTCTACCTTGAAAGAGCTCAGTATTGGATTGAAAATCCCAAGAGGAACTGGGGACTGGACGTAGGCAGAGAGGCCGAACCAGGATAAGTCGTGCTGAGTAACTTTTAAACTCTTTCTCTCAATATATATATATATATATATATATATATATATATATATATGTGTGTGTGTGTGTGTGTGCATGTGTTGCTTGTGATATTTACTCAGCTTATAAATTGTTAAAACTGAAACTGAGTAAATCTGAGTGCTGAGTTGGAAGCTGACCTTCCAAGCGTCAATTCCCAACTCTCAAGTCAAGCAGTCTTAGTCAGCTTAGTACTAAAACTGTCTGACTAATCAATCGGTCGTGCTGACCAACACGCTGAGTTAACAAACTCTTAAAATATCATTAAGTCAGCATAATTAAAAGCCAAAAAGTTACATTAGTTCCTATCCCCCCCTTGGAACTAATTACTAGGGACCAACAAGTGGTATCAGAGCTAAAAGCTCACTACTCAAAGATCTAACAATCTTGAGCTGATCCCGACAAATGGCTGAAAACAGCACTCGTTTCCTTCCAGGGAACCAAACAACACAGATACTCCCTGAGGGATTATCAATTAGTCGGCCTCTCCTATTCTTTGGATCTAATTATACATTCTGGAAGAATAGGATGAAGAACTTTATTCAAGCCACAAACATGAGTGCATGGCTTGCAATAGTTCAAGGTCCACATATACCTTACAAAACTGTTGATAATGAGAAAGTTGTCAAGAGTGAAACTGAGTGGACAGAAGATGACCTCAGAAAATTGCAAAATAATGCTTCGGCTATCAATATGCTTCACTGTGCTCTAGATGCTGCAGAATACAATAAGATTTCAGGTTGTGAGTCAGCACAGGAGATCTGGAAAAGGCTGGAAGTGACTTATGAAGGCACCAGCAAGGTCAAGGAATCCAAAGTGAACCAACACATGCGATTGTATAAGTTGTTTGAGATGACTGACAATGAGGACATCTCAGCAATGAATGCCAGGTTCACCAACATAATAAATGAGCTTAAAAGACTCGGTAAGAATTTCACTGAAGAAGAACAAGTGAAGAAGATCTTACGAAGTCTTCCCAAAAGCTGGCAAGCTAAGAAGACAGCTGTAGAGGAAGCTCAGGACCTGACCACATACAAATATGATGAGCTGTTCGGTTCCTTGCTGACCCATGAAATTTCCATTAAAAAGTTTGAAGCTAAGGAGAAAACCGAAGATAAAAAGCAGAAATCATTAGTGATGAAAGCTGACTCCACTGAAGCTGAGTCAACTGATGATGAAGAAATGGCCATGTTTACTAGAAAAATGAAGAAGCTGTTCAGAAGAAATGACAGAAACGGCAAAAGGTCATTCAGAAGAAGTGACAAATACAAAGCTGAGTCGAGTGACAAATACAAGAAGGACAGTTTCAAGTCTGTCACATGTTTTGAGTGCCATCAAACTGGGCACATCAAGTCAAGCTGTCCCAACCTTAAGAAGGAGAAGAAGGGAAGCAAAAAGGCTATGGTAGCAACATGGAGCGATAGTGATGAGTCAACCTCATCTGAAGCTGATGTAAATGAAACAGCCAACATATGCTTCATGGCTGACGATGCTGACCATTCTCAATCTGAGCATAATGATCTCTCTGATGAAACTGACCAGGAAGTACACACCAATGAGGTAACACCCTTACTTTTGTTTAGAAATGAGATGGTAAATGCCCTGAGTGACTTATATAAGCTAACTAAAAAATGCAATAACAAAATAAAATCACTCAGCAGGCGATGTGACGAGATTGAAGAGGTCAAGCTGAGTGACCTCCGATATCTCCTCCAGGACAATTCAGATTTACATACCAACATGCAAATCTTGCATAAGTTTGTCACGGAGGTTCAATCTGAGTCAAAGAAACTTAGAAAGGATGTCACAACCTTGCAGAGTCAAGTGAAAGGCTCAAATAGAAATAAACCCCATGCTGAGTACGCAAGTACTAGCCAGCATAAGCAATTCACTCAATGTGAGTGTTGTGGTAGGGGGCACACAAAAGATGTGTGTTGGCATAACAAGCGGATTGTCCAATGTGACTTCTGCGGAAGAAAAGGGCATTCCACAAAAGTATGCTGGCACACCCAACACAACAATGCTGACCATACTCAGTACAACCCTCAAAGGGTACCTTTTTGTGACTTCTGTGGTAAGCCTGGCCACACTATAAAAGTATGTCATCACAAGTTGAAATATGACTTTGCACCTGTTTACGCTAACAAGAAAGGACCCAAAAAGAATTGGGTACCTAAAAACGAATAGTTTAAAATGCAGGTCAGCTTGACATGCGTGGAGAAATCAAAACTTTGGTATATAGACAGCGCATGCTCAAGACACATGACAGGTGATGAAACTCAGTTTATCACACTAGAGCTTAAACGAGGAGGTAGTGTAAGCTTTGGAGACAACAAGAAGGGCAAGATAGTTGGCTCAAGAACTATCGGAGGTAACCCTAAAATTGAGTCAGTCTCCTTAGTTAAAGGTCTCAAATATAATCTTCTAAGCGTAGCTCAGCTTTGCAAGAGTGGAAGAAAGGTTATATTTGATGATACTAAGTGTCAAATACTCGAGGGAAAAACAAATGATTTGATTTTAACAGCCCCTCGTGTAGAAAATGTTTACATGTTGAGTTTGGAAAAACAATTTTCAAAAAGTATATGCTTGGTGTCTAAAGAGGACAACTCCTGGCTATGGCATAGGAGACTTGGGCATGTCAGCATGGACCTCCTTGCCAAACTAGCTAGAAAGCAATTAGTTGAGGGATTACCCAAATTAAAGTACAAAAAAGATCAACTTTGTAATGCTTGTCAGCAAGGTAAACAAACCAAAAAGTCTTTTCATAGCAAAAATATTGTCTCAACCAAAAGACCATTGGAATTACTACATTTGGATCTTTTCGGACCTATCCAGCCATTCAGCATTGGAGGTAAGAAATTTTCCTTAGTTATTGTAGATGATTTCTCTAGGTATACTTGGGTCATCTTGCTGAGTAGCAAAGATGAAACATTTGAGATGTTTACTACATTAGTGAAAAAGCTTGAAAATGACAAAGACCTAAGAGTAGCTCACATTAGAAGTGATAATGGTGGAGAATTCAAAAACCAATTGTTTGATGAATTCTGTGAAACTAATGGTATTGACCACAATTTCTCTGCCCCTAGAACTCCTCAACAGAATGGAGTTGTTGAAAGGAAGAATAGGACAATAGTAGAAATTGCTAGGACAATGCTGAGTGAAAATAGGCTTTCAAAGTATTTTTGGGGAGAAGCTGTCAATACAACATGTTACATATTGAATAGGGCCTTGGTAAGACCTATATTAAAGAAAACTCCTTATGAACTTTGGAAAGGACGAAAGCCCAACATTGGCTACTTTCGTACCTTTGGGTGTAAATTTTTCATACTCAGTACAAAAGACAATTTGGCAAAATTTGATGCCAAAGCTGACGATGCAATCTTTTTAGGATACTCAACAAACAGCAAAGCATATAGAATTTATAATTAAAGAACTCAAGTTGTAGAAGAGTCAGTCCATGTAGATTTCGATGAAACTGACCCTGCAGGTAAGACAACTCAACCCATGGAGGATGAGCCGAACTCAGCTCATACTGACCTAATTGGAGGTGCTGGGCCATCAGCACAAGAACTGACCAAAGGTAAAATTGAAACTGAAATTACCTTTGCTGACCAATCTGTCCCTACAGAGATTGTAGAAACACCTGTTCCAAACAACTCAACATTACCCAAGGAGATAAAAATTCCAAAAGGACATTCAGAAGAGTCCATCCTTAATAATGCCAACAACAGAGTAATGACTAGAGACTAGCTTAGGAAATTCCTTTGCAACGTTGCTTTCGTATCAGTTCATGAACCAAAGAACTTTGCTGATGCTGAGCATGATGAGTATTGGATCAAAGCTATGCAAGAAGAGCTTGACCAATTCACGAGAAATGAGGTATGGGATTTAGTACCTAAACCCAGGAATCAGAAATCCATAGGAACTAAGTGGGTTTTTAGAAACAAACTAGATGAGCATGGAAATGTAGTTAGAAACAAAGCCCGACTTGTAGCCCAAGGCTATAGTCAGCAAGAGGGCATAGATTATGGTGAAACTTTTGCACCAGTTGCTAGGTTAGAAGCTATACGTATATTGTGTGCATATGCTAGTTTCATGAACTTTAAATTATATCAAATGGATGTTAAAAGTGCATTTCTTAATGGCTTTATAAACGAGGAGGTATATGTTAATCAACCTCCGGGTTTTGAGGATCTAAAATTTCCAAACCACGTTTATAAACTCAAGAAGGCGTTATATGGCCTGAAGCAAGCTCCAAGAGCTTGGTATGAAAGGTTGACCAACTTCCTGCTGACCAGGAATTATGTCAGAGGAAAAGCTGACACAACCTTGTTTATTAAGAAAAAGGGTAAACATACCTTACTTGCACAAATCTATGTAGATGACATAATATTTGGTGCTACTGACGAATCTTTGTGTCAAGAGTTTAGCAAACAGATGCAGACTGAGTTCGAAATGTCTATGATGGGAGAACTCAGCTTCTTCCTTGGACTTCAGATCAAGCAAGGTAAGAACGACATCTTCATTAGTCAGTCCAAGTACACCAATGAGATGTTAAAGAAATTCGATATGGAAGATTGTAAGCCCATATCAACCCATATGGGTACTGATACTGTCCTATGCAAAGATGAGAAAAGTAAGTCAATAGATAGTAAACTCTATCGAGGTATGATAGGCTCCTTACTTTATCTCACTGCTAGTAGACCTGATATACAGTACTCAGTATGTTACTGTGCAAGATATCAAGCTGACCCAAGGGAATCTCACTTAATTGCTGTAAAAAGAATTTTTAGATATTTGCAGAGCTCAGTTGATGCAGGTTTGTGGTATCCAGCTTCAAATGACTTCACACTCATAGGATACACTGATGCTGACTATGGACGGGATAAGCTAGAACGTAAGAGTACTTCAGGAGGATGTCATTTCCTTGGAAGCTGTCTAGTATCCTGGTTCAGCAAGAAGCAGTCATCAGTTGCTCTGTCTACAACTGAAGCTGAGTACGTTGCTGCTTGAAGCTGTGTAGCTCAAGTCCTATGGATAAAGCAACAGCTTGAGGATTATGGAGTAAGAACTGAGACAATAGAGATCAAATGTGACAACAAGAGTGCCATTGATCTATCCAAGAATCCTATCCAACACAGCAGGATGAAGCATGTCAGCATAAGGCATCACTTCATCAGAGATCACATACTAAAGGGTGAGATCAAGCTGACCTATGTGCCAACAAATGAACAGCTTGCAGATATCTTCACTAAGCCTTTGGCTCGTGAGCAATTTAACATACTAAGGGAAGCTATCGGTATGTCTAATCCTCTTCAATAATTCTAAATATTTGAATGAATGTTGAGTGATTGTCATGCTGACTGATATCAATCTAGTAACTACTGCACATTGAGCTTAATAGTCTATGCTGGGTAGATACAAATGTTGAGTAAATATTCTGTGCTGAGTAGATAAACATATTGAGTAATCACCTTATGCTGAGTAGATGTACATGCTGAGTGGTTAACGTATGTTGAGTTACTAAGAGATAGAAAATCCATCTACATAGAATTAAATACTCAGTATCATAAACGATTCATATTCTGGCAAACTGAGTAAAAGCCTACTTGTACCAATGAACAATGACACGTGTAACAAATCATACCTAGAAAAACGCAAGTAATAATGAATACCCATGCGCCGAACCTGTCATAAATGGCAGAATCTTTGTCGATTAAAGTCCCAAGAAGAAAACGGCTAGTTCATTAATTAGGAATGATTCAAAACCCTATAAGTAGTGGAAGGATCCCCACTCATTACTCTTTACGCTTAAAATCTTCTGAAATCGAATCCTTCTCTCTCCCTAAACCTTAAAACCTTCATCTGTAACAATGGTCTCCGGTAAAAACGAAATCCCTAACCTCACCACTCAGCTTGGCCAAACCTCTGGCAAACCCACTCAAGCTGACCCCGCCGGTTCATCAAAGCCAGTAGAAAGGAACATGATCAAGGTCCATAAGAAGGTCAACAACTTGGAGGATCTTGTGCAAAACCAAGCCTCTGTTACTCATATTGAGGAACAAGCCAAGACTCCGGAGAATCCAAAAACTGCTCAAGATGGAACAAATCCTGCTTCAACTTCACCCACTCAGGATGAGCAGGTCAACATGACTAACCAAACTCCACCTCCAACACATCATGTTGATAAATCAGCTCCTGAAGCCAATCTGCATCAAAGCCCTGTCACCAATCAAGCTGATCAATCTGGCAAACAGCCAACTCCACCACCATCAAGCTCAATTCCAGCCTCTGAGACAAATGCTGCTCAATTCACATACTTGCATGCTACTGAGTCAGGCCGACGAATCATTGCCTCTGCTCAGTCCTTGCTTCAAGAATTGAACCCTCCTCAAGCTGATGCTCCGAGATCCTCTCATGCTGAGTCCTCTCAACTGTCCGGTATCACTCAGCTTCTCAATGAAATTAGAGGACTCAAGGATCTAGTAAGTGTTATGACCACAGTTCAGACTCAGCAACCCAGGCAAGACCAAATAGCAAAGCTGACTGAATTGGTACTCACCATGGTAAACCATCTGAACTCGCTTGAAGGCAAAATCCAACAACCGTCGAAAGTTAATCCAGGGTATGCAACTTCCACTGAACTTCAAGGCTATTTTGCTAAGTTAACTGCAAAACTGTCCAAATCAAGCGCACCTGGCAATACTGAGTATGCCACCTCTGCTGAACTCCAAGAATGCTTTACCAAGTTCAATGCTGAGCTGACTTGTACGCGTGAGTTAGTCTCCTCCTCCTCTCAGTGTACAATTGACCAACTGAGCGAAGCAGTAAGTCTACTCAACGTCAACAAAGCATAGATGGATGTTGATCCAGTCTCCAATGGTCAACTCTTGAGCTTTTCCCAAGCAATTATGAAGGCAATGTGCATCAACAATGCTCAGCGCATGTTTTATGACTCTGCCTTGCTAAAGATGTACCACCAATACTTTGGTTAGCTCACCAGCGCGCTCACCTGGCTTAGCAAATCCCATGAATGCCTACTCGGCATGATTAGCAGCTCTCTCCGGGTTCCTCGCCATGTCCAAGATGACAGTGTTCCTATAATTGATGGCTTGCGTGAAAGTACTAAGAGGCTCCAGCGTTACTCAAATCACCTCTCCACTCATGCTCGCAACGATACCTTCCTTTATAAACCCGATGATGGCAAAACGGGGGAGACAAGCCAAGAAGGAACTCAGCTTGCAGGTAATGCCTCAGGAAGTAAAGATAAAGGCAAAGGAGTAGCTCGAGATGACCATCAAGCTTAGGTCAATATGAAGGAAAAGAAGAAGAAGAACTAGATGTGCTTAGTCAATGTTTAGAAATCATCCATGATTAAGAGGCAATTAAATTTAAACGCTTTGATTTAAATGTACTAATGTGTTTGTTCAATATTGAGTGCAAAAATATATATATATATATAAAGTAAGACAGGACAAAAGTCAGCATAAGCCAAGCTGAGTGGAACGGAACTCAGCATAAAAGAATAGAAGCTGAGTGGAGTAGAACTCAGTTTCAGAAGTCTTCTTCAAGGTTGCCAGAACGAAGCTGACTAAATTAGAAGACTCCTTCAGAATCATATAAACAGAACGGAGCTGACTAAGAAGGAACTCAGCATGGAAGTTGAACATTCGAAGATAACGAGTGAAGCTGAGTGACAGTCAGGACAGCATGAAGGATCCGTTCACTAAAGGACAAAGTCTGCCAATCTTCTGCACCAATAATTGAAGTCTCGAAAATACACAGAAGACTAATTCCAAGAAATATGGGTCAATGGATTATTGGTAAAAGACAACTGGCACAAAAAGACAAGTCTGATGCAAGAAGACAAAACCTGACGCCTGAAGAAAACAGAGGAAGGGAATGGCGGAACAGTCTGAAGCTGACCAGAAGATGTTCCCTAAAAGAGCTGTTTTGGTGTTAACGGCTAAAACAATTCAAATGATCCATCTACATATTTCCATCTATAAAAGGACAATCAAGAGCATTGGATCGTTGCCGAATCACAAAAAGAAAAATCCAAAGAGAGAAATCTTCAAAGCACTCAAATACAAAGATCTTGCACCACATCTTCTATTCTTTGTGTAAATGCTAGAGTGATTCTGTGTAATCTTCTAAAGTGTTCTTTACTGAAAAGAGAACAAGTGTTTTATCAATTGTAATATTGAGAGTGCATGCTGAGTGCTTGGTTGTAAGCATTTAGTGGTAGAAAAATCTAAGTACTGGGTTGTAGTACTTAGTAGGAGCTGAGTAGACGAATAGAGGACGTACTCTTGCATACTCACTGCCTTGTAAAGGGTTTGTGCTCTACCTTGAAAGAGCTCAGTATTGGATTGAAAATCCCAGGAGGAACTGGGGACTGGACGTAGGCAGAGAGGCCGAACCAGGATAAGTCGTGCTGAGTAACTTCTAAACTCTTTCTCTCAATATATATATATATATATGTGCATGTGTTGCTTGTGATATTTACTCAGCTTATAAATTGTTAAAACTGAAACTGAGTAAATCTGAGTGCTGAGTTGGAAGCTGACCTTCCAAGCGTCAATTCCCAACTCTCAAGTCAAGCAGTCTTAGTCAGCTTAGTACTAAAACTGTCTGACTAATCAATCGGCCGTGCTGACCAACACGCTGAGTTAACAAACTCTTAAAATATCATTAAGTCAGCATAATTAAAAGCCAAAAAGTTACATTAGTTCCTATCCCCCCCTTGGAACTAATTACTATGGACCAACACTAATCACATCTTCAGACACACTTTAGGCTTCAGTAATGTCGAAATTGAACTCCGAATTTGCAATGAAAGATTTGGGCCTTTTGAACTATTTTTTGGGCATATCAGTGACTCACTCTCCTAGATCTCTCTTCCTATCCCAGCGAAAATATGCTTCTGAAATAATTGCAAAGGCCGGACTCAGCTCGTGCAACCCGGCCACCACTCCTGTTGACACCAAACAAAAGCTCAGTATCTCCTCTGGTTCTGCTTATCATGACCCCACTGAATACAGAAGATTGGCTGGTGGTCTTCAATATCTCACTCTTACCCGACCCGATATCTCATACGCAGTTCAACAGATATGCTTGTTCATGCACAAGCCAAAAACCACACACATGGCTGCTCTTAAACGCATCCTCAGGTATGTTCAGGGCACTCTTGAGTTTGGCCTCACACTTCTAGCATCCTCTCCCGCTCAATTGATTTCCTACACGGATGCCGATTGGGCAGGCTGTCTTGACACTCGCCGATCAACATCAGGCTACTGTGTATTCCTCGGGGACAATCTCATCTCTTGGTCCGCCAAACGACAACCAACACTGTCCCGATCCAGCGCAGAGGCCGAATATCGCGGCGTTGCCAACGTCGTATCAGAAACATGCTGGATACGCAATTTGCTTTTAGAACTTGGCTGTCCGATTCAGAAATCTTCAATAGCGTACTGTGACAATATCAGCGCCGTGTATCTCACAGGCAACCCGGTTCAGCATCACCGCACTAAGCATGTGGAAATGGACATTCACTTTGTCCGAGAACGAGTTACAAAAGGAGAAGTCTGTGTCCTTCACGTGTCATCTCGCTATCAAATCGCTGACATCTTCACCAAAGGTCTTCCGTCAACACTATTTGAAGATTTTCGCAATAGTCTCAATGTTCGCCCTCCGAACCCTTCGACTACGGGGGTGTATTAGACTATGTGTTTAGTCATTATTTATCTGTAATTATTCTGTTACACATATCTAGCCTAGAATATAGGTTCAGTTGTTGACTACAGTGGTTCACTACAGAGTGAACTGTATATTGTATAAATACTTCAATTATTATCAATAACAAACAAAGAGAATTATACTCCTTCACCCAGAATGCCCCGGATGCAGAGGCTACGAAATCGGAATTGATAGAAAATCTGGAGGATGTTAGAGTCAAAGAATGGGGTTCGGCGTGTTCGATTTGCTTGGATGAAATGTCTAGTTTCCGGAGCCAAACGTCTGCCATGATCTCATAAAAATAAATCAAATAAAGAAATGTTAGTCTATATATAATTATGTTCATCTGAGATGATAAACATGGTTAAAAAAGATGATTAGTTTGTGGTAATTTGTTTATTTGGTTGAAAACAAGAGTATTTATATATGATTAGATTTCAGAATGAAGCATTGATGCAATTGTGCCTGATTAATAAGATTGGACGGGACCCGAATGAAGGAAGCGGGCACAGCGAGTAAACCGCCCCGAATTCCTAAATGGAGCGTCAAGACTCCCACTCAGAACCACGTTCGTTGCCATGAAAGCCCTCGGCGGTTATCCAAAAAACACCTATAAAAGGCCTTAAGAATAAGGGGGGAGGTACGTTCACATTTTTTCCCACAAAGCTATTGCTAAATTATAGACTCATTTTTACAAAAACTGACTTGATCGTCGGAGAGTTTTCCCGGAGATCCTGTCTCCGGTTTTGTTTTGCAGGTAACTCCAGCAAAGAATATCAAAGCGGATCCAGCAAGTTATCATTGGTGCGGTGAGCGTGGACCTTTTTTACCAACACTTGGTTAAAGGTACACGAAGAACATGTCAGAACCATCACGAACGACCGGTGTTACGACCAGATCCACTAGCATGAACTCACGAGGTTCACGGATTGCAAATTCACAGCCTGCAGGTACTCAGCCTGTGGTGCCTAGCTCGTCAGGCCCCTCGGGACAATTGGGTCCCTTATTGGAAGTGCAGGTGCAAAATGAAATGGAGATGTCCAATAGCGATTTCGTGCAGATGGCAGGACAGGTCTTGGCTTCGAATATGAGCCAGGCGGCTGGCGATCGAATGATTAATTTATTAACCGCCCTCGCCGAACGCGATACCACCATAGCGCCTGCCCCTCAGGAACCTGTGGTTATCTCAACACAATCACCGACTATTCCTGTCATACCTGTCCTTCCGCAGCCATCTCAGGTGCCAAATCAAGTGGGCCAGAGTAGTCGCACGAATCCACACAGTCACTCGAGCAACTACTCGCACCCAGATCTCATTACGACGACACATCCAACCTGGCAGCCATCCCAACCGTTGCCAGGAATGCAAGGCACTCTTCCGCTACAACAACTGGACCCTTTTCCTCACAGACGTTCGGAATTGATGACGCCTAACACAACTATGTCTGGGCGTGAGCACACATGGAACTTTGATCCTATAACGGGACGGCGATTGGTCCACCAACAGGCACCCGTCTCAACACCGATGGGCGAGTGGATGCCATCCAGAATTCACCAGCAGCGGATGGAAGAGGTCCGGCGAGTACCCGATATTGACTTAGAAGATCAATTACGGAGCATGATGGAGCGAATGGGGTACTCACCTCGGCCGAGAGCAGAGGTCCAGAGCGATTCACCTTTTGCCCCTTCGTTGCGGGAATTCATTCCAGATCACAGAATCAAGGCACCTGCCATACCAAAATACTATGGGGATCCAAATTCTGACCCTGAGGCTCATGTCAGGAACTACAGAGAGTTAACGGATGTTGCAGGGGCAAGCGAAAGCATAATTTGCAGGTTATTCTCGACAACTTTGGGCGGTGCGGCATCTGATTGGTTTCGATCTTTACCGGCAGAATCTATTCACAATTGGCAACAATATAGTCGGGATTTCTGTGCGAAGTTCGTGGGCTGTAAAGCGGCAGATGTGACAGATAGGCAGCTGAAGGAGATCAAACAGAGAAACTATAATTCCCTAAGGGAATTTGTTGTCGCCTTTAACGATATCCTGGTGCGATTGCAGAACCCAGATATCGTGAGTATTCGCAACATCATGGCGGATGGAACCACAGATTGGAGCATGCGGGAAGAAATCATCCGTAACAAACCACGCACTGTAGCCGAGCTCATGAAGATAGCAAAGGAATTCATGGAAGTGGATGATGTTAACAGGGAACATAGGGCCCAAACTCGGCGAGAAAGAGATGCCGCTAGAACCACTTCGGACAGTCGGCGTCAGACCCAGTCCAAAAGTAATTTTGTTCGAAGAGGCGATCGTCCCTTTCAAGGTGGAGGATATCACACACCACTAAACACGACTCGCCAAGAGGTGTTACTTTGGATCGAAAAGAGTCCCTTGAAGAAGGATGTGCGGTTCCCCGAGGTGAAAGGCCGAACCAGTTTGGGGCGCTATCCCAGTAAGTATTGCAGGTTCCACAGGTTGAATGGCCATGACACAGATGATTGCTACGAACTGAAGAAGGAAATAGAAAAACTGATCGAGAGAGGCAAGCTAAGTCAATTTGTAAGAAAAGAAAAATCTGATGAGAAAACAACGCTCCCGCATGAGGGAGAAACACGGCCAGAAAAGAAGCAGAAGAAAGGGGTGATAAACGTGATAGCAGGCGGAATCTACGAGCTTCCAACAAAAAGAACTCGCCGTGAACGGCGAAAGAGCAACACACATAGGGGGGATGCCCTCAATTACTCATTTGCGAGAATCACGGAGCCACATGCGGATGCCCTGGTGATCACGATGGCCGTTGAAGGATGGGACGTCAAGCAGGTCCTTATCGACACAAGCAGTTCTTGCAACGTCATTACCCGGACAGCATTCAACAAGTTGGGAATCAACGACGAGCGGGTGGAACACACCTTCATGGATGTAACTGGTTTTGGGGGTCAATCCTCCCAAACAAGTGGGCAGGTGGTGTTGGAGGCAGAAATGGGCGATAAGAATCTAAAATGGCGAGGTGATTTAGAATTCGCAATTGTTGATCTCCCACTGGCCTACAACATAATTCTGGGACGGCCATTCCTGTCGGAGACGGAGTCGCTCATCTCAATGAAGCATTTAACGTTACATTTGCCAACACACCAAGGGCGAGTCATAGTTGAAGGTGATCAACTTGTATCTCAACAGGCCTATACATTATCACTTGAACCAAAACCGGAAGAGGAGGATAAAGTCGACGAAAAGCTGCCGGCGGAAGCATTGGGAGAAACGGAACTATTCGCCATCTTGAATGACAAGAACGTGCGAATAGCGGCTGGACTCTCAGAAGAAACAAAGAAAGCCATTACCGAGGTATTGATCCAATGTGAGTCGGCATTTCCCGCCCCAAATGAAGTGCTAAAAGGAATAAGCCCAGACGTAGCAACCCATCGGTTGAATGTAGACAAAGGGGCAACCCCAGTGCGACAAAAGAAGAGGGGACATGCTCCTGAGCGGCAAAAGGCGATTGAAAAAGCAGTGGCGGACTTGCTAAGGTCGGATGCGATTCGAGAAGTCACCTATCCGGAATGGCTAGCCAATGTGGTGCTAGTCAAAAAGCCGAATGGAACGTACAGAATGTGCGTCAACTTCAAAGACTTGAACAAGGCATGTCCGAAAGATATGTATCCACTTCCTAACATTGATATATTGGTAGATGGAACTGCAGGATATGAAGCTTTATCATTCACCGACGTGAAATCCAGTTACCATCAGATACCCATGGAGAAGGCGGATGAAATCAAAACATCATTCATAACTCACCAGGCGACTTATTGTTTCAAGGTGATGCCCTTTGGATTGAAAAACGCGGGAGCAACATACCAGAGGATGATGAACAAGATATTTTCAGACAAATCCGGCGAGAACTTCTCGATCTATGTTGATGACATGATCATCAAAAGCAAGAAAATGCAAGACCACCCGCGGGATATCAAAGAAATCCTAGAAGTGTTGATCAAATATGGCCTCAAATTGAACCCAGAGAAATGCACATTCGGAGCAAGAGCGGGAAAGTTCCTGGGTTTCATTGTTAGCGGCAAAGGGGTTGAGGCGAATCCTGAGAAGGTTAAAGAAGTAATGGAGATGAAGACGCCAAGGAACATAAGGGAAGTACAGAGACTGAACGGGCGGTTGGTGGCATTAGGGCGATTCATATCATGCTCAGGTAGGCGATGTCTACCTTTCTACAATGCCATCAAAAAATCCAAGTCCTTTGAATGGACGCCGGATTGTCAAGAAGCATTTGAGGGGATAAAACGATTACTATGTTATCCGCCCTTAATGAGCAGGCCGGAAGACGGAGAAGATTTGTTTCTTTATGTATCCGTCACCAGCATGGCGATATGCACTGTGATGGTGCGAGAAGAAGAAGGGCAACAATATCCAGTGTACTACGTGAGCAAAGTCCTGAAGGATGCAGAACTCCGGTATTCGAAGTTGGACAAAATGGCCCTCGCAGTGATAACCACGGCGGCTAGATTGAAACCATACTTTCAGGCGCATACTATCATTGTGAGAACTGGCATCCCGATGCGAAAGGTACTGCAGAAACCTGACGCATCCGGCCGGTTGATGGAATGGTCAATTTGCCTGGGCGAATTCGATATCCGCTATGAAGGAAGACCAGCGCTAAAGAGCCAAGTGCTCGCCGACTTCGTGAACGAATTCACCTGGGATGATGATGAATGTCCAAAGGCATAAAAAGAAGAGTGGAGCATGTACACAGATGGGGCCTTATCTGCAGACGAAGCTGGGCTAGGAATCGTCATCAAAGGTCCGGAGGTTATCCGCCTGTACTATGCAGCAAAATTAACTTTCAAAACTACCAATAATGCCGCAGAATACGAGGCTATGATATGTGGATTGAGGTTGCTCAATGAACTCACCCCAGAAAGAGTGGTAATCTACAGCGATTCCAAACTCATGATAAACCAGATCACAAAAAATTATCTGGTGAAACAGGATGAGCTAGTAAAATACCATCAGGTGGTCAGCCGATTGACACAAGAGTTAACGCACAAGGGAGTCGTTTGGGAGATGGTGCATGTTCCACGAGGCCAAAATGCAAAAGCTGACGAATTGGCAAAAGCAGCGGCAAGTAGAGAACCATGGAGTCAAAAAGCATGCAGCTTGGAAATAAAATCGGCACCAGCATTCGAGGTTGATCAGATTATGATCATCGAGGAACTGGAAGACGATGAAGATTGGCGGATGCCAATCCGTCAATATCTGGAGCAGGGAGATTTTCCGGTTGATAAGAGCTTAGCCAAAAAAATAATTGGGCAGTCGGCACGATACTCAATGCGGGATGGAACTTTGTATCAGAAATCGTACACATGTCCATGGTTGAAATGCGTTAGTCGCAATGAAGGAGACTATGTGCTGCGAGAACTACACGAAGGAATTTGTGGCGCGCACGAAGCTTCGGCGGCATTGGCAAGAAAGGTCAAACTGATGGGATACTAATGGCCCAAGGTGGTGGAAGATTCCCAGAAGATGGTTGCGGAATGTCACAACTGTCAAATCCATGCGAATGAAAAGCATGTTCCCGGAGCTGAACAAATCACTATAATGACGGCGTGGCCATTCGCAACATGGGGAATTGATATAGTGGGTCCATTCCCAGAAACAACAAAGAAAAGGAAGTATTTGATAGTCGCAGTGGACCACTTCAGCAAATGGGTAGAAACGGAGGCAGTAACCGCACAAACACCTGAGCGAATGATCGAGTTCTTACGAGAGAACATTATCATGCGATTTGGGATCCCGCAGAAGCTTATAACCGACAATGGCACCCAGTTCAACTGTGCCAAGTTCAAAACATACTGCGAAAGCATGGGAATCAAGAATCATTTTTCTTCTGTAAACCATCCCCAATCAAATGGTATGACGGAGGTTACCAATAGGGCCATGGTTCAAGGCATCAAGAAGCGGCTAGGTGACAAAAAAACAGGTTGGGCGGATGAGATACCCCATATGTTGTGGGCATACAGAACCTCTGTAAAGGCAGCAACAGGCGAAACACCTTTCTCGCTAGTTTATGGAACCGAAGCAGTCCTACCTGTTGAAATCAAGTCGCCCACAGATCGGACAATTTATTATTGCGACACACAAAATCCTATCAACATCAGAGATGCTTTGGATTCTGTGGAGGAACGAAGAGAAAAAGCTTACATGCGAATGACAATGTACCGCAATAGAATTAAGAAATACCATGACAGAAGAGTGCGAAAAGTAATGATCAACGAAAACGACTTGGTCTTGAAAAAAGCAGATAAAATACAGTCTAGAGATGGCAAAGGCAAGCTAGGCGTCAACTGGATCGGGCCATACAAAGTATCCAAGAAGATGGGACCGGCCACTTTCGAAATAGAAGAAATGAGTGGAAAGAAGCTCCCGCGCACCTGGAATCTAGAGAATCTACGCCTATATAGAAAGGCCGAGTAGTTCGAGGAAATGACGAGTACTCTTTTTCCTTTTATGAGTTTTTCCCACTGGGTTTTCTGATAAAAGGTTTTAATGAGGCTTCGATCCCGCACAATTGGTGTACATATGTAATAAACTTTTTCTCGTCATCAATAAAAGTTATTACATTCACTCAGTATGTTACAACAAAATGCGGATTCTTTACAAAAACACATAAATGTGTTCCCTCTTAAAGAAAGGCGGATGCATGATTACGCATCACTCGTAAAAAACCTTAGGGTTAAAATAAAAAACACATAAATGTGTTGCCTGTTAAAGAAAGGCGGATGCTTGATTACGTATCACTCACAAAAAACCTTAGGGTTAAAATCAAAAACACATAAATGTGTTGCCTGTTAAAGAAAGGCGGATGCATGATTACGCATCACTCGCAAAACCTTATGATCAAAACTTATGATTATTTTCGAAAGAAGAATTATAAGTTAAGGCATAAAATTAAGCGAATAAACGAGTACTCAAAATTGCAAAAAGGGTCTGGCCACCCTAGCTATGAAGAAACACAAATATGGAGTCGGCAAAAGGACAAAGGGCACATATAAAGGGAAAAAAAGTGACAATCACACACATATGAAAAGCAACAACCGAAAGAAAATATATATATCAGAGCGGTTTGTTACATGGTTTTTACATACAAAAGTCCAAATATAAGTTAAGCTATGCTACAGCTTCCTCTCCTTCGCCCCTAATGCCCTCCTGGACTGCGGCGACTCCCTCATCTCCTCCGGTAGGAGGATCTACTTCAAGCAAATCCTCAACCCTTGAATCGGTAACCTCTTCGGTGAGAGGTACCTCTTGCACAGGTTGAGAAACGGCTTGGGGTGCCTCTCCTTCCGCGGGCTGAATAGGGATCTCGCAGCTAATCGGAGGATCCTGAAGACTCTTCCAATCTAAGAAGAGTACCTCATCCATATCAGCATCCTCGACTTCCAGCTTATCCCACTCCCCAGTTAAATCCTTTTCAGGGATGGGAACTTTGGGGCGGTTAAGTACTAGACCCTGATGCCCGTGCTCATAAGCCGCATGAATCCGCTCCCCATACCAGTAGATACGGGCGCCATCTTCAGCCAAAATCTCCTCAACCCTCTTCTTTTGGGCCTCCTTGAAAGCAGCTAGGTCGTCGAAGGCTTTTTGCAGTTCATCGGACTTGGCCTGAAGGGATTTAAGGGCCTCCTCCTTCTCGCCCACGGCCTTCGGACAGGTGCCCTCTAGGACCTTCACCTTCCCTTGGACATCATCATAAAGCGACTTCTGAGTCGCCAATTCCGTACCAAGACTTTCCAACTCCTTGGCTCGCTCTGCATCCCTTCGGAGAATGCCCTCAGCGAAATTGATAATCTGCATATAACACGTCTCACAAATAAAAATGGGCGAATAGAAATATGCGGTTACAATGAACACAAGATATTTGAAAGCGAAGGACAAAGCAATAATATACCTCTACAGAACGCTTCTCGATCCCTTCCACGGCAGTAGGGAGCGGTACTTGCTCGCGCACACGGGAGGCAGAGGGAAGTCGCCCGAGGACATTGCATATGGAAGATACAATATCCTTGCAAGAGAAGTTCACGGCCAGGCCGAAAGTCCTAGTCCACCATCCGCTAATATCGGGGATTGGCTGCAAAAGCATAAAGAAAAATATCAAGAGAACGGCAGATAGCTCATGAGGAAAAAGTAGCAATACGAGAGGGAGTAGATCAAGATACCTCGTGAATGGGGGTACTGCTCTTTCCTTTAGACGAGGCGGATACAGGTGCGCCGCCAACGGTAAGGGACACAGAAGTGTTCTTCTTTTTAGAACGAGAAGACTCTGTATTCGCACTTATCTTCCGCTTCCTAGTTAAAGGAAGATCCTCGGAGGCAGAAGCGGGACCTTGTGAAGCGGAAGCCCTAACCGGGGAAGCCGCCCCAATAGAAGGAATCGTCCCTCCAGAAGGATCCGCCCCTACAATGGAAGCGGTTTCCGTCATCCGCTTCTTTCTTCTCGCCAGGGCTTTAGCCTCCCGATCTGCAGCGATTTGAGATAAAGGATCACCCCTGCAAAGGGTTAAAAGAAACCATCAACTCGGAAATAAAAAGTACCTTGCACAAAAACGCGATAAGGAATATAGACAACACGATCCCCCTCGTGGTACGCAATCGCTACTCGGCTCCTTAGCATATGAAAGGCCTGATCGTATGTCCATACAAAAGGAGGAGTGCTCTTCAGGAACTTGATAACGGCGGATTCTTCCTTGCTGGGATACCCGAAGTTCAAACTCTTTACGTTGGGTCGGCTCCAGCAACGAAGGAAGTTCAGGTTTTCCTCATTAAACTTGATAAAAAAGTAAGATCGATCCCACTCGCGGATCTTGTTCAGCTTCTCGTCAAAACCATAGTATCCGCTCTGGCGGATGAAAGTGAAATACCCCGCCGAGCTTTTGAAATGGTGGAGCTTGGAGAAGATTTTGGGCGAAAAGGGAACCTCCAAACAATCCGCCAAGAATTTGTCCAGAGTCAAATCGACCCAGCCGTTAGGATGCAATTGCCCGGGCGCGATTCCGTAACCGCCTAGGACGGAAGCAATCTCATCCGCCCGCGGATAAGTGAAACCGCAGATAATCTGGGCCACGAAAATAGTGAAGTACCCCTTTGGGTAATCGCCCGGTCCCCTATCCTCCCCAGGAATGATAGTCTCGAGACCTCGGAGCCAGGGATAATGCTCCCGCAAATCATCGATTGTCTCTTGACAAACCAGACTTCCCGACCTGTCCTTCTTTGGTAACAAACGAGGGGTTGGGACAGGTGGCGGAATCAACTTTTTGGGGTCAAAACCTAAACCCTCGTCGGTTGTATTCGCCAGATGAAGGAAGTCGGCGGGATGAGAATTACACCCAGGAGAGCTGGTTGAAGCTTCCTCAACCATCTCTTCGACCTCGTTAGAGACCTCGCGGACATAATCGTCGTCAAATGGCGCGAAGTCGAGGTCTGACATGATCGATAAAAGGAAAACAGAAGCAAAAGGCCGAACAACGAACAAATGTGAAAAGAAAAACTTATATGAAAAAGACAACACAGTGAAGTGACGGGATTAAGAGGTCAACGCCGGAAAAGAAGTAACGGAATTAAAAGGTCGACGCCGGAGAAAACGAAAGAGGGGAAATGCACAAATTCAAAACTTTGAAATAATCGGACAAAGACGAAGCGTCCCCTATAAAAAGACCCTAAAAGGGCTCTTGCTAGACCAAGGGGGAGGCATGTGATAACCCGCGAAGCCCAAAACGGGTTATATTCATTTCGCAAGCCCAGCCCATATTAAAGCCCCATGGTCTAAGATTGGATGGGACCCGAATGAAGGAAGCGGGCACAGCGAGTAAACCGCCCCGAATTCCTAAACGGAGCGTCAAGACTCCCACTCAGAACCACGTTCGTTGCCATGAAAGCCACGAAAGGGACATGGCCTAAAAAGGGGTAACCGCCCTCGGCGGTTATCCAAAAAACACCTATAAAAGGCCTTAAGAATAAGGGGGGAGATACGTTCACATTTTTTCCCACAAAGCTATTGCTAAATTATAGACTCATTTTTACAAAAACTGACTTGATCGTCGGAGAGTTTTCCCGGAGATCCTGTCTCCGGTTTTGTTTTGCAGGTAACTCCGGCAAAGAATATCAAAGCGGATCCAGCAAGTTATCATATTGGTAAAACCGAAAAAATTACTAACTAAAAATGGATCGGCAACACCTATACATATCAGTGATTTTTTTTTTTGTAGATGATATCATTGATTGAGCAAAACAATAACCGGTTACCTAGGAGGTTAACACCAACATATCATATTCCATCAGTCTTTCGTCGGTGATGTCAATCACTGACACATTTTTTTGTTATCACTAGGGGAACTTTTCATCGGTGATAACGTTTTTCTTCTAGTATAGACATAAAATAATATAGAGATAAGAGTCAAATTTAATCATAATGTTTCAAGCGAAGTACATATTTAGTTTAATCCTAATATTTCCAAGCAATATCAATTTCTGCCCTGAGCTATAATTTTTTTTTGAAAAGACTGGCTTGAATGTTATTTAACTGGCATATCAAACTTTTCAAACAAATTTGTCGATAAATTAAAGCAGTTTCATGCATTTTTATAACTATATTAATAATATAGTTAATATTTTAGGAAGGTTGACAAAAAAAAATATTGTGATTAACATATATACATAGCAGATTTAGTTCTTAGCATTTGAACAAAAACTTTGTAATTTTATTAGTAATAATCTAAATACCTTAGACATAATTGATATTTGGAAAGTCAGAAAAAACACTTAAATATCAATCAAACTCGTTTTCCTAATTTTCGATAAGTAGGGTTTAAATTGACCTTGCTTGAAAATGTTTGGGTTAAATTTGCACCATTTATATGTTAAGACTAGATCTGCGGTTCCTTTAAAACATTAGGTTAATTTTGATCTTTACAAAACCACTCCTACCATGGATTATCTCGGCCCCTCCGGTCGTTGAAACTATCTCTATTATGGATTATTTCGACCCCCTGTTTTCGACAAATTAAGATTCAAGATAGTTAATTAACTCATTAAATTTCTATTTATTTACAAAATCCAATTTGATTAATATATGTAAGGCGATAAATTTCTCTAAAATTTATTCAAAACGACTTAATTTTACTTTTATAGTTCAAATAAAGCTTAATTTTAAAAAGTTTTACAAATACTTAAAAATTGGTCTTTGACCAATAAAATTATAACATATGTTTACATGCAAAAAATAAATAAATTCACTACAAGAATTCAAGCTTGTTGCGACAATTTAATTTGTCAAAATAAGTTATATTTTTGTCATAAGAAACTTGTTGTTATAAAGTATTTTGTCACCATTCTAGTCACAATAAGCTCGTCTTAATAAGTTTTTAGTGACAAAATTGTATTATCTCATAATTAATTTTTAATTATTATTACAACTATAATTTGTCATTAATCTAGCTATTATCAGAGCCATAAGGTAGAGGTATGATTGATTAAATTAAGGAGTACAGAGGAAAGATCATTCAATCATGGAATTACCTTCAACTTCTAATTCTAATCCCATCCAACTTTCTTCTTCTCTTTCTATCCCATCATCCTTTCGACAAACCAAAACCTCAAAAATTGAAAATCTTGTGGAATACTCTTATGTTCCAGAAGATGCTCAAATCCACTCAACCAACTTACCCTTGATCAATCCCTACAACATTTATAGGCGTGATTCTTCTATCACACGCAGTATCCGGTCTTTGATCTCCACCAGACGACCGTATGCTAAAGAATATGTCCAAACTTCCAAAATGGACCAATGTTCTCTGAAGGCTACCAGTGCAGAACAATATGTAACCTTAGAGATTCCTACTTCTTTCATATCCAAATGGAGGCAAGAAGGATACTCCCATTTCCACCTTGGGGCAGTACGTATTATTTTGACTCTTCATGGTAGGAAGGGTCTTCCAGTCACAGCACGAGTAAGCCTGTTGGATACTAGATTTCTTAAGTTTGAACATGCTGTCATCGGCACAGTTTTAAAAACACTCAATGCCGGTAGTATTGTTCTAACATTTTTTCCAAACTTCAACCTTTCATTACACGACCCAAACCTTCCTTCCACCTTTAAGATTCAAGTACAGCTAATTGGTGCTGAACAAATCTCAACAGCTGTTGCAGCAACAATTCACCACCAACTCATTTATCGGCTCCAGAATCATGCACTTGACATGCCAACCCAGAGTACTTCATCTGAAGCCTTGTTTTTAATTGCGGAGGAAGATGATAATCCAACAATTGTACAAATCCCTCGCCAGATCTCCAGGGAAGAGCTTACTCAGTTGATGCCTCTTGAATGGCTCACTGCATATGAGAAATTGCACCAGATTTCTCAGCCCGTCCAAACCACCTCTTCATCCTTTCAAAACAGGGAAGATGGACTGGTAAAAACAGTTTTTCAGCCCCCAAGGCACTCCTTTCACCAAGCCATGATGATCTCTCCGGCCTCTTTTCCGAGAGAAAAGAAAATTCCCATCCATAGTTTTGGGCCTGATGGTCGACACACCTATGTTTCACACATAGATGGTCATTTCATCTGGGATGTTCCCGGTAGTGGGATGTGTGATCCATCGTGCACATGTGTAGGAGATCTTGATTCTGATGATGATTCTTGCGATAATTACTCGCACAAGAAAACAACAAAGCCATCCAAAAAAGGAGCATGTCGCTCGTCCTCAACCAGAGCTCCGACAAAGCCTGATGATGATGATGCGCCCTGGATCGGTATCCATCCTAGAAAAGATATCACTCCAGACCCTCAATTTAAGGTCACCCCAGCTTATCTAAAGCCTCTTGCAATCTACAAAAGGGAGCTTGAATTTCTTGCAAAATTAAAAAGACGGTGTCATCCTTCTCCACCTGTTAATTCTCCAGAACTACCACCTCTTGTACAACCATGCATGATGAACACCAGTTTTACCCCAGAAGATTTCCCACCTTTGACAAAACAAACCAACACCCAGTCTAAAACAGTATCCTTTCCTTACATACCTTCCCATACTGTTACCCACACTGGCCATCTTGAAGAACCTAAACCCTTTGAGTCTGTGCTAAACTGGCAGACTGACAATGCCATAGCCCAGAATAATTATCTTCAAAAGATTGATCACAAGCTTGAGCATATGGTTTCCTCCCAGAAACACATGTCCCAAAAGGTTGATTCTTTGACAGAGTTTGCACTCAAAACGCAGAAAGATCTGACACAGCAGATCCAAAAGGTTGACAACAATCTTCGAACTTTGATCTCTCAGCGAAGATTTGGTCAAGAATTCAACCAGAAAGAAGCTGAGATTAGGAGGTTAAAAGATCAGTTAGCTCAAGTAGAAGCAGACTTGGCAAATGTTCAATCTCAACCTTCAACTTCTCCTCCAGAATTTGTGGATCCCTTTTCCAGATCCCCTCATCATTTTTCACCTTTTCCACCTCCAGCACAAACATATACTCCTTTTCAGATGATCCATGAACAACTTCAAGCTCCACCCACAAAAGTTTTATCTTCTTCCGGCTCATTTGAAGAAGATTCTCCGAAGCCAAAACATCACAGGCCCTCAAAAGACAAACAACCTATGTTTTCCAATATGGCTTCCATGATCACTGTCCCGGAGTATTCTACAGACTCCTCAGAAGGAACATCTGAAGATCTTCCTTCAGAACTTGATGCTGATATTACTGATATTACTCAGATACTCATGGCTGATGAACAACATTCTTCTGCACCAACCCCTGGTGTGACAGAACCCACAGTTGAAGAACCAGTTGATGAAGATTTTATGTTCTATGAAGAACCTAAAACTACCAAGCCAACATCTGGTCCTTGGTTCACATTTGATCATCTCCCTCCTCATCGATGGAGAGACCATCTCCATGAAATGGCAGCATGGATAGATTTGCAAATGACTAAACAAGATGTCACCATGAAGGAGGTGCTAACTGAATTTGTCTCCCGGTTTACAGGCACGCTTCGAGAATGGTACCAAAGTCTTGGACCATACAAGATGGCCGCCTTTCTCAATCTTCCAACTGCTAGTCATGCTCTAGGTGAAATCCATCAACAGTTCATCGGCGATCCTAAAAAATATCACAACCAGATGAAACAAGAATTCTTTGATATGAAATGCTGCTCTTTGAAGAAAAAAGATCTAGACTTTCATTATCAAAGAATGGTGAAGAGGTACTACATGCTAAATGGGTATAATGATCCGAATCTTCGGTACACTTACATTGCCTCTCTACCAACCGAACTCCAACCAGAGTTACAACGTCTCATCACAGCTACAGGCAGAAATTTCGCCGACATCAGCATTGGGGAAATTCACCAATTCACTCTTCTTGCTCTAGAGAAATTGTGTGAGCAACAACGCCTCTTCAGCAATATCATGTCCCAAAGAAATCTTGCTCAGAAATTTTGCAACAAATCTTACCTACATATCAAGTGCAAGGATAGCAAATGTGACTGTCGTCCCTCAAAGAAGAAACACTACAGGAAGCTCTCTAGATTCTCTAAATTCCCTAATTCATATCAAGGGTCCAGACGGCAAAAACGATTCAAGTTTTTCAAGAAAAAGACCAACAGGAATAAGCGGACTGATCGGTGTTACATTTGTGGTCAAAAGGGGCATTACGCTCGTAAATGTCCAAATCAGCCACAAAAGGCTCAAAAATTAGTCCGACAACTTTCCTACAGTCTTGAAGATGCAGATGTTGAATCCTTGTACTCAGAGCAAGATGAAGCAACACCAGAAACCATCTTCGCCCTTGAAGATTATACAGATTCTTCTTCTTCAGAAGATTCTGATGATGATTTTCCAGTTTCTGATGATTTGCTTCCCATCTATTCCCTACAATCATGCTCATCAGAGAGTCTTACTCCCACTTATCCCCTGGTAAATATTCATCTATTACCGTCCAAATATGACAGACCCATTTCTGTTATTGGTCTTATGGATACTGGGGCTCAAAAGACGATGGTTAATCCATCAATTTTGCCTAATACCTCATGGGAAACCCACTATGAGTATTTCAAGGCTGCAGATGGCAAGGTATTTTCCACTACACTCAGATCCAAAAAACCCATTGGGATTCAGTTTTTCCCTAACTGTATCATTTGGGTCAAAGTCCTTGGATCGGCACTTCCAGACAAAGACATCTTAGTTGGTTTTGATGTCTACCAGAAAGCTAAAGGGTTACAAATTCTTCCTGAAGGGATTCGTTTCAAACGACAATTAAAATTGTACACGTGCGTCCCTAAGATGTACTCCCTAGCTGAAGTCTCACCAGATTTTCAACAAATTACAAAACTTCTCTTGAAGTCATGTGCTGATTCCCACTCGCAATTCTCGCATCCCTCACCACTTTGGAAAAATAAAGATTTCTTCATCAAATTGCCTTTCAAGCTTAATGAAGATGTCAATCCTACAAAGGCAACGCATCCGGGCATGACACCTGCTGACCTTCTCCTGGCAAAAGAAGAATGTGCTCAATTGTTGCAACAAGGCTTGATAGAGCCAACCACATCTCCTTGGGCTTGTCAAGCATTTTATGTCGAGAAGCGGTCAGAAATAGTTCGTGCAAAGAAAAGGCTTGTGATTGACTACAAGCCCCTCAATGGATTTCTAAGAGATGACAAATTCCCCCTTCCAAGGATTAATTCCTTATTTGTCCATCTCAATGAAGCCCATATCTTTTCAAAATTTGATCTCAAAGCAGGTTTTTGGCAGCTTGGGATTCATCCAGAAGATCGTTACAAGACAGCATTTTGCATTCCTACAGCACAATATCAATGGAGAGTTATGCCTTTTGGGCTGAAAACAGCCCCATCTCTGTTCCAAAAGGCCATGATTAAGATTTTTGAGCCCATCCTTCATAGTGCTCTTATCTACATTGATGATATCTTACTCTTCTCAAAAGACGTTCAGGCCCATAATAGTCTTTTGGCCCAATTCCAGCACGTTGTAGACCAGCATGGCATAATGCTTTCTGAAAAGAAGAGCATTATTGGACAGGACTCAGTGGAGTTTTTAGGCATGAGATTCCATGATGGCCAATATCAGCCTGGACCCCACATTTCTCAAGAATTATTGAAATTCCCTGATGAGAATCTTTCTGTAAAGCAAATTCAGCAATTCTTGGGAATCATCAATTACATCCGGGAATTCATCCCTCATGTCTTTGAGCACACTAGCCAATTATCAAAAATGCTGAAAAAGAATGCACCATCGTGGAGTCATGTCCAAACTAAAGCTGTTCAGCAACTTAAAGTTGTGGCTCAAAATCCTCCAGCATTAAAGATACCTGGCACTGGAAAGCGTGTTTTACAAACAGATGCTAGTGATGAACATTGGGGTGCATTGCTTATTGAAGAAGTTGATGGAACTTCTCATTACTGTGGACATGCTAGTGGACAATTCAAAGCTGCAGAGCAACATTATCACACCACGATCAAAGAGATTCTTGCGGTAAAAAATGGTATAAAGAAATTTGAATTCCATCTCATCGGCCATCATTTCACTGTCAGAATGGATAATTCATCTTTTCCGAAAATCCTTGAATTCAAAAATAAGTCTCTCCCTAGCCAACAATTATTGAGACTTAAGGACTGGTTTGCAAAATATGACTTCCATGTGGAGCATATAAAAGGACATCAGAACCTCATCCCAGACTTGCTTTCCAGACCACAACCTTCACTTATTACCTCTATAGCCTCCCTACCTTTCATCTTCATGGCATCCTCTACTCCTAAGAATCCTGTAGCCCTTCGCCCCTTTCCTCCTAGAACTAATTTCAAAAATATTTTTGAAATTCAGTGCTATGCCAAAACCCACCTGTTTGTTCACTTCAAAGACTTCCTCACTGCAAGGAACCTCCCTAAACCTGATGAATTTTACCAAGATTGCCCTTTCCTTATCCTTTTCCGTCTGAAACCCACACAAGATCTCCTCTCTTCCGAATTATGGTGCATTTGGTGCTTAACGGTTCTCTATTCCATTGCCATTGAAATACCAGTCTTGGAAATGTTTCATCACCTCCATGAAGAACAGCAATGTGATTCTCTGTTATGGACTTTAATGGACTGGTATGCCCCCCTTTCGTGGTGGCGAAAGGAACTCCAGAAAATAATTGAAAGACTCAAGCTCTGGGATAGTGCAACGTCCCATTTATCAACCAGTGCAGTCTTTATCATCCACAGGCCATACTTCCAAGACATGCAAGGGAAATTTTGGACTCAAAATGAAGCTTATGAGTGGAATACTTTCTTAACTCCAATACAGGAAACCAAAGGAAATGAAAAAATGGCACTCAAAAATTATCTTTGTTGCCTTAATGGTTATGATCTCAATACTAACCAAATTCTTAGTACAACACTGTACCCTGCCAAGCCAGTCAACATTCACTTAGTGTCAAATCGGACTCCATTTATGGCTTCACAACAACAACCAGAACCAGGACAAGCATCTTCTTCCAGATCAAGACCACCTCAAGTGCCACCTCAAGCAACTCAAGTGCCACCTCAAGTGCCACCTCAAGCAACTCAAGTGCCACCTCAAATGCCACCCCAAGCAACTCAAGTGCCAACTCAAGAACCTCAAGTTCCACCTCATTACTTCCAAGATTCCCAAGACCCTTATCCAGACCCACGGGTAAGGAAAGGACCATGGTACGAATCTCTGTATGGCGACATTGATTCGGATGATGAAGACTGGAAGAACTTCAATCTCTCTCCTAGTCATTACATATGAAAATATCCAGAAGACATAAGTGCCACTTGTCCAGAAAGTTGTGGTTTAAGTATCAAGTTTGTATTTTTCTTGTAATAATAATCTAGTGTGATGTGATGTGTAATAAGAAAGATAAGATTCTTATCTTTCTTAAAGATAATGGTGTGGTGTGTAAGAAAGGTAAGATTCTTATCTTATCTTTCAAAAAGATAATGGTGTGATGAGTGGTGTGTAAGATAAGATAAGATGTTATTCTTATCTTTTTATTTTGTCTTGTTCCTAAGGTTTTTCCTATATAAGGAAGCCTTAGCTCATTTGTAAGATCATCCTTTGCTTCCATTGTAAAATACTCTTTGTGTAATAAAAGTTATGGCTTTCTAAATCCTTCTCTCTTTCCAAAGTACTTTCTTAATTTAGTATAATCATATCATATCTTAGACAATGATCCTAGTTTCTGGTCTCCTTGCAATAAAAGAACCATGTCGTGGCCATTAAAAGTGTAAGAGGCCTTCGTTTCGGTGTGAATTGCAGGAGCTCCCAGCCGCTGACTTATTGTTACAAAATATTTTGATAAATATTACGCTCATAATTTAGTTTTGTTTTGTCATTTTTTTACTAATTGTAATTTTGTCATAATAAGTACATTAATTGCGAAAGCATTTATTTTATCGTATGAATGTTTCGTTACATCTTTGTATATTTATGACAAAAACGACGTGGCAATTTGTTTTCATCATAATACGTATTAAGTTCTACTTTCTTGTGATAAATATTTCGACAAAATATTTTTTTCTCACGATTTCTTTTGGTTTTTTTTACCTTTTCTTACTAATTATTATTTTATCACAATAAATACATTAGTTGTGATAAAAAATTATTTTTACGTATGAGTTTTTGTCAGAACCTTATGTATTTATGACAAAAATGTATGACAATTTTTTTTGTCATAATATTCATTGACTGGTGCTTTATTGTGATAAATATTTGGACGAAACATTATTTTGTCATAATTTTCTTTGGAATTTTCACATTTTTTTACTAATTATTTTTTTGTCACAATAAGTACATTAATTGTGACAAAAATTATTTTGTCAGACGAATTTTCGTCACAATATTAGATATTTGTTGTAGTGATTGATAAAATTTACCTCAGTGAACTTATCCTGTAATCGCCACTCTCTTTTACAATATTTTAATTCTTTTAAAATAATTCATTGTAAAAAATGGTATGAAATGCTTTCTTTTAAAACAATAAAATTTCTCTGTTACTTTAATTTTTTTTTTGGAAACAAGATGATATTCATTCCTTAAATCGAATCAACAACAATAGTCTCCTGCAGCCAAACCGAAGCAGAAAAATATACGAACTCGCTAGCATTGGACAGGGCATGTCGTGCAACAACATGAGCGCCCCTGTTCGCTAGGCGTGGAGAGAAAGACACGTTATAATCGTGTCGACTACTTAACAAAACCTTACAATCCTGAATAATTGACCCATAAACAGACAAGTCTGGATCAACCGAATTGGCACTATTAACCACAATCAAAGAGTCACTTTCAAACAAAACATTAATACAATTAAGATAAACACACCAATGCAATGCCTCACGTAGAGCTAATGCTTCAGCTTCCCTAATATCGTCAACAATTGGGAATATGCGACTACGGCAAGCTATCAAGGATCCATCAGAAGATCTAAGTAAAGCTCCCACCCCACTTCGAGACTCAGCTTTAAAGGTAGCCGCATCACAATTGCATTTGACAAAGCCAAAAGGGGGGCGAGACCAACTAATATGTCGTACCTGTGGCATTGTCGCCCGCGCCGTGTGCTCAAGACGATAGGCAGCAGTGTTAGCATTGGCGTTGGCATCGATGGTGATGGAAGTGGGCGACCTTCGTTGCACAGCAAGGCTGACGGGGACCGGTTGGCCCGCCTGAGGTGCTGGTCTTGAGCGATTCTGTGCGATGCTGGCTTCGGATTGGACCACTGAGGGCGTGGAAAGATGACGGACATCAACAGGGAGTTTCTTCAACTGGGACTGGCGCCAGGCAGCAAGGTAGTTACCCGTAAGAGAGATTGCCGTTTCTGGTAATTGGATTTTGCTCTCCCAGACTATCTGATTCCTTTGATTCCAAATGGCCCAAAGCGTCATTGCCATCTTGGTTATGGTTTCCTGATCATTGGACAAGAGTACCTGCAAAATAGAACACGTTAGATAATCAGGTTGGAATACATCCGTATTGATCCCGGATAGGTTCCAACATTCTTGGGCGTATACACAATCCACAAAAAGGTGATGGTCATGCTCAGTATCAGAGTGACAGAAGGGACACTACGTTGGGATTGACAACCCCCTCCCTGCCAATCTATGTCTAGTGACCACACAACCCGAGGCCAACTTCCAAACAAAGATTCTAACTTTTGGAGGAACATGCATCTTCCAAATTCTACTCCACCCATCATCCTGATTCTCACTGCCATATCCATCACAAAGCGCTCTATACCCTGATTTACTTGTGTACATGCCATTTTTGGCAAAATTCCACATTGGTCCATCTTCTACTTCTCTGGTTGGTAACACCATCCTACACACAGTTCTGGCATCTGCCTCGGTCAACAACTCTTCCACCTTCCCTCTATCCTATAGATTTTCCTACCATGAATAAACAGGTCAGCCATTTTTGTATCATCCTGCTGCATAACAGCGTCACCCTGGATCCTAAAAGGTGCCACAGTGTTCACCCATGGGTCTTTCCACACAAATATTGACTTACCATCCCCAATTCTCCATCTAACTCCCAGTCTCAATACCTCAATGGCTCTCCAAACACTCCCCAAACAAAACTAGGATTATTGCCCAATTTGGAGGAAAGAAAAGAGTCTCTAGGGAAATATTTAGCTTTGAACATTCTACCCACTAAAGAATTTGGAGTAACCAACAACTTCCAGGCCTGTTTGCCTAATAAGGCAAGATTGAATTTTTGGAGGCTCCTAAAACCCAAACCTCCCTCTTTCTTATCCCTGCTAAGCCTTTCCCAACTTTGCCAGTGAATCGATCTCCTGCCCCCAGGTTTCATACCCCACCAAAATGAATTCATTATCTTCTCCAGATCCAGGTAAAGGGATTTAGGTAGTTTAAAAACACTCATACAAAAAGTTGGCAGAGCCTGAGCAACCGCCTTAATTAGCACTTCCTTACCCGCAGTAGAAATGAATCTAAAAGACCAGACACTCAACCTCTTCCTGAGTCTATCTTTGAGGAAACTAAAAATTGCCACTTTGGACTTCCCAATTAGTGAAGGGAGACCCAAATAGCGACCAGTATCCAGAGGATGAAAGACTTGAAGAGAGTTACATACCTCATTTCGCAGTTCCAGGCCAACATTCGGACTAAAGAAAATTCCAGATTTTTGCAGGTTGATAGCCTGACCAGAAGCTGCCTCATACTCAGATAGAATCATCCCAATTTTGTTACACTCATCCATAGAAGCCCTGAAGAACAGGAAGCTGTCATCTGCAAAAAAACAAGTGTGTAATAGTTGGCGCACCCCTAGCAATGAGGCACCCATGGAGGGAACCCTCATTCGTCGCCCTTGTAATCAGGTTAGATAAGACTTCAGCACACAGTATAAAAAGGTACGGCGATAGAGGATCACCTTGTCTCAGGCCCCTGCCAGGGTTAATCGGGCCCACAAATGTACCATTAATCGACACAGAGTACTCCACAGTAGTAATGCATAACATGATCCAATCAATCCACAGCCCAGGAAAGCCTAATTTTTGCATAACAAGTCTCAGGAAGGTCCAATCAACCCTATCATAGGCCTTGTTAATGTCCAATTTTAAAGCCACCTCACCAATTCTACCCCTATTCTTTCTCTTCATAAAGAGTAAAGACTCAAAGGCCACCATAATGCTGTCAGAGATAGACCTGCCAGGGACAAAAGCTGATTGAGACTCAGATACCATGAAAGGTAACACAATCTTGAGCCTATTGGCTAGGACCTTGGCAATCAATTTATAAAGCACATTGCACAGGGAAATATGGAGAAAATCCTTCATACATTCAGGCCTATCAATTTTGGGGATAAGAACAATTATTGTGTCATTTAGGTGTGGGGGGAATTCCTTGCGGGCCAAATAACCCTTACATGCATTAACAATCTCAAGACCAATGAGATCCCAAAAATGTTGAAAGAAACCCGGATTTAACCCATCAGGGCCATGGGATTTATCAGGGTGCATTTGAAACATGGCAGTCTTGAATTCTTCAAAAGTAAAAGGGGAGGACAGATCATCTTGCATTTCAGGCGTGACAAGAGGGACAAGGGTATCCACTGTTGGTCCCTAGTAATTAGTTCCAAGGGGGGGTTAGGAACTAATATAACTTTTTTTGCGTTTTGATTATGCTGACCTGAAGTTATTTTAGGAGTTAGTCAGCTCAGCTTTTGGTCAGCACGGCTGATTGTATAATAAGGCAGTTTTAGTACGATGCTGACTAAGACTGCTTTACTTGTGAGTTGGGAATTGACACTGTTGTGGTCAGCTTCCAGCTCAGCACTCAGATTTACTCAGTTTCAGTTTTAACAATTTATAAGCTGAGTAAATATAACTAACAATACATGCACATACATATATATATATTGAGAGAGAGTTCAGAAGTTACTCAGCACGACTTATCCTGGTTCGGCCTCTCTGCCTACGTCCAGTCCCCAGTTCCTCCTGGGATTTTCAATCCAATACTGAGCTCTTTCAAGGTAGAGCACAAAACCCTTTACAAGGCAGTGAGTATGCAAGAGTACGTCCTCTATTCGTCTACTCAACTCCTACTAAGCACTACAACCCAGTACTTAGATTTTTCTACCACTGAATGCGTACAACCAAGCACTCAGTACATACCTCTCAATATTACTATTGATTACACACTTGTTCTTTTTCAGGTAAAGAACACTTTAGATGATTATAGACAATCAATCTAGCATTTACACAAAGAATAGAAAAGTTGGTGTAAGATCTTTCTTGTTTTTGAGTGCTTTGAATATCTTTCTCTCTTGGATTTTTCTTTTTGTTGCTTCTGTAGTTATATATTATCCAAGAACCACCATTGTCCTTTTATAGATGAATTTCTGGTGATTGAAATCATTTGAGGTGATTTAGCCGTTAAGTCCAAAACGACTCTTTTAGCAGACATCTTCTGGTCAGCTTCAGTCTGTTCCGCCATTTCCTTTCTCTGTTTGCTTCAGGCGTCAGATCTTTGTCTTCTTGCATCAGACTTGTCTTTTGTGTCAGTTGTCTTTTACCAATAATCCATAGACCCATGATTCTTGGAATTAGACTTCTATATTTTTGAGGTTTCAATTATTGGTGCAGAGGATCGGCAGATTTTGTCTTCTTCAACGAATCCTTCATTCTTATTCTGACTGTAACTCAGCTTCGTTCATTTCTGTCGAATGTACAAGTTTCATGCTGAGGTATTTCTTAGTCAGCTCCGTTCTGTATGTTTTCTCAAGAAGGAGTCTTCTGCTTTGGTCAGCTTTGTTCGGGTGATTTAGAAGGAAGCTTATGATGCATGTTCTACTCTACTCAGCTTCTTTGTTCTCCCATGCTGAGTTCCATTTCACTCAGCTTTGGTTTTATGCTGACTTTTAACCTGTCTTACTTTATATATATATATATATATTTGCACTCAATATTGAACAAACTCATTAGTACAATTAAATCAAAGCATTTAAATTTAATTGCCTCTTAATCATGGATGATTTTGTCAAATCAAAATCTTGTGGAAAGGTGTTTCAACATCCACAGCATCATAGCACGGGCTAGTAGGGCCAGCAAACAGATCAGAGAAATAAGCTTTGGCAATAATCCCCATATCATGTACTCCTTCTACTATCAAACCGTTCACATCCTTAAGGTGGCGAATGGTGTTCCTCTACTTTCTAGCTTTGACACATGCATGGAAAAACTTAGTATTTTGATCCCCCTCCTGTAGCCAGAAATTCTTAGCCCTTTGTTGCCAATGTATAGCTTCAGAATCAAGTAGGGAATTCAACTCACTCTTGGCCTGAAGGAAACTGACCACATCAGCCAGAACACTGCTATCCACAAGCCTATCCAACTTCTTCTTACATCCCTCAATTTGCTTTCTAAACCTCAACCGGTACTTCTTTCCCCATTGTTCCATGTCGCTGGCACAGGCAGCCAGCTTTGCATCAAGGTTATGACAGCTACTACTTAGCCAACAGGTTCTCACCAACACCTTGAACTCAGGATCTAAAAGCCACTCTTGTTCAAAGCGAAAGTGATTACGCCTCACATTACTAACAGGATTATCGAACACTAAAAAGATGGGTGCATGATCAGAATAAGCTGAGATTAGAGTACGGAGCCGATATGTTGGGAACCTATCCGCCCAGGCACTGGTGACCATAGCCCTATCCAACCTCTCCCTGACCCACATTCTAGAACCCCGACTCCTCTCCCACGTAAATTGACTGCCCTGTGTAGGGAGATCAATCAAAAGATTCTCTTTCACCGCCTCCTAGAACCGGCGCATCAACCCTTGAAGGTAGCTTGGGCCCCCAACCTTCTCTGAATCAGAAAGAATGCAGTTAAAATCCCCAATAACCAGTAAAGGGAGAATCGAGCATGAGCACAGTTGAGTCAGGAGACTCCAGGACCACATATGATTGGCTCGGTTAGAATGTCCATAGAAGCCTACCAACCTCCAATCCCCCTTCTCAGCATCATGCATCTGAACTTCAATATGGTGATCAGAGAAAGAAACCACCGAAGCCATATCAGACTTCCTCCAAAGTAGGGCAATACCCCCACTCCTACCTCTACAATCGACTGCAAAAGAACCTTCAAAGCCAAACTTCCTCTTTAGCCCATCAATACAGGAATTAGTAACCAAAGTTTCAATCAGGAAAACCAAATTTGGCTTACTTGTCTTAACAAGCTCACCGAGAGACCGAACTGCCCGGGCGTTCCCCAACCCCCGTCAGTTCCAGCTTAGGCAATTCATAATCCTCGGTGGGCTTGCTCCGCAGACCTCGCCGCTTTTGTGTCATTAGAAGAAGAAGAATCTACTTGGCTCGTAGAAACTATCCCCTTCGGAGTATTAAGAACCTGATCAGACCCATTCCCCTGCAGCTTATTCACAATCGCCTGGACTGATATCGAATCCGGGCCTGCTCGTCTACGCTTGCGATCATCTGCCAACTCAAGTCCCTCATCATCACTATCCACAACCATATTCACTATCTCCCCTCCTGCACTGGCTGTATAATTGGGTTCCCTGTTCCTGCTACCATTTTACCCTTCAACTTTGCCCCCTCCTGTCCCCCAGGGATATTCTCCTTCCTGGCTTCCTTACCCCCACTCGACTGCCCTGCTTTCAAGGTTTTAACAGTGTTTTCCAAAGTAGGTCCACCCCCAGAATTAAAGGGCATAGCCTGACTACCCGGTTCTCTCAGCCACTTCACACTCAACACGTCCCCGTCCCTACGTACAGGAGCCTACAACCAGTCCCCCCACTCCCTAGTTATCTCCTCAGGTTTCAAAGTGAAGATCTTATCACAAAATCTATCAGTGTGCCCCAACAGCCCGCATATATAGCAAAACGATTAATCTTTCATATTTGAACGAAATATAAGCCCACTCCTCCTTCCCTTTACGGATTTTCTTCATCCTCTTTAATGGCTTCCTCATATCAATAGAGACTCTTAGTCTCATAAATTGCCTACGTAACCTGGTGTTATTATTGATATCATAAGCCTGGAATTTACCAATAAAGTCCCCAATCTGTCTACCCGCTCCCTCCGACATAGACCCAATAGGCAAGTCATAAATCTGAACCCAAAAGTCGGCAATATACAGCTCAACCAAGTCAGGTGACGGTTCATCTTTCCAGAGAGAAACCACAAGCAAATGATTATCAAAAGACCAAGGGCCCCCTTCCACTACACGTGCCAAATCAATAGCATGGTAAAATTCAAAGACATGTTTATTGTTGGAAAGCTCTGATATAGCCACTCCCCTGCCTGGCCTCCATATCGTGGCCAATCTAGCCTTCATGGTTACAGTATTAATAGAACGCTCTGTGAGGAACCGACCAATCAAGGTTAGGCCTCCATTTTTAGCAATAGGATTAGATGACGACCCACTAAGATCAAGGGCTTCCTCCTCACCATCCGACAACGACAAGTTGCCTAATGCCTTCTCCACACCAGCCATAATTAAACAGCAATACTAAGAAATAGAAATGACGGACAGCAAGCCAACAAACAGAAAAACAGGCCACTCCACACAACCAGTGCAGCCCCAAACAGTAGTTCACCCAAGGCCAAACACCAGACTAACAATTCTCTAAAGCAATACACAGACCATCGATAACAACACTAAGCAGATCAAGAACCAAGGCAAACCAATCAACCAAACCACACCCACAAAGCAAACAATTTCCAACTAAGACCAATCAGAGACAACAGTAAAGAAACGACTAACCCGACTACCTAAACGGTAGAGACGGCACCAAACAGGACGGTGAAATCGAGGCCGGCGGCGGGCCCTATACCGGAGAGACGGCTACAATAGCACACCAGAAACCGACGGGCGGCGGCAGAGGCGGCGGGAGGAGCGGTGGAGCAAGATCCCTCAAGATCGACAAAAACGAAAACCACGCACGAGAGAAACAGACCGTGCGAAATCTAAAAACCCCCACAGACACCCACGAGGCGCCGGAAGGACAGACGACCTCCCACAACCGGCGGCGGTGGAGAGAGAAGCGGGGCTGGCGTCGGAGCTAAGAGGTCCCTGCGGCGGATGTTCTGGTAGGCGTGATGGCTGCTGTTTCGCGAGATCAAACTGTATGTTTAGTATTGAGTAATTAATCCTTTAAAATATACCATATATACATATTCTTGTAAATTGACTTGTGGCTTGTAATTTGGGTAAATTATATTCATGCCCATTTTAATATTAATATTGTATCCACTAAATTTCAATTCTTAACTGTATGGCCACTAAAATTTACATTTATTAGGGTGGCTACTCAACTTTAACTAACTCTTCAAAATGACCATTAACGACTTCAAAATGAAAATAAGCAAAAATTAAAGTTGCTTAAAACGACATTTACGATAAAACCATATTTTTTATTTTCCAAAATCACTTTTTTGGAGTTTTCTCTTTCGAAAAATTCATTTTCTCTCCTAACCAAACAGCACCTAAATGACCTTAAAACAAATTTTTTTTAAGAATTAAAGTTCTTTAAAATATAATTAACTCTTCAAATTTTTTATTTTGAGACCGTCAGGGGGTATTTTGAGGTGATGAGTGATCACCAGTGTTAAAAAGTGTAAAATTTAGTGGCCATGCTGTTAAGAATTGAAGTTTAGTGACTATAATGTTAAATGGGTAAATTTCAGTAGCCATGGGTGTAATTTACCCCTTGTAATTTGTTTTGACGGTTGAAATTGCAATTAATACACCATGTAGTTTCTACGACACCGTATGAGCAGTGTCGGTATCTAAAATTTGTTCAGTTTAGAATTGGGAACGCAAATAAACCCTGGAACTGTTTCCTGGAATTTATCTTGCTTCTCAATTTGTTCAGCTTTCTTGTTTCCAACAATGGAAGGATTGTTCTCTACTCTGCTGTTTGGTGATAACGATGAATTCGAAAGTTTTCTCGCCGACGATCTTGCTGCTTTTAGGGATCGCGTTCAGACTTCCCATCGCTCTACTGAGTCTACCTCTTCTCGGTCGCTCTTTCCTTTTCTGTTCTTGATGGGCGACGATGATGAAGCTATGATTATGGCGGAGGAAGCCAGTGCCGAGAATTCCCCGAATGCACAGGCTACGAAATCGAAATTGATTGAAAAGATGGAGAATGTAAGAGTCAAAGAATCGATTTGCTTGGATGAAATGTCTAGGTTCAGAAGCCAATCCTTTGCCATGATCTCGTAAAATTAAATTAAATTTAGAAATCTCAGTATATAATCTTGTTCATCTGACATGATAAATATGGTTTAAAAAGTTGATTAATTTGTGCTAATTTGTTTATTTTGTTGAAAACAAGAGTATTTGTATATAATTACATTTCTGAATGAAGCATTGATGCAATTATGCCTAATTAATAGCAAGTAGTTTGTTTCCAGATTATATACAATCTTCAAGCTTATCTGCCTACCAAACAGCTGCTTAGAAGATCAAATATACAAAGAAATCCCAAAATTAAAAGGCCCTCTTTTGGAGCATAAAACTAATTGAACAACAATGCTTTAGGTAAAAGGGTAGCTCTTTAGGTATATTTGCCGATCAAATAATTTGAGATTGGGAGGAATATGAATAAGATTCTTTGAAACTTCCGAATGTAGCTTTGCGTATTGCATCATTGATATCGTCTTCACACCTATCTATTCCTCATCTTTTAATAATCTTGTTCTAATACCTCTTTAATTCCCTAATCAACCAAAGAAAAAGAGAGCATACAAATCCTTCTCCATTATGGAGTATATCTCTTTCAATGGTTTTTCTATTTGCTGTTTTACTAGGAGAAATTTGACCCAATTTTAGGAAATGTATTGCTAGAAGTCTTAAGTGTAGAACTGTAGTTCATTGTCAGATTTTCAACAGTTCCAAGTCATCTCTCGGAAACTATTCTTTTGGCTTAATAGGCATCCAGTCCCCTAAACTTATAAATTTTTTTCACCTGGCCCCTTCAACTTAGGGGACAACCTCTCAATCTCCTCAACTCTCCAAAAACATCACATACAACCCCTTACACCCCTATGTTCGGTCAAAATATTGCCCCGTGTAGAAAACGTGCTTGACTGTTGACCACACCAATGTCACGTGTCACTTTTTTATTAAAATTTTCCATTCTGGTAAAAGAATTCTGATCGAAATCCATCTCTGGTAGTTGCTCGCCGAGCACAAATGGGCTTGCTCGTCGAGCAGGGGTCTCAATGGAAAAATTTAATAAAAAATGACATGTGGCATTGGTGAGGTCAACAGTCAAGCGCGTTTTCTACACGGGTCAATATTTTGATCGAACATAGGGGTGTAAGGGGCTGTATGTGATGTTTTTATAGAGTTGAGGGGGTTGAGAGGTTGTCCCCTAAGTTGAGGGGGTCAGGTGAAAAAAAGTTACAAGTTTAGGGGGTTGGGTGCTATTAAGCCTGTTCTTTTTCCTTATGTTTGTGTAGTCTGTCATAGAACTAATCGAAATAAAAACCTAAACTAATAGTTAATGCTCAATCACAAATTTTATATTAATTTCTGATAATAGTGGTAGGTAGGACTGTAAATGAGCCGAACCGCTTATGAGCAGTTCAGTAGTCGGCTCGATAAAAGCTCGGCTTGACTTGACTAGATTTATAAACGAACCGTTCGTGATCACGATTTATTGGCTCGTTTCGTAAACGAGCCGAGCTTGGGCAGGCCAAAGCTCGGCTCGAAAGCTCGCGAACAGCTCGATTAGAACATTTATGAACAAATTTTAGTTTTTGTAGAAAACTATATAGTTTTGTATTAGTTTAGTTCACAAATATCTAAACTTAATATTATTTCATTTGCTATTAGATGAGTTCGTTCACAAACATAATAAATAAGTAATAGACGAACTACTTGTAAGAATCTTGTTTATTTATTTACGAACTTTGCTTGTGAGCTTGTTTATGTACACAATTAAAGAGTTATTTACGAGCAAACTTCACAAATATAATTAACGATTTACTTACAAATAATTCATAGTTAGATAATTTTCTTAATGAACCAAGTCTAAAGAGGATTTTAAACTCGAAACAAGCTCGAAGTTCGGTTCGGGCTCGGGCTCGAGCTCGTTAATTTTATAGCAAGCTTGACTCGGGTTCCGGTGCGTTAATTTTATAGCGAGCCGATCTTGAGCAGGTCAAAGATCGGCTTGACTCGGCTCGATTACAGCCCTAGTGGTAGGTAGTATGGAAATCAATAAAGAAAATTCATTCTAATTATGCAACATTGACAGGTTTGGTTAAATTGAGAAATAATTCATCAAAATATTTTTTTAGTTATGAATCGTGTCATATGTAACATATGTATTATTTTATCATTTATTAGTAATAGATAACAATTATATGAATAGACGTGAATTTTTTTGAAAGAAAAATTAAACAAATATACTGTATTTTTGTACGAGTTGGACAAAAGAATTCCAAATTTCGTTGAATTTAAAAATATTAATCTCAAATTCTATTATTGAATCATAAAAAAATGTGATTTTTTAAGAACCAACTAATACCTACTGGTATAGAATAAGAAACAAAATATATGTCTTTTATAATGATTTCTGAAATTGATTCAACTTGACATCGTTAGGGGTAAAAATGCACTATTTTAGACGTTATGGTAAAATTACTCTCTTTTTTAGAATATGGTAAAATTACTCTTGACCGTTAATGTTAGAGGTACTTTTGCATCTTATCCCTTTTGAAAATAATAGCCACCAGCACTTCTTCTCGTTTTTTAGTGTTATAGGCAAACACTGAAAAATATTTTATTTTCCAAACAAAAAAATCTTACCTAATATTTTTGGATAAACTTGTGTGCCTAAATGCAATAAATAGACGTTTAATGAATTTAGGGGTATTTGTTTACCTACTTTTTATCTCCTGTTTGCTTTTAACTTTAAAAAATAGAGTTTTAAGTGTTTGGTTAGACAACTTCTGTTTGTCTTTTACAGCTAAAAAATAGCTTTTTACGAAAGTAAATAATCTCTGTTTTTTGAAAAAGCAGTCTTTTTTCAAAGACAACCAGCAAACGGTCTTTATAGTTTAAAAATTTATAAACTGATGTTTTTTTATTTGTGCACGTTACAAAATGAGGAACTTCAGTGAAAAATTATATTATCGTGAAAATTTACCCCAGAATAAAGTGATTTGGAGCAGTTTGAAAAACTAACTTACAAATTACTTAAAATACAAGATCTGACTTTACAAATTAACTAAACTATAAGTAATATTTGATTGAAAAATTAACTCAAATCCCTTTTAACTGTAAATTTTACAAAACACATAATTCATATTTACAAACTTTTTTTAAAATATATTTGTAAATTTTTAAACCATGATTCTTTCCCAAAAAAAAAATTATTTTTACACTTTTGCTTCTTTTCATACAATAAAATTTATTTGTTACTATAAATTTCTTTATTGTGTTAAAATTGGAAACTAGTTCTTGATTTTTTTTTTTTGTATATAAATATATCTTGAGTATATAATCCATTAAAATAGACTGTATGTACATATTTCTTGTATATAGCCTTGTTGGTCATGGCTATTAGTTTGTTTTGACTGTTGAAAGTCATTGCAAATTTGCATTTAAACGACATGTAGTTTCTTTCTAACTTCTAGAACCACAGTTTCTACGACACCGTTTGCGTATTTGTTAGTTAATTTTAATTTGGTCTGTTTAGGATTCGGAACCCAAATAAACCCTAGAAGTGTTTTCTGGAATTTAGCTTGCTTCGCAAGTAGCTCTCGCCTCAATTTGTTCAGCTTTCTGTAAACCCTCAAGAGCTTCTTATTATCTTCTCTTTTGATTGTGAATCTTTTTGTTTCCAACAATGGCGACGGTCGGTATACCTGAAGGATTGTTCTCTACTCTGCTGTTTGGTGATGACGATGATTTCGAAAGTTTTCTCGCCGACGACCTTGCTGCTTTTAGGAGTCGGATTGAGACTTCCCATCGCTCTACTCAGTCTACCTCTTCTCCGTCGCTCGTTCCTTATCTGTTCTTGATGGGCGACGACGATGAAGCTTTGATTATCGCGGAGGAAGCCGGTGCCGAGAATGCTCCGAACGCACAGCCTACGAAATCGGAATTCATTGGAAATCTGGAGGATGTAAGAGTTAAAGAATCGGATTCGGTATGTTCAATTTGCTTGGATGAAATGTCTATAGGTTGCGAAGCCAAGCGTTTGCCATGCTCTCATATATATCACGGAGGCTGCATCGGAGGATGGCTGGAGAAGACTAACACTTGCCCTATTTGCCGCCGTCAGATGCCTTCGTCTTCGTGATGGACTGCTCGATGGATCAACTGATATATTTACTTGCGGTACCAGATTACACCTTTGGTAGTCGATTGGTGAGCTATATACATATATTCTCATAGTTTTTAATATGCTCGTCAGATGCTTGTTTATATTCCTCTGAAAACAAATTAAATTTAGAAATCTTAGTCTATAATTTTCTTCATCGACATGATAAATATGGTAATAAAAGTTGATTAATTTGTGCTAATCGATTATTTGTGTTTGAGTTTGTTTATTTGCTTAAGATAAGTATGTATGCATAATTAGATTTCAGAATGAAGCATTGATGCAATTGTGTCTAATTAAGTAGTGGATTTGGATTGCAATGGTTTTCTACAGATTTGTATTTAGGAGAATTATATGTTATGTTGTTATTTGATGTTTTTTATACTTTTTATGTTTTTCTTTGCTTTTTGTAGTCGTTTTCATCCCTTCCTAGATCCTATATTGGTTTTAGCGTTTACTTATGTGAAGTTTTATTTTTCATATTTTGTTTGGTGTAATGTAGAAAAAAAATACTGGATTTGCGTTGGAAATGGCTAATAACTGCTAATAATAATATGATCAACGCTTTGATTTCCAGATTATATATCTTCAAGCTTATCTAGCTGCCAAACAGCTGCTTAGAAGATCAAATATACAAAGAAATCCCAAGCTAAAGGCCCTCCTTGCAGAAAATGTAATTTCAGCTTTCATATCATGGTGGTTTGAACATGGTCTTTAATTCTATGGTTCTTTGGAGCATGAAACTAATTGAACAACCATGCTTTATTTCACTTTCGCAGGTGCAAAATGAACAAAGGACTCAATTGGTTGACATTGTTCAATGCTGTAAAGATATTCGGGTCAGATTTGTTATTGTTGTTAGCTGATCATAGATTCTCGTTACTAAGCAAAACTTATAATCTATTGTCTATTGTTTAGATTTGGTATAAGTTATCAATATGATTCGAACCCATGACTTCGCTTCAATAGGTAGAGTTGCAACCATTAGGGCAGGCCAAGATCTTCAACACTATTTTTGTTGTAATTGCTTTGCTAATTGAATATATAATGTTTGATTGGTTTAATAAAGAAGAAAAGTATTTTGATGAGACTATTGGTTGGAATCAATTCAGATTATAAATAAGAGGTTCCAAATTGATAAAATGAAAAGTTGAATAAATTACATCAACAGATACAGAAGGGCGAAAACACCACCAAAAGCAGTCAAAAAATAAGAAGCAATAGAAGAATTAGTAAGTGTAGAATTAAGAGGAGGTCCCCAGTTAAAAGCATCCCAGTCGTCACTACCATTATCTTGCAGTCGAGGTTGCACCATTACACGTAATACCATTTTCTGCCCAGCCATACAGTGCTCTATGTGTCCACTAATGAAGTAAAACAACCCATCTCTGTCTATTTTAAAAACTGTGTCTCCATCATCAAATGTATCAATCGGATTCGATACATCGCACTTCTCGTAAGCCGTGGCATTCACTATCAACACCGAGTCGTTTTCGTACTTGAAATCTAACAAAATAATAATAATAATAATCTCATTAAACTTTTGTAACTTTTTTATATGAAAATAAATAGAATTATGAAACTTACGAAGAGAATCACCAACATGGAACCTATTTTGAGTGGCCCAGTGATTGTAAATCTGAGCATCATTTGGGGGTGGTTTAGTCCAACCTTTATGTCCTCCAACTTGGAATTCGTATGAACTCACAACAACTGAAAATGCTGAAACTATGAGTGCAGAAATTAGGAATGAAAATGAAGCCATTTGCTTTGAATTTTGGAAACTGTGTAATTTCTGCTATTAGTTTAATTATAGAGAGGCATTTTCTTTTGTTAATTTTGAGTCACGTAGGAAAAGTAGTTCAGAAAGTGGGCTCAGGCAGTTTTATTTTATAGTCCGCGTTTTATGGTCATATATATTCCCATAACTTCCTATTTATGGATATATATTTTAAAACTTCTTTTATTATTTCTATAAAGAGAATTATTATTACTTCTTTTTAATAATGTAATCAGTATCAAATAATAAAAAAGTAGTACAACATTACGAGAGAGAGAAAAATAATGATAATTCTCTTCCCACAAAGCCTACTTTACTTTACCAGAGCAAAAATTGTTATGTTCATGTATTTAGAAATATCAGTTTTCACTCTACCAAAAATAGAAATATCAGTTTTGAAAGCTTTAAATTATAATTATATGTAATTAAATTAATTATATATATCTTTTAGTTAGTTATTTATATAATATTTTAGATCAGAAATTAAAACTTTAGAAAACCTTAAATTATTAAATAGTATATGTCAAAAAAATATAATATGACATTAAATTAATATACAAATAACGTGATATATTCCAAAAAAAAAAAAATAACGTGATAACTTAAATATACTGTGCAATTTATCATTATTTTACTGAGTGGTCCAGAATCATCCCATACCACAACTATGAAAAGTTATACAATGGCCCAGGTTAATATGAAAATTTATAATTAACACACACTCCTGTCAAAAGTTAAACATTTAGAACCTAATCTACATAAAAAAAAAAAAAAAAAAAAGGTATCACCATAGCTACCTAATAACGTGACAAATCTATAGTAATCTATGCTATGCTTTTCTTTCTCATTACAAATGAGTTGGAAAGGTTAATCAATTATTTTTCCATAAACCTAAATTCTAAATTATTAGGATAATGTAGAAAATCATTTGAAATTAGTTTTCTAAAGTGAAAGTACACATTTAATTATGAACAATTTTGACATATATATTTTGATTTAACATATTATAGAACTTGGATTGGAATTCTTTTGTTGGATTTAGATTAGATTAATCTAATCTAAATTTATCCTAATATTTTTTATAAAGTGTAAATTTGATCTATGAAATAATTTAAATTTAACATTTCCAAACAAGATTAATTTTAGCCATGTACTACCAAAAATTTGAAAAACCCGATTTTACTGTTATTTAATATCACATCAGATCTTTTAAACATTAATTACGTCTAAAATAGTTAATATGTCAGTAACGTACTTATTAAAAATTTGATGGTTTTGCATTACACACATATTGAATTTGAGTCAGATGCAAAAGTAGTTGTGGATGTGATTCTGTCAAGCAAAAGAGACATCTCGGAGTTTGGATCTCTTATTCATGATTGTCGATTTATTCTAGGATCCAATCCCGATTTTAATTTGTCATTTATTCCCCGTTTAGCGAATAGGGCTGCTCATTTGGTAGCTAGGCAGGCCTATTCCAATGCTAGCGATTTTGTATCTTTCGAAGTGCCGAAATGGTTGTTAAACACTATCATTGAGGATGCGAATCCTATTGTTATATGGGATTTCCGATTTTTGGGTTCAAAAAAAAAATTTGATAAAATACTAACAATTAAATATGTCATGTGCAAGTTAATCACAATTTCTTTTGTCGATCTCTAAAATGTTTATTATGTTACTAATAGTTATAATAAAAAATTAAAAATATATAAACTATTTTAATTTATCGATAAGTTTATTTAGAAGTTCTGAAGTTAAAGTTAAATAATAACAAAATTAACAACTTTTAAAATGAAAAACTGTATTAATTAAAGTTGATTTGAGTGGTCAAGACCCTCAAATCGTTCTAGCGTATACAGAAAGCTTTTATTAGAAATTTAAAGGGTGTTTGACGAGTTTCAAACAAAAGAAGGTGAAAAACTATAAAAAAAATGGTAGGAAAAGAAGGATAAAACAAAACACCACAACAAATTAGTCCGGAATTAGTCTAGGAAAGCTAACTCTCATATTATCTTCCGAAAGCAAAGACAAAAGGAAATCAAAGGGAGACGAGAAAATCGAAACGCCCAAAACCCTCTAATGACCTTCTGTAGTAAGTTTATCTGCCACCCGATTCTGCTTTTTGTAAACATGACTGAAGTTGAATGAAAAATGGTAATATAATTCATTGATTTTTTTTTTTTTTGAAAGATAATTGATTGAGTTTTATTAACCTATTTTTCAATTTAATTTTAATTTCGGAAATAGGTTTTCCATGATATTGTATAGGGCTAAACAGCGTGAGTTTAATTATACTTTGAAATATAAAAAATAAAAGGAAAAAGGAAAAGGTGGGACCACACACAAGATCGCAGCTTGTGCATGCCTGCAACGTTTCCTGATAATATTTCACCAACTCATGGCACGCGTGACACACTTCCCACTCACGTGCCTTTTGACTGCGACATTCACTTGCTATAGCCGGTCATTTTCCATCCCCCCACATTAATTTATGAGGTTTCTTATACGGTTGCTTTTCCTACCTTTCTTAGCACTGTAATTGCAATTATATTTGGCAAATTTTTCCTTTCTTACCAAAATCGATTCAATTGACAACGAAACCCCCTTTTTCAAATTCAATTTCACAAGGAAAGGAATCTCTACTTATACGAAAATTCCAACTAAATACGTAACAAAATAAATCTTGGTAAATCACTTTCACCCTTAATCGCCGGTAATCCACATCTGGTACTTATTATAGCCGGTGAAAAAGTCGCTATAAAAAGGGTTATTAGGTTATCTACCATTCATCAATTCAATACTCACCCTAGGATAAGAATTCATAGCTTATACGTCTCTACCGATCAACCAGATCTTCTTTTCTTCTTCTCCCTCGAGAAACTATCTATGAGCTTGTTCGATTCCGATCCGATTTAGCGGTTTTCTCGATCTTCTCCTTCCATATGCATACATACAGGTGAGTTTTTCATTATAATGTTTTTATTATACAATTACAGAAGTTGAATGGTGGTTTTGCGTCGCAATCGAATCAAATATACGAAGTTAATTTGGTGAATTGATTTTGTGACAGATGAGATCAGATGAGATGAGAAGGAGAGGGGAATTATATAAGTGAATAAATGTTGACAGAAGAGAGAGAGCACAACCCGCCATAGCTAAAGAGTCTTTGCTTTTGTTGGGAGTGTGCTCTCTCCTCTTCTGTCATCATCGATCGATCACTACCTATTTTCATCATTTCAGGTATTTTTATACGATCTTACCTCAATTGCCTCTATTTTATAATTAGCTTAATTTGTTTCTTTGTGTTTTCTAGAATGAAAATCGAAAAGTCCCACCATATATATACTTTTTGCTCTGCATAGTTCTTTACCCAACCTTCCAAATATGAATAGTAAATTCCTTTTCGATTTATACTTCTGAGTTCTGATGGATCACCAAAAATTAACTATAAGGATTGATCTTAGGGTTTTTTCGTCGGTTAATAAAAGATGCAGTTCTTGTTTTTTTAATAAGATTTCTCAGCTACGTTATGGTAAACTAGCATTTCTTCCATTTCAGGTTTTGCAATGTAAATTATCTTGTATCATAAGAGTTCATATACCTCTAGCTACATTATACTTTTTTTTAATCTTATTTGTTGATTAAGATTTTAATCTTTCAATCCAACGCATCCAGAATACATCAAGTCCTTGATTGCCTAAATTTGTGAAGAATGTTATTCTGAGTATTTGGAATTACATTTTTCAAGTTCAAAATTGATAATAATAATAATAAAATTAAGGATCTTACTAATAAAAGAGATTCTTATTTTAATGAGAATAATTGTGAATCCATTGGGTAAATTGAGAAACGATGATATCAAAAGTAGTGGTGATAGAGAAGAAGAATGCAGACGTAAAGTAAAGTAAGGAAAGGAAAGAAAGGCGGTGACTGAAAAGTGGAGATAGGAGATGTGAGCAATTTTGGAAATATGGAGGAGGACCACACTTACCATAACGGAAAATATTCAGTTTGCAGGCTATTTTCCAAATATGGATTGAAGTCGACAATTCCATAATATGCTCAACTTTCCTAGGCCTACTACTATTTCACTGCCGATATATACCTACTAAATATGTATGGAATGTTTTCTTTTCTCTTTTTTGGATATACAGTATAAATATTTCTTTGTTTTTTGTCTGCAAATTTTCACCACCCATTTGTGGTAAGAGTGAAAAAGAATACTGTAAAAATATTATACGAATATTGTTGTGCAAGTTCATTCAATGTAAATAGCAATAGTCATTTACTGCAACCTAAATAAAAGATTAGATTTTTAATAAATAAAAAATGAAATATTAGAAGCCTTAAAATGCCTTTTGCCAAAAAAAAAAAAAAAAAAAGCTTAATAGACATCCAACCTCTTAAACTTGTAACTTTTTTTCACCTGCCCCCTCAACTTAGGAGACAACCTCTCAACCCCATTGACTTTCCAAAAACATCACATACAATCTCTTAAACCTATAACTTTTTTTCACCTGGCCCCCTCAACTTAGGAGACAACCTCTCAATCCCATTAACTCTCCAAAAATATCACATACAGCCCCTTACACCTCTATATCCTGTCAAAATATTGACCCGTGTAGAAAACGCGCTTGACTGTTGACGACACCAATGCCACATGTCATTTTTTTCTTAAATTTTTCCATGTAAATCCAGTAAATTACCCCATAATTTGAACATCCGTAGAGTCTGCTTCCTTGATTTGCAGGTTTCCACGAAACCTTAAGTACAACATATTCACCACAAAAACATGATTCATGAGTACCCACCATGAAATCGGTTTCAAGAACAACACAAGCCCTAACCTAATTGACAAAAAAAAGGAATTATCTCAGAAGAAGAAAGAGGCAAACCAGAAGAAGAAGAATAAAAAGAAGAAGGTAGAGGAGGAATAAAGGAGATGATACTTACTATTGAACTTGAATCGGAGACAGAAAAGAGGTGAATAAAAAGAAGAATGTAGAGGAGGAATAAAGGAGATGATACTTACTATTGAACTTGAATCGGAGACAGAAAAGATGTGAATAAAAAGAAGAATGTAGAGGAGGAATAAAGGAGATGATACTTACTATTGAACTTGAATCGGAGACAGAAAAGAGGTGAATCGAAGGAATCGGAAAAGAGGAAGGAAGGATTTCTGAGGAGAAGAACGTTAGGGATTTAAGAAGAAATGAGATTTTTTTACCGTTTAAGTTTCTAAAGTCAACCTTCACGCGCTTTCTAATGAGTGCAATCCCAACTTATTCCATTAAGGGGCTATATGTGATGTTTTTAGAGAGTTGAAGGGGTTGAGAGGTTGTCCCCTAAGTTGAGGGGGTCAGGTGAAAAAAAAGTTGCAAGTTTAAGGGGTTGTATGTGATGTTTTTAGAGAGTTAAGGGGGTTGAGAGGTTTTCCCCTAAGTTGAGGGGGTCAGGTGAAAAAAAGTTACAAGTTTAGGGGGCTGGATACCTATTAAGCCAAAAAAAACATTTAAAAATCAATTCAAAATATGTGAAAGTAAATGTGTGAAAGTAAATGGAAATAAATTTCATTTGCTTTCACCATTATAAACTTTTCTAATTTTAATGAAAGTGAATAAATTCAATGAAATGAAATTGACTATACTCATTATGAAATTCATGGAAATAAATAATAAAACATAAAAATTAATATGTAAATTAGTTTCTAAAATAATAATTCAAAAAGCTAATAGAAGAACCGTAACAAATTTGGTTCAAAAAGAAAAAAGAATCGTAACAAATTTAATTGTTATGAAATCTATTGAAAATTGAAAAAGTAATTAAATTTGAATAAAATACAATAAAAGAAATATAAAAGGAAAAAAGCATCCTGAGAAATATAAAAGGAAAAAAGCATCATGAGGCCTTTGATTTTTCATTGTTTGGTGCATTAAGCCCTCGATCTTTTATTTAGACACATTGAGCCCCTGATCTTTCACCATTTGGTGCATTAAGCCCTCGATCTTTCATTTAGACACATTGAGCCCTTGATCTTTCATATATGGGTGTATTAGGTCCTTTCATAAATCAATTAATATATAGATTTATTAAGGGCATGTTTGGTGTGACAACAAATGATGTTCTAAAAATAACAAATTCTAAAATAAAAAATATATTATACAAATTAATAAAAATAATTTAAATAAAAAATAAAAAATTTATTGAACACAATAAAACCTTGTTTTTCGATAATTATGTTCTAAAAATAAAAATAATGTTAAAATTGAAGCACATTTTGTGGAAATAAGAAGGGTAATTTTATCAATAAGAAGGGTAATTTTATAAATAACAAGTAACTACAAACAACTGTTCATGAAAAGAGCTTTTCGTGAAAAGCTTCAAAATGTTGCAGTGTCCAGAGAAAATGCGAAACGCTGCAGTTATATAAACCTAACCAAACATGCCCTTAATAAACCTATATATTAATTGATTTACGAAAGGGCCTAATACACCCATATATGAAAGATCAAGGGCTCAATGTGTCTAAATGAAAGATCGAGGACTTAATGCACCAAATAATGAAAGATCATGGGCTCAATGTGTCTAAATAAAAGATCGAGTGCTTAATGCACCAAACAATGAAAGATCAGGGGCCTCAGGATGCTTTTTGCCAATATAAAACAGTTAACTCACTCAAAATAAAATGAAAATTATAAATTTATTGAAATTGGCTGAAATTTAATAGAAGTAATATATAATGAAATAAACTATTTTTAATAAGTAAATGAATTGTTTAATAAATTATATTATAACTAACATATATTTAAAAAAAAATAACACATTAACACCAATTTTATAAACTTTAATAATAAATTAAATATTATTAAAAAATACTGAATTTTCATGAAATTGACTAAATTGAGTGGAAGTCAATGAATTTTAATGACACACAATAAAATATACATAAATTGACAAAAATGGAATTGAAACAAAATGAATAGAACTGAATGAAATGCAAATAATTAAGTAGGTATATTCAATTAAAAAAATATATACAATAACTAAGAGCGACTAAAGTTTTTAAAAATGGCTGAAACTGTATGATAGTCACTATAGGAAAAGAATCAACTAAAATTAACAGAAAATTAATCTAAAGAACTAAAAAAAAAAAACAATGTACGATACTAAATATATTAAACTCGTTTTCAAAAAGAACTGCAATGATAATACTATTCACTTACGGACTTCTATGGAATCTGCAACTTTTCTTCTCGCTCCGCAACTCGGCCAACACAGCTTAGGGCCTCTTGCTCCCGCTTTTGAGCCTTCTCATTAGCTCTACGGGCCCCAGTAGCTGACATGGATGTCTCTTTCACTCGAGCTTCAAACTTAGTTGCTTGGGCCTTGGCCTTAGTTTTTAGAACTTCAGCCTGCTGTAACTCTTCAACAAGATCAAGTCCTCCTGCAACTCCATAACCTGAAGAGCAGCCTCTTCTTAGTCCTGATGTGACTTCTTCAGCCTTACGTCAAACTGCTCATAAGAACTTATACTGATGACTAACCTCATTCGTTGAAGCCAAATCATGGGTGACATGTACATCGGTTAGCGAGTGAACTGCCGTCTTGCAGAACACCTTGCACTCAACATGATCGAGATCATGTGAGACCTTGGGATCACTCAGTGGAATGTGATCCCCTCATAACATCAGACTTAGAGCTAAATGAAAGGGTTAAAAAACTGAAGGAAACACCAAAGTCACATAAAAGGGAGCAAAGACAAAGTAAGTCACTGGATGAGTTATCTTCATTAGATGGGGGGAGGGGAGAGAAACATCATCACGGGGCAGACGACTTCTTACATCTACAAACCCTAAACCCTCGAGCCTGGTATGAAATTCAAGCTTCAACCTCTTTGGGTCGGGCCCTCTAAAGCCACCCTTCATCTTCACCCAATGGAACTTGTGCTCCGGTCACCACCTCCGATCAAGTCTCCTCTACAACAACTACCACATCCTCCTCCCAAGGAACTTCAAAATAGGAAATGAACTGCTACCTAGCGAGTGATGAAAAAGAAAAAGAAGATAGTTTTCAGGGTATTAGGTTCATACAATCTTAAACTGCATATAACAGCCCCTTGTCGGGTCTCTTCTCCCCCACTTAAAACATCCGAATCAGAAAGTGTAATAATGAGGATCTCTTTTGTGGCCCATCCACCCTCTAAACATGGAGCCTCAATGCTTCGCTCCATAATATGTTATCCCACAATAACGTCCACCCCAGCACACATTCGAACGACCACCTGCAGTGTGTGGCTAACAATCTTGAGCTCAGGAAAGACCCATACTAGGTCGAGAACAACAGCCTTGCAAGATGATAAAGTAGCCTCACGACTAAATAGGGTTACATTGAGCCCAAGACGGACACGTCTCATCCTACCGATATCAGTAGACCTGGTGCTGGCAGTAACCTCATTCAAACCACTCACACCTCAATCTGATCGGCTTCATCCGTAGCAATACATGTAGGTCTTGCCTCGGGATCATCTCCCCCAATCACTACAACATCTTCGTAGGTTCTATTTGTAGATGGCCTCGGCCCCCATATCAGTAGGGGATGGATCACCCTATGGAATCTCATCCTCCCATGGGGCAAGAACTCCCTCGATTACAGCAGCATCTCTAAAAACATACTCTTTCTTCCTCCTTGTTAACATGTGAGCATGAATAGTTGAGTTAGGCATGATAAAAATCTGCAATGCAACATAAAGGAATCAAAACAAAACACAAAAAAATCACCTTATAAAAGGACAGCATACTAACTTTTTCTTATAGCACACAACACCGTGTCTAGGCCCCTTAAGATGCACGATATATCAGTTCTTAACATCCCGTTAATGCCTTATACTCCTATTCAAGATCGAACTCTATGAGTCTGTCAATAATTCTCTTCTTAGCATCAGTTAGTGTCCTCTCCTCCCTCTATTTATGATGATCTCCGGGCGCCAGATTCCAATCGACGCAGAAAGGGAAACCGTTGGAGTAGGGGCTATTCGAATCATCCATGTTAGGACTAACCAAGAACCACTTGATCTTAAAACCTTTAAACTTGTTCATATCCTAGATAATAAGACCATCCATATCCTCAATTTGGGCTTCCATAGACATCAAAATATGGCTGCATTCAGTTCAATAGATAGGTCATGAGCAACCTTGACAAAAGTAAGCAGCTTCATCTAGGAGTTAGGGGAAATTTGGGAAGAACAAAGCACAAATTTCCTCAAAATTTCATCATAACTATTTATAAGGGGAAATTGTTAGCTCATCTCCACGTGTTGGATATAAATACCCAAGAAACGTCGTCGGTCGGTGCCCACCCAAAAAGTGGGAGAGACTCTCTCTCCCTTTTATACTATTGGGGAGGCAACTAAAAGAATGGGTGTTGTCATTACTTATTAGTAAGGATTAAAGAAGCATTAAATGCTCCTGGCACGCCCCCTCAAAAAATCGTGACATTGTGACACATGACGGACAAAGATGAACCGCCGCCAACTCGAAAGACACCCAAACACATAAAAAAATATGCTTTGACACTTGCGTTAACAAAAAGACTAAGCGGCGAGAAAATTAACTGTTAAGAGCCCGCATAACTTCCTTATTCAATCCCTCATTTTCCAAAAAATCTAAGAATCATCAGTATTAAATCCCTCTCCTTCAACTTATCAGAAATCAGCAAGTACAATGCTTCTAGAAGCTAATGCTTTCTCATCCTAAAGAACGATAAATTAGATCCGAGGGGGAGATATGTGATATCAGACGAATATAAATTCGCCACATAGCACTTAAGAGACCCCAACCAACACCCGAGGAAAGGAAACACATGGCGTCTCTCTGGCCAAACTGGATAATATGAGTGTATTAAAGACTTGACTCAGGAAGTCTCAAAAGACCCAGTCAAAGATCTACCCATTACATCAATCACGCTCGATCTCGTGGGTCTCGGACCTAGTGGGCTTGAGGAGTATCATGCCTTGATATCTGGACACACGTCCTCTTATCAACAGGAGACACGCGGCCCACCCTGCTCATCAACTCATAAATGGCTTCTACAACAGTATACATAGTATAAGTTCATCTTAGGTATACTACTTCATTCATTCTATTAAGCTTACATTATAGCTTTTATTTACTGATTGTGATCATCATCCAACCCTTTCATAAACTGGCGTAGGCATCATGAGCAACCTTGACAAAAGTAAGCAGCTTCATCTAGGAGTTAGGGGAAATTTGGGAAGAACAAAGCACAAATTTCCTCAAAATTTCATCATAACTATTTATAAGGGGAAATTGTTAGCTCATCTCCACGTGTTGGATATAAATACCCAAGAAACCTCGTCGGTCGGTGCCCACCCGAAAAGTGGGAGAGACTCTTTCTCCCTTTTATACTATTGGGAGGCAACTAAAAGAATGGGTGTTGTCATTACTTATTAGTAAGGATTAAAGAAGCATTAAATGCTCATGGAAAGCCCCCTCAAAAAATCGTGAAACTGTGACACATGACGGACAAAGATGAACCGCCGCCAACTCGAAAGACACCCAAACACATAAAAAAAATATGCTTTGACACTTGCGTTAACAAAAAGACTAAGCGGCGGGAAAATTAACTGTTAAGAGCCCGCATAACTTCCTTATTCAATCCCTCATTTTCCAAAAAAATCTAAGAATCATCAGTATTAAATCCCACTCCTTCAACTTATCAGAAATTAGCAAGTACAATGCTTCTAGAAGCTAATGCTTTCTCATCCTAAAGAACGATAAATTAGATCCGATGGGGAGATATGTGATATCAAACGAATATAAATTCGCCACATAGCACTTAAGAGACCCCAACCAACACTCGAGGAAAGGAAACACATGGCGTCTCTCTGGCCAAACTGGATAATACGAGTGTGTTAAAGACTTAACTCAGGAAGTCTCAAAAGACCCAGTCAAGGATCCACCCATTACATCAATCACGCTCGATCTCGTGGGTCTCGGACCTAGTGGGCTTGAGGGTATCATGCCTTGATATCTGGACACACGTCCTCTTATCAACAGGAGACACGCGGCCCACCCTGCTCATCAACTCATAAATGGCTTCTACAACTCAACAACAGTATACATAGTATAAGTTCAGCTTAGGTATACTACTTCATTCATTATATTAAGCTTACATTATAGCTTTTATTTACTGATTGTGATCATCATCCAACCCTTTCATAAACTGGCGTAGGCATCAGAGATAGTTAGTCGGACAATGATCCCTCTTTTAACATTATTTTTGTGCAATCACATGTTAACAAGTAAACTTTCAGAATTCAACCACATCAATTATAAATAAAAAGGCAATAATCTATTCGATTCATTTTATCTTGTGGAAAATTTACTTAATAAAGTATCCTAATATGATGATTTGCACAGGTTTGAAGGGTTGAGGACTCGAACAAATGATTTGAGATTTATGATTGGAGATTTGTTATTTAATTTGGTTTGATATGGAACATTTCAATTTGATAATAGGGTTAATACACATATTTGTCCCTGTGTTTTCGTGGAAAAACAGATTTACCCTTAAATCAAATAAACCCACAAAACTATCCCTGAATTTTTCATAAATCTGCAATTATACCCTAATCTGACGGAGCTGCTAAACGGCGATGACATCAAACCTTCTTGTCTCCAAAAAAATTGGATGACGACAATCAAAATTCATTTGGTTTCTTATTGTTTTCTATTGCTATTGTTTTTGGATTAATTAGGAGGTTTAGACGCCATTTTATTAGGTTGATTGAGCTTTTATGAAAATGAATTTTGACCAATCTGTTCTTCTAACTTGCTTTTAATCGAAATTGAATGTGCATATTTTTTTTCTGTTTGTGATTGGTTGTTCTTTTCTGAAGTTTTTCTGGAGGTAAGAAGGATTGATGTCATCGCCGTTTAGCAGCTCCATCAGATTAGGGTATAATTACAGGTTTATGGAAAATTCAGGGATAATTTTGTGGGTTTATTTGATTTAAGGGCAAATCTGTTTTTACGAGAAAACACAAGGGCAAATATGTGTATTAACCCTTGATAATATTATATAAATAATATAAATGTAGAATAGAATATTAATGGGTATGAATGTATTGTCTTGATGGGATAGTAAACTTTTGAGCTTGCCACTCGACTTTTTCTTGCCAATTCATTGATCAGAGAATGCTGGTATACAGATATGAACAAGTATAGAAACGTATAAAGAAATCATATATCAACAAGTATAAACGATATAAACAAAGATATTCACAATGAATGCCTAAACTAACAAATCAACCTTTGGTTCGATATTGCAGAAGAATGCCAAAAACTTGATGCGTCCCCACCTAAGGTTAGAGATGGGAACTCACTAAGGGATAAGTGTACCCCGTCGTTATCAAGTAATAAATTTCTAGGTTTAAGTCCAGGTTATCGTCCACAGGATTTATTTCTGCAAGTACCGAATTACTAAGTCTCGGATGTTATCTAGGCTTAAGGGGTTTGAGTTGGTTTTGTTTAATTAATCTACTCCTAGGTTGGTTTGCACTAATCCTAACTAGATTATCTAATTCTGACTAAGTTATTCTAACCCTAACTAAATTACTCTACCCTTAATTGATCTTTTACCAAAGCAATTAACTGAATGAACATGAAGGAATACGATGATAACAATGATAGAGTGTTTAAGCAATTGAATTGAAACTAAGTCGCTTATGTCCAAGGCGATTAACCCGACCTATCCTCCTAAAGTCCCTAGTTCGTGATTCCCTTGTAAGGCCGAAACTAGCTCTAAGGCTCAGTAATTTGGGCTTAATCTTCTATAGGGTCGTCAATCCTATAGGCACTGACTAGGTCAGATTCAGCTCGCAATATGTGCCAACCTAATTTTGGGATTATCGAATGAGTTAAACCAATCAGACAAAGCGTAAGACAAAGATTAAAACATCAAAACAGTTGAATAAACAAAATCTATATTATATATCAAAGATGAAGGAATTGTCACGAAGTTACAATAAACCTAGAATTCATAGCATGTATCAGAGGCTAGACAGAATATAAAAGAAGAAAAATCCCTTTCAGGGAACCTGTCTACCAATGCAGGCGTCTTTCTAGGATTTAAGGATGGAGCTTGAGTAATCCTCGGTGAATGGAGCTTCGGAGGTGTCTTCAATGGAGGTTTGAAGGTTATGGAGGAGGTGGAGAGGATTTCTCAAGGTGGAAGCTAAGCTAATTACAAAAGTAAAAGATATCTAATTTACAATTGAAAATTCCTATTTATAGACGCCTCTCGGGCCTCGTTTTGACCTAATTTCGTGTCCTTGTTGGTGTAGGAAGACGTGGGGCCGAACGTGGCTTCGTGGGGGCGGAATTGGTCTTTTTGACCAATTCCCGCAGGTCTGCTCGCCGAGCAGGAAAGGCTGCTCGCCGAGCAGAATTGCGACGAGCAGCCCCTGCTCGGCGAGCAGGCCCCTGGGTGCCTGCTCGGCGAGCAGGCACACTGCCTGGGCAGTGCCTGGGCAGTGCCTGGGCAGTGCCTGGGCGCTGCCTGGGCTGCTGCCCGGGCTGCGTGCCGATGCTCAATTCGCCGAGCGGCTGCCGGGGGGTCCTGTTCGCCGAGCGTTTTCGTCCGAAACGCGCTCGATCCGTGCCGGATGACTTCTATACCCTTTTTCGTCCGAACTTACACCTGCACACGCATAAAAACTCCAGGAAACATTAGTCTAAAAGCCAAATTGATCCGTCAATCGCTTATTTTGAGCAAACGCTTCGTTTGGTGCGACTTTTGATGGACCAATTAGCTTCAAAAGATAACAGAATTCTAATATGCATGTTATTTCGGCCGTATTTGCCTAAATTGATCACAAAACGAGCCTAAACAACGAAAAGTAAATAGAACGTTTCCAATTTCTAACTAACTCACACAAAAGCATTTAAATGCGAGAATTGCTCGCTTATTAACCAAATTACTCTAAAAACCGTCCTAAAACCGTACCCAAAGATAGGGGTTTTTGACCCCTATCAAACCTCCTCGCACTTAAAACTTTACTTGTCCCCAAGTAAACAAAAAAAAACTAAACCCGCCACCACAAGCAAGCTAGAAAACCTCCCGGTTTGACTGGGTGCTTGACACAACTTCGAACATCTGTAATTACATGGATTCGGAAATACAAAGTAGAGACACGATATCCAAAAGCCGCATTTCAATTATCATGGGTCATAGTTTTAAGCAAATGGACACATGTTCAATTAAACGAGTTTAAGGGGATTGCTAAGTAAAACACCTCACCATAGGTAGTTCACTCATTCACACAATTTTGGCGGCTAAAGTGTTTACTCTCGGCTTATATTCTTGCTTAGGATTACGTTGATTTTGAACGTTCATCCGAGTTCCTCTACTATGCTATATGACTCCGATGATATCAAAAACAGCCTCTAATTGGGGTTGTAATGTGGTTAAAGGGTTAAAGGTACAACAAAGGTTAAGTGTTCTAGCTCTACAACAACAAAGTTTAAATGGCTTTAGCAAATATGAAGTGATTGAGCTTTTTATTCGTCCCTTATTGTTTTCTTTTTGGGATGTTTTCTTTGAGACATTTTTGATTTTTCTAAGAACTAGGGAATGGGGTTCTTCCCTTTTGTTCGTCTCTTTTCTTTTCTTTTTCTTTTTCTGTTTTTCTTCTTCTCTTTTTTTTTTCTTTTGGGATAGTGATGCTCATTCACTTCTTAGCCTTTTGGCTTGCTACTATAATGCCATAAACAACGATAAAGCGCTAGAGAAAAACAAAGGCTCAATTTGAGCTTTGCAAAAACAAAGGTTAAGTAGCGAACCAAGTTGTGGTTCGCAAAAACGGGTTAGAACGAAAGAAAAATCTACAAACTACAAAAATGTCGGCTCAAAGGGGCTTCCTAGAGTGGATGAAAAAGAGAAAATAAGGTAAAGAAAAGGTTAATTCTAATGAGGCTGATTCATCGTTTATCATCTCAAATCATTGCATGTAGGTTCAACACAGTATTAGGTGCAAAATCTGTAATCTTCCACAAGTCAAAGCATTCACACAAAAATGTCAAGAAAAAGAGCTTTTCGATGTTCGCTCTTAGGCTCAAATTCAGCTCACAATTCTTTGGGTTTCAATTTTGTGTTTACTAGTTTTCCCCAAACTCAAGTTTAACATCACATGCCTTCAATTCTTAAATTATCTACCTAAGTAATGATTTTAGCATTTCTTCAAAAGTAGGGTCTAAATGCAAACCTTAGCTCATGCTTTTACAGATACAAGAGTTGTGTCCTACACCTAAACTAGTTGTCATGCAATTTTAGATTCGGTTCTCAGCCCTTAAAGAAAAATAACGAAGTTCAGATTCGAAGGAGGTTCACGGTTTTAGGTCCTAAACATGCAAAAACATAAACAAAACACCAAAACGCAAACCTAAACTAGACACGACGCAACAAAAATTAAAAATTTATACAATTTTTGTAAGTTTGTCTACCCCTCCTCCTCACACTAAAATTATGCAATAAGTTCCAACATTGCATCATAAATCATGAAGTACGAGTGTAAAAAGTTAGGGTGGAGAAGAAAACTTACGGATTTTATCGCAATCGCAAAAGCTTGACGATTTGCGGTGGCAAATTTTTTTTTTTTTTTTTTTTTTTTTTTTATTTATTTATTTATTTCAGCTTCGTTCGGGATTTAAAAAATCTCGAAAAAAATTCCTTATCGCGGCCGAGCACCGCCGCTGGGCAGCAGTGCCCAGCGGCGTGCTGGGCGCCAGCGCCCAGCGGCAGGCTGGGCACAGTGCCCAGCGGCGTGCTGGGCGCCAGCGCCCAGCGCTCGGCGAGCAGGGCGGCAGTGCCCAGCTCGGCGAGCTGGACCTCCTGGGGCCAAATTTTTTTTTTTTTTTTTTTAACCTGAAAACTTAAAAAAAATAAAAAATAAAATAAAATAAAATAAAAGAAAACTAAACAACTAAAAAAAATATTTATTTATTTATTATTATTATTATTATTATTTTAAACGAACACTTAAAAAAAACGTAAAAGAAAACTAAAAAGACTAAACTAAGAGATCAATGTATAATCTAAATAAAACAAACCTGAAAAGTTTTATTAAAACTTGGGTTGCCTCCCAAGAAGCGCTACGTTATAGTCGGTGAGCTCGACATAGAATTCCCGCCTAGGTGTATGCTTCTACTCGCGTTAGGAATTCAAATTCCTGAATAAATAATCCGTACCTACAAAACGGATTAAGAGCCTCTAATAAGTTTAATGAAAGCAGGAGGCCGAATTTAAACATATTATGAAAAAGTTTGGTTTGCTCCCTTTTGGATTCTCTTGGTAGGTCGAAGAGAATGAAAACTTCCGAGCATGAAACAAACCTAAACTTTTCTAATGTTTGAGGAAAAGGTACTTGAGATACACAAGTTTTGATTTGATCTTTTATCTCTACCACATGATTTAGAATTTCAGATTTTGAACCGGGGTTGCTTACCGCTTCCGGTTCTTCACTTACCTCGAGTGATGCATGTGATAGTGGACTTGGTTCTACCTTTTTGTCATTCCTCAAAGAGATGGCTTGAGCTGATTCCCTTTGTGGGATTTCTATGTTTTCCTTTATGCTTGGGAGAGCATCTCGGGATTGCTTTTGCATCTCTTGGTTTATTTGAGCCAGTTGGTTGCTCAAGTCCTTGCAAACCTCCTCGTTAATTGTAAGTCGGGCTGATATTCCTTTCAAAAGGGACAGCACCTCATCTCGTGAGCTAGAGGGTTGTGGAGGAACTTGGCTTGCTTGTTCGTAAGGGAACATTCCCAATTCGTTTTCCCTGTGCTCATTGACAAACCTATTTGGAGGCCTCAATATGTTAGGGTTCCCGTAGGACAGATTTGAGTGTTGAGGTCTCCTCCAATCACTACCATAAAAGCTGTAAGAATTGGGGTTAGAATTATACCTTTGGTGATTACCCACAAAACTTACACTTTCATTGGTGTTGAGGCTCAGATTTGCCATCAAGATATCCATTTTCTCATTTAAGTCGGCCATGGAGGGATTGGGCGGCAGTGCCCAGCTCGCCGAGCTGGGCCTCCTGGGGCCAAAAAAAAATTTTTTTTTTTTTTCTCCCGAACGAAGCTGAAATAAATAAATAAATAAATAAATAAATAAAAAAATTTGCCACCGCAAATCATCAAGCTTTTACGATTGCGATAAAATCCGTAAGTTTTCTTCTCCACCCTAACTTTTTACACTCGTACTTCATGATTTATGATGCAATGTTGGAACTTATTGCATAATTTTAGTGTGAGGAGGAGGGGTAGACAAACTTACAAAAATTGTATAAATTTTTAATTTTTGTTGCGTCGTGTCTAGTTTAGGTTTGCGTTTTGGTGTTTTGTTTATGTTTTTGCATGTTTAGGACCTAAAACCGTGAACCTCCTTCGAATCTGAACTTCGTTATTTGTCTTTGAGGGCTGAGAACCGAATCTAAAATTGCATGACAACTAGTTTAGGTGTAGGACACAACTCTTGTATCTGCAAAAGCATGAGCTAAGGTTTGCATTTAGACCCTACTTTTGAAGAAATGCTAAAATCATTATTTAGGTAGATAATTTAAGAATTGAAGGCATGTGATGTTAAACTTGAGTTTGGGGAAAACTAGTAAACACAAAATTGAAACCCAAAGAATTGTGAGCTGAAGTTGAGCCTAAGAGCGAATATCGAAAAGCTTTTTTTTTCTTGACATTTTTGTGTGAATGCTTTGACTTGTGGAAGATTACAGATTTTGCACCTAATACTGTGTTGAACCTACATGCAATGATTTGAGATGATAAACGATGAATCAACCTCATTAGAATTAACCTTTTCTTTACCTTATTTTCTCTTTTTCATTCACTCTAGGAAGCCCCTTTGAGCCGACATTTTTGTAGTTTGTAGATTTTTCTTTCGTTCTAACCCGTTTTTGCGAACCACAACTTGGTTCGCTACTTAACCTTTGTTTTTGCAAAGCTCGAATTGAGCCTTTGTTTTTCTCTAGCGCTTTATCGTTGTTTATGGCATTATAGTAGCAAGCCAAAAGGCTAAGAGGTGAATGAGCATCACTATCCCAAAAGAAAAAAAAAAAAAAAAAACAAAAAAAAAAAAAAAACAAAAAAACAAAAAAACAAAAAACAAAAAAATCACAAAAAAGAGAAAAGAAAAGAGACGAACAAAAGGGAAGAACTTCATTCCCCAGTTCCTAAAAATAAAAACGTCTCAAAAAGAAATCCAAAATAAGGGATGAATAAAAAGCTCAGTCACTCCGTATTTGCTAAAGCCATTTTAACCTTGTTTTTTTAGCGCTAGAGCTTTTAACCTTTGTTGTACCTTTAACCCTCTAACCACATTACAACCCCAATTAGAGGCTGTTTTTGATATCATCAGAGTCATATAGCATAGTAGAGGAACTCGGATGAACGTTCAAAATCAACGTAATCCTAAGCAAGAATATAAGCCGAGAGTAAACACTTTAGCCACCAAAATTGTGTGAATGAGTGAACTACCTATGGTGAGGTGTTTTACTTAGCAATCCCCTTAAACTCGTTTAATTGAACATGTGTCCATTTGCTTAAAACTATGACCCATGATAATTGAAATGCGGCTTTTGGATATCGTGTCTCTACTTTGTATTTCCGAATCCATGTAATTACAGATGTTCGAAGTTGTGTCAAGCACCCAGTCAAACCGGGAGGTTTTCTAGCTTGCTTGTGGTGGCGGGTTTAGTTTTTTTTTGTTTACTTGGGGACAAGTAAAGTTTTAAGTGCGAGGAGGTTTGATAGGGGTCAAAAACCCCTATCTTTGGGTACGGTTTTAGGACGGTTTTTAGAGTAATTTGGTTAATAAGCGAGCAATTCTCGCATTTAAATGCTTTTGTGTGAGTTAGTTAGAAATTGGAAACGTTCTATTTACTTTTCGTTGTTTAGGCTCGTTTTGTGATCAATTTAGGCAAATACGGCCGAAATAACATGCATATTAGAATTCCGTTATCTTTTGAAGCTAATTGGTCCGTCAAAAGTCGCACCAAACGAAGCGTTTGCTCAAAATAAGCGATTGACGGATCAATTTGGCTTTTAGACTAATGTTTCCTGGAGTTTTTATGCGTGTGCAGGTGTAAGTTCGGACGAAAAAGGGTATAGAAGTCATCCGGCACGGATCGAGCGCGTTTCGGACGAAAACGCTCGGCGAGCAGGACCCCCCGGCAGCCGCTCGGCGAATTGAGCATCGGCACGCAGCCCGGGCAGCAGCCCAGGCAGCGCCCAGGCAGTGTGCCTGCTCGCCGAGCAGGCACCCAGGGGCCTGCTCGCCGAGCAGGCCACCAGGCGCCTGCTCGGCGAGCAGGGGCTGCTCGTCGCAATTCTGCTCGGCGAGCAGCCTTTCCTGCTCGGCGAGCAGACCTGCGGGAATTGGTCAAAAAGACCAATTCCGCCCCCACGAAGCCACGTTCGGCCCCACGTCTTCCTACACCAACAAGGACACGAAATTAGGTCAAAACGAGGCCCGAGACGCGTCTATAAATAGGAATTTTCAATTGTAAATTAGATATCTTTTACTTTTGTAATTAGCTTAGCTTCCATCTTGAGAAATCCTCTCCACCTCCTCCATAACCTTCAAACCTCCATTGAAGACACCTCCGAAGCTCCATTCACCGAGGATTACTCAAGCTCCATCCTTAAATCCTAGAAAGACGCCTGCATTGGTAGACAGGTTCCCTGAAAGGGATTTTTCTTCTTTTATATTCTGTCTAGCCTCTGATACATGCTATGAATTCTAGGTTTATTGCAACTTCGTGACAATTCCTTCATCTTTGATATATAATATAGATTTTGTTTATTCAACTGTTTTGATGTTTTAATCTTTGTCTTACGCTTTGTCTGATTGGTTTAACTCATTCGATAATCCCAAAATTAGGTTGGCACATATTGCGAGCTGAATCTGACCTAGTCAGTGCCTATAGGATTGACGACCCTATAGAAGATTAAGCCCAAATTACTGAGCCTTAGAGCTAGTTTCGGCCTTACAAGGGAATCACGAACTAGGGACTTTAGGAGGATAGGTCGGGTTAATCGCCTTGGACATAAGCGACTTAGTTTCAATTCAATTGCTTAAACACTCTATCATTGTTATCATCGTATTCCTTCATGTTCATTCAGTTAATTGCTTTGGTAAAAGATCAATTAGGGGTAGAGTAATTTAGTTAGGGTTAGAATAACTTAGTCAGAATTAGATAATCTAGTTAGGATTAGTGCAAACCAACCTAGGAGTAGATTAATTAAACAAAACCAACTCAAACCCCTTAAGCCTAGATAACATCCGAGACTTAGTAATTCGGTACTTGCAGAAATAAATCCTGTGGACGATAACCTGGACTTAAACCCAGAAATTTATTACTTGATAACGACGGGGTACACTTATCCCTTAGTGAGTTCCCATCTCTAACCTTAGGTGGGGACGCATCAAGTTTTTGGCATTCATCGAACCAAAGGTTGATTTGTTTATTTTCAAGAGATAAAGAAAGTTTATCAGTCAAATCTAGAGATTTCAATTTGTTAAAAATTATTAATGAAAATACTTTTTTACTAGTTTATTTTAAATTGATTTTTTAGTTTGTCATATAATGTGCCCCATTAATAGAAAGTACTAGCGGATGTTTGGTTAGAGGATTTTAAAAAATTATAATAGAAATAAGTATTTTTTTTTTGGGTAGGAACAGAAAGAAGTATTTTTAATTACCTTTGTTATTGTTTGATTGGTCAAATTAATGAACCTCTTTTAGTTTTAGGTAGAGCTCAAACTCTTTTACACTTATTACATTAGCCCCCTCGGGTTTTGGATTCTCTTTCTTTCTCATTCTCATACATGTTCAAAATAAGACATCGCACTCGTCCAGCGCTCGTCCCTTCTTTGACCATCCCTCCAAACCATTCGGTTTCTCTTCTCCGGCCGTCCTTTGACATCGTTCCACACTCAGTCAGTAAGTTCTCTCTATCTCTTTTCATCCATCTTTGGCTTAATTGAGGTTTTTTCTAAAACTGCCCATCTATTCATCTCTTGCTCGATTGAATTTTTTTTTAATCAAACCCTTTATTTTTATGCTGGATTTTTTTCAATTCTTTTCTCGATTAATTTTTTTCAAACCCGTGGTTGGGTTTTTTCAACCCTGTTAAACCCTATATTTTTATGAGTTTGTTTGTTTTTGTCATAATATTAATTACAATATATTTCTTTCTGTTAAGCACCCTTTTCTTTCAAACCTCTACTTTAATATCAATAGGAAGAATATGAACTTTGAAAAAAACACAGTACAAAAGACAAGGTCTAGAAGAGGTAAGATCAAGTTAGGTCATATGATGAGTTTTTGTGCTGGAATTACACTATAAAAAAATTGGCTTTTAGTAATGGAAAAATTTAACCTTCTCATTAAATGGTAGGATCCTTTATTAATAATATAAAATATTGAAATGAAAATTACCACATTTATATTTGACATGTTTTTTTAAAAAAAAATTTGCCATATAAAAAGAGTGTGTGTAAAAACAAAAACCAGTTGATATTTTATGTACATGCAAAGGAATAGAAAGTGGTGAGTTCCTGGTCAGATCCAATATTAAATAAACCTTTACAGGAAAAGCTTAAAATCACCCACCTTGCCTCAATAACTATGCTTCTCTTCCCTCTACCCTATTTATAACCTTATTTTCTTCATACCTTCTCTTTTCTCTTTTAAGGAACTGGTCAAGCTTTTAGCTATGGAAAATAGTTGTGTTGACAAGCTAAAACTGCCACTTGGATTTCGATTTCATCCAACTATTGAAGAATTTATACTCACTACCTTTCTCAAGGTTCTTGATAATTGTTTCTGTGCTAGAGCTATTGGTGAGGTGTATTTGTACAAGTATGAGCCTTGGGATTTACCTAACATTATTTGAAAAAATGTGATATATATCTATCTGCAGTCTATTCAGGGAACTCAACAAATTCCCTCACATATTTTCACAACCTTCACTGCATTTTTAGATGTACCAACCAAGCCTTTAGTGATTGTTCCAATAAAACCAGGATGTGAAGCAGGTGAAGTTCCTTTTAAACTATTATCAGGTGAAAGAGGCTTTGAAGAAGAGTGCAACCCAAATCCACTACTCAAACCAGCAAAGGATGGTTTAGCAAAATTTCAAATTGGTGAGTCATCCTATGCGAAGCCGATGGCTAGGGAATTTCAAACTTCAAGCCCATGATGTTATGCCAGCAGCAGATAACTTCGAAGATGAATCATGCGGGGAACTGTCTAGTGTAGGAATTGTGGCATCCAAGGGTTGTGCTTTAGGAGCTTTAACAGATGGAATTGATGTATCAACTGAACCAAAATCCTTTACTTAGAGTAATACTTCCTTGGGATATTTAAGAACTCTCTCTAAGAATAATTCAAGTATAGTGAGCTAAAAGAGAAAGCTAAAAGCTTGTAGAGTTATGATGTGAAATTATATCGCAATACAAATACAAGAAGCAACTAAAATAAACAAATCATCAAGAGAGTCAAATGTCTTAATATTCAAAGCAAGTGAAATAATTGATAAGATATCATTGCAAGAAGATCACCTCAGACCTAGTATAATAAGCTATGAAGGGTTTAGGCTGATCGCATTGATTTATAACGAAATAGCAAAATTTTCAAGCATGTAGCTGCTATGTTCAACTCTGAACCTTTGTCTTTTTTCCTATTTTTGCATTGGTAATCAATATGTTGCAAACTTCCTTAAAGAACCCACTGCAAGAATGCCAGTCAAACCCACTAAAAGACTTTAATTTATAAGTTCTAAGGAAATTTCAATGAGAAACTAGAAAAGAAAGCTACTCATGTGATTTCTTTGAAAAAATAAAATCGTAACAATATGTTGATTTTTCCTTAATAATGTCTTTCCAAACTTTAGGACTTTAACATGAGATTATAGACATAATTTGGCCACATGCAAGTAACTGATCTAAAAGTCAAGATCACAAGAGGTTTTAGTTTGGTATTAAGATGCATATACTTAACTAATACTTTATATGTATGGTAATGCAACAAATAAAAAGTTAATATATGTTCTGTTGGAAGTCAGCTCTCTAAAGAGAATTTTTGAGATGGTTTATAAAACAAAATTCATATTGTTCTTCTAAGTTTTAAGAATTTGAAACTAAATGCATTCATTTAACAAGTATATTACAATATATATATACAATGCTTAAACTTGTGAAAATTTCCCCTAATTTGAAGAACAGAGTACTATGGTTAACTCACCAATAACCATTATAAGGTCAACAACTATATCAGCCATAATAACTTTTGCCATACTAATAAGTTTTTGATATTGTGAGTTGATTATCATACAAAAGGTCATTTAGGATTCACAATATCAGCAAGTTAAAGATAGAGAACCTTAATTACCTTTATAAAAATGCATACCTCTTTCGCAACTGACACAACTTTTTGTTTAGAGATTGTTGTAGGTGTTCATTGCAATTCGGGAACTTGTTAGCAAGCAAAAGAAGTAGAAGTTAACTTAATGTTGAAACAGAGTAAATGAAATTTCAGAGAGAGAGGGAGAGAGAAATACTCAAGTATAAAAATAAAGAGTGTACTAACTAGTGTGCCCTATAGGAACTCTTTCAAGTTAAGGTTAGCTACCTTACACGTTCTAATGTGTGTTTCATCGTTGCTTCCTAAAGCAATCGAAAAATGAAAAAATGAAACATGTGTCATCATAGAGTCTAATTGTATAAATCACCCATAAAAAAAACAACCATGGAACTTTCATTTTAGTCTTACATACATGACCATGCTTCTTTTGAATTTCTCAGTCTCGGTTGTATAATGACCAAGAAAACAAGTATGTATGATAAAGAAATTCATAATTGATATCAGCACATTAATTATCCACTACTTCATCTTAGCACATAAATTATGTATGGTGCTTGTATCCAGTTCTGTTTCTAGAATTGGTATAACTGTGGTATCCAGTGGATACCAGTTCTGTTCCAAAATTAGTATACCATAGTTCTAGAAATATAACTTTTCTATTTCTAGAACTGTGGTATACCAGTTCTCGAACAGAACTGATATTTCTATTTCCAGAACTTGTATACCAGTTCTGGAAATAGAACTATATACCAGTTATGTTGGTATCTTAGGAAAAGCTCTTTCAAAATATAAACCAAATAATATAAGAACCCATTATACAAGGCATAAACTAATATATAGATCAAAGAAGGCTTAGAAGTGTGGCCAACCATTTTGAAGAACACACTACATTCACAAGATGCAAAAACAGAGATGTTTAATATAATTAAATTTCTAGAGCAAGCAATTTCAGTCATCATATATTCGATAAATATAAGAAGAGTATTCATTTTTTAGTCACATTCGTCATCTATATTGAATTCATGCTACATGTCTCAATTTAACAAGGATATATAAACAAAGCATTAAGTTCAAGCTGAACCAGTTGCTGACTGTTCAGATTTCTATATTAATCTAAGAATATAAGAATCTACTGTAGGAAGTGTGCTAATTAAAGTGAAGAAAACATACATAATTGTGTCAATGGTGATACTCAAGGACTTGTGATGCTTTCATGCTCCATTTGAGCCACAAAGATACAAACAAAAACAAAAACATTCTCTGACTTCATGCAATTCATATAAGTCTTCATTGTCTTGACACCAACCTTCGGTTCTTCAGGAAAGAAAACATAAATCTGAACAAAGAATACAGCCAGTCATCAGCTAAAGAATCCCAATAATAGATAGTGATGGAAATATAGAGAGAGAACCAAAACGTCAATTACTACCAAACACAATTCTTCAAGTGTAAAATCTATGTACTTCTTTCTAGAGATCTCTTCATAAAAATCATATCAAAGAACATGAGACATGAAATACATGATTAATATTAATGCAAATTCAATATGAAAATACTAAGTTGTTACTAACGCACGTATCATGTTAAAAGCAAAACAAGCAAATACAGAAACAGTGTGGCTCACTTAGAACCAAAATAACAAAGCTTTTATGGTGTGATATCCGAAGTAAGAATATGGAAATTATATTGACTATTAATCTTATGGACTACCAGCCATGAAAAAGGTGGGTTGTTTGCCTCATCTCTGAGTGACATTTATGAATTTATCCAAAAAAGTCCATGAATACATGATCAGAGCTATCACTGAATTTCTATTTGCGAGTAACAAGTCTTCTTCATTCTAGTGAAAGACTTTCTTAAAGCTTTGAGCTTTCGGGCAGACCTGTCGTGGTCCAATCCCCAGCAGTTCACTGACCTATCACTGTAAGGTAATTCCTGTAGTTGTTAGACCTTGTGACCTCTATTGCATTCCTGACACATTTTATCGTATTCGTCTTCTAATCAAAGAAAGCCCTAACCAATGGATTTTATTACGTATTGCAGTTCCGCCATAGAGGGCGAGCCTTGGCGCAACGGTAAAACGTTGTTGCCGTGTGACCAGAGGTCACGGGTTCGAGTCTTAGGGGCGGCCTCTTGCCAATTAAATTGGCAAGGGAAGGCTTGCCCCCAATACACCCTTGTGGTGGGACCCCTCCCCGGACCCTCGCTCAGCGGGGACGCGTAATGCGACCGGGCCGCCCTTATTGCAGTTCCGCCATATTAATCTTCTGCTAGGTATTCTAAGTTACCATCCAGTCAAGGAAGATGGATGAGCAAGATTCTTTTCTATTACCCTCGCTATCTTGAAGGAATTAAAAAGGGAAATCTGTGAAAGTGGAAATCAACGAAAGTCAAAGACGTCCTCAAGCGCGCACCTTCGCTATTAAGGAAAATTAAGTTCTCACATCTCTTTCCCAAAACCATATTGACCGGGAAAATGGGTATTGTGGAATCCCATTTTCACTTTAAAGAGACATGATATGAAGAATGTCAGGATGGGAATCAAGAAAATTCGAAGTTAAGGGAATCTGAGGGATCAATATACCTTTATCAGCCCCAACCCTTTGTTATACTACTGCCCCAGGTGGAGAAGGAAGAACCGACATCAAGGTGCCAAATATATTAGACTTTAATTGTTGTTCTGAAGTCAAAGAGCATCAATCAGGTAGGTAAAAGCCTAATGTACTAATGAATGTGCATTTTCATGTAGTTCTTAGCCAAGACATGATAGCTTACTAGTTTGTTTGGAGTAGCATTCTTCCAAGAAGCAACATCACTTATCCCCATACCGAGTGGAGTGATTATTTAAGTCGGCATTTAATATGAATCGGCATCGAAGCTTCATAGCACCGTTTCAGTCGAACAATCAGCATGCCAAGATAACAGACAAAGGCACAGTCTTTCTTAAGCAGAGATAGATAAGCTAATTGTTCTATCTTACTTAGGTCACTTAAAATGTTAAGTTAAATATTTTGACTTATCAAAATAAGTGCTTTTTAACTTAATTTACTAATTTAAGTGGTGGATAAATAATTGTTATCAAACGCACTTAAATTAAATAAGTGCTTAATGTTTTAATTTAAGTCATTAAGTGCGTTATCAAACAAGGCTTTAGTGTGGCTTCCGCCATTCATTAACGGGATATTTCACTCTCTCCCTAACCCAGCCTAGGATAGCCTAAATCACATATTAGGGATGGTGCTTTTCCATATTCAAGAATGGAGAGTTTTCTACACATCTGTTTCAGTTTCTAGACTTGAATCTAAGGCAACCTTTGGCCTTTGGACTACAATCGTCTGGTTTATTTCCTAACATTATAGCCTTTTGTTGGTCATCACTAAACAGAACCACAGCTGTTTAACAAACCAACAAATTGAATTAAAGCACATCAAGGCAAGCCTCTTGAGAACTCTAATCGATTTGTCAAACCCATCTTAAACAAAGCCCAAGGTCAGCTTTTGACTAATTAAGAAAATTAGTGAATAAATATGAAATTAAGACAAAAGAAATAGCGTACCTTTCTTTTGGTATCAAAGAATCAGAGTTCCTCCTTAGCAAGAACTAAACGTCTAAAGAAGATGACCCAACAGAGTTCAGACGATCGAGCAGCTCCCAGTGATTGATGAAAAGCTAGGGTTTGAGGTTGAGGAAAATGGTTTCTGCAAAGATAACTTGAAAGGGTTTTTACAAAGATAATAAAGTGGGATTGATGAAAAGATAGGGATTGATGTTGAGGAACGATGTATTTTGGTCTGGGGAGTGGGAAGAAATTGTGGCATGAAAATTTTAGGTTTATCGAGAAGAAAAGATAATGTGAGGGTTTTGGGGCAAACGAAAATTGAGGAGGGAAATATGCGCGGTAAAAGCCAAAAAGAATTAATAAGAGATTTACTTCTTATAATTAAAAGGGATAATTACTAATTTGACCCAATCAAGGACCCCAATTTACATATCTAACCCACCTTGCCTCAAAGTTACCAAATTAGACATTTTCACCCATTTTGGACAAAACTAACCTTAGTTCTATTTGATGAATCGATCTTCTTCTTCTTCTTCTTCTTCCTCCTCCTCCTCCGCTTCATCCGCTTCTTCTTCTTCTTCTTCTTGTTCTTCTCTGTTTCAACTTCTTCTTCAGTTCATCTTTTTCAATTTCTGATACCAATCGTTAGCGATTTTTGAGATTTTTGACATATTATGTTCAATTTTCCGTACAAATGGTATATTTTTTGCTTATACGCTTGCTTTTCTCATTGGTTTTCCCCCTTTCATCATCTGTAATGGTATCGTTTCAATTTCCTCTATTTTTCCATAATTTTTTTCATTTTCCTCCATTGCTGTCGCATTTGTTACGAAATTGTCGCATTTCGTCGCAAATGCGACAAGAACTGTCGCATTTCGTCGCAAATGCGACAAGAGTTGTCGCATTAACAAATGCGACAGTTCTTGTCGCATTTGCGACGAAATGCGACAGTTCTTGTCGCATTTGTGACGAAATGCGATAATTTCGTCACAAATGCGACAGCAATGGACGAAAATGAAAAAAATTTTATGGAAAATAGAGGAAATAGAAATGATACCATTAAAGATGAAGAAATAGGCAAAACCAACGAGAAAAGCAAGCGTATAAAAAGGGCGGCCCGGTCGCATTACGCGTCCCCGCTGAGCGAGGGTCCGGGGAGGGGTCCCACCACAAGGGTGTATTGGGGGCAAGCGTATAAGCAAAAAATATACCATTTGTACGGGAAATTGAACATAATATGTCAAAAATCGCTAACGATTGGTATAAGAAATTGAAGAAGATGAAGAAGTTGAAACGAAGGAGACGAACAACAAGAAGAAAGCGGATGAAGCGGAGGAGGAAGAAGAAGAACAAGAAGCGGATGAAGCGGAGGAGGAAGAAGAAGAAGAAGATCGATTCATCAAATAGAACTAAGGTTAGTTTTGTCCAAAATGGGTGAAAGTGTCTAATTTGGTAACTTTTAGGTAAGGTGAGTTAGATATGTAAATTGGGGTCATTGATTGGGTCAGATTAGTAATTATCCCTAATTAAAATTAATAACTGTTTGTTTTTTCTATTATAATTAGTAAGAGTTTTTTTTTTGCTATCAAAATAAAAATAAAAATATTTTAATTTATAATGAATTATTAAGAGGAAATTTTAATAAAATAATGTTTTCTTTATTAATAATATAATTACAGAATTTTCTCTTATTAAATGAGTTGAGAATACCCTTAATAATTTTTTACTTACTAATACCCTTTTTCTTGTTGTAGTGTTAATATGTGAGTGGGTGGGTTCATAAAGAGGAGTGGGATTGATGAATTAGAAGTTTGAGAACATGGTTGGGAGGTTTGTGCTGTGGAGTTTAGGACATATACGCATGTGCTGCATAAAGATGGGATTGGTCATTTGGTAAATTAAATGAAACACATGGTCTTGTTGAATGTATAGTTTGATATACATGAATAATATGGAGATAGAGAGAGATAAGTAATAGACACAATATTGATTTGAATCACCTTAATGATTATGGCTCTGTGGCGTTGTATTTATAGTGAGCCAATTGTAGTTTGTATAAGAATACAATACATAAGTATAAGAGTATTGAAACTCTACCTAGCTAGTGATATAGACAAATTGAAACTCTAACTAGATAGGAATCTATTTATAGGATAATAGGAACATTATCTCTAACACCCCTCTCAAGCCGATGGCGGGCACGAACAAAGAGGCGAGAGCGTAGCATCGTGAAGCGAGCAGGAGCTAGCGGCTTGGTGAGTATGTCTGCAACCTGATCATCGGTTGGAATGAATCGGACGCTGAGAAATCCATTTTGAACTTGTTCTCGAACAAAGTGATAATCCAGCTCAATGTGCTTCGTACGAGCATGGAATACTAGATTTGAAGTGAGATAAATTGCTCCAATATAACTGAACCGGGGTGGGTAGAGGGAAGCCTAGATCCGAGAGAAGTGATTTGAACCATAAGAGTTCTGCCGTGGCATTTGCCATTGCCTTGTATTCACTCTCGATGGAGGATCTGGCTATTGTTGGTTGCTTGCGGGTCTTCCATGATACAATGCTAGATCCAAGGTAGACACAGAAAGCACCTGTGGATCTTCTATCATCAGGACACCCTCCCCAATCACTATCTGAGTAACAATGAATGTGATCTAGTGGTTTGATGGACATGACTATCCCAAAGTCCGATGTGCCTTGAATGTAGCATAGGACCCTCTTGACTCCTTTCTAGTGTTCATTAGTTGGACAGTGCAGGAACTGACATAATTTGTTAACTGCAAATGCAATGTCAGGATGAGTGAATGTTAAGTATTGGAGTGCTCCCACAATGCTTCGATATTCATCTCTAGAGGGTAAACTGATGCCGAGCTCTTTTGAAAGCGTTGGTGTGGTGGCCATGGGAGTCAATGTAGGTTTGGAGTCAATCATCTTCACTTTGTCTAGGATGTCAGCCACATACTTGGCCTGACACAGGTGAATACCATCCTTCTCATATCTCATCTCAATTCCCAGAAAGTATTCTGCCTTGCCAAGATTATGAATGGGAAACTCCTGTTCAATTGCTGCAATTGTGTTAGTGACGTGTGCAGGGTGGTTACCTGTTATGAGGATATCATCAACATAGCACAAAATATAGGTCTTTTCAGTGTCGGCGCGTCTGATGAACAGAGAGTTGTCAGCCTGTGACATCTTGTACCCAAGTGAGAGGAGGAATGTTCGTAGCCGTGTGAACCATTCTCGCGGTGCTTGCTTTAACCCATAAAGACTCTTTTTAAGAAGACAGATATGATCCAATCGGTCACTGTCCCGAAATCCATGTGGTTGTTCCATATAGATTGTCTCAGATAAGTTTCCATGAAGAAACGCATTAGAGACATCCAGTTGATTGATGAACCAGTTGTTTGTTGCTTCAATGGCAAAGACAGACCAAATGGTTGTAGCCTTGATTATTGGATTTAATGTCTCTTTGTAGTCAATCCCAGCTTTCTGAGTGAATCCCCGTGCTACTAGACGAGCTTTGTATCGATCAATGGTTCCATCTAACTTCTTCTTTGTGTGAAAGATCCACCTAGAGGTGATGACATGCTGATCATGCGGTCTTGGTACAAGCTTCCAGGTGCCATTGTCAAGAAAAGCTTGAATCTCGTCAGACATTGTCGTGCGCCATTCGGGTTATTTATTGGCTTTACTGAAGCATGTGGGGTCCACTGTGCCATTTGGATGTGTAGCGAGAAGTCCCTCAAAACGTCCCCTCGAGTGAAGAGACGACTGTCGAAGTTGCATATAATGTTGATGTGGACCAATCATGGATGCATTGCGAGATCGGGGTCTTACAGTAGGAACATGAGCAGGTGGTACAGTTTCATGAGGAGGAGACTGTGTTTGTGGCATGGTGTGCTCTTTATGAGGTACTGTATTTGGTATGTCAGGTGTGTTGATGTCCATAGAGTCAGCCGGTGTAGTGGAATTGTTCTGAGGAACTAGTGTTGATGCAGCTGTAATGACTGGTGACAAACATTGGCGTGGAGCTAGTGGAACAGTGTTTGTTGCTTCAGAGTCAGGGGGAATAATTGGGGTACCAGGATGAGGCCCAGAATGACAGGTGTGATTGGTTGGGAATAAGGAACCAAGTGTGAAGAAGATAATATAGGATTGGGATTAGAGAAATTACCTGGATACGGACCGAGTAAAGATGGTAGTTGACATGACGTGCTTACCCCCAAGTTGCTAGATGAAGGTGGTGATGCAGTGGCTATTGAGGCAGGAAACACTTTTTCATTATGCTGCGCAAATTTACAGATGTATATGCGTCCGGTGGAATACTCAAGACAGATATTCCCAAAATGATTTTCCGATGGACGAAGGTAGACACATAACTTAGAACGGAAATCAAATTTGTGCTGGTTGTACGGTCGAAGGAGAGGATATATACCACTACCAAAAATGCGCAATGCCTTATAGGCAGGCTGTTTCTTGTAAAACATGAAATAGGGTGATTTGTTGTTCAGAATTTTGGTGGGTAGGTAGTTGATTAACCTAATGTTGTGGATCATGGCATAGTTCTAAAATTTGAGAGGGAGAGATGCATTGGCTAACATAGTAAGGCAAGTGTCAACATGTCTAATTTTTCTCTCAGCTATACCATTTTGTGCATGAGTGTGGGGGCACGCAATTTTGTGTATAATGTCATATCGTTTGAAAAAAGGTTGTAGTTTTTGAAATTCTCCCCCAAGATCTGAATAAATATTCTTAACCCTTGCACTATGCTGATTAGAGATCATGGCATAAAAATCACAAAAGGTTGAGAAAACATCACTTTTGTTCTTTAAATAGAAAACTCATCCAAATCTACTGAATTCATCAATGATAATTAAAAAGTAGCGGTGACCAAGACAAGAAATAACTGGAGCTGGTCCCCAAACATCCAGATGTAAATTTTCAAAAATAAATGTGCTAGAGCGACTAATAGAGGGTAAAGATCTTCTAGCAAGTTTGCCTAATGGACAAAAAGAATAATTGCGAATTGACTTTGAAGAGGATAGATTGTTTCTTTTGAGAACTGTGCTGACTGTCTGATTCTGACAATGTCCAAGCCGTGCATGCCACCTTTCAAAGACACCTTCTCTCCTACTAACAGGGTGGGTGTAAGGACATAAAGCCCATCTTTACTCGGGCCTCGTAACAGGATTTCCCCAGTTGTTTGGTCATTCACAAGAAAATGGTTAAACCAAAATTCAAAGAAACACGAATTGTCACAGGAATTTTTTTGAACAGATAATAAGGATTTAGTGAGCTTAGGAATAAGTAGGGCATCATTAACTTTCAGATTATTTATATTTGAGTTTCCAAAGTGAGAAATTTGCAGACTTTGACCATTGCCAAATTGAACCGTGTCATATCCTGGATATGGATGCATCTGTTGAAGTTGAGCTGGATTTGCCGTCATGTAATTTGTTGCTCCAATGTCAGGATACCACGACTGATTAGGACCCATGAATGGATTTGGTGGTTGTTGCCACGCCATGTGTGCTTGTGGTCCAGAATTGTAGTTTGACTGTGAATTGTTCTTCAGTCTTTTGCACTTATCAGCCCAGTGACTTGGATCACCACAGTTGTAGCACTTGCCACTTCTTCTCTTCTTTGGATTCTGCTTCTTTGATTGTGGTGGTTCTATTGTGGAGACGTTGGCTTCTCGGTGCGCAGGTATACCATCAGATTGAAGCAGAGTTGTCTTTCTTGTTGATTGGATCATGCCTTCAACGGTCTTCAAACTGTTCAAAATCTCCTGATAATTGATGTTTGTGTCGCGCTGAGTGACAAGATTCTGAACGGTAGAGTGATACTCTTCTCCCAAACCTTTGTAAAGAACTGACGGCAGTAAATGTCGAGGGTAAGGGTTCCCTGAGGTAGCCAGATCATCAAGAATAGACTTCACTTTTTGCATGTAAGCAGTTACTGACATCCCCCCTTGCTCAAGCTCATGCAGTTCAACACCTAACTGAAACTGTTTGGTTCCTGTAATAAGCCCATAGGCATCTTCCAAAGCTAGCCAAATGTAATGTGAATATTTGAGATATGCAATATCAGGAAAAACTTCTTCAAGGATGGAATTTAGGAGCAAAGTGCTAACCATATTTTCTAAATCATCCCATTGGAAAAAAGATGGATTTATGATTAAATCTGCAGCATATGTCATATAACCTGTTCTAGAAATAAATTGAGGTGGAGGAGGTGTTGAACTGATAATATGGGAAAAAAGATGATAGGTTTTGAGGGTAGATTCCATAGACATTCTCCATGCTTTGTAGTTGTGAGGGGTTAATTTGATGTTAATGGTGATATTTGTGGGAGGTTGTCTTGGTTGGGTGATAGGGGCAGAAACAGGTTCTGTATAGACAAGATTGATTGAAGAAATAGGATTTGAGGAAGGAATAAAATTAGGTCGAAAATTGTTTGAAGGTGCATCTACAGTATTGTGAAAAGAATTTGAGAAAAAAGATGGAGAAGGATCACGGGCTAATTGAGAGTTGTAAACAAACTGTGAAGTATTGATTCAGAAATAACCTGATGTTTATTACTGGCTTCAGCTGCTTGATAGGCGGCTAGGGCAGCAAGAACTGATGGAGAAAATAGGGTTTGAGTGGCTGTGGTGACCGATGGTTGTTGAGATTGAATCAATGGCTGCTGAACCGGGATCTATTGATGAAGCAATTGCGGCCGCACTGCTGCTTGATACGTTGCGATCGCAGCTAACACCGCGACATCGGCGGTTGAATTGGTCAGAGTCAGGAGAGGCACGGGTTGCGCATTGCGATTGGCAACGGCAGCAGTCACGGAAGACACCATGTTTTGGTGCATCGGGGCCTGCTGCGTCGGACCTTGGAGGCTGGCCGCCTGATACGAAGCAAGCGCGTCACGAACCGCCTGAGGTAGTGCGTCAGCCACCGTCGGTAGAGGCTGCTGTTGCAGTTGCGGTGGTGGATGCGAGGCCGTTGTTGCCGCAAGGAAGGACGACTCCCCGCTGACGAAGGGCGATGTAAAGCGCCAGTCGGAGCTCGATGCGATCGACCCTCCAGAAACGTCATTCATACTTTGATCAGGGGTGGCGGTCGGTGCAGCGACAGTAGCAGCGGTGGCGGTGGCAGCGGCAGAGGCGACGGCGGCGACATCAGTTTGATATTCAGTGTATGATGTTGATTGCGGATTATCAGAGGATGCGGAAGTTGAGACTACTGATACCATGTTGAATGTATAATTTGATATACAGGAATAATATGGAGATAGAGAGAGATAAGTAATAGGCACAATATTGATTTGAATCACCTTAATGATTATGGCTCTGAGGTCTTGTATTTATAGTGAGCCAATTGTAGTTTGTATAGGAATACAATACATAAGTATAAGAGTATTGAAACTCTACCTATCTAGTGATATAGACAAATTGAAACTCTAACTAGATAGGAATCTATTTACAGGATAATAGGAACATTATCTTTAACAGGTCTAATTACATTAGGTTGAGGTGTTAATGGAATTTGGCTCAGTTAATTATTTTAAAAAAGAATTCAATTATATAATTCGAAAAAAATGATGAAAACATGTTGATTCCTCCATTTGAACTAGGGTTGGAAATGGTTACCCTTGACACTACCTAACTCTAATAGCACTACTCATACTACCCTGTATAAAAGGGTATGAGACGGGTATGGGATCAAAACCATTACCCGTTAGGATAATAGGATGGGTATGGAAATACCCCTAGAGTATCCATTACCCGTCATAACTCTTTTATATATTAAAACATATTATTGTTTTTTCGATGTATGATGTGAGATTTGAATATCAATTTTTATTCTTCAACCATTAAGTGATACCACTAAACTACTTTATTCTTATGGAATAATATTCAATTTGTTCAATGTTTAGATGAATGATTTATTAAATTTATACTTTGTTAAATTTGTAATATTTTTTGTTTTAGTTATTGATTCGTAACGGGTAAGGATACCCGCGAATAAAAATGGGACGAATATGGGATGCAAAATATATACCCATTAGAGTAATGATACGTGTAATTAAAAAATGAATGGATAATTGTTTGGGGATACTATCCGCAGGTACCCTACATGTTGCCATCCCTAATTTGAACCAAACATCTATAAAATGAATCAAAAGGTTATGCATTCCCTTTTCGGAACAGATCCAAACAGTTTAGGAAATTCGGGATCATTCATTTCCTTTCCCCTTGTTTTCCATTATGTATCCCTTTCCGTTACCCATGGGCGAACCGAACACCCCCTAAATCTGTCACGGATTGTTGACCATTTTGTTACCATAATTGTATGGGTTATAATGATCGGGTTAGTATCGTATTGGTGTAATGTTAATTATCGGGTGTAGGGATGTAATCGAGTCGAGCTGATTCGAGTTTTGGCCTGCTCAGACTTGACTCGTCATAATGTTAATGAGGTCGAGCCAAGCTTTGAGCTCAATTCAAGCTCAAATTTGTGTTTGAGCTCAGCTTGTTTAGAAGCTTGTTTATTCATGAGACAGCTTGTTTATCTTGTTCCACAGCTTAGCTCGCGAGCTGGTCGTAAGCAAAGCTGTTCGTTTATTTTGTTCACGAGCAACTTGTTTATTTTGTTCATAAGTTTTGCTTATGAGAAACTCGTTAAGCATGTTCATGAATAAACTTGTTTATTGTGTTCACGAATAAAATAATATCAGATAAAACAATAACATATTTAGCAAATAAAATAATACATGCATAAATATTAAAAACCTCGTTTTAGTCATTAAATAAAAAACAGTGCGAGGAGAGGGAGGCGGAAATGAAAAGAGTAATGGGAGGAGAAGAAGTGAATGTCATTAGGGCTGTAAATGAGCCGAGCCGCTCTTGAGCGGCTCGGTGGTCGGCTCGATAAAAGCTTGGTTCGATTTATAAATGAGCTGCTCGTGAGCACGATTTAGTGGCTTGGTTCGTAAACGAGTCGAGCTTGAGTAGGTAAAAGCTCGGCTCGAAAGCTCACAAGCAGGCTCGATTAGAACATTTATGAACAACTTTTAGTTTTGTAGAAAACTACATAGTTTTGTGTTAGTTCACAAATATCTAAACTTAATATTATTTCATTTGCTATTAGATGAGTTCGTTCACAGACATGATAAATGAGTAATAGACGAACTATTTGTAAGCATATTGTCTATTTATTCACGAACTTTGCTTGTGAGCTTCTTTATGTATACAAGAGTTATTTGCAAGCAAACTTCACAAATATAATTAACGATTTACTCACAAACAATTCATGGTTAGATAATTTTCTTAATGAACCAAGTCTAAAGAGGAGTTTGGGCTCGAAACAAGCTCGAAGCTCGGCTCGAGCTCGTTGAGCAAGCCAAAGCTCGGCTCGGGCTCGGGCTCGTTAATTTTATAGCGAGCCGAGCTTAAGCAGGTCAAAGCTTGGCTCAGCTCGATTACAACCCTAAATATCATGAAGATTTAGAAAAAAAACCCTGAAATCTATTCTCTATCCTCCTAATCTAATTATATTTTACTATAATACCAAATAAAAGAATTTTAGAATGGATCATATATCAACTTATAATTATTAAATTAAATAATAGTCGATATTATTCATAAGCTTATTCACAAGCTTCTATCGAGATTGTTCATGAGTCTAGAAGCTATTCTTGAACATCATAATCGAACTAGTTCATGAACTTGTTCACGAGCCTATATCTGAGCTTGCTCGCAAGCTTTAGAGCCGAGATTTGTCATAATCAAACTCGACTCGTTTATAAATCGAGCGGAACCGAACCTTTATCGAGTCGACAACTGAACCGATGATAAGCAACTCGGTTATTTACAACACTATCGGGTTGGTAATAAATAAGTCAATCTAAATTGAACCCAAGAAAATATTGTGTCATAGTTATGTCAATACAATCGAATTAATGTTGATTTTATGTCGTGTTTACGAGTTATATATATAATTTTATTACAAAATTTAATTATAACATAAAAACAAACTTTTATAATGTTTTAACAACATCTTTTTTTTTTTTTTGAATAAAAGAATATCTTTATTGCCTTAAATCTGAAAGAAGAACATTATTGAGAAATGAGGGTGGAACAAACCACTCTCGACAACCAGACCTAGAACTAGCCGATCGGGCAATACAGTGAGCCGCGTAGTTCGCTGATCGCTTAACAAAAGAGATTGAACAACTATCTAAATCTCTAATTAGATTGACACAAATCTAAACTATATCAGCAAGGTAAGATAAAGACATTGAATGTCGCTGTATAGCTTGAACAATTGACAAACAGTCTGATCGAATCACAATATTATTAAGACCAGAATTTTTGATCCATGTGAGAGCCTCCTTAATTGCAATTGCTTCAGCCATCACCGGATCAGAAATCCCCTCCGTAACCGTTAGACCAGCATAAACAAATACCCCGTCATGATCTCGAATTAAAAAACCAGCCGAACAGAATCCTTCTTCTGCAAACAGCCCGGCATCAACATTGCATACCAGCTGCCCAGGCTCCGGATATTTCCATTTCACATCCCATCTTTCAGGAGGAACAATAGATTGCCGGAGAATTTGAGCCTTTCGCCACTCCTCCGCTGCACTTCTTGCCGATTCAACAATAGTCTGAGCCCGTGAGATTTTCCTCTCCCAGACAACAGTATTCCTATGCGCCCAGATACGCCATATCAGAACAACTAGTTTTGATGATTCCTCATCATTCTTTGATAATAGCTGACATTCAAGCCAACATAAAAAATTGCCCACATTCATCATCTTGTCATCACCAAAATTCAGAGACCAGACCTGCCTTACCACATAACATTCCAAAAAAACATGATTTTCGTCTTCCCCAACATTCTGACATATTGGACACAGATCAGGTAAAGCACTATGTCGCCTAACTAAGTTTGACAACGTTGGCAAATAACGCGCAAACAACCTCCACACACAATTCAAAACATTGTGAAGAGAGGAGAAAAACTTTGTGAAGAGAGGAGAAAAACTTTAACATGATCAGTTTTTGACCAAATAATTTTTTGAAGAAAACTTCAAACGAGTAAAACGGACCGGTCGGGACGGACGGGCGCATGCAAGGGAAACATAATTTAAAGGCTTATAAGGCCAAACCTTTATATACCCTTGTAAACTTCGTGGAACAGGAAAAGAATTTCTAAAAACAAAGTCACTAATTACAAATATACTCACACTAATCAAAGCTATTTTCTCCTCATCAAAGCCATTTTTTCACAATTTAAACCTCTTATTGGCTCATCCAAATCAATGGGTATTTCCCATAAGCCGAACCATATGATGTTGGTGGCCAAAAATTGTCAATTACAATTTCCTCCAAATTGACTTCTAAAAACACAGTTTATCCTTAAACTAAAAGTTACAAAAGTTCAATTCAAGCCAAGAATTAAAATTTGAATGACTTGTATTTGTCGGAGATTGATATAAGATATATGATTGGGCCTTAACTATAAGCTCGAGCTTTTGGTTCAATCGGTTCCATGACATGGTATCAGAGCCTCTAGGACCAAACGGTCGAGGGTTCGAGTCCCGGCAGCCTCATTAATTGGTGAAATTAAAAACATATGGTGGGATGGGCCTGTGTTGTGCACCCTGCAAGCCCAAGAGGCATTTGCGTGTTGAAAAATATTACAGCACAAAACTAACTGATCAGCTCTAAAACCAACCCAATAATTAAGCTGTATATACATATGTGTCCTCTTTTATGCTTTGTGTTGTGTTAGTGGCTGTGTATTTTAGCAGCCCGCCAGCAGTATCCAGCGTTATCAATTTACAACCAAAGGCTCTGTTGGACTCTGGATGGTGGTGTTATTACATTGACACCAATTTGGACCCCTATCACTGGTATGGAATAACCTGTGATGATGATGGCTTCGTCACTCATATTCATATGCCTTATGGTGCCATCTGCAACTAAGGATTGAACTTTGCCAAGCTGAACTTCTCTTCCTTAATTCCATCCCTCATTCTGCTGGATCTGAGTGCTAATGGATTTTGTGGGAGCATCCCATCTGAAATAGGTATGCTTCCAAACCTCCAATACATACGCTTGTACAATAACCAACTAACTGGTTCCATTTCTCCAGCTCTACGAAATTGAACTTACCTACGTTCTTTGGTTCTTAGTTCCAATCAGTTGAGTGGTCAAATACCTTCTTGGCTTGGTCTTTTACCCAATCTACAACAGCTAGACCTCAGCATGATTGGATTTCAAGGTGCAATTCCCTCCTCCCTTGCTCTCTTATCCAACTTAACCCATCTATACCTCTCTAAAAATTTGTTGGTGGGTCTCATCCTTTTTGCCATTGCTAATTTGACTCAATTGGAAAACTTGGACCTTTATTGCAACCACTTGGATGACATTATCCCTCCTGAAATTGGAAATTTGAAGGTCCTCCGTGATTTAGATATGTCTCATAATAATCTCACACTGGATCAATCTCTTTCTCCCTTGGTCTCTTATCTAACTTATCCCATCTAGACCTCTCAAATAATTTATTAAGGTTGATTCACAAAAATGGATATTGACTTCCCGAGTCAGTTAGAAGAGGAATTGCTCGCTTTGCAACTTGCTACTGCTAATGACTGAGTTTTTTATTCATGTTTTCACTTCAAGTTGTGGATTTTAAGTAGAATTTTTGAATCATGGAGATGTTGAATGAATACATTAGCTAGATTTCTGTTTTTATTGTATGTGGCATGAACAAAATTGGAAAATGATAGCGCTTGAATAGGCTCCAAATATCCTATCTATGGTTAGTTGCTGGAAAGTTAGATGTTATGAATTAACACCACATCTAATGAAGCCTTCAACTTACTTGAGTTGGAGAGTGTTGACTTCAGTTGTTTATTTTGCTGACACAGAAAAAATTTAAAATCAAACCGCTCTTTCATCGCAATTGCATAAGAAACATTGTAAACCAATCTATGGTTCTATATTACATCTCGAGATAAGGTACAAATTTAATCATATGGTTATTGAATTTAAACAGATATAAATTCCACATATAAAATCGTGCAATGTTAGCGTTGACATTTTGTAGATAAAGCAATTTCAAATTTTTATTAACGGCAGATCTAACAAAAGTCGATTCATGTTAATTTGGTTACGCATCTACACCACTTGATACAAAATTAGCCTTGTAGTTATTGGGAGAAAATAAATTTAGACTCGACATATAAAACCGTGCAATATTAGCACTAACTTTAGTTACAAGTGGAGTAGAGCTTAGGTGGTGCATATATATAACCAACTCAACGGGAAACGAAATATCGTTAGATATGCCATTAATGGAGTTTTAAATTGCTTAATCTACAAAATGCTAGTGCTAACATCGTGTGGTTTATACATAGAGTTTAAATAATCATGTAACTAATTTTGTACTATATAAGCAAGAAGAAAGAGAAAGATGCAACAGAAGAAAACTTGTACTTGATAGCAGAAATCAAATTTACATTTAGAAGTAGAAGTGTTGCAGAAAGTAGCATATATGAGGGATACAGCAGAGACCACATAGTTCAATAGAATAGTTTGAATTACAAACAACAATCTCTAATCACTGAATGTTAACAAGCAACACTACAACTTTCTTCAACATTATAACAAGCAACAATCAAAACAATCAGAAGCAGTTGTTTTGGGGGGCTATTATGTCCAACATAATGAATGAAACAGAGATTTATAGAGAGCAGACCATCTGAAAAACTTTATATTACATATTCTTACATCTCTGATTGTAATTAGCGAAAGAAAGGAATCTCAAGAATTACAAACTAAAAACGTCTTCTACGTCTGTTATAATATCTCCTACGCCTCTTTGGTGCAAGATTGAAGAAACCAATGATGTAGAGAACCAACACTGTTGATATAAATCCGCTTGGAAATCCAATACCTGCCATCATCCACGAGAACCACCACGTTTTCTCATTACTAATTTCTTTCGCCTTTTCGCCTTGTGGTGCCTTATCGCACGAAACTTGGATTTGCATTCCACAAAGTTCACTGTTGTTGGCATAGGATTCTGGATTGTTTAGCCTGTCCATTTGAGGGCCATTTGGAATTCTACCAGTGAGATTGTTGTTACTCAGTTCCAAGATACTTAACTGTAATAGCTTTCCAAGTGTTTCAGGTATTTCTCCTGAAAGTCTGTTGTATGACATATCCAAACTCTCCAAATTCTCCAAACCTCCCAAACTTGATGGTATTTTGCCTGATAACTTGTTGTATGAAATGTTTAGCAGCTTCAGATTTTTCAGAGCGCCTAAAGTATCAGGAATTTCACCTGAAAGCTCATTGTTGGATAAATCTAGAAGCGTGTACATACCAAGTTGTTGGTTAGGAAGATTTCGCTTCAATGCTTTCCAAATCACTTGCAAGTCCGGATAGTTTACTTGGACTTCAGAAGTAGACCTTCCAAGATAAGAAATAGCATTATATGATAAGTCCTGATGATCTCCAATCATTCCGTGAAGTTTTCCTAGAGTAGCTGGTATATTTCCACTCAACTTGTTGTGAGAGAGGTCTAGAATTTGAATAAGAGTAAGATTTGAGAGATTTTCTAGAATAGGCCCTTCAAAGGAGTTATTCCGTAGATTCAGAATTTGCAGAGAGGAAATCTGAGAGAGAAAACTTGGGATTTCTCCTGTGAGATTATTGTCATGGAGGTCAAGGCATTTGAGATTCACTAAACTTGCTAGTTTTTTAGGCAAATTACCAGAAAACTGATTCTGGCTAAGAACAAGCACAATCATCTGATCAGAGAAATTTCCAGGAATCTCACCCGAAAAGTTATTGGAGGAAAGATCGAGGGTGTAGAGGGACTCAAATTTTGGGAATTGACTGCCAGAAAATCTGTTTTTTGACAAGTCAAGAGTCAACAATGAGGTAAATGAGAGGGATTTAGGAATTGGTCCAGAGAAATCATTGCTTGACAGCATGAGAGTTCTTAAGCATCCAAATTCACCAATGTTATCAGGCAAGTACCCTGAGAAATTGTTCCTGGAGAGATCAAGATTTTGTAAGCAAGAAGAATTGAACAAGAGAGGGGGAATTGGGCCTGAAAGCTTATTATCTGATAAGAACAAAGATGTCAAAGAAGGGTTTATTTTGATCAACCATTCGGGGAAGTTCCCAATGAAGCCATTGTCACTTAAATCCAACTCATAAAGTTCAGTTTGGTTGGAAAGCCAAATTGGAATATTCCCAGAAATATTGCAAGATCTCAATGATAATCTAATTAGTTTGCTCTTTGGCCCTATACTTGTGTTCTTCAGAAACAACTCATTTCCCCCAAGTTTCAACTGTGTCAAATTCCTCCAATCAAATAACCATGTTGGGATTTCGCCACTAAGGAAGTTATCTTCTAGATCAAGTGATACCAATTGTCCCAACTTCTGAATCGAAGGAGGGATCTTTCCTGACAGATTGTTACCACTCAATAGCAAATGTTGGATACTTGAGAGATTGCTTATCTGGGTAGGAATCTCCATGGACAAAGAATTGGATCTCAACTCCACCCAGGTTAACTCTCTCAAACCGAATAATGAAGACGGAATAGACCCAGAAAGCTTGTTGTTTCTAAGATTCAAGTGTTGCAATTTAGTGAGGTTTCCAATCTCCAAAGGGATGTCTCCATGGATGAAATTCTCTTGCAACTGTAAGGAATACAAGTTCCTTAGAAGGAAGAAATTGCTACCTAATTTCCCTTCAATTGAATTGTAACTGAGACTAAGAAACTCCAGATGCTTTGAAGGTAAAAAATGGGGAGGAATGGTACCATTGAACTTGTTTTCTGACATATCAAGTGTAACAAGATTTGTTAGATTGGAAATCCCAGTTGCTGGAAATTCACCTTGAATCCCATTTGAAGAAATGTCAAAAAGGGTGAGGGTTTGTATATGAAACAGAGGAGTTAAAACATCAGAAGTGACAGCAATGTCCAAGTACATGGTAATGACACGAGAGATAGAGAATTCAGTGACATGGTGCGATGAATCGCAAACAATAATATCCCAATTGCAACAATTAGAGGTGGAATTCCAAGTCTCAAAGCCAGCAAGATACCTGTTGGAAGCAGAAGTAGTATTCCCCAGCAATAACAACTTGAATCGGAGGAGGGCTTCCTTTTGATTCTCAGGGCAGCTACAACTACACTCCAACGTAATTGTAACCATGACAAAGATAATGAGAACTGTTTGAAATGGGTTCATTTCAGCCATTGTTGTTTCCTCTTTCCCAAACTACATTTTACTAATTTGTAGACAAAATGGTCTAAGTTTCCTTTTTTTATTATTATTATAAATTTAAGAAAGGACAAAAGGTCAATTATCTCATTATTTCCCAAGAGGGAACTGGGAAATAACAAGGTAGTTGCAGGTTGTTGAATTGGATGCATATATGTATCTCAATTTTGACCAAGTCAAGTGGGAGAGCGTTGATATTTAAAGATTTATAGTTATTGGTCTCCTTCTGGATTTTGATTTTTATGATTCTAGGTGATTTTTATTAAAACCTGCAGAGAAATACTTAGGAGATTCGGTGATAGCCTCCTAAGTATGCATCAGTGTTACAAAAAAAAAAAATATATATATATATATATAGATATATATATTATGCTGGAGATTCTGCCACGCGTATTTAAGTAGTTAATCATTTACTTGAATCAAATTCAAGAGACTAATGGAAAATTCTAGCAAAAATTACAAAACTAGGCAAATGGGAGCATTTACATATGTAATCCATTTACTCAAACTACTACATATCTAGACTGTTTTTGTGTGACTTTCCCATAATACCCATAACCTTCCCACTTCCCACCACATCGCGAACGGCCGCTCCCCCTATCTCCTTGGTTATGCAAAAAGTTGACTCCTCCATTAATGATTTCAAGACTTTTGATCTTCCTTTCTTCCTTTAAATTGCACAAAATCCGCACCATTTTGCCAAATCACAATGAATTTCTCTTTTTCCTCTCTTCATTTTTTGATTCTGCAGCTTCCTAACCCTAGAAAACGAAGCCATGGTTCTTCATCTTCCTGTTCGTTACTTGGTTTCTTTCTTCTTGTTACCATGTTAGAAATGGTTATTCTACATTATTTCCTTCGTTTTTCCCATGTTATCATATTGTTATTGTCGCTTTTTAAGGGTGAAATGGGCGAAAAATGTAAGTATCTGTTGTTTTTTCTGCGTTTTTTCATGAATACACTTCGTGAATCGATGGTTTCGCGAAGATTTGCGAAGAGAAAGAGCCTGGAAAGTGACGATCTACTTCGTGAATCGATGATTTCGCGAAGATCTGCGAAGAGAAAGAGTCTGAAACGTGCGGATCTACCTCGCGAATCGATTAGTTCGCGAAGTCTGCGAATAGATCGTCACGTTTCAGACCTCGCAGACTTCGCGAAAGCATCGATATGCGACGTAGATCGTCACGTTTCAGACCTCGCATACCTCGCGAAAACATCGATTAGCGAAGTAAAATCACCTCTTTCCCTGCACATTTACATTCGCATGTTTCGCTAATCTTCATTTCGCGAAGCCAAAATCGTCTTTTTCCCTGCCTAACATGTTACTTTTTTCTGAAGGTGGTTGAATACGTAACATCCCTTTCTGGAAGGCGACGTATTGGGCTGCAGGGGAGATAACTTTCCTTCCTGTATAGGGATGAACTTCCCTCAAAATTGACAAATTCACTCCTGAAATGGTTAGTTAGGAGAGATTGTGCCAATAATCTGGTACCAATTTTGAAGCGGATGAGTAATCTTGGTGTGCACCATGGGACACCTCCATTCCAAAAGGTCTGGACTTCCGTTTCTCATCCCAAAAAGAAATGGAAGTCCAGACCTTTTGGGATGAGAAATAGAAGTCCAGACCAATATTATCAGAACCGGACCAGACATCAAACAGGATTTATAACTGGATCACGGGTCATTTGGTCGGATCGAATGACTCGAATTGATCGGATTGGATGACATAATAAATAAATAATATTTATATAATTAATTTAAAACTCATTTCTATTTAATAGAATGAGATTTAATAAATATAAATAATAATGCACAAGTTATTTGGGCTTTAAAATTATTTGGACCATTAAATTTTTTTTTTGGATCAATTAAGTTAACCTAGCTGATTAGTCTTTTTAGTAAAATGCAGAAGCCTAAATTCTACATTTCATCTACCGCCTCTCTTTCTCTCTCACTCCACCGCCTCTCTTTCTTTCTCTCAGCCATTCTACATTGCCCCTTTCTTTCTTTCTCTGTTATTCCAAAAAAATAAATTAAAGACTTATGGTATTATTATTTTAGATAAAGCAAGCTTCTTGATCTGATTTATGGTATGAATATTCTTTCTCCAATCTGTTTTTTTTTTTTTTCTGATTTTCCAGACTTATTACTTTTAGATTTCTTAAGGAATTCCATTAAACCGGAGTTGCACCGGTTCCGGTTCGACCTCCGGTCGTCCGTTCAACTCCGGTTCACACTGAGTTTTTCAGCATTAATCGAACCAGTCAAGCTCGGACCGGATTTCTTACCGGTTTTCGGTCCGACCGGCCGGTCCGGTCCGAGCTTGACAATATTGGTCCAGACCTTTTGGGATGGATGTGTCTCACGGTATACACCAAGATTACTCATCCGTTTCAAAATTGGTACCGGATTATTGATACAATCTCTACTAACCAATCATTTTAGGAGTGAATGTGCTTTGTTAGGATTTTATTGTGGCAATCTTGTTGTAAATTTTGAAGTTGTTGTGATTTTAATGTTGTTATTGTGGCAATCTTGTTGTAAATTTTGATAATATTATGATTTTAATATTAGAATCCGTTGTTGTTTGTCATTTTTTGTTATATACCACTTCGCACATTAGCTTCAAAACATATTCAGGCTTCGCATATGCGAACTAAATTCATCACGTAAACCAAACTTTAGCTTCGCAGGCTTCGCATATGCGAACTAAATTCATCAAGTAAACCAAACTTTAGCTTCGCAGGCTTCGCATATAAACCTAAACATTAGCTTCGCATAATATGGAATTTGCGAAGTCAGATTGGAGAGGGCGAGACACGCGTAAATATTGAGGGTATTATGGAAAAGTCACACAAAAATAGTCTAGATATGTAGTAGGTTGAGTAAATGAGTTAAATATGTAAATGGGTCTCCCATTTGACCTAGTTTTGTAATTTTTCCAAAATTTTATCACCTTAAGGGCCACTCAATTTTTTTTTTTTTTTTACAAGAGGCTGCTTCTAAGATTCGAACCTGTGATTTCTCGGTCACACGACAACAACGCTTACTGTTGCACTAAGACTCGCCCTCACAAATTTTCAAAGGGCAACTTTTTTGGGTGAGGAACGGAAAAAAGAGACAGGAAATTTGGGATTGCAGATTTTGGTTTGGGCTAATTACTAATCTAGTCCATTTGAAGGGATCTATTAACATATTTGATCCACTTTGCTTTCATCTCACCAAATTAGACACTTTCATCCATTTTGGATAAGAATGCCCTTATTTCAATTTACTTTCTTCCTTAGACTCTCAACGTCTTCTTCGCCATCCTAAACCGACGAAAAGACGGTGGTTTATAGAGAGGAGAGATTATGTTTCGTTCAACCTTTGAAGAATTAGTGTCTGCGGAAAAGGATTAGGATGGAAAGCTCAAAAAATGAGAAAGAAAAAAAATCTAACAATTGAATTATTGCGATGTTGCATTTGTGACGAATTCGTCACAAATGCGACAACAGTTGTCGCATTACATCTGTTGTCGCATTTGTGATGAGATGCGACAAATTTCATAACAAATGCGATAATAATGGAGGAAAATAGAGGAAATTGAAACGATACCGTTACAGATGAAGAAAGAGGCAAGACCAATGAGAAAAGCAGAGGTATAAGCTAATTTCTGGGGTTAAATGCACCATTGGTCACTGAACTTATATGGTTGTCTCAAAATGGTCACTCAATTTCAATTTGTCTCAATAAAATCACTCAACTTTGAGTTTTGTCTCAATTGGGTCACTCCGCCGATTTTAGTGGTTAAAACGCATCGAAATAATGACATGGGTAACACATCAACATAAGTTAACCCAAATCTCTGACCGAAACAAAATGTGACAACCACATGTCGGGTATTTTTATGAAAAAAACTAAATTTTTCATAAAAGTAATCGACATATGATAGCCAGGTGGCGCATATGTGGATGTCAGGTGTCGTTTCGGTTAGAAATATGAGTTGTCTCATATTGACGTGTCACTTACATCATCATTCCAATGTTTTTTAATCATTGAAATCGTCAGAGTGACCTAATTGAGACAAAACTCAAAGTTGAGTGATTTTATTGAGACAAATTGAAGTTGAGTGACCATTTTGAGACAACCATATAAGTTCAGTGACAAATGGTGCATTTAACCCCTAATTTCTGATTATAATAGACAAGAACGAGGCGGATTTGACCTCAACTTTAGCGGAAACGTATGAGAGCTTACAAATACAGAATCAAGCAAAGTAAAAGGCTAAAATTAAGTTCAGAGAGTCTAGAATGAGTTCTTGTGAAAATCTGGGACAAAAATGAGCATTAGGTGTTTCGGAACGTAAAAAATGAAAAAATGGAGCAGATTGTAGGAAAAGCTGAAAAAAATTAATTGTGCAAAGATTGGCTTGTAAACTGGGTTTTCGGATACGGAATCAGGTAAACTGAAAGGCTAAATTTAACTTCAGGAAGTAAAAAACGAATGTTTAGAAGGGATTTAAAGCAAAAACAGCCTTTAAAAGGACTGAAACGAGTTTGGAAAAATACTGGGCAGATTATGCTAAAAGCTGGAAAAAAAATTAATTGTACGAAGATTTAAGGTGCAAAGATTGGTTTGTAAACTGAGTTTTCGGACACGGAATTGGGCGAAACGAAAGGCTAAATTTAACTTCAAGAAGTCAGAAACAAATACTTAGAAGGGATCGAAAGCAAAAACGAATTTAAATGGTTTGAAACGGGCTTAGAAAATAACTAGGAAGATTGTGCTAAAAGCTGGAAAAATTAATTGAAATGTAATTTTAGCAAATGAATTGATGACTCTAACTTGATAAATTAAATGGAAAGAACTTAAAAATGAGCTATTAAGAACTTGAATTGAAACTAAAACAAGCTAGAAAAGGAATTTTGAACTAGGAATTAGAAAGAACGAGACTAAGAACTCAAGAAGAGAGTTTCTTAGGAGGGTTTTGATGGGTTGAATGAGTTATTTTTTTATGGAGAATTGGGATTCTATTTATAGCATTTTGGTGAGGATATTTGAGGTAATTTAGCCAACCCACTTCCTTTATTTTTCTCTTAGATTTTGCTCACCAATTGACACCTTATATAACCTCCATAACTTCCCCAACTTTTTCCTAACTTCCCTCAACTTTTATGCCACCTCATCCAACTAATTATGGTTTAGAGATGGTTTAAGGTTAGCCATAGGTGTGAGTAAGGAGTTAGGTTTCGTGTGTTAGCTTTTGATTCTGTTCGGGGTGCATTGAAAAAGTCGGACGTGTTGAACCGAACTCCCGGAATTAAATTCCAGGAGTAGATCTCGGCGAGACATGTGTAGGTCTCGCCGAGACCTACACAACATTATTATTTTTTATTCTTTTTATTAGACTTTACTCTAAAAATTAACCATATGCTTTTTATATACATAAAAATAAAAATTTATTTCACGGGACAACAAGGACTAAACAATATTTTACGTAAACTGGTGAGGACTAATAAACTATTTACGCAAGTTTTTTTTAATAATAAAAGGGATAAGGTGCAAAAATACCCCTAACGTTTACAGACAGGAGCAATTTTACCCCTAACCTCAGCAACCAAGATTACCTCTAACATTGGCAAGATGGGTCAATTTCAGACCTTATTATAAAATATTGATATTTTGCTCCTTATTCTGCACTGATTGCATATCAATTGGTTCAAAAAAAATTCATTTTTTTTTGTGATTTAATGAAAGAACCGGAAGTTAATATTTATAAATTCGGCGAAATATTTGATTTTTTTGTCCAACTCATACAAAAGACAATATATTTTTCTTTAACTTTTTAATTTTTTTCATGTTGAATCATATATTTATGAACTGTTCCAAATGAGTGATAAAACGATGTATATGTGAAGTGTAGATGATAAGATTAATGACCGAGAATGCAGTTTTGATGAATTATTTCTCAACTTGACTCAATCTGTCAACTTTAGGGTAAAATTGCTATTGACTGCCAAAGTTAGAGGTAAACCATTTTAGATGATAGGGGTAAAATTACTCATAGATGTAAACGTTGGAGGTATTTATGCACCTTATTATCTATAATAAAAGCAGGGAAATAAAAAGAGAGAGCTACCAGACATCCCAACTAAATTGAAATTGTTAACAAACTCAAGTTGAGCAACTTTGAAAGCACCTGGTGTTGTTATCGTTTATTTTTTCGGGCTCAATTGGTACGATGTAATGGTCATTGTAATAGAATACCCATTATAATGGATTTGCATTATTATATTTGATTAGGCACATTATTTTTTGTTGTAATAAGAATTACAAGTACATTATTTAATTTATTTTACAATTTATGTCATGGGCATCACGAAAAAAGATATGAAGCGTGATTACAAATAGCCATTGTATTCTTATTATTTTAGACCATTGAAATTAAACGATAAAACAAAAAAAGCAAGGAAATCAGACAAAGAACGACAAAATGACCAAATCGAGAAAAACGAGAAACGAAGATAAAAAAATGAAAAAAAAAACAGAAAAATAATTAAAAAAACGAAGTGGTATAATTTTTATATTTTTTCCATTTTTTCGTGCTATTTTTTTTTTTGAAAGAAATTAATCAAAGAAAAGAATCGAAACAAATAGTGTCCTGCAACCAAAGCGGAGCAGAAAAAGCGACAAATTCGCTAGCATTGGAAGGGCATGTCGTGCGACGGCATATGCACCCCTTTTCGTGCTATTTTTTTTGTATTTTCTGTTATTTTTAATTAAGCGTGATGATAATTACAATTTATTAAAAAAAATTGATTTTTTTTGTTGATAAATTTTTCAGTTAATCGGTTGTCAGACACTTTTTAAGTAGATGCTCAATTAAAGCTTTTTACTAAGATCTAACTTAAACGATTGAGACCTTCAACCATACAATACAAACCAATTTTAATTATATAATAATAGAACTATTATTAATTCAATTTATTTTATTACCATTTTAATTACATTACATATAATTTGTATTACAACGTAAAAATTATAATAAAACAATTTACTTTAGCAAATACATACAAGTGCATCATCAATTTTTGTATTCAGATTTAGATTTTAAAATAACAACAAATCTGTTTCACAAACCGTGGATCGATTCATTTACTCCTTTACTTTTTTAACAATAATGCTACTACGATTTTTAACTTTACTACGATTTTTAACTTTAGGCACAAGAACAATCTTAGAGGGTGTTTGGTTTATCTTTTCGGATGAGCGTTTAGCGTTTCACTCCAAACCGCAGGAAATATAGCGTTTGGTTAGGTTTATATAACCGCAGCGTTTAACGTTTTCTCTGGAAACTGCAGCGTTTTGGAGCGTTTCACGAAAAGCTCTTATTTGGAGTTTTTTTTATAAACAGCTGTTTGCAGTTATTTGTCATTGACAAAATTATCCTTCTTATTTCCATAAAATATGTTTACTCTTTAATATTATTTATATTTCTACAACATAATTACCACAAAAACAAGGTTTTATTGCGTTCAATAAATTTTTTATTTTTTATATAGATTATTTTTATTAATTTGTGTAACATATTTTTTATTTTATAACAAGATAGTGTACAAAAATACCTCTAACATTTATAGCTAGAAGCAATTTGACCGTTAACGTCTAAAATGGTGCAATTATACCTCTAATTTTGGCAGCCCAATGCAATTTTACCCCTAACATTGACACATTGGGTCAATTTGAGAAATAATTTATCAAACTGTTTTCTTGGTCATGAATATTGTTATCTACACTTCACATGTATACCATTTTATCATCGTTAGTAACAGATCACAAACATATGATTAGAAGTAAAAAAAAATCTAAGAAATAAAAAAATATATTATCCTTTGTACGAGTTTGACAAAAAATTTCAAATATTTCACCGAATTTATAAATATTAATTTATAATTTTATTATTAAATCACAAAAAAAAATATGAAATATATTTTTTAGAACTACTGATACGTGCAATTGGTGTAGAATAAGAAATAAAATATCTATGTTTTCTAATAATATCTGAAGTCGACCCAACTTGCCAATGTTAGGGGTAAAAGCACTCTTAGCTACCAGCGTTATGTGTAAAATTGCACTATTTTAGACATAGTAAAACTATTCCTAATTGTAAACGTTATAGGCATTTTTTCACATTTTCCCTTTTATAATTTTATCGTTTATTAATTTAAAACATGTCAATTTTAGACATTTTAAATTCGAACAGCAACAGTTCAATATAATTTTACCAAACACTAGTAATTAAACAGCTAATAACAAACAGCTAACATCAACAGCTAACAGCTTACTGCAACTGCAAACAGCTAACAGCAACCGCAACAGCTATTAGCGAACAGCTGAACCAAACAGACCCTTAGTCATATTAGGGTTAAATATCAGCTAGGGCAGTTGGAATAACAAATTATAAAATTAAGATTTTTAGTAAATATTTTCTAATTTTAGGATAGTTATTAACTCATTTGGTTCATATTTCAGAATTTTACCAAACATTTGGTTACCCACTTTTCATCTTACGTTTGTATTTTCACTTAGTTTTATGTGTTTTATCAGACCCGTCCCTGAGCATGGGCAGGAGGGGCGCCTGCCCAGGGCCCAAAGATGAGAAGGGCCCCAATTATAGTAATGTATTAGTACCTATTAAATTATGCTTGATTAAATTCAAAAAAAATTACAGTTGATTAAAAACGTTGGCATTAGATTCTTTCCAAATTAGTTTTTCCAAATAAAAAACGGTGCATCAGTTATTAAATAGTCTTTCTAAATTCCCTAATTTAAAAACTTTGGACATCAATTCCCTAATTTATCTCAAAGTATTTCTATAATTATCTTTCCCAATAATTAATCCTAACAAAAATTTATAATTTATCTCTCCCTTTCTTAATCACACTTCAATCCCAAAGAATATTAAGTAGTAATATTATCCTATATCCTCAGCTCATCTTCTCAATTCATCAGCTATATCATCAATTTTGTTTTCTAATTACCTCAGTGTGAAACTTCCAATTACTAATAGTCTTTTTTGTTGTCTTTGAGAAACTCTATCAGATTCTGATTTACTAGGCCTTCAAAAGCAATTTGGGAAAAACGTATCAAAATCTTCCAATTTCAATAACTTACACGCTAAACCTCGTTAAATGATGTGATATTCAAATCTGGCTTTTCATTTTTTTTGTTATCATGCTTTGTATCGTAAAGAGCATAAAATCTATTATAATTATTTCATAATTTTAAATTTAAGAAATTTACTTCTAGAAAACGCTCATAAACATCATTTTGTATAAGAAATTGGGTACTTAAAGCAATATAAAATGTTTTTATTAGATATTTTGTTAAATGTAATAAGAAAAATGTCATTTTTAAGTAATCTTTTTTTTATACAATTTACTTTTCTACTTATTTCTTTTTATTTTCACTTATTTATTAGGGCCCCATTTGGTAATTCGTCCCCGGACCTCTAAAATCTCAGGATCGGCCCTGTGTTTTGTTAGACAACTCTTATTTACCTTTTATAATTGAAAAGTAACTTTTTATTAAAGCATGTAATTCTGTTTTTTTTTTTAAACAGTTTTTTTCAACAGTAAAACATAACAGTTAATATCAGTAAACCAAATGGGTTAGAATTAAAATAAAATTTGTTATTGATGCAACATTAATAGGATATCCAAATTCGAATGGATATATATGAGTTGTTAGGTCTCTCATTCTTAAATCAAACCTTACATTAATAAGCCTTGCCGACGATTTGGTCCTTTTCAAGATTAGTTTGCATTACTTGACTTGTCTAATGCAATTAATGTATTTCTTGATGGTCACGTATAGAAGACTTGACTTGCAGATAAAGGAAGAAATTACCGATGACAAAAAGAGATATTACACAAAAATAGCTATAACTAACTCGATTCGCATCTATCTTGAGTTCATGATGATTATCTTTTCGGTTATGATCATTCTGATATTTTCCTTGTTCTCATCGTTTACGTTGATGATATTTTTATTACTCGCAATTTTCCGGATGCTATTCAACATACTAAAAATCACTTACATTCTCTTTTTACAATAAAAGATCTTGGTCCTACCAAATATTTTTACGTATTGAGTTAGCTCGGGACACTACTTGTATTTTTTTTCCCAACGCAAATATATCTCAGGTTTATTACCTGATACGGGACTTACAATCCCCCCCTTGTCCCATGCAACCCGGTCTTACTTTAGATTCAGATCTTGGTACTCTGATTGCTTCTCCTGATCAGTATCGTCGTTTAATCGGATGATTATTATATATAAATTTACTCGTCCTGATATCAGTTTTGCGGTTCAACAACTCAGTTAATTCATGACAACACCTTGTACTCATCATCTTGACCCTGTGTTTTATCTCCTTCAGTATCTTAAGAGTACTCTTCACTACAGCTTATTTTTTATGGTGTTTCCGCTGGTCTTTATTTAACGGCCTATTGTGACACTGACTAGGGCCGTTGTACAAAAACTCGTCGTCCAGTTAGTGGTTTTTGCATTTTTTTTACTTCCCTAATCTCTTGGAAAGCTGAAAAGCAACCCACTGTTAGTAAGTCTTCCACTGAAGTCGAATATCGCAGTATGGCGAGTACGAGTTACGAACTAAAATGGTTATTACTTACTTCGCGAATTTCATGTTCCTTTACATCTACTCATCCCTCTTCATTGTGATAACAAGGCCGCTATTTATATTGCTTCAAATCCGGTTTTTCACGAACGTACCAAACATTTAAACATTGATTGTCGTATTGTTCGTGAACTCCTACTTTCCGGTTTCCTTTCCACCCTCATATTTCCACTAAGCTACAGCTTGCCGATCTTTTCACTAAAATTTTATCCGCTCCGTCTCCTCATTTTTTTCTTCCCAAGTTGGGTCTTCTTACATCACAACCTCCATCTTGAAGGGGTATTAGAATATAATTAGTTCTATTTTATATATAAGGGTATATGTGTAAATATATCCAAGTAGAATATTATGCAAGTATATAATACATTTTATGTCTTATTAATAAAATTAAGAATGTATTTTTCAATTTTGTTCTCCTCTCCACACATTTCGAGAGGTCGTACTGGCTGTCGACGATGGAATCCTCGACTCTAAAGCGGTATGGTAGTTGATTGGATCATAGATCTAGTTTGGAATAGACACGTCCATAGGTCGGGCTGGGCCGGGTCTACCGGGCTGTCATGAAGAAATGCTCAGTCCAAGCCCAGCCCAGTCCACTATTAATTTAGGCAAGCTCAGACTTGGCTCGGCTTGGGCTTAAAAATCAAATATCAAGCCCAACCCATATAAACCCACCTAAAAATATATACATAATTTTAATTATAAAAAATAAAATTTATACTTAAAATTAAATATTTAATATATAAATTAATAATTAATATTAATAGACGGGCCGGGTTAGACCGGTCCGTGCTATTTTTATCAATCCCAAATCCGTCCAAAAAATAGACAGGCAGGACCTATGATCAATTTTCATTGTCCAAGCCCAGTCCAAGAGACATGGGCCTGGACGGACCGGACGGGTACCAGGACCCGTGACCAGGTCTAGTTTGGAATGGTGCTTATGCTCGTTCCTAGTATTGTTCTCATTGTAATTATCATTACGATACTTATGTTTATATAGTTAAATATAATCATAAAATTTTATTAAGAATACGAAAACTCTTAAGACCTTCAAACTGCTATTACAATACTTATGTTTATATAGTTAAATATAATCATAAAATTTTATTAAGAATACGAAAACTCTTAAGACATTCAAACTGCTGGAGACGCCTCTAATATATCTCATTAGATTTTTCCATCTAATTTACACTCATGATGTTTTATAACATTTTATTTTGGCAAGTGTTTATGAAATCTGAGCAACTCCATATGGATATGAAGAAGAAAAAAGAGCAGGATTATTACCAATTAAAAATAAAAAATGAACACTAAATCCACTGATTAGCTGAATGAATGAGTTAAAGGTTTCGATGTCACAAAAGAAGGTGTTAAAATCCTTACATGATGCTGGGATTCATCTACCTATTTCGATAGGAGATTTCTACACTTTTCTCTATGTGATGTTTTGTCAAGAATCTCCTACAATAATTTTAGGTGATTTTTGTAAGAGAGTTCTTAGGTGGAACGTCATTTATGTTGGTGACCATCTCTTTCCCCGTTATGTGACATCATGATCCAATATCATGTAGATATTGTATGCTTTGTTCCAAATCCAACATTTTGGGCTTCACGGCTTTAAAGCACGGGTGCACATGGGCGTATACAGGGGGATTTGGGAGGCCCGGCCCCCTCCGGCCGCCGAACCACCATGGTCACGAGTAGTTCCCCCCTTCCAAATATTAGTTTATATACACTCTGTGTAGCAATATTTTATTGTTTAAAGGTAGATGAGATGGTTAAAATGCTTGCTTCTTTTTAAAAGGTCCTAGGTTCAATTCCCCCTAACCTCAATTTATTTTAGAAAGTGTTTATTTATTTAAATTTTATTTTTCAATAATTATAAGACTATGTTACCATTATTAATTAATTTATTTATTTTTATAACACTTTTGAACTCATTTTTATTTTGTCTTTTCCATTAAAAAAATTAATTTATTATTTTTGAGACTCAAACAACTTAATTTCTAAATTAAATTTTAAAATTTTAAAACTAAAAATAAAAAATGTAAAAATGTTATAATTTTTTTTAGAAACTAGTATTGAACTAATAAAAAAAATTAAATATATCCCATTACGTGTTTGGTTTGTCCAAAATTCAAAATTTCAATATTTTAGACCTATTAGGTACTACATAAATCCAAATTTCTAATTTTTTTTGACTTGTTAGGTCTTTCTAAATCCAAATTTTTAATTTTTTTTGGCCTGTTAGACCTCCATAAAACCAAATTTCTAATTTTTTTTTTTGGCCTTTTAGGTCTTCTTAAAATTGGTTCTTGACCATTCAAATTATAACACGCATATATACAAAAAAAATAAACAAGTTCGAATTAGCAAAAAAAAAAAATCCCGAACGCACGTGTAAAATCGCCCCCCCACCGACTAATCATGTATTCGCCACTGCATGTGAATATATTGGATTTCCACTTTATTAATAAGCCTCTGTCACCCTTTTTCCATTTCCGACGTGGGATTCAGTTCATTCATGTTCCCATCGTCATCCTTTATGACCGCTTCTTTTTCAGCCCTTCTACTCTGGTGCCACCAATTTTGAATCGGGTTCTTACACTTTAGGATTAGGTTGTTACATATTAGTATTATTTTTTTAGCCTATAATTAATGGAAAGAAAGTTCAAACAATTTGTAATTACGTGAAAAAGGGGCAGCAATTACTTGGTTGTTTCTCAACTGTGGAAAGAATCAAATGAGACAACAAAAGAAGACCTCAAGTCTTTCATCTTCAATTTTACTGTATTCCTTTTATTATATAGTTACCATATTTTGTAAAAAGAAATGTTTAAGCTTATTTTGTTACTTTTTTTTGTTTTGTTTTTTTTTTTTAAGAAGTGCACTTAACTAATTGTTATTTGTATTAGTTTATTAATAATTAGTATATAAAATATTTAATATAGCATGTTTTAAATTAATTAACAAATAATATAAATAACTAATTAATAATAATTATTTTCTGATTCAAAAAAATAATAATTATCAACAAAAATTATTGTGTTATTGTGTGTATTTATCGCAAAAAGGAGAGATTTGAAATAAATATATAAAGACTAAGAGGTGTTTGTTTCTCATGTTTCCACCTCTTGTTTGTTGTTTCTCCTTTAAAAGCACCTAAACCAGTATTTGTTTAAGAATTTAAAACAGCTACTGTTTGCTGTTTAAGCAATAATAGGCTGCTGTTTGCAACGGCAACAATTAGCTGCCTTTTCTGATTACCTCTGCGTTTTAAAATTTATAACCTAACATATCCTTTTAAATGTTTACTTAAAACCTTACCTACTTAGCATTTTTTTTTCCAAGGGACTTCATCCCTTCCCAAAATAAACACGGTGTTTTTTTTTTTTGTTGTTTTTTTTTTTTGCTCTTTATGGTTTAGATTTTTTTTATCAACTCTTAAAAAGTTATAAAAATAATAAATTTATAACCTTTAAAGTTTTTAAATTAGAAAATTAATTTTGTACAATTTCATACATTATGTTAAAATTGATTTTTCTTGGAAACATTAGAGTTAAATTTATACAATTTCATACATTAGGGCTAAATCTGCACTTTTGAAACGGTACGGTTTTAAAAATATAAAGTTTAGAATTAATTTTATATATTTATTTGAAACATGTTCATATTAGTCATTTGACATACGAACAGCAACAAGCAATCGTAGTTTTACCAAATACTGATAATCAAACAGCAAACAATAAACAGCAAACCGTAATAGCAAACAGCAAACAACAGGTAAACCAAACGGACCCTAAGTTTTCAAATTATTCACCTTACACGAGGCTTGAATTTAACAAATTAATTAGACTATAAATACTTTTACTCACATATTATTTTTACAAACAACTAATTTGAGTTTATAAATTTATAAATCACAAATCTACGTTAGTAAATTGTATAAATCACATCTAATTTTTTTATATATAATTTACATTTTTTTTTTTTTTGAAGGTAAATTTCATTAATGAACCAAAAAATGGCAAAAAGTCAATACAGAATCAGAAATAAAAGACGGAAAAACATCAAAGTATATATGACTAGCGAATTGATTAGCCGCCCGAGCCAAGGCATGGGCAAAGCTATTAGCTTGTCTTCGAATAAAGCGGATAGAGAAACCGCTGTTCAGTATAAAGGCGGAACGACATTGTGTTATGATATCCCCAAATTCCGAAAAGTCCTCCCTTCTAGAGTGAATGGCATTGACAGTTTCAAAAGAGTCAGTCTCAAAAATAACATTAGTAATCCCCAACTCCATGACCCATTTAACTGCACTAAGCAAACCCCAAGCTTCCCCTTCTCTTACTGCCATTACCCTCTCATTCCTTGCTATTCTGGCATGCATAAAATCACCACTTGAATTTCGGATTACAGCTCCACACCCAGTCATCCCCAACACAGAAAAAAAGCTTGCGTCAGTACAGCAAGAAAACGAACCGAATGGTGGACGGTGCCATTCCTCTCGCAATCCAATGAGGTACCATTCTCACTCCCTCCAGATCTTCTTTTTCTTGTAATTTTCCAGTCATCAAGCAGCCTCCTACTGTCCCGTACAATCATCGGAGAAGGTTTACTCAATTGTCGCCATAATTTCCCATTCCTAGCACTCCACCAGCTCCATAGAATGATCATAAACAACTCAATTTGTCTCTTATTTCCGTTACTACACAATTTGAAAAAGAAATCCGCAAAACTAATGGCACACTCCTCGCTTCTAGATACCTGATCAGAAAGCCCCGCTTCAATCCACACTTCTTTCACCTTAGGGCAGAGCACAAATAGGTGCCAAGTATCCTCCATTTCCGAGTTGCACATAACGCAGCAAGTTTCTAAATCCACCCCCCTTTGCCTGAGCCGAACCCGAGTTGGAACACATTTCCTAATTAACCGCCAGCAAAAGTATCTAACTTTGAATGGGATTTCTGCCTCCCAAATAACTTCCCAATTTCCCTCCATCTTAAGCTCCTCATTATCAGTAAGGACCTCGGTTGCAATACGGTAGGCACTTCTAACCGAGTAACTCCCATTCCGGGTATCGTTCCAAATGAATATATAATTTACTTATTTATTTATTTTTGGAACGTTTTTAGTTTCCCCTATTATTGACAATTAAAGAGGAAATAATGCAATTGATTTAAATTTGGAGAAGATTGATGATTAGGTCCTTTTCATCCTATTTTCCAGTTATAGACTTGTCTAATGCCATTAATACATTATTTTATTTTATTTATTTTATTTTGAAAATTAATATATTATTTTCTATGGATGCTAATTAAGATAATGTGGGCCTTATTTTAAACTTGTAATGACGCCAGTTGACCATCTTGTCACCACAATCGTCGAACACGGAGGGATGGGTGAATAATGCTGATGGTCCTCAAAGTTTTAGCAATATAATTGAAAAGACACAAACCTTTAATATTGTAATATTCGTAACCAGATATTTGTAAAGGAAAACACAAAACTTGGAAGAAAGTGCAGTCTATTAGATTAGTCTATAAATAAGTAAGTAAAATGTGGAAGTGGTAGAGTACTCCACCAAATCAAAAGAAAAGAAAAGAAATATGTCACTTGTTCTTTTATTGTTTCTTTTTATTGTGATTATTAACCCAACAACTGCATTAGCATTAGCATTAGCATTAGCATCAAAAACCCTTCATGATTTACAACGACAGGCTCTGTTCCAAACAGGATGGTGGTGTTCTTATATCAACTCTACTTCAGACCACTGCCAATGGTATGGAATTACCTGCGATGCTGATGGCAGCGTCACCCATATCCATCTATTTAGGTTGTATAACTGCGACTCATTAGGATTGAACATTGCAAACCTCAACTTGTCTTCCTTAATTCCATCCCTCATCCTGCTAGATCTCGGTGATAGTAGTCTTGGTGGGAGCATCCCATCTGAAATAGGTATGCTTTCAAACCTCAAATACCTACGCTTAAATCATAGTCGTCTAACTGGGGAATTACCCTTTGAAATTGGCAAACTTACTCAACTTTTGGAGCTTGATGTTTCATATAATCAACTAACTGGTTCCATCCCTCCAGCTTTAGGGAATCTAACTCATCTTCAATCTTTGGTTCTTACTTCCAACTACTTCACTCATCAATTACCTTCTTCAATTGGTAATTTGATCAATTTAGAAATTCTTTACCTTAATGATAACCAAATCAACGGTTTTATCCCTTCCCAAATTGGAAATTTGAACAGTCTTCGTGATTTAGATATCTCCTTTAATAATCTCACCGATCCAATCCCTTTTTCAATTGGTAATTTGACAAATTTGGAAAGCCTTTACCTTGAGTATAACCACATCACTGGTTTTATCCCTTCTCAAATTGGAAAATTAAACTGTCTCCGTTATTTATTTATGTCTCATAATAATCTCACCGGTTCAATACCTTCTGCAATTAGTAATTTGACATCTTTGGAAGGTCTTTACCTTGATAATAACCACATCACTGGTTCTATACCTTCTTCCATTGCAAATTTAAGACAATTATATTACTTAGATATCAGCAACAATAACGTGTCAGGCCAAATTCCAAGTTCACTTTCTTGCTTAGCCGACCAATATGGGACATATGTGAATCTTCTAGATAATCATTTAGAGCATTTTCCAAAATGTTTAAGCTCTAACCAGCCCTCAAAATGCCATCAACACAATTGTTTTTCATCTAATAAGATTTTGTACATCAAACTATGTATTCCCATCGCCATGTTCATTGCCTTGTTTATTCTTGGATTTATATTCCTTTATCTACGAAACCACAAAGCCAACAACAGTATCCAAGATGAGGCAACCATGTCAAGAAAGGAGGGGGACTTGTTCTCCATATGGAACTTTGATGGAAACATAGCTTTTAAAGACATCATTGAAGCTACTCAAGACTTTGACATCAAATATTGCATTGGCACTGGTGGCTATGGTAGTGTGTACAGAGCTCAACTTCCTACCAGCAAAGTTGTTGCCTTGAAGAAACTCCATCGATTGGAAGCTGAGGACCCAATTTTCGACAGATCTTTCAACAATGAGATCAAGATGCTAACACAAACACGGCATAGGAACATTGTCAAGCTTTATGGATTCTGTTTGCACAAACGATGCATGTTTTTGATATACGAGTACATGGAAAGAGGTAGCTTATTTTATGTATTGAGGAAGGATGATGAAGCTGCAGAATTGGAATGGAATACAAGAGTTGAGATTGTGAAAGCAATAGCACATGCTTTAGCATATATGCATCACGATTGTAACCCACCCATTGTTCATCGAGACTTGTCAACCAATAACATCCTATTGAACTCTGAAATGAAGGGCTTTGTATCTGATTTTGGGACAGCTAGGCTACTTCACCCTGATTCTTCCAATCAAACTCTTATTGCCGGTACCTACGGTTACATTGCTCCAGGTCAACTTCTTTACATATATCATCAATCTTTTGTTCTTTTAATTGATTCTAATGTTATATAGTTTTGATAAAGTTTCTTTTCTCATGCTCAGAGCTCGCCTACACCATGGCAGTGACAGAAAAGTGCGATGTGTATAGTTTCGGAGTTGTAGCATTGGAAATATTAATGGGAAAACATCCACTAGATCTGGTTTCATCATCTTCTATGACCAATGTTATGCTAAGTGAAGTACTTGATGAACGTCTACCGCCTCCAAGAAGTAAAAGTGACATTCAAGATATAACATTTGTTGTTTTAATTGGATTGGCATGCTTGAATGATAAGCCCAAGTCTAGGCCTACAATGAAATGGGTGTCTCAGCAATTTCTATCAGGTAGAAGATCAATACCTTGCAAGCCTCCTCATGAAATTTCACTCATGGAGATGAAGAATTACAGCAAGCATTTAATAGTTGAAGTTTCAAGCCAACAAGATATCGAAATGTCCACATTTTCATCAAATTAATTCAATTATGTTGTATCAACATATCCAAACTTTGCCCTCCTTTGTTTTTCATTTCCAACTCAAAGTAGTAATGAAACAAACAACATCGTCTATTTTTGCTTTGGATGCTAAAGTTTACACACACCCACATTTCAACAAAAACTTTTAGAAAATCACCAGAAATTTATTAAGGTTGATTCATAAATCCAAATTTGTATAAATAACAATTGTCAGACCTCTCAGAACTCATATTTAGTGGTAATTTGGGACAGAAACAAAGAACAAAAAGATATGGAAGAGTAATTAAGCATCAATAGACTAAATGCCACCTCTTTTGATGTTTAAGTTTGTGGGTGTGCATTTTATTAACCCAACAGCAACAGCAATAGCATCATCCAACCTTCACCATTTACAACATCATGCTCTGCTCCAAACTGGATGGTGGTGTTCTTATATGAACATCACTTCAGACCACTGCCAATGGCATGACATAACCTGTGATAATGATGGCCTCATCAACGAAATCTTTCTATGCAACTCGTTAGGATTGAACATAGAGAAGCTCAACTTCTCTTCCTTAATTCCATCCCTCATTGATCTGGGTCTGAGTAATAATCAATTTCGTGGGAGTATGCCATCTGAAATAGGTATGCTTTCAAACCTCAAATACCTACACTTAGATTATAATCTTCTAACAAAGGAATTACCCTTTGAAATAGCCAAACTTATTCAACTTTTGATGCTTGATGTTTCATATAATCAACTAACTGGTTCCATCCCTCCAGCTCTACAGAATCTAACTTATCTGCACTCTTTGATTCTTCGTTCCAATAAGTTGAGTGGTCAAATACCTTCTTGGATTGGTCTTTTACCCAATCTAAAGGACCTAGACCTCAGTATGAATGGATTTGAAGGTACAATCCCTCCTCCATTTCTCTCTTATCCAACTTATCCACTCTAGACCTCTCTAATAATTTTTTGGTAAGCTCCATCCCTTTTTCTATTGCTAATTTGACTCAATTGGAATACTTGGACCTTTCTCGCAACTACTTGGACGGAATTATGACACCAAAAGTTGGAAATTTGATGAGTCTCCGAAGTTTAGTTGTGTCTCTTAATCGTCTCACTGGATCTTTCCCTTCATGAATTGGAGACCTTTTGTCTCTAATTCATTTAGATCTGAGTCGCAATTTAATTAGTGGTGAGATTCCTTCCTCAATTGGAAATTTAGTACGTTTAGATTACTTGGATATCAGCCATAATAATCTGTCAGGCCAAATTCCAAATTCACTTGCTTGCTTTGCTGATCAATATTGGAGACATGTGAATTTTGAAAATAATCATTTCGAGGATCAATTTCCAAAATGTTTAAGCTCTGACTATTAGGCATGAATTTGACTACAATTTAACATATTATTTATGATGAATTAAGAGTGTTTTTAGGGTTAAATTACGTAAAAGAAGGTCTTATAAGTGTTTTTATGCAGATTGGGAAAGATTAAGTCAAACAGACTGTAAGTAGCCTATGATCCAGCGGTCTAACGCTGTCTTTCTGATGACAGATGGCGACTTGACAGGCGGCAAGAGCGGCAAGCAGGAAAGGCAGGAAAAGAGCAGTTAAAAGAAGCATGATGACAAGAGTGTTCGACCCTTGAGTGTTTAAGGGTCAAAAGTATCTTAACCACTTCGAGTAATCTAGGATCTATGAACATTTTATTTGGTTTTGTAATATTTTATCACATACTTTCGGTACCTTTTGTTCTTTTCTCCTTTAAATCGACGTAGTGGGAGGAAAGGAAGGATATACCTTTTTGTGAACTAAAAATAGACGTTTTGGTAGAGAGAAGAGCTCTGGAGGAAGATAATGACTTCATTGATGGAGTTCTGTAGATGCAAGGCAGATTGTTCACTCGATAGTATGAGTGAGTAGTCATTTTGAACTGGTTCGGCCAGTTAGGGCCGGTTATGCAAGCTCTCTATTTTCTATTTATGAATGAATGTTGATAACTTATGATGTGTTTGATAAAGCTTCTTATTCCATTGTTTATGCATGTATGCTAGTGTTAGATGAATGATAGGGAACTTCTTTCATCTTCACAGAACTTTTTATCAAACATTCAACCCCGAAGCAGGAATGTTAGGAGGTTGTATCAAGGGTTTTCTTTATTGAAATGATGTTTCGATCGTAATGCAAGAAAGAACCAACCTTAGGGACACTTATGGTTGTAGTAAGTTTTAGAACCTTAAGAACACACGAGAGTTGACTTAAGTGAGCATTAAAGCAGAAACCTTGGCTTCACTTTACTTCATTCATGAATAAATAGGATGCTTAGGGACTTAAAATAGCCTGTTCCGCTGTGCCTAACCTGTTCTACTTTGTTTCCATTATCTAGTAATCGTTTTTATAAGTTACATCATTGACTTTGTTACCTGTTCACAATATCTCTCAATATAAAGAATTCACACACCACGAAGACTCTGTTCTGCAAAGTTTTTCTAGTAAAATTTGGTCATCAATCCCTGTGGAGACGATACTCTACTTATCACTTTATTACTTGTTTCTAGTGCACTTACTAGAGTCTATTAAAAGGACAACAAGTTTTTGGCATCGTTGCCGGGGATTGAAAGCAACAAAATTTATCTGAAAATTTCTGTGAAACAAGGTATTTTTAATCTGTTTGCTAAGTAGTGCAGCCGGAAGTAGTGCTCCCACTGTCTATGCGCAGAGTTGGACCACCAGTTTTTCCTATCGATCTTGAGTTAGAGAGAACGTGTAGATGAAACCGAGCGGGAGCTCGACGAGCAAGACAAAGAGAGCGACAAAGAGAAAGAAGGATGGCTGGAAAAGTACCACCAGAACAACCAGTTCAACCTAACCAAGAGGAGGAAGGAGAGAACAACAATCCTCCAGTTATGAGGATCAGAGACTATTCCAGACCGACCATGGAAGGACACTCATCGTGCATTGTGTTGCCTAACGAAGGGAACAACATGTTTGAAGTGTATGATACAAATGTTGCAGGCCGCAGTGCAATTCAATGGATACCAGTCGGAAGATCCAAACGGGCATATCCAAGAGTTCATTACACTATGCAACACTTTTCGATCAAAGCGAGGAGTTTCCGATGATGTGATAAGGCTAAAGCTGTTTCCTTTCTCTCTCAAAGATAAAGCAACGAACTGGCCAAAGAACCTACAGCCGGGAACCATTACCACTTGGAAAGAGATGGCCAGTGCTTTTCTAATGAAATACTTTCCACCTAGATAGACCATCAAACTCAGAAATGAGGTATCTCATTTCGTGCAAGAAGAGGATGAATCCTTGGCCGAGGCATGGGAAAGGTACAAAGAGTTATTAAGGAGGGTACCGAATCATGGCATCCCCATGTGGATGCAAGTACAGAATTTTTACAATGGAGTCACCAACATTTATAAAATCCAGATTGAATCTATTGCCAATGGTAACCCCGAAGATCTTGAACCACAAGCCTTGTACGACCTTATTGAGAGAGTCGTAAGCACAAGCTATAACTGGCACTCAGCTAGGAGTGAAGGAAAAAGAGCGGGGAATGATGATGTTATGTCGAAACTGACCACCTAGGTGGAACAGCTTGCAAGGCAGCTCAGCAAGATAAATGTATCATCCATTCACAGCGAATCGTCGTTCAATGATGTTTGTGATTTTTGTGGAGGGCCGCACTTCAACATCAACTGTCCTGGAGTCAAGCAAGGGAAAGGTGAGCAGGAACAATGTGATTATGCTGGATATAATCAAAGGAACCCACCAAACCCATACTCCAATACCTACAACACTGCTACAAGAAATCATCCGAACTTCGGATGGACTGGACAGCCAAATCAGCAGGAACAACCAAGATACCAGCAGCAGTAAGGAGGACATTACCAAAGGCAGCCTCAACAACCTTATAAACAGCCTGTTCCACCAAAGGAAGATGTAGAACAGGACATGAAGACCATGATGTTGCAATTCATGAAGCAGACACAAGCTTCAATCAAAAATTTAGAGACACAGGTCCATCAAATTGTTGCGTCTTCATCAAAAGGAAAAGGGATAATGCCAAGTAATACCGAACCAAACCCTAAAGGAGATGTCATGGCCATCACTCTGCGGTCTGGTAAGGAAACTCACCCTCCTTTGTCGACTGATAAAAGTGCTAAGTGTGTAGGTACTTCTCAAAACACTGAAGAAGAGAAGGAACAAGCTGTTCCTAGCCAGGAAGAGCCATCCGTGGTGGAATTGACCGCTGATCGAGACCAGGAGGAACAAGGGAAGAGGTACAAACCACCCCCTCCCTACGTACCACTGATAGAGGTCAAAAACTCCTATCTTTTAGTACGGTTTTAGGGACTATTTTGTATCTTTTATTTTCTTTTTATTTACTTTAATAGCAAGTTATTATTGTTTTGTCAATTTTAGGTTTTTAAATTACTTTTTAGCTTTTTATTAAATATTCCTAACTTTTGTCAAGTATTTTGTCACTTTTAATAAATTAATCTCTATATGTTATTTTGAGCTTTATCTGTACCCAAAATTAAGAAATTAACCTACAAAAAATAAATCAAATTTGACTTGGTAATTAAATAATATTTTATGAGATTATGTGCAGATTTTTAGAGATAAAGGTGGAGATTGTTTCAAGGACCCACTCGGCACATCAAATGCAAATAAAAGTCATGCAGAATATTTTGGCAGATTTTTAGGGATTATCTTTGGACTTTTTGTATTTAAATAATTAGATTTGTTATCCCCAAAGATAAACTAATTAGATAATATTTGAAGAGTTATTTTTTCATTAGAATAGCTTTTTATTAATTAGTCTTTCATTAGGAAAGCTTTTTATTAATTAGTCTTTTATTAGGAATAGGTTTTATTAATTAGTTTTCCATTAGGAATAGGTTTTAGTTTTTCATTATAAATAGTTCCATTTGTTAGGAATTATTGATATCTTTTATCTTTGTAAAAACCTAAGCTTCCACCTTGAGAAATCATCTCCACCTCCTCCATCTCCTTCAACCTCCATTGAAGATACCTCCGAAGCTCCGTTCATCGAGGATTGCTCAAGTTCCATCCTTAAGTCCTAGGAAGACGCCTGCATTGGTAGACAGGTTCCCTGAAAGGGATTTTTCTTCTTTTATATTCCGTCTAGCCTCTGATCCATGTTATGAATCCTAGGCTCATTGTATCTTCGTGACAATACTTTTCATCTTTAATATATGTTATAGTTTTGTTTATTGTTAGGCATGAAATTGACTAAGATTAACAGATAATTTATAAGGGAATTCGGGTAATTTTATATCATTTTGTAAGGAATAAGGGCTAATTAATGTCCTTCTGCAGATAAGCAAAGAAAAATGCTAAACTCGCTGGAAACAGCTTGTTTCGTTAATGCCAATGAGGAGTGGAGCCTTACTTGTGTCCAGCGGTTAAACGTCGGATTATCCAATGACGGACAGCGACAGATCATTGGTGGTAGTGAAAGGAAAGCGGCAGGAGGGGCAGGTGAAAGTGGGTGGCGATGGGATTGCCCAAAGTAGCATGATGATTTGAAGTCTCACCCCCTTGAGTGTTCAAGGGTTAATCTAAAAGTTAATCATTTTCTAGTTTATTTTAATTGTAGTAAGTAGTTGACTTTGTTTGTAAAAGGGTACGAAAATTGTACCAATTTTGGATAGTCTCGGTCTTTTCCCTTTAAATAGGAAAAGCAGAGAAGGTTTTAGATATCGGATATTTTCTTAGTTTTTTTAACAAGTAGAATAGAAGGAGAAGAGAGCTCTCATGGAGTCTCAAGCTGTAACAACAACCTTCCTCTGCTCACTGCTCGATATGAGTGAGTAGACATTTTGAACGGGCACGGCATGGCCGGCCCGGTGATGTAAGTTTTACAACGTTTTAATGATATTTAGTATTTTGCCAATGTTGTGATCAATGAGGATTTAACTTTCTTGCGTAAGCATGTATGTATGTGTTAGATGAATGTTAGGACACTGCTTTCATCTTCACCGATATCTCTATTGATCTCCCAACTTCGAAGCTGACAAGTTAGAAGGTTGTGTCGAGGGTTTTCTCATCTAGAATGCAGTTTTGTTCTTAATGCTAGAAAGAACGTATCTTTAGGACGCTAAAGGTGTTAGTAAATCTTAGGAGTTTGAGAACACACGACAGTTGACTCAAACTCACTCGAAAACTGATACTTTGGCTTCGTTGGCATTATCTTTTATTCATCGAATGTTGTAAGATGTAACACGCCGTGTTCGGTCATGTAAAGCCTGTTCTCTTCCCTTAATCTTTGAAAAGTAACCTTATTTCCTTGATTGAGTATTCTGTCTGAGTCATTAAACAACCAATATCAAACAAACAACCATAAAGGAAGGCACTTTTATAACACACACTGTTTAGCAACGATTTCCATTATTTATTTGTATCACAATCCCTGTGGAGACGATACTCACTTATCACTTTATTACTTGTATCTAGTGCACTTGCTAGAGTCTCATTTGAGGACAACATTTATTCAATTGTTCTATTGCTTAAATCTTTGTCTTACGCTTTGTCTGATTGGTTTAACTCATTCGATAATCCCAAAATTAAGTTGGCACATATTGCGAGCTGAATCTGACCTAGTCAGTGCCTATAGGATTGACGACCCTATAGAAGATTAAGCCCAAATTGCTGAGCCTTAGAGCTAGTCTCGGCTTTACAATGGAATCACGAACTATGGACCTCAGAGGATAGGTAGGGTTAATCGCCTCGGACACAAGTGACTTAGATTAGGTTTTAATTCCGTTGTCTAAACAATCTATTCTCATTATTATCATATCACCTCATGTCCCTTCGGGTAATTACATTGGTAAAAGATCATCTAGGAGTAGAATAACTTAATTAGGAGTAGAATAACTTAATTAGGTTTAGAATAACTTAGCTAGGAGTAGAGTAAATCATCTAGGAGTGGAATAACTTAATTAGGAGTAGAATAACTTAATTAGGTTTAGAATAACTTAGCAAGGAGTAGAGTAATTCACCTAGGAGTAGTTTAACTTAATTAGGAGTAGAATAACTTAATTAGGAGTAGAATAACTTAACTAGGCGTAGAATAACTTAGCTAGGAGTAGAGTAATTCAACTAGGAGTAGATTAACTTAATCAAAACAACCTCAAAAACCCACACAGCCTAGATAACACCTGAGACCAAGTAGCTCGATGCTTGCAGAAATAAATCTTGTGGATTCGATACTTGGACTTTCCAGATTTTATTACATGATAACGACGGGGTACACTTATCCCTTAGTGAGCCTTGCGGTACCGAACGTCGTGAGGCGCATCAACCACTTGTGCCTTATCCGGCGAGGCTGATAAACAAGAAGCTTAAAGAGCAAAATTCAAAAGTGCTAGACACCTTGAGGAAGTTGCATATCAACATCCCCTTCGTGGAAGCACTTACCCAGATGCCAACATATGCAAAATTCTTAAAAGATATCTTGTCCAACAAGAAGAAGTTGGAAAATATCTCGATGATCCAACTGAACAGGGACTGCTCCTCAATACTCCAGAACAAGCAGCAGCTTCCAAAAAAGCTGAAGGATCCAGGGAGTTTTTCGATTCCATGCTCAATTGGCAAGTTAAATATTGAAAATGCATTATATGACCTAGGAGCAAGTATAAACCTAATGTCATATTCTGTGTATGCTAAGCTAGGGTTAGGAGAACCACAACCAACTAGAATGTCCATTCAGTTGGCTGATAGGTCTGTATGTTACCCGAGGGGAGTCGTGGAAGATGTATTGGTAGGAAAATTCATACTGCCTGTTGATTTTATCATAATGGACATAGACAAGGACTTGCATGTTCCTATTATCTTGGGTAGACCGTTCTTAGCAACGGGCAAAGCATTGATTGATGTAGGAGAAGGACAATTATTTTTGCGAATTAATGGGGAGGAAATCATTTTCAAGATGAATGAGGCTATGAGACGAGCTAACACTAGTGATGATACCTGTTATTTCTTAGATGATTTCCAAAGTCTTTCTACTTCGCAGGGACAGGGACAGGACACTCTGCAGGCTCTTTTGGGAGAATAAGTGAATTTATATGAAGGAACAGGCTGTTCCATTGAAACCAACTTGTCAACACTTCCTCCGGATCCCACTGTTCCTACTCATCAAGAACCACCTGAAATACCCACTGTGCCATTGACTAAACCTGAACTAAAACCTTTGCCATCACACCTAGAGTATGCGTTTCTTGAACCACCTAGCGGAAGCCCGGTGATTATATCTTCAAAACTAACCCCTGATCAGAAAGCTCAACTCATGGAGGTATTGCGAAGAAACAACGATGCTATTGCGTGGAAAATTGATGATATCAAGGGTATTAGTTCAGCAGTATGTGTTCATAGAATTCTGATGGAGAAAGATCACAAGCCGTCTATCCAACCACAGCGCAGACTGAACCCCCACATGAAGGAGGTTGTAAGGAAAGAAGTGATCAAGTTGTTGGATGCAGGAATCATTTATCCCATCTCTGACAGTGTCTGGACTAGCCATGTTCATGTTGTGCCAAAGAAAGGAGGTACCACAGTGGTTCTCAATCAAAAAAATGAGTTGGTTCCCACAAGAACCATAACAAGATGGTGAGTATGTGTGGACTACCGAAAGCTCAATGAGGCAACGAGGAAAGACCACTTCCCTTTACCCTTCATTGATCAGATGCTAGAACGTTTGGCAAAGCATGCATTTTACTGTTTCCTTGATGGATATTCGGGGCACAATCAGATTGCTATCCATTGTGAAGATCAAGAGAAAACAACTTTCACCTGACCCTATGGGAATTATACTTACAGACGGATGCCGTTCGGATTATGCAATGCCCCAGCCACGTTTCAGAGGTGCATGATGTCAATATTTCACGATATGGTGGAACAGACTGTGGAAATCTTCATGGACGATTTCTCCGTCTATGGAAACTCATTTGGAAGCTATCTGAACAACTTGGAGGATGTGCTCGTGCGATGTAGGGAGACCAATTTAGTCCTAAATTGGGAGAAATGTCACTTCATGGTTACTGGCAGCATCGTTCTCGGGCATCAAATCTCTGAAAAGGGGATGGAAGTGGACAAGGCCAAGGTGGAAGTGATAGAGAAACTTGCTGTTCCAACTAATGTCAAAGATGTGAGAAGTTTCCTTAGACACGCGGGGTTCGACCGAAGGTTTATAAAGGATTTCTCAAAAATCGTGTTACCTTTGTCAGCTTTGCTACATAAAGATGTGGACTTCTCATTTGACATAAGCTGTGTCAAAGCATTTGAGCTATTGAAGGGCAAGCTGATCAACTCACCTATACTAGCAGGACCCAACTGGGAACAGCCGTTTGAGATGATGTGTGATGCTAGCGATACATGTGTAGTTGCTGTACTTGGGCAAAGGATTGAGAAGAAGTTCCGACCTGTCTATTATGCAAGCAAAACATTAAACGAGGCTCATCAGAACTATACCACAACAGAAAAGGAGCTTCTTGCAGTGGTGTATGCTTTTGACAAATTCCGTCCATACTTGGTTTTGTCAAAGGTAGTTGTCTACACAGACCATGCTGCATTACGCTACCTATTTGCAAAGAAAGATGCAAAGCCGAGGCTGATACGGTGGTTACTCTTACTCCAAGAATTTGACCTCGAGATCAAGGACAAGAAGGGGACAGAAAATGTAGCTGCTGATCATTTGTCCAAAATTTCTCATAAGAACAGCCAGGAACAACCAGAAATCGCAGAGATTTTTCCAGATGAGCGTTTGTATTCTCTACAGCTTACTCCGTGGTTTGGTGACATTGCGAATTTCCTTGCTAGTTCAATTAAACCTCATAACTTGTCCACTAACCAAAGGAAGAAGTTGTTGAAACACCTTTCCACAAGATTTTGATTTGACAAAATCATCCATGATTAAGAGGCAATTAAATTTAAATGCTTTGATTTAATTATACTAATATGTTTGTTAAATATTGAGTGCAAAAATATATAAAGTAAAGACAAGACAAAAGACGGTACAAGCAAAGCTGAGTAGAACGGAACTCAGCATGACAGACTAGAAGCTGAGTGGAGTAAAATTCAGAAGCAAAACGAAGCTGACTAAAGTTGAAGATTTCTTCAAAGCGGATAAAACGGAGCTGACCTAGAAGGAACTCAGCATGAACGTTGAATACTCAAAGAGAACAAACGAAGATGAGTGACGGTCAGGACAGCATAAAGGATCCGTTCACTAAAGGACAAAGTCTGCCAATCTTCGGCACCAATAATTGGAACCTCGAAGACACCTAAAAGACTAATTCCAAGAGTCATGGGACGTTGGATTATTGGAAACAGACAACTGGTACAAAAAGACAAACCAGACGCTAGAAGACAAACCTGACGCCTGAAGAAAACAGAGAAAGGGAATGGCGGTGCAGTCTGAAGCTGTCCAGAAATTGTTCCCCAAAAGAGCCGTTTTGGTGTTAACGGCTAAGACATTTCAAAACGATCAAATCTACAGATTTCCTTCTATAAAAGGACAATCGATGAACTTGGATCATGACTGAAACATTGAAAGAAAAATACAAGAGAGAAAGTCTAGAAAGCACTCAAATACAAAAAGATCTTACACCAACTTTTCTATTCTATGTGTAAATGCTAGATTGATTTGTAATCATCTAAAGTGTTCTTTAGTTCAAAAAGAACAAGTCTGTGATCAATAGGAATATTGAGAGTGTTAAGCTGAGTGCTTGGCTGTAAGCATTTCAGTGGTAGAGAAATCTAGGTGCTGGGTTGTAGCACTTAGTAGGAGTTGAGTAGACGAATAGAGGAATGTACTCTTGCATATTCAACTGCCTTGTAATCGGTTTGTGCTCTACCTTTAAAGAGCTCAGTATTGGATTCAAAAATCCCAGAGGACTCTGGGGACTGGACGTAGGCAGAGAGGCCGAACCAGGATAAGTGATACTGAGTAATCTCTAAACTCTCTCTTATAATTGCATGTGTTGTTTACTTTATTTACTCAGCATATAAATTGCCTAAGCTGATCTTGAGTAAGTAAGTGGTGCTGAGTTAGAAGGTGACCTCCAAGAGTGTCAATTCTCAACTCACAAGAAAACAACTTTAGTCAACATCTGACTAAAGCTATCTTCAAACATATCTCACCAAGATGACCATAAGCTGAGTTAATAAACTCTCAAAATAACTTCCAGTCAGCTTAATTAAAATGAGAAAAAGTTATATTAGTTCCTAACCCCCCCCCCCTTGGAACTAATTACCAGGGACCAACAAGTGGTATCAGAGCCTAAGCTCACTACTCAAAGATTTAACAATCTTGAGCTGATCCCTAAAAATGGGTGAGAATAGCACTCGGTTCCTTCCAGGAAACCAAACAACACAGATACTCCCTGAGGGACTATCAATCACTAGACCTCCCCTATTCTTTGGGTCAAATTATACATTCTGGAAGAATAGGATGAAAAACTTGATTCAAGCCACAAACATGAGTGCATGGCTTGCAATTGTTCAAGGTCCACATGTGCCATACAAAACTGTTAACGATGAGAAAATTGTTAAAAGTGAGGCTGAGTGGATAGAGGATGACCTCAGAAAATTACAAAATAATGCTTCGGCTATAAACATGCTTCACTGTGCATTAGATGCTGCAGAATATAATAAGATTTCAGGTTGCGAGTCAGCACAGGAGATTTGGAAGAAGCTTGAAGTAACCTATGAAGGCACAAGCAAAGTTAAGGAGTCTAAAGTCAATCAACATATAAGACTCTACGAACTGTTTGAGATGAAGGAGAATGAAGACATCTCAGAAATGAACGCAAGGTTCACAAACATTATAAATGAGCTAAAAATGCTTGGAAAGAACTTCACTGAAGAAGAACAGGTGAAGAAAATTCTGAGAAGTCTGCCCAAGAGCTGGCAAGCAAAGAAAACAGCCGTAGAAGAAGCCCAAGACTTGACTACCTACAAATATGATGAGCTGATTGGATCCCTGCTGACCCATGAAATCTCTATGAAAAACTTTGAAGCCAAAGAGAAAGAAAAATCAGAAGATAAGAAACAAAAATCCCTTGTCATGGAAGCTGACTCAACTGAAGCAGAGTCAACTGATGATGAGGAACTGGCCATGTTCACCAGAAAGATGAAAAAGCTGTTAAGAAGAAATGATAGAAACGGCAAAAGATCATTTAAGAGAAATGATAAGTACAAAGCTGAGTCAAGTGACAAGTACAAGAAGGACAACTCAAAGTCTGTCACATGTTTTGAGTGTCATCAAACCGGGCACATCAAGTCAAGCTGTCCCAACCTCAAGAAAGAGAAGAAGGGAAGCAAAAAGGCTATAGTAGCCACATGGAATGACAGTGATGAGTCAACATCATCTGAAGCTGAGCAAAATGAAACAGCCAACATATGTTTTATGGAAGATGATGGAACTGACCAATCCCAATCTGAACATGCTGACCTTTCTGATGAAACTGACCAGGAGAATCACAACAATGAGGTAACATCCTTACTTTTGCTTAAAAAAGAAATGGTAAATGCCCTGAGTGACTTATATACACTAACTAAGAAGTGTAACAAAAAGATTAAGGCACTCAGCAGGCGCTGTGATGAGATTGAAGAGGTCAAGCTGAGTGACCTCCGATATCTTCTCCAGGACAACTCTGACTTGCATACCAACATGAAAATCTTACATAAGTTTGTCATGGAGGTTCAATCTGAGTCAAAGAAACTTAGAAAGGATATCACAATGTTACAGAGTCAAGGGAAGGGCTCAAATAGAAATAAACCCCATGCTGAGTACGCAAATACTAGTCAGCATAAGCAATTCACTCAATGTGAGTGTTGTGGAAAAAAGGGACACACAAAGGATATGTGTTGGCATAACAGGCGGACTGTCCAATGTGACTTCTGCGGAAGAAAAGAGCATACCACAAAAGTATGTTGGCATGCCCAACACAATAATGTTGACCATACTCAGTTCAACCCACAAAGGGTACCTTTTTGTGATTTCTGTGGTAAGCCAGGCCACACCATAAAAGTATGTCGTCACAAGTTAAAATATGACTTTGCACCTGTTTACACTAACAAGAAAGGACCCAAAAGGAATTGGGTACCTAAAAATGAATAGTTTAAAATGCAGGTCAGCTTGACATGCGTGGAGAAGTCAAAACTATGGTATATAGACAGCGCATGCTCAAGGCATATGACAGGTGATGAAACTCAGTTCATCACACTAGAGCTTAAACGAGGTGGAAGTGTAAGCTTTGGAGACAACAAGAAGGGTAAGATAGTCGGATCAGGTACTATCGGAGGTAACCCAACTATTGAGTCTGTCTCCTTAGTTAAAGGTCTCAAATACAATCTACTGAGTGTAGCCCAGCTTTGCAAGAGCGACAGAAGGGTTGTATTTGATGATACTAAGTGTCAAATACTCGAGGGAAATACAAATGAGTTAATTTTAACTGCCCCTCGTGTAGAAAATGTATACATGTTAAACTTAGAAAAACAGTTTTCTAAAAACATATGCTTAGTGTCTAAAGAGGACAACTCCTGGCTATGGCATAGAAGACTTGGGCATGTCAGCATGGACCTTCTTGCCAAATTAGCTAGAAAGCAATTAGTTGAGGGATTACCCAAATTAAAGTTTGAAAAAGATCAATTGTGTAAAGCTTGTCAGCAAGGCAAACAAACTAAAAAATCATTTCATAGCAAAAATATTGTCTCAACCAAAAGACCATTGGAATTACTACACTTGGATCTTTTCGGACCTATCCAGCCACTCAGCTTGGGAGGTAAGAAATTTTCTTTGGTTATTGTAGATGATTTCTCTCGGTACACTTGGATCATCTTGCTGAGTAGCAAGGATGAAACCTTTGAGATGTTTACCACATTGATCAAAAAGCTTGAAAATAACAAAGACCTAAGAGTAGCTCACATTAGAAGCGACAATGGTGGAGAATTCAAAAACCAACAGTTTCATGAATTCTGTGAAATCAGTGGTATTGACCACAACTTCTCTGCTCCTAGAACACCTCAACAAAATGGGGTCGTTGAAAGGAAAAATAGAACCATTGTCGAAATAGCTAGGACAATGCTGAGTGAAAATAGGCTTCCAAAGTACTTCTGGGGAGAAGCTGTTCACACGGCATGTTACATACTGAATAGGGCTCTAGTTAGACCTATACTTAAGAAAACCCCATATGAACTTTGGAAAGGTCGAAAGCCCAACATTGGATACTTTCGTGCCTTTGGGTGTAAATGCTTTATACTCAATACAAAAGACAACCTTGCTAAATTTGATGCTAAAGCTGACGAGGCGATCTTTTTAGGGTACTCAACAAACAGTAAAGCATATAGAGTATTTAACAAAAGAACTCAGGTTGTAGAAGAGTCTGTACATGTTGAGTTCGATGAAACTGACCCTACAGGTAAGTCAGCTCAGCCTGAAGAAGATGAACCAGGCTCAGCTTCCGCTGATCAACCAGAAGCCTTTGTGTCAACTATACAGGAGCTGACCCAAGGTAAGCAAGAAATTGAAATATCATTTGCTGACCAATCTATTCATGTAGAGATTGTAGAAACACCTCTTCCAAACAACTCAACATTGCCCAAGGAAATAAAGATCCCAAGAGGACATACAGAACAAGCCATTCTTGATGCCGCCAACAACAAATTAATGACCAGAGATCAGCTTAGAAAATACCTCAGCAATGTTGCATTCGTCTCAATACATGAGCCAAAGAACTTTGCTGATGCTGAGCAAGATGAATATTGGATCAATGCTATGCAAGAAGAGCTTGACCAATTTACCAGAAATGAGGTATGGGATTTAGTACCTAAACCTAGGAATCAAAAGCCCATAGGAACCAAGTGGGTCTTTAGAAATAAGCTAGATGAGCATGGAAATGTGATTAGAAACAAAGCTCGACTTGTAGCCCAAGGCTATAGTCAGCAAGAGGGTATAGACTATGGAGAAACATTTGCTCCTGTTGCTAGATTAGAAGCTATACGTATATTGTGTGCCTATGCTAGTTACATGAATTTTAAACTATATCAAATGGATGTGAAAAGTGCATTTCTTAATGGCTTTATAAACGAAGAGGTATATGTTAATCAACCTCCTGGGTTTGAAGATCCAAAATTTCCAAACCACGTTTATAAACTCAAAAAGGCCATGTACGGCCTAAAGCAAGCTCCAAGAGCTTGGTATGAGAGGTTGACCAACTTCCTGCTGACCAGGAACTATGTCAGGGGAAAAGCTAACACAACCTTGTTTATTAAGAAAAAGGGTAAACATACCCTACTTGCACAGATATATGTAGATGATATAATTTTTGGTGCTACTGACGAATCTTTGTGCAAAGAATTTAGCCAACAAATGCAAACTGAGTTCGAAATGTCCATGATGGGTGAACTCAACTTCTTCTTTGGACTTCAAATCAAGCAAGGTAAGAATGACATCTTTATAAGTCAGGCTAAGTACACCAAGGAAATGTTAAAGAAATTCAGCATGGTAGATTGCAAACCAATATCAACCCCCATGGGTACTGATACTGTCCTATGCAAGGATGAGAAGAGTAAGTCAGTTGATAGTAATCTCTATCGAGGTATGATAGGTTCTTTACTCTATCTCACTGCTAGTAGACCAGATATTCAATACTCAGTATGCTATTGTGCTAGATATCAAGCTGACCCCAGGGAATCTCATCTAACTGCTGTAAAAAGAATTTTTAGATACTTGCAAAGCTCAGTTGATGCAGGTCTATGGTATCCAACCTCAAATGACTTCACACTCATTGGATATACTGATGCTGACTATGGACGGGATAAGCTAGAACGGAAGAGTACTTCAGGAGGATGCCATTTTCTCGGAAGCTGTCTAGTATCTTGGTTCAGTAAGAAGCAATCATCTGTAGCCCTATCTACAACTGAAGCTGAGTACGTGGCTGCTGGAAGCTGTGTAGCACAAGTCCTATGGATAAAGCAACAGCTTGAGGATTATGGAGTCAAAACAAAGACAATAGAGATCAAATGTGACAACAAAAGTGCCATTGATCTATCAAAGAACCCAGTCCAACACAGCAGGATGAAGCATGTTAGCATAAGGCATCACTTCATCAGAGATCATGTACTAAAAGATGAGATCAAGCTGACCTATGTGCCAACAAATGATCAGCTTGCAGATATCTTCACAAAGCCCTTGGCACGAGAACAATTCAACACACTAAGGGAAGCAATTGGTATGTCAAATCCACCCTAACTAAATCTGTATTGAATAATTGTCATATGAGTGGAACTTTGAATAATTGTGCAAATGCCATGTTGAGTAAAATATCTACTCCTTACTAAGCTTGAAAATGAAAAAGCCACCCTATGCTGAATTGACATATATATTGAGTGATGATACTGAGTAGGCATAAAAGCTGAGTAAACATCCTATGCTGAGTAGAAAAACATATTGAGTAATCACTCTATGCTGAGTAAATACACATGCTGAGTGAGTAACATATGTTGAGTTAATTAGAGATAGAGAAATTATCTTCACAAAAGTTAGGCACTCAATATCGTGGATGCTTCGAATTCTAGCAAAACCTAGTAAAAACCCACTCGCGAAAAGTGAACCTACACGTGTAACCTCTGGCACCTTGGGAAGACGCACATTAATGGCAAATCCCATGCGCCGAAGATGTCATAATTGACAGAATTTTTGTCGGTTGAACGTCCCTAGGTAAAAACGGCTAGTTAATGATTAAGGGTCGTCGTAAATTTATATAAAAAGTGGAAGAATCCCCACTTTTCATTCCTTACGACTATAATCTCCCGAAATCAAACTTCTTTCTCTCTAAGAACTTAAAAACCTTCAAAAATGGCTTCCGAAAAAAACAAAACCCCTAAAACTCAAACCCACTGACCACGCGGGTCCTTCGACGGAAATAGAAAGGAAAATGATCAAGGTACACTCAAAGGTCAACAATCTGGAGGTTTTAAAATGCCGATGGTTTTCTCCAAGTTTTGTCTCATCTGAGAAACCATTCTGTGAATGGATCGAGAAGAACAAGTGGAAAGGTCTCTTCTCTCTTTCAGGAACAACCTATCCCAGGTTAGTACGGGAATTCTACTCGAATCTACGTGTTGATGCAGATGACTCTGACTATTTGGAGACCACTGTTAAAGGTCAGAAAATCGTCGTAACCCCTGCCTATCTAGCCGCATTGCTAGATTTACCAGACGAAGGAATTCAATTTAGAACGACAAAGGAGAAAATACCAAAAGACACAACTGAGAAGCTTAGGGGGTTCTGTAAACCCAAAGATCATAAGGGTGAAATACCCAGCACCTGTATGGGTAAAGAACAGAAGATGGTCCACTTCATGCTGACCAACTTTATCTTCCCCAAACTCAGCTCAGCTTCATCCGCATCAAACTTCGAACAGTGCTTCATCTGGCACATATTGACCTGCACTCCGTTCAATCTTCCCGTCTTTCTAGTTGGAGCGTTTCAACGAAGTGGTAAGAAACTCCGCTTGGGCTCACTCATTACAAAAATTATACAGCACAAGCAAATAGAGACGGTGAATGAAACAAGCACATTGGGAAGTGAAATCACTGCAGTCCTACTGGATGGACTATTGTATAATCAACCCTTGAAGGGATATGAAGGAGCTGGAGATGCTGAGGAAGATGAAGAAGCTGAGCAACAAGAAATTGAGCCTGAAGCTAAGCCTGCAAAAGATGTTGAGGCTCATGCTGAGTCACCTAAGACAGCTCAGCCTGAGAAAAGGAAGAAGAGGAAGGCTGTAGAAACCTGCTCCAAAGACATTCATGCTGTCCCAAAGAAAGTAAGGCTTTCATCAAGGGAAAAAGCTAAAGCTGACAAGGCTAAGGAACAAGCTGAGAAAAGAAAGAGGCAAGAAGAACCTGAGGATGAGGACGAAGAAACTCCAGAATCCCCTTTAAAGAAAAGGAAAAAGGGTAACTCCTTAAAGATAGTGGAAGCTGTCCCACTAGCCTCTACTCAACCTGAAGGTCATGGAACTGACCAAGAAAAGGAGGCTGTGGAAGAGACTGAGCAACATGTTGAACACCAAGAAGTTAATATTGAGCAGGAAGAATGTCCCAATGTTGAAGAATCTCAGGATGATGCTGAGCAGAGAAAGAAAGAAAGTAATACTGTTGATGGTCCTTTTGAGCAACCTGTAGAAGAGGAGACAGTTGCTACTGAGTCCAGTGAAGGTATTCGAACTGACCAGTCATCGCCAAGAGCTGAGACACGACGAAGACTCAAAAAGAAAGCGCAAAAGCAAATTGATCTCATGGACGACTTTCCCATTGATGAGCCTGAAACTGACCTCTCTACAATCCAGTTCCAGTACTTCTCCAATGAAACTGAGTCACCACCAGAAAATCCAGTGGAAAAACAAGCCTCTGTTACTCAGGATGAGGAACAAGCCAAAAACCCTGCAGATCCAATTCAAGCTGCTCAAAGTAACACACTTCATGTCTCCACTTCACCACTTCAAGCTGAGCAGATTAACTTATCTAATCAAGTTCCACCCCCAACACAACATGTTGATGATTCAGCTCATTCAATCAATCAAAGTCCAGGTACCAATCAAGGTACTCAATCTGGCAGAGGACCAACTCATCCACCACCATCAAACTCTGTACCAGCCTCTGAGAGTAATACTACTAAGTTTGCATACTTGAATGCTACTGAGTCTGGCCGATGTGTCATTGCTTCTGCTCAGTCCTTGCTTCAAGATTTCCATAATACTCAAGCTGATGGTCACCAATCTACTCAAGCTGAGTCCTCCCACCTGCCAGGTATTACTCAACTTCTGAATGAACTTCGAGGACTAAAGGATCTGGTTAGCATTATCACTGCGGTTCAAACTCAGCAACCAAATCAAGAGCAAATAGCAAAACTGACTGAACTAGTGCTTACAATGGCCACCCATATGAATTCGCTTGAAGGCAAAATTCACCAACTGTCAGAAGTCAATCCAGGGTATGTCACTTCCACTGAGCTTCAAAGCTACTTTGTTAAGCTAGTAGCGGAACTGACCACCTCTAGAGCAACTGCCAATCCTGAGTCTGTTACGTCTGCTGAATTGCAAGACTGTTTTACCAAATTGAATGCTGAGCTGACCAAATTAAGTCCACCCGGCAATGCTGAGTTTGCCACCTCTGCTGAACTTCAACAATGTTTCACCTAGCTTCATACTGAGCTGACCAGTACACGTGACTTAGTATCCTCCTCTTCTCAGTGTACTATTGACCAATTAAGTGAAGCAGTCAGACTACTCAACATCGACAGAGCCCAGATGGATGTTGATCCCATCTCCAATACTGATCTCATGAGCTTTTCACAAGCTATCATGAAGGCAATGCGCATCAACAATGGCCAGCGCATGTTTTATGATTCTGCTCTGCTGAAACTGTTCCATCAAGCTTTTGGACAGATCACAGGCTCACTCACCTGCCTGAGCAAATCTCATGAATGCCTCCTCAGCATGATCAGTAGCTCTCTTCGGGTTCCTCGGCATATCCAGGACGATAGTGTGCCAGTAATTGATGGCTTGGGAGAAAGCACCAAAAGGCTCCAGCGCTACTCTCATTATCTCTCCTCCGCAGCACGGAATGAAACTTTCCTCTACAAACCCGATGATGGCAAAACGGGGGAGACGACTCAAGGAGGAACTCAGCCTCAGCCTGCAGGTTATGCTTCTGGAAGCAAAGAGAAAGAGAAAGGAAAAGGAATTGCTCACGCTGATCACTCAGCTCAGAAAAAGAAGAAGTAGAACTTGCTTAGTCATGTCTAAAACCTTATCCCATTATCCTGTCTTTAAATGTTGTTTAGGTCAACGTGTTTTCTTTTGTTTCGGTCAATATGCCTTCTTGTTGCTTAGATCAATATAACAAGTATTAGTTTCCTTCCTGACCTGACTAATAAAATTTGAACAAACAAATCAAGAAGTTAAAAACACTCAGTATGCATTAACACCAAAACACATTAAAAATAAACTGAGAGACAGCATACTTCCAAAACTGACTTAAATCCAAACAAGCTCAAAACTAAAACTGAGTCAGTATACACAAATGTCTTAAGTCTAAATCAAATTAGATCTTGGAATGTTAAGAATAAAGACAAAATGTGTGCAACCCTTACGGGGGAGTCATCTCAAAAATATCAATCATGGGGCAACTTATAGCTGAGTTCCGTAATTATGTATTTTGCCAACATCAAAATGGGGGAGTTTGTTGAAACACCTTTCCACAAGATTTTGATTTGACAAAATCATCCATGATTAAGAGGCAATTAAATTTAGATGCTTTGATTTAATTGTACTAATATGTTTGTTAAATATTGAGTGCAAAAATATATAAAGTAAAGACAGGACAAAAGACAGTACAAGCAAAGCTGAGTAGAACGGAACTCAGCATGACAGACTGGAAGCTGAGTGGAGTAAAATTCAGAAGCAAAACGAAGCTGACTAAAGTTGAAGATTTCTTCAAAGCGGATAAAACGGAGCTGACCTAGAAGGAACTCATCATGAACGTTGAATACTCGAAGAGAACAAACGACTCTGAGTGACGGTCAGGACAGCATAAAGGATCCATTCACTAAAGGACAAAGTCTGCCAATCTTCGGCACCAATAATTGGAACCTCGAAGACACCTAAAAGACTAATTCCAAGAGTCATGGGACGTTGGATTATTGGAAACAGACAACTGGTACAAAAAGACAAACCAGACGCTAGAAGACAAACCTGACGCCTGAAGAAAACAGAGAAAGGGAATGGCGGTGCAGTCTGAAGCTGTCCAGAAATTGTTCCCCAAAAGAGCCGTTTTGGTGTTAACGGCTAAGACATTTCAAAATGATCAAATCTACAGATTTCCTTCTATAAAAGGACAATCGATGAACTTGGATCATGACTGAAACATTGAAAGAAAAATACAAGAGAGAAAGTCTAGAAAGCACTCAAATACAAAAAGATCTTACACCAACTTTTCTATTCTATGTGTAAATGCTAGATTGATTTATAATCATCTAAAGTGTTCTTTAGTTCAAAAAGAACAAGTCTGTGATCAATAGGAATATTGAGAGTGTTAAGCTGAGTGCTTGGCTGTAAGCATTTCAGTGGTAGAGAAATCTAGGTGCTGGGTTGTAGCACTTAGTAGGAGTTGAGTAGACGAATAGAGGAAGGTACTCTTGCATATTCAACTGCCTTGTAATCGGTTTGTGCTCTACCTTTAAAGAGCTCAGTATTGGATTCAAAAATCTCGGAGGACTCTGGGGACTAGACGTAGGCAGAGAGGCCGAACCAAGATAAGTGATACTGAGTAATCTCTAAACTCTCTCTTATAATTGCATGTGTTGTTTACTTTATTTACTCAGCATATAAATTGCCTAAGCTGATCTTGAGTAAGTAAGTGGTGCTGAGTTAGAAGCTGACCTCCAAGAGTGTCAATTCTCAACTCACAAGAAAACAACTTTAGTCAACATCTGACTAAAGCTGTCTTCAAACATATCTCACCAAGCTGACCATAAGCTGAGTTAATAAACTCTCAAAATAACTTCCAGTCAGCTTAATTAAAATGAGAAAAAGTTATATTAGTTCCTAACCCCCCCTTGGAACTAATTACCAGGGACCAACAGAAGTTCTATGTAGAAATCAAATATTATTTTTGGGAGGAACCATATCTTTTCAGGTTATGCGCAGATCAGATCATTCGCAGGTGCATCACTCAAGAGGAATGACAGGCTGTTTTGAGCCATTGTCACGATCGAGAAGCGGGTGGGCATCATAGCGCGAGCAGAACAGCAGCCAAAGTGCTCCAATCAGGTTTTTTCTGACCAACCATTTTCAAAGATGCCAATATGTTTGTAAGTACTTGTAATGAGTGCCAAAGAACATGCAATATTTCAGCTCGAAATGCATGAATTTGACTACAATTTAACATATTATTTATGATGAATTAAGGGTGTTTTTAGGGTTAAATTACGTAAAAGGTCTTATAAGTGTTTTTATGCAGATTGGGAAAGATTAAGTCAAACAGACTGTAAGCAGCCTGTTTTGCACAAACCATGAGGAGATGAGCAACCTATGATCCAGCAGACTAACGATGTGTTTCTGATGACGGATGGCAACTTGACAGGCGGCAGGAGCGGCAGGCAGGAAAGGCAGGAAAAGAGCAGTTAAAAGAAGCATGATGACAAGAGTGTTCGACCCTTGAGTGTTCAAGGGTCAAAAGTATCTTAACCACTTCGAGTAATCTAGGATCTATGAACATTTTATTTGGTTTTGTAATATTTTATCATATACTTTCGGTACCTTTTGTTCTTTTCTCCTTTAAATAGACGTAGTGGGAGGAAAGGAAGGATATACCTTTTTGTGAACTAAAAATAGACGTTTTGGTAGAGAGAAGAGCTCTGGAGGAAGATAATGACTCCATTGATGGAGTTATGTAGATGCAAGGTAGACTGTTCACTCGGTAGTATGAGCGAGTAGTCATTTTGAACTAGTTCGGCCAGTTATGGCCGGTTATATAAGCTCTCTATTTTCTATTTATGAATGAACGTTGATAACTTATGATGTGTTTGATAAAGCTTCTTATTCCATTGCTTATACATGTATGCTAGTGTTAGATGAATGATAGGGAACTGCTTTCATCTTCACGGAACTTTTTATCAAACATTCAACCCCGAAGCAGGAATGTTAGGAGGTTGTATCAAGGGTTTTCTTTATTGAAATGTTGTTTCGATCGTGGACGCTTATGGTTGTAGTAAGTCTTAGAACCTTAAGAACACACGAGAGTTGACTTAAGTGAGCATTAAAGCAGAAACCTTGGCTTCACTTTACTTCATTCATGAATAAATAAGATGCTTAGGGACTTAAAATAGCCTGTTCCGCTGTGTCTAACCTGTTCTACTTTGTTTCCATTATCAAGTAATCGTTTTTATAAGTTACATCATTGACTTTGTTACCTATTCACAATATCTCTCAATATAAAGAATTCACACACCACGAACACTCTGTTCTGCAAAGTTTTTCTAGTAAAATTTGGTCATCAATCCCTGTGGAGACGATATTCTACTTATCACTTTATTACTTGTTTCTAATGCACTTGCTAGAGTCTATTAAAAGGACAACACTGACCAATCCTCAAAATGCCACGATCAACATAATTGCTTTTCGTCTAATACTCATTGCCATGTTCATTTCCTTGTTCATTCTTGGATTTATATTCCTTTATCTACGAAAGCACAAAGCCAACAAGAGTATTCGAGACGAGGCGACCCTGTTAAGGAAGGACGGAGACTTGTTCTCCATATGGAACTTTGATGGAAACATCACTTTTCAAGACATTATTGAAGCTACTCAAGATTTTGACATCAGATATTGCATTGGCACTGGTGGCTATGGCAGTGTCAGTTAGAAGCTGAGGACCCGATTTTCGACAGATGTTTCAACAATGAGATCAGGATGCTAACACAAATACGCCATAGGAACATTGTCAAGCTTCATGGGTTCTGTTTGCACAAACGATCCATGTTTTTGATATATGAGTACATGGAAAGAGGTAGCTTATTTTGTGTGTTGAGGAAGCATGATGAAGCTGCGGAATTGGATTGGAATACAAGAGTTGAGATCGTGAAAGGGGTAGCATATGCTTTAGCATATATGCATCACGAGTGTAACCCACCCGTTGTTCATCGAGACTTATCAACCAACAACATCCTGTTGAACTCTGAATTGAAGGGCTTTGTATCTGATTTTGGGACAGCTAGGCTACTTCACCCTGATTCTTCCAATCAAACTCTTATTGCCGGTACCTACGGTTACATTGCTCCAGGTCAACTTCTTTACATATATCATCAATCTTTTGTTCTTTTAATTGATTCTAATGTTATATAGTTTTGATAAAGTTTCTTTTCTCATGCTCATAGCTCGCCTACACCATGGCAGTGACAGAAAAGTGCGATGTGTATAGTTTCGGAGTTGTAGCGTTGGAAATATTAATGGGAAAACATCCAGTAGATCTGGTTTCATCATCTTCTATGACCAATGTTATGCTAAGTGAAGTACTTGATGAACGTCTACCGCCTCCGAGAACTAAAAGTGACATTCAAGATATAATATTTGTTGTTTTAATTGGAGTGGCATGATTGAATGATAAGCCCAAATCTAGGCCTACGATGAAATGGGTGTCTCAGCAATTTCAATCAGGTAGATCAATACCTTGCAAGCCTCCTCATGAAATTTCACTCAGGGAGATGAAGAATTACAGCAAGCATTTAATAGTTGAAGTTTCAAGCCAACAAGATATCGAAATGTCCACATTTTCATCAAATTAATTCAACTATGTTGTATCTTTCTGTCAGTTAAGCATGCATTGTAAGCAAGAAGAAGAGATGCAACAGAAGAAAACTTGTTAATTGATAGAAAAGATCAAATTTACATTTAGAGTAGAAGTGTTACAGAAACTAGCATATGTTCAATAGAATAGTATTGAACTAAGGACAGTGAACTCTTACATAAACAAGCAACATTATAAGTTGCTTCAAAACTTTGAAAGAATCAAACAATCCAAATTCTAGCCCAGTCAGGTAAAAAAATCCCAAGCAGTTGCAATTATTCACAATCAGAAACAATATCATCAAGAGTCAACTGTAAACCACAAGAAAAAGTAAGAGTTGGTTTTGTCTTGGGCACAAGAACAGGCTCAGCCTCACCATTTAGGATCTGCAGAATTCTTCTAATTGTAGGTCTCTCCAAGCTATCTGGGTTAGCACAGCTCAATCCCACAAGTAAAAGCTTCTTCATCTCTTCCTCATTGAACTCTTTATTCAATCTTTCATCAGCAGCTTCAATGATCTTCCCTTCTCCATATAACCCCCAAACCCAGTCAACCAAATTCACCATTATTTGGCTTTCTGGGTCTCTCTCAATTGGCCTCTTCCCACAAGCCAATTCAAGTATAACCACACCATAACTAAAAACATCAGTTTTCTCTGTTGCTTTTCCATAGTGAAGATACTCAGGAGCCAAGTATCCCATTGTTCCAGCAGTAAGTGTTGATACGGGACTCTTATCATGATCCATAAGCCTTGCCAATCCAAAATCACCAAGCCTGGCATTGAAATTCCCATCCAGCATTACATTACTAGTCTTAATGTCTCTATGTATGACTTGCTGCTCACATTCCTGATGCAAATATGTCAATGCAGAGGCTAAACCGACAGCAATCTTTTTCCTATGAGACCAAGTTAAAAACATCCCAAACTCACGTTCCTGATATAGCATCTTATCAAGGCTTCCATAAGGCATAAACTCATACACAAGCAACAGTTCATCCTTCTCTACACACCAACCTTGTAATTGAACCAAATTTTTGTGCCTTAAACAAGCAATAATAGACAATTCAGCTACAAAATCTGCTTTACCTTCATGTGAATGTTTTGATCTCTTCACTGCTGCAACATCGCCTGAAGTTCCGAAATGAGCTTTATAAACATTCCCAAATGAGCCTCTGCCTATAATTCTGCTGGAATGAAACCCTTTGGTAGCTGAACTCAGTTCTTTGTAATTGTATTCCTTTGGCCCTGTCACCAGCTCTGCTTTAAGGCTCTTCACAACTTGGATTTTCTGCCACTTCTTGATAGAAAAATACCCAAACACCACCAAGAACACACAAAAGAAAGCTGGACCAGCAATCCCAAGACCCAAGCCAAGCACTTTGTTATGCTTATGATTAGACCTCGAAATCGGAGGCACCATTACTGTTACAGAACTATCAGATACATTATGTGGATGAGCTTTTGGCCTTACAGGAAGGAATGCATAGGTTCTAAAGCTCCAACTTTGAATCAAGTGAAGTTCAGTACTTCCTTCAGTAGAGCCTGAAAACCCAACATACATAGCCTCCTTAAGATACCCAGAAAGATCTATCTGCACACTCAATACTGCCTTGGCGGGCTTCAACTTGGAATGACTCATGAAAACTTTTAAAAGCCCCAAATCATTCTTGTAATCAATCCAAGTAGTAATAGGTTCCCCACTCTTCAAATCAATACCTTTCAAGATTGGATCAGCTATCTTGATCGATTCAAGGCTATCAATATCCAAACCAACATGGTTATCATTTGGATCACTGAAATAAGTATCGTGTTTAGTATCAAATTCGATAGCCACAAACTTGTTTTTCGTCAATTGAGAGGAATTAACCAGACCCAAGAACCCACCGGCGCTTCCCAAAATTCGGTTGTCCTGTGAAAGGAAAAACGCTAACCCATCGCCGTAGGAGCTCGGATTGACATTATCAATGGAGAAAGTGAATCTTGTTGAAAAAGAAGCAGTGGTGTTAGACTCAGAATCGAAGAAGGGAATTGGGTAGTTGTAGATTGCAGTACCGGAGCTTGAAGAAGGGACGGTAACATCACGTGTGAGACCAATTACACCGTTCCGGAGATAGGAGTCGCCGAGAAGAGTGAGGTTTCGGATAGACAAAAAAGAGAAATCAAAACTGACATTATTAGCGAATACAAGAAAAGAGGGGTGTTTGAAATTGAAGAAAACGAAGAGAAGAGCGAAAACATGAAGCTTTCTTGGAGGCATAATAGGTATTGAATGTTTTTCTGATTAAGGTTTTAGTGTGAGTTAATAATGATGAAGATAAAAAGTAGAGTTCTTGAAATTAAAACTCCATTAGAGATGGAGAAAGTGGGAATCTTTTTTGGGTGGGAAAGGAAGAAGAAATGGGGTTTAAACGGTTGGAATTTGGAAGACATGGGCGCGTGGGTGATTGAAAAAAAGAAAGGAGTATTATAAGTTATAACGGTTATTAGGAACGGTGCGGTGTTTTGTTTCTTTGTTTATTTCTTATAAACGATGGCGTTTTGATGTTATTGATGACCTAGTCAGATGGATGAAAAGGTCAGGTGTGGGTCTCACAATGAGAATAGATAGAGTAGCCGTTTTATGATGCTTCCAATTATTGATTTATTGATTTCAAAACAATCATTGATTTATGACAAGAGGCATATGAGTTTCGCTCTTTGATTACGTGCCACTTTATAAACCATGTTCACGTGTAAACTAAGCTCAAAATGACATTTAAAATTGCTTACATCAATTTAATCCAATTTTATGTATGAATTCATTTGTTTTATTATTAATCTTTTTAAAAAATGATTAATAAAAAAATAAAATTGGGAGGGACAGGAGAGAAATTACTAAATAAAAATTAAAAAAAAAAACTAAAATTTTTAGAAGTGTTTGTTAAAAAAGATATAGGTATAAGACGCGTCGCCGTCGCCGTCGCCGCCTGTGCTACCTGGGTCGCACCGTCGCCGATCGTTTGTCGCCGGTGAGAGTGTCCTTCCGTCTTTGGTGAAGGTTGTCTCCGCTTTTGGGAGAGTTTTTGTGCCGCCTGTTGTGCTCGTGTGGGTTTCTTTGTGTCGATCTGTTATGAATCTAGGTATGGTTTCTTGAATTTGGGGCTGCTGTGTTGAGTGAAGGCGTCGGTTTGTGGTGGAGACGACGGCGAAGCAGGATCGATGTGCGGCGGATTTCCTTTGCGCAATGAGGCGTCGACCTCTCTGTTCTCGTGAACTGGGTGTTGTGTTTCAACTTGGCCAGGATAAACTCATTTACTTGTGATTTGTATGTTGTGTGTCACTTTTGCTTGAGATTTATGTGCTGTGGTTGAATTTTGCTGGAGATTGTGTGTTGGGGTTCAATTTGCTTGTGATTTGTGTGCTGTGGTTGAATTTTACTGGAGATTGTGTGTTGGGGTTCAATTTGCTTGTGATTTGTGCGGTTCGATCTGAGGGGGCAGGGATTTCATTGTTGTGACCAATGGATAGGGAATTGGAGAGGCTCCGAATTGAGGGAGAGGAAGGGGGGCATCTTGATCTGATTGTGCCGCCTGCAGCAGAAGTGGTGGTGGATGCGGGACTCTGATTTTTGGGATGGTTTGCTGCGGACAGACCGCTCAACTTCTTGAGCATGAAAAACAGAATGGCAGTGCTGTGGAGACCAGTCAGAGGAGTTGAAATAAGAGGTAAGCCCTAACCTTTACTCATTTGAATTTCTCCACCCGATTGATAAGGATAGGGTGCTAGCTGGAGGTCCTTGGTCTTTTGACAATTACGTGTTGATTATGAATGTCTGGAATTTTGGTGTCCATGTGGACGATGTGGATTTACTGAATTACTCTATCTGGGTGCAAATTTATGGGTTACCTGTGGGGACTATGTCTGAGATAGTAGGTAAATAGTTAGGCAACTTCCTGGGGTCCTTTGAGGAATATGATTTGAATAATAACACTGGTATCCATAGACAATTTATACGAATCAGAGTCAGTCTAGACAGTGAGCGCCCGTTGAAGAGATTTAAAAAACTAAAGAGCACAGGAAATGTCTGGTCTTTAGCAACATTTAAGTACGAACGGTTAGGGGTTTTCTGCTATGTGTGTGGCTGCCTGGGCCATACGGAACGCTTTTGTGAAAGAGTTTTTAATCTGCATGGGGGGGAAATATAGAGAGAATGGGGGGAATGGCTTAAGGCCCCAATAAGAAGAGGAGGGGATCAAAGTGGGGCGAAATGGTTAAGAGAGTACTGGGGGCAGTATAGCAGGGAATCAAAGGGGGTTTGGAGGGGGTAGGGGAGGAGGATTTGGTGTCATGAGGGATATAACTAACACAGGGAGAGGGAGAGGGGCGAGGGGAATGACCAGACATGTTGGGGAAGGGGAGAGGGAGGTTCTGATTTGCCCTGTTTCAGGGCCATTTTTTAAGGTTCCTCAAGAAAATGAGGGAAGTGAGAATAAGGGGGAGGAAGGGGGAGATAAGGGGGAGGATACGGAGATGGAATTAAACAATATTAGAAAGAGAAGAAGGGAAGGTCAGGGGGGAGGTTAGAGAGAAGGAAGGAGAGGGTAGACATGAGGGGGGAATCACTGTTCCTGGAAAGGATAAGGGGATTCTTAAAGAAAATGTTTCGGCGAGCCCTAAGGATCAGGGCCACCGGGGAGAATGAGTTGCTTAAGCTGGAACTGTCGTGGCTTGGGAAACCACCGGGCAGTTCGCTCCCTAAAGGAGCTTGTTTCTTCCAAAGTCCCAGTATTATATTTTTAATGGAAACACTAGTGGAGGATCAGAGGTTAAGTTTAATAAAGCAACAGTTGAAGTTTGAGGGAGCATTCCCTGTGAGTAAAAGAGGTCGTAGTGGTGGTTTAGCGTTGTTATGGAAGGCAGGAGTTCAGGTAGCGGTTAAAAGTTTTTCTGATCACCATATTGAGGCAATTATTTCTGATTCGGCCCAGGGGGATTGGAGATTAGTTGGCTTTTACGGGTTTGCGGACCGGAGTAGACATGGGGAGTCGTGGGAGTTATTGAGGAGACTGGCTAAAGATGCTTCCCTTCCTTGGGTAGTGATTGGAGATTTTAATTGCATCCTTAATGTTGGTCCCTTGTAAGGTTGCAAATATAGTTCCAAGGGGGGGTTAGGAACTATTTTACCTTTTTAAAATAATTTGGGCAGATTTCTTTTCTTTAAGAAAAGTTTATAAAACAGCGGCACTTAACACTCAGCAAGACACTGGCTTAGTCAACTAGTGACTAGGACAGCTTCGTTGCTTAGGTCAGGAAATAGCACTTAGAGTCTATTCCTGAACCTGCTCGTTTGTAGCGCACAACTCAGCTTGACCTCTTTTACTTGGTCAGTTTTAGTTTGTTTTAAGCAAGCAATATAAATAAGGAGTTAAGGTTTAAGAAAACTTCACTCAGCAGATTTATTCAGGTTCGGCTTCTTCTAAGCCTACGTCCTGTCCCCGGAACACTTCCGAGATTTCAAATCCTCTACTGAGCTCTTTAAAGGTAGAGCCTCAAACCTTTTACAATATCAGCAATTGAGTATGACAAGAGTACCTTCCTCTATACTTCTACTCAATCCTAATCTCTCCGTTGAGTACTTAAAACAGAGTACTCAGCCTCTCCTTTCTACTTCTAGAAATGATAAAGATTTTGTCCTAAACAACAATTGCTAGAACACCTTAGATGATTGAAAAACAATCACTCTAGACTTTTACACAAATGAATAGACTTTGTAGTGTAAGAATTTTTCTTTGCTTTTGATGGAGAACTTTTATATACGTTTGGTCAGCGTACCGGCTTTTGCTCAAAGTTCTCTAAAGAATGTGGATTCTGAATGCTCTATTTATAGAGAGCTATGAGAGCTTCTGGTTATTTCGAATTTCGAAATAACCGTTGGAGGGAAACGGCTACAAGTCACTTTCACTGAGTCTGCCAGCAGTTCTCTTTAGCCAATCAGATTCCAGCGTCTTCTGTTCTTCGGTCAGTGTGTCAGTATGTTCCACCATTTTGGGTAACGTCAACCAGACAGCTTGTTGTGTCTTCTGAACTTTACTAAATGGGGAAATACTTTGTCTGGAAGCTGTCTTATGGTCAGCAGCTGTCTTGCACGTTTTGTCGAGACAGCTCAGCAGCTTCATACCGAAGTTGTCTACGTGGATCTTCTCGATCCTTCTTTACTCAGCATGCGTTTCATCACTTCAACGGCGACGTTTTGGAGATACGTGGGCTGAGTGGTCTTTGGCTTGTTTGACTTGGGCCTTGATTTCCATATAGGGCTTGAGCCTTATGATCTTTATGTTTTATGATAAATTATAAACTCAACATTGAACAAACACATTAGTAACACTAAATCAAAGCATTTAAACTTAGTGTGTTGTAGAATATTTACTTTCACTTAATTAATTTTGTCAAATCAAAATCTTGTGGAAAGGTGTTTCAACAAACTCCCCCATTTTGATGTTGGCAAAACTAATCAGCAAGGAACTCAGTATGTGCTCCCCCATGATAGTTGACCTTTTCAATTAAGTGAACTCCCCCGTGAGGACAGAACTACTGACTTAGTTTTATTCTAAACATTCTAAGGTTTAGCTGAATAAGCCTAAGATCAGTTTTCAGTTATAGGTCAGCTTATGGGTCATATTCTATTTTACTCGGTATTCAGCGGAAGTGATGTATAGTGACGGAGCGCTGAGTAAATCATTTGTTCAATGGTTTATATTTGATAAGTTCAAACATTTATATGCAGCATGCATTTATATAATACTTGGCATTTAATGGATGAATAATCAATAATTTAAATACGAATGCAAGTATTTCAGAAGTTAGGCATATTGTTTAAAACAAAACAACAAACAAGAAAAACATTACAAAACAAGATAACGAAATAACAAAATAAACTTCTTCTTCCTAACTTCTAACACTCTAGTTTCTTTCACTTAGAGTCTCTAGTTTCTTTCACTTAGAGTTCCTTCTCCTTAGTTGCCACTTTTCTCCCCCGTTTTGCTAGCATCAGCAGTAGGCAAATCAACGGTAGGGGCAGGAGAATTGGCCTGATCCTGCAGCACACGTATTTGACCCTCCAAGGAATTCATGTGACTGACCATAGTCAGTATGAGTTCGGTCATTTTGGTCAGTTGAGCATGTGGTGGTGGCTGCGGCTGGACAGAGGAGAAGTGATTGATCAAATCATGGATTTCACGCAGAATATGGTGAGTGACAGGTGGATGAGAGGACTGAGCATGAGTTGGTGGAGGATGGGCTTGTTCTTGAAGCAGAGTGTTAGCTGAGGCGATGACACGCCGTACTGACTCAGTGGCACCTAGATGTGCATATTTGGCAGGAGTGGGCTCACACTGAGTGCCTTGTGTAGTGACAGGACTACAAGGCGTGTTGACCGCAGGTGCTGAGTCGCTTTGAGCTTGAGGTGGAAGTGGAGCTTCTTTTGGACTTGCAGGGGTCTTGGCTTGTTTCTCTCTTGGAGGAACAGAGGCTTGATTTTATGGAGACCCTTCTGGAGCAGCATGGCCTTCAAGAACAGGTTCTTCATCTGTTCTCAGTTTCTTCTCAGCTGACTCAGCTAGGTCCTGATCAGCTTTCCTCTTGTTTCTTTCCATCAGCCTTATCTTTCTCGGGACAGTATGAATATCCTTCGAGCATGCTCCCTTTTTCTTCTTCTTCTCAGCTTCAGCAACCTCAGATGGCATAGTAGAAGGATTCTCAGTTGGAGGTTCATTGATTGGTTCTGTACCATCAGCAGTGTGTGCAGCTTCAGCCATAACATCATCTATAATGGCATCCAGGTTTGTCAGATTTTCCATTTCTCCAATGGGTTGCTCACCCTCAGCCATAGGATCCTCCTCCTCAGAGGTTTCATTCTCATCATACCCTTTCAGGGGTTGGCTATGTGATAGTCCATTCAGCAGACGTGCTGTGATAGCAGTTCCTGTTGAACTTATTTCATCAACAGTTTCTATGTTCTGGTCTTGTATTATCCGGGTGATGAGAGAACCTAATTGGAGCTTCCTTCCACTTCGTTGAAAGGCTCCTACCAGAAATACAGGTAGATTGAATGGAGTGCTGGTCAGCATATGCCAGATGAAACACTGTTCAAAGTTAGAGGCAGATGAGGGAGAGCTGAGTTTAGGGAAGATAAAGTTGGTCAGCAAGAAGTGGGCCATCTTCTGATTTTTGCCCATGCAGGTGCTGGGTACTTCTCCCTTGTAGTTTCTAGGTTTACAGAACCCCTTCATCTTTTCTGCGATGGCTTTTGGTATCGGCTCCTTTGTTGTCCTGAACTGAATCCCTGTATTTGGTATCTCTAGCAATGTGGCTAGATATTCAGGGGTTATCACTATCTTTTGACCCTTGACTGTGGTCTCTAGGTAGTCAGAGTCATCTGCATCAACATGCAGGTTGGAGTAGAACTCTCTCACCATTGTGGGATAGGTTTGACCGGAAAGAGAGAAGAGACCTGTCCATTTGTTGTTTTTGATCCATTCACAGAATGGAGTCTCTGAAGAGATGAAATCAGGATGGAAGAATCGACTCCTTAGTACCTCTTGATTCTTGGCCCAAGAGTGTACTTTGATCATTTTTCTCATTAGGCTAGTTGAAGGACCAGCCTGGTCAGAGGATTTGAGAGTTGGAGAGAAATAACTTTCGTTATAAGACATTTTTGAAGTTTTGAAGCTCTTTGGAAAATTTAGAAGCTTTCTTAGGGTTCAATGTATATGTGACGAGGGTAGTGGGTTAGTATTTACTATTTATAGATTTTATGGTTTAGGGTTCCGTTTGAATTTTATCCAGTTTTGCTCTGGGTTGTCCAATCGGCAGAAACCCTGACACTTATGACACTATTAAGACGTTATTCGGCGCATGCGCAGTACAGGTGTCACTTCGCGTGTAGTGACATTAAATGCTAATAAGTGCTTTTACTTAGCGTTTGTTGATATAAACGTTTCATATTCTAAGTAGTCAGTGCATTCTTTAAGGATGGTTTTTAGTTCAAGTTCGAAAACTAATTTACTCAGTGTGCAAGATTACTCAGTATTGTATATTCAGTCAGTTTCAATGACATACTCAGCAAACAATAAATCATTCAGCATGTAATTCATTCAGCATTCAATAATCATTTATGCACATAAATTTACTGAAGAGGATTAAACATACCAATTGCTTCTCTCAGTATGCTAAATTGCTCTCGTGCTAGAGGCTTTGTAAAGATATCAGCAAGTTGCTCGTCTGTTGGCACATAAGTCAGCTTGATTTCTTTCTTGAGTACATGATCTTTGATGAAGTGATGTCTTATGCTGACATGTTTCATCCTGCTGTGTTGAACTGGGTTCTTTGAGAGGTCAATTGCACTTTTGTTGTCGCATTTGACTTCAATTGTCTTTGTTTGAACACCATAATCTTCAAGCTATTGCTTAATCCAAAGGACCTGAGCAACACAGCTTCCAGCAGCAATGTACTCAGCTTCAGTTGTGGACAGGGCTACTGACGCCTGCTTCTTGCTGAACCAAGATACAAGACAGCTTCCTAGGAATTGGCATCCTCCAGAGGTGCTTTTTCTTTCCAGCTTGTCTCGTCCATAGTCAGCGTCAGTGTATCCGATGAGTGTAAAGTCATGAGTATTTGGATACCACAGACCTGCATTTACTGAGCTTTGCAAATATCTAAGGATCCTTTTTACAGCTATGTAATGGGATTCCTTAGGGTTAGCTTGATATCTAGCACAATAACATACTGAGAACTGAATGTCCGGTCTACTTGCTGTTAAGTAAAGTAAAGAGCCAATCATACCTCGGTATAACTTGCTGTCTACTGACTTACCATTTTCATCGGCACAAAGGACAGTGTCAGTGCCCATAGGAGTGGATATTGGCTTACAATGTTCTAGTTCATATTTCTTCAATATCTCCTTGGCATATTTAGCTTGACTTATGAATATGCCATTCTTTCCTTGCTTAATTTGAAGTCCGAGGAAGAAGTTGAGTTCTCCCATCATTGACATTTCGAATTCAGTCTGCATTTGTTTGCTAAATTCCTTGCACATAGATTCATTAGTAGCACCGAATATAATATCATCTACATATATTTGTGCCAGCAGGGTATCTTTACCCTTTCTCTTAATGAATAAGGTTGTATCAGCTTGACCCCTGACGTAACCTCTAGTCAGTAAAAAGTTGGTCAGCCTCTCATACCAAGCACGTGGTGCTTGCTTGAGTCCATACAGAGCCTTTTTGAGTTTGTAAACGTGGTTTGGGAACTTAGAATCCTCAAACCCTGGAGGCTGATTTACATAGACCTCCTCGTCTATTACTCCATTAAGAAAGGCACTTTTGATATCCATTTGAAACAGTTTAAAGTTCATGTAAGATGCATATGCACATAAAATCCTAATAGCTTCTAGCCTTGCCACTGGGGCAAAGGTCTCACCGTAGTCTATACCTTCTTGCTGACTGTAGCCCTGAGCTACAAGTCTTGCCTTGTTTCTGACTACGTTTCCTTGCTCATCTAGGTTGTTCCTGAAGACCCATCTTGTTCCAATGATCTTTTGGCTCCTAGGATGTGGCACTAACTCCCATACATTATTCCTCCTGAACTGATTGAGTTCCTCTTGCATGGCATTCATCCAGAATTCGTCATCCTCAGCTTCGGCAAAGTTCTTCGGCTCAAGTACTGAGACAAAAGCTACATTGCCGAGATATTTCCTTAGTTGATTTCTTATCATCAGCGTATTTCCAGCTGAGTCAAGAATTGCATTTTCTGAATGCCCTCTTGGGACTCTTATCTCCTTTGGTAGACTTGTGTCTTGATCTATCTGTGTTTCAACATTCTCTGCAGAAGTAGATGGGTCAGTGAAAGTAATTTTAGGTTCACTCTTACTTTTGGTCAGCCGTTTTATGAAGGACTCAGTGGCTGGTTCTTGATCAGCAGGTGCTGAGTTTGGTTCATCTTCTGTCAGCGGCTGGTATCTTCCTGCAGGGTTAGTTTCATCGAATTGCACATGTATAGATTCTTCTAATGCTTGAGTTCTCTTATTAAAAACTCTGTATGCTTTACTGTTTGTTGAGTAGCCTAGAAAGATAGCCTCATCAGCTTTTGAATCAAATTTGGCTAAGCTATCTTTGGTATTTAAAATAAAACACCTACAGCCAAAGGCACGAAAGTATCCAATGTTGGGCTTTCGTCCTTTCCAAAGTTCATATGGGGTTTTCTTAAGTATAGGTCTAACTAAAGCCCTATTCAGAATATAGCATGCTGTGTTGACAGCTTCTCCCCAAAAATACTTTGGAAGCCTATGCTCATCCAGCATTGTCCTAGCAATCTCAACCAGAGTTCTGTTCTTCCTTTCAACAACCCCATTTTGCTGAGGCGTTCTAGGAGCAGAGAAATTGTGGTCAATGCCGCTGGCTTCACAGAAGTCAACAAACTTCTGGTTCTTGAATTCTCCACCATTATCACTACGGATATGAGCTAATTTTAGGTCTTTCTCATTTTCAATTTTTCTAACCAAGTTTGAAAATGTCTCAAAGGTCTCATCCTTACTGGTCAGTAGGATAACCCATGTGTACCGAGAGAAATCATCTACAATAACCAAGGAAAACCTTCTTCCACCCAGACTCAGCGGCTGGACTGGACCAAAGAGATCCAAGTGTAGCATTTCTAACGGACGCTTAGTTGAGACAATGTTTTTACTTTGAAAAGATTGCTTGGTTTGTTTTCCAGCTTGGCAGGCATGGCATAATTGATCTTTTTGAAATTTAAGTTCAGGCAGTCCCTCAACCAATTGCTTTCTTGCTAATTTGGCCAGGAGGTCCATGCTTACATGACCAAGTCTCCTGTGCCATAGCCAGGAATTTTCTTCCTTTGTGACTAAGCATACAGTTTTTGAAAACTTCTTTTCGAGGTTTAGCATAAAGACATTGTCTATCCGAGGGGCAGTTAAAATTAACTCATTTGATTTTCCCTCATATATTTTACATCCAGTTTCGTCAAATATAACTTTTCTTCCATTATCACATAGCTGAGCTACGCTGAGTAAGTTATATTTGAGTCCGCTGACTAGGGAGACAGATTCAATAGTGGGATTACCTCCAACGGTGCCTGATCCTACTATTTTACCGTTTTTGTTGTCTCCAAAACTTACGCTTCCTCCTCGTTTACGTTCGAACGTGATGAATTGAGTTTCATCACCCGTCATATGCCTTGAGCATGCGCTGTCAATATACCACATTTTTGACTTCTCGGCACATCTCAGGCTTACCTGCATTGTAATCAGTTTCCTTTAGGTACCCAATTCTTTTTGGGTCCTGACTTGTTAGGTTCAACAGGTAAAGCATCATATTTTATTTTGTGGCGACATACATTAATAGTGTGGCCACTTTTTCCACAGAAGTCACAACTGACTTTCTGTTTAGGACTCTTTACTGACTTGTCAGCACCCCAGTGCTGAGCGTGCCAGCACACCTTAGTGGTGTGTCCTAACTTCCCACAAAAGTCACACTGGACTCTTCGCTAGGGATTTCGTCTCTGCTGAGTACCTTGGTACTGAGTACCTTGATACTTAGTTCTCAGAGGAAAATTATTTTTGTTTGGAACCTTTAGTTGGTTCTGAATGGTTGTGACATCCTTCCTCAGTTTCTTGGAAACTAACTGGACTTCAACGACAGACTCATGAATGGTTTTCATATTTTCATACAAAACTGAGTTGTCTTGAAGAAGGTATCTGAGGTCACTCAGTTTGACCTCTTCCACCTCATCACAGCGCCGGCTGAGTGTTTTAATCTTTTTGTTACACTTTTTGACAAGTGTGTAAAGATCACTCAGGGCATTACCCATTTCATTTCTGAGTTGAGAGAGTAAGATTACCTCATTGGATTGCTCTTCATTGTCTGACTTATCAGATTGGTCAGCATGCTCAGAAATGCATGGCTCAGCAAGTTCGTCAGCCATGAAGCATATCTTCGCTGACTCGGTGGCCTCAGTTTCTGTTGATGAAGATTCATCACTGTCACTCCAAGTAGCCACCATTGCCTTCTTCCCACTTTTCTTGTCTTTCCTCAGCGTGGGGCAGTTTGACTTAATATGGCCATCTTGGTGGCACTCAAAGCATGTAATGGGCTTTGAGCTGTCCTTTCTGTATTTGCTGTCGCTTGAGTCAGCCTTATACTTATCAAACTTTTTGTAAGGCTTTTTGGAATATTTGTCGTTCTTCCTGAACAGCCTCTTCATCTTTCTTGTGAACATAGCAATCTCCTCATCATCAGTTGAACTCCCGTCAGTGGAGTCAGCCTTCATGACAAGTGAATTCTGCTTCTTGTCATCAGATTTTTCCTTCACCTCAAAGTTCTTCATTGATATCTCATGGGTCAGCAATGAACCGATGAGTTCGTCATATTTGTAGGTGGTTAAATCCTGAGCTTCCTCAACTGCTGTCTTCTTTGCTTGCCAGTCTTTTGGAAGACTCCTGAGTATCTTTTTGACTTGTTCTTCCTCAGTGAAGATTTTCCCAAGTCTCTTGAGCTCATTAATGATGTTGGTGAACCTTGCGTTCATGACTGAAATGCCCTCATCATTGTTCATCTCGAACAGCTCGTACAGTCTCATCTGCTGATTCACCTTGGATTCTTTTACTTTGTTTGTTCCCTCGTAGGTGACTTCCAGCTTTTTCCAGATCTCTTGTGCCGACTCACAACCTGAGATTTTGTTATATTCTGCAGCATCGAGCGCACAGTGAAGCATATTGATAGCCGAAGCATGGTTTTGAAGCTTCTTAAGATCATCCTCTGTCCATTCAACCTCAGCTTTAACAACTGACTGGCCAGCAACAACTTTCACAGGTACAAACGGGCCTTGGACTATAGATAGCCAGGCACTCATGTTTGTAGCTTGAATGAAGTTTTTCATCCTATTCTTCCAAAAGGTAAAGTTTGACCCGAAGAATAGGGGAGGCCTGGTAATGGACAGCCCCTCAGGTAATATCTGAGTTGTCTGGTTTCCAGGGAGAAACCGAGTGCTGTTTTCGCCCATGGTATGGATCAACTCAAGGTTGTTAGACCTTTAGTAATGAGCTTTTAGGCTCTGATACCACTTGTTGGTCCCTTGTAAGGTTGCAAATATAGTTCCAAGGGGGGGTTAGGAACTATTTTACCTTTTTAAAATAATTTGGGCAGATTTCTTTTCTTTAAGAAAAGTTTATAAAACAGCGGCACTTAACACTCAGCAAGACACTGGCTTAGTCAACTAGTGACTAGGACAGCTTCGTTGCTTAGGTCAGGAAATAGCACTTAGAGTCTATTCCTGAACCTGCTCGTTTATAGCGCACAACTCAGCTTGACCTCTTTTACTTGGTCAGTTTTAGTTTGTTTTAAGCAAGCAATATAAATAAGGAGTTAAGGTTTAAGAAAACTTCACTCAGCAGATTTATCCAGGTTCGGCTTCTTCTAAGCCTACGTCCTGTCCCCGGAACACTTCCGAGATTTCAAATCCTCTACTGAGCTCTTTAAAGGTAGAGCCTCAAACCTTTTACAATATCAGCAATTGAGTATGACAAGAGTACCTTCCTCTATACTTCTACTCAATCCTAATCTCTCCGCTGAGTACTTAAAACCGAGTACTCAGCCTCTCCTTTCTACTTCTAGAAATGATAAAGATTTTGTCCTAAACAACAATTGCTAGAACACCTTACATGATTGAAAAACAATCACTCTAGACTTTTACACAAATGAATAGACTTTGTAGTGTAAGAATTTTTCTTTGCTTTTGATGGAGAACTTTTATATACGTTTGGTCAGCGTAACGGCTTTTGCTCAAAGTTCTCTAAAGAATGTGGATTCTGAATGCTCTATTTATAGAGAGCTATGAGAGCTTCTGGTTCTTTCGAATTTCGAAATAACCGTTGGAGGGAAACGGCTACAAGTCGCTTTCACTGAGTCTGCCAGCAGTTCTCTTTAGCCAATCAGATTCCAGCGTCTTCTGTTCTTCGGTCAGTGTGTCAGTATGTTCCACCATTTTGGGTAACGTCAACCAGACAGCTTGTTGTGTCTTCTGAACTTTACTAAATGGGGAAATACTTTGTCTGGAAGCTGTCTTATGGTCAGCAGCTGTCTTGCACGTTTTGTCGAGACAGCTCAGCAGCTTCATACCGAAGTTGTCTACGTGGATCTTCTCGATCCTTCTTTACTCAGCATGCGTTTCATCACTTCAACGGCGACATTTTGGGGATACGCGGGCTGAGTGGTCTTTGGCTTGTTTGACTTGGGCCTTGATTTCCATATAGGGCTTGAGCCTTATGATCTTTATGTCTTATGATAAATTATAAACTCAACATTGAACAAACACATTAGTAACACTAAATCAAAGCATTTAAACTTAGTGTGTTGTAGAATATTTACTTTCACTTAATTAATTTTGTCAAATCAAAATCTTGTGGAAAGGTGTTTCAACACTTAACACCTCTGAAAAGGATGGGGGAGCTAGTTACCCGTACCTGCTAATGCAGGAATTTGCCAAAGTAGTTGAGGAGTGTGGTTTGTGTGAGCTGGAGCTGAGTGGTGATCCGTTTACTTAGGAAAGGGGTAGGGGTACTGAGATGTGGGTGAGAGAAAAGCTTGACAGGGGCTTTGCTTCAGCGGATTGGCTGAACAGATTTGCAAATTATCATCTCAAATCTTGCATGACAGGGTATTCGGATCATCTTCCACTTTTTCTTCAACTGAAGAGGGAGAGGAGAAGACATAGAGGTGATAGATTCTTTTTTGAGGAATCTTGGCTTAAAGAGCAGGAGTTCCAGATTCTAGTCAGAAGGCACTGGAGAGGGCAGGGAGGTAAACCGGTGCAAGATAAATTGGAGTCATGTGTACAGAAAATGGCAGTGTGGGGGAAGGGTTTCAACATGAGATTTAAAAGCCAGATCAGAAAATGGAGGACTCAAATGGAAAGATTTCATGGTAGCAGTGATAGGGAGGCTATTGCCTCATACTTCCTTGCCAAAAGGAAACTTAATGACATCTTGGAAACTGAGGAGACTTACTGGAAACAAAGGGCTAAGGTGTTTTGGTTGACTGAAGGAGACAGAAACACACACTTCTTCCATGCTAATGTCAAAGCAAGAAGACAAAAGAATCAGATTGCCTCATTAATTGATGAGAATGGGAATGTGATCGAAAACCAGGCTGATTTAATGGATGTTGCGCATAGATATTTTCAGAATGTCTTCTCTGCTTCGAATCTGGCAAGGGTAGATACGGTCCAGGTAATTGATACACTCATTGATCCCCAGACAAATGAACTTCTTATTGCACCTTTTGAATTGGAAGAATTTAAACAGGCCCTTTTTTCTATGAGTCCCAACAAGTCCCCTGGACCTGATGGGCTTAACCCTGGATTTTATCAAGCCTTTTGGGATACATTGGGAGTAGATGTGGGTGCAGCATGCGCAAAATGGCTTCAAGAGGGTGAATTCCCTATAGGGGTAAATGATACTACAATTACCCTCATACCCAAGATCGATAATCCTCAAATGCTAAAGGATTTTCGCCCTATCTCTCTATGCAATGTCATTTATAAAATAATTGCAAAGGCCTTAGCCAACCGATTGAAAAAGATCCTTCCTCGGATTATTGGTGAAACCCAATCTGCTTTTGTTCCAGGCAGGTCTATAATTGATAATGTGTAGGTGGCTTTTGAGAGCATACACTTTATGAAAAGACTGAACAGAGGGAGGAATGGTCAGGTTGCCTTAAAAATTGACATCAGCAAGGCCTATGATAGAGTTGATTGGGATTTTCTGAAAGCAGTTATGACCCGGATGGGATTTCACGAAACCTGGATTGGTTGGATGATGTTATGTATCACAACTGTGAAATATAAGGTGGCAGTGAATGGAGACTGCTCTGATCAAGTCATACCAGGAAGAGGTCTGAGACAGGGGGATCCTCTATCACCCTATCTGTTTATCCTATGCGCTGAAGTCTTATCTAAATTAATAAGGAAAGCTGAAGTTGAAGGGCTTATCTCTGGTTGTAGGATATGCAGTAGGGCACCGGCCGTAACACATCTCTTTTTTGCTGATGACAGCTTTTTGTTCTTTGGGGCAACTGCAGAGGAGGCTAGGAAGGTAATGGAAATTTTGTCTGATTATGAAGTGGCTTCAGGGCAAGCAGTAAATTTGAATAAATCAGGGATCTTCTTTAGTTCAAATACATCAGAAGAAGTGAGATATGAGACTAAATCGATTTTGGGAGTGTGTACCCCGCTTGATACTGGCCGATACCTAGGGTTACCTTCCCTCATCGGTCGCTCGAAACGTAGAATCTTCACCTTCCTAGTTGACAGATTGCGCAAGAAATTTGGTGCATGGGGCCTTAAATTCCTTTCACGGGCAGGGAAAGAAGTACTTCTCAAGTCTGTGGCCCAGGCCTTGCCAACATTCTGTATGAGTACGTTCCTCTTACCCTTATCTATTTGTGATGAACTGCAAAAATTAATGAATTCTTTTTGGTGGGGAACGAAACCTGAAGGGAGAAAAAACATACACTGGTTTGATTGGGGTAAAATGTGTAGGCCAAAAGATTCAGGAGGGATGGGTTTGAAAGATTTACATATGTTTAACCTGGCAATGTTAGGTAAACAGGGATGGAAATTGCTAAAATTCCCAAATACCTTAGTAAGTAGAATGTTCAAAGCTAAATATTTTCTTAGGGATGACTTACTTCTCTCTAAATTAGGCAATAATCCTAGCATGGTTTGGAGAAGTATATGGGAAGGCCTTAGCATATTGAGAAAAGGAATTAGATGGAGAGTGGAAAATGGCAAATCTATTAGAGTCTGGGAGGATGCATGGGTACCAAAATTAGAGGGTTTTTGCATAAATTCCTTTTTGGTCCCTGGTTTGGAGAATTTGACAGTGGCTGACTTACTTCTTGAAAATGGGAGAGGGTGGGACATGCAGAAGCTACAGGGGTGCTTTAGTGATACGGAGGTGCAGGCTATTAACGACATTATTCTGCCTTATCATGTAGGGGAGGATATGCAAATCTGGCATTGGTCAAGAGATGGCCAATATAATGTGCATTCAGGCTACTTGACTGGCATGGGTGGTGTTGAAGATAGTAGAGCTCGGGAAGGGTGGAGGAGGTTATAGAAGTTGATGATTCCACCTAAACTTAAGCAGTTTATCTGGCGTCTTTGCTCAAGATGCCTACCTACTAGAGCTCGTTTGGCCCAAAGAAGAGTCCCTATTACTACCGAATGCCCAGTGTGTGTGGAGCAGGAGGAAACGGATAACCACTTATTTATCGATTGCTGTTTTGCAGGTGACATTTGGAGAATTGCAGGGGTTCCTACTCCGAATGTGGACAATATGAATTTTGCGGATTAGCTCTTGCTTTCATTATGTGGCCCAAATCAGGATATGATAGTTCGAACATGTTGTGCAGTTAAAGCGATTTGGGATCATCGAAACAGAGTCCTCTGGCACATGAGATGGTGGCCGGTAGATACTAGCTGGCGAATCAGTTTGGAGGCGACCCAGGACTGGAGAGCTTATCAGAATAAGGTCGTACCCGCAAGTACCAGGATGACGGAGCCAAGCACCAGGCATCCAGGCTCGTTACCTGCAGATGACAACAACGGATTGAGACAGTATGCGATGGTGAAGAGATGGAGCACACCTAATCTAGGCTTTGTCAAATGCAACATTGACGGGGCAATTTTTAAAGAACTAAGAAGCAGTGGGATGGGAGCGGTTATCAGAGACGAAATGGGCACTTTTTTACTGTGTAGCAGTAGTTTCATTCCATGTATCAAAGAACCTACGGTCATTGAAGCTCTTGCAATTCGCACGAGTTTAATTTGGCTTGCCAATATGGGGTATACGGCTGTTGAGTTTGAATCTGATGCTAAACTGGTGGTAGATTCTATTCACTCTGGAAAACAGGATATCTATGAATTTGGCATGATTTTAGAAGACTGTCGAATAGTTCTAAGATACAATCCATCATTTAAATTAGTTTTTATTCCTCGCTTAGCAAACAGTACAGCTCATTTGGTAGCTAGGATGGCATGTTCCAATGCTAGCGATTTCTTTTCAACTGTGGTGCCAGAATGGCTTGTGAACACTATTGTTACGGATGCAAGTCCTTCATTTATCTAATTATCATTTCTAGTTAAAAAAAAAGATATAGGTGGTGAGATAAAGATAAAAAGAATTAAAATAATTTGTATATATATTTCAAATTTTTAATCTTTAAACTTTTAAAATTTAAGTTTATTCATATAATATTATTATAATATTAATGTGGAATGAAATTAATAAATTTAATCTAACCTTTTAAATATATCAAAAAAATATTTTGAAAATTTAGTATGTATTTCATGTATTTTTCAAATTAAAATTAAAATGATAAATTAAATTTAATTAATTTCATTATAAAATGATATTACAATAATACATGAATCTGTTTTTTTTATGTTTTTTAAAAATTTGCGCACAAACATTAAAGAAGAAAGAAAAATCTCCACCAGATCCGAATATGATTCGAACCTTCCAAGCTATAGGTAAACTCTCAACCACTAGACTAAGAGCTTCACCACAATACATAAATCTGTTTAAATTTAGATAAAAATAACATAATAAAATACTTTATTTTATTTCTATTTTTATTTCTATCCTACGTATTAAATATGGAATAGTAAATTTTTTTTATTTTAATTTTATCAGTATCTTAATTTTTTATTATTATTTTTATTCCTAATATTCATCCTTATTTCTATCCGTATTTGTATGGAATACTAATAAATTTATTAGAGATGCTATTATTTTTATTATTTTAACTTCGAAGATGGAGTTAAAGTTAAAGACTGTTGAGCAGGATATTTAAATAAAATAAAGAGTAAAGATACTTTTTGTGGCACTAAATCTGATGGTTTGTTATTTTACGGTTCAATTTTGAAATTTCCGATTAGATATGAAGAGCTTGGAAGAGCGAGCTAGTAGTAAGTATGAATATCATACTATGTATAGAATAGAAAAAGAAAAAAAAAAGACGTCAGATAGTAGCCGTTAGAAGAATAAAGAAAAATATTGTAATGTCCACCACAATCTATCACTATTATAAAGGTTTGAAGAATCCAACGCCTGCCAAACATTTTGGACGATGATGTCAACAATAAACACAACTGGTGTTTACTCATCAATCAGATAAACCCCAACTTTGAACACCGTCAACAGCTTTTACAATTTCTTACCTTTCCGCTCCTTAATAATGTGTACAAATTTAGAGGTGTTATGTTTTTTTTTTTAAACTCATGTTTGTCATTTCAACGAGAGTTTTAAATGATTGGTCAGTGATTTCATATTTTACCTTTTCAATGAAAAAGAACTTTTTTATAAAAACAAAAAAAATTTAAAAGCAATTTTTTTCTAACAGCAAAACAAACGGACTCCTAATAACAGAATTCTAAAAATTGAGTTTAGAAATATTCTATCTTTGCTATTTATTGCTTCATTTCCTATCTATAAGGTTCTAGATCAAATCCTAGAAAGTACTAATTTATGTGCTCAGTTAATGTTGGCGACACATGTAACAAGGATAGTGGGAGCATTATCATCCGGTGGGGCCATCTCGGAATAATAGGATTAGTGTGACTATTTAATTGGCTCACATATCCAGGCAGTTACCTTTCATCATTGTTTTTAGTTGACACGTGTGATTAGTCCATATGGTATATCCAATTATTTGCTTATTATCAGGCATCCCTCTCATTCGGTCTACTGCCCTTAAGGGCTTTGGTTGTGCCTTCTTCTTATCATGGTCTTAGAATCGAAGTCTCGTTCCAAATGCTTTTATTTCCTAGAGGATCGGAGGGCTCGATCATGCATTGTAAGGGACACTTCAATTGTGAATGGCTGCAATAAAACACTTCATTCTATTAGCATGAGTAAATCTTATTACCTTGACATGAGCGTTTGGATCAAAAATGAAGATGTGGGAAGATGGAAAGGTCTGGGATAGTGTGTGCTTTCTTGACAGGAGCTTTCAAATTAACAAAGATTTTTGTGAATGAACATCACATGTCCTTACAGCCACGGTTTCAGAGGAAATAATTGTTTTTTTAATTTTAACAAGGCTTTTAATTAGGGTATCTTGAGCGATGTATTGATATAATAATGTCTTTAATTGTCAGTTCAGTTTTCCAATCCTAGCTCTATATAAAAGGGGTCCATAAAATGAAGCTCTGAGTCTATGTCGGAAGCATTCAAGGCTTCAAAAGCTAGAGGTGGTCTTGTTCTCATAAGAACACTGTTGTGAGAGAAATTTGGTTTTTGGTGAAAAGATTTCCTATTAGTAGACCAAAATACTGATAGTTTAAACAGAACTACCTGACTTGTTTCGACGTGTTGTTTTAGAGAAAACTTTCCTTTTATTTGGTGCTCAAAAGTGGACTCTTTTAGCCATATTGGTTTTGTACGCCACTTGGTCAAGCGGGAAATTAGTCGACTAGGTCAGCTATTAAAAAAGATATTCTTGGCCTGTAAATATATTGATTGATTTTAACACCTTTATCTCTTTAAAAGTTACACTTCCTATTGGTTGTTTTAGTTCTTTTATTAGTGAGTGTGCTCATGAGTTTAAAGCATAAACAAGTTTCGAATATGGATAATGGGGTACATATTTCACAACGGGGATATAAGAGAAAAGAGTTAGTTCATAAATATAGGTGTAACGAATGTATTAATAAATGAATGTGTGGTTTTACTTAAATGTATATAAATGTAAAGAATAAAGATAAATAAAAGTTATTTTCTACACATCACCGGAAGACTTCCATCAGGAGACGGTACATTCTCCCTCACTCCCAATGGCTAACGGGAACATCTTGCTTTTTGGTCTGACGACAAACAACAACTATATCATGTGCTGGTATAACTCATGGGTTATGGCTTGGAATGGGATAGGCCTCTCGTAAGTGTCCAAATGCGTTTTGGGTTCTTGCGGAAATTTAGGATTTAGAGGTGATTGTTGGGGATCAAGGTAAAGGAAGAACTAGCATGGATTACATCATCTATGGTGTGAGCCATGAATATTATGTAAGATCCACTCACGACACCAATTTGATATGAGAAAACATATGGAGGATCTCTTGGGACGCGATTTGAGGTGAGAATGCCTTGCAATAAGACAAAAAAAAAGATCAAAGGTGGGATCGAGATCCAACTGCCTCACTTTGATGGATAAGTTAGCGCAACTTATGAGGATAGAGAAGAGTGAAGAATTCTAGGGTTTAGAAATGTTGTACCCCATAACATATCCCCTCACGCAACATTCACAACACAGATCCATCTCACCATGTGTTTTTAATTCCACCAATTAAGTAATCTATGATACACCCCCTCATGCAGTTCGTGTTTTCATCACATTGTTTAGTCTAAGAAGACCTCATATCATGTTGTAGAACCAATTGAACTAAAAGTTTAACTATGTGTTTTCATCATATTGTTTAGTCTAAAAAGACCTGATATCATGTCATAGAACCAACTAAACTAAAAATTTAAACTGATAGTATTTCCGACAGTATTCAGTAGAAAGTATTCAGGTTGCACACTTGGTCAAAAAAGTAAAATGTGCTCTATTCAGTACTTGTTTAATGCTCTGAAAAGGCGTATCACGGAGACTTGAAAATATATGGAATGGGTGAGAATCTCCCCTTCATATAAAATAGAGACTTGGTACATATAATATCATACAGTTCTGGCAACTTAATGTCCACAAAGTTGCTTCGGCTACTTAATAAACCAAACCTGAAGGTGCATCAGTTGGTCACTGAAACATCCTCTCAAGTTTGCTCGGCTTGCTAAGGATCTAATCTAGGCATGAAATTGGAAGTATGTACACCACTATAAATTTACAATCTTTAGCTATTAGGTGTGCTAAAATGAAATCACCTGCTCCACTAGGCAAAATGGTTCTCCATAGTTCATTATCTGTTAGAACAAATAAGAAAAAAGAAAAACTTAATCATTTCCATCTTTTAAGGAAGCATGGAAGTAACAAATGATATGATTAATCGCTAACAGCTACATGTCAGGGTAAGAGGAGATTTAAGCAAGTTTAGAGGGTCAATAGGTCATCTTAAGCAAGTTTAGAGGACAATAGGTCACTTTAAGCAAGTTTAAGGGGTCAATAGGTCATTTTAAGCAAGTTTAAAGGGTCAATAGGTTATTTTAAGCAAGTTCAAGGGGCCAATGCCAATGAGACATCTTCACAGTTCACGAGCCGTTTTTTTAGCTAAGTTCAGAGAGACTTGACTTTATGTATTAAGCCTTTATTATTTCTGCATTATGATTCTCAATCATGAGAATTTGGTGGCATTAGCATCCATAAGGAATGACCTTCATTTGGGTCTCAAAGTAAAAGCCTTGATTGCCTTCCATGATATCCTTGCTAGATATAGAACAGCATGCACTTTAAAAGAAAAAGGAACAAATATTATAGGGAATCAAACCTTTAGTGAGCATGAACTCTTCAACTGTCCACTAAAAATGTGAACTAGTCCAACTTCATCATCATGCTCGCTATATCTGCTGAAGCCTTCTGGGCAAGAGAACTACAAAGAGTAATCATATTTCAGTCCACAAATAAATAGCAGCCCAATAGACATATAAAAAGCCAATGACATATGGTAATATTACCTTCAGAAATACTACAGAAGCTATCTGGTGGGAAAATGGACTCTGGATCTATTCTTTGCTGAGATGAAACAACCAGTGCCAGATGATCTTTACTGTAGAAAGCAAAAACAATATTGATGTTGTCCATTAAGCCTTGCAGATAGGTTCTAGTCTCAAAGATAACAGTAATTATTATTTTAGCATGTTATATTGCTGGGAGGAAAAGGAGGAGAGCCTTTGTTATCCCTCGAACTACACTAGTTTAATGAACAATAGGGGTACTAATCAAGAAACACCATAATAGACCTACATTTCTGCATATGCAATTAGCATATTTACACATCAAATAAACAAAGAGATAATATCATGTTAGAATAAAGAGAAATTTGAGACACAAACCTGGCCCATGAAGGTTTATATTTGTTGTTTTGCATATTCTCGTCTTCATCTTCATCTTCATCATCCGAACCTTTATATGGAGATATGTCATACGATTGTTCTTGACTAACATTGGAAACTAAACTGTTATTCCCACTTGGCTTCCCAAAGAAGCCCATTACCTACATTATGCAGCACATACATGAGTATATATTAGCAAAAACAGAAAAAGTAACATAATCAATCAATGACAACTGTCTCCTAGCAAGTCAAAAAGAAGACTCCACCATCATATAATGGACCTAAGAATCCCATGCACACTGTAATGTTCCTAAAATTGTCACAATTAAGGGTTGATTCTTGCATGATTTTTACTTTTTTAATCAAACTAATTTGTCCAATTCTAAGAAACTTCATTTTGAAATAGAAACTTGTTCGAATGGGATCCTTTCCATTTCAGTAGCAAAAATGACTTATGCAGTTGTTTCAATTTAGTGATTAGGACTAACCCTAGATTCTTGCACCTAAGAAAAGAATCAGTACTCTCTACTCGAGCTTCCTCATGGACAATCTCAAGATGACCAACTCCTATATGCGAAGGAAGCAAAATTGTTTGTTTGTGGCCCAAGTTGCACTAGATAATTGCAACTTTAACATGATCCTCGACCAAAAATTTAAAAACGAAAAGACTTTGAACTTGAGAAATGAAATGTACAGACAATAGAGTTAATATTCTAATGAAGATGATTCTATATACTTTTACCTTTGAATTATCTCCAGAAAAGGCTTCATGGTCTTCCACACTGATGTTTGCATTTATGGTGCCAATTGTTGAAACTTCGATAGTTGGAGGCTTAGTCCCAGGAACAGTTCGAAGACTGTTGTCTACTTTTGCTTTCTCATATTTTTTGGGTTCCTTCCTATTGCATGCTCTTTCATCCTAAAATGGGCATTCAAATAATTACAATATCACAAGAAAAGGAACTCAAAGTAACTTCATATGGTAAAAGTGCACAAGGGATCATACTGTAGCTTGGAATTTAACTTCTCTCTCTTCTTTCTCGATCTGCAACTTTTTCTCATACTCTACATGGTTTCTCTTTGCTTCTTCAGTGCGCATTCTTTTTCTCACTTTCTCTTTTCTTTCTTCTTCTTCCCTCTGTCTTTTCTTTGCAGCCATATCAGCATCTTTTTTCTTCTTTTCTTCTTCTTTCTTCTTTTTCTCCAACTCCAGCTGTCTCAAATTTGTTTCTTCCATCTTTGCCCGCTCAATTTTCAAGGCTTCCTTCCTCATCTTTCGTTCATTCTCCTTCTTTTCTGCAAGACGCTTTGCAGCCTCAGCAGCCTCTAGCGATTTCACTTTAATGTCCCTCTTTCCTACAAGAGGATATGAAAGGTAGAGATCTATATTACCAATTGAAACATAGAAAAGGGAACATTCAAATATCATACACCATTCATGCTGTTAAACAAATAATATGCTAATGCTGCATTCAAGTTCTTCAACATGTTACGTGAACATGATCCATTTAAATTTAACTGATAATTTTACTAGTTGGATCATTCAAATTGAAAGATACAAGTTTGAGCCATTGGAGATAATAAAACTATTCTCGAAATCCCTATCTAGAAGCTTAAACTTTTAGGTTAAGTGTTTTCTTGATGAGCTATTAGAACCTCTTAGACTAAACTCCCATTTCTTAATTAAAATAGCACAAGCTGAAGTGACCATATGCTTGCACATTCTTCAAGCCGAAAAGGCATGCAGGGTGTGCTAGGTGTAATAACACTATTGTTCGAACCCTTGCCTACAAGCTTAAACTTTTAGATCTCAGGTTTTTTGACAATGATCACATACTAACTCTTTGAACTACAGGAACTAAAGTAACATTCCTTCCAAAGCGAACATGGGGAAAGGAAAGTCAGCAAAATCATAGTCTAGAAACCACAATGATTATTGAGAAGCAACATCGGTATTACATCATCATAAAAAATTTACATAACTATTAAAAAAACCTGAACATACAATTCTGTTGGATTGGCTTTCTGCTCTTACATTATTTTGAATGTCTGAGCAAAGCCCTTCGTGAGTCAACACTATAAACAATAGGCTAGATGAAGTAACCTCTTTCAAACAAATAAAAGCAAACCAGAAAAAAAGAATATTCAGCTCAATAAAGCATTAAGCTGACCGTTGAGACTTTGAAATGGTGAAGGTTGTGAAAGTAGACCCACATGGCCATTAACCAAAGTAATCCTTGGAAAATCATGAATAAATTTCAACTTCTGATACTAAATCTTGTAATCAAACGCCAACTTCAAGCAGGGTTTATGATAACAATTGGAAATTCAGAAAATTCTAAGCTCAACCCTAAACATAGACAAAATAGGAAAGCAGAACATTCTTGGTAGATTATTATTTATGGGGAAACAAAAGAAGGCAAACAAAAAGACTTGAAAGTTACCAGTAATCGCTGCAGCAGCTTGTTTTTGTTGCACAAGTGGCACAAAGGAAGTAATATTTGACACAATGTTGGTACGTTTAGACTCCTTCTCAAACAGACTGGGTCCTCCTTTTCTTAAACTAGCCTTTTCAGATAGCTTTGGCTTGCTAAATCTGCTATGAACTGATCCTTTGCCTCTTTTAACACCATCTCCGCCAAGTGATATGTTCTGGTTCTCCTTGTCCTTACTTGTAAATCTTCTTTTATTGTGGTCTCTCAACCTCTTCCTGCCTCTATCACAAGTGCCAGTGAGGCCCAATTCTGTGTTCACTGAAGCAATACTACTTCTATCATCTTGTATCTCAGCTATACAAACTGATGTTAGAGGATTTGAATTTCTAGTTATGTCAGCAAGTGGATCTCTTTTGACCAAGCTCATATCCACTTGCGGACAAATGCTTTCCAACAATGTATCAGCTATGCCATCCGTATTCTCATTTTCTTCGCTGATGCAGGGAAGCTCTGGAATTGAACTCACCCGCTTCCCTGAACTACCAGACTTTGGTGGCATTCCATCCCAAAACTTCCCAACTGGGGACATACAAGGTTTTGAAATGTCCCAAGCAGATTGAGCATTTGAAAATAGCAAAGATACTGACTGGGACCTAGAGTGAAGGTCATTGTCCACTCCCTCATTCAAGCAACTGTAACTAGAACTGATTAGCTTACTCTCATCACCATCCATACTAAGCATGTTCATCAGTTCCATGCCCTCTAAAAGTCCATTTGGTATAGAATGATATAAGTTTAGTGCTTCATGCGATTCATATGCTGTTGAATGTGAAAGTGGTGTGCACACACTACTGGATTTGCAGAACTGGTCCAGAACACGTGCCCTGCTTAGTGCAATAGGTGGAAGATCCAGCTTGTCAAAGTCGATTCCTTCATTTATAGTGCATGGAAGTTTAGCATCTGATTCCACAAAAAAACCCTCATACTCGGGCATATGTTGATCAGTTCCAACCAGAGATAGGCTGTGAGGAGAACCGGATGAAAGATGTGAGAGGCTGTCCTTCCATCCAAAATGATATTTCCTTTCTTGAATGGTGTCTTCAGTATAACTATCTTGCAACAAAACTTGGTTATCTTCAGCAGTGTGCTGCCTTGTGACATCAAAAACAGTGCTATTAGGATCTGCCACTTCAGGTTTGTCCAGCAAACAGCCTGGAGAAAACCCAGCTTCTAGTTTCTTCAAGCTTGCAACAGTAGGCACTGCTTGTTCAAGAATTGGAGTCAAAGCATTAACTCCACTCTTCCCTTCCAAGTTGATTGCTACCTGTCAAATACAGAAAACAGACACATCCTTCATACTACTATTTAGTTCCTAAACATACATTTTTCATTAGACATGTCAAGAGACCATTTGACCCAAAAGCTTTATGTAATAATAGCTAAGGCCCAAGAATAACTTTTATTGTCTCTGTGAGACATTATGCCGCTTTAAGTAATAATTCCCACTAAAGAAAAGATGTTCGAAATCATGTATAGTTTAACCAATTTAAATTTGCACGCAAGATTGAACCCACCTAAGCTCAATTCTAATCAAAATTATTTTCATCATGTGCCCAATAAAGTAAAATGTGATCCATTATGATTTACTTTTGCATTTGCTCCAGTAACTTAATTCTGAGAAGTTAATATCTCTTTAAGTCTGATCATATACAACAAAATCCTACTGAGTTATAATCTTCTAGAGAAAAAACCACTCTTTAGAGAGATAAGAAAGAAAGGTCGTGATTTTGATTATCTCCAGGCAATTTACATGGACAGCAATTTTTCCTGCCCATGGGCCATACAACTGTTGATGTTTGAACTTCAACATTTTAATCATTCACCTAGATCGACAATTCTATTAGCAGAAATGGAGAGAGAACTTTGAAAATGTAATCACATTCTACAGCATGCAACTTAAATGGATGAAAAATCTGAAAAGTGATATATCTTTAATCAGCCTTTGAAATCTATATAACCAAAAAGCAAATTTGCTGACCTTACATAAATCAAACTAAACAATTTCAAAAGCTGCACTTGGAAAAGAAATACCTCATGACCATGCAGCTTAGACAATGAAATTTCAGATTCTTCTATATTTTGGTGTTCCACATTCCAAGCCGCATCATCAACTGGACTCGTAATAGCATCTGATTGTATTGCATCTCCCGTCTGAAATACATGTAAGTATTTAGTATTAGTATTTCAAAAAGTGTCCTGATTATCTTGCACAGATTTACTTATGAGACTTACATCATATTTATTAAATGGCTGACATGGATTTATCTTCAAGCTTGGAGATAGGGAAATAGTAAGTTGACTTCCTATTTTCATTCGCTTATGCTGAGGCCAGGAACCCATAGAGAAAAAATCTGCACTCTGACTTCGAGAAATGAATGTGCCCGCTACTTGCTGAGCAGAGTTGAAGGATCTTTCTTCTGCCAAATCAGCAACATCCTTCAGATTAGCTTCAGGTGAATCATTTCTAACTTTCTCTTGTTTGCTAGAATCTTCCTGCTGTTTTTGCAGTGGCATCTCAATATATATGGAAGGCTTTTCTTGGGAATCATTCAATAAGAGAGAAAGTCGGTTCTCCGTCACAGCTTCTTGTTTATTCTCTAATGCCAGTTTAAAAGACTTAAACATGCTGCTCTCTTCTACATCATCAAAATCAAGTTGTGTGGCCTTCACAGCAAGAGCACTGGGTGACCTTGATTCATCTGAGCCCACTACTTGCTGAGCAGAGTTGAAGGATCTTTCTTCTACCAAATCAGCATTATCCTTCAGATTAGCTTCAGATGAATCCTTTCTAACTTTCTCTTGGTTGCTAGAATCTTCCTGCTGTTTTTGCAATGGCATCTCAATAGATATGGAAGGCTTTTCTTGGGAATCATTCCACAAGGGAGAAAGTCGTTTCTCTGTTATACCGTCTTGTTTATTCTCTAATGCCAGTTTAAAAGACATAAACAAGCTGCTCTCTTCTACATTATCAAAATCAAGTTGCTTGGCCTTCATAACGATAGCACATTCACTGGGTGGCCTTGATTCATCTGAGTCCACTACTTGCGCAGCAGAATTGAAGGCTCTTTCTTCTACCAAACCAGCATAATCCTTCAGATTAGCTTCAGGTGAATCCTTTCTAACTTTCTCTTGTTTGCTAGAATCTTCCTGCTGTTTTTGCAATGGCATCTCAATAGATGTGGAAGGCTTTTCTTGGGAATCATCCAACAAGGGAGAAATTTGTGTCTCTGTTATACCTGGCCTTGATTCATCTGAGCCCACTACTTGCTCAGCAGATTTGAAGGATCTTTCTTCTACCAAATCAGCATTATCCTTCAGATTAGCTTCAGATGAATCCTTTCTAACTTTCTCTTGTTTGCTAGAATCTTCCTGCTGCTTTTGCAATGGCATCTCAATAGATGTGGAAGGCTTTTCTTGGGAATCATCCAACAAGGGAGAAAGTTGTTTCTCTGTTATACCTTCTTCTTTATTCTCTAATTCCAGATTAAAAGACTTAAACAAGCTGCTCTCTTCTACATCATCAAAATCAAGTTGCTTGGCCTTCATCACCATAGCACATTCACTGGGTGGCCTTGATTCTGAACGTTCCACCCCACATCCAGCACTATCTGAGTTGGATTTGGATTTGGAGTTGACAGAACAAGTCTCCCCTATCCCATTAAAATATATATCAGTTACATTTGCAGCCATAATGCTTTCAGAAGGAGGCAGGACATTCAGTTGAATACCGGAAGGAATCTGAAGGTTAACTCTTTCCTCCACAAAACTTGATCGTTGAGGTGGTTGTGAAGATCTACCTAAAGACTGCAGAAGTACTCCATCACCGTGCATTGCAGTACCAGAAGATATATCCACTTTTGGGAACTCATTAAAATCATTAATTTTCTTGCTAGAAGAAGAGCTTGTTATTCTACAGCCACTAGCACTGTTTTCTGCATCAACCTTCTCGCAGTCCTTCAGTACAGCTCTCACCTCACCACTTACATATGTAGTATCTAAAGGCTTAACCAACTCCATTAAGTCATGAGCATCATCTGACAGCTGCTTTGTTTTGCTAACACCATTTTCCTTGCCATTACTGTGAGAATTGTCCAACTCCAGGCATTCATTCATGCAGTTAATGTGTTGGTGAGAACTTCTAGATCTTGTAATTCTCGCAACATAAATATTGCTATCCTTTTCCTTGATCCCTTTATCCCTTCTATTTGCTTTTCTTGCTTTAGAACTTTTATTAGAGATGACAGGTGATGGCTCCAATAACTCATTGTTGGAACTAGTGTGCTTTGCTGATTTTTCAAGAGACTTTATATCTCCATCATCTACTTCAGCAACACAAGTGTTACCTGCTTCAAAAGGCTCCTTCTGAATGCTGGCTGGAGTGACAGAAGTTCTAGATTCTGCCATTTTAGCATAGCAAACAATGCTATTCTTCTTATTGCCCCTGCAATCAACCAAGTTTGCTTCTGCCCCACTACTTGAATTAGCAAGAGCAGAAGGATCAAAAGATTCCGATAACCCAATGACACAACCAGATGGTGGCAATAGGAAATTTGAAGACATAGTGAGACCACCTTTCTTACCAATATAAGAAAGGTCACCATCATTCCCAGTCTCATTCACAAAGCCTATTTGCTGGCTACAACTTCCAGATCTAATAGTTCTGTCATAGTCAATGTCACAGTTCTTTTCCTTCCCTGCACATTCAATGTTTTTTGATTTTTCTCCAAAATTTTCATTATTTGCATCAACGTGTTTAACCAACATCAATTCATCAAAATGATCATATTGTAAGGGATTAATCCTAGACCGTGCATTCTGACTAGTATGAGCGCCAGCAGTATTTTCCTCACATGACTTCAGTTTATTTGCTTTTGCACTATTTCGAAGCTCTAAAGCTCTTTGCCTCGACTTGGATCTTTGAATTTTTACCAATGATTGTGCAGGATCTTGACAATTGTCTGATATCCTTGCATCTGCGCAATATGGAGGAGATTTAACACTACCATCTAGCTCAGGAACACCATTGAAGCTGCATTGAGTGTCATCAATGGGAAATGAAGGCAGAACAGACAACCTTGATATCCTTGCATCTGCGCAATATGGAGGAGATGTAACACTACCATCTAGCTCAGGAACACCATTGAAGCTGCATTGAGTGTCATCAATGGGAAATGAAGGCAGAACAGACAACCTATCAACAGCATTTGTGTCGTTATTTGAAGCATAAACTTCTGTGCATGAAGCATTTGGTAACCCCTCGTTGCGAGCAGTAACAATGGGCTCTTGGTATACAGAGTAATGACTACTGAAGTTAGGATTCGCAGATTGAGAATGCTGAAGTAAGAGTCCTGATATAAGCTCCTCCCTTTTCATCTCTGTGATACACAGCAAGTTGCAGAGAACAAATTTAGAAGCTTTGACTATAGCCAACTAGTTGAAAGTTGAAACAGAAAACCTAGATACTATTATTCTTTCAAAGCAAAAGCAACATATTAATTTCTTAATATAATTAATTATCCATCTCTTCAGATGATACCCATATTACTCTTACCAGCAATAATTAGGTTTCATTTATTTAAATTAAAATAAAAATGGAAAACAAATACCGGCCAAAGGACTCCTACCATTAATTACCAGCAACACAAACTCAAAACCTTGAATAACTAACACTTCAAAAAACAAGTCTAATTTACCATAGGAGTACAGCTTCATTCTTGCATTACAGACCCAAAGTCAGTTGAAACTTTGCTTTTACATCGAAGAATGTATAATAACCAATATAGAAAATGCACTTCTCTACTTTTTTTTACGCAGCGCCTAAAATATCTGGGAAAATAGTAATAATGATTTGACAATAAAAAAAAAAAAAAAAAAAAGAAAAAAAAAAAAAAATCAATTCTAAGTATGAGATTAACTCCTATCATCCAAATACAGTTTCGATGACTACCGGAATACTCTTTTGTTCTGCAAAGCCAAATTCAACCCAATTCTAAAATTCATAGACTAGTACAAAAATAAGATTAGAAGTATGAGTTCCCTCTTTCAAATGAGACGGAGAATTTAATCAACTCAAAGGACACCAAGAACATTTGACTCAGCATTCAATTTCCGAAGCCAATACATTTGTATTTATCCCTCGAACAAACAGAAGCAGATAGAGAGAGAACATACCATTTAAATCTGAGGAAATGGAAGGAAAAGAAGGAGACAAGAGCCAGGAAGGAGGAGCAATTCCATCAAGAAGACAAATAGAAGCAAGGTGATGGTCGAATAGATCGATCTGGTGCTTGACTTGCTCGATTACCCTCTTCTTCCTCTCGAATATCTGGACGAATAGCTTCTCCATCGTTGTCATTTTCCCTCCTTTATTCGGATTTAGAGAATCACCGTCATTTATGGTTCAGTCCCTTGAGTTATAGAGAGAATAATACAAAATTCTTGACGAAGAGAAAATGGAGGGTGGGTGTCTGTCACTGTGGTTAGAAGAGACAGACGCTGGTGGTCGAGATGCGGGGTTTCTCCATCAACGGCGGAGATTCGACTGACATGAGCGCGGTGGATTTCAAATTAGAAAATTATTCAAAAATTGGAAAATAGACACCATCAAAAAAAATTGGAAAACAGTGCCTGTTATCCGTCGTCGTTTGGAATACGATCATGATAAAATTCTACGTTTAATAACACCAAATGCCATTCAACTTTCCAGTTTATAACAAAAAGCTCCACAACTTTAATTTATAACAAAAGAACCCCTGATTCTTTAATTGCTCTTCACCTAAAGTCATTTAAACTGGATTTCGGTGAAATTACTTACCCGAATGCTAATTGCAAAAAGTATAATGAGTTATTTTGATTGCAAAAAGTATTATTATAAAGTGTTTATGCTTTTTTAATATATTAAGGGATTGTTTGGTTTGTGCATGGGTAATTAAAAAAGAGATATAAAGAAAAAAGAAATGAATTTCTCTATTTACTTATGTCATTTTTTAAAAAACAAATTGATATTCTCTCATTCTATTTGTAATTCTTTGGTTGAAATTAGAAAATCAATTAAATTTGTGAATTTCTTTAAACAACAATATATTCTATATTAATAAATCAACATATAACCACTGTATAGAAATTAAAATCAATTATTTCAATCATTAAAATCAAAATGCACTCAAACCGGTGAAATTGAAATAAAATAAATCAAAAAGATGTATAATTTTTTTTTATAAAAGTGCATACATTATTTCATAGAGAAGAAAACATCAAGTACAACAAGAAAATTAAGGAATAAAACCTTACCTATGTATAAGTTATCCTTATTATAGAATCCATAAAGGTAAGAAAAGAACTACAAAGAGTAAAATAAATCATTAAAGGTACAAGTAAAACAAACAATAGATGAAACATATACTTCTTCAAACTCCAAATTTGCAGAAAAACTTATGGAATCCCCATCTTCGGCATTTAAACTCTTCTGAATCTTCGAATCTGAGTCATTTCTTTTGCAATCACGTAGATGTAGTGATCTACGTATAAGATCTACCATTTATACTCTTACTAAAACATAAAATATTGCAAATGAAAAGATAATAAATAACAGATACAATTCAAGCAGAATAATAGATCCTGTGAAATATATGCAATCCAACTACAATAAACTTATTGAACAAAGAAGAAGAAAAATAAAACAACAGAACGGTGCAAAGAGGAAAAAGAAAGGACTCATAAAAAATTGCAATTCGAAAAAGAAGAAAATTAAATTAACAGGAATATGCTTGACATAAAACGTTTTGATGGACATATGGCCTTAAAAATTGATATTCGTAAGGCTTTTGGTACTTTGGATTGGAACTTCCTCTTGGTTGTGTTGGATTCATTTGGTTTTTCTCTCACTTTCAGGGATTGGAACCTAAACATTCTAGCATCTGCTCGTATTTCTGTGATGATTAATGGTTCTCCAAAGGATTACTTTTCTTGTTCTAGAGGGGTTAGACAAGGGGACCCCCTCTCTCCTCTTTTATTTGACATTGCTAACGATTTTTTCACTCGTTGGCTTGCTAAGATGGTGAGGGAGGGTACTTATTCTCCTATGTATTATTCTGGAGGAAATTCTTTTCCCTCTCATATTCTTTTTGCCGATGACATGCTCATTTTTGGAGTGGCATCCTTAAGCAACTTACATGCACTCAAGGATTTCTTCCTGCTCTATGGACAGATCTCCGGTCAGCAGGTTAGTTGGGACAAATATGCTGTCTTTTTTTGTTCTCGGGTGAGTCCTCCGAGGAGGGTTCGTCTTGCTCACTGTCTTGGCATCCGTTTGGAGTCTCTCCCTTTCAGTTACTTAGGAGTCCCTCTATTAAAATGAGCTCTAAGGGCTCGTCATCTCAGCAGCCTTGCAGATAAATTTCTCTCTGAATTTAGCAAGTGGAAAGGTACCTCTCTCTCATTTGCAGGGCGTTTAACTCTAATTAAGTCTGCTATTATTGGTTCTCTGGTTCACTCATTCTTGATCTATAAGTGGCCAGTGTGACTGTTGAATAAGATCAATAGAAGTGTTAGAATTTCCTTTGGACGGGTTGTATGGATCAGAGGAAGCTAATCACGGTTCCTTGGCAGACTTGTTGCCAAAGTTAGGAGGGTGGAGGTTTAGGCATTAAAGACTTTAGGATCTTTGACCAGGTTCTCTTGGGTAAGATATGTTGGAAATTAATTCAATGCACCAGTCTAGCTATTTCTATGATGAAATCTAGATTTCTGGCTGTCTCTAGTTTGCCTAAAGCTACCATTGCTCCTTTCTCGATTTGGTCTTCTTGTAAGTTTGTTTATTCATCCATTTGGGACCAGACCTTTTGGTGGATTGGCCAGTCTTCAATGCTCAATTTCTAGACAAATAGGTAGATCATTCCATCGGTGGCGGACAGATTAGGTCTTGATCATCAGGATAAGCGTTCTCGCTATAATTCTGTTGATGATTTTTTGGTAAATTTAGAGTGGCTTGACTTAGGTACTCTACCTTCGGTTGTTCAAGATAGTATTCGATCTATTCACCGAGGTAGAGATAATATTGATTTCTGCACTTGGCAGCCCTCTACGAAGGGTATTTTCACTGCCAAAGAGTACTATTCGGTTATCAGTCCTAGTTCCTCCTTGGTGGACTGGTATAAATTTGTTTGGAATGCTCATACTCCCCCCTTCTCGTTCCTTCACTTTCTAGAGAGTTTTGCATGGCCGGGTTCCGACTCACAACCTCCTACAACGACTAGGATTCTCCATTGCCTCTCATTGTGTTCTATGTGGTAGGGATGCTGAGTCCATTAACCACTTATTCATTAGTTGTTCTGTTGCAGATTCTTTTTGGAGGGCCCTTGAGATTTATTTTGACTGCTCTTTGCCTCGTCATTCCCAATTCATCCACTTCTTCAGCACTCTTTTGGGCTCACATGTGTCGATGATCTAGCGTGTTGCCGTTGTCACTTGCATCTGGTTAATTTGGCATTGCAGAAATGAAGCAATCTTTAAGGAAGTTTCTCCTTCTATTCAGCACTCGAAGATCACCCTCTTTCGATTGATTCGAGAGTCCTTTGCCACTTCTAAAGATTTTTACTCTTCGCGGAGAGATGTTGTTATCTTATACTGTCTTCTGGCTTCTCCTAGGTCACCTCCTGCTCCCAATATTATTCCGATTCATTGTCTTAAACCTCCTCCAAGTTGGGTTAAAGTCAATATGGACGGCACTGCTTTTGGCACATCTGGCGAGGCAGGAGCGGGAGGTATTTTTCGCAACTATCGAGGCTTTTTCAAAGGTTGTTTTGCTTTTTCTACCCCTTCTTCTTTTTCTTATATGGCTGAATTGAGAGTCGCTATTTTCGCAATTGAACTTGCTTGGGAGAAAAATTGACATTATCTTTGGGTTGAGTCAGACTCAATGTACGTAGTTAATATACTTAGACATCGTTCCATGGATGTTCCTTGGAGTATTCGACAATAGTGGTTGCATTGTCTCAGCATTTGCTCTAGGATGAACATTCTATTTTCACACATCTTTAGGGAAGGAAATAGAGTTGTTGATGCATTGGCGAAGTTTGGAGTCTCTTCCTCAGTGATCAATTGGTGGCCTTCAGCTTCTGATTTTTGCCACGGGTTTATCAATGATGACATTTGTAGTATTTCACACTTGCGTTTTTCTTGACTTTTCATATCTTTTCTCCTCCCCCCTCTTTTTATTTGTTCTCCTTCCTCTTCTCTTGTTCAAACGCTCACTTTTTTCTTTTTTAATACATTGCGGGTTTGACAGTTCTTCGACCATGGGTACTCACCCCGTCCAAGTTTTGTCTCGTCCCAATTTCTATAAAAAAATATTAATTTATGAAATTGGCGAATAATTAATGAAAATTGAAGAGAAAAATAAGGAGAAGCTGTTGGAGAATTTTTTTTGAGAGAGCAGAGAACGATTGAGGTTTTAGTTAAAAATAATATTTAAAAAAGAAAATAATAATTCTAAAATAATTAAAAACAATTATTGAAAATGAAATAAATGACAAAATTTAAAAAATGGTTAAAAAATAATTTTTGGGATAAAAATGTTAATAAAATAAAGTATATGGATTAAGAGAGAAATTTAATTTATAGGTAAAAAAGTAAAAAATCCAGGATAAAAAAAGTAAAAGTAAATAAATAAAAAAATCAATTAGAAATTAAAATAAGATTAAAGTAAAATTTTAAAAGAATGACAATATAGTATAAGGAGACATAGTTATGTTCATATGGACCCTAATGCGGTTGAGGTTTACCAAAAAAAAATAATGGGATAAAAATCAAATTTAACTTTCATATTTTAAGTAAATTGCAGATTTAGTTTTAACGTATGAAATAATGCAAATTTAACTCTAACGTTTTCAAGCAAGATCAATTTTAGTCCTACATTTTCGAAAATTAGAAAAAATTTGTTTGATTGGCATTTAACTGTCAATTCAAAGCTTTCAAATATCAATTATATCTATGATATTTCATATATTACTAACAAAATTACAAAAATTCTATTGAAATGCTAAAAACTAAATCTGCTACGTATGAGTTAATCATAAAAATAAAATTATCAAATTGTCTAAAATATTTACTATGTTATTAATATAATTATAAAAAAACCAACAAAAAAATATACAAAACTACTTCATTTTATCCACAAAATTGTTTGGAAGGTCCGATGAGGCACCCAAATAACAGTTAATCCAATCTTTTCATGTATTATTTCATACGTTATGGCTAAATCTGCACTTTGCTTGAAGTGTTAGAGATTTAGACCTTAGAATCATTGAATTGGTGGAACAAATAGCAACAAAAAGAATCATTTGACATAACCGTAAAGAAGATGACTTAATTAGAATAAACGATGCCGAATTAAGAATAAAAGTTTGAATACTTGAAATTGAAACCGAAATTGAGAGATAAGAAACTAAGAAATTGAAAGTACAAAATTTTGGAATTGAAAAGGAAATTGAATGTTTACAAACTTTACGAATTGCAAGATTGGAATTGAAAAAACAAATTGAAAGACAGAAGGTTGAAAGCTAGAAACAAAGATTTGACATTGAGTTTGTCTGAAGTTTTTGTGTTGAGCATTTTCTCTGTCAAGAACTCTCCCATTTATAATTAAATGAACAATTGCTTCCACAATAAATAACTGTGCTCTTCTAAGAATTCTCTATAATCATTAACTGCTCAATTTTTTTATAACTGTTGTGCAAATACTCATATTTCAAGGTTGAAGAAACGTTTTGGAAACAACGATCTAAAGCCTTCTCACCGGCCGACAGTGATAGTAACTCTAAATATTTTCATGCTTGCATAAAATCCAGGAAGAAACAAACCAGTTGCACTGATTGCGGGATGCCATTGACGCAATGCATAAGAATAACTAAGAAATGGGTAGCATTATATCTTTGTACTTCCATAATTTATCTGCTTCTTCACATGTTGCCTCGTATAGTACATTGGATGTCTTAACTCGAGTTGTGTCTGATGAAGCGAAAATGTTACTTATTGCCCCTTTCAAAATTATTAAATTCTGAATAGATGTCTTCCAAATGCAAGTGGACAAAGCCATTGGTCCTGACGGACTAAATCCATATTTTTTTCAACATTATTGGGATTTAATTGGTGAATATATTTTTGGTACTTGCAACAATTGGCTGTGTTGTGGGGAGTTTCTCTCAAACCTGAATGACACTATTATTGTGCTCACCTCGAAGTGTGTTAACCCCGAGAACATGATTGACTTAAGGCCAATTTCTATATGCAATTTACTTTACAAAATTATCGTTAAAGTCTTTACTAATCATTTGGAAAATTTATTACCCACTATTATTTCCGAGCCTCAATCTGCTTTTGTACCGGGACGGTCCCTTATTGATAATGTACAAAATTCTTTTGAGTTGCTTCATTTTATGAGCAGTGCTAACAGAAATATCAGAGGTGAGATGGCCTTGAAACTGGATATTAGTAAAGCTTATGATCGTGTCCACTAGGGCTTTTTGAAGGTTGTGCTGACCATAATAGGATTTCATGTGAAATGGATTAATTGGTCGATGTTTTGTGTTACTACTATTTTGTATTCTGTTTCATCCAATGGTATGCTATTAAGTCTTATCAATCCGGACAGAGGACTTAGACAATGGGACTCACTATCACCATATTTGTTTATTCTTAGAGGTTTTGTCACGTATGATATTGCAAGGGGAAACTAAAAGGCGTATACATGGGTGTAAGGTTTGTAATGGTACACATAGTGTAACTCATTTGTTGTTTTCAGACGCTAATTTTCTTTTCTTTCATGCAAATTTACTGGAATACCGAGTAATTATGGATATTCTCAAATATTATGGACACGCGTTAGGGCATGCCATAAACCATCAAAACTTAGGTATTTTCTTCAGTAAGAATGGGCTTTCTCAGAATTGTAACTCTATTTGCTCGATGTTGAATATTCACTCCCTGTTAATGTAATACCCCAAATTATATATATTAAGCTATTTGCTTAATTGAATTAATTAGAAGGAGTTAAAGTTAAAGTATAATTACTTTTGGGAAAATTTTAAAAGATAATACAAATGTAGGGGCTAAAAAGAGAAATTGGCCAAAATTAAATACATTGGGAGCTGCCATTCACGGCAGACTCCATTTCTCTTCTTCTTCTTGAGCCTTCATCTTCTTCCTTTCATTACAATCATTAGTCTAACTCATTCTTCCTCATTTCTTCACCGTTTTTGGCGTTCTTTATACCGAAACGAAGCTCTCAACTCCAGCTACAAGTGAATGTAAGTTTTATTGTGAGATTTTGAGTTTTTAAAAATCGTTTAGAGAGAGAAAATTCGTCACTTTTGTTGTTCTCCCTATTTCTCGGTCCTATGTTCATTATTTTGCAATTCTAACACCAAAAATGGACTCAGGGGGTCGATTTACTTATGGGTGTACTAGATTTTGATGCATGCAAGGAGTTTTGAGGGGTAATCGGAGCTACGCCGGAAAAAGTAAGAAATCTAACCAAAATTTAATTTTCCGATCGATTTTGGGTGTTTTGAGAGTGATTCTAGACTCCTGAAATCATAAGGAACAAAGTGGTATAATTAATTTCGCAAAACAATCAACTTTAATTTTTCCGATAGGCGGATCCCGAACACCGGTGATATTTTCCGGTGACATACGAAATAGGTGCAGAAAAAATAGTTGGTTAACTTCAGAATGTTCTAAATATTATTTGGAGCAACATTAATTCTTGGACTTTGGCCAAATTCCTTACCGTTTAGTCTCTATAAATTATGAAGGTATATAGTTAGGCGAAATTAAGGAAAATAATTAAGTTGGGTTAAAAATAATTTTTGGATCCTCATTTATATAAAAATTCAGAATATATAATTTTAAAAATAAAGGTTGAAGGGAGATTGGACTAAGCATAATTAATTAATTATGCTCTTAAGATTATTGGTTAGTTAATTTGGTTGATATATGTATTATGAAAATGAATTATAAGGGTATATGTTTATATGTTATTTGATTATGAGTATTTTTGGAAGTAAAGTATTGGAATTACTGACAGTTATGGAACTGTCGGATGATTGATGTCCAACCGGGTTGATAATTGCAGTCTATGGGTACCGGTTTGGACTTTGGATATTTTTTAATATAGAAGTGTATTTTATTGCAGGGTTGACCCTAGTTGTTACTAGGAGGATGTTCGTTTTATAGGGGAGACTCTGCCGAATTTTCGGTAGACAGTCCGTAAAACGAGACAAAATAAATTTTAATATTTCCCTAAGCTTATATAAATTCTAAAAATAGTATTATCTCTTTTAGATACTCAACCAGTAGGAGGAGCAGCAGTACCTGAAAATTAGGACAGTCGGCTAGGAGCAATTTGTGAGTTAATTATATGATATGCATTTTTAATTTAGCATTTGCATTCATAATAAATGATTTCATGATATTTCAAGTAAAGTGTTATTTTTACTTATAAAAGTATTTTATTGTTTATAATAATTTATACGTAATTATTTGTGGATAAATACGTGTTATGGACATGCTTCCTGGTGAGCGGCATCAGGACCTTGTGCGCACAGGTACTATCGGGTTATTGGATATTGATGATACTAGTATTGTGAATGTTGTGATATATGGATAAGCTCGGTTGAGATATTCTCGGGCTATATGATATGTGGATTTTGGATTTAAGTGAGGCTGGGTACGGAATCAGTTGAGTTATTCTCGGTCCTCTAGCTAACTGGACGTGTGGTCGGTTGAGTTATTCTCGGTCCCCCAGTTATTGGATAAAAGTGATATGGTGATTATTGGTGGATTATTAGATTGGGTATTGAGGTTTAGGGTCCAACACACGTATTAAATCACCTATCTATTTATTTATAAGACAATTTTATGAAAAGCATATTGTGTGATCACTTATATTATATATTATATATTATGATTATTATTATTGTGTGTGACATAAATGTTAAATTACTCATGCATTGCATATAATTAATTCACTATGGGAGGTTTGACTCCTTCAATTTTTCAGGTAACTAGAAGTCTGTTGCAGCCCACGATCTTTCTTCGGGCATCACATCTATCTTATTATGTATGACTATTTAAGAATTATGTTAAATTTTATATTCTAGACCGCAGTACCAGGTTGAGGATTATGTGTGTGTTTATTTTTGAAGGTTTTAATATTAAATTATGTTAAGACTATTGGTAAGGTTAATTTTATATTATATTAAGGCTTGCTACGGGTTCCGGTAGCTTCAGCTTACCCGTTCCCTAGCGCCGGTCACGGCCCGTGGGATGGGTCATGACAAAGTTGGTATCAGAGCCTAGGTTAGAGATTGTATGACCTAGGATGATAGAAAATTTGGATACTGCGGAAATAGGTTTCGAATTCGTCTTTGACAGTCTTCTTATAATTAAAATTCTGCGTACCGTAAGAGTCTGTTATTTTCTAATGCTTCATTATTTATTCTCAGAATGAGGCAATCCAGATCCCGAATAAATCAAACAGAACCAATCATTCAACCTGTAACAGAAGATCCCGATGATGAAATGTCTATTCATCAAGAAAGTGGTGATCTGCCACCACCACCACCACCACTTCCTCATAGGAGGCGAAGCAGACCTAGAAGGCAAATAAATCTAGGGGTTGCACAAGTGGAACCCCAAGTCAATCAAGTGGGTGGACAAGAAGGACAAGCATCGAGACAAGTTCCTCCATAATTCCCGACAGATTTTAACTTCAATCAATTTTTATCGGGTGTTGAGATGATGCAGCAAATACTGATAAGGCAGGGACAAGGCAGTAGTGGTTCTAGTGGCTTAGGTGCTGTGGAAAGGTTTGCTAGAATGATGCCTACCATGTATGATGGTGTATCAGGAGATGCAATGGACTACTTAGATGAAGTGGAGAAAAATGCCAGATTTCTGAAAGGCAATGATTATGAAACAATTCAGATGGCAGAATACTCATTGAAGGGTGATGCAGGGGTATGGTTCAAGGACAATATTTTTCCTCAAATGCAAAGTATGACTTGGGCTGAATTTAAAGAATTGTTTAAGCAAGCTTTTATCCCTTTTAGTTACACTAAAGAGCAAAGGAGGAAATTTGCAACTTTTAGAAAGGATAACAATATGTCAGTTGCAGAATTTACACGACAGTTTCTGAGATTGGGGAGATATGTTCCAGAAGTTATGGCCAATGAAAGGATAAAATGTTCTACATGTATTTCTGGGTTAGGAGAACCTTATACCTCTATGCATATCATGTTAGTGACTCCAGGATGCACTTTCCAGCAGTTAGTGGATGCAGCCGTCATATGGAACTTGATTTTAATCAATCAAGGGCAATTCGTCACTCTATTCAGAGTCCTAAGCCTAAAGATGGTGGTCAATCTTCTTTAGTTACTGGTGGTAATATGGGTAGTTTTCAGATGGGGAGCGCACAGCCTTTTAGACAGAGGTCGAGATTTCACAAGAAAGGGAGATATAGTCAAAGGTATGGCAGAGGTTTCAACCAGAGTGGCAGTGGACAGAGTTCAGGTTCAAGCCACAGCAGTTCTGGATCAGGCTATAGTTCTTGCAATATATGTGGCAGAAATCATCAGGGTCCTTGTTATACTGCACCTGGTAGTTGTTTCAGATGTGGTCAGTATGGGCATATGGCTAGACAGTGTCCACAGTCTGGATTTCAGCCTACTTTTTTCTCAGGGATCCTCATCTAATGCTGTTAGACCCAATGTTCCTGTGCAAGCTGGAAATCTTTCTACTCCATCTCAGTTTCAGAATGCCCCTGGGATACATCAGGGTCAGCCGAGTCGTTTTGCTGGTAGAGGCAGGACAGGTGGAAGGAATCCTCAATCTGGACAGGGACAAGTTAGAGCATTCAATCTCACTCCACAAGAGGCTCATACTTCAAATGATGTTATCTCAGGTGCTATTCCTATCTGTCATATTGATGCTACAGTCTTGTTGGATCCTGGTGCTACACATTCTTTTGTTTCTCCTTGCTTTGCAACACGAATGAATAGAACTCCAGAAAGGTTAGAGTTCTCCTTATCTGTTGCTACTCCACTGAGCAACTCAGTGGAAACAGATCTTGTATTTTCTTCTTGTCCTATTACGGTAGAAGGAAGAAATTTGCTAGTAGATTTGATTCTGTTAGACGTGATTGATTTTGATGTCATTTTGGGAGTGGATTGGTTATCTCAATATTTTGCCACTTTAGATTGTCGTGCAAAGGTGGTGAGATTTAACATACCGGGAGATGTTGAATTCGAATTCAAAGGCCATAAGGGTACTTCCTCTTCAATTTTGATATCAGCCATAACAGCTAGAAAGTTGTTGCATAAAGGGTGCCAAGGATATTTGTCCTTAGTCAAGGATACAATGGTAGATGAGGGTAAAGTAGAGAATGTTCCCGTTGTTAATGAATTCTCAGATGTCTTTCCCGAGGAATTACCAGGGTTACCTCCTGAAAGAAAAATTGAGTTTTGTATTGACTTAGTTCCTGGTACTACCCCAATATCCATGCCACCTTACAGAATGGCGCCAGCAGAATTGAAAGAGTTGAAGGAACAATTGCAAGATTTAATTGATAAAGGCTTCATTCGACCTAGTGTGTCTCCTTGGAGTGCTCCAGTGTTGTTTGTTAAGAAGAAAGATGGATCGCTTCGGCTTTGCATTGATTATAGACAGTTGAATAAGGTGACAATCGGTAACAAATACCCTCTTCCTCGAATTGATGATTTATTTGATCAACTGCAAGGTGCGTGTCACTTCTCTAAAATTGATTTGCGGTCTGGGTATCATCAGTTGAAAATCAGGAGCGAAGATATACCCAAGACAGCATTCAGAACACGATATGGCCATTATGAATTTTTGGTAATGTCGTTTGGTTTAACCAATGCACCATCGGCCTTTATGGATCTAATGAATAGGGTGTTCAAACCATTCTTAGACCGCTTTGTGATTGTGTTTATTGATGATATCTTGATATATTCACGGAGCGAGGAGGAACACGCCAACCATTTGAGAATGGTGTTGCATGCTTTGAGAGAACATCAACTTTATGCTAAGTTCTCTAAATGTGAGTTTTGGATGGAAAGTGTGGCTTTCTTAGGACATGTAGTGTCCAAAGATGGAATTCAAGTAGATCCTAAAAAGGTAGAAGCAATCACCAATTGGAAGAGACCTACTACGGTGACAGAAATTCGTAGTTTTCTGGGTTTAGCCGGCTATTATAGGAGATTTGTTCAAGATTTTTCCAAGATAGTTGCACCTTTAACTCGGCTAACTCAGAAAAATATTCCTTTTGTATGGTCAGAAGCATGTGAAAATAGTTTTCAAAAGCTAAAGGAATGTTTGACTTCTGCACCGGTACTCACTTTACCAACTGGATCAGGAGGATTCACTGTATATTGTGATGCTTCTAGAGTTGGCTTAGGCTGTGTTTTGATGCAAAATGGTAGGGTTGTAGCCTATGCTTCGAGACAATTAAAGAAACATGAACAGAATTATCCAACTCACGACTTAGAGATGGCAGCAGTAATATTTGCACTAAAGATCTGGAGACACTATCTATATGGAGAAAGCTTGTGAAATTTACACTGATCACAAGAGTCTTAAATACATATTCCAACAAATGGATTTGAATTTAAGGCAGAGACGTTGGATGGAACTTTTGAAAGATTATGATTGTGCTATTTTATATCATCCTGGTAAAGCTAATGTCGTGGCAGATGCTCTAAGTAGGAAATCTTCAGGAAGTCTAGCTCATATTAGATCAGAAAGAAGACCTTTGATTAAAGAAATGCACGATCTATATGATTCTGGAGTGCAACTATAGTTGAATCATCATGGCACATTCTTAGCTCACTTTAAGGTTAGATCAGTATTACTTGACAGAATCAAGGCAGCTCAATCAAAAGATCCTCAGTTGTGTAAGATTGCAGATGAATTGAATGATGGTGAGGCTTGAGATTTTAGAATTGATGATGGTGGATGTCTACGATATGGAGACCGATTTTGTGTTCCCAATGTAGATAATTTGAGGAAAGAGATCATGGAAGAATCACACTTTGTAGCTTATAATGTGCATCCAGGCTCTACAAAGATGTATCAAGACCTTAAGAAGCTGTATTGGTGGAATGGTATGAAACGAGATGTAGCAGAGTTTGTATCTCGATGTTTGACTTGTCAACAAGTGAAACTCGAACATCAGAAGCCTTCAAGATTATTACAACAGTTACCTATTCCAGAATGGAAATGGGAGCGAGTAACCATGGATTTTGTAGTTGGATTACCCCGTGCTTTAACCAGATATAATTCTATTTGGGTCATAGTTGATAGATTAACCAAGTCAGCACATTTTCTTCCAGTAAAGACAACATAGTCAGTGGCAAAATTGGCACAGTTGTACATGGATACACTACAAGAAAATAACAGTTTACTAACGACATTTTACCAACAACACATATGTCGTAGCTATTAGCAAGGACATACCTACGATTTACTTGGAGAATTATTCAACCAACATTATAAAGGAATATACCAAGAAAATGCAAACGACTTACCGACGACGGCTGTTAGCAACGACTTGTGTCGTTTGCAATTGTAATGCCAATATGTGTCCACGCTGGCATTAGAGACCATACAGCAACAACGTATTTGTAAAATCTTTGTTCCAAAATTAAAGAAAAAAACATAAAAAAATCCTAATTCCCTCCCACTTATTTCCCGAAATTTCCTTCTCCCGCTTCTTTCCCAGATTTTCCCTCTCACTTTCTACTTAACCTAATTTCTCTCTCCAAGTTGTTGTCGCTCTATTTTCCCCATTCTTTCATTCTCGAATAAGATGTGATGCCGATATGAGGGAGCACATTGCAAGGTAGAAGTGGATCGATATCGAGAAACCTATATCTTGAGTGAGAAGCTCAGGTGGTGCTACGACATCGAAGTCATTAATCACTTTCAAAAGTGCCGCTACCTCGTTCAACAGTATCTTGGTTCCACCCGCGGGATTGGCTAGGGTAAAGACCATCATCCTATCTCTCTTCACGGTATTTTTTTTCTTTGGTACTGGTGAATTTTTTTCTTTTATTATCTCTAATTGATTCAGTTTTTGAATTAGGTCCCAAAGTGGAGGCATCTGAGTCTGAATGAATTATTCATTCTTTTCTGTCCGTTTATATTCAGGTACTTTGAGGTTCTATATAAATGTCTTTGAATTCTAGCGAAGTGTATTGAGCTATGATTCTTCTACGAGCATATTGTGGCCATAATTAATTACGTTTGTACTAGCATAATCTTAGGGTTATTTATTTATATAAAAAATAAGGTTTGTTTAATAAATCAAGCTTAAAAATTATTGTGTGCAGGATTAGTTGGTGTCAACAGAATTTGATTGTAAAATAATGTTGTGTAGTTATAGTATGTATCTAGTTGCCTTAATTGGTTTCGTTTTGTCCCTAGAGCATATTATATGCTTGTCTTATCCTAATAGCTGACTAACTAGCTCTCATCAGCACTTAAATTCTGTTTTTGCTCAGTTTTCTTAAATGATTCAATGAGGAAGAATTCGCATAAGATAGAAGAAATGAGGCTCATGTGGAAACTTGTTGTAACTGAGGCTCAATTCACAACAGATATCAAGAAAGTGCAAAAAACAAAAACTTATTAGAAACAAATGGCTGGACAATTTGAAGAGGTAAAATAATGTGCTTAATTTGTAAGCCTTCCTTGTACTGTTTTATCTGCCATTAAGTTGCTTTCATTTTCTTGCTATAGATTTGTAAAGTGAGTCAAAGCTAGGTAAATAAAGGATAGACAAACTGGGACTATCAGACTAGAGATCTTACTTTATTAGCCAAGATAATGTTAAGGTAACTGAAGATCTTGGGCCTTCTCATTGTCATAGCAGATCAGGTATCTAGATCTACTTCTTCCTCTTCCATTGTCTAGGGGCATATTCCTGCATTTCATTCAGATGGGTTGAATAATTCATGTGATTATTTAAAGTTGGCAATTGTATACTCTCGGATTAAACAAAAGAATCCAAAGAAAGTATGCAGATTGATTCATTCGTTAGGGCCTAGTTGCTTTCACTGGCTGGAACACCTATGTTCGACTTTGTTTCTTTGGATTCCTAAAATCAGAGTTTTCAAGTGATTTTCTTTCCCCATATGTGCTTTGATTGACTATTATTGCTTTTCTATTATCTACTTCTACTTGCAGTTGGATTGAATTTCGGGTTTTTTTTTCCAGTATATCAGAAGTAAGTTTGGTAATCTGGAAATAAGATCTTAGTCAAGTGGATGATGATGATATGATTAAGTTGAAAATAAAATATGCTATTGTCCTGTTTTTATATGATGATAAAATTGTTACCTGGTTTGAAAATTACACCTCTTATCTTTTTCTAACAAGTTGAAGATGTGATTTTAGGAAGAATAAAGCATCAACTGGTCTCTCATTAACACTCTTAGGTAATGCTTTATCAGTTGGATTGAAAGTTCAAGATAAATTGATTGCCAATTAACGGTTCCAAATGGTTGTGCCTGGTGATGCAATGATCAGGTGTGGTGGTGTAGCTTATGGTGGCAGTTTTTGGAGGCCCAATTGATAAATGAAAATTATATGTTGGGTCGTTTGCTATCAACACTTGGGATCTCTGTGATGGATTGGCATGGAGACCTTACTTGGATGCAATATGTAATCTACAAATTTAATTGCCGGTGGCAATTTGAGTAACAGGGGTGCATGACAAATAAGTATCTGTCTAAATAGTTTAGAACAACTTCAAATAGCCTTGATCAACCTCCTTCCTCTTTTTAAAGAAGGTATTTACTTACTCTCGATAAATGCAGTTTGGAGATAAGTTCTATATTATGTAGCAGTCATAAAAATAGGCAACTTATTCTTATTTTCCATTCCTGATGATAAGATGTTATTATAAATTGAGTGAAAATGCTGCTTGTTTTTCTTTCAGTTACCTCTTCCTCTTTTTGTCAAAACTGAAATTTCAAGAATATGTTTAGCTTCTCAACATAAGGCTCTTAAATATACTTTGATGTGGTGGTTTTCATTATTATTAAGTTGCTGAATAGAAGGCTTTTAATTTATGTGGAGGAAAGGAGGTTGTACAGGTTCAACAACATTTTTAACTTTTGAAGTTTTCAATTATGTTCATTGCTCTTTCTTTCAATGGCGACACGTGGATTTACTTTGCATTTAGTTTGAAGCCTTCATTAATTTCTTATTAGGGGGAGGAGATGTATTCTGAATTATAGAAACTATTAATAGCATGTGATTATATTGTACCTTATTTAAATTATTGTACCTTTTTTTTAAAGAACAGCTGTAATTAATTGATTACAATAGGATCTGATTGGTCCAATATGTAATTCACAACATCATGTTTATTTTCAATATTTCTATTAGGATCGATATATTTGTTATTTTATATACCATAGAAAGAGGAGGTTCTATGCTAATTTACTTACATGTATTTTGAATATCCTTCCGTGGAAACATCAATTTAATGAGTTACTTTCTGAAGGAATTTGAGAAAACCCAAGGGCAGGATCATCAACGTAGATAGGAGTTGGAACGTACAAGAGTGAACAGAATACTCTGATGGTCTACGGCAAGCTTCTAATGACTATTGATAAGGGTTTATCTACTCGGTTTTCCCATGTATCACAAGAAAATAGTTGTTTTATTGTGACGAATGATGTATTTTGAACAATTGTCATTTGCCATATTCAATTTTTTTAATGTATCTAACCAACCATATGAGTGATATACAATGATTATTGGGATTTGAAAGGAATAACATTCTTTACAATTTGCTTGTTTGATTAAAAGTGTAATATGTACCAGTTTATATGGCAGCATTTTGATATATGAGTAATAAATTTAGAGTGCGAAATGCAAATGACATACCGACGAAAAAACATTTACTAACAACTTACCGACGACAACAGTCGTACCTATTAACGGGGACGGTAAATCCTATTGGCTGGTCACCTACAATTTACAAATGACATTGTCGTTCCAAATACCAACGACACAGATTTGGTCGTCGCTATTTATTTTACCAACAAGCGATTTGGCTTCGATGGATATTTCGATGGTATGTCGTCGCTAATTGTGATTACCGACGAAAATACAATAATTGCCTACGCCATTGTGTCGTCGGTAAACTGTTAATTTCTTGTAGTGATAAAATTGTTTGCCTACATGGAGTACCAGTGTCTATTGTGTCAGATAGAGGCTCGGTATTCACTTCAAAGTTTTGGGAAAAACTCCAAAGTGCTTTAGGCACTAGGTTAAATTTTAGCATAGCTTTTCATCCACAAACAGATGGTCAATCTGAAAGAACAATCCAAATGCTGGAAGACATGTTGAGAATGTGTGTGTTGGACTTTAGTGGTCATTGGGATACATATTTGCCTCTCATTGAATTTGCATATAATAATAGTTACCACTCAAGCATTCAAATGGCTCTTTATGAAGCGTTATATGGTAGAAAGTGCAGATCTCCTTTATGTTGGGAAGAAGTTGGTGAAAGGAAGCTCACTGGTCCCGAGCTAATACAAATAACTTCTGAAAAGGTTCCTATCATTCGTCAAAGATTGCAAACTGCCTTTAGTAGGCAGAAAAGCTATGTGGATCCAAGGAGGAAGGACGTGGTATTCATGGAAGGGGACTATGTTTTTATCAAAGTGTCACCAATGAAAGGAATCATGAGATTTGGAAAGAAAGGAAAGTTGACACCTAGATACATCGGACCATTTGAGATTTTGAAGAGAATAGGTGAAGTTGCATATCAATTAGCATTGCCTCTTAACTTATCACAGGTTCATCCTGTGTTCCATATATCAATGCTAAGAAAATATGTTCCTGACCCTTCTCATGTTCTTCATCCTCAAGCGATAGAAGTTAGTGAAGATTTATCTTATGAGGAGCAACCAGTGGCAATAGTGGGTCGTCAAGTTCGCCAACTTAGATCAAAAGTTATTCCAATGGTGAAGGTGTTATGGAGTAACCATTCTATGGAAGAGTGCACTTGGGAATCCGAATTAGAGATGCAGAACAATTATCCTTATCTATTTCAGACATGAGGTTAGTCCTTCAATTTTAAATTCGAGGACGAATTTCTTTAAGGGGGGAAGAATTGTAATACCCCAAATTATATATATTAAGCTATTTGTTTAATTGAATTAATTAGAAGGAGTTAAAGCTAAAGTATAATTACTTTTGGGAAAATTTTAAAAGATAATACAAATGTAGGGGCTAAAAAGAGAAATTGGCCAAAATTAAATACATTGGGAGCTGCCATTCACGGCAGACTCCATTTCTCTTCTTCTTCTTGAGCCTTCATCTTCTTCCTTTCATTACAATCATTAGTCTAACTCATTCTTCCTCATTTCTTCACCGTTTTTGGCGTTCTTTATACCGAAACGAAGCTCTCAACTCCAGCTACAAATGAATGTAAGTTTTATTGTAAGATTTTGAGTTTTTAAAAATCGTTTAGAGAGAGAAAATTCGTCACTTTTGTTGTTCTCCCTATTTCTCGGTCCTATGTTCATTATTTTGCAATTCTAACACCAAAAATGGACTCAGGGGGTCGATTTACTTATGGGTGCACTAGATTTTGATGCATGCAAGGAGTTTTGAGGGGTAATCGGAGCTACGCAGGAAAAAGTAAAAAATCTAACCAAAGTTTAATTTTCCGGTCCATTTTGGGTGTTTTGAGAGTGATTATAGACTCCTGGAATCATAAGGAACAAAGTGGTATAATTAATTTCGCAAAACAATCAACTTTAATTTTTCTGATAGGCGGATCCCGAACACCGGTGATATTTTCCGGTGACATACGAAATAGGTGCAGAAAAAATAGTTGGTTAACATGTTCTAAATATTATTTGGAGCAACATTAATTCTTGGACTTTGGCCAAATTTCTTACCGTTTAGTCTCTATAAATTACGAAGGTATATAGTTAGGCGAAATTAAGGAAAATAATTAAGTTGGGTTAAAAATAATTTTTGGATCCTCATTTATATAAAAATTCAGAATATATAATTTTAAAAATAAAAGTTGAAGGGAGATTGGACTAAGCATAATTAATTAATTATGCTCTTAAGATTATTGGTTAGTTAATTTGGTTGATATATGTATTATGAAAATGAATTATAAGTACATATGTTTATATGTTATTTGATTATGAGTATTTTTGGAAGTAAAGTATTGGAATTACTGACAGTTATGGAACTGTCGGATGATTGATGTCCAACCGGGTTGATAATTGCAGTCTATGGGGACCGGTTTGGACTTTGGATATTTTTGAATATAGAAGTGTTTTTTATTGCAGGGTTGACCCTAGTTGTTACTAGGAGGATGTTCGTTTTATAGGGGAGACTCTGCCGAATTTTCGGTAGACAGTCCGTAAAACGAGACAAAATAAATTTTAATATTTCCCTAAGCTTATATAAATTCTAAAAATAGTATTATCTCTTTTAGATACTCAACCAGTAGGAGGAGCAGCAGTACCTGAAAATTAGGACAGTCGGCTAGGAGCAATTTGTGAGTTAATTATATGATATGCATTTTTAATTTAGCATTTGCATTCATAATAAATGATTTCATGATATTTCAAGTAAAGTGTTATTTTTACTTATAAAAGTATTTTATTGTTTATAATAATTTATACATAATTATTTGTGGATAAATACGTATTATGGACATGCTTCCTAGTGAGCGGCATCAGGACCTTGTGCGCACAGGTACTATCGGGTTATTGGATATTGATGATACTAGTATTGTGAATGTTGTGATATATGGATAAGCTCGGTTGAGATATTCTCGGGCTATATGATATGTGGATTTTGGATTTAAGTGAGGCTGGGTACGGAATCGGTTGAGTTATTCGCGGTCCTCCAGCTAACTGGGCGTGTGGTCGGTTGAGTTATTCTCGGTCCCCCAGTTATTGGATAAAAGTGATATGGTGATTATTGGTGGATTATTAGATTGGGTATTGAGGTTTAGGGTCCAACACACGTATTAAATCACCTATCTATTTATATATAAGACAATTTTATGAAAAGCATATTGTGTGATCACTTATATTATATATTATATATTATTATTATTATGTGTGACATAAATGTTAAATTACTCATGCATTGCATATAATTAATTCACTATGAGTGGTTTGACTCCTTCAATTTTTCAGGTAACTAGAAGTCTGTTGCAGCCCATGATCTTTCTTCGGGCATCACATCTATCTTATTATGTATGACTATTTAAGAATTATGTTAAATTTTATATTCTAGACCGCAGTACCAGGTTGAGGATTATGTGTGTATTTATTTTTGAAGGTTTTAATATTAAATTATGTTAAGACTATTGGTAAGGTTGATTTTATATTATATTAAGGCTTGCTACGGGTTCCGGTAGCTTCAGCTTACCCGTTCCCTAGCGCCGGTCACGGCCCGTGGGATGGGTCGTGACAGTTAAATACATGTCATTATTTGTGCATGCCATCACTTATTGGGTAGGTCTAAAAAACATATTTTTTGGGTTCATGAAAGATAAAATGCTTGCTCGATTCTATAGTTAGAGTTTCATATTCTTGTATAATGCATGGAATGGTGTATTATTGAAATCTGTAGCTCATGCATTGCTTAGGTTATGCATGAGCACATTTCTTTTGCCTAAATCTGTCTGTGAGGAGCTTTAGAAAATGATGAACTTATTTTATTGGGGTTTGAAGGAGAATGGGAAGCAGAGTATCCACTAGTTTAATTACTCCAAGCTATGCGATCGAAAAGAGAATGGGGGTCTTGGCTACCGTGATTTGCAAAATTACAATTTATCCCTGCTTGGCAAGTAGGGTTGGGAGTTCATTAATAGTCCTCACAGTTTGGTTAGCAGAATCTTTAAAGTGAGATATTTTCCAAATGATGCTTTCTTTTTCTCTAAATTAAGCAATAATCCTAGCTATGTTTGGAAGAGTGTGTGGAGTGCCCATGATGTTCTTACTCGGAGTTGAGGTGGAAAGTGGGTAATGGTGAGTCAATACGAGTTTGGAAGGATCTATTGTTGTTTAGGGAAAGTAATTTTAATGTTGAATCACCTTGTCTGTAAGGTTTGGAGGAATTGATAGTGCATAAGCTATTTGTCCCGGGTTCTAATGTATGGGATCAAGAGAAACTTGAGGCCATTTTCGTAGGTCCCGAAGTTGAAGTTATTGTTGGCACGATTCTGCCATTTCAAAATTGTGACCACTCACTCATCTGACACCATACTAAAGATGGCTTGTATACCTCAAAGTCGGGGTATATGGTTCTTGAAGGATTGAGAAACGCGAATAAGGCTTTAGACGGTTGGAAGGGACTATGGAAACTATCACTACCCCCCCCCCCCCCAAATCAAAATGTTCCTATGGAAGCTCTGTTACAGGATTCTACCTACGAGGTATATACCTACATCGCCTCATTGTTTATTCTACTATACTAACATAGAATATGATTATTGTCACGTACGTGTCTAAATTTCTAGAATTGATATATTAATATTAGTATATATTATAATTATTAGGTGTGTGATATTAATTCGGTGCTATAGGAAAAATTTGGAGTTAATTCGATGATTTTATGTGTAAATTAAAAGTTTAGGATAAGTTTTAAAAGATTATAAAAAAATGGAGGATCAAACCTGATATTTTACATATTTGAGATATATATCTCAAATCTGTAAACGGTGATCATCATCTTCTTTATCTTTTCTTTTCCTTTTTTTTTCCTTTTAAATTTATCAGTTTTCTCTGAACCGTTTCTCCACCGTTTCTTTGATTTACGGAGTTTCGACCGTCCGAATATAGGAAATTGTATCATCATAATGAGGTTTATATTGGTGATGTTAATGTTGATGTTGATGTTTATGAAAGGACTCTTATAAGAATGATGGTGATGTTGATGCTAATGATTGAAGATTATAGTATAAAGAATGATTGGAGTGAAAAATTATAGATACAAGTATTGTTATATTGATGCAAATCATTATTCGATTCTTTGAAGTTTAAGAAAAATATAATATCGTACATATTAGTGGTTCAAACGTGATTCTTTTTGAAGTCTATAGAACTTGGAGATAAGTGAAATATATTTGATATATATGCAGTGGATGAAATCAATTGTGATTTAGATCTATTAAAGTGAGCTTGGGTTTAATGCAAAATACGATATTAAAGTGAGCTTGTGATTTAGAGTTATATATATCAAATATGATATTTGAGGTTTTATTGTGGATTTATTGGTGATGGAATTGACTAGGTTGAATTTTAGAGTTACTAAGAGTTATATTTAAATGGTTGTTATAAAGCTATTGATATTGATAAATCATGGAATCAATGGAAGGAAACATTAGAATTTGTGGTCTTATGATGATTATGAGGAATTTTGATAATTTGAAATAATTTTGTGATCTTGGAGATTATTTACGGAAGAAAATTTAGATTAGAGAACGTGAATTTCGAGGACGAAATTTCTTAAGGTGGGGAGAATTGTCACGTACGTGTCTAAATTTCTAGAATTGATATATTAATATTAGTATATAAGGTAAATTTCATCTATAGTGTACAAACTTTACCCTAAATCACACTTTGGTGTACAAACTTCAATTTGTCACACTAATATGTACGAACTTAGGGGTGACTTCCCACTGTGGTGTACAGCCGGTTAAAATGACCGGTCAACGCCCGGTCAACTCGCCAGCTCAGCATTTTTCAACTTTAATTAAACACACCCATTTGCAATTACCAAAATACCCTTTATCCAAAAAAAACACTCTCCTTGGTTCAACTCTCTCTCTTTCCCATGGCTCCTTTCTCTCTCTAACTCCTTAACACTTTCTTGTGCTGATATTTTGACCCTGGCAGCTCGAGATTCAGTTCACATGGTACATAACCATATATATATAATCTGTATAATTAATTAAAAAAATCTGTATCTTTTTCGTTGATCTAAGCATTTAAATTGAATTTCAGATTGGGGATCTTTTTGGGAAGTTCCAACAGGACATATAGATAGAAGAGTTTTGCAGCAAAAGGCTTAAATGTGAATTCCTAATCTGAAATCATCTCTCTCTCTCAAAAATTTCCCCTGCAATTTAAGAAGCTCCTGCAAATTTTTCCCTACCTGAAGCTGCTGCAAATTTTTCCCTGCCTCAATTCTGACCGCAAAGTTTGAGAAGCTCCTGCAATTTTACCTCTCGATTCTGACCGCACATTTAGAGAACGATGTCGAATTGACCTCCGGCCATGGGTCCAATGGTTCAACTTAAGCCTCAATTGTCCGCCGGATTGCATCAATGTCCACCGCCTCTAGTTTCAGCAACGATACGAACCCTAACCATAAACCTTTTGAAGGTCATTTTGAATTGGTAACTATTGGAGATTCTAATCCCGTTATTCAATTAGAAGCATCAGAGGAGCCAATTGGAGAATCTGGTAACATCATTCGTAATATGAATCATCGTTTAATCAAGAGTAATATGAATCCTCGTAATATGAATCATCTTTTAATGGATCCCTAGAAGACAACGATAATCAAGAGTAGAGAAATTCTGAAGATGAGACAACAAAATTTGGAAGTGATGAGAGGGGTTTTGCCGATGGTGATGGTGCCAGTAGTGTTGTGTGGAGGATGAAGAATTCGGAGCCGGAAGAGAAAGAAAGAGAGTACAGAGAGCGTAAAAACAGAGAAAGGAAAATGGAAGAAAATTAATAAAGAAAAAAAAGTATTCATTATAAGGGTATATAAGTGATAACACAAGAGAAACTTCTGATCGGATCACGTCCCTGTGAGGCGCCGTTGGGATCGGTCGGGGACACTCCGATGCCAAAGTCAGTAGAATATAGGGAGAATAAACTATATTGACGAAGCTTAGAGAATATAAAAGTAAGTGTACCTTGATAGCATGGAAAGGTAGGCTATATATAGTTGAGGAATTCGTAACCCCTAGGTAACTAGAAAGCCTCCATTAATGCTCATTTAATGGCGGTTACAAGTTACTCTTAATTTGGCGATTTGAGACTATTTAATGATTCATTTAATAATCATTTATGGCCGAGACGGCGGCCAGCCGTTATCTAGGTAAATGGAGAGATTCGCCTAAGAGATTCGCCGACGGATCTCTTAGAGCTGATCTAGGATGATCCGCCAGACGGCTTCCTTTGCTACGTGGCATATCTTAAGGTAATTACCCCTTTTGGTCCTTATGATTATATCCTAATATTATCAGAAGCCCCCCCAAAAATGCCTTTAAAGTCCTTTAGGGCTTTTGGACTTCTGCGCGCCGTCTTATGCTTCTGCATTTAATATGCACTCTGTTCAACGTCCTTTGATGATCGACACATGTAATAGCACACGGCCCTAGGAACGTTTCAAAAACCATCTTTCATCTTCCAGAGTTTCTCTTCCTTTCTCATTTTCCATCTCCTCCCGTTTTCGAAGCTTTTCCTCATAAACTTCAAAGATCCTACTCAAGCTTCTACATTTCCATGTAAGTGCTTTTTCTTTTACTCTGAATGTTTAGAAGTTCATCTTCATCCTCTGGGTTAACTTCCGAGCTCTTTAATTCGACGCCTTCTCCCAAGATTGAACTAGATTTTAGTTGGACCACATCCTCGTCGGAAAACTCCCAATCTTCTATCGGCGAGATTAATTCTGGTTCAACTGAGTTCAATAACTCGGTGCGTAACCCTTACCAGACTCGTTCCACCGGAAGCCCATCTTTCTTTTCCGGTTTTACCCCGGCCGGTGCCCGTAACCGGTTTCTGAGTTTAATGGCCTCTTCTTCTGTTCCTGTTAGAAAAAAGAATCCTCGAGCGGAGTCTACTTCGTCTCGTATGAGTGCCACGGATTTGGCGAGTCTATCGGATCGCTTTCCGTGGATCAAAAATTACGAAACCCAAGTCCCAGCTTCTCATCAATGCCCCTCCAATCCGCCGGTGGGCTTCTTTACTGTATTTTGTAGTCATATTGAGAGAGGGTTTCGCCTTCCTCTTCCTTAGATGTTGGCGGATATCCTCTCGTATTTTGACATCACCGTCAGCCAGCTACACCCCAACGGCTGGCTTGACATGGCGTTAGATTGTTATCTTGCGTCAAATTTAGGTGTAGTGTATAATGGCCGAATCTTTAGAGCTTTTCACAAACCCTCCAGGAGGAAGTCGGAGTCTTATCTTACATTTGCTAAATTTGGTGTTTATTCGCCCTTTTACAACAAAATTTCCAACGTTCATAGTTGGGACGAGAGTTTTTTCTACGTGAAGATAAAGGAGGATGACCCGTTAGGTTTTCCTTCTGTCTGGAATTCTCGTCCGCTACACATGGCGGGCGATATGCGAATCTTAACACACATTGATGAAAAGGTGGCGGATCTCATGAAGCAAATTAAGGCGGATGCATGGACGTATGCGGATGCCTTAGCCTTCATGATGAGTGACATTCCTCTGATCCGCCGAGTGGAGGATCAATTCATTTATTCAAAAATTACTCAGTTTGATCAAGGTACTTTGTATAATTCAGGAGCTTTAATTATTCTGATATCTTCTTTGACAGGGGTGTGTCTAAGGCAAATCGTGCTCTTGCAGAGACGCGCAGGATGTTTCAAGAAGAGGAAGCCCACAAGAAAAATCAGGCGGCTAACCCTCAACCTGATACGGGCAAACGCCCCATGGAGATGGCTATCGATCCGCCGCTGAAGAAGAGGCGGCCCAATAATGTTGGGAGTACCAAGATAATGGCGGACGCGATTAAATCCGCCAAACCTACTGAGAAAGTGGCTCAGGTAATTAGTCTCTTGATTTTGTTTCCTGCTCATCTGATTTTAAAGCGGCGTATGATTTTTCCTGTTTAAGCAGATGGCGAAGCCTGATATCGGCGGATATTGGTCCGCCAAGTTTGGGGTTCAAGGAACTTTTGAGAATGAATCTCTCTTAAATGACCTGGACGAAGCTTTAGGACATGTGGGAGAAGTACAAAAGGATTATGACCAAATTCCTGAATCGATCCACGTCCATAAGGGAAAGTCTGAGCTTCTTTCGGTGAGTTTTTAAAAGAATGTGATGATTTGTTTCGTTCTTAGGCTAAATCCTTTTGTTTTTTCTCAGCTGTATGCTCGTTTGCGCACTCTGGAGAATGGAGTTCTTCAGAATGTGGCGAATAGGGCAACTATTGAAAAGCTAGAGAAAGAGATAGCAAATGCCAATTCCACTATTGCCACTGCCAACGCGAACCTAGCCTCCGCTACCGCTGCTTTAGTCCTCCGAGATGAGGAGATACAAAACCTGAAGGCAAAAATAGCTTCTGATGCTAAAAGCCATGAAGATGCTCTTGGGGAAGCGGAATACACAGCGGGCGAACAAGCCTTCTTTTATGGAGAGATGCTTATGGCGTACTTCTCTTTATCCCATCCTGAAGTTGATTTCACAGATCCTGAGTTCGCTGTCCCCGAACCGAAAGATGTGGCAAGGTTCAAGAAGATGCCCAATGCCAAGGAGTACCTTCGCAACTATATGCGAAAATGGATGAAGGGAACCCTGCCGGACGTCAAACCTTCTACCACAGTTGCGCTGGATGACCTCTAGGAGATGCCGTCCAAAGCTGATTCTGAACAAAAAGGGGATAAGGAAGTATCTCTTGAAGGCGGATCCCTGACTGTGGAGAAGAAAGACCCTCAAGTGAGCGTTGGGGGCGAAGAAAGCACAAAAGAAGATGCCCCTATTATCATTTAGTTAACAAGTTTTTGTAAAAACTTTTCAAGCATAATTCCAAACATTGCTATGTATAAACATTATGCTACTTCTATCATTGCGCAGGATAGTGTTTTTTAATGTGAGTATGTTTAGGATTTTTGTTTGAAGTAGGTGGCCAGCCATACTTCATTATATGAACCTTTGTGAAGGTTTGGAGCTGTTCTATTCCTTCTTTAGAGGAAGTAAAGCTGCCCAGGGGTTCAACTTGCTACCTATCTTTGAGGTGAAGTGAGCCGCCCGTAGGACTTGTGAATTCCTTTTTGAGAAGGATAAGAGAGTGTAAAGACCTTGCGTCCAAGGATCGTTTTAACTCTTATCGAAGATTGGGATCCGCCCATAAGATTGATCCTCTTATGTGCTTTAAGATAGCGATATATTGCGAATGTGGAGAACGTTGGGTGCCTCCCCTTTCTTTTTAAGACTGGAATATTGATATTGCAGCAGTAAATTATAAAAAGAACATGAATAATAAAACCAATGATATTTATTAATGGGATGAACACCTTATTACAGCGGACAGGTCTTTTATAGATGAGCCTCGTCAAAACCTTTAACAAGAAAACCCCCATGGGAAAAAGCTTGTTAAAGGAAAAAGAGTACTCAAGACCACACTTTATTTTCTAACAAAGTATTTGCGGAGATTTTGGAGGTTCCAGGTGCGTGGCAAGGTGTTGCCCTCCGTATCTTGTATTTTGAATGTGGCTGGTCCCACCTTCTCCACTATCTGGTATGGACCTATCCAATTGATCCCCAACTTGCCCTTGCCTTCTCGAGATTGGACTTTATCAGCCTTGCGAAGCACAAGATCTCCTATCTTTAGATCCACAAGCTTGGCATTTTTATCATGATAGGATGCGATCCGCTGTTTATATGCTGCCATGCGTACATAGGATTGATTCCTGCGATCCTCAACCTGATCCAGACGCTCCCTTAATCGCTTATCGTTGTCTTTTTCACAGTAAAAGGCCACTCGATCACTGGGGACTTATATTTCAACGGGGATTACGGCTTCCACTCCATGAGAAAGGGCGAATGGCGTTTCTCCCGTAGCAGTTCTTGGGGTGGTGCGATAGGCCCACAAAACACTTGTAAGCTGGTCCGCCCATTTTTTGTCGTGTTCACCCAACCTCTTTTTTATCCTTTTTACAATCGTTCGATTGGTCACTTCGGTCATTCCATTGGACTGGGGATAATAAACGGAGGCGAATCTGTTCAGGATGCCCAATCCCTCACAAAAAGCTTTGAATTTGCCACAGTTAAACTGTGTCCCGTTGTCAGTGATGATGGTATGTGGAATGCCATATCTTCCTACGATGTTATCCTTGACAAACTCCACTATCTGTTCTTCTGTAATGGAGGAAACGGCCTCGGCTTCTACCCATTTGGTGAAATGGTCCACTGCTACTATTACATACCTCTTTTGCCGACGAGTTGGAGGAAACGGGCCAACGATGTCTATTCCCCAAAGGGCGAACGGACGGCCTTCAATAATTGGTCTCTGAATGTGCTTGATAGTGTGTGACTCATTCGCATGAATCTGACAACTGTGACAAGATTCCACCAAACTTTGGGCATCTAACTCAGCTGTGGGCCAGTAGAAACCTGCTATCCTGGATTTCCTCAAGATCGTGGCGGATGCTTCATGCGACCCACAAGATCCTTCATGTAGCTCCTTGAGGATCCGCTGCCCTTCTTCTGGTAGAATGCATTTTAGCCAAGGATGACTAAAGGATTTTCTGTAAAGACCATCATTGATCAAGGAGAAGTAAGCTGATCTCCTGACAATCCTCTTCGCCTCTTCCTTGTCTTCAGGTAATGTTCCATTTAGTAGATATTGGCGGATGACTGTCCTCCAATCATCTTCCACCGTTGTGAGTACGGACACTTCTTTAGTAGCGAATGCTGGGGCCATTTTTACCTCGAAGGGACAATCTGGATCCACCCAGTTTACTTCACAAGAAGCCATTTTGGCCAATTGATCAGCCTCTGTATTGGATTCCCTTGGTATGTGAACCAATTCCCACTTAGTTTCTTTAGCTTCAAGGTTATCTAGAATCTTTTTGACTTCTGCTACATACTTGGCTAGAACCTCGTCCTTCACCTCGTAATTCTTGATCACCTGGTTGACCATTAGTTTAGAATCGCTGTATATCACGATCTGTTCCGGGGTGATTTCTCGAAGTAGGCGTAAGCCCAATATTAGAGCCTCGTACTCAGCAGCGTTATTAGTAGCATGGAAATTTAACTTTGCTGCGTATCGCAATCTTATATAGTGGGGACCTTTGATCACAACTCCTACACCAGCTCCATCTGCAGAGGAAGCTCCATCGGTATACATCGACTACTCTTCTAATGGAGGCTTGGGATGAGATATCCCCTCGTCAGTGAATTCATTCACGAAGTCCGCCAGGACCTGACTTTTCAAAGATGACCTGCTTTCATACCTTACATCGAATTCGCCCAGGCGAATCGCCCATTCCATCAACCTTCCCGAAGTGTCCGGCTTCTGTAATACCTTTCTCATCGGTATATGGGTTCGAACTATCACGGTGTGCGCCTGAAAGTATGGCCTAAGGTGAATTGCCGTGGTTATGACAGCCAATGCCATTTTGTCCAACTTCGAATATCTGGTTTCAGCATCTTTCAAAACCTTACTCACGTAATAAATGGGGAATTGTTGGCCATCTTCTTCTCGCACCATGACTGTGCATACGGCTTTATCCGTAACTGACACGTACATGTATAGATCCTCCCCCTTCAAAGGTCGACTCATCATGGGTGGCTCTGTAAGGAACCGCTTGATTCCTTCGAATGCATTTTGGCAATCTTCATTCCACTCAAACGCCTTTTGTCCCTTGATAACTTCGAAAAAAGGCTGACATCTACGAGCTGAGCAAGAGATAAACCTGCCCAAGGCTATGATACGCCCATTGAGGCGTTGTACTTCTCTGATATTCCTAGGAGGTTGCATTTCTAGGACTGCTTTGACTTTGTCAGGATTTGGGCTAATTCCTCTTTCGCTAATCATGAACCCTAGAAATTTGCCATATGTTGCCCCGAAAGTGCATTTCTCTGGATTCAACTTGATGTTGTGGTGGCGAAGTACGTCCAGTATCCCCCTTATATCCTCTGCATGCTTCTCCACAGTTGTACTTTTAATGATCATGCCATCTATATAGACAGAATAATTATCAGTCTTACTGTCTGCAAATATCTTGTTCATCATCCTCTGATAGGTAGCTCCTGCGTTTTTGAGCTCGAAGGGCATGACTTTAAAACAATAAGTCGCTTGATGAGTTACGAACGAGGTCTTGATCCTATCTGAGGGCTCCATCGGGATTTGATGATAACTTGACTTTACGTCAGTAAATGAATACATTGCGTGACCAGCTGTTCCATCTACAAGCATGTCTATGCATGGCAAAGGATAATTATCCTTAGGGCAAGCTTTATTGAGATCCGTAAAGTCAATGCACATGCGGTAAGATCCGCCAGCTTTCTTGACTAGCACTACGTTCGCCAACCACTGAGTGTAAAGTACTTCCTCAATGGCATCCGCCTTTTGGAGCTTGGCGATTTCTTCTTCTATCGCTTTTTGCCTTTCTGGACCATGATTTCTCCGCTTCTGAGCCACAGGAACTGCATCTTTATCGATGTTAAGCTTGTGGGTGATCACATCTGGGCTGATTCCCGGGAGAACTTCGTCCTTCCATGCAAAGACATCTTCAGCTTCATAAAGTACTTTGGTGATCGCATCCCGGATCTTGCCCTGTAGCCCCTTAGCTATTCGCACCTGCTTCTCTTCTGCCACAAAGTACATTTCGGTTTCACCTAGGGCCATTGTGACACGCTCTTCCTCATCTTCTTCTTTAGATTGAGGGCGAATCGTTAAGGATTCCGTATATGTTTCTTGGGCTACCTTTTGACAACCTTTGACCATCACACCTCCCTTGACCGTGGGAATGTAAAGTGTCAAATGGCGAATAGAGATAAGAGCTGCAACTTCGGAGATAAAAGGTCGTCCAAGGATAATGTTATAAGCTAATTGTCCATCCAAGATCGAGAACTCCAAATCTCCTCTCCAAACTTGATCATTATCAGCAAGCTCACAATCCAAAGTTACTTGGCCTTTCGTCTGAATGGTATGACCTGTCACTCCCAAAATGTCAACCACCGTTGGCTCCACCTGGACGGGATCAATCCGGAGTCTGGCGAATGCTCCTCGGGTAATGACATTACATGAACTTCCCGTATCGATCATTACCCTCTTCATCTCCCAACCTTCGACCGTCATAGTGACGACCAATGCGTCCGCATGGGGTAAAATCTCAGGACCCGCATCCGAGAAGGGGCGGTTTAGCGATGTCCTATCAAGGGTGGTTGTCTTCGCCTTTTTCAATGCTGGCTGATAGCCAGGTCCGCCTGCTATGACATTGATGGTACCATTTCCTTTCTTCTTTGGGTCCTCCTTGGATCTATCATCTTCCTTTCCTTCTGTTTGGATGAACCGATCCAACTTTCCTCTTTCAATGAGTCGCTCAATTTCTCGAGCTAACTCCCAGCAAGCGTTTGTATCATGGCCATTTTTCCTGTGATACTTGCAATAATTTTTAGGATTCTTTCCTTTATTGGTGTACTCCCCTCCTTTTGGCTCGGGGTATGAAATGCTCCGTTTGTGTTGACTATTCTCGATCCACATAAGAACCTCGCTCTTAGAAGCATTGAGAGGTATGAAGGAAGTGACAAACGTCGATTTGTTCCTAGAATCCCTTCGTTTGCTCCGAGAAGAAGAATCTTGACGTTTGTCTCTGTCCCGATCTCGGGGACGAGATTCGCCTTTGTCTTTTTTTGGCGATGATGGAGAACCTCGATGAATATCGTCAACCTCTATAAAGTCTTTGCAACGCTCCATCAACTCTGCCATGCTGGTAGGCTTTTTGCGGATGAGGTCCTCTTGTAAACTTTTACATGTAGTGTTTCTCACGAAACATTCCACAGCTACGGAGATATCGACATCAACTATTTGTATACACAACTGGTTAAAAGTGTCCACATAATCTCGGAGGGGCTCATTCGCCTTTTGCTTTAATTCGAAAAGCTTTCCGGATTTCACCACTGCAGGGATGCATCCAGCAAATTTTGCACAAAATTCCCTGCTCAATTGATCAAAGCTGTTTATTGAGCCTGGAGGTAAAGATTGAAACCACAAATAAGCTGGACCTCCTAGTGTGGTGACAAACATTTTGCAAAGCACGAGTTCAGTAGCTCTATTGAGTATGGCTAAGATTCGATATTTTCGAATATGAGCCTCCGGATTATCTTTGCCTGTGTATATCGCAAGGTTGGGAATCTTGAAAGCTCTGTCGGTTTCCTCTGCCTCGATCCAGGCTGTAAAAGGCGAATCCCTATTGGCGAATGGATTATGCCTAGCATTTTCTTCGTTCATTTGGAGTACTAGGGCCCTCACCCTATCATCAAAATTCTTCGGATCCGCCCTGGGGCGACCCCTTCATGGCGATCTACTTGGAGAAGAAGAAGAAGAAGAACTTGACTCAGACGATGGATCTGATGGCGAATGTCTTCCTGCATTACCACGTCCGTTCCCTCCCCTTCCTCCACCATCTCCTCCACTACCTCCTCTGCCTGGTGGAGTTGGACCATTTCCTCCTTGCTGGCCTCTTGACGAGGTGTGTCCAACAGTTCCCGAAGATGGATGCGGCGGTCGTCCACCTATATGAGATGTTATTTCTGGCCTTTTACTTCTTCTACGACCAGTAGATGGAGGAGATATGCCACGACGTGGGGATCCTGCTCGCTTATTTTTATTCTTTTTATGCTTTTTACGCATGGGCTCCTTGAATCCGCCAAGAGACGAATTTGTCCGCGGACGCCTGGGTACATTTGGTCCATCGAGACTAAACCTTGGAACCCCCGATCCGCCAGGAGGGACCGTATCATTCCTTCGACTTCCCTCGCCAGGAAATAACTCCCTGTTAACCTGTCGTCCGTCACCTGGTGCCGTAGTGGTTATTATAGAATCAATATTATGAGCTTGAAGGAATGAAGAGCCATGGGCACCCGGTCCCAGACCAAAGTTTAAAGGAGGTAAGGATGAGACAGATGTCGTAGATATTGTACTCCAACGCGGAGGGATAGTCATGGATGTCCGTAGGCGGTTCCCTATCTCAAGTCCATATCGTGCCTCAATATCCTGAACACACATATCGATGAAAAGAGGCAGTGGGCATATTTCCATCAATATTTATTGTAGGAGCAGTTGTGCTTATGCGTCCAGCACTAGATGGTGTAATTATCGATGATTCAATCCCAGAGGAGGGATTTGGTCCTTCATCGGTCATGATGTTTCACTGTGAACGAAAAAATCCTTTATTTGATCAAGGATTCCACGTTCACCGTACCAATTGATAACACAAGAGAAACTTCTGATCGGATCACGTCCTTGTGAGGCGCCGTTGGGATCGGCCGGGGACACTCCGATGCCAAAGTCAGTAGAATATAGGGAGAATAAACTATATTGACGAAGCTTAGAGAATATAAAAGTAAGTGTACATTGATAGCATGGAAAGGTAGGCTATATATAGTTGAGGAATTCGTAACCCCTAGGTAACTAAAAAGCCTCCATTAATGCTCATTTAATGGCGGTTACAAGTTACTCTTAATTTGGCGGTTTGAGACTATTTAATGATTCATTTAATAATCATGTATGGCCGAGACGGCGGCCAGCCATTATCTAGGTAAATGGAGAGATTCGCCTAAGAGATCCGCCGACGGATCTCTTAGAGCTGATCTAGGATGATCCGCCAGACGGCTTCCTTTGCTACGTGGCATATCTTAAGGTAATTACCCCTTTTGGTCCTTATGATTATATCCTAATGTTATCAATAAGTAATTCATGAAATTTTTTTTACTTTTTGACCGGTCAAAGCTGAGGTGGCGCATTGACCGAGCGTTGACCGGTCATTTTCACCGGCTGTACACCATAGTGGGAGGTCACCCCTAAGTACGTATATATTAGTGTGACAAATTGAAGTTTGTACACCAAAGTGTGATTTAGGGTAAAGTTTGTACACCATAGATGAAATTTACCCTAAGTATATATTATAATTATTAGGTGTGTGATATTAATTCGGTGCTATAGGAAAAATTTGGAGTTAATTCGATAATTTTATGTGTAAATTAAAAGTTTAGGATAAGTTTTAAAAGATTATAAAAAGATGGAGGATCAAACCTGATATTTTACATATTTAAGATATATATATCTCAAATCTGTAGACGGTGATCATCATCTTCTTTATCTTTTCTTTTCTTTTTCTTTTCCTTTTAAATTTATCAGTTTTCTCTGAACCGTTTCTCCACAATTTCTTTGATTTACGGAGTTTCGACCGTCCGAATCACTCGAAGTTGGAACCATAACATCCTTATATATAGATCTAAGTCCTAACCGAAGAGTTTTTGAGTTTCGACAGAGTTTGGAGAGAAATGTCTTAGACAGAATTTAGAGGCGAATCGATCGGATGTATTTTGTTCAATTAGTGACCAAGGTAAGTAACTATCAACTATATTTTGAGTTTTTTTGTATATAGATATATATAATCAAAGAATTTTCAGAAATTGATATTTTAGGGCTATGCAAAAAATTTGTAAAATTGAGATTTTTTCACGATTTTGCTTTTTATTGTGAAATTATGGTTCAAATGAAGCTATTGACTATGCTTCTATGTGAATTTCAGATTTTACTTGATTATGGTGATTTAAGGCTTACTTTGGTTGATTTACATATATACATATATGTTTTTGGTTTCAATGTATATATATAGTGAATAAAATGAATTTGAGGATTTCTTACGAATTGTTTTTGGATTGAGAAATTTGTTGCGGTTATTGTTGTTATTATTTTGGATTGAAGTCCAAATATGATTTTTATGAGTTGTGATATTTTGACAGATAAAATTGTTTTGTCCATCTAGGATTGCCCGGGGTAGGAGTTGTAAGTTGTAAGACCATACCTAATGGCGGTATGGCCAGAGTGCACGGCTGGTAGTCCCAACTGTTAGGCAAGGAACGAGATATAAATGAGATATCTCGATATTGTTATGATTGATGTTATGATCTACACGGGTGGAATTCGAGGATGGATACACATACATAAATTTTATTTTATGAACTTAAGTTTTGAGTATATTTTATAAGGTTTTGAACTCAAAAATGGATACAAGATTATATATTTTTGGTTTTTGGTTTCGTACTTTGACTATATTATGAATTTAAGTTTTGAGTATATTTTACAAGGTTTTGATTAAATCCCTTTATAAATGTATATATGTAGATATGTTAAGTAAAGTTGGTTTTTATAGCTGATAGTTTCTTACTGAGATTTATGTCTCACGTTTTTAAATGTTTAAATGTTTTTATGTGAGAAAGTACAAGTATAGAGAAGATTACCGACAAATTAGGCGAGGAGTGGAAGTTGTTACTTATTGTTAGAATTATTATTAGAACCTTAGTATTTCAATTGTACTGTAATGGAGTTGGTAAATATGTTGAGGTTCTTGAATGACTAATGTAATAAGGATATTGATTTATTTAGAATATATATCTAAGAGGAATACTTGAAAAGTTTGAAATTTATAATATTTGGATAATTTGGAGACTCCTAAGTATTGATTGTGATCTTTCTATTTCACGCCCGATGCCGATTGAGGTCGTCTAGGGTCGAGTGTGACAATTATCATTTATTTTTTGGATGTCAATCTACTGTGGGATGTTAGGAGGCTACAGGAATTGCTATGCCTAATCGTGATTTGGAGGAAGTCGGGGACTGGTTCCTTAACCAATGTTAGTCTAACGGTTCAAATGTAAATATATTTGCCATCATTATTTGGTGCATTTGGCTACGATGGAACTCTGTGTAATAAGAAGGGATTAACAGCTCGCCTCTGACCATCTTAAATTGGGCCAAGTCCTGAGTGTTCGACTAACAGCAAGCGCACAAACATGAGTTACCAGCGAGAAGCATTTCAAAAAAGGTACAACTGGTGAAATGGTGCTGACCGAAGGAGAAATCTTTTAAGTGTAATCTGAATGCCTATGTATTCAGTGAGTAGGGTAAGAGTGGTTTGGGATAGTTATTAGGAGGAATATCGGTCAACTTTATGCAATGATTAGCAATTGGTATGATGGGGTTCTTGATGCAAAGTTGGCTAATGTCGTTGCTCTAAGGCATAGTCTGGAATGGGTCAGCTCGGTTGGTCATTGTAGAGTTTGAATCCAATTCTAAAATCATTGTTGACAACCTTCATCCTCCATAAATGATCTTTTTGAGTTTAACAATATTATCAGGGATTGAAGGATTTTTTTCATAGTAGATCAGATGTCTTGGTGTCTTTTGTTTTCAAATTAGCCAACGAAATTGCACATTTTATCGCTAGCAATACTCTTTCTAATGTTAATCATTATGTTTTTTCATAGTTTCTAATTGGTTAACTAGAGTATTGTGTAAAGACATTTATGTTTAAATAATAGTTTCTGCTTTTCTAAGAAAAAAAGAAAGTCATAGTATATTGAAAAGGTAATTAAATTTTATAGATTTTAAAGGACTTTTTAAATGATTTTGGATAAAAAATATAATTAAGTCTCTGAATTTTATCTGTTTTAATGATCAAGTCATTAATCAATATTTTATATTGAGCCATCGATCATTGATTTTATTATGGATTCAGCCCTTATTTAAATTTTTAATCGAGTTTGGGAAAGGCGAAGATTGATTTGGCTATTCTAATGCTGAAAATCACAAGATGAGAGAGGAGAAAATCGAGTTTCGAATAACTTATTGGAAATTCGACCTAGGCATGGGCCGGGCTCGGGCCGGACCTGTCGGGCTTTTAATAAAGCATGACGAGCCCAAACCCAGCCCAGCACGCATGAAAACTAGTCGGGCTCGGGCCTAAGATATGAATCCCAAACCCGTCCGTCCAAGCCCATTTATATATTAAAAAATATATTATAATTTATATATTATAAATATATATATAATAATAATAATTTATATAATATCACGGTAAAATTTTTATTTTTTTGAAAAAATAACACAGCAAACTTGATTTGTATTTATATTTATAAAAATATATTATAATTTATATTTATATATTATAATTTATATAAATAAATAAATAAATATATATATATATATATATATATATATATATATATATATATATATATATATATATATATATATATGCAATATAGTATATCGGGCCGGTCCAATGTAAAATTTGTAAAGTCCAAGTCCGCCCAGTTTTTATCGGACTTATACGGGCTTGGGCCGAGCTGGGCCTGACAACATTTTCAAGTGTTCAAGCCCGGCTAAATGGGCCTGGGCCGACCGGGCGGGCTCGTCGGCCCATGCCCAGATCTATTAACAATACACAGGGACGGAACCAAGGGGGTTGAGTGGGGCTCTAGCCCCGGCAACCGGGCGGGGGGAAATTTTTTTTTTATATCAAAACGACGTCGTTTTAGTCATGAGCAAAACGACGTGGTTTTGATTTTAATGAAAATAAATCAGAACTAAAAGGCACAGCACAACAGCTAAATTAATACCTATATCCCTAAGAAGAGGAGAGCAACGAACGTAGACGATATCGCACACCGCCGGCTCAACTCAAGGGAATCGCACAAGACAAGAGGAGAGGAGCAGCCAGTCTCCACCGCCGGCCACCAGTCAGTCAGTCGCTGCTTGCTTGCTAGTCTCCACCGCCGGCCACCGTTCAGTGCAGTCGCTGCACTGCACAAAACGCAGAGGGAAAAAAACGCAGGTGATTTTTTGTTTATCTTTTTTGTGCCTTTGTTGAGATGCCTATATTTGTTTGGTTTGAGATGCACCTATGAGTTTGTTCACTGTGTGTTGGCTTGATTTTTGGTTGTAATTATTGGATGGCTTTGCTGCGTTTTTGGTTTTACTGCGTTTTTGGTTGATTTATATGATGAAATGAGATTAAAAAAAAGGAAGAGTAGTGATAGAATAACGATATGTATATATGTATGAATGGATTAGAAATATATTAACCTTGCTCTTTGATTGATTGAATGCTTGCTTATTACAATTTTGTAAGGACTCCTTCACTCCTTACAGTGAAGCTTTTCAGTGATGGAGTTTTTTTACCAAATTCCTATTGAAATTGGGATTGAATTGATTGGGATTGAATTGATTCGGATTGAATTGGGATTGAAATTTCTATTAGTTGAAATTACTCTCATTTGAATTGCTGTTAGTTTAATTACTGTTTGTATTTAGTTGAATTGGGATTGAAATTGCTGTTATTTGAATTACTGTTTGTATTTAGTTGAATTGGGATTGAAATTGCTGTTAGTTGAATTGCTATCACTTGCATATTGGTCTTTTCAGAATAGACAAATTCATAACTAAAAGACGTTTCGAATTTTTTTGTGACGTTTTGAATTTTTTTTGCTGATATATTTTAGCCCCGGGTCATCCGGGGTCCTGGTTCCGCCACGGACAATACATATCGTTCAAATTCGATGGAAAAGTTTAATAAAGCCAAATCCATAACAAAATCAATAATCATGTACTCCATGTGAAAAAATAATTGATCATAGGTTTGATCCTTACCCCAAATAAAGTTCACCGCTTGATTATGATTTTTGACATGACTTTATTAATGTCAGCCAAAAATTCTCTTCCCCCATCAACCAAAGATTTCATTGGAATTGGAGTGGGCTGGGTTCTCCCCTTCTTCCACTACACGCTCTATTCTTGTCTCTAGTAATCTGCCGCTACTGGACTTCATCAATCGGATATCATCTCATAGCGTTTTCTTCCTATCTCCCGATATTGCTCGGTCACCTGATCGTGAGCTCGTGACTTCTTCGGCGGCCTGCCAGGAATACTAACAGGTAAGATATTCAAATTTCATTAATCGGAAATTCGGGGATGGGATGGATGTATGCACATGAGATATTCAAATCATGTAGTTGTATTTTACTGTCTCTTTGTTTTTCTCTGAAATTTTTATGAATTATAATTTGGAATGTTGAATTCAAATTCTGGTTGAAAACAGACTATGCTTAACCAAAATGCGAGCAAACAATTTCCAAAATTCTCATACAAATTCATTTCATTTGTAGTGAAGGGACTTTTTGAGCAATTTCTGTTCTGTTAAACTGTTTATCCATTATCAGTTGGTGACTTATATGTTTTATGGTCCTCATTCCTCACTCTTCACATCAATTATATATCATTAACTGCCAAGGATTCAGAATTGTTCTAACATAATTATTCCCCTTTAACATTCACATCTCATTACAAACCGTCGTCTTAATCTTCTTCCTCATCGGATAGACATATACTAGTGAGTCCTCTTCGGAGGTAAAAACAATCACGTCCATGTCAAAGTTGGAAAGCTAGAAAGCATATTCTCCATCTCTATTCTATTGCTTGATTTGTTCTCGACTTTTTGCATGTGTCTTGCCCCCATTGTCAGCTTGTTGGCCATATCATAATAGAAAAATGAAACTGACTGCACGAGAAGGGGACACATATTGTATGCCATATGTTCGATGAAATGTCATAACGACTGTTCATGTTGCAACTGGTCTTTCTAACATGTTAACGACATTATCATGTATGCAGATGTGAGGAGGATTCTTCAATTTTTATAATTCCTTGCACATTGTGGTCTACTAATAGGTTGTAATTCTCTCCAAGTTTTACATATATTTCCTGTACAGATTTTAGAGTACTTTTCTTGTCTTCTGTTCGTAGTTTGGTGGTTTGAAATTGTTTGATTTGGATGAACTAATTCAGACTTTAGAAAGCACCAAACTTAATTTATAGAGAAGACTTGGAGCTAGAGGAGTTGAGGGGAAAGATTGAATTTCACGCCATCGGGCAAGGAAAGAAATTGCCTTTGCCCCTTGTTAGACTTTTGTGCATATGAGATCGAAAAACATTATTTTGAATCTATAGTTTGAGAAATATATATCATGATTAAAATAAGTTTATTATACATTTTTGTATTAGTAACACAGACCAAATAATATTTACCAAATTTTATGTTACTAAGATGTATTGAATATGAACAACAAATACATTATTATCTTATACACAAATTATGATAATTTATTCCTTTTTTAAAGAAAATATTAACTCATTTAAACAATTATTTAAAATGAAATTTCATATGACAATCCGCGGAATGCACAGGCTTTTTTGGCCTATTATAATTCGAGCTATTTTTGAAATGTGGAATGTCATTTATTTGTGTCCTCATTTTATAGGTGTCATCATGGATCTTGAATTGCCAATGGACAAAGTATCATTTGGAGAAAGTTCCATCCAGTAATTTAAGCTTACCCACTTTTTATTTCTTTACAGCTTATGAAGTTTGGCATTTATTTTGATAAATAATAACATATCAATTCCATTAGAAACAGTGATGGTGACAAGATAAATGTAGTTCTTGTAGCCACTGGTAGTTTCAATCCTCCTACTCTCATGCACTTGCGCATGTTTGGTGAGTGATTATGTGATTTTGTGAATCTCTTAAACCTTTTATAATTTGCTGAAGCTTAGTGTTGTATTTCCAAGAGCTTGATTTTTTAAATCTTATTGCTTAAAGTTTTTGGATTATTGTATATTATGCTTGCATAGTGAAAGGATAAATTTAGACCATTTTGCACGATAAATAACCAGAGTATAATCAATTCCTTTTTTTCTTGTATGATTAGAGCTTGCTAGGGATGCATTGAATTCTGAAGGCTATTGCGTTGCTGCAGCTTATATATCACCTGTTAGTGATGCATATAAGAAGCAGGTATACATGTCTTCTTACGATGTCCATCACAATGACCAGCACAAAGGAAAAAGTTATATGTTAAGATGCATACAGCTGATGATGTAATCAATCCAGGCAATTGATGACAATTAAAAGATGCTTTAGTAAGGTACAAGGACTGCATCTTCTAGCTGTCATCAATTGCCCGGGTTACATACCCTCATTAGTTATACTTTGAAATATGACTTTCTCCTTTGTTTATTTATTTAATTATGCATATTTGGAATATGGAAGTGATTTGATGAATGAGCTTGACTGCTTGACTGTCATTTAGGGTCTCATATCCGGTATTCATCGTTTGAGGATGTGTAACTTAGCATGCGAAAGTTCTGATTTCATTATGGTTGATCCATGGGAGGTATTTGGCTCTGAAAATTCCTGTACTTTCTAGGTTGTTGTGTTATTATTGTCTGTTGGATGTCTGTTGGGTGATTTCATAACAAATGGTTACTTTTCATGTTAACATTTTAATTCGGCTGAAATTCAATATCATTTTATTAAGCCTTTCTAACAGGTAAATCAAAGTACCTACCAACGCACTTTGACTGTCTTGAAGAGAATTGAGAGTTGCTTTATTGACGGTGCAAAGATATCCAAGGGTGAGATTAACCATTTGTATTAGAATAAATGTCAAAGCATGCTAAGAATTCTGTCATCTGGTCTTCTTAGGGCGCCTTAAGGTCATGCTTCTCTGTGGTTCTGATTTACTCCACTCGTTTAGCATCCCTGGAGTTTGGATTCCTGAGCAGGTACATGATGCATCTTTATATAGTATTGGTGCTTGCCAAATTAAAAAGAAAAGGACTTCTGATGTTTATTTGGAGGAAGATACTGATTTTTTCACTAGTCATCTGCTAATCACTATACCACAATTAAAATTAAGGTTTTTATTCTTCATAGGTGAGGAACATTTGTAGAGACTATGGTATAGTTTGCATCCGCAGAGAAGGGCAAGATATTGAAAAAGTCATATCCGACAATGAAATTTTGGACGAAAACAGGGTGAGAGTGAACTTTGAATATGCAATATCCTCATCTGTACTGATGCTTTGAGAATTTATTAAACTATCTAGTGAGTTGATGAGTTAAACCTTGCATGTTCAAACAACTCCCTAAATAAAGGTCTTCTTTCCTTCTCTTTACTCTTATTTTTATGACGAGGTGATCTTTATTAGCTGACTCCATGTAAATTATGAAGTAACCTGAGAATACACCCACATACTGGTTCTTTTGTTTCAAATTAAGTATAAACTTCAAGATTTTGAATTGCTTGCAACCGAATCAGAATGAAAAAACATACATTTCGATGTTTTGATTTTCAAACGGCTGATGGTTATTGTTATTTTCTAAATTTCATGCTTATGAGCTTCTAACTTAAATGTTGATGCAGCATAACATCAAAGTCGTGGATGAACTCGTTCCAAATTCAATCAGTTCAACAAGACTGAGGTATAGTATTATTTATTAACAAATAGACTAGGATTGCGCAATCTATTTATACTTCATGTTTTGTGTTGCGTTACAGGGAATGCATTTCAAGAGGATTGTCTATAAAATATCTGACTGTAGATGGAGTGAGAGAGTACATTAGAGAACAACAATTGTACCTCAACTCACACGAGAAGTGATGATCGGTTTGAGCAATTACTCTATGCGCCTCCGATCATCAACAAACTATCTCTCCTTCGGTATGCTTGGAGGAAAGCAGAGTTCTTCAATTGAAATATCTTTAGCGGTCTCCGATAACTAATCGAAGCAATGGTTAATTTATATTTGGCGGCTATTCATAATATTCTCTCTTTGGCATGTAATTTACGGGCAGGGGGTTTGGATTTGGATGTGAAAAATGTCCAGTGCCGGAGACAGGGTCTCAAATCTGGGGATGTTGCCACTGGTTATGCCCTTTGGAGTAAAGAGTTTCTAAAGCTGTTGCGCATAGCTTTCTTAGTGTTGCGCCCCAAGTTTGGTTGTTTTCTAATGGGAAAAATGACCATAAAGAATGGATTTTGGCTCCATTTGTTTATTGGAAAATATTAGACAAGTGGAAATTATAACACCGGAAAACGAAAAAAAGAGGTGGATGACTACTATTTTCATTTATTACTTAATTTCAATTCAGGGGCATTTCAGTAATTTATCATTAAAGGGGCGGTCTGGTTGCACTACGCGTCCCCGCTGAGCGAGGGTCCGGGCGGTCCGAGCATCGATTTCTCACTCATCATTTGTCCGTTTTGAGTTTATAATATATTTTTAAAAAGATTTTATGGCATAGAATACATTGATATATTTCAATTTATTCGTTATATATTTAAGACTCAAATTAATAAAAAATAACAAACCAAAATTGTTTATAATTTATTTTGGATATATATAATGTATAAAAATAAGGGTAAATTCCAAAAAAAACCCCTGTGGTTTGATGTTGTTCTAAAAAAAACCCTTGTGGTTTGGTTTTACAAAAAAAAAGGACCGTGGTTTCGCCGTTACCCCGAAAAATGGAAATTGGCTTAACAGTGTTAAAGTTGCTGACGTGGCAAGGGGTAGAGTTGGAAAATTAATTTTTTTTTATTTTTCTTCTTCTCCTTCTTCCTCTCCTCCTCCTCTTCTTCTTCTCCTTCTTCCTCTCTTCTCTTCTTCTTCCTCTCTTCTTCCTCCTCCTCCTCCTCCTCTCCTCTTCTTCTTCTATTTTTTTTTAATTTCTGAAATCGAGACGTTACGTCTGAAAATAATGTTTTGTGCCTTTCCCTTGGGTTTCTCTCCGCCATACTTTTACTGTTCCGTCGGCGGATCCGGTGAATACTAATCCGTCGAATCCGGCGATGATTGAGTTCACATCGTCGTCGTGAGCAGTGACGGATTCTAAACATTTGGAGTCAGAAATTCTCCAGATTTTGAATGTTTTATCCCAGGAGGCTGAGTAAAGAAGAGATGAATCTTCGCTTAAGCTTAGACATGAGATTGCATCAAAATGTTTTAGCCAAACAATGTTCCGATTTCTTCTGATTTCAACGTAATTGCTTGGCCTCATTGAACTTTTAACGAAAATTCTTCTGATTTCAATGTTTCGAATTCGATGTTTACTTGAGAAGACCAGGGCGAATTCGCGAAGGGAGAAGGGGGATAATTCTCATTAGTAGATAAAGTATCGAGGTTGAAGAAAGGATAATCTTCGCTACTACTTCCGGTCGTCATATAGGAGGAATCGCCGTCTGAGTCTTTGTGACTATGGCCTTGTCCGTGGCCGTGAGGGTGAGCGTGAGCGTGACCGTGGCCGTGGTTCTCTTTTGAGAAAAAATGGCCTTTCATGAAAAAGTGTGTGAAATTCCGGTGAAGTTTGAAGAGAGATATGGAGGAGGAGAAGAATTAATGGTGGAGGGAAATTATTGGATATGGAATTAATAACTGAAAATTATTGGATATTGGATTCCAGAATTCTGGAAATTAAAAAAAAGAAAAAAAAAGATAGAAAAAAAGAAGAAGAAGAGAAGAGAGAGAGGAAGAAGAAGAAAAAAGAAAAAGAAAAGAAGAAAGAGAAGAAGAAGAAGAAGAAGAAGGAGGAGGAGGAGGAGGAAGAAGAAGAAAAAGAAAAAGAAAAAGAAAAAATAAAAAAAAAATTTCCAACTCTACCCCTTGCCACGTCAGCATTTTTAACGGTGTTAAGTCATTTTCCGTTTTTCGGGTAACGGCGAAACCAAGGTCTTTTTTTTTTTGTAAAACCAAACCACAAGGGTTTTTTTGGAACAACATCAAACCACAGGGTCTTTTTTTGGAATTTACCCTAAAAATAATTTTAAATTAATTATATATATTTAATGTATATAAATATTATTTATTTATTTATTACGTCATCCGGTTTGACCAATCCGAGCTATCCGGTCCGACCAAGTGACACGTGACCCAGTCATCAATCCGGTTTGATGTCCGGTACGGTTATGATAACATTGAAATTTATTATTTCAGACGAGTTTAAAAAATGTTTTACTCTTTTCAAAATGGTAAAATATTTTCTACATTTTTTCTATAATTTTTTTTTTATTAACCTAAAATTTTCTATTGAGTTATACACATAAATGCCGGAAAATTTTCGATAAATAAATGAGTGTTGGTTAATCCTTTTCTAATTGGAATGAATTTTTGTGAAACTATAATATATAATATGCCAAAACATGCGAATCAAAGTAGTAGCAAAAATATCCAACCACAACATGCGACTATAAGCATCAAAGTAGTAACAAATATATCCAACACCATGTAAGGATTTTATGTATAAAACTCCAATGTAGGAATGTGTAACTTTGTTCAAGTTCAGTTTTCAGTTCGGTTTGATAAAAATGAATCTATAGATATTGGGTATATATGAATTTAATATATGTTGGTTGTTGCCCCTAATAATATTTGCCAATAATCTTTCTGGTGAATTTATTCACCAACAATTCATTATTATTATGTTTGTAAAAAAGTTCACGAGCTTTGTTTGTGAACAAATAAATTGCGTGCTATTGTGTTCGTGAATGAATTTATCTAATAGCAAATGAAATAATATCAAATTTAGTAAGTGAAATAATATTAAGGTTAAATGAGGTAATATCAAGTTTAGATGTTTAATACATGAAAAAAACATAAATGTTTTAATTCATCAATGATCTTAAAATCATAAACTTCGATAAAATTTTAAGTTTGTCATCCATCAGTCAAGAAATATATTATTAAAAAACAATCGAACCGAACTTACTCATTAGCTTGTTCATTATAATCGAGTTTGTTCATAAACTTGCTCACGAACTTATAACCGAGCATGCTCGATTGACCCAAATTTTGTCGTGTTCAAGTTTCATTCGTTTATGATCTAGCCTTAAAATCGTACTTAAGTTCGACTCTTTTATAAATCGAGTTAAACACGATTATATTTTTATCGAGCCGAACATGAGCTGCTCATGAGCATCCCGCTCTTTTACAGCCCTCCACATATGTCATTAAAATTAATTGGTATTATTTATGTAATGGATAATCCCATTTGGCTGTAATTTTTTGGGCTAAGATACTTATAATTTTTTTTTGTGTGTGTAATGGAAATTATTCATTACATGATCTACTAGTGAAAAACTAAAAGCTTGTTTGTACTTTTATTTGTTTTTCTCAAAGGTTTTGATTTGCTGTTTCTAGTTTTTTTTTTTTTTTCTGTTTGATTCTAAGGGATCTATTAGCTTATGTTTGTTAATTTGTATCTTATTAGTTTTTGTTTAATTAAATATTATTTAATTGTATTAATAACAATTGATTTATTAATTTATTTATTTTTTTGAAAACAGTACAGTAATTGAATTAATAGATGTAAGTATTACAGGTAATCAGAGTTTTTTTAACAATTCGCATTTGTAGTTGCAGTGGTGGGTTTGTAAAAAATAGAAATAATTTTGAATTGCAATTCGGTTCCTACTTCAACTGAACCGAAACGGTTAAAAAAAAAATAAATTTCAGTTCAGTTCTTTTTAGTTCGGGTTGGTTTTCAAACCGATATGATAGAGGTGTCAAAATGTATAAATGAGTTGATCTAACCTATTTAATAAATGGGTTAATCCAATCCAACCCATTTAATAGACAGGTTGAGACAACCCATTTATATATGGATTAACATGATCCAACTCATTTATTAAATGCGTTTTTTTTTTCAATGAAAAGACCGGCAATATATTAAATAGGTGGATTTGCATCCACAGAAATAACATCAAAAAGCCAATCAGGCGTAACTGTTGTAAAGAAATCGCTAGCATTGGAAGGCTTGCCTAGCAACTAAGTGGGCAGCCTCATTCGCTACACGAGACAAAAGAAATTTTAAAAGTGGGATTTTGGGCTAGGATAGCCCGATAATCCTGAAGCAAAGTTCCAAATTCAGACAGATTTAAGGAAGATGAATTAATACCATCCACTACCAGTTTTGCGTCTGTTTCAAATTCAACGCGGGAAAAGTTCTAACTAGTCAACCAAAGGAAACTGTTACGTACCGCAAGGGCCTCGAGAATTTTGTAGTATTTGATCCCATGAATGATGCTGCAGCTGCAAAACAGGCATGATCCCCATTCGTCTCGAACCACTGCGTCCAAGCCACTCGTATCCGAAATAACAAACACGGCCGTATCGGTATTGCATTTGATGAAGCCGTGAGCCGAAGGTGACCAAGTCCGAACAGCAGCACGATTCTGACCGGGTTTGGATTTCAGTGTTTGTGCGGCTAGCCAGTCGCGGTATGCATCGATGGACCAGCGCCAAGTCCTGTCCGTCAGCCACCACTCCTCCTGCCAGAGAACTCCGTTCTGATGCTCCCAAATAGCCCGTAATACACAGCACGTGCGGGTCAGCAAACCAAAACTAGCAATAGTACATTCCCTTAGCAGCCAATCACCAAGTCGCAGCCCGTTGAGAGGAGGAGCGAGCAACCCGCAATCTGCTAAAGATTCCCTACGAAAGAGAAAACAGTGAATAAATGTTTCTGTCTCATTCCCATCCACACACACCGGACATATATCAGGGATAGGGACTCTCATTTGGATTAAATTACTCCGTGTGGAGTGACAACCCGAATAAACTCTCCAAAGAAATAATTTGAGTTTAGGTGGGATTTCCACGCTCCACAATTTCCGCCAGCCATCACTATTAGGAACTATCCCCCACACCATAGTAACTCGCATGGTACCCAGATTTCACAGTATAAATCTCATCCTTCATCCATTGCCAAACCCACTCATCCTCATAGACTCTATAGGGTAAAATGATGTCCCTAATTGCTATAATGAATTGACTCATTTAACCCAATTAACAAAATCTAATTTAAAAATTAGAAAAAATTAAAGAATATGTAAAAGTTGCGAAAAAAAACTTTGTAATTATAGTGGAATTTCAAAATTTTGGAATTTTAGAAATCTGCAATTCTAGATTCTGGAATTTCAAAATCTGTAATTCTATATTCTAAAATTATGGAATTCCATAAAATACTAGAATTTCAAAAAATATTAGAATTCCAAAATTCTGGAATTCAAAAAATATTGAAATTTCATTATATTTTTGGAATTCCATAAAATAGTAGAATTCTAGATTTTGGAATTCTAAAATTCTAAAATTTCAGAAAATACTAGAATTCTAGAACTCTAGAATTTCAAAATTCTAAAATTTCAGAAAATATAAGAACTCTGAATTCTGAAATTCTAGATTCTGTAATTCTAGATTTTGGAAGTCCATAATTATGAAATTCTAGAAATCTGGAATCCTAGATTCTAGAATTTTAGAAAATTCTAGAATTTCAGAATTCTAAAAGTTCAGAAAATATTGGAATCCTGGAATTCTAGTAAATATTAGAATTCTAGATTCTTGAATTCTAAAATTTTAGAAAATACTAGAATTCTAGATTCCGGAACAAAAAAAAAAAGAAAAGTAGGAGAAAAATACTCATGTATTTTAATGGTGTTAAGAGATTTGTCGCGAATTTGCTGACGACAGAAATCACATCGATATCTTAGAATAAAAAAAAAACCACATGTACGATCTACGAAAACATGAAACCATAGAGTTTTTTTAAATTAACACTTGATTTTATTAGCTTAAAGTTTTATATAAATTCACGTTTTGATTTTTGACATTTTCATGTTTTCCCATTTTCTCATTTTTCATGTTTTTTTCTTTTTTTGTTTACGTTTTACAAATTATTAAATGGGTTAGTGGGTCAACCCAACTAACTCACAATCCAACCCATTTATTATATGGGTTAAATGAGTTGATCCATTCATGATCCAATTTATAAATCGGTCAACCAATCCATCTATTATATGGGTTAAGTGGGTCATTAAATGCGTTATGACCCATTTTAACACCTCTATAATACAGGTGGTTCTAGCATTTTAGAAGTACTGACCTCTAATTTTTGTACTTTAATTTTTTATAAATTAAAATTTAATTAAATTTGTACATAATAAAAAAAAATAAAAGTCAAATTTTTGAGATAATTTGTAGAAAAACGAAACGTTTAGCAGTTATATTATTATTAGGATAAAGTATAAAAAATACATGTGGTTTGCCTTTTTTTTTTTATTTTTCAAACATAGTCTTGTGGTTTAAAAACTTGCAAACAAATATCTACGTGTATTAACATCAAGGAACGTAAAATTTCTAGCATGAAAAGTTACGACTGTCATGTGTTCCTACAGAAGCTTCTTCCTATAGCCATTAGAGGGTTCCTACCGAAAGATGTCGTTAAGCCACTTATTGAGTTGAGTGTATTCTTCCGTGATTTATGCAGTAAGAGCTTGGAAATGTCTGAATTGGATCGTCTTGGCAGATTCCATTAATTTTATGTAAATTGGAGAAAAATCTTCCAGCTTCATTTTTCGATGTCATGGTGTATTTAGCTGTCCACTTAGCATCTGAGGCAAAAATTGCAGGTCCTGTCCAATATTGGTGGATGTATTTTGTTGAGAGAGACTTGCATACGAAAAATCTAAATATCCGGAATGAGGCAAAACCTGAAGGATCAATAGGAGAAGCACATATTGCCTGTGAATGCTTGACTTTCTGTTTAAGATATTTGGTAAGAATTGACACAATCTTCAATCAGAATCCTAGGAATTTTGACGGAATCGATCAAAATGCAGATGGTATTGAGTTGGCAATATTTAGGAAAGCTGGAGGACCATTAGGTAAAGATGATTTCAAATTGCTAACTGATGATTGGAAACACAAGGCACATCTTTACATCCTAAAAAACTGTGAAGAAGTGTGGCCATATGCCGAGGAAGTACCATATATTTTATTCTAATAAATTATTATATTTTTTTTACTTTTTTTATCAATTTATTCTTCATAATTTGCAATTGGTACAGAAAGTACAAGAATTCATTGCCAAATAAGAGTACTAGAGCGTTCACAAAACGTTATAATGCAAAATTTCCAAAATGGTTCTATGATCATGTATGTGAATATATGCATGGATTATTATAATTTGCTTGAGGTTATATCTCAGTATTAGTCCATTTTTTTTAATAAATTACATTTATATTATTGATGAACTTAAAGGTTTATGAATTAAATGAACATAATGTTGTTTCTAAGGATCTTATGAATCTTGCTTTTGGTCTATACCGACACTACAAGAGTTACTCGGGTCATATTATGAATGGTTATCAGGTTCATACTGTAAATCGCCAAATGAATCGCAAGAGTCAAAATTCAGGAGTCTTATCTAGGGGTGATGATAGTTCTTGTGATAAAGAGTATTATAGGAATTTGATAGATGTTTGGGAGATCCGGTACTCAGGAATGCATTGTGTTTACTTATTCAAATGTGAATGGTTTGTTGAGCCATAAAGGAAGTGGATATATAGTAGATGATTTCTCAATCACAAGTGTCAAGGCCAATGGTCGATTAAAAACGGATGAGCCATTTATTTTAGCTTCTCAAGCTGAACAAGTCTTTTATGTTCAAGATCCCAAAAAAAAATTTGGCTTATTGTGGTGAAAAATCATCATAGGGACATATATAAATTGCCTTTTCAATCACTAGAGGATATTTTTGAGAAAAATGGAGATGGTGATGTTTTTCAAGAAGAGGAGATTACCGTTGATTTTCATGCAACAAGACTCACAGATGATGATGAAGCCATGGAGAATGAAGTTGTTTTTAATTTTGACGAAATACCTCTTCTCATTGTTAATCAAGCAGAAGAAACAATTCCAATTGATATTGATGATTGTAATGATGATGATGATGATGATTACGATCAACTTGAAACCGACGAAGAAGTTAGTGGTGATGAAGATGTTAATGTGATCAATGATGACGATGATAATGATTGAAAGGGACAAAACATGACATTATTTTTAAGGGGAATAGAACATGACTAACTGGTCCGAAGGTATTAATTTTTTATTCTTGATTTGCTGCACAACCTGAAGTTTTGATTAATTACTGATGAAGTTCAATTATCATTTTCTATTTTAGATCATAGTGTTGCATATTTAACTATAAATTAAAAGAAACTAATGTTTAGAGTAGGTTGGCTCTTTTAGTCCTCAATTAGATGTTGCATAAATAGAGAATTTGAATTTTAAACAAGTGTTTTGATTATTAGAAATTTGATTCAGATTCTTGTTATAGAAGAGTCTTTTGTTTTTAGATTTCATATGCATGAGATTAGAATTTGTACGCCTAGACTTTTTTTACTATAATTTGAATGCAAGAATATTTTGAATTTATCTTGAAATTGGAATTTCATATGGTAATGGAAAGTGTAATTAGCTAACTTGCATGAAATTATTTTGAGCAGGAAAAGGTTAGCAGTCTAAGAAGTAAGAAAGGAACTACTACTGAGAGGATTTATCTACGATGAGCTGGTGTTGTAGGTTAGTTTTTGTGTATATAAATTAATGTCATTGTCTAACTACAGAACATATCATGTGATATTAAACTAGAGATGTAAATGCAAGTTTATGCATTTTTTAATCTTTTGATGCTGAAGGCTTTTGACATGGTTAATTTATGTCTTATATGATGTTTGAATTAGAATATATCTGTAATATTCATGTTATATTTCATTATTATATGTTAGACCAGTGAATTAGACAATATTGTCACGCTTTCTTCAAGTTAACAAGAATTTTTTGGAGGTTGTACTGTTTTAGATTTGAAGCTCTGCACTTTACGACTGACGTGTTTAAGCTCAAGTAGTATCCTGGGTTAATTTGCACTTATTTGTCTAGAGAATACATGTTCACAATATATACTACATCATTAATTAATATGTAGTTAGTTAGGGTTATATATTTTCTTTGTATGTGTTGTATAAAGAGGCACATCATCAAATAAAAACCTTAGATTTTATTTGTAATATTTAATCTTTGGATTAGGACCATGGTGGGTGCTTTAATATTAATTGTTCCAAACTGATATATTAACCAAATTTAAACATGAAACAAATCGTTAAGTCTATGATGGTTATATATATATATATATATGTAATTAATAGGTCAAAATTATCTTTAAGTCCCCAGCCTTTTTTTTTTGTTAATTAAACCTTTGATCTTTCAATTTGACACATTGAGCTTTCGATCAATTATAATTACAGAGTAAGCATTTTCGTACCAAATACGTTAGTTTTTAGCGTCTAATTCAATTAAAAGAACATTATTCATCAATTTATTTACATATGTTACTTTTTTGTAAGTATTTTTTCTAGTGTTATATATCAAACAATTGGTGTTCGACGTGATTTTAATATTTGTTGCACTGTCATATATAAGATCAGTACCCTCAAGCATTTTATTGATGTTGATAGACTATATAGGATCTGAATCTTACATTTTCTTTCTTCACTTTTTTCTCGTAAGGTTATTCACATTAAAAGGATATCTTTTACCACATGTTCTCGTCTTATAATGATATATATCACTCTTAGGGGACATTTTTCCTTCTAAACAAGGACGGAAGTCGTCCTAAAAAACAGGGACAAAATTATATCCCCAGTAACGAGGATGACAATTGTCCTTATGAACAAAGACGAAAATGTTTAGGGATGACAGTTGTCCCTATGACCGAAGACGACAATCATTTCAAAGAACGAGGACAAAATGATGTCCCTAATAACGTGGATGGCAGTCATCCTTATCAACAGATATGAAATGTTGTCCCTAAGACCAGGACGACAGTTGTCCCTAGGAATCGGGACGACATGTCATCCCTATGAACGGGGACGACATTTGTCTCTACCAACGGGGATGATATGTCGTCCCTAGGAACATGCACAAAATGTAGTCCCTCTCAACTGGGATGACATGTCGTCCCTAAGATCAAGGATGACAATCGTCTCTCTCAACGGGGATGATAGTCGTCCTTAAAAGTGGGAACGATAGTTGTCTCCCTAGCCGATTTGCGATGTAGTATCTGTGGTTTTTTTTTTGCAAACACAACCTCGAGGTTGTCACCGTTCGACAAATCAAGAAAACGGCCGAAATTCTGTTAAATAGCTGACGTGGTATAAGGGCATTTTGGAAAATTCGATTTTTTAATTTTTTTTTTCAGGAGGAGGAGGAGAGGAGGAGCAAAGCTTGAACAAATTAATTTTAAACATAGCCATAAATTATAATTACTGATAAAAAAAATATAATATTGTGGTCACTAAACTTTACCTATTTAAACATTTTGGTCACTGAATTTTAATTCTTAACAGAATAGCCACTGAACTTTACATATTTTAACACTAGTAGCCATCCAAAAAATAACTAACTCCTCAAAATGATCGTTAACCACTACAAAAATGAAAATATTTAAGAACTAAAATTGTTCAGAATGATATTTACCATGAAACCAATTTTTTTACTTTCCAAAATTATCTTTTTTGGAGCTCTCTCTCTCTCTCTCCTGATCATACAACACCTAAATGATCTCAAAACGAAAATTTTCAAGAATTAAAATTCCTTAAAATATCATTAACTCTTCAAAAAAAATTATTTTGAGACCGTCAACGGTCATTTTGAGGCGTTGAGTGGCCACCGATGTTAAAAGTGTAAAATTTAGTGGTTATACTGTTAAGAATTGAAGTTCAGTGACCACAATATTAAAATGGGTAAAGTTCAGTAGCCATGGGTGTAATTTACCACAATATTAAGATACAGTATAAGTTGAATGGACTAAAATGCTTGAGTTGAATGGACCAAACGCTTGAGTTGAATGGGCCAAACGTTTGGACTTTGGTCAAGAATCGAATCTAACATTTGGGTCCAAGCCCATGGAAGAATACATTCGGTTATGGAACAAACGAGCAAAGCTTCGGTTGGGAGCTGCTTCAAGGGACACGTGGACCAATTGTTACCCTAGATCCCAAAGGCACGCTCCCCAACTCATATTTAACACAGAATCAAATGTTGCCACGTGTCCGGGTACACACTTTGTTGTCTATAAATAGCTTGAGAATCAGAGCTAAGGTACGTAATCACATAAACTCTTTCTCACTTAGTTGCTTTCAATGTACTTAATACTTCATCAAGTATTTCTTCTAACTTAAGCATCGAAGAGGGTTCACCGGACCTCCGGCCTCTTTCCTGACGACTGTTGCTGTTTCAGGTGATCAGAAACTGTTAAGTTGCGGATTACAAAAAGAAAGATATCATATTATATTATATTTTTTATCAGTAAAAAAGGAGGAAGTGACACTCCAGCCCCATCGTTACTGTTTTATATCATATGTAGATATGCAAAGAATTAGAAAGATTTTATGAGAGAGTTTAAATATTAATTTAAATTCTATAGAACTCTTAGATATAATACGAATATAATAATATAATTAAAATTAATATATTATATTATATTTTTTATCAGTAAAAAAAGAAGAAAATGACACATCAACTTCATCGTTACTGTTTTATATTATATATAGATATACATGCATAGAATTAGAGAGATTTTAGGAGATAATTTAAGGACTAATCTAAATTCTCTAGAATTCTTAGATATAATATGAATAAAATAATATTCTTTTATAAATAAGTATAATAATATAATTAAAATTAATATATTATATATTATATTATATTATTATCAATAAAAAATGAGGAAGTGACACATCAGTTTCATCGTTACTGTTTTATATTATATATAGATATGCAGAGGATTAGAGATTTTAGGGATTAATGCAAATTTTATAGAACTATTAGATATAATACGAATAAAATAATATCTTTATAAATAAATATAATAATGTAATTAAAATTAATATTATATATGATAGTAAAAAATGAGAAAGTGACACCTTAGCTCCATCGTTACTATTTTTATATTATATATAAATATATATGTGCAAAGAATTTTTTTTTTTTTGAAGAAAAACGAAACTCATTCAATAAATCAAATCAGAAGAGATAATCCCCTGCAACCAGACTGGAGCAGAAAACGACACAAACTCGCTAGCATTGGACAGGGCATGCCGTGCAACGGCATGGGCTCCCTTGTTCGCTAGGCGCGGAGAAAAAGACACTGTGTAATCGTGTCGGCTACTTAAGAGAAACTTACAATCCTGAATAATTGAACCAAAAACAGAAAGTCTAAAACATCGGACCTAATGCTATTCACCACGATCAAAGAATCACTTTCAAAGCAGACATTAACACAGTTCAGATAAGCACACCACAATATAGCTTCGCGAAGGGCAAGCGCCTCAGTTTCCCTGATACCTTCGATTAGAGGGAAGAGACGGCTTCGGCATGCCATGAATGAACCGTCAGAGGATCGGAGCAACGCTCCAACCCCACTACGCGACTCGAAAAGAAAAAGGGATGCATCACAATTACATTTAACTGCACCTGACGGAGGACGAGTCCACCTCTCGTGCGATTGAGCAGCCGTGCTAGATCTGGCGGCGGGTTGATCAGGAGCCGCGAGGGGTTGAAGACGAGCCGAACTGCTGCTGCTTGCGTCGTCCGTGGCGGTGATTTGGTGCCCGCCGATGCCGTGCTCAGCAGTCCACCGAGGGCGACTCGATCTACCGGAGGGAGGGCGGACTGGGGCCGTATCTGTGGGAAGCATCTGACCCGATCCTGGAGCAGAAGGAGGTGTATCCACTAAGCCTTGGGCTGACACCGTGGCCACATTGCCGGAGGGGGAATGGTTGCTGTTATTGGCAGGTGCCTTTGCTTGGGATTGTCGCCAAGCAGCAAGGTAGGTAATCGAGAGCGGGATTGCCATCTCCGGGAGCTGAAGCTTGCTTTCCCAAACTAGTTGGTTTCTTTGATTCCAAATCACCCATAGAGTCATTGCCACCTTGGTCAGAAATTCATCATCATTGGATTTCAAAACCTGCAAAATAGAGCACGTTAGATAATCAGGTTGGAATACATCCGTATTGATCCCGGATAGGTTCCAACATTCCTGGGCATAGAGGCAACCCACAAAGAGGTGATAGTCATGCTCGACATCGGTATGACAGAACGGACAATGGGTATGTATGGTCATTCCCCGTTCTGCCAACCTATGCCTTGTGGCTAAACATCCCGATGCCATCTTCCATACAAACATTTTAACTTTCGGCGGGATATGTAACTTCCATATTCTACTCCATCCCCCATCAGGGACGGCTCCACTATATTCACCACATTGCGCTCTGTAACCAGATTTACTCGAATAAAACCCATCCTTAGTGAAATTCCACATAAAACCATCCTCAACATCTCTAATAGGCAGAATCATTCTGTTGACAGTACAAGCGTCCGCAGCAGTTAACAAACCCTCAATCTTACCTCTATCCCAGATTTTCCTACCCTGGACAAAGAGGTCAGCTACCTTAACTTCACTCTGATGAACCCCAGCAGTCCCCTGAACCATAAATGGCGCTACAGTATTCAACCATGGGTCCTTCCACACAGAGATTGATTTCCCATCACCTATCCTCCATCTTACACCACTCTTCAAGACATCAATAGCTCTCCAAACACTCCCCCAAACAAAACTAGGATTATTGCCCAATTTAGAGGATAGGAAGGGATCTCTAGGAAAATATTTAGCTTTAAACAACTTCCCTACCAAGGAGTTTGGAGTTACCAACAACTTCCAAGCCTGTTTACCTAGCAAAGCTAGATTGAATTTCTAGAGGCTTCTAAAACCCAAGCCACCCTCACTCTTATTCCTACAAAGGCGATCCTAACTCTGCCAGTGGATCGATCTCCTACCTTCCGGTTTCATACCCCACCAAAAGGAATTCATTATTTTCTCAAGGTCCAAACACAGGGACTTAGGCAGTTTAAAAATACTCATGCAAAATGTAGGTAAAGCCTGAGCTACAGATTTAATCAGAACCTCCTTACCTGCAGCTGAGAGGAACCTGAATGTCCAATTGCTCAACCTTTTCCGCAACCTATCTTTGAGAAAACTGAAAATTGCCACTTTAGACTTCCCAATTAACGAAGGCAACCCCAAATAACGACCCGTATCTAGTGGATTAGAAACCTGTAGGGAAGTACAAACATCATTGCGCAACCCAGGGTCCACATTAGGACTAAAGAAAATCCCAGATTTCTGCAGGTTAACAGCCTGACCCGAGGCAACCTCATATTGTGATAAGATTGCTCCAATCTTTGTGCACTCCTCCATAGATGCCCTGAAAAATAGAAAGCTATCATCCGCAAAGAACAAATGAGTGATGATGGGGGCTCCCCTGGCAATTTGGCAACCATGGATGGAACCCTCAACAGACGCTTTTGTAATTAGTTTAGATAAGACTTCAGCACATAGTATAAAAAGGTATGGGGATAGAGGGTCACCCTGCCTCAAACCCCTATTGGGCTTAATTGGGCCCACAAACTGACCATTGAGAGCAACAGAATACTCAACAGAGGAGATACACAACATAATCCACTCAACCCATTTCCCAGGGAAACCCAATTTCAACATAACCAGCTTCAGAAAGGTCCAATCAACTCTATCATAGGCCTTGCTAATATCAAGCTTCAGTGCAACTCCTCCCACACTACCCCTATTCTTCCTTTTCATAAAGTGTAATGACTCGAAAGCCACCATGATGCTGTCAGAGATAGACCTCCCAGGGATAAAAGCCGACTGATTTTCAGATATCAAAGCTGGTAATACTCTCTTAAGCCTATTAGCCAGAACTTTGGCAATCAATTTGTAGAGAACATTACACAGGGAGATAGGGCGAAAATCCTTCACCCCTTCAGGGCTATCAATTTTGGGGATCAAAACGATAATTGTATCATTTAGTTGTGACGGGAATTCCTTCCTATCCAGATACCCGATACAAGCACGAACAACCTCCACACCAATAATGTCCCAAAAGTGCTGGAAGAAACCTGGGTTTAACCCATCAGGACCTGGAGATTTATCTGGATGCATTTGGAACATTGCTACCTTAAATTCTTCATGAGTGAATTGGGAACACAGCTCCCTCTGCATGTCATTCGTGATTAATGGGTCCAAAACATCAACTACTTCATAGCATGGGTTTGCTGGGCTGGCAAACAGATCAGAGAAGTACATGCTAGTCAGGGAGCCAAGATCCTGCATACCCTGCACCCATAGACCATTGTTGTCCTTGAGGCGCTTAATGGTGTTTCTCTGTTTTCTAGCCTTGACACAAGCATGGAAAAATTTAGTATTCTGGTCACCCTCTTTTAGCCAAAAGCTCTTAGCCCTTTGTTGCCAATGGGTAGCCTCAACTTCAAGAAGCGTGTTTAATTTCTTGCGAGCCTCGAGAAAACTATCGACGTCTGCAGGTACATTGCTGTCAACAAGGCGATCTAGCCTCCTCTTACAAAACTCGATTTGCTTTCTAAACCGCAGGCGATATTTGTTACCCCATTGTTCCATACTACTAGCACAAGCTGACAACTTTTCTTCAAGACTACCATAATTATTACTCCTCCAGCCTGCACGAACAAATTCTCTAAACTCCGGGTCTTGGAGCCACTCTTGTTCGAATCTGAAATGTCTCTGAACCCCTTCCCTCACCGGGGTTGCAAAGTTTAAGAGAATCGGAGCATGATCCGAATAGGATGAGACCAATATGCGCAATCTGTGATTAAGGAATCTATCCGCCCAAGTGGTAGTGGCCAAAGCCCTATCCAATCTTTCTCTAACCCACAGTCTAGTGCCACGGCTTCTTTCCCATGTGAATTGACTACCCTAAGTTGGTATATCAATCAGCATATTCTCCTCAACAGATTCCTGAAACTTTCTCATCAAGCCCTGAGGGTATGGAAGTCCCCCCACTTTCTCTGCATCTGAAAGAATATAATTAAAGTCCCCCATAACCAGGAGGGGGAGGATCGAGCTGGAGCACAGCTGAGCCAGTAAACTCCATGAGCCGCCATGATTGGCCCGATTAGCATGACCATAGAAACCCACAAACCTCCAATCACCCCTCTCATTATCATGCATCTGAACTTCAATGTGATGATCCGAGAACGAAACAACCGAAGCCATGTACTGCTTCCTCCAAAGTAGGGCAAGGCCCCCACTTCTACCTCTACAATCAACAGTGAAAGAGCTTTCAAAACCAAACTTTCTTTTCAAGCCATCAATAACAGAACTAGTTACCAGTGTTTCAATCAAAAAAATCATATCCGGTTTGCTTGTTTTAACGAGCTCCCCGAAAGACCGAACTGCCCAAGAGTTCCCTAACCCCCGGCAGTTCCAGCTCAGGCAATTCATAATCCTCGGCGGACCTCCCCAGGTCGCGCCGTTTCTGTACCAAGAGAAGGGGAAAAATCTACCAGAGACGTAGAAACTGTCACCTTCGGAATGTTCAAACTCATTTCTGATCCGTTACCTTGCAACTTGCTCACTATTGCCTGCACTGAAATCGAATCCGGACCCACACGTCTGCGTTTACGATCCTCTGCCAGCTCTAGTCCCTCCTCATCACTATCAACTGCCATGTTATCAACTACACCTTCCGGAGTATTCTGCAAACTCGCACCCCCACTCCCCACTACCATCTTGCCTTTCTGTTTCTCACTTAACTGTCCCTCAGGAATATTCTCCTTCCCTACCCCCTTCTCCACAGTCGATTTTCCTGTTGTCAGGGATTTAGTACCTATATTCTCTTTAATACTTCCGCTTCCCGGAGTTGAAATCATAGTCTGGCTCCCCGGCTCTCTCAGCCACTTCACATTTAGGGCTTCCCCCACCCTTCGGGTCGGAGCCTTCAACCAGTCTCCCCATTCCCGTGTAATCTCCTCCGGCTTTAATGTGAAAATTTTCTCACAGTATCTATCAGTGTGCCCCAATAGCCCACAGATGTAACAAAAAGTAGCCAACCTCTCATACTTGAAAGAAATATAAGCCCACTCCTCCTTGCCCTTCCTAATCTTCTTCATCCTTTTCAGAGGTTTTCTCACGTCAATAGAGACTCTAAGACGCATAAACTGCCTTCTCAAAGCAACATTGTTATTAGGATCATACTCAATATATTTTCCAATGAAATCCCCAATCTGTCTACCAACTCCTTCAGACATAGAACCAATAGGCAAGTCGTAAATTTGAACCCAAAAATCAGCAATGTTCAATTCAACCAACTCAGGGGAAGGCTCGTCCTTCCACACAGCAAGCACAAGTAAATGATTGTCAAAAGACCATGGACCCCCAGCCACAACACGAGACATATCTACTTGGTGATAGAATTCAAAGACATACTTATTTACTGACAATTCAGAAATTGTTACACCCTTCCCAGGTCTCCAAATAGATGCCATTCTGGCTTTCATAGCAACAGTATTTATTGTTCGTTCCGATAGGAAGCGACCAACCAGGGTTAATCCACCATTTTTGGCGATAGGATTAGAAGAAGGCCCACTAAGGTCGAGGGCCTCCTCCTCCCCGTCAGAAAGAGACAGGTTGTTTATAGCTTTCTCCACACCCGCCATATCAAAACAACAGATCAAGATAAGATAGGGCAACAGCAAATGGAAACCAACACCACACAGCAAAGGGAAATTCAAAAGAGCCACAAGGACCAACTGTCAATAACCAAACTAGACCAGAGCTTCAAGAACCCAACTCGAAAAGAAAATATCAAAACTGCCCCCTGAATGCTAATCCTTAAGACTACAGCCAAAACTAATCACCAACACAATTCAGCGAAAATCCCAAATCACAGCCCAGACACAAATCCAAATTCAATTCAAACAGACAACCAATCTCAATACAATCTCCCAACCAATCTCAATTCCAAACACAGCGCAAGCAAGGAACCAAGAAAACAGAGAACTAACCCGATGCACCACAAACGGTGCCGGCCGGACAGGAATGCGGACAGACCCACGGTAGAAAAGGAAGAGCAGCGCGAACCTTATTGAGAATCAGACGGACCGTCGACGGCACAGCACCACAAACGAAGAGCGAAACCGGAAGAGCACAGACCAGCAGGAGCAAACTCTCACGGCGCCGACGGCGGAGGAGGGACGGCCGGGCTCGCGGCGGCGCTGAAACGGCGGCAGCGAGGACGGCAGGAGATCTAGTACTTTGGGTCGGCGGTTATGGGGGATGGGCGTGGAAACGATGGTAATTCGGGGAGGGCGGGTTTCATTATCACTCTAGCACTAAGTGTTCAGGAGATCAATTTTCAATGGATATGTGCAAAGAATTAGAAGGATTTTAGTAGAGAATTTATGGATTAATGTAAATTATGTAGAACTCTTAGATATAATACGAATAAAATAATTTTTTATAGATAAATATAATAATAAAATTAAAATTAATTTATTATATTTTTATTAGTAAAAAATGAGGAAGTGACACATCAATTTAATCGTTATTGTTTTATATTATTCTAGTCGAAGACCCGCGAGTTACGCAGATCATATAACATATTTAATTATTTTGATGATTTGTTATATATTAGCATATTATAATTGTATTTTTTTATTATTTTTAATAATAATGTCTGGATTATTATAAAAAATGTTATTATGTTTTGATATTATTTTTAATATAATATATAAAAAATAAAAAGTACACAAAAAAAAAATATGTAATAAAATAAATACATTTATAATAATAAAACAACAATAAAATACTTATATTTTATATGTAAAATCTTTATAGAATCAACAGATTACGTTTATTAATACAAACGGATATTACTATGAACAGAATTTTCATAATGTTAATATGATTGAATTGACGATATATCAACTAAGCAAGAATGCAATCACATTCTTGTAAAGCCCAAAATTAAATAAACAAAAATTTATGATTTTTAGTGAGAGAAGTATCAAATCCATGAATGAAAAATTAGAACGAATGACTATAATTTGATTCTAAAATTAGTATAAGACTACATATGACATATCTTTATATCACAAACATCAATATCAAACTATAAAAATAAAAATTTATATAAAACTTAACTAAAGAACATTTGTATAACTTAGTAAATGATAGAAGGTAAACTTGTCATTTATATAAAATTTATGGATAGAGGAACTAAATAGTTAATTTGTCAAAACTTAGAAACTTTTAAAATGTGTTTTTGAAAACAAATAGATTACAAATTCAATAACTAATAAATTAATGATCTAGAAATTTATTGCTAGAAAAGGGGCAATGACTAGACATCATGATCACATGATTGTTACTAGACTTTTTTCACAGTTTGGGTACTTGCACAGCTCGTCTAGGCTCGTGTCCAATGGTTCGGGTTTTAGAAAAAGAAAAATAACTTTAAACTTAAGTTTATTGAAGCACACATATTTATATGGCGAGCTTGAGTTTTATAAAGTAGTACAGACTAGCTAAGTCATGTTTGCCATTCGAACAATCTCATATTTTATCAATAAAACTCTGCTCTTTAAACCAGCGATTTTCAAATTAAAACACATAAGGGTGAGAGAAAACTTGAGATGAACGACTTGAATGAAGAATGATAGGAAGATAGTCTGATGAGGAGAAATTAGCAGTGTGTGACGAAGCTTCCCAAAACATTATTAAACAACTCTGCGAAACCGGACACTAATCTTATCTACGGTTCGGGTTTTAGAAAAGGAAAAATAACTTTAAACCTAAGTATGTTAAAGCCCACATATTTATAGGGCGAGCTTGGGTTTTATAAAATAGTACGGACCGGTGAAATCATATTCGTCATTCGAACAATCCCACATTTTATCAACAAAACTCGCTCTTTCAACAAGCAATTTTCAAATTGAAACACATGAAGGCAAGAGGAAACTTGAGATGAACGACATGAATGAAGAATGATGGAAAGTTGGTCTCATAAGGAAAATTAGCAGTGTGTAACGAAACTTTCGAAAACATTATTAACCAACTCTCCGAAACCGGACACGATCTAATCTCTCTTCCACAAAATTTGCTCAAGCAAAAACGATTGATGATTATCATTAACATAAATAATAACATAAAAATCTTAAACCAAACTATAGTCTCCAAAATCAGCAAACAAAAGAAGAGCATCCCCATTTATGCTATTCACTTCATTCAATTTGTTAACTATATAGTCTATAAAATTAAACTATCCCTTTTCTTTTCTGTCTCTCTCTCTCTCATTAATCTAAAACCTCACTTAAACTGACCAAAAGGATCATACTGAAGATGCTGATTAGGATTAGAATTAGGATGCTGATTAGGATTAGGATTAGGGTTACTACCACCAACATTTCCAGCAGGATCCCTGTAATACCCACCACCAAACACAGGAGGCGGCGGCGGCATAGGATAACCCGGTCCAAATTGCGGCGGCAGCGGCATACCATGATTCAAAACTCCGGCGCTGCTACGTTTCAGGATAGGGTCACGGTAAGAGCTACGATCATTCTCATTGTCACGATAGCGGTTGAGGAAGACAGTTAGAGGCTCCACATAGTCATCAAATCCAAGCTTTCCCATCGCCCACAGTACATCTTCTGCGGTGATTGTCTTTCTCTGCTCCTTCTGGCACCGGTCATTGGCCTCGCCGGTGATGAAGCTTATGTACTCCGACACGCATTCCTGGATTGTCTCCTTTGCGTCGTCGGATATCTTCGCATGCGGTGGGAGAATCCGCCGCATGATGCGGATAACATTTGCTATCGGCATAAATCTGTCTTGCTCACGCACCACCGGACCTGAGTTGCCTGCTTCTGCTTCCGGAGCTCCGCCGTTGCTTCCCTGCTGCGAGCTGGTGCCTGTAATCAAATACAAAATGAGAAAGAGATTTAAACTGCATGCATTCGTCTCCATCGAAATCTAATTCAAAATCATTTTATACAGACCGTAGATAGGGAGGGTGAGGGAGGAGGTTCCGCCGGAAAATCCTTGGTAAGGGAGATCGCCTGCGCTTCCTCCGCCCATAGCAGCCAAACAAGAGAAAATGATTGGAGAAGAAAGGGGGGAGATCTAGAAAAGACTTGTTTGGATGTTTATTTTAGGGGAGTAAGGAGTAGAATCTGATAAATTTATAAGAGAGAATCCGTAAAGAGGAAGCATCTTTTATCCATGTATGGAAATGCCATGCCATGCCACCATGGAAGCCCAAAAAAGGACAAGATATTTTTTTTCTGAGAAAGCCAAAAAAGGAAAAAGAAGAGGAATATTTGCCACCTCACATGACCTCCGTGTGCTTCCATAGGATAGTACGTAGGGTCCCACAACTACTATTTGTTTGAGTGGGCCACGTGTAAATCTATGATTGGTTCAGTTATGTCTTTGGCCGTAAAGTCAAGCACCTTTCCTCTTTCACTTTCTTTTATGTATAGATTGCGGTGCACCCTTTATTAGTTAGAACCTCGTAAAAGAAATACATCACCAACGTTTTTCTACTTTTATTTCTTAAATTATATAAAAAAATAATAATTTGAATTACACTCTTAAATTTGGCAGTTATATCCTTAACTTTTTTAAAATCACATAACACATTTATAGTCTATGCATTTTCAAAATGTCCCAATAATTCTCTCCACTTACATAAAATGTTCAGTTAGTTCCCTGAATTTGCGTAAAATATAATCACTCTGTTATAAAAAAGTAAGTTAAATACGGAAGATGTATTCCACGTATATCAGACATGTTATTACATAATTCAAAAATAGATTAAAAATGAAGTTAATATTTGTTCAACTATAAAACTTGTGTTCTCTAATATTAGAACCGCATATCCCGATCTTGGTCGTTTTATTTTTTTTAGGGTAATTAATTTATTAGTCCCTATATTTTGACAAAACACACTGTTTAGTCCCTGTATTTTCAAAAACACATGGTAAGGTCCCTAACCTTTTTCTCAATGAACTGTTTAATCCTTCCGTCTGGTTGTTAGATTTTTTTTACCGTTTATGACTTCCGAAATGACTAAATTACCCTTTACTATTTACCTTCAAAGAAATCCAATTTAAAAGAAGAAGCTATTTGTATGGAGAACAAGAAAAAGACCCAATGCTTACGAATTTGAACGATTAAGAAGAAAATCAAGAAGAACACTCAAAGTTGATTTCAGATGCATTAGAGTTTAAAGGAAAGAAAAAGAAGAACGCAAATCCAAATTGACTAACAAAATCTTCATGAGAGTCTAACGACAGGGACTAAACAGTTCACCAAGAAAAACGTTAGGGACTAAACAGTTCATCGTGAAAAAGGTTAGGGACTTTATCATGTGTTTTTGAAAATACAGGGACTAAACAGTGTGTTTTGTCAAAATATAGGGACTAATAAATTAATTACCTTTTTTTAAAGACGCGTGCAATACATCTTCTGCATTTAACTCACTATTTTTACAACTGAGTGATTAATTGATTACATTTTGCGCAAGTTCAGATGACTAACTTAACATTTTATATAAGTTAAGATGGCTATTGAGATACTTTGAAAGTTAACGTCAGGGGACAAATAATGTATTAAGTATTGGTTTTAAAAACTTATCACGTATTTATAGTTAGCTCATTCAGATCTCCTCCCTATAAAATAGTTTATATAAAATAGTTCATCTACATCTGTAACTGATGAGATAGCATGAACATGCTATAGAAAAAAAGAAAATTTTCATCAAAGGAAGGTGTAAGAAACAGTTGAGCAAAACAGGAAATAAAAAAGAAACTCCTAACTTTTTTTTTATATATATATAAAGGAAGAAACTCCTAACTGCACTACTGCAACCTACTATATATAACATTGGTAAATTTATTTTTTTTAATCTGAGTTGTTAAGGGAATTAACAGTGTTGGTAATTATATGGGTTAATTATAAAAAGTACTCTATGGTTGGGCCGATTTACGATGTGGTACCTGTGGTATTTTTTTTTTTTTTTTTTTTGCAAACGCAACCATGTGGTTTGTAAAATTTTGCATTTGAGTTCACTTTGTCAGAATTTGATCGATAACGACTTCGAAATGAAAATTTTCAAGAGTTAAATTATATTTTAAACAACTTTAATTCTTCAACTTTTTTGGGTTGAGGTCATTTAGGTGTTGTTTTTTATGAGAGAGAAATATAATGTTTAGAGAGAGAAAACTCTAAAAATACTGATTTTGAAAAATTAAGAATATGGTTCTATAATAAATATGGTACCAAACAAGTTTAATTCTTGAAAATTTTCATTTTGAGGTTGTTATCGGCTAAAAAACCATAGTCCTTTATCTGAAAATTAGTGAAACCACATGGGTTTTATGTCAACTTTACCCTTAAAAATATTTAACCAATTACAAGTTTTGAAAATACATCTGAGGCTGAAAAACAATTCTACATATGAACAAATATTTGGACTTTGATTTTCAATTATTATTTTCTCTAAAAAAAATTGTATGGTCTCGTTTGAGTTAAAAAGAGAAAACAAGAGAAAGACTCCACTGATGGACTGACTGAGTGAGCCAGCAGCAACTATTGCATGCATGCCTGCCACGTCATCATTTATGAACAACTTAACTTTTTTCTTTTTCAAGTCCTGAATAAATAATAAAACAACAAAAATTTGAAGCTGCAAAACAGCCTTACGGTTTAAAAGAAAGTAAGAAGGTAAAAAAAAGTGAACTTCACATGCATTATTTTTTTTGGTAAATTCACATGCATTGTTTTAATTTCTTGTCAAAATTGGCTTAAAAATTAAGGGTAAGGTTCAAAAATACCTCAGTTTTTATAGTCAGTAATAATTTTACTTTTAATGTCTAAAATTATGGAATTTTATCTTTAATATTAGCAGTAAATAGCAATTTTACACTAACATTGTCAAATTGGATCAATTTGAGAAATAATTTATCAAACTGCTTTCTCGGTCATAAATCTTGTCATCTATATTTTACATTTGAGTCATTTTTATTTCATTAGTAGCGAATCATAAACAAATTATTAGACGTGAAAAAAATTAAAAATTAAATAAAGAATATTCTATCAATTGTACGAATTGGATAAAAAAATTTCAAAATATTTGCCGAATTTATAAACATTGATCTTCAATTTTTATTATTACATCACAGAAAATATGAAATCTTTTTTTAAACGAACTGATATACAATTAGTACAAAATAACAAACAAAATATCTATGTTTTCTAATAATAACTTGCTTGCTCTTGGCTGCCAACGTTAGAGGGGTAAAATTGGACCATTTTAGACGTTAGGAATAAAATTGTTCATGGATGTAAACGTCAGTGGCATTTTTACATCCTATCCTACTTTTATATTCGAAACCGAAATTAGTAATAGTACAAGTTAAGGGGGCGTTTGGTTCACAAGGGGTAAGGGAAAAGGAATCAAGAAAGGGAAACTAAATGAAAGGAAATGAATGAGCCGGAAAGAAAGGCACTACTATATTCCCCCTCTTCTTACCGAGGAAGAAAGTCTCCGTCGAGGATTGAACCCATCCTATCTTAATGCCTCTCGAGGGGTGGAATGCAATTTGTTTTGGTGTCCATCATCATCCCTTATTGGAATAATAGGGAAAGACCTTGCCTCACATCGGGAGCCCCTCTCGTCGATGATACTTCTTTCTTTGATCCATTCCCCTATTCATACCTGAAGCCATAATGACAAATGTATTCGGCGAGTGCTAGGCTTAAGATACTTAACTTAGTGTCTAGGTCGACCTCTTCCTTACCTGTAAAGCCTAACCCTTTGGTGTTGAGCTTGCCATTCTTGTCAGGTATCCTGTTTTGTGGATTATCCATATACAATATCTCTTCATCAGACTCTTTAGGAACCCACCAGTTTAAATCATGGGACTGTCGAAAAGGTTTATTTACTTCTGTTTCCACGGTAAGGGACTACGCTCTGGGTGCAGCCCTTATTACGTTCTTAGAAGACTTACTTCCCTGCCTCCTTCACTTGTTTTTTCACGCTCATCAGCGGATCCATGTGTTTGGATATGTTTAGGAAAGGGAATGCAATTCCACCCCATTCCCTTTGTGGATGTTTGGTTCAAATAGGGAATCAAAACTATTTTTTTTTAATTTCATATATAATAAAAAAAATTCAACTCTTTTACTATAGTTTCCATAAAACGTGAAATAACTTCATATATAATCTCAAACAATCCAAAACGTCACTCACTTGCTACCCTTATTGATAATAATATAAAGTTCATAAAAGTTAAAATTAATCAAAGAAAATGTATAAATATTATATTTAAAAAGAAAATAATTAAAAATAAATATTAAAACTGAATAATATGATAAAAGAAAAAAATTTGGTCAAAATTATTTTTTAGGGTAAAAAGGTAAAAATAAATAATTATAAGGATCAAAAGTGAAATTAATCTAGTGATAAAAAAAATATAAATAAAAAAATATAAGGATTAAACAAAAGTAAAAAAAGTAAAAATATATAACAAAAATGAAATTAATCTAAAGATAAAGAAATGTAAAAATAAAAAAATATAGAGATCAAAATAAAAATAAAAAATAAAATAGGGAGTAAAGTAGAATTTTATAAGGAGTGTAGGTTAGAAAGAGAGGGGAAAGGGAATAGAAAACCTTAGGGAGAAGTAGGGAATGGGTTAGAGGAGTTAGGGGTAAACCCAAAACTAAAAAAGGGCAAAAAGAATCATTTAATTAGCAAAACAAACACCAACAAAGGGAATGAAGCCTCCCATTTCCCTTACCCTTTCCTGAAACCCCCAAACCAAACGCCCCCTAATATTATTGATTTCATCGGTTCATTTTTTTCATAACGATTATTTGGTATAAACAAACCAATTCGAAATAAATTTTATCTCACAAATACTAATAATTATCTAAAAACTTTATTTTTTTATTCATTTTTATATCTAACTGATCAATTTTATTTTTATTCATTTTAATCCTTAATTTAATAATTTTATTTTTCTCCATTTTAATCCTTAATTCAAAACTTTCTTTTATTCCTTTTAATCTTTAATTTAATATATTTTCATTCATTTTAATCACTAATTTAAAACTTTTCAGTTTAATCCTTAAATTAGAACTTTATATATTATCCACCTTAGTCCTTAATTCAAAAGCAATCTACTGGTATTCTATTTGAGGTTCTCAACAAATAACTCTACAGTTTAACACAATCTCGTGCATGTGGCATGAAACATTAACGTCTAAATTGGTGTCAATTGGTTTGTTGGATCCATGACAGATAATTCTTTATACATCTTTAAATTTGGTACAATTCAATTATTCTCTCTTATGCAAACGGTGATTGGGTGATTGTGAATTCTCTCTTATGCAAACGGTGATTGGGTGATTGTGTTCATTGTGGAAGATTATGAGAAAATAGCTTTGATTAGTGTGGGTATATTTGTTATTTGTGACTTTGCTTTTAGGGGCTCTTTTCCTATCTCACATGTGAAACTTATCAAAGTTTCCAAGGGTATATAATGGTGTTTAGTGGGTTTTGACAAATATACCATACATCTGCTTGCTCGTTCGCGCAACGTTCGACTAGACTGGGCCCGAATTTTAGTTTCAATTTGCAATATTGGGCTTTTACATTATTTAAATAGATCTCAAAATAAAGATACAAGTCCAAGTCCTTAGTTTTTATATCCCATGTGTTTTATACCTTGACTCTTTATATTCCATAAACTAATTAGTCCCTCAAAATTATATATCCAGTCCTCGATAATTTTTAGTTTTAGTCATTCTACTCTAACAGATAGAACGTTAACGAGTCGTTGTTATGTCGTTTTTCTTGGTAAATTAATGTCTTCTTTCTTGGTAATCTTGAAAGTAATAGATTATTTCTTGATCCTCTGCTGAGGTCGAGTATCAATCCATTGTTTTTGCACCTTTCAGAAATATGGAACCAGATGCTAATGAGTGAGATTGGCTTTCATGTTCGGTGGACTCTAATTTTTTGGTGTGACAATTTGAGTGTGGTATATTTGACACCAAATTCAGGTTTTCATAATCATAGTAAATATTTGGAAACTGATTTTTATTGCTTTGGGGATAAAGTTCGATCTAAGGCATTTGTTGTACGATCGTTTCTAAAGTTGATCAAACAGTTCGTGTTTTCGGTAAGCTGTTCCATGAGAGCAGTTTTAGTTATTAGGGGACAAGCTTATAGTTCGTTCCCAACCCGTAAAACTTGATGAGGGTAAGTGATAAGGATAAGTGTCTTGCATAATAAGTAATTGTATTGTTAGTCTAGGTGCAATGTCTACCATGCCTTTAGCTTGTACATTCTCATTAGGAATTGTATTGCAGTGGGGAGGCTAAGCTTAGCATAAATATGTGTATGTTTGTGAAATACAAGTGACAATTATTCAGTAAAAGTCACTCAACATTGATCACTCTAATTTTCTCTTATTTGATCGTTGTAGTATCCAAAAAAAATTATCATTTTCTTTATGTGCTATTATTTGGTAACATTTGCGCACTGATGTATTCCCATAAATGTTGTTGAATATTCAGCTCCTGTTGTAGATACTACCACTGTTTTTGGACATTTAATCCATTTTAGATGAAAATTATCGGGTTTGTTAAATTTTTCGCATGACACAATTTTTAACGCGTGACATGTACACGTGCCAGCCAATTGTTTTAATTTTTCTTTCTATATAGATTTAATATCTTGATAAATAAGAAAAAAAAATCATATTTTTCCACATAAAAAATAATTAAAATAATTGTCATTTGTACACGTCACGTGTTAAAAAGGTATCATGTAAGAATTAACAAATCGGATAAATTTTTCATCCAAAAAAATATGGGTTAAGTGTACCAGATGGGGAAAATATTACCAAATAATAACAAATAACAAAATTTTGGATACCATATTGGCCAAAGCTTTTCCACCTAACGAAAATGTTATATATAACTTAATACATATTTATACTCTTAAACTTGGCAAATTTTGATTATTGGCACCTTGAACTTTTAAAATAACATATCATTTATAGTTGTTTTTCAAAATCTATCACACCTATAGTTGGATTTAAAAACCTATTACACTCTTATAATTAACTCAATTTGACATCGTACACACAAAATAGTTGGGATTGTATCGAACCGTACTCACCCTACCAAACACCCAAGCCAAAGAGATAATATGTATGCATTATTAGCTGGTCTTTTCCCATTTGATAACATTGCTAAAATGGGAATTAACCAGATGAGATGCTCTATAAATCTTTCAAAAAAAACCCTTTAGGTTTGAAGTTACATTTACTTTGGCCACTTCTCCATACAGGCACCACAAGCAACCAATAAAAAGTGGTAACAACAAACCCTAATGTAAAAAAATTAGGCAATAATGGATGAAATGGTTTCCATCTCCAAAAATACCTAAAACCAGCCTCTAAAACCATACAAACCCCTTGCAAAACAAAGAAGTGTGCACATTCCCAAGTAGGCCTCTTCCCACAAGTTATATAGTAAAACATAAGCTCATGCATTACACCTGAAACCACTAGTGTAATCACCAAAGCACCCATCTTTGCTGCTCCATTTCCAACCACACCTTTCAAGCTATTCTGGGTTGGAACATATATCGTCTGCCTCAAAACATATGAAGCTAATCTATTCCACCTTCTTCCCCAAAACTCTTGCAAGGATTTGGCCAAGTATGGCTTGTCAAATAGCTGAAGCAACTCATATCTTCCATTGATTTCTTTCATTTTGATGGGGAAAATGGCTACCAAGACAAAGTCTATGTAAGTTTTGCAGGAAAAGAGGAAACCTCTGTTGAAGCAGAAGAGGAGAAGCTTGAAAGAAGTGATCCATGTGATGAAAAAGGAGAGGATTCCTCTGAGGAAACTGGAGGATGAATACCAGGGGATGAGGAAGAAGATGTAGAAAATGGGTGTGTAAGATAGGACTCTTAATGGCCCTTTTGGGATATAGGGAGCTAAGAAGTAAGAATAGGCTAGTGAAGTTAAGAGTAGAGAGATTGGGATGATTGAGTTTTGGGTGATTTCATGCTCCATTTTTCTTCAATTTTGAGAGTTTTGGCTTTGGTTTTGCTGATATGGATTGCCAAGATGGTTTCTTTTTGTGATCATAATTAAAATGTGAAGGATTATAAATGGTTTCAGCTAAATTTTGAGGCCTACCTAATCTTTAAGAATGGAGTACTTAATTAATGAAGCTATGGTTAGGAAGTGATGGGTGGTAGGTTTTTATAGTACAATATTGTTAATCAGTCCATTTTACAATGAATTGGAATTTATTGTTTTGTCTATCATGATTCATGGTGTACCATACCTATTTCTAAAAAAATTCATCCAATTCAATTTTTTCTAGATATGCTTATCTTTCTTTTCAAACAGAAAAAGTAATGTGACAATCAAATGACACCAACATCACAAATAATGATTTACTTAATGGCAATTACTCATGTGACACTTGGTAGCCAAAACTAGAAATGAATTTTTGAATTGCAGTTTCAAATTGTTAGATTCAGAGAGTATTTTTTTCCATTTTTTTTTTGTCTTATGTTATAGATCATGGAAATCGAAAAATCTATAGGATACCATGTAGTCAAAACTTACATGAATATTAAATCTAAGACGAATACACATATTCATATAAGGTTTTTCTTACATTAAGAGCATCTACAATGAGGGTTAATGAAAAACTTATTAACCCCCAAAAGTAGTATGAACATTGGGGAGAGTTTAAACTCTCCCCATGATCATACCGCTTGGTGTGTACCAAGCGGTATGATCACCTCAAAAGCTGCCAAAGGCAGCTGCCTTGGCAGTTTTTGAGTTTTATATTATTTTTTTTATTAAAAAAGTTATAATATATTATATGTAGGTTCCATATTATTGAGTGGTTGTAGTATTATTTATTGAAAGGGATATTTTAGTGGTATGAGAGTTTATTAAATTGGTCACACATTGATGATGTGTTCCAACTATTGAGTGGTTGGTAGTATTATTCATTGGAGATGCTCTAAGAAAACATAGAGTAGTCCTACTAGCAGCCCTACGGCTGTCATAGCAGCCTAAGCATGCTATACAATTTTTACATTGACTTATTCTATAACACTCTCCTTCAAGTTGAATCATGAATTTTAATCATGTTCAACTTGCTATAACAGTATTAAAACAATACCACTCAAAACAAATAAAACATATAAGAAACTCAAAATATTTCAGGATATAAAACATAATGCGGAAGACGCAGCCCAGAAAAACAAATCGGACAGGCGGGAGTAGATGATAGTATGACAAGGAGACGCAACCCAGAAAAACAAATCGGACAGTCGGAAATGACAATATGACAGAAAAACAACAATCCTCATCGGGAATGGAGAAGCAGATATGCCAATATAAACATCTCGCGCAAGAGGCTGCCAACAATGTCAACAAAAAGGAAATTCACCGGAAAACTAACCGAACAGACATGATGGGAACGTAGAGGTGGCGGCGGTGGTGGTGGAAGAACAACAATGTTGAAAGAAACAGTCCAGAAATACAAATCCAGCAATCCAGAAATTCTGCTCATAAGGTAGAAAAGAAATTCCGGAATCTCAATCCAAAAACCCAAAACAGAAGCCCAAATAAGACTCTAATACCATGTTATGGACCATGGAAATAGAGAAATCTATGAGATACCATGTAGATTAAGACCTACATGAATATATTAAACTTGAGATGAATACACATATTCATATAAGGCTTTTCCTACATTAAGAAAACATAGTGACCCTACTAGCAACGAGCAGCCTAAATATGATCTAATACCAGCCTAAGCATACTATATGTTTATTAACTTATTCTACAACACTTGACACAATGGATAGAATAGTGTTTGGTAAAGTTTCGAAAACAATGCTCTGCTCGTGGCAGCCAAACGAAAAGATAATAAAATACTCAATAATCCCTCTTTCTCACTCTACCCCTCTATATTAACAAAATCTCTCTCTTATAACTAGCCTAACATGTGTTCCTTATCTTTTACACGTTCAAAATAGCACTAATATAGGCTTAGCGTTTACAACATAACATCAACTCAGGCTTAACGTTTACAACATAGCATCAATTTAGGAATTACTAACAGAACGTGACACGTCATCCGTTAAGTCTATCAACTAGTGTTAATTTTGTGGATATTCAATTACTTTTAGTTTGCATATAGTATATGAGCCCATGGAATTTAGGAGTCATGGAATCATTGGTGAAAAATAAATATAAAGTCTTAAAGGGCAAGAATAATAATTAATTGTATTATAATAAATAAATAAAATAGAACTAAAAAAAACTAATTAGTTCATTTTTTTCATAACAATTATTTGGTATAAACGAACTAATTCGAGATAAATTTTATCTCACCAATACTAATAATTATCTAAAAATTTTATTTTTTTATTCATTTTTATATCTAACCTGATCAATTTTATTTTTATTCACTTTAATCCTTAATTTAATAATTTTATTTTTCTCCATTTTAATCCTTAATTCAAACTTTTATTCCTTTTAATCTTTAATTTAATATTTTTTTTTCATTCATTTTAGTCATTAATTTAAAACTTTTCATTTTAATCCTTAAATTAGAACTTTATATATTATTCACCTTAGTCCTTAATTCAAAAGCAATCTACTGGTATTCTATTTGAGGTTCTCATAATCTTGTTCACAAATAACTCTATAGTTTAAAACAATCCCGTACATGTGGCATGAAACATTAATGTCTAAATTGGTGTAATTTGGTTTGTTGGATCCAAGACTGATAGTAGTTCTTTATACTTCTTTAAAAGTCACTCTTATTATCAATTTACCCACAACATTTAAAAGGGTGCAATTAACGTTATCTGAAATAGAGATGAGAATTTATCCATAACTTTAAGTGGTGCAAACCATTTATTTCCCAATGCACATACAGTAAAACCTCTATAACATGAAATTTTATTAATTTATAGAGGTTATTAATTTATCGAGTATAAAATTAGTGATCTGGTCCAAGTCGGGACCAGAAGAAATTATTATTTTAAAGAAGTTATTAATTTATCGAGTATTAATTTATGAAGGTTTGATTGTACTTTAAGAGAAATTTGGAAATTCTTTTTAGGACAGTAAAATCTCAAAAAAGTTCTCACATAACTGAGTCTATCCGACCAGCTTCCGACTTGCCTAAAGTAAGCTGGGGAGACTGAGTGTACAAGCTACCAAAATTCACTCAGTCACTATCACTACACATCACACCTTCTATGATATATAACCGTATATGTCTATATACAACCAAAATACAACCCATCACCTAAAATCTAGATTTACGCTTTCGACCATTCGACCGCTTCCGAGATGTCTCAAAACCATTTATATTTCCTCTTAGATTTTTCACATCACCATTACTTACAGAATCAGATTCAAATGCTTTGATGTTGGTTACAATGGCATGGACAGTGACCTCAGTTTTTGGGGAAACCTTTGTCTTTCTTTCAATCACTGCATTCTGACCACAACTAAAATCTTGAATCGCCTCCTCTCTCAGATTCTTCATTACAGTGTCCTTATCGAGGTTCAACGAGTCAGTCGAGACCTGCACAGCAATATGGTATGATTTCCTTAGGCCACGATTAAACAGCAATGCACCCTTGACATAAGCTTATATCGACAAAAGAAATAAAGATGAAAACCATGTCAAAGATGTATAAAAGCCAGTCTCAACGGAAAATCGATTTCTGCCATATAAAATGATACTGAATATCTTGGAATAAATTTTGATGAATACGGAGTGTTCAATGACAGCATACTGTAGACTAATCAGTATTAAGAAACTGAAACGAAAAGTAAAAAAGGAATAATTGGTCAATGTCAAAATGCGAGCATCCTTTCATAGTCTAACATGAACCCTAGTCCGTTTAAAATATTTACGATAACTTCACGAAGTTAAACTCTTTTACATTTGACCATGATGGAAACTTTAAGAAGTTAAACCACCAGCATCTGTTTCCATTGACTAATAACATGGATGAAGTTAAAAGAAAGACTCAAATGTTCTCTTTCAAAGATAATTTAATAGAGAACATGACAAGTAAAACCAAAAAAAAAAAAAGAGTAAAATCATCCATATTAATTTATTTTTTTCCTGTTTATAGCATTTTCTGTCTCAGACCAAGAGCAGAAGTTAGATTTGCACAAACGAACAGCATTTTCTATTAACAATTTCCACTAATGAAATGGGATTTCTTATCAGTCTGAGAACCAAATGGGCACAGAAAACATTGAAACCAATTATAATCAAACTAAATACCTAAACATGAATGAAAAAACAACTGTAATTTCTTCTCTTCATACCTTGAAACCAAAAGGAATATTAATTTGAGTGCAGAGACAACCACAGCCATCACTGAAGTTGAGTTTCAACACGATTTCAAATTTTTCTGATGGTGCAGTTCTCCTGATGCAAACAAATAAAGGAATATGAGGACGAGATTACCTGCAACAGAAGAACAGCTAAGAAAAAGGAAATTCAAATGTAGAATTCCAGATTGGATTACATAATCTTGAGGGCTCAATGAACTAACTCAGAACTTAATTGTAAATGCTTCATAAACCCATTTAAAATTCAACTTTTAAACTGAGGACTAAAAGAAGTGCCAAAAGACACCAAATGCCCCACCTTAAGGCAATCAATCAGACTCTGGCTCATAAAACTGGATACTTCTCAAGATGTCAAGTTTCAGTGATTACTATTGACTTTATTTGGAACATATGACTTGCACACAAACCTTTTAAGCTTAAAAGGTTGCTCGTGTAGAATTGCTTCTTTAAACCTCAGTTCATCGGCGAAAGAAATCTGGGAACAAAGCAGGGGAAAAGGCCAGGCACTACATCAAATCAGAGTCTGCTCCAAATGTAAAACCGACTAATGTTTAAATCTACCTCAATGGACTTTATGAAGGGAAGTAGTGCTTTTGTTGAATGTACACTTCCTACCAGGAGGCTCCAGTTAACATATTTTGTATCTGTTGAGTGGATAATAATAATAAAAAAATCACAAAAAAAAAACATCACCATTAGGACGTCAGATCATGAAAAAGAACAAGTGTTAGTAGCTGGTCATATGCTTAGTGATGTATCATAAGCATAAGCAAGTGATTATATGTGAAGAGCAGAAGCTAGTGATGCACAACATTTCAACTCAGCATCAACAAATAAATAAGAGTCTGAGTGAGCAATGAGCTTAATTAGTAGTTGGAGTAGTTTGCAATAGCATAGCCAACTTGTAATTTTGATTATTAATCACAGAAGTGAATTATAAAAGAAATAATCGATGTGTTGTGTATAAAATACCATTATTTTACTCTATATTCTCTCAACATCTGTCTCTGTTTCTATTGCTCTAATCTCCTCTCTCTAATTTTCTTCTCACAATCTCTGTTTTTCATCTATATTTCTCACAAATCAGAAGGTGTTCAAACTAGACACAGGGCCAAAGTGATAAGATAGTAACTAATCAACTGAATGTACCTGCACTCAGGGATTGAGTTATGATGATCTGGAGAAGATCAATCCTGACATAAGGAGGGATTCGCATGCTGAGTAAATCCATTGCTCCAGCAATAACCTATTGTTGTTCAAATTAATATACGAAGTGAATAAAAAAGATCTTCCATAGTTTAATTTAATATTTCACTAGTGAGAAAAGGATCTACATGTCCTTGACGTATGTGGAGTGCAGGCTGACAAGCCAAAGAAATAATAAAACAAAATTTTGCTAAAGCTAATTTAAGAAATTTCATTTTGTTGACAGGTACACTTAAGAGTCAAACTTAGTCTCAGAAAATAAGAGAAAGATTAAGAAAAAATGAGGACCAATCAGGAAAAGAAACAGTAAGCTATCATGATGAACTTAAAAATTGAAGTACCTTATCTGCAAACCCATGAATCACCAAACTTGCTTTCTTGTCTTTTGGAGTTTTCTGTAAAATTGAGTAGAACAAAGAGTAGGGATAATAAATATAAGATTATACACACATATATATATATAGACAATACAAATGTTCTTCACTATATTCAAATATTCAGTTAATCTATTATAAAGGTTAGCTGAGGCATATTTCCCCAAGTATTCTTCTTTGCCTTGGCTGTTGTAGCCTACAGAGAAGTTTATGTAAAAATCTTGGAAGTTGAAGGGATCTCACGTATGATTTCACAAGTAAGAGCAAATGAACCATGACTAATGGAAACGGGACAAACATAAGCTGAAGCGGGAAAATAATACCACGAGGAAAGAATGTCAATGAACCAGTAACATGCTTCTATGAATCAGGTCTTGATCACATTTTGCAGTGGAAAAAGTGTCATTTAGGATATTCTACCCTGAATCAATAATTTGGTTGCAGTTATGTGCTGAATCCATCAAAGTTTCATCTGAGGAGACATTATCAAAGATGCTTAGCTTAATCCAAGCACAAAATATAATCCTATAGTAGGATATATGGTTCATCACTAAGCTTTGGCAACTAAGGTACATTGGCGAGGGAGGATCTCATTCTTGGTACCACCTCTATAAACCAAGCAAAGGCTGATTAAATCAGTTCAATAACAAATTTTCAACAACGAGTTGAAATTTTGGATAGGACATAAGTCTTTTTCTGCCAATAGTTTTAGAGTGCAACTGTTCACCCCTTAAGTTTGGTCATAATACTACTTGTCCTTAATGTTAAAAGCTCTCTGTTCATTAAACAATTTCACGACTCCAATAAGTTTTCTTTTCTGTTAGTCAAAGGATGGATGGAACTTATAAAAAGTACCCAAAAAATCTCTTCATTATAAAATAAGGAAAAACCAAAAGAAAGAAACTTATACTCCCTCCAGTCCCAAATAATTGTCCCATAGTGAAAAAAATTCTTGCTCCATAATAAAGGGCGGCCCGGTGTACTACACGTCCCGGCTAAGCGAGGGTTCGGGGAGGGGTCCCACCACAAGGGTGCATTGGGAGCAAGCCTTCCCCTGCCAAGTTTTTTGGCAAGAGGCCGCTCCTAAGACTCAAACCTATGACCTCTCGGTCACACGACAACAACATTTACCATTGTGCCAAGGCTCGCCCTCTCTTGCTCCATAATGTTTGTCATTTTAAGTTTTCAGGGTAATTTTGTCCTATTTTACCTTTATTAGTGAGTTGAGCATTAATTACTCTTTTTACTCTACAATGCCCAAGTGGAGGTGAAGAACCCTTTAATTTAATGAAGGTTAGAGAAAAAGAGATTCATTGACATAAAGAGATAGAAGGCATTTTAGTCTATTTTGTATAAATTTAATGCAAATCAATCATTTCCTTAATATGCGTGATTTAGTCAAATGTGACAATTATTTGGTACCAGAGAGGGATTAATTATTTTAACAATTCCTTCTCTTCTCATAGTGCAATGGGTAAGAAGGATTCTTCTTGCACTTTATTGCATGAAAAATAATAAAAAAAAATGCCAAAGTACAAAATTTTACTTTCAATAAATTAAAGATCAACTTTCACAACCATATGCTTCGCAATCAGTTTCTTTATGCTCTTAATACAATATGGGTTAGCTGGACCATGCTTTGAGCAAGGGTTAGGGTCTGAGATTTGCTTGTACTTGATGTTATTAAAGAAATTAATGATGATAAGATAAAATTTAAATTTATCTACCAAGAGAGATTGGGTAGTGAAGAGGGGAGGCTTCGAGGATAGTACTGCTGTATACTATTAATTAAAAAGTTGGAATGGTCTTTTTTGTATAGGAGTAATTTATTAATAGAAACATGATGTGATTACCTTTAAATTGATTTGAAATAGTTATTTTAACCTGAGCTCAGAAGGAAAATACAATCTCACCCTAACTTTCATTTATCTGTTAGGGTTGAATGTTCCCCCGTTTTGTTTCTAGCCAAAGAAGCGTTCCTTGTCATATACTTGGGGAGTGGCATATATAATATATTGACAAAAAAAACTCCAATAATTTATATTGAGAAAAAAACTTCCACTAAGAAAGAATCAGGCTATTAACCGTTACGAGAAACAAGGAATTCATACTAGAATAACAAACAAACAATGCCTAGTCCAGAATTTCGAGAGTGGCATATATAATATATTGTCATTATTCAAAGAAAAGGGTTAAAGAGAATATGTAGTCAATAGCCACAAGTTCTCAATCAACTTATTTGAAAAGTGATCTACAAAGAAATTTAAATCAAGTCTTTTTATTCATTAAAGACTAACTATAACAAAAACTAAATAGAGCTGTAAATGCATTTCTCAGAACCATCAGCAAACAAAACACTAATATGCAAAGGAATTACCTGAAGATTTACGATTACAATCTTCCCTCCACCACGGAGACATTTCAGGGGCAGGTTGCATGCAGGTGTGATCTGCAAACTGCAGATAGTAGTCATGTAATCATACTCAGAGCAAAATATGCATCAGAGAAGAAGGTACAAGATAAACACAAACATAATCCACAAACTGAACAAAAGCATATTTATTGGTAGCAGCTTAAGCTTTCACATTATCCTGATTGAGCATCATACAAGAGTCATGGTAGTTTCAGAAACTTATTTTACGATCAAGAAATCCTCCCAAAGGCATTAGTATGCGTTATACTCACTTGGTTACTTCTCTTTATTGTTTTCATATTTCATACTTATAACAGGAGAGAGATAAGCACGTTAGGTTGCGGCACTGCAGAACTAATATTGGTGGCTGAGAAGCCACTACTCACACATTTTTTTAGCCTCATCAAGAAAGCTAAACAGCAACCTATTGTGCCTTTAAATGAAAGGGGCAGAAATAATCTAGTTGATAGTTTTGAGAAACCAAACTCAGTTCTGTTAAAACAAAAAGGACCTCACGTTTTATCAATCAAAGCACTTGCAATCATGCTAGTTTAAATTTTGAAATGACATGTGAGCAACTTCTTTCTTAACAGAATATAAAACTCAAAAGGAGTATTTCCCATGTTGTGGGGCAGGCATGAGTTGATTGAGATGGTTCACTAAATTGATGAAAATTTACACCATCCAGAATCCAAACTAAAATAATTAGCAGATTTTAAAAACAACTTAGAGATGTTATGGGTAACTGGCAAGCCCAAGTTACCTTGTTCCTAAGCATAATACAACATCCGCCATCTTGCAGTGCTTCTCAGCAGGAAGCATCTCTTTTGGCGGCAATGCATCCTGCAGATAAGGAGACAATTTCTAAGTAAATATCTCCTGATCACTTCAACTAGTTTAACATTTAGGCTTGGTTTATTTAAGTTGAAAGATGTCCTTTTAATTGAACTCCAGAAAGCAAAAGGGGGAGAAAACAAAGCAATGAGAACCAAATTAGTCCTTTGGTGTTTATTTAAATCACCATACTCTAAATTCCTTTCAACCAAATGGTATCTGTCCTTCCAGGAGTTGATCATAAATCAACAAATGCTTGGAATCATATTACCTCTGTATTACCACCTACTTTTTAATTTTCATCACAAACCTAGTGACATGACATGGAATGTGTAAATTGGAAAGAATAAAGAATAAATCACAATTTGGATTCAGTGATCTTTTTTTACAAGGAACTAAATGTATTGAGAAAGAATAAAGAAATGAAACATGATTTGGAAATATTTATTATATTATTAGAAATAAGCCACTTCTCCAACAAAAGATTCAATATTTATGATAGCAACCTATTTGCTTTATGCCTTTCTACCTTATTAGTAGTAGTACGAGTTGTAGTATGCCTGACTTTTCTACCTAGGAAGAAATACCTCTTGCTTCTTCCTCCATAACCTTTGTTTCTATTAGGTACTGAAGTAATGCATTCTAAAATATATAGCGGTACTGCATTAACATAAACAAGTTTGGGATGCTACTATAACAAGTTTAGACTTTTTGAGAGCTAATATGTCATTAATATGCAAGCCTCCCCAGCTTATTCAAGCCAGCAAAATCAAGATAGTAATACCTCCCAGTCAAGAACTGTATCCCTTAGTTTTGCTCCACATTTCACATCAGAGCAGCGGCGTGATGTCTCCTTTAATCCAATAGTTTCCACCTCGAAATCTCGTAGATACCTTCATAGGTAATAACAACAGCATTAATGCTGTACAAGACACACAGCCAAGAAAAGAGAATGGAAATTATTTCTTACTCGGCTCCACATGAAGGGCAACTTTCCATAAAGGAATTTCCATGCAATTCAGCTAGTTTCTCCCTTGGAATTCCAGATCGAAGATGTAGGCCATCAACATTCTGGCATAAAGAGGCAATAAACCGAAAAGCGATAATCAATAAGGCAAAGTCATTAGCTTTTGAATAAGTATAAATGTTGACTCTTTCACCAATTAGTTAGGACAGCAAAATTATGCAAGGAATAACAGGTGCCACTGTAGATCGGAGAAAACTAGAAAGCAAAATGGTAATAGCAACATATACAAATATATTTGAAATGTCTCACAGAATCCAAGAATCAACGAAAGGTGGAGAATGATGGCCAATGCCTAACTCTTAAACCGTGCAACACAGCACACAAAATTACTTGAAGCCAAATCTCTCTCTATCTCCCCAATTGATGCACATATATATGGGCATGATGTTAAGATTTGAGCCTTTCACATAAGACATGCATGTAATGTAATCATATACATCTTCACCCACTTGTTAAGCAATTTAGCAGAATGAGAGAAGCAAGCCCTACCTGACTAATAATAAACTTTAAAATGCCAGCCTTCTCAAGTTCAACCAAAGCCATATGTGTTATACTTGGCATTGCTCGATGAAATGGCAAAGATGCTTCAGGTAAAGGTTTGCCCTCACGCTGCATTCAAGAATTGAGCATTTAAGAACTGATTACATCTAATGCATACCAACATAAGAAACACTAAGCAAGAGGAATATATTAAGCAGACAAATGACAGCAATTTAACGGAACTGTACAGGAGTGTGGGGCAGGAATGGAACGGGGAATGGTTTCGCTGTCCACAAATATTTCAGAGAATCCCTTTCCCCATCCTAGAATTATGAATTGGGAACAAATCACTCCCTATTCCCCGCCCCTCAGGAATCCCCACATGGACCGGGGATTTTATTTTTTATTTAATTTATATAAAATAAAAGATCAAATTAATAAAAAACAATAATAACTCTTTCAAAAAGAATAAAAAACAATAATAACAATTCAAAATTTAAATTAAATACAAGTAATATGTATAAATTTTTTAATCAGTATTAAAATTAGAATTATTAAGTAAAAAAATTAATATTAATATTTCTAGAATACATATATAATTTAATTAATAATTTCGGGGATCCCCAAGGCATTCTCCATCCCCATCCCTGTCCCCTCCCCAACTTCAGTGATAAAAAAAATTCTCACCTCTGCCCCGTTGACAACATAAAGCGATGGTGATAAGCAAGACACCTAATAGCAGGGAGTGAAGCCTAATGTGTGGAACTTGGGTACTCAGGCTCCTCTTAACAAATCCACGCACCATTTAAAGGGGGAAATTTTTGGTGCCTTTTGATTTAACATATAACATGTCCTCTGGAGCAGTTATTTCAGCTTTTATTAAAGCACAATAAATTAATTCCATAACAAGCATAATTAACTTTGCAAGATCAAAACTTGCCCTTGTTATAAATAGTCATCAATTCCAGTGCAGGAAATATAAATTATACAGACAACTTAAATAAAGTTTCAAAATTCCATATAAATCTCAATGGTTAAACAGGCCTGCTACTTACTCTTTTAAACTTAACAGTCCATATAAGTTTATCCAAGGTAGTTCAATGTCACATATCACAGAAAGCATTACAGGAAGAATTCTGCTTCAAGTTAGTTAATTTTAGTTATTAGTTTCTTTCCTTTATTATTAGTTATTATGTCTGTTTCTTATTTTAGCAGTATCCGTCTTTTATATTCCTTTGTATACCGTTAGTCCAATTTGGCAGTTAGTGATTTATTAGGAATTCCAGCTGTTATCAAAGCTGTTATTGTACTGCCAGGACACCTCAGCAGCATGACCTGCTATATCAGGACCTGTCTTGTACCTCAGAATCCAACTAAAGAATTATCAACGAATTCCTTTCCTCTTCCTGACCTCCCTACCTTCTTCTATTCTATCTAATTCTAAATTCCATTCTCAGTACTAACTCAGGAATAACTCCTGACATTGAAGTAGGTGAAACGTAAAAGACTCAGCAGTACGACCTGCTATATGAGGACCTGTCTTGTACCTCAGAATCTAACTAATGAATTATCAACGAATTTCTTTCCTCTTTTTCTCTCTTTCTGACCTCTCTACCTTCTTCTATTCTATCTAATTCTGAATTCAATTCCCAGTACTAACTCAGGAATAATTCCTGACATTCAAGTAGGTGAAACGTAAAAGTACATTACAGACCACATAATATGATTCTAAATTCACACCTGCAGTGTCCAGATTCCCTTGGGGCCTCGAAAATCAGGAATGCCACAGGATGTTGATATTCCTGCACCTGTAAACACTACTAGATGCTTACTCTGCAAGTAATAAGAAACAACATGATTACATGAAATAACATTATATAACCATAAATAATATGAGTAAATTTTAGAGGTTTAAACCTTTTGTATCATCTTGGCAAGTCGCTCAATCTGTCAATTCAAATGAAACCACATCGAAATTAGCAATCAAAACATAAGAGAATCCGCGTTTTCACACGGAACATGCCACGCATACAAGAATCAGTTGCTTAATATTAATACTAGCATATTTTAGCATGATATCATATGAAATAAGGACATGACTTCATTTAACTCAGTTCATTAAAAAATAAGTTCAGAAAATAAAAAGATAAGTAATAATTGCGAGGAAAAAATCCACTATGATTGGATTGTGCTTATGGCACCATAAAATACATTGACTGCTATAAAACAACAAAACCAAATAATGATAAGAGAAGGTTGCATCACAAAACCCAACAACTCTGTATTTTCCCTTTTCTCAATTCCAGGAGGGCAAAGTAAATGAACAGCACTCTTAGTACATAAATCCAAATTCATTATCCAACAATATGTCTATCCACCATTAGTGTTCTTCAGGTTTTTCTACCTCTACCTTCACTCTTTGCGCCTATAAAATAACATTTATTTAATCTTTCCGTGATTCAAATGTAAGATATAAAGCCACTGTATTAGGGTAAGAGTAGTCCATTGTGACTTGGACATTACACATCCAAACCATTGGCCAGCCTCCCTGAAATGTAAGAGAAAGGCTAAGCCTCTCTAAGGCCTGAAAAATAGGAACATTTGCCAATTGGGAAACTCTTTTTCTGATCTAACTGCATCATAACTGTAGCAAACTGTTCACCAATGCAGAAACCATACATCACATAAAAATGCTGCCTCAAATATCTTACAAAAACTAACAAAATATGCCTCAAGTATATTGAGAACATATCAGAAGTCATTGCATTGCCTATTTCAGTAAAAATTCAATATCAACCATATTCTGGGAAACCGTTTCCTTTTATAAATTCAATAAATCATGGAATCGCTAGCAGCCCCAATAATCCTGCTCAACCCAAACAGAAAAATACATATCAAAAAAGAAAAAAAATCAACCAAATCCTAAAGACAGCAAATGCAAGAACCCAGCATTTGGATCTTAAGAAACAAAGTATGAAGTATTATCCCATATAAATTTCAGGAGCAAACTACTACTACACTCCGGAATAAGAAATTTAAAGTAATTACAAGTGTATCAAGATAATGAAGAAAACCAAAACCCATTTAAAGAAAAGGCTTACTTTCTCCTGCAAAACATGGGAAGAGTCGAAGAATTCTGACATTCCAACAGTACCAACATCTTCAATGAAGGAGAGCTTTTCTGCATAACCCAGTGACATAGCTAGGAAATTAGTTTCTCAGAGTAAAACCCTATGTCTCTCTCACTAGAAAGTTGATCAGAAGAAGAAACGGAGAATGAAAAGCCTTTGTCTTTCTTTTTCTTTCCTTCTTCTAATGAGCATTACAAGTATTTGCTTCTTACAAGGAGACCCCGTAAAGCCCAAATACGAGATTGCTTGCCGTTCTGTCTGCCAAAAATTTCCCAATTCACCTCCAAATTACATCAATGCCCCTTACGGTTTTGTGATTTCTTGGAAGAGAAACAATTCGAATAAATGCAAAATTTGTTCATGTAGATACATGGACATTAATTTACTTAATGCTTTAGCACTTTTTTTTTTTTTGAGACGAGGTTAATTGAAGTAAATGGAAGTAATAGAAGATTAAGTATTAAGTTAATTTTATTTGGGAGTTATTTTTTTAGAGTAAATGGATGTTAATTGGGTTAAATGTTTACTTCCTCTAACCTCTAAATTGGGGGTTAACGGGAGTAACGTAAAGTTTTTTAAAATTCCTTGTCTCTGCAAAGTAAATTTAACATTCATTCTCCTTTATATTTAAACTCTCAAACAAAACATTTAATCTTATTTACATCTTATAAACTCTCAAACAATGTTAATTTTTAACTTTCATTTCCATCACTTCCCTTCCATTTCCATAACCTCCTTTAATTCTCACATCCATTAACCTCCAAACTCCTAAACAAAGACTTAGGGTAAATTACACCTATGGCCGCTGAACTTTACCTATTTTAATATTGTGGCTACTGAACTTCAATTCTTAACGGTATAGTCACTGAACTTTACATTTTTTTAATAACGGTGGTCACTCAACACCTCAAAACGAGCGTTGAAGGCCTCAAAATAAAAAAATCGAAGAGTTAATAATATTCTAAGAAACTTCAATTCTTGAAAATTTTTATTTTGAGATCATTTAGATATTGTTTGGTTACGAGAGAGTGTGGATTTTTAGAAAGTGAAAACTAAAAAAAATGATTTTGGAAAATAAAAAATGTGGTTTCACGGTAAATATTGTTATGAACGACTTTAATTCTTGAATATTTTCATTTTGAAGTCGTTAATGGTTATTTTGAGGAGTTGGTTAAAAATTGAGTGGTTATCGGTGTTAAAAATGTGTAAAATTCAATGGTTATATCGTTAATAAAAGTTTAATGCTCATAATATTAAAATGGATAAAGTTCAGTGGTCATAAGTGTAATTTACTCTAATGCTTTATATTAATAAATTACACGCTTATATTGATAAATATGACATTTATAAACTGCCTAGTTTTGGATGCATCCAAAACTTTTTATGAATGCAGTTAAATACCTTGAATCTGGATGTAAATTGTTATAAATCATTCCAAATTAAGATCTGGTTGGAATTTACTAAAATGGGAGTTTAAAAATCAAAATTATACCAAATTTAAGAATGGAATTTGACATGATTAAAGTTTAAGTTAAAAAATAACAAATTGTCAATTTCTTATTATCAAATTTTATACTTTCTAAAACAATTGTCCCATTAATAGAGAATGTCTTCTCTAAGTTCAAGAAAATACTATGATATGCTTGTTATATTGAAAAAAAAAACATTATACAAGTCACTCTGGGAAATAAAACGTTGACACTTCGAATCCAGTGTCTATATATGTGGAACGGTATGGGCCTTTGGATTCAACGGTGGGATTCTTAAAGAAAGAATAATTCGGTAGAAACACTATAAATAAACATGTATGATAAATCTAAAAGTATCGGAATGGGTTCATCAGACTCTATTCTCTCTAACTGACTGTCTAATCTTTATTATAGATACTTTAGAGAAGGATGCGAAGAATGTTTCTAAAGAAAACAGAGATGACAACAAGAAAATAATTTAATATTATATTATGTCAAATTGAAAAATTATTAGAACATATTCATCTTTAAAATATTCAAATCTTTTTTTTTTCCTTATAGGACTTTAGATTTCAAAGGGACTGCTACTCCAATATTTAAATTGGGTTAATGATCCAAAGATATCTTGGGAGATTCTTTGTGGATATTTTTTAAAAGAAATATCTAAAATAAGGAAAATCCATTTGATTTTTTCAGATTCTATAACTTATCTCAACATTATAATGAAAAACTCTCTTTGTCCAAATTATGGAATCTCTGTATAGGAAAGTACAAATTTCGATAAATAAAATCGGATGGTGTATCCGATCATTTTATAAGTCTTGACTAGAATAAGTAGTTCTAGCTAATTCATGAGGTATATCATTCGCAGAATGATCAACGAACTTGACGTTACCGTCATTAAAATAATACAGTTAAACCTCGATAAATGAATGTTCGATAAAGTAATAACCTCGTTTATATAATAAATTTTTTCGGTCCCGACTTAGGCCGAACATCATCCTTAACTTTTTGTACTACAACCACAACTTCTGATATATTTTGTTCATGTTGTAGCAAGTAGTTGTTTAAGGTGACCATTGCTTGAAAGACCTCTTTTAACGATACATTGCGACAACTCGACTATCATCTGGCTCTGGATCATTTCCATCATCATTGTTCATTATTGACTTGATAATTTCTTCGTCCGTAGGCGATTCCATAACTCCAATTTATTATTTTTTTACCACATACAATGTATGTATTTTATAATGAAAAATTATCTATAAAATAATAAATATTGATTTATCGATAAATGAATAAGTTATTCATTTATCGATAAATAAATAATCTTGCTTGATGGATATTTTTTTCCGGTCCCAATGATATGCATTTATCGAGGTTTTACTGTAAAGTAAAGATTTACAGTCCTCTAAAATAAGGTCATGGATTGATAATAAAAAAATGAGTTTTGGTAACATCCTGATTTACAAATGATATCATCAATCATTATTCCTTCTAGAATGAGGAATACTGGCAATTAATAGAAATAATAACAAAACGTGATTCCTTCTAGAAGAAGGATTAATAGCGATAAGTAGTAATTAATGTAGGATTAATACAAGATTAATGACAATTGAATGCATGATTAATGCAGGGTCAATGACAATTAAATGCATGATTAATGGAGGATTAATGACAATTAATGGGGGATTGATGACAATTAAACTCAATTAAAGCAATAGAGTTGCAAAAAAGAGTATGTATATCCCAACAAGGGTATGCTACAAGTTAACAATTTTCTCCTCTTTTCAATACCAATTATTCTCCTATGATATTTTTTTTTTTAATCATTCTCCTATGATATTAATGACTTTATCATGGGAGTGTCCACGACTGAACACAACGACGTCTCACAGTGGAGCCGCTAGTAGAACCACCAAAGGAGAAAAAGAGTAGTTATCAAATTGGTGCGGTGAGCGTGGACTCTAACAAATAGAAGATCACAAAATCTTGATTGTATAGAGTTTCTCAATGAACAAAACAACGGAGTCAAACACAGTACAAAAAAATATATCCAAAGATAAGGTTCTTTATAGATTGGTGGGAAAAAAATTAGCTACATAAATCTGAAATTGATTATGACAAACAAGATAAATTTTGTGGGCTGCTATTTACCGCAATATTTTTTCCAACCACCGCACTTTTTGACAATTTTGCCCTCCTCATAATTTAAACTCAAAAACTCAAAACTCTCAAATTCTCTCTAGCTTTTTGGATTTTCAAAAAACCCGACCTAAAACGACATGCCGCCAAAGGCATGAGCGGGTAAAGGCTTCATGAATGCTCCCGTACGGTTTTTTTTTTAAAAATTACTCCGAAATCATGGGTTCCGCCTCCGAATCGGAGTCGGAATCCGTATGAATTTAGCCTAAACGGACGGGACGTGCCGTTTCCACCACGGGTGGAACGGGCATGCCGTTCGTTCCACCGTACGGTGGAACGGTGCGCGTTGCCCGTTTAGGCCAAATCCATTTAAAAAAAAAATCAAAAAGAGAGAAAAAAAAAAGTTTTGGTTTTTGATAAAAAATTATGACAAGGGCATAAATGTCAAAAGAGTGCGGTGGGTGGAAAAAAAATTGCGGTATATAGCAATACCCTAAATTTTTTCTCTTTTCTTATTCCATTTTAAATCAAAGAAATATGAAATTCGCTACATTTGTCAAGTGTTATGAATGTTATATATGTTATAATGATATATCTAACAAGTTGTGAAAGATAAATCAGTCCTTGCATGCTCGATATGCATCACATTTTTATGCATGACAAGTGTAATATGCCTTTGTCATTGAATTATAACAAAATACATGTATAAGGCACATAAGTTTGGAACTTTATAAAAAAATCTATTCATTCAAGGCTATCATCTCATATGATATCAAAGTGACACAAAAGGGTTCGGGTAGTTACAGATGATCTAGGTGTGATTATTTTTTTTAATAAACATGCATATAATTATCAAGGCCATTATAAATGAATCACCAAATTTGATAAATAAAATTTCAAGTTCTGAGCTAACTATAAGAAGAGTGCAAGTGTCGGTTTCGAATAGGAACATGAATTTATGCAAGTCTACATGTCATACAAAGTTTTTAGGATGTACATAGAGCTTCTTAATAATCTATGAATGCTATCAGTACATAGATACACAATATTGACTACAAGTAAATAATAACTATATAAAATATCTTACCTAATATTGAATGTTATAATTTGTATGATGTTTAAAATATATATATTATTTTGGGTAATAATGTGAATTAAAATGTAAAAAAGCATTGTTTTTATCATTATGGTTATTCATTATTAAAAATTTATTATAAAAATGATATTTATGTGCAATAGTAATCTGTATGGCTATGAAGGTTATATGTGGTATTATTGAAATAAACACAATTAAGTTCTATTATGGATTATTTTGACATATAATATTTACTCGGTTTTATCCTTTAACTAAAGTCATTCTAGAGTTGGAAACCGATATGAAGGAATTGCTAAGTTGATTTCAAGATGAACTAATAATTCTATAAAAAAATCACTATGGCAAACACAAGTGTTCTAGTGGCACCGCCGGTTTATTTGGCAACGTGGCTGATGCAAACAGAGTCTTTCACCATGAAATATGTTCCATGGATCAAGTCATTAATCCTCAAGGTAAGTGAGCATAGTTTTTATGCCTTACCATAATCTTTTAATGATGGACATAGTATGGCCCCCTTTTCGGAGTTGTTTCAATACATAACACAAATATAAGGGAACTGCTAATACTGCAACCAGCCCTAAACACTGTCGAATCCCTCTAGAAGTGGAGTGACAACAAAGGACCCAAGAGGACCATGTTAATAAGCCCTATGAGGCGAATGCTTAGAAACGGTGAAAAAACGCCTAAAAACGGCGCAAAGAACACATAGAAATGGTGAAAGAGCAACTAGATTAGACCTATTGAATGGTGAATACCTTGAATGGAGAAAATAGCGCCTAAATAAAGCCTATTGAATGGAGAATGAATGGCGAAAAAAGCGCCTAGATAAAGCTTATTGAATGACGAATGCCAAGTGTGACGAATGAAGAAAAAGCCCAATGTAGCAAATGCCAAGTATGGAGAATGAAGAAAAAGCCCAATGTGGCTAATGCCAAGTATGGCAAATGAAGAAAAAGTCTGATGTGGGTAATGCCAAGAATGGAAAATGAGAAAAATAAAGTCTGATGTATTGAATGCCAAGAATGGCGAACGCCAAGAATGCCAAATGAAAAGTGAAATTTTCATAAAGTAGAGATACTTTGAAAAATGAATGAAGCCTAGAATGGCGAATGAACAATGCAAATGCCAAGATTGCCAAATTAAAAGTGAAATTTTCACAAAATAGATATATTTTGAAAAATGAATGTAGCCTAGAATGGGGAATACAAAATGTATGCTAAAAGTAGTAGATATGGATATAGGGATGACTACCTATCTCTATCCTTGAATGAAAACTTAAAACATACAAAATTGAATGGTGAATGGAAAATCAAATTTTCACAAAAACAAGCTCAAGACACTTTGGAAAATGAGTAAAAACTATAAAGGAAAGAGCCTAGAATGCCAAAACCCTAAAAGGGCGAATAAAGCTTAAAATGGTGAACAAAGTCTAGAGTGGTGAATACCAAGAATGACAGCGTGGTTTTGATTCCCAAAATAATTGATGGGGTACGTAGGAAGCTTGATAATAAGAAATTATCAAGTCCAAACTAAAAAGATTGGTATATTTTAATAACTCGAAAAGTGAGAATAATTTTGAGTTAGACTCCCGAGCATCTTCATTGGTTATGGAATATAAGAAGGAGTTTCGTATTGAGCAGGATGCTTAGAGAAGCAGGAAAGCTTAATGATATATCTCATTCCTACTGGTCTGAGGAAATATGTTTAACAGAAAAGCATTAAAATGCAAGGTACGCTTAGAAGTTGGACAGCTATGAGCGTCCGGTCCTTTAGCCTGGAAAGACCCGTTTTTGCAATACACCATCACTTAACGTTTTTAAGGACGTCGCTTGGTGGGTCCCTTTCGGTGCATGCGTTATTTATTTTATTAGCCTTTTTTTTATCATGTTTTTAAGCTAATTCGATATGCGAGAGTCGCCACCCGGGATTAATGTCCATGAACATAAAAATTAAATGATATATATCTCTTCAAAGTTAGGTTCATGAAATAAACATTAAGGGTTTAGTTAATAAAATCATAGACTTGTCTTCCATTAAAATACCAAATATTTCTAAGTCATTTTCAGTTTATACACATTCACCACACAGATTACGGAAAGCAATAAATAAATTCGGAATTATAAAATTACATCTCAATTTAATATTCAAATCCTATACATTTTATCTAGCCTTAAACAAATCTATTAAACCTGCAAAATAAATAAACGTTAGCCGCGAGACATTGAGACCTGTCTTTGAAATTACACTACGACGTCGGACTCGATAAAATAGGACTCAAATAAATCCTACGATTCTAGCACGTCGACATGGTAATTAAAACCGTGATATATATCTACCTATCTCTAATGAATTAATTTTATTCCTAAATTACCCATTATCCCGTAATTAATTAAATATTACATATTAAATATTTTTAAAAACCATTTTAGAGAGTATCCAACCTATTGGAATTAAGAAATAAATTACAATTATAAACCTACTTCCAATCCTAAGAAAACCAAAACCAAAAGCTTTAAGTTTTATTGTTATCATAATCTAATAATATTTACATATTACTATAATCTAATAATATTTTATGAACTAAGTAAAAGAGAGTGACAAATATTGTTCTAATCCTAAAAAAAAGCTTTCCTAATTATCTTAATCCAACGAAAATAATATTTGATGAAAATAATAAATCAATATTCTATATTATATAATATAAAACAGTAACGATATAGCTAAGGTGTCGACTCCTCGATTTTTTTGTTGATTAAAAATAATATTGATAAATTATCTTTTTCTTCGATTTTTTAATTTAATGTGATAAATAAAAATATCCAATCCAATGAATACGTGAATCTAATTTAATGTCATAATTATCCATAAGTCCATTATAAATCTAATTTAATGTGATAACTCCAATCCAATACCTTTTCTACTCCATAAAATCTAAGCTAATGTGATAATTCTAATTTAATGTTCAATTATCCACTCTAGCCGAACTGCTTGATAAAATGTGATACAAATAATTTTTTTTTTTATGAAGATACAAATATTTTTTAATACCAAGTTATATTTTTTAATACTTTCTCTCCTTCTGCTTATCCTATAAACCCTGAATAAGAAGTTGTAATTAAGCTGATAACAAATTATATTTTTCAACTTCACAATTTCTTCTTCAATGAGAACCCTAACTCTTCCTCTTTTAAATTAGTTTCTTTTCTAATTTTCCGAAAACAATTTGCACATTGTGGCTCAACCTCTCTTTGAGGTAAACTCTAGCTTTTCTTTCAACATCTCTCTCATGAAATATCTCATTCATTGTAAGTATGAACGGTTTGCTCGAATCGATGTGACTGTTATTTTGCATTGTTAATTTTGTGTTTTATTCTTTCAGGTAAATATGGCTCCAATTTTGTATCTGATTTGTTACAGGTCTTCTATCTGTACTCTATTTCTACAGAGCACGGATTCATCTCTATCTCTTCGTCATATCATTCCTTCTCTAATTTACATTCAACTTTGTTAGATGTTGATCACTCATATCCACAATCAGATCCCTACCAATCTCAGTAGACACATATAATGTATATAGGCTTTTTAACGTGATTATTCTAATTTTGACCGTATAGTTATTGGAAAGGACTATGTTTGAATTCCATGAAATCGGAACCTATAATGCTGTTATAATGTAGTCACGCTCTTGCTGTGAATTATCTTAGGGAAAATTACACAGAAGTTCATATTTTAAAAACTATTTACAACTATGTCAAGTCATAATTTTGGATTATATCAAACTAGTAAAATTAGTACTTTTAATATATTTTAAGGATTAGAATTGATAAATTAGAAGTCTAGGATATATTTTCTAGGATTTATAATATATGAATTGGAGTATAGAAATTTTAAATTATGATGTAAAATCATAATATATAGAAAATAATGACATATTAAGACTTAAATTTGATGATATGACCTAGTTGTAATTTTATATTTAATTATGATATTCATGTAATTGACCCATTATCTTAAAGTACCTTCTCTTTTAACTGTATGTTTGTACAGCTTCCAAGAATTAGAATTTAAATTTGGTATCCTACTTGAATATTCAAAATCAACCAAGTATTTGAGTACCTTCTCTTTCAGATGTTGAAGCATACATTTTATTGTACTTTGAATATCAGGTAAAATTTTGGTTATTACTTTTTAGCTTTAAAATTCTTTTTTTTTTTCCATTTGTATATTCTTTTTTTTTTCCATTTGTATATTCTCTTTCTCTTTTCTTATTTACTTGCTTCTAAATTTTGGTTTTTCCTTACCTTCCCTCTTTATCATATTGATGAATCATATATGTAATTAGCTAGACATTTTTTTTTTACAGGAACACGGGGTTTTCTTCTACAACTATTTTTCTGAAATGGTATTTGGCAGTTTCGAAATGCATCTTTCATCTCAATTTCTTCTTTTGTTATCTAATTCCTTTACGATTTGGTTTTTCCATGATATTTACTTCTCAGAACTTGGCTAATGAATTTTCTTTTCACAACATCCAATTTTTTTTCCTGCAAGGTAATATTCAGGTTTTCATTATCTTTTCTTTTATTAGATGGATTTCATTTTTATTTGGGGTTTTTGTTAATGTTCTTTTTGCAGACCTTACTTTTGTACCAGAGATTTCACATTTCTTCTTCAACCTTTTTTTAATGAGCAGTTTTTGTTTTTATGTTTTAGGTTTTTGGTTCTTTCAGATTTTGATTTACATTTTCTATATTTGTAATGTGTATAGGAGCTCAAGTTTTAATCACTTCTTTTTTTGAGGAGCTACAATTAGATTCTCTAATTTTCTTTTGTTCTTTTTCTTCTAATTGCATCTTCTTAGCGTTCTTCTCAAGATGGTAATTTAGATTATTGTTATTATTTATTATCTTCCCATTTTCCATCATAATTTAAGATAATCCATAGAAGCTGATTAGATTCAACTAGTTATTGTAGGAATATGTAATGTAAATTTATATTATTAAGAGATACAAGAGTTCATCTATATATACTTGAAGTGTTCTAAGTCCTCTCTAATTCTAATATAGAGATAACCCTAGAAGAAAGAATTACAGGGAAAGATAAACTCTAACTAAAAGATAATTAGGAGTGTAATTATCCTATTGTATATTAAGAGATAATTAGCGAAAATATATATGTACTAACAGTTATTGAAAACCACACATAGGGTTAGTATAATAATTATCCTATTCATATATATTTTTTTTAAGGTAAAGGCTATGCTTACTTTATTTTTGAGAAAGTAAGCCTTACTTTGTGTGTTTTCACCATTGGATTAATTTTATACTCCATCATCCAATGGTGAAAACATACCAAGTAATGGTATTTTATCAAAAACAAAGTAACCATAGAAGGCACCTTTTTTTAAATGTCTAATATAGCGAAAATTATATCTCACCCGTTCAGTTTATTCATTTACCTTATGTTTATGTCATCTCTTATTGAAAACCACCCATAGGGTTACACAATCACATGGACCTTATGTTGCTTTATTTATTTATTTTAATTGAGGGTTGATTAATATGTGGGTGATTTGGTGATTATTGTCGTGTTTGGTTGATGATGGGTTTGTGCTGATTGGGTTTTGAATCTTTTGGATGGAATATATATAAAAAATTCCCACAACGAGGAGCATCAAGCAAGTGTATATTTATATCAATGAGTGTTGTAAATCATGATAATTTTAAGCTATTACTTTTCTGTTGAATTATAAAAATATGTGAAATGGCCAAGCTGATTCGTGGACATTTTTCTCCATTGATTATATTGTTTGAAATATTAGAACTTCGCTGCTTTAAATTTCTTTCTTTTTAACCTTTAAATTTCTTTCTTCTTAACCTTACAGAAATTTTACTAAATTGAATAGAAAATGACTTGGTTTTAATAAACTTATAATATTAATATGTAACCATTATTTTATTTTATTTTCACCATTAGATTTATTACTTTGTTTTTCTTCACTATTGAATTAATTTTCTACCTCATCATCCAATGGTGGAAAAAATAAAGTGATGGTTACTTTGTCCAAAACAATTATATATATACTATAAAAGTGAATGCACTCAACAGTACAATTCAACATTTTTGCCAAATAATTCCAATTAAGTCCCTGAAATCCTTTCATTGCCTTTATCTTATAGGTGCTTTTTAGTCTTTTTACAATTCAACATTTTTGCCAAATAATTCCAATTAAGTCCCTGAAATCCTTTCATTGTCTTTATCTTATAGGTGCTTTTTAGTCTTTTTAAGTTCCCACTACTTACAACAAAACGACGCCGTTTATCCTGTTGAGAGTGAGGCACATTTAGTCTTCTTTTGCCTCCTCACATCATCTTCTTTTTAATCTGCCCCTTTTTTCTTCCTCATCTCTTCTACATTGGAAACCTTCATTCTCTTTGCATTCAGCCGCTGCTGCAAAACTATTTGCGATCTTTTCCCATCTCTTATCCTCATCTCTCCCTCTCTTGATTTCTATTTTGATGCAGTGAACCCCTAATTAGATGTGTCCGGTGATTTTAAGGAACCGACCTCCGATTGTCATCGCCGGTGCTGTGTTTGTTTCGGTTTCTATGGAAGATCTATGGAGGTAATTTATTATCCGTGTGTTTCTCATTCCATGCATTCTAATAGACTGTTTCTTCCCTTCTTTTGGTTGCTTTCAGGGTTACTTTTACTCTTGCAGAATCAAAATTTAGACATGCCCGATGTTTTTCCTGATGCGGTCCTTCGAAGATATTACTTCACTGTTAGTTTTCTGATCCCCAATCGTGTTTCTGGTTTGTTCATATGTTTGTTTCATCTTCATATTTAGATTTATTCTGATTTTTTCAGATCTCCTCTGATATTGAAGGCATTCACACATGGAAAATGTATTTTTCTAGAATTTTACCTAACCCTTTTTCCCACACTTCACATAGCAGTCATGGGAGATGACCTTTTCGTTGCCAAAGATGTAAACAAAAAAAAAACTAAAGAAGAAAGAAAGAAAGAAAGAAGATGCCATTTGGTTTCATCTGTGTCTGAATCCATTGTTGTTGATGATGATTTTGATGTGCAGAAGACTATAGGAAGTTGTATGGAAAGGTTGAAAAAGTCTCAAATTGTTGTAATTCTTCTTTTCTATTAGTTATTTTATTTATTAATAAAAAATAGTTCTTTTAATTTTGTTATTTTATTATGAATTTTATTTATGAATTAATTACTTTTTTTAACCCATTTATGAATTAGTTATTGAGGAGAGAAATAAATATTTGTTTTTAAATTTTTTCAAATTATCAATTTTTGTTGTTAAAATTTTGTTTAGATTAAAGAATTTTTTTTGTGTGCATAAAAACGGGTCATGTAAAAATATGATTATATTTTTTCTAGAGATAGCTTTGTTTGCAGATATAGATAAGAGTTGAGTGTAAATGTTTTAATAAAATAATATTTTTTAAAAAATTTGACTACAACCTAATTTAACTATCATGTTTTATTTTTCATGGACAAAACATGACATAGTATTTATTGATATGATATTCTTATTTTAAAAAGAAAAAATAATTTAAAAAAAAAGAACAATAAGAAGCTAATAATAATAAAAAAGAATATCATGAGTAGTTAGGTTATGAAAAATATAATATATTTATAATAAAATACTCCATTTATTTCATAATACATGTCTTTTAAGATTAAAATACAAAAATTAAGAAAATCAATTAATTTTAACTAAAAGAGTTTATTACAATTGTATTAATTATATCCACTAATTGTCATATATATTGAGTGATTGTGTGTATGAACCATTGAAGAGGCTCCTCAATAAAAGAGAGAACAGAGACTGTAGCATCTTCAATGGTTCATACACACAATCACTCAATATATATGACACTTCCTCATTGTAAGATTTTTTTTATCAACTTCATTTTATTAAATTATTAACTCCTGTTGGCCCAAAAAATAAAATAATTATTTTTATGTATATAAAATGCTTGGGTCATGTTTTTAGGATATAGTTTATATTTTCTAGAAAATAATACACGTGTAAACTAACCTTCAACCCACGAGAAAGTCCGGCACCACGCGGGGCGTGTCCTCCATACGCAGCGCGTAAACAAGGCGTCCGGAGAAATCAAACGTCAGAGACTCAAATACGCAGCGCGTCCTTCACTTTACGCGGGACGTACTTGCCAATACGTCATGCGTAAGACGCATCCGCAGAGTGTTCCAAGATCAGAAGCACGGATACGCAAGGCGTATCCGCCAATACGTAGGGCGTACTCCTTTACGCGGGATGTGACACCAGAGACGCCACGCGTAAAAATCATCAATGAAACGCACAAGGCCCAGAGCCACAACACGCAGGGCATAGTAGGACATACGCGGGGCGTATCGTCTCTTCCGGAAGCAGTCAACGGCAGTTGAGGAAGTTAAATTAGTTGGTTAGAGTTAGTTGGAGTTAGTTGAGTTAGTTGATGATGAAAAGACCAAAATACCCAAATACCACTCAATAATTACCAAAATGCCACTCAAAAAAACTATAAATAGACCCCCTCCCCTACACTAAAACACACACTCAACACACAACAAAACCCCTCTCTAAAGGTTACTCTCAATGCTCTCTTTTTAGTTCTTAGCTCTTAGCTCCTAGTTCTTCAAGTTCTTCTAAGTTCTTCTTTTCGTTCTTCGTTTTTCTTAGTTTTAATCCCTCATTTAGCTTCCTTTATCTTCAATTCAAGTTCCAAAGCCTCTTTTCAAGTTTCTCGACTCAAATTAGTGTTTTTAAGTCGTTACTCTGCTCAAGTTTTCAATTAGAATTTCCTTTCTGAAGTAATTTTCCAGATTCGTCCATCCTTTTTTAAAGCTCAATTCTGTCCATTTAAAGTCATTTTTTGCTTTCAATCCCTTCGACAAAGTTGTTCCTAACGTTCTGAAGTTCGATCTAGTGTATTTACTTTCCCAATTCCGTGCCCAGAAACTCTATCTACAAGCTGATCTTTGCACCTCAAATCATTTTAGATATTCTGCCCAGAATTTCCCAGATTCGACTAGTTGTTTTCAAGGCCAGATTTCGTCCATTTAGAGTTCGTTTTAGCCTTCGATCCCTTATAGAAAGTTGTTCCTGACTTCCCGAAGTTCAATTTACACTATTTACTTGCCCAATTCCGTGTTCTTAAGAACTCCAACCAAGCTCCCCAAAGTCAAAGTTTAAATCTGCCCCATTTGCCTACCAACGTTTGCTATTGCCAAGATCATATACCGTACGGGCCCGACCGGTTGCAGCTCTCCAAGAACTTCCGGCTGATACCAAAATTCAACATCAATCCGAGATAGCTATTGTGGCTCCGAGTTTGTTGTTGAATTCCAATTTATTTTAATTGCATTTCAATTCCTTGTATTTGATTTGTTCTTCCATTTCAATTGAATTAGCTATATGTTTAGTATAGAAGTTCTTCAATTGTAATTCATTTTTAATTTTATGCTTACCTCAAACACATGTATTCAAACCTTGATTTACATCAATAAAATACCGATTTTTCACCAAATTTCGTGTCAATTTCGCACTTTAAATTCCTTTATTTCCTCGTCTTCAATTTACCCGCATTAGCTTAAATAAAACAATTTATCTAGCAAAGTTTCTATAACGGCGCTAGAGACCCAAGAGGGACTTTTTCAATCCTTGCGTCCCTCGCCAATTGTTTCGTTTAGAATTCAAGTTTTGGCGCGCAAATTCCATAAACTTAACCATTTCAATTGAGAAGTAATCTTCTCTGGCACGCCCGCACCCTAACCACACGTGACAAGGTTGAAATTAGCATATTCGCAAAATATCGCTAACAATTTTTGGCACGCCCAGTGGGACCTTTTGATTTTTATGCTTTGCCAAAAATTTTAGAACCCGTTTTTGTACCTGTTTTCTTCCATAACCTTTTTTCATATCATATTTACTTGTTTTGCCCCACTTCCGCTTTACCAAAATTTATTAGCTAACGCTAACAATTTTTGGCACGCCCAGTGGGACGTTTTTTGTTTTTTTAGGCTACCAGAAATTGCATATAAACTTTCTTTTTTACACAATTTATTATTTTTCAGACCTCGTATCATATTTTTCTCGCCCCACTTTACCTTACCAAAATTTATTAGCTAACGCTAACAATTTTTGGCACGCCCAATGGGACCTTTTGATTTTTATGCTTTGCCAAAAATTTCAAAACTTTTCTTTATAACCCGATTCACATTTATATTTTTTTTTGCCCCACTTCCACTTTACCAAAATTTATTAGCTATCGCTAACAATTTTTGGCACGCCCAGTGGGACCTTTTATTTTATTTTTTTTTGGCTTAGCCAAAAATTTGTAAGACTTGTTCTTCATACCACGTATATGTTCTTCACGCTCTTTTTTTTTATCACCTGTTTTTCATGCCTTGCTTTTATTCCATTAATAAGCATTTATTTATTTCCTTGTTCTTTCTTTTTCAGCACTAGATTACTAACATAATTTCATAATTTTCACCCATAAGTACTCACGAAGAATGCCTCCTAGGAAGAACACGGGGAAAGATCCCATCCCATCGGACTCCGAAGAGAGTCAAAATCAGAACCGGGATCAGAGCAACGAACCCGCCATGCTTGAAGGTTGTGCGGCTGAGACCGTGAACAATAGCGGAGGTGCAAACCAACAACCACCTCAAGGCCCACCCATATTCGATATGGCACCATTTTTAGCAAAACTAGAGAAGCAGATCAACCAATTTCTACATGGATTTTCGCAATCCATGAGAGAAAGTTATGAGGATATGTGCAAGGCAATGCAAGCCAACAACGAGGCGGTGAACAATTCCAACAAGGGACCGGCTCTCGAGGAAAGGATCGTTGATTTAACCGGAGAGATCAGCAAAATCCCGGAAAAGTGCACCGAGCTGTTCACACAAAGGTCGACATCTCAAGGACCGGTAGACGGTGGGAAGAAAACACCGACATCAGGAGCTGGGGAAAGGTATACCCTGCCACCAGCTCGAGAAGAGAATCTCAGGTTCAATGAGCGCGGTGACAGGATCAGCCCAGAACCCATTCAAGTCCTGCCACCTCAACAACAGTTTAGATCTGATACCGGACCTAGTAACCATGCCGAACATTACGAGGAAAGCTATGCTCGTAATGTGGGGGGCAATGTGAGACAAACCAACTTTCACCCACAACGGACGACGCACACACGCATGGAGCCCACCAACAACTTGGGAGAGGCCCAACGCATAAGAAACATCGTCCAAGAGATCTATGGGCCAGCCGTGAGGGAAGTATACTGACCCGAGTTCCAGAAACCATATCCACGGCACTATGATCAGCTATACCCTTTACCCCACAATTTTAGAGTACCCGATTTCGCTTTATTTTTAGGAGAAGAAGGGCAATCCACTGTGGAGCACGTGGCACGCTTCACCTTTCAGTGCAGCGGTTTGAGCATGGACACAAACTTCGACATGTTACGCTTGCGGCTATTCCCAGGTTCACTAACGGGACCAGCTTTCTCTTGGTACACTACCTTACCATCCGGATCCATTCATGGATGGGAACAAATGGAAAGACTGTTCCACAACCAGTTCTATCGAACGGAGCCCGAGATCTGTGTTGCGGAGCTGTCCCGAATGACGCAACGACATGGAGAACCGGTTGAAAATTTTATCAACCGATTCAAAAAGATGCGACATCGTTGTCGAATCAACATCCCCGAGGTCGAGTTCGTAAAGATTGCCCAACGTGGGTTGGAATTCGAAAACCGGAAGAAATTTCAGGGGATAGATTTCCGCGACTACTACGAGTTGGTGGCCAAGGTTTCAGAGTACGAGGAGTTGATGAGGGAAGATCATCGACGTAAGAAGAACTCTGTGGGAAGCTACCAAGGGGAGGTACAAACGCATGAGGTAGCCATTGCCGACTTAACGAACACCGGATCTCAAACATGTCCCGTGTTGGTAAAAAATCCCAAAGCACCAGAGGTAGTTAAAAGGATCCCAACCACCCAATATACATTTGACGTCTCGAAGACGGAAGAGATCTTCGACTACCTGCTAAAGGAGCAGTTCATCACATTGCCTCCTAGACATGTGATCCCATCCAAAGAAGAAATACGCGAACGAAACTACTGTAAGTATCACGACAACTGGAGCCACAACACTCAAGCATGTTTTGGTTTTAGAAACGCCGTGCAGGATAGGATTAACCGTGGGATACTCCAATTCCCGGAAAATAAGGAAAGCATGCTGATCGACGAGGACCCATTCCCGGTAGCTAATATGATCAATGCCACTTCACTAGTGTGGGGGGGCAAAAGAAAGCAACATCGCGACATAAGAACCCGACAGATATGGGTACCAAAAGCGATGCCATCTAAGTTGGAGGACAGCTCAAAGCAGTCGCAAAACGCAAAGAAAAGAGACGTGCAACAATAACGGCCACGTTTCGTGACACCCTCGAGCACGTCGCCCCTCAATCAATGGCAATTGAATAGCCATAAGAAATTCCCAAGACCTCTTTCCAAGAATGCGAAGAGAAGATTAAGGAAAAGAGAGGCACAAAAGAGAAATAGTCGAAGGGAGTCATCGAGCGTCAACTCTAACGATGCGAAAAGAGGAGGGAAAAACCAAGAGAAGAAACTCCGAATCCGGGTTGGAGATTTCATCATACGGGTAGATTGTGCAGCTACCTCTTTAATCTTACCTTCGGATTTTAGAAGCGAAGACATCAAGAAAGAATTCCCCAAGCCTGAGTACAAGGAGCAAGAAGACGCAACACCGAAGGCACCGGGTGAAGAGGGCATGAAGAGGGTTTACTTTTACAAGCCCACTCCAAGGATGACTCGCCATATCAAACCTCTATACGTTAAGGCTCATATAGATGGCAAACCAATCTCCAGAGTGCTCATCGATAATGGATCAGCCGTTAACATCATGCCTATGAAGATGGTCCTAGCCTTAGGGAAATCAGAGGAAGATATAATCTCATCAGAAGTGTCAGTTTCAGCCTTCACGGGAGAAATTGCAAAGACATACGGCGTCCTACCATTGGAACTCACCGTTGGCTCTCACACCGCCATGACCGCTTTCTTCGTGGTAAATTCAACCGCGAGCTATCAGGCACTGTTAGGGAGAGATTGGATTCACTCCAACTCATGCATCCCTTCGTCTTTGCACCAACTTCTTCTGTTCTGGAAGGGAGACGAGGTGGAAGTCATTCGGGCAAACGAGAAACCATTCGAAACCTACTCAGATGTGGTCGAGGCTAGACTCTACGAGGAATCTGTAGGCCCAATCCGAGTGGGATCCAATTACGAAGAGCAATCATGTGGCGAAGAGATTAAGAATATCCTAAGGCCAACGGCAATCGTGCCCCGTCGAAGGCCATTCCGTGATGAACCGATAATTGAAGAGATTCCATGATTAAGACAACATCCGAAAAAGAAGCGGTGGCTTCAACCGCTATATCAAAACTGAATGCACAACAACTAGCGGAGAAACTATACCAGGAGGACGACATGAGGGTCTCAGAAATCGAAGCACCCAAAGGAATAGCAGAACTAGATCCTCAAGGAGAAGGAATCCAATTACAAGATCTGAAAAGGGCGAACCCGAAGTTAGAAGATGAAGGTTCCATGGCAGTCGACCCTCTAGACGAAGTGAACCTAGGGATAGAAGAGGAACCTCGGGTTACGTTCGTCAATAGCTTACTACGCCCAACGTTAAAGGAAGCCATCATCGTTTTGCTTCGGGAGTTCAAAGACTGTTTCGCTTGGAATTACGACGAAATGCCCGGGTTGAGCAAAGGCGTAGTGGAACATAGATTGCCAATCAAACCGGAGTTCAAACCCTTCAAACAACCAACAAGAAGGATGAGCAAAGAGGTTGAAGGCAAGGTGAAGGAAGAAATAGAAAAGCTGTTCAAGGCTAAATTCATCAGACCAGCAAAGTACGCGGTATGACTATCTAACGTCGTGCCTGTAGTAAAAAAGAACGGTAAATTACGCGTATGCGTAGATTTCCGCGATCTAAATCTAGCTACACCAAAAGACATCTATGCGATGCCTATTGCCAATATGCTAGTAGATGCCGTGTCTAAAAATGAATTAATATCTCTTTGCGATTGCTATGCGGGATATAACCAAATCCCCATTGCCGAAGAAGACATTGCAAAAATGGCATTTCGATGCCCGGGGTCAATTGGTACGTTCGAATGGGTCGTCATGCCATTCGGTTTGAAAAATGCCGGCGCCACATACCAAAGAGCAATGAATGCCATTTTTCACGATTTACTCGGCACCTCCATGGAAGTATATAGACGACATCGTTGTCAAATCCAAGCGAGAGGCAGAACACGTCGGCCATTTGAGGAAAAGCTTCGAGCGGATGCGTAAGTACAATTTGAAACTCAATCCTCTAAAGTGCGTCTTCGAGGTCAAAGCAGGAAACTTCCTCGGATTTTTGGTCCATCAAAGAGGGATCGAGATTGACGAAAATAAGGCAAAAGCAATCAAAGAAGCACAACCTCCGAAAAACAAGAAGGAGTTGCAGCGGTTCTTGGGCCAAGCAAACTACCTGAGACGATTCATATCAAACTTGGCTGGAAAATCCAGAGCATTCTCAGATCTGTTAAGACTCAAAGACGAAGAAAGCTTCAAGTGGAGCGACAAGCATCAAGCGGCGTTCGAAGAGATCAAAACTTACTTGAGCAACCCACCTGTGTTGATGCCACCAAGGGAGGGTACTCCACTCAAGCTCTATATATCAGCAACAGACGAGTCAATTGGATGCTTGCTTGCCCAAGACAATGCAAACTGTCATGAACAAGCCATCTACTATCTAAGTCGAACATTGCTATCGGCAGAAACGAGGTACAGCCCAGTTGAGAAGACGTGCTTAGCCCTCTATTTTGCTTGCACGAAGTTGAGGCATTACTTGCTCAAAGTGAGAGTTTATGTGATTGCTAGCACCGAATTGATCAAATACATGCTAAACCAGCCTATCCTCTCAGGAAGAATAGGAAAATGGTCACTAGCATTGGCCGAGTTCACTTTGGTGTATCTCCCGCAATCCTTGATAAAAGGGAAAGCAATTGCAGATTTTGTAGCCGATCACCCAACCAGTTTCCAATATCCCGAAGAGGCGGAACTTCCAATCTATCTGACACATAAAGAGCCGTGGCAGTTAAAGTTCGATGGTTCGAGCACAGACAGTTCCAACGGAGCAGGAGTGATCATCACAGCCCCATCCGGGACTAAGACGATACTAGCCGTAAACTTGGATTTCGAATGCACGAACAATCAAGCTGAGTATGAAGCTTTGATCATTGGCTTGGAAATCTTAATCGACCTAGGGGCTAAAGAGGTCAAGATTTTCGGTGATTCACAACTGGTCATCCGACACCTAACAGGAGAATACAAATGCTCAAGTTTATCTTTGCTACCTTATTTCGAGTTTGCAATTCAACTTCTGGAAATGTTTGATGAGGTCAGTTTGGAGCATATTCCAAGAAATGACAACTGGGAATCTGACGAGTTAGCCCAAATCGCTTCTGGAATGAAAATCTCCAAAGATACAGCATACAAAGTCGTTATCATCAGAAGACAGGGCCATCCTTCCGTGGCGGATAGAGGCATCCAGTTTGAATCATTCGACATCGATATTAACTTAGCTCAAGATTGGAGGAAACCATTCATCGATTACCTCAATGATCCTTCCAAAAAAGTAAAATATTCACTAAGCATTCAATCTCGAAATTACATGTTGATGGCAGGTGATTTGTACCGTAAGAGCTACGATGGAATGCTACTCAAATGTCTCGGCTTCCCAAAAGCAATGGAAGTCATGAAGCAAGTCCATGAAGGCATATGCGGAGCTCACCAGTCCGAAAGGAGAATGCGATGGCTTATCAATCGCCATGGATACTTCTGGCCAACGATCCTACGCGATTGCATCACATATGCGAAGGGTTGCAAAAAGTGTCAACTGTATGGCCAAATCCAACGAGTCCCTTCAGAAGAATTACACTCAGTGGTGAAGCCGTGGCCTTTTAGAGGATGGGCTATTGATCTAATAGGGAAAATATTCCCAGCTTCATCAAAAGGTCATTGTTTCATCATAGTTGCCACAGATTACTTTTCCAAGTGGGTAGAAGCAGCACCAATGAAGCAAGTCGGCCAAACGCAAGTGATCCAATTCATCAAAGAGAACTTGATTCATAGATTCGGAATCCCAGAATCCATCACCACGGATCAAGGGACCATGTTCACAGGCGAAGATATGAGCGAGTTCGTAGAAGAGTACGGAATTAAATTGATACATTCCACTCCGTTTTACGCACAAGCAAATGGTCAAGCCGAAGCATCCAACAAAATTCTAATTCAAATCTTGGAAAAGATGCTAGAAGACAATCCTAGAGAATGGCACAAAGTTCTCTCAGAAACACTGTGGGCTATGCGAACATCTAAGACGCGGGCGACTGGAGTAAGTCCATTTTTCCTAACCTTTGGCCATGATGCGGTAATACCATTGGAAGTCATCGTTCCTTCACTACGCGTGATGCGTCAACATGAGTTAGAGCCGGATAATTATATGCAAGCCATGACTATGGAACTCGAAGACTTGGATTATGAAAGACAAAAAGCGCTCGATTGCATGATGATCCAGAAAAAGAAAGTCGAAGATGTGTACAATAAGAAAGTAAAAAAGAAAAACTTCAGAGAAGGCGAGCTAGTGTGGAAGCTAATTCTACCAATCGGGACGAAGGACCGTGAGCTTGGGAAGTGGTCACCCAACTGGGAAGGACCATTTCAAATCCACAAGGTGCTTCCCGAGAACGCGTATTGGTTGAAGAGCTTGGGCGGAGAACCACACAAGAGATACATTAACGACAAATACTTGAAGAAATATTTCCAAAGTATGTGGGACATAATTAATGTAGCAGCTAGCCCGCGAGACGTAGAACAGGCTCAACTACACGCGGCGCACACCACAGACGCCACGCGTAAAATGCATCAATAAGACGTTTCAGGTTCAGGAGCACCAACACGCAGGGCGTGTTTGACAATACGCGGGACGTAAACCAGACGTGTGTAAAAGACAGCTCCAGGAGCACGAACACGCGGGGCGTGCATTTTCATATGCGGGGCGTGCCCCAAAGACGCAGGACGTGTACTAGACGTGCATAGAAGATGTACTCCAGGAGCGAGAATATGCGGGGCGTAAAATCAAAGACGCCACGCGTATTCATCATCGAGCAAGCGCTTCAGGATCAGGAGCATAAATACGCGGGGCGTAACCAGGTACACGCAGGGCGTATGCGCTCTTTTTCTAGGCATTTACAATTTTTCTGGGCATTTATATATTGTCTTTGCAAGTGCTATAAATGTTCATCAATAAAAGAATAAGTGTGCCATGGCCAAAAATAGATGACTTAGCAAATGTTCGAACGACAATCAACTCACAAAACAATGTCCATTTGTGCTACACAAATAAATAAATGAAAGAATGAGCATACAAACTCAAAACAAAGACGAAAAGTACGGGCAACCCGTGAACGTACCTCACGGAAACAAACAAAAATCAGGCTTTGGGTATTTTGCCCAAGATTCACAAAGTTTGGAGGCAGCCTCTTTGTGTTGCTCGCTCTGTCGGTGCCATGCCAACATCTCATCATAATGATTGGCCAATCGATCTTTCTCACGGCCCAACTTTTCCTCCATCCGCGGGAAACAAGCCCTAAACCCGGAGCTAGCTCTAACCATATCTTCCTTAAACGCTCGAGCTTCAGCCACCTCCTTCTCCAATGCCGCAAGCCGCTCCTCTACAGCTGCAATTTTGGCTAATCGTTGCCTATCCGCCTCTTCAGCATCAACCAGAGCATTAAACTTCTTGCTGTAGGCCTCTAACTCTGCCATATTTGATCTAACTCGAGCTGCGAGACCTGCTGCCACGTTTTTCTCAGTAACATAGGACTGATAGCAAAATAATACGTGGTTCTTGGCGGATTTCAACGGCTCAGTCTTGAAGGGATGAGCACACACACCCATCATAAGGTCAAAATGAATCATAGCTCTTTCAACACGGGTCGGAGTCCAAGAGTCAAGAGGAGATGCGACAAGCTTACTGAGATTGGCACGAGCATCACTCAAAGAATCATCACTAGGCAAGGATGAGTCCGCTACGGCGTTAGGCGGTCCTTTCAAAAACGAAAAATCCAAACCAGCAAAAGGATTATCAGCCTTAAGACCGACAGGAACTAATGGAGGACGCACTAGAGCTGATTCCTGCCATATTCACAAATGACAATTCAATCAAACAATATGACTCGAGCATCCCAAACGTAGTTCATAAAATAACAGAGTCACAAAATCATACAAACCTGAGACAATGGTGCGGCAATCAATCGGTTTAAAGAAGATGCAAAAGGAAGATGTGTTCGTGCTGGAAGTTGCAATGGAGTCATGTCCACCTCGGTCGAGCCATCATCAAGAGACAGGGTTCTAATCGAAGAAGTCACGTTCCAACGTGCCCCTAGTTGATCCAGCGCTCCATCCTCAAAACCAAAGTATAGGTCTTCGTCAGAATCAATTCTCTCTCCTGGTCTCACAGAAGGGCCTGCCGTAGTAGGTACCTGCCCTCCCCCATCCAACATGAGTGCTTTGCCTTTGCATTTGCCCGTTTCGTTTATCTCAAGAGTATTCGGGACCAGAAGAGTCAGATTGTTATCCTTTCCCGAGCTACCGCTCGAATCTAAAAAAAAATGAAAAAAATGCATATATATATAAAATGTACATACAAAACAAAATAAAAAGAGCTTACCAACGGGTGGAATACACTGCTGAAAAACGGTATCCCACCAAGCATCAAACGAAGGTCGATCCGATCCAAGCAGAAGTGGTCCCTGATCATATCCCGCGTCCAGAACCGCAACGGTTATATCTTCGTCACTAGCTCCATACCGCTGAGAAGAGGTACGAAATGGGAGTGGCCCTGGAATAGCTTGGAAAAATCCTAATTGACGTGCCCAAAGACAAGGTGCATATAAAGTCAGACCAGGATTTGATGATCTCGAGGTTCTAGTTCGGTTCACCCCGTGGTGTAACCGACGTGTTGCACACACCGTCATCCACCATTTAGTACCTTCATAGGGGGCAGCAGAGAAGTAAGAAAGCGCCCAGGATGGTAGACATGAATTACTCTTATTCCAAAAGAGAAACAACTCATTGTGAGTGGATGTCACTAAAGTACGAAGAAATCTCACAACCACACCAACGGCCAAACTCGAAGAGCTGTAGCAAAGGTCTACACCAAGATGATCTGAAACCCCCACTGATGAAACAATAGCCAAATGAGGGAAGTAGATAAAAACCCACAGTTGTAACAACCACAAGCCACCCCGAGGTTTTACAAATGGTCTGCCCTCAACCGTAAGAGCTAGGCGGTGGAAGGTTGAAGCTAACAACATGGTGCCAAGAGCTAAACGACGGCCTGAAGCCAAAGCCTTAGCAATAATCAATATTTCAGCGGTAGGCCTAAGACCCAACGGTTCAAAAATGTAATTGCTAAGCATCATCCACAGGAAATGCACATGATCCTCATCATCCAACTCCGCCTTATCCAATTTCTTCTTAATTATTTGGAAATACGTCCCAGCCTCTTTAGATAAGATGGCTTGCACTCCAGGGAATGCGTGTGTATCGACACAACTTGGGGCTTCCTCTCCAATAATAGGCAACCCCGTCAAAGCAACCACGTCATGTAAAGTGATTGACATAGGACCCAGCGGGAGAATCAATGAGTTGCATATCGGTGACCAATAATTCAAAACTCCTTCAAGCACATTCACACAAGGAGTAATTTCATGACGAGTCAAACGAACAAAATCCCTGATGCCAACCTAGTCCCAAACACTTGCATACCTCAATTCTAAACGATCTACAAGGTCATTCCACCCGGTGTAACAACGAGGGAATACCAGACCTTTCTTATTTGCAGGGAATTGATAAGTTTCCCTATGAAGGGCTAATTCGGTAGCGCTACTCATGGGATAAGGGGGCAAAGGCGAGTTAATCATAGCAACAGGGCTAATAGTAAAGACACTATCCTGAAATTGAAAGTACGGACACAATCAATCAAAGCCTATGGATGCTACCTTCAAAAACATGATCATGAAATTGCAAAATTACCTCCTGCAAGCCAAGGGTTATGCCTAGGCGAGAATCAGCGCGAATGGTGTCAGAATATGAGTCCGCAGCTGTGACAGACAGATGCAAAATTTCAGCAATACAATTCCATCCCCACGTAATAGCTCTAAAATTCTTATGTTTTATTCCAATTCAATTTATTTTCTCATAAAATGTGATTCTACACACACAAAAGCAAAAGAAAAATAAAAAAGAAAGAAAATAAAGAAGAAAAATAGTTTGCATACCCATGCTTGAGAGACTGAGAGCTTGATTCTGAGTGTTCTTGAGCTTGGGGAAAAGAAAATGGCAGAAACAAAAGTATCAAAAAGAAAGAAGAGTTGTAGATTGATTAAGATAGAGAGTTCCAAGGAATTCAAATTCTAAAAATCCTACAGGATTCTTTTCTCTATTATTTTAAAAAAGAAAAAAGTATTTAATAAAACTTCTTTTGTACATAAATTTTATTGTTAATAATTCATTTATGCACAAAAGAGGGGGGCAATTGTTGGGCCAAAAAATAAAATAATTATTTTTATGTATATAAAATGCTTGGGTCATGTTTTTAGGATATAGTTTATATTTTCTAGAAAATAATACACGTGTAAACTAACCTTCAACCCACGAGAAAGTCCGGCACCACACGGGGCGTGTCCTCCATACGCAGCGCGTAAACAAGGCGTCCGGAGAAATCAAACGTCAGAGACTCAAATACGCAGCGCGTCCTTCACTTTACGCGGGGCGTACTTTATTACACGGGACGTACTTGCCAATACGTCATGCGTAAGACGCATCCGCAGAGTGTTCCAAGATCAGAAGCACGGATACGCAGGGCGTATCCGCCAATACGCAGGGCGTACTCCTTTACGCGAGACGTGACACCAGAGACGCCACGCGTAAAAATCATCAATGAAACGCACAAGGCCCAGGAGCCACAATACGCAGGGCGTAGTAGGACATACGCGGGGCGTATCGTCTCTTCCGGAAGCAGTCAACGGCAGTTGAGGAAGTTAAATTAGTTGGTTAGAGTTAGTTGGAGTTAGTTGAGTTAGTTGATGATGAAAAGACCAAAATACCCAAATACCACTCAATAATTACCAAAATGCCACTCAAAAAAACTATAAATAGACCCCCTCCCCTACACTAAAACACACACTCAACACACAACAAAACCCCTCTCTAAAGGTTACTCTCAATGCTCTCTTTTTAGTTCTTAGCTCTTAGCTCCTAGTTCTTCGAGTTCTTCTAAGTTCTTCTTTTCGTTCTTCGTTTTTCTTAGTTTTAATCCCTCATTTAGCTTCCTTTAGCTTCAATTCAAGTTCCAAAGCCTCTTTTCAAGTTTCTCGACTCAAATTAGTGTTTTTAAGTCGTTACTCTGCTCAAGTTTTCAATTAGAATTTCCTTTCTGAAGTAATTTTCCAGATTCGTCCATCCTTTTTTAAAGCTCAATTCTGTCCATTTAAAGTCATTTTTTGCTTTCGATCCCTTCGACAAAGTTGTTCCTAACGTTCTGAAGTTCGATCTAGTGTATTTACTTTCCCAATTCCGTGCCCAGAAACTCTATCTACAAGCTGATCTTTGCACCTCAAATCATTTTAGACATTCTGCCCAGAATTTCCCAGATTCGACTAGTTGTTTTCAAGGCCAGATTTCGTCCATTTAGAGTTCGTTTTAGCCTTCGATCCCTTATAGAAAGTTGTTCCTGACTTCCCGAAGTTCAATTTACACTATTTACTTGCCCAATTCCGTGTTCTTAAGCACTCCAACCAAGCTCCCCAAAGTCAAAGTTTAAATCTGCCCCATTTGCCTACCAACGTTTGCTATTGCCAAGATCATATACCGTACGGGCCCGACCGGTTGCAGCTCTCCAAGAACTTCCGGCTGACACCAAAATTCAACATCAATCCGAGATAGCTATTGTGGCTCCGAGTTTGTTGTTGAATTCCAATTCCTTGTATTTGATTTGTTCTTCCATTTCAATTGAATTAGCTATATGTTTAGTATAGAAGTTCTTCAATTGTAATTCATTTTTAATTTTATGCTTACCTCAAACACATGTATTCAAAACTTGATTTACATCAATAAAATACCGATTTTTCACCAAATTTCATGTCAATTTCGCACTTTAAATTCCTTTATTTCCTCGTCTTCAATTTACCCGCATTAGCTTAAATAAAACAATTTATCTAGCAAAGTTTCTATAACGGCGCTAGAGACCCAAGAGGGACTTTTTCAATCCTTGCGTCCCTCGTCAATCGTTTCGTTTAGAATTCAAGTTTTGGCGCGCAAATTCCATAAACTTAACCATTTCAATTGAGAAGTAATCTTCTCAGGCACGCCCGCACCCTAACCACACGTGACAAGGTTGAAATTAGCATATTCGCAAAATATCGCTAACAACTCCAATGGTTAAACTCTATAATCACTCAATCATAAGAAATCCACCAAACAAAAGATATCCACTAAGTAATTAAACTCTATCATATTATTTAAAAATTAAAAATATATTATAAAAATAGTCAAAAGCTTAATAAATTACTCAATATTTTTTTGATGGAATATTCAATATTTATTGAGTGGTTGATAATTGCTCAATATATTAAACCTACTCTAATGAAAGAAAGTTTAAAGAAAAAGTAGAACGAGTTGTTTATTATACTCCATTGGAGACGCTATTAGTAATTTGAGGAGTGACTAAAAATCTATTAAAATTAATTTTAACCTAAAAATTAATTTTCTTATAAACACTATTAAAATAACAATGTTTTAATGAAACATTTTTTTAATGAATTTAAGAAACAATTTTCAACATTCCTTCCCACTACATTGATACATTCAATTGCTATTTGACCACATTTCAATCCGCCCCATTCTCTCTTATTTGGCCACTTTTCATAGTTTATCTCACTTCTTTTTTTTGCCACTCCCATCTCCCCAAAATCAAACCCCATCTTTTAAGAATGACGTGCCCAATCATTTCTTCAGGCTTAAATTGATATCTTTTTAGAACGTTAAGTCTATCTTGGTGCTATTTTGTATGTGGAACCTAGATTAATACTTTGAAAGATATTAGAGGGCGTTTGGAATTGTAATCGGAATCGGAATGCTGCGGAATCAGAATCAGAATGCATATTTATTTCTTCTGTTTGGTTTAGTTCGGAATCAGAATTGAACTGCTTTTAGAAGTATTGGGTTCAAATAATAGAATCAGAATCAGAATACGAACAAATTAGAATTAATTAAATAATAATATATTTAATAAGGTAAATAAATATAAAAACAATGGGTAACTTACACCCATGGCCACTGAACTTTACCCATTTTCATATTATGACCACTGAACTTCATTTCTTCTCGGTATGGCCACTGAACTTTATATTTTTTAACACCGGTGGTCACTTAACGCCTTAAACGACCATTGACGGCTAAAAATAAAAAATCCAAAGCGTTCATAATATTCTAAGCAACTTTAATTTTTAAAAAAATCCATTTTGAGGTCAAAATTCCAAAGCGTTCATTATCATGTTCTGTTTTTTACGGACAAAAATAACAGAGCATTTAATGATTGCACACAGATTATTTCAAAAACAATAAAATAATTTTTTTTTCCAAAAGTAAAAAACGAAAATAATAATACTGATAATAAGCACACAAATTTATATTCATATAGAATCCAAACTGCTGGGTAAATTACATATATGGCCACTCAACTTTATTTCTTTCCGGTATAGCTACTGAACTTTACACTTTTTAACACCGGTGACCACTCTATTTTAACTAACTTCTTAAAATGACCGTTAACGACCTTAAAATGAAAATATTCAAAAATTAAAGTTGTTCGGAACGATATTTACCATGAAACCACATTTTTTATTTTCTAAAATCACATTTTTCGAGCTTTCTTTCTCTAAAAATTCACTTTCTCTTTCCTAAACAAACAACACCTCAATGACCTCGAAACAAAAATTTTCAAAAATTAAAATTCCTTAGACTATCATTAACGCTTTGGTTTTTTATTTTTAGCCGTCAATGGTCGTTGTGAGGCGTTAGGTGGCCGTCGGTGTTAAAAAGTGTAAAGTTCAGTGGCTATATCGAGAAGAATGAACTTCAGTGACCATGGATGTATACGGTTAACCAATAAGGCTCTCAATAATAAAGAGAATTAATACTCTTTTTTTATAATAAAGAGAATGGGTAAATTACACCCATGGCCATTGAACTTTACCCATTTCCACATTATGGCTACTGAACTTCATTTCTTCCCGGTATGGTCACTCAACTTTACACTCTTTAACACCAGTGGCCACTCAATTTTAACTAATTTCTTAAAATGACCGTTAACGATCATTAACGGCCTCAAAATGAAAATATTCAAGAATTAAAGTTGTTCAGAACGACATTTACCATGAAACCACATTTTTTATTTTCGAAAATCATATTTTTTGGAGCTTTCTCTCTCTAAAAATTCACTTTCTCTCTCATAACCAAACAACACTCAAATGACCTCAAAACGAAAATTTTCAAGAATTAAAGTTCCTTAGAATATCATTAACGCTTTGGATTTTTTATTTTTAGCCGTCATGGGTCGTTTTGAGACGTTAAGTGGCCACCGGTGTTAAAAAGTGTAAAGTTCAATGGCCATACCGGGAAGAAATGAAGTTCAGTGGCCATAATGTGAAAATGGATAAAGTTCAGTGGCCATGGGTGTAATTTACCCTAAAGAGAATTAATACTCGGGAAAAGTACAAAAATAAACCTTGTGGTTTGGGCCATTTTTAAACCTATACTATGTGGTTTAAAAGTTTGCAAACTAGTACATTGTGGTTCATTCCGTTAGCAAAGACAGTCAAAATTGACTAACGGTGTTAAAAAATCTGAGGTGGCAGTCAAAGTCAAAAAGTCATAGGGACATTTTTGTCTATTAATTTATTTTATATTTTAAAATTTATTATAATTTTAAAACCTAACTCTTACCCAATTCCTAACTAACACCTCATGTGTCCTCCCTCCCGCACGTCTCTCTCTCAAGCTTTACTTCAACAATGGTGAAAAAAACAGAGGATTATCGTGCGCCAATTCCAGAAGCTAATCTCAGACTTTCATAGCTCCTACCCATTTGATGCTGATAGTCTTCTCTTTGTGGCTAGAGGTACAAATTCAATTTACTTAATTGAATTCTTCTGCAAATCGTCAAGTTCCTCTCTCAACAACGACCAATATGAAAAACTTCTCACAATCCTGCGATTGTTTCCGAGCATCGGAAAGTAAATAGCTAGTGAATCCAAATTTACCTCTAGTGAAAGCTCCGATGGCCTGAGGAAGATTGTACCAAACAACCGGAATATACAATTCGGCGCAATTCGCCAACGGTTTTTGAAGCTCCGGTCGGGACCAGACTTTATTAGCTGTTGAATGAAAGAGTATCTGTCGCATTAAAGAGGACGAGATTCGCCAACTTCAAATCGCCAAGTTCCTCTCCTCCACTTCATCCCTTTCGCCAGCAACCTCATTTAGCCCTCACATTCTGATAAGCTTTTGTTCATTGTTTTCTTTTATTCTCTCTCTTTTTTACTTACATAATCTTCATCTGAGAGAAGAAAATATGCCTGCGCTGCGGCTGCGGCTGCTCTTGTTGTTCATCTGGTTCTATTCTATTTTACCGGAAAACATCTCAATTACAATCCCACCATTATGAGAATGGATGCCGGAAAACGTTTTTACGAGGAAAAGATAAAGGATTAAGAAGGTGAGTTATTGCAGGGTATTATGAAAAAAATGGAGAATGGAGTGGAGAAGAAGATGAAGAGATTGATGAAGAAAATGGGTTGCAGAAAACTTATCCACGTGAGTGAGGGAAAGAGATATTGAGGAGAGAGAAGTAAGGTGGAACATAGACATTGGATGTAAAAATGATAAATTTTAATTATAAAATAAATATATAATAAAAAGATAAAAATATCCTTATGACTTTTTGACTTTGACTGCCACCTCAGCTTTTTTAACACCGTTAGTCAATTTTGACTGTTTTTGCTAACGGAATGAACCACAATGTACTAGTTTACAAACTTTTAAACCACATAGTATATGTTTGAAAATGGCCCAAACCACAATTGATTTTATAATTTAACTTAACAAACTTAATATGTCATGACATTTCATCATTGTAAGGTTTTTTTTTTATAATTTTATAATTTAACTTAACAACATAACAATTGATTTTCTTAAAAATGTTATTAATTAATAATAGTGTTTGTAATGAAACATTTTTTTATTAATGAATTTAAAAAACAATTGTCAACATTCCTTCCCACTATAGTGAAACATTCAATTTCTACTTTATTAAGGTTAAGATGAAATTGTATTTTTTTAGGGGTTGTCAAAATTAAGTTGAAAATTACCCTTTATTTCTTTCTCTGTCAAATACAATAACTTTGTAACTCAATGGATCTAATAGTTAGAAAATTATATTATACTTTGCAACTCAAGGGACCCAATAGTTAGAAAAATATTATATAATATATATACACACTATAAATACACTATCCAACTTAATTTATTGCTCACATTGATGCTCCTCTCATACTATTTGGTATTTCTTTTTTCTACAACTTTACCTACCCATATTAATTTTAATTCTTTTTCTTTCCATCTTATTACTGGATACTTTCCCTTTAAGTTAGTTTTCATGTATCATGCAAAAAAAAAAAAAATACATTCAACTATTAGATGAGTGCTATTTTTTATATTGCACTACATGTATTTAATATTTTCAATTGTCACACTTTTGATAGATTTAACTATTTTTATACTATTTTTAGAATACTGAATGCATCTATTTATATTTTCCTTTCTCACAGCTTTTATTATAAACATTCCAGTCTACTATCAAGGTGTGTCTTTAACCAATTTTCTTTAACCTATGTAATACAAATTTGTGAATAAGTTAATTTTATTCCATGCTTAGCCATAGTTAACATTTTTACTTTGGATGTGTTGTAGAAATTCAGTCTAAATTTGTATTTTATTTTCTGAAAGACAATCTAAGTTTTTATAGTCTTAATTTTTTCAGACTTAAGAAATTTTGATGTCCTTTTTAGATTTGCTATATATTATAACTATTGGTTGTCGTTTAATTGTTGATGTATGTTAAATAGTAGAAGTATCATGTTATTTCATGCTTAATTGTTTATCAATCAACTATTAATTAAGTATGTCAAATTAATTTCAGTAATTACAAGTAGTTTATAAGAAAAAATATAATATTTAGTGGATACGTAATCACATTATTCCTTTTTAAATCTTAATTAAACTCAAACTTTTCCATATTTAAACATAGAATACTATGAAAGGGTCATAGATCCTTAAATATTTAATTCAGTTTTTTTTTCTATAAAAAACATTTAATTCAATTACCCAAAAGAGTAAAAAATAGTATTTTATGTAGTTGAAAATAAGTTTCTTACATAAAATTCACTAACCATATTAAATACTACAGAACACTTCTAACAAAAAAAAAATTAATTCTAATTATATCAAACGAAACTAACATTAAAACAGAACGTGCTTACAAAAAATTAAAAATATTTGGGTTTTTTTATATTCTGTTTAATAAAAAAAAATAAGAAATTGATATATCATAATAAATATAAATAAATTTATAGGTTTAGAACATCCATAATCTCTAAGAGTGTGTTTGGTTAGACATATTTATAGTAGGAAATATGAATGACAATAGTTAATTACATTTACTAATATTTTATTTTAAAACTTTGATATAGGAATGAGTATCGCATTCATCCCACTATGAAAATCAACCATTCTATCTTTTTTTTCCCTTGAATCAAATCTCATTCCCATTCCTTCAGAATTTAATAAGAAAGAAAATATTTCAAAAAAAAATTTAAAAATAAAAAAATAAAAAATAACTAACCACGTTTTGCCAGAAAGTAATCCAAATAACTACCATAAAAAATAATAATAACTACCCATATATATAATAGGATAAATAATTATAAAGTCTCTTTGTTTTTATATAATATGCTACTTAGTCCCTATATTTTTAAAAATAATTATATAGTCCCCTATTTTTTGTTAACTCTTTAATCCTTATGCTTGGGTCAATGGTCAAACTATAGTAAATATATTTTAAAATACCACAATTACCCTTTATTTTATTTTTTCTATTTTATAACTAAATTTACAATTTTTTTAAAGTTATGCTTAATGGTTTCATATTTTATTTAACTATTAAAATTTCAAAAAAAAAAACTGATTTACTTACTTCAATTCCGAAATTTAAACCAAACACTTTTAAAAATGATCGGATTTCGATTTCGGATTAAACCAAACAAAATAAATAAATAAGTAATTAGTCATTCCAATTTTGATTCATAATATTCAACCAAACAAAATAAATAAATAAATAATTAGTCATTCCGATTTTGATTCATAACATTTAACCAAACAAAATAAATAAATTAATAATTAATTAATAATTCCGATTTTGATTCCATAACATTCTGATTCCAATTTTGGTTCCAAAGTCTTAGACAAACGTTCCATATGCTTAAATATTATTAAATTTAAAGTTAACATTTTTATCTAATACAATTATTTCCACCTTAAATAATTATATTACATCTCTCACCATTTTGTCTTTTGTATTGTATTGTTTTTATGAATATTTTATTTGTTTTCCTAAAAACCAATTTAACTTCTTCTTTTTTTTCAGCAAACAATATTACATAAAAAATATATTTAATGGCATCAACATCAATATCTCCAATTGGTGAAGATGAACTTACAAATATTCCCATTGAAATTTGCTTCGGTAACTTATTTCTTTATTTTTTTATAGTATATAGACATTACTAGCATTTAGCATTTACATGACTATTAACTTTTCTAAATTCTTTGGCAGAAAACACTGACAATACCTACTTAACCTCCTTTTTAAATAATTCAAATAGACCTCCTAAAAGACTTTGTTTATCCCATATGAACATCGATTTCCCTTTTGAAAACTCGACATCATCCGATCAGCATCTTTCGTTCACTTCTTCAATAGATCGTGTTAACCGACCAGAAGACTTATTGGTTGACATACCCATTTCTGTCGATCCAACCATATATACTTTGTACACGACAACCGACTACATTAAAAGTTCGTATTCTATACACATATCTAAAGTTACCTCTGTCTATATGCCTTTAAGTTCTTTTTTTTTACCCAGATGTTGAAATATCCAATATGGGAATACCATCATGCTTATGCTCTTTTTGTGGTGCTTCTTTTTGGAGGGAAGAAGCTGTGAAAATCACAGCTACGCGACCAAATCCTGAATTTAATAAATGTTGTAAGAAAGGTCTAATCAAACTACCTCCTTTCAAAAATCCTCCACCCTATCTCGATTCCCTTTTAAGCCACAACTCTACTTCTAAATCCGTAAAATTTATGAAAAATATTCGAGGTTATAATTCCATGTTTTTATTTACTTCAATTGGAGCTAAAATTGATAATACTATAAGTAAAACACCCGGTCCATATGTATTTAGAATTTCAGGTCAAAATCACCATTTAATTTGGTATTTATTGCCTTATCCAAATAATACACCTAAGTTTGCCCAATTATATGTATACAACATAAAATGAGATATCAAATAGATTGTCCCATTTTAATGTTGGAACAAACGAAAAGGCGTATGATGAAGATGTTGTTAACAACTTATCAAAAATGTTTGACGAACACAATAAACTAGCCAAAACATTTAGGATGATTCGAGATAGATTTAATGAACTCATTCCTTTGAAGCTATGTTTAATTGGAAGACATCAATCAGATAGTAGGCAATACGAAGTACCTCAATCAAATGAAATAGCAAATTTAATTGTTGGAGATTTTGAACATTATGACTTAACTAGAGACATAGTTGTAGAAACACAGAACAACATATTAAAACGTGTAAACATTTTGCATCCTAGCTTGATGGCTATGCAATATCCAATCCTATTTCCTTATGGAGAAGATGGATATACCGAGGATATTAAATATTCAATTTCTCCTGTTCATAAACAAATAAAACGAAAAACTGTAACCATGAGAGAATATTATGCCTACCATTTGTATGCTCGCCATAGGGAACGTACATCATTCTTTAGAGTTGGTCGTTTATTCCAACAATTTATTGTCGATGCTTACACATGTGTAGAACAAGAACGCTTGGATTTCATTCATCGCAACCAAGCATGCCTTAGGTCTGAAATATATTCAGGTATTCGTGATGCGTTTTTCCAAGGTGACCATGATGGTTCTAACATTGGTAAAAAAATAATATTACCTTCCAGTTATACCGGTAGTCCTAGATATATGTTAGAACATTATTAAGACGCCATGACCATCTGTAAATTCTATGGTAACCCAAATTTGTTTATAACTTTCACATGTAATCCACTATGGCCTGAAATATGTGAAACACTTCGTTTATCACAAACCCAAAAACCTGAAAATAGACCAGATATAGTTGCACGTGTATTTAGAATGACAATTAATAGCCTAATTGACGATATAAAAAATAAACAAATTTTTGGAAAGCCATCAGCACTCTTATATACAGTTGAATTCCAAAAAAGAGGCTTACCTCATATACATTGTCTACTGTGGCTACAAAGAGAAAATAAAAATCTAACGACACCAGAAATTGATTCTTTTATTAGTGCTGAACTACCATGTCCTAAATTAGATCCAGTTGGGTATAAGTTTGTTTCAAGATTCATGATACATGGACCATGTGGCGTATTAAACCCAAAATGTCCTTGCATGAAAAATAATAGATGCTCTAAGTTCTACCCAAAAAAATTTGAGGACTCAACATCAATCGATGACCATGGTTTTATTTCTTACAAGAGAAGAGACAATGGTGTTTTTGTTGAAAAAAATGGCATACGTCTAGACAATCGCTATGTTGTCCCCCATAATCGCGATTTGATTGTAAGGTATCAAGCACATTTAAATATTGAATCATGTTGTTATTCTACTATGGTAAAATACATTTTCAAATATATTAGTAAAGGAACTGATAGAGTTCGTGTTGTTGTACAAGAAAACTACGTAGATGGAGAAAATAACCTTAACAATGATATAATTTTAAAAGATGAGATAAAAAATTATTTAGATTGTCGCTATATTTCTCCATCTGAAGCATGTTTGCGTCTATTTGAATTTCCTATTCATCATAGAGAACCATCAATCGAACGAATAACTATACATCTACCCGATAAAAATGTAGTACTATACCATGAACATAATAGATTGAGTACTATACTTTATTCATCTGAAGCGCATAAAACAATGCTAACTGAATGGATGGTTACAAATAACCTACATTCGCATGCTCGAGAACTTACATATGCACAATTTCCAACAAAATGGATTTGGGATTCAAAAAATAAAATTTGGTTGTCACGAAAAAAGGGCATGTCCCTTGGAAGAATTGCATATGTACATCCAAACTCAGGTGAACTTTACTATTTGAGAATGCTCCTAAATTTTATTAAAGGGCCTCGCAATTTCGATGAAGTAAAAACCATTAACGGTGTGCTCCATCCAACCTTCCAATCAGCATGTGATGCATATGGTTTACTTGGAAACGATCAAGAATGGCATGATGCATTAAAAGAATGCACATTCACAAGCTCTGCACAACAATTACGACATTTGTTTGACATAATTATTATCTTTTGTAATGTCACAGACCCAAATAAACTACTCAATTCTTTTATCAACAATTTATCGGAAGACATTGAACATCAACTCCGTCAAACATTAAACCTTCCAACATCTTTCCTAGCGACAACACATATTAAAAATCATGTATTACAAAAATTAGAGAAGTTGTTCAATCGTAATGGATATTCATTGTCTGATTACAACTTACCACTACCTTTTTCATCTGATGAATCCCCATTACATAATCGCTTAATTCAAGAGGAACTATCGTATGATATTGTCCAATTGACTATAAACCACGAGAAAATTGTCAACACTCTAAATCCTGAACAAAAGGTTTTTTATGATGTTGTCATTGCCACTGTTACTAATAAAGAATCCAAAGTCTTTTTTTATATGGCCACGGCGGTACAAGAAAAACTTATTTATATGAAACAATTATTGCAAAGTTGCGTTCAGAGTCAAATAGTTTTGGTCGTGACATCTTCTGGAATTTCTGCACTGTTATTATCAGGCGAACGAACAGCTCATTCCCGTTTCAAAATACCATTAGAGCCATCATGTTTTTCTACGTGCAACATTAAAAAAGGATCCAAACTTGCTGAACTTATTAAAATAAGTTCACTCATTATTTGGGATGAAGCTCCAATGAACCATCATTTTTGTTTTGAATCTGTTGACAGAACCTTAAAAGATATTTTACATAACAACGATTCTGAAAACGGTGACCTTCCTTTTGGAGGAAAACCTTTTATTTTAGGTAGTGATTTTAGACAAATTTTGCCCGTCGTACCAAATGGGTCAAAAGAAGATATTTTAGATGCATCAATAACAAATTCTTATTTATGGAAGTTTTTCAACATCTACACATTAAAAACAAACATGAGATTAAATGAAACTCAAAATTGCATGAGGAATACACTTCTTTTGCAGACTGGCTCTTAGCACTTGGTGATGGTAAAATTAAAACATACAAAAATATCTCAGTTGACACCGAAAAAAACTGGATTACATTACCAAAAAACATTATACTGCTGCCAAATGAAGATCCAATCTTAACTATTATAGACGAAACTTATCTGAGATTTACACATAATTATACAGATTTCCTTTATCTATAAGAAAGGGCAATTGTAACACCAAGAAATGAATACACAAGTATAATCAATGATCGTATGCTACAGTTAGTTCCAGGAAATAAGCGTACATACTACAGTTGTGATTCAATATGTAAAACAACTCCTAACCTTGAAGAATTTGAAATTTATACCCAATCGAATTTTTGAACTCTATTAATCCAAATGGGTATCCCCACCATGGACTTGCTTTAAAAATTAATACCCCTGTTATGTTGTTACGCAATCTCAACCCAGCAATTGGTCTTTGCAATGGCACTAGATTAGTTGTTATTCAATTAGAAAATAGAGTCATTGAAGCTCAGATTCTAACCGGTTCTTTTATTGGCAATAAGGTTTTTATACCTCGAATAACATTGAATTACACTGATAAAAAAATCCCATTTACTCTACAACGAAGACAGTTTCCTTTAAAAATTTGTTATTGTATGACTATTAATAAAAGCCAAGGTCAAACCCTTAAACGAGTAGGTCTATTTTTAAATGAACCTGTTTTCACACATGGTCAATTATATGTTGCTTTGTCACGAGTAACTAATAGTGTAAATATATGAATTGTAGTTCCACACCCATCAGAATTGTGTAACGCTTCATTCAACTATCATGATGATCCTTCTATGCATATTACAAAAAATGTTGTTTATTCGGAAATATTTGATCATTTACTATCATCTTAAAATAAATTTTCAGATTTATTATATTTTTTACTTTCACCATTTTTTACTTTCTATAATTCGATTAATTTATTATATTTTTACTTTCGCCATTTTTTACTTTCCATAATTCGAATACTCATCATGAATTAACTACATATAAATATTTATTTCAAGTTATAATCTTATAGCTTTTTTTAACTTTTTTTCCAGGGTTAAGTCATGTCTTGCACACCTGTTTCAAGAATCAATAAGGAAAGCAAGAATATTCGAATAAAAGTTCGTGTCGCGAGATGCTGGGACTTTGTTAGTACAAGAAACGTCGACCACATTTTCAGCTTCGATTTACTACTCATCGATGAACATGTATCGTAACTCTCTCTGTATTTGTGTGTATATATATATATATTTACTTACTACTTGGCCTTTTCTTATATTATTTTTTCACTTTTGTAGGGCGACACAATTCATGCAACAATTTCAAATGATATTTCTACGAAATTTCGTGAGCTTCTTTCAGAAGGGGGTCTATATTATATATCCGGATTTATGGTTATACCAGCACAACAAAATTACCGAATAACAACCCACCCTTTTCGCTTGAGACTCTCTTAAACACATATATCAAGATGTTAGAGGAATCTGATTCGCAAATTCCATATGACAAGTTCAATTTCCTCAGCTTCAATGAAATCAAAGAACGTCTAGGCCTTTTCGACTATGTTTGTGGTAATTTCACATAATCACATTAACATATATTTGCCTTCTAATATAGAATTTTAATTACCTACTTTGATGTTATCATTATTATTAGTCACACTAATTTAAAAATAAATGTCATAGATACATTCGGTTTACTTATGAAAATTGGGCCGATTCACCAAATTCGAACAATTGATCAAATAAAGAACAAGCGTGAAATTCTCCTGAAGAACTCTGGGTAATTGTATAACACACTATTTTTGCTCTCTTCTTTTGAATAAAGTATTAAACTAATCCATATATATATATATATATATATATGTGTGTGTGTGTGTGTGTGTGTGTGTGTGTGTGTGTGTCCATTGCGTTTTGCTTTCTAATTTAGCAATCATTTTTCTTATAATCAGTGGTGAAGAAATGACAGTTACTTTATGGTCCAAATCAGCAACCACTTTTCCCGAAGATTATATTCACTACAAGAAATCCGTGTTTATGTGATAACTATTTAATTGTCACATAAATTGTTGTAACAAAAAGCATATTATTTGTGATAATAATTTTTTAATTATCACAAAAATAAATTTTGTGACAATTTTTATAAAATTATCACATATGGATAAATGAATTTGTAACAATAAATCTTTACTTGTAACTTAAATTTAGATGTGACAATTACAATTGTAACGATAAATATAACAAATGTTACACCTCATTTATAATTGTTACAAATATTTATTTTGTGACTAGTTAAAAGAAATTATCACAAATAATTTGTTATTTTTGTAACAATTAATTTTAGTTGTAACTATAATATTTTTGTTACATTTTATAGTTGTAACAAAACCAATTAAAATATGTGACAATAAAGTTATACTTGTCATTGAATTTAATTGTGTGACTATCTAAAATAATTGTCACAAATTATTTAAAGTATGTGACAATATACTAATAATTGTCAAATAAGTTTTTATTTTATATTAATTAAAAAAAATAACATTAAAAAAATTTAGGGTTAGAGTGCAAAAATACCCCTAACATTTTGAGTCAGGAGCAATTTTACCCCTAACGTCTAATATGGTCCAATTTTACCCCTAACATTTGTAGCCAAGAGCAATTTTACCCCTAAACATTAATAAATTGGGTCAATTTCAGACACTGTTATAAAATACAACCATTTTTTTCTTTATTTTGCACCAATTGCATATCAATTCGTTCTAAATAAAATGATATCATGTTTTTTGTAATTTAATAATAAAATTGGAGATTAATATTTATAAATTCGGTAAATTTTTTGAATTTTTTTTTATCTAATTCGTACAAAAGACAATATATTTTTTAATATTTGTTTTTATTTTTTTCACATACCAACATATATTTGTGATTTGTTACTTATAAAATAATGCATGTGTGAAGTGTAGATGACAAAATTAATGACCGAGAACACAGTTTGATAAATTGTTTCTCAAATTGATCCAATCTATCAACGTTGGGGTAAAATTGCTTGTGGCTTCCAACGTTAGGGGTAAAATTGTACCATTTTAGACGCAGAGAAGGAAAGAAGTCAACGGTAAATGATTAAAGGCTTGAAACCTTAACCCAAAAATTTAATACACAAATTATATTTTATATTTACATCTTAAGTTTTCTCAAATATTAAAACTTTAATTTCATTAAAATTCTATCTAATTTTATTATTTGATTTTAGTTAATTCTTATTTTTTTTGTTTCCCTCCAATAGTTTCCCACCTTTTTTAACCATGCATCACGTGTGTACAGGAAGTGTAGAGTTAATATAACTCTTCGTTTCTATTGGAGAGAAGGATATGGGAGAGATTCTGGTTGCTTGATTTTAGGAGCATTTGTTACTGGAAATTGTATTTATATTGATTCATGTTCTCATCATAATCTACGCTTTCTAATCCATTCAGATTGTCAGCCTTAGTTCCAAAATTCTCCAATTGCTACGATTGAAGAAGCTCTACAATTGGTATCACAATTCCATTTATCTGTTTCCTTTCTACATAATTTGTTGTTTCTTTTGGATAATTGATTAATTTTATATAGGCATAAGCAATTTATGTGTTTCTCTGTTTCAAATGCCAGAGTTTCTTCTCCATTGCCGTTTCTTCGAGTTCTTCAAGTTCTTCAACCAGGTTAGTGGTTTAGCCTCTGTTTTTCAATATTTTTTTGATTCCTTAATATATTATGTGATTGATCTTTTTCTAATCTGTTTTTAACATTTCTTTTTGTACTGTTCACTCTTTGCTTTGGCTGTGGTTGATCTTTGTGCTTTGTTATAAATTTCCATTGTTAAAATTGGAACTATTTTGCTCCCAATTTATCCTCCTCAAATTTATTTATCCTCCATAGTTGAATAGAATGAATACTTATACAGATTGTTAATTCATGAATTTTACTAGCCATCAAATTAGTCATTTTTAATTTTGTTTTTTTGTTGTTCCATATAATCTTATATGTTGATTGTTGGGATCTCAATGGAGGTTGTTGTTATTTTGAAGATTTCTCTTATAGTGGTGCTATCCTATATTGAAATTTATCTGGTAATATGTTAATTTTTATGAATAGTGAAAAGAAAGAACCAATAGAAGGAATATGAAGAGCATTACCGTAAAATCTTCCAAATTAAGAAAGTCAGAAACAGAAAAGAAGAAGAAATCAAACAGAACAAGACAGACCAAAAAATTGAAATCAATAATGAAATCCTGAAGCCAAAGTTTCAAGTAATTACTATCTAATTTCTTACTAAACAACTACTTAATTATCTAAATACCTTATGCAAATAATGCAATTAGTCAGTGTCTTCACACCCATGTATTTAATGCTTGGAAAAGCAAAGAGAGCTTGCTTGCTTCCTATAACTCAAATAATACATGAACAAAAGACTTCAATCTACTAAAAACCTGGTCCTAAAGCAGTACCAGAACGTCCAACGGTAACTCGAAAAGATGGAATGACAGCATGAAACTGAATTTAAATTTTTTCCAAAAAAAAAGCAAAAGCTGACATTATTCTTTAAAAAATGGTGATTTTGTTAGGTAGATAGTGTTGAAAGAAATAGAAAATACCTTGAAGATTTGCTCCAAAGCTAGTAGCAGAAGAAGAGTAATCAATATCTTGTTGCACTGACTCACCTGAATTAAACAAAAACAACATCAAAATTCATAATATGGTTTTCTATTGTTCAAATCGATGAAGTTGTATGTTCTGTTTGATATTGATTTAAGAGTCTCAATTGTTTAGTTTAGTTAAGTTATCTCCCAATTCAACCACTAAGTTTTTGATGTTCATGTTTCCTTTTTTAAGTAAAAACTCAAATAAACAATAAATTAAAAACCAAATAATCTTATAATGTCACAGTATATCAGAAACTTTCATTTAATATGCACATTCACTTAATATAAAGTCAGAGTATATCTGTCATTTTTTACAACAGTAATTAGCATTTTTTACAACAGTAATGAACTACAAATTTTAATTATACCAAAAGGTCTTCATTTATTTCGCTTCTTAATCTCAGCAACTTCAACATCCATTTACTACCTAAAATGCACAGTGATTCAACACATTACTAAAACTGAACATAGATGAAAATTGAGCAGGCTTAACAGCAAGTAGGTTTAAATTGCTACACATAATATCTTGATATTCATGTTTTTGTAGCCAAAACTACCATTAAGCATGATAAGAAAAGCTTAATAATTTAAGGAATTAACGGTAGTGGAAGGATATCAAATATGTCACTAACTTCTAATATCACATTATGAAAACAATGTAGAAAATGAACAGATCTCCTTGTTAGAAACAGAACTAAATTCTAAAAAGTAGATCTTTCTATAGCTGAGATTTTAAGAAACGAACAATAAAAAATTTAGAACCTCAAGCCACTTCACATCTAAATCTACTTTTCATAAGGCAGAAAAAAGGCATGAAGAGGACAGAGCCAGAACACAATTGATAATTTGTGGCTTTTGCAAACTTTCTTTGAACTGTCAGATGGGATATGAGATGCATTGACATGATTGCAAAGTCACTCAATGCAAAAGAAGAGATAAAGCTGACTGAATTGATTTTCTGTTGTTCATATTCACTTAAACCAACTTGATCACCAACTGTAGGAGAAATCCATTCGTAAGTCCAAAATTTCAGATTAGAAATATTCCCCAGCTAGAAAAAACAACTTTGGTGAACCAAGTTATAAGATTTGCTACATAACTATTTTCAAACTAGAGTTCTAGATTTTTTTTAATTTTGATGAGTGATTGATGGATAAGGGGTTTTCTCTTACATTTCCATTTAAGATCAAATGTTTTATAGATACATGTTAATTTGAGGTAGTTGTTATTTTCCAGAATTCCATTTACATGTTGGGAATATAGGAGTTCTATTCTTTTGTCTTACACTCTGTCAAAAACCATATCAACAAACTAGCATAATTCTAATAGAAAAGTTGCCTGTTAACATGTACTAAGACAAACATGGTCATCGTGTTTGCTGAGATTACCACCAAAGCCAAGGTAGACCATGAGAAGATAGTTCGTGACACATGCTGCAACATTAGATTATGATGATGTTGGTCACGGTGCTGACAAATGCAAGGTCCTTGTTAACATTGAGCAAAAGAGCCCTGATATTGCTCAGAGTGGTGCTGGTGACTAGGGACATATGTTTGGTTATGCCACTGATGAGACTCCTGAATTGGGAATGAAATGTACTAGAGTAGGTTCACATTTTGTTCGATCTGGCCAATTCTATTCGCGCTTGGTCTGCAATATTGTAGACTTTATGGACATCAGTTAGGCATGGTTGCTGCTGTTTATAAAGGGGAACTTCCAGATGGTCGTCAAGTAGGTGTTAAGAGAGTGGAGGCATGATCTTATATAAATGGAATGGAATTACAGTCAATACAGTATATGCAAAATTTATCTTTAATATAATAGCATTTCTAGTATGTTATTCTATTTTGATTTTATATATAAATTTGACACAATGAAAAACAGTAGCTTGTAGAAGTGTGAATAATGAATAAATTAAAAGCAAATTAGATTTGAAAAAGGTGTTGAAACTCAAAAGGGATAAGGTATGTTCTTAATAGAGATGGTCTTAATCTTGCCACTATTATGTGTTCTTAAGTAATCTATAATTAGTGTTGTGATGTCTTTATAATAAATGGACACATCCTATTCATAAATGACAGATGTGTTTAAATTATCAAGTGTCAAAAAATGGCAATGAACATGTGTCCTATTTGACAAGTAATTATTATTCAATTGATTATTATGTTTTTACCTGTATAATATATCACAGTAAATTGGGAATGAAATGTACTTGAGTTGGTTCACATTTTATTGAATAAGCCAATGCATCAGTCTGAATAGTCTAAATCCTTAAAACAGAATAGTCTGAATATTTTATTGTACTGGTCTTTGTAACAAGAAATTCAACAGTACTAGAAGACACGAGATAACACATTAGCACCACAAACATGGACATCATGGAATCCACTGCTGTAAATAAAAGTGCCAAAATCATTAGTCAAATGAGTAGCTAGAGTCCTCCCTATTTTGTCAGATCACTTATCATCTAATAAATTGACCAACTTATTAAATAGCTACCAGCATTAGATAATATTTTTCAATTTTTTTTGGCATGTAGTTGATCCCAGGGACAAGCACTTACAAGAAAATGGTATTCATTTATACAAAATAGTTGTATATATATTATTTAGAACTCACATCAGATAAATTGAAACAAAATATAACCAAAAGCACTTATTCATTTATGGAGATGAATATGTGGAGCTTTTATCGAGCGGAATGCGGAGTTGAACGGCTCAACTCATGAGATTAATGATTGGAGTTGGAATAACAAATCCAATTAAATAGAAATTAGCCCCCCTAAAATATAATTTTTTTTATCTAAATCTCAAAAAAAAAAAAAATCAAAACTTAAAAATAAAAAGCGAATTCACGATTTTAAATCTTTAAAACAAATTCAGTTTCTAGTTTTAGACCTTTAGGGATTTTTTTTATAGATTTGGGGACTTAATTTAAGTAAATTCGGAGGTTAATAAAACACTATAAAAGTTTAGGGGGTCAATTCAATTTTTTTTTTTGACATATTCAGGGCCAACTGATATATTAAGCAAATCAATTACAATGCTATCTTTCCCAAATTGCGATCCCATCTTTCCTCCTAATTTCATACGGTTAAGCAAAACTTCAGAAATTCCAATACTCCGCCAAGCGATTCAGGCAGATAACAGTAGCCACCAGAAGTCAGCCTTTGATGGTCACCGCCTATGCTACTCACCGCTGCCGTTCATCCATAGAGGTTAGACGATTCGTCGTTTATTCTATATTTCAATCTCCAGGTTAGTTGGTTTGGTTTTTCAACCGCTGCCGTTCACCCATAGAAGTTAGACGATTCGTCGGTTATTCTATATTTTAATCTCCAGGTTAGTTGGTTTGGTTTTTCAATCAGTTTGAATAATCAAAATGCAATTTGATTATATGTGTTAGAAAATTGTTTAAATTGGGATTGCAAGGTGCAACTTATTATTTTTCTTCTTCTGATTCTTGTTCTTATGAGCTGTATAACTTGAGAAATTGATTAAATTAAGAAATATGTTAGTTTGAAATTTTCCATTTACATAGACATTTGGACTAAAATTATGTTATATTGGATGATATGCTTTTGCAGCACTCTGTTTATTTGATGATATGAACAACATTAATGGATTTAAACTTGAGCATGTCCGCTGTATTGCAGATGGTTTTGTGATCAATGAACAACTATGAACACTTTTTTCCTTTTAATTCAGTTAAGGTCCTGTAGGAGTGAAAGGGAGGGCACACCTGCAGTAAAGTCATCAATCGCCAGCACCATGTGACCCAGAAAGCCAATCAATCAGAATGTGTTGGCTTAGGAGTTTGAGTCAGCACGAACTCGCTAACAACCCCGTTCACTTGGCTACTTGTCTCAGGTATTCCCACAAGAGCTACTGGGCATGTAATTTTATGCAATGACTTATTGCCCTTAACGTTTAAAATGGTGCAATTTTAGCTCTAAGGTTCAAAAATACAGTTAGGAGCAATTGATCTAATTTATCAACCATAAAAGTAAAATTGTTCTTTGATACCATCATTAGGGGTAAAATTACACCATTTTATACGTTAGAGGTAAAATTATTCCCAGCTGTCAAGTGTTAGGGGTATTTTTGAACCTTATACCAATTTAATTACTCAGTTGCTTTCTCTACTTTTTGTGCATTTGCTTGTTTAACAGAAGGATGAAAAATTAGATGTAACCGTTCTATTTACTTCCATGAGAATGATTTCATTAAATGATGTAACATGGTGACTTTAAAGCTGTTGATTTCTTTTTTAAATTTACATTTATGCTTTCTTTGCAGTTTCTTCCCTATCTTTTAGATACTAAGGTGGAATGGAGGAATAGTAATACCAAGAATCTGCAAATTAGAAAATACCAGTAAGAGATTTGGTGGAGGAGAATCATTGATTATATTACACAATTTAAGAGATTGGGAGTCCGCATCGAGCAAGTCTAGGGAGTGCCAATTGCTAGCACGGGAGAATGAAGAATAATGATTTCAGTAAGAATAGAGCAGCCCTCCGTAGCTTATTCTTCAACCAGAAAAAGGCGACCCCTACCCAAATCAAAAGAAGGGCCTCAAATGAGTAAGATATTTTTGCCATCTTTTCATGATGAGACTACTACACTCATGTTTATTCTCGTTATTTAAGGAATATAGTTAAGATATAAGAATGTGTATCGTAGTTAGTTTTGCTTTTTCTTACCCAATTTAATTTCATTTACCTTTTGAGTCTTACCTTAGATTATTAGTTGCTAAATCACAAAGCAAAGAAAAGTATACATTGTAACTAATCAGTTTTCACTAGCAATAGTCAGTGATTTCATTAACAAATATATTGTCAACTGTTAGCTCAATAGCTTAAATCTAACTCTTTGATTGCAGACTCAATTGTCTTTGAAGGAATTAGCTAACTAGCCTAGGTGATAACACATGGCATGAATGGGCGTTCTGCTAATTTCACTCCTAAGTAATGAGTAAGCAGTTTCCACTCTTCCTGGAATCCATTGACTAAAGTGGCTCACTTATCAAGGACCACTTTGTTCACTTATCTTTATGCATTCAAATTCACCAAAAAGCATATAAGTATAAGATAGTCTGATCCCAAATTCAACTTAGAGGATTAACGAAAGTCTTATTTGCCACTTTAAGCCAATTTCTCTCTATGTGCATTGAGTTTCTCTTTTATTGTTTCAGGTGAAAAAAATCTTTATGTGGACCTTCTACAATCTACTCACGGTGTCTACGATGTTGGCAGTGATAAATGCTCTGTTCAGAATTTTGATTACTAGATTGGGAAAGTTTGCAATTCGGTTAATGAGATTCTCAATTCTTACCATCATTTTTACTGCTAGATACCAGCATTGAAATATATGTGTATGGAGATATAGATACGTTACCAAGTTCAACTGGTGGGAATCAATATTTTGGGTAAGGAATATGTATGGTGTGAGTGAGATAGTTGAGAGTTCAATGCATATTTTTAGGCAACTATGTAAATTGATACTTAATTGGGTGGTTAGCCGTTAATGGCTATGTAAATTGATACTTTATCGAAATTATTGTAATATAAAAAATTTAATCATTTATATGTTTAGTTATATATATGAATGTATTTATTTATTTTATTTATAATTAAACTAGGTATTATAAAAAATAATATATATATATATATATATATATATATATATATATATATATATAATTCTCATATGTGACAACAAATAAAATAATATGTAAATATTGTCACTCAACAAATTTATTTGTAAATTTATTATTGTCACTGATATGTATTAGTTACAATAACTTCTTTTACAGATTTATATATGTTACCAAACAATATGGTTACAAATATTTTTTTGTGATGAATAGAAATTGTAACAAATTCGTAATTGTAACAAGATAAAATTAACACCCATATATATTAGTTACAATAATTTTTTGTCACAAATATATACTTGTGTTAACTAAATAATGTAACAAATATGAAATTATGACAAGTTAAAGTTGTCACTGTATTTCAATATTTTGTGATAAGAAAAAGAAGTTATCACTGATATATAATTGTTACAATAAAAAAATAGTGTTATAGGTTTATATATGCGACAATGCTAATTGTAACGAATATTTGTTTTTTGTGACAACTAAGTAAGATTGTCACACGATTTTAGGATTAATTATTACTTAATTTGTGACAACATACTACGTTTGTGATAATATTTTACTTTTCAGTTACAATAAAAGTTGTAACACTTAAAAATAATGTGACAACAAACTTATTATCACAAAAAATAAAAACTTATGTGACAATATTTTAATGTCACATTTGCCAAAAAGTATTAGCAACGGAGTTTTACGTGACAACCCTCGTGACACCTACTTATCGTCACATATACTGTTAAGTGACAATTTTTTCGGAGTTTGTGACAATATTTGTTGTCACAAACAACCTGATTTCTTGTAGTGATTGTCTCCATTGCACAAGATAAACCAATTGCTGTTGCTTTTGTATCTATGATTCCAAAACCTTTTAATGGTACTTTTTCCAGTTTTTTAGTGACATTATATACCTACAATGTTTCTTGAACATTAACTTATAAAATAATTTGTAGATGATTTCACACTGAACAGCACAGCTGCAACTAAATTCTTCATCAATCCAAATATTCCAGAGATTTCTACCTTCTTAGAAAAGTATTTCCATCAACCTATGTTTTTAAATACATACATACCACACTTAGAGACATAATTTGCATTTCTTTTATTCATTTTCAGCGTCCAGAGACCTTATCCATCAATTCAGAAAAACAAAGAAAAGTCTCTTCAAGTCATCAACATAGAAGAAGAAAATGAGACAAATAGAAAAACTATTTCAGAACTGCTACAAGTTGATATTCATACTGACAAGGTTTGACAATTTCCCTTCCCACGTAAAGAACTGTATAATTATAGTTACTCAATAAACATTAATATTAGTTTGATTGCATCAACTTATTTTAGGAAATTAAATTTACCTGTAAAGCAACAATCAAAGAAATTGATACAAGTGAAGGTTGGTGGTATCGAGCTTGCCCAAGATGCAAAAGTAGTATTCAAAATTTTGAAGATAAACTTTGGTGTAAAAATTGCAGATTCATTGATGAATTCCCATTGACATGGTTTGTGTTGTCTCGAAAAATTTAAAAAAACTTTATTTTTTCCTACATACTTATCTAAAATTAGAAAACAAAATTTGTTTTTCCTAAATGCAAGTACAAGGTCAGGTTAGTTGTTGAAGATGCAACATGAATAACAACCTTTGTTATTTTTGGTCATATGGCTGCAGATTTGATTGAAATACCAGCAAGTACCTTAGCAACTGGATTCAAAGACAGACATGAAACCCCTCCTGCTATGACCAAAATTTATGGGAGTGAAAAAATATTTCAAGTTCAAGTTAGTAATATAGTTCAAGATCCATCTAATATAACTTTTAAAGTTATCTACATATTCAAGGATACTCTGTCATGTCCGTGCCCTTAAATTTTATTTATTATACCCCAAACCCTAAGTTATATTAAATTCGTTATAGGATTGGTCGATTAATTGGGTGTTACGGGTATAGTTTTGAGGGTAATTGCACATTTTTATAACAATTATAAGTTTAGGGTAAGTTTTAAAAGAAATTAGATTTTTGGAGGATCAAAAAGACTAATTAACCACTTAATTCAAGACCTATATATAGCCTTATTGAGAATTGAAAATCATTTGGATCAATTCATCCTTTTACATTGTTCTTCCTCCTCCACTCTCTCTCTCTCCATTCTCCTCCACCTTCCACCACCACCAAAAACAGGGCAGCTCCACCGTTTTCGGTGTTGCTAGAGATCTAACCGTCCAAATGACCTCAAATATTAACTGGAGACTCTAGACACATAGAAGCAACTTATTACCGGAGGGATTTTGATTTGGAGGTGTGAGAAGAGAATACGGGCTAGGCAGATTTTGGGACAGATTTAGGGTTTTGTGGTGTTAATCTCAAATTTAGGCTAAGGTAAGTAACTATCAACTAGTTTTTGGTTTGCATGTATAAATATATGTATATTAAGCTATAAATCTCCATGAATTTGTCTCCTAAGGGTTTTCTTAGAAATTATTTGAGTATTGGTTGTTGATTTGAGATTGTGTTCAAGTTTGAAGGAAATGAGTTCACAATGGTAATTTTGAACTATTTTGATGTTGAATTGGTTTTACCTTGATGTTGAATTGGTTCTTCCTAAGAGTTTGATTATTATTTAGTTCAATTTATATTGAATTGGTTTTCTTAAGGGATATTTAGTTCAATTGATGTTGAATTGGTTTTCTTAAGGGTTTAAGTGCTATTTGGGTTCAATTGATGTTGATTTGAATTTATTTAAGAGTTTTAATGTTATTTTGGTTCAATTAGTGTTCAAATTGGAATTTGGTTCAATTAGTGTTCAATTGGAATTCTTTAAGGGTTTTAATGTTATTTTGGTTCAATTAGTGTTCAAATTGGAATTTGGTTCAATTAGTGTTCAATTGGAATTCTTTAAGGGTTTTAATGTTATTTTGGTTCAATTAGTGTTCAATTGGATTTCTTTAAGGGTTTTAATGATATTTTGGATTTCTTCAGGGTTCAATTGCTATTTTGGTTCAGTAAATGTTGGATTTCGATTTATTGATGATTGTAGTAAAGTTGGATCTATTTGATGAAATTGAAGTTTGGTTGGATTTTGGGTAAAGTTTGTATCCATCAGGAGTAGTCCGGACGGGTGGTTTGATATTTGAAGAGCATGTTCAGTGAGGAACATGGCCTGTGTATACAGTCTAAAGACCTAGTCGGGTATTGGCAGCGAAGTGTTGGGTAAGACCAATACGGGATTAGGCATGGTTAAAGAGACGTCTCGATTATGTTTACGTGTTGTGGATCGATTTACGAGGGGATACTCGGTGATGGATACGATATTAAATTTGATTCGAACTTCGGTTTTTAGTAAATGTTTATATAAGAATCGTTGTGTTTTGATTAAGTTTGATTTGAGGTTATTGATTAACATTCTATTTTAATTTTATGTTGTTTACAAGTTAATAAGTTTAAGGTTTGGTTTGGTTAAATGTTTTCACAAATGTATACATATAGCTATTTTACGTAAAAACTAGTTTTTATAGTTGATAGTTGCTTACTGAGATTTTTGTCTCATATTTTCAAATGTTTTAATGTTTTTAGGCGAAGAAGTACGAGGTACTGAGGGAAGTGTTCGACACTAGGGCGAGGATTGGATACGGCCACGATTGTCCAAGTCGTCTTCTAGGGTATTGCATACCATTTTGTACATGTAGATATAAGCGTTTTTTTGTGCTTGTGAATATGTAGGAACTTACGTCGCCCATTTTGAATCGAATACAAAGTTGTGGTATGCCGGATTTTAGTTTGAATGTCCAAGTATGGTGTTAATTTGTGAGATTAGGCAAATTAAAAGTTAACAAGTTAGAATTGGAGTAATTTTCTATGTTTCGAACTCGTTTTGGTAAAACACACGAGAAAAGGATTTCGAAATCATTTATAATTTTCTACATATATTTCGAAATCATGTTCGAAATCATTTATAATTGGAAATTATAAATGATTTCGACCTTTTATAAATGTAAAAGTATATGTAGAAAATGTTTTTAAGTTCAAACATGATTTGTAATTCTTAACATTTGATTGTGAGATGTTACTTCCGACTCGTTCACGTCTGTGGTAACGTCTCACTATCATATCCGATTCTATTTTGGATCGGGTTTGACATTTTGGTATCAGAGCAATAGGTTGGTCCATAAGTATATTTATATATAGGTATATCCGTGTCAAGTATATAACTTACTAAAGTGTATTGAGAAGTTGAATAAATATTATTCATGCATATCACATATATAAATTGTAATAGTTTGTTCATCATATAGATGCATCCAAGACGACAATGTGGCCGACCACCTCTAAATAGGCGTAGAGGTAGAAATGCAGAAAGAAGAGAATTGGGACGGGGTCCCTTGAGCACAGAGGATAGTGTAGCCTCTGATGCCAGAGTTCCACCTGTTTCCCAACCTCAAAGACAACCACCAGAAAATCAACCTGTTAATCCTCCACCAATACCACCCGAACCTGAACATCGTGTACCACCTATGACTCCACAAGCTGCAATGCCACAAGTTGCACAAATCCTGCAGCTTGAACCCCGAACATTAGTTGAAGCTTTAGTAACTATGATGGAAACACGTGAGGCACGTCGAAGGCCTAGTGAGTTAATTGAAGATGCCAAAAACTGTGGGGCATTTGATTTCAGGGGTACAATTGAACCTGAGGAAGCTGATAATTGGCTAAAAGCTACAGAAAAAGCCTTTAGTACTATGCAGTTAAGTACTGAAGATAAAGTAAAGACCGTGTTTGGTTTATTACATGGGCCAGCAGATACATGGTTAACTAGAGTTAGGGGTTTGTATCCTGAAGGTTTAAACTGGGATGTTTTCAAACGTGAATTCATGAAAGAATATCTGACTGAATCATTTCAGAAAGCGAAGAGGAATGAGTTCTTTAATTTGAAACAGGGAACTATGACTGTGAGGGAGTATGTGGATAAGTTCGATGATTTATACCGTTATGCAAGTCAGTGGTTTCCCACTGAGGAAGTTAAATGTGAAAGGTTCAAAGATGGTCTGAGTGCATTTTATCAGAATGAACTGAGTTTGTATGAAGGTACACATTACCGAGGCTGGGTGGAAAAAGCATTGCAGAAAGAAAAGTTGAAAGGCAAGTTAGAATCTGAGAACAGTCAGAAGCAGTCAGGGGATATTGGGAGATCCAAGTTTGTGAAAGGGGGATCATCTCAGTTTCGAGGTGGTCAAACTCAGAGTCAGAACACAAGAGGAGCACTTGTGAGCCGTACTAATTTCTGAGCATCTGATACTATTAGCCAAGCTTCGTATAGTCCTTCCATTGCTAGTGGTGGTAATGGTCCAAAATGTGTTTAGTGTGGGAAATTTCATTCTAGAGAATGCAGGAAAAGATCTCTGGGATGTTTTCAGTGTGGAGGAAGGGGTCACTTGAAAAAGGATTGCCCCTCATCAGGGAGGATAATAGAATCTAAAAGAAGAATTTCATGTTATGAGTGTGGTGAAGAAGGGCATGTACGTACTAATTGTCCTAAATTGAACACTGTTGGGAGAGGTCGAGGATCATAGGGTGACAGAACAAGTGGAGGTAATTCAGTTGGAAGGAAATGGTCGTGGTAATGGTAGAGGTACCAATATGGCCAGAGGAGCTGGTAGTACTTCTCAGGGAGCTAGAAATCAGGGTACTCATTCGGATAGAGCTGCAACTCAACCTCGAGTTTTTGCTATGACTCCACAAGAAGTTGTTGCATCTGCAGAAGTTATCACTGGTACGATTTCTTTATTTGGAAAAGATGCTTATGTGCTTATTGATCCTGGTCCTACGCATTCCTTTGTGTCGCCTTTATTTATGTCTGATGTAATGTGGGAGTCGAAATTGATGCATGAATGTTTAATTGTTAGCATGCCTATGGGAGAATCTTTAGTATGTACACATGTCTATCCTAATTGTGAAGTAAAATTAGGAGAGTCCTTTATACATGCGGATTTGGTACCTTTAATGGTTCAAACATTTGATGTGATATTAGGCATGGATTCATTATCTAAGTGTCAAGCCTTGGTAGACTGTTGTAGGAAGAAAGTTAATCTGTTATTAGCTAATGGGGAAAAATATGTGTTTCAAGGCGAGAGAGGTGTACATAGAAATATAGTCTCTGTTATGACAGCTTTGAAAATGTTAAGGAAGGGGCGTGAATTTTTCTTAGCATATGTGATAGACAGCAGGGAAAACCTCCTAAATTAGAAGATGTGCCAATTGTGAATGAATATCCAGATGTGTTCCCAGATGAGATACCAGGGTTACCACCAGAAAGAGAAGTCGAGTTTGCAATTGACTTACAGCCGGGTACTGCTCCTATATCCCTAGCACCATATAGAATGGCACCGGCAGAAATGAAAGAATTAAAAATACAGTTGCAAGAGTTGTTAGATAAGGGATATATACGACCTAGTGTGTCACCCTGGGGAGCTCCGGTGTTGTTTGTGAAGAAAAAAGATGGAACAATGTGGTTGTGTATAGATTACCGTCAGTTGAATAAGGTTACAATCCGTAACAAGTATCCGTTGCCTAGAATCGATGATTTGTTTGATCAGCTGCAAGGGGCAATAATATTTTCAAAAATTGATCTGAGAACCGGATATCATCAGTTGAAGATCAAAGAAGGAGATGTTCAGAAAACATCTTTCAGAACTCGATATGGGCATTATGAGTTTTTGGTAATGCCATTCGGGTTAACTAATGCATCTGCTGCATTTATGGATCTGATGAATCGAATATTTAAACCTTACTTAGATACATTTGTAATTGTGTTTATTGATGATATTCTTGTGTATTCTAAGAGTAAGGAAGACCACAGCAAGCATTTGAGGACAGTTTTGCAGATTCTGAGAGAGAAGCAGTTGTATGCCAAATTTAGTAAATGTGAGTTTTGGCTTGATGAAATTATGTTCTTAGGGCATGTGGTATCAGCTAAGGGAATTCTAGTGGATCCTAAGAAAGTTGAGGCCATAGCTAACTGGAAAGCACCGTCGAATGTACATGAAGTGCGTAGTTTTCTGGGGTTAGCAGGGTATTACAGAAGGTTTGTGAATGGATTCTCACTTATAGCTTCTCCAATGACGCAGTTGCTGAGAAAGGGAGTAAAATTCAAGTGGACACCCGAGTGTCAGAACAGTTTTGATACTTTGAAGTCAAGACTGATTAGTGCTCCAGTGTTGACACTACCTGTAGTGGGTGAAGGGTATACAATATATAGTGATGCTTCAAGGCAAGGTCTTGGAATTGTGTTGATGCAGAATGATAAAGTAATTGCTTATGCACCACGATAGTTAAGACCACATGAATTGAATTACCCAACACATGATTTTGAATTAGCTGCTGTTGTGTTCGCTTTGAAGATTTGGAGACACTATCTTTATGGTGAGAAATGTCGCATTTTCACTGATCACAAGAGTTTGAAGTACATAATGAGTTAGAAGGAATTAAATTTGAGGCAAAGAAGATGGATTGAGCTACTGAAAGATTATGATCTGACAATTGAATATCATCCGGGTAAAGCTAATGTTGTAGCTGATGCTTTGAGTTGCAAGAATGTTGGAAGTTTGAGTTATATTAAATCTGTAAAAATGCCTTTGTTACTTCAAATGAGGGCTTTGAATGTAGAGTTGAATTGTGAAAATGAAGGAGTGTTATGTGCAATATTGAAAGTGAGACCAATTCTTAGGGATAGAATCAGAGAAGCTCAGAGTCAAGATAAGTTCTTGGAGCGGATTAAAGATGAAGTTGTGCAAGGAAAGTGTACTGATTACAAGATTTCAATAGATGGAATGCTAATGTTTGGAGATAGAATGTGTGTTCTAAATATTAGTGATATTAAGAAGGAGATATTAGAAGAAGCTCATGATTCCTCCTATGCAATGCATCCTGGGAGTACAAAGATGTACACAAACCTTCGTGATCATTTTTGGTGGAAAGGGATGAAAAGAGAAATAGTTGAATATGTGAGCAGATGTTTGAGTTGCCAACAAGTCAAAGCCGAACATCAATGACCTGCTGGTACTTTGCAACCGCTTCATATTCCAAAATGGAAGTGGGAGCACATTACAATGGACTTTGTCAGTGGATTGCCTCGTACACAACATGGTAATGATGCTATATGGGTAATTGTAGATAGATTGATGAAATCAGCCCATTTTCTGCCAGTGAAGGTAACTTTCTCGTTAGAAAACTTGGCACAGTTGTATGTCAAAGAAATTGTGAGACTTCATGGTGTGCCAGTTTCTATTGTGTCTGATAGAGATCCTCGTTTTACATCAAGATTTTGGCCTAGTTTTCAAGATGCATTGGGAACTAAATTAAACTTCAGTACTGCCTTCCATCCACAGTCAGATGGTCAAAGTGAACGTACAATTCAAACTTTGGAGGATATGTTAAGAGCTAGTATTCTAAATCTCCAAAGTAGCTGGGATGTGCATTTGCCTTTAATGGAGTTTGCATATAATAACAGTTATCAGTCTAGCATTGATATGGCACCTTATGAGGCATTGTATGGAAGAAGGTGTAGGACTCCGTTATGTTGGTCTGAAGTGGGTGAAAGACAGCTATTGGGGCCTGAGATAGTGCAATTGACGACTGAAAAGGTACAAATTATCCAGCAGAAACTGAAAGAAGCTCAAGATAGACAAAAGAGTTATGCAGATTTGAAACGTAGACCGATTGAGTACAGTGTGGGAGATAAAGTATTTCTGAAAGTATCACCGTGGAAGGGTTTACTCCGATTTGGCAAGAAAGGAAAGTTGAGCCCTAGATTCATTGGTCCGTATGAAATTGTGGAAAGAATTGGACCTGTTGCATATCGTTTGAAGTTGCCTCAAAATATTTCAAACATTCATGATGTTTTTCACGTGTCAATGTTGTGGAGGTATAGAAGTGATCCAAATCACATTATCCAGGAGCAACCAATCGAACTTTCAGAGGATTTGACTTATAAAGAAGAACCAGTAGCAATCTTGGCTAGAGAGGAAAAAATGTTAAGGAATAAAACAGTACCACTGGTGAAAGTATTGTGGCACAGACATTCTCGGGAGAAAGCAACCTGGGAAAGAGAAGCAGATATGAAACAACAATACCCTCATTTGTTCACTTCTTCGGGTAAGTAAAATTTCGATGACGAAATTCTCTAAGGTGGGGAGAATTGTCACGTCCGTGCCCTTAAATTTTATTTATTATACCCCAAACCCTAAGTTATATTAAATTCGTTATAGGATTGGTCGATTAATTGGGTGTTACGGGTATAGTTTTGAGGGAAATTGCACATTTTTATAACAATTATAAGTTTAGGGTAAGTTTTAAAAGAAATTAGATTTTTAGAGGACCAAAAAGACTAATTAACCACTTAATTCAAGGCCTATATATAGCCTTATTGAGAATTGAAAATCATTTGGATCAATTCATCCTTTTACATTGTTCTTCCTCCTCCACTCTCTCTCTCTCCATTCTCCTCCACCTTCCACCACCACCAAAAACAGGGCAGCTCCACCGTTTTGGGTGTTACCGGAGATCTAACCATCCAAATGACCTCAAATTTTAACTGGAGACTCTAGACACATAGAAGCAACTTCTGACTGGAGGGATTTGGATTTGGAGGTGTGAGAAGAGAATACAGACTAGGCAAATTTTGGGACAGATTTAGGATTTTGTGGTATTAATCTCAAATTTAGGCTAAGGTAAGTAACTATCAACTAGTTTTTGGTTTGCATGTATAAATATATGTATATTAAGCTATAAATCTCCATGAATTTGTCTCCTAAGGGTTTTCTTAAAAATTATTTGAGTATTGGTTGTTGATTTGAGATTGTGTTCAAGTTTGAAGGAAATGAGTTCACGATGGTAATTTTGAACTATTTTGATGTTGAATTGGTTTTACCTTAATGTTGAATTGGTTCTTCCTAAGAGTTTGATTATTATTTAGTTCAATTTATATTGAATTGGTTTTCTTAAGGGATATTTAGTTCAATTGATGTTGAATTGGTTTTCTTAAGGGTTTAAGTGCTATTTGGGTTCAATTGATGTTGATTTGAATTTCTTTAAGAGTTTTAATGTTATTTTGGTTCAATTAGTGTTCAAATTGGAATTTGGTTCAATTAGTGTTCAATTGGAATTCTTTAAGGGTTTTAATGTTATTTTGGTTCAATTAGTGTTCAAATTGGAATTTGGTTCAATTAGTGTTCAATTGGAATTCTTTAAGGGTTTTAATGTTATTTTAGTTCAATTAGTGTTCAATTGGATTTCTCTAAGGGTTTTAATGATATTTTGGATTTCTTCAGGGTTCAATTGCTATTTTGGTTCAGTAAATGTTGGATTTCGATTTATTGATGATTGTAGTAAAGTTGGATCTATTTGATGAAATTGAAGTTTGGTTGGATTTTGGGTAAAGTTTGTATCCATCAGGAGTAGTCCGGACGGGTGGTTTGATATTTGAAGACCATGTTCAGTGAGGAACATGGCCTGTGTATACAGTCTAAAGACCTAGTCGGGTATTGGCAGCGAAGTGTTGGGTAAGACCAATACGGGATTAGACATGGTTAAAGAGACGTCTCGATTATGTTTACGTGTTGTGGATCGATTTACGAGGGGATACTCGGTGATGGATACGATATTAAATTTGATTCGAACTTCGGTTTTTAGTAAATGTTTATATAAGAATCGTTGTGTTTTGATTAAGTTTGATTTGAGGTTATTGATTAACATTCTATTTTAATTTTATGTTGTTTACAAGTTAATAAGTTTAAGGTTTGGTTTGGTTAAATGTTTTCACAAATGTATACATATAGCTATTTTACGTAAAAACTAGTTTTTATAGTTGATAATTGCTTACTGAGATTTTTGTCTCATATTTTCAAATGTTTTAATGTTTTTAGGCGAAGAAGTACGAGGTACTGAGGGAAGTGTTCGACACTAGGGCGAGGATTGGATACGGCCACGATTGTCCAAGTCGTCTTCTAGGGTATTGCATACCATTTTGTACATGTAGATATAAGCGTTTTTTTGTGCTTGTGAATATGTAGGAACTTACGTCGCCCATTTTGAATCGAATACAAAGTTGTGGTATGCCGGATTTTGGTTTGAATGTCCAAGTATGGTGTTAATTTGTGAGATTAGGCAAATTAAAAGTTAACAAGTTAGAATTTGAGTAATTTTCTATGTTTCGAACTCGTTTTGGTAAAACACACGAGAAAAGGATTCGTAATTGGAAATTATAAATGATTTCGACCTTTTACAAATGTAAAAGTATATGTAGAAAATGTTTTTAAGTTCAAACATGATTTGTAATTCTTAACATTTGATTGTGAGATGTTACTTCCGACTCGTTCACGTCTGTGGTAACGTCTCACTATCATATCCGATTCTATTTTGGATCGGGTTTGACATACTCTGTTAACTCCCAAAAAGGAAATTCCAAGCCCGGTATCAGCACCTTCAACTCATTTAACATCACCAATATCCTCATATTCAATCACACCAACTACATGAAGAATTCTAGATTTCAAAAATAGTCAGCCATCCTCTGATAACTCGAACACTGATCCTCCGACCCAAAAAAGACGCTCTGAGTAAGTATGATATGATAACTTTTTCATAATATAACTTCATTTTTTAATATTCTAACAAACTTATTCCTTTCAGCTCCGCCTCATCATCGTCAAAGTAACATTAAAGACCCCAGTTTAACCTTACCTGGGTTAGTTTATCCTCCTTTTAATTGTTCAACAAATACCATTAAATTTTACTTCAAAATTATAACTTTTTATTATTATTATTATTTTCTTATACAGATATAGCAGATGAAAACATTTGGCTGCATCCAACTCCATCCATCCCACTCGAACTCTGCTTATTCTATGTGAATATCATTTGTGCACTTCTTTACTTTAACTATTTCTGTTTTGTATGCGAAACTGCATTTTCGTACCCTTGCATCAATAAATTTTTTGTTTCCTCTAAAGACTATGTAAAAACATTTTTGATTGTGTATTTTCAAATTTAAATTTCTATTAGAAATTAACAATTATTTTTAAAAAAACTACTTATTATATTCTTTCTATATGAGAATATATAGTTTGAAAGACCATATACAAAAAATTTATATAGAATAAGATTCAATTGATAAGGATAATATATAAGATACACCTTGCCCTGAAGCAAAACGAGGGTATCCTTCTATTTTTTAACAATTTTAGTATAGCCCGATGTTTTCATACACTTATATATAGGTACTTAAGTAAATAGTAATATAAACAAAGGATATCCACTAAGTAATTAATTGCTCAATATAAAAATAGTCAAAAGCTTAATAAACTAATATTTATTGAGTGGTTGATAATTGCTCAATATATTAAACTCACTCTAATGGAAGAGAATTTAATGAAAAAGTAGAACGAGTAGTTTATTATGCTCCATTGGAGATGCTCTTAGTAATTTGAGGAGTGAATAAAAATCTATTAAAGTTAATTTTAACCTAAAAATTAATTTTCTTACAAACACTATTAAAATAACAATGTTTTAATGAAATATTTTTTTCAATGAATTTAAGAAACATTTTTCAACATTCCTTCCCACTACATTGATACATTCAATTGCTATTTGACCATATTTCGATCCGCCTCATTCTCTCTTTAATTGGCCACTTCTCTTTTGTCCACTTTTCATACTTTGTATGACTTTTTTTGCCACCCCATCTTTTATCTAATTTTTTTTTTTACTTTTTCTATTTTAGGCCCCTTAATTAAATCAGACTCTATCTCCCCAATTAATTTTTTTTGTTCTGTCCAAAAAGAGTCATTTGATTATTGTTATATGACGTATTTGATATAGACGACAATCATACATTTCAGTTATTATTGAGTTTTTTTTGTTAGATAATTTTCATGAAAAAATTTATTATAAAAAATTTATTTTTATTTGCTACCATATTATTTAATTATTTTCTTTGTTATTTTCTTCCCCGAATTTGCTTCGGGTATCTTTTTAGTGTAATTATAATATTCAATATCTAAATTGGATATTCTCATTTCAATAATAAATACAAAACATATAATCATATATATTCAAAATGTAAAATTGAAAAGATATTTACTAACTTATATTGAATTATTATAATCAAATTAAATATTAATATATATTTTTTTATAAATTTAACAATATTTAGGGCCTGTTTGTTTTACCTACTGTTTGCTGTTGCTGTTTGCTATTACGGTTTGCTGTTTGCTGTTGGAAAAAGCTGCTTTTCCAAAAAGCAGAGATTCTCTGCTTTTGTAAAAGGCTGCTTTTCAGGTGTAAAAGGCAAACATGAGATCACTAATCAAACACTTAATGATGTTTTTCAACTGTAAAAGGCAAACAGGAGAATCCTAACCAAACACCTAAAACTCTTCCTTTTAAAATGAAAAGGCAAACATGAGGTGAAAAGTAGGTAAACAAACACCCCCTAATAGATTTAAACATATTATACAAACCGTGCATTGCACGGGTGTAGAACTAGTTAATAAATGTAAAACTACTTTTATAATTTAAATTAGTAACTACAACTATACCTAGAATTAAAATTATATGACTAATACTATAATTAAGTGGGTAAAAATATAAATATAACTATAATTATATTTTAACAAAGAAAAATAATAATTAGCCCAAATCCGGAATATTTAGATGATTTCTAAAAAGGGCATGTGATTAACGAAAACTAAAAACACGTAGTGTCTTAATGAGGCTTTCAAATCCTTCAGAAAGTTACTTTCCGAGCTTGGGTCCAGCATTGACATAGAGGTACACTCCGACGACGCTTCGAACGAGATCAGGTAGCTGAAACCCGCGAACAACGAACTAACTCCTTATCACGTGTCAGTAATTCCTTAGAGTGTGGAACCCCGAACAAAATGAATGACTTTTGTAGAAAAAATGGGGCAAAAATAATGAATTTTCACTCACTTTCACTCTGTTTTCCACTCTCTTTTCTTTCTCCCTCTCACGTCTCCGCCTGCTCTCTTTTCCAATTTTCCACCTATCTCTCTCCTTATTTAGAGTCTATTTATTTTACCTACTGTTTACTGTTGTTGTTTGCTGTTACGTTTTATTGTTTGCTATTGGAAAAAATTGCTTAGCAGGGATTATCTGTTTTTGTAAAATGTTACTTTTCAGGGGTAAAAGACAAATATGAGATCACTAACCAAACACTTAAAACTCTAAATTTTGAAGTGAAAAGTCAAACAGAAATATGAAAAAGAGCTAGCAAACATCGTCTTAATTTCTTTTTATTGGATCACTTTCCCTAATTTATCACCCTAATTCCTACCGCTCCCTCACTTCCTCGTTCTTTCTTTCTTTCTTTTGCCCTGTTGTAAATCCTAGGCTCTCCTCCATTTCAAGAACCCTCTTTTCTTATTTTATTCATTCATTTGCCTCCCCTCTTTCTTTTTTGGCCTTCCTTCTTATTTAATTTTTGAGATCCGCCCCCTGAAATCAGCAGCCCCTTATCCCTGCATTCCGCCTATCCCATTCCTTCTATTATTATTTTGTTTCTTTTTGTTTTTTTGTTTTGTTTTGGATAAAGATAATAATAATGATAATATAATAATAATATACAGTAATAAATAATTAATGAAAACGTTAATAAAAATCGATTTCATCGAGAGCTCGTGTTTTGAATTTACAAGGGTTTAAAGTCGATCCATTTTCTTTGTTCGGTTTTTCCACATTTTTAGACTACTGAGACAAGGTGTCGTTTCTAACTTTTTTTTATTGGATTCCGACAACCAATGGGCGCTAAAGCCCTCCTCTGAATATGTCCCTACTCCTAAAAATGATATAATCCGTTAAATATGAGCTAATCATGCCACTCAAGAAATCCTAATGATAACATCTACATGTTATCTCTCGGACAAAATAGAAAAGACCCACAAATAAAAGGACATGTTCGTACAAAGCACGGCTACGCGGAAAAAACCACGAATACAAAGATAAGGCATACGCCAGCTGAGGCTAGATACGCAATACGAGGCAGGATATGCCATATAACGCTAGATATGCCTGAATGGATACACCAATTAAGGTCGATACGCCATCATAAGTGCCATTAAACCGTTTTTCAGGAACTTCAAGAATCAGTGTCATTAATGATTCATTAATAACACTAACAGACAAACCTGAAGAATGTGCAATAAATACATTAAATCATAGACCATTCATATACTATAACATTTATTGAAGATAGTTACGGAATCTAGTATAAATACACAAATCCCAATGAGCACTGAGTATGCTTTCTTCCTTTACTAATGTGCTTTTGAGATTAATTTTAGAATTATTACTGATTTTGGCATCGGAGTGTCCCCCGCCGAACCCAACAACACCTCACAGGGAAGAGCTCCGATGAGAAGTTAATTTCACTGTTATCACCTAATTACAATAAGACTCAAATATCTTAATTAGAATGCAAAAATTTCTACAAGCTTAGTATAGACACCACGTCCAATAAGGAAGATTCAATTAAGATTATACCTTAAACCAGACTAATTATGTTTCGATGTTATTAACCCCTTACAAAATTTAACTAGCCTTTTAAGAGTGGAATGAACTCTTACAATTCTAAAAAATACCTAGCATCAAGAAGGTTATTTCTCTTTCATGCTTTGACATGTGTCGCGTAATTAGACAAGGAGTACGAACCGTCGCCTTCTTGTTTGTAAATAGGCCAAAAAATTCTTTTCACCATCTTTACCTTGAGTTTTTAATAGCTCTTTCTACCATATTCCTTCTGCATAATTTTTTTTATCATTTTCAGGTCTTCCAGTGAAACTATGACAACCAACTATTTACTCAATAAGTGTTTAATGTCTTCCTTCTTTCTTTGTATTCGTTTTTTTGTCCTACATCTTCCTCTTTCTCAAAAGATCTTTCAAAAAACCTAGTGATATCGTCGTAAATAAAGACATAGACGTGTGGACCAGTAAGAAGCTTTGAGCATAAAGCGTAAACGCCAGTACACGTGGGTCAATCACAAGGTGGATTCCAAATATACACTCGTAATCCCTAAGTTACATCGTGATTTATAATAAAGGGAGACAACCACAAAAAGTGTTAAGAAAACACGTTTGTGGGGTTCGCTTGTGGTTAGGCAGCCATCATCTATTGCTAGACTGGAAGACGGTGTGAGGTCGGGTATGCTTGAGGTAGTGGTAAAGGCACATGCCTACTTAGTTAGCGACAGTTTGACATTAGGTGAATTGTATGAAAAAATGAGGAAGAAGGTATGGCCGCAGGGTGCCTGGGCATCAGGGTTTGATGGAGTTAGGTTTGGGTTGGCGACTAGGGTGAAAGCGCTAAAGAGCATATAGTTGGAAGAAGTGTGGTCCATTATCATGCAGAAGGATTTAGGCATGCTGCTTGTGTCGTACCGGCTTGGGAAGCCATGTAAGTTGGTTGTAGTGTTGAAGGAGGTGAAGGCAAACGATTGTATGTCGTCGAACAAGATGATCGTATATGAGGAGCAACTATAAGCGGGGATGTTTTTGCCTTTGCTCCCATTTTTTGTGGATGTTATGCGCCAATTTGACTTGTGACTGGTGGATGGCGTATGATGGTGGGATTTTATTCCTTTTGTTGGTCTGCCAGTTATTGGGCTACTAGACTTTTCTTCAAGAAATTCTTCAAGCCGACGAAGGGGTCAAGGTCACAACATGTGAGCATCTCACAAGCCAAGTTCAATGTGATTGGCGGGCTATCCGATAAATTACCTGAGTGGAGACACCATTTTTTGAAGGTGTCTTTGGGAGATCAGACATTCCCGTATCAAGTGAATTGGGAACATGCATCTGATGGATTCGGAGATGTTGTTTCTAGAGACGGAGATGATAGGGAAAGCGATGAATTTGGTGGCATATCTGAAGTGTCTGTCGTTTGAACCTAATCAGGATGTGCATTACTTGATTGAGCACTTCGTGGTGTTCGGGTGGTATATTTCGAACCGATGGCACCTAGCGTATTTATCTAGGTGGGCGCTGAACATTTTGTCCCGCTGGATGGGTGCTCATGATTTCTCGGATATCGAGATGGCTGAGCTAGAACCAATCATTATCGTGGTGGCCATTCATGATGAGTTTGTGTGAGGGTTTGAGTTGTTATATATTTGAAAGTTGGTGTTTTCATATTCACGCAGTTATTTGAACTTGTACTGGTGTTATTCTTATATATGTAGCACCGTCAAGCGGAAAGGTCGGTATGGACTTCGATAATTTGGAGTTTGATATCGAATTTGATCCACTAGACATGGCTTACCAGAATGCCTTAATTTCTCTGCCCTCCATTGACACCTTGTATATGCTAACCAGATGGCCCAAAGTATCACTGGGGTGTCCAAGGTGGTCACCGAGCTGGATGTGGATGATGCAATCCCTGATGGCATTCCGATTGTGAGAGCACGAGAAGCTGCCATGCTAGAAGGACAGGTTGGGACTGATGAGGAGGTAGTGGTTGCTTCGGCTATAAAAGTTGGTCGGATGAAGTGCACTGCATCAAAGGTTCCTAGCCAAACGCCTCTGGTTAGATCAGTTGTGGACATTTCAGGGGATGAGAGTGAAGACAATAATGGTGAGAATAGTCTTTTCGGAGGGCAGAATATAGAGGAAGACTATGGTTTCTTAAGCGAATTCGGATGGATTCTTTTGAGGAAGTTAAAGGAAAGAGCGTCGTGGCAGTTACGAGCTTGTCGGCTGGGAAATAAGACCTTTATGGCCGACATGGAGAGCAAGGTGCAATCGTTCCTACAGTTCATGGGGAAGATGGTAGTCGAGGAAATTATGAAGGGAGCTAGGCTAAGCGTCTTGCTGATGAGAGGGTGAAAGCCTTACGATAGGAGTGTGAAGCTATGAAGAAAAAGAGTGTGGATTTGAAGGCTTTCATAGTGGAATGAGAGAGCAGACTAGTGTTACTGGATCACGCTCTAATTCTTGAAGTTGCTCATTCAACTGGTTTCACTGTGCCGAAAGAAACAGTAATGAATTTGAATGTGTATGATATGTGATAACATCGGGATATTATCGCAAGGACCAAAAGAGATAATCGCCTCAAGTATGCCACGTGGCATAGGAAGCCGCCCGGTGGATCCCCCTGGGTTAGCTCTAAGAGATCCGCTGGCGGATCTCTATGGCAAATCTCTCCATTTACCTAAGTAACGGCTAACCGTCAACTCGGCCATAATGATCATTAAATGAATCATTAATAGTCTTAACCCGCCAGGTTAAGAGTAACTTGTAACCGCCATTAAATGAGCATTAATGGAGACTCTCTAGTTACCTAGAAGTTACAAATCCATCAAACTATAAATAGCCTACGTCTAGGCTATCGAGGTATAGATATTCTTACTCTTCGCTAAGCTTTGTCCATACGGTTTATTGTCCATATTTGTTACTGACTTTGGCATCGGAGTGTCCCCGGCCGATCCCAACGACGCCTCACAGGGACGTGATCCGATCAGAAATTTCTCCAGTGTTATCAATTGGTGCGGTGATCGTGGAATCCTTGGTCAAATAAAGGATTTTTTGTTCACACTGAAACATCATGACGGAGGAAAGACGAAATTCCTCCCGTGAGATTAAATCACTGATAATTACACCGCCAAGTGTTGGTCGCACAGATACGACCACTCCTGAGAATTGTTATAAATGTCACAAGGAAAATGGCTATGCGGATGCTCGCTGGAAGTTGACTCGAAAAACCAAACGACTTGGTGGACAAGGTAAATTGGATCGATTTATCCAAATAGAAGGAAGAGAAGATGATAGACTCAAGGAGGACTCGACGAAAAGGAAGAGAAAAAACATAATTAACGTCATAGCTGGCGGACCTGGTTATCAGCCAACGACAAAGAAGGCAAGGATGACCACCCTTGAGAGAATGTCATTAAACCGCCCTTTTTCAGATACAGGTCAGAAGATTGCACCCCATGCGGACGCACTGGTTGTCACCATGAGGGTTGAAGGTTGGGAAATAAGGCGAGTAATGATTGATACGGGAAGTTCATGTAACATCATTACGCGAGGAGCATTCGCTAAACTCAAAATTGATCCTGTCCGGGTAGAACCAACTGTGGTCGATATTTTAGGAGTAACTGGTCATACCATTCAGACGAAAGGTCAGGTTACTTTGGACTGCGAGCTTACTGGGGATGATCAAGTTTGGAGAGAAGATTTGGAGTTTTCAATCTTAGATGGACAATTAGCTTACAATGTTATCCTTGGACGACCTTTTATCTCCGAAGTTGCAGCTCTTATCTCCATTCGCCATTTAACACTCTACATTCCCACGGTCAAGGGATGCATGATGGTCAAAGGTTGTCAAAAAGTGGCCCAAGAGACATATTCTGCATCCTTAATGATTCTCCCTCAATCTAAGGAGGAGGATGAGGAGGAACGCGTCACAATGGCTTTGGGGGAAACCGAAATGTACCCTGTGGCGGATGGGAAGCAGGTGCGGATAGCTAAAAGTCTACAAGGTGAGATCAGAGACGCAATCACCAAAGTACTTGGCGAAACTGAAGATGTTTTCGCGTGGAAGGATGAAGTACTCCCCGGGATTAGCCCAGACGTGATCACCCATAAACTCAACATTGACAAAAACGCGGTTCCTGTGGCTCAGAAGAGGAGAAACCATGGTCCGGAAAGGCAAAAAGTGATTGAGGATGAAATCGCCAAGCTCCAAAAGGCGGATGCCATCGAGGAGGTGCTGTATACCCAGTGGTTGGCGAACGTTGTACTAGTCAAGAAAGCTGGCGGGTCTTATCGTATGTGCATCGATTTCACAGATCTTAATAAAGCTTGCCCCAAAGATAATTATCCTCTACCGTGCATAGACATGCTTGTAGATGGAACTGCCGGTCACGCAATGTATTCCTTTACTGATGTAAAGTCTAGTTATCATCAAATCCCTATGGAGCCCTCGGATAGAATCAAGACCTCGTTCGTAACACATCAGGCCACTTATTGTTTCAAAGTTATGCCCTTCGGGCTCAAGAATGTGGGAGCTACCTATCAGAGGATGATGAACAAGATATTCGCGGACAATAAAAGTGGTAATTATTCCGTCTACGTAGATGACATGATCATTAAAAGCATGACGGCAGAAAGGCATGCAGAAGATATAAAGAAAGTACTGGGCGTACTGCGACACCACAACATCAAGTTAAATCCCGAGAAATGCACTTTTGGAGCTACATATGGAAAATTTTTAGGATTCATGATCAGTGAAAAAGGAGTTAGCCCAAACCCTGACAAAGTCAAAGCAGTTCTTGAGATGCAAGCGCCCCGGAACATCAAGGAGGTACAATGCCTTAACGGGCGTATCATAGCCTTGGGCAGGTTTATTTCTTGCTCAGCCCGTAGATGTCAGCCTTTTTTCGAAGTTATCAAACAGCAAAAAACATTCGAGTGGAATGAAGATTGTCAGAATGCCTTTGAAGGAATCAAGCGGTTCCTCACAGAACCACCTATGATGAGTCGACCTTTGAAGGGAGAAGATTTATACATGTATGTATCGGTCACGGATAAAGCCGTATGCACGGTCATGATACGGGAGGAGGATGGCCAACAGTTCCCAATTTATTACGTGAGCAAGGTTTTGAAAGATGTTGAAACCAGATATTCAAGACTAGATAAAATGGCACTAGCTGTTGTAACCACGGCAATACGCCTTAGGCCATATTTTCAGGCGCATACAGTAATAGTTCGTACCAATATACCAATGAGAAAAGTATTGCAGAAGCCGGACACTTCGGGAAGGTTGATGGAATGGGCGATCCGCCTAGGCGAATTTGATGTAAGATATGAAAGCAGGTCATCATTGAAAAGTCAAGTCCTGGCGGACTTCGTGAATGAATTCACTGATGAGGGGATATCTCATCCCAAACCTCCGTTAGAAGAATGGTCGACGTATACCGACGGGGCTTCATCGGCGGAGGGAGCAGGGGTGGGAGTTGTGATCAAGGGTCCCCATTACATAAAATTGCGGTACGCAGCAAAATTAAATTTCCATGCCACTAATAATGCTGCTGAGTACGAGGCCCTGATATTGGGTCTACGTATACTTCAAGAGATCACCCCGAAGTGGATCGTGATCTACATCGATTCAAAACTAATGGTCAACCAAGTCATCAAGAATTACGAGGTAAAAGACGAGATCCTGGCCAAATATGTAGCAGAAGTCAAAAAATTGCTAGATAACCTTGAAGCTAAAGAAGCCAGATGGGAATTGGTTCACATACCAAGAGAATCCAACACAGAGGCGGATCAATTGGCCAAAATGACTTCTTTTGAGGCAAACTGGGCGGATCCGGACTGTCCCTTCGAGGTAAAAATGGCCCCGGCATTTGTATCTGCAGAAGTAACCCTACTCACAACAGTGGAAGATGATTGGAGGACGGTTATCCGCCAATACTTGCTAAATGGAACATTACCTGAAGATAAAGAAGAGTCACGAAGGATAATCAGAAGGGCAGCTTATTTCTCCTTGATCAATGATGGTCTTTATAGAAAATCCTTTAGCCATCCTTGGCTGAAGTGCATTCTACCTGAGGAGGGACAGCAAATCCTTAAGGAGCTACATGAGGGATCTTGTGGATCACACGAGGCATCCGCCACGATTTAAAAAAAATCCAGGTTAGCAGGTTTCTACTGGCCCACGGCCGAGTTAGACGCCCAGAGTTTGGTAGAATCCTGTCACAGTTGCCAGATTCATGCAAATGAGTCACACACCACCAAGCACATCCAAAAACCAATCATAGAAGGCCGTCCGTTCGCCCTCTGGGGAATAGACATTGTTGGCCCATTTCCTCCAACTCGCCGGCAAAAGAGGTATGTAATAGTGGCGGTGGACCATTTCACCAAATGGGTGGAAGCCGAGGCTATTTCCTCCATTACAGTGGAGCGGATAGTGGAGTTTGTTAGGGACAACATCGTGGGAAGATACGGCATTCCACATACTATTATCACCGACAACGGGACACAATTTAACTGTGGCAAATTCAAGGCTTTTTGTGAGGGATTGGGCATCCTGAACAGATTCGCTTCCGTTTATTATCCTCAGTCCAATGGAATGACCGAAGTAACCAACCGAACGATTGTAAAAGGGATAAAAAAGAGACTAGGAGAACACGACAAAAAATGGGCGGATCAGCTTACGAGTGTTTTGTGGGCCTATCGTACAACTCCTAGAACTGTTACAGGAGAAACGCCATTCGCCCTTTCTCATGGAGTGGAGGCCGTAATCCCAGTTGAAATACAAGTCCCCAGTGATCGAGTGGCCTTTTATTGCGAAGAGGACAATGATAAACGGTTAAGGGACCGCCTAGATCGGGTTGAAGACTGTAGAAACCAATCCTATGTGCGCATGGCAGCGTATAAGCAGCGGATTGCCTCTTATCATGACAAAAATGTCAAGCTTGTGGATTTGAAGATGGGGGATCTGGTGCTTCGTAAAGCTGATAAAATCCAATCTCGAGAAGGCAAAGGCAAGTTAGGGATCAATTGGGTAGGTCCATACCAGATAGTGGAGAAGGTTGGACCAGCCACATTCAAAATACAAGATACGAAGGGCAATACGCTACCACGCACGTGGAATCTCCAAAATCTCCGCAAATACTTCGTCAGAAAATGAAGCACGCCCACGGTCTTAAGTACTCTTTTTGCCTTTAGCAAGCTTTTTTTCCCATGTGGGTTTTCTTGTTAAACGGTTATCAAGTGAAGCTCCTTTATAAAAGACCTATTCGCTGTAATAAGGTGTCTTTTCCATTAATAAACATGGTTGATCAACTTTATATCCTTTACTGTTGCAATTTCAGTATGTTACGAAGAGAACATCCCGAGTTCTCTACATTCACAATAGATCCGCCACTAGGCGGATCATGGTCACCGATAGAGTTAAAACGATCCTTGGACGCAAGGTCTCTACACTCTCATATCCTTCCCAGAGAAGGATTTATAAGTCCTGCGGGCGGATCATTTCACCTCAAAGATAGGTAACAAATTGAACCCCCGGGCAGCTTTACTTCCTCCAAGAAGGAATAGAACAGCTTCAAAACCTTCACAAAGGTTCATATAAATGGAGTATGGCTGGCCACCTACTCCAATCTTTAAGTAAAAATGGAAAAATAGGGTTATCCCCTTTCTTCTTCGCCCTCACTACTTGAGGATCCTCCTCCGCATTCATAGATTCGCCACCAGTAAAGATACCACCTAAAGGACAAAATCTAATGAACAGACGAAATCAAATCATCCGTCACAACTATGATGTCACTATACGTGTCGGCCATAAAAGAGCATCGAACAAAATACTCACCAAAGCATAGAACGGCGCGCAGAAGTCCAAAAGCCCTGAAGGACTTTAAAAGCCTTTTGAGGGGGCTTCTGATAACATCGGGATATTATCGCAAGGACCAAAAGAGATAATCGCCTCAAGTATGCCACGTGGCATAGAAAGCCGCCCGGTGGATCCCCCTGGGTTAGCTCTAAGAGATCCGCTGGCGGATCTCTATGGCAAATCTCTCCATTTACCTAAGTAACGGCTAACCGTCAACTCGGCCATAATGATCATTAAATGAATCATTAATAGTCTTAACCCACCAGGTTAAGAGTAACTTGTAACCGCCATTAAATGAGCATTAATGGAGACTCTCTAGTTACCTAGAAGTTACAAATCCATCAAACTATAAATAGCCTACGTCTAGGCTATCGAGGTATAGATATTCTTACTCTTCGCTAAGCTTTGTCCATACGGTTTATTCTCCATATTTGTTACTGACTTTGGCATCGGAGTGTCCCCGGCCGATCCCAACGGCGCCTCACAGGGACGTGATCCGATCAGAAATTTCTCCAGTGTTATCAATATGGATGCACGACAGAAGGCCATAACTTTTGTAAAATAGTTACCTTGATGTTTTGTATTTTTGTTAACTCTGTTTGATGTGAAACTCGCCTTTATTTCGAATATATCTATATCCCGTGTAAGGCAGAAACTGTCGATTTGATAGGTGACTCCAATGATTGTTTTGAGCATATATTGTTATATTCTTCAAATTTATGATGCTTGATTTAGATTGTTTCATACTGGTTTATGTACTTTTGATGGTTCCTTCCTTTAGTATAAAAAAAGAAGGTTTCTTTGCTAAGATATTTGCCATTAGTTTTATGTCTTCCTTGTCTACCCCCTTAGGGATTGGGTGAAATGTCTTTGAGAGACATAATTGAGTCGGCGAAGGTTTTAAAAGTGCAAAAGGCTATCTCTGACATGTCGTATCCATGTGTATTGAATCTTGTGTTCTCCAAAGAGACATAAAATCGAGGAAGAAGTTCAAGGTTCTTTTAACTAGTTTCGGCGGTTGAATGGCCTGAGGAATCAAGTTATTCATGAGAGTAGTATTTCTTTGCAGCCTCTTAGTTATCATAGTGATTCATGTGAATCTATAACCAGTGGGTGGTCTTCCATCGAAAAACACTTAGGGACTTCTAGTTTGCTGTCGGTGGGAAAAGATGTGTTAAAGTTAAGGGCTGAGAGCTTGTTACAACCGCATCCTCCTTGGGTGAAAAAGCTGCTTTGTGATGAGGCTTTGTGAATAGCAAAATTGCCTATGGTTTTGAAGGATCGACATCGAGGTTGTTATGCCTTTCCAAGTCATCCGAATGGACTGATGTTTATGGACTCGGAAAAGCCACGTTGTGTGGTTTTTAAGGACTTTTATCGATAGGGACTTATTGGTTGTATCCCCTCGAATGCTGGTCATGTGATTACTCATGAAGGTAAGGCCTCTCTCTACCATGGGCAAAATGACACAATATCGATGAGTGCAAGGATTGGAGGGATATGTACAAGCTTTTGATGGATGATAGGGGTAATTCCCATCTTAATTCCATATGATAGGTCGGTCATTGAGATGTATCTTTTTGTAATTTTCATCATCTTTGGGCAACGGTATTTTGTAACACGATGTTGTGCGTTTTCACTACTAGAAAATTGTTGAATTGTGATGGAATTTTCCTTCATAATCGGCTTGATTCCGTCAGTAAAGCGTCTTAGTGATGAAATTAATGACAAAATAAAACTGTGGTTATATCAACCGTCGCAGATTTCATGTACGCTTTCTGAGAGGGAACTGTTGGTCCCGTGTAACGTAACAGGATTAGTTCCAAGGGGGGTTTAGGAACTAATATAACTTTTTCACTTAATAATGCTGACTTAATTGAATGTTTGATAGTTTAACTTAGTTTCAGGTCAGCAAGCCTGAGTGCGGTGTGAGACAACTTTAATCAGATACTGACTAGAGCTGTTTCAGTTGTGAGTTGGGAGTTAGAAGTTACTCAGCAGACTTATCCTGGTTTGACCTCTCCGCCTACGTCCAGTCCTTGGAATCCTTCCGAGCTTTTTTAATCCTCTACTGAGCTCTTTAAAGGTAGAGCACAAACCTTTTACAATAGCAACTGAGTATGCAAGAGTACCGTCCTCTATTCGTCTACTCAATCCTATCTACAACTGAATACTATAACGAGTACTCAGCTTCTCTCTACCACTGAGTACTATAACCGAGTACTCAGCTTCACTCTTCTAACCTTTTACAAATGATAAGAAATTGTTCTTAATACAACAAAGAACACTTTAGATGACTAAATCAATCTAGACTTTTACACAATGATTGGAGTTTGGTGTAAGAGCTTGCTTTTTCTTTTCAAACAGCTTCTATTTTGGATTTTGACTCAATGAAGATTTGCTTTTTCTGTCTGTATGTTGTGTGTATATCCAAGTGATGAATTGGCCTTTATATAGTGATCTTTGGGGCGCCAATGATTTGAATTTCGACATAGCCGTTGTGGGGGAACGGTCTTCTTTCGTCATCACTCGGTCAGCTTTTAGAGCTGCAGGCCAATCCTGTCTTCTGTTTCAGACAGGAGCCAGGTTTGTCTTCTTATGCCAGATTTGTCTTCATACGCCAGGTTTGTCTTCTAGCAAAAGTCAGATGGTCCATGCTCTTTCTCGAAACGGTCTTCAGGATAGATTTCCAAGGCTTCTGATTTGTTTTAGAAATTTGTCAGACCTTGTCTTGCAAGTTGATGGATCATTGATGCTGACCTGACGACTACTCAACTTGACTCAGCGGCTTCGCCTTCAAGCTTTTCTGAAGAAGACATTTCTTTCGCAAGGCTAAGTTGCATTCTGCTCAGCTTCTGCTGTGTGACTTGCTTTCGCTGACTTTGTCTTGTCTTTCTCTTATAGATTATTAGTTCCTGTTCTTCTTACTTAACTTACTCAACATTGAACAAACTCATTAGTACAATTAAATCAAAGCACTTAAATTTAATTGTTTAATCATGGGATTAACTTAAATAATTTTGTCAAATCAAAATCATGTGGAAAGGTGTTTCAACAAACTCCCCCATTTTGATGTTGGCAAAAGTATTTAGTAAGGAACTCAGTGTTGTGCTCCCCCATGATAGTTGACCTTTTATGTTCTTCTGAAAATACTCCCCCGTAAGGGTTGGATCTACTGACTTAGTTCAACTCTAAACCTTCTAAGATCTAATCGAGTGAAACTAAGGCTTGAATCCACTGACTTAGTTCAATTCTAAACCTTCTAAGATTTAATCGAAAAGAGTCTAAGGTCAACTTCAGAAGTAGGTCAATACTTGGAACATTTTGACATTACTCAGTTTTGACATTTAGATAAGTTTTGGTATCAGAGTTAAGGTACACTGAGTATATTTCACTTGTTTAATTTTTATGTTCACAAGTTTTAATTGATTGTTGTTTGATGGGTAGTTATATGATAAACGTCAGCACATAAACACAACATATAAGCATCACATATATAAAGATAGTTTGTAGAATAGATGCTTGTATATAGATAGTCAGCTTAACAAAGAAACATGCCAGATACAAAATACAAGTTTCAAGCTAAGACTATTGCTAGTTCTATTTCTTGATGTTGGCTTGAACTTGGTTAGCTTTGGCTTTGGGCTTGGTTGTTCTTTGTTGCTGAGTTTGGTTGCCCGGGATAGCAGAAGTTGAGCCAGGAGGCTTCTGCTGAGTTTGACGTTGAGTTCCGTCAGCTGGCTGGTCTTTCTCCCCCGTTTTGCCAGCATCACCAGTCTGAGGGGAAGAAGCATAGAATTGCCCCTTTTGAACAGCACGAGTCAGTATGGTTGAGTACTGTTGCATTTGACTCGTACTTTCTTTAAGACCCGTAAAGACCTGGATGCCATCTGCAATACTTGATGCGGGGATCTTAATATGAGCGCTGAGCATACTGAGTAAATACTCAAGTGACTTCCCAATCCAAGTAATGGAGTCGGTCATCCTTGCATATGATTGATAGTACATGCGGAGCATCGAAGCATCGTATGTATGACGCTGAGCGTTGATGTGCCGAACATGTGAAAGAGTTGATCGGATGCATTGCAGAATGTCATTGGTCTTTACTTGGTCAGTGTCCATTTCTTCTTTGCTCAGGTTGAGTAGGCGTATTGCCTCACCAATTTGTTCTATGGAGCATTGAGAAGTGGAGGAGATAAGTTCACGAGCTCCGGTTAGCTCAGCAGTCAGCTGGGTGAAATGCTGAGTGATTTCAGCAGAAGTTGCCGATGATGAGTTCATAGCAGATAGGGCATTGATTTTCCCTTCAATTGAGTCCATGTGGTGAACCATCATAAGCTGAAGATCCGCCAGCTTGACCATAAACTCTTGCTTAGGCTGCTGAGAGACCAAATAAGTCATAATACTCATCAGCTCCTTAAGACCTTTGAGTTCGGTCAAGAGTTGCGTGATAGAGGAAAGTTGAGTAGACTCAGCAGGAGAAGACCCAGCAGCAGCGGCTTGAGACTGATTAATCTCTTGGATAAGTGATAGGGGTCAAAAACCCCTATCTTTGGGTACGGTTTTAGGACGGGTTTTAGCGTTTTTTAGTTAATAAGCGAGCAATTCTCGCATTTAAATGCTTTTGTGTGAGTTAGTTAGAAATTGGAAATGTTTTATTTACTTTTCGTTGTTTAGGCTCGTTTTATGATCAATTTAGGCAAATACGGCCAAAATGGCATGCATATTATAATTCCGTTATCTTTTGAAGCTAATTGATCCGTCAAAAATCGCACCAAACGAAGCGTTTGCTCAAATAAGCGATTGGCGTGTCAATTTAGCCTTTGGACTAATGTTATCTGGAGTTTTTATGCATGCGCAGGGATAAGTTCGGGCGAAAAACACATTGTTGGCATTCGGCAACCGCGCGGGGGCGTATCGGGCAAGACTGCTCGACGAACTGGCCTATTTTAGGCGAGCTCGCCGAGCTAGCTATGCCAGCTCGCCAAGCAGGCCCTCAGGGGCCTGCTCGCCGAGCAGGCTGTGCCTGCTCGTGACGAGCAGTGCCTGCTCGCCGAGCAGCTCGCCCTGCTCGCCGAGCAGACCTGCGGGAATTGGTCAAAAAGACCAATTCCGCCCCCACGACTCCACGATCGGCCCCACGACTTCCTATCTGCATAAGGACACGAAATAGGTCATCAAAAGGGCCCAAGCCACGCCTATAAATAGGATTTTTCCAATGTAATTAGGCATCTTTCATTAATTGTAAATTACTTTAGCTTTCCCCTTGAATTTTCTCTCCATCTCCTCCATCTTCTTCGACCTCCATGCTCCTTCAAAGCTGTTCTCGAGGAATATTCAAGGTCCGTCCTTAAGACCTAGGAAGCCGATTGCAGAGTAGACAGGTTCCTTGAAAGGGATTTTCGTATCTCCTTTTACCTTTCCTTGTTTGTACTCTTTGATAGAGTCTATGAATCCTAGGCTAATTGTATCCTATGATATTATTCTTCATCTTTAATAATATTTTAGCTCTTATTTTGTTCTACGCTTATTTGTTTAATCTTTGTTTTACGCTTTATTCAATTGGTTTAACTCATTCAAAAGCCCCAAAATCAAGTAGGCACATATTGTGAGCTGAATCTGACCTAGTCAGAGCCTAGGAGATTGACGACCTCTTAGTTGATTAAGCCCAAATTGCTGAGCCTTAGACCTAGTTTCGACCTTACAAGGGAATCACGCACTAGGAACTTCAGGAGGGTAAGTAGGGTTAATCGCCTTGAATACAAGTGACTTAGATTAGGTTTTTAATCAATAGACCTAATAACCTAACTTCATTATTATTGTTCATACCATGTTCCTTCGGGTAATTGCATTAGTGAAAGATCACCTAGGAGTAGTATAACTTAATTAGGAGTAGTTTAACTTAATTAGGCATAGAATAACTTAGTTAGAACTAGTATAATTTAGCTAGGAGTAGCGTAATTCAACCTAGGAGTAGATTAACTTAAGAAAACAAACTCAAAACCCACAAAGCCTAGATAACACCTGAGACCAAGTAATTCGATACTTGTGTTAAATAAGTCCTGTGGATTCGATACCTGGACTTTCCAGATTTATTACTTGATAACGATGGGGTACACTTATCCCTTAGTGAGTCTTCTTCACCCGAGGCGCATCAAGTTTTTGGCGCCGTTGCCGGGGATTGATTTCTTCTGCAATATCGAACCAAAGGTTGATTTGTTAGTTTAGGCATTCATTGTAAATATCCTTTGTTTATATCATTTATACTTGTTTATATACTTAATTATATTCATACTTGCATATACAAATACTTGTTGATATATTACTTCATTTCTGTAACATTACTTGTACTTATAAAAATCGTTCTTCCAGCAATTATGGACAACAGAGCTCCAAAACCATCCATGAACGATCTCAACACGAAAATGGATTTCCTTATGGCTTCATACAGCCGTGATAGCCAAACAAGGACACCGTTTTGCGCAAGATGTGGCCAGAATCACCCCGATGAGTTATGCCACGTCAACAACTACGTACCTAGAGGTGAGAATGTAAGTTACTTGGGTAATCGTCAAAGGTATAATTCTGAACCCCCAACTTACAACTTTTACGATCAAGAGCATACACGATATCCACCGGCGCCCTACATGGCACCCATGGATACCCTTCCATGTCCCCCTTCTAATTCTGATTTCTATGACAGGCAAATAAAGTGTTCAGGAGGAATAATGACCCTTTTAAGAGAGATATCTGTCCAACTAGCAGCCAACGAGGAGGCATGTAGGACCCTGAGCAACCAACTCGCCGCAATCAGACAGGAGGAAAGGGAATGCCAAGAGGCTTTCCTCTTACAAGAGGAAACGGTTCAAGCCATCGCCCTAAGGAGCGGCAAGGAAGTGGACACACTCGTGGCACCTCAATCGCAGACACAACCATCACCACAGTTAAGTAGGGAACCAGAAGTGGTAAGCAACCCCGGTCCCGTATCTGAAACTCTAGCTCCTGAAGTAGCTATAGAAAAAGTAGTTAGGCCTTATGTACCAAAACTGCCATTCCCTCAGAAACAGAAAAAGGCCAACTTAGATAAGAAAATTGCTCGGTTTTCGGAAATCCTTAGTAGATTAGAAATCAATATTCCATTAATGGAAGCACTAGAGGAAATGCCGAACTATGCAAAATTTCTCAAAGACATGCTGTCGAAAAAGAAAAAGTTTAGGGAGAATGAGATAATGGCTTTAACAGAACAATGCTCGGCCATAATTACTCATAAATTGCCCCCCAAGCTTAAAGATCAAGGGAGCTTTACCATCCCGTGTAGAATAGGCAATATGCACATAGATAGGGCATTATGTGATTTAGGAGCAAGTATTAATCTTATTCCTTTATCAATTTTCAGGAAATTGGGACTCGGAGAGCCTAAACCAACAAACATGACACTGCAGCTAGCAGACAGGTCAATCGCACGACCTAGAGGCATAGTTGAAGATGTATTGGTGAAGGTGGACAAACTGATCTTCCCGGCCGATTTTATGGTCCTCGACATGGAAGAAGATGACTTCGTCCCTATTCTTCTTGGAAGACCGTTCCTTGCAACCGGTAGGACATTGATAGACGTCCATGGAGGTAAATTGGTCCTAAGGGTGTAGGACGAAGAGGTAACATTTAACGTTTACAAGTCTATGAAATTTCCTCAAGAGCGTTCCAAAAGTTGTAATTTTGTGGATGCACTAATAGACGAATGCATTAAGGAAGTTGACCTTAACAAAAGAAATACCTCTTTAGAACTCGGTCTGGGTGGTGAGGAATGTGAAACCTCGAATGAACCATTTGAAGACCTCCCACCTGAAAAATGTTATTGGGTCAAGGGTCGAAAAGAGGACCTTGATCGTGAGATCAAACCTAAACCCAAAACCTCGCTAGAGGAGCCTCCAGAATTGGAGCTTAAGCCCTTGCCCAACAATCTGAAATATGTTTTTCTTCAACCTCCCACAGATTTACCCATTATTATTTCTTCTTTATTGATAGTTGAACAGGAAGAAAGATTGGTGGAGGTGCTGAAGCAGCATAAAGGGGCCTTTGGATGGTCAATCCACGACATCAAAGGCATCGACCCCAAAATCTGCACGCACAGAATTTTCCTTAAGGAAGAGATTAAGCCATCTGCCCAACCTCAACGACGGCTGTAGACACCGAGTCGGAGGACCTGTGATGAAAACCTGAAAACAAGACGGTTGAAGCGATTGATTCTGAAAGTTTCGAAAAAAAAATAAATAAGTTACAGTGGGTCACTACTGTTGATCGAATGGCTCGCGAATGCTTAACGACATGGTGTGAGTGCTTAGCGGCAGCCGGCGCGCGTTCAACGACAGTCGGACGCCCACTCGACGACGCAAAGCGCGCGCTCGACGTCCGTTGGACGCACGCATCCAACCCCGGATAGCACGCGCTCGACGTCTAAGCAATGCACGAGCTTGGCGGCGCGAGGCGCGTGCTCGTCGGCCACGGGACGTGTGCGCCCGGCAGGGTGAAACACACGTTCGGCGGTCAAGACGTGTGGACGCCCGACGGCGCGGAACGCAAGCTCGACGGCCGCGGGGCGTGCACGCCCGACGGTGCGAGACGTGCCCCAGCGGCCGTTGGGTGGGCGCCCAACCGCGTCGGGCGGACGCCCAACGACAGTTGGGCGCACGCGCCCAACCTCGCGTTGGGCGCTCGCCCAACGCTGTTGGGCGACCGCCCAACAATCGTTGGGCGGCCGCCCAACATTCCTTGGGCGGCCGCCCAACCCCCTTGGGCGACACCCAATTCTCTTCGGGCGTCGCCCATTCCGTCGGGGATCCGTTTGCCTATAAAAGGCATGGATCCCCATGCATTTGAGAGAGGGAGAATTTTGGAGCCTTTCTCACTCTAAACATTTTTAGAGAGAGAAAGTGATTTTTTTGAGAAAAATATTTTTTTTTCTCAAAAATTCCGAATTTCTCAAAGTTAAATTTTTACTAAAAAACACAAAAAACCGGAAAATCACGACTCGTGGAATCAATCGGCTTCGACTGTCAGATACCGAACTTGAGGTATTATCCGAGGACTAGACTCGTTTTATTTTATTTTATTTATTTCTGATAACACTGGAGAAACTTCTTGATCGGATCCCGTCCCTGTGAGGCGCCGCTGGGATCGGCCGGGGACACTCCGATGCCAAAGTCAGTAGAATATATGGAGAGTAAATCGTATTGACAAAGCTTAGTGAATGTAAAAGTAAGTGTACCTTGATAGCCTAGAAAGGTAGGCTATATATAGTTGAGGAATTCGTAACCCCTAGGTAACTAGAAAGCCTCCATTAATGCTCATTTAATGGCGGTTACAAGTTACTCTTAATTTGGCGGTTTGAGACTATTAATGATTCATTTAATAATCATTTATGGTCGAGACGGCGGCCAGCCGTTATCTAGGTAAATGGAGAGATTTGCCTAAGAGATCCGCCAGCGGATCTCCTAGAGCTGATCTAGGGTGATCCGCCAGACGGCTTCCTTTGCTACGTGGCATATATTAAGGTAATTATCTCTTTTGGTCCTCATGATAATATCCTAATGTTATCAGAAGCCCCCCCAAAATGCCTTTAAAGTCCTTTAGGGCTTTTGGACTTCTGCGCGTCGTCTTATGCTTCCGCATTTAATGTGCACTCTGTTCAACGTCCTTTGATGGCCGACACGTGTAATAGCACACTGCCCTAGAAACGTTCAAAAACCATCTTCATCTTTCGGAGTTTCTCTTTCTTTCTCATTTTCCATCTCCTCCCGTTTTCGAAGCCTTTCCTCAGAAACTTCAAAAATCCTACTCAGGCTTCTGCATTTCCATGTAAGTGCTTTTTATTTTACTCTGAATGTTTAGAAGTTCATCTTCATCCTCTGGGTCAACTTCCGAACTCTTTAATTCGACGTCTTCTCCTAAGATTGAAGTAGATTTTAGTTGGACCACATCCTCGTCGGAAAACTCCCAATCTTCCGTTGGCGAGATTAATTCTGGTGCAACTGAGTTCAATAACTCGGCGCGTAACCCTTACCAGACTCGTTCCACCGGAAATCCTTCTTTCTTTTCCGGTTTTACTCCGGCTGGTGCCCGTAACCGGTTTCTGGGTTTAATGGCTTCTTCTTCTGTTCCTGTTAGAAAAAAGAATCCTCGAGCGGAGTCTACTTCGTCTCGTATGAGTGCCGCGGATTTGGCGAGTCTATCGGATCGCTTTCCGTGGATCAAAAACTATGAAACCCAACTCCCAGCTTCTCATCAACGCCCCTCCAATCCGCCGATGGGCTTCTTTACTGTATTTTGTAGTCATATTGAGAGAGGGTTCCGCCTTCCTCTTCCCCAGATGTTGGCGGATATCCTCTCGTATTTTGACATCGCCGTCAGCCAGCTACACCCTAACGGCTGGCTTGACATGGCTTTAGATTTTTATCTTGCGTCAAATTTAGGCGTAGCGTATAATGGCCGAATCTTTAAAGCTTTTCACAAACCCTCCAAGAGGAAGTCGGAGTCTTATCTTACATTCGCCAAATTTGGTGTCTATTCGCCCTTTTACGATAAAATGTCCAACGTTCATAGCTGGGATGAGAGTTTCTTCTACGTGAAGATAAAGGAGGATGAACCGTTAGGTTTTCCTTCCGTCTGGAACTCTCGTCCGCTACATATAGCGGGTGACATGCGAATCCTAACACACAGTGATGAAGAGGTGGCGGATCTCATTAAGGCGGATGCATGGACGTATGCGGATGCCTTAGCCTTCATGATGAGTGACATTCCTCTGATTCGCCGAGTGGAGGATCAATTCATTTATTCAAAAATTACTCAGTTTGATCAAGGTACCTTGCATATTTCAGGAGCTTTAATTATTCTGATATCTTCTTTGGCAGGGGTGTATCTAAGGCAAATCATGCTCTTGCAGAGACGCACATGATGTTTTAAGAAGAGGAAGCCCGCAAGAAGAGTCAGGCGGCTAACCCTCAACCTGATACAGGCAAACGCCCTATGGAGACGGCTGTCGATCCGCCGCTGAAGAAGAGGCGGCCCAATACTATTGGGAGTACCAAGATAATGGCGGACGCGATTAAATCCGCCAAACCTACTGAGAAAGTGGTTCAGGTAATTCGTCTCTTGATTTTGTTTCCTGCTCATCTGATTTTAAAGCGGCGTATGGTTTTTCCTGTTTGCGCAGATGGCGAAGCCTGATATCGGTGGATATTGGTCCGCCAAGTTTGGGGTTCAAGGAACTTTTGAGAGTGAATCTCTCTTGAATGACCTGGACGAAGCTTTAGGACAGGTGGGAGAAGTACAAAAGGATTACGACCAAATCCCCGGATCGATCCACGTCCATAAGGGAAAGTCGGAGCTTCTTTCGGTGAGTATTAAAAGAATATGATGATTTGTTTCGTTCTTGGACTAAATCCTTTTGTTTTCCTCAGCTGTATGCCCGCTTGCGCACTTTGGAGAATGGAGTCCTTCAGAATGTGGCGGATAGGGCGACTATTGAAAAGTTAGAGAAAGAGATAGCGAATGCCAATTCCACTATTTCCACTGCCAACGCGAACCTAGCTTCCGCCACAGCTGCTTTAGTTCTCCGAGACGGGGAGATACAAAATCTGAAGGCAAAGATAGCTTCTGATGCTAAAAGCCATGAAGATGCTCTCGGGGAAGCGGAATACACGGCGGGCGAACATGCATTCTTTTATGGAGAGATGCTTATGGCGTACTTCTCTTTAGCCCATCCTGAAATTGATTTCACAGATCCTGAGTTCGCTGTCCCCGAACCGGAAGATGTGGCAAGGTTCAAGAAGATGCCCGATGCCAAGGAGTACCTTCGCAACTATGTGCGAAAATGGATGAAGGGAACCTTGCCGGATGTCAAACCTTCTACCACAGTTGTGGTGGATGACCTCCAGGAGATGCCGTCCAAAGCTGATTCTGAACAAAAAGGGGATAAGGAAGTATCTCTTGAAGGCGGATCCATGACTGCGAAGAAGAAGGACCCTCAAGCGAGCATCGGGGGCAAAGGAAGCACAAAAGAAGATGCTCCTATTATCATTTAGTTAGCAATTTTTGTAAAAACTTTTCAAGTATAATTCCAAACATTGCTATGTATAAACATTATTTTACTTTTACACTTGCGCAGGACAGTATTTTCAATGTGAGTATGTTTAGGATTTTTGTTTGAAGTAGGTGGCCAGCCATACTTCATTGTATGAACCTTTATGAAGGTTTGAAGCTGTTCTATTCCTTCTTTAGAGGAAGTAAAGCTGCCCAGGGGTTCAATTTACTACCTATCTTTGAGGTGAAATGACCCGCCCGTAGGACTTGTGAATTCCTTTTTTGAAAAGGATAAGAGAGTGTAAAGACCTTGCGTCCAAGGATCATTTTAACTCTTATTGGAGATTGGGATCCGCCCGGAGATGGATCCGCCCATAAGATTGATCCTCTTATGTGCTTTAGGATAGCGATATATTGCGAATGTGGAGAGCGTTGGGTGCCTCCCCTTCTTTTTAAGACTGGAATATTGATATTGCAGCAGTAAACTATAAAAAGAACATGAATAATAAAACCAACGATATTTATTAATGGGATGAACACCTTATTACAGCGGACAGGTCTTTATAGATGAGCCTCATCAAAACCTTTAACAAAAAAAACCCCATGGGAAAAAGCTTGTTAAAGGAAAAAGAGTACTCAAGACCATACTTTATTTTCTAACAAAGTATTTGCGGAGATTTTGGAGATTCCACGTGCGTGGCAGCGTGTTGCCCTCCGTATCTTGTATTTTGAATGTGGCTGGTCCCACCTTCTCCACTATCTGGTATGGACCTATCCAATTGATCCCCAACTTGCCTTTGCCTTCTCGAGATTGGACTTTATCAGCCTTGCGAAGCACAAGATCTCCCATCTTTAGATCCACAATCTTGGCATTTTTATCATGATAGGATGCAATCCGCTGTTTATATGCTACCATGCGTACATAGGATTGATCCCTGCGATCCTCGACCTGATCCAGATGTTCCCTCAGTCGTTTATCATTGTCTTCTTCACAATAAAGGCCACTCGATCACTGGGGACTCGTATTTCCACGGGGATTACGGCCTCCACTCCATGAGAAAGGGCGAACGGCGTTTCTCCCGTAGCGGTTCTTGGGGTTGTGCGATAAGCCCATAAAACACTTGTAAGTTGATCCGCCCATCTTTTGTCATGTTCTCCCAACCTCTTTTTTATCCCCTTTACAATCGTCTGATTGGTCACTTCGGTCATTCCATTGGACTGAGGATAATAAACGGAGGCGAATCTGTTCATGATGCCCAATCCCTCACAAAAAGCCTTGAATTTGCCACAGTTAAACTGTGTCCCGTTGTCAGTGATGATGGTGTGTGGAATGCCATATCTTCCCACGATGTTGTCTTTGACAAACTCTACTATCTGCTCTACTGTAATGGAGGAAACAGCCTCGGCTTCTACCCATTTGGTGAAATGGTCCACCGCTACTATTACATACTTCTTTTGCCGGCGAGTTGGAGGAAATGGTCAAACGATGTCTATTCCCCAAAGGGCGAACGGACGGCCTTCAATGATTGGCCTTTGAATGTGCTTGGTAGTGTGTGACTCATTTGCGTGAATCTGGCAACTGTGACAAGATTCTACCAAACTCTGGGCATCTAACTCGGCTGTGGGCCAGTAGAAACCTGCTATCCTTGATTTCTTCAAGATCGCGGTGGATGCCTCATGTGACCCGCAAGACCCCTCATGTAGCTCTTTGAGGATCTGTTGCCCTTCTTCTGGTAGAATGCATTTCATCCAAGGATGACTAAAAGACCTTCTATAAAGACCATTATTGATCAAGGAGAAGTAAGCCGATCTCCTGACAATCTTCCTCGCCTCTTCCTTGTCTTCAGGTAGTGTTCCATTCAGTAGGTACTGGCGAATGACTGTCCTCCAATCATCCTCCATTGTTGTGAGTACGGACACTTCTTCAGCAGCAAATGCTGGAGCCATTTTTACTTCGAAGGGACAATCTGGATCCGCCCAGTTTACTTCACTAGAAGCCATTTTGGCCAATTGATCAGCCTCTGTATTGGATTCCCTTAGTATGTGAACCAATTCCCACTTAGTTTCTTTAGCTTCAAGGTTATCCACAATCTTTTTGACTTCTGCTACATACTTGGCCAGAACCTCGTCCTTCACCTCGTAATTCTTGATTACTTGGTTGACCATTAGTTTAGAATCGCTGTAGATCACGATCTGCTCCGGGGTGATTTCTTGAAGTAGACGTAAGCCCAATATCAGAGCTTCGTACTCATGAGCATTATTAGTAGCATGGAAATTTAACTTTGCTGCGTATCGCAGTCTTATGTAGTGGGGACCTTTGATCACAACTCCCACACCAGCTCCATCTGCGGAGGAAGCTCCATCTGTATACATTGACCATTCTTCTAACGGAGGCTTGGGATGAGATATCCCCTCGTCAGTGAATTCATTCACGAAGTCCGCCAGGACCTGACTTTTTAAAGATGACCTGCTCTCGTATCTTACATCAAATTCACCCAAGCGAATCGCCCATTCCATCAACCTTCCCGAAGTGTCCGGCTTCTGCAATACCTTTCTCATCGGTATATGGGTTCGAACTATCACGGTATACGCCTGAAAGTATGGCCTAAGGCAGATTGCTGTGGTCACGACAGCCAGTGCCATTTTGTCCAACTTCGAATATCTGGTTTCAGCATCTTTCAAAACTTTGCTCACGTAATAAATGGGGAATTGTTGGCCATCTTCTTCTCGCACCATGACTGTGCATACGGCTTTATCCGTAACTGACACATACATGTATAGATCCTCCCCCCTCATAGGTCGACTCATCATGGGTGGCTCTGTAAGGAACCGCTTGATTCCTTCGAATGCATTTTGGCAATCTTCATTCCACTCAAACGCCTTTTGTCCTTTGATAACTTCGAAAAAAGGCTGACATCTACGAGCTGAGCAAGTGATAAACCTGCCCAAGGCTATGATACGCCCATTGAGGCATTGTACTTCTCTGATATTCCGAGGAGGTTGCATTTCTAGGACTGCTTTGACTTTGTCAGGATTTGGGCTAATTCCTCTTTCGCTAATCATGAATCCTAGAAATTTGCCATATGTTGCCCCGAAAGTACATTTCTCTGGATTTAACTTGATGTTGTGATGGCGAAGTATGTCCAGTACTTCCTTTACGTCCTCTGCATGCTTTTCCGCAGTTGCGCTTTTAATGATCATATCATCTACATAGACATAATAATTATCATTCTTACTGTTCGAGAATATCTTATTCATCATCCTCTGATAGGTAGCACCTGCGTTCTTGAGCCCGAAGGGCATAACTTTAAAACAATAAGTAGCTTGATGTGTCACGAACGAGGTCTTGATTCTATCTGAGGGCTCCATAGGGATTTGATGATAACTTGATTTCACGTCAGTAAAGGAATACATTGCATGACCGGCAGTTCCATCTACAAGCATGTCTATGCATGGCAAAGGATAGTTATCCTTGGGGCAAGCTTTATTAAGATCTGTGAAGTCAATGCACATGCGGTAGGATCCGCCAGCTTTCTTGACTAGCACGACGTTCGCCAACCACTGAGTGTAAAGTACTTCCTCAATGGCATCCGCCTTCTGGAGCTTGGCAATTTCCTCCTCTATCACTTTTTGTCTTTCTGGACCATGATTCCTCCGCTTCTGGGCCACAGGAACTGCATCTTTATCAATGTTGAGTTTATGGGTGATTACGTCCGGACTGATTCCAGGTAAAATTTCATCCTTCCATACGAAGACATCTTCGGCCTCACAGAGTACCTTGGAGATTGCATCTCTGATATTGCCCTGTAGTCCTTTAGCTATCCGTACCTGCTTTTCTTCTGCCATCAGGTACATTTCGGTTTCGCCTAAGGCCATTGTGACACGCTCTTCTTCATCTTCCTCCTTAGATTGAGGGCGAATCATTAAGGAAGCCGAATATGTCTCTTGGGCTACTTTTTGACAACCTCTAACCATCACGCCCCCCTTGACCGTGGGGATGTAAAGCATTAAATGGCGAATAGAGATAAGAGCTGCAGCTTCAGAGATGAAAGGTCGCCCGAGGATAATATTGTAGGCTAATTGTCCGTCCAAGACCGAAAACTCCAAATCTCCTCTCCAAACTTGATCATCATCAGTAAGCTCGCAATTCAAAGTAACTTGGCCTTTCGTCTGGATGGTATGACCCGTCACTCCTAAAATGTCCACCACAGTTGGTTCTACCTGGACAGGATCAATCTTGAGTTTGGCGAATGCTCCTCGGGTAATGACATTACATGAACTTCCTGTATCGATCATTACCCTCTTCATCTCCCAACCCTCAACCATTATAGTGACGACCAATGCGTCCGCATGGGGTGGAATTTCAGGACCTGCGTCTGAGAAAGGGCGGTTTAGTGATGTCCTGTCAAGGGTGGTTGTCTTCGCCTTTTTCAACGTTGGCTGATAGCCAGGCCCACCTGCTATGACGTTGATGGTACCCTTTCCTTTCTTCTTTGGGTCCTCTTTGGATTTATCATCTTCCTTTCCTTCTGTTTGGATGAACCGATCCAATTTTCCTCTCTCAATGAGCCGCTCAATTTCTCGAGCCAATTCCCAGCAAGCATCCGTATCATGACCATTCTTCCTGTGATACTTGCAATAATTTTTAGGATTCTTTCCTTTGTTGGTGTACTCCCCCCCTTTTGGCTCGGGGTATGAAATGCTCCATTTGTGCTGGCTGTTCTCGATCCACATAAGAACTTCACTTTTAGAAGCATTGAGAGGTGTGAAGGAGGTGACAAACGTTGATTTGTTCCTAGAATCCCTTCATTTGTTTCGAGAAGAAGAATCTTGACGTTTGTCTCTGTCCCGGTCCCGAGGGCGGGACTCGCCTCTATCCTTCTTTGGCGATGATGGTGTACCTCGGCGAATATCATCAACCTCTATAAAGTCTTTACAGCGCTCCATCAACTCTGCCATGCTGGTGGGCTTTTTACGAATGAGGTCTTCTTGCAAACTTTTACAAGTAGTGTTTCTTACAAAGCACTCCACAGCTACGGAGATATCTACATCAACGATTTGTATACACAACTGGTTGAAAGTGTCCACATAATCTCGAAGTGGTTCATTCGCCTTCTGGTTTAGCTCAAAAAGCTTTCCAGATTTCACCACTGCAGGGATGCAGCCAGCAAATTTTGCACAAAATTCCCTGCTTAATTGATCGAAGCTATTTATAGAGCCTGGAGGTAGAGATTGGAACCATAAATAGGCTGGACCTCCCAAAGTGGTGACAAACATCTTGCAAAGTACAGGTTCGGTGGCTCGATTGAGTCTGGCCAAGATTCTATATTTTCGAACATGAGCCTCCGGATTGTCTTTGCCTGTGTAAATTGCAAGATTAGGGATTTTAAACGCCTTTTCAGTTTCCTCTGCTTTGATCCAGGCCGCAAAAGGCGAATCTCTATTGGCGAATGGATTATGCCTAGCATTTTCCTCATTCATTAGGAGCACTAGGGCCCTTACTCTATCATCAAAATTCTCCGGATCCGCCCTGGGATGATCTCTTCGTGGCGATCTACTTGGAGAGGAAGAAGAACTTGATTCTGACGATGAATCCGATGGCGAATGTCTGCCTCGTCCGCCTCCCCTTCTTCCTCCGTCGCCTCCCCCTCCACTTCCTCTATTTGGAGGAATCGGACCGTTTCCTCCTTGCTGGCCTTCTGGCAGAGTGTGTCCAACAGTTCCCGAAGATGGATGGGGTGGTGGTCCACCTATATGAGACGTTTTTTCCGGTCTCTTGCTCCTTCTACGACCAGTAGATGGAGCAGATCTGCTACGGCGTGGAGATTTTGTTCGCCTTGGCGAAGGAGATCTTGCCTGCTTATCCTTGTTCTTTTTACGCTTTTTACGAATGGGCTCTTTAAATCCGCCATGGGACGAATTCGTCCGCGGGCGCCTGGGTACATTCGGCCCATCACGATTAAACCTTGGAACTTCTGATCCGCCAGGAGGGACCGTATTATTCCCGTGGCTTCCTTCACCAGGAAACAGCTCCCTGATAACTGGTCGCGCTCCACCCGGCGCCGTGGTAGTTACCGTAGAGTCAACGTTGTGAGCTTGAAGGAATGAAGAGCTACGAGCCCCAGGTCCCAGACCGAAGTTTAACGGAGGTAGAGATGAGACAACTGATGTAGGTACCGTACTACTATGAGGAGGAATAGTCATGAACGCCCGAAGGCGGTTTCCAATTTCAAGCCCATATCGCGCCTCGATATCCTGAGCACACATATCAAGGAAGGATGCCGTGGGCATATTTCCATCAATATTCATCGTAGGGACGATTGTGCTTGTGCATCCAACACCAGATGGTGTAATTATTGGCGATTCGATCCCTGAGGAGGGATTTTGTATTTCATAATTCATGATGTTTTAATGTGAACGAAAAATCCCTTATTTGGTCAAGGATTTCACGATCACCGCACCAATTGATAACACTGGAGAAACTTCTTGATCGGATCCCGTCCCTGTGAGGCGCCGCTGGGATCGGCCGGGGACACTCCGATGCCAAAGTCAGTAGAATATATGGAGAGTAAATCGTATTGACAAAGCTTAGTGAATGTAAAAGTAAGTGTACCTTGATAGCCTAGAAAGGTAGGCTATATATAGTTGAGGAATTCGTAACCCCTAGGTAACTAGAAAGCCTCCATTAATGCTCATTTAATGGCGATTACAAGTTACTCTTAATTTGGCGGTTTGAGACTATTAATGATTCATTTAATAATCATTTATGGTCGAGACGGCGGCCAGCCGTTATCTAGGTAAATGGAGAGATTCGCCTAAGAGATCCGCCAGCGGATCTCCTAGAGCTGATCTAGGGTGATCCGCCAGACGGCTTCCTTTGCTACGTGGCATATATTAAGGTAATTATCTCTTTTGGTCCTCATGATAATATCCTAATGTTATCAATTTCTTTTCCTTTATTTATTTTTATGTTATAATTTTATTTATTTTGTCATTTATTTATTTATCACGTTTTATTTAATTTTTCGTATTTATTTAATTCCCGTCTCGTGTTGAATAAAATTCGGTTTTGCTTTAAAATAAAAAACCTCGTTTTGATATCCCAATACGAACCGTGATCCGATAAAAAGGTAGTTCGGGTGTTAGAAACGTTGTAATTATAAGCTTTAATTTAAAAGAATTTCCGAATAATGTTTTAAAATAAAAACGTTGTTTTAGGAATTTCCGTTATTGACTATGATCCATTTTTTGTAGTTCGGAAATCCAAAACGATTGAATTAGACTTAATTTAAAGCTTTTGAATAAATCTGGAAACAATTGGAGTGCTGCTGTAATTTTCCGTTTCTGTCACTAATTGCTGTTTACCGACGGATTTTCGTCGGTAAATCTGCCAAAACGTAAAAAATGCCATTTCAGTCCATTTTTCTTAACTTTTAAGCTTTTAATCCTTAATATATATATGTATAGTTATGTAATATATATTTTCAAACCATTTTAGATATTTAGTGTATATAATTATTTAGGATGTTTGTATATCATTTTTTATTCAATTTTTTTAGCATAGGTATATGTATATATATATTCTCCTTTTTTATTCATTTGAGTTATATTAGATTCTATTTTAAAAGGTTATTTATTTGGGCATTTTGGGAACTAATTAGTAAGTATTAGTATATGGATATATGTTATTTTTGGTATTTAAAACTATATTAGTTATGTATATATATAGTTTTGGGATATTTGGGTTATGTTATTGTTTATTATATGAAACTATTTTGGATAAATGTTATTTTCTTATCTAATGAGATTTATTTACTATTTCCACCTCTTTAAAGTATAAATGTATTATATCTAGTATTTTCATATATGTATTATATAGTTTCTTTTTATTAACTTTTATTTTCATATTCTCTTTTTGATTTGAATGTATATATATATGCTTAAAATATTTTCTTTATTCTTTTGGACTATTTATGGGTCCATGTTTCAAATGGGCTTTATTTGGGAGTGAATCTTGGTTTAAATGAGTTTATTATTGTAATTATAATAGGTAAAGAGTCCATTAAATAAAAGGAGAAAATAAATCACAAAAAGAGAGTTTTCAATTTAATTATTTAAACTAATGAATTTTTAGAGGTTCCTAATGTAAATAAATATAGTTGTTTTGTTAATATTTCAAATCGTTTTCAAAACACCACGTTTTAAAACCTTAATCCGTTCCAAAGGCGGATTAAGTGAACATTGTAATTAAAATCGTTTTCTTTGTGAATAATAGAGTTTTTGAATCATTTTCTTAAAGGATTTGTACAAAATTAAATTGACTTGTATGTTTAATCACGTTTTCTTAACTAAAGGTTTTTGTCTCAAACGTTTTCAAAGCACTTGAGTCGTTCCAACGGCGATCCGGGTGAACTTCACTAATCGGGGTTTTAAAACGCACCTAAATCGTTCCAACGGCGATTAAGGTGCGAACCATGTAAATAAACTCGTTTTGGGAAAATAAGTTAGTGTAGAATAAACACACGACATGACATTTAAATAAAGTTGTAAATAAATCACTTCTTTCTTCCCCCTTCTCTGTGTATGTATAATATAAATGGGTGATTCTTTACTAATATGACTTTCCAATAATATATGCTCAAAACGGTTTCTGAAAAAAGAAAGAAAAGGTTTCAAATGAATTTTAAACTTAAAGAAGTATACGATTAGTCCGTTATCGCCTAACATGCTGAGTAGGAGGCCGGTGGTTCATAACCGGGCGATGTCGGGGTGCCTAGTAGCCTTTCTCCAGAAAGGAGCTAGCCTTCTCGGCTCGTACCTAAGTTTCCCGAATCCACACCGGTCTCCCGCAAGGGATCGGTGTTCATTTTCCCATTCGTGGGTGGCGACTATTCCATATCTCCGAGCTCCGGTCCTGCCGAGCAGCTTGATTCCACGATTGGTTGCTTTCGGCGCCAATCACCGCTTACGTCGCCATGAGGTGTCCACCCCCCGGTCCGCCCGGGAGATTAGGCCGCGGCACCTCGTCTAACAAGTGGCGACTCTGCTGGGGAAGCGAGAAATTTGATTCCGGAAGGCGTGTATTAAGCCCTTAACGGGGACGGATCGTTTTACTTCTTTTCGTATGCATTCATGTGCATTATTGCAAACCCTTTGGGTAATTTCCGCGAAACCTCTAGCGAGAGTCCATTCGTCGCTCGAAAGAGGCTAGTGTAAGTTCCCCCTTACAGTAAGGCGCCAAAGGGTCCCCATCCATTCGTTAGGGGCGAATTTGTGCGGTCCTGTGAGGTCCCGCGGTCAGCCGTGTCAGCAAATAGTAGCCTTAGAAGTTTCCATAGGATCACCCGTTACTATTTTTGATGTGATAAATGAATCAGTTCGTGTTTTCAAACCGCCATGATACGTGTCTAATCCTAAAGTATGTAAAGAAAATGAGACGATGCGTTAATATATACTCATGAATCGACATACTAATTACCCTAAAACATCGAAACAATTTGAACTAAAGACGACTTAGTCATCTCATATGAATGAACATGTGCGACCCGCCTTGTCCCTTTCGGTGTCCCGACGAAGGCACATGTTCAGAAAATGTGTTATGACGTAAGCACGTATTAGTATGAATCGGTTCGGTGTTAAGGATAGTTACATCTCGATACAAAAGACTATATTAACAGTAGCCGTTATTCACATTCTTTAAATAAGTTAGGATAAAACGAGATCATGACGAAACGAAAACGAAGAACATTTCTGTTTCGAACGACCCTGTCGTAACGTGAAAAGTTTCGCACAAGTAGCCCGTCCCTTCCGAATAAAAGACGAGCTTTTACGTTATGCCCCGTGTCGTTCTTAAGGGAAATGGACGTGTCCGCGGAAGTGACTAAGAAAAGAAAAAAGAAAAATGAACTAAACGACCAAAATCATTCCAAATCTACGATATATGTCAATCCCGAGAGTAGTTAAAGAAAATAAACCAATGCCGTTGAATACATGCCTCGAACGAGTGTATACCCCGTTTAAAATCACAAAGCCGAATTAAGCCAAACCATATAATTGCGCCATATGGACGAGACTGCGGGTTTTGACTAACGACTCGATCATTTCGACCGTTACCAAAACTGCAAGAAATATGGTCCGATGTACGTGTTTGCTTAATTCGTGCCTAAAGGAAAAAGAACGGTGATATCCTCGCTTCGAATAAGCATGCGAGTCAACGAAACGTGGATTTTCTATAACCACACTAAGATGATATATCCCGTGAATTGGGAAGAACAACGAACTGTTGCTAGCCGAAAGGTTACCGTGCGCTCAAAATAAGACTCGCCGTCTTTTCACGTAGCTAAAATGAGCAAATGGATCCTCGACGCTAAGAACAAACGCGTTACACGATGAGTCTGTTCCCTAAAATAAAATCCAAAAGTGATTCCATCATTAAATAAACACGTGGTTACGTCTCTCGATAGATCCAAAAGATCCCGTGGTAATCCAAAAATCGAGACACAAGCCCGTGCGAACAAAAGGGAACGAGTCATTGTCAATAACGAACGATTGGACTGAAAGGATAACTCGTACCACATCTAAAAACTGAGATGCGCTCCAAGGGAGTCAAAACCCGAACTAATGCGTCTCACGAAAGAACGAAAGACGAGTTATTCCGAAACGACAATCCAACTTGGTCGATTTCTTAGTCACTGAACGCTGATGCGTCAAAAACGAACTGTGTTGTATGGTGAATGATTTATTTTTCCGCAATAATCGACGGCATCACGCGTCCCCTGGACCGCAATGTGAACCCCAAACCAAAATCCTAGGAAAGAGACCTGGACCAACGAGTGTGTGGAGGAATAAGGGTGGAAGAGAGATGTTGTGATACGTGTAATTAGACTAACGTTTGTTCTTCTTATCTTATATATCCGTAAATAAATAAACGCACACACCACGAATCATGCATATAAAATCATGCATACATACTAATGGATACCGTTCGCGCAGACGTCATCATTAAGCGATTGTGGTGCCGAGAGAGCAGTCGGCTAGTTAGGCAGTTTGACCAGTTACAGATTGACAGTTCTGAATCGGCAGTTGTGGCTTCGGAATCATCTTCGTCCGAGTATACTCAGTCTTCAGCTAGTATGTCTGCGACCGACGAAAAAGTGGCCGGATTGGAAAACTCTGTGAACAACATTAATGAGCAATTAGCGGTGATAGCGGCCCAGTTAGCTAAGCTGGCCATAAGAGATGACAAAAGTGGCAGTAAACACGCTGAGAATGAGGTGAACGATGGCCCTCGCTTTGGGAACGAGGATGATTATCAGGATTATATTCGAAAGCAGCTTGAGAAAGAGAAAGCTAAGGAAGATGAGTGGAAGCAACACATCACGCAGGAGGTGCAGGATCTACGTGGGGGAAGTTCCGGGAGTCAGGACTTTTATAACTTGAAGAATTGTTTATCGGCAACGGCTTTTATCTTTGAAATTCTGGCTCCCTGACATGAAAAAGTTCGATGGAACTGGGGATCCCACTGCCCACATGAATCAGTATGTCGCTGTAATGAAGCATACGATCCTGACTGAGGATCAAGTCTTGGGACTGTTTAACACTTACCTAGAGGGGGCTGCCCTCACATGGTTTCATGCATTGCCGATGGTAACGAAGAAGGATTGGAAGGAATTAGCGAAGTCATTCATCGCTCAGTATAGCTTCAATACCATGCTTGAGGTCACTTTGAAAGAGCTAGAGAGCAATAAGCAGCAGACTGGGGAGTCATTTTCCGATTTTGTAAGGAGATGGAGGGCCAAGGCCGCGGTTATGAAACAAAAGCCGCTTGAGCAGGACCAGATCCGAGCGGTAATCGGTAATACTTTGCCGTATATTAGGAATGAGCTACGGTGTATGCCTTTCATCGATTTTAATCAGATGTATGGCTATGCTTTAACAGTTGAAGGGGATGGAGAGCCGAAAAGAGCCTATGCTAAACGGACGAAGTCGGGGTATAGTGCCGGAGGGCCAAGTTCTAATGTAGAACCTGCCGCGGTAAAGGTGATTGAACTCAACGCTATCGGGAAAAGGCAGTTCGCCCAATTTGATCTGACCTATGCGAAAGTTTTCGAACGGTTGCAGAAAAAGGGGTTGTTGAAAGCCCTCGCTCATTATAACAAGGCACCGCCCGCTCCGCAGATACAAGCTAGGGGATACTACGAGTTCCACGGTATTTATGGGCACACTATTGAGAACTGTGAGAGACTGAAACACGAGATTCAGGATTTGATTGAGGAAAAGAAGATAGCTGATCCTTCGTCAGCGAACCCTTCCACTAGGCGTAATCCATTACCTAACCATAGGGTGAGCATGATCGGGTCTGGGCTCGGAGCAAGTTTATTCATGGAATCCTTCAAGGAAGATAAGGAGTAGCTGTTGGACTCCGATGAGAAAAGGAAGGTGGGAAATGGTTTATACGTGTCAGTTTTGGAGGAAGAGCCAACGGAAGAGGTGGTGGACGATAGAACTAAAACTGAGGAAACCGAGGAAGTATCATCTCGGAGGATCATGCCTGTGTTGAAATTATTTAGTGGGGTAGAAGACCCCGAAGCTCATTTGTATGGATACGTGTGTGCTATGTTTGGAGAGCCATACAAAGTGGAAGAAGTCGCTCCATGGTTCCATCTTTCGCTGGTGGGCGAACCTTTGAAGTGGTTTCAATCGCTACCTGACGCGACTAAGCATGATTGGTCACTGGTGTCAAGCTTGTTTTTGATGAAGTATCGAAGAGACAAAATACGGGCAGGGGAATATAGCGCGATGCAAATTGGGCCTATCAAACGTCCGTTTCCAACTGTCAACAAGTATAATGAAGGGAAGGACCCCATGGAGCACTTGCATTTTTATCTGTCGGCTATGGGTCCTCTAGGTTTCAAAGAGGAGGAGATCACGGGCTTGTTTTGCAACTCATTGGCAGGAGATTCACTAGTGTGGTACATGTCTCTTCCAATGCACGTTAAAGCAGATTGGGCAAAAATGACTAAGAGATTCATCAAGAAATACGCCGCACGGGAATGTCCAGAGGAAATGCCTGCATTACCCGAAGAGGAGACACTTGAAGTAGTAACAGCCATGTCTAAGTATAAGGGAGATGAGAACCCCATTGATCACATAAACCGTTTCCGTGCCTACATGTTTGACGCGGGACTCTACCGAAGTGAGTTAGTCCAGCATTTTCCAAAGACACTCATAGGAGAAGCTTTGATGTGGCACCGAATGCTCGCGGCAAAGACAAATGGGGACTGGGGATCCCTGATGGAGGCCTTTGTGTAGAGGCATGAGAGGTACATTCCGTGGACAGGGTCGTTGGAAGATTTAGAAAGGATCAGGCAATTCCCCGAGGAACCATTTGTGGATTATGCTAGAAGATGGAGGTTCAAGTATGCCTCGTGTCGGGTCACCTTAAGTGATCAGGAGCAACTCATGTGCATCCGGAAGGGTGCTATTCCACTCGTGGCTAGAAGAATGAATGGAGTGTTCCTCAAAGACTATGAAGAACTGATAGGCTGGGCTCGGTATGGATCGTCGGACCCTTCCTACATAAATCCGAATGTCCCTCACATAATGGATCTGATGGTCGTGGACATTTGGGGAAGTTCCTCCGACGAGGAAGGAATCAATCAGAGGGTTCCGATCAACATCTGGGATGAGTCGGAAGTGGCTGTTAGCGCCGAAGGAAAGATTCTGCCAGGATTTGAGATCTTTGATGATGTTGCCGACTGGGGCAGTGGAAAAGCGAGCTGCTTTGTCGAGGAGATTATGATGTTAGACTTGAATGTCGAGGAGCATGTCATCACCATTGAAGCAACTGCAGGAGCGGGAGATGAGCCTAGTACCTCCAAAATTCATGAGAAATCCGAAGACCCTGATGATGAAAATTGTATTACTGCTTTGTTTGAATCAGATGATGTAATCACCCATGCTATCAATGAAATGAATTCTGATTTTGCTTACTTGCTTGATGTTGATCATGATCATTCCATGCATTCTCATTCATATAACATGCCTACGTTTGAAATCAATGCAATAGAAATGTCAACTTTCAATCTTGGTACGGATGAAAATCCTAAACTTATACAAATTGCTCAAGAATTAACTATTGAAGAGAGAAAAGAATTTGAGAGAATAATTAAAAAATACGAAATTGTATTCGCTTGGACATACGAAGACATGCCTGGAATTGATCAATCTATCGTAACTCACCGCATTCCAACTTATCCCGAAGCAAAGCCCGTAAAGCAGAAGCTCCGACGTATGAGACCCGAATGGGCAGATAAGATCAGGGAGGAGGTGAAGAAGCAGTTAGAAGCAGGATTCATCGAAGTGATCGACTATCCCCCTTGGGTCGCAAATGTGGTGCCAATCGCAAAAAAGGATGGCAAAGTAAGGATGTGCGTTGATTACAGAGATCTTAACAAGGCATGCCCCAAGGATGAGTTCGCATTGCCTCATATCGATGTATTGATCGACAGTGCAGCGTCAAGCGTCTTACACATGAATGTGGATGGTTTCATGGGCTACATGCAAGTTCAGATGGCCGAAAAGCACAAAGCAAAAACCTCGTTCACAACTGAGTGGGGAACATACTGCTACAGGGTAATGCCGTTTGGTTTGAAGAATGCCGGGGCAACTTACCAGCGAATGGCTACAGCACTGTTCCATGATATGATACACAAGGAGGTAGAAGTCTACGTGGACGATATGATGGTCAAATCAGAGACAAGAGAAGGGCATTTTGCCGCGCTCGAGAAGTTTTTGGCCCGAATTGCAGAATTCAAGCTAAGGTTAAACCCGAAGAAGTGCTTTTTCGGCGTTTCGTTGGGGAAAATCTTAGGATATGTAATCGGAAATAAGGGAATCGAGGTGGATCCTGATAAAGTGAAGGCAATACAGGAGATGCCGGCGCCGAGAAATGAGAAGGAAGTGAGAGGGTTTCTGGGGCAGGTTCAGTATATCAGTCGGTTCATAGCGAGACTCACCGCAATCTGCGAGCCAATCTTTAAGTTGCTAAGGAAAGACCAACCCGCTACTTGGAATGATAAGTGTCAGCAAGCTCTGGAGAGCGTCCGGAACTATTTGTCTAATCCACCAGTGCTGAGACCGCCTAAACTGGGAAAGCCGCTTCTCCTCTATGTAGCAATTGAGGAGCGATCTATTGGGGCAATGTTGGCTCAAGAGGGAGACACCGGTGTGGAGCACACGGTGTATTATTTGAGTAAGAAATTCCTGGAGTACGAGCTCAAGTACAACATGATCAAAAAGACATGTGTGGCAGTAGTATGGTTGACAAAGAAACTGCGGCACTATTTCCAATCGTATAAAGTGATCATTATTTCTCGGATGGACCCCGTGAAGTATCTATACCGAACTCCATCCTTGACGGGGAAGTTAGCCAGATGGTTGTTGCTTTTGTCCGAGTTTGACATTGAATATGTGACGAAGAAGGTTATCAAAGGGAGGGCCGTGGCAGAATTTCTGGCCAACCAACCCCTGAATGCAGAGGAAGAAGAGATAAGCTATGATTTCCCCGATGAGCACTTGAACGCAATCGAAGTTATACCGTGGAAAATGTTCTTCGACGGAGCAGTTAATTCGAATGGAGCCGGAGTAGGAGTACTACTTACCTCACCGGAAGGAGAAAGGATCCCGATGGCCAAGAAGTTATCCTTCCCTCTCACCAATAATATGGCCGAGTATGAAGCGTGCATTTATGGTTTAGAGTCATTAGCGGCACTAGGAGCGTCATATGTCGAAATTTGGGGTGACTCAAAGTTGATCATCGAACAGGCACAAGGAAACTGGGAGGTAAGAGAAGAAAGACTACGTCCGTACCTCGATCAGCTAGAAGGGTTGGCACAAAGATTCAAAGAATGCCGTTTCTATCATATTCCTCGAGCACAGAACCAGGCGCGCGGATGCCTTGGCCACTTTGGTGTCAGTTTGGGACAATCCCCGGAACCTTGCTTCGAAACCGTTGGTATTGAGAAGATCTCACAAACCATACTACGAGGACGTAATGCTATTAGGGACAGATGAAAAACCGTGGTATTTCGATATCGTGAACTTCATGAAAGATGGAACATATCCGGCAGAGTCAGAACCGAGGGATCAAGCTGTGATTAGAAGGTTAGCCCGGCAGTTCGTCATCCACAACGATTTGCTTTACAAAAGGAACATTGACGGATTACAATTAAGATGCTTGGATGCGGGAGAAGCCCGCGAGGCAATGGAATCAGTACATTCAGGAATTTGTGGAGCCCATATGGGAGGAGCAGTACTAGCTAAGAAAATTATTAGGCAAGGCTTCTATTGGCTCACCATGGAAAGAGATTGTAATGAGTATGCGAAGAAATGTCACGATTATCAAATCCACGGCGATTGCAATCATCTTCCGGCCATGGAATTACATGTGTTAGCACCTGTTTGACCATTCGCTGCCTGGGGCATCGACATCATCGGCGAAGTAAGGCCTAACGCTTCAAATGGACATAAGTTTATTGCTGTCGCCATCGATTATTTCACCAAGTGGGTAGAAGCAGAGTCGTTTAGCAAACTGGGATCCAAGCAGATGAGAAAGTTCATTGAAAAACACTTGATCACCAGGTTTGGAGTGCCTCATCACATGATTACGGATAACGGGGTCCAGTTTCAGGGGGAAGTAAGGAATCTTTTCCGAGAATATGGCATTGAACATCACAGATCTTCTCCGTACCGTCCACAAGCTAATGGGGCAATAGAAGCAGCTAATAAGAACCTTAAAAGGATTCTCGTAAAGACGGTGGAATCACATCGGAACTGGCATGAGAACCTCCCACTCGCGTTGTGGGCTTATCGCACGACAATCAGAACCTCGACTGGGGCAACGTCATTCTCCTTGGTATACGGAACAGAAGCAGTCCTGCCGAATGAGATCGAAAAGCGATCGTTGAGAATCGCAGTGGAAGCAGCAATCCCCGAGACGGAATGGGTGAAGAGGCAATGTGAGCAATTGGCTCTAGTTGACGAGAAAAGGATGGAAGCCCTTTACCACGTACAGTTATATCAAAGAAGGATGGCTCGGGCTTTCAATAAAAAAGTCAAGACCAGCCCTATCAAAGAAGGAGATTTGGTGCTGAAACAGATCCGTGTGACGCACACCGACCCAAGGGGAAAGTTTAGGCCTAACTGGGAAGGGCCATTCGTCGTGAAGAAGATACTAAGCAAAGGAGCGGTGAAGTTAACTACAATGGACGGCATGGAATTCTCCGAACCTACCAACCTGGATAGGCTTAAGAAATACTTTTCGTAAAAAAAAAAGAAAAAAGAAGAAAAATTCCCGATAGGTTGAAAACCCGCAAAGGGCGACCTATGCAACAATAAGGGAAATCCCAATGGGTGAAAACCCGAAAGGGCACTCATTTAAAAATTCCGGGATAGTAAAAGGAGAGGAGAAAAATCGCCGGGATCCGAAAACCGAAAGGCGGGTCCTGGTAACAATAGTTATGACTTGAGCAATTACAAAAACAATGTATAAGAGACTAAGTATTTCTGTTGTTTGTAAATAAATAAAGGCATGAATATATTTGACGAGAATGACTGGAATCATCATAATCTACTGAATGCATGGCAATATGAATCACGAGTTATACATTTCCTATCCTACTTTTTCACAAAAAGCCTACCTACTATCCACCCCACTCCCTATACATCAGCTATACAGCGGGGAAACTCCAATAAAAGCTACAAAGCAATAATGAAAGCTACAAAGCAATACATAACGAGCCTAATACGGAGGGAAATCCCAATAGTCCTCAAAATCTCTCAAGTGGGATGCCCGCTCCGCAGATAATGCCTCCTCGGCAGCTCGCGCTCGCTCATCAGCAACTCGTGCTCTCTCATCGGTGACCCGTGCTCTTTCCTTGGCAGCGAGGCGTCCGATCGACTCATCGCGCGCTCTCTCCTCAACAGCAAGGCGACCCTCAGTCTCCCGTCGCATCGTCCCTGACCAGTGGTCATTTCTCTCCTGATACACCTGACCGACCCGGGCGTCGGCCTCCCGCACCAACTCGCTCTGCCTCCGCTTGTGGGCATGCAGATCGCTCTAAAGCAAAAGAAAGGAAAAATAGATAAAAATGAGAAGCAGCGTAGGCACGAACATAAATCATACATACATGCATACATTCCACTACACTAAAGTAAAATAATGATACATACCAGGTGATCGGTGCAGCGCAAGCTGAGGCAATCTCGGAGATAACCAGACAGCCCCACGTAATCCGTGCAGGTCTCCCTCGTAGTCAGAGAAGCATCTGAGGGATCAAAGGGGACCCTCGAGGTGAAGATAGGAGGAGCTGTCTCAAATCCCGCATAAGCTGCTCCGGACTCGTCATAACAAATCGTGGCAAAATCTCGCCCGTAGTCTGGTAGGGGCACACCTAGGGATGAGCTCTCTGGTCGGGCAGCGCGGGAGGACTCACCGACATAGTAAGGCTGCTCGCACACGGGTGTCTAAGCTCGAGTGCCGTCAAAGAAATCAGATAAATGGGCACTCCTCCAGGATCCCTCCTGCAAAAAAAAACACACAATAAATACCGCTAACCATCTCATGAATAAAGGGTAAAAAAGCGGAACCACTCACCGGGACCTCCTCCTGACCAAAGACTGCCGCAACAGCCTCCCTCGAAAATACATCTGCCACCGGATCCACCTCCATCGCTGCCGCCGGGGCATCCCTCGCGCTCAGCAGAGTAGACAAGTAAAGCTCACAGCCCCCGGCGTGAACCCACACCGATAGGGGTATGGTCCGCACCACAAACATAGAGACGGGGATCTCACCCGGTGTCCAATGTGCGTCACTAACTCCGGTGATGCCTCGGTCCCCCAAATACCACGCCCGCACGCAGGGGCCGGTGAGCAAACACTGCTGCTCCTGGATCATAGATACATACGTATAATCGGGACCGAAGTCGAGGTCGTCCCACCTGAACTTAATCTAAAAAATGCACAAAGAGAAAGTCAGAAAGGATCAAACAAGAATCTAACACGACTAGGCAGCGTCTACCTGTCTGAGGGTCAACGAGTCTATCCAATCTAGAAGTCGCGGCACCGTCCGTGTCCTCTCGGCACCCAAGTCGAAATCTCTCCACCGGGTCATGAGAGGCGGCCTCGGTACTCTCGGTCGAGGTCGAGACCGGCTGGGAAGAATATGCCTCTCATACGCCCACACCTGCGGTAAAAACAAGGATTAGGAGTGTGAAAGACGCAAAGAAGATAAGACGGGCAAGTCAAAAAGGCGTCGCGTACCAGCAAAGCGAAGGTGTAACCACCGAAATCCTTGCGCTTTCGGCAAGTCAGATCCAAAAACTTGTAGAGAAAGGCTAAGCCTGCCCCCGCCCAATCATAGGAAGCCGCCGCATCCAGATCGCTGAGTGCCTGAATGAGACCCGCGTGTACCTTCCCGCCCTTCGTGCGGAAAATCGTCTCACTCAGAGTATATACCAAGAAACTACGAACCGCCAAGTCGGTATCGTCAGTCTCGCAAAAATCTCGCCGACTCAAAATGCTCGTGGTGGAAATAAACTTCGCCGGAGTAGATTTGGCGCATGGGCGAACTCCCGGTCCAATCAAAGCAGCGAGCCTAGCGAGGTCGACCCTAGGTCGCATCATATCGAAATGAAAGGGAACGGGAGTGCTGCTCCCTCGTAATCCTGTCAACAGTGAAAAATCTCTGGGCGAGATGGTCATCTCCCCGAAAGAAAGGTGGAAAGTGTGGGTCGAGTCAACCCACCGCTCACATAAGGCGCGTAAGCCAAAGCGGTCGCATACCCCGTTGGTGCGGGGCAACGCTGCAATAAAAGGCTCGAAGCCCAACTCGCGCACGCGGGCTCTCGCCGCGGCGCCCAGCCTAGCATACCACGAGTGAATCTCGGCGGTGGTCCCAGAAATCTCAATAAACTAGAAAGACCAAGACAAGAAAATTTAAATACAGTTCCTAAAGCATGCAATCAATGAGGACGCGTTAAGACTAGGCATTCTTTCATTATCTAACCTAGAGACATCTGGTCAATTAGGGCCAACTTTCTGTAAAAGTCTCTCCCTTAGGGTCGCTCATGTAAGGTTTAGTTAATTCTTTAATCCACTCTCGTCCGCATTGACAAGGAGCATAGATTAAGTTTACTATTCATGTGCATTAGTTAAGTTTTCACTATTCACGTTTTTTACTATTCACGTGCACTATTCACGTTTTTACTATTCACGTGCATTAGTTAAGTTTTCACTATTCACGTTTTTACTATTCACGCGCACTATTCACGTTTTACTATTCACGTGCATTAGTTAAGTTTTACTATCCACGTGCATTAGTTAAGTTCTCACTATTCACGTTTTTACTATTCACATTATTTTACTGTTAGCATGCATAAATTCGTAGTGTCACTATTCACATGCATATAGCGCGCATTCTCACACAAAAATAAACAAGTGTTACTTGTAAGTGAAGAAATTCATGTTTTCTAGCTAAAGTCCTCTAAGACAATCTAAAAGTTAGCATGCAAATCATGTTCGGATAGGAATGCTAAAGCCTAGAATTTGAATCAAATAAAAGTGAGAAATTACTTACCTCGTTGCAGCGTGTCCGGCTCAGATGCGTTGTAGGGTCGTGGAAGGGATCCACTCTATCTAGGTTTACGTAAACCTCGTCCATGCCTCTAGTGCCATCCCATTCATCTAAATCCATCCCGAGAATAATCCAAAATCAAAGTCTAGAGAGAGAAAGAAGGGAGAGAAGGTGTGGGGTTGAAATGAAACCCCACCACCTTATATAGTAAGAGGGAATGACATTCCCGTAAATAGTGAAAAAAGTACGATGTGACATAAAGGTAAAAAGTAAATAATTAATTACCAGGTGCACAGACCTCTGATTTGCAGTCCGTTTCAGCCCGCATTTCTCCTAGACAGCAGCCAATATTATCAAGATATGAACTCCAGGCAACAGCCAATTTTTACAGAACAGTGATACCAGTCAAAATACAGACGACAGTCAACAGAAAAATAATCGTTAGTCTATATCATTCCAGACCAAAACACGTTCCCATTAAACCTCCGAGACACTAGCTCCAGACAATGGTGTTTTAAAAGAATTCAGAATCATTAGAAAGAATTTTTCTGCCCGTTAGCCATCTTACCTACGGTTCACGACCGAGGTAGCTTTTTAGCCATCTTACCTACGGTTCGCGACCGAGGTAGCTCTTTAGCCATCTTACCTACGGTTCACGACCGAGGTAGCTTTTTAGCCATCTTACCTACGGTTCACGACCGAGGTAGCTTTTTAGCCATCTTACCTACGGTTCACGATCGAGGTAGCTTCTTAGCCATCTTACCTACGGTTCACGACCGAGGTAGCTTTTTAGCCATCTTACCTACGGTTCACGACCGAGGTAGCTTTTTAGCCATCTTACCTACGGTTCACGACCGAGGTAGCTTTTTAGCCATCTTACCTACGGTTCACGACCGAGGTAGTTTGTTAGCCATTCTTACCCATAGTCAACGTACGCTAGATTCCGAGAGAAAAACATCCACCGACGGCCGATTCAGAGGCTAGGCGGGAAAGAATCGACAAACAACACCGGAACGCGCAGCGTGAAGGTCAGGTATGCTCCCTCCTACTCTTTACGTGTCTTTTACTTTTATATGTTTTACATTGCATGTGTTACGTTAGCAAAAAACGTTTTCAAAACACACACATCACTGTCAAAATAGAAAAGTAGGGGCAACTGTAGACACCGAGTCGGAGGACCTGTGACGAAAACTTGAAAACAAGACGGTTGAAGCGATTGATTCCGAAAGTTTCGAAAAAAAAATAAATAAGTTACGGTGGGTCACTGCTGTTGATCGAATGGCTCGCGAATGCTTAACGACATGGTGCGAGTGCTTAGCGGCAGCCGGCGCGCGTTCAACGACAGTCGGACGCCCGCTCGACGATGCAAAACGCGCGCTCGACGTCCGTTGGACGCGCGCATCCAACCCCGGATAGCACGCGCTCGACGTCTGAGCAATGCACGAGCTTGGCGGCGCAAGGCGCGTGCTCGTCGGCCACGGGACGTGTGCGCCCGGTAGGGCGGAACACACGTTCGGCGGTCACGACGCGTGGACGCCCGACGGCACGGAACGCAAGCTCGACGGCCGTGGGGCGTGCACGCCCGACGGTGCGAGACGCGCCCCGACGGCCGTTGGGCGGGCGCCCAACCGCGTCGGGCGGACGCCCAACGACAGTTGGGCGGACGCCCAACGACAGTTGGGCGCGCGCGCCCAACCTCGTGTTGGGCGCTCGCCCAACGCTGTTGGGCGGCCGCCCAACAATGTTGGGCGGTAGCCCAACGCAAGGTTGGGCGGCCGCCCAACCCCCTTGGGCGACGCCCAATTCTCTTCAGGCGTCGCCCATTCCGTCGGGGATCTGTTTGCCTATAAAAGGCACGGATCCCCATGCATTTGAGAGAGGGAGAATTTTGGAGTCTTTCTCACTCTAAACATTTTTAGAGAGAGAAAGTGATTTTTTTGAGAAAAATATTTTTTTTCTCAAAAATTCCGAATTTCCCAAAGTTAAATTTTTACTAAAAAACACAAAAAACCGGAAAATCACGACTCGTGGAATCAATCGGCTTCGACTGTCAGATACCGAACTTGAGGTATTATCCGAGGACTAGACTCGTTTTATTTTATTTAATTTATTTCTTTTCCTTTATTTATTTTTATGTTATAATTTTATTTATTTTGTCATTTATTTATTTATCACGTTTTATTTAATTTTTCGTATTTATTTAATTCCCGTCTCGTGTTGAATAAAATTCGGTTTTGCTTTAAAATAAAAAACCTCGTTTTGATATCCCAATACGAACCGTGATCCGATAAAAAGGTAGTTCGGGTGTTAGAAACGTTGTAATTATAAGCTTTAATTTAAAAGAATTTCCGAATAATGTTTTAAAATAAAAACGTTGTTTTAGGAATTTCCGTTATTGACTATGATCCATTTTTTGTAGTTCGGAAATCCAAAACGATTGAATTAGACTTAATTTAAAGCTTTTGAATAAATCTGGAAACAATTGGAGTGCTGCTGTAATTTTCCGTTTCTGTCACTAATTGCTGTTTACCGACGGATTTTTCATCGGTAAATCTGCCAAAACGTAAAAAATGCCATTTCAGTCCATTTTTCTTAACTTTTAAGCTTTTAATCCTTAATATATATATGTATAGTTATGTAATATATATTTTCAAACCATTTTAGATATTTAGTGTATATAATTATTTAGGATGTTTGTATATCATTTTTTATTCAATTTTTTTAGCATAGGTATATGTATATATATATTCTCCTTTTTTATTCATTTGAGTTATATTAGATTCTATTTTAAAAGGTTATTTATTTGGGCATTTTGGGAACTAATTAGTAAGTATTAGTATATGGATATATGTTATTTTTGGTATTTAAAACTATATTAGTTATGTATATATATAGTTTTGGGATATTTGGGTTATGTTATTGTTTATTATATGAAACTATTTTGGATAAATGTTATTTTCTTATCTAATGAGATTTATTTACTATTTCCACCTCTTTAAAGTATAAATGTATTATATCTAGTATTTTCATATATGTATTATATAGTTTCTTTTTATTAACTTTTATTTTCATATTCTCTTTTTGATTTGAATGTATATATATATGCTTAAAATATTTTCTTTATTCTTTTGGACTATTTATGGGTCCATGTTTCAAATGGGCTTTATTTGGGAGTGAATCTTGGTTTAAATGAGTTTATTATTGTAATTATAATAGGTAAAGAGTCCATTAAATAAAAGGAGAAAATAAATCACAAAAAGAGAGTTTTCAATTTAATTATTTAAACTAATGAATTTTTAGAGGTTCCTAATGTAAATAAATATAGTTGTTTTGTTAATATTTCAAATCGTTTTCAAAACACCATGTTTTAAAACCTTAATCCGTTCCAAAGGCGGATTAAGTGAACATTGTAATTAAAATCGTTTTCTTTGTGAATAATAGAGTTTTTGAATCATTTTCTTAAAGGATTTGTACAAAATTAAATTGACTTGTATGTTTAATCACGTTTTCTTAACTAAAGGTTTTTGTCTCAAACGTTTTCAAAGCACTTGAGTAGTTCCAACGGCGATCCGGGTGAACTTCACTAATCGGGGTTTTAAAACGCACCTAAATCGTTCCAACGGCGATTAAGGTGCGAACCATGTAAATAAACTCATTTTGGGGAAATAAGTTAGTATAGAATAAACACACGGCATGACAGTTAAATAAAGTTGTAAATAAATCACTTCTTTCTTCCCCCTTCTCTGTGTATGTATAATATAAATTGGTGATTCTTTACTAATATGGCTTTCCAATAATATATGCTCAAAACGGTTTCTGAAAAAAGAAAGAAAAGGTTTCAAATGAATTTTAAACTTAAAGAAGTATACGATTAGTCCGTTATCGCCTAACATGCTGAGTAGGAGGCCGGTGGTTCATAACCGGGCGATGTCGGGGTGCCTAGTAGCCTTTCTCCGGAAAGGAGCTAGCCTTCTCGGCTCGTACCTAAGTTTCCCGAACCCACACCGGTCTCCCGCAAGGGATCGGTGTTCATTTTCCCATTCGTGGGTGGCGACTCTTCCATATCTCCGAGCTCCGGTCCTGCCGAGCAGCTTGATTCCACGATTGGTTGCTTTCGGCGCCAATCACCGCTTACGTCGCCATGAGGTGTCCACCCCCCGGTCCGCCCGGGAGATTAGGCCGCGACACCTCGTCTAACAACGGCTCAACCCTAATATGAAAGAGGTGGTAAAAGCCGAGGTTATAAAACTCCTCGACGCAGGTATCATCTTTCCAATTTCTGATAGCCAATGGGTGAGCCCGGTTCAATGCGTGCCCAAAAAAGGGGGAACAACGGTAATGGAAAATGAAAAAGGGGAATTAATCCCAACTAGAAAGGTTATGGGTTGGCGTGTATGCATAGATTATAGGAAATTGAACGAGGCCACCCGTAAAGACCACTTTCCTTTACCATTTATTGATCAAATATTGGAACGGTTGGCAGGGCACGAATTTTTTTGTACTCTAGATGGGCTATCCGGTTATATGCAAATTCCTGTGGACCCTTTGGACCAAGAGAAAACCACATTCACTTGTCCCTATGGAACTTTCTCATATAGACGGATGCCTTTCGGATTATGTAATGCCCCTGCCACGTTCCAACGATGTATGATGGCTATGTTTTCTGACATGGTCGAAGAGTTTCTAGAAATTTTTATGGATGATTTTAATGTTGTAGGACCTACTTTCGACCAATGTCTTGAAAATTTGGACCGAGTCTTAGAACGTTGTGAAGAACAAAACTTGGCACTCAATTGGGAAAAGTGCCAGTTTATGGTCCAAAACTGCATAGTGTTAGGACACAAGGTGTCGGGAAAAGGGATCGAGGTCGATCCGGCAAAAATTGAGGTGATTGAAAAACTGCCACCTCCTACCAGTGTAAAATTGGTTAGGAGCTTTTTAGGACATGCGGGGTTTTATAGACGGTTCATAAAAGATTTTTCAAAAATCACTAAACCCCTCACTCAATTATTACTGAAAGATGATGATTTTAATTTCAATAAAGAATGTATGTCTGCATTTAAATTACCGAAAAAGAAATTAATCGAAGCACCTATTATGGTAAGCCCGGATTGGTCCCTTCCCTTTGAGTTAATGTGCGATGCCAGTGATCTGGCCGTAGGAGCCTGTCTTGGGCAGAGGGTGGATAAACTTTTTTGCCCAATCTTCTATGCTAGCAAAACCTTGAATGATGCACAGCAGAATTTCTCAATAACTGAAAAGGAATTGCTAGCCGTAGTTTTCGCCTTTGACAAATTTAGATCTTATTTAGTGCTATCTAAGGTAATTGTTTTTACTGACCATGCAGCTCTGAGATATTTAATGAGCAAGCAAGATGCAAAACCTAGGCTGATTCGTTGGATCTTACTACTCCAAGAGTTTGACATCGAGATCAGAGATAAGAAAGGGGTGGAAAACGTAATAGTAGACCACCTATCCAGGTTAAAGTCAGATCAACAAGCCTTAGAACACGAGGCAATCAAGGAGGTATTCTCGGATGAAACATTGTATTCGGTACGATCTCTCCCCTGGTTTGCAGATATCGCGAACTACAAAGTCGGTAACATTCTTCCCCCTGATTTAGATGCAAGCAAAAAACGTAAGTTTATGTTTGAGAACAAACAATATTTTTGGGAAGAACCATATCTGTTTCGATTCTACACTGATGGCATAATTAGGAGATGTATACCCGAAGAGGAGGTAGATTCAGTGATTAATATGTGTCATTCTAGGGAACCGAGTGGCCACTTCGGGCCAGATAGGACAGTGGCAAAAATCCTCCAAAGTGGGTTTTGGTGGCCACAAATGCATAAAGATGTTAATAACTATATTAAATATTGTGATGCATGTCAGAGAGTAGGGAATATCTTTAGGAGGAATGAGATGCTTCAACAGGGCATACTTGTGTGTGAGCTATTTGATGTTTGGGGCATAGATTTCATGGGACCCTTCCCCATGTCCCACAACAACCAATACATTCTTGTGGCGGTTGACTATGTTTCCAAATGGGTAGAAGCAGAAGCTCTACCCACAAATGATGCTCGAATGGTGATGAGATTTTTGAAAAAGAATATTTTTACCAGATTCGGCACCCCCCGGACCATTATCAGTGATGGGGGGTCCCACTTCTGCAGTAGACAATTTGACACGTTGCTCCAAAAGTATGGCGTAGCTCATAGGGTTGCAACACCCTACCACCCTCAGACGAGCGGTCAGGTAGAAGTGTCAAATAGAGAGCTAAAACGTATTCTTGAGAAAACAGTAGGGAATGCTAGAAAATACTGGAGCCTAAAGCTGGATGATGCCCTTTGGGCATACCGGACAGCTTTTAAGACTCCTATAGGAATGTCCCCCTATCGTTTAGTTTTCGATAAATCTTGTCACCTACCTATTGAATTAGAACATAAGGCATACTGGGCATTGAAATATCTAAATTTTGACCCTAAGCTTTCAGGTGAACTACAGTTAACTCAGCTGCACAAACTGGATGAGCTCCGGTACAATTCCTATGAGAATGCCAAGCTGTACAAAGAACGGACCAAAAGGGTGCATGATAGGAAAGTACAAAAGAAAACCTTTCAAATAAGCGATCAAGTACTTTTATACAACTCCCGATTGAGATTCTTCCCTGGCAAACTCAAAAATAGATGGTACGGGCCATTCTCAGTCATCAACGCGCACCCCTCCGGAATGGTCGAAATCGAGGGGAAGAATGGGATCACCCAGAAAGTAAACGGGCACCGTCTTAAGATTTATCTTGGCAAAGATGATTCGGACGTACAAGTTCTGCGCCTGCAGACAATCACTTACCCTCCGGCCAATCAGTAAGTTGTCTTCTCCACCCTAACTTTTTACATTTGTTCTTTACGATTTGTGATGCAATGTTGGAACTTATTGCATATTTTTAGTGTGAAGAGGAGGGGTAGACAAACTTACAAAAAATTGTATAATTTTTAAAAAATTTGTTGCGTCGTGTCTAGTTTAGTTTTGCGTTTTTCGGGTTTTATTTATGTTTTGCATGTTTAGGACCTAAAACCGTGAACCTCCTTCGAATCTAAACTTCGTTATTTGTCCTTGAGGGCTGAGAACCGAATCTAAGATTGCATGACAACTAGTTTAGGTGTAGGACACAATCCTTGTATCTGTAAAAGTTTGAGCTAAAGTTTGCATTTAGACCCTACTTTTGAAGAAATGCTAAAATCATTACTTAAGTAGATAACTTAAGAATTAAAGGCATGTGATGTTAAACTTGAGTTTGGGGAGAACTAGTGAACACAAAATTGAAACCCAAAGAATTGTGAGTTGAATTTGAGCCTAAGAGCGAACATCAAAAAGCTCTTTTTCTTGACATTTTTGTGTGAATGCTTTGACTTGTGGAAAGATTACAGATTTTGCACCTAATACTGTGTTGAACCTACATGCAATGATTTGAGATGATAAACGATGAATCAACCTCATTAGAATTAACTCTTTTCTTTACCTTATTTTCTCTTTTTCATCCACTCTAGGAAGGCCCTTTGAGCCTATATTTTTGTAGTTTATAGATTTTTCTTTCGTTCTAACCCATTTTTTTGCAAACCATCATTTGGTTTGCTACTTAACCCTAAGTTTTTGCAAAGCTCACATCGAGCTTTTATCGGTCTAGCGCTTTATCTTTGTTTATGGCATCATAGTAGCAAGCCAAAAGGCTAAAAAGTGAATGAGCATCACTATCCCAAAAAGAAAAGAAAAAAGGGGAAAAGAAAAAAAAAAGAAAAACAGAAAAACAGAAAAAGAAAAGAAAAGAGACGAACAAAAAGGGGAGAACTTCATTCCCCAGTTCTTAAAATCAAAACGTCTCAAGAAAACGTCCTAAAAAGAGAATAATGAATGAATAAAAAGCTTAGTCACTTCATATTTGCTAAAGCCATTTGAACTTTGTTTTTCTAGCGCTAGAACTATTAACCCTTGTTGTACCTTTAACCCTCTAACCACATTACAACCCCAATTCGAGGCTGTTTTTGATATCATCGGAGTCATATAGCATAGTAGAGGAACTCGGATGAACGTGCAAAATCAACGTAATCCTAAGCAAGAACATAAGCCGAGAGTAAACACTTTAGCCACCAAAATTGTGTGAAATGAGTGAACTACCTATGGTGAGGTGTTTTTGTCAAACCCGACCCTAAATAACCTCAATCGGCATCGGGCGTGAAATAGAAAGATAATAATCAATACTTAGGAGTCTCCAATTTATCCACATATCATTATATTACAATTGCAATACCAAAGTTCTAACCATAATTCTAACAATAAGCAGCCAACTTCCAAACTTCGCCTAATCGGGCGGTAACCTTCTCTACATCTTGTACTTTCTCACCTAAAAACATTAAAACATTTAAAAACGTGAGACAAAAATCTCAGTAAGAAACTATTAGCTATAAAAACCAATTTTACTGAACATAGCTACATATATACCTTTAAAAAGGGATTTAATTAAAACCTTATAAAATATATTCAAAACCAAAGTTCATAATATAGTCAAAGTAGTAAACCAAAAACCAAAAATATAAAATCTTGTATCGATTCTTGAGTTCAAAACCTTATAAAATATTATAATCAAATAAGCGTTTTATCAAACCAAATCTTAATCAATCAAACGTAAAACCTTATATCAAAATCAATCATAACGTAAAAAATAATCCAAATGAACTTAAAACATTGTATTCATCCTCGAGTTTCTCCCCTGAAGTATCAATCCATAACCACATATATAATCGAGACGTCTCTTAACATTGCCTATCCCATATGGTCTTACCCAACACTTCACTGCCATACCCAATAGGTCTTCAGACTGTGTACACAGGCCATGTCCCTCACTGAACATGGTCTTCAAATATGTAACCACCGATCCGGATAGCTCTCGATGGATATAAAATCATAAAATCATAACGTGCTCAAATATTCCAAACTATTTCATAACCAAAAATCATTTGGCTACAATTAGCCATTTTGTATCATAAAAATCATATTTGGACTTCAATCCAAAATAATAACCATAATAACCGCAACCGATTTCTCAATCCAAAAACAATTCGTAATAAATCATCAAATTCATTTTGTTCAATATGGATATACATTGAAACCAAAAACATATATGTATATATGTAAAATCAACCAAATGAAGCCTTAAATCAACATAATCAAGTAAAATCTGAAATTCACATAAAAGCATAATCAATAGCTTCATTTGAACTATAATTTCACAATAAAAAGCAAAATCATGAAAAACCTCAATTTTACAAAATACCCGTATAAACCTTGAAATATCAATTTCTGCAAATTCTTTGATTATATATATATATCAATATACATACAACTTAAAATATAGTTGATAGTTACTTACCTTGGCTACTAATTAAAGACCACAAACCCGTTCAATTCGCCTTTAAACTCTGTCTAAGCCATTTCCCTCCAAACACTGTCGAAATTCAAAAACTCTTCGGCTAGGACTTAGATCTATGTATAAGGATGCTATGGTTCCAATTTCGAATGATTCGGACGGTCGAATCTCCGTAAATCAAAGAAACGGTGGAGAAACGGTCCGGAATCGATAATAATGGCGAAGAGGCGAGCAAGATAAGAAAAAGAAAGAAAAATGTGATGATCATCATCATCTCGCAGATTTTGGAATATATATCCAAATCTGGCGAAGATTTCGTTTGGTCCTCCATCTTTATATAATCTTTTAAAATTATTCTAAACTTTTAATTTATACCTAAAACCATCAAATTAACTCCAAACTTTTCCTATAGCACCAAATAAAAATCCCACACCTAATAATTATAATATATATTACTATCAAGGTATAAATTCTAGAAATTTAGACCTGGACGTGACAATTCTCCCCATCTTAAGAAATTTCGTCCTCGAAATTCACATTCTCTAATCTAAATTTTTATTCCTCAAATAATCTCCAAGATCACAAAATTAGTTCACATTATCACGATTCCTCATAATCATCATAAGACCACAAATTCTACTGTTTCCTTACATTAAGTCCATCATTTATCCATATCCACATCACTGTAACAATTATTTATACATAACTCTTAGTAACTCTCATTTCAACCTAGTTAATTCCATCACCATAATCCACAATAAAACTTCAAATATCATTCGTATCTTCCTAACAGACACCAAATCTCACTTTAATAAATTTAAATCACAATTGATTCCATCAATTGCATATATATCAATTAAATTTCACCTATCTCCAAGTTCTACAGACTTCGAAAATATCACTTTTGAACCGCTAATATGTACGATCTTATATTTGTCTTAAACTTCAAATAATTCCAATCAATAAACATAATACACCTATAATCATATTTCTTCATAATAATACTTAAATCTATAAGTTTTCACTCCAATCATGATGAATATGAACTCCAAGTCATCATCATCAATCAAATATAAACCTTATATCGATAACATATTTCCTCTATGAATTTCGCCTGGACTTATTTATTTTCGTAAAACCTCTATAATCAAATCCTTACAATAAGAGAAATCAATATAGATCCTTCTTATACCCATCATCCTACATCCTATTAATAACTCCAAATAAATTTAAGTTTCTCATCAAACTATATGGATAACAAATACGATTTACTTAAATCGCAATGTGAAAGTTTTTGAAATCTCCAAGCAATATCCTCAAACACAACAAAAGCCTAAAACTTTTATAAAATCATTCAATTTCTTTATTTGATCTATAAATATCTTTATGTAAATTTAGACTATAATCCTCGAAACTCCAATCTCTTCTCCAAACCATAAAACCGTATACCCAAGGAAGATAGAGTACCTAAATTACGATAATCAATGTTTTTTTTCCTCCAAACTCCAAATAATATCTTTACACCCATAAAAGTCAATAAATCTATAATATCATTCGATTTTCTTATTTGACCTATAAACACTCAATTTGATCCTTATATAAACTTAAACCATAATCACACAAACGTCGACTAAAAATAACTTCTATTAACAATATATGTACTACAAAATTTCAATTAATATTCCATAACTTGTTATACTCCTATCACAATCTCCAATTTATAATCAACCTCCAAAACAATTAATTGAAATCTCCATATTTTCGCTTTCTTAATCACATATATATTAACTCCAAAACTCATCATATCATTTCAAAGTCTCCTAACCTTACTTCACATCTGAGATACATATATTTTATAAACCAGTAGCAATGTCTCTCAAATAAGGAGAAAAATCAAAACAGAAACCAAATTCTGGTTTAGAGCTAAAATGACTAACATATATCGTTTTCAGCATAACTTTTTCATACGACGTCCGATTAAGGCGATTCAAAAATCCTTGGAAACGTAAGATAAAAATAAAGAACTTTCATTTAGGACTCTATGACAGATTCAGCCTATATCTGGTCGAAAAATGCATCACAAGATTCAGATACAAATCTGATTTTTCCGCAGCACATATATAGACAATTCTCTAATATTTCTAGCTCAAAGTTCTAATTTACTCATATCTCATATATATATGGGTGTAAGTTAACTATTAAACTCCCAAATATCAAATAATTTACTAATTTTCATACACCCAATATTTTACTAACCATCAAATCTCGTGTCTACTCCTCATTAGCTAGTTACTCAATCCTCGAAAAATTTCAACCGATTATTTCTTAGCTTTCACCAAATATCCATAGTCCTCAAGTACTATCAATTATTTTTTAGCTATCACCAAATATCCATATTCCTCAATTACTATCAACCTTAGGTCCGAAGAATTTAACCTAGAGCTCTGATACCAAACTGTCAAACCCGACCCTAAATGACCTCAATCGGCATCGGGCGTGAAATAGAAAGATAATAATCAATACTTAGGAGTCTCCAATTTATCCACATATCATTATATTACAATTGCAATACCAAAGTTCTAACCATAATTCTAACAAAAAGCAGCCAACTTCCAAACTTCGCCTAATCGGGCGGTAACCTTCTCTATATCTTGTACTTTCTCACCTAAAAACATTAAAACATTTAAAAACGTGAGACAAAAATCTCAGTAAGAAACTATTAGCTATAAAATCCAATTTTACTGAACATAGCTACATATATACCTTTAAAAAGGGATTTAATTAAAACCTTATAAAATATATTCAAAACCAAAGTTCATAATATAGTCAAAGTAGTAAACCAAAAACCAAAAATATAAAATCTTGTATCGATTCTTGAGTTCAAAACCTTATAAAATATTATAATCAAATAAGCGTTTTATCAAACCAAATCGTAATCAATCAAACGTAAAACCTTATATCAAAATCAATCATAACGTAAAACATAATCCAAATGAACTTAAAACATTGTATCCATCCTCGAGTTTCTCCCCTGAAGTATCAATCCATAACCACATATATAATCGAGACGTCTCCTAACATTGCCTATCCCATATGGTCTTACCCAACACTTCACTGCCATACCCAATAGGTCTTCAGACTGTGTACACAGGCCATGTCCCTCACTGAACATGGTCTTCAAATATGGAACCACCGATCCGGATAGCTCTCGATGGATATAAAATCATAAAATCATAACGTGCTCAAATATTCCAAACTATTTCATAACCAAAAATCATTTGGCTACAATTAGCCATTTTGTATCATAAAAATCATATTTGGACTTCAATCCAAAATAATAACCATAATAACCGCAACCGATTTCTCAATCCAAAAACAATTCGTAATAAATCATCAAATTCATTTTGTTCAATATGGATATACATTGAAACCAAAAACATATATGTATATATGTAAAATCAACCAAATGAAGCCTTAAATCAACATAATCAAGTAAAATCTGAAATTCACATAAAAGCATAATCAATAGCTTCATTTGAACTATAATTTCACAATAAAAAAACCTCAATTTTACAAAATACCCGTATAAACCTTGAAATATCAATTTCTGCAAATTCTTTGATTATATATATATCAATATACATACAACTTAAAATATAGTTGATAGTTACTTACCTTGGCTACTAATTAAAGACCACAAACCCGTTCAATTCGCCTTTAAACTCTGTCTAAGCCATTTCCCTCCAAACACTGCCGAAATTCAAAAACTCTTCGGTTAGCACTTAGATCTATGTATAAGGATGCTATGGTTCCAATTTCGAATGATTCGGACGGTCGAATCTCCGTAAATCAAAGAAACGGTGGAGAAACGGTCCGGAATCGATAATAATGGCGAAGAGGCGAGGAAGATAAGAAAAAGAAAAAAAAAAGAAAAATGTGATGATCATCATCATCTCACAGATTTTGGAATATATATCCAAATCTGGCGAAGATTTCGTTTGGTCCTCCATCTTTATATAATCTTTTAAAATTATTCTAAACTTTTAATTTATACCTAAAACCATCAAATTAACTCCAAACTTTTCCTATAGCACCAAATAAAAATCACACACCTAATAATTATAATATATATTACTATCAAGGTATAAATTCTAGAAATTTAGACCTCGACGTGACAGTTTTACTTAGCGATCCCCTCAAACTCGTTTAATTGAACATGTGTCCTTTGTCTTAAAATATATGACCTATGATAATTGAAATGCGGCTTTTGGATATCGTGTCTCTACTTTGTATTTCCGAATGCATATAATTACAGATGCTCGAAATTGTGTCAAGCACCTAGTCAAACCGGGAGGTTTTCTAGCTTGCTTGTGATTGCGGGTTTAGTTTTTTTTAGTTTACTTGGGGACAAGTAAAGTTTTAAGTGCGAGGAGGTTTGATAGGGGTAAAAAACCCCTATCTTTGGGTACGGTTTTAGGATGGGTTTTAGCGTTTTTTAGTTAATAAGCGAGCAATTCTCGCATTTAAATGCTTTTGTGTGAGTTAGTTAGAAATTGGAAATGTTTTATTTACTTTTCGTTGTTTAGGCTCGTTTTATGATCAATTTAGGCAAATACGGCCAAAATGGCATGCATATTATAATTCCGTTATCTTTTGAAGCTAATTGATCCGTCAAAAATCGCACCAAACGAAGCGTTTGCTCAAATAAGCGATTGGCGGGTCAATTTAGCCTTTGGACTAATGTTATCTGGAGTTTTTATGCATGCGCAGGGATAAGTTCGGGCGAAAAACACATTGTTGGCATTCGGCAACCGCGCGGGGGCATATCGGGCAAGACTGCTTGACGAACTGTGGAGGCCTGCTCGCCGAGCAGCTCGCCTTGCTCGGCGAGCAGACCTGCGGGAATTGGTCAAAAAGACCAATTACGTCCCCACGACTCCACGATCGGCCGCACGACTTCCTATCTGCATAAGGACACGAAATAGGTCATCAAAAGGGCCCAAGCCACGCCTATAAATAGGATTTTTCCAATGTAATTAGGCATCTTTCATTAATTGTAAATTACTTTAGCTTTCCCCTTGAATTTTCTCTCCATCTCCTCCATCTTCTTCGACCTCCATTGAAGCTCTTTCAAAGCTGTTCTCGGGGAATATTCAAGGTCCGTCCTTAAGACCTAGGAAGCCGATTGCAGAGTAGACAGGTTCCTTGAAAGGGATTTTCGTATCTCCTTTTACCTTTCCTTGTTTGTACTCTTTGATACAGTCTATGAATCCTAGGCTAATTGTATCCTGTGATATTATTCTTCATCTTTAATAATATTTTAGCTCTTATTTTGTTTTATGCTTATTTGTTTAATCTTTGTTTTACGCTTTATTCAATTGGTTTAACTCATTCAAAAGCCCCAAAATCGAGTAGGCACATATTGTGAGCTGAATCTGACCTAGTCAGAGCCTAGGAGATTGACGACCTCTTAGTTGATTAAGCCCAAATTGCTGAGCCTTAGACCTAGTTTCGGCCTTACAAGGGAATCACGCACTAGGAACTTCAGGAAGGTAAGTAGGGTTAATCGCCTTGAATACAAGTGACTTAGATTAGGTTTTTAATCAATAGACCTAATAACCTAACTTCATTATTATTGTTCATATCATGTTCCTTCGGGTAATTGCATTAGTGAAAGATCACCTAGGAGTAGTATAACTTAATTAGGAGTAGTCTAACTTAATTAGGCATAGAATAACTTAGTTAGAACTAGTATAATTTAGCTAGGAGTAGCGTAATTCAACCTAGGAGTAGATTAACTTAAGAAAACAAACTCAAAACCCACAAAGCCTAGATAACACCTGAGACCAAGTAATTCGATACTTGTGGTAAATAAGTCCTGTGGATTCGATACCTGGACTTTCCAGATTTATTACTTGATAACGACGGGGTACACTTATCCCTTAGTGAGTCTTCTTCACCGGAGGCGCATCAATAAGCGCATGAGCTGAATGGATGATTCTACAGCCTGACTTAGAGGCATCTAAAAAGTTGTAGGGATCATCTTCAGCATGAATTTGTGAAGTCTCAGGAGCCGTTTTCTGGTTAGCAGCAGCTGATGGAGAATTTTGATGCTGCCCAGAAGTAGAGGTTCCAGCTTGATCAGGAGCTGCACTTTTATTATTGAGGCCAAGAGCAGGAGCTGACTGGCTTACTAACTGCTTAGTAGAAGATGGAAGTGATTGATCAACATAATTATTAACCTGCTTAGTGTCAGCCAGGAGTTGAGTTGAAATTTGAGGTTGAGGTAACTCAGAACTGTCTTTAGCAGGAGGATTTTCCTTTGCTAACTCGGTGTGTTGAGCATTTGGAACTTCGAGCACTTACTCAGTTGAAGGTGGAGCATCGGTGTCGGCAGAAGCTTGACCCTTAGGAGCTTTTGGGTCGGCTTGTTCCTCAGTCTGAGAAATAGAGGCTTGCTTTTCCTTCACTTGACTTAGAGTAGGCTCGGTGATAGTAGTGAAGAAGTTGAATTCAAGCCCAGTTAGGTCAGTGATGGGGTCCCTTAGCGGAGCATCATCCAAGATGTCTATGAAGTTAGGCTTCTGTGCCTTCCGCTTGAACCATTTTTCAGTACTTCCCTTGTTATTTTTGGTTGGAGGAGAAGGGACAACGGAAGTAGGTTTTGGGGACTCAGGAGAAGAGTTGAGTCCGAAGTCAGCATAAAGGTTCTCAATAACCTTGTCCTTCACTGGAGACTCAGCTCCTTGCTCATCAGCTTGCTCAGCAGCAGATGTGTTACTAGGCTCAGCAGAATGTATCTTGTCAGCTCTAGCTAGCCTGTTCTTCAGTACAACCTTGTTCTTCTTCTTGATCACAAGGTGTCTTTTCTAGGTCGATCTCCTGAGCTCGCAGGAAGTGAGAATCCTTGGTGATGACAAAGTTAAGGGGGGCAACTTCCAAAGGTGTCATCCCAGAGGTCTTCTTCCTTTTTAGGGGTTGCTCGAGAGTCTCCGCACTTTCTTCCTCAGGGCCAGCTCTCTTCTTCTTATTCTCAGCTGACTCTGGTTTCTTTTGCACTGACTCAGCAAGTGCAGCTTTCTTCTCACCAACCACCACTCTGATCTTCTTTACAGCCTTGTTGATATCTTTGGCTTGTGGTGTTGAGGATGGGTCAGCTTTCCTCTTTCTTTCCTTCTTGGATCGCTCAGTATGTGCTTCTTCACTCATAGCTTCTTTTCCTTTCTGAGGTAACTCAGTAGGTGCTTCTTCAACCATGGTTTCCTTACCTTTCTTAAGTTTGATAGGAAGGCTGTGAGCTAACCCGAACAGGATTGCTGAAGTGATTTCAGTGCCCTCTACATCAATGTGACCCTGAAGAATTCTGGTGATGAGAGAGCCCATCCTGAGGATCCCGGTGCTACGTTGAAAAGCCCCAATGAGAAAGACGGGCATGTTGAGCGGCTTATAGTTCAACATGTGCCAGATGAAGCACTGCTTGAAGTTTAAGGCTGAGGAAGTGGCATTGGCCTTGGGGAAGAGATAGTTGGTCAGGATGTAATGTGCCTGTCTTTGAGGCTGAGCCAAATTGGTACTGGAGATTTCACCTTTGTGGTTTTTGGGTTTACATAACTCGGCTTTATACTCAACCCGTTTATAATCATTTGTGCATCATAGTTCTGCACCTTCTGCTTTAAGCTTTAGCAGGATAGCAAGGTAAGAGGGGGTGATAGTGATCTCCTTACTCTTAACCTTAGTGACCAGATAGTCGTCGTCATCGTCAGCAACCTTCAGGTTCGCGTAGAATTCCTTTACTAATTGTGGGTAGGTTGTGCCAGGGAGAGAGAAGAGGGTGGTCCACCCATTCTTTGAAATCCCATCACAGAAGGGTTTTTCTTCTTCGATGAAGCTCCTCAAAAACCATCGAGAATGATAGACGTTTAGGTTTTTGATAGTGCTGAAAACTAGAAAGAACTTCCTTTCTTTGGGTTTCTTGTTTTTCTTTTCTTTCTTCTTCTTCTTTGAATGAGTTGTTTGGTCAGTTTGGGGGTTCTCACTGAGGATGCTGACCTCGTCCATAGGTTGGTCAAACTGACCATGGGTCTGTTCATGAGACTCTGAGGAAGTCTCGTTATACTTCTGCTCAGCTGGAGAAGGAGGATTGATGTCGGAGCGGTTGTCATCCTATTGCTCACCGGAGATGTTCTGGGAATCGTTTGACATGGTGTTTTTTGAGAGGTTTTTCAGAAGATTTGGGAATTGAGAGAGAGAGAGAGAGATCGAGTGCGAAATGTTTCAAGCGTAAAGAAGGATTAGTGGGAAATCGTCCACTATTTATAGCCAGTGCGTGTTGATCTGATAGGTCAGAGTGGCGGTTCGTTTTTGAATCAATCAACGACATTTAATTCTGAAATTAATGACACATTCGACGCATGGTTTTCTAATCATTACGCTTACGTCATCCTAGGTGGCTACTTAAATACGTGTGCAAGTATTGATTTCACAAGTTTATTTTACTCAGCATCTAAGATACTAAACGTTTGGAGTTCTGAGTGCTTAGTTTAGTGTAGAAGGGGTTCTTACCATGTGTAGTAACTCAGCATTTAGCAATCACTCAATATATATAGCAACTCAGCAAATAGTGATTTCATAGCATTCATATCTACTCAGCATATGACAGTTACTCAACATGTAATGATCACTCGGCATAATATAATCACTCAACATTCATTTCACTCAGAAATTTATTGAAGAGGATTAGACATATCGATAGCTTCCCTTAGTATGCTGAACTGCTCACGAGCCAATGGCTTCGTGAAGATATCTGCAAGTTGTTCATCTATTGGAACATAGGTCAGCTTGATCTCACCTTTGAGTACATGATCTCTGATGAAGTGATGCCTGATGCTGACATGCTTCATCCTGCTGTGTTGGATTGGATTCTTTGATAAGTCAATGGCACTTTTGTTGTCACATTTGACTTCAATTGTTCTCGTTTGAACTCCATAATCATCCAGCTGTTGCTTGATCTATAGGACTTGTGCAACACAGCTTCCAGCAGTGTACTCAGCTTCAGTTGTTGACAGGGCAACTGACGACTGCTTCTTACTGAACCAAGACACTAGACAGCTTCCAAGGAAATGACATCCTCCTGAAGTGCTTTTTCGCTCAAGCTTATCTCGTCCATAGTCAGCGTCAGTGTATCCAACGAGTGTGAAATCGTTCGTGTTGGGATACCATAAACCTGCATTCATTGAGCTTTGCAAATATCTAAGGATTCTTTTTACAGCTATGTAGTGAGATTCCTTAGGGGCAGCTTGATATCTTGCATAGTAACATACTCAGTACTGTATATCTGGCCTACTTGCCATTAGATAGAGTAGAGAGCCTATCATACCTCGATATAATTTGTTGTCTACTGACTTACCTTTTTCATCAGCACAAAACACAGTGTCAGTACCCATTGGGGTAGATATTGGCTTACAATTTTCCATATCAAATTTCTTCAATATCTCCTTGGCATACTTAGTCTGGCTAATGAAGATGTCATTCTTGCCTTGTTGGATTTGAAGTCCAAGGAAGAAGTTGAGTTCTCCCATTATTGACATCTCAAACTCAGTTTGCATCTGCTTGCTAAATTCCTTGCACATTGACTCATTAGTAGCACCGAAAATAATATCGTCAACATATATCTGTGCCAACAGGGTATCTTTACCTTTTTTCTTAATGAATAAGGTTGTGTCAACTTTTCCTCTGACATAGTTTCTGGTCAGTAGAAAGCTAGTCAGCCTTTCATACCAAGCACGTGGTGCTTGCTTCAGGCCGTACAAAGCCTTTTTGAGTTTATAAACATGGTTTGGGAACTTTGGATCCTCAAACCCTGGAGGCTGACTAACATAAATCTCTTCATTTATAACTCCATTAAGAAATGCACTTTTAACATCCATTTGGAACAATTTAAAATTCATAAAGCTAGCATATGCACACAATATTCTTATAGCTTCTAATCTAGCTACGGGTGCAAAGGTCTCACCATAGTCAATACCTTCCTGCTGACTGTAACCTTGAGCTACAAGTCTGGCTTTGTTCCTGACTACGTTTCCTTGTTCATCTAGCTTATTACGAAACACCCATTTTGTTCCTATGGTCTTTTGATTCCTTGGTTTAGGCACTAAATCCCATACTTCGTTTCTCTTGAATTGGTCGAGTTCCTCTTGCATCGTGTTTATCCAAAATTCATCATTCTCAGCTTCTAAGAAGTTTCTTGGTTCAAAAACTGACACGAAGGCTACGTTGCTGAGATATCTCCTGAGTTGATTTCTGGTCATCAGGGTATTCTCAGCGGTGTCAAGAATGCTACTTTCAGAATGTCCTCTTGGAACCTTGATCTCTTTTGGCAACATAGTGTCTTCAGGAGTAGGTGTTTCAACAGTTTTTGCATGATTATATTGGCCAGCAAAGATAATTCCAAGTTCGTTTTTACCTTTGGTCAGCCCTTGAGGTAGTGACTCAGCGGCTCTATTTTGGTCAGCGGAAGCTGAGCATGTGTCATCTTCGGCAGGCTGACTTATCTTCCCTGCAGGGTCAGTTTCATCGAACTCAACATGTACAGACTCTTTTAAGACCTGAGTTCGTTTATTAAACACCCTATATGCTTTACTGTTTGTTGAGTAGCCTAAGAAGATAGCTTCATCAGCTTTTGAATCAAACTTAGCAAGGTTGTCTTTAATATTTAGGATAAAACATTTGCAACCAAAGGCATGAAAATATCCAATATTGGGTTTTCGTCATTTCCAAAGTTCATAGGGGGTTTTCTTAAGTATAGGTCTAACTAGAGCCCTATTGAGTATATAGCAAGCTGTGTTGATAGCTTCACCCCATAAATACTTTGGAAGCCTATTCTCACTCAACATTGTCCTAGCTATTTCAACTAAGGTTCTGTTCTTCCTCTCAACTACCCCATTTTGTTGAGGAGTTCTAGGAGCAGAAAAATTGTGGTCAATACCGCTAACTTCACAAAATTCATTAAATTGTTGATTTTTGAATTCTCCGCCATTATCACTTCGGATGTGAGCCAATTTTAGGTCTTTATCATTTTCAAGTTTTCTAACCAATGTTGAGAACATATCAAAAGCTCCATCCTTGCTACTCAGCAGGATGACCTAAGTGTACCGTGAAAAGTCATCTGATGCTAACCTTTCTTCTGCTAATGCGAATTTGGCTTCTGCCACAGCTGCTTTGATTCTCCGAGACGAGGAGATACAGAAGTTAAAGGCAAAGATAGCCTTCGATGCTAAAAATCATGAAGATGCTCTCAGGGAGGCGGAATACACGGCAGGCGAACAAGCATTCTTTTATGGAGAGATGCTTATGGCGTATTTCTCCTTAGCTCATCCCGGGATCGATTTCACAGATCCTGAGTTCGCCGTTCCTGAGCCGGAGGATGTGGCGAAGTTCAAGAAGATGCCTGATGCCAAGGGGTATCTCCATGATTATGTAAGAAGATGGATGAAAGGAACCTTGCCTGAGGCTAAGCCTTCTACCATAGTTGTGGAGGATGATCTTCCGGAGATACCGTCCAAGGCTGATTCAGAACCAAAAGGGGACAAGGAGGTATCTCTTGGTGGCGAATCTACAACTGTGGAGAAAAAGGATCCTCTGGTGTGCCCTGCGGGTGAGGGAAGCGCAAAAGGGGATGCCCCTGCTATCATTTAGTTTTTGTTTGTATAAGTTTTTGTAAAAACCAGTATGATTCCAAACATTGCTATTTAATTCACTTTTACACTTTGTGCCCGATAGTGTTTTGAATGTGAATATGTTCAGGATTTTTGTTTGAAGTAGGTGGCCAGCCATACTTCACCGTATGAACCTTTGTGAAGGTTTGAAGCTGTTCTATTCCTCTTTAGAGGAAGTAAAGCTGCCCAGGGGTTCGTTTTGCCACCTATCTTTGAGGTGAAACGATCCGCCCGTAGGACTTGTAAGTCCTTCTTAGGGAAGGACAAGAGAGTGTAAAGACCTTGCGTCCAAGGATCGTTTTAACTCTATTGGTGACCATGATCTGCCAAGTGGCGGATCTGTTGTGATTGTGAGGAGCGTTAGATGCCTCCTTTTTATGACTGGAATATTGATATTGCAGTAGTGAATCATAAAAAAGAAAATGGATAATGAAACCAACAATCTTTATTAATGGAAGAAACACCTTATTACAGGAAATAGGTCTTTGCAAATGAGCCTCATTAAAACCTTTAACAAGAAAAACCTCATGGGAAAAAGCTTGTTAAAGAAAAAAGAGTACTCAAGACCATAGGTGCATTTCATTCTCTGACCAAGTGTTTACGTCGGCTCAAGAGATTCGCCATGTGTGGTAATGTATTGTCCTCCGCATCATCCTTATCCACTGCTATTGTAATGCATTCCTCTTCTGTTTCCTTTTTAGATTGAGGGCGAATCATTAACGAAGCCGAATAAGTTTCTTGAGCCACTTTTTGACAACCTCTAACCATCACTCCCCCCTTGACCGTAGGAATGTAAAGTGTTAGATGGCGAATAGAGATAAGGGCCGCAACTTCGGAGATAAATGGTCGTCCGAGAATAATATTGTAGGCCAATTGTCTATCTAGGACTGAGAACTCCAGATCTCCTTTCCAAACTTGATCATCCCCAGCAAGTTCGCACTCCAAAATAACTTGGCCTTTCGTCTGAATGGTATGACCAGTGACTCCCAGAATATCGACCATAGTTGGTTCCACTTGGACAGGATCAACTTTGAGTTTGATGAATGCTTCTCGAGTGATGACGTTATATGAACTTCCCGTATCAAACATCACCCGTCTAATTTCCCAGCCTTCAACCATCATTGTGACGACCAGTGCATCCGCATGGGGTGCAATCTCCAAACCTGCGTCTGAAAAAGGGCGATTTAACGATATCCCATCAAGGTTGATCATTTTTGCCTTTTTCGATGCTGGCTGATAACCAGGTCCGCCAGCTATGACATTAATAGTGCCCTTTCCTTTCTTCTTTGAATCCTCCTTGGATCTATCATCGTCTTTTCCTTCCGTTTGGATGAACCGATCCAATTTACCCCTTTCAATGAGTCGTTCAATTTCTCGAGCTAACTCCCAGCAAGCATCCGTATCATGGCCATTTTTCCTGTGATATTTGCAATAATTTTTAGGATCCTTGCCTTTATTGGTATATTCCCCCCCTTTTGGCTCGGGGTATGAAATGCTCCGTTTGTGCTGGCTGTTCTCGATCCACATAAGAACCTCACTTTTAGAAGCATTAAGAGGTGTGAAGGAGGTGACAAATGTTGACTTGTTCCTAGAATCTCTTCATTTGTTTCGAGGAGAATCTTGACGTTTGTCTCTGTCCCTATCTCGGTCTCGGGAGCGGGATTCGCCTCGATCCTTCCTTGGCGATGATGGTGAGCCTCGGCGAATATCATCTACCTCTATAAAATCTTTGCAACGTTCCATTAATTCCGCCATGCTGGTTGGTTTCTTGCGGATGAGGTCTTCTTGCAAACTTTTACAAGTAGTGTTTCTCACAAAGCATTCCATAGCTACGGAGATATCTACGTCAACGATCTGTATACACAATTGATTAAAAGTGTCTACATAGTCTCGGAGAGATTCATTCGCCTTTTGTTTTAACTCAAAAAGTTTTCCGGATTTCACCACTGCAGGAATGCAACCGGCGAATTTAGCACAAAATTCCCTACTCAATTGATCGAAGCTGTTTATTGAGCCTGGAGGTAGGGATTGAAACCACAAATAAGCCGGGCCTCCTAACGTGGTGACAAACATTTTGCAAAGCACAGGTTCGGTGGCTCGATTGAGTCTGGCCATGATTCTGTATTTTTGAACATGAGCTTCCGGGTTGTCCTTACCTGTATAAATTGCCAGATTAGGGATTTTAAACGCTCTTTCAGTTTCCTCTGCTTCAATCCAAGCCGTAAAAGGCGAATCCCTGTTGGCGAATGGATTATGCCTAGCATTTTCTTCATTCATTTGAAGCACTAGGGCTCTGACTCTGTCATCAAAATTCTCCGGCTCCACCCTGGGACGATCTCTTCGTGGCGATCTGCTCGGAGAAGATGAAGAACTCGCTTCGGACGATGAATCCGATGGCGAATGTCCTCCTCGTCCGCCTCCCCTTCCTCCTCCATTGCCTCCTCCCCCACTTCCTTTGTTTAGAGGATTCAGCTCGTTTCCTCCTTGTTGACCTCCTATCAGAGTGTGTCCAACAGTTCCCGAAGAGGGATGGGGTGGCGGTCCTCCTAAATGAGACATTTTTTCCGGTCTCTTACTCCTTTTACGACCAGTAGATGGAGGAGATCTGCCACGGCGTGAAGATTTTGTTCGCCGGGGCGAAGGAGATCTTGGCTGCTTATCTTTGTTCTTTCTGTGCTTTTTGCGAATGGGCTCTTTAAATCCCCCAAGGGACGAATTCGTCCGTGGTCATCTGGGTACATTCGGCCCATCAAGATTAACCCTTGGAACTTCTGATCCGCCAGGGGGGACCACGTCATTCCTACGGCTTCTTTCACCAGGAAACAGCTCCTTTATAACTAGTCGTGATCCACTTGGCGCCGTGGTAGTTACCGTAGAGTCAATGTTATGAGCTTGAAGGAATGAAGAGCTACGAGCCCCTGGTCTAGACCAAAGTTTAACGGAGGTAGAGACGAGACCACTGACGTAGAAACCGTACTACTATAAGGAATAGTTGTGAACGCTCGAAGGCGGTCTCCAATTTCAATCCCATATCGCGCCTCGATATCCAGAACACACATATCAAGGAAGGATGCTGGGGGCATATTTCCATCGATATTCATTGTGGGAGCGGTCGCACCCGTGTGCCCAGCACTGGATGGTGTGATTACTAGCGACTCGATCCCTGAGGAGGGATTTAGTATTTCATCATTCATGATGTTTCAACGTGACCGAAAAAATCCTTTATTGGGTTAAGGGTGAGCCCGAGGTGCGTGGAGAAGTCAAAGCTTTGGTATATTGACAGCGCATGCTCGAGGCATATGACTGGTGATGAAACTCAAAAAGGGTAAGCTAGTAGGTTCAGGTACTATCGGAGGTAACCCTACAATTCATCACACTTGAGCTTAAACGAGGTGGAAGTGTAAGCTTCGGAGACAATAAAAAGGGTAAGATAGTAGGTTCAGTTACTATCGGAGGTAACCCTACTATTGAGTCAGTCTCCATAGTCAGGGGTCTCAAATATAACCTATTGAGCGTGGCTCAGCTGTGTGACAGTGGTAGAAAGGTTGTATTTGATGCCACTGAGTGTCGGATACTCGAGGAAAAAACAAACGATTTGATTTTAACTGCCCCTCGTGTTGACAATGTCTATATGTTGAGTTTAGAAAAGAATTTTTCGAAAAACATATGCTTAGTGTCAAAGGAGGATAACTCCTGGCTATGGCATAGGAGACTTGGTCATGTAAGCATGGACCTCCTTGCCAAATTAGCAAGAAAGCAATTAGTTGAGGGTTTGCCCAAACTTAGATTTGAGAAAGATCAATTATGTAATGCCTGTCAGTAAGGTAAACAAACCAAAAAGTCTTTTCAAAGTAAAAATATTGTCTCAACCAAGCGTCCATTGGAATTACTACACTTGGATCTTTTCGGACCTGTTCAGCCACTCAGTTTGGGCGGTAAGAAATTTTCCTTAGTCATTGTAGACGATTTCTCTCGGTACACGTGGGTCATCTTGTTAAGTAGCAAGGATGAAGATTTTGAGACATTCTCAACACTGATCAGAAAACTTGAAAATGACCGAGATTTAAAATTAGCTCACATCCGTAGTGATAATGACGGAGAATTCAAAAACCAACAGTTTGATGAATTCTGTGAAGTCAGCGGCATTGACCATAATTTTTTTGCTCCTAAAACTCCTCAACAAAATAGGATAGTTGAGAGGAAGAACAGAACACTAGTTGAAATAGCTAGGACAATGCTGAGTGAGAATAGGCTTCCAAAGTATTTATGGGGTGAAGCTGTCAACACAGCATGCTATATACTCAATAGGGCCTTAGTAAGACCTATTCTTAAGAAAAACCCCTATGAACTTTGGAAAGGACGAAAGCCCAACATTGGATACTTTCGTGCTTTTGGTTGCAAATGCTTTATACTCAATACGAAAGACAACCTTGCCAAATTTGATTCTAAAGCTGACGAAGCGATCTTTCTAGGATATTCAACTAACAGTAAAGCATATAGGGTGTTTAATAAAAGAACTCAAGTCGTAGAAGAGTCTGTCCATATCGAGTTCGATGAAACTGACCCTGCAGGAAAGTCAAGTCAGTCTGCCGAAGATGACCCAGGCTCAGCTTCCGCTGACCAAAATGGAGCCGCTGAGTCATTACCACACGGGCTGACCAAAGGTAAAAACGAACCTGAAATTACCTTTGCTGACCAATCTAAAACTGCAGAGATTGTTGAAACACCTTCTCCTGACAACTCAACATTACCCAAAGAGATCAAAATCCCAAGAGGACACTCGGAGAAGTCCATTCTTGATGCTGCTGAGAACAACCTGATGACAAGAAATCAACTCAGGAGATATCTTAGCAATGTTGCATTCGTCTCAGTCCATGAACCAAAGAACTTCACCGAAGCTGAGCACGACGAATTCTGGATCAATGCTATGCAAAAAGAGCTTGATCAATTCAAGAGAAATGAGGTATGGGATTTAGTACCAAAACCTAGGAATCAAAAGACCATAGGGACTAAATGGGTCTTTAGAAATAAGTTAGATGAGCAAGGCAATGTAGTCAGGAACAAAGCCCGACTTGTAGCCCAAGGCTATAGTCAGCAAGAAGGCATTGACTACGGTGAGACCTTTGCTCCCGTTGCTAGGTTAGAGGCTATACGAATATTATGTGCATATGCTAGTTTTATGAACTTCAAACTATATCAAATGGACGTTAAAAGTGCATTTCTTAATGGATTTATAAACGAAGAGGTATATGTTAGTCAGCCTCCAGGGTTTGAAGATCCAAAATTTCCAAATCACGTTTATAAACTCAAGAAGGCCCTGTACGGCCTAAAACAAGCACCACGTGCTTGGTACGAGAGGTTGACCAGTTTCCTGCTGACCGGGAACTATGTTAGAGGCAAAGCTGACACAACCTTATTCATTAAGAAAAAGGGTAAAAATACCCTGCTGGCACAGATTTACGTAGATGATATTATCTTTGGTGCTACTAATGAAACTATGTGCAAGGAATTTAGTAAACAAATGCAAACTGAGTTCGAAATGTCAATGATGGGCGAACTCAACTTCTTCCTTGGACTCCAAATTAAGCAAGGGAAGAACAAGATATTCATTAGTGAGTCTAAGTATGCCAAAGAAATGTTAAAGAAATTCGATATGGAAGAATGTAAGCCCATATCTACCCCAATGGGTACTGACATTGTCCTTTGCGCTGACGAGAAAGGTAAGTTAGTAGACAGTAAGTTATATCGAGGTATGATTGTCTCTCGACTCTATCTTACTGCTAGTAGACTTGACATTCAGTACTCAGTATGTTATTGTGCAAGATATCAAGCTGACCCCAGGGAATCTCACCTTATAGCTGTAAAAATAATTTTCAGATATTTGCAGAGCTCAGTTAATGCAGGTTTATGGTATCCAAATACAAATGACTTCACACTCATTGGATACACTGACGCTGACTATGGACGAGATAAGCTAGAGCGTAAGAGTACTTCAGGAGGGTGTCACTTCCTTGGAAGCTGTCTAGTATCTTGGTTCAGCAAGAAGCAATCGTTAGTGGCCCTGTCAACAACTGAAGCTCAGTACATTACTGCTGGAAGCTGTGTGGCTCAAGTCCTATGGATTAAGCAACAGCTGGAGGATTATAGAGTAAAAACTGAAACAATCGAAGTCAAATGCGACAACAAGAGTGTCATTGACTTATCCAAGAATCCAATCCAACACAACAGGATGAAGCATGTCAGCATTCGACATCACTTCATTAGAGACCATGTACTCAAAGGAGAGATCAAGCTGACCTACGTACCAACCGATGAACAGCTTGCAGATATCTTTACGAAGCCTCTGGCTCGGGAGCAATTTAACATACTAAGGGAAGCTATCGGTATGTCTAATCCTCTTCAATAAAATTCTATGTTTAAATGAAGGTTGAGTGATTACAATGCTGAGTGATTTGTGCGAAATTAGTAACTATTGCATACTGAGCTAATATGAATTACATAAAATCACCTTATGCTGAGTAGACATACATACTGAGTGGTTATCATAAGCTGAGTTACTAAGCATACAAATACTTCCTCTACGTAAAACTGTGCACTCAGAATGACAAAAACGTTCGTATTCTAGATACTGAGTAAAGCCAGTAACATAATAAATGCTAGCACGTGTATTAAGTAGCCACCTAGGATGACATAAGCGCAATAATTAGAAAACACATGCGCCGAATGTGTCATAAATGCCAGGATAATTGTCGATTGATCATCTCGATGTCAAACCGCCATTCCGACCTATCAGATCAACTCGGCACCTCTATAAATAGTGGAAAAATTCCCACTAATCCCTCTTTACATCTAAAATCTTTGGCATTCAATCTCTCTCTCTTAAATCCCAAATCCTCTAAAAAAGAATCATGCCTGACGACTCTCAAAACATCTCCGGTGCCGATTACGATGACAATCGCTCTGATGAAAATCCTCCTTCCCCTGCTCAGCAGGACTATAAAGAGACTTCAACTGAGTCTCAAGGGGATGGTCAACATGACCAATCTAAGGGTAACACTCCGAGCAAAAACCCTAAGACTAACCAAGCAACACCTTCGAGAAAGAAGAAGGAGAAGAAGAACAAGCAACCGAAGGAGAAGACATTCATTCCGGTATACAATAGCGTAAAGAACTGTGAGGTACTTCACTGCCGTTGGTTCTCCCCAAGCTTTGTAACGGCTGAGAAACCTTTTTGTGAGTGGATCTCCAAAAACGGCTGGACCGAACTCTTCTCTCTTCCCGGTAACACCTTTCCACAGTTGGTAAGAGAATTTTATGCTAATCTCCGAGTTGACGAGGACAATGCTGACCACTTAATCACCAAGGTCAAAGGCAAGGACATTATAATCACTCCATCCTATCTCGGAACTCTGCTAAAACTGAAGACCAAAGGTTCAGAACTCAGAACCACCAATGATTACTCGAAAGTTGACTATCCTGTTGAGTTCTGTAAACCAAAGAATCACAAAGGGGAAATAGCCAGCACTTGCATGGGCCAGCCTCAGAAAATGGCTCATTACATCCTGACCAACTTCATATTCCCCAAGGTCAACTCCTCCTCATCGGCTTTCAATTTCAAGCAGTGCTTCATCTGGCACATGCTGAACTATATCCCACTCAATATGCCCGTCTTTCTTATCGGCGCATTCCAAAGAAGTACCGGGAAACTTAGGTTGGGCTCCCTCATTACAAAAATTCTTCAGGACCATCAGGTGAGCACAGTTGAAGAAATTGAGATTTGGGGTACAGAAATCACAACGGCACTGCTGTTCGGGTTAGCCTATGACCAACCCATTAAGTCAAATAAAGGAAAGGGTGCAGAAGAAAATGAAGAAGGGGATAATATGGTTGAAGCAGCACAGGATGTGCCAACCAAGAAAGGAAAGAAGGTTGATAAGGAACCCGCTGACCGAACTAGACAGGACAAGAAGCGGAAAGCTGACCAATCCGCTAAGGATGTCAACACAGCTCCGAGAAAGCTGAGAATAATCTCTAGTGTAAAGAAAGCTGCTGCTGAGCAAGCTCAAGGAGAACCTAGGTCAGCGGAGAAACAGAAAAGGCAAGTTGAGCCTGAGGAAGAAAGTGAGGAAACCCCTGAAATGCCCTTGAAGAGGAAGAAAACATTTGGGTTGACGCCAATTAAAGCTAACCCCCTTGACTTTGTGGTCACTCCGGAATCACACTTTGTGCGGAGTCAAGAAATTGACCTTGAGAAGACTCCTACTGACCAGGAGGAAGAACTGGGAAATGCTGAGGGACAGCCTCAAGCTGATAAGTTGGGTGATGCTGAGCAAAATGAACAAGTTGATACTGACCAAGCTGAGCATCGTGTGAAGTCACCAGTGGTGGACAAGGTGGTGGAAGGCCTTGACACTGACCTCAACCTCTCTTCTGGATCCCTTGAGTCTATTCATGCTGATCCCTCTCCACCACCTAAATCGTCTAAGGAAGGTTCAGATAAGCGTTTTAAACGCAAGGCTCAAAAGCCAAATCTCGTTGATCTGATGGATGACTCCCCACTCAGAGATCCCATCACTGACCTTACCAAGCTTCAGTTCCAATTCTTCTTGACTGTCACTGAGCCCTCTCCGAAGAAATTCAAGGAAAATCAAGCCTCTGTTTCTCAAGCTGAGGAACAAGCCTATCCCACCGTTCCTAAGGGCCCAATCTTTGTCGACACTTCTACTCAACTCCCCACTGAGCAAGTGCTCGAAGTTCCTGCTGCTCAAGACAAAGAGTTAGTGATAGGGGTCAAAAACCCCTATCTTTGGGTACGGTTTTAGGACGGGTTTTATAGTTATTTGGTTAATAAGCGAGCAATTCTCGCATTTAAATGCTTTTGTGTGAGTTAGTTAGGAATTGGAAACGTTCTATTTACTTTTCGTCGTTTAGGCTCGTTTTGTGATCAATTTAGGCAAATACGGCCGAAATAGCATGCATAGTAGAATTCCGTTATCTTTTGAAGCTAATTGGTCCGTCAAAGTTGCACCAAACGAAGCGTTTGCTCAAAATAGGCGATTGACGGATCAATTTGGCTTTTGCACTAATGTTTTCTGGAGTTTTTATGCGTGTGCAGGTGTAAGTTCGGACGAAAAAGGGCATAAAAGTCACTCGGCATGAATCAAGCACGCTTCGGGCGAAAACGCTCGGCGAGCAGGGCCCCACGGGCCATTTCTGCTCGCCGAGCAGGCCGCCAGAGGCCTGCTCGCCGAGCAGGAGCCTGCTCGCCGAGCAGGGCGCCAGGCGCCTGATCGGCGAGCAGGAGCCTGCTCACCGAGCAGGCCACCAGGCGCCTGCTCGGCGAGCAGGGGGCTGCTCGGCGCGAGCAGCCTTCCCTGCTCGGCGAGCAGCCCTGCGGGAATTGGTCAAAAAGACCAATTCCGCCCCCACGAAGCCACGTTCGGCCCCACGTCTTCCTACACCAACAAGGACACGAAAATAGGTCAAAACGAGGCCCGAGACGCGTCTATAAATAGGATTTTTCCATTGTAAACCAGATATCTTTTTCCTTTGTAATTTTCTTAGCTTTTCACCTTGAGAAATCCTCTCCACCTCCTCCATATCCTTCAAACCTCCATTGAAGACATCTCCGAAGCTCCATTCACCGAGGATTGCTCAAGCTTCATCCTTAAATCCTAGAAAGATGCCTGCATTGGTAGACAGGTTCCCTGAAAGGGATTTTTCTTCTTTTACATTCTGTCTAGCCTCTGATACATGCTATGAATTCTAGGTTTATTGTAACTTCGTGACAATGTTTCCATCTTTGATATATATTATAGTTCTTGTTTATTCAATTGTTTTGATGTTTTAATCTTTGTCTTACGCTTTGTCTGATTGGTTTAACTCATTCAATAATCCCAAAATTAGGTTGGCACATATTGCGAGCTGAATCTGACCTAGTCAGTGCCTATAGGATTGACGACCCTATAGAAGATTAAGCCCAAATTACTGAGCCTTAGAGCTAGTTTCGGCCTTACAAGGGAATCACGAACTAGGGACTTTAGGAGGATAGGTCGGGTTAATCGCCTCGGACACAAGTGACTTAGGTTTTAATTCAATTGTTTAAGCAATCTATTTTCATTATCATCGTATCCCTTCATGTTCCTTCGGTTAATTGCATTGGTAAAAGATCACTTAGGAGTAGTTTAACTTAATTAGGGGTAGAGTAACTTAATTAGGCGTAGAATAACTTAGTTAGAATCAGATAACTGAGCTAGGAATAGCGTAATTCAACCTAGGAGTAGATTAATTTAATCAAACAAACTCAAAACCCCTAAGCCTAGATAACATCCGAGATCGAGTAGCTCGGTACTTGCAGAAATAAATCCTGTGGACGATAACCTGGACTTAAACCAGAAATTTATTACTTGATAACGACGGGGTACACTTATCCCTCAGATCGGGTTCTTCGCGGAACCCGCATCAAGTTTTTAGCGCCGTTGCCGAGGATTTATTTCTTCTGCAATATCGAACCAAAGGTAGACTTGTTAGTTTAGGCATTCCTTGTGAATATATCCTTTGTTAATATCATTTATACTTGTTTATATCATACTTACTTATATTCGACTATAACTTATACTTGTATACATAAATACTTGTTGATCATATTATTTGTACTTATAAAATCGTTCTTCCAGCAACTATGGATAACAGAGCGTCAAATCCGTCCATGAACGATCTTAACACAAAAATGGATTTTCTTGTGGCTTCATACAACCATAATGACCAACCAAGGACACCATTTTGCGAGAGATGCGGCCAGAATCACCCCGGTAGGGTATGCCACATCAATTATTACGTACCTAGAGGTGAGAATGTAAGTTATTTGGGTAATCATCAAAGGTATAATTCTGAACCCTCAACTTACAACTACTACGATCAGGAGCATACGCGATATCCACCGGCGCCCTACATGGCACCCGTTGATACCCTTCCTTGTCCCCATTCTAACTCTGATTTTTATGGCAGGCAAACAGAGTACTCAAGAGGAATAATGACCCTCTTAAGAGAGATATCCGTCCGATTGGCAGCCAATGAGGAGGCATGTAGGACCCTGAGTAATCAGCTTGCCACGATCAGACAAGAAGAAAGGGAATACCAAGAGGCGTTCCTCTTACAAGGAGAGGCAATTCACGCCATCGCCCTAAGGAGCGGCAAGGAAGTGGACACACTCGTGGCACCTCCATCGCAAACGTACCCGTCACCTCAGGTAAGTAGGGAACCGGAAGTGGTAAGCAACCCCGGTCCCGCATCTGAAACTCCAGCTCCTGAAGTAGCTGTAGAAAAAGTAGTTAGGCCTTATACACCAAAACTGTCATTCCCTCAGAAGTAGAAAAAGGCCAACCTAAATAAGAAATTTGCTCGGTTCTCGGAAATCCTTAGTAGATTAGAAATAAACATTCCATTAATGGAAGCACTAGAGGAGATGCCGAACTATGCAAAATTTCTTAAAGACATGTTGTCGAAAAAGAAAAAGTTTGGGGAAAATGAGATAGTGGCTTTAACAGAACAATGCTCGGCCATAATCACCCATAAATTACCCCCCAAGATTAAAGATCAGGGGAGCTTTACCATCCCGTGTAGGATAGGCAACATGCACATAGATAGGGCATTATGCGACTTAGGAGCAAGTATTAATCTCATGCCTTTATCAATTTTCAGGAAATTGGGACTCGGAGAGCCTAAACCGACAAACATGACACTGCAGCTGGCGGACAGGTCGATCGCACGGCCTAGAGGCATAGTTGAAGATGTATTGGTGAAGGTGGACAAACTGATCTTCCCGGTCGACTTTGTGGTCCTCGACATGGAAGAAGATGACTCCGTCCCCATTCTTCTTGGGAGACCGTTTCTTGCAATCGGTAGGACACTGATAGACGTCTATGGAGGTAAATTGGTCCTAAGGGTGCAGGACGAAGAGGTAACATTTAACGTTTATGAGTCTATGAAATTTCCTCAAGAACGCTCCAAAAGTTGTAACTTTGTGGATGCACTAATAGATGAATGTATTGAGGAAGTTGACCTTAACATAAGAAATGCCTCTTTAGAACTCGGTCTAGGTGGTGAGGAATGTGAAAACTCGAATGAACCATTTGAAGATCTCCCACCTAAAAAATGTTATTGGGTTAAGGGTAGAAAAGAGGACCTTGATCGTGAGATCAAACCTAAGCCTAAAACCTCGTTAGAGGAACCTCCAAAATTGGAGCTTAAACCCTTACCCAATAACCTGAAATATGTTTTTCTTCAACCTCCCACAGATTTACCCGTTATTATTTCTTCTTTGTTGACAGTTGAACATGAAGAAAAATTGGTGGAGGTGCTGATGGAACATAAAGGGGCCTTTGGATGGTCAATCCACGACATCAAAGGCATCGACCCCAAAATCTGCACGCATAGGATTTTCCTTGAGGAAGAGATCAAGCCATCTGCCCAACCTCAACGACGGCTCAACCCTAACATGAAAGAGGTGGTAAAAGTCGAGGTCATAAAACTCCTCGACGTAGGTATCATCTTTCCGATTTCTGATAGCCAATGGGTAAGCCCGGTTCAATGCGTGCCCAAAAAAGGGGGAACAACGGTAATGGAAAATGAAGAAGGGGAATTAATCCCAACTAGAAAGGGTACGGGTTAGCGTGTATGCATAGATTATAGGAAATTAAACGAGGCCACCCGTAAAGACCACTTTCCCTTACCATTTATTTATCAAATGTTGGAACGGTTGGCAGGGCACGAATTTTTCTGTACTTTAGATGGGCTATCCGGCTATATGCAAATTCCTGTGGACCCTTTGGATCAAGAGAAAACCACATTCACTTGCCCCTATGGGACTTTCGCATATAGGCGGATGCCTTTCGGATTGTGTAATGCTCCTGCCACGTTCCAACGTTGTATGATGGCTATGTTTTCTGACATGGTCGAGGAGTTCCTAGAAATTTTCATGGATGATTTTAATGTTGTAGGACCTACTTTCGACCAATGTCTTGAAAACTTGGACCGAGTCTTAGAACGTTGTGAAGACAAGAACTTGGCACTTAATTGGGAAAAGTGCCAGTCCATGGTCCAAAATTGTATAGTTTTAAGACACAAGGTGTCGGGAAAAGGGATCGAGGTCGATCCGGCAAAAATTGAGGTAATTGAAAAACTGCCACCTCCTACCAATGTGAAATTGGTCAGGAGCTTTTTAGGACATGCGGGGTTTTATAGACGGTTCATAAAAGACTTTTCAAAAATTACTAAACCCCTCACTCAATTATTATTGAAAGATGCTGATTTTAATTTCAATGAAGAATGTATGCTTGCATTTAAATTACTGAAAAAGAAATTAATTGAAGCACCCGTTATGGTGAGTCCGGATTGGTCCCTTCCCTTTGAGTTAATGTGCGATGCCAGTGATCTGGCTGTAGGAGCCTGTCTTGGGCAGAGGGTAGATAAACTTTTTCGCCCAATCTTCTATGCTAGCAAAACCTTAAATGATGCACAGCAGAATTATTCAATAACTGAAAAGGAATTGCTAGCCGTAGTGTTTTCCTTTAACAAATTTAGATCTTATTTGGTGCTGTCTAAGGTAATTGTTTTTACTGACCATGCAGCCTTGAGATATCTGATGAGCAAGCAGGATGCAAAACCTAGGCTGATCCGTTGGATCTTACTACTCCAAGAATTTGACATCGAGATCAGAGACAAGAAAGGGGTGGAAAACGTGATAGCAGACCACCTATCCAGGTTAGAGTCAGATCAACAATCCTTAAAGCATGAGGCAATCAAGGAGGTATTCCCGGATGAAACGTTATATTCGGTAAAAACTCTCCCCTGGTTTGCAGACATCGCGAACTACAAAGTCGGTAACATTCTTCCTCTTGATTTAGATGCAAACAAAAGACGTAAGTTTTTGTTTGAAAGCAAACAATATTTTTGGGAAGAACCTTATTTATTTCGATTCTGCACCGATGGCATGATTAGGAGATGTATACCTGAGGAGGAGGTAGAGTCAGTGATTAATATGTGCCACTCTAGGGAACCAGGCGACCACTTTGGGCCAGATAGGACAGTAGCAAAAATCCTCCAAAGTGGGCTTTGGTGGCCACAAATGCATAGTGATGTCAATAGTTATATCAAATATTGTGATGCATGTCAGAGAGTAGGGAATATTTCTAGGAGGAATGAGATGCTTCAACAAGGCATACTCGTCTGTGAGCTATTTGATGTTTGGGGCATAGACTTTATGGGACCTTTCCCTATGTCACACACCAACCAATACATTCTTGTCGCGGTTGATTATGTCTCTAAATGGGTAGAGGCCGAAGCCTTACCCACAAACGATGCTCGAGTAGTGATAAAATTCCTGAAAAAGAACATCTTTACCAGATTTGGCACCCCCCGGACTATCATTAGTGATGGGGGATCCCATTTCTGCAATAAGCAGTTTGACACGTTGCTCCAAAAGTATGGCGTAGCCCATAGGGTCGCAACACCTTACCATCCTCAGACAAGTGGTCAGGTAGAAGTGTCAAACAGAGAGCTAAAATGCATTCTTGAGAAAACGGTGGGGAATGCTAGGAAAGATTGGAGTCTTAAACTGGACGATGCTCTTTGGGCATACCGGACAGCATTCAAGACTCCCATAGGAATGTCCCCCTACCGTTTAGTTTTCGGGAAATCTTGTCACTTGCCTGTTGAATTAGAGCACAAAGCTTATTGGGCGCTGAAATTTCTAAACTTTGACCCTAAACTTTCAAGTGACCTACGGTTAACACAACTGCATGAACTAGATGAGCTCCGATATAACTCTTACGAGAATGCCAAATTGTATAAAGAACGAACCAAGAGGGTGCACGATAAAAAAGTACAGTGGAAAACCTTCCAAAAAGGCGACCAAGTGCTGCTTTACAACTCCCGATTGAGATTCTTCCCTGGCAAGCTCAAGAGTAGATGGTATGGACCATTCTCAGTTCTTGATGCACATCCCTCCGGTATGGTTGAGATTATGTTGAATGATGGAACCACCCAGAAAGTAAATGGACATCGACTCAAACTTTATCTCGGTAAAGACACATCGGGTGTCCAAATCCTCCGTCTTCAAGATGATCAGTAAGTTGTCTTCTCCACCCTAACTCTTTACACTCGTACTTCATGATTTGTGATGCAATGTTGGAACTTATTGCATGTTTTAGTGTGAGGAGGAGGGGTAGACAAACTTACAAAAAATTATATAAATTTTAAATTTTTGTTGCGTCGTGTCTAGTTTAGTCTAGCGTTTTTAGGTTTTGTTTATGTTTTTGCATGTTTAGGACCTAAAACTGTGAACCTCCTTCGAATCTAAACTTCATTATTTGTCTTTGAGGGCTGAGAACCGAATCTAAAATTGCATGACAACTAGTTTAGGCGCAGGACATAACTCTTGTATCTGTAAAAGCATGAGCTACAGTTTGCATTTAGACCCTACTTTTGAAGAAATGCTAAAATCATTACTTAGGTAGATAACTTAAGAATTGAAGGCATGTGATATTAAACTTGAGTTTGGGGAAAACTAGTAAACACAAAATTGAAACCCAAAGAATTGTGAGTTGAATTTGAGCCTAAGAGCGAACATCAAAAAGCTCTTTTTCTTGACATTTTTGTGTGAATCCTTTGACTTGTGGAAGATTACAGATTTTGCACCTAATACTGTGTTGAACCTACATGCAATGATTTGAGATGATAAACGATGAATCAGCCTCATTAGAATTAACCCTTTTTCTTTACCTTATTTTTTTCTTTTTCATCCACTCTAGGAAGCCCCTTTGAGCCGACATTTTTGTAGTTGAAGATTTTTCTTTCGTTCTAACCTGTTTTTGCAAACCACAACTTGGTTCGCTATTTAACCTTTGTTTTTGCAAAGCTCGAATTGAGCCTTTGTTTTCTTCTAGCGCTCTATCTTTGTTTATGGCATTACAGTAGCAAGCCAAAAGGCTAAGAAGTGAATGAGCATCACTATCTCAAAAAAAAAGAGAAAAACAGAAAAAAAAAGAGAAAAAGAAAAGAGACGAACAAAAGGGAAAAACTTCATTCCCCAGTTCCTAAAAATCAAAAACGTCTCAAGAAAACATCCCAAAAGAAAAAAAATAAGGGATGAATAAAAAGCTCAGTCACTTCGTATTTGCTAAAGCCATTTTAACTTTGTTTTTGTAGCGCTAGAACTTTTAACCCTTGTTGTACCTTTAACCCTCTAACCACATTACAACCCCAATTAGAGGATGTTTTTGATATCATCGGAGTCATATAGCATAGTAGAGGAACGCGGATGAACGTGTAAAATCAACGTAATCCTAAGCAAGAACATAAGCCGAGAGTAAACACTTTAGCCACCAAAATTGTGTGAAATGAGTGAACTACCTATGGTGAGGTGTTTTACTTAGCGATCCCCTTAAACTCGTTTAATTGAACATGTGTCCATTTGCTTAAAACTATGACCCATGATAATTGAAATGCGGCTTTTGGATATCGTGTCTCTACTTTGTATTTCCGAATGCATGTAATTACAGATGCTCGAAATTGTGTCAAGCACCTAGTCAAACCGGGAGGTTTTCTAGCTTGCTTGTGATGGCGGGTTTAGTTTTTAGTTTACTTGGGGACAAGTAAAGTTTTAAGTGCGAGGAGGTTTGATAGGGGTCAAAAACCCTTATCTTTGGGTACGGTTTTAGGACGGGTTTTAGAGTTATTTGGTTAATAAGCGAGCAATTCTTGCATTTAAATGCTTTTGTGTGAGTTAGTTAGGAATTGGAAACGTTCTATTTACTTTTCATCATTTAGGCTCGTTTTGTGATCAATTTAGGCAAATACGGCCGAAATAGCATGCATAGTAGAATTCCGTTATCTTTTGAAGCTAATTGGTCCGTCAAAGTTGCACCAAACGAAGCGTTTGCTCAAAATAGGCGATTGACGGATCAATTTGGCTTTTGCACTAATGTTTTCTGGAGTTTTTATGCGTGTGCAGGTGTAAGTTCGGACGAAAAAGGGCATAGAAGACACTCGGCATGAATCAAGCACGCTTCGGGTGAAAACGCTCGGCGAGCAGGGCCCCACGGGCCATTTCTGCTCGCCGAGCAGGCCCCTGGAGGCCTGCTCGGCGAGCAGGGGGCTGCTCGGCGCGAGCAGCCCTGCTCACTGAGCAGCCTTCCCTGCTCGGCGAGCAGCCCTGCGGGAATTGGTCAAAAAGACCAATTCCGCCCCCACGAAGCCACGTTCGGCCCCACGTCTTCCTACACCAATAAGGATACGAAAATAGGTCAAAACGAGGCCCGAGACGCGTCTATAAATAGGATTTTTCCATTGTAAACCAGATATCTTTTTCCTTTGTAATTTTCTTAGCTTTTCACCTTGAGAAATCCTCTCCACCTCCTCTATATCCTTCAAACCTCCATTGAAGACACCTCCGAAGCTCCATTCACCGAGGATTGCTCAAGCTTCATCCTTAAATCCTAGAAAGACGCCTGCATTGATAGACAGGTTCCCTGAAAGGGATTTTTCTTCTTTTACATTCTGTCTAGCCTCTGATACATGCTATGAATTCTAGGTTTATTGTAACTTCGTGACAATGTTTCCATCTTTGATATATATTATAGTTCTTGTTTATTCAATTGTTTTGATGTTTTAATCTTTGTCTTACGCTTTGTCTGATTGGTTTAACTCATTCGATAATCCCAAAATTAGGTTGGCACATATTGCGAGCTGAATCTGACCTAGTCAGTGCCTATAGGATTGACGACCCTATAGAAGATTAAGCCCAAATTACTGAGCCTTAGAGCTAGTTTCGGCCTTACAAGGGAATCACGAACTAGGGACTTTAGGAGGATAGGTCGGGTTAATCGCCTCGGACACAAGTGACTTAGGTTTTAATTCAATTATTTAAGCAATCTATTTTCATTATCATCGTGTCCCTTCATGTTCTTTCGGTTTGCATTGGTAAAAGATCACTTAGGAGTAGTTTAACTTAATTAGGGGTAGAGTAACTTAATTAGGCGTAGAATAACTTAGTTAGAATCAGATAACTTAGCTAGGAATAGCGTAATTCAACCTAGGAGTAGATTAATTTAATCAAACAAACTCAAAACCCCTAAGCCTAGATAACATCCGAGATCGAGTAGCTCGGTACTTGCAGAAATAAATCCTGTGGACGATAACCTGGACTTAAACCAGAAATTTATTACTTGATAACGACGGGGTACACTTATCCCTCAGACCGGGTTCTTCGCGGAACCCGCATCAGTTAGCACAGGAAAATCCTGCTCAAGTCAGCTCCGAACTGCCTCCACCTTCTGCAAGTACTCAGCTTCAGACTGACTCTGAGGGTAAACATCTCTGCTGATCCACCACTTCCCACTCCGACTAAGCAGAATGAGAACCAGTCGGCTCCTGCTGCTGACCTGGATAAAAGTGCAGCTGCTGACCAAGCTGGCACCTCTACTTCTCAGCATCAAACACCTCCTCCATCTGGTGCTGACAAGACTCCGGCCTTTGAGCAACACATTGATGAATCATATGCTTACTTGCATGCTTCTGAGTCTGGCAGGAAAATTATCGACTCAGCTCAAGCTCTCCTTCAGGATCTTCATCAAACTCAGGTCGATGCTGCTGGGTCCGTTCATGTTGAGCCAACCCAAATCTCCTATGTCACTCAACTTCTCACTGAAATCAAAGGTCTCAAAGACTTGATGAGTTTCATGACATCCTTTCAATCTCAACAACCCAAGCAAGAGTCGATAGTAAAGCTGGTTGAACTCCAGATGATGATGGTAACTCATATGGACGCCATCCAAGGTCAACTCAATGCCTTATCAGCTGTAAACCCAATCTATGCAACCTCTGCTCAGGTTACTCAACATTTTTCCCAGCTGACCACTGAGCTAACCGGAGCTCGTGAGCTTATCTCCTCCTCCTCCTAGTGTTCCATCGAATAGATAGGTGAAGCCATTCGCCTACTCAATCTGAATAAACAGGAAATGGACACTGACCTAGTGAAGAAAAACGAGATTCTGTAGTGTACTCAATCTACCCTTAAGCAGGTTCGGCATACCAATGTTCAACGTCAACAATATGACACTGCCCTGCTCAGGATGTTTCATCAATCATATGCCAGAATGACAGAATCTATCACTTGGATCGGGAAATCTCAAGAGTATCTCTTAAGTATGCTCAGTGCCAACATTAAGATCCCTGCTTCCACTATGGCTGATGGCATGGCAGTCTTCGACGGTCTTCGGGAAAGTACGAGTCAACTTCAAATGTACTCATCCAAATTGTCTCGTACTGCTCAACAGGGAATCTTCTTTCTTCCTCCTTCCAATCCCGATGCTGGCAAAACGGGGGAGAAAGAACGCGCTGCTGGAACTCAGCAGAGAATGGGGGAGATAACTCAGTCTGCCGCCAGAACTCAGCAGAAGCCTGGTCCATCTTCTGCTGACCCAAGAAATCCAAGTCAGCAACAAAGAACTGTCAAGGGCAAAGGCAAATCCCACCAAGTTCAAGTCAACATAAAGAGATAGATTAGAAATTGTTTTAGACTTGTAACTTGATATTTGGCATGTTCTATTTTTTTTGTGCTGACTATTCATATAAGCATCTTTTTATCCAAACTGACTTATCTATATGCGATGCTTACCTGTTATAATTATATGTTGATCTGTCATACTTAGTTATCCATTGAACAACAAATTAAATCTTGTGAACATAAGGAAAATACAAGTAAAATATACTCAACACACATTACTCTAATGCCTATATGATAACGCTGATCCTATGTGCAAAATTGAGTAACAACTATATGTTCCAAATATTGACCATCATCTGAAAACTGACCTAGGCTCACTTGAATTAGATCTTGGAAGGTCTAGAATTGAACTAAGTCAGTAAAGGCATATCTTAATTTCACTCGATTAAATCTTAGAAGGTTTAGAGTTAAATTGAGTCAATAGATGCAACCCTTACGGGGGAGTAACTGCAGAAGAATGAAGGGTAAATCAATCATGAGGAATCTCGATGCTGAGTTCCACAATTAAATATTTTTGCCAACAACAAAATGGGGGAGTTTGTTGAAACACCTTTCCATATGATTTTGATTTGATAAAACTATTTAAGTTAATCCATGATTAAGACAATTAAATTTATGTGCTTTGATTTAATTGTACTAATGTGCTTGTTCAATGTTGAGTATAATTATAAATGAGAACAGAAATAAAAAGTAAGATAGGACGAAGTCAGCATAAGACACAACACAAGCTGAGTAGAAGTATAACTTAGTATCACAGAAGATAAGTCTTCCTCAGAACAAACACTTGTAGACGAAGCTGACCGAAGACGCTGAGTGAAACGCTACTCACTCTCTGATAGAAATAAAAAAACAAAGGCAACGTCAATAAAGTCAAGCTGAGTGCTCGTCAAGATAGCGCGAATGATCCGTTTGCTAAAAGACAAGATCCGACAACTGTCTGCGCCAATATAGAAGCCTTGGAATTACGCCCAAAGACATTTTCGAGACGCATGGGTCAACTGGCCTCTGGCTAAAAGACGAAACTGGCGCTAGAAGACGAACCTGGCGGAAGAAGACAAGCCTGACGCCTGCTAAATTCAGACGACAGGATTGGCCTGCAAAACTGTATGTTGACCAGTGAATGACGCAAGAAGACCGTTTGAATCCAACAAAAAAATCTGAATTCAAATGATTGAAGCTTCAGAATTCACTATAAAAGGACAAGTTCATCTCTTGGATCCTTTGCCGAAGTACAAAAGAAAAGAGTATACATACAAAGCACATTCAAACAAGAAAAGAAAATCTTACACCAAATTCCTATCTCTGTGTAAAAGTCTAGATTGAATTTGTATTCATCTAAAGTGTTCTTCATCTAGAAAGAACAAATTTGTATCAATTGTAAAGATTGAGAGAGTGGTGCTGAGTACTCGGTTTTAGTACTCAGCGGTAGAGAAAATCTAAGTGTTGTGTTTGGTTATAGCGCTTAGTGGGGTTGAGTAGACGAATAGAGGAAGGTACTCTTGCATACTCAACTACTTTGTAAACGATTTGTGCTCTACCTTTAAAGAGGTCAGTATTGGATTGAAAAAGCCCGGAAGGATTCTGAGGACTGGACGTAGGCGGTGAAGCCGAACCAGGATAAGTCTGCTGAGTAATTTCTAACTCTCCCTCTCAATATATATATGTATGTGTTGCTTGCTTAAATTACTCAGGATATAAATTGTATAAGCTGGCACTGAGTAATCAGAGTGCTGAGTTGGAAGCTGACCTAAGTGTTAATTCCCAACAAGTAAAACGGTTCTAGTCAGTCTCTGACTAAAGTTGTCTTACATCTCTCTCGGCCGTGCTGACCAAAACTGAGTTAAGTAATTTAAAGAATTGATTAAGTCAGCATAACTAAGCGAAAAAGTTACATTAGTTCCTAATCCCCCCTCCATTGGAACTAATTACACGGGACCAACAAGCTTCACTCTTCTAACCTTTTACAAATGATAAGAAATTGTTCTTAATACAACAAAGAACACTTTAGATGACTGAATCAATCTGGACTTTTACACAATGATTGGAGTTTGGTGTAAGAGCTTGCGTTTTCTTTTCAGACAGCTTCTATTTTGGATTTTGACTCAATAAAGATTTGCTTTTTCTGTCTGTATGTTGTGTGTCTATCCAAGTGATGAATTGGCCTTTATATAGTGATCTTTGGGGCGCCAATGATTTGAATTCCGACATAGCCGTTGTGGGGGAACGGTCTTCTTTCGTCATCACTCGGTCAGCTTTCAGAGCTGCAGGCCAATCCTGTCTTCTGTTTCAGACAGGAGCCAGGTTTGTCTTCTTATGCCAGATTTGTCTTCATACCCCAGGTTTGTCTTCTAGCAAAAGTCAGATGGTCCATGCTCTTTCTCGAAATGGTCTTCAGGACAGATTTCCAAGGCTTCTGATTTGTTTTAGAAATTTGTCAGACCTTGTCTTGCAAATTGATGGATCATTGATGCTGACCTGACGACTACTCAGCTTGACTCAGCGGCTTCGCCTTCAAGCTTTTCTGAAGAAGACATTTCTTTCGCAAGGCTGAGTTGCATTCTACTCAGCTTCTGCTGTGTGACTTGCTTTCGCTGACTTTTTCTTGTCTTTCTCTTATAGATTCTTAGTTCCTGTTCTTATTACTTAACTTACTCAATATTGAACAAACTCATTAGTACAATTAAATCAAAGCACTTAAATTTAATTGTTTAATCATGGGATTAACTTAAATAATTTTGTCAAATCAAAATCATGTGGAAATGTGTTTCAACAGGAACTTCCTGACGGACGGGTCACATAATTTCCTCATAAGTGAAGACGGAATTTGAGATGGAAATAAACGTTAGGATACCCTTACATTATTCACTGACGTTTTTCCATCACAAACCTTATAACTGAATGCAAAGACGGAAATAAACGTCGGAATCTTTATTCCGTAACAAAGCAACATTCCTGACGGAATTCCTGCATATAATGTTTATGTTGTTTTTTACTGAATAATACATTTAAATGAATATTCATTTTATAATTCATATATATATATATATATATATTAAATATGAATATGAATATAATTAAACTAAAATATATTAATATAAGTCCAAAAGTATAAAATTAGACTAATTAGTTGTATAATATTCTAGCAATTTAAAAGGTTTTTGGATTCTATACAAAATTAGTCTAAAAAAAATACACAATTCATATAAAAAAAACAGCTGTCTTCAAAACGCTTAGACACGCTTGCATCTGTTGCATGCTGCCATGATACTCAACATGGCGCATATCGTCCGTTTGCAATACTTAAGACCTGAAGAGAAAGGGAATAAACACTTGAATTTGTTAAAACATACAAAGACCAACAAGAACCCTCAGAGTAGAGAATATATAAGGAAATATGAACTTTTGAGTCATATAAGTTGTTCAACTCATAACATTCGCCAATTAAATGCTCTATTGCCTCACTTTAATGTTTTATTCATAAAGTTTTGGTTATGGGGAGCCACTACCAAGATTGATTAAAAAAAGTGCGCATAGAACATGATTACTTTTCAACTTCATAAATGAGCAGTAAAATGCCACATTCATTCAAGTTAAACATAGAAGAAGTGGCATGCAAAATGCCACTTTGAATCCAACCGAGATGCATGTTCTGCCTTTGCCACTGCCTCGTCAAATCTGTCAACCATATGGAAGTATCAATGTCTCAAAATGAATGCCTGAATGAATAAAATAACATGCCAATAGCCATGTCACTTCATGCTCGTATCGCCTAGGAATTAGCAAAAGCTAGGGGTGGGTAAAAAACCCTATCAAATCAGTAATCCAAACGGGAAAAAGCGGTTAACCGAACTGGTGGTTTTCTTAATGGTTAAAAATATATATATATGTATCGGTTTCGGTTTCGGTTTCGAGTTAGAGTTTCAAAAACCGCGGTTAACGGTTAACCGAACCGTTTAATAAATATAACCAATTTTTTTAAAAAAATTAATATATAATTAACCGGTTGTATGGTTAACCGATTGATATGAACCGGTTTCGGTTTGGATGGTTAAAAAACCGTTGATAACGGTTCGGTTAATTTTTTTTTACCTAATGGATCGGTTAACCGAACCGTGCCCACCCCTAGCAAAAGCATTGAGGCCAAAATATTATGACAAAATTTATGTTGAAATTGGGTCCATTGTTCAATGCTTCCTCAGATTTTTTATGCTTATGAAGCTTTGAATATGCCTCAGCTTGTAATACCTGTATATGGACATCATTAGTAAGTCAAGTATGAGACACAAACAAATTGAAGAAATAATATAGTTTTAAATATGTCTCAGCTTGCAATGCCCATAGTTGTTTCTCAACCTTAATAATACTTATATTCTACTGCCTAGAGTGAAAAAAAAACAAGCTAAAAAAGAATAAACAAATAAGCATTAAATTTCGTTATATTTAACCTTATAATTTGCCTGTTGTTAAAATGTACCCTTTAATAAATAATTTGACTTTCAAAATGTCAGATCATGATTACGACTTATTAACCTTTTCAAATACCAGACAGTTATCTCCCAAGTACCAAAGGAGCCACTCCAGGGGCGGAGCTAGGGGGTAAGGGAGGGTCTCTCGATCCTCCGATCCTCCAGAACACCCTTGACGAACAATGGTTCAGTCCCGAGCAGTCCTTCAAAATAGTTAAAAGGTTTAATACATCATTTGCCTCTTGAATTTGTCCAAAAAGCTTGATTGGCCCTCTGAACTTTCAAAGTGTCTTGATAGCCTCCTCAACTTTCATAAAATGTTTAGTTAGCCCCCTGAATTTGCGTAAAATGTAATCAATTGATCACTCGGTCGCAAAAAAGTAAGTTAAATACGGAAGATGTATTCCACGCATCTTAGAATGTTATTACATAATTTAAAAATAGATTAAAAATGAAGTTATTGCTTGATGAACTACACAACTTATCTTCTCTAATCTAAGAACCATATAGCCCGATTTCGGTCATTTTACTTTTTTTTAAGACTCGTACAATACATATTTCACATTTAACTTACTTTTTTATAATCGGGTGATCAATTGATTACATTTTGTACAAGTTTAGGGGGCTAACTGAAAATTTTATGCAAGTTCAGGGGGCTATCAAGACACTTTGAAAGTTCAGGGGGCCAATCAAGCTTTTTGGACAAGTTCAAGGGCAAATGATGTATTAAGCCTAGTTAAAATTAATACTTATAACGTAGAATATGATTATATGATATAAAACTAAGTTTGCTAGTTGGTTGTAGTGATAATCAAATGAATTTGTACATCCAATAGGTCCTATGTTCGAATCTCTCTCTCTTCACTTTTTTTATCTCATTTTAATTTTTTCTCTTAAACCTCATTCTCCTTTAAAAATATCAATATTTATTATAACATTAGAGTATTTTTGCACCTTATCCTTACTCTATATTGAATCTCAATTGTTTTGTACCTTAATGTTTCCAACTATGATCAAATTTACCCTTATATTATCAAAAATTTGAAAATTTTGATTTGACTACTATGAATCAAAGTCTTAAGTCGTTATTAAGAAAAAAAATCTTCATGCAATGGAGCCCCTCCGGACTTTGAGCTCTGGCTCCGCCACTGAGCCGCTCCACCATCATTCAACAACGCCACCTTTCATGCTTTTCCGCATCACTCTCGAATGACTCGTCAATGCACTTTCACATCATTCCTCGAACGACACTTTATTCATTTTCGCATCGCCCCGCGAACGACTCTTTAATCCATATCCACATCGTTCCATGAACGACACTTTATACATTTTTGTTTCGTTTTGTGAATGACCCTACCCACGTCGTTTTGGGAATGACACTTTATTCATTTCCGCATCATTCCTTGAATGACTCCTTAAATACATTTACACCTTGTTATGTAAACGCGTCTTCCAAGTATCTCCACACACTTGTGCGAGCAGCCATCATCACTCCAATGAATATATTGTCTCCACCAAGTTTTGACACTAGATCGAATCATCCTCACCCCGAAGGCATTTCGCAAGGAACTCACATCAATGGTTCGTTAAAGCGCTCCACAAAGGAGGAGACTACTTGATAATGAACATGGGCCAAGCCTACAAAGCCCAATACACTAACTCTTCAAACAACCAGCCCGATGGGATAACCTAAATCCACATGCATGGATCTGACCTGATTACAACCGCTAAGCTCCAATTACAAGGTTTGTTCTCACACGCGCTCTCTTTATTTATCTTTCTTTATACTTTTATTGACTTGAGCGTCAGAGTTTTCTTAGGGATTGTTCCCTGCACAGATGACGTCCGCTATCGAAGGCCACCACAAAAGTTCCCACATCTCCATTTTATTGTATTCGTCTTTTGTACGTTAGTTATTTAAAGATCAACATTAAAATTTTCAATTTTCTCTCATTTATTATATTTATTACTCTGTTCGTCCATTATATAAGTCGTTTTAGAAAATATTTTTTTTAATATAAGTCGTTCTAGTTTTCCAAGAATTTATAGTTTGATTTTTCGGTGCAATTATTGAATTTTTATCTTGGTTTTCAATGTATTAATGTGTTTTTGAACATTTCGAGGCCTATTCTCCAACCATATTGATTTTATTTCTGAATTTATATAAAATATTTTAAAATGACTTATATAGGTCCTGTTTGGTAAAGAGCTTTTTGGGACAAAATTAGAGGTTTGAGCCGCTTTAGAGGTTTTCACTAGTCAAACCTCTAATAGTGGTGTTTAGTGGAGTGAGGTTTGAAAGAGCTTATTGGGTTTAAAAAAACTAATTTTGCAAAGACTCATTTTAGGAGCTTTTTGAATTAGCTTATTGCTACATCTCTTTTAAATGACATTTTTACCCCTATTTATTACATCCAATCCCAAATAAAGACTTTATTATGTTCTTATTTGTCAATTTACATAAACAACTATTAACAATCAACTAAGTTTTATCAAACAAGTTTACACAATCAGCTAGTCAAGTTAGCTAACCAAAAAGGTAATCAGCTAACCGCTAATATAATGAGCTATTAGCTAACAACTATTTGACAAATAGGGATATTTAGAGGTGACAAAAGTACACACGACGCGATTACACGACACGAAATGACACAAATATTTAATATTATTGTTATATTATCTTGTGTTTTTATATGTCAATTTATTAATAAAGATAATAAAATTATAATTATTATTTGAAAATATGATTCGAATCTCTTAAATTGTTATAAACACATTACATGACCTTCTAACATGATATTATCGGATTTTTAGATGGTTAGTTTTAACAAATTAATATATATGCATAATAAAATACATGTAATCCGAAAATACGATACAACTAATTCGAATAGATTAACACGATTGTGATATGAAATTTTTTAAATTGGATTTGAATTTACTCTTTTTAATACGAACCCGAAATGATACGATACGAACACAATAATTGTCTGGTACGGATTTTCTTATCTATTATAGCGTACCCGCGCATCGGCAGGATTTCACTAGTATACATATGCGGCCATAAAACTTTACCAATCTTTGAAGCTGTTCGTGGTCCCTTCACTGTGATGTTGCCACGTAAGATGTAATAAGGGTGGCTAATTAAAGCGGGTCCCAGCTGACGCAGCGAAAGAGTGAGTGGGTGACGTCATCATACACTTGAACGCAGAGTTTTATGTTCCCGGTCGAATCAATAAGAAATACTCCATAAATAGCTAACTTGCTCATTTCATTTCAAATCGCGAGCAAGCAAGCTTCGATAGTCAAAATTCATTACTCAGTGAGTGAAATTATTGTGATCTCAAAACCTAATTCCTTTAAATTATTATCTTGAATGCAGACCAATTCTTTTTTTCGATTCGTCATTTTCTCCCCGTGATTCTGTTGCATACCCACTTTCTCTTCAATGGCTAACATTTTGCTCAAGTTTCAGCTTCAACTGTTTTTTTTTTTTTTTTTATGAGATTGTTCGATGATTTTTGCATTGTTGCTTCTATACTATACATCTTTATTTATTTTGATGCCGTGGCTACCTTGGGAGTATTGGAATTCATTCTTAAATGTGTTTATCTTAGAATTAGGGGAAGTTATTTTGCTTCCAGTTTGATGATATTGGTTAGTAATCGGGATTTAATTTATGGTGTTCTTATGTAGGAATTGAAGATAGTTTCTGCGGGAGTCTACTATGGTTGGATCTGTATCAGTTTCAGGAAGTTCTGTACCAATTGAAAATGGTTTTAATCAAGTGACATTGCTTCCTGCAACTAATGATGATTTTGGGGGTGTAATAGTAGATATGAAGGAGCCTATGGAACCTGACATCTTTCTTTGCATGCTTAGAAATTCAATATCAGTTTGGAAGCAACAGGTACTTACTATACTTGTAAAACTTTTTTGAGGGTTTTTATGAGCTAGTTGTTTGATAAAATGGATATTTTCTGTGTTTGTGTGGTGAGATGTGAATTAGTTGATAGCTGCTTGTCATGGTCAGAATAAAATTTAGTTTGTTTTTGCAGGGGAAGAGGGGAATTTGGATTAGGTTGCCAATTCAACTCGTGAATCTTGTACAAGCAGCAGTTAAGGTCATTACTCTCCTTCATCTGAAATAGAGTGATGAATATAGTTATTGGTATTATTTGCTCTAACATGTTATATTCGTTGAAATAGCAAACACTTTCAGCTACTTCTGCAAAATTGGAATAGGAAAAAGATCTTGACTTCTATATGTGACTGTTTGTATTAATGACAGGAAGGGTTCTACTACCATCACGCTGAACCTAGTTACCTCATGCTTGTTTACTGGATTCCTCAAACTGTAAGCACTATTCCTGCAAATGCTTCACATAGAGTTGGTGTCGGTGGTATTGTCTTAAATGGTAAAAGAGAGGTACTTTCTATAATCTCAACTTATGTCTATGTTTGCTCTGCCATTTTTTTTGTTTTTGTTTTTGTTTTTAATTGTTATGTTAATGCTGTTTTTATAATTTCTATTCTCATCAAATCAAAGGATATTCTTTTAATTTTTATCATGTTCATGTCTTCCATAATTATGGTTCCTATTAGTTAACTTGATGTTTTTGTTTTCTAAATTATTATGGATTTACTCAGTAAGTTCTTCAAGAACTTGACGGTGTCTCTCTCTCTCTCTCTTTCTCTCCCCCATCTTTTCTTTTCTTTTTCTCTTTGTGTTCACTATCGATTTTTAAGGATATATAACGTAATGACAGCTTAAGGTTCAATTCACACTTTTATGTTGATGTTCTAATATGATTTCAAGTTTTCAACTGTTTTGGATGCCAGAATATACATGTGAGATGCCCTATGCATATGTTTATTAGGGTTGAATTCAACTAAACCCGAGGCTTTGCCTAACCTAGGTTAAAGTGTAACTAGTGCGCCAGCTTGATATGTTTTTGAAATACACACAGACAATTATGTTGCTGACCTTGAATAAACTGTCTTGGTTGCTAGTTACTTGTTGTCCAGGAAAAGAGTGGCATATTAAAAGGCTCTGGTGTGTGGAAAATCCCTACTGGAGTTGTTGAAGAGGTATCTGGGTCTGTTAAAGAGTTCTTTATTGTTTGACAAATCAGTTCACTTAATCTTATATGAGTTCTTTGAAATGTAGGGGGAGGATATCTTCATGGCAGCTATGAGAGAAGTAAAAGAAGAAACAGGAGTGAGTGATAGACTAATATATGTTTTCCATTTATCTAGTTTATCAAGAGCAGATCTCTTCTAACCCATTATTAATTTATTGTTCAGATTGATACTCAGTTTCAGGAAATTTTAGCATTCAGGTGGGTAAATTATTCTTGCCCGCTTATTCCTGACATATAGCCACGCTAGGTAATACTACAGTCTCTTTCTTATTAAGATGATTTCCCTCACAAGCCTTATCATAATTATTGTTCTGTAACGTTATTGCCGAAACACGGCCAGACAAGTTTACTATTGACTACATTGATTACGGTAACAACTTAAGTATACACAGCTGAGACATAAAAAAATTAGGAGGTAAATTTCACAAGTACTGTGGAAGTCAAGACATGTGATTTATTGTCGTGTAAATCATGTATCCCCGATGTTCAGGTCTTATGAAAAAAAAAATTACTCAATTAGCTAAACATGAGTCGTATTGAACTTCTAGAAGTATGGACAAAGTTCCCAAATGCCATATATTGCATTTGATGCATTAAAATATTTTCCCATTGTTGCTGAGCTCCATTGAGGATGCAACAAGTGTATTGACCTGGTGCAACATAGTATTGATTAATCAAAATGGTTAGAATAATGTCAATGCATTAAAATATTTTCCCATTGTTGCTGAGCTCCATTGAGGATGCAACAAGTGTATTGACCTGGTGCAACATAGTATTGATTAATCAAAATGGTTAGAATAATGTTCAATTGACATAAAAGAACTCGCGTGTTCCGATTTTGGGTTGGATTAATTGATTGATTTTCGTGCTGCAGCTCATTTCTTCATAGGATTCTATTAGATGGTTATCTTTTTCTTTATAATCCAAAATGTTATAATGATAACTGATTTCTCATTCTCTTGTACTTTTATAATTTTTGAGTACTTAGTTTAGACTGCCTGACTGTTTCCTCAAATTCGAATGGCCTTGACTGACAGGCAAATGCACAATTCATTCTTTGGGAAGTCGGATTTATTCTTCCTGTGCATGCTGCGCCCAATATCTTTTGACATTGAGGCACAAGAACTAGAAATTGAAGCAGCACAGGTAAATCCTAGCTATTTCACTTGTGGACGGGTTTTCAATGTTTCTCCTAAATTTTCCAAAGCAGGGCTAGCAATTGCTGAAACTATCTATGTTCATGCTTTCACTACTTTTCTTTCCCTGATTTCATTATGTTCCAACTTCCTAGCGTTCCCCATATTCTGTTATTTGGAAAATCTAATTTAAAGTGTTCAATTGTTTCATATACAGTGGATGCCATTAGAGGAATATGTGGCTCAACCTATTGTGAAAAAGCATGAACTTTTCAAGTACACTGCCGAGTTATGCATGGAAAAGGCGGACAGTGATTATGCTGGATTTTCTCCTGTGCCAATAAGATCAATTTTTGATGACAAGATAAGTACTCTGTACTTGAACAAGCACCAAGATTTGAAGCAAGCAAGTTGTGAATCTGATGATTGCCAATAGAAAACATCAAATGGTGTTTGCAGCTTCTGTTGTACAATATAATGTTATTTCATTTATGGCTCCATGGTTATCAACACTGATGTCTAGAGGGGGGCTTGCTATAGGCATTGAAGCATATAATCAACTTCTTCTTATCTTCTTAGTAGATAAAATGCATCAAGTTGGTTCTGTTAGATAAAATGGCTTTAGTGTTGAATAAGAAATAGCTTTAAAAGTGTGGGTATATTTGTCATTAACCTCTTTGCTCTCAAGAGCACATTTACAATCCCACATGGGAAACAAACAACCCTTTGAGTGGGTATATATAGAATTGGGCTTTAGAAGCCTTTAAATTGTGTTAAGAAGGTTTTAGCAAATATACCACACGCGCGCGCTCGCTCGTTCGCGCGACGCCCGCCCGACTGGGTCCGAATTTTATTTTTATTTCTATCCGTTTTAACTTGTTTGAATTTTTCTTCAACGTTTTAATCAGTCAAAAACGGAACCTTATTTTTCTCCTGGTCTTACTCCACCTTCTAACGTGTAAGTGAACGTTCCAACGTTCTTATTTCAGAAGGCTATAAATACATGAGTTTCCAGTTTCTTGAACACACAGTTTTTTCGATATTCCTCTTTAATCAAACTTTCTGGGCACTTAAAATAACCTTTTGCTGTTCTATTATCTTCGACCTTGAGTGCACAAGTTCGAAGGCTTCTGTGTTAACCTTGGGGAGCGACCGGAATTACAGATTGCACCTCGGTCTGCCGAAATCGCTTTCAAGGCAGTGGCAACCGCCACTGCACAGCTCGATTTCTGTTCATTCCAATCGTATTTTCTGTAACCCTTATATATTTTTCTCTCAATTTGAAAGCGAGTTTCTATTTCGCAATCATGTCTGCTTTAATTGCGAAATCCCTTCCTGACCTTTCCAAACTTGAACCTCTGGACGGTCTTAACTATAAGAGATGGTCGCAGAAAATTCTGATTTTCTTTGAACAGCTCGAACTGGACTATGTTGTTGTCCAGGAACCACCCACTGACCCAAACGCTCCTGCCATGTCTCTGATTGTTCAGCAGTACGACACCCGTTCTGCAAAATACGAAAAAGACAACAAAACTGTTAGGGGTCATCTGCTGAATCATATGTCGAACCCACTGTTCGATATTTTTGTCAATAAGAAATCTGCCAAAGAAATCCGGGATACCCTCAAAGAAAAATACGGGTCTGATGATGCTGGAAAACGTAAGTATGTGGTTGGAAGATGGCTCAATTATCAAATGGTTGATGAAAAACCCATCATTGATCAGATTCATGAATATGAGAATCTTGTTGCTGAAGTTCTGGGTGAAGGCATGATAATGTCTGATTTGCTGCAAGCAAATGTCCTCCTGGAAAAATTTCCACCCTCCTGGAGTGATTTCAGAAACCATCTGAAGCATAAGAAAAAGGACTTCAGTCTTCAGGAGCTTGTCAGCCACATGAGAACTGAAGAAGCAAATCGAATGAAAGATAAGCAACTTTCCTCTAAGTCTGTTTCAATTAATGCTAATATTGTTGAATCTGCTGTGGTGCCAAAAGACAGGAACAAAGGACCTTCAACCAAATTCCAAAAAGGCTCAAACCAAAACAAGCCTTTTAAGAAGAATGGAAGAATTCAGAAGAAGAAAGTAGTGGAATGCTTTGTGTGTGGTAAACCTGGCCACAAGGCATTTCAGTGCTACCAAAGGAAGAACCAACAGAACACCAATCATAATCCAAACAACAGAGCTGCTCCACAATCCAATCTAGTAGAAAATGAAGAAATTATTGCTGCTGTTGTGGTTGAAGCTAATCTGGTGGAAAACAAAACGGACTGGGTTCTAGATACTGGAGCTACAAGGCACTTATGCTCAAACAAGGACCTGTTTAATCACTTTGAGGACGCTGCCGATGGGGAATGCGTCTACATGGGAAACACCACTACTGCTGGTGTTGTCGGTAAAGAAACAGTTTTAATTAAGTTAACTTCTGGAAAAAGCTTGTCTTTAAATAATGTGTTGTATGTGTCTGCTCTTCGTAGGAATCTTATTTCTGGTAGCTTGCTAAACAAGGCTGGTTTAAAAATTATCTTTGAGGCTGATAAGGTTATTCTCACTAGGAATGGGACTTTTGTGGGAAAAGGGTACCTAGCTGATGGCCTCTTTATTTTGAACACTGTCCATGTAAATTCTGTTGGAATTAATGCAACTACATCTGCTTCCGTTTACTTGAGTGAATCCATTGATTTGTGGCATGGTAGATTAGGACACGTAAATTTTGCTTCCATTAAAAAATTGGGAAATATGCATGTTATAAATGTTACTAATTCTGAAATTAACTCCAAATGCTCTATATGTGTGGAAGCAAAATTTGCAAAGAAACCTTTCTTACCTGTTGAGAATAGAAGCACAGAACTGCTTGGTTTAATTCACTCTGATTTAGCTGATTTTAAAAATTCTGTTAGCAAAGGTGGCAAAAGATATTACATTACTTTTGTTGATGACTTCTCTAGATATACCAAAGTGTATTTATTGAAATCAAAAGATGAGGCTGAGCATATGTTCATTAAGTTTAAATCAGAGGTAGAAAATCAATTAGATAAGAAAATAAAAAGGCTTAGGTCCGATAGGGGAGGAGAATATGGAACTTTTTTCCTTAAGTCCTTTTGTGAAAATAATGGCATTGTACATGAGACTAGTGCACCGTATACACCTCAACAAAACGGTATAGCTGAAAGGAAAAATAGAACTCTTAAAGAAATGATGAATGCCATGTTAATTAGTTCTGGGTTATCTGATAACATGTGGGGGGAAGCTGTCCTATCTACATGCTATATTCTGAATAGGGTTCCTCATAAAAAATTAGATAAAACTCCTTATGAACTGTGGAAGGGGTTTGCACCAAATTTGAATTTTTTGAGAGTTTGGGGTTGTCTTGCTAAAGTTGCATTTCCATCCTTTAGAAAGCCTAACATAGGACCCAAGACCTTTGATTGTGTTTTCATTGGTTATGCCTCAAATAGTGCCGCTTATAGGTTCATGAATCTGAACGACTATAGCATATGTGAATCTAGAGATGTAGTGTTTTTTGAAAACACCTTTCCCTAAAGAAAGACAAACAGTGCGAGGCAACTAGTGCTTCTACTCCATTACCTTTTCCTACTCCAATTGTGTTTGCTTCATCTCTACCTCAGGATGAGAATGAAAATGATGTTGCTTTTGAACCTAGGAGAAGCAAAAGGAGAAGAATAGAAAATAGCTTTGGACCAGACTTCATTTCAGCCTTTCTATTAGAAAATCCAGATAACATTACTGATGAGATTATGTCTGCCTATCTAATAGAAGAAGACCCAAAAACATATAAAGAAGCTGTTACCTCTATAGATGCTAATTTTTGGAAAGAAGCTATTAAGAGTGAAATAGATTCCATTATGGCCAACCATACATGGGAATTAGTTGATCTGCCAAAAGGCTCTAGACCTATAAGGTGTAAATGGATATTTAAACGAAAATTGAGGCCTGATGGATCCATTGAAAAATTTAAGGCTAGATTAGTTGTAGTGGGCTATAGTCAAAAGAAAGGAATTGACTATTTTGACACATATTCTCCTGTTACTAAAATCTCTACTATTAGAGTTCTTATTGCAATTGCAGCAATTCATAACTTGGTGATACATCAAATGGATGTAAAGACGGCATTTCTAAATGGGGATTTAGAAGAGGAGATCTATATACAGCAACCAGAAGGACACGTCATACATGGACACGAGGACAAAGTGTGCCAATTGAAAAAATCACTCTATGGGTTGAAACAAGCACCCAAACAATGGTATGAAAAATTTAACAGTGTTTTACTTTCCAATGGGTATGTGGTTAATGGATTAGATACATGTGTCTATTCTAAATCTTGTGATTCGAACTATGTGATTATATGCCTATATGTAGATGATATGCTTATCTTAGGGACAAGCTTATATGTGGTTAATGACACAAAATCCTTTCTTTCTTCTCACTTTGACATGAAAGACATGGGAGAAGCGGATGTAATTCTTGGCATCAAAATTACTAAGACAGAAAATTGGTACTCATTAGGACAATCACATTATGTTGAAAAACTGTTGAAAAAGTTTAACAGTTTTGATGTAGTTCCAGCTAGAACTCCTTATGATCCTAGTGTAAATTTAACAAGCAATAAGGGAGGAAATAGTGTCTCCCAAGAGGAATATGCTAAGATCATAGGCAGTGTAATGTTCCTAATGAATCATACTAGACCGGACATAGCTTATGCTGTTAGTAGATTGAGTATATATACTCACTGTCCAAATAATGAACACTGGAGTGCACTTTATCGCTTATTGAAATACTTAAGAGGTACCATGAATTATTGTTTGCACTTTACTAAATTTCCTGCTGTTTTAGAAGGATATACTGATGCAAATTGGGTATCTAACAATGATAAGGTGAGTTCCACCAGTGGCTATGTTTTTGTTCTAGGTGGTGGTGCAGTGTCTTAGAAATCATCCAAGCAAACTTGTATTGCTCGATCAACCATGGAATCTGAATTTATAGCTCTTGAACTAGCTAGTCAAGAAGCAGAATGGTTGAGGGCACTAGTAGCAGATGTTCCATTGTGGGGGAATTCTTCTGCACCCATTTCAATGCATTGTGATTCACAGGCAGCTATCGGTACTGCAAAGAATAGTGTCTACAATGGAAGGAGAAGACCTATTCGCATTAGACATGGCATTTTGAAACAACTCTTGAAGAATGGGGTAATTGCCCTAGACTATGTGAGGTCGGAAAAGAATCTAGCAGATCCCTTTACCAAAGGATTACCTAGAAGAGTTGTACTTGAGTCGTCGAGGGGAATGAGACTAAAGCCTGTTGAATAAAGGAAATATGGTGGACACCATTCGTGGTCAAACGAAGCCATATTGTCCTCGATATGCACTATATCTCTCCCATTCCTATGGCAAATAATAGTGATTGTGTAATCCATAGCCCGATTAAGTGGTGGTTCATGTTCATGGACTTGATGGATGTGTTTTGAAGGTTGAGTTACGAGAAACTCTTAATGATCTCATTTTGGAGATCACCTACTTGAGTGTGGAGGTGGGCCGCCTTCTATGAAAGACTTAAGCAGTCTTTCTAGAGCACTATTAAGATCCAAGGTGTACGCATGGCCTTCAAAAGCGTTGTAAAGTTTTATCGCGGAACAGCAAAAGTTTTTTTAAGGTTATTTACGTGTTGTGGGGGTCTCAGATGAAGTTTCAGAAGTTCAAGAGCAATTCACTTCCAAAACGTCACTCTGTTGCCTCATCTCACTACGTATCAATTCAATCGAAAGACATTGATACTTAAGTTTTCATAACCTTGTCCTACTCGTTTTATTTGCCCAGAAAATTATTTCCTTTGTACTATTTTAAATGTTTTTATAAAGCCATTTGTGGGGGATTGTTAGATAAAATGGCTTTAGTGTTGAATAAGAAATAGCTTTAAAAGTGTGGGTATATTTGTCATTAACCTCTTTGCTCTCAAGAGCACATTTACAATCCCACATGGGAAACAAACAACCCTTTGAGTGGGTATATATAGAATTGGGCTTTAGAAGCCTTTAAATTGTGTTAAGAAGGTTTTAGCAAATATACCACACGCGCGCGCTCGCTCGTTCGTTCGCGCGACGCCCGCCCATCCCGACTGGACCCGAATTTTATTTTTATTTCTATCCGTTTTAACTTGTTTGAATTTTTCTTCAACGTTTTAATCAGTAAAAAACGGAACCTTATTTTTCTCCTGGTCTTACTCCACCTTCTAACGTGTAAGTGAACGTTCCAACGTTCTTATTTCAGAAGGCTATAAATACATGAGTTTTCAGTTTCTTGAACACACAGTTTTTTCGATATTCCTCTTTAATCAAACTTTCTGGGCACTTAAAATAACCTTTTGCTGTTCTATTATCTTCGACCTTGAGTGCACAAGTTCGAAGGCTTCTGTGTTAACCTTGGGGAGCGACCGGAATTACAGATTGCACCTCGGTCTGCCGAAATCGCTTTCAAGGCAGTGGCAACCGCCACGGCACAGCTCGATTTCTGTTCATTCCAATCGTATTTTCTGTAACCCTTATATATTTTTCTCTCAGGTTCGAGTTTGGACAAACTGGTGCTCAAACTCGACTCGACTCGACTCAGCTTAGCTCAACTCAACTCATTTATCGTATGAACTTCATATTCAGGGCGGAGCTAGGATTTCAAATGGGTATGTAAATATAATTATATATATATATTTAGCAGGTTCAAAATACTATTAAATTTATACGTACTAATATAAATTTCTTTATATATAATTTTTTTTAGGGTAAATTTCAAATAAAACCCTTGTGGTTTCACTAATTTTCAGATAAGGGACTGTGGTTTACTTTTTGTTAAAACGAGGATTGAGGTATTCAACTTTGGCAAAATAAGGATTTTTTCGAGTGATACTATTAAAATCACCATTGACGACTTCAAAAATGACATATTTTAAGAACTACTAATATTCTAAGCAACTTTAATTCTTCAACTTTTTTATTTTAAGATTATTTAGATGATGTTTGGTAAAGAGAGAGAAAATTAATGTTTAGAGAGAGAGTTTCAAAAAATATGACTTTCGAAAATCGAAAATGTAGTTCCATAAAAATATGACATAGAACAACTTTAATTCTTGAAAATTTTCATTTTCAGGACGTTAAAGATGGTTTTAATAGCATTAATCCAAGTGCGAAACCTCAATCATCGTTTTGACAAAAAGTAAACCATAATCCTTTATCTGAAAATTAATGAAACCACACGGGTTTTATTTGAAGTTTACCCTTTTTTTTAATAGTTGGTTGAAGAAACTGAATTTTGATTATAAGATTTTCCATCTCCATCACAGCAGAGGTGTTTAATGTAGAATTTGTTGATAAGCCAATTGAGGCAAGCATCATATGTTCATATTACACGACTTTTATAATAAAAGTTAGACTTAATACATCATTTGTTCCATGAATTTGTTTAAAAAGCTTGATTGGCCCCGGAATTTTCAAAGTGTTCATATAGCCCACTGAACTTGCATAAAATGTAATCAATTAATCACATAGTCGCAAAAAAATAAGCTACATGCAGAAGATGCATATTATTAATAATTTGCATCCTTAGAACGAAACTGGACTGATTACTATTAGTCGAGATAATGGCAGGAAAAAGGGCTTAAAAATGGTTAGTGATAATTTTCGTTACCACTCTGTAAATTACATTACAAAGGCTTATGGGCATGTACTGCGCTAGGGAAGTGGGGTTGGGAAAGCCATCGAGGTCAGAGCCCTTGGTTCGGGCCATATAAACCTATCGCCAGAAAAACCCAGATTAGTAACACCATATGACCTCCATAGAGACTTTATAAGGAATGGTACGACTAATATAGTGCGGGCTGCCACCATGCTGACCATCCAGTCCAGGGATCCTATATCATTAAACATACCCTTCGTGAATTGGATTCAAAAGTTCAGTCATCTGTAGTCATTGCAAAATCCTCATAGTTGTCCCTCGTAGACCCTTCATCAGAGTTGTCCCTCATAGACCCTTCATCAGGATTACTAAGAACTCCAAACCATGAACCTTCGTTACCTTTTAGGCCCAGTTTGATACATTGAACCAGCGTTGTAATAGAATGGCCGTTACAATGGAGGTTCATTACCATGTTTGGTTAGTTATATCATTTTTATCTAAATGAAATCATAAATATATATAATTCAATTTTTCTTTACAAATCTATGTAATGGCCATTACAAACGGTATGAATCTTTATTACGATTGACAAATTACGGAAAAAGCATGAAAACTGAAAAAATGCGAAAAAGAGAAAAACGTGAAAAAACAAAAAAACGCAAAAAAATATAAAAAATGAAAAAACGCAAAAATCGAAAAATGGAAAAGGCGAAAAACATGAAAATGATAAAAAAAATATGAATACACAAAAATGAGAAAATAAAAAAAACGGAAAAGAGAAAAAAATGAGAAAAACAACAAAAACAGGAAAACTCGAAAAATGAAAAATGAAAAAAAAAAAGAGATTAACATGAAAACAAGAAAAAAAAAGTAAACAGAAAAATACGAAAAATGAAAAACAAAATCGAGAAACATGCCAAAAAAAATTATGAAAATTGCATTTAACTAATATAAACATACGTATTGTAATGATTCATTTTATCAATTTTATTAAAATTTGCTAACCAGACATGGTAATGGAATCATTATTTCATTACATTACACATTTGATTACATTATATTGCATTAAATCATACTAGACGGATCATTAGAGGCATAGTCCACCACCGTCCTTCATCCAACTGAGGGTCCATGATGCCCACCGAATTCTGGAAGCATGGATTTTGCCATTTGAATAGTTTTCTCAATCGCTGCCTTGTCTGCTTAACTTCTATCAAACTTGGGTGGAACTTTCAAAAAGAGTATAGTGGGTTTCTTACAGTCATGTAAGGACAGTAATCATTAGCCATAACAACCTGTGAGTGATGGTGTCAATCTCAAATTCTTACATACTTATTTTTGAATTATTTGTACATTCCATTATCATAGCTGATATATGTTTTACATTTTATACCCGTCCCATTTAATGTGCAGATACCCACGGATACCATTACCCGTTAAGAATCAATACATAAAACAAAAAGTATTACAAATTTAACAAAGTATAAATTTAATAAAATTAAACCTTAATAAATAAAAAAAAATAGCTTAATGTATCAATAAAGAGTTGAATAACAAAAGATTAGAGTTTGAATCTCACATTTTACATCTAAAAAACAATAGTATTTTTTAATATATAAAATATTTATGACAGGTAACGTGTACCATATGAATATTCCCATACTCGTCTCATATCCATCATCAAAGATAATGGTTTTAATCTCATACTTATAACGTACTCACAAATATAGTACCATGCACCCTGTTGACCTTGTTATATTAGTAAAGTTCTTTTATTGCTAATAGAGCACAAGATTAACTTTTTGCAAAGATTTTCTTACTATAAAAAGTATATCCAATATTTTAAAACTTGGACTGCTATTTTCGGTGAGATAATCTTATTGAAAGTTTGATCAAAGAAGAAAAACTCTTTACCTCTTTCTATAAATCTTGAATCTCTTCTCACAAAGTCAACCTATGTAATATCAAATGAATTTAAACAGGGGGTTTTAATTCACCATATACATATGCCTTTAGCTTTTTGGAAATTTTTTTTTTAGTTTAATACATGTAATTGAATATGTTCAAAAAATTTGATTGACCCCTAAATTTTTAAAATATTTCAATAATCTATCGATTTGTATAAAATATTCCGTTAATAATTTAAATTTGCATAAAATATAATCAATTAATTACTCGTGTGTAAAAAAAAAAGTAAGTTAAATGCGAAATATATATTCCACGCATCTTAGAATGTTATTACATAATTCAAAAATACATTAAAAAGGAAGCTAACTATAAAATTTGTCTTTTCTAATATTAAAAACACATATCCGATCTTGGTTTTTTTTTTTTTTTTATGATATGTGTAATAATTTTTTTTTTTTTTATGAATTGTTTTTGGAAATATGTTAAAGTGGTAAGCTTTACATGAAAATGACAGGTGGTGTGCCATGTGGCACAGAACCCAAAAAGGAGGAGCTAAACATGACAGATATAATCACAATCACAGAATGCAGACACTTCCTATTTATAGCTCTTCTCCTTAATTTTCCACAGAATTTCAATTTCAAGGTAACAAGGAAATGATGTTGACTAGAAACCCAGTTTTCCTTTTCCTTTTCATAATTACAGTCTTCTTCTTCTTCTGTCATAAGAATTCAGAATCAAGGCAACTCTTGCCTTCAACTACTAATACTACAGAATGTCAATATCCTTACTGCCAGCCTCTACCTCCTCCGCCGCCGCCGCCGCCTGCTTACCCAATATATGGAGCACCACCGCCTCCAAATTCTGAGTACCCTAATAATCCTCCATCAAATCAAGCCAATTGTACAGAGTTTCCAGCCCAGTGCTGCCTTTATCCACCTCCTTCTCCATATCCTTATGTATATCAGCCTGATCACAACTATTCTGCTGCTGCATCTTTTTATTATTTAACTTCAGTTTTATTCATAATCTTCTCCTTTTCTTTTGTACTCTAGAAAGCTATGTTTATATTATATCGTGTGTTTCCTTGAATAAGGCCTTCCTTACCACCAGCAACATGTAGAATTCTTCAGTAATTAGTACATAATTTTTGTATCTGATTTTTTTTAATTTTGTCTAATAATTTAATCAAATGTTTGGTGTTAGGGGGGATGCCAAGTAGCAGAAAGAGTTCCCACCTGGCATTGTGGATTGCCATTCTTGACTTTTAACCCTTAATTTGTCTGCTATATGTTAGTGTAGCAAAATGACATTTTACAACTACAGGACTTATCCATTATATATAATTCCATGCATCTGCCAGATATATCAATTTAAACATATCGTTTTTTCTCTAGTTGTCCATTTCTGCATATAATTTCTGAGATTCTCCTTATCAAAACGATGATAACCTTACATATTTAATTTGGAAGAACACAAATAAATTATACTTGGTAACTAATTAAGCAAATGATCAACTTCAACCTATCTTGCCCGGATACGAATACGGTGTCCGTAATACGGTATCCGACACGGACACGGACACGAAAAACGTCTTTTTTTATAAAAGATAGGACACGGAAACGTGAAGAAAACGTGTAAATATTAAAAATATTAGGACATATTTATAAATATTAAAAATATATTTGTATATTTGAATTTTTGTAATATAATTAAATAAACACATATAAAAGAAATTATAAAACTCTTATTTCAAAGTAATTATTAAATACATGAAATATAAATAATGTTAAAAAACGTTTTGAGAAAAGAAGATAAAATAATGAAAGCTTTCGTTTCTGTTTTTTGGTTTATCTCAAATTTTATTTTTATTGCACATACAGATCGACATACTCTTTTGGATATTCCTACTCGTTTTCTCTTCAAATAACTATCAACCACAATTGCTCTATTTACCTATGTTTTCTTTTTCCTGAAATGAAATCCAATCGTTTTTTGTCCGGGAAACGGGTTTTCCAGACAGATACGCATATCCAATTTCTGAATATTACGGAAACTGTCCCGAAACGTATCCCAACAGTTTCCGGGAATTTCCGTATCCAAAAAGTGTCGGAAACGTGATACGCCGGCATGTTGAAGTTTCCGTGCATCATAGACTTCAACTGGAATTAAAACATTTGGAATTAAAACATTGTAGATTCTAACGGTGGACAAAATAAATAAAATTATGAGATAAATTTAAATTTCACTAAAACATTGGTAATTTAATTTATATTTTTGCCGTTTCCTTTAATTTTGCTAACGGTGATAACTTCAAGGTTGTATTTGAAAAAATATCAGAGGTACAATATCGCAAATCGATCAAACCACATGGTAATTTTTTTAAGGGATAAGGTACCAAAATAGGCCTAAGGTTTTTGGACAAGTACCAATTTAAGCTCAACGTTCAAAATAGCACCAATATAGGCTTAACGTTTACAACATAATATCAATTTAGGCTTAACGTTTACAATATAGCATCGACTTAGGCCCCACGTGCAAAATAGCACCAATATAGGCTTAACGTTTACAAAATATATACAATTTAAGCTAAACGTCACAATTAAAGTAATCATATTATATTATTTCCCTATTAACTTTAATATGTTAGTATCTTTTTATTTAGTTCTATATTCCTATTATTATAATACAATTAATTAGTATTCTTGCCCATTAAGATCTTATATTTGTTTTTAATCAATGATTCCATGACTACTAAATTTCATTGCTCATGTAATATATGCAAACTAAAAGTAATTGAATATCCACAATATTTCGAATATTGTGGATATTCAATTACTTTTAGTTTGCATATATTACATGAGTCATGGGTAAGAATACTAATTAATTATATTATAATAAATAAGAAAACAGAACTAAACAAAAAGATAACATATAAAGTTAATAGGAAAAAAAAGAATATAATATGGTTAATTTAATCGTGACGTTTAGCTTAAATTGGATATATTTTGTAAACGTTAAGCATAAATTCGTATTATTTTGTAAACGTTAAGCTTATATTGGTGCTATTTTGTACGTGGGGCCTAAATTGATGCTATATTATAAACGTTAAACCTAAATTGATATTATGTTGTAAACGTTAAGCCTATATTGGTGCTATTTTGAACGTTGAGCCTAAATTAGTACTTCCCCAAAAACCTTAGGCCTATTTTGGTACCTTATCCCTTTTTTTAATTAACCCTAAAATATATAATTCATTTAAATACCAATAGACATTCGTTCGTGGACAGTCATGTCCCTTTGTTTGTGAACAAACATGTAATGAAAAAAAATAAGGTGTTATTAATTAAAAAAAAAAAAATAAGGTGTGGCTTTCCTTTTCTGGGAAAAAAACTTTTACAGGGAAACTATATTGTGTTCTCTTGATTTGATGTGAATATGCAAAGTAGAGTATGCATGGATGCAGTATTTGTTTTTCCTTCAAAGGTTTAGTTAGGACTTTGCAACTTTCGTGTGCTATTTCGGTGATAACTTCTATACACGGTTGAGTTCGTTTACGAATCTGTTGTATCTTGAGAGACGATAGCCAACAACGGCTAAATCTGTCTTGAGGAAAATGTCAATACATTTCTCAGATTACTCCGTCCAATTTTCAATTCGTCAATTCAAGTTTTCTATAATTTCGTTTGTGTATGTAATTTCAGTTTAATTATATTTTTATACTTTTCTTTTTTTGTTATTTCTGTTTCGATTGTCTTTTTGGACTAATATTTCCTATATTGAACTCCTTATACTTACAAACACACTCTAGATCTGAAACGCAATTAATTGTTAGAAATGTCTTCATAATGACATGATAAATATCAATTGATTTATTTCGAATATAAGGTATTTGAAATAGTTAATTAATATTTACAATGAAAAATGGATCCCTAATGTCATTAATCAACCAATTATTAGAAATATCTTTGAAATATCATAATAAATGTCAACCAAATCATTTTGAGTGTAAAATAATCAAAATATTCAATTAAATTTTATTTAAAGTTCGATCCTTAACTTCAATAATCGATTTGTCATTAACTCGACCCGACCTGACTTAAGAAATAACTATTAAAATGATGAATCTAGTCATTTATTATCTTTATTTTTTATTCATTAAAGTTAGATCCTTAATTTCAAGAATCGATTTGTCATTAACTCGACCTGACTTAAAAAATAACTATTAAAATGATTAATTTAGTCATTTATTATCTTTATTTTTTATTCATTTTGGTGAAGACACTCAAATGAACAATACGTAAATCAACCACAACATTTCATCTAATCATTTATTTATTCAATATGATCCATCACTACAAGAAAAACAAGAGTTAATGATTAATTTTAATGATTAAATAAAATTAACTTTTAATTAATAACCAATATTATTAATCATTAACTTCGTAAAAAGTGTTTTGCCACTACATTATGAATTTTAAGGACTAATTTTTTTTGTCATTAAATAAAAAATAGGCTTTTTATTTATATGGGCAAATGAAAGTAATTTTAAAATTTATCTTTTTTTTTTGGTAAAAATTTATCTTTTTCTAACTAGTCTTGTAATTAAAAAAAAATTAATTAAAAAATAGAAATTAATTAAATGAAAAGGCAGTGCAGAGTAGAATAATATGTGTGAGAAGAAAAGTTACAACAACAACAACAAAGCCTTAGTTCCGAAATGATTCGGGGTCGGCTAACATGAACCATCATATAAAACCGTGAAAATCAAGTCGTGTCAGCGACACAGATTCGCTCCCTCCAATCCGTCCTATCCACTACCATATTTTCCTCAATTCCCAGTAAACTCATATCACTCTCGATCACCCTCCTCCAAGTTTGCTTAGGTCTTCCCCTACCCCTCACCACTACATCCCTTTGCCACTCTTCGGTTCTCCTAACCGGCGCACCAAGCGCTCTACGTCTCACATGGCCAAACCACCTTAGTCGGTTTTCTCTCATTTTATTCTCAATAGATGTGACCCCTACTTTTGTCCTAATTATTTCATTACGCACCCGGTCCTTTCTCGTATGACCACACATCCATCTCAACATACGCATCTCCGCTACCGACATCTTATGGATGTGGCAGTGTTTCACTGCCCAACACTCCGTACCATATAACAATGTTGGTCTAATTGCCGTCCGGTAGAATTTTCCCTTCAATCTATTAGGCATGCCGGGATCACAAAGGAAACCCGTAGCACTCTTCCACTTCGACCAACCAGCTTTAATCCTATGAGCAACATCTCCATCTACTTCTCCATCCGTTTGGATAATAGATCCTAAATACCGGAAGCAATTCGAGGCCTGAACAACTCTCCCATCTAGGGTGATTGTCCCTGCCTCCCTACTCCTACGGCCGCTAAACTTACACTCAAAATATTCTGTCTTACTTCGACTCAACTTAAAGCCTCTAGATTCTAGAGTTTGTCTCCATAGTTCCAACTTCCTCTCCACTCCTTCTTTCGTCTCATCAACCAACACGATATCATCTGCAAACAGCATGCACCATGGTATACCATCTTGAAGTGAACTTGTTAGTTCATCCATAACGATGGCAAAAAGAAATGGGCTTAGTGCGGAACCTTGATGCACTCCAATCGTAATAGGAAACTCTTCAGTCTTCCCAACACTAGTACGTACACTCGTGCATACTCCCTCATACATGTCCTTTATGATGTCAATATATTTCCGCGAAATGCCTTTCCTTATCAAGGCCCACCAAAGTACTTCCCTTGGTACCTTATCATATGCTTTCTCCAAGTCAATGAAAACCATATGCAAGTCTTTCTTCTTATTTCGAAAAGTTAATATAAAATAAAATAAAAAGAGAAAAAGGAAAGTGAAAACCTCTGATCTTCCTGAGCTCCTCTTTCTTCTTCTCCTTCAGTTGTTCTTCTCTCAAACCTTAATCCTCTCATATATAGCCGTCACTCTTTGCTTTGAATAACTAGTTTTGATTTTCCCATCCTCACCAGATTAACACTCGCTAAGGAGTTATCGACACCGTTTACCGGGGCTTCCATAAGCTTATTACACTTCTCCTTCTGACCACCAGGGATTAGGATTCTATTATCCTTCTGACCTTCGAATCCTTTTCCATTTCTAACTGGTAATTTGAGTTCTTTATTTTTTGTATTTTTGGATTTTGTTAGATCTATATCTGCTCATTTTGATTTTTTTTGTCCTCTGCCTTGTGAGTATTGTGTTTCTTTGTTTTTTGCTTGGGTCTTTGCTCTTCAGTCTCCAACCCTAGAAATCTAGTATTGAGGAAATTTAGGGTTCCGTTGGCGATGAGTTGCCATTTGATTTTCCGATATTGTATATCGCCTATGACTTTTTTTTCTCATGATCTCTCCTATTTGCTTAAAGTTGCGCTTCATGGGTCGTTCGGGTGGATTGGATTGGTGACTCATGATCTCTCCTATTTTCTTAGATATTGTATATCCTGCCATTATATAATACCTACATATAAAAATTAGAATAAATTAAAAAAAAACTCATGTGGTTTCATCGATTTCCAAAAAAAAATCTGTGGTTTGTTTTTACCAAAAAAAAAAGGACCGTGTTATACGCGGTTACCCGAAAAACGGAAAATGGCTTAACAGTGTTAAAAGTGATGACGTGGCAAAGGGCAAAATGGTCCGAATTAAAATAAAAAATTAAAAAAAAATAAAATAATAAAAAGAAAACTAAAATATATATAAAACCCCACCATTTTCTTCTTCTTCTTTTTCTCTCTTCCTTCTTGGGCTGCTTCTTCGTCGTCTTCTTCTTCCTCTTCTTGTTCTCTCTTTTTCTTCTTCTTCTCTATTCTCTCATCTTCTTCTTCTTTATAGAAAAAAAAGAACAGAAAGAAGGCTAAGGGAATGACGGGTACACGAGAAGGAGATGGAAGAAACGACGGAATAAGAGGCGGCGGTGGAGTTAAAAACGAAATCGACGGTAAAGGAATTTCGAGTTAAACGGAATCAGCAATGGCTGAAACCAGATTTATGGAAATTCCATTAATCGGGAAATTCAATCTGGAATTTCCGGATTAATGGAAATTCCAGAAACTAGAATTTCCAGAAATCTGGAATTCCAGATTTCTGGAATTTCCATTAATCGGGAAATTCAATGGAATTTCCCGATTAATGGAAATTCCAGTTTCTAGAATTTCTGAAATTTCCAGTAATAGGGAAATTTCAGAATCTGGAATTTTCAGAAATCTCGGATTTCTGGAAATTTCCAGAATATGTTTCATCAGAATTTTAAAAAATAGAAGACAAAAAGAAGAAGAAGAGAAGAGAGGAGGAAGAAGAAGAGAAGAGAGAGAGGAAGAAGAAGAAAAGAAAGGAGGAGGAAGAGGAAGAATATAAGAAGGAGAAGAACATCCATGGAAGAAGAAGGAGATAGAAGGGAGAGAGAAAGAAATATAAAAAAAATAAAAAAAAAATTGATTTTCCAATTTTACTCCTCTGCCACCTCATTAAATTAACGGTGTTAAGCCATTTTCCGCTTTTCGGGTAACGACGTATAACACAATCCTTTTTTTTTTTTGTAAAAACAAACCACATGGGTTTTTCGGAAATCGATGAAAGGGTGCTATATCAAATTCTCCTGCAAAGAGTCCAATTGCATAGTCCTTCCATCAAATTGGTGAAAGGGTGCTACATCAAATCTCGTGTAGTACCTTGTCTAACGCTAATTCAGCGCGAGGTATTTTAGTATTTTGTATTAGAATAATATTTAGGGGAAAGTATGAAAAGAATGCTCGTGGTTTGCCTTATTTGCAAATAGAGGTTCGTGGTTTAAAACTTTGCAAATAGAGGTATGTGGTATGTTTTTTTACAAAAGAAAGTGATTCGGGATACGAGTAAAAGGCCCAAGAGGCCCAAGAAGGCCCAAGCAAGCAGAAGGGCCCAGGGCCCAAGCACCCTCTATAAATACACAACTCACATTGGAAGCTGGGGGCGGGTAATCTTTTCAATCACTTGCACATTACATTCAATAGTTTCTCTTGAGCGACTAACTATCTTGCTCGTCGGAGTATCCGCAGGGACCCTTCCCGGCGCAGGGACGAGCCATCGGTAATCCAGAATACCTCTCCGGAGACCGGGATCACTGTGTTCGCATACCTGATTATTTGGTGCGGTGAACATGGACTACAAGTGACTCCGGATCTTCAAGCAAGATGCAAACCCCTAATGACTCGGCTCCAACGATGGTACCCGAAGCTGGAGCGACCAGCTCGACGACTCACGCCGGAGGCGTGATCCAGAGCCTTCCGATCTCCCCCAGAAACCTTGGCCCTCTGATGGAGGAGGTAGACCCGGAAGAAGAAGAAGCCTTCAACGCCACTCAACTCCTCAGCGCAATCCAAGGTTTTCAAACTACGCAGGCCGTGCACACGGCGGCTCAGATGAAGATCATTGACCAACAGAGAAGCCTGCAGGAGGAGAATGCCAAAATTTGGCAATACCTCAAGGAGGCGGCAGAGTTACAGAGAGAGGGGGCCCTCCCTGAGCAGACCCCGGAAGCAGCAATCATAGCGGGAAGAGAAGCCGGAGCCGGAGTCACTAGAGAAGGCGAGGAGCGGCGAGCGGGAACTATAGCCACAGAAAGCGAGGAGTTGCTGGAACTAAAAATTCAATGTTTTCTCGACAAAAGGGCACTCGGGGGTGTAATGGGAGGAAGCATCACCTCCAGCAAAACGCCACTGGTGCAAAGGATTATCGAAAAAAGGTTCCCGCGTGACTGGAAAGCTCCTCGACTGGCCCAATACTCAGGGACCGAGGATCCTAATGATCATATGGCATCATTCATGAGCACCATAAATTTATACTCAAAGGACGAAGACATCATGTGCAAGGTCTTCCCCACCACTCTCTCATCAAGCGCGCAGGAATGGTATCAGGGACTTGCCCCGGAATCCATCAATTCTTTTGATCTCCTGAAGGACCTTTTTCTCTCCCGATTTGCCACAGCGGCAAAGGTCAGGAAAATCAGTTCGGACCTCAACGGTCTCAAGCAGCGAACAACCGAGCCTCTGCGCAATTTCCTTTCAAGGTTTCATCACATGGCCTCGCAAGTCAAAGGCCTCAACCTGGAGGTGGCCCATGACGCCTTAGCAAAGGGGACCACGTGCGAACCCTTAAAGCAGAAGTGTTTCTGAAAGATGCCCAGATCTTTCGAAGAGCTGTTGACCATGGCACAAACGTTTGTCCGGTACGATGACTGTGACCGACCCGCCGGATACGAGGAGACAGAGAGGGATATGGCCAAAGGCGACACACACAAGCAAGAGAGAAGCAGAGCGACCCTGGAATCGCGGGAGGAGGTCCGAGTCCGCAAGGAGGCTCCGATGCCCTATCCGGCTCGTGCTGAGCGCACAAACCCGGAGCAAAAGGGGGACCGATCCCGGGGCAAGGAAGTGCATTACGCCACTCAGCATCAGTCTCGTCGGTTCACACAACAGGCTCCGGTCGGTGACAAGGGCAAAACCCGGGCAGAAAAGGAGTACTGCAAGTATCACAGATCCTCTGGACACTTCACGGATAACTGCTATCAACTACAGAAAGAGGTCGAGCGAATAACGGAGCAGGGGGCACCACCAAGGGCGAGCAGGCAAAGAGAGCAGAGCCCGAAGCAAAGGGAAGCAGGGCGAGCAGAGGAGCCGAAGAGGCCAAGGTACCATGGAGAAATACACGTGATCAGGGAGGGAGCACCGGCACCTTCCGTATAGCCCGAGAGCTCCCGAAAGAGAAAGGCAATCGGACAGACGCTAACAGTGCAGCCTCCACTCCGAACTAGCCACTCGGAGGCACTTGTCGTCACCATTAGCATCGCAGGTTTTAGAACTCACCGAGTGCTTATCGACACCGGAAGTTCGGTGAACCTGCTCACCTGGGCGGCTCTCCGCGCCATGAAGAATACTCGGACCGCCCTCCGGGCCGGGACTTTCCCCCTGGTAGGCCTCTCAGAAATCGAAGTATCGGTAAAAGGAGTTATAACACTACCAACCATCTTGGCCGAAGGGGAAGAAGAAGTCGAGAATACCGCAGAATGGGTGGTGGTCGATATCCCCCTGGCTTACAATGCCATTATCGGAAGGCCTCTCCTGGCCGCCCTGAGGGCCACGGTGGATATCTCCGAGTTGTGCTTGACGTTGCCCTCCACGCGTAGGAGGATCACCGTCCAAGGTGACCGTATGCTGGCCAAAAAGCTGCAGTGGGAGGCAACTCAACCTCGAACAGCGCTCTACTTAGAGGACGGACTAATGGACATGAGGGGTTACAATCCCGTGCCCATTGAACCAGTCGACGACTGTATCCTCAGGGACAATATGATAGTGAAAATGGGAACAAAGCTCACCTCCCCGCTGGCCGATGAAATCAAGGCTATCTTAACGGAGCATTCGGATGTTTTCGCCTGGTGCACCGAGGACATCATGGGGGTCGCACCTGAGAGAGCAATGCACAAGTTGAATATCGACCCCTCCGTCGAGCCAATGAAGCAGAAGATGAGAGTGCAGGCGAAAGACAAGCAGGTGGCGGTAAAAGAAGAAATTGACAAACTCCTAGCTGTAAAATTTATCCGCGAGGTCAACTATCCGGACTGGCTTTCTAATGTTATACTTGTAAAGAAAGCCAGCGGAAAGTACCATATGTGTGTAGATTTTTTACGAATGTCAATAAAGCCTGCCCCAAGGATTCTTATCCGCTGCCTAACATAGATCAACTCCTAGATCAGACGGCTGGTCGAAAGATCTTATCGCAGTTTGACGCCATCGCCGGTTTCCAGCAGATCCCTTTGGACCCTGCCGACGCCGAAAAGACCTCCTTCATTATGCACGAGGGAACATATTGCTATAACGGCATGCCTTTCGGGTTAAAGAATGCAGGGGCCACGTACCAGCGGTTGGTAGATAAGATGTTCGCCCATCTTATCGGAAAGACGGTACAGGTGTACATCGACGATATGGTGGTCCTAAGCACCGAAGAGGGCGACCATTCGTGAGATTTAGCAGAAGTATTCAAAATCTTCAGAGCCTATAACCTCAAGCTGAACCCGGAAAAATGTTTCTTCGGAATTCGAAGTGGGAAGTTTCTAGGTTGCGTGGTGTCGGAAAAAGGCATCGAACCTAACCTCGTGAAAATCAAAGCCATTTTAGCAATGGATAGGGGTCAAAAACCCCTATCTTTGGGTACGGTTTTAGGACGGTTTTTAGGTTTATTTGGCTAATAAGCGAGCAATTCTCGCATTTAAATGCTTTTGTGTGAGTTAGTTAGAAAGTGGAAACATTCTATTTACTTTTCGTCGTTTAGGCTCGTTTTGTGATCAATTTAGGCAAATACGGCCGAAATAACATGCATATTAGAATTCTGTTATCTTTTGAAGCTAATTGGTCCGTCAAAAGTCGCACCAAACGAAGCGTTTGCTCAAAATAAGCGATTGACGGATCAATTTGGCTTTTGGACTAATGTTTTCTGGAGTTTTTATGCGTGTGCAGGTGTAAGTTCGGACGAAAAAGGGTTTGGAAGTCATCTGGCACGGATCGAGCGCGCTTCGGGCGAAAACGCTCGGCGAGCAGGGCCCCCCGGACCATTTCTGCTCGCCGAGCAGGCCTCTGGAGGCCTGCTCGCCGAGCAGGCCGCCAGAGGCCTGCTCGCCGAGCAGGCCACCAGGCGCCTGCTCGACGAGCAGGGGCTGCTCGTCGCAATCCTGCTCGGCGAGCAGCCTTTCCTGCTCGGCGAGCAGACCTGCGGGAATTGGTCAAAAAGACCAATTCCGCCCCCACGAAGCCACGTTCGGCCCCACATCTTCCTACACCAACAAGGACACGAAATTAGGTCAAAATGAGACCCGAGACGCGGCTATAAATAGGAATTTCCAATTGTAAATTAGATATCTTTTACTTTTGTAATTAGCTTAGCTTCCACCTTGAGAAATCCTCTCCATCTCCTCCATAACCTTCAAACCTCCATTGAAGACACCTCTGAAGCTCCGTTCACCGAGGATTACTCAAGCTCCATCCTTAAATCCTAGAAAGATGCCTGCATTGGTAGACAGGTTCCCTGAAAGGGATTTTTCTTCTTTTATATTCTGTCTAGCCTCTGATACATGCTATGAATTCTAGGTTTATTGTAACTTCGTGACAATTCCTTCATCTTTGATATATAATATAGATTTTGTTTATTCAACTGTTTTGATGTTTTAATCTTTGTCTTATGCTTTGTCTGATTGGTTTAACTCATTCGATAATCCCAAAATTAGGTTGGCACATATTGCGAGCTGAATCTGACCTAGTCAGTGCCTATAGGATTGACGACCCTATAGAAGATTAAGCCCAAATTACTGAGCCTTAGAGTTAGTTTCGGCCTTACAAGGGAATCACGAACTAGGGACTTTAGGAGGATAGGTCGGGTTAATCGCCTTGGACATAAGCGACTTAGTTTCAATTCAATTGCTTAAACACTCTATCATTGTTATCATCGTATTCCTTCATGTTCATTCAGTTAATTGCTTTGGTAAAAGATCAATTAGGGGTAGAGTAATTTAGTTAGGCTTAGAATAACTTAGCTAGAATTAGATAACTTAATTAGAATTAGTGTAATTCAACCTAGGAGTAGATTAATTAAACAAAACCAAACTCAAAACCCCCTAAGCCTAGATAACATTCGAGACTTAGTAATTCGGTACTTGCAGAAATAAATCCTGTGGACGATAACCTGGACTTAAACTCAGAAATTTATTACTTAATAACGACGGGGTACACTTATCCCTTAGTGAGGTTTCGCAAGAAACCGCATCAAGTTTTTGGCGCCGTTGCCGGAGATTTATTTCTTCTGCAATATCGAACCAAAGGTTGATTTGTTAGTTTAGGCATTCATTGTGAATATCTTTGTTTATATCGTTTATGCTTGTTGATATATGATTTCTTTATACATTTCTATACTTGTTCATATCTGTATACTGTTACTTATCAACTTTTGTGCTAGAACTTCACTTTTTCTCAGCGTTCTCTGATCAATGAATTGGCAAGAAAGAGTCGAGTGGCAAGCTCAAAAGTTTACTATCCCATCAAGACGATGTTGGTCCCTTGTAAGGTTGCAAATATAGTTCCAAGGGGGGGTTAGGAACTATTTTACCTTTTTTAAAAATAATTTGGGCAGATTTCTTTTCTTTAAGAAAAGTTTATCAAACAGCGGCACTTAACACTCAGCAAGACACTGGCTTAGTCAACTAGTGACTAGGACAGCTTCGTTGCTTAGGTCAGGAAATAGCACTTAGAGTCTATTCCTGAACCTGCTCATTTGTAGCGCACAACTCAGCTTGACCTCTTTTACTTGGTCAGTTTTAGTTTGTTTTAAGCACGCAATATGAATAAGGAGTTAAGGTTTAGAAATCCTTCACTCAGCAGATTTATCCAGGTTCGGCTTCTTCTAAGCCTACGTCCTGTCCCCGGAACACCTCCGAGATTTCAAATCCTCTACTGAGCTCTTTAAAGGTAGAGCCTCAAACCTTTTACAATATCAGCAATTGAGTATGACAAGAGTACCTTCCTCTATACTTCTACTCAATCCTAATAACCTTTTACAATATCAGCAATTGAGTATGACAAGAGTACCTTCCTCTATACTTCTACTCAATCCTAATATCTCCGCTGAGTACTTAAAACCGAGTACTCAGCCTCTCCTTTCTACTTCTAGAAATGATAAAGATTTTGTCCTAAACAACAATTGCTAGAACACCTTAGATGATTGAACAACAATCACTCTAGTCTTTTACACAAATGAATAGACTTTGTAGTGTAAGAATTTTGCTTTGCTTTTGATGGAGAACTTTTGTATACGTTTGGTCAGCGTAGCGACTCTTGCTCAAAGTTCTCTGAAGAATGTGGATTCTGAATGCTCTATTTATAGAGAGCTATGAGAGCTTCTGGTTATTTCGAATTTCGAAATAACCGTTGGAGGGAAACGGCTACAAGTCGCTTTCACTCAGTCTGTTCAGCAGTTCTCCTAGCCAATCAGATTCCAGCATCTTCTGTTCTTCGGTCAGTGTGGCAGTATGTTCTTCCAAATCGGGTAATGTTAAACAGACAGCTTTCTGCGTCTTCTGTTCTTTACCAATAGAGGAAATACTTGGTCTGGAAGTTGCTTTGTAGTCAGCGGCTGTCTTGTACGCTTTGTCGAGACAGCTCAGCAGCTTCATACCGAAGTTGTCTACGTGGGTCTTCTCGATCCTTCTTTGCTCAGCATGCGTTTCATTACTTCAACGGCAGCGTTTTGGAGATACGCAGGCTAAGTGATCTTGGGCTTGCTTGACTTGGGCCTTGACTTCCTTATAGGGCTTGGGCCTTATGATCTTTATGTCTTATAATGAATTATAAACTCAACATTGAACAAACACATTAGTAACACTAAATCAAAGCATTTAAACTTAGTGTGTTATAGAATATTTACTTTCACTTAATTAATTTTGTCAAATCAAAATCCTGTGGAAAGGTGTTTCAACAAACTCCCCCATTTTGATGTTGGCAAAACTAATCAGCAAGGAACTCAGCGTTGAGCTCCCCCATGATAGTGGACCTTTTTTATTAAGTAAACTCCCCAGTCAGGGCTGAGCTACTGACTTAGTTTTATTCTAAACATTCTAAGGTTTAATTGAATAAGTCTAAGGACAGTTTTCAGATATAGGTCAGCTTATGGGACATATTCTATTTTACTCAGTATTCAGCGGAAGTAATGTATAGTGACAGAGCGCTGAGTAAATTATTTGTTCAATGGTTTATATTTGACAAGTTCAAACATTTATACGCAGCATGCATTCAGATAGTTAAATAGTAATGCAAGTATTCCAAAAGTAACAGAAGTTAGGCATATAATTTTGAAACAAGAATAAGGACAAGGCAAATAAGAAAATTCTTCTTCCTAACTTTGAACTTTCTAGTTTCTAACTTAGAGTTCCTTCTCCTTAGTTGCCACTTTTCTCCCCCGTTTTGCCAGCATCAGCAGTAGGCAAATTGACGGTAGGGGCAGGAGAATTGGCCTGATCCTGCAGCACACGTATTTGACCCTCCAAGGAATTTATGTGACTGACCATAGTCAGCATGAGTTCGGTCATTTTGGTCAGTTGAGCATGTGGTGGTGGCTGCGGCTGGACAGAGGAGAAGTGATTGATCAATTCATGGATTTCCCGCAGAATATGGTGAGTGACAGGTGGATGAGAGGACTGAGCAGGAGTTGATGGAGTAGGTGCTTGTCCTTGAAGCAGAGTGCTTGCTGAGGCGATGACACGCCGACCTGACTTAGTGGCACCAAGGTGTGCATATTTGGCAGAACTGGGTTCACAATGAGGGCCTTGTGTAGTGACAGGACTACGAGGCGTGTTGACCTTAGTTGCTGAGTTGCTTTGAGCTTGAGGTGGGAGTGGAGCTTCTTTTGGACTTACAGGGGTCTTGGCTTGTTTCTCTACGGGAGGAACAGAGGCTTGATTTTGTGGAGACCCCTTTTGAGCAACATGGCCCTCAAGAACAGGTTCTTCAGCTGTTCGCAGCTTCTTCTCAGCTGACTCAGCTAGGTCTTGATCAGCTTTCCTCTTGTTGCTTTCTATGAGCCTTATCTTTCTCGGGACAGTATGAATATCCTTCGAGCATGCTCCCTTTTTCTTCTTCTTCTCAGCTTCAGCAACCTCAGATGGCACAGTGGACGGATTCTCAGTTGGAGGTTCATTGATTGGTTCTGTACCCTCAGCAGTGTGAGCGGCTTCAGCCATAACATCATCTATAATGGCATCCAGGTTAGCCAGATTTTCCATTTCTCCAATGGGTTGCTCATCCTCAGCCATAGGATCCTCCTCCTTAGAGGTTTCATTCTCATCATACCCTTTCAGGGGTTGGCTGTGTGATAGTCCATTCAGCAGACGTGCTGTGATAGCAGTTCCTGTTGAACTTATTTCATCAACAGTCTCTATGTTCTTGTCTTGTATTATCCTGGTGATGAGAGAACCTAAACGGAGCTTCCTTCCGCTTCTTTGGAAAGCCCCGACCAAAAATACAGGCATGTTGAAAGGAGTGCTGGTCAGCATATACCAGATGAAACATTGTTCAAAATTAGAGGCAGATGAGGGAGAGCTGAATTTAGGGAAGATAAAGTTGGTCAGTAAGAAGTGGGCCATCTTCTGATTTTTGCCCATGCAGGTGCTGGGTACTTCTCCCTTGTAGTTTCTGGGTTTACAGAACCCCTTCATCTTTTCTGCGATGGCTTTTGGTATCGGCTCCTTTGTGGTTCTGAACTGGATCCCTGTATTTGGTATCTCTAGCAATGTAGCTAGATATTCAGGGGTTATCACTATCTTTTGACCCTTGACTGTGGTCTCCAGATAGTCAGAGTCATCTGCATCAACATGCAGGTTGGAGTAGAACTCTCTTACCATTGTAGGATAGGTTTGCCCGGACAGAGAGAAGAGACCTGTCCATTTGTTTTTTTTGATCCATTCACAGAATGGAGTCTCTGAAGAGATGAAGTCAGGGTGGAAGAATCGACTTCTTAATACCTCTTGATTCTTAGCCCAAGAGTGTACTTTAATCATTTTTCTCATTAGGCTAGTTGAAGGACCAGCCTGGTCAGAGGATTTGAGAGTTGGAGAGAAATAACTTTCGTTGTAAGACATTTTTGAAGTTTTGAAGCTCTTTGGAAAATTTAGAAGCTTTCTTAGGGTCCAATGTATATGTGACGAGGGTAGTGGGTTAGTATTTACTATTTATAGATTTTATGGTTTAGGGTTCCGTTTGAATTTTATCCAGTTTTGTTCTGGGTTGTCCAATCGCCAGAAACCCTGACACTTATGACACTATTAAGACGTTATTCGGTGCATGCGTAGTACAGGTGTCGCCTCGCGTGTAGTGACATTAAATGCTAATAAGTGCTTCTACTTAGCGTTTGTTGATATAAACGTTTCATATTCTGAGTAGTCAGTACATTCTTTAGGAATGGCTTTAAGTTCAAGTTCGAAGCTAATTTACTCAGTGTGCAAGATTACTCAGTATTGTATATTTAGTCAGTTTCAAGAGATACTCAGCAAACAATAAATCATTCAGCATGTAATTCACTCAGCATTCAATATTCATTTAGCACAGGAATTTACTGAAGAGGATTAAACATACCAATTGCTTCTCTCAGTATGCTGAATTGCTCTCGTGCTAGAGGCTTTGTAAAGATATCAGCAAGCTGCTCGTCTGTTGGCACATAAGTCAGCTTGATTTCTTTCTTGAGTACATGATCTCTGATGAAGTGATGTCTTATGCTGACATGTTTCATCCTGCTGTGTTGAACTGGGTTCTTTGAGAGGTCAATTGCACTCTTGTTGTCGCGTTTGACTTCAATTGTCTTTGTTTGAACACCATAATCTTCAAGCTGTTGCTTAATCCAAAGGACTTGAGCAACACAGCTTCCAGCAGCAATGTACTCAACTTCAGTTGTGGACAGGGCTACTAACGCCTGCTTCTTGCTGAACCAAGATACAAGACAGCTTCCTAGGAATTGGCATCCTCCAGAGGTGCTTTTTCTTTCCAGCTTATCTCGTCCATAGTCAGCGTCAGTGTATCCGATGAGTGTAAAGTCATGAGTGTTTGGATACCACAGACCTGCATTTACTGAGCTTTGCAAATATCTAAGGATCCTTTTTACAGCTATGTAATGGGATTCCTTAGGGTTAGCTTGATATCTAGCACAATAACATACTGAGAACTGAATGTCCGGTCTACTTGCTGTTAAGTAAAGTAAAGAGCCAATCATACCTCGGTATAACTTGCTGTCTACTGACTTACCATTTTTATCAGCGCAGAGGACAGTGTCAGTGCCCATAGGAGTGGATATTGGCTTACAATGTTCTAGTTCATATTTCTTCAATATCTCCTTGGCATATTTAGCTTGACTTATGAATATGCCATTCTTTCCTTGCTTAATTTGAAGTCCGAGGAAGAAGTTGAGTTCTCCCATCATTGACATTTCGAATTCAGCCTGCATTTGTTTGCTAAATTCCTTGCACATAGATTCATTAGTAACACCAAATATAATATCATCTACATATATTTGAGCCAGCAGGGTATCTTTACCCTTTCTCTTAATGAATAAGGTTGTATCAGCTTGACCCCTGACGTAACCTCTAGTCAGTAAAAAGTTGGTCAGCCTCTCATACCAAGCACGTGGTGCTTGCTTGAGTCCATACAGAGCCTTTTTGAGTTTGTAAACGTGGTTTGGGAACCTAGAATCCTCAAACCCTGGAGGCTGATTTACATAGACCTCCTCGTCTATTACTCCATTAAGAAAGGCACTTTTGACATCCATTTGAAACAGTTTAAAGTTCATGTAAGATGCATATGCACATAAAATCCTAATAGCTTCTAGCCTTGCCACTGGGGCAAAGGTCTCACCGTAGTCTATACCTTCTTGCTGACTGTAGCCCTGAGCTACAAGTCTTGCCTTGTTTCTAACCACGTTTCCTTGCTCATCTAGCTTGTTCCTGAAGATCCATCTCGTTCCAATGGTCTTTTGGCTCCTAGGATGTGGCACTAGTTCCCATACATTATTTCTCCTGAACTGATTGAGTTCCTCTTGCATGGCATTCATCCAGAATTCGTCATCCTCAGCTTCGGCAAAGTTCTTCGGCTCAAGTACTGAGACAAAAGCTACATTGCCGAGATACTTCCTTAGTTGATTTCTTGTCATCAGCGTATTTCCAGCTGAGTCAAGAATTGCATTTTCTGAGTGCCCTCTTGGGACTCTTATCTCCTTTGGTAGACTTGTGTCTTGTTCTATCTGTGTTTCAACATTCTCTGCAGAAGTAGATAGGTCAGTGAAAGTAATTTTAAGTTCACTCTTACTCTTGGTCAGCCGTTTTATGAAGGACTCAGTAGCTGGTTCTTGATCAGCAGGTGCTGAGTTTGGTTCATCTTCTGTCAGCGGCTGGTATCTTCCTGCAGGGTTAGTTTCATCGAATTGCACATGTATAGATTCTTCTAATACTTGAGTTCTCTTATTAAAAACTTTGTATGCTTTACTGTTTGTTGAGTAGCCTAGAAAGATAGCCTCATCAGCTTTTGAATCAAATTTGGCTAAGCTATCTTTGGTATTTAAAATAAAACACCTACAGCCAAAGGCACGAAAGTATCCAATGTTGGGCTTTCGTCCTTTCCAAAGTTCATATGGGGTTTTCTTAAGTATAGGTCTAACTAAAGCCCTATTCAGAATATGGCATGCTGTGTTGACAGCTTCTCCCCAAAAATACTTTGGAAGCCTATGCTCATCCAGCATTGTCCTGGCAATCTCAACCAGAGTTCTGTTCTTCCTTTCAACAACCCCATTTTGCTGAGGCGTTCTAGGAGCAGAGAAATTGTGGTCAATGCCGCTGGCTTCACAGAATTCAACAAACTTCTGGTTCTTGAATTCTCCACCATTATCACTACGGATATGAGCTAATTTTAGGTCTTTCTCATTTTCAATTTTTCTAACCAAGTTTGAAAATGTCTCAAAGGTCTCATCCTTACTGGTCAGCAGGATAACCCATGTGTACCGAGAGAAATCATCTACAATAACCAAGGAAAACATTCTTCCACCCAGACTCAGCGGTTGGACTGGACCAAAGAGATCCAAGTGTAGCATTTCTAACGGACGCTTAGTTGAGACAATGTTTTTACTTTGAAAAGATTGCTTGGTTTGTTTTCCAGCTTGGCAGGCATGGCATAATTGATCTTTTTGAAATTTAAGTTCAGGCAGTCCCTCAACCAATTGCTTTCTTGCTAATTTGGCCAGGAGGTCCATGCTTACATGACCAAGTCTCCTGTTCCATAGCCAGGAATTTTCTTCCTTTGTGACTAAGCATACAGTTTTTGAAAACTTCTTTTCGAGGTTTAGCATAAAGATATTATCTATCCGAGGGGTAGTTAAGATTAACTCATTAGTTTTACCCTCGTATATTTTACATCCAGTAGCATCAAATATAACTTTTCTCCCATTGTCACATAGCTGAGCTACGCTGAGTAAGTTATATTTGAGTCCGCTGACTAGGGAGACAGATTCAATAGTAGGGTTACCTCCGACGGTTCCTGAGCCTACTATCTTACCCTTCTTGTTGTCTCCAAAACTTACACTCCCTCCTCGTTTACGTTCAAACGTGATGAACTGAGTTTCATCACCCGTCATATGCCTTGAGCATGCGCTGTCAATATACCACATCTTTAACTTCTCGGCACATCTCAGGCTTACCTGCATTGTAACTAGTTACTTTGAGGTACCCAACTCTTTTTGGGTCCTGACTTGTTAGGTGCAACAGGTATAGCATCATATTTTATTTTATGGCGGCATACATGGACAGTATGGCCATTCTTTCCACAGAAGTCACAACTGACCTTCTGTTTAGGATTTCTTACTGACTTGTCAGCACCCCAGTGCTGAGCGTGCCAGCACACTTTAGTAGTGTGTCCTAACTTCCCACAAAAATCACATTGGACTTTTCGCTGGGGATTTCTTCTCTGCTAAGTACCTTGGTACTGAGTTCTCAGCGGAAAATTGTTTTTGTTTGGAACCTTTAATTGGTTCTGAATGGTTGTGACATCCTTCCTCAGTTTCTTTGAAACTGACTGGTCTTCAGAGACAGACTCATGAATGATTTTCATATTTTCATGCAAAACTGAGTTGTCTTGAAGAAGGTATCTGAGGTCACTCAGTTTGACCTCTTCTACTTCATCACAGCGCCGGCTGAGTGCTTTAATCTTCCTATTACACTTTTTAACAAGTGTATAGAGATCACTCAGGGCGTTACCCATTTCATTTCTGAGTTGAGAGAGTGAGATTACCTCATTAGATTGCTCTTCATTATCTGACTCATCAGATTGGTCAGCATGCTCAGAAATGCATGGCTCAGCAAGTTCGTCAGCCATAAAGCATATCTTTGCTGACTCGGTGGCCTCAGTTTCTGTTGATGAAGATTCATCACTGTCACTCCAAGTAGCCACCATTGCCATCTTCCCGCTTTTCTTGTCTTTCCTCAGCGTGGGGCAGTTTGACTTAATATGGCCATCTTGGTGGCACTCAAAGCAGGTAATGGGCTTTGAGCTGTCCTTCCTGTATTTGCTGTCGCTTGAGTCAGCCTTATACTTATCAAACTTTTTGTAAGGCTTTTTGGAATATTTGTCGTTCTTCCTGAACAGCCTCTTCATCTTTCTTGTAAACATAGCCATCTCCTCATCATCAGTTGAACTCCCGTCAGTGGAGTCAGCCTTCATGACAAGTGACTTCTGCTTCTTGTCATCAGATTTTTCTTTCACCTCAAAGTTCTTCATTGATATCTCATGGGTCAGCAATGATCCGATGAGTTCGTCATATTTGTAGGTGGTTAAATCCTGAGCTTCCTCAACTGCTGTCTTCTTTGCTTGCCAGTCTTTTGGAAGACTCCTGAGTACCTTTTTGACTTGTTCTTCCTCAGTGAAGATTTTCCCAAGTCTTTTGAGCTCATTAATGATGTTGGTGAACCTTGCGTTCATGTCTGAAATGCCCTCATCATTGTTCATCTCGAACAGCTCGTACAGTCTCATCTGCTGATTCACCTTGGATTCTTTTACTTTGTTTGTTCCCTCGTAGGTGACTTCCAGCTTTTTCCAGATCTCTTGTGCCGACTCACAACCTGAGATTTTGTTATATTCTGCAGCATCGAGCGCACAGTGAAGCATATTGATAGCCGAAGCATGGTTTTGAAGCTTCTTAAGATCATCCTCTGTCCATTCAACCTCAGCTTTAACAACTGACTGGTCATCAACAACTTTCACAGGTACAAACGGGCCTTGGACTATAGATAGCCAGGCACTCATGTTTGTAGCTTGAATGAAGTTTTTCATCCTATTCTTCCAAAAGGTATAGTTTGACCCGAAGAATAGGGGAGGCCTGGTAATGGACAGCCCCTCAAGTAATATCTGAGTTGTCTGGTTTCCAGGGAGAAACCGAGTGCTGTTTTCGCCCATGGTATGGATCAACTCAAGGTTGTTAGACCTTTAGTAATGAGCTTTTAAGCTCTGATACCACTTGTTGGTCCCTTGTAAGGTTGCAAATATAGTTCCAAGGGGGGGTTAGGAACTATTTTACCTTTTTTAAAAATAATTTGGGCAGATTTCTTTTCTTTAAGAAAAGTTTATCAAACAGCGGCACTTAACACTCAGCAAGACACTGGCTTAGTCAACTAGTGACTAGGACAGCTTCGTTGCTTAGGTCAGGAAATAGCACTTAGAGTCTATTCCTGAACCTGCTCGTTTGTAGCGCACAACTCAGCTTGACCTCTTTTACTTGGTCAGTTTTAGTTTGTTTTAAGCACGCAATATGAATAAGGAGTTAAGGTTTAGAAATACTTCACTCAGCAGATTTATCCAGGTTCGGCTTCTTCTAAGCCTACGTCTTGTCCCCGGAACACCTCCGAGATTTTAAATCCTCTACTGAGCTCTTTAAAGGTAGAGCCTCAAACCTTTTACAATATCAGCAATTGAGTATGACAAGAGTACCTTCCTCTATACTTCTACTCAATCCTAATAACCTTTTACAATATCAGCAATTGAGTATGACAAGAGTACCTTCCTCTATACTTCTACTCAATCCTAATCTCTCCGCTGAGTACTTAAAACCGAGTACTCAGCCTCTCCTTTCTACTTCTAGAAATGATAAAGATTTTGTCCTAAACAACAATTGCTAGAACACCTTAGATGATTGAACAACAATCACTCTAGTCTTTTACACAAATGAATAGACTTTGTAGTGTAAGAATTTTGCTTTGCTTTTGATGGAGAACTTTTGTATACGTTTGGTCAGCGTAGCGACTCTTGCTCAAAGTTCTCTGAAGAATGTGGATTCTGAATGCTCTATTTATAGAGAGCTTCTGGTTATTTCGAATTTCGAAATAACCGTTGGAGGGAAACGGCTACAAGTCGCTTTCACTCAGTCTGTTCAGCAGTTCTCCTAGCCAATCAGATTCCAGCATCTTCTGTTCTTCGATCAGTGTGGCAGTATGTTCCTCCAAATCGGGTAATGTTAAACAGACAGCTTTCTGCGTCTTCTGTTCTTTACCAATAGAGGAAATACTTGGTCTGGAAGTTGCTTTGTAGTCAGCGGCTGTCTTGTACGCTTTGTCGAGACAGCTCAGCAGCTTCATACCGAAGTTGTCTACGTGGATCTTCTCGATCCTTCTTTGCTCAGCATGCGTTTCATTACTTCAACGGTAGCGTTTTGGAGATACGCAGGCTGAGTGATCTTGGGCTTGCTTGACTTGGGCCTTGACTTCCTTATAGGGCTTGGGCCTTATGATCTTTATGTCTTATAATGAATTATAAACTCAACATTGAACAAACACATTAGTAACACTAAATCAAAGCATTTAAACTTAGTGTGTTATAGAATATTTACTTTCACTTAATTAATTTTGTCAAATCAAAATCCTGTGGAAAGGTGTTTCAACAGACGATACATTCATGCCCTGGAGAATGAGGCTCCCAATCCCTCCATGGCCGAGTTAAATAAGAAAATGGATATCTTGATGGCGAAACTGAGCCTCAACACCAATGAAAGTGTAAGTTTTGTGGGTAATCACCAAAGGTACAATTCTAACCCCAATTCTTATAGCTTTTATGATAATAATTGGAGGAGACCTCAACACTCAAATCTGTCCTACGGGAACCCTAACATGTTGAAGCCTCCAAATAGGTTTGTTAATGAGCACAGGGAAAACGAATTGGGAATGTTCCCTTACGAACAAGCAAGCCAAGTTCCTCCACAACCCTCTAGCTCACGAGATGAAGTGTTGTCCCTTTTGAAAGGAATATCAGCCCGACTTACAATCAACGAGGAGGTTTGCAAGGACTTGAGCAACCAATTGGCTCAAATAAACCAAGAGATGCAAAAGCAACCCCGAGATGCTCTCCCATGCATGAAGGAAAACATAGAATCCCACAAAGGGAATCAGTTCAAGCCATCTCCTTGAGGAATGACAAAAAGGTAGAACCAAGTCCACTATCACATGCATCACTCGAGGTAAGTGAAGAACCGGAAGCGGTAAGCAACCCCGGTTCAAAATCTGAAATTCTAAATCATGTGGTAGAGATAAAAGATCAAATCAAAACTTGTGTATCTCAATTACCTTTTCCTCAAAAATTAGAAAAGTTTAGGTTTGTTTCATGCTCAGAAGTTTTCATTCTCTTCGACCTGCCAAGAGAATCCAAAAGGGAGCAAACCAAATTTTTCATAATATGTTTAAATTCGGCCTCCTGCTTTCATTAAACTTATTAGAGGCTCTTAATCCGTTTTGTAGGTACGGATTATTTATTCAGGAATTTGAATTCCTAACGCGAGTAGAAGCATACACCTAGGCGGGAATTCTATGTCGAGCTCGCCGACTATAACGTAGCGCTTCTTGGGAGGCAACCCAAGTTTTAATAAAACTTTTCAGGTTTGTTTAGATTATACATTGATCTTTTAGTTTAGTCTTTTTAGTTTTCTTTTACGTTTTTTTTAAAGTGTTCGTTTAAAAAAAAAAACAAAATAATAATAATAAATAAATAATAATAATAAAAAATAAATCATTAAATAAATAAATATATTTTTTTTTTGTTTAGTTTTATTTTATTTTATTTTATTTTTTTATTTTTTATTTTTTTTATTTTTTTTAAGTTTTCAGGTTTTAAAAAAAAAAAAAAAAAAAAAAAATTTGGCCCTAGGAGGCCCTGCTCGCCGCGCGCTGGGCGCCGGCGCCCAGCACGCCGCTGGGCACTGCTGCCCAGCGACGGTGCTCGGCCGCGATAAGGAATTTTTTCGAGATTTTTTTTTTTAAAATCCCGAACGAAGCTGAAATAAATAAATAAATAAATAAGTAAAAAAATTTACCACCGCAAATCATCAAGCTTTTGCGATTGCGATAAAATCCGTAAGTTTTCTTCTCCACCCTAACTTTTTACACTCGTACTTCATGATTTATGATGCAATGTTGGAACTTATTGCATAATTTTAGTGTGAGGAGGAGGGGTAGACAAACTTACAAAAATTGTATAAATTTTTAATTTTCGTTGCGTCGTGTCTAGTTTAGGTTTGCGTTTTGGTGTTTTATTTTTGCTTTATTTATGTTTTTGCATGTTTAGGACCTAAAACCGTGAACCTCCTTCGAATCTAAACTTCGTTATTTATCTTTGAGGGCTGAGAACCGAATCTAAAATTGCATGATAACTAGTTTAGGCGTAGGATACAACTCTTGTATCTGTAAAAGCATGAGCTACAGTTTGCATTTAGACCCTACTTTTGAAGAAATGCTAAAATCATTACTTAGGTAGATAACTTAAGAATTGAAGGCATGTGATATTAAACTTGAGTTTGGGGAAAACTAGTAAACACAAAATTGAAACCTAAAGAATTGCGAGCTGAATTTGAGCCTAAGAGCGAACATCAAAAAGCTCTTTTTCTTGACATTTTTGTGTGAATGCTTTGACTTGTGGAAGATTACAGATTTTGCACCTAATACTGTGTTGAACCTACATGCAATGATTTGAGATGATAAACGATGAATCAGCCTCATTAGAATTAACCCTTTTCTTTACATTGTTTTTCTTTTTCATCCACTCTAGGAAGCCCCTTTGAGCCGACATTTTTGTAGTTTATAGATTTTTCTGTCGTTCTAACCCGTTTTTGCGAACCACAATTTGGTTCGCTACTTAACCTTTGTTTTTGCAAAGCTCGAACTGAGCCTTTGTTTTCTTCTAGCGTTTTATCGTTGTTTATGGCATTATAGTAGCAAGCCAAAAGGCTAAGAAGTGAATGAGCATCACTATCCCAAAAGAAAAAAAAAAGAGAAAGGAAAAACAGAAAAAGAGGAAAAAAAGGGAGAAAAGAAAAGAGACGAACAAAAGGGAAGAACTTCATTCCCCAGTTCCTAAAAATTTAAACGTCTCAAAAAGAAATCCAAAATAAGGGATGAATAAAAAGCTCAGTCACTTCATATTTGCTAAAGCCATTTAAACTCTGTTTTTATAACGCTAGAACGTTTTAACCATTGTTGTACCTTTAACCCTCTAACCACATTACAACCCCAATTAGAGGCTGTTTTTGATATCATCGGAGTCATATAGCATAGTAGAGGAACTCGGATGAACGTGCAAAATCAACGTAGTCCTAAGCAAGAATATAAGCCGAGAGTAAACACCTTAGCCACCAAAAATTGTGTGAATGAGTGAACTACCTATGGTGAGGTGTTTTACTTAGCGATCCCCTCAAGCTCGTTTAATTGAACATGTGTCCCTTTACTTAAAACTATGACCTATTGTAATTGAAATGCGGCTTTTGGATATTGTGTCTCTACTTTGTATTTCCGAATGCATGTAATTACAGATGCTCGAAATTGTGTCAAGCACCTAGTCAAACTGGGAAGTTTTCTAGCTTGCTTGTGATGGCGGGTTTAGTTTTTTAGTTTACTTGGGGACAAGTAAAGTTTTAAGTGTGAGGAGGTTTGATAGGGGTCAAAAACCCCTATCTTTGGGTACGGTTTTAGGACGGTTTTTAGGTTTATTTGGCTAATAAGCGAGCAATTCTCGCATTTAAATGCTTTTATGTGAGTTAGTTAGAAATTGGAAACATTCTATTTATTTTTCGTCGTTTAGGCTCGTTTTGTGATCCATTTAGGCAAATACGGCCGAAATAACATGCATATTAGAATTCCGTTATCTTTTGAAGCTAATTGGTCCGTCAAAAGTCACACCAAACGAAGCGTTTGCTCAAAATAAGCGATTGACGGATCAATTTGGCTTTTGGACTAATGTTTTCTGGAGTTTTTATGCGTGTGCAGGTGTAAGTTCGGACGAAAAAGGGTTTGGAAGTCATCCGGCACGGATCGAGCGCGCTTCGGGCGAAAACGCTCGGCGAACAGGGCCCCCCGGACCATTTCTGCTCGCCGAGCAGGCCGCCAGAGGCCTGCTCGGCGAGCAGGAGCCTGCTCGTCGCAATCCTGCTCGGCGAGCAGCCTTTCCTGCTCGGCGAGCAGACCTGCGGGAATTGGTCAAAAAGACCAATTCCGCCCCCACGAAGCCACGTTCGGCCCCACATCTTCCTACACCAACAAGGACACGAAATTAGGTCAAAACGAGACTCGAGACGCGGCTATAAATAGGAATTTCCAATTGTAAATTAGATATCTTTTACTTTTGTAATTAGCTTAGCTTCCACCTTGAGAAATCCTCTCCATCTCCTCCATAACCTTCAAACCTCCATTAAAGACACCTCCGAAGCTCCGTTCACCGAGGATTACTCAAGCTCCATCCTTAAATCCTAGAAAGGCGCCTGCATTGGTAGACAGGTTCCCTGAAAGGGATTTTTCTTCTTTTATATTCTGTCTAGCCTCTGATACATGCTATGAATTCTAGGTTTATTGTAACTTCGTGACAATTCCTTCATCTTTGATATATAATATAGATTTTGTTTATTCAACTGTTTTGATGTTTTAATCTTTGTCTTACGCTTTGTCTGATTGGTTTAACTCATTCGATAATCCCAAAATTAGGTTGGCACATATTGCGAGCTGAATCTGACCTAGTCAGTGCCTATAGGATTGACGACCCTATAGAAGATTAAGCCCAAATTACTGAGCCTTAGAGCTAGTTTCGGCCTTACAAGGGAATCACGAACTAGGGACTTTAGGAGGATAGGTCGGGTTAATCGCCTTGGACATAAGCGACTTAGTTTCAATTCAATTGCTTAAACACTCTATCATTGTTATCATCGTATTCCTTCATGTTCATTCAGTTAATTGCTTTGGTAAAAGATCAATTAGGGGTAGAGTAATTTAGTTAGGCTTAGAATAACTTAGCTAGAATTAGATAACTTAATTAGAATTAGTGTAATTCAACCTAGGAGTAGATTAATTAAACAAAACCAAACTCAAAACCCCCTAAGCCTAGATAACATTCGAGACTTAGTAATTCGGTACTTGCAGAAATAAATCCTGTGGACGATAACCTGGACTTAAACTTAGAAATTTATTACTTGATAACGACGGGGTACACTTATCCCTTAGTGAGGTTTCGTAAGAAACCGCATCAGCCACCACGCGACCTGCAAGGGGTGCAAAGGCTCAATGGAAGAATCATCGCTCTAGGACGTTTAATCTCCTGCTCGGCTCAGCGATGTCTCCCGTTCTATAAAGCAATCAAAAAAGAGCACCCCTTTAAGTGGTCGACTGACTGCCAGGCCGCGTTCAACGCCATAAAAACTTTTCTCGCAACTCCCCCTCTGCTCTCAGTGCCGAAGCCAGAACGGGACATTCACTTATATTTCACCATCACGGATGAAACAATAGGGGTCGTTCTAACTCAGGAGGAGGGGACAGATCTTTTTCCGGTTTATTTCCTAAGCAGAGTGCTGAAGGGAGCCCGAGCAATTGCGAAAAAGGCCCGGCTCCAGGGGTTTAACTACACGCCAATACCCATCACGCCCCGACGGCCCCATTTAAGGGTATCATAACACCATGGCCATTCGTAGTATGGGGTGTTGACCTGCTCGGCCCTTTCCCAATGGCTTTAGCACAAAAGCGTTTCGTGGTTGTCGCAGTCGATCATTTTACCAAATGGATCGAAGCTGAAGCCCTCGCCAAGATACCCGCTGACAACGTCATCAGTTTTCTCAAGCGAGCTATTATTTACCGTTTCGGGGTCCCCCACTCCTTCATCACCGATAATGGGAAGCAATTCGACTGTAGCCAGTTTCGCGATTTTTGCGCGGACTGGGGTATCAAAGGCCGATACACATCGGTAGCTCACCCTCAGAGCAACGGCCTCACGGAAGTAAGCAACCGAACGCTACTTCGAGGGATCAAAGCACGGTTAACCGATCAAGGCAGGGCATGGCCCGATCACATTGCGGCAATCTTATGGTCATACCGCACCACCCCGCACACAGGAACAGGCCGTACCCCCTTTTTTCTCGCCTACGGGTCGGAAGCAATGGCACCATCATAAGTCATTCTTCGCTCCCCCCGACAGACCAATTTTGAAGAAATCGACAACAATGCAGAACTCAAGGAAGCCGGCGACCGACTCGAAAAAGAGCGCCTTGATGCTCTGTTGCACATCACGACCCATAAGCAGAATATCGCGCGCTATCACGATAGAAGGGTTCGTCCCCGCACTTTTCAGGTTGGGGACCTTGTGCTCAGAGACGCCGCAGCTGCGCAGTCCCCGTTAGCTCAAGGAAAGCTCGGCCAATCATGGGAGGGTCCGTACAAAATCGACACTGTTCTCCACAACGGAGCTTATAAAATTGCCTCTCTGGAGGGGGTGGCTTTCGACAATAGCTGGAATGTCCAAACATTAAAAAGATATTATCAATAATATACGCAAATTATGTTTCGCAATATTTTGGGTACATCGTCTAACTGTCATTTAGTTAACGATTTCGGGCGAACAGAACCCTATCGCGTTCTCCGCCAATTAAGCATTCTAATGCTCAACGATCAGGCTCTTCGATCATGTCGAACGCCTCCTACATCGTCTAACTGTCATTTAGTTAACGATTTCGGGCGAACAGAACCCTATCGCGTTCTCCGCCAATTAAGCATTCTAATGCTCAACGATCAGGCTCTTCGATCGTATCGAACGCCTCCTACATCGTCTAACTGTCATTTAGTTAACGATTTCGGGCGAACAGATCCCTATCACGTTCTCCGCCAATTAAGCATTCTAATGCTCAACGATCAGGCTCTTCGATCGTATCGAACGCCTCCTACATCGTCTAACTGTCATTTAGTTAACGATTTCGGGCGAACAGAACCCTATCGCGTTCTCCGCCAATTAAGCATTCTAATGCTCAAACGATCAGGCTCTTCGATCATATCGAACGCCTCCTACATCGTCTAACTGACATTTAGTTAACGATTTCGGGCGAACAGAACCCTATCGCGTTCTCCGCCAATTAAGCATTCTAATGCTCAAACGATCAGGCTCTTCGATCATATCGAACGCCTCCTACATCGTCTAACTGACATTTAGTTAACGATTTCGGGCGAACAGAACCCTATCGCGTTCTCCGCCAATTAAGCATTCTAATGCTCAAACGATCAGGCTCTTCGATCGTATCGAACGCCTCCTACATCGTCTAACTATCATTTAGTCAATAATTTCGGGCGAACAGAACCTTATCGTGTTCTCCGCCAACCAAGCGTTTAAGTGCAGGCCTTTACGGCTTTTCGATGAGATCGAACGACTTGCAACAAACAAGTTGGAATGCGCTTAGTCCAAGCTTCAGCATAAAATAGAACTCTCAAATTTCAGGTCATCACACACCACATTGAAATAAAAGGGTAAATTACAACGACAACAACGATCCTACACCACAAACCTTGGGCACTACTACATAGAGCCATTACAGGATCTAATAGGGCTACACCAAGTCGGATAAACACAAGTATTCAGATAGGTTTAGGACGATCAGGATCTGGGATTTCCTCCTCGTCCATCAAATCTTGATGCATCACTCTCCAGTCCACGCATTCATCGGTGTTATGACCATTTTGCCTATGATAAAAATAGGCTTTGCCCACGTGGGTCACGCGATGGTTAGGATTAGCAGGAATGGGACCCAGGCTACCCTGCTGCGCAAACTCTAGGAAAACCACGCTTCGCGGTTTGATGGGATCAATGAACGTTGGTCCATATGGACGCGTTGGTGAAGCATGACGCCCTACCCGACGGTACTCCACCTCATGGGGCAAGTTCAACACCCTTTCCATTTCGTCGGCTAGAAGCCTCTTGATCCAGGAAGGATGCGGGTTGAGCACCGGAGCGACGGTCTCATCAGGGAGGAGATATCCGATGCCCTCATGAGACCAAATTTTTTTTTCTGTGGTAGAAACTGCGCTTACCACAACATCACAGGAATTGGTGACAGATCCGGTATAAGGATCGGAATTCTCACTCTCCACTTTTCTCCTTTACGATATACAGTCCCGGTTCATCCAAACAGGGGACGAGTACCTCACCTTCCTCTCCGCATCATTCTCCTCAGACGGAGGGCAGTAAACATAGGGATGCGACATCGCCGATATTGCCTTCTGAACCTCCAACACTCGGGTCGGATCGACGACGTCCCGAAACGACATTCTCCCAAAGAAATTATCTCAAGAAGGAAGCAAAGTGGTAAAAACCAAACAAGTTGCAAGTCCATACCGAAAAATCTGACTCCTATTTATAGAACATCGAGGAAAAGACATGAAAGACACCACAATGCACCACAATCACATCAACAGGCAAAACATAATTAGGTGCAATACAATATCACAAAAAAGATTCAAATTGTACGAATCATCATTACATCTTGGAAAAGCAAAATCAAGGTACAGACTGCCTATTACTTCTTAAAACGACTACAAAATTCAACAGCTTTCGCCTGGACAGCGTTATCATAGATGTTCGGAGCAAAGATCACCTCCGGGGGAACGTTGTAACCTGCAGCATGAGCTGCGGTAATCAGCATCATACGGTCTAGTTTTACGAGTTTCTCCTCACGCTGACCAGCCAGAGCGCGAAGATCAGCAGCTTCTTTGCGCGCAGTTTCCAGTTGTCGCTTAAGAGAGTCGTTCTCCTCGGCCATCTCGGCCGCCCGTCCCGTCCTCTCCTTCAAAATCTTCGCTACTCGGCGAGTCCACCCGACTGCCATCCTGAGCAACACCCGGTACGCACAAATCTCCTCGACATCTTGCTTCAAACGCTGGGAAAGCTCCACTCGGCCAGCCGTCTCTACTTTCAGCTTCTCCGACAGGACGGTAATCTCAGCCTCGCGACGATCCAAAAGCTCTCGCGCGGCCGCCAATTTCTTATTCGCTTCCTCGAGATCGCCAATAGATCTTCGCAAACCGTCTTCCATATCACGAAAAGCTTTTTCATCATTAACGCACATGTCGAAAACTCGGGCTGCGTTCTGGATAGACTGCATAACAAGAACGAAAGTTAGACGATAAAAAGTTTGCAAAAGATGACACAAGGCTGAAGAATGCGAATAGGCGAACTCACCACACCAAGGGCCGATAAGGTCTCCAGGCCCAAGTTCATTTTCGAAGCCCCCTCCATCCGTTGATGCTCGCCGGGAACCCGGGCCACACGGGCCATCGCGCGAGCCAGATCGGAAGTCATCATATCAGAGTGCACCGACAAATTCATCACATAATCCCTGAACTTGGAAATTTTCATTTCCATCCTCTTGACCATTTCCGGATGATCCCCTACCCGATCCGGAACATCAGCGGACAGCTCGTTCCCGCCATCCGAGCAGGGTTTCCTGACACCCTCGCTGGCCCCGGCAACACCTTCCTCAGAAGACTTCTCCCCAGTCACATATTCGTCAACGGCCTTCCCCGTATCCCTTTTTCTCTTCCGAGCAAGCACCCCACGGGTCGGACTGCCAACTGTCTCTTCGTCAAGACCGATCATCTCCACACTTCCCTTAGGTTCTTGGGCAACTGGTTCAACCACAAGTTTCCCTTGCGGGACATCAACTACCCCATCAGCATCTTCCCGCGCATCGAGAACCCCTCACATGCTTTGCACCACCTGGTTCGCATCCTCGAGCGAGGAATATGAAACCAGTGAACCCGAAGCCCCTCCGAATGCCTCGTCAGCGGTTTCCAAACCAACACTAAATTCGTTAGGGTCAAAATCCATACTGACACGAGGATCTCCTGGACCTGCATGCACAAAAAGGGGAAAAACATCAGATTTCTGAATAACGGACAACACATTTTATACGACATAATTCACAAAGAATGCGATCCCAGCCCCTCACCTACAACGGCAACATTTACGGAGATCGCCTCCAATTCTGCCAACTCCCCAGCTTTGAACTTATATCCCCTTTTCCATTTCTCAAAATCCGCGGACGACCATCCTCTGATATCGGCCATCCGCCATTTATTCCAAATGTAGTAACCGGCGGCAAGAAAGTGACGAACCAGCTCATCTACATCCTGCTTGTGATCTTTGTCCGCCGGTAGACTTTTCAAATGCGTCACCAAGTTCTCCTCGAATGGGAGTTTCGGTCGGGTCTTCAACCACCGACTGGAGTCCATGGGGTCATCATTCCACACAACCCGAAAGGGAAAATCACCATCAAGCTTCCTCACCAAAAAGAAACGGTGGCGGTATTCGGACAGTTTATCCTTCAACCCACCCATCACTCTGAATTTCTGATGAGAGAAAGTGACATGTTGAGATCGCTGCCCTTTGCTCGGTTTAAAAAACTCACGAAAGACTAGACCTATTGCCCGATACCCGGCAGAACGACACAGCGAATAGAAGGCGACCATCATTCTCCAGCCATTCGGGTGAATTTGCCCAGGACACAAATCATATTCCTTCAACACCTCCATAAAAAAGGGCAGGAGCGGCAGTCGCATCCCCGATTCTAATTGCTCCTCGTAAATGATGAGTTCATTCGCGCTACCCGCGTGATGGGCTCTGGTCTTTTCATCCAAAGCTACTAATTCATAAGGCTCTCCGAGTCGATACACTGCAGAGATCGCCGGTAGATCTGGTGCGACGATTATACGGTAGGCATCTTCGACCGAAAGGGACTCCGGCCTCTTAGGACGCTCGGCTCTCTCAAACCGTTTCCCCTCGCTACCAGAAGCACCTGGAGCTCGCGTCCACACTCTCTCACGCATTTCCTCGTAAATCGCAGCAAGGGGCCGCTCTACAGTAATCAAACCCTCCGGCACGGCCACCACCACCTCTAGAACGCCGGTGGCTGGGCGATCGACGGTAGGCAGCGGGCGATCAACGGGTTTCTTCCTTTTTTTCGCCGCACCACCCGCTGCGCTATCTCCACTATCCTTTTCAGCTCGCCTTTTTCGCGATACAGTTCGCGTCCGAGAAGACTCTCGAAGCGTGAAGTCACCAGGGGCAACCGGCGGCAGTCTGCTTAGGGCTCCCCGTGAAGAACCCTCTGACATAATACCCCTCCCCAGAAGTCGAAATAAAGCAAAGAAAAACGCAAAAATCAAAGCTAAGGGATTGTGCGACTAACCTCAGCAAAAGATACGACAAATTCTGACGCGAGATAACTCCCGACGAAACAACAGGTGTCGGATAAACCGCCGGATGCTTACCGCACGAACGACTAGGTATGAGACGGCACAATCGCAGGAGGGGACACAGAAAACAAAAGCAAGCAATTTTTTCTCTCTCAAACAAGTTTGAAAAATGAAGTAAAGAGATTTCGTCTCATCCCTCCTCATATTTATAGTTGGGGGAGGAAACAAGGCGCCGGCACAGTTGTAAATTTGCAATAAATTCTTACGGCGCACGAGTGATTAAAAGCACATGCGCAATCAATACGGCACTGTAAATAAGGCACGCATGCAGTAAACCCAAAGGTTTTTCCCACATTTATCCGAGCAGCCCTCTTTACGGCTGAACACCATTTATCCCTACGAGAAACGGATGCACAACCTTATCTTCTCGCATCAAATACTCGATTTAGCTCTTCGATGGGGGGGACTACTTGATTCGGGATACGAGTAAAAGGCCCAAGAGGCCCAAGAAGGCCCAAGCAAGCAGAAGGGCCCAGGGCCCAAGAACCCTCTATAAATACACAACTCACATTGGAAGCTGAGGGCGAGTAATCTTTTCAATCACTTGCACATTACATTCAATAGTTTCTCTTGAGCGACTAACTATCTTGCTCGTCGGAGTATCCACAGGGACCCTTCCCGGCGCAGGGACGAGCCATCGGTAATCCAGAATACCTCTCCGGAGACCGGGATCACTGTGTTCGCATACCTGATTAGAAAGTATTTAAAATTAAACTTTTAAGTAATTGATAACAATAAGGGTATTTTTTTATTTTTTTTCAATTACATTTATATATTGATAAAACATAGATCCCAAAATCAATTTGCAATTGTGTAAAATGAACTTAAATATCAATTTAATTCATAAACTGTCAGATTAGTAAAAAAACGTAAAATTCCACCATATTATTTATTGTTTCGATTTAGGAAGTTTTTTTCGGGGGTTATGTTTTGTTGATATATAAGAATAATTTCTTTTAAGATAAAAATGTCTTTAGTTGACATCAGAACTTAACTGTGTAATTGTAATACTTTAAATAAAACATACCACATACTTTTATTTGTAAACTTTTAAACCACATGCCTCTGTTTGCAAATTGTGCAAACCATAAGCATTTTTTCTTACTTTTTCCCAATATTTATTTATAGAATTTTATATTTTGAAAATATTATTTTTCCCAATATTTATTTATAGAATTTTATATTTTGAAAATATTATTTTATAAATTTGTTGTGTTTTATGTTTTTATGGGTAAATTCCAAAAAAAAACTCTGTGTTTTCATCAATTTCCAAAAAAAACCCATGTTGTTTGTTTTTACCAAAAAAAAAAGGACTGTATTATACGCTGTTACCCGAAAAACGGAAAATAGCTTAACACCGTTAGTTTAATGACGTGACAGAGGGGTAAAATGGTCCGAAAAAAATAAAAAAGAAAAATTAACAAAAAAAAAAGAAAATTAAAATAATTAAAAAAATTTAAAAAAATCCTCAAATCTTCTTCAGGGTCTTCTTCTTCGGGGCCTTCGTCTTCTTCGCCTCCTTCTTCTTCCTCCTCTGGAAATGATTGCCGTTCTCAGTAATAGTCTCCATTTTCGCCGTTGAAGATTTGGAACTCTTCTGCAACGGAAGATTCGAAATAATAGTCTGTGAGATTATCGATCGATCGCGTTGGCTTCGTCAACGGCTGCCAGTTTCACATCTCACTCCTCTTCATCGTCGTGGTCTGGAAATTTCCAGGTTTCTAACAGCTGTGCCGCCGTCCACCTTTTATTACTCCCCTTTTGTAAGCAACACTCCACATGAATGGATAATTGAAGGTTTTATATCCCGATGAATAATTTTCAGATTTCCAGATTTGAAGGTTTTATATCCAGATTTGAATGGATAATCTAAGCAACACTCCAGATTTTCAGATTTGAAGGTTTTATATCCCGATGAATAATTTTCCGACTATGCAAATAATTTAATCCGTTCAGAACCTGATAAGCAACGATCCCGAGTTTTGATTCACTGAAAGTATCGAGAGTTCCTAAATTCATATACTCCATTAAAATCGCGATATCTCCCGAAGCTTTCTCGTATATTCCATGGCAGTGAACGATGTAAGGAGAATCTGCTTGGCGGAGGATTTTGATTTCGCGGAAAACTTGCATCTGATTTTTCTCTGTTTTTCCTAATTTCTCCTGTTGTGTTTAATAAATCAGTAGCATGTTCTTTGAGATTCCTGTTTTACCCTTTAAGAACAACGAACAGCTTCGGTAAATTTGCACGTGAAGAAGAAGAAGAAGGTGGGTCCATTTGGGATTTTTTATTTAATTTTGTTTTTTATTTTTTGTTATTTTTTATTTTTTATTTTTTTCGGACCATTTTACCCCTCTGCCACGTCATCAAATTAACGGTGTTAAGCTATTTTCCGTTTTTTCGGATAACGGCGTATAACACAGTCCTTTTTTTTTGTAAAAACAAACCACATGGGTTTTTTTTTGGAAATCGATGAAACCACATGGATTTTTTTTAGAATTTACCCTATTTTTATTTATTTTGGAGTTTTAAATTAAATAATAGTCTAAAAAACTATTAGATAAGAAATATTACGAGGTCCTGATCATTACGATTTTGATGTATTGAGCTTTGATTTTTCACTTAAATATATTGTTTTTGGTTTTTTTTTATCACATTAACCTCATAAATTTAGTTGTGAACATCTAATTCAATTAATGAGGCGTTATTCATTTCATTTGTACCTAAAATTATATTTTGTTACAATTCAGAACACGGTTTGTAAAGTTTTTCTATAAACACACCACATATTTTAATATTTTTTATTAAAATAATATTTATTTATAGAATTTTATATTTTGAAAATATTATTTTATAATTTGTTGTGTTTTATGTGGATAGGTGTGTATATCTATTTTTTATTTTTGAGTTTAAAATTAAATAATCGGCTAAAATATGTTAGGTATAAACATCACGAGGTCTTTGATCATTACAATTGTGATGCATTTCCGATCTTTTATTTAAACATATTAAGCTTTTTATCTTTTTTATCACATTAAATTTATTATTATCGAAAAAATAGTTAGTTATAAATATCTAATTCAATTAAATTTATTCCATTTGTATCTGAAATTATTTTTTTTTTTCACAATTTGGAATAAGATTTATAAAGTTTTTCTATAAGCATATACGCATATAAAAAAAACAGCTTTCGAACTGTTAATAATGTAAATTTTAAATGCAGATTAAATTAATAATGCTCAGTAAAGCAAGTCTTGTGTTAGAAGTTGTCTTTTATGGCTATCAAAGGCTTTATGCAACCAAAGAAAATAATCAATGGCTTTATGTGTTGAAATAAAAGATCAAGATTACCTACATCAAAACCGGAATGATGAAAAACCTCAACATATTTTTATCAAAATGTTACAGTAAGCCGCAATAGTTTGGATAGATCTCGAGTGTCTATCAACTTTTTGTATTAACTAATTAGAAGAGTGAATTTCAATCGGACCCACTATTTTTTTTTACTTTGCCCGACGTACATTTCAATGTGGTCCACCATTTCACATGTTACTATACGTTTTTTTACAGAAATTCCAACTTTGCCTGGCTTTACCTGACGAACATTTTAACATGACCCACAATTTCACATGTTGCTAGTCGTTTTTTTTTTAGAAACTTCAGCTTGACTAACCACCAGACCCACCATTTTTTTGGCTCTGCCCGACAAACATTTCTACGTGGCCAACCATTTCACATGTTGCTAGATGTTTTTTAGAAGAATTTTGGCGTATGACGAACATTTCAATGCAGCCCACCATTTCACAAATTGTTAGATGTTTTTACAGGAATTTCAGCTTTGCTTAACCATCAGACACACTATTTTACCATTTCACAAATTGCTAGATGTTTTTAGAGGAATTTCAACTATACCTAACCATCGGATCCAATGCGTACCACCATTTCATATGTTGCTAGACATTTTTTAGAAAAAATTCAGCTTTGGCTAACTAGTGAACCCACCTTCAAATCTACAAGCTATGTCACCCATTTTAGCCAAATTATGCACCCCAAGTATAAACTAACGTTTCTTCTCCATTGGTAAGCTCAAACTATGTCACCCATTTAAGCCAATTTGTGCACCCAAGTAAAACTAACTTTCTTCTCCATTGATTAGCTAAACTTTTGCTCAAGCTACTCCTTTATTTAAAACCCTAATTTTCCATTCTGATATCACTATTCACTGGTTCAATTTTACTGGTGGAATTCAGCTGTGAAATCAGATTCAACAGCTCAGATGATCCAAGTTTATGCTTTATTATGAAAACACCCATTCATTACATTTTATGAGCCAAGAGGGTTTTAGGATCTGCAAATCCATTAATTTTCTTCTCGGAACAGATCGAAATGAATAAATTCATCAGTTTAAGGTAATTATTCTAACTTTTATTCACTTATTGGCAGGAAATATTCGTTTCAATCATAGACAAACTTTAAAGGCATGATTGAGCAATGATCAGAAAATCCCCTGTATAATAATTAATACAGCAATAACAAACTTTTACACACAATAGTTTTATATTACTATGCCAAAACCTTTCTTGATTACTAAGAACACTCTGTGTATCAATAGATCTACAGCCTATGACATACTACATTACAAAGGAATAAAAAAAATACCACACACTAGAAACAAAATAATTCCTAAATGAGTAATAAATTAGCCCATCAAAGGCAACACTTATTCCCCACAAACTTGGTGAAAGGAAAATTGAAATAACTCATAGCATCAAAAGCCCTAAGCACAAACTTACCAATATGGCCACAAGTCTAATACCATGGAATCTCACACCAGCATTGTCATCTGCAACATCTGCATCGTCATCCTCCGGTGCATCTGCGGGTGAGTCGGAGTCATCGGATGGTGAGTCTGCACTGGTACTCTTGTGAGATTTGGGTGCATCTGCTGCTTCCTCTGGCGCAGGGGCTGGAGCAGGGGTTGGTGCTGCAGCAGTCTTGAACAACTCCTTAGGCAACAAAACCTTGTTGATAGTGTATATAGCAAGTGGTTGTTCGTCAATCAAGGTTCCGGTGATTTTTGCTGTGATGCCGTTGGCCTTCAATGTCACAGCGGCACCGTCATTTTGCACAGTGAAATCAAACTTGTTTGCTCCATCAGTAGCTAGAGTGTTCATGAGACCGTTGTTGGATTTTAGCATAGACATTGACTGATATATAGGTACACCATAGAATTCGAGGAACGACACTTTGCCAGACGCGGTTAAGTTCTTGTATTTAGGTAGGAAGGCTTTGAATGCATCATCAAGAGGGCAGAACACTGTCAATCCTCCATCAATATTGTCCTGCAAATTACCACATTCAAAATTCATTTCAATAATAGGTTTCATTATTAATTCCAGCAGTATCTATCCAACATGGTGAGCTACACTACAGCTGATTTATTCAAAATGTATTTGCTGTGCCTGTCTTTGAATTCTGTGATCATCCTCAAGTTTGTTTACATACAACACTTCCAGTATTTTCCATTTCAAGAGAAAAGTAATTCCATAATATGAGTTGGTGTCATTTTTACTGCGAGAACAAGTATTGAAAAAGCAATCAACATCCAGCTTTATTTCGAGGCCCCTCACAACCAATTTATGTTGCTAATTAGACTATTTTGAAATTTTAAAATTTGAAATTCCAACGACACAAAATTGCATATATCATTTTCATAATCAATTCTCTATCAAAATGGACAAAAAAAATCAGCTAAACTCCATGTGGGATGTGCCACTAAACCCAGTTCCAAATTCAGGCCTACCCGACCCACTAACAGATGCGTTATAAAAATGTGCCTACATTTCTAGATCTGGTAAAAAAAATCTAGATCCACTATTCATACTAATTTGACTAATCGTTGTAGAACAGTAGAAGTACTTAATTTAAAATGAAAACATTAATTACATAATTAATTGATTACCTGGTATGTGTTTGAAGCTTCACGATTAGCCAGCAAAGTATCAGCGAAAACCTTGCACCCGTGAGCCGACATTATGCCTGTTAGGTTCATCTGGCTTGGTCCCGGCGTCGGAGCCTCCGCCACGTCCGACGGCAAAGCCTTACTGATCTGTATAACCGAAATGTTATACGGCACTTCCTCCAAGGATTTCACAAAGAACACATCCAGATTTCCTCCGTTATCCTCTGGTCCAAACGCCACTTTCCCTCCCTTAGAATCAGTAATGTTAACGAATCCCGACGATCCCGGAGCTGATCCAGTCGCCTGAAACATGGTGGCTGCTAATGCCGTTCCGTTGGTTATCTGGTGAAGCTTCTTTGCTCCGAAGTAATCTAACAGGACATGGAGGGAGAGAATGTTCTTAATTGTGTAGATGGAAGGGTGCTTCGCGAGCATATCTGCCATGGCGGAGTTGTCAACGGCGCAGACGGTGATGGTTGTGCGGCGGTTGATCTCGTCGGCGAGGTGAGTTTGGGAAAGGTAGCGGTTAAAGGTGGAGAAAGATGGGTGTTTGGCTAGTAAACGGGTGATGTTGTGGGCGTTGGTGACGACGGCGGCGGTGGAGAGTAGTAACAGTAGAGAGAGAGCCGTCGACTGCCGCATTGTGGCGGTGCTGTGGTGGAGAGAGAGAGAGAGAGAGAGAGAGGGTTTAGTCTGCAGTAGCAGAGAGAAGAGGACAGACAGTTAGAGCAGTAAGCGTGAGTTGATAAAGAGAGAGGGAGATGTAAGAATGAGAGATAATATAATGGGGTTGGATTTTGATTAATTTACGATGATGCCATTTGTTCTTTTCTTGTACAGGTCAGGTGGAAGTGTAAAGGAGGGAAAAAAGGAAATGTGTTTGGAAATCTCTATTTTAGCATTTTGTTTCTTAATTGGACATATTTAATTAATTAAATATGGGCATATGGTGTAATGAAAATTTAACTTTATATTATTGAGGGAAACAGCTATTTAAGTGTTACATTTATTTTATTTTATTTTTTTTTGTTGGTTATTTACTAACTGTAAACATTTTAAACACTTTAATTAAAAAATTGAGATTTGTTAGCATTTTAACATATTTTTTAACGGTATTAGTAACACATTAAATATTTTAGACTTAATTTATATGAAACCTTTCAAATTTTTAATAATGTACGGTTAAAATTGATATTGCTTGAAAACGTTATAGTTAAATTTAGATTATTTTACATGTTAAGGCTAAATCTGTACTTCACCAAAAATGTAAGAGTCAAATTTTCACCCTTATCCGGATTTATGGAGTGTTTATTTGCTCCATTTTCTTTTCCTATTAAAAATAAGAGCTTTGAGTGTTTAAGTAGCGAATCCATGGTTTTTCAACAAAACACCAATGGTAAATTAAACGAAACCTTTCATATCTAAAAGGGTTTAGTTACTCTATTTTCTCCCTGTATTTGCTTTTTCACTTCAAAAGTGAGACATTTATATGTTTGGTTAGACACCTCATGTTCGTCTTTCATAAATGAAAAACAGCTTTTTTATAAAAGTAGAGAATTTTTACTTTTTAAAAAAGCAGCATTTTTCTAACCGCAACAACAACAAACAGCTGGTAAACCAAACAGAAGTAGGTATAAAAAAAATGTGATTTTAAACCTGAAGAACTGTAGGAGTGATTAATGAGGGGTTTAATGGGAATTGGATTAGTAATAAAGAAGCTTTATAACCAACTGCCTTGACTAATTGAGTTTTCCATAGCACTAGGATAGGATAGGAGGCCTTTGAGGTAGTAATAATAATATCCTTTTTTCCTTTCTCTTGGTATAATTATGTCTTAGTTTGGGTTTCATATTTTAATTTAATATACACTATAATTATGTCTTAGTTAGGCTATCAAAATTGCAATTTAGAACTTCATCTACTGTACTCACATGCCATGTTCAACCTCTCAATTGGTACGTCATTGCCTCGTTTGAGATTGGATTTTAGGACCCCTTTATTATTTATTTTTAAGCTAAATACATCATTTGCCAGTGAACTTTTCCAACAAGATTGATTAGTCCCGTGAACTTTCAAAATGTTCCAGTAGTCCATTCAACTTGTATAAAATGTTCAGTAAGTTAACTTACCTAAAATATAATCAATTGATCACTCGGTTGTAAAAAAGTAAGTTAAATGTGGAAGATGTCTTCCACGAATCTTAGAATATTATTACATAATTCAAAAATAGATTAAAAATTAAGTTATTACTTGTTCAACTATAAAACTTGTCTTCTCTAATATTAGAACCGCATATCCTGATCTTGATCATTTTACTTTTTTTTAAGACTCGTGCAATACATCTTTCGCATTTAACTTACTTTTTTGCAACCGAGTGATCAATTGATTACATTTTGTGCAAGTTCAGAGGGCTAACTACACATTTTATAGAAGTTGAGGGAGCTATCGGGACGCTTTGAAAGTTCAATGAACCAATCAAACTTTTTAGACAAGTTCAGAAGAAATATGATGTATTAAAAACCTTGTTTTTACTATTAATGGATACGTGCTAAAATGTTTATTCTTAGTTAGAAGCAATCGCAATTGGTATAATTGAGGACCTAATGTTAGTAAGTTAGGTGAATTTCAGGTAAACTCTCTTTTTGGTTATAAATTTTGTTATCTCTAATACACGTTATATTTTATTTTGAGAGAAGGGTTGGGTTATGCTTATTTATTTTTTACAAAATAAGCATTACTTTGTTTTTTCCATCATTGGATGGTGATAAACTTTCACAAAGTAAACTCATCTAATGGTAGAAAAAACAAAGTAAAGCTTACTTTGTAAAAAACAAAATAAGTATAGAAGACACCGAGAGAGAAATGTCATAATGTTATTAGAAAAAATTAAACATTATTGTTGTGCTTGTTTGACAAAAAAAAAAGTTCAAATATTACATGTGATGTGATTAAAAATATTTTATCTATTTTAAAATCGTAAAAAACGTAAAATCATGTTTTGCTGAACCAACTAATATACAACAGGCATCAGTCTTGATCACATGCACCTTAATGAGCATGTAGAATTTACTCATTCACCGTTAAATCTAGGTTTATTTGAATCCTAAGGTTGAGATTCAAATCATCCTGAGGCTTAGATTTAATAAGCTTATATCTAACGGTGAATGAGCAAATTCACTTACTCATTAAAGTGCATGTGAAAATTCATGGAACATGCATAGAACACGATAATAAAATATCCCAGTTTTTTTTAATGATGACTAAAATTTATCAATTGTATCATTTATGACGTTAGGGGTATAGAGATGACAGCGGGTACTCTACCAATAGGTATTCGACACTGTCTGACCCTAATGAGATTACTTGTACCCTGTATAAAAGGGTACGATATGAGCTCAAAAAAATTACCTGTGAACGATATGAGACGTGATGGAAATACTCCCAAGATACCCGTTACTCGCCATATATTTGACTTTCATCTATGGGCTTTATCCACTAAACCAATTTATTTTTATTGATCAAGATTGATTTAGAATTTGGAATTTGAAATGGTTATTAAATTTGTAGATGAATTATTTATGGATGGTTTATTAAATTTGTAATATTTTTTGTTTTATGTATTGATTATTAACGGGTAAGGGTCCTGATTTAAATGAAACGGATATGAGATTCATGAAGTATACTTGTTAGAGTAATGAGAGAATGCGAGTAATGAAAAAGTAAACGGGTAAGGGTTTGGAATTGACATCATCACGTGTATACCTGTTATCCCTAGTTAGAAGAAAATTACTTATGACCATGGGCAGATCTATAGAGGAGTCACAGCAGGCCTGGTCATAACCTTTTATAGACAGCGTGCGAGATAATAAATTTCGATTTCTTTATACATACATTCTAAAAATTCAAATGGAGGACACGAAGTGCAAGCAAAATTTTGCACATTGACTTCAAAAATCGGTATTTGCTTTCACATTTTTGGAATAAAGTCCAACTTTGCCTCCATCTCTTTAAGGGAAAAATAGATTTACCCGTAACGTATGAAACTGTAAAATTTTGCCCCAATATATTTTTCAAGCATGATTAATTTTATTTTTATCTAGGAATTTTTTTGAAAAGATTGGTTTGACCACCTTTTGACTATCACATTTTACATTCCAAATAAGTTTATTGATAATTTACAACAGTTTTATATATTTTGTCAGATCGTTTTTAACTATCTTAATAACGTAATAAATAATTTATGCAGTTTTTTTTATTAATTTACAAATTGCCGAACTGTTTACTACACAGTAAACGTTTTAAACATAATTAATGATTAGAAAGTCTCATGTAACATTTAAATAGTTAGTTAAATTACGGAAATGAATCTGTTCAAATTTTTTATCTTGTAACAGTAAAATTGATGCTACTTAAAAATATTAGAAGTAAAATTTCATTTTATATCGATGTGTTGGTCCAAAATAAATAAATTTTATTTTCATGTATATAGAAAGCTTATATTTAATTTTATGGTATAGTTTCTATTTTTCTAAATAAAAGAAATAAAAATGATGAAAAATATGAAAAATTAAAATAATAAATATATATATATATAAACTAACCTCTAGCTAGGCGAGCTAAAGGTCGGTCCTCGCCCGGAGCCCGTTTTCGGTCACCGACTTCTCTAAACGCACCCGGACACAACCACGAGCTAACCTACAAAAGCCTAGCTCATCCCCACACCTAGGCCCAAGCCTTAAAAGTCTCTCTAACCACAAGGTAGTAGGGTGATGTGGCATGGAAGTTAGTGGTGGTTTGTGGAGGTTGAGGAAGTTAATGAGATGGCAAGTTAGTGGGCAAAGTTAGAAAGAAAAATAAGGGTTAGTTGGTGATTAATTACTCAAATTGCCCTCTCAAAATGCTATAAATAGACTCTCCATTCTTCATAATTATTCTCTCACTCAACACAACAAAAACCTCTTCTTAAAGGTTCTTTCCAATGCTCTCATTTTAAGTTCTTAGTTCTTGAGTTCTTCCTTTTTGTTCTTTATTTTTCTTATCTTTAATTCCTTTTTTTAGTTTGACTTTAGCTTTAATTCAAGTTCTAATAGTCTTCTTTCAAGTTTTTTCAATTCAATTTAGTATTCCTAAGCCTCAAGTTTGCAATTCATTAGCTTTCTAAATTAGTTTTTCCAGATTCGTCCAATTATTTTTAAAGCCAGATTGCGTCCATTTAAATTCATTTTTTGCTTCCAATCCCTTCAACAAAGTTGTTCCTGGCGTCCTGAGGTTCAATCTAGTATATTTATTTTCCCAATTCCGTGCTCAGAATCTCTATTTACAAGCCAATCTTTACACCTCAAATTCTTTAAACATTCTGTTTCCAGTTTTTCCAGATTCGTCCAGTGATTTTCTAGGCCTATTTTCGTCTGTTTAAATTTCGTTTCAGCCTTCGATCCCTTCTAAACATATGTTCTTGACATCTTGAAGTTCGATTTAGCCTTTTGGTTCACTTGATTCCGTATTCGTAAGCACTCATACGTTCCCCCGAAGTTGAAGGTCAAATCTGCCACATTATTACCTACCATAAGTCAGAGATTGCCAACATCAATTTCGCTCGTGCCAATCAACCGTGGTGTTCCGAGAACCTCGAACCGACACCAAAATTCAACGTCCAGCCGAGATAGCTATTGTGGCTCCGAGTTTGTCGTTGAATTCCAAATTATTATTATTATTTGCATTTCAATTCATTGTATTTGATTTGTTTTTCCAATTCAATTGAACTAGCTATATGTTTAGTATAAAAAATTTCCAATTGTAATTAATTTCATCTTTTTTATGCTTACTTTGAACACATGTATTTAAACCTTGATTTATATCAATAAAATACCAATTTTTCTAAAATCTCGTGTCAATTTCGCACTTTAATTTTCTTTATTTTTTCTTCTTTAATTTATCCGCATTAGCTTAAATAAAAATAGTTTATCTTGCAAAGTTTCTATAACGGCGCGAGAGACCCAAGAGGGATTTTTTCAATCCTTGCGTCCATCGCCAATCGCTTCGATTAGAATTCATGTTTTTGGCGCATAATTCACAAACTTAACCGTCTTTAATAATTAAGAAATAATTTCTCTGACACACCCGCACCCTAACCACACGTGACAAGGTTGAAATTAACATATTTCGAAAATATCGCTAACACGATGATTATTCGTTATTTCTAGAATATTTTAAAATTTTATATTACTTGTGGAATGGACAGAATTAACAAGGAGTTTTCTATCCTGGTCATTAATCCACACACAGAAAGTATTTAAATGCCCATTGAAGTTTCAAATGTAATAAATATAAAAATGTACAATAGTTTTAATATATCATAAAATGGAATGAAAACTTAAAATTTCAACCCAAAGGTTTAATTAAAAGTTTTCCAATAATGAAATCAAGAGGGACAAAACTTAGGAAATAAAATAGGATTAGAAAGAAATAAATGAGTGCCGACAAAGAAGGGGCGTACATGCAAAAAGGTACCAACTTTGAGACAAATTTATAAAATAAAATACACTAGATTTGATTTGAGTTGAAAAGAAAAATTAATAAGAAAAAAAAAGTCACGTGGTTTTTAAGGATCACTTGTTCGGAACTTAAGGTACCAAAGCAATTAAAATAAAATATCAGAAAGGTCAGACCATATCACAAGCCTCGTATAAATAATTGAGAAATTCATTTTAATATTCTAATTTATTTAATCTATTTTTTTTTACAAGAAACATATATTAAGAATCAAGAATAAGCATATTACAAATAAAAATATTACCAATAAAATCAAGGGATATAGAAAACCACTCACCCCGATGTAAAGATAAAATACTACTTCTAGTTAGACCTGTCCACGGGCTCGGGTACCCGCCCGGCCCGCCCAGGCCCGCGTCCCTTGGACTGGGGTTGGACAATAAAAATTGTTCATCGGCCCAGCCCGGTCCAGGCCCGCCAAAGTCCGCCTATTTTTTGGGCGGGCTTAGGATTAATAAAAATAACACGGGCCGACCTAGCCCGGCCCGCTTATTAATATTAATTAATAAATATATATTTATATATTAAATATTTATTTTTAAGTATAATATTCATTTTTTTAGAATTAATAATTATATATATATATATTTAGGTGGGCTTATATGGGTTGGGCTCGGGATTTGATTTTTAAGCCCGAACTCAACCCGGCCCGAGCCCGCCTAAATTAATTGTGGGCTGAGCTGGACTTGGACTAAGCATTTTTACTTAAAAACCCGACTGGCCCGGCCCGAGCCCGGCCCAACCCGGCCCATGGACAGGTCTACTTCTAACTAACAAATGAGCAACAGAGTTTGTAGAACGATAGACAAAACGAATAGAGCAGTTAAAAGATTCGTTCAATGAAAAATGACAATCATTACTTTTCCAACTTTGATTTGATTTCATAATTATGTATTGAAATATAAGTTGTTCAAATTGAAGCTTACAACTTTCAAAACATTAAAAGTTAGCTAAGTTTGAAATTCTTAATTGAAAAGTGTTTGGAATTATAGTCGGTCAGGTAAAGTTCTAATAAAATTAGGTTAAGATCTAATTTTTCATTAAGTTAAATAATTTGGGTAAATTTCAAATAAAATCTCTATGGTTTTATTAATTTTCAGATAAAGGACTATGGTTTATTTTTTGTCAAAACGAGAACTGAGGTTTCACATTTGGATTAATGCTATTAAAACCATATTTAACGATCTGAAAATGAAAATTTTCAAGAATTAAAGTTGTTCAATGTCATATTTTCTATGGATCTACATTTTCGATTTTCGAAAATCATGTTTTTTGGAACTTTCTCTCTCTAAACATTAACTTTCTCTCTTTTTACCAAACATCATCTAAATAATCTCAAAATAAAAAAGTTGAAGAATTAAAGTTGCTTAAAATATTAGTAGTTCTTAAAATATATCATTTTTGAAGTCGTCAATGGTGATTTTAATAGTATCAATTGAAAACGTCCTTATTTTGCTAAAGTTGAAAACCTCAATTCTCGTTTTGACAAAAAGTAAACTACATTCCTTTATCTGAAAATTAGTAAAACAACGTGGGTTTTATTTGAAATTTAACCAATAATTTATTAGTGTTTTTCTTTTTTATCTAACACACTTTTTAGTTCCATATTTTAAAAAACTCGTTATAAAATCTTTATCATTTGTTACTATTAACTTTTTGGTTCTTTTATCTATTTCTTTTAGATTTTTAACTGTTATATTCGCATAAACAAAATTACAAAAAATAACAGAGTAAATGATCATTTTGTATTGCATTATGTGTGTCCTGAAAGCTAAGATATGTTTGGTTAAAAATCTAAAAAAAATAGATAAAATGACCAAAGGGTTAACGGTGACAAAGAATGTGGACCATATCAGGAACGGATCCAGGACCTGTAGATAGTGGGGGCAAAGTATATATGATGTGTAAAAAAATTGTCCAAATAAAACCAATGGAAACCTTAACAGTGTCTAACATAACTTCATAACTATATTAGACTAATTATCAATGCAACATTAAGCAAATTATCACTGATTTTAGGTGTAAGTAATTTCTTGTCAATCTCTTTTACATCAACTTGAAGAGTAGAGAAGCGATGGCGACGGCGCCAAACGACAGCCGGAGCCGATTCTGGGACTTAAAATTGCTACAATCAACCTAAATTGCATTAATTATATACAAATTGCTTCAATAAGTTTACTAAATTTCATTAAACTTAAGGATATAATAATTCCCCCAAATTGCTTCAATCAAATTATATCATTTCCCCAAATTGCTTCAATCAAATTACATTATCCCCAAATTGCTTGCTAAATTGAAATGCTCAATTGCTAAATTACAATTTACACAAAACAAACCAAATGCTCAATAAGAACCATAACAGAAGAACAGAAAGAAAAAATAAAGAGACGAACTAGTAAATTGAGTTTAATTGAATGAATTAACACAGCAAACATAACAAGCATAAGAAGAAGTAAATTGAGTAAATTGAGTTTAAATTTCAATTCACCTTCCTTCCAGAAAGAAGGAGAAGTCGTTCTTGAAGGAGGGACGACAGATGACAAGTCCACGATGGAGAAACAAAATTAAGAGTAGATTAGGTTTTTGGGCAATTGGATTAAGTGAATGAGAGATTACAGCTTTGGTGAGTTGTCTGCTGCTTCTAAGTGAGAGGGATTGTCGTAATTTTTGTTTGAGAGGTTAGGTTAGGGCTTTGTGTTTGAGAGAGGTTAGGGATGATAAATTGTGAAACTGCTTCTAATTAAGTAAGAAGGACGTAGAAGAAGAAAAGGGAGAAGGACAGAGTCGTAATTTTTTTTGTATTTCTTTTAGACAAAACGACATCGTTCCAGTGGAACGACGTCGTTTTGTCTAAAAGAAACACACAGTAAATTATAACTCTGTCCTTCTACCTATTCTCCTACCTCGCAAATCAAGCTCTCCCCAGCACCATCCATGGCGTTTCAGAGGGAGCAAATTCCAAAAATTCTAAAAACATTACATGTGATTTTATTTCATCATAGATCTCAGTGGGGGGCAAGTGCCTCAATTGCTCCCACTGTAGATCTGTCCATGGACCATATAATATATGTTTCAAAATATGGGAACTAAACAATGTGTTACGTAAAAAAGTAGGGACTAATAAATCATTTACTCTAAATAGAATGATATATATCATTGTAAAGCCAACTCACATAAAATCTTAGCCGCCAACCGATGTTAGTTTTTCTCCTCTTAGCTTGCCTTGAGATGTTTTTAATTTGTGGATTCATCGTATCTCTCCCCGCATCAATTTGGTGTCGGACTGCGTGACTATTAATACGAATTTGCAATTCGATCTCTTCTGCTGCAATACTTGTGAGTTATTTGCCCTACAATATGTAACTTGATTTCCTATTTTATCATTCATAATGCATTCATGTAGTTCATTGGTATCAAAACTACATGTTCACTTTTTCTCCTTTTTATCCACGAATTTAACATAATGCATATGTTTTTCTATGCATATATTGATTTATTTGTTAGATTTGATTTATCATGCATGAATGTGTATTTTTGCATTAAAAACGTGAAAGCACGTCGAATACGGTCTTTTGTGATTTAGAATTTTATGTTTTAGATTGATATGTTTCAGTTTCGAAAAAAGGTACGTATACCTGAAACCCAATTTATGTTTGTTGTTCGGATAAACGGGCCTTACCAAGGTGACTAGAGACTTTAAAACCCTCCACTGGAAACCGTTTTTGACAACCATAGTAACAATTTTTGACGATGGAGGAAGAGTGGAGATCATATCAGTAATTCACTTAACTGTTATGTAATTTTATGAGTTTATTTTCAAGTTTTAACTATCATAACACAAAATTATAGAAGAAAGCATATTTTTTTTATATAATTTAACTGACAAAGTTTTTGATTTTGGCCCTGTTTGTGAATTAGCTGTTAGCTGATTACATTAGCTGATTTGATTAGCTGTTTGTGTAGACCTGTTTGGTAAAAATTAGCTGATTGATAATAGCGGTTTGTGCAAAAAGACGAATAAGGGCATTAATTTTGTTCATAAAAAAAGGGCATTAATTTTGGCGCAGGAGAAGAAGGAGTCTATCTATTAGGGTTAAAGAAGTCCATTAATTTTAATATTGGAAAACGCTAATTGAAAAAGCTCATTTTAAGAGCTTTTTCTAAATTAGCGTTTTCATCTCAAAACTATCTCCCAAACCTCTCTCCACCAAACACTTAAATTAGCGGTTTAAGTGGTCAAACCTCTAAAGTTTGTCAAAACCGCTCTTTTTATTCCAAAACGCTCTTTACCAAATAGGGCCTTTATAGTTACTAAAATTGAATTACTAAAATAAAATTTTAAAAATTTTAATTTTTAATATTTTTTTTACATAATTAACCTTTACATTTCTACTTCAAAAAAAAAAAACCTTTAATACTTCTATCATAAAAAGAGTGGTCAGATATACTACGCGTTTCCGCTAAGCGAGAGTCCGGGGAGAGGTCCCACTATAAGGATATATTGGGAGCAAGTCTTTCGCTACCAATTTTTTTTGATAAGAGGTTGTTCTTAAAACTCGAACTCGCGATCTCTCAGTTACATAATAACAACGTTTACCATTACGACAAGGTTTGTCCTCTCTTGCTCTGTCAATAACCTTTTTTGAATTTGAAAATATGTATTAATTAACCTAAAAAAAGTAACGATATGAAATGGGAAAAGGGTAGTTTGGTAGTTTTGGAAACTGAAAAGGGTGTTATTGATAATAAGAAGTTAAAGACGGAGCATGAAGAGAAGAGCATGCCACGTGGATGGGTCAGAGTTCTGGAAAATCCAACACCGACAAAACCTCAGTTGGATTCACTGCTGCTCAGCTCATCTTCTTTTGACGGTTACGATTCCCCCTTTAAATATTATATTCTTGCTTATTTTTCTCTCTTAATTACATCTTCCTTTGTTCGTTCCAAATATTACAAGCTAAACAAAGTAACATACAAGGCACCTACTTCATATTAAATGATATACTTACTTTCGGTGTCGGAACTAGGACCCCGAATGATCCGGGGCTCAAACATATCCATAAAATAAATTTCAAAACGTAAAAAAAAAAAAATCGAAATTAACTGTGCAGTTGACGGTAAATTTTCAAAGTCCAGCTTGTTAGGGCTCGGTAAAATTTTTTTAGCCTCCAACGCATTAAAACTCTAAAAATGTTATCATTTTTTTTAGAAACCAGCATTGAACTAATAGAAAATTAAACATGTTTACTTTTTTTAATGGTAAAGACATAATAAAAATAAATATTAAATATGTTTATTTTTTTATTATTGGTAAAGACATATTAAAAATGAATTCAAAAGTGTTATGAAAATAAAAATAAAAATAGAGAGTCAATTTAAATTAATTAATAATGGTAACATGTTTTTATAATTATAAAAAAAATAAAATTAAAATAAATAAAAACTTTTTAAAAAAATGAGGTTGAAGGGAATTGAACACATGACCTCTCAAATAAAAGCAAGCATACTTAACCATCTCATCTACCTTTATATATTGAAATAATACTACATAGAGTCAATATATTTCTCTCCAAAATATTACGAGACACCATTACTAATTTTTTTTTTCTCAATTCTCGGGCGGCCAGAGCCCCGGCCAACCCCCCCTTGGTTCCGCCCCTGCTTACTTTGTTTTAATAAAGTAAATTTTAATTGGTATGTTTTCATTATTGGATTAATTTTTAATCCATCATCCAATGATAAAAACACATCAAGTAATGGTACTTTGTCAAAAACAAAATAACCATAAAAGATACATATACTTCATTATTTCATGTGATTTTAAATGGTAAATTATTTAATAGTTGTTAGATCTTATCATATTAGAGCATCTCCAATATAGGGTGCCTAAAAGAGTGATGTGGCATTAGGTTTGACAACTTTTAAAGGGTGCCCACTATTGGAGTGATTGTGGGTGCCAAAGAAAGTTGCCCATTTTTGACAATCTCTTGGCAACCTTCTTTAATTATTTTTTAATATACTCTCGTAGAAATAATAAATCTAGAACATTTTATTTATAATAAAATAATAATTTGTAGGATTATAGTGACAACTTTTCAAGCAACCTCTATTTGAGCATTTTTTAAGTAAAAGTTGCCAAAAATGATGTGGATGAAAGAGACAATAAAATACTATATTTTAATAAGTTTTGGCACTCTTTTAGGCAGTGTTTTGAAAACCGGACCGGCCGGTCGAACCGCGAACCAGTCAAGTTTCCGGTCCGGTTTTAGCTATACAGGTTCAACTATATTAAACCGCATCAACCCGGGATTGAACCACGAACCGGTGTTGAACCAGTGAACCGGATTGACCCTGATTTTTTGCCATTTTTTGAAAAACATATTGAATTAAGGAAAAATTTTAAAAATTAGTTAGAGAACAACCTCTTTAATAATTGGTGTTAATTAATTTAATTTTAATCTTAATATTGTGTTAAACTATGGGTTTGATTTTAGATGTGTGAATTTTTAATTAATGTGTTAAATTAAGGATTGGTTACCGATGTGTGAATTTTTATATTATCTGTATGAATTTTTAATTTTTAATTTTTAATTAATATGTTAACTTAAGAATTGTTTATTATATATATGAAATTTTTAATTTTATATTCAATGAAACATCATTTTATTTTTTATATATATATTTATTTATTTTTTTATTCGGTTGAACCATTCCGATTGAACCGGTTGAACCTATTGAACCTTGAACCAGTTGTCTCACTGGTTCAACGTCCGGTCCGATTTTCAAAAAAAATAATTATGCAATTACTATTGAACCTATTGAACCTTGCACCATTAAATAATTATGCAATTACTATTATACTCATTTTTTTGGGTAAATTCCAAAAAAAAAAACCATGTGGTCTCATGTTCTTCCAAAAAAACACTTGTGGTTTGTTAATACAAAAAAATGACTGTGGTTTGCGCCGTTACCCGAAAAACGGAAAATAGCTTAACACCGTTAAAGTGCTGACGTGACACAGAGGTAAAATTGGAAAATCGAATTTTTTATATTTTTTCCCTCTCTCTCTCCTCTTCTTCTTCTCCTTCCTCCTTCTTCTCTCCTCTTCTTCCTTCGAATTTTTTATATTTTTTTCCCTCTCTCTCTCCTCTTCTCTCCTCTTCTTCCTTCTTCTTCCTTCTTCTTCTTCTCATTCCTCCTTCTTCTCCTTCTTCCTTCTTCTTCTCCTTCTTAATTTCCAAAAATCTGGAAAATTTCAGATTTCTGGAAATTTTCCAGATTTTTGGATTCTAGAAATCTGGAATATTTCCAGATTTCTGAAGAAATCTAGAAATTGGAAATCGGAAATAAATAAAAAAGAATAGAAGAAAAAAAAAGAAGGAGGAGGAAGGAGAAGGAGAGAAGAATAAGAAGAAGTAACAAGGAGAAGGAGAGAAGAAAAAGAAGAAGTAGGAGGAAGAAGAAGGAGGAGGAGAGAGAGAGGAAAAAAAATAAAAAAAATAAAAAAAAAAATCGAATTTCCAACCTTACCCCTTGTCACGTCAGCACTTTTAACACCGTTAAGCCATTTTCCGTTTTTCGGGTAATGGCGCAAACCACAGTCCTTTTTTTTGTATTAACAAACCACAAGGGTTTTTTTGAAAGAACATGAAACCACAGAGTTTTTTTTTTGGAATTTACCTTTTTTTTTTTTGAAACAATTACTATTATACTCTTAGTCACTAATACAAACACAACAATTTTCCTGTCTCTTCGTTACACTCTTGTTACACTATAGAACGCCTAATAAGTTACATATCTGTTATACCCAATTTGATGTCCCATTAAATAAAATATTAGTATATAGATCATAAGGATCCACGCATAAAATTATTAGAACCAGACCGTATCAAACCGAATTTATACCGAATTTATTGACAGATCACATATCACTTGACCAAATAACTCGGATTGATCAGATCACAGAATTTTTACAAGCGTTTAACCAATTATCAGGGAAAAGATTTTCTCACGTACATGAGAGTGCAGTTGAAACACAACCGAATTAGGGATGCATCTGCATGATGTGGATGACGTGAATGCCGCATCGAAATGGACGCTCTTAGACTAGTGTACTTTGTTGGTCCCTTATAACGTTACAAGTATAGTTCCAAAGGGGGGTTAGGAACTATTTAAACTTTTTCTAATTTAGGGCAGACTTCTTTTCTTAAGAGAAAAGTTTTTAACAGCGGCGCTGAGTAAACAGCAAGATACTGGCTTAGTCAACTGGTGACTAGGTCAGTTTCTTAACTTGAGTCAGGAGATAGCACTTAGAGTCTATTCCTTAGCTCAGATGTTTGATGCGCACAACTCAGATTGACCTCTTTACTTGGTCAGTTTTTGGTTATTTAAGCAAGCAATATATATAAGGAGTTTAAGGTAAGAAATGCGTTACTCAGCAGATTTATCCAGGTTCGGCTTCTAAGCCTATGTCCTGTCCCCGGAACACGTTCCGAGCTTTCGAATCCTCTACCGAGCTCTTTAAAGGTAGAGCCTCAAACCTTTTACAATCTTAGCAACTGAGTATAACAAGAGTACCTTCCTCTATACCTCTACTCAATCCTAATCTCTCGCTGAGTACTATAACCGAGTACTCAGCCTCTCCTTTCTAATCTCTAGAAATGATAAGTGTTTGTCCTAAACAATGATTGCTAAGACACCTTAGATGATTGAATAATCACTCTAGACTTTTACACAAAAGATATGAAATTTAGTGTAAGATTGCTTTGCTTTTTGCTTGCAGAACTTGCATAGAAATTTGGTCAGCGTAATGGCTTGATCAAGTTCTGTGTTGAATGAAGCTTCTGATGGCACTATTTATAGAGACGTCTGGACATCGGTCATTTCGAATTTCGAAATAACCGTTGGAGGGAAACGGCTTCCTGTCGTTGTCATCCTGACTTGCTCAGAGCTCTCGGCCAATCAGATTTGAGTATCTTCTGTCCTCGGTCAGCTTTTGGTCAGCTCGGCAGAGTGTCTCTCCATTTATGGTAATGTCAACTAGACAGCATACTGTGTCGTCTGAACTTTACCCAAAGTGGAAATACTTTGACTGGAAGTTTTCCTTAGCCAGCTGCTGTCTTGTACGCTTTGTCGAATCAACTCAGCAGCTTCGTTCCGAAGTTGTTCCCTGAAGGTCTTCTAGATCCTTCTTCCGCTGAGTTGCGTTTTGTCCATAACGACAACGTTTTGACATACGCGGGCCGAGTTGCTTTAAACTGTTTGACTTGGGCTTTGACTTCCGTATTGGGCTTGGGCCTTTTAATCCTTGTGTCTTATAAACAATTTAACTCAACATTGAACAAATACATTAGTAGAATAAATCAAAGCATTTAAACTTAGTGTGTTTAGAATATTATACTTAAACAATTTTGTCAAATCAAAATTATGTGGAAAGGTGTTTCAACAAACTCCCCCATTTTGATGTTGGCAAAACTATTCAGCGAAGAACTCAGTTTTGAGCTCCCCCATAATAGTTGACCTAATATAACTTAGTGAACTCCCCCGTCAGGGTTGAGCTACTGACTTAGTTTTACTCTAAACATTTAAACGTTTAATCGAGTAAGTCTAAGGTCAGTTTTCGGATATAGGTCAGCTCATGGAACATATTCTATTTTACTCAGTATTAAGCGGAAGGTTTTAACATTCAGAGAGCGCTGAGTAATTTGTTGTTCAATGAGTTTTATAAGACAATGTTTTATAAACATATAAGTCAATGTCAAACATGTTATCAGCATTTGGTTCAATCAATAAATTTTATAAGCATTAAACATAGCTGATTTAAGTGAAGATACATAATAACTTAATACACAGCATCGTATAAAAAATAATTCATAACTCAGGGTTTGAATGAAAAGATGCAAGTATTGATATTAATATAGGTAGTCAGCGTTTACAAACAACAAAAGAAGAAGATAGGGCATAGAGACTGCATACTTAGCCTATACTGAGCTAGCCTATATCTATTTCTTTTTCTTCTGTTTGGACTGACTAGACTCATGCTGTGTTCTCGCTTGTTCTTTCTCCCCCGTTTTGTCAGCATCGGGAGGAGGAATCCTAAAGGCGTCAGTTAAGACGGCTCTGGTCAGTTCTGTGGACAGCGCTTTAAGTCTATCGGCGCTTTTATTGACACCATCAAAAATAGCCACTCCATTATCTGAGACCTCGGCGGGTATATTAAGTTCAGCAGCGCTGATCATGCTGACTGTGAAGGCATGAGATTTGCCTATCCAGGTAAGTGCATCGGTCAGACCAGTAACGAATTGATGGAATGTCTTGAGTAAGGAGGTGTCATAGTATTGACGCTGAATATTGCTGTGACGTATGTGGTGAAGGTTTGTCTGGTGATAGACAGCATTTCATTTTGCTTCATAGCGTCAGTATCCATCTCTTGCTTGTTCAGATTCAGCAATCGAATGGCCTCACCAATTCGCTCCACTGAGCACTGAGAATAGGAGACCATTTGCTCGTTGGTTTTGATTTTCTCGGTGTGAAGCTGAGCAAAGAGCATTTTAAGTTCATCAAAAGTAGCATAACGTGTGTTCGCAGCTGACAAAGTCTGAACTTGTTCTTAAAGAGCGTTGAGATGTTGAACTGTTGTCAGCTGGATCTCAGCTAGCTTTGCAATGGAATCCTGCTTAGCTTGCTGTGCTTGAAAGGTAATGATGATACTCAGCAAGTCCTTGAATCCCTTAACTTCGTTGAGAAGCTAAGTTACTTGGGAGAGCTGAGTAGTCTCAACAGTAGAGGACCCAGTAGCAGGAGGAGTAGTTTGTTGAAGGTCTTTGATCAATGTCTGCACTGAGTCGATGATTTGTTTACCAGACTCAGTGAAATTTATGTAACTTTGAGAGCCTTCATTAAGTTGTCTAGTGACATCAGTATGACCGGTTGGAAGAGGATTGAGTGGGATGACCTGGTCAGTGACTGGAGTTGTGTTTTCAATTTGCAATTGGTTAGATTGGAAAAGAGTTTGATCGGCAGAGATGTTGAGTGGAGAGGAAGTAATCCGGATGCTGTCGGTGCTAACTGAGACAGGAATGTTCTGAGTCAGCACAATACTTGGATTGACAGCATCGATGGGAATTGATTCCACTTGACTCGTAGAATTTGCGAAAGCATTCAAGTCGGCATGTTCCTTTAGTGAAGAAACAGAGGCTTGCTTTTCTAGAGAGGCTGATGGAGTAGAGGATGGTTGCTTTCTGAAAAATTTCAGCTTCAGTTTAGAAGGATCTTGGGTTGGCTTTTGAATGACAAAGTCAAGAACAGTTGGTGGTTGAATAGGAATGTCAATTACTGACTTCTGACTTGCCTTGACTAATCTTCTTCTTCGAGGAGGAGGAGTGTCAGCTTGGATAGACTCTCCTGAGTGAGATTGAGAAGTTTCTTCTTGATCAGCTTCTTGATCAGCATTAAGCTGGTCAGCATGTTCTTATACTTGATCAACATTGTGTTGGTCATGTTCTTGTTCTTCTCCAGCAGCCAACTCAGTATTGGCTTGCTCAGCTTCAATCTCACTAGCTGTCTCCTCGGAGTCAGCTTCATCACTGTTTTCTTCTCCCTGTTCCTCATCTTCTTCATCCTCCCCATCCAATTCTTCCTCAACTTGTGCAATGAACTGATCGTCCAGATGCACCTCATCTTCTTGATGCTCAGCTACAGTTCCTAGACACTGTGTGTAGTGAGAATCACCAGGCACAACACTATCAGTAGGGATAGCATCAATGGGAGTCAGTGTAGAAGACTTCTGCTTCTTTTGAGGCTGCACATCAGCATCTGTTCTTTCCTCAGTTTCAGGCTCATCTTGCCTGCTCCTTTTCTCAGCTAACTTAGGTCTCTCCTGACCTTTTGTAGCAGCTGACTTCTGCCTCTTAGCTGGAGACTCAGCATCATGTGAAGGAGTCTCAACAGCTTTCCTTTTATGGTAAGCTGGGGCCTTAGTTCTTTTCCCTTTCTTCGGGACAGCTGTTTCCTTAGCTTGTTGTTCACCAGCAGCAGTAGTTTTTCCGTTCTTCAGAGGCTGATTGAACTTCAAAGCCCTCAGCGAAGCTGCTGTGATCTCAGATCCTCTAGCTTTAACTTCATCAGTCAGGTCTATTTGATGATCAATGAGGATCCTGGTGATGAGTGATGCGCCCTCACCTAAGTTAGAGATGAGAACTCACTAAGGGATAAGTGTACCCCGTCGTTATCAAGTAATAAATTTCTGGAAAGTCCAGGTTATCGTCCACAGGATTTATTCCTGCAAGTATCGAGCTACTCGGTCTCGGATGTTATCTAGGCTTAGGGGGTTTTGAGTTGGTTTTGCTTAAGTTATTCTACTCCTAGGTTGAATTATGCTAATCCTAGCTAAGTTATCCGATTCTAACTAAGTTATTCTATGCCTAATTAAGTTACTCTACCCCTAATTAAGTTAAACTACTCCTAATTGATCTTTCACTAATGCAATTATCCGAAGGAACATGGTATGAACGATAATAATGAAGATAGATTATTAAGTCTATTGAATAAAAACCTAATCTGAGTCACTTGTATTCAAGGCGATTAACCCTACTTACCCTCTTGAAGTTCCTAGCGCGTGATTCCCTAAGGCCGAAACTAGGTCTAAGGCTCAGTAAATTGGCGCTTAATCAACTAAGAGGTCGTCAATCTCCTAGGCTCTGACTAGGTCAGATTCAGCTCGCAATATGTGCCTACTAGATTTTGGGGCTTTTGAATGAGTTAAACCAATTGAATAAAGCGTAAGACAGAGATTAGACAAATAATCATAGAACAAAACAAGAGCTAAATTATTATTAAAGGCGAAGATAAATGTCACAAGATACAATAAGTCAAGTTCGGCAACTGTATCAAAGAGTACAAACAAGGAAAGATAAAAGGAGATACAAAAATCCCTTTCAGGGAACCTGTTTACTCTGCAGCCGGCGACTTAATCTTAAGGACGGACCTTGATAATTCCTCGAGAAAAAGCTTTGAAGGAGCTTCAATGGAAGTTGAAGAAGATGGAAGAGATGGAGAGGAATTACAAGGGGAAAGCTAAGATAATTTACAAAATTGAAAGATGCTAATTTACATTGGAAAAACTCTATTTATAGATGTGGCTCGGCCCTCTTTTTGACCTATTTTCGTGTCCTTATTGATGTAGGAAGTCGTGGGCTCCATCGTGGCTTCGTGGGGGCAGAATTGGTCTTTTTGACCAATTCCCGCAGGTCTGCTCGGCGAGCAGGCGCTACTCGCGACGAGCAGCGCCCTGCTCGGCGAGCAGGCACAGTGCCTGGGCAGTGCCTAGGCAGTGCCGGGGTGGTGCCTGGGCAGTGCCTGGGCGGTGCCTGGGCAGTGCCTGGGCAGTGCCTAGGCTGCTCGCCGAGCAGCGCCCGGGCTGTGCGCCGATGCTCAATTCGCCGAGCGACTGCCGGGGGTCCTCGAGACACGATTTTTGCCTGAAATTGATCATTTTTTAACCTGCACACGCACATAAACTCCAAACAACATTAGTCCAAGGGCTAAATTGACCCGCCAATCGCTTATTTTGAGCAAACGCTTCGTTTGGTGTGACTTTTGGCGGACCAATTAGCTTCAAAAGATAACGAAATTATACTATGCATGCTATTTTGGCCGTAATTGCCTAAATTGGTCATAAAACGAGCCTAAACAACGAAAAATAAATAAAACGTTTCCAATTCCTAACTAACTCACACAAAAGCATTTAAATGCGAGCAATGCTCGCTTATTAACTAAATAATGCTAAAACCCGTCCTAAAACCGTACCCAAAGATAGGGGTTTTTGACCCTTGTCAATGAGCGAGCCCAGCCTTAGAGTTCCAGTGCTTCGTAGGAACCCAGCAATCAGGAATACTGGCATGTTGATCGGTTTGTATGTCAGCATATGCCATATGAAGCATTGCTCAAAGTTCGTTGCTGAGGTGGTGTAGTTGATCTTAGGATAAATGAAGTAGGTCAGCAGATAGTGAGCCATCTTTTGGTGCTGACCCATAGAGGAACTTGAGACTTCTCCATAGTGGCCTTCAGGTTTACAGAAGGTGACTTCGTACCTAGTACCGTCATGATCTCCAGATCTTCTCAGCTTTGCTCCTTCATTTTTCAACTTCAGCAAGTTTGCCAGATAGTTAGGGTTTATGAAAATGGTCTTTTCTCTTACCACAGTTGCCAGATAGTCCTAGTTGTCATCAACAACACGGAGATTGTGGTAGAACTCCCTTACTAGGTCAGGATAAGTGTGATCCCTAATAGAGAACAACTCGGTCCATCCATTTTGCGATATCCATTCGCAGAAGGGTTGCTCGGAAGTCACGAAGGACTCAGAGACCCATCGTGAGAAGTCCACTTTCCATTCGCTAATGTTATCAAAAACCTTGGTATAGGTTCTGGTTTTGGTCGGTTTTCCTTTGGAGGAGGTAGCTTGCCCAGTTTTTCCTTTACTCGGCGTAGTGACCTTGGTAGTTTCAGGCACAGAAGTTTGCCTGGAGGGTTTATCGGAGCTGGTCTTAGGGTGACCGGCACCGGAGATGTTGACGGAAACTTTAGTCATAGTTTCAGAACAAGTTTGGGAAGCTTTGAGAGTTTTTAGAAGAAAGCTTTGCCTTAGAATTCGGTAGGTGTAAAGAAAATAAAGAATGGGGATTTACCCATTATTTATAGCGGTGAAGAGTGGATCTTATCGAATCCATGTGTCAGTTTTGCCTTGGGATTGTCAATCGACAAAGATCCTGGCTTTTATGACACATTCGGCGTATACGTCATCCTAGGTGGCTATACGCGTGCTTTTGCATTTAATGCAACGGATCTAACACTCAGCGTTTAGAATACTAAGCGTTTTGGATTCTGAGTGGTCAGTAGTATATGAAAGGATGATTTCTCAGTTTAAGATAACTACTCGGTGTGCATATTGTATCAGTATTGATGTGTATTTTGTGTTAAGTACTCAGCATAACAATCACTCAGCATGCATTTGCATAAATCATTCAGCATAGTAATTCACTCTGCATAAATTTACATTTTAGAACAGGAATTTACTAAAGAGGATTAAACATACCAATGGCTTCTCTCAGTATGCTGAACTGTTCACGAGCCAGTGGCTTTGTGAAGATATCCGCAAGCTGCTCATCCGTTGGGACGTAGGTCAGCTTTATCTCACCTTTGAGTACATGGTCTCTAATGAAGTGATGCCTTATGCTGACATGCTTCATTCTGCTGTGTTGAATTGGGTTCTTTGATAGATCAATTGCACTTTTGTTATCGCATTTGACCTCAATTGTCTTTGTTTGAACACCATAGTCTTCAAGCTGTTGCTTAATCCATAGGACTTAAGCAACACAGTGACCAGTAGTAATGTACTCAGCTTCAGTGGTAGACAAAGCTACTGACGCCTGCTTCTTGCTGAACCAAGATACAAGACAGCTTCCTAAGAAATGACATCCTCAAGAGGTGCTTTTCCGTTCTAGCTTGTCTCTACCATAGTCAGCGTCAGTGTATCCAACGAGTGTGAATCCATGAGTGTTGGGATACCATAAACCTGCGTTCACTGAGCTTCGCAAATATCTAAGGATTCTTTTTACAGCTATGTAATGAGATTCCTTAGGGTTAGATTGATATCTAGCACAGTAGCATACTGAGAACTGAATGTCCGGTCTACTGGCTGTTAAGTGAAGTAGAGACCTATCATACCTCGATACAATTTTTTATCTACTGACTTACCATTCTCGTCAGCGTAGAGGATAGTGTCAGTGCCCATAGGAGTGGATATTGGCTTGCAATTTTCCAAGTCATATTTCTTTAATATCTCCTTGGCATATTTAGCTTGACTGATGAAGATGCCATTCTTTCCTTGTTTTATTTGAAGTCCTAGGAAGAAGTTGAGTTCTCCCATCATCGACATTTCAAACTCAGTTTGCATTTGCTTGCTAAATTCCTTGCACATTGATTCGTTAGTTGCACCAAATATTATATCATCAACATAAATTTGAGCCAGCAGGGTATCTTTACCCTTTCTCTTAATGAATAAGGTTGTATCAGCTTTGCCTCTGACATAGTTTCTAGTCAGCAGGAAACTGGTCAGCCTCTCATACCAAGCACGTGGTGCTTACTTGAGGCCGTACAGAGCCTTTTTGAGTTTATAAACGTGGTTTGGGAATTTTGGATCCTCAAACCCTAGAGGTTGATTAACATAAACTTCCTCGTTTATAACTCCATTAAGAAATGCACTCTTAACATCCATTTGGAATAATTTAAAGTTCATGTAAGATGCATATGCACATAAGATCCTAATAGCTTCTAGCCTTGCCACTGGGGCAAAGGTCTCACCGTAGTCAATACCTTCTTGTTGACTGTAGCCCTGAGCTACAAGCCTTGCTTTGTTCCTGACTACATTCCCTTGCTCATCCAGTTTGTTGCGGAAGACCCATCTTGTTCCAATGGTCTTCTGACTCCTTGGATGTGGCACTAGCTCCCATACATCGTTTCTTCTGAATTGGTCGAGTTCCTCTTGCATTGCGCTCATCCAGAATTCATCTTCCTCAGCATCAGCGAAGTTCTTAGGTTCCTGAACTGAGACGAAGGCTACATTGCTGAGGTACTTCCTGAGTTGATTCCTCATCATCAGGGTATTCCCAGCAGAATCAAGGATTGCACTCTATGAGTGCCCTCTTGGAATCCTTATCTCTTTAGGTAGATTGATGTCTTGTGCTGTCTGTGTTTTAACAATCTCTGCAGAAGTAGACTGGTCAGTGAAAACAATCTTAGGTTCACTCTTACTCTTGGTCAGCCTTTTAGTGAATGACTCAGCAGCTGGTTCTTGGTCAGCGGTTACTGAGTGTGGATCATCCTCGGTCAGTGGCTGGTATCTACCTGCAGGGTTAGTCTCGTCGAACTCAACATGTACTGACTCTTCTAAAACTTGAGATCGTTTATTGAAAACTCTGTATGCTTTGCTGTTTGTTGAGTAGCCTAAAAAGATAGCCTCATCAGCTTTTGAGTCAAACTTTGCTAAGTTATCTTTGGTATTCAAAATAAAACATTTACAGCCAGAGGCACGAAAGTATCCAATGTTGGGCTTTCGTCCTTTCCAAAGTTCATAGGGGGTTATCTTTAATATAGGTCTAACTAGAGCCCTATTAAGAATATAGCACGCTGTGTTAACAGCCTCTCCCCAAAAATACTTTGGAAGCCTATGCTCATCCAGCATTGTCCTGGCTATTTCAACCAGAGTTCTGTTCTTCCTTTCAACAACCCCATTTTGTTGAGGTGTTCTAGGAGCAGAGAAATTATGGTCAATGCCGCTGGCTTCACAGAATTCAACAAACTTTTGGTTTTTGAATTCTCCACCATTATCACTTCGGATGTGAGCCAATTTTAGGTCTTTATCATTTTCAAGTTTTCTAACCAAATTTGAAAATGTCTCAAAGGTCTCATCATTGCTACTCAGCAGGATCACCCAAGTGTACCGAGAGAAGTCATCTACAATGACCAAGAAAAATCTTCTTCCACCCAGACTCAGCGGCTGGACTGGACCGAAGAGATCCAAGTGTAGTAACTCTAACGGTCGCTTAGTTGAGACAATGTTTTTGCTGTGAAAAGATTGTTTGGTTTGTTTTCCAGCTTGGCAAGCGTGGCATAATTGATCTTTTTCAAATTTAAGTTCAGGCAGTCCCTCAACCAATTGCTTTCTTGCTAATTTGGCCAGGAGGTCCATGCTTACATGACCAAGTCTCATGTGCCATAGCCAGGAATTTTCTTCCTTTGAAACTAAGCATACAGTTTTTGAAAACTTTTTCTCTAAGTCTAGCATAAAGACATTATCAATGCAAGGGGCAGTTAAAATCAACTCATTTGTTTTACCCTCATATATTTTACATCCAGTAGCATCAAATGTAACTTTTCTCCCATTGTCACATAGCTGAGCTACGCTGAGTAAGTTATATTTGAGTCCGCTGACTAGGGAGACTGACTCAATAGTAGGATTACCTCCGATGGTTCCTGACCCTACTATCTTACCCTTTTTGTTGTCTCCAAAACTTACACTTCCTCCTCATTTACGCTCAAACGTGATGAACTGAGTTTCATCACCAGTCATATGCCTCGAGCATTCGCTGTCAATATACCACATCTTTGACTTCTCAGCACATCTCAGGCTTACCTGCATTGTAACTAGTTACTTTTAGGTACCCAATTCTTTTTGGGTCCTTGCTTGTTAGGTGCAACAGGTAAAGCATCATACTTTATTTTATGGCGACATACATGGACAGTATGGCCATTCTTTCCACAAAAGTCACAGCTGACCTACTGTTTAGGTTGTCTCACTGACTGGTCAGCACCCCAGTGCTGAGCATGCCAGCACACCTTTGTGGTGTGACCTTTCTTCCCACAGAAGTCACACTGGACATTCCACTGTGGATTCCATCTCTGCTGAGTACCTTGGTACTGAGTTCTCAGAGGAATGTTTCTTTTATTTGGAACCTTTAATTGGTTCTGGATAGTTGTGACGTCCTTTCTCAGTTTCTTCAAAACTGATTGGACTTCAGAGACAGACTCATGTATGATCTTCATGTTGTCATGCAAAGTTGAGTTGTCCTGAAGAAGGTATCTGAGGTCACTCAGCTTGACCTCTTCAACCTCGTCACAGCGCTTGCTGAGTGCTCTAATTTTCTTATTACACTTTTTGACAAGTGTATAGAGATCACTCAGGGCATTACCCATTTCGTTTCGGAGCTGGGAAAGTGGTATTACCTCATTTGATTGCTCCTCATCGTCAGATGCAACGGAGGGGTTAGCATGCTCAGAGATGCACAGCTCAGCAAGTTCGTCAGCCATGAAGCATATCTTCGCTGACTCGGTGGCCTCAGCTTCTGTTGATGAAGACTCATCACTGTCGCTCCATGTAGCCACCATTGCCTTTTTGCCGTTCTTCTTATCTTTCCTCAACGTGGGGCAGCTTGACTTTATGTGGCCAGTTTGATGACATTCAAAGCATGTAATGGGATTTGAGTTGTCTTTCTTGTATTTGCTGTCGCTGGACTCAGCTTTATACTTATCAAACTTTCTGTAAGGCTTCTTAGAATATTTGTCATTTTTCCTGAACAGCCTTTTCATCTTCCTTGTGAACATAGCCATCTCTTCATCATCCGTTGAGCTCCCATCAGTGGAGTCAGCTTTCATGATAAGAGATTTCTGCTTCTTGTCTTCACACTTTTCCTTCACCTCGAAGTTTTTCATTGATATCTCATGGGTCAGCAACGAGCCGATGAGTTCGTCATATTTGTAGGTGGTTAAGTCCTGAGCTTCCTCAACAGCGGTCTTCTTTGCTTGCCAGTCTTTAGGAAGACTCCTGAGTATCTTTTTGACTTGTTCTTCCTCAGTGAAGATCTTCCCAAGTCTATTGAGCTCATTTATGATGTTGGTAAACCTTGCATTCATGTCAGATATGCCCTCATCATTGTTCATCTCGAACAGCTCGTATAGTCTCATCTGTTGGTTCACCGTGGACTCCTTTACTTTATTGGTTCCTTCGTAGGTGACCTCCAGCTTCTTCTAGATCTCTTGCGCCGACTCACAACCTGAAATTTTATTATATTCTGCAGTATCGAGCGCACAGTGAAGCATATTAATAGCCGAAGCGTGATTTTGAAGCTTCTTGAGATCATCCTCTGTCCATTTGGCCTCAGCTTTTACAACTGTTTGGCCAGCCACAACTTCGACAGGTACAAATGGGCCTTGCACTATAGATAGCCAGACACTCATATTTGTAGCCTGAATGAAATTTTTCATCCTATTCTTCCAGAAGGTATAGTTAGACCCGAAGAATAGGGGAGGCCGAGTGATGGACAGCCCCTCAGGCAATATCTGAGTTGTTTGGTTTCCTGGGAGAAACCGAGAACTGTTTTCGCCCATAGTGGGGATCAGCTCAAGGTTGTTAAACCTTTTACAGTGAGCTTTTACGCTCTGATACCACTTGTTGGTCCCTTATAACGTTACAAGTATAGTTCCAAGGGGGGTTAGGAACTATTTAAACTTTTTCTAATTTAGGGCAGACTTCTTTTCTTAAGAGAAAAGGTTTTAACAGCGACGCTGAGTAAACAGCAAGATACTGGCTTAGTCAACTGGTGACTAGGTCAGTTTCTTAACTTGAGTCAGGAGATAGCACTTAGAGTCTATTCCTGAGCTCAGATGTTTAATGCGCACAACTCAGCTTCACCTCTTTACTTGGTCAGTTTTTGGTTATTTAAGCAAGCAATATATATAAGGAGTTTAAGGTAAGAAATGCGTTACTCAGCAGATTTATCCAGGTTCGGCTTCTAAGCCTACGTCCTGTCCCCGGAACACGTTCCGAGCTTTCGAATCCTCTACTGAGCTCTTTAAAGGTAGAGCCTCAAACCTTTTACAATCTTAGCAACTGAGTATAACAAGAGTACCTTCCTCTATACCTCTACTCAATCCTAATCTCTCGCTGAGTATTATAACCGAGTACTCAGCCTCTCCTTTCTAATCTCTAGAAATGATAAGTGTTTGTCCTAAACAATGATTGCTAAGACACCTTAGATGATTGAATAATCACTCTAGACTTTTACACAAAAGATATGAAATTTAGTGTAAGATTGCTTTGCTTTTTGCTTGCAGAACTTGCCTAGAAATTTGGTCAGCGTAATGGCTTGATCAAGTTCTGTTTTGAATGAAGCTTCTGATGGCACTATTTATAGAGACGTCTGGACATCGGTCATTTCGAATTTCGAAATAACCGTTGGAGGGAAACGGCTTCCTGTCGTTGTCATCCTGACTTGCTCAGAGCTCTTGGCCAATCAGATTTGAGTATCTTCTGTCCTCGGTCAGCTTTTGGTCAGCTCGGCAGAATGTCTATCCATTTATGGTGATGTCAACTAGACAGCATACTGTGTCGTCTGAACTTTACCTAAAGTGGAAATACTTTGTCTGGAAGTTTTCCTTAGCCAGCTGCTGTCTTGTACGCTTTGTCGAATCAACTCAGCAGCTTCGTTCCGAAGTTGTTCCCTGAAGGTCTTCTAGATCCTTCTTCCGCTGAGTTGCGTTTTGTCCATAACGACAACGTTTTGACATACGCGGGCCGAGTTGCTTTAAACTGTTTGACTTGGGCTTTGACTTCCGTATTGGGCTTGGGCCTTTTAATCCTTGTGTCTTATAAACAATTTAACTCAACATTGAACAAACACATTAGTAGAATAAATCAAAACATTTAAACTTAGTGTGTTTAGAATATTATACTTAAACAATTTTGTCAAATCAAAATTGTGTGGAAAGGTGTTTCAACATACTTTTCCTTCGTTCCTTTATTTTTTACCCGAACTATTTTTTTTAAAATACAAACCAGCCTAATAATTATTATTTCCCGTCGGTTTCTATTAAAAATTTCATTTTGTTTATGTATTTTTATTTCTAAATTAATACTTTTTTAAATAAATGCTAAAAAAATTGGGATTGTACCGGTTCCTGATTCAATTATGAGCCAGTCTGATTTGTTGAAGATTTAACAAATCGGACCACTATGGATCGGACTCCTAATCGGTTCCTGGTTTGACCGACCGATCCGATCCAATTTTTATAACAATGGTAAATAAAAGTGCACCTCAACACATGGTCAAATACCTCGCAATCAACACTCCCAGCAAAAAGAAATTTTACAATGCCCCATGAGTAATATTTAGGTGTATTATTCCAAGAGTACTCTAAAATTTTCCACCAATCAAATAAGTAGTTTTAGAAAAGGTAAATTACAAAACCGGTCTAATTGAAAGGCATGTTTATATATTTAGACTCATTACAACACATTTTACAAAACTAGACACTTTCAAAGTTAATTTTTCTAAAATGTCCTTATTTTATATATATATATATATATATATATATATATATATATATATATATATATATGTATATATTATCACTTAACATATTTTGTGAGAAGACAATCGTGGAACAATTTCGTGCAATTTTTGCTGCGATTTTTGGGTTTAATTTTTCTTATGATTTAAAACTTTATTAGGATTAGAATTACATTAGAAACTTATTGGAAACTAATAGAAACATAATGGAGCGTTTTCCGGCAACCAGTAGGTGTTCAATCCCACCTCTGGATCCGTCTCTGGATTTATGATCTTAGAAGCATAATGGAGCGTCATCCATGATGTCTACTTTAACATACATAATTGAAGAATTTGCTCTTTTTTTTAGCAATTGTAGAAATAAAATCATCGTCGCTTATTTTGATTGGTCTTTGAGAAAATTGTTTTATCAATCTATCTTTTCTAACATTTGACAAGTTTATAATTGGTAAAATTGACAAGTTTATATGCGAAAATGATTAGTTTTCAGCCATTTTCAAAGTAAATAGATAAAAAATACAATTTAGGGCTCGTTTGGTTCGCGGAATAGAGGGGGAATAGAATAGCCTATTCCTAAAGAATAGCTATTCCCATCTTTGGTTGATTTTTTTTATGGAATAGCTATTCCATGGAATCCCTATTCCTTGATTTCATGGAATAGCTATTCTTCAATTTAGGTTAGGAATAGCCTATTCCTAATATTATATTTTTGTAATTTACAAAATTATCCTCCATTAAATCCTCAATCTTCTCTCTAATCACTTTCCCAAATCTTATAAATTTTGGTCAATCCATAATTTATATCATATAAAACGTGAAAAATGGAAAAATGACGAAAACGTTAAAAAATGTAAAAATACGAAAAATATGAAACACGAAAAATGTGAAAATGTTACAAACACGAGAATATGCAAAAAATAAAAAAACGCGAAAAACATGAAAACGTGAACAAATGCGAAAAACACGAAGACGCAAAAAAAAAAGAAGCAAACACACGAAAAACACAAAATAGGAATAGCGCGAAAAAGTGACAAAACACGAAATATTAAAAAACGTGAAAAATAAAAACACGAAAATGCGAAAAAAGCTAAAACACAAAAACGTGACAATATGTGAAAAACATGAAAATGCGAAAAACGCAAACAAAACACGAAAACGTTAAAAACACAAAAATATGAAAAAATACGAAAAACATGGAAAAACGTGAATAACACGAAAAAGTAACAAAATACGAAAAATACAAAAACGCGAAAAAAAACAAAAAGGGGAAAAACCGAAAAACTAAAACGTGAAAAATCGAAAAAATGCAAAATAAAACACAATAACATGACAAAACGTGAAAAATACGAAAACGTGAACAAACGGAAAAAACAAGAAAACTTGGGAAACACGAAAAAACATAAAAAAAAAACGTTATAAACGCATTTTTCGCGTTTTTAACACTTTTTCATGTTTTTGTGTTTTTTACGGTTTGCACATTTTTTGTGTTTTTTCATATTTTGCATGTGTGTGTGTTTTTTTTTTTTGTGTTAACACGTTTATATGTTTTCGCGTTTTCACCCTTTTCCACTTTTATCTCATTTTTTTCTTTTGTTTTTGTGTTTTTAATGTTTTTTTTGCGCTTTTACATTTTGTTTTTTACCTCTTTTTTTTCGTGTTTTTACAATTTTTCCGTTTTCATGTTCTTATTGTTTTTTCGTTTTTAATGTATTTTTCGTGTTTTTTTCGTCTTTCGTGTTTCCCATTTTTCTATTTTATATATATTTTTGAAAATAATATATATTAAATATTTGAACAATTTATAGTAAAAAATTAAAATTTTAAAAGAAATAAGAAATTACATTTGAGGATAATATTGTCTTTTTAATAAAAAAATTATCTATTCCATTCTACCTTATTCCACCAACCAAACATAGGAATAGTAATTCCTAAAAATTTCTATTCCATTCTTTGCTATTCTATTCCTTTGGAATAACCATTCTATTCCATTTCATTCTATTCCGCGAACCAAATAACACCTTAGAGTTTTTAAAGAGTTTAAGTTTGGAAAAATGATGGGGTGGATTCCTACTTGCTTAATGGAGTTGGTATGCACATTTCAATTAAAAAAAGCCCCGTAAATGATGGAAAGGTCGGTCAGGTAAGGGGGATTTTATAGGAGGGTCCCGGCTCTCCAACTCAACAAAAGGACCTTCCATACACTAATAGACACCCGTCTATCACTTTCCTTTTTTTATTTTTATTTTTACAATTGCGATTCTTATATTTTACCCCATCAATCTTCAGCCACCGCTCCACCACCGTCCGCTGCTCGTCACCATTTTCTACTTCTGAAGACACTGACTAATAGGCGGAAGGAGAACGATGGAGACCGGCAGTAGGTACAACGGTGATTCTCTAGAATTGCTGCAAATCGCAAAACATACGGGACATCCAAGAAGATCAAACTCTAAATCTTCAATTTTTTTTATCAGAAACCCAAATTTGGAGCTTCATTTAACTTTATCCTCTCCTTTTTTCTTTTAATTGAAAATATGAAACAATAATTCCCTCCTTATGCTACTGAAGTTCATACTTGAGCCTAAAAGAGAATTGAATTTGCAGTTAGAAATAGGGAACGGTAGCGAGCAGCAGATGGTGCTGGAAATGTCGATGGCCATGGAGTCCGGTGGAGTATAAACATGAATCACAACTGCTGTAAATAATAAAAAGTTCTTTTTGTGTAATTGATGATTTTCCAAAAGTTACCCAGTGATTTTGAAGATTCAATTGTTAGATATTCATGGAAGATGGAGCAGGCTGATCATCAGCGGTGGATTGGAAAAGGATGGCCATGGAGAAGGCTTAAGTGAATTAAATTAGTTTTTTAATTGACAGGTGTTAAAACCTGAGTGGGAGGTCTTTGTTTGAGGCCTAACACCGGGACTCTAATATAAAAATCCCCAGGTAAGGATGATCTGTATCCAAATTTGCTCTCTATTTTGAGCAATAATGTGGTAAACTAAAAAATTACACCACGTCATATATTGACTATCCACACCACATATTTAGATGTATATATGATAATCATTTGGTTATGTCCATATATCAGGTGATCATATCATATCATAGAAGAGTTCGTAGTCGTTTTATGTGCTATGATCATTCAACAAAACCCGGACAGGCTCAGACCGCTTCCTAGTTCGACTGGTCCGAGCCTGATAACATTGCTTTATTTATATTAAAGATAATGTGTAAAAATACCTCTAACATTTACATCCAGTAACAATTTTAACCCTACCATCTAAAATGGTGCAATTTTATCTCTAAAGTTGGCAGCTAAGAGCAATTTTACCCTAATATTGACAAGTTGGGTCAATTTGAGAAATAATTCGTTAAACTGTCTTCACAGTCACAAATTTTATCATCTACGTTTTACATATGTGTTATTTTATTACTCATTAGTAACAGATCATGAACACACGTGAAAAATATAAAATAAAACATTAAACAAATTATATTGTATTTTGTACGAGTTGAACAGAATAATTAAAAAAAATATTAACACCAATTCTATTATTAAATTAACCCAACTTACCAACGTTATGGGTAAAATCGCTACTGGTTACCAACGTTAGGGATAAAATTGCACTATTTTAGACGTTAAAGGTAAAATTACTCATGTGTTGTCAACGTATTTTTACACCTTATCTCTTAAAAAAACTGTTCTGGAAATACAAATGAAATAATCTCCCACTATTCTCATCATCCAAGGCAAATATAAGGGAGGGGGAAATCAAATTTATATGTTGAAATAAAAGAGCAGACTCAATCCAAGCCATCAAAATCAGATGATTTTGCCAAATGATTTTGGAGATTACGTTGATGATAAATGGACTTTCATACATACATACATGTCCAATTAATGACCTTATTCATTATTCTACTAAGGATTTCACAACCCCTTAGTCTCTGCTTTAAACCCAATACCTGTGAAATGAAATAGAGAAATTCTTCACCATCCCTCCATCCCATTTTAGCAAGAGAAAAAAAAAAATTAGAACACCAATGCACTCTAATTCTGTGTTGCATGGAAACTCATCTTCGTTTCCGTTTTCAATACCGTTTCCTAGCTATATCTTTTTAGAAATAACATTTCCAGCTGTCTGTTTCTGTGAAACATAGCTAAAGGGTATAGCTGAATAGTTTTCTACTAAATCAAATCAAATTGAAGTTGTTGTATAACTGAATGAAAGCATAAACAAACCAAACTATAATGACTATAATCAATCATATATCTTCCTTTGCAAAAACAAAATTGAAATTACAACAACAGAATCAAAACCCCCAAATTTGGCATTATTCACATAACTTGCCTATCAGCAGCATCAGCAACAATTGGCAATCTAGGAACCTGACCAAGTAAACAACTACTAGACCCATAAATCAAGCAAACCAAAAGGTACAAAAACACAGTACTATCCAAACTCATCACCAAATCTAACCCTATCCCTTCACGAGGATTAAAAGTCCTCTCGAACAAATCAGGAAATATCAAAAGCACATCAAGCACAATAGCCTGCATAGTATTAAACCTAACATATCTAGTAAAATTAGGGTTTCTCACAACAACCAAGTAAAGAGTCAGAAATACCAGAAATCCATTGAGGGGAAAGCTCTTGAAGACTCTAATTGCTGGAACCAAGGGTTGGATTAGGGTTTGAAGAGCAGGGAATTGAGTTAGCACGAATTTTCCGTACTGAATTCCGTCGAAGAATGGGTAGAAGTAGCAGACCGCGGAGATTATTCGGTCACCGGCGTCTGCTGAATCGCCTTTGGATTTGGCCGTGATGATTCTTCTTGTGGTTCGATTGGGTTTATGGATTTGGGTTTTCAAAAAGATGAAAGATGGGTCTTTAAGAGAGGAGAGAAAGGGTTTGTGCGAGAGAGAAAGAGTGGAAATTGGGGAGAGAGGACTAGACATAGCTCTAGTTCTACCTATGGATAGAAAGAAGTCTGGTGTTTTATTTTATCCCCAGGAGGAAAAAGTGCAAGCCAAAACACGATATTTTCACCGCCAAACGACGTTGTTTTGGATTTGTGTGATATTGTTAAGTTTCATGTGTATTTTTCACAATCACCAATAAAATGGTTTCCGATTTTATTATATAGGGTTAAGGTGCAAAAATACCCTTAACGTTTTGGACCAGGAGCAATTTTACCCCTATCGTTTAAAATGGTGCAATTTTACCCCTAACGTTGGAAGCCAAGAGCAATTTTACCCTTAACGTTGATAAATTGGGTTAATTTGAGAAATAATTCATCAAACTGTCTTCTCGGTCATGAATCTTGTCATCTACACTCCATACATGTGTCATTTTATCAGTAACAAATCACAAACATTCGTTGGGATCTGAAAAAAAAATATACTGTCTTTTTGTACGAATTAGGCAAAAAAAATTCAAAAAATTCACCGAATATATAAATATTAATCTCAAATTCTATTATTAAATTATAAAAAACATGAAATCCTTTTTTTAAAACGAACTGTTATGCAATTGGTGCAGAATAATGAACAAAAATATCTGTGTTTTATAATAGTATCTGAAATTGACCCAATTTATCAACGTTAGAGGTAAAATTGCTCTTGGCTTCCAACGTTAGGGGTAAAATTGCACCATTTTAGACGTTAGGGGTAAAATTGCTCCTGACCCAAAACGTTAGGGGTATTTTTGCACCTTAACCCTATTATATATATATATATATATATATATATATATATTGATAAAATGGTGTTTGTAGTTTTTTTAGCAGTCTTGATTACATGCTCTTAATGAGCATATAGAATTTGCTCATTTATCATTAGATCTACGCTTATTAAATCTAAGTCTCAGGATGCTTTAAATTTCCACCTTAGGATTCTAATAAGTCTTAGATCTAACGGTGAATGAGCAAATTCACTTGCTTATTAAGGTGCATGTGAAAATTCCTGATTTTTTTAGACGTTAGAAAAAAAAAAGTAACACATTTAAGTAGAAGGAATTTTTTGATATGTGTTGAAACTGGAGAAAAACATTTATATCCAATCATTTTTTTTCATCTAATTCATTTAGAGAAAAAAACCTTGAAGATAAATTTTAAGGGGCTTTATACATTGAGAGTTTCTAAACTTGTCAAAAAAAAAAAAAATACTTGATTGGCTCTCGAATTTATATAGTGTAGTCCTTTAAAGATTTAGAATAACAAATTAGGCCTTTATTTTTTAAATTTTGAATTTTTTTTTACCAGCTTAGACAAATTGAAATGTATATTATTTTAAACAATTTTACAGGCAAATAGATCATTGTAAATTCGTATAAGTTGTTACCGTCGTAAATTCAAAGGTTTATGGGACACTTACTTGTTTTACGTTTCCAAATAGTATGATTTTACAGCACAACCTCATCATATATAACAATTCTCATATTAGAGTGGTAATATCCAAATTAGATAGAATTTTGATAGCAATTGAGTGAACAAATCTATTTAAATGATTCCTCTATTTATTTTTATGTAATTATTTCTTTAGTTTGGCTTGGACTTTTGTTGATTCAACTAAGGGGTATTTGGTATGGGGATATTAAGGTAAAAAATGGGAATTGGTAATCTTTAATTAAGGCATAATGCTTCTCCAGCCCTTTTAACTTGTTCAAATTGGTCATTTTACCCCTCAAACTCATCGAATGTTCTATTTACCCCCCTTAACTCCATAGAAATGGTATTTCCCACCCCTTTAACTTGTCCAAATTAGTCATTTTACCCATCTTCAACTCATCGAATGTCCTATTTACCCTCTTAACTCCATAAAAGTGGCATTTTTTACCCCTTTATAGTGCAAAATTAATAGCACTTATTCAAATGAGATTGAAAATATATATTTTAATATCAACTTTTTATTTTGTTTTAATTTGATAATTATATTGATCATTCATGTGTTTATTATAATAATATTATATTATAATAATTAGATAATCAAAATTAACTAGCAAAAAAAAATTGAAAAGAGAAAGAATGAATAAAAGATACAAATAACAAGAACATTTTTTTATATATATAAAAAAGAACATTAACATAAACAAGTTAAAGACATTATATGTAGGGAAAATGTACCAAAATAGGCCTATGATTTTGAGGAAATATCAATTTAGATTCCACGTACAAAATAACACCAATATAGGTTTAACGTTTAAAAAATGTATCAATTTAGGCCTCGATGACGGATTGTAAGAGGTGAGAAATACCACTTTTATGGAGTTAAGGGGGTAAATAGGACATTCTATGACTTGGGGAGGGGGTAAATGGACAAGTTGAGGGGGTGAGAAATATCACTTTTATGGAATTAAAGGGGTAAATAGGATATTCTATGAGTTGGGGGATAAATGGACAAGTTGAGAGGGTGAGAAATACCACTTTTATGAAGTTAAGAGGGTAAATAAGACATTCGATAAGTTAAGGGGGGTAAAATGACCAATTTGGACAAGTTAAGGGGGCTGGAGGAGTATTAGGCCCTTCAATTAATAATTAGGATCCATCAATTTCATATTATAATTTTATACTAGTATAATATATTACAATATAAATAATTTATTAAACTTTTATTGGTTCTAATTATTATTATTATTAGTTTTTAAAAAATATTATTACGTGGATATATATATATATATATATATAACGACTTTGATTCCACTTCCGACTATTAAAGAACCAAACAATATTAAAAGAATCGGATTCCGTTTCTGGATTAAACCAAACAAAACAAAAAAAACCATTCCTATTCCGATTTCATTTCTAATTCTGATTGCCTAAAAGATTTTTCTCAAGTGGATTCTGTTTTGAGTGATATAGTCATACATTTCTTTATCATGCAACAAAATAATCAAAAAAGAAAAAGGACAATCCAACAAGTAATCAATAACTTAATAGCCTATATTTATCTCAACTGTAGTGAAAGTTAAGTTTAAATCCCAGAACACAATTCTGGTTTTTTCATAAAACAGAACAAAAATTCTAAGAGAATTGAACAAAAATATTGCTGCTACACTGTGAGAAGGCAAACAAAGAACTCCCTTTCTTAGAAACGATAATTAACTGTGGTTGGCCCATAATTCATGCTTAAGATTGCTATTGCATTAATTTTAAGCGAACGTTAATATGAACGTTAATATGAAATGTGAATGAGAATATATATGCAAATGATTAATTGGCTGAAACTCCACCATATTTGATTACACATCCAAAAAAAATACCTCAAAAGAAATGATTACTTCATCTATATATATATATAAAAGGAATCACATAGCCAACATACTCCAAGGTCCAAGCGCCATAATGTCTGGTTTTGAAGTTCAATACCATAATGGAAGTAAGACAGAATTGATGGGTCCTGGGAATAGTTTACCCACGTATTTTATAGCTCCTTAATTAAGCAATGTGTGATACTTAACATACCCCGTAGTCACTTGGTACGTTTCTGAAATCAGAGGTGGGAGGTTGTGGGTTCGAACCATCCTCTTAAAAAAACCCATAAAAAAACCATATCTCATGGTCCAACATTGAGTACAATAAATGAAGAATTAACTCACCCCAAAACCACCTCACCTCAAAAGAAAAAGATTTTTCTATAGAAAATGCACAAGAGTAGCCTGATGAGGATAAGAAGAGGACAAAATTGAATAGAGGCTATTTAAGTAGAACAATGTACAGTATTGAATAAATTTTGGTTTCCAAACCACAATCGGCTGATATGGACAGTGGATAGCAGCTTAGCTAACTATTCGGTCACTAAGTCTTTGATGTCATATCATTTACTCTACATCAGTACAGTTTCCCCACCATGTCCGTACATATAAGCTTGTGGGTTTTTAGTTTTTAGGAAATATAGGAAATATAGCTGCGTACTCACAACTGATACCATAAAAAAACAACTCTTCCGGTGCAATTTATTTCCCACCGTTAATGCTAAGCTCACAATAACTCCAACCCATGTCAGCCATAAAGGTAAATTTCCACTCTATTCAATTGGTTTCCCTGCGATACCTGATCAACTTGCAACTATGGTTTTAAAACCCACTTCAATGCATCCACATTTTTCTATTTCTCTTATTTTATGAAAACTCTCGCTTTCTCTTGTTGTTCTACTCAATTATTGCACCTTGTGTTCATTTATCATGCCTGATCAGTTTTCTGATACTATGCACGTCAGGACCATAAAATCTTACAGGCATTATATAAGTTTAAATATCGAATCATCTATCATCTTCTCAATAATAAGATGCCAACCTTCTGTTTTCTCTATCTAGTTATGTTCTTAGTTTCCGTTTCCACATGTTCTCAAAATGTACCAAACCATATATCAGAAGCAACTGAGTGGTGAGCACGTACCTGTTAATCTTGAGATGAGTGATTATATCTTCTAATTTTTGTTCTGTACGCCTCTGAGTTATTGTTTGTGTGTAATTTGTACAGGAGCTCAAGGAGAAGGCAGCCTGAGAAAGAATTATGCAGAAAAGGTAACCCAATTGATGACTGTTGGAGATGTGACTCTGAATGGGAAACTAACCGGAAAAGGTTAGCTGATTGTGCAATTGGGTTCGGACGCAATGCTGTTGGGGGGCGAGATGGTGAGTTATATGTGGTTACAGATTCTGACAATGATGATCCTGTAAACCCAGTTCGAGGCACGATCCGCTATGGTGTCATTCAAGAAGAACCACTGTGGATCATCTTTGACCACAACATGGTCATCAAGCTAAAGGAAGAACTTGTCATGAATTCATATAAGACAGTAGATGGAAGAGGGTATAACATCCAGATAGCAGAGGGACCATGCATAACCATTCAAGGTGTAAGTAACATTATCATCCATAACATCTACATACGTGACTGCATACCAGGTGGAAACGCAATAGTGAGGGATTCACCCAACCATGCTGGTTTAAGAGGACACTCAGATGGAGATGGCATATCCATATTTGGAGCAAGAGATGTTTGGATCGATCACTGCACACTAGCTAATTGCAGTGATGGACTAATCGATGCCATAAACGGCTCAACATCTATAACAATATCAAACAACTACATGTTGCACCATAATGAAGTTATGCTTATGGGTCATAGTGATGACTTCCTTGATGACAAGAATATGCAAGTGACAATAGCTTTCAACTTTTTTGGCGAAGGCCTGACTCAAAGAATGCCTAGGTAACTGAATTTGTTATAACTATACCAGAACAGCAAGAACAACAGCAACTTAACCATGCTTTCATTTCTTCCACTTATTCCAAGAATTTCCAGGGATTAATCTGTTAAATATATCTAACTTTTGCAGGTGCAGATTTGGATATTTTCATATTGTAAATAACATATACACTGGCTGGAAAATGTATGCAATAGGTGGGAGTGCCAAGCCAACAATCAATAGTCAAGGGAATGTCTTTATTGCATCAGATAACGAGTCTACAAAGGAGGCAAGTTTCTGTAGCAAAGATTTAACAAACATTTAATAAATTAAATACTGTTAGAATTGGTAATTTATTGCATGATCAAACTACTTCTAAGACTAAGATTATTGACTGTGTGCAACCTAATTAGGGATAGGATGGTGAGAGTCCATTCCTCATAAGGTCAAAACTGAACAGCAAAATGATGACTTATGTCTAATCATATGAACACTACACCTTATAAAAGCTATAATAGTTTTCAACTCATTGCGATGGATACAACCATGAAGATACTTTGACTAGCTAACCAGTGGATACCCTGAGTGCATACGAGTCTTTATAGATTTTATTTTAATTCTCATTCAGGTGACCAAACGTGAAATCTCACTCGAAGATGAAGAGTGGAAGAACTGGAATTGGAGATCAGATGGTGATATAATGCTCAATGGAGCTTACTTCACTCCTTCGGGTGACAAAGGTCCAGCAAGCTACATTAAAGCATCAAGCATGGTAGCTAGACCAGCTTCGCTTTTAACAAATATATCTCCTTCTTCTGGAGCTTTAAATTGTCAGAGCGGACAATACTGCTAGATATTATCCACCTAATCTTTCTTTTTCCTTTTTTGTAAGTTTTTCTTAATTCAATTTTGGAAATAAAGCTTTAATTTCTTTACATCCCATCACTATAAACTTCAAGTTGCAAAACAGACAATCAACATTTAGTGACAAATCAATGACTAGGAATTTACATTGAGCTTCTACAACCCCCCCATATGACTTGGAAAAAAATCAGAGGCGCAGAGATACTGCTTTTCGTGGCAAGACAGTAAAAAATGATGGTTAGATAAGGTTCAAAAGTCAATTACAAATCTGTGCTCATCTTTCTAACAAAAGGGACAAAATTATTCCAGTTCTCAACCGCAAAAATTGTATCATTCATTCTGAAATAAGTAAATGACCTTACAGCCTCTGCCTGTGGATTACAACAGTAAGCAAGTATTTTCCTTAGTCCTTTCTGCAAGAGAAAATACTGGTATAAATTATAGTTACGAAGAAAGAGACACAAAAGGAGGACACACATATACTTGGAATCAAAGAGAAACAAAATATGCGCAAAAATATCAAATAAACAATGAAAGTAAAAGAGAATTTGCCCAGACAAAAAAGAAATTTACCTGATCAAGCCGCTCACTAGTATTTCTTCCAATTAGATGTATCCTTTTCTTTGCAATGCTTCTTATCTGGTTGAGGTAAAATCAACTCAATGGAATGTAGAATACATATCGATGTAATTTCAACAATTGATTAAAAAAATCATGCAACTTGACTCTTGGAAACAATAGTCTTATAAATGTTTCTTAATGTGCAATATACAATAAGTCCACTCATTTGTTTAGGTTTCCTAATGGAAGAATGGAGCAATTTCCAGATACATAATGCTTTTCATGAAGATATTTTTTATATCCTGATCATTTGGCAGCCAGAAAAAGTACAGAATTATTTGACACGAGATAAGTCATAAATCCATATTAACTTTGATGTAAACACCTCTTATCAATCTTCTCGTCTGTTTATGTAGTAGAAAAGAAACCCAAAACCAATGCCAAAGCAAATTGCATTCCATTTAAACTCATATATATATATATATATATATATATATATGGAAGATAGGAAATAAGGCTTCATGAGAAACTGTGTTAGAGAATGCCATACACTAACAAACTGTCATATCAATGAGAAATCATACGCATATCATGAGTATACTTCTGCATAAATGGGTGTCCGTCCAGCCATGGAGGTAAGAAAGTAGTAATACGAGCCCAACAAACTAACTTTTGCACATAATGGAAATAATTGTTTTACCCAATGAGCATGTCCATGGAAGTAACAATCTGCGGCTATTGACACAATGATATCTCAAGTGTGGCTTAACATGGTAGGTTCAATATATAAATTACAAGTAATAGTTACAATTCATCAGTTTATATGACAAAATTTAGATCAGACTGATGGGTGTCATGTCCAACAGGATCTCAGCAATTAAAAGGACAGGGATGTCAAATCCCACGGCCATAGAAGAAAAGCAGAATGTTATTCAACAAGAAAGAACCCCGCACCTGCTGGAGTAGTCCTTCAGGGCTGCAGCAATAGGCTGGTGGGGTATCACTATCCATCATTTCTAAGCAGCTACAACAAAATAATTGAACATGTGAAAATGCTTACAGAAATTATGTGCATCCAGGGATATACAAGTTGAAGACCAGAAATACAATCCAGTAAATAGTTTGAAATGCAAAAAAGTCTGACTATCGTATTGGTATAAGATAGTTGGTTTTGCCTCATGCTTTGTTGATCATCCAGGAAAGAAAAAAAAAAAAACTAAAAAAAAGTCAACATAATGCATTTCCCATGTTTCAACTTTCAAGTGAAAATTTTGCAAGATGAAATAAGTCAATCCAACATTAACCACCACATTAATGGCCACAGGAACATTGTAATTTCCATATCTATCATATTACAGTGGCGATGAAAAACAAAATCTTACGAAATATGCAAGGCCGCTCCATGACGAGACAGCACTGAAGCAACAGGATCATAACCATCCCTAAGAGCTGTGTTGTAGTACCCTGCTGTAAGTTCAGCAGGATGCGATACTGTCTGGTACCACCAATATATTCCGCCAATTTTTGCCACTAATATAACTGGAGTTTGACTGTGTTGTTGATATTTCTTCAGGGCATTAGCTGCCTTTGCCAGAATAGCATCTGCATGACAAATCAGCTTACCACTGTACCATTCCTACAGAGACCAAAGTTACCATAAGATTACAAATGCAATTGATGAATGTAAAGTTATTTTTCAATATGCTCTGCAATTGGTGCTTGATAATCATTCTCTAATACCATATATCCACATCCACTAGCTATTTTTCAACACTGCAGAAAGGCCATTCAGTTATACCAATAAAAGATTCACAACTATGTGCTGCAGTTGCATAGATTTTTACCATTTATAATGGAACTATAATAGGCAGTTCCAAACACCACATAGAAGGGAAAGCTTCAAAGGAACATAAGTACTAAATAAATGAGTAATACCTCTCCCATGAAACTGATCTCAAAAATTGATAAAATTATGCATTGTAATTTATAAATTAGCTCCTTATGCTTAAAAAAATCTACCAAATGATATTGTTTAACTGAACTGGAATTGAAGTTTCAAAATGTGCAAGAACCTTGCAGAGGAATTAAACTATGTTACTTCACTGGATACGTACAAGGAAGAAGCGGCCATAATCAGAAAGAAAGTTCTCTTGTCCATCTTCAAAAAAAGGAATACCAGGTGGAAGGCTGTTATAACAACCCGCGTTTTGAGGTCCTCTATCTCCCCATTCAGGTTGTCCTGCCTCACAAGCAGCCATCTTTAAGTCCTCCATCCTAAGAGTAAATCGAGCACATAAATGTTAAAAATTTCAATTTCACATAAGAGGATGAATGAATGAATGAATTTAAATGAGACTAACATACATGTACTTGTCATAACACTGGAATTCACCAATTCCAGGAAATTTCCATCTACCATCACCCGATGGATGTGCAGGATACCTGCATGGATTTATTGAAAATAAAATGTTGAAATTGCCTTACACTTATGGCCATAAAACAGCGTCTTAGAGTACCTCAGTTCTCCAGAAGGGCCAAGACCAACACTTACTTCCTCAATTACGTTACCAATAAAAGAGTCAAATTTGTTGACAAAACTGATCATGAAGTCTTCATAACACTGGAGGGCGGTCCGGCCAGAAAACAGAGGAAGCTGGTCCACTCCTAGTGTAAGATAATCATCATTGGAAAACCCCATTTTATCTCGATAATAGATATCTTTATTATGACCCCCAATCTGAAAGAATTGAATGCATTAGCTTGACTGTCGTAGCTGAGTAATTAAACTTGATCAGAATGAAATGATTCCAATTTGATGAATATTTCCTATTCACCATCAGCTAATAGAACTTCATGCATCAAAGTAATTAAGTCTATCCATAACAGACAAAAACAAAATTGTAGAGGGACCAAGTTTTAGTTCCACTTAAAGATTCTCATCTGAAACATTAAATATGAAAAGAAAGACCCTACATATAACATTGTATGACACCAGAATTGCATGCACCTAGAAACCCAACCACACTGGTATGATTTACTGTAAGTACTCCACTGGGATGATAATGCAGTCAAGTAAGACAATGCATCAGCAGTAGCCAGTAATTAACTGACAATTTTTTATACGCTTTTTACACATTGTTTGGTTGAGAGTTTTTGAAGGTAAGGTAAGGTAAGTGTATGGGGATATCGTTGTTGTTTTGAGGTGTAAGTAAGGAGAATGGTAAGGTAAGGTAAGTGTATGGGGATATCCTTGTTGTTTTGAGGTGTAAGTAAGGAGAATGGTAAGTGATGGTAAGATTTGGGTGATTTTACTTACACTGCAATTTGGAGGTAGCCATGGTTAGTAACTTTACTTTTCCTATATTACCCTCAACTTTCTATTTTATTTACTTTATTATAAGGATATAAAAGTAATTTATATATAACCTTACCTTACTTTAGCCTCAAACCAAATTACAACTAACATTATTAAACAATCACTTACCTTACCTTGTTTCCAACACAACAAGGTATTTCATACATCATTACCATACTTCACTCAACTTACCTTAGCTTACCATACTTTAATGACACCCCATCCAAACAAGGCCATAAAGAAACATATATAGAAATGTAACATACTTCTAGAATCCACCGTGGAAGACTCACACCACCAGCTCCAGTAGACAAGTGCATGTTCGAGTGAAAACACAAAGCAATATGCAACTTCAGCCCCGACTCAGATACCAATCTAAAAAGCTCTTCGTAAAGGAACCAATTATATTCCAAAGGTGAAAAACGCTCAACAATACCCCACCAAACCTCTACCGCAATTCCATATACACCTGCCAACTTGAGAGCTTTTAGAGACATAGTTAAAGCCTTGATTCTGCAACAAGAAAAAGCAATACGTAAAACATTTCGCTACATGATTGAAAAAGGAGAACGCATCTTAAAATTTTAGGCATTAAAAAGCAAAAACAGGAAGTTATGAACTAATGTAACTTACTGCATATGACACGTTGCATCAGGGTACTATAAGTTAGTAGGAATCTTGTAAGTTAAGATATTCTAATTTGAATAATGAAATAGCTACCTATAACGAAACATAACACATCAAACTGATGAGTCAAATAGCATGTAGGGTTGTGGTTTGGCTTCGTATTTTCTAGGACTGTACTGCCTTTAAATGCAGCAAGAAAGAATTCAAATTATGATATAAGATGAAACTGGCAAGAGTACAAATGCACAAATATGTAAGGAAACTTACTTTCTGATCCTTGGACTCCCAGTAGAATCGATGCCAAAAATGTCCCCTGGCATCATAACAAATATGGGGACTCTCTTATGCTTGGAGGATTCCAATATTGTGGATCTTGATTTTTCTCGAGCATCCATACTGCAACAACAAACATAGATCATGAGATATAATAAAATAACTTTGTCATCAGCATATGTAAGCATATGCATATTTTTCCAGGAGAAGAAATTTAAAACATCACTGTTAGAGGAGAGTGAAATCTTCCAGAATTTTTAATGGGGAAAAAACAACAGTGTAAAACAGCCAATCAAAGACTTATTTAGTTTGCTAGACTGTAAATTAATCGGTGATTAAAATTATTTCCCGGGCAACCTATTTACCACAAAAATCATATTCCCATTACTAAGAAAAGAATTTCAATAGGCATACCAATACGAGTATGAAGGCATGGTTTTTTAAGGTAAAAAAATTAGCTCAATCAATATTAAACTAGCTCTTCCGTTTCTGTTCACTCAACTAGCAAATACTGAAACACTTAGAAATACTATTGTAGCTAACAATCCAAGAAAAAAACTCTTGTAATTCATAATTTTCGTACTATTCTTGTCCTGTTTATATTCCCTATTTCTGCAAGGAAATAAGTACAGAGAGAAAAATGCGAAGGAAGTGACCTCAAAATGCGGTGGTTTCCGCAAAGCGATCGCCATCGAGGATAGAAGAGGGGCTTTTTGAAGAGAGGAACAATCGAAACGTTTCGGAGATTGGTTCGCGTTTTCCGGCGCTCAAAAAAGCTCATCTCTCTTAAAGTAAAGCACCGTCTGCCGGGGCACCTTCGGGCAACTCCAACATTGACTGCCATTTGAAGAAGTTGGAGGAAGCGACGATGATTGATGATCTCTCCTCTCTGCTTCTTCTTCTTCTTCTGTGTGTGTGCATTAGAGAGGGAGAAGTGGCAATAAATTGTTATGTGGATTTGATTTCATTTGCTCGTTAACCGTTTATGATTTCTTATTATTTCATTCAGGTATTCTTTTTTTCACTTTCTATGGCCTTCCTTTTTCCCTTTGCAATTTTGCCCCTAATCCCTTCTTTTACTTTATGAAATTTACACTAAACATTTCAACGTTTTCCTTTTTCAGAATAAAGTGTAAATATACCACACATATTGGCACCCAAAAGAAATTTTACTTCTCATATTATGATTTGTAACTTGTACCAATTTTACCCCTAACGTTTAAAAATTGGACCAACTTTTCATTCTTTATTATCGGAACACTCTAAACAGTCATAAAAATTATGCTATTTTCATTTACTAACATATCAAAAATACTTATACATACGATGAAACAAATAAAAAAGTTAAAAAATTATAATGCGTTACACTAAATCAAGGATATGTATATACACGAGATAAAAATTTTAAATTTTCTTAATTTTTTTATGCTCTTTTAAGGAGTAATATCAGGTGGAATTGAGATGATGAGGTCAATAATTGCATAAAATATAATTACAGTTATAGATAAAATAAGCCCGACTTGCAAATATTAGAGAAATAATTATATCATTTATAACGTTTTGAGTAAAATTGTTCTACGTATCTAATATTGAAAATAATTTTACACATTATTACATAAAATAAAATAAACACCAATTTATGGCGTTGGGTCTCTTTTATTTGATTAAAATTATAAAGTTAAAATTTATTCAAATTATTTTTAGAGAAGTGCACATTCATTCATAATATATCAAACAATAAAACTTCTAAACTTAATCAGTTTTAGTTTTAATCGGCAATTTTTTACATACATTCCAAATAAGTTTATCAATAAATTAAAACAGTTTGTTACATTTTAATATGTTATTTATAACTACATTAATAACATAGTAAATTAGTTTTTTTATTATTATTATTAACTTATATATGTCATATTTACTTGTTAATATTTAATTGTGTTAGTAATATAGTAAACATAACTAATATTTAAAAAGGTGTGATGTTATAATTAAATAACAGTAAATTAACTAATCCAAATTTTTAGTTAAATATGGTTAAAATTGATCTGCATGAAAATATTAGAAGTAAAATCTAAATGTTAATTGGATTTCGAGTGTACACATAAAGTTTTAATTAAAAGATGATTCATCTGAAGAGTACTCGAAGATTCTCGAACCGAGAAATCGGATAAACTATAAAAAAAAATCTAAATATTAATATAGGTGAATGTAACATATTCAATACTTCGTTATATATATATATATATAACAATTTTTAAATTCATTAAAAACACAATGACTAAATGAATATAATTGAGATGGAAAAATATTTGCTTAAAAAAGAGAAAAAAGAAAAGGCATAAATAGATAGTTGAAAAATTGGTAATCATATATTCATCAACATGGACATGGTATGTTATAAGGTGAAGGGAATATTTACGTAATGAAGAAGAAATAGAAAAAAGAAAAAGTGACGTGGATATTGTTATCCAAATGGATAAACATGATAAAGGAAAGGAACTCTAATATGCATTATTGATTTAAGTTTGCGGATTCTTTACTCTTTGCCAATGTTTTTGTTGGTTCCAAATGCTTCTAGTAATCACTAGTTACTTAATATATCAACTTCATCCAAAATGTTCAAGTCAAGTGCAATAAACACTCCAAACAACTTTAGAGAATAATAGATTACTTTAAATAAATTAAGGTGATTAATGTGGTGAAATTTTTAGCCTAGTGGTTGAGAGTTTACCTATGCTTTGGGAAGTCATGGGTTCGAATCACATTCGGATCTGGTGATAATTTTTTTTTCTTCTTTAAATAAAGGTGATTAATATTAGGAATTGGGAAGAAAAATGATAAGTTTTTCCATTAGACTAAATGAAGTGTTTTACTAACGACTAGTTATTAGAATATAAATAGGAAGAGAGAGAAGAAAGTTAACCAATTTTTTGAGCTTATGAACTTTTGTATTTTAGGAATTTTATATACTGTCTCAATTTGATTTCGTTCACTATTGGTGAACTCAGCTTTCTTCAATTTCATTCTTAATATAGTATCAGAGCATGCTGTTGCGTGATTGTTCTCTTCAATCTTTTCTTAATTTCATCTGGAAATTCTCCATTAATGAAGAAATTGCTTTGATTTCTTCTTACTTTCTAGTCTTCATCTTTCGATTTTGAAATCAATTGTTCTTATTCTTTGGTTCTATGAGATCTGTTGCGATTTTGTTTCGTCTTGTAATAAATGGGTGAAAGAACAAATGTACCGCCTCCATCTTCGCCAGCAGATTCATCGCTAAATTCGCATAGTCATTACTATATGCATTTAGGCAAAAATCCGAGCATAGTGATGGTTGGACAACTTCTTGATGGTAGTAACTATCATTCATGGAGTAGAGAGTTTCAACGCGCTCTGCGTGCCAAGAACAAACTAGTTTTTGTTAATGGATATTTACTAATTCTTGCCTTGACATATCCTAATCGTTTGGCTTGGAAAAGGTACAATACAATTATTTTCTCTTGGATTACGAGGTTAGTAATTCCTACCATAGCACATAATGTTCGTTGGTTTGATTCTACTAGTGATGTTTGAGAAAATGTAACTGCAAGGTCATAGATTTTTCTAATGAAACCTATGCCAGCCATAACTATTAATGTGATCATATCTCGTATATTTAACAATAAATGTGATGAAATAATAGGTGATATGCCTAGCCCTCGTGTTCATCAGACCATATACACCAGAATGAATTGATTTCAAAGGATATTCAACTCTGGTGGCTTTTCAAAATGATTTTCTTAACATTTTTTCTTTAAGGCATGAATGATAATGAGGTAATTCTAGTTTACTTAAATTACTCAATAAACCTTCTTTAGAAGACGATTCGTACGTTCCTTCCCTATATGGTTTAGTCTAATGTGCCATAATAAAACAACATAATCACTCACAAGAGAAGAAGTAGTATTCAAAGAAAAGTTACCATTTGCATCAATATCTAAATCAATGCCTAAAACAGTCAAACCATTACAAATAAAACCAAAACCATAAAATGTATCTTCCAAGCACAACCTTAAAGCATCATCTTTAAAATAGTAATTTTAACCTAATTTCATCAAGATAATAACATAAATTAAATTTCTTTGAATCTCCAGAACAAACAAGCAGAGTTTGTCCATCCTGTAGGTTCAGTCTACATGTTCTGATCCCTTTAACTTCAACTCTAGAGTTATTCCCTACATGGATCCACTTTGATCCTTCTTGGATCCATTGAAACTTGATAAAGGTGTCTCAATCTTTAGTCATGTGATTGTTGCACCTGAATCAACAATCCATATATCACTGAATTTAGCTAAAAGAATAATGGTAGATAAGCATATTTCGCTCATCTTTGAGTTAATATTATGTGTCTTAGGGGATTTGTAATCTTTTGCATAATGCCCTTTCTCTTAGAAGTTATAACACTTCAGTTTAGTGAGATATACCTTCTTGCTGCTCTTTTTCTTATTGTTCCCTTTCTGTTCAGACTTCTCAGTCTATTTGTCTTTCCTTTTTCCCTTACCTTTACCAATGTCCTTGTTTCTTGCCTTGTATGTTGGATTGATTTCCATCTAAGAAAGAGACATCATAGTTGGCTTCAGCATTACTTTTGATGCTAGCAAATGGTCCTTCTCAAGTTCAAAGTGCAATCTGACATCTTTGAAAGTCTTAATGGTTGTTGAGTGGGTTAGATGCATTTTCATATGATCCCAACTACTTGAATTTGTTGCTTATTTGTCATTATATGACCTAATACATTAAGTCGAGTGATCATATTGAACATCTGCCTAAGATGCTTTTTCATGGTGTGATAATATCGTTTCTTATAGGTATTAAACTTGATGGTCAGAGACCGAAGCTTTGTCATGGAGATACCCCTAAAAGCATCTTCCAAGGATTTTCAGAGATCCTTGGCAGTTTGATATTCACGATACTTCTTAGTCAGGTCATCATCTATAACACTAAGTATGATGCGACGAGTACTGAGCAGTTGTTCATTCCTCAGGTTGAACCAAGACCATTTCTAAATGCTCAAGGACATCATGTTCCTAGCACATATAGGATCTTGATGCTCCAGGCATCATAATTATCCTTATTAAGTTTGAGGTCTTTGTTTAGCTTAACAATAATTGATTCTGGTGCAATCAATTTGTAATAAATAGATCTATATTTGTAACTTTAATTGCACAAATCAATAGGAAATTCGAAATATCAATACACGTAAGTTCTCTACGCAACTTATATCTAACCAATGAATCTTGTGCGCTAGATTTTAATTTTGAAAAGGAGACCTAATAAAAGGCTTTAATCACCATTTATTCTCTAACGCTTAGCTTTACTAACTAGATATACATGTATAGAGAACTATGTTTTGAGGATAATTCTAACTTGCATCGCATACAAGAAGATTATTAATTCAGTGTATTGTTCTAAGTTCATCAACCTTAGCTATAATCTATTCCCATAAATAGCATTCAATAATTAAACAATAAAATATTTTCATAAATACATTATCATTCAAAAGGTAAAATTTATTTAATATATCTTGAATATTAAAGAATCATAATAATTAATAATTTTATCTACAAAACAATTAGAAACTATCTCACAACTTAAAAAATAAATAAAGAAACTTAACTAACCAGACTAAAATTAATGTAGGTCGAAATATTTTCATAAATATATTTTCTTGGTCGGAATAGTGTTTCTAACTTTCCTATATTTGTGTAACATAATTTGAATAAAAAATTTTTTGTAACACAAAGTTGAAATATGTCTCTCATATCTTAGTTTTATGCAAGAATTAGCCTCACGAATAGTTACACCCTTAAGGTTTACATATTCCAAGAAAGTCAATAGGGTTAGACGATAATGGGGTAAATTTCACCCATGGTGTACAACATTTACCCTAAATCACACTTTGATGTACAACCTTCAATTTGTCTCACTAATATGTACGAACTTATAGGTGACCTCCCACTTTGGTGTATAGCAGGTAAAAAAGACCGGCCAACGCGAAGTCAGCATGCTATGTCAGCAGTTTGACCGGCCAAAAAGTCAAAATTTAAAAATCTAATATAAAATTACTTTTATACCCTCTTCTTCCTCCTTTCCCTTTCCCTTTCCTTTTACCTTTCCCTCTCTAACTCATCTTTCTCTCTACCTTATTTCTCTCTCTACCAAAAAACAGAAATAATATTTATCAACCAACTAGATGATGAATTTATTGCGTCCTTATACATTTACAAAACGATTTTTCCACCATTATTTTCAAAACGATTTACAAAACTATTTACATAACAATTTTTTCACCATTATAAGTTGCTTCAGATTTCCACTTTTGGTTACCTTTTACTAGGTTGATATCCCAATTCGGCAAAGTTATCTTTCTCTAGTATGGGTCAAGTTTTGATTTCTCGGTATGTAAGTTCAGGCAGCTGATGTGTGAGTGATATTTTGCAGTAACCTTCTGGTGCATATATTTTCAGACCTGATGGGTCCCTTCCCAATATCATTGTGATATCTGTGGGTTCTTCTCTATGTATTGTTCGCGTGTTGACAACATTGCTTAATTCTTCTGCTATAATTCACTTTAATTTTTACATTATATGTTGTAAACTATTTAAGATATTAATTTGAGTTGAATTGTATTAACTCTTCTATAAATGAAACTTCATTTTGTATGATCTAAAGGTCCCTTTCCGTAGTTCATGAGGTTCACCAACAATTCAATTCATGGATCTACCAGCAGGTCATCAACTTAAATTTATTTTTGGAAACATGGGTTTGAGTATTGAATCAGTTGACAATCTTTTCTAACTAGTGTCTATCTTTATGAATTTATTACATAGAAATAAGGTAGAGAGAGAAATATGAGTTAGAGAGAGAAAGGAAAAGGGAAAGGGGAAGGAGAAGGATGAAGGAGAAAGAAGAGGGTATAGAAGTAATTTTATATTAGGTTTTTATATTTTGACTTTTTGACCGGTCAAACTGCTGACGTGGCATGTTGACTTTGCATTAACCGGTCATTTTTACCTGCTATACACCAAAGTGGGAGGTCACCTATAAGGTCGTACATATTAGTGAGACAAATTGAAGGTTGTACACCAAAGTGTGATTTAGGGTAAAGGTTGTACACCATGGGTGAAATTTACCCGACGATAATGCCTTCTGCTAACTAACCAACTTTCAATCAACAAACGTCTCAGATTTGGAGTTGAAAAAGACTTCTTTAAGGTTTGGAAGAGTAGCTTATAGTCTAGCCACGAGCTAAACCTCCAAACATAATAGTTTCTTGCATCAAAGTTTGCATTTTTGCAATATAAGACGATATTTCCTCTATATAATCTCTTCTGGCAAACTGTCTCATTTTGCAATGCTTGATTTCTTTCCTCAAATTATTTTACCTGATAATCTGATTTTTGGATAACGAGCGATAACTGGAACTTCAACAAGACGATGCAAGCTATGGTTATTTTGTTTTTAACAAAATAATCATTACTTTGTTTTTTCACCATTGGATGATGAGATGGAAAATTAATCTAATGGTGGGAAAAAAACAAAGTCATCATCCAATGATGAAAAACAAAGTAGTGGTTACTTTGTCAAAAAAACAAAGTAACTATAGTGAACAAGAATAACTATGACTGTTATACACAACTTTTATCATCGTTTTAATAAAAAAAAAAAATTCTAGACTTGTTTTATTTGATGTGGCCTCAATAAAAAAAATCTACTAATCTAATTAACAAGTAGTTTTATTTTAAATTTATTACGATTTTAATTTTTAATTCAGAACCCGGTTAAACTAATTTAACAAAAAAAAACATAAAACTGAACAATTTCAATTTTGTATGTTGTCTCAAATGCAACAACACCATTCCCTCTAATACAACACTTCGCGATGCTTCTCCAAATGCAACAATTCCAGAATTGCTATATTTGAGGCAGCTCTCCATTTCTAAATAAAAAGGCTTTTAAATTCGATTTTAAATACGTAAAATTTCTGGAATTCAACAATAAATTACAACAATCCCAAAAACTGCATCTTTTATGATTTTTTTTGGTGAACATCTTTTATGATTTAAAATAGGGTTAATACACATATATGTCAATGTATTTGTCTATTTTAACACGTCTTTAGATCAAATAAAGAGTCAAATATATTTCCATAATTGTTAACGACATACAAATATACTCTTATTTGAACGATTAACTTATTTAGCATAACTCTGTTAGTCTAGTCACCATACCACTAATGCAACACCAATTAAATGAAGATTAAATTAGTAAATTCAATATTTTAATAGGGGATGATTTTTGTCGATAATTATATTGGTATGGTCTTTTTTAGCGAAAAAATTGAAGAGATCGACACATAAAATACAATAGTACAAAATTACGTTGCTAAAATCCACGACGTTACATTTTTTAGTTGAGGTGGCAGGTGAGATAAAGGTGATGCCATGTTAGTGTCATCATTGGTTTGTTAGTTTATAACATCTTTATGTGAGGATGTATTTAACTGTTTATTTGAGGGTAAATTATGTACGTGGTGTACAACCTTTACCCATAATCACACTTTGGTGTACAACCAAAATTTTGTCACACTAAACTGTACAACCTTTTAGTGACCTCTCACTAAAGTGTACAACAGGTAATTTTGACCGGTCAACGCGCCACCTCATCACTTTTAATCTCTTAACAAATAAAAGTGGATCTCACCTAATGCTAAATAACTAATTTACCCTTAATTATATTTTCTTTTATTTTTTACTTTTCTTTTATATTAATTCTTTTCTCTCTCCTCCCTATTTCACTTTTTCTTTTATTTTTATTTTTAATTTATATTAATTTACCCTTAATTTTCAACCCAACAATTTTCACGCCTCTCTCCTGTTCTTGAGAAAAAGCCCCTTTATTTCTTAATCTCCTAACTAAATCTCTCCCCCAAGTTGAAAAAAATCTCATTTTGCTAGGTACCCACCTGTTCTTTTTTGATATTCTTTAGTGGGTATCTCTTAATTTCTTCAATCAAAACTCTAAACCCCCAAAAGAAACCATCTTGACTTGTTCTGATCAGCTTAGGGTAGTTTTAGAAAATGGTGGGAGCAGTGTCAGTGGTGGGCTCATCTGTGGTGGATTCTCATAGTAGTCCTTATTTGTATTTGGATGCACTGCCTACGACTAATATGAATTTGAAGAGCAGTGGGGAGTTGGTTTTGCAGAGGGATTCGATGAAAAGGAAGCAAGTTGCGAGGTCTAGTTTGCTGGATTTGGATCCAGTGAGGTGGAGATGGGATTTCTGATATGAGGTGTCTTTCATTTGAGGCGATTTGAACCACGACGGATTCAACTGAAATTTGTTCTGGATTTAACGAAGTAGAGAAGAAGAAGAAGAAGCCAGTGGAAGAGACGGAGGTTAAAAGTGAGATGAGGAGGGGAGAGAAAAGAATTAATATAAAAGAAAAATAAAAAATAAAAAATAAAAGAAAATATAAGTAAGGGTAAATTAGTCATTTAACATTAGGTGGGATCCACTTTTATTTGTTGGGAGGTTAAAAGTGATGAGGTGGCGCGTTGACCAAACGTTGACCGGTCAAAATTACCTGTTGTACACTTTAGTGGGAGGTCACTAAAAGGTTATACAGTTTAGTGTGACAAAATTTTGGTTGTACACCAAAGTGTGATTATGGGTAAAAGTTGTACACCACATATGTAATTTACCCGTTTATTTGATACACAGTATATACGCACGCTAAAATACGTATATTTTAAAATAATTTTAAGGGTAAATTTAAAAAACAACCCTTGTGGTTTGATGTTGTTTCAAAAAAACCCTTGTAGTTTGTTATTACAAAAAAAGGACTGTGGTTTGCGCCGTTAACCAAAAAACGGAAAATGGCTTAACGGTGTTAAAATGCTGACGTGGCACAGGGGTAAGGTTGGAAATTCGATTTTTTTTAATTTTTAATTTTTCTTTTTCTTTTTCTTTTTCTTTTTCTTCTTCTTCCTCTCCTCCTTCTTCTCTCTCCTCCTTCATCTTCTTCCTTCTCCCTTCTTCTTCTTCTTCTTCTTCTTCTTCTTCTTCTTCTTCTTCTTCTTCTTCTTCCTTCTCTCCTCCTCCTTCTTCCTTTTCTCCTCCTTCTTCTTCTTTCTTCTTCCTTTTTCTTCTTCCTCCTCCTTCTTCTTCTTTTTTTCTATTCTTTTTTTTAAATTCCCTTACTCGAAGAAATCTGAAATTTCCAGATTTCGGGAAAATTCCAGATTTCTTCGGAAATCTGGAAAATTTCCAGATTTCCGAAGAAAAATTTCCGAAACTTAAAAAAAAAGAAAAAAATAAAGGAAGAAGAAGAGGGATGAAGAAGAAGAAGAATGGAGGAGGGGAGAAGAAGGAAGAAGAAGAAGGGAAGAAAGAGGAGGAGGAGGAGAAGAAGGAGGAGGAAAAGGAAAAGAAGAAAAAGAAAAAGAAAAATTAAAAAAAATAAAATTTCAGAAATTAAAAAAAAAAAAAGAAGAAGAAGAGAAGAAAGAGGAGGAGAAGAAGGAGGAGGAGAAAAAGGAAAAGAACAAGAAGAAAAAGAAAAAGAACAAGAAAAATTAAAAAAAGTAATTTTTTTTTTCCAACTCTACTCCTTGCCACGTCAGCATTTTTAACGGTGTTAAGCCATTTTCCGTTTTTCGGGTAACGGCGTAAACCACAGTTTTTTTTTTTTTGTAAAAACAAACCAAATGGGTTTTTTTGAAACAACATGAAACCACAGGGGTTGTTTTTGAAATTTACCCTAATTTTAAATCTCAAACGAAAATAATTTTGAGTTAAATAGTCTTTACAAAATTCCAAAACTGTTTTGATTTTAGAAATCTGATTAGACTCATTTTAAACATTTAAATTAACCTGTTCCAATTAATATATACATACATAAAATCATCGTTTTGAATAATAATCATGAAGTAATTTGATATATTATTGAGTTACTATTTTTTTTTTTTTTTGATAAAATATTATTGAGTTACTATAAATCACATGATTCTTATACTAATAAATGGTTTTTACTTCATACGAGTTCAAACACATATTGTTGAGTTACCTCTAAAACGCAGATTAAATTGATTTCCTGCGACAAGCAAATTTTTTTTTTTTTTTTTTTTTTTTTGCTTTTGGCGTGGAAATCGCTTATAGTCATAAACTGGACATCAAATATCCGATTTCGTCATGGTTATTGGAATATCCCCATAAATAGCATTATATTTAACAAATAAATCTGGCAGTTTAATTATAACCAAAAATAAAAATAAAAATACAAAAAGAAGTAAAATGAGGAAAAATAATAAAATTAAAATGCCAAAGCCATGGCACCCCCAATTACCAATAACCCACTCAAACCGACCCGAAAATCGTACAAAGACCTCGAACCCGAATCATCACCAACCGGACTTGCTGCAGTTTCCGGCGACAAACTCACCGGAGTAGGACTTGGTGGACTACTAGTAGAAGGGAAAACCATCGGGGCATCCGCCGGTGTTGCTGAACTTGCAGGAACGCTCGCAGACATTTCCGGAGTCGGTGCAGTAGCCGGACCCTCGGGCATTTCTGGTCCAGAGATCGGAGCCGTGACCGGAGTTACAGCGGGAGAGGAAACTGATGGCGGTAGACTCATCGGTGACGGAACTGGAGGAGACGCACTTGGAGACGGAGTAGCAACAGTCGGAGGCGGCGTTGATGAGACCGGGGCAACCGAGGGGGAAATTTTCGGAGAGAGTGATGGAGATTTTGAAGGAGTAGACGACGGAGATCTGACCGGAGCAATTGGTGAAGAAGAAGAAGAGGGAGATTTAGCGGGAGAAATCGATGGAGAAAGATGCGATGATTTTGTAGGAGAAGCAGCAGGCGCATTGTCTGCTTTTACCATAATCAACGAAACTGAGATGCTTAAAGCAAGAAAAGCAATTAGGACTACTCTCGGCATCATTCCGGCGGCGTTTATGATATGCAAATCGGAAAGTTTGAAGTATCTTGAGTATTGATATTGATTTTGATTGTGAAATCTGAAATTTTCTGAGTTCCGATGGAGATGGGAAAGGGAGGAGGATATGATATATAGAGAGGAGGAAACGGTAGTGGAAGCGGAAATATGACCGTTAGAAAATAAGGAAGCGGTGGGGTTAAGTTAGTGACGGCTACAGAAGGTTATTGTAGCCGTTAGAGGTGGCTGGTTCTTGTCCGGTTTCGCCAACAATAGGACAAAGTATTCTTCTACCTCTATAAATGTGTAACAGGATTCACGTGAAACTATATTTACTATACTCAACTCGGGAACTGTAAATTATTACTATATCAATACATGGATAAGGTATTGATTCATTATTTTTACATTTTAATGTAAAATATTAGGAGTATATAATATGTTAGGGTTAAATTTATACTTCGTTTAAAACGTTAGGATTAAATTTGTATAATTTTATATGTTAGGGTTAAATCTGTATTTCGCTTGAAATATTAGGGTTAAATTTGCATAATTTCATACGTTAGTAAGACACTAAATATTAAATTCAGATTTAGTCCTAATATATGAAATTGTGCAAATTTAACCCTAACATTTTCAAGTGAGATCAAATTTAAATTTTATCCAAAATTCTATAAAACCAAAATTCAATAATATAATTTTATTTATTTTTATAATACAATAAATTTACAAAAAAAAATTATATAAATTTTTTATTTAACCTTAACTTATAATCTCTTTTTTTTTTAGAGGTAAGAAGTTGTCTTTGAAAATGTAGACCACTTTAAATGTAATATTGGAGGGTCTTGAATCATGCAGCTGACTTACACCTGGGAGATTCTTTCCATACCATAAAGCTTACTAACTGAAGGTGGAATTTCATGTCTTTCTTTAAAAGCAACGGCCATGGAACTTGCAGATATGCTAATTAGATCAGCTATCATGTGATCGAAGAGCACGAAAGATGTGTTGCTCGTAACGTCTTCAACAATTAGCCTGACCCTATACCTCAAAGGGAAAAAAACATATTTCTTTCTTTCTTTCTCTAGACTATATATTTCTTTGCTAGGGTAAGAAGCGTGCCATGTCAATGGAAGTTCATTGATAAATCTACAGTTCTTGCACCAAATTTTGTCTTCGAAAATTTGTACGCTACTTTTGCACTGAGGATAGGCTCGGTACCACCAACCTTCAAAAGGGTCAATTTCTTTGATTGTTGCTTTGCAAGTAAATTTCATGTGCTATATAAACACCAAATAATACAAGTTGCTATATAACCCCTTCTGACTACTAATACAGTAAAAAATTTGGAAAAAAAAACATTAGAATAGGAAGCAAACCCTATCAGTATGGATATCAACTTGCAAGAGTTCTGAAATGGTTTTTCTATTCATGTCTTTCTATGTTTCAATATCAAGAACTGCAAGGGATTTGTTTTCATGCTTCCTAAATTGAGGAAAAGGCGCATGCAACCTGAGAAGTAAGAGTTGCATGTGTTAGTGTACCCTTTAAGAAAATTGTATAGGTTTGTTTTACAAAAATAAAACCCAGTAAAAATACCCTTGAGAAAAAAGCTTCAATTTCTGGAATTTACGGATTCACATGGAATTTGGTTGCCGAAGTACCGTTAAGTGTAAATGCATCTACAAAAGCATGATAATGTTAGTTTTAGCTATACTCTGTGAGGAATGGAGTAATATAAAGCCAAAGTACATTTAGTACCATCAAAAGGCTTGGAAATCACTGCGAAAAAAGCGATAATAATGTGACCATCCTTGGCGAGTGAAATTAGCTCATCTTCAAGAAAATTTAAAGTTATTCACTCTCACAATGTGAGTTTCAGCTCTTGTCCACTAAGGAAAAAATATGGTGTAGTTGTTCGATTGTTGTTGAATAATAAACGACGTGATTTAAAGCGAGGAAAAAAAAAGAAATGAATTATCTATACCCATGTGTGTATTTGTTTAACATGGAAATTATAGTTAACATCTAATGGAAAGTAGAATATATATGCATACTTGCTATTTTGTAGAACCACATCATGTTTCTTCTTTATTTGATCGAGAGCTCGAACTTGTTCAAGAGGACCAACATCGATAACTAGCCCAAAAGTGTCTGACAATTATGGAATTTGATAATTGAGAATTAAGGAAAAAAAAATCAACTTATAAAAAAATTGTCTAGTCTAGAGCTAAGAAGAGTACCGCATAGATAGTCAATTAGATCAACTCGTTCCTCGGTAGAATCAAAGATTAAGAAGTTAAACTTGTCATATGGAATTGTAGAGTCATGTGGTCTTCTAATTTCTTAATGTACATGTTGCACGAAAGTCTCAGATGAAAAGGATGACCTGTGGGTTTGTAACTGCTTTGGACGGGGATCACACTAAATCCAGATATATGGTAGATAGTGCCTTCAACCAATAATTCACGAAACCTCGCAGATATTTCATTAAAAATTGTTCCTTGTATCGTGTCGTCCTAAGAAATTTCTATAAATTAATTCTGTATACATAAATAATTAGAAAGTAAAAATTATAGCAGAAAACTTATTCATCGATGAGGAGCAAATCAAAACTGAAAATCTGGCTACTCTTTCTTGGGTTGCCAAAGTCCCAACATCTTGTGAGTCGCACCTTGATCCGAATGTTTTTTGCTATCTTTATTGATGTTTGAAATTGGTGTGTAAGCCATTGTCAAAGCTGGAAAAAAAACAAGCATTGATTGCTCGAGTAAATATACATTCAAAGAAAAGCGCAAGTACTATAAGAAGAGCAAGTTGAAGAAGGCAATTGAAGCTAAGACAAAAACTTAAACCTCAGTTGATTCTTGGAAAATTTCAGGATAATTAACGTTTTCGTCAAGCCAAACAAACTTTCATTTTGTTTCGCAGAAGAATTTTCAATAACAACCTGAATTCTAGCTGAGTTTGTCACCCTAGATAAGGTGACGTACAGCTGCCCATGTGTGAAGACAGGTTCATTTAAGAAGAGTCCAACCTGATGAAGAGTTTGTCCTTGGCTTTTGCCAATAGTCATATAGTAGCATATTCTAATAAGGAACTATCGGCGTTGCAAAGTAAAAGGAATTTTTTTTCTCGGTGTAGTTATTCTAGGAATGAAGACTCTTTCACCAATAGAAGAACCTGTTAAAATTTGAGCTTCAATAATTCTACTCCCTAATTTTATTACAACCAACCTTGTCCCATTACAAAGACCATTTGATGGGTTAATATTGCGTAAAAGCATGATTAAAGTGTTAATTTTCAGACAGAGTTCATGCTTCGAAAAACCATGAGGGTTAATAGAATTAAGAAAATCGACATGATATAATGTCTGCAACTCATCGATATTTGCAGTTGTCTTGCATATTGAATCACTACTATAGTAAGTTTGATTTGGACCAGGAACTAAATTAAGAATGAAATCATTTATTTTGTTTGCAATTTCATTTCTTGGAGTTATTATTGCTCTTTTCTTTAAGTAAGTAAAATTTGTATACTTGGTTGCAAAGTGCTGATATGTTTCTTCGATTATAGTTAATATAGGATCTCGGGTCGGCATAACTAATATTTCATATGGGATGTCAATCCAATCAAGTTCATTATCTACGAGTTCATTTTTTTTTTCCATTAATCTCGTCGTTGCCTAATGCCAATAGCCATTCTGCAAAGTTTGTATAACCGACATGGGAAAAATTAGTCTGATTCCCTCGTAATCTCATATTAGTTTTTGATGTAAATATTTGAAAGCTTTTCCACAAATAAGAGTTTGTTATAGACACATTTAAAATATCTTCACTGTTAGGTATCACCGGTAATATCTACCTGAAATACTGCCCAATATAATAGTTTTCCCTCCAAATAATATAAGTCTTCTTTGGTTGCTGCATTAGTATATAAAATGTCTTTCAATGATCTGTCCACAGCTTCGAAGCAAAAATGATGGTTCATTGGAGCCTCGTCCCAAATAATAATTGAACATTGTTGAATTAGTTCAGCAAGCTTTGTTCCTTTTTTTATATTACATGTAGAGAAAGTTGTAAGTTCAAGTATTTTGAACCTCGAATGGGCAGTTCTACCTCATGGCAGGAGTAATGCTGAAATACCCAAAGAAGCCACCACCAAAACAATCTTATGCTCGGATCTAGGCTTTGCAATTATTGTTTGGTATATGTATGCTTTTCTAGTTCCACCATGACCGTATAAGAAAATTTACTTTCCTTCTGCGTTAGCAACATAGGCTACAACTATACCGTAAACATGTTTTTGTTCGATATTAAGGCTTAAGACCATTTGCCCATGTTGTTCTTTCAATTGTCGCACATCGTAGCTTAATTCTTCATTTAATGAGTGTTGGAATTTAGTGTCCTAAAGATAATTCTTTTAGGATATAAATATTAATGAATAAATTGTTTATTTAGTCATTTGTTTAATCAGATATATAGCATTAAAATGTAACTATATATATAAAGGCACTAATCTTTCATAAAGGAAGTAATCCCAAGTTTGTTTAAATAGTTATGAAGTGTTCATACAAGCATGAAGTGAGACTATACTTTATAATAGGTCAATAAACTTAAAATCAACCCAAGTCAAGTAATATGTTATAGGGGTTGGCATATTACTATTGAGACTTGCATGTAACAGTGTTTTCTATCGAGACAGAGAGCTGGTCTCACAAGCTTTAGATATAGAGATATCTAGACAGTTACATGGATCCGGTGAAGGAGTTCATTAGGATTGGGAACCCGACTTGAGATAACAGTATGGATTGATTTACCTAATGTGTCAACTGTTCATCTCATTGGTATTAGTAGGTATAACTAATCCTAAGACTCAAACATTCATTAATTAGTGATTCTGGATTATGGAGTGTGATACTTTGATTCTGTGCGAGCACGGTCCACTATAGGTGAGAGCCTAGGGTGTGTGAGAGCAGGGTTGGGTATCACATAAAGTAATTGCAGAATAGTTAATGTTAGATTGAGCATTCGTCACTCCTGATAAGTGGGAGATATATCCAAATGGCCGCTTGTGGTGAATTGACTGAAATCCTTGCAAGGTGATACAGTTAAGAGTAGAAATAAAAATTTCACTTAACTTATCTTTCAGAGTAAATTCAACATGTACAAGTAAAACGGACTCTTCATTATATGTAACCTTGACATGTTCCATGGTTATAAGGAATTGACCAAAAGGATATAGTTGATGAAGGACCGTATTATACTATTCCTAATGTGGAAAGGTTAACATCAGTTATCAACCTGGCTTCTTAATTGCTCTGAGAAAATATCATAGGTTCTGCTAGTAACAACTCGCGGCGGTATTCCGTTATATATATGTTAGAATTAATCAGGATGAATTAATTTAAAAGGATATATATGGCTAGTGGCAATAAAGGACCTAATGGGTCGCATATGGGACTTGGAACCAGAGGACAAAACTGTAATTAGTAGGACACTATATATGGGCCGAAATTTAATAGTTAATTAGGGATAAATTAATTTGATTAATAATTATAATTAGATTATGATTGTAAATTAAATTAAACGATTATTTGATAATATTAATTAGAGGTTTTAATGTGATCGTAACTCTAATTAATTATCCCTAACATAAATTAAATAATTAATTGGATTAATATTATTATCTAAATATAATTAGTTATTATTTAGATAATAATAAGTGTTTATTTAATTATCTAATTAGTAATTCTATTCCGAATAAAATTCTAATTAATTAATTAACTAAATAATACAACTAGGGTTAGGGTTTTGAGAAGTCTATAAATAGACTCCCCAACTATAAATTTCGGCCAACATATAGAAGAGGGCTAGAGGAACTGTTCCGAAATCGTCTCGGCTAATTTACAATCTTTCTGACTCTCTCTTTAATCTCGTATCGCTTCTGTTAGAGGCAGTCATTGCGATTGCTAATTATTAAGGTTGATTACTAATAGTTATTGTTTTCTGTGTTAAACAAATCGTTCGTGGCTCACGGATTAAACATAAGAAGTTGTGGGTACTTCGTTTGCAACTGTAGATAGTTCGTCAGACAAGGTATTTCATTCTATCCTCTTTGTATGAAATAACAATTAACAGACCTTGGAAAAGGGAAATAGATAAAAATAGATAAAATTTTATTATTCCGCTGCGCCTAGGCTTGTCTATTTTCCTACAATGGGCGGTTCTGAAGTGAATTGTCAGTTTCTGCGAAAAGGCATAAGCAAATTATAATCTAACATTGAATATCCATTTCGATTAAATAGTTTCTTAAGCTCCATTAAAACACAAGTTTTGACATTTGGACTTGTTGGAAAAAAAGTTGGCAATTGGAGGCATTGCCGAAGTTCATATTCTATGTCTTTGCTGAAGTTTTCAAGAAAGTGATCGAACAATTTACTTGGATCGGTTACATCACAAAAAAGTATAATGATCACAAATAAACGACGCATTTGTTTTGAAGAGCTTGTAAAAGCACATTCGTTCAAAGCATTAAACCATTCTTGATCATTTCCTAATAAACCTAGTGCTTGACATGTAGATTGAAATGTGTTGTAATTGACATCATTGACAGTTCTAATTGCACTAAAACTTATAGGACCCCTGACAATATTAAGAAGCATCCTTGGGTAGTATAGTTTGCCTGAATTTGGATGTACATAAGGCATCCTTCCCAGAGACAAATCCTTTTTTACGAATTTTCCAAACTTTACTTCTTGAATCCCATATGCATTTTGTAGGAAACTCAAGATTTGTAAGGGTACGTGCATGAATGTTGTTGTTGTTTGTAACCATCCATTCAGTAAGCATCATTTTGCGCGCTTCAAAATAATGAAGTATCATGTCTAACGTATTGTGCTTATTGTATAGCACACCATTTTTGTTAGGCAGATGAACAACAAAATGTTCTATGGATGGTTCTATGTGATGTATAGGGAACTCAAATAATCGCCAACATGTTTCGCAAGAAGATATATAACGATAATCTAAGTACTTTTTAATTTCGTTTTGAGAAGGAGCTTCAAAATTGGATTCACTATTTACGTTTGTGTCAGTTTGTTCGACAGCAACACGGACTCTATCAGTCCATTTGTTAATGTATTTGAATAAATATTTAACCATAGTAGAGTAACAACATGATTCTACATTCAAGTGAGCTTGGTACCGAACAATCAAATTTCTATTATGCGGAATAAGAAAATGATTATCCATACATATTCCATTCTTTTCAAAAGAAACATCATTGTCTCTTCATTTGTAAGAAGCAAATAGGTGGAAGGTAATATAATATTTTTACCCAGGTTTGAGTCGTCAGCATCATCCCTGAAAAAAGCACCATGTAAACCTAAATATAATTTAGACCTAAGAGATGTCTGATTTTGACATATAAAATATAATCTTTCTTATTCTATACATGTGTAAGAATCGACAACAAACTGTTGAAATAAACGAATGCCTCTAAATAAAGTTGAATTCTTTGCAGGTCGAGGATGCAAGTGATAAGCATAATATTCACGCATGGTGACATGTTTTCTTTTCAGAGTTTTATTGCTTGCAGATTCAACGTAATTGATATCAGGAGTATAACCATCCTCGCCACGTAGAAATAAGATAGGGTATTGCATGGACATCAAACTTGGATGCAATATACTTATTCGTTTTAAACAGTTATCTTGTTGTTGGACAATTATATCTCTGCTCATGTCATAATATCGAAATCACCAACAACTAAATTGGCTATTTCAGGTGCCTGAGGTGTCGCATATTACTTGCTATTAGAAGAGCATTTAGCAATCAAACGTAATTTTAAAGGTTGTATGTTTTCTTCATTGAATCTATCCCGAATCATCCTAAAGGCCTTAGCAAGTTGATTATGTTCATCAAATATCTTAATAAGTTTTTGAATGAGGTATTGATCGATAGTCTTTTCTGATGCATTATCAATAAAAGAAGATATTCTGTTAAGAAGTTCATTTGTTGTGTCGTACATATAAAGTTGGACAAATTTAGGCTTTTGGTTTGGGGGAGGTAATAATGAGCCAATCAAATGATGGTTTTGATCGAAAATTCTAAAAACGTACAGGCTAGATGTTTTATTTATGTTGTGATCAATTTTAGCATCAAGGGATGTGAAAGCAAACATCGAGTTATATATGCGGATTTTTTCCATAAATTTTATTTTTTTATAATTGTCATTCTGATGCAAAAGATCATCAAGAACTTTGAGTGGATATTGATAAACGGGTAATTTTATAATGCCTTTTTTGTAGCGACGATTATATTCGGGATTTAGGCGACATGTTGTGGATTTAATAGCTTCTTCCCTCTAAAACAATGCTCCACTGAATGGGCAAGTGCATTTGGGGGAACCCATGTTTGATATTTCAACATCTGGTGTGTGAAGAAAGGTATATGTTAGAAAAGTAAGATCAACAAATTTACAAAGGCTAAATGATGACAAAGAAAATTGGGATATGAACACTAACTTCTCACACCGTTTATAGCCATGTAATGATTACAGATTGTATAGTCTATGCCAATTGGAGTTTTGATGAATGTGCCTATGAGGGGTTCATTATTTTTATTGGTAGGAGAAAAAGAAGAGGAAAATGGGAATAAAGGCGGAGCTGGCCGTGCACTATTTTTTGTTGGACTGTATGAGGAACATGATTTTTTGCATGTTTTTCCATTGCAAAATAGTAAATGTGATATCAGGGTTTCTTCAGTGTTTTTTGAACAACAAAAGGAATTAGCATACTATGCAATAAAAATGAATTGGAACATATATTAAGGAAATCGATAGGTCGCACGGGTATTAATGAAATCAAGTTGGATAGGAATATCAACTAAATAAGCGTCATTGTTGGCCGAATAAGAAGGGGAAGCCATTAAGAAAATAACTAATAACACGCTAAACCAAAGCAGAAAAAGCAGTAAAAATCATAAGGCAGTGAGAAAACTATAAAAGATATTATAAGCGATTGTCTAAAGTGCAGATTGCAATTTTAAGGAAAGTTATATTTGAGTACAAAAAACACAGAGATACCATATTTGAATTAACTACACACAGTTGAGAAGTTTAATAATTTTAGGAACAATGCCATGAAGACGGGTCCATAGGTGAACAACTATATTGAATCATTTTTTTAAAGACTGATAATCAGAAAGCAACGTTTCTTGTGGATCCACCATGGTGTTATTATAATCCTGTAGTTGTTCAAGATATGATTTTCGAAGGGAGGCAATCTTTTCGTAGTTGAAATCAGCAATTTCAAGATGATATAAAATCTGGAGTGATTTAAGGACACTAAAGCAGGCTTTTATGTTTTGCTTCAAAGATACTGTTGGAATTGTAGCCAAGATAATCGAATGGATGCTCATGGTTACAAGCATCCTTGTATATATAGGAAACACGACAGACATAATTCCCATGTTCAGATGAGTCCATTTCAATGTTTGGAGGAGGTAGATTAAGTTGAGTGAGTGTGTAACGAAGTACCGCCTCGAAAGAGAGTATGAACATATGCATCTGAGGCAAAAGAAAATGAATTAAACATCTAAGCAACCGTAACAAATTTTCTAGCGCACTAACTATGGGCCAACACAGAATGGAAGTGAATTTTTAAGAAAAGTCAAGAGAAAGCAGCCATTAAGTAATAGGAACAAAGGAGTTTGACAATAATGCTTAAACTTATTTGAAAGTGCAACATGAGGATGTGGATATATGCCTTAGTAAAAAGGTTGAACCCATCTGTTCAAAAAAAAAATGTTGAACCCACTACGCCATAGATTGCCTATAGCAACCAATTTTCAGAAATTGTTGCCGTAAAGCGTTGCATTATCTTGCATATTCTAACTTTTTTTATTACTCATATTTATGCAAACTCAAATGCAACGATAATGTATGAAATGTTGCCTATGATCTATTTTTAATTATTTAATTTGCACTATGGCAACACTATTATGATATTTACGACATGCCGTTGGCTTTCTTAACTTGATAATTAGATAAAGCAACGATATATATGTAAGAATATTATTCCAGCGTTGCATTTTAATAAAAATGCAATCATTAAACTTAATTAATTATATAAATTTAATTTCAACACTTATTAATTAAAAATTCTACAAAGTTTGTTGTATTTATTGACTAAAAATAATGTAATAATATTTCTTAAATAGTAATAGAAAAAAATAATAAAAACAACTAAAAAATAGATTGTATTTTGATTAATTAATATATTAAGAATTTGGTCCAATTAATTAAAACACTAATAAAAAAATAAAACAACTAAAAACATATAATTAAAGATTAAATATTTATAAGTAATAAAAATACAAACCAAAATAAGACAACTAAAAGAAATGTTATTAATAATTCCCACATTTTGACTTCAAATAGCCACAACAAAATAAAAAAATAAAACCATTACTCTATGCATTAGAAAGAAAAACTTATATCGTGTTTTTAAACTTTTCCACAAATTAATTTACTTTCTAATTTTTTATCTCTTTTCTAAAAAATAGGAAATTGGTTATCAATAATAAAAAAAATTTAAGAAAATAACCAAATATTCTCAATAAGTTTAATGAGAATAATTTATACATTTTATTATTAATAACAAATAATTTATTTATTAAATTTTATTTTCATTAATACTATTTTATACTACCAATTTATTAAATTTCATTTTTTTTTGTTTTAGTATGGTACAATATTGATAATAAATTTTCTCTTTTTCTTATAAAGAAAAAAAAAGTAAATTTTAAACCATCCAAATAATTCTCCAAAAAAATTGAACTCTTCCCGCCATCCAAAATTTTCCCCAATTAAATTCTAGCAAATTTTCTATTAATCCCATATGCATCTACTTAATAATTATGTTTAAGATTTCATTAAAATGTCTTTGTTTGTGTGGTCAATGTCACTAACATGTCAATATTTTTGTATGTTAGAGTTTTATTCCTTTTGTGCTTATTTTGACCTTTTATCTTGTTGGTGTGCCCTAGTTTATAGGCATTGGTTCTTATATAATGTATTTGTGTCACATTAATAAAGGCATTAATCTAGTTCATTTATATCTTATGCTATAATATGAATAGAGAATCCATTGATTGATAATCGTAAAACCATATCCCAAGTCTATTCTATCATGGGAATGATTAGGACCACAGACTTGTATATTCGACGACTGTATGGTAGTAATTGATACTAGCCATAGCACTTGATAAGTCAGTTGTGAATATGGGTACATGTTGTATACATGTGACTGGATCGATTCGCCCGAGAAAACTACATGGTGGTTGTGTCATTAATTTTTCTTAAGTAGGTCTCTAACTGTCTTCAGACCAGATTTCATTATAATATCAATGTGGGATCCGGTTCACTTTGACATACGCCTAATAGGTCTGTAACAGGATGCCAAATACGGGTATGATTGGGTGAACAGGGGAACACATTAGTATTGATAGTGAAGTGATGGAATTACCACTCACATAACAGTGAGATGATATCACAGGCCACTTGATAAGTGAGATTGATAAGTGTGTGGCCACAACCCGATAAGTAGTTTACTTATCTGATTCATTAATCTACTTAAGATCAAGAAATATCATAAACAACAGAGAGGATGACAGCCGCCATGCCTCTAGTTTATAATATCGATATCAAATGGTAAAAGACGTTAAGAGATAACTACAGGGTCTCTGCGTCTTTAGACTGCTGAAACTCTGTCTTGGTTAGGGGCAGTAATGGTTTGCTAGAACCCACTTACTGTCTGTGGGCCGTCAGCCCACTGCTAGCTAAGGACAGTCCCATAGGACCGTGCACATCGAACATCTGAGTTAGAACTTATAGAACGGTACATTGGAGAGATGAAATTAATTAATTGATTGATAGTAAAATATCAAGGTAATTAATTGGTGGTTAATTAATTGATTAATTGATACTTTGTATTAAGGTAATTGATTAATGGTCTTAAGTGTTGAGTATTTAATTGATTAATTAGTTTACGGGATGTAATTAATTAATTTGTAAATTAATGAAATTGCATTCGGTGAATAATTAATTAAACTAATACGTTAATTTATTAATTAGTGTTGTTTGTTTAATTGGAGTAATTAAATTTAATCTAATCATAATTAAATGCATAGAATAAATATTATTGGTATTTATTTATGTAATTAGATTATGATTGGATTAGTTTTGTAATTAACCAATTAACCCTAAACCTACACTATATATATAAATTAAAACACTAAAACCCTAATTAACTAATACACAAATTCCGCCACCACCATAAAAGAAAATCACTATTGATTTTCGCAAGAACCACCATTTTGACAAAAGTGGGATTTGTTTGGCAAATTACAAAATCTCTCCAGTTCTTCTTCGTTCTTCGGCTAGCACCGGTTCTAGCTCGATAGCTGTTCGTGCACCTGACTACGGAGATCTTACTACTTTGTGGATTCTTCAGCCGTCTCTAGAAGAGACAATCCGGGTAAGTTTTTACCCTTAAACGGATCCAAAAGGTTTTATTCAATCAATGGTTAAGGGATTAAAAATAAATTTTAAACCGCAATTCCGCTGCGCTACAGTTGATTAACTGGCTATAATCCCTAACAGTGGTATCAGAACTATGGTTTAGTCCGTTTTGATTGATTGAAAAATTAATATGATTTGGTTTTATTATTTTTCCAAATCAATTTTTTGAAATTTCCTATTAAATTCCTCGTGTAGAAATTGATCTAGGAAGTTTTCATTTTTTAATTTCTGTCTGTATTTTGTTTTTTTTTTGGTTTTGAAATTATTTTAAATAATTTAAATTAATTAAAAAAAATATACAGCAGCATTTTTTTTTGTTAAACAGAGAAAGAAAAAAAATAGTTCCGGACACCGAACAGCAGTCACGGGATTGCTGTCCGCGAACAGTAGCCCTGCGGCTGCTGTTGGGCGGACAGCAGCACTGCTGCTGTCCGCCAGACAGCAGCCATGGGGCTGCTATCCGCGGACAGCAACTCCGTTACTGTCTCGGGTCCGTTTTTGGGTCTAAATTTAGTATAAATTTAGATTATAGGGACTGATTTTAATTTTTTAAATTTTTCACGGGTAATTTTAATAAAATCAGGGTCCTAATACCGTTTAATTTATTAAACGTGTTTTGAATGAAAATTAATTGGTATTAAAACGTTTTTTATTGGCATGCATATTTAATTTTAATCGAATTGATAATTTGTGTAAAATTGAATATGGTTAATTTGTGAAATTGGCCCAATAGACCGTGACACCGGTTTAAATTGGGAGGGCTAAATTTTAGATATGTGACGACCCTAAAATTCAGCGGGAGCAAAATTTTAATTTTGCATACAATGGATGTTAACCGTTTGGGCCTTTATGGGCCTTAGTCACATATGGTAAAATTGGCGATTTCACCCTATGTAACCCGGCTTAACTTTATTAGATGATTTTGGAATGCCATGATCATGTATTATATTTATATGTCTTACCGTGCAGCAATGTGTTATAGAGTTCTATGGGCCCTAAATTAAAGTGGGTTTGTAATTTAATTTATTTTGGGAAATATGGCCTGCGTGCCATTCTTTCATTAATGTAATTTTAGAATAGGTTCTATTCATAAATTGTAATTGGTCGTGAAGAAGCCCAGATGGTCCAAGCCCATGGTGGGAACCCAAGGAGACTTGAAGCAAGCCCGTGAAGATTAGATAGTATATCTAGTTTCACTAGGATGTATTATAAGGGCCATAGAGTCTCTATGTTTATTTTGATTATACAATTGCTTAGTATAACATGAAATATAAGTAGCAACGATCACCAGATCATCACCCGTGATAATTATATGTTAAAGCCGTATCACTTAATTAATCCGGATAATGAAATATTGAGTCGCTTAAAAGTGCTTTCCAGATTCACACCTCTTCCTCCCAGGTAGTGCTACAGTGTATGATGTGCCCTAGCAGGTATGCTGTAGTAATTAGTGGGCCGTCGAGGGTTAGGATACTTCGGTATGGCTAACGCGTGTACAGTGGTTAGACTCAACGTGGGTAGCATTAGCTCAGAGCGGGCCCTAAGCACAGATGGGCTAAGTGTCACAAAGCCCATCAAACCAAGAGTCCTTGTGGAGGATTGGATAGTCTATCCTACCAAATCGTCAATGGTCGACGACGGAGCCCTAGCTCGGTTGATTATTGAAGGATTGTGGATCTTGGTCAAGACAGCCAAATAAATATCACCAATAACGAATTAAAATGGATTATTAATTTGATCTTTGGCTTAAGCCCTTTATTCTAACTCTAATGTAATTTTTTCCACGTAGATTAAACTCCACATCAAAATTACACGAAAAGAAAATTAAATGGCTGCAACAAGCAACAACTCACTCAGACCACTCCTGGAAAAGGAAAAGCTTTCAGGGACTAATTTCCTTGACTGGTCCAGGAACTTGCAAATAGTTCTTAGACACGAGTCGAAGGAATATGTGCTGACTGCTGCCTTACCAGCAGCTCGTCCTACAGGTCTGGGCGTAACCGCTGATCAAGTGGCGGAGTACGACCGATATGTTAAGGATGATAGAGATGTGTCATGCATTATGCTGGGTACCATGGTTCCTGATCTTTAGAAATAGTTCATGGAGCAGCACGCCTTTGAGATCATGGATCAACTCAAAAGGATGTTCCAAGATCAAGCTCGTCAGGAAATATACTTGACAACAAAGGCGCTATGCAGCACTACCATGCAAGCCGGGACTTCTGTTAGCACACATGTGCTAAAGTTGAAGGGATTTATTGACACATTGTCAAGGCTTGGCTCACTAGTGCCTGCACAACTAGCATTCGACATCATTCTTGGATCACTTTCGGCATCCTACAATCAGTTTATCATGCACTACCACATGCAGGGCATTGATAAGTCTGTAGTAGAATTGCATGGCATGTTGAAACTTGCTGAGCAATCCTGCAAGAGGACTCCAGAAGTGTTGTTGGTTAACAAAGGGAACGTACCTAAGGGAAAGGCCAAGTCCAAGTCCAAAGCGAAGGCCCAAAAGGCCAAGCCCAAGGCTAGGAAGGCGACAGCTTCTAAAGGTAGGTTGGCCTCAGCAGATGATATCTGCCATGAGTGTAATGAGAAGGGACACTGGAAAAATGCGTGTCCAAAGCTAAGGGAGAAACAGAAGAACGAAGCTTCTGGTTCAGGTATTTATGTTGTTGAATTTAATCTGGCTATTTCTACATCTTGGGTTGTAAACACTAGATGTGGTACTCGCATTTGCTCAAATGTGCAGGGACAAAGAAATAGGAGATTGCTGGGATCTGGTGAAGTGGATCTTCGAGTCGACAATGGTGATCATGTAGAGGCCTTAAAGATCGAAGATTATTCTTAGAGATACCTAGTGGATTAGTTTTAGAAATTAGAAATTGCTATATTGTACCTGCAATGCGCAGGAATATTATTTCAGTTTCTATGTTGGATATTTATGGTTTTAATTTTAATATTGGACGTGGTATAATTTCTATACATCGTGGCAATATTGTTTATGGAACCGCATTTCTAGAAAATGGTTTGTATATCCTTGATCTAAAACGTAGTGAATCAATCTATAACATAAAAGCTAAAAGGATTAAGACTAATGAACTAAATCCTACATATATTTGGCATTGTCGTCTTAGCCACATAAATGAGAAACGCATAACTAGGCTTCACTCTAGTGGAGCGCTAGGGTCATTTGACATGCAGTCTTATGACCCATGTGAATCTTGTTTAAGAGGGAAGATGAAAAAGGCGCCTTTCACCAAAACCGGTGTAAGGGCCACGGAGCTGTTGGAGCTGATACACTCAGATGTATGCGGTCCAATAAGCACCAGTGCTAGATCTGTTTTTCTGTACTTTGTTACCTTCATAGATGACTATAGCCGGTATGGGTATGTGTATCTGATGAAACATAAATCTGAAACTCTTCTGAGATTCAAAGATTTCAAAATGAAGTAGAAAATCAACTTGGCAAGAAAGTAAAAGCGCTCCGGTCTGATAGAGGGGGCGAATACTTGAGCCAAGAGTTTGTCTCATTCTTGAGAGAGGTTGGGATTGTATCCCAACTCACTCCTCCTAGTACACCCTAATGGAATGGAGTGTCAGAAAGGAGGAATAGGACCCTGCTCGACATGGTCCGCTCAATGATGAGTCAAGCTTCTCTCCCTATCTCCTTTTGGGGATTTACCTTGGAAACTGCTACTCATATAATTAATAATACACCGAGTAAGGCAGTTGAAGGAACATCATATGAATTATGGATGGGACGAAAGCCCAACGTTTCCTTCATGAAGATTTGGGGCTTTAATGCACATGTCAAGAAATTGATAAGTGGCAAACTAGAGTCCAGATCTGTTAAATGCCAGTTCGTGGGTTACCCTAGGGAAACTAAGGGTTATTACTTCTACAACCCAGCTGAGAATAAAACATTCGTGGCTAGGTTTGCAATCCTTTTGGAAAAGGAATTCCTTTCCAAAGTAGACAGTGGGAGTGATATTGATCTCGTTGAGATTCAAGACTCACAAACTCCTGTAGCTTATGTTGAGGATGCTTTGGGAACCGATATAGATCCTCAAAACATTGAGGAGGCTAAACTGGTTATACAGGTGGTGTTTCAGGTAGATTCATACAGAATTCCGATGAACCCTGTGTGTATATGAAATTCAGTGGGAGCATATCCACTTTCCTAATATTGTATGTCGATGACATACTACTCATTGGAGGCAATATATTAACATTGCAAGATCAAGTAGTGGTTGAGTAAATGCTTCACAATGAAAGACTTAGGAGAAGCCGATTAAGATCTACAAGGTTAGATCCAACCGACTTCTAGGCTTGAGTCAGGCATCGTACATAGACAATAATCCATCATGTACTCTATGTTATGTACAAGGCCAAATTTTGCGTGTTGCACCAAATATGACTAGTCGGTGCCAGTCAAATCCCGATAAGGAACACTAGAAGATAGTCAAGGCAATCCTGAAGTACCTCAACCGTACCAAGGATGTTTTTCTTAGTATTTGATGAGTGATAGGGGTATTTTACCCCTATCTTTTAGCGTGATTTACGGGTTGATTTTGGATAAAATAAATAAGTTTAATTACAAAAATAAAGTGTTTTGATAAAATAAAGAAATAAAAATAAATCTCGTACTTTCAGTTAATTTTCCGTGCTTTTGATTAGTTTAGGAAATAAAAACATCAAGCTAACTCGGCTCGCAAGATTTGTATTTCAGGTACGAGCATAGAGCAAAAATCTACTCAAATACGCGGGGCGTGTAATCCTTTACGCGGGGCGTGAAACATGTTGTCAGCAATAATTGCCTTATCCGCAGGCGCCATGTGGAATTGACTCAGCATATGCGGGGCGTATGCCACACTACGCGGGGCGTATGACACATGTCGGAAATAATTGGCCTAATCCTGAAAGTCAGACTGCACTGTCTCCCTGAGTCAACTCTTCGTACGCGGGGCATATAACCATACACGCGAGGCGTACTAGGCATTTCCTCAATGATAAAAACTCAGAGACTCTTTTACGCGGGGCGTACTTCAGCTACGCACGGCGTAAAAGCTCCAATTCAAGCAATAAAACTTCAGAGACTCAAACACGCGGGGCGTACTTTAGCTACGCAGGGCGTGCTTGAGACAACAAGACAACAAATTGGTCCACATGCAGGAGATTTATGATGGAATGCGCACTTACGCGGGGTGTAGACCAACCTACGCGGGGCGTATCATGGGATTTCTGCACCAAATAATGTTGCTCCATACTTGCACTTTGTGAAGTTACAAACTTGCCCTTGCTTGATGTCTATAAATAGGAAGCTCTTGAACTTCATTTGATACCAAGAAATAATTACACACTAGAGAGCAAACTATACTTGTTTTGATTATTGTTGTAGTATAGATTCAGTTTTTGTAGCTAAACTCTCCACCTCGAGAGCTTGTTCAGTTGTTCCGGCATTCCATCGAAGTTCCGCTCCACCATTCGTCACCAAGCTCGAGAGTTCCACCTCCACGACCTAGGAGACGGCTTTGAGTCCGGTTAGCTAGTTTCAAGGGCGGATTCTTCCCTTTTACGTGCTAATTAGCTTGTACTCTTCCTATGTACTAGGCTTGGTTGTATTCCATTTATATACATTTCATATTTATAATTTCATGATTTATAATCTCTATTTCCCTTTACGTGTTAGTGTTTGCTACTTGTTTTGATATTGATAATTGATTATTGTGTAGGAGAACGCGATTTCCGACGCCATTCGGGCTATCCTTAGGGAGTTATATAGGTGTTGCCCTACCGGAAGTGACAAACCGGAAACCGTAGGAATTGACAAGCCACGAAACTTACGGGCCTAGTTTCTAATTCCCCCGCATTAGACACGCCTTGACTAGGAATCACGTAGTCTAAGTGCTTCACGGGTTGGTCCTACTACACTTAGTCATCTTTGTAAGAGTAAATTATTATCCGTATACATTTAGAGTCGTTATTTATCGTGGTTATAACTTATCGATATTCATCCCACTTCATAGGGTTTTAGCTACACTAATCTGAGTCGCCAATAGTTAGGAATAGTGTGTAGTTGTATCTTACTTTACCCCAAAGTAATCGCCGCTTAAATAACATACGAAACCGAGTCGTCTAATACTTGTAATTATAAATCTCGTGGATTCGATACCCGGTCTTAACCGGATTATTACTTGATACGATGGGGTACACTTGCCCCTAAGTAGTCGTAGCGTCTAGTAGAGTTAAGAGTAATTCATAAAAATCACATCCATAGATTTAGAGTCCGCACTCATAATATATACATTTCGTCGCAGAAACTCTACCACTAGGCGTCGCGCACTATCAAGTTTTTGGCGCCGTTGCCGGGGATTTATAATCTCCTACAATATTAGACAAAAACGTTTCATTGTTAGTTTAAGCATTCTTTTTGTATAAATTGTTTATATATACTTTGACTAACATTATTCTTTCTTGTTGATAATCTTTTATACTTCTTTTTACTTTATGCACACCCGATCGAAAAGTAATTCTCTTATTCCTATTGATCTCGAAATTGAACGTACTCTTTGTAGGATTCGAAAAGAGAGAATGGCAATTCTCAACAATGAAGCTAACCAGCCCGAGATCAACCAAAGGGTGCCGGAACAACCCGTGAATAACGACCGTAATGGTGAAGGCAACGACACGTGTTCGATGTTGGAGATTCTTGTTCCACATCGCCCTCAAATCCACCACGGAATCGTTGCCCCCACCATTTCGACCGACACATTTGAAATAAAGACTAGCATGATCCAATTAATTCAACAATTCGGTCAATTCGGAGGGGAACCCCATGAAAACCCTAACAAACACCTTGATAAATTTCTTATGTGTGCCGAAACTTCACGGCTAAACGATGTTCCGGTTGAGGCCATCCAACTAAAACTATTTCCTTTTTCTTTGACAGGGCAGGCATTGGAATGGTTACACTCGTTAGAGGCGGGATCGATCACATCGTGGAAGGAACTCGAGAAGGAGTTCCTATCTTACTACTTCCTGCCCTCTAAAACGGTTAAGTTGAGAAAAGATATCACTTCCTTTCGGCAACTTGGATACGAGGCCCTCCACTCAGCTTGGGCTAGGTTCCGAAAGTTGCTCCGAAGCTGTCCCCATCACGATATCCCTAAGCATGATCTAGTAAGTACTTTTTATCATGGTTTAACGCCTACTAATCGTGCAACCGTTGATTCTGCCGCAGGTGGGGATTTGTTTCGCAAATCGGCAAGCGAGGCGTATGAGCTCATTCACGAATTAGCTAGGAAAAGCGTCCAATGGCAAGAAGATCGGCTTGCCGGACCCTCGCAACATCAAACCTTTACCGTAGAGGATGAGGCTTCCACAATCTTCATGATCGAAATGAATAAGAAACTGGATGCTTTAATGGCGCAAATGAGCCTCCAAAATTCAGCACAAGTCCTAGTGTGCTCTCACTGTGGTGGTGGCCACCAAGGTAAGGATTGTCAAGCCGGAAGCCCTTTTGCCGGTGACACCGAAAGCGTAAGTTATGTAGGGGGACAACAAAGGTATAATTCTCATTATAACTCCTATCCTAACACGCATGCTTATCACCACCATAACAATAATAATAACGGAAGGAGGCTTCAACACATTCCATCTTATGATAACAAGCGGAATGTGTTGAAGCCCCCGTCCGAACTCCATGGTAAATTTGTGGAACAAGGGTTGGGCCAATTCCCTCATGACCAAGAAGGGCAAAAATCACAACCTCCGAGCAATGCACAAGACGCAATGGTAATTGATCATCTTAAAGAAATATCTTCCCGTCTTGCTAATAATGAAGCATTTTGCAGGGACTTGGGACAGCAAGTGGCCCAATTAAGTCGCCAACGACAAGGGAGACAACATGGGTCTCCCCCGATTAACACCGAACAAAACTCGAGACCAAAAGATTAGGAGACCGCATAAGCAATAACTCTCCGTAGTGGTAAGGGTTTGGAACCACCGGTTCCAAAGGCGACTCCACCCGCTCCACAGGTAAGTGACGAACCGGAAGTGGTAAGCAACCCCGGTTCGGATCCAAAACCCGCGACTTCCTTGGATAAGAATAAAAATGTGTGTGATCCAATTGGAGCTTACGTACCGAAGCTCCCTTTTCCACAACGACTTAAAAAGGAAAAATTGGACCACCAATACGGCAAGTTTTTGGAAATTTTTAAGAAACTTCATATTAACATTCCACTTGCGGAAGCATTGGAGCAAATGCCCACATATGCGAAGTTTCTTAAAGAAATCCTCGCCAAAAATAGGAAGTTGGATTATAATGAGACGGTAGCGCTCACGGAGGAATGCTCCGCGATTATAACAAACAAACTCCCACCTAAACTCAAGGATTTAGGTAGTTTTTCTATCCCTTGCACGATTGGTAATGTTGAGTTTAGGAGAGCTTTATGTGATTTGGGTGCTAGCATCAATCTAATGCCTTTATCTGTATTCAGGAAGCTCGACTTGGGAGAACCTAAGCCTACCAATATGACGCTCCAGCTGGCCGATAGATCCATTGCCCGGCCAAAAGGAATTGTGGAGGATGTCTTAGTGAAAGTGGACAAGTTCATTTTCCCCGCCGATTTTGTAGTGCTCGATATGGCGGAAGACGATTCGGTACCAATCCTCCTAGGACGACCATTCCTTGCAACAGGTAGGACTCTCATTGACGTCCACGAAGGTAAGCTCATCCTACGGTTGCAAGACGAAGAGGTAGAATTTAACGTGTATAACTCCATGAAATTTCCATCTAATACCGTGGCGGATTGCAATTTTTTAAACTTCGTGGACTCTATTGATCTTTTTGTTGAAGAATTTTGCGATAGGTCTTCTGCGGGAACCTCTTCGGAAATAGATGGTATTGAGCATTTGGATGAGGAGCCATTGAACAAGCCGTTTGAATACTCCTCCGAAATAGAACAATGTCTGTTGGCAAGGAGCCGGTTTGAGGGTTTAGACCGGGATAGCAAAGCAAAGCCGAAGACCTCTCTTGAGGAACCTCCAACTTTGGAACTTAAACCCTTGCCTCCTAATTTAAAATACGTATTTTTGCAACCTCCTAATTTCTTACCGGTTGTTATTTCTTCGCTTTTGACAGCGAAAATGGAGGAAGCATTAATTGCGGTGTTACAAAAACACAAAGGCGCATTTGGGTGGACCATTCACGACATAAAAGGGATTAGCCCCACCATTTGCACACACCGCATCTTTATGGAGGATAAAGTCAAGCCCTCCGTGCAGCCGCAACGACGGCTTAACCCCAATATGAAAGAGGTAGTGAAGGCCGAGGTAATCAAACTCCTCGACGCAGGTATAATCTTTCCTATCTCCGATAGTCCATGGGTTAGCCCGGTCCAATGTGTTCCCAAAAGGAGGGCACAACGGTGATGGAAAATGATCAAGGGGAATTAATCCCCACACGGAAAGTAACCGGGTGGCGAGTATGCATTGATTATCGAAAACTTAACGAAGCCACTCGAAAAGATCATTTTCCCTTGCCGTTCATCGACCAAATGTTGGAAAGAATGGCGGGTCATAAATTCTTTTGCACCCTCGATGGCTTATCCGGTTATATGCAAATTCCCGTCGATCCTTCGGATCAAGAAAAGACGACATTCACTTGTCCGTATGGGACATTTGCATATAGGCGGATGCCATTTGGGCTTTGTAACGCCCCCGCCACCTTTCAAAGGTGCATGACGGCTATATTCTCCGAAATGATTGAGGATTTCATTGAAGTCTTCATGGATGATTTTTCTGTTTTTGGGTCGTCCTTTGAGATTTGTTTAAGTAATCTTGATAAAGTCCTCCAACGTTGCGAAGACACTAACCTTGCGCTCAGTTGGGAAAAATGTCAATTTATGGTTCAAGATTGCATTGTTTTGGGACACAAGGTGTCCGGGGAGGGGATCGAGGTCGATCCGGCCAAGCTCGAGGTAATTGAAAAACTACCTCCACCAATCAACGTTAAGGGAATTCGGAGTTTCTTGGGTCATCTGGGGTTCTATAGACGATTCATCAAGGATTTCTCTAAAATAGCAACCCCCTTGACCCAACTCCTTGCAAAGGATGCGGAATTTAGTTTTTCCCCCGAATGTTTACTTGCATTTAATACGCTAAAGGAGAAACTAGTTAATGCACCTATCATGGTGAAACCCGATTGGAACCTCCCCTTTGAACTCATGTGTGATGCGAGTGATTTGGCTGTAGGTGCTTGTTTGGGCCAACGGGTGGATAAACTCTTTTGCCCTATCTATTATGCGAGCAAAACGCTCAATGAGGCCCAACAAAACTATTCCATCACGGAAAAGGAGATGCTTGCCGTTGTTTTTGCTTTCGATAAATTTAGGTCATATCTTGTGTTATCCAAAATTATCGTATACACTGACCACGCAGCTCTCAAGTACTTGATGACTAAGCAGGATGCCAAACCACGCTTGATACGGTGGATCCTGCTCCTACAAGAATTCGACATCGAGATCAAAGATAAAAAAAGAGTGGAGAATGTTGTGGCCGATCATCTCTCTCGCTTGCAAGGCGAGCAAGGCGAATCTCCGGAAGCTATTGAGATTAAGGAGACCTTTCCCGACGAAGAACTCTACGCGGCTACAGGAGAACACCGCCTCCTCCAACTCAATACTCTTGATGAACTTCGCTTAGGGTCGTACGAAAATACCAAACTTTACAAAGAACGTACAAAACGGTGGCACGACAAGCACATTCAGGTTCGGGAGTTCACCAAGGGGGATCAAGTTCTCCTCTACAATTCTCGCCTCCGGTTATTCCCCGGAAAATTAAAAAGTCGGTGGTCGGGACCATACACCGTAATCAATGTACACTCCTCCAGAGCAATTGAGATCCAAGGTCCCAACAATGCAACCCTCCGGGTCAATGGCCACCGTCTAAAGATATACCGCGGCGGCGTTTTTCCACAACAAGGCGAAACCACGCTCCTCGCCACACCATGAGCTTGCGCATCACCAAGGAAAGTCGAGCTACTCCGACTCTAAATGTAGCGCTGGTTTGATGCTCTCAAACCCTGTATATATCCATTCATTTTTTTTCTCTTGTTTTCTTCGTTTCGCTTCACTTCCACGGAAAGCCAAATCCCAATCCGACATAATACGTGGGGCGTCTTCTTATGCACGCCCCGCGTCTTTGTGCCTCTGATCCAAAATTATGCAAGGGACACCTTTCACGCAGGGTGTACCCCCTGTTACGCCCTGCGTATGAGTTCCTTTCCGTGGCTCCCAAAGTTCAGAAACTCAAACACGCGGAGCGCCCTGTTCCTGCGCCCCGCGTATTTGAGTCTCTGACTCCAAAAGCAATAAAAATGCCGCCCTACGCAGGGCGCCACCCCTATTACGCCCCGCGTATTTGAGTCTCTGACTCAAAAAGCAATAGAAATGCTACCCCACGCGGGGCGCCCCCCTGGGCACGCCTCGCGTAGGGCCCCTAACCACTAAGGGTCTTCTTTTCCTTTCCTTACTTTATTTTTGTTTTTGTTTTAACCTCTTTTTGCGACGCCCTTGGAATAGGCGTCATTTTAAATAACACGGAGGGTCGTGCAACCCCGCACTTTTAGTTTGGTTTGCACTACCAAGAATAAAAATAAAAATTTAATAACAACAAAATAATTAAACTCATTTATTGACTCTTCAAAATTTTCCCGACACGCTATCCCTCCTTCGGAAATTAATTAAAGTTCCGTTATTTGTCGTTAAAAATAAAAACATCGGAACACAAAGGATGGTTTAATTGAGAAATTTTAGTCTTGGTTTTGAAGTTAGGGAATTTATGAAAAGCTTAGGCTAGTACTAAACAAAAGCATTGAGTCCTAACTCACATGTCATCTCCATAATGAACTTTAAAAAGGCAATAAAAACGAGATAGTTGAGAATTTAGCGAAGACTTGATAGTACACAATTTAAACCCGAATCTTTGTGAGGTATTTTTGAGCCTAAAAGAGTTCGTACGAGAACTCTAATTCTTTCACAATTTTTCGAGAGCTTTGACTTCACTCGACTCATAGAATTTGCATCCAATACCGGGTTAAGTACACTTATTTTTTGTAAAAAGGCAATAGATGATAAACCGAACACACTTAGGCTAATTCTTAATTTATTTTTTCTCATTTTCATTGAACATTAGGAAACCCCTTCGAGCCTATTAACCAACCTTTTTGTTAATACCCGTTTAAACATTTAACCCTTTTTCCTCTTATGGCCTTAGCAAACGAGCACCATAAGCTTTCAAAATTTTGTTTTTGTGCCTCTATCAAAACAAAGGATACGATAAAAATAAAAAGGCATTCTCAAGCTCCACCTGAGCAATTTTGAAGTATATTTTGTAAAATTCGCCAAGGCTGAAATAACAAAAATACGGTGCAATCACAAAACGGTATCTTTGAGCTCGAGTTTCTTTAAACTAACCACTAAAGAAGCCACCCACATTACAACCCCCCTCCAGGTTCATTTTTAATGTTGCCTAACCATATTTTAGGAGGAAAAACCCGGATGAAAATGCAAATTCAACATGATCTCGAGTAAGTGCAAAGAAGAGTGCTAAAACACCGACCCACCTAAAATTGAGCGTAAGAGCGAATTCCCTTGGTGAGGTACTATCGGGTTCTCAAAAGCTAATCAACCCCCGTTAATATTGCCTATTAAATCTTGATCATGGAGGTTTCAAACGAGTTTCGTACTCAATTGTTTGCGTAGGTACTTACCGAAACCTTTGCACAAAACCATAACTTTGAAATCACGCACTTGGCAAAACCAACCTTTGGTTTGTTTCTTAATTTTCTCAATCCCTTGTCTTTCGATTTCTTTTACTTGAGGACAAGTAAAACTTTAAAGTCCGAGGAGGTTTGATAGGGGTATTTTACCCCTATCTTTTAGCGTGATTTACGGGTTGATTTTGGATAAAATAAATAAGTTTAATTACAAAAATAAAGTGTTTTGATAAAATAAAGAAATAAAAATAAATCTCGTACTTTCAGTTAATTTTCCGTGCTTTTGATTAGTTTAGGAAATAAAAACGTCAAGCTAACTCGGCTCGCAAGATTTGTATTTCAGGTACGAGCATGGAGCAAAAATCTACTCAAATACGCGGGGCGTGTAATCCTTTACGCGGGGCGTGAAACATGTTGTCAGCAATAATTGCCTTATCCGTAGGCGCCATGTGGAATTGACTCAGCATACGCGGGGCGTATGCCACACTACGCGGGGCGTATGACACATGTCGGAAATAATTGGCCTAATCCTGAAAGTCAGACTGCACTGTCTCCCTGAGTCAACTCTTCGTACGCGGGGCGTATAACCATACACACGAGGCGTACCAAGCATTTCCTCAATGATAAAAACTCAGAGACTCTTTTACGCGGGGCGTACTTCAGCTACGCACGGCGTAAAAGCTCCAATTCAAGCAATAAAACTTCAGAGACTCAAACATGCGGGGCGTACTTTAGCTACGCAGGGCGTGCTTGAGACAACAAGACAACGAATTGGTCCACATGCAGGAGATTTCTGACGGAATGGGCACTTACGCGGGGCGTAGACCAACCTACGCGGGGCGTATCATGGGATTTCTACACCAAATAATGTTGCTCCATACTTGCACTTTGTGAAGTTACAAACTTGCCCTTGCTTGATGTCTATAAATAGGAAGCTCTTGAACTTCATTTGATACCAAGAAATAATTACACACTAGAGAGCAAACCATACTTGTTTTGATTATTGTTGTAGTATAGATTCAATTTTTGTAGCTAAACTCTCCACCTCGAGAGCTTGTTCGGTTGTTCCGGCATTCCATTGAAGTTCCGCTCCACCATTCGTCACCAAGCTCGAGAGTTCCACCTCCACGACCTAGGAGACGGCTTTGAGTCCGGTTAGTTAGTTTCAAGGGCGGATTCTCCCCTTTTACGTGCTAATTAGCTTGTACTCTTCCTATGTACTAGGCTTGGTTGTATTCCATTTATATACATTTCATATTTATAATTTCATGATTTATAATCTCTATTTCCCTTTACGTGTTAGTGTTTGCTACTTGTTTTGATGTTGATAATTGATTATTGTGTAGGAGAACGCGATTTCCGACGCCATTCGGGCTATCCTTAGGGAGTTATATAGGTGTTGCCCTACCGGAAGTGACAAACTGGAAATCGTAGGAATTGACAAGCCACGGAACTTACGAGCCTTAGTTTCTAATTCCCCCGCATTAGACACGCCTTGACTAGGAATCACGTAGTCTAAGTGCTTCACGGGTCGGTCCTACTACACTTAGTCGTCTTTGCAAGAGTAAATTATTATCCGTATACATTTAGAGTCGTTATTTATCGTGGTTATAACTTATCGATATTCATCCCACTTCATAGGGTTTTAGCTACACAAATCTGAGTCGCCAATAGTTAGGAATAATGTGTAGTTGTGTCTTACTTTACCCCAAAGTAATCGCCGCTTAAATAACATACGAAACTGAGTCGTCTAATACTTGTAATTATAAATCCCGTGGATTCGATTCCCGATCTTAACCGGATTATTACTTGATACGACGGGGTACACTTTCCCCTAAGTAGTCGTAGCGTCTAGTAGAGTTAAGAGTAATTCATAAAGATCACATCCATAGATTTATAGTCCGCACTCATAATATATACATTTCGTCGCAGAAACTCTACCACTAGGCGTCGCGCACTATCAATGAGTAGGAGGAATGGCAATATCAGGTTACACTGATCGAGGTTTTAAGGATGATAACCAGTCACAAACTGGGTATGGATTTCTCCTGAATGGCGATGCCATTAGTTGGAGATCCTTAAAGTAGCCAACCATTGCTGATTCTATGACGGAAGCTAAGTACATCGTTGCATGCGATGATGCAGAGGAAGAAGTTTGGATTAAGAAGTTCATAACTGATTTAGGAGTAGGTCAAACTCTCCTAAGATCAGTTGATGTTTTCTGTGACAATAATGGGACAACAGCACAAGCACTAGATCCCATGTCACACAAGAGATCCAAATGCGTACTTAGATAGTAACACCTTATCCGGTGACATTACATTGTAGAGGGTTGACAATGAGAACAATGTCACTAATCAGTTTACCAAGGCAATTGGTAGTAATAGATCTATAGTGTTTAGGGCAATACCCGCTTAGAACTAGTTCAAGTGGGAGACTGTTGGTGTGCCCTAGTTCATAGGCATTGGTTCTTATAAAATGTATTTGTGTCACATTAATAAAGGCATTAATCTAGTTCATTTATATCTTGTGCTATAATATGAATAGAGAATCCATTGATTGATAATCGTAAAACCATATCCCAAGTCTATTCTATCATGGGAATGATTAGGACCATAGACTTGTATATTCGACGACTGTATGGTAGTAATTGATACTAGCCATAGCACTTGATAAGTCAGTTGTGAATATGGGTACATGTTGTATACATGTGACTGGATCGATTCGCCCGAGAAAACTACATGGTGGTTGTGTCATTAGTTTTTCTTAAGTAGGTTTCTAACTGTCTTCAGACCAGATTTCATTATAATATCAATGTGGGATCCGGTTCACTTTGACATACGCCTAATAGGTCTGTAACAGGATGCCAAATACGGGTATGATTGGGTGAACAGGTGAACACATTAGTATTGATAGTGAAGTGATGGAATTACCACTCACATAACAGTGAGATGATATCACATGCCACTTGATAAGTGAGATTGATAAGTGTGTGGCCACACCCCGATAAGTAGTTTACTTATCTGATTCATTAATCTACTTAAGATCAAGAAATATCATAAACAATAGCGAGGATGACAACCGCCATGCCTCTAGTTTATAATATCGATATCAAATGGTAAAAGACGTTAAGAGATAACTACAGGGTCTCTGCGTCTTTAGACTGCTGAAACTTTGTCTTGGTTAGGGGCAGTAATGGTTTGCTAGAACCCACTTACTGTCTGTGGGCCGTCAGCCCACTGCTAGCTAAGGACAGTCCCATAGGATCGTGCACATCGAACATCTGAGTTAGAACTTATAGAACGGTACATTGGAGAGATGAAATTAATTAATTGATTGATAGTAAAATATCAAGGTAATTAATTGGTGGTTAATTAATTGATTAATTGATACTTTCTATTAAGGTAATTGATTAATAGTCTTAAGTGTTGAGTATTTAATTGATTAATTAGTTTACGGGATGTAACTAATTAATTTGTAAATTAATGAAATTGCATTCGGTGAATAATTAATTAAACTAATACGTTAATTTATTAATTAGTGTTGTTTGTTTAATTGGGGTAATTAAATTTAATCTAATCATAATTAATTGCATAGAATAAATATTATTGGTATTTATTTATGTAATTAGATTAGGATTGGATTAGTTTTGTAATTAACCAATTAACCCTAAACCAATTAGATTTAGGAATACACTATATATATAAATTAAAACACTAAAACCCTAATTAACTAATACACAAATTCGGCCATCACCATAGAAGAAAATCACTATTGATTTTCGCAAGAACCACCATTTTGATAAAAGTGGGATTTGTTTGGCAAATTACAAAATCTCTCCAGTTCTTCTTCGTTCTTCGGCTAGCACCGGTTCTAGCTCGATAGCTGTTCGTGCACCTGACTACGGAGATCTTACTACTTTGTGGATTCTTCAGCCGTCTCTAGAAGAGACAATCCGGGTAAGTTTTTACCCTTAAACAGATCCAAAAGGTTTTATTCAATCAAAGGTTAACGGAGAAAGATCTAGCTATAAGGGATTAGAAATAAATTTTAAACCGTAATTCCACTGCGCTACAGTTGATTAACTGGCTATAATCCCTAACAGTGGTATCAGAGCTATGGTTTAGTCCATTTTGATTGATTGAAAAATTAATATGATTTGGTTTTATTATTTTTCCAAATCAATTTTTTGAAATTTCCTATTAAATTCCTCATGTAGAAATTGATCTAGGAAGTTTTTATTTTTTAATTTCTGTCTGTATTTTGTTTTTGTTTGGTTCTGAAATTATTTTAAATAATTTAAATTAATTAAAAAAATATACAGCAGCGTTTTTTTTTGTTAAACAGAGAAAGAAAAAAAAATAGTTCCGGACACCGAACAGCAGTCACGGGACTGCTGTCCGCGAACAGCAGCCCCGCGGCTGCTGTTGGGCGGACAGCAGCACTGGTGCTGTCCGCCAGACAGTAGCTCCGTTACTGTCTCGGGTCCGTTTTTGGGTCTAAATTTAGTATAAATTTAGATTATAGGGACTGATTTTAATTTTTTAAATTTTTCACGGATAATTTTAATAAAATCAGGACCCTAATACCGTTTAATTTATTAAACGTGTTTTGAATGAAAATTAATTGGTATTAAAACGTTTTTTATTGGCATGCATATTTAATTTTAATCGAATTGATAATTTGTGTAAAATTGAATATGGTTAATTTGTGAAATTGGCCCAATAGACCGTGACACCGGTTTAAATTGGGAGGGCTAAATTTTAGATATGTGACGACCCTAAAATTCAGCGGGAGCAAAATTTTAATTTTGCATACAATGGATGTTAACCGTTTGGACCTTTATGGGCCTTAGTCATATATGGTAAAATTGACGATTTCACCCTAAGTAACTCGGCTTAACTTTATTAGATGATTTTGGAATGCCATGATCATGTATTATATTTATATGTCTTACCGTGCAGCAATGTGTTATAGAGTTCTATGGGCCCTAAATTAAAGTCGGTTTGTAATTTAATTTATTTTGGGAAATATGGCCCGCGTGCCATTCTTTCATTAATGTAATTTTAGAATAGGTTCTATTCATAAATTGTAATTGGTCGTGAAGAAGCCCAGATGGTCCAAGCCCATGGTGGGAACCCAAGGAGACTTGAAGCAAGCCCGTGAAGATTAGATAGTATATCTAGTTTCACTGGGATGTATTATAAGGCCCATAGAGTCTCTATGTTTATTTTGATTATACAATTGCTTAGTATAACATGAAATATAAGTAGCAACGATCACCAGATCATCACCCGTGATAATTATATGTTAAAGCCGTATCACTTAATTAATCCGGATAATGAAATATTGAGTCGCTTAAAAGTGCTTTCCAGATTCACACCTCTTCCTCCCAGGTAGTGCTACAGTGTATGACGTGCCCTAGCAGGTATGCTGTAGTAATTAGTGGGCCGTCGAGGGTTAGGATACTTCGGTATGGCTAACGCGTGTATAGTGGTTGGACTCAACGTGGGTAGCATTAACTCAGAGCGGGCCCTAAGCACAGATGGGCTAAGTGTCACAAAGCCCATCAAACCAAGAGTCTTTGTGGAGGATTGGATAGTCTATCCTACCAAATCGTCAATGGTCGACGGCGGAGCCCTAGCTCGGTTGATTATTGAAGGATTGTGGATCTTGGTCAAGACAGCCAAATAAATATCACCAATAACGAATTAAAATGGATTATTAATTTAATCTTTGGCTTAAGCCCTTTATTCTAACTCTAATGTAATTGTTTCCACGTAGATTAAACTCCACATCAAAATTACACGAAAAGAAAATTAAATGGCTGCAACAAGCAACAACTCACTCAGACCACTCCTGGAAAAGGAAAAGTTTTCAGGGACTAATTTCCTTGACTGGTCCAGGAACTTGCAAATAGTTCTTAGACACGAGTCGAAGGAATATGTGCTGACTGCTGCCTTACCAGCAGCTCGTCCTACAGGTCAGGGCGTAACCGCTGATCAAGTGGCGGAGTACGACCGACATGTTAAGGATGATAGAGATGTGTCATGCATTATGTTGGGTACCATGGTTCCTGATCTTTAGAAATAGTTCATGGAGCAGCACGCCTTTGAGATCATGGATCAACTCAAAAGGATGTTCCAAGATCAAGCTCGTCAGGAAATATACTTGACAACAAAGGCGCTATGCAGCACTACGATGCAAGCCGGGACTTCTGTTAGCACACATGTGCTAAAGTTGAAGGGTTTTATTGACACATTATCAAGGTTTGGCTCACCAGTGCCTGCACAACTAGCAGTCGACATCATTCTTGGATCACTTCCGGCATCCTACAATCAGTTTATCATGCACTACCACATGCAGGGCGTTGATAAGTCTGTAGTAGAATTGCATGGCATGTTGAAACTTGCTGAGCAATCCTGCAAGAGGACTCCAGAAGTGTTGCTGGATAACAAAGGGAACGTACCTAAGGGAAAGGCCAAGTCCAAGTCCAAAGCGAAGGCCCAAAAGGCCAAGCCCAAGGCTAGGAAGGCGGAAGCTTCTAAAGGTAGGTTGGCCTCAGCAGATGATATCTGCCATGAGTGTAATGAGAAGGGACACTGAAAAAATGCATGTCTAAAGCCATATCCCAAGTTTATTCTATCATGGAAATGATTAGGACCACAGACTTGTATATTCGACGACTGTATGGTAGTAATTGATACTAGCCATAGCACTTGATAAGTTAGTTGTGAATATGGGTACATGTTGTATACATGTGACTGGATCGATTCGCCCGAGAAAACTACATAGTGGTTGTGTCATTAGTTTTTCTTAAGTAGGTCTCTAACTGTCTTCAGACCAGATTTCATTATAATATCAATGTGGGATCCGGTTCACTTTGACATACGCCTAACAGGTCTGTAACAGGATGCCAAATACGAGTATGATTGGGTGAACAGGTGAACACATTAGTATTGATAGTGAAGTGATGGAATTACCACTCACATAACAGTGAGATGATATCACATGCCACTTGATAAGTGAGATTGATAAGTGTGTGGCCACACCCCGATAAGTAGTTTACTTATCTGATTCATTAATCTACTTAAGATCAAGAAATATCATAAACAACAGAGAGGATGACAGCCGCCATGCCTCTAGTTTATAATATCGATATCAAATGGTAAAAGACGTTAAGAGATAACTACAGGGTCTCTGCGTCTTTAGACTGCTGAAACTCTGTCTTGGTTAGGGGCAGTAATGGTTTGCTAGAACCCACTTACTGTCTGTGGGCCGTCAGCCCACTGCTAGCTAAGGACAGTCCCATAGGATCGTGCACATCGAACATCTGAGTTAGAACTTATAGAACGGTACATTGGAGAGATGAAATTAATTAATTGATTGATAGTAAAATATCAAGGTAATTAATTGGTGGTTAATTAATTGATACTTTGTATTAAGGTAATTGATTAATGGTCTTAAGTGTTGAGTATTTAATTGATTAATTAGTTTACGGGATGTAATTAATTAATTTGTAAATTAATGAAATTGCATTCGGTGAATAATTAATTAAACTAATACGTTAAATTATTAATTAGTGTTGTTTGTTTAATTGGGGTAATTAAATTTAATCTAATCATAATTAATTGCATAGAATAAATATTATTGGTATTTATTTATGTAATTAGATTAGGATTGGATTAGTTTTGTAATTAACAAATTAACCCTAAACCAATTAGGTTTAGGAATATACTATATATATAAATTAAAACACTAAAACCCTAATTAACTAATACACAAATTCGGCCACCACCATAGAAGAAAATCACTATTGATTTTCGCAAGAACCACCATTTTGACAAAAGTGGGATTTGTTTGGAAAATTACAAAATCTCTCCAGTTCTTCTTCGTTCTTCGACTAGCACCGGTTCTAGCTCGATAGCTATTCGTGCACCTGACTACGGAGATCTTACTACTTTGTGGATTCTTCAGCCATCTCTAGAAGAGACAATCCGGGTAAGTTTTTACCCTTAAACGGATCCAAAAGGTTTTATTCAATCAATGGTTAACGGACAAAGATCTAGCTATAAGGGATTAGAAATAAATTTTAAACCGCAATTCCGCTGCGCTACAGTTGATTAACTGGCTATAATCCCTAACATATATTTGGGTCTAATTTGATAATTTCTTAGTTGTGTACTATATAGTTAATGAAATCAAAAGTGAACTTCAAATTTAATAACTGAAGTCAACATTTTTGCTTAATTAAAATATTTCTCTTTTCCCTATAGTGAACCTTGCAATGGGAAAAGGTCACTTTCATGCTATTACTTTTGTATATTAGGATTTCTTATTCCTTTTTCTGAAGAATTGAAAATTTTACTGCTCCTTTTTCTAGAAATGCAAATATCTCATCTTCTTTCCTTAATAATGCCTTTGAATTTAGTTGATATTCTGCTTCTAGCATGTAAAGAAAAGAGTCAAACATAAAGTTATCACATTCTTTTCTTTTTCTCTAATAAAATATGCCCTATATAATAATTATTGTAACCCACCATCTTATTTACATAAAGTTAGATTACCCATCTACAGAGTGAGCTAGAAGGATGTCAAAAGCATATTACTCATCTACAAAATAAGCTGGAAGCAAATGGAAGAATATAAAGCACAACAGACATGCTCTATGGCAGATATGGAGAATCGTCTTATGCAAACGATAAAAAGGAACAACATGTATGATGAACAACTTACATATCCATTTTTATTTGCATAGATTAGTAACTATTTTCTATCGTTGTCATAGTATTTAACTCCCAATTACCACTCATTAGAAAAATGTCTTTAATATGAAGATCAACACTTATATGAATTGGTTGTTCTGATGATGATAAGAAATTCCTCTTCTTGTTACTGCTTGAAAAGTTATCTGTTGATTCTATTTTTATTTGTTATTCTCTACCATTCTATCATTTAATTGCATTTTATTGTGCTTTGCATCTCTTTAAAGCATGTATTCTTAAAAAGTGAATTGATGAAACAGGTGACAATTATTTGTAGCTGTAAATAAAATTATTTTGAATTATATTTTCAATGTTGCTGATGTTTTATTGAGAGAATGTGGACAATGGGATTGCTTTTTCAAAATTGGTTTGTTTCTTTTATTTTATAGGAGTAAGGAATATGCTAGTCAATTTCATGATCATTTCTTGAAAGATATATGTTAGTCATGTTTATTTTATTTTATCATGACCCTGTTTATATATTTGTTTATCTTATTTTCTTTTCTTCTTCTTATTTAGGAGGGAGTTCCATGATAACAGTGATGATCATTGAATGAAAGTGAAGTATAAAAGAGGAATTCATGCTTGAGAGAATAGACCATTTTCGATAGTTAACTAACTTTTGGTTATAATTTTTGTGAAATTCATACTCAAGTTTTTTGCAATCTTTGAAAGATTTCGGACTATATAATTAGATATGGTTTATGTAAAGAAGAATATATATTGACTTGGTAGTTAATTGCGGATATTAATTAACTTTCTATTCATGGTAATTATTGTATTCCATTTTAGTGTTGTTCTATATATATAGGTGTTAAGTTTTATTTTGCAACAACAATTCATTGCCAAACATCAAAATATATGGCAACACCAAACATGTTGCAACATTGAAATATATAGCAACGATAAAAAAAAATGTTGCTATTGTCAAAGTGTATGGCAACAAAATACCTTATTGCGAAACATCAGAATATATGGCAATGACAAACATTGTTGCAAAACAGTAAACTATATGGTAAAAATGTAAATGTATATAACAACGACATAAACTATGGCAAACGTCATAATATTTAGCAACGACAACAGTTGTAGCTAAACCTCAAATTTATGGCAACGACTACCCTGTTGCTAAACGTAAACATATATAGCAACACCATACGTTGTTGTAAAACATAAATTTCGTCTCCCATTATAAGCACCAAATTTGGCAACGCTAGTTTTTTCACAACAAGGCAAAAACCGTTATTTACCAACGACAGACATGTCGTTTGCAGAAACCTTTAGCAACGGATCTTCTCGTATCGAGCAGTAGTAGTTGCAAAAAAGGACAAGTTGCATAAAATATTTTTGGCAACACCATTTTACGTTGCTAAAAATCAAATTTCTTATAGTGTTCGCAGATCCCTTGACAAACCGAACACAACAGTTATGGATTTCCAATCATATTCAATAAGGCCTAACATAGAATTCATATTCTGTTGGATCGTTGATAGTATTGACTAAACGTTGAGAATCCAATTCCATTATGACATTTTGAAAGCCATTATCCTTCAACAGCTCAAAACTTTCCAGATTCTATATGTCTTCCGCGATAAGCACATCAGATGTGAAAGACAAACAACCATTTCGAGCGTGAATAAAATTAGCAGAGTCTCTTAACACACATAACCCCTTTGGACGGACACCAAAGATCCATTATTGTTTTCTTCATCATCAGAATTTTAATACCCCTATTGGTGAGAAATTTGCCGATGAGACTCTAGCTCAGAGCTTTTAGTGTTGGTTGGACCTCATCATCGTCATGGCTAACAACTACCCATTGCATCACTATCTTCTTCTAAAATTATTTTTACATACGACTCATTCATGGATTCCATAATCGGAGAGAGAAAGGAGAAAAACAAAAAGAGGAAAAGAAATCTCAGAGTAAAAACTCGTCAATACAAAGACATTCTTAATCAAAATGACATTAGACATATATTATTAAAAACTTAATTAATCACCATCGATTTTCTTTAATTTGCATCTGTTTCTAGTTGTTACTGAATCTTAACTAGGAGAGAAAAAACTCTCAAAAACCGACTTTTTTGTTTTTTTTATTTATTAAAAATTTAATTAATGTTTCTAGCTGTTACTTCAATTTGCATTTGTTTCTAGCTGTTACTAGATGACATCAATTACTTTCATAGAGAATGAAGAACAGTCAACGACGTTAGGCAACCAGAACTCTGATGCGAGAGAAGAACAAATGAATCACAAGAAGACTTGTGGACTAGATCATTTCTCTTTAAGAAATGGAGAAGTAAAGGTTCGAAAATGGAGGACTGGAAAAACTAGGTAAATACTTTGATAAAAAAAATACAGTTACGCCATGAGATTTAGCATTAGCTCGAATATATGGTTCATTGCTATTAGGACCAAGATTAAAATCTCTAATATAAACCAATTGAACTTTAGCCTTTATTTGGAGTTTGGAGATAAATGGATGTGAGAGTTAAATGAAGTGATATAAAGAAAAGGGAAGTAAAAATTAAATAACAAAAATAAATTTAAATTAAATAACTTTATTAAAATAAAAATGAAGGAAAAATTACGAAAAAAATGCATGTGGTTTTCCCACTTTGCAAATAGAGGTATGTGATTTAAAATTTTACAAATAAAGGTTTGTGGTATGTTTTATTTACAAAACAAAGTATTACAATTACACAGTTATGTTCCGATTACAACTAAAGACATTTTTATCTTAAAAAATTATTCTTACATATCAGCAAAACATAACCCCCGAAAAAAACAACTTCCCAAAATCGAAACAATAAATAATATGGTGAAATTTTACGTTTTTTACTAATCTGACAGTTTATAAACTAAATTGATATTTAAATTCATTTTACACCATTTCAATTTGATTTTGGGATCTGTGTTTTGTTAATATATAAATATAATTGAAAAAAATTAAAAAAATGCTCTTATTGTTATCAATTACTTAAAAGTTTAATATTAAATACTTTGTTTTGTAAAAAAAATATACCACATACCTCTATTTGTAAACTTTTAAACCACGGACCTCTATTTGCAAATAAGGCAAACCACGAGCATTTTTTCGTACTTTGCCCTAAAATAAAGGCATAACACCCATTTGACCCCTTAAACTAAAATTTTGAAGTCAATTAGAACCTTAAACTATCAAAATCATCGATTAGATCCTTAAACTATGTAAAAATCATTAATTGAGTCATCATCCTATCCTAAAATAAAAAATTGTGACTATTTGACATGGACTGTAATGATATCTGTGTTGGCTCAAAATGACTTTGAGGAAGAAGGTCTGGAACTATTCAACTAATCGATTTTCGACGAGGACTCAATTGATGATTTTAACTTAGGATTAGGACTCAATTGATGACTTTTGTTTAGTTTAGAGATCTGATTTTGATAGTTTAATATCATAATTAACTTAAAGCTTTAGTTTGGAATGTCAAACGAGTGTTATGCCTAAGGTTTTAAGACCCAGACCGGCCAGATTGGTTCAATATGGTTGAACCAGATTCGGTAGGCAAATCGGTCCAAAAGTACATAAAATAAAACATTACTAAAACATGCTTAAAACCCATTGTACCAGTTGGTAGAACCATTAAACCGAAAAACAAGTCACATAGTAGTGGGTTTCACGGATCAGAATTTTAAACCTCTTAAGGAAATCTAAATTTATGTTTGATTTTACTATTATTTATCAATAAATTTTTAATGAATTAACTACTAGATGAATAAAAATAACGATATAATAGATTTGTTGATGGCGAGGCGGCGCTCTCTCTGATAAAACCATGGCGATGCCTTCTTCTTCTCCGGCAACCGGCGATTCGCCCTTTACTATTGCCCATCTTTTTGATCGAAAAGCCTTCGTAAAATTCTCCTCCTCGACGCCCAAAATCAAACCAACGTTTGCCGATGCTGCTAAGGGCGGTGTGAATCAGACTGCGATCCCGTCCCCAACGCAACCACTCATTTCGGAGGAGGGTGGCTTCAAGGCGGTTCGAATTCCACAAGATATATATGAAGAGAGAATTAAGACGGTTCAACATTCAGTGATTGGCCGTGTTATGCTGAATAGAGGAGAGCGTCCATGGAGACACGCTGAGCTCAAGAAAAAACTGAATCAAGTTTGGAAGAGAAATTTTGACTGGCAATTAATATCCCTGGGGAAAGGATTTTATCAAATTATCATGCCATCTGAAAGCTCCCTCCAATCCATTTGGGGTTTTGGTTCCATTGCTCTAAAACCTGGCATCATTAGGTTTTCGCCTTGGACTCTGGGTTTCAGTCCTGACCTGCACTAGAACACATCGGCTCAGGTATGGGTTCGTATCTACAATTTGCCTTGGGAATTCTGGGACACCAGAATTATTGCCAGTATTGCTAGAGCGATAGGAGTTCCTATTAGGTTTGATCACAATACTGTAAATGGTGAATTTGGACACTATGCTAGAGTATTAATAGATATTGATTTGTCTAGTGAGCTTCAATCTGAGCTTAGATTAGACACGGCTAATCACAAACAATGGGTTTATGTGGATTATGAGAATCTCCCTGACATATGTGGCACGTGCTCCTCCATTAGACATTCATCTGCTCAGTGTCGGCGCAACGCAAAGGCTGAAACCCGTAGAAGCTCAAAAAATAATAAACAGAGAAATGAAGTTGACAGGAACATGCCCTCCTCGGATGGCATGGCAAAGGGGAACCAAGAAAATGATGATGTTAGCTTCACGGATGTCTCCGGTGATGCAGAGAATGCGAAGGAGGAAAATCATGAAAATCATTTGCAGATTATTCTGCACAAATCAGCATCCAAGGGAAAGGAAGTTTTGGAAGCTAAATCTGATTCCAATCCATCAATTGATGATGACGAGCTGCGATCTGTCGATCAAGCTGAGGGCTCTGACATAAATACTGCTGAAATGGAGGTAAACTTTCTTTTTGAGTCTCTTGAATGGAATAAGCATTTGTTTAGATCTAAAGGAAGAAATAGTGTTGAGTATGCTGCTGAGGGAAGCCAGTGGATTACTTCCAGGAAAAAATCAAAAGCTAAGTCTACCGAATCCCGGTTGAAGGGCCGTGTTCGATCAAGTAGCTCTTTTACATGATCTGTCTGTACTGGAATTGTAGGGGGATCCATAACGCAGGTACCCAAAGGGCGCTTAAGCTTTTATGTAACACTAATAGACCAGATTTGGTGTGTATATCGGAACCATTGGTGGAGTTTGACAGGATTTCTGATAGCTTTTGGAGATCTCTGGGCCTTCAATCTGTTTGCAGGAATGGTAGCAACTCTATATGGCTCTTCTGTAAGATTGGAATCAACAACCGATGTCAAATCATTCTCAACCACGAGCAACACATCACCTTGAGTTACAGTTTGGGATCTCAGATTTTTCATTTTTCATTTGTTTATGGGAATAACAACACAGGAAGGCGTCGCTTGCTTTGGGAATCAATTACTGAGATGAGGGATAATGTGAACCGAATGGTGATTGGGGACTTTAATGCAGTTAGAGGTGCGCATGAAAAAACTGGAAGACCGCCCTCTTCCAGAAGCTGCAGGGACTTCGGGGATTTCATTGGTTCTGCGAAATTGACAAAGGTGGAAAGCACTGGGTTGCCATTCACCTGGTCTAATGGTAGAATAGGTTCTGATCATGTTAAAAGCAAGCTGGACAGAGCCCTGGTTAGCGATGATTTCATGGACGGCTAGGACAGAATTAGTTGCTCGGTTCTCCCTCAAATGAAATCGGATCATTGTCCGATTATTCTCACATGTTTTAATGGAGCTGTCAGTAAGGGAAGATTTTGATTCTACTCCATGTGGACCACTCACGAATCATTGTACAAGCTTGTCGCTGATCATTGGGCTTCCTGCTCCATATCGCTGCCTCCAGCTCAGCTGCTTTGCCATAAGCTTAAGTCTCTTCGTCCTAAGCTCAGAACCTGGAATCTTGAAGTTTTTGGGAGGGTGGAAACAAATATTGCTACAGCTTTGAAGAAGCTAGAGGAAGTACAGGCTCTTATCTCCAGGGATGGTATAAGCGACACCCGGATTGCTCAGGAGAATGAGGCACAGGATGATCTGGAGATGCAATTGATCAGACAGGAAATGCTTCTCAGAGAGAAAAGCAGGGAAAAGTGGCTCAATGCCGGGATCAGAATTCTTCCTTTTTCCAGCGCTCGGCTAAGATTAGAAAGGTGCAATCCTCAATGGATAGCCTTCTGATAGACAATGCCATTGTGAATGATGAAAGGGCGATCGGGCAACATGTGATCAATTACTATAAGACTCTTTTCACTGGCAGCGTAAGAAGTATAAACTATGATGCAATTAATTCTGTCATCCCATGCAGTGTGACTGAACAGGATAATGAGGACCTCACTAGGCGGCCGAGTAACTCTGAAATTCGTGATGCGGTTTTCAGTATGAACAGAGACAGTTCGCCTGGGCCAGATGGGTTTGGAGGGATATTCTACCAACATTGCTGGGATATTGTTGGTCCTGATGTGTGCGGGATGATACTCAACTTCTTTGACACTGGTTACATGCTTCCTGGTGTGAATTCGAGCATCATCTCTCTTATTCCCAAGGTTGAGGGTGCCAATGAAATTCATCAATTCAGGCCGGGTAGCAATGGGAAACTTCAGCTACAAGATCATTTCTAGAATTCTCTCAAACAGAATTGCGCCGATTGCTTCCAGAATCACATCTAATAATCAATTTGGCTTCATTACTGGTAGAAGCATTCATCAATGCATAGCTGCTGCATCTGACGGGGTCAACTTGCTCAAAAAGAAATGTTTCAGGGGTAATTTGGCCTTTAAAATAGACATCAGGAAGGCCTTTGACACCTTAGACTGGAACTTTTTGCTGGCTATTCTTGATTCCTTTGGTTTTTCGCTCAAGTCCAGGAACTGGATTCTGGAGATGTTAAGATCCGCTAGAATGTCAGTCTCTATTGGGGGTGGTATTAAAGGTTTCTTTAGCTGCCCCTATGGTGTCAGATAGGGTGACCCTCTCTCCTCCACTCTCTTTGGGCTGGCTGAGGACTTTCTGAGCAGATGGGTTTCCAAAATGGTTGAGGATGGAAGTCTGCTTCCTATGGGATATACCAAGGACGTTGGTTTCCCATCTCATCTCCTCTTTGCTGATGACATGTTGTTATTTTGCAGGGCTTCGATAAGAAATATGAGGTGCATTAAGGGAATTTTTTATTTTTATGAGTCTATGTCTGGTCAGGCGGTTAACTGGGATAAATCGCATGCTATTTTTGGAAACCATATCCCTACATCTCGTAAAATTCGATTGGCGGACATTCTAGGAATTAGGACAGTTTCTCTTCCCATCACCTACCTCGGTGTTCCGTTGTTCCAAGGAGCTCCCCGCACTCGGCATCTGCAATCACTTACTGACAAATTCCTCACCCGTTTCAGCTTATGGAGAGGTCAATCTTTATCAATGGCTGGTAGGCTAACCCTAATCAAATTATCCTTGACTGGTGCTCTTGTTCATTCGTTCATGATCTATAAATGGCCACTTGGATTAATTAAGAGAATCAACAAGGCTATCCGTAATTTTTTCTGGACTGGGGACAGGGATCGATGAAAGTTCATCACGGTTCCTTGGAGCGTCTGCTGTAGGAGCATTGAGCAGGGAGGCTTAGGTATCAAAGATCTTAGCCTCTTTAATTTGGCTCTCTTGGCCAAGCTTTGCTGGGATTTACTGCAGGGGAGCGGATTCATTATTTCCCTGCTTAGAAGCAGATTCATGGATCCCTCGGGTTTGGAAAAGAGCTTCATCATTAACTCCTCTGTTTGGTGCTCTTTGAAAAATACGTATGGAATTGTCACAAGAGACTCGGTATGGTGGTTTGGGGAAGGCTCCAACTTGAACTTTTGGACTACAAAATGGATAGTTCCTGCTGTTGCTGACCAGTTGAACATTCCAAGGAAAAATCAATCCAAGCTCTTCAAGCCTTTGCATGAACTCCGGGATAACGAAACTTGGGGTAATCTGGATTTTCTTCCTTCTCATATTCAGGATAACATCAGGCAAGTTGACAGCGTTGGCACTGATGACTGCTGTATATGGCAACCCGCAGACTCTGGACGACTTACAGCTAAAGAGGCCTACTATAACATGCATCAGAGGGAAGCAGTTAATTGGAGTAAAATGATATGGAATCCTTTTATCCCTCCTCGAAGAGCACTCACTTGTTGGCTGTTGATTCATGGAGGTTTAACGGTCCAAGAAAAGTTGCAATCTAGAGGCTTCTACCTAGCACAGCGGTGCGAACTATGTAAAGAGAATGGCGAAACATTGGACCACCTGTTCTTCAATTGTAAAATATCAGCAGGTCTTTGGAGGATGGTATGCTGTGCTAATTCGGTTAGATGCCCGACATTCACCTTGTCGGATTTCTATAATCAGATCAGAGACGTTTGAACTAATAAGAGATGCAGGAAACGTTGGCTCTTCTCTGCTGTTACCTGTGTCTGGTATATCTGGTTTATCAGGAATCATGCAATCTTTGACCAAGAGCTCCCTTCAATCCAAATGATTAACTACAATTTTCTGCGTTTTATCCATGAATTTGCGGTGACTGCTGTTGCCCGAAATCGTCCGCCGCCTGAACCGGATATCAGAATCATTCGCTGGATTCCGCCGCCAATAAACTGGCTCAAGCTCAACTCGGATGGTGCCTCGGGTGCCAACGAAAGAGCAGGTGTAGGGGGCATCTTCCAAAATCACAGGGGCTTCGTCCTTGGTTGCTTTGCTGCTCCATTGCAGAACTCTTCTGCGCTTATTGCAGAATTGCAGGCTGTCATTATGGCGATAGGGGAGGTTTGGGACAGGAATTGGAAGTCGATGTGGATTGAATCGGACTCTAGCTGTGTTATCACTCTTCTAAACAAGCAATCCAAGGATGTTCCTTGGAGAATCAGAAAAGAGTGGCTCTCCTGTCTTCAGAAACTCTCAGGAATGACCTGGAAAGCATCCCACATCTTCAGAGAAGGCAATCGAGTGGCGGACTGTCTTGCAAGCATTGGACAATCATCAAGGGCTAAATTGTGATGGACAGCGGTGCCGTCAGCCTGTCAGAGTTTCGTTTCAGATGATTTATTCAATGTAGCTCATGTTCGTATTAGATAGTTGTTGCTTTCTTTTTTCTCTTTTTTCTTTGCTTCCTCCCCCTCTGTATTCTCTTTTCCTTTTTTTTGATAATAATATAATCGGGTTGTAGGTTGCTTCGGGGGTGCCAACCTAGTTGGGATGTTCGGACTGTCTACGCGTCCCAACCTTCATTCAAAAAAAAAACTACTAGATATTTTTTTTTTTTGGAAAATTGAGAATTTATACAATATAATTTATTTTATTATTTTAGTCCTTAGTCATACTTTAAGTTTTTTCCATATTGATACAAACATATTATAACTCTTTTACTTTCGAATTTATAATTTTATAATACTTAAAATTTCTAATTTGTTATAATTTCCAATTGAGTTTTCACTTTCTATTTCGTATATCCTATTTTCAATTTATAAAAGTGTATTTTAGGATTAATTGGTAGTTTTTATTTATAAATTATTCTCTTAATCTCTTGGTGGATTTCAAGTTTCATGTCGAGTTCATCACTTAATGGATTTCAAGTTTCATGCCGAGTCAAATCTCTGTAGAATTTGTCAATTAATTAAGGATTTGAGAGAAATTTTTAAATGTTTTTCTATGTTAAAATAAAGATAATAATTTTTAGAGGATTTTTTGGACTCCAATTCAACCCCGATTTAATCTCGATTGAATCTTAAATTCCTAACCTTTTATTCTTACCGATTTTTTTGACCGGTCCGGTTTTAATAACTCGGGTTATACCTAAAATAAAATTCAATAAATTATTTGAAATTAACTCTAACTTCAATGTTATCAAGTTCATTTAATGATTTAATCCCCCAAAACCGTGGGTTTTAGCGTCATTCCCTTTCACATCACAAAATCAAAGGATGGTATTGGTGCGTATCGAACACCCTAGCGCACTTTAGCTACTAAATGACTATGGATTAATAGATTACTTTATGTCACACGAAAGAAATTCCCAGAAATTTCCCAATCTCTCACCATTCACAACTGTCAAGATTAGGGTTTCTGTCTATCTCTCTCGTTTATAACTGACTCCATTTTTTTTTTCCAGGCGAGATGAGATCTCTTATTTTCTGCCATAATAGGTTTTCATCTACTTCTTGAAATACGCTGATTCGGTATCGCACATATTCTTCACAGCACCAAACCGAAAGAACCAAAAGCTACGGCCACCGGGACGCATGGACGAAGGGGAGGGCGGAGATCATTTGGATCAGTTCCACCGGAACGAGGCCATTTCAGCTGTTGCAGATGATGGATTTTTGGGCGAAGAGGATGACGATTACGAGGATCTGTACAACGACGTCAATGTCGGTGAGGGTTTCTTGCAATCTCTTAGGAAAAATGAGGATTTAGGGTTTCAAAATCAAGATAGTAACAATAATAATATTAACAACGCTAACGTTGAGAAAAAAATCGAGTCACCTGCTGTAATAGCTCCAAATCCTAGTACTAGCTTGCCTGGAGAAAGTAGTGTTTCTAGGGTTTCTGGTTATGAAAGTCAAGTTTTTAAAGGGAGTGATACGGGCCAGAAAGTGCCCACCGCTGGGTCAGGTGGGCTTAGGGTTGAACTGGGGCAGAGTTCTGTTAAGGTGAGCGATATTGAACAGCAGACGAGTAACAATGCCAACGTCATTAGCAACAGTAACATCAATAATCTAAGTGCTCAAGGAAATATTGGTCAGCAATCTCATGGCAGTGTTGTTGCTACGGGGATTATGGGAAATGTACCCAATGAGAATATAGTTAGAAATTTAAATGGAGGAAATGTGGTTGGCAATGGTACTGGTGTTGTGGCTGTTGCTAGTGGGGGGGCTATTGGTAGTGGTGGAGGTGGTACTATATTGTTTGTGGGGGATTTGCATTGGTGGACAACTGATGCAGAGCTGGAGGCTGAGTTATGCAAGTATGGTGTGGTGAAGGAAGTGAAGTTTTTTGATGAGAAAGCTAGTGGAAAGTCGAAAGGATACTGTCAAGTTGAATTTTATGACCCTGCTGCAGCTGCTGCTTGTAAGGAGGGGATGAATGGGTATGTTTTTAATGGAAGGCCATGTGTTGTGGCTTTTGCATCGCCTTACAGTGTAAAGAGAATGGGAGAGGCTCAGGTTAACAGGAATCAACAGACGTCACAGACTGCACTTTCACAACCAAGAAGGGGGACCAACGATGGGGTAAAGAGTGGTCCTGCAGGTGGCGCTAGTACTGGAACTGGTAGTGCTATTGCAACTGGTGGGAATTATCAAGGTGGAGATGGGAATAGAGGATTCGGAAGAGGGAATTGGGGGAGAGGGAATGGGCAAGGGATGGGTGGTAGAGGGCCTGTTGGTCCAATGAGGAACAGGGCTGGTGGCATGGGTGGGAGAGGTATAATGGGGAATGCTGCAAATGGATTTGGCCAGGGAATGGGCGCCGCCCCTCCTCTATTGCATCCCAATTCGATGATGGGACAGGGTTTTGATCCAGCATTTGGACCCATGGGGAGAATGGGAAGTTATGTCGGTTTTCCTGGGGCACCTACGCCTCCATTTTCAGGAATTTTGTCTTCCTTCCCACCTGGTGGAGGTGTGGGGCTGCCTGGAGTAGCTCCTCATGTAAATCCTGCATTTTTTGGACGTGGAATGCCGATGGCTGGAATGGGAATGATGCAACCTAGTGGTGTCGATGGCCCTAACATGGGAATGTGGTCAGATCCTAGCATGGGTGGATGGGGAGGTGAAGAGCATGGTGGAGGTAGAGCTGGTGAGTCTAGTTATGCAGAGGAAGCTGCTTCTGATCATCAGTATGCTGAAGTAAGTCATGATAGAGGAGCTTGGCAGAACACAGTGAAGGAAAAAGATAGAACTTCGGAAAGAGACTGGTCTGGATCTTCTGATAGAAAGTACCGTGATGATAGGGAAGCAGGATATGATAGAGATGTACCTAGAGAAAAAGATTCTGGTGGTCCTGATCATGATTGGTCAGATAGAAGGCATCGTGATGACAGGGATGTTGGTAGAGAAAGGGAGAGAGAGCGTGAAAGAGACAGGGAACGTTCTAGAGATCGAGAGCGAGAACGAGAAAGAGACCGTGATCGGGACAGAGACCGTGATCGTTATAGAGAAGAGCGGGATAGATACTCTGATCATCACAGGTATAGGGACCGTGATGTAGAGCATGATGATGATTGGGATAGGAGTAGGTCATCAAGGACTCACAACAAATCAAGATTATCGCAAGAGGACGAGCATCGATCAAGATCAAGGGATGCTGATTATGGGAAGAGGCGGCGGCTTACTTCTGAGTAACTGGTTATATGCCTATTACTTTGGAAACTATTCCTTAGAAGCAAGTCAGAAAGCAAACAAACTTTGGTTTCGGGTTATTCATCCCAAGTCTCTTTCAAGAGGTGTTACTGGATTCTTCATTTCCTGGATGGCAGTTCTCAGTTCATTGTCTGAAGTTCTTTATATGCTTTCATCTCATGGCAGCATGGATCCCTTATGATGCAAAAAGAGTAAGTTCTTATATATCCATGCTCATGTATTGCTTATAATATTATGCTTTTTGAATAGGTTAATAGTCCTAAAAGTGTGTGGACTAATTCTGTGATGGTTATCTAGCATCAGTGTTCCATTTTCCTTTTTTTTTTTAACTGCTTCTGCAATACAGACCCATCAAATATTTGCAATAATTTTCTGTTTTTCAAATTGTTGCGAGTCTGACTATCACATTGACTTGTTATTTACCTTATCAATCGAAGTCTAGTCTACTAATTGGGTGTAGCTGTTGAAAATAATGTAAATTGGAGCTCAAATATAATCTCAACTTGTATGTTCTTTTTAGTTCACACTCAGAGCAATAAACTGTTAAAATGTAAGCTAGGATAGGAGTTTGAAAGGAAATATCTCTCGTTAGTTTGACTGGAATATCATTGGAAAAAGTTCTTCTAGTGCATTAAAAATACGAGGCCTTCTATTATTTTCCGGTGGATGTATTTTGTTGTGGATTTCAGGTGACTTGTGGTTTCTCATATTTTGAAATTAGGTGTTCTTTTAGGTGTCGTGGCACTTGCAGTAATGTATACTTCTAAAAAAGGAGGTTTCATCAGGTTATAGCACTCAGTATGCTTGTTAGGATATTGCCTGAAATAAGAGTTAAGATTAGACAAGTATGAACTCACTTAAACTGAGATTTGGATATTTGTATGTTAATGTGAAGATAGTGAGTTGTTTACCTTTTGTGTTAAATATTCGGTTCTTTCTGATGACATATTTGTTTTATTGTTAGTTTGAAGGGCATATATGATGTTGAGAACCAGAGGTGTTGGACAGAGTTCTGTGTTTTCCTTTGGAGATGATGGCGATATCAACTTGTGTATCGGGGACAATTACGTGGTGCCTTGGATGTAGAAGTGGAACTTTTGGTTTTAAAAGTTGTTAGCTTTGGTTAGACATTTGAATGTTTGAGTTAATAACAGTTGATGAAACAAATGTTGTGGATTATGTTATGGGTTAAACTTGCTGAGATGTGATAGGTTATATTACCTTATGAATATGTGATGTAATAGGAATTTAGATTAGAGGTTGTTACTGATGATGTTCCATGTTCTTATTAGCTAGCTGTTCTGTTGTATCCTCCTCCTCTGTTTTGTTTATACCTCCAGATTGGCCATGCAGTTTTTGTTGTATTTTTTTTTTCTTTTTACCATTTTAGTCAACGGCAGTTTTTTTAAAGCCCTGAGAATTGTACAAATACAATTTTGTATTATATGAATATGGCTGATCTGATTTTGTTCTATACAAAAAATGATGTTTATATCTGTACAATTTTGTATTACTGGTTCACTTTATTTGGTAAATCATTTTAAAGTTTTATTATTTCTTCCTTCTTATCTTATTTAACCTCTCATTCCCTCTATATCTATCTTACACTTCGGATTTTAAGGTCTTATTTTGTTCTTGATTTACATTTGTTACTTTTTGACAATTAAAGAGTAACATTTCGTTTTTGATGAAAAAAATGATTTTGTTACACTATTTGGCATTTCAATTCTTTTATAGTCTTTATATAGATGGCCAACTCTAGAATTTGATGTGTAAATTCGTAATAATAAGTTTTCCATCTAAATATAAAACAACAGAGAATTCTTGTGTTATACAAAAAATAAACCTAGCTCGTATATGTTAGGTTTGTTGTTGTTTTTTTTTTTTTTTTTTGTTTCTGTCCAAGCCAAAACAACCCTATTTTAGCTTGGACTGGAGAAAAAAAAAACATAAATCTTCATTTATTGGGAGTGCAATCTGTAAATAAAGGTGGAGGTGTAGGCAGGGGTAGAACCATCCTATAAAGGGTGATTTTTGACGATAAATAAAGGTGGAGGTGTAGGCATGGGCAGAACCATCCCTATAATTTTTTTACTGTTGAGATGCGTTGACACCCTTGTGCTTCCTTAGGTCCGCCTTTAGGCTCAGATAATAAGTGTTCCATTTTACTTGTCCCTAACCAGTTGATGTTTGCTTTCTTGTTCCATTATGATCTCGACTGGTTTGTAGATGGTGTTAGTGGGAAGCTGTTGGCCAATCTGGAGCATGATGTTATCATCTTTATGGTTGTCTGTCACCAGATTTGGACACCCTTGTGCTCCCTTATGTCCGCCTTTAGGCTCAGATAATAAGTGTTTCATTTTACGTGTTTTGATGGGTTTAAAAGTACTACATGTATCGTTACGCAGATCTAAAATTGTTTAAAGTTAGAATTTATGACATGATATTAGAGCTTCTTAGACCAAACAATCGAGGGTTCAAATCCTGGTAACCTTATTATTGGTGGAATTAAAAACACATGGTGAGATGGACATGTGTTATGTACGCTTCAAGCACAAGGGACAGTCGCGCGAGGGGGTGTGTCAGAGATTAATATAAAAGCTATTTTGGGCCTTAACTATCAACTTAAGTTTTTAGTTCAATTGATTCTATGACAGTTATAACTAACTAATGTGAAGAAATAAATGGTACGAGTATAAATGAACATATATTGTGTTATAAAGAGCACTATACTAAGTAGCAACCTGTGATTTTTTATTATTATTTTATGAACTAATTATGCATTATTGCTTTATTATCCAGGCTTGGGTCATTTTTAATTTCGTAGGTCCTTTGTGGGTTTAAGATGTTGGATTTGGAAGCAAAAGAGGAAGATTCATAATGATAAGAGAAGTTGGTGGACTTTTGATGTAATAGGACAGTGGTGTCAATAGTACTGCCACCTATTTTACCTTTCTCTTTTGATGGATTGTTCCCAATAATACAATGGTAATTTAGTCTTTTTTTAATTGCACGTTAAGACAATTCTATTTTGTTTTTCATAGCTATTTAAGGGAGTGTCTTTTTTCCTTTTAGATTATCTTATTCCGCATTTATTTCTGAAACATTGTGGCAGCTAGTTTACTTAAGCTTTTCAATATAATTTCTCATGCATCTTTTCATAGAATCTGTGAAGAATTTGTTCATTCTTGAATTGTTTATGAGAATGAGTGAGTAGTCGACTTATATGGCTTAGGAGAGAGAAAGAGAAGACCGTAGGTAATGACTTCTTAAACTTTGGGTATTTAATCTTTGATGTATTCTATAACATGAGCTTAATTTGAGCTTTGTGGTTGCACCGTTGATCTACTTATCCACCTTCGTTTGAGAAAATGAGGTTTATAAATGAATGGTTATAAAAGGTTTTAATTAATAAGAATATAGATGTTTGATTAGTTACAATAAAGCACAACGTTTGGCACGAAAGTGTTAGTGTTGTAATTCATAATGCTTAACTTAGATTTGATTGTCAAAATGCGTAGAGATATGGTTTGGATGAAGGTATAAGGCTGTATCACACCATCAAAGGATGGTATAGGTTTTCAAAAGATTCACCTGTTCAATCTCACTCTTATGGAAAAACAAAGGTGGAGGTTACTTACTTCACCTAACTCTCTGATGGCTCAAGTTTATAAAGATAGGTGCTACCCTAATTCTCACATTTTGAATGCCAAGGCTAAGAGTAATCCTAGCTTCTTATTGTCGAAAGTGCACTAGGTACAAGTGATAAAATGTAAGTAGATTCTCATCTCCACAAGGATAGAACATTCAAAAGTAAAAGGTATTTTTATATAACAACCAAGTTCTTAGAACATATAGTTTGGTGACTTAAATTAGGATTTGAATAACTAAGATTAAATGCAAGACGAATAGTAAATAAATCAGAGCTAATAATCATCATGAAAAATAAATTAAGAGCGGATCAAGATAAAAGAGAACAGACTGGAAGTGCAGCTAGACAGGTAGTGAACAAGCAAATTTCTCCCTAATGAATGATATTATAAGCATAGACCAAGGTATCTTTCGCTACTTTCACTTGAACCAGTTCTCCCACCTTCCCAAGATTCTTTAAGAGCATGCAAACTAATTTCTTTTATGTTTACACAACTCCTAAGCATTAAGACTTAAGAAAACATTCTAATGATAAGCTAGAAACCCTTGGCACATTATTAATAGTGTCTCCATCCTTAAGCAGTGTGTGCTAAATGGTGTTTCCATCTCCTAACCTGAGTCTCCTCGCAATTATTTGACTAACATATAGGTTAGATAGACCTATAATGAGTTACAGATCCATTTAACAATCATCTAAAGATATTTTCATTGAAATTAAGGAAGAAAATACTTACATCCACCAGCCTAAGACTGGCTTCAACTCGTAGGGTGACTACTCACTGATGTTCATATTCAACTTATGAAAAGGTATTTGAGAAAATTACAAAAGCACTAATGATTTTTGATAGATAATAATTGATAGATAAAATTACATATGTTCATAGCATCCTCACAAGGAGCTAATAAAACAACTATTTAGTTCAGCAGTTGTAGAATAGTCTCTGAGTGAGACAGAACAACCTATTGAGTAAGACAAAAGAATTTGCTCATGTGCGGACAAAAGAGAACAAGCACACAACAGATTATTCACAAACAAACAAATGTTTCAACTTTCCACGTGTCACAAGAAGACAACCTGCGAATAACTATTGTTTTAACTTATTACAGTCATTATTGAAAATAAGAACTTCTTTTCCCTATGTTGCTACATCTCGTGACCTCCCAACTCTCATTATGGTTTGACTTCTCTTGACCCCAATAGAAAACAAGCAGACGCAGCTAAGAACAACCTGCACAGATAAGGCAATTTATAAGAATTTATGGATAAAATATGGTTCTTAAATGAGTCTAACCCCTTAAATATTCAGGTATAAATTGCACTTATCACTTTTTATTGTTCTTTGGTGGGTTCAAGTTTCACTATTAACATTTGGAAGGACCATGGCTTTCGGATGTTAGTAACCTTTTGTGGAAACCTCAGCCCCCATTAACCACCATATCTCTTAGTTCTAAGCTTAAGGATGTAACACGTTTCAAGTGGAATACTTCTTTGCTGTTATAGTTGTTTTCTGTTAGGGGTAGAGGTCTTATAACCCCTTAGTCATTGTTCCGAAGACATATGGTATTGGATGTGAGATAGGAACAAAAATTTCTCTGTGAAAGGTTCTTATAGAAAAATCATGGAGTCAATTAACAAATCTGATGCTAACAGCAATAGTAATCTCTAGAACTCACTTTGGCACCTCTTTATTCATCTGAAAGTTTTTTTATGGAGAGTTCTTTTTTGTTGCTTACCAACAATGCCAACTCTTCATCACAACCATATCCCAGTCAACACATTTTTTACGCTCTGCTTGGATTTTGAGGAAAACGACTACCATGCTCTCATCAATTGTCATTTTGCCTATCGGTTATGGATATTTTCAAATATCATAAACATTAATGGTCTTTTAGGCAGTATGACTGATTTATGGAAGTTTGTTAATTCAAATAAAAACAAATATGATATTGAGCTTGCAATAATGATTTGTAAGACCTTATGGAATAACCAAAATTCCCTTATTTGACATAACTCCTTTGCTCTTACGGTTGTTTTGCTTAGTAACGACGTTTTTGTCACGATGGAGACGAGCCAGTCATCATATTACTTCCAATTAGTTCCTCACTAGTGTTCTTGATGTATGGGCTCCTCTAATAGAAGATTGGCTTAAATATAACGTTGATGCCTCTAATTTTTTTTACTGATTTTAATGCCGCTAGTTTTGGCTTTATTGTGTGCAGTGCAAACACAAATGTTATTGCAACTAGAAACAACATTCTATTATGCTCTTTGAATTTTTTTAATGGTAGAAGGTTTGATTGTGTGTAAGGGAGGCTCTGCAAGCTGGCTAAAAGATAATGCAACATTACAATATTATTATAGAATCTCATTCTCAAGCTCTTATTAAGGCTCTTCATTTTCAAGAAGAGATAGATTCTATGTTTGCTTACATTTTTTGTGATTGTAAAATCCTCCTCGATGATTTAGTTAGGCGTTCTTTGAAGTTTGTAAAACAATGTGTGAATCGATTTGTCTATGTTCTAACTAGTACGATTAGTTCTATGTGTGATTGTGAAGCATAAAGTTTTGCCCCCTCCCCTTTTTTTTTCTTTTTCTTGTAACTGTTTTGAGAGTTCATGAATAAATTTTTGTCTTTCCAAAAAAAAATAAAAAAATAATAATGCATAAAGTTTCATTTAGCGTTTCCTTATAGTTATCTTCACTTTATGATGTATCTCGAGGTTTCGCTTGTTTTTACTTAACTTGGATGTTATTAAGGATGACGACAGGTAGAATACCCACCATGAGTAATGTTATACTCATATCCTTACGTTTTTATATTTTTTGAATTATTCATCTAATTAGGGTATAAAATTCTTATCCCATTCTCATTCCACATAATTTACGGGTAACTTTACCTGTTTAAATATATAAATCAAATCATAAATTTAACAACGCATACATAAACTTAATATGCCACAAATTTAACAAAATCATTAACAAATTTAACAAAAATTCAAATACTTAAAATTCTAAATAACATAATATATAATTCAACAACAAATACAAATCATCAAATATTTAATATTTAAATTCTTTATTGCTTCCCTTCATTTTTAAGTGTGCATTTATTAAACTTTAAAAAGTAAAAAATACAAATCAACAAATACATCGCACGTTACATAGCACAAGTACCCTGAGAGTATTCTCATTACCGCATCATACTTGTCATAAATGTATTTCTAAATCTGAATCTCATTCCAAACCCTTTTATACATGATTCATTCAGATAGTTCCGTTAGAATCAAATAATATCTAATACCCACAAAACCCGCAATAAATAATATCTAACACCCGCAAAACCCACATCCGTTTTCATCCCTCAATAATAACATTCTATATTTTTATAATAGAAATTATATATATACTCTTTAAATATATTGAAATTATCATTTTTCTCAAAATATTTCATAAATTAATTTTTAAAAAAATCCCATATTTTTTTAATTCAATACTTATTTTTACTTTTGTTACTTATCCAGCAATTTTATATTTATACTTTACAATATTCCATAACTAAAGTTCAACACTTTATTAATATTCAATACTTGACCGAGACATCTCTTAGCCTTTTCATATCTTAAAAATTCAATGTAAATCAGAAAATAATTAAAAATATGTAAATAAAATATAGAAGTTTAGAAATGATTATTATAGAATTAAACTAAAATCCAAAGAATATATAACTCTCTCAAAGTAATAATATAAAATTTCCAAAACCCAAAGGGCAATTTACTCGGCCTCATCTACCTACCCCTTCAAAGTTCCAACCAATAGCATTAATGTATATAATATAATATAATAAAATAGTAATTCTCAAGAAATAAAATAAAATAAAATTAGTTATTTAATTACCATAATTTTCTCTTCTATGAATCACAAGATTGGCCCACTCTCATTATGCTCATCTGGGCCTGTCAAGAGCAGATCCTGGCCCACTAAAACTAGCCCCACCAGTTTTTCCCAAATCAATTGCATCCGTAGGATTAAACAAGCCGCCATCGGAACCGTACACGTAGCCCTTGTAACCAGTGTAGCCGTCAGCAGCAAAACGACCTCCTCCATTACCGGGATTAGGAGCGTCCATCTCACGCACCACAGCATTCTTCTCCCCTTCAATTTCTCTAAACCTCTGCAAGTAAACCTTCAAGGGGTCCACATAGTCCTCAAACCCTAAAGTGGAGATGGCCCAGAGAAGATCGTCGCCGTTGATCGTCTTCCGCTTCTCTCTCTGGCACTTATCGGCCGCCTCTCCGGTGACGAAGCTTATGAACTCCGATACGCATTCTTGTACAGTGTCTTTGGCCTCTTTGGAGATTTTGCCGTTTGTGGGAAGAGCTTTTTTCATTATTCTGCTAACGTTGGCTATGGGTAAGAGACGGTCATGCTCTCTCGCCGATATTCCGTCGTTTGCGTTTGAATAATTGTTCGCTCCTCCTCCTCCTCCTCCGCCTGATTCGTTATCTGAGTCTGCCATCATTCAACTTTGGAATCCTGTTTTATGAGCAGAAGAAGAAATGCTTAAAGAATTCAGGTTTATGCGAGACAAGTATATATAATGCCCATTACCAAAAATAAAAATAAGTAAAAATGTATATAAAAAAAAGGGTTACAACTGAATTAAACCCTAACGTTTTTAGCAAGTGCAAATTTAAGTAACGTATTAAATTGGATAAATTTAATCTATACGTTTTCAAGCAAGATCTATTTGAAAAGACTGATTAAACCGTTATTTAATTATCATATTGGACTTTCAAAATAAATTTGTCTACAAATTGAAACAGTTTTGTAAATTTTTATTGGTTTTTTTTTAACTATATTAATAACAGTGTAAATATTGTAGACATTTTGATTAAAAAAAAAATTTTTTTCAAACCCTTTTATTAGCATTGCCATATATATTCTTTTAAAAAAATTGTCTATATATATTTAGGGTAAATTTCAAATAAAACCCACGTGGTTTCACTAATTTTCAGATAGGACTGTGGTTTACTTTTTGTCAAAACGAGGATTGAGATTTCACACTTGGATTAATGTTATTAAAATCATCTTTAACGACCTGAAAATCAAAATTTTCAAGAATTAAAGTTGTTCAATGTCATATTTTCTATGGAACTACATTTTCGATGTTCGAAAATCATCTTTTTGGAACTTTCTATCTCTTTACCAAACTTTATCTAAATAATCTCAAAATAAAAAAGTTGAAGAATTAAAGTTGCTTAGAATATTAGTAGTTCTTAAAATATATCATTTTTGTAGTCGTCGATGGTGATTTTAATAGTATCAATCGAAAAAGTCTTTATTTTGCTAAAGTTAAAAACTTCAATCTCGTTTTGACAAAAAGTAAACCATAGTCCTTTACATGAAAATTAGTGAAACCATATGGGTTTTATTTGAAATTTACCCTAAAATAAAATAAAAACCAGTTAAAGCTGTTTTTGAATGATTAAGCATCTCAAATCGTTTAAACTAGATTTTGAGTTGGAATCTATCGTGGGCAGATGCACTTAAAAGATGTCTAATGAGACTCGAATTGAAAAATTAGATAAACTATTAAAAAAATATAAAATAATAAAAACTGATTTTATTATGCCTATTTTTTTTTATTATTACGCCTATTTATGGTAATTTAAAATAACTATCATTTTCATTTGAATTCCAAAATCAAATAGCATATATATAAAAGGTGATTCATCATGTCTCGTCACCATCTTAGATTTAATGAATTAAGATACTATTCTTTCATCTTTGTTTGTACTTTGGGCTTAATACATCAGTTGACCCTGAACTTGTTGAAAATAGTTGATTGATGCTCTGAATTTATATATTGTCTCATTAGCCTCCTAAAATTATTTAACGTGTCATAATTAAGTCTTTTTTTTGGTAGAAAATGAAAGGAAAGCAAAGCAAAACAAGCAACTACACCGGGATTAGCCTAGGAAAGCTAACCTCAATCCTATCCTCTAAAAGAAGAGGAGAAAGAGCGATAGGGGGAACGGTAAGAGTAGAAACACCTAACACCCCATCATGGCCTGCCGCCGCCAAGTGATCTGCAACACGGTTCTGCTCCCGAAAAATGTGGCTGAACTCAAGGATATCAAATGAGGGGCTAAGTCTCTTAATAGCTTTAATAAGGTTGCGGCTATGAAGACCCATGACATGACTACCCAAAATCATAATTAAGTCTATAAATTATAAAAATATTATAAAATATACAAAACAGAAAGTTAATTTGTTTTAAAGACTTAAAATTACGAAATAGACTTTTGTTTTTTAAGTTTTGATTTTTTTTATGGATTTAGGCAATTTGCAATTTATATCACTTTAAGCAAGTTCAAGGGACAAATGGATCATTTTAAGTAAGTTTAAGAGGTCAATAGGTCACTTTAAATAAATTCAGATGGTCAGTAAATTATTTTAAATAAGTTGATGTGGCTAAAAAGACACTATGTCACAATCCTTTTTTGTCTCGTACCTAGATTGAATATAATTATACAGTCAGTGTCATCTTTTACTGTTGAAAAATAGTATTTCTCAGTATCGAATTAGACTAATAAAACAAATCGAATTGATCATCTTATTAATTCATTTGAGCAAGGCTATATATTTACCGGTATCTAAAAAACTATAACATCGACATAATAAATATTGTATTAAATTGAAGAATAGAAATAATAAAATTACAACAAATTAAATATAATAAATTTTTGAATCAACTAGATGAATGGAAGAATAAAAAGGCATGATGAACTGTTATATGTTTCGAATTAGAAGAACATTAACTCTAGCAGATTGTTGGACTGTTTTTTTTCCGTCTCAATTAATTCAAGAATTGATTCACTTAATAAAAAAATTAATTTTACTGGATTAATTCACGTTAATAACAAATAAAACTAGTATAACCACTAAAATATTTTAATAGAATTAGTAATGAACATTAATTTCATTTAGTTCCATTACTAAAATTTAATTTTCTAGTAATCATCATTCCGAATTTAAAACAATTTAAATGTTTTTACTCTGTACAACCATTCAAGTAGTTCAATTTGAACTCTAATTTCTTATTTCTTATTTATCCGTTTTGAATCTATGATATATCATTGAAAATATCTTATAGAATAGAATACAAAGACACTTTACTTATTTTCCAAAACTTCATCTATCCATTAAATATTTAAATTTGTTTCTAAAAAAAGTCTCAAGTTGATAAATAATAAGTGTTATTTTTTCCAAAATGATATTAAGAGATACAATAACACTTATTACTTATCTTTCTCTAATTTTTTTTTAAGAATCCTCTACGTGGTTTTGGCTATACACAATCACAGCCTTTGTGATTATCTCGTCAAAGATAATATTTGAATTCGTGTAAAAATTCATAATAACATCATGTCTAAAATTTTTGAATGGCACGATCTATCATATTAACTCATGTAATGATCTCATAGTAAATTAATATAGTACTATATTCTTTAATATATATTCATTAGTTTTATTTGTATTTCCATATATCAAATGGTCATCAATCAACTCTCATAAGTCAGCCTTAAATTATTATATATTGGTCAAACAATTTCAAGTGACTAAAAATCTTTAAAAATAACTAGTAGTTACAAATAGTATTATAAAGCTAATATACAAACAATATTAATAATGAAATGATTTCATTATTAAAATAACAAATAATGAGAATGATAATTTCTTTTATTTGGCGAATCTATATAGTTGTCTTTACTAAATTATAGACTATCATATATTAATCAATTAAATAATCTAATTTAGTTTATGGACTGATGTGTGATGTGAGGGAATTTAAATCAAGCTTGCTGGAATCTTAGGGTGCCTGAGATAAGAAAAAAAAATGGTCAAAGAGAGTCAATAACCGACAATCCCCATTCTGATTCCTAAGTCAGTAAAGAAACAGATAATAAGCAGTATGTAAACTTAGATGAACAAATAGGAATGAATGAATACCTTTTGAGTACTATATGTACCTTATATTTATAGAAAATCTAGATTGTTCGCTTTAAATGTGAGTAGAGGACCACATGTCATTCATTTAATGGAGCATTCAATAACGGTTATAAAAGATGTCCCTCTGGTTTTTTTAATTACGCCATTGGATATGGTTCAGAATGTGTATGATATTTAAGACCTTTTTTTATTGAAGTGCTCTAGCATTTACATTTAAGGCAGGGGGTGTTTCATTATTATACATGTATTCATAAAGAATGGTGTGATATTAGATGTCCTTCCAAATCTTCCGGTCTAAAGTGCTTTAGGACTTCGTTTCATAGTGTGACCGAAGTTTGAATCCCCTTGAGTTCAGTCTTTCGTTGTGTTACAAAAGGTGTCATTCCAAACTCTTTATTTTTCATTTTTTAGAGTGTGACATGTTATTTTTTTATGTTTATTTTTATCCCTTGTGTGAGGGTAGTGACGTCATCAGGTTCTGGCAGACATGTGAGTTGAGAAACATGACATCATTTCTCTGTTTTCTCTACTAACCTTTCGAATTCCTGACAGATGTCATTTTTGCACGCACTTTTGCATTAATCAAGGTTATTATTACCCTTTTCTAGGCCTTTGGGCTATTTTGGGATAGGGCACGATAATTACGATCTCTTTAATTAAATGTGTCACCTCTTCATCTTCCTAATAAAACTATAAAAACCACATCAAAGCCCTTTAAAAATTTATTGCTCTTTCTTGCATCTCTCATTCCTCTTTTCCAAGTTCCTAAACTGTAAGTTTCTTTTTCTCTTACCCTGTTTTATTTTTGTTGTATAGAAGGTTTGAGACAAAAGAGCTCGAATAAAGCCCTTATTGTATGGAAGGGTTGAGACGGAAGAACTCGAATAAGCCCTTAGTGTTGATACTCATTTCATGCACTGCAAAATTGCTCCCAAAAAGTCTAAATCACCAAGACTGTTAAGAAAAAGCTAAGACTAATCGTCTAAGAAAGCTGGTTCTTCCAAGCAGGTGAACCCCTTAATTTATGATGAGCCATCGATCTTGATGATAACATATTATATAAATATCATGACTTCCTTCCCCAAGTTGAATGAGATGGATGCCCAACTTCCAGTTGATAAGCAAAGAGCGTTTGACCCTCCCCAAGGATACTTGGGAGTTTTTATTCATCTGTTGAAATAGGGTATGCATTTTCCCCTTTTTGATGAGATGGTAAACATGTTGAGGGAGTTCAATTTGTGTCCCTGCCGAATTTGCCAAAATGCATGGTTGGAGTTTCTCAACTTCGTGAAATTTTGCTAAGATTTGGATATTAACTTATCCAAACCTTTGTTTCAGTCTGGAAGCCTCTGAAAAAGGGTGACAAACAATATAATCTACTGGCAAATGAGTTGTCATAAAAAAGCTTTATTAACAGGGAAGATACAAAGCATAATAGATTTTAAGCCAAAATGGGTTTAGCTGAAGGGAAACCCTTCCCTCCCTTTAACCCTGTTTGGAATAAAGGGTTTGCTTTTCAAACTAAATGGAATGAAGATCCATGTAATTCAAGCACTTAGGTGAAAGAGCGAAGTCTGACCGAAGAAGAGGAAGCTGGGTTGAAGCTTTTGTCTGTGTATTATGTTCGATGACCTTACCTTGTCATGTTGGATATGATTCAATCGAACATACCTTCAGCTCTTCTTAATCGAAAAGGGAAGAGCATATATAAAGACACTAAAGGATATCAAAGCCTCAATAGAGGTGATTAGCCTTTTGACTTTATTTTCCTTTTCCATTTTGGATGCAAGTGCATCTATTAACATGTATCTTCATGAAATCATGGCAGCTCATTTACATGCCTCGGAGGAAGGTAAAGAGGAGGAGTTTGAAGTCATGAATGTTCCTCCAGCGATGGTCGAAGGAAACATTAGCACGAAATTCACGGATCCTATAAGTGGAAGTTCTGACTAGAGAAGATACATCCGATGTGATTTCTATAACGTTTACAATGGTAAATAAAAAAAAAGTGATTCTTTTCCAGGGCTTAATAGAGCCTATGGACTCAATTGACCTTGAAGTTCACACGGTACTCTCCTCCCATGAACTAGATCCTCCAGTTCAAGTGGAAATAGAGGCTCATAATGCTTGTGATAATGTTGAGGTCGAGAACGTACTTTCCACAAAGACAGGTTACGGAGATTATACATTGGCTGCTCAATTAGGGATTCCTTCTGAGCCTCGTCAAGTTGAAAGAAATGACCCTGCTTCGCAAGCTGAGAGGTCGACAAGGACTGATGATCCTTCTTCATTGATTCCTAATTACTGGTGGATGCATTGTCTCGAGGATCCATTCCTGGTACCACAAGATTTGCAAGTTGCTACTATTTTTTTTAATACATGTAACGCTAAAATTAGTCTCTCCGACTTTGGATTTCTAGTTCTTCCGCTAATGCCACACCCAAACCTAAAATGAAATGATTGACCAAACATGGTATATCAAAATTACATTTCAACCAAAGATTAGGTGGAGACAGCCAGTGGTAACGAAGATACTAAAGCCGAAAAATTAAAAGCACAACTATTGTTGATGATGTTGGAGTAAATTACATTTCTCAGTTTTCCACGATCTAGAGAATTCTGTCAGATATAGCCCTATCTACTCTGCCATTTGGAATTAATTTCAAGCATATATGTATATAAGCTAAGCAATATTTTAGGGTATCCAAATAGAGATTTCCAATAGATGAAAGTGAATAGGGGAGGTCCCAACTTAATTAAAGTTCAAAGATATATATATATACTAGACATGATATGATATATGTGAATAAAATGTTAAAGATAAGAAGATAGCCCTTAAATTAGAATCATTTAACAGTACATAATGAAGGAAAAAAGCCTATCAATAGTGAAGAAAAGACCCACAACTGCTGGATCTCATAAATTGTCATTCATATGTGTTTCTGAGATTGAGCATTTTTCTAAGGGTATATTTGATTTACATCAGACGTAAAATCAACAAATACTAAATACAATGAATTTAGCAGTCTATTCACTAATCGACTAAGTGCTTAAATAAGTGTGATATTCCATATTCCATTTGAAATGTACTAACCTAGTAAAGGAATGAAAATCAATTAAAAATGTATAAGTAAAAAGGAGGGTCGTTAATTTCATGCCAAGAAGGCTAGACAATACATTAGAGCGTCGAGACGAACAATGTTTACTAAGAAGGAAGTCAGATTTCTGCTTACTGACCAATTGAACAGAAAGATTGCCATATAACTGAATGATATTATTCAACTCCCGAACATTGCTCGTAGTGGATTTAATGAAAATCAAAACATCACCTTCATATTAGAAAATGAGTCGGGAAAGCAACATTAGCACTATAAGAGTATGGAGTGATTAAACCAGAATCAATATCGTGTTGAATCAATCTACCGAGGAAGTTCTCCACTAAGCAGAAAAGAATCAGAAAAGAAATGAGGATGTTGCATCTACATACTGAAAATAGAGAGAGGAACTAGGAAGGGAGTCCTCGAGACGATGCATCCACCACTATATTTGCATCATATTTGATATAAATAGTAGTGAAGCCAGATACTCTCATCCATATGAGACCTGAACCCAAGTACACTCAGCAAAAATACCTATTGATGTCATGATGTTACCATTAGAATCTTTAGCGATCAACCCAACTGTTGGGTTACAACCATTACCCCCCACCACACAACATGGCATCGAAATTGATTTTTATGGCGCCATTTTGGGGTGGACGTAAGGGCCAAGGGTCGACTCATTAGAGGGATCAAACAGTAACAGATTAGGTAAATAATGTGAGTTAGCTTGTTTGTTTATTTATTTTTATTTTAATTTTTTTTGAAAATAATGAGTCTATTAAGTCATCTTGAATTGATTTTTTTATACATAATTTATAAAAATAATATTATTTAATTATTTATTACATCATCCGATCTGACCAACTAGAATCATCCAATCCGACTAAATGATCCATGTAAATTAGGTTTGATGTTCAATCAGATTCTAATAAGATTCGTATTTTATTCCCCATTATAAAAACTGAGCTCAGATAACAGAAAGCAAGTCTCGTACTTAATTTTAACTGGGCATTAGCTCTTCACTAGTCTAAGACTAGATTATGACCAAATTTATGGCCTGCGGCATCTCATGTTCTCTGAACATTTTGAGTTGTTCATCCACTTCTTCAGATTCCAGTCACATTTCAGGCAATACACCAGTGTATATAAAGGAAGATACCACGAATGGAAGTGGACAATTGAACCAACATCACAATGCATAGATAGGATAGGACCATAATAGCATTAAGCATTTGGCATTTATCAACAACAAGATGAGGATCTCCCTCTACATATCAATCAACAAAGATAAAAGTAAAATTATGAAGCAAATCAATGTTCAAAAGGTTTGTTAAACTGAAACAAAAGAATAATTCCTACATCTTATGCTGATGTGTACACGACGTGTGCTAAGCAGCAGTTTTGCTTGGCTTCTTTACATTAGGTTGCAAATTAAACACTAACAGTAAATTACAGTGACAAAGCTAAAACAAGTACATGTAATGCTTATCAAGGCATACCTTACTATATCAAACAAGTCATTGTACAATGTCCCAGTCTCAGGCTTCAACCTCTTTACCCGCAGATTGGTTTTCGTCCTTCTCTGCATCACCATCACCTTCTTCTCCGTCCTCGTCATCAGCCTCGTCTGCTAGTCTAGTCAGCTCTGTTTGTATCATAAGTTTTATGGATGACTTTCTTTGTGTCAGATCAGTATCAAATTGCTGAGCTGTAAAAACCATCCACATATCTTTCAGGCAACCAGAATTCAAATCAACACAGGTGCTCATTTCCCATTAACCAGTATTGTTTGTTTTAACAATAGGCACTATCAAATCTAAATGTATCTCAATTTTTTGAACCACGGATTATTTTTAGAAGCTATGTTATATCAGGATCATTCGAGCATAATTTTAAATCGTATGAAGTCTGACAGAACAACTGTGTGAAAGTTTTAAGCTATTGTTACTCCATTCAGTTTCTTAATATTCAAAGAACAATAGAATTTAATCAAATCACATAAAAGTGGAATGCATACCAAGTTGCTTCAGAATGTCAGTGAAGGTAGCCTGCAAAAAGCAAATTACAACTTCAGTTTGTCAAATGATAGTAATTGTCATGGAACCGATTGAACTAAAAGCTCGAACTGATAGTTAAAGGTTCACTTCATATTAATAGCTGACACACCTCCCACACGCGAAAGCACACTTGGGCTTGAAGCGTGACAACACAGGCCCATATTACCATGTCCTGCAAATAACTCAACAAATGGGGCTGCCAGGAATCGAACCCTGGACCACTTGGCCACGCTGGCTCTGATACCATGTCATGGAACCAATTGAACTAAAAGCTCGAAGTGATAGTTAAAGGTTCACTTCATATTAATAGCTGACAGTAATGAAGTATTTATAGTTATTTCATAAAATCAGATTCATTTTAACCCTATGTTTAGCCAACTCTTCAAGTATCATATCTGAAACAATATAATTGGGAACATAAAATAGAAAAACTAAACAAGCTTCATGGAAGCATTCATAAAGATGGGAGTCACATGAACATGAAAGCAGCTCAACATTCTATATAATAATAGCCATAACTTCATGCCTACATTTTGCTTTTGAAATGAACAACTTACAGAAGCACAGGAAGCATGCTCAGTATCAGATCTTACCGTATTAAAATCCACCTCCTTAAGAGTTTCGCATATTGCATCTCTAAGCTCATCATCAGATGGCTTCAATTTCTCTTCCTTGACTTTAGCCTTTTCCTTCCCTTTTGCAGCTTTTTTTGCTTAGCATAACAAAAGTGATTTTTGGGAAACTTCAGTTAGGAAATGAATGCTATGGGTATACTTAACTTTTATGAGAAGTTGCAATTAGATTGAAGTAATATATATATACACACAAATACACAATGATGCCAACTAGATACAAACTTATCGGTTCCAGACCAAGAACAAACAAAATTACCTGATTTCTCCTTCAATTTTGAGGGAATTGAGGACTTCTCCTTTCCTACTTGTTCATTTTTCTTTTTCCTCGAGAAAACCTTTTTACCTGCATCACTGTCATCATCACCTTCAGAATGTTTCAATGATAAATCTTTTTCTACAACCTTCTGTGGAGCAATAGATTTACTGGAAGTTGTAATTTTCTTGGATTTAGCTTTTCTAGATGGTTTTTTTGATCTTCTTTTGCGTTTGCTACCATATTCTTCAGATTCCTCTTCCTCCTCAGTTTCGTTCTGCATACTTTCAGAAAATCCAGGCATTTCAGTATCAGATTTCTCTGGAACGCCATTTTCGTTTTCCTCCTCATTTTCTTCCTCTACCTTTTCTTCTTCTTCTGACTCATCTTCAGAATCATGTTTATCTCTTTTATCAGTTGTTGAAGCATCTTCAGCCTTTTTTCGTCTCTGTGAAATGTTCCAAACATATTTAAATGAGGTGAACTGATAATATAGCCAATAGCATCAATAACCATACAACTAAAATACAAGGGAAAGAAATGAATATAAAAGCTCAAAAGTAGAAAGCTTGAATAATCAATCATATGTTATGACTTATGTGGTATCAAACAAACTAGCTTTCACATATAAGATTCAATGAACGAGCTCTCAGGATATCATGTTCAGGATACGTCATTACTTAAAAAATACAAACGGCACAATTAAGCAACTACACCAAAAGTCTGCTGACAAAGCACACTGTTGATGTAAATTGTTAATGAGACAATAATCCATCTTAACAATCCACCAGCTATGCTAAGTTGACAGAATTTTCTTAATAGAATAGAGTAATGCATCTATTATACAGAATGTTTTTAATAGAATAAAGTAATGCATCTATTACTGTGATGACGATAATATACCTTTGCTGAACGGATTGAAGATGCACCCCCAGAGGCTGAGCTTTTTCTCACTCTTTTGCGCTTTTTGGTCTTACTTTCCTGACAATTAGGTAAAACTCCAAATGTTAATATAGATGCCGCAGCTGGAAATATTTAGTATCCTAGAATATGAAAGATCGAGTAAAAAGGGTTAAGAAACCTTCTCCTTCCCGGCAAGTAGCATAGAACTTGTAGCATGAGGGTCCACCAAGAAGTCTATCAGTTTCATAACAATATCTTCCTGCATGTGCATTTCCAATGCATTAAAGATTAAGTGTTGACATTGAGGAGATTAAGGTAAATGTTGTACCATTAGAACAGTAAGAAATTAAGCATGCAGCATCTAATGCATAACTTGAAATCTCTGAAGTGAAAAGTTAAGTCATGCGCAAGATTACCATCTGAAGATTCATATGCAATAAAGATTGAAGATCATAAAAAGGTAATTCACCTTCCTTGTAGCTGATTTAGAAACATGAGGTATATCAAGTATATCACAAAATTCCAACAATTTTTCTTTGTTGCACTTGTCGAATTTTTCTTTTACTTTAATCCTGTGTTTTTCCTGCAATAATGACAGATCATAAAAAGAAAAAACAATAACACCAACATCAAATATCATGCCAAGCATATTCTAGTTGTGACCAAGTGAAGGACTATTCCCTTAAATCAATCAAATATCATGTCTAAAGAAAATTATCTTTGAAAAATGTCAATAAATTACCTCATTTTCCCGCCACACAAAACCAGAAAACCGGAATATATTACTCTTGATCTGAAATGCCTGTGAAAATGAGGAATATAAGTTTCATGTGTAAAAGGGAAAACGTCATAACGCATTCACACATTCTAAACACCAATATGGATCACATTTATAGGAAAGAAGCAGTCCAAACAAGAACAAACTAAATAGCAGTTGAATTACCTTCCCTCTCCTCCCAAACAGAATTGCATGAAATAATTTTAATGTATCATCATTCTTCCTTCTGGATAACTTGAATGCAACTGAGAGAAAATAAGTAGAAATCATTTACTTCAGAAAATGAAAAAATGCTATGCATAGAAATATAGGGAAATACATCTGACCAGCAAATTTACAACAAAGAGAAATGTCCACATGCTTTCAACCAAGTTGTAACCCTTGCAAAAATAAGGTCAATGGGGACCATACCCAAGTCTACAAGTAGCTCAAGGCATTTCATGATTTTTTCCAACTATAGGAGGGTGAACAAAAAATCCCCTCTTCCTAAAGGAAGAATAAACATAGCAGAGCATTTAGTTCTTTCTAAGTTGTCTGAAAATCAAGAGTGTTACACTAAATTTAGAATCTAAACCATTAGATGCTTCCATCGACCAATATCATGCCATAATTTACACATCAATTCAAATTTCACATACAATAGATCACACGTGCCTGGACCAGAGTTTCTGATAAGCCTTGAATACATGATCCTAAATACATGCCTCAAACATTTTTAACCAAAAAAAGAAGGCATAACAACGGAAATGCTTAGATTTTCCTTCAATCTTATTAATGTTTAATGGTACATACTTTCAAGAAACTCAGTTGCTTTCAATCCATTGGCTGAACAAAATCGCAAGATCTAGAATAGGCCCAACAGTTCCAAAATTTTATGACTGGGAAGGAATCCAAAACTATACTTAGATGGTTCTAACTTAACTGTAAGACAGATAGACAACATTCCTGCAACTGAAGTAAAATCACATTTTAGTGATAAAATCAAATTAAACAAGATAACTAGATGAAGATGCCAAAACAAGCAACCGGATGCAAAATCATATTCTCAAAAATCAATGAAGCTGGAACTGGAAATTAAAACATAGACCATACCATTAGGTATATCTTTCAGTGGGGTACCACAGCCCTGCAATTTACAAGGTGAATATAACAAAATTCAAATACCCACATATTTTACAATCAAATATACAAAAATGAGCATGAAATTACAACATGATATTTAAATGAAAAAAAATAATAATGATAAAAACCTTTTCAATTTGAAATTCTTTGGAAGCATCTTTCTCAATAGAAATGACTAGCCTTTCAACTGATTTACGCTCACGCTGAGGCCTTTCAAGGGCAGGGGTCCTGGGCTCTGGCTCCTTTTTCTGTTTCACTACTCCTTTCTTTTCAACTTTCTCCCTGCTATTTTTCTTCTCCCCACCACTCTTCCCTTTTCTGCGTTGCTTCAAAACCTTTTTCTCAGTCTCTTTAACCTTCTCTTCTTTCTCTTCAGATCCATCAACCTCCTCCTCCACCTCTTCTTTCGTATCCTCCTTTTCTTCAACTTCCTCCTCCACATCTTCTTCAGTATCTTCCTTTTCTTCAACCTCCTCCTCCACCTCTTCTTTCGAATCCTCCTTTTCTTCAACCTCCTCCTCCGCCTCTTCTTTTGTATCCTCCTTTTCTTCAACCTCCTCCTCAACCTCTTCTTTCATATCTTCCATTTCTTCAACCTCCTCCTCCACATCTTGTTTGGTATCTTCCATTTCTTCAACCTCCTCCTCCTCCACATCTTGTTTGGTACCCTCCTTTCCTTCATCCTCCTCCTCCACCTCTTCTTTGGTATCTTCCATTTCTTCAACCTCCTCCTCCACATCTTGTTTGGTATCCTCCTTTTCTTCAACCTCCTCCTCCGCCTCTTTTTTGGTATCTTCCATTTCTTCAACCTCCTCCTCCATCTCTTCTTTGGTATCTTCCATTTCTTCAACCTCCTCCTCCACCTCTTGTTTGGTATCCTCCTTTTCTTCAACCTCCTCCTCTACCTCTTCTTTGGTACCCTCCTTTTCTTCAACCTTCTCCTCCACCTCTTGTTTGGTATCCTCCTTTTCTTCAACCTCCTCCTCTACCTCTTCTTTGGTACCCTCCTTTTCTTCAACCTTCTCCTCAATCTCTTCTTTGGAATCCTCTTTTTTTTCAACCTCCTCCTCCACCTCTTCTTTAGTATCCTCCTTTTCTTCAACCTCCTCCACCACCTCTTCTTTTGTATCCTCCTTTTCTTCAACCTCAGAATCTCCTTCTGGCACAGTCTCTTTTTGCACTGCTTCAGTTTTAGGTTGCTCCTTTTCTTCTTCTTCCACCACCTTTTCTTTTTCTTCTGTGCTTTCATTTTCTCCATTTACCTTGGGGTCTTCATCCATCTTTTCAGCACCAATTTCCTTGTTATTTTTTGTATTGTCGTCCATGTCTTTCACTTCATTGTTTTCTTCCTTTTTATTGGTCAAAGCTTGATCAGATTTGTCTGGTGCACTTGTCCCATTTTCTTCTATCTCAGGAACCTTCGCTTCACTTTCATCCTCACCCATTAGCATTCAATCTGCAACAGAAGGTAATTTCAGGAGATACTCGGAGATCATTTACGCCCAAAAACAGAGCTGGGTCTACATACCAACAAAATCCAAAAGAAAAAGGACAAGTTCAATTCAAATGCACTTATAAGTATCAGTAAATTGTTATTTTTTTAAGGACATGAAAAACTCATAAAATTGTCATATTTAACCCCATAATAGACAATATTCCTACAATATTACATCACATATTTAGTTGATTCTTGCAATAAAAAAAATAGTGTATTGCTATACATGATAACCGTGAATTTTACAGCTAAATTTCCTATCAATACTTTGCGATGCAGTGAGAAAGCATACCTTTTAGAACAAAATATTCAAGTGGAAGGCAGTACGAAAATGAATGGCCCATTGAAATAAAAACAAGCATAGATCATACCAATCATTACAATTGTAATTAACAATTGAATTTCCATAAAGTCATTAAGAAATGCACTAATAGATGACACAGAATACCTTCAAAGTGCTAATTAACATGCGCTCACAAGATCTAGACGGGAATGAACATAGCCCAAAACAGAAGGGAAAAAAAGATAAAACCATTAAAATTAGCAAATGTTCCAAAATGTTTAGCAAAATCCTGTGTTTGCAAGCTAAGAAACAGATGGGGGGGAAGTTCAAATGTTTATGCCCATAGTGCCCTGTTCTTACAGAGTAAGCGTTAAAACTAAGCTGAATTAAGCTAAACGTATTTATTAACCTCAAATTGCAAAAAAACTAGTTCACTTCAGGTAAAAAAATCTTCATTTGCATAATTCAGCATATTCACATCAAACAGAGGATAAAGAATTCAAATTCTCATAAAAGAACGCGAAAAAAACAACTGGAGAAAAACAAAATCAAGATTTCCTTTCGAAACAAACAAAACAAAAAAAACCCTAACGACTGAAAAAATAATTCTGAACCACAGGACAAGTGTCAAACAGAACAGCAACCAAACAAGAGGAATTCAGAAAAAATAAGAAGCAAATCGCATGAAAATTGGAAAGTAATAGAGACGTAATTGCATTAAGCAAGAAAACTTGGAACTTACTGAGATTAGTGAGCCCTAATTCGATGATTTGAAAGCTCAAAGGTCAAGTCTTTAGAGCTCGAACACACTTTCCCTCTCTCACGCACACTTGGGGCACGTTTGTAAGGTTCGATTTCTCGTTACTCATTTATTTTCATATATATTTTTGAAATCTAATAATTTAATTAATTAATAAATAAAATAGTGGGCCTTTTATTATTTATTGATTTTACAGGACGGACTTGAAATCCGGATTTAAAAAGCGGTTAAATTCCACGTAGGATGAAACTGTCAGAAGGGGGAGAGGTATGGACGGCTTAGATTTAGTTTTGAGAGGATCAGGAGAATACACGGGTCCGATTTGATATTCGAGCGAAGTAGCATCTTTTGTAAGAGATGAGTGCGAGCCTCTGGTTAGAAAATGAAGCCAAAGGATGGAATGTGCCTATCCCTATCGCTATCCATTGTTGTGGATTGTGCCAAATTCTTTCTTTCTCTTACTACTTTTATTATTGGCTTAAAACTCAATTAAGTACTGAGGTCGGATTGATTTATCTGCGGTTTGATATTGCTGTGTTTATTGTTTGTTGTTCTGATTTATTGTTTGGTTGCTATTGGAAAAGCATGAATTTTATGTTTATGTAAACGGTTACTTTTCATAAGCAAACAACCGTTCCTAACCAAACACCTAAAACATTGTTAATTTTTTTAATTATCAATTAAATTTTTAACCTACAATATTGTTCATTTAATAGATAATTGACCAAACTTAGATATAATAATTTTAGAATATAAAATTTAAATAATTAAATAAGCATAAAATTTATGTGTTTTTTAATTAAATAATTAATTATTAATAATTTCTAAATTCAATGCACGTCATTGTCATTTCCACTTCTACGTTAGGCTCGACCCGAACCCAGCTTTAGCCCGATCCATGTACAGATCTACTTTTACCATAATGTCATATTTGTTTGTTAGGGAAAAAAAAAACTAATGAGCCTAAAAAAATAAAAAGAAGCAGCCACATATCTGTTTGTTAGAAAAACAAACAAATAGAGAAATAAAAAAAACAATGGCATATTTGTTCGCCAGAGAAAAAAGATCACCGCAATAAGGGAATATTTTCTCCTCCTTCAAAGTATCTAATTCAATAACAAGGTTGTCGGAGGCTGAAGTGCGCAATCCATTCTTGATCGGAGTTATCCACTATCCCCTTCTTATATGAAAAGAAAGCCAATCTCAGTTTTATCACTCGATTGCGAAAATTACACAAGAAATTAAATCGAAGTGCACTAAAAAGGAGTATGCCCAAAAGAGCACAATAAAGATAAAAGTTTAATCGTGTTCGGCTCGAAAGCTTGCAAGCAGGCTCGATTATAGGTTTATGAGCAATCTTGATCATAATGTTCATGAACACTCTCTTGAGCAAGTTTGGTTCGATTATTTTTTCAATAATAATATTTTTATAAAAGGGGAAATGTAAAACAACGTATTTTTGTGTAAACTTTAGTTTTATAAATTTCAAAACTATGCAGTTTTATGTTAAAGAAATTCCAAATCAATATAATTAATGAGTTGTTCGAGAGCGAAGTTTATGAACTGAATTAACGAGCTAGTCATGAACCAAAGCTCGTGAATAAGCTCGTGAACAGCTCACAAACAAAATCTCGGGCTTGAGCTCGTCAAATTTTTTGACGAGTCGAGCATGAGTAGACCAAAGCTCGGATCGACTCGGCTCGATTATAGTCCTACCTAAATCTAAAGTTGTATGTTCAGTTCAACTTTGTATTGAAATAAACTATTAAAAATGTTGACGTGACATAATTTGACTAAGTCTTTGACTTCAATATGAGACTCATTTAAGTTGTAAAGATAATTTAGTCATTTCTTTCCATCTATAATCTCTCATTTATCTCTCTTCCATTTTCATTATTCTCCCCCTAAAACCATTTCTTACATCTTTGAATTCCTAAAATTTGAAAAAAATATCCAAAAAATTCAGAATCTAGCCATGCACGGTGGAGAAATCTAACTTGCGACGAGTACATAGAACGGAGATGGTATGGCTATGATATCCATTTTATTCTTTCCATCTTAGCCAATAAATAACCAACAACACGATCATTGTGTTGAAACACCTTTCCACAAGATTTTGATTTGACAAAATCATTTAAGTTTAACCCATGATTAAGAGACAATTAAAGTTAAGTGCTTTGATTTAATTGTACTAATCAGTCTGTTCAATGTTGAGTTTAAATATATATATATATATATATATATATATATATATATATATATCACAAAGAAAGACAGGATAAAAGACAGCATGATACTACACAAGCTGTACTCAGCATCATAGAAGGAAAATAATCTTCTAGAGAAACGTACGAAGATAAAGTTGAGTGAAGATTGGAACTCAGCATCAAAGAAGAGAACTCTGCTTCAGAACAAAGACTTATTAAACGAAGCTGACCTAGGAAGCTGAGTGAAAGAAGACTCAACATGAATTTTGGCAAGCAAACAATGACAGTTCCTATCAGAGTAAAGCTGAGTGATCAACAAGACAGCATGAATGATCCGTTAGCTAAAAGACAAATTCGACAACTGTCTGGACCAATAATAGTAGCTTTGAATTACGCAAAAGCCAAATTCCAAGATGCATGGGTCAACTGTTCGTTGCTAAAAGACAACTGCCACAAGAAAACAAAGTCTGCAGGAAAAAGACAAATCTGACGTCTGAAGAATTCAGAAGACAGGATTGGCCTGCACATCTGAAGCTGACCAGAAGTTTGTCCCCCCAAAAGAGCCGTTTTGGACTCAAACGGACAAATCAAATTCAAATGATTTGTCCCTCACATTTCAACTATAAAAGGGACAGGGATTTCATTTGGAAGATTGCTGATTTACAGAAAATTACAAGTAAGAAAGATACAAATTCAAAGCACTCAAAACAAAAGAGAAAGCTTACACCAAATCTTACATTCTCTGTGTAAATGCTAGATTGATTGTTTGTAATCATCTAAAGTGTTCTTTATCTTAAAAGGAACAAGTGTGTGATCAATTGTAATATTGAGAGTGTGCGTGCTGAGTACTTGGTATTTAGTACTTAGCAGTAGAGAAATCTAAGTATTGGGTTGTAGCACTTAGTAGGAGTTGAGTAGACGAATAGAGGAAGGTACTCTTTCATATTCAACTGCCTGTAATCGGTTTGTGCTCTACCCTTAAAGAGCTCAGTATTGGATTCTAAAAGCCCGGAGGATTCTGGGGACTGGACGTAGGCGGAGAGGCCGAACCAGGATAAGTGATACTGAGTAATTTCTCACTCTCTCAAATATATATATGTGTTTGTGTTGATTGTTATATTTACTCAGCATATAAACTGTTAGAAGCTGACACTGAGTAAATTGGAGTGCTGAGTTGGAAACTGACCACGCAAGTGTCGATTCCCAACTCTCAAGTAAAACAGTCTTAGTCAGCATCTGACTAAAGCTGTCTTATGCTAAGTTCGGCCAAGCTGACCAAAGCTGAGTTAATCAACTTATCGAAATAATTAATTCAGCAAGATTAATTAGCGAAAAAAAGTTATATTAGTTCTTAACCCCCTGGAACTAATCACACGGGACCAACACCTTGTAGTTTTTAGTGATATAGAGGAGATGCTGTTAGCAGATGATGTGATAGGAATAATACTTCAATCAATTTCAGGATGTAGTTGATGAAAAAGCAAATCAATTTTGGGATATTATGAGAAAATTTGCATAGTTTAATGGTACGGTAAATTTGTTAACATGCCAGTCTGTGCCGCTGGCTGAGTTATCTGCTGCAATTAAAGCAGTTAGTTTGGCTATTGATCGGGGCTGGTCGAATATTTGGTTAGAGAGTGACTCAGTCTATGTCGTGCATATTTTCAGGAGTAAATCGCGTGATGTTCCATGGCAGATTCGTCAGGAATGGCTCAAATGCATCCAGTTAACGCATTCTATCTGTCTGACTGTCTCTCATGTTTTCAGAGAAGGAAATGTTGTGGCAGATATTCTTGCTAACTTTGGTAGATCAGCAGCGAGCTACAACTGGTGGGACTTGGTCCCGGTTTTTTGTTGTTCGGCTCTTCTTAGAGATATTAGGGGAGGTTCTAATTTTCGCTTCTCTTAATCCGTGTATCTAAATATTTCTTCATTCTTTCATTTTTTGTTTTGCCTTGTGCTTTTAATAAAGGGTTCGGGGGTTTTTGCGTGGGGGTGTCAGCCTAGCTGGGATGTCCGTTGCTGCCCTCGGTAACCAGCCTTGAATCAAAAAAAAAAATTGTTAACAATTTTTTATTTCATTGATTCTGAATTTTTTGAATTTTTCTTCAATTTTTAGAGAGTAAAATAGGTAAGAAATTATTTTTGAAAGATAAAATAAACAATAAAGGAGAGCGAAGGGGCAGATTAGAGATGAAAATGAATGGTTAAATTGTGTTTACAATTTATGTGGGTTCATATTTAAGTCAAAGACTTAGTCAAACTATGCATTTTGTTAAAAAATGAAGCCTAGGTAACAAAGTGTGAAAGAAGTTAAAATTCAGATACTAAATTGTAATTCACGCACATTTTTAATTGTAAGCGTTGTGGTAAGTCATATGTATTATATTGTCATTTCATCTTAAGTTCCAGTATTTTTTTTTTTGTATAAAGTGAAATTTAAGTACCAAATTATGAAAGACAAGTCAGATACCATGATTATAATTTATCCCTATTTCACCTTTTTTTTATTGTTTATAAATTTACCAGTTCTAGTTTTCAAATGTCATTTGAATTTGACTCGTTCACCAACTTGAGCTTCAATGAATTTCTTATATAAATGTTCATAAATTTTGCTATTCTTAAGCCCCTTTTGTTTGCAGAAAAATATTATGTTTTGAAAAATATTAGGTTAGAAAAAAATTTATTGGAAAATATTTTCCGATGTTTATTTGTCTTGAAAAAATTTCATCAAGTTGAAAGTAGGATTGAAGAAATCATTATCATCAATTATATCAATGTAACCAAAAGTAAAGCCATCCAACTATTAGAAAATTCTCACCAGGATTAAAAAAAAAAAAAGAAAGAAGGGTCGAAGAAATCATTATCAACTATCATGACATGATTGGCGATGAATTCTAGAATTTTGTAATAATTGCTTTGTATTAAAATTTATGGTGAGTGGTAGAGTAGAAAAAAATACCTTAAGACAATTTTAAATTCATATTACAGAGCTAATTGTATTTATAGAAAAATTATATTCAAACGACAAACGTTCAATGAAGTTCTAAATTTTAAAAAAAAAAATAGTGGGTGACTTTTCGAAGAAGATAACAAATAGTGTGGTGCTATTGGAAGAAATGAAGTAGCGTTTTCAGAAATATTTTTTCAGAACCACCTAGTGGTTCTTAACTGAACAACTTAGGAAGAGTGAACTTCTAGATTCGGTCTGAAATATAAATCTTGCACAAGTACAACGTTGCATGGCATAAAATTGAATCATATTATACATGGAAGAATATATTAATCATGGTCCTGTATGTGTATATTCTTATTGAACCACTTTAAAATTTGAGCTACATATTGCGAACTTTAACGCCTTAAAAGTTCACACCAGAACCTGATCAAAAGGCTAGTTCAAAAAAGAGAGCCTAATATTCTAAAAAAAATCTATGATTGGAGATCCATGAAAATAAAATTGTTTAGTTCAAAAAAGAGAGCCTAATATTCAAAAAAGAGAGTTCTAGATTGGAGATCCATGAAAATCTCAAATTGTTGTATATATGAAAATATATTTATAGAAAAAAAAAGTACAGAAAGTAAAAACTCCTAAATAGACTAGTCGACTTCCTCATTAAAAGCATCACGAGACTGGGGATTGTCTGATGGAGCTTTACGAGTCGCATATTGTTGTCGGGTTGATTGAGCACTTATGGAGGCTACATTACCCCCTTCTAAAGGCTTGTTGGAAACTCTCTACCTCTTCAAGCTTGTGAAGATCTACTTCCCGGAAATCTAAAACCATGCTAGGGTATTAAGAGCGATAGTACTTAGATAATTTAAGCGCATAGCAAGCTTCTCGAGTTGTATAAAAAGTCTTCAGCTCCGTCGCCTTAGCTTTCTCATGAGCAAACTCCTTCCCCAATTGCATCAGCTCCTCTTGCGATATATCCTTTTAGCTTCCTTCCTATCATTTAGCATTTCCTCGACCTCCTCAGTCGCGTGAAGCTCTGAAGATCCGCCATCTCAGGCGTAAGTTGACTATTCTCTACTTTCAATGCGCGAGCCTCAATAACTTCAACAATTACCTTGGACATTTGCACTAAAAACACCTTGGTACGAGGAAGAATCTAAACATAACAGAAAGACATGTATAAAAGAAGATGAAGGATAAAAGGATCAAAAGTGATCAGATCCAAGACACTTACTAGACAGACATCATAGATCATACATATGATGTTTTCCTCTGAAGTACTTCCTCAGTGTCTCTCTTCGACAGGTGGCAATGTGGTGAGCCGAAACAGACAACAATGACCCGAACAATGACCCGAAGCAGATTGGAGTTTGCATAGAAAAATCAAAATTTTGATTTGAAAATGCTCTCTCTTCACGTTTTTATTTGGAATTTGTGCATCTTAAATTCTGATATTGAAAAAATTTAAAATTGTTTTACTTACAAGCATTTTAAATTTTAGAAAATGCTAGAAAACAACGTTTGAAGAATATTAGTTTAAATTTTATGGCATCTTCTAAAATGGTATGATTCACGTCTTTGACATTTTTGCAACAAAAATATCACTATTATAGTGTTAAGGTGAAGTCCCCCTAAATTAAATAAAAAGAAACTGGGTTTCTTGAATCTTGTGGGCTGGTAGTGCTCGTGTTTCAAATCTAAACCTATCAGCAGTATTTTTCTTAAGCTTGATGAATTTTCAAAGTCCAAACAGAGTACAGGATCTAAATTTTACAAAGCCAAACTTTTTTTTTTCTTTTTGCAAAGTCATGGATAATCCCTAATTCCCTATCCCAAAGATAATACCACTAGCTGGATTGCAAACCCAACTTAACTTAGTCTCGTATTTCTGATAACATAAAACAATGCCTGCAAAACCCATGCCAATTACCATCTTATATTCTGCTGCATTTAAAGCAATAGCAACTGTCCCAGAGAGGATTATTGTCATATTACATTACTTCAATAAACATGGATACAAACGGATTTTGAAATTTTAAACAGTTTATCAAAGAAAAACACAGGATAATATTAGGTACCAAATTTTCCACTCAATGTGAAGACCACTTCTCGAACTGTGATTCATGGCAATGAGGATCCAACCAATCCTTAGGAGAAGCACCCTTTTGTAAGTAGCCACTTCCCTTACCACCACCCACTAGCTCTCTCAAATTCTCCAACTTATTTTCCCTTCCTGTTCCACTATTTTTCCTATCTGCTTCCTTCAACTTCTGCTTGAATCGCTGTTTACGGCCACCAGAGTTCACCTCTTGTTGCTTTGATTGCGAAGGAGGAGCCCCATGTGGTCCTAAGTAAATGTTTTCTTCCTTTTTAGCCTATGCAACATAACACTTCAACAAATCAATTACCAACCCATGTTAAGAAATATAAGTTCCAAGCAATTTGAGTAGATACACATCTGATTATAAATCTAACAGCATACCTCAGGAGAAGGTGGTTTTGAAGGTTCTACTTTAGAAGCATCAGATTCACCGTAACCTTGATCTTCGATTCCCAAGCTTGGAATCACAAATCCATCAGTGTCTAGCACAAAACATACTAGTTCAGAGATTGCCAGTATAAATGGGTATGTTTTTAACAATTTTCATAACTCAATAACAATAAGATGCAGTGCACATACCCAAGAAAAGGATACTGCAATTTGGAAAAAATAGTAACCTTCCCACCATAACTATAGCTAAACACAGCTTAATGTCTCGAAATATGAAGATTATACGACTTGTTTTTCTTAACATAAAGCTGTGTTTAAACTGCATGCGTTCCCTGCTTAGTTAGAAAAAAACCGCATGCAGTTTCCATTTCTCAACTTGTTACACAGGGAACGCAACAATTACAATACCTTAATACTTCTCGAAAAGGATGCTAAGGTTATGAACCTCTTCTAATATGCTAAATGATGTCATGCAATCATTTGGACACCAGCCGTAAGATAGCCAAGATGCAAAATTTCGAACAACAAACAAATAGTTAACTTTGCATCCATGTATGAAATTCTACATGCTATCAAAGACAATACTTTTTTAAATAACAGAGTGCAAAACCAAATTCATTACCCAGTCTGCGGTTAACTTGTACATCCAGATACCATAATCATCTAGAAAATAACCAGAGGGTCTTATATTATAGCATATGCAAGAAAGAAGAGAACAAAAAGTCCAAATAACATTGGCAAACGGCAATGGCATTATAGCATGACATCTCAATTAAATGTTCTCAAGGAAAAAAGTTAGAGCATCTCTTGATTAATTCCTTGTTAAAATCATCATGTTCAACAGCTTACATATTATGGTGCAATAATCATAGCCTTAGTCCATAGGTTCGGAAGAACAGTATATCATAAACAGGTATGCATCAAACATCTAAATTCATAAATTTCATTGAGAACTTAACCCAACTCTGAACTACTCAAATCTTACTAAACCCACAGTTGCAGAGATGTCACTAAATATAGCTGCTGATCACCACACAAAAAAACAAAGATAATGAACTAGCTGGAAGCAAATATCTAATTCTCCCAATAGTCTAGAATACATGTTATAACAAATTGTTTCCTTCTGATAGTAACTTCTCCAGCAATACATAGTTCTCATATTAGTATAACTTTCAAGTCTAATCATGTTTCCTTAATGCAGGACCACAATAATAGGCTAAAAATTGTTTTTCATCAGTTAATAGTTAGCTGTGTTATGTCTCTCTCTTGTCCATCACCAAAAGTCAAATCATCTATATCAACTTCCCGTATTACCCCTCAGACAGACTCATTGAGGATTACCTATATACGACAAAAATTAATTAGTACGTATGACTCACTTAAGAAAGCTATTTCAGAATGCTCAGAGTACAAATCACTGTCCTTTTTCTTCAAACATCAGAATATATCACCGTAGGGTAGGGTACCCTCTATTATTGCTTCCAAAAAATTGTCCTAACTCCTGCTTCTCAATGAAGAAAATCTTCACACGAGAGTAGCTTGTTTAGCTACAAAATAATTGCTTATTCAAGTAAAATCTCTCTCTGAGGAATTCTACAATACTTATTGATCTGGAAGTACTTTGACAACTACTGAAAAGTTGGATATTAGAAGTTCAGAGATATGCTAAAAGTAATACCAAGCAAATTAAGCCTACAGCAGAGCTATCAACATCTTAATTATCCAAGAAAAGACATACCCAATTGAACATATAAGTTATAACCACCACATTTGCAATTTTGCCGCATATTATTCTATCCAATATACTCAATTCAGCAATCACAAAACAATTAGTCCAATTTCAATCGCGTAACCACTTTAGCAGAATTGAAAAGCTTAGAAGGCGACAATAATCAAAATTTTTTTTTTACCGTTGATAACTAAGAAACAAGAAGAAAAGGAATAAAATAAAAGAATACCCCATTCATCTTCTTCATTATTGATTGAAGGAGAAGAGTGCAGTTGAGAGGGGTCCATGAGACACTGAAGATCATGGATTTCAATGGCCACAGGGCGCTAAAGCCCAGAATAGATCAGATCAGAAGGGGATAATTTCAGCAGCTCGCCACCCAAGAAAATATCGGTGATCGATTTACCGCAGCAAATCGGTGAGAGGCAATTATATATCGCAAGCTACGAAAATGAGAAAAATCTGCAAGGTTTCGGTGCACTTAGATAAGAAAATTAAAACCCTAACTGTAGAAAGTGGAAACTGGGAAAGCTCTGTGCATTAATGGCTGTAAATGGAAAAAGTAGTTTTAAATACCGGAATTGACCCTGGTTGTTTTTGTAGTCGGTTTGTTTATTGTTAGAAGCGAGGGGTAAGTCCAAATCATTTCACCTTTCGATGTCTCACGTGAAAATGTACTCACAGATCTATCTAGTACTCACCTCACGCATACACCAAAAATCGAGAATAGTTCGGTTCTAATTAATCTGGGGTACATTACATCCATGGCCACTGAACTTTACCCATTTTCACATTATGGCCACCGAACTTCATTTCTTTCCGGTATGGTCATTGAACTTTATACTTTTTAACACCGGTGGCCACTCAATTTTAACTAACTTCTCAAAATGACCGTTAACGATCGTTAACGACCTCAAAATAAAAATATTCAAGAATTAATATTGTTCAGAACGACATTTACCATGAAACCACATTTTTTATTTTCGAAAATTACATTTCTTGGAGTTTTCTCTCTCTAAAAATTCACTTTCTCTTTCCTAACCAAACAACACCCAAATGACCTCAAAACGAAAAATTTCAAGAATTAAAGTTCCTTAGAATATCATTAACTCTTTGGATTTTTTATTTTTAACCATCAACGATCGTTTTGAGACGTTAAGTGGCCACCGGTGTTAAAAAGTGTAAAGTTCAGTGGCCATACCGGAAAGAAATGAAGTTCAGTGGCCATAATGTGAAAATGGATAAAGTTCAGTGACCATGGGTGTAATTTACCCAATTAATCTTGTATTCATTTTTTTTATTATTTATTTATTATTTTATTATTAAAATTATTAATTATTATTATTGATATAAAAAAATTTTTTTAAATAATAAATTAAAAAGAAAAAAAACAGTGGAAAAAGATTCTATTTAATAGATGCAAAGATTTTAAGGAGCAACGAAAAAATTGTTGAAATTGATTTTTAACTTTCCATCGAGACAAACTAAAAACATGTTGGAGATACTCTAAGATTTAAAAAGTTTCTAAAGTTGACAATCGGAATCAATGTAGCCCCAATCGAAGTTTAAATATTAACTCAGTTCTTAAGTTAGTAAATTGGACAGATTGATTAAGATAAAATAAATTTTTATACTAAAATACAAAATTTGGTCCAATTTGTCGAAATTTACAAACTTAAAGACTGAATTGGTACATAAACTTTAATTTAGATTAAATTAATCTTGAATGTTAAGTTTAAGAGCCATTTAGACCATTTATTCCACAATTAGAAAGTAGCAACAAGTTAGGAGGTAATGGAATTAGGATGATTTTTTTTGTCCCAATTGTTTTTTTAGTAATTGTTTTTTTAGTATAAGAGTATGATTTAATGGCATTAAGATATTATCGGTTTTTGTTTGAGTTTATATTTTATTTTTTGGATCTCACATTTTAAAATGTTATAGTTCCAGAGCCGGTTACGGGCAGCTCCGGTACTATTGAAAATTCGCATTACTAATATAAGTCGATCATTCTCTTTTCAATTTTGATGTAGGATTCGGTTTATTTTCATTCATATTGTGATCTTTAGGACTTTTTTTTTCAATTCTTTAATCTCAATATCACCCTTTTAGAACTGCGTTGTTAACATAAAAATGAATGGTTAGGAAAATGTTAGATATTATCAATAAAAAAACAACAATAAAATTATTTTTATTAATAATTCAAAATTACAAAATAAATGAAAAGAAATACATAATATTTTTCAATTTTTGGAATAAAAAAACACATGAAGAAAATGTCGACGCCTCCACGAAACAATTTCCTTAAGTCCTCCAATGAAGCAACCATCTTCCAAGATACAATAATTCCATTGGACAAACTCAACTATATGCAAAAAGTTACCACAGAAACAGAACAATGGGAAGAACGAAAAAGAGAGCGAAATTTTTCAGAGATTTTGTGGTGTTCTCACTACATGAAACTGAAGAAAAGGTCTTTCAAATAGATAGACTGCAGGAAAGTGAACGAAAATATCCATATTTAACTCATAAAATTAATCATGAAATTATTTTCATTAGATGATAATTAAATTGCTTTGTAACCATTGAATGTTTCATAATTTTAAAAAAATTAACTGTTCAAGTGGAAAATAAAATTAAGGACCAGCCAAAAGGCAGCAAGCCCGAGAGGAACCAATTCGATATGATATTTGTGTCATCCACAACGTGCGGGTGCATCCCCAAGCCCAGTAAAGTTGGATTTTCACCCCCTCTTGCAAGTGCGAGAGTCTTCTGGTTGGTTATTACTAAATATATTGTAAAGGGTCTTAACTTATAAACTAGCTCATCCTCGTTCCTAGTCAGCTCTCTTGCCACCAACCAAATACTAGGCTAGGTGGGGGTTCGCATTCCAATTGACCTAAAAGGTAAAGGCATGGTCGGTGGTCTTCACCTTGATATAACAGTGGCGTCATTCAAGAACCTTCGATTTTAGCCCACTCAAAGCCTTGAAATGAGGATGCTGGAAGCTCACATGTTGCGAGACCGGGCTTGGGACAAAACGAAGAAACACAAAATACCGCCCCCAGTAGTCGATATCCAGCCTCTTAAAATAGTGAATACATCGCCATCATCATCCTTCACCCACCCCATGTGATCTGGGCGCGAGCAAAGTTAAACTTGCACAACACTTCCACGAAAACCGGTAACAGAGGCAACCACATCCCTACATCCAGTTATTCCTCATAGACCACCATCTCGTTCTGAGCACAATGATTGTTCGCTCTCTCCTCTAAATATGGAACTGATAAAATGAGGGGCTGACCAAGACGATAACATAATGCCATCGCCCCTAAATCCCTAGGGATAATGATATTGTGGGCCTCCAGTAAGGTTTTTACCTTTAGCGCATGTGGCCGTTTCACTGTACCACAATGCAAACCAATAGAGGAACTATTCTTACCAGATTCCTGTGGCCATAATTTCCCTCACATGTCATAGTAAACGTCGACCACCGATAAATCAGCGTCTGGTCGCAGTAGACTAATCGACACCATAAACTGATTCTCACGAATCACTCCACCGCCCGACCGCGATAATATATACACCTTCTTAGGCATCGTCTTCTTCCTACCTACGACCTCCAAAAACTCCTCACCAAGACTCTCTAACCCGGACGGTCCTATCTCTGATTATACGCTCCTTTTTTAACACTACCGAACATACTCTAATCACCTTAAAGGTTCGTATAAAATAGAGGGGGGAGGATGCTAATAAAGGAGAAAACAAGGAAAGGAACGATACGAATCACTGACCTCGAGGAAAGATTATTATAAACAAGGATAAAAAAAAGTCACCGGAGAAGACATCGTTGCTCCAAAGAAAATGGAAAGAAACAAAAGAAGATGATAGAAGAGCAAGTTTCAGGCACAAAATGGAAAAAGCAGGGGGAACTTTTATAGGAGTAGCCGGAAAGCCAAAAGTGTTATTTGTGGCACATGACAGATAATGATGGATGTCCAACCACCTAAATCATTAAAAGCCTCCGTAATAATTACATTATAGGAACAGCCAAAAAGCATGCTTGAGAAAACACAATAAATCCCCCCCCATATGAAACACACAGACGTCGCACCTAGTAATTCCTTCCACTAAGGAAGGGGGTACATCTAATGAAGGATATGAGAAGTTGACCAACGATCTCAACATCGATCCCACCCATCAATTTTAGACACATCGATTCCGAACTCCCGGAAGAAATCCTCTAAACAACTCATGTATCTAAGGCATTAGAGTCAATTGATACCCCACCCCATCTTATACAAAACTTATAAATATCCCAAAGCACGAAACTATTGAGGGTAACTCTTTCTCACTCTTAACTCCTCTTATATTGACTTGATCGTCAGAGTGTCTTCAAGGGATCACTTCCAGCACAAGCGGATATTCCAATCAATTTTCTTTGTTATTTTACAGTCAAATATTTTTTATGAGCATGAGAATTTCCAATTACGTATCCATGGAGATCCTCCTACTTCAGCCAAAGACTTTCTATCATCTGTAATAAGGATTTTTTATATTTATCTCTGTAATTGTTGGAGCTTAGAGGCGGAATGAAAAATGCATCATTATCTTTACCTTTGTTGGGGGGTGTAAAATTTATATTAACATCCCTAGAAACATACATGTTGGGGTGTCAATCTTTAATTTGGTGGTGTGCATTTGGATTCAGTTCACATTAACATTTTCTCATACGGGCCATATTTAAAATAAACAAAGTAACAAGCATAGATTAGTTTATGTAATTTTAATTTCAATTCCATTTTGATATAAGTTAGATAGTTGGTGATGCACATCTATTTAACTCCTCACAACTATTATCACACTCGTTAGTAGTATGTTCAATAAGTAACGAGAGAGAAAAAAATACTTATTTATCCTTAAATAGTTGGTGATAGACATCTTATTTATCCCTTCGTGGATATTGTATTTGCATTAATCTATAATTATGTAAGATTTTATTCTTACATTTTGCTTGTTGTATTTCTTCATAAATTATAAGCATTTCTCAAATATATATATATATATAACTAGTTTTATAGTTATTTGAAAAAAAAATGAATTTAGTCTCTACATATTTTACAGTGAATTTTAAGCTTAACTTTTACTAACTGTTAGCGATATTTTCGGAATATACTAATTTTCAACCTTGTCACGTGTGGTTAGGGTGCGGGCGTGCTGATATTTCCATATTTCATAGATGTTTAGGTGCATTTCATTCACTGTTCTTAGTTATTTTCAACTGTTTTTGTTTATTGTTTTCGTGTTTTAGGTCGGTATTATGTTTCCTTTACCTTATGGCATGATTAGTGTCTTTCAGGACTTTTTGGACTTCCTCGGAGCTCTAGGAAGCAATCAGACATCAACCGAGAGAACGAGGAGCTGAAGCGGACCCGGCCACATGCTGTCTCGCCGAGACAACTACTGTCTCGCCGAGACAGAACGCGAACCAGCAACGCAAGTCCGGCTCTTTTTGCTAAATTGCCCCTATGAAGACCTGGAAATATCCATTTTTTATTCCTGTAATTTATCTTTTTGCCCTTGTAGCTCTTGTTGTGACTATAAAAGGGAATTAGGTTTTTATTTATCATCATCTTCTTTTTCTGAAACATTTGAGCAGCCATTGTTATAGCAAACCACATTTTAGAAGCTAGGCTTTGGCTCATTTATAACAATTGGGATTTTCAATTACTCTCATTCCATTTTCTGGCGAATTTCAATCGAGGATTCATCGACGATCACTAGAGTGACAGTCTAGTTTTCTTCTCCTTTGTACTCTTCTATTGAATTTCAATATATATTTATGGATTTCATCTTTATCATTATGATTGTGTTGATTTACATATCTATGAGCTAATCTCCATCCGATCTGGGATGGAGGTGAATTTGGTGTGAATGATTATATTTGGGTTTAGAGTTAGGGTATGATTTGATTGTCAACTGTAATCTGATTGTCTGTACTTAATGTCTTGATCCGAAAGGAAATAGAATTTTAGATAGATTCGAGACCGAGAGGAGAGAATCTATACTGAACCCATACAGTCAGACCTCGCTAGGACACTAGGAGTGCGGTTCTTACTCGGGCTACGACTTAGAGTTCAACCAAACAGGACTTAGTAATGCTTTACACGTTGTAGAACATATTGCCTAACCAAGCTATTGTTTGAACACATGTGAATAGGGGTTTTAGAATACTGATCACATTCATACCTTCTCTAGAATGGTTGCCGTTATATTCCGATATGATTTAACAACTCTTAACTCTCGACCTAGATATATGATTCAACCAAAGGATCCGAAATCCCAGATTTCTCATCCATTAATCTCACCAATTGTTATCCCTAGCATTAATTTTCAGTTCTTTATAATTAATTGCATGTTTAGTTAATGCCAATTCCATCCCAATTCTATTTGTCTTGACATTTGGACGTTTGATTAGACTTAGTGGCTCTGCAATCCTGTCTCCCTGTGGGTTCGACCTGTGCTTGCACACTTTATTACTTGTTGCGATAGGTTTATACTTGACCTTAATTTTGCTATATATCCAAGGAGCATCAAGTTTTTGGCGCCGTTGTCGGGGAGGCACGCGAGTGCACATTAAGTCAAAAAAAATCGAAATTTGATCTTGACGCTATTTTGTTTTGTTTTTAGTTTATGCACCGACATTCTCGAAGTTATTCACTTTTGCGTTTTGACCCTGACATTGATAAAACTACGCGCAGGTTAAGGAAAGAACGCAGACAGCAGGTTAGGGTGGAAGAAATCGACATCCCCCCTGAAGAGGAAATTCCTCACCCGGAAGAGATGGCCAATGCACCTTCTATCATGGAGATTCTCAAGGCCACGAGGCCTACAACTACCTCTAGCTTAGTACAGCTTGCCATTGCAGCAGCTTCTTTTGAGATCAAACCAGCGATGATCCAAATGATCCAAAATTCGGGACAATTCGGTGGAGAATACCATGAGGATCCTAATGCCCACTTGAATAAATTCACCCTTTATTGCAGCACTTTCAAATATAATAATGTTACTACTGAAGATGTATACATGACATTATTTCGTTTTTCTTTGAAGGATGAAGCACCAGATTGGCTAGCCTCATTGGAACCATGATCCCTAGCGGATTGGGATAGCACAGTCAGTGAATTTCTGGCCAAGTATTTCCCGCCGTCCAAGACGGCACAGTTCAAGAGCGATATTAACTGTTTCAAACAGTTTGAGAGTGAAAATCTACACTTGGCTTGGGAACGATTCCAAAAGCTCTTGCGAAAGTGCCCACATCATGGGTTTGAAAAGCACCATTTGGTACAACTCTTTTACTCTGGTATTTCTTCTGCTAACAGAGCTTCTTTGGATGCAGCTGCAGGTGGTAATTTATTCAGTAAGACAGTGACAGTTGCTTATAGCCTTGTGAAGGAGCTAGCAGAGCATAGTGCGCACTGGCAGATAGAGAAGCCGACCCCAAGACGTGGTGTATTTGCTGTGGAGGCCCCGTCATGAAAGTCGGTAGGGACATCAGAGTCAGACTCTCAGGTAGCAGCTTTGGCAGAAAAGCTTGATCTTGTCTTGGCTGAGATGAAAAAGTCCGAACCAGCGCCCGTGCCAGTCTTCAAATGCAAAATCTGCGTGGGAGAGCATAGAAGCACAGAATGCCCCATAGTGCTAGAGCAAGTCAATTATATGAAGCATAATGGGCCTTATCAGAATAATTACAACCCTGCTTGGAGACAAAATCACCCGGGATTCAGTTGGTCCAACAACCAAGCAGCCTTGGGACCACCCGGATTTCAGAATTCCAATCAAGGGACCCCTTCAGCACCACCTCAGCAAAATCAGAACCAATACCAAAAGAAAAAAGACACCCTGGAAGATAAGGTGGATGCCATGATAAAAGTATTGGGAGCGATAGACGGGAGAGTCTCAGGAATGGAAACTCGTATGGTCCAGAATGAAGCTCACACGAAGCAGTTGGAGACACAGTTGGGGCAAATGGCAAGGAATAACTCTGAACGTCATGTGGGACAACTACCCCCAAACAGTGAGCAAAATCCGAAGGAAAGGGTCCATGCCATCCAACTTAGAAGTGGCAATCGGGTAAGAAGCGGTTTAGGAGACTCGGTCGATGAAAATACGACATCGCCCGAGTTGTCTCGGCGAGACACTATAGTGTCTCGGCGAGACAACCCGCCATTGGAGACGTCTCGGCGAGACACTATAGTGTCTCGGCGAGACAACCCCTCTGGGTCGCATCTTGCCGACAAAATCTCCCCAGCCGCCCCCGCTCCAGCTCAGGTAAATGTCCCTAACCCTAAACTATTTGCGGACCCAAATGTTCAGCCTACTAAGGTACCCCTACCCTATCCAAGTCGCAAGACTAAATTAGATAAGGAATATGCAAAAAATTTAAATGTGTTTAAGAAAATTGAAATTAATCTTCCCTTTCTTGAACTACTTGAAAACATGCCTGTTTATGGGAAATTCCTTAAAGAGCTAATCATAAAAAAACGGAAGTTAGGGGACCATGAGACTGTAATGTTGAGCCAGGAATGCTCTGCTATGTTGAGCACGAATCTGCCAAAAAAATCTAAGGATCCTGGTAGTTTCAGCATTCCTTGCACCATAGGTAGTACACATTTCAAGTATGCACTTTGTGATCTGGGTGCCAGTATTAATTTGATGCCACTCTCTGTATACAGAAAATTGGGAATGGGAGATCCGAGTCCAACTTCAGTGACCATTCAACTGGCAGATCGCTCAGTACGGAGGCCAACCGGAATTGTCGAGGACTTACTCGTGAAGGTTGGCAAGTTCATCTTTCCTGCAGACTTTGTAATTCTGGACATTGAGGAGGATGATCAGGTGCCCATTATTTTGGGAAGACCGTTCCTAGCAACAGGGAGGACACTTATCGACGTGGAGGAAGGGAAGCTGTTTCTTCGATTACACGATGAGAAAGTGGAATTCAGCATTGTGAAATCAATGAAGTATCCGGTAGACACTTCTTCTTGTAATTTTATTTGTACTAACGATGTTATTGTTGAAGATGTCTTCCAGGAAGATCAGGAACAAAGTCTAGCACCTGCCGAGATCACAGTGCCTGAAAGCGAACTTATTGAATTAAGTAAGTTAGAAGCAGAAAGGTGTTACTGGATTCGACACGTTGAGGAGTTAGTAAGTAATTCTGGTTCCCTTCCAAAACCCTCCATTGAGGAACCGCCGATCCTTGACCTTAAACCATTACCTGTTCACCTTAAGTATGCATTTTTGCAACCACCTATGTCTTTGCCTGTAATTGTTTCTTCTGAGCTGACCAGGGATATGGAAGAACAGTTGATTGAAGTTCTACGCACGCACAAGGGCGCTTTTGGTTGGCAGATGGCAGACATACAGGGAATTAACCCCTCCATATGCACCCATAGGATTTACATGGAGGACGAGATCAAACCAATTGTTCAACCACAGCGACGATTGAACCCCAAAATGAAGGAAGTGGTGAAGGCTGAAGTGATCAAGCTCTTGGATGCAGGTATAATTTTTCCCATTTCTGACAGTCCTTGGGTTAGTCCTGTGCAGGTGGTTCCTAAGAAAGGTGGAACTACAGTGATGTTAAATGAGAAAAATGAACTAATCCCTGTGAGGAAGGTGACTGGTTGGCGTATGTGCATAGACTACAGGAAGCTGAATGACGCCACACGAAAAGACCACTTCCCACTTCCATTCATCGATCAGATGCTAGAGCGAATGTCAAGTAAGTGTTTCTATTGCACTGTAGACGGTTATTCGGGCTATATGCAAATACCGGTCGATCTGAAAGATCAGGAAAATACCACTTTTACTTGCCCTTACGGGACTTTTGCATATAGACGAATGCCATTTGGCCTGTGCAACGTACCCGCCACATTCTAAAGATGCATGACAGTGATTTTTAGTGATATGGTTGAGAAATTCATGGAGATATTCATGGACGATTTCTCCATATTTGGATCTACTTTTGAAAGTTGTATACAAAGTCTAGAGTTGATGTTGCAACACTGTGAGGACACTAGCCTAGTTCTTAACTGGGAGAAGTGTCAATTTATGGTCAAAGAGTGCATAGTGTTAGGGCATAGAGTGTCTGAAAGGGGGATAGAGGTCGACCCTTCTAAAATCGAAGTAATAGATAAACTACCTCCCCCCCTGTAATGTCAAAGCAGTTAGAAGCTTCCTGGGGCATGCAGGATTCTATAGGCGATTCGTCAAAGATTTTTCCAAAATTGCTAGGCCGTTAACTCAATTGCTTTTGAAAGATGCCGATTTTGTTTTCACTGATGCATGCTTAGATGCTTTCAATGAACTTAAAAGTAAATTGGTGAAAGCCCCTATTATGGTTAGTCCAGATTGGGACAAGCCATTTGAGCTAATGTGTGATGCAAGCGACACAGCTGTAGGTGCATGCTTGGGTCAAAAGAAAGATAAAATTTGTCAGCCTATTTGTTATGCTAGTAAGACTTTGAATGAAGCTCAGGTAAATTACACCACTACAGAGAAAGAATTGCTAGCTATCATTTTTGCCTTAGACAAGTTTAGATCTTATCTTGTGCTTTCTAAGATTATTGTGTATAGTGACCATGCTGCCCTGAGGTACTTGTTTTCTAAACAGGACGCAAAGCCTAGACTCATTCGTTGGATATTGCTGCTCCAGGAATTCGATTTAGAAATAAGAGACAAGAAGGGAGTCGAGAATGTGGTAGCTGACCACCTCTCCCGCTTGGAGAACAAGGAGGACGAGATGATCCTCTCTGAGGACATCAAGGAATCCTTCCCTGATGAGAAGTTAATGGAAATTTTATCAGTACCTTGGTTCGCTGACTATGCTAATTTCATTGCAGGAAAGGTCATACCCCCAGATTTGAGCTATCAGCAGAGAAAGAAATTTCTACACGAGGTAAAACAGTACTACTGGGAGGATCCTTTCCTATGGAAGGTATGTGGCGACAACATCATTCGGCATTGTATCCCTGAAAGTGAAGTAGAATCAGTTCTAGCTTTTTGCCATTCCAGAGAGGTAGGTGGGCATCATGGCCCGACCAAAACCGCAGCTAAGGTATTACAATCTGGCCTATTTTGGCCCACTCTTTTTGCTGATGCTGTTAGATTTGTGAAGTCATGTGATAATTGCCAGAGAACTGGAAGTATATAAAAAAGACATGAAATGCCTCTTAGTCCTATTTTGGTTTGTGAGATATTTGATGTCTGGGGGATAGACTTCATGGGTCCTTTCCCCAAATCTTTTAACAATGAGTACATTTTGGTGGCAGTCGATTACGTGTCAAAATGGGTGGAAGTTGCTGCTTTACCTAGTAATGATGCGAGGGTTGTGACTAAGTTCTTGCAAAAGAACATTTTTACGCGTTTCGGCACCCCTCGCACCATTATTAGTGATGGCGGCTCACACTTCTGCAATAAGCTTTTCTCACAGCTTTTGCAGAAATATGGAGTCACACATAAGGTGGCCACACCTTACCACCCTCAGACTAGTGGCCAGGTAGAAGTAACTAACAGAGAGTTGAAAAGCATCTTAGAAAAAACAGTGAACCTATCTAGGAAAGACTGGTCTTTAAAAATCGACGACGCCTTGTGGGCATACAGAACCGTGTTTAAAACGCCAATCGGCATGTCTCCCTACAGATTGGTGTATGGAAAGGCATGCCATTTGCCTGTAGAGCTAGAACACAAGGCCTTTTGGGCCACTAGGTTTCTAAACTTTGATAATAAGATTGCAGGTGAACAGCGGTTGTTGCAGTTGGATCAATTGGAGGAATTTCGACTAGGAGCATATGAGAATGCCAGGATTTACAAGGAACGAATGAAGAAGTGGCATGACAAGCGGATCATTAAGCGCAACTTTGAGCCAATGGACAAAGTTCTGTTATTTAACTCCCGGATAAAGCTGTGGCCTGGTAAGCTGAAATCCAGGTGGAGCGGGCCATTCTCCGTAGTACAAGCCTTCCCTTCTGGTATGGTTGAAATCAAAGACGATAAGAATCAGACATTCCAGGTTAACGGTCAGAGGTTGAAGTGCTATGATGACAGACCTCGAGTAATCGATCATCTCCGTCTGGATGATCCGTCCTGAGGGAGAAGGACAGTCTATAAGCTCCATAGACTATAAAATTGAGCGCTCCTGGGAGGCACCCCAGATTAGAACCTCTTTACATTACGTTTTTCGTTCCCTTTTAAGCACTTTTGAACATTTTATCCGCACTTCAATTCATCCATGTAAATTAGTACGATTATTTTTATTTTTCCCGCTGTGTCTCGCCGAGACAAGGCGGCCCTGCCAATAGCAAGGCACGCCAGCACAGCACTGTGTCTCGCCGATACACATCGCGGATCCAGGGCCCATCAGCCCGGATCCACCCTTATAAATACCCCCATAACCCTACCTTCTTCAACCTAGCCGAATCCCCATCTCCTTCACCCCTCTTTTCTTCACCAAAATCCTATTTTCTCTCTCTACACCTCCATTCCATCCCTCCATCTTCATCTCCTACTTCTATCTTCCTCTTTTCTTTCACCCAAAACCACCAACTCTCATCTCTCCCCACCATCACCACACATTCTTCATTTCATTTTTTTTGTATCTCTTCCATTCTTGTAAGATTTCTTGCTTTCATTCATTTAAAATTATTTATATTTAGTTATTCTTGATTCAATCTTGATATTTATTTATATTTGTGAACTCTTCTTAGGTTTCTTACCCATTTTTTTTTCCTTTTTTCTGTTTTTTGTTCTTCTTGCTATTTTTCTTTTTATGTACTTAGGTCATGGCAGAATCATCCCGTGCAACGCGGTCCAAAGGCAAGAATCGAGTGGTTGAGGAGCAAACACCAACTGAAGATTCTGGACAACTCCGATGGAGGGCTCCACGCCCTCCTAGGCCCCGAGCTTCATCACAACAAGTAGACACCCCGTACCCGTCTGAGCTATCACGTAAGTATCTTTGCCCTTTCTCCATTAAATCTGTTGATGAGGGGGAGCTATACCTGAAATTTAAAGATTACAAACTTGCTCACCCTCGATATTTTGACTGGCCTTTACTTGAGAAAGCGGGTAAGGATGAGGGAATTAAAGAAATCCTAACCCGGATAGGGTGGAAGAAATTGGATGATAGACGGTACAAATTGTACAAATTCTATATTGTTGAGTTCTTTACTACCATCCGAATCGACACTGACGACGAGGGTGCAAGAATGCTACACTATAGGATTGATAATACCGAATCCAATTGGACTGAGGCGGAATTTAATAAAGTCATGGGCTTTAAAGAGGGCGATTACACCGAATGGGATAAGGACCTCACTAATAAAGATGTTTGGTTGAGCTTTCGGGGATTTTTGATTTTAAGAAAAACAAAACGTTAAATAAGAACATCACCGATCCTCAAACCCGCTTAATGCATAAATGGATTACATTTAACCTTGTCGGCCTCCCCGAGGCCGATAAGGTTAGTGAGGCCGATCTTTTACTTCTCTGGTGTATGAACCAAAACAAGCCTCCTAGAATGGCCCACTTTATTTGGACTTTAATGGCCGGGGTTCGCTTTTCAAAGCGAACTTTCCTCCCTTTTGGCCATATTATCTCCCGCCTAGCGGTATGTGAGGGAACCATGGCAACTTTCAAGTTAAAAGATTCTGAGAATTTTAAACTGTTAGATTCGAATTATCTGTTGCGTGCTGAGCTCCTCCACAAGTCGGGAATGTGGTGGAGGGATTTTCAATCTGTAGGTACAGGTTCCTCTGAGCCAATGGACCTCGGCTCCGAAGAGGAGGATGATGAATATCAAGCAGAGCCGGAAGGCGGTTTTGAGGAACGAATAACCAACATGGAGGCCAACTTGGAGGAGTTGACACATGAATTCCGTGACTTCCGCATGGACGTCAACGGATTCATGTCCGATATGCGTGGCTGGATGGATCACCACCCTTGAGGGAGTCCCTATCCTATTTTCTTTTCCCTTTTATATATTTTGTAGCTTTACTTTTCTGCATTTTTGGAAGTAAATGCTTGATTTAAGTGTGGGGAGGGAAAATCAGGATAGAAAACTGCATGTCTGTCATTTTGTTGTCATCTTGTCTTGTTAAACTGTTTGCGTGTTGCATTTGTGCTGTCACCGCGTCTGTCGTGTCTGTCTTGTAGAATCAGTCAAAGCTTCCCCTTAAGCCTTAAGTCTTGGTTCTTCGCTTGAAATGGATGAAACACTTTAGAGTTGTTATATTGCATATCCCCTCGGAAACTTCATCGAAAGAAAAAAATTACACAAACAGGCCATTTTAGTTTTACCCTTGAATAATTGATGATAAGGTCGTGTCCCCAGTACTTAATTTTGATACTTAGTGCAATTTAAGTAGCCCACCTTTAAGAAGATGATGGAAGCCAAAATTGTGAAATCTGAATGTCAACCTAAGTTGAAATCGTGTTACCGGAAGTAGTTGAAGTTACTCTTAATAATAAATGCACAAATCCTTAAATCAAACTTGCTTGCCAATGCACTGAAAATCTATATCTTAAAAAAAAAAAAAAGTCTAAATCCCCAAACACCTCTTTCCACCTTACTCCAATGCCTACAATCAATAAGTGCAATTGCACAAACAAATTCTTGGTATGAGTATGCATAGCATCTTGGTTTTGTGATCGGGGGTGCGTTACCCATGCGTTCAACCGGTACAAAAGGCCCCTCACATTGGAAAGAAAATGGAAAGAGGGAATCTAACTTGAACTCTTCAAACGCCTTGGTTTTGTGATCGGGTTGTATGGTCGGGGGTACGTCACCCATGCGTTTCAACCGGTACAAAAGGCCCCTCATGCTACCAAGAAATCTAATTAATTTATCTAACAACTTTGGTGATTCAAACTGAAGGTTCACGGTGAATGATTTGGTTGTTCATTTTGGGCTAAACAATATTAAGTTTCTATCCATCTTCTTGGAATTTGGCTACTGAAATTACCTTTGAGAATGAGTTTTCACAAGGCGACCCTTTTATTATCTTCGGTTCAAGGGTAGTTAGTAAAGTGTTTTGTTTGGAAATAATCCGGAAATGTCAAGAGCCCGAGGGCTATGTGATTTAATTCCTTCTAAATGTCCGTCTTTCTTGCCTGAGGACAATCAAGGTTCAAGTGTGGGGAGGTTGATATTTCCATATTTCATAGATGTTTAGGTGCATTTCATTCACTGTTCTTAGTTATTTTCAACTGTTTTTGTTTATTGTTTTCGTGTTTTAGGTCGGTATTATGTTTCCTTTACCTTATGGCATGATTAGTGTCTTTCAGGACTTTTTGGACTTCCTCGGAGCTCTAGGAAGCAATCAGGCATCAATCGAGAGAATGAGGAGCTGAAGCGGACCCGACCACATGTTGTCTCGCCGAGACAACTACTGTCTCGCCGAGACAACTACTGTCTCGCCGAGACAGCCACTGTCTCGCCGAGACAGAACGCGAACCAGCAACGCAAGTCCGGCTCTTTTTGCTAAATTGCCCCTATGAAGACCTGGAAATATCCATTTTTTATTCTTGTAATTTACCTTTTTGCCCTTGTAGCTCTTGTTGTGACTATAAAAGGGAATTAGGTTTTTATTTATCATCATCTTCTTTTTCTGAAACATTTGAGCAGCCATTGTTATAGCAAACCACATTTTAGAAGCTAGGCTTTGGCTCATTTATAACAATTGGGATTTTCAATTACTCTCATTCCATTTTTTGGCGAATTTCAATCGAGGATTCATCGACTATCACTAGAGTGACAGTCTAGTTTTCTTCTCCTTTGTACTCTTCTATTGAATTTCAATATATATTTATGGATTTCATCTTTATCATTATGATTGTGTTGATTTACATATCTATGAGCTAATCTCCATCCGATCTGGGATGGAGGTGAATTTGGTGTGAATGATTATATTTGGGTTTAGAGTTAGGGTATGATTTGATTGTCAACTGTAATCTGATTGTCTGTACTTAATGTCTTGATCCGAAAGGAAATAGAATTTTAGATAGATTCGAGACCGAGAGGAGAGAATCTATACTGAACCCATACAGTCAGACCTCGCTAGGACACTAGGAGTGCGGTTCTTACTCGGGCTACGACTTAGAGTTCAACCAAACAGGACTTAGTAATGCTTTACACGTTGTAGAACATATTGCCTAACCAAGCTATTGTTTGAACACATGTGAATAGGGGTTTTAGAATACTGATCACATTCATACCTTCTCTAGAATGGTTGCCGTTATATTCCGATATGATTTAACAACTCTTAACTCTCGACCTAGATATATGATTCAACCAAAGGATCCGAAATCCCAGATTTCTCATCCATTAATCTCACCAATTGTTATCCCTAGCATTAATTTTCAGTTCTTTATAATTAATTGCATGTTTAGTTAATGCCAATTCCATCCCAATTCTATTTGTCTTGACATTTGGACGTTTGATTAGACTTAGTGGCTCTGCAATCCTGTCTCCCTGTGGGTTCGACCTGTGCTTGCACACTTTATTACTTGTTGCGATAGGTTTATACTTGACCTTAATTTTTCTATATATCCAAGGAGCATCACGTGCCAGAGAAGATTATTTCTCAATTAAAAAAACGGTTACGTTTGTGAAATTGTGCGTCGAAAACATGAATTCTAAATCGAAGCGATTGGCGAGGGACGCAAGGATTGAAAAAGTCCCTCTTGGGTCTCTAGCGCCGTTATAGAAACTTTGCTAGATTGATTATTTTAAGCTAAGCGTGCAAATTGAAGACAAAAAAATAAAGGAAATTAAAGTGCGAAATTGACGCGAGATTTTGGGAAAAATGATATTTATTGATATGAATAAGTGTTTGAATACATATGTTCAAAGTAAGCATTAAAATGAAATAAATTACAATTGAGAAATCTCTATATTAAACATATAGGTAATCAATTGAATTAGAATAAACAAATCAATACAAAGAATTGAAATGCGATAAAATAAATTGAAATTCAACAACAAACTCGGAGCCACAATAGCTATCTCGGATTGATGTTGAATTTTGGTGTTGGTGCGAGGTCCTCGGAGAGCTGCAGCCGGTCGGGCCCGTACGGTATGTGATCTTTGGCAATGTCGAAACGTGTGGTAGGCAAATGGGGCAGATTTAATCTTTAACTTTGGGGAGCTCGATTGGGTGCTTAAGAACTCGGAATCGAACAATTAAGTAGTCTAAATTTAACTTCGGAATGTCAGGAACAAACTTCTATAAGGGATCTAAGGCTAAAACAAACTTTAAAAGGGAGAAATTGAGAGTTGAAAATAACTGGACGAATCTGGGAAATTCTGGAAACAGAGTATCTAAAAGAATTTGAGCTATAAAGATTGGCTTGTAACTATGGTTTCTGGGCACGAAATTGGGAAAATAAATACACTAGATCGAACTTCAGGACGTCAGGAACAACTTTGTCGAAGGGATTGAAAGCAGAGAATGACTTTAAATGGACGAAATCGGGCTTTGAAAATAAATGGACGAATCTGGAAAATTAATTTGGAAACAGAGTTCTAGCTAAGAATTGAGCAAATTAAGAGCTTAGGAATGCTAAATTGAATTGAAAAACTTGAAAAGAGGCTATTAGAATTGAATTGAGGCTAAAGGAGAGCTAAAGAAGGAATTGAAACTAAGAGAAATGAAGAACGAAAGGAAAAACTTGAAGAACTTGAAGAACTAAGAACAAAAGAAACTAGAGACTAAGCATTGGAGCTTTGAGAGGGGGTTTTGTGTGTTGAATGAGTGATTTTTTATGAAGGGGAGGGGGTCTATTTATAGTTTTTTGGAGTGGCGTTTTGGTAATTATTTAGTGGTATTTTGGTAATTATTGGTCAACTACCCCTTATTTTTCTCTCTAACCTTGCCCACTACCTTGCCACATCATCAACTTCCTCAACTTCTTCCAACTACCACTAACCTCCACTAACTTCCATGCCACATCACTCCACTACCTTGTGGTTAGAGAAAATCTTAAGGCTTGGACTTAGATGTGGGGATGGGGCTAAGCTTGTAGGCTAGCCCGTGGCTGTGTCCGGATGCGTTCTGAGAAATCGGTGGCCGACACCGGGCTCCGGGCGAGAACTGACCTCTAGTTCGCCGAGAGAAAGAACACGCCCCGCGTAAGTCTAGCTACGCCCTGCGTAGTGCGGCTCCTGAACTTGGTGCGTCTTGTTGATGCGTTTTACGCGTGGCGTAAAGTAAGGTACGCCCCGCGTAGTGGAGCCTTTGAAGTGGAACGTCTTCGGATGGCTGGTATACGCTCCGCGTATAGGAAGGCACGCCCCGCGTGTTTGTGCTTCTGATCCTGGAGCGCCTTGTCGATGCATTTTACGCGTGGCATATAGAAAGGTACGCCCCGCGTAGTGGAGTCTCTGAAGTGGAACGTCTTCGGGTGTGTGGTATATGCCCCGCGTATAAAAATGCACGCCTCGCGTACTTGAAGTGAGTTTACGAATGTATTTTTATTTTTATTTTATCCTTTATTATTTTCTAGATAAAATATAAACTATATCCTAAAATCAAAATCCAAACATTCTATATACATAAAATAAAATTTATTTTATTTTGGGCCAACAGTAAGAATGAAAATATTTTATTTGCAATGTTTTAACATAAAACTAAATTCTCTCTAGTTAAATTTGTACATTTCTTTATTGAATTAAAAAAAAAAAAAAAAAAAAGTAAATCAAGATTATGAAGATTATGTTTGACTTTATTTATAGAATTTACTGAGGACAATCACTACATCTTTTTTAAAGTGGGATCCACACACGTTTTACTTTAGGTAATAATGATGACACAATTAAAAACAAAAAATGTGTGGCATGGCAGTCAAAAGTTACAAAAACCAATAATTACTTTTTACCCTTATTTTATAGAAGGTTAGAAAGAGAAAAAGGAAGAAATAGCTCCTCTTCAGAAAACATCATTGCATCAAGTGCCCGAGGACGATGCATATTTTAACCAACAAACCCTTTGCAATGTCAAAAGGACACCAACCCTTTTTATAGTTTGTCTGGTTTCCATTTAAACAATTTAAAGTTTTTAACCGTTCAAACCAATCTTAATTGTATTTCTCCGTTGCTTTATAATCGCATCAAATATAATGTCTAGAAAGTGTAATTAATGAGTAAATCAAATAATCGGCAAGGACAACATCTGAACATTTATTCAATGTCTGTGAAACAGTAGCTACCATTGAACTTGACCATTTTATAGCAGCACATCTGTTTGCTAATCTGAAACACACCACATATGGGAGTACTTACTTAGCTTTACAAGTAAGTCAAAATATCTCATCCATCCAAGAAATGGGACTCAACCACTGTACTCTAAGTAATTATGGTCTAAATGCAGACAACACAAAATGGGTCATGATGACTTCTTACTCCTTTCCTTTTGGTAATTAAGCTACCTGACAAAATCTCATAAATGAATCTAAATTTACCCTTCATTTTCCCTCTTTCTTTCTTCATTTTCAGAGTCAGCCGTACTAATTATAAATAATTCCAGAATTATTTAATCAAAGTTCATAAATACTTTGATGGGCTATGTGTGATTGTGAATAAAGGAGTGTGTGTGTGTGTGAAGGACAATGTGGAGAGCAGATTTTGGTTATGTTGGTGGATTTGATAGGTGCCATGTGGAGAGCACATAAAACTTACACTTTGCACATGGATTCCCCAATTTCAATTTCATTGCTTTGAGATTGAGAAATCAAATTAAGTTTCGTTCTTTTCAAGAGAATCAACTACCAGATAAGAACAAAAACGGTTTGGTGTTCAGAGAAAAGGATTACCCAGTTTTGATTTTCAAGAGGGCAGCTCTGTATCCGAGAGAGAGAAAGAAGCAGAAGAAGAAAGCTTCCTACTTTCCGTACAACAGTTCCAGGTATGCTATAATGGCTTCTCCTTTCCTCAGAAGCTTTTGAGTAGCCTTTTCTTCTAATCTATTTCTTTCTCTTTACCTTAGTGCAAAAAGCTGTTTCTGATTCCAGGAAAAAAATGGGGGAAACAGCAGATAATCATGATGATTCATCTTCACAATCACAGTGTTTCTCCAAACTCTCATTGCTTTGTGTTGCAGCCTTTTTTATCCCTTCTCTAATCTTGGTTCGTCTTGGGTTCTCTCCCTTCCTCGTAACAGTCTCTATTTTGTGCCTATCGACCATCTTTCTTCTTATAGTCTCAAAGAAGAAGTCTAGCTCTGTTAAGAACCCACCTGAAAATCAACAAGTAGAGCAAGAAGTAAATCAAGAAACTGAAGCTGTTAATTTGTTGTCTTCTGCTGCACAAGAAAGCCAAATTAGTGAATTCCAAGACTATCAAGTTGAATCAACAGATTGTCCATCAGCTAGTGAAAGTAGTGATGGTTTCTCAGCAAGTGAAGATTTTGAGCTGAACTGGGCTTGTTTTGATAATCTGGGAAAGAATGTAGCTGTTTCTGAAATATTAGGTTTTTCTAATGATGATGATGAAGAAGATGAAGATGATAATCTCATTGAAATCAATTTTCCTGATAATAGTTCTGCTGAGTTGAATGAAGAGTCGGAAGAGAAATTGCAGATAGATTTTGATTTCAATGATGAGTCAGAAGCAAAAATGCAGACAGAACTGCCTGAATCTATGTTCAGGCAAGAGGGGTTTATGGAGCTATTGGAAGAGTTTAATGAGGTAACTGAAGAAGAAAACTTGATTGAGATTGACCTCTCCATGGGATCTATCAAGGGGCATACTTATTAAAAAGATTTATGTTCCAATTTTCACATCTACTAGTTGAGATGCTTATGTTTTAATGAACCGTTTAACTTACAAGTCTGATATTCGTTTAACTTATAGGTAATTAACTAATAGTCTATTAACTATCTAAACTCTTCGAAGTTGTTCTTTGTGCTGCTATTGGCAATATTTTTACCGTCCAAATCTTCTTTCCTTTTTTATTTATTTCTTTTCATTCTAATTTAATTTCAGTTGTAGATCATATAACTAGAAAGGGTTGGGATAAAACATTATATTTTTAACTTGAATCCAAAATAACAGTGTAGCTTCTAAATTTGCACTTAGACACGCCTCTGGGAAGACGCTAGACTAGGAAAGGCGCACTCAGACGCGAGTCTCTTGAACAGAGGCCATCTTTTGGCTTCTCAAGTGACACGCCTGGAGCCTAGTGCCTTTTGAGCATGAGGAGCACCTGGAATGCATTTCAAGATACCCTTCCACCATGAACTTCCATTTAATCCCAGCAGACAAGGAAATAAAGAATTTCAGGAAAAAATTAAGATAGACAAGATTCAAGAAAATGCAAAGCATGAAGTTTTTTGTCATTGATGAATAGTTAATCTAGTCCTATGGTCCTAAACTGAACTCAACATGTCAAAACTGTAATTGGAATGATTCTAAATAAGCTTGTTCCTGGAGAATTAAGCAGTGTTCATTCAATACCAACAGCAACAGCTTTGTCACCCTCATGGTCCTGCCCGACTCGATCTGAATTAGTCGGTGTCTTCAGACGCCAATACCAGATGGTATATCATGCCAAAAGTAATCTTGTTCCTGACTCAATATCATCAGCCTTCTATACACTAAATCATCAATGTAAAAAGAATGGTGATCAATAAGCTAAGTCCTAAACATTTAAAAGAATTGTGACCAATCTAACCGATGTCAGCTGCCTACTATTCTTAGAGCCAAATTTTCAGATCAAACCTTCAGAGGATGGTTGCATTGTGCTTCTATAACTCTGCAGAAAACATAGCTCACCTCAAGTATTCATTTGATGCCAAGAAACTCCAATCCAGTTGCAGTGGGTGTGAAACCATGCTCCGCGAGATACTTAGGACTATGAAACTTAGTCAGGTGTCTCATTCCACTATCGCATAGAATAGTCACAATAGTGTGACCAGGGCCAATTGCCTGTGCAACTCTAACAGCCCCAACACAATTCATGGCTGAAGAACTCCCCAGAAAAAGGCCATCCTTCTTCAAAAGATACCTGGAAATATATATTTTTTCAATTTTATATAATGTGCTAACATAGTCTGGATAAAAAATAAAAATAAAAATATCCAAAAGCATCATTTGTAGATATGCACAATTCAAAATTGTAGGAGGGGAAGAAAATTTCATGATTTTCCAGCAGACAATTAAATTGATGAGAAGAACAACCAATAGTTTTATATGAAGGTAAATATGAAAAAGAGGAGGAAACAAATATCACCTTAACATAACTACAAGACACGCCAGGAACATGTCACATCTTTCATTAAAATTATATTTTCACTATTGCTTCCTTATAATAAAATAAAATGGCATGATATAAATTTAAAAGAGCAGAACAAGGACAGACCTTGACATTTCAACAGCCTCCGTATCTGTTCCTCTAAAAGCACCATCAAGTTTAGCCATCATAAAGTTTTGTGTTATTCTGTTAATGCCGATTCCTTCTGTTATTGTATCGAAAGGATTCTTTAGCCTTTTCCCTTCAGCCTCCTCTTTTGTGTACATCACCCCCCTTGTGATCTTATTATACAAACCAGAACCAGGAGGGTCTATGAGAAAGCACTTGATGTTTGGATTCTTTTCCTGAAGAAAACAAGATAATAACATATTAGACACCCTTGCTGTTGCACCACATAAAACTACAATTTTTAAAGAAGGAAAAGATTCTGACCTGCAGAAATCTAGAAATACCAGCCACAGTTCCACCTGTGCCTGCAGCTGCCACAAATGCGTCTAATCTACCACTTGTTTGTTCCCAAATTTCAGGCCCAGTTCCTTCATAATGAGCCCGAAAATTAGCCAAATTTTCAAACTGATCCGCAAAGAAGCCACCACTACAATATTTTGCAAAAACTGGGCATTCTTTTTCCCCATCAGGACTGTAACCATTAATTTGTTGAGGATCTTTGGCATCAATTTTGCCATTATACCTATGCTTTGCTGCTAGTTCATTTGCTTCTATTGCCCGTCGCCTAGCAACATTGACATAATGGTCTTTGTGTGTAATTGAAACTGGTCTTACCCTCTCCACAGTAGCTCCCAGTGCTTCAAGAATTTGCGACTAGCAAAAATATCCGGAGGGAAAAAAAATATAAGTTAGTAGATACGAATAAAACATAGTTCAACAATAAAATAAAGAAGAAAAATGGTACAGGGATTCACATGCTAAGTGCTATGAAGGAAGCTCTCTCTCTCTCTCTCTCTCTCTCTCTCTCTCTCACAGAAGAGACAAATAAGGTTCTTCAGTAGTTGTTTTCTTTAGAAGCTACAAACTTTTCAACGGATTCCTGGAACTATTCAAATTTCTAGAGTTCATTGCTACCTCATTTTTGAACCTCACATAATAAATCACTTAAAATGGAGGTATCATTGAATAAGGCCATAAGCCAGTAACGGATACTGGAAAATTTATTATGCAGAGGATGACTTCTATGATCCATACTATTTACAGCAGCATAATCAAAACCTCGAAATTTCAGGCATGGGAATCATATAAGACAAGTATTCAAATTGCTCAGAAACACAATACGTTCATACCTTCTCAATAGCAACATCATCTGGAATAACCACATGACATTCACATCCATAAGCAGGAGCAACTGTGACAAGGCTGATTGCAGTGCTTCCAGCACTTCCCTCAGTAACAACTCCACCGCAAGTTAGCTGGCCAGATCCCAGAGCCTGTGCAAGACCACAGTTTAGCAGAAAACCAAAAATGATAGTGGTAAAGACAAACAAATAATTAATTACTTAAATAATAATTTCAGTTGATCATCTGACACTGAAAAGGAAGTCTATTTCAAAGAATTAAGCATATTTAGACAGCACTCCAGAACAGAACTATTGTACATTATGCTACTAATTATTCTCACAATTCCAAAATTAAGACCATACATCAAATGTGAGATGATGGATGAATATTAGAGTTCAACAGGCAACCTCTGGTCACAAAATGGACCAAAAATCATCACATATTTTCTGGATTTTGTCTTGGAAAATAGAACGAAAAAATAAATAATGGTGAAATTATCTAGTCTCAATTTCAAATAAAGAAATTCCAGCCACCATCTGTGTTTTGAGACAGGTGATTGAGTTGAGTTCCAACTTAATCTCTTAGCCTTAAGGCTCTAGGCAAGGTTAACTAATGGCGGCACATCCAATTTCTATTCTAACTGTTCAACTAGCTGTCTAACAAGGACAATAGATTCAACCCTGTTCTTGAGAATAAATTTCGATTAAACTAATATATTAGTCACAATTCTTTTTAAATGTTTAAGACTTGGATTATTGATCCCTAAAACTCAAAAGTCATTACTTTTGTGATCCATAATCCGTTGCCTAATAAATATTATCAAAACTACGACTTGCATGTTCAAATTGTAATTATTCACAAACTAGATATTCAAATAAGTTAACCTCTTCAATTATTTTCACGGCAACTCTGTCTTTCACACTGCCTCCTGGATTCAGAAACTCACACTTCCCAAGAATCTGAAAAACAAAGTAACGTATAAATCAATATCTAAAACCACAAAAACATTAAACATTAATTAATCACCTAACTATATTGTATCCACTGAAAATAGAAACAAGTAAGAACTGAAGAAATGCAAGAAGCACTGGGATAACAGGAAAGTAATGGCTCCAAAAGGAGCCCATCGTCCAAATTAGAGATAGAAACTGGATATAGAGAAGAACAATACAATAAGATTGAAATAAAATAAAATAATAACTTGAAGAGAAGCATCAAGAGCAAGCATATTCTATATATGGAGTAAAAGCAATTTTATGGAGATGCATCTATCAGACTGTAACTTCACAAAAGAAGAAAAATCATAAAAGTACTAGACGATTACGGAGGGGGGTGAAATTTAAAAATTTATTGCGCGCAAAACTCCATAAATTGCATATGAATGATGAAAATTAAGCAAACCCTAGATAACCAAATGAAGAAAAGAAACATACTTCACAACCTGTAGCTTCAGAGAGGCTACTGATTCTGATCAAGGGGGTGTTACCAACAGCATCAATGAGTCCATTTCTGGGTTTTTTCTTTTTTGAAAGAGTGAAATGGATATTTTTGTTGGAGGAATTCTTGCAGAATATGTAGGAGAGCAGTGCCATGGACACAGAGATCGCAGCTACAACAGCTCCTGTGATTTTCACAGGTGCCATTGTGGAGGTTGGAGCTGCAAACCTCAATGTCCAAAAAAAAATGCTTGTAATTGAGAAGTTCAGAAAGGAAGTCGGTTATTAAGTTAGGGCAATTATCATTACTAAAAAATCATTTCCCCATTAATTTATGTGAAAGATAAAAGAAAAATTACGACGGCTTAATGGTAGAATACGGAGACGGTCTTGTGAATTCTAAAGACCGGACCCAGCCCATTTGCCCACTTACCTTTACAACTTTTAAAATTTTGATTTTTTTTATGAGATTTTACCTAAACCCCGTTTTTATTTCTATATTATTAAACATACTGATTTTCTAAAAAATAACAGAAAACTAATTCCTAAATATCCAGTGTTATCACTGAATATAGTAGGGTTGTAAATGAGTCGAGCTGCTTGTGAGTAGTTCAGTGGTCAGTTCGACTTAGTTCGATAAACGAACTGCTCGTAAACACGATTTAAAGGCTCGATTTGTAAACGAATCGAGTTTGAACACGATAAAGCTTGTGAGCAGACTTGATTATAGGCTCATGAACAAGTTCGACTATGATAATGTTCATGACTAGCCTCGATAGAGACTCATGAATAAATTCGATAGAAGTTTGTGAATAAGCTCATATATAATAACGAATATTATTTATATTTAATAATTATAATTTGATATATGGTCCGTTCTAAAATTCTTTTATTTGATATTATAGTAAAATATACATTAGGTTACGATGATAGGGAATGGATTTAGGATTCACTTCTTCTCTTCCCATTCATTTTTTCATTTCCACATCTCTCACCTTACGCTGTTTTTTTATTTAGTGGTTAAAAGAAGATTTTTAATTTTTATATATATAAAATTGTTTTATTTCATTCACGAACACATTAAACGAGTTTGTTCATGAACATGTTTAACGAACTGCTCGTGAGCAAAACTTGTGAATAAAATAAATGAACATCTCGCGAGCTAAACTCATCTATAAGATAAATGAGCTGGCTCGTGAACAAACGAGCTTCTAAACGACTCGAGCTCAAAAATAAATTTGAGATTGAACCGAGCTCGAAGCTAAGCTTAAGCTCGTTAAAATTATGACAAGCCGAGCCTAAGGAAACCAAGTAAGTGATTATACATGAATCTAGTCTCTGAAAGGTAGAGTAATCACATGTGACCGCTTTACCGAATCTTTTTCAGTAGACTGGAATCAAGTAACGACTCTAACTTTAAAAAAAAACAAGTGTTTTGAAGTGTTTATTTATATTGAACTGCGTGATACTATTCCTACAAGTCTTGCATTGAACTACACGATGCAATTATAAGACTCTTGCAAAACAAGTAAGAAATATTTATATGATGTAAATGCTTACCGACCCTCAGAAGTAGCATCAAGATAGTTTTGGAAAATGAAGCATCAAACTTATGACTGCTCACGATGGCGACCTTGCTCGGGATCAAACCCATAACTTTAACGAAAATTAAATGATGATAAGAAATACTACTTAGGCTTTTAATAGTTACTCGAAGAGGCTTGCATTGAAAGGTGAATTGATCTCACCAACCTAGCTTTTTAAAGAAACTCTTAAGAGCATAAATGGGTCATTAATTTGTGTTTAAAGTAATCTTTAGTAGCTTTGAGGAAAGGTGAATTTATTACATGTAGTACTTGGTTACTCGAGAAAAATTCAAAAAAGAATTAAAGATTTATTGAATCACCTTATCGGTTAAAGTTATGTGTTCAAATATTGGAACAACGCCAAAAATAGCTAATTTTTAAAATTTTAAAGTTTTCTATTTGGTTTTCCTTATTGCATCACGACACTTTTCACTATACACAACCTTTAGCCCCAATGTGCATATTAATACTTTTTGTGCACTCCTTGAGGCATGAAGGGAGGGTATGTATATTACTCATAGCTTTGTACCGTTTACATATTGTTTGGCCCTTAAGTGGGAAGACGTAGATATATACTCATTGTAGGAGCCTTAATGTTATCCTAAACTAGTCCGTCTACAACTCATGAGGCAACCCTAGTAATCTTCCTTAGGTTACCAACATCTTTGCATTAGGTACATAAGTATGCATTTTATCATCCCATGATGATGATAAATCAATCCCAACACCTATGAAAAAATTTTAAACCAATCATGGAGTCATAAAGTTGGAAGGGTGTGCATTCTTTGTGCATGCGACTTGCTAACATTTGTGTTTCTTGTGTTTTATCCTTGAAAGCATTCATCCACTTGAACATACACATCCATTTAAAACTTTTGTGCATTATTGGTGAACATATGCATCGCATGATTCTAAGCCCTTTGCTACATTCGGTTATGTTAATCCTTTTCACTTATAATGTACTCAAGTACGTTGTTAGGTCATCTATGTTACATTCTTAAGAACGAGTCATGTGTTATGATTTATTTTTTGCCTACGATGTAATTAAGTATTCCATTACATCATCCATATTCCATACGCAAGAATGAGTCATGAGTACGATGTAGTCAAGTACGTCATTAGGTTATCCATTTCCATTCCCAAGAACAAGTCATGCATCATGATTTCCTTTTTGCCTTCGATGTAATCAAGTACGCCATTAGGTCATCTATGTTCATTTCTCAAGAACGGCCCATACATCGTGATTTCCTTTTTGCTTATGATGTACTCAATTACACCATTAGGTCGCCTGTCTTATATTCTCAAGAATGATTTCATGCATCATGATTTCCTTTTCGCCTAAGAAAAAATATATTTAGTCTTCCTAGGTAACTAACTAATAGATGAAGGAATGACAAGAAGAACCATAAAATGGAATTCCCTTACTAGACAAAAGTGTTGATTGAACAACTTTACAAATCTAACTTTAATGACTGTGATCCAATGTACTCAAGTACGCCATTAGGTCATATGTGTTTCATTCTCAAAAATAATTCATACATCGTGATTTCCTTTTTGCATTTGATGTACTTATGTACACCATTAGGTCATTCATGTTTCGTTCTCAAGAACGAGTCATGCATCGTGATTTCCTTTTTTCCTACGATGTACTCAAGTACTCTATTAGGCCGTTTGTGTTCTGATCCTAAAAACAATCCATGTGTCATGATTTGGTTTGCTTTTGATGTATCCAAGTACTCTATTAGGTTGTACATGTTATGTTCTTAATAATGTGCATTGAATCGTGATTTTGCTTTCATATTTGATGTACTCAAGTATGCTATTAGGTCATTTGTGCCCCATTCTCAAGAATGAGCATTGTGCTGTGATTTATCCTTCATCTCCAATATACTCAATTACATCGTTAGGTCGTACGTTTCAAGATCAAAAGACCGGGCATCTAGTTGTGAATTCCCTCTTTTGCCTCTTGATATACTCAAATACACCATGCATGTATCATTTTTATGAATAATCACCCAGTCATATTTTCCATTTCATCTTAAATTGTTGTTGGGTTGTCATGCTCCATTTTAGTATGAGCATAACCTTTTTTTATCATGTTCCATTTTTATAGGAGCATGATGCATCCTCATCTCACTATTCATTTCACAACCATAAATCATAAAGAGTGTTGTTATTTACCGCCCTCCTTTTGCTTTTACTGCCCCCTATATACCCATATTACTCTCCCCATATTTTCGAAAAAATATTTTGCACTCCTTTCTCTCTCTCTCTCCCGAACAAACCCGAAAATTAAAAATTATGAATCCGAGAACTCCCAAACATGAGGATTTCGAAGACGAGGTAACGATCTTCTTGTAAAATTCGTTAAATTGTTGAATTTTCTTTTTCTGTTTTTTTGTTAAGGACGGGTCACGAACCTGCCACCCTCTAGGGGAGGCGGGTCAGGATCCCACCCTTACCTAAAGGAAGACGGGTTGTGTACCCATCTTCCTTTAGGTAAGGGTGGATTACTGACCTTCCTCCCTGAGAGGGTGGCGGGTCTGTGACCCGCCCTTACCTAAAGGCAGTAGGGCAGTGGACCCGCCTGCCTTTAGTGTAGGACGGGTCTGTGACCCGCCTGCCTATGGGCAGGAGGTCCCGAGCCCCAATTTTGACTAGTTTTAATATGGTTTTCTTTTTTGGGTTTACATATTAATAAATTGCATTTATTTTCAGGAGGCAGCTGGAGTTTGGATTGGAGACGGGATCGATTATAGTCCATGTTTCATGACAAACACATTATTTCAAACAAGTATGGAAACAATTGATTGGGTGAAAGACAATGCAATTAAAAATTATTTCAAGATCGTTATTTCTTCGCATAAACACGGAGGAAAACAAAAGCTTCTGAGATGTTCACGTGGCGAACGGTATAGAGAATTGATTAATCCATTGGAAGAGGATTTAAGTAGGAAAACTCAAACTAAATCGTGCGGCTGTAAATTCTGTTTGTAAATCTCTCAACCGCTCATTTATCCTGGGCTGCTGTGTCGGGATCCAGATCCGAGCTCGTGGATCATCTGGTCGAAGTGTGAGTCCCTCTCGCCGAGGTCTGAAACACGGGAAATGCTCGTATATCTACGCCTAAAGAAGAGTCAAACATCCCGCGATCTGCCCACAATCTCCTCTACTAGTAGTGCTTAGCTGTCGGTATAGGTATGCTAGTGTAGCTGAGCCCCAGGAGTATCCAGACATGTCCTCTACCCCATCCTGCACCTCCAGCAAGCATGCAAGTCAGATTTGGTCGCCACTCTTGTCTATAAACAAGGTGGAACCGAACATCAAAAACATCCACCTGATCGCCTCAGAATCTGACATCCAACCTACAGAACACAAAGAGACGATTGAATTGCCAAATACCCCACCACCTCTCGAATGAGTAGCCAGCAGCTCATCCCTAGTCACCCTAAACAACTCCATCACTATGGTCTGAAGCTGTTCCCCCGCAATGTCAGCACACACCAGTCGCCCATCCGATGGGATACGTAGAATCACCCACACATCATGCAACATAATCCTCATCTCACCAAATGGCATATGAAATGATGACATATCCGGCTGCCACCGCTCCACAAAAGCACATATCAGTGCAATATCAATGTGTGCGTCCATGGTAGATGGAAGGTGTGACAGTCTCGATCCCCGTATAAGCGCATTGACCTCTAGGCGAGCGACCTTATACCAATCAATTAGTGTCACGCAAAATGTTCCTCTAGTATGTTCCCTGAGCTGGGACCTCAGCTGCCCGCTCCACATTCTAGAAGCAACATGTCCCAAGAAGCTGGGAATCATAGTACCATCAACTGGTCCACCGAGGACCAGATCCGTCACTACCCAATCATTGTCTACAGTATCCCTCGAGCGCTTGCTGCTCCCTGCAATTATATTACACATATAACATTTAAACAATTGAAGTTCTATAGTAATAATTGAAGTAAACTAATCACAAAATAAAATTAGAATGTAAATTATTTACCTAATGACTCAACATGACCAAAACGACCGCCTATCCCCTTCGCCGACCGAAAAACTGGGATAGGGTCGACTGCGACATAATCCTCCTCACCATCATCCATGGCGATATAATCCCCATCCTGACTCATGGATCGATGCACTGTCTCGTGCGCCCTCTATGCATCCACCATTAACCTCTCTGTTCCTCGGTTCCTCCAAGCAGAGGTTGTGATACCACGTGTAGAAGGGTGTCGATGCCTGAAAGCCTCTAAAAAGTCACGTTGAAAAAATAACATTATACGGTAAGTCATTTATAAAAATTTTGATACGTATTTTTTAAAAAATTAAAAATAATTTCGATCACCAAAATTCGGGAACAGAAAACGATTTTTTAGAGCCGGGCGGGTCAAGGATCCGCCCAGCTCTAAATGGAGGCGGGTGACGCACCCGCCGTTCTCCAGGGACGGCAGGCGTTGTACCCGTCTTCTCCTAGAGAAGGCGAGTCCGTCACCCGCCCGTCTTCAGAAGGAGGCGGGCCAGATCAGCGGGTCACGGACCCGCCTAGGCCATCTTCATGGTCGATTTCTGTCCCCGAATTTCGAGGACAGAAATCAAAATTTCTAAAAAAATACAAAAATGAAATAAGCATTTACCGGTATAATCATTGCTCCTTTTCCTTTCCCGTGACGACCGACCATGATTGTTGTTTGGGTGTGAAGTGGTGCGGGAAGTTAGTTTGTTGAGTTTGATTTTTTTTTTCAAATATAAAGGGGAAGGGCTTTATGGTCATTTATGGGGCTGTAAGTGGTCATCAGGGGGCAGTAAATAGCAATTCACATCCTAAATAAACATTATTATATATATCCATCTTTACACATACATTCATTCATGCATAATCCTAATAAATCAAAACAATGTGCTCAATTCTCGTGTCTTCAAAACACCAAATCTAGTCACTACAAGAAATCGTTCATTTTGTGGGGAAATATTTTGCCACTAAATGATACTTTTTTGCCACAAAAGACGTTAGTGGCGAACTCAAAGTTCGTCCTTAGTTCGCCATTGTATAGGCGCCACAATAGGTGTTTATGACGAATTTCAGTTTCGCCACAATTGAGTATTATATTGTGGCGAATTTCAATTTTACCACAATTGAGTATTATATTGTGGCGAAACATATATCCCCACTCATATCATTTATTTCCCCACAAATAAATATTTTATTAGGTTTAATAGTCTTGTGGGATACAAATTCGCCACAAAAAGTCATAGTTTGTGGGGAAGACAATATATCGCCACTGATAAGTGACATTATGTGACAAAATTTTCGCCACAATTGATATACATATTATGAAGAATACAAATTTCACCACTAATGAATGACGTTATGTGACGAAACATTCACCACAATTGATATATATATTATGGGAAATACATTTTTCGCCACTAATGAACGACATTATATGACAACATTCGTCATAATTGATATATACATATTGAGGAAAATAAATTTTGCCACTGATGAGCTATATTGTGTGACAATAAATTTGCCACATTTGAATTCTAATTTATATGGAATATTATGTATCACATTTTATCTCACAAATAAACTATGTTATGTGTAAAAATATGAAATCTTAACAAATTTAATAATAATAAAATTTTATAAATTAAACAATAATAACAATAAAAATTACATTATTAATTAACATAAAGTTCAAGTTGTACTAATAATGATAAAAAAAAATCTAACAACTTTACAAAATGCACTAGCTAGGATGTTTTGGCCGATTGTCAGTTACTACTCACGAATTCACACCTGCAAAAAATGATTTCAAATAAAACATCAGATTTAGAGCTTTGAAACCTTCATATTATTTAGTAATTTATCATTGCTAATATGTAAAGGGATAAGGTGTAAAAATACCCCTAATGTTTACCGTCATAGGTAATTTTATCCTAATGTCTAAAATGATGCAATTTTACCCTAACGTTGACAACTAAATGATACCCCTAACGTTATGGGTAAAATTGCAGCATTTTGACATTATGGACAAATTGCTCCAGTATTTTTGCACCTTATCCCATTTGTAGATAATTCTATATGGGCATTGTTAAGAATTAGACAATTTCATTATCAAATTAAATTGTTAATGGTTATTTAAAAGCTGATTAGCTACTGCTTTCCTATCTTTATCTACAGAGACACTTCACAAATTAAAAGTGAATATCAGCTAAACCCATGAAGCAATACAACAAAGGTTTATAATTTTATAGGAAAATTAAATCTGAAGAAAAAAATTATATCCATCTAAGGCTTGTCTTTTCTTTCCACATGTGCCAAACTAGAATAATTTGTAAAAGTATTCAAATTTTACATACCTAAGACATTAAAAGCATGAATTTGGTCTAATTTCCTTTTAAATAAAAATGCAAAAATCAACAAGTTGTAAGCATTGTATAATTGTATAAATACACAGCATAAAGTCCAGTATCTTCCCTAAACTTTTCCAGACATAGAATTACTGCAACTAGAATTGCTTCAAAATTAACATGGCAAGATGTTGCTAACTATTTAGTCCAACCATGAGTTGATAACCAATAAGATATCAATTTTCGCACTCTTGTACTTTGAAAATAAACTAGTAACAATAATCATCACAAAGCAGCTCTAACAAGATAAAACAAATTACAGACTCAATAGAACATAATAAACAGGATGAACCATTTGAACCTGTTTACTGCCAGATGCTCTTCCCATCTTTGGTTGTGCTTTTGCTTTTGCTGGAATGTCTATACTTTCTTCCAAGTTACCAGAGCTGCAACTGGTCTTTTTTATTTCCACGTTAATAGCCCTACCCTGAATAATTATAACCATAAGTACATGTTAATAATATAAGTAGATATATCATATAAAGTTTTTTCCACATTTCTCTTATTATTAATGTATATAAGAATCAATGTAAACAAGAAACCTAGTTCATCATATATTTTTTTATGCCGTGTAATATATAACAGCAAAACAGGGCTTAGTTCTTCAATTTGTAAGCTTCACATATTATATTTCATCAATTTTTCAAGACATAGATAAGACATCTCAAACACTCAAAAGCATATACAAAATCAAGAAATTCAACTAATTTTCTAATAATATTTTCTTAAAGCTATAAGGATCACTCACACTGCCAAATCTAGAAATGAAATTGTAACAAACTGACAATTATGATGAGATGAAGTAATAGTAAAAAAATGACACTACTCAAATTATGGTTAGGCTAGCTCCGAGAAACTCTGATGCCCTCCTAATCGATTGAGGCAGAACAAAGCCAAAATCGTTAATTTAGGATCAAGAGAGAAGAATGTCATACTGAAAATTAGTTTAGTCACTTGCATGCATATTAAATTTGTCTGCCTAACTTCATTAAACTGGTATATCAGTTTGATGCAGTAATATGATAAACCAATTTACTGGGTTTTATTACCAGTAAATCTGTTTATCAGTTTACTGAACTAATAAACCAGTTTACTAATTTTATTACCAGTAAATCTGTTTATCAGTTTACTGAACTAATAAACAGATACACCACCAGTTTACTGGTTTATATTATATAAACCAGTATATTGGTTAAACCAGTAAATTGGTTATAACACACCAGTAAATTGGTTAAACCAGTAAACTCGCTAAATATAGTCATATCTCCCAACCTGGCACAATGTATCAATGCAAACAATTAACAGAAAATTAACGGATGAACAAATTAAATACAACAGAGCAGTTAAATTCAACTAACATGTCCAAGCATCAGAGTAATACAACAGCATTCAAATTCATATGTTGCAAGGCATAGAATATTCAGCTAAATTACCAAACTTCTGATTAATGGCTGAAACGAAACACAACTATACAAATCAAGTATCTAGTCAAATGCCATTTTTTCACGACTTTACATCATTGAGCTATTGAAGTTGTTAACAAACAAACACCCTCATAATATAAAAGACATTTCCATATAATTAATTTAGTCACTTAGAAAACTCAAATCAACTAAGGGTCTTTACTCAAATCAACCAATCCCCCTAAAGATTCACTTCTAAATATGCAAATCAGAGTAGTTAAAACTTCAAAAGACAACCTCAACAAAGATACAGTAAGGAAATAATTCATTGCTCTCAACATATAACCAAATTTCACTTGTTTCAGTTCTATCCAGTTTATTCAACCTCACAAGTATATCAATCAAGTTTTAAAGAAAATTAACCTTTACACATCATTTAGATACAGTCTCCATTTCTATTCGTATTTAACTCTGGAAAAACATGGGAATACATATTTACCATTTGTTCCCGATTTTGCCCTTGACTGACTCCATTCACCAGATTCACTACCATCCACCCCCTTCTTCTCCTTCTTGGAGTTGCTGCTGTTCAAACGCCCTCTTCTTCTTCCCCTGCTGCTGTTCCATCACTTCGCCTTCTTCAGAATCAGATAAGAGTTTCTAATCTCAGGAAACTCGTGATGAAGTGCTATCTAGGCACATGAAGGAGACGATGGAAGACCGAGGAAAAGACGGAGTAGGCGGAGGAGGCCCTGGGCAACGTTCTCTCTAGTTTACGATTTTGAAGAGAGAAATGAGGAAGGAAATAGAGGAGAAGGAATAGAGAGAGAGTCGACCGGAAACAGGACAGCCATGGAAGGCGGTTGAGCTTTGGCTTGGTGAGGAGGCACGGAAGAGAAGAAAATGAGGAAGGAGGAGAAGTCGGCTGATACAAATGAGTAAAAACCCTAAAATCCAAAATTTATACCCCTATTTCCGAATTGACCCTTCTATTTTGTCCATTTCAATTAACCCCCATTAGTTATAGTTTGTTTCAATTGAGTCCCTCCGAATTACATATAGCCTCCTCCAATTTGTTTAATTTCTTATTGTTATCCTGTATGTTTTTATTTCTTTTAATTAACCCCTTTTCAAAATTTTAATCTAACTCCAAAGCATTTTAATTTGTTTTAATTAGATCCTCCATTTTATAATTTAGTCCAATTATCATTTATTTCATCAATCTAATCCTTCTCACGAAATGCATATTTTATCAACTTTAGTATTAATTTTATTTTGTAAATTCACGTATACATAATCCTTTAATTCGTCAATCAGAAAAATATAATTAATTAGTTAAAGTCTTAACATGTCGCTTCACATATTTTTATATGCGTATGAATTCTTTAATATGATAATATTTACTAATTTTTTATTTATTAGATTGCTCGGTTCGGGGCTCGTTAGACACCTTTTAGGTAAATAATCTCCTAGTTAAAGTTTTCTCCGTACACTAGGACTCGAACTCGAGATCTCTAGTTTAAGAGACTTGAGATCCTTAACCACTTAAGTCAAATTTAATTGATATTTACTAATTATTTAAGTTTATAATAATAACAAAGTATAAAAAAATGAAGTAAACACCCGTACTTTAAATAAAAATTATTAATTAAGATAAATATTTTCGGTGGGGAGTTTTTAAACTCCCCACTAATATTTTATGTTTTGTGGAGAATTTTGATTATCGTCACTAATGTATTATGTTTTTAGTGGCGAATATCTAATTCCCCATAAATATTTAACATTTTGTGGCGAAATTTTAGACTCCCCACAAATATGTTAAAATTTGTGGCGAAATTTCGAACTCCCCGGAAATATGTCTTATTTGTGGCGAATTGATGAATCCCCACAAATTTATTATTTTTAGTGGTGAAAAATATTTCCCCACAAAAAATCATCTTTCTTGTAGTGAGTGTCGTGTAAAGCCTAGGTCAAAAGGCAGTTAGATGGAAGTTTGAGCTCAGTCAGTCCGAAGTAGAGTTTGGCCGAAGAAGATATTGTGGGATCGGGTTTAGATGGTAAGCCAAAATTTGACTCAGTGGTGGGATATTCCAATAAAGAAGAAGAATCTGAGACATTGAGATGGTTGATGTGAATGGCATAAAGGCTTCGATCAAGTCCATGTTTGCTTCAGTTAATTTTATAACTCCATTAATAAGGAAATCAAGGCGGTAGAGAAGAGGAAATGAGGTATCATAATTTTTTAATCATATGAGGAAGCTTAAAAGATGACCATGAGGGTAGAGAAGTATGAGATATCCAAGACTAGAAGTGGATACAACCAGTAACACCTCAAATTCTAATTCTCCAGCTATAGTGAGCGGGATAGGAAATAAGGGAGCACAATCATTTTCCCCATCAAGTCTCTAAAAGTAGCAGTTGTTACTGGTGAAAATATATATGACTTTGAAATTATAGATCTCAATTACACACTATCTTGAATGTAGCTCTTTGCTTCATTTTTTATTCGCATAAAGTAGATGAATATATGAGGAAGACTTTATCTAGGTACAAAATTTTGAGAAATACTTATCATTCTTTATGGGAAAAACTTTGTAGGATTAAAATCATTTTAAATAGATTTGACTATTTTGATGTTTTTACTATATATGTCTGCATTGTGCAAGGAATGTATTATGAACAAGTTGCCTACCATCTATGAAAATAAATGTACATATGTTTTGTTTCTTCGCTAGGTGTGATGAATCATGTTTGTCGTTAAATAGTGAAAGTCTGTGACAAATTAGGTGTTGTCACTTTCTATCTTATTTTGATGATGTTTACATATTGTCATCCATATGAACATTTATGATAAAAAAAAAAAATTTGTCATCACAATTACTAAATTTTATATATATATATAGTATCATGACGTACATATTTATTGTTCGAATAATGATTTAATTTACAAAATATATGAATCCATGTATTTATTAGTTAAATAATAAAATTTCATAAATCAAGTAGTTAAAAGCTTACTTAAAAAAAAATAGTTAAAAGCCGAGATCATAATAGACTTTTAATCTATAATAAGATGAACTGATATATCTATTATTAAAAGTTTTTTTTGGATCTTATATTTGACTTAAAATTTTAAGTTAAATAACTTCTTTAAGGAATAAACATTAAATGACATGTATAATAAAAGAATTAATAATAAATATAAATTACTCCAAATAAGATTCATTGTCGTATATTATTTGACCTGTTCTTTTTTATTTATTGATTTTATACAATCCTAAGATAGAACTTTTTAATATTTTCTATCCGTATGCTTTTGTAAATGTTACATCGAAGTGAAGTGAGAGTATATATGAGAGTAAATCATATAGTTTAAAAAATTAGAGGATCTTTTCAAAAATAAATTAAAGGATATAAAGAAATTTTGATCTTAATTAAACCCATGATCTTTCATTTTGATCTTAATTAAAGGATATGTTACTAATATAGTTACGCAAAAAGCATAATTAAACCCATGATCTTTCATTTTTTGGTTCATTAAGCCCATGATCATATATTTTTGGTCTCATTAAGCCTTCGAAGACAAAAAAAAGTAATTTTGAACATAAAATTTAGTTAACGGACTGTTCTTCACTACATCTGCATTCGAAATTTGTATTTTTTTTCACTGTTTGAAAGCAGTTTTGGATGTGTAACGTGACTATAAGAAAACTCTAAAAACCTTAATTCAAACTGTAAAAAATGATGAATACGATGGGAATGGAGCGTCGCCGCCTCCCTTAACCTACCTTAATCTCCCCCCGCCGCCGTCCGCCGCCTCACTCTCCGATGGCGGAACCATACTTCTCCCCTCTGGATGAACACGTGGATATTCGAGTTCTCTTCAATCCAAAATACCGGGTGGCTCCTCCTCCGGCGTCCGCAATCCCGAAGCCCGCTCCGACGAAAGCTTCATATTCCTCTGTTCTTGCAAAAAATTCGACTATGACCACAGAATCGGCGGCAACTGTCTCGGATTTTGGGGGTATTCGATCGGTTAAGATCTCCCAAGCAGCCTATGATCGTCGTCTAGCCCTTTGCGAACACTCGCTTATTGGCCGCCTTATTCTCTCAAAAGGAGACGCCCCTAGAAAGGTTGGGGATTTGAAACAGGTACTGACATCTATTTGGGGACTCAAGGACCCTTGGAGATTGATCTCAATTGGCAGAGGCTTTTATCAGGTTATTCTTCCCTCTATGGAAGCTAAGGCTTCGGCCCTCAGTAGAGGGATTATCAATGTCAAGCCGGGTACCTTCCGTCTTCAGCCATGGAAGGCGGATTTTGATCCGTTTGCGGAAAAATCAACTCATGCACAGGTTTGGACTCGTTTATATGCTTTACCCTGGGAATACTGGGATCCACAAATCTTATCTGACATTGCCCGCGGGTTAGGAGGGCTCATTCGCCTAGATAAAGCCACTCTAGAGGGAGACTTTGGTCACTACGCTAGGATGTTAGTAGACATTGATCTAGATTCTGAACTACCTACTACTCTGGGTATTGAGCGAGAAGGGAAACAATTCTGGATAGAGGTTGTTTACGAGAAGCTTCCCAACTTCTGTAAAATTTGTTCGAACATAGGGCACTTGGCCTATGAATGCAAGAAAAACTTGAAGCCTGAGCCAAAATTGAAGTTTGTAGCTGCTCAGCAGAAAACAAGGCCCTCTTCTCCCAAGCCTAGGGGACAGCATAAGGAAATCGAAGAGGGGGCGGATAAAGCCTGGGTTGCGGTATCAGTTAGCACCAGCAAGGAGGTTCATGTCCCAATTGCGCAACCTGTGCACTCATCACCAGAGGAAGGGGATATGACAGACAGCCCGGTGGGGGCTGGAAAAGACCAGGATTTAGAGGACGCTTGAGCGACCACTTTCTCCTGGCAACTCAAATATTAGCAAGCTCAAGGATCCCGCCTTAAGCTCGAACAATAGCTGGGCAGACGAAATGGAGGATGAAAACCAGTCTTGGGAAACAGCGACATCTAATAAAAAAGGTGGTCAGCGCATAAAGAGTCAGTCAACCCGGGTAAAGCGGGTCAGCAAACCCCCATTACGTTTCTCATGACAGTTTTGTTCTGGAACTGCAGGGGTATCTTCAATCCAGGTACCCAAAGCTATCTTTTTAGTTTATGTCAGAAACATAAACCGGATTTTTTGTGCATTGCAGAACCCATGTGTGATATAGATACTATTAATCATAGATTTTGGGATAGATTGGGTATGACTTTCATTGCCTCAAATTTGCGAGAAAGAAAGACTCTTTGGCTTTTTAAGGCCAGCTCGGTTACTTATCACACTGACATTCACACTAGGCATGAACAGTTCATCCTCATTACTTGCCTTATTCAGAACAAGCTTCAGTTTCTTTGCTTTATCTATGGTAGTGTTTGGGCGAATAGAAGAATAACGCTTTTTGATGAGTTAAATCAGTTGCAGATCAATCACCCGGGCATGTGGTTACTGGTGGGAGATTTCAATGCCATCCTAGGGGCGCATGAAAAAACAGGTAATCCTCCTCCTCCGCGGCCGTATCGGGAGTTCAGGGGTTTCCTTGATGATGGGGAATGGAGGGAAGTGCAGACTTCCGGTTCCTTCTATACATGGACTAACGGCACACAGGCTAGTGCCAGAGTAGACAGTAAGCTTGATAGAGCAGTGGTTTCGGAAGATTTTGCTGATTATTGGACAGCGAACTGCATGGTCTTAACCCGTCATCAGTCAGATCATCATCCCTTGCTGATTCGCTTTTATCAAAAGAATAACGGGAAAGCTCGCTTCTGTTTTCAGTCAATGTGGATCACTCATCCTACTCTCAGGGAAGTCATTAGTGAGGTTTGGAACGATATCCATCCAAATCTTGGCCCGATGCAGACATTGAGCTATAAACTAAAGGGGCTGCGTGCGGTTCTTAGAGCTTGGAACAAGGAATGTTTTGGGCATCTTGATACTAACATTACAAACAGTGAAGCCAAATTACAAGAGATTCAGCTTGCCATCTCGTCTGGGGGGTTCACTGTTGAGCTGCAGGCGCAGGAATCTGAAGCTCACGCTACCTTGGACACGCATCTGTTACAAAAGGAGACTTATCTCAAAGGGAAGAGTAGAGTTAATTGGTTGGCTTTGGGTGACCGGAACAGCAGGTTTTTCCACCGTATGGCCAATCAGATTAAATCCAGGGCTAGGATTCAGGCCATGCTTATTGACGATAATATTTGCACGGATGAGGCTGAAATTGCTGATCATATTACAGCCTATTATGCACAGCTGTTTGCCAATCCGGTAGGGAGCCTGCCGGATCTGTCGAATATCAAAGAGGTTATTCTGAAGTTACGGCTGATATGAATTTGTCTCTAATCAGTCCGCCGTCGTATGCGGATATTAAACAAACTGTGATGAACATGGATGCTTCAAGCGCACCAGGTCCAGATGGGTTCACTGGTATCTTCTTTCAAACATTCTAGGAGACGGTTGGCCCGGATGTCTGTCGCGCGGTACTCAGTTTTTTCCACACTGGTTTTATCTCAACAGGGTTGAATTCGAGTACTATGGCTTTAATCCCGAAGTCGGACGGGGCCCTCAGAATTGATCAGTTCAAACCGATTGTCATGAGTAACTTCGTTTTCAAGATTATCTCGAAGCTTCTGGCTGACAGGTTGTCTCAGGTGGCTAAAGAAATTGTTTCGCAGAACCAATTTGGCTTTATTAAGGGCCGCAACATTCACCAATGCATCGCGGTTGCCTCGGAGGGCGTTAACTCCTTACAGAAAAGTGTTTTGGTGGTAACTTGAGCATGAAAATTGACATTACCAAAGCTTTTGACACCATGGACTGGAACTTTCTCCTTGAAGTCCTGGATTCGTTTGGCTTCAACCTTCAGTTCAGAGATTAGATCCTCAACATTTTATCTTCAGCCAGAATTTCGATCATGACACTAGCGGCGGTCTCTGGTTACTTTGGTTGTTCGCGTGGAGTGCGCCAAGGGGATCCCCTCTCCCCAATCTTATTCAGCCTTGCGGAAGACTACCTCAGTCGTCTCTTATCCAAGCGGTGCGACTCAGGCATGCTGGTTCCCGTCACTTATTCGGCCACATCTCACTTGCCTACCCATCTTCTATACGCAGATGACATCCTTTTGTTCTGTAAAGAGACCATTGCAAATGTCAGGCTCATTAAAGAAATTTTTGAGCATTACGGCACCCTGTCTGGGCAAAGGGTTAGTTGGAATAAATCTGAACTTTTTGTTGGTAAGCATATCACTCCGCGAAGAAGCGCGAGATTAGCTGAGATTTCTGGTATCCGGCTGGGGATTTTACCTTTCATGTATCTTGGCGTGCCACTGTTCTGCGGTGCCCCGAGGTCAGCTCACCTCAAGAATCTGGCGGATAAAACTTCCAATGTGTTTTCCAAGTGGAAGGGTAGTGCTCTCTCAATGGCGGGTCGGTTGTTGCTAATTAAAACTGTGGTTAGTAGCTCTCTTATTCACTCAATGATTATTTACAAATGGCCACGGACACTTCTGAAAGGGCTTACCAAAAAGATGAAGAACTTTATTTGGTCTGGCTCCACGGGTGACAGGAAATTAATCACCCCCTCCTGGGACCTCTGCAACAAGCCTATGTCTGATGGGGGTCTAGGGTTGAAGAATCTAGACTTATTGAATTTAGCATTGACAGGTAAAATTGCATGGGGAGTCCTCGCTGAATCTTCTTTATGGTTCAATCTCCTTCGCTCCAGATTTCTGAACCGTGCTGGTCTTACAAGGAAGATCTCGTTATCCTCAATTTGGAGTTCGATTAGGTTAGCCTATGATAAGCTAAGGCAACATTGCAAATGGTTTGTGGGATGCAATTCACGTCTTAATTTCTGGAATTCTGAATGGCTGAATCCGACGGTGGCGGATAGACTCGGCTTAACCCACTCGGAGAGAGTTCAACGGGAAGAGGATATCCATCAGTTCTGTGTCCTTCATAATTGGTCTGACCTCCCAAGCCTACCCCCGGAGATCAGGTCTGCGGTTCTATCCATCCGTATTAGTCGGGAAGCCGGCGACACCTGTGTTTGGAAACCTTCGGCAAACGGTCGGTTCTCGGTTAGCTTGTTTTATAAATGGCTGCAGCCTCCTCCGCGAACTCATCCTATCAGCGCCATTTGGAAGCTGCACATCCCTCCATCTCATTCGATGGTCGCTTGGAGAGCTTTTCATCACAAAATTCCGACGCACAACGAGCTGCAAAGGAGGGGCGTCTATTTGGCGTCGTGTTGTGTTCTATGTTTGGCTAGTACGGAATCAACTGACCATTTATTTGTTTCTTATACTTTTGTGAAATGTCTCTGGCAGGCTATTGAAAGTCTCTTTGGTAGAAGGCTCCCCGAAATAAGCAACATTGGTGATCTGATTGTTCAGGCCTTGCATCTCAATTTCAGCTCTCAGCTTCGGGCCTTGTGGCAGTACTCTATCGTTCATGTTATCTGGACGGTTTGGAAGATGAGAAACGCAGCTATTCATGACGGAACCCCTCCTTCGATCTCTTTGCCTCTCAGGTTCCTCTGGTCGCAGTTAAGGGAAGTAAACGGACTCAACAACGGTACAACGTGGAATTCGGTAACTGAACTGTCAATTCTTGTAAACCTTTACATCACGCCTAGGTCCCCTCGTGCTCCCAAAATCCTTCCAGTCAGATGGCAGCGGCCTCCTCTAGGCTGGATTTTCAGGAACGCAGCAGGCCTCCCGATCGGAGCTTTCGCTGCTGCTTCTGATCTGCCGCTTGCACATCTGGCCGAGCTGAAAGCGGCAATGCAGGCTATCGTCTTCGCTAGGGACAACGGATTTAATCCGCTTTGGATAGAAAGCGATTCAACCTATGTGGTAAGGCAGATCCGTCATCGTGTGAAGGAAGTCCCTTGGATCTTAAAAGAGGATTGGGAAGACTGTCTTGAGAATCTAAGGCAAATGCAAGTCGTAGTGTCCCATATCTTTCGTGAGGGCAATAAAGTTGCAGACTGTCTAGCCAATTTGGGAAGGGTCAGTCAAACGCTTCAATGGTGGCAAAACGCCCCTCCAGCTTGTTCAGAATTTATTTGTGAGAATGTTAACGACCGTACTGTTTATCGATTTGTTTAGCTTTGGTTTCGTTTCTTTTGTTAACTCTTTCTTTTCCTTTTAATAAAGCAGGTTCGAGGTTCTCAGGGTCGCAGCGGGTGCCAACCTAGTTGGGATTCTCTGTCCTGTTTCCTCCTCCTAGTTCTAATAAAAAAAAACTGTAAAAAATATTGTTTTTAATAATTTCAAATACATATGAAGTTAATAACGTCTTTTTAACATAATTACATATTCACAACTTACTAATTTGGTCATCAAGGAGTTAATGAGACAAAAAAATAAGGGCTAATTACAAAAAGTACCCTGTGGTTTGGTCTTTTTGCAATGTGATACATGTGGTAATTTTTTTTCCAAACACAACCCTGTGGTTGTAAAATTTTACATGTTTTGCAATGTGGATTGCTATTCATCGCCCCTATTTTCCTTACCGTCGCCTCCTGTTTGACATTTTTGCCCTTTTCATTTTTCATTCAAAAAACTAAAATTCTCTCAACCGCGAAGAACAAAACGAAGAAAAATCATGCCTCCAAAACAAGGAAAAATAATTGAAGATCTAAGTTTCGTATTTACCAATAATCTGAAATTTAACGAATGTAACTTGAAACGGAATATTTTTTTTCGTTGAATTTGCACTAAACAGGTAGCCCATACGGTCCGGTCCATGGACCGATAGCATGAACTATCCGATTTCACCTAGGCAAAACGGGTAGCCTACCCGATTGCACCTAGGCAAAACGGGTAGCCCACCCTATTTTGCCTAGGCAAAACGGGTGGCCCACCCAGGCAAAACGGGTGGGCTACCCGTTTTGCCTAGGCAAAATAGGGTGGGCTACCCGTTTTGCCTAGGTGCAATCGGGTAGACTACCCGTTTTCCTTTAGAAAAAATGGGTTTATTTTTTTTTAATTATAATAAATATTAATTATGGATAAATTATGTATTGATTGGAAATAAAAAAATACGTATTGAAGTGTCCAATTAATTTTTATTTGGTAAATTATATTTATTTACCTTTTAGAACGTAAATTTAATTATACGTAAATTATGTATTGACTGGATAGAAAAAACGTATATATAAATTGTTGATTGGAAATAAAAAATACGTAAATTATGTATTGCACGCGTTAATACTTAATTTATCTATAATTAATATTTATTATAATTAAAATAAATAAATAAATAAATCTATCTTCCCTAAAGAAAAACGGGTAGCCTACCCGTTTTGCCTAGGTGAAATCGGGTAGTTCATGCTATCGGTCCATGGATCGGACCGTATGGGCTACCCGTTTAGTGCAAATTCAATGAAAAAAAATTCCGTTTGAAGTTAAATTCGTTAAATTTCAGATTATAGGTAAATACGAAACTTAGATGTTCAATTATTTTCCTTATTTTGGAGGCATGATTTTTCTTCGTTTTGTTCTTCGTGGTTGAGAGAATTTCAGTTTTTTGAATGAAAAATGAAAAGGGCAAAAATGTCAAACAGGAGGCGACGGTAAGGAAAATAGGAGCGACGAATAGCAAAACCCGCTCAAAATCATCATTTTTGGAGTTTTCTCTCTCTAAACATTATATTTCTCTCTCATAAAAAACAACACCTAAATGACCTCAAACCTAAAAAGTTGAAGAATTAAAGTTGTTTAAAATATCATTTAACTTTTGAAAATCTTTATTTCGAAGTCGTTATCGATCAAATTCTGACAAAGTGAACTCAAATGCAAAATTTTGCAAACCACAAGGTTGTGTTTGGAACAAAAAATACCACAGGTACCACATTGCAAAAAAGCCAAATCACAGGGTACTTTTTTGTAATTAACCCAAAAAATAAAAGATGAGGAGCTTAACGAACCAAAAAATGAAAGATCAGAAACATAATAATGATTTGTATCATGTAATTACACATAACCAACAAAAAATATACGATATTATTTTTGTTTGTTGATAAACTTATTTACAAAATTTGATATAACATTTAAATAATTGATAAATGAGTCCGTTTAAATTTTTCATTAAATAAAAATAAACTTAATCTTATTTTAAAATATTAGGAATAAATTCACACGAAAATTTGCACTTTAGGTAAACCCTTATCCCAAAAATTAAAAGAGACAAATATTAACACGAAAAGATTTAGGGGACAATTGACCCAACTGCCCCCAATTTAAATTCGTCCCCGAGCAGAAAAAGGTGTAAAGAGGCGTTTGGTAGCTGCTTTTCGACCTCATGTTTGCCTTTTCACTTTGAAAAGCAGAGTTTAAGGTGTTTGGTTAGACACCTCTTGTTTGTCTTTTATAGCCGAAAAATAGTTTTTTATAAAAGCAGGGACTCCCTGCTTTTTGGAACAACAGCATTTTCAAACAGGAAACAGCAAACAACAACAGCAAACAGCAGATAAAACAAACGGACCCTAACTTTTTAGGTATATTCGACATTAACTAAAAGGTTGGCGGTATACCCTATAAGAATGAATGAAAAGATAGATATGTGATGGGACAAAGTATGGAAGCACAAAGCATGTGAATGCAACTACTGAACTTATATGAACAGCACAGCCTAACCCAATCCTCTTCTTAGACATTTTTTTCAGAATAAACTATAAAAAAAAACAAAATCAACTACACTCATTTAACGTTTCAAAAAAAAAATCCACTCATTTAAAATTGGTTTTACTACAAAATTACTAATAAACCCTCTTTTACTTAAATTCGGCTTATTTACATTAAAAAAAATAATATTATACGTGATCCATAATAATTATATCAATTTTCTTTCACAAATTATTGAGTTAATACAAATCTGAAATTAATCTTTTTTTTAGGAAAAGTTTTGTTTTTATCTATACCAAATAAAATTGACTTGAATGGTTAAAAGTCTCAAATCATTTAACCTAAATTTCGAGTTCGAATCCTAATGTATACAGCAAGCTTTAATTGGAAGATGATCCATCTAAATGGTGATTAACGAGCATTAAACCGAGAAATCAGACAAACTATAAAAAAAGTTTAGCATCTATATGTTGAGCATCTTATTTTATTTGATCTAATTAAGATAAAATAAATATTTAGAATTTTTTATATAAGTTTACAATATTTTGAGATAGTAAATATTTAAGATAAGTTTTTTTTTTATAGAAATTGGGACGAGACAGACCTTGAGCGGGGTGAGCACCCATGGTCCAAGAACTGTCCAAGAAATGTGAGTTTGAACAAGAAAAGAGGAAGGAGAACAAACAAAAAGAAGGGGAAAGGAGAAAAGTTTAGGAAAAATTAAGAAAAACGCAAATGAAAAATATTACAAATGTCATCATTGATAAACATGTGACAAAAAGCAGGAGCTGAAGGCCACCAATTGATCACAGAGGAAGAGACTCCAAACTTTGCCAAAGCATCAGCAACGCGATTCCCTTCCCTAAAGATGTGTGTAAAAATAATGTTCATACTAGAGCAAATGCTAAGATAGTGCAACCACTCTTATCGAATACTCCAAGGAACATCCATGGAACGAAGTCGAAGCAGATTAACTACGAACATGGAGTCTGACTCAACCCAAAGATGATGCCAATTTTTCTCCCAAGCAAGTTCAATTGCCAAAATATCGGCTCTCAATTCAGCCATATAAGCAAAAGAAGGGGGGATAGAAAAAGCAAAACAACCTTTGAGAAAGCCGCGATAGTTACGAAAGATACCGCCTGCTCCTGCCTCGCCAGGAGTACCAAAAGCAGAGCCGTCCATATTGACTTTAACCCAACCCAGAGGAGGTTTAAGCTAATGGACCGGAATAATGTTGGGAGCCGGAGGCGGCCTTGGAGAAGCCAGAATATGGGATAAGATATCAGCATCCCTTCTTGAAGAGCAAAACCCTTTAAAAGAGGCAAAGGACTCCCGAATCATTCGAAAAAGGGCGATCTTCGAGTGTTGAATAGAAGGAGAAACCTCCTTAAAGGTTGCTTCATTCATGCAATGCTAGATTAACCAGATGCAAGAGATAACAACAACACGCCAGATCAACAACACCTGTGAGCCAAAATGAATGCTACGAAGAGTGCTGAAGAAGTGGATGAATTGGGAATGACGAGGTAAAACGCAGTCAAAATGAATCTCAAGAGCCCTCCACAGAGAATCTACAAAAGAATAGCTAATGAATAAGTGGTTAATGGACTCAGCATCCCTACCACAAAGAACGCAACGAGAGGCAAAAGAGAAGCCTAGACGCTGCAGGAGGTCGTGAGATGGAACCCTTCCATGCAAAACTCTCCAAGATGTGAAGGAATGAGAAGGGGGAGTGTGAGCATTCCAAATAAATTTATACCAGTCCACCGAGGAGGAACGAGGACTGATAATCAAATAGTACTCTTTGGCAGAGAAAATACCCTTCGTAGCGGGCTGCCAAACGCATAAATCAAAATCATCTTTACCCCTGTGAATAGATCGAATACTTTCTTGAACAACCGAAGGCAGCGTGCCTAAGCCAAGCCATTCCGAATTGACTAAAAAATCATCAACAGAATTAAAGCGTGAACGCTTTTCCTGATGATCAAGACCCAATCTGTCCGCCACCGATGGTGTCACGTCCGTGCCCAAATTGTTTTTAAATTTTTATAAATCGATATTAGATTCAATAACATCTCGAATTCATCGTTTGAATTCTTATTAAAGCTTAAAATAACATCTTTAGTTTAATAAGTTTATATTGTACGTGTAATCTTAATAAGAATTGTGATGTAGCATTTGTGTGGTGTGATAAATTTTGTGATAGATATATAGATTTCATAATATTGAAGAGAGAATTAGAGTTTGAGAATAGAATAACGATTAAAGAGCAAAAATAAAGGAAATTAGTTATAGTTCGATTTGTCAAGAGTTTATTAGACTATTAGATTAGCTAAGATAGAAACGTCAAAATCATTTGTTCGTGAGAGAAATATTGATTTGATGTTACTGTCGAATGAATTTGGTTTTCAGGAATAGTTTGGTGACTATAGATCCTTGGGAATAAAATTTGTTACTGATCGAAATGTCCAGGTGCAGGTTCTACAATATTAAGTTATGAGGTAGTTTTTATTAATTTAATGGTGATAAATGCTTATATAATAATTTAGGGGTCATTTTCTTAGAAAATGAGACCGTACTTTAAATGATCATGTGTTCATTATCTCGTCTCTTCGTCCTATCCGATGCTGTTTAGGATCGGGTGTGACAGATGGAATGATCCACCTATCAGTCCAGAAATTGAGCGCTGAAGACTGGCCAATCCACCAAAAGGTCTGGTCCCAAATGGATGAATAAACCAACTTACAGGAAGACCAAATCGAGGAAGGAGCAATGGTAGCTTTAGGCAAACCAGAGACAGCCATAAATCTAGACTTCATCAGAGAAATAGCAAGGCTGTTGTCTTGAATTAAATCCCAACACATCTTACCCAAGAGAGCCTAGTTAAAGATCTTAAAATCCTTAATGCCCAATCCACCACCCTCCAAACTTTTGCAACAAGTTTGCCAGGGAACCGTGATTAACTTCCTCTGATCAATACAACCCGTCCAAAGGAAATTTCTAACACTTTGATTGAGCTTTTTCAACAAACCGGCCACTTATAGATCAAGAATGAATAAACCAGACAGCCAGTAATAACAGACTTACTTAGAGTTAAACGACCTGCAAATGAGAGAGAGTTACCTTTCCATTTGCTAAATTGAGAAAGAAATTTGTCTGCAAGGCAGCTGAGGTGACGGACCTAGGAGCACCTTTAAATAAAGGTACTCCTAAGTAACTAAAGGGGAGAGACTCCAAACGGATGCCAAGACAGTTGGCAAGTCGAACCCTCCTCGGAGGACTGACTTGAGAACCAAAAAAGATAGCAGATTTATCCCAACTAACCTGCTGACTGGATATCTGTCCATAAAGCAGGAAAAAATCCTTAAGAGCATGCACATTGCTCAAAAATGCCACTCCAAAAACGAGCATGTCATCAGCAAAAAGAAGATGAGAGGGAAAAGAATTTCCACCAGAATAATACATAGGAGAATAAGTACCCTCCCTAACCATTTTAGTAAGCCAACGAGAGAAAAAAATCCTCAGCAATGTCAAACAGTAGACGAGAAAGGGAGTCCCCTTGTCTAACCCCTCTAGAATATTATAATTGCAATATATATATATATATATATATTGCAATTATCAATATAGATTTTAATTAATTAGAGTTTAACAAATTTATCTTTATTTATTTCGTGAATACGGAAAAGAAATTCTATAACTTGCTGAGAAAGGAATGAAGTCAGAGGTGCACTAGATTTTTCTTTACCTTAATTATTGGTTGACATTTGTACATAAAACATAGTTATAGATTAAATCAATTGTTATCCAATACATATTAACGTTGTAGATATATAATTTGATATCCAGTTGATCATGTATTTTTATTTTATTTGTAGATATAAAATAATTATAGATCAAATATTAATTAGATTGTATGTTCTTATTGTACACATTATTGTTTTATTATACAATTGTTGATATTGATTTTTCAGAAAATAAATTGTTACAGATCTAATATTGATGAGATCATTGTTTTTGTTCTAAATAGATAAGGTTGGAAAAAGATTATATTGATCCCTCTCATTGTACACGTGTTGACATTATATTTTTATATAACAATATTGAATATTGATTATATCCTTATTTTTACTCTATTTGTTACCATTTATACACTAGTTAAAAATATTTAGAATTTTTTTTTATATAAGTTTAAGATATTTTGAGATAGTAAATATTCTATTATAATTGCAACATTAATATATATATATATATATATATTAAACAATTGTCAATATAAAATTTAATTAATTAGAGTTTGACAAATTTATCCTATTTATTTTGTGAGTACGGAAAAGAAATTCTATAACTCGTTAAGAAAGGAATGAACTTAGAAGCGCACTAGATTTTTCTCTACCTTAATTATTGGTTGACATTTGTACATAAAACATAGTTAGAGATTATATCAATTGTTATCCAATACCTGTTAACTTTTGTAACATTATAAATATATAATTTAATATCCAATTGATCAGGTATTTCTATTTTATCTGTAGATAGAAAACAATTATATATCAAATATTAATTATATTATATGTTCTTAATGTACACATTATTGTTTTATTATACACTTGTTGATATTGGTTTTTTAGAAAATAAATAGTTACAGATATAATATTGATGAGGTCGTTGTTTTTGTTCTAAATGGATAAAAAATAATTATAGATTGGAAAATGAATATATTGATCTCTCTCACTGTACACGTGTTGACATTATTTTTTATATAACAATTAATAGTTACAAATTGAATATTGATTATATCCTCATGAGAGTTTTGCAGCCGTCTCTTCCTCGTGAGAGTTTTGCTAGGTTTTGAATTGATGTGTTGTTGTGACTCCTTACGCATCCACCATTGATTGTTGGCCAAGTGTTTGGATTACCAAAGTTGTTGTTGTCGTGCCGACAAGAAGGGGTTGGAAGGCGGTAGCTTTCTTTAGGGGAGCGATGGAGGACAGTTTAACTGGTTTGACACTGACGACAGAGGAGGATGGGATCCTGGATGTGCCATCGGAAGATACTATAAACACACATCGTAGTGAATGAATCATTTTGGTCGGGCGTTTTCTCTCAGAACGACCTGTGAACCCTTTAGTGATGGAAATGAAGCTTGCTAATTTTTGGATGCCAAAGAGAGGGGTATGGATTGTAGATATTGAACCTAATCTATTTACATATGAGTTCTTTCAGGAGGTAGGAGGTGGATAAAACTATATAGGGTACTAGAGGGGGGCACTTGGTCCTTTGATAATAAAATATCGGTATTAGATGCCTTAACACAAGGTTACTTGCCAGAGATGGTACGACTTTACTGGGTGGACGTTTGGGTGCAAGTTTTTGAAGTGCATGTGGCAATGATGTCAGAGGCAGTAAGTAAACAAATAAGCATTTTCCTTGGGAGGTTTTCTTGAATACAACTCTAAGAACAATCAAAACACACACAAAGCAAGCTTTATAAGAATCAAAGTTACTATAGATGTCAGAAAACCGAGAAAAATATTCAAAAGGGTCAGGAAGGCGGAGAATGAGGAGGTAATGCTTAAGTTCAAATATGAATGAATATGTAACTTTTACCATCTGTGTGGAATTATTGGCCATACGAAGAGGTACTGTGATATTTTGTTCGGCCCTTAAACTCGTGAATTGGTGCGCGAGTGGGGAGTATGGCTAGTTTCTTCGACTTGATAGGGCAGCAATCAGATTGTTTCAATATGGTTTCAAAACCTGAAAGGGGATGGATCAGGATCACTTTGGAATGTACGGACTATGGATGAAGGTTTAAATATGAAGGATCAGGGATGTCGTCGGACAGGGACGGGGGAGAAATTTTCAGATGATGGAGTGAATAATGATCCTAGAGAGGATGACGTGTTAGAATCCTAGGATGACGGAAAAAGATGACACACATAAGCGTAGTTGGCAATAGGGGCTCGGTTTATTAAGCAGTTATCAATATAAATTTTAATTAATTAGAGTTTGACAAAATTATCTTTATTTATTTTGTGAGTACAGAAAAGAAATTCTATAACTCGTTGCGAAAGGAATGAAGTCAGAGGCGCACTATATTTTTCTTTACCTTAATTATTGGTTGACATTTGTACATAAAACATAGTTATAGATTAAATCAATTGTTATCTAATACATGTTAACGTTGTAGATATATAATTTGATATCCAGTTGATCAGATATTTTTACTTTATCCATTAGAAAATAATTATAGATCAAATATTAATTAGATTGTATGTTCTTATTGTACACATTATTGTTTTATTATACACTTGTTGACATTGATTTTTCAAAAAATAAATTGTTACGAATCTAATATTGATGAGATCGTTGTTTTTGTTCTAAATAGATAAAAAAACAATTATAGATTGGAAAATGATTATATTGATCCCTCTCACTGCACACTGTTGACATTTTTTTATATAGCAATATTGAATATTGATTATATCCTTATTTTTACTCTATTTGTTACCATTTATACACTAGTTAAAAATATTTAGAATTTCTTATATAAGTTTAAGATATTTTGAGATAGTAAATATTCCAATATAAGATTCATTAATCATCTAAACTATTATAATTGCAATATATATATATATATATATATATATATATATAACAATTTTCAATATAAAATTTAATTAATTAGAGTTTGACAAATTTATCTTATTTATTTTGTTAGTACAGAAAAGAAATTCTATAACTCGCTGAGAAATGAATGAACTTAGGGACGCACTATATTTTTCTTTACCTTAACTATTGGTTGACATTTGTACATAAAACATATTTAGAGATTAGATCAATTGCTATCCAATACATGTTAACTTTTGTAACATTGTAGATATACAATTTAATATTCAATTGATCAAGTATTTCTACTTTATCTGTAAATAAATAGTATATATCAAATATTAATTATATTGTATGTTCTTATTGTATACATTATTGTTTTATTATACACTTGTTGATATTGGTTTTTTAGAAAATAAATAGTTACAGATCTAATATTGATGAGGTCGTTGTTTTTGTTCTAAATGGATAAAAAATAATTATAGATTGGAAAATGATTATATTGATCCCTCTCACTGTACACGTGTTGATATTATTTTTTATATAACAATTAATAGTTACAGATTGAATATTAATTATCCTCGTGAGAGTTTTGCAGCCGTCTCTTCCTCGTGAGAGTTTTGCTAGGTTTTGAACTGATGTGTTGTTGCGACTCCTTACGAATCCACCGTTGATTGTTGGCCAAGTGTTTGGATTATCAAAGCTATTGTTGTTGCGTCGGCAAGAAGGGGGTTGAAAGGCAGTAGCATTCTTTAGGGGAACGATGGAGGACAGTTTAACTGGTTTCACACTGACAGTAGAGGAGGATGGGATCTTGGATGTGCCATCAGGAGATACTACAAACACACATCGTAGTGAATGAATCATTTTGGTCAGGCGTTTTCTCTCGGAATGACCTGTGGGCCCTTCAGTGATGGAAACAAAGCTTGTTGATATTTGGATTCAAAAGAGAGGGGTATGGATTGTGGACATTGAACCTAATATATTTACATGTGAGTTCTTTCACGAGGTGGATAAAACTATCTAGGGTACTAGAGGGGGGTCTGGTCCTTTGACAATAAAGTGTTGTTATTGGATGCCTTAACACAAGGCTTGCCAGAGACATTACCATTTACTGGGTAGACATTTGGGTGCAAGTTTTTAAAGTGCACGTGGGAATGATGTCAGAGGCAGTAGGTAAACAAATAAGCATTTTCCTTGGATGTTTTTCTTAAATACAACTCTAAGAACAGCCAAAACACACACAATGCAAGCTTTATGAGAATCAGAGTTACTATAAATGTCAGCAAATCGCTAAAGAGATTCAAAAGGGCTAGGGAGGTGGAGAACGAGGAGGTAATGCTTAAGTTCAAATATGAACGACTATGTAACTTTTGCTATCTGTGTGGAATTATTGGCCATACGAAGAGGTACTGTGATATTTTGTTCGACCCTTAAACTCGTGAATTGGTGTGCGAGTGGGGTGTATGGATGGTTGCTCTGACTTGACGAGGGAGCAATCAGATTGTTTCAAGATGGTTGTGAAACCCAAAAGGGGATGGATCAGGATCATTTTAGAATGTACAAACTATGGATGGAGGTTTAAATGTAAGAACATTTCAGATGATGAAGTGAATAATGATCCTAGAGAGGATGATCTGTTAGAACTCCAGGATGACCAAAAAAGACGACATGTAGAAGCGTAGTTGGCAATAGGGGTCTTGGTTTAAGGTGCAGTCTTCTGATTGGTCGATGAAGGAACTAAATACAGAGGTAACTTCTTCCTTAAGTAACGAGGATCATGTTATTTTAATGGCTACAGAAACAGTGAGGTCTGAGGTGTAGACTCGCCGACTATTATGAGTTGTCTAGGTTGGAACTATAGGGTCTTGGCGACCCCCAGGCAGTTCAGGCATTGGGTGAGCTTTTAAAGACTAACATGTTGTATTGTGTTTTTTCTGTTGGAGATAATGATTGATAAAACACAGATTGAGGGGCTTAGGAGAAAGCTTGGGTACGAAAGTTGTTTTTCATTGGATTCTCAATGTCATAGTTTAGGGTTAGCTTTCCTCTGACGACCCTCCAATGCTTATGCTATTAGTAGCTTTCCGGGTCATCACATAGAGGTAACTGTCAGGGACACTATACATGGTGATTGGAGGATTATTGGTTTTTATAGATTGGTGGACTGGAGTAAACAGCGCATACTACAATAATTATCTAACACGTCACTACTACCTAGTTGCTTTATAGGTAATATGAATTGTATCCTACACTAGGATGAAAAGCGAGGAGGGCCACTTTATCTGCAATACCTGATTGATCAGTTTGCGCTATCGGTATCATCTTATGGTCTGCATGAACTCAGAATGGATGGGAGTGTATTACCTGGGAAAGAAGTTTGGGTATGGATCATTGGGTTTAGGAGCGACTTGATCGAGCTTTTAGATCTACGGAATGGCTTCAACGATTTGAAAGTTACTGGGTCCGTAACATTGCTATGTCATACTCAGATCATAACCTGCTGCTTTTGAGTACGGAGGAGGTATTGATTTGAGGTAAAGAGAGGAGGTATTGTTTCGATACAATATGGGTAAAGAAAGACGGGTTTGCGGATCTAGTATAACAAAGTTTGTGAGAGAGTTATAGTCGTTTTGTGACAATGCATCTAGCAGCATATCGGCTGATGATGCAAGGGTGGGGGAGAACTTCTGCATTTGTTTCTCGAAGGAAATACATCGATACAAGAGATTGCTAGAGGAGCAAGGGGGCGGGGAGAGCCCCGAGGAGGTTCAAAGGTTGATGCAGGTACGGAGTCAGCTTAATCGAATGCTGGAGCAGGAAGAATTATATTGGCAGTAATGTCCTAAGATATTCTGGCTAAAGGAGGGTGATCACAATTCCAAATTTTTCCATGCTCCAGTAAAGGCCGAGAGAAGGGCCAATTTGATCACATCTCTCGTTGACCTTATAGGGGTTGATCATTCTGACGATGAAGGCAAATGTCTGATTGCAAAGTCTTATTTTACTAATTTATTTAAGGCATTTCATGAAGTTAATTAGAATTCTATGGATTGTGTACCTTAGGTTGTGACAGATGAGATGAATTTGAGTTTGACCGAGCCCTTTACTTTAGATGAGTTTACAATTGTTGTGTTCCAAATGCACCCGGACATATCGTCTGGGCCTGATGGGCTTAACCCATTGTTTTTTCAGTTTTGTTGGTCTCAAACTTGTGTGGGGTGCCTAGAAAGATATGAATTCCTGGCTAACCTTAATGATGCAATTATCACTTTAATTCCCAAAACTGAAAACCTGAAACGAATGATTAAATTGCGACCTATCTCACTGTGCAATGTTTTATACAAAATTATTGCTAAGGTGTTGGCAAATAGACTGAAAGTTATGTTGCCAGATGTGATTTCTGAGAGTCAGTCTGCTTTTGGATCGGGTAGGTCTTTAATTGATAGTGTGCATGTAGCTTTTGAGGTTCTACACTATATAAAACGAAAGCAAAGGGGCGAGAATGGGGAGGTTGCATTAAAAATTGACATCAGTAAGGCATATGATAGAGTTGACTGGGGCTTTTTGAAGTCAGTAATGGTGAGAATGGGCTTTTATAAGCAGTGGGTAAATTGGATTTCATTATGCATCAGTACAGTCTCATATTTGGTGGCTATTAATGGGGAGTTGGTTGGACCAATTGTGCCTGAGCGAGGATAAAGGTAGGGAGACCCTTTATCTCCCTACCTCTTTATACTATGTGCAGAAGTTCTTTCATGTATAATATCACATGCTGAGATGGATGACACACTTACAGGTTGTAAGATTTTCCTAGGAATGCCTAAACATTACCCTTTTTTTTTTGCAGATGATAGCTTTTTGGTTTGTAGTGCAACTGAGGTGGAGTGCAGTAAATTATCATGTATTCTTGCTAATTATGAGAAATTTTCGAGTCAGGATGTGAACTTGGAGAAATCAGGAATATTTTTTTAGCTCAAATGTTGCTAAGGGGGAGAGGAACCTCATTAGGGGACTATTTAGGGGTAACGACACAATTAGATACATGACGGTACTTGGGGTTACCCTTCTTAAATGGGTGGTCCAAGAAAGCTATCTTTAGTTTTTTGAAGGCATGTTTATTAAAAAAAATTCATAATTAGACGTTCAAATTCCTCTCGGCAGCAGGTTGAGACATCCTAATTAAATCAGTTGCTCAAGCATTACCAAATTTTTGCATAAGTAAGTTCTTGCATCCTAAGTCTACTTGTGACGAGTTGCAGAAGATGATGAACTTATTCTAGTGGGATTTGAATAAGGACGGGAGGAAGAAACTACACTAGTGCATTTGGGAAAAACTTAGTCTTCGGAAAGAAAGTGGTGGATTGGGATTCCAAAGTTTGAGGTAATTAAATCTGGCTTTGCTAGGTAAGCAGGGATGGAAACTCATTGACAACCCTAATACATTCAAAGTTGGGTTATAACCCAAGTTTTATTTGGCGAAGCGTATGGAGCTCGATTAGGGTAATTCAAAATGGTATTCGAGTCAGATTGGGTAGTGGCGTGGGAGTTTTGGTATGGAAGGACCTGTGGTTAGTCCGTGATGAGGATCGTTTCGTCAAATCTGCCACAACCAATGAAAATATGAACACCACTATGGCGGATATATTCATTGACATAACCTGTATCTGGGATTTGGTGAAACTGGCGCGTTGGTTTGTACCCATGGAAGCTGTAGAAATTGCAAGGAGTGGATGGGATGTCTGGATGTCGTCGGTGGAAGGATACATCAAATGTAACATGGATGCCTCGATGTTTGGGGATATGCGCAAGTATGGAACCGGGGCTGTGCTCTAAGGGAGCAGTGGGGAGTTTCTTGCCTATAACAGTTCGGTTGAAGACGGTAGAATTGACCCGACGACAGTAGAAGCACTAGTGTTACAAGAGGTTGCGCATTGGGTCTGTAGGCTTGATTACCAGCAGGTCATTTTCGAAACGGATGCTAAACGAGTTGTGGATGGCCTCGTGACGTCGTAAGTGTCCTGACTGACGTTAAGAGTCTTCTACACAGTAACACATGTTTCTCTTTGCTATATGTTCCAAAATTATCAAACAGGGTGGCTCATATATTAGCCCTACAAACCTGTTTTCATGCTAGTCGATTTATTTGATTTATTATTCCTTCATTCTTGGCTCATGCTCTTTGTACAGATATTGTTACAACATAATAAAGAGATATATTTAAAAAAAAACAATATATGTTGAGAGGCTTATTTTATTTGATCAAATTTTACAAGATAAAATAAATATTTAGAATTTCTTATATAAGTTACAATAGTTTGAGACAGAAAATATTCAACATAAAATTCATTAATCATCTAATTTTTTTTGGTAGATTAATCATCTAAATATTATAATTGCAATATATATTAAACCATTATCAATATAAAATTTAATCAATTAGAATTTGGCAACTTTATCCTTATTTATTTTATAGATACGGAAAAGAAATTCCATTGCTTACAGGTAAAGAATGAAGTCACATGCATTAAATTTTTCTTTACCTTAATTACTTATTGACATCTGTACATAAAACTATATAGATCAAGCATTATCCAATACATGTTAACATTTGTAACGTTATAGATATATGATTTGATATCCAATTGATCATGTATTTCTACTTTATCTGCAGATAGAAAATAACTATAGATTGAATATTAATTAGATTGTCTATTATTACCGTACACATTAATATTTTATTGTACACATGTTGACATTAACTTTTCAGAAAGCAAATAGTCACAGATCTAATATTCATTAGATTCTATCTGGATAAAAAGCAATTATAGATCGAAAAATGATTAGATTGATCTATCTCATTGTACACGTGCTGCCATTACTTTTATATAATAATTAATAGTTAAAAATTGAATATTGATTAGATCATTGTTTTTACTCTATTTGTTACGGATTGAACATCGGTCAACAATATAAATATTATATTTTAAACAAAAATAATTTGAAATTAAATGCATTTTAATATTCATCCATGAATAAAAACTCTAGCATAATTAGAAGAAGAAGAAATTAAAAGTAAAATATATTTGAGTTTGAAAAGGAATAAAAGAGGTGGTTTGCTTTAGAATCCACAGATTATTTAAATAAAGTAAACATTAATTAGATTATATGGTTAACTGCAACACCTAAATGGGGTAGGAATGGAATTGTTCTAAAATGGAATAATTTTGAGTATTGAGATTGGTTGGGTTACTGCACAAACCACGTTCTTCGTAGCCCACGTCCATACAAAAACAAAATCCTTGGTTAAATCTATATTTAGCTATACTTCTTTTTCTTTCTGCAGCTTATTCAGTTTCTTTTTAGTAGCCGACATTAATTTTCAATTATACATAGGACCGATGAATACATTTTTAGTTTTATTGGAGGTAAACTCTCCAAAATACCCTTCTACTATTGTTATAAAATTAATTGCATTCGGATAAATATATATATTGGATCAATTATGATAAATTTGAGTGGAAATGGATATGGTAACGTAATTTTATTAATAAATTAAGTGGATTGACTGAGGTAGAGTTTGATTTTTAAAAAAATCTTTAAATGTCTGAGGAAAAAAAAAAGTTAGACCTTATTATAACAAAATTTGGAATAATTCGGACTTTCCCGAATTATCACGGAAGTTATTGTGTTTATATGGTAACAGCCGCATTCCACATGATATGTCCTTTGATCTCGAGACAAAATGTCACGGGCAGAATTCTACCGTCCTGAGACTCAAACTTTTAAAACTATATCGTCGTCTAAATTGAACTTGGCCAATTTCGTTGAAGTCGTATTGCTGCCTATTTTTTTATTATGTGATGATGACAATGACTAATTTTAAACTTATAAAAAGTCAATGTTCTCGTCAAGGCTCGGGTTTGACTGAAACTTCTAGAGAGAATAAATTGCTTGGTACGGTTTAAAATCGCGTCCAATCAATTACATAAGAACGCTATCATTAAGTATTATGCCTCTGGTGGATACTCAAGTAGCTCGACTCCGATCAAAAATCGAATTTTAAACTTAGTTCAGTTGGTTAGAACTTCTACGGAGCATAACTTGTTAGTTATACCTCCGAATTGGGCATTGTTGGTTGTGTTAAAACGCTCTCAACGAACATTATCTATGGGTCAATATCTTGAGCACAGTTCAGTTTTAGATTGTAATTTTTGCTTCAACTATGTAAATTCTTATTAAGTAGGGGACAACATTCATTGAATTATCTTTTTCACTGAGCAATAAAAAAGCAATAAACATGTTACATAACATATCAATTACATATGAGCGTGTTTTCTTTTTTTTTTTTTTTTTTTTTTTTTGCAAATCGTCTTCTTAATGTCAATTTCCTTTTACTAGTATATTTGCAATATAAGTGCTAATGTGGGTTCTGAAAGTGGTGGTACATAGGATTATTACGATTTAGGCAATTCAAATACTTCACATTGATGTTTTTAAGGAAAAAGTTAAAAAATCTCTGGAATAGATATATAAACTAATTGATGACAATCATAGTTTCATAGTATTAGGTTATCACAAACATGATTCTACGGGGTTTAATCTGCTATTTTTCATATATTATTGTGGCTTCTTGGTATTTGTTGCTTTACGTGCAAAATTGGACTCCTACTAGCATTCAATTTAATTATAACGATTTTGTGCATATGACACATTGTCTTATATTTAATGAGTTGATGATTTATTAGAATGCTTCTTATTACTATATGAGTCTACATGATTTGAAATAATTCTAGAATCCGTAAAAAAATGTTGATATAATAAGTTATTATTTGGAACAAAAATGGTCACATTATTATTAAAAAAAATAAAATTAAGTTTAATAAGATGTGTATTTTGTTATATCTCTAACCAATTTTTGTTTTATAAAAAAAATTGAGTTATTTTTGTTAAAGAAATTGGAGTTACAGGTTGAAAATTAAATTGAAATGTATTATTTGTTAATTAACAAATCTGTATATCACACGGGTCTACAATGGATTGTAATATTAAATAAAAAAATTATTTATTACTCTATTATTTATTACTTCAATAATTAGAATACCAATTAAACTTAATAAAATATCCTTTGTGTTTTATTTAGCTATGCCAATATAATTAGAAACAATTACTTTTTTTTTTTTTTTGAAAGCATAGAAACAATTACTTTTATATATTGAATTATATCACGTTTAATTTTATGTTATAGTAAATTGCATTTAACAATATTTTTTTTTGAAACAAAATGAAATTCATTCCTTAAACCAAATCAGCAACAATAGTCTCCTGCAACCAAATCGGAGCAGAAAAAGATACGAACTCGCTAGCATTAGACAGGGCATGTCATGCAACGACATGAGCACCTCTGTTCGCTAGACGTGGAGAGAAAGACACTTTATAATCGCGTCGACTACTTAACAAAACCTTGCAGTCCTGAATAATTGACCCATAAACAGACAAGTCTGGATCAACCGATTTGACACTATTAAAAGTAAGATGGGATTGAAAATTAGTTTTTTTTTTTAGTTTTTAAGAAATAAAATAATTATCTCATTAAATTTATTTATATTTTATTAGTTTAGTTTGTAATTAGTATATAAATACTACTGGAATAATACTTGTATTTAAAAAATTTATACTAATAAAAAAACTATAATAGATTACATGCATTGTACGGATTTCAACTAGTTTTCAATTAAAAATAGTGCAAATGAATTCATTTTAGGGGCATGTTGTTAGTTTTATTGAAGATAAATTCTCCAAAATACCCTTCTACTATTGTTATAAAATTAATTGTATTCGAATAAATATATATGATGAATTATATGATTAATTTGAGTGGAAATGCATATGGTAACTTAAGATATATAGGTTTCTCTAAAAAAAAAAATATAAGAAAATCTTATTTATTGGAAGAGTGATTATCAAGAGTACTTGGTAAACTTCAAATTAATGAATGAAGTACACAACTAAAAATATATACATTTGTTATAAGATTTTATATTGTCTAACTCATTTTATTTATATAAAAAAAAACCTTTAAATGTCTTAAGCATAAATTTCACAAAAAAGTTCACTTTAATATAAGAAACTTCCAAATAATTTAGACTTTCCTGAATTATCATAGAAGTTACTGCGTATACGGTAATAGTCACGTCCCACATGGTCTATACCCCTGACCACAAGATAAAATGTCATGGGCAGAATTTCATTGTCCTGAAACTCAAACTTTTAAAACTAGCTCGATATCCAAATTGAACTTGGTCAATTTCGTTGAAGTCATATTGCTGCCTATTTTTATTGTGATGACGCCAATGACTAATTTTAAACTTATAAAAAGTCAATGAAACAACTTCACTAATCTATACTATATATAATTACGGAAGCAGAGAGAAATGAAAAGAAGTGTTTTAGAGGTCTTTTTGATGAGTTGTCAATGTAGTAAAAAATCAGATTAAAAATATTTAATTAATTAAAAATAACAAATTTATATTTATAATATATTAAATAATTACTAGCCTATTAATTAAAATAATAAAAGAAAGCAAGAGTTATGGGAAGATGAAAAAACACAAAGCAAAGGGAATCCAAAAGTCACAAATAAACTTCTATATAAAGCATGATAGATAGTATTCCACCATTATATTCATTGGTCACGATAGATAGTATTATATTTCTGAAGGTAAATATTCGATTTTTTTCATATGTTGTAGTTATTTTGTTCTCAATTATGTTGTTGTTTTATTTTTATTAAACAATAGTTGTTATAATTTCATTTTTCAGATTCATTTCTATTGTTACCCAGGTTCTATACCTCTCGCTATCTTATCCATGTTTTCTTTTTTATTTGTCTTTTTTTTCCAAACTTATAGCTTCAATTGAAGAAATCCGACAGAAATAGAAGATGCATGAACAACTAGAACTGGAAAACACAAAAGTGTCAAAAATTACAAGAAATTCTTATGTTTCTCAAGGTAATTATTCGATTTTTTTTCATATGTTGTAGTTATTTTTGTTCTCAATTGTGTTGTTGTTTTCTTTTTATTAAACAATAGTTGTTATAGTTTCATTTTTCAGAGATGAAATTCCATTTCTGTCGTTACTCAGATTCCATACCTCTCGCTACATTATCCATGTTTTATTTTTTATTTGTCTTTTTTTTTTCAAAATGACTAAAATAAAGATTTTGTAAATTTGTATTCTTTTTTAGTATATGTTGCTAGGTGTTATCGTTTCGATTGCTAACTCTTAACTAAAATTTAGATTTTCGGCTTTATATAAACTCAATTTTTGGCTTTCTCAATTGTGTTGTTGTTTTATTTTTATTAAACAATTGTTGTTATAGTTTCATCTTTCAGAGATGAAATTCCATTTCTGTCGTTATCCAGATTCCATACCTCTCGCTGCCTTATCCATGTTTTATTTTTTATTTATTTATTTTTCAAAATGACTAAAATAAAGATTTTGTATATTTGCATTCTTTTTTAGTATATGTTCCTAGGTGTTATCGTTTTGATTGTTAACTCTAACTAAAATTTAGATTTTCGGCTTTTTATGAACTCAATTTTTAGTTTTAATTGAAGTTAGATTAATTTTTCTAATTCGGAACATGTTGAAATCCACTCATTTTTTTTAGTTTGAGTTTAGCTAATTGATATGGATTGTATTTTTTATTTTTATGCATTTTGGTACAAATAGATATAAAGTTTCACACGATAGTTGTTCATTGAAATTTGAGACATATTAAATAAAATATTAAAGAGATATTGGAATATTATACTTACAATGAAGTTTATTTCAATATAAATTATGTTATATTATTATTATTATCAAGAAGTTATTTTTTCCCAATTTTCTAGACAAGGACATTGTAAGCGTCTAATACGCTTGATAAGATGTTTATTCTTGAAGAATGTGGATTATGCTAGATACGAATTCAAAATCAAGGTAAATAAAAATAAATTTTGATGCTCAAAATCTTAAAAATATACATTAATTATGGATATTGAGATAATTGCTTTTGCAACATTGGCTTATATAATTTTTAACTATTATATTATGATTCGTACAAAATTGTTAGTATTTCAAGAGTTTTTAACAGATGAAAATGAAATATGATCATAGGACAAATTATTGAAAAATATTAATTAAGAAAATATTATTATTTGAATCTCTTCAAATTCTCAAATGTTGAGCATAATGATTCTAATTAATATAATTAATTTCACATATTAATTATAAAACGTTTTTTTTTGGTACTAAGTGGTTACAATTGCGATTTAATTCTATTTAACTAAAATTAATTTATGGACTTAATACTTCATTAAGAAAAAATAAAATGTTTAATTAATGGGCAAAAAATATTTTTACTCTCCTCTTTATACGCTTATGTCTCGACATTCTCTCTTATTTTAAAAAAAAAAAACCGAGAGGAAGATGGTTCTCTCCTAATTATCTTTTTCGTTCCTTCATTTTTTTCAATTCTTTTGTTTGTTTTTCTTACTTACAAAATTCAAGAATATATAATTATTAGAAAATATTAATGAAGTCAAATAAGTGATATCTGCGAGTATGACTGATATTCTATATAGTGAAAGAATGAAGAACAAATTGATCGAATGTCTTGATGAGATATTACGAGATGAAAATAGGAGAAATTATCATTTTAAACTAATTCAATTAGATATATTGAGTTATTGTAGCAGAATGAATAATTGAATTCGAATACTTGGTGATCATAAAATTCCATCAACCAAAATAATTATCATCAAGATGAATTTGTGACTAATTCTTACGAATTTTATTTTTTTTATATGTAACATATTGAATTGATAAAGTTTCTTCATATGCAACATTATAAAAGTATTGATTGTAATAGTTTATAGAATAATATATTGATGTTGCTTCCATTTTAACATAGATTGTAATTCTTTTGTATCGTAGATATAATATTTAATTTTAATTGTAGTTTAATTCAATTTTTGTTTAACCTATATTGTAATTCTTTTGTATCGTAAATATAATATTTAATTTTAATTATAGTTTAATTTAATTTTTGGTTTTCTATTATATTCTAATATATTTCTTAATTAATTTGCTATTTTATTATTATTGTTTCACAGAATATTTGGAATTTAAAAAGTATAAATCATTGAATTTTGTAAAAATAAATAAATCATTCATCTTTAGTTAAAATTCTATAAAAAAGTAGTCAATTATTTTTAAAATTAATTTAATTTGAATTATCATTAAAAAATATATATTAATTTTAAATATACATAATATAAATTTTTTTTCATAGCATGATATAAAATTATTTAAAAGTAAATATGTCAATTTATTTATTTATATAAATTATATAAAAGTTTCATACCCCGTGCATCGCACGGGTTTTCGACTAGTTATACTAAAAATATAGACATTGGTTGACTAATTTTTAATCCAATTTTTTTTTACTGAAGCAAAATTTTGGAGAAACTATACAATGCTTCAAAGCTTCTGAAAGAAAGAAAAAGCAAATGAAAGCAATAGAAAAAGAAGGGATTCATCGTTCCTCCATCCATTTTTCAATAATTTTGTACGAGTCATGCAATCAAATAACATAACTCGCAGTTTCCTTTAAACATGCAGTTTTCATTATAAAATTTCTATGCATGTTTAAATCATATCATAAATTGATTTTCACGATATGACTATTAAACTTCAACACGAGATATAAAACCAATTTTTTTAAAGAGAAAGAAAAACATTAATGCAATTGAACTTTGCATTTTTTAATATTTTAAAGTCACCGTGACCGTTGACTAGTCATTATAATATTCGACTCTTATTTTAAAAGATAAATACAATTATAATCATCCATTCCAAAATTAATAGTATCAATAGATTAATATAGTAGGTTTATCTCCTCATTTCAAAAATATATTATTTTGAAAACATTTTTTTTAATCAATTTTGAAAACATTTCTTAATCTTCATACAATTATTGAATAATGATCCTATAATTCATTATACTATAATCACATAGATTAATGTAAATGGGCAATCTAGGAAACAAACATTTCTTTAACATATGCAAAACGACACAAAAATGAGTAAAAGTGAGCAAAATTTACGGTTCTCTTACCCTTAACTCCCCCGACCCACAACAAAACAATTCTCATTAGAGAATCTCTCCACACTCACTCACACTCAGATAAATAAATAAATAAATAACCTCTTCCTTCCTTTCATCCATCTCTCTCATCTCCAAATCTCATACCCATGGCTACTCCTCCTCCTCCTACCCCGTCTCCACCGTCTTCCTCCGCCGCCTCCGCCTCCGCCTCCGGCATTGGAATCCAAGAAAAGCTGATGAAATACAAGTTCCATATGGCGATTAGCCTCGTCGTAACTGCAATCGGTGTGAGTCTAATCTACTTGGCGCCGAGATTCGTTACAATCTTGGCCTACTTCTGGCCTCTGTTTGTTTCGACTGCTCTGTTTCTCGGAGCGGTGGTGTTGTTCGGGAAGACATCGATTCCGGCCGATGAAATTTCCGCTTTGAATGCTGGTGAGGACCTATTGGATTATGTCGTCGCCGCCGGCCAAAATGATCCGCTGCTCGAGAATCTCAAGTCTGAGTAGTTGTTTTTTGTTTCTATCTTCTTCTTTCCCGTACTTGATTTGTAGTTTATATATATCTGAATCTGAGTAAATTTTGAGGGGAAGAAGAGTGTAGTAGTTGTTCTTAGTTCTTTGTTTCATAAAGAGAGAAACCGATCTTCATCTTCATCTTCTATCTATCTATATTTCTCTCTCTTTTTTTATTATTTATTTATTTTAAATGGAGGAATGAATGAATGATGAGGTTGGTGGTGGTGCGTGCTGACTGTGATTTTGACAAATGACGGTGCTTCGTTTTTCTAATGTGCGCCTTCTGCGCGTTGCGCTCACCTTACATCAAATTCAATTTTTACTGGTAGTCTTTTTTTTTTTTTTTTTTTTTTGATGAAAAAGGCAATTTACTGGTAGTCTTTTTATAACATGGGAATTAATCTAAAATAATTTATCTTCTTAACTTTTTTCACATCAAAGTTTTAATTTAAAGTAAACAGATAGAATTTAGTATGTCCTTTTGAATCTTATTTTGTACAGTACTTTTTTATATGAAGTTACAAATTGAAAATCTAATAGTATCATCAGTGTTTCTTTAACTGTAATTACAAAAGGTTTTGAACCACATTTAGCAATAGTTGACTTGGAAAGCTGTCAATCCTTGTTCAATTAATTATTTATTTATTTTTTAATCCCTTATAAGTTATAGGTCTTGCTTGGGAGGGAATTTGTTATTTGTTAAAATAAATGGAGGAAAGATAAAGCATCATTAGATCCTTGATCTTTCAAATTTTCATTCATTAAGTTTTTGATCTTTTATTTGAATACATTAAGCCACTGATCATTTATTTTTTTGTTTCATAAAATTCGGCTAACAGACTGTTATTCATTGCACCTACATTCGAAATTTGTATTTTTTTACTATTTGAAAGCAGTTTTGGATTTATAATGTGGTTGTAGGAAAACTGTAAAAACCTTAATTCAAACTGTAATTTTTTTTTTAATATTTTCAAATACAGATGAAGTTAATAACGTATTTTTAATAGAATTAGATGTTAATAACTTACTAATTTAGTCATAAAGGGTTTAATGAGACCAGAAATAAATGACCAGGGGGTCAATGTATCCAAATAAAAGATCAAAGGCTTAATGAACCAAAAAATGAAAGATCAAAGGCCAAACGATGCTTTTTGCCAAGATAAAATAATTAATTTGTTTGGGAGACAAAGGCACTTATGAAGGAATTTGGATAAATATAACTAGAAATATTATAAATTTTTAATTATTGTTTTTTAAGGTATAAATTTCTAATTAGACAATTAATGGAGCACTATCGAAATAAGAAGAAAGATTTGCATATTGTTTTCATTGACTTGGAGAAGACATATAATAAGGTACCAATGGAAGTACTTTGGTGGGCCTTAATAAGGAAAGACATTTTGCGGAAATATATTAACATCATAAAAGACATGTATGAGGGAGCATACACGAGTGTACGTACCAATATTGGGAAAATTCCCATTTCTTTTTGTCATCGTTATGGATGAAATAACGAGTTCACTTCAAGATGGTATACCATGGTGCATGTTGTTTGCAGATGATATTGTGTTGGTTGATGAGACGAAAGAAGGTGTGGAGAGGAAGTTGGAACTATGGAGACAAACTTTAGAATCTAGAGGCTTTAAGTTGAGCCGAAGTAAGACAGAATATTTGGAGTGTAAGTTTAGCGACGATAGGAGTAGGGAGGCAGGGACAATCATCCTAGATGAAAGAGTTGTTCAGGTCTCGGAGTGCTTCTGATATTTAGGGTCTATTATCCAAACGGATGGAGAAGTAAATGGGGACGTTGCTCATGGGATTAAATCTGGTTGGACAAAGTGGAAGAGTGTTACGAGTTTCCTTTGTGACCCCGTCGTGCCTAATAGATTGAAGGAAAAATTCTACCGCACGGCAATCAGACCAGCATTGTTATATGGTACAGAGTGTTGGGCAGTGAAACACTGTCACATTCATAAGATGTCGGTGGCGGAGATGCGTATGTTGAGATGGATGTGTGGTCATACGAGAAATGATATGGTGAGTAATGAAATAATTAGGACAAAAGTAAGGGTTACATCTATTGAGAATAAAATGAGGGAAAACCGACTAAGGTGGTTTGGCCATGTAAGACGAAGAGCGCTTGATGCGCCAGTTAGGATGACTGAAGAGTGGCAAAGGGATGTAGTGGTGAGGGGTAGGGGTAGACCTAAGCAAACTTGGAGGAGGGTGATCGAGAGTGATATGAGTTTATTAGGGATTGAGGAGAATATGGTAGTGGATAGGATACAGTGGAGGGAGAGAATTTGTGTAGCTGACACGACTTGATTGCACGGTTTCATATGATGGTTCATGTTAGCCGACCCTAAATCATTTCGGGACTAAGGCTTTGTTGTTGTTGTTTTTAGTGAAGAAATGCAAATTTACTTCTAAATTAGGAAAAAAATAAAATCACCTAATAAAATCAATTGTATATTAATTGTTTCAATTTATCGATAAATTTATTTAAAAATGTGTGATATGTTAGACTTAACCGATTTAAGAGCGACCCACAAGAGCCCCAACTAAGGGGACTCAAATTCTAAAATAGGGATAACACCCAAATTTACCCCTATCATTAAAAAAAAATATAAATTTACCTCTAACGTATAAAATGGTAAAATTTTGGTCCTAAAATTTCTAGGTAGGATCAATTTTACTCCTAATAGACAGAAAAAGTGAACATATTAGTTTACTATATTTTAACTCACTATTTAATTGTTACATTGGAATTAATTATATCTAAAATATTTACTGTGTTGTAACCAGTTACAAAAAAAAAAACTGTCAAAGTATCAAAAATTAAGTCAACAATGTAGACATTAATCACAACAAATTGCATAAAATATTTATTATATTATAAACGACTTGATAAAATGCACGAAACTGCTTCAATTTTTATATATATAAAAAACTTATTTGGAAAGTCTGCAACAATCAAATAATGATCAAACTAGTCTGTTCAATTTTTCTGTCAAGTAGGGATAAAATTTACCATACTTGAAAAATTAGGGACAATTTTATCATTTCACAAGTTAGGGGGTAAATATGCAATTCCCTTGAAACGATGGGGCAAATTTAGACTTTATTTTATTTTATTTAAAGAAATTAATAGTTTTGAAGACAACGTGTAAAATTTTGCTTCCATTTTTGTCTCTTCCATTTTAGTTTCCAAGATTTAAAGTAACCGGTGATTTTTTATCTTCAAATTTTCATATTTTTTTTTGTTCTTCGATTCATTATATGTATTTAAAATTTTAGAATATATGTATAAAGAGACCAAATTTATTATTTCACTCAGGGTCTATAAAAGGCCAAGACCCTGTTTGATTAAACCCACAAACATAACGTAGAAAGTAGTAAAAGATAAACTCTAGCATTGAAGTTGTAGAGAGAGAGAGGCTCATCCATCTCTCTACACTTTCTTCTTCCCCTTTGCTCTTCTTCTCAAGCTTGCTGTCACCGTCACCGTCTTGGTTCCTCCTTTCTGTTCAGGTTCCCTTAGAAGAGGAATGATGAAGCTTGTCTTCCTTCTTCCTCCTCCCATTTATGTTTTAGTCTTTGTTTTTTAGCTTCAAATTTATATTTTCTTCATAGTTTGAAGTCTATATACTTTCTCGAATCTCTTTTCCGTCAGATCTATACCTGTTAGCTATACTTTTATCGTTTATTCTTTTTTCGGTCTTAGCAAGAGTGGAAAATGTTCATCTTGTCAGTAGATCTATAGATCTGCGTGGTTGCAAAAAAAAAAAAGAAAGGACTCAGATCCGAATGTCCGGAAGAGACTAAATGATGAATAATGGATTATAGCTGTTTTCTAACGGGATTCGACTTACGAGGAGTATATGATTTCTATTTTGTTGTATTTGTAGTTTTTATGGTTTTTATTTGCTCTTTGTAGTCTTTTTATTGCTCTTTTTTTATTACTAGGCATATATCAATCATTCTATGTATTAATTATGCTAACATACAACCAAAGCAAAATCAGTCACCTTTAGTGTAACAATGATTACACATGCTAGCATAACCAAATAACATGAATTATGTATGGACACGTAGCATGAAAATTGCATATAATATGCTATCGACATGCCTATTTTCAACTGGTCCACATTAGTGAGATCAAGATAATAACACTTTAAGAACAGAATAACTTAAAACTTTATTAACTTGAATGGGTACCAAATATATCAAATGTGTCTTACGTCTAAAGACTATTAACAATACAAGCTCCAATTGAACTCAAATATTCTTAAACAATACAACATCCAAATGAGAAATATGCTCGTGAAAGACCTTATGTGATAATAATTAACTGAGTGGATCCACATTTATGGAATTTGTCCTAATATGCTCAATATACACCAGCCCATTTTGAACTATCTACCAAATACATGGTTCTGTATGCTTAATAATGGTAGGAAATAAATGTTGGCTTATTGTTATAGTAAATCTTGAATTGTCTTTCTATGAAAAATGCAGCCTTGTGATAATTCAATAGTGAGTCTAAAATTAGATATCTCATAATGCACTCTAAATGTTATTGCCATGGTGGAAGAAATGACTCATTCATCAAATAAACTAAAGTTAACTTTAACAAAATGAGCATCTAATATGATTATAATCAATGTACATAATGATCTCAAACTTATTTAAGTCTAACATGATTATATGAAGTGTTTCCTAATGGTCCAGACTAGGATTGCTCAAATAATTGCCTAACATCCCAACAATAAAATGCGATATATAGACATACATATACTTAAGCATATATAAGACTCTCTATACCAGATGAATAAGGAAACTTTTCATTTCCATAGTTCAAAATCATATGTAGGGCAACTTTTGGGACTAAACTTGTCTCCTTTAATCACAGGGGTGTTACCTAGTTTGCATCCTTACATACCAAACCTCTTAAATACTTTCTCTATGTAACCATTATATGATAATCCAAGAGCACCTCGAGAGTGATCCCAATGTATTTGGATCCCTAATACAAAAGAGGCATGCTCAAGAACTTTTATCTCAAAATGTTTAGATAGAAATTTTTTTAGTCTCATGCAATAGATTTAAGTCATCACTGACAAGCAATATATCATCGACATATAAAACTAGGAAAACAAATTTAATCCCACTGAATTTGTGGTATACACAATCATTAACCATATTCATCTTAAAATCATTTGAAACGACAACTTGGTTACATTTTTGATACCATTAATAGGATGTCAGTTTGAGCCTATGAATAGATTCATTTAATTTGCAGACCATTTGCTTTGGATCACCATAGACAAAGTTTTCTAGCTGCACCATATAGATGGTTTCGTCAATGTCATCATTGAGAAACGGAGTGTTAACATCCATTTGATGAAGTTCAAGATTAAAAGATGAAGTTAATGTCATTATGATTATATATCATATAATTGAAATGTAATTTTTTTTATTCAAGAGACAAAATATTACTCTTAAATGTAAATTTTTTATTTTAAAATTTTAATTATTACCATCAATTATTCAAATATATATCATATAATCGAAGATGTTATTTTTATTTTCTTCTTAGCTAGTATTAGAAATTGAATTACACTTTTTTTATGTATACAGATTATGAGCAATAGTGTGTCTCTAATTGAATTCAAATTTTTGATATATGAAATTTTATGTGCACAAGTATGTTTAGTTCATTATTCAGGTAAAAACATGAAAATTGCTTCTATGCCAACCTGAATAAAAACCAGAAACTCTTTTGTTGAAATATCAGGGAAAGAAGAAAAGTGATGAGCCACATTGAATTAAAACAAATGTCATTTAAATAAAAATACGAAGATAAATAATGAATAAAATATGTCATCTGAACAAAAATCCATTGACATAATTGATTCTATATCATCTGAAACATGCTAGAATGACAGATCAAAATGCCAATTGTCATCACGTTAACTAAGAAACCAGTTTCCAATAAATTGTTTAACATTTTTATTTAATATGTTGTCATTCAAGGGTCATATAGGTGACGAAAATAAGAAATATATCGTCACTGGAATATGAATAAGATGACGGTGTACGAATAGGCTGATGTTATGTGAGATTATTTTACATGACAAAAGGCAACCATCCTCAAAAGCATCCTCAGATGGCAGCGAGCCTCATGACAGTTTAATTTTCTTCAAGATGAAGGTTTTCAATCTGAAGGGGTTATCGTCGTAGTGTAAGCTATGCTTTTAATGATGCATTGTGCGTCAATATTCTGAGCAAATAAATCACCTATGTGAGAGTGAAGTGGGGTCGCTTTAAAGGAGACTAATAATACTTAGTTCTCTAAAACTCTTGCAGAACTAGGAATGTTCATGACCATAACGAACATAACCATGAGAACCAATATTGTGTTATGTTGGTATCTGTGCGGAGTATATCATCGTTTACACAAATGGAAGAATAGTTCAAGGACATCGCATCTAGTAGGCAACCACTAAAGTAAAAAATACTTTCATAATGGAAGGTTCAAGTGTTGTTACCTATCTATCCTATGCAGATATCGACTGTAAAAAGTTATCAGTACATCAAATTCTTTTTGCTTTCAATTTCATTCATGTGGAGGATTGTTGGAAAATATATTTATACAAATGAAATTAGTTTAAATTCCAATAGACACCTCCCTTGATGAATAGTCATCTTCGTTCATGAACAATTGTGTTCGTTCGTGAATAGTCGTGTCAGTTCATGAATGTTGAGCGATTTCTGCAAGTGCACGGTTTCGCTTGTAGTAATAAAAATATCGATCCCACAGAGATACGTTTTTTAACGAAAAACTTATTTTTGAATCTTTAATTTCGAACTTGTTAGATTTATAAAATGTAAATAAAAAGTGAAAATTGGATTAATTGAATTTAGGAAATTTATTTGATTGAATTTGAAAACTTTGAGTATTTGAAAATGCTGGAATAAGATTATATATTTAGAATAAATCGATTGTTAGAAAGATCTTCTGATTTTAAGGATGAATTTTACAAAACAGGAACATTTAGAACTTATTAGAAAAAAGAATGAATTTGTTCATTTGCATTAAGCAAAGAAAACAACTTAAACTTTGTATTATTATGATGATGAAATAAATGACGGAACCTCTAATTAATTGGCTTTGAACGCGACAAAACCCTTTCGGGATAGTTGCCCTTACTCAAATTAACACTCTTTCGAGATGATAATTTGCCTAAGTGTTCAACAAAGTTTCCTTGTAATGATTTTGAATTCAAGTGCATATTAATGAAAACACCAGCCTCACTTATATTGGATTGGTTACCATAAGTGCTGCATAACGATTTCTCGAATAGAACAGACTTTATTAGATGAAATATAAATTGATACAAGTTTATAGAGAATAAGGAGCATCGAGTTCTTCGAGGGCGTGCAAGTGAAGGGCTTGATCGGTTCCGCTTCCTTGGGTTTCCTAGGAGGTTGTCAGGCTCGGGGGCGAGCACTTTACTCAATCTTCTCGCTGTAACTTCGTAATAGGGATTCGGTCGGCCACTACCATGATGCAAACTAAAACTGGAACAATGTCTAAACGCTACTGAGTTGTAATTAAACTATAAACAATATGTGTACCTCATCTTGTTTTGTACAGAATCTAATTTCTAACTCTCGAAATGTTTTTACTTAGAACTTCGACATAAGTTCTACGCTCTGATTTCTATATCTATATTATAGCATTTCATTACACTTTTTCTCAACATCAACTCTTTATTTATAGATGTTGAAGGGTTGTGTTTGAAGTGATGTATCCGTTGGTTAAGAGTCGTGTCCGTTGTGAAAGGACGTCTTTATCCACTTGAACGAACGCGTTTCTTGGATTTTCAGCATGTGTTAAATGCTCTTGGTGAATTTCTGCACTTACCGAGGATAGTAATCCGCGGCCGTGAATGACGTAGCACTGAGCTTGAGCGACGGACGAAGGGGAGAATTGGTTGTACCGCGCGTGTCGCGGCCGCGGGTCTGGGATCCACTGTCGCGGCCCGGCAGGTTTTCTTACTTCTTGCTTTCGTTCGTGTCCTCGACTTGGCGCTTTCGATTTACGTCGTCTTTGACTCATTTTGTAGGGTTTTTCTTCTGTTTTAGATCCTTTTTCGTTCCTATTTGGATTTTACCAAATATTCAAGTACCTTGCAAGAAAGAAAGATATTCGAAAGTAAAAGTAATCTAAACAGATATAAATAACACAAATTCGTAATAAAAATGATGTAAATGTTAATGATATTTTAGGTATATTTTGGGCTTAACAAATCTCCACACTTAATCTTTTGCTAGTCCCGAGCAAAATTTCATTGAATTTATTCCTTAACTAATCTCTTTATAAAAAATAAAACATATATCTTTGTGTTTACCTTTTAAATTAGTTAAGCCGAAAAGACTAACTTCACATGACAAATTTATACGCAAAATATCAAACTAACTTAGTATAAATACGATATATCATTCGTCTTGTATTTCAATTTTTAAATTGAAGTATTCGGGACGATGTAAGCACGCATGTTATTGAGTCTTTCATCTCAAGGCATTTCAAAGCACCAAATTTCCTTTTCCAAACTTGAATTATTAAGTTTTAATTTATTTGCTTAGTTACGCCCGTGATAAGGGTGGTCTCGATCGTAACTTTATATGCATTTGTTTTGTGTTCGCTTAAGAGGTACCGACCATGCCATGAGTGGACGCAATCGTTACTTTAAACTTTAAACACGCTTAATTTTTCTAATTTAAACGTTCCTTTCATACCTCGATTGTGATAAGGGTGGTCGCAACCGTGGCCAAAAGTACGCTTTACTTATTAATTTCTTCCATTTCATACCTCGATTGTGATAAGGTTGGTCTCAATCGTGACCAAAAGTTAAGAATACGATTTATTGATTATAACTTGGGAAAAAGAAAATTAGCACATTCATCCTATATTGACTTAAAATTCAACATGTATTATGGCTATAGTTTCCTTAAAAACTTCAATTGGTGTTAATGTAAGACAAAATCAAAACCGAGCTAAAAATTGTTAGTTCAAATTTAATGCCTATAAACCTAATTGAAAATTTAAAATAAGATTTATTGTATCATGAATTTCATGATATGAAATAGAGATTAAAAATAAAGAATTTTTACTTAAATACATTCACTCGAGACAATTTTACTTAAAATCGTGTCGAAGATTTGTGAAAAATATATTTTGAAAAATATTACCCGTATAGAAATATTTATTTCTATCGATAATGATAACCTAAAAATAATCATAAAAATTTTAACTTATGATATTTATAAATGTAAAAATGATATTTCATAAAAAAAAAATGTTAAGTTTTTTCATTTGTTGCAATATATTTAAAAGTGTTGCAATATACGTTGCATTTGTATTTTGAAAAACAAGCGATGCATACATTCATTCATTCATTTGCATACATTCATTCATTCGTTTGCATAAAATGATATATGTATATATCTCCTCCCACACTTAAATTGGACCATGTCCTTATGGGGGCAAAAATGGAGATAAAACATTAAAGATAAAACAAACGGAAATAAACGAAAGATATAGCAAAAACATTCATCAGAAAATTAATTAAAACTTACATTGTACGAAACATAAGAAAGAGAAAAATGTACGAAACTGAAATTGAAATAAGATAAGATAAAAATAAAAGATAAAACCTAAGCATGTGGCGGGGAATCCGGAGGTGTTGGTGAAGTTTCCACATTTCGGCGTCGGAAAAATGAAAGCATCTGATGCCGAGTTGAACGATGCGCACGCCTCAAAGTATTGAGGTTGTCATTCATCACCATATTGTTCTCCACCAAATCATCAATTCGCAAATTCATTTGTCGATTATTTGCGTTGATTTGGTTCAAAATCCGCCTTAAATCCACCAGATCATTATCTTGTGTTGCTTGGGCTTGTGGTGCAGCGTCTCCACCTTCCTCCGCTCCTTCTTCATCGGTACCGACATTATGAGAACTAGAAGCACCTCCACCCATAGTGCCACGAAGATGTGCAATACGGGTAGCATACGAAATAAAAACAGGAGGAGCCGCAGAAACCAATAAATGAGCCCGCTCAAGAGCCGCAATGTCCAAAACTGGAACATATCCATGGTAGGTGGACATATCAAAATTAGTCAATTCATCCCGTGCTCCCAAAACAATAGCGGTGATCAAATTACCGAGAGGGACTTGAGTGGTATGAGCCCTCGAAGCACGATACAAATTATCAAAAAGCATTCCAATGCTATCCACCTGCAAACCCTTGAACAAACAATCCCAGACAAACAAATCCCGGACTTGAATCTTGGAACTCTCAACACGACCAAAAAGTGAAAAGCTCAAATACTTGTGAAAGAAGAACACACAATTATCCTTAATTAACTTGCTCGAAGTGTTCTTAGAATCAAAAGAAGTTTGGTCAGACAGAGTTTGCCAAAAAGAGTTATTATCAAAATCCCGAGGCTTATCATAAAAGTCACTAGTAGGGAAACCAAACATATTACCCATAGCCTCATAATCAACTGTATAGGTAATACCCTTATTCCGAAAAGAAATTTCTGTCCTCTTTTTGTTCATCGTCAAAGTAACCAAAAACTCAACCACATACTCTTGAATTTGTGGAAAACGCATAGAAGCAAAAGTTTCCCATCCCAAAGTTTCAATAAAAGCAGTAATTTGTGTAGTGAAGTTCAACTTCCTTACCGAATCAAAGTCAAGAAACTGCATATCCACGAACTAGCGATTGGCGTGTGAAAAGTGCTTGAAACGTCCAACTTCTTCTTCAGAATGAATGTCGAAATAAGCCCCGCAACTAACCCTAAGGCGATTAGCCTCAGTGACAGCCGGCTTGTGTCCAACACGCTTTGCTCTAGGCATGGTTATGGTGTTTATGTGTTATGAATATTAGGGTTTTAGAGAAAAAGATGAAAAGAGAGAAAAGCTTAAGGTTGAAGATGAAGTAGAATGGTTGTGAATTCTTGGAATTGAAAGGTGTAGGTGATTGAAAAGGGTAATGATGAAATTGGGAAAAGGAAAAGTAAGGTATTGGGAAGGGGTAAGAGTAGGGGATTGGTTAAATTTGGAGGTGATGTAAGGTTTGTGTAAGTAATAGGTATATATAGGGTTTGAATAACAAGGTAAATAGTTAGAGTAGGAATAGGAATTGGTGTAAATAGAGGATGAATAGGAAGAAGAATAGGTATAGGTTAAATAGAAAAGGAAAAGGTATAGGAAGAATGGAAAAATAGGTCGAAAACCGGACCTGGAGTGCCTGAATTACGCGTGTCGCGGTCGTGGATGTATATCCGCGGTCGCGGATCGCGTTTTTCAACCAACATATCCTCTGAAATTTGAGAAGAAAAATCTGAAGTTACCGAGAATCCAACATTCGCGGCCGCGAATCGCGCTGGGCAGCGAATCTTGTGTCTGAAATTTTCTGGATTTTTTCTGATGTTACCGTGGAAGCGCATCCGCGGTCGCGGATCACCTCGTGGCTACCCAAATTCAGCTTATTTACTTCATTTCGTGCATTTTCTTGATAAATTATATCCTGAACTTCTTGAAAAATGAAATATGTACTTAAAACATAAATGAAAATCATTAAATGATAAGGAAAACCAAAGGTTTATCCTTATTAATGAAAAAAAAAAAATGAAAATGCTTTAATTAATGAATGTTAAAATTAGAAATATGAAAGGGTTGGAACTAAAATTAATTGAAACATTTATGTGCATTCATTAAGTTAAGTTAAATGAATCTTATGTTAGGAACTTGAAATTTAATTATTAATCAATTAATTAGTTAATGAAATGATTAAGTTTGCATTTAATTGATTCATTGGTCTAAATTTATGAAATTAAAATGTAACCATATAATAAAAAACAAAGTATAATGCAAAAGAGAAATTTTTATTTATTAACATTTATTTACAAACAAACAAAACACAAGCTATGCTAAAAATTCGTCCCCTTCAATCGGGATTTTCTTAGCCCTATATCGTTCTATTTTCAACTGCACGAAGGCTTGTCGTTCGGGTGCAGAAAGAAAATTTGGTCCTGATCGAAAAACTCGCTTCACTAGACCTTCAAATTCTAAAAATTCATAGTCTAGCATCGGGAAAGATTCAACATCACTCCAAGGAACAGAAATACTTCCCTTGGTCCCTAGAATTATTCCACATATAATATTCCCGAACCCAACCTTCTTAGCCTTGGATCTAGATGCGGCAACAAGACCCTCCATCAGAATTTTTGAAGAATCAACCACGTTGCCTTGAAATATATCGCCAAGGACATAAAGATCAGATTCTTGGACGACACTACTGAATGTGCGACCGAACAAGTTGTGACTCAGAAACTTATGCAAATATAGTATAGAGTTGGAATAGAAAGACTTATTATAGGCAAGTTTTGGGTGGAAAGGCCAGATACCGGTGAGCATTCGCCAAATATCAGTGGACGTCATATCTCTTCCATGATGGCGTTTGGTAGCATCCTTCAAAGGAAAACCAAACCAAGCATGCAATTCAGGATATCCAAAAGTGAAAGTTTTGCCATCCCGACGAAAACTGAGACGCACACGACGCTTGTTAACAAAACGCACAGTGCAGAAAAACTCTAACACCCAGTCTTCAATTATAGGAAACTTCATATCGACAAATCTGGTCCATCCTAGTCGTTCCATGTAACGACTCATATCTTCCTTAATTCCCAACTGATCGTTAAGAAATCCATGTATAGCATTCCGACAAAGAATGTGTATCGTAGCCTCAAGAAGCGCCTTCCCTCTTCATGATTGAAGATAGGAAAGTTACATCCATAACGCTCTGATATATCCACATGTTTATTGCGTGAAGCAATAACTTTCTTAGATGAAGTGTTTGAGGAAGCCATGATTTTTGGAAAGAGTAAGGAAGAAAAGTTCTGAACTTAGTGTTTGGATTTTATGAATGGTAAGAAAATCAGAGATAGTTCTGATAGAGATGAAAAAGAAAGTGACAAAAAACTGGACCTCTAGTACCTATATATAAGATCCTAGGACGAAAAGAGGTGTTGTTTCGAAGTGAAAAGGCATGAAACAAACCGTTTAGAAATGAGAAAAACTTAGTGTTTCATTCTGAATAGTTACAACTGCTGAGAAAAGGTTCAATCTGGGCAAAATTTCCCCCGTGTCGCGACCGAGGATGCTGACCCGCGGTCGCGACACGCTGATTTTCCTGCGAAAATCAGTTGTCAAAACTCTAAACTCCTGATCCTCTACCGAGAATCCTCATCCTCGGTAAGTTCAGAAATTTTTCCCTTCAATTTTCAATCAGAATTCTCAACTGAGAATCTGAAATCCTCTACAAGTCCAGAAATTTTCTTGACTTCTAGCCATGCCTAAATTCTCAACTGAGAATTTGAAATTCTCTATAAGTCCAGAAATATTTCTACCTCATTAAGAATTTCATATATGTGAATTCTCAACTGAGAATCTGAAATTCTCAACTGAGAATCACTGAATTTTCTAATTTTTATGAAATTCCTAAAAATTAATCATGACTCGAATATATATTTCTATATCTAAAATTCTAAAATGATATAATCTAAAACAAAACAAAAATAAAAATAAAAATAAAAATAAAAATAATAAAAGAAAAATGAAATGATTTAAATGTCAGGAAATCTTGTTACGAAACTAGTTCCTATTTCGGAAATATTTTCGTAATAGATTTTACATCGATTACCGTTAACTTTGAAATGCTTACCATTAGTTTCCTCAAGTTCCAAAGAACCATAGTCGAACGTTTTGACGACTAAATACGGTCCGTCCCATCTAGACTTAAGTTTTCCCGGAAATATACGAAGCCGTGAATTGAATAACAGCACCTTATCTCCAACATTAAAGTGTTTGACTTTAATCTTGGCATCGTGCCATTTTTTCACTTTTTCTTTATAAATCCTCGTATTTTCATACGCTAGATGACGTAACTCATCTAACTCATTTAAATCGAGCAAACGTTTCTTTCCTGCTTGTTGTAAATCAAAATTAAGTTTTCTAATAGCCCAATAGGCTTTATGTTCTAATTCAACTGGTAAATGACATGCTTTTCCATACACCAAACGGTACGGAGTCATTCCTATTGGTGATTTAAATGCAGTACGGTATGCCCATAGCGCATTATTGAGTTTTTGTGACCAATCTTTTCTTGATGACGAAACAGTTTTCTCTAGAATCCATTTGAGTTCTCTATTTGAGATCTCCGCCTGACCATTCGACTGAGGATGGTATGGCGTTGACACGCGGCGGCGTACTCCATATTTTTTCATAAGCATATCGAAATTCCGATTTATGAAATGGGTACCGCCATCACTAACAACGTACCTAGGACAACCGAATCTACAAAATATATCGTCAAGAAAAGTAATAACTACTTTAGAATCATTCGTAGGGGTTGCAATTGCTTCAACCCACTTTGAAACATAATCAACGGCTACTAATATGTAAGTTTTGCCATTGGAAGGCGGAAAAGGTCCCATGAAATCAATTCCCCACATGTCGAAGATTTCGACTTCCAACACGTTTGTGAGGGGCATCTCATCTTTCCTTCCTAAGTTACCCGTTCTTTGGCATTTATCACAACGAGTAATAAAGGAACCAACGTCTTTAAACATTGTCGGCCAATAGAAACCACATTCCAATATTTTAGCTACCGTTTTATTAACTCCATTATGTCCTCCATACGAGCTGGAATGACATTCTGTTATTATAGATTCATATTCATTTTCTCCAACACATCTCCTAATTATCCCGTCACCACATGATTTGAATAGAAAGGGATCTTCCCAAAAATATTGTTTAATATCGAAGAAAAATTTCTTCCTCTGTTGGGGAGATAATCCTTCCGGAACGATATCGGTTGCAAGATAATTAGCAAAATCTGCATACCATGGTGACATGATACTTTCTACATGATAGAGATGTTCACTGGGGAAATCATCTCGTATACCGACAGTTTCACCTATAGGACCGTTTTCATCTTCTAGTCTCGATAGATGATCGGCGACAAGGTTTTCTACCCCCTTTTTGTCTTTAATTTCTATATCAAATTCTTGTAACAACAAAACCCATCTAATCAGATGCGGTTTTGCATCTTTCTTAGCAAACAGATAACGTAAAGCTGCGTGATCTGTATAAATAATAACTTTAGATCCTAACAAGTATGACCTAAACTTATCACATGCAAATACTACGGCTAACATCTCTTTTTCTGTTGTTGTGTAATTTAACTGTGCACCGGACAATGTATGACTTGCATAATAAATAACATGTAATTTTTTATCCTTTCTTTGACCTAAAACACATCCTACTGCTAGGTCACTTGCATCACACATGATTTCAAAAGGCAAATCCCAATCGGGTTTAGCAATTATGGGCGCACTGACTAAGGCTGTTTTCAATGTTTCAAAAGCTTTAATACAATCTTCATTAAAGTCGAAGGTTGAATCCTTCATAAGTAAATTAGTAAGTGGTTTGGAAATCACAGAAAAGTTTTTTATAAATCGTCTGTAAAAACCTGTATGTCCTAGAAAAGATCTTACTCCCTTGACAGTTGTTGGTGGGGGTAATTTTTCTATTACTGAAGTTTTTGCTCTATCCACTTCTAATCCCTTTTCAGATATTTTATGACCTAAAACAATTCCTTCGTCGACCATGAAATGACATTTTTCCCAATTTAATACCAAATTCGTTTCTTCGCATCTAGAAAGAACTCTATCTAAGTTTTTTAAACATGCATCAAAAGAATCTCCATAAACTGAAAAATCATCCATAAATACTTCCATGATATCTTCGATGAAATCATTAAAAATTGCAGTCATGCAACGTTGAAAAGTTGCTGGTGCATTACATAAACCAAAAGGCATTCTTCTATATGCAAATGTTCCATAAGGACATGTGAAGGTTGTTTTATCTTGGTCATCCGGGTAAATATATATTTGAAAGAATCCGGAATAACCATCGAGAAAACAATAAAATGCATGACCGGCTATCCTCTCGATCATTTGATCGATGAAAGGTAAAGGAAAACGATCTTTCCTAGTTGCCTTATTTAGGTTCCTATAATCTATACAAACCCTCCAACCGGTGGTGGTTCGCGTAGGTATTAATTCACCTTCATCATTCCTTACTACAGTTATACCTCCCTTTTTGGGTACACAATGGATTGGACTGACCCATTCACTATCCGAAATAGGATAAATGATTCCATTGTCTAAAAGTTTAGTAATCTCATTTTTGACTACTTCTTTCATGTTCGGATTTAAACGTCTTTGTCTATCCGCTTTAGGTGGCTTATCTTCTTCTAAGTGAATCCTATGCATTACAATACTAGGATTAATTCCTTTTAAATCTGAAATCTGCCATCCCATACTTCCTATTCTATTTCTAACAACTTCTTTCAATTTTTCTTCTTGATTTCCTGTTAATTTGTTAGAGATGATTATAGGTAGAGTGTCACTTCCCCCTAGGAAAGTGTATCTCAAATGGTTTGGTAATTCTTTAAGTTCTAATTTAGGTGGAACTATTACTGAAGGCGGAACTGGTCCATCTTCTCGAATCAAAGGCTCTGGGTCCTTATCTTCTAATTCTTCACCCATTATAGGTTCTATTATTTCTTCTCTTTGAACAATGTCATTAACACATTCTTCAATTAAATCAAGCTTCATACAAGCGAAATCCTCCATAGGATATTTCATCGCTTGATTCATATCGAACTCGATCTTATCGTCACCTATTCGTAAAATTACTTTTCCTTCCGACACATCAACTAGAGCACGTCCCGTGTTCATGAATGGTCTACCAAAGATTAGCGGACAATTAGCATCATAAGCAAAATCTAAGATAACAAAATCAGTAGAAAAAATAAATTTGTCAACTTTTACCAAAACGTCTTCAATTATACCATATGGTCTTTTAGTGGATTGATCCGCTAATTGCAAAACCATATTGGTACGCTTGATGTCTTCTTCTAAACCTAATTTTTCAAAAATAGACAATGGAATCAAGTTTATACTAGCTCCTAAATCACAAAGACAACTTGGGAATTCCATATTTCCCAATGTACACGGAATGGTAAAGCATCCGGGATCTTTGAGTTTAGTAGGTAATTTGCTTGATACTATCGAACTACATTCTTCAGAAAGAGAAATGGATGAAATTTCTTCCCAACTAATCTTTTTTGAAATTAAATCTTTCAAGAATTTTCCATAGTTAGGGATTTGCGTAATCGCATCCATGAATGTTAAATTTATATGTAAATTTTTAAGTTTGTCCAAAAATGATAACAGTTGTTTATCATGGTCCTTATTTCGGACCCTGTGTGGAAAAGGTGGCTTTGGTACAAAGGGTTTCGGATTAGAGTCAATTGGTGTATCTTTTTGTTTTAATGTATCTTCTTTGGATTTTGGTAAATCATTTCCAGGTAAAGTTGAAATTCCGGGCATTTCCGGACCTAAATAGTTTTTCCCCGAACGAAGAGTGATAGCTTTAACATGCTCTTTCGGATTTTCTTCCGTTTGGCTGGGAAGACTTCCCTCTTTGCGGGATGGAATTGATTTAGCAAGTTATCCAATTTGAACCTCCAAATTATGGATGCTAGATGATTGGTTTTTGATAAGCTGATCGAATTTATTTTCGATCCGTTTAAAACCATCGTCTTGATTACCTTTCCATTCATAGCATCTATAAATTTGTCGATTTTTGAAGATAAAGTGCTAATCGTATCTCTTGTTTGATTTTGATAATTGTTTATACGATATTGATTAGCATTTGCATTATTATTATTATTACCATCTTTCCAGTTAAAGTTAGGATGATTTCTCCATCCAGGATTATAAGTATTAGAATAAGGATTAGTAGTTTGGTTTTGTCCTTGGACAAAATTTACCTGTTCTATCTCATTCATACCTTCGTAGTCAATGTCTCTCTGGATCGGATCATTAGGATCGCATGGTGCCATAAATTTATCAATTTTGTGCGATAAGGCAGAAAATTGGGCTTGTAACATTGCTACAGGATCAAGATTCATTATACCTTTAACCGATGATGTACATGAGGATGATGGTTTCGCCGTTGGTATATGTCCACGCTCTGCGGGCCACATACTGCTGTTGATTGCCATTTCCTCCAAAAGTTCTATTGCTTGGGCGTACGTCTTCTTCATAAATAACCCTCCAGACATAGCATCTAATGAACCTCTAGTCGTAGGATTTAATCCATTATAGAATGTCTGCATTAAAAGTGCATCTGGCAATTGGTGGTGTGGGCATAAACGTTGAAGTTCTTTAAAACGTTCCCAAGCTTCATAAAGAGTTTCATTATCATTTTGTGTAAAAGATGTCAACTCTTTGATGACTCTTGCGGTTTTTGCTAAAGGAAAATATTTTTGTAAAAATGCTTGGGCTAATTGGTCCCAAGTTTCAAATGTTGCAGCAGGCATAGAAGTTAACCAAATTTTTGCCTTATCCTTCAAAGTGAAAGGAAAGAGGCGAAGTTTGATTGCTTCGGCTGTTACATCAGTAATTTTAAAAGTGTCACAAATTTCTAAGAAATTTGTCAAATGTGCATTAGGGTTTTCGTTAGGCAATCCGTAAAACGTTACGTTGTTTTGCAACATATTAAGCAAAGCAGGCTTAATTTCAAATTGATTTGCGTTTATACGGGGTCTAACTACACTATTAGTTACACCGGCCATTCCTGGCCTAGCGTAATCCATAAGTGTCGGTGGATCGGCCATAATTTCTGGCTGGTCTACTTTTGTTTTTAAGGGTGTTTTGTCTTTTTTGTTGTTTTTCTTGTTTTTCTTAAGTGTTCTTTCAATTTCTGGATCAAAAGGATCTGGTGGCGTGCCCGAATTTCGTGAACTGCGCATCAACTTGAAATTGTAACACGAGCCAAACTACCTTCAAAACAAAATTGAAAGCAAATATGTTATAAAACTGAAAATAAATAAAATATAAAAGTTGTATAAAAATAATGTATAAACCTAGATTCGAAAATAAAATGCGAAAAATAAAAATTTTGTCAAAAATTTTGGCGTATCCCCGGCAACGGCGCCAAAAACTTGTTGAGCGATTTCCGCAAGTGCACGGTTTCGCTTGTAGTAATAAAAATATCGATCCCACAGAGATACGTTTTTTAACGAAAAACTTATTTTTGAATCTTTAATTTCGAACTTGTTAGATTTATAAAATGTAAATAAAAAGTGAAAATTGGATTAATTGAATTTAGGAAATTTATTTGATTGAATTTGAAAACTTTGAGTATTTGAAAATGCTGGAATAAGATTATATATTTAGAATAAATCGATTGTTAGAAAGATCTTCTGATTTTAAGGATGAATTTTACAAAACATGAACATTTAGAACTTATTAGAAAAAGGAATGAATTTGTTCATTTGCATTAAGCAAAGAAAACAACTTAAACTTTGTATTATTATGATGATGAAATAAATGACAGAACCTCTAATTAATTGGCTTTGAACGCGACAAAACCCTTTCGGGATAGTTGCCCTTACTCAAATTAACACTCTTTCGAGATGATAATTTGCCTAAGTGTTCAGCAAAGTTTCCTTGTAATGATTTTGAATTCAAGTGCATATTAATGAAAACACCAGCCTCACTTATATTGGATTGGTTACCATAAGTGCTGCATAACGATTTGTCGAATAGAACGGACTTTATTAGATGAAATATAAATTGATACAAGTTTACAGAGAATAAGGAGCATCGAGTTCTTCGAGGGCGTGCAAGTGAAGGGCTTGATCGGTTCCGCTTCCTTGGGTTTCCTAGGAGGTTGTCAGGCTCGGGGGCGAACACTTTACTCAATCTTCTCGCTGTAACTTCGTAATAGGGATTCGGTCGGCCACTACCATGATGCAAACTAAAACTGGAACAATGTCTAAACGCTACTGAGTTGTAATTAAACTATAAACAATATGTGTACCTCATCTTGTTTTGTACAGAATCTAATTTCTAACTCTCGAAATGTTTTTACTTAGAACTTCGACATAAGTTCTACGCTCTGATTTCTATATCTATATTATAGCATTTCATTACACTTTTTCTCAACATCAACTCTTTATTTATAGATGTTGAAGGGTTGTGTTTGAAGTGATGTATCCGTAGGTTAAGAGTCGTGTCCGTTGTGAAAGGACGTCTTTATCCACTTGAACGAACGCGTTTCTTGGATTTTCAGCATGTGTTAAATGCTCTTGGTGAATTTCTGCACTTACCGAGGATAGTAATCCGCGGCCGTGAATGACGTAGCACTGAGCTTGAGCGACGGGCGAAGGGGAGAATTGGTTGTACCGCGCGTGTCGCGGCCGCGGGTCTGGGATCCACTGTCGCGGCCCGGCAGGTTTTCTTACTTCTTGCTTTCGTTCGTGTCCTCGACTTGGCGCTTTCGATTTACGTCGTCTTTGACTCATTTTGTAGGGTTTTTCTTCTGTTTTAGATCCTTTTTCGTTCCTATTTGGATTTTACCAAATATTCAAGTACCTTGCAAGAAAGAAAGATATTCGAAAGTAAAAGTAATCTAAACAGATATAAATAACACAAATTCGTAATAAAAATGATGTAAATGTTAATGATATTTTAGGTATATTTTGGGCTTAACAATGAACAGTCCTGTTTGTTCATGAACAGTCCTGTTTGTTCATGAATAGTCCTGTTTGTTCATGAACAATCATGTTCATTCGTGAACAGACATGTCCATTCGAGTTCTATTTATACAAGAAGGAGCTGTAAAATTTGACAGACTTGAAAACAAAAATACTCTCTGAAATTTTCTGCTCTCTATACGTTTATATTGTTCCTGTTTTTCTGCTTCTGCTCTGGTGATAACACATTTACGCATGGTAAGAGTTTGATTGTATAATCTGTTGTACCTTGAGAAACGATCGTCATTAGCGATGAAATCTATCTGAAGGAGACTGTTAATACATGCCTCAAATTTGTCTAACACTATTCTTTTGGTTCTAGTTTTATTGTTCTAGACAAATTTTTATATTCGTATTGTTTTTTGGTTTAATCACATCTAACAAAAAGTAGTTCTTTTGATTTACGATTTTCGAGTAAATTACAACCATATTACCTGAACTTTTTCTCATTTACACTTTGGTATCTAGAATTTATTTTTTCACAAAATAAATACCTAAACTTAAGTTGACTGTACAATATAGTACTTATCACCTGCTACAACTGGTTAACCATTAAAAATATAGGTAAATTACAATCATGGTACCTAAACTTTATATTGTTTCGCATTTCGGTACCTCGACTTCATTTTTCTGTAAGAAAATATGGCCGTAGTGGGTCCTGTTCTACTATGGAAATGAATTGTTTTAAAGAGAGAAGAATAAAAAATGAAAGTGAAAAGGAAAAGGAAAAGACTAAAGATGGAAAGGAAGGCTAAATTGTCTTTACAACTTATGTGGGTCTCACATTTAAGTAAAAGAGCTTGTCAAACTATGCTTGTGCAAAAATGAAGTTTAAGAGCATCCCCAACACTGCTCTTCAAACCACTGTATCGTCAAAATTAGCGAGTAGAATAGCGAGAGAGGAACTCCAACAAAGTGACCTGGCTGGCTATTATTTTGGCAAGAGGTGTTTTGCTCGCTTCTTTTACCGAGCTCTGTTCGCTCTATATTTCTATTATTTAATATTAAATTCTCTCTCTTGATTACTTTCTTTCTCTGTTGTATACAAGAATGGTCCGCACTAGAGCTCTACAAGAACGGTCTGCACCAGAGTTCGATCTTCCCTGACGGTCGAAATTGGAGAAGTTGCCGAGAGGCTTGGTGTTAGGCATGAATTTGACTACAATTTAACATGTTATTTATAATGAATTAAGGGTGTTTTTAGGGTTAAAATACAAGAAAGAATGTCTTATAAGTGTTTTTGTGCAGATAAGGAAAGATTAAGTTGAACGGACTGGAAGCAGCCTGTTTCGCGCATACCATGAGGAGTTGAGCCTTCTTTGATCCAGCGGTCTAATGCTGCAATTTCTGATGACGGATAGCGACAGGACAGAAAGCAGGTGCGGCAGGCAGGAAAGGCAGATAAGAGCAGTTTAAAAGTAGCATGATGACATGAAAGTTTGACCTTTGAGTGTTCAAGGGTCAAAAGGATTTTAACCATTTCTAGCATTCTAGGATTTGTGAACAATTTGGTTGATTTTTGTAATATTTTCTCGGATACTTTATGTACCGTGTTGACCTTTTCTTTTTCCCTTAAATAGACGTAGTGGGGAAAGGAAAAGGGATCATCTTTTATTGAACTTAAAAATAGACGTTTTGGTAGAGAGAAGAGCTCTCGAGGAAGATGACTCCATTGATGGAACTCTGTAGAAATGAAGCAGACTGTTCACTCGGCAGTATGAGTGAGTAGTCATTTTGAATAGGTTCAGCCAGTTAGGGCCGGTTATGTAAGTTCTCTAATGTCTATTTATGAATGAATGTTGTTAATTTATGAAGTGTTTGATGAAGCTTTTTATTCCATTGCTTATGCATGTATGCTAGTGCTAGATGAATGATAGGAAACTGCTTTCATCTTCACCGAAATGTTTATCAAACATCCAACCCCGAAGTAGGAATGTTAGGAGGTTGTATCAAGGGTTTTCTTTATAGAAATGTTGTTTCAATCATAATGCAAGAAAGAACCAACCCTAGGGACGCTTATGGTTGTAGTAAGTCTTAGAATCTTAAGAACACACGAGAGTTGACTTAAGTGAGCATTAAAGCAGAGACCTTGACTTCACTTTGCATCATTCATGAATAAATAGGGTGTTTAGGGACTTAAGGTAACCTGTTCCGCTGTGCCTAGCCTTTTCTACCTTTTTATCATTATCAAGTAATCGTTTTTATAAGTTAAATCTTTGACTTTGTTACTTAGTCACAATGTCTCTCAATATAAAGAATTCACACACCACGAACACCCTGTTTTGCAACGTTCTTCTGGTAAAATTTGGTCATCAATCCCTGTGGAGACGATACTCGACTTATCACTTTATTACTTGTATCTAGTGCACTTGCTAGAGTCTGTTCATAGGACAACAAGTTTTTGGCGCCGTTGCCGGGGACTGAAATCAACAAAATTTATCTGAAAATTTCTGTGAAACAAGGTGTTTTTAATCTGTTTGCTAAAAAGTGCAGCCAGAAGGAGTTCTCCATTTGTTTATGTGCAGAGCTGGACCACCAGTTTTTCCTATCGATCTCGAATTAGAGAGAACGTGTAGACGAAATCGAGCGGGAGCTTGACGAGCAAGATAGGGAGAGCGACAAAGAGAAAGAAGGATGGCTGGAAGAGTACCACCAGAACAACCAGTTCAACCTAATCAAGAAGAGGAAGGAGAGAACAACAATCCTCCAGTTATGAGGATCAGAGACTATTCCAGGCCGACCACGGAAGGACACTCGTCGTGCATTGTGTTGCCTAACGAAGGAAACAACATGTTTGAAGTGAAAGCATCTATGATACAAATGTTGCAGGCCGCAGTGCAATTCAATGGATACCAGTCGGAAGATCCAAACGGGCATATCCAAGAGTTCATTACACTGTGTAGCACTTTCACATCAAACCGAGGAGTTTCCGATGATGTGATAAGGCTAAAGTTGTTTCCCTTTTCTCTCAAGGACAAAGCAAAAAACTAGTTAAAGAACTTACAGCCAGGGATGATTACCACTTGGGAAGAAATGGCCAGTGCTTTTCTAATGAAATATTTTCCACCTAGACAGGCCATCGAACTCAAAAATGAGGTATCCTATTTTGTGCAGGAGGAGGATGAATCCTTAGCCGAGGCATGGGAAAGGTACAAGGAATTATTAAGAAGGGTACCGAATCATGGCATCCCCCATGTGGATGCAAGTGCATAATTTTTACAATGGAGTCACCAACATTTATAAAATCCAGATTGAATCCATTGCCAATGGTAACCCCAAGGATCTTGAACCACAAGCCTTGTACAACCTTATTGAGAGAGTCGTAAGCACGAGCTATAACTGGCACTCAGCTAGGAGTGAAGGAAAAAGAGCGGGGAATGATGATGTTGTGTCGAAACTGACCACCCAGGTGGAACAGCTTGCAAAGCAGCTCAGCAAGATTAATGTATCATCCATTCTCAGCGAACCACCATTCAATGATGTTTGTGATTTTTGCGGAGGACCTCATTTCAACATAAATTGTCCTGGAGTCAAGCAAGGGACAAGGGAGTAGGAGCAATGTGATTATGCTGGATATAATCAAAGGAACCCACCAAACCCATACTCGAATACCTACAACCCAGCCACAAGAAATCATCCGAACTTCGGATGGACTGGGCAACCAAATCAGGAACAACCAAGGTACTAGCAGCAACAAGGAGGACAGTACTAGAGACAACCTCAACAACACTACAAACAGCATGTTCCACCAAAGGAAGATATAGAACTAGACATGAAGACCATAATGATGCAATTCATGAAGCAGACACAAGCGTCAATTAAAAATCTAGAGACACAGGTCCATCAACTCGCTGCATCTTTGTCCAAAGGAAAAGGGATAATGCCAAGTAATACCGAACCAAACCCCAAAGGAGATGTTATGGCCATCACTCTGAGATCTGGTAAGAAAACTCAACCCCCTTTTCCCACTGATGAAAATGCTGAGTGTGCAGGTACCTCTCGAAACGATGAAGAAAAAAAGAAACAAGCTGTTCCTAGTCAAGAAGAAACCGTCGGGGTAGAATTGACCGTTGATCAAGACCAGGAGGAACAAGGAAGGAGGTACAAACCACCTCCACCCTATGTGCCACCTGTACCTTATCCGACGAGGCTGATAAATAAGAAGCTTGAAGAGCAAAATTCTAAGGTGCTAGACACCTTGAGGAAGCTACATATCAACATTCCCTTCGTGGAAGCACTTGCCCAGATGCCGACATATGCAAAATTCTTAAAAGATATTTTGTCAAACAAGAAAAAGTTGGAAAACATCTCGATGATCCAACTAAACAGGGACTGCTCTTCAATACTCCAGAACAAGCAGCAGCTTCCGAAAAAGCTGAAGGATCCAGGGAGTTTTTCTATTCCCTGTTCAATTGGCAAGTTAAATATTGAAAATGCACTATGTGACCTAGGAGCTAGCATAAACCTTATGCTATATTCTGTGTATGCTAAGCTAGGACTAGGAGAACCACAACCAACTAGAATGTCCATTCAGTTGGCTGACAGGTCGGTATGTTACCCGAGGGGAGTAGTGGAAGATGTGTTAGTCAAAGTAGGAAAATTCATATTACCTGTTGATTTCATCATAATGGATATAGATGAGGACCTGCATGTTCCTATTATCTTGGGTAGACCGTTCTTAGCAACGGGTAAAGCATTGATTGATGTAGGAGAGGGACAACTATTTTTAAGAATAAATGGGGAGGAAATCATTTTCAAAATGAATGAGGCTATGAGACGAGCCAACACTAGTGATGACACTTGTTGTTTCTTAGATGATTTCCAAGGTCTTTCTACTTTGCAGGAACAGGGACAGGACACTCTAAAGGCTCTCTTGGGCGAAAAAGTGAACTTATGTGAGGGAACAGGGTGTTCCATTGAAACCAACTTCCCCACACCTCCTCTAGATCCCACTGTTCCTACTCATTAAGAACCACCTGAAATACCCACTGTGCCATTGACTAAACCCGAACTAAAACCTTTACCATCACACCTAGAGTATGCGTTTCTTGAACCACCCAGCGGAAGCCCGGTGATTATATCTTCAAAGCTAACCCCTGATCAGAAAGCTCAACTCATGGAGGTATTAAGAAGAAATAGGGATGCTATTGCGTGGAAAATAGATGATATCAAGGGTATTAGTCTGACAGTCTGCGTTCATCGAATTCTGATGGAGAAAGATCATAAGCCGTCTGTCTAGCCACAGCGCAGACTGAACCCCCACATGAAGGAGGTTGTGCGGAAAAAGGTGATCAAGCTGTTGGATGCAGGAATCATTTATCCCATCTCTGATAGTGTCTGGACGAGCCCTGTTCATGTTGTGCCAAAGAAAGGAGGAACCACAGTGGTTCTCAATGAGAAAAATGAGTTGGTCCCCACAAGAACCATAATAGGATGGCGAGTTTGTGTGGACTATCGGAAGCTTAATGAGGCAACAAGGAAGGATCATTTCCCTTTGCCCTTCATTGATCAGATGCTAGAACGTTTAGCAGGGTATGCATTTTATTGTTTCCTTGACGGATACTCGAGGTACAATCAGATTGCCATCCACAGTGAAGATCAAGAGAAGACAACTTTTACATGCCCCTACAGGACATATGCCTACAAACGCATGCCATTTGGATTATGCAATGCCCCAGCTACGTTTTAAAGGTGCATGATGTCTATATTTCATGATATGGTGGAACAGACTGTGGAAATCTTCATGGACGATTTCTCTATCTATGGGAATTCATTTGGGAGCTGTCTGAACAACCTTGGGGCTGTGTTAGTACGATGTAGGGAGACCAATTTAGTTTTGAATTGGGAGAAATGCCACTTTATGGTTACCGGCGGGATCGTTCTCGGGCATCAAATCTCTGAAAAGGGGATGGAAGTGGACAAAGCCAAGGTGGAGGTGATAGAGAAACTTGTTGTTCCAACTAATGTTAAGGATGTGAGAAGTTTCCTTGGACATGCAGGGTTCTACCGAAGGTTTATAAAGGATTTCTCAAAGATCGCGTTACCCTTGTCTGCCTTGCTACATAAAGATGTGGAATTCTCATTTGATACAAGCTGTCTAAAGGCATTTGAGCTATTAAAGGGCAAGCTGATCAACTCACCCATACTGGCAGGACCCAACTGGGAACAGCCATTTGAGATGATGTGTGACGCTAGCGATACATGTGTGGGAGCTGTTCTTGGGCAAAGGATTGAGAAGAAATTTCGGCCCATCTATTATGCAAGCAAAACATTAACCGAGACTCAGCAGAACTACACCACTACAGAGAAGGAGCTTCTCGTAGTAGTATATGCCTTTGACAAATTATGTCCCTACTTGGTTTTGTCAAAAGTCATTGTCTACACAGACCATGCTGCGTTACGCTACCTGTTTGCAAAGCAAGATGCAAAGCCAAGGCTGATACGATTGTTACTCTTACTTTAAGAATTTGATCTCGAGATCAAGGACAAGAAGGGAACCGAAAATGTAGTGGCTGATCATTTATCCAGAATTTCTCATCCGAGCAGCCAGGAACAATCAGAAATTGTAGAGATTTTTCCAGACGAGCGTCTGTACACTATACAACCTGCTCCATGGTTTGCTGACATTGCTAATTTCCTTGCTAGTTCACTTAAACCTCATAACATGTCCACTAACCAAAGGAAGAAATTCTATTTAGAGATCAAATATTATTTTTGGGAAGAACCCTATCTTTTCAAGTTGTGCGCCGATCAAATCATTCGCAGGTGCATCTCTCAAGAGGAAGGACATGCTGTTCTGAGCCATTGTCACGATAGAGAAGCAGGAGGACATCATAACGCGAGCAGAACTGCAGCCAAAGTGCTTCAATCAGGTTTTTTCTGGCCGACCATTTTCAAGGATGCCAATGAGTTTGTACGCACTTGTAATGAGTGCCAACGAACAAGCAATATTTCAGCTCGAAATGCCATGCCCCTCAATAACATTGTTGTTTGTGAAATATTTGATATATGGGGCATAGACTTCATGGGACCATTCCCTACATCTTTTGGGAATAAATACATCTTAGTTGCAGTCGACTATGTGAGCAATTGGGTTGAAGCAATTGCGAGTCCCACCAATGATGCCCGTGTGGTTGTAAAATTCCTAAAAAGGCTTTTTGCCCGATTTGGTATCCCACGAGCGATCATTAGTGATCAAGGAACCCACTTTTGCAATGCTAAATTTGAAAAGCTGATCGGCAAGCTTGGAGTCTCTCATAGAATTGCCACGCCTTATCACCCACAAACTAGTGGACAGGTAGAGATTTCAAATCGTGAAATCAAAAGAATTTTGGAAAAAACCGTTGGCAATTCTAGGAAAGACTGGGCAAACAAGCTTGACGATGCTTTATGGGCATATAGAACTGCATATAAGACACCCATTGGAATGTCCCCATTTAGATTGTTGTATGGAAAGTCCTGTCATCTTCCAGTAGAAATGGAACATAGAGCCTTTTGGGCGTTAACTTTCTTGAATTTTGAGAAACAGGCTGTGGGCAAACAAAGAAGATTGCAACTCTGTGACATGGAAGAATTCAGGCTGTTTTCCTATGAAAACGTGGTGAATTATAAGGAGAAGACAAAGAGATGGCACGACAGAAAATCCAGGAGAAAGCTTTTCAAGAAGGACAGAGGGTCCTTTTGTACAATTCAAGGCTCAGACTGTTCCCTGGAAAACTGAAATCAAGATGGTCAGGGCCGTATATGGTGAACAAGGTGTTCGGTCACAGAGCTGTAGAAATTAGCAAGGAGGGTTATGAACCTTTCAAGGTGAACGGGAAAAGGCAAAAACCTTATCTCGAGAATGATCACACAAGGAAGATTGACACTGTCCACTTCCAGGACCCCCCGAGCCAATAAAACCAAGCACAGGGTGTTCGCTGCAAACACCAATTGCAGCACAAGTAACCTTGCACTTTCATACTTTATTTTACATTTTTGAAAAAATTTAGTTAGCATTGCTTATTCTGGTTAAGATTAATCCTGTGTCATATGAGGGTCCGTAATTAAGTTAACTCCTTTGAACGAGCAAAGATGTAAAACTTTTTCCCTTACATATGGGTTTAGTTTTAGCTTTTTACTTGTTTAAAACATGAGATTGAAATGGTAATTTGGGAGAAGTCCCTTGGTAATAGGAAGCGAACATAGGGCAGAATAAGTGAACATCAAATCATCTGTTCGTTTGGTACTTATTATACTCTACTTTTGAACCTCTCTCGGTAAAATCAAAGTAGGTAGGGTATAGTAAATTCAAACTCAAAAAGCAACTGTTTGCTTCCCCAAAGCGTCTTTTCGACTGGATGCGGTTGTTGCCTTAACCACACATACAAATGGCGCTCACAGAAACATCGTCATAATGACGGTTCTGGCAACAGGCCGTTTCACTCGTCTTTCTACTTAAAGGATTGACTGCATTGCGGACCCTAGTTCTAAATTGTTTTGCACTCTCTTTTTCACACTATTCCCCATATATTGTTTGATAATTATCTTTGGGTGTCCCTATTTAGTCGCTATCGCAGGATGAGGACTCGAGGCTCAGGGAAACAAGTAAAGGTTGAGGGCACAAAGAAAGACCGAGGGAAGAGCAAGATGGTGGGTACAAGCGCAGTCGCGTTTGTACCTGACGAGAAACTGGTAAAGAAACTATCTCAGTTTAAGGATGATGCTATGCAAAAATACTATGATGATCTGGCTTAGCTCGAATTTGGGCCGGTACGAACTGTATATTGGGATACGCTGAAAAAGCTTAAGATTGCGGAACGAGTAAAGAAACCCATAGAAGCAGGCCATTTTGGCTGCTTCTTTGAGATGAAAGAACCAACGTATAAGGAACTCACTTTGGAGTTTCTTACCACTTTTAAACATAATCCTGAGATCACCGACCCAGATGAAGAAGGAAAGATCAGTTTCCGGCTGATGACCCATACCCAATAGCCATCCTTGAACACATTCAATAACCTCCTCGGCGCTGCGGATGACGATGACTTGGATTCTGACGGGTACAAAGGGGCTTTCACTGAAACCTCGGACGAGTTTGACCCAACGACTTTCTGGCGCTCAATCTCTGGCCAGCCAAGTTACGACGGTAGTACATCCAAAGCTTCTGGTATTGTGGACTACGCCATCCGGTAGTTGCATAAACTGGTCTCAGGTACTATCTTTGCGCGCGAGAACCAGGCCACTATCCCTCACACAGACCTTATGGCTCTTTGGAGTATGGTATATGGACGCAGGATGAACCTTGGCTTTTGGTTCGGGGAGTACATTAGCGCGTTTGGAAGAAAGAACTCGTCCGTCATATGTTGTGGTAGCATTGTGACTCGAATAGCGGAGGCCATTGGGGTATTCAAGCCAGAAGATAAGAACCGGCTCACGGTGGTCAACTATCCGGACCAAATAGATTTAAAAACCCTTCAGAGCATGTTATTCGGGAGAATGGTGAATGGGAAGTGGGTCTGGATGTCAGATTTTGTAGAGGCCAAAAGGGTTGAAAGTAGGAAGAGGAAAAATGAGCCTACTGTATCGGTGTCATCCGAGTCTGAGCAAATTGAGCAAGCCAAAGATCTGGGCTTTTACCAGAAATGTGCCAAGCTCTCCAATGAAGACATCCTGTCCAAGTTCAATGCCCTGTTTGCACAAACTCAAGCTTGCAGAGAACAGATCTTTGCTTTGGAACATACAAATGTCGTGCAACAAGGCGAGATTGACTTGCTCAAACACCTCTGTGTGGAGGAGCATGGGAAGGAGAGTCCATCTGGTGCCTCAATCAAGAGTCCGGTAAGTGCTAAAACTGAAACAACTGCCAACGCCGTTGCATCCTCGAAAGGGGATGGCGCTACTCCTGTTGCGGATAGAGAGGTTGATTCCTCTCTTTCCCCACCTGTCTGATCATTCAATATGTCGCTATCCTAGCATCTCGTAACACTTATACCCCTTCTTTGCATTTGTTTACACTCATCTTTTATCATGCTTATGTTGTTTTCCCTATGCTTTTGTTCGTAATAACATTGAGGACAATGTTCCATTCTAATTTGGGGGTGGGAAATTACAAATTACAATATCTGTGTGCATAAACATGATAAAAGCTTGAACAAGTTGTTAGTGTAGTATAATTTTCTGAATAACAAGTTACCCCCCTGTGATCTTTGGTTTGTACAAAAAGAAACCTTTAACTGTCCTTAGTAAATATTCTTCATTTGTGTTCATTTCCTTGTAAATATTCTAGTGTTTCGATTGTTTAGGTTCTGCAGTAATCACTAAACAGACTGCGCTTGTTATGATTGAAATGTGTGGTGATAGCCTTGTGTTGATCTTAACTACCCGAGTCTTGAAGTTCCAAAAATTTTGAAGTTCTAAATCAACTTTCACAAGAGGGACCTTTTGCCTTAAATGCATAAAACCCTCCAAAATAGTGAGAACTTGAGCCTGCAATTGCATTTAAAAATGCATTGTTTCTTTAAAGAGTGGGCCAGTCACTACACCATAGATGGTCTTTTGCAACCTAAAACACATGTGTTGCCACTCAAGTGTTGCAATTTATAGGATTAAATTTGATCATTTGCAACATAGTTTAAAAAATGTTGCCAACGATATGTTAAACTAACTTTACTATGGTATTGTTTAACACTATTTATAAAGAGTTGCAAGAGATATGTAAAAAAGTTGAAACACTTTATTATGTAGTATGTTTTACATATGAGGCAAAAAAGGGATAATGTGCAAAAATATACCTAACGTTTACAGCCATGAGCAATTTTACCACTAACATCTAAAATGGTGCAATTTTACCTCGAGCATTGGTAGCCAAGAGCAATTTTATCTCTGACATTCCAAGATTGATCAATTTTAGACATTATTATAAGGGTTAATTACAAAAAACTACCATGTGGTTTCACCGATTTGCGATGTGGTACCTGTGGTATTTTTTTTTACAAACACCTCCCTGTGGTTGTCGCCGTTATACAAATCAAGGAAACGGCAAAAAATCTGTTAAATCAGAGGGTCAATTTGGGAAAGAAAGATTTTGACTTTTTTTCTTAATTTTTAAGTTGACTTCATCTTCTTCTCTTCTCTTCTTCGTTCTTCGTTCCTCTTCTTCTTCTTCCTCCATTTCCTCTTCCATTTTATGTTCTTCTTCTTCCATTTTCTCCTCTTCTTCCTTTCTTTTCTTCCTTATTTCTTCTCTTCATCTTTCCTTTTTTTCTTTTTTTAATTCTGGAAATTCCAGAAATCTAGAAATTCCAGACGTGAAGAACGTCCGGAGACGTCCTTTACGTCTGGAATTTCCAAATTTTCGTGAATTTCTGGATTTCTGGAATTTCCAGATTTCTGGAAATCTGGAAATTCCAGACATGAAGAACGTTCTTCACGTCTGGAATTTCCAGATTTCTGGAAATTCCAGAATTAAAAAAATTAGAAAAAAAAGAAAAAAAAGGAAGAAGAAGAAGAAAAGAGAGGAAGAGGAGGAGGAAGAGAAAGAAGAAGAAGAAGAAAAGATTCTAGGTGAAGGTGAAGAAGAAGAAAACGTAGAAGAAGAAAATCAACGATGAAGGAGAGAGAAAAAAATTAAAAAAAATTAAAAAATCGAATTTCCTAAATTGCCCCTGTGCCACGTCAGATTTTTAACAGATTTTTTGCCGTCTCCTTGATTTGTATAACGGCGACAACCACATGGAGGTGTTTGTAAAAAAAATACCACCGGTACCACATCGCAAATCGGCGAAACCACAGAGTAGTTTTTTGTAATTAACCCTTATTATAAAATACATGCACTATAAGAAAATTGGGTTTTAGTGAGAAAAAAAATAACGAGAATAAAACAATATTCTCAATAGAAGCATATTTTCAACAATTTCAATAAGAATACATTATATGTTTTAGTATTAATAGCAAAATAATTTATTTATTAAATTTTATTCTCACTAATATCTCTATTTAACAATTTACTAAGGGTTAAGATGCAAAATACCCTTAAAATTTTGGGCCAGGAGCAAATTTTACCCTTAATGTCTAAAATTGTGTAATTTTACACCTAACGTTGGAAGCCAAGAGCAATTTTACCCCTAACGTTGGAAGTCAAGAGCAATTTTACTAGTACTTACTATCTTTAGGGAGAATTTGCTTTGGTATGCCCTATTGAAATGGAATTTTTTTTTACAAACCTAGGATGATAAAGGCATTAGGCACCTAACTCAACAATGACAAAGACTTAACCCGTGCATTGCACTCACATAATAGGATGAGCCATTTGAGCCTTACCCATGTTTTTTCGTTAACATAACATGTGAATAACCATAATCCCTTCACTTTTAGCTTAAAGAGCCGAGAATCTGCCTCATGCAAGCAGTACCAGTTGAAAATATAAATTGGTTGAGGAAACTCGAGCCCATACAAAAATTAAATAGTTAATAAAAGAAAGTGAGAAAAAGGAGAAAGAAAAATCTGTAAAGAACCTCTTCATTCATGGCACACGATCACAATGTGTGCCCAAATCATTGGAATTGGTTGTTTAGTTGTAGGTGTTAATAAAAGAGTGGGTAAGCTATTTGTTAAAACAAGCTGTGCAAAGTTGTATGTGAAAAATAAAGGATTGGTGTAAAGTGCATGAGGACAGAACTCTTACACACAAAAGTCGTTCACTCCCACACCTGAACCTTAACCTTACTCTACAACCAATAAAAGACCTCTGGACTTTGTTTGGAAAATTTTGATCTATAGAAATGGGACCAAAAAGCAAACTCACACCCTACTGGTGTATTTACTGAGCTGAGGAGTGAAGTTGCATTCCATTCTTCATGGCGAAAAGAGCCATATGAGAGTGAGAGAAACGTCCATTCCTTAGTGAGGCATGACAGGCAAACAGGTTGTTCATTTTGAAGTTTGAGGTCTAACTTTAATCTTTGAGGAATTTCTTGAGTAGGATTACACGATCAAACACTGGCATAACTTCATTAAAAATCGTGATTTGCGTTTGTCTGTTGATATTTTCCGAGAACAAAATGATCTGTCATAATCCCTTCCTCTCCGTGATCTCCTCAAAACCCTTCTTCCGTATTCTTTCATTCCTAACTCTTTCCCTATGGTTAACTTGTTTTCTATCTGTTGTTTACTTGAGGACAAGCAAAGATTCAATTTGGGGGTATTTGTTAGGCATGAATTTGACTACAATTTAACATGTTATTTATAATGAATTAAGGGTGTTTTTAGGGTCAAAATACAAGAAAGAAGGTCTTATAAGTGTTTTTGTGCAGATAAGGAAAGACTAAGTTGAACGGACTGGAAGCAGCCTGTTTCGCGCATACCATGAGGAGTTGAGCCTTCTTTGATCCAGCGGTCTAATGCTGCAAATTCTGATGACGGATAGCGACATGACAGAAAGCAGGTGCGGCAGGCAAGAAAGGCGGATAAGAGCAGTTTAAAAGTAGCATGATGACATGAAAGTTCGACCATTGAGTGTTCAAGGGTCAAAAGGATTTTAACCATTTCTAGCATTCTAGGATTTGTGAACAATTTGGTTGATTTTTGTAATATTTTCTCGGATACTTTATGTACCGTGTTGACCTTTTCTTTTTCCCTTAAATAGACGTAGTGGGGAAAGGAAAAGGGATCATCTTTTGTTGAACTTAAAAATAGACGTTTTGGTAGAGAGAAGAGCTCTCGAGGAAGATGACTCCATTGATGGAGCTCTATAGAAATGAAGCAGACTGTTCACTCGGCAGTATGAGTGAGTAGTCATTTTGAATAGGTTCGGCCAGTTAGGGCCAGTTATATAAGTTCTCTAATGTCTATTTATGAATGAATGTTGTTAATTTATGAAGTGTTTGATGAAGCTTTTTATTCCATTGCTTATGCATGTATGCTAGTGCTAGATGAATGATAGGAAACTGCTTTCATCTTCACCGAACTGTTTATCAAACATCCAACCCCAAAGCAAGAATGTTAGGAGGTTGTATCAAGGGCTTTCTTTATAGAAATGTTGTTTCGATCGTAATGCAAGAAAGAACCAACCTTAGGGACGCTTATGGTTGTAGTAAGTCTTAGAATCTTAAGAACACACGAGAGTTGACTTAAGTGAGCATTAAAGCGGAGACCTTGACTTCACTTTGCATCATTCATGAATAAATAGGGTGTTTAGGGACTTAAGGTAACCTGTTCCGCTGTGCCTAGCCTGTTCTACCTTTTTATCATTATCAAGTAATTGTTTTTATAAGTTAAATCTTTGACTTTGTTACTTATTCACAATATCTCTCAATATAAAGAATTCACACACCACGAACACCCTGTTTTGCAACGTTCTTCTGGTAAAATTTGGTCATCAATCCCTATGGAGAGATACTCGACTTATCACTTTATTACTTGTATCTAGTGCACTTGCTAGAGTCTATTCATAGGACAACACTTGGTCACAACAGATTGCAATTGATAAAGTTAGGGTTTTTCTTGGATTATTACTAATTTTTGGGATTTATTTTGCTGCTCAATTAATTTTTGGGTTTTTCTTCGATTACTAAAATTTTCTTGTACGTTAATTTTTGGTTTCTCTGTTTATTGCCATCTGCCATCATAGTTTGTTGTTTTCCATTTGAAATATGCAGACGCAATGGATTATGTTCAATTTGTTGTTATTAATTTTTGTTGAATCATTGGGTGATTTGTTGACTCATTTCCAATTATCCGTTGATGAAAATGTTGGAATTGAGAGATGAAGAGTTTTGTTGATACTCTTTTTGAGTCTACACTCTAATAGGGGCGTTTCGTCCCTATCTTTTAGCGTGATTTACGGTTTAATTTTGGAATAAATAAATAAGTTTAATTACAAAAATAGAATGTTTTAATAAAATAACGAAATAAAAATAAAATCCGTATTTTCGGTTATTTATCTTTATTTTTGATTAATTTAGAAAATAAAACGTCAAGCTAACTCGGCTCTCGAGAATTGTATTTCAGGTACAAGTAAGGAGCAAAACTCCACCGACATACGCGGGGCGTATCAACCACTACACAAGGCGTGGGACATCCAGTCAGAAATAATTGCTCAATCCACAGGCACCACGTGGGACTAACCCACCGATACGTGGGGCGTATCAACAACCACACGGGGCGTGAAACATCTAGTCAGAAATGATAAGATCAATCATGAAAGTCAGACTGCATGGTCTCCCAAGTCAACTGCTACTACGCGGGGCATCTCGCCTTACACGCGGGGCGTATATGGGAAGTTCTTCAATCTAAAGTTCCAGGGACTCATATACGCGGGGCGTGCTTCAGGCTACGCGTGGCATAAAAGACCTAATTCAAGCTACTAAAACTCAGGAGCTCAGCCACGCGGGGCGTACCTCAGTCTACGCGAGGCGTGGTTGAGACAACAAGATCTGAATTTGGTCCACATGCAAGAGATTTCTGACGGGATGGGTCAATACGCGGGGCGTCCCCTACCATACGCGGGGCGTGTCATGGGAATTCTGCAGAAATAATGTATCTCCATGCTTGTATCTTGTGAAATTACAATTCTACCCCTAGCTTGATGTGTATAAATAAGAGTGACTAGCACTCATTTAGATATCCAGAATTTTATGTATTGAGCTCTTGCTACATAGTTTTAGATTTTATTTTCAGATTTTACATAGCAAAACTCTATCACCTTGAGAGCTTGTTCGTTTATTCCGGCATTCCGTCAAAGTTCCGTTCCATCTCCGTTCACCAAGCTCGAGAGTTCCACCTCTAAGTCCTAAGAGACGGCTTTGAGTCCGGTTAGCTAGTTCCGAGGGCGGATTCTTCCCTTTTCACTTGCTAATTAGCTTGTACTCTTCCTATGTACTAGGCTTGGTTGTATTCTATATTTACACTTTCCATATTTATAACATATGATTTACGATTTCTGTTTCTCTATACGTGTTAATGTTTGCTACTTGTTTTGATATTCGTAATTGATTATTGTGTAGGGGAACGTGATTTCCGACGCCATTCGAGCTATCTTTAGGGATTCAAATAGGTGTTGCCTTACCGGAAGTGACGCACCGGAAACTGTAGGAATTGACAAGCCACGGAACTTACGGGCCCTAATTTCTAATCCCAAGCATTAGACACGCCTCGACTAGGAACCACGTAGTCTAAGTACTTCACGGGTCGGTCACACTACACGTAGTCGTCATTGCAAGAGTAAATCATCAACCGTATATATTGGGAGTCATTGTTTGTCATATTTATAACTTATCACTATCTGTATCACTTCGTAGAGTCTTTGTTATATAAATCTGTCTCACCCGTAGTTAGGAGTAGTTTGTAGTTGTTTCCCAAATCAACTCAAAGTATACACCGCTTAGATAACGTATAAAACCGAGTCGTTTAATACTTGTAGTTATAAATCTCGTGGATTCGATACCCGGTCTTAACCGGATTATTACTTGATACGACGGGGTACACTTGCCCCTAAGTAGTAGCGTCTAGTAGAGATAGAGCATTTAGGAAGATCACATCCGTAGTCATAACGAACTTATCATAATATACATTTCATAAGCTCTACCTAGGCACCGTACGCATCAAGTTTTTGGCGCCGTTGCCGGGGATTTATAATTTCTTGCAATATTAGACAAAAACGTTTTATTGTTAGTCTAAGCATTATCTTTGTATAAATTGTTTATATATACTTTTTACTAACAATATTCTTTCTTGTTTATAATTCTTTCCATTTATTTATTTTATGCACACCCGATCTCGAAGTGATACTCTCGTTCCTATTGATCTTGAAATTGAACATACTCTTTGTAGGATTCGGAGAGAGAAAATGGCAAACCTCAACAATGAAGCTAACCAACCCGAGGTCAACCAAAGGCCTCCGGTGCAACCCGTGAATAACAACCGTAATGGTGAAGGCAATGACATGCGCTCGATGATGGAGATTCTTGCTCCGCATCGCCCTCAAAACCGCAACGGAATCGTCGCCCCCACCATCCCGGCCAACACATATGAAATCAAAACTAACATGATCCAACTCATCTAACAACTTGGTCAATTCGGAGGGGAACCCCATGAAAACCCTAACGAACATCTCGATAAATTTCTTATGTGTGCCGAAACTTCTCGGCAAAACGGTGTTCCGGTTGAGGCCGTCCGACTAAAGTTGTTTCCTTTCTCTTTAACAGGACAACCGTTGGAGTGGTTGCACTCATTGGAGGCGGGATCGATTACATCATGGGAGGAGCTTGAGAAGGAGTTCCTTTCTTACTACTTCCCGCCTTCCAAAACGGTTAAGTTGAGGAACGACATCACTACCTTTCGGCAGCTCGAGCATGAAGCCCTTCATGCAGCTTGGGCAAGATTCTGAAAGTTGCTTCGAAGCTGCCCGCACCACGATATCCCCAAGCACGATTTGGTAAGTACTTTTTATCACGAATTAACGCCTACTAACATTGCTACCGTGGATTCCGCGGCAGGTGGGGACCTGTTTAGGAAGTCAGCCAGTGAAGCATATGAGCTCATCCACGAGCTCATAAGGAAAAGCGTACAGTGGCAAGAAGATCGGCTTGCCGGACCCCCACGACATCAAACGTTCGCCGTGGAGAAAGAGGCTCTAAAAAGTTCCATGGCGGAAATGAATAAGAAACTGGACGCATTGATAGCACAGTTGAGCCTCAACAAAGTTGCACAGGTCCTGATGTGCAATCATTGTGGTGGAGATCATGACGGGCTTGAATGCCAAGCCGGTAGCCCTTTCGCCGGCGACACCGAGAATGTAAGTTACGTAGGAGGCAATCAAAGGTACAACCCTAACCCGAACTCCTACTCACACCACCACAATAATAATGACAGCGGATGGAGGCCTCGATACCAACACCCTAACTTGTCGTACGGAAATAATAATAATGTATTAAGGCCCCCACCCGGCTTTCATCAAGAATATCAGGAAAATGGGCTAGGGCAATCACAAACCATGCCCGGTGGTCGGAACACTCAGCCTCCCGACAACGTGCATGGCCAGTCGGTAACGTCCTTGTTAAAGGATATCTTAACCCGTCTTGTCGATAGTGACGTGTTTTGCAGGGACCTTAGCCGCCAGGTAGCTCATTTGAATCGTCAGCAATAGGAGAGGCCATTAGGAACTCTCCCGGCAAACACCGAGCAAAACCCGCGGGGCAAAAATAGAGAGTCCGGACAGGCGATAACTCTCCTTAACGGTAGAAGTTCGGACCCATCAAGTTCCAACTCGGACAGCCTGCAGTAAGCCGCCGCATGAGAAAGTGAAGCTACTCCGACTATAAATGTAGCACCGGCTTGAATTTCTCAAACCCCTTGTTTATATGTATCATAACCGTCACCTTATTTTTATTTATTTTTATTTTTCTGTCTCATTTCATTTCTTTTAAATAGAAAAAAATCAAAAGAAAAACAAATCCTATTAACATCCAAAACCCTACGCAGGGCGCCATACCTTTCACGCCCCACGTATCTGCGTGTCTGTCCCCATTTTCGCAATCAAAGACACGTTACACGGGGCGTCTTCCCTACCACGCCCCACGTACATTCGACCATTGGGTCTTTTTCATAATAAGCACCACGTGTACGGACACGCAGGGCGCCCCCTAGGGTACGCCCCGCGTATCCTAAGGGAGTTGCAAATTGCAACTCCCCATGACAGCTTTTCACCTTCCACCTCTCCCATCACTCTCTCCTCTTCCCCAAATATCTTTCCCACTTCTCCACTCCACCTCTTTTAACATCCAATCACTCTTCACCTTTTCAAATTCAAACTTCTCTAACTTCCCTCTTCATTACTTTTTAACCACCCTCTTAATTACTCATTAAAATAATAAAAACATTAAATAACAATCAAAACCCATAAAGATTCAAAAACTCTTTAAAAACCCGAAAAAATATTTCCACTACGCCCCGCGTTCTCGCCTTTCTCCCACCTCTTTTTGACCAGGAGCCGCGATACGCCTTCAAATCACTCTAGCGCCCCGCCTCCGGCCCTGGTGAAATTTCGAGGGCAGCCCAATCCCACGAGGACGAGGGATCGGACTCGGACATGGGCATGAACTTTAGCCCACCGCCCAACCACGATTTCAACTCCATATATGCTCGGTTGGACGCCTTGGAAGGCCACCAACGTCAAGATAGCGCCCACTTCGATTCTTAAATTGGCAACCTCAACGCCACTCTCACCACCCGCTTCGATTCCATCGAGGCCCAACGGCCTGAGGATCGGGCAAATTTTGACTCCTTCGCCAACGCGTTCTTCACGCATTTCAATATCCATGGGCATCCTCCTCCGCCTCCACCCTAGTTTCCCTATGTTCTTCTTTATTCTATGTTTTTCCCTTTCATGTTTTATGTTTTTAGCTCGTTATCTTTTGTGTTTTTCTTGTACTTTCTTTTTATCTTTTGTGTTCTTCTTGTACTTTCTTTTTATTTTAGTATATCTATATCTTTCTTATGCTTTCCTTTTGTGTTTAGTTTCGTTTATTTCTTCTTTCCGTTTTTTTCTGTTTATGCATAAGTTAATAATGTGCACGCGGGGCGTGCCCCATTCCATGCCTCGCGTGCCCCACATTCTGCCTGATAAAATGGCCTAGGACACGGAACACGCGGAGCGCACCTCTCAGTGCGCCCCGCGTATCCGTGTCTCTGGCCTCCATTGCACTTAAAATGCCTCTCATGTGCGGGGCGTCCCCCTGGGTACGCCACGCGTAGGACTTGACCTTCAGGGTCCTTTTTAAATTCCAACTTTATTTTTGTTTTTCTTTTGCGACGTCCTTGGAATAGACGTCATTTTAATAACGCGGAGGGCCGTGCAACCCCGCACTCACTATTTGTTTTGCACTAACAAAAACAAAAACAAAAATCAAATAAAAAACAAAATAATTAAACTAATTTATTAATTCTTAAAAAAATTTCCGACACACTACCTCCCTCGGAAATTAATTAAAAGTACCGTTATTTGTTCTTAAATGTAAAGACATTAAATCAAAGGATCGGTTTTATTAAGAAATTTTAGTCTTGATTCTGAAGTTATAGAATTTATGCAAAGCCTAGGTTCGTACTAAACAAAAGCATTGAGTCCTAACCCACATGTTATCTCTATAATGAAATTTAAAAATGCAATAAAAACGGGATAGTTGAAAATTTGACGAGAACTTGAACGTACACAATTTAACCCGAAATTTTTTGTGAGGTATTTTTGAGCATAAAAGAGTTCGTACGAGAACTCTATTTCTTTCACAATTTTTCGAGAGCTTTGACTTCACTCGATTCATAGAGTTTGCACCTAATACCGGGTTAAGTACACTTATTTTGGTAAAAATGGCAATAGATGATAAAACAAACTCACTTAGGCTAATTCTTTTCTTAAATTATTTTTCTCGTTTTCATTAACCTCTAGGAACCCCCCTCGAGCCTATTAACCGACTTCTTTGTTAATACCTTTTTAACATTTAACCCTTTTTCCTCCTGTTTAAATACCAACAAAATCAATCGCACCAGAATTACCCGAAACAAGCCAAGGCCTTGACAAGTAAACACCATAAGCCTTCGAAATCGTTTTTGTGCCGCTCTCAACACAAAAAGAAAAGAAAAACACAATAAAGAGCAAAAGGCATTCTCAAGCTCCACCCGAGCAATTTCGAGTTATATTTTACGAACTTGCTAAAGCCAAAATAAAAACACGGTGCGATCATCAAAATGGTGTTTGGACTCGAGTCCCTAAAAATTAACCACTAGAAAGCCACCCACATTACTACCCCCCTCCGGGTTCATTTTTAATATTTCCTAGACCATAACATAGGAGGAAAAACCCGGATGAAAATGCAAACTCAAAGTGACTTCGAGTAAGTGCAAAGGAGAGTGTAAAAACACAGACCCACCAAAATTTGAGCGTAAGAGTGAAATCCCTTGTTGAGGTACAATCGGGTTCTCAAAAGATAATCGTCCCCCGTTAATATTGCCTATTAAATTTGATCATGGAGGTCTCAAACAAGTTTTGGTTACTCGTTTGTTGGCGTAGGTACTTGCCGAGAACTTTGCTTAAAACTTTAGCTTCGGAATCACGCACTTGGTAAAACCAACCGACGGTTTGTTTCTTAATGATCTCAATCCCTTGTCTTTCGATTTTTTTTACTTGAGGACAAGTAAAACTTTAAAGTCCGAGGAGGTTTGATAGGGGCATTTCGTCCCTATCTTTTAACGTGATTTACGGTTTAATTTTGGAATAAATAAATAAGTTTAATTGCAAAAATAGAATGTTTTAATAAAATAATGAAATAAAAATAAAATCCTTATTTTCGGTTATTTATCTTTATTTTTTTTATTAATTTAGAAAATAAAACGTCAAGCTAACTCGGCTCCCAAGAATTGTATTTCAGGTCTGAGTAAGGAGCAAAAATCCACCGACATACGCGGGGCGTATCAACCACTACGCGAGGCGTGGGACATCCAGTCAGAAATAATTGCTCAATCCATAGGCACCATATGGGACTAACCCACCGATACGCGGGGCGTATCAACAACCACGCGGGGCGTGAAACATCTAGCCAGAAATGATAAGATCAATCATGAAAGTCAGACTGCATGGTCTCCCAAGTCAATTGCTACTACGCGGGGCGTCCCACCTTACACGCGGGGCGTATATAGGAAGTTCTTCAATCTAAAGTTCCAGGGACTCATATACGCGGGGCGTGCTTCAGGCTACGCGTGGCGTAAAAGACCTAATTCAAGCTACTAAAACTCAGGAGCTCAACCACGCGGGGCGTACCTCAGTCTACGCGGGGCGTGGTTGAGACAACAAGATCTGAATTTGGTCCACATGCAGGAGATTTCTGACGGGATGGGTCAATACGCGGGGCGTCCCCTACCATACGCGGGGCGTGTCATGGGAATTCTGCAGAAATAATGTATCTCTATGCTTGTATCTTGTGAACTTACAATTCTACCCCTAGCTTGATGTGTATAAATAAGAGTGACTAGCACTCATTTAGATATCCGGAATTTTATGTATTGAGCTCTTGCTACATAGTTTTAGATTTTATTTTCAGATTTTACATAGCAAAACTCTATCACCTTGAGAGCTTGTTCGTTTATTCCGGCATTCCGTCAAAGTTCCGTTCCATCTTCGTTCACCAAGCTCGAGAGTTCCACCTCCAAGTCCTAAGAGATGGCTTTGAGTCCGGTTCGCTAGTTCCGAGGGCGGATTCTTCCCTTTTCACTTGCTAATTAGCTTGTACTCTTCCTATGTACTAGGCTTGGTTGTATTCTATATTTACACTTTCCATATTTATAACATATGATTTACGATTTCTGTTTCTCTATACGTGTTAATGTTTGCTACTTGTTTTGATATTCGTAATTGATTATTGTGTAGGGGAACGCAATTTTCGACGCCATTTGGGCTATCTTTAGGGATTCATATAGGTGTTGCCTTACCGGAAGTGACGCACCGGAAACCGTAGGAATTGACAAGCCACGGAACTTACGGGCCCTAATTTCTAATCCCAAGCATTAGACACGCCTTGACTAGGAACCACGTAGTATAAGTACTTCACGGGTCGGTCACACTACACGTAGTTGTCATTGCAAGAGTAAATCATCAACCGTATATATTGGGAGTCATTGTTTGCCATATTTATAACTTATCACTATCCGTATCACTTCGTAGAGTCTTTGTTATATAAATCTGTCTCACCCGTAGTTAGGAGTAGTTTGTAGTTGTTTCCCAAATCAACTCAAAGTATTCACCGCTTAGATAACGTATAAAACCGAGTTGTTTAGTACTTGTAGTTATAAATCCCATGGATTCGATACCCGGTCTTAACCGGATTATCACTTGATACGACGGGGTACACTTGCCCCTAAGTAGTAGCGTCTAGTAGAGATAGAGCATTTAGGAAGATGATGACACGCGGAGAAATTCTGATTAACTTCCGTCCCTGTGGGGGCGTCGTTGGGTTCGACGGGGGGGAAGCTCTAATGCCAAAGTCAGTAAGGAAGAACAAGAGGGCAAACTGAATTGACAAAGGGTAAGAATGAATGTGTACCTTGATAGCCTGAGACGTAGGCTATATATAGCTAGAAATTTGTAACTTTCATTAACTAGAAAGTCTCCATCAATGTTCCATTAATGGCGGTTACAAGTTACCTTTAAGCCGGCGGTTAGCCAATTGATAGCTCATTAATGGTCTTTATGGTCGGGTCGGCCCAGCCATTCTAATGGCGAATGAGTGTTCAAGGAGATTCGCCTCATAGGTTTGCTGGCGGGTCTCTTTTGATGGGACCTTGGTGATCCGCCAGTCGGATCTCTTTGGAGGATCAATACGCGGCGTTCTTTAGGTGAATATCCCTTTTGGTCCTCGGGATAATATCTCAATGTTATCAGAAGCCCCCCCCCCCCCCCAAAGTTCCCTGAAAGTCCTTTAGGGCTTTTGAGCTTCTGCGCGCCGTCATGACTACCTGCATTAATGAGCACTCTGTTCGATGCCAATCGCAGAGTGACACGTGTAACGGGCGCACTGTCCAATGAAAGAGAAGACGCATTCTTCTTCCTTCTTTTTCTCTCTCTTCCCCATTTCGTCTTCATTTACTTTTTCGTTGCTCGAAGCTTTTTCTGGGAGTTTCAGAGTTCCTTCAAAGCTTTTGCTTACATGTAAGTTCATCTTTTCCCATTCTATTTTTTCTGAATGTTTAGGAGTTCTTCTTCCTCTTCTGAATATACGTCCGAGCTATTTGATTTAACCTCATCTTCCGAACCCATTTTTAGCTGGACTTCTTCTTCCTCAGAGAATTCCTCTTCTTCTGAGGATTCCGTTAGTTGTAATTTAGCTGAGTTGCGTGACTCGGCGTGTAATAAACATCGAACTCGTTCCGGCGAGGTTCAAAACCATCCCGTCGTTATTACCCGCTATATTCCGGCCACCGGTTTTAGGTCATACTTAGGGATGGAGGCTTCTTCGTCAGTTCCTCCTAGGAAAAAGAGACCTCGTGCCGAGTCCACCTCATCTCGTATGAGCTCTGCGGATCTAGCGAGCCTGGCGGATCGCTTTCCGTGGATTAAAAATTATGAAACTCAACTGGCGGATGCCCATCAGCGACCAGCCTGTCCGCCACGCGGATATCTATCCGTGTATTGTAGTCATGTAGAGAGGGGATTTCGTCTACCTCTCCCAAAGATGATGGCAGATATCCTTGCTTATTTTGATATCACCGCCTGTCAGTTGCACCCTAATGGCTGGTTAGATCTGGCTCTGGATTGTTACTTAGCTTCAAATCTAGGTATAGTGTATACACCTCGCATCTTTCGAACCTTTCATAAACCCTCTAAACGAAAGTCTGAGTCGTTTCTTACCTTTGCCAAATTTGGAGTTTATTCGCCATTTAGTGGCAAGATGTCGAATGTCCACTCCTGGGACGAGAGGTTCTTTTATGTGAAGATCAAGGAGAATGAGCCGTTAGGCTTTCCATCATATTGGAATGCCAGACCTCTACACATGGCGGGTGACATGCGAATAATGACGGATAGCGATGAGGCTGTGGCGGATCTCATGAAGAGCGTTAAGGCGAATGCTTGGACATACGCCGATGCTTTAGACTTTATGATGAACGACATTCCCTTGATCCGCCGAGATGGAGACAAGTTCACTTACTCCAAGATTGCTCAATTTGATCAAGGTAACTTTAATTTTCTTTAAACCTTGATTATTTGATTGTTCTTCTTAGACAGGGGTGTATCTAAGGCCAATCACGCTCTTGTAGAGATGCGTAAGAAGATGAAGGAGGAGGAGGCCCGTAGGAAGGCGCATGTGATGGAGCCTCAAAAGAATGTAGGAAAACGTGTTGCGGATCCAGCAATTGATCCGCCGCAGAAAAAGAAGAGATACACTGCTCCGGTCGGGCAAAAGTTGATGGCCGATGCATTGAGATCCGCCATACCTTCGTCGAACAAGGAACATGTAAATTGCTCTACTTGTTTTTCCTTTCTACATTTTAATTTTAGGTTTTGACCTGGTGATTATGGTGTAGATGGCGAGAACTGATTTGGGCGGTTATTGGGCCGTTAAATATGGAGATGAGGGATCCCTAGAGAATGAGTCGGTAATCAACGATCTGGATGAAGCTCTTGGGCAATTAGGCAGGGTTCGAGAGAGTCAAACTCTAATCTCAGGAGCTGCCAACATCCAACTTGGGAAAAAGGAGCTTCTGTCCGTAAGTGCTTTCTCAACCATACGTTTGATTTTTAGGCAATTTCTTTTGGGGATAAATATCGACTAAGCTTTTGTTTGCTTTCGTAGGCGTATACTCGCTTACGAGTTGCAGAGGCTGAGCTTCTTCAAGGGGTGGCGGATAAGGCCACCATAGAAAGGTTGGAAAAAGAAGCTGCGGAGGCGAAGGCGAATGCCGAATCAGCTCTTGCTCTTAAAGATGCTGAATCCGCCCATAAGGATGCTGAGATTCGACAGTTGAGGGAGAAGATTGAAGCGGATGCTAAGGAGCATGAAGAAGCCTTAGCGGATGCCGAATTTATGGCTGGAGAGCAAGCCTTCTTCTATGGTGAATGGCTTATGGCGTACTTCCAATTGGAATATCCTGAGATCGATTTTACGGATCCGGAATTTGCTGTTCCCGATCCGAATGTAGTTGTGAAATATCGCGAAACTCTAAATGTCAAGGACTACATTCGGGATCACGTTCGGGAATGGACGAAGGGACCTGTTGAAGAAAGCAAACTTGCCACCAACGTCCAGCTAATGGATCTCAAGGAAGTGCCTCCGAAATCTGGTGAGGAGCTGATAACCGATGACACCTTTCTTCCTGGGGAAACACCTTCCGTGGAAAAGGAAGTCTCCTTGGCGGGCGTATCCGAGGCTGTCGAGAAGGAAGCTTATCAAGCAGGTGCTTCTCAAGCAGGTGCTTCTGGCGAGAAGAGTGTTAAGGAGGATGCTCCTGTGGTTACTTGATGTTTTATTTTGTTTGTAAAACTTTTTTAAGTACAATTTGTCTAATCCTTATGGTAGCTATTTATTTTACCTTTACGTTTGCGTAAGTAGATATATAAGCGTCTAGGATTTATTTTGGAGTAGGTGGCCAGCCATACTCCATTGTGCGAACCTTTGTGAAGGTTTGAAGCTGTTTTATTCCCTTAGAGGAAGTAAAGCTGCCTTCAGGGATCATCTTGCGACCTATCTTTGAGGTGAAGTGATTCGCCTAGAGGACTTTGTGGACCCTTCTTCGGGAAGGGAGTAAGAGAGTGTAAAGACGTTGCGTCCAGGGATCGTTTTAACTCTATCTCGAATGGGGATCCTCTAGAGATGGATCCGCCCATGAGATTTGTTCTCCTATCTTTGAGGAGAAAAAGTAGCTATGAGATAGCAGTACTTTTTTAATGTGGAGAGCGTTGGATGCCCCCCTTCTTTTTAAGACTGGAATATTGATATTGCTGCAATAAAAACTTTAAAAAGAACATAGATAATAGAACAATTGATGTTTATTGATAGGAGAAATGCTTTATTACAGCAAGCAGGTCTTACATGTGAGCCTCGTTAAAACCTTTAATAAGAAAAACCACATGGGAAAAAAGCTTACTAAAGGAAAAAGAGTACTCAAGACCGTATGTACACTTTATTTTTTGACAAAATATTTACGGAGATTTTGGAGGTTCCACGTGCGTGGCAAGGTGTTTCCCTCCATGTCTTGAATCTTAAATGTGGCGAACCCAATCTTGTCCACTATTTGGTATGGACCCGTCCAGGTGAGCCCTAGCTTGCCCTTCCCTTCTCGAGACTGGATTTTGTTGGCTTTGCGGAGCACGAGATCTCCCATATTCAATTCTATAAGTTTGGCGTTTTTGTCATGATAAGCGGCGACCCGCTGCTTGTATGCCGCCATACGTACATAAGCCTTGTCTCTTCGATCTTCCACTTGATCAAGACTTTCTATTAATCTGCGGCTGTTGTCCTCCTCGCAATAGAATGCAACTCTATCACTTGGGACCAGTATTTCAACTAGGATTACAGCTTCTACACCATGAGAGAGGGCGAATAGTGTTTCTCCCGTGGCCGTTCTAGGAGTGGTGCGATACGCCCATAAGATGCTCGTCAACTGATCCGCCCACTTCTTATCATGCTCCCCCAATCTCTTCTTTATTCCTTTTACGATCGTCCGATTCGTAACTTCAGTCATACCGTTGGATTGAGGATAATAAACGGAGGCGAATCTGTTCAAAATGCCCAATTTCTCACAGAAAGTTTTGAACTCACCGCAGTTGAACTGCGTTCCATTATCAGTGATGATTGTGTGAGGTACGCCATATCCTCCCACGATATTGTCTTTAACAAATTCCACCATTCGTTCAACAGTGATGGAGGAGACAGCTTCGGCTTCTACTCACTTGGTGAAATGATCTACTGCCACTACCACATACCTTCTTTGTCTACGAGTAGGAGGAAGTGGTCCAACGATGTCAATTCCCCAAAGGGCAAAGGGTCGCCCTTCAATGATGGGCCTCTGGAGATGTTTGGCAGTGTGTGATTCATTCGCATGAATCTGACAACTATGGCAAGATTCCACCAATTTTTGTGCATCAAGCTCGGCAGTGGGCCAATAAAATCCTGCTAACCTGGATTTCTTTAAGATGGAGGCGGATGCCTCATGGGCCCCACATGATCCCTCGTGCAGCTCCTTGAGGACTTGTTGTCCCTCTTCTGGTAGAATACGTTTTAACCAAGGATGGCTAAAAGACTTTCTGTAGAGGCAATCATTGATTATGGAGAAATAGGCCGCTTTCCTGACGATCCGCCGAGCCTCCTCTTTATCGATGGGTAAAGCTCCATCTGACAAATACTGGCGAATGACTATCCGCCAATCATCCTCTACTATTGTGAGTAGGGATACTTCTTCGGAGGTGAAGGCCGGAGCAGCTTTAACCTCGAATGGACATTGCGGATCTGTCCAGTTCTCTTCGCTGGAAGCCATTTTTGCTAGGTGATCTGCTTCGGTGTTTGATCCTCGGGGCACATGGATCAATTCCCATTTAGTTTCTTTAGCTTCGAGGTGATCCAGCAATTTTTTAACCTCGGCCACGTATTTGGCCAAAACATCATCCTTTACTTCATAATTTTTGATCACTTGATTGACCATCAACTTGGAGTCACTATAGATCACGATCCGCTCGGGAGTGATTTCTTTAGCAGGCGCAACCCCAATATTAGAGCCTCATATTCTGCGGCATTGTTGGTTGCATGGAAATCCAACTTTGTTGCGTACCGTAGTTTTATGTATTGGTGGCCCTTGATCACGATACCTATACCAGCTCCATCTGCTGAGGAAGCTCCATCCGTGTACATCGTCCACTCCTCTACTGGAGATTTAGGGAGATTCACCCCTTCTTCGGTGAATTCATTCACAAAGTCTGCCAAGACCTGACTCTTCAATGCGGACCTGCTCTCATATCACACATCAAACTCTCCCAGGCGAATTGCCCATTCCATCAATCTCTCCGAAGTGTCCGGCTTTTGCAATACTTTTCTCATAGGTATATTCGTGCGAACTATGACAGTGTGGGCCTGGAAGTATGGCCTAAGGCGGATTGCCGTGGTGACAACGGCCAGAGCCATTTTATCAAGTTTAGAATACCTGGTTTCAGCATCCTTCAATACTTTGCTCACGTAATAGATTGGATACTGCTGGCCATCCTTTTCTCTTATCATGACTGTGCATACAGCCTTATCTGTGACCGAGACATACATGTAGAGATTCTCACCTTTTAGGGGTCGGCTCATCATGGGCGGTTCTGAAAGAAACCGTTTAATTCCTTCGAAAACCTTTTCACAGTCCTCATTCCATTCGAATGCCTTTTGCTTCTTGATGAATTCATAAAAGGGCTGACACCTACGAGCTGAACAGGAGATAAACCTGCCCAAGGCCACGATCTACCCGTTAAGGTGTTGCACTTCCCTGATGTTCCGCGATGCCTGCATTTCCAGAACAGCATTAACCTTGTCAGGATTCGGGCTCACTCCTTTCTCGCTAATCATGAATCCCAAGAACTTTCCATATGTCGCACGAAAGGTACATTTTTTCGGATTCAGCTTAATATTGTTGTTTCGGAGTACGGCCAGTACCTCCCTTACATCATCTGCATGTTTTTCCACAGTGGTGCTTTTGATGATCATATCATCCACATAGACAGAATAATTATCACCTTTGCTTTCCGCGAATATTTTGTTCATCATCCGTTGATAGGTGGCACCTGCGTTCTTAAGCCCAAAGGGCATGACCTTGAAGCAATAAGTGGCTTGGTGAGTCACGAACGAGGTCTTGATTCTATCTGAAGGCTCCATGGGGATTTGATGATAACTCGACTTTACGTCTGTAAAGGAGTACATAGCATGTCCGGCGGTTCCATCTACGAGTATGTCAATATAGGGCAAAGGATAGTTGTCTTTGGGACAAGCCTTGTTGAGATCCGTAAAGTCAATACACATGCAGTAGGATCCGCCTGCCTTTTTCACCAGAACGACGTTCGCCAACCATTGTGTATAAAGTACCTCTTCAATGGCGTCCGCCCGTTGGAGCTTGGTGATCTCTTCCTCTATCACCTTCTGCCTTTCAAGGCCATGGTTTCTCCGTTTCTGAGCTACGGGAACTGCATCTTTGTCAATGTTAAGTTTGTGAGTGATTACGTCTGGACTGATCCCTGGGAGGATCTCATCTTTCCATGCAAAGACGTCTTCCGCTTCATGGAGAACCTTGGTGATTGCTTCTTTAACTTCACCTTTGAGCCCTTTAGCCATTCGCACCTGCTTCTCATCCGCTATGAGGTACATTTCTGTCTCGCCCAAGGCCATTGTGACGAGCTCCTCTTCGTCTTCGTCTTTAGATTGGGGGTGAATCATTAGTGATGCAGAATACGTCTCCTGAGCCACCTTTTGGCTCCCTCTGATCATTACACCTCCCTTGGTCGTGGGGATGTAAAGAGTTAAGTGGCGTATGGAGATAAGGGCTGCTGCTTCGGAGATAAAGGGCCGTCCAAGGATAATATTGTAGGCCAACTGACCATCCAATATAGAAAATTCCAGATCGCCTTTCCAGACCTGATCCTCGTCTGCTAACTCACAATCCAATGTTACCTGGCCTTTTGTCTGGACGGTATGTCCTGTCACTCCCAGGATATCCACTACGGTTGGTTCCACCTGGATTGGATCAACCATGAGTTTAGCGAAAGCTCCTCTTGTGATGACATTAAACGAGCTCCCAGTATCGATCATCACTCTTTTCATCTCCCAGCCTTCAACCATCATAGTAATGACCAAAGCATCTGCATGAGGAGAGATCTCTGGACCCACGTCTGCAAAGGGGCGATTCAACGATGCCTTGTCAAGAGCAGTGGTCTTTGCCTTTTTCAGTACTGGTTGGTACCCAGGTCCGCCTGCTATGACATTGATGGTCCCCTTTCCTTTCTTCTTTGGGTCATCTCTGGGTCTATCACCATCTCCCTTCTTGCCATCATTTTGGATGAACCGATCCAATTTGCCCCTCTCAATGAGACGCTCTATTTCCCGAGCTAACTCCCAGCATGCATCTGTGTCGTGACCATTTTTCCTGTGATATTTACAATAATTTTTAGGATTTTTACCAGTATTGGTGTACTCCCCCCCCCCCTTTTGGTTCGGGGTATGAAATGCTCCGTTTGTGTTGACTGTTCTCGATCCACATAAGCACTTCACTTTTAGAAGCATTGAGAGGTGTGAAGGAAGTGACAAATGCCGATTTGTTCTTAGAACCCCTTTGCCGGCTTCTAGAGGAGGAATCCTGGTGCTTGTCCTTTTCTCTATCCTGATGGCGAGATTCACTTTTGTCTCTTCTAGGCGGAGATGATGATTCACGGCGAATGTCATCTACCTCCATAAAGTCTTTGCAGCGCTCCATCAATTCTGCCATGCTGCTGGGCTTCTTTCGAATTAGATCCTCCTGTAAACTCTTACAAGTGGTGTTTTTTACCAGAGATTCCACTGCCATGGAGATATCCACATCAACAATTTGTATACACAATTTGTTGAAAGAGTTTACATACTCTCGAAGGGATTCGTTCGCCTTCTGCTTTAATTCAAAAAGCTTCCTTGACTTGACCACTGGAGGGATACAGCCGGTGAATTTAGCACAAAATTCTCTGCTTAGTTGGTCCCAACTGTCTATCGAGCCAGGAGGTAGAGATTGGAACCAGCCATAAGCGGGACCTCCTAACGTGGTGACAAACATTTTGCATAGCACTGGTTCAGTTGCACGGTTGAGGCGAAGCAGTATTCGGTACTTTCTGACGTGGGCTTCTGGGTTGTCAGCACCTGTGTATATAGGGAGATTAGGTATTTTAAAATGCCTATCCGTTTCCTCTGCCTCGTTCCAAGCCGTGAAGGGCGAATCTCTATTGGCGAATGGGTTATGCCTGGCATTCTCCTCATTCATGCGGAGCACCGCAACTCGAACTCTGTCGTCAAAATTCTCCGGACCCGCTCTTGGGCGGCCCCTCTGTGGAGATCTGCTTGGAGAAGATGAAGAGCTGGATCCTGAAGACGGATCCGAGGGTGATCGTCCGCCCCCGCTTCCACGTCCGCCTCCGTTTCCACGTCCACCTCCTCCTCCACCTCCACCTCCTCCACCCTGTCCGCCCGGGGGAGCTTGACCGCTACCCCCTCCAGAGCCTCCTGAAGGAATGTGCCCATCACTCCTTTGGTGTGGTGGTGGCGGTGGCCCATTTGTACGTGGTGTCTCCACGGGCCTTTTGCTCTGTCTATGTCCAGTAGACGGGGGTGATCTGCCTTTGCGGGAGGATCTCGGTCTTCGGGGCGAAGGTGATTCGGACCGCCTACTTTTCTTTTTTCTACGTTTTTTGTGTTTTCGCCCTTCTGATCCACCCAAGGAGAGATTCGACCGTGGTCGCCTTGGGATATCTGATCCGCCTAGATTGATCCCATGGCTTACAGATCCGCCAGGAAGAGGCTGATCACTCCTTTGACTTCCTCCTGCGCCAGTAGGGAATAATTCTCGATTGATCGGTCGTTCTCCAAACGCCGCCGTGGTAGTTACCATGGATTCTGTATTGTGAGCTTGGAGAAATGAAGAATTGAGGGCGTTTGGTCCTAGAGTCACCTGGGGCCAAGAAGATATCGTAGATGTGGGCGCCATGCTCTAAAACGGAGGAATGGTCATGAATGACCGTAGGCGATTACCTGTCTCAGAGCCAAACTTCTCTCCTATTGCTTCTGCACCCATGTTGATGAAAGCATCCGGGGGCATACTGCTTTCAGCTTGCGTTGTGGGAGCATTTGAATCAGCGCGCCCAGCACTAGTTACTGGTTGACTCGATGGTGTTATTAATGGTGTTTCAACCCCTGAGGAGGGGTTCTGCTCTTCGTTTGTCATATTCTTTCTAACGTGAATGGAAACCCTTTATTTGATTAAGGATTCCACCTTCACCGTACCAATTGATGACACGCGGAGAAATTCTGATTAACTTCCGTCCATGTGGGGGCGTCTTTGGGTTCGACGGGGGGAAGCTCCTATGCCAAAGTCAGTAAGGAAGAACAAGAGGGCAAACTGAATTGACAAAGGGTAAGAATGAATGTGTACCTTGATAGCCTGAGACGTAGGCTATATATAGCTAGAAACTTGTAACTTTCAGTAACTAGAAAGTCTCCATCAATGTTCCATTAATGGTGGTTACAAGTTACCTTTAAGCCGGCGGTTAACCAATTGATAGCTCATTAATGGTCTTTATGGTCGGGTCGGCCCAGGCGTTCTAATGGCGAATGAGTGTTTAAGGAGATTCACCTCATAGGTTCGCTGGCGGGTCTCTTTTGATGGGACCTTGGTGATCCGCCAGTCGAATCTCTTTGGAGGATCAATACACGACGTTCTTTAGGTGAATATCCCTTTTGGTCCTCGGGATAATATCTCAATGTTATCAGAAGATCACATCCGTAGTCATAACGAACTTATCATAATATACATTTCATAAGCTCTACCTAGGCTCCGTACGCATCACACTCCCTCCATAGGAACTGAGTTTTTTTTTATCAAACTTACAACAGATAAACAAGAGAAGTAAAACTGGACAAATTAAGTACGATAGACCTGAGTTTTCATAAATTTGCTGCTTGTATGTCTTCCACAATAAGGGATATTTCATGTTTTCCAGCTTTGCTATGACTTTCTTTTTGTCTTTCTTATCATATTAGAATCTTATTTGAGCACTCACCCATTTTAATCTTATTATTACCATCATAAAACCCCAAAATCACAAACCATACGAACTGTGCAAAGTCATAATATAATGAAAAACTCATATTTTGTCCATAGGTTCCATCCAAATGGTTTTTGATTTGGTTCTACGACAGAAAACAATTAAGAGAATCAGATTTGTCCCTGAATTTCCATGGAGGCTTCTGATGACTTTTTCATCCCCAATGCAAACATCAACATTCTCTATCTCCACCCTTATCATATTTACTGAACCAGAGATATAGTTCCTCATTTTAACTTGTGTATCGCCAAGATGATTTGTGGTTTTGCAGGTCTATGGTACTTAATTTGTGGTTTTGCTTCTAATTGATAAATAGCTAAGTGTGTATAGATGAGGCGAGTTGATCATGTGTCTAATATGTATAATTTTCAATTTTCTATCTTTGTTGTACATATATTTAATTTTCAAAAACTCAAACAAATAAGCTTACATTCTATCAGTTTGATGTTCTGTAATAAACTTACATACTATTATGCTATTAGTTTTTATCAAATAAGCTAACATGCTATTAATAAGCTAACATGCTATTAGTTTTATAAAAAAAAGCTTACATGCTATTAGTTTGGCTTTACTTAATGTGAATTTTGCTGATAACTGCATTTTGATTTTTCCTTGAAACCTGAATTACTCTCAGACTGATTTTGATTTTTGGAGCATCTCTTTCTTAAAGCGTCTGTTATCTGTGCTTTTAATTTGCTTGAAATTTTTTGCTTCTAATTCATCTAAACCATCAATTTGCTAAAATCATGTTGTGCTCTTAATTTGTTCGACTTTTAACAGCTATCGTTTTAATAAGTTGTTTTAATTTGTTAGAATTTTATTGTCCAGTTTTCAGGCTGATTCTGCAATATTCATTGCCAAACAGTCATGGATTCGTATTACACAAATTTGATGAACAATGGCGTATATGATAACCATGAAGAATATATGTCACAATCACCTCAACTCTCTCAAATTCCCGCCACACAAGATCAGTTCCGTTTTCAATCTCAGATTGGTTCTTCTCGAGGTAATAAACAGAAAAAAATTCGAACAAAAAATTTCTCTACATAAGAGGATATGTTACTCATTTCTGCATGGCTAAATGTTAGCATGGATCCTATACATGGAAACAGTCAAACACAACAGACATATTGGAATCGAATTGCTGCTTATTTTCATGAACATAAGCAATTCGATTCAGATCGAAATTACAACTCTTTGATGAATCGTTGGTCCTCAATTAACCTTGCTGTGAGTAAGTTTCAAGGTTATTATAACCAAGTAGATGCTAGAAATCAAAGTGGAATAACAGAACAAGATAAGGTAAATTTTGTACTTATAATTTTACATTCACATATAAATGTTGTTTTTTTATTTATTAGATGAAATTGATGTTATTTATTACTATCAGGTATGTCAAGCATTGGAGATGTACAAAAGTCTACAAAAGTCTTCTTTCCCATACATGCATTGTTGGAATGAGTTGCGATATGCACCAAAATTTGCCTCAAACTTGTCAAAGAAAAAAACCAAAACATCGCAACATACAAGCCCAGTTGCCTCCTCACCGTGTACTACAGATTCTAAGGGTTTAAGCGATGCACAAGATGAAGACTTTGTTTTGGAACGACCAATGGGAAGAAAAGCCACTAAAGAATTGTTTAAGAAGACGAAAAAGAAAGATAAAGAAATTGAAGATGCTTTGATGAAAGAATTTTTGCTTGAAATAAAAGAAGCATAAACTGTGGCAAGAAATGAAAGGAAGGAAAGAGTTGATGAGCTATTGAGATTGGAAAGGGAAAGACAAGAACGAGTAACAAGAAAAGAAGCAAGGGAAACGGAAAAGGAAGGCGAGAAAAAGAAAAGGAAGAACGAGAACGAAGAAAGGAAGAGCGGGAAGAAATGCTTTATGAAGAACGAATATTATCTACTGATACTACTAACATGGTTGCAGATCAAGTTGAATATTTTAGTTCTCTCAAAGCTTCCATTATGAAAAAAAGACGCATTACATGATTTCAATTGTAAACTACTATCCATATTATTAGAAACACTAGTAAAAAAACATCAAACTTATTAGAGCACTCGATAATTCAACCATGAATTTTCCATATGTGCTCAATGAGATCATTTTGGAGTTGAATATGAGCTTGTTTGTCTCGAATTTGATGATGTATCTATATGAACTCCATAATCTCTTTTGTGCAATTGTGGGACACAGAAATTGTTGGAGTTTCAACAATTGTATCATAATTGAAATTTGTATGACTTATTTCCCGTTCATCTTCAACAATCATGTTGTGCAATATTATACAAGTCATCATAATATGTTTCATTGTTTCGACATCCCAAAAACGTGATGGTCCATGCATTATTGCAAATCGGGCTTGTAGCACTCCAAATGCCCATCCAACGTCCTTTCTAGCAGACTCTTGTACAGTTGCAAAAAGCTTTCTTTTATTTCCTTGAGGAGATGCAATAGTTTTGACAAAAGTAGGCCATGAAGGATATATACCATCAGCGAGATAATAACCCATGCTATATTCATGTCTATTAATGGTATATCTTACCTGAGGTCCATAACCTTCTGCTAATTCTGCAAATACATATGATCGATCCAATACATTGATTTCGTTTAGCGATCCCAGTAAACCAAAAAAAGCATGCCATATCCAAAGATTATATGAAGCTATTGCCTCTAAAATAATGGTTGGTTCATGAACATGACCTGTGTACATTCCATGCCAGGCAGTTGGACAATTTTTCCACTTCCAATGCATACAGTCAATACTGCCTAGCATACCTGGAAAGCCACGCTGCTCAGCAGAAACCATTAACCTTGCAATATCGTTATCATTAGGTCGTCTCAAGTATTCATTGCCAAATACTTCAATGACTCCTTCCACAAATCTTCGAAGGCTCTTTATTGTCGTGCTTTCGCCGATTCTAACATAATCATCCACAGCATCTACAGGTGTTCCTTATGCAAGCATCCTCATTGCAGCTGTTATTTTTTATAGTGAGGATATGCCAAGAACTCCTCGACATTAGCTTTTTGAACAAAATATCAATCATGTGCTTCCACAGCTGCTTGGATTCGTGAAAATAGTGATCGACGCATTCGAAACCTTCTACGAAAAAATGACTCGGGGTATGTAGGATTGTTGGAGAAATAATCACGAAAAAGTCTATCATGACCTTCAGCTCTATTACGATCAATAATGCGATGATGCATTACTGATCCACCATGGTATGTTTCATGATTTTGACGCCTACGTCGACAACGTTCCACAACAGCTATATCACTATTCATTGTTGTTTCATCTTCTTCCTCTTCCGCATCAAGCATTTCAATCATTATTCGTATGTTGTTAGACATGACAACTTATATAGAATGACTCAAATTAGAGTGGTGATGAGTTTAATTGTTTCACCAGATGTATCATCTATTTATAAAATCAAAATATAGCCGTTAGAATATAGTCGTTGGAATATGACTGTTAAAATATAACATTTAAAAATAATCTCATTAAAGTTTATGAATAAAATAATGAAATAGAGAGTAGGATAACTAGAAGTGTTGGAGCACACACACATTTCAAGAAAGTTAAATTTAGTTTTGTAATATTTTATAATATTTTGAAGAGCCATTTGGCTAGTGGTATTGGAGATGCTTTAAGTATCGAAGTGTGAAAGAAGTTAAAGTTCAAGTACCATAATTATAATTTATCCATATTTTTAATGGTAAGCTGGTTGTAGCAGGTCAATCGATACTATATTTTCCAGTCATCTTAAGTTCAGGTATTTTTTGTGATAAAATAAAATTTAGTTACCAAAGTGTGAAATTGTATAAAGTTCAGGTACTATGATTATAATTTATCTAGGGTTTTCTTTTCTTTTGTAATTTTTATTTCTATAGATTCAAGATTTTTTTCCAAATTAACCCTTTATTAAATTATATTAATTAGTCATTAGATATTGATAAATTAGTTATTTTGTTGTTTAACTTTGGGTTAATACACATATTTATCTTTGTATTATTACGGAAAAACAGATATGCCCTTATATCAAATAAACCTATAAAACTATCCCTAAATCTTCCACAAACCTATAATTATACCCTAATCTAACAGACATATGATGTGGCATAAACAGTAGAGTTCTAAATGAGTAATTTAATTTTTATTTATTTTCTTATCCAATCAATGTATTAACCTCACTCTTTCACCATCCTCCCTCTTTACCTCTTGTTGAGCGATTTCCGCAAGTGCACGGTTTCACTTGTAGCAATAAAAATATCGATCCCACAGATAACGCTTTTTAAGGAAAACTTATTTTAATTCAGTTTAATTCACGTTTTAGGTTTATAATATATAAAATCGTTAATTGAATTTGGTTTTGAGATTGAATTAATAAGAATCAGATTAGAATATATGTAGAATGTTAGAAATCAATTCTGTTTTGAGTTTGAATTACAAAACAGAAACATTTAGTGTTTAAAATAAGAGAATAATTGTACTCGTTTGCATTAAGCAGAGAAAACAACTTTAAAATTTGTAAAAATTATAAATGTGTAATAACATAAACTGGTTCAATTAAAAGGCTTTGAACCGCAGACGATCTTCCTACGGTCGGGCAAGACCGCTACCTTAATCAAATTAATACTTATTTCCGATAAGCCGACTTAACGATCATACCGTCCGTAAGAATAAATTTGCCTAAGTGTTCAACAAAGTTTCCTTGTAAAGATATTGAATTTAACTACGTTTTAATGAAAACACCAGAACTCACTTCGGATCATTTACCAAAGTGCTACATAAAAATATATTGAATTGCATGAACTTTTATTAGATGAAGTATGAATTGATACAAGTTTACAGAGAATAAAAAGCATGGACGCATTCAAGAGGACTTAGTGAGTCTGGGTTGTCAATCCTTCCTCCAACCTCGTTAGAATTTGTGAGGCTCTGGGTTGAATCCACTACTTAATCTTCTCGCTGAATCTTCGGAATAGAGATGGTATTTCTACTACCAAAATGTAAACTAGTCTTTGAACATATCTTAATCTAAATCTAATTACTACTGTGTTTGTAATTAATTTAAGAACAAGTAGTGTACGGCAAGATTGCTTTTACAGAAATGAAATATAATCTCTGACTCATTTCTGAGTCAGAGTTTCTACATAAATTCTGCACTCTTCTTAATAAATCTAACTCTCTCAAACTCTGAAACCAACTCTTTATTTATAGATGTTGAAGAGTCGTGTCTAAGGGTCGTGTCCGCTGCGTAGAGACGTTTCTATCCACCCGAACGGACGCGTTTCTTTGAAATTAAACATGTGAAAGATGTGTTGCAGGAATTTCTGATGTTACCGAGATCATGGAATCCCTGCCGAGATTAGGGGAGCAATTTTTATCCTTTGAAACGAATAGGCGAAGTGATTGAAAAAGGCGTGTCGCGACCGAGATTAGGGAATCTCAATCGCGACTCGGAATCTCTACCGAGATTCCAGAATCTCTACCAAGATTCGAGATGTTCCTCTCGGTTCTGACTCCGTTCCCGTCTTCCTCGTATCGGTGTGCTGAATTCTTCGTCTTTTTGTTCGTAACTTAGGGTTTTTCCTTCGTTTTTGACCTGTTTTCGTTCCTATTTGGATTTTACCAAATATTTAGGTACCTTGCATGAAAGAAACATATTCGGACGTAAAAGTACTCTAAATAGATATAAACAGCACAAATTCATAGCAAATCTGATGTAAATATTGATGATATTTTAGGTATACTTTGGGCTTAACAAATCTCAACACTTAATCTTTTGCTAGTCCCGAGCAAAATTTCACTGAAGTTATCCTTTAACTAATCTCTTTATGAAAATAAAACATATATCTTTGTATTCCTTTTTAAATTAGTTAAACTGAAAAGATTAACTTCGCATGGCAAATTTATACGCAAAATATCAAACTAACAAGTATAAAGGCGATATATCATTCGTCTTGTATTTTCAATTTTAAAATTGAAGTATTCGGGACGATATAAGCATGCATGTTATTGAGTCTTTCGTCTCAAGGCATTTCAAAGCACAAAATTTCCTTTCCCAAAACTAAACTATTTGTATGAATTGTATTACATTTAAATAAGTACTTAGGTTAATTTATTTGCTTAGTTACGCCTGAGATAAAGATGGTCTTGATCGTAACTTTATATGCATTTTATTTGGGTTCGTTTGAGAGGTATCGACCATGCCATGGGTGGACGCAATCGTTACTTTAAACTTAAACACGCTTAATTTTGCTTTTAACGTTCCTTTCATACCTCGATTGTGATAAGGGTGGTCGCAATCGTGGCCAAAAGTACCGTTTACTTAATTTTTATTCCCTTTCATACCTCGATTGTGGTAAGGTTGGTCTCAATCGTGGCCAAAAGTTAAGAATACGACTACTTGATTTAATTAACATGAATTATAAAATTAAAATTGTAAATTGGGAAAAAGAAAAATAGCACATTCATCCTATATTGACTTAAAATTCAACATGTATTATGGCTAAAGTTTCCTTAAAAACTTCAATTGGTGTTAATGTAAGACAAAAATCAAACCGAGCTAAAAATTGTTAGTTCAATTTAATGCCTATAAACCTAATTGAAAATTTAAAATAAGATTTATTGTATTATGAATTGCATGATATAAAATAGATATTGAAATAAAGAATTTTTTTACTTAAATACATTTACTCGAGACGTTTTTATAAAATCGTATCGGAGATTTGTAAAAAATTTGAAAAATATTGCCCATATAGAAATATTATTTCTAACGATAATGATAACCTAAAAATAATCATAAGTTATATATTTTTTAAACATATGAAAATGTAAAGTTAATAAAAATAATGTTTATAAAATAATATCATTTTTGAAGAATGTTGCAATATGTGTTGCATTTGCATAAAATAATTGTTGCATTTTATATATTACTAAAAATTATTAACATGCACTTATATTTGAATAAATGTCATTCATTCTTATTCGTTGCATTTATTCGTACTAAAAATAAAACGATATATGTAATATCTCCTCCCACACTTAATTTGGACCATGTCCTCATTGGTGCAAAAATTGATAAAACACGAAAAATTGTACGAAAATAAATCATACGAATTAAGAAAGAAAAATTATGAAATTAAAGCATCCAACATAAGATATTAAAATTGTACCAAACATAAAATGAAATAGAAGCATTGTACCAAACTTTAATTAAAAACAACAAATCAAGATAAATGAGTTGAGAAAAGATAAGATAAAACCTAATCTTGTGAAGGTGAACCCGGTGGAGACGGTGTGGTCACTACGCCTTGACGACGGAAAAATGATAACAACTGGCGTCGAGTTGACGTATGATCTCTCCTCAAAGTATGGATGTTTGCATCCACCGCGGTAATCCTCGAACTCATCTCTTGATTGTTCTCCACAATATCATCTAACCGCAAATTCATTTGCCGGTTGTGTGCATTCATTTGGTTCAAAATTTGTTGCAGATTAACTTGATCATCAACATTGTGTTCTTCTCCAATATGCTCTTGTGCTTGTGTTTGGGCTTCAACATGTTCCTCCTCCTCCTCACTTTCTTCATCCTCCGCATCTTCATGCATATCGTCATCCCCACCAAAATTCGCCTGCTTATTACCATCCTCTGTAATACCATTACCATGTGAACTCGAAGTACCAACATCGAACTTGCAAGACTAGCCAACATTGGCTAACCATTAAATGAATGTGTAAAATTGCGGCATAATCCAACATCGGAAAATAAATAGGAGTAAGTGATTAAAACTACTCCATGATACCCGTAGCATCCAAAACAAGACCCGTAACCAAAGAACACATAGTAACTTGCTTATTGGTTGAAACAGAAGCACGGTTAAAATTGTCAAAAAGTAGTCCAATGCTATCTACCACGTAAAGCCAACGATCTTGAATGAGCTTGCTAGTAGCATTCTCGGGAGTAAATCCATCCAAACTAGGCAAATATGTCCAAACCGGATTGGTATGAAAATTGATGGGCTTAATAATAAATTGTTTTGTATGATATCCAAACCAAATACTCATCTCGTCATCCCCAACTTCATAAATTGGAACCGAATTCCTAAATGTAAATCTCTGCAGCAAAATCCAAAAGAGAATATCGTGAAACACGAATTTGGTCCAAAAGAGTGCATATACCGCTTCCCTTCCTCATATGAAATAAAGTCTAATGTGGCCACTAAGGGACAACTCAACCGATTGGAGGTGGAAGTGGAAAGCTCGTGAGTAACCTTATGACTAGGCATGGTGTATAAATTTTTGAACTTTAAGAGAGAAATAAAATAGAAAATTTGTGTAAAAGATAGAAAAATGGAGGAGTAGGTTATGGAGTTTGTGTAAGGGATAGGTTGATATAGGGATGAAAATAAGTGTTAGGAATTAGTGTAGGAATAGGAAAAAGGTTGAAAAAATTGGATCAATTTGTGCTTAACCTCGCCCTACAGGTCGCGTGTCACGACCGAGATTCTGGACCTGGTAGCTTATAAACGCGTATTTTTAACTCTGCACTAACTTATTCTTCCTGCAATGATGTCCTATTAATGCATGTATTAATAGCTGTAACTTAAAAACACAATTAAAACATTAAATGAAGGGAAAACCAAAGGTTTCACCTTAATAAATATTAAATAAATGAAACAATTTATATTCTAAGGGAATTAATGGTAAAACATGAATGTTCTTTAATGATTTGAAGCATGAATGTGTTTTAATCATAAATGTCACAATTAATATTTGAATGAATAATCAGAATATATATATATACATGAACATAAACAGAGATGTAAACATAAATCGAACATTTATTGATTTCATTAACATAAAATCAATCATACAGATTGAAAAATGAAAAACATATCTACAGGAAATGTAAAAACAAACCTATATACAAACAATTACAAACAAACCAAACATAATAAAAATTAAAATTCTATGGTATCCTTATGAATTGGAGATTTTCATGCTGTAGGCCAAAACTTCCATTTTCTGACATTTTTAACTTGCTAATTTTATTTCTTCTTGTACTAATGTTCCTTTAATGATTTTTAATACCCGAAGAAAAAAAACTCAAAAACAAAACTAAAAATTAAATTAAAGGTGCCTTAAGGGCTTTCCTCAATCTAAGAGTTATAAAAATATATAATTACATGAAAAATGGAACTAGTATACACAATCAGAAAATTAAAAATGTTCAAGCAAGAATTTAAAAGCATAGAAATGATACAGAAACATAATACTGTAAATACAACGAAACAAATCTAATCTAGTCTGTACTAATTGAAATTCCACGTTTTTGTGCTTGGTTCATTTTTACTTAAATTTTTAATGTTCTCTCATACGAAGAAAGAAACCAAGGACTAAGAAAACAAAATAATTAATATTCGTGTTTGACGAATCCATTGTTCTCCAAGAACTCGAAATTAAGGATTGAAAAAGGTTCATTCTCGTTCCAAAGAACGGAAAATTTGTATTTAGATACAACTAATAAAATTCGCAGATCCAACTTTCTCGTTCTTCGAACGATAAGTACATAACATACCATCTATTTAAAATATGTGAAGAATCCACAACATTACTGTAAAAGAAAAAAAATATTTTTTTAAACGGATGAATTAAAACAAATAAAGATTTCAGAAATTTTAAGAATAAAAAATTGTAATATTGAAAAATATGTGAAGTTTTTAATTTGTTGGTTTCAAACCAAAAATCATGACTTATGAAAAATAAAAAGGTGTCTTTTGTGCCTCTTGGTGAGTAAAATCTAAAATTAGAAATTAAATACATAGAGAGGAAAATTAATTTTTTTAAAATTTTTTTTTTCAAAATATGCGTGTCGTGGTCGAGAAATTAGAATATCGATCGTGACACGTCTTGCCCCTTGGCAATGAATGCTTTGCATTGGTCTTCCCTAATCTCTATAGAGATTTTTTTTTAAAAATCCCAGTTGAGATTATCAAATCTCAGTAGGAGCAGAAATTCTATAAGGCATAAAAAATAAAAAATCTCAGTTGAGATTATATTAATCTCAGTATGAGCAGAATTTTTCAAAACATCAAACAAAAGTCATTGTAGAGATTTTAATAATCTCTATACAAATAGAAACTTAAATTTTGTGTAACTTTAATTCAATTGAGATTTTTTTTAAAATCTAAAGACACTTTCTTAATCAGGTACAAATAGTTAAGATACATAGCATATTTTCAATATCATTTAATGATCAATTTTTTTTTTCATTTCTAATCTAACCATTATTGCTAAACTAAAGATGAATATATAAATTAAACTAAAATAAAATGTAAAAATTAAAATACAAAAACTAAAAACTAAAAATATGATAATCCTCAAGAATTCTCAAGGAGAATTAAAATTATGGACAAAATCAATTACCTGGACCGATTTTAAATAATGGTCCTGTCCATTCTAACTTACCTCGAAAAGGATGTTTTTCTTTCTATTTATTTTTTTTTTGGTTTTCTCAATTTAAGGATCCACTGATTGCGGTTGAATGCCCGAACTTCTAGTTTTGTGCACGAACTGGAACTACGCACATGAACCGAAACTTTCAAAACTATATTAAAAGTATACAATTCCTTCCTGGCGGATAAGATAATTTCATCATACTTCTAATATATCTGTCCGAGAAGATTTTCCATGGTGATTTCTTAGAGAGATAAATGTAGGTGTTTAAGGATGTGATAAAAAGGGAAATTATTTGGATTTAGTGTAGGAATTGAAAATTTTTACAAAGAGATATGATATTTTGGTGAAGGGTTTGGTTTATAGAAAAGAGTTAAATGTGTTTGGGAAAAGGTAAATTTTTCTGGAAAAAATTATATGTCACGTCTGACATCCTGTTTCAAAAAAAAAAAATTCCTCTCGGATGTATTTGCTAGCTGAATTTCTTTTCTGTAGGCTCATTCTGTGAATTTCATTGATAATCAAATCTCCAGGTTATTTTTGAAAAAACTTGGATTTTTTTTTCATCTGCAAACGTTAAATAACAACAAGGATTTAGTCCTAGTGACCATCCTCAATAAATAAAGTAAAACTAGAAAATAAATAAATACATATATTATAAACCAAGGTTCGGAATAAAACACGAAAAATATAATTTTTTGTTAAAAATTTGACGTTCCCCGGCAATGGCGCCAAAAACTTGTTGAGCGATTTCCGCAAGTGCACGGTTTCGCTTGTAGTAATAAAAAGATATCGATCCCACAGAGAACGCTTTTTAACGAAAACTTATTTTAATTCAGTTTAATTCACGTTTTAGGTTTAAATATAGAAAATCGTTAATTGAATTTTGTTTTGAGATTGAATTAATAAGAATCAGATTAGAATATATGTAGAATGTTAGAAATCAATTCTGTTTTGAGTTTGAATTACAAAACAGAAACATTTAGTGTTTAAAATAAGAAAATAATTGTACTCGTTTGCATTAAGCAAAGAAAACAACTTTAAACTTTGTAAAAATTATAAATGTGTAATAACGTAAACTGGTTCAATTAAAAGGCTTTGAACCACAGACGATCTTCCTACGGTCGGGCAAGACCGCTACCTTAATCAAATTAATACTTATTTCCGATAAGCTGACTTAACGATCATATCGTCCGTAAGAATAAATTTGCCTAAGTGTTCAACAAAGTTTCCTTGTAAAGATATTGAATTTAACTACGTTTTAATGAAAACACCAGAACTCACTTCGGATCGTTTACCAAAGTGCTACATAAAAATATATTGAATTGCATGAACTTTTATTAGATGAAATATGAATTGATACAAGTTTACAGAGAATAAAAAGCATGGAAGCATTCAAGAGGACTTAGTGAGTCCGGGTTGTCAATCCTTCCTCAAACCTCGTTAGAGTTTGTTAGGCTCCGGGGTCGAATCCGCTACTTAATCTTCTCGCTGAATCTTCGGAAAAGAGATGGTATTTCTACTACCAAAATGTAAACTAGTCTTTGAATAGATCTTAATCTAAATCTAATTGCTACTGTGTTTGTAATTAATTTAAGAACAACTTGTGTACGACAAGATTGCTTTTACATAAATGAAATCTAATCTCTGACTCATTTCTAAGTCAGAGTTTCTGCATAAATTCTACACTCTTCTTAATAAATCTAACTCTTTATTTATAGATGTTGAAGAGTCGTGTCTAAGGGTCGTGTCCGCTGCGAAGAGACGTTTCTATCCACCCGAACGGACGCGTTTCTTTGAAATTAAACATGTGAAAGATGTGTTGCAGGAATTTCTGATGTTACCGAGATCATGGAATCCCTGCCAAGATTAGGAGAGCAATTTTTATCCTTCGAAACGAACAGGCGAAGTGCCTGAAAAAGGCGTGTCGCGACCGAGATTAGGGAATCTCGATTGCAACTCGAAATCTCTACCGAGATTCCAGAATCTCTGCCAAGATTCGAGATGTTCCTCTCGGCTCTGACTCCATTCTCGTCTTCCTCGTATCGGTGTGCTGAATTCTTCGTCTTTTTGCTCGTAACTTAGGATTTTTCCTTCGTTTTTGACCTGTTTTCGTTCCTATTTGGATTTTACCAAATATTTAGGTACCTTGCATGAAAGAAACATATTCGGACGTAAAAGTACTCTAAATAGATATAAACAGCACAAATTCATAGCAAATCTGATGTAAATATTGATGATATTTTAGGTATATTTTGGGCTTAACACCTCTCTCTCATCACTTTTTTCTTCATAAAAACCCTTAAAAAACTAAGGGAATCACAAAAAGGAAATGGATTAAACAACCGATCAGCTCAAATTTAGCACTGTCGGTATGAATCTTGGCATTTATCTCTGATGCAAGTTCGTTCCATCTGTCATGTTAAATTTAGCGGCTCAGTTCATTCTCACTCTACAAGAAATGTGGAACTTCAATATTCTAATCATCCTAGTGAACAGAGGCATGGAAATAAAATTTTCTTTTTGATTTCATTTCTTATGAATATCTTGAATAATTTACAAATACTTTTTCTTTGCCTCTTGTCATTCTTACCAATCTGCCACCACCAGCCTTTGGTTCGTTGCCTGAGCTCGAACTTGCAAGTGAATCTCAAGATAAAGATAATGCCATGATTACCAGTCCACTTCACTGTCGGTAATAATTCTGAAAAGGTTGTCCCAGAGTGTGAAGTCAAAACTGCTTCCTGATTTTTAAATCTAGTTTCTTGCCAATATTTTCTTTACAACTTCACTCAGATTAGGCTTATGGAAATTGATCATCAGCTCAAATTTGATTGTTGGAGCAGAAATCTTGAAATCTTGAAAGATCATACCAGGAAAAGAGGAGTGCTTTGTGGTAGTAAATTGATTGTTGTATTGATGGGTTCTTTAATCCATTTCCTTTTTGTGATTCTGTTAGTTTTTAAGGGTTTTTGTGAAGAAGAAAGTATGAGAGAGAGGTCGAGAGGGAGGATGGTGAAAGAGTGAGGTGTAATACATTGATTGGATAAGAAAATAAATAAAAATTAAATTACTCATTTAGAACTCTACCGTTTATGCCATATCACAGGTCTGTTAGATTAGGGTATAATTGTAGGTTTGTGGAAAATTTAGGGTTAGTTTTGTGAGTTTATTTGATATAAGGGCATATCTGTTTTTCCGTAATGATACAAGGGCAAATATATGTATTAACCCTTTAACTTTGTTATTTTAACTATTAGAGAATAGTTAAACTAGTTATTGAACTGTGATTTGTGAACTGTGAATTGTGAATTCATTTACTTTAATTAATTGTTGAATTTAGTTATCGTGTATGAATTGTTGTTGTGGATATGATGGATAAAGGGGTTATTAGAGAATTTTCAATAGAGGGTGCTTTTTAAAAAAAAAAAGTTTGCGCAATGCGCTTACATTAAAGAAGAAAGAAAAATCCCCAACAGACCCGGATGTGATTCGAACCCATGACCTCCCAAGGCATAGATAAGCTCTCACCTTTTTTTTCAATAGAGGGTGCTTGAAAGAGTGCAAGCTGATGTGACATTGGGTTTGACAACTTTTAAAGGGTGTCTACTATTAGAGTGATAGTGGGTGTCAATGAAGGTTGTCAAACTTTTTTTAATTTATAAAAAAAATGATTTACTTGATTACTATTGGTGCACATTTTTTATGAGTATCTCTCTTCTTTCACTATTGGTTGAAATTTTTTATAATTAAAATAAATTATATATAAAGTAATGATTTGTGGGGCCATTATATCAACTTTTAAAGTTGCTTACTATTGAAGCATTTTTTAACAAAAGTTGTCAAGATTGATATTGATGATTAGATTAACAAAATACTACTATATTTTCAACAGTTGCCAATATTGATGTTGATGATTAGATTAATAAAATACTATATTTTATAGATAATAATAATAATAAGAGTATTATTCCGAATACAACTCTTATTCAGTAACCTAATTTTATCTAACTAGGGTTTAGATACAAGAGGCTATATTAACCCCCTCTTATTGTAAATTTCGGCCAAGCCAAGTAATCCCAGAGAGAGAGAATTCGACCCCCTATCGTAGTGGATCGTTTTTCACCACTTGCTTCCGAATCAATTGATTTCATGTCTTTCTTTTATTCCTTGATCTTGTATTGATTAATTAGAGGCAATCTATCTTGATTGCTATTATTCGGTTGATTTCTAATATCGTTTTGATTTGTGTTTTTGTTTTGTGCTCGTGAACTCGAATTAAGAGTTGAGGGCACTTTGCTTGCAACGGTAGATAGTTCATCAAAAGGTATTTCCTTCTATCCCTCTTTATAGGAAATAACGATTAACGGATCTTGGTTTAAAGGAAATAGGTTAAAAATTTTATATTTCCGCTGCCAAACGTTTGCCTATTTTCCTTCAAACAAAAGCTCCTTGAGTGATCTCGCCTCCGCTATAGAAGCTTGGCAAAATAAGAAGGCATCATCCGCAAATAACAGGTGAGAAACAGAAGGCGCACCTCTACTAACCTGACAATCGTGGATGACGCCTCTACCTTCAGCCTGCTGTAGTAATGCCGCCAGCCCCTCTATACAGAACAGAAATAGGTACGGGGATAGGGGATCACCTTGTCTCAGGCCTCTCTTCGGAGTCACATGTCCAAATAGATTGTCATTGACTTTGATCGAATACTTCACTGAGGAAACACACATCATAATTAATTTGACCCACCTACTGTCAAATCCTAACCTAAGCATAACAGCTTGAAGATAATTCCAATCCACTCTATCATAGGCTTTGCTCATATCAACCTTCAGGGCAACATTACCCATCTTCTTTGTACAATTGCTATTAATGTTGTGAATTAGCTCAAAAGCGATAAGCACATTGTCCTGAATATTCCTGCCCTTGACAAAACCTCATTGAGGTTCAGAAATAATAGAGGATGATGGGTTTTAGCCTATTAGCCAGCACTTTAGACACAATTTTATACAGAACATTACAAAGTGCTATTGGTCTTAATTCTGTCATATCTGCAGGATTCTCGCACTTTGGAATCAGAGTGATAACCGTGTTATTTAAACCAGGTGGCAGTGTACCTTGTTCGAACCATAAAACCCCGGCACTAAATATCTCATCGTCAATCAGCTCCCAAAAGTGTTGGTAGAAACCCGGGTTGAAGCCGTTCGGGCCCGGTGCTTTTTTAGGATGCATTTCAAATAGGGCCTTGCGGAATTCTTCTTTGGTAAAAGGCTGAAGAAGTCGTCTATTCATACTGTCATCAACTCTTTCCTGAATACAATTTGTCACCTCCTCCCAATCATTATTGCTTTCCGAAAAGAGCGAGCCAAAATAGTTTTCAGCCACTTCCCCTATATCTCTCGTCTGATACACCCACTCACCTTGCGCATTTTTTATTCTATTAATCCGGTTTTGTTTTCTCCTCCCATTTGCATAGGAATGATAGAATCTGGTGTTACTATCTCCCTCTTGAAGCCAAAGCACTTTGGCTCTTTGGCGCCAATGATCCTCTTCCTGAAAGAGTGATTTGATCAGCTTCGTTCTTGTCACTTGTACAGCTCTTTGGCGCTAATGATCCTCTTCCTGAAGGAGTAATTTTGATGGTATTATAGAAAGTTTTAAAGCTTTTGTGGTTATATAAAGTTACAATTATATATGTTTCTGAATTAGATTGGGCAAGACTTAGTAGACTGACTTACACCTAAAAATGCTTAGACAAAGTCCAAGGAGTGTGCTATGAATTTAGGTATGTTTATGGGTTACAATTTTTATTTTGACGTTAAATTTATATATTCGAATTTATAAAATTATTTTAAAAACATAGTATATACATAAAAATATATATAATAACTAATAATATTAATAGACAAACATGACCCATCTATTATTAAAATGGAGCTGATTTATTACTTCTAAGTAGGGCTGTAAATGAACAGAGCCGCTCATGAGCGGCTCGGTGATCGGCTCGATAAAAGATCGGCTCGACTCGGCTCGATATGTAAACGAGCCGCTCGTGAACATGATTTACTGGCTCGGTTTGTAAACGAGCCAAGCTTGAGCATGCCAAAGCTCGGCTCGAAAGCTCGCGAGCAGGCTCGATTAGAACATTTATGAACAAATTTTAGTTTTGTAGAAAACTATATAGTTTTGTGTTAGTTCACAAATATATAAACTTAATATTATTTCATTTGCTATTAAATGAGTTCGTTCACAAACATAATAAATGAGTAATAGACGAACTATTTGTAAGCATGTTGTTTATTTATTCACGAACTTTGCTTGTGAGTTTGTTTATATACACAATTAAAGAGTTATTTGCGAGCAAACTTCACAAATATAATTAACAATTTACTCACAAGTTAGATAATTTTCTTAATGAACCAAATCCAAAAGAGGATTTTGGGCTCGAAACAAGCTCGAAGCTCGGCTCAAGCTCGTTGAGCAAGCCAAAGCTCGGCTCGTTAATTTTATAGCAAGCTCGGCTCGGACTCGAGCTCGTTAATTTTATAGCGAGCCGAGCTTGAACAGGCCAAAGCTCGGCTCGGCTCGACTCGATTACAGCCCTACTTCTAAGAGGAGATCTATATATATTCTCATCCAGATTCTTGTATAATATAATGAATGCTATTCTGCAGCAACTCATTAGTTTCATGCATCCCCTTTCATCTTCTCTCTCCCGTATGTGTTACGTCTTTCACTCTCGGATAAGAATTCAACACTCCATATAGATTTTCTATTCATATTGCTTAAAATAATAAAAGAAAATGTATATAGAAATATTTGCAATTGGTCCAAAAAAAACTGATTCTTCACTTGAATTAATTTTAGAGATATCACGTTAGCTTCTTAAATTTACTTAAAATAATCTATTAATCTTCTGAATTTATTTGGAGCCCGTTTGTTTGCTCTTTTTGTTTTGCATTCTAAACAAGAAATTTTGGAGTGTTTAGTTAAAAATGGACATTTCTATGGGCTGGGCCTAACATGTTGTAAATTTAGACGGACTGAGTTTAAATTTAAAAATTAAATTCAAAGCCCAACCAATATAAGCCCATATAACAAAATATATACAATTTTTAATTATAAAAAATAAAATTTATACTTAAAAATAAATATTTAATATATAAGTTTATTAATTAATGTTAATACGGGAAAGGATACCCTAACTTATACTTATCAATCCCAAGTCCGTCTAAAAAAATAGCGGGGCTTTAGCAGGCCTAAGTCAGGCTGAGCCTAAAGTCAATTTTATTTGTCCAAATCCGGTTCAAGGGACGTGAATCTGGACGGATAACCTGAACCGTAAACAGATCTAGTTAAATTACATAATAGCTGCTGATTGTTTTTTAAGGACACAATGGTTGCAAAAAAAAATATATATATATATATATTGCAGCTTTTGACGAAAAATAATTTTATTTATTTTATAAGACCAAATAACTCTTCCACACCCAACATATAAATCATGAATTGGAGAGCATAAAAGAAAGAAAAAATCTCTTCACAATGAAGCTGATGGATTAAATTAAAATGGACATGGAAGTTACACTTTTATATATATATATGGTATTCTTTTAGTATAGGGATAAGGATAAAAGTTGGGATAGAGATAAAAATAAATAATTGAGATAAGGATAAAAATATGATAGTCGAGAATTATTATTCAATGTTTGGTATATGGGATATGGATGTGGATAAAATAATACATTTTACTATTTTAACGTTATTTAAACTACATAACATTAATTTGAGGGATAAGATGGACTTTTCTATCATATCAAAATCGCAGAAACTTATCCCACCTCCTTATATCCCCCCCTTCATGGATATAGAATTTGAGGGATAAGAAGTTTATCCCTCATCCGTCTCACTCTTCTATCCCCCAAACAAACACGAGATAACTTATCTCGTGTTTTTTATCCCTATCTCACCTCCTATATCCCTTCTAACAAACACCCTGATAGAGTATGAAAATCTTTGTGTTATTCATAAAACTACAAGTTTTAGTCGCTTCTATTTTAGGGACAATGAAAAACAGAAATTAAATTTTTTTATAGCTTCAATTTCTGTTAAAAATATATCAAAATCTCAATTCAAGAATATTTCAAAACTTCATTTTTAATGGTTTTCAATATTTCCTTGAAAATTTCCTGCCATGAATTCTGCACACATAAATTGTAATCATTTGTGGTGATACATCCTTTTAATTATTTTTAATTAATTCTAGAATTAAATATATATTAATTTATTGATTGATATAAAACATATTCATATTAGTTATTTTACAAACCGAAACAATTACTTATAATTTTACCAACTACTAATAAATAAACAGCAATAGAAAATAATAAACGTAGACTAAACAGGCGTTTAAAGTGCTGAAGTGACTCTCAACTCACCATGAATATGAAATTATCATTCTTGAATGATTTGAATTAAATTAAAAACATTTAAACTTTGTATGTATTATTAGGAATGATTTTGTTTGTAGGCCGTAGGTGAAGTGATATAAAATAAACAGCAAAAATAATTTTGTGTATTTGAAGAATAAAGCAAGAGAGGAGAATCTCCAAAGTAGAGGCACATGTATGATGCAAGTAGATGTTTGGTCACGTGGAGTTCGGCGGATATTCTGAGAGATGTCAAAATTCACTTCTGGATAGACGTCATTGGACCCTACAAATTTAATGATAGTCCATGGACATTCATGTTTGTGATTGTACGGTCAACATATGGTAGACTCACATGTCTCCCTCTCTCACTATTCTAAAAGATGCTTTTGCTGCCTCATATATTTTCGTTTCGGATAAACCTACAAAAATACCCAATATTATAAATTGGCCAATTTTACTCTAAAAATTTAATAAATTTGGTCATTGTACTTACTAAGTATAAAAGTTGAACTAATTTTAAATTGTTATTAATGTAATACTATATACAATTATAAATCTCGTTATCTCCATACCATATTTATATCATGTATCATTCATTAGTAGTAGTAGAGATGTTAACATAGGGTACCCGTAGATAGTGACAATATCAAACTTTTACCCGTTTACTTTTTTATCATCCATACTCATCCGATTACCCTAACAGATATACTTTATGAATCTCATACCCGTCTCATTTAAATTGTAAGTGCCCTTACCTATTAAGGATCAATACATAAAATAAAAATATTACAAATTTAACAAAAGATAAATTTAATAAACCATCCATAAATAATCTATCTACAAAGTTAACAAATATTCCAAATTCAAAAATTCTAAATCAACATTAATCAATAAAAATAAATTGGCGTAGTGGTAAAAGTTAATGGATGAAAGTCAAATATATGGCTGGTACTAGGTAACATGTACCCTAGAGGTATTCTCATACCCGCCACAAGTAATTTTTTTGAGCCCATACCCTTTTATATAAGGTACCGATAATCCCATTAGGATCGGATAATACCGAATACCCGCAAGTAGCATACCCGTTGTTATCTCTAATCAGTAACAGATAAAAAAAAACGTGTACACCAATAAATTAAAAATTAAAAATTATCTCATGTTTTACACCAAATCAAATATACAGTACATACAAAATATTTTTAAAATTTTATTTTTTTCAAATTTACATGTATTCTTAATTTATTATTTTTTTTTTTGAAACAAATTCTTAATTTATTATTGATGAGTAACAACATGATACACAATGAAATATAAACAACAAAATTCACAACTGCATAGAATATAATTGTAATTAAAAGTAAAATTGAAAATTGATTCATTTAGGATACAATAAGGATACAATTTGTAGTATTTATGACTTGAGAGTAAAATTAGGGGTTGGGATTTTTTTCTTCTCGAAATTTATTGGATCCACCAATGTAATTAAGGGACTTTTAACGATCGAATTTGATCATTTAATGTTAGATATAGACTTATTAGATCTAAGTCTTAAGATTATTTTAGTTTCTACTATAGGATTCCAATAAGTTTAAGTTTAATTATTTATAAGAATCCATATGAATATCACTAATCAAACATATCACACTTGAATATATGTAATATTTTTTAATTATTGAAGATTAATTTGATAGGCTATCAAGAATTTGGATATAGTGAAAGAAAAAATGGTTTATAATACATAGAGAATTCTTAAATTCAGCTCAAAAAGAAAAATGATTGACATCTGTCTCATCAATCTCATGAACTTACTTAAAAATGAATTTATTGACATTTTAAACTTATTTAGTTATCTGGATTTGTTTAAAGTGATTTATATTTTAATTTCTTCAAATTCTCTCTTGCTCTATAACATATACTTAGAGCATATTTAAAAGACTCTTAGTTTACTCCTTAAAACTAATATAAACAATTGACTCTTAATCATTTAAGAGTATTAAAATATATATCATCTCCAACAATACTCATTATACTCACAACTTATTTATTTATTAAATTTATTATGTATTGTAATATTTATCAACAATGAAGGAGGAACTTCTCAAATTATTAATAAAAAAATGAAATAACAAAAGAACTAGGAATGAACAAACTCCTCAATAATAGATAATGAATGAAAACTCTTTAGTGATTTGAGAAGTGGGTAAAAATCCACTGAGATTATTTTTAATCTAAAAACTCTTTAAAATTTAACTTAAGAGCTCATACTCTTTGGGGATCAATCATGTTACTTTAACCAAGTTCAAAGAGATAGCAAGACACCTTGTAAGTTTAAAAAGACCGTTTTTTAACCAAATTTATAAGACACCTGATGTATAAAGCCAAAAAAAAAAAAAAATTGAATATATTTGTTGAGTCATAATTTATTTGAAATAGCATGCTAGTTAGACCATAAAATAAGACATGAACGTTGCCTAACAATATTTAGGTCGTTCAAAATGTGATTAAAATTGACTAATAATATGTCAAATATTGTTCAAGATAATATAAAAAAGCCATTTGACTTGAAATAGCACTATATGTGAATACGACTAATTATGAAATGCATCCATTTGTCAACTATTATTAATAAAAATATGCACCCTTTCTGTCACCAATCATATTTTCCTATTCCAATTATTAGATGCCCTTGGATCGGAAAATAATAATTTCTTTTAGTATTTAACAATTTTGATTGAATCCAATTTATCAAGATATCATATTTCAAATAAAAAAATTATTTAAAAGTACTCCACATACATATTTACAATTCCATTATTCCATATATCATATTTTGCAGTATAAAATCTCCTTATACTTATATAATTCTTAACATGTCTAAAAAATTACTATAATATTAGCACAATTATTCTTCGATTCCAAGGGAGGCATTTCATACTAAACCATGTATAAGAATCTAATGAGGAAAGAAATGATCAAAATGAATACTTTCATATATAATCAAAGGAGACGAAGTACAAAAGCAAATTTGTAATTATAAGTAGAATGGATGTTTGCCAACAGCTGAACTGAGTCAGGCCTTGTTCCCGCTTTGCAAGATAAAAAAGACAATGCATTATTTATATGCATACTCCAGTCCAGTTCTACCTTGAAAACACAGACAATCTAAAGTTTATTTTCTGTTTAAATTCACAACAATTCAAGCAAAGTGATAATTTAAGTTTGTCCTTTTACAGGTTAATAATTCACAATTAAATTAAGCTAAAGCCTTTCAACTGTCCTACACTATCAAATAAAAGTATACTGATCTTTGTCCCTTTAGATTTTGTATATCGCTTCTCTATATGTAGTAGATAAGCTCATGAGTGGGGATCTAACTATGTTTTGCTAGTAAATGCAAAGGAGATTTATTTCCCAGTTCAGTTAATTTATACTTTTGGTGACAGGAAAGGGAGATATTAAACATGCATAACTATATATTAAAACTCGGAAAGTGCCTCTTACCTTATATCGATTCTACATCGTTGTTAATGTTGGAGAAACCACTTTGGGATGATTGTTGATTGATATCACCTCCTTGTTTGAGCAAGAGCCAAGTCGGATACTGACAATGTTCCAGAATCATCAACGTCAAGGTTCTCAAACTCCTCCATTACAAGAGATATATCTTGTTCGGTTATCTTACCCATCTCTTTCAGCTTATACACAACAAACTCGCTAGCCCTATGAAATGGTAGGAAATATAAGTTAGCTATATTACCAGTGATCAACATGTCGATTGAACGATGAATATTAAATAGAGCACGATAGATAAATTATGATACGACCAATCAGCAACAGATTGGCATGAAATCCTTAAGGTAATGCAGACTTAACTTACCCAACAACTCCATCATCATCTATATCAGCTGCCTCCAAATCTACGTTGGTTGTCTTTCTAGTAAGAACCCAGTTAACAAGTGCCTTTTGTTTGGTTTCACTGAGTACCTCAGCAACATAGAGAAAACACAGACCTAAAATGAGGGTACTGATCATTATCCAAAATATGGCGAAAACACGTCCAGCTCTTGTTGAGAAGCTCTGATCTCCATAACCTAAGGTCGTGATAGTTGAACATACACAATAGATAGCATCAATTGGGTCCATGCCCTCAACATGAAGCAGGAAAATGGTTCCAATAACCATAAGGAATGAAAGCATGGCTACAGCCAAGATGCACTTGTATCTGACTCTGTTTGATTCGATTTGGTTTATGCTTTTGCATAGACCCAAGTTTTTATGCCTGTTTAGGGCATTAACTAGCAGCAGTTCCTGCTTTTCTACCAGGTAGTCCGCTGCTCTGCTTAACATTAGTGCACCAATTGCCATACCTGAGAAGACAAAAATAGATGCCAGTATCTTTACTAAGGAAGTCTTCGGCACAAGATCCCCGTAACCCACAGTTGTCATTGTCACAACACAGAAATAAACAGCATCTATAATTGGACTCGTTTTCGTCCCTTCAATATCATCCCTGACCAAGTAAAAGCACAAGGTACCAACACCCAAGTAGATACCCAAGTAAAGACCTACTATCCGGATATTTGTGTGGAGTGACCCAAAAATAGATTCAGGGCGCTTAAGTGAGACATCGTCAACAATATCAGAAGGAACATAGTCCGCTGGAGGAGCACTTTTAATACGGCGAAATCTTCTTCTGGTGCGAGCGTGTGTACTATTTGTTTGAAGATTGGAATCCACTGGCCCTGGCAGTAAGGGCTGTTTCACACCATTGGAGGCCATTGAGATAATATAACAAAAGTATAACTCTCTTAATAAACCTGCATAGAATTGGACATCTTGAGCTCCAGTTGGGAACTAACAATAATATCTAAAGAAGGATGTCAACAAAACAGAGACTAACCTCAAGCATGAAAGCATTTATGATAATATGTAGGTGTAAATATTTTGCACATGGAGCATATTTTGCTAAATTTCAATGTGTGGACTAGTTCATTAGAGATTTCCATTTAAAACAACAAAAGAGAAGAACATGAGCAGATAGGGAAAATATCAGACTATAAATACTGCAAATAAAACATTCAACCTTAAATAAAAAATTTAGCCACTTTCCCAAAATAAACTCTCATAAAGAGAAAATTTTCTTTCTTCAGACCATGAGATCCAATCTTACATATCACATCCTATTCCAGATATAGAAAATCCGATTTTCATCTTTTCTACATTTAGTCACTTATTTTTTTTACCTTTAACACAAAGCAGTATGTCATAACGAAGAAACTCTTATTAGAAACGATTTTACACAAATCAGTACAACCTAATCATCATAAAGTGAAGGGTGAATGGAAAAAAGGCCAGTTAGCTAATCACTTTTTTAATCATTCCAGCGTCCAAAATCTGCAGGTGAACATTCAAATAGAATTGAAGTTTCAATAAAAAAAGTTAAGGAAAAGGATTGATAGAATATCATAACTATATCAAAGAAAATAACTGAAAGAAAGAACGAAGTGGCAGAGCGCAGGGGAATTTAAAGTGCGAATTAGTAGAGAAATTTAAAATCAACTTCCTCCCTATACGTTTTAATAAATCTATGCCGCGACAAATCCTGCAACCTCCTCACTAAACAATGAAATCGGGTCTCTATTCAACACGGGAGGTATTATGGACATGAGTATTCGAAATTTTGTATATCAATCCAAATTTCAAAAATAGATTTCCTTTTTCATCTACTTGGTCTTCACTGTGTACAGATCAATGTATGTCATTCACGAGCAAAAATCATTCGATAATTCGTGCAAAAACAGGGGGATTCTAATTCTCATCCAAATTCTGACAGGATCCAGATTTTCACATAGAACTAAAGAACAGATGCGAAAAAAAGAGAGAAGAAGAAGAAGGGAGTTCCAGAATACACAAGAACATATGCGAAAAAGACATAAAATGGCGAGTTGCGGTGAATACTGGACTCAGCCCAGCAGTATTAACCTAGGAAAGTTTCGAACACAAAGCACGATATGGTTTCAATTCAAGACAAAAATAAAACAAGAAAGTTGGAGGGAGTTAGAAATTACCTGAGGAGGAAGAACTGCATCAAGTTTTGAATACATTTTGATGTTTGATTAAGAAAATGTTGAGAGAATACAATGGAAGATCGCTGTGTGTAGTCTGTACTTTAAACTTCTTCGGATCTTATCTGCGGTCCAATTGGAGATTTATCAAAGCTTTCTGTGCCTTCGGTTTTGCTCTTATTTCGTTAACAAAACTAATAAATTAGTTAGTTGGGACTTCACTTTTTGTTTATTAGCGATACGTATAATTAAATTCAACTTTAACCATCAACTTATTCAAATATACGTACCACTGTGATATTATGCTAAAATGTAAAATATACCCTAGTGACAGTGAGAACTAATTTTATATGTTAAAAGGTCAATGTAATTTTACTCCTAGTTTGAGCAGTATAGTAAATTCACATCTAATATTCGTAGTAAAACACAAATTTACCTATGCATTAAAAAAAAGCCCTAGTGGTCCTCCTACGCTACTTCCTCTCTGAAAGGAAGTTAGTGCCGCCGCCAATATTGGCCGATTTGCAGCCAATTTCGATCGAGTCTGCGATTTTCTCCAGACCTTTTCATAAGAACTAGTTAAATTTCAACTTCATGGATGCAAATATCGATGAACTCCTCAGCAAGGTGACCTTGAATGAAGGCGAAGATGAGATTGTGGAGAATGTTCAGGAAACGGATCAACAGGAACGCTGGTGTGTAACATGTTGAATTCTTACTCAAAAACCTCTGAACATCCGTATATTGTCGTCAGCCCTCAGGGGCCAATGGCGAATGAACCGCTTTCTGATAGAGGAGGGTGAGGATGGACGATTTGTTTGTGAGTTTAAGTCAAGGCGCGATAGAGACAGAATTCTCCGTGACGGCCCGTGGATTTTCGAACGTAACATGATCATATTGGCTGGAGTACATGGCCATGAAAAACCATCTGAGATACCCCTCAATCACTGTCCTATGTGGGTAAGAATATACGACTTACCTTTCAACCAGCGGAATCAGTCAATGTTACAAGCAATTGGATCAAAAATAGGTATTGTCATTCAACTATTGGATAATGAAACCAATACTATAGGGAAATATGTGAGAATCCGGATTAATATTGATGTTCAGAAACCACTGCTCAGAAAGATACGAGTACGAAACAGCAAAGGGGATCCGGGATGGGTCTTCTTCAGGTATGAACGACTGTCCAATTATTGCTATTGGTGTGGGATTCTAGGACACACTTGTTGGTCCCTTATAATATTACAAGTATAGTTCCAAGGGGGGGTTAGGAACTATTTAAAAAATTTTAATTAGGGCAGACTTCTTTTTCGTGAGAAAAAGGTTTTAACAGCGGCGCTGAGTGAATAGCAAGATACTGGCTTAGTCAACTGGTGACTAGGTCAGTTTCTTTACTTGAGTCAGGAGATAGCACTTAGAGTCTATTCCTAAGCTCAGATATTCAATGCGCACAACTCAGCTTGACCTCTTTACTTGGTCAGTTTTTTGTTTAAGCAAACAATAAATATATAAAGGAGTTTAAGGTTAGAAATATGTTACTCAGCAGATTTATCCAGGTTCGGCCTCCAAGCCTACGTCCTGTCCCCGGAACACGTTCCGAGATTTCGAATTCTCTACTGAGCACTTTAACGGTAGAGCATCAAACCTTTTACAATCTTAGAAACTGAGTATAACAAGAGTACCTTCCTCTATACCTCTACTCAATCCTAATCTCTCGCTGAGTACTATAACCGAGTACTCAGCCTCTCCTTTCTAATCTCTAGAAATGATAAGTGTTTGTCCTAAACAACGATTGCTAAGACACCTTAGATGATTGAATAATCACTCTAGACTTTTACACAAAAGATATGAAATTAAGTGTAAGATTGCTTTGCTTTTTCTTGCAGAACTTTGCGTAGAGTTTTGGTCAGCGTAATGGCTTGATCAAGTTCTGTGTGGAATGAAGCAACTGAAGGGCTCTATTTATAGAGACGTATGAGGCATCGGTCATTTCGAATTTCGAAATAACCGTTGGAGGGAAACGGCTTCCTGTCGTTGTCATTCTGTCTTGCTCAGAGCTCTCGGCCAATCAGATTTGAGTATCTTCTGTCCTCGGTCAGCTTTTGGTCAGCTCGGCAGAATGTCTCTCCATTTATGGTAAGGTCAACTAGACAGCATTCTGTGTCGTCTGAACTTTACCCAAAGTGGAAACACTTTGTCTGGAAGTTGTTCTTGCTCAGCTGCTGTCTTGTACTCTTTGTCGAATCAACTCAGCAGATTCGTCCCGAAATTGTTCCACGAAGGTCTTCTAGATCCTTCTTCCGCTGAGCTGCGTTTTGTACATAACGACAACGTTTTGACATATGCGGGCCGAGTTGCCTTAAACTGTTTGACTTGGGCTTTGACTTCCGTATTGGGCTTTGGGCCTTTTAATCTTTGTGTCTTATAAACAATTTTAACTCAACATTGAACAAACACATTAGTAGAATAAATCAAAGCATTTAAACTTAGTGTGTTTTAGAATATTTTTAATTGCACTTAAACAATTTTGTCAAATCAAAATTATGTGGAAAGGTGTTTCAACAACACCCACGATGATTGTGAGACAATGCCAGAAGAGGAAATTGAAGTGGAGGAGTGGCCACACGGTCCCTCCCTCAGGGCATCCCCGATGAAAATGCAAAGCTCAAACAGTACAGGGGCGAGAGACAACATCAGAGAGACAAAAACTGGTGCTGGAAGCGAGACTGGTTACAAGCAACAGATGGAGTCCAGCTCAGTGGGAGAAACACAGGTACAAAGGAGACTTGAGATGGATCCTAAGGGTAATGGAGGGGCTGAAAGCCGAGGTCTTGCTGCCCAAGATAACAACACTGAATCACAGAAGGGGGACCCGCCTTCAGGTCTAGCTGGACCGTCGAGAGAAGCAGCGACTAACAAGCAGAAAATACGCACTGTGAAGACCAGAAGAGACAAAACCATATTAGAATCCGATGAAAATCTGCAAAGCAAAGGAACCAAGAATAAAAGGAGAATAGATGAAGATGTCATCTTGAGTGAAGTTCAGGGACAGAAAAAGAAGTGTATGAGCAGTACAGATATTCAAAGGGTGGGAGCCTCCGACGGGCCCCATCCTCAGACATGAAAATCATCAGCTGGAATGTCCAAGGTATGGGTAATACTTGGACGCTCCGTACCCTCAAAAGAATTATGAGGGATCATTACCCAGACGTACTTTTCCTGATGGAGACTCGGATAAGGAAAGGTTCGACTAGCAATCTGAGTTAGTGTTTTAAAGACTTTAATTTCTTTGTGATTGATGCGCTTGGAAAGAGTGGAGGTCTCATCCTAGGGTGGGGGAAGGAACTGGAGATTGAAATTCGGCAGTATTCACAACACTGCATTTACTTTCTTGTGTCACGCGATAAGATCATACAATGGAGAGGTTTGGGATTATACGGCTGGCCTGAGAAACCATACAAACAGCTGACATGGGATTTGCTCAAGCACATTAATGGGCTGGATAACTACCCAATGGTGGTCTTTGGCGACTTTAATGAAATTCTCTGGCCGTTTGAAAAGAAGGGAGGAAGGGATAGAGATGATAAACCTATGAAAAACTTCCGTAGTTGCTTGGAGGAATGTGATATGCAGGACCTTGGTATGGATGGGTCGGGATTTACATGGTACAACAGAAGATCCGAGGAAGCTGCGATATGGGAGAAACTTGATAGAGTTGTAGCAAATATTGAATGGAGACTGATGTTCCTGTTGGTCCCTTATAACGTAACAAGTTAGTTCCAAGGGGGGGAGATAGGAACTATTTAAAATTTTAATACATTAAGGCTGACTTCTTTTTCTTTGAAAAAGGATTACACAGCGCGCTGAGTAAACAAGACACTAGCTTAGTCAACTGATGACTAAGTCAGCTTCTTTCGTTGAGTCAGGAGATAGCACTTTGAGTCTATTCCTGAGCTTAGACACTCAATACACACAACTTAGCTTGACCTCTTTACTTGGTCAGTTTTGATTAAGCAAGCAATATATATATTAAGGAGTTTAAGGTTAGAAAGATATTACTCAGCAGATTTATCCAGGTTCGGCCTCCAAGCCTATGTCCTGTCCCCGGAACACGTTCCGAGATTTCGAATTCTCTACTGAGCTCTTTAACGATAGAGCATCAAACCTTTTACAACTTAGAAGCTGAGTATAATAAGAGTACCTTCCTCTATACCTCTACTCACTCCTAATCTCATGATGAGTACTATAATCGAGTACTCGGCCTCTCCTTTCTAGTCTCTAGAAATGATAAAGATTTGTCCTAAACAACAATTGCTAAGACACTTTAGATGATTGAATAATCACTCTAGACTTTTACACAAAAGATATAAAATTTGGTGTAAGAATTTGCTTTGCTTTTTCTTGCAGAACTTTGCGTAGAATTTTGGTCAGCGTAATGGCTTGATCAAGTTCTGTGTAGAATGAAGCAACTGAATGGCTCTATTTATAGAGACGTCTGAGGCATCGGTCATTTCGAATTTTGAAATAACCGTTGGAGGGAAACGGCTTCCTGTCGTTGTCACTCAGTTTTGCTCAGAGCTCTCGGCCAATCAGATTTGAGTATCTTCTGTCCTCGGTCAGTGTTGAGCAGCTTTTAGTCAGCTCGGCAGAGTGTCTCTCCATTTATGGTAAGGTCAACTAGACAGTGTTCTGTGTCTTCTGAACTTTACCCAAAGTGGAATTACTTTGTCTGGAAGTTGTTATTGCTCAGCTGCTGTCTCGTACTCTTTGTCGATTCAACTCAGTGGCTTCACTCTGAAGTTGTTCAACGAAGGTCTTCTAGATCCTTCTCTTGCTGAGTTGCGTTTTAATCATAACGACAACATTTCACACACGCGGGCCGAGTTGTCTTGATCTGTTTCACTTGGGCTTTGACTTCCGTATTGGGCTTTGGCCTTTTACTCTTTATGTCTTATAAATAATTTTAAGTCAACATTGAACAAACACATTAGTATAATAAATCAGAGCATTTAAACTTAGTGTGTTTAGAATATATTTAATTTTACTTAAATAATTTTGTCAAATCAAAATCATGTGGAAAGGTGTTTCAACAAACTCCCCCATTTTGATGTTGGCAAAACTATTCAGCGAGGAACTCAGTGTTAAGCTCCCCTATGATAGTTGACCTATTATTACTTAGCAAACTCCCCCGTCAGGGTTGAGCTACTGACTTAGTTTTAACTCTTAAACATTCTAAGGTTTAATCGAGTAGGTCTAATGTCAGTTTTCAGATATAGGTCAGCTCATGGAACATATTCTATTTTACTAGTATTAAGCGGAAGGTGTAACATTCAGAGAGCACTGAGTAAACATTTTGTTCAATGGGTTTTATGAGACAGTGTTTTATAAACATACAAGACAATGTCAAACATATGATCAGCATGGGATACAATCAACAAGTATTATAGACAGTAAACACAGTTGATGTAATTGAAGATACATAACAACATAATACTCAGCATCATATGAAATAACTCAAGTTAAGATAAAAGATGCAAGTATTGTATTAAATTAAAGTAGTCAGCATACATAGCAAAAAGATGAGCATAAAAGAACATAGGACTACAGACTAAGTTAAAAACTAAGCCTAGCCTATTTCTACTTCTTTTTCTTTTGCTTGGACTGACTGCTTCTAGGAGCCTCCTGCTGAGTTCTAGCATGTTCTTTCTCCCCCGTTTTGTCAGCATCGGGAGGAGCAGGAATTCTAAAAGAGTCGGTTAAGACAGCGGCGGTTAGCACGGCGGACAGCTCCTTAAGTTTATCAGCGCTTTCATTAATGCCATCAAAGACAATAACGCCTTCATTCAAGACCTCTTTTGGTATGCCGATTTCAGCGGCGCTGAGTAGTTCCAGTATGTAGGCTTGTGACTTACCTACCCAAGTAATTGAATCTGTCAATGCAGCAAAAACTTGATAAAAGGTCTTCAGCAAGGCTGTGTCATAATATTGACGTTGGAGATTGTTATGACGCACATGAGTGAAGATCCTTTGAGAGTTGACCAATATCTCATTTTGTTTCATTTGGTCAGTGTCCATCTCCTATTTATTTAAGTTCAGCAGACGAACTGCTTCACTTATTTGCTCCACCGAGCATTGAGAGTAGGAGGCCAGCTGGTGGTTGGTCTTGATTTGCTCAGTGTGAAGCTGGGTAAAGAGCATCTTAACTTCATCATAAGTTGCATAATGAGTGTTCGCAGCTGACAAGGTCTGGAATTGGCCTTGAAGAGTGTTAAGATGTTGAACCATTGTCAGTTGGAGCTCAGCCAGCTTGGTTATTGAGTCCTGCTTGGGCTGATGGGATTGAATTGAAATCATATCACTTAGCAAGTCCTTCAGTCCTTTTACCTCATTTAAGAGCTGAGTGACTTGGAACAGCTGAGTTGATGCATTGTTACTCGACCCAGCAGTAGGTTCAGCAGATTGATGAATGTCCTTAATGAATGACTGCACCGAGTTGATGAGTTTTCTACCAGACTCGGTGGCATGGAGATAGTTGAGGGATTCATCATCATGTTGCCTTGTTTCCTCAGTATGACCAGTTTGTGGAGGAGTCAGAGTTATGATTGGGTCAGTGACTAGAAGTGTGTTTTCAATCTGCACTTGATGTTCTGGAAGAGTTGATTGATCGGCAGTAGTGATAGTCAGTGAAATAGTAATCCTAATGCTGTCAGTGCTGACTGGTGCAGGAATATTCTGAGTCAGCACAGTGCTTTGAGCAACAGCATTAACGAGAACTTGCTCGATCTGACTCGTTGAGTTTTGCGGAAGCATTCAAGTCAGCTTGTTCCTTTGGTGAAGAAACAGAGGCTTGCTTTTCAAGAGAATTTTGTTGAGAAGAAGGGGTTTGCTTACTGAAAAACCTTAGCTTAAGAGAGGAAGGATCTTTAGTCGGCTTTTGAACAGGTAAGTCAATGACAGTTTTCTGACTTGCCTTGATTAATCTTCTCCTTCGAGGAGGAGTGTCAGCCTGGATAGACTCTCCTGAGTGAGAGGGAGAAGTTTCTTCTTGATCAGCATTAAGTTGGTCAGCTTGTTCTTGTTCTTGATCTGCACCCAACTCAGTATTAGATGGGTCAGTAGTTTCCTCTTCACTAGCTGTCTCCTCAGCATCCTCAGCGTCCTCAACGTCATCCTGACCGCTTGCTTCTTCTTCCGCTTCCTGATCATCCTAATCATCGTTATCTAGTTCTTCTTCCACCTGAGTGATGAAGTGATCATCCAGTTCCACATCATCTTCTTGATGCTCAGCTTTAGTTCCTTGACACTGTGTGTAGTGAGAATCACCAGGAACAACGATGTCAGTAGGGATAGCATCAATAGGGGTCAGCACAGAAGACTTCTGCTTCTTTTGAGATTGCTCTTCAGCATCTGTCCTTTCCTCTATTTCAGGCTCATCTTGCCTGCTTCTCTTCTCAGCTGACTTAGGTCTCTCCTGACCTTTTTGAGAAGCTGACTTAAGCTTCTTGGTTTGAGGCTCAACCTTCTTTGAAGGAGTCCCAACAGCTTTCCTCTTTCGGGCAGCTGGAGCCTTTGTCCTTTTCCCTTTCTTTGAGACAGTTGTCTCCTCATCAGCCTCATCAACATTTTTGCCTTTCTTGATCGATTGGTTATACTTCAAGGCACGCAGCGAAGCCGCTGTGATCTCAGAGCCTTGGGCCTCAGTTTCCTCGAAGAGATCAATTTGATGGTCTTTGAGGATTCTGGTTATGAGTGAGCCCAGCCTTAAAGTTCCAGTGCTCCTCTGGAAGCCGGCTATTAGGAAAACTGGCATGTTGATGGGCTTGTAGGTCAGCATATGCCATATGAAGCATTGCTTGAAATTTGTCGCTGAGCTGGTGCAATTAATCTTGGGGTAGATGTAATTGGTCAGCAGATAGTGTGCCATCTTTTGGTGCTGGCCCATTGATGAACTTGATATTTCTCCAGAATGGCCAGCGAGCTTGCAGAAGGTGGCAACATACCCAGTTCCTTCATGATCACCCTTCCTTCTCAGCTTTGTTCCCTCATTCTTCAATTTCAGCAAATTGGCAAGATAGGTAGGGTTAATAAAGATTGTCTTCTCCTTTACCACGGTTACCAGATAGTCCTGGTTGTCGTTGGCAACCCGTAGATTGTGATAAAACTCCCTTACTAGGTCAGGGTAAGTGGGATCTCTAATGGAGAATAGCTCGGTCCAGCCATTCTTCGATATCCATTCACAGAATGGTTGCTCGGTTGTTACGAAGGCCTCAGAGAACCATCGTGAGAAGTCTACTTTGCATTCCCTAACGTCTGCGAAGACTTTGGTGTAGGTTCTGACCTTGGTTGGCTTTCCCTTAGAGGAGGTAGCTTGGCCAGATTTGCCTTTGCTCGGCGTAGTGACCTTTGTGGTTTCAGGCGAAGTAGTTTGCCTGGAGGGTTCATCGGAACTGGTCTTAGGGTGACCGGCACCGGAGATGTTAACGGAAACCTTAGTCATAGTTTCAGAAAAAGATTGGGAAGCTTTGAGAGTTTTAGAGAGAGAATGCTTTGCCAGAGAATTCGGTAAGTGTAAAGAGATAACAATGGGGATTTGCCCATTATTTATAGCGGTGAAAAGTGGATCTTATCGAATCCATGTGTCAGTTTTGCCTTGGGATTGTGAACCGACAATAATCCTGGCTTTTATGACACATTCGGCGCATACGTCATCCTAGGTGGCTATTCGCGTGCTCTAGCATTAAATACAAAGGATCTTATACTCAGCGTTTAGAATACTAAGCGTTTTAAATTCTGAGTGGTCAGTTTTATGCATACGGATGATTTCTCAGTTTGAGGTAACTATTCGGTGCCACTGTTTGCTCAGTATGTGATATTTATTCATTTAACATTAAACACTCAGCATGCATTTATTCACTCAGCAAACAATAGATCATTCAACATGTTAATTCACTCAGCATGAGTCTATATTAAGAGCTGGAATTTACTGAAGAGGATTAAACATACCAATGGCTTCTCTCAGTATGCTGAACTGTTCACGAGCCAGTGGCTTTGTGAAGATATCCGCAAGCTGCTCATCCGTTGGGACGTAGGTCAGCTTTATCTCACCCTTGAGTACATGGTCTCTAATGAAGTGATGTCTTATGCTGACATGCTTCATCCTGCTGTGTTGAATTGGGTTCTTTGATAGATCAATTGCACTTTTGTTGTCGCATTTGACCTCAATTGTCTTTGTTTGAACACCATAGTCTTCAAGCTGTTGCTTAATCCATAGGACTTGAGCAACACAGTGTCCAACATCAATGTACTCAGCTTCAGTGGTAGACAAGGCTACTGACGCCTGCTTCTTGCTGAACCAGGATACAAGACAGCTTCCTAAGAAATGACATCCTCCAGAGGTGCTTTTCCGTTCTAGCTTGTCTCGTCCATAGTCAGCGTCAGTGTATCCAATGAGTGTAAAGCCATGAGTGTTGAGATACCATAAACCTGCGTTCACTGAGCTTTGCAAATATCTAATGATTCTTTTTACAGCTATGTAATGAGATTCCTTAGGGTTAGATTGATATCTAGCACAGTAGCATACTGAGAACTGAATGTCCGGTCTACTTACTGTTAAGTAAAGTAGAGAGCCTATCATACCTCGATACAATTTGCTGTCTACCGACTTACCATTCTCGTCAGCGCAGAGCACAGTGTCAGTGCCTATAGGAGTGGATATTGGCTTGCAATTTTCAAGATCATATTTCTTCAATATCTCCTTGGCATATTTAGCTTGACTGATGAAGATGCCATTTTTCCCTTGTTTGATTTGAAGTCCAAGGAAGAAGTTGAGTTCTCCCATCATAGACATTTCAAACTCAGTCTGTATTTGCTTGCTAAATTCCTTGCACATTGACTCATTAGTAGCACCGAAAATAATATCATCAACATATATTTGAGCCAGCAGGGTATCTTTACCCTTTCTCTTAATGAATAAGGTTGTATCAGCTTTGCCCCTGACATAGTTTCTAGTCAGCAGGAAACTGGTCAGCCTCTCATACCAAGCACGTGGTGCTTGCTTGAGGCCGTACAGAGCCTTTTTGAGTTTATAAACGTGGTTTGGGAATTTAGGATCCTCAAACCATGGAGGTTGATTAACATAAACTTCCTCGTTTATAACTCCATTAAGGAATGCACTCTTAACATCCATTTGAAACAGTTTAAAGTTCATATAGCTTGTATAAGCGCATAAAATTCTAATAGCCTCTAGCCTTGCCACTGGGGCAAAGGTCTCACCATAGTCAAAACCTTCTTGCTGACTGTAGCCCTGAGCTACAAGTCTTGCTTTGTTCCTGACTACATTTCCTTGCTCATCCAGCTTGTTGCGGAAGACCCATCTTGTTCCAATGGTCTTCTGACTCCTTGGATGTGGCACTAGCTCCCATACATCGTTTCTTCTGAATTGGTCAAGTTCCTCTTGCATTGCGCTCATCCATAATTCATCTTCCTCAACATCAGCGAAGTTCTTAGGCTCCTGAACTGAGACGAATGCTACGTTACTGAGGTATCTCCTGAGTTGGTTTCTTATCATCAGGGTATTCTCAGCGGCATCAAGAATAGCACTCTCTGAGTGTCCTCTTGGTATCCTTATCTCCTTTGGTAGATTTATGTCTTGTGCTGTCTGTGTTTCAACAATCTCTATAGGTGAAGACTGGTCAGTGAAAACAATATTTGGTTCACTTTTACCTTTGGTCAGCCCTTGAGGGAATGACTCAGCTGTTGTATCTTGATCAGCGGGTACTGAGTGTGGATCATCCTCGGTCAGCGGCAGATATCTTCCTGCAGGGTTAGTTTCGTCGAACTCAACATGTACTGACTCTTCTAAAACTTGAGTTCGTTTATTGAAAACTCTGTATGCTTTGCTGTTTGTTGAGTAGCCTAAAAAGATAGCTTCATCAGCTTTTGAGTCAAATTTAGCTAGGCTATCTTTGGTGTTTAAAATAAAACATTTACAGCCAAAGGCACGAAAGTATCCAATGTTGGGCTTTCATCCTTTCCAAAGCTCGTAGGGGGTTTTCTTTAGTATAGGTCTAACAAGAGCCCTATTAAGAATATAGCACGCTGTGTTAACAACTTCTCCCCAAAAGTACTTTGGAAGCCTATGCTCACTCAGCATTGTCCTGGCTATTTCAACCAAGGTTCTGTTCTTCCTTTCAACAACCCCATTTTGTTGAGGCGTCCTAGGAGCAGAAAAATTATGGTCAATGCCGCTGGCTTCACAGAATTCAACAAACTATTGATTTTTTAATTCTCCACCATTATCACTTCGGATGTGAGCCAATTTTAGGTCTTTGTCATTTTCAAGTTTTCTAATCAAATTTGAAAATGTTTCAAAGGTCTCATCCTTGCTACTCAGCAAGATGACCCAAGTGTACCGAGAAAAGTCATCTACAATAACCAAGGAAAATCTTCTTCCACCCAGACTCAGCGGCTGGACTGGACCGAAGAGATCCAAGTGTAGTAACTCTAACGGACGCTTAGTTGAGACACCATTTTTACTATGAAAAGATAGTTTGGTTTGTTTTCCAGCTTGGCAAGCGTGGCATAATTAATCTTTTTCAGATTTAAGTTCTGGCAGTCCCTCAACCAATTGCTTTCTTGCTAATTTGGCCAGGAGGTCCATGCTTACATGACCAAGTCTCCTGTGCCATAGCCAGGAATTTTCTTCCTTTGAAACTAAGCATACAGTTTTTGAAAACTTTTTCTCCAAGCTCAGCATGAAGACATTATCAATGCGAGGGGCAGTTAAAATTAACTTATTAGTTTTACCCTCGAATATTTTACATCCAGTGTCATCAAATATAACTTTTCTCCCATTATCACATAGCTGAGCTACGCTGAGTAAGTTATATTTGAGTCCGCTGACTAGGGAGACTGGCTCAATAGTAGGATTACCTCCAATGGTTCCTGACCCTACTATCTTACCCTTTTTGTTGTCTCCAAAACTTACACTTCCTCCTCGTTTACGCTCGAATGTGATGAACTGAGTTTCATCACCAGTAATATGCCTTGAACATGCGCTGTCAATGTACCACATCTTTGACTTCGCGGCACATCTCAGGCTTACCTGTAATGTAACTAGTTACTTTTAGGTACCCAATTCTTTTTGGGTCCTTGCTTGTTAGGTTCAACAGGTAAAGCATCATATTTTATTTTATGGTGGCATACTTGGACAGTATGTCCATTCTTTCCACAGAAGTCACAGCTGACCTTCCGTTGAGGATTTTTCACTGACTGGTCAGCACCCCAGTGCTGAGCGTGCCAGCACACCTTAGTGGTGTGTCCTTTCTTCCCACAGAAGTCACACTGGACACTCCGCTGGGGATTCCATCTCTGCTGACCAGTACTTCGGTACTGAGCATTCAGAGGAATATTTCTTTTGTTTTGAACCTTTAGTTGGTTCTGAATGGATGTGACGTCTTTTCTCAGTTTTTTGGAATCTGATTGGACCTTAGAGACAAACTTTTGCATAATTCTGATGTTACTATGAAAATCTGAGTTGTCCTGAAGAAGGTATCGAAGGTCACTCAGTTTGACCTCCTCAACCTCGTCACATCGCCTGCTGAGTGCTCTAATTTTCTTATTACACTTTTTGACAAGTGTGTAGAGGTCACTCAGGGCATTAACCATTTCATTTCTGAGCTGGGGAAGTGATATTACCTCATTTGATTGCTCCTCATTGTCAGATGCAATGGAGGGGTCAGCATGCTCAGAGATGCACGACTCAGCAAGTTCGTCAGCCATAAAACAGATCTTTGCTGACTCAGTGGCATCAGCTTCTGATGATGAAGACTCATCACTGTCGCTCCATGTTGCCACCATTGCCTTTTTGCCGTTCTTCCTTTCTTTCCTCAGCGTGGGGCAGCTTGACTTAATATGGCAAGTTTGATGACATTCAAAGCATGTAATGGGCTTTGAGTTGTCCTTCTTGTATTTGCTGTCGCTGGACTCAGCTTTATACTTATCAAAATTCCTGTAAGGCTTCTTAGAATATTTGTCATTCTTTTTGAACAGCCTTTTCATCTTCCTGGTGAACATAGCCATCTTATCATCTGTTGAGCTCCCATCAGTGGAGTCAGCTTTCATGACAAGAGACTTTTGCTTCTTGTCTTCAGACTTTTCCTTCACCTCAAAATTCTTCATCGAGATCTCATGGGTCAGCAGTGAGCCGATGAGTTCATCATATTTATAGGTGGTTAAGTCTTGAGCTTCCTCAACAGTTGTCTTCTTTGCTTGCCAGTTTTTAGGAAGACTCCTAAGAATCTTCTTGACTTGTTCTTCCTCGGTGAAGATCTTCCCAAGTCTCTTGAGCTCGTTAATGATGTTTGTAAACCTTGCATTCATGTCAGATATTCCTTCATCATCGTTCATTTCGAACAGCTCGTATAGTCTCATCTGCTGGTTCACCTTGGACTCCTTCACCTTGTTGGTTCCTTCGTAGGTGACTTCCAGCTTCTTCCAGATCTCTTGCGCCGACTCACAACCTGATATCTTATTATATTCTGCAGCATCAAGCGCATAGTGAAGCATATTTATAGCCGAAGCGTGATTCTGTAGCTTCTTGAGATCATCCTCTGTCCATTTGGCCTCAGCTTTGACAACTGTTTGGCCAGCCACAACTTCAACAGGAACAAACGGGCCTTGGACTATTGAAAGCCATGCACTCATGTTTGTTGCCTGAATAAAGTTTTTCATCCTATTCTTCCAGAAGGTATAGTTAGACCCGAAGAATAGGGGAGGCCGAGTAATGGACAGCCCCTCAGGTAAGATCTGAGTTGTTTGGTTTCCTGGGAGAAACCGAGTGCTGTTTTCAGCCATAGTGGGGATCCGCTCAAGGTAGTTAAACCTTTAACAGTGAGCTTTTAAGCTCTGATACTACTTGTTGGTCCCTTATAACGTAACAAGTTAGTTCCAAGGGGGGGGATATGAACTATTTAAAATTTTAATACGTTAAGGCTGACTTCTTTTTCTTTGAAAAAGGATTACACAGCGCGCTGAGTAAACAAGACACTAGCTTAGTCAACTGGTGACTAAGTCAGCTTCTTTCGTTGAGTCAGGAGATAGCACTTTGAGTCTATTCCTGAGCTCAGACACTCAATACACACAACTCAGCTTGACCTCTTTACTTGGTCAGTTTTGATTAAGCAAGCAATATATATATTAAGGAGTTTAAGGTTAGAAAGATATTACTCAGCAGATTTATCCAGGTTCGACCTCCAAGCCTACGTCCTGTCCCCGGAACACATTCCGAGATTTCGAATTCTCTACTGAGCTCTTTAACGGTAGAGCATCAAAACTTTTACAACTTAGAAGCTGAGTATAACAAGAGTACCTTCCTCTATACCTCTACTCACTCCTAATCTCACGCTGAGTACTATAACCGAGTACTCAGCCTCTCCTTTCTAGTCTCTAGAAATGATAAAGATTTGTCCTAAACAACAATTGCTAAGACACTTTAGATGATTGAATAATCACTCTAGACTTTTACACAAAAGATATAGAATTTGGTGTAAGAATTTGCTTTGCTTTTTCTTGCAGAACTTTGCGTAGAATTTTGGTCAGCGTAATGGCTTGATCAAGTTCTGTGTAGAATGAAGCAACTGAAGGGCTCTATTTATAGAGACGTCTGAGGCATCAGTCATTTCGAATTTCGAAATAACCGTTGGAGGGAAACGGCTTCCTGTCGTTGTCACTCAGTTTTGCTCAGAGCTCTCGGCCAATCAGATTTGAGTATCTTCTGTCCTCGGTCAGTGTTGAGCAGCTTTTAGTCAGCTCGGCAGAGTGTCTCTCCATTTATGGTAAGGTCAACTAGACAGCGTTCTGTGTCTTCTGAACTTTACCCAAAGTGGAATTACTTTGTCTGGAAGTTGTTCTTGCTCAGCTGCTGTCTCGTACTCTTTGTCGATTCAACTCAGTGGCTTCACTCCGAAGTTGTTCAACGAAGGTCTTCTAGATCCTTCTCTTGCTGAGTTGCGTTTTAATCATAACGACAGCGTTTCACACACGTGGGCCGAGTTGTCTTGATCTGTTTGACTTGGGCTTTGACTTCCGTATGGCCTTTTACTCTTTATGTCTTATAAATAATTTTAACTCAACATTGAACAAACACATTAGTATAATAAATCAAAGCATTTAAACTTAGTGTGTTTAGAATATATTTAATTTTACTTAAATAATTTTGTCAAATCAAAATCATGTGGAAAGGTGTTTCAACAGTTCCCAGAAGCTACAGTGAATCAGCTACCCTGCCTATCTTCAGATCATAATCCGATCGTTCTTGTTACTGACATGGTACAACAACGATCCGATAGACGCCATCGCCTCTTTCGGTTTGAAGCTGCGTGGATTAACCACTCGGAATGTCGGGATGTTATATCAGAAACATGGAGGAATGGCTCTGAACACAGGACCTCTGTCCACCAAAAAGTAAGCCAAGTTGCTTTAAAATTGACGTAGTGGAACAGAAGATCGTTTGGAAATCTAACATGGAAAATTCGGGGCTGTCAGCAGGAGCTGGAAAGGATACAGAACCAAATGAACCCTGATGGTAAAACTCAGGAAGCAGTTTTGATGAAGCGATTATCAGAGCTTCTGTTATGGGAAGAACAAAAGTGGCAACAACGAGCCCGTATTGACTGGCTGAAAGCGGGAGATAGGAACACAACCTATTTCCATACTAAATGCAACGGGCGTCGATGAAATAATAGGCTGACAAAGTTTATTAACGAGACAAGGAATGAAGTTGAGGGTACAGAGCTGATCTCAGAAGTGGCACTGAGATATTTTAGCGACCTGTTTAAATCATCGGAGCCTATAGACGGTGAGGCTTTTGCGAATGCTGTGGATTTGCAGTTAACTACAGAACAGGCGACTGCTTTGGACGAGCCATTCACGAAGGAGGAAATCTTTCAGGCCCTGATGCAAATCAACCCAACGAAATCTCCGGGTCCTGATGGGATGTCGGCACTATTTTATCAAACCTATTGGGAAGTCGTAGGAGACGAGGTGACTAACTATGTCCTGGATATTTTAACTATGGGAATTATGCCTGCTGATCTGAACCAGACATACATTGCGCTGATCCCTAAAGTTAAAAATCCAAGGAAAATGCAGGAGATAAGGCCGATAGCTCTATGCAATGTGCTATACAAAATTGCATAAAAAACAATTGCAAACAGAGTGAAGAATGTTTTGCCTGATCTAATACATGATACGCAGGCAACTTTTGTATCTGGTAGGAAAATTACAAACAACGCAGTCATTGCATTTGAAGCCTTTCACAGCATGAAAACGAGAATGAAAGGAACAAAAGGGAACTTTGCTTTGAAAATTGATATGAGCAAAGCTTACGACCGCATTGAATGGGTTTTCTTGCGACAAGTTTTGAGGTGTATGGGCTTTCCACAACATTTCACTAATCTTATTTTAATGTGTGTGTCAACTGTTTCAATGTCTTTTCTGATCAATGGCCAGCCGAAAAAATTTATACAACCGGCAAGAGGGCTCAAACAAGGAGATCCTATCTCCACATACCTGTTTCTAATATGTGCTGAAGCACTATCAGCAAATCTCAGGAAAGTAGTTGAACAGAGACAATTACACGGTATCAAAATAAGCCGAATGTGCCCGGTAATCTCGCATCTCTTTTTTGCTGATGACTCTATTGTTTTTGGCAGAGCAGATACTACGGAAGCAAGTGCAATCAAGGAGATACTGATGAGGTATGCACAGGCTTCGGGACAGATTGTCAACTATGACAAATCAGAAATCTTTTTCAGTGGAGGGGTCCCTGAAAACAGGAGAGGTGACATCAGTACGGTACTACAGGTGAAGGAAACCGGAGCTTTCCCCAAGTATTTGGGACTGCTTACGGTTATAGGAAGGTCGAAAAAGATGATTTTTTCCAGTATTAAGGAACGAATTGAGAAACACTTGAAAGGGTGGGAAGAAAGATATTTATCATCTGGTGGGAAAGAAGTCCTAATAAAGGCGGTTATCCAGGCCATCCCGTAATATGTCATGTCCTGTTTTATACTGCCTGACTCTCTATGCAGTGAAATACAAGGAATAATTAGTAGATATTGGTGGGGAGGAAATGAAGGCAAACGCCCTATCTACTGGCTATTGTGGGAGGCTGTATGCCAATCAAAAGAGAAGGGGGGCTTGGGATTCCACTGGCTACGATCTTTCAATCTCGCGCTAATTGCAAAACAATTCTGGCGCATTCTTAACAGACCTGGTTCGCTCTGCTCAAGAGTGCTAAAGGCTAAATACTTCCATAATTCTGAGATGCTCTCTGCTACGATTGGGTATAGCCCGAGCTATTTTTGGCGAGGATTATGGGAAGCTAAAGAAATAATATAGAGAGGGACTATGTGGAAGGTTGGAAATGGTAATGACATTAATATTTGGTGTGATAACTGGGTTCCTGGACTGAACTGTAAGAGACCTTTAGTGTCAAAGACCAACCCGAGGCCTGAAAAAGTAAGCGAACTGATAAAATAGGAGGATGGACACATGGGACCTGGAGAGAATGGAGCAGATACTAACATAGTCTGATATTGAGGAAATTACACGGATCCACCTCAGCTTTCGAAGACCTAAGGATGAATTGTACTGGGGTCCTGAAAAAAGTGGAATCTTTTCCGTTCGTAGCGCTTATTATATGGCTGAAGCGACAAGGAAAACACTGATAGATAATCATGAGCACTCGGCCAGTCCATGCCTGAGCTTTAAGGCTTTATGGCGTACAAAACTTCCAGCAAAAATCCTCCACTTCACATGGAAATTACTAAGAGGGTTGCTGCCGTATGCGACTAAGCTCGCAAGGAGAGGGATATCTACAGCAACAAACTGCCAGGTATGTCATTACTGTGAGGAGAATCTGATTCATATTTTTGTACAGTGTCAACAGGTGAAATTGATATGGAAATCGACGAATTTACCTATCCGATTGGATAAACTAAGGGCTGACGACATAGGGAGCTGGTTCCGAATGTGTATGGACGGCCTCTCTACATCTGATCTTAGAAAAGCTATAACCCTCATGTGGTGGATATGGTACAGAAGAAATATATTCATCCACGAGAAAAAGTGGATTGACACACCAACGATCAGAACTAAGGTAGAAGCGTACCTGCAAGAGCTCGATGAAGCCGCAACGAAGCCTAAACCAAACCAGCAGCGAATTCTAAGTACAAACAGATCAGACCATGGAACTACGAGAGTATGGTATCCTCCCCCGAGCGGTGTTGTAAAAATCAATTGCGACGCCAAAATCAGGGTGAACGGCCATGCGTGTAGGGCGGGTCTGATTGCTCGTAATTCGTTAGGAGAGGTAATGGCTGCTGTGGGGATCCCAACAGGTTACTGCGCTACGGTAGAAGAGGCGGAGCTACAGACGGTGCAGGAAGGAATCAAGCTAGCACGAGATTGTTGCTTCAATGATATCATAATCGAGACTGACTCTCAAACGGTAGTGCAAATACTTCAATCGGAGAGACCCCCAGATTCGGCAATGCACTTCCAATATGACGATGTCAAAGCTTGGTTCTCTATTTTTTGTAGCTGTTCTATACAGTTTGTTTACCGGGAAGGAAATCAGGCAGCGCATTCCATTGCCAAATGGGCAACGGATTTGGAGAGCCCAATTATTTTAATTGAGGACTGTCCTGCTTTAGCCTGGCAATTCGTATGTAATGACTTGGCTACAATTATTCATTAATATATTCGTTTATTCTTTCAAAAAAAAAACACAAATTTACTTCTAAAATTAACAAGTTGAATCAATTCAAAAAATAATTATCAAATTGTTTTCTCAATCGTGAATTTTGTTATCTATATTTGACATGCGCGTCATTTTATCACTCATTAATAGCAAATCGCAAGGGTAAATTACACCAATAGTACCTGAACTTTACCTATTTTACACTTTGGTACCTAGATTATATTTTGTCTCAAAAATATACCTGAAGTAACGATGACCGGATAATTTAGTAAATTTTACCGAAAAATGACCGGTCAATGCAAGTTTGTCTGAGTAAATTACATCAATGGTACCTGAACTTTTCCTAATTCACACTTTGGTACCTGAATTTTTTTGTCCTAAAAATATAACTCAAGTGAAGGTGACCGGATAATTTAGTACATCTGATCGATTAGTGACCAATCAACGAGAGTTTGACCATTTTGAATTAAAAATTAGAACATACAATACACTCAATTAACATAAAATTATAATACTAGCCTTTAATATATATATAGAGCTAAAGAGTAGTATTGTATATGTTAATTGAGTGTATGATGGGTCTAAATTTCTAATTTAAAATGGTTAAACTCATGTTGACTAGTCAAATATACTAAATTATCGATTCATCTTTACTTGAAGTGTATTTTTTGGATAAAATAAAATTTAGGTACCAAAGTATGAATTAGGATAAAGTTTAGGTACCATTAGTGTAATTTACTCATCAAACCCGCATTGACCGGTTATTGACCGGTAAAATGTACTAAATTGTCCGGTCATCATTAGTTCAGGTATATTTTCGGGACAAAATGTAATCTAGGTACCAAAATGTGAATTAGGGTAAAGTTCAAGTACTATTGGTGTAATTTACTCCAAATCGCAAATATATGAATAGATCTGCAAAATTCTGAAAAGAAGTTGTATTGTATTTCGTACGAGTTATAAAAAAAATCTAAATATTTCTTCGAAATTTAAAATATTAATTTCCATTTCTATAATTAAATTGAAAAAAAAAGTGAAATCTTTTGTTAGAACTAATTGATGTGCAACTAGTACAGAATAAATAATAAAATATTTGTATTTTATAATGTTGGCCAGAATTTATCTAACTTGCCAGCATTAGGAAAAAATTGATATTCGTTACCAACATTAGGGTTAAAATTGGATCATTTTAGATGTTAGGACTAAAATTACTTTTGTCCGTCAACGTTAGAGGCATTGGCATGCTTAACAAAGGTGGATAAGCTTAACATTTAACTGTCCAGTCGAAGTCTTTAGCTCATTTGAGTCTCTTGTAAAAGCGCAAACATCTCTTCACCAAACAAGATATGAATTGATCCAAGACAGATTTTTCCATTCAACTTCTGGACATCATTTAAATTTTTTTGTTGTGTCATGTCAATGATTGTCTGAATTTTTTCCAGGTTCGCTTTAACTCCTCTTTGAGAAATCATGAAACTTCAATTTTTTCTTGAACTTGCACCGAAGGTGCATTCTTCCCAAGCTTAATCATGAACTTACACTGAAGGTGCATTTTTTCCTTAACCTTAAAGTGGCGAAGACCGTTCGGAGGTCTGAAGCATGTTCTGTCACCATTTTACTCTGGACTATTATCTCATCCACATATATCTCAATTTTATCGCTAATGATACCTTTGAAAATCCAACTCATTAGCTTTTAGTACGTTGCTCTAACATTCTTGAGGCCGAAAGGCATAGCCTTATAACAATAGGTTCCTTCATGTGTGATGAAACTTGTTTTCTCCATATATATTGGGTTCATTAGGATCTGATGATTTCAGAATGCAACGTCCAATAATAAGTAGATCGCATATCCGATAGTGGAGTCAATTAACATGTCAATGCATGGTGGAGGATAAGGATCCTTTGGGAAGTTTTGTTTAGTTCTGTGAAGTCAACACATAAACCTCTAATTCCCGTTGGCCTTATTTACCAAGGCTAAATTGGCCAATCCATTTTGGATAATGAACTTCCTCAATATGGTCGTAGTAGATCAACTTCTTTACTTCATACTTAATCACTTTTTAGCGTTCCACTCCATGGTTCCACTCTCTTCTCCTTACTGGGTGACCTCCGGATACATGTTAAGCGAATGCATCATGACTCTGGTATAAATGCCTACAACGTCTATCGGACACCAGGCGAAAGCCTTGATCTTTTCAGTTAGTGTGTGCATCATTTCCTCGGATGCTTCCTTCGGCGTCTCAATTGAGATTTTAACTGATTTCCCTTATGCCAGCTACATTATCTCAAGGTCACCAACTAGTCTGGCTCTCTTTCTTACTTCTTTAACTAGATATGTTGGCATGAGTTTCATATTGAGGGAAACTATGTATTTCTTCTGAGTGATCACCTAGTTACCATGAGCAATAACCATGACCCTTTCAATAGGTAGTTATCATGCCAAGTGGTAGACTGAGACCCTAACAGTTTCATACAATTTTGGCCTACCAACAATGGCGTTGTAAGGCAACATTATATCAACTACTAGGAATTCAGATCATGTGCGCCACTTTGTTCATCCATCTCCGATTGCGACTTTTTATACTACTTAAAAGCAATATTATGTGTCTGCTAATCCCGACTATTGGAAACATTGTTGGCACTAATCATTTGAAATCAAGTAGAAGGACCTCAAAAGCATTTTTGGTGGTGTTCATCGAGCTGTCCATATCTACAAAAATCCTTTGGACTATAAAGTCCTCAAGCAAAATCTTAATAACCAGGGCATCTTCATGGGACTAATTTGAAAGATTTTTCAATCCCTAGAATGAGAATTTGGAGCTAAACTCATACAATCGTTCCTTATCCTTGAATATTATTCTTTGCAAATATACTGATATATCCTTCTATGGCCCTCTGATAATGATATTTTATGACCCCCTAGATGTGCGTTTGACCAGACATTTATCTCATTGTTCGGGTGCTTTTCCTGGGTTTTTTAAGAACTTGTCCAACTTGCCTTGTTCTTCTATTTTGTTTAGTTATATAACCAATTGTCAACAATCTTCGATGTTGTGAGCTTCACTTTTGTGAAAGTTGCAATATATGTCGTTGTGGCGTCGACCGAAGGATTTGAGCTTCAAATGATATTGAATCTGCTATTTTTTCTTTTCAAAGCAGTATAATATTTTTTTAAGGAGCATAAAATAGTGCAAAGTCGCTTCCACTTGCTCACATGGTTTCCTTTAGTGGTTGTCTCTACCATCTTTAGATCATTTTGAGGTGTTGACCAAACCCAACCTTTCTTTCAACAAAGGATTTAGGCGATTCCCATCTCACTTTACGAAGTCCTTGGCCCATTTCATGAGGTCCAAAAACGGTTTGGGTTGTTGAGTTGTGAGTTCCTTCTATAGGTCCTTACTTTTATAATTTGAGGACATGACATCAATCACTGCATCCAAATTTAATTGTCAATCCTTAATAGTTTGAGTGCTTTTAGTTTACTGTGTACCTTGTATTTATAGGAGAATCAAGTTGCGTACCCTAAATCAAAGCAAGGTCAACATGGTGGTCAGTCAATGGTGAGAGCCTATTGTCAATCAGAAATAGTTGTAACAGTTGCACATGTGATTCCACAAATCACGGTGTGAGATGTAGATAGGAATGTCTGTGATCTTGAGATCTCTTTTGACTACATCTCATTGACCAATATGTATTATGATAAATTGTGTGATATCGTTAGATATGACTTGTATAGTTTGTGAACTCAATATTTTATCAAAATGTTATTATATCTATTTATATATATAAAAAAAATATTTAGAGCAAGTATAAAATATTAACTTTACAAATTATTTCATATATAAAATTTAAATTTACACATTAAGCATATTTTTAATCGAAATAATTCATAAACCTTTAAATCACATGACTTTTAAACCACACTTATATGTATACAAATAATAAGGTAAACTTGTAACCAAAAAAAAAATAATAAGGTAAACTGCAAACATTTTTTTCACTTTCTCAAAAAAGAAAAAAAAAAATTCCATATAACAGACACAAAATTGCAGGATTATTAGAGTATAGTAGAGTTACTAGCTTTACACCCGCGCAATGCGCGAAGCTATTTCAATATATTTTCATTTTAAATAAACTTTCTTTTTTCAACATTGGGTTAAAGTGCAAAAAATACCCTAACGTTTTGGATCAGGAGCAATTTTACCTCTAACGTATAAAATGGTTCAATTTTACCTCTAACATTGGAAGCCAAGAACAATTTTACTCCTAACGTTGATAATTTTGGTCAATTTGAAAAATAATTCATCAAACAGTCTTCTCACTCATGAATTTTGTCATCTACACTTCACACGTGCGTCATTTTATCAGTAACAAATCATATACATATGTTGAGATGTGAAAAAATAAAAAAAACATAATATCTTTCGTACGAATTGGACAAAAAAAATTTAAAAAATTCACGGAATTTATAAGAAATAATCTCCAATTCTATTATTAAATTATAAAAAAATGAATTTTTTTTTTACAATTAACTGGTGTGCAGTTGGTACAGAATAAGGAATAAAATATCCGTGTTATACGTTAGAGGTAAAATTGCACCATTTTAGATATTAGGGATAAAGTTGCACCATTTTAGACGTTAGGGGTAAAATTGTTCCTGGTCCAAAATGTTAGGAGTATTTTTACACCTTAACCCTTTAACTTTTAACTAATATCTTTTATAATTTTAGTGAAAAAAAAACAATTTAAAAAATATTAATAAACATATAAAAATGAAAAAGCAAAAAAAAAAAAAATCAATAAAAGTAGTATTGATCCAAAGTCCAAATTCTTAGCAAAATAATATAATTGACCATCATTATGATTATGTGCAATTGTTTATACTATTATGATCCGAGTCCAAAACGTCCATTTATTTGTATTAATTTTTTTTTTTACGATAGTCATAATTCAGAGACATGTTCTTTTATGAGAAACAAAAATAAAATAAAATTTGGAATGAATTAAAAAAGTAAGAAAGAATATGTAAATATTTAAAAAAAAAAATCAAATTTTGAAAGAAACAATTAGAAAGTTAACAAACATTGAAATTTTTGTTTCCTAGAGCATTGCAGATTTATAGTAATCTTAAATTTGAAGAGCTTTTTTATTATTAGATCTCCTAAAATTTAATTAATTATATGTTGTAATATGATTTGTATCCAATCTAATTATTTGGATTTTTTTAATTTAAAATATATTCATCATCTTTTTAATTAATAACAGTACTGCTACATTAGGATATGCTTTATAATCTATGTTTTTTAAATTTTTAACTCATGAGGTCCAAAAACGGTTTGGGTTGTTGAGTTGTGAGTTCCTTCTATAGGTCATTACTTTCATAATTTGAGGACATGACATCAACCACTGCATCCAAATTTAATTGTCAATCCTTAATAGTTTGAGTGCTTTTAGTTTACTGTGTACCTTGTATTTATAGGAGAATCAAGTTGCGTACCCTAAATCAAAGCAAGGTCAACATGGTGGTCAGTCAATGGTGAGAGCCTATTGTCAATCAGAAATAGTTGTAACAGTTGCACATGTGATTCCACAAATCACGGTGTGAGATGTAGATAGGAATGTCTATGATCTTGAGATCTCTTTGACTAATCTACATAGCTTTGAGGGTTACCGAAATAAAGGCAACATCTCATTGACCAATATGTATTATGATAAATTGTGTGATATCGTTAGATATGACTTGTATAGTTTGTGAACTCAATATTTTATCAAAATGTTACTATATCTATTTATATATATATAAAAAATATTTAGAGCAAGTATAAAATATTAACTTTACAAATTATTTCATATATAAAATTTAAATTTACACATTAAGCATATTTTTAATCGAAATAATTCATAAACCTTTAAATCACATGACTTTTAAACCACACTTATATGTATACAAATAATAAGGTAAACTTGTAACCAAAAAAATAAAATAATAAGGTAAACTGCAAACATTTTTTTCACTTTCTCAAAAAAAGAAAAAAAGAAAAAAATTCCATATAACAGACACAAAATTGAAGGATTATTAGAATATAGTAGATTTATTTTATATATAAGGGTACTCTTGTAATTACTTGTAAATAACATAGGTCATTTTGTAATTATCCCTCTCTCTCGTGTAATAGTATGAATAGATGTAAATACTTATTAATCAATAAGAGAGTATTATTTATTTTACCATTGTTCACATGGTATCAGAGTAGAAATCTTTTTCTCTCTTAACTCTGATCTATTATGTAAATCTACCTATCTTAAGAACCAAATAAACAACTTTCCCTCTGTATCCGTTGAAAAAACAGTTGCGCCGCTTGGGGAATCGGTTTTCCCTCTTCTCAAAACTTTCTTTCTGATTTCTCTGCAAATCACAACCATTTTCTGCCTTTTTTTTTTACTTTGAATGGCGACATCTCCTCCACTCTCCATAGCTCCCTTCCTTTCCCAAGACAAATTAATCTTCTGTGCCATTTGAAAATCGCGATTTCATTGTCGATTTCTTCCTTTAGTGCAGTCGTTCTCTCTCTGCACAGTTCTTCTTCTGCGCTATTTGAACTTTGCGAACCAATCTCCTGGGATTCTTCTCTGCGTTTGCGATTTTTTGCCATCACTTCCTCTGTTCCGAGTTCGCCGTTTCTGTTCAGCACAGTTCTTCTCTTGTGGTTTTTTCCTAAGATTTGCGGAGTTATTTTCTGTGGTGTTATTGCTGTGTTTTGTGGTTTGCTTCCTGAGATTTGCGGAGTTATTTTCATCTTCAACTGCTAATCGGTGTTCTGGTTTTTTTCTCAACTGCTCCTTTTCTATCCGAGATTTTACTCGACTGCTCCTCTTCTATCTGAGAGTATTTTCTCATCTGCTGCTATGGATACTGGTGGTTTTGTTGATCCTGGCTTTGTCGATTTTGAGGTTGACGAGTTATCGTCGGATTCCTCACCATTGCCATCTGCAATTGCTAAGTCTCTTGCATCCTCCATAAGGTACATATTGATGAACCTTCTATATATTGATGCTATTCTTTGTCTGTTCAAGGCGATTGTAATATATCTCTGTAACTTTCTACAACGCACTTTTCTGGTGCTGGTATATCTCCTATTTCTGATTTACATTGTTAATTGTAATGATGTTCATTCTACCTATTTTTCCAAATCTACTGCTTTGACTATTTGGATTATAGATACTGGTGCATTACACATGACTAATCAGTTTAGTCTTTTTACATTTGTTAATGCCATTAATTCAAATAATTAGGATCATTTGGCATATGGTTCTAAAAATGAAATTTCACATGTTGGGTCTATTAACATACATTCTGATTTTATACTTCAGAACGTTTTACATATTCCTACCTTCATTCACAACTTGTTATCAGTTGGGAGATTAATTCATGACTCTAATTTTGTGCTTAATTTTTTTTTCCTAATTTTTGCCTAAGTTCTGATCATACTATTGCTGTCGACTTCTCAATCTCTTGATAAATATGTTTGTCATAAGATTGCTACTGTTCCTTCTATTTCACATGTTTTACCATAATTTTTCACCCAATGCTATCTCAACTACTTTACCTTTTCAGTTGATACATATAAATCTTTGGGGACCTTATAAATTAGCTAGTCTAATGGCTATTATTGATGATTACAAACGTACTATTGAACATATTGGTTCAATTAATGTAGGACCTAATTTTACACTTTCACATTCCTATTTCTACACATAATTTGTTGTCCGTTGGCAAATTAATACATGATTCCAAATTGGTGCTTATTCCAAGACTCGTTTTCTAATCGCCTTATTGCCATTTGTTTTTTTTTTCCATGGAGGGCTTTACTATCTTACATCCCATTCATTTTCTCATACAATCAAATTCACGGTATTGACTATACTGAGAGTTTTTCTCTCGTTGCTAAGGTTGTCACTGGTCTATTGCTAAGGTTTTTCTCTCGTCCTGATATCGGTTTTGCGGTTAAATAACTTAGTCAGTTCATGATCACACCTTGTACTCATCATCTCGACGCTGTGTTTTATCTTCTTCGGTATCTTAAGGGTACCCTTCATTATGGTTTGTTTGTTTTATGGTGCTTCCGCTAATCTTCACCTTACCGCCTATTGTGATGCTGACTCAGGTCGTTGTAAAACATCTCGTCGTTCTGTTAGTGGTTTTTGCATTTTTCTTGGCCCTTCATTGATATCTTGGAAGGCTAGAAGGCTAGAAGGCAACTCACTCACATTTCAACTAAACTTCAACATGCTGATTTTTTTTAGTAAACCGCTATCCGCTCATTTTCTTCAATTTTTTCTTCTCAAGATGGGTCTGTTTCATCACAACCTCCATCTTGAAGGGGGTATTAGAATATAGTAGAGTTATTTTATATGTAAGGGCACTCTTGTAATTACTTGTAAATAACATAGGATCATTTTGTAATTATCCCTCTCATATAATAGTATAAATAGATGTAAATACTTATTAATCAATAAGAGAGTATTATTTACTTTACCATTGTTCACTAAGGATGCTTGAATGTTACATCTTAAACCCCCCACCCACGAAAATTCAGAATGTTAAACTGATCAAGTTAACCCGAACCCGGCCCATGTTTGATGTATAAAAACCAGAGCAATAGCAGTTTCCTAATATGATTTGACTGGCTAGTGGCTTTCGTTTAAATTCGCAAAGCAGAAACAAAAGAATGGAGGGAAACCGAAAGAACTCAAAAGGGCGCAGTGATTTACTCCGGAGAGTTAGAGGTCATTTTTTTTTAACAATACATCCAATCCTTCATTTTCAGCTAAAATCTTTGAAACCATGCTAAATTTACGCATATGGGTGGTTTTGATTGCAGATTTCACTGTATCATTCGTTAAAGATCTAAGCGAGGGACGATTTCCCGCCATTTTCATCAACAAATATGGAAATTACTGCACCAATCTAGAAGCTGACTGGTGCATTTGTTTTCCTTACTATTTCTGATTAATTTTGAATTGAGCTTGGATTTTTAAGGTTATTTTAATGTGTGACTACTGCTTTTTATGTAGTTACTGCAGCTCTGATTTGCCAAAGGGGCAAGAAATTCTCACGTTTCAACGAGAATGTCATGCCCGTAGAATTGGTAAGTTTATTGTGTAACTGAATCAGAACAACATTAGGAAGTTCCTTGCGCAAGTAATGTAACGAATAACGTAGCTTCTTTGAAGCTTAAGTGTTACTATTAGGTTTTAGTTTTGTCTCTTCTTTTTGTATTTCAGATTGCTTGCTACGAGTGCTGCTGATTGTTCAACAACTTCTGCAAGAGAACAAACATGGATCTAAAAGAGATATATATTATATGCACCCTTCTGTATTTACAGGTGCATTCGATTACATTTGAACTTTCAAAATCACAAGTGGATTTCTTAATTTTAGTCATAAAATTGCATATTAATTTTCAACTGGTGCTTAGAAAGTGAAATAGAAGGGTATTCTGCATCATTTGGTTGTTATTAAGGTGCCTGCTTGAACCATTTCAACTTGAAACGATTTTTTTTTTTCTTTTTTCTCTCTGTGAAACTTGCTGCATTGTTGCCATTACAATTTAGTCCTGTTATCCTGATAATTATATATCTTTCGACTCTTATATTGGCTTGTCTCTTTAAATATAGAAGGCTTTCTTTATACTCTTGGTTTTCCCCACTTTGACCTTTTCTGTTTGTGTGGTGATGTAGATCAGTCCGTTGTAGACCAGGCAATCAACGACATATGCATACTTATGCAATGCAGTCGTCATAATTTAAATGTGGTTGGTAATTGCAACTTCACTTTTGTTAAAAACATTTTTTCTGATCAAATGGATGTACTTTATGAAGAATGCATGGCCTAGAAAGTTGAACCACTGTTTGTTGAGCTATATCATGGAAACGATAAAGCCTTTGAATGGATTGTAAAAACTATAGTTCACTTGAATTGAAACAAATTCAGATGAAAATTGTTTAAATATATGAGTAGTGGAACTGCATTTTCTTAACAATGTCGGAGATTAATATAAGATATGCGATTGGGCCTTACTCGAGCTTTTAGTTCAATCGGTTCCATGACATGGTATCAGAGCCTCTTGGACCAAACGGTTGAGGGTTCGAGTCCTGGCAACCTCATTAATTTGTGGAATTAAAAACACACATCCAAGAGGACCTGATACCATGTCATGGAACCGATTGAACTAAAAGCTCGAGCTAATAGTTAAGGCCCAATCATATATCTTATATTAATCTCTGACAAAAAATGCCATCAGATTATTGTGTAGCGATATGTGTGAATGGACCAAATTTAGCTATTTATGCCAACATTTAAAACAAAATTGCTCTTGGTGTGAAAAGAACGATTCCATGACTTTTCCGTAGCTAAGTATATCAATTACTACAAAGTAATCAAACAGATGGACGCCAGAAGATTAACTGATGCTTGCTTTATAAAGACTAATTTGTAGGCAATTGCGTAGAATTTTCAGGTTGCTACAACTTTCTGTCTGATAATTTAAAGAATAGCTATTGTTCCTAGGAAATTCACTAGTTACCAACATCTTTCTTTGGCAGGTCCCTGTTGGAAATGGGTAGGTACTTCTGACTGCTCTCAGTTCTTGGAGTTCATGAGAGAATTTAACGTTTACCCCCCAAGCTAATCATGTGGAGACGAATACTGCCTATTTTTCTGCTATGATGAATGTGTATATTATTGTACAAAGCAAAACTTTTGTGTAAGATTTTTGGAATAGAGGGTAGATTTATTTTGGTATTTACAACTTCAGGCTTCTTGAATGTAGAATTAGTTGTTGCCGAAACGGATTATCTTTTTATTCTCTTACGTGAACATTTATATGGATATTATGGTATTGAGGTATAATCATATATGCAGGTTCTCCTGCGACTAACAATGGTGAGTAAACAACATTAAGAAGATTATGTGGCCTCTGTTTTTAAGATCTCATACTTTGGTTGCATAACATGTTACTGCTTCTGCTTACTGTTTTTCTTGCCTTTCTTTTATCAATGATCCTATCTAAATCTGATCAAGATGATCTTGCTGTAAATGAGACTCAATGTATGGGTATTATGGTATTGAGGTATAATCATATATGCAGGTTCTCCTGCGACTAACAATGGTGAGTAAACAACATTAAGAAGATTATGTGGCCTCTGTTTTTAAGATCTCATACTTTGGTTGCATAACATGTTACTGCTTCTGCTTACTGTTTTTCTTGCCTTTCTTTTATCAATGATCCTATCTAAATCTGATCAAGATGATCTTGCTGTAAATGAGACTCAATGATGAGAAATCTTACAGGGTCAACTTTGGACTAATATATCTTCATTTATGGCTATTATATAGTTTGGTTATGGGCTGGCTACGATTTGTGGAAGCTGGAAGAAAATTTGATTGCATTAACTGTCCTAGTAAGGTAAGAATGCCACAGGCCCATTGCATTGGTTGCATTACTTCTTAGAAAGTGATCTTGTGTTTGATTTGTTTATAGGCACATCCCATTCCTGTGCATGTTGACGAAGTCAAAGGTATCTAAACTATCAATTATGTGATTTTGAAGAAACGGTAGAAAATCAAGAATAAGAAGATTTAAAACCATTTCTTAGAAAGGAAGAGATGTATTTGGCTTGTATTTATCTGTAATCATGTGAGGTTTTTTTCCTTACGTTTTGCTTGTTGTACTTCTCTTTTCATCTAATGATATTACAAGCAATTTCTCAAAAAAAAGAAGAGATGTATTTGGCTTGTATTTTTTCCCTTCAGATTGTTATTTCCCTTCTGTTTCATTTTGATTAAAGCCTGTGAAGCGCTCAGGAATACGATTGCATTTTATTTAAAACTGTAATCTGGAATATTAGTGGAATCAGTTCAGTGCTTGATATACTGACACTTGATTAGCTGCGTTATTTATTGCTGATTTCTTGCTTCCATCTAATTTATCTTTTTCTGTAGACATTGTCAGTGTTGCCAAATATATACTGGTTGTGGAGAAGGAATCAGGTGAAGCTTCTATACTACATTGCCCTTGTATTTGACGAGAATAAGTAATTTTGTTTCATATCAGTTTAACTTGGTTGGCCAACTGTTATTGTGAATCCTTCAGTGTTTCAGCGTTTAGCAAATGACCGGTTCTGCAATTCAAACCACTGTATTGTCATTACTGTAAGCATCTATTTCTTTAAGCTAGTGTTTAGATTAATATGGATTACAAATTTATCAATATAATTTACTTAAGTGATATTTGAGTTTATAAATCGTTGGTTGAGTACATTCATAAAAGAAATTTGAACTCATAATTGTTGAAGAAGACTACATTCATTATGTATTGGAGATAGCTAGTTACACAAAGGGCAATAATCTCAAATTTTCCATTTACTATCTGAATGCATACTCTTTTTCCTCCATCTTTTACAAGCTCAAATATTTACTAAGTAGTTTCAACTAAGTTCCACTATTAAATACTTGAAATTGAAATCTTCTATTTATAACGAGTTATTTGGCTTTCATACTTTTCCAGGGAAGAGGCTATCCAGATATTCCTACAAGAAGGTAGCATTTTGCTTAATAGGACTTGGCATTGAATTTCTATGAAAAAAGAACATTCACCATTCCCATTACTTTGTCTTTCTGATCACCATTTTCTGGAAATGGCTGTAAGGTTCTTGCGACTCCTTGTTGAGAAATTGTGTCTGCCTGTCTACTGTTTGGTTGATTGTGATCCATATGGGTTTGACATTTTGACCACGTATCGTTTTGGCTCTATGGTTAGTTTCTAACGAATTGCTATGCGGTTTGTTGTTTTATTATATATCCAATGCAATATATTAACGAAATTTAAAAGTTCCTTTCCTCTGATTGATTCATTTTCCAAACATTTCCATGTTTTAAGCAAATGGCCTATGATGCTAAATTTCTTCGTGTCCCTGAAATACGGTGGCTGGGAGCTTTTCCTTCGGATATTGAGAAGTACGGGATTCCTCAACAGTGTTTACTTTCTTTGACAGCTGAGGGTGAGAGATGCTTCCCCCACAAGTTGTTATCTTCTTAAAAATCGGATTGCTTGTTTCATGTCATGTCAGTGTCTATCTAGTTCGGTGAAGGTTTCATGTTTGTCTTGTCAGATAAGAGGAGAACTGAAGCCATTTTAGTCAGATGCTACCTACAAAGGGAAGAACCACAATGGAGGTAGTATTCTTTTACATCTTAAGGATATCGTGTCGTCCTTCCTTGCATCTGTATGATTCTCTTGGACCATATGCACTTACAATTCAGCAATTTATTCTCTTAAAGGTTGGAACTGCAGTTGATGCTGCAATTTGGAGTGAAATTTGAGCTTGAAGCATTGTCTGTCCACTCTCTGCCCTTCCTTTCCGAGCAGTATATACCATCTTGTATCAAAGATGGAGCTCACCTTTAAAATGCTTGGCAATTATAGGTGCATACGAATTCACAAGGAAATGCAGCAGGAAGCGAGCATCATCTACTTAGGTGCAACTAAACAAGGTTATGACTCAAAAAGGAATACTATCCAACTTGTTGAGCTCAGCTCTATTTTTTTTTTTTTTTCATCAGTTAAGCCATTTATTTAACTTGGGATAAATCACATCTATGGCACCCATAGTTGTTAAAGGCGTGCCTGAGGTGCACCTCACTCAAGGCTCAAGGTCTCGTCCCTTGAATGCAGAAAGAGAGGCGATGTACAAAAGGCTCTCGACTTGTGCGCCTCTGAGCCTGGATCAAGGCGCGCCTGAGGGCTTTCAGCACGGTTTTTTTTATGGTTTTCTGTAAAATAAATGTTTGATTAATCTCAACTACTAATCTAATTTAAATAAGATTAATCTTAACCCTTAATCTAAATAAAAATATGAAGAGTCATAACTAAATATAGAAAGAATAGAGAAGGATTAAGAGCAGTCACATAAAGAAAGAAGAGCAGTCATGTAAAGAACTAAATATATGGCGATGATTATTAGTTTTTTTTTTGTGTTTTTTTTTTTAATTGACAATGAATGGTTATTAGTTTAGTAGCGTTAGTTATAGTCAGGTGCTTAAGTTAAAACGTTAAGTATATGTTAATGTCTCTATGAAGTATGAACTTAACTTGGTGTTTTTGACATTTATGATTTGGTATTATGTTGTTATGTGTTTTGTTTTGTTTATATGATCATAAGTGTAGTTGTTTTGGTGTATGCTTAACTAAGTAAAGAGTATATATTTTTATTTTATGCGCCTCGTGTTCCTAAGGCACGCACCTCGCCTTGCGCCTTGAGCTTAAGCTCCAGGACACCTTAGCGCGCCTTGCACCTTTAACAACTATGATGGTATCTGATTTTTAACTTCATTTTTTCAAATACTTGAACTTAAGGGTGACCTAGCACTAGCCCATATGCTTAAAGCATTATTTGGCCCCTGACCTATCCAAAATTATGTCATTTGTCACCTGATCTATTATTTGGTTACATTTGGCCCTTGACCTATCCCATTCGGTGAAATTTCAAATAATTTGTATGCATACTTAATGGAATCGTTATCTCATTGATAAGTAACGATATTTTGACACTTAAACTTGAAACGTGATATTTCTTAAAGTTTTTTTTTTCCAAAATCTATTAAGTTCAAGTGTCAAAATATCGTTACTTATGAATGAGATAATGATTCGGTTAAGTTTGAATCCAAATTGGGTGAAAGTTCACCAATTTGGAGATAGAGCATGGGCCAAATACAGTTTAGTGGTGACCTAGCTAAGTTCAAGTACTATCTCTATTTGAGGAATTATTTTTAATTCCCAAATGTCAGAGAGCCACATGAATATTTTTTATAATTTTATTTGCCACGTGCAAACCAAATTTTGAAAAGGATAAAAAACTTTAATATTTTGGTTTTCTCTTAGTTCAAATTTCATGTTTCTCTTTCTGCTTGGGGTTTAATTAGTTGGTGATAATTGACACTAAAGAATCGGTATAAGCCTTAACATTGTGGTATGGGTGAAAGTTTCAGAAACTAGAGAAAAACTACTAGCATTAAAAAGAGCTTGTCTAGATACACAACGAGTCACTCTATTCGCTAGTCTAGGAACATAAATCACCTTATATAAGTGATGTATCATAATATCCTTACATTCCTCAATTAAATCACCAAAAGAATTTAAATTCATATGAGTAGAATTAACCCCATCAATGATTACATCTTGCACCCACCAAAGACTCCCCCTCAACGTATATACTTCAACCACCCTTATATCTAACACTCCATAATATTCCGCTCACACCAGCCATAAAAATGTCCAACATCATTACGTAAAACAGCTCCTTAACTGCTATAAATTTGAGCCTGAAAAATTGCTCCATCGACATTAATCTTCCACCACCCCTTAACCGGTCGATGCCACTGCACCTCTTGCTGGACTCGTTCCACACCTTGACTGCCAATCCCCGTCGACCGCCTGATGCGATCCTCCCTCCCATTTGCAGCTCCCCACCTTCGACCGTCCGATGCATGAAAGGCTGTTGCTGTTGCCCCTCCCGTGTTCCGTCGCTGGCAGCTCCCATTCGCTGCTGTTCTCGCAAAACAGAACCTAACTCTTGTTCCCATAAAACAGAACATGGCTGCTGCTCTCTCTCCGCCTCTCTCCCTCTTATCATAGGCCCATGCATTACCTCTCCAACAGTAAACCGAGTAGTATTGTCAGTCGGTACCCGCTGATTTCACCTTCCACTGCAACTACCTCTTCCTTGTTGCCACTCTACCACAAACTGCCTAACAATTCTAAACCCGTCCACAACACTTCTCGGTTTATTTTTCAATAGCACGTCATTCCTGTTTTGCCATATAGAGTATAATACATAGATAATTAGAACTAGCACCTCATTGTCATTTGAAACACACTTGTCAAAGAACCAAACTATCACATCGTCATACTCCCATTCAGGGGCACTCACACTCGCTTCTTGCCAACTCCGCATTGCACACAGACATGCACAAAAGAGATGCCAGCTATATTCCACATCAACCTCACACACAACATAATTATTTGGCATTATCACGTGTCGTAACCTCAATAATGACCTCATCGGGAGGCACTACGAACATAGCTTCCACATAAACATCTTAATTTTTGGTGGAATCCGTAGTTCCTATATACGACCCCAATAAACCTTTGGCAGTCTACCCCCCAATGTTGCTCTTCAAGTGATCTATACCCTGATTTAGCGGAATAAGATCCATTCTTCGTACCTGCCCATACTAACCTATCCTATCTGGTATGTTACGAAAAGAAACCACAGTTTTACTAATAGCTTCCACTTCCTCAACAGAGAACAAACTCTCTAACTTCCCCATATCCCAAACCTTAGACCCCTGCACAAATATCTCATTTACCCACATCTCCTTCCACCCCTATATACCCTTCGAACGAATCATAGATTGTTCTCCTCCCACAACCCAAGGATCCCTCCTACAACTTTATATGTTTGTAATTTTTAAAATAATATGATATAGAGTTTAATTAATTGGTGGGTCATTATGATTGAGAGATTATAGAGTTTAACCATTGGAATAAATAATTAAATAAAATGAAGTTTATTAAGTGGATTTTACGATAGTGATCTGACATGTAAATTGAGTGATTGTGGGTATGAACTCTTAGAGCATGTAAAGTCTTGTTTGGAGGAGGTTAATGGAAGTCATGGAATGTAATTTTTTTTATTGAGAGTAAATGAAAGTTAATTGAAGCTAACATTTTACTCTAAACTGTGAGTTAATGGAAGTAATATGATTTTTTTAATGAAAACTAACCTTCCAACTCCAAAACAAAGGCTAAGACATTGTTTGGATAAAGTGTAATTAAAGTAAGGTATCGTAGAGTGGAGTAAGTGATGTGTAATTCAGCCTAACTTACTATCCTTTTCAATTAGACCTCAAAACAAAGAAAATTACATAATTACATTTGTCCCGCTTACTTTAAAATACTATCATCCATCTAAACTATGAATGACAATAGGTAGGGTACCTGCGGATAGTATCAACTAGATCTGGCCACGGGTCCGGGTACCTGCCCGGCCCGGCCAGGCCCATATCCCTTGGACCGGGCTTGGACAATGAAAATTACTCTTAGGCCCAGCCCGGCCCAGGCCCGTTAAAGCCCGCATATTTTTTGGACGGGCTTGAGACTTATGAAAATATCACGGGCTGGCTCAGCCCGGTCCGCCTTATTAATATTAACTAGGAAATTTATATATTTATAATTAAATATTTATTTTTAAGTATAAATTTGATTTTTTCTAATTAAAAATTATGTATATTTTTTTAGGTGGGCTTATATGGGTTGAGCTTTGGATTTGATTTTTAAGTCCGAGCCCAGCCCGGCCTGAGCCTGCCTAAATTAATAGTGGGCTGGGCTGGGCTTGAGATGAGTATTTTTACATAAAAACTTGTCAGGTCCGGTCCAAACCCGACCCATAGAAAGGCGTAGTATCAATCCCAAATCCCTACCATTTTAATTTTTAATTACCTGTACCCGTCTCAGTACCTGTCCCAATACCTAACAGATATACTTTTTACATTTCGTACCCTTTCTATTTAATTCACAGATATCCTTATCTGTTAAGAATTAATAAATAAAATAAAATATATTATAAATTTAATAAACTATTTATTTAAAAATTAAATAAATTAAATCTTAATTAATAAAAATAAAGTAATTACGGTTTAACAACAATAATAATAAAAAAAAAATTGTGTTGAAACCTCACGTCTTACCCATTTTGATCCCATAGCCTTTGGTCGCCTCCCACACTCGTCCAATTCCCGAACAAAGGCCAAGTGGCCAGCTGTCGCTCCCCACCCTCCTTTCTCTTTATCCTACTAGCTGGTTTCGTTTTTGGTTTGTTCTCATTTTCCTTCCACCTCCCATCTCTTTCTCCCCATTTCCGTTCCAGCCTCATGAGATAGAGGCCGGTCTCGCCGCTGGGACATCATTTCCCGGCGCATTTCACGTCTTGAGCTTGGGTCTTCAAGAATAGGGTTTCTAACCTCTTCAAGTCTCTCTTTCATCAGGTTAGTTTGGTATTTCATGATTCTTTGAAGTTTTAAATTCTATGTGAATGTCAGGAAACTGCGTGAATCGTGATTATGGTATATTTTGATTAATCATGGGCTTAAATGAAGTTCTATGCAGTTATTTTTTCGACTCTAGTGGCGGAGGTGTTGCAATTTTGGTAGTATTGCTGGATTCTATGGTTAGGAGCTGGATTGAATCGGAATAGGTACACCTACTTGATCCTTATCTTTCAGTTTGCATGGATATTCACTTTGATTGTGTTCTGCATGCTTAGTGCTACTCTACAAATTACAAAATCTGAAATCTATCGAGTCTTCTTATCTCTGAGGATGAGATAGACCGAGTAACTTGATCTGAAATACTGATGTGCTCTCCATTCTCTGTTCCAACTATCTGCTTTTCTCCTTTTGTTGTTGGTGCATATAATAGGCTAATTAGAATCCTGTGAATTGGAGATAGATAGCAGATTGATGGATGCTAGTGCTATCTGAATCAGTTTTATCGGTAGTAGAATCCTTGAGGTTTTCATTGATTAAGAAGTGTTTATATACACAACACAATACACAATTAAGCCTACAATCAAGCCTACAATCAAGGGAATAATAAGGAAATAATCTATTTCCTAAACAATAGGATTTTCCTAAATAATAGGATTATTTACATATCTAACACTAATCTTTAGTTTCAAACGTACAACAAATAGCAACTAGGAGAAATTCTACAATCCTCCAATAGCAATACATCTGACCAATTAATTAATGCTACTTGTACATATTTATTTCATAACAACAATCATCTCTCATGAAGTGGTAGAGCATCCCACTTTTCATTGATTGGGTCTATTATTAGCACATAGAACGAGAACAGAAACGAATATGAGAATACTTTTACACAGAAAAGAAATGGAAATAAACTTTACACTGCTTGTTGGATGATATACCGGACCATTATTCTTAGCAGGAAGATTCTTGTGTATTTCATAACACTCAGAAAAAGAAGCTTTATATATTTACTTAACAAGCGAAGGACGATACAGAATGGGGATTAGGTGGAGATCATTTTTCCTCTTTGTCACAGCACCAAAAATCTCAACCATGTCAAGGTTTTCTGGTGTCATTCCTTTTGGCAGTTTCCAGTCAAAATGAAACAGTAGCTGTGCCAGTGGGAACTCAACATTCATCATACCATATGTGAATCCTGGGCACATTCTTCTTCCAGCACCAAATGGGAGATATTCAAAATCAGTTCCTTTGTAATCTATTGAGCTATCTATGAATCTCTCTGGATTGAATTTCTCTGGTTCATTCCAGTAATTAGGATCCCTTCCTATTGCACATGCGTTAACAATCACCTTTGATTTCGCAGGAATCTCATAACCCTTAATCAAACATTTTTCCCTACATTCTCTTGGTAGTAACAATGGAAGTGGTGGGTGTAATCTTAGAGCTTCCTTGACAACCGATTTGAAGTAGTTCAGTTCATTAAGGCGTGATTCATCAACGGTCCCTTCAGTACCAAAGATCTGTCTCACCTCCTCTTGTGCCTTTTCCATTGCTCTTGGATTTTTCATCAGCTCCGACATAGCCCATTCTACAGCAGTCGATGATGTATCAGATCCGCCAACAAACATGTCCTGAAGTAAATATATTAACTTAATGAAAAAGTGATGAACACAGATGTGGGCTTCTTTTAATAGAAAAACACAGTCAACCAATTTTCCATGCTTGATCTTTAATTATTTAACTCAAAACTTAAAACTTGAGTACTAACCAGTATGACTGCTTTGATATTGTCATCTGTTAAAGGGAATTGAAGGTCTCCTTGATCCTGAACATTCAAAAGCACATCTACAAGATCTTCATTATCCTCAGCATGATTACTTCCTGTTGCCTTCCTAATTCTATGTCCGTCGATGATGCTTTGCAATATTTTATCTATTTTTTTTGAAGCCTTTCAAGTCTAGAGTTCATTCCGCTAACCACTTGTAGAAGTTTGACGGAAGGATACAAATCAGCAAGGCTAAAACCTCCAGCGGCTTCTACCAAATCTTTAACAGTTGGTATAAATATATCTTCTCCCTCCCATATCTTACCAAATGCTGTTCTTGAAATGATGCTATAGATGGAAGAATTAACCATCATGCTAAAATTGATAGGTGATCCTGCACTGGAAGATATGGATGTAATGAGTTTTGATACTTGTTCTTCCCTGACTGATCTGAACGAGTCCACACGCTTTGCAGTGAGTAGCTCGACTGTGCAAATTTTTCGCATTTGTCTCCAATAGTCTCCATAAGGTGTGAAAGCGATGCCTGAATAATTATAGGTTACAGCACCGGCTGCAAGGAGGAAGGGCCTTTGAGCAAAGGTGATATCATGGGTTTTCATTACCTCCTTGGCTGTTTCTGGTGAAGAAATGACAATATTTGAAAGTTCACCGAGTTGAAGATGCATGATAGGTCCATACCTTTTGGCTAAGTCTTGCAGGCGGTGATGGAGCAAAGAGCCACGTAAATGGTGGATACTCCCTATTAGAGGTAGCTTCCATGGTCCTGGTGGTAGATTTTTGGCTGAGTTTTTCTTGCCTATTATTCTTGATACCAAGAAGATGAAGACTAGGAAAGTCAAAAGAACTGGGAAGGAGAGGAACTGGAGTTCCATTAGCAAAATTGTGAAATAGTGAAGAAATTAATGGCTTCACTAGGAAATTGCAATTGCATTTCATTCTAATATATAAATGGAGCTGCCGAGCTAGTTTAGTTATTTTATCAATACTTTTCTTTTTTCGAATTCTTAATTCATGAGTTTTGTTTTGTAGTGAGATGGGAACCCATGATGTGTTTGCTAAACTATGCTAATTGCTTATATTTATTTGTGATATCATATTTGGATCTATCACAAAATTTTCTACACTTTCTTCATGGTTGATGGAACCAGTCACAATTCCGGCGATTCTTTAAAAACTGCTTAAACCGATCAAGTTAACCGTGAACCTGTTGACCTAACTGGTTAGATTTCATGTTTAATTTTAAAAAATGTAACTTTAGCTGAAGGTGGAATTTGAATTTTGGACCCTTAAACTAGAAACACTAATCTGTGCATTACTATTTGACAAGGTTGTAAAAAGCACTAGACGCTAGTCGGACAGACAGAGTCTTAGAGTTTAATCGGGATTAATTGGTTTTGAATTTTTTAATTTTTTTTAAATAAATTATTATAGAAATACAATTAAAATATGAATTATACTATCTAAATAATAATAATAATAAATATTAAAAAATAAATATTTTAATATTTTGTTATATTAATATTTTTTTTTTGAACAAAGATTATATTAATATCTTTAAAAATAAAAATCAATAAAAATAGCACATCAATGACATAATAATGTAACAAAATAATATAACCCAATAAAGAATATAACCAACATGGCATTGAATAAAGAATATAACTCAATTAAGAACATCACTCAATTCTCACTCAATAAAGAATAAGACACAGAGAAGAGAAAACTCAATAATAAATAAAGCCAACTACTAAATACCGTCCTAAATTATTTATCACTGCCTTTTTTGGACATTTTTGTCCTTCTAATAATTATGATAAAAAAACTGAAAATTCTCTCCAAAATCATAAACCCGAACAACAATAATTGAAATTATGAAAATAATTGATGTGTGACAATCGGAACCGCGAAAATGGATGATTACGAGTCGGAAACATTAAGATTTACATCTTTTTATCAAAGAACTCATGAAAATAATACATATTTTTCATGACTTTTGTATTTTTCGTCACAAAAAATAGAAGAATTTTTCATTTTTCGTCACAAAAAATTGAATGATTTAATATTTTTCGTCACTAAATTTTTTACGATTTTGCATATTTCAAAAATTTGGCCTAAACGGATGCGGCGTACTGCCTGATCCATGGTGGGAACGGATGCGGCGTACCGTCCGACCCATGGCGGGAACGGATGCGGCATACCGCTCGACCCATGGTGGGAACGGATGTGGCATCCGTTCCCGCCATGGGTCGAATAGTATGCCGCATCCGTTTAGGCTAAATTTTGAATTTTCTCTCAAATTTTTTTTCCAATTTCGAATTTTTTTTTTTGTCAAGGCAAAATTGTCCAATGAAGGCAGTGATAAGTAATTTAGGACAGTAAATAGTAAGACCTTAAAAAATTTGACAGCGAGAGAAGAGAAGAGAAGACCCAATAATAAATAAATAAATTAAGTTATACATTGCAGAGAAGAGGGATTGCTTTCCTCTTCGTCTATATCTGCAATTTCCAGCATCTTTTCCTTGCGTCCTGCAAGTTCTTCGCCTGAAATTGAGTCAGCCTGAAGTTCTAATTTCGTCCTCTGAAATCTGAAGTTCTTCGCCTGCAATTTGAGATGGAAATCGCCTGGAATGGAAGGCAACCTGGCCGAAAAAGCTTGGAAGCACTCTGCACTTAGAAGCAAAGTAGCAAGCTTGCTGTACTTCGCGCGCAAGAAGAGCGACTGTCTTCGTCTTCTTCAGGAAGTCGGTGTATGGAATGGAGTCGCCTGGTCTTCTTTCTTCACAAATGAAATGAGATTAGGTTTTCGTTTAGGAATACATAGGATAATATTTTAGTTTAGATTTTCTTTTTACTTTTGTTTAGGGATCAGATTTTAAGTCAATGGATTGTTTTAATTGGTTAGATAATTAGAAAAATAATTTCCGATTTGCACCGCTTCGCTTCGCCTTGCACGGCTGGCCGATTTGCTCCACCCGATTACTGAAAATCGGATCGGTGTTATGGAAATCTCCGCCTAGCCCGACTTTTAGAACAATGCTATTTGAGCTATGAATATATAGTTATAATATAAATTAAATAATTAGTAGTTATAATATAAATTAAATAATTAGAGGTTGATTAATGTTTGGAAGGATCCGTGGTTGAAAGATGACCAATGTCAGAAGATCACTACCCCTATTGTTGACGGAATGGAGAATCTGACGGTTAGTGAACTTTTTATTCCTAATTCCCTTGATTGGGATATTGAACTCCTGCAAGAATTGTTCTCTGAATCTTGAATCTGATATTGCAGCTATTTGCCGGACAACTGTGCGGGTTGGAGGAAGATCAGATAAGCTCATTTGGCATGGGTCATTAAATGGTATTTATTCTGTAAAAAGTGCTTATCAGTTAGCCATTGGTGAATGAGAGGTTGACCAAATGAGTTGGGTGGATGGATCATGGCATGCCATTTGGGAAGCCTCTGTCCTTTACAAAGTTTAGTATTTTTGTTGGCGTCTAGTCAGGGGTTGTGTTCCTACTAGAGTTCGTTTGCGTATGAGAGGGGTGGACATAAGAGACGACTGTGTTATGTGTTCTCTAGATATTGAGGACGTATGGCATTTGTTTTGGTTATGCCCCAAAGCTCAGGAGGTTTGGTTGGAGGCGGGGTTATTCGGGTTGCTGGATCAGATTGCTGTTGGAGCGGATAATTTCATAGATTTTTTTTTTCAATTTTGCAGGGTAGCCGATCCAAAGAGCTTGGAGAAGTTTATGACTACGCTTTGGAATTGGTGGAGGACTCGAAATGACCAACTGTGGCGTCATACTAGTGTCTCTGCTGCTGAAACTGTCTCAGGTGGGATGCGGATCCTCATGGACTGGCAGCAGGATCAGTCCCGGCGCATAATTTCTGGACTAACCCCAATTATCAGAACTTGCTCCAATTTGTGGCACCATCCTTCTACAAATAAACTGCCTTGTTATTCTGATCTTAGCATTTTTACCATCCTTGGCTAATCGGGGTGCAGTGCAGTACTCAGGGACGAGAGGGGTCAGTTTATCACGGCCAGGACATCAACTACTGAAGGTCTGATGGCGATTCGTGATGGTGAGGCGTGGGCATTACTTCAAGCTATTGAGTTGGTGATTCGTCTTGGATTCACTGAGGTTATATTTGAAACGGATTCCTTACTTACTTATCGGGTTATTTATTCATCTAATCCCGATGATTCAGAATTCAGGGACCTAGTAGTCCAATGTCGGACTCTTATTTCTCTTCATATTGGCTTCTCAGTCAGCGAATGGCTTAGCCCATGCTTTTGCACGGACGACTATACACCACGCTAGTCCTACTTTTAATGTGATTTCGAGGTTTGTTCCTCTATCTGTACTTGACTTTTGCCGTTCTTCGGCTCATTAATGAAATTCCTTTAAAAAAAAATTAAATAATTAGAACACTAATGCTCACTAATATTTTTTTTTTACTTTTGTTTTATATTTAAATAAATATCATAAAAAATTATTTTATTTTCTTAATATTTAAATTTTTTAATTAGCATTGAAATGCATAAAAATAAAATACATATTCTATTATCTTATTATATTTAAGTTTTACTAATATTATTAAAAATAATAAATAAAAGTATATTTTTTCAATTTTTATATTTATTACTTCCAAACCTTCAATTAAAAAAAATTTATACTTATTAAATTTTAATAAATTTGTAATTCTTATTAAAAGATATTATAATTTTGTCATTAAATTTATTGATTTGATATCTCAAAATATCATGATTTGATGTTAAAGAAATATTATTATTATTATTTAGGATAAATTCCAAAAAAAACCCCTGTGGTTTGACGTTGTTCCAAAAAAACCCTTGTGGTTTGTTATTACAAAAAAAAAGGACTGTGGAAAAAAAAAATTTTAATTTTTTTTTTAATTCTTCTTCTTCTTCTTCTTCTTCTTCTTCTTCTTCTTCTTCTTCTATTTTTTTTAATTTCTGAAATTTACGTCTGAAATTCAGGCGTTCAATCCTTTTCCATTTACGGAACTCTGGAACTAAAATTATGCACCTTCCAAGTAAATTTACCGTTTAACACATCAGATACTGGACCATTAACAACAGAGGATGATATCATTGATGATGAGGCTGACTGCAAGTCATTATTGCCGTGGATAAAAGTAACAGATTCGTTAAGGATTAAAATGTCGGCAGTGATAAGAACAGAATCATTATTGAAAAGATAACCTAATTTGGAATCAAATACAGTAGACGAAGGGGTGAAATCGCACCAACCGTGGGATTTTGGAAAAATTCCAAATTTCCGGAAATCTGGAAAAATTCCAGATTTCCGACGGAAATTTTCAGATTTCCGTCGGAAATCTGGAAATTTTCCAGATTTCTGGAAAATTTCCAGAAATCTGGAACATGCCTTTTATGTGCAAGGTAGGGTAGCTGCATGCTCCGTCTCGCTGAATCACCCGAAGACTACTTCTGCTACATACTTTATCATAGCCCGATTTCTGTGTCTTTCAATATAGGAATTCCATCGACTAAGGTGAATCTCGCTTAAAGAAATGATCACAGTCGAGCCGAGAGTATCCACACGAAATTCCTTCTCAGCAGCTTGCTCGGGTTTTTTTTCTCCTACTAGACCCACCGTACAAGCTCTTACCTTCCTCTCCAGGTCATTGAAAGAGAGGCTGATGTGTACTCCATTGCTCTAGAGGGTTCAAGAAAAGAGCAGACGATAGGAGTAACGAATTATTGGCACAGCATCCCCAATCCAATTAAAGAAAAACTCGTTGATTTCTAGCGCTCCTTGGATGTGTTGGTCAAGTCCTTCTACGGAGGAGGAAGAAGAAGAAGGAGAGAAGAAGAAGAAGAAGAAGGAGGGGGAAGAAGAATAAGGAAGAAGGAGAAGAGGAAGGAAGAAGAAGGAGGAGAAGAAGGAAGAAGAAGAAGGAGAAGGAGGAAGGAGAAGAAAAGGAGAGAGAAAAATAAAAAATAAAAAAAATAAAAAAAATTCGAATTTTCAACTTTACCCTTGTGCCACGTCAGCAAATTAACACCGTTAAGCCCATTTCCGTTTTTCGGGTAACGGCGCAAACCACAGTCCTTTTTTTTTGTAATAACAAACCACAAGGGTTTTTTTAAAACAACGTCAAACCACAGGGTTTTTTTTTTGAATTTACCCTATTATTTATAACTTGTACTATGTATAAGGTTTTTTTTTTTTTTTTTTTTGACTAAAGTACTATGTATAAGGTTAACTATGAATCTAAATATAATTTTCATATGATTTGTTGAATATCAGTTGAATCTCGGTTGAACTGCTAACTCTTAATCCTCTGTTTTTTCCGATTGTTTGACCGATCCGGTTTTGACAACCATGACTACAAACATGCGTAAGGCTTTAAATGTTTGTAAGAAAAGCTCAACGTTTTTATTAGAAGCTTTTAGATTTATGATTTGTTGTATTTTATATGCCGATAAAACTAGGGTCGCAACTGGGATGAGGATTATCCACTCCTAATGGGGATTCGTTCAAACGGGAATAAAGATTCATGAGGGACGCAATGATTAAAAAACAATTCTCTCTTGGGTTCATAACTCTATTATAAAAGCTTAGCTAGATAATTAGTGGCTACCATGGGTAAAATAAATTGAATTGAAATGCGAAAATTGACACAAGAATTTTGGGAAAAGTTCTAATTTATTGATATAAAATTGTTTGATTACAAGTGTTAAGGTGAAAAATAAGTAATTACAAATTGAATCTAATTCCATACAAGATAGCTAAATCAATTGCAAAATTGAATTTGAACCAAACTAACGAACAGAATGGAAATTAAATTATAAAATTGGAATAACAATAACAGAATTGGAATTGAAATAACAAATTTCACGCCAATAAATGGCTATTTCGACGACGTCTTGAGTTGCAATCGGCTTCAAATTCACGAGCAAATGAGGGACTTGAACGATTGGTAAATAATGTAGACGACTTAGTCCACGGGGACTTTAACAAATATTGACCTAAAATAGAACAACCAGATTTTTGTGAAAAAGATGGGTTTTGGGGATTTAAAATTACTTGTAAAATGAGATTTCAGACATGGATTGAAACGAAACGAAAGCTGAGAATTAAAGTTAGGATATGGGGAACGAGAATATAGTGAAAATTTTAGACAAAAACAAGCAGTGACGACAAATTAATAAAGGTGACTAGATAGCAAGGTTAAAAATTGTAGAAATTGACTTTTTATGAACTTCGGGTAAGAAAAATATTAACTTTTGGGCTTGGAATTCACAAATCTATGATTGAAAATTGGTTTCTAGAGAGTGTTTAGAAGCTTGAGAACTCGAAATATAGGGGTTGGAAGTCAGAAAAAAAGAAGTTGGATTATTGTGTTGATTGGTTAGTTGGTTTTTTGTTTTGGTTGGTGGGGCTTGAAAATGAAAATTTTGGCCACTATTTATAGCTTTTTAGGGAGTAGAAGTTACAACTACCACCCACTAACTTCCTAATTTCATTCACATACATTCTCACCCACTCCACTTCAGATTTCACTCCAAAAAGTGTGGGTCATGGGTGGTGGAAGCTAAAAAAATAGGAACCATGAACAAACTTTGCACATGTTGAAAACACGTATCAACTTCAAAAAATTGAAACTCCCTCAAAACGACTTCATTTTGGCTTAAAAAATAAGTCGTCGATTCATTAAGATGTCTAGTTTGAGAAATCCACGTCCTTCATAGCATGCCGAAACTCTGTCCTAATAATATTATACACATCTTCCTTTAAAGAAGATGGTTCATCCGCCTTTGGCTTTAGATTTGATCTTGAATTTCTTCGTTCACGAGATCTTAATCTAGCTGTCCTATGATGATTTGTTTCATGACGACGTATCAAGGACTTAGTGGAATCATGACTAGCACCTCACCGTTGCTTTGGGGTTCAGGAGCCTTTAATCAGGAGAACTTGTTTAGGAGGTGTTGGTGAATGATACCGCATTTGGTATGTTGGACTAACATCTTTTTCCTTCGATCTTCTTCTAACTACCTCTAGATGAGATTTCTCCGAGGCTTCTCTTTACCTAGGACAAGGCTGGACAGTGTGATGTTCTGTAGAAACATGCCTATCAGCATATCTATTCACCTCTTTGACCTCTCTGAGCTAAGCTCTCATCACCTCCATCTGCATTGCATGCTCTGCCTTTAGAATATTCATGGACTATTGGACAGAGCCCATGTTGCATATAAGTTGCTTTATTATCCTATCTATAAACCGATGATGTTCATGATCCAAAGATCCTAAACATGCCTCAATTTTCTGATCTAAAGTTGGCTTGATATGCAAAGGCTCCAGCTATTGTTGTTGGCATCAACTAGGCCATGATTATATGTAGTCAAAGTACTAGAGATATCATGATTTTGCTGAAGAATTGGCTGAACCACAAAACTATTTAAATGCGCTATTAACACGAAGTAAGTTCTATGCTCACCACACCCAATGATGTCTTTTAATCTGCAGAATGTCACGATCAGGCTGAACGGACCTGAATAGATGAACAAACGGTTAGGGAGGGTCCGAAATCTGACGTTCTCTCTTTGATGCCTAAGGCAGTAAGATACTTGGAGAAAGTAATGCGACTTGAAAGCGAAGTGTTTGGTAGAATGATTACGTTCCTTGTAGTATCTTAGGATGAACTATTTATGGACAATCGAAATATACTTATTAGTGAACAACATTTCCATGTGTAAGCGATTGATTGACCCACGCACCATGTTCATTTTCCCTTTTCTGTATTTTACAGTGCAACACTAGGATTAAGAGCGTACCTTTGGAATCCGCTGCTATCACTGGTCCATGTGTCCAATTAATTATGCCTTTTGCCTAAGGTATCTTATTAAGTACATGTGTCCAGTTCTAAGCCCAAATTCCATATGATATCACACATAAAAAGCTAAACTCACCTATAGGCAGAAACCTTTGAATTGTAATAACCCAATTTAAACATGAATCTCCGTCCAAGATGTAAACTTTGACAACCAAATCTGCAATCTTCCAATGTACTGGAGCTCTCAGATAAAGTTTGAAAAGATGGATAAGAGCATCCCTAGTGGTAAGTAACAAACTTTGTTACTTACCACTTCCACATCATAAAAAATAACATTCTATAATCACACAGACACATTTATTATAAAACACTCGATATTTACTCAATTAACATACAATTAATAATTTTTTTACTCAACAACATAATTAATTCAATAATAATTATTAATATCATAAAAAATATTTATCCAACATAATAATTAATTCAACACATACTATTATTTCAATAAAATTAAGTAAATAAATAATAATTATTAAATAAATAAAATTATGTGGGATAAGTTGAAATAAAAATAAATGCCTTTTATTTGAGATAAAAATAATAATAATAAAAGATAAAATACAATGTTGAGATACTTTAAAAAAATTAGAAATAAAGTACAATGTTAGTGTTGTGTGAGATAAAAGCTTTGTTACAGGATAACAAACCAATATTGGTCAGCTCTCTAATGGTTGTTTACAACCAATTTGTTAAAAGTAAAAAACAAATTATACTCATTAGAGTAGCTTTAAGAGCATCTCCAATAGAGAGTGTTTAAAAGAGTGTCAGATGACATTGAGTTTGACAACTTTCAAAATGTGTCTACTATTGGAGTGATGGTGGATGCCAAACAAGGTTGCCACTTTTTGACAACCTTGCTTTAAGGTTACTAAACTTTTTTTAATATAAAAAAATGACTTACTTGATTACCATTTATGTACTTTTTTATGAGTTTTTCTCTCATTTCACTATTGGTTAACCATATTTAAAATTAAAATAAATTATATATAAACTAATGATTGGTGGGTCATTGTGGCAACTTTTAAAGTTGTTTACTATTAGAGTATTTTTTTAACAAAAGTTGCCAAAAGTGATGTAGATGATTAAGTTAATAAAATATTATGTTTTAGTATGATGTGTTAAGTTTTGACACTCTTTAAAACAACCTCTATGGAGATGCTCTAGGGGAACCACCGGATAGCCACAAAAAAACACAATTATTATCCAATATATTGTGCCTTTTGAAGAGGTTTTCAAAGTAAGAAAGTTTATATAAAAATATATAATCTTAGGATGGTGAGCTAACTTCCACAAACTTTTCCATAAAAAATTTGGCGATGAACTCCCCACATAAAAAAAAACCCACTCCATAAGAGACAAAGCTAACTAATGTCCCAATTTCACTAAATAACACCTAACTAAGGTTGAGGTAAGAAAAGTTTATCATTCTCCGCATTAACCCTCAAAGAAATCCGACATATCATCTTAGCATCCTCTAGGTAAAAACATAGATTCACAAGATTGACATTCCAAATATTAATCTCTCCATCAATCAGTGAGGAAATAAACAATGAAGGAGGGACATTCCTAGTCTCTAGAGGACGATGCCAAGGAATTACAGGAACCCGCCTGGACAAAGGCATTCTAATTTTTGACATATCCCCAACAGGTCAGATCCCACCATCTAACATAATTTTCCTTGCACTAAGGAGGCTTCCCAACCCAGGCTATCTTGAGCACAACCCGAAATCTCAAAGACAGAACAGTTCCTTAAATACTTGTGTGTGAAAAAAACTCAGGTTTTTTAATTAATCTCAAAACTGGGTTTTCCAACATAGCATGATTTAAAGAAAATGTGTGGTCTTGAGTTTATAAAGAAGAACTTACTAAGAGAATAGCAACAGGAGACTAAAACAGAGAGAAAGATAAAAGAGAAAAAGTAAAGTAGTGTTTACAAAATAGCGCATGTATTTATAACTAATCCTAGTTAAAAAAACCTACATAAGAGTCAGTATATTAAACGTTGCGTTTTATTCAATATCCCCCCTCAAGACTGGAATTGTGAATGTCAAGTATGCCCACGTTGCAGAAAAGACTGAAAAACAGGTTTGTGCAACGGTTTCGTGAAACAATCAGCAAGCTGATCTGCAGAATGGACCGACATGAGATGAACAATTTCAGCTTGCACTCTGTTTCTTACTACGTCACAGTCAATTTCTATGTGTTTCGTTCGTTCATGAAAGACTGCATTTTTAGCAATATGCATTGCAGACTGATTGTCACAATACAACATTGCTGCTTGAGGATGCAAAATTGCAAGATCTTTTAAAAGATATAAAAGCCATTGAATTTCACATGTAGTAGATGCCATTGCTCGATATTCAGCTTCGGTTGAAGACCTGCTAATCGTGTTCTGCTTCTTTTCCAAGAAATTAAAGAATTTCCTAGAAAAATGCTATAACCGGTGATAGACTTCCTCGTTTCTTCACAATTTGCCCAATCACTATCCATAAACCCTCTTATTTGTATTGATGATGTTGCTGGGAAAAATATTCCTTGAGCTGGGTGTAATTTTAGATACCTTAGTATCCTGTGTGCAGCAACTAGATGCTTTTCTGTAGGACTCTGCAAAAATTGAGACAATTATTGTACAGAAAAAGCTATATCTGGCCGAGTATTTGTTAAATACAAAAGTTTTCCTATAAGCTTCCTATATTCTGTGATATCCTTTAATGCTGCCATATTTCCTTTTGTTTGATTATCCATACTAACAGGAGTTGAGCATGGTTTTGCTTCCAAGAAACCATATTCAGTTAACAAATCTAGAGTATATTTTCGTTGATACAACAGAATTCCTGTAGGATTCCTTGAAACCTCAAGTCCTAATATAAATTTTAACTTCCCTAGATCCTTAATACTAAAACAGTCATTCAAATATTCTTTAACCTGCTGAATTTCTGTTTTATCACTACTAGCTAAAATTATATCGTCAACATAAACAGCCAAAGCAATGAATGAACTATCAGAACCTTTTGTAAACAAGGACGGATCAGAAATAGACTGATTAAAACCAAATTTTACCAAGGCATGAGTTAACTTACTGTTCCATTGCTTACTGGCTTGTTTTAAGCCATATAGAGATTTAGTTAACCTGCAAACATGATTCTTAATACTAGTTTCTATACCTTGAGGCAATTGCATATATATTTCCTCATGTAAATCCCCATGAAGGAAGGCATTATTAATATCTAGCTGTTCCAAATGCCAATTCTTAATTGCTGCTAAGGCAAGTATAACCCTTATAGTAGTAACTTTAGCAACTGGAGAAAAAGTCTCAATATAATCTATACCATTTTGCTGAGCATACCCTTTTGCAAGTAGTCTAGCCTCATAACGCTCTATGGAACCATCACTCTTTCTTTTGATCTTAAAAATCCATCTACAACATATTGGTTGTTTACCTAAAGGCAAAGAACATATCTCCCAAGTTTGATTTTTATTCAAAGCTGCTATCTCATCATTCATAGCCTCCTGCCAAGCTGGTTCCACAACTGCCTCTGCATAAGTTTGAGGTTCTTTCGTTGCTAAAAGGGAACATGAGTAAGATTTTTGTGGAACAGACAAATTCTTATAGGATAAAACATTAGAAATTGGGTGATAAACTCCTTTTTCTAATTGTTTCAAATCATCAGACTGCAATAAAGAACAGTGATAATCTTGTAAATACTTAGGTTGATGAACAACCCTCTTAGATTTCTTATTTTTATCATCTGATAGCTTTTCATCTACTGCCTTAATTGTGTCTAAATGTTGCAACGCAATATCTTGCACCTCTGGCATATTATTATCAGAATAAGGAAATATTGTTTCATAAAAAACCACATTTCGTGACACAACAATCTGCTGTGTATCTAAGATTAACACACGATATCCTTTTTGCCATTGACTATATCCTAAGAACACTGCTTTTTGAGCCCTCAGATCAAACTTAGTCCTATGCCTTTGTAACGTATTAACAAAACATAATGAACCAAAGGTTTTTAATTCAGAATAATCTGGCAAAACACCATGTAAAACTTGATAATGAACCTCTGTACTTGTCACTGGCCTAGTATTTCCATTATCAAAATCTTCCATATCATTACCAATAGAGAAATCGCCTGAATTCACTATATTTACAGCAGCAACACCGAATCCTTTATTCTTTCTTTTAAAGCTTGGTGGATAACCATGCTTTTTGTAACAACTATCCATAATATGTCCTCCAACATAGCCACAATAGCTACATACAGCCTTTTTAGTATTGTTAACTACATGTTTCTTGAAATTGTGATTTTGTGCATTCTGTGCCAAAGCAATAACCTCGTGATTCACACCAAGTGAATCTTGAAGATAAAATTGTCTTTCATGCTGTAAAACCATAGCAAAAACCTTGTTTGCAGCTGGTAAAGGATCCATTACCATAATTTGGGATTTCACTGTTAAAAAGGTCTCATTAAGCCCTTTAAGAAAACAAATGACAAAATTTGCCTCTATCTTTGACTTAATTATATTCAACGCATTACAAGTGCACTCATCACATACACAAGAAGGCCACGCCTTCAAATCTTCATACTCATCCCACAAAGTATGCAAGAAAGTAAAATATTCTGTAACAGACTTCTCACCTTGATGTATGGTATAAATCTGTCCCTGCAAATCTGCTATGCGAAACGCATCCCCTTGAGAAAATCTTTCTCGCAAGCTATCCCAAATTAGTTTTGCCGACTCTTGCCCAATAATACCTTGTGCAATTGAAGGCGATACTAAATGAACGAACCATGATAAAATCAAGTTATTGCATCTCTTCCACGTTGAGTATAGACGATCTTTTGGATTTGGCTTTCGAATTGTGCCATCCACAAAATCAAGCTTGTTCTTTTAGAGTAAGGCCATCTTCATGCTACAGGACCAAGAATGGTAATTCTTAGTTGTAAGAGCAGGCGAAACCAACACCAGAGAAGGATTTTCTCCTGGGTGTACATAATAGGGGCTGGTCTCCTCAATTTTAGGGTTAGTCATGAAATTTGATTGATAAAATCAGAAATCAATCAAGAATTTGGAAGAAACGAACGCTCAATCGAAAGTAATTCCTAAAAGAAACCTTCGAGAAATCTCACAAGAGATAAAACAGGGAAAAAAATTGCGGAATTAAGAGAGAGTTGTGAAGTTCTCTGATACCATCTTGAGTTTATAAAGAAGAACTTACAAAGAGAATAGCAACAGGAGACTAAAACAGAGAGAAAGATAAAAGAGAAAAAGTAAAGTAGTGTTTACAAAATAGCACAACTATTTATAACTAATCCTAGTTAAAAAACCTACATAAGAGTTAGTATATTAAACGTTGCGTTTTATTCAAGATGTGGTGAAACCGAAGTCTATCCTCCCTTTTGGGCACATACAATAGGTTCCCTTTGCACCAATGAATTCCCCACTTGTTACCACGATAAAAAAAATAACCCAGAGAAAAAAAAGAAAAAAAAAACACAGAAATCACATGATGTTTTTAGTAAAAGGAAATAACTCATAATGCACGGAAGAATGCATTACTAAAAAGAAATAACTCATAGTGGTTAAAAGTCAAACATACAATGCATTTAATATCTCATATCTCTTTCATAAAATTCGCTTTTCCCATAAAATTTATATTTATTTTACTAGAATATTAATGATGAAATTTTAGAGAATATCAACGATACAAAAATATCAACTCCAATAATTAGACACACTCAATTTTAGTCTAACCGAGGACAACTTGCACGAACTTGAAGAGATGCCAACTGCTAATTTAATCAACCTAAGTTTGTCCCAATACAGCCAAAGTAAGCTCCCGACACATTTCAGATCCTTCAACTCTCAAGAAATTGTACAAACCTATCTTGAGTTCATCACAAATATTCTTACTGTAATTGATTTATGACTTATCAAAATTAACACATTATGCTTAGAAATTATTTTTTCATTCTCATAGCGATTATTTTTTGCATTCCCCAAAATTAACCCGAAAGAATGTGAACAAGTCGTCTGAAAAGAACAAATAGGTAATCATAAGAGGCAAAAAACAAATCCTAATCACATTTAAACAACTATTAGAAACAACTTTCATGATGAAAGAAGATAATACTTTTGCACGTAAAAAAATAAATAGGATGAAATATGGTCTCTTTAAGAGATCTCCAATGGGATACTTAAAAGGGTGCTTAAAGAGGTGGAAAGTGTTTAGAAGGATGTTTTATGATAATGTTGTCACTTTTTGACACCTATTTGATACTCTTACTTTTTTTTAATATAAAAAAATGATTTAATCGTTACTATTGAATCATTTTTATGACCATATTTATAATTAAAATAAAATTTATATAAAGTAACAATTTGTGGGATCATAATATTAACTTTTGAAGTGGCCTAGTATGGCAGCAATATTTTTAAATTTTTTTTTGCCAAAAATGAGGTGAATGTAAGATAAAATAAAATAATATATTTTAGAAATAATGTGTGAAATTTTGACGATTTGTGAGTTTCTTGCATTAGAGTGGAAATCCTCAGGAGACCATGGATGGGGCTTAGCAAATACCGCATTTATAAAAAAATGATGAAATAGCTTAATTGGAATCAGATCAACATATGACAAAAGCTCTCATAATTTGAGAAATTTTACAGCACTCCGAGTATAATACTCCCGACCAATGAAAATTATTGAGAATACCACTACATGTACATGATTGGTGGAAATAAAAAATATATATACATGTGTCATAAATTGATTGGTCGGGAGTATTATACTCGACAAAACAAAGTAACATTCAACCCAAAAAGCTTTATTCATATTTACCTCCCATTAGGGGTGTTTAAAATTCTAACATCCAAGAATCCAACCAATCCAAAACCCAAATATTTAGTTTATTGATTTATTTATTCTATTAGATTGACTATAAGCAAACTAATAGAAAAATTTCACATTGATAAAATAATTTAACTGGTTAATTAACCAATTTAAACTAAAAAAGCCTAATAATTTTAAAATGCAGCCAAAAGTTTTGGATTTTAGATCCATTTGGGGTCACTATGAGAATTTATTCCTTATAAGGGTCCTAATTTAGTATATTTTCCACTGTAGGGCTCTGCTAACTAAGGGCGAAACCAGTAGTTTTTCTACCGGTTTTATAATTTTTTTTTTTAAAATTTAACTGAAACCGGTAGGTAGAGTATCCGTTTCAGTTGTGTATGCAAATTATCCTTCTCAAATCGGTGGATTTGGGTGGGTTTTCAAATTTTGAAGAAAAATATCAAAATTCATCCCTTTATGTTTTATAAAATTTTAACTTCAATCTCTAACTATTTGTTTTTAAACTCATTAATTAAATATTTTCTTGTCAAATTAGTTTGTAAAAACTCTAATTTGAAATTATATTTTTTACAGTTTAAATTAGGGTTTTTATAATTTCTTTGTTAGTCACATTACAATTTGAATTAACGTTTTCAAGTAAGATCAATTTTAGCCTTACGTTTCTAAAAATTGAAAAAATTAGTTTGACTGTTATTTAACTGTCACATTGAAAAAATTGGTTTGACTGAAAAAATTGGTTCATTAGCATTGCGTATTTACGCTCTCTTTAATTTCTCCCCTTGTACTATTTTCTTTTATTTAATATAAAACGGGTTTTTCGGGGCAACGTTTGGGGTGCCAACCTAGTTGAGATGTCCAGATGTTAACCCCGGCTTCGTCCCCGTCTTTAAAAAAAGTGTAAAATTGAGTGGTTTTTATACTACATTTTAAAGTTTAATGGTTATATCATAAAATGAGTAAAATTCAATGGTTATGAGTGTAATTTATCCGATATTTAATTAGTAAATTATTAGATATTTAACTATTGAAATATTTGATGTTTTTACATTTAATTAATTAACAGGATATTTAATTTGATAGTAATTAATAGATTAATTGAATGTCCAATTTGATATTTAAACACAATTATTCATATTCATAGTTAATTTGAATTACTTTACAAGACTATTATACATTAATTTATTAAAAAAAAATTACTAAACGTTTCAAACTTTACAAGATGAGTAAGAAAAAGAAATATGAAAAATTAAATATAATAAAATTAAAATTGTAGGGATTAAAATATGGTATAATTTTTTTTTTGAAGAAAAAGAAATCAGATTTGATTGGGATTAAAAAATATAAAATAAAAGATTTAATCTAAAAAAATCAGATTTGATTTGGATTGAAAAAGTATAAAATAAATGATTTAATCTAATTAAAATAATATGTAATAGGTTTGGTGAAATTAATAATCTAGTTCATTTGAAGGGGTCTATTAACATATTTGATACACAACTTCTTCATCTAACCAAATTAGATACTTTCATCCACTTTGAACAAAAATACATTTTTTTCAATTTACTTTTTTTCAATTTATTTTCTTCCTTAGACTCTCAACATCTTCTTTGCAATCCCAAACCAAAATAGAAAAAAAGTCAAAGTGAACCACAGCCAAAACCAAAAGTAGAGATGAAATATTTGTATGAGAGTTCTTTGAATTTGGTGATCTCTGGAATATATGTAATGAGTTCGGTTTCGTTAGCAATTTTGAGATTATTGAAGTAATTCTAAATTTTGGAAACGAAACACAAAACAGATGAAGCTTTCCAATAGAAACGGTATGCTTTTAGCTTATTCGCATGCTTTTCTCGCTGGTCTTGTTTCTTTCTTCATCTGTAACGGTATCGTTTCAATTTCTTCCATTTTTCTCCATTTTTGTCGCATATACGACAAAAGTTATCGAAATCGCGCTGTCGCATCTGCGCAGAAGCAATTTTGTCGCAGATGTGACAACAGTTGTTGCAGATGCGACATGAGCAACTATCGATGTGACCAAAGTCGGAAATGACGGGTTCAACGAGAAAACATCCAACTAACTAATTGCGTACTTGAATAATGTGTATGTAAAATGAAGAAAGAATATTGACATGAACTTGAATAATGTATAAATATGCTTAAATCTTGGGTTGAATTATTGAATTTTGTTGTAAGAATTTGAACAAAATGAAAAGGAGAAAAAGATTGGGAAAAGTTAAGGTATTTTTGTTCAGAATGATTGAAAATATGTAATTTAGTAAAATGAAAGATAAGTGTGTCAAAACCAATCTAATAGAATTTTATAGAGTTTCCATACATTGGATTGGTTATTTACAATGAATTGGATTGATTATTGATACACTAAGGCCCTGTTCTTTATCACTTAATTTCAGTAACAATCAGTTCAATTCAATTCAGTTCAGTTTAGTTCAGTTCAGTTTCAGCATCCAGTTTCAGTATTCAGTAATTTATCATTATTTATTATATTATCATTATTTATCTATAATTTATCATTATTATTTAGGATAAATTCCAAAAAAAACCCCGTGGTTTGATGTTGTTCCAAAAAAACCCCTGTGGTTTGTTTTTTTAAAAAAAAAGGACTGTGGTTTCACCATTACCCGAAAAACGGAAAATGACTTAACACCGGTAAAAGTGCTAACGTGGCAAGGGGTATAGTTGGAAAAATATTTTTTTTTTATTTTTTTTTTTTAAATTTTTCTTTTTCTTCTTCTTCTTGTTCCTCTCCTCCTCCTCCTCTTCTTCTCCTCCTCCTCCTCCTCCTCCTCCTCCTCCTCTTCCTCCTTCTTCTTCTTCTCTTTCTTCTCTTCTTCTTCTTCTTTTTTCTTCTTCTTCCTCTCTCTCTTCTCTTCTTCTTTTTTTTTAATTTCCAGAATTCTGGAATCCAGAATTCTGGACGTCTGAAAACATGCTGAAAACAAGGCTCAGCTTTGCTTGCGTTTCACAGAAGAAAGAACCGGTATGAACCAACCCTGGAGTTGGCGAAATAGAGATCTGAATAGTTCATCCAAAGTTCCTAACCTAATATGATGAATATTTTGTAACTTCTCGCCGCCTAAAAAAATCTATATGCTTCGGGTCATCTCGAGACTTTCATGCATCGCCTATTTCTCGTTCTTTTCTATCTTCAGATTACCAAATTGGGCCGCTCCGTCATTGTCATTCGCTATCGCTTTCGACTTGGACCGAATGAATAGGGATCATCGAATGAATATGTTCTGCTCTTGGATTTCAGAAATTTAAAAAAAAATAGAAGAAGAAGAGGAGAGGAGGAAGAAGAAGAGAAGAGAGAGAGAAGAAGAAGAAGAAGAAGAAGAATAAAAAAAAAAATTCCAACTCTACCCCTTGCCACGTCAGCACTTTTAACGGTGTTAAATCATTTTCCGTTTTTCGGGTAACGGTGAAACCACGGTCCTTTTTTTTTTGTAAAAACAAACCACAAGGGTTTTTTTGGAACAACATCAAACCACAAGGTTTTTTTTGGAATTTACCCTATTATTTATTATTATTATTATTTATAGTTTATCATTATCTATAAATTAGATAAAAGTCAAGAAATGATAGTTTATTAAAGTATATATGGTTTAATTAAAAAAAAATAAAACAAAGTATGCATCCATATTTAAAAATTAGGAATTGCATCCATATTATAAATTATTTTTCAAATTTATCCAATTTATCAATGTTAGGGATAAAATTCCATCATTTTAGACGTTAGAGGTAAAATTACTTCTGATCCAAAACGTTATTTTTGCACTTTAACCCTTAATTAAAATAAAAAGTTAAGAGTTTGTATTCATATGAATATTTGTATTTAATTTCATAGGCTTTAAATTATATATAAATTTGTGTGTGTATGTAATTTGCATTTTTAATTTAAATTAGACTTATTTTTATTTAATTTCATAGGCGTTTATCGAGCTAAGATTTTATCATCCCGGGCTTTTATTTGATATTCAATTTAGTCTTATCTTTAATAATATATTTATTTATTATTGATATTATTAAATTTATTAGAACCATTATTATTATTATAAGTTCATTAATGTCCAATATTATCATGAAAATTATTTTAAAGTCTAATATCATCATTATTGTTAAGTTCGGTTAAATTCAGTAGCATTCAGTTAAGTTCAGTATTAAGTAATATTCAATTAAATTCAGTTTAGTGTTCAGCACTTTTCAGTTCATATCAGTTCAGTTTTTTTTTTTTCGGCCATAAATAAGGTAGCCTAACATCCTACCTCCAATTTCAGTCTAACCTTAGGACAACCTGATGCACGAACTTGAAGAGAAGCCAACTTCTCATTTAATCGACCTAAATTGGTCCAGTACTGCCAAAGCAATCTCGGTTCAACACTTTCAAATTTTTCGTGAACAGTTAGCAACCTAGACATCACCGTTTTGGAATCAGAGGCCGATCCTCGACGCCACGGAGCCCTTGGAAGATAATTTCCTGGCGCATTTCACGTCTTGAGGTTGGGTCTTTAAGAATGGGGTCTGTAACCTCTTCAAGTCTCTCGTTCAATAGCTTAATTAGGTATTTCATGCTTTTTTATGTTTAAATTCTATGTAAATTTCAGGCGACTGCGTGATTATTGCATGCTTGGATTAGTCATGGGTTTGAATGAAGTTTTATGATGCTACTGGCGGAGGTATTGAAATTTTTTGACTGTAATGCAATGCGATCATATCTTAGAATGCTCACAAGTTATTTGTGCATTCCTTTTTTGCTTGAATGCTATTTCCTTCACTGCAACATTATTTTAATCTATACAATGAAACTTTTAAGCTGATAAAGGTGGGATAAGTTATGCTGCATTTTCCTTACATTAAGTCTTGAATTATGTACCAGAAGAAGTAAAGAACAGGTTTTAGGAGTTATAATCTTTTTGTTTGTGATAGAGAATAACTCAGAGCAACACAACAAATAGCAAATAAAATTGTAGAACAGAACATAGAGAGGAAATATGCTGATACTTGTATTCAAAAGGATAGAAGTACTGTAACAAGATATTTTTAGACAGACAAGAAACCGAAATAAACCTAGACACTCTCTGCAGGATGATATACCTGACCATTCTTCTTAGCGGGAGAGGTTCTAGAATATTACAACACCCTCAGGAAAACAACAACAAATAGGATATGCTCCTTGTTGTGCATTATTGAATCTATGCTGTCCTATATCGAACTAATAGTGGAAACAATGCTTACAAAGTCTTGTGCTTTTGGTTGATATATCCAACTAACATTTAATGAACTTTATAGATTTACTTAACAGAAGGACGATACGGAATAGGGATTAGGTGGAGATCAGTTTTCCTCTTTGTTACAACACCAAAAATCTCAACCATATCAAGGTTTTCTGGCGTCTTTCCTGTAGGCAGTTTCCAGTCAAAATGAAACAGCAGCTGTGCTAGTGGAAACTCAACATTGATCATGCCATATGTTAATCCTGGGCAAATCCTTCTTCCAGCACCAAATGGTAGATATTCAAAATTAGTTCCTTTGTAATCTATTGAGCTATCTAGGAATCTCTCCGGATTGAATTTCTCAGCTTCATTCCAGTAATTAGGATCCCTTCCCATTGCCCAAGCGTTAACAATAACCTTGGATTTCACAGGAATCTCATAACCATAAATCGAACACTTCTCCCTACATTCTCTTGGTAGTAACAGTGGAAGTGGTGGGTGCAATCTTAGAGCTTCCTTGACAACCAGCTTGAAGTAGTTCAGTTCATGAAGGCGTGATTCATCAACGCTCCCTTCAGTACCAAAGATCTGTCTCACCTCCTGTTGTGCCTTTTCCATTGCTCTTGGATTTTTCATCAGCTCCGACATAGCCCATTCTACACCAGTCGATGATGTCTCAGATCCAGCAATAAACATGTCCTGAAATTAACTTATTAACTTAATGAAAAGGTGATGCACACAAATGTGGACTTCTTTTTATAGAAAAACAGAATCAACTAATTTTCCATGCTTGATCTTTATTTGTATTCAACTAAAAACTTAAAACTCTTGAGTACTAACCAATATGATTGCTTTGATATTGTCATCTGTTAAAGGGAATTGAAGGTCTCCTTGATCCTGAAGATACAAAAGCACATCTACAAGATCTTCATTACCCTCAGCTTGATTACTTCCAGTTGCCTTTCCAGCTCTATGTTCGTCGATGATGCTTTGAAATATTTTATCTACTTTTTTCTGAAGACTCTGCAGTCTAGAGTTCATTCCACTTACCACTTGAAGAAGTTTGACGGAAGGATACAAATCAGCAAGACTAAAACCTCCAGCAGCTTCTATCAAAGCTTTAGCAGTTGGTATGAATATATCTTCTCCCTCCCATATCTTACCAAATGCTGTTCTTGAAATGATGCTATAGATGGTAGAATTAACCATCATGCTAAAATTGATAGGTGATCCTGCACTGGAAGATACGGATGTAATGAGTTTTGATACTTGTTCTTCCCTCACTGATCTGAACGAGTCCACACGTTTTGCAGTCAGTAGCTCGACGGTACAAATTTTGCGCATTTGTCTCCAGTAGTCTCCATAGGGTGCGAAAGAGATGTTTGAATAATTATAGGTTGCAACACTGGCTGCAAGGAGGAATGGCCTTTGAGCGAAGGTGATATCATGGGTTTTCAGAACCTCTTTAGCAGTTTGAGGTGCAGAAATTACAATATTTGAAAGTTCCCCAAGTTGAAGATGCATAATAGGTCCATAGATTTTGGCCAAGTCTTTGAGGCGGTGATGGGGAAGGGAAGTAATTAGGTGATGGATACTTCCTATTAGAGGTAGCTTCCATGGTCCTGGTGGTAGATTTTTGGCTGAGTTTTTCTTCCCTATTATTCTTGATACCAAGAAGATGAAGACTAGGAAAGTCAAAAGGACTGGGAAGGATGGGAGCTGGAGTTCCATCTGGAAAATTGTGAAATACTGAAGAAATAGGAAAATTGCATTTCATCCTAATATATAATTGGAGCTACCGAGCATGGTTAGTAATTTTATCAATATTTTTTTTTTTTTTTGTAGTGGAGGTGTGATCACGTGATGTGTTTGATAAATTATGCTAATTGCTTATATTTATTTCTGATATCAGATTTGGGTCTGTCAGAAAATTTTCTACACTTCTTTCATGGTTACAATCATGTGCAAGACTTTTAATGTTCTTAAGAAAAGCTCAACGTTTTTGTTGGAAGGTTTTTATATTTGAGATCTGTTGTATTCTATATGTAAGATAAAATTAGGGTTGCAACTGAGGTGGGGATTATCGACTCCTAATGGGGATTTGTCCAAACGGAAATAAAGAATCTCCATTTATTTTCCTGAACGGAAAAAACCCCACAGACCTCATATCCATTCCAACTATGTTTTCACTGAGGTTTTTAAGATAATATATTTGGATAATTTTTAGTTATTTTTATATTTGATAGATTGATTTATTATGTACAAATTATGATTGATGTATTTTTTTTTGTATACTAATTTTTTATATATTATAGGGTTAAGGTGCAAAAATACCCCTAACGTTTTGGGTCTGGAGCAATTTTACCCCTAACGTCTAAAATGGTGCAATTTTACCCTTAACGTTTGTAGCCAAGAGCAATTTTACCCCTAACGTTGATAAATTGGATCAATTTCAGAAATAATTCATCAAACTGTCTTCTCGGTCATGAATCTTATCATCTACACTTCATATATGCGTCATTTTATCAGTAACAAATCATAAACATATGCTGGGATGTGAAAAAAATAAAAAAATATATTGTCTTTTGTATGAATTAGATAAAAAAAAATTCAAAAAATTCACCGAATTTGTAAATATTAATCTCCAATTCTATTATTAAATTACAAAAAAACATGAAATTCTTTTTTTTAGGATGAATTGATATGAAATTGGTGCAAAATAATGAATAAAAATATATGTGTTTTATAATAATATCTGAAATTGACCCAAATTACCAACGTTAGGGGTAAAATTGCTCTTGGCTACAAACGTTAGGGGCAAAATTGCACCATTTTAGACGTTAGGGGTAAAATTGCTCCTGACCCAAAACGTTAGGGGTATTTTTGCACCTTAACCCTATATTATATTTGATTAATTGTTTTATATTGCTAAATTGTATTAAAGAAAATGTGATTTAGAATGGGGATTTCCAGGAGATATGAAGCCCCACGGGTATGGGAATGGGATAATTGAATTGGTTTATGTAAATTTCCCAAAAATTCGGATGAAATTTAATTTTAAAGCCCAGTTTGACTCCTATACTGTACTTTAGAAGTTAATTAAATCCCAATCAGTTGAATTATCAATCATGCCCTCCAGTTATGCTAAAACTAACAATTCGTACCGTCAAACTAATGATTAAAAGCAGGTAAACGTCAAGAATTTTTTTATGGTATTTAAATAAAATTTGTCACTGTCCCATGGTATTTGCAATAAGATTGATAATCTGAAGAGAAGGTTCATTTTGGGGTGTCTATGGGTCTGAAAAGAAACTTCTACACCCTTACCTCCTCTCTCTAGTGTGAGAGGATTGACATTAAATCTATATTTGAGATGAATATGACCCTCCTCGCAAAACTTGGTGGAAGGTTCTTCTTGATAACCACTCCATTTGTCCTGATCGGACCAGGCTATAGACTCAGCTACATGTCTAAGCTAATGCTACCAGCTTCAAAGGCCATTTTAAAAGATGTTGATTATGCGGATAATTCGACATCGCTGGCTCTAGAAATGTCAGCTTCACTTGCCTCCGCCTGGTGTTAAAATAGCTAAAAAGATTGACCTAATCTATTTAATAATTAGGTTGATTCAACCCAATCTATTTAATAAATGGGTTGAGATAACCCTTTTATATATGGGTTGAGATGACCCAATCTATTTATTAAATGGGTTATATGAGTTGACTCATTTAATCCAATTAATTAAATCTAATTAAGAGTTGAACAAAAAAAAGGGAAGGTAAAAACATAAAAATGGAAAAAACGTGAAAAATGTAAAAAGCGTAAATAAAATAGGAAAAAACATGAAACGAGTTATATGGATCAACTCATTTAATCCAAGTAACTAAAATATAATATAACTAGTCGAAAACCCGTGCGATGCACGGGGTATAAAACTTTTATATAATTTAGATAAATAAATAAATTGACATATTTACTTTTAAATAATTTTATATCATGCTATGAAATTTTTTTATATTATGTATATTTAAAATTAATATATATTTTTTAATGATAATTCAAATTAAATTAATTTTAAAAATAATTGACTACTTTTTTTTATAGAATTTTAACTAAAGATGAATGATTTATTTATTTTTACAAAATTCAATGATTTGTATTTTTTAGGAATTTTAATACATTTTCATATTCCAAATATTCTGTGAAACAATACTAATAAAATAGCAGATTAATTAAAAAATATATTAGAATATAATAAAAAATCAAAAATTGAATTAAACTATAATTAAAATTAAATATTATATTTACGATATAAAAGAATTACAATATAGGTTAAACAAAAATTGAATTAAACTACAATTAAAATTAAATATTATATCTACGATACAAAAGAATTACAATCTATGTTAAAATGGAAGCAACATCAATATATTATTCTATAAACTATTATAATCAATACTTTTAATGTTGCATATGAAGAAACTTTATCAATTCAATATGTTAAATATAAAAAAATAAAATTCGTAAGAATTAGTCACAAATTCATCTTGATGATAATTATTTTGGTTGATGGAATTTCATGATCACCAAGTATTCGAATTCAATTATTCATTCTGCTACAATAACCCAATATATCTAATTGAATCAGTTTAAGATGATGATTTCTCATATTTTCATCTCGTAATATCTCATCAAGACATTCGATCAATTTGTTCTTCATTCTTTCACTATATAGAATACCAGCCATACTCACAGATATCACTTATTTGACTTCATTAATATTTTCTAATAATTATATATTCTTGAATTTTGTAAGTAAGAAAAACAAACAAAAGAATTGAAAAAAAAATGAAGGGACAAAAAAGATCATTAGGAGAGAACCATCTTCCTTTCGGGTTTTTTTTTTGAAAATAAGAGAGAATGTCGAGCCATAAGCGTATAAAGAGGAGAGTGAAAATATTTTTTGCCCATTAATTAAACATTTTATTTTTTCTTAATGAAGTATTAAATCCATAAATTAATTTTAGTTAAATAGAATTAAATCGCAATTATAACCACTCAGTATAAAAAAACGTTTTATAATTAATATGTAAAATTAATTATATTAATTAGAATCATTATGCTCAATATTTGAGAATTTGAAGAGATTCAAATAATAATATTTTCTTAATTAATATTTTTCAATAATTTGTCCTATGATCATATTTCATTTTCATCTGTTAAAAACTCTTGAAATACTAACAATTTTGTACGAACCATAATATAATAGTTAAAAATTATATAAGCCAATGTTGCAAAAGCAATTATCTCAATATCCATAATTAATGTACATTTTTAGGATTTTGAGCATCAAAATTTCTTTTTATTTACCTTGATTTTGAATTCGTATCTAGCATAATCCACATTCTTCAAGAATAAACATCTTATCAAGCGTATTATAATCTCATTGTCTAGAAAATTGGGAAAAAATAACTTCTTGATAATAATAATAATATAACATAATTTATATTAAAATAAACTTCATTGTAAGTATAATATTCCAATATCTCTTTAATATTTTATTTAATATGTCTCAAACTTCAATGAACAACTATCGTGTGAAACTTTATATCTATTTGTACCAAAATGCATAAAAATAAAAAATACAATCCATATCAATTAGCTAAACTCAAACTAAAAAAATGAGTGGATTTCAACATGTTCTGAATTAGAAAAATTAATCTAACTTCAATTAAAACTAAATTGAGTTCATAAATTGAGTTCATATAAAGCCGAAAACCTAAATTTTAGTTAAGAGTTAGCAATCGAAACGATAACACCTAAGAACATATACTAAAAAAGAATGCAAATTTACAAAATCTTTATTTTAGTCATTTTGAAAAAAACGACAAATAAAAAAGAAAACATGGATAAGGTAGCGAGAGGTATGGAACCTGAGTAACGACAGAAATGAAATTTCATCTCTGAAAAATGAAACTATAACAGCTATTGTTTAATAAAAAGAAAACAACAACACAATTGAGAACAAAAATAACTACAACATATGGAAAAAAATCGAATAATTACCTTGAGAAACATAAGAATTTCTTGTAATTTTTGACACTTTTGTGTTTTCCGGTTTTAGTTGTTCATGCATCTTCTATTTCTGTCAGATTTCTTCAATTGAAGCTATCAGTTTGGAAAAAAAGACAAATAAAAAAGAAAACATGGATAAGATAGCGAGAGCTATAGAACCTGGGTAACAACAGAAATGAATCTGAAAGATGAAACTATAACAACTATTGTTTAATAAAAATAAAACAACAATATAATTGAGAACAAAATAACTACAACATATGAAAAAAATCGAATATTTACCTTCAGAAATATAATACTATCTATCGTGACCAATGAATATAATGGTGGAATACTATCTATCATGCTTTATATAGAAGTTTATTTGTGATTTTTTTATTTCCTTTGCTTTGTGTTTTTTCATCTTCCCGTAACTCTTGCTTTCTTTTATTATTTTAATTAATAGGCTAGTAATTATTTAATATATTATAAATATAAATTTGTTATTTTTAATTAATTAAATATTTATTTTTAATTAATTAAATATTTTTAATCTGATTTTTTACTACGTTGACAACTCATCAAAAAGACCTCTAAAACACTTCTTCTCATTTCTCTCTGCTTCCGTCATTATATATAGTATAGATATCTGATTGTTTCTTCATATAATTAAAATTCAACTTAGACCAATTTAAATTCAACTAAGTATAAAAAGAAATAGCGTCTTCATTGACGTCACTTCATTGGAATCTATTTGAAATTCCATAATCTCCTTATCAAGTTTTAGTATCTCCGTATCTTCTTCTTCCATAACTAAAAAAATAAAAATTTATTAGAAACTAATAAAATACTTTAACCGGATAAATAATCGAGTTTAAGAAAAAAAAATCATATGAAGTTAAATGAGTTTTTTTATGTTTTTACCAAACATATAAATCTTACTATCAAGCATATTGAACTGAAAAAAATCGAGTTTAAGAAAAAAAATCGAGTAAGATTTATATGTTTGGTTTTTTGAGTTTTTTTCGAGTAAGAAAAAAATAACCTCCTTTTTTTTAGTTCAATATGCTTGATAGTAAGATTTATACGTTTAGTTTTTTTTTTTTTTGCACTGTATTTGATGGTTGTTTTAAGATTTAGTAAGAAATTAATGGGTTAATGGGTTGATTCTCTAAAAAATGTATCTAACCTTTTTATTATATGGGTTAAATGGTTCAACCCATTTATAACCCAATCCATAAAAAAGTTGACCCTAACCTATTAAATGGTTGGTTAAATGAGTCAATAAATGAGTTATGACCTATTTTGACACATCTACCTCCGCCTACCACCTGCTTTATGGTACTAATATACATATTAATGGTTTTCATTGCTTCTTAATTTGGAAGATTGAGATGCTGGAACGCATTTGTGATTTTCTTTGCCTCTTTGCACATGATAGTATCCTTTCAAAGGGTGAAACCCCACGTGAGCTCTGGTCCTCTCCAATAGTATAAAAGGGGAGAGTTTCTTTTACCTCTTCCTTTTCTATTGTCCCGCCTTTTTGTCAAAGTTTTTTTTCTGGTGATTCCTACTTTTAAGTTAAGTGTTTCTTCTAACTTCTTTTTCTTTTTCCGCTTTCCTTTTTCTGGTTATGGCTCCTAAAATACGAAATCATAAGAAAACTTCTGAAACCGATATGTCTGTTGGGAAGAATATGCGGATAAAGTTTATCTGCAAGCTGAAGAACATCCTTCTATGTTAACTAAGGTGAAGATATAATCATTTCTTGAAAATCATCATGACCTGTGAAGGATGGATGTGCGTCTTCGTACCCCAACTTGCTGACCGCTGAGGTTTCTTGTGTATTTATACCCAACATGTGGTGCTGGGTTTGGTGAAGGAGTTGGCTACCATGATGCTGATGCTCCCTCCATATTCAGTATCTTGACCTAAATGGCTTCTTACTGGAATCTTTCTACATAGTCCTTGAGCGTTTTTTTCTCGTATTGGGCTAGGTAGTTGAGATCCTGCATGGTTTACTTTCGAGGATGTATGTTACAAAGCGGTTGGCGAAGAGTTTTGAGATATGCTTAAAGTTGATGATTCTCTTAGTGCTTAGAGACTCGTACCAGTATGAGGCAACACCTTTTAGGTTAGTGGGGAATAGACAGCACATCACAACGTCAGTTGCCATGGTAGTATCTATGACTCACCAAGAGTTTTTAACTTGAGTAGTGGGGTATGTTGCGTTAAGCTTAGCCTCGATGACGTCGTCCTTGACCGTGAGGTTCATTTCCTTTGGTGGACATCGCTCCCGAATCCGGGGCTCGACTGTTCTTGAGTAACAGATCGAGATTTAGTAGACTAGTGATGGGTCCTTTCGTGATTAGACTCTAGTGTCCTCCTGTTCGGGGAGGGTCATCTTTCTTCCCTTGCTTAGACTGATATTAATGGGATTGATCAACATCCCCTAGGTTCCGCGCAGGGGGAGTTTAAGACCGACAATGTCGTATCGATGAGTCCTCTTTCCCTCTTGACTGGGCGTTTAGAACCCTTATTCAGTTCTTCGACACTTCGTCTCGTTGACGATAGCAGCTTCGGACATTGTGGTGTCCAGTCGATCAGTTGGTATTCTCAGGTTTGTTCACGTATCTGATGGTTTCTTCTGCTATCTCGAGTTTTTCTTTCACTTCGGCCATTTGAATGATGTGCTCTTACCTCATGATGTTGATGACCAAATCCTTAGTATCAGTAAACAAAAGCTGTAATGTAAGTTTAATAGAATAAATGAACTTGTCTACATTGAGCTGAGCTTATTCTATTTATAATGATGTCGAACTATAGAAGATAGTTATGAGTTGAGGAGCAGGGTGGGTTACGTGTCTCTTGTTGATAGGAGAAAGTGCGTCTAGATATCGGGCCCTCGTTTCCCTTAAGCACAGTAGACCCGTGATTCTTGGGATCAGACGTGATCATGGTAACAACGAAATCCTTAACTGGGTCTAATAAAACTTCCCAAATCAAGCTTCTTAATACGCAATCACACTACTGTATTTCACCGTGGCTACATACTCTCTATTTTTGAGAGTTTGTTCCGGGGTCTCAGTCATCAGAGCATCTCCAACCCTCACCAATTTGAGGGTTGGAGATGGAATGTAGCAGTGGTTGGCACTCCAACCACTGCCAGAACTCCACGCCTTATTGGCGTGGAGTGCCAACTTCAACCAATTTTAGTTGAAGTTGGCTGTTCCACCAAATGGGTGGAACAATTAAAAAATATATTTTTTTAATTCTTTAGTTAATGAAAATTCTTAATCTGTTTTTCTTAAATAATATTTTGTTAATTTAGGTTTAATTTTAAAGGTTTTTTAATTAAATGTTATTATTAAATTATAGGGTTAAGATGCAAAAATGCCCTAATATTTTGGGTCATGAGCAATTTTACCCCTAACGTTTAAAATGGTGCAATTTTATCCCTAACGTTTGTAGTCAAGAGTAATTTTACCTCTAACGTTGATAATTTGGGATTAAATTATTTTTCAAATTGACCCAAATCATCAACGTTAGGGGTAAAATTGCTCGTGGCTAAAACTTTAGGGGTAAAATTGCATCATTTTAGACATTAGTGATAAAATTGCACCTGACCCAAAACGGTAGGAGTATTTTTGCACCTTAACTCATAATTATATTGTGTAGTATATATTTTTTTTATAAATTAATGTATATTTTGGATAAAATTGCAAATTAAGATAACACTACAAACACATAATTTAAAACAACAATAATAATTGTAAGCTAAGCACGGCACGATTAAAACAAAACGACATGACTATTGGAACATGTTACAACAATAATGCTAGAGACACAATTTAAATAAAATAACGATATGACTGTTGAAAACATACATAGAAATAGGAGATGACTCACGCGAGAGAGTGCCATATTTAACTTTAAATCACAAAAGTCATTTTTCCCGGTAATTTATATTTTACAGAATATCAACGACAGACAAATATCATCTCCAATGATTAGACACTCTCAATTTCAGTCTAACCGAGGACAGCCTGCTGCACGAACTTGAAGAGAAGGCAACTGCTCCTTTAATCGACCTAAATTGTTCCTGGTACTGCCAAAGCAATCTCGGTTCCTCACTTTTAGTTTTTCTTGAACAGTTAGCTAACTTAGACATCACTATTTTGGAATCAGAGGCCGATCCTTGCCGCCACGGAGCCCTTGGGAGATAATTTCCCGGCGCATTTCACGTCTTGAGCTTGGGTCTGAAGAATGGGGTCTGTAACCTCTTCAAGTCTCTCGTTCAACAGGTCAAATAGGTATTTCATGGTTCTTTTAAGTTTAAATTCTATGTAAATTTCAGGCAACTGCGTGATTATTGCATGCTTGGATTAACCGTGGGCTTGAATGAAGGTTTATGCAGTTTTTTTTTTTTTTTTTTTTTTTTTTTTTTAATTTTGTTTTACGATGCTGGTGGAGGAGGTGTTGAAATTTTGGCAGTATTGTTGTGAATTGTGATTAGGAGCTGGATTGAGTAGGAGTAGGTGTACACCTAATTGATCCTTATCTTTCAGTTTGTATTGATATTCACTTTGATTGTGTTTTGCATGCTTAGAGCATCTCCAAGAGACTTTTAGTGAACTCTCTAAAAATAATATAAAAAATTGACTCTTTGTGATTTAAGAGTGGCTAAGATATATCATCTCCAACAATGCTTCTTATATTCACTCCTTATTTATTATTTTATTATTAAGATTATTATTTATTATTACATTACCAATAGTGTGAGGAGAAAGATTTATCAATAATAAATTATTATTAAAAAATAAAGTTAGGAGGCACTAAGTGGTGGAGAGAGACTCTCTATTAATAGAGATGATGGAATGGCTCTTAATGATTTGAGGAGCACTAAGAGACTGTTGGAGCTGATTTTTTATTCTCCCTCCTCAAATTTTAACTTAAGAGCCAATTTAAGAGGCTGTTGGAGATGCTCTTAGTTCTACTCCACAAATTACAAAATCTGAAATCTATCGAGTCTGCTTATCTCTGAGGATGAGATGGAGTGAGTAACATGAACTGAAATACTGATATGCTCTCCCTTCTCTGTTCCAAGAATGGGGTTTCTCCTTCTGTTGTTGGTGCGTATAATAGGCTCATTAGAATCCTGTGAATTGGAGATAGTGATAGATAGTTAGCAGATTGATGGATGCTTGTTACTGCTACACGAATCTACTTTTATCATTAGTACCTTATCTTTCGTTTCAAACGCACAACAAATAGCAAATAGGAGAAATTCTACAATACTCACCCGACTAATTAATTTATAACAGTTGTACATATTTATTTCTTAACACCAAAAAAATAGAAAATAGGAGAAGTTCTACAATCCTCACCCGACTAATTAATTTGTAACAGTTGTACCTATTTATTTCTTAACGCAAATCATCTACTATTTAGTGGTAAAGCATCTCTCTTTCCATTGGTGGGGTTTATTACTAGCAAATAGGGAGAAATATGAGGATACTTATACACAGACAAGAAATGGAAATGAAACAAGAAATGGAAATGAACTTTACACTGCTTGTATAGGATTATATACCCGACAATTATTCTTAATTATCAAGAGATATTCTAGCGAGGGCAAGCCTTGGCACAACGGTAAACGTTGTTGTCGTGTGACTGAGAGGTCACGGTTCGAGTCTTAGGAGCGGCCTGTTGCCAAAAAATGGCAAGGGAAGGCTTGCCCCCAGTACATCCTTGTGGTGGGACCCTCCCCAGACCGTCGCTTAAGCGGGGACGCGTAGTGCACCGGACTGCCCTTTTTTTTATCAAGAGATATTCTAGCGTATTTCATCACACTCAGGACAAGAAAAACAACTAAGCTACACTCCTTATTGATATATGCTTTATTTATTGAATCTATGCTATCATATATCGAACTAATAGTGCAAACAATGCTTACAAAGTCTTGTGCTAACATTTAAAGAGGTTTGTAGGGGATGGGGATTAGGAGTAGATCATTTTTCCTCTTTACTGAAGCTCCAAAAATCTCAAACATGTCAAGGTTTTCTGGCGTCATTCCTGATGGCAGTATCCAGTCGAAATGAAACAGCAGCTGTGCGAGTGGAAACTCAACATTGATGATACCATATGTTATTCCTGGGCAAATCCTTCTTCCAGCACCAAATGGTACATATTCAAAATTAGTCCCTTTGTAATCTATTGAGCTATCTATGAATCTCTCTGGATTGAATTTCTCAGCTTCATTCCAGTAATTAGGGTCCCTTCCCATTGCCCAAGCGTTAACAATAACCTTGGATTTCACAGGAATCTTATAACCATAAATTGAACAATTCTCCCTACATTCTCTTGGTAGTAACAATGGAAGTGGTGGGTGTAATCTTAGAGCTTCCTTTATCACTAGCTTTAAGTAGTTGAGTTCATCAAGGCGGGACTCATCAATGTTCCCTTGTGTACCAAAGATTCGTCTCACCTCCTCTTGTGCCTTTTCCATTGCTCTTGGATTTTTCATCAGCTCCGACATAGCCCATTCTAAAGTAGTTGATGATGTCTCAGTCCCGACAGCAAACATGTCCTGAAGTAAGTTTGTTAACTTAATGAAAAAGTGATGCACACTAATGTGGAATTGTTTTTTGATAGAAAAACAAAATCGAAACTTAAAACTCTTACTAACCAGTATGATTGCTTTGATATTGTCATCTGTTAAAGGGAATTGAAGGTCTCCTTGATCCTGAAGATTCAAAAGCACATCTACAAGATCTTCATTACCCTCAGCATGTTACTCCCTGCGGCCTTTCTAGCTCTATGTTGGTCGATGATGTTTTGAAATAGTTTATCCATTTTTTTCCTGATGCTTTTCCATTTTGGAACTCATTACCCTTAGCAATTGAATTTTTTTGACGGAAGGATACAAATCAGCAAGACTAAAACCTCAGCCTGCTTCTGTTACATCTTTAATAGCTGCGATGAATATATCTTCGCCCTCCTATATTGATAACTTGTGGAAAAATCCTTGATCGGAGCCCTTTCCTGTGAGGCGCCGTTGGGATCGGCCGGGGACACTCCGATGCCAAAGTCAGTATAGAGGAACAAGAGAGCAAACTGAATTGACAAAGGTTGTGAGAATGTGTACCTTGATAGCCTAAGGATGTAGGCTATATATAGCTAAGAAGTCGTAACCTTCAGCAACTAGAAGGTCTCCATTAATGCTCCATTAATGGCGGTTACAGGTTATCTTTAACCTGGCGGTTAGCTAATTGATAGCTCATGAATGGTCTTTATGGCCGAGTCGGCGGTTTGCCGTTACTGTGATGAATCAGGTGAAAGAGGAGATTCGCCTCATAGGTTCGCCAGCGGATCTCACTGAGCTGAACCGTGGAGATCCGTCATCCGGTTCTTCTTGCGGCGTTCTCAAGGTGAATATCCCTTTTGGTCCTTGGGATAATATTCTGTCAGTAAGATGAATATCCCTTTTCGTATTCTTTGATCCGTCAAAGCGTATGTACGCTCTCCTTGAGAGCTATGGCGGGTCTCCGCTACTCGCTCTCATCGGGCGTATCTCGTTATGGCGTATCTCGCCATGGTCCACGTGGCGTGGCATAATGCTAGAGACTCCTTCCTTTTCCTCATTATTTGCATATTCTCCCCTGCATTAATTATCATTAATTCCACATTAATCATGTATAAATATCTCTTTTAGAAGGAATAATGGTTTGCCATTATTTCTATTAATTTTCCCTTATTCCTTATTCAATTTGGGTTGTTATCAGAAGCCTCCCCTAAAGGTATAAAAAGCTCTTTAGGGCTGTCTAAATGGTGTTTTATTTTTCTATCTTGGAGGAAAGTGGACCCGCCATAGATGGGGGATCATATATGGAAATGATGCGCCTTTTGGGGCTTCCTTATGCGGGATCTTATGAACAAGATCCGCCCTATGTGGGATCATATATGGATATGATACGCTTTTAGGGGATTTTGCTTCTTCGTGGATAGGTGGCCAACCGTATCCATTGTTAGCCTCTAGGGGCTTCTTGAGAGTTATATTTCCTTTAGAAAGGAATAACCTGCCCTTTATGGGACCATTTGTTCCTACCCCATAGGATTATGATTCGCATTTAGGGACTTATTTTCTTCAGTTCTGCCATATTGAGGAGAATGACCCGCCCTTAGGGATCAGTAAGAATGATCAGCCATTTAGGGACTTTTGCGCATTTTGTGGAGGCGAGACTTTGTTATTTCTATGATGAAGATGAGGATTCATTACTTTGATGAAAACGAGACTTCATTGTTTGGATAAAGACGAGGCTTTATTGATTGGATGAAGACGAGGCTTCATTGATTGGATGAAGAAGAGGCTTCATTGATTGGATGAAGACGAGGCTTCATTGTTTGGAGATGAAGACGAGGCTTCATTACTTGGAGATGAAGACGAGGCTTCATTATTTGGAGATGAAGACGAGGCTTCATTATTTGGAGATGAAGACGAGGCTTCATTATTTGGAGATGAAGACGAGGCTTCATTATTTGGAGATGAAGACGAGGCTTCATTAGTTGGATGAACCCTTTGCTTTCCAGAACTATTTTTACTAATGCATTATATCTTTTAGCAAGTAATTTTCTAGGATCTGGTTTAGGATTTCTCCGATTGTTTAGGGTAGGTGGCCAGCCGTACCCCAGTGTATGAACCTTTGTGAAGGTTTAGAAGCTGTTCTATTCCTTCTAGAGGAAGTAAAGCTGCCTAGGGGATCAACTTGCTACCTATCTTTGAGGTGAAGCGATCCGCCCGTAGGACTTGTGAACCCTTCTTTGGGAAGGGAGTGAGAGAGTGTAAAGTCCTTGCGTCCAAGGAATGTTTTAACTCTTTCTCGAATGGTGATCATCTAAAGATGGATCCGCCCATGAGAATGTTCTCCTATCTTTGAGGAGAAAGTTGAGGGTGTAATGATCTCATGTTTGAGACGATTTTAACCCGCTTTTGATGGTGGTCAATCCTTTTCCTGTCTTTGAGGAGAGAGTTGAGCTCATTTGAAAGCTCCTGAGGGTCTGTGCTTCTTATCTTTGTGGAAAGGGGATCCGCCCGTGATGGGATCAATTGTCCTATCTTTGAGGTAATTGATCCACCTGTGGAACTTTTCATTCGCCAGCCACTGGGCGTATATCAGCACTAAAAGCTAGGCAAATTAATATAAGAAGTATGGCGAGAAAGAATAAATTATAAAATATAGGATACTATAACAGTTTAATGGACATATAAGAATATGTAAAAATACTGATTTTTAGGCCCATGGTTCCGTCTTTTCTGAGCAACTAGAACCGCATCCTCAATGATGTTTAACTTATGAGTAATCACATCTGGGCTTACTCCTGTGGGGATCTCATTCTCCTATGTAAATACGCTTTCAAACTCAATGAGAACTTTTTTTAACATCCTCTTTGATCTCAAGTTTTAATCCTTTGGCGATCCGCACCCGCTTTCCATCAGCAATAAGGAGCGTTTTTGTGTCGCCCAAAGCTGTAGTGACAAGTTAATATTTCTCACCTTCGTCCTCTTTGGATTGTGGGCGGATTGATAGTGACGCCGAGTATAAGTCTCTTTAGCCACCTTTTGGTTCCCGCTAATCATTACTCCTCCTTTGCTGGTGGGAATGTACATTGTCAGACGACGGATGGAAATTAGGGCTGCAACCTCTGGCCCTTGGTCTGGATAGTGTGACCCGTCACTCCAATGATGTCAACAATGGTTGTTTCTATTTGGATCGGATCAACCTTTAGTTTGGCGAATGCACCTTTGGTGATGACATTGCGAGAACTGCCCGTGTCTTTACTCGCTTTATTTTATCTCCCATCCTTGAATCGCCATTGTTACTACCAATGCATCTGCATGTCGAGAGATTACCGGACCTGTTTCTGCAAAAGGAGCAATGGAGGGATGTTTTATCCAGAGCGGATATTTTTGCTTTTTCCACGGGTGGCTGATACACTGGTCCATCTGCTATGACATTAATGACATTTTTGAATTTATTTTTGGGATCTGTCTTCTGCTTGTCATCTTGTTATTTGTTATTCTGGACAAAGCTATCTAGTTTGCCAGCTTCCAGCAAGCTTCAGTGTGGTGGCCAACCAATGTGGTGGCCAACCTGTAGTACGCTTTGGCGTTTCTTCCAACGGTTACATGCTCCCCTCCTTTGGGTTCGGGATATGTAATGTCCCGCTTATATTGAATCTTTTCTTTTATATTGTGGCAAGTTGGAAGCTTTAAACATTCTGTCCGCTTCGTACCCCAGGATCCGTGCTGTGCATGGCGATTTCATGTTAACTTGATGGCGTACCTTTCTGCATTGTTCTCTTGTCTATATAGAGCGGTATGCACTCGCCTTTCAATCTCATCATTCGTGTTTTCAATGTTGAATCATGATGGTGAAGCCGGTTCTTGATCTTGATCTCGATCATATTGAGGTTATGCTTGGAGATATGGTTTAACGCGGATGGATGTTGTCACAACCGTGGGAGCCATTTTATCTAGCTTCGAATATCTTGTCTCCGCATCCTTCAACATTTTGCTAACATAATAGATGGAGAACTGCTGACCTTCTTCTTCTTAAATAACCACGGTGCACATATCTTTATCTATGACAGATTGATACAAATGCAGGTCTCCCCTTCAGATTGGTCTGCTCATCAAGGGTGGTTCTGCTAGGAATTGTTTTATACCTTGATATGCTTGTTGACAATCTTTCTAGTATGATGATCCGCCCGCTCAACCTCTGGATCTTTCTCACCCATTGTGGGGTTTTCATTTAGGCGCTCTTTTCACCTTTTTCCTCGCATGGCTTTTATTTAGGCGCTCTTTTCACCTTTTTCCTCACAAGGTTTTTATTTTATCTGGATTTGCTCTAACTCCTTTTTGGCCAATGACATAGTCAAGGAATTTTTCTGAAGTGACTCTGCATATACACTTCTTTGGATTGAGCTTTATTTTTCATATCAGTGTTTGCACTGGTTGTAGTATTAGCAACTCCCTTGTACCTGTGGGTTAGCACTGAAAGAACTCCAGAAGTGGGGCATGCTATGTCCATTATTAAAAGATTGTGGTAAGTCATAAAAGCTATATTCACTTACCTTGGGGATCAATGGCTTGATCCATGGAACATACTTCATAGCAAAAGAATGTTTGCATTTGCCTTGTTGGCAAATATCATGTATGATGCAATGTCTCTTTATGGAATTTTTAGTTCATATTGGAATCAACTTAATAATTCCTTCACGTTGGTCCCTGACTCTAGAATGAGCTTAGTCAAAGGATAAAACTGAGTAAATATTATATGTCAAACAAATTCATAATAGAATTTTAATCGTGCTTGTTTTAATAATAATATCACGTATAACGGTCATAACCATAAAGATTGCTACTGCACATGAATATCATAATGAATTCTTAATAAATAACCATAATGAGAATGGTTTAAGAATAATGTCCTTTTGTATTTCAATGCGCATTAATATCCAAGATAGCATATTTATTTTAAACGTCATAAAAGTTATGACATTCTACATTGGGTAAGATATCTTACATAGTTGCTATTTACTTGCAATTAATATTGTGCATCCATAGATTAATGGCATTCAGAGATCATTAAAGCCTCATTTGAATAAGGTGTAATTAAAGAAAGGTAAGTGATGATTTAATAATAGTTATATATAAAATTACTCTTATATCATTTCATTTGTACGAATAAAATAGAAGAGAAAGGGTAATTTTAGAAGAAAAATACATGTACCATGATTCTCCTCCAATCTTTAAGGAATTCTCATGTATATCCTAAGAATTTTGCATAAATTAATGTTCTGATCCGAAACTGACACTTGCACTATTTTGTAGTTAGCTCAGGACATGAAAGTTTTGTTTATCCAATTTGGTAATTCATCAACCCATAATGGCCTTAATAGTAAGGGACAATTACAGGATAATTACAAATAGACTCAATATTTTCAAGTCTCTTGTGTTGGTAACAGAAATTCTAACAATGTCAAATAAACAGTTTTTATATGAATAGATACATCTTTGTAAAAAAAAAGGGAATGAAATAACTGTTTGACAAAACAATATTCAAAAATATGAATTTTTGATATTAAAAGTACTATATAGGAGAAAAGCCATATATATATGGTGAATTGTACAAGGAAAAACCAAATATGATTTTTTTGTAATTTCTTCTAATAGTTATATGCATGTTCATCCAAAAGACTGGTCAGACCTAAAACATCTGTAATTACACGAGCCTTTTATGATATCTTAATATTAAGTGATAAAATCACCTTGAATGGATGAATTTTTTATAAAATTCCAAGATTACGGATCTTATACATGCATCTTGTACTAATTCAATGATAATGGCATGTTACACTTGTCATGCATAAAAATATGAGGACGTAGTAAGCATGCAAGATTTAATGAAAGATTTGTGTCTATGACTTCATCTTTCACAGTTTATTAGATTTATCATAATAACATGTAATGATATTCATAGCACTTTATAAGAGTGAAGGATCTCAATTTTCTTTAATTAAAAATGGAATAAGAAAGGGGAGGAAACTTATCTTTTTCATCATAAAATTCCAGATTTAATGTAGAAAACTCTTTCCCACCAATATATGGAGAACTGTATCTTTGGATAGATTTGTTGTACTGATTGAGCCAAAGTTTGAGATTGTGATTTCTATTCTGTTGACTCCATTGTTTTGTTCTTTGTGAAACTCTATACAATCAAGATTTTGTGATCTTCTGTTTGTTAGAGATCCACGTTCACCGCACCAATTGATAACTCGGGGAAAATCCTTGATCGGAGCCCTTCCCTGTGAGGCGCCGTTGGGATCGGCCGGGGACACTCCGATGCCAAAGTCAGTATAGAGGAACAAGAGAGTAAACTGAATTGACAAAGGTTGTGAGAATGTGTACCTTGATAGCCTAGGGATGTAGGCTATATATAGCTAAGAAGTCGTAACCTTCAGCAACTAGAAGGTCTCCATTAATGCTCCATTAATGGCGGTTACAGGTTATCTTTAACCTGACGGTTAGCTAATTGATAGCTCATGAATGGTCTTTATGGCCGAGTCGGCGGTTTGCCGTTACTGTGATGAATCAGGTGAAAGAGGAGATTCGCCTCATAGGTTCGCCAGCGGATCTCACTGAGCTGAACCGTGGAGATCCGCCATCCGGTTCTTCTTGCGGCGTTCTCAAGGTGAATATCCCTTTTGGTCCTTGAGATAATATTCTGTCAGTAAGATGAATATCCCTTTTCGTATTCTTTGATCCGTCAAGGCGTATGTACGCTCTCCTTGAGAGCTATGGCGGGTCTCCGCTACTCGCTCTCATCGGGCGTATCTCGTTATGGCGTATCTCGCCATGGTCCACGTGGCGTGGCATAATGCTAGAGACTCCTTCCTTTTCCTCATTATTTGCATATTCTCCCCTGCATTAATTATCATTAATTCCACATTAATCATGTATAAATATCTTTTTTAGAAGGAATAATGGTTTGCCATTATTTCTATTAATTTTCCCTTATTCCTTATTCAAGAATAATTTGGGTTGTTATCACATATCTTACCAAATGCTGATCTTGAAACAATTATATGTATTAAAGAAACAACCATCCTGCTAAAGTTGATAGGTGATCCAGCATCAGAAGATATGGATGTAATGAGTTTTGAGACTTGTTCTTCCCTGATAGATCTGAATGACTCCACACGTTTTACAGTGAGTAGCTCGATTGTGCAAATTTTTCGCAGTTGTCTCCAGTAGTCTCCATAGGGTGCAAATACGATGTCTGAATAATTATAGGTTGTAAGGGCCACTTGGATGAGATGGGGCCTCTGAGCGAAGGTGATATCATGGGTTTTCATCACCTCTGTAGCTAATTCAGGTGAAGAAATGACAATATTTGAAAGTTCCCCAAGTTGAACATGCATAATAGGTCCATAGATTTTGGCCAAATCTCTCAGGCGGTGATGGGGAAGGGAGGTTATTAAGTGGTGGATACTCCCTATTACAGGTAGCTTCCATGGTCCTGGTGGTAGATTTTTGGCTGAGTTTTTCTTCCTTAATATTCTTAATGCCAAGTGGATGAAGAGTATGAAAGTAAAAGGATTGGGAAGGAGGGTAACTGGAGGAGTTCCATGATGAGAAGAATGGGAAGTAGTGAAGAAATTAATTGCTTGCTAGGAAATTTCTTAATGATGTTTATTGGAATTTGAAATTTTGAAGCAGTTCAATAATTAGTAATAAACAAATGAAATAATTGCCATTTCACAGGCTAGACCCCAAATCATTTATTTATATAGTAATCCCACATTGGATCCATCAAGTAAATAATAGTAATATTTTAATTATGTGGAAGCTGCAGTCAACAACAACTTGCTCCACAACACTCTTTCAGTTTCTTGAGAAAACTTGATCCATCATGAATTTATTAATTTTTGAACTGAAATACTAATATGCTCTCCATTCTCTGTTCCGAGAATGAGGTTTCTTCTTCTGTTGTTGGTGTGTATAACAGGCTCAATATAATCCTGTGAATTGGAGATAGATAGTTAGCAGATTGATGGATGCTAGTGCTAGCAGAATCTAGTTTGATCAATAGTACCTTATCGTTTGTTTCGGGCGCTTTCACTCTACCAGTCGTATATAATTTTGCATCTTCACATTTGCATAGTGAGCAACAGATCCCTGCTAAATGCCTCAGCTCAAAGAATAATATAGAAATAGAACATGGAAATTCAAAACATTTGGTTTAGGTGCCCAATAGTTATCTTTCTACTTTTTCTCCTTGCTTTGTCATTTCCAATTTAAGAGCATCCGATAATGTTTTAATCAAAATGAATAAAAATCTTCATTCACTATAACTATAAATTTTGACTGTAACACAATGTGATCATATCATATGTTAGAATGCTCAGAAGTTATTTGTGCATTCCTTTTTCGCTTGAATGCTGTTTCCTTCACTAGAGCATTATTTTAATCCATACAATAGAACTTTTAAACTGATAAAGGTGGGAGAAGTTATGCTGCATTTTCCTTACATTAAGTCTTGAATAGCATGGTTATGTACCAGAAGAAGTAAAGGACAGGTTTTAGGAGTTTTAGTCTTTTTGTTTGTCATAGTGAATAACTCAGAGCAACACAACAAATAGCAAATAAAATTATAGAACGAACGATAGAAAGGAAATATGCTGATACTTGTATTCAAAGGATAGAACTGTAACAAGATACTTTTACACAGACTAGAAACCAAAATAAACTTCACACTCTCTGTAGGATGATATACCTGACCATTCTTCTTAACTGGGGAGGTTCTAGCATATTACAACACCTTCAGGAAAACAACAACAACTAGGATATACTCCTTATTGTGAATTATTGAATCTATGCTGTCCTATATCGAACTACAGTAAATTTCACCTAGTCAGTGAGTGACCAAGTGAATTTGGCCAGTCACCATTAGATCTGGGAGTTGTGAATCTAAACCCTACGATGATTTTAATCTCTACCATAGGATTTTAATAAGCTTAGATTTAATGGTGACTGACCATTCACTTGGTCAGTTACTTACCATGGGAAAACCACTGATCGAACTAATAGTGGAAACAGTGCTTACAAAGACTTGTGCTTTTGGTTGATATATCCAACTAACATTAAGAACTATATAGATTTACTTAACAAGGAAAGAACGATATGGAATAGGGATTAGGTGGAGATCATTTTTCCTTTTCGTTACAGCACCAAAAATCTCAACCATGTCAAGGTTTTCTGGAGTCATTCCTGTAGGCAGTTTCCAGTCAAAATGAAACAGGAGTTGTGCCAGTGGAAACTCAACATTGATCATACCATATGTTAATCCTGGACACATCCTTCTTCCAGCACCAAATGGGAGATATTCAAAATTAGTTCCTCTGAAATCTATTGAGCTATCTATGAATCTCTCTGGATTGAATTCCTCAGATTCATTCCAGTAATTAGGATCCCTTCCCATTGCCCATACATTAACGATAACCTTGGATTTCACAGGAATCTCATAACCATTAATCGAACATTTCTCCCGACATTCTCTTGGTAGTAGCAATGGAATTGGTGGGTGCAATCTTAGAGCTTCCTTTACAACTAGCTTGAAGTAGTTCAGTTCATGAAGGCGCGATTCATCAATTCTCCCTTCTGTACCAAAGATCTGTCTCACCTCCTCTTGTGCCTTTCTCATTGCTCTTGGATTTTTCATCAGCTCCGACATAGCCCATTCTATAGTTGTCGATGATGTCTCAGATCCAGCAACAAACATGTCCTGAAGTAATTTATTAACTTAATGAAAAAGTGATGCACACCAATGAGGACTTCTTTTTATAGAAAAGCAGAATCAACTAATTTTCCATGCTTTATCTTTATTTTTATTCAACTAAAAACTTAAAACTCTTGAGTACTAACCAGTATGATTGCTTTGATATTGTCATCTGTTAAAGGGAATTGAAGGTCTCCTTGATCCTGAAGATTCAAAAGCACATCTACAAGATCTTCATTACCCTCAGATTGATTACTTCCAGTTCCCTTTCTAGCTTTATGTTCGTCGATGATGCTTTGAAATATTTTATCTACTTTTTTCTGAATGCTCTCCAGTCTAGAGTTCATTCCACTTACCACTTGAAGAAGTTTGAGGGAAGGATACAAATCAGCAAGACTAAAACCTCCAGCAGCTTCTATCAACGCTTTAGCAGTTGGTATGAATATATCTTCTCCCTCCCATATCTTACCAAATGCTGTTCTTGAAATGATACTATAGATGGAAGAATTAACCATCATGCTAAAATTGATAGGTGATCCTGCACCGGAAGATATGGATGTAATGAGTTTTGATACTTGTTCTTCCCTTACTGATCTGAACGAGTCCACGCGTTTTGCAGTCAGTAGCTCAACAGTACAAATTTTCCGCATTTGTCTCCAGTAGTCTCCATAGGGTGCGAAAGCGATGTCTGAATAATTATAGGTTAGAGCACTGGCTGCAAGGAGGAAGGGCCTTTGAGCGAAGGTGATATCATGGGTTTTCAGAACCTCTTTAGCAGTTTCAGGTGAAGAAATTACAATATTTGTAAGTTCCCCAAGTTGAAGATGCATAATAGGTCCATAGATTTTGGCCAAGTCTTTGAGGCGATGATGGGGAAGGGAACTAATTAGGTGATGGATACTCCCTATTAGAGGTAGTTTCCATGGTCCTGGTGGTAGATTTTTGGTTGAGTTTTTCTTCCCTATTATTCTTGATACCAAGAAGATGAAGACTAGGAAAGTCAAAAGGACCGGGAAGGAGGGGAACTGGACTTCCATCTTGAAAATTGTGAAATTAATGGCTTGACTAGGAAATTGCAAATTGCATTTTCATCCTAATATATAAATGGAGCTGCCGAGCTAAGGTTAGTTATTTTATCAATATTATTTTCGAATTCTTAATGAGTTTTGTTTTGTAGTGAGGTGTGATCACATGATGTATTTGCTAAATTATGCTAATTGCTTATATTTATTTGTGATATCAGATTTGGGTCTATCACAAAATTTTACATCATCATGTGTAAGACTTTTTCTGATTACAATCATGTGTAAGACTATAAATGTAATCTTAAGAAAAGTTCAACGTTTTTGCTGGAAGTTTTTGGGTCTAAGAAGATCTGTTGTATTCGATATGTAGGATAAACTACACTCATGGACATGAACTTTGGCATATTAATATCATCATACCTAAATTTTAAGAATATGTACACTGTGTAATAAATGCTATCCTTCTTACTCTTAACAATTTGTACAAACACTTTGTAGTCAGAAAATGTAAAATCTAAAACAAAAAGCCTATTACTCAAAGTTACTAATTATTCAAAGTTACATATGAACATGCAAAGAAGCAATAAGTAAAGGAGGGCAAAACTTCATAGTTGTATGATGGTAATTAAGAGAACCTTGCCTGAAGAATTTAAACTGTATTCCAATCGAATGATGCTATTTCCCATTGACAATTCTGATCATGCCAGACAATTGACAAAGAAAAAATAAGCAAAGGAGAGGTGAAATTTGGATAGATGTAAAAATAGGAAAATCAAAAGAGAGAAATAATTTACTTATATGTAACGATGATCACGGGAGGGAGAACATAAACGGAGACGAAACAAACTTTTATGAACTTGAATATCATTGGTGGGACGAGTTATAAAAGAGAAACATAGTAACTTTTAATCTCCCTCATACTTAAAATCATAAAAGGACCAATTATGGTTAGTAATGGGAAGGAAACATAAGAGAACTAATAGTCTTGGCTTCTCAAATAATATGTTGTAACTACAATTTCTCTTTGCTTCCTAATGCCACTATAAGAAAATAGACTTTTTATGGAAAAATCCCTCGCTGCACATTAAAAATTCGCCACAATTTTTTTGCGGCGAAATTAAAATTCACCACAAGTCCGACACAACATGTCTTCGTAGGGAAAAATAATTTTAATCAAAATGAATGAAATCTTCATCCACTATAACTATAAACTTTGACTTTAATGCAGTGTGATCATATATTAGAATGTCCACAATGATTTTTTGTGCATTCATTTTTGCTTGGATGCTATTTCCTTCACTAGAGCGTTATTTTAATCTCTGCAATGAAACTCTCTTAAGCTGATAAAGGTGGGAGAAGTTATGCTGCATTTTAATCTCTGCCACATCCATAAGATGTCGGTGGCGGAGATGCGTATGTTGAGATGGATGTGTGGTCACACGAGAAAGGACCGGGTGCGTAATGAAATAATTAGGACAAAAGTAGGGGCCACATCTATTGAGAATAAAATGAGAGAAAACCGACTAAGGTGGTTTGGCCATGTGAGACGTAGAGCGCTTGATGCGCCGGTTAGGAGAACCGAAGAGTGGCAAAGGGATGTAGTGGTGAGGGGTAGGGGAAGACCTAAGCAAACTTGGAGGAGGGTGATCGAGAGTGATATGAGTTTATTGGGAATTGAGGAAAATATGGTAGTGGATAGGACGGAGTGGAGGGAGCGAATCTGTGTCGCTGACACGACTTGATTTTCACGGTTTTATATATGATGGTTCATGTTAGCCGACCCCGAATCATTTCGAGACTAAAGCTTTGTTGTTGTTGTAAGTCTTGAATAGCATGGTTATGTACCAGAACAAGTAAAGGATAGTTTTTTGGAGTTATAGTGGTTTTGTTTGTGATACCTTTACACAGACAAATAGCAATTGGAATTATAGAACAAAAGATAGAGAGGAAATATGCTGATACCTTTACACAGACAAAGAAACAGAAGTAAGTGTAGGATATGCTCCTTGTTGTGCATTATTGAATCTATGCTGTCCTATATTGAACTAACATTTAATGAACTTTATAGATTTACTTAACATGTGAAGGACGATACGGAATAGGGATTAGGTGGAGATCATTTTTCCTCTTTGTTACAATACCAAAAATCTCAACCATGTCAAGGTTTTCTGGCGTCATTCCTGTAGGCAGTTTCCAGTCAAAATGAAACAGCAGCTGTGCCAGTGGAAACTCAACATTGATCATACCATATGTTATTCCCGGGCACATTCTTCTTCCAGCACCAAATGGTAGATATTCAAAATTAGTTCCTTTGTAATCTATTGAGCTATCTATGAATCTCTCCGGATTGAATTTCTCAGCTTCATTCCAGTAATTAGGATCCCTTCCCATTGCCCATACATTAACCATAACCTTGGATTTCACAGGAATCTCATAACCATAAATCGAACACTCCTCCCTACATTCTCTTGGTAGTAACAATGGAACCGGTGGGTGTAATCTTAGAGTTTCCTTTATCACCAGCTTCAAGTAGTTCAGTTCATCAAGGCGTGATTCATCAACGTTCCCTTGTGTACCAAAGATTCGTCTCACCTCCTCTTGTGCCTTTTCCATTGCTCTTGGATTTTTCATCAGCTCCGACATAGCCCAATCTATAGTAGTCGATGATGTCTCAGTGCCGGCAGAGAATATGTCCTGAAGTAAATTTGTTAACTTAATGAATTGTTTTTTGATAGAAAAACAAAATCAGAACTTAAAACTCTTGAGTACTAACCAGTATGATTGCTTTGATATTGTCATCTGTCAAAGGGAATTGAAGGTCTCCTTGATCCTGAAGATTGAGAAGCACATCTACAAGATCTTCATTACCCTCAGCTTGATTACTTCCAGTTGCCTTTCTAGCTCTATGTTGGTCGATGATGCTTTGAAATATTTGATCTACTTTTTTCTGATGCTTTTCTATTTTAGAACTCATTACGCTTAGCACTTGAAAAAGTTTGATGGAAGGATATAAATCAGCAAGACTAAAACCTCCAGCGGCTTCTGCTACATCTTTAAGAGCTGCGATGAATGTATCTTCGCCCTCCCATATCTTACCAAATGCTGATCTTGAAACAATGCTATAGAGTAAAGAAACAACCATCCTGCTAAAATTGATAGGTGATCCGGCACTAGAAGTGGAAGATATGGATGTAATGACTTTTGAGAGTTGTTCTTCCCTGATTGATCTGAATGACTCCACACGTTTTACACTCAGCAGTTCGATTGTGCAGATTTTTCGCAGTTGTCTCCAGTAGTCTCCATAGGGTGCAAATACCATGTCTGAATAATTATAGGTTGGAAGAGCCAATTGGAGGAGAAGTGGCCTCTGAGCGAAGGTGATATCATGGGTTTTCATAACCTCTTTAGCAGTTTCAGGTGAAGAAATGACAATATGTGAAAGTTCCCCAAGTTGAAGATGCATAATAGGTCCATAGATTTTGGCCAAGTCTTTGAGGCGGTGATGGGGAAGGGAAGTAATTAGGTGATGGATACTCCCTATTAAAGGTAGCTTCCATGGTCCTGGTGGTAGATTTTTGGCTGAGTTTTTCTTCCTTATTCTTGATACCAAGAAGATAAAGACTAGGAAAGTCAGAAGGACTGGGAAGGAGGGGAGCTGGAGTTCCATCAGTGAAGAAATTAATGGCTTGACTAGGAATTTGCAAATTGCATTTCATCCTAATATATATAAATGGGGCTGCGGATCTAAGTTTAGTTATTTTAACAATATTTTTCTTTTCCTAATTCCTAATTGATGAGTTTTGTTTTGTAGTGAGATGGGATCACATGGTGTTTGCTAAATTGGATTGCAACCTTATTTTTCAATAGAATGCGGAGAAGCGAACAACGCACCATGTCATCTGTCAAAAAGAAAATAATTATTTTTCTTTATTTAATTAGTAACCTAATTGGATTATTGAATAAGTTTATGAAATTATTGAATATAACTTGATAATAATATGAGATTATTAAAAGGGATCAAACATGTGTACTTTTCTTTAAGAACTATCTATTAGAGGTGGCAAAATGACACACGACACGAATACGACACAGATTTTTAGTGTTAGTGTTGAGCTTAATAGGTAATGCGTCATTTTTGGGTTGACACGAAACTGACACGCTAATTTTTGGGTTGGGTTAGTGTTGATATGTGAATCCGAAAACGACACGAAATAACACGGATATTGAAAATTATTGTTATATTCTCTCGTGTTTTTCATGTCACTTTATTAATAAAGATAATAAAATTATAATTATTAATTGCAAATATTGATTTGAATTTCCTAAATTGTTATAAACACATTACATGACCCTCTAACATGATATTATCGGACTTTTCGATAATTATTGTTAACATACTAATCTAAAAATGATATAAAATGTTTAAAAACAATATCATATCTTCTTATATTTTTAAGAGTTATCATTAATATATATGCATAACAAAATTACATGTAACCCGAAAACACGACACAAAATCGACAGTAACCCGAACATGTTAACACGACTTTGACACGAAAGTTTTTGGGTTGGGTTTGGGTTTACTCTTTTTGACACGAACCCGAAATGACACGACACGAACACGATAATTGCCAGGTCTACTATCTACTATTGCAAACAAAGTGCCCACGTAAAAATCGACCGTCTTATCACGAACACAAATTAACAAAAAGAACCGCTAGTAATCAACTAATGAATACTAATTAATCAATTTAACCCTAATCTAATTAGGTTAAATTGATTAATTAGTATTCTAATCCCATTAGGTTTACTAATTAAATAAATAAAGATAATTATTAATATTATCTATATCTAATATAAATATAATTAATAATACTAATTCTAATCTTATTACAATATTTATTTATGTTAGGATAATAATTTAGAGATATAATCACTTTATACTTACTACTCCCTCCATTCCCAAATAAGTGTCGTTTTAGAATTTTCACACAAATTAAGAAACACAATTAATGTGCACTTAAATTAATAAATTTACATGGATTAACTAAATAAAATTTCTCTCTTATAATGATTGGAGAAGAAACTTTGAAAGCTTAAAAAACACATAAATCAAGACAAAATTTAAATGCTTAGACCAAAAACCTATACTAAATTTTATTGAAAAACTAAAACGACACTTAAAAAAGAACAAAAACAATTATCTAAAACGATACTTATTTGAGAATGGAGGGAGTAATTAATATTAGGAATATTGGCATTATCTATGTCCCATATATATATTCATATATATAATTATTTTTGTTTATTAATTACCGAAGAAAATTAATTTTTTAATTTGAGAAAAATAATGTATAAAATAAAAATTATTCTACAAATTAATAATATATTTATTTATCGATAAATTATTAACTTTATATAAGATAATAATTTTTCAGTTCCCGGTGATATTCATTTATAGAAGTTTGACTGTATGTGAATTCGGTTGAATGAAGGATTTCAGTAGGATTGAAATCGGGTTCAAACCAAACCCAATCAATAAATAAAAGCAAAAATTGTCTAAATATAGAATTACATGTGAATTCGATTTATATATATACATATATGGTGCCTTCTATGTTTACTTTGTTTTTGATAAAGTAAGCTTTACTTTGTTTTTTCTATCATTGGATGAGCTTAATTTGTCAAAGTTCATCACCATCCCATACATATATATATAATGATTTAAATAACTAATTTGGAATTAAGTTTTATCCTATTGCAATTTCCCTATTTTACCATACATGTGCTGCCCATCTAGTTGAATAATTAAGTGTTTTATTTGTTTAAATTAATTTTAATTAATTACTAGGATAATATTGAATATTATCTAATTTTAATTAAAATTAGTTAGTTATAATCCTAATAATAGGATTATTATTTTAATTCTAATTAGATTAAAGGAATATATATAGTTAAAGTTTGGAATTTAATTAATTAATTAATGCATGCATCATTATTCATTTTCCTAATCTAGAACCGAAAAAAATATACTCTCTCTCACTATCCTATCGAGTCGTCGTCCCCCTCCTTTCGCTCAGGTCGTTCTTCATCGTTCGAGTTTTTGGGATCAGAGTGCTATAGTACACGGGGTGTTATAGTTGACGTCTCTACATGTTTGGTGTAGAAGAACTGCCAGTTATGGTTCTATATCTCAAACAACGAGAACAACTCTCCACCTCGGTGAAAGGTGATTTAATTCCTAACTTAATCTACGTATTTGATCTTGTGGAAAAAAGATTTCTTTGATTAAAAATTATTTTCCGGTCTTTAATCAGTTATAAAAATTCCTTCAACTTCATCACCACTGACTTTACTTGAAGAAAAACAGTGAAAGAAGTCTTATCTGAAACACTCATTTTCCCAAAACCACCTCAAATCCCCATTTCTCAAGAACCCATATGCGAAGATTAGATTTTTACTGCAGAGAATAGAAAGAACCTCTAAAATTTCTCAAGCGTCAGAGATATACAACACCGCCGATTCTTACTCAATGACGACTACTACTACTATGATGGAGATAAGAGACGGCGAAGTAAAAATAATGATTTTGACAGAGGAAGAAACACAAACGAAGAAATAAAGAGTGATTTTAGTTTTAGGTTTTTAACTTTTTAATTTATTTCTTTTTCTTTTTCATTTTTTAAAGTTTAATATTGACTGTAGACATGATTGATACACATGTTATTTTTTAATTGCTTACAAGTTCCAAATAGATTATCCAATTGCAAGTACGATAGTATAATATAACTTTTCCTCATTAACTCACAGTTTGGAGAGGTTAAAGTTTAAAAGTTTTAAACAAAGGTTAATATAATATTTTACCTCCTATTACTTTTATTAGTATTTTATAATCTCATTCCAAACAAGATATTAGAGCATCTTGTTTCGACACTCTTCCAACTCTCTAATCCCCACATTACCATGGTAAAACACTCTCTAACCAAAACATTATTCAAAGCCTCAAATCTTGCCAATGTTACCATTTAAAAAAAACATTCTAGTGGTAAAAAAATTGAAAAAAAAAAATCAAGATAGACTATTCATAAAAAAAAACCATTGAAAAAAGGTTTTTTTTTTTTCCATTTATAGATGGGCCTCAACTCATATTTTGTTTTGATAAAAAAAACATTATGAGATCTTCGGTTTTTTGGTTCATTAATTCATTGATCTTTTATTTAGACATATTAAGTCTGTAATTATTTATTTTTGTCTCATTAAGTTCTTACTTGCCAAATCAGTTAAGTGTGAACATCTAATTTAGTTAAAAATGCATTATTCATTTCATTTATGTTTAAAATTATATACATTTTTTACAGTTTAAATTAAGGATTTTACAGTTTTTATATAGTCACATTGTACACTAAAAAAGATTTCAAACTGAAAAAATACAAATTTTGAACGTTAGTAAAATGAATAACACTATGTTAACAGAATTTTATATTCAAAATTGATTTTTTTTTATCATCGGGGCTTAATTAATATTATAAAAAAGAAATTTAGGAGCTTAATGTATATAAATAAAAGATCAATAACTTAATGAACCAAAAAATGAAGGCTAAATATATCATCCACCCCTTGCTTGAACTTGTCCAAGAAGTTTGATTGTCCATCTGAACTTTCAAAATATCTCAACAACCCCCTCAATTTGCTTAAAATATCTCGATATCTCTTTTTTTTATTAGAATGCTGGGACGAGAATAAGGATCTCGATATTTCTTTAACTTGTTTAAAATATAGTCAATTAATCAATCGATTACAAATGAGTAAGTTGCATGCGGAGTATTGCGATTGCCTTGAAATATTATTACATAATTCACATAATAGATTAAAACATATTAAAGATGAAGTTCCTACTTAGAGCATCTCCAACAACCTCTTAAATTGGCTCTTAAGTTAAAATTTGAGGAGGGAGAATGAAAAATCATCTCCAACAGCCTCTTAGTGGCTCCTTAAATTACTAAGAGTCTCTCCATCCTCTCTATTAATAGAGAGCATCTCTCCACCTCTTAGTGCCTCTTAAGTCATTTTTTTATTAATAATTTATCATTGAGGAGTCTCTCTCCTTACACTATTGGTAAATATAACAACAATTAATACTTTTAATAATAAAATAATAAATAAGGAGTGAATATAAAGAGTGTTGTTGGAGATGAAATATCTTAGTCACTCTTAAATGACTAAGAGTCAATTATTTATATTATTTTTAGAGAGTGCACTAAGAGTCTGTTGGAGATGCTTGATAACTTGTAGAAAAATCCTTGATCGGAGCACTTCCCTGTGAGGCGCCGTTGGGATCGGCCGGGTACACTCCGATGCCAAAGTTAGTAATATTTCTGAGAATAAACTGTAAGCACAAAAGTAGAGAATCAGTAAGTGTACCTTTGATCCTAGGAAGCTGAGGTATTTATATAGGTTTTTGTAACCTTCAGCATTAATGGGGAAGCAGGTGAAGAGTCGTGTCATTACTTGTCTTTAATTGCTATCAATTCTCCATTAATGCCAGTATTTAGCATTGAAACCCTAAAAGTTGAGGTATTCGAACAGTCAAGTCTTTATTCCCCTTTAATGGCTATTAATTGCCATTTAATTGTATTTATTCCCATTCATGGATGGTAATAAAGGCGCCTTTTCGTATTCTTTGATCCGTCAAAGCGTATGTACGTTCTCTTTGAGAGCTATGGCGGGTCTCCGCTACTCGCTCTCATCGGGCGTATCTCGTTATGGCGTATCTCGCCATGGTCCACGTGGTGTGGCATAATGCTAGAAACTCCTTCATTTTCTTCATTATTTACATATTCACCCCTGCATTGATCCTGCAATAATTGTCATTAATTCCACATTAATCATGCACAAATATCTCTTTTAGAAGGAATAACGGTTTGCCATTATTTATATTAATTTTTCCTGATTCCTTATTCAAGAATAATTTGGGTTGTTATCAGAAGCCCCCTCTAAAGGTGTAAAAAGCTCTTTAGGGCTGTCTAAATGGTGTTTTATTTTTCTATCTTGGAGGAAAGTGGACCCGCCCTTGATGGGGGATCATATATGGAAATGATGCGCTTTTAGGGGCTTCCTTATGCGGGAACTTATGAACAAGATCCGCCCTATGTGGGATCACATATGGATATGATGCACTTTTAGGGGCTTTTGCTTCCTTATGGATAGGTGGCCAACCGTATCCATTGTTAGCCTCTAGGGGCTTCTTGAGAGTTATATTTCTTTTAGAAAGGGAATAACCCGCCTTTTATGGGACTATTTGTTCCTACCGCATAGGATTATGATTCACCTTAGATTTCTTTTCTTCAGTTTTGCCATATTGAGGAGAATGACCCGCCCTTAGGGATCAGTAAGAATGATCAGCCATTTAAGGACTTTTGTGCATTTTGTGGGGGCGTTTTGGCACTCTAGGCATTTGCCTTTGTAGCCTTTACTCATTTTCCAAAGTGTTTTTACTTTGCATTTGTGAAGGCGAGACTTCGTTATTTCTATGATGAAGACGTGAATTCATTACTTTGATGAAGACGAGGCTTCATTGTTTGGAGATGAAGATGAGGCTTCATTACTTGGATGAAGACGAGGCTTCATTACTTAGATGAAGACGAGGCTTCATTATTTGGAGATGAAGACGAGGCTTCATTACTTGGATGAAGACGAGGCTTCATTATTTGGAGATGAAGATGAGGCTTCATTACTTGGATGAAGACGAGGCTTCATTACTTGGATGAACACGAGGCTTCATTATTTGGATGAAGATGAGGCTTCATTATTTAGATGAAGACGAGGCTTCATTATTTAGATGAAGACGAGGCTTCATTATTTGGAGATGAAGACGATGCTTCATTATCTTGATGAAGACGAGGCTTCATTGTTGGATGAACCCTTTTCTTTCCAGAACTATTTTTACTAATGCATTATATCTTTTAGCAAGTAACTTTTTAGAATCTGGTTTAGGATTTCTCCGATTGTTTAGGGTAGGTGGCCAGCCGTACCCCAATGTGTGAACCTTTGTGAAGGTTAGAAGCTTTTATTCCTGGTGAAGAAGTTAAGCTGCCTTAGGCGATCGATTTGCTTCCTATCTTTGAGGTGAATCAATCCGCCGCCAGGTCTTGAGACTCTTCTTTGGGAAGAGTATTTGAGAGTGTAAAGTTCTCACGTCTGAGAAATGTTTTAACTCTGTCTCTGACGCCAATCAATCGTTTCCTATCTTTGAGGTAGATCGATCCGCCGCTGAGATTATTGTTCTCCTATCTTTGAGGAGAAAGTTTAGGGTGTAATTTTCTCATGTTTGAGATAATTTTAACCCGCTTTTGATGGTGACCAATATTGTTCCTGTCTTTGAGGAGAGAGTTGAGCTAATTTGAAAGCTCCTGAGGGTCTGTGCTTCTTATCTTTGTGGAAAGGGGATCCGCCCGTGATGGGGATCACTTGTCCTATCTTTGAGGTAATTGATCCGTCTGTGGAACTTTTCATTCGCCAGCCACTGGGCGTATATCAGGAATAAAAGCTAGGCAAATGAATATAAGAAGTATGGCGAGAAAGAATAAATTATAAAATATAGGATACTATAACAGTTTAATGCACATATAAGAATACGTAAAAATACTGATTTTTAGGCCTATGGTTCCATCTTTTCTGAGCAACTAGAACCGCATCCTCAATGATGTTTAACTTATGAGTAATCACATCTGGGCTTACTCCTGTGGGGATCTCATTCTCCTATGCAAATAGGCTTTCAAACTCAATGAGAACTTTCGTAACATCCTCCTTGATCTCGGGTTTTAATCCTTTGGCGATCCGCACCCGCTTTCCATCAGCAATAAAGAGTGTTTCTGTGTCGTCCAAAGCTATAGTGACAAGTTCATCTTCCTCACCCTCGTCATCTTTGAATTGTGGGCGGATCGATAGCAACGCCGAGTAGGTCTCTTGAACCGCCTTTTGGTTCCCGCTAATCATTATTCCTCCTTTGTTGGTGGGAATGTACATTGCCATACGACAGATGGAAATTAGGGCTGCAACCTCTGATATGAACGGCCGCCCAAGAATGATGTTATAAGCTGATTGTCCATTCATAATAGAGAACTCTAGATCACCAATCCACGCTTGATCATCATCCGCCAGCTTGCATTCCAAAGTTACCTGGTCCTTGGTCCGGATAGTGTGACCTGTCACTCCCATGATGTCAACAATGGTTGTTTCTATTTGGATCGGATCAACCTTGAGTTTGGCGAATGCACCTATGGTGATGACATTGAAAGAACTGCCCGTGTCTACCATTACTCGCTTCATTTCATCTCACATCCTTCAATTGTCAACGCATCTGTATGTGGAGAGATTACTGGACCTGTTTCGTAACATCCTCCTTGATCTCGGGTTTTAATCCTTTGGCGATCCGCACCCGCTTTCCATCAGCAATAAGGAGCGTTTCTGTGTCGCCCAAAGCTATAGTGACAAGTTCATCTTCCTCACCCTCGTCATCTTTGAATTGTGGGCGGATCGATAGCGACGCCGAGTAGGTCTTTTGAACCGCCTTTTGGTTCCCGCTAATCATTATTCCTCCTTTGTTGGTGGGAATGTACATTGCCATACGACAGATGGAAATTAGGGCTGCAACCTCTGAGATGAACGGCCGCCCAAGAATGATGTTATAAGCTGATTGTCCATTCATAATAGAGAACTCTAGATCACCAATCCACGCTTGATCATCATCTGCCATCTTGCATTCCAAAGTTACCTGGTCCTTGGTCCGGATAGTGTGACCTGTCACTCCCATGATGTCAACAATGGTTGTTTCTATTTGGATCGGATCAACCTTGAGTTTGGCGAATGCACCTATGGTGATGACATTGAAAGAAGTGCCCGTGTCTACCATTACTCGCTTCATTTCATCTCACATCCTTCAATTGTCAACGCATCTGTATATGGAGAGATTACTGGACCTGTTTCTGCAAAAGGGGCAATTGAGGGATGTTTTATCCAGAACGGATATTTTTGCTTTTTCCACGGGTGGTTGATACACTGGTCCATCTGCTATGACATTAATGACACTTTTGAATTTCTTTTTGGGATTTGTCTTCTACTTGTCGTCTTGTTATTTGTTATTTTGGACAAAGATATCTAGTTTGCCAGCTCCCAGCAAGCTTCAGTGTGGTGGCCAACCTGTAGTACGCTTTGGCGTTTCTTCCAACGGTTACATGCTCCCCTCCTTTGGGTTCGGGATATGTAATGTCCCGCTTATATTGATTCTTTTCTTTTATATTGTGGCAAGTTGGAAGCTTTAATCATTTTTTCCGCCTCGTACCCCATGATTCGCGCTGTGAATGGCGAATTCCTGTTAACTGGATGGCGTATCTTTCTGCATTGTTCTCTTGTCTATCCAGAGCGGCATGCACTCGCCTTTTAATCTCATCATTCGTGTGTTCAATGTTGAATCATGATGGTGAATCCGGCTCTTGATCTTGATCTCGATCATGTTGAGGTTATGTTTGGAGCTATGGTTTAACGCGGATGGATGTTGTTACAATCGTGGGAGCCATTTTATCTAGTTTCGAATATCTTGTCCCCGCATCCTTCAACATTTTGCTAACATAATAGATGGAGAACTGCTGACCTTCTTCTTCTTGAATAACCACGGTGCACATAGCTTTATCCATGACAGATTGATACAAATGCAGGTCTCCCCTTCAGATTGGTCTGCTCATCAAGGGTGGTTCTGCTAGGAATTGTTTTATACCTTGATATATGCTTGTTGACAATCTTTCTAGTACGATGATCCGCCCGTTCAACCTCTGGATCTTTCTCACCCATAGTGGGGCTTTCATTTAGGTGCTCTTTTCACCTTTTTCCTCGCATGGCTTTTATTTAGGCGCTCTTTTCAACTTTTTCCTCGCAGGGCTTTTTACTTTATCTGGATTTGCTCTAACTCCTTTTTTGCTAATGACATAGTCAAGGAATTTTTCTGAAGTGACTCTGAATATACACTTCTCTGGATTGAGCTTTATTTTTCATGCTAGTGTTTGGCACTGGTTGCATTATTAGCAATTCCCTTGTACTTGTGGGTTAGCACTGAAAGAACTCCAGAAGTGGGGCATACCCTGTCCATTATTAAAAGATTGTGGTAAGGCATAAAAGCTATATTCACTTACCTTGGGGATCAGTGGCTTGATCCACGGAACATACTTCATAGCAAAAGACTGTTTGCATTGACCTTGTTCGCAAAATATCATGTATAATGCAATGTCTCTTTATGAAATTTTTAGTTCATCTTGGAATCAACTTAATAATTCATTCACGTTGGTCCCTGACTCTAGAATGAGCTTAGTCAAAGGATAAAACCGAGTAAATATTATATGTCAAACAAATTCATAATAGAATTTTAATCGTGCTTGTTTTAATAATAATATCACGTATAACGGTCATAACTATAAAGATTGCTACTGCACATGAATATCATAATGAATTCTTAATAAATAACCATAATGAGAATGGTTTAAGAATAATGTCCTTTTGTATTTCAATGCGCATTAATATCCAAGATATAACATATTTATTTTAAACGTCATAAAAGTTATGACATTCTATATTGGGTAAGATATCTTACATATATTTACTTGCAATTAATATTGTGCATCCATACATTAATGGCATTCAGAGATCATTAAAGCCTCATTTGAATGAGGTGTAATTAAAGAAAGACAAGTGATGATTTAATAATATAGTTATATATAAAATTACTCTTATATCATTTCATTTGTACGAATAAAATAAAAGAGAAAGGGTAATTTTGGAAGAAAAATACATGTACCATGATTCTCCTCCAATTTGGAGTGTAAGGAAAATTACTCAAAATTCACTCTCACCTACCTTCACATACAATCCTCCAATCTTTAAGGAATTCTCATGTATATCCTAAGAATTTTGCATAAATTAATGTTCTGATCCGAAACCGACACTTGCACTATTTTGTAGTTAGCTCAGAACATGAAAGTTTTGTTTATCAAATTTGGTAATTAATCAGCCCATAATGGCCTTAATAGTTAGGGACAATTACATGATAATTACAAATAGATTCAATATTTTCAAGTCTCTTGTGTTGGTAACAGAAATTCTAACAATGTCAAATAAACAGTTTTTATATGAATAGACACATCCTTGTAAAAAAGGGAATGAAATAACTGTTTAACAAAAAATATTCAAAAATATGAATTTTTGATATTAAAAGTACTATATAGGAGAAAAGCCATATATAGATGGTGAATTGTACAAGGAAAAACCAAATATGATTTTTTTTAATTTCTTCTAATAGTTATATGCATGTTCATCCAAAAGACTGGTCAGACCTAAAACATCTGTAATTACACGAGCCTTTTATGATATCTTAATATTAAGTGATAAAATCACCTTGAATGGATGAATTTTTTATAAAATTCCAAGATTACGGATCTTATACATGCATCTTGTACTAATTCAATGATAATGGCATGTTACACTTGTCATGCATAAAAATATGAGGACGTAGTAAGCATGCAAGATTTAATGAAAGATTTGTGTCTATGACTTCATCTTTCACAGTTTATTAGATTTATCATAATAACATGTAATGATATTCATAGCACTTTATAAGAGTGAAGGATCTCAATTTTCTTTAATTAAAAATGGAATAAGAAAGGGGAGGAAACTTATCTTTTTCATCATAAAATTCCAGATTTAATGTAGAAAACTCTTTCCCACCAATATATGGAGAACTGTATCTTTGGATAGATTTGTTGTACTGATTGAGCCAAAGTTTGAGATTGTGATTTCTATTCTGTTGACTCCATTGTTTTGTTCTTTGTGAAACTCTATACAATCAAGATTTTGTGATCTTCTGTTTGTTAGAGATCCACGTTCACCGCACCAATTGATAACTTGTGGAAAAATCCTTGATCGGAGCACTTCCCTGTGAGGCGCTGTTGGGATCGGCCGGGGACACTCCGATGTCAAAGTCAGTAATATTTCTGAGAATAAACTGTAAGCACAAAAGTAGAGAATCAGTAAGTGTACCTTTGATCCTAGGAAGCTGAGGTATTTATATAGGTTTTTGTAACCTTCAGCATTAATGGGGAAGCAGGTGAAGAGTCATGTCATTACTCGTCTTTAATTGCTATCAATTCTCCATTAATCCCAGTATTTAGCATTGAAACCCTCAGAGTTGAGGTATTCGAACAGTCAAGTCTTTATTCCCCTTTAATGGCTATTAATTGCCATTTAATTGTATTTATTCCCATTCATGATGGTAATAAAGGCGTCTTTTTGTATTCTTTGATCCGTCAAGGCGTATGTACGTTCTCCTTGAGAGCTATGGCGGGTCTCCGCTACTCGCTCTCATCGGGCGTATCTCGTTATGGCGTATCTCGCCATGGTCCACGTGGTGTGGCATAATGCTAGAAACTCCTTCATTTTCTTCATTATTTACATATTCACCCATGCATTGATCCTGCAATAATTGTCATTAATTCCACATTAATCATGCACAAATATCTCTTTTAGAAGGAATAACGGTTTGCCATTATTTATATTAATTTTCCCTTATTCCTTATTCAAGAATAATTTGGGTTGTTATCAATGCTCTTACTTGCTCAATTGTAAGACATGTCATTTTTGCTATTATAACCTCGTGCTCCGATTTTGGTGGTTTTATTTTATTAAAGCACGTGCAATACACTTTTATTTACTTTTGTTTTTACAACCGAATGATTAATTAACTACGTTTTAAATAAGTTGAAAAAACTATCATAGTATTTTAAAGGCCTAATACACAAATAACCCTCTGAACTTGTCCAAATATTGCAACTGCCCCCTTCAACTTTCAATTGTAACAACTTACCCCTTAAACTTGTCCAATTGCAAAACATAACCCTAAATTGAGAATTTTTTTACCCCGTATTTGAAGCAACCGTAAAAAAGTTTCCCCAGATTCGTATCACGTCAAAGATCTGATTATCATACTCCACGAGCATTGCAAATTTTGTATTTCACGTGTTTCTTCAATTGCAGTCCATGTCAGCAATTTGGGGTTGTGTTTTACAATTGGACAAGTTTAAGGGGTAAGTTGTTACAATTGGACAAGTTTGAAGGGTAAGTGGTTACAATTGAAAGTTGGAGGGGGAAGTTGCAACATTTGAACAAGTTTAGGGGGTTATTTGTGTATTAAGCCTATTTTAAACTAATACAGTGAATCAAATTTTTTGGATAATTTCAAGGTAAATGATTTATTAAGCCAAATATGAAAGATGAAAGGTTTTTTTTTTTTTTTAAGAGTGATTTTACATTTATAAAAATGCAAAATTATTGGAGTTGCTCTATTCAAAGTACCAAACGTGCGATTAAAATCATGAGGAAGATCATTAGAGAGACACTCAATTTCAAAGTGAACCGAGGACGACCTGCACGAACTTGAAGAGAAGCCAGCTGCTCTTTTAATAGAGATACTGCCAAAGCAATCTCCCGGAGCATTTATGTCTTGAGCTTGGGTCTTCAGAATGGGGTCTGTAAGCTCTTCGAGTCTCTCTTTCAACAGGTTAATTAGGTATTCATGGTTTTTTTATATATATATTTTAAATTCTATGTAAATTTCAGGCAACTGCGTGATTATTGTATGCTTAGATTAATCGTGGCTTTGATTGAAGTTTTATGCAGTTATTTTTACGCTAATGGCGGATGTGTTGAAAATTTGGTAGCATTGTTGGATTCTATGATTAGGAGCTAGATTGAGTAGGAATAGGTACATCTCATTGATCCTTATCTTTCAGTTTGTATGGATATTCACTCTGATTGTGTTTTGAATGCTTAGTTAGTTCTACTCTACGAATTACAAAATCTGAAATCTATTGAGTCTGCTTATCTCTGAGGATGAGATGGAGTGAGTAACATGAACTGAAATACTAATATACAGTACTCTCCATTCTCTGTTCCAAGAGCGGGGTTTCTCCTTCTGTTGTTGGTTCGTATATTAGAGTCCTGTGAACTGGAGATAGATAGGTACCTTATTGTTGGTTTCAGAAGCTTTCACTATACCAGTCGTCTATGATTTTGCATCTTCACATTTTCATAGTGAGTGTCAGGTATTAATATAAGATATATGATTGGACAGCTTGAGTTTTAGTTCAATTGGTTCCATGACATGGTATTAGAGCCTCTTGGACCAAACGGTCGAGGGTTCGAGTTCTGGCAACCTCATGAATGGGGTTTCTCCTTCTGTTGTTGGTTCGTATATTAGAATCCTGTGAATTGTAGATAGATAAGTACCTTATTGTTGGTTTCAGAAGCTTTCACTATACCAGTCGTCTATGATTTTGCATCTTCACATTTTCACAGTGAGTGTCAGATATTAATATAAGATATATGATTGGACCTTAATTATCAGCTTGAGTTTTAATTCAATTGGTTCAATGACATGGTATCAGAGCCTCTTGGACCAAAAGGTTGAGCTAGACTGTTATTTTAAGCTGATAAAGGTAGGAGAAGTTATGCTGCATTTTCCTTACATTAAGTATTGAAGAGCATGGTTATGTACCAGAAGAAGTAAAGGACAGGTTTTAGGAGCTATAGTCTTTTTGTTTCTCATAGTGAATAACTCAGAGCAACACAACAAATAGGAAATAAAATTATAGAACAAAAGGTAGAAAGGAAATATGCTGATACTTGTATTCAAAGGATAGAACTGTAACAAGACACTTTTACACAGACAAGAAACCCAGATAAACTTTACACTCTCTGCAGGATGGATTATATGTATACAACAACAACTACTTATTATGCATTATTGAATCTATGCTGTCCTATATCGAACTGATAGTGGAAACATATTTACTTAACAAGCGGAGGATGATACGGAATAGGGATTAGATGGAGATCATTTTTCTTCTTTAATACACCACCAAAAACCTCAACCATCTCAAGGTTTTCTGGCGTCAGTCCTGTAGGCAGTTTCCAGTCAAAATGAAACAGCAGATGTGCCAGTGGAATCTCAACGTTGCTCATACCATATATTAATCCTGGGCACATCCTTCTTCCAGCACCAAATGGTAGATATTCAAAATTAGTTCCTTTGTAATCTATTGAGCTATCTATGAATCTCTCCGGATTGAATTTCTCAGCTTCATTCCAGTAATTAGGATCCCTTCCCATTGCCCATACATTAACCAGAACCTTGGATTTCACAGGAATCTCATAATCATAAATGGAACACTCCTCCCTACATTCTCTTGGTAGTAAAAATGGAAGTGGTGGGTGTAATCTTAGAGCTTCCTTTATCACCAGCTTCAAGTAGTTCAGTTCATCAAGGCGCGATTCATCAACATTCCCTTGTGTACCAAAGATTCGTCTCACCTCCTCTTGTGCCTTTTCCATTGCTCTTGGATTTTTCATCAGCTCCGACATAGTCCATTCTATAGTAGTTGATGATGTCTCAGTGCCGGCAAGAAACATGTCCTGAAGTAAGTTTGTTAACATAATGATATCTTTGTTATTATTTAACTCAAAACTTAAAACTCTCAAGTACTAACCACTATGATTGCTTTGATATTGTCATCTGTTATAGGGAATTGAAGGTCTCCTTGATCCTGAAGATTCAAAAGCACGTCAACAAGATCTTCCTTACCCTCATCACGGTTACTGCTTGTGGCCTTTCTAGCTCTATGTTGGTCGATGATGCTTTGAAATATTTTATCTATTTTTGTCTGATGCTTTTCCATTTTAGAACTCATTACACTTAGCAATTGAAAAAGTTTGACGGAAGGATACAAATCAGCAAGACTAAAACCTCCAGCGGCTTCTACTACATCTTTAATAGCTGCGATTAATATATCTTCGCCCTCCCATATCTTACCAAATGCTGATCTTGAAACAATGCTATAGATTAAAGAACAAAGCATCCTGCTAAAATTGATAGGTGATCCTGCAATAGAATTAGAAGATATGGATGTAATGAGTCTTGAGAGTTGTTCTTCCCTGATTGACCTGAATGACTCCACGCGTTTTACACTCAGCAGCTCGATTGTGCAAATTTTTCGCAGTTGTCTCCAGTATTCTCCATAGGGTGAAAATGCCATGTCTGAATAATTATAGGTAAGAAGAGCCAATTGGAGGACATGGGGCCTCTCCGCGAAGGTGATGTCATGGGTTTTCATAACCTCTTTAGCAGCTTCAGGTGAAGAAATGACAATATGAGAAAGTTCCCCAAGTTGAAGATGCATAATAGGTCCATAGATTTTGGCCAAGTCTCTCAGGCGGTGATGGGGAAGGGAGGTTATTAAGTGGTGGATACTTCCTATTACAGGTAGCTTCCATGGTCCTGGTGGTAGGTTTTTGGTTGAGTTTTTCTTCCCTAAAATTCTTAATGCCAAGTAGATGAAGAGTATGAAACTCAAAAGGATTGGGAAAGAGGGTAACTGGAGGAGTTCCATGATGAGAAGAATGGAAAGTAGTGAAGAAATTAATACATTGCTTCTTTTCAGCCTAATACATATATAGGCTCAGTATAATATTTCTTTTCGAGTTTCTTAATTCATTAGTCACGTGAGACTTGGAGTAAGATTTTTCCTTCTATTTAATTATGAAATCGGACTTCCATTACAAAATTTTCTAAGATTTTTTTTATTTTTGTAATATATGTTCCCAGGAAAGCTCTGACATTTTTTTGTGAAGTTTGTAGATACGACAAAGTTTGTTCTAGGTTCATGTCATAAGATGTGGCTAAGTTTTACGCTGGCCGCCACAAACTTACCGTAACCCTCCTCCTTTGTCCGGGCTTGGAACCGGCTGTAAAGGCCACCAAATGACCCTCACAGGCGGAGTTAAAGTTTGTTCTAGGTATATTTAAAAATAATAGTATAAATTATTTCTAATTATGTGTATTAAGTATTATATTTACTAACAGTGAGAAATGTGACCATTCAATAATATATATCATTTCCAAATAATATTCCTCAATTGCAGCTCCCTATGTCCCCCATGTCCAAACACTTCATCTGCATGTGATAATTTAATTTAAATAAGGTCTAATACATAATTTTCTTGAACTTATCCAAAATAGTAGATTGGTTTCCTAAACTTTACAAATGTCTCACTAGCTCTTTAAACTTGTTTATTTCGTATCACCAGCTCTCTAAATTTGTCCATAAAAGTAGATTAGCTTCCTGAACTTTACAAGTGACTCACCAACTCCTTAAACTTTCTTATTCTATTTTTTGAACAAGTTTAGTGAGCTAGTGAGACACTTATAAAGTTCAGAGAGTCAATCTACTATTTTGGACAAGTTCAGGAGCGGGTGATATATTAGGTCTTTAAATAAATTAATAATTAACACAACTACTTGGCTTATTTAATGATTAATTGATAAAAAATCAACTAATTAATCATAAATTAATTAACTCAACTAAATTATTTTGATGTAACTTCATATACATAATTGACCTTTTACCTTACCTTTAATCTTTTATCTTACCTTTAACGGTTAAAGCTTCCATCCCACCGTTAACGGTTAGTAAGTGTTTTCTAAATGAAGCCACACATAAGTACATGAAGCATTATTGTGAAGGAGAGTTTTGAGATAGCTTCCACCATGGAAGTAACTTCTCATCTTTGAGGCTATAAATACTTGTTACAAATGTTGGTTTTTTCGAGAGACTAAAATAGAATTATTATGTTTATTGATTTTAGCATTATAGTGTGGTCATATCTTTAATGGTCATTTTGAGGAGTTAGTTAAAGTTGAGTGGTCATAGATGTTAAAAAGTGTAAAGTTCAATGCTCATACTGTTAAGAATTGAATTTCAGTGGCCACAATGTTAAAATGGATAAAGTTCAGTGGACATGGTGTAATTTACCTAGAGATCATGCTTGTTTCCCAAATTTTACATTTAATGGGTAAATTACACCCATGGCCACTGAACTTTACCTATTTTAAGTTTGTGACCACTGAATTTCAATTCTTAACGGTATGACCACTAAACTTTACATTTTTTAACGCCGGTGGCCACTCAACTTTAACCAAGTCCTCAAAATGAAAATATTCAAGAATTAAAGTTGTTCAGAACGACATTTACTATAAAACCACATTTTTTATTTTTCAAAATATTCTCTCTCTTCTAACCAAACAACACCTAAATGACCTCAAAACGAAATTTGTTAAGAATTAAAGTTCTTTAGAATATCATTAACTCTTCGAATTGTTTATTTCCAGACCGTCAGCGGTCGTTTTGAGGCATTGAGTGACTATCGGTAGTGGCCATACTGTTAAGAATTGAACTTCAGTGGCCACAATGTTAAATGGGTAAAGTTCAGTGGACATGGGTATAATTTACCCTGCATTTAATTAATACTTTACTGTAAAAACTAGGAGAACACATGGTCGGTTAACCAGTCCATTAACAAAAACCATTAACCAGTCCATTTAATTCGGTTAACCATATTTCGGTTAGCTTATTACTTCGATCGGTTAACCTATATTTCGATTGGTTAACCATTAATGACTTTTCGTAGCAAATATCACTTTAAATCTATAATTATTAACTTTAAAATAAATATATAATTATTTAAATATTAAATAAAACTATTGAACTTCAAATTTAATTAACAACATCGATAAAACAAATAAATTTTAAGTTATTTTAATATTTTTAACTTAAAAATTCAATATAAATATGTATATTTATATATTGATAATTAAATTTCTACATATATTTATATTAGCTTTATGTGTATCGATAAATAATCGGTTTATTTTTCGGTTTCGGTTAACCATCGATTTTTGAAATAAAAAACCATAAACTAATCTATCGGTTATGGTTAACCTATTTTTCGATTCGGTTTCGATTTCGAAAATCGGTTTTCCATAGTTATGTGCAGCCCTAGTAAAAACAAGGGGAGGGTGGCAGCAAACTTTGAATGGGAAGCGGAATAAAATAATGAAAAGATAAAATCATGATTGTGTGCAGAGAAGAAAATGTTTATAATATTAGTGGTATGTTGCACATTAATATTAATAAATTCATACATATTGGATCAATTATTTACACTCAATATTTAAAATTAAACAAGTCAACTGTAAATACTGCCCCCCAAATTACTTATCACCGTCTCTTTTGGACTTTTTTACCATTCTCACAATTTTGATCAAAAACTGAAAATTCTCTCTCCAAAATCACAAACCCGAACAACAATAATTGAAATTATGAAAATAATTAATTTGTGCCAATCCGAACCCCAAAAATGGATGATTACGAGTCGAAAACATTAAGATTTACATCTTTTTATCAAAGAACTCATGAAAATAATACATATTTTTCATGACGATTTTGCATTTTTCGTCACTAAAAATGTACGATTTTGCATATTTCAAAATTTGGCCTAAACGAATGCGGCATACCACCCGACCTATGGTGGGAACGGATGCGGCGTACCGTCCGACCCATGGTGGGAACGGATGCGGCATACCGCTCGACCCATGGTGGGAACGGATGCGGCATCCGTTTCTGTCATGGATTGAACGGTATGCCGCATCCGTTTAGGCTAAATTTTGAATTTTTTCTCAATTTTTTTTTTCAATTTCAAAATTTCTTTTATGCCAAAGGCAAAATTGTCCAATGGGGCGGTGATAAGTAATTTTGGAAATCTAATTTTGGAAAATGTTTATAATATTTTGCACTTCAATACTAATAAATTCATTGTTTCAAAGAAAAAGGAAAATACTAATAAATTCATACATATTAATTGGATCAATTAGTAGCACTCAATAGAACAATTAAAAAGATAAAAGCATGATACTTGTGTGCACAGAAGATAATTGATATTTAAGAAAAAAATTATTTCATTCATTTTAATATTATATTTTGACATAAAAAAAATTACAATTTAAAAATATATGAGATGAGTTTGAATCTATATTTTCAATATCCTATATCGTAATAGAGTAAAAATCGAAAGTGCTTGAAATTGTTTTTAGTAAAAGGGTTAATACACATATTTGCCCCTATGTTTTCTCGGAAAAACAGATTTTTCCTTAAATCAAATAAACCCACAAAACTATCCCTGAATTTTTTACAAACCTACAATTATACCCTAATATAATAGATCTGTTAAACGGTGTTCACATTAAACATGTTTGTCTCCAGAAAAACTTCAGAAAAGAACAACCAATCACAAACAGAAAAAAATATGCACATTCAATTTCGATTAAAATCAAGTTAGAAGAACAGATTGGTCAAAATTCATTTTCATAAAAATTCAATTAACCTAATAAAACGGCGTCTAAATCTCCTAATTAATCCAAAAGCAATAGCAATAGAAAACAATAAGAAACCAAATGAATTTTGATTGTCGTCATCCAATTTTTTTGGAGACAAGAATGTTTAATGTCATCGCCGTTTAGCAGCTCTGTTAGATTAGGGTATAATTGCAGGTTTATGGAAAATTCAGGGATAGTTTTATGAGTTTATTTGATTTAATGGCAAATCTGTTTTTCCGCGAAAACATAGGGGCAAATATGTATATTAACCCTTAGTAAAACGACGAAAAACAACTCCACCCAGAATCGACTTCAAAGTCTTTTTCTTCAAAATAAATTCATAATTTTTTTTAATGAAACATCATGTGATAATAGACAAATCATCCGTATCTAAAAATTTATTTAGTTACCTTAAATTAGGTTATTACACCTTTTGATTTGTTAAAATAAAATGGTACAAGTATAACCAACTCAATTTTTTTTTTGTGGAAACATTTTTTATTAAAAATTAATTAGATATCAAAAAAAAAAAAAGATATCATTTACTTCTCAAAATCATCACTACCTACTCTTTTTTATCAATGTTTCGTGTGTGTTTGGTCTTTTTCATAATCATTCACTATCCTTTCTTTAATTAATTAATATAAATAGTAGTAATCACCAAATAATGATCATTTGATATAAAATAAATGTATGTATGTCATATTTATTTCATTTTCTTTTCTTTAATTTTTCTCTTTTAATGTATGAGGTAGACCATTTCGATTAATATTTCTTAAACTATTAATATACCACGCAGAAGTATTACTTTTCATCATTGTGCTTTGAATTAACTTCTAATTATATATATATATATATATATATATATATATATATATATATATAATAGAGATGTGGATCGAATACTAGCGATATGTATCGTTGCTAGAGGGTTTCGAGGTCTGCTTCGTCCCTACATCGGGGGTCTCTAAAAATACTCCGACGATCAAGTTAGTACTATTATGAGCAAGGTCAAATGGAGAAAAGAAGAGAGAGAGCAAATAGTTAGAGAGAAAGAGAGAGAGAGTAAGTTGCCTTCCCTATATTGGTATTTGGGCTTATATAGACCTGGTAAGTGTGACTGAGCCTTGGGCCGCTCGTTGTTTGATTTAGATGGGGCTGGCCCATAGTCATTAGATGGGCTTGGCCCATAATCCTCATCAAGTAGTCCCTCCCCCCTCCCCACAAAAAAAATGAGGTGGAGTGCCGAACCATTGCATGTGAGGGTCGTTGGTATCTATTTACTCTCCGCTCGAGTTGATCTGGCCATTATACCTGGTCGAAGGATAGGTGCTACTGTGTTCAGCTTTTTTGGCGTGTGATGCAATTTTGAAAATTTTGTAAAAGAGACCTTTGGCCTCCTGCTTGTGCGGATTAGCTTGCTGGCATAATTTAATGCGGAGTAATGACTATGGCGTCATGTGCGTGCTAGGTATTTGTCATGCATTTGGTTGGTCTTGCTTGTGTTGTGCCTATAAATTGCTGGTTTGGACATCTTTTCCTGACTTTTAAACCTTATGCTCTCAGTTCTCATGTTGCTCGCCCGTTTTCTTTCTGAATCGCATTGCTATCTTGTCTTTCATTGTTGGCGCTTTCGGTGCTAGCAGGCGACTTATTGATTCGAGTGACATTGTGTGGAGGTTGAGTCGGTGGATCAAGCGATAGTGAGGTCAGTCTTCTAATCTTTGCAAAGACTTTCCTTTTTGCTTTGATTGGGGGTGTTGGGTTAATATTATGTCGGACGGCTCTTCATGTGGCCCGATTATGAAGTTGGCGCCGGTTGCTCCTGGTGATTTCGCTTTGAAGGATACTACTCGTAGTCGTTCGAAAAAACATAAGGTCGAGAGTAATAAGGGAAGAGACGAAGAATCATCAAAACCTAAAAAGGCTCATTCTCGCAGTGGTGCGGTAGTGCGAGCAGCTCCTACTATTCCTCGACCTACTTCTAGGGTGAAGGCGGGGTCAGTGAAGGTGATAGTTACTGTCCCAGGTAGACTTGTAAGTAGAGGTGAGGACCTAGGGACATTGTACGAGCGAATACGGAAAAAAGTGTGGCCTCGATATGCGGGGGTGCCAGGCTCGGACGATCGTCGCTTTGAGCGATCTAAGAGACCTAAGCGACCGCAACATTTTACGCTAGAGGAGGCACATTCGATTATCATTCATGAGGATCTGGAATCGTTACGGTGGCATACCGTATAGGTGTCCCATATGAGTTAAGCATTGGTGGGATGAATGTGACTGCCGTTTTGATTTTTTCGTTAAAGTCATAAAAAAATACAATTTGTGTCCTACGCAAATACATCTGAACGGCTGGAGGATGATGGTTGCGTTTTATGCCCTCTACTGCTCAGAAGGTTACCGGGCGACGGGGATGGTCTTCCGAAAACTTTTCAAACCGATGAAAGGACCCCGCTCGTAACACATCACATTCTCTTATGCTAATTTTAACGTGCTCGGGGGTCTGTCGGAGAAGTTGCATGAGTGGAGATTTTCCTTATCGCGTGATCTAGAATAAGGACCCGTTAAGAGTACATTGTTGGGGATCGAGGATTGGTTGTTGTTTTTCCTTAAAGGCTTACCAAATGATAAGGATAGTAAGCAAGATATTGACATATTGATTGGTTATTACTTGTCTTCCGGCTACGCGATATGGAATCAGTGGCGCCTGGCGCATCTCGCTGTTGGACCTCGGGAGCTTTTGAAGCCTAGAAGAGGGGCCATGCTTTTACTAATGGAGAAATAGAAGAGCTAGAGACCATAAGAGTGGCTGTGGCGCTACGTGGTGAGTTCGATGGGTGGAGTGTTTTGTTTCTATTTAATATAGTTGCTATTGACATAGCGTTGTGATGTTGTTGAGTTGTATCTTATGGGATTAAACCCTTATTTGGGGTAATTTTCCATTGGACCTAGTTGGAAAATTTTTCCCCAGAAGGGGCTGTTTCCCAACCAGGGTTAAAACTTGTATTTTTTTTTTTGAAATTTTTTTACTCATTACGGCGCCTACGAATGAGCTAGTAACAGGAATCTCAAGAATTCCTGTCAACTAGTGGGACAGTGGCTTCACGCCACTGCCCCAATAAATATATAAAAAAATTATTTTGATTAATTTTTATAAAACAAACATAAGAAAAATTAATTTATCTTTTATAAAAATAAAAATAAAATTATATATTATAATGATGTTGATTGGATTTTTATTTTATAGAAGTTTATTAAAATTTAAATTTGATTTTGCTTGGAAATGTTAGGGTTAAATTTACACAATTTTATACGTTAAGGTTAAATCTGCATTTCGCTGTTAAAGTTAAATATTTAGTGCATTACTAACAAAATTTTTTTTTAGTATATTAATAACACAGTAAAATATTTTAGACATTTTCAAAGAAATTGTGATTAATTTATATGTAACATGTTTAGTTTTTTGAAACTGTTTAAAATATTTTGCTATATTATTAATATAGTTAAAAAAAATATGAAAATGCTTCAATTTATCGACAAACTGGTTTAGAAGGTCCGATGTGGCTAAATAACAGTCAAACAAATCTCTTTAAATTTCTGGTAGCATATTGTTAAAATTGATCTTGCTTGGAAACGTTAGTGTTAATTTTGCATAATTTCATATGTTAGGGCTAAATCTGCACTTCGCTTAAAACGTATAGATTAAATATTAGTGCATTAATAACAAAAAAAAAATAGTGCATTAATAACACAGTAAAATATTTGAAACAATTTTTAAAAAAATTGTGTTTACTTTACATTTAGCAGGTTTAGTTTTTATGAAACTATCTAAAATATTTTACTGTGTTATTAATATAATTACAAAAAAAAAATATATAAAACTGCTTCAATTTATCGACAAACTGGTTTAGAAGGTCTGACGTGGCTAAATAACAGTCAAACAAATCTTTTCAAATTTTCGGTAGCTCATAGTTAAAATTGATCTGGCTTGGAAACGTTTGTTCAATTTCATACGTTAGGGCTAAATCTGCACTTCGCTTGAAACTTATAGGTTAAATAGTTAGTGCTTTACTAACAAAAAATATTTAGTGCATTAATAACACAATAAAAATAGAATATAAAAGCGATTTAGGACCTCTAAAATACTGAAACCACCCCTGCATACGGATAATGTCAATTTCATACTCTTATCCTGTAGGGTTTGAACGGAATGAGTAATTCAAAAAATAAACGAGTAATGTCAATTTCATAATTTTACCTGTTAGAATAATTGGACGAAATGAGTAATTAAAAAAAAATAAACAGATAATATATACACAAAAAAATATAAAATTCAAAAGATATATTAAATAATATAATATAAAATTTATATTATTATAATTTATATATATATATTATTACCTCCTCCCTTTTAAAAGGGAGGAGAGTTGGCAGTGGCATCACATGCCTCATTACGGCGCCAACAGTGCCGTAATGAGGTAAAATACAATACGCTTTCCACCCATTACGGTGAATAAAATGTCGTAATGGGACTATTTTTAACTAAGGTTAAAAACAGCCCCTTCTAAAGAAATAAATTTTAACTATATACAAATTAAGAATTTTTTTTAAAATTAACACCATTCAAGGGTTTAATCCTATCTTATGTTGCTTTTATTCTTCAGTTCCGGGAGACGAACGAGTTATCATGGACTTCGACATGATGGAGTTTATGGAAGGGTTCATACCGCCGACCGAAGCGTACGAGGGGACTTCAGCCTCTTTACCTTCCTTTACCTCGCTCGAGGATGCGAGCATGGTCGTGCGGAGTGTGGGTGGTGCGACAGAGATTAGCGAGGAGGTTACCGCCGAGGTCCAGGTGCCTACTAGACGTCCCGTCGGGGAGATGGAAGAAAAGGAGGCAATGGAGGGTTGTGAAGATGAGGCTATGGGAGGTGAGCAAAAAATGGAAGGCGATGGATGACTGTGAAAGGAAAGGTTCGTAGTAAGCGAAAGGCGTCTAGGACCGACAAGAGGAAGAATGTGGCCTCGACTGTCGAGGAGGTCGATCTGGAAGATCTCAAGGAGGATGATGGTGGGGTTTTATGTTCTATAGACAATTGTTTTAGGATATAAATACTTGTAAATGAATTATTCTTTGAATCATTTGTTTTAATAAGATATAATGTGTTTAACTATATATAAAGACAATCATCTTTTATTAAGAACTAACTAAAGTTAAATAAAAGGAAATCCCAAAGTTTATTTAAGGTGATTATGAAGTGTTCATACAAGCATGAAGTGAGACTAAACTTTTTTTATATTCGAACTTCTTTTTATGTTTCATCTTCTGCAAGTACCATAAATGAGCAAGAGAAAGGATAACGATGTTTGAATCTCAACTTGATAGACGTTGATTTAACTCTACCCGAGGAGAGTGAATATATCAATCATTGAATATTTAACGAGCAGTTGAAGTAGCTCCATAGGCATCGATAACCTTGCAATATCACTGCTCCTGCAACATCTCGAACTACAGGAGATACAGAAAACTGCATGTGCTCTCTGTTACTAGGGATTTTCTTTCAAAGGTTGTAGAATCTTTATCTAAGGAACTCGAAGAAGGTATTTCATTGAAAATCTCTACATTCTTCGCTTAAAATCCACATTAATTCCCCTCATTGTTGTTAGTTTTTTTTTTTGTGCAGGAAAGCTTAAGAAAATGAAAAAGAATAAGATGAAGACCCAAAAGATTAATGAGCCAGAGCTCAAAGGTTTAACTATTGAGAGCCAAACTGTGCCGATTGAACCCATGAAAAATATGCTAAGTAAGATCTTCAAGATCCACATCCCACGAGAAACTTAATCGCCTTGGATGAAGAGTAGAAAAATATTTATTTTTACCTAAAGACATTCGAGTAATTAGTCCACATGCATCTGCAATGACAAGTTCAAGTGGCTCCTTTGCTCTTTACATAGACTCCTTTGGAAAAATGGCTCTGAATTGTTTTCTAATGAGACATCCTTCATGTAGTTGATGTGGTTGATCAATGTGAGGAAAGCCATTTACTATGTTCTTCTGACCTAATAACTACAACCCTCCAAAGTTCAGATTCCCATACTTTACATGTCAACGCAAGTGTAAACTCTTCGCACAAACTTTCAAACATTTTTCTACTCCCGTCTGAATGTTGATTATGAACATTCTGTTCTTTGATATGGGTACTTCGGCGTTCAACTCCTTCTCATTTCGTATGAGCAATTTTTATTTCAAATTTCATGATTTCATAAAATATGTATCTATAGCCAATTGTTTCTTCTTTTCATGTGAACTGAACGCAATTTCATCTTTAACTTTTTAGGGAGCATAAACTATATTCGGCACATTCTTCTCATTTTGAAGCAAGTAATTTTTTAAAGTCTCTACAACAATAAAACCTTCTTTTGGAGAAACATATGATATAACGTTACTATCATATGGTTCTTGATTGCCATCATCACCCATTATTCATTGAAAAACTTATTCGTCTGTTGGCAATTCCATTAAAGCTTCATTTTCACTTGGAAAGATTAATAAACATTTTTTGACAAGATTAATAAACTTAGATACAATGCAAAATCATTAATTAATTAATTATGCCAATGAGGGTTGGTCCGAGTGGTAAGAAGTTGAATCTCTGCTTGTCAGGTTTGAGGTTCGATTCCTCACGTCGTCAAAATTTAGCCCTTATTGATAGGTGATCTGTAAATACCACTTTAATTTATCTATAAAGTAGTAACTCCATATGAGATAATAATTTATTTTGATAGGATTGAAATCGGGTTCAACCCAAACGCAACCCAATCAACATATAAATCGGGGCAAAATTTGTCTAAATATAGAATTATGTTTTTTTTTGAAACAGAATTGCAACTTTATTAGATAGTAGGACCAGCGTCCTCACGAATAACATCTGCTAGCCATATAGGCAAAACACTGAAAAGACTATTGTTAGTATTGGAATAAGCCCGCCTAGCCATAACATGAGCGGCCTTATTCGCTAAATGATGAATAAAACACAAATTAAAACCAGAATGCGAGTTGATGATATCCCTGCAATCTTGAACAATCAAACCGAACTCTGAATTATCTTGTTTGTCAGAATTAACTGCATCCACAACTAATTTGGCATCCGATTCAAAGACAATATTTATGAAATGTTGGCTAGCAAGCCAACTCAAACTCGTACGGACCGTAAGTGCTTCGATGATTTTTGGTTCCTTTACAGCTTTAATTAAGCAACTGCTCCCAAACAGAAAATGGCTCGTCTCATCCCTTACAACTGCTCCCAATCCACAGCTTCTGATTCCCACAAAGCTCGCCCCATCTATGTTTCATTTTATTGAACCAGCCGGTGGCAGACTCCAAGTCGAAGGCGTGGCGATCACTGAATCAGCTCCTAGAGGTGCAGAAAACGCAAAAGTAGCTCCAGGTGGCCCAGTTCGTTTACACATAGACGAGAATGATTTCTAGCCCCTAGTGTCGTCAAGTACAGTATGCCAGTTGATATCCGTTGGCCACCATTCTTCTCGCCAAAGCACTCTATTCCGGTGTTCCCATATCACTTTTAAACCGCAACAGAGTCTGACTAATCTTTCTGATGGTGCAGCTTCTAGCTCCTGCAATAACCATTGTGAGAACGACAAACTTCCAACATGAGGGATCCTTAAACCAGCAACTCGCCATGGATCACCTGCAAAAGAACAAACTGTAAATAAATGTCGGTCAGACTCGTCATCCTCCACACAAATCGGGCACTCAAGTGATACTGGGACTCTTCGTTGGACTAGCCTAGTCCGAGTGGGCAAACAATTAGAGCATACCCTCCATATAAACATTTTTAATTTTGGCGGGATTTCCAGATTCCACAATTTCTTCCATCCCTCATAACCCACTTCATTATTCGCCATATTCATTCCTGTGAGATACCCAGATCTAACATTATAGAACCCGTTCTGGGACCAGTGCCACATCCTGACATCTTCCTTGGGAGTAATTGGTAATATAATATCACAAATAGCAGAAACTTCAGAATCACTTTAATACCCATGCAACTTATTCATATCTCAGCCCCTCCCACTTTCATCCATCAAATCAGATAGTCTGGGTAGAACAAAGGAATTGACACGAAAATCATCTAAATTTGGAACCCATGGGTCATCCCATACTTTAATACTTTCACCATTTCCCACCCTACATCTCATTCCTTGTTTAAGGATACTCAGGCCACTCCAAATACCTCTCCAAACCATACTAGGATTATTGCCTAATTTGGAGAGTAGCAGGTCCTCCATTGGAAAATATTTAGCTTTAAACATTCGACTCACTAGAATTATGTTTTAATGGTTAAAATGTGAATTCGATTCAATAATTTGAAATTAAGTTTTATTCAATTGGAGTTGAATTATTCCCCCAATTTTACCACACATGTGCTGCCCATCTAGCTGAATAATTAGGTGTTTTATTTGTTTAAATTAGTCTTAATTAATTAGTAAGATAATATTAGATATTATCTAATTTAATTAAAACTAGTTAATTATAATCCTAATAATAGGATTATTATTGTAATTCTAATTAGATTAAGGAATATATACATATATATATATATATATATATATATAGTTAAAGTTTGGAACTTTAATTAATCCAACATTATTTTATTTCCCTAACCTAGAACTGAAAAAAAAACATACTCTCCCTCACTGTTCTATTGAGTCGTCGCCCCCTTTATTTCCATCAGTTAGTTCTTCGCCGTTCGAGCTTTTGGGATCAGAGTGTTAGAACACAGAGTGTTTTAGTTAACGTCTCTACATATGTGGTGTAGAAGAACTGTCAGTTATGGTTCTATATCTCAAACAATGAGAATAACTCACTACCTTGGTGAAAGGTGATTTAATTCCTAACTTAATATACGTATTTGATCTTGTGGAAAAAGATTTTCTTTAATTAAAAATTGTTTTCTGCTCTTTAATCGGCTATAAAAATTTCTTCAGATTCAGCACCACTGGCTTTACTTGAAGAAAAACAGTGAAAGAAGTCATCCAAAACACCCATTTTCTCTAAACCACCCCAAATCCCCATTTCTCAAGAATCCATGTGTGAATATTAGATTTTTACCCGCAAAGAATAGAAAGAACCCTTGAAATTTCTCAAGCGTCGGAGATATACATCACCACCAATTCTTACTCAATGACGACTACTGCTACTGTGGTGGAAATAAGAGACAATGAGATAAGAAGAGTAAATTTGGCAGTGGAAGAAACAAAAATGAAGAAATAAAGAGTGACTTCTTGAGGAGGGGCTGTGGGATAAAATTCAGAATGCGTGGGAGTGCGGTTCTGATACAGATCCGATTGATAGGCAGCGTGGATATGGTCTGTCATTATTCGAATGGGGTGAGCGATTGAGGCATCGTTTCTGGGGCGAAATCCGCGATTGTCATGCGAAAATTCGTATACTGAAACGCTCACAGGGGAGCGATGCTCAGGAGCGTCTCCTCACCACTAGGGAGCGCCTTGAGATGCTGCTGCTCCAACGAGAGCACATCTGGAGACAAAGATCTCAGTAGCTTTGGCTCAGCTCCGGGACCTTAACTCGAGATTTTTTCATGCCGCGACTTCGGGACGCCGAAAGAAGAACCTGATCCATTGACTGAATGATGAGGTGGGCAGATGGTATGACTGGACCTCAGGTTTATCTTCCCACCTGTTAGGTTACTTCCAATCCATATTCTCTTCTGCTGGGTCGTCTGCTGATTATGTTCTTCAATACATCCGATGGAAAGTGCCAGAGGAGATGGTAATTGACCTGGATAGACCTTATGGTGCCGAGGAAGTGAAGACAACCATCTTCAGTATGCACCCTAACAAGTGTCCCGGCCCAGATGGCTTCAACCCCGGGTTTTACCAAAAATTCTGGGATATTATTGGCCCTTCTGTCACTGACGCATGCTTGGGTTGGCTGAACTCGGGTAAATTACCTGATAATATTCATGAAACTACGATTGTGCTTATCCCAAAGATATCTAAGCTTTGAAAAGTAACAGATTTGAGACCTATTGCGCTGTGTAATGTCGTTTACAAGGTTGTTTCAAAAGTTATAGCCAACAGGTTGAAATAGGCTATTCCGCTCATTATCTCTCTGCACCAGAGTGCTTTTGTGCCGGGCAGGCTTATCTCTGATAACGTAATGCTGGCTTTTAAAGTAAATCATTACTTGAACAGGAAGACCCAAGGGAAAGAAGGATATGTTTCGCTTAAACTTGACATGTCCAAAGCGTATGACCGGGTGGAATGGGGGTTCCTGGAAGGCATGATGCGGAAATTGGGCATTGGAGAAGGTATGATCTCCCTCATATTGTAGTGTGTCTCAAAAGCTAGTTACTATATCGTGAATGGGGAGCACCGAATTGGTCTGATTGTCCCACAAAGAGGCCTACGTCAGGGGGACCCGATCTCCCCTTATCTATTCTTAATATGTGCTGAGGGCCTCTCTACAATGCTTTCTTACCAGGAGGAGCAGGGGAAAATACATGGCTGTAGAATTGCAAGGTTTGCCCCGCCATTATCTCACTTGTTTTTTACAGACGACAACTACTTCTTCTTTAAGGCTTCCTTGGCTAAGTGTAGTACAGTGAAAGAATGCTTACGGTTCTATGAGTTAGCATCGGGCCAGAAGGTCAATTTTGAGAAGTCGTCAGTAACTTTCAGCATGAACTGTTCACTGGAGCTAAAAGATAGTTTGAGTGCTTGCCTAGGTGTGATTGCCGCTGATTGTCCAGACAAGTACCTTGGCTTGCCCTCTCTTATTGGACGAAACAAGGGTCAGGTGTTCGGTTACCTGGTGGATGCAGTGCGAAAGCGATAAGGAGCTGGAAGGCTCAGTTTTTGTCAAGAGTTGGGAAATAGGTGTTAATTAAGTCAGTGCTCCAGTCCTTGCCCTCTTATGTTATGAGCCTGTTTTTAATCCCTCACATGTTATGTGCTGACCTGGAAAAGATGATGAATTCTTACTGGTGGGGTCTTGAAGGTCAGCAGTCAAAAGGTATTCGTAAAAAGTCATGGGATCGTTTGTGTGTTCCGAAGAAATTTGGTGGTATGGGGTTTCGTAAGCTCCATGAGTTTAATTTGGCTCTACTGGCTAAACAGGGATGGAGAATTCTGACAAATCCTGACTCCCTCGTTGATCGAGTGTATAAGGCCAGATACTTCCCACGGTCAGATTTCTTGGATGCGGAGGTAAAACAGAACCCGAGCTTCATATGGCGGAGTATTATGGCGGTAAAAGAGTTGGTAAAAACCGGTCTATGTAGAGCAGTGGGGAATGGTGCTGATACGAAGGTATGGAATTCACCGGCTTCAGGCTGACAACCCGTATATTGAAAGTGTGTGTCCTCCGGAGCTGGTTAATACTAAGGTAGCAAACCTGAGGTGTGTGGATTCCAACCAATAGGACGATGACATTCTGCGGGATCTGTTTAGTGATAGAGATCGCCTTCTAATCCTAAAAATTCATGTTTCTCTGAGGCCAAAACCGGATTGCTGGTACTGGTTGAAGGAGAGAGATGGCCTTTACTCGGTTAAAACATGCTAGATACAGGCTGTCGGTGTTCGAACTGTCGTTGAACCAGAGAATGCAGGGGTGAAATGGTGCTCATTATGGCGGTTGTCAGTTCCTCCAAAGGTACGTAATTTATTGTGGAGAGCCACAACAGACTAGTTACCCATGATGGCGATTCTGAGTTCTCGATGGGTACCAGTCTCAAATGTTTGCCCGAGGTGTGGTCTGGGGGCAGAGACGATTTTCCATGCGCTAGTGGATTGTGTTAAGGCTCGGGAGGTGTGGCACTTCACGTTGATAGGGGATGTGAGTGCTGTCTGTCAAAATTTTTGTACAGGTCTGGGAACTCATCTCTCATCAGATTGATAACAGGGCAAAGGAGCAGGCCGCAGTGCTGTGCTGGGCGATATGGAATGCACGGAATGATGTGGTGTGGAATAAGCGGCAAACTAGTGCGGGGTTGGTATTCAGTAATGTTACGGCGTTTCTGTCCCGATGGAACCAAGCCCGGATTCAGACCACCACACGACAAGCTTGCTCGAGAGTATCTACAGTCTGGATCCCGCCGGAGCCCGGACAAATTAAAGTTAATATGGATGTTGCCCTCTTTATTGAGACCCAGACTGTTGGCTTTGGTATGCTTGCTAGAGATGAGTTTGGTAGTTTCCTGGCAGGACGGAACGAGAGGTTAGACTGTCCTATGGATGCTCTGACTGCCAAAGCTTGGACGTGTCGAGAGGCTATCCGATGTGTAAAAGAGCGAGGTTGGAGCCCCGTGGTGATCGAAATAGATAGCCTCCTAGTAGTGCATGCGATTCAACAGTGCCAGATTGCAAGATCATACTTTGGTCACATCATTGAAGATTGTCAGTTCCTATTAAGTGATTTAGTGAACTGTTTTATTAGATTTGTGAAACGTTCAGCGAACTCTTCAGCTCATGCCTTGGCTCGGGTTGTTGGTTCTTTGCCTGGAATTCGGAGTTGGGAGTCTGTTCCCCCTCCTTTTATTATTGATTCTTTGTGCCCATTTTAATAAATATTCTTTTATCTTCAAAAAAAAAAGAGTGACTTTAGTTTTAGGTTTTTAACTTTTAAATTTTTTTTCCTTTTCTTTTTCATTCCTTAAAGTTTAATACTGGACCGTGAACCCGATTGATACACATGTTATGTTTTAATTGCTTACATTCCAACTCGATAGTCTAGTTGGAACTACAACAATATTTAATATAAATTTTCCTCGTTCTATTACTTTTATTAACATATTGTAGCATCTTTCGTGTTCGACACTCTTCCGACTCTCCAATCATGCCACATTATCATGTCAAAATATTCTCCAACCAAAACACTATTACAACCCTCAAATAAAGCCACGTTACCATTTTAAAGATAAAGGTTTTGTCTAGTGGTAAAAAAAAATTAAAATAGAAAATTCATTAGAAAGAGGGCGAGCCTTGGCGCAACGGTAAACGTTGTTGTCGTGTGACCAAGAGGTCACGGGTTCGAGTCTCAGGAGCGGCCTCTTGCCAAATAAATTGGCAGGGGAAGGCTTGCCCCCAGTACACCCTTGTGGTGGAACCCCTTCCTGGACCCTCGCTCAGTGGAGACGCGTATTGCGACCGGGCCGCCTTTTTTTAGAAAATTCATTAGAAAAAGTGTTCTTTGAAAAATGCTTTCTTTTTTTTTGTTTTCATTTATATAGGTGGGCCTCAGCCCATATTTTAGTTTTGTAAAAAATATTATGTGATCCGCCACTTTTATTTGTTAGTTCATTAATTCATTGATCATTTATTTTGATATATTAATTCTATTATTATTTATTTTTATCTTATTAAACTCTTATTAAATAAGTTAAGTATGAACATCTAATTCAGTTAAAAATGCTTATTTATTTCATATATGTTTGAAATTATATTTTTTTATAGTTTGAATTAAGGTTTTTATCGTTTCTCTATAGTCACATAATACATTAAAAAAAATTTCAAACTAAAAAATATACAAATTTCGAACACACGTAAAATTAATAATACTCTATTAACCGAGTTTTATGTTCAAAACTAACTTTTTTTTTGTCATAAGGGCTTAGTGTTACCAAAAAAAAAAACTAGGGGCTTAATCTATAGAAATAAAAGATCAAACACTTAATATATCATCCGCCCATTAAACTTGTCTAAAAAGTTTGATTGCCCATCTGAACTTTCAAAATGTCTCAACATCTCCCTCAATTTGCTTAAAATATCCCACTTTCTCCCCTTAACTTGTTTAAAATATAGTCAATTAATCAATCGGTTGCAAAGAAGTAAGCTGCATACGAAGTTTTACGGACGCCTGAAATGTTATTACATAATTAACAGAATAGACTAAAGCATATTAAATGAAGTTCTTACTTGCTCGTTCAATTGTAAAACATATCATCTATACTATTATAACCATATACTCCGATCTTGGTAGATTTATTTTTTAAGTTGCGTGTAACACACTTTACATATGTAGTTTACTTTTGTTTTTATAACCGAGTGATCAATTAACTAATTTTAAATAAATTGAAGGAGCTATTAGAATATTTTAGACTAGTTCACCGGGAATCAAATTTTTTTTTAATAAGTTGAAGGGTAAATGATTTATTAAGCCAAGTATAGAAATGCAAAATTATTGGAGTTGCTCTATTCAAAGTATCAAACGTCCGGTTAAAATCACAAGGAGGATCATTAGAGACACACTCAAACACCTAAAATGTTATTACATAATTAACATAATAGACTAAAGCATATTAAAAATGAAGTTCTTTTTTACTCGCTCAATTGTAATACATGTCATCTATGCTATTATTACCACATACTACGATTTTGGCAGATTTATTTTTTAAGGTGCGTGTAACATATTTTATATATGTAGTTCACTTTTATTTTTGTAATCGAGTGATTAATTAACTAATTTTAAATAAACTAAATGATGTAGATTAAAGTCGACTGAGAGTTTTAATCGTAAACTCACAAAGAATGCAAATCTTCTCTAACTAAACTAGAAGGTTGGATAAACCCAAGGATAGAAATCCAAGCTCCAATGAGGGCTATATTGTTTAATTCATCAAAAGTTGCCAAACATTACAAAATGAGGAGAATATATACCCCTTCTAAATAGAACACAAGAGACTAAAAGGCCCCTCCTAGGGTTACCAACAACTAAGGAACCATAGGGGTAAGGTAGGAATACATAAAGAAAGGATAATAGAGTAATTAAAATAAATGGCAAAGTAGTAAATAGTTGAGTGATAAAACAGTAATTAGGAGGTGGCAGATATTGTTCCTAACAAGAAGAACTTGGGGAGGAAGTCTTCCTCGGCCTCGGCACGCTCCGCGTAGCCTCCCTCACGCCCCCGCGTGGTTGTGTCCCTGGACTTGGTGGTTCTTGTTGGGCATTCTTACGCGCGGCGTCCTTGGAAATACGCCCCACCTACTCGACCTCTTGGTCCAAACTCTCTTCGAAGGCTGGCTCCACGCTCCGCGCCTCGGAGGACACGCCCCGCGTGTATGACCTGCTGGGCTGTTCTACCGATTTTGGACTCTTCACGCCCCGCGCCCTACTAGGTGCGCTCCGCGTGCTCTCCTGTTCGCTCTTGCCCTCATCTCCCTCAGCTAGCTCTCTACGAGTCTCGTCCTTTGGCTCCGGATTCGCACTTGGGGAAGGGATGTCCTCATCACTAAAGGAGCTATCAGAATATTTTAAACTAATTTACGGAAATCAAATTTTTTGAATAAGTTGATGGGTAAATGATTTATTAAGCCAAATGTACATTTATAAAAATGCAAAATTATTAGAGTTGCTCTATTCGAAGTACCAAACTTCCGGTTAAAATCGTCAGGAAGATCATTGGAGACACACTCAATTTCAAAGTGAACCGAGGACGACCTGCACGAACTTGAAGAGAAGCCAACTGCTCTTTTAATAGAGATATTTTAAGAGAAGCTTGGGTCTTCAAAATGGGTCTGTAAGCTCTTCAAGTCTCTCTTTCAACAGGTTAATTAGGTACTCATGGTTTTTTTTATACATATATTTTAAATTCTATGTAAATTTCAGGCAACTGCGTGATTATTGTATGCTTGTATTAATCGTCGGTTTGATTGAAGTTTGATAACTTGCTGAATCCGATTTGATGATCTCCGCCGCAGTTACCTGCAAAACAGAACCGGAGATGATCTAGTCAGTTCTTTTTGTGAAGGTTGGTAATAATAGCATTACGGGGAAAAAATGTGAACGTACCTCTCCCCTTTGGCCTTATGGCTTTTTATAAGTGTTCTTAAGTAACCGCCGAGGGCGGTTACTCCTTTTTAGGCCATGTCCCTTTCGTGGCTTTCGTGGCAACAAACGTGGTATCGTTTGTTCTGAGTGGGAGTTTTGATGCTCCATTTAGGAATTCGGGGCAGTTACTTACTTCACCCGCTTCCTCTATTCGGGCTCTATTCGGGTCCCATCCGATCCTAGACCATGGGTCTAAGTATGGGCTGGGCTCGTGTAATGAATTCGGCCCGGTTTGGCTTCGTGGGTCATCACATGCCTCCCTCTTATTTTGGCAAGAGCCCTTTAGGGTCTTTTTATAGGGGACTCTTCGTTTTTGTCTGGATATTCAAAATTCAAAAATTGTGAATTTCCTTGTCCATCGTTTCTTTTCCGGCATCGTCGTTTCTTTTCCGGCATCAACCTCTTCGCGTTCATTCTTCTCTGTGTAGTCTTTCATATGTAAGTTTTCCTTTCCACAACTAGTACCTCGCTCGACTCTTTACTTATGTTCATTTTTCTTCATCAATATGTCGAACCCTGACCTCGACTTCGCACCGTTCGGCGAAAATTACGTCCGCGAGGTATCTCATGAGGTCGATGAGATGGTTGATGAAGCTTCAACCAGCTCTCCTGGGTCTGATTCTCATCCCGCCGACTTCCTCCACCTAGCGAATACATCCGATGAGGGTTTAGGTTTTGACCCTAAAAAGTTGATTCCGCCACCTGTCCCAACCCCTCGTTTGCTACCGAAGAAGGACAGATCGGGAAGCCTAGTTTGTCAGGAGACAATTGATGACTTGCGGGAGCAGTATTCTTGGCTTCAAGGTCTCGAAGCCCTCATTCCCGGGGAGGATAGAGGACCGGGCGACTACCCAAAGGGGTATTTCACCATTTTCATCGCCCAGATTATCTGCGGTTTCACGTATCCGCTGGCGGATGAGATTGCCTCCATCCTTGGCGGTTACGGAATCGCACCTGGTCAATTGCATCCCAACGGATGGGCCGACTTAACTCTGGACAAATTTCTGGCGGATTGTCTGGAGGTTCCCTTCTCGCTCAAAATTTTCTCCAAGCTTCATCATTTCAAAAGTTCGGCGGGGTATTTCACTTTCATCCGTCAGAGCGGTTACTATGGTTTCGACGAGAAGCTGAACAAGATCCGCGAGTGGGACCGATCTTACTTCTTTATCAAGTTTAATGAAGGGAATCCAAACTTCCTTCGCTGCTGGGGCCGGCCCAATGTAAAGAGTTTAAACTTCGGTTACCCCAGTGAGGAAGAATCCGCTGTTATAAAGTTCTTGAAGAGTACGCCTCCTTTCGTATGGACATATGATCAGGCTTTCCATATGCTAAGGAGCCGAGTAGCGATTGCCTACCGCGAGGGAGATCGCGTTGTCTATATCCCTTATCGCGTTTTTGTTCAAGGTATTTTTTTTATTTCCAAGTTGATGATTTATTTTAACCCTTTACAGGGGTGATCCTTTATCTCAACTCGCTGCAGATCGGGAGGCGAAAGCCCTAGCGAGAAGGAAGAGGCGGATGGCGGGGACCACTTCCGTTGCAGGGGCGAATTCTCCTGGAGGGGCGATTACTTCTATTGAGGCGGCTTCTCCCGTAAGGGCCTCCGTTTCACAAGGTCCAGCTTCTGCTTCCGAGGACCTTCCCTTAACTAGGAAGCGGAAGCATAATGCGGATACAGAGTCTTCTTGTCCCAGAAAGAAAAACACCTCTGTGTCCCTCACTGTTGGCGGCACACCCGTATCCGCCCCGTCCAAAGGAAAGAGCAGTACTCCAATTCACGAGGTATCTCAATCCATTCCCCCCTTTTTTTATGTTGTTAACTTTTCCTCATGAGTTATCTGCTGTTCTCCTGATCTTTCTCCTTATGCATTCGCAGCCGATTCCCGACATCAGCGGGTGGTGGACTAGGACCTTTGGTATGGCCGTGAGCTTTTCTTGTAAGGACATTGTCTCTTCCATATGCAATGTCCTTGGGCGGCTCCCCTCTGCTTCCCGTGTGCGAGAACAAGTACCGCTTCCTACTGCAATGGAGGGGATTGAGAAGCGTGCCATAGAGGTATATTGTTGTTTTGGGGGTAGAGGCTTGTCATTCCCTTTCAAGGATCTTGTGTCCATAGTAATCGCATGTTTCTATTCGCCCTTTTTATTCACGAGCCGTCTTATATGCAGATTATCAATTTCGCGGAGGGCGCTCTCCAAAGGGATGCTGAACGAGCCAAAGAGTTGGAGAACCTTGGTACTGAATTGGCGACTCAGAAGTCGCTTTATGATGATGTCCAAGGGAAGGTAAAGGCTCTTGAAGGCGCTTGTCAGAAGGTTATAAGCGAGAAGGAGGAAGCTCTTAGATCCCTCCAGGCTAAGTCCGACGAGCTGCAAAAGGTCCTTGATGATCTAAATTCATCCAAGGAGGCTCTGGAGATGCAAAAGAAGAAAGCTGAGGAGATTCTAGCCGAAGATGGTGCTCGCATCTATTGGTATGGGGAGCGAATTCATGCCGCTTATGAGCATGGGCATCCAGATCAAGTACTTAGCCGCCCCAAGGTTCCCATCCCCGAAAAGGATCTAACTGAGAAGTGGGACAAGCTGGAAGCCGAGGATGCTGATATGGATGAGGTACTCTTCTTAGATTGGCAGAGTTTTCAGAACTCTCCAATTAGCTGCGAGATCCCTACTCAGAACGCGGAAAAAGAGGCACCACAAGACCTTTCTCAGCCTGAGCAAGAGGTACCGCCCTCTGAAGCGGTTACTGATTCGAGGGTTGAGGATTCGCTTGAAGCAGATCCGCCCACTGGAGGAGATGAGGGAGCCGCTGAAGGCGAGGAGGGCCATAGGGGTGAAGGAGAGGAAGCTGTAGCATAGTTTGATTTATATCTGGACTGTTGTATGTAACAAACTGCCCGTATATATATATTTTCTTTTGCTTGCCGCTTTACCTATACGTGCGATTGTTGTTTTATTCCTTATTGCCCTTTGTTTTCATACGTGACCCTTGCCTTTTGCCGACTCCATATTTGTATTTCCTCGTAGTTTAGTTTCGTTTCCGCTAGGGTGGCCAGACCCTTTTTGCAATTTTTTGAGTACTCGTTAATTCGCTTAATTTTATGCCTTATCTTATAATTTTTCTTTCGAAAATAATATAATCATAAGGTTAATCATAAGGTTTTGCGAGTGATGCATAATCATGCATCCGCCTTTCTTTAAGAGGCAACACATTTATGTGTTTTTAAGTTTAACCATAAGGTTTTTGCGAGTGATACGTAATCATGCATCCGCCTTTCTTAATAGGCAACACATTTATGTGTTTTTAAGTTTAACCATAAGGTTTTTGCGCGATTTACCCGCCTTTTGTTTGTAGATAACACACTGAAGTGGTTGTCCTAAAAAGGATCCGTACTCAGACGCTGTATGCAACAATTGAATATCTTTATTGATAAAAGAAAAGACTTTTTGTTACACTGGTATATGAAATGTGTGGGATCAAAGCCTCATTAAAACCTTTTATCAGAAAACCCAGTGGGAAAAAACTCATAAAAGGAAAAAGAGTACTCGTCATTTCCCTGAACTACCCGGCCCGTTTATATAGGCGCAGATTTTCTAGATTCCAGGTGCGCGGGAGCTTTTTTCCGCTCATTTCTTCTATTTCAAAAGTTGATGGTCCCAGCTTCTTGGATACTCTGTATGGTCCGATCCAGTTGACGCCTAATTTGCCTTTGCCATCTCTGGATTGTATTTTATCCGCTTTTTTCAAGACCAAGTCATTCTCGTTGATTATCACTTTTCGCACCCTTCTGTCATGATATTTCTTGACCCTATTGCGGTATACTGCCATTTGCATGTAAGCTTTTTCTCTTCGTTCTTCAACAGAATCCAATGCATCTCTAATGTTGATAGGATTTTGTGTGTCGCAATAATAAATTATTCGATCTGTAGGCGACTTGATTTCAACAGGTAGGACTGCTTCGGCTCCATAAACCAGCGAGAAAGGTGTTTCGCCAGTTGCTGCTTTTACAGAAGTTATGTATGCCCATAACATATGGGGTATCTCATCCGCCCAACCTGTTTTTTTATCGCCTAGCCGCTTCTTGATCCCTTGAATCATGACCCTGTTGGTAACCTCTGTCATACCATTCGATTGGGGATGGTTTACGGAAGAAAAATGATTCTTGATCCCCATGCTTTCGCAGTATGCTTTGAACTTGACACAGTTGAACTGGGTGCCGTTGTCAGTTATAAGCTTTTGCGGGATTCCAAATCGCATGATAATGTTCTCTCGTAAGAACTCGATCATTCGTTCAGGTGTTTGAGCGGTTACTCCTCCGCTTCTACCCATTTGCTGAAGTGGTCAACTGCGACTACCAAGTACTTTCTTTTCTTTGTCGTTTCTGGGAATGGACCCACTATATCGATTCCCCATGTTGCGAATGGCCATGCCGTCATTATAGAGATTTGTTCGGCTCCGGGAACGTGCTTTTCATTCGCATGGATTTGACAGCTGTGACATTCCGCTACCATCTTCTGGGAATCCTCCATCACCTTTGGCCAATAGTATCCCATTAGCTTGACTTTTCTTACCAACGCCGCGGATGCTTCATGTGCGCCGCACATTCCTTCATGGAGTTCTCGCAGTATGTAGTCTCCTTCATTGCGGCTAACACATTTCAACCATGGATATGTATATGATTTTCGATACAAAGTTCCATCTCGAATTGAGTATCTCGCTGATTGTCCAATTAGCTTTCTGGCTAGGCTTTTGTCATCCGGCAAATCTCCCTGCTCCAGATATTGGCGGATGGGTATCCGCCAATCTTCATCATCTTCCAGCTCTTCAATGACCATAATCTGATCGACTTCAAATGCCGGTGCGGATCTTATCTCCAAATTGCATGCTTTTTGATTCCATGGTTCTCTACTCGCCGCTGCTTTTGCCAGTTCATCAGCCTTTGTGTTTTGGCCTCTTGGAACATGCACCATTTCCCAGATGACTCCCTTGTGTGTTAACTCCTGCATCAATCTGCCTACTACCTGATGGTATTTGACCAGATCTTCTTGTTTCACCAGATAGTTTTTTGTGATCTGATTTACCATGAGTTTAGAATCGCTGTAGATCACCACTCTTTCTGGCGTAAGTTCATTAAGCAGCTTCAATCTGCATATCATTGCTTCATACTCTGCGGCATTATTGGTAATTTCGAATGTTAACTTTGCCGCACAGTACAGGCAAATAACCTCCGGACCTTTGATGACGACTCCTAGTCCAGCTCCATCCGTGGACAATGCCCCATCTGTGAACATGCTCCACTCTTCTTTTTGTGCCCTTGGACGTTCATCTTCATCCCACGTGAATTCATTCACGAAATCGGCAAGTACTTGACCCTTTAGTGCTGGTCTTCCTTCGTAGCGAATATCGAATTCCCCCAGGCGAATTGACCATTCCATTAATCGGCCGGATGCGTCAGGTTTCTGCAGTACCTTCCGCATTGGAATTCCGGTTCTCACAATGATAGTATGCGCCTGAAAGTATGGTTTTAGCCTAGCCGCCGTGGTTATCACCGCGAGAGCCATTTTGTCCAACTTCGAATACCGAAGTTCTGCATCCTTCAAGACTTTGCTCACATAGTACACTGGATATTGTTGGCCCTCTTCTTCTCGCACCATCACAGTGCATATCGCCATACTGGTGACAGATATGTAAAGAAATAAATCTTCTCCATCCTCCGGCCTGCTCATTAAGGGCGGATAGCATAGCAGTCGCTTTATCCCTTCGAATGCTTCTTGGCAATCCGCCGTCCATTCAAAGGACTTAGACTTTTTGATGGCGTTGTAAAAAGGTAGACATCTCCTAGCTGAGCATGATATGAATCGCCCTAATGCCACCAGCCGCCCGTTCAGTCTCTGTACTTCCCTTATGTTCCTCGGTGTCTTCATCTCCATTACCGCTTTAACTTTCTCGGGATTCGCCTCGACTCCTTTGCCACTAACAATGAAACCCAGGAATTTTCCCGCTCTTGCCCCAAATGTGCATTTCTCTGGATTCAATTTGAGGCCATATTTGATTAGCACTTCCAGGATTTCCTTAATGTCCTTCGGGTGGTTCTGCATCTTCTTGCTTTTAATGATCATGTCATCCACATAGATCGAGAAGTTCTCGCCCGATTTGTCTGAAAATATTTTGTTCATCATTCGTTGATATGTTGCTCCCGCATTTTTCAGTCCAAAGGGCATCACCTTGAAGCAATAAGTTGCCTGATGAGTTATGAATGATGTCTTGATTTCATCCGCCTTCTCCATGGGTATCTGGTGGTAGCTGGATTTCACATCGGTGAACGATAAAGCCTCAAATCCTGCAGTTCCATCTACTAATATATCAATGTTAGGCAGCGGATACATATCCTTCGGACATGCTTTATTCAGATCTTTGAAGTCGACGCACATTCTGTACGTTCCATTTGGCTTTTTGACTAGCACCACATTGGCTAGCCACTCCGGATACGTGACTTCTCGAATCGCATCCGATTTTAGCAAATCTGCCACTGCTTTTTCAATCGCCTTCTGCCACTCTAGAGCGTGTCCTCTCTTTTTCTGTCGCACTGGGGTTGCACCTTTGTCCACATTCAACCGATGGGTTGCTATATCTAGACTTATTCCTTTCAGCACTTCATTCGGAGCGGCGAATGCCGACTCGCATTGGATCAACACCTCAGTAATGGCTTTCTTCGTTTCCTCGGGGAGTCCTGCCGCTATTCGTACATTCTTGTCATTTGAGATGGCGAATAGTTCTGTTTCTCCTAATGCTTCTGCCGGTAACTTCTCATCCACTTTATCCTCTTCATCTGGCTTTGGTTCAAGTGACAATGTATAGGCTTGTTGAGACACAAGTTGATCTCCTTCAACTATGACTCGCCCTTGGTGTGTTGGCAAATGCAATGTCAAATGCTTCATTGAGATGAGCGACTCCGTTTCCGATAGGAACGGGCGCCCTAGAATTATGTTGTAGGCCAACGGGAGATCAACAATTGCGAATTCTAGATCACCTCGCCATTTTAGATTCTTATCGCCCATTTCTGCTTCCAACACCACATGTCCACTTGTTTGAGATGATTGACCCCCAAAACCAGTTACATCCATGAATGTATGTTCCACTCGCTCGTCATTAATTCCCAACTTGTTGAATGCAGTCCGAGTAATAACATTACAAGAACTGCCGGTATCAATAAGGACCCGCTTAACGTCCCATCCTTCTACGGCCATCGTAATCACCAACGCATCCGCATGCGGCTCCGTGATTCGTGCAAATGAGTAATTGAGGGCATCCCCCCTATGCGTGTTGCTTTTTCGCTGTTCACGGCGAGCCCTTTTTGTTGGCGGCTCATAGATCCCGCCAGCTATCACGTTTATCACCCCTTTCTTCTGTTTCTTTTCGGGCCTTGCTTCTCCCTCATGCAGGAGCGTTGTTTTCTCATCAATCGCTTCTTTTCTTACGAATTGGCTTAGCTTGCCCCTCTCAATCAGCTTTTCTATTTCCTTCTTCAGTTCATAGCAATCGTTCGTGTCATGGCCGTTCAATCTATGGAACCTGCAATATTTGTTAGGATATCGCCCCAAACTAGTTCGGCCTTTCGCCTCGGGGAACCGCACATCCTTCTTCAGGGGGTTCTTTTCGATCCAAAGTAACACCTCCTGGCGAGTCGTATTCAATGGTGTTTGATATCCTCCCCCTTGAAAGGAGCGATCGCTTCTGTGAACAAAATTACCCTTGGACTGGGTCTGGCGCCGATTGTCCGAAGTGGATCTAGCAGCATCTCTCTCCGGGTTTGAGCTCTATGTTCTCTGTTGAAATCGTCCACTTCCATGAATTCCTTTGCTATCTTCATGAGTTCGGCCACTGTGCGCGGCTTGTTGCGGATGATTTCCTCCCGCATGCTCCAATCCGTGGTTCCATCCGCCATGATGTTGCGAATGCTCACGATATCCGGGTTCTGCAACCGCACCAGAATATCGTTGAATGCGACAACAAATTCCCTTAGGGAATTATAGTTCCTTTGTTTGATCTCCTTCAGCTGCCTATCCGTCACATCCGCTGCTTTATAGCCCACGAACTTTGCACAGAAATCACGACTGTATTGATTCCAGTTGTGAATAGATTCAGCAGGTAAAGACCGAAACCAATCAGATGCCGCTCCGCCCAAAGTGGTCGAGAATAATCTGCAAATTATGCTTTCACTCGCTCCGGCAACATCCATTAATTCTCTGTAGTTCCTGACATGAGCCTCATGATCAGAATTTGGATCCCCATAGTATTTAGGTATCGCCGGCGCCTTTATCCTGTGATCTGGTATAAATTCCCGCAACGACGGAGCAAAAGGCGAATCACTCTGCACCTCTGCTCTCGCCCTAGGCGTGTACCCCATTCGCTCCATCATGTTCCGTAGTTGATCTTCCAACTCAGGATGGGGTATTCGCCGAATCTCCTCCATTCGCTGCTGGTGAACTCTGGGTGACATCCACCCGCCAATTGATGTTTAGATTTGTTCTCGCCGTGGTTCTAGCCGCCGTCCGATTATAGGATCAAAGTTCCAAGTGTGCCCCTGCCCAGACGTATTCGCCCCAGACGTCATTAACTCTGAATGCCCCCAAACCAAAGGCTCCGTGTGTTGTAGTGGAAGGATTCCTGGTATTCCCGACGTCAGTTGGGATGTTTGCCAGGTCGAATGGATCGTCATACTAGGATCGTGATACGAGTAGTTGCCTGGGTGGCTGTGTGGGTTCATGCGACTACTCTGACCTATCTGATTTGGCTCTCGAGATGGCTGCGGAAGCGCAGATATGGTGGCAGTAGTCGATGGTTGTGTGGAGATGACAACAGGTTGTTGAGGAGCAGCCGCCACGGCGTTATTGTGATCAGCGATTGCGGTTAGTAAACCAATCATCCGATCCCCCGCCGTTTGGCTCATATTTGAAGCCAAGACTTGTCCTGCCATTTGGATGAAATCGCTATTGGACATCTCCATCTCAGTTTGCACTTGGACTTCCAATAATGGACTCAATTGTCCCGAAGGGTTCGTCGAGCTAGGCACCACATGTTGTGTACTCGCAGGCTGCGAATTCGCACTCCGTGGACCCCTTGAGTTCATACTAGTTGATCTGGTTGTAACCCCGGTCGTTCGTGATGGTTCTGACATGTTCTTTGTGTACCTTTAACCAAATGTTGGTAAAAAAGGTCCACCTTCACCGCACCAATGATAACTTGCTGAATCCGATTTGATGATCTCCGCCGCAGTTACCTGCAAAACAGAACCGGAGACGGGATCTCCGGGAAAACTCTCCGACGATCTAGTCAGTTCTTTGTGTGAAGGTTGGTAATAATAGCATTACGGGGAAAAAATGTGAACGTACCTCTCCCCTTTGGCCTTATGGCTTTTTATAAGTGTTCTTAAGTAACCGCCGAGGGCGGTTACTCCTTCCAGGCCACGTTCCGAGGGCAGTTACTCCTTTTTAGGCCATGTCCCTTTCGTGGCTTTCGTGGCAACAAACGTGGTATCGTTTGTTCTGAGTGGGAGTTTTGATGCTCCATTTAGGAATTCGGGACAGTTACTTACTTCACCCGCTTCCTCTATTCGGGCTCTATTCGGGTCCCATCTGATCCTAGACCATGGGTCTAAGTATGGGCTGGGCCCGTGTAATGAATTCGGCCCGGTTTGGCTTCGCGGGTCATCAAAGTTTTATGCAGTTACTTTTATGCTAATGCCGGAGATGTTGAAAATTTGGTAGCATTGTTGGATTCTATGATTAGGAGCTAGATTGAGTAGGAATAGTTACACCTCATTGATCCTTATCTAATATACAGTACTCTCCATTCTCTGTTCCAAGAGTGGGGTTTCTCCTTCTTTTGTTGGTTCGTATATTAGAATCCTGTGAATTGGAGATAGATAGGTACCTTATTGTTGGTTTCAGAAGCTTTCACTATACCAGTCGTATAAGATTTTGCATCTTCACATTTTCATAGTGAGTGTTATAAGATATATGATTGGACCTTAACTATCGGCTTGAGTTTTAGTTCAATTGGTTCCATGATATGGTATTAGAGTCTTGAGGATTCAGGTGGATTTCGAGTGATACGATTCAGGTGGATTTCGAGTTTGACAGAAGGATACAAATCCTGATAGGTGATACGATTAAAACCTGTCAAACCATGCTAGTACTTCATCTTTCACTCATTACGCTTAGCACTTGAAAAAGTTTGACAGAAGGATACAAATTTGCAAGACTAAAACCTCCAGCGGCTTCTACTACATCTTTAAGAGCTGCAATGAATATATCTTCGCCCTCCCATATCTTACCAAATGATGATCTTGAAACAATTCTATAGATTAAAGAAATAACCATCCTGCTAAAATGTATAGGTTATCCAGCACTAGAAGATATGGATGTAATGAGTTTTGAGACTTGTTCTTCCCTGATAGACCTGAATGACTCCACACGTTTTACACTCAGTAGCTCAATTGTGCAAATTTTTCGCAGTTGTCTCCAGTAGTCTCCATAGGGTGCAAATACCATGTCTGAATAATTATAGGTTACAAGAGCCAATTGGAGGAGATGGGGCCTCTGAGCGAAGGTGATATCATAGGTTTTCATAAACTCTTTAGCAGTTTCAGGTGAAGAAATGACAATATGTGTAAGTTCCCCAAGTTGAAGATGCATAATAGGTCCATAGATTTTGGCCAAGTCTTTCAGGCGGTGATGGGGTAGGGAGGTAAGTAAGTGGTGGATACTCCCTATTAGAGGTAGCTTCCATGGTCCAGGTGGTAGATTTTTGGCTGAGTTTTTCTTTCCTAATATTAATCTTAATACCATGAAGATGAAGACTAGAAATGGAAAAAGGATTCGTAATTGGAGGAGTTCCCTCAAGCTTTCATCTCGAGGTTATGGGATATTTTTGGTCACAAAACGCATTGGCAAGGTAGCTTACAAGCTCCAATTTCCAAAGGAATGCAATGCTCACCAGTTTTTCATGCTTCTTTACTTAAGATCAACTGAATCCAACTTAACAGCTTCTTATCCTATGGACTGGAGCAGTCATGCCACTTAGGAGAATGAACTACTATCTGTAAGCAACTTCCTGCATTTTATCATTCTCGGGAACAAGAGCGTGCTAAAGGATGTGGTATTGTCACATACAGGAAAAGGCAGAAGCGTAATTAAATCATAATTCTGTTATTAAGTTAGTTTTATGCTTATAATTGTTAATTACTCTTATTATAGCCTTCCGTTAGCAGTTAGGTTTTGCCTTTTAGTCTATTTTGTATTTTTAGAGCTTGTTATACTATAGTTGTCATATCATAATTATTATTTGTAACTGTTTTCCCAAACCTCAACTGCACCAGCTGCTATTAAAGATCATACTTGTGTAAAAGCAATCAGAAGAAAATTGATGTCCTCATTTTAATGTCCCCTTCTATGTCCCTCTCATATAAAGTGGTCACCACTTAATTAAAATAATATATTTTATGAGCCAGCTTTTTGTGAGAGGGGCATGGAATAGGACACTGAAATGAGGACAGCAGATTTTCTTCCCGAGCAATCAATCAATGAAGAATATTATTAATTCCTTTATCAAATTCTCTCTTCTTTCTTCTTAAATTGAGTATTAGTGAGAAAAAATTAACGGGAATAACAATATATTGTCATGAAAAGCTTAATCTCAACAATTTTAGTGAGAATAATTTATATACTTAGTAGTTATAGTCTTTTTGTTTGTCATAGTGAATAACTCAGAGCGACACAACAAATAGGAAATAAAATTATAGAACAAAAGATAGAACTGTAACAAGATACTTTTACACAGACAAGAAACCCAAATAAACTTATTAGACACTCTCTGCAGGATGGATTATATATATACAACAACAACTACTTATTATGCTCCTTATTGAATCTATGCTGTCCTATATCCAACTGATAGTGGAAACAGTGCTTACAAAGTCTTGTGCTTTTGGTTAATATATTTACTTAACAAGCGGAGGATGATATGGAATAGGGATTAGATGGAGATCATTTTTCTTCTTTAATACAACACCAAAAACCTCAACCATCTCAAGGTTTTCTGGCGTCACTCCTGTAGGCAGTTTCCAGTCAAAATGAAACAGCAGATGTGCCAGTGGAATCTCAACATTGCTCAAACCATATGTTAATCCTGGACACATCCTTCTTCCAGCACCAAATGGTACATATTCAAAATTAGTTCCTTTGTAATCTATTGAGCTATCTATGAATCTCTCCGGATTGAATTTCTCAGCTTCATTCCAGTAATTAGGATCCCTTCCTATTGCCCAAGCGTTAACAATGACCTTGGATTTCACAGGAATCTCGTAACCATAAATCGAACACTCCTCCCTACATTCTCTTGGTAGTAACAATGGAACTGGTGGATGTAATCTTAGAGCCTCCTTTATCACCAGCTTCAAGTAGTTCAGCTCATCAAGGCGCGATTCATCAACATTCCCTTGCGTACCAAAGATTCGTCTCACCTCCTCTTGTGCCTTTTTCATTGCTCTTGGATTTTTCATCAGCTCCGACATAGCCCATTCTAAAGTAGTTGATGATGTCTCCGTGCCGGCAAGAAACATGTCCTGAAGTAAGTTTGTTAACACAATGATATCTTTGTTATTATTTAACTCAAAACTTAAAACTCTCAAGTACTAACCAGTGTGATTGCTTTGATATTGTCATCTGTTAAAGGGAATTGAAGGTCTCCTTGATCCTGAAGATTCAAAAGCACATCAATAAGATCTTCCTTACCCTCAGCTTGATTACTTCCAGTTGTCTTTCTAGCTCTATGTTCATCGATGATGCTTTGAAATATTTTATCTATTTTTTTCTGATGCTTTTCCATTTTAGAACTCATTACGCTTAGCAATTGAAAAAGTTTGACGGAAGGATACAAATCAGCAAGACTGAAACCTCCAGCGGCTTCTGCTGCATCTTTAAGAGTTGCGATTAATACATCTTCGCCCTCCCATATCTTACCAAATGCTGATATTGAAACAATGCTATAGATTAAAGAAACAAGCATCCTGCTAAAATTGATAGGTGATCCTGCAATAGATGTAGAAGATATGGATGTAATGAGTTTTGAGAGTTGTTCTTCCCTGATTGACCTGAATGACTCCACACGTTTTACACTCAGCAGCTCGATTGTGCAAATTTTCCGCAGTTGTCTCCAGTAGTCTCCATAGGGTGCAAATACCATGTCTGAATAATTATAGGTTAGCTGAGCCAATTGGAGGACATGGGGCCTCGTAGCGAAGGTGATATCATGGGTTTTCATAACCTCTTTAGCAGTTTCAGGTGAAGAAATGACAATATGTGAAAGTTCCCCAAGTTGAAGATGCATAATAGGTCCATAGATTTTGGCCAAGTCTCTCATGCGTTGATGGGGAAGGGAGGTTATTAAGTGGTGGATACTTCCTATTACAGGTAGCTTCCATGGTCCTGGTGGTAGGTGTTTGGGTGAGTTTTTCTTCCCTAATATTGTTAATGCCAAGTAGCTGAAGACTATGAAACTCAAAAGGATTGGGAAAGAGGGTAACTTGAGGAGTTCCATGATGAGAAGAATGGAAAGTAGTGAAGAAATTAATGGCTTGCTTCTTTTCATATATAGGGTCAGTATAATATTTCTTAATTCATAGTTACGTGAGAGTTGTAGTAAGATGGACTCACATGATGTATATAATAAAGGTTTTTTTATATATGCAGCCTTATGGCTGCGTATAAACATATTAAATATATTTGTATATTCTTGTATGTTTCTGTTACATTGCTAGCTCCCCTAAACTTCTCCAAAATAGTAGATTGGCTCCCTAAACTTTATAAGTGTCTCACCAGTTCTCTAAATTTGCTTATTTCGTATCACCAGCTCCCTAAACTTGTCCATAAAAGTAGATTAACTCCCTGAACTTTGCAAGTGTTTCACTAACTCCATAAACTTGCTTATTCTGTAACAAATAAATATAAAAACTTATTAAACCTAAATTCTAAAAATATGTCTTCATCTATTCGAGAGGTAATTTTTTCGCTTCTCCTATATTTCAACATATTATAAGAGTTAGTGTTGCTGGTTTGGGTGATTGAATGAATAAAGATTGAGAGTTAGTATTATGGTTTTTGTATTTAGTTGTTACAGATTAAGCAAGTTTGGGGGGTTGGTGAGACACTTGCAAAGTTCAAGGAGCTAATCTATTTTTATGGACAAGTTTAGGGAGCTGGTAATACGCAATAAACAAGTTTAGGGAGCTGGTGAGACACTTACAAAGTTCAGAGAGTCAATCTACTATTTTGAACAAGTTTAGGGAGGTGATGATGAATTAGGTCTTTCCGATATTTACATTTATTAATGTATTAAACTTTTGAATAAATTAATTACTATTATGTATTTCCAATGCTAGACTAGCGAATAGTACAGTTCATGTTATGACATGACATGCACATTCCAATGCTAGTTTTTACCGTGATTTTTCTTTGCCAAGTTACTTGGTAGCAATTCTTTGTAATGACTCTATTTTAGTTTAATGGAAGTTTATTTCGTTTCAAAAAAAATAATACTATATATTTTCAATATTTATATTAATAAGTTTTATTGTATTTAAAAGTTCAATTTAATAATAAATATAAATATATTAATATATTAAATGTTCATATAGAACCGTAAGAGTTGCATATATCAAAACTCATTTATTAATAGTAGGAGGAGAGATTATTCAAAAAAAAATGACATATATATATTGAGAGGTAAGTTGTTACAATTGAAAGTTGGAGGGGGCAGTTGCAACATTTGGATAAGTTTAAAGAGTTATTTGTGTATTAGGCCTATTAGAAATGATATATATATATATATATATTTTGGCCTAATACACAAATAACCCTCTGAACTTGTCCAAATATTGCAACTGCCCCCCTCAACTTTCAATTGTAACAACTTACCCCTTAAACTTGTCCAATTGTAAAAGATAACCCCAAATTGGGAATTTTTTTTACCTCGTATTTCTAATAGGCCTAATACACAAATAACCCCTTGAACTTATCCAAATGTTGCAACTGCCCCTCCAACTTTCAATTGTAACAACTTACCTTTCAAACTTGTCCAATTGTAACAACTTACCCCTTAAACTTGTCCAATTATAAAACACAACCCAAATTACTGACATGGACTGCAATTGAAGAAACATGTGAAATACAAAATCTGCAACGCTCGTGGAGCGTGATAATCAGATTTTTGACGTGATACGAATCCGGAGAAACTTTTTTTACAATTGCTTTAAATACGGGGTAAAAAAATTCACAATTTGAGCTTATGTTTTACAATTGGACAAGTTTAAGGGGTAGGTTGTTACAATTGAAAGTTGAGGGGAACAATTGCAATATTTGAACAAATTCAGGGGGTTATTTGTGTATTAGGCCTTTCTAATAATACTTCTCAACTGCATCTATCCATGTCCAAATACTTTATCCACAATTCATTGTTTCAAGTTATCCAATATCCAACTTCCAACTTAACCCCCTGCATGTGATCATTTAATTTAAATAATTAATAATTAACACAACTACTTAGCTTAATTAATGATTAATTAATAAAAATCAACTAATTAATCATAAATTAATTAATTCAACTAAATTATTTTTTTATGTAATTTCATATACATAAATGACCTTTTACCTTACCTTTAACAGATAAAGCTTCCATCCCATCCTTAACAGTTAGTAAGTGTTTTCTAACTGAAACCACGTATAAGTACATGAAGCATGATTTTGAATGAGAGTTTTGAGGTAACTTTCAACATCCAACATCCAAGTAACTTCTCATCAGTGAAGCTATAAATACTTGTTGATTCAATGTTACAATGGTTGGTTTTTCTAGAAACTAAAGTATAATTATTATGTCTATTGATTTTAGCATCAAAGTGTTTGTGGGAAGAACATTCTTCCCACACTATAAACAAGTACATCAAAAAAGATCAACAATATCAACCGTCAACCTCAACGAACGTCAAACATTACCCTCAATGAACATCAAATGTCAACCTCCAAGAATGTCAACCGTTTCTTTAAGGTTTTATTATCATGATTAAAACCTCCATTTCCGAGGTCCTCAAATTTTTAATGATCAAAATTTCCTCAACAAATTTCACTGTGTAGTTTAGGATACAACATATTTATTGAGTTTGAGAAAGTAAATAATCTCAAAATCGGTCCAATTTAACTTTGGGTATAACAATTATATATGTCAAATCAACCTTATAATTCCAAAATATATATTGGTGGAGGTTATAGATACCTGAACATTAGCACCAAGGCCGGCCCTAGGCCTAGGTTTGGGATGCATCGGTGTAGGGTTCAAGGCTGTAGGGGTTCAAACTATTTTTTTAGTCTTATATGTATATATGAAATTTTTTTGAGGGTTAAGGTGTAAAAATACCTCTAACGTTTTGGATCAGGAGCAATTTTATCTTTAACGTCTAAAATAGTGCAATTTTACCCCTAACGTTGGAAGTCAATAGCAATTTTATCGCTAATGTTGATAAATTGAGTTAATTTGAGAAATAATTTATCAAACTGTCTTTCCGGTCATGAATCTTGTCATCTATACTTCAAACGTGCGTCATTTTATCAGTAACAAATCACAAACATATATTGAGATGTGAAAAAAAATATACTGTCTTTTGTACGGTTTGGAAAAAAAATTCAAAAAATTCAATGAATTTATAAATATTGATTTCTAATTCTATTATTAAATTATAAAAAAAACATGAAATCTTTTTTTTAGAACTAACCGATATGCAATTGATGCAGAATAAGGAACAAAATATCTGTGTTTATAGTGTCTGAAATTGACCCAATTTATCAACATTAGGGGTAAAATTGGTTTTGACTACCAACATTAGATGCAAAAATACCCATAACATTTACATTCAGGAGCAATTTTATCTCTAACGTTTAAAATTGTGTAATTTTAGCCTAACATCGGCATCCAAAAGCAATTTTACCCCAACATTGTCAAGTTGAGTCAATTTTAGAAAGAATTCATCAAACTATCTTTTCGATCATGAATATTGTCATCTCACATGTGAGTCATTTTATCACTCATTAGCAACAGATCAAAAACATATGATTAGACGCGAAAAAAAGTAAAAAAATATACTGTCTATTTTTCGAGTTGGACAAAAAAAATTAAAATATCCCACAGAATTAATAAATATTAACCTCCAATTCTATTATTAAATCACAAAAAATATGATTTTTTTTAAATGGTCACTGATATGCAAGTGGTGCGGAATAAGAAATAAAATATGGGTTAATTACAAAAATGGATCAAATGGGAGGCAATTTACATATTTAACCTATTTACTCAACCTACTACATATCTAGACTGATTTTGTGTGACTTTTCCATAATACCCTCAATATTTACGCGCGTCTCGCCCCCTCCCGTCTGACTTCGCAGATTCCATATTATGCGAAGCCTGTGAAGCTAATGTTTGAGTTTATATGCGAAGCCTGCGCATCTAATGTTTGGTTTACTTGATGAATTTACGCGCAATATGTGAAGCCTGCGAAGCTAAAGTTTGGTTTACTTGATGAATTTAGTTCGCATATGCGAAGCCTGGATGTGTTTTGAAGCTAATTCGCGAAGTGGTATATAACAAAAAATGGCAAACAACAACAGATTCTAACATTAAAATCATAACATTATCAAAATTTACAACAAGATTGCCACAATAACAACATTAAAATCACAACAACATCAAAATTTACAACAAGATTGCCATAATAAACTCCTAACAAGCACATTCACTCCTAAAATGGTTGGTTAGTAGAGATTGTGCCAATAATTCGGTACCAATTTTGAAGTCGATGAGTAATCTTGGTGTGCACCGTGAAACACATCCATCCCAAAAGGTCTGGACTTCCATTTCTCATCCCAAAAAGTCTGGACTTCCAGACCTTTTGGGATGAGAAATGGAAGTCCAAACCTTTTGGGATGAGAAATGGAAGTTCAGACCTTTTGGGATGGATGTGTCCCATGGTGCACACCAAGATTACTCATCCGCTTCAGAATTGGTACCGGATTATTGGCACAATCTCTCCTAACCAACAATTTTAGGAGTGAATATGTCAATCTTGAGGGAAATTTCTCCCTGTACAGGAAGGCAAGTTATCTCCCCTGCATCCGAGGACGCCGCCTTCTACAAAAGGATGTTATGTAATCAACCACCTTCAGAAAAAATTAATCGTGTTAGGCAGGGAAAAAGACAATTTTGGCTTCGCGAAATGAGGATTAGCGAAGCATGCGAATGTAAATGTGCAGGGAAAGAGGTGATTTTACTTCGCTAATCGATGTTTTCGCGAGGTATGCGAGGTCTAAAATGTGACGATCTACGTCGCATATCGATGCTTTCGCGAAGTCTACGAGTCAAATCATGAACTTTTCTACTCGCAGACTTCGCGAAATAATCGATTCACGAAGAAGATCCACACCTTTCAGGCTCTTTCTCTTCGTAGATCTTCGCGAAAACAGATACTTATATTTTTCACGCCTTTCACCCTTAAAAGCGACAATAACAATATGATAAACTGAGAAAAACGAAGGAAATAACGTAGAATAACCATGTCTTTGATGGTAACAAGAAAAAAGAAACCAAGTAACGAACAGGAAGATGAAGAACCATGATTTCGTTTTCTAGGATCAGAAAGTTGCAGAATCAAGAGATGAAGAGAGGAAAAAGAGAAATTCATTGTGATTTGGCGAAATGGTGCATATTTCGTGCAATTTAAAGGAAGAAAGGAAGATCAAAAGTCTTGAAATCATTAATGGAGGAGCCAACTTTTTGCGTAACCAAGGAGATGGGGGAGCGGCCGTTCGCGTTGTGGTGGGAGGTGGGAAGGTTAGGGGTATTATGGAAAAGTCACACAAAATCAGTCTAGATATGTAGTAGGATGAGTAAATGGGTTAAATACATGTAAATGGGCCTCCCATTTGACCTAGTTTTGTAATTTTCCCATAAAATATTTGTGTTCTACAATAATATCTGAAATTGACCCAATTTATCAACGTTATGAGTAAAATTGCTTTTGACTAGCAATGTGAGGGGTAAAATTGTACAATTTTAAACGTTAAGAGTAAAATTGCTCCTTGTTATAAACGTTAGGTATATTTTTGCACCTTATCCCATTTTATCTAATATCAAAGAAGATGTCTTCGTGATTTAGCCCATTCAAAAATTATAGAAAATTATTCTAGCCGTTAAAAACAATTTTAAGTTCATCATTCAGATTTTGGAATTTTCTTTCAGCTTTTAGTTGAAAGATAAATTTCTTTTATGTTGCTTTGATTTAGTTTTTATTGAATAATTTTTTTTATCAATCTACTGTTATAATATGTTGGATGGTTTCTCTTTATTTGAAGTTTTTTCTTCTTTATTGTATTTTTCTTAATATGGGTGTCGTAATATTCTCTCTATATAAGTGGTTGTGCTTTGTCTCATATGAATATTATCTCGTTTTCATTCATTAAAAAATAGTTTTGCCTATCATCACCTATATTTGACTTATTGAAAAATTCTGAAGTCATTTTTATAGAAAAAAACTCTGAAGTCGATTATGGGTGGAATTTGTTTCCCATTGTTATGTCAAAAATATTTTCAAACATTAGCTACACTTATTCTTTCACGATATATGATATTAAATATGTAAATACAAATTCTTCTAATGTATTTCTGGATTGCAATTTTTTAATTATTTATGTGGAGATGTATTATTTTGTGTATAAATGAAATCTATCTATCTATCAATTAATCTATTAAAAGCAGGAACTTACCTGCTGATTTGTGATCTCCTCCATCACTCTATGCTACCGTGTCATTTTCTGATTTTTTACTAATACTTTAATTTTTTCTATCAAATTTGGCCAAATCAAAAGAATAAAAAGAATGCTTATCTCTCCCTCGATCACTCTATCTAATTGGATGCTTATCTCTCCTCTCTAATCCTATATTTGAATTTGAATTTATTACTAACCTCCTTCCCGCAAACTTATCACACATTCCTCTAACTGGTCTCTCTTCCCCATTGAAATCCTAAACTGCTCCGCCACTCTCCCCCACGTCCTTTGGGATCCCACTTTCTGTATATATATCTAACCCAATAGGACTCCTATTTCCATTGCTCATTTTGAGAGCAGGTGCTATCATGAAACAGTAAGTACTTATCTTTTTGCACATGAGTTTCTGTTAGATTTATTTTTATGTGTTAATTGTTAAGTTAAATTACAACAGTTGAGTGCGTATTTTGATTACTTGCTTTCTTACCTTGCTTATGTTAATTTCATTAGCCCACATTCTTCCTAACTAGCATGCGTTTCATGAATTGCAGGGCTTGATTAAGGAGATGTTTCAAAGTATCATTGTGTTTATAACCTGGATAGAAGTGGTTTTTAATCCCTAATGGAATCTTTCTCTACTTTTTGATGGGTTTTGTTCTTTACCTCTATTTTCTTATTGAATTGTAATTGTGATACTTAGTTTGGTTTTGTATTCTCATATTGTCTTGAATTGTTGGATGTTGACAAATTTTGATTATTCTGATTGAATGATGTAGATTAAATCGATCTGGAGGTTTTAATCTTAAACCAACAAAGATTACAAACTTCTCAAGCTAAACTTGAAGGTTGAGTAAACCCAAAAGGAATGAATCATTGCTCCAATGGAGGCTTCAAAATATAATATTCATCAAAAGTTAACCAACATTACAAAAGATGGAGAATATATACTCCTCCCAAATAAAAGACAAAGACTAAAAGGCCACCCCTAGGGTTACCAACAACTAAGGAGCCCTAGGGGTAAGATAGGAAATGCATAAAGATAGATATTAGGGTAAATAAGTTCAATGGAAAAGTGGTAATTAATTAAATGGCAAAACAGTAAATAGGAGGTGGCAGATATTGTCCTTAGCAACAAGAACTTGGGGAGGAAGTATTCCTCAACCCAGGTACGCCCCGCGTGGCCTCCCTCGCGTCCCGCGTGGATGTGTCCCTGGACCGAGTGGTTCTTGTTGGGCACTCTTACGTGTGGCGTCCTGAGACATACGCCCCGCGTACTCGACCTCATGGTCTGAACTCTCATTGGAGACTGGTTCCACGCCTCGCGCCTTAGAGGGCACGCCTCGCGTGTTCGACTTGCTGGGTTGTTCTACCGGCTTTGGGCTCTTCACACCCCGCGCCCTACCAGGTACGCCCCGCGTGCTCCCATGTTTTTCCTTTTCTTCATCTCCCTCGGCTAGCTCTCCACGGGTCTCGTCTTTAGGTTCCGGGTCCGCCTCTAGAGGGTGGATGCCCTCATCATACTCTCTTTCTTTAAAAGATTTGGACCCCAACTCATTGATAGCATAAGGATGACTCACCCCCAAGGTTGATGTTCCGCTCACCCCACTAGCAATACTCGTCTCTTGGTTCGGTTTACCCGCTACTAACAATCCGACGGGCTGCTCAACGCAGGTACCTTCTAGCAACGTTGGTTCCTGGCTAGGGCGCACAATCAATGCGGCTTTCTTTTCTCCCTTAGTAGGAACCGTCAACGGTGTGAGAATATACTTGGCCCCATCTTTGAAGACGGTGTACGTGTTGTCCCTTCCCGCATGTGAGGCGTCACGGTCGAATTGCCAAGGCCTCCCAAGAAGCAAGTGATACACATCCATATCAACCACATCACACATAACCTCATCGTGGTAGGCTCCAATAGAGATAGGAACCTTGCACCGGTGAGTGACATTAAGCTTCTCCCCTTCTTTTATCCATCCCACTCGATACGGATTCGGATGCGGCTCGGGTATTAAGCCGAACTTGCTCAAGGATGTTCTCTTGACTTCCCCCATCTACAATTAACTCACATTTCAATCCGTGGACTAGACCCCTAGTTCTAAACAATTGGTGCCTCGGGTCATGTTCTTGCTCCACCGTCATAAGAACTCTCTTCACTACATGGACTCCTCGGTCATCTTCGGATGATCCGCTATCCACGGGCTCACAATACACCCCAATGTTTCCTCCATACTCTTCATCCTCATACCTCTCAACCATATTAGCGCTCCTCCTCCTTGGACATTCATTCGAGCGGTGGCCCGGTTCGTTGCATCGAAAGCACTTATACAGAGCCGGTTTGGTGTACGGGTTGTTGCCCTTAGGAAGGGCGGCTGTCCTAAAGGGTCGCACATCTCCACTAGGTGGCTTTCCCCCACTCAAGATCTTAGTGCCACTTGAACTAGTGCCACACTTGTCCTTGTCCACCCCCTTGGACTCTTCGCCCTCCTCACATGTTTCCTCAATCTTCGGCCTCTGATACCCATCACGTGCCCTAACATTCAATTGAGACTCGGCCTTCAAAGCTAGATTCCTCGCGTCTTGAATCTGGATTACCATTTGTGTCCCAATTCTGTCCTGAATATTATACCGTAGCCCCTCTAGATACCTTGAAGTCTTTTGGCTTTCGGTTTCCGATAAGTTAGCCCTTGCCGAAAGCCTTAAGAATTCCGAAGTATACTTGTGTACGCTCCTAGGCCCTTATGAGCAATTCCGGTAGGAGATGTAGATATACTGCTCGTAGTCGGGCGACAAAAACCGTTCTCTCATCATCGATTTCATCCTCCTCCAAGACCTAATCGGTTCCCTTCCCCCTCTTCTCCTTTCTTCCTTCACATTATCCCACCATACCGAGGCTCCCCCTTTCAACCTATACGCCACTAACCGAACTCTCCTATCTTCCGGTATCCCCGCATAGTCGAAGAACCTCTCCACCTCAAGCAACCAATCAAGGAACCCCTCAATGTCAAGCTCCCCTCCAAATGAAGGTAGATCAACCTTAAGTTTGAAAGCATCATCCCTATCATAGTGTCCTCCATACCCCACTCTCCCATTCATTCCGTCTCTATATCCGCCCCCATCAATAGCATGACCCCCATACGGATCATTCATTCCATAATTTCCCCTTCCATGACCACCTACATCATCATCATTCAAAATATCCAAATTTCCGGCACGCACATGCACGGAACCAACAACATCATGCATATTCATATCACTCACATGCCTAACATTCCCAATACCGACATCATGCTTAATATCCATGTTTCTAGCAATCCTATTCAAGTCGAAATCATCAAATAGGTCGCCGTCACTATCACTATCGGCATTTCTAATGACCATGGCGTTAGGATGCCTTACCTCATAAACCCGAGGGTCCGCTCGTTGTGGTGCTTGGTTTCTCAAAGGAGGTGGCGTTGGGTGTCTATTCGGTGGAGGCCGGATCGCATCTTCATTTTTTAGGTGAAGGTCTCCGGCGGGTTGAGTGTGGGTATTCTGAAACTCAAGAACAAGTCTCTCCATAGCAAGTTGCATTTCTCTTCTACCCGCTTCTTGCTTCTATTCAAACTCCACCATCTTGTCATTCATTGCCTTCATACTTGCTTCTAAGGCTTCAAACCTTTGATCATTGGCTCCCATGGCTTCGGTGGTGATACGTGGTTGAACCATTTCCGAGAAGAAGTCTCCGGTCAAGGAAAACGACTCGGCTCTGATACCAACTGATGTAGATTAAATCGATCTGGAGGTTTTAATCTTAAACCAACAAAGATTACAAACTTCTCAAGCTAAACTTGAAGGTTGAGTAAACCCAAAAGGAATGAATCCTTGCTCCAATGGAGGCTTCAAAATATAATATTCATCAAAAGTTAACCAACATTACAAAAGATGGAGAATATATATTCCTCCCAAATAAAAGACAAAGACTAAAAGACCACCCCTAGGGTTACCAACAACTAAGGAGCCCTAGGGGTAAGATAGGAAATGCATAAAGATAGACATTAGGGTAAATAAGTTCAATGGCAAAGTGGTAATTAACTAAATGGCAAAACAGTAAATAAGAGGTGGCAGATATTGTCCTTAGCAACAAGAACTTGGGGAGGAAGTATTCCTCAACCCAGGTACGCCCCGCGTGGCCTCCCTCACGTCCCGCGTGGATGTGTCCCTAGACCTGGTGGTTCTTGTTGGGCACTCTTACGCGTGGCATCCTGAGACATACGCCCCGCGTACTCGACCTCATGGTCTGAACTCTCATCGGAGACTGGTTCCACGCCCCGCGCCTTGGAGGGCACGCCCCGCGTGTTCGACTTGCTGGGTTGTTCTACCGGCTTTGGGCTCTTCACTCCCCGCGTGCTCCCCTGTTTTTCCCTTTTCTTCATCTCCCTCGGCTAGCTCTCTACGGGTCTCGTCTTTAGGTTCCGGGTCCGCCTCTAGAGGGTGGATGCCCTCATCATTGAAAATATGAACAAAATCAAAATTTACTCATAGAAGATGAGGTTTGTATCATGGGAGAAATGGAGTATGTAAAAGAAAGTTGGGTAATTGGAAGGATCTTTTAGAGAAGTTGGAAACTAAAAGTCGAATGGAAGTAGATTTACCATATGCAGATTATAGATATTTGAAGACAAAATCTTGTGGGATCAATGGCAAAGAAAAGGAAAAAAAAAAAGAGTTTCGGGATATCGTGGAAATTAGATTATGGAAAGAAGGATTAATTATGTCAAAAAGAATCACTTGGTAATGGAAGTATCCTCAGAACAAGAAACCCAAACTTGGACTTCCTATGGAGTAGCTTGGCCTTGACATATGTATCAATAAGCTGTAGAATCCTAAATTAGAAATGATGTTTATTATATTGTGAATTTCAACAAGGAATGAAGAATGTTGCATCCGTGTCAAATGAAGCTTAGCAAGTCTGAATTGTAGTTGTAGAGTATTTTAGATTTTCTTTGAACTTAACTTTGTGAACTTAAAAAAGAAGAAGAATGTTATAATATAGATTTATATTAAAAAAATATAGTGTGATTATGATGACCATGGAAGATAAAGTTATACGAATGTTTTTTTATATACTTTCTGGTTCAATATTGGAACCTTTAGATGTTTTTTTATGCCTTTGAGCTTTTCCTGTTATCATGCATTTCAAAAGGACAAAGTGCAATTTGTTTTACTAAAAAAATACTTTAATTTGTTTTACTAAATCAACATTTCAATTGAAGTTGAAATGAGTATTTTGTTGGCAATAAGCAAAACCTTGGTCAATAACTCCAAATCTCTCAATTGTTCAAAAGTTATTTTTTATTTTTCTCTATATAATTATTCAATTTGTTTATGGTTATTTTTAATTTTTTTTTTCAATTTTCTTTTAAGAACACTAACTTAACCATCTAAAAGGCTTATTATTTACCAAGACATCCCCGTAATTAATACTTACATTGCTTTTTTAGCTCTTCATTGTTTTTGTTGTTACTCATTATTCAGATTCAACATATAAAAACTCCAAATTAATAATAAAAAATACTAATAATTAGAAAAAGAATTATATATATAGAAGTAATAATGAAAAAAATGATTTACTAACATGAAACTCGCCTCTTTGATTTTACGTGCATATTAGTGTTTTATGAAATTTTTAGTTTTAATTATCGATTTAGTTTTTATGACATTTTTAGTTGAACCTAACCAAACATAAATTGATATTTATATGTAATACTAAAACATTTTATAGGTGTTGTAAATAAATAGTTATTCTATATTTTCATAATTTTACTTAATTGTGTAATATTAAAAACTATTATTATTCAATTACAACAATAAAAAATAAAAAAATTTATACAATCTGTACATATAGTTCAAAGTATATAAAAGGTTAAATTATAAATTAAATTTGACGATGCTTATTGACTTCATGGTTAAATGTATAACCTAATAAATATATTTCATAGTATATTTATTAGTTTATACTTTAATTGAAAAACAAAAGTTTACATAAGTATATTTGACAAATTGAAAAATTAAAAGTCTAAAAAAGAAAAGTAAATTATAAATTATAATGGATTACAAAAAAATATATTGTTGTTTTAGAAAGAAAGGAGTATCGTAACTTTAAATTTAGGGTTCTTTAATGTCTGTACCCGGCGAGTAGGTTAGTCCACCTGCTTTTCTGTTCTACATTCTGAATTGAATTAATAAAAGTTTCTATATTAAAAAATAATATTTTAATTCTTAATATATTATGAATTTTTATTAAATGTCAAATAATTTTGTAAGTGATTCGGTTGGTAAAATGAAAGTGATATCTTCATTAACTGCAAGTCCATTTTTAAACTTTTCATAATTAATATAAGTGATTGATAAAATTATTAATAACTTTTAAGTTTTGAATTTCCCTATAATTTTCTCATAAATAATTTTTATCAATTTACTACATAAATGATTTAATTAAAATTATAAAATTATGCAACTCGTGCATTACACGGGCCTTCTGCTAAGTGTTTGTATAATTCACGAAGGGACCATAACCTATTTTATATGGTTTGTTAGCTTGGATGCATGCAAATTTGAAGGTTGCTTTTCCAGTGTTTGTGGCTATTCAAACAAGAATCTTTATGGATAACATAATGTACTTTTCAACATTAGGATTCTTTTTTAATTACCATAAATAACCATCTATTTAGTTGGGATTTTAGTTTAATTTTGATATTTATTCTGTATTTCTTTGGGGCAATCAGATGTTGTTCAAGAACCTGTGAACTGCCCCAATGTTCTATTATTGCTTGCAACTATGCTCTAATGTTTCAAGAATATATGCAATAATCAACCTTGCCTACTTGGAACAAATTTAATAACACTCTTTAATTCACTAGATGTGTGATCTACATGATATTTTCTTCCAATTTCACTTATATTTAGTTTTGCAATTTCTAATGTTTGAGTTAGATATTAAAATTGTGTAGCATTAGTTTGCTACTGCAACTTATATGTGATATATGTTGTGGATAATTATAGAAGGATTATCATGCTTGCTTACAAGTTTATGTTAACCAATTAACATCTATCACTTATGATATCACTTGCTTTTTTATTTTATTGTAGGCACCAATATATGATTTAATTGTTAACGCTTCCAAAGTTTCAATGTTTCATAACACTTTCATAATATTTATATTTACATTGTCAAGGAAGTCTTCTAAAAACATATTTATATTTATATTATCTCCTCTAATCGAGTCTCACACTTGAAATGAGAACATTGTTCAAATTTTTTATTTTAAAAAGCAGTTGAGCAAGAATATATTTTATCTCTATTTGAAATATGTGCTCTAATATTGATTTTATCTTTCAGCATAGGGCTGACCAGGAGACCATATTCCTGAAGGAGGAACAACTGAAAGTTTGGATTGCACGTGTTCAGGAGATGGATACATTGCAACGGAGACGGGAGAAGAAGTGTTCTGAACTCTCTACAATTTCTGTCTGTGAAACTTTCATAACATACATGATTCAGTTAACTCTGCTATTCAAATATTTTACACAGTTTCATCTCTGATGAAGCAAGAAGTGATATTATTTGTATCTTCAAATCTGCAGATATGACTACGCTGGAGTGGTCAATTCTTGATATAGAATATAAAACTTACATTCATGTATTTTGCTAACTTTATTAGCAGTGGATCCTTGGAGTTTGTTGTGCCACCAACAGATTCATCAGTATTCTTCCCTATTAATGTTTGGTTTTCAAATGCTAGCACATACAGTAAACTAATTTCCAATTTTATTTCTAAAGGCACGAGGTAATGTAATGATTTTTCTTCTTCTTTTACTATTTCAATATGAGTTTTAACTGTTTGTGTATTACTTGCTTTTTTTGGTGGTTTTGAGTTTTCAATTAATTTATTCTCCCCCTCTTGCAATTTCCTTTGATATAGGACTGGTGATTTGAGAGATCGATGCTGCACATTTTTCTCTATAATGGCAATCTGCTGCTGTTCACTTACACTTCAATCTGTTATGGTGTTCAAAAAAAATTCTCCTTTATTGCTTTTTGCCAAAAATGTGAATAAAAAAAATCCATTTTTTTTAGGATTCATTGGTGTGATTCTTTCCTTTTGGTGAGTTTTTAATCATTGTAATTTCTGCTTTTCAATTTGAACTTATAATTTTGACAATTAAATTTGCTTAGTTGTTTTTAATCAAATTCATTATTTGAGAGGGTTTGTTCATTAGCAATTTAGTTTATTTCTACAATTTATCAGTTTTAAACAATTTAATTGTACCGTACCAAGAATTACTTTTATTTTGTATAAGAAATGAAATATTTATTTTTGTGTCAAATGCTGTGAATTATTTTAGTTTTAGTTATTTATATATTATTTTAACTTTTGACAAAATGCTGAAAACATCCTATAATCAGAAGTAAAACACAATTGAACCTTGGAATTTAAACAATATGTAATGTATAGTTCATTTTAGTTTTAAACTGTTGTGATATGGATAGATTATATAATATGTAATTTTTTTATAAATTTAAAATTTATTGATTACTATAATTTTAAGTCATCGTTTGATTTTTTTTGACACCAGAATATTATAAGGCATCTCGTGCATTGCACGGGGTTCACGCTAGTAAATTATAAAATAGGGCAATTGATGCTCTTTTCATATCTGAGCCCTAGGGTTGCACTTTCTACTTTGAGTCGGTCCTAGCATTATACTTCATCCATTCCATTATATAAGTTATTATAGCAAATTAATTTTTTCTCTAAATATAAGTCATTCTACTATTTCAAGAATTTTTAGTTTAGTTTTTTAGTCCAAATATTTAATATTTTGTTTTGGTCTATATGTTTTTGACATTACAAAGCTTATTCTCCAATAATGACATGAGAGATAATTTTCTTTTAGTTAACTAATGTAAATTCATGAGTTGAATGTATATCAATTGTATTTTTTAATTTGTATGAAATACCGCAGAATAATTTATATAACGAAATGAATGGAGTATATAAAATGCATATGTATGAGTTTATTAGTATTAATGTCCAACATGTTACATATCATTAATACTATTATAAACATTTTCCAAAATTAGACTGATTAATTTTAAATTTTAAATATTGAGTACAACTAATTAATCCAATATGTTATTGAAGGGTCAAATTGAGTGACAAATTGGTTCAGCTGTTAGCTAATAGCTGTTGCGGTTGTTGTTAGGTGTTTGCAGTTGCAGTAAGCTGTTAGCTGTTGTTGTTGGCTGTTTAATTATTAGTGTTTGGTAAAATTACATTAAACTGTTACTGTTCGGATTTAAAATGTTTAAAATGGACATGTTTTAAATTAATCAATGATGAAATTATAAAAGAGAAAATGTGAAAATGTGAAAAAATGTCATAACGTCTACAACTAGGAATAATTTTACTCTTAACATGTAAAATGGTGCAATTTTACCATAACTCTGGCAGCTAAGAGCAATTGTATCCATAACATTGGCAAGTTGGGTCGATTTCAGATATTATTAGAAAACATAGATATTTTATTTCTTATTCTACACCAATTGCACATATCAGTAGTTCTAAAAAGAGATTTCATATTTTTTGTGATTTAATAATAAAATTAAAAATTAATATTTATAAATTCGGTGAAATATTTGAAATTTTTTTGTGCAACCCGTACAAAAGATAATATATTTTTTTTATTTAAAAAAAAAATTCACGTCTAATAATATGTTTCTGATCTGTTACTAACGATGATAAAATGGTACACATATGAAGTGTAGATGATAATATTCATGACCAAGAAGACAGTTTGATAAATTATTTCTCAAATTGACCCAATTTGTGAATGTTAGGGGTAAAATTACTTTTGGCTGCTAATATTAAAAGTATAATTGCACCATTTTAGACGTTAAGGGTACAATTACTCCTAGCTATAAATGTTAGAGGTATTTTTGCACCTTATCCTATTATAAAATAAAAAATGTGTTACACAAATTAATAAAATAATCTATATAAAAAATAAAAAATTTATTGAATGAAACAAAACCTTGTTCTTCCGGTAATTATGTTGTAAAAATATAAATAATGTTAAAGAATACACATATTTTGTTGAAATAAGAAGGTAATTTTATTAATAACAAATAACTATTGCCCGATGCTCCTTCAATGCAGAATTGGGGAACCAAGGATAGCTAGGTTCAGATTCCATGCCATGTGGACCACTAATGATTCTTTAAAGGGGGTAATTGCTAATCACTGGACAACATCCCACATCTCCCTCCCTCCTGCACAACTATTAGGTCATAAACTTCGCACTCTTAGGCCTATTCTCAGGGATTGGAATAAAAACGTGTTTGGCAGAATTGATTCTAATATTCACCTAATAGAAGTTCATCTTGCAGATATTCAAAAGCAAATTTCAGAGCAATGAGATTCTCCGGAGTTGAGTAGTGCTGCTTCTGCCGCCTGCTCCAACCTTGATTTACAACTTCTTCGGCAAGAGATGATGTACAGAGAGCAAAGCCGTGTTAAGTGGCTTAAAGAGGGGGATATGAACACTAGTTTTTTCCAAGGGTCTGCTAGAATTAGAAAGACATGGGCCAACATTCATCATTTGAGTATCGGCGATGGGAGTCCCACTTCTGACACGGTATGTAATTGAGTATTTCTCTAATCTCTTTCATAGTTCTAGAGAATATATTGATCTTTCTCCAATTAATGAGGTAATTCCCAACTTAGTAACTTCTTTGGAAAATGAGTAATTAATTTCTAAACCTTCCAATGAAGCTATTACAGGCACGGTCTTTTCCTTGGATCCTGACAGTGCACATGGCCCTGATGGTTTTGGGGAAACTTTTTATCGTTTCTTTTGGGATATTGTAGGGAAGGATGTTTGTAATATGGTTCAGGTTTTCTTTGATCATGGTTGCATCCTGCCTGGTTTAAACTCTAGTATTATGGCTCTAATTCCTAAAGTTGCTGAAGCTGACAGAATTGAGAATTTTCGTCCAATTGTGATGAGTAACTTTGGTTTCAAAATCTTCTCAAAAATTATTACAGATCGCCTTGCAGTTATTGCAGCAAGGATTGTCTCTCCCAACCAATATGATTTTTTTAAAAGTAGAAGCATTCATCAGTGCATTGCCTTAGCTTCTGAGGGAGTTAATATGCTTGACAGAAAACGTTTTGGTGGACACATGGCCTTAAAAATTAATATTTGTAAGGCTTTTGATACTCTAGATTAGAACTTCCTCTTGGATGTGTTGGATTCCTTTGGTTTTTCTCTCACTTTCAAGGATTGGATCCTAAACATTCTGGCATCTGCTCGTATTTCTGTGATGATTAATGGTTCTCCAAAGGGTTACTTTTCTTATTCTAGAGGGGTTAGATAAGGGGACCCCCTCTCTCCTCTTCTGTTTGACATTGCTGAGGATTTTTTCTCTCGTTGGCTTGCTAAGATGGTGAGAGAGGGTACTTATTCTCCTATGTATTATTCTGGAGGAAATTCTTTTCCCTATCATCTTCATTTTGCTGATGACATGCTAATTTTTGGAGTGGCATCTTTGAGCAACTTGCATGCACTCAAGGATTTCTTCCTGCTCTATGGACAGATCTCCGGTCAGCAGGTTAGTTGGGAAAAATCTGCTGTCTTTTTTGGTTCTCAAGTGAGTCCTCCGAAGAGGGTTCGTCTTGCTCACTGTCTTGGCATCCGTTTGGAGTCTCTCCCTTTTAATTACTTAGGAGTCCCTCTATTTAAAGGAGCTCTAAAGGCTCGTCATCTTAGCAGCCTTGCAGACAAATTTCTCTCTCAATTTAGCAAATGGAAAGGTAGCTCTCTCTCCTTTGCAGGGCGTTTAACTCTAATTAAGTCTGCTATTACTGGTTTTCTGGTTCACTCATTCTTGATCTATAAGTGGCCAGTGGGACTGTTGAATAAGCTCAATAGAAGTGTTAGGAATTTCTTTTGGACGGGTTGTATTGATCAGAGGAAGTTAATCACGGTTCCCTGGCAGACTTGTTGCAAAAGTTTGGAGGGTGGAGGTTTGGGCATTAAGGATTTTAGGATCTTTAACCAGGCTCTCTTAGGTAAGATGTGTTGGAAATTAATTCAAGGCACCAGTCTAGCTATTTCTCTGATGAAGTCTAGATTTCTGGCTGTCTCTGGTTTGCCTAAAGCTACCATTGCTCCTTCCTCGATTTGGTCTTCTTGTAAGTTTGTTTATTCATCCATTTAGGACCAGACTTTTTGGTGGATTGGCCAGTCTTCAACGCTCAATTTCTGGACAGATAAGTAGATCATTCCATCGGCGGCGGACAGATTCGGTCTTGATCATCAGGATAAGCGTTCTCGCTATAATTCTGTTGATGATTTTTTGGTAAATTCAGAGTGGCTTGACTTAGGTACTCTACCTTCGGTTGTTTAAGACAGTATTCGATCTATTCACCAGTGTAGAGATGATATTGATTTCTGCGCTTGGCAGCCCTCTACGAAGGGTATTTTCACTGTCAAAGAGTACTATTCGATTATTAGTCCTAGTTCCTCCTCGGTGGACTGGTATAAATTTGTTTGGAATTCTCACACTCCCCTTTCTCCTTCCTTCACTTTCTAGAGAGTTTTGCACGGCCGGGTTCCGACTGACGATCTCCTGCAGCGTCTAGGATTCTCCATTGCCTCTCGTTGTGTTCTATGTGGTAGGAATGCTGAGTCCATTAACCACTTATTCATTAGCTATTCTTTTGAAGATTTTATTTGGAGGGCCATTGAGATTTATTTTGACTGCTCTTTGTCTCGTCACTCCCAATTCATCCACTTCTTCAGCACTCTTCGTAGCATTCTTTTTGGCTCACAGGTGTCGATGATATGGCATGTTGCTGCCGTCACTTGCATCTGGTTAATCTGGCATTGCAGGAATGAAGCAATATTTAAGGAATTTTCTCCTTCTATTCAGCACTCGAAGATCACTCTCTTTCGATTGATTCAAGAGTCATTTGCCACTTCTAAAGGTTTTTGCTCTTCACGGAGAGATGATGTTATCTTATCCCGTCTTTTGGCTTCTCCTAGGCCACCTCCTCCTCCCAACATTATTCTGATCCATTGGCTTAAACCTCCTCCGGACTGGGTTAAAGTCAATGTGGACGACTCTGCTTTTGGCACACCTGGCGAGGCAGGATCGGTAGGTATTTTTCGCAACTATCGAGGCTTTCCCAAAGGTTGTTTTGCTTTTTCTTCCTCTCCTTCTTTTGCTTATATGGCTGAATTGAGAGCCACTATTTTTGCAATTGAACTTGCTTGGGAGAAAAATTGGCATCAGCTTTGGGTTGAGTCAGACTCAATGTACGTAGTTAATCTGCTTAGACATCGTTCCATAGATGTTCCTTGGAGTATTCGACAAGAGTGGTTGCATTGTCTCAGCATTTGCTCTAGGATGAACATTCTCTTTTCACACATCTTTAGGGAAGAAAATAGAGTTGCTGATGCATTGACAAAGTTTGGAGTCTCTTCCTCAGTGATCAATTGGTGGCCTTCAGCTCCTGCTTTTTCCACAGGTTTATCAATGATGACATTTGTAGTATTTCACACTTGCGTTTTTCTTGACTTTTCATATCTTTTCTCCTCCCCCCCCCCCTTCTTTTTGTTTGTTCTCCTTCCTATTCTCTTGTTCAAACACTCACTTTTTTCTTTTATTAATATATTGCGGGTTTGACAGTTCTTGGGCCATAGGTGCTCACCCCGCCCAAGTTCTGTCTCATCCCAATTTCTATATATATATATATATATATATATATATATATATATATATATATATATATAATAACTACAAACAGCTGTTTGTGAAAAGCTCCAAATAAGAGCTTTTTGTGAAACGCTCCAGAACGCTGCAGTTTCGAGAGAAAATGCTAAACACTGCGGTTATATAAACCTAACCAAAAACTATATTTTCTGCGGTTTTGAATAAAACGTTAAACGCTCCTCTTAAAAGCTGAAACAAACACTCTCTTAGTGAGGGAAACTCCTATATATAATTGATATATCAATTATCCTTACACAGGTATCATGAATGTTTTTTTTTGAAGAATTATTAATTTTAAAAATTATAATATTTTTTATTTTGTGTATTAATTTTTATGGGTAAAGGTATTCATGGATACCCGCAATTTAAATGGGATAGATATGAGATTTATTAAGTATATCTGTTAGGGTAATAGGGCGAGTCTGGATAATTAAAACATAAACGGGTAAGAGTTTGACATTGACACTACCCGTTGACATGCTTACCATCAGCCAATCACCCTCTCCCTGTTTTTATATTCTCTAAATTGCATGGTTGTCCACACTGACCTACAAAGAATCGGAAAAGACTGAGGACCAAGGGTTAGAAGTTCAACCAAGATTCAAAAAATCATATGAAAGTTATATTTTTATTCACATTTCACGTAATAACATAATGTAATAGTAACAATATTAATAAAAATTATTTAATACTTTTTTAATATTATGATATATCAAATTAATAAATTTAATATAAAAAAATTTAAAAATTTATTAAAATCCAATAAATTTAAATTTTTTGAAAGATATACTTTTAAAACTAAATAGTTATTTTTTATTAATATTACTAACACCTGTATAATAAATTAACAAATTTTATAATTCAATTTAAATTATATAATTTATTAGATTTTTAAATTTTATTTGTATGTATTTAATTTAAATGCTAATTAAAATTTATTAATATCAAGAAGATAAAATAATTTTTTACAATATTTATCTAAATATAAAACAAAATAAAAATAACTAATACCAAATATTTTAATCATTTAATTTATAACATAATTATATATTCTTAAATGATTAATAATAATCATAATTGAAATGGTGGTACAATGGTGAACATTAATATTTACCGTTTGGGAATCCAAGGTTCGAAAACAACGTGATTGAGAGAAATTATTTCTTCCAAGGAGAAAAAATATTTATAATGACAAAGATACGAGGAAAACAAGGAAAAAATGAGATAATAAAAAGGTAAAATAGTTTTTTTTTTTTACATGTGTTTTTCACCAATTCAGACATGGTCAATAATATATGTATTTTTTACCGATCCAAACATGGTTAATTATACATGTTCTTTACCGATTTAGACATAGTCAATGATAATTTTACAAGATGAACGATAATTTGAACTTTATGAACCATTGCATGTCAAAGTTTATATGTCAATGTTCATAAATTTTTATGAGATTTTGAAATTTATTTTTTTTCTTTTACCAAAAAACTTCCAGCAACTTTTCTTTAAGATCACATTTAAAGTCTTCACTTTACACATTATAGTAATCAGAAAATAGTCTTACACATGATGGTCTAAAATTTTGTGATAGACCCAAATTTGATATCACAGATAAATATAATTAATCAAATTTAGCAAACACATCATGTGATCACAGCACACTACAAAACAAAAATCATTATGAATTCGAAAAACATATTTGATAAAATAAGTAACCTTAGGGGAAATATTGATAAAAATATTGTCATAGCTCGGCAGCCTCGTTTATTAAGAATTCTTAAAAAATATTGTCATACCTTAGTGGGGCGGCTCCATTTATATAAATAATTAAATATTGGTGATTTGAGGAATGATTAATACATATCATTTCTAATAATACTCTTTCTATGTATTTATTATTTATTATTTTATCATTAAAATTATTAAGTATTGGTATATTTAACAATAGTGAGAGGAGAAAGCATTTAATAAAAAAAGTATTAATAAAAAATGAAATAATGAAAGAACTAGGAGCTTCTTAATAATAGAGATAATGAATAGACTCTTAGTGATTTGAGTAGTCACTAAGGGACTGTTGGAGTTGAATTTGGCATGGTGGCCATAAAAAAATATAAAGACATAAGCAGGATGACTGTGGATGAAGTTATAGTATCATTACAAGCACGTGAAGAAAAGACTCAAGAAGCGAAAAGAAGAGCAGAGCAACTTTTGGCAATACAAACTTCGTTAAAAGAGAAAGCCAACAATCGAGAAAGAAGCCATTCTAGAAGAGGACACAAGAGAGGTCGAGGAGGGAAGGGAAAAGGAAGAGGACATAACACAAATCAACAAAAGGGAAGAAGTAATAACACCAATGAAGGAAGCACTCAATCCACAAGAGGCTGGGGTAGGGATGGCAACGGGTACTCTACCAGCGGGTACCCGGCACTACCCGACCCTAATGGGACTACTCGTACCTTGTATAAAAGGGTATGAGATGGGTATGGGATCAAAATCATTACCCGTTAGGGTAATGGGACGGGTATGGGAAGACCCCCTAGGGTACCCGGTACCCGTAATAATTTTTTAAAATATTAAAAAATATTATTGTGTTTTAGATGTAAGATGTGAGATTTGAGCACCAACATTTTTTTCTTCAATCATTAAGTGATACCACTAAGCTATTTTATTTTTATTGAAGGTTCAATTTGTTCAATTTTTAGATGGACGATTTATTAAATTTATAGTTTGCTAAATTTGAATATTTTTTATTTTATTTATTGATTCTTAACGGGTAAGGGTACCCGCGGGTACCCGTGAATTAAATGGGACGGGTATGGGATGCAAAACATATACCTGTTAGGGTAATGGGAAGGGTACGGGTAATTAAAAAATAAACGGGTAAGGGTTTGGGATTGGCACTACCCGCGGGTACCCTACCTGTTGCCATCCCTAGGCTGGGGGTGAGGATATGGAAGTGGACGTGGAGGAGGAAACTGGAGGCTAAATTAAGAAGGCGAAAAATCCAATATTCAATGTTACAACTGCTCCAAGTCCGGTCACTACACAATGAATGCTGGAGTCATCCCAGTGAGGTGGAGGAGATGGTTGGAGTCCTCCTAATGAGGTGGAGAACATGACAAAGGTCGATGAGGAAATGGAAATGGATGAAGACGTGGCAAAAATCAACAAATGGGATGAAGCAACAACAAAGACTACAACAACAATAAAGGAAGCACTCAATTTACAAGAGGCATGTGCTGAGAATGTTGACGTGGAAGAGGAAACTAGATGTTGAATAAAGGACATGATAAATTCGATATTGAATGTTACAACTATTCCAAGTACGGTACACAATGAGTGATGGAGTCCTCCCAATGAGGCGGAGGTGAAAGCTAAAAACATCCAAGATGAGGAAGTAACGGGTACAATGTTACTTATGAAGGAGAAGAAAGTCGTGAAATCAACATATGGTACCTTGAAAATACCGCAAGTAGTCATATGTGTGGAGGCAAGAGGATGTTTGTGGAGATTGATGAATTCATTAACGGTCATATTATATTTGGAGATTTTTCGAAGGTTCCAATCACAGGTAAAGGAATCATTCTCATTCGGTTAAAAAATGGCATTCACTAGTTTATCAATAATGTTTATTATCTTCCAAACATGAAAAGTAATATTTGAGTTTTAGATACTCGAGAAAAATTATAAAGTCTATGGTGGACCAAAAATTATTCTTGTTGAATGAGAAGAAGGAGTTGATCGTTAGAATACCTATGTCAAAGAACATAATATTCATGATCAACATCCATACAGACGTGGCAAAATGTTTGAAAGCTTGTGTGAAGAGTTCCCCTAGCCTTGGCATCTAAGGTATGGGCATCTCAACTTTGGAGGGCTGAAATTGTTGGGTTAGAAGAAGATGGTAAATGGCTTGCCTCACATTGATCAGCCACATCAACCATTTGAAGGATGTCTCGTTGGAAAACAATTCAGAGCCAGTTTTATAGGAGTCCATATCAAGAGCAAAAGCGCCACTTAAAATTGTCCATACAAATATGTGTGTTATGTCATTGGGTAAAAATAAATATTTTATACTCGTCATCTAAGGTGATTAAGTTGCTCATAGAGTGTGGATCTTGGAGATCCTCCTTAGCATACTCTTTATTTTGGATTTTACTATTCGCTTTGACGGCGGAAAACATATATATGGTAAACACATAAATCCGTTCCCACGGATCAAACATCTAAAATTAAGGATAAAAATTAATCACATGTCACGGAAGATGTAGAAATGTTCCTTTTGATCTTTGCACGAGATAAGGATCACAAGTGGCAATTCCTCTAGGTTCACACTTTCACTGAATCACACCTTGATTATTCGTGAAAGAACACGTCCACCGAATCTCTCTAGGTTAAATTTAGGGAGAAGAAAAATGATTAATTAAAAAACCTTAGGAAAAATGATTCTTAACTTTCCTTTTTATATCATTCCGGATAAATATAAAAACCTAAGTTATTATTATCTTCAATATGAATTTTAATCCCATTAAAATCTCATTGTATTGCTCGTAACGCTCGTTCCAATGCTAGTCCTTTAATTTCATTTGTTATGCCATATTGGCTCGATAGTATTCTATGTAAAGACATTTTACCTTAAATACAAGTTTTGTTGGTTTCAGAAAAAAAAAATCTCATTAAACCAAAACAATAAAATCACCCTAAAATCTTACAGGGGAGCCGAAATGATGAGAGGGAGAGTTTGAGTTTTAAAAACTCATCAATTTCCAATTATCCTCTTAATTAAAAATTATCCCTTTCTCTAATATCTTATCAGTAAATTAATCATTTAATTCAAATCATTCTTAGATATTATAATATCTAATATTATCTCTCATTATATATATCTAGTGAAAAAACTATAGTACATATATAACTATGATTTACTTTATTTATAATATCCAATATCATAAATAATAATAATAAAAAATAATATTCTCATATATACATATATAATGTTATAAATTATACTCCAATATAATTTATATCACATCACCAGTGATTTTCACCTTGTCAATGATTTACCAAATGAATTTCATCAGTCACCATTAGATTTAACCTTGTTAAAATCATATGGTGGAAATTAAAACAATCGTATGACTTAGATTAATACCTTCTAAATCTAATGGTGACTGATCAAATTCCCTTGATCAGTCACTGACCAGGTGAAAACTACTGATCATATCATTACCATTTTGTTCCCGATCGTTTCCATTGAGAATCTTATAACCATTATATGTTCTGAGTTACCCTAAATACATTGCAATCAGATTTTTTTGTGCAAATGATCCCGTAGGTCTATCTAGAGATGGTGGTTAACTCAAATCTTTTGTTTGTCTCGCCAGCGATATGTAGGCTTTAGCTAGCCTTTATAACTATTCAACTTAGACAATAATCTTGTGTATAACTTATAGAGAACATAATAGTAATCTAAAAGTAATCTTTCGTTATGTGATATCAAGTCCAGTATGAGACATGGTTAAGTCACCCTCATCTGTTGCTTGGACATTTCTTGATCTCTTAGTGAATTGATTTGTTCGAATAAGCAATATCACATTTATGCATTTGGATGTGGCCACACACTTCTTAGTTCCACTAATCAAGTGGTCGGTGATATCTGATCTCTATATTTGTGTTTATATGCTAACAATTTATTTTAAGTGTTTAAAATGATTAGAAGCTATATACACAAGTAAGAAAAAATGCCTTAATAAAATTAAAAGGTCCAAGCCGAAACAAGCCCATAAGCCCACGTTGAAAGTCAAATGAAAACTTCTCCTTTCTGGCAAAATGTCAGAAGATAGAAGACTATTAGCAACCCATCTCTCTCTGTCATCACAAATAAGGAAATGCACAATATATGAAGTTAGATTTCAGAAGCAGATCATTGGACGGGTGTCTCAACAGTCAACAGTCGTCTGAATTCAGAAACGAATATTTCCTTAAATGGCAATATGGGCGGAACAAGTATGAAGCTCCAGAGAAGAACAACAATTGTTTCTTCTCAATGGCTACTTTCTGATTCAAACGACAAGTTTGAATGCTTCACCTATAAAAGCCAAGACTAAGCTCCATTTTCACAACTGATCAAGCGAAAAAGAGATACATTGCAAAAGTGAAAAATAAGAGCAAAGAGCAAATACATAAAGCAATTTCATATTCGTGTAATTATATATATAGAGAGAGATTAGTTCATATTAATTTTCTATCGGAACCTTTTCTATTGTAAAATCAGAAGCTTTGGTGTTGCTTCGTTTATATGCATGAACGAGAGTGATAGTTGAGTGTTGTAGTAAAGGACATTACTTTACTCAAGTTTGGTATATTGTGAAAAAGGTTTGTGCTCCACCTTGAAAGAGTTGTTTAGTGGATTAAAGCTCAGAAGAAGGTACTCTAAGGACTAAACGTAGATAGAAGGCCGAACCAGTATAACCTCCCGAGTAACCTCTTTCCCACGTACTCCATTTTACTTCCTTTGATATTGCATGCTCTGAATATTTATATCACATATACCACTCTGATCATTTTGTGCATAACATATAAATCATATATCTAAGAGATATTTAGAGGCTTTGTTAAAAGAGTTGTCCTTGGAGTGCAAGTATCAAAAGCAGAATCAATCTCAATAGACTAAAACCTCAATAGACTGAAGTTGCCTTTGATTCCGAGAGTTGCCTCTATGTTACATATTGACTTAAAAGAGAAAAGTTTCTAAAGGTTTTTAATTACTCATTAGTTATATTCACCCCCCTTAGAACTAATCTACCGTATTAGGGACCAATAAGTGGTATCACATCAAGTGCTCAAACTAAAGATATAATCATCTTGAGTGAAAGATCCACCCTAATGGCTGGCAACAACACATGTTTCCTGGCTGGTAATGAGACAGCTCAAATCCTTCTAGAAGGTTCATCTATTACCAGACTATTCTTCGGATCTAATTATATATTTTGGAAAAACAGAATGAAGAATTTTATCCAAGCTTAAAGCATGAGCCTCTGGTTAGCAATAATTAAAGGCCCACATGTACCTACTGAAATAATAGTCGGGGGGAGGGCAAATGTTGTAAAGTCAGAAGATAAATGGACAAAAGAAGATCTGAAAAAGCTTCAAATAAATTCTTCGGCTATCAATATGTTTTATTGTACTCTAGATATTGTAGAGTACAATAAAATCTTAGGTTGTGGAACTGCTCAAGAGATCTAGAACAAGATAGAAGTTACCTACGAAGGTACCAGCACGATGAAGGAATCCAAAATCAACCAAAACATGAGATTATATAAGTTATTCAAGATGCAGGAGAGTGAAGGAATCTCTGATGTAAATGATATGTTCACTAACATCATGAACGAGTTGAAAAGATTGGGAAAGATTTTCTTATAAGAAGAGCAAGTGAAAAAGATCCTCAGAAGCCTTCCGAAAAGTTGGCAAGCCAAGAAGACGACTATTGAGGAGAAGTCTGTTGGTCCCATGTAACGTGATGGTATTAGTTCCAAGGGGGGGTTAGGAACTAATTAAACTTTTTAATAATTAAGGCTGACTTATTTTAATTTTAATACTTTTACTCAGTCTCTAGGTCAGCACCGTTGAGTATGTTTTAAGACAGCTTTAGTCAATTTACTAACTAGAGTTGTTTTAATCGTGAGTTGGGAAGTAACACTTTAAGTTAGTTTCCAACTCAACGCTCAGATTACTCAGCTTCAATGTGTACAGATTATTTTACTGAGTAATGTTAAGCAATCAACATATATATATATATCAAGAGAAAGGGTTAGAAGTTACTCAGTAGACTTATCCTAGTTCGGCCTCTCCACCTACGTCCAGGCCCCGGAATCCTTCCGAGATTTTTCAATCCTCTACTGAGCTCTTTAAAGGTAGAGCACAAACCTTTTACAATAGCAACTGAGTATGCAAGAGTACTATCCTTTATTCGTCTACTCAATCCTATCTACCACTGAATACTATAACCGAGTACTCAGCTTCTCTCTACCACTGAGTACTATAACCGAGTACTCAGCTTCTCTAACCTTTTACAGATGATACAAGATTTGTTCTCACTTAGTGAAGAACACTTTAGATGAATAAAATCACTCTAGACTTTTACACAAAAATAGGAGTTGGTGTAAGAGCTTGCTTTTTCTTTTTCAGACAGCTTCTATTTTGGATTTCGCAATTGACTTTGAGATTTTGCTTATCTGTGTTTCTTATTATTAATCCAAGTGATGAATTGGCCTTTTTTATAGTGATATTTGGGGCGCCAATGATTTAAATCCCGATATAGCCGTTGTGGGAAAATGGTCTTCTTTCGTCATCACTTGGTCAGCTTACAGAGCTGCAGGCCAATCCTGTCTTTTGTTCTTGACAGGAGCCAGGTTTGTCTTCTTATGCCAGATTTGTGTTCTAGCAAAAGTCAGATGGTCCATGCTCTTTCTCGAAAAGGTCTTCAGGACAGATTTCCGAGGCTTCTGATTTGTTTCAGAATTTTGTCAGACCTTGTCTTCCAAGTTGACGGATCATTGATGCTGACCTGACGACCACTCAGCTTGACTTGGCGACTTTGCCTTCAAGCTTTTCTGAAGAAGACATTTCTTTCACTTAAGCTGAGTTGCATTTTACTCAGCTTCTTGCATCTGCTGACTTCGTCTTGACTTTCTCTTATAGATTTTTAGTTCTTATTCTTATTACTTAACTTACTCAACAGTGAACAAACACATCAGTACAATTAAATCAAAGCACTTAAATTTAATTGTTTAATCATGAGATTAACTTAAATAATTTTGTCAAATCAAAATCATGTGGAAAGGTGTTTCAATAAACTCCCCCATTTTGATGTTGACAAAAGTATTTGTTGGGGTTTAGTGTCCTATAGACAATTGTTCTAGGATATAAACTTAATGTAAATGAAATGTTCTTTATATCATTTGTTTTAATAAGATATTGTTTCATAACTATATAAAGGCAACCTCTTTTAAGAACTAAATAAGTCTAATAAAAGGAAATCCCTAAGTTTGTTTAAAGTGATTATAAAGTGTTCATACAAGCATGAAGTGAGACGAAATTTTATAATAAACTAATAAACTTAAAACCACCCCAAGTCAAGTAATATGTTTAGGATTGACATATCACTGCTGAGACTTACATGTAACAATGTCTTCTGTCGAGACAGAAAGCTGATCTCACAAGCTTTATATATACAAATATCTGGACAGTTACGTGGATCCAATGAAAAGGAGTTCATTAGGATTGGGGACCCGACTTGAGATAACAGGATGGGTAGATTCATCCTTGTCACCTGTTCATCTCATTGGTATTAATAGGTATAAGTAATCCTCAGACTCAAAGGAATGTTAATTAGTGATTCTGGATTACGGAATGTGATGCTTTGATCCTGTTGTAACACGATCCATAACAGAGATGACTCTGGGGTGTGAACGGCAGACGTTGGGTATCACCGGAAGTAATTGCAAGATAATTATACATTGGATTGAGCATTTGTCACTCCCGATAAATGGTAGATACGTCCAAGGATCGCTTGTGGAAGACTCGACTCTAAATCCTTGCAAGGTGGTAGCTTAAGACTAGAAATACAGATTTCACTTAACCTATCTAATTGGAGTTGACTCGGCCTGTACAAGTAAAACGAACGTCTCGCTATATGTGACTTGACATTACCCATAGTCATAAGATTCAGTTCAAGGATGTAGTTGATAAAGGATCGAATTATACTGTAACTAATACGGAAAGGTCAACGACAGAATCAACCTGTCTTCTTATAGCTCTGGGGGAATGTTTCGGAGTTGCTAATCACATTTCGTGTACTCATTCCGTTATGCAAAGATTAAATATAATTCTGTGAAAAATAATTTAATAGTTGCATACGGCTAGAAGCAATAAGAACCTAATGGGTCATACATAAGACTTGGAGCCCAAAAGAGAAATAGATGTTAATTAATTAATGGAAGCCCAACTGAGTCCACTAAGACCCAGTAGAGAGAGGGGGGCGATTTTATGTATGAAAATACATAAATAAATTAATTTGATTTTAACAATTCTAATTAGATTATGATTGTGAATTAAATTAATAAAAGGATAAATAAGTTAGGAGGTTTAATGAGATTAAAATTACTCCTATTATTATCCTATAAGGTTATTATTATTATCTTTATATTTAGATATATTAATAGATAATAAATAAGAATTATATTCCGAATTAAATTCTTATTCAGTAACCTAATTCTATCTAACTAGGGTTTAGATACAAGAGAGTATTTATACCCCCCCTCCTATGTAAATTTCGGCCAACCCTAGCCAGAGATAGAGAGAGAATTTCGACCCACAAGTTTGAGGACGAGATTGTCTACCGCTTCCTTCCGTTCACTTGATTTTCATCTCTTTCTTTTATTCCTTGATCTTGTGTTGATTGATTAGAGGCGATCTATTCTTGATTGCTTTTATACGGTTGATATCTAACTGGATTTTTGGTTGTGTTTGTTTTGTGCTCGTGAACTCGGAGTAAGAGTTGAGGGCACTTCGCTTGCAATGGTAAATAGTTCATCAAAAGGTATTTCCTTTTATCCCTCTTTATATGAAATAACGATTAACAGATCTTGAGTTCATGGAAAAAGGTTAAAATTTTTATATTTCCGTTGCTATACGTTAGCCTTAAATTCCTTCAGTGGTATCAGAGCTTGCGTTAAATCCGTTATTTCATATATGAAAATTAAAATGTTTTTCAATCAGATTGAATAAATATTTATAGTTAGGTTAATTAACAAAACTGTTTTGATTAATTAGTTCTAAAGATAAATAAGTTTTAATTAATTGTTAATTAAAATAGTTTATGCATATGTTCCTAATAATTTTGGTTGATAATCATTATAACAAAATCTATTAGTTTTATAGTTAGATTGATAAAAGTTAGTTTTATTGATTCTAAAGATAAAACGGAAAATCTATAATAGGTTTTCTTATTTTCTGAAAATCGTTTTAAAACCGTTTTAGAACTGATATATATATATATATAATAAAAAACGGATAGCAGTCCGGGTTGCGCCGCGAGGCAGCAACCCGAACTGTTGTTCGCGGTTGCTGCCTCGCTGCAGCAACCGTGGGCGGTGGCCAGCCGCGGTGCTGCTGCCAAACGGCAGCGGCGCCGTGAGTCTCGGGCCCCCTTTATGCTCGTATCTTGATTGATGTGGAGCTTTCTAAAGAAATTCAATACAAGCTAAGGGTGGATACTGACACCTCAATGCATTGGATTTCCCTTGAATATGAAAGACTTCCTGACTTATGCTCCGTTTGCCATTTCATTGGTCATTCTGCTGGAGCTTGTAGGAGGAATCTTCGTCGTGAAGAACAGGTTGTCATAAAGCAAAGAAATGGGAAGCAAAAGATGGGATCTCCCGAGCCCCGAGGTAGGTCTGTTACTCGAATTTGGCAACAAAAGCCTGGAGTTCACATTGATCCTGGTGAATCCTCTAAAGGGGCTCCTAACATTGAAAAGCCTGACAAATCTAATAATTGTGACTTGCAGATGGTACTTCATAGTTCTGTCAAGATTAGTGAATCGGTTCTTGATTCTGACTCTGTCACGGCCCCCGCCTCTCATTCTCTTGACTTTCCTTCTTATCAACTTGATAAAGAGCTGAGAGTTTTGGATTGGCAAACCTCTCAACCCAATCCTCAAGCTTCTGAATTTCCTAATTTGCAACTCATTGAGCATTTAGAAAACAGTGACTGTTTGTAGGTGGTTAATGATGCAGAGGAAAAGACTTGGTCTAAAGTCCAGAAAAGGAAGAAGCACAAAGATAACAACATTCCCCATGAGGTTAGTGGTAAACGGCATAGCAAGCCGCCTTTGCGGTTTCAATGATTGTGTTATTTTGGAATTGTAGGGGCATCGGTAATGATCGCACTCAACGAGCCCTCAAGCTTCTGTGCCAACAACATCGTCCTGATTTTTTGTGTCTTGCAGAACCTCTTGTTTGTTTTAGTGACACTGCTGATCAGTTTTGGAGATCTCTGGGTCTTTCTCTCTTTGCCTGGAATGATAAAGATTCGCCGACTCTTTGGCTTCTCTCTAGGGATGCTTCTTCTCTTTCTCTTCATTCTTCTCATGCCCAACATGTTACTGTTCAACACCAGCTGGGTGATAAGTCTTTTCTGCTTTCTTTTGTTTATGGTAGTAACTTGGCTTCGGAAAGAATGGAGTTGTGCTTTCCAACTAATAATTGGTTGGTGTTTGGGGATTTCAATGCTATTACGGGCTCTCATGAGAAGCTTGGTTCTCCTCCTGCTGCTGGATCCTGTAGGGAATTCAGGAATTTTATTGATGATTGTGATCTTATTGATATTGATACTTTGGGTCAGAAGTTTACTTGGTCCAATGGTCGGCATGGGACGGCTCATGTTGAGTGTCGACTGGATAGAGCTTTAGTGTCTGAGGGCTTTTTGGATTCTTGGGACTCTATCTCTTGCACGACTTTGGCAAGGTATAGTTCTGATCATTGCCCGATGCTCCTTCATTGTAGGATTGGGGAACCAAGGATTGCTAGGTTCAGATTCCATGCAATGTGGACCACTAGTGAGTCTTTAAAGGGGGTAATTTCTAATCACTGGACTACATCCCACATCTCTCTCCCTTCTGCTCAACTATTATGTCATAAACTTCGCACCCTTAGGCCTATTCTTAGGGATTGGAATAAAAACGTGTTTGGCAGAATTGATTCTAATATCCACCTGGCTGAAGTTCACCTTGCTGATATTCAAAAGCAAATTTCAGAACATGGTGATTCTTCGGATTTGAGTAATGCTGCTGCTGCAGCCTGCTCCAACCTTGATTTACAGCTTCTTCGGCAGGAGATGATGTACAGAGAGCAAAGTCGTGTTAAGTGGCTTAAAGAGGGGGATCGGAACACTAGTTTTTTCCAAAGGTCTGCTAGAGTTAGAAAGACATGGGCCGGCATTCAGCATTTGAGAATCGGAGATGAGGGTCCCATTTCTGACACGGTTAGATTATCTGATCATGTAATTGAATATTTCTCTAATCTCTTTCATAGTTCTAGGGAATATGTTGATCTTTCTTCAATTAATGAGGTAATTCCCAACTTAGTAACTTCTTTGGAAAATGAGGAATTAACTTCTAAACCTTCCATTGAAACTATTAAAGACATGGTCTTTTCCATGGATCCTGACAATGCCCCTGACCCTGATGGTTTTGGGGGAATTTTTTATCGATTCTTTTGGGATATTATAGGGAAGGATGTTTGCAATATGGTTCAGGCCTTCTTTGACCATGGTTTCATCCTGCCTGGTTTAAACTCTAGTATTATGGCTCTAATTCCTAAAGTTGCTGAAGCAGACAGAATTGAGAATTTTCATCCTATTGTGATGAGTAACTTTGGTTTTAAAATCATCTCAAAAATTCTTGCTGATCGCCTTGCAGTTATTGCAGCAAGGATTGTCTCTCCCAACCAATATGGTTTCCTTAAAGGTAGAAGCATTCATCAGTGCATTGCCTTAGCTTCTGAGGGAGTTAATATGCTTGACAGAAAACGTTTTGGCGGACACATGGCCTTAAAAATTGATATTCGTAAGGCATTTGATACTTTAGATTGGAACTTCCTCTTGGCTGTGTTGGATTCCTTTGGTTTTTCTCTCACTTTCAGGGATTGGATCCTAAACATTCTAGCATCCTCTCGTATTTCTGTGATGATTAATGGTTCTCCAAAGGGTTACTTTTCTTGCTCTAGAGGGGTTAGACAAGGGGACCCCCTCTCTCCTTTTTTGTTTGACATTGCTGAGGATTTTTTCTCTCGTTGGCTTGCTAAGATGGTGAGGGAGGGCACTTATTCTCCCATGTATTATTCTGGAGGAAATGCTTTTCCCTCTCATCTTCTTTTTGCTGATGACATGCTCATTTTTGGAGTGGCATCCCTGAGCAACTTGCATGCTCTCAAGGATTTCTTCCTGCTCTATGGACAGATCTCCGGTCAGCAGGTTAGTTGGGACAAATCTGCTATCTTTTTTGGTTCTCAGGTGAGTCCTCCAAGGAGGGTTCGTCTTGCTCACTGTCTTGGCATCCGTTTGGAGTCTCTCCCTTTCAGTTACTTAGGCATCCATCTATTCAAAGGAGCTCCAAAGGCTCGTCATCTCAGCAGTCTTACTGATAAATTTCTCTCTCAATTTAGCAAGTGGAAAGGTAGCTCTCTCTCCTTTGCAGGGCGCTTAACTCTAATTAAGTCTGCTATTACTGATTCTCTGGTTCACTCATTCTTGATCTATAAGTGGCCAGTGGGATTATTGAAAAAGCTCAATAGAAGTGTTATGAACTTCCTTTGGTCGGTTGTATTGACCAGAGGAAGCTAATCACGGTCCCCTGGAAGACTTGTTGCAAAAGTTTGGAAGGGGGTGGTTTGGGCATTAAGGACTTTAGGATCTTTAACCAGGCTCTTTTGGGTAAGATGTGTTGGGAATTGATTCAAGGTACCAATCTTGCTCTTTCTCTGATGAAGTCTAGATTTATGGCTGTCTCTGGATTGCCTAAAGCTACCATTGCTCCTTCCTCGAGCTGGTCTTCTTGTAAGTTTGTTTATTCTTCCATTTGGGACCAGACTTTTTGGTGGATTGGCCAGTCTTCATCGCTTAATTTCTGGACTGATAGGTGGATCCTACCATCGGTGGCGGACAGATTGGGTCTTGACAATCAGGATAAGCGTTCTCGCTATAATTCTGTTGATGATTTTTTAGTAAATTCTGAGTGGCTTGACTTAGGCACTCTTCCTTCAGTTGTTCAAGACAGTATTCGCTCTATTCACCAGGGTAGAGATGATATTGACTTATGCGCTTGGCAGCCTTCTATGAAGGGTATTTTCTCTGCCAAAGAGTACTATTCGGTTCTCAGTCCTAGTTCCTCCTCGGTGGACTGGTATAAATTTGTATGGAATGTCCACACTCCCCCTTCTCGTTCCTTCACTTTCTGGAGAGTTTTGCATGGACGGGTCCCAACTCATGACCTCCTGCAGCGTCTTGGATTCTCCATTGCCTCTCATTGTGCTCTATGTGGTTGGGATGCTGAGTCCATTAACCACTTATTCATTAGCTGTTCTTTTGCAGATTCTCTTTGGAGGGCCCTTGAGATTCATTTTGACTGCTCTTTGCTTCGTCATTCCCAATTCATCCACTTCTTCAGCTCTCTTCGCAGCATTCATTTTTGCTCACAAGTGTTGATGATCTGGCGTGTTGTCGTTGTCACTTGCATCTGGTTAATCTGGCATTGCAGGAATGTAGCAATCTTTAAGGAAGTTTCTCCTTCTATTCAGCACTCGAAGATCACCCTCTTTCGAATGATTCGAGAGTCCTTGGCCACTTCTAAAGGTTTTTGCTCTTCTTGGAGAGATGCTGCTATCTTATCCCGCCTTTTAGTTTCTCTTAGGCCGCCTCCTACTCCCAACATTATTTCGGTCCATTGGCTTAAACCTCCTCCGGGCTGGGTTAAAGTCAATGTGGACGGCTCTACTTTTGGCCCTCCTGGCGAGGCGGGAGCAGGAGGCATTTTTCGCAACTATCGTGGCTTTTCCAAAGGTTGTTTTGCTTTTTCTACCCCTCCTTCTTTTGCTTATATGGCTGATTTTAGAGCCGCTATTTTCGCAATCGAACTTGCTTGGGAGAAAAATTGGCATCAGCTTTAGGTTGAGTCAGACTCCATGTACGTTGTTAATCTGCTTCGACATCGTTCCATGGATGTTCCTTGGAGTATTCGACAAGAGTGGTTGCATTGTCTTAACATTTGCTCTAGGATGAACATTCTTTTTACTCACATATTTAGGGAAGGTAATAGAGTTGCTGACGCATTGGCAAAGTTTGGAGTCTCTTCCTCCGTGATTAATTGGTGGCCTTCAGCTCCTGCTTTTTGCCACAGGTTTATCAATGATGACATTTGTAATATTTCTCATTTGCGTTTTTCTTGACATTTCCTAAACTTTTCTCCTTCCCCCTTCTTCTTGTTTGTTCTCCTTCCTTTTCTCTTGTTCAAACCTTCACCTTTTCTTTTATTAATATATTTTGGGTTTGCCAGTTCTTGGTCATTGGGTGCTCACCCTGCCCAAGTTCTGCCTCGTCCTAATTTCTATCAAAAAAAATCAAAAGTATTAAATGAATTGAAATCAAAATAATTGGGACATGCATAATTAAAGTTTTGTATAGTTGTATTAATCTAAAAGGTTAATATAGAAGATACGAAACTGTTAGAATTAAAATTGGATGAAAGTTAATTTGATGTGTTAATGTGATTAACCTAAATATTACATAAAGTACTTATGTAATCAACCAATTAAATTTATTTAATTGAGTCTATACATGTTTGGAGTTATGGACATATTTGGACCCTCTTTTAGTCTTTTGGTATTTTTGAAATAGGGCCTGCGAGTCCTGCCTTTCTACTATCTATTGTAATTTCTCCTCTCATCTAATTCCCTTCAAGTTAATTGAAGTTTTCTTTAGTAGTATAGAAAATTAATATGTAATTTCGAGGCGCCATGGAGAAGACGGAGGACCTAAAGAGAAATATGTAATAGTTAGTATTTCCCTAGGTTTGGCCTTTTATTCCTTCTCTAGCTCGACGGAATAATTTAGATAACATGTCCATAACACCAATGTATGTGTCTGATGTATGCTAAAGCAAATCAAGACTAAGTTAGATTATGAGACTTGAAATAAAAATTCCTCACTAATTAAAAGTTAAGTAAATAAGCAAGTTATTAAAATCGGTTGCCCCTCCCTAATATTATAATTCAGCCAGCAGTACTGGGGGCCTTTGGGTTGTTGAGCGAACTCAAGCTCGGGGTCTTATGGTAACACCTGAATTATCAAAAATCGTTCTTTCATGAATATGGGGTAATACTTAAATTAGATTATGATAATTGGATGAGCAAACTCATGTTATCATAGACTAATGGGCAATATGGTTGGGATTAATATGAATAGCATATTAGTTACAAATGTGGTTAGTAACCCAATAACCTAGGAATCACATTAAAGATGTGATTGATTACATGAATCTACCTAACAAATGAGACTAGCTTGTTGAGCAAACTCAAGGCGAAATCTCAGGAGTTAGGATCCTAGCTCGCTAAAGGATTTTTGAAATTCTTCGAATTAATATGGAGGGATATTAATTTGGCAAAATAGTGGGAGCAATTTAAAATGAATTAAAAGACCTATAATTTTAGATTGATGTACTTTAAAGCAAATGAATAACATACGTTTACTCTTTCTCACTCTCAGGTTAAATTAAAACACTTTTAAAATCATGACTAACACCAATCTGCAAAATATACTTACTGATAACAAGTTGAACGGTTCAAACTTCACCGACTGGTATCGCAACCTCAAAATCGTTTTGAAGTTCGAGAAGAAAGGGTATGTATTTGATGCACCGATACCCCCTTACCCGGCGGATGGTGCTCCCTACTAAGAATTTTATGCTTACTTGAAGCATAAGGCTGATGACGATCATGCGGGAGACATCATACTTGCATCAATGACACCGGAATTGAAAAGGCAACATGTAGAAATGGATACCTATTCCATGGTCGCGCACCTGAAAGAGTTGTTTGTGAATCAAACTCGGTGCGAACGCTACGAGATAACAAAGCAGTTATATAGATGCAAGATGCAGGTGGGCACATCTGTAATGGCATATTGTGTCAAGATGATTGGCTTTATCACTAAGTTTTCTAGTATTGGAGATGCGATGGATCATGAACTAAGTGTAAACTTACTTCTTCAGTCCCTCCCCGAGAGTTACTCACAGTTCATCATGAACTACCAAGTGAGTGGCTTGCAAACCTCTCTTAAAGAGCTTGCAAATATGCTCGAGACAGTCGAGCCCAATATGAAAGAAAACAAGGGGATACCGGCCCTTGCTATTGAAGGATCAAAGAAGAGGAAAGGGAACTTTCCCAATCCAAACCATCCTAAAAAGGGCAAGGGGGCCATGCTCACCGAAACAAAGGGAAAGGAAGTGAAGAAGCCCAAAGGAGAGTGCCACTTTTGTGGTGAAGAAGGGCATTGGAAAAGAAACTGTTTGGTGTACCTAGCTACCCTCAAGAAGGGAAAAGCCGGGACTTCAACATCTGGTATGTTTTATATTGAAATAAATACAATTTCACAGTCTGAATCTTGGGTATTAGATACCGGATGTGGATCTCATATTTGTATGAATATTCAGGGACTCAGACGGACTAAGGAATTGAAGAAAGGAAGCATAAACTTGCGAGTAGGAAATGGAGCAAGAGTTGCCACCCTCGCCATTGGAGATTATGCTTTGAGTTTACCCTCTGGGCTTGTAATAGAATTAGGGAACTGTTTGTATGTTCCAGAAATGTCTTGTAACATTATTTCTATTAGCCGTCTTGTTGACAACAGTTTTCATATTTCAATAAAAGACAAACATTGTGATTTTTATAGAGATAGGATTTTCTATTTTTCAGGAATATCACAAAATGGGATTTATGTGCTAAATGACAAAATTTCTGTTTTCGCAATTGATACCAAAAGACATAAGCTAGATAATTCAACTTACTTGTGGCATTGTCGTTTAGGCCATATAAACAAAAGACGCATGCTTAAGCTACATCAAGATGGGCTTATAAATTCAATTGATCCTGAATCATTGGAAACATGCGAAGCATGTTTAAAAGGTAAAATGACAAAGACACCCTTTAGCAATAAAGGTGAGCGTGTATCAGACACTCTAGGATTAATACATTCCGATGTATGCGGTCCTATGTCAGTCCAAGCAAGAGGAGGATTCAGATACTTCATAAGCTTCATAGACGACCATACCCGATATGGTTATATCTACTTGATGAAGCACAAGTCTGAAGCTTTTGAGAAATTCAAATGCTTCAAAAAAAAATGAAGTAGAAAATCAATTAGGAAAGAAAATAAAGATACTTCGATCCGATCGAGGTGGCGAATATCTTTCAGATGATTTTCTGAATTATCTAACTGAATGTGGGATATGCTCACAATGGACACCTCCCTATACACCACAACACAATGGTGTATCCGAGAGGAGGAACCGTACCTTACTAGATATGGTACGATCCATGATGAGCATAGCATTACTTCCAAAGACATTCTGGGGCTATGCCTTAGAAACTGCCCTCTTCACCCTAAATCGAGTACCAACTAAATCCGCTAGTTCCACACCATATGAATTGTTCGTTGGTAGGAAACCCACATTCTCATTCATGAGAGTATGGGGTTGTTCAGCATTTGTCAAACGCATAGCGTCAGACAAACTAGATTCTAAATCTGATAAGTGTTTCTTCATTGGATACCCTAAGGAAACTGTGGGATATTACTTCTATCATCCGGATGATCAGAAAGTAATAGTATCCAAGCACGCAACCTTCTTAGAGAAAGAGTTTCTCGAAGAAACAGAAAAGGGAAGCATGATTGAGCTTGATGAAGTTCAAGAACAAGAAACACCGACTGAAACAACAGAAGCGGTTGAGGAACCCGAAGCAGTCACATTAGATGAGACTCAAGTGCCACCCATTCGTAGATCACAAAGAGTTCGTGAACTCCCAATTAGATATGGTTTTCTAGTGGGAGATGATGATGAGGTTCCCGTGTTAGACGACGAACCCGAAAACTACGAAGAGGCTCTTAACAGTCCAGATTCTAAAGCATGGCTCGAAGCCATGGATTCTGAGATGGATTCCATATACACCAACCAAGTGTGGACTTTGGTTGATCCACCCGAAGGGATAAAACCCATTGGGTGCAGGTGGATCTTCAAAAAGAAGACTGACATGGATGGAAAGGTTAGCACCTACAAAGCTAGGTTAGTAGCGAAAGGATGTCGTTAGAAACAAGGAATTGATTATGATGAAAATTTCTCTCCTGTGGCTATGTCCAAATCAATCAGAATAATGCTTGCTATTGCCGCTCACTACGATTACGAGATTTGGCAAATGGATGTGAAAACAGCTTTCCTAAACGGAAACCTGCTTGAGGATGTATATATGATGCAACCTGAAGGTTTCATATCAAAGGATGCAAACAAGGTTTGCAAACTTCAGAGATCCATTTATAGACTCAAGCAAGCATCAAGAAGCTAGAACAAGCGTTTTGACGAAACCATAAAACAATTTGGTTTCGAACAAAATTGCGAAGAAGCTTGCATTTACAAGAAAGCAAGTGGGAGCTCAGTTGCATTTCTGATATTATATGTGGACGATATATTATTAATGGGAAATGACATAGCTCTACTACAGTCGGTAAAAGTATGGTTATCAGGTAACTTCTCCATGAAAGACCTTGGTGAAGCAGCTTATATACTTGGTATAAAGATCTACAGAGATAGATCAAGAAGACTGCTTGGTCTTTCACAGGCTACATACATCGAAAAGGTGCTAAAGCATTTTAGCATGCTTGAATCGAAACGAGGTAACTTACCCATGGTACATGGAGTAAAGTTAAACAATCATCAATGTCCTAAAACCGAAGATGATAAGAAGCGCATGGCTGTAATCCCGTACGCCAGCGCAATTGGTTCGTTTATGTATGATATGCTTTATCACAGATGAGAACGATTTTAAATCCCAATCAGGATACCTGTTTATCTTAAATGGGGGCGCGGTCAGTTGGAAGAGTTCCAAGCAAGGAAGGGTAGCTTTCTGTACGACCGAGTCAGAGTATATCACTGCTGCGGAAGTAGCAAAGGAAGCGGTTTGGATTAAGAAGTTCATTACTGAACTTGGTGTGGTGCCTGACATTGTAAATCCCATTACACATTACTGTGATAACAATGGAGCCATTGCGCAAGCAAAGGAACCACGGTCTCATAATGCATCCAAGCATTACCTGAAGCGATACCACATTATAAGAGAAATTGTGGCAAGAGGAGATGTGAGAATAGAAAGAGTACCTACTGAGGACAACGTTGCAGATCCGTTGACAAAGCCCTTAACCCAGAAAGTACATGATCGTCATCTTAGTTCTATTGGGATAAGTTGTAGAAACAATTGGCTTTAGTCCAAGTGGGAGTATGTTGGGGTTTAGTGTCCTATAGACAATTGTTCTAGGATACAAACTTAATGTAAATGAAGTGTTCTTTATATCATTTGTTTTAATGAGATATGGTTTCATAACTATATAAAGGCAATCCCTTTTAAGAACTAAATAAAGTCTAATAAAAGGAAATCCATAAGTTTGTTTAAAGTGATTATAAAGTGTTCATACAAGCATGAAGTGAGACGAAACTTTATAATAAACTAATAAACTTAAAACCATCCCAAGTCAAGTAATATGTTTAGGATTGACATATCACTGCTGAGACTTGCATGTAAAAATGTCTTCTGTCGAGAGAGAGAGCTGATCTCACAAGCTTCAGATATGCAGATATCTGGACAGTTGCATGGATCCGATGAAAGGGAGTTCATTAGGATTGGGGACCCGACTTGAGATAAAAGGATGGGTGGATTTATCCTTGTCACCTGTTCATCTCATTGGTATTAATAGGTATAAGTAATCCTAAGACTCAAAGGAATGTTAATTAGTGATTATGGATTACGGAATGTGATGCTTTGATCCTGTTGTAACACGATCCATAACAGAGATGACTCTGGGGTGTGAACGACAGACGTTGGGTATCACAGGAAGTAATTGCAGGATAATTATACATTGGATTGAGCATTTGTCACTCCAGATAAATGGGAGATACGTCCAAGGATCGCTTGTGGAAGACTAGACTCTAAATCCTTGCAAGGTGATAGCTTAAGACTTGAAATACAGATTTCACTTAACCCATCTAATTGGAGTTGACTCGACCTGTACAAGTAAAACGAACGGCTCACTATATATGACTTGACATTACCCATAGTCATAAGATTTAGTTCAAGGATGTAGTTGATAAAGGATCGAATTATACTGTAACTAATACGGAAAGGTCAACGACAGAATCAACCTGTCTTCTTATAGCTCTGGGGGAATGTTTCGGATTTGCTAATCACCTTTCGCGTACTCATTCCGTTATGCAAAGATTAAATATAATTCTGTGAAAATTAATTTAATAGTTGCATAAGGCTAGAAGCAATAAGAACCTAATGGGTCACACATAAGACTTGGAGCCCAAAAGAGAAATAGATGTTAATTAATTAATGGAAGCCCAACTGAGTCCACTAAGGCCCAGTAGAGAGAGGGGGCGATTTTATGTATGAAAATACATAAATAATTTAATTTGATTTTAACAATTCTAATTAGATTATGATTGTGAATTAAATTAATAAAAATGATAAATAAGTTAGGAGGTTTAATGAGATTAAAATTACTCATATTATTATCCTATAAGGTTATTATTATTATCTTTATATTTAGATATATTAATAGATAATAAATAAGAATTATATTCCGAATTAAATTCTTATTCAGTAACCTAATTCAATCTAACTAGGGTTTAGATACAAGAGAGTATTTATACCCCCCTCCTATGTAAATTTCGGCCAACCCTAGCCAGAGATAGAGAGAGAATTTCGACCCACAAGTTTGAGGACAAGATTGTCTACCGCTTCCTTCCGTTCAATTGATTTTCATCTCTTTCTTTTATTCCTTGATCTTGTGTTGATTGATTAGAGGCAATCTATTCTTGATTGCTTTTATACGGTTGATATCTAACTTGATTTTGGGTTGTGTTTGTTTTGTGCTCGTGAACTCGGAGTAAGAGTTGAGGGCACTTCGCTTGCAATGGTAGATAGTTCATCGAAAGGTATTTCCTTCTATCCCTCTTTATATGAAATAACGATTAACGGACCTTGGGTTAATGGAAAAAGGTTAAAATTTTTATATTTCCGCTGCCATACGTTAGCCTTAAATTCCTTCAGTTTTAATAGGTATAAGTAATCCTAAGACTCAAAGGAATGTTAATTAGTGATTCTGGATTATGGAATGTGATACTTTGATCCTGTTGTAAACGATCCATAACAGAGATGACTCTAGAGTGTGAACGGCAGACGTTGGGTATCACAGGAAGTAATTGTAGGATAGTTATACATTGGATTGAGCATTTGTCACTCTTGATAAATGGGAGATACATCCAAGGATCACTTGTGGAAGACTTGACTCTAAATCCTTGCAAGGTGATAACTTAAGACTTGAAATGCAGATTTCACTTAACCTATCTAATTGGAGTTAACTCGGCCTGTACAAGTAAAACGAACATCTCGCTATATGTGACTTGACATTATCCATAGTCATAAGATTCAGTTCAAGGATGTAGTTGATGTAGGATCGAATTATACTGTAACTAATACGGAAAGGTCAACGATAGAATCAACCTGTCTTCTTATAGCTCTGGGGGAATGTTTCGGATCTGCCAATCACATTTCGCGTACTCATTCCGTTATGCAAAGATTAAATATAATTATGAGAAAATTAATTTAATAGTTGCATACGGCTAGAAGCAATAAGAACCTAATGGGTCACACATAAGACGTGGAGCCCAAAAGAGAAACATATGTTAATTAATTGATGGAAGCCCAACCGAGTCCACTAAGGCCCAGTACCTAGGGGGGCTATTTATGTATGTAAAATACATAAATAAATTAATTTGATTTTAAACAATTCTAATTAGATTATGATTGTGAATTAAATTAATTAAAGGATAAATAAGTTAGAAAGTTTAATGAGATTAAATTGCTCCTATTATTATCCTATCAATAAGTTATTATTATTATCTTTATATTTAGATATAATTATAGATAATAACTAATAAGAATTTTATTCCGAATTAAATTCTTATTTCAGTAACCTAATTCTATCTAACTAGGGTTTAGATGCAAGAGACTATATATACCCCCCTTATAGTAGAATTTCGGCCAACCCTAGCCAACTGGAGAGAGAGAATTTCGACCCCCTTGTTGAGGACGAGATCATCTACCGCTTCCTTCCGTTTCAATCGATTATTAATCTCTTTCTCTTATTCTTTGATCTTGTGTTGATTTATTAGAGGCAATCTACTTTGGTTGCTTTCATACGGTTGAGTTCTAATCATATTTTGAATTGTGTTTTTGTCTTGTGCTCGGGAACTCGGAGTAAGAGTTGTGAGCACTACGATTGCAACGGTAGATAGTTCATCGAAAGATATTTCTTTCTATCCCTCTTTATATGAAATAACGATTAACGGATCTTGGGTTAATGGAAAAAGGTTAAAATTTTTATATTTCCGCTGCCAAATGATAGCCTATTTTCCTTCAGTGGTATCAGAGCCTGCGTTAAATCTGTTATTTCATATATGAAAATTAAAAGGTTTTTCAATCAGATTGAATAAATATTTGTAGTTAGGTTAATTAACGAAACCGTTTTGATTAATTAATACTAAAGATAAATAAGTTTTAATTAATTGTTAATTAAAATTGATTATGCATATGTTCCGGATTATATTTTGGTTGATAATCATTATAACAAAACTATTGGTTTTATAGTTAGATTGATAAAAGTTAGTTTTATTAATTTTAAAGATAAAACAAAATCTTTTATAGATTTGTTCTTATTTTCTGAAAATCGTTTTGAAACCGTTTTGAAACTGATATATATATATATATATATATATTTGTTATATTTAAAAAAAAATTCTGGAACAACAGTCCGGGTTGCGCCGCGAGGCAGCAACCCGAACTGTTGTTCGCGGTTGCTGCCTCGCGGCAGCAACCGTGTGCGGCTGGACGTCACTGCCGTAAGGCAGCGGCGGCCAACCGCGGCGCTGCTGCCAGACTGCAGTGGCGCCACTGTCTCGGGCCCTCTTTTTGTGGACCCGACACGAGCCCACTCCTATTTGTTTTAAAATTGTTTTAAAATAAAATTGAGTTTTAAATATATTTATATATATATATATATATATATGTTTCAGAAATTAATAGTTTTCTGTTTTTGATTATCGGATAAAAGAATTTATTTAAAAGTTTGTTTTACCTATTTGTAAATCAAAAGTATTAAATGAATTAAATCAAAATAACCGGGATATGCATAGATAAAGTTTTGTATAGTTGTATTAATCTAATATGATTAAATATAGAAGATACGAAACTGATAGAATTAAAATTGGATGAAAGTTAATTTGATAAGTTAATGCGATTAACCTATATATTACATAAATATTTTATGTAATCAACCAATTAAATTTATTTAATTGAGTCTATGTATGTTTGGAGTTATGGACATATTTGGACCCTCTATTTAGTCTTTTGGTATTTTTGAAATAGGGCCTGCGAGTCATGCATATCTACTATCTATTGTAATTTCTCCTCTCATCTAATTCCCTTCAAGATAACTGAAGTTTTCTTTAGTAGTATAGAAATTGATATGTAATTTCAAGGCACCATGGAGAAGACGGAGGACCTAAAGAGAAATATGTAATAGTTAGTATTTCCCTAGGTTTGGCCTTTTATTCCGTTTCTGGCTCAACGGAATAATTTAGATAATATGTCCATAACGCCAATGTATGGTAAAGCAAATCAAGACTAGGTTAGATTATGAGACTTAAAATAAAAATCTCTCACTAATTAAAAGTTAAGTAAATAAGCAAGTTATTAAAATCGGTTGCCCCTCCCTAATATTATAATTCAGCCGGCAGTACTAGGGGCCTTTGGGTTGTTGAGTAAACTCAAGCTCGGAGTCTTATGGTAACACCTGAATTATTGAAAAATCGTTTTTCATGAATATGGGGTAATACTTAAATTAGACTATGATAATTGGATGGGTAAACTCATGTTATCATAAACTGATGGGCAATATGGTTGGGATTAATATGAATAACATATTAGTTACTAATGTGGTTAGTAACCCAATAACCTAGGAATCACATTATTGATGTGATTGATTGCATGAATCTACCTAACAAATGAGACTAGCTTGTTGAGTAAACTCAAGGTGAAATCTCAAGAGTTAGGATCCTAGCTCACTAAAGGATTTGTGAAATTCTTCGAATTAATATGGAGGGCTATTAATTTGGCAAAATAGTGGGAGCAATTTAAAATAAATTAAAAGACCTATAATTTTAGATTGATGTACTTTAAAGCAAATGAATAACATATGTTTACTCTTTCTCACTCTCAGGTTAAATTAAAACACTCCTAAAATCGTGACTAAAACCAATCTGCAAAATATACTTACCGATAACAAGTTGAACGGTTCAAACTTCACCGACTGGTATCGTAACCTCAAAATCGTTTTGAAGTTCGATAAGATAGGGTATGTACTTGATACATCGATACCCCCTACCCCGGCTTGTGATGCTCCCATCGAAGAGATCAATGCTTACCGGAAGCATAAGGCTGATGACGATCACACGGGATGCATCATACTTGCATCGATGACACCGGAATTGCAAAGGCAACATGAGGAAATGGATGCCTATTCCATCATCACCTAAAGGAGTTGTTTGGGAAACAGACTAGGTGCAAACGCTACGAGATATCAAAATTGTTATATCGTTGCAGGATGCAAGAGGGCACATCTGTGATGACACATTGTGTCAAGATGATTGGCCATATTACCAAGCTTTCTAATATTGGATTCGCGATGGATAACGAACTAAGTGTGGACTTAATTCTTCAATCCCTCCCAGAGAGTTATTCACAGTTCATCATGAACTACCAGATGAATGACTTGCAAACCTCTCTTGAAGAGCTTGCAAACATGCTCAAGACAGTTGAGCCCAATATGAAGAAAGATAAGGCAATACCGGCTCTTGTCATAGAGGGATCAAAGAAGAGGAAAGGGAATTTTCCCAATCCTAAACATTCCAAGAAAGGCAAGAGGGCCATGCCCACTAAAGCTAAGGGGAAGGAAGTGAAGAAGCCCAAAGGAGAGTGCCACTTCTGTGGTAAAGACGGGCATTGGAGAAGGAACTGCAAGGAGTACCTAGCCTCCCTCAAGAAGGGAAAAGACGGTGCTTCAACATCTGGTATGTTTTATATTGAAATAAATACAATTTCACAGTCTGAATCTTGGGTACTTGATACCAGATGTGGATCTCATATTTGTACGAATATGCAGGAACTAAATCGGACTAAGGAATTGAAGAAAGGAAGCATAAACTTGCGAGTAGGAAATGGAGCAAGAGTTGTCGCCCTCGCTGTTGGAGATTATGCTTTGAGTTTGCCCTCTGGGCTTGTAATAGAATTAAGGAACTGTTTGTATGTTCCAGAAATGTCCAGAAACATTATTTCTATTAGCCGTCTTGTTGACGACGGTTTTCATATTTCAATAAAAGACAAACATTGCGAGTTTTATAGAGATGGGATTTTCTATTTTTCAGGAATATCACAAAATGGGATTTATGTGCTAGATGACAAAATTTCTATATTCGCGATTGATACCAAAAGACATAAGCTAGATAATTCGACTTACTTGTGGCATTGTCGTTTAGGCCATATAAACAAAAGACGCATGCTTAAGCTACATCAAGATGGGCTTATAGATTCAATTGATTCTGAATCATTGGAAACATGTGAAGCATGTTTAAAAGGTAAAATGACAAAGACACCCTTTAGCAATAAAGGTGAGCGTGTATCAGACACTCTAGGATTAATACATTCAGATGTATGCGGTCATATGTCAGTCTAAGCAAGAGGAGGATTCAAATACTTCATAAGCTTCAAGGACGACCATACCAGATATGGTTATGTTTACTTGATGAAGCACAAATCCGAAGCTTTTGAGAAATTCAAATGCTTCAAGAATGAAGTAGAAAATCAATTAGGAAAGAAAATAAAGATACTTCGATCCGATCGAGGTGGTGAATATCTTTCGGATGATTTCCTGAATTATCTAACTGAATGTGGGATATGCTCACAATGGACACCTCCCTATACACCACAACACAATGGTGTATCCGAGAGGAGGAACCGTACCTTACTAGATATGGTACGATCTATGATGAACATAGCATTACTTCCAAAGACATTCTGGGGCTATGCCTTAGAAACTGCCCTCTTCACCCTAAATCGAGTACCAACTAAATCCGCCAGTTCCACACCATATGAATTGTTCGTTGGTAGGAAACCCACATTCTCATTCATGAGAATATGTGGTTGTTCAGCGTTTGTCAAACGTGTAGCGTCAGACAAACTAGATTCTAAATCTGATAAATGTTTCTTCATTGGATACCCTAAGGAAACTATGGGGTATTACTTCTATCATCCAGATGATCAGAAAGTAATAGTATCCAAGCACGCAACCTTCTTGGAGAAAGAGTTTCTCGAAGAAACAGAAAAGGGAAGCATGATTGAACTTGATGAAGTTCAAGAAGAAGAAACGCCGACTGAAACAACAGAGGCAGTTGAGGAACTCGAAGCAGTCCCATTGAATGAGACTCAAGTGCCACCTACTCGTAGATCACAAAGAGTTCGTGAACTCCCAGTTAGATATGGTTTTCTAGTGGGAGATGATGATGAGGTTCCCGTGTTAGACGACGAACCCAAAAACTACGAAGAGGCTCTTACCAGTCCAGATTCTAAAGCATGGCTCGAGGCCATGGATTCTGAAATGGATTCCATGTACACCAACCAAGTGTGGACTTTGGTTGATACACCCGAAGGGATAAAACCCATTGGGTGCAGGTGGATCTTCAAGAAGAAGACTGACATGGATGGAAAGGTTAGCACCTACAAAGTTAGGTTAGTAGCGAAAGGATATCGTCAGAAACAAGGAATTGATTATGACGAAACTTTCTCTCCTGTGGCTATGTCCAAATCAATCAGAATAATGCTCGCTATTGCCGCTCGCTAAGATTACGAGATTTGGCAAATGGATGTGAAAACAGCTTTCCTAAACGGAAACCTGCTTGAGGATGTATATATGATGCAGCCTGAAGGTTTCATATCAAAGGATGCAAACAAGTTTTGCAAACTACAGAGATCCATTTATGGACTCAAGCAAGCATCTAGAAGCTGGAACAAGCGTTTTGACGAAACCATAAAACAATTTGGTTTTGAACAAAATTGCGAAAAAGCTTGCATTTACAAGAAAGTAAGTGGGAGCTCAGTTGCATTTCTCATATTATATGTGGACGATATATTACTAATGGGAAATGATATAGCTCTACTATAGTCGGTGAAAGTATGGTTATCAGGTAACTTCTCCATGAAAGACCTTGGTGAAGCAGCTTATATACTTGGTATAAAGATCTACAGAGATAGATCAAGAAGACTGCTTGGTCTTTCACATGCTACATACATTGAAAAGGTGCTAAAGCTGTTTAGCATGCTTGAATCGAAGCGAGGTAACTTACCCATGGTACATGGAGTAAAGTTAAGCAATCACCAATGTCCTAAAATCAAAGATGATAAGAAACACATGGCTGTAATCCCGTACGCCAGCGCAATCGATTCGATTATGTATGCTATGCTTTGCACTAGACCTGACGTAGCGTTCGCATTAAGCATAACGAGTCGTTATCAAGGTAATCTGGGAGAAGAGCATTGGAATGCCGTCAAGAACATTCTTAAGTACTTGAGAAGGACTAAAGACATGTTCCTAGTGTACGGAGAAGGGGATCTGAAAATAGAAGGATTTTCAGATGCCAGTCATCTCACAGATGAGAACGATTTTAGATCCCAATCAGGATACCTGTTTATCTTGAATGGGGGCGTGGTCAGTTGGAAGAGTTCCAAGCAGGGAAGCGTAGCTTTCTCTATGACCAAGTCAGAGTACATCGCTATTGCGGAAGCAGCAAAGGAAGCGGTTTGGATTAAGAAGTTCATTATAGAACTTGGTGTGGTGCCTGACATTGTAAATCCCATTACTCTGTACTGTGATAACAATGGAGCCATTACACAAACAAAGGAACCACAGTCTCATAATGCATCAAACCATTACCTAAAGCGATACCACATTGTAAGAAAGATTGTGGCAAGAGGAGATGTGAGAATAGAAACAGTAACTACCGAGGACAACGTTGCAGATCCGTTGACAAAGCCCTTAGCCCAGAAAGTACATGATCGTCATCTAAGTTCTACTGGGATAAGTTGTAGAAACAATTGGCTTTAGTCCAAGTGGGAGTATGTTGGGGTTTAGTGTCCTATAGACAATTGTTCTAGGATATAAACTTCATGTAAATGAAATGTTCTTTATATCATTTGTGTTAATAAGATATGGTTTCATAACTATATAAAGGCAACTCTTTTAAGAACTAAATAAGTCTAATAAAAGGAAATCCCAAAGTTTGTTTAAAGTGATTATAAAGTGTTCATACAAGCATGATGTGAGACGAAACATTATAATAAACTAATAAACTTAAAACCACCCCAAGTCAAGTAATATGTTTACAAATAGGATTGACATATCACTGCTGAGACTTGCATGTAAAAATGTCTTCTGTCGAGAGAGAGAGCTGATCTCACAAGCTTCAGATATGCAGATATCTGGACAGTTGCATGGATCCGATGAAAGGGAGTTCATTAGGATTGGGGACCCGACTTGAGATAAAAGGATGGGTGGATTTATCCTTGTCACATGTTCATCTCATTGGTATTAATAGGTATAAGTAATCCTAAGACTCAAAGGAATGTTAATTAGTGATTCTGGATTATGGAATGTGATGCTTTGATCCTGTTGTAACACGATCCATAACAGAGATGACTCTGGGGTGTGAACGGCAGACGTTGGGTATCATAGGAAGTAATTGCAAGATAGTTATACATTGGATTGAGCATTTGTCACTCCCGATAAATGGGAGATACGTCCAAGGATCGCTTGTGGAAGACTTGACTCTAAATCCTTGCAAGGTGATAGCTTAAGACTTGAAATGCAGATTTCACTTAACCTACCTAATTGGAGTTAACTCGGCCTGTACAAGTAAAACGAACGTCTCGCTATATGTGAATTGACATTATCCATAGTCATAAGATTCAGTTCAAGGATGTAGTTGATGAAGGATCGAATTGTATTGTAACTAATACGGAAAGGTCAACGACAGAATCAACCTGTCTTCTTATAACTCTAGGGGAATGTTTCGGATCTGCCAATCACATTTCGCGTACTCATTCTGTTATGCAAAGATTAAATATAATTCTGAGAAAATTAATTTAATAGTTGCATAAGGCTAGAAGCAATAAGAACCTAATGGGTCACACATAAGACTTGGAGCCCAAAAGAGAAACATATGTTAATTAATTGATGGAAGCCCAACTGAGTCCACTAAGGCCCAGTACCTAGGGGGGATTTATGTATGTAAAATACATAAATAAATTAATTTGATTTTAAACAATTCTAATTAGACTATGATTGTGAATTAAATTAATTAAATGATAAATAAGTTAGGAGGTTTAATGAGATTAAATTGCTCCTATTATTATCCTATCAATACGTTATTATTATTATCTTTATATTTAGATATAATTATAGATAATAACTAATAAGAATTTTATTCCAAATTAAATTCTTATTTCAGTAACCTAATTCTATCTAACTAGGGTTTAGATATAAGAGACTATATATACCCCCCTTATAGTAGAATTTCAGCCAACCCTAGCCAACTAGAGAGAGAGAATTTCGACCCCCTTATTGAGGACGAGATCATCTACCGCTTCCTTCCGTTTCAATTGATTATTAATCTCTTTCTCTTATTCATTGATCTTGTGTTGATTTATTAGAGGCAATCTACTTTGGTTGCTTTCATACGGTTGAGTTCTAATCATATTTTTAATTGTGTTTTTGTCTTGTGCTCGGGAACTCGGAGTAAGAGTTGTGGGCACTACGATTGCAACGGTAGATAGTTCATAGAAAGGTATTTCCTTCTATCCCTCTTTATATGAAATAACGATTAACGGATCTTGGGTTAATGGAAAAGGTTAAAATTTTTATATTTCCGCTGCCAAACGATAGCCTATTTTCCTTTAGTATTTAGTAAGAAACTCAGTGTTGAGCTCCCCATGATAATTGACCTTTTCTATTCTTCTGAAAATACTCCCCCGTAAGGGTTGGATCTACTGACTTAGTTCAACTCTAAACCTTCTAAGATCTAATCGAGTGAAACTAAGGTTTGAATCCACTGACTTAGTTCAATTCTAAACCTTCTAAGATTTAATCGAAATGAGTCTGAAGTCAGCTTCAGAAGTAGGTCAATACTTGGAACATTTTGTCATTACTCAGTTTTCATACTTAGTTAAGTTCAGGTATCAGAGTTGAAGTACGCTGAGTATATTTCACTTGTTTAATTTCTATGTTCACAAGTTTTAATTGATTGTTGTTCAATGAGTAGTCATCTAAGAAAGGCCAGCACATAGAAAACGCAGCATATAAAGCATCATATGTATATATATAAAATATAGTGTGAATAAGGATGCTTTCATATATATATACTCGGTCCAACAAGAACATGCCATGTATAGAAACACAAGATACAAGGTAAGACTGTCGCTAGTTCTATTTCTTGATGTTGACTTGAACTTGGTTAGCTTTGGGTTTGGTCTGCTGGCTGGGCTTGGTTGTTCTTTTTTGCTGAGTTTGGTTGCCCGGATTAGCAGAAGTTGAGCCAGGAGGCTTCTGCTGAGTTCCTTGAGCTAGCTGCTTATCTTTATTTTGAGTTCCTTGAGCTGGCTGCTTATCTTTCTCCCCCGTTTTGCCAGCATCACTAGGATAAGGGGCAGAAGCATAAAACTGACCCCTATGAACAGCACAAGTCAAGATAGCTGAATATTGTTGCATGTTACTCATACTTTCCTTGAGACCACTGAAGACCTGGATTCCATCTGCCATACTGGATGTGGGGATCTGAATATGAGCACTGAGCATACTGAGTAGATACTCAAGTGACTTCCCAATCCAAGTAATGGAGTCGGTCATCCTGGCATATGATTGATAGTACATCCTGAGCATCGAAGCATCGTAGATATGACGCTGACCGTTGATATGACAAACATGCTCAAGAGTTGATCTGGTGCAGTGCAGGATGTCGTTGGTCTTCACCTGGTCAGTTTCCATTTCTTCTTGGCTCAAGCTAAGTAGGTGAATTGCCTCACCAATTTGTTCGATGGAGCATTGAGAAGTGGAGGAGATAAGTTCTTGAGCTCCGGTTAGCTCAGCGGTCAGCTGGGTGAAATGCTGAGTTACTTCAGCAGAAGTTGCGGATGATGAATTCACAGCAGATAAGGCATTGATTTTCCCTTCAATGGAGTCCATGTGATTGACCATGAATTCCTGCTTGGGCTCCTGAGAGACTAAGGAAGTCATAACATTCATCAGCTCCTTGAGACCTTTTAGTTCGGTCAGAAGTTGCGTAATGGATGAGAGTTGAGTAGACTTAGCAAGAGCGAACCCAGCAGCATCGGCTTGAGACTGATAAATTGCTTGTAGAAGCATATGGGCTGAGTTGATGATTCGACGTCCTGACTCAGAGGCGTTGAGAAAGTTGTAGGAATCATCTTCAGAATGGTTCTGCGTAGTCTCAGGGGTCGTTTCTTTATCAGCACCAGATGTTGGAGGATTTGGGTGTTGTCCAGAAGTCGAGGTGCTGTCTGGGTTAGGAACGGCATGCTCTGTATTGAGGCCAACAGCAGGAGCTGACTGACTTACTAACTGCTCAGTAGGATTTGGAGTGGTTTGCCCGGCAGTAGTATTTACCTACTCAGAGTCAACTTGAGGCTGAATTGGGATAGTCGGTGGAGTCAGTTCAGAGTTGGCTTGAGCAGGACGATTTTCCTTTGCTAACTCGTTGTGTTGAGCAGCAGGAACTTCGATCACTTGCTTAGTAGAAGATGGAGCAGAGGTGTCGGTAGAAACTTGACCCTTAGGAATTGTTGGGTCGACTTGTTCCTCAGTTTGAGAAACAGAGGCTTACTTTTCCTTCACTTGACTGGGAGTGGACTAAGTGATGGTGGTGAAGAAGTTGAATTCAAGCCTAGTCAGGTCAGTGATGGAGTCCCTTAGCAGAGAATCATCGAGGATGTCTATAAGGTTAGGCTTCTGTGCCTTCCGCTTAAACCGCTTTTCAGTGCTTCCCTTACGATTTTTGGTTGGAGGAGAAGGGACAGCAGAGATAGGTTCTGGGGACTCAGGAGAGGTTGAGTCCAAAGCTAGCATAAAGGCCCTCAGCCTTGTTCTTCACTAGTGACTGAGCTCCTTGTTCACCAGCGTGCTCAGCAGCAGCTGTGTTACTTCCCTCAGCAGCGTGCATCTGATTAGCTTCAGGCTGTTCCTCAGTACAACCTTGTTCTTCCTCCTGAGGAGTCTTTTCCAAGTCGATTTCCTGAGCTCGCAGGAAATGTGAATCCTTTGTGATGAGGAAATCAAGTGAAGCAGCTTCCAGTGGCGTCATCCCAGAGGTTTTCTTCCTCTTTAGGGGTTGCTCAAGTGTCTCCTCACTTTCTTCCTTAGGCTCAGCTCTCTTCTTCTTTCTTTCAGCTGACTCTGGTTTCTTTTGAGCTGGCTCAGCATGAGCAGCTTTCTTTTCACCCACCACCAGCCTAATCTTCTTCACAGCTTTATTGATGTCTTTGGCTTTTGGTGTTGAGGATGGGTCAACTTTCCTCTTCCTGTCCTTCCTGGGTTGTTCAGCAGGTGCTTCTTCAACACTGGTTTCCTTTCCTTTCTGAGGTAGCTCAGTAGGTGCTTCTTCAACCATAATTTCCTTTCCTTTCTTAGATTTGAAAGGAAGGCTATGAGCTAAGCCATACAGGATTGCTGAGGTGATCTCAGTGCCTACTACATCTATTTCCCCCTTGAGGCTGATCTTGTGATCCTTAAGAATTTTGGTGATGAGAGAGCCCATCCTAAAAATCCCGGTGCTGCGTTGGAAATCCCCAATATGGAAGATGGGCATGTTGAGTGGTTGATAGTTGAGCATATGCCAGATGAAGCATTGCTCAAAGTTTGAGGCTGAGGAGGAGGCGTTGACCTTGGGAAAAAGGTAGTTGGTCAGGATGTAGTGTGCCTGTCTTTGAGGCTGACCCAAGTTAGTACTGGAGACTTCACCAACGTGGTTCTTGGGTTTATAGAACTCAGCCTTGTACTCAACCCGCTTGTAATCATTTGTGCATCGTAGTTTTGCACCTTCTTCTGTCAGATCTAGCAATATAGCGAGATAATCAGGGGTGATGGTGATCTCCTTGTTTTTGACCTGAGTCACCATATAATCAACGTCTTCGTCAGCTACTTTCAGGTTTGCGTAGAATTCCTTCACTAGTTGTGGGTAGGTTGTTCCAGGGAGAGAGAAGAGCGTAGTCCATCCATTCTTTGAGATCCACTCACAGAAGGGTTTCTCAGCTTCGACGAAGCTTTTGGAGAACCATCGGGAATGGAAGACGTTGAGGTTCTTAATGCTCTTAAAAGCGTAAGTGAATGTCCTTTCCCTGGGTTTATTGTTCTTCTTTTCCTTCTTCTTCTTCAAAGGCGTTGATTGGTCAGTACGAGGGTTCTCACCGAGGATGCTGACCTCTGTTATAGGTTGGTCATGCTGACTATGGGTTTGTCGTTGGGACTCGGAAGAAGATGTTTCTTGATACTCCTGCTCAGCTGGAGAAGGAGGATTAATGTCGGATCGGTTGTAATCGTATTGGTCATTTGAACGGTTCTAGGAATCGTCAGACATGATGTTCTTGGGAAGTTCTTAAGAAACTCAGAAGATTTGGGAATTGAGAGAGAGATCGAGTGCGAAAATTTTTCAAGCGTGAAAGTGGATTAGTGAGAAATTTTTGACTATTTATAGTCGGAGCGTGTTGATCTGATAGGTCAGAACGGCGGTGGGTCCTTGAAGCATTCAACGGCATTTAATTCTGACATTAATGACACATTCGGTGCATGGTTTTCTAATGATTACGCTTACGTCATCCTAGTTGGCTACTCGAATTCGCATACATGCATTAATTTCGCAAGTTGTTTCACTCAGCATCTAAGGTACTAAACGTTTGAAGTTCTGAGCATATAGTTTAGTGTGGACGGGGTACTCAGCATGCATGGTAAATCACTCAATGTATTTAGCAATTCAGCATATAGTGATTTCATAGCATTCATATTTACTCAGCATATGACAGTTACTCAACATGTAATAATCACTCGGCATATTATAATCACTCAGCAATCACTTTACTCAGAAATTTATTGAAGAGAATTAGACATACTGATAGCTTTCCTTAGTATGCTAAACTGCTCATGAGCCAAAGGCTTTGTGAAGATATCTGCAAGTTGTTCATCTGTTGGAACATAGGTCAGCTTGATCTCACCTTTGAGTACATGATCTCTGATGAAGTGATGCCTAATGCTGACATGCTTCATCCTGCTATGTTGGATTGGATTTTTTTATAAGTCAATGGCGCTTTTGTTGTCACATTTGACTTCAATTGTTTTAGTTTGAACTCTATAATCATCCAGCTGTTGCTTGATCCATAGGACTTGGGCAACATAGCTTCCAGCAGCAATGTACTTAGCTTCAGTTGTTGACAGGGAAACTGATGACTGCTTCTTGCTGAACCAAGATACTAGACAGCTTCCAAGGAAATGACATCCTCCTGAAGTGCTTTTTCGTTCAAACTTGTCTCATCCATAGTCAGCGTTAGTGTATCCAATGAGTGTGAAATTATTTGTATTAGGATACCATAAACCTGCATTCACTGAGCTTTGCAAATATCTAAGGATTCTTTTTACAGCTATGTAATGAGATTCCTTAGGGTCAGCTTGATATCTTGCACAATAACATACTGAGTATTGTATATCTGGCCTACTTACCGTTATATAGAGTAGAGAGCCTATCATACCTCGGTACAACTTGCTATCTACTGACTTACCTTTTTCGTCAACACAAAGTACAGTGTCAGTACCCATTGGAGTAGATATTGGCTTACAGTTTTCCATATCAAATTTCTTCAATATCTCCTTGGCATACTTAGTCTGGCTGATAAAGATGCCATTCTTACCTTGTTTAATTTGAAGTCCAAAGAAGAAGTTGAGTTCTCCCATCATAGACATCTCAAACTCAGTTTTCATCTACTTGCTAAATTCCTTGCACATTGACTCATTAGTAGCACCAAAAATAATATCATCCACATATATTTATGCCAGCAGGGTGTCTTTACCCTTTTTCTTAATGAATAAGGTTGTGTCAACTTTTCCTCTGACATAGTTTCTGGTCAGCAGGAAGCTGGTCAGCCTTTTATACCAAGCACGTGGTGCTTGCTTTAGGCCGTACAAAGCCTTTTTGAGTTTATAAACATGGTTTGGGAACTTTGGATCCTCAAACCCTGGAGGCTGACTAACATAAACCTCTTCATTTATAACTCCATTAAGAAATGCACTTTTGACATCCATTTGGAACAATTTAAAATTCATAAAGCTAGCATATGCACACAATATTCTTATAGCTTCTAATCTAGCCACAGGGGCAAAGGTCTCACCATAGTCAATACCTTCCTGCTGACTGTAACCTTGAGCTACAAGTCTGGCTTTGTTCCTGACTACGTTTCCTTGTTCATCTAGCTTATTACAAAATACCCATTTTGTTCCTATGGTCTTCTGATTCCTTGGTTTAGGCACTAAATCCCATACTTCGTTTCTTTTGAATTGATCGAGCTCCTCTTGCATCGCATTTATCCAGAATTCATCGTTCTCAGCTTCTGAGAAGTTTCTTGGTTCAAGAACTGACACGAAAGCTACGTTGCTGAGATATCTCCTGAGTTGATTTCTGGTCATCAGGGTGTTCTCAGCGGCATCAAGAATGCTACTTTCAGAGTGTCCTCTTGGAACCTTGATCTCTTTTACCAGTGTAGTGTCTTCAGGGGTAGGTGTTTCAACAATCTCTGCAGGATTATATTGGCCAGCAAAGATAATTTGTGGTTCGTTTTTACCTTTGGTCAGCCCTTGAGGTAGTGACTCAGCGGCTCCATTTTGGTCAGCGGAAGCTGAGCATGGGTCATCTTCGACAGGCTGACTTATCTTCCCTGCAGGGTCAGTTTCATCGAACTCAATATGTACAGACTCTTCTAAGACCTGAGTTCGTTTATTGAACACCCTATATGCTTTACTATTTGTTGAGTACCCTAAGAATATGGCTTCGTCGGCTTTTGAATCAAACTTAGCAAGGTTGTCTTTAGTATTTAGAATAAAGCATTTGCAACCAAAGGCACGAAAATATCCAATGTTGGGTTTTCATCCTTTCCAAAGTTCATAGGGGGTTTTCTTTAGTATAGATCTGACTAGTGCCCTATTGAGTATATAGCAAGCTGTGTTGACAGCTTCACCCCAGAAATACTTTGGAAGCCTATTCTTACTCAACATTGCCCTAGCTATCTCGACTAAGGTTCTGTTCTTCCTCTCAACTACCCCATTTTGTTGAGGAGTTCTAGGAGCAGAAAAATTATGGTCAATGCCGCTGACTTCACAAAATTCATCAAATTATTGATTTTTGAATTCTCCACCATTATCACTTCGGATGTGAGCTAATTTTAGGTCTTTATCATTTTCAAGTTTTCTAACCAATGTTGAGAACATCTCAAAAGCTTCATCCTTGCTACTCAACAGGATGACCCAAGTGTACCGAGAAAAGTCGTCTACAATGACCAGGGAAAATTTCTTACCACCCAAGCTCAGCGGCTGAACTGGTCCGAAAAGATCCAAGTGTAGTAACTCTAATGGACGCTTGGTTGAGACTACATTTTTACTTTGAAAAGATTTTTAGTTTGTTTTCCTTGCTGACAAGCATTGCATAATTGATCCTTTTCAAACCTGAGTTTGGGCAATCCCTCATTTAATTGCTTTCTTGCTAATTTGGAAAGGAGGTCCATGCTTACATGACCAAGTCTCCTATGCCATAGTCAGGAATTATCTTCCTTTGATACTAAGCATATATTCTTTGAAAACTTCTTTTCTAAGTTTAGCATGAAAACGTTGTCAACATGAGGTGTAGTTAAAATTAACTTATTTGTTTTGCCCTCGAGTATTTTACACTCAGTGGCATCGAATACAACTCTTCCACCGCTGTCACACAGCTGAGCTACACTCAGTAGGTTGTATTCAAGTCCTCTGACTAGGGAGACTGACTCAATAGTAGGATTTCCTCCAACAGTACCTGACCCTACTATCTTACCCTTTTTGTTGTCTCCAAAACTTACATTTCCACTTCGTTTATGCACAAGTGTGATGAACTGAGTTTCATCACCAGTCATATGCCTTGAGCATGCGCTGTCAATATTTTCATCTTGTATGGTATTGTCCTGGAGAAGATGTCGAAGGTCACTGAGTTTGACCTCTTCAATCTCATCACATCACCTGTTGAGTGCTCATATTTTCTTATTACACTTTTTGATAAGTGTATCGAGATCACTCAGGGCATTTATCATTTCATTTCTGAGCAAAGGTATGGACATTACCTCGGTTGAGTGTTCCTCATGGTCAGACCCACCAGAAAGGTCAGCTTGCTCATAGTGGCAGGGGTCAGCAGATTCGTCAGCCATGAAACAGATATTTGCTGACGCGGTGGCCACCATTGCTTTTCTACTGCCCTTCTTGTCTTTCTTCAGGGTAGGACAGCTTGACTTGATGTGACCATCTTGATGGCATTCAAAATAGGTTACTGGTTTTGAGCTATCTTTCTTGTGTCTGCTGTAACTTGACTCAGCTTTGTATCTGTCATTTTTCTTGAATGGCCTTTTGCTGTATTTGTCATTTTTTCGGAATAGCTTCTTCATTTTTCTAGTGAATATGGCCATTTCCTCATCATCTAATGAGTCAGCTTTCATGACAAGAGATTTTTGCTTCTTGTCCTCAGTCTTTTCTTTGGCCTCAAAGTTCTTCATGGAGATCTCATGGGTCAGTAGAGATCCAATGAGCTCATCATACTTGTATGTGGTCAGGTCCTGAGCTTCTTCAATGGCTGTTTTCTTTGCCTGCCAGCTTTTGGGGAGACTTCTCAAGATTTTCTTCACCTGTTCTTCCTCAGTGAAGTTCTTGCCTGGTCTTTTGAGCTCGTTGATTATGTTGGTGAACCTTGCATTCATTTCTGAGATGCCTTCATTGTCATTCATTTCGAACAGCTCGTATAATCGCATGTGTTGATTCACCTTTGACTCATTGACTTTGTTGGTTCCTTCATAGGTTACCTCTAGCTTCTTCCAGATTTCTTGTGCTGACTCACAACCTGAAATCTTATTGTATTCTACAGCATCTAGAGCACAGTGAAGCATGTTTATAGCCGAAGCATTATTTTGTAATTCCTTAAGGTCATCTTCTGATCATTTGGCCTCGCTTTTGACGGTTTTTACCCCATCAATGGTTTCATAGGGAACAAAAAGGCCTTGGACTATAGCTAGCCATGCACTCATATTTGTTGCCTGAATGAAGTTTTTCATCCTGTTCTTCCAAAATGTATAGTTTGACCTGAAGAACAGCGGAGGCCGACTAATAGATAATCCCTCAGGGAGTATCTGAGTTGTTTGATTTCCTGGAAGGAAACGAGTGCTGTTCTCAGCCATTACAGGGATCAGCTCAAGATAGTTTTATCTTGAATAGTGAGCTGTTAGGCTCTGCTACCACTTATTGGTCCCGTGTAACGTGATGGTATTAGTTCCAAAGGGGGGGGGGGGGGTTAGGAACTAATTAAACTTTTTAATAATTAAGGCTGACTTATTTTAATTTTAATACTTTTACTCAGTCTCTAGGTCAGCACCGTTGAGTATGTTTTAAGACAGCTTTAGTCAATTTACTAACTAGAGCTGTTTTAATCGTGAGTTGGGAAGTAACACTTTAAGTTAGTTTCCAACTTAGCACTCAGATTACTCAGCTTCAAGGTGTACAGATTATTTTACTGAGTAATGTTAAGCAAGCAACATATAGATATATATCAAGAGAAAGGGTTAGAAGTTACTCAGCAGACTTATCCTAGTTCGGCCTCTCCGCCTACGTCCAGTCCCCGGAATCTTTCCGATCTTTTTCAATCCTTTACTGAGCTTTTTAAAGGTAGAGCACAAACCTTTTACAATAGCAACTGAGTATGCAAGAGTACCGTCCTCTATTCGTCTACTCAATCCTATCTACCACTGAATACTATAACCGAGTACTCAGCTTCTCTCTACCACTGAGTACCATAACCGAGTACTCAGCTTCTCTAACCTTTTACAGATGATACAAGATTTGTTCTCACTTAGTGAAGAACACTTTAGATGAATAAAATCACTCTAGACTTTTACACAAAAATAGGAGTTGGTGTAAGAGCTTGCTTTTTCTTTTTCAGATAACTTCTATTTTGGATTTCGGAATTGACTTTGAGATTTTGCTTGTCTGTATTTCTTATTATTAATCCAAGTGATGAATTGGCCTTTTTATAGTGATCTTTGGGGCGCCAATAATTTGAATCCCGACATAGCCGTTGTGGGAAAACGGTCTTCTTTCGTCATCACTTGGTCAGCTTACAGAGCTGCAGGCCAATCCTGTCTTCTGTTCTTGACAGGAGCCAGGTTTGTCTTCTTATGCCAGATTTGTCTTCTAGCAAAAGTCAGATGGTCCATGCTCTTTCTTGAAAAGGTCTTCAGGACAGATTTCCGAGGCTTTTGATTTGTTTCAGAATTTTGTTAGACCTTGTCTTCCAAGTTGACGGATCATTGATGCTGACTGACGACCACTCAGCTTGACTTAGCGGCTTTGCATTCAAGCTTTTCTGTAGAAGACATTTCTTTCACTTAAGCTGAGTTGCATTTTACTCAGCTTCTTGCATCTGCTGACTTCGTCTTGACTTTCTCTTATAGATTTTTAGTTCCTGTTCTTATTACTTAACTTACTCAACATTAAATCAAAGCACTTAAATTTAATTGTTTAATCATGAGATAAACTTAAATAATTTTGTCAAATCAAAATCATGTGGAAAGGTGTTTCAACAAAGTCAATAGTGCTGAAAGCTGACTCTATTAATGAGAGTTCTACTGATGATGAATAAATGGAGATGTTCACTCGCAAGATGAAGAAAATGTTCAACACGAGTGAGAGGTACAACAAAATGACATTCAGAAGGCCTGGCAGGCCTAAAAGGGAATACAGTGATAACAAGTTCAAGAAGGAACCCTTCAAGCCTATCACATGCTTTGAATGTTATCAGCCATGGCACATAACCCAAATCTCAACAAGGAGAAGAGACATGGCAAGAAGGTTATGGTAGCCATATTGAGTGATAGTGAAGAGTCATCATCCTTCGAGAATGAAGCTGTTGAAGTTGCCAACATATGCTTCATGCCTATTGAGACTGAAGAACCTAAAGCCTCTGAGATAGATGGGTCATCCAATACCTCTGAAGACAAAGAACCTGACCAGAGTATTGAGGTAAGTCCCTCTTCCGAACTTCGAGAAGAAATGATTAATGCTATTTGTGATCTTTATTCGTTAATGAATAAATATAACAAAAAGATAAGAGCATTGACTAAAACGTGTGATAAATTGAAGAAATCAAACTCAGAGATATCAGATATCTCTTATGAGACAATACTCGTCAAGATTAGAACCTTTAAATCATGATGAAAGTTGTCAACCAGCTTACTGAGGAAAATAAATCCCTCAAGAAAGACATCACATCAATTCAGAGTCACCAAGTGACTTAGAAGAGATATTTTGTGCATAACATATGAATCATATATCTAAGAGATCTTCAGATGCTCTGTTTTGTCCTCTAAGTATAGGTATTAGAAGTAAAATCAATCTCAGTGTCTGAAACCTCAGTAGACTTTGCCTCTGATTTCGAAAGTTGCCTCTATGTTGCATATTGACTTAAAAGAGAAAAGTTTCTAACGGTTTTGAACTACCCATTCGTTATATTCACCCCCCTTTAGAACTAATCTACCATATTAGGAATCAACAAGATACACATCTCTTGACTTTTAAGGGTAAGGTTACAATTTATTACAAAGGGAAAATAGGTTTTTTTTAAAATATTACAAATTTATTCTTTGACTCCGGAATTTTGTTAACATGCTTGGAATGGTGAGGACAACTTTATGTCTTCCAACTCACATGGTAGGAGTTCTTATTCTTGGTAGGTGTAAAATAATGCCCTAGCAAAATTGTACTAAGCCTATGTTATTCTCGTCAGCAAAATTGGTGTATAGCAACTTGTTGAGACCAAAGGATGTGAGTTATCTAGTTTAGGGCCAGGTTTAAATCTTGTAGACTTTTTGAAAGAACGGTAGCAAAGGAACTCGAAAATCGTTCTCAAAGTGCACCTTGTAGATAATAAATGTGTTATCCTTCATTATAATATTAGATCGAAAATCGAGCCTAGACACCTCTAATGTATATGCTCATTCGATCTGATACACTATTGAAATCAATGCCAAGTTTTCTATGGTGAGTATACTAGCAACCTCATCGATTGGGTGACACTTCTTCGGAGGTGTGAGATGAAAACAATGGTTGAATCTGGTGCCTGAAGTGCCCCCAATAATTCTCTTCATACATCCATACCTTTTTCTTAGTCTCCTCGTGTAGTGTATTCAGATCAGTGTTGGCACTATTGAAAGCTCCAGAGACAAAAAAAAAAAAAAAACTCTTTCGTGTATTTAGTCATAGTAGAAGGGATTCCCATCCTCTACATTGGAATCGCCAATCTAAGAAATTAATATAAAAAGCTATTATTAAACCTTAATTATCAAATTAAACTTTTAGTTCAATGAGTTTCATGACATGGTATCAGAGCCCGTTACAAACAATATTTTAATGATCTTATTTATTCACTAATATCTCCTAAATTATGAGATTTTTTGTTTGATTTTTAATCCGTAAACCTAAATATTTATATATTAAAATAAGTTTTATTTTCGTTTTTTAGTCCCTTAACTATTTCAACCCAAAATTTTACCGTTATCTTTAAGAGGAAAATCTGAAGGAAAGTGGCATAATACAAGAAAAGCTGGAAGAAAATTCACTCATTCTCCTAACATTGTAAGATGTACTAATCAGGACCGGTCATGATAATTTAAGGGCCCTATGCAAAATAAGCAATAAGGGACCCTTTAATAATAAAAAATTTATACAAAACAAAATCCTTCAAAAAACGATTTTTTTTAAATATCAAACCTTTTCCATTCGAATCACTATTCTAATAATAAGGGCCATGTTGTTCACAAAATCACATTTCAGACTGAAATTTTTACATAGATACATTCAGACTGATCTTAAATTCAAAAATATAATCCAAACTACAAATTACAATAAAGAAATAGGGTTAAGATGCAAAAATACCCCTAACATTTTGGGTCATGAGCAATTTTACCCCTAACGTTTGTAGCCAAGAGCAATTTTACCCTAACATTGATAAATTGGGTCAATTTCAGACATTATTATAAAGCACAAATATTTTGTTTCTTATTATGCACCAATTGCATATCGGTTAGTTCTAAAAAAAAGATTTCATGTTTTTTTATAATTTAATAATAGAATTGGAAATTATATTTATAAATTCGTTGAACTTTTTAAAAAAAATTTTTGATCCAGTTCGTACAAAAGAGAATATATTTTGTTTATTTTTTTTCACATCTCAATATATGTTTGTGATTTGTTATTGATAAAATGCCGCACCTAGAAAGTATATATGACAAAATTCATGATCGGAAAAACAGTTTGATAAATTATTTCTCAAATTAATCCAATTTATCAACGTTAGGGGTAAAATTGAACCATTTTAAACAATAAAAGTAAAATTGCTCATGATCCAAAGTTTTATAGGTATTTTTGCACCTTAACCCTAATAAAAACATATTCTTACAACTTTAAATGAAATATCTTGTTTATTTTTATTGGAACAAAAACTGGGTCTTTATTTCGTCACATGAATATAATGTCTTGTAAAAAATAATTTCTTTGATATGTCTTGTAAAAAATGGATAATTCATCTTTTAATTATAAATTGACAATACTTCCTACTCTACTTATATTTATTAGGGTAAAGTTAAAAAAAAAAAAAAAACTCATTTACTTTCATGTTTTGTAAAATAAATATTTGTAAGTTTTCCAAACTTCCTAAAAATGAAAATCTTTTAATTTGACACTATAAAAATAACTAGGTTAAATAATTTATTAGTCCCTTACTTTTTATCTAACACACTGTTCAGTCCCCTTATTTTGAAAAACACGTTATAAGGTCCCTAGCTTTTGCTAATATTAACCATTTGGTCATTTTGTCTAAATTTTTTAGACTTGTAATCGTTATATTTTAGCATAAATAGATAGTTATAAAATAACAGAGTAACATGATCAACTTGTATTGTACTGTGGTTGTCCTAAAAGCTAAAATATATTCAGTTAAAAATCTAAAATGACCACAAGATTAATATTGGCAAAAGATAGGGACCTTAAAATGTGTTTTTCAAAATAAAGGGACTAAACAGTGTATTAGGTAAAAACTAGAAGACTAATAAATTATTTAGCCAAATAACTATTAAATCCCATATTAAATCCTGGGCTGATATGGCAGAGGAGGATGACAATAGTTGGAACACAGTTAGCACTAAGAAAGTAAGGCGGAGGAAAAAAATTATGACAACAACGGAGAATTTGCCAGCTCGAAACAAACGAGCCAGTAAACCTCCGGTCCGTTTTAAATGATCTTTCTTTACTGGAATTGTAGGGGTATTCTTAATAGGGATACTCAGGGTTACTTGCATCGTTTGTGTTCTCTTCATAAACCGGATTTTCTTTGTTTAGCTGAGCCTATGGTGGAGTTCAGTTCTGTTAATGAGGCCTTCTGGAGAAGGCTTGGTTTGTCTTTAATTGCTATGAACAATAAGGAGCTTCCAACTCTATGGGTTTTTGCAAAGATTAATTCTTCCATGGTTACCAATATTTGTTTCAAACATGAACAGTTTGTTATTCTGAGTTTGTCTAATTTAAATACTTTTGTCTGCTTTGTTTACGGGAGCGTTTGGGCAAATAGACGTGTCACTATGTTTGATGATATTTTGGCTCATCAAAATAGGTTGAATGGGCATTGGGTGCTTCTTGGAGATTTTAATTCTGTCCTTGGATCTCATGAGAAATCGGGACGGGCTCCTGCTTTGCGTCCTTGTAGGGAGTTTCGTGATTTTATTGATTCTGGTTCTTTTGTTGATGGTCCTACTCATGGGGCCTTCTTTACTTGGTCTAATGGCAGGTCTGGCTCTGCGCGGGTTGAATGTCGGCTGGATAGAGTTTTATTATTTGCTTTATTCTCGGACTTCTGGGAATCGATTTGCAGTTTGGCTTTGCCGCGGCGTCACTCTGACCATTGCCCTTTGATGTTTAGCTGCTCCAAGGGGAATCGCCCTATCTCTAGATTTAGATTTCAGTCTATGTGGATTCTGCATCCGGGGATTAGGGAGGTGATTGCTGATTTTTGGAATGGAATGCATCCTAGCTTACCTCCTATGCAAGCTTTATGCGATAAACTCAGGCGACTTTGGCCGGTGCTCCGTCACTGGAATAAAGTGGTTTTTGGTAACATTGATATGTGTCTCACTGATGCTGAGACGGATCTGGCCCGTGTGCAGGCAGAAATATCTGAGAATGGGTTTACTCCTGAACTACATCATGAGGAGATGAATGCTCATGCACATTTGGATAATATTTTGCATATAAAGGAGGTTTTTTTTGCGCGACAAGAGCATAGTTAGATGGCTTAAGGAGGGAGATCGAAATACCAGCTTCTTCCATCGTATGGCATCTATTCGAGCTGCTCCTCTGGGATTTCGGTGCTTCAAATTGAGGATGAGTTGGTCTTTAATCCGAATCAAATTGGGACACATATTGCTGAATTTTATTCAAGTCTTTTTAAAAATGATGAGGTCTTGCCGCAGAATTATGATCTAGTTTATGAGGTTGTTCCACATCTTGTCTCTGACTTGGATAATGATTTGCTTACTCGTTGCCCGAATATGAATGAAGTTTGTATGGCAGTCTTTGCAATGGATAGCAGTAGTTCTCCTGGACCTGATGGGTTTTCTGGGGTCTTTTTTTAGTCTTTCTGGGATATTGTTGGTGCTGATGTGTTTGTTGTTGTCAAAAGCTTCTTTATGAGTGGCATGATACATCCTGGCCTGTGCTCCAGTATTATGGTCCTTATCCCGAAGGTGGAGGGTGCGATATCTCTTGATCAGTATAGGCCTATTGCAATGAGCAACTTTAGTTATAAAATAATTGCAAAAATTTTGGCTGATAGACTCGCTTCTATTGCATCTCGCATTGTTTCTCAGAATCAATTTGGATTTATTCCTGGACGAAGTATTCACCAATGCATTTTGCTTGCTTCTGAAGGAACTAATATGCTTCGTAAAAAGTGTTTTGGAGGGAACTTAGCCTTGAAGGTTGACATCAAAAAAGCTTTTGACACTTTAAATTGGAATTTTTTACTTGCTGTGATGGACGCTTTTGGTTTCTCTATTCAATTCAGAGACTGGATTCTGAATGTTTTATCTGCATCTCGAATTTCAATTTTGAACAACAGAGCCATTAGTGAATATTTCAGATGTTCAAGAGGGGTTCGACAAGGCGATCTACTGTCTCCTATTTTGTTTGGTATTGCCGAGGACTTTCTTAGCCGTTGGTTGCTTCACCTCGTGGATACTGGGCGACTTGCTCCAATGCAATATACTTCTGCAAAGGTGTTTCCGACTCATTTATTTTATGCTGGTGACATTCTTCTCTTCTGCAGTGCCTCTTCAGGTAATCTAGCTGTTATTAAGGGTGTATTTGAGTTGTATGGATCTATCTCGGGTCAGTGTGTTAGTTGGAACAAATCTGAATTATTTCTGGGCTCCTTTGTTTCTTCTGGACGTGGCAATCGTCTTGCTGATATTATTGGTATTCGTCAAGGGTCTGTTCCATTTCGCTATCTTGGAGTCCCTTTGTTTTTTGGTTTACCAAAGACACGACATCTGACTAGTTTGATGGATAGGGTGCTTGCTCACTTTGCTAAATGGAAAGGGCATTGCTTATCTATGGCTGGGAGAGTGGCTCTGGTAAATTATGTAATTACTGGTAGCTTCATTCACTCTTTTAGCATTTATAAGTGGCCCTCTGCGTTGCTTACACGTATGACTAGGCATATGAGGAATTTTATTTGGTCTGGGTCCATTAATTGCAAGAAGCTTGTCACTATCCCTTGGAAAATTTGTTGTCAAAACTTCAAGGATGGAGGTCTTGGAATCAAGAATCTGTCTATTCTAAACAAGGCATTGAATGGAAAGATGGCTTGGGGTCTTCTTCAAGAAAAGTCTCTCTGCTTTAACTTACTTAGAACTCGTTTTCTCAATAAAGCGGGACAGTCACAACATTATATCATGAATTCTTCTATTTGGGGCTCGATAAAATCCATTTATTCTGAAGTTGAGCATCACTGTTTTTGGTGGATTGGTCAGCACTCTGAACTTAATTTTTGGAATGGGGCCTGGATGTGTCCTTCACTGGCTGCACAGGTTGGCCTATCTGCCAGTCAACAGCGTCGTTGTTTTGATTTGGTGGAGGATTATTTGGATGGTAATAATTGGCATAATCTGCCCGTGTTACCTGCGGATGTGGAGAATAGATTGCAGAATATTAGGCGGGGTAGGGACGATGTTGATATTTGTATTTGGAAGCCTGCTACGAGTGGGGTTTTAACTGTTAAGCTCCTGTACGCTTGGCTTAGATCTCCTCCTACTCAACAGCCTTGGAGTCATTTTTTAAGGTGTCAAAGTGTTCCTCCTGCACACTCGCTTATTGGCTGGCGGGCTTATCTTGGGTATTTGCTAACACATGATCAGCTTCAGTTGCGCGGCTGTCAAGTTGTTTCTCGTTGCAGTTTGTGCTCGTTAGATTCTGAAACATTGGACCACCTTTTTATCTCCTGTCGGTTTTCCAAATTTATTTGGCATGGTGTTAGCTCATTGTTTGGAAGACGAATTAACACAGACTCGACTCTTAAGAATCTGGTTGATCATGCTGTTATTCAACGTTTCAGTACTCAAATCGCTGATTTGTGGGCGGCAGCAATTGTTAATACAATTTGGGCTATATGGCTTGCTCGTAATAGGTCCATTTTTTAGGATGAGAGGGTTGATACTTCCGTCACGCTGAGACGGATTTGGGGAGCTGTTCGTGAATCTGCTCACACTGGACGAGGCTCCGTTTGGAATTCGCTAGTTGAACTTCAAATCTTAGGTGAGCTCGGGATTGAAAAGCGTCTTGCTAAGGCTCCGCACATTACTCCGATTTTTTGGCAACCACCTCCGAGGGATTGGATTAAGATCAATACTGATGCGTCTGTCACGGGTGCTCCTGGTCCTGCGGGCTGCGGAGGTATTTATCGCTCGCATATTGGCATGTGCCTTGGTGCGTTTGCCTTTCCGATTGAAAGTTCCTTTGCTTATCTAGCTGAACTATCTGCTGCTATTTACGCCATTGACATGGCTATCAGCAAAGGTTGGCGGAAAATTTGGCTTGAAAGCGACTCAATGTATGTTGTGCAGATGTTCAAATCTAAATCTTGTTCGGTTCCTTGGTTTGGTTAGACAAAAATGGTTCAATTGTTTAAATCAGATCGATTCTGTGGCTTTTGTGGTGTCTCATATTTTTCGTGAAGGAAATCATGTTGCGGAATCTCTTACAAATTATGGACGGACGGCAACAGCTTCGACTTGGTGGGATGTTGTCCCGGATTTTTGTGGATCGGTCTTTTTTCATGATCGTGTAGGACGTTGCGTTTATCGCTTTTCCTAATTCTTTGGCTTCATTTTATTATTTATTCTTTTTGTATTATGACATTTATTTACTCTTTTAATAAATTTGGTTCGGGGCTTTTTTTGGGTCTGTGGTGGGGGTGCCAGCATAGTTTGGATGTCCGCCGCTTACCCTTCCTCGCTAACCAATCTTTAATCAAAAAATAACTATTAACAACTTCAAAATGAAAAATTTCCAAAAATTAAAGTTAGTTAGTATCACATTTACTACGTAACCAAAAATTTTATTTTTTAAAATATCATTTTCGGAGTTTTTTTTTAACATTTATTTTTTCTCTCTTCACCAAACAAGACCTAAATGACTTGAAAATTAAAAAGTTGAAGAATTAAAATTGATTAGAATATCATCAAGTCTTTGAATTTTTTTAATTTTGAAATCGTCACGGTCATTTTAATTTTGAAGTCCTTATTTTTAGCAATACGAAAAACCTCAATCATCACTTGATCGCAAAAAAAAAAAAAACCTAACTCCTCTTGTGGACAAAAAAAAAAAAATCAACATGTACATGTTTGACAAAACATGTTTTTTTGGAACTCTACCCTATTTAGTATGGTTTAACACAACTTTTCTTCTTTTGTGAATCAACTTTGAAGATGAAGAGAGGGAAGTTTGTCTTCCTTCTTCCTCTTCCCACTGGGTTAGATTTACTGTGTTTTTTTATTACTGTTATTTTTCTTTTCTGTTTGTGTTCATATACTTCATCTAATCTCTTTATTTGTCTGAATTGTATCGCTTCTCTATTATTCTTTCTTTATACCTTTTTCGAATTTAGCACGAGCAGAAACTGTTTATCTTGTTCGTGGATCAATGGATCTACGTGGTTGCAATAAAAGAAAGGATTTACATCCAAATGTTCAGAATGACTTAAATGGTGATGATTGAATTGCAGATGCTTTTCTACGGATTTGGATTTATGAGAAGTATATTTTTTTTTCTTGTTCTTTTGTGTTTTTAATACCTTTTATGGTTATTTTTGCTCTTTGTAGTCGTTTTAGTATCTTCATGGATCTTATAAGATTTTTTTCCTTATATTTGTTTGTTATACTTGTTGTTTATTCATCTATTGAAGATACAAGTGTTTCTATCAAATTTTTTTTTTTACTAAACATACAATAAATTAAATGTTTTATTTATTAAAACACTTCATTAATTAAGGAGTCTAAGCTCCCGTTTTGTAAAAGGTTGGATAATGTAAATGGAATGTAAAATATTAGATTAACCTTGTTTAATAGGTTGATTTTTTAGAGCAAACGAAGATTGATGGAATTTAACGTTTTACTCTCATTATTTCTAAAATGTTAAACTCCTAAACAATATTAAATTTTAATACTTTGCTTTCACTTAAATTAAAATGTTAAACATTTTTTTTTTTTGAAATAATGCCAAATTTTATTAACTTAAATCAGATGAAAGAATATTGCTAACAAATGGTAGTGGACATGCCCACTCACTCCAAACAGACACAGAATTGACCGCTTTTACTAGAGCATGTGCAACCGAATTCGCTGAACGCTTAATTTGAATTTGAATATGACAAGACAACCTGACTGAATTTGAATTTCCTCACTGCGCGATGCTTCTTAATCCAACTTAAAGCTTCTTTGATAGTCATGGCCTCGGCTAGCTGAGGACTGAGATTTCCTTGAAAAGCTCACATCTTAACTAGAATGCATTCTCCAGTGATTATTTGATGATGCCATAGATAGAAAAAGAATTTTTGATGCAAGAATTGAAAAGGAAAAAAAATTATCAAAGGACAAGACAAAATCAAACTTATCAAAGCACACGACAAAACCAAACTTGTCATATGACAAGACTCATATCTGTTGAACAGCAGCGGAGATGAAAGAATTCCATATTTAAATGCGTTTGATAACATTTATTTCTCCACCACTTAAATTAGTAAATTAAATTAAAAAACACTTATTTTGATAAGTCAAAATATTTAACTTAACATTTTAAGTTAAACATTATCAACTAATATTTTTATAAAATATAAAAATAATATTTTAATACTTATAATATTCAGTACTTACTTTTTCAACACTTAATTTTCAGTTTTTATCAAACAACACCTAAAAGAATACTAAAAAAAGTAAGGGTTAATTACAAGTAGATGCCATGTGGTTACATAGATTTGCAGATAAGTATATGTGGTATGTTTCTTTATAACCGCAACCATGTGGTTGCAAAATTTTGCATTTTTTTACTTTGCCATATTTACTATGCAACCATATTTTTAATTTTCCAAAATCACCATTTTTGGAGTTTTGTCTCTCTAGACATTAACTTTATTTTATAAAATACAACACATAAATGACCTTAAACTTAAAAAGTTAAAGTTGCATTTTTTTTTAAGTTGTGCGCAATGCACTTATATTAAACAAATGAAGATTACATTAAAGAGAAAGGAAAACCCTCAACCCACCTCATGTGATTCGAACTCATGACCTCTAGAGTCATAGGTAAGCTCTCCATCAACAGGCTAAGAGCTTCACCACAAAAAGTTAAAGTTGCTTAAATATAATTTAACTTTTAAAAATTTTCATTTTAAGATCATTATCGGTCAAATTCTGACAAAGTGAACCAAAATGCAAAATTTTACAAACCATAGGTTACGTTTGCAAAAAAAAAAAAAAAAATACTAGAAATATCATCTATGAATTGACGAAATCACATGGAATCTATACGTAATTAACTCAAAAATTAAATAAACAAATTAAGATATAGGATATGGATTAGGTGTAGATCATTTTTCCTCTTTACTACAGTATCCCATGTCAAGATTTTCAGGCGTAATTCCTGTATGCAGTCAGTTTGCAGTCAAAATGATACAGCAAGCAACTGTGCCAATGAAAACTCAACATTAATCATACCATATACCATATGTTAATCAAATTTAATGAAAAGTTAGATTATTTTTCTTGTAAAATTCTCATAACTGCATTATACAACCTGCATTTTTAATTATACATTTCGGTTTTTTTGTTGTTGGAATCTCATTCGATGATCAGGAACATATCGGGTTGCATAAGTGGATTCCTATTAAGTTTTAAACAATTTTAATTTTTGGAATTATTTATTTATTTATTTTGAAATCGTCGACCGTTATTTAAACATCGTTTACTTTGATAAAAAATGCTTATGTTAATAAAAAGATAAATCTCTCGTTTTAAAAGTTGAGGATTCATAAACAAAATGCTTAAGTTGGGAGATCATGGTCTAATTTACTGTTTTACTGTTTCCCAAATTCTATAGCAAACTTTGAATGGGAATCGGAATAAAATAATTAAAAGATAAAATCATGTTTATAATATTAGTGGTATGTTACACATTAATATTAATAAATTCTTCATACATATTGGATCAATTATTTGCACTTAATATTTAAAATTAAACAGTCTAATTTTGGAAAATGTTTTGCACTTTAATACTAATAAATTCATTGTTTCAAAAAAAGGAAAATACTAATAAATTCATACATATTGGATCAATTAGTTGCACTCAATAGAATAATTAAAAGGTAAAAGCATGATATTTGTGTGCAGAGAAGATAATTGATATTAATATATATATTTCATTGGATAAAAAATAATATATCTCTACATAAAATAATTAAGAAATTGTAATCTAAAAGTATATGAGAAGAGTTTGATTCTGCATCTTCAATATCATAGATCGTGATAGAGCAACAATAGACAGTGTTTGAAATTGTTTTTACCACAACGACGAGAAACAAACTTCACCCAGAACCGATTTCAGAGTCTTTTTTTTTCAAAAATGACTTCGTAATCTTTTAATGAACCAGATTTATGTGATGGTAGACAAAACTCTTATCAGATCCGTATCCAAAAAAAATTTATGTTTACCTTAAATTAGGATATTACAGCATTTGATTTGTTAAAATAATAAAAGTATACCACTAATTGTTTTTTTTAAACATTTTTATTAAAAATTAATTAGATACCTTAACTTCTCAAAATCACCACTACCAACTCTTTTTATCATTAAAATATCAATCTTTTCGTGTGTGTTTGATCTTTTTCATAATCATTCACTATCTTTTCTTTGATTAATTAATATAAATAGTAGTTTTTTTTAAAATCAAATTGGATTAATGAGTCTCAATCGGGCAAAAAAATCAACAAACTAGAAGAGATTACATTCGAAATAACATCATAAGTAAAAGGAATAGCATGTAAACGAGATAACCGAGCAAAAGCATCGGCTAAACCGTTAGCTAGTCTCCTAACAAAACGGACCGAGAAACCGTTATTAAGACTAAGAAGCGCTTTACATTGGGCAATAATATCACCGAATTCACTATAGTAGTAACCACCAAATAAATGATTATTTGATATAAAATAAATGTATGCGTATCGTATATATTTCATTTTTTTATTCTGTAATTTTTCTCTTTTAAGTTATGAGGTAGACGATTTTGATTAATATGTCTTAAATTATCAATATACCACCCAAAAGTATTACTTTTCATTATTGTTCTTTGGATTAACTTCTAATTATATATATTAGGAATTAATTAGGAAATTTGTTTAAGTTGTTTTAATAAAAAGGCAATCATCATGAATTGATTTCTTAAAACTAATTTTAAGCAATGTGGAATAAAAAACTTTATTTCAAGATTCATATAGAGCTTCTCTTCTATATGCCCATATAAATAGGCATTATTAATATCAATTTGATGGATTGGCCATTACTAAAAAAATTCTTGTAACAGTTTTTGTGACAAGAGAAAAACTCTCTGTATAATCTACCCCAAACTCCTAATTATATCCCCTGGCTATTAGCTTACTCTTGTATCTATCAACCATCCCATTAGCTTTGTATTTTACTCTAAAAACCCATCGATAAGTAGTGACTTTCTTATCAACTGGTAAGGAGACAAGAGTCCATGTTTGATTGATGTATAATGCATCTAGTTCTTTTTGCATGGTTTTAACCCATAATGGATCATTTTTAGCCTCTACATATGATGTGGGCTCATGAACTTTCATAGTATTCTAAAATGGCTTTGTGGCGAGGAGTATAAGCAAATATGGAGGCAACAGATGAATCATATGTAACTTGATTTGTAACAAAACCCAAGTAACTTTAGTATAATCATCTACAAGAGTTAATATTTACCTACATCCATTTAAAGATAATTTCTTGTATGGACCCCAAACATCGACACAAATTAACTTAAAAACAGTAAAACTAGTAATATGACTAATAGGAAAATGTTTCTTACATTGTTTGGCTATGTGACAAGTTTCACATACAGATAGTGAACCTTTACAATCAATGTTAGCAATATAATGAAATTTAGCATCAGATATATGCCCCAACTTGTAATACCAAACATCCTTTTTAATAAGTGACGAAAATGCATATCATTAGAAGTAGTACTAGTAGAACAAAGTGCAGAATTATTAAAAACAAGGAAATGAACTAAAACGCTCAGCTGATATAAACCATCCTTAAGAAAACCTTGAGCTAATGTGTGCTTAGAATCCTGGTCCCGCACCAAGCATCTATTATATATAAACGCAGCATGGGCTTCTGACTCTTGAGCCGCGTGTCCTTCTAACTCCTGGAATGGCAGATTTGTAGTCTTCTGCAATCTTTCCATTTTTGGTAACAACTGGAGAGATGTTGGGGGTCCTTTATACCATTTTGGGAATAGTTTGATGTTGACAGAATGTCAACATCTTGTGGGCTATTACTTCTGTCTTCCGAGGTTCCAGATTGTAGGCCAAATACAAGGCTTTGGGCCTTTAATTTATTTGAAACCTTTTTAGTTGTTCTTCATTTTATGCTTCAAATTGTAATCACACTTAACAAACATATTAACATAAAACAACTTAATTTAATTTTGCAATTAAATATTTTAGGGATCTTATTCCGTAATTGTTATTTTTGTCAGAATCAAAACCTCTATGGAAATTGTGTTTCAACAGTTTCTTTCGGCAAAAAGGGGTTCCGTATTTCACGTTACACCATCACTTAATGTTTTTAGGGACGACACGGGGTGTGTCTCTTACGGTGCATGTTTACTTATTTATTAGTCCGCTTTTATCATGTTTTTGAACTAATTTTATTAGGTTGAGAGTCGCCACCTGAGATTAATGTCCGGGAACATATATTAGATAACGTATGGGTTCACTCTATTTCATCTCTTTAGGGGGTGTTTGGTTGCTACTTTTCATGCTCCTTTTTGCATTTTCACTTCAAAAGGGAGAGTTTTAGGTGTTTGGTTAGTGACCTCCTGTTTGCCTTTTACATCTGAAAAGCAGCCTTAAGTGTTTGGTTAGTTACCTCATGTTTACCTTTTACACCCAAAAAGCAGCCTTTTACAAAAGCAGAGAATCTTTGCTTTTTGAAAAAGCAGTTTTTTCCAGTAGCAAACAGCAAACCCTAACAGCAACAGCAAACTGTAACAGCAAACAGCAACAGCAACAGCAAACCGTAAGTAAAACAAACGGGGCCTTAGAGTTGAGTTCGTGAATTAAAACGGTCCAAGGGTTTGATGAATAAACTCGTAGAATTGTCTTTTATTAAAATATCATTTATAATCTAAATAATTTTCCATTTATATAATGTTGTCGCGGGAAAGGAATAAATAAATACAAAAAGATAAAATAAATGACATTTCAATCAAATGACACAAATAGCTCTATACATCAAATCCAATCTTAATTGAAACTATTAAATCTACTAGTTGTATCTTTCGGATGTATATTACGACACCAAACTCGATCATATAGGACTTATAAATCCTATTCATCTAACACAACATAGCAATTATATCCACGAACTAATCTATCGGTTCTAATCGATTTAATATTTCTTTAAAAAATAACCATACTACCCTTCTAACTAACCCGAATCGTATTAAACATTAAAACATACAACACATCATAGATACACATTTACCGAAAATGAAGAGTTTAAAGAACTAAGCCCGAATTTTAAAATAGGCAGAAATCTGTGTTTCTACGTCTATATACGGTGGTCGCCGATCAGTGACGGGGTCACATCAATTGATATGTTAAGATTAAATTTGGTGATTATCTCTTTAATTAACATCAATTAACCTCAAAACAGCATACCCATCAATGTAAACGTGAGATTAAAATCAGGAAATTTCATTTTGTTTTTTTTTTGATAAAAAAATCATGAAAATCATGACCTTGAAGAATATATCCCGAAAGACAGACAAATATTACTCCAATAAGTAAGACATTCTCAATTTCAATGTGTCTAACCGAGGACGACTAGCACGAACTTGAAGAGAAGCCAACTGCTCATTTAATCGGCCTAAATTTGTCCCAACACTTCCAAAGCAATCTCCCGGCGCATTTCACCTTATGAACTTGGGTCTTCACGAATGGGGCCTGTAACATCTCCAAGTCTCTCTTTCAAAAGTTTAATTAGGTATTTCATGGGGTTTTTTATGTTTTAAATTCTATGTAAATTTCAGACAACTGCGTGATTATTTTATGCTGGGATTAATCATGGGCTTGATTGAAGTTTTATGCAGTTATTTTTACACTAATGGCGGAGGTGTTGAGAATTTGGTAGCATTGTTGGATTCTATGATTAGGAGCTGGATTAAGTAGGAACAGGTACACCTAATTGATCCTTATCTTTCAGTTTGTATGGATATTCACTTTGATTGTGTTTTGCATGCTTAGTTCTACTCTACAAATTACAAAAATCTGAAATCTATTGAGTCTGCTTATCTCTGGGGATGAGATGGAGTGAGTAACATGAACTGAAATACTGATATGCTCTCCCTTCTCTGTTCCAAGAATGGGGTTTCTCCTTCTGTTGTTGGTGCGTATAATAGGCTCACTAGAATCCTGTTGAATTGGAGATAGATAGTTAGCAGATTGATGGATGCTAGTGCTACCAGAATCTAGTTTTATCACTAGTACCTTATCTTTGGTTTCAAACGCACAACAAATAGCAAATAGGAGAAATTCTACAATACTCACCCGACTAATTAATTTATAACAGTTGTACATATTTATTTCTTAACAACAATATCTACTATGGAGTGGTAAAGCATCTCTTTTTATTGGTCGGGTCTATTACTAGCAGCAAATAGAGAGGAATATGAGGATACTTTTACACAGACAAGAAATGGAAATGAACTACACTGCTTGTATAGGATTATATATACCCGACCATTATTCTTAGCAGCAGAGATTATAGCATATTTCATCACACTCAGGAAAAGAAAAACGACTAAGCTATGCTCCTTATATTGAATCTATGCTGTCATATATCGAACTAATAGTGGAAACAGTGCTTAGAAAGTCTTGTGCTAACGTTTAATGAGGTTTGTAGGGGATGGGGATTAGGTGTAGATCATTTTTCCTCTTTACTGAAGCTCCAAAAATCTCAAGCATATCAAGGTTTTCTGGCGTCATTCCTGAAGGCAGTTTCCAGTCGAAATGAAACAGCAGCTGTGCGAGTGGAAACTCAACATTGATGATACCATATGTTAATCCTGGGCAAATCCTTCTTCCAGCACCAAATGGTAGATATTCAAAATTAGTCCCTTTGTAATCTATTGAGCTATCTATGAATCTCTCCGGATTGAATTTCTCAGCTTCATCCCAGTAATTAGGATCCCTTCCCATTGCCCAAGCGTTAACAATAACCTTGGATTTCACAGGAATCTCATAACCATAAATCGAACATTTCTCCCTACATTCTCTTGGTAGTAACAGTGCAAGTGGTGGGTGTAATCTTAGGGTTTCCTTTATTACTAGCTTTAAGTAGTTCAGTTCATCAAGTCGTGATTCATCAACGTTTCCTTGTCTATTGAAGATTTGTCTCACTTCTTCTTGTGCTTTTTCCATTGCTTTTGGGTTTTTCATCAGCTCTGACATTGCCCAGTCTATTGTAGTAGATGATGTCTCAGTACCAGCACCAAACATGTCCTGAATTAACATAATAATAATAATTACTTCGGATATTCGCAAACGATGCGGTTAAACATTATTCACCGCATAGTGTTCATTTAACTAGCACGAAGTCGGATGAAGTTCATCCGATTTCCTTATCGGCTTCCCAACAATAAGAAGTTGGATGAACTTCATTCCACTTCCTTGCAACTGGAAGTCGGATGAAGTCATCCAAGCATTACGAGCAAAAATCCAATTACTTGGTGATTATGAAGCTAAAAAGAGAAGAGAGGGAACTAACAAGTATGACTGCTTTGATATTGTCATCTGTTAAAGGGAATTGAAGATATCCTTGATCCTGAGCATTCAAAAGCACATCTATAAGATCTTCAATGAGATTACTTCCTGTCGCCTTTCTAGCTCTATGTTGGTCAATGATGTTTTGAAATATTACATCTATCTTTTTCTGATGCCTCTCCATTTTAGATATGATTCCACTTAGCACTCCAAAAACTTTGATGGAAGGATACAAATCAGCAAGATTAAACCCTGAAGCAGCTTCTACCAAAACTTTAAGAGCTGCTATCAAAGTATCTTCTCCCTCCCATATCTTACCAAATGCACTTCTCGAAACGATGCTATAAATTGAAGAATTAGCCATCATGCTAAAATTGATAGGCGATCCTGCAGCTGCACTGGAAGATATGGATGTAATGAGTTTTGATACTTGTTCTTCCCTGATAGATCTGAATGACTCCACACGTTTTACAGTGAGTAGCTCGACTGTGCAAATTTTTCGCAGTTGTCTCCAGTATTCTCCATAGGGTGAAAATACGATGTCTGAATAATTATAAGTTGCAAGAGTCATTGCAAGGAGACGGGGCCTTTGAGCAAAGGTGATGTCATGGGTTTTCAGAACCTCTTTAGCAGTTTGAGGTGCAGAGATTACAATAGTTGTAAGTTCTCCAAGTTGAAGATGCATAATAGGTCCATAGATTTTGGCTAAGTCTTTAAGGCGGTGATGTGGAAGAGAGGTAATTAAGTGGTGGAGACTCCCTATTAGAGGTAGCATCCATGGTCCTGGTGGTAGATTTTTGGTTGAGTTTTTCTTCACTAATATTAATCTTAATACCATGAAGATGAAGACTAGAAATGGAAAAAGGATTCGTAATTGGAGGAGTTCCATGATCAGGAAAATTGGAAACTACTGAAGAAAGGAAGTTGCGGGTTGATTAGGATTTTACATTTCATCTTAATCTAATATACTACCATTCTAGCTTTCTTTTTCGTTAGATAGGACCTCATCATGCCTATGTAATTGTAGTTGATTTTTTTTTTTGACTTAATATATATATGGTGAGTTTCTCAACTTGGCTTTAAAAAATTGATTTGTCACTGAAATTATTAAAATGTTTCGTTAGCTCACTGAACATGCGACAGAGTAATTACGTTCCGGGATTTCATAGATCACTATAATTACGTTCTGGGACTTCATAGATTACTGTAAGAAGTTCAAGGAACAATAAAAAGGGCGGCCCGGTCGCACTACGCGTCCCCGCTGAGCGAGGGTCCGAGGAGGGGCCCCACCACAAGGGTGTATTGGGGGCAAGCCTTCCCCTGCCAATTTATCTGGTAAGAGCATCTCCAATAGAGGTGCCTAAAAGAGTGGCAAAACTTACTAAATATAGTATTTTATTGTCTCTTTCATCCACATCATTTTTGACAACTTTTACTTAAAAAATACTCCAATAGAGGTTGCTTGAAAAGTTGTCACTATAATCCTACAAATTATTATTTTATTATAAATAAAATGTTTCAAATTTATTATTTCTAGGAGAGTATATTAAAAAATAATTAAACAAGGTTGCCAACAACTTTCCTTGGCACCCACAATCACTCCAATAGTGGACACCCTTTAAAAGTTGCCAAACATGATGCCACATCAGCTGGCACTCTTTTGGACACCCTCTATTAGAGATGCTCTAAGAGGCCGTTCCTAAGACTCCAAATAATTTAACCAAATTCAAAAGTTAATTAAACACTTATAAAGTTAAAAACTCTCATCTTTTATTAAATTTAGGCGGCTCTTGTTGTAGTATTAAGTTTTTATTTTTCCTTTCTAAATGACATGTTTATTGGAATTTGAAATTTTGAACCAGTTCAATAATTAGTAATAAACAAATGAAATAATTGTCATTTCACTGGCTGGACTTCTTAATGAGCCAAATCATTTATTTATATAATAACTCCACATTGGATCCATGAATTAAATAATAATATTTTAATTATATGGAAGCTGCGGTCAACAACAACTTGCTCCACTTCACTCTTTCGGTTTCTTAAGAAAACAAAGAAGATGAATTTATTAATTTTTGAAAATGAAAGTAACCGTTAATCAAATAAATCATCAAGAGCGAGAATACTCAGCCATAGATGACAGTTATAATGAGTGCAACACTCAAAGAAAATGAAAAACGGAGTAGGTAGGTATCTGGAGAAGATAACCAAGGAATAACATTAAGCAGATAAAGACTTTGATGTTCGTAGTCATCCCTAGAAACAAATTCAAAATCAAAGCAGGCGATAGAAAAATTAAGGGATAAAGATCAATTTTAACCTTAACGTTTTAAGGAAAGTGTAAATGTTATCGAAAGTTAGAAAAAACTGGTTTGACCGTTATAATTGTCACTTTAAACCTTCCAAATATCAATTATATCTTAAGATATTAAGTGTATTATAAAAAATTATAAAAATTCTGTTAAAATGCTAAAAACTAAATCACATATAAGTTAATCACAAAAAAAAAAAAATCAAACTGTCTAAAATATTTAGACTGTTATTAATATATTTATAAAAAAACCAACAAAAAATATAAGAAACTGTTTCAATTCATCGACAAACTTGTTTGAAAGGTGCGATGTGACAGTTAAATAACAGTCATACCAGTCTATTCACTCTGCTTATGTTTGGTGATGAGATGGAGTGAGTAACATGAACTGAAATACTGCCATACTGGTATGCTCTACCTTCTCTGTTCCAAGAATGGGGTTTCTCCTTCTATTGTTGGTGCCTATAATAGGCTCATTATAATCCTGTGAATTGGAGACAAGTAGTTAGCAAGTTGATGGATGCTAGTGCTGCCCGCATCTAGTTTTATCACTAGTACCTTATATTTGGTTTCAAACGCACAACAAACAGCAAATAGGAGGAATCCTAGAATACTCACCCGACTAATTAATTTATAACAGTTGTTCATATTTATTTCTTAACACCAATCACCTACTATGGAGTGGTAAAGCATCTCTCTTTTCATTGGTAGGGTCTATTACTAGCAAATAGAGAGGAATATGAGGATACTACACGGACAAGAAATGGAAATGAACTTTACACTGCTTGTATAGGATTATATACCCGACCATTATTCTTAACAGGAGAGATTCTAGCATATTTCATCAGACTCAGGAAAAGAAAAACGACTAAGCTATGCTTCTTATATTGAATCTATGTTGTCATATATCGAACTAATAGTGGAAACAGTGCTTAGAAAGTCTTATGCTAACATTTAAAGAGGTTTGTACGGGATGGGGATCAGGTGTAGATCATTTTTCCTCTTTACTACAGCTCCAAAAATCTCAAGCATGTCGAGGTTTTCTGGCTTCATTCCCGTAGGCAGTTTCCAGTCGAAATGAAAAAGCAGCTGTGCGAGTGGAAACTCAACGTTGATGATACCATATGTTAATCCAGGGCAATTCCTTCTTCCAGCACCGAATGGTATATATTCAAGATTAGTTCCTCTGTAATCTATTGAGCTATCTATGAATCTCTCCGGATTGAACTTCTCAGCTTCATTCCAGTACTTAGGATCCCTTCCCATTGCCCAAGCGTTAACAATAACCTTAGATTTCACCGGAATCTCATAACCATAGATCGAACACTTCTCCCTACATTCTCTTGGTAGCAACAATGGAAGTGGTGGGTGTAATCTTAGAGCTTCCTTTATCACCAGCTTTAAGTACTTGAGTTCATCTAGGCGTGATTCATCAACATTCGCTTGTGTACCAAAGATTCGCCTCACCTCCTCTTGTGCCTTTTCCAATGCTCTTGGATTTTTCATCAGCTCCGACATAGCCCATCCTAAAGTAGTCGATGATGTCTCAGTGCCGGCAACAAACATGTCCTGAAGTAAGTTTGTTACATAATGAAAAAGTGATGCAAACTAATGTCGAATTGTTTTTTTGATAGAAAAACAAAATCAACCATTTTTCAATGCTTGATCTTTATATTTAAACAACTAAAAACTTAAAACTCTTGATACTAACCAGTATGATTGCTTTGATATTGTCATCTGTTAAAGGGAATTGAAGGTCTCCTTGATCCTGAAGGTTCAAAAGCATATCTACAAGATCTTCATTACCCTCAACATGGTTACTCCCTGCGGCCTTTCTAGCTCTATGTTGGTCGATGATGCTTTGAAATATTTTATCTATTTTTTTCTGATGCTTTTCCATCTTAGAACTCATTACGCTTAGCACTTGAAAAAGTTTGACAGAAGGATACAAATCCGCAAGACTAAAACCTCCAGCGGCTTCTACTACATCTTTAACAGCTGCAATGAATATATCTTCGCCCTCCCATATCTTACCAAATGCTGTTCTTGAAACAATGCTATAGATTAAAGAAATAACCATCCTGCTAAAATTGATAGGTGATCCAGCACTAGAAGATATGGATGTAATGAGTTTTGAGAGTTGTTCTTCCCTGATAGACCTGAATGACTCCACACGTTTTACACTCAGCAGCTCGATTGTGCAAATTTTCCGCAGTTGTCTCCAGTAGTCTCCGTATGGTGCAAATACCATGTCTGAATAATTATAGGTTGCAAGAGCCAATTGGAGGACATGGGGCCTCTGAGCGAAGGTGATATCATAGGTTTTCATAACCTCTTTAGCAGTTTCAGGTGAAGAAATGACAATATGTGAAAGTTCCCCAAGTTGAAGATGCATAATAGGTCCATAGATTTTGGCCAAGTCTTTCAGGCGGTGATGGGGAAGGGAGGTAAGTAAGTGGTGGATACTCCCTATTAGAGGTAGCTTCCATGGTCCTGGGGGTAGATTTTTGGGTGAGTTTTTCTTCCCTAATATTCTTAATGCCAAGTATATGAAGAGTATGAAAGTCAAAAGAACTGGGAAGGAGGGTAACCGGAGGAGTTCCATGATGAGAAGAATGGAAAGTAGTGAAGAAATTAATGGCTTGCTAGGAAATTTCTTTTCAGTATAATACATAGAGGTGTTAGTATAGTATTTCTTTTCGATTTCTTAATTCAGTAGTTATGTTTTGTTCACATGATGTGTCTGCTAAATCATGCTATTTGCTTTTATTTATTTGTGAAATCAGATTTGATTCCATTACAAAATTACCATAATGTCTAAGATTTTGAATGCTCCCAAGGAACGCTCTCAAGATTTGTTCTAGTCTATATTTTACATTTAATAAATTTGAGACGTTTTGCCAATTTTTAAAATGCGAAGATTGAATCTCCCAACCCCACGCTCCAAAATGTAGCTTGACAACCATTAGTGATGGATACATAAATTTTCGGGAGGGAGCATGGCTAAAAAAATATAGTAATTGATGAGAGGAGAAAAGACAAAAAAACAAAAATGATGAGGAGAGGAAAAGAGGACATATTTTATGTTTTTTTCTGAAAATCCAAAGATAATGAGGACAGTTTTGGAATTGAATAATTAAGGGGTTGAAAATGAAAATAAAGATTTATTCTACGGCATAAATATTTGGATATATGGATATAAAAATCAAACTTATAATCTCATAATTTAAGAGATATTAATGAATAAATAAGATAAATAAAATATTGTTTATTTTTTTTTTAAAAGAAAACTGCAGCTTTATTAAGTATTTAAAGATAAGTCCCTGTTGATTACATCATGTAGCCATATAGGGGAAGAATTAGAAAAAAAGAAATTAGCATTGGAACGAGCCTGCCGAGCAACTATGTGAGTAGCCTCATTCGCTAATCGAGGAACAAAATTGACTTTTAGATTGTCGTTTTCAAAAAGAATGCTCTTGCAGTCTTGAATAATCGCACCGAACTCCGATCCATCTTGTGAAGAGGATTTGAGTCCCGCCAGAACCACTTGTGAGTCTGTTTCAAATTCCACCATCCGCCAGTTTGATTCCGAAGCCCAGATTAAAGCAGTTCGCAGAGCTATAGCTTCAATTATCCTGTAACCTTTTATGCCTTGATGAACCCCACTGCAGTAAGCAATGCATTCACCTTTTTCATCTCGTAGAACAGCCCCAACTCCACTCTGGTTTGTATCATTAAAATTTGCGCCGTCTACGTTGCATTTGAAAAATCCTTGTTGTGGCGGCTTCCATTTAGCAATTTCCCCTGCTGTTCTTGTCGTTTGGTTTCGTGGATTTCTCTGTCTCGCTTCTTTCCACTCTCTGACCTGCTGTTTTATTTCCTGTACTCGCCGTCTCCCGTCAATTGTATCTCCATTCCACAGCGTCCCGTTTCTCTGCTTCCAAATAGCCGCTAACACACATAGCGTGTCTTCCATCAGCTTCACCCCTCCAATTCTGCAACGGGACAGCAGCCAATTTCCCACCTTCCTATCAGTAAATACTGGGTTAGAAATACCTGCAGATTGCCAACAGTTCATCGCAACCCGACACTCCCCGAACAGATGCGCTTCGTCCTCCTGCCCTTCATCGCAGAGTACACAATTTTGGCTGATTTGGACGTGGCGAGAGACCAGGTTCACTCGGGTCGGCAAGCAGCCGATTCCTACTTTCCAGGCAAAGGTTTTTAACTTTGGCGGGATTGATAAGTTCCACAAATCAGACCAACCTTCAGCCGCTTCCCTGATGTTTGAGGCGCTATCCACTGCGCGATACCCAGATTTTGATGAATATATTCCATTTCTTGTGAATTCCCAAATTAACATGTCTTCGCCGATCCGAACCGAAGCTACTATCTCACATATTTTTTCCGCTTCAATTTCGCTAAAGCATCCGAATACGCGATTCCTGTCCCATATGCGCGTTCCCGGGATAAACAAGTCAGATACCACCATGTCCTCTAATCCAGGTATTAAGTAAGAGTTGATTTTGAAATTTGGAATATTGGGTACCCAGGGATCCTTCCAAACACTGATACTGCTCCCATCTCCAATCCTCCATCTTAAACCAAGGTGAAGAAGATCAATTGACCCCCAAACGCTCCTCCAAACAAAACTAGGATTAGTGCCTAATTTGGAGGATAGAAAAGACTCATTAGGATAATATTTGGCTTTGAACAATCTGCTTATCAATAATTGAGGGTACTGAATTAACTTCCATCCCTGTTTTCCAAGCAATGCTAAATTGAACAACCTCAGATCCCGAAAACCCATCCCTCCCTGATCCATTCCATCGCACAGTTTTGACCAGCGGAACCAATGAATATTTCATTTCCCGTCTGCTTTCGAACCCCACCAAAAGCTGTTCATCATACGCTGTAATTCCTCACAGATTCTCTTTGGAAGTAGAAAGGTGCTCATACAAAACGTAGGGAGCGTCTGTGCTACAGATTTTAGCATCACGACCTTTCCCGCATTTGACAAGAACTGGAACCCCCAACTTCCAAACCGCTTTCTTAACCAATCAATCAGGAATTTGAAAAGACTATACTTTGATCTTCCAATTAGAGAAGGAAGACCTAAGTATCTTCCAGTGTCAAGTGGTGTTACTACCTGGGTAATGTCACCAGTACTCTGTCTGAGATCATGCTTCACATTTCTGCTATAAAAGATTCCTGATTTGTTCAAATTGATAGCCTGTCCCGAAGCAGCTTCATATTCTCCCAGAATCTCCATGATTGTCTCAGCCTGTTCGACATTTGCACCAAAAAAAGAAAACTATCGTCAGCAAAGAAAAGGTGTGTTATTGATGGTGCCCCTCTGCAGATTTGACAGCCTCTAATTTGGTTATCTGCTTCCGCTTTTGATATTAGCTTGGATAGTACTTCAGCGCAAAGTAAGAACAAGTATGGTGAAAGCGGATCTCCCTGTCTTAACCCCCTCCCAGGTATTATAGGGCCGACCAAATCTCCATTAACCGACACATTATACGATACTGTTTCCACACACAATCTCATCCAAGCTATCCAATTCGCATGAAAGCCCATCCTCTCCATCACTGTCCATAGGAAATTCCAATCGACCCTATCGTAGGCTTTGCTTATATCAATTTTCAGCGTTACTTCTCCTTCGATACCTCTGGTGTGTCGTTGCATGTAGTGAATTGTCTCGAAAGCAATTTGCACATTATCAATGATAGACCGTCCAGGGACAAAAGCTGATTGGTTTTCACTTATAATTTCTAGTAGGATAGTTTTGAGTCTATTTGCCAGTACCTTTGCTATTATCTTATAAAACACATTACACAGCGAAATAGGCCTTAGATCTTTCATTGACAAAGGGATATCACACTTCGGAATTAGCACAACCACAGTGTCGTTTAAATTTGCAGGAAACTCACCTCTATCCAACCAACCTGAACAGATTGTAAAAATATCAGTACCAATGTTCTCCCAAAAATGCTGGTAAAATCCCGGATTTAGCCCGTCAGGTCCCGGAGATTTGTCCGGATGCATCGAAAAAGTTGCATTTTTAAACTCTTCAAGTGTGAAATTGCCCATCAGTTTATCATTCATCCCATTTGTTACCACTCGGTTAGCAACATTAATCGTGTTGTTTTGAGCAGCAAAAGATGGTGAAAAAAGCTCACAAAAATACTCACAAACATGGTTGCCGAGTGCCTGCGGGTCAGTTATAAGATTGCCTCCTTCATCCCGTAGACTAGTGATCGTGTTCTTCTTCCTCCTCGCTTTGACGCAGGCGTGAAAATTTTTTGTGTTCAGATCTCCATCTCTGACCCAGAAAGCTTTGGCTCTTTGCTGCCAAAAGATTGTTTCCTGCTCCAGAACCATCGTTAACCGCCTCTGCGCCTCCTGGTACTGTTCTAACGACACTCTATCCTCTTTATCCTGCAACCTTTGTAAAACTGCTTTCAATTTCACAATCTGATTTTTAAAGTTTATTTTAAAGCCTGTACACCACCTTGCCATCTCATTTGCGTAAGCTTCCAGCTTCGCTGTCAGAGAAAGCTGTGAATTCCTTCTCCAGCTATCACAGACGAGTTGATCAAAGCCTTCCTCCAACGGCAGTTTCGTACCGGAACCGTCAGCTTCCCTTCCTTCTGACGCTCACTTCCAATTTTAATATCACCGGTAAGTGATCTGAATATCCAGCAACAGAATTTCTTACTTTGTAATTTGGGAAGCGTTGTAGCCATTGAGCGCTAGCGAAAGCTCTGTCCAGTTTCTCCCGGATCCAAGCTCCTGTACCCCTGCCTCTTTCCCACGCAAACCGACTTCCCTCCATCGACAGCTCAAATAAGTTACACTCCTCGATGCTCCTTGCAAACTCATTCATAAGATAATTTGGGTATAATGCTCCTCCAACTTTTTCTTCCTGTTGAAGAATGCAGTTGAAATCACCCATCACAACCCAGGGAAGGTTTGATGAAGAGTGTAACAACCGAAGAAGGTCCCATGATTCGCTGTGTCTGCTTCTATCGGCGAGGCCGTAAAAACCAATAAATCTCCAATGTCCTTCGGTGTTATTTGAAATTTTCAGTTCAATATGATGATCCGAGTAACCTTCAATAGCTGCGGAAATCTTGTTACTCCACTAAATTGCTAGCCCACCACTTCTTCCTCTACAGTTCACTGTAAAACAGTTGTCAAATCGAAGTTTCCGTCTCAATCCTTCCATACGATTACTATCAACCAACGTCTCCATCAAGAACAACACGTCAGGATCGTGGGCCCGAGCCAACTCTCCTAACACTCGAACTGCACGGGGGTTCCCGAGACCCCGGCAGTTCCAACTAATCCAACTCATTGTGTTCGGCGGGCCTGAATGCCAGGCCTCGCCGCTTCATTAAAAATTGAGAGTTCCGCATCAATATCAGAAATAGAACCCTCATTCTGTTGTTTTTCACCTTCTGTTGCCACCTTCTCAGCTTCCCAGTCATCTCCCCCTTCTATGAACTTCCCTTTCATCTTTCTGCTCTCCTCCCTCCTTTTTTTAGCTTCTGTTAATTCTAACTCTTCATCCTCATCACTTTCCATACTGACATCCCCCCTTCGTTGGGTTTCGCTGTCTGTTTAAGAGTATTTTCCTCTTCTGTTGTCTTTGTCTGGATCTGACTCTGTGAATTAACACCCTTCAAGAAAGGTTGAGCAATGTTTGGATTTGAGTTCTGCCCCTGTGCTTGGGTGTCGAAATAACTCTCTCCTCTCCCATTATGGCTATGCTTCGTATATCCAGACCGAAAGCTTCTTTCCATCAGGATTCCATTAGTCTTCTCCCCTCCGCCCATACTGTTTCCTGGTTCTCTGAGCCATCGTGAACCCCCCTGATCACCTCATCTGCGCATAGGGGCTTTAAGCCATTCCCCCCATTCCTTGCTTATCTCCTTCGTCTATTCATCAAACAGCATGTTGCAAAATCGGTCTGAATGCCCTACCATCCCACATAAGTAACAAAAGATTCCGAGTCTTTCGTACTTAAATTTAATTAACGACCATTCAGTTTGGGAGCGGCGTATCTTCTTATATCTCTTCAGTGGCTTCCTCACATCGATCCGGACTCTAATCCGCATATATTGTATGTAAATTTCGTTGGTGTTCGTTATATCATATTCCAAAAACGAGCCGACAAAATTCCCAATCTGTTTTCCAACTCCTTCTGACATTGCCCCAATTGGAAGTTCGTAAACTTGCACCCAGATGTCCATGTAGTCCAGTTCGATAGCTTCCGGTTTCGTATCCAACTTCCATTATTCCATGACCAGATTGTAGTTATCAAAGGACCAGGGCCCTCCTGCTAGCACCCGATCACGATCAACGTAATGAAAGAATTCGAATGAGTACAGGTTCGGTGACAGTTCCTGGATGGAGATACCCCGACCTGGTCTCCACAAGTTCGCGAGTCTTATTTTCACTGCAGGAAAATTTATAGCCTTATCGGTGATGAGTCTGCCTACCAGACAAAGACTTCTGGCCGCGATGTTATTTGTTGGTGGTGGGATTCCTAAATCCAGGACAACAGATTCGTCGTCTTCAATATGCAGGTTATTCATGTCCTTCTCCATCTTCAGTTATGTGAAATCAGGTCTAGCCTTTTGCCGTTTGATCGCTCGCGTCGCCGGAATTGGATGTTGCCGCCGGTAACTGTTTGGAAGATAACTAGTTTGAACGAAACTCTCACAGTTTGATGGAGAGACAAACACTCTCACAGTTTGATGGAGAGACAAAAAAGAAAAAAACTTTAATAAAATATTGTTTATAATTAGGTTAATACATACATCACGATGTTCTAAACTTGGTTTAAAGAATTGATAGTTCTATTAACTTATAGAGTGTCTCATTAATCATCTGGCTTGTTAAAAGTGATCTGATTAACTCTCTCAATCTATAACAAAAAACATTAGAGAATTTGGTAAAATTAAAAAGTAATATTATTTTAAAAAAGTTCAGTGAATAATAGATTACTATAAATAAGTTTAGAGGTTAATAGTAACTTTAAACATATTCAGGTGGCCAATATATCACTTTAAGCAAATTTGAGGGGTTAACTTAACACTCGACAGGGGGGAAATGACCTTTTAATAGTGGTAAAACCATAAGGACAGTCGACAAGGAGAATGGTTGTCCCGCGCCTTCTAGATCTGCTAATGAAGACCACCAACTCGTTATTTGGTGGTTTTAGTCTATATTTATTTGACTTAATAAACCAGGGGTCCTTTAAGTTTGGTCCAAAAAATCGATTAGTGTCCTGAATTTATAAAGTATTTGGTTAGCTTCCTGAATTTCTTTAAAACGACATGATTAATCCCCTAAATCCATGTGACAAAGCAATAGAGAATTTGAACAAATTGAAATGTATATTATTTTAAGCAAATTCAAAATGACAATAGATCATTGTATGAAAGTTCAAAAAACTAATAAATCACTTTATAAATTAAGGTGGTTAATGTGTTACTTTAAGACTTGAGCAATTCAGAAGTGAAGAAAACGAGAGTTCCACTCTGTAAATTCAAGAAATTAATCAATTTATAGAGCCTTAACTTTGGATTTGGCACATTAAACCATCAATTGATGGTATTTGCATGACTTAGTCTCTTGCATTTGAATTATTATTTTTAAAATTAAAAAAGGATCGTTTTTATAGTGTTATTATTAATGTTAGCCTTGGTCTAAATTGTGAGTGGACTCCTTTAATTGTTAGTTGTCCTGAGTCGGAGTAGACTTCTTGATACATTATAATGCTAAAATCAGTAATCAGAGCATAGAAAATGATATATAACTTAATGAATGAAGAGAAACAAAATAAAGAATACCTATTCATAAGCATCCATTAATATGAAAATATCATTTTCCTCTAGCTTAAATGAGGTGGTTTTTACTATGAACTTCTTCTTTATCAGCGAGCCTTCTCGAGTGGAGTGGGCTTTTAGAAAGTAAATTGAGTGTATGTTTGGACTTGGTCTAAAATAGATGCCCACCCTCTTTTAACATTCTGAACATTGATGTGACTTCTGTCCATTGTTCTTATTTCAAGGTTTAATTTTTGTCGATCGAGGCTTGTGTGACGTTGATATAAACTAACAGTTACCTATAATTGTGAAAATTTATATAGACTCGGTTAGAGTCATAGAAAACCTTTTCATATTGAGCGATTCTTGGATATAAAGCGGAAATACAACAATTCGTTTGCATTTGAATCCTTAAGTAAAAGAACTTTATTATATCCATGTTAGTTTTTCGCTTCACAGTCCTTTTCTCCAACACGTTTCTTCTTTCAACAACTTTTCATGTAAAAAATTTGAGCTTTTCTATCGCTAATTAGACGAATGAATTTTTTTTCTCTCTTAAGTTTTCAAGAATAAAAACTCTGATCTGAGTACATTATATGAGGATGCGAAGAAAAAGCTATGCATGTATGAAGAGAATTATTGGGGTGCTTTAGGCACCAGACTCAACCAATATTATCATCGCAAACCTCCCAATTGATGTTGTTAGCATATAATCACCACATAAGACATGGCATAGATTTCCATAGTATATCAGATCGAAAGAGCTTATACATTACAGGCGTCTAGGCCCGATGTTCAAGCCTACAATGTAAGTGATGATAACACCTTTATTCTCTATAAGGCACACCTCAATCACGATTTTTGAGTTCCTTTGCTACCGTTCTTTACGAGAAGTCATGCAAGATTTGAACCTAGCCCCAAACTAGATAACTCTCATCGCCTGGTCTCAGCTAGTTGTTATATACCTATTTTGTTTACGAGAAAGGCATATGCTTAGTACCACTTTGCTAAGACAACTTCTTACACCTACCAAGAATAAGAACTAATATCACGTGAGTTGGAAGACAAAGTTGTCCTACGGATAATACAGACATAGGCGTACCCAGTCGGCAAGTTATGAGGCCCATCCGATGGAGACCTCGGGAGAGCGGAACGTGGAAATGTAATTTGGACGCAACAATTTTCTAGGCAGCAGACAAGTGCTGGCTCGGGGCTATTCTTCGTAATTCAGCTGGTCGGTTCATCGCAATGCATAACTTGTTCTGCGACGGTATTACTAAGGTGGGGAATGCAGAAGCCCTTGCCCTTCGGCAAAGCCTACAATGGATAAATGCTCTCAATTATCAATGGGGTTGCTTTGAAACTGATGCAGACCTCGTAGTTAACAGTCTTCATTCAACAAGGCCTGATATCTCCGAGTTCGGGCAACTTATTCAGGACTATAGAGATGTGTTACAAAGTAGACCAAACTTCTATGTGTCTTATGTGTCAAGGATAGCGGATGGGGTCGTGCACATCATTGCTCGTATGCTAGTTCTTACGTTTCATTCTTGCTTCCTAATTGGTTGGAAGGATTTTTTTGTAAGTATTATTTGGATACATCTTAAATAAAAGTTGTTATTCGTTTAAAAGAATTAACAAACAATTCTTTTTGTAACAAAACAAATTAACTACGAGTAGGTTTTAGAAAAAAATACAAGAGTGAAAATAGGCTTTCAATAATTGCTCTCAAATTCTTTGAAAGCTTTCATTATTATATATTGTATAGAGATAGATATTATAAGTTATAATAAAAAAATACATAAAAATACATCATCTTAGTTTAATTAATACTTTTCTTGAATATAAGTTAGAGACTAGAAAGACATGGAGATGGTGACGGGCTAACAAGTAGTTTGGAATTAGAAGCGATAGAAAATAATTGAATAAAAGTTCAAATTGGTTCTTTAAGTTGGTATGAAAAGTCAATTTAATAAAATACTTTTTTAGGTATCGACTCAGTTTAAAATTTGATCGCTTTTTACAAATTAGTCCAAGATCAAATGAAGTCTGAAAGTGCAATTTATTTTTGGTATGTGATCTTTATTATTTTTATAGTTTCATAGCTGAAATTTCTTTTAGCACTTAAAAACTGTTACTTTAAATATTAAAATTTATTTTTATATTTTATTTTATTTTATTCTTGTCGTCCTTTTCTCTCTTGTCTCTATTATCTAATTTTTAATATATACATATCAACCATAATTCATAGATTCTTCATTTTTATGCTTAAACACCAATTTAAGGATAATAAACTCTCATGGCATTTTTATATATTTCGTCATTTTTACAGCCTTAACATGTTATTTTTTTTAATCTCACTTGTTGAAGATCAATAAAACTCAATTCATTAACTATGATAAGTTCAAGTTATTTTTTCTTTTGAATTATGGTTGACAAAAAAAACTTATTTTAAACGTAATTAACACACTATTATATAGAAGTTTGTCATTTGGAAAAATAAAATAAAAAATAAAATTTGTCTTAAAAATGTTAAATGTGATTAAATAAAAAAAACAAAAAGAACATACAAAAATAGGCTTAATACATCAGTTGCTCCCTGAACTTGTCCAAAAAGGTTGATTGACCTTCCTAAATTTATATGGTACCTCATTAGTCACCTAAATTTGCTTAAAGTGTCATGATTAAGTCCCTAAATCTATAAAAACGTCATAAATTATGTAGAAAATAAAAAGTTAATTTATTTTAAAGACTTAAAATCACGAATTACGCCTTTACTTTTTAAGTTTTGATTGTTTTTATGGATTTAGACAAATTGCAATATAGGTCACTTTAAACATGTTCAGGGGGCAAATGGATCATTATAAGCAAATGTAGGTGGCTACTTAAATACGCGTGCAAGCATTAATTTTCGCAAGTTGTCTTACTCAACATCTAGGATACTAAACGTTTGAAGTTCTGAGTGCTCAGTTTAGCGTAGAAGGGATTCATATCATGTGAAGTAACTCAGCATTTAGTAATCACTCAATATATATAGCAACTCAGCATACAGTGATTTCATAGCATTCAGTTTTACTCAGCATATGATAGTTACTCAACATGTAATGATCACTTGGCATATTATAACCACTCAATATTCATTTAGCTCAGATTTTTATTGAAGAGGATTAGACATACCGATAGCTTCCCTTAGTATACTGAACTGTTCACGAGTCAATGGCTTCGTGAAAATATCTGCAAGCTGTTCACCTGTTGGAACATAGGTCAGCTTGATCTCACCCTTGAGTACATGATCTCTGATGAAGTGATGCCTTATGCTGACATGTTTCATCCTGCTGTGTTGGATTGGATTTTTAGATAAGTCAATGGCACTTTTGTTGTCACATTTGAATTCAATTGTTTGGGTTTGAACTCGATAATCATCCAGCTGTTGCTTGATCCATAGGACTTGTGCAACACAGCTTCCAACAGCAATGTACTCAGCTTCAGTTGTTGACAGGGCAACTGACGACTGCTTCTTACTGAACCAAGACACTAGACATCTTCCAAGGAATTGACATCCTCCTGAAGTGCTTTTCCGCTCAAGCTTGTCTCGTCCATAGTCAGCGTCAGTGTATCCGATGAGTGAAATCATTTGTGTTTGGATACCATAAACCTGCATTCACTGAGCTTTGCAAATATCTAAGGATTCTTTTACAGCTATGTAATGAGATTCCTTATGGTCAGCTTGATATCTTGCGCAGTAACATACTGAGTACTGAATATCTGGCCTACTTACCGTTAGATAGAGTAGAGAGCCGATCATACCTCGATACAATTTGCTATCTACTGACTTACCTTTTTTCATCAGCACAGAGCACCGTGTCAGTACCCATTGGGGTAGATATTGGCTTACTATTTTCCATATCAAATTTCTTCAATATCTCCTTAGCATACTTAGTCTGACTAATGAATATGCCATTCTTGCCTTGTTTGATTTGAAGTCCAAGGAAGAAGTTGAGTTCTCCCATCATTGACATTTCAAACTCAGTCTGCATCTGTTTGCTAAATTCCTTGCACATAGACTCATTAGTAGCACCAAAGATAATATCATCTACATATATTTGTGCCAACAGGGTATCTTTACCCTTTTTCTTAATAAATAAGGTTGTGTCAGCTTTTCCTCTGACATAGTTCCTAGTCAGCAGAAAGCTGGTCAGCCTTTCGTACCAAGCACGTGGTGCTTGCTTTAGGCCGTACAGAGCCTTTTTTAGTTTATAAACGTGGTTTGGAAATTTTGGATCCTCAAACCCTGGAGGCTGACTGACATAAACCTCCTCATTTATAACTCCATTAAGAAATGCACTTTTAACATCCATTTGGAACAATTTAAAGTTCATAAAACTAGCATATGCACACAAGATCCTTATTGCTTCTAATCTAGCTACGGGTGCAAAGGTCTCACCATAGTCAATACCTTCCTGCTGACTGTAATCTTCAGCTACAAGTCTGGCTTTGTTCTTGACTACGTTTCCATGTTCATCTAGCTTATTGCGAAATACCCACTTTGTTCCTATGGTCTTTTGATTCTTCGGTTTAGGCACTAAATCTCATACTTCGTTTCTCTTGAATTGATCAAGTTCCTCTTGCATAGCATTGATCCAGAATTCATCGTGCTCAGCTTTTGAGAACTTTTTCGGTTCATGAACTGAGACGAACGCAACATTACTGAGATATCTCCTGAGTTGATTTCTGGTCATCAGGGTGTTCTCAGCAGCATCAAGAATGGGCTTCTCTGAGTGTCCTCTTGGAATTTTGATTTCTTTTGGTAGTGTTGAGTTTTCAGGAGTTGGTGTTTCAACAATCTCTACAGGATTATGTTGGTCAGCAAAGATAATTTCAGGTTCGTTCTTACCTTTGGTCAGCCCTTGAGGTTGTGACTCAGTTGCACCATTTTGGTCAGCGGAAGCTGAGCATGAGTCATCTTCGGTAGGCTGACTTATCTTTCCTGCAGGGTCAGTTTCATCGAACTTAATATGTACAGACTCTTCTACGACCTGAGTTCGTTTATTGAACACCCTATATGCTTTACTGTTTGTTGAGTACCCTAGAAAGATAGCTTCATCAGCTTTAGAATCAAACTTAGCAAGGTTGTCTTTAGTATTTAAAATAAAACATTTGCAACCGAAGGCACGAAAATATCCAATGTTGGGTTTTCGTCCTTTCCAAAGTTCATAAGAGGTTTTCTTAAGTATAGGTCTAACTAAGGCCCTATTGAGTATATAGCAAGCTGTGTTGACAGCTTCACCCCAGAAATACTTTGGAAGCCTATTCTCACTCAGCATTGTCCTAGCTATTTCAACTAAAGTTCTGTTCTTCCTTTCAACTAACCCATTTTGTTGAGGAGTTCTAGGAGCAGAAAAATTATGGGCAATGCCGCTGACTTCACAGAATTCATCAAACTGTTGGTTTTTTAATTCTCCGCCATTATCACTTCGGATGTGAGCTAATTTTAGGTCGTTGTCATTTTCAAGTTTTCTAATCAGTGTTGAGAACATCTCAAAAGCTTCATCCTTGCTACTCAGCAGGATAACCCAAGTATACCGAGAAAAGTCATCTATAATGACCAAGGAAAATCTCTTACCACCCAAGCTCAGCGGCTGGACTGGTCCGAAAAGATCCAAGTGTAGTAACTCTAATGGGCGCTTGGTTGAGACTACATTTTTACTTTGAAAAGACTTTTTGGTTTGTTTACCTTGCTGACAAGCATTACACAGTTGATCCTTCTCAAACCTGAGTTTGGGTAATCCCTCAACTAATTGCTTTCTTACTAATTTGGCTAGGAGGTCCATGCTTACATGACCAAGTCTCCTATGCCATAGCCAGGATTTGTCCTCCTTTGACACTAAGCATATATTCTTTGAAAACGTCTTTTCCAAGTCAAGCATGAAAACATTTTCAACACGAGGGGCAGTTAAAATCAATTCATTTGTTTTACCCTCGAGTATTCTACACTCATTGGCATCAAATACAACCTTCCTACCGCTCTCACACAGCTGAGCTACGCTCAATAGGTTATATTTAAGACCCCTGACTAGGGAGACTGACTCGATAATAGGATTACCACCAACGGTACCTGACCCTACTATCTTACCCTTTTTGTTGTCTCCAAAACTTACATTTCCTCCTCGTTTATGCACAAGTGTGATGAACTGAGTTTCATCACCAGTCATATGCATCGAGCATGCGCTGTCAATGTACCATATCTTTGACTTCTCCGCTCACCTCAGCCTCACCTGCAATGTAACTAGTTATCTTTAGGTACCCAATTCTTTTTGGGTCCTTGTTTGTTAGAGCTAACAGGTGATGCATCATATTTGATTTTGTGACGACATACATTTATGGTGTGACCATCTTTCCCACAAAAGTCACAATAAGCTACCCTTTGAGGGTATTTCCATTTTTGGTCAGCACATTTGTGCTGAGCATGCCAGTATACCTTTGTGGTATGTCTTTTCTTTCCGCAGAAGTCACATTGGACATTCCGCTGAGTATTCCACCTTTGCTGACTGGTACCTGAGTACTCAGCTTTTGGATGGAACCTCTTCTTAGCCGATGTACTCAGCTGGTTCTGTATTGATGTGATATCTTTCCTCAGTTTCTTGGAATCTGATTGGACTTCAGAGACAAACCTATGCATGATTTTTAGATTTTCATTTTGCCTAGTGTTGTCCTGAAGGAGATGTCGAAGGTCACTGAGTTTGACCTCCTCAATCTTATCACATCGCCTGCCGAGTGCTCTTACTTTCTTATTACACCTTTTGATCAGTGTATAGAGATCACCCAGGGCATTGGTCATTTCATTTCTGAGCAAAGATAGGGATGTTACCTCAGTTGAGTGTTCCTCATGGTGGGATTCACCAGATTGGTCAGCTTGCTCAGAATGGCACAGGTCAGTAGATTCGTCTGCCATGAAGCATATGTTTGCTGACTCGGTGGCATCAGCTTCTGACGAGGTTGACTCATCACTATCACTCCATTTGGCCACCATTGCCTTTCTGCTTCCCTTATTGTCTTTCTTTAAGGTGGGACAGCTTGATTTGATGTGTCCAGCTTGATGGCATTCAAAGTAGGTGACTGGCTTTGAGCTGTCCTTTTTGTGTCTGTTGTCGCTCGACTCAGCTTTGTATTTGTCACTTCTTTTGAATGGCCTTTTGCTGTATTTATCATCTTTCTTAAACAACTTTTTCATTTTTCTTGTGAACATGGCCATCTCCTCATCGTCTGATGAGTCAGCTTCTGTTGAGTCAGCTTTCATGACAAGAGATTTTTGCTTCTTGTCCTCAGTCTTTTCTTTGGCCTCAAAATTCTTCATGGAGATCTCGTGGGTCAGCAGAGATCCAATGAGCTCATCATATTTGTACGTGGTCAGTTCCTGAGCTTCTTCCACAGCTGTCTTCTTAGCTTGCCAGCTCTTGGGGAGACTTCTTAAGATTTTCTTCACATGTTCTTCTTCTGTGAAGTTCTTGCCGAGTCTCTTAAGCTCATTTATGATGTTAGTGAATCTTGCATTCATCTCTGAGATGTCTTCATTATCATTCATCTCGAACAGCTCGTATAGCCGCATATGCTGATTCACTTTGGACTCCTTGACCTTGCTAGTTCCTTCATAGGCCAGCTCTAGCTTCTTCCAGATTTCCTGTGCTGACTCACAACTTGAAATTTTGTTGTACTCTGCAGCATCTAACGCACAGTGAAGCATATTTATAGCCGAAGAATTATTTTGTAATTTCTTAAGGTCATCATCTGACCATTTATCCTGACTTTTGACGGACTTTACACCATCAATAGTTTCATAGGGAACAAACGGGCCTTGGACTATAGCTAGCCATGCACTCATGTTTGTTGCCTGAATAAAGTTTTTCATCATGTTCTTCCAGAATGTATAATTTGACCCGAAGAACAGTGGAGGCCGACTAATAGATAATCCCTCAGGGAGAATCTGTGTTGTTTGATTTCCTGGAAGGAAACGAGTGTTGTTCTCAGCCTTTCACAGGGATCAGCTCAAGATAGTTTTATCTTAAATAGTGAGCTACTGTGCTCTAATACCACTTGTTGGTCCCGTGTAACATAGTAGGATTAGTTCCAAGGGGGGGGGGGGGTTAGGAACTAATATAACTTTTTCGCTTAATAATGCTGACTTAATTAAATGTTTGATGATTTAACTCAGCTTTTAGGTCAGCAAGGCTGAAAGAGATGTGGGACATCTTTAATCAGAAACTGACTTGAGCTGTTTCAATTGTGAGTTGAGAAGTAACACTTTAGGTTAGCTTCCAACTCAGCACTCTGATTACTCAGTGTCGGCGTGTACAAATTATTTACTGAGCAATTTAAACAAGCAACACATACATATACATATATATCAAGAGAAAGGGTTAGAGATTACTCAGCAGACTTATCCTGGTTCGGCCTCACCGCCTACGTCCAGTCCCCAGAATCCCTCCGGGCTTTTTCAATCCACTACTGAGCTTTTTAAAGGTAGAGCACAAACCGCTTACAATAGCAACTGAGTATGCAAGAGTACCGTCCTCTATTCGTCTACTCAATCCTATCAACCACTGAACACTATAACCGAGTGCTCAGAGTTTCTCTACCACTGAGTACTATAACCGAGTACTCAGCTTCACTCTTCTAACCTTTACAATTGATACAAGATTGTTCTCACTGAATGAAGAACACTTTAGATGAATACAATTCACTCTAGACTTTTACACAATGATTGGAATTTGGTCTAAGAACTTGCTTTTTTATTCAGACAGCTTCTCTTTTGGATTTTTGATTTAGTGAAGATTTTGCTTGTCTGTTTCTCTCTTGTATGTTCGGCAATGATCTAAGTGATGAACTTGTCCATTTATACTGAATTCTGAAGCTTCAATGATTTGAAAATCTGACATAGCCGTTGAGAGGAACGGTCGTCTTCGTCGTCATGTGGTCAGCTTCCTGAATCACAGGCCAATCCTGTCTTCTGATTTGCGCAAGAGGCAGGGTTGCCAGTTTCGTCTTCTTGCGCTAGGTTCGTCTTCTAACGCCAGGTTTGTCTTCTTGCCAAACGTCAGACGGTCCATGCATCTCGAAAAGGTCCATGAAATGGATTTCCAAGGCTTCTAAAATGTGTCAGACTTTGTATCACAAGTTGATGAATAATTGGACGTTGACTTGATTATCACTCAGCTTGACTTGGCGGCGTCTTGAATCTTGCTCAGCTTGACTTCGCAGCTTCGCCTTCAAGCTTTCCTGAAGAAGACATTTCTTTTGTAACGCTGAGTTGTGTTCCTCTCAGCTTCTGCTGTGTGCCTTGCTCATGCTGACTTTTGATGACAAGTGGAGAAATTCTGATTAACTTCCGTCCCTGTGGGGGCGTCGTTGGGTTCGACGGGGGGAAGCTCTGATGCCAAAGTCAGTAAGGAAGAACAAGAGAGCAAACTGAATTGACAAAGGGTAAGTGAATGTGTACCTGGATAGCCTGAGACATAGGCTATATATAGTCGTGAAGTTGTAACTCTCAGTAACTAGAAAGTCTCCATTAATGCCCCCATTAATGGCGGTTACTGGTTACCCTTAAGTTGGCGGTTAGCTAATTGATAGCTCATTAATGGTCTTTATTACAAGGTCGGCTCTGCCGTTCTCATGGCGCATTGAGAGCTTATGGAGATCCGCCTCATAGGTTCGCTAGCGGGTCACTCTTGGCCAGTTTTAGGTGATTCGCCCGTCGGATCTCTTTACTTCGATACGCCGTGGAATTCCTGGGTCAGGCGACTAACACGTGGCGTTCTTTAATCAAATATCCCTTTTGATCCTTGGGATAATATCACAATGTTATCAGAAGCCCCCCCAAAGTTCCTTTAAAGTCCTTTAGGGCTTTTGAGATTCTTTGCGCGCCGTCATGATTACCTGCATTAATGAGCACTCTGTTCGATGCCAATCATGGAGTGACACGTGTAGCAGGTGCATCACCCGAGGAGAGAGAGAAGACGCCTTCTTCTGTTTCCCTTTTCTCTTTCTTCCTCATTCTTTCTTCTTCTCCATTTTCTTTCGCATCTTCTGTGCAGAGCTTCTTCGGAGTATTTCCAGAATCTTTTAATCTTCTATTCTTCATGTAAGTTCATCTTTTCATTCTGTATATTGTGTTTTGAATGTTTAGAAGTTCCTCTTCATCCTCTGGGTCTACCTCTGAATTTTTCAATTTGTCCTCTCCTTCCGAGGTTGTATTTAGCTGGACCTCTTCTTCGTCGGAAAATTCTACTTCCTCCGAAGGTTCGGTTAACTCCGATTTAGCTGAGTTGCTCGACTCGGCGTGTAATCACGGTCGAACTTGTTTAGGTAGTAGTAATCAAAACCTCTCAACTCTGATCACTGAAACCGCTCCGGCCGTAGGTTTTAGGCGTTTTTCTGGGTGGATGGCCCCTTCTTCTACCCTACCTAGGAAAAAGAAACCTCGAGCGGAGTCCACTTCGTCTCGTATGAGTGCCGCGGATCTAGCGGATCTGGCGAGTAGATTCCCATGGATAAATAACTATGAGACCCAATTGGCGGAGGCTCATCAACGACCCGCCTGTCCGCCAAGCGGATTCTTGACAGTGTACTATAGTCACGTAGAAAGAGGATTTCGATTGCCTCTTCCCAAGATGATGGCGGACATCCTTGCTTATTTTGACACTACGGCTAGCCAATTGCATCCTAATGGCTGGTTAGACATAGCTTTAGATTGCTATCTGGCCTCGAACTTAGGAGTAGTGTACACTCCCCGTATCTTCAGAGCCTTTCATAAACCATCAAAGCGTAAGTCTGAGTCTTTTCTCACTTTTGCAAAATTTAGAGTGTACTCGCCGTTTAGTGGCAAAATGTCCAACGTCCATTGCTGGGATCAAAAATTCTTCTACGTGAAGATAAATGAGGGCGAATCTCTAGGCTTCCCAACATATTGGAATCCCAAACCTTTACATATGGCGGGAGATATGCGTATTCTGACGAATAGTGATGAGGTGGTGGCGGAGCTCATGAAAAGTGTCAAGGCGGATGCCTGGACATATGCTGATGCCCTAGATTTCATGATGAGCGATATTCCCCTGATTCGCAAGGATGGGGACAAGTTCATTTACTCGAAGATTACTCAATTTGACCAAGGTAACTTCGTTTTCTTTTTGAACTTTGATTACTTTGTTGTTTTCCTTGGCAGGGGTTTATCTAAGGCTAATCACGCTCTTGCAGAGAAGCGTAGGAAGCTGATGGAGGATGAGGCTCGTAAGAAAGCTCAAATGGCGAATCCCCAAAAGGATATTGGGAAACATCCGGCGGAGACAGCGGCCGATCCGCCTCTAAAAAGGAGGAAACCTGCAGCTTCGGGTGGTCCGAAGATTATGGCGGATGCTATGAGATCCGCCATGCCCGTGGTGGAGATGGGACAAGTAGGTTGTCTTTATCTCTTATCTGTTAGCTATGTTTGGAATCTAAGTTTTGATCCTTACATTTTCGTGCAGATGGTGAAGCCTGACCTAGGCAGATACTGGTCCGCCAAGTATGGTGTCCAGGGATCTTTAGAGAATGAATCTGTTATCAATGACCTAGATGAGGCTCTAGGTCAGCTGGGCGAGGTACAGAGAAATCAGAACCAGATTCCGGGATCAATCCATGCTCAAAGGGGAAAGACGGAGCTTCTTACGGTAGATCCCTTTGCTAGAATGACTCTCCCTGTTTTTAGAAAAAGTTATATATTTGTTCCTTCATTTTGACAAAACTGTTTGTCTTTGACAGATGTATACTCGCATACGTGCTATGGAAGCTGAGCTCCTTCAAGGCGTGGCGGATAAGGCTACCATAGAAAGGTTGGAGAAAGAAATAGTTGATGCCAGGGCGAATATCGCATCCGCCACGTCCGCCATGGCCCTTAAGGACGCCGAGATAAAGAAGCTAAATGAGAAGATTGAGGCAGATTCCAAGGAGCATGAGAATGCTGTAGAAGAAGCTGAGTACATGGCTGATGAGCAAGCTTTCTTTTACGGTGAACTGATCATGTCGTATGTCTCGTTGGCGTATCTTGAGATCGATTTCACAGATCCGCAGTTCGCCGTTCCAGACCCAGAAGATGTTCTTAAATTTAACAAAATCCCGGACATCGAGGACTACCTCCGTGACTATGTTCGGAAATGGATGAAGGGACCCGTTGAAGAATGCAAACCTGCCACCAACGTCAAGCTAGTGGACCTCGAGGAAGTGCCTCCGAAGTCTGGTGAGGAGCCGATAACCGATGGCACCCCTCTTCCTGGGGGAACACCTTCCGTGGAAAAGGAGGTCTCCTTGGTGGACGTATCTGGGGCTGTCGAGAAGGAAGCTTCTCAAGCAGGTGCTTCTGGCGAGAAGAATATTGAGGAGAATGCTCATGTTGTTACTTGATGTTTTATTTTTCGTTTGTAAAACTTGAAGTACAATTTTTAATCCTTATGTTTGCTATTTATTTTACCTTTACGTTTGCGCAAGTAAATATATATATAGGCTTTTTGGATTTATTTTGGAGTAGGTGGCCAGCCATACTCCATTGTGCGAACCTTTGTGAAGGTTTGAAGCTGTTTTATTCCTTTAGAGGAAGTAAAGCTGCCTTTAGGGATCAACTTGCTACCTATCTTTAAGGTGAAGTGATCCGCCTGTAGGTCTTGTGAACCCTTCTTTGGGAAGGGAGTAAGAGAGTGTAAAGACCTTGCGTCCAAGGAACGTTTTAACTCTATCTCGAATGGGGATCGTTCACAGATGGATCCGCCCATGAGATTGTTCTCCTATCTTTGAGGAGAAAAAGTAGCTATGAGATAGCAGTACTTTTTAATGTGGAGAGCGTTTGATGCCCCCCCTCTTCTTGAGACTGGAATATTTATATTGCTGCAAAAAATACTTAAAAAGAATATGGACAATAGAACAATTGCTTTTTATTTGATAGACAATATGCTTTATTACAGCCAAAGGGTCTTATATGTGAGCCTCGTTAAAACCTTTAACAAGAAAAACCACGTGGGAAAAAAGCTTATTAAAGGAAAAAGAGTATTCAAGACCTTGTTTACATTCTATTTTCTGGCGAAGTACTTGCGGAGATTTTGGAGATTCCAAGTGCGTGGCAGTGTATTTCCGTCCATGTCCTGGATTTTAAATGTGGCGAACCCAATCTTGTCCACTATGCGGTATGGACCAGTCCAGGTGAGCCCTAGCTTGCCCTTCCCTTCTTTTGACTGGATTTTGTCGGCCTTGCGGAGCACGAGATCTCCCACATTCAATTCTACAAGTTTGGCGTTTTTGTCATGATAAGCTGCGATCCGCTGCTTATAAGCCGCCATATGCACATATGCCTTGTCCCTCTTATCTTCCACTTGATCAAGGCTTTCTCTTAATCTCTGACCGTTGTCCTCCTCGCAATAGAATGCAACTCTGTCACTTGGAACCAATATCTCGACTGGGATTACTGCTTCCACACCATGAGAAAGGGCGAATGGGGTTTCGCCTGTGGCCGTACGAGGTGTAGTACGATACGCCCATAAGACGCTTGTTAACTGATCCGCCCATTTCTTATCATGCTCTCCCAGTCTTTTCTTTATTCCTTTTACGATTGTCCGATTCGTGACTTCAGTCATACCGTTGGACTGTGGGTAATATACGGAGGCGAATCTGTTCAAAATGCCCAATTTTTCACAGAAAGCTTTGAACTCGCCACAGTTGAATTGCATTCCATTATCCGTGATGATCGTGTGTGGGATGCCATATCTTCCCACGATATTATCTTTGACGAATTCTACCATTCTCTCAGCAGTGATGGAGGAGACAGCTTCAGCTTCCACCCACTTGGTGAAGTGATCTACGGCTACTACCACATACCTTCTTTGTCTACGAGTAGGAGGAAATGATCCAACGATGTCAATTCCCCAGAGGGCAAAGGGTCGACCTTCCAGGATGGGCTTTTGGAGATGCTTTGCAGTATGAGATTCATTCGCATGAATCTGACAACTATGACAAGATTCCACCTGTTTCTGTGCATCAAGTTTTGCAGTGGGCCAATAAAATCCTGCTAGCCTGGACTTTTTTAGGATGGAGGCGGATGCCTCATGGGCTCCACATGCTCCTTCATGTAGCTCCTTGAGGACTTGCTGTCCTTCTTCTGGCAAAATGCATTTTAACCAAGGATGGCTAAAAGATTTTCTGTAAAGGCAATCATTTATTATAGAGAAATAGGCCGCCTTCCTGACTATCCGCCGAGCTTCCTCCTTGTCCGTAGGTAGTGCTCCATCTAACAAATACTGGCGGATGGCAGACCTCCAATCCCCTTCTACTGTCGTGAGTAGAGATACTTCTTCTGAGGCGAAGGCCGGAGCTGCTTTAATTTCGAATGGACATTGTGGATCCACCCAGTTCTCCTTGCTGGAAGCCATTTTAGCTAGATGATCTGCTTCGGTATTTGAACCGCGAGGTACATGGATCAACTCCCATTTAGTTTCTTTAGCTTCAAGGTGATCCAGCAATTTTTTAACCTCAGCAACGTATTTGGCCAAAACCTCATCTTTTACCTCGTAGTTTTTGATCACCTGGTTGACCATCAACTTGGAGTCGCTATAGCTCACGATCCGCTCGGGAGTGATTTCTTTCAGCAGGTGTAGTCCCAATATTAAGGCCTCGTACTCCGCTGCATTGTTAGTTGCTATGAAATCCAATTTTGCCGCGTACCTTAGCTTTATATATTGGGGGCCTGTGATTACGATGCATATACCCGCTCCTTCTGCCGAGGAAGCTCCGTCTGTGTACATCGTCCATTCCTCGACCTGAGATTTTGGGAGATTAGGTATTTTAAAATGTCTATCTGTTTCCTCTGCCTCGATCCAAGCCGTGAAGGGTGAATCTCTATTGGCGAATGGGTTATGCCTGGCATTCTCCTCGTTCATGCGGAGCACCGCAGCTCGAACTATGTCGTCAAAATTCTCCGGACCCGCCCTTGGGCGACCCCTCCGTGGAGATCTTCTTAGAGAAGATGAAGAGCTGGATCCCGAAGACGGATCCGAGGGCGATCGTCCGCCTCCGTTTCCACGTCCACCTCCTCCTCCACCTCCACCTCCTCCACCCTGTCTGCCCGGGGGAGCTTGACCGCTACCCCCTCCAGAGCCTCCTGAAGGAATGTGCCCTTCATTTCCTGGGTGTGGTGGTGGCGGTGGCCCATTCGAACGTGGTGTCTCTACTGGCCTTTTGCTCTGTCTACGTCCAGTAGATGGGGGTGATCTACCCTTTCGGGAGGATCTCGGTCGTCGGGGCGAAGGTGATTCGGACCGCCTACTATTCTCTTTTCTACGCTTTTTGTGTTTTCGCCCTTCTGATCCACCCAAGGAGAGATTCGACCATGGTCGCCTTGGGATATCTGATCCGCCTAGATTTAGCCCTTGGCTTGCAGATCCGACAGGAAGAGTTTGATCGTTCCTTTGACTTCCTCCTGCGCCAGCAGGGAATAATTCCCGATTGATCGGTCGTTCTCCAAACGCCGCCGTGGAAGTTACCATGGATTCTGTATTGTGAGCTTGGAGAAACGAAGAATTGAGGGCATTCGGTCCTAGAGTCATCTGGGGCCAAGAAGATATCGTAGATGTGGGCGCCATGCTCCAAAACGGAGGAATGGTCATGAATGACCATAGGCGATCACCTGTTTCAGGGCCAAACTTTTCTCCTATTGCTTCTGCACACATGTTGATGAATGCATCCGGGGGCATACTACTTTCAGCTTGTGTTGTGGGAGCATTTGGATCAGTGTGCCTAGCACTAGTTACTGGTTGACTCGATGGTGTTATTAATGGTGTTTCAACCCCTGAGGAGGGGTTCTGCTCTCCATTTGTCATATTCTCTCTAACGTGAATGGAAACCCTTTATTTGATTAAGGATTCCACGATCACCGCACCAATTGATGACAAGTGGAGAAATTCTGATTAATTTCCGTCCCTGTGGGGGCGTCGTTGGGTTCGACGGGGGGAAGCTCCGATGCCAAAGTCAGTAAGGAAAAACAAGAGAGCAAACTGAATTGACAAAGGGTAAGTGAATGTGTACCTGGATAGCCTGAGACATAGGCTATATATAGTCGTGAAGTTGTAACTCTCAGTAACTAGAAAGTCTCCATTAATGGCGGTTACTGGTTACCCTTAAGTTGGCGGTTAGTTAATTGATAGCTCATTAATGGTCTTTATTACAAGATCGGCTCTGCCGTTCTCATGGCGGATTGAGAGCTTATGGAGATCCGCCTCATAGGTTCGCTAGCGGGTCACTCTTGGCGAGTTTTAGGTGATTCGCCCGTCGGATCTCTTTACTTCGATACGCCGCGGAATTCCTGGGTCAGACGACTAACACGTGGCGTTCTTTAATCAAATATCCCTTTTGATCATTGGGATAATATCACAATGTTATCAACTTTGTTCTGTCTTTCTTTTATAGACTTTAACTTCCTGTTCTCGTTAGTTTAACTTACTCAACATTGAACAAACGTATTAGTACAATTAAATCAAAACACTTAAATTTAATTGTTTAATCATGGGATTATCTTAAATAATTTTGTCAAATCAAAATCATGTGGAAAGGTGTTTCAACACAAACAAAAAGAAGGGGGAGGAGAAAAATTTAGGAAAGTCAAGAAAAACGCAAGTGAGAAATACTACAAATGTCATCATTGATAAACCTGTGGCAAAAAGTAGGAGTTGAAGGCCACCAATTGATCACTGAGGAAGAGACTCCAAACTTCGCCAGTGCATCAGCAACTCTATTTCCTTCCCTAAAGATGTGTGAAAAAAGAATGTTCATCCTAGAGCAAATGCTGAGACAATGCAACCATTCTTGACGAATACTCTAAGGAACATCCATGGAACGATGTCTAAGCAGATTAACAACGTACGTTGAGACTCACTCAACCCAAAGCTGATGCCAATTTTTCTCCCAAGCAAGTTCAATTGCAAAAATAGCGGCTGCCATGTAAGCAAAAGAAGGAGGGGTAGAAAAAGCAAAACAGCCTTTGGAAAATCCACGATAGTTGCAAAAAATACCTCCCGCTCCTGCCTCGCCTGGAGTGCCAAAAGCAGAGCCGTCCACATTGACTTTAACCCATCCCGAAGGAGGTTTAAGCCAATGGACTGAAATAATGTTGGGAGCCGGAGGCGGCCTAGGAGAAGCCAGAAGACGGGATAAGATAACATCATCTCTTTGTAAAGAGCAAAAACCTTTAGAAGTGGCAAAGGACTCTCGAATCATTCGAAAGAGGGTGGTGATCTTCGAGTGCTGAATAGAAGGAGAAACTTCCTTAAAAATTGCTTCATTCCTGCAATGCCAGATTAACCAGATGCAAGTGACAGCAATAACACGCCAGATCATCGACACCCGTGAGCCAAAATAAATGCTATGAAGAGAACTGAAGAAGTGGATGAATTGTGAATAACGAGGCAAAGAGCAGTCAAAATGAAACTGAAGGACCCTCTAAAGAGAATCTGCAAAAGAACATCTAATGAATATGTGGTTAATGGACTCAGCATCCCTACCACATAGAACACAACGAGAGGCAAAGGAGAATCCAAGATGCTGCAGGAGGTCGTGAGTCAGAACCCGGCCATGCAAAGCTCTCCAGAGAGTGAAGGAACGAGAAGGGAGAGTGCGAGCATTCCAAACAAATTTATACCAGTCCACCGAAGAGGAACTAGGACTGATAATCGAATAGTACTCTTTGGCAGAGAAAATACCCTTCGTAGAGGACTGCTAAACACATAAATCAAGAACATCTCTACTATTGTGAATAGATCGAATACTGTCTTGAACAACCAAATGAAGAGTGCCTAAGTCAAGCCACTCCGAATTAACCAAAAAATCATCAACAGAATTAAAGCGTGAACGCTTATCCTGATGATCAAGACCCAATTTGTCCGCCATCGATGGAATGATCCACCTATCTGTCCAGAAATTGAGCTTTGAAGACTGACCAATCCACCAAAAGGTCTAGTCCCAAATGGATGAATAAACAAACTTACAAGAAGACCAAATCAAGGACGGAGCAATGGAAAGGGAATTTAGATTCCGAACCAATATGGTGACGACACATATATCCAAACCTAACCTCAAATGTCTATAAACAGGAGCCAAGTTCAAAGACGAATGTACATAATTCTATACTTAAACTCCATTACATTCTCCCTAAGCTTTGTATTCACGTACTAACTTAGGCATCAGAGAGGGTACGCCGGTCTCCAGCTCCATGTCTAACTATTTTCTGTCTTACAGGTCATTGGAGGAAGTGTTCAAGTATTCTCAGGATATTCCGATATCAGTACTCATCCAAAGATAGAAGCGGGAAAAATCACCAAATTCAGAATGTTATCTTGGGCATATTTCCATATCGAATGTAGGACATATATATTTTGCCTCATTTGTGTTATATATATATATATGATATCTTTGTTAATGAATTAATATATACATCTAAAACTTTATCAATGATGTGAGTTTGAGTTTGCAGTTTGGAGAGTGCGGAAGAATTAGGACGAGGATGTTTGGGGTGATGTTAATTGAAATTGAAAGTATTAGTGAGTTTAGAACTGATGTGAAAAGAGAGAAATGGTGGAGAGGAATAGGGTAAGTTTGAATCTTTATTTTTGTTTCGTAGTTTGTTTGTGATAATTAGATAATAATGGGGTAATTTATAAAATAAATAAATATAAATTCAAAATTAACTTTTTTCTTTTTAACTTTTGATTTTTTTTTTAACAACATTAGTCAATTTGGACTGTGTTTGCTAACGAAATCAACTTCAATTTATCTGTTTCTCAACTTTTAAACCACATAGTTTATGTTTGAAAATGGCATAAACCATGTGGTCTATTTTTGTACTTTTCACTAGATTATTTTAATTGGAATTTGAAATTTTGAAACAGTAAGTGGATTGCTAAATACCTCCAATTTTTACTTATCACCGCCCCCTCTCGAACATTTCTACCCTTTGCATAATTTTGAAAGGAAAAGGACTAATGATCCATCCGGTACGTTTTCTTTTGCTTAATTTCAATCGAAAACATTAGTTTCGTCTTCGGAATTGGAGATGGAATTCATTGAACAAGCACTAGGCGGGAGAAATTCCCGCCTAGCCTTAGGGCAGGCGGGACAAACATCCGCCTACCCTAAGGCCAGGCTGGTGATTCACCCGCCCGTCCAAGGGTAGGTGTGTATTTCATCTGTTCACCTTTAGGGGGGGGGGGGGGGGGCTCGAAATTGGAAAAAAAGCCAATACCAAGTTACCAAAGCGTCTGATTGTTGTTTTGATGTTAAATTTGTATTTATCTATCAACGTAAGTATGAAATATTGTAAAGTAAATAAGAACGTAACTTAATTAGACAAATTACTAATTGGATTGGAGTAGATAATAATGGAAATGTTTGGGGTTTACATGCGAATTTCAATTAGAGTAAATAAGAACTGATGTTCTTTGATTGGTTTATCATTTTTCAGACTTCTGGGGTTGGAGGTAGTTCGGGACATCAGCATACTACCAGACGTGTTGTCATTGCCTCTGCTCGAAGGAGCCGGGACCAGGAGAGGCTGATGGCGGACGCCCAGAGGGCGCACGTGGTACAACGTCAACACATTAGAGCTGATGAGCAGGGTGATGTTGCCATGGACGTGGATGGCTCAAATCATCACGCAGACGATAGGATCCCACTGTTGAATATACGATAGAGATATAATAGAAAAGGTACAATGTGTTTAATGAATTTCCCTCAATCAGGATTGATCATAGAGCCTTGTATATATAATAGATTACATGAGTTAGAGTTTAACTAGAATTGCCAATACGTAATATAGATAAACATAAACACTAGTTATTAGATAACTCTAAACAAGCCTAATAGTTATCTGTTAGTATCTGATGATAGCTAAAGAGATAATTAACAATAATTATCTCTAACACCCACCTCCTTATGTGTTAAGGGGTAGAGGCGGCCGATTTGTTGCTACTGAGTCGTTATCCGGTAAATAATTTACATTCTTGTTTTATTTTGTTATTAGTTTATTTTAGTTATTATTATAAGATTTCAATTGTTTAAATGTTTTATGTGTAATATAATTTTAGGGAGCAGCAAACGCTTCAGGGATGCTACTGGTGAGGATTCAGTGGTGACGGAGCAGGTCCCCGCCGGTCCTATTGATGGTTCTGTGATTCCCCATTTCTTGGGACATATTGCTATTGGGATTTGGAGAGGGGATCCTCAGATGCCATACTAGATCGAATTATAAATAAAATAATTTCCTTAAATTTTAGTTAACCTAATCACTTCTATAATTTATAGAGATCAAATTATAAATAATTTAGTGACAATCTAAGCATTAAAGTTGCTCTAAAAATTATTTAGAGTATTGTGGAATAAAAAGAGAAAGTTTCAGTCAAATTTCAAACGTCATCGGAGCCGGTCACTGGAATCCGTCGATCGAAAAATCAAGTTGAGCAAATGACGAAACTGGTTATGTCACCTTATGCCTTACACTCCCAGTAAGTTAGAAACACCTCCAAAACGCTTAATTTAACCGGATAAGTTGAAAATTAGAGAAGATTGTCGGCTTCCCGGTGAGTCTCCGATCAATGGTAAATCATCCTTGCATGGTCCAATTACCGACTTATCCAAGGGTTTTCTAACCTTCTGAGTCCATTTGTGGGGTTAGAATCGCGAAAAGAAGAAGATAAGGTGAACAAACATAAGGGGTAACCAAAGTGACGAATCTTCTTCCTTCAATTGATGTCTAAAAACATAAAATAATATCCTCTAAAACTTACTTAGGCGTGAACTACATGATGAGACACTACAAGAAAAACAGTAATTACCAATGTTATCAAACCCGGACCCGACCAGTCGGTCGGACCGATTCGACCAAGAACCGATAGGCAGTCCGGTCCGAGCTTGTTTGGGTTGATGAACCCTCTAAAAATCGGTGTGAACCGACAGTGGACCGGTTCGATCGGTGGTTAAACCAGAAACCGGCCAACCCGGTTCATACCGGTTGTTACTTTTAAAAAAAAATTAAGGAAAAAAAATTTAATGGAAAGAAAGGAAAATATAATTTAAGGAAAAAAAATTTAATGGAAAGTTTAAAAAAGAAAAAGACATAAAATCTAGCAAAAGGAGACCGGGCTTCACTTGTCCGTTTTGAGTTTATAATATATCGTTAAAAAGACCGCATTTCATAGAATACGTTTACATATTTCAAGTTATTCTAAATTCTATTTATCCGTTATATATTTAAGTCTCAAGTTGACAAAAAATAACAAACCAAAAGTTGTTTATTGTTTTGGATATATATAATTTATAAAAATAATTTTAAATTTTTTTTTTTGGGTAAGAAAGGAAAGGAAAAAAAACAAAACCAACAAAAAACCTACACCGGGATCAGTCTAGGAAGGCTGACTCCAATCCTATCCTCTAGGAGAGAAGGCAAAAGAAAAGAAGGAGGAACAGATAGGGTAGAAACACCTAACATTCTCCCATGCCCAGCAGCTGCTAAGCGATCCGCCACGCGGTTTTGCTCCCTAAAAATATGGGAGAAATTAAGATACTCAAAGGCAGGACGAAGCCTCAAAATAGCTTTGATGAGATTCTGGTTCTTCAGACAAAAGCCTGGCTATCTGAAATCCTGTTAATAGCCTCCAGATTATCAGATTCCACCGAGAGCTTTTTAACACCCATGCGAATGGCGAGTTTAATACCTGACAAGATACCCCAGAGCTCCGCAGAAAAGGAGGAGCCCGTCCCCAAGTTATGGGTAAACCCCGCCATCCAATTGCCACCAGCATCCCGAAGAACTCCTCCAGCAGCAATTCTGCCATTGCTAAGGCAGGAGCCATCAGTATTCAACTTAGCAAACCCTTCTCTAGGCTTACTCCAGCCAACTAGCAGGATCTCTTTATCCGGGGAGGGGCGAACAAGGGAATCTCTTTCAAAGCTTTTAGTAATAACAAAGAGCTTCTTCGAGAAGAAAAACAGTAAATCAGGAATAAGGACAGCCTTACCCGCAAATAATTCTTCATTCCTCCACTTCCAGATTTGGTGACAAGTAATAGCAAAGAGGATGGCACCGTGCTCCATGTTGGCCAGCAAGTTCCCCTTGGCTCCTTGAGAGAACCAGTCCCCTTCAGAAAAGGCCATGAAGGAAGGGAGGATGTGATGAGGGAGGATCCCTTCCCAGATCTTCTTACTATTTGGGCAATCCCTCAAGGCATGGCACAAGGTTTCCACATTGCCTCTGCATCTACTACAGGCACTAGACTCAGTCAAGTGCCTTCTGTGCCTATCCGCATTCGTAAGGAGCCTGTCTTTGATACCCAGCCAAAGGAAGCTCCTGATACGGTAAGGGATCTTGAGGGACCATATGGACTTCCAAATCTCCAAGGGAGGATCAGCCCTATTAGGGGTAAAAGCTTCATAGGCCGATTTACAAGAATAAGTACCATTATTCGTCAAGGCCCAACAATGTCTATCCTTATCCTCCTCTTGATTGCTAATCTTCACTCCTCTAATGTTAAGAAGGGTCTCCAGACTAAAGAAAGAGTCGAACTTTGACCAGATCCAGTCTCCCTCCGAGTCCACCACATCAGCAATTTTCCAGGAAAGGAGATCAACCGACGGAGGGGCATTACACACATCAATCAGCGGTTTATCACCAATCCAGGTGTCATACCAGAAGCTAATAGATCTACCATTACCCACCTCCAGGCCAATCCCCGTACAGAATTCAGCAAACACGGCACTGAGCCCTTTCCAGAGGAAGGAACAGCTAACAACCCTCTCCTTCGGGCCACCAAAGATTCTATCTTTCCGATACTTCCCGCACAAGAGACGGACCCAAAGAGAGGAGGGGCATTGCCACATTCTCCAAAGAAGTTTCATTAACAGGACTTTATTATTGTCCTTTGCCTGCCTAATACCAAGACCCCCCTGTTTTTAGGCTGGCAAGCTTCCTTCCACGGCACCAGGTGAACCTTTCTCCCATCTCCAGACTCACCCCACAGGAAACGCCGATTTATCTTATCCAGGTCACTAAGGACAGGCTCAGGAAGCTTACAGGCCTGCATGATGTGGTTCGGAGCAGCGCAGTTAACTGACTGGATCAAGGTAAGGCGACCTGCAAGGGAAAGAGAATTAGCTTTCCAGCTAGCACACAAACCATTAGTTTTGTCCAAAATATCCTTGAAAGAGGCTTTGGAAACCCTGTCACTGTGAAGAGGAACCCCAAGATACTTCCCCAAAGAGTTCGTCAGAGGTATGCCAGAGAGCTCACTCAGTCTGCTGCACAAGCTATTGTCCATATTTTAAATTAATTATATATATTTAATATATATAAATATTATTTATTTATTTATTTATTTATTACGTCATCCGGTTCGACCAATCTGAGCCATCCAGTCCGACCAAGTGACCCGTGACCTAGTCACCAATCCGGTTTGATGTCCGGTCCGATTCTGATAACATTGGTAATTACCAACCAAAAATCTAGTTGCTATATCGGTCTCTAACACGGTTTTGCAACCAACTTTGAAACCGTATTTTTGTCTCAAATGTGTTTAAGAAATCTAATTATCATCTTTGCACTTAATGACAATGTTTTGCAACCACATCGGTTGCCATTTTGCAACTGATTTGAATCTGGTCTCAAAGTTTGGTTGTTAATCACCGTTTTTCTTGTAGTGAGAGTTTTGTTTCAGTATATGGAACAGAGAAAACGGTTAAGAAATGAGGAAGTTATAGTGTTTGGAAGATTAAGATTAAGTGAATTTGTAAATAATGGGAAAGGGGAAGAAGGATCTATCATTCATGGGGATCTTTTTCTTCCTTCATAAGGTAAAAATGCTGCTTAGTTCTTCCTTACTAGGGTTGTAATCGAGCCAAGCCTAGCCGAGCTGAGTTTTGGCCTGCTCAAGCTTTGCTCGCTATAAAATTAATGAGCCGAGCTTCGAGCTTGTTTCAAGCCCAAAATCCTATTTGAATTTGGTTCATTAAAAAAAGTATCTAACCATAAATTGGTTGTGAGTAAATCGTTAATTATATTGGAGTATTAGTTAGTCGTTCGAAATATATTCTTTCACCCATGGGTACCCGGCTCTAATGGGACTATAAATACCTGTATAAAAAGGTATGAGATGGGTATGAGATCAAAACCATTACTTGTTAGAGTAATGGGACGGGTATGTGACCTCCTAGGGTATCCGGTACCCGTCATAACGTTTTTATATATTAAAAAAACATTATTGTGTTTTAGATGTAAGATGTGCGATTTAAATACCATTTTTTTATTCTTCAACTATTAAGTAATGTCACTAAGCCATTTATTTTTATTGATTAAGGTTCAATTTGTTCAATTTTTAGATTGATGATTTATTAAATTTATACTTTGTTAAGTCTGTAATATTTTTGTTTTATTTATTGATTCTTAACGGGTAAGGGTGTTTATGGGTATCCGTGAATTAAATAAGACGGATATGAGATGCAAAATATATACCTATTAAGATAATGGAAAGAGTACGGATAATTAAAAAATAAACGGATAAGGATTTGAGAATTGGAGTATCCGCGTTTAGCCTGCCAGTTGCCATCCGACACATGTCCACTTAATTTATATAATCAATTAAAAAAGGATTTTATTATTTACAAAAAGAAAGAAATATCAATGCCTTCCCCTTCTTCCTCCTCAAAGCTCAATGCCGCCATTCTCACCTCTCACCCTTCGCAAATTATCAACTCGTCAATCTTTACTGCAGCCATTTCTCTACCAATTTCCATTGCAGCTCTTCCACACTGTCTGCAATCAAAAGCTTTACTACTTCCATTGTTTTAATTTCAAAGTATAATATCTGAATTTTCAAAGGTTTTTTTCTAAATTTTTCACAAAAAGATGAAAGGTTTTTTTGTTTAACATTAGTATTGCATCCCACTGAATTTACCATAAGCAGTGGGTTTTTGTATTAAATCCAAAACATCTCTATAAGTGTCTGCAAATAAGAAATTGACATTTAGGAGTTTGGTTTAATGTAATTAGCTTCTGTACTTTGCAATTGAATTCTGAAACATTTATTAACTCTCTTCGGACAATGGAGATTGGAGGAGGTGGAAGATGGCGGTGAAGATCCGAAGCGGCACCGGAAAAGCTTGTTGAAGATGGCAGCACTGAACTTTAAGGAGGAGGAAGAAGATAATGCGCTGATATTCTTTCTTTCCCGTGCTGATAGTTTTTTTTTAATTGATTATGTAAATTAAGTGGATATGTGTCGAAATATGGCAGGTGTTTTAAGTGAGTTGGAGCACCTGGTGCTTAATATAAAATCCCCTATTTCAGAGTCAAACCTGCACGAAGTTGAAGGGAAGCCAACTGCTCATTTAATCGGCCTAAATTGGTCCCAATACTGCGAAAGCAATCTCCCGGCGCATTTCAGGTCTTGAGCTTGGGTCTTCAAGAATGGGGTTTGTAACTTCTTCAAGTTTCTCTTTCAACAGGTTAATTAGGCATTTCATGGTTTTTTTTATGTTTTATATTCTATCTAAATTTCAGGCAACTGCGTGATTATTTGTACGCTTGGATTAATCATGGGCTTATTGAAGTTTTATGCAGTTACTTTTATGCTAATGGCGGAGGTGTTGAAAATTCGGAGCTGGATTGAGTAGGAACAGGTACACCTAATTGATCCTTGTCTTTCAGTTTGTATGGATATTCACTTTGATTGTGTTTTGCATGCTCAGTTCTACTCTACAAATTACAAAATCTGAAATCTATTGACTCTGCTTATCTCTGGGGATGAGATGGACATAGAGTGATAAAGCATTTCTCTTTTTATTGGTTGGGTCTATTACTAACAAATAGAGAGGAATATGAGGATACTTTTACACAGACAAGAAATGGAAATGAACTACACTGCTTGTATAGGATTATATACCCGACCATTATTCTTAGCAGCAGAGATTATAGCATATTTCATCACACTCAGGAAAAGAAAAACGACTAAGCTATGCTTCTTATATTGAATCTATGCTGTCATATATCGAACTAATAGTGAAAACAGTGCTTAGAAAGTCTTGTGCTAACATTTAAAGAGGTTTATAGGGGATAGGGATTAGGTGGAGATCATTTTTTCTCTTTACTACAATGCTAAAAATCTCAACCATGTCAAGATTTTCAGGCGTCATTCCTGTAGGCATTTTCCAGTCAAAATGATACAGCAGTTGTGCCAGTGGAAACTCAACATTAATCATACCATATGTTATTGGCACATTCTTCTTCCGGCACCAAATGGTAGATATTCAAAATTAGTTCCTCTGTAATCCATTGAGTTATCTATGAATCTCTCTGGATTAAATTTCTCGGCTTCATTCCAGTAATTAGGATCCCTTCCCATCGACCATACATTAACCATAACCTTAGATTTCACAGGAATTTCATAACCATTAATCGAACACTTTTCTCTAGATTCTCTTGGTATTAATAATGCAATTGGTGGGTGTAATCTTAGAGTTTCCTTTATTACAAGCTTTAAGTAGACCAGTTCATCAAGTCGTGATTCATCAACGTTCCCTTGTGTACCGAAGATTCGTCTCACTTCTTCTTGTGCCTTTTCCATTACTTTTGGGTTTTTCATCAGCTCTGACATTGCCCATTGTATTGTAGTAGACGATGTCTCAGTACCAGCAGGAAACATGTCCTGAATTAAAATAATAACAATAATAACAATTACTTCAGATAATCGCAAACGATCCAGTTAAACATTATTCACCGCATAGTACTCATTTAACTAGCTCGAAATCGGATGAAGTTCATCTGATTTCTTATCTCCTTCCCAACAATAAGAAGTTGGATGAACTTCATTCCACTTCCTTGCAATGGGAAGTCGGATGAAGTCATCGGACTTTTTTGTTGGGAAGCTTAATCCAAGCATTACGGAGCAAAAATCCAATTACTTGGTGATTATGAAGCTTAAAAAGAGAAGAGAGGGAACTAACCAGTATGACTGCTTTGATATTGTCATCTGTTAAAGGGAATTGAAGATCTCCTTGATCCTGAGCATTCACAAGCACATCTATAAGATCTTCAGTGAGATTACTTCCTGTCGCCCTTCTAGCTCTATGTTGGTCAATGATGTTTTGAAATATTACATCTATCTTTTTCTGATGCCTCTCCATTTTAGATATGATTCCACTTAGCACTCCAAAAACTTTGACGGAAGGATACAAATCAGCAAGATTAAACCCTGAAGCAGCTTCTACTATAACCTTAAGAGCTTCTATGAAAGTATCTTCTCCCTCCCATATCTTACCAAATGCACTTCTCGAAACGATGCTATAAATTAAAGAATTAGCCATCATGGTAAAATTGATGGGTGATCCTGCAGCTGCATCGGAAGATATGGATGTAATGAGTTTTGATACTTGTTCCTCCCTGATAGATCTGAATGACTCCACACGTTTTACAGTGAGTAGCTCGACTGTGCAAATTTTTCTCAGTTGTCTCCAGTAGTCTCCATAGGGTGCAAATACGATGTCTGAATAATTATAAGTTGTAAGAGTTAATGCAAGGAGACGGGGTCTTTGAGCAAAGGTGATATCATGGGTTTTCATAATCTCTTTAGCAGTTTCAGGTGCAGACATTACAATGGTTGTGAGTGTTGAATCTAGGGTTAGATAGATGAGAGAATTATGGAGATAGACAGATAAGTAATAGGCACAATAATGAATTGAATCAGCTTAATGATTCTGACTCAGAGGCCTTGTATTTATAGTGAGCCAATAATAGTTTGTATAGGAATATAATACATAAGTATAGTCGTATTAGAACTCTACCTAGCTAGGAATATAGACAGAGTAAAACTCTAACTAGATAGGAATCTATTTACAGGGATAATTAGAATATTATCTCTAACACCCCCCCTCAAGCCGATGGCGGGCACGAACGAAGAGGCGGGAGCGTAGCATCGTGAAACGAGCCGGAGCTAGCGGCTTGGTGAGTATGTCTGCAACCTGATCATCGGTTGGAATAAATCTGACACTGAGAAATCCTCTGTGAACTTGTTCACGAACAAAATGATAGTCTAGCTCAATGTGTTTCGTGCGAGCATGAAACACTGGATTTGAGGTGAGATAGATTGCTCCAACATTATCACACCATAACTGAACCGGGGTGGGTAATGGAAATCCGAGATCCGAGAGAAGAGATTTGAGCCATAGAAATTCGGCAGTGGCATTTGCTACTGCTTTGTATTCGCTCTCCGTTGAGGATCTGGCTATTGTGGGTTGCTTGCGGGTCTGCCACGATACAATGCTGGATCCAAGATAGACACAGAAGGCACCCGTGGATCGTCGATCATCAGGACACCCTCCCCAATCACTATCTGAGTAGCAGTGGATGTGCTGTATTGGTTTGACAGACATGACTATGCCAAAATCTGATGTACCCTGAACATAGCGTAAAACCCTCTTGACTCCTTTCCAGTGTTCATCAGTTGGACAGTGTAGAAACTGACATAATTTGTTAACTGCAAATGCAATGTCAGGTCGAGTGAATGTTAAGTATTGAAGTGCCCCCATAATGCTTCTATATTCATCTCCAGAGGTTAAGTTGGTGCCTAGCTCCTTTGAAAGTGTTGGTGTGGTGGCCATGGGCGTTAGTGTGGGCTTGGAGTCAATCATCTTCACTCTGTCGAGGATGTCAGCCACATACTTGGCTTGACACATGTGAATGCCATCCTTCTCATATCGGATCTCTATTCCAAGAAAGTATTCTGCTTTGCCAAGATTGCGGATGGGAAACTCACGTTCGATGGCTGCAATAGTGTTGGTGATGTGTGCAGGGTGGTTCCCTGTTATGAGTATATCATCAACATAGCACAGAATGTAACTTTTTTAAGTATCGGTGCATCTGATGAACAAAGAGTTGTCAGCCTGTGACATTTTGTACCCTAGGGAGAGGAGGAATGTTTGAAGGCGAGTGAACCATTCTCTCGGTGCTTGCTTCAATCCATAGAGACTCTTTTTGAGAAGGCAGACATGATCTGGTCGGTCACTATCTCGAAACCCCTGCGGTTGTTCCATATATATGGTTTCTGATAAGTTTCCATGGAGAAAAGCATTGGAGACATCTAGCTGATTGACGAACCAGTTGTTCGCTGCTGCGATGGCAAATACAGACCTGATGGTTGTGGCTTTGATTACTGGACTGAATGTTTCTTTGTAGTCAATCCCAGCTTTTTGAGTGAATCCACGTGCTACTAAGCGGGCTTTGTGACGCTCAATGGTTCCATCAGACTTCTTCTTTGTACGAAAGAGCCACCTGGAGGTGATGACATGCTGATCATGTGGTCTCGGTACAAGTTGCCATGTTCCATTGTCCAGAAGAGCTTGGATCTCTTCAGACATTGCAGTACGCCATTCTGCTTGTTTGTTGGCTTTACTGAAGCACGTGGGATCCACTGTGCCATTTGGATGTGTAGCTAATAGTCCCTCAAACCTTCCTCTTGACTGAAGAGATGACTGTCGAAGTTGCATATAATGTTGTCGTGGACCAATCAGCGGTGCATTGCGAGGCCTGGGCCTTTCAGGTGGAATAGGAGCATGTGGTGCACTTTCAGGAGGAGGAGAATCTGTTTGTGGCATGATGTTCTCCTTATTAGGAATTGCATTCTGTATTTCCGGTGTGATGATGTCCGCAGCATCAACTGGAGTGTTATCTTCAACATTAGGATCATTCTGAGAAACAGGTGTTGATGCAGCAGGGACCACTGGTGACAGATATTAAGGTGGAACTAAAGGAGCACTGTGTGTGGCTTCAGAGTCAGGAGGAGTAGTTGGGGTTCCAGGATGAGGTCCAGGTGTGATGGGTGCAGAGTATGGAACCAGGTTAGAAGAAGATACTATAGGGTTGGGATTAGAGAAATTACCTAGATACGGGCCGAGTAGAGATGGTAGTTGACACGATGTGCTTACCCTTGAGTTGCTAGATGAAGGTGATGATGCAGTGATTGTTGATGCAGGAAAGACTTCTTCATTGTGCTGCACAAACTTGCAGATGTATATGCGTCCGGTGGCATATTCAAGACAGATATCCCAGGAATGATTTTCTGATGGACCAAGGTAGACACATAGCTTGGAGCGAAAATCAAATTTGTGCTGATTGTATGGACGAAGAAGGGGATAAATACCACTGCCAAAAATGCGTAAGGCCTTATAGGCAGGTTGTTTCTTGTAGAACAAGAAATAGGGTGACTCGTTGTTTAGGATTTTGGTAGGTAAGTAGTTAATTAGCCTAATGCTGTGTATCATGGCATAGTTCCAAAATTTTGGAGGTAAAGATGCATTGGCTAGCAAAGTAAGGCAAGTGTCAACAACATGTCTAATTTTCCTCTCAGCTATACCGTTTTGTGCATGAGTGTGAGGGCATGCAATCTTGTGTATAATGCCATGGCGTTTGAAAAAAGGTTGTAGTTTTTGAAACTCCCCCCCAAGATCAGAGTAAATGTTCTTAACCCTTGCACTATACTGATTAGAGATCATGGCATAAAAATCACAGAAGGTTGAAAAAACATCACTCTTATTCTTTAAACAAAAAACCCATCCAAATCTGGCGAATTCATCAATGATTATTAAAAAATAACGGTGGCCAAGACAAGAAGTAACTGGAGCTGGCCCCCAAACATCCAGATGTAAGTTTTCAAAAGTAAATGTGCTAAAGCGACTAATAGATGGTAAAGAGCTCCTAGCAAGCTTGCCTAATGGACAAAAAGAACATTTGCTAACTGGTTTTGAAGAGGATAGATTGTTTCCTTTGAGAACTGAGCTGACTGTCTGATTCTGACAATGTCCAAGCCGTGCATGCCACCTTTCAAAAGACACCTTCTCTCCAACTAGCGCCTCTTTCAGGGTGGGTGTAAGCACATAGAGTCCATCTTTACTCGGGCCCCGTAACAGGATTTCCCCAGTTGTTTGGTTCTTCACAAGAAAATGGTTAGGCCAAAATTCAAAGAAACATGAGTTGTCACGGGTAAATTTTTGAACAGATAGTAAAGATTTGGTAAGCTTGGGAACAAGTAGGGCATCATTAATTTTCAAATTATTGATACTTGAATTTCCAAAGTGAGAAATTTGCAAACCTTGACCATTGCCAAACTGAACTGTATCATATCCTGGATATGGCTGCATTTGTTGAAGTTAAGCCGGATTTGCCGTCATGTGATTAGTTGCTCCTGTGTCTGGGTACCACGGCTGATTAGGACCCATGAATGGATTCAGTGGTTGGTGCCATGCCATGTGCGCTTGTGGTCCAGGATTGTATTGTGCTCTTGAATTGTTCTTAGGTCTTTTGCATTTGTCAGCCCAGTGGCTTGGGTCACCACAATTATAGCACTTGCCACTTCTTCTTTTCTTTGGATTCTGCTTCTTTGCTTGATTTGCTTCCATGGTGGATACATTAGCCTCAGGTTGAAGCAAAGTTGTCTTTCTGGTTGATTGAATCATGCCCTCAACTATCTTCAAGCTATGCAAAATCTCTTGATAGTTGATGTTTGTACCGCGCTGAGTTACAAGATTCTGAACAGTGGAGCGATACTCTTCTGCTAAACCTTTGTAAAGGACTGACGATAGTAGATGCCGAGGATAAGGATTTCCTGAGGCAGCCAGATCATCAAGGATGGATTTCACTTTTTGCATATATGCCGTAACAGACATTCCTCCTTGCTCAAGTTCATGCAGTTCGACTCCCATCTGAAACTGCTTGCTGCCTGTAATCAGCCCGTAGGCATCCTCTAAGGCTAGCCAAATGTCATGTGAATATTTGAGATATGCAATCTCAGAAAACACCTCTTCGGTGATTGAATTTAGGAGCAAAGTCCTAACCACATTTTCTACATCATCCCATTGAATAAACGATGGATTTATGATTAAATCCGCAGCTGATGTCACAAAACCTGTTCTAGGAATAAATTTGGGTGGTGGTGGTGTTGAACTAAGAATGTGAGGAAGAAGATGATAGGTTTGAAGGGTAGATTCCATGGACATTCTCCATGCTTTGTAGTTGTTCGGGTTTAATTTGATGTTGATGTTGATGTTTGTGGGTGGTTGTCTAGGTTGTTCAACATGAGTGGGTATAGGTTCTGGATGGACAGGATTGTTTGTATTATGAGGGATGGATGAAGAAATAAAATCATGTCTAACATTGGTTGACGGTGCATTAACAGTGTTGTGAAAAGAATTTGAGAAGAAGGATGGTGAGGGATCATGAGATAATTGAGTATTGTAACAAAATGGTGAAGTATGAGATTCAGAAATAACCTGATTTTGGTTACTAGCTTCAGCCGCCTGATATGCTGCTAGGGCAGCCAAAACTGATGGAGAAAATAAGGTTGGAGGTGTTGCAGATTGTTGTACCTGAACGAATTGTTGCTGAATCGGAACTTGTGGATTCCGTGTTTGTGGAATAGCTGCCTGATATGCCGCGAGTGCGGCTAGAATTTCCGCGTTTTGGTCCTGCGTTGGTGTCGCGGTTTGCCCTAGGGGCTGTTCGCGCACCGCTGTCGCGGTTGGAGGAATCGCCGGTTGTACGAACAGCGACGTCGAAGGATGGTTCTGCACAGTGGCAGCCGCGAGGAATGGTGCGGCAGGTTCCTGAATCGGAGCTTGTACTCCGGCCGCTGTCGTTACCACGGCAGACGGCGCATGACGCGCCTGTGCGATTGCCGCCCTTCCGCTGGCCGCTTGATAGGCCTCGAGCGCCGCGCGGACCTCCGGAGGGAAGGTGTCACCGACGGTATGCGTTGATGGTGCGGCGGCTGCTGCAGTTGGCGGGTTGAGGAAGACAGAATCCCCGGTGACGAACGGCGAGGTAAATCGCCATCCCGACGACGCGAAGGAACCACCATAGGCGTCGCTAGTTTTCTGGGCAGCGGCGACGTCAGACGCGGCTGCGGGTTCGATCCGGACGGCAGCGACTCCGGCCGCGGCGGCGGCTGCGGCCGCGGCTTTGTATTGTGTAAAAGTGGGTGATTGAGGATGATCAGAGGATTCGGAGGATGCGGAAGTGGATAGCTCTGATACCATGTTGAATCTAGGGTTAGATAGATGAGAGAATTATGGAGATAGACAGATAAGTAATAGGCACAATAATGAATTGAATCAGCTTAATGATTCTGACTCAGAGGCCTTGTATTTATAGTGAGCCAATAATAGTTTGTATAGGAATACAATACATAAGTATAGTCGTATTAGAACTCTACCTAGCTAGGAATATAGACAGAGTAAAACTCTAACTAGATAGGAATCTATTTATAGGGATAATTAGAATATTATCTCTAACAGTGAGTTCCCCAAGTTGAAGATGCATAATAGGTCCATAGATTTTGGCTAAGTCTTTGAGGCGGGGATGTGGAAGAGAGGTAATTAAGTGGTGGAGACTCCCTATTAGAGGTAGCGTCCATGGTCCTGGTGGTAGATTTTTGGTTGAGTTTTTGTTCCCAAATATTAATCTTAATACCAGGAAGATGAAGATTAGAAATGGGAAAAGGATTTGGAATTGGAGGAATTCCATGATCAAGAAAACTGGAAAGTAGTGAAGAAAGGAAGGAAGAAAGGAAGTTGTGGGTTGATTAGGATTTTACAATTCATCTTATACTACCATTCTAGCTTTGTTTTTTAGTTAGATGGGATCTCATCATGTGCATGTAGTCACTAATTATAATTGTTTTTTCTTTTAAAATGATATCACGTCCATTTTTATTGGCATTTCAACAAGTAAGCTCACTAAATAATTAGTAGCTAAACATATTACTAAATAATTGCCATGTTACACGAGCCAAATCTTTTATTTAGATTTTGCCGGTTGATTAGATTTTACATTTATATTAATCATATAGGCATGTATACGACAGCGCAAACTATAAGTTAAACAAATTTAAATGTATGTAATTATGGGTTAATTTCAAATATAACCCCTGTGGTTTCAAGTTTTAGCAAATAAATACATGTGGTTTGATTTCGAGCAAATAAATACATGTGGTATGCTCTGTTTTTCAAAAACGCGGAAACGGATGATGACGCCGTCTATATGCTGACTTGGCCGAGGGTAATTAAGTCAATAAGAGTTAATTTCAAATAAATTGTTGTGGTTTGCGTGTTTTTTACAAATACGTACCTGCGGTTTGGATATTTTTACAAATAGGTACCCGTGGTTTGGATGTTTTTGCAAATAGGTACCCGTGGTATAACAAACCATAAACAAAAGCTTAATTTAGACAAATACATGTGGTATAACAAACCATAAACAAACGCTTAATTTAGGCAAATAGGTACCCGTGCTATAACAAACCACAATATTTGCCTAAATTAAGCATTTGTTTATGGTTTGTTATACCACGGATATCTATTTGCAAAAACATCCAAACCACGGGTATCTATTTGCAAAAATATGCAAACCACAGGTACCTATTTGCAAAAAAACACGCAAACCACAACAATTTATTTGAAATTAATTTTTATTGACTAGATTACCCTTGGCCATGTCAGCATATAGACGGTGTATTTACCGTTATCGCGTTTTTGAAAAACGGAGCATACCACAGATATTTATTTGCTCGAAATCAAACCACATATATTTATTTGCCAAAACTTGAAACCACAGAAGTTATATTTGAAATTAAGTAAGGAGTTCTATAAATAACTTTAAGATTCAAGAGAGATAATTGGTAATTTACAAGGTTAAGTAAATTGAGAAAGAAAGTTAATGAAATAATTTATAAAAATAATCCAGAAAACTAAGTTTAAGCTGCTCTCATTGTTTTATTATTTTTTAAAAAAAAATTATATTACGAACATTGTTTATTGGAATTTGAACCGGTAAACTCATTAAATAATTTGTAATTAAACAAATGAGATAACTGCTATTTTTTTGAATTCAAAATAATTGCCATTTTAATGACCCAAATCATTTATTTATATAGTAATCCATATATGGATCTATGACCTAAATAATACTCCATCTGTTTCATATTACATGTATTTCCAGCGAATTATATAGAAATTAAGAATATTAGAAAAAAGATTTTATTGTTATTTTATAATAAGTTTATTATTCTAATTAATTTTCATAAACACATGGTTTATAGCAAAAAGAATGTGATTTAATTTGTATTGATCATATTAAAATGATATGTATTATGAAATAAAAAAATCTCTAAAAAAACATGTAATATGAAATAAAATAAATAATATTTTAATTATGTGGGAAACTTCGGTCAATAACAACTTGCTTCACAAATACATCACCATTATAAGAGGGAGAACAATGATCCATAGATGACGGTTATAACGAGTGTTAGACATTCAAGAATAAAAATAGTTATCCTGATCGTCTAGGAAAAAAGAAACGAAAAGAAATTAATATAGGTCTACAAACCAAATCTTTAAATTGATAAAGAGCCCATTAATCCTGAACCATAATCATCACCAGTCTTGATCGAAGTGTTTGAACCAACCGTGGCTAAAATGATTGACAAGCAAGCCATATCAAAATTACATTTTAGGTAAAGATTACATGGAGGCGACTGAAAATTAAAGATATACATCTATTATCAAAAAAGTTGCAGTGATTATCTTCCTCTCTTCCTTTCTCACTATTCACAAATCTTCCAATCTGGACAGAAAGAGAGTTGCTCTTGAAGTCCCTGAAAACACTATACCTTCCCACTTACTGTAATGGTCACTTAACTTCAATTTGTCTCAATGAAATCACTTAACTTTGAGTTTTGTCTTAATTAGGCAACTCTAATGATTTTAGTGATTAAAAAACATCGGAATGATGACATATGTGACAGTCAGCACAAGTAAATTCAGATCTCTTATCGAAAAGACACATGATATCCATGTATGCGCCACCTGGCAATCACGTGCTTATTATTTTTATAAAAAAACAAAATTTACTTTTTTTCATAAAAATAACAGACACATGGATGTGACGTTTCGTTTCGATCAGAGATCTGAGTTAGTTCATGTTGATGTATCACTCATGTCATTATTTCGATGCCTTTTAATCACTGAAATCGGCGGAGTGGCCTAATTGAGACAAAACTTGAAATTGAATTATTTTATTGAGACAAATTGAAGTTGAGTGATTATTTTTAAACAACCATATAACTTCAGTGACCAATGGTGCATTTAACCCCTCTTCATGAAAGTCATCATCCAAACTAGCAAAATTATATATCTGAGAAGACGAAGATAAAAGAAAATGAAACGAGAGAAACATCATAGCTTTAATGATTAACTACTCAATTGGACTGAGCAAGAAATGAGGAGAGAAAAACTTGTAGATGACAAGATAAAAGTCGGATGAAAAACTGACTAAAAGAGAGACACTTAGACACAACTTCAAAAGAGGAGGGGAAGAAAACTTGCATTAATTACTTAGTTAATTTTTTTTTAAAATTTATTAAAAACAAAATAGGCTTAAAAACATTTCTAAGAGCATCTCTAATAGAGGATGTTTAGAAAGTGTTAAGTGATGTGATAATTGTTTTCACAATCTTCAAAGGGTGCTATCTGTGGGAGTAAAGGTGATTGCTTGAAATGTTCTAGCAAGGTTGCCAAATTTTTTTTAATATTGATGTAACCATAACACACGTAATACATTATCTGCCTAGATAACTGTACCTATGTTCAGCACGATCTTTTACTGATAGCTCACAAGTAACTTCCTCTCTTATTCCTATAAATAGATTAAAATTTGAAGGAGAAGGGGTTGGTTTTTGTTGTCCTCCGAACAGACTCTAGCAAGTACACTAGATACAAGTAATAAAGTGATAAGTTGAGTATCGTCTCCACAGGGATTGATGACCAAATTTTACTAGAAAAACGTTGTAGAACAGGGTGTTCGTGGTGTGTGAATTCTTTATAGTGAGAGATATCGTGAATAAGTGACAGAATCAATGATTTAGCTTATAAAAACGATTACTTGATAATGATAAAAAGGTAGAACAGGCCAGGCACAGCGGAACAGGTTACCTTAAGTCCCTAAACACCCTATTTATTCATGAATGACGCAAAGTGAAGTCAAGGTCTCTGCTTTAATGCTCACTTAAGTCAACTCTCGTGTGTTCTTAAGATTCTAAGACTTACTACAACCATAAGCGTCCCTAAGGTTGGTTCTTTCTTGCATTACGACTGAAACAACATTTCAATAAAGAAAACCCTTGATACAACCACCTAACATCTCTGCTTCGGGGTTGGACGTTTGATAAACAGTTCGGTGAAGATGAAAGCAGTTCCCTATCATTCATCTAACACTAGCATACATGCATAAGCAATGGAATACAAAGCTGTTGGTCCCTTATTTAGTTCCAAGGGGGGGGGGGGGTTAGGAACTATTTAAACTTTTTCGCAATTTAGGCAGACTTCTTTTACTAAAGGAAAGGTTTGAACAGCGGCGCTGAGTAAACAGCAAGATACTGGCTTAGTCAACAGGTGACTAGGTCAGTTTCTTAGCTTGAGTCAGGAGATAGCACTTAGAGTCTATTCCTGAGCTCTTACGTTTTAATGCGCACAACTCAACTTGACCTCTTGACTTGGTCAGTTTTGATTGTTTAAGCAAGCAATATAAATAAGGAGTCAAAGGTTTAGAAATACTTCACTCAGCAGATTTATCCAGGTTCGGCTTCTTCTAAGCCTACGTCCTGTCCCCGGAACACGTCCGAGATTTCAAATCCTCTACTGAGCTCTTTAAAGGTAGAGCCTCGAACCTTTTACAATATCAGCAATTGAGTATGACAAGAGTACCTTCCTCTATACTTCTACTCAATCCTAATCTCTCCGCTGAGTACTTAAAACCGAGTACTCAGCCTCTCCTTTCTATCTCTAGAAATGATAAGTGTTTTTGTCCTAATACAAAGATGTGCTAAGACACTTTAGACGATTTACAATCACTCTAGACTTTTACACAGATATGAAAATGTAGTGTAAGAATTTTTCTTGCTTCTTGCTTGCAGAACTTGTAGAGATTTGGTCAGCGTAATGGCTTGATCAGGTTCTGTGTGTTGTGAAGCTTGTGATGGCACTATTTATAGAGACGTCTGGTCATTCGGTCATTTCGACTTTCGAAATAACCGTTGGAGGGAAACGGCTATGTGTCGTTGTCATCCTGACTTGCACAGAGCTCTCGGCCAATCACAATCGTGTATCTTCTGTCCTCGGTCAGCACAGCAGATGGTCTCTCCTTTTATGGTAAAGTCAACTGGACAGCATACTGTGTCGTCTGAACTTTGCCAAAAGAGGAAACACTTTGTCTGGAAGTTTTCCTTTGCCAGCTGCTGTCTTGTACGCTTTGTCGAGACTACTCAGTAGCTTCATCTTGAAGTTGTTCACGAAGGTCTTCTAGATCCTTCCGATTGCTGGGTTGCGTTTTGAACAAAACGGCAACGTCTTGATATACGCGGGCCGAGTGTACTGAGTTGTTTGACTTGGGCCTTGGCTTCCGTATTGGGCTTGGGCCTTCCAATCCTTATGACTTATAACATTTATACTCAACATTGAACAAACACATTAGTAGAATAAATTAAAGCATTTAAACTTAGTGTGTTTAGAATATGTATTTTAATTTATACTTAAACAATTTTGTCAAATCAAAATTATGTAGAAATGTGTTTCAACAAAAGCTTCATCAAACACTTCATAAATTAACAACATTCATTCATAAATAGAGATTAGAAAACTTACATAACCGGCCCTAACTGGCCGAACCTATTCAAAATGACTACTCACTCATGCTACTGAGTGAACAGACTGCTTCCATTCTACAGAGCTCCATCAATGGAGTCATCTTCCTCGAGAGCTCTTCTCTCTACCAAAACGTCTATTTTTCAGTTCAACAAAAGATATCTTTTCCTTTCCCCACTACGTCTATTTAAGGGAAAAGAAAAAGGTCAACATGGTACATAAAGTATCCGAGCAAATATTACAAAACCAAGTAAATTGTTCACAAATCCTCGAATGCTAAAAGTGGTTAAGATTCTTTTGACCCTTGAACACTCAAGGGTCGAACTTTCATTTCATCTTGCTACTTTTCTGCTCTTATCCGCCTTTCTGCCTACTACTCCTGCCACACCTGCCTTCCGTCATGTCGCTATCCATCATCAGAAATTCCAGCTTTTAGACCGCTGGGTCAAAGAATGGCTCAACTCCTCATGGTATGTGCGAAACAGGCTGCTTCCAGACTGTTCGACTTAATCTTTCCTTATCTGCACAAAAACACTTATAAGACCTTCTTTCTTGTAATTTAACCCTAAAAACACCCTTAATTGATTATAAATAACATGTTAAATTGTAGTCAAATTCATGCCTAACAAATACCCCCAAATTGAATCTTTGCTTGTCCTCAAGTAAACAACAGATAGAAAACAAGTTAACTATAGGGAAAGAGTTAGGAATGAAAGAATACGGAGGAAGGGTTTTTTAGGAGATCACGGAGAGGAAGGGATTATAACAGATCATTTTGTTCTCGGAAAATATCAACATACAAACGCAAATCATGATTTTTAATGAAGTTATGCCAGTGATTGATCGTGTAACCCTACTCAAGAAATTTCTCAAAGCTTAAAGTTAAACCTCAACCTTCAAGATGAACAACCTGTTTGCCTGTCATGACTCACTAAGGAATGAAATTTTCACTCACTCTCGTATGGCTCTTTATCGCCATAAGGAAGGGAATGCAACTTCACTCCTCAGCTCAGTAAATACACCCGTAGGGTGTGAGTTTGCTTTTTGGTCCTACTTCTATGGATCAAAATTTTCCAAACAGAGTCCAAAGGTCTTTTATGGGTTGTAATGCAAGGTTAAGGTTCAGGTGTGGGAGTGAATGGCTTTTGTGTGTAAGAGTTCTGTCCTCATGCACTTGACACAAATCTTTCATTTTTCACATACAACTTGCACAGCTTGTTTTAACAAATGACTTACCTGATCTTTATTAACTTCTACCACTAAACAACCAATTCCAATATTTTTGGGCACACAATGTGATAGTGTGCCATGAATGACGAGGCTCTTTACAGATTTGCCTTTTTCCTTTCACTCATTTTCTTTTATTCACTATTTTATTTTAGTGTGCGCCCGAGTTTCCTCTGCTAATCTATATTTTCAATTACTCCACTTGTATGAGGCAGAATCTCGGCTCTTTTAAGCTCAAAGTGAAGGGATTATGGTTATTCATAGGCTGAGTTAACGAAAAAAAGTTGGGTAAGGCTCAAATGGTTCATCCTATTATGTGAGTGCAATGCACGGGTTAAGTCTTTTTACTAGTTGAGTTGGGTGCCTAATGCCTTTATCATTCTAGGTTTGTCCAAAAAATTTCCATTTCTATAGGGCATACCAAAGCAAAGTCTCCCTAAAGATAGTAAGTACTGACCCACTCTTTAAAGAATCAATGCATTTTTAAATGCAATTGCAGGCTCAAGTTCTCACTATTTTGGGGGTTTATACATTAAGGCAAAAGGTCCCTCTCGTGAAAGTTGATTTAGAATTTCAAAATTTTTGGAACTTCAAGACTCGGGTAGTTAAGATCAACACAAGGCAATCACCACACATTTCAATCATAACAAGCGCAGTCTGTTCAGTGATTACTACAGAGCCTAAACAATCGAAGCACTAGAATATTTATAAGGAAATGAACACAAAATGAAGAATATTTACTAAGGACAGTTAAAGGTTTTCTTTTTGTACAAACAAAAGATCACAGGGGGTAACTTGTTATTCAGAAAATTACTACACTAACAACTTGTTCAAGCTTTTATCATGTTTATGCATACAGATATTGTAATTTGTACTTTCCCACCCCCAAAAATGAAACATTGTCCTCAATGTTATTACGAACAAAAGCATAGGGAAAACAACATAAGCAAGATAAAAGATGAGTGTAAACAAATGCAAAGAAGGGGTATAAGTGTTACCAGATGCTAGGACAGCAACATATTGAATGATCAGACAGGCGGGGAAAGAGAGGAATCAACCTCTCTATCCGCAGCAGGATTAGCGCCATCCCCTTTCGAGGAGGCAGCGGCGTTGGCAGTTGTTTCAGTTTTACCTCTTACTGGACTCTTGATTGAGGCACCAGAGGGACTCTCCTTCCCATGTTCTTCCACACAGAGGTGTTTAAGCATGTCAATCTCGCTCTGATGCACGGAATTTTTATGTTCCAGAGCAAAGATCTGTTCTCTACAAGCTTGGGTTTGTGCAAACAGGGCGTTGAGCTTGGACATGATGTCTTCATTGGAGAGCTTGGCACATTTCTGGTAAAAGCCCAGATCTTTGGCTTGCTCGATTTGTTCCGACTCGGATGACACCGATACAGTAGGCTCATTTTTCCTCTTCCTACTTTCAACCCTTCTGGCCTCCATAAAGTCTGACATCCAGACCCACTTCCCATTCACCATTCTCCCGAACAACATGCTCTGAAGGCTTTTCACATCTATTTGGTCAAGGTAGTTGACCACAGTGAGCCGGTTTCTGTCTTCTGGCTTGAATACCCCTAAAGCCTCCGCTATTCGAGTCACAATGCTACCACAGCAGATGACGGACGAGTTCTTCTTTCCAAATGCGCTAATGTACTCCCCGAACCAAAAGCCTAGGTTCATCCTGCGTCCCTGTACCATACTCCACAGAGTCGTAAGGTCTGCGTGAGGGATATTGGCCTGGTTCTCGCATGCAAAGATGGTGCCTGAGACCAGTTTATGCAAGTACCGGATGGCGTAGTCCTGTATACCCGATGCCTTGGATGCACTCCCGTCGTAACTTGGCTGGCTCGAGATTGAACGCCAGAAAATTGATGGGTTAAACTCGTCCGGGATTTCAGTGAAAGCCTCTTTATACCCTTCAGACTCCAAGTCATCGTCATCCGCAGCGCCGAGAAGATTATTGAATGTGTTTAAGGATGGCCTTTGGGGATGGTTCATCAGGCGAAAACTGAACTTTCCTTCTTCCTCTGGGTCGGTGATTTCCGGATCATGCTTAAAAGTGGCCAGAAACTCCAAAGTGAGCTCCTTATACGCTGGTTCTTTCATCTCAAACAAGTAGCCAAAATGGCCCGCTTCCATGGGTTTCTTTACTCGTTCCGCAAGCTTGAGCTTTTTCAGCGTATCCCAGCATACCGTTCGTACCGGCCCAAATTCGAGCTGAGCCAGATCCTCATAGTATTGTTGCACTGCGGCATCCTTAAACTGAGATAGTTTCTTGACTAATTTCTCGTCAGGTACAAACGCGACTGTGCTTGTGCCCACCATCTTGCTCTTCCCTCTGTCTTTCTTTGTTCCTTCAACTTTTACTTGTTTCCCTGAACCTCGAGTCCTCATCCTGTTATAGCGACTAAATAGGGACACCCAAAGATAATTATCAAACGATATATGGGGAACGGTGTGAAAAAGAAAAGAATGTAAAACAATGTTGAACTAGGGTCCGCAATGCAGTCAATCCCTTAAGTAGAAAAATGAGTGAAACGGCCTGTTGCCAGAACCGTCATTATGACAACGTTTCAGTGAGCGCCACCTGTAAGTGTGGTTGTGGCAACAGCCGCGTCCAGTCGAAATGACGCCTGGGGAAGTAAACGGTTTCTTTTCGAGTTTGAAATTACTATACCCTACCCACTTTGGGTTTACCGAGAAAGGTGCAATAGTATAATAAGTACCAAACAAACAGATTGATTTGATGTTCACTTTATCTGCCCTATGTTTACTTACCCAAGGTCTTCACCTCAAAATATTTTTTCACTCTCCCTTTTTAAACAAGTAAAAAGCTAAAACTTTTCCCTTATGAAGAGTAAAAGTTTTACATCTTTGCTCGTTCAAAGGGATTAACTTAATTTCAGGCCCTCATTTGACACAGGACTAATCTTAACCAAACTAAGCAATGCTAACTAAAATATTTCAAAAATGTAAAATAAAGTACGAAAGTGCAAGGTTACTTGTGCTGCAATTGGTGTTTGCAGCTGACACATTGTTCTTGATTCTATTGGCTCGGGGGGCCTTGGAAGTGGACAGTGTCAATCTTCCTTGTGTGATCATTCTCGAGATAAGGTTTTAGCCTTTGCCCGTTCACCTTGAAAGGTTCATGACCCTCCTTGCCAATTTTTACAGCCCCGTGACCGAACACCTTGTTCACTGTATACGGCCCTGACCATCTTGATTTCAGTTTTCCAGGGAACAGTCTGAGCCTTGAATTGTACAAAAGGACCCTCTGTCCTTCTTGAAAGTTTTTCTCCTGGATTTTTCTGTCATGCCATATCTTGGTTTTTTCCTTATAATTCACGGCGTTTTCATAGGAAAACAGCCTGAATTCTTCAATGTCACAGAGTTGCAATCTTCTTTGTTCGCCCACAGCCTGTTTCTCAAAATTCAAGAAAGTTAAAGCCCAAAAGGCTCTATGTTCCATTTCTACGGGAAGATGACAGGACTTTCCATACAACAATCTAAATGGAGACATTCCAATGGGTGTCTTATATGCAGTTCTATATGCCCATAAAGCATCGTCAAGCTTGTTTGCCCAGTCTTTCCTAGAATTGCCGACAGTTTTTTCCAAAATTCGTTTGATTTCACGATTTGAAATCTCTACCTGTCCACTAGTTTGTGGATGGTAAGGCGTGGCAATTCTATGAGAGACTCCAAGCTTGCCCATCAGCTTTTCAAATTTAGCATTGCAAAAGTGGGTTCCTTGATCACTAATGATCGCTCGTGGGACGCCGAATCGGGCAAACAGCCTTTTAAGGAATTTTACAACCACACGGGCGTCATTGGTGGGACTAGCAATTGCCTCAACCCACTTGCTCACATACTCGACTGCAACTAAGATGTATTTATGCCCAAAAGACGTAGGGAATGGTCCCATGAAATCTATGCCCCATATATCAAATATTTCACAAACAACAATGTTGTTGAGGGGCATGGCATTTCGAGCTGAAATATTGCCTGTTCGTTGGCACTTATTACAAGTGCGAACAAACTCATTGGCATCCTTGAAAATGGTTGGCCAGAAAAAACCTGATTGAAGTACTTTGGCTGCAGTTCTGCTTGCGCTATGATGTCCTCCTGCTTCTCTATCGTGACAATGGCTCAAAACAGCCTGTCCTTCCTCTTGAGAGATGCACCTGCGAATGATTTGATCGGCGCACAACCTGAAAAGATAGGGTTCCTCCCAAAAATAATATTTGATCTCTGAATAAAACTTCTTTCTTTGGTTAGTCGACATGTTATGAGGTTTAAGTGAACTAGCAAGGAAATTCGCAATGTCGGCAAACCATGGAGCATGCTATATAGTATACAGACGCTTGTCTGGAAATATCTCGACAATTTCTGATTGTTCCTTGCTGCTCGGATGAGAAATTCTGGACAAATGATCAGCCGCCACATTCTCGGTTCCATTCTTGTCCTTGATCTCGAGATCAAACTCTTGAAGTAAGGGTAACCACCGTATCAGCCTTGGCTTTGGATCTTTCTTTGCGAACAGGTAGCGTAACGCAGCATGGTCTGTGTAGATAATGACTTTTGACAAAACCAAGTAGGGACGGAATTTGTCAAAAGCATATACTAGTGCGAGAAGCTCCTTCTCTGTAGTGGTGTAGTTCTGTTGAGTCTCGGTTAATGTTTTGCTTGCATAATAGATGGGCCGGAATTTTTTCTCAATCCTTTGCCCAAGAACAGCTCCCACACAAGTATCGCTAGCATCACACATCATCTCAAACGGCTGTTCCCAGTTGGGTCCTGCCAGTATAGGTGAGTTGATCAGCTTGCCCTTTAATAGTTCAAATGCCTTTAGACAGCTTGTATCAAATAAGAATTCTACATCTTTATGTAGCAAGGCAGACAAGGGTAACGCGATCTTTGAGAAATCTTTGATAAACCTTCGGTAGAACCCTGCGTGCCCAAGGAAACTTCTCACATCCTTGACATGAGTTGGAACAGCAAGTTTCTCTATCACCTCCACCTTGGCTTTGTCCACTTCCATCCCCTTTTCAGAGATTTGATGCCCGAGAACGATTCCGCCAGTAACTATGAAGTGGCATTTCTCCCAATTTAAGACTAAATGGGTCTCCCTACATCGCACTAGCACAGCCTCAAGGTTGTTCAGACAGCTCCCAAATGAATTTCCATAAACAGAGAAATCGTCCATGAAGATTTCCACAGTCCGTTCCACCATATCATAAAATATAGACATCATGCACCTTTGAAACGTAGCTGGGGCATTGCATAATCCAAATGGCATGCGTCTGTAGGCATATGTTCCGTAGGGGCATGTGAAAGTGGTCTTCTCTTGATCTTCACTGTGAATGGCAATCTAATTGTACCCCGAGTATCCGTCAAGGAAACGATCCTTCCTCGTTGCCTCGTTAAGCTTCCGATAGTCCACACAGACTCGCCATCCTGTTATGGTTCTTGTGGGGACCAACTCATTTTTCTCATTGAGAACCACTGTGGTTCCTCCTTTCTTTGGCACAACATGAACAGGGCTCGTCCAGACACTATCAGAGATGGGATAAATGATTCCTGCATCCAACAGCTTGATCACCTCTTTCCGCACAACCTCCTTCATGTGGGGGTTCAGTCTGCGCTGTGGCTGGATAGACGGCTTGTGATCTTTCTCCATCAGAATTCTATGAACGCGGACTGTCAGACTAATACTCTTGATATCGTTAATTTTCCATGCAATCGCATCCCGGTTTCTACGCAGTACCTTCATAAGTTGAGCTTTCTGATCAGTGGTTAGCTTTGAAGATATAATCACCGGGCTTCCGCTAGGTGGTTCCAGAAATGCATACTCTAGGTGTGATGGTAAAGGTTTTAGTTCTGGTTTAGTCAATGGCACAGTGGGTATTTCAGGTGGTTCTTGATGAGTGGGAACAGTGGGATCTAGAGGAGGTGTAAGAAAGTTAGTTTCAATGGAACATCCTGTTCCTTCACATAAATTCACCTCTTCTCCCAAGAGAGACTCCAGAGTGTCTTGTCCCTGTTCCTGCAAAGTGGACAGACTTTGGAAATCATCTAAGAAACAACATGTGTCATCACTAGTGTTAGCTCGTCTCATAGCCTCATTCATTTTGAAAATGATTTCCTCCCCATTAATTCTTAAAAATAGTTGTCCCTCTCCTACATCTATCAATACTTTACCCGTTGCTGAGAACGGTCTACCCAAGATAATAGGAACATGCAGGTCCTCATCTATATCCATTATGATGAAATCAACAGGCAAAATGAATTTTCCTACTTTGACCAACACATCTTCCACTACTCCCCTAGGGTAACATACCGACCGGTCAGCCAACTGAATGGACATTCTGGTTGGTTGTGGTTCTCCTAGTTCTAGCTTAGCATACACAGAATATGGTATAAGGTTTATGCTAGCTCCTAGGTCACATAGTGCATTTTCAATATTTAACTTGCCAATTGAACAGGGAATAGAAAAACTCCATGGATCCTTCAGCTTTTTCGGAAGCTGCTTGTTCTGGAGTATTGAAGAACAGTCCCTGTTTAGTTAGATCATCGAGATGTTTTCCAACTTCTTCTTGTTTGACAAGATATCTTTTAAGAATTTTGCATATATCGGCATTTGGGCAAGTGCTTCTACGAAGGGAATGTTGATATGCAGCTTCCTCAATGTGTCTAGCACCTTAGAATTTTGCTCTTCAAGCTTCTTGTTTATCAACCTCGTCGGATAAGGCACATGTGGTACATATGGTGGAGGTGGTTTGTACCTCTTTCCTTGTTCCTCCTGGTCTTGATCAACGGTTAATTCTACCCCGACGGGTTCTTCTTGACTTGGAACAGTTTGTTTCTTCTGATCTTCAGCATTTTGAGAGGTGCCTGCACACTCAGCATTTTCATCAATAGAAAAAGTTGGTTGAGTTTTCTTACCAGATCTCAGAGTAATGGACATGACATCTCCTTTGGGGTTTGGCTAGGTGTTACTTGGCATCATCCCTTTTCCTTTGGACGAAGATGCAGCGAGTTGATGGACCTGTGTCTCTAGATTTTTAATTGACGCATGTGTCTGCTTCATGAATTGCATCATCATGGTCTTCATGTCCTGTTCTTTATCTTCCTTTGGTGGAACAGGCTGTTTGTAGTGTTGTTGAGGTTGTCTCTGGTACTGTCCTCCTTGTTGCTGCTAATACCTTGGTTGTTCTTGATTTGGCTGCCCAGTCCATCTGAAGTTCAGATGATTTCTTGTGGCTGGGTTATAGGTATTTGAGTATGGGTTTGGTGGGTTCCTTTGATTATATCCGGCATAATCACATTGCTCCTGTTCACCTTTCCCTTGCTTGACTCCAGGACAGTTTATATTGAAATGAGGTCCTCCACAAAAATCACAAACATCATTGAACGGTTGTTCGCTGTGAATGGATGATACATTAATCTTGCTGAGCTGCTTTGCAAGCTGTTCCACCTGGGTGGTTAGTTTCGACACAACATCATCATTCCCCGCTCTTTTTCCTTCACTCCTAGCGGAGTGTCAGTTATAGCTCGTGCTTACGACTCTCTCAATAAGGTTGTACAAGGCTTGTGGTTCAAGATCTTTGGGGTTACCATTGGCAATGGATTCAATCTGTATTTTATAAATGTTGGTGACTCCATTGTAAAAATTCTGCACTTGCATCCATATGGGGATGCCATGATTTGGTACCCTTCTTAATAATTCCTTGTATCTTTCCCATGCCTCGGCTAAGGATTCATCCTCTTCCTGGACAAAATGGGATACCTTATTCCTGAGTTTGATGGCCTGTCTAGGTGGAAAATATTTCATTAGAAAAGCACTGGCCATTTCTTCCCAAGTGGTGATCGTCCCTGGCTATAGATTCTTTAACCAGTTCTTTGCTTTGTCCTTGAGCGAAAAAGGAAACAGCTTTAGTCTAATCACATCATCAGAAATTCCTCGTTTTGATCTAAAAGTGTTGGACAGTGTGATGAACTCCTGGATATGCCCGTTTGGATCTTCCGACTGATATCCATTGAATTGCACCGCGGCCTGCAACATTTGTATCATGGATGCTTTCACTTCAAACATGTTGTTTCCTTCGTTAGGCAACACAATGCACGACGAGTGTCCTTCCGTGGTCGGCCTGGAATAGTCTCTGATCCTCATAACTGGAGGATTGTTGTTCTCTCCTTCCTCTTCTTGATTAGGTTGAACTGGTTGTTCTGGTGGCACTCTTCCAGCCATCCTTCTTTCTCTTTGTCACTCTCTTTGTCTTGCTCATCGAGCTCCCACTCGGTTTTGTCTACACATTCTATCTAGTTCGAGATCGATAGGAAAAACTGGAGGTCCAGCTCTGCGCATAAACAAATGGAGAACTCCTTCTGGCTGCACTATTTTAGCAAACAGATTAAAAACACCTTGTTTCACAGAAATTTTTAGTTAAATTTTGTTGCTTTCAATCCCAGACAACGGCGCCAAAAACTTGTTGTCCTCCGAACAGACTCTAGCAAGTGCACTAGATACAAGTAATAAAGTGATAATTTGAGTATCGTCTCCACAAGGATTGATGACCAAATTTTACTAGAAAAATGTTGCAGAACAGGGTGTTCGTGGTGTGTGAATTCTTTATAGTGAGAGATATCGTGAATAGAAGCTGAGTGGAACGGAACTCAGCATGAAAGAATAGAAGCTGAGTAGAGTAGAACTCAATATCAGAAGTCTCCTTCAAAGTTGCCAGAACGAAGCTGACTAAATTAGAAGACTCCTTAAGAATTGTATAAACAGAACGGAGCTGACTAAGAAGGAACTCAGCATGGAAGTTGAACATTCGAAGATAACGAATGAAGCTGAGTGACAGTCAGGATAGCATGAAGGATCCATTCACTAAAGGACAAAGTCTGCCAATCTTCTGCACCAATAATTGAAGCCTCGAAAATACACAGAAGACTAATTCCAAGAAACATGGGTCAATGGATTATTGGTAAAAGACAACTGCACAAAAAGACAAGTCTGAAGTAAGAAGACAAAGCCTGACGCCTGAAGAAAACAGAGGAAGGGAATGGCCTGTACAGTCTGAAGCTGACCAGAAGATGTTCCCTAAAAGAGCCGTTTTAGTGTTAATGGCTAAAACAATTCAAATGATCCATATGCAGATTTCCATCTATAAAAGGACACTCAAGAACCTTGGATCATTGCCGAATTACAAAGAAGAAAAATCCAAGAGAGAAATCTTAAAAGCACTCAAATACAAAGATCTTACACAAAATTTTCTATTCTTTGTGTAAATGTTAGAGTGATTCTGTGTAATCTTCTAAAGTGTTCTTTACTGAAAAGAGAACAAGTGTTTATCAATTGTAATATTGAGAGTGTATGCTGAGTGCTTGGTTGTAAGCATTCAGTGGTAGAAAAATCTAAGTGATGGGTTGTAGTACTTAGTAGGAGCTGAGTAGACGAATAGAGGACGTACTCTTGCATACTCACTGCCTTGTAAAGGGTTTGTGCTCTACCTTGAAAGAGCTCAGTAGTGGATTGAAAATCCCAGGAGGAACTGGGGACTGGACGTAGGCACAGAGGCCGAACCAGGATAAGTCGTGCTGAGTAACTTCTAAACTCTTTCTCTCAATATATATATATATGTGCATGTGTTGCTTGTGATATTTACTCAGCATATAAATTGTTAAAACTGAAACTGAGTAAATCTGAGTGCTGAGTTGGAAGCTGACCTCTCAAAAGATTAAGGCACTCAGCAGGCGCTGCGACAAGATTGAGGAGGTCAAACTGAGTGATCTTCGATATCTCCTCCAAGACAACTCAACATTGCATAGCAACATAGAAGTTATGCACAAGTTTGTCTTGGAAGTCCAATCAGATTCAAAGAAACTGAAAAAGGACGTCACCACCTTTCAGAACCAAATAAAAGGTTCAACTAAGAATAAACCCCATGTTGAGTACTCAGGTACTGGTCAGCATAAACAGTTTACTCAATGTAGCTGTTGTGGGAAGAAAGGACACACAAAAGCTATGTGCTGGCATAACAAACAGACTGTCCAATGTGACTTCTGTGGTAAGAAAGGTCATACTACCAAGGTATGCTGGCATGCTCAGCACAACAATGCTGACCACACTCAACATCACCCTCAAAGGGTAACTCAATGTGGCTTTTGTGGTAAAAGTGGTCATACTACAAAAGTATGCTGTCACAAACTAAAATATGACTCTGCATCTGTTTATACTAACAAGAAAGGACCCAAAAGGAATTGGGTACCTAAAGATGAATAGTTTAAAATGCAGGTCAGCTTGACATGCGTGGAGAAGTCAAAACTTTGGTACATAGACAGCGCATGCTCAAGACACATGACAGGTGATGAAACTCAGTTCATCACACTAGAGCTTAAACGAGGAGATAGTGTAAGCTTTGGAGACAACAATAAGGGTAAGATAGTTGGCTCAGGAACTATCGGAGGTAACCCTAGAATTGAGTCAGTCTCCTTAGTTAAGGGTCTCAAATATAATCTTCTAAGTGTAGCTCAGCTTTGCAAGAGTGGAAGAAAGGTTATATTTGATGATACTCAATGTCAAATACTCGAGGGAAAAACAAACGATTTGATTTTAACAGCCCCTCGTGTAGAAAATGTTTATATGTTGAGTTTAGAAAAACAATTTTCAAATAATATATGCTTAGTATCTAAAGAGGACAACTCCTGGCTATGGCATAGGAGACTTGGGCATGTCAGCATGGACCTCCTTGCCAAACTAGCTAGAAAGCAATTAGTTGAGGGATTACCCAAATTAAAGTATGAAAAAGATCAACTTTGTAATGCTTGTCAGTAAGGTAAACAAACCAAAAAGTCTTTTCATAGCAAAAATGTTGTCTCAACCAAAAGACCATTGGAATTACTACATTTGGATCTTTTCGGACCTATCCAGCCACTCAGCATGAGAGGTAAGAAATTTTCCTTAGTTATTGTAGATGATTTCTCTAGGTATACTTGGATCATCTTGCTGAGTAGCAAAGATGAAACATTTGAAATGTTTACTACATTAGTCAAAAAGCTTGAAAATGATAAAGACCTAAGAGTAGCTCATATTAGAAGTGATAATGGTGGAGAATTCAAAAACCAAATGTTTGATGAATTCTGTGAAACCAATGGTATTGACCACAATTTCTCTGCCCCTAGAACTCCTCAACGGAATGGAGTTGTTGAAAGGAAAAATATGACAATAGTAGAAATTGTCAGGACAATACTGAGTGAAAATAGGCTTCCAAAGTATTTTTGGGGAGAAGCTGTCAACACAGCATGTTATATATTGAATAGGGCTTTAGTTAGACCCATATTAAAGAAAACTCCCTATGAACTTTGGAAAGGACGAAAGCCCAACATTGGCTACTTTCGTGCCTTTGGGTGTAAATGTTTCATACTCAATACAAAAGACAATTTGGCAAAATTTGATGCCAAAGCTGACAAAGCAATCTTTTTAGGGTACTCAACAAACAGCAAAGCATATAGAATTTATAATAAAAGAACTCAAGTTGTAGAAGAGTCAGTCCATGTAGATTTCGATGAAACTGACCATGCAGGTAAGACAACTCAACCCATGGAGGATGAGCTGAACTCAGCTCATACTGACCTAATTGGAGGTGCTGAGCCATCAGCACAAGAGCTGACCAAAGGTAAAATCGAAACTGAAATTACCTTTGCTGACCAATCTGTCCCTGCAGAGATTGCAGAAACACCTGTTCCAAACAACTCAATATTACCCAAGGAGATAAAAATTCCAAGAGGACATTCAGAAAAGTCCATCCTTGATGGTGCCAACAACAAAGTAATGACTAGAGACCAGCTTAGGAAATTCCTTAGCAACGTTGCTTTCGTATCAGTTCATGAACCAAAGAACTTTGCTGATGCTGAGCATGATGAGTATTGGATCAATGCTATGCAAGAAGAGCTTGACCAATTCACGAGAAATGAGGTATGGGATTTAGTACCTAAACCTAGGAATCAAAAATCCATAGGAACTAAGTGGGTTTTTAGAAACAAACTAGATGAGCATGGAAATGTAGTTAGGAACAAAGCCCGACTTATAGCCCAAGGCTATAGTCAGCAAGAGGGCATTGATTATGGTGAAACTTTTGCACCAGTTGCTAGGTTAGAAGCTATACGTATATTGTGTGCATATGCTAGTTTCATGAACTTTAAATTGTATCAAATGGATGTTAAAAGTGCATTTCTTAATGGCTTTATAAACGAAGAGGTATATGTTAATCAACCTCCGGGTTTTGAAGATCCAAAATTTCCAAACCACGTTTATAAACTCAAGAAGGCCTTATATGGCCTGAAGCAAGCTCCAAGAGCTTGGTATGAAAGCTGACACAACCTTGTTCATTAAGAAAAAGGGTAAACATACCCTACTTGCACAAATCTATGTAGATGACATAATATTTGGTGCTACTGACGAATCTTTGTGTCAAGAGTTTAGCAAACAGATGCAGACTGAGTTCGAAATGTCTATGATGGGAGAACTCGGCTTCTTCCTTGGACTTCAGATCAAGCAAGGTAAGAATGGCATCTTCATTAGTCAGTCCAAGTACACCAAGGAGATGTTAAAGAAATTCGATATGGAAGATTGTAAGCCCATATCAACCCCTATGGGTACTGATATTGTCCTATGCAAAGATGAGAAAAGTAAGTCAATAGATAGTAAACTTTATCAAGGTATGATAGGCTCCTTACTTTATCTCACTGCTAGTAGACCTGATATACAGTACTCAGTATGTTATTGTGCAAGATATCAAGCTGACCCAAGGGAATCTCACTTAATTGCTGTAAAAAGAATTTTTAGATATTTGCAGAGCTCAGTTGATGCAGGTTTGTGGTATCCAACTTCAAATGACTTCACACTCATAGGATACACTGATGCTGACTATGGACGGGATAAGCTAGAACGTAAGAGTACTTCAGGAGGATGTCATTTCCTTGGAAGCTGTCTAGTATCCTGGTTCAGCAAGAAGCAGTCATCAGTTGCTCTGTCTACAACTGAAGCTGAGTACGTTGCTGCTGGAAGCTGTGTAGCTCAAGTCCTATGGATAAAGCAACAACTTGAGGATTATGGAGTAAGAACTGAGACAATAGAGATTAAATGTGACAACAAGAGTGCCATTGATCTATCCAAGAATCTTATCCAACACAGCAGGATGAAGCATGTCAGCATAAGGCATCACTTCATCAGAGATCACGTACTAAAGGGTGAGATCAAGCTGACCTATGTGCCAACAAATGAACAGCTTGCAGATATTTTCACCAAGCCTTTGGCTCGTGAGCAATTTAACATACTAAGGGAAGCTATCGGTATGTCTAATCCTCTTCAATAATTCTAAATATTTGAATAAATGTTGAGTGATTGTCATGCTGACTGATATCAATCTAGTAACTACTGCACATTGAGCTTAATAGTCTATGCTGAGTAGATACAAATGTTGAGTAAATATTCTGTGCTGAGTAGATAAACATATTTGAGTAATCACCTTATGCTGAGTAGATGTACATGCTGAGTGATTAACGTATGTTGAGTTACTAAGAGATAGAAAATCCATCTACGTAGAATTAAATACTCAGTATCATAAACGATTCATATTCTGGCAAACTGAGTAAAAGCCCACTTGTATCAATGAATAATGACACGTGTAATAAATCATACCTAGAAAAACACAAGTAATAATGAATACCCATGCGCCGAACCTGTCATAAATGACAGAATATTTATCGATTAAAATCCCAAGAAGAAAACGGCTAGTTCATTAATTAGGAATGATTCAAGGCTCTATAAGTAGTGGAAGAATCCCTACTCATTACTCTTTACGCTTAAAATCTTCTGAAATCGAATCCTTCTCTCTCCCTAAACCTTAAAACCTTCATCTGTAACAATGGCTTCCGGCAAAAACGAAATCCCTAACTTCACCACTCAGCTTGGCCAAACCTCTAGCAAACCCACTCAAGCTGACCCCGCCGGTTCATCAAAGCCAGTAGAAAGGAACATGATCAAGGTCCATAAGAAGGTCAACAACTTGGAGGTTCTAAAATGCAGATGGTTCTCTCCAGGATTCATCACTTCTGAGAAACCGTTCTGTGACTGGATCGAGAAGAACAAATGGACTGGTCTCTTTTCACTCACCGGAAAAACATACCCTAGGCTGGTCAGAGAGTTCTATTCCAACATGTTTGTTGATGAAGAAGATGCTGACTATTTGGAGACCACGGTCAAAGGACAGAAAATCACCATAACCCCTGCCTATCTAGCTACTCTGCTAAACTTACCAAACGAAGGAATGGAGTTTAGGACAACAAAAGAAAAGGTACCAAAGGAAAAGCTTGATCAGATCAAGGGGTTCTGCAAACCTAAGAATCATAAAGGTGAAATACCCAGCACCTGTATGGGGCAAGAACAGAAGATGGCTCACTACGTGCTGACCAACTTTATCTTCCCCAAGCTAAGCTCAGCTTCCTCTGCCTCCAATTTTGAACAGTGTTTCATATGGCACATGTTGACCTACACTCCACTTAACATGCCCATCTTTCTGGTTGGGGCTCTTCAACGCAGTGGAAAGAAGCTCAGGCTGGGGTCTCTGATCACTAAGATCATTGAGGACCAAAAGATTGAGACAATCAATGAGACTGAAAGCTGGGGAAATGAGATTACAGCCGCTTTGCTGATTGGGTTACTATACAATCAGCCGTTAAAAGGATTTGAAGAGGTTGAAGATGAAGAGGAAGAAGATGTTGATACTGAACAGGTTGAAGAACCTAAGTCAGCTGAGCCTGAGAAGAGAAGAAGAAGAGAAAGGCCATTGAAACATGGTCAAAAGACATCAATTCTGTCCCAAAGAAAGTAAGACTAGTGTCTCAGGAAAAGCAAGCTAAAGTTGACCAGGCTAAGGAGAAAGCTGAGTCGGCAGAGAAAAGAAAGAGGCCAGAAGAGCCTGAGGATGAAGAAGAGGAAACTCTGGAATCCCCTTTGATGAAAAAGAAGAAGGTTCATACCTTAAAGACAGTTGAAGCTAATCCCTTGGATTGGATTGTACCTCCAAAAGGCCATAGAATTGACCTAGACCAAACTCATGCTGAGCCGGTCAAGGATGCTGAGCAAGAAACTCCTGTTGAGGAAGAAGTCAATACCGAGCAGGAACAACCTACTGATGTTGAGCAACATCAGGATAATGCTGAGCGGAGAATTGAGGAAGAAGAAAATGTTGCTGTTGAGGATCACGTTGAGCAACATGAGAGTCCAACTGTGGAAGAAGAGACAGTTGATACTGATGAGGAGGTTATTCATGCTGACCCATCTCCTCCTAAAGAAACAAGGTTCAAGCGGCTCAAGAAGAAAGCCCATAAGACTCCAGCTCTTGACCTCCTTGCAGACTCTCCTCTTCAAGAACCATTTACTGACCTATCTGAGCTACAATTCATGTACTTTGCACACGATACTGAGTCTCCCTCAAAAGAAAAACAAGCCTCTGTTACTCAGGATGAGGAACAAGCCAAAACCTTTGAAGATCCAAATCCAACTGCTCAAGATGGAACCAATCCTGCTTCAACTTCACCCACTCAAGTTGAGCAGGTCAACATGACTAACCAAACTCCACCTCCAACACAGCATGTTGATAAATCAGCTCCTGTCACCAATCAAGATGATCAATCTGGCAAACAGCCAACTCCACCACCATCAAGCTCAATTCCAGTCTCTGAGACAAATGCTGCTCAATTCACATACTTGGATGCTACTGAGTCAGGACGACGAATTATTGCCTCTGCTCAGTCCTTGCTTCAAGATTTGAACCCTCCTCAAGCTGATGCTACTAGATCTTCTCATGATGAGTCCTCCCAACTGTCTGGTATCACTCAGCTTCTCAATGAACTAAGAGGACTCAAGGATCTTGTAAGTGTTATGACCACCGTTCAAACTCAGCAACCCAGGCAAGACCAAATAGCAAAGCTGATTGAATTGGTACTCACAATGGTGAACCATCTGAACTCGCTTGAAGGCAAAATCCAACAACTATCGGAAGTTAATCTAGGGTATGCAACTTCCACTGAGCTTCAAGGCTATTTTGCTAAGTTAACTGCAGAACTGACCAAATCAAGCGCAACTGGCAATCCTGAGTATGCTACCTCTGCTGAGTTACAAGACTGCTTTGCCAAGCTAACTGCTGAACTGACCAGTACGCGTGAATTAGTATCTTCTACCTCTCAGTGCACCATTGACCAACTGAGTGAAGCAGTAAGTCTACTTAACGTCAACAAGGCTCATATGGATGTTGACCCAGTCTCCAATGGTCAACTCTTGAGCTTTTCCCAAGCAATGATGAAGGCAATGCACATCAACAATGCTCAGCGCATGTTTTATGACTCTGCCATGCTGAAGATGTACCACCAATCTTTTGCTCAGATCACCAGCTCGCTCACCTGGCTTAGAAAATCACATGAATGCCTACTCAACATGATTAGCAGCTCTCTCCGGATTCCTCGCCATGTCCAAGATGATAGTGTACCTGTAATTGATGGCTTGCGTGAAAGCACAAAAAGGCTCCAGCGTTACTCAAATGTCCTCTCCACGCATGCTCGCAATGATACCTTCCTTTATAAACCCGATGATGGCAAAACGGGGGAGAAAAGCCAAGAAGGAACTCAGAGCCAAGAAGGAACTCAGCTTGCAGGTAATGCCTCAGGAAGTAAAGATAAAGGTAAAGGAGTATATCGAGCTGACCATCAAGCTCGGGTCAATATAAAGGAAAAGAAGAAGAACTAGATATAGCTTAGTTAGTCAATGTTTAGAACTTAGCATAGAATCTTTCCTCATATGTTTTTGCTTAATGACAAGTACCATTTTCTCAACCTGGCTGATAAAATTGAACACACAACTTAAGAAGTAAAACATACTCAGTATACATTAACACTAAAATACTTATGTAATAAACTGAGTAACAACATACTTCTAATATTTTTGAAAACTGACTTAAATCCAATTAGCTCAGATCTTGAAAAATCTAACATTAAACTAAGTCAGTATACACAAATGTCTTAAGGTTAATTCAATTAAATCTTGGAAGGTTTAGAATTAAGTTAAGACAATATGTGCAACCCTTACGAGGGAGTTATTTCAAAAATAAATCAATCATGGGGTAACTTATAACTGAGTTCCATAATTATGTATTTTGCCAACATCAAAATGGGGGAGTTTGTTGAAACACCTTTCCACAATATTTTGATTTGACAAAATCATCCATGATTAAGAGGCAATTAAATTTAAATGCTTTGATTTAATTGTACTAATGTGTTTGTTCAATATTGAGTGCAAAAATATATATATAAAGTTAGACAGGACAAAAGTCAGCATAAGCCAAGCTGAGTGGAACGGAACTCAGCATGAAAGAATAGAAGCTGAGTGGAGTAGAACTCAATATCAGAAGTCTCCTTCAAAGTTGCCAGAACAAAGCTGACTAAATTAGAAGACTCCTTAAGAATTGTATAAACAGAACGGAGCTGACTAAGAAGGAACTCAGCATGGAAGTTGAACATTCGAAGATAACGAATGAAGTTGAGTGACAGTTAGGATAGCATGAAGGATCCGTTCACTAAAGGACAAAGTCTTCCAATCTTCTGCACCAATAATTGAAGCCTCGAAAATACACAGAAGACTAATTCCAAGAAACATGGGTCAATGGATTATTGGTAAAAGACAACTGCACAAAAAGACAAGTCTGAAGCAAGAAGACAAAGCCTGACGCCTGAAGAAAACAGAGGAAAGGAATGGCCTGTACAGTCTGAAGCTGACCAGAAGATGTTCCCTAAAAGAGCCGTTTTGGTGTTAACGGCTAAAACAATTCAAATGATCCATCTGCAGATTTCCATCTATAAAAGGACAATCAAGAATCTTGGATCATTGCCGAATTACAAAGAAGAAAAATCCAAGAGAGAAATCTTAAAAGCACTCAAATACAAAGATCTTACACCAAATCTTATATTCTTTGTGTAAATGCTAGAGTGATTCTGTGTAATCTTCTAAAGTGTTCTTTACTGAAAAGAGAACAAGTGTTTATCAATTGTAATATTGAGAGTGTATGTTGAGTGCTTGGTTGTAAGCATTCAGTGGTAGAAAAATCTAAGTGCTGGATTGTAGTACTTAGTAGGAGCTGAGTAGACGAATAGAGAACGTACTCTTGCATACTCACTGCCTTGTAAAGGGTTTGTGCTCTACCTTGAAAGAGCTCAGTATTGGATTGAAAATCCCAGGAGGAACTGGGGACTGGACGTAGGCACAGAGGCCGAACCAGGATAAGTCGTGCTGAGTAACTTCTAAACTCTTTCTCTCAATATATATATATGTGCATGTATTGCTTGTGATATTTACTCAGCATATAAATTGTTAAAACTGAAACTGTAACGTCCGTAAAAATAAATAAATATTTCTCATATAATTTAAATAGATTTATGCATCTTATAATAAAAATATCATTACACATATTTAGAGTATGTAAGTGGTTATTTGTTTATCACTTAATTTATGTAAGGGATTTTTGTAAATAAAAAGAAAGGAGGTTACAATTTTGACATTTGAACTAGGGTAGGAGGTTACGGTTTTGGCAGGGACTTTTACAAAAGAAAAAAAAAAGGCTAAACCCTATTTTCTCTTTCTAATTCTCATCATCGTTGCCGTAAGAAAACCTATTGGAGATTTTAGGGATTTATACTTGATTTTCTACTCTAAAGGTATGTAATGGCTTTACCATTAATTAATATTAGTTTCTTTATCTTTTGTCAAGTTCCTATTGGTACCATTAATTTGTGGCACACCTTTTCAAAGTACAATTTTCTGGGAATGGATTTAATCCACATTTTCTTCTTCTTTTGGGTCCAAACAAACCTTGGAAAAACTTTAATATTTTAATCATATTTCTTGTCATGTAGTTTCATTAGTATCATTATTATATATTGTTGTGATTTTGGTACTTGTATATTTATTTCAAATTAAAGTTTCAGAACTCTTAGTTTAGAGAGTTTATTTCTTTTAGATTATGTAAACTATTAATTATGTAAATATATTTAATAACATGTTAGAAATTATGGTATATATATAGGACACGAGGATCAAGCGGACGATATAACTGAAGAAAACACTTAGTTAGATTGTCTGCAAGTGTTATAGGTGAGTAGTTAATTAAATATATGGTACCTTTGATTGTATGTTTACTGCTATATTGACTACTTGATATAAATTGTTTAATTGGTGATCTATGTGTTTGACATGTATATATGATACTTTGATGATGAGCATGTTGGTAGAAAAATATTTGAGAATGATGTTGACAATGATGACATGAGGACGAGAAATATATATATGTAAATTTGATTATAGAAAATATCAGAGATATGAGAATAAGAGCTTAAACTAGGATAGTATATTCAATGGTTGCGAATGAAATGAGAAAAGTGAATATTGTGATTATATGAAATATTGACACCGGGTATTTGTTACGAAAGGGTGTCCGGTACCGGGTATTTGTTACGATATGGTACCTAGAGATATATTGTTGGGCTACCGGGTATTTGTTACGATAGGGTATGCCCATGATATAGATATTATGGCCATGCAAGCATTGAGTATTACTAGACTGGGTTAAGCAGAGCCCTTAAATTAAATGACTATTAAATTGCAATTCGTTGTACATGTTGCTTGATAACCTATAAATTAAATGCACGAAACTATTGTATGCACATGTGGTTGAAAACTATCTTATTGAGTCGGTAGCTCACCCCTTGCCACCACCACTTGTCAAGAATAAGAGATTAGGGACGCTGGTTCCGATCGGTCAGTATGTGAAGTCGTTATTATTAGGATTTTATTTTACTATATCGATTAATTACTGAGACCTTGTATGTCGATTTATATACTATTGGTCCAATCGACATCGAAACTGTATCTTTGTGCGGTGATGTTGCGGTACATTTTTTTTCCTTATATGAAATAGTATTTTGAAGATCGAATGTTTTAGTTAACTATTTTTTTTTATTATTCGAAATGTTTCGATTTTTCTTTTAAATTTATTTTAACTACTTTATTTTCAAGTTTATTTTTTTTAGTTGGTTAAGACTATTTTTTTTCTGTTCTCTTTTGGTGATGTACAGGTATGTATTATGTAAAAATGATGATCTTATACTTGATCAGTGAACAAACTTTTGTTCTTTTCTTTTATATACTTATTATATTAAATAACTACTTTTAAGTTTGTGATTGTTACCTATATATATATATAAATGATAATTATGATTACATCATATTTATTTATGATACTTTCTAATTATGGTTTTACTTCATTTTATTTTAATTTATTTTATTTGAAATGGGCATCACAGAAACTGAGTAAATCTGAGTGCCGAGTTGGAAGCTGACCTCTCAAGAGTCAATTCCCAACTCTCAAGTCAAGCAGTCTTAGTCAGCATAGAACTAAAACTGTCTGACTAATCAATCGGCCGTGCTGACCAACACGTTGAGTTAACAAACTCTTAAAATAACATTAAGTCAGCATAATTAAAAGCGAAAAATTTACATTAGTTCCTATCCCCCCCTTGGAACTAATTACTAGGGACCAACACTCTTCTCTCTACCAAAACGTCTATTTTTCAGTTCAACAAAAGATATCTTTTCCTTTCCCCACTACGTCTATTTAAGGGAAAAGAAAAAGGTCAACATGGTACATAAAATATCCGAGCAAATATTACAAAACCAACTAAATTGTTCACAAATCCTCGAATGCTAAAAGTGGTTAAGATCCTTTTGACCCTTGAACACTCAACGGTCGAACTTTCATTTCATCTTGCTACTTTTCTGCTCTTATCCGCCTTTCTGCCTACTGCTCCTGCCGCACCTGCCTTCCGTCCTGTCGCTGTCCATCATCAGAAATTCCAGCTTTTAGACCGTTGGGTCAAAGAATGGCTCAACTCCTCATGGTATGTGCGAAACAGGCTGCTTCCAAACTATTCGACTTAATCTTTCCTTATCTGCACAAAAACAATTATAAGACCTTCTTTCTTGTAATTTAACCCTAAAAACACCCTTAATTCATTATAAATAACATGTTAAATTGTTATCAAATTCATGCCTAACAAATACCCCCAAATTGAATCTTTGCTTGTCCTCAAGTAAACAATAGATAGAAAACAAGTTAACTATAGGGAAATGTTGAAACACCTTTCCACATGATTTTGATTTGACAAAATTATTTAAAGAATATTCTAAAACACACTAAGTTTAAATGCTTTGATTTATTACACTAATGTGTTTGTTCAATGTTGAGCTAAATTGTTTATAAGACATAAAGACTAAAAGGCTAAAGGCCCAAAGGAAAGTCAAAGGCCCAAGACAACTCGGCCCGTGTAAACAAAACACTGTCGTTATGGACAAAACGCAGCTCAGCATGAAGAAGGATCTGGAAGACCTTCTTTATCTACTTCGGAACGAAGCTGCTGAGTTGGACGACAAAGAGTACAAGACAGCAGTTGAGCAAGGAACAACTTCAAGATAAAGTATTTCTACTTTGGGTAAAGTTCAGAAGACACAGAAAGCTGTCTGGAAGACTTTGCCATAAAAGGCGAAACATTCTGCCTGCCTGTCTAAAAGATGCTCAGCACTGACCCAAGACAGAAGATACAACAATCTGATTGGCTAACGGCACTGAGCGTGTACTGAGTGACAACGACATCAAGTCGTTTCCCTCCAACGGTTATTTCGAAATTTGAAATAACTGATACCTCAAGTGTCACTATAAATAGGCCTTTCAGTTGCTTCATTCGAGGCAGATCTTCACCAAGCCATTACGCTGACCAAATTTCTACTTGAAGAATCTGTGTGAAAAAGCAAAGCAAATACTTACACCAATTTCCATATTACTGTGTAAAAGTCTAGAGTGATTATCCAATCATCTAAAGTGTCTTAGCAATTGTTGTTTAGGACAAACCTATTATCATTTCTAGAATTAGAAAGGAGAGGCTGAGTACTCGGTTATAGTACTCAGCAATAGAATAGGAGTGAGTAGAGGTATAGAGGAAGGTACTCTTGTTATACTCAGCTTCTTGTTGTAAAAGGTTTGATGCTCTACCGTTAAAGAGCTCAGTAAAGAATTCGAAAGCTCGGAACGTGTTCTGGGGACAGGACGTAGGCATAGAGGCCGAACCTGGATAAATCTGCTGAGTAACATCTCTCTAACCTTAAACTCCTTATATATACTTTGCTTGCTTAAACAAAACTGACTAAGTAAAGAGATCACGCTGAGTTGTGTCAATTGAGTATCTGAGTTCAGGAATAGACTCAAGTGCTATCTTCTAACTCAAGGAAAGAAGCTGACTTAGTCACCAGTTGACTAAGCTAGTGTCTTAAGTTCACTCAGCGCGTTGTGTAAACCTTTTTAAAGGAAAGAAGTCAGCCTCAACGTATAAAATTTTAAATAGTTCCTAACCCCCCCCCTTTGGAACTAACTTGTTACGTTATAAGGGACCAACAGGAAAGAGTTAGGAATGAAAGAATATGGAGGAAGGGTTTTGTAGGAGATCACGGAGAGGAAGGGATTATAACAGATCATTTTGTTCTCGGAAAATATCAACATACAAACGCAAATCACGATTTTTAATGAAGTTATGCCAGTGATTGATTGTGTAACCCTACTCAAGAAATTCCTCAATGCTTAAAGTTAAACCTCAACCTTCAAGATGAACAACCTATTTGCCTGTCATGACTCATTAAGGAAAACCATAATCAACTCAAAGAGTTAATGCTCTTTGTTCAAGAGGAGATGCGAGACAAAGAATTTCGAAACAAAGAAAAGCGTCCTGAAGTTGAGTTACCACATGATGAAATCTCAGAACCACGTGAGGGAGGAAAACGTAAGGGAAACAACCTAAAGATCCATGAAGTTGTGTGTTGAGCGATTTCCGCAAGTGCACCGTTTTGCTTGTAGTAATAAAAAGATATCGATCCCACAGGGAACGTTTTTCAACAAAAACTTACTTATGTGTAGATTAAATACGACTTAAAGTTTATATAAATAGATAATCGTTATTTGAAATTGGTTTTGAAATTGATAGAATAAGAATTAGATTAGAATATGTAGAATGTTAGAAATCAATTCTTTTTTGAGTATCAATTATAAAACAGAAACGTTTAGTGTTTAAATTAAGGGAATAACTGTGTTTGTTTGCATTAAGCAAAAAAAACAACTTTAAACTTTGTACAAATTATAAAAATGTAATAACGTAAACTCCTTCAATTAAAGGGCTTTGAACCGCAGACAATCCTCCTCCTACGGTCGGGTTAGATTGCTACCTTAACCAAATTAGTACTTATATGCATAAGAATTAATTTGCCTAAGTGTTCAACAAAGTTTCCTTGTAAAGATATTGAATTCAACTACGTATTAATGAAAACACCAGAACTCACTTCGGTATCAATTACAGAAGTGCTACATAAAAATTTATTGAATTGCATAAACTTTATTAGATGAAGTATAAATTTGATACAAGTTTACAGAGAACAGAAAGCATGGAAGCATTCAAAACGACATTCAAGTTTCAGGTCGTCAATCCTTTCCTCAAACCTCGTTAGAGTTTGTCAGGCTCCGGGGTCGAATCCGCTACTTAATCTTCTCGCTGAATCTTCGGAATAGAGATGGGTCGTCAACTACCAGAATGTAAACTAATATAAACTGATCTTAATCTAAATCTAAATGCTACTGTGTTTGTAATTATTTGATAAACAATGTGTGTACATCATATTGCTTTTTACAAAATCGAACTTCTAACTCTGAATTGCTTGACTCAGAATTTCTGCATTAATTCTGTACTAAATCTTCTCTTCAATATATCATCTCAACTCTAAAATCAACTCTTTATTTATAGATGTTGAGGAGTTGAGTCTAAGGAACATGTCTGCTGCGAAGAGATGTTCTTATCCAATCGAACGGACGCGTATCTTTAAAAACGAACAAGTGTATATTGGGCTGCCTGAAAATCTGAACTTACCGAGAATGTAAATTCTCGACCGAGAATGGAGAAACAGTTTTTTCAGCCTTCAAACGAAAGGGGGAAGTATTTGGGTGACGCGTGTCGCGACCGAGAATGGAGGATTCTCGATCGCGACACGGGAGGTTTTTCTCCATCTCTAACTTCGTCCTCGTCCTCATTTCGGTGCGTTTGATTTTCGTCGTCTTTGACTCCTTTTGCAGGGTTTTTCCTTCGTTTTTGACCTCTTTTCGTTCCTATTTGGATTTTACCAAATATTTAGGTACCTTGCATGAAAGAAACATATTCGAACGTAAAAGTACTCTAAATAGATATAAACAGTATGATTTTATAGCAAAACTGATGTAAATGTTAATGATATTTTAGGTATATTTTGGGCTTAACAAATCTCCACACTTAATTTTTTGCTAGTCCCGAGCAAAATTTCACTGAATTTATCCTTTAACTAATCTCTTTATGAAAATAAAACATATATCTCTGTATTTACTTTTTAAATTAGTTAAGCCGAAAAGACTAACTTCGCATGGCAAATTTATACGCAAAATATCAAACTAACTAAGTATAAAGGCGATATATCATTCGTCTTGTATTTCAATTTTAAATTGAAGTATTCGGGACGATATAAGCACGCATGTTATTGAGTCTTTCGTCTCAAGGTATTTCAAAGCACAAATTTTCCTTTCCCAAACCTAAACTATTACATTAAATGAGTAAGTATTTAGGTTAATGAATTGCTTAGTTACGCCCGAGAAAAGGGTGGTCTCGATCGTAACTTTATATGCTTTTTATTTGCTTTGTGTTTGCTTAAGAGGTACCGACCATGCCATGGGTGGACGCAATCGTTACTTTAAACTTAAACGCACTTAATTTTTGCTTAAACATTCCTTCCATACCTCGATTGTGATAAGGGTGGTCGCAATCGTGGCCAAAAGTAAACGGTACTTAATTTTCTGCCCTTTCATACCTCGATTGTAATAAGATTGGTCTCAATCGTGGCCAAAAGTTAAGAATATGACTAATTGATTTAATTAACATGAATTATGAATTGTAAATTGGGAAAAAGAAAAATAGCACATTCATCTTATATTGACTTTAAAATTCAACATGTATTATGGCTAAAGTTTCCTTAAAAACTTCAATTGGTGTTAATGTAAGACGAAATCAAACCGAGCTAAAAATTGTTAGTTCAATTTAATGCCTATAAACCTAATTTGAAAATTTAAAATAAGATTTATTTTATCAAGAATTGCATGATATAAAATAGAGATTGAAATAAAGAATTTATTACTTAAATATATTCACTCGAGACAATTTACTTAAAATCGTATCGGAAATTTATGAATAATTACAAAAATATTGCCCATATAGAAATGTTATTTCTATTGATAATGATAACCTAAAAATAATCATATCCTAAAAATTTAACTTATGATTAATTTATAAACATATGAAAATGTTAAGTTAATAAAAATAATAATATCATTTTTGAAAAATAACGTTGCAAAATGTGTTGCATTTGCATAAAATAATTGTTACATTGATTGAATAATGTTAAAAATGTTGCTTAAAAGTTATTTCGTTGCATTAAGTCGTAATAAAAAATTAAATGATATATGCAATATCTCCTCCCACACTTAATTTGGACCATGTCCTCATTGGTGCAAAAATTGATAAAATACGAAAAATATACGAAATAACATATACGGAATAAGATAATAAATTTATCTAACATAAAAGTAGAAAAAGCATTCATCATAAATAAAATAGAATTGTACCAAACAAAAAAATAAAAATAGAAGCATTGTACCAAACATAATTTAAAAACAACAAAAGAAATGTGAAAGAAAAGATAAAACCTAAACATTTGAAGGTGAATCCAGTGGAGATGGTGAAGGTTCAACGTTTTGACGACGGAAGAACGAAAGCATCCGACGACGGGTGGACTTGTGCTCCTCCTCAAGTTGTTGAGATTGTCATTCATCACCATGTTGTTCTCAACCAAATCATCAATTCTTAAATTCATTTGTCGATTATGCGAATTGATTTGGTTCAAAATCCTTCGTAAATCAACCGGATCCTCTTCTTGTGGTGCTTGGGCTTGGGGTTGTGCTTGTGGTGCATCCTCCGCTTCCTCCTCCTCTCCTCCTTCTTCGGTACCTATAAATTGGGAACTCGAAGCTCCTCCTCCAATATTACCACGAAGATGGGCAATACGTGACTCATAAGAAACTAAAACCGGAGGAACCGAAGTAAGCAATAAGTGAGCTCGTTCAAGAGTCGAAATATTCAAAAGAGGAACATATCCATGGTAGGAAGACATATCATAATCGGCCAATTCTCCACGTGCACCCAAAACTATAGCGGTAATAAAATTACCTAGAGGGACTTGAATGGTGTGAGCCCTCGAAGCACGATACAAATTATCAAATAGCATTCCAATGCTATCAACCCTTAAACCTTTCAATAAGCAATCAATAGCAAACAAATCCCGGACTTGAATCTTGGGACTCTCAACACGACCAAACAACGAAAAACTCAAGAATTTGTGAAAGAAAAACAAACAATTGTCCTTAATCATCTTGCTTGAAGTGTTTTTCGAATTAAAATAGTCTTGACCCGAAAGAGTATTCCAAATGGTATCATTATTAAAATCCTTTGGCTTGTCAAAGAAATCACTTGTAGGGAAACCAAACATATTTCCCATTGCTTCATAATCAATGGTGTAAGTCACACCATTATTTCTAAAAGAGATAGAAGTCTTCTTCTTATTAATTTGCAAAGTAACCAAAAACTCCACAATGTATTCCGTAATGCTAGGAAATCTCATTGAAACAAAAGTTAGCCAACCTAAAGTATCAAGGTAAGCATTAATCCGAGTAGAGAAGTTTAACTCTCTTACCGAATCAAAGTCAAGGAAGTGCATGTCCATAAACTCCCTCTTCGAATTTGAAAAATGAGTGAAGCGAGTGACCTCTTCCTCGGAAGCTATATCAAAATAAGCTCCGCAACGAAGACGAAGACGATTCACCTCTGTCATCTTAGTTCGATTGGCTAAAACCTTGGTTCTAGGCATGATGGTTGGTGTTAGGGTTTGAAAAATAGAGAAGAAGAGAGGTAGAGAGAATAGCAAAAGGTTGAAGAAGAGTTGGGAATGGTAAGGGTTAATTGAATGAAAGAAAAGGTAGATGAAGGGGTAATTGATTTTGAATAGTGATGAAAAAATTGGGAAGAGTAAAAGTAGTGTATTGGGAAGAGTTTAGAGTGAGGAATTGAGTAAAAATTGAGGTGATTTGATGTTTGTGTAAGGAGTAGATATATATAGGGTTGAATAGAGTGAATTATAGGTAGATTAGGAATAGGAATAGGCTAATTTTTGGTGCCAAAATCGGACTCCATCGGCCATAAATCACGCGTGTCGCGACCGAGAATCCGGATTCTCGGTCGCGACATGTCAATTTCAGAGAGAAATTTCTCTAAAATTTTCACGCCTTCGCTGATGTTACCAAGAATATTTAATTCTCGGCCGAGAATCGGCCCCTGGTGGCTGAAATTTGCGTATTTTAACTCTATTCGTGTAATTTTCTGAGTAATTATATCCTGAACCTAATTAAAACTGTACCTGTACTTAAAAACATAAATGAAAAAACATTAAATACAAGGAAAACCAAAGGTTTATCCTTATTAATTGGAAAATAATGAGACATGAATGCCTTAATGAGTTTTAAGGAATCATTAATGTACATTAAAACATATAAGTTAAATGAATCATCTTAAATGTAATTAAATGTAAATTTATGTATGTAGTAATTCATTGTTTATAACCTGAAACTGTTAAGTTTGATACATATACATAAATTAATCAAAATAAGTTCAACTGATATAAGTGATAATCATCATATAGGATCATATAAGTTCATTAAAATTATTATCATGTTCATATTGTAATAATGAGTAGAATTTATTAACGTGAAATGGATTTAATAAAGATTTGATGGATTATCATATAGAAATTGGAATTAATATAAACCAGAATCAAACTTAAGAAATGAACTAAAATGAATTGAAATTTTATTGAATAACACATATGCACAAGATGAATCAAAACATAATTACAAAGAAAAATTTAATATAAACAAAACACAAATATTTACAAACTCAAAATCAAAAAAAACTAAACTAATCTAAATACTCATCCCTATGAATTGGGATTCGCATGGCCCTATAACGTTCTAGTTTTAACTGCACGAAAGTTTGTCGTTCTGGTGCAGAAAGAAAACGCGGGCATGTCCTAAATATACGTTTCACGAGGCCTTCACTTTCCAAGAACTCATAGTCCAATGTTGGAAAGGATTCAGCATCGCTCCAAAAAACAGAAATAGTCCCCTTGGCCCCAAGAATTATCCCACATATGATATTGCCGAAACCAATCTTCTTATCCTTGGATCGAGAAGCGGCAACAAGACCTTCCATCAAAATTTTGGAGGTATAAACTGTATTGCCTTGGAAAATATCTCCAAGGACATATAAGTCTGTGTCTTTGACAACACTGCTAAACGTGCGTCCGGACAAACTGTGACATAGAAATTTATGTAAATATAACATCGAATTGGAGTTGATGGATTGGTTATAGGCGAGACGAGGATTGAAACGCCAAAATCCTGTTAGCATCCTCCAAATGCCGCGGGATGTCATATCTTTGCCAGGACGATGTATGGTTGTATCCCTTGGGGGAAAACCAAACCAGGCATGTAATTCAGGGTATCCAAATGTAAAGGTTTCACCATCTCTACGAAAACTGAGACGCACCCGTCGCTTATTCACGAAGCGTACTGTACAGAAAAATTCGAGAATCCAGTCTCCAATAATAGGAAACCTCATATGGGCGAACTTGGTCCACCCTAATTTCTCTAGATAGCGATTTATATCATGTTGATGCCGAGTTCATCATTTAAGAACTCATCCATATACAGCATGCCAACAAAAAACTTGTAGCGATGTTGGTAATATCTTCGGCCTTCATCATGATTGTATATAGGAAATGGCGCACCGTAGCACTCTGACAAGTCAGGACGCTTATTGCGTGAAGCGGCAATCTTCTTGGAAGATCTGTGCTTAGTTGTCATGGTGTTTGGAGGAACAAAAGGTTTCTGGAACTTTGTTTGAAAATGGTATTTAGAATATCGGAATTTTGTCTGACAGAGATGAATAGAAAAGTAAGTAACAAAAATCTGAACCTCTTTAATTCATTTATAGGGATCATAGGACGAAATAATGTGTCTTTTTGATTCAAAAAGGCATAAAATCAGACCTCTTGGAGTTGAAGAAACTCAATTTTTCGAGTTTGAATAGCTATGTCTGCAAGAGGAAGAAGAAAACAGGTCTGATGGTGCAGAAAACACCTGTGTCGCGACCGAGAATGTAGGATTCTCGGTCGCGACACGCTGATTTCCTCTTGGAAATCAGGCGTCGAAACCCTATATTCTGATTCTCGGTCGAGAATATAAATTCTCGGTAAGATGAGAAAATCTCTTACCTTCTTGGACAATTCTGAAAGAGTGAATTCTCAGCTGAGAATCATGGATTCTCGATCGAAAATTGCTAATTTCTTCTAATTTGAACTATTTACCTAAAATCTGATTAAACCCATGTCTTAAATATATTTTTATGCATCTATAACTTCATATAAATTCATCTAAAAAAAATCATAAAAATGTGTAAAAATAAAATAAAATAAAAGCTAAACTAAGAATTTAAACAAAAACAAAATAAAAGAAGTACATGAAAATTAACGAATTAATCTTCATGAAATTCTGTTATGAACTCAATTTCCTTAATTGGAGTGTTTTCATAATAGATTTTTCATCTATTACCGTTAACCTTAAAGCGAACTCTGTTAAGTCCTTCAAGTTCTAAGGATCCATAGTCGAATGTTTTAACGACTAAATATGGTCCTGTCCATCTAGACTTAAGTTTACCTAGAAATAATCGGAGTCGTGAATTAAATAACAGCACCTTATCTCCAACGCTAAAGCTTTTGACTTTAATTTTGGCGTCGTGCCATTTTTTCACTTTCTCTTTATATATTTTGGCATTTTCGTAAGATAAATGTCATAATTCATCCAACTCATTCAAGTCGAGCAAACGTTTCTTACCTGCTTGTTGTAAATCATAGTTAAGTGCTTTAATAGCCCAATAAGCTTTATGTTCTAATTCTACTGGCAAATGACATGCTTTCCCATACACTAATCGGTATGGTGTCATTCCTATTGGTGTTTTAAATGCAGTACGGTATGCCCATAACGCATTGTTAAGTTTACAAGACCAATCTCTCCTTGAAGACGAAACTGTTTTCTCTAAAATCCATTTGAATTCTCTATTTGATATCTCCGCTTGACCATTCGATTGAGGATGGTATGGTGTAGATACGCGGTGGCGTACTCCATATTTTCTCATAAGTGATTCAAAACTACGGTTTATGAAATGGGTACCTCCATCACTTATCACAACTCTTGGGAATCCAAATCTACAAAATATATTATCAAGAAATTCAAGGACAACCTTAGAATCATTCGTCGGGGTTGCAATTGCTTCAACCCACTTTGAAACATAATCTACGGCTACTAAAATATAAGTTTTACCAAAAGAAGGGGGAAAAGGTCCCATGAAATCGATCCCCCACACGTCGAAGACTTCAACTTCTAACATGTTCGTGAGAGGCATCTCATCTTTCCTTCCTAAATTCCCAGTTCTTTGACATTTGTCACACCGAATAACAAACGAACGAACGTCCTTAAACAATGTAGGCCAAAAGAATCCACATTCTAATATCCTAGCTACTGTTTTACTAACGCCGTTATGCCCTCCATAAGAGCTTGAATGGCATTCTGACATTATAGACCCGTATTCATTTTCACTAACGCATCTCCTAATCATACCATCACCACAAGTTTTGAACAAGAAGGGATCTTCCCAAAAATACTGTCTAACATCGGAAAAGAATTTTTTCTTTTGCTGGAAACTTAATCCTTCTGGAACAATATTAACTGCGAGATAATTTGCTATATCCTCATACTATGGTGACATGACACTTTTTATCTGATAGAGATATTCATCAGGGAAATCATCTCGTATACCAATAGTTTCTCCTATAGGACCATTTTCATCCTCAAGTCTCGATAGATGATCGGCGATAAGGTTTTCTACTCCCTTTTTGTCTTTAATTTCTATATCAAATTCATGTAATAACAAAACCCATCTAATCAGACGCGGTTTTGCATCTTTTTTAGCAAATAAATACCTTAAAGCTGCGTGATCGGTATATATAATAACTTTAGATCCTAGCAAGTACGACCTAAACTTATCACATGCAAAAACTACCGCTAGCATTTCTTTTTCGGTTGTGGTGTAATTTAATTGAGCACCGGACAATGTGTGACTGGCATAATAAATAACATGAAGCTTCTTATCCTTCCTTTGACCTAAAACACATCCTACGGCTAAGTCACTTGCATCACACATGATTTCAAAAGGTAAATCCCAATCGGGTTTAGCAATTATGGGTGCACTAACTAAAGCTGTCTTCAATGTCTCGAAAGCTTTAACACAATCTTCATTAAAATCAAAGGTTGAGTCTTTCATAAGTAAGTTAGTAAGTGGTTTGGAAATTACAGAAAAGTTTTTTAATAAATCGTCTGTAAAAACCTGCATGTCCTAAAAATGACCGTACTCCCTTAACAGTAGTTGGAAGGGGTAATTTTTCTATCACTGAAGTTTTTGCTCTATCCACTTCTAATCCTTTTTCAGATATTTTATGGCCTAAAACAATTCCTTCGTCAACCATGAAATGACATTTTTCCCAGTTTAACACTAAATTCGTCTCTTCACATCTAGACAAAACTTTATCTAAATTTCCTAAACATGCATCGAAAGAATCTCCGTAAACTGAAAAATCATCCATAAGAACTTCCATGATATCTTCAATGAAATCGTTAAAAATTGCAGTCATACAACGTTGAAATGTTGCTGGTGCATTACATAGACCAAAGGACATGTGAAGGTTGTTTTATCTTGGTCATCCGGGTAAATATAAATTTGAAAGAATTCGGAATAACCATCTAGAAAACAATAAAAAGAATGACCGGCTATCCTTTCGATCATTTGATCAATGAAAGGTAGAGGAAAATGATCTTTCCTGGTTGCTTTGTTTAGGTTCCTATAATCTATACAAACCCTCCAACCGGTGGTGGTTCGCGTATGTAGTAATTCACCTTCGTCATTCCTTACAACAGTTATGCCTCCCTTTTTCGGTACACAATGGATTGGGCTAACCCATTCACTATCCGAGATAGGATAAATGATTCCATTGTCTAAAAGTTTAGTAATCTCATTTTTTACTACTTCTTTCATGTTCGGATTTAAGCGTCTTTGCCTATCCGCTTTAGGTGGCTTATCTTCTTCTAAGTGAATTATGTGCATTACAATACTAGGATTAATTCTTTTCAAGTCTGAAATTTGCCATCCCATACTTCCTATCCTATTTCTAACAACTTCTTTCAATTTTTCTTCTTGATCTTTTGTTAACTTGTTAGAGATAATTATAGGAAGAGAATCGCTTTCGCCTAAGAAAGCGTACCTCAAATGGTCTGGTAACTCTTTAAGTTCTAATTTAGGAGGTATTACAATTGAAGGCGGAAATGGTCCATCTTCTCGAATCAAAGGCTCTGGGTCCTTATCTTCTAATTCTTCTCCCATTATAGATTCTATTACTTCTTCTTTTTGAATAATGTCATTGACACATTCTTCAACTAGGTCGAGTTTCATACAAGCGAATTCTTCCATGGGATATTTCATTGCTTTGTTCATATTAAACTCGATCTTATCCTCTCCTATCCTTAAAACTACTTTCCCTTCCGACACATCAACTAGAGCACGTCCCGTGTTCATAAACGGTCTACCAAAAATTAGTGGAAAATTAACGTCATATGCAAAGTCTAATATAACGAAATCGGTAGGAAAAATAAATTTGTCAACTTTAACTAAAACATCTTCAATTATACCATATGGTCTTTTAGTGGTTTAATCCGCTAATTGCAAAACCATATTGGTACGTTTGATATCTTCTTCTAAACCTAACTTATTAAAAATAGACAATGGCATTAAGTTTATACTTGCTCCTAAATCACAAAGACAACTTGGGAATTCAATATCTCCCAACTTACACGGAATAGTAAAACATCCGGGATCTTTGAGTTTAGTAGGCAAATTGCTAGACACTATTGAACTACAGTCTTCAGTTAGCGAAATGGATAAAATTCCTTCCCAACTAATTTTCTTTGAAATTAAATCCTTTAAGAACTTACCATAGTTAGGAATTTGCGTAATCGCATCCATAAACGTCAAATTAATGTGCAAATTTTTAAGTTTGTCTAAAAATGTTAAAAGTTGTTTGTCATAGTCCTTATTTCGGACTTTGTGTGGAAAATGTGGTTTGGGTACAAAAGTTTTTGTACTTGAGTCAATTGGTGAACTTTCTGTGTTTAATGTATCTTCTTTGGATTTTGGTAAATCAGTTCCTAGTAAAGCCGAATCTCCTGGCATTTCCGGACCTAAGTAATTTTTCCCTGAACGAAGAGTGATAGCCTTTACATGCTCTTTCGGATTTTCTTCCATATGGCTGGGAAGACTTCCCTCTTTTCGGGATGGAATTGATTTAGCAATTTGTCCAATTTGAACCTCCAAATTATGGATGCTAGATGAGTGGTTTTTAATAAGCTGATCGAATTTATTCTCGATCCGTTTAAAACCATCGTCATGATTACTTATTTTTCCACCGATAGCATCTATAAATTTGTCGATTTTAGAAGGTAAAGTGCTAATCGTATCTCTTGATTGATTTTGATAATTATTGGTACGATTTTGATTAGCATTGACATTATTATTATTATTATCCTTCCAGTTAAAGTTAGGATGATTCCTCCATCCAGGATTATAAGTATTGGAATAAGGATTATTAGTTTGGTTTTGCCTTTGGACAAAATTTACCTATTCGATCTCACTCATACCTTCGTAATCCACATCCGTTTGGATTGGATTACCGTTAGCATCGCATGGTGCCATAAACCTATCAATTTTGTGCGATAAGGCAGAAAATTGGGCTTGTAACATCGCAACTGGATCAAGATTCACTATACCTTTAACTGATGATGTGGTTGAGGATGATGGTTTTACCACCGGTATATGTCCACGTTCCGCGAGCCACATACTGTTGTTGATTGTCATTTCCTCCAAAAGTTCTCTTACTTGGGCTGATGTCTTTTTCATAAATAACCCTCCCGACATAGCATCTAATGAACCTCTAGTTGTAGGATTTAATCCATTATAAAATGTTTGCATTAAAAGTGCATCGGGCAATTGGTGGTGTGGGCATAAACGTTGAAGTTCTTTAAAACGTTCCCAAGCCTCATAAAGAGTTTCGTTATCATTTTGAGAAAAAGATGTTAACTCTTTTATGACTCTTGCGGTTTTTGCTAAAGGAAAATATTTTGATAAAAACGCTTGGGCCAGTTGTTCCCAAGTTTCAAAAGTTGCGGCTGGCATGGAAGTTAACCACTCTTTGGCTCTATCTTTCAAAGTGAAAGGAAAGAGGCGAAGTTTGATTGCTTCGGCAGTCACGTTTGTTATTTTAAAAGTGTCGCAAATTTCAAGGAAATTTGTCAAGTGGGTGTTAGGATTTTCGTTAGGCAACCCATAAAATGTTACGTTATTTTGCAACATATTAAGCAAAGCGGGCTTAATTTCAAATTGGTTTGCGGCAATTCTGGGTCTAACTATGCTATTGGTCACATCGGCCACCACTGGCCTAGCATATTCCATAAGTGTTGGTGGATTTGCCATAATATCTGGCTCGGTATTTGTTTTTAATGGAGTTTTGTTTTTGTTTTTCTTGTTTTTCTTGTTCTTTTTAATGGTTTTTTCAATTTCTGGGTCTATAGGGTCTGGTGCAATGCTTGATCTTCGAGAACTGTGCATGAACTTGAAATCTTGCACGAACCAAAACTACATTCAAAACAGAATTTGAAAAATAAATATGTTAGTAAATTAAAATTTATAAATTACAAAAGTTAAAATAAGTATGTATAAACCTAGATTCGAAATAAAACACGAAAAATCTAAATTTTTGTTAAAAATTTTGGCGTTCCCCGGCAACGGCGCCAAAAACTTGTTGAGCGATTTCCGCAAGTGCACGGTTTTGCTTGTAGTAATAAAAAGATATCGATCCCACAGGGAACGTTTTTCAACAAAAACTTACTTATGTGTAGATTAAATACGACTTAAGGTTTATATAAATAGATAATCGTTATTTGAAATTGGTTGTGAAATTGATAGAATAAGAATTAGATTAGAATATGTAGAATGTTAGAAATCAATTCTGTTTTGAGTATGAATTATAAAACAGAAACGTTTAGTGTTTAAATTAAGGGAATAACTGTGTTTGTTTGCATTAAGCAAAGAAAACAACTTTAAACTTTGTATAAATTATAAAAATGTAACACTAGTACAGAAATGCTTACTTGTGTCGCACTTTTTCATGTTGTTGTGTCGCACTTTTGTGCGACACAACAGGGGTGCGACACAAGAACTTTGCATCGCTCTTGAGAGCGACACAAGCTACTCATCTGTTTTGTCGCACTTGTCAAGCGCGCGATACAATAGAGCGATAACTCTTGTGACGCGCTTCTAGAGTGCGCGACACAACATATGATATTCTTGTGACGCGCTCCAAGGGTGCGCGACACAAGCTCCCTGATTAATCTGGTACACTTTGTATCGCTCCTTCCTCACGCGCGACGCAAAATATTGATATTTTTAAAAAAAATATATATATTTTTTTTGGATTGAATGGAGCTCTAATATTGAACTATAATCAAGCATAAATATCACCAGTAATTACACGTACATTGTATTAACAATCATGGCTAGCTAGCATTTTTACTTTATTAGTCTCTTTTATATTCATTGAAAATTATTTAACAGTAATTACACACTCATAAGGGATAAGGTACCAAAATAGGCCTATGGTTTTTGTAGAAATAAATTTAGACCCATGTACAAAATAGTACCAATATAGGCTTAACGTTTAAAAAAGTATCAATCTAGGCCTCAAGAACGGATTGGACACGTCATTCCTATTACTCCATTAAGTTTTGACTTTCCCTCCACGTATAATTGACAAAACTTAACATAGTAATATCAACATCGTGTCTCGTTCCGTTATCGAGGTCTAAATTGGTACCTTTTTTAAACGTTAAACCTATATGTGTGCTATTTTGTTTTCAATTAAATGGACCGTTAATACATTGTAGAGAAAAGGAAATGAACACTAATAAGATAACAGACAACCTGGTAAGATTACATCATGTTGATTCTTTGAGCTTAAGATATCAACTTCCGGAGCAATTGATTCTTGTTGAATCCTCCATGTCCTTTCAACAACTTCAGGCTCGAGATAGCCTCCAGGAATTGGCGGAAGCCACTGATTAGAAATATCACATATTAGGAAAGGAAAGAAAAAAGAATTCTACTTTTTATTTTATGGGAATGATCAACAGTGTGGAGAGAAAAAATCTAGCAGTTACAGTACAATAACATGCCAGGATCTAAGAACAGAAAAACTAACCATCCTTCAAAAAAGAAACTATTTTGATATATTAACTAACGTTAATGAAACAAATTGAGAATCACTTTACAACACTCACCCTTTATACCTTCCAAAACCAGAGATGAAAAGAGAAGATACAAAATTAGAACAAACTATAAGATATAAAGTAGAAAGTAATTCACCTTCTCAGCCTTGGCAGCAGCTTGTGCAGATGTTCGATATAATCCTTCTCTATCAGAAAGTTGTGCCTTTAAATTTTTGTCTTTTAATACCTGCAAATAATTGAGAAATCAGAATGAGAGGGAAAATAATAAATAAATAACTCTGCCACTAGAAATCTCAATCACCAATCCCGCACCTCCAAATTAGCACCCTCTCCTCTAAGAAACTTTACTTCCGCATCCAACTCATGGGGTAACTCCTGCAAATAAGAAGCACAGTCCATTAATTTTACATCCACACAAATGTTTCGGGGTCACTTACTATGGATTAAAAATGTGATCTAATGTGGTACCTGCTCCATAGGGGGTTGCTTGATACCATCTTGCTTGACATCCATGTTTACAGGCTGCAGGGTTAATAAGAAAACAAATCCATTTAGTACTTCTGGCCAAATAGACGAAACTATTTTGATTTATGCATGTTACATAGTAGAGGGCACAACAAAACATAAATTATGCTCAAACTATAGCAGTACTGAGTTATGATAATCAAGGAACTAATAAGGTTGAACAAAAATGAAGCTTCGAATTTATTCACTAGCTTGTCCAACTCACATGCATTCAAGTTCGTTAATGGAAAAAGCAATAAGTGCTGAAAGCTCAAGTGAATTAGAATTACTAGAAAAGAAACTACATTTCCCGAATAAAATTTAGTACATTTTCACTAGATTCGAGTTTAAGGGAAACAAATTCAATTTCAAATTTTAGAAGAACAACAAAAACAAAAGGACTATAAAATAATGGTGAGAAGACCGAGAATTCTTTGATGTACTTGTGTTGTTTCTTCTGAAAACTGCCACAGAAAACTAGAATTCTGAAATGGGTAAGTCGAGAAATAAACCTGGGGATGATCATCAGTAAAACAAAAAAAATATAGTTAATGAACCATATGAGATTCCCATAGAAGTATGGAAGGGTGCAGGAAATGTAAGAGTTTGTATGGTTTGTCCTCAGTAACAGAGTATAATAATTATAGATGTATCAAACTCATGAGTCATACTATGAACTTGTATCAGGTGGTCACCGAACTAAGGTTGAGAAGTAGTTCTAAAGTGTGAGAATAATTTGGATTTATGAACAGAAGTTGACTATGGAAGCTATATTCCTCAAAAGAAGTTTGGTGAAAATGTACAACTAGCCAAAATATGACCAACATATGGTTTCCATGGATCTTGAGAAAGCGTACGAGAGAGTCTCAAGAGAGGTTCTCTAGTTCAAATTGGAGAAGTGTACAACTAGCCAAAATATGACCAACATATGGTTTCCATGGACCTTGAGAAAGCTTATGATAGAGTATCAATAGAGGTTCTCTAGTTCAAATTGGAGAAGTAGAAGATTCATGCCAAGAATATTCATGCAACTAAAGACATGTGTAATGAAGTGGTTATGGCTGTGAAGAACCTTGACAGGGGAATCAAGAGAAATTCCTATAATTGTTTAGTTAACAATCTGCTTTGAGTCCTTATCTTTTTACCTTAGTAATAGATAAGCTTAACCAAGCATATACAGAGGAGATCACCTGATGAGAGGGAGTAAATATTAAGTTGGAACTATGCGAAGTACACGAGAAGATGATGCAACGTAAATTTCAAAATAGTCAAGGCTAATATAGACGTTGAAGTATACCTTGGAGGATGCCAGTACCTTTGTCTAACTGCCTCCTAAAATTAGGATTTATAACTCATGATACATAAAATATGGCAGAGGAATGATGTCAGACATAAGAGACTAACAAACAGATTGTATATTGATATTCAAAATGGAAGAGTCTAACAAACAGATTGTATAATCATCTGACCTTACAAAGATGGAAGAGACTAACAAACAGGGAAGAGACTAACAATATGTTGGGGTTTAGTGTCCTATAGACAATTGTTGCAGGATACAAACTTGATGTAAATGAATTGTTCTTTATATCATTTGTTTTAATGAGATATATGTTTTATAACTATATAAAAGGCAATCCCTTTTTTAGCACTAAATAAAGTCTAATAAAAGGAAATCTGTAAGTTTGTTTAAAGTGATTATAAAGTGTTCATACAAGCATGAAGTGAGACAAAACTTTATAATAAACTAATAAACTTAAAACCACCCCAAGTCAAGTGATATGTTTAGGATTGATATATCACTATTGAGACTTGTATGTAACAATGTCTTCTGTCCGACAGAAAGCTGATCTCACAAGCTTCATATATATAGATATCTGGACAGTTACATAGATCCGATGAAACGTCGTTCATTAGGATTGGGGATCCGATTTGAGATAACAGGATGGGTAGATTCTTCCTTGTCACCTGTTCATCTCATTGGTATTAATAGGTATAACTAATCCTCATACTCAAAGGAATGTTAATTGGTCATCCTGAATTGCTGAATGTGAGACTTTGATCCTGTGGTCCCACGATCCTTAACAGAGATAACTCTGGGGTGTGAACTGCAAAGGTTGGGTGTCACAGGAGGTAATGTCAGGGTAGTTATACATTGAATTGAGCATTTATCACTCCCGATTAATGGGAGATACATCCAAGGATCGCTTGTGGAAGACTCGACTCTAAATCCTTGCAAGGTGATAGCTTAAGAGTAGAAATACAGATTTCACTTAACCTATCTATTTGAGTTGACTCGGCCTGTACAAGTAAAATGAACGTCTCGCTATATGTGACTTGACATCACCCATAGTCATAAGATTCAGTTCAAGGATGTAGTTGATAAAGGATCGAATTATACTGTAACTAATACGGAAGGGTTAACGACAGAATCAACCTGTCTTCTTAACGGACTCTAGGGGAATGATTACAGACTTGCCAATAACATACTCAGTACATCATTCCGTTATGCAAGGATTAAATATAATTCTTGAAGAAATTAATTTAATAGTTGCATACGGCCAGAAGTAGTAAGAACCTAATGGATCACACATAAGACTTGGAACCAAAAGAGAGATGGATATCATTAATAGATGAAAGCCCAAATGAGCCCAGTAAGGCCCATTTAATTAGGGGTGGCCGAAATTTGTATATAGTAAGTAAGGAATTATTTTAATTCCCTTAATCCTAATTTGATTAGGTTTGTGAATTAAATTAATTAAGAGAGATAATTAAATTAGGAGTTTTAATTAGATTAATATACTCCTATTATTATCCAATTAGGTTATTTATTATTATCCTAAATATATTAGATATATTATAAGATAATAATTAGGAATCCTATTCTGAATTGAATTCCTATTAAGTAACATATTCCTATCTAACTAGGGTTTAGATACAAGTTATTATATATACCCCCCTAATGTGTGAATTTCGACTAAGCCAATCCCCTCCCTTTATTGTGATTTTCGAAACCTACATTAAGAGAGGAAAAGTGAATTCGCATCCCCTAGTTCGTGGACAAGAATTCATACGGCTTCCGTCAATTGATTAATCTCATTCATCTCCTTTTCTCTTTGATCTTGTGTTGGTTTATTAGAGGCAATCTAATTTGGTTGCATCTCATAAGGGTTGATTCCATCTTAACCTCACCGTGTTATACTTTGTGGTTGGAATCTCGGAGAAGAATTGTGGGCGCTTCTTTAACAACGGTAGATTGTTCATCGAAAGGTATTCCTTCTTATCCCTCTTTATATGAAATAACGATTAACGGATCCTATGGTTAAAAGGAAATAGGCTAAAATTTTTATATTTCCGCTGCTATACCTTATCCTTAATTTCCAACAGTGGTATCAGAGCCATCGTTAAATCCGTTATTTCATATATGAAAATTTAGAAGTTTTTCAATAGGATTGAATAAATAAATTGTTTGGTTAATTAATTCTAAAGATAAATAAATTTTAGTTAATTGTTAATTAAAATTGATTATGCGTATGTTCCTAATTATTTCGGTTGATAATCATTATAACAAAATCTATTTGTTTTATAGTTAGGTTAATAAAATTAGTTTTATTAATTCTAAAAGATAAAACGGAAATCTATAGTAGTTTTTCCTATTTCTGAAAATCGTTTTTAAAACCGTTTTAAAAACTGATATATATATATATTTATATTTTATATAAAAAAAATATACGACAGCGGCTCGGGTCGCGCCTCACGGCACGACCAGCCGCTGTCGCACGGCTGCTGCCTCGCGGCAGCAGCCGCGTGCGCAGCCGCGGGGCTGCTGCCAAACAGCAACAGCCCAGTTTCGGGCCCTAGCCCGAATCCCACTTGATTTTAATTGTTGAAATCGGCTTGTAAATAATTTATATATATATATATATATATGTTTCGGAAATCAATAGTTTTCTGTTTTGATTATCGAATGAAAAATTCGTTTAAAAGTTTGTTATTACCAAGTTGTAAATCAAAGCGTTAAATGAATTGAAATCAAAATAATTGGGACATGCATAATCGACGTTTTATATGGTTATATTAATCTAAGGGTTAATATAAAGATACGAAACGATAAGATGTAAAATTGGATGAAAGTTAATTTGACGAGTTAATGTGATTAACCTAAATATTACATAAGACGGTTATGTAATCAACCAATTAAATTTATTTAATTGAGTCTTTGCATGTTTGGAGTTATGGACATATTTGGACCCTCTTTTAGTCTTTTGGTATTTTTGAAATAGGGCTTGCGCGTCCTGCCTTTCTACTATCTATTGTAATTTCTCCTCTCATCTAATTCCTTTCAATTCAGTTGAAGTTTTCTTATAGTAGTATAGAAATTAATATGTAATTTCAAGGCGCCATGGAGAAGACGGAGGACCTAAAGAGAAATATGTAACAGTTAGTATTTCCTTAGGTTTGGCCTTTTATTCCGTCTCTGGCTCGACGGAATAATTTAGATGATATGTCCATAACGCCAATGTATGTATGTATGTGTGTCTGATGTATGCTAAAGCAAATCAAGACTAAGTTAGATTATGAGACTTAAATAAAAATCCCTCATTAAAAGGTTAAGTAAATAAGCAAGTTATTAAAATCGGTTGCCCCTCCCTAATATTATAATTCAGCCGGCAGTACTGGGGGCCTTTGGGTTGTTGGCTAAAGTCAAGCTTGGGGTCTTATGGTAACACCTGGATTATCGAAAATCGTTCTTTCATGAATATGGGGTAATACTTAAATTAGATTATGATAATTGGATGGGCAAACTCATGTTGTCATAAACTAATGGGCAAAATGGTTGGGATTAATATGAATGACATATTAGTTACTAATGTGGTTAGTAACCCAATAACCTAGGAATCACATTCGAGATGTGATTGATTGCATGAATCTACCTAACAAATGGGACTAGCTTGTTGGCTAAAGTCAAGGCGAAATCTCAGGAGTTAGGATCCTAGCTCACTAAAGGATTTGTGAAATTCTTCGAATTAATATGGAGGGTTATTAATTTGGCAAAATAGTGGGAGCAATCTGAAATAAATTAAAAGGCCTATAATTTTAGATTGTTATACTTTAAAGCAAATGAATGACATACGTTTACTCTTTCTCACTCTCAGGTTTTGTTTAAACACACACTCTTAAAATCATGACTAAAACCAATCTGCAAAACATTCTTACCGATAACAAACTGAATGGTTCAAACTTCACCGACTGGTTTCGCAACCTCAAAATTGTTTTGAAGTTCGAGAAAATTGGGTATGTACTTGATACATCGATACCCCCTGTCCCTGAAGATGATGCTCCCATCGAGGAAATTGATGCTTACCAGAAGCACAAGGCTGATGACGATCATGCCGGATGCATCATACTTGCATCGATGACATCGGAATTACAAAGGCAACATGAGGAGATGAATGCCTATTCCATCATCATGCACCTAAAGGAATTGTTTGGGAAACAAACCAGGTGCGAACGCTACGAGATATCCAAGCTGTTATATCGTTGCAGGATGCAAGAGGGCACATCAGTCATGACACATTGTGTCAAGATGATTGGCTACATTACCAAACTTTCTAGTATTGGATTTGCGATGGATAATGAATTAAGTGTTGACTTAATTCTTCAATCCCTCCCAGAAAGTTCCAAATAGGGGGCGCGGTCAGTTGGAAAAGTTCCAAATAGGGAAGCGTAGCTTTCTCTACGATCGAGTCAGAGTACATCGCTGCTGCGGAAGCAGCAAAGGAAGCAGTTTGGATTAGAAAGTTCATTACAGAACTAGGAGTGGTGCCTGACATTGTCAATCTCATTACTCTGTACTGTGATAACAATGGAGCCATTGCGCAAGCAAAGGAACCACGGTCTCATAATGCATCCAAGCACTACCTAAAGCGATACCACATCATTAGAGAGATTGTGGCTAGAGGAGATTGTTGGTCCCTTGTAAGGTTGCAAGTATAGTTCCAAGGGGGGGTTAGGAACTATTTAAACTTTTTCGCAATTAGGGCAGACTTCTTTTTCTAAGGAAAAAGGTTTTAACAGCGGTGCTGAGTAAACAGCAAGATACTAGCTTAGTCAACTAGTGACTAGGTCAGTTTCTTAGCTTGAGTCAGGAGATAGCACTTAAAGTCTATTCCTGAGCTCAGATGTTTAACGCGCACAACTCAACTTGACCTCTTTACTTGGTCAGTTTTTGGTTGTTTTAAGCAAGCAATATATATAAGAAGTTAAGGGTAAGTAATACGTTACTCAGCAGATTTATCCAGGTTCGGCTTCTTCTAAGCCTACGTCCTGTCCCCGGAACACGTTCCAAGATTTCGAATCCTCTACTGAGCTCTTTAAAGGTAGAGCCTCAAACCCTTTACAATCTTAGCAACTGATTATAACAAGAGTACCTTCCTCTATACCTCTACTCAATCCTAATCTCTCGCTGAGTACTAAAACCGAGTACTCAGCCTCTCCTTTCTATCTCTAGAAATGATAAGTGTTTTGTCCTATACAAAGATTTGCTAAGACACTTTAGACGATTGAAACAATCACTCTAGACTTTTACACAGATATAAGAATTGTAGTGTAAGATTTGCTTTGCTTCTTGCTTGCAGAACTTGTGTAGAAATTTGGTCAGCGTAATGGCTTGATTAAGTTCTGTGTTGAGTGAAGCTTCTGATGGCACTATTTATAGAGACGTCTGGGCATCGGTCATTTCGAATTTCGAAATAACCGTTGGAGGGAAACGGCTACATGTTGTTGTCATCCTGACTTTCTCAGAGCTCTCGGCCAATCAGAATTGTGTATCTTCTGTCCTCGGTCAGCTCAGCAGACTGTCTCTCCTTTTATGGTAAAGTCAACTGGACAGCATACTGTGTCGTCTGAACTTTGCCCAAAGGGGAAATACTTTGTCTGGAAGTTTTGCTTTGCCAGCTGCTGTCTTGTACGCTTTGTCGAGACTACTCAGCAGCTTCATCTTGAAGTTGTTCCCGAAGGTCTTCTAGATCCTTCCTTTTGCTGAGTTGCGTTTTGTTCAAAACGGCAACGTCTTGACACACGCGAGCCGAGTTGTACTGAGTTGTTTGACTTGGGCCTTGGCTTCCGTATTGGGCTTGGGCCTTTTAATTCTTATGTCTTATAACAGTTTTAACTCAACATTGAACAAACACATTAGTAGAATAAATCAAAGCATTTAAACTTAGTGTGTTTAGAATATGTATTTTAAATTATACTTAAACAATTTTGTCAAATCAAAATTATGTGGAAAGGTGTTTCAACAAACTCCCCCATTTTGATGTTGGCAAAACTATTCAGCGAGGAACTCAGTATGAGCTCCCCCATGATAGTTGACCTAGTATAATTTAGCAAACTCCCCCGTAAGGGTTGAGCTACTGACTTAGTTTTACTCAAAACATTTAAAGGTTTAAATGAGTAAGTCTAAGGTCAGTTTTCAGATATAGGTCAGCTATATCAACATATTCTATTTACTCAGTATTAAGCGGAAGGTTTAGTCATATAGAGCACGCTGAGTAATTTGTTGTTCAATGAGTTCTTATCAGAATGTTTTATAAACACATAGGTCAATGTCAAACATGTTATCAGCATATCATTTAGTCAATAAATGTTACAAGTATTAAACATAGCTGATTTAATTGAAGATACATAATGACTCAGTACTTAATAACATATATCATAACTCAGGATTTGAATAAGAGATGCAAATATGATATATAGATAGAAGTCAGTAATTACACAGCAAAATTTTTATAGATAAGGCAAATAGAAATAGATTACAAGAGACTTAGTCTAAAACTGGGCTAGCCTATCTATTTCTTTTTCTTGTGTTGCGATGACTGACTTCGCTCATGCTGAGCTCTAGCTGCATGTTCTTTCTCCCCCGTTTTGTCAACTTCAGGGAGTCTGAAAGCATCAGTTAATACAGCGCGAGTCAGTTCTTGGGACAGCTCCTTAAGCTTCCCAGCGCTTTCATTTACGCCATCAAAAATGGCAACTCCATCAGCTGATACCTCGTCGGGTACTTTGAGATCAGCAGCACTGAACATATTTACACTGAACGCTTGAGCTTTGCCTTGCCAAATAAGAGCTTCAGTAAGGCCAGCAAAGATTTGGTGAAAGGTTTTTAAGAGAGCTGTGTCGTAATACTGGCGTTGGATGTTGTTATGACGAATGTGATTGAAAGTTTGTTGTGCGAGAGTCATCATCTCGTTTTGCTTCATTGCGTCAGTATCCATCTCTTGCTTATTCAGATTAAGCAACCTTATAGCCTCACCAATTTGCTCTACTGAGCACTGACTGTACGACACCATTTGCTCGTTGGTCTTAAGTTGCTCAGTATGAAGCTGAGCAAAGAGCATTTTGATTTCAGATGAAGTGGCATAGTCAGTGTTCACAGCTGACAATTTCTGGACTTGTTGATGGAGAGAGTTCAGGTGTTGCACGGTTGTCAGCTGGATCTCAACCAACTTGGCAATTGAATCCTGTTTAGCTTGCTGTGCTTGGAAGGATAAGACGACGTTCAGCAGATCCTTGAGTCCCTTAACTTCGTTGAGAAGCTGAGTGACCTGGGAAAGCTGGGTGGTCTCAAGAAGTGAAGATCCATCAGCAGGAGGAGTGGAGTATTGAAGGTCTCTGATTAATGCTTGCACTGAGTCAATGATCTTTTTGTCGGACTCAGTGGCATTCAGATAGCTTTGGGATCCTTCAGGTACATCAGTGTGACCGGTAGGAAGAGGAGTGAAAGGAGTGAGAGGAGTAACCTGGTCAGTGACTGGAATAACATGTTCAATCTGCACTTGTGTTTGCGGGATAGTTGATTGATCGGCAGAGAGTTGAGTGGGAGAAGTTGTAATACGAATACTGTCTCTGCTGACGGCAGAAGTGTGTGGAGTCAGCACCATGCTTGAGGAAATAGCATGAACAGTAGACGGCTCAACCTGACTGGTTGATGTTGCAGAAGCATTGGGGTCGGCATGTTCCTGTTGAGAAGAAACAGAGGCTTATTTTTCTAATGCCGCCGATGTAGTGGAAGTGGATTGGCGTTTGAAAAACTTGAGTTTGACGGTAGAAGGGTCCTTAGTTGTTTTTGAGACGACAAAGTCAGGAAGAGTTGGTAGTTGCACAGGAGGTTCACTGACTAGCTTCTCACTGGCCTTGACCAACTTTCGCCTTCTACGAGGTGGAGTGACAGTATTATCAGGTTCTCCTGAGTGAGAAGGGGAAGATTCTTGTTGCTCAGTATGAGGCTGGTCAGCTTGCTCTTCAGCTGGATCAATAGTGCGTTGGTCGAGTACTTGCTCAACTCCAGCAGCCAACTCAGTATCGGCATGCTCAACCTCAATCTCACTGGCTGTTTCCTCAGAGTCCTCAGCGTCATCCTGACCGCTGGCTTCTTCCTCTTCTTCTTCGGTACTGTCACCGTCAAGTTCTTCCTCTTACGGGAAGCTGGGGCCTTAGTCCTTCGCCCTTTCTTAGGCTCAGCAGTTCCCTCAGTTTGGCCAGTAGCAGCAGCAGCTTTACCTTTCTTCAAAGGCTGTCCAAACTTCAAAGCTCTTAGCGAGGCTGCTGTGATCTCAGTTCCTCGAGTTTTCTCCTCACCTTCAAGATCAATCTTATGGTCAATGAGGATTCTGGTGATGAGTGATCCAAGCCGCATCGTGCCAGTGCTTCGAAGGAAACCAACAACGAGAAAGATCGGCATGTTGATGGGAGTGTACGTCAGCATGTGCCATATAAAGCACTGCTCGAAATTTGTTGCTGATGTAGTGCAGTTGATCTTCGGGTAGATGAAATAGGTCAGCAAGTAATGAGCCATCTTCTGGTGCTGACCCATTGATGAAGCTGAGACTTCTCCTGAGTGACCCTCAGGTTTGCAAAAGTTGTGTGCATAGTCAGTTTTATCCTGATCTCCCGATCTTCTCAGCCTTGCTCCCTCAGTTTTTAGCTTGAGAAGATTTCTTATGTAGAGAGGGTTGATGAAGATGGTTTTGTTTTTCACCTCAGTGCACAAGTAGTCAGTGTTGTCATTTGCAACTTTGAGGTTGTGGTAAAACTCCCTCACTAGGTCAGGATAGGTTTCATCCCTAACCGAAAACAGCCCAGTCCATCCATTCTATGAAATCCACTCGCAGAACGGTTGTTCATTTTGCACGAAGTTTTTAGAGACCCATCTTGAGGGCTCAACTTTCCATTCACGGACATTCTCAAAGACCTTGGAGTAGGTCCTGACCCTTACGGGTTTTCCTTGACCAGAGGTTTGGCCAGCTTGTCCTTTGCTCGGCGTAGGAGGATTTCCAGTAGGTTCATCGGAGCTAGTCTTTTGGTGGCCGGCACCAGAGACGTTGTAGGATACCTTAGTCATTTTCGAGGATGGGGAAGGTTTAGAAGGATTTTGAGAGAGAAAGAGTATCTTTGCCTTAGAATTTGATTAAGCGTAAAGAATAAAAAATGGGGAATTACCCATTATTTATAGATGGAATGAGCGGTGTGGATTTAATCAAATCCATGTGTCAGTTTTGCCTTGGGATTGTGTACCGACAAAGATCCTGGCATTTATGACACATACAGCGAATACGTCATCCTAGGGCTATACGCGTGCTATTGCATTTATGCTAACGGATCTAACACTCAGCGTTTAGAATGTCAAGCGTTTGAAATTCTGAGTGGTCAGTATTGCATTTACGGATGATTTTTAAGTTTAAGTTTAAACTAATCTCAGTGTGCAAGTTTACTCAGTATTTGATGTTCAGTCAGTTTCGATGAGTTACTCAGCAAACAATCAATCATTCAGCATAGTAATTCACTCAGCATTCATATTCATTTAGCACAGGAATTTACTGAAGAGGATTAAACATACCAATTGCTTCTCTCAGTATGCTGAACTGCTCACGGGCCAGTGGCTTCGTGAAGATATCCACAAGCTGTCCGTCCGTTGGGACAAAGGTCAGCTTGATCTCACCTTTGAGTACATGGTCTCTAATGAAGTGATGTCTGATGCTGACATGCTTCATTCTGCTGTGTTGAATTGGGTTCTTTGAGAGATCAATTGCACTTTTGTTGTCATAATTGACTTCAATTGTCTTCGTTTGAACACCATAGTCTTCAAGTTGTTGCTTAATCCATAGGACTTGAGCAACACAATGACCAGCAGCAATGTACTCAGCTTCAGTGGTAGACAAGGCTACTGACGACTGCTTTTTGCTGAACCAGGATACAAGACAGCTTCCTAAGAAGTGACATCCTCCAGAGGTGCTTTTACGTTCTAGCTTATCCCGTCCATAGTCAGCGTCAGTGTATCCGATGAGTGTAAAATCATGAGTATTTGGATACCATAGACCTGCGTTCACTGAGCTTTGCAAATATCTAAGGATTCTTTTTACAGCAATGTAATGAGATTCCTTAGGGTTAGATTGATATCTAGCACAGTAGCATACTGAAAACTGAATGTCCGGTCTACTGGCTGTTAAGTAAAGTAGAGAGCCTATCATACCTCGATATAATTTGCTGTCTATTGACTTACCATTCTCGTCAGCGCAGAGGACAGTGTCAGTGCCCATAGGAGTGGATATTGGCTTGCAATTTTCCAAGTCATATTTCTTTAATATCTCCTTGGCATATTTAGCTTGACTGATGAAGATGCCATTCTTTCCTTGTTTAATTTGAAGACCGAGGAAGAAGTTGAGTTCTCCCATCATGGACATTTCAAACTCAGTCTGCATTTGTTTGCTAAACTCCTTGCACATTGATTTGTTAGTTGCACCAAATATTATATCATCAACATAAATTTGGGCCAGCAGGGTATCTTTACCCTTTCTCTTAATGAATAAGGTTGTATCAGCTTTGCCCCTGATGTAATTTCTAGTCAGCAGGAAACTGGTCAGCCTCTCATACCAAGCACGTGGTGCTTGCTTGAGGCCATACAGAGCCTTTTTGAGTTTGTAAACATGGTTTGGGAACTTGGGGTCCTCAAAACCTGGAGGTTGATTTACATAAACCTCCTCGTTTATAACTCCATTAAGAAATGCACTTTTGACATCCATTTGGAATAATTTAAAGTTCATGTAAGATGCATATGCACATAGAATTCTAATTGCCTCTAGCCTTGCCACTGGGGCAAAGGTCTCACCATAGTCAATACCTTCTTGCTGACTGTAGCCCTGAGCTACAAGCCTTGCCTTGTTTCTGACTACGTTCCATTGTTCATCCATCTTGTTCCTGAAGACCCATCTTGTTCCAATGGTCTTTTGACTCTTTGGATGAGGCACTAGCTCCCATACATCGTTTCTTCTAAATTGATCGAGCTCCTCTTGCATTGCGATCATCCAGAATTCATCGTACTCAGCTTCAGCAAAAAATTTCGGTTCTTGTACTGAGACGAAGGCAACATTGCTGAGGTACTTCCTGAGTTGATTCCTCGTCATCAGGGTATTCCCAGCAGAATCAAGGATTGCACTTTCTGAGTGCCCTCTTGGTATCCTTATCTCTTTAGGTAGATTTATGTCTTGTGTTGTTTCTGTTTCAACAATCTCTACAGAAGTAGATGGGTCAGTAAAAGTAATCTTAGGTTCACTCTTACTCTTGGTCAGCCTTTTCGTGAATGACTCAGTAGCTGGCTCTTGGTCAGCGGTGGTTACTGAGTGTGGATCATCTTCGGTCAGCGGCTGGTATCTACCTGCAGGGTCAGTTTCGTCGAACTCTACATGTACTGACTCTTCTAAAACTTGAGTTCGCTTATTAAAAACTCTGTATGCTTTGCTGTTTGTTGAGTAGCCCAAAAAGATAGCCTCAACAACTTTTGAATCAAACTTTGCTAAGCTATCTTTGGTATTTAAAATAAAACATCTACAGCCAAAGGCACGAAAGTATCCAATATTGGGCTTTCGTCCTTTCCAAAGTTCATAGGGGGTTTTCTTGAGTATATGTCTAACTAGAGCCCTATTAAGAATATAACATGTTGTGTTAACAGCCTCTCCCCAAAAATACTTTGGAAGCCTATGCTCATCCAGCATTGTCCTGGCTATTTCAACCAGAGTTCTGTTCTTCCTTTCTACAACCCCATTTTGCTGAGGTGTTCTAGGAGCAGAAAAATTGTGGTCAATGCCTCTGGCTTCACAGAATTCAACAAACTTTTGGTTCTTGAATTCTCCACCATTATCGCTACGGATGTGAGCTAATTTTAGGTCTTTTTCATTTTCAATTTTTCTAACCAAATTTGAAAATGTCTCAAAGGTCTCATCCTTGCTGGTCAGCAAGATAACCCACGTATACCGAGAGAAGTCATCTACAATGACCAAGGAAAATCTTCTTCCACCCAGACTCAGCGGCTGGACTGGACCAAAGAGATCCAGGTGTAGTAACTCTAACGGACGCTTGGTTGAGACAATATTTTTGCTATGAAAAGATTGTTTGGTTTGTTTTCCAGCTTGGCAAGCGTGGCATAATTGATCTTTTTGAAATTTAAGTTCAGGCAGTCCCTCAACCAATTGCTTTCTTGCTAGTTTGGCCAGGAGGTCCATGCTTACATGACCAAGTCTCCTGTGCCATAGCCAGGAATTTTCTTCCTTTGATACTAAGCACACAGTTTTTGAAAACTTTTTCTCTAAGTCTAGCATAAAGACATTATCTATCCGAGGGGCAGTTAAAATTAAATCATTTGTTTTACCCTCGTATATTTTACATCCAGTAGCATCAAATATAACTTTTCTCCCATTGTCACATAGTTGAGCTACGCTGAGTAAGTAATATTTGAGTCCGCTGACTAGGGAGACAGATTCAATAGTAGGATTACCTCCGATGGTTCCTGACCCTACTATCTTACCCTTCTTGTTGTCTCCAAAACTTACGCTCCCTCCTCGTTTACGCTCAAACGTGATGAACTGAGTTTCATCACCCGTCATATGCCTTGAGCATGCGCTATCAATATACCACATCTTTGACTTCTCGGCACATCTCAGGCTTACCTGCATTGTAACTAGTTACTTTTAGGTACCCAATTCTTTTTGGGTCCTTGCTTGTTAGGTGCAACAGGTAAAGCATCATATTTTATTTTATGGCGACATACATGGACAGTATGGCCATTCTTTCCACAGAAGTCACAACTGACCTTCTGTTTAGGATGTTTCACTGACTTGTCAGCACCCCAGTGCTGAGCGTGCCAGCACACCTTAGTGGTGTGTCCTAACTTCCCACAAAAGTCACACTGGACTTTTCACTGGGGATTCCATCTCTGCTGAGTACCTTGGTACTGAGTTCTCAGAGGACTGTTTCTTTTATTTGGAACCTTTAGTTGGTTTTGGATAGTTGTGACGTCCTTTCTCAGTTTCTTTGAAACTAACTGGACTTCAGAGACAGACTCATGTATGATCTTCATGTTATCATGCAGAGTTGAGTTGTCCTGAAGAAGGAATCTGAGGTCACTCAGTTTGACCTCTTTCACTTCGTCACAACGCCTGCTGAGTGCTCTAACTTTCTTATTACACTTCTTGACAAGTGTATAGAGATCACTCAGGGCATTAACCATATCGTTTCTGAGATGGGGAAGAGAAATTACCTCATTTGATTGCTCCTCGTCATCTGATAGGTCAGCATGCTCAGAGACGCATGGCTCAGCAAGTTCGTCAGCCATGAAGCATATCTTCGCTGACTCGGTGGCCTCAGTTTCTGTAGATGAAGACTCATCGTTGTCGCTCCAAGTAGCCACCATTGCCTTCTTCCCACTCTTCTTGTCTTTCCTCAGCGTGGGGCAGTTTGACTCAATATGGCCAGTTTGATGGCACTCAAAGCATGTAATGGGCTTTGAACTGTCCTTTTTGTATTTGCTGTCACTTGAGTCAGCCTTATACTTATCAAACTTTCTGTAAGGCTTTTTAGAGTATTTGTCACTCTTCCTGAATAGCCTTTTCATCTTCCTTGTGGACATAGCCATCTCCTCATCGTCAGTTGAACTCCCGTCAGTGGAGTCAGATTTCATGACAAGGGATTTCTGCTTCTTGTCTTCAGATTTTTCCTTCACCTCAAAGTTTTTCATGGATATCTCATGGGTCAGCAATGAACCGATGAGTTCGTCATATTTGTAGGTGGTTAAATCCTGAGCTTCCTCAACTGCTGTCTTCTTTGCTTGCCAATCTTTAGAAAGACTCCTGAGTATCTTTTTGACTTGTTCTTCCTCAGTGAAGATTTTCCCAAGTCTCTTGAGCTCATTAATGATGTTGGTAAACCTTGCATTCATGTCTGAAATGCCCTCATCATTGTTCATCTCGAACAGCTCGTACAGTCTCATCTACTGATTCACCTTGGACTCCTTTACTTTATTGGTTCCCTCGTAGGTGACTTCCAGCTTTTTCCAGATCTCTTGCGCCGACTCACAACTTGAGATTTTGTTATATTCTGCAGCATCGAGCGCACAGTGAAGCATATTGATAGCCGAAGCATGGTTTTGGAGCTTCTTTAGATCATCCTCTGTCCATTTGGCCTCAGCTTTTACAACTGTTAGGCCAGCCACAACTTCGACAGGTACAAATGGGCCTTGGACTATAGATAGCCAGGCACTCATGTTTGTAGCCTGAATGAAATTCTTCATCCTATTCTTCCAGAAGGTATAGTTTGATCCGAAGAATAGGGGAGGCCTAGTAATGGACAGCCCCTCAAGCAGTATCTGAGTTGTTTGGTTTCCAGGGAGAAACCGAGTGCTGTTTTCGCCCATGGTAAGGATCAGCTCAAGGTTGTTAGACCTTTAGCAGTGAGCTTTTAAGCTCTGATACCACTTGTTGGTTCCTTGTAAGGTTGCAAGTATAGTTCCAAGGGGGGGTTAGGAACTATTAAAACTTTTTCGCAATTAGGGCAGACTTCTTTTTCTAAGGAAAAAGGTTTTAACAGTGGCGCTGAGTAAACAGCAAGATACTGACTTAGTCAACTAGTGACTAGGTCAGTTTCTTAGCTTGAGTCAGGAGATAGCACTTAAAGTCTATTCCTGAGCTCAGATGTTTAACGCGCACAACTCAACTTGACCTCTTTACTTGGTCAGTTTTTGGTTGTTTTAAGCAAGCAATATATATAAGGAGTTAAGGGTAAGTAATATGTTACTCAGCAGTTTTATCCAGGTTCGGCTTCTTCTAAGCCTACGTCCTGTCCCCGGAACACGTTCCGAGATTTCGAATCCTCTACTGAGCTCTTTAAAGGTAGAGCCTCAAACCCTTTACAATCTTAGCAACTGAGTATAACAAGAGTACCTTCCTCTATACCTCTACTCAATCCTAATCTCTCGCTGAGTACTAAAACCGAGTACTCAGCCTCTCCTTTCTATCTCTAGAAATGATAAGTGTTTTGTCCTATACAAAGATTTGCTAAGACACTTTAGACGATTGAAACAATCACTCTAGACTTTTACACAGATATAAGAATTGTAGTGTAAGATTTGCTTTGTTTCTTGCTTGCAGAACTTGTGCAGAAATTTGGTCAGCGTAATGGCTTGATCAAGTTCTATGTTGAGTGAAGCTTCTGATGGCACTATTTATAGAGACGTCTGGGCATCGGTCATTTCGAATTTCGAAATAACCGTTGGAGGGAAACAGCTACATGTCATTGTCATCCTGACTTGCTCAGACCTCTCGGCCAATCAGAATTGTGTATCTTCTGTCCTCGGTCAGCTCAGCAGACTGTCTCTCCTTTTATGGTAAAGTCAACTGGACAGCATACTGTGTCGTCTGAACTTTTCCCAAAGGGGAAATACTTTGTCTGGAAGTTTTGCTTTGCCAGCTGTTATCTTGTACGCTTTGTCGAGACTACTCAGCAGCTTCATCTTGAAGTTGTTCCCGAAGGTCTTCTAGATCCTTCCTTTTGCTGAGTTGCGTTTTGTTCAAAACGGCAACGTCTTGACACACGCGGGCCGAGTTGTACTGAGTTGTTTGACTTGGGCCTTGGCTTCCGTATTGGGCTTGGGCCTTTTAATTCTTATGTCTTATAACAGTTTTAACTCAACATTGAACAAACACATTAGTAGAATAAATCAAAGCATTTAAACTTAGTGTGTTTAGAATATGTATTTTAAATTATACTTAAACAATTTTGTCAAATCAAAATTATGTGGAAAGGTGTTTCAACAGAGATGTGAGAATAGAAAGAGTACCTACAGAGGACAACGTTGCAGATCCGTTGACAAAGCCTTTAACCCAGAAAGTACATGATCGTCATTTAACTTCTACTGGGATAAGTTTTAGAAACAATTGGCTTTAGTCCAAGTGGGAGTATGTTGGGGTTTAGTGTCCTATAGACAATTGTTGCAGGATACAAACTTGATGTAAATGAATTGTTCTTTATATCATTTGTTTTAATGAGATATATGTTTTATAACTATATAAAAGGCAATCCCTTTTTTAGCACTAAATAAAGTCTAATAAAAGGAAATCCGTAAGTTTGTTTAAAGTGATTATAAAGTGTTCATACAAGCATGAAGTGAGACAAAACTTTATAATAAACTAATAAACTTAAAACCACCCCAAGTCAAGTGATATGTTTAGGATTGATATATCACTGTTGAGACTTGTATGTAACAATGTCTTCTGTCCGACAGAAAGCTGATCTCACAAGCTTCATATATATAGATATCTGGACAGTTACATAGATCCGATGAAACGTCGTTCATTAGGATTGGGGATCCGATTTGAGATAACAGGATGGGTAGATTCTTCCTTGTCACATGTTCATCTCATTGGTATTGATAGGTATAACTAATCCTCAGACTCAAAGGAATGTTAATTGGTCATCCTGAATTGCTGAATGTGAGACTTTGATCCTGTGGTCCCACGATCCTTAACAGAGATGACTCTGGGGTGTGAACTGCAAAGGTTGGGTGTCACAGGAGGTAATGTCAGGGTAGTTATACATTGGATTGAGCATTTATCACTCCCGATTAATGGGAGATACATCCAAGGATCGTTTGTGGAAGACTCGACTCTAAATCCTTGCAAGGTGATAGCTTAAGAGTAGAAATACAGATTTCACTTAACCTATCTATTTGAGTTGACTCGGCCTGTACAAGTAAAATGAACGTCTCGCTATATGTGACTTGACATCACCCATAGTCATAAGATTCAGTTCAAGGATGTAGTTGATAAAGGATCGAATTATACTGTAACTAATACGGAAGGGTTAACGACAGAATCAACCTGTCTTCTTAACGGACTCTGGGGGAATGATTACAGACTTGCCAATAACATACTCAGTACATCATTCCGTTATGCAATGATTAAATATAATTCTTGAAGAAATTAATTTAATAGTTGCATACGGCCAGAAGTAGTAAGAACCTAATGGATCACACATAAGACTTGGAACCAAAAGAGAGATGGATGTCATTAATAGATGGAAGCCCAAATGAGCCTAGTAAGGCCCATTTAATTAGGGGTGGCCGAAATTTGTATATAGTAAGTAAGGAATTATTTTAATTCCCTTAATCCTAATTTGATTAGGTTTGTGAATTAAATTAATTAAGAGAGATAATTAAATTAGGAGTTTTAATTAGATTAATATACTCCTATTATTATCCAATTAAGTTATTTATTATTATCCTAAATATATTAGATATATTATAAGATAATAATTAGGAATCCTATTCCGAATTGAATTCCTATTAAGTAACATATTCCTATCTAACTAGGGTTTAGATACAAGTTATTATATATACCCCCCTAATGTGTGAATTTCGACTAAGCCAATCCCCTCCCCTTATTGTGATTTTCGAAACCTACATTAAGAGAGGAAAAGTGAATTCGCATCCCCTAGTTCGTGGACAAGAATTCATACGGCTTCCGTCAATTGATTAATCTCATTCATCTCCTTTTCTCTTTGATCTTCTGTTGGTTTATTAGAGGCAATCTAATTTGGTTGCATCTCATAAGTGTTGATTCCATCTTAACCTCACCGTGTTATACTTTGTGGTTGGAATCTCGGAGAAGAATTGTGGGCGCTTCTTTAACAACGGTAGATTGTTCATCGAAAGGTATTCCTTCTTATCCCTCTTTATATGAAATAACGATTAACGGATCCTATGGTTAAAAGGAAATAGGCTAAAATTTTTATATTTCCGCTGCTATACCTTAGCCTTAATTTCCAACACAATATACTACTACCCTAACTAGACCAACCAAGCACTGCGGCAGAAAAATCCCAAATAACCACCACGAATAGAAATTTAACCCAGAAATTAATTCATCACTCCAGAAATTTACTTACATCGCATGTGCGAGACGGAATAGAACGACGAGACAGAACGACACTATGCAAGAAGGAACGACGAGACGGAAAGACGCTGTGCGAGACGGTAGAGGAACGAGAGCGCTCGGAAGGGATGAACGGTGGAGGAAGCCACTCCTTGTTTTCGGCGCCTTGAGAAGCGGAATGACCGACGGTGTGCGAGGTGGCGGTGCAATGTGGAGATGGCAGTGTGCAAGGTGGAGGTTGGCGGCTATGGAGTTGACGGCTATGGAGAAAATAAAACCTAGAAATAAGGAAGCAGAAAAAGCATACAATAAAAGAGTTCTGGTTTTATTACTTAGGTAAAATTCTTATATTTAAACGTTTTATATTTTTTATAATTAGTAAATGCTTGACAAGAAATACAATGGTTTAGATGGTTTAGACATTAGATAATAGTTTGATAGGTTAGAGGTTCGAACCTCTATATTTACATTTTAGTTCATTTTATTTTTAATTAATTTATTGGGTTAAGTTTATAATCAGTGAGTGGTTGACAAGAAATACAATGGCTCAGATGGTTAAGATATTAGCTAAAGTTTCGACAGGTTAGAGATTCGAACCTTCGTATTTACATTTTAGTTCATTTTATTTTTAATTACGTTCGATCCTCCATTTTTACACTTTAAGTATATATTTTTCAGTTCATTTTATTTTTAATTAATTTATATGGGATAAGTTTTTAAGTTTATATATATATGTACAGGATATTTAATTTTCATCATTTTTGTAATTTTTTAGTTTTTTAAGAAATATGTAGAAACTAAGAAAAAAAATATGAAGAAAAAATATTTATATTCAAATAGTAGTTCGTATTAGTTGTGTCGCACTTTAGAAAGGAGCGACACAAAGATAACACACTACTTGTGTCGCTTTTATAAAAGTGTGTCACAAAGATAAAACACTCCTTGTGTCGTTTTAGTAAAAGCGCGTCACAAGCTTACTCTTGTATCGCACTGAAAGACAGGCGATACAAGAAGTAACTCATTTGTGACGCACGCTCTTCAAGCGTGACACAAGTGATGACACAGAATACTTAGTTGTGTCGCGTTTAAAGAACGTGCGACACTAGTTGCTCTGTTGTATCGCCTTCTCTTCAGGCGCGACACAAGAGGTGCGACACAAGTGAGCATTTCTGTACTAGTGTAATAACGTAAACTCCTTCAATTAAAGGGCTTTGAACCGCAGACAATCCTCCTACGGTCGGGTTAGATTGCTACCTTAACCAAATTAGTACTTATATGCATAAGAATTAATTTGCCTAAGTGTTCAACAAAGTTTCCTTGTAAAGATATTGAATTCAACTACGTATTAATGAAAACACCAGAACTCACTTCGGATCAATTACAGAAGTGCTACATAAAAATTCATTGAATTGCATAAACTTTATTAGATGAAGTATAAATTTGATACAAGTTTACAGAGAACAGAAAGCATGGAAGCATTCAAAACGACATTCAAGTTCCAGGTCGTCAATCCTTTCCTCAAACCTCGTTAGAGTTTGTCAGGCTCCGGGGTCGAATCCGCTACTTAATCTTCTCGCTGAATCTTTAGAATAGAGATGGGCCGTCAACTACCAGAATGTAAACTAATATAAACTGATCTTAATCTAAATCTAAATGCTACTGTTTGTAATTATTTGATAAACAATGTGTGTACATTATATTGCTTTTTACAAAATCGAACTTCTAACTCTGAATTGCTTGACTCAGAATTTCTGCATTAATTCTGTGCTAAATCTTCTCTTCAATATATCATCTCAACTCTAAAATCAACTCTTTATTTATAGATGTTGAGGAGTTGAGTCTAAGGAACGTGTCTGCTATGAAGAGACGTTCTTATCTAATCGAACGGACACGTATCTTTGAAAACGAACAAGTGTATATTGGGCTGCCTGAAAATATGAACTTACCGAGAATGTAAATTCTCGGCCGAGAATGGAGAAACAGTTTTTTCAGCCTTCGAACGAAAGGGGGAAGTATCTGGGCGATGCGTGTCGTGACCGAGAATGGAGGATTCTCGGTCGCAACACGGGAGGTTTTTCTCCGTCTCTGACTTCGTCCTCGTCCTCGTTTCGGTGCGTTTGATTTTCGTCGTCTTTGACTCCTTTTGTAGGGTTTTTCCTTCGTTTTTGACCTCTTTTCGTTCCTATTTGGATTTTACCAAATATTTAGGTACCTTGCATGAAAGAAACATATTCGAACATAAAAGTACTCTAAATAGATATAAACAGTATGATTTTATAGCAAAACTGATGTAAATGTTAATGATATTTTAGGTATATTTTGGGCTTAACATTGTGGAAAGTTCTTTTAAAGAGAATTCGAAAGCACATGAGAAAGCCGGAGAAGAATCCATGTTCAACACAAAAGAGACCGTAGATCTTAAAAGGATGATCGAAAAGGTGTTAGAACAAAAAAAGTTGGTTCCAAACAATGACGAACAAACGGCAAGAAAATTTCCTTTTTCATGAGAGATCATGAATAAACCTCTCCCTAGAAAGTTCAAGATGCCACAACTCGTCACTTACTCCGGAAAAGGCGATCCTTATGATCATATGCAGAATTATGAGGCAGTAATGCTATTACATGGATGGGAATATGCTATAATATGTCGAGATTTCTCTCTCACTTTATTAGATCATGCTCGTACTTGGTTCAATAGCTTAAAAGAAGGTTCCATCTCCAACTTTGATTAGTTGAGAAAAGAATTCATAAAAGCATTCATCATCAACACTAAAAGGAAGAAGGATGCAACGTATCTCCTTACAATAAAGCAAGATGAAAGAGAAAGTTTGAAGGATTATGTAGAAAGGTTTCGCGCTACAACTTTAGAGATTCATGATCTCCAAGTTGGAATGGCAGTTGCAGGACTACTTCAGGGAACAAGATCATGGGATCTCCAAAAATCTCTCTTATGATCAACCTTCAACCTTGGGAGATTTATTCAGTCGAGCTAATAAATTCATACTGTCGGAAGAGGTGATTAGGAATATAGCAATGAGAGAAAATCAAGATAAGAAAATGAAAGAAAGAGATGAAGTTGGAAGAAGAAATGAATCAAGACATATCCGTAAATCAAGATATGAGGGTTTCACGTCTTTACTCCAACCTCGTTCTAACATCCTAGTATCTATTGAGAGATTAAGGCTTCTTACATTCCCTCCCATGGCTGATAGAGTGAGGGGAAAGTTTACAGACGCCTATTGTCGATTCCACAAGACTCAAGAAAGTTGGAGAGGAGGAAAACCATGAAACCCAAAAGGAGAAAGGTACATGGAGAACCAGGAAAGTGATAGTCGAAGGTACCCGAAAGCAAAAGATGATAAAAAGAAAAAAGAAAGCTCCAGCTCTTGATAACAAGCCGACATACCCCAACAATTTGAATGTTGATTCGAACATCAAACTGATTAAGCAGAAAAAGAGAAGAATAGCACCTGAAAGGCAAGAAGCTTTAGAAGAAGAAATTGACAAATTACTCAAGGCAAATTTTATTCGAGAGATCTACTATCCGAGCGGGCTTGCGAGAATAGTGATGGTAAAAAAGCCCAATGGAAAGTGGAGAGTATGCATAGATTTCACTGATCTGAACAAAGCTTGTCCAAAACATTCATATCTGTTGCCCCAAATTGACAAGATGGTGGATGAAACATCTGGCTATGAGCTGTTGAGCTTTGTCGACGCATACATGGGATACCATCAAGTAAAGATGAACCCTCTGATGAAGAGAAACCCGCATTTATCACTGAAAGAGGAACCTACTGCTACACAGTTATGCCTTTTGGGCTTAAAAATGCAAGAGCCACGTATCTGATGTTGGTTAACAAAGTCTTCAAATCTTTGTTGGGTAATACCATGGAAACTTGCATAGACGACAAGATCATCAAAAGTAAGAAAGGTGAATCACATGCGGAAAAATCTCGACAAAGTGCTTGATGTATTGAGGACCCACGCTATAAATCTAAATCCTAACAAATGTACTTTCGAAGTAAAATCAGAAATTTTTTTAGGTTACATGATAACTGAAAGAGAAATTGAGGCAAATCCAGAGAAAATCCAAGCCATTTCAGAGATGAAGCCTCCTACGTCCATTAAAGAAGTTCAACGCCTAAGATTAACAAGACGTGGAATGCAAATCACTTGAAGCTCAGAGCAGTTGCATTGTACAACGCTCAATATGAATAAAGATACTCAAGCCATAATTACGGCCCCGTGGTTTTTCCCCATTTTGGGGTTTCCACGTAAATATCATGCGTTTCATGTCTATCCTCTCCTTATTTACTATATCCATAATGCATATATGCAATAATGTCGAAAATAGGAGGCATACAATAATCTTTCGCCAAAACCGTTAAGACATATAGTATAGCAAAACCATGATGCATGCGGTTATATCTTATCAAAATCGTTGAGACACATGGTATATAAAAACCACGGTGCACGCGATTATTTGTCTTCAAAATCGTTAAGACACATGGTATAGAAAAACCACGATGCAAGCGATACACTTTCATCGAAACCGCTAAGACATATGGGTGTAACAAAACCATGATGCAGGCGGATATATCTCATTAAAATCGTTAAGACACATGGTATATAAAAACCACGGTGCACGCGATTATTTGTCATTAAAGCTGTTAAGACACGTGGTGTAGAAAAAGCTAATGCTTTTACCATGATGCACATAATTATGTTCCATTAAAGCTGTTAAGACACATGGTATAGAAAAAGCTAATGCTTTTACCATGATGCACGCAGTTGTGTTACATTAAAGCTGTTAAGACACATGGTATAGAAAAAGCTAATGCTTTTACCATGATGCACGCAGTTATTTCCATTAAAGCTGTTAAGACACATGGTTTAGAAAAAAGCTAATGCTTCTACCATGATGCTCGCAGTTCTGTTTCCATTAAAGCTATTAAGACACATGGTTTAGAAAAAAAGCTAATGCTTCTACCATGATGCACGCAGTTGTGTTCCATTATAACTGTTAAGACATATGGTATAGAGAAAAAACAACTTATATGGGGGGGAAGATATGCTTTTGCCATAATGCAAGTAGTATCAATAAGTTCATCAAAATCACATTCAATTCAGATTGAATTTCAAGTGATTGGGGAGCAAGAAAGATTAAATAAATATAACTCAAAAGGTTTCCAAAATAAAATGGAAATGGAAATCTATCTCTAAGGAACAGGGGTAGCAGAGGCATCATCATCATCATCAAGATCCTCCTCATCCAAGTTCTGCAAAATAGTTATTTTTTCATCTTCTGTAATCTCATTCTACCCATGAAATGTCCAAGGCCCGCCAAGATTCTCCAAATCATCATAGAGACCTTTATTAAAAGAGGCAGTGACATCCTCTTCGTCGGGGTCAAAACTCTGCCATGGACGGGAGTCAGAAACTGACGCAGTTTTTTAGAACACTAACTCGGGATACACACGACCATGTTCTTCCTCAAGAATTTGGCGAGCTAGATAGAAGCCTGTCTTGCTAAATAAGACCCCTACAGCATATTTCCTTTGGTAACAATCAAAAGATTCTCTATATGATTGAACGATGGTAGTGTGGATCGATTTAAGTTCTCCTGTTAGCTTTTGAACCGTCTCGCGCTCAACATTTAACTCGCTTTGGAGTAAAGTAACGTCGTTAAGAAGCTTACAAGTCTTCTCTCCCAACTTCTTATTATCATCAACCATGGCTGAATATTTAGAAGCATCCTCTTTAAAATGGTCACACTCGGACTGCAGCTTTTTGCTATGATCTCGAAGATCTCTAATGGTTTGCTCCATTTTCTCTTGATGAGTAAGATAATTCTCTAACTTTTGGTTCCGCTCTTGAAGATCTTTGATGGTCTGATCCATTTTCTCATTGCGAGAAAGATAGTCGTCGAGTTTTTTCTTCCATGATCTTGCGAACCCAAAAGCAAGAGAAGCACGCTAAGCTCCCTGCAATAATAAGGAGAGGTAAAGAGACATGTCTCTGATTTCTAATTTCTGATTATGAAAGAAAAAAATATATGTACGCCTATTACCTCAACGATCTGGCGCTCGGCTAAATCCATGTTTTGTTGGATATCTTTAAAGTATGTTTCTTCGTCTCGAGGAAGAATAGAAGAATACATTAATCTTGAGGCTACTCCAGGAAGAAAAACAGAATCTATATCAAGCAACCCAGGATACACTCTAAAATCATCGTTGTTTAAAGAACGAGACATGGTAGGTTCATCCCTGTATAGCTTCCAGAATGATGTAGGTTTATCTAGCAAGGGGAAAGATGGACGAAGATCATTTAGGGACTCTGATCGAAGTGTCCTCCTTGAAATACGAGGGGTCTTAGGATGTGAGAGATATGGACCACCCCTGTCAGCGTGGAAGGTATTTTCATGTAAACTGGGAATATCTTTCTCAACTCCACTCACGAAAGCAGTATGAGATCTCCCATCTTTGATGAGTCGGCTTTAGTTTCCTTACAAAGATCTGTATCGGAAGGTGCATCGGTAGGTTTAACCTTTTTAGAAGTTTCATCTCTAGAATTTACTGAATCCTGAACATTTTCTCTACTACGTTTCTGGTTGCCCGTCTTCAAAACGATGAGTGCAAATTTTTCGGGCGTGGAAGTCATACTTGTAGAAGAACAAGAAAAGCATAAAAGTTAGCAAAGAAACCTTATTTTTAGAAATATAATTTGCTATATCAGCTTAAGTGATTCACCAAGCTCAGGTATGGTATGTGTAGAATTTTTCGACAAATCAGACATTGAAGAAACGTTAAATTGTTGTTCAACCAAGGATGGATTATCGACGGAATTAGATGCAGATGTCATGTTCATAAAATCAGGAGCTGTATTTGTCTCTTCCGATGAAGAGTTAAAACTCAAAGCCTTGCCATGTTTCACAGGTATCAATGATGGAATAATCTCCCAACCAATCGTGATACGGCAGAAAGCATTTAAAGAGTGACTGAGAGGATTTTTCGCATACTGAAGAATAAGAATCTCGGAAGAATATCTATCTAAAAGTTTGGAATGCGATGTCCGTGAGACGCCTCTCCTAATCCAACACCAACTCCATGGAAGAGGAATATTCCATGTCATTTTAGGAGGTAAAACGAGGATCCATCTATTTTCATATCGCTCGATGGGAGGAAGATCGTCAATAAATAATCCATCATTACACATATCGGTCCTCTATAGAGAAAATCGCCCGGATTTGTCTTTGAGAGGTCTAAGAAGGTAGAAACGATGAAAAAGGTTGACGGCTAGAACTACTCCTTTTTCATTACAAAGAGCATAAAACGCTAAAAGCAATCTCCATCCTTGAGGATGAAGTTGAGACGGAGACAATTTATTGCTCTTCAAAAACTCTATGAAAAAAGAAGGTAAAGGAAGACGAACTCCCATCTCCAGTAGAGCCTCATGAATGGCGAATGATTCTGAAGGAACAAAGACAAAGGAAGTCTTCGGGTCTGAAGGGAGGAGGCCCTCCCAATCAGACGGAACTGAGAACTTTATCTTGAAAGTGCGAACATCATCTTTTGATAGGCAAGTAGGAACACACAAGGCTAAAACATCCAAGGAATGAGGCCCCAATGCTTCGGATATGTGTCTTGATATTTGCTTGGTGCGAACCATGATAAATATTTTCAGACGAAACAAGCCAACTGCAGAAGAAAAAGCTCAAAAACGATTAAGATGAAAATCGACTAGCATCAGACATATCGAACCAGTAACACAACCGTAAAAATCGGAAAAACGGTGAAATTCGAACCGTGAAAATCGGAAAAACGGTGAAGTTCGAACCGTTTGAAAAAATAGAAAATGCAAAGAACATTGAAGCTCGATTGTTCCGAAACAGAAAACGCGAAACACGTTGAAGTCCGATTTATTAAAAAAAATGAAAATCGTAAAAAGCGTTGAAGAATCGAACCGTTTGAAAAAACGAAAATCGCAAAAATGGTGAAGTTCGAACCGTGAAAATCGGAAAAACGGTGAAGTTCAAACCGTTTGAAAAAACAGAAAACACAAAGAACGTTGAATCTCGATTGTTCCAAAACAGAAAACACGAAAAGTGTTGAAGTCCGATTTATTCAAAAAAAATGAAAATCGTAAAAAGCGTTGAAGTTCGAACCGTTCGGAAAAACAGAAATCGTCAAAAAGGCGTTGATGTTCGATGGTTTCTCGCAAAAACGTTGAAGTTCGAACCGTTCAAAAAAACGAAGATCGCAAAAACGGTGAAGTTCGAACCATGAAAATCGAAAAAACGTTGAAGTTCGAACCGTTTGAAAAAATGAAAATCCCAAAAACAGTATTGAAGGCCGATTTTCCGTAGAAGAAATCGCATGAAAAGAAAAAGATGTACATCCAATTATCTAAGTTACATATTGATTGACGTTTTTTCCTATTTTCTAACAAATATAAAACCGAGCTTTTCCCGAGCCAATGAGTCGAAGACAAGAACAGGATGAAAAATTCCGCAAATACACCAAGACTAGGCACGAATGAGAGAAAATTGGTATGCTTGAAGAATCTTGGAAAAATCGGTGCACTTTAAGGAAGAGAACCGGCGCGGGTCGGAAGGCTTGGAAAAGCTTGTAAAAATCGGCGCACTTGATAGGGCTAATTGGCGCAGGAAAACTGTGCCGTAGAGGTAAAAAAGAAATACTATACTGACATCCTTAAATACTAGAGGTGCCTTATGAAATCCTAAACGGAATAGGACTCTAATATTTATTATATAATTCTATCCTATAAAATCCTAAACATAATAGAATTTCGATTCCTACTAGTATTCTAGATTATCCCGTAAAATCCTAACAGAATTTTGATTTTTTTTATTTCCTCAGGAAAGAACCCGATTTTTTCATTCATTTTTCTAAAAAACTTATTCCATTTTACTTCCCATGCGAAATTGATAATCCTGACAGGAGAATTCGTGCAACCATTTTTTAAAATCATTTTTCAGGTGGTTAAGAAAATCTTTTTCTCACTCTTATTTTGGAAAATAATCCAAAAATAACAGTGGGGAGCAATTGATGTAACCATAACACACGTAACCCATTATCTGCCTAGATAACTGTACCCACGTTCAGCACGATCTTTTACCGATAGCTCACAAGTAACTTCCTCCCTTATTCCTATAAATACATTAAAGTTTGAAGGAGAAGGGGTTGGTTTTTAGAGAGGGATAAGCAATACTATATTTTACGGTATCTAACTTAAGCATCGGAGCATTTGTGGGAAGACCGCTTCCCACACTGTAATAGGTTCAATCCTCAAGGAACGTCAACCGTCACTAAGGAACGTTCAACCTTCATCAAGGAACGTTCAACCTTCATCAAGCAACGTCAACCTTCATCAAGGAACGGCAACCGTTATCATTCTGATTGAAAGGTCTGTCTTCCTTCAGGAGCTCATCGATTGATCTCCCATCCTACGGATTTATTGTTTAGTTCAGGCTACAACAAATATAAAAAATGATTTATTTGATTATTATTGGTGCACGTTTTTTAAAATATTTATAATTAAGATAAATTATATATATAGTAATGATTTATGGGGCATTGCGATAATATTTAAAGTTGATTACTATTTGAACATTGTTTTAGTCAAAGTTGCAAAAATGATGTGAATGATGTACACGGTTTTTCTCCATCAAATTTAATGTTACGTCAAAAAATTTGATGCAACATCAAATATTAATTTATTACTAGTTTCTTACTTTTTTTATATATAAATATAGTCGATGTATGTTTTGCTATATAATATTGTTATTTGAAATGGAATAGTGCATTCACAAAGAGGAAATGAATTGGAGCAAAAACATTGTAGCAACATTAAAACAGAGAAAGAGAGTGAAGAAAATACAGTTTCATGTAGCAAAAATGATGAAATATGTTAAAGATGTCTAAGTTTTGACACTCTTTGAAATAACATCTATTAGAGATGTTCTAAGATACTCTTTTTTTTGTTGGGCTATTAAGTTAAATTTTGAGTATTTTTTGAAAAAATCTAACTCAATTTTTTTTTAAATTATTAAAAACAAGATAGGCTTAAAAACATCTCTAAAAGCATCTCCAACAGAAAGTGCTTAGAAGAGTGTTCAGTAATGTGACAATCATTTTGGCAACATTTAAAGGGTGTCATTTGTTGGAGTAAAGATGATTGCTTAAAACGTTCTAGCAAGGTTGCCACTTTTGACAATTTTGTTTTAAGGTTGCCACGTTTTCAGAACCTTGCTTTAAGGTTGCCAAACTTTTTTTAATATAAAAAATAATTTATTTGATTACTATTGGTGCACATTTTTTTACAATATATATAAAGTAATGATTTGTGAGACCATTTTGACAACTTTTTAAGTTGCTTACTATTGAAGCATTTTTTTAGAAAAAGTTGCCAAAAATGATGTAAATGATTGATGAACTAAAATAGGGTAAATTTCAAATAAAACCCATGTGGTTTCACTAATTTTCAGATAAAGGACTGTGGTTTACTTTTTGTCAAAACGAGGATTTTTAACAACCTGAAAATGAAAATTTTCAAGAATTAAAGTTGTTCAATGTCATATTTTTTATGGAACTACATTTTCGATTTTCGAAAATCATATTTTTTGGAACTTTCTCTCTCTAAACATTAACTTTCTCTTTCTTTACCAAACATCATCTAAATAATCTCAAAATAAAAAAGTTGAAGAATTAAAGTTGCTTAGAATATTAGTAGTTCTTAAAATATGTCATTTTTGAAGTCGTCAATTGTGATTTTAATAGTATCCATCGAAAAAGTCCTTATTTTGCTAAAGTTGAAAACCTCAATCATCGTTTTGACAAAAAGTAAATCATAGTCCTTTATCTGAAAATTAGTGAAACCACAAGGGTTTTATTTGAAATTTACCCAATAAAATATTATAGTTTAGTATAATGTGTTAAGTTTTGACATTCTTTGAAATAACTTCTATTAAAGATGCTCTAAGAGACTCTTTTGTTGGACTATTAAGTTAAATTTTGAGTAGTTTGTGAAAAAATCTAACTCTAATGGTCTCTTAGTTCCTTTTTTTTTGGTAGGGGTCTTTTAGTTCCTTTTCAAATCACTAGGAGTGCCCATTTTCTCTTAGCTCATTCTCAAATCTTTATTTCATTTTTTATTAACAACGTATTATTGAGGAGTCCCTCTTCTCTCCCCATTTGTAAATATAACAATAGATACTCCCTCCATTTTACAAAGATAGACATAAATTCATCTTTTTGACGTCTCATAAAATAGACAGATTACTAAATTTAATTTGTTAGTAATTTACTAGTACACTGTTAATTATGTGGCTTAGAAATTAAAAAAATTTACATTTCCATGGCATTGAAAAGTAAATTTATCGACTTTGGTTCTGTTTGATAAAAAGGCTTTTAGGGAAAAATTAGAGTTTTGGACAACTTTAGAGATTTTAACTAGTTAAACCTTAATAGTGGTGTTTAGTAAATAGATGTTTGAAAGAGCTTATTAGGTCCAAAAAATTAATTTTGAAAAAACTGGTTTCATGAGCTTATTACTCCATCTTTTTTTCATGGCTTAAATGCTTTATCATATCTTTATTTGTCATTTTACATAAACAGCTATTAGCAATCAACTAATTTTTAACAAACAAGTTTGCACAATCAGCTAGTCAAATCAGCTAACTAAAAAGGTAATCAACTAACAGCTAATATAATCAGCTAACATCTATTTGTCAAACCATGCTTTTATCTAGCCATATATACGGCTACAATAAATAAATAAATAAAGTTTTGGTTTAACTATTGGGTATTAATGCATTTTTAGAAATAAAGTTTAAGTTGGGATTAACAATATGTTAGTAGTATTAATGTAGTATTATTTGTAGTTTAAAAAAAGAGAATGAAAAATTGGAAAAAATAAAATAAAATATATTATTTCAATATAATTAACTAACTTTTTTTATTCTGTATGCAGATACTTTTATACTTATATTCGTAGGACGGAGGGAGTAGTAATTTTATAGGTAACAACCCAAATTAGCTATGTTGAAATATGTAATTGGATACCTCCCTCAAATCCGTACCTGATGTTATTAATTGTCTGATAAGTTAGGATTTGGATCCTCTCATATATCACCAAATTAGGAGAGAATCTATTAACTAAATCCTAACCCTTCATTTAATAGAAAGAAATCTATATATAATATAAAATAGTAACGATAAAGCTGAGGTGTCACTTCCTCCTTTTTTACTGATAAAAAATATAATATATTAACTTTAGTTATATTATTATATTTATTTATAAAAAGATTATTTTATCCGTACCATATCTAAGAGTTCTATAGAATTTAAATTAATCCCTAAAATCTCTCTAATTCTCTGCATATCTATATCTAAAAGTTCTACATAATTTAAATTAATTCCTAAAATCTCTCTAATTCTCTTCATATTTATATCTAAAAGTTCTACAGAATCTAAATTAATCCCTGAAATCTCTCTAATTCTATATATATATATATATATATATGTAGGGGAGGGATCAAGTGAGAACCCTCCCCTAGGTGAGAACCACCCAAAACTACATAGTTTTGGGTGTCAAATTTAATAAAAAAACGCTGATCCCAAAACTACGTAGTTTTGGGTGTCAAATTTAATAAAAAAACGCTGATGCTGCTGGGGTTTGAATCCTGGCCTCCTCATAAACACTCCATACTACTTACCACTAAACCATTTGCTTCCCTTGTGTATTCTGCTGCGCGCTGATTAATATACCAATGCCTTTGTAGCTTCTATTGTTTAATATTTGATGCATGCACTTATTAATATTGATTAAATTCGCATAATAATTATTAATAGAAAAAAAAACCAAGAACATGCTCTAATTTCTTATTTATTTATTTCCTCTATATTTTTGTAATTTATGTTTTAAATTGTTAAGGACGATGTTCTAAATATTGTTACATATGTTCTAAACTTTATAATTTGTGTTCTAAAAATTAAGATAATGTTTTAAAAAAATAGTAAATATATGGGCTATTTTTTGTTCAAAAAAAAACTTACATTCTAAATAACATAACGTATGTTCTAAAAAACATAACATATGTTCTAAAGTTTATAGTTTGTGTTCCAAAAATTAAGTATAATTTTCTAAAAAAAGCAGTAGATATCTGTATCGTTTTTTCACTTGTTCTATAATATAATTTATAACTCATGTTCGAAAAAACATAACACGTGTTCTAAAAAACATAACGTATGTTCTAAAAAATATGCCGTACGTTCTAACTTCATAGTTCGTGTTTTAAAAGTTAAAATATATGTTATAACGTATGTTTTAAAAAATATATAGTTTGTGTTCTAAAAATTAAGTATAATGTTCTAAAAAATCAGTAGATATCTGGATCGTTTTTTCATTTGTTCTATAATATAATTTATAACTCATGTTCGAAAAAACATAACACGTGTTCTAAAAAACATAACGTATGTTCTAAAAGGAGGAAGTGACACCTCAGCTCCATCGTTACTATTATATATATATATATAGGAGTGAATATCTTATTTACCAGCCGCTAGTAAGTTTCCCCAGCTTTTTTCAGGTCGAAGGGCATTACTTTATAGAAATAAATCCCCTCTAAAGTAATGAAGCTCATCCTCTTTTTGTCCCATTTGTCCGTCAAAATCTAGTGACACATGTCCGCTGCATTTGACAAGGAGTAAACAGTGTAGCCAGTTGTGGAATCTATCAGAATGTCGATGTAGGGAAAAGGATATGAATCTTTTGGATAGCCTTTATTGAGGTTAGTGAAGTCGACGCTTATTCTCCCTTTTTCGTTAGCTTTTTTTACTAGAACCATGTTAGATAGCCAGAGGCATAATGTATTGCCTCGATGTGCTTGCAAGAGAGTAATTTGTCAAACCTATGCTTTGATGACCATCTGCCTCTCCGATCCATGATTCTTTTTTCATGATTGGCTCCACCTCTAGATGTACGTCTAGGGTGTACCTTATGATCTCTTCTATCACTCTTATGACATCTTTAGGACACCAAACAAAGGTAGAGATATTTTTCTTTAGAGTTTTGATTATCCTCGGTTGCCCCTCCCTAATATTATAATTCAGCCGGCAGTACTGGGGGCCTTTGGGTTGTTTAGCAAACTCAAGCTCGGGGTCTTATGGTAACACCTGAATTACCGAAAATCATTTTTCATGAATATGGGGTAATACTTAAATTAGATTATGATAATTGGATGAGCAAACTCATGTTGTCATAAACTAATGGGCAATATGGTTGGGATTAATATGAATAGCATATTAGTTACTAATGTGGTTAGTAACCCAATAACCTAGGAATCACATCAAAGATGTGATTGATTACATGAATCTACCTAACAAATGAGACTAGCTTGTTGAGCAAACTCAAGGTGAAATCTCAGGAGTTAGGATCCTAGCTCACTAAAGGATTTGTGAAATTCTTCGAATTAATATGGAGGGCTATTAATTTGGCAAAATAGTGGGAGCAATCTAAAATAAACAAAAGGCCTATAATTTTAGATTGATGTACTTTAAAGCAAATGAATAACATACGTTTACTCTTTCTCACTCTTAGGTTATATTAAAACACTCTTAAAATCATGACTAACACCAATCTGCAAAATTTACTTACCGATAACAAGTTGAACGGTCCAAACTTCACCGACTGGTATCGCAACCTCAAAATCGTTTTGAAGTTCGAGAAGAAAGGGTATGTACTTGATACATCGATACCCCCTTACCCGGTGGATGGTGCTCCCTACCAAGAATTTTATGCTTACTTGAAGCATAAGGCTGATGACGATCATGCGGGAGACATCATACTTGCATCAATGACACCGGAATTGAAAAGGCAACATGTAGAAATGGATGCCTATTCCATAGTCGCGCACCTGAAAGAGTTGTTTGTGAATCAAACTCGGTGCGAACGCTACGAGATAACAAAGCAGTTATATAGATGCAACATGCAGGTGGGCACATCTGTAATGGCATATTATGTTAAGATGATTAGCCTTATCACCAAGTTTTCTAGTATTAGAGATGCGATGGATCATGAACTAAGTGTAAACTTACTTCTTCAGTCCCTCCCCGAGAGTTACTCACAGTTCATCATGAACTACCAAATGAGTGGCTTGCAAACCTCTCTTGAAGAGCTTACAAATATGCTCGAGACAGTCGAGCCCAATATGAAAGAAAACGGGGGGATACCGGCCCTTGTTATTGAAGGATCAAAGAAGAGGAAAGGGAACTCTCCCAATCCAAACCATCCTAAGAACGGCAAGGGGGCTATGCTCACCGAAACAAAGGGAAAGGAAGTGAAGAAGCCCAAAGGAGAGTGCCACTTTTGTGGTGAAGAAGGGCATTGGAAAAGAAACTGTTTAGTGTACCTAGCTACCCTCAAGAAGGGAGAAGCCGGGACTTCAACATCTGGTATGTTTTATATTGAAATAAATACAATTTCATAGTCTGAATCTTGGGTATTAGATACCGGATGTGGATCTCATATTTGTACAAATATGCAGGAACTAAATCAGACTAAGGAATTGAAGAAAGGAAGCATAAACTTGCGAGTAGGAAATGGAGCAAGAGTTGCCGCCCTCGCCATTGGAGATTATGCTTTAAGTTTGCCCTCTGGGCTTGTAATAGAATTAGGGAACTGTTTGTATGTTCCAGAAATGTCTCGTAACATTATTTCTATTAGCCGTTTTGTTGACGACGGTTTTCATATTTCAATAAAAGACAAACATTGCGATTTTTATAGAGATGGGATTTTCTATTTTTCAGGAATATCACAAAATGGGATTTATGTGTTAGATGACAAAATTTCTGTTTTCGCAATTGATACCAAAAGACATAAGCTAGATAATTCAACTTACTTGTGGCATTGTCGTTTAGGCCATATAAACAAAAGACGCATGCTTAAGCTACATCAAGATGGGCTTATAAATTCAATTGATCCTGAATCATTGGAAACATGCGAAGCATGTTTAAAAGGTAAAATGACAAAGACACCCTTTAGCAATAAAGGTGAGCGTGTATCAGACACTCTAGGATTAATACATTCCGATGTATGTGGTCCTATGTCAGTCCAAGCAAGAGGAGGATTCAAATACTGCATAAGCTTCATAGACGACCATACCCGATATGGTTATATCTACTTGATGAAGCACAAGTCCGAAGCCTTTGAGAAATTCAAATGCTTCAAGAATGAAGTAGAAAATCAATTAGGAAAGAAAATAAAGATACTTCGATCCGATCGAGGTGGCGAATATCTTTCAGATGATTTTCTGAATTATCTAACTGAATGTGGGATATGCTCACAATGGACACTTCCCTATACACCACAACACAATGGTGTATCTGAGAGGAGGAACCGTACCTTACTAGATATGGTATGATCCATGATGAGCATATCATTACTTCCAAAGACATTCTGGGGCTATGCCTTAGAAACTGCCCTTTTCACCTTAAATCGAGTACCAACTAAATCCGCTAGTTCCACACCATATGAATTGTTCGTTGGTAGGAAACCCACATTCTCATTCATGAGAGTATGGGGTTGTTCATCATTTGTCAAACGCATAGCGTTAGACAAACTAGATTCTAAATCTGATAAGTGTTTCTTCATTGGATACCCTAAGGAAACTGTGGGGTATTACTTCTATCACCCAGATGATCAGAAAGTAATAGTATCCAAGCACGCAACCTTCTTAGAGAAAGAGTTTCTCGAAGAAACAGAAAAGGGAAGCATGATTGAACTTGATGAAGTTCAAGAACAAGAAACACCGACTGAAACAACAGAGGCGGTTGAGGAACCCAAAGCAGTCCCATTAGATGAGACTCAAGTGCCACCCATTCGTAGATCACAAAGAGTTCGTGAACTCCCAATTAGATATGGTTTTCTAGTGGGAGATGATGATGAGGTTCCCGTGTTAAACGACGAACCTGAAAACTACGAAGAGGCTCTTAACAGTCTAGATTCTAAAGCATGGCTCGAAGCCATGGATTCTGAGATGGACTCCATGTACACCAACCAAGTGTGGACTTTGGTTGATCCACCCGAAGGGATAAAACCCATTGGGTGCAGGTGGATCTTCAAAAAGAAGACTGACATGGATGGAAAGGTTAGCACCTACAAAGCTAGGTTAGTAGCGAAAGGATATCGTCAGAAACAAGGAATTGATTATGACGAAACTTTCTCTCCTGTGGCTATGTCCAAATCAATCAGAATAATGCTCGCTATTGCCGCTCACTATGATTACGAGATTTGGCAAATGGATGTGAAAACAGCTTTCCTAAATGAAAACCTACTTGAGGATGTATATATGATGCAACCTGAAGGTTTCACATCAAAGGATGCAAACAAGGTTTGCAAACTTCAGAGATCCATTTATGGACTCAAGCAAGCATCAAGAAGCTGGAACAAGCGTTTTGACGAAACCATAAAACAATCTGGTTTCAAACAAAATTGCGAAGAAGCTTGCATTTACAAGAAAGCAAGTGGGAGCTCAGTTGCATTTCTGATATTATATGTGGACGATATATTATTAATGGGAAATGACATAGCTCTACTACAGTCGGTAAAAGTATGGTTATCTGGTAACTTCTCCATGAAAGACCTTGGTGAAGCAACTTATATACTTGGTATAAAGATCTACAGAGATAGATCAAGAAGACTGCTTGGTCTTTCACAGGCTACATACATCAAAAAGGTGCTAAAGCGGTTTAGTATGTTTGAATCGAAACGAGGTAACATACCCATGATACATGGAGTAAAGTTAAACAATCATCAATGTCCTAAAACCGAAGATGATAAGAAGCGCATGGCTGTAGTCCCGTACGCCAGCGCAATCGGTTCGATTATGTATGCTATGCTATGCACTAGACCTGACGTAGCGTTCGCGTTAAGTATAACGAGTCGTTACCAAGGTAATCCGGGAGACGAGCACTGGAATACTGTCAAGAACATTCTTAAGTACTTGAGAAGGACTAAAGACATGTTCCTAGTGTACAGAGAAGGGGATCTGAAAATAGAAGGATTTTCAGATGCCAGTCATCTCACAGATGAGAACGATTTTAAATCCCAATCAGGATACCTGTTTATCTTGAATGGGGGCGCGGTCAGCTGGAAGAGTTCCAAGCAAGGAAGCGTAGCTTTCTCTACGATCGAGTCAGAGTATATCGCTGCTGCGGAAGCAGCAAAGGAAGCGGTTTGGATTAAGAAGTTCATTACTGAACTTGGTGTGGCGCCTGACATTCTAAATCCCATTACACTGTATTGTGATAACAATGGAGCCATTGTGCAAGCAAAGGAACCACGGTCTCATAATGCATCCAAGCATTACCTGAAGCGATACCACATTATAAGAGCAATTGTGGCAAGAGGAAATGTGAGAATAGAAAGAGTACCTACTGAGGACAACGTTGCAGATCCGTTGACAAAGCCCTTAACCCAGAAAGTACATGATCGTCATGTTAGTTCTACTGGGATAAGTTGTAGAAACAATTGGCTTTAGTCCAAGTGGGAGTATGTTGGGGTTTAGTGTCCTATAGACAATTGTTCTAGGATACAAACTTAATGTAAATGAAGTGTTCTTTATATCATTTGTTTTAATGAGATATGTTTTCATAAATGTATAAAGGCAATCCCTTTTAAGAACTAAATAAAGTCTAATAAAAGGAAATCCATAAGTTTGTTTAAAGTGATTATAAAGTGTTCATACAAGCATGAAGTGAGACGAAACTTTATAATAAACTAATAAACTTAAAACCACCCCAAGTCAAGTAATATGTTTAGGATTGACATATCACTGCTGAGACTTGCATGTAACAATGTCTTCTGTCGAGATAGAAAGCTGATCTCACAAGCTTCATATATACAGATATCTGGACAGTTACGTGGATCCAATGAAAAGGAGTTCATTAGGATTAGGGACCCGACTTGAGATAACAGGATGGGTAGATTCATCCTTGTTACCTATTCATCTCATTGGTATTAATAGGTATAAGTAATCCTCAGACTCAAAGGAATGTTAATTAGTAATTCTGGATTACGGAATGTGACGCTTTGATCCTGTTGTAACACGATCCATAACAGAGATGACTCTGGGGTGTGAACGGCAGGCGTTGGGTATCACAGGAAGTAATTGCAGGATAGTTATACATTGGATTGAGCATTTATCACTCCCGATGAATGGGAGATACGTCCATGGATCGCTTGTGGAAGACTCGACTCTAAATCCTTGCAAGGTGATAGCTTAAGACTTGAAATACAAATTTCACTTAACCTATCTAATTGGAGTTGACTCGGCCTGTACAAGTAAAACGAACGTCTCGCTATATGCGACTTGACATTATCCATAGTCATAAGATTCAGCTCAAGGATGTAGTTGATAAAGGATCGAATTATACTGTAACTAATACGGAAAGGTCAACGACAGAATCAACCTGTCTTCTTATAGCTCTGGGGGAATGTTTCGGATTTGCCAATCACATTTTGCGTACTCATTCCGTTATGCAAAGATTAAATATAATTCTGTGAAAATTAATTTAATAGTTGCATACGGCTAGAAGCAATAAGAACCTAATGGGTCACACATAAGACTTGGAACCCAAAAGAGAAACGGATGTAAATTAATTGATGGAAGCCCAACTGAGTCCACTAAGGCCCAGTATATGGGGTGGGGCGATTTTATGTATATAAAATACATAAACATTTAATTTGATTTTAAACAATTCTAATTAGATTATAATTGTGAATTAAATTAATTAAAGGATAAATAAGTTAGGAGTTTTAATTAGATTAATTGCTCCTATTATTATCCTATAAGGTTACTATTATTATCTTTATATTTAAGATATAATTATAGATAATAAATAAGAATTAAATTCTGAATTAAATTCTTATTCAGTAACCTAATTCTATCTAACTAGGGTTTAGATACAAGAGAATATAAATACCCCCTATATGTGAATTTTCGAAATTGACAGAGCAAACCGGGAGAGAGAATTTTCGACCCACACCATAAGGACGAGATTATCCATCGTTTCCTTCTGTTCAATTGATTACATCTTTTTTTCTTTATCCTTGATCTTGTGTTGATTAATTAGAGACAATCTACTTTGGTTGTTATATACGGTTGATTCTAACTTGATCTTCAATTATTTTGTTTTGTGCTTGGGAACTCGAAGTAAGAGTTGTGGGCACTTCGTTTGCAACGGTAGATAGAACTTCTAAAAGGTATTTCTTTCTATCCCTCTTTATATGAAATAACGATTAACGGATCTTGGGTTAATGGAAATAGGTTAAAATTTTTATATTTTCGCTGCCAAACGTTAGCCTATTTTCCCTTCAGAACAGTGCCTCGAAAACCCGACAACTAGATTTGATCCCTAGGAAAGCTAACGAATCAGGATCGGACAGAAAAGAACCCTTACAAAACTAGGTTGTAAAGACTCAATTCCAGTCTCCAACAATTAAGGATTTAATCCCGAACTGTTCAAAGTAGTGCTCCAAAGAACACAAGAGAAACCACTCACAAACTCTTAAGAGTAATATTTTTATTGAAATCAAACTTGTGTCTTACATATGAAAAAGCTCACCCTTAAATAGGTAAAACAAATACAACCAATGACTTAAATTGCCCTTACATATCTTTGATAACAACAATAATACAGGGGCATTTAAGTACTTTATTTAGTCAACCATTAAGACAAAGAAAATCAATACCCATAATTTGACAATAATGCAAATGAGAAAACAAGACTCAATTCTCATGGAATTGATTAGGTTCACATGGTTTTTTTGGAAGTTGTAATTTTGACCATTGAAAAAGAATTAAATCAATTCATATTGAATTGATTTTATTTTCCCCATAAATCCAAATCTTATTATCCAACTTAATTAGATCTCCTTAAAATCCAAATTCAATTCTCTCAAAATCCAAATTCAAAATGAATTAACTCTAATTGATCCGTTTTCAATTTGATATTCGTGTAACTCGAAAGGGATTAAATGATTTCATTTTGAACTTCGCACGCTTCATAGGATTATCGAATAAAGGACTAAAATTCGTAAATATAATCTCGTTCTTGACATGAATCTGATTCTCATCATATATAATATTTATAAATTATATTAATATATAAATAAAAATACTATATTATAATATATAGAAATGATTTGAACACAATTTATTATATTATAATCTATGAAATATATATGGATTATATATATGTTGGAAATACTTATTGGAATTAGATCCACAAACCACAAGATCATAAACTCATGTTAACCCATTAAAATCTAAAGCGGAAGCGTACCTGAATACATAGCGCAGCGGATTAAAGAGAATCAGAGACACCTTAGGTTGATTGGTCTTCTAGGGCTAAACGCAACTAGCACATCTACACTTGATGGGGGAGGTTGTAGATTTAGAATGCTCATGCCCTAGGGACCATAACCCTATATTTATACTGAAAACCTAATTGTCGCAATTACTAATCTGCCCATCATAGTATTAGTAAATTACAACTGGGTATCTACACATATTTAAGCCCATACCCATTATATATGCCACATGCCCATAAACTAATTTAGATCACTTAATCGGGCTCATACATATGATAGCCCATAATTACAATTATACATGTAAAGCCCATAACGTTGAATTTTAATCCAACAATCTCCCACTGGGCGAAACATGTATATTCCTATAAATTATGAATCCTTTATGACGTCAAAATATGCTATCATATTTACTATAGACATATACCAACAATTCCGTCCATTAATCATACTAACATAGAACCAAAGCAGAATCAATCACCTTTAGTGTAACCTTACCAACAATGATCACATATGTTAGCATAATCAAATGACATGAATTAAGTATGGATGTGTAGCATGGAAATTACATGTAATGTGACCTTAACATGCCTATTTCCAACTGGTCCTCATTAGTGAGATCAAGACTATTAACACTTCCAGAATGGAATAAACTTAAAACTTTATTAACTGGAATCGGTACCGAATAAACAAACATGTCTAAAACTAAAGAGCATCCAAAATACAAACTCCCACTAAACTCAAATTTTCTTAAGCAATTCAAGACCCAAATGAGCAATATGCTCATGAAAGATAATGGGCAATAATCATTAACTGAGCGGATCCATAGAGTTTGTCCTAATATGCTCATTAGACACCGGTCCATTTTGAAATCTCTACTAGATATTTAATTACTAGTAGAACATAAGTGTTGACTTATTGTCATAATATATTATCTTTCTATATCTGAATTGCAGCCTAATGACAATTTCACAGTCAACCAAAAAACTAGATGCCTCATAATGCGCTACAGATATAGCTGCCATGATGGAAGAAATGATTCACCCATCTAATAAACTGAAATGAACTTTAAACAAAATGAGCATCCGATATAATCAGAATCAGTATACATAATGATCTCTACTTGATTTGACTCTGACATATTATATGCGAGCTTTATTCTATGTGAATAGCGCATGACCTTATTAGCTGCTTTTCTAAAACTTCAAAACTAAAATATTTGCATATCTGCTCATTACCTCAAATATGAATACATATCAGAATGCATACGTACTTGAGCACACAAAAATAATGTATAACTGTTTGGGCACTATTTGAGACTAAAATCGTCTCCTTTAATTATAAGGGTATCACCTGATTTGGAGTTCTCAAATAGAAAAATAAATTTCCTCCCACTGAATCCAAAATATACATAATTATCAAACAAATTCATCTCAAAATCAATGAGACAATAACTTAATGAAATTTGTGATCATAACCAGTTAGCAATGCCATTATAACTTTAAAGAATCTTTTAATGAAGCTAGAAAGAAAGTTTTTCACAAATAATGTCTTCTTTTCGTCTGAAGTCTTTGACAACAATAAATACCTTATATCTTTTCATAATTGTCTTTGAGAAAATTGACAAGATTTGAAAACTCTAAATTAATGGCATCAACCCACAATCGAGAATTGGAACTCCTTAAGGCATTGATAACTCAATACCATCTTTATGTTCTTAGAGATATACAAAATAATGATCAAACATTGTATTTCTCATTTCTCTAGTGAATTTCACTTTACTGACATTTATTCTTGAGGTTGTTGAGATTGTTCTTCTGGATGAGGAATCATTTAACCATATTTCCCCCTGCAAGCTCAACATCCTCAAAGAATCTTGAATTACTTGTCTTCTAAATTCTTTTTCATTAATATTCTCAAAATGTGCACCAGTTTGCAAGGTTTCATTATTTTAGAAAACAATATCAAACATATAAAGATTGCCAAATATAAATAAATGTATAGTGTTCATCATAACTAAATTTTGATAAAGACAATTTCCTATTCTTAAACAAACATATTTGAATTTGTTTAAAATAGAAACCAAAATCCACCTAACAGGGTGGGTGCAATAAGTCTTCTTCAAATATGAATATACACTAGTCCTCAAATGTAATCTTAATATGTATATTGTCAATACTTTCTACCTTAACATTTCCATATAGATGTATCTTTCACCATTAAATGAATGTTAGGTTAGACAACCTCGTACAAACACATCAATATGAATAATAATACCAAAAATATAATTCATCAAGTGTGTTCAAGCACAAAAAAATAACCTTAGAACAGACAAAAGAAGTGTACCTTTCTTTATACGCCAAGCACGGTTGTTGACATGATTCCTTTTATTGTGTCCAACTTTATTGCATAAGAAACAAGTAGTTTCTGAATTTTGCCTCTTTTGCACTTTAATGACACAATACATGCATCTTTAATACTTTTCTTAACTTTATCATTTGAAGTGGATGCCTTATAAACACATTTAGATCTCTCTTGCTGAAGTATTTCCTCTTCTTGTAATTGACACATATATTAAAATTTGAGAAATCAAGGGAATTGAGAATTCCATATGACATAAGCCTTTCAATTCTCTCTTGAGAAATGTGTCTTAATCTTTTGTACCACAATAGCAGAATTCTCATAATTTAATTTTCTCTTCATACCACGTGTACTAGTTTGCAAGGTTTCATTATAAGAAGAAACAACATCAAGCATATAAAGATAATCATAAATAGATAAAGAACCAGTGCCAATGGTAACTGAATTTTGAAAAAGACTCAATTTCCTATTTCCAAAGGAACAATAACCAAACTTGTCCAAAGTAGAAATAGAAACCAAATTCCGTCTAAAAGACGACACAATAAAAGTCTTATTCAAATCTAAATAAGCACTAGTTTTCAAAAGTAATCTAAATATGCCTATTGCCTCTACTTCTACTGCCTTGCCATCTCCCACATAGATGTGTCTTTCACCATCATTTGGCTTTCGGCAGCTTAGGCAACCCTGCATGGACACACTAATGTGAGACATCTCTATAATGTGCTCCATAATGTTTCATTTTCCTTATCCTTAATGGTATCATCATGTTCATTCTTTGCAAATCTTTTCTCAATTTCAGCAAAGAAACCTTATCTGTAGATACCTCATAAGTCAATATAATGCCCTTAAAACTTCTTGAATGAAACATTTCATGATCATCAGACTCATGCAATTTGATCTTCTCACTTCCAATGATGAATTTTATCATTATCAGTACCGGATGTCATTACGACAGTGAGTTAATCAATTCCTAATACAATGCCCAGATCAACAATATTGAGAACTAGCATAATGTTCTCTTTCAAAACTTCATATTGAGAACTAACATAATGTTCTCTTTCAAACCTTAAATAACATAATTCAATATGCAAATTGAATTAATTATGAGCAAATATAATGGCAGCAAATTCAATAACAGAGAAGTTAACAAGCTCGCATAAGTTATATATATTTGAATTAGGGCAGACAGAAAAATCAAATCATGGCAAATCCCATCACAAGATACCTAGCACGACATTAATATTTTATCTTTGGACAAAAATACTAACTCATAAGTGGCCATCTTGTTGTAGCAATCAAATATTAACAATAAGTCCTGTCAAATAATAAATCATCTTTGGACAAATTTATTATTCACATGGAAAACTAGATAATTGTTACATATTTAATTCGGCCAAATATTAGCCTTCCTTTGAGCCGGGTAATATCCGCATGAATTTACAGACACACAAAACTGAATAGATGTTATATATCAAATTAATCTCCACAAGAGAGCCCACTTTGGCGGGATGTTGCTTAAACTAATTTATATAAAACGTCTATAACCATGACTTGAATACAGATGAGACAAGTATACATAATTGACCATAAAAAAAACTTTAATATTTATATATTGTCATATGTAACTTAAAAACCAAAAATATTTTTGACAATATATAAATATTTAGTCATAACAAACTCTCATAACAAAAGTATGGTCATCGAAACTAAATAACTACATAAAATGATTATGCCCAAATTATTTTTTCTTTAATTCACATAATCGCCCAATATTATATATTTGTCTCAAATAAAATCACAAAAGTTTATTATCAGAAAATTGGGCAAATAAAAAAAAATCAAATCAAGGTTAATCTCATTATAAGACACCTAGCACAACATTAATATTTTGTCTTTGGACATAAATATTAACTTGTAAGTGGTAATCTTATTGTATCAATCAAATATTAACAATAAATCATTTCAAATAATAAACATATCTTTGGATAAGTTTAATATTTACATGGAAAACCAAATAATTATTACATATTTAATTGACATCTATACCATGATTTGAAATTTTTTAGAACTTAAAACCGAACCATAAATCAATTTCAAAATCAAAACATTAATGTTTAATAAATACAAAAGTTATTACAAAGCAATGTTATAACCGAAACATTAATGTAAGGAAAACTGAAGTTATTATTAAAATTTATAACCAACACATTAATGTGCATAAATAAATACTAAAGTTATTAAAAAAAAACTTATAACCAACACATGAATATGAGGAAATAAATACCAAAATTGTTACAAAAATTTATAACTATTAATGTAACCGAAATACCAAAGTTGTTACAAAAACAATTGTAACCAAAACTTTAATTTGATCAAAATACCAAAGTTGGTACAAATATTTTTTTGTAACCGAAATATTAAAACACAAAAACTTCAAAAGTCTAAAATTATGAAGTTTTTATGAATTAAAACAAATCAACTGAAAAGTTTGAAGAGTTCATCAAATTAAAATCTTTGAATCAATGTTTAAAACCTCAAAAATAAAAATAGATATTATAAGCGATTCTCAATCCATAACATACAAGTAAAAAAAAACTTGATCCAAAAGCAAGATCATAAGATTTTTCCATGTTTAGAAACAAAGGGAAAAAAAACGATGTACTGAAAACATTGATAAACTAAAACATAAGAAAACCAAATTTAAAAGAATATTGATATTCAATTGAATGTCTCTGAATCAATTAATATTGATTCCTAAATCGTTAGCATAAGATTGGCGAAAACCAAAAGAAAAACCTTTCATCGAAGTAAAATAAAATCTCAATGAATCTACCATGAGTAGCTCTGATACCACTTGTTGGAAATACTTATTGGAATTAGATCCACAAACCACAAGATCATAAACTCATGTTAACCCATTAAGATCTAAAGCGGAAGCGTACCTGAATACATAGCGCAGCGGATTGAAGAGAATCAGAGACACCTTAGGTTGATTGGTCTTCTAGGGCTAAAAGCAACTAGCACATCTACACTTGATGGGGGAGGTTGTAGATTTAGAATGCTCATGCCCTAGGGACCATAACCCTATATTTATACTGAAAACCTAATTGTCGCAATTACTAATCTGCCCATCATAGTATTAGTAAATTACAACTGGGTATCTACACATATTTAAGCTCATACCCATTATATATGCCACAGGCTCATAAACTAATTTAGATCACTTAATTGGGCTCATACATATGATAGTCCATAATTACAATTATACATGTAAAGCCCATGACGTTGGATTTTAATCCAACAATATATACATAGGGTAGTTACTTATTTTTATTTTGTCTTTTTTTCATCAAAAAAAAACAAAATCATGGGTTTTTTTTTTCCTTTTTTTTATTATTAATTTGTAAGAAATGGGAATCAAATTTGATTAAAGGGAAAGAAAGAGGGAATGGGTGATTCGCATATTGGGGGTGAATGTTATTCCATTCCAATATCAAAATTGTACAACTAAACATTAACAAATGTAATTAATTACTCTCATTTCCATTTTCTATTGTAAATATGTTTAACCAAACACTCTCTAATACTCCAATATACACTCTCAATTTCAGGAGTTCTTATATTAAGCATCCGGTTTTCCATGTCATTCGAAGAACTCCCAATTCATATTTGGATACGTGTATTGTGACCCCACATAATAATTAAAATAATGGAATATTTATAATATGTATGAGTTGTCAAAATATATATGGGCGTACTCCATTTAACATTGGGCTTAATATATCATTTGCCCCTTAAACTTATACAAAAAGCTGTTGAGAAAATTAACTATTAATTTAAAACAATTAAATAAAAAATGAACTGTTGTGAAGTTTCAATTAATGAGGGACTATTTTTATAATTTGTATTAATAAGGGAAAAAAAGAGATTGGGGAGTTGAGAAAGATGTAGTTTGAGAGGAGGCACAATTGTGCCTTGTGAGTTTTTGAGAGTTTATTTTAGAGGGTAGTCTAATTATTTTGGGGAGAGATAAAAATAGTAAAGATAATTATTTTGAGTATTTTTGAGAAACACCCGAGTGCTACTATTTTTGTTTTATCTCATTGTAACTCTAAAAAGTTTCTAGAGAACACCCTCTTGTAAACCTCATAAATTCAATAAAATTGTTTTATCACTTCCGCTAAATTGTCGCAATCCAGAAATTTTTTCCAAAACTGGTATCAGAGCTTCAACGATCTTAAGGGATCAGTGAGTTTTTTAGAATGGCAGCCAACCAATCATCATCGATTTTTTCTCCTCCAAGTTTCAATGGTGAAAATTATCAAATTTGGGCTATCAAAATGAAAACTCATTTAAAAGGGTTGGGCTTGTGGCAATGGGTTGAATCTAAGAAGGAGGTAACACCTCTTGGAGACAATCCAACTCTAAATCAAATAAGGGGTCATGAAGAGGAATCATTGAAAGCTCCAAGAGCTTTATCTATCATTCATGGTGATGTCTCAGAGTCAATTTTCACGAGAATTATGACTTGTGAAACAGGAAATGAAGCTTTGAAAAAGTTGAAAGAACTTTATGAAGGCAATGAACGAACAAAGAGGATGCAAGTCTTGAATTTCAAAAGAGATTTTGAGACTCTAAGAATGAAAGAAAATGAGTCGATACATGAGTATTATGACAGGTTGATGGCGATCGTGAACAAAATCCGGTTAATGGGAGAAGATTTGCCTGATAACAGAGTTGTTGAAAAATTGTTCGTGAGCTTGCCTGAAAGGTTTGAGGCAAAACTTTCATCTCTTGAAGATTCAAGAGATATAAGTCAATTATCTTTATCCGAATTAATTAATTCTTTGCAAGCTCAAGAACAAAGAAGAGCAATGAGAAATGGAAAAAAATGAGCAAGTAGTTGAGGGAATTTTCCTTGCCCAAGGTTCAAAAGAAAAAAAAAGGAAATTCCTCAGTATGGTCATTGCAAAAGGCATGGTCATTATGAGAATGACTGCTGGCACAAAAGGAAGCCTAAATGTTTCAAGTGTAAGAAGTTTGGGCATGTGTAACAGAATTGCAGGAACAAGAGAAAAAAAATGTCAATGTGGCAAATCATGTTGACGAAGAAGAATTTGCTTAATTTGGAGAGAAGTGCTCCAATAGTTGAAGGTTGATGAGAAGTGCATCAACAAATCGATTCGGTGAGAAGTGCTCCGAGAAATTATTTGCGAAGAGAAGTGCTCCGTTTACAAGGTGATTGTTAGAGATAATGTTTCTATTATCTCTGTAAATAGATTCTTATCTATTTACAGAGATAATAGGAACATTATCTCTAACAGTGATGATGGGAAAGTACATCATAGATATATATTGAAAAAAAAGGTTTTAAATTAATAGTTAAGTGGAAGATTGTTGAAAAAATTAACTATTAATTTAAAACAATTAAATAAAAAAGGAACTGTTGTGAAATTTCAATTAATGAGGGACTATTTTTATAATTTGTATTAATAAGGAAAAAAAAAAAAGAGATTGGGGGAGTTGAGAAAGATGTAGTTTGAGAGGAGGCATAATTGTGCCTTGTGAGTTTTTGAGAGTTTATTTTAGAGGGTAGTCTAATTATTTTGGGGAGAGATAAAAATAGTAAAGATAATTATTTTGGGTATTTTTGGGAAACACCCGAGTGCTACTATTTTTGTTTTATCTCATTGTAACTCTAGAAAGTTTCTAGAGAACACCCTCTTATAAACCTCATAAATTCAATAAAATTGTTTTATCGCTTCCGCTAAATTGTCGCAATCCAGAAAATTTTTCCAACAAAAGCTTGATTGGTTCACTGAACTTTCAAAGTGTCTTGATAGTCCTTTGAACTTGCATAAAATGTTCAGTTATCCTTCTGAACTTGTGTAAAATGTAATCAATTGATTATTCGATTGCAAAAAAGTAAGTTAAATGCAGAAGAGGTATTCCACGTGTTTTAGAATGTTACTACATAATTCAACAATAAAGTAAAATAAAGTTATTATTTGTTCAACTATAAATCTTGTATTCTCTAATATTATAACCGCAATACCCCGATTTTGATTGTTTTACTTTTTTTTTTAACGCGTGCAATACATTTCCTGTATTTAACTTGCTTTTTTTACAACCGGATTATCGATTAATTACATTTTTTTAAGTTTAAAGAGTTAACTGAATATTTTATATAAGTTTAAAGAACTATTGAGGTATTTTGAAAGTTCGGGAAGGCAATAGATTTTTTTTTTTTTTTTTACAAGTTCAGGGTATTAAGCCTTTAACATTGACAACCGGTACTTTTATCAAAAAAAAAAAAAAAAAAAAAAACAACAACATTGATAACCGGTACTTCTAGTAATTTGACAGAGTGTAACCTGCACGAACTTGAAGAGAAGCCAACTGTTCATTTAATCGACCTAAATTGGTCCCAAGGCCAATACTGCCAAAGCAATCTCCCGTCGCATTTCACGTCTTGAGCTTGGGTCTTCAAGAATGGGGTTTGTAACCTCTTCAAGTTTCTCTTTCAACAGGTTAATTAGGTATTTCATGGTTTTTTTATGTTTTATATTCTATCTGAATTTCAGGCAACTGCGTGATTATTTGTACGCTTGGATTAATCATGGGCTTATCGAAGTTTTATGCAGTTACTTTACGCTAATGGCGGAGGTGTTGAAAATACTGAGCTGGATTGAGTAGGAACAGGTACACCTAATTGATCCTTGTCTTTCAGTTTGTATGGATATTCACTTTGATTGTGTTTTGCATGCTCAGTTCTACTCTACAAATTACAAAATCTGAAATCTATTGACTCTGCTTATCTCTGGGGATGAGATGGAGTGATTTTCATGCATTGAAATACTGATATGCTCTCCCTTCTCTGTTCCAAGAATGGGGTTTCTCCTTCTGTTGTTGGTGCGTATAATAGGCTCACTAGAATCCTGTTGAATTGGAGATAGATAGTTTGCAGATTGATGGATGCTAGTGCTACCTGAATCTAGTTTTATCACTAGTACCTTATCTTTGGTTTCAAACGCACAACAAATAGCAAATAGGAGAAATTCTACAATACTCACCCGACTAATTAATGTATAACAGTTGTACATATTTATTTCTTAACACCAATATCTACTTAATCAAAAAAAAAAAAAAAACACCAATATCTACAATGGAGTAGTAAAGCATCTCTCTTTTTATTGGTTGGGCCTATTACTAACAAATAGAGAGGAATATGAGGATACTTACACAGAAAAGAAATGGAAATGAACTTTACACTGCTTATATAGGATTATATACCCAACCATTATTCTTAGCAGGAGAGATTATAGCATATTTCATCACACTCAGGAAAAGAAAAACGACTAAGCTATGCTCCTTATATTGAATCCATGCTGTCATACATCGAACTAATAGTGGAAACAGTGCTTAGAAAGTCTTGTGCTAACATTTAAAGAGGTTTATAGAGGATGGGGAATAGGTGTAGATCATTTTTCCTCTTTACTGAAGCTCCAAAAATCTCAAGCATGTCGAGGTTTTCTGGCATCATTCCTGTAGGCAGTTTCCAGTCGAAATGAAACAGCAGTTGTGCGAGTGGAAACTCAACATTGATTATACCATATGTTAATCCTGGGCAAATCCTTCTTCCAGCACCAAATGGTAGATATTCAAAATTAGCCCCTTTGTAATCTATTGAGCTATCTATGAATCTCTCCGGATTGAATTTCTCAGCTTCATTCCAGTAATTAGGATCCCTTCCCATTGCCCAAGCGTTAATAATAACCTTGGATTTCTCAGGAATCTCATAACCATAAATCGAACATTTCTCCCTACATTCTCTTGGTAGTAACAGTGCAAGTGGTGGGTGTAATCTTAGAGTTTCCTTTATTACCAGCTTTAAGTAGTTCAGTTCATCAAGTCGTGATTCATCAACGTCTCCTTGTGTATCGAAGATTCGTCTCACTTCTTCTTGTGCTTTTTCCATTGCTTTTGGGGTTTTCATCAGCTCTGACATTGCCCAGTCTATTGTAGTAGATGATGTCTCAGTACCAGCAGCAAACATGTCCTGAATTAAAATAATAATAATTACTTCGGATATTCGCAAACGATGCGGTTAAACTATTCACCGCACATAGTGTTCATTTAACTAGCACGAAGTCGGATTCATCCGATTTCCTTATCTGCTTCCCAACAATAAGAAGTTGGATGAACTTCATTCCACTTCTTTGCAACTGGAAGTAGGATGAGTCAGCCAGCTTTTTTGTTGGGGAGCGTAATCCAAGCATTACGATAAAAAAATCCAATTACTTGGTGATTATGAAGCTAAAAAGAGAAGAGAGGGAACTAACCAGTATGACTGCTTTGATATTGTCATCTGTTAAAGGGAATTGAAGATCTCCTTGATCCTGAGCATTCAAAAGCACATCTATAAGATCTTCAGTGAGATTACTTCCTGTCGCCTTTCTAGCTCTATGTTGGTCAATGATGTTTTGAAATATTACATCTATCTTTTTCTGATGCCTCTCCATTTTAGATATGATTCCACTTAGCACTCCAAAAACTTTGACGGAAGGATATAAATCAGCAAGATTAAACCCTGAAGCAGCTTCTACCAAAACTTTAAGAGCTGCTATCAAAGTATCTTCTCCCTCCCATATCTTGCCAAATGCACTTCTCGAAACGATGCTATAAATTAAAGAATTAGCCATCATGCTAAAATTGATAGGTGATCCTGCAGCTGCACTGGAAGATATGGATGTAATGAGTTTTGATACTTGTTCTTCCCTGATAGATCTGAATGACTCCACACGTTTTACAGTGAGTAGCTCGACTGTGCAAATTTTTCGCAGTTGTCTCCAGTAGTCTCCATAGGGTGAAAATACAATGTCTGAATAATTATAGGTCGTAAGTGTCAAGGCAAGGAGACGAGGCCTTTGAGCGAAGGTGACATCATGGGTTTTCAGAACCTCTTTAGCAGTTTCAGGTGCAGAGATTACAATAGTTGTAAGTTCTCCAAGTTGAAGATGCATAATAGGTCCATAGATTTTGGCCAAGTCTTTGAGGCGGCTATGGGGAAGGGATGTAATTAAGTGGTGGAGACTCCCTACTAGAGGTAGTGTCCATGGTCCTGGTGGTAGATTTTTGGTTGAGTTTTTCTTCAATAATATCAATCTTAATACCATGAAGATGAAGACTAGAAATGGAAAAAGGATTCCTAATTGGAGGAGTTCCATGATCAGGAATTGGAGTTTTTGGTTGAGTTAAGATTTTACATTCCATCTTAATCTAATATTACCATTCGAGCTTTGTTTTTTAGTTAGATCGGATCTCATCATGCCTATGTAATTATAATTGACTTTTGCTTAATACATTGTGATTTGCTGAAGTTTCCTTTAAAAAAATTATTGGCGGCTTATAATTAGCCTCTTTGAACTTGTCAAAAATGACGTAATTAACTCTTTGACGTGCGATGGAGCGAATTGGAACAAATTTATCATTTTAAGTAATTATGTTAAGAGGGTAATATAACGTGACTTTAAACAAATTCAAGAAGCTGATAGACTACTTTGAAGCAAATTTAAAATGCTAACGGTATACCTTGTAAATTTAGAAGGCGAATTGGTTTTTTTTAACTAAGTTTAAGCGAATCTTGTTGTATTAATTCTTTTTGTTTTTTAATAAAATCAGGTCCGTGTTTGTTGGAAGTTTTCATTTTTACTAATAAAGAAATGAAATACTTGCAATTTTACAGTCTGGACTTCTTAATAAGGCAAATAATTTATTTATATAGTAATCCCACATTGGGTCCATGAAAGTAAAGCATACTAATATTTTAATAGCTTAATACCAATGTTATCAGAACCGGACCGAACATCAAATCGGATTGGTGATTGGGTCACAGGTCACTTGGTCGGACCGGATGGTTCGGATTGATCGAACCGGATGACGTAATAAATAAATAAATAATATTTATATATATATTAAATATATATAATTAATTTAAAATTATTTTTATAAATTATATATATCCAAAACAAATTATAAACAACTTTTGGTTTGTTATTTTTTTTGTCAACTTGAGACTTAAATATATAACAGATAAATAGAATTTAGGAGGCGTTTGTTTGCTCCTTTTCATGCTTCTTTTTGCCTTTTCACTTCAAAAGGGAGAGTTTTAGGTATTTGGTTAGTGACCTCGTGTTTGCCTTTTACATCTGAAAAGTAGTATTGGGTGTTTGGTTAGTGATCTCCTGTTTGCCTTTTACATCCGAAAAGCCTTTTACACCCGAAAAGCAGCCTTTCACAAAAGCAGATAATCTCTACTTTTTGGAAAAGCAGCTTTTTCAAACAGCAAACCGTAACAGCAACAGCAAACAGCAAACAGTAGGTAAAACAAACGGGCCCTTAGAATAACTTGAAATATGTAAACATATTTTATGAAATGCGGTCTTTTTAACGATATATTATAAACTCAAAACGGACAAGTGAAGTCTGGTCTCCTTTTGCTAGATTTTATCTCGTTTTCTTTTTTAAACTTTCCATTAAATTTTTTTTCCTTAAATTGTATTTTCCTTTCTTTCCATTAAAAAATTTTTCCTTAAATTTTATTTTTCTTTTTCTTTCCATTAATTTTTTTTCCTTAAATTTTATTTTCCTTTTTTTCCATTAAAATTTTTTTTTTAAAGTAACAACAGGTGTGAACCGGGTTGGTCGGTTTCTGGTTTAACCACCGGTCGAGCCGGTTCACACCGGTTTTTAGAGGGCTCATCAACCCAGCCAAGCTCGGACCGGACTGCCTACCGATTCCCGATCGAACCGGTCCGACCAGCCGGTCCGGTCCGGGTTTGATAACATTGCTTAATACGTAAAAAAATCTATTAAATTTGTCAAAAAGCTTGACTCTCTGAATTTATAGTATGTCTTGTCTGTCCCATTAACTTGTTTAAAATAACCTATTGGCTATCTGGACTTTGTTTAAAATCACCTATTAGTTTTCATAACTCATTTATAGTAATCCATTTGTTCTTAAACTTGTTTAAAGTGATATACATGTAATTTGTCTAAATATTTAAAAAAATTCAAAACTTAATAAATAAAGACCCAATTTGTGATTCTAAGTCTTTAGAACAAATTAATTTTTTGTTTTGTACAATTTTTATGACGTTTTTGTAGATTTGCAGGGCGTTTGGTATTCTATTGGGATAAGGATAAGGATAAGGATAAGGATAAAGGTTGTGATTGGGATAAGGATAAATGGTTGGGATAAAGATAAAAATATGATAGTCTAGAATTATTATTCATGTTTGGTACGTAGGATGGGGATATGGATAAAATAATACATTTTACTATTTTAACCCTAGTTAAACTACATAACATTAATTTGAGGGATAAGACGGACTTTTTCATCCTATTAAAATCGCAGGAGTTTATCTCATCTCTTTATCCCCCATCTGTCTCACTTTTCTATCTCCCAAACAAACACGGGATAACTTATCTCGTGTTTTTTTTTATCCCTGTCCTACCTCTTATATCCCTTCTAACAAACACCATGTTAGAAACTTAATTATGACACTTTAAACAAATTTAGAAGCTAATGAGACAACATATAAATTCAGAAGGTCAATTAACATTTTTAGACAAATTCAAGGACAAACTGAAATATTAAACCTATTTTAATTATGTGGGAAGCTACGGTCAACAAGAAGTTGCGTCACAACACTATTTCCGTTTCTTAAGAAAACATACAACTTGAATTTATTAATTTTTGAAAATGAAAGTAACCGTATTCATTGCATCATCATTTATCAATGGCCTAATACATCACCAGCTCCTCCATAATAGTAGATTGGTTCCTTGAATTTTATAAGTGTTTCACTAGCTCCCTAAATTTACTTATTTCGTTTCACTTGTTCCCTAAACTTGTCCATAAAAATCGATTAGCTCCATGAACTTTGCAAGTGTCTCACCAGCTCCTTAAACTTGTTTATTCCGTAACAACTAAATACAAAAATCGTAATGCTAACTCGGATTAAGGTGTAAAAATACCCTTAACGTTTTGGGTCAGGAGTATTTTTACCCCTAACGTCTAAAATGGTGCAATTTTACCCCTAACATTAGTAGCCAATGACAAATTTATAAATTTGGTGAATTTTTTGATTTTTTTTGTCCAATTCGTACAAAAAAAACAGTATTTTTTTTTCACATCCCAACATATGTTTGTGATTTTTCTACTGTGTAGATGACAAGATTTATGACCGAGAAGACAGTTTGATGAATTATATCTTAAATTAACCCAATTTATCAATGTTAGGGGTAAAATTGCACCATTTTAGACGTTAGTATTATGGTTTTTGTATTTAGTTGTTACAGAATAAGCAAGTTTAGGGAGTTGGTTCAGGAGCTAATCAATTTTTATGGACAAGTTTAGGAAGTTGGTGATACGAAATAAGTAAGTTTAGGGAGCTAGTGAAGCACTTGCAAAATCCAGGGAACCAATCTACTATTATGGACAAGTTGAGAGAGTTGGTGATGTATTAAGCCTTGATAAATCCTTGAAAATACATATATCCTCTCCTACTGCGGTTACTAGATGTGCTCTATCTCTCTTAGGACCTGTTTAAAATGCTACTTTTCAGGTGTAAAAGGCAAGCAGGAGGTCACTGACAAAACATCTAAAACTCTCCATTTTGAAGTGAAAAGTTAATCAAGAGCATGAAAATGAACAACCAAACACCATTCGTAATAAAATTCACCATCCAACTGGATCCGACAAGAGATAAGGTGAGAAAAACTTGCATGAACTACTTTGTTAATTTTAAGTAAAAGTATAAAAATAAAATCGGCATAAAAACCAGTGTTCTAAAAGTCGGCCAAGTCGGCGACTAATCGGCCGACTAGTCGGTGAAATTCAGAACACTGACCGATTTTTTATAACTGGGCGGGTTAAGTCGCTAAGTCGGGGGTCCGATATATTTCCGCCTAGGCGGTTCAAGTCGGGGTAAATCGGGCAAGTCGGGCTAGTCGGGCAAGTCGGGTTAGGCGGGCAAGTCGGGTTAGGCGGCTAAAAATCGAGCCAGTCGGCTAAAAATCGGGTTAGGCGGCCAAAAATCGGGTCAAATCATAAAATTATAAAAATTTTGCTACAAAATAATTAATACAAATAATTAATGATCACAACAACAACTAAAAATAATAGAACTAATTTACATAGCACTAAATAAAATTAATTTTAATATATTAAATTACAAATATTAAATATTTTGAGGAAGAAAATAAAGAATTATTTGATGAATATGGAGAAGGTAGTAGACATATTTTTTATGGATATTTTATTATTTATTTAAAGCAAATATTTATAATATTCATATATTATTAATATTATTTTTAGATGTGATAATTTATATTTTAAATGTGTTTATATAATATTTATTTAATTATAAATATAAAAAATAAAAAAATACATATCCGATTAATCCCCGATTAGTCCCCGATTAATCCTCGATTAATCTTTTGAGGTCTTGTCTGCCCGACTAGCGCCTTACGACTTTTATAACACTGATAAAAACACATCTAAGAGAACATTTCCACAAGACTCCTTTATTAATCAAATTTAATGAGCTTACGTTGGCACCCACTAAGAGTGTGCATCGGTTTAAAACCGAACCGAAATAACCGAAATTACTAAAATAATTAACACCGATACTGAACCGAAATATTCGGTTAGATTCGGTTCGGTATTAAATTGAATTAGTTAAAAAAATAGAAAACAACAAATAAAAATTACTATATTTACTTATTAAATAAATAAAAAAAGATTGAAGTACTTTCAAAACAATTTATATTGACTTATTATCTTAATAATATTAAAAAAAGTATAATCCATACGCAGCCCTCTGAACTTGTCAATTTTGGTCATTTTGCCCCCTGAATTTACGGGACGACCTATTTGCCCCCTCAACTATTTAAAAGTGGTATTAGCAACCCCCTATTTTCATTATAAGTTACAAGATGAAGTTCCAACATTAGTACAAGCGTTCATAGAAGTATTGGAACCGGCCTATGTAGACGATTTAGAAGGAGTTAAAGCTATATGCAATTTTTACTAGAGAATTTGTGTATTGTCTATACTAATCTTATTTGTAGCCTGTTTTAGTAGTGCACAACCTTTTTTAGTACATGTCATGATTGTTTCCGTTATATTGAAAATAGGGGGTTGTTAATACCACTTTTAAAGAGTTGTAGGGGCAAATAGGTCGTTCGGTAAATTCAAGGGGCAAAATGACCAAAGTGACAAATTCAGGGGATGCGTGTGGTTTAGGCCTTAAAAAAACTAGCCATGTAATATATATATATATATATATATATATATATATATATATTTTTTTTTTTTTGTCAAACCGAACTGAACCTAATACCAAAATGCACCTAAAATTAAAACCGACGCCGAATCAAAGTGTGAAAAACCGAACCGAAAAACTGAATTCAATCAGTTCGATTCGGTATGCGGTTTAAACCGTACCGTACCACCCACACATCCTAGACAACACAATTCAGGACCAAAATGAACCCTCTCGGGCAGGCCTCCTTTCGGCCCGATCCATTAAATTGCTTTTTCCTCCTACTCATTGAACAGTCAATTTTTTAAATTTAATTCTGTACAAAAACGTTTGGTGGTTATAAATGATTATTAATTCTCATTAAGAGGAAATTAATTATTGATTAATTTTTTAATTGATGGGAAAATGTTTTGAACACTACCTATTTGAATGATTTTCATTCTATTTTGAACAAATAGTTTATTGCATACAGACCAGAAAATTTTCCTTTCCAGAAACATTTTTCTTTTATGTTCAGGTTCCTATTTCGTTGGTTCATGCTTCAAGTGATAACAAACTACACCGGATTATAGTCCGTAAGATTATGTTGTATCTTAGGAGATAATAATCAATTGCGGCTACATATACGGGTAAATTACACCTATGGCTACTGAACTTTACCCATTTTAATACTGTGGCCACTGAACTTCAATTGCTAATGGTATGATCACTAAACTTTACATTTTTTAACTGTGGTGGCCACTCAATTTTAACTAACTTCTCAAAGTGGCCGTTAACGATCTCAAAATGAAAATATTCAAGAATTAAAGTTGTTCAGAATGACATTTTAACCACATTTTTTTTTCAAAATCACCTTTATTGGAGCGCGCTCTCTCTCTTAAAACTTACTCTCTCTCCTAATGAAATAACACCTAAATGATCTCAAAACGAAAATTTTCAAAAATTAAAGTTCCTTAGAAATACATTAACTCTTCGAATTTTTTATTTTGAGGCCGTCAACAGTCGTTTTGAGGTGTTGAGTGGCAACCGATGTTAAAAAATGTAAAGTTTAATGATTATACCATTAAGAATTGAAGTTCAGCGGCCACAATATTAAAATGAGTAAAGTTTAGTTGCCATAAGTATAATTTACCCCTACATATACCAGGATGAATTTAGAATTAGGAGTAGACATTATTAGTGTTGAAAATAATTATGGTTAATTATCTCTTTACCATCAGATATTAACAGATAATTATTAGGGTTATTATCTCCAATAAATACTTAGGGGGCGTTTGGTTCACAAGGGGTAAGGGAAAAAGAATCAAGAAAGTGAAACTAAAGGAAAGGAAATGAATAAGAATTGATACCCCTATGTGTTTGGATATGTTTAGGAAAGAGAATGCAATTCCACTTCATTCCCTCTGTGGATGTTTGGTTCAAATAGGGAATCAAAACTATTTTTTTTTTAACTTCATATATAATCAAAAAAAAAAAATCAACTCTTTTATTATAGTTTTCATAAAACGTGAAATAACTTCATATATAATCCCAAACAATCCAAAACGTCACTCACTTACTACCCTTATTGATAATAATATAAAGTTAATAAAAGTTAAAATTTAAACTTAACAAAGTTCATACAAATTAAACAAAAAAAACAAAAACAAAAACAAAAGCCTAAGCATAATACTTCATCACCGGAAAGAGTTTAAGCATCTTCATTGTCCTTTTCACCAAGAAAATCTTTGACAACAATTTTTATACATACATGTACCTCTGTTAATAAAATATAAGAATTAAAATCAAAAGATAATGAAATAGAGGAAACTGAAATAAAATTAATCAAAGAAAATGAATAAGCATTATATTTAAAAAGAAAATAATTATTTTAATAATTAAAAATAAATATTAAAACTGAATAATATGATAAAAGAAAAAAATTTGGTCAAAATTATTTTTCAAGGTAAAAAGATAAAAATAAATAAGTATAAGGATCAAAAGTGAAATTAATCTAGTGATAAAAAATATAAATAAATAAATATAAGGATTAAACAAAAATAAAAAAAAATAAAATTTAGTAAAAAATATTTTTTGAGTAAAAAAATTAAAAATATATAACGAAAATGAAATTAATCCAAAGATAAAGAAATGTAAAAATAAAAAAATATAGAGGCCAAAATAAAAATAAAAAAATAAAATAAAATAGAGAGTAAAGTAGAATTTTATGAGTGTAGAAGTTTAAGTTAGAAAGAGATGGGAAAGGGAATAGAAAACCTTAGGAGGAGTGGGGAATGGGTTAGAGGAGTTAGGGGTAAACCCAAAACTAAAAAGAACAAAGGAATCATTGAATTAGCAAAACAAACACCAACAAAGGGAATGAAGCCTCCCCTTTCCCTTACCCTTTCCTGAAACCCCCAAACCAAACGCCCCCTTAATATAAACATTAGTTATTAAATAACTCTAACTAAACTTAATATTTATCTGATGATACCGGTTCAAAGAATGCAAATTTAGATAGTCATGGTGAGATTTGAAGGAAGAAGATGGAAGCGTAAAAGTCTTGATTAAATGAAAATCGGAGAAGATGGAGTCTGTGTAATCAATACTTGGGGTATAATGTGTAGTTTAGAGATTTATCTCTCTTGGGATATGCATTGCATCAAACAATATGAAACAAGAATAATCCTCTTAAACGACAATCTTTGAGGAACCGAGGGAGTATCTGTTAATATTTGATGATAGGTAAAGAGATAATTAATAATAATTATCTCCAACAATCATCACTTAAATGACAACCGAAAATTGAGTAGTTTAGTATTTGCAGTATAAATCACGTGGATTCGATATTTGGATTTGTCCACGAGTACATTTATCTCTTAGTGAGCCTTTCAACGGGTAAGCATCAACCCACTAGTGTAATTTGTGGGTGTAATTAGTTCCTGAAATGATATTTAACATCTTAAATCTAATGGTCGATGGTTCAAATCTTCTTAATATCATTTATTAATGAAATTTTGATATAATCAAGTGTTTATATTGTGCACCTTCAAGATCAAAGACATTTTTATGAACAAAATGTATCTAAGATACTAAAATAATATAAAAATTACTCTTAAACTTCACTTTTTAGCTAAAATTTTCGAAAATTAATTCCTCATAGTTATAACAAAAAAAAATAAGGAATAAGTTTAAAAATTAATTCCGCATTCAAATTTTATGTTTTTGTAAGAAATATTTAAGGTCTATTTGGTTCAGCAGTTGCGGCTGTGGTTGCTATTTGCGGTTGTAGTAAGCTGTTTACTAGCTGTTTGTTGATAGTTGTTTAATTATTAGTGTTTAGTAAAATTATATTGAACTGTTGCTGTTAGTATTTAAAATGTCTAATATAGACATGTTTTAAATTAATCAACAAATAAGTTATAAAATAAGAAGGGTAATTTTGTCAATAATTAATAACTACAATGGCAGAATAAGCCTAGGGAATGGGTGGTGAAGTTGAACACGGATGACTCTTGTCTTAGCAATGGCAGAATTGCCGTTGGAGGAGTTCTTCGGGATGCTGGTGGAGCGTGGCTGGCTGGGTTTACCTATAACTTGGGGTTGGGCTCGTCCTTCTCTGCGGAGCTTTGGGGTATTCTGTCAGGTATTAAGCTTGCCATTCGCATGGGTGTTAAGAGACTCTTGGTGGAGGCTGACAATTTGGAGGCGATTAACATGATTATGAATAGACAGGTTGTTGGTCCGAATAGCCATAACCTTATCAATGCTATTTTGAGGCTTCATCCTGCCTTTGAGTCTCTTAATTTCTCCCATGTTTATAGGGAGCAAAACCGCGTGGCGGATTGCTTGGCTGCTGCTGGCCATGGAGGGATGTTAGGAGTGTCTACCCTTTCTGTTCCTCCTTCTTCTCTTTTGTCTATTCTTCTCGAGGATAGGGTTGGGGTCAGTCTTCCTAGACTGATCCCGGGTTAGGTGTTCTTGTTTGTTCTTTTCCTTTCCTTTCCTACCAAAAAAAAAAAAAAATAACTACAAACAGTTATTCATGAAAAGCTCCAAAACGCTACCAGTTTCTAAAAAAATGCTAAACGCTGCGGTTATATAACTTAATCAAATGCTATATTTGAGGTGAAACGCTAAATGCTCATCCGAAAAGCTGAAACATACACCCTCTTAATAGGCTTAATACATCATTTGCTCCCTAAATTTGTCTAAAAGTATTAATAGGCTTAATACATCATTTGCCTCCTAAATTTGTGTAAAAATGTTGATTGACCCCTGAACTTTTAAAGTGTCCCGATAGTCCTCCAATTTGCATAAAATGTTCAGTTAGCTTCATGAACTTGCGTAAAATGTAATCAGGCGTCTTCTCTAATGTTAGAACCGCATACACACGCATATATAAATTTGTTATTACGAGAGTCAATACTAGTATATTTTATATATAATGGTGATCAAGTTTATTTTGTGCAATTGTGCATGTATGCAAATATATGCATAGACCTTGTAGGATATATGAACAACTATTAAAAACATAATCAAGCCACAAACTCTCCTATGAGATATATTAATGCTCAATATTACAATTAATAATAAGGAATTATCTTTTAGTATTTTTCTATAAAACCTAACATCTACCCATCATTTTTCATTATCTTTCACACCACTTCTTCTCATTCTTTTAGCTTTCTCTTCTTCTTCCTCCATAAAACACACAAAATGGACAAAAGACCTTGCAACTCACAAGAAGTTGAAGTCAGAAAAGGGCCATGGACTATGGAAGAAGACTTGATCTTGATCAACTACATCGCTAACCATGGCGAAGGAGTTTGGAACTCGCTTGCTAAAGCCGCAGGTACCTTGTTCCACAAGTCATTATATATATATATATTCCGTACTTTCCAAATAGTGACTAAAACCATGGAAATTTTTAAGTTATCGTGACGAACCATTTAATCCAACTTGATAATCGTGTCTATGATATTACACTAGGTTTGAAACGTACTGGAAAGAGTTGCAGGCTCCGATGGCTGAACTATCTTCGCCCCGATGTTCGTAGAGGAAACATTACACCTGAAGAACAGCTGTTGATTATGGAACTACATGCAAAGTGGGGAAATAGGTACTGTTATTTTTCCCATATACTATACTTTAGTCAAGAAATATGCATGTATATGTTTTGTAGTCCTCAAAATGAGATCAAAAGATACAAAGAAAGAAATTTGAGGGTGTGGGGTTTCAATTGTTCCTAGCTAAGAGAAAGATTTGTGACACATGGGGATTTACAACTCATGGCAAACAAAATAAACGTGTTATTCAATTTCTTATGAGTTGATGATGATGTATTCTTAATTTATTACCATACCATACCAATTGAAAGGGTTTTTGCAATCTATGTTGATATTGTCTCTAAATGGAGTTAGCCATGTTTTGTTGTGATGGAGATCGGACACATCATTCCAAGTGGACCTATCCTCCATGTAGTACATATGCCAATCATCAAGATCAACATCAAGATCCAATTGTTTCAAGATGTGTACTACTCGGGGCTAGATGCATGAAGAATGATGGATCCACTCTCCAAGGTACAAAATTTTCATTTATTTTTTTGATAACTTAATAATTTTTTACCTATTTGATATACCGAGGTAAGAAAAGATTACAATCATTCGTTCAAAAACAAGGTATCCTGGATCGTCCAGGCCCTGTCTAGGTATTTGAAATCGAGAATCCGTCTCGATTTTCTCTGATTAGTCATTTTAGGCGTTTTTTGGCTCCTAAGCAATTTTTAGTCGTCTGGGCTCCGCCTAGGCCGTTGAATGCTGCTTAGGGACCATATAAACGACAACGAGCAAAAATGTTTTTTTACTGTGATTTTTTTTTTATATTATAATTCACTTTTGAGTTGTTTCAATGGTATTATTGTTAAAATGTTGATATTTACACATTTTTAAAGATATATGGTGTAAATATGTGTTTTTCTATATTAAATAATTTTATATTATTGTTTTTAGATAGTATAATGCATATTTTAATTGAGTTTATATAATAATTTGTTGTTTAACAAATAAAAAATACAAAAATATAAATCCAATTAGTCCTCGAGGAATCTGCAATTAATCTTCCAGTCTTTCAAAACCTTGATTACACCTAGTATTTGGTATGGGCACGTTTTGAAATGTGGACAGCATGAGATTTGGCAATAAAAGGTTTCCATTTATAGCTGAACCCTTTTTGAAGTAGTCACATGTAAAAGATTACAACTTGGGCACGTTTTAAATGTGGACAGCAAAGAGGTTCATAAAAAAAAACGTGGACAGCAGAGAGACTTGGAATAGTTTCTAGCCATGGAACATGCCCTCATATAAAATGAAGTTAAAATACTTGCTTATGTTGCTAGTTTGCAAACAATGTTAAATACTTAATTTGAAGGCTTAATGTAAGCCTAATGGCACCCAAACTTTTAAAATAATCTATCATATATCTATCGGTGGTTTTAATACACACACTTATAATTGGCTGTAAAAATCTATCATAAATCTATAGTTGGTTCATTCGGACCTCCTGCATACAAGATCATTGATCTTCCATAGCATGTATGTCGCTTCATCGGCCAAAGATGATAGAGCAACGATTTTGTGTGTATGAGGTTTAAATGAGCCAACTATATGTGTATGATAGGTTATTTTAAAAGTTAAGGGTGTCAATAGACAAAACGTGCTAAGTTTAAAGGTGTAAATATAGATTAAGCTTAATTTGAAACTGCATATCTTGAATTTTAAGTAACATACAAGTCTGATATAATAATGAAGGTGGTCGAAGATTGCAAAGCATCTGCCAGGAAGGACAGACAATGAAATAAAGAATTACTGGAGGACAAGAATTCAGAAGCATATTAAGCAAGCAGAAGCATTATCTGGAGCAGGAGGAGGAGGACAAAGCAACTCTGAAATCAATGAAAATGGAAGCTCAAGCAGCAGCCAAGTTTCTGCAATGATGGACACTTGTAATTACCCACAAATTAACCCTAATAATATCCCTCTTGATCCTTTTCAACCGCCCATTTTACCTCCTGATCATTCCAATGAAACTTACTGGACCGTAGAAGATCTTTGGTCCATGCAGTTACTTAATTAATTAATCCTATTCTGTCTGCCTTATGTTTAATTATGTCTCTCCATTCTCAAAATTATAATATGTTATTAATGATTTGTATTTGTATGAACTGAATCCAAATTGTATTATTAATGAAATTATACAAACAGAATTGCTTTACAGTGGTATATTTTATACAATGAACTTTCTCTCTCTTCCTTCTAACTGCTTTTCACACTCACTCTCAATACATGAAACATGTACATTTGTTACATTAATTATAATAGCCTCCCCTCTAGATGAAGTATATGAGAATAACTTCATCTCACTACTCAGATAAATCCTTTAGATGACGGTTCAAAACCGTAGTCTAGAAGAAAATAAAATTGTCATGGGCTCGCTGTTGTCTGATGGCCTTTCAGACGATGGTTGCATTTTATCATTGAATCAACCTCACATGACATCAGCCTATTGGTACGTTATCATCTTATACGTATTCTGATGACGGCTTATTATTACTATCACCTATGGCTTGGGCTTTGAAGGTTTTCTTTGGTTCGAATTTGATCTCAAACTTCGCCAGTTTTAAAGCCCATTCTGCCACCATGTCAGATGTTTTTTTTTTGTCGTTAGAGGACTTTGTGCACAACGATGGAATAATTTTGGAAGTAATGCTGAAACTTTTGTGTTATGACTACTATAGCGAAGGCCAATCTTTCTAAACGATGGTACCAGGTTTCTGCATCCCTTAAAACCTTGCTAATGTAGTAAACATGGAAATGCTCTCCCCCCTCTTCTCGAACTAGCACATTTCCTTTGGATTCATTGGCCACATTGACGTAGAGGTAGAGAGTCTCGCTTGTACTTGGTCGGGTTAAAACTTGAGGGCTGGATAGGAACTACTTTAGTTCTGCAAATGATTCATGACATTTCTTAGTCCACTCAAAGTCTTTTACCCCCTTGAGGGTTTTGTAAAAAGATAAACATTGCTTCGTTATACATGATATGAAATGCCCCAAATCGTTAATTTTTCCAGTTAACTTCTGGACGTCATTAAGTTGTTTCGGGAGTTCCATGTTGATGATGGATCTTGTCATGATTGGCTTCTATTCCCCTTTAGGATATCATGAAGCCTAAGAACTTACCCGACTCCACTCTGAAGGTGCATTTTTCCAGATTCAGTTTCAAGTTGTATGTCTTGAGGGTATCGAAGACGAGCGGAAGGTCTTTTGCATGTTCCTCCTTAGTTCTGCTCTTTATGATCATGTCATCGACATAACTTCCACCATATCCGTGATTAAATCTTTGAAAATTTCGTTGACAAGCCGTTGGTATATCAGACTTGCATTTTTTAAGCCTAAGGGCATGACATTGTAGCAGTACGTACCGTCGTGAGTTATGAAACTTGTCTTTTCTTTGCCCTCGAGGTTCATGGGGATTTGGTGGTACCCTTGCACCACATCATAGAAAGAATAGATTGCATATCCGGCTGTAGAATCAATTAGGGTATCAATACAAGGTAGGGGCTGGGAATCCTTTGGGGTGACTTTGTTGAGGTCTGTAAAATCCACACCAAGTTGCCATTTCCTATTTTCCTTTTTAACAAGCACTACGTTTGGTCTCCACTTTAGGTATTGGATTTTTTTGATGTGTGCAAAGTCAAAGAGATTTTTTGATCTCAGTGCTAATTATCTTCTGCCGCTCAGGGCCATGGTTCCTCCTTTTTTACAAACTCCCTCCACTGCTTTATCAATGTTGAGAAAGTGCATCATCACGTCTGGTGAGATACCTGTGACATCCGAAGGACACTAGGCAAACGTGTCAGTGTTGTCTTGAAGGCATTCGTGATGCCTTCCTTAATAGGATCCACCAGTCCTTCAGCCGTTTGTATAGGCTTACCCTTCACCAACTAGACGGTCTCGAATGATCTTACGAGTTCTACACGTTCTCTTTCTTCCTCTTGCTTGTCCTCTATTCCTGGTTTCATGTTCAGGGAAGCCATATATGTTTGCTACTAGTTGATTCCCTTGGGCAATAGCAATTCCTTCATTCATGGGTAGTTGCCAAGCCATATGCTTGATAGATAGGGGCCCTACGGAGCTAGATAGGAGTGGTTGCCCTACAATAGCGTTATACAAAAGTGTTGTGTCGACTAGTAGGAATTCTGCTTTGCTTCGCCACTTAGGACCTGAATCTCGGACTTCCACTTCTAGACTGATGCTTCCTAGCAATGGAACCATGTGGCCGTTAATCCCCACAAGGGGGGCTGTGCTTCTATTTAACTTATCCTCCCCAATATCGAGTCCCTCGAAGACTTTTCGGGTAATAATATTCACGGAACTCCCAATATCCACAAAGACTTGGTGGACTTTGTAATCAGCAATCATCATTGCAATTAACAAGGCATCATCATGCCATCTCTCAGGTTTATTTTTGAGGTTGCCAAAGTAAAAGTCTGAGCATTGCTCCTATACTCTTTCGATGATGGCAACCTCTTTCCTTTTTCTTTTGGTTCGGGAACCTCTGACAAACACGTTTATCACGCCCCTAGGGCCCCTATCATCCTACTTCCACTCTTTTTCTTTCTTGATTCCCTCACTATACCTTTTGAGGAATCGGCCCAGCTTTCCACTTTCAGCCATTTTTTCCAACTCCATTTCTAACTACCAGTAGTCTTCCATTGTGTTTCCCTCGCTCATATGAAAGTGGCAGTATTTTCCGTTGCTTCGGCCGTTCTTGAGTTTAGAAGGGTATTCGATTTGTACCTTATTGTCTTCCACCCATAAAGTGTGTTAAAGGAATGTTGTGGCCTATCCCTTTGCTCCCGAGGTCCGTTAGTGCTTCATCCCCTGCTCACTTCCTTCCAATGACGTTTATCGTTGTGGGAGGACGGCTCTTTTCGAAGCAACGGGTTGGGCTTGTGCTCGTCCCAACGGGTGTGGTCTCGGGCTCTTTTTATTAGCTCTTGAAAATATTTTCGCCAAACGGTGGTGATACTTTGCTGAAGTTCTCAGCTTCGGTAATTGCTTGTCAAGGCGTTAATAGCTCCACCCACATTAAAGTCCTTCACCTGAATGGCTATAGCCTAGAATTTTTTTATTGAAATGGGCCAATGTTTCCCCCCTTATTCTGAAATGCTCGGTTAAGATCTAGTATGGTCTTCCCCTCCAAAACTGAGGTGATGAAATGATCGACGAAGGATTCTGCCATTTGATTAAAGTTATGGATCTACTCGAGTAGGAGCTGCTCGTACCAAAAGGCCACTGACTCCTTTAAAGTGGCGGGGAATATACGACATAATACAACATCGGCGGCTATAGTTGCTTCCACTATTCGTCAAAAGTTTTTGACGTGGGTAACAGGGTCGCCCAATCATCCGTACTATTCGAAGGTTGGGACTCGGAATCCCCGAGGCATGGGTTGCCGCTGAATCTCTTTTGAAAAGGCATGGGTTTCTGTAAAATGTTTTTCTCCAGGACCTCCAATATGTCTTCTTTGCTAACTGGCATACCTTGTTTGGCCCTTGTCCTCTCCGGATCAGACCACTTGTGGCGGAGACTCCTAGGCTTCAAAGGGGAACGATGTTTGCCTCACCTGTGAGGCTTTTCCTTTTCCTTACCCTTTGGGTCATTTTGCTTCGTGTGGCGTCTAAGAGGGCTTCTTGATCTGGAATACCTCCAGCTCGGGGATGGGCTTTGGGAATAGGCTTTAGGGGTCCCAATGGATCCCCTACTTAATTTTCTAGTCCGGGCGGGTTTTTCCCACTCGCTCTCTTTCGCCTTCCGCAATTATCGTCGAAGATCGGTTATCTCTAATTCATGCGATGCCTTTACGTCGTCCATATCTTTTCATATGACCGTCAAATTTTAGGTGAGCCTTCGGGATTCTTCCATTTTCTAGAACTGGTATTGAGGGTCTAGTTGGGGCTAGGGCCTTGCTAGCTGATTAACTTCTTGATCGTTGTTTCGGTGCATCTCCGAGTGAACGTTTCTTGATTGAGCAATTGCTGAATATTATGATAGACGGTGGATAATCGAAATCCATGCTTACCACACCAATGATAACTTGTTACCTGAACCTGGTTACGTGTCTGAACCGTGTTGTTGATCCTACATCCTATTCGAGCCTACAAAACAGTATTTAGGTCAGACAGGGTAGGAGTTTGGCAAACATGCTTCGATGCTTGAGTCAGTTTCTAGTTTAAGAATGAATGGAAGGATATGAACTAGCTTTGAAATAATAACGTACGTCCCTTGTGTTTATAACTGTGTATTTATAGTGTATGATTTAGGTTTTAGGGTTGTTGCCTTCTTTGAGAATTCTTATGGAGTTAGGATTCATGATCCCTTAAGGAGTCTGATTCCCATGAGGAGTCCTTTGTCCCGAAGGATTCTAAAAGATCCTTGTAGATTTGGAGGCTTGTGGGTCGTGATGGGCCGCCGCTTATTGGGCTTGGGCCACATCGATCGTTACAATCTTGTTGAAGTGAGTTTGGGTCCATCTTGAACGCGTTTAGGCCCTTACCATATCCTGGGCTTGGATCGCAATTAGGATGGTAATAACATCACGTGCGTGATAACATTTACCCTGATATCAGATATCAAATGAAAAAAAGTCAACAAGGCAAGATGCGTTCGAAGTTCAGAAGGAAACTTTGCATAGACAAATTGTCGCATGTATAAAAATTTGAGATTTATGTATAGAAAATTGGTTGTTATTCATTATCTTTTAAAGAATAAACATTTATGGAAATGCTTAACACAGAAGAACCACTCTAGGAATAATGTTGGAATAATGGCCAAATTTAACCCTAATATTTCAAGTGAAGTGCAGATTTAACCCTAACATATGAAATCATTCAAATTTAACCATAATGTTTCCATGCAAGATCAATTTTAGCCATGCACTATCGAAATTTTAAAAAGACCGGTTTGTTTGTTATTTAATTATCACATTGGACCTTTCAAACAAGTTTGTCTATAAATTGAAGCAGTTTCGTATATTTTTTATTGATTTTTTTGTAGTTGTATTATTAAGACGGTAAATATTTTAAACACTTTGATATAAAAAAATTATGATTAACTTATACGTAGCAGATTTGGTTTTTATCATTTTAACAAACATTTTGTAATTTTGTTAGTAGTATACTAAACATCTTAGATATAATTGATATTTGGAAGGTTTGGACTGATAATAATTACCAACCAAACCAATTTTTTCTAATTTGCGATAACATAATGCGAAAATAGATCTTGCTTGAAAATGTTATGGTTAAAATTTGCACTATTTCATACGTTAACGCTAAATCTACACTTTTTTTTTAAATGTTAGGGTTTAATTTGGTTTTTATCCAATAATGTCAAGCATAAAATGGCAGTTCACAAAGCAATGATATTGTAAATGCTTTTTGGAGGTTTGAAAGGCACATATTGTTGAAACACCTTTCCACATGATTTTGATTTGACAAAATTATTTATGTATGTGATAAAAATATTCTAACACATTAAATTTAAATGCTTTGTTTTATTCACACTAATGTGTTTGTTCAATGTTGAGTTAATTGATTTATAAGACATTAAGATAAAAAGCCTAAAGGCCCATAAGAGGAAGTCAAGCCCAAGTCAACAGATCAAGACCTCACAGCCCAGGAAGACAAAACGCAGTCGTATCAAGTAAAACGACAGCTCAGCATGAAGAAGGATCGAGAAGCCTTATAACAAAAGCTTCAAGACGAAGCTGCTGAGTTGAACGACAAGGTAGTCAGGTCAGCGGCAGTACAGAACCAACTTAGAGACAAAGTATTTCTACTTTGGGTAAAGCTCAGAAGACACAGTTAGTTGTCTGGAAGACTTTGCTATAAATGTCGAAACATTCTGTTCATCTGATGAAAAGCTGCTGAGCACTACCGAAGATAGAAGATACAAGAATCTCATTGGCCAACGACACTGAGCACATCCTGAGTGACAGCGACAGGAAGCCGTTAGCCTCCAACGGTTATTTCGAAATTCAAAATCACCGGTGCTTGAAGTGTCATTATAAATAGGCCTTTCAAACGCTTCATTCCATGCAGATCTTCAATCAAGTCAAAACGCTGGCCAAATTCATACTTGAAGTTCTGTGAGAAAAGCAAAGCAAACCTTACACCAATTCCAATCTTTGTGTAAAAGTCTAGAGTGATTTCATTCATCTAAAGTGTCTTAGCAATTGTTGTTTAGGACAAACACTTATCATTTCTAGAAGAATAGAAAGGAGAAGCTGAGTACTCGGTTATAGTACTCAGCGGTAGTTATAGGGTGAGTAGAGGAATAGAGGAAGGTACTCTTGTATACTCATCTTCTGTTGTAAAAGGTTTCGTGCTCTACCTTTAAAGAGCTCAGTAGAGGATTCAAAAAGCTCGAAACGAGTTCCGGGGACTGGACGTAGGCGGAGAGGCCGAACCAGGATATGTCTGCTGAGTAACATATTTCTAACCTTTAAACTCCTTTATATATTGCTTGCTATAAAACTGACTAAGTAATGAACAGACACTGAGTTGAGTGCACTAAGAAGCTGAGTTCAGGAATAGACTTAAGTGCTATCTCCTGACTCAAGGAAAGAAGCAGACTTAGTCACCAGTTGACTAAGCTTGTGTCTTAAAACTACTTAGCGCCGTTGTGTAAACCTTTTCTAAAAGAAAAGTAGTCAGCCTTAACGGACAAAATTTTAAATAGTTCCTATCCTCCCCTGGAACTAACCTTGTCACGTTATACGGGACCAACAAGTGGTATAAGAGCTTTCAAGCTCACTGAGCAAGATATAACTATCTTGAGCTGATCCCCACAATGGCTGAGAACAGCACTCGTTTCCTCCCAGGAAATCAGACAACTCAGATTCTTCCTGAGGGACTGTCCATTACTTGGTCTCCTCTGTTCTTCGGGTCTAACTATACCTTTTGGAAGAACAAAATGAAAAATTTCATTCAAGCAACAAATATGAGTGCATGGCTTTCTATAGTCCAAGGCCCATTTGTTCATGTTGAAACTGTTGAGGGCCAAACGGTTGTCAAAGATGAGGCTAAGTGGATAGAAGATGACCTCAAGAAGCTACAAAATCATGCTTCGGCTATAAACATGTTTCACTGTGCGTTAGATGCTGCAGAGTACAACAAGATTTTAGGTTGTGAGTCAGCGCAGGAAATCTGGAAGAAACTGGAGGTCACCCATGAAGGAACCAACAAAGTTAAGGAGTCCAAGGTGAACCAGCACATGAGGTTGTACGAGCTGTTTGAAATGAATGATGATGAAGGAATCTCTGAAATGAACACAAGATTCACAAACATAATCAACGAGCTCAAAAGACTTGGCAAGATCTTTACTGAGGAAGAGCAAGTCAAGAAGATACCGAGGAGCCTTCCCAAAAGCTGGCAAGCTAAGAAAACTGCTGTTGAGGAAGCTCAAGACTTGACCACCTATAAGTACGATGAACTCATTGGATCTCTGTTGACCCATGAGATCTCAATGAAGAACTTTGAGGTGAAGGAGAAGTCTAAGGACAAGAAGCAAAAGTATCTTGTCATGAAAGCTGACTCCACTGACGGGAGCTCAATAGACGATGAAGAGATGGCCATGTTCACTAGAAAAATGAAAAGGTTGTTCAGAAAGAACCATAAGTACTCAAAGAAGCCTTACAAGAAGTTTGATAAGTACAAAGCTGAGTCCAGCGATAGCAAGTATAAGAAGGACAACTCAAAGCCAATCACATGCTTTGAATGTCATCAAACTGGCCATATCAAATCAAGTTGTCCTACTTTGAGGAAGGAAAGGAAGAACATCAAGAAGGCAATGGTGGCAACCTGGAGTGATAGTGATGAGTCATCATCATCAGGAGCTGATGCCACTGAGTCAGCAAAGATCTGCTTCATGGCTGATGAGCTTGCTGAGCCTTGTGTTTCTGAGCATGCTGACCCCTCCGTTGCATCTGACGATGAGGCACACTCAACTGAGGTAATATCACTACCCCTGCTCAGAAATGAAATGATAAATACCCTGATTGACCTCTACACACTTATCAAAAAGTGTAACAAGAAGGTTAGAGCACTCAGCAGGCGATGTGACGAGATTGAAGAGGTCAAACTGAGTGACCTTCGATATCTTCTCCAAGACAACTCAACTTTGCATAGCAACGTAGAAACTATGCACAAGTTTGTCTCTGAGGTCCAATCAGATTCTAAAAAACTGAGAAAGGATGTCACATCTATTCAGAATCAATTCAAGGTTCCGAATAAAAGAAATATTCCTCTGAACACTCAGTACCGAAGTACTAGTCAGCAGAGATGGAATCCTCAGCGGAATGTCCAGTGTGACTTCTGTGGGAAGAAGGGACACACCACAAAGGTGTGCTGGCATGCTCAGCACTGGGGTGCTGACCAGTCAGTGAGATATCCCAAACGGAAGGTCAGCTGTGACTTTTGTGGGAAAAATGGACACACTGTCCAAGTGTGTCGTCATAAGATTAAATATGATGCTTTACCTGCTGAGCCTAACAAACAAAGACCCAAAAAGACTTGGGTACCTAAAGATAACTAGCTATATTGCAGGTAAGCCTGAGGTGTGCCGAGAAGTCAAAGATGTGGTATATTGACAGCGCATGCTCGAGGCATATGACTGGTGATGAAACTCAGTTCATCACACTTGTGCATAAACAAGGTGGAAGCGTAAGTTTCGGAGACAACAAAAAGGGTAAGATAGTAGGGTCAGGAACCGTTGGTGGTAATCCTACTATTGAGTCAGTCTCCCTAGTCAGTGGACTTAAATATTGTTGGTCCCTTGTTTAGTTGCAAGTATAGTTCCAAGGGGGGGGGGGTTAGGAACTATTTAAACTTTTTGCAATTTAGGCAGATAGCACTTAGAGTAAGGTACTGGCTTAGTCAATAGGTGACTAGGTCAGTTTCTTAGCTTGAGTCGGGAGATAGCACTTAGAGTCTATTCCTGAGCTCAGACGTTCAACGCGCATAACTTAACTTGACCTCTTTACTTGGTCAGTTTTGATTATTTAAAGCAAGCAATATAAATAAGGAGTTAAGGTAAGAAATACTTCACTCAGCAGATTTATCCAGGTTCGGCTTCTTCTAAGCCTACGTCCTGTCCCCGGAACACGTTCTGAGATTTCAAATACTCTACTGAGCTCTTTAAAGGTAGAGCCTCAAACCTTTTACAATATCAGCAATTGAGTATGACAAGAGTACCTTCCTCTATACTTCTACTCAATCCTAATCTCTCCGCTGAGTACTTAAAACCGAGTACTCAGCCTCTCCTTTCTATCTCTAGAAATGATAAGTGTTTTGTCCTAATACAAAGATGTGCTAAGACACTTTAGACGATTTACAATCACTCTAGACTTTTACACAGATATGAGAAATGTAGTGTAAGAATTTTTGCTTTGCTTCTTGCTTGCAGAACTTGTAGAGATTTGGTCAGCGTAATGGCTTGATCAAGTTCTGTTTATTGTGAAGCTTGTGATGGCACTATTTATAGAGATGTCTGGGCGTCGGTCATTTCGAATTTTGAAATAACCGTTGGAGGGAAACGGCTATGTGTCGTTGTCATCCTGACTTGCTCAAAGCTGTCGGCCAATCACAATCGTGTATCTTCTGTCCCCGGTCAGCTCAGCAGATGGTCTCTCCTTTTATGGTAAAGTCAACTGGACAGTATACTGTGTCGTCTGAACTTTGCCAAAAGAGGAAACACTTTGTCCGGAAGTTTTCCTTTGCCAGCTGCTGTCTTGTACGCTTTGTCGAGATGACTCAGCAGCTTCATTGTGAAGTTGTTCCCGAAGGTCTTCTAGATCCTTCCGTTTGCTGAGTTGCGTTTTTGTTCAAAAAATGGCAACGTCTTGACATACGCGGGCCGAGTGTACTGAGTTGTTTGATTTGGGCCTTGGCTTCCGTATTGGGCTTGGGCCTTTCGATTCTTATGTCTTATAGTATTTTAACTCAACATTGAACAAACACATTAGTAGAATTAAATCAAAGCATTTAAACTTAGTGTGTTTAGAATATGTATATATATTATACTTAACCAATTTTGTCAAATCAAAATTATGTGGAAAAGTGTTTCAACAAACTCCCCCATTTTGATGTTGGCAAAACTATTCAGCAAGGAACTCAATATGAGCTCCCCCATGATAATATACTTTAGCAAACTCCCCCGTAAGGGTTGAGCTACTGACTTAGTTTTACTTAAAACATTTAAGGATTTAAATGAGTAAGTCTAAGGTCAGTTTTTAGGTATAGGTCAGCTATATCACATATTCTATTTACTCAGTGTTAAGCGGAAGTTTTAGACATATAGAGCGCGCTGAGTAATTTGTTGTTCAATGAGTTCTTATCAGAATGTTTCATAAGTATATAGGTTAATGTCAAACATGTTATCAGCATATCATTTAGTCAATAAATATTATATAAATGAAGATACATAATAACTCAGTACTTAATAGCATATATCATAACTCAGTATTGGAATAAGAAAAATAAGTATGATATATATTGAAAGAAGTCAGCAAGTACATAGTAAAATAAATAAACTAGACAAATATATTACACTGATATGGCCTAAGTTATGCTAGCCTATCTATTTCTTCTTCTTGCCCTGTGACTGACTTCGCTCGTACTGACGTCGCTCATGCTGAGCTCTAGCAGCTTGTGCTTTCTCCCCCGTTTTGTCAACTTCAGGGAGCTTGAACGCATCGGTTAAGACAGCATGAGAAAGTTCTTGGGAAAGCTCTTTTAGTTTGTCAGCACTTTCATTGACGCCATCAAAGATGGCAACTCCATCAGCTGATACTTCGACTGGTATGCGAAGATCAGCAGCACTGAGCATATTTACACTGAAAGCTTGAGCTTTTGCTTGCCAGATGAGAGCTTCAGAGAGGCCATCAAAGACTTGGTGGAAAGTTTTCAAGAGAGCTGAGTCATAATGATGACGCTGGATATTATTATGACGAATGTGATTGAAGGATTGCTGTGCAAGAGACAGCAACTCATTCTGCTTCAAAGCGTCAGTATCCATCTCTTGCTTGTTGAGGTTAAGTAGCCTGATGGCCTCACCGATTTGCTCGACTGAGCACTGACTATAGGACACCATTTGCTCATTTGTCTTAAGCTGCTCAGTATGAAGCTGAGCAAAAAGCATCTTGAGTTCTGAGGAAGTGGCGTAGTCAGTGTTCACAGCAGACAACTTCTGAACTTGCTGATGGAGAGAGTTCAGATGTTGAATTATTGACAGCTGTATCTCTGCCAACTTGGCAAGTGAATCATGCTTAGCTTGCTGGGCTTGGAATGACAAGACGACATTCAGCAGATCCTTGAGTCCTTTGACTTCGTTGAGAAGTAGGGTGACATGGGAGAGCTGAGTTGTCTCAGGAATTGAAGATCCAGCAGCAGGCGAAGCGGAATGTTGAAGATCGTGGATGAGTGCTTGCACTGAGTCAATGAGCTTTTTACCGGACTCAGTGGCATCCCGATGTACATCAGTATGACCAGAAGAAAGTGGAGTGAAAGGAGTACCCTGGTCAGTGAATGGATGAGTTGGCTCAATCTGCACTTGAGTTGAAGGAATTGTTGATTGATCAGCAGAGAGGTTGTTGATGGAAGACATAACCCGAACATTGTCTGTGCTGACAGCAGAAAGATAGGGAGTCAGCACCATGCTTGAGGAGACAGCATGGACAGTGGTTGGTTCAACGTGACTTGTGGAAGTGGTTGAAGTGGTATGGTCGGCATGTTCCTGTTGAGAAGAAACAGAGGCTTGTTTTTCCAACGGCGTTGTAGTAGAGGAAGTTGATGGCCGTTTGAAAAACTTTAATTGAACAGTAGAAGGGTCCTTTGTTGTCTTAGAGAGGACAAGTTCAGGAATAGATGGTGATTGCACAGGAAGTTCACTGACCATCACTTCACTGGCCTTAACCAGCTTTCGCCTTCTACGTGGTGGAGTGGTATGATGAGCAGGTTCTTTTGAGTGAGTAGGAGTAGGTTCCTTTTCCTCAGTATGGGTCTGGTCAGCTTGATCAACTTGCTCAACTCCAGCAGCTAACTCAGTGTCAGTTTGCACATTTCCGCCAGCTAACCTAGTGTTAGCATCCTCAGCTTCAATTTCGCTGGCAGTTTCTTCTGAATCCTCAGCGTCATCCTGACCGCTGGTTTCTTCTTCTTCCTCTTCCTCCTCAGAACTATCTCCGTCAAGTTCTTCCTCAACTTGGGAGATGAAGTGGTCATCTAACTGGACCTCAGTTTCCGTAGCATTAGTACCTTGGCATTGAGTGAAATGAGAATCATCCGGTACAATGAAGTCGGTCGGTATAACGTCCAGAGGTGCCAGTGTTGAAGTCTTTTGCTTCTTCTGAGGTAGTTCAGCAGCTTCCTCAGTTCCAGGCTCATCTTGCCTGGTTCTCTTTTCAGCTGACTTTCCAGCTGACCTCTGCCTCTTTGCAGGAGACTCAACATTTGGTGACTCAGTAGATTTTCTCTGGCGAGAAGCTGGAGCCTTAGTTCTTCTCCCTTTCTTAGGCTCAGCAACAGTTTCCTCAGTTTGGCCAGCTTGGCCAGCAGCAGCAGCTTTTCCTTTCTTCAAGGGTTGCCTAAATTTCAGTGCCCTCAGCGAGGCAGCTGTGATCTCAGTTCCTTTGAAGGATTCCTCACCTTCGAGATCAATCTTGTGGTCAAGAAGAATTCGAGTTATGAGTGACCCAAGCCTCAGCGTACCCGTGCTGCGTAGGAACCAATCAACTAAGAAGACCGGCATGTTGATGGGGGTGTATGTCATCATGTGCCATATGAAGCACTGTTCAAAGTTTGTTGCTGATGTAGTGCATTTGATCTTTGGGTAAATAAAATAGCTCAGCAGGTAGTGAGCCATCTTCTGGTGCTGTCCCATTGAAGATGCTGAGATCTCTCCTGAGTGACCCTCAGGTTTGCAGAAGGTATGGACGTAGTTGGTTTTGTCCTGATCTCCTGACTTCCTCAGCCTTACTCCCTCAGTTTTGAGCTGGAGGAGATTTCCTATATACAGAGGGTTGATGAAGATGGTTTTTCCTCTTACTTCAGTGCTTAGGTAGTCGGTGGAGTCACTGGCAACCTTGAGGTTGTGGTAAAACTCCCTTACCAGGTCAGGATATGTCTCATCTCTGACCAAGAACAACCCAGTCCATTCGTTCTTGGAGATCCATTCGGCAAATGGTTGTTCATATTGTACGAAATGCTCAGAGACCCATCTGGAGGGCTCAACCTTCCATTCGCGGACATTTTCGAAGACCTTGGAGTAGGTCCTGATCTTAACAGCTTTCCCTTTTCCAGAAGTTTGGCCAGTTTTACCCTTGCTCGGTGTAGAGGGGTTTTGTGAAGGTTCATCGGAGCTGGACTTTTGGTGGCCGGCACCGGAGACGTTGAAAGATAACTTAGTCATTCTTCGAAGATGGAGGAATTAGAGGAATTTGAGAGAAAAGAAGTTCTAAGTGATTTCTTTACCTTAAGAATTGATTAAGCGTAAAGAGTAAAAGATGGGGAAATACCCATAATTTATAGACGAAATGAACGGTGTGGATCTTAATCGAATCCATGTGTTAGTTTTGCCTTGGGATCATGTACCGACAACGATCCTGGCATTTATGACACATTACGGCGAATACGTCATCCTAGGCTATACGCGTGCTTTGCATTTATGCTAACGGATTAATCACTCAGTATTTAGAATGTCAAGCGTTTGATATTCTGAGTGGTCAGTGCAGTATTTAAGGATGATTTTAAGTTCAAGTTCTAAACTAAGTTTCTCAGCATGCAAGTTTACTCAGTATTGTATATTCAGTCAGTTTTGATGAGTTACTCAGCAAACAATAAATCATTCAGCATGTAATTCACTCAGCATTCATATTCATTTAGCACAGGAATTTACTGAAGAGGATTAAACATACCAATTGCTTCTCTCAGTATGCTGAACTGCTCACGGGCCAGTGGCTTCGTGAAGATATCCGCAAGCTGTTCGTCCGTTGGGACAAAGGTCAGCTTGATCTCACCCTTGAGTACATGGTCTCTAATGAAGTGGTGTCTGATGCTGACATGCTTCATTCTGCTGTGTTGAATTGAGTTCTTGGAAAGATCAATTGCACTTTTGTTGTCACATTTGACTTCAATTGTCTTCGTTTGAACACCATAATCTTCAAGTTGTTGCTTGATCCATAGGACTTGAGCAACACAATGACCAGCAGCGATGTACTCAGCTTCAGTGGTGGACAAGGCTACTGACGCCTGCTTTTTGCTGAACCAGGATACAAGACAGCTTCCTAAGAAGTGGCATCCTCCAGAGGTGCTTTTTCGTTCCAGCTTATCTCGTCCATAGTCAGCGTCAGTGTATCCGATGAGTGTAAAATCATGAGTATTTGGATACCACAAACCTGCATTCACTGAGCTTTGCAAATATCTAAGGATTCTTTTTACAGCAATGTAATGAGATTCCTTAGGGTTAGATTGATATCTAGCACAGTAGCATACTGAAAACTGAATGTCCGGTCTGCTGGCTGATAAGTAAAGTAGAGAGCCTATCATACCTCGATATAACTTGCTGTCTACTGACTTACCATTCTCATCAGCGCAGAGGACAGTGTCAGTGCCCATAGGAGTGGATATTGGCTTGCAATTTTCCAAGTCATATTTCTTTAAGATCTCCTTGGCATATTTGGCTTGACTGATGAAGATGCCATTCTTTCCTTGTTTAATTTGAAGACCAAGGAAGAAGTTGAGTTCTCCCATTATAGACATTTCAAACTCAGTCTGCATTTGTTTGCTAAACTCCTTGCACATTGATTCGTTAGTTGCACCAAATATTATATCATCAACATAAATTTGGGTCAGCAGGGTATCTTTACCCTTTTTCTTAATGAATAAGGTTGTATCAGCTTTACCCCTGACGTAATTTCTAGTCAGCAGGAAACTGGTCAGCCTCTCATACCAAGCACGTGGTGCTTGCTTGAGGCCGTACAGAGCCTTTTTGAGTTTGTAAACATGGTTTGGGAACTTAGGGTCCTCAAAACCTGGAGGTTGATTTACATAAACCTCCTCGTTTATAACTCCATTAAGAAATGCACTTTTGACATCCATTTGGAATAATTTAAAATTCATGTAAGATGCATATGCACATAATATTCTAATTGCCTCTAGCCTTGCCACTGGGGCAAAGGTCTCACCATAGTCTATACCTTCTTGCTGACTGTAGCCCTGAGCTACAAGCCTTGCTTTGTTCCTGACTACGTTTCCTTGTTCGTCCATCTTGTTCCTGAAGACCCATCTTGTTTCGATGGTCTTTTGACTCTTTGGATGAGGCACTAACTCCCATACATCATTTCTTCGAAATTGATCGAGCTCCTCTTGCATTGTGTTCATCCAGAATTCATCGTACTCAGCTTCAGCGAAATTCTTTGGTTCTTGTACTGAGACGAAAGCAACATTGCTTAGGTACTTCTTGAGTTGATTCCTCGTCATCAGGGTATTCCCAGCAGAATCAAGGATTGCACTTTCAGAGTGCCCTCTTGGAATCCTTATTTCTTTGGGTAGATTTATGTCTTATGTTGTTCCTGTTTCAACAATCTCTGCAGAACTAGATGGGTCAGTAAAAGTAATCTTAGGTTCACTCTTACTCTTGGTCAGCCTTTTCATGAATGACTCAGTAGCTGGTTCTGGGTCAGTGATGGTTACTGAGTTTGGATCATCTTCGGTCAGCGGCTGGTATCTACCTGCAGGGTCAGTTTCGTCGAACTCTACATGTATTGACTCTTCTAACACTTGAGTTCGCTTATTAAAAACTCTGTATGCTTTGCTGTTTGTTGAGTACCCCAAAAAGATAGCCTCATCAGCTTTTGAATCAAACTTTGCTAAGCTATCTTTGGTATTTAAAATAAAACATCTACAGCCAAAGGCACGAAAGTATCCAATATTGGGCTTTCGTCCTTTCCAAAGTTCATAGGGGGTTTTCTTGAGTATAGGTCTAACTAGAGCCCTATTAAGAATGTAGCATGCTGTGTTAACAACCTCTCCCCAAAAATACTTTGGAAGCCTATGCTCATCCAGCATTGTCCTGGCTATTCAACCAGAGTTCTGTTCTTCCTTTCCACAACCCCATTCTGCTGAGGTGTTCTAGGAGCAGAAAAATTGTGGTCAATGCCGCTGGCTTCACAGAATTCAACAAACTTTTGGTTTTTTAACTCTCCACCGTTATCACTACGGATATGAGCTAATTTTAGGTCTTTTTCATTTTCAATTTTTCTAACCAAATTTGAAAATGTCTCAAAAGTCTCATCCTTGCTGGTCAGCAAGATGACCCACGTATACCGAGAGAAGTCATCTACAATGACCAAGGAAAATCTTCTTCCACCCAGACTCAGCGGCTGGACTGGACCAAAGAGATCCAAGTGTAGCAACTCTAACGGACGTTTAGTTGAGACAATGTTTTTACTGTGAAAAGATTATTTGGTTTGTTTTCCAGCTTGGCAAGCGTGGCATAATTGATCTTTTTGAAATTTAAGTTCAGGCAGTCCCTCAACCAATTTCTTTCTTGCTAGTTTGGCCAGGAGGTCCATCCTTACATGACCAAGTCTCCTGTGCCATAGCCAGGAATTTTCTTCCTTTGTTACTAAGCACACAGTTTTTGAAAACTTTTTCTCTAAGTCTAGCATAAAGACATTATCTATCCGAGGGGCAGTTAAAATTAACTCATTTGTTTTACCCTCGTATATTTTACATCCAGTAGCATCAAATATAACTTTTCTCCCATTGTCACATAGCTGAGCTACGCTGAGTAAGTTATATTTGAGTCCGCTGACTAGGGAGACAGATTCAATAGTAGGATTACCTCCGATGGTTCCTGAGCCTACTATCTTACCCTTCTTGTTGTCTCCAAAACTTACGCTCCCTCCTCATTTACGTTCAAACGTGATGAACTGAGTTTCATCACCCGTCATATGCCTTGAGCATGCGCTGTCAATATACCACATCTTTGACTTCTCGGCACATCTCAGGCTTACCTGCATTGTAACTAGTTACTTTTAGGTACCCAATTCTTTTTGGGTCCTGACTTGTTAGGTGCAACAGGTATAGCATCATACTTTATTTTATGGCGGCATACATGGACAGTATGGGCATTCTTTCCATAGAAGTCACAACTGACCTTCTGTTTAGGATTTTTTACTGACTTGTCAGCACCCCAGTGCTGAGCGTGCCAGCACACCTTAGTGGTGTGTCCTAACTTCCCAAAAAAGTCACACTGGACTTTTCGCTGGGGATTCCATCTCTGTCGAGTACCTTGGTACTGAGTTCTCAGAGGAATGTTATTTTTATTTGGAACCTTTAGTTGGTTCTGGATGGTTGTGACGTCCTTCCTCAGTTTCTTTGAAACTGTTTGGACTTCAGAGACATACTCATGCATGATCTTCATGTTATCATGCAGAGTCGAATTGTCCTGAAGAAGGTATCTGAGGTCACTCAGTTTGACCTCTTCCACTTCGTCATAGCGCCTGCTGAGTGCTCTAACTTTCTTATTACACTTCTTGACAAGTGTATAGAGATCACTCAGGGCATTAACCATATCGTTTCTGAGCTGGGGAAGAGAAATTACCTCATTTGATTGTTCCTCATCATCTGATGTGATGGATGGGTCAGCATGCTCAGAGACGCATGGCTCAGCAAGTTCGTCAGCCATGAAGCATATCTTCGCTGACTCGGTGGCCTCAGTTTTTGTGGATGAAGACTCATCGCTGTCGCTCCAAGTAGCCACCATTGCTTTCTTCCCACTTTTCTTGTCTTTCCTCAGCGTGGGGCAGTTTGACTTAATGTGGCCAGTTTGATGGCACTCAAAGCATGTAATGGGCTTTGAGCTGTCCTTTCTGTATTTGCTGTCACTTGAGTCAGCCTTATACTTATCAAACTTTCTGTAAGGCTTTTTAGAGTATTTGTCACTCTTCTTGGATAGCCTTTTCATCTTCCTTGTGAACATAGCTATCTCCTCATCATCAGTTGAACTCCCGTCAGTGGATTCAGCTTTCATGACAAGTGACTTCTGCTTCTTGTCTTCAGATTTTTCCTTCACCTCAAAGTTTTTCATGGATATCTCATGGGTCAGCAATGAACCGATGAGTTCGTCATATTTGTAGGTGGTTAAATCCTGAGCTTCCTCAACTGCTGTCTTCTTTGCTTGCCAGTCCTTCGGAAGACTCCTGAGTATCTTTTTGACTTGTTCTTCCTCAGTGAAGATTTTCCCAAGTCTCTTGAGCTCATTTATGATGTTGGTCAACCTTGCGTTCATGTCTGAAATGCCCTCATCATTGTTCATCTCGAACAGCTCGTACAGTCTCATCTGCTGATTCACCTTGGATTCTTTCACTTTATTTGGTCCCTTGTTTAGTTGCAAGTATAGTTCCAAGGGGGGGGGGGTTAGGAACTATTTAAACTTTTTGCAATTTAGGCAGACTTCTTTTTTCTAAAAAAAGAGTTTGAACAGCGGTGCTGAGTAAACAGTAAGGTACTGGCTTAGTCAACAGGTGACTAGGTCAGTTTCTTAGCTTGAGTCGGGAGATAGCACTTAGAGTCTATTCCTGAGCTCAGACGTTCAACGCGCACAACTTAACTTGACCTCTTTACTTGGTCAGTTTTGATTATTTAAAGCAAGCAATATAAATAAGGAGTTAAGGTAAGAAATACTTCACTCAACAGATTTATCCAGGTTTGGCTTCTTCTAAGCCTACGTCCTGTCCCCGGAACACGTTCTGAGATTTCAAATACTCTACTGAGCTCTTTAAAGGTAGAGCCTCAAACCTTTTCCAATATCAGCAATTGAGTATGACAAGAGTACCTTCCTTTATACTTCTACTCAATCCTAATCTCTCCGCTGAGTACTTAAAACTGAGTACTCAGCCTCTCCTTTCTATCTCTAGAAATGATAAGTGTTTTGTCCTAATACAAAGATGTGCTAAGACACTTTAGACGATTTACAATCACTCTAGACTTTTACACAGATATGAGAAATGTAGTGTAAGAATTTTTGCTTTGCTTCTTGCTTGCAGAACTTGTAGAGATTTGGTCAGCGTAATGGCTTGATCAAGTTCTGTGTATTGTGAAGCTTATGATGGCACTATTTATAGAGATGTCTGGGCGTCGGTCATTTCGAATTTTGAAATAACCGTTGGAGGGAAACGGCTATGTGTCGTTGTCATCCTGACTTGCTCAGAGCTGTCGGCCAATCACAATCGTGTATCTTCTGTCCTCGGTCAGCTCAACAGATGGTCTCTCCTTTTATGGTAAAGTCAACTGGACAGTATACTTTGTCGTCTGAACTTTGCCAAAAGAGGAAACACTTTGTCCGGAAGTTTTCCTTTGCCAGCTGCTGTCTTGTACGCTTTGTCGAGACGACTCAGCAACTTCATTATGAAGTTGTTCCCGAAGGTCTTCTAGATCCTTCCGTTTGCTGAGTTGCGTTTTTGTTCAAAAAACGGCAACGTCTTGACATACGCGGGCCGAGTGTACTGAGTTGTTTGATTTGGGCCTTGGCTTCCGTATTGGGCTTGGGCCTTTCGATTCTTATGTCTTATAGTATTTTAACTCAACATTGAACAAACACATTAGTAGAATTAAATCAAAGCATTTAAACTTAGTGTGTTTAGAATATGTATATATATATTATACTTAACCAATTTTGTCAAATCAAAATTATGTGGAAAGGTGTTTCAACAAATATAACTTACTCAGCGTAGCTCAGCTATGTGATAACGGGAGAAAAGTTATATTTGATGACACTGAATGTAAAATACTCGAGGGAAAAACAAATGAATTGATTTTAACTGCCCCTCGTATTGATAATGTCTTTATGCTGAATTTGGAAAAGAAATTTTCAAAAAATGTATGCTTAGTGTCAAAGGAAGAAAATTCCTGGCTATGGCACAGGAGACTTGGTCATGTAAGCATGGACCTCCTGGCCAAATTAGCAAGAAAGCAATTAGTTGAGGGACTGCCAGAACTTAAGTTCGAAAAGGACCAATTATGTTATGCTTGTCAGGTTGGAAAACAAAATAAAACATCCTTTCATAGTAAAAACATTGTCTCTACCAAGCGTCCACTTGAGTTGCTACACTTGGATCTCTTCGGACCAGTCCAGCCGCTGAGCTTGGGTGGTAGGAGATTTTCCTTGGTCATTGTAGATGATTTTTCTCGGTACACTTGGGTCATCTTGCTGAGTAGCAAGGATGAAACCTTTGAGACATTTTCAACATTAGTAAGAAAACTTGAAAATGATAAAGACCTAAAGTTAGCTCACATCCGAAGTGATAATGGTGGAGAATTCAAAAACCAACAGTTTGTTGAATTCTGTGAAGCCAGCGGCATTGACCACAACTTTTCTGCTCCTAGGACGCCTCAACAAAATGGGGTAGTTGAAAGGAAAAACAGAACCTTAGTTGAAATAGCCAGGACAATGTTGAGTGAGCATAGGCTTCCAAAGTACTTTTGGGGAGAAGCTGTCAACGCAGCTTGCTACATACTTAATAGGGCTCTAGTCAGACCCATATTAAAGAAGACTCCCTACGAACTTTGGAAAGGACGAAAGCCCAACATTGGATACTTTTATGCCTTCGGCTGTAAATGTTTTATTCTAAATACTAAAGACAGCCTTGCTAAGTTTGACTCAAAAGCTGATGAAGCTATTTTTTTAGGCTACTCAATAAACAGCAAAGCATACAGAGTTTTCAATAAACGAACTCAGGTCTTAGAAGAGTCAGTACACATTGAGTTCGATGAAACTAACCTTGCAGGAAAAGACAAGCAGCTGACTAAGGATGATCCATACTCAGCACCCGCTGACCAAGAAACAGCCGCTGAGTCACTACCTCAAGGGCTGACCAAAGGTAAAAGCGAAACTCAAATTGTTTTCACTGACCAATCTATACCTGTAGAGATTGTTGAAACACAACCAGCTCAAGACATCACTCTACTAAAAGAGATCAGAATTCCAATAGGACACTCAGAGAGTGCTATTCTTGATGCTGCTGAAAACACCCTGATGACAAGAAATCAACTCAGGAGATACCTCAACAATGTAGCATTCGTCTCAGTTCAGGAACCAAAGAACTTCTCTGAAGCTGAGCACGATGAATTCTGGATGAGTGCAATGCAAGAAGAACTTGATCAGTTCAGAAGAAATGAAGTATGGGACTTAGTGCCAAATCCAAGAAACCATAAGACCATAGGAACAAGATGGGTCTTCCGCAACAAGCTAGATGAACAAGGGAACGTGGTCAGGAACAAAGCAAGACTTGTAGCTCAGGGCTACAGTCAGCAAGAAGGTATTGACTACGGTGAGACCTTCGCCCCAGTGGTAAGGCTGGAGGCTATAAGAATTTTATGTGCATATGCAAGTTATATGAACTTTAAATTATTTCAAATGGATGTTAAGAGTGCATTCCTTAATGGAGTTATAAACGAGGAAGTCTATGTTAATCAACCTCCAAGGTTTGAGGATCCCAAGTTCTCAAACCACGTTTATAAACTCAAAAAGGCTATGTATGGTCTCAAACAAGCACCACGTGCTTGGTATGAGAGGCTGACCAGTTTCCTGCTGACTAGAAATTATGTCAGAGGTAAAGCTGATACAACCTTATTCATTAAGAGGAAGGGTAAAGATACCCTACTAGCTCAGATATATGTTGATGATATTATTTTTGGTGCCACTAACGAGTCCATGTGCAAGGAATTTAGTAAGCAGATGCAGACTGAGTTTGAAATATCAATGATGGGAGAACTCAACTTCTTCATTGGACTTCAAATCAAACAAGGGAAAAATGGCATCTTCATCAGTCAAACTAAGTATGCTAAGGAGATATTGAAGAAGTATGAACTTGAGAACTGCAGGTCAATATCTACCCCTATGGGCACTGACACTGTCCTCTGCGCTGGCGAAAATGGTAAGTCAGTAGACAGCAAATTGTACCGAGGTATGATTGGCTCTCTACTCTACTTAACTGCTAGTAGGCCGGACATTCAGTTCTCAGTATGTTATTGTGCTAGATATCAATCTAACCCTAAGGAATCTCATTACATAGTTGTAAAAAGAATCCTTAGATATTTGCAAGGCTCAATGAATGCAGGATTATGGTATCCCAATACTTATGATTTCACACTCATTAGATACACTGACGCTGACTACGGACGAGACAAGCTTGAACGAAAAAGCACCTCAGGAGGATGTCACTTCCTTGGAAGCTGTCTTGTGTCTTGGTTCAGTAAGAAGCAGTCGTCAGTAGCCCTGTCAACCACTGAAGCTGAGTATATTGCTGCTGGAAGCTGTGTTGCTCAAGTCCTCTGGATTAAGCAACAGCTAGAAGATTTTGGTGTTCAGACTAAAACAATTGAAGTCAAATGTGACAACAAGAGTGCCATTGACCTATCAAAGAACCCAATCCAGCACAGCAGGATGAAGCACGTCAGTATAAGACATCACTTCATCAGAGATCATGTACTCAAGGGAGAGATCAAGCTGACCTATGTCCCAACGGATGAACAGATTGCTGATATCTTCACAAAGCCACTGGCTCGTGAGCAATTCAACATACTTAGAGAAGCCATTGGTATGTTTAATCCTCTTCAGTAAATTCCAAGTATAATATGTGATATATGTATGCTGAGTGGATTGCCATGCTGAGTGAATTATGCTAAATCAATAACTACTACATGCTGAGTGGTAATCTTAAGCTGAGCTACTAAGCACACGAATGATTCCTTTGCATAGAACTGACTACTCAGAACATTAAACGTTTAGAATTCTTAACACTGAGTAAAAGATCTGTTGCACAAATTAATGCTAAACACGCAAATTAAATAGCCACCTAGGATGACGTAAGAGCAATAATTAGAAAATACATGCACCGATTGTGTCATAAATGCCAGAATCCTTGTCGGTTGAGTATCTCGAGGTCAAACGACCACCTCAATGCTTCAGATCAACTCGACACCTCTATAAATAGTGGACGAATTCCTACTTGTACCTCTTTACGCTTAGAAATTTCTGGTATTCAAATTCTCTCTTCTCTAAAATCCCAAACTTCTCAAAGTTCTCTAAGAATCATGTCTAACGATTCTCAAAATGTCTCCGATGCTGGTTACGACGATAACCGCTCCGATGAAAACCCTCCATCTCCTGCTCAGTAGGAATATAGCGAGACTCCCACCAAGTCTCAAGAACCTAGTCAGCATGACCGTTCTAAGGTCACTACCCCGAGCAAGAAACCCCAAACCGACCAAGCTACATCGTCAAAAAAACAAAAGGATAAGGGAAAGAAACCAAGGGAACGTACCTACTCTCTGGTTTACGAGAGTGTAAGGGGGTATAAGGTTGACCACTCTCGCTGGTTTTCGAAGGGATTTGTGGAAGCTGAGCAACCCTTCTGTGAGTGGATCTCAAAGAACGGCTGGACCGAGCTGTTCTCGACTCGAGAAGCCACCTATCCTGAGTTAGTGAAGGAGTTCTATGCTAACCTCAGAGCCGCTGATAATGACCGGGACTACATGGTCACCAAGGTTCAAGGGAAGGATATCCTCATCAACCCTCCTTACCTTGCCAAACTGCTAAAACTGAAAAATGAAGGAGCTCAACTTAGAAAATCAGGTGACTAAGATAAAACTAACTACACCATTGAGTTCTATAAACCCGCCGGTCACGTCGGAGAGATATCCAGCACTTCCATGGGTCAGAATCAAAAGATGGCCCATTATATCCTGACAAATTTTCTCTTCCCCAAGATCAACGCTACTTCCTCAGCGTCGAATTTTGAGCAATGCTTCATTTGGCATATGCTGACCTACCAGCCGCTCAACATGCCAGTTTTCCTTATAGGTGCTTTTCAACACAGTACTGGAACTCTTAGATTAGGCTCCCTAATCACCAGGATCCTCAAAGATTATCAGGTGAGCCTAGTTGAAGAAATTAATGTCTAGGGAACTGAGATTACTGCAGCTGCACTATTCGGACTGGTCTACGATCAACCTATTGTTCCCAAGAAATGAAAAGGAGCCGTTGTTAAGGAAACAGAGGGAATGTTGACCAGAAAAGGGAAGAAGGGAAAGCAAGTTCAAGCTGACAAACAGGACAGAAAGAGAAAAGTTGTTCAGACCTCTTCAAAAGATGCTATTTCTCCACCAAAGAAGGTTCGGTTTGTGTCCAAAGGAACAAAGCCTCAAGTTGCACAAGGTCAAGCTGAGCCTGAAGAAGAAGAAAAAGAGGACACTCCTGAGCAACCACTGAGAAAGAAGAAGAAGGTCTCTTCTGGGTTAAGTCCCATCGATGTTCCTCCACTTGGAGTCGTTATCTCTGAATACTCTCATTTTGTGAGAAGTCAGGGCATTGTTCTTGAGAAAAAACCCCACTGACCAAGATGAAGAAGAACTGGTTGGTCAGTTTGATACTGAGGAGACAGTAGATGTTGAGCAACATGAGACAGCAGATGTTGAGCAACATGAACCAACCAACACTGAGCAGGTTGAAGAAGATGCTGAGCCTACAGCAAAGGATCATGCTGATCAAGGGGAAACTTCACCTACTGACTCAATTGAGTCCATTCCTGCTGACCTCTCTCCTCAAAAGACTAAGAGATTAAGGAGACTTAAAAAGAAGGCTCAAAAATCCCCCGTTATTGACCTTCTGGGTGACTCACCTTTACGAGATCCCATAACTGATCTGTCCGATCTGCAGTTCAAATTCTTCTCTAATCAAACTGAGTTTTCTCCACTAGAGCAACAGGAAAAGCAAGCCTCTGTTTCTCATCCTAAGGAACATGCCGACTCAATTGCTACTCTAAGCCAATGTGATGCCGAGCAAGTGCTCGAAGTTCCTGCTCCTCAACATACTGAGCTAGCTAAGGAAACACCTGCTCAGGTCAGTGCTGAAACACCTCAACCTCCTCAAACTAGTCAGCTTCAGCCTGAATCTGAGCAAGTAGATCATTCTGCTGATCAATCTCTTCCACATCCTCAAGTGCAGAATATCAACCAGTCAGCTCCTGCTGGAAATCTAAACTCAAGTCCAGCCGCTGATCATGCTGGCACTTCAAATAATGAATTGAACCAAACACCTCCTCCATCCGGTTTCATTCATATTCCGGCAACTGGGTCAAACAATGATGGATCCTATGCTTATCTGAATGCTACTGAGTCTGGTCGAAGAATCATTGACTCAGCTCAAGCTCTACTCCAGGACCTCCATCAAACCAATGCCGACGCCGCTGGATCAGTTCCTGTTGAGCCAACTCAACTTTTGTCTATCACTCAGCTTCTCACAGAAATCAAAGGTCTTAAGGATCTTTTGAGTGTCATAAATTCACTCCAGTCTCAACAGCCCAAGCAGGAATCAATAACAAAGCTGGCCGAACTCCAGCTGACAATGGTCAATCACATGAACTCTCTTCAGGGTCAACTTCAAAACCTGTCAGTTGCGAACTCAATGTATACAACTTCTGCTGAAGTTCATCAACTCTTCACCCAGCTTCAATCTGAGCAAGCCAGAACCAATGAGCAACTCTCTTCCTCCTCCCAATGCTCCATTGAGCAAATTAGTGAGGCTGTTCGTCTACTCAACTTGAGTAAGGAAGAGATGGAAACTGACCAACTCAAGACGAATGAAATTCTGAGGTACTCTCAAGTCACTTTCAACCATGTGCGCCACTCAAATGTTCAACGTCAGTATTCTGATTCGGCCTTGCTAAAGATGTTTCATCAAGCTTATGCCATACTGACTAACACTATCCATTGGGTTGGGAAGTCTCAAGAATACATCCTGAGTATGCTTAGTGCCTCGGTCAGGGTTCCCCGTTCTGTTCTGGATGATGGTATTCCCGTCTTTGACGGTCTCAATAAAAGCACGAAAAAGCTTAAGGCATATTCCGCCAAATTAACTCGTGCTGCCTTCGAAGACACCTTCATTCCTCCTCCACCTGATACTAGCAAAACGGAGGAGAAAGAACAAGAAGCTAGTAGAACTCAGCATACAGGAGAAGCTTCTGGCAGTCAGCAAAAGCAAAAACAAAAGGGAAAAGCCACAGAGCATTCTGCCCAAGTCAACTACAAGAAAAAATAGCTTGACTAGGATAGCTAGATTTAGTTTTAAATTTAGTTTTAAAACTTGTGTTCTTTTCCTTGTGTTTTTCGTTGTGCTGACTATTAATCCAAAACTATGCATGCATTTATTTTTCAAAGTTGACTAATCTTATGTGATGCTCACTTATGTTTTGGATAAACATCAACGTATCTTCATTAAATCAACTGTGCTATATGCTTACATTGCTTCATGATTGTCTGTTGTGTTGATCTATAAGTTGACCTCTTTTAATATGTCTTCTCATCTAAATACTCAGTGTACTCTGATATCTAAATCTTCCGCATAACTTAACTGAGTTAAATAGAATATGTTCCATGAGCTGACCTATTTCTGAAAACTGACCTTAAGACTTACTTGATTAAACCTTGAAATGTTTAAAGTAAAACTAAGTCAGTAGCTCAACCCTTATGGGGGAGTATCTTAAAAAAAAAAACAAGGTCACCTATCATGGGGGAGCTCAACACTGAGTTCCTAACTGAATATTTTTGCCAACATCAAAATGGGGGAGTTTGTTGAAACACCTTTCCACATGATTTTGATTTGACAAAATTATTTATGTATGTGATAAAAATATTCTAACACATTAAATTTAAATGCTTTGTTTTATTCATACTAATGTGTTTGTTCAATGTTGAGTTAATTGATTTATAAGACATTAAGATAAAAAGCCTAAAGGCCCATAAGAGGAAGTCAAGCCCAAGTCAACAGATCAAGACCTCACGGCCCAGGAAGACAAAACGCAGTCGTATCAAGTAAAACGACAGCTCAGCATGAAGAAGGATCGAGAAGCCTTCTAACAAAAGCTTCAAGACGAAGCTGCTGAGTTGAACGACAAGGTAGTCAGGTCAGCGACAAAACAGAACCAACTTAGAGACAAAGTATTTCTACTTTGGGTAAAGCTCAGAAGACACAGTTAGCTGTCTGGAAGACTTTGCTATAAATGTCGAAACATTCTGTTCATCTGACGAAAAGCTGATGAGCACTGCCGAAGACAGAAGATACAAGAATCTCATTGGCCAATGACACTGAGCACGTCCTGAGTGACAGCGACAGGAAGCCGTTAGCCTCCAACGGTTATTTCGAAATTCGAAATCACCGGTGCTTGAAGTGTCATTATAAATAGGCCTTTCAAACGCTTCATTCCATGCAGATCTTCAATCAAGTCGAAACGCTGACCAAATTCATACTTGAAGTTCTGTGAGAAAAGCAAAGCAAACCTTACACCAATTCCAATCTTTGTGTAAAAGTCTAGAGTGATTTCATTCATCTAAAGTGTCTTAGCAATTGTTGTTTAGGACAAACACTTATCATTTCTAGAAGAATAGAAAGGAGAAGCTGAGTACTCGGTTATAGTACTCAGCGGTAGTTAGAGGAATAGAGGAAGGTACTCTTGTATACTCAGCTTCTGTTGTAAAAGGTTTCGTGCTCTACCTTTAAAGATCTCAGTAGAGGATTCAAAAAGCTTGGAACGAGTTCCGGGGATTGGACGTAGGCAGAGAGGCCGAACTAGGATATGTCTGCTGAGTAACATATTTCTAACCTTTAAACCCCTTTATATATTGCTTGCTATAAAACTGACTAAGTAACGAACATACACTGAGTTAAGTGCACTAAGAAGCTGAGTTCAGGAATAGACTTAAGTGCTATCTCCCGACTCAAGGAAAGAAGCAGACTTAGTCACCAGTTGACTAAGCTTGTGTCTTAAAACTACTTAGCGCCGCTGTGTAAACCTTTTCTAAAAGAAAAGCAGTCAGCCTTAACGGACAAAATTTTAAATAGTTCCTATCCCCCCCTTTGGAACTAACCTTGTCACGTTATACGAGACCAACACATATAAGCGATGGTTTTCTCAACAGCCAAACGAGAAATATGTCAAACATAAGGTTTGCACTCTTATTTTCTCTTTAAAGTTAGAAGTTACCTTTTTCCAGAGATGGCTCCTGTGACTGTATAATGATGCTCTAAATTTGAGCATTAGAAGTCCATAAAAAGATCTATAGTAATTTGTATTTACATATACATGTTTGTGATTGTGAAGACAAATGCACATTTATCGTATATCAGGTAATAAAGTGAAAGTAAAGTATCATTCCTACGAGGATGGTGGTCGTAATTCATAAATTTTTTGCTAACTTTCTAATGTTTAAACAATCGAAAGGTAGAGTTGTTGGATAACCAAATGAATATTTAATTAACAAAATGAAATGAACAGAGAACAAACATATATGGGGATCGATAGAGGATCTCCATGTCGTAAGCCCCGGGTTAGGGAGAATTTGGTAAGAGACTCCCCATTCCAAAGGACTCTCATTCGCGGTTCTGAGACACAAGCCATAATTAATTATATGAGATTTTCATCTAGACCAAGGACCCAAAGAGTATCATGAAACAAAGCCCAAGATATTCTATCATAAGCTTTTTCCAAATCCAATTTAAGAACCATGTACCCACGACGGCCTTTCTTCTTTTTCAAGGAGTGAATCGTTTCTTGTAATAGTATGATGTTGTTTGAAATCTGACGCCCGGGGACAAAGATACTCTGAGTTGGTCCAATAATGGAGCGGAGAAAGGGCTTCAAATAGTTCACAATGCATTTCGTTACAGTTTTGTACAAAAAGTTACAAAGACTGATCGGACGGAACTGAGTAACATACTCCGAAGATTCTACCTTAGGAATGACAATGAGGAAGGTCTCATTCCAATCAAGAGGAATTACATATGAAGATAGAGCCTGGAGTACAGAATTGGTGAACTGAGTACCAATAATGGGCCAGAGCCGCTAGTAGAACCTAGTTTGAAACCCATCAGGGCCAGGCGCCTTCAATTGCCCCATATCGAACAAAGCGAGACAGACATCTTCCCTTGAGAAACAATTTCTGCACGGTACAGTAGCAGTCATCGAAAGTGCAGGGAAATGGCAGGTCATGATTAATTAGGGCCTATATTGATTTTCCTCCAAATAGAGCAGCTTATAGAAACCCGTAACCATGTTTTGTAGCGCCCCAGTTTCCCAGACCCAAAGACCATTCACGTCCCAAAGGCATTCGATTTTATTGCGACGTCTTCGAACAACCGTAGAGATGTGGAAGAAATTAGTGTTCATATCTCCATACATGAGCCACTGTACACGTGATTTTTGATACCAGAACACTTCTTTGTGAAGCAAGGCCTCATTGAGATCTTGGAGCAAAATCCGTTCAAGACGTAGCAGTCCTCTGAAAACTCGAGTACATAGAGAGCGTTGCACCCCCTCCAGGCAGCAGTAAAGGCTATTTTTTCGAGCCTAAATGTGGCCGAAGACCCTTCTGTTCCAAGCTACTAACTCTGGGATAAAAGAACTTAGAACATTCGAGATAGGCACTGACTTATCCCAAACAGAATCAACAAACCGAATAATGATGGAGTGTTGGAGCCAGGAAACTTCAAAATGGAAAGGTTTCTGAGTCGGGGCAGGGGTCCTGAGCCTTAAATCAAGTAAAACATGTACGTGATTAGAACGGTTGCAGGGAAGATGGCGTAGAATCGACTAAGGAAATATGAGTCTAAACAGCGTATTGCAGAGCGCCCTATCGAGTCGACACGCCATACGGGTGCGAATAATATAACCCCAGAACCAGGTGAATTTTGGTCCAATAAAGTCCAAATCAATTAATTGCATATCGTTAATCCATTGTGCAAACATAGAGCAACGATCTAGAGCTCATGGGACCCCTCCTGACTTCTCATCCAAACATTTAATGCAATTAAAGTCGATAATCAGTACCCAGGGCCTATCGATACTATCTTGAAGAGTAAGTATAACTGTCATAAATTCCCTCTGATAACTCATTTGAGGCCAAAACATAGACCAATGAGGCAAGAAAGGAGAGGCCTCGGGCCTCACCAGTTCTTAAAGTTACTGACATATGTAGAAACTGCTTGTCCTGAGTGAGGATGCTGACAACTGCCACAGACGAATTCCAGAATACCTAAATACCTCCACTAAATCCCTCAGTATCTACAACATCGACATTAGAAAACTTGTCTTACAGCGAAGCTCTTCAGCTCTATTAGACTGGAGATGGGTTTAAAGTAGGACAAGGATATCCGGTTTATAAATTAAGTAAATGATGAAGAGTCCAGTGAAACTCATTACCACCGGCTCCAAAATAATTCCAAGACAAAATCATAAGGGAAGTGAGAAGAACTGATGTCCAGACAAGCAATTAGACTTCCAAAGAGGCAGTTTGCCCAACCTCCAAATTACCTATATTTAAATCTCATGAGCTAAGGGGCTCTTTAAAACTGACACCAAGTCATTTTTTTTACTTCTAGTCGGATAGTCATCATCTTTGCCTTTCCTTTTAAACTCAACATCCATAGAGGCATCAGAGACATTATTTAGCAGGTTTTCAAAGTTATTGGACGTGTTCTTGGGGTGCCAAAGATGTAGATAGATCAGGCGGGATGGTTGAGACAAGGTCCTTCCCAACACTTACATGTTCAAACTTCTTATTTCGAGGAGTATACTTACGCTTAGGGACACACATCCACTCTCCATATTGCTCACTATCCTATGAAGTTATCCGCTGGTTTTCCCCTTGCTACTTTTGAGTATCAGATTCATTATTCCCCTAGGCGGGAGCCGTAGCAATCTGAGCAGTAACAGAGGTATTGAGTGCTTGTGTATGAGCTGGCAACATGCTTGGATAACCACATGTCTCTTTGCTATGACCATATCGACCACACCTTCTGCATGCGAGATATAGTCCCTCGTATTCAATATGATAGTTCTGACCATTAAGCCAGAATTGAGCCACCAAAGGTTTATTCAGTTCTACCTCAATGTAAACCCGATCGAATTTCCCCCTAGCCCTGTTAGTCGTGTTCTTATCGGCTTTAACTGCCTTCCCTAATGAGTTTCCAATCAACATTAAAGCTTCTCGTTGGTAAAACTGCAATGGTAATTCAGGAACTCGTGGCCACATTAATGTAGAATCAACTGTGGCATGTGAAGGTATGAAAGATGGTGACCATGTTTGGATTGTTAGGTAGTGGCTTTGCACCATCCATGGGCCATCCTGGACAACATGATCCCAATCAATGATTATGTCAAAGGTTACCAGATGAAAACCAGAGCCAAAGTCAATCATGGTAAAACTTCCCTCTGTTTTCTGTAGTTCAGTTGCACGATTACGTAATGCAATGAAATCCAATGTTCCGTCCCAGAATATTGATGATTAGAGAGCTAGTCCATGTTGCAGACCATTCTTCCACAAGTTCATGTTCAATCGTAATGTCAGGAAATAACGGGTTGCCATCAATGTAATCGATGCGCCCCATTCCAGTTTCTCGGAGGTCCACAATGCTTTTAACAGATTCCTGCATCGGTAGATCAAGTACCATAACACAATAGGTTCAGTTTTTTAATGGGGAAGACAGAGGGGGAGCCGGTGGCATCAGCTGCGATAGGCGACGACGGTGGAGGGGGAGGGTTGGTGAGAGAAGGTGGCATCATTAGGGTTTAAGCCAAAAAAAACCGGACCTACCGAGATATACAAATTCTTTATATTATTCATTTTGAAAAAATAAGACAAATAAAAAATAAAACATAGATAATTAAGCGAGAGGTGTGGACATAATTGAAAACAAAATAACTACTATATACGGAAAAAAACATTGAATAATTACCTTCGGAAACATAATGATTTCCTAATTTTTTTATTTATTTTAGTTGTTCATGTCTCTTCTATTTTCATCGGATTTCTTCAACTAGAGATACCAAAATCCAAATTCTCTCAATTCTTGAAGAAAATGCTATGCACTACTCCATCTGGAAAGGGCTTTCCGGTCAGAAGAGAATGGAGTCAAAAAATCAATAGAAAAATACCTTCCCAGCCGATGGGACTCTACGTCTTGGTCTTCTTCCATCTCAAACTCGGATTAGGAAGAGTGCCTTTTTTCCACAGATCAATCATAATATAATAAACAATACAAGAAAAGAAATGGATTATCCTGCCGGCGAGAAAGGAAAAAAGGGGGGAGATAGGGAAGAGGAGATTAAGGATAGATAGTCACTCCATAGATAGTGAATTTTTTGCTTTCATTTTCAATTCCTTTCAGATCAAAAGGAAACCTTTGCATGCCTGCGTTACCTTTTGGGAGGCCTACGCCCCATAGACACTGTCTACCTGAGACTGTCCCTTGGCCCGTAGGTCCTGACACAAGGTTAGAATTCTAGCTCTTCTAGAGTGGTATCTCACTGATGCTCCTAAGTAAATCTGAATCTCTTAATGAAGTAAAATAAAAATATAAGACTATATGGAAGAATGTAATAAGGTGGGAGCAATATTGACTAAGTATGAGGCAGCCTTGGCCCATGCGGTAAATTTGCAGAAATCTGGAATCTTCTTTAGCCCGAATGTTGACCTTGATTTGCGTAAGGAGGTGTGCTCCTCTCTCCAGGTGCACAATCCTCTTGATACATGTCAATATCTTGGGCTTTCCGTCTTTGATTGGGAAATCCAAAGTGGCGATTTTTAGCTTTCTAAAGGACAGGTTGAGGAAAAGATTGGGTTCATGGAATTTTTGGTTCCTATCATCTGCAGGTAAGGAAGTATTACTTAAAGATGTGGCACAGTCTTTACCAATATTTTGTATGAGTGTTTTTATGCTGTCAAAATCATTATGCTTGGAATTGGAAAGGATTATGAATTCGTTTTGGTGGGGTATGAAACCTGGGGGTAGGCGGTCGATTCACTGGTTTAATTGGACCCGTCTTAGTCATGATAAGAGTAATAGGGGTTTGGGTTTTAGAGATTTGTAGAACTTTAATAAGGCATTACTTGGGAAGTAGGGATGGAAACTTCTTACTAGTCTAAATACTTTGTTAGGTAAGCTCTTCAAGGCTAAATACTACCATAGAGTACCATTTCTATCTTCCAAATTGGGCAATAATCCTAGTTTTATTTTAGGGAGTGTTTGGAGAGCAATTAGTGTCCTGAAGCTAGGAGTGAGATGGAGGGTAGGAGATGACAAGTCCATTTCAGTTTGCACTACAAAAAAAACACATTCAGGGACAAAAAATCATCCCCAAAAACATAAAAAATTATCCCCTATACTTTTGAGCACAATTTTTTCGTCCCTATTTTTCGTCCTTGTTTCCTCTGTACCCGATTCTATAGGGGACGAAAAAAATGACATCGTCCCCATTGAGAGGCACGACTATCGTCCCCATTCATAGAGACGATTGTCGTCCTCATTCCTAAAGATGACATTTCATCCCCATTCTTAGGGATGACTGTCGTCCCCGTTCCTAGGGATGACATTCCATCCTCGTTCCTAAAGACAACTGTCGTCCCCTGTTCTAGGGATGGTATGTCATCCCATATAAACAAAATTTTGTCCCTATAATAAGGGACGATAATCATCTCTGTAATTTACTAGTAGCAACCCAAATCCTAACATATAGATATGAAAATAAATCACCAGCATAAGCTAATTCTGAACACAATAATCTTTTATTTAACAGTAATATTCGACAGGAAATGTTTAGAAAAAAACTGAACGATAATATTCGATGGGAAACATGTAGAAAAAAATTGAACGGTACAACTTCATTGAGCTTGTTCTTCCTAAACAACATCAGTTCTAATGTCCTACAATAATTTCTAAAAACCATATTCAAGCGCCTCTTTAGCATTAAACTGTTTCATTCTGATCAAATCCTTGTTAATCTGCAAACGCACAGTAGTTCTAATAAGGTGCTTATTGTGACAGCCATGATTAAGATAGTGTAAGGAGTACCATCTGCAAACGAAGTCCATAAATATCATTATATTTCACAACATATAAATCCAAAGAAGTACAATAAAATCATGCAAGTATACTATCTTGATCATACAAATGCATTTATGTCAAGTGTGATCATACAGATGCATCAAATTTATAATTAACGTTATGATTCAGTCCCCAGTTATCATCTACCTATAATAACTCCAATAACAAAAGTTGAGCTCGAGTGGAATGCAAAGATTCCTTATCGGTAGAATTTCTCCAACTGCTAGTTAGAGCCCTAGCTTGACCTATATGTTTTTATTATTATTTCTCTACCATGAAAAGGCTATAATTAATGATTAGACAAGCAAAGATTCCTTATCTATAGCATTTCTCCAACTGTTAGTTAGAGCCAGCTTGACATATATGTTTTATGTAATTACCATGTTCTGGATTTTCCTCTTCAATGTTGTCAAATACCAAGGAAACATCTACAAGTCATAAGACCAAGACCGACATCTACAGAGCATTAAACATATAAATATTTAATAAATCAGCAAAGCTAAATTAAACAATTAGAAATAATCAGATCTTATATCGTCTGAAAAAGCATATATCAAATTAGAGAATAAAAATTTGAAAATGAAAGTGGGTGAAAATCTATGGAGAAAGAATCTGCAAGTCAATAAAGTAAGTTTCACATTTAAAAAAAATCCATAATAAAAGGACATACTGCTAATGCTCGAGGGTTTCATGTTTAAAAAATCCAGAAAAGTCTAGATATTGCAAAATAGTCCTTAAAGTTGGTAAACGTTAAGAAAAAAATATAGACAGCTGAAATCAGATTTAAAATGTCTTTAGAGAGAGCTATAGATAAGTAGAAAAGTTGTAAGAGTTCTTGAAACAGATAAAACCGAGGTTAAGAAAATACTAGAAGGTCCTTGACGTTTAAAAACTTTAAGAAAAAAGGTTCTAATTGCAATTTTAGCATAGTTAAGAGACAAGATAAAATAGGTGCACATATAAAATTACATGGTTTTCCACCTTAAATTAATAATCACTAAAAGTAAAAATGACAAGCTTTATAATTTAGATATACAAAAGTAGTTAATTTGGCCAACTTTAGTCATAACACTGTCACAAGTATGCAGGTTTTATCAAAATTTGCAGAGTTGTCCAACATGACAGCATTACACACACCAAAAACAATATATCAAAAGGAAGAGAAATAACTACATAATACTATAAATATTGTCTAAAACTTTTGAAAATAAGAGCATTCATAAACCAAATAGAAGCAAAAAAGGTGTAAGTGCACATTTTATTTGTTAAGCATCATTAAAAAAATTAAGGATAAAACTAACACTATGCCAAAAAGCAATTAATCAAGCATAAATCATCCTAATTTAATAGCACTAGACTCAAGAAAATAATTATCTCACTTTGAGCTTCTCTCATGTATTTCCCAGACCAATGCTTCAAAGTTAGAAAAACCAATTTTAGAAGAAACTCTGCAGTCGTAAGAATAGCTTAAAAACTCAAAGCATATAATTGTATCTATGCCATACTAAAATTTCATTACTTTTATCTTTTAAAGTAGTTTTTTTTTTTACCTCTCGTAGTCCCTAAATGCAGTTTGAATCCGTGTGGAAGCAAAGTCTTCAACTGTGATGTCAACAACTTTTGCATTGCTGTTGATAGAACCTATTGTTCATTGAATCAGTTCTTTAAATGTAAAGAGCTCTGTCGCAAAATACAGAGTAGAGGCTATTACCTTTAGAAGATAAAAATTTCATTAGGCATTAGGAGTTTAAAACCCAAGTTCTATGCCTCAGTGCTAAACCAAATGAATAACCAGAATGTCTTGAAACCAAATTAACAAGTTAGTACCTTCTACGTCTGTATGGATGCTAAGCGATTTAATATAAAAGGAGTTTTCAAATTCTTGCAATAAATTAATAAGTTATTACCTTCTCTCTCTAGATGGATGCTTCCATCTTAAAGGATCAGTTGAAATGAGGAAATCATGGAAACCTCTCGATTAGAAGAATCTGACAACAAATCATATTAAGAGAAATGAACATCAGAATCGAACCTTTAACAATTTATTTAATTTCAAAATAAATACAGAATGAATATCCTAAATCTTATACAACCCAGTTAGAATCAAGCATAATAATCAGAATTAAAAGAGTGAGAGATAGAGAGATTGAATCAAAGCAGAAAAACGCTAAGTAGAAATTGCACATTTTATAATAGAAATACAAACTATGGTAATTAGAAGCAAATCATAGACCTGAAGCAAACAAAATTACAGTGATAAAAAATTCACATGACTACATTAATGACTCTCACCAAAACCGAAGACATTAGTATTACATCTTGGAAAATGGGGGAGTGAAACTGTGCAACAATGAGAAAATACCATAATAGGATATTGATGCGCCTCCCGTTGAAGGCTCACTAAGGGATAACTGTACCCCGTCGTTATCAATTAATAATCTAGACAAGTACAGGTATCGAATCCACAGGATTTATTCCTGCAAGTATCGAGCTACTGGGTCTCAGGTGTTATCTAGGCTATGGGGGGTTTGAGTTTGTTTTGATTAAGTTAATCTACTCCTAGTTGAATTACTCTACTCCTAGCTAAGTTATTCTACGCCTAATTAAGTTATTCTACTCCTAATTAAGTTAAACTACTCCTAGGTGATCTTTTTCACTAATGCAATTATCCGAGGAAACATGGTGTGAAACGATAATAATAAAGATAGATTATTAGGTCAATTGATTAAAAACCTAATCTAAGTCACTTATATTCAAGGCGATTAACCATACTTACCCTTCTGAAGTCCTTAGTGCGTCAAGGCCGAAACTAGGTCTAAGGCTCAGCAATTTGAGCTTAATCAACTAAGAGGTCGTCAATCTCCTAGGCTCTGACTAGGTCAGATTCAGCTCACAATATGTGCCAACTAGATTTTTGGGCTTTTGAATGAGTTAAACCAATTAAATAAAGCGTAAGACAAAGATTAAACAAATAAATCATTGAACAAAATAAGAGCTAAAATATTATTAAAGGTGAAGAACATTATTACGCGGATACAATTAGCCTATGATTCATAGACTGTGTCAAGAGATAAAAACAAAGTAAGATAAAAGAGATGAGAAAATCCCTTTCAGGGAACCTGTCTACCCTGCAGCCGGCTTCCTAGGACTTAAGGACGGACCTTGAATAATCCTCGGTGAATGGAGCTTCAGAAGTTCTTCAATGGAGGTTGAAGGAGATGGAGGAGGTGAAGAGGATTCTTCAAGGGTGAAAGCTAAAATAATTACAAGAATGAAAGATAAAAATAATTCCTAACAAATGGAACTATTTATAATGAAAAATTAAAACTTATTCCTAATGAAAAACTAATTAATAAAACATATTCTTAATAAAAGACTAATTAATAAAAAAACTTTCCTAATAAAAGACTAATTAATAAAAAAGCTATTTTAATGGAAAAATAACTCTCCAATTATTATCTAATTAATTTATCTCTGGGGATAAAAAAAAATCTAATTATTTAAATACAAAAGGCCCAAAGATAATCCCTAAGAATCTGCCAAAATATTCTGCATGATTTTTATTTGCATTTGATGCGCCGAGTGGGTCCTTGATTCTGATCCTTAAAAATCTCCACATTTATCTCTAAAAAATCTGCACATAATCTCATAAGATATTATTTAGATAATTCACCCAAAATTAATTAATTATCCTACCAAAAATCCTTTTTAATTACCAAGTCAAATTTGATTTATTTTTTGTAGGTTAATTTCTTAATTTTGGGTACACATAAATCTCAAAATAATATATAGAGATTAAATTATTAAAAGTGACAAAATACTTCACAAAAGTTAGGAATATTTAATAAAAAGCTAAAAAGTAATTTAAAAACCTAAAATTGACAAAACAATAATAACTTGCTATTAAAGTAGATAAAAATAAAATAAAAGATATAAAATAGTCCCTAAAACCGTACTAAAAGATAAGAGTTTTTGACCCTATCAGATATCCACTTTGATTCCCAGTTAATCTAAAACAGGGTGGAATCAATATATTAATGTGGAATGCTATCTTTGAAGAAAAGGAATTGAGGTGCGTATTATTGAAGCTCTAGCCGTCCGGGAGGCAATTTATTGATCTTGCGAGTTAAACTGTGTCAATGTCATTTTTTACTGTGATTCTTTATCTGTAGTTCATAGTGTCAATTCTGAAACTTTAGACTTGTCGAATTTTGGTAATATTATACAGGATTGTAAGGTCATTTTAAATAGCATGCACGATTTTAAAGTGTCTTTCACACCTAAACTAGTGAATATGAGAGCACATGTCGTTGCACGTCATGCACTGACTAATGCTCCGGTCTGATTGCAGGAAACTCTATGTTTTGATGCTCGTTCTTGATTAATGGAATTTTCTTTCTTCAAAAAAAAAATATAAGACTATATTATTTGAAGTATGAACAAAATTCGATTATATTATAAGAATATGAAGAACAAAACTAATACATAGTCAAAATAAAAGGTCGATGAGGACTTTGATTTTCGGTGGCTAATAAATATAATGGTGGAATAGTATCTATCATATTTTATATATAAGTTTATTTGTGACTTTTAGATTTAATTTGCTTTATGTTTTTTTATATTCATGTAACTCTTACTTTCTCTTATTACTTTAATTAACGGGTTAGTAATTGATAATAAATAATAGATTAAGGTAGAGTGTTATTTTATTCCCTTTAGTATTAGAGTACCAACTAAGCCCAAATCCATCTAAAACTTCTTGTAATTTTTGTGTGCTTCCCTTATTATATAGATTTAGATTTAGTTTATGTTTGAAAGTTCAAACAACTTTTTATACCGTATGAACATGGTTTGTTTTCTTCTTCAAAAAAAAAACATGGTTTGTTTTCATCTTTCAATTTAGGTGAAATACTAGCAGCCTGCTGCCTGCCCCTATTGTCTCCCTCATTTCCTCGCCCGCCGGCAGCACCGTTCCTCACCCCATCCTACCTCGCCAGCCGTCGCCCCTTCCTCTCTTTTTCTCCTCTTTCTTTTTGTCCTGCTAGCTAGCTTTTTCTTCTTTCTTCTCTCCCTCTCATTTTCTTTCCACCTCCCAATTTCTTCTCCCCATCCATCTCCATTCCAGCTACTGCCTCATGAGATAGAGGCCGATCGTTGCCGCCACCGCGCCGCTGGCACATCACTTCCTGGAGGATTCACGTCTTCAAGAATTGTGTCTCTAACCTCACCAATTCTCTCTTTCAACAGGCTAATTAGGTATTTCATGGTTTTTATAAGTTTTAAATTCTATGTAAATTTCAGGCAACTGCGTGATTATTGTATATTTGGATTAATCATTGACGGGCTGAATGGAGTTTTATGCAGTTATTTTTTTACGACGCTAATGGCGGAGGTGTTGAAATTTTGGTATGATTAGGAGCTGGATTGACTCGGAATAGGTACACCTAATTGATCCTTAAGTTCCAGTTTTTATGGATATTCACTTTGATTATGTCTTGCATGATTTGTTCTACTCTACAAATTACATATAAAATGTGAAATCTATTGAGTCTGCTGATCTCTGTGAGTAACATGAACTGAGATACTGATATGCTGTCTATTGTTTGTTTCTATAATTTGTATTTATTATTCACTTTTGGCGTTTGTGTTGCCAGATTGGTATAATGAGATAGTTAGAGTTAGCAGATTGATGGATGCTAGTGCTATCTGAATCTAGTTTTACCGTAGTACCTTATCTTTTATTTCAAACGCACAACGAATATCAAATAGGAGAACTACAATACTATTACTACCAGAGCAATACACACCAATCATCTCCCATGAGGTGGTATGCATCCCTCTTTTTATCGGTCGGGTGTATTACTTGTAGCAAATAGCATGAATTGTAGTTGTTAGAATCGTGACTTGTACAATTCGATATTCTATCTGATTTCGAGTCATATCTATGGTACGAGTCGAAATCATACTTAATTGGACATGAATCGGCTGAATCGGCCAAATCCACCGATTCAGTCAGATTCATGAACTCCGTTAAAAAAAACTGTTTTTAATTTAAAAAGAGTAAAAAACGTGTGCATAACTGAGTAGTTAGCTCAGGACATGAAATGCTCCGGGAGATTGCTTTGGCAGTATCTCTATTAAATGAGCAGTTGGCTTTCTCTTTCATAACTACTTAAAAAGTTATGGAATAAACTAGGAGACTCTTTATAAATTTCAACTCTTTCTTTCCTTCTCTTTCTCTGTTTCTTATCTTTTTCTCTTCTATTTCTTTCGTTCTCTTCAACTGTCCTTCTCTATTTTTTTTCGTTCTCTTCAACTTCCTTTATTTGTTTTCTTTTCGTTTTCTGCAACAAAAAATCCTCTTACTCTCCTCCATTACACAAATGAAATACATCAATTGCTTAGTCTTGAAGATGAGGAGATTGCAGATTTAACATTGGATAATAATGGAGAAGATGTAGGAGAAAATGAATTGGAAAGCCTGATTATGGAAGAAGAAGATGATGAAGATTCTTTTTACGATGAAGAATTCTTTGGCAATTAGTTTTATTAGGATTGCATTAGATTTGAATTTTAATTTAAGTGCTTGGTTGATAACTTGATATAATTTCTATTTGGATATTAAATTGCATTTTTAGACATGGTTAATATTTTATTTTCTTATAATATTTTGAATCTGATCCAAATCTTAGGATTCGGTTCAATTCACGAGTCCCGATTAACAAAATGAGGATTTCGAGTCATGAGTCGAATCTCTATTTAACAACTATGGCATGAATATAGAATGAAATATCACGATATTTTTACACAGAAAAGAAATAGAAATAAACTTTAAACTGCTTGTAGGATGATATGCTGAACCATTATTGCTAGCAGGAGAGGTTCTAGCATATTTCACCACACTACGGAAAGAAAAACAACTAAGCTTTGCTCCTTATTGATATATATGCTGTCATATATCAAACTAACACTTAAAGAACTTTATAGATTTACTTAACAAGTGAAGGACGATACGGAATGGGGATTAGGTGGAGATCATTTTTCCTCTTTGTTACAGTACCAAAAATCTCAACCATGTCAAGGTTTTCTGGTGTCATTCCTGTAGGCAGTTTCCAGTCAAAATGATACAGCATCTGTGCGAGTGGGAACTCAACATTAATCATACCATATGTTATTCCTGGGCAGATTCTTCTTCCAGCACCAAACGGGAGATATTCAAAATTAGTTCCTCTGTAATCTATTGAGCTATCTATGAATCTCTCTGGATTGAATTTCTCAGCTTCATTCCAGTAATTAGGATCCCTTCCCATTCCCCATACATTAACAATAACCTTGGATTTCAGAGGAATCTCATAACCATTAATCGAACATTTCTCCCGACATTCTCTTGGTAGTAACAATGGAATTGGTGGGTGCAATCTTAGAGTTTCCTTTATTACCAGCTTGAAGTAGTTAAGTTCATCAAGGCGCGATTCATCAACGTTCCCTTGTGTACCAAAGATTCGTCTCACCTCCTCTTGTACCTTTTCCATTGCTCTTGGATTTTTCATCAGCTCCGACATAGCCCATTCCATAACAGTCGATGATGTCTCAGAGCCAGCAACAAACATGTTCTGAAATAAATTTATGAACTTGCTGAAAAAGTGATGCACTCAAAATATGGACACGTTTTAACAGAAAAACAGAATCAGGCAATTTTCCATGCTTGATCTTTAAATATTTAACTTAAAACACAAAACATGAGTACTAACCAGTATGACTGCTTTGATATGGTTATCTGTTAAAGGATATTGAAGGTCTCCTTGTTCCTGAAGATTCAAAAGCACTTCTACAAGATCTTCATTACCCTCAGCGTGATTACTTCCTGTTGTCCTTGTAGCTCTATGCTCGGTCATGATGCTTTGTAATATTTTATCCATATTTTTATGAAGCCTGTCCAGTCTAGAGTTCATTCCGCTTAACACTCGAAAAAGTTTGATAGAAGGATACACATCAGCAAGTGTAAAACCTCCACCAGCTTCTATTAAATCTTTAACAGCTGGTATGAATATGTCTTCTCCCTCCCATACCCTTCCAAATGCCGTTCTTGTAACGATGCTATAGATGGAAGAATTAATCATTGTGCTGAAATTGATAGGTGATCCAGCACGGGAAGATATGTATGTAATGAGTTTTGATACTTGGTCTTCCCTGATTGATCTGAACGAGTCCACTCGTTTTGCAGTCAGTAGCTCGACTGTACAAATTTTTCTCATCTGTCTCCAGTAGCCTCCATAGGGTGCGAAAGCAATGTCTAAATGATTATAGGTTACAACACTGGCTGCAAGGAGGAAGGGCCTTTGAGCGAAGGTGATATCATGGGTTTTCATCACCTCCATAGCTAATTCAGGTGAAGAAATGACAATATTTGAAAGTTCCCCAAGTTGAACATGCATAATAGGTCCATAGATTTTGGCCAAGTCTCTCAGGCGGTGATGGGGAAAGGTGGTAATTAAGTGGTGGATACTCCCTATTAGAGGTAACTTGGATGGTCCTGGTGGTAGATTTTTGGTTGAGTTTTTGTTCCCAAATATTAATCTTAATACCAGGAAGATGAAGATTAGAAATGGGAAAAGGATTGGGAATTGGAGGAATTCCATTATCAGGAAAACTGGAAAGTAGTGAAGAAAGGAAGGAAGAAAGGAAGTTGTGGGTTGATTAGGATTTTACAATTCATCTTATACTACCATTCTAGCTTTGTTTTTTAGTTAGATGGGATCTCATCATGTGCATGTAGTCACTAATTATAATTGTTTTTTCTTTTAAAATGATATCACGTCCATTTTTATTGGCATTTCAACAAGTAAGCTCACTAAATAATTAGTAGCTAACCATATTAAATGATTGCCATGTTACACGAGCCAAATCTTTTATTTAGATAATAATACCACATTTTTTTTTGATAAAATAATAATCCCACATTGGATCTATGAACCAAATAATATTTGATTATGGGGGAACCAAATCTTTTGTTTTTTTTAAGTAACTAACCAGTCAAATCTTTTATGTATATTGTAATCCCACGTTGGGTGTATGAACTAAATAATACTATTTTAATTATGTGGGAAGCTGCAGTCAACCAACTTTTTCCACAACATATTTTAATTATGTTGAGTTTTTCTTTCCTAATATTCTTAATAGCAAGAAGATGAAGAGCAGGAAAGTGAAAAGGATTGGGAAGGAGACGAACTGGAGTTCCATGATCAGGAACATTTGAAATTGTGAAGAAATTAATGGTTTGATAGGAAATTGCATTTCATCCCAATACATAAATGGAGCTGTTGAGCTAGGGTTGGTAATTTTATTTAAAACCAAAAAAAGAATTCTATTTTGCAGTGAGATGGGATCACATGGTATGTTTGCTCAATTACTCTAGATGAAGAGTAGGAAAGTCAACGGGATTAGGAAAGAGGGGAGGTGGATTTTCATTAGGGGCATTGGAAATGGTGAAGAAATTAATGCCTGAATAGGATATTGCTGCATTTCATTATAAAACAGCCTTAAAGAAAATAAGACAGCCAGGACCGTTTAGACACTAGAAATTGAGATTTGTTAGATTTTTCCAGATGAATCCGTTTAGGCGGTTTTCAGCTCCCTAGGTGATTTTTAGCCACCTTGGCTGTCAGGATGAATTGTGTTTATTATTATTATTATTTTTTGGATATTTTGATTTATAATTTGTGTTATCTATTTATTTTTATAGCATTTAGTGAATTATATTACTTGTCAACATTATATTTTATTTGTTTGAGTTGTTTTGATAATATTATTGTTGAATTGTTGATTTTTGCACGTTTTTAGAGATATGTGTTACAATATACGTGTTATTCTATATTAAATTATTATTTTTAAATAGTATAATACATATTTTAATTGAATTTATACAACAATTTTTTTTGAAATAATTTATACAACAATTCGTTTATTAACAAATAAAAAATATAAAAATACAAATTCGATTTATTTTCAATTAATTCCTGACTAATCCTTGATTAATTCTTGAGGATCATGTCCGTCTGACTAGTGTTTAACGTTTTTTACAACCTTATTATAAAAGCATCATCAATGGGGTTAATCAAAAGGTTATTAACCTCCCATTAATAACCTCTCCATTGGGAGAGATTAGGGGTGTAACCGAGCCGAACCGAGACCGAACCCTAGGAGGCTCGGTATTGGCTCGTTAATATCTCGAGCCGAGCCCTCTCGAATCGAGCTTTGATCGAGCCGAGCTTTGATCGAATCTGATTGAGTTTTGACCGAGCCAAGCTTTTATCGAGCTTCTAACGAGTTTTAACCAAATTCATCATATATGCATAGAATAAGTAGCGTAAAAAACAGAAAAGCTTTATAACATACTCTATATGAGCTTAAAATATTTATAAAGAAAAACAATCATGTTATTATTGAGATTCCAGAACAGTATATGGTACTTGTGATCGGAAAACACAACTTCGGAGAAAATTTTCAAACAATGACATATATATTAAAGTTTGTAATGTATTTTACCTTATCAAAACGTAATTGTCTACCTAAAGACTCAAATGTCTAAGCTTTTTTATGTCACTTTTTTATGGGTTAAATCTTATTTGAGTTGTGAATTGTGATGAAACTAATAATTAGACCCGGCAAAGTGACACACGACCCGATGACACGACACGAACACGACATGCTTTTTTAGTGTTAGTGTTTAGGGTTTTATGACACGACACGAAAGTTGACACGACACGAAATGACACGTTAATTTTCGTGTCATTTTCGTGTCAACCCGAAAACACGAAACTGACACGGATATTGAAAATTATTGTTATATTCTCTCGTGTTTTTTATATCACTTTATTAATAAAGATAATAAAATTATAATTATTAATTGCAAATATTGATTTGAATTTCCTAAATTGTTATAAACACATTACATGACCCTCTAACATGATATTATCGAACTTTTCAATAATTATTGTTAACATACTAATCTAAAAATGATATAAAATGTTTAAAAACAGTACCATATCTTCTTATATTTTTAAGAGTTATTATTAATATATATGCATAACAAAATTACATGTAATCCGAAAACACGACACGAAATCGACACTAACCCGAACAGGTTAACACGACTTTGACACGAAAGTTTTTGGGTTGGGTTTGGGTTTACTCTTTTTTGACACGAACCCGAAATGACACGACACGAACACGATTCGAACACGATAATTGCCAGGTCTACTAATAATAACCAATGAAATATATATTAAACATATATATATAATGAAATATATATAGTAATTAAAAATAATCGAGCCTGCTCGCGAGCTTTCGAGCCGAACCTGGGGAAGTTCGAACTCAGCTCGTTAATGCTCGAGCCAATCCCAAACTCGAGTCGAGCTCTATCGAATCGAATTTTGATCGAGCTTTCACCGAGCCGAGCTCGAATAGTTTGCGAACTACCAAGACTCGTTTGCACCCCTATGAGAGATTATGGATTAACCTCAACATCAACCGGTTTCTGAGGATCAAAGTTGCTAGTGGTTATGTGTAGTCGATGGTTAGTTTTTTTTTTTTTAATTTGAAAGTAATAAATATATGATTAAATTAATAGTATGTTCTAAGAGCATCTCCAACAGTCTCTTAAATTGGTCTTAAGTTAAAATATGAGGAGGGAGAATAAAAAATCAGCTCCAACAGCCTCTTAGTGGCTCCTCAAATCACTAAGAGCCTCTCCATCATCTCTATTAATAGAGAACCTCTCTCCACCTCTTAGTGGCTTTTAACTTTATTTTTTAATAATAATTTATTATTGATGAATCTCTCTCCTCACACTATTGGTCATGTAACAATAAATAATAATCTTAATAATAAAATAATAAATAAGGAGTGAATATAAGGAGCATTGTTGGAGATGATATATCTTAGTCACTCTTAAATCACTATGAGTCAATTTTTTATATTATTTTTAGAGAGTTCACTAAGAGTCTGTTGGAGATGCTCTAAATGATTAAGTGGTTGAGAGGTTAATGAATTAGAGGAGGATAATGGATGAAACAGAGTTTAATGAGTGGGTTCGCAATGATGATGTAATCAGGGGTTGAGTTGAGGGGTTAGTGCATTGGAGATGTGCTTTAACACGATGATGATGTATTGACGGGTTAGTGCATTGGAGATGCTTTAACACGTAACAACATTTTCAAGAGATTCTTACTGTCTGTTTGGTATTATTCAGGTCAATAGAATCTGTTGTGGGGAAAAGTGATGTGAGAAAAAGATGATGGGTATTCGGTAAAAACACAATAAAAGTTTTAAAAGTTCGGAAATAAAAAATATATAATATTAGGTTATATTGAAAGTTACTGTAAAGCCGAGGTATTTAGTGAAATGTATATTTTTGTATATTGAATAATGAGTTACATGAGAATCATATATACAATAGATGTAATCTAAAATCTTTATAACTCTAACACAAGTAAACCGTAATAGGATAAATTACATATAAGATAAATGACTAACTAATAGATAATTAGGAAGTGTAATTATCAGAGTAGAATTCAAATAAAGAGAGGGAAAGAGATATGTATTAACAGTTATGATTATTTTTGTTTGAAATTTTTTAATATCAGCTACTTGGACCTGTTTGGTTCAGCTGTTAGCTAATAGCTGTTTCGGTTGCTGTTAGCTGTTTGTAGTTGCAGTAAGCTGTCAGCAGTTGCTGTTAGCTGTTTGTTATTAGTTGTTTAATTACTAGTGTTTGGTGAAATTATATTGAACTGTTCCTGTTCGGATTTACAATTTCTAAAATGGATATGTTTTAAATTAATCAACGTATAAATTATAAAAGGGAAAATGTGAAAAAATGCCCATAACGTTTACAATTAGGAATAATTTTACTCTTAACATCTAAAAGTGTGCAATTTTACTCCTAATATTAACAAGTTGGATTGAATAATAAAATTGAAAATTAATATTATAAATTTGGTAAAATATTTGAATTTTTTTGTCCAACTCGTACAAAAGACTATATATATATATATATATATTAAAAAAAATCATGTCTAATCATATGTTTGTGATATGTTACTAACGATGATAAAATGGTGCACATGTGAAGTGTAGATAACAATATTAATGACTAAAAAAACAGTTTAATAAATTATTTCTCAAATTGACTTAACTTGTCAAGTTAGGGGTAAAATTGCTTTTGGCTACCAATATTAGGGGTATAAATGCACAATTGTAAATGTTAACGGTAAAATTACTCCTAGCTATAAATGTTATAGGTATTTGTGCACCTTATCCTATTATAAAATAAAAAAATGTGTTACACAAATTAATAAAACTAATCTATATAAAAAAATAAAAAATTTATTTAATGCAACAAAACTTTATTCTTTCGGTAATTATGTTGTAGAAATATAAATAATATTAAAGAATAAACATATTTTGTGGAAAAAAGAAGGATAATTTTGTCAATAACAAATAACTACAAACAACTGTTTATGAAGAGCTTCAAAGAGCTTTTCGTGAAACGTTCCAAAACGCTGCAGTTTCTAGAGAAAACGCTAAACGCTGCGGTTATATAAACCTAACCAAACGTTATATTTCCTGCGGTTTGGAGTGAAACACTAAACGCTCATCCGAAAAGTTAAAACTAACACCCACTAAAACTATAAAAATTGTTTTTTCCAAAACTTTATTCATCCCACTTCAAATAAGTTAAGAGAGTTAATTAGACATCTTATAAATTTAGAGAGTTAATCATTTTTTATAAGTTCAGGAGGTTACAATCGGGATATCCGGGGGTCTAGGAAACCTGGAAACTACTTATAGATAGGCACACTAGAAGGAAGGGAAGGCCCTCTGCTTGATCTTCTCTTGCTCTTGCTCGAGTCCTAGGAGCTCGTCCTCCAGACAGTCTCGTACTTTATATTTGATATACGCTTTTTTTTATTGTGACCCTAATATATTTTATTTATTTATTTGTGATATCAAATTTGGATCTCTGACAAAAAATAATAATAATAATAATTATATATATAATCTACATTATCATATGCAAGGCTTTAAATGTTATTCAGAAAATTCAGCATCTTTGCTGGAAGGTATTGTTAGATCTAAAAAGATCTGTTTTTTATATTCTTGCAAATTTAGGACATTTTATCAACATTGAAATATATATTTAATTATCTTTTAAAAACTAGCAAGGTAATTTGGAATATATTAAATTATCTTTGAAAGATCAAAATTATTTTGTTAAAATCAACTAATTAGACTATCTATCCATAGTTTTGTTAGGAAAAAGTTAAATTTTAATAAAATCATAGGTTTTGTTCATATAACCATTTTTTTTTAATTAAAAGTTGGAGGCAGGCAGAAGAGAAGAAACTCAAGAGTTCCAACTAGATTGACATCCCCAAACAACAAACCACCACCTGGCTCGATAAAAAAAAAAGGCGGTCCGGTCGCATTACGCGTCCCCGCTGAGCGAGGGTCCGGGGAGGGGTCCCACCACAAGGGTGTATTGGGGGCAAGCCTTCCCTTGCCAATTTAATTGGCAAGAGGCCGCTCCTAAGACTCGAACCCGTGACCTCTGGTCACACGGCAACAACGTTTTACCGTTGCGCCAAGGCTCGATATTATTAAAAAATGAAGTAGAGTGTGTATGAAACTCATGACCATGCCCGGAAAGGAAAAATAAAAGCTAATGAAATTGAAATTGAGTGATATTATTACAATCATCATAAATTTTCTATTTGTAAAAGAGAGGTGTCGAAATCCACCAAAGATGTGTAGTAGCAGTAACGTCGTGGCAGGCAAGTGAATCAGCTATCTTATACCTTCGCAAAATATATGAGTGATCACCAACTGTAGTTTGGAGCAGAGTGATTAACATTTCTTCCATCTTGGCCGTAAACGCAAAGGAATCCAGTGGAACTGTATTAAAATAAGTTGACAACATACATAGAGTCGACTTCTAGTTAGAGTTTTAGCCACCTTCAATCCCAGCCAGTTTCAATGGCGAACATTGCTCCCAGAGCTCAGCCTCATATGCAAAAGTAGATGGAATGGCAAAAGAAAAAGAGCCCCCAAAAATACCTCGGCTGTCTCTGTAAATACCCCATGCACCAGCTAGTTCAAGAGCTCCAAAAGACGAACCATCGGTGTTAATTTTTATCCAGGTCGCGGGAGGACGTTTCCGATGATCTTCCGAGATGGAAAGAGCTGTAGGCGGCCTGTTAGTGATATTACACTCCCTGAAGACATGGATATCAATCAACGTATTGAAAGTATATATGGTCGAAGCTCATGCCATTTGATTCCCTGATGAATTCTAGAGCAATCGAAGAACAGTGTGAGTGTTGGGGGTAATGCCCTCAAAAAATGACTCATTGTGGGTCTTCCATAGCAACCAGAAGTAGTGAGTAACAGCGGAAATCCAAGCTGCAATGGAAACACTATCAAAAGGAGTGGAAATTTAGCACTAGTGCGGATGTATTTGCTGAAAAGACTTGCAACCGCTCGACAAAGGGTCGTAGCAAATGCACAAGAGACAAACACGTGATCCATTGTTTCAAATGCAGCAAAGCAAAGGCTACATCTCGAAACCACTTGAAGAGCACGTGAATGCAATTTGTCATGTGTTGGAAGGCCATGATTCAGAAGTTTCAACATCATAATGAAGCGAAATGGAGGAATAAAGGGCTTCAAAATGAAATGATACCAATTGATAGGATCTTGCGAAAGTCTCAGTTCAGTTTAGCAATTTTGAACAGAAAAAATTCCATCACGAGAAGATTTCTAAAATGGAACATCAAAAGGTTCATGACCCGCTATGGTTGTCGTATTTTCCAAATATAAATCATCTGGAATTACAGAAGGCAGTGACCAATGGCCATCAATCCAGTAGTTGGAAACGAAATCTGCAACAAGAACATGGCAATTCCGGAGCAGGTTAAGACGATCCGCATCATGAGGGTAAATCCAATTATCATACCAGAAATTAAGGTGTTTGTCCTCCCCAATCCACCAACTGATATCGTGTTGCAGTCGTTAAGTAGAAATGTGAGTCGAGCGCCAAATGGTAGAGCTAATGGCATAGCTACGAGAATCCTTTGAGTGATTTAGGAAACGATAAGTGAGAACTGAAATGGGAAAACTAGTATTGGTATGTAAATCTCAGCTCAAACGAGTCAGTAAAGCCTGGTTTAAATGCAAAAAATTCTTAATGCTCAGACCTTTTTTCCTTTTTCGGTAAGCAACAAATTTTCCAAGGTATTGTTGCAATTTTTTATCATCAACCGAACTTGTCCGTATGAAGTTACGAACAGCTCTTGTCCCAATTGACGGTCCGACTCGAGAGAAGGTCGTAAAGATTGAAGAGTTGTGAAATTGTTCGCATATTTAACCGAGGCTTTACTGAAGATGAGAATATCATCTGCATACAACAAATGAGTAGGAAACTGACAATTACGGCATAGGATATTTGATCTAACTGACCTTCATTAGCAAGTTTGGTAATCCAATAGCTAAGGAAATCTTCAGCTAAACAAAACAGAATGGATGATATGGGATCCCCTTGCCTCACACTATGGGAGCAACGCAAAATAACCATGAGCATCGAAATTAAGCATTATAGAAATCCTAGCAAATGTGAAAATATTGAGCAGCCAATCACGAAATGGAAGAGAGAACCCATACGCTCCAAAACCTTCAAAATTAAATTACAATCCATAGAATCAAATGTTTTTTTTATTGTCAATTTTAAGGGTCGTGTTTACCCCAAAGCAAGACTTGTTTAACACATTAACCCCCTTTGATGTCGTGGCAATACAGTGATAAATATTTATATTTTTAATAAACCCAAATTGATTAGGGGTAATTATTTTGGCTGCCACACGCTCGAGAGTCGATCCGCTATAATCTTGATTTTAAGTTTGAAAATGAAATTTCCAAGGACAATAAGGCGATAATGATCCACAGAAATGTCATATGTTGTTTTGGTAATTAACACCATAAGGTTGGAATTCAAACCAAGAAGCATGAACCCATAAGTGAAGAAGTTGTTGAAAGACGCGCAGACATCAGAACCCATGATCCCCCAAAAAGTTTGGTAAAAACTCCCTCCGAAGCCATCCGACCTCGGAGTACTCTGAAGATCCATGGAGAAAGCTATTTTCCTGATATTATCATTGGACAGGCAAAGCAGCAGACCCGCATTTTCTTCCGAGGTGACCATGAAAGGAACATTCTTAATTAATGACGAGGCAGAGTTATCAAGTCTCCCACATGTTAGTCCCCAATAAGGCGGATTAGTTCTAAAAGGGGTGAATAGAACATATTCTGGTCGCACTCTTTGTTGATCCACCAAGCTGGGCGCATCTCAACATGTGTTTCCCTCTAAATGAGTCTCATCCGGACTCCTTAGACATTAACTTATGGCCTCTTTGCCTTCTTGGCGAACCTTGTCTCCTTTTGAGAGGGTTCAGATTTTGGGTTTTTACTTTTTGTTCCAAATGTTAATGAGCTTGTTAGGAGAATTAACGTTCTGCCTCATTCTTTCCAAGTTAGTTTCATTTCCAGGTTCTTTTGTTACTTGTAAATCTTTCAAATGGCACAATTTTCTTCACCATATATAAAGGTTGTACATTACTGAAAGCATAGACTATAGACAATCATAGAGATACATAACATGGTTTTAGGCTCTTTCATTTCTTGATGATGTATTTACTGAGAGCTTGCACATTACATTTCTGTGGAAACATTATTCCATCTTTATCCTCCAACTTGAATGTGGTGGGTCCTATCCTTTCACCATTTTATATGGGTCATCCCAATTGGTGCCTACCTTACATTTTCATTATATGGATTGCGATGATTCAGTCTTTCTAAGAACCAAATCCCCTTCATTACGCTTTGCCAATCGTACCTTCTTGTCATGGTCGGTGGTTATCCTTTGTTTATGGGTCGTTATCTTTACATATGCCTTATCTCTACATATTTCTACCTCATCTAAGTGGTGCCATATGTTCTCCTTATTATTGCATTCATTATATAGGACCACTTGGTCGCTAGATAACCCTAGCTCAACTAGTATCACGGCTTCCACTCTGTATACTAAAGCAAACAAGGTTTCTCTTATGGATGTGTGTAGTGTGGTTTGGTAATCCTATATAACATTTGGGACTTCTTCCGCACAACTCTTTTTTCTCCCCATTAGCCTTTGCTTTATCCTCTTTACTATGGTTTGATTTGTGACCTATATCATGATATTGGACAATGAACCCACTACTAAGATGAAGCAATTAATGATGTGCACCCTTTTGTAGAAATCCCCGAAATTTACACCATCGAACTGTCTATCATTATTTGTCACTATGTTGTGCTGGGCATCAATCCTTACAATGATATTGTTCATAATAGAGTCTATATTTTTCCAATATGATGGACAATATGGCCCCAACTTCACCCATTTTATGAAATAATCCATAACCATAATAAGATTATTTTCTTTGTCGAGTGGTCTCGAAAAATGCTCCTACCATGCCAATCCCCTAAGTGGAGAAGGGCCACCCCGTGAGCATTTGTCTTTTATGTGTGGGACGAACACATGTTAGGCTTACATTTATCTAGTATCTATGGCAAGATTTAGCTAGCTCTTTTGCATCCTCCTCAGTGTTCGGCTAGTGGAATCTGGCTAATCGAGATTTCCTTACAATTGACATTGCCCTTTATGTGCACCACAAACTCCTTCATGTAATTCTTGCATCACCTTCTTTCCTTCTTCATCTGAAATACATTTTAGCTAGGGGTGACTAAAGGATCTCTAGTATAGTTTCTCCCATGTTATGGAGTATTTAGCTACTTTTTTGGGAATCCTCTTAGCTTCCTCAGGATCTTCCTGAAGTGTCCCTTTTTCTAGGTACTTGTGGAAATATGCTCCCCAATCTCTCTCTTAGGGGTTGTATCTCACACAAACCTATTCATTCGATCAGAGTCTGATAGAGATTCATAATCACCGAAAGCAGAGTTATGGTATGGGCCAACATGTTTGGGTGTTGTTCGAGGATTTGATCGTTGGGACCTATTGAGAAATCGGCAGTTTCTGAGATCCAGAAGACCAGAAGCTATACGCAAATTATCATTGGATCTCTGTTGTTCTTAACAGCGATAGCTATTCATTTAAGTCTTCGGGTAGCACCACTAGATCTTCAACAAAGTGAAAATTCTCGTATTCATGTTCTTCAAAGTCATGGCTTCCTATACTTTGAATGGTCAAGTGAGGGATTTCCACCCGTCTATGCAAGTCGTGGACTTAACCAGCTTATCAGCCTCCACATTTTCTACCTTTGCATTGTGTGATATCTGCCATCTGGTCCCTCATTGTCCTAGGGTTATCAATCTAAATTTTGCAACATGGCCAAAACCTTAATTGCATAGTTCGTGTTAATCTCATTCACTATCAACTTTGAATCACTGAAGATATGACTGTATCCGGCCTTATTTCCTCAAGGAGTTGTAACCCATGAATCATGGTCTCGTATTCTACAACATTATTAGTGGTAGGGAAGGATGGCTTTATGAAGTATATGATCCAGATCTTGACTGAACCCTTTTATCACAACTCCCTCACAAACCTTTTAACGAGGATGGTCCATTGATGTACATTTTCTATATTTTTGTTTCTTTGGTCACTTTTGGCTCATTTTCCCATAAATTCGTTAGCAAACTCTACCAGCACCTGGATTTTTACGGATGTTCGGGTTTTCATATATGATGTCAAACTCCTATAAACTAATGGCCCATTCCACCAAATGCCATGATGCCTCGAGCTTCTGCAAAATCTTCCTCAATGGCATAATTTAATAATAGGTGGGACTATATTTAATTTTTAAAGAGTGAAAATAGATGAGGTGTCACGTTAATTAAGTTGTTATTAGATTGACCGCTCATTTTTTCAGCTATACACTTTAGTAGAAAGTCAACCCTAAAGAGGTATATTTTAGTGGGAAAATGTGAAGATTGTACGCCAAAATGTGAAATATGATAAAGGTTGTGCACCTCATAATTTAGCCTAATAAAAATAACTAAGATGTTATAGTGTATATAATATAATATGTATTAGGATTGAAAGACATCATGGAGTTCAGGTGAAATCTGTAAATTTTATTTTCTGTTCTTCATTTTCTTTCGTTCCACCACCAACGATGTCCATCGTTCCCCATTCTCTGTCGTAGCAAGGATTTCAATTGAATGAGTGTAATATATTTAAACTTTATAAATATAATTACTTCGTGCATATACTTTTTTAGAAAAAAAATTACTAGGGCTCAAAATACTATAAAATCTATACAATTTTATAAATATAACTTAGGATAAATAGTTTATTAGTCCTTATATTTCTACCTAACATATTATTTAGTTCTCCTATTTTAATAATATATTATTAAGTTCATAAATTTTTGTTATATTCAACAGTTTAGTCCCTTAAATATTTGCATTTTAAACATTTTGGACATGTTTGATAAAAAGATGTTTGAAGTAAAATTAGAGGTTTTGACCACTTTTAAAGGTTTTGAGTGACAAACCTCTAATAGCGATGTTTAGTGAAGAAGAGTTTGAAAGATCTTTTTAGAGCATCTCCAATGCAAATTCTCCATTTTCGCCTTCCTTATCTCTAATTCTCTAATTTTCTATCCTCAATTCCTATTTTTTCTCCAACCCGTTTACATAATTTCTTCCCTATAAAGCACATTCCATACTTTATAATTTATCACATCATTATTTTAATAATTTCCTATTAATCTAGGGAAGCATGGATGTAAGGAAGAATTGATTTCTTCCCTACAATTAGGGAAGGCAATGGGAGGGTTTCGTCCCGGGTTACATTAAAAACATACATAAACCCAAATAATTATCATAATTACACACAAATAGCAATATAACCAAATAAAATTTCATTATTCATTATTGTCTATTAAAAATCCATAATAAAAAGGCTAAATAACAAATAAAACAATTTAATCAATCAATAAAAATCCACTTAATCTAAACAAAATAATTAAATTCAACAATATATTAAATCCTAATGAATGTCCATAAAATTTGCTAATGAAAATAAGAGGTTTGTACTGGCCAACCTGAATGCAGAATGAAACTGAGAAAAATTAGCAAACATGAATCTTTTAAACCTAACCTGGAAATTTCAACGTGGCAAGAGGTGAGCTGCCTACTCAATAAATAAATAAATATATATATATATATATATATATATATATATATATATATACACACACACACACATATCATCTCGTACATGACCCGATTTATTCTAACAGCAAAACTATAACTTATTATGTTTGTTTTTTAAGGACCCAACTAGACCTAAGTGAAATATACCTAATGGTCTCATGGTTAACAATATTCCAACGTAGGTATACGGTATTGCCTTTAGTTTCAGGACATGTAACCTTTTAGCCTCATAATAATTATCTCAAGAACATGCTACTGCTATAGCCCCCAGTTTCAGGACATGGTACAAACTCTAATTCGAGCAAAATAACACTTTATCACCTCTTTAACGAGACAACTGCCTCTGATCACATTTATCAAGTGAATTGCTTCATACCGCCCCAATTACTGTTACCGCCTCCATTTGGACTTTTTTGCTCTTTTCATAATTTTGATAAAAAAAACTAAAAATTCTTTCTCTAAAATCACAAACTCGAACAATAATAATTGAAATTATGAAAATAATTGATATGCGACAATTTGAATCTCGAAAATGGATGATTATGAGTTGGAAACAATAAAATTTATATTTTTTTTTGTCAAAAAAATCATGAACATAATGCATATTTTTTGTGACGATTAGCATTTTTCGTCACAAAAAATTAAAGAATTTTGTATTTTCCGTCGTTAAAAAGTATAGGATTGTGCATAGGCCCAAATTTGGTCTAGGTGGGTGCTAGATAGATCCGCCTAGCCAATGGCTTGGGTGGATATACCACCCGCCCAAGCCATTGGCTGGGCGGATGTTGGATCCGCCCAAACCATGGCTAGGCGGGTGCTGGATCTGCCCAGACCATTGGCTGGGCGGATCTAGCACCCACCTAGACTAAATTTGACGTTTTTTTTCTCAAATTTTTTTTTTCAAAAGGGCAAAATTGTCCAAATAGGGGCGGTATGAGGTAAATTGGGGGCGGTATGAAGCAACACCCTTTATCAATCCTCCAAACCATTGAATATACTAATCCAAGCTGGCTATTTATATTTTGTTCTAACTCAAATATAATCTAACACAATTTCATAATTCATAATCTTCTTAATCTCATCATAAATCAAATCATACAAACTTCACACTATTTTGTTCTGATCACGTGACAATAATTTCAACAACATAACCATCTCATTCATGTCATCCAAATATTTCATAGCAGATACATATATACGCAACAGTTCAAACCACTCAATCCAAACAATTAGTTTTCACATAACTATATATGCATATACATACATATATAAATATAAGCAATTACGTATACTTTTCGTCCAATAAGCTAATCAAATTTTTTGGGTTCTTGTTGACCTATCACTTGCTCCCCTATAAATATAGAATATATTTTCTATAATTAATCAATTTATATGTAAAACTAAAGATGATTATAAATGTCAAAACAAACCTTTAAGAGTCTTAAAAACATCCAAACCTCTGAAACTTTTAAATGAAATTTCAAATCGATAGGACACGTATGGAATTAAAACAGATAAAAAAAGTAAAAATGAAAAACAAAGTTTCAACATGTGTATCTGATTACGACTTAATTTTTAAGCTCATAGAGTTCGAATTTGGAATCATTTCAATCACAATATTTTGTAAAGTTATGTTTTAGGTTTATTCTCCAACTTGAATCTTTGCAATCGGAGTTTGTATGAAATAGTTATGGCCAAAATACCAATGGTTGTCAAATCTGCCAACAATTACGAACGGGAAAGAGGAAATCGAATTTAGCCCTATTTCAACGGCAATTGCCACCAAATTCGACCAAAATGAAATCAAAACAAAATCAATGGTATAAAATCTTTCTAGGAAGATAAATACTTGATTAAAATATGTTTTTACATCATCAAAACAACAAATTGAAAGTGAAATTATGAAACATCAAAACGTTAACTCATATGTTCTTCAACCGAAATTAAAATAATCTTGAAACAAAATTGATCTTACCTAAAATGGTTTTACATAAGGATTGAGAATATTATGTTCTATTTCTTCAAAAATCATCGAACAAGTTTCTATTGTGATTGGAAAATAGAGAAGATGAGAAAAAGAAAATAGATAAGAGAAAAATGGAACGATTGACTCTAAAACAAATTGTAGAATTAAGGAAGTTATTAAAACTCTTATATATATATACCAAAAAGCCCAAGATGTGGGATTTTTTTTAGATAAATTACCAAAAACCCCTTATTTGAAGCATTGAAACTAATGTTTGTATAAATTATTAAATTATAAATTAATTGTTATATATTAGAAAATGTATTATATTCCTAAAAAAAAGTTAAAATTAAAGGATAATTTTATTACTTAAATATATTTTATGTATTATAAATACCTAAGTTCTAGCATGTGTATATGACATTTTTAGAATGTGAATTAAGAATATAAATTATAAAAAAAATAAAATAATACTCATAAAATACTAATGTTCTTATTTGTCATTTTACACAGTCTTATTAGCAATCAACTAAGTTTTACTAAACTTGTTTATATAAATAGCTAGTCAAATCAGCTAAATAAAAAGTTAATCAGCTAACAGTTAACAGTTATTTACCAAACAACGCCTTTAGAGGGTGTTTATTTCAGCTTTTCGGATGAGCATTTAGCGTTTCACTCCAAACTGCAGGAAATATAACGTTTGGTTAGGTTTATATAACCGCATCATTTAGCATTTTCTCTGGAAATGACAGTGTTTTGAAGCTTTTCACGAAAAGCTCTTATTTGGAGCTTTTCATGGACAACTGCTGTAGTTATTTATTATTGACAAAATTATCCTTCTATTTCCACAAAATATATATTTTTTTAACATTATTTATATTTCTACAACATAATTACTGGAAGAATAATATTTTGTTGTATTCAATAAAATATATATTTTGTATATATTATTTTATTAATTTGTGTAATACATTTTTTATTTTATAATAGGATAAGGTGCAAAAATACTTCTAACGTTTATATTTAGGAGTAATTATACCCTTAACGTCTAAAATTGTGTAATTATACCCTAACGTTAATAGTAAAATTGTTCATAGTTGTAAACGTGAGGGGCATTTTTTTCATCTTATCCTTTTTATAATTTGTTTATTGATTAATTTAAAACATGTCCATATTAGGCTTTTTAAATCCGAACAACAACAGTTCACTATAATTTTACCAAACACAATTAAACACCTAATAATAAACTGCTAACCGTAACAGTTAATAAACAGCTACCAGCAATAACTAACAATTTAGAGCATCTCCAAGAGACTCTTAGTACACTCTCTAAAAAATAATATAAATAATTGACTCTTAGTGGTTTAAGAGCGACTAAAAATAATAGAAAGGATGAAGGAGCTCTTAATGATTTGAGGAGCCACTAAGAAGCTATTGGAGCTCATTTTTTATTCTTCCTCCTCAAATTTTAACTTAAGAGCCAACTTAAAAGGTTGTTGAAGATGCTTTTACTGTAAACAGCTCACAGCAACCGCAACAGCTAATAACAACTGAACCAAACAGATCTTTAGTCCCCAACTTTTAATTAAAATAAAATTTAAGACTAAAAAAAAGACTAATAAGTTAAAATACAAATTAAGAAATGATAAAAAAAATGATTTAGATAAAAATATAAAGATTAATAAATTATTTTTTTTGAACCAATAAAGAATGAATGAATTAATGAGCCGACATACGGTAATAGTTTAACAAATCAATAAAAGCAAAACTCGGTAAAGAATGAAAGAATGAGGGACAAGTCATGAAGCGAGAAGACCTTGCAATTGCATGAGCCAACCCGTTAGCTTGTCTCCGTATCCACTTGACAGAGTAAGTGTCATTTGTATTCAGGATTGCACGACATTGTGCAATTAAATCTCCAAATTCCGAATCGTCCGGGACAACCGAATTGATCGCGTCGACTACAGTTTTTGCGTCTGTTTCGAACGTAACACCTTTTAGTTCCTGTTCGCTGAGCCATTTCATCGCATTTAATAAGGCGGCAGCTTCACATTCTTTGATCTGCGGATTGCAGTTCAAGGCCTCTGCTCGTCCACAAATAAAGCGTCCTTTCGAGTCCCGTACCGCCGCTCCGATGCCTGCCGTTCTGCTGTCTTCAAATATCGCTGCATCAGTACAGCAAGAGAATCGGCCAAGGTTCGGTTTGTGCCATTGAGTGCAAGCACGGGGCTCTCCCGCTGAGTTCCCTGCTTCTCGGCGTATCAGCTGGGCTCTTTTCCGGTCCTCCAGGCAATTGACAGCAGCAGTAGTAACCTGCTCCACCGTGGATGTCTCGTATTCCCATAGCCGGGCGTTCCTAGCCCGCCAAAGGCTCCAAAGGCGAACCAGAAAGCCTTCCGCCACTGAACTAGATTGAGATAACAGGTACCTGCAAAACCAATCAGCTAGATTAGATGAAGAATCCGCTACCTCCGTAATTTTCTCCAACCAGCCCGCAAGCTGCCAAACCCTCCTCGCCTCTCGACACTCAATAAAGAGGTGCCAGTCATCTTCCCATTGTCCGTTACAGACCACACATTCCGTCTGAACCTGCATCCCTCATCTTTGAAGGTTCACACGAGACGGTAAACAGCCCCGGGCAACCTGCCAGCCGAAGTATCTGACTTTAAACGGAACATCAGCCGTCCATAGCACTTTCCACGCCCCTTCCACATGATGTCTTTCCCCGCCTTCCATCCCAACCGCCACTCGGTATGCGCTTTTAACCGTATATCTCCCCGAAGGGTGAGCTTGCCATAAGATACAATCCTTAGCACTAGCAAAGCGTGGGGGAAGACTGTTCATCGCCTGTATATCAATGTTTTCAAATAATTCCTCTAATAGCTCAAAATCCCAATCTCGTGAATTTGGAATAAACAGATCACAAACTTTCAAATTCTCCAGACCCTCAATCCTCGGTGTTTGGATAAAGCCATTCGACCCTTCTCGCAACCACTTGTCCTTCCAGACATTAATTTGGGTTCCATCTCCCACTTTCCACCTAACACCTTCTCTAATCACTAATTGTGAACTCCACAAACTTCGCCATATGAAGCTGGGTGAATGCCCTAACGCGGCTCCCAGAAAATCCCCTTTAGGATAATATTTGGCTTTGTAAATTTTACTGACCAGCGAAGATGGATTAGAGAATAACCGCCAAGCCTGTTTTCCCAACATTGCAAGATTAAATGCCGTGAAATTTCTGAAACCAAGGCCTCCAAACAACTTAGGTGCGCATAATCTCTCCCAAGACATCCAGTTCAGACCTCTCTCGCCTGACTTCTTATTTCCCCACCAGAAAGAGTTCAGCATTTTCTGCAGTTCGTCAGCTGTAGAGACGGGAAGAAGAAACACACTCATGAAATACATAGGTATAGCCTGGCCTGCAGCTCTAATCAGAGTGGCTTTCCCAGCCTTTGAAATGCCTTTCCCCCTCCAACGTTGTAAACGTGTCCAAAGTCTGTCTTTAAAATGGGCAAAAATTGCTTTTTTTGTCCTACCAACCAGTGAAGGCAGCCCCAAGTATTTGCCATTATTCAAAGGCTTATTCACTCCAAGAATCGCTGAGATTCCCTCAGCCAGTTCGTGGGGCGACATTTCTACTAAACAAAATACCAGACTTCTCAAAGTTCACTGCTTGACCAGAAGCTTTTTCATAGGTATGAAGCAAGTCTTTTAGAATCCGAGCTTCCGAGATAGAGCTTGACAGAAAAGAAGGGCGTCATCAGCCAATAATAAGTGGGACACAGACGGTGCCCCTCTAGTGACTATACACCCGTGAAGCTCGCCTCTACTTTCAGCGTTATTTAACAGGGCCGTCAACCCCTCCACACAGATCAGGAAGAGATAGGGGGACAGCGGGTCTCCTTGTCTCAGTCCCCTCTTAGGAGTGATAGGGCCAACCAACCTATCGTTAACTTTGACCATGTATTCGGCAGAGTTCACGCACATCATAATTAGACTGACCCACTTGTCATCAAACCCCATTTTCCGCATTATAGCCTAAAGATAATTCCAGTCTACCCTGTCATAAGCCTTGCTCATATCAACTTTCAGAGCCACATTACCCTTCTTCTTAGTGCAGTTACTAGTAATGCTATGGATTGTTTCAAACGCGATTAACACGTTATCATGAATAGACCGACCTTTGACAAATGTAGATTGAACATCAGAAATTAAAGATGGTAAGATAGGTTTCAACCTGTTAGCCAAAACCTTAGCCAGGATCTTGTAAATAACATTGCAAAGTGCAATTGGTCTTAAATGAGTCATGTCAATGGGATTCTCGCATTTTGGGATCAGAGAAATAATGGTGTTGTTTAGCCCAGGAGGTAACATACCTTGATCAATCCATGAAATCCCAGCCTTGAAGATGTCATCCCCGATTAAATCCCAGAATTGTTTATAAAAACCAGGATTAAAACCGTCCGGCCCAGGAGCTTTCTCGGGATGCATCTCAAATAAGGCCTTTCTGAACTCTTCTTTGTTAAACGGCCTTAACAACTGTCTGTTGACATCTCCAGTAATGCGGGTTGAAGTGCAATCCACTACAGGGCCCCAGTCGCTGCTGCTGTCCGAGAACAGCTTACAGAAATAGTTTTGAGCTAATTCACCAATGTCTGCACTGTCATACTTCCAGTCCCATGCTTCATTCTTTAACCTGACGATATAGTTTTGCTTACGTCTGCCATTAGCAAAGGAATGATAGAACCGTGTATTGATGTCCCTTTCCTGTAACCATAAGACTTTTGACAGCTGCCTCTAGTAATCTTCCTCCTTCAGCAGCCCTCTCACCAATTCTGATCTTGTAGCTTCGTACAGATCAGCCTCCCTGCTACCGGTACAGCCCCTTAGCCTCTCTAGACGAGATTGGAGAGTAGCAACAACTCTCCTCTCTTCCCTTCTCTTAATTCTGCCCCACTGACCCAATTCCGCAGCCAAATAGTGTAATTTACTAGTAACAGACTCGCCACCAGATGCAACCCAAGCCGATCCCACAACTTCTCTGATATCAGCCTCTCTCATCCATTTTTGCTCAAACCGAAACTGTTTATGGCCCCTCGGCGTGTCCGACTCGGTAAGAAGAAAAATCGGTGAATGATCAGATGAAGGCGCTATAGAATTGAAGCTACTGAAGTTAGGGAAAAGCATTGCCCATGGGTCCGAACACAGACACCGATCCAACTTCTCTTGAACCTCATTAGCTTTCCCCCTGTGACGTATCCACGTATACGGGAAACCTTCTAGGGGTATATCCTCCAAACCACAAGCTGATAAGGTGTCCCTGAAGCCCCTGAAACACCACTCGGGGTGGTCCACCTGCCCTTTCTTGTCGCTATGATACAAAAGGTCATTGAAATCACCAGTAACAGCCCAAGGGAGCGGAGAGGCGGCAGCAAGGTTTCTCAAAATACTCCAAGAAACCTTTCGTCTAGCTCTCTCCGGACACCCGTAAAACCCAGTCAGGCGCCAATCCCCTTTCACAAGATCGTGAATTTTGAGATCAATATGGTTTATAGAAAAGGACAGCAAAGAACAATCACTCGCTTTCCTCCAGAAAGCACAAATACCACCACTGCGACCCACACAATCAACAGCGAAGCTACCTTCAAAGCCAATCTTATTACGGATAAACTCAATACGGGACTGACTGACCAGAGTTTCGAAGAGGAATACCACGTCGGGCCGCTGAGCTCTGAGCAGCTCAGAGAGGATAGGAACTGCCTTGGCGTTGCCCAGGCCTTGACAGTTCCAGCTGAGGATTTTCATTTAAACGGGCAGACGCTAGCGCCTGCCTGTTGAGGTTGATTCTGCTGAGTTTCTGAGTGAACATTGGGGTTGATTTGCTCTTTATCTGATTTCTCATTCAATTCCTTTCCTGGGTTTTCTGTTGAGGTCGTGTCCACTTCCATTTCCTGTATCTGAATTTCCTTCATTCGACTCTCCGAACCATTCCCTCCCCTTCTCCTTTTCCGCTCATCTGACACTTCCAGCCCAAATTCCGCTAGAGTTTCAGTCTGCTGCACAACTTTGCTGGGTTCTCCTTCAAATATACTGGTTCCAAAATTGCGGGTCAAATGCTGTAAATTCTGCCTGTGACCCCCCTCGGCTTGAGTTCCCCCCTTCTGGAGGGTAGAGGGATTCTCTGAATTGGAATTCCTACCTGTACCCGAGCTTTCTTCCTCCTTCAACCAGCGCTCCCCACCTAGAAGATTCGCCCTTCTCGCTGGGGCTCTAACTGATACGTCCCAGGGCCTTGTTAAATCTTCCTCTTTGCTCTGGAAGTATATATCGCAGTGCCTGTCAAGGTGACCTATGAGTCCACATACGAAGCAGAACGTGGGTAGTTTCTCAAAGCGGAACTTAACCGTCAACCACTCCCCTCCCGCTCTTCTAACCTTCTTCTCTCGCTGCAAAGGTTTTCGGATGTCAATACTAACTCGCATACGAAGGTAACTCTGATCATGTAACCATTTATTTTTAGGATCAAAAGCCACATACGAACCCATGAAATTGCCTAGAGCCTGCGCCACAACTTCATTAAACAGAGACGGGATTAGGCCATGAACCTGAACCCAAAAATTCGTGTGAGTCATAGGAGCCGTTGCAGGTGATTCGCCTTCCTTCAGAGCATATAGAATCAAAAGATTATTTTCAAAGGTCCACGGACTGTTGTCTATAACCCAACGGAGATCATACTGGTGATAGAACCTGAAGAGGATGAGCTTACCCCCCAGTTCTGAGATGGAAAGACCTTTCCCCGGCCTCCAAAGGCTCGCCATCCGGTGCTTGAAGACTTCAAAGTTGAAATTGCGATCTGTAACCAAGGATCCAACTAAACAGAGCTCATAATTCACCTCCGTCGAGCTGTCCGATTCTTCCCCGAATTCGAAACCATCGTCGATGATTGTTAATTGCTTGAGCTGGTCCTCCATTCAAAGGCCGAGATAAGACAAGTTGTCTGAAATGGCGAACGCCGGGACAGAGAACGACGGAATCAAGGGAAAGCGGGCGAAACCCTAGAAACTCACGAGTAGCGGAAGGAGGACTCTCAACAGGAGTAAAACTCTCAACAGATTAATAAATTATATACATCTAATTTATATATAAAAAAATAAAATAAAGTAAAATAAAAGTACGGATTCTTTCACTATCAAAAAAAAAAAAAAAAGAGTACGGATTCTTTCTGCTCTCCCTCTCATTTTCCTTCCACCTCCCATTTCTTTGTCCCCATCCATCTCCGTTCAAGTTGCTGCCTCATGAGATAGAGGCCGAACCTCGCCGCCGGAATATCATTTCCCGGCGCATTCATGTCTTGTATCTTGAGCTTATATATTCAAGAGTGGGTCTATAACCTCTTCAAGTTTCTCTTTCAACAGGTTAATTAGGTATTTCATGGTTTAAGTTTTAAATTCTATGTAAATTTCAGGCAACTGCATGATTATCGTATATTTGGATTAGTCATGGGCTTGAATGAAGTTTTATGCAGTTATTTTACGATGCTAATGGCGGACGTGTTGAAAATTTAGTAGTATTGTTGGATTCTATGATTAGGAGCTGGATTGAGTCGGAAAAGGTACACCTAATTGATCCTTAGCTTTTAGTTTTTATGGATATTCACTTTGATTGTGTTTTGCATGCTTAGTCTACTCTAAAAATTACAAAATGCGAAATCTATTGGGTCTGCTTATCTCTGAGGATGAGATAGAACGAGTAACATGAACTGAGATACTGATATGCTCTAGATTGATGAATGGTAGTGCTATCGGAATCTAGTTTGATCAGTAGTACCTTTTCTTTGGTTTGAAACACATTCACTATTCTGATTCCTTCGGAAATTCAAAATTTTAGGTTCCCAAACCCAAAGTCATCTTTCTACTTTTTGTCCTTGAGATGTCAATTCCAACTTAAGAGTATTGGATAACGTTTTAATCAAAATGAATGAAAATCTTCATCCGCTATAATTATAAATTTTGGCTATAATGCAACGTGATCATATATTAGAATGCTCACAAGTTGTTTATGCATTCCTTTTGGCTCGAATGCTATATATTTCCTTCACTAGAGTATTATTTTAATCTATTCAATTAAACTTTTAAGCTGATAAAGGTGGGAGAAGTTATGCTGCATTTTCCTTGCATTAAGTCTTAAATAGCATGGTTATGTACAAGAAGTGAAGTTCAGGTTTGAGGATAGAGAATAACTCAGAGACACAAAAAAAAAATACTAAATAGAACGAAGAAACGGAAATAAACTTTCTTATTGATATATGCATTATTGAATCTACGCTGTGCTATATATCGAACTAATAGTGGAAACAGTGCTTACACAGTCTTGTGCTTTTTGGTTGATATATCCAACTACCATTTAAAGAGCTTTACAGATTTACTTGACAAGCGAAGGACGATATGGGATGGGGATTAGGTGGAGATCATTTTTCCTTTTTGTAACAGCACCAAAAATCTCAACCATGTCAAGGTTTTCTGGAGTCATTCCTGTAGGCAGTTTCCAGTCAAAATGAAACAGTAGCTGTGCCAATGGAAACTCAACATTAATCATACCATATGTTAATCCTGGGCACATCCTTCTTCCAGCACCAAATGGGAGATATTCAAAATTAGTTCCTCTGTAATCTATTGAGCTATCTATGAATCTCTCTGGATTGAATTTCTCTGCTTCATCCCAGTAATTAGGATCCCTTCCCATTGCCCATACATTAACCATAACCTTGGATTTCACAGGAATCTCATATCCATTAATCGAACATTTCTCCCTACATTCTCTTGGTAGTAACAATGGAATTGGTGGGTGTAATCTTAGAGCTTCCTTGACAACCAGTTTGAAGTAGTTGAGTTCATCAAGGCGTGATTCGTCAACATTCCCTTGTGTGCCAAAGATTCGTCTCACCTCATCTTGTGCCTTTTCAATTGCTTTTGGATTTTTCATGAGTTCCGACATAACCCATTCTATAGTAGTCGATGATGTCTCAGTGCCGGCAACAAACATGTCCTGAAGTAAATTTATTAACTTAATGAACAAGTGATGCACACTAATGTGGACTTCTTTTAATAGAAAAGCACAATCCAACTATAGGTGTCAATTCTATACACGACCTGATAAACGCAAACCCAGCATGAAATTATCAAGTTAGTATTTTATTAAGGGTAAATTTCAAATAAAACCTTTGTGGTTTCACTAACTTTAGCAAAATAAGGACTTTTTGGATTGATACTATTAAAATCACCCTTGATGACTTCAAAAATGACATATTTTAAGAACTATACTAATATTCTAAACAACTTTAATTCTTCAACTTTTTTATTTTGAGATTATTTAGATGACGTTTGGTAGAGAGAGAAAGTTAATGTTTAGAGAGAGAAAGTTCCAAAAAAGATGGTTTTCGAAAATCGAAAATGTAGTTCCATAGAAAATATAACATTGAATAACTTTAATTCTTGAAAATTTTCATTTTTAGGTCGTTAAAGATGGTTTTAATAGCATTAATCCAAGTGCGAAACCTCGATCCTCGTTTTGACAAAAAGTAAACCACAGTCTTTTATCTGAAAATTAGTGAAACCACAGAGGTTTTATTTGAAATTTGTGATTTTTGGATTGACATGAAATTGATAGACAAATTTTTTAGGTTGGTTAGGGTTGACATGTTTACTAAAAACGACATAAATATTTAAAATTATTATTATATCTTCTCATATTTTTACATGTCACTCCCATATTTTTACATGTTGTTCTTAACCAGGATAGTAAAATTATATGTGACTTGTAAATATATTACATGAACGCAACATAATATTAAGAGTTAAAGTTTGTTAAATAGATTTTAGGTGGAACTTTTGGTTGGTTAGAGTTATACTATTATATCCTTTAGAAGTATGATTATATCCTCTTATATTTTTTAATGTCACAATTAAATAGGTAGTAAAATAACATGTGACCTGCTAACACGACATACGCAATGAACACTAACCCGATTGGATTGGCACAATATATTTTAGATTGGATTAGGATTGTGTTAAATATCCCATGTTGCTAAATGAGGGAGGTATGACGTACCTTTTGTGAGTTAAGCATTTGTTTACAGGTTGATTCTTTTAACGCTCATAATTGACCCGGCACAAAACACGACTCCATGCTTGGTCTTTAATTATTTAACTCAAAACTTAAAGCTTGAGTACTAACCAGTATGGCTGCTTTGATATTGTCATCTGTTAAAGGGAATTGAAGGCCTCCTTGATCCTGAAGATTCAGAAGCACATCTACAAGATCTTCGTTACCCTCAGTCTCAGCCAGATAACTTCCAGTTGCCTTTCTAGCTCTATGTTCGTCCATGATGCTTTGAAATATTTTATCTATATTTTTATGAAGCCTCTCCAGTTTAGAGTTCATTCCACTTACCACTTGAAGAAGTTTGACAGAAGGAAACAAATCAGCAATTTTAAAACCTCCAGCAGCTTCTATCAAATCTTTAACAGCAGGTATGAATATATCTTCTCCCTCCCATATCTTACCAAATGCTGTTCTTGAAACGATACTATAGATTGAAGAATTAACCAGCTTGCTAAAATTGATAGATGATCCTGCAGCTGCACTGGAAGATATGGATGTAATGAGTTTTGATACTTGTTCTTCCCTCACTGATCTGAACGAGTCCACACGTTTTGCAGTGAGTAGCTCGACAGTGCAAATTTTCCGCATTTGTCTCCAGTAGTCTCCATAGGGTGCGAAAGCGATGTCTGAATAATTATAGGTTACAGCACTGGCTGCAAGGAGGAAGGGCCTTTGAGCGAAGGTGATATCATGGGTTTTCATCACCTCTTTGGCAGTTTCAGGTGCAGAAATGATAATATTTGTAAGTTCCCCAAGTTGAAGATGCATAATAGGTCCATAGATTTTGGCCAAGTCTCTCAGGCGGTGATGGGGAAGGGAGGTTATTAAGTGGTGGATACTCCCTATTACAGGTAACTTGGATGGTCCTGGTGGTAGATTTTTGGCTGAGTTTTTCTTCCCTAATATTGATCTTAATACCATGAAGATGAAGACTAGGAAACTCAAAAGCACTAGGAAGGAGGGGAAGTGGAGTTCCATCTCGAAAATTATGAAATAGTGAAGAAATTAATGGCTTGACTAGGAATTTGCATTTCATTCTAACACATAAATAGTGATTTGGATTACAGTTGCGTTCACATGGATCCTAATGATCACGTAAATTTGGTCATTTATCGTTAGATCTGGACAGATTAAAATCCTAAGGTGGTGATTCAAAACATCCTAAGGCTTATATTTAATGGTTACATTTCATTATCATCATGGGCTCAAAATTCAGAAGATATGGGATTTGGATTAGTTCAGTCTTTCTTATCCATTTCATGATAAATGAATTCTGTTTTTTTAGTGAGATGCGCTCACAGCCTCACGTAATATGTGTATCCTAAATTATGCTATAATTGGTAAAATTAATTTCATTTATTTGTGATATCATATTTGGGTCTAGGACAAAAACTTGTAGATCACCTAATGCAAGACTTTAAACGTTCTTTAAGAAAATTCCAACATCTTTGCTGTAAGCCATTTTTAGATCTAAAAAGATCTGCTTTTTATATTCTTATAAATGTAGGATATTTCATCAAGATTGGGATATTATATTAAAGGGTAAAGTTTAAATAAAACCTGTGTGGTTTCACTAATTTTCAGATAAAGGACTGTGGTTTACTTTTTGTCAAAACGAGGATTGAGTTTTTTAACTTTAACAAAATAAGGACTTTTTCGATTGATACTATTAAAATCATATTTGACGACTTCAAAAAAATGACATATTTTAAGAACTACTAATATTTTAAGCAACTTTAATTCTTCGACTTTTTTATTTTGAGATTGTTTAGATGATGTTTGGTAAAGAGAGAGAAAGTTAATGTTTAGAGAAAGAAAGTTCCAAAAAAGATGATCTTCGAAAATCGAAAATGCAGTTCCATAGAAAATATGACATTGAACAACTTTAATTCTTGAAAATTTTCATTTTCAGGTCGTTAAAGATGGTTTTAATAGCATTAATCCAAGTTTGAAACTTTAATCCTTGTTTTGATAAAAAGTAAACCATAATCTTTTATCTGAAAATTAGCGAAACCACAGGGGTTTTATTTGAACTTTACCCTATATTAAATAAGAACCATCCAAAGGATTAGATTTCACTCGTATTTACTTTTAAAATAAGTGTGTTACACCTAGTGAGGTGAGATTTGTACATTCAACTTTAAAGTGAAACTATACATACCACTGAACCACCATTTAATTAGTAAGTATTTTCAATAATATATATATAAATATATATATATATATATATATTTATTAAATATTTAACATATTTTCTTATTATTAAAAAAATTATTTAATCTTTTCAACATTAATCGGATGCTAAATAAGTGATTGATGCAATAAACTCTAGTTCTGTTGATGATTCTGAATTTGAGGATAGAATTATTCAAATACGATGGATTCTAACATCAAATGACTCTTACTCGTTCAAATGGATACATCGGCAAGCGAATGAGATGACACATTTGTTAGCACAGTCTTCTCATTTATCCACTTTCCCTTCTTTTTTTAATTTATTACCGAGTTATGTTTCTGATTCATTGTTACAATTTTACCATGATTTGGCTCATTAATGCATTGTTCTTTTGATTTAAAAAAAACTTTAAATATACACGAAGAAAAATTAAAAGTATAATAAATTATTGATGAGGACATCCTTTCACTAAGCCCGAGCCCGGAGCCAATAGACAAGAATAGTGAAAACCGGGAAAACCAGCCCAGCACGCGGGGCGTACTCGCCAAGGCGCGGGGCGTGAAGGAACCAATTCTCGAAGATTTTCCCAGAAGCTCAGGAACGCGGGGCGTCCGCCTAGGAGAACGGGGCGTGGATTCAGCGTCGGAGGAGAAACCAACCCAGGAGGGCAAGCACGCGGGGTGTAGTCCCGAAGACGCTCCGCGTGAAGTTCACCACCCCTGGTCACTAGAAGTAGAAGCTCCAGTACGCGGGGCGTGACTCCAGGAACGCCACGCGTAAAGTCCTCCACGAAGATTCTCCCGGATCAGGAGCCGCGTTACGCGGAGCGTACCAAGACCCACGCGGGGCGTGGACTGCTGAGAGAATACTTCTCCTACCAAGAGGGGACCAATACTGTTGGTGTTTATTTACTGTTTTGCCACCAACCCTTATTTACTAAACTACCATGGACTTTTTCCTTTCCCATCCTACCCTTAGGCATATACTTTGCCCAAAACCCTATTCATGGGTTTTTGGTCTTTATCCTTGTTATTTTGGAGAGTATTTAAACCCTCCTCTTTGTAATGTTCCTGAACTTTTTTTGAATTAAAACTAAAAGCCTCCATTGGAGCTTGGATTATCAATCCTTGGGTTTACTCAACCTTCTAGTTTAGCTAGAGAAGTTTGTATTCTTTGTTGGTTTACGATTAAAACCTTCAGTCGATTTCAATCTACATCAGTTGGTATTAGAGCCGAGTCGTTTTCCTTTCGGAGACTTCTTCTCGGAAATGGTTCAAACACGTATCACAAACGAAGCCACCGGATCCATGGAGCAACGAATTGAGGCACTAGAAGAAACGTGAAGCATATCACGGAGTCTCTAAGAGCGATAGATGAGAAGCACGGCACGAGTACCCGAGATCTTCGTCTCATCCTTGAAGAACTCACAATAACAACCCGCAATACTCAAGCTCTCTTAACCGGAGAGCCTCATCGGCGGTAAGAAGAACAAGCCCGTCCTCTACTTGACCGACAACCTACACCACCACCAAGGAGAACTTATGCACCCCAAGCCATGGACCCTCGGGTTCAAGAGGTAAGACAGACTAATCCCGTAATCATTAGAAATGCGGATAGTGATAGTGATGGGGACTTGTTTGATGATTACGATATGCCTAGGATTGCTAGGAATATGGGGATTAGGATGGATGATAATGCTATGCATGATAGACCTAGACATGATGTGCATGTGAAGGATGTTGTTGGTCCCGCGCATGTGCGTGCCTGGAATATGGATATTGTGCATAATGATGTTGTAGGTGGTTATGAGAGGGAGAATGTTGGTTTGAATGACCCGTATGGGGGTCGGGGTAATGAAAGAGGCGGATATAGAGGCGAGCCGAATGTGAGAATGGGGTTTGGAGTGAATTTTGAGAGGGACGACGCCTTCAAATTGAAAGTAAACTTACCGTCATTCGGGGGAGAACTCGACATAGAGGGTTTTCTCGATTGGTTGTTAGAGGTGGAACGATTCTTTGACTATGCGGGTATACCGGAGGATTGGAAAGTCCGTTTGGTAGCTTACCGATTAAAATGAGGAGCTTCAGTTTGGTGGGATAATATGAAGGAGGGGAGAAGTGTTGAAACACCTTTCCATATGATTTTGATTTGAAAAATTATTTATGTAATTGATAAAAATATTCTAACACATTAAATTTAAATGCTTTGATTTATTCACACTAATGTGTTTGTTCAATGTTGAGTTAATTTGATTTATAAGACATTAAGATAAAAATCCTAAAGGCCCATAAGAGGAAGTCAAGCCCAAGTCAATAGATCAAGACCTCACGGCCTAGGAAGACAAAACACAGTCGTTCTAAGCAAAGCACTAGCTCAGCGTGAAGAAGGATCGAGAAGCCTTCTATCAATTGCTTCAAGATGAAGCTGCTGAGTTGAACGACAAGAAGTACAAGTCAACGGGAGAATAGAACCAACTTGTAGACAAAGTATTTCTACTTTGGGTAAAGCTCAGAAGACGTAGTAAGCTGTCTGGAGGACTTTACTATAAATGGCGAAACATTCTGTTCATCTGACGAAAAGCTGCTGAGCACTTCCATAGACAGAAGATACAAGAATTTTATTGGCCAACGACACTGAGCATGTCCAGAATGATAGCGAAAGGAAGCCGTTATCCTCCAACGGTTATTTCGAAATTCGAAATCACCGGTGTTCGAAGTGTCACTATAAATAGGCCTTTCAAATGCTTCATTCGATGCAGATCTTCAATCAAGTCGAAACGCTGACCAATTTCATACTTGAAGTTCTGTGAGAAAAGCAAAGCAAATCTTACACCAATTCCAATCATTGTGTAAAAGTCTAGAGTGATTTCATTCGTCTAAAGTGTCTTAGCAATTGTTGTTTAGGACAAACACTTTATCATTTCTAGAAGAATAGAAAGGAGAAGTTGAGTACTCGGTTATAGTACTCAGCGGTAGTTATAGGAGTGAGTAGAGGAATAGAGGAAGGTACTCTTATATACTCAGCTTCTATTGTAAAAGGTTTCATGCTCTACCTTTAAAGAGCTCAGTAGAGGATTCAAAAAGCTCGGAACGAGTTCCGGGGACTGGACGTAGGCGGAGAGGCCGAACTAGGATATGTCTGCTGAGTAACATATTTCTAACCTTTAAACTCCTTTATATATTGCTTGCTATAAAACTAACTAAGTAACGAACTGACGCTGAGTTGAGTGCACTAAGAAGCTGAGTTCAGAAATAGACTTAAGTCCTATCTCCTGACTCAAGGAAAGAAGCAGACTTAGTCACCAGTTGACTAAGCTTGTGTCTTAAATCTACTTAGCGCCGTTGTGTAAACCTTTTCTCAAAGAAAAGAAGTCAGCCTTAACGGACAAAATTTTAAATAGTTCCTATCCCCCCCCTTGGAACTAACCTTGTCACGTTATACGGGACCAACAAGTGGTATCAGAGCTTTAAAAGCTCACTGAGCAAGATATAACTATCTTAAGCTGATCCCCATAATGGCTGAGAACAGCACTCGTTTCCTCCCAGGAAATCAGACAACTCTGATTCTTCCTGAGGGACTGTCCATTACTCGGCCTCCTCTGTTCTTCGGGTCTAACTACAACTTTTGGAAGAACAAAATGAAAAATTTCATTCAGGCAACAAATATGAGTGCATGGCTTTCTATAGTCCAAGGCCCTTTATTCCTGTTGAAACTATTGACGGCCAAACGGTTGTTAAAGTTGAGACTAAGTGGACAGAGGATGATCTCAAGAAGCTACAAAATCATGCTTCGGCTATAAACATGCTTCACTGTGCGTTAGATGCTGCAGAGTACAACAAGATTTCTGGTTGTGAGTCAGCGCAGGAGATCTGGAAGAAACTGGAGGTCACCTATGAAGGAACCAACAAAGTTAAGGAGTCCAAGGTGAACCAGCATATGAGGCTGTACGAGCTGTTTGAAATGAATGATGATGAAGGAATCTCTGAAATGAACTCAAGATTCACAAACATTATCAACGAGCTCAAAAGACTTGGCAAGATCTTTACTGAGGAAGAGCAAGTCAAGAAGATACTGAGGAGTCTTCCCAAAAGCTGGCAAGCCAAGACAACTGCTGTTGAGGAAGCTCAAGACTTGACCACCTACAAGTATGATGAACTCATTGGATCTCTGCTGACCCATGAGATCTCAATGAAGAATTTTGAGGTGAAGGAGAAGTCTGAGGACAAGAAGCAAAAGTCTCTTGTCATGAAAGCTGACTCCACTGATGGGAGCTCAACAGACGATGAAGAGATGGCCATGTTCACTAGAAAGATAAAAAGGCTGTTCAGAAAGAATTATAAATACTCCAAGAAGCCTTACAAGAAGTTTGACAAGTACAAAGCTGAGTCTAGCGACAACAAATACAAGAAGGACAGCTCAAAGCCCATCACATGCTTTGAATATCATCAAACTGGCCATATCAAATCAAGCTGTCCTACCTAGAGGAAGGAAAATAAGAACAACAAGAAGGCAATGGTGGCAACCTAGAGTGATAGTGATGATTCATCATCATCAGGAGCTGATGCCACTGAGTCAGCAAAGATCTGCTTCATGGCAGATGAGCTTGATGAGCCTTGTGTTTCTGAGCATGCTGACCCCTCCATTGCATCTGACGATGAGGCACACTCAACTGAGGTAATATCACTACCCTTGCTCAGAAATGAAATGATAAATGCCCTGAGTGACCTCTACACACTTATCAAAAAGTGTAACAAGAAGGTTAGAGCACTCAGCAGGCGATGTGACGAGATTGAAGAGGTCAAACTGAGTGACCTTCGATATCTTCTCTAAGACAACTCAACTTTGCATAGCAACGTAGAAACTATGCATAAGTTTGTCTCTGAGGTCCAATCAGATTCTAAGAAACTGAGAAAGGATGTCACATCTATTCAGAATCAATTCAAGGTTCCGAATAAAAGAAATATTCCTCGGAACACTCAGTACCAAAGTAGTAGTCAGCAGAGATGGAATCCTCAGCGGAATGTCCATTGTGACTTCTGTGGGAAGAAAGGACACACCACAAAGGTGTGCTGGCAAGCTCAGCACTGGGGTGCTGACTAGTCAGTGAGATATCCCAAACGGAAGGTCAGCTGTGACTTCTGTGGGAAAAATGGACACACTTGTCCAAGTATGTCGTCATAAGATTAAGTATGATGCTTTACCTGCTGAGCCTAACAAACAAGGACCCAAAAAGACTTGGGTACCTAAAGATAACTAGCTATATTACAGGTAAGCCTGAGATGTGCTGAGAAGTCAAAGATGTGGTACATTGACAGCGCATGCTCGAGGTATATGACTGGTGATGGAACTCAGTTCATCAGACTTGTGCGTAAACGAGGTGGAAGTGTAAGCTTCGGAGACAACAAAAAGGGTAAGATAGTAGGGTCAGGAACCGTTGGTGGAAATCTTACTATTGAGTCAGTCTCCCTAGTCAGCGGACTTAAATATAACTTACTCAGCGTAGCTCAACTATGTGATAATGGGAGAAAAGTTATATTTGATGACACTGGATGTAAAATACTCGAGGGAAAAACAAATGAATTGATTTTAACTGCCCCTCGTATTGATAATGTCTTTATGCTAAATTTGGAAAAGAAATTTTCAAAAAAATGTATACTTAGTGTCAAAAGAAGAAAATTCCTAGCTATGGCATAGGAGACTTGATCATGTAAGCATGGACCTCCTGGCCAAATTAGCAAGAAAGCAATTAGTTGAGGGACTGCCAGAACTTAAGTTCGAAAATGATCAATTATACTACGCTTGTCAGGCTGGAAAACAAACTAAAACGTATTTTCATAGTAAAAACATTGTCTCAACCAAGCGTCCACTAGAGTTGCTACACTTGGATCTCTTAGGTCCAGTCCAACCGCTGAGCTTGGGTGGTAGAAGATTTTTCTTGGTCATTGTAGATGACTTTTCTCGGTACACTTGGATCATCTTGCTGAGTAGCAAGGATGAAACCTTTGAGACGTTTTCAACTTTAGTAAGAAAACTTGAAAATGGCAAAGACCTTAAGTTAGCTCACATCCGAAGTGATAATAGTGGAGAATTTAAAAACCAATATTTTGTTGAATTCTGTGAAGCCAGCGGCATTGACCATAATTTTTCTGCTCCTAGAACGCCTCAATAGAATGGGGTAGTTGAAAGGAAAAACAGAACCTTGGTTGAAATAGCCAGGACAATGCTGAGTGAGCATAGGCTTCCAAAGTACTTTTGGGGAGAAGCTGTCAACACAGTGTGCTACATACTTAATAGGGCTCTAGTCAGACCCATATTAAAGAAGAGTCCCTACGAACTTTGAAAAGGATGAAAGCCCAACATTGGATACTTTCGTGCCTTCGGCTGTAAATGTTTTATTCTAAATACCAAAGACAGCCTTGCTAAGTTTGATTCAAAAACTGATGAAGCTATCTTTTTAGGCTACTCAACAAACAACAAAGAATATAGAGTTTTCAATAAACGAACTCAGGTCCTAGAAGAGTCAGTACACGTTGAGTTCGATGAAACTAACCCTGCAGGAAAAGATAAGCAGCTGACTGAGGATGATCCATACTCAACACCCGCTGACCAAGAAACAGCCGCTGAGTCACTACCTCAAGGGCTGACCAAAGGTAAAAGCGAAACTCAAATTGTTTTCACTGACCAATATATACCTGCAGAGATTGTTGAAACACAACCAGCTCAAGACATCACTCTTCCAAAAGAGATCAGAATACCAAGAGGACACTCAGAAAGTGCCATTCTTGATGCTGCTGAAAACACCCTGATGACAAGAAATCAACTCAGGAGATACCTCAGCAACGTAGCATTCGTCTCAGTTCAGGAACCAAAGAACTTCTCTAAAGCTGAGCACGATGAGTTCTGGATGAGTGCAATGCAAGAAGAACTTGATCAGTTCAGAAGAAATGAAGTATGGGACTTAGTGCCAAATCCAAGAAGCTAGAAGACCATAGGAACAAGATGGGTCTTTCGCAACAAGCTAGATGAACAAGGGAACTTGGTCAGGAACAAAGCAAGACTTGTAGCTCAAGGCTACAGTCAGCAAGAAGGTATTGACTACGGTGAGACCTTCGCCCCAGTGGCAAGGCTAGAGGCTATAAGAATTTTATGTGCATATGCAAGTTATATGAACTTTAAATTATTTCAAATGGATGTTAAGAGTGCATTCCTTAATGGAGTTATAAACGAGGAAGTCTATGTTAATCAGCCTCCAGGGTTTGAGGATCCTAAGTTCCCAAACCAAGTTTATAAGCTCAAAAAGGCTCTGTATGGTCTCAAGAAAGCACCACGTGCTTGGTATGAGAGACTGACCAGTTTCCTGCTGACTATAAATTATGTCAGAGGTAAAGCTGATACAACCTTATTCATTAAGAGGAAGGGTAAAGATACCCTACTAGCTTAGATATATGTTGATGACATTATTTTTGGTGCCACTAACGAGTCCATGTGCAAGGAATTTAGTAAGCAGATGCAGACTGAGTTTGAAATGTCAATGATGGGAGAACTCAACTTCTTCCTTGGACTTCAAATCAAACAAGGGAAAATGGCATCTTCATCAGTCAAACTAAGTATGCTAAGGAGATATTGAAGAAGTATGAACTTGAGAATTGCAAGTCAATATCTACCCCTATGGGCGTTGACATTGTCCTCTGCGCTGACGAAAATGGTAAGTCAGTAGACAGCAAATTATACCGAGGTATGATTGGTTCTCTACTCTACTTAACTGCTAGTAGGCCGGACATTCAGTTCTCAGTATGTTATTGTGCTAGATATCAATCTAACCCTAAGGAATCTCATTACATAGCTGTAAAAAGAATCCTTAGATATTTGCAAGGCTCAGTGAATGCAGGTTTGTGGTATCCCAATACTCATGATTTCACACTCATTGGATACACTGACGCTGACTACGAACGAGACAAGCTTGAACGAAAAAGCACCTCAAGAGGATGCCACTTCCTTGGAATCTGTCTTGTGTCCTGGTTCAGTAAGAAGTAGGCGTCATTAGCCATGTCAACCACTGAAGCTGAGTACATTGCTGCTGGAAGCTGTGTTGCTCAAGTCCTATGGATTAAGCAACAACTAGAAGATTATGGCGTTCAGACTAAAACAATTGAAGTCAAATGTGACAACAAGAGTGCCATTGACCTATCAAAGAACCCAATCCAACACAGCAGGATGAAGCACGTCAGCATAAGACATCACTTCATCAGAGATCATGTACTCAATGGAGAGATCAAGCTGACCTATGTCCCAACGGATGAGCAGCTTGCTGATATCTTCACAAAGCCACTGCCTCGTGAAAAATTCAACATACTTAGAGAAGCCATTGGTATGTTTAATCCTCTTCAATAAATTCTAAGTATAATATGTGATATATGCATGCTGAGTGAATTACCATGCTGAATGATTTGTGCTAAATCAATAACTATTACATGTTGAGTAGATATACACGCTGAGTGGTTATCTTAAGCTGAGCTACTAAGCACACGAATGATTCCTTTGCGTAAAACTAACTACTCAGAACATTAAACGTTTGGAATCCTTAACACTGAGTAAAGATCCGTTGCAAAATTTAATGCGAAATACGCGAATTAAATAGCCACCTAGGATGACGTAAGCGCAATAATTAGAAAATACAGAATGTGTCATAAATACCAGAATCTTTGTCGATTGAGTATCTCGAGGTCAAATGGCCACCTCAACGCTTCAGATCAACTTGACACCTCTATAAATAGTGGACGAATTCCCACTTTTACCTCTTTACGCTTAGAAATTTCTGGTATTCAAATACTCTCTTCTCTAAAAAATTCTCAAACTTCTCTAAGAATCATGTCTAACGATTCTCAAAATGTCTCCGGTGCCGATTACGACGAAAACCGCTCCGATGAAAATCCTCCATCTCCTGCTCAGCAGGAATATTGCGAGACTCCCACCAAGTCTCAAGAAACTAGTCAGCGTTGTTAAGCCCAAAATATACCTAAAATATCATATATAAATACGTTAAATTTACATTGTAATCGTGCTATTTATATTCATTTAGAGTACTTTTACGTCTTTATTTACTTCTTTGATGCAAGGTACCTAATTATTTGGTTAAATCCAAATAGGAGCTAAAACGGAGCAAAAACGAGGAAAAACCTAAGTTACGTGCCGAAAGATGGGGAAGAATGCCCCTATCACGACTGAGATTTTCAGAATCTCAGTCGCGACACGCGAATGCCAGTCACTGGAAAATCGAAGTTTTCAGCTCGCCCCTTCACCCCCTGTCGCGACTGAGATTCTCGGAATCTCATATGAGACAGCGAAGAATTCTGCACAGATTTCACATGTTTAATTCCAAAAAACGCGTCTGTTCGTTTGGATAAAAGCGACCCTTCACCAGCGGACACGACCCTTCAATTACAACCCTTCACCAACTATAAATAAGTGATCCATTTCAAAAATCAATGTTGTTGGCTTAGTTAGAAAAGTTAGAGAAATCAGATAGTTATTATGTTGAGTTTCTGATTCAGAAAGAGTCAGAAAGTTAGATTTCATTTCTGTATAAACAAACTTGATGTACATAAGTTGTTATTAGATTAGTTATAAACACAGTAGTATTAGTTTAGTTTCAAAGGTTGATCAGAGATAAGTTTTCATTCTGGTAGTGGACTGACCGGTCTCTATTCCGAAGATTCAGCGAGAAGAACTAACGGCTGAAGCGCAAAGAGGTCTGACAAACCTACGGAGTTTGAGGGAAAGATTGACAACCCGGTCTCTCTGTTAACTTATGAAGATTCACAATTCACTAATAATATATTTATTTTATACAATATTTCTTCCTGTTGTTATTTTGATATTGTTCTGACAAAATGATTTTCAAAATGATAAATTGGTGTTTTTATTAAAACGTTTTATACAATCATATTTATAAAGAAACTTTGTTGAACACTTGAAAGAATTAGTTTTTACGGAAGATATGATCATGACCGCGGCTTATCGGATATAAAATACTAATTTGATTAAGGTAGAAATCTGCTCCGACCCAGAGAGATTTCTACGGTTCAAAGCTATTTAATTGCATAAATTCTTGTATTATTACATGTTCATAATCTTACCAAAGTTATAGTTGCTTTCTTTGCTTAATGTGAATTAGTTTTATACCTTTGATTTATTCCAAATATGAAAGCGTCTGTCTTGTAATCAAAATCTCAAGACAGAATTGTTCTCTAAGTTCAATATAATATTCTCATCTAATCCTAATTAGTCCAAACCAATACAATCAATTAAACGATTTTCTTTAGTTAAACCTAAAGACGTGAATAAAACTGAATTGAATAAGTTTTTAGCAGTGTTATCAGGCTCGGACCGGACCGGCCGGTCCGATCGGTCGAACCGGAAACCGATAAGGAAGCCGGTCCGAGCCTGTCCGGTTATTTCAACATTGAAATAACCGGAGAGACCCGGGTTTGGATCGGGACCCGACGGTTGGCCCGGGAACCGGTGTGACCCCGGGTCTCTAAGACAAGCAGAAAAATTTTTGGGCGGGCGATGGAATTTGAGGCGCGGGCTGGGTAATTTGAATTTTGTAAGGCATGGAATTTATAGGCGGGCTGGAATTTTGGTTTAGGCGGGCAATAAATTTTGGATTAAGACAAAAATAAAAATTAATTGAAAATTAAGGGCTGGAATGGAATTATAAAAATTAATGGGTTAATACACATATTTGCCCCTGTGTTTTCGTGGAAAAACAGATTTACCCTTAAATCAAATAAACCCATAAAATTATCCCTGAATTTTCCATAAACCTGCAATTATACCATAATCTGACGGAGCTGCTAAACGGCGATGACATCAAACCTTCTTGTCTCCAAAAAAATTGGATGACGACAATCAAAATTCATTTGGTTTCTTATTGTTTTCTATTGCTATTGTTTTTGGATTAATTAGGAGGTTTAGACGCCATTTTATTAGGTTGATTGAGCTTTTATGAAAATGAATTTTGACCAATCTGTTCTTCTAATTTGCTTTTAATCGAAATTGAATGTGCATATTTTTTTCTGTTTGTGATTGGTTGTTCTTTTCTGAAGTTTTTCTGGAGATAAGAAGGTTTGATGTCATCGCCGTTTAGCAGCTCTGTCAGATTAGGGTATAATTGCAGGTTTATGAAAAATTTAGGGATAGTTTTGTGGGTTTATTTGATTTAAGGGCAAATCTGTTTTTCCGAGAAAACACAAGGGCAAATATGTGTATTAACCCAAAATTAATAGTAAAAGGGGTGAAGTTATAGAATCTTAATTTGGTGCGGCATTCGCGTCGCCCACGTCGTGCGGGTGCGCCCCTAACCCAATGGTCAATCGATTGCACCCCCCTGCGCGTGAGAGGGCATTTTCCCTAGTAATTGGTTAAAGGCTTGTAAAGTCCATTTGCTTATAAACTAGTTAAGTTCTCATTTCTTTCCTATGTGGGATGTAAGTGTTTAATTTCATTTTATCTTCTTCCAAATCATTTCAAGTGATTCACTTTGAGCATCAATTTCTCATTCACCATTTGTCCGTTTTGAGTTTATAATATATTTTTAAAAAGATCTTATGACATAGAATACATTGATATATTTCAATTTATTCAGAATTTAATTTATTCATTATATATTTAAGACTAAAATTACCAAAAAATAACAAATCAAAAGTTGTTTATAATTTATTTTGGATATATATAATGTATAAAAATATTTTTAAATTAATTATATATATTTAATATATATAAATATTATTTATTTATTTATTACGTCATCTGGTTCGACCAATCCGAGCCATCCGGTTCGACCAAGTGACCCGTGACCCAGTCATCAATCCGGTTTGATGTCCGGTCCGGTTCTAATAACATTGGTTTTTAGTTAAAAAGCGTTCCCTGTGGGTTCGATATCTTTTATTACTACAAGCGTATACCGTGCACTTGCGGAAATCGCTCAACAAGTTTTTGGCGCCGTTGTCGGGGAACGCCAAAATTTTTAACAAAAAATTAGATTTTTCGTGTTTTATTTCGAATCTAGGTTTATACATACTTATTTTAATTTTTGTAATTTATTAATTTTAATTTACTAACATATTTATTTTTATCAAATTCTGTTTTGTAGGTAGTTTCAGTTCGTGTACGATTTCAGGTTCATGCGCAGTTCTCGAAGTTCAGGCATTGTACCAGACCCTATAGACCCAGAAATTGAAAAAACCATTAGAAAGAACAAGAAAAACAAGAAAAACAAAAATAAGACTCTAGTAAAAACAAACACCGAGCCAGATATTATGGCAGACCCACCAACACTTATGGATTACGCTAGGCCAGGTGTGGCCGGTGTAACCAATAGTATCGTTAGACCCAGAATCACCTCAAACCAATTTGAAATTAAGCCAGCTTTGCTTAATATGTTGCAAAATAATGTAACATTTTACGGGTTACCTAACGAAAATCCTAACACCCATTTGACAAATTTCCTTGAAATTTGTGACACTTTTAAAATCCCAGATGTGACTGTCGAAGCAATCAAACTTCCCCTTTTTCCTTTCACTTTGAAGGATAGAGCCAAAGAGTGGTTAACTTCGATGCCAGGCGCAACGTTTGCAACTTGGGAACAATTAGCCCAAGCTTTTTTATCAAAATATTTTCCTTTAGCAAAAACCTTAAGAGTCATAAAAGAGTTAACATCTTTTTCTCAAAATGATAATGAGACTCTTTATGAGACTTGGGAGCGTTTTAAAGAACTTCAACGTTTATGCCCACACCACCAATTATCCGCTGAACTTCTAATGCAAACATTTTATAATAGACTAAATCCTACAACTAGAGGTTCATTAGATGCTATGTCGGGAGGGCTATTTATGAAGAAAACATCAGCCCAAGCAAGAGAATTTTTGGAGGAAATGGCAATCAACAGCAGTATGTGGCCCACGGAACGTGGACATATACCGGTGGCGAAACCATCATCCTCAGCCTCATCATCAGTTAAAGATATAGTAGAACTTGATCCAGTCGCAATGTTACAAGCCCAATTTTCTGCCTTATCGCACAAAATTGATAGGTTTATGGCACCATGCGATACCAATGGTAATCCAATCCAAACGGAAGTGGATTATGAAAATATGAGTGAGATCGAACAGGTAAATTTTGTCCAAGGGCAAAACCAAACTAATAATCCTTACTCTAATACTTATAATTCTGGATGGAGTAATCATCCTAACTTTAACTGGAAAGATAATAATAATGCAAGTGCTAATCAAAATCGTACCAGTAATTATCAAAATCAGTCAAGAGATACGATTAGCACTTTATCTTCTAAAATCGACAAATTTATAGATGCTATCAATGGAAAAATAAGTAATCATGACGATGGTTTTAAAAGGATCGAAAATAAATTCGATCAGCTTATTAAAAACCACTCATCTAGCATCCATAATATGGAGGTTCAAATTGGTCAACTTGCTAAATCAATTCCATCCCGAAAAGAGGGAAGTCTTCCCAGCCATACGGAAGAAAATCCGAAAGAGCAGGTAAAGGCTATCACTCTTCGTTCAGGGAAAAATTATCTAGGTCCGGAAATGCCCGGAGATGCAACATTACCAGGAACTGATTTACCAAAGCCCAAAGAAGATATCTTAAACACAAAAAGTTCACCAATTGACTCAAGTATAAAAACTTTTGTACCCAAACCACCTTTTCCGCACAAAGTCCGAAATAAGGACTATGACAAACAACTTTTAACGTTCTTAGACAAACTTAAAAATTTGCACATTAATTTGACGTTCATGGATGCAATCACGCAAATTCCTAACTATGGTAAGTTTTTAAAGGATTTAATTTCAAAGAAAATCAGTTGGGAAGGAATTTCATCCATTTCGTTAACTGAAGATTGTAGTTCAATTGTGTCAAGTAATTTGCCCACTAAACTCAAAGATCCCGGATGTTTTACTATTCCGTGTAAGTTGGGAGATATTGAATTCCCAAGTTGTCTTTGTGATTTAGAGCAAGTATAAACTTAATGTCGTTGTGTATTTTTAACAAGTTAAGTTTAGAAGAAGATATCAAACGTACCAATATGGTTTTGCAATTAGCGGATCAAACCACTAAAAGACCATATGGTATAATCGAAGATGTTTTAGTCAAACTCGATAAATTTATTTTTCCTACCGATTTTGTTATATTAGATTTTGCATATGATGTTAATTGTCCACTAATTTTTGGTAGACCGTTTATGAACACATGACGTGCTCTAGTTGATGTGTCGGAAGGGAAAGTAGTTTTGAGGATAGGAGAAGATAAGATCGAGTTTAATATGAACAAAGCGATGAAATATCCTATGGAGGAATTCGCTTGTATGAAACTTGATTTAGTTGAAGAATGTGTCAATGGCGTTATTCAAAATGACGACATAATAGAACCTATAATGGGTGAAGAATTAGAAGATAAGGACCCAGAGCCTTTGATTCGAGAAGATGGACCAGTTCCGCCTTCGATTGTAATACCCCCTAAATTAGAACTTAAAGAATTACCCAGTCATTTGAGGTACGCTTTCTTAGGCGAAGGCGATTCTCTACCTATAATTATCTCTAACAAATTAACAAATGATCAAGAAGAAAAATTGAAAGAAGTTGTTAGAAATAGGATAGCAAGTATGGGATGGCAAATTTCAAACTTAAAAGGAATTAATCCTAGCATCGTAATGCACAGAATTCACTTAGAAGAAGATAAACCACCTAAAGAGGATAGGCAAAGACGCTTAAATCCGAACATGAAAGAAGTAGTAAAAAATGAGATTACTAAACTTTTAGACAATGGAATCATATATCCGATCTCGGATAGTGAATGGGTTAGTCCAATCCATTGTGTACCTAAAAAGGGAGGCATAACTGTTGTAAGGAATGACGAAGGTGAATTAATACCTACGCGAACCACCACCGGTTGGAGGGTTTGTATAGACTATAGGAACCTAAACAAAGCAACTAGGAAAGATCATTTTCCTCTACCTTTCATTGATCAAACGATCGAAAGGATAGCAGGTCATGCATTTTATTGTTTCCTAGACGGTTATTCCAGATTCTTTCAAATTTACATTTACCCGGATGACCAAGACAAAACAACCTTCACATGTCCTTATGGAACATTTGCATATAGGAGAATGCCCTTTGGTCTATGTAATGCACCAGCAACATTTCAACATTGTATGACAGCAATATTTAATGATTTCATTGAAGATATAATGGAAGTTTTTATGGATGATTTTTCAGTTTATGGAGATTCTTTCGATGCATGTTTACAGAACTTAGATAAAGTATTGTCTAGATGTGAAGAAACGAATTTAGTATTAAATTGGGAAAAATGTCACTTCATGGTAGACGAATGAATTGTTTTAGGTCATAAGATATCTGAAAAAGGTTTAGAAGTGGAGAGAGCAAAGACTTCGGTTATAGAAAAATTACCCCCACCAACTACTGTTAAGGGAGTAAGGTCATTTTTAGGTCATGCAGTTTTTTACAGAAGGTTTATAAAGAACTTTTTTGTAATCTCCAAACCACTTACTAATTTGCTTATGAAAGATTCAACTTTTGATTTTAATGAGGATTGTTTACAAGCTTTCAATACATTGAAAACAGCTTTAGTCAGTACACCTATAATATCGAAACCCGATTGGAATTTACCTTTCGAAATTATGTGCGATGCAAGTGATTTAGCTGTAGGATGTGTATTAGGTCAAAGGAAGGATAAGAAACTTCATGTTATATATTATGCGAGTCACACATTGTCCGGTGCACAGTTAAATTACACCACAACTGAAAAAGAAATGCTAGCGGTAGTTTTTGCATGTGATAAGTTTAGATCATACCTGTTAGGATCTAAAGTCATCATTTATACAGATCATGCAGCTTTAAGATATTTATTTGCTAAGAAAGATGCAAAACCGCGTCTTATTAGATGGGTCTTATTATTGCAAGAATTTGACATAAAGATTAAAGATAAAAAGGGAGTTGAAAACCTTGTCGCCGATCATCTATCAAGACTTGAAGATGAAAACGGTCCCATCGGTGAAACATTAGATATTCGAGATGATTTCCTCGATGAATATCTCATGCAAGTAAAAAGTTTCATAGCACCATGGTATGCGAATATTGCCAATTACTTAGCTGCACATGTTGTGCCAGATGGATTAAATTCTCATCAAAAGAATAAATTCTTTTCGGAAGTTAAGAAATATTTTTGGGAAGATCCATTTTTGTTCAAAACATGCGGCGATGGAATGCTTAGGAGATGTGTTAGTGAGTTTGAATATGACTCTATAATGTTGGAATGTCATGCAAGCGCTTATGGAGGTCATAACAGCGTAAGCAAAACAGTAGCTAGAATATTAGAATGTGGATTCTTTTGGCCTACCCTGTTTAAAGACGTCCGTTCATTTATTATCTGTTGCGATAAGTGTCAAAGAACCGGGAATTTAGGAAGGAAAGATGAGATGCCTCTCACAAACATGTTGGAAGTTGAAATCTTCGATGTGTGGGGAATTGATTTCATGGGTCCTTTTCCTACTTCTTTTGGCAAAAATTATATATTAGTAGCCGTAGACTATGTTTCAAAGTGGGTTGAAGCAATTGCAACCCCGACAAATGATTCTAAGGTAGTTGTTAAGTTTTTAAATGAAATATTCTGTCGATTTGGAATCCCTAGAGTTATGGTAAGCGATGGAGGTACTCATTTCATAAATAGAAGCTTTGAGTCACTTATGAGACAATACGGAGTACACCACCGTGTATCTACGCCATACCATCCTCAAATGAATGGTCAAGCGGAAATATCCAATAGAGAACTCAAATGGATACTTGAGAAAACAGTTTCGTCTTCTAGAAGAGACTGGGCACATAAACTTAACGATGCGTTATGGGCATACCGTACTGCATTTAAAACACCTATAGGAATGACACCTTATAGATTAGTCTATGGTAAAGCTTGTCATTTACCAGTAGAGTTAGAACATAAAGCATTTTGGGCTATAAAAACCCTTAATTATGATTTGCAAAGCGCAGGAAAAAAGCGTTTGTTCGACTAAAACGAGTTGGATGAATTACGCTATTTATCCTACGAAAATGCAAGGGTTTATAAGGAAAAAGTTAAAAAGTGGCATGATGCCAGAATCAAAATTAAAAGCTTTAATGTTGGGGATAAAGTTTTACTTTTTAATTCCAGATTAAAGTTATTTCCAGGTAAGCTCAAGTCTAGATGGAATGGACCATTTGTGGTTGTTAAAACATTTGATTATGGAGCTTTAGAGCTAGAACATTCTAATGGCGATCGATTTAAGGTTAATGGTAATCGATGCAAAATTTATTACGAAGGAGCTCCAATTTAAGCAATTGAATTCGTGGACGAATTCTATGAAAATTAATTTATTTAGTTTTCATATTTTTTAATTTTTAGTTTTTCTTATTATTTGTTCATAATTTTTATTTTTCTTTCTTTTTAAATTTAATCTATTTTTATTTTAATTTTTAGGTAAATTTATTTTTTGTTTTTATTTATTTTTATTTTATTTTTGAATTTGTGTACAAATAAGGTTTTGTAAAATTAAATTCTAATCTAGTCATGTTTTGAAAATTTTCATTAAGTGTTAAGTGTTTTTGAGAACAATATATATCCTGAAATCTCAGTTGAGATTCTCCATGTTTCAGGATTTGGGAATTCTCAGTTGAGATTCCAAAAATCTCAGTTGAGATTTTCAGTATTTTAAACATTTTGATGTAACTGTAAGAGATTACAGACATCTCATTTCAAAAATTCAGTCAGTTAAATCCAAAAGGTATCAGTTTGACATCTTTTATTCTTAACAGACACAACCTTTCACTTATGTATCTTATATATTCCTGTAGGTTCTGAATTCTTTCATTTCATTTCATCTCTTTCAGATTTCTGAATTTCTTTCTTCAATTCTAAAATCCTACAGACACCATCTTCTTTCATAAACATGACCAAATCTCTAAAAAATGCTAGGAAGAACACTTCTGCTCGAAGCAAGAGAGTGGATATCTCTTCACGCTATGGAGCATGGTTTCCAATCTACAATCATGATGAGGGGAAACGATATTTGCAGTTTAGATATGCACAATTTTGTGGCATGCTGTATCTGGACGAGTTCCTGAACGAAGAACTCGGGATAAGTGATGACATGAATCGCTATCTGACAAATTTGGGATGGACCAAGTTTGCTTCCATGAAGTTTCCTATTATTGGAAACTGGGTACTAGAGTTTCTGTCTACCGTTCGTTTCGTCAATAAGAGGCGTGTTCGTCTCAGTTTTCGATGTGAGGGTAAGATGTTTACTTTTGGATACCCTGAACTCCATTCTTGGTTTGGTTTGTTGGTCCCTTATAACGTTACAAGTATAGTTCTAAGGGGGGGTTAGGAACTATTTAAACTTTTTTATAATTTAGGGCAGACTTCTTTTCTAAAGAGAAAAGGTTTTAACAGTGGCGCTGAGTAAACAGCAAGATACTGGCTTAGTCAACTGGTGACTAGGTCAGTTTCTTAACTTGAGTCAGAAGATAGCACTTAGAGTCTATTCCTGAGCTCAGATGTTCGATGCGCACAACTCAGCTTGACCTCTTTACTTGGTCAGTTTTTGGTTATTTAAGCAAGCAATATATAGAAGGAGTTTAAGGTAAGAAATACGTTACTCAGCAGATTTATCCAGGTTCGGCTTCTAAGCCTACGTCCTGTCCCCGGAACACGTTCCGAGATTTCGAATTCTCTACTGAGCTCTTTAACGGTAGAGCATCAAACCTTTTACAATCTTAGCAACTGAGTATAACAAGAGTACCTTCCTCCATACCTCTACTCAATCCTAATCTCTCGCTGAGTACTATAACCGAGTACTCAGCCTCTCATTTCTAATCTCTAGAAATGATAAGTGTTTGTCCTAAACAATGATTGCTAAGACACCTTAGATGATTGAATAATCACTCTAGACTTTTACACAAAAGATATGAAATTTAGTGTAAGGTTGCTTTGCTTTTTGCTTGCAGAACTTGCGTAGAAATTTGGTCAGCGTAATGGCTTGATCAAGTTCTACGTAGAATGAAGCAACTGATGGCACTATTTATAGAGACGTCTGGACATCGGTCATTTCGAATTTCGAAATAACCGTTGGAGGGAAACGGCTTCCTGTCGTTGTCATCCTGTCTTGCTCAGAGCTCTCGGCCAATCAGATTTGAGTATCTTCTGTCCTCGGTCAGCTTTTGGTCAGCTCGGCAGAATGTCTCTCCTTTTATGGTAAAGTCAACTGGACAGCATACTGTGTCGTCTGAACTTTACCCAAAGTGGAAACACTTTGTCTGGAAGTTTTCCTTAGCCAGCTGCTGTCTTGTACGCTTTGTCGAATCAACTCAGCAGCTTCGTTCCGAAGTTGTTCCCTGAAGGTCTTCTAGATCCTTCTTCCGCTGAGTTGCGTTTTGTCCATAACGACAACGTTTTGACATACGCGGGCCGAGTTGCTTTAAACTGTTTGACTTGGGCTTTGACTTCCGTATTGGGCTTGGGCCTTTTAATCCTTGTGTCTTATAAACAATTTAACTCAACATTGAACAAACACATTAGTAGAATAAATCAAAGCATTTAAACTTAGTGTGTTTAGAATATTATACTTAAACAATTTTGTCAAATCAAAATTATGTGGAAAGGTGTTTCAACAAACTCCCCCATTTTGATGTTGGCAAAACTATTCAGCGAAGAACTCAGTGTTGAGCTCCCCAATGATAGTTGACCTAATATAACTTAGTGAACTCCCCCGACAGGGTTGAGCTACTGACTTAGTTTTACTCTAAACATTTAAAAGTTTAATCGAGTAAGTCTAAGGTCAGTTTTCGGATATAGGTCAGCTCATGGAACATATTCTATTTTACTCAGTATTAAGCGGAAGGTTTTAACATTCAGAGAGCGATGAGTAATTTGTTGTTCAATGAGTTTTATAAGACAATGTTTTATAAACATATAGGTCAATGTCAAACATATTATCAACATTTGGTTCAATCAATAAATTTTATAAGCATTAAACATAGCTGATTCAATTGAAGATACATAATGACTTAATACACAGCATCGTATATAAAATTAATTCATAACTCAGGGTTTGAATAAAAGATGCAAGTATTGATATTAATATAGGTAGTCAGCGTTTACAAACAAAAAGAAGAAGACAGGCATAGAGACTACATACTTAGCCTATACTGAGCTAGACTATATCTATTTCTTTCTCTTCTGTTTAGACTGACTAGACTCATGCTGTGTTCTCGCTACTTCTTTCTCCCCCGTTTTGTCAGCATCGGGAGGAGGAATCATAAAGGCGTTGGTTAAGACGGCTCTGGTCAGTTCTGTGGACAGCGCTTTAAGTCTATCGGCGCTTTCATTGACACCATCAAAGATAGCCACTCCATTATCTGAGACCTCGGAGGGAATATTAAGTTCAGCAGCGCTGATCATGCTGACTATGAAAGCTTGAGATTTACCTACCCAAGTAAGTGCATCAGTCAGACCAGCAACGACTTGATGAAAAGTCTTCAATAAGGATGTGTCGTAGTATTGACGCTGAACATTGCTGTGACGTATGTGGTTGAAGGTTTGTCTGGTGATAGACAACATTTCATTTTGCTTCATAGCATCAGTATCCATCTCTTGCTTGTTCAAATTCAGCAATCGAACGGCCTCACCAATTTGCTCCACTGAGCACTGAGAATAGGAGACCATTTGCTCGTTGGTTTTGATTTGCTCGGTGTGAAGCTAAGCAAAGAGCATTTTAACTTCAGCAGAAGTAGCATAGCGTGTGTTCACAGCTGACAAAGTCTGAACTTGTTATTGAAGAGCATTGAGATGTTGAACTGTTGTCAGCTGGATCTCAGCCAGCTTTGCGATGGAATCCTACTTAGCTTGCTGTGATTGAAAGGTAATGATGATACTCAGCAAGTCCTTGAATCCCTTAACTTCATTGAGAAGCTGAGTTACTTGGGAGAGCTGAGTAGTCTCAACAGTAGAAGACCCAGCAGCAGGAGGAGTAGTTTGTTGAAGGTCTTTGATCAATGTCTGCACTGAGTCGATGATTTTTTTACCAGACTCAGTGACATTTATGTAGCTTTGAGAACCTTCATTAAGTTGTCCAGTAACATCAGTATGACCGGTTGGAAGAGGATTGAGTGGGATGACCTGGTCAGTGACGGGAGTTGTGTTTTCAATCTGCACTTGGTTAGATTTGGAAAGAGTTTGATCGGCAGAGATGTTGAGTGGAGAGGAGGTAATCCGGATGCTGTCGGTGCTAACTGAGACAGGAATGTTCTGAGTCAGCACAATGCTTGGATTGACAGCATCGACGGGAATTGATTCCACTTGACTCGTAGAATTTGCGGAAGCATTCAAGTCGGCATGTTCCTTTAGTGAAGAAACAGAGGCTTGCTTTTCTAGAGAAGCCGGTGGAGTAGAGGATGGTTGCTTTCTGACAAATTTTAGCTTGAGTTTAGAAGGATCTTGGGTCGGCTTTTGAATGACAAAGTCAAGAACAGTTGGTGGTTGAATAGGAATGTCAATTACTGACTTCTGACTTGCCTTGACCAATCTTCTTCTTCGAGGAGGAGGAGTGTCAGCTTGGATAGACTCTCTTGAGTGAGATTGAGAAGTTTCTTCTTGATCAGCTTTTTGATCAGCATTAAGCTGGTCAGCTTGTTCTTGTACTTGATCAACATTGTGTTGGTCATGTTCTTGTTCTTCTCCAGCAGCCAACTCAGTATTGGCTTGCTCAGCTTCAACCTCACTGGTTGTCTCCTCATTGTCCTCAGCGTCATCCTGACCGCTGGCCTCTTCTTCTTCTTCATCTTCTAAACTGCAACATCTAACTCTTCCTCAACTTGTGCAATGAACTGATCGTCCAGATGCACCTCATCTTCTTGATGCTCAGCTACAGTTCCTAGACACTGTGTGTAGTGAGAGTCACCAGGAACAATGACGTCAGTAGGGATTGCATCAATTGGAGTCAGTGAAGAAGACTTCTGCTTCTTTTGAGGTTGCTCATCAGCATCTAGTCTTTCCTCAATTTCAGGCTCATCTTGCCTGCTCCTTTTCTCAGCTGACTTAGGTCTCTCCTGACCTGGTTTAGCAACTGACTTAGGCTTCTTTGCCTTAGGCTCAGCCTTCTTTGAAGGAGTCTCAACAGCTTTTCTCTTACGGGCAGCTGGAGCCTTGGTCCTTCTTCTTTGCTTGGGAGTTGTTCCCTCAGCTTGTTGTTCACCAGCAGCAGCGGCTTTTGCTTTCTTTAGGGGCTGATTGAACTTTAACGCCCTCAGCGAAGCAGCTGTGATCTCAGATCCTCTAGCTTTAACTTCATCAGTCAGGTCTATTTGATGATCAATGAGGATCCTGGTGATGAGCGAGCCCAGCCTGAGAGTTCCAGTGCTCCTCAGGAACCTAGCAATTAGGAATACTGGCATGTTGATCGGCTTGTATGTCAGCATATGCCATATGAAGCATTGCTCAAAGTTCGTTGCTGAGGTGGTGCAGTTAATCTTTGGATAAATGAAGTAGGTCAGCAGATAGTGAGCCATCTTTTGATGCTGACCCATAGAGGAACTGGAGACTTCTCCTAAGTGGCCTTCAGGTTTACAGAAGGTGACTTCGTACCCAGTACCGTCATGATCTCCAGATCTTCTTAGCTTTGCTCCTTCATTTTTCAACTTCAGCAAATTCGCCAAATAGGTGGGATTGATGAAAATCGTTTTCCCCCTTACTACTGTTGCCAGATAGTCCTGGTTATCATCAGCGACTTGGAGGTTCTTGTAGAATTCCCTTACTAGGTCAGGATAGGTGTGATCCCTAATAGAGAATAGCTCGGTCCATCCATTTTGCGATATCCATTCGCAGAAGGGTTGCTCGGAAGTCACGAAGGACTCAAAGACCCATCGTGAGAAGTCCACCTTCCATTCGCTAATGTTATCAAAAACCTTGGTATATGTTCTGATTTTGGTCGGTTTTCCTTTGGAGGAGGTAGGTTGCCCAGTTTTTCCTTTACTCGGCGTAGTGACCTTGGTAGTTTCAGGCACAGAAGTTTGCCTGGAGGGTTCATCGGAGTTGGTCTTAGGGTGACCGGCACCGGAGATGTTGACGGAAACTTTAGTCATAGTTTCAGAACAAGTTTGGGAAGCTTTGAGAGTTTTTAGAGAGAAAGCTTTGCCTTAGAATTCGGTAGGTGTAAAGAAAATAAAGAATGGGGATTTACCCATTATTTATAGCGGTGAAGAGTGGATCTTATCGAATCCATGTGTCAGTTTTGCCTTGGGATTGTCAACCGACAAAGATCCTGGCTTTTATGACACATTCGGCGCATACGTCATCCTAGGTGGCTATATGCGTGCTTTTTCATTTAATGCAATGGATCTAACACTCAGCGTTTAGAATACTAAGCGTTTTGGATTCTGAGTGGTCAGTAGTATATGAAAGGATGATCTCTCAGTTTAAGATTACTACTCGGTGTGCATATTGACTCAGTATTGATGTGTATTTTGTGTTAAGTACTCAGCATAACAATCACTCAGCATGCATTTGCATAAATCATTCAGCATAGTAATTCACTCAGCATAAATTTACATTTTAGAACAGGAATTTACTGAAGAGGATTAAACATACCAATGGCTTCTCTCAGTATGCTAAACTATTCACGAGCCAGTGGCTTTGTGAAGATATCCGCAAGCTGCTCATCCGTTGGGATGTAGGTCAGCTTTATCTCACCTTTGAGTACATGGTCTCTAATGAAGTGATGCCTTATGCTGACATGCTTCATTCTGCTGTGTTGAATTGGGTTCTTTGATAGATCAATTGCACTTTTGTTGTCGCATTTGACCTCAATTGTCTTTGTTTGAACACCATAGTCTTCAAGCTGTTGCTTAATCCATAGGACTTGAGCAACACAATGACCAGTAGCAATGTACTCAGCTTCAGTGGTAGATAAGGCTACTGACGCCTGCTTCTTGTTGAACCAAGATACAAGACAGCTTCCTAAGAAATGACATCCTCCAGAGGTGCTTTTTCGTTCTAGCTTGTCTCGACCATAGTCAGCGTCAGTGTATCCAACGCGTGTAAAGCCATGAGTGTTGGGATACCATAAACCTGCGTTCACTGAGCTTTGCAAGTATCTAAGGATTCTTTTTACAGCTATGTAATGAGATTCCTTAGGGTTAGATTGATATCTAGCACAGTAGCATACTGAGAACTGAATGTCCGGTCTACTGGCTGTTAAGTAAAGTAGAGAGCCTATCATACCTCGATACAATTTGCTGTCTACTGACTTACCATTCTCGTCAGCACAGAGGACAGTGTCAGTGCCCATAGGAGTGGATATTGGCTTGCAATTTTCCAAGTCATATTTCTTCAATATCTCCTTGGCATATTTAGCTTGACTTATGAAGATGCCATTCTTTCCTTGTTTTATTTGAAGTCCGAGGAAGAAGTTGAGTTCTCCCATCATTGACATTTCAAACTCATTCTGTATTTGTTTGCTAAATTCCTTGCACATTGATTCATTAGTTGCACCAAATATTATATCATCAACATAAATTTGAGCCAGCAGGGTATCTTTATCCTTTCTCTTAATGAATAAGGTCGTATCAGCTTTGCCCTTGACATAGTTTATAGTCAGCAGGAAACTGGTCAGCCTCTCATACCAAGTACGTGGTGCTTGCTTGAGGCCGTACAGAGCCTTTTTGAGCTTATAAACGTCGTTTGGGAATTTAGGATCCTCAAACCCAGGAGGTTGATTAACATAAACTTCCTCGTTTATAACTCCATTAAGAAATGCACTCTTAACATCCATTTGGAATAATTTAAAGTTCATGTAACATGCATATGCACATAAGATCCTAATAGCTTCTAGCCTTGCCACTGGGGCAAAGGTCTCACCATAGTCAATACCTTCTTGCTGACTGTAGCCCTGAGCTATAAGCCTTGCTTTGTTCCTGACTACGTTTCCTTGCTCATCCAGCTTGTTGCGGAAGACCCATCTTGTTCCAATGGTCTTCTGACTCCTTGGATGTGGCACTAGCTCCCATACATGGTTTCTTCTGAATTGGTCGAGTTCTTCTTGCATTGCGCTCATCCAGAATTCATCTTCCTGAGCATCAGCGAAGTTCTTAGGTTCCTGAACTGAGACGAAGGCTACATTGCTGAGGTACCTCCTGAGTTGATTCCTTGTCATCAGGGTATTCCCAGCAGAATCAAGGATTTCACTCTCTGAGTGCCCTCTTGGAATCCTTATCTCTTTAGGTAGATTAATGTCTTGTGCTGTCTGTGTTTCAACAATCTCTGCAGAAGTAGACTGGTCAGTGAAAACAATCTTAGGTTCACTCTTACTCTTGGTCAGCCTTTTAGTGAATGACTCAGCAGCTGGTTCTTGGTCAGCGGTTGCTGAGTGTGGATCATCCTCGGTCAGTGGCTGGTATCTACCTGCAGGGTTAGTCTCGTCGAACTCAACATGTACTGACTCTTCTAAAACTTGAGTTCGTTTATTAAAAACTCTGTATGCTTTGCTGTTTGTTGAGTAGCCCAAAAAGATAGCCTCATCAGCTTTTGAGTCAAACTTTGCTAAGCTATCTTTGGTATTCAAAATGAAACATTTACAGCCAAAGGCACGAAAGTATCCAATGTTGGGCTTTCGTCCTTTCCAAAGTTCATAGGGGTTTTTTTTAATATAGGTCTAACTAGAGCCCTATTAAGAATATAGCACGCTGTGTTAACAACCTCTCCCCAAAAATACTTTGGAAGCCTATGCTCATCTAGTATTGTCCTGGCTATTTCAACCAGAGTTCTGTTCTTCCTTTCAACAACCCCATTTTGTTGAGGTGTTCTAGGAGCAGAGAAATTGTGGTCAATGCCGCTGGCTTCACAGAATTCAACAAACTTTTGGTTTTTGAATTCTCCACCATTATCACTTCGGATGTGAGCCAATTTTAGGTCTTTATCATTTTCAATTTTTCTAACCAAATTTGAAAATGTCTCAAAGGTCTCATCCTTGCTACTCAGCAAGATGACCCAAGTGTACCGAGAGAAGTCATCTACAATGACCAAGGAAAATCTTCTTCCACCCAGACTCAGCGGCTGGACTGGACCGAAGAGATCCAAGTGTAGTAACTCTAACAGACGTTTAGTTGAGACAATGTTTTTGCTGTGAAAAGATTATTTGGTTTGTTTTCCAGCTTGGCAAGCGTGGCATAATTGATCTTTTTCAAATTTAAGTTCAGGCAGTCCCTTAACCAATTGCTTTCTTGCTAATTTGGCCAGGAGGTCCATGCTTACATGACCAAGTCTCCTGTGCCATAGCCAGGTACTTTCTTCCTTTGATACTAAGCATACAGTTTTTGAAAACTTTTTCTCTAAGTCTAGCATAAAGACATTATCTATACGAGGGGCAGTTAAAATTAACTCATTTGTTTTACCCTCGTATATTTTACATCCAGTAGCATCAAATATAACTTTTCTCCCATTGTCACATAGCTGAGCTACGCTGAGTAAGTTATATTTGAGTCCGTTGACTAGGGAGACTGACTCAATAGTAGGATTACCTCCGATGGTTCCTGACCCTACTATCTTACCCTTTTTGTTGTCTCCAAAACTTACACTTCCTCCTCGTTTACGCTCAAACGTGATGAACTGAGTTTCATCACCAGTCATATGCCTCGAGCATGCGCTGTCAATATACCACATCTTTGACTTCTCAGCACATCTCAGGCTTACCTGCATTGTAACTAGTTACTTTTAGGTACCCAATTCTTTTTGGGTCCTTGCTTGTTAGGTGCAACAGGTAATGCATCATATTTTATTTTATGGCGACATACTTGGACAGTATGGCCATTCTTTCCACAGAAGTCACAGCTGACCTTCTGTTTAGGTTGTCTCACTGATTGGTCAGCACCCCAGTGTTGAGCATGCCAGCACACCTTTGTGGTGTGACCTTTCTTCCCACAGAAGTCACACTGGACATTCTGCTGGGGATTCCATCTCTGCTGAGTACCTTGGTACTGAGTTCTCAGAGGAATGTTTCTTTTATTTGGAACCTTTAATTGGTTCTGGATAGTTGTGACGTCCTTTCTCAGTTTCTTTGAAACTGATTGGACTTCAGAGACAGACTCATGTATGATCTTCATGTTATCATGCAAAGTTGAGTTGTCCTGAAGAAGGTATCTGAGGTCACTCAGCTTGAGCTTTTCAACCTCGTCACAGCGCCTGCTGAGTGCTCTAAATTTCTTATTACACTTTTTGACAAGTGTATAGAGATCACTCAGGGCATTACCCATTTCGTTTCTGAGCTGGGAAAGTGGTATTACCTCATTTGATTGCTCCTCATCATCAGATGCAATGGAGGGGTCAACATGCTCAGAGACGCACGGCTCAGCAAGTTCGTCAGCTATGAAGCATATCTTTGCTGACTCGGTGGCCTCAGCTTCTGTTGATGAAGACTCATCACTGTCGCTCCATGTAGCCACCATTGCCTTTTTGCCGTTCTTCTTGTCTTTCCTCAGTGTGGGCAGCTTGACTTTATATGGCCAGTTTGATGACATTCAAAGCATGTAATGGGCTTTGAGTTGTCTTTCTTGTATTTGCTGTCGCTGGACTCAGCTTTATACTTATCAAACTTTTTGTAAGGCTTCTTAGAATATTTGTCATTTTTCCTGAATAGCCTTTTCATCTTTCTTGTGAACATAGCCATCTCTTCATCATCTGTTGAGCTCCCATCAGTGGAGTCAGCTTTCATGACAAGAGATTTCTGCTTCTTGTCTTCAGACTTTTCCTTCACCTCGAAGTTTTTCATTGATATCTCATGGGTCAGCAACGAGCCGATGAGTTCGTCATATTTGTAGGTGGTTAAGTCCTGAGCTTCCTCAACAGCGGTCTTCTTTGCTTGCCAGTCTTTAGGAAGACTCCTATGTATATTTTTGACTTGTTCTTCCTTAGTGAAGATCTTCCCAAGTCTCTTGAGCTCATTTATGATGTTGGTAAACCTTGCATTCATGTCAGATATGCCCTCATCATTGTTCATCTCGAACAGCTCGTACAGTCTCATCTGCTGGTTCACCTTGGACTCCTTTACTTTATTGGTTCCTTCGTAGGTGACCTCCAGCTTCTTCCAGATCTCTTGCGCCGACTCACAACCTGAAATTTTATTATATTCTACAGCATCGAGCGCACAGTGAAGCATATTAATAGCCGAAGCGTGATTTTGAAGCTTCTTGAGATCATCCTCTGTCCATTTGGCCTTAGCTTTTACAACTGTTTGGCCAGCCACAACTTCGACAAGTACAAATGGGCCTTGCACTATAGATAGCCAGGCACTCATATTTGTAGCCTGAATGAAATTTTTCATCCTATTCTTCCAGAAGGTATAGTTAGACCCGAAGAATAGGGGAGGCCGAGTGATGGACAGCCCCTCAGGCAATATCTGAGTTGTTTGGTTTCCTGGGAGAAACCGAGTACTGTTTTCGCCCATAGTGGGGATCAGCTCAAGGTTGTTAAACCTTTTACAGTGAGCTTTTAGGCTCTGATACCACTTGTTGGTCCCTTATAACGTTACAAGTATAATTCCAAGGGGGGGGGGGGGGTTAGGAACTATTTAAACTTTTTTATAATTTAGGGCAGACTTCTTTTCTAAAGAGAAAAGGTTTTAACAGTGGCGCTGAGTAAACAGCAAGATACTGGCTTAGTCAACTGGTGACTAGGTCAGTTTCTTAACTTGAGTCAGGAGATAGCACTTAGAGTCTATTCCTGAGCTCAGATGTTCGATGCGCACAACTCAGATTGACCTCTTTACTTGGTCAGTTTTTGGTGATTTAAGCAAGCAATATATATAAGGAGTTTAAGGTAAGAAATACGTTACTCAGCAGATTTATCCAGGTTCGGCTTCTAAGCCTACGTCCTGTCCCCGGAACACGTTCCGAGATTTCGAATTCTCTACTGAGCTCTTTAACGGTAGAGCATCAAACCTTTTACAATCTTAGCAACTGAGTATAACAAGAGTACCTTCCTCTATACCTCTACTCAATCCTAATCTCTCGCTGAGTACTATAATCGAGTACTCAGCCTCTCATTTCTAATCTCTAGAAATGATAAGTGTTTATCCTAAACAATGATTGCTAAGACACCTTAGATGATTGAATAATCACTCTAGACTTTTACACAAAAGATATGAAATTTAGTGTAAGGTTGCTTTGCTTTTTGCTTGCAGAACTTGCGTAGAAATTTGGTCAGCGTAATGGCTTGATCAAGTTCTACGTAGAATGAAGCAACTGATGGCACTATTTATAGAGACGTCTGGACATCGGTCATTTCGAATTTCGAAATAACCGTTGGAGGGAAACGGCTTCCTGTCGTTGTCATCCTGTCTTGCTCAGAGCTCTCGGCCAATCAGATTTGAGTATCTTCTGTCCTCGGTCAGCTTTTGGTCAGCTCGGCAGAATGTCTCTCCTTTTATGGTAAAGTCAACTGGACAGCATACTGTGTCGTCTGAACTTTACCCAAAGTGGAAACACTTTGTCTGGAAGTTTTCCTTAGCCAGCTGCTGTCTTGTACGCTTTGTCGAATCAACTCAGCAGCTTCGTTCCGAAGTTGTTCCCTGAAGGTCTTCTAGATCCTTCTTCCGCTGAGTTGCGTTTTGTCCATAACGACAACATTTTGACATACGCGGGCCGAGTTGCTTTAAACTGTTTGACTTGGGCTTTGACTTCCGTATTGGGCTTGGGCCTTTTACTCCTTGTGTCTTATAAACAATTTAACTCAACATTGAACAAACACATTAGTAGAATAAATCAAAGCATTTAAACTTAGTGTGTTTAGAATATTATACTTAAACAATTTTGTCAAATCAAAATTATGTGGAAAGGTGTTTCAACATGGTTTTCCGCCACGTGACACCACTCCGCATCATCTTGGCAGAGATATGACTTCTACAGATATCTGGAGAATGTTGATGGGATTTTGGAGATTCAATCCACGTCTTGCCTACAACAAATCAATTAATTCTAACTCCATGTTGTTTTTGCACAAATTTCTCTGTCATAGCCTATTTGGTCGAGTCCGAAGCAGTGTCGTCCAGGATACCGATTTATATGTGCTAGGTGATATTTTCCAAGGCAACACAGTTAATTCCTCAAAGATTTTGATGGAGGGATTAGTTGCCGCTTCCCGTTCGAAGAATCGGACAATAGGGTTCGGGAATATTATATGTGGAATCATTCTAGGTTCCAAGGGATCAGTTTCTGTTCCTTGGACTGACAAGGAACCATTTCCCATAATGAATTACGAGTTTCTGGAAAATGAGGGACTTGTAAAGAGAGAGTTTCGTTCTGGTCCAAAATTTCTTTCTCCTACAGAAAGGGAAATCTTCATTCAAGCGAAGATTGACCGGGCCATTGTTCGTCGTATTCCAATTCATAGGGATACTATTTGAGTTTATGTTGTTTGTTTGTAAATAGCGTATATATGATTGTTGTTTTCATGCATAGATGTTTTTATGTAAATATGAACTAAGGTATTTTATTGTATTTCTTTTCATTGTGATTAATAAAGTGCATTAATTCTTTCCTTAATTTCTTTTATTTAAGGAACACCCTTTGGTTTTCCTTCAAATTAATGTTTCAGTTTTGTTTATTTCAGTTTCAGGAATTAATACTTAGCATTAATGTCACTTAATTACAAGAGGAGTTGAATTAATCATGTTGATATTGTCAAAACAGTCCAATTTTTTTATCCAGAAATTCCAGAATCTCGGTTGAGATTCTGAAATCTCGGTTGAGACAGCAAGAAACAAATTTTTAAGCAGAATTTATCCCCCTGGAGTGCTTGCTGTCGCGACTGGTATGGCGGGATTTGGATTTTTTTTGCACTATTTCCTATTTCTACTCTAATTACTTACCTATTCATAAATCCTAATCAATACCTACTTCTTACACCTATTTATATCACATCTATTTACACCAATCAATCATCTTTTACTCTTCCCAACACAAGCACTCACTCACCTTTCCCATAAATCTTTACCCTATTCATCTTCTTCTTCCCTAAATCACCACCATTATCTTTACTCTACATTCATCTCTTTCAAATTTCTTCATCTCTTTCACCAAATTTCACAAAAAAAAATGCCTAGACAAAAAACCGTTGCTAACAAAACCAAAGCCACTGAAGTCAATAGATTACGGGTTCAATATGGAGCACCGTTCGATATTGCAACGGAGGTCGAGGGACGCAAATTGCGCCACTTTTCACATACCCAAATAGAGTTTGTCGACATGCCTTTTCTCGATACTAGCACGGTAAACGTCTTTTCTTTTACCGAACGTATTGATGAATATTTATCCATTCTTGGTTGGACAAGATTTGCTAGTATGCGTTTCCTAGTAATAAATCGCATATTAGGGAATTTTTTGTCACTCTAACTTATGATAAGAAGAGAGGTATTATTTCTTTTCGAAATAATGGAGTTCGTTTTGAAGTCGGGTATGCGGCAATGGGCCGTTGGTTTGGTTTTCCTACTAAAGATTTTTATTCTAAACCGAAGAAGTTTGATGCACACACGGTTTGGCAATCTTTGACCGACCTAGATGTTTTTCGTCCGAAGAACACATTTAGCAAATTAATTAAGGATAATTGTATCTTTTTCTTTCACAAATTTTTATCCTTCTCTTTATTTGGTCGGGTTGAAAGTTCAAAGTTGCAAATTCGTGACTTATTTGTGCTTGATTGCATTTTTAAGAATTTGACCATTGATAGTATTGGAATGATATTTACTAATTTGGTCCGAGCTTCCACCTCACGCTATAAGCAAGTGCCAATGGGTAATTTAATTACCGGCATTGTTTTGGGTGCTCGGGGTGAATTAGCGGATTATCAGAATATACCTTATGTTGGTTTGCCTTCCTTGGATATCACGGCACTTCAAAGAGCCAATTTATTGAAGAAATTGGGACCACCCGCATTTATCTCCTATGAAGATCGTACAAGACGTGTTTTTGCTACCTTGGGTGGTGAAGCTTCAAGTTCTCAAGGTTTAGGTGCCCAAGATGATGATGAAGAAGATAATGAGGAATTTGATGAAGAGGAGGAGGAGGAGAATGTTGATGTTAATGATCAAGAGCAAGCAAGTGAAGAACCAAATGTTGAAGAACAAGTTGGTTGGCAACGTGTTTTGACACAAATGAACGAGCATAACCCTCACATGAATTTGCGGTTAGATGAAGTCGTTGCCAACAATACTGAAATGAGTTCGAGGATAAACACGGTGGATGCCAATATCACTACTTTGAGACGTGAGCATAAATCTACCCGTCGCTGGTTGCTATCTTTCTTCCGACGCCCAGGAGTTGAGACTACGCCATCACCACCGAGTTCACATTGATAGATTTTATCCTTTTTATCTTTCACTCATTTTCGTTATTATGTTTTGTTAAGTTTGGTACAATATTTCTATTTATGTTTGGTACAATTATCTTTATTATTATGTTTGAATGTTATCGTACCATATTTTTTAATTCCCATTCGTATGATTTAATTTCGTACTATTTTTCGTGTTTTATCGCTTTTTGCACCAATGAGGACATGGTCCAAATTAAGTGTGGGATGAGATATTTCATATTCGTTTTAATTTTAAGTACGAATGAATGCAACAGATGAGAATGAATGTTATTTATTTAAGTATAAATGCATGTTGTTATTAATGTTTAAGTAAAATATATAATGCAACATTTTCAAAACAAATGAATGCAACATTTTTATATAAAGTGCAACATTTTTAAAAATAATGACAATTTTTCATAAACGTAAATTTTTTGTTAAACTATATATTTCATATGTTTCAAACAGTTTAACTTTCAAAAATAATGTTAAGCATATTTTAAGGTTATCATTATTGGTAGAAATAATATTTCTATATGGGCAATATTTTTACAAATATTTTTACAAATCTCCGATACGATTTTATAAAAAACGTCTCGAGTAAATGTATATAAGTAAAATTTCTTTAGTTTCAAATCTCTATTTTATATCATGAATTCATGATAAATATAAATCTTATTTTCAATTTTCAATTAGGTTTATAGGCATAAATCAAACTAACAACTTTAGCTTTTTAGCTCGGTATGATTTTCGTCTTACATTAAAAACCAATTGAAATTTTTAAGGAAACTTTAGCCATAATACATGTTGAATTTCAAGTCAATATAGGATGAATTTGCTATTTTTCTTTCCCAATTTTATTTTTACGTGTTAATTAAATCAAGTAGTCGTATTCTTAACTTTTGGCCACGATTGAGACCAACCTTATCACAATCGAGGTATGAAAGGGAAGAACATTAAGTACCATTTACTTTTGGCCACGATTGCGACCACCCTTATCACGGTCGAGGTATGAAAGGAACGTTAGAAATTAAAGCAAAATTAAACGTGTTTAAAGTTTTAAGTAACGATTGCGTCCACCCATGGCATGGTCAGTACCTCTTAAACGAACACAAAAGTAAATTAATTCATATAAAGTCACAGACAAGACCACCCTTATCACAGACGTGACTAAGTAAAATATATTAAACCTAAGTCCTTAATAAATCTATATTTGTAATAGTTTAGGTTTGGGAAAGGAAATTTTGTGCTTTAAATGCCTTGAAACGAAAGATTCAAAAACATGCGTGCTTACACCGTCCCGAATACTTCAATATAAAAATTGAGATACAAGACGAATGATATATCTCTTTTACACTAGCTAGTTTGATACTTTGCGTATAAATTTACCATTAAAAATTTATCTTTCGGTTTAACTAATTTAAAGAGGAATATATGGATATATGTTCTATTTATAAAGATTTTGATTAAAGAATAAACTCAGTGAAATTTTGCTCGGGACTAGCAAAAGCTTAAGTGTGGGAGTTTGTTAAGCCCAAAATATACCTAAAATATCATATATAAATACGTTAAATTTACATTGAAATCGTGCTATTTATATTCATTTAGAGTACTTTTACGTCTTTATTTACTTCTTTGATGCAAGGTACCTAATTATTTGGTTAAATCTAAATAGGAGCTAAAACGGAGCAAAAACGAGGGAAAAACCTAAGTTACATGCCAAAAATATGTATTAATCAGAGGACCGACTCAAGGAGACGAGAAGCAGCCGAAAGATGGGGAAGAATGCCCCTGTCGCGACTGAGATTTTCAGAATCTCAATCGCGACATGCGAATACCAGTCACTGAAAAATCAAAGTTTTCAGCTCGCCCCTTCACCCCCTGTCGCGACTGAGATTCTCGGAATCTCATATGAGACAGCGAAGAATTCTGCACAGATTTCACATGTTTAATTCCAAAAAACGCGTCTATTCGTTTGGATAAAAGCAACCCTTCACCAGCGGACACGACCCTTCAATTACAACCCTTCACCAACTATAAATAAGTGATCCATTTCAGAAATCAATGCTGTTGGCTTAGTTAGAAAAGTTAGAGAAATCAGAGAGTTATTATGTTGAGTTTCTGATTCAGAAAGAGTCAGAAAGTTAGATTTCATTTCTGTATAAACAAACTTGATGTACACAAGTTGTTATTAGATTAGTTAAACACAGTAGTATTAGTTTAGTTTCAAAGGTTGATCAGAGACAAGTTTTCATTCTGGTAGTGGACTGACCGGTCTCTATTCCGAAGATTCAGCGAGAAGAACTAACGGCTGAAGAAAAATCGAAAATGCAATTCCATAGAAAATATGACATTGAACAACTTTAATTCTTGAAAATTTTCATTTTCAGGTCATTAAAAATGGTTTTAATAGCATTAATCCAAGTTTGAAACTTCAATCCTTGTTTTGACAAAAAGTAAACCATAATCCTTTATCTGAAAATTAGTGAAACCACAGGGGTTTTATTTGAACTTTACCCTATATTAAATAAGAACCATCCAAAGGATTAGATTTCACTCGTATTTACTTTTAAAATAAGTGTGTTACAGCTAGTGAGGTGAGATTTGTACATTCAACTTTAAAGTGAAACTATACATACCACTGAACCACCATTTAATTAGTAAGTATTTTCAATAACATATATATATATATATATATATATATATATATATATATATATATATTAAATATTTAACATATTTTTTTATTATTAAAAAAATTATTTAATCTTTTCAACATTAATCGGATGCTAAATAAGTGATTGATGCAATAAATTCTAGTTCTGTTGATGATTCTGAATTTGAGGATAGAATTATTCAAATACGATCGATTCTAACATCAAATGACTCTTACTCATTCAAATGGATACATCGGCAAGCGAATGAGATGACACAGGTGTTAGCACAGTCTTCTCATTTATCCACTTTCCCTTCTTTTTTTAATTTATTATCGAGTTATGTTTCTGATTCATTGTTACAATTTTACCATGATTTGGCTCATTAATGCATTGTTCTTTTGATTTAAAAAAACTTCAAATATACACGAAGAAAAATTAAAAGTATAATAAATTATTGATGAGGGCATCCTTTCACTAAGCCTGAGCCCGGAGCCAATAGACGAGAATAGTGAAAACCGGGAAAACCAGCCCAGCACGCGGGGCGTACTCGCCAAGGCGCGGGGCGTGAAGGAACCAATTCTCGAAGATTTGCGCAGAAGCTCAGGAACGCGGGGCGTCCGCCTAGGAGAACGGGGCGTGGATTCGGCGTCGAAGGAGAAACCAACCTAGGAGGGCAAGCACGCGGAGCATAGTCCTGAAGACGCTCCGCGTGAAGTTCACCACCCCTGGTCACTAGAAGTAGAAGCTCCAGTACGCGGGGCGTGACTCCAGGAACGCCACGCGTAAAGTCCTCCACGAAGATTCTCCCGGATCAGGAGCCGCGTTACGCGGAGCATACCAAGACCCACGCGGGGCGTAGACTGCTGAGAGAATACTTCTCCTCCAAGTTCTTACCAAGAGGGGACCAATACTGTTGGTGTTTATTTACTATTTTGCCACCAACCCTTATTTACTAAACTACCATGGACTCTTTCCTTTCCCATCCTACCCTTAGACACATACTTTGCCCAAAACCCTATTCATGGGTTTTTTGTCTTTATCCTTGTTATTTTGGAGAGTATTTAAACCCTCCTCTTTGTAATATTCCTGAACTTTTTTTGAATTAAAACTAAAAGCCTCCATTGGAGCTTGGATTATCAATCCTTGGGTTTACTCAACCTTCTAGTTTAGCTAGAGAAGTTTGTATTCTTTGTTGGTTTATGATGCGTCCCCACCTCAGTTGGGATGAAGACTCACTAAGGGATAAGTGTACCCCGTCGTTATCAAGTAATAAATTTCTGGGATTAAGTCCAGGTTATCGTCCACAGGATTTATTTCTGCAAGTACCGAATTACTAAGTCTCGGATGTTATCTAGGCTTAAGGGGTTTGAGTTGGTTTTGTTTATTTAATCTACTCCTAGGTTGGTTTGCACTAATCCTAACTAGATTATCTAATTCTGACTAAGTTATTCTAACCCTAACTAAGTTACTCTACCCCTAATTAAGTTAAACTACTCCTAAGTGATCTTTTGTCAATGCAATCATCTAAAGGATCATGGAGGGATACGATGATAATGGAAATAGATTGTTTAAACAATTGAATTAAAATCTAAGTCACTTGTGTTCGAGGCGATTAACCCGACCTATCCTCCTAAAGTTCCTAGTTCGTGATTCCCTTGTAAGGCCGAAACTAGCTCTAAGGCTCAGTAATTTGGGCTTAATCTTCTATAGGGTCGTCAATCCTATAGGCACTGACTAGGTCAGATTCAGCTCGCAATATGTGCCAACTTGATTTTGGGATTATCGAATGAGTTAAACCAATCAAACAAAGCGTAAGACAAAGATTCAAAGCATTAAAACAATTGAAGAAACAAAACTATTATATTAATCAAAGATGGAGAACATTGTCACGAAGTTACAATAAGCCTAAGATTCATAGCATGTATCATAGGATAAACAAGTTATAAAAGAAGAAAAATCCCTTTCAGGGAACCTGTCAACCAATGCAGGCGTCTTCCTAGGACTTAAGGATGGAGCTCGAGCAATCCTCGGTGAATGGAGCTTCGGAGGCGTCTTCAATGGAGGTTTGAAGGTTTTTGGAGGAGGTGGAGAGGATTTCTCGAGGTGGAAGATAAGAAAATTACAAAAACAAAAGATATCTAATTTACAATTGAAAATTCCTATTTATAGACGCGTCTCGGGTCTCGTTTTGACCTAATTTCGTGTCCTTATTGGTGTAGGAAGATGTGGGGCCGAACGTGGCTTCGTGGGGGCAGAATTGGTCTTTTTGACCAATTCCCGCAGGTCTGCTCGCCGAGCAGGAAAGTCTGCTCGCCGAGCAGGCGCCTGGTGGCCTACTCGGCGAGCAGGCTCCTGCTCGCCGAGCAGGCGCCTGGCGCCCTGCTCGGCGAGCAGGCCACCAGGGGCCTGCTCGGCGAGCAGGCATAGCCTGCTCGGCGAGCAGAAATGGCCCGGGGGGCCCTGCTCGCTGAGCGTTTTCGCCCGAAGCGCGCTCGATCCGTACCGGATGACTTCCAAGCCCTTTTTCGTCCGAACTTACACCTGCACACGCATAAAAACTCCAGAAAACATTAGTCCAAAAGCCGAATTGATCCGTCAATCGCTTATTTTGAGCAAACGCCTCGTTTGGTGCGACTTTTGACGGACCAATTAGCTTCAAAAGATAACGGAATTCTAATATGCATGTTATTTCGGCCGTATTTGCCTAAATTGATCACAAAACGAGCCTAAACAACGAAAAGTAAATAGAACGTTTCCAATTTCTAACTAACTCACACAAAAGCATTTAAATGCGAGAATTGCTCGCTTATTAACCAAATTACTCTAAAAACCGTCCTAAAACCGTACCCAAAGATAGAGGTTTTTGACCCCTATCAAACCTCCTCGCACTTAAAACTTTACTTGTCCCCAAGTAAACTAAAAAACTAAACCCTCCATCACAAGCAAGCTAGAAAACTTCCCAGTTTGACTAGGTGCTTGACACAATTTCGAGCATCTGTAATTACATGCATTCGGAAATACAAAGTAGAGACACGATATCCAAAAGCCGCATTTCAATTACAATAGGTCATAGTTTTAAGTAAAGGAACACATGTTCAATTGAACGAGCTTGAGGGGATCGCTAAGTAAAACACCTCACCATAGGTAGTTCACTCATTCACACAATTTTGGTGGCTAAAGTGTTTACTCTCGGCTTATATTCTTGCTTAGGATTACGTTGATTTTGAACGTTCATCCGAGTTCCTCTACTATGCTATATGACTCCGATTATATCAAAAACAACCTCTAATTGGGGTTGTAATGTGGTTAGAGGGTTAAAGGTACAACAAAGGTTAAGTGTTCTAGCGCTACAACAACAAAGTTTAAATGGCTTTAGCAAATATGAAGTGATTGAGCTTTTTATTCGTCCCTTATTGTTTTCTTTTTGGGATGTTTTCTTTGAGACATTTTTTGATTTTTCTAATAACTAGGGAATGGAGTTCTTCCCTTTTGTTCGTCTCTTTTCTTTTCTTTTTTCTTTTTCTGTTTTTCTTCTTCTCTCTTTTTTTTTCTTTTCTTTTGGGATAGTGATGCTCATTCACTTCTTAGCCTTTTGGCTTGCTACTATAATTCCATAAACAACGATATAGCGCTAGAGAAAAACAAAGGCTCAATTTAAGCTTTGCAAAAACAAAGGTTAAGTAGCGAACCAATTTGTGGTTCGCAAAAACGGGTTAGAACGAAAGAAAAATCTATAAACGACAAAAATGTCGGCTCAAAGGGGCTTCCTAGAGTGGATGAAAAAGAAAAACAAGGTAAAGAAAAGGTTAATTCTAATGAGGCTGATTCATCGTTTATCATCTCAAATCATTGCATGTAGGTTTAACACAGTATTAGGTGCAAAATCTGTAATCTTCCACAAGTCAAAGCATTCACACAAAAATGTCAAGAAAATGAGCTTTTTGATGTTCGCTCTTAGGCTCAAATTCAACTCACAATTCTTTGGGTTTCAATTTTGTGTTTACTAGTTTTCCCCAAACTCAAGTTTAATATTACATGCCTTCAATTCTTAAGTTATCTACCTAAGTAATGATTTTAGCATTTCTTCAAAAGTAGGGTCTAAATGCAACTGTAGCTCATGCTTTTACCGATACAAGAGTTGTGTCCCACACCTAAACTAGTTGTCATGCAATTTTAGATTCGGTTCTCAGCCCTCAAAGACAAATAACGAAGTTTAGATTCGAAGGAGGTTCACGGTTTTAGGTCCTAAACATGCAAAAACATAATAAAACGCCAAAACGCAAACCTAAACTAGACACGACGCAACAAAAATTTAAAAATTTATACAATTAATTTTTGTAAGTTTGTCTACCCCTCCTCCTCACACTTAAAATATGCAATAAGTTCCAACATTGCATTGTAGATCATGAAATATGAGTGTAAAAAGTTAGGGTGGAGAAGACAACTTACTGATCATCTTGAAGCCGGAGGATTTGGACACCCGAAGTGTCTTTACCGAGATAAAGTTTAAGTCGGTGTCCATTAACTTGTTGGGTGGTTCCATCTTTCAACATGATCTCAACCATACCGGAGGGATGTGCGTCAAGAACTGAAAATGGTCCATACCATCTACTCTTGAGCTTGCCTGGGAAGAATCTCAATCGGGAGTTATAGAGTAGCACTTGGTCGCCTTTTTGGAAGGTTTTCCGCTGTACCTTTTTATCGTGCACCCGCTTGGTTCGTTCTTTGTACAATTTGGCATTCTCGTAAGAGTTATATCGGAGCTCATCCAGTTCGTGCAGTTGTGTTAACCGTAGATCACCTGAAAGTTTAGGGTCAAAGTTTAGAAATTTTAGCGCCCAATAAGCTTTGTGCTCTAATTCAACAGGCAAGTGGCAAGATTTCCCAAAAACCAGACGGTAGGGGGACATTCCTATGGGAGTTTTGAATGCTGTCCGGTATGCCCAGAGAGCATCGTCCAGTTTAAGACTCCAATCTTTTCTAGCATTCCCTACCGTTTTCTCAAGAATGCGTTTTAGCTCTCTGTTTGACACTTCTACTTGACCACTTGTCTAAGGGTGGTAAGGTGTTGCGACCCTATGGGCTACGCCATACTTTTGGAGCAATGTGTCAAACTGCTTATTGCAGAAATGGGATCCCCCATCGCTAATGATAGTCCGGGGTGTACCAAATCTGGTAAAGATATTCTTTTTCAGGAATTTTATCACTACTCGAGCATCGTTTGTGGGTAGGGCTTCAGCCTCTACCCATTTAGAGACATAATCAACCACAACAAGAATGTATTGGTTGGTGTGTGACATAGGGAAAGGTCCCATAAAGTCTATGCCCCAAACGTCAAATAGCTCACAGACGAGTATGCCTTGTTGAAGCATTTCATTTCTCCTAGAAATATTCCCTACTCTCTGACATGCATCACAATATTCAATATAATTATGGACATCACTATGCATTTGTGGCCACCAAAGTCCACTTTGGAGAATTTTAGCCACTGTCCTATCTGGCCCGAAGTGGCCGCCTGGTTCCCTAGAGTGGCACATGTTAATCACTGACTCTACCTCTTCCTCAGGTATACATCTCCTAATCATGCCATCAGTGCAGAATCGAAATAAATAGGGTTCTTCCCAAAAATATTGTTTGCTTTCAAACAAAAACTTACGTCTTTTATTTCTATCTAAATCAAGAGGAAGAATGTTACCGACTTTGTAGTTCGCGATGTCTGCAAACCAGAGGAGAGTTTTTACCGAATATAGTGTTTCATCCGGGAATACTTCCTTTATTGCCCCATGCTCTAAGGATTGCTGATCTGACTCTAACCTGGATAGATGGTCCGCTATCACGTTTTCTACCCCTTTCTTGTCTCTGATCTCGATGTCAAATTCTTGGAGTAGTAAGATCCAACGGATTAGTCTAGGTTTTGCATCCTGTTTGCTCATCAGATATCTCAGGGCTGCATGGTCAGTAAAAACAATTACCTTAGATAACACCAAATAAGATCTGAATTTGTCAAAGGCAAATACTACGGCTAGCAATTCCTTTTCAGTTATTGAATAATTCTGTTGTGCATCATTTAAGGTTTTGCTAGCATAGAAAATTGGGCGAAAAAGTTTATCCACCCTCTGCCCAAGACAGGCTCCTACAGCCAGATCACTAGCATCGCACATTAACTCAAAGGGAAGGGACTAATCCGGGCTTACCATAATGGGTGCTTCAATTAATTTCTTTTTCAGCAATTTAAATGCAAACATACATTCTTCATTGAAATTAAAATTAGCATCTTTTAGCAATAATTGAGTGAGGGGTTTAGTGATTTTTGAAAAGTCTTTTATAAATCGTCTATAAAACCCCGCGTGTCCTAAAAAGCTCCTAACTAATTTCACATTAGTAGGAGGTGGCAGTTTTTCAATCACCTCAATTTTTGCCGGATCGACCTCGATCCCCTTCCCCGACACCTTGTGTCCTAATACTATGCAGTTTTGGACCATGAACTGGCACTTTTCCCAATTAAGTGCCAAGTTCTTGTCTTCACAACGATCTAAGACTCGGTCCAAGTTTTCAAGACATTGGTCGAAAGTAGGTCCTACAACATTAAAATCATCCATGAAAATTTCTAGGAACTCCTCGACCATGTCAGAAAACATAGCCATCATACAACGTTGGAACGTGGCAGGGGCATTACATAATCCGAAAGGCATTCGTCTATATGCAAAAGTCTCATAGGGGCAAGTGAATGTTGTTTTCTCTTGATCCAAAGGGTCCACAGGGATTTGCATATAGCCAGATAGCCCATCTAAAGTGCAGAAAAATTTGTGCCCTGCCAATTGTTCCAACATTTGATCAATAAATGGTAAGGGAAAGTGGTCTTTACGGGTGGCCTCGTTTAATTTCCTATAATCTATGCATACACGCCAACCCGTAACCTTTCTAGTTGGGATTAATTCTCCTTTTTCATTTTCCATTACTGTTGTTCCCCCTTTTTTGGGCACACATTGAACCGGGCTTACCCATTGACTATCAGAAATTGGAAAGATGATACCTGCGTCGACGAGTTTTATAACCTCGACTTTTACCACCTCTTTCATGTTAGGGTTGAGCCGTCGTTGAGGTTGGGCAGATGGCTTGATCTCCTCCTCAAGGAAAATTCTATGTGTGCAGATTTTGGGGTCGATACCTTTGATGTCGTGGATTGACCATCCAAAGGCTCCTTTATGTTCCGTCAGCACCTCCACCAATTTTTCTTCCTGTTCAACTGTCAACAAAGAAGAAATAATAACGGGTAAATCTGTGGGAGGTTGAAGAAAAACATATTTCAGGTTGTTGGGCAAGGGTTTAAGCTCCAATTTTGGAGGTTCCTCCAACGAGGTCTTAGGTTTAGGTTTGATCTCACGATCAAGGTCCTCTTTTCTACCCTTAACCCAATAACATTTTTTAGGTGGGAGATCTTCAAATGGCTCACTTGAGTTTTCACATGTCTCACCACCCAGACCGAGTTCTAAAGAGGCATTTCTTATATCGAGATCAACTTCCTCAACACATTCATCTATAAGTGCATCCACAAAGTTACAACTTTTGGAGCGTTCTTGAGGAAATTTCATAGATTCATAAACGTTAAATGTTACCTCTTCGTCTTGCACCCTTAGGACCAATTTACCTCCATGGACGTCTATTAGTGTCCTACCGGTTGCAAGAAATGGTCTCCCGAGGAGAATGGGGACGGAGTCATCTTCTTCCATGTCGAGGACCATAAAATCGACCGGGAAGATCAGTTTGTCCACCTTTACAAGCACATCTTCAACTATGCCTCTAGGCCGTGCAATTGACCGATCCGCTAGTTGCAGTGTCATGTTTGTTGGTTTAGGTTCTCCGAGTCTCAATTTCCTGAAAATTGATAGAGGCATAAGATTAATACATGCTCCTAAATCACATAATGCCTTATCTATGTGCATGTTGCCTATCCTACACGGGATGGTAAAGCTCCCTTGATCTTTAAGCTTGGGGGGTAATTTATGGGTGATTATGGCTGAGCATTGTTCTGTTAAAGCCACTATCTCGTTTTCCCCAAACTTTTTCTTTTTCGACAACATGTCTTTAAGAAATTTTGCATAGTTCGGCATCTCCTCTAGTGCTTCCATTAATGGAATGTTTATTTCTAATCTACTAAGGATTTCCGAGAACCGGGCAAATTTCTTATCTAGGTTGGCCTTTTTCTGCTTCTGAGGGAATGGCAGTTTTGGTGTATAAGGCCTAACCACTTTTTCTACAGCTTTTTCAGAGGCTGAAGTTTCAGATGCGGGACCGGGGTTGCTTACCACTTCCGGTTCCCTACTTACCTGAGGTGACAGAGGTATTTGCGATGGAGATGCCACGAGTGTATCCACTTCCTTGCCGCTCCTTAGGGCGATGGTTTGAGCCGCCTCTTCTTGCAAGAGGAACGCCTCGTGGCATTCCCTTTCTTCTTGTCTGATTGTGGCGAGTTGGTCACTCAGGGTCCTGCATGCCTCCTCGTTGGCTGCCAGTCGGACGGATATCTCTTTTAGGAGAGTCATTATTCCTTCTGAGTACCCTGTTTGCCTGCCATAAAAATCAGAGTTAGAATGAGGACATGGAAGGGTATCCATAGGTGCCACGTAGGGCGCCGGTGGATATCGTGTATGCTCCTGATCGCAGTAGTTGTAAGTTGAGGGTTCAGAATTATACCTTTGATGATTACCCAAATAACTTACATTCTCACCTCTAGGTACGTAATAGTTGATGTGGCATACCCTACTGGGGTGATTCTGGCCGCATCTCTCGCAGAATGGTATCCTGGGTTGGTTATTTTGGTTGTATGAAGCCACCAGGAAGTCCATTTTTGTGTTGAGATCGTTCATGGACGGGTTTGATGCTCTGTTGTCCATAATTGCTGGAAGAACGATCCAATTTAAGTAATAGTATATCAACAAGTATATATATCTATACAAATATGAATGATATTAACAAGGAAAGTATTCACAAAGAATGCCTAAACTAACAAGTTGACCTTTGGTTCGATATTGCAGAAGAAATAAATCCCCGGCAACGGCGCCAAAAACTTGATGCGTCCCCACCTAAGTTGGGATGAAGACTCACTAAGGGATAAGTGTACCCCGTCGTTATCAAGTAATAAATTTCTGGGTTTAAGTCCAGGTTATCGTCCACAAGATTTATTTCTGCAAGTACCGAATTACTAAGTCTCGGATGTTATCTAGGCTTAAGGGGTTTGAGTTGGTTTTGTTTATTTAATCTACTCCTAGGTTGGTTTGCACTAATCCTAACTAGATTATCTAATTCTGACTAAGTTATTCTAACCCTAACTAAGTTACTCTACCCCTAATTAAGTTAAACTACTCCTAAGTGATCTTTTGTCAATGCAATCATCTAAAGGATCATGGAGGGATACGATGATAATGGAAATAGATTGTTTAAACAATTGAATTAAAATCTAAGTCACTTGTGTTCGAGGCGATTAACCCGACCTATCCTCCTAAAGTTCCTAGTTCGTGATTCCCTTGTAAGGCCGAAACTAGCTCTAAGGCTCAGTAATTTGGGCTTAATCTTCTATAGGGTCGTCAATCCTATAGGCACTGACTAGGTCAGATTCAGCTCGCAATATGTGCCAACTTGATTTTGGGATTATCGAATGAGTTAAACCAATCAAACAAAGCGTAAGACAAAGATTCAAAGCATTAAAACAATTGAAGAAACAAAACTATTATATTAATCAAAGATGGAGAACATTGTCACGAAGTTACAATAAGCCTAAGATTCATAGCATGTATCATAGGATAAACAAGTTATAAAAGAAGAAAAATCCCTTTCAGGGAACCTGTCAACCAATGCAGGCGTCTTCCTAGGACTTAAGGATGGAGCTCGAGCAATCCTCGGTGAATGGAGCTTCGGAGGCGTCTTCAATGGAGGTTTGAAGGTTTTTGGAGGAGGTGGAGAGGATTTCTCGAGGTGGAAGATAAGAAAATTACAAAAACAAAAGATATCTAATTTACAATTGAAAATTCCTATTTATAGACGCGTCTCGGGTCTCGTTTTGACCTAATTTCATGTCCTTATTGGTGTAGGAAGATGTGGGGCCGAACGTGGCTTCGTGGGGGCGGAATTGGTCTTTTTGACCAATTCCCGCAGGTCTGCTCGCCGAGCAGGAAAGTCTGCTCGCCGAGCAGGCGCCTGGTGCCCTGCTCGGCGAGCAGGCTCCTGCTCGGCGAGCAGGCATAGCCTGCTCGACGAGCAGGCCTCCAGAGGCCTGCTCGGCGAGCAGAAATGGCCCGGGGGCCCCTGCTCGCTGAGCGTTTTCGCCCGAAGCGCGCTCGATCCGTACCGGATGACTTCCAAGCCCTTTTTCGTCCGAACTTATACCTGCACACACATAAAAACTCCAGAAAACATTAGTCCCAAAGCCGAATTGATCCGTCAATCGCTTATTTTTAGCAAACGCCTCGTTTGGTGCGACTTTTGACGGACCAATTAGCTTCAAAAGATAACGGAATTCTAATATGCATGTTATTTCGGCCGTATTTGCCTAAATTGATCACAAAACGAGCCTAAACAACGAAAAGTAAATAGAACGTTTCCAATTTCTAACTAACTCACACAAAAGCATTTAAATGCGAGAATTGCTCTCTTATTAACCAAATTACTCTAAAAACCGTCCTAAAACCGTACCCAAAGATAGAGGTTTTTGACCCCTATCAGTTTACGATTAAAACCTTCAGTCGATTTCAATCTACATCAGTTGGTATTAGAGCCGAGTCGTTTTCCTTTCGGAGACTTCTTCTCGGAAATGGTTCAACCACGTATCACAAACGAAGCCACCGGATCCATGGAGCAACGAATTGAGGCACTAGAAGGCAACATGAAGCATATCACGGAGTCTCTAAGAGCGATAGATGAGAAGCACGGCACGAGTACCCAAGATCTTCGTCTCATCCTTGAAGAACTCACAATAACAACCCGCAATACTCAAGCTCTCTTAACCGGAGAGCCTCATCGACGGTAAGAAGAACAAGCCCGTCCTCTACTTGACCGACAACCGACACCACCACCAAGAAGAACTTATGCACCCCAAGCCATGGACCCTCAGGTTCAAGAGGTAAGACGGACTAATCCCGTAATCATTAGAAATACGGATAGTGATAGTGATGGGGACTTGTTTGATGATTACGATATGCCTAGGATTGCTAGGAATATGGGGATTAGGATGGATGATAATGCTATGCATGATAGACCTAGATATGATGTGCATGTGAATGATGTTGTTGGTCCCGCGTATGTGCGTGCCTGGAATATGGATATTGTGCATAATGATGTTGTAGGTGGTTTTGAGAGGGAGAATGTTGGTTTGAATGACCCGTATGGGGGTCAGGGTAATGAAAGAGGCAGATATAGAGGCGAGCCGAATGTGAGAATGGGGTTTGGAGTGAATTTCGAGAGGGACGACGCCTTCAAATTGAAAGTAGACTTACCGTCATTCGGGGGAGAACTCGACATAGAGGGTTTTCTCGATTGGTTGTTAGAGGTGGAACGATTCTTTGACTATGCGGGTATACCGGATGATCGGAAAGTCCGTTTGGTAGCTTACCGATTGAAAGGAGGAGCTTCAGTTTGGTGGGATAATATGAAGGAGGGGAGAAGTGTTGAAACACCTTTCCACATGATTTTGATTTGACAAAATTATTTATGTAATTGATAAAAATATTCTAACACATTAAATTTAAATGCTTTGATTTATTCACACTAATGTGTTTGTTCAATGTTGAGTTAATTTGATTTATAAGACATTAAGATAAAAATACTAAAGGCCCATAAGAGGAAGTCAAGCCCAAGTCAACATACCAAGACCTCACGGCCCAGGAAGACAAAACGCAGTCGTTCTAAACAAAGCACTAGCTCAGCGTGAAGAAGGATCGAGAAGCCTTCTATCAATTGCTTCAAGATGAAGCTGCTGAGTTGAAAGATAAGAAGTACAAGTCAACGGGAGAACAGAACCAACTTGTAGACAAAGTATTTCTACTTTGGGTAAAGCTCAGAAGACGTAGTAAGCTGTCTGGAGGACTTTACTATAAATGGCAAACCATTCTGTTCATCTGACGAAAAGCTGCTGAGCACTGCCATAGACAGAAGATACAAGAATTTCATTGGCCAACGACACTAAGCATGTCCAGAATGATATCGACAAGAAGCCGTTAGCCTCCAACGGTTATTTCGAAATTCGAAATCACCGGTGTTCGAAGTGTCACTATAAATAGGCCTTTCAAATGCTTCATTCGATGCAGATCTTCAATCAAGTCGAAACGCTGACAAAATTCATACTTGAAGTTCTGTGAGAAAAGCAAAGCAAATCTTACACCAATTCCAATCATTGTGTAAAAGTCTAGAGTGATTTCATTCATCTAAAGTGTCTTAGCAATTGTTGTTTAGGACAAACACTTTATCATTTCTAGAAGAATAGAAAGGAGAAGCTGAGTACTCGGTTATAGTACTCAGCGGTAGTTATAGGAGTGAGTAGAGGAATAGAGGAAGGTACTCTTATATACTCAGCTTCTATTGTAAAAGGTTTCGTGCTCTACCTTTAAAGAGCTCAGTAGAGGATTCAAAAAGCTCGGAACGAGTTCCGGGGACTGGACGTAGGCGGAGAGGTCGAACCAGGATATGTCTGCTGAGTAACATATTTCTAACCTTTAAACTCCTTTATATATTGCTTGCTATAAAACTGACTAAGTAACGAACTGACGCTGAGTTGAGTGCACTAAGAAGCTGAGTTCAGGAATAGACTTAAGTGCTATCTCCTGACTCAAGGAAAGAAGCAGACTTAGTCACCAGTTGACTAAGCTTGTGTCTTAAATCTACTTAGCGCCGCTGTGTAAACCTTTTCTCAAAGAAAAGAAGTCAGCCTTAACGGTCAAAATTTTAAATAGTTCCTATCCCCCCCCTTGGAACTAACCTTGTCACGTTATACGGGACCAACAAGAAGAAGAGGAGGAAGGGAACCGATCAGATCTTGGCTTAGAATGAAGTCGATATTGCGGGAGAGGTTTCTACCACCCGACTATGAGCAGTACATTTACAGTTCCTATCGGAATTATTCTCAAGGTGCTAGGAGTGTGCACGAATACACCTCAGAGTTCTTGCGGCTTTCGCCAAGGGCTAACTTGTCGGAAACTGAAAGATAAAAGACTTCAAGGTATCTTGAAGGATTGAGGTACAACATCCAAGATCAGATTGGAACACAGATGGTGATTCGGGTGCAAGACGCCCGTAATTTAGCATTAAAGGCCGAGGCACAGTTGAGTTTGAGGGGACGTGAAGGCTATAGGAGAGCCGGGGCTGAAAGCACTTATGGAGGGAGAGGAGCTCCCAAGGGAATTGAAAAGGGTAAAGGAATTTCAAGCTCAAGCGATTCCAAGGCGCCAAGTGCGGGAAAGGCACCTAGTGGAGATGTGAGGCCTTTTAAGGCGACACAACCCCTATGCGAAACCGGCTCCATTCAAATGCTTCCGATGTAATGAGCCGGGTCACCGCTCAAATGAGTGTCCCAACAGGAGGAGTGCCAATATGGTTGAGCGATACGACGATGATGATGAATATGATGATGAAGGGGATGTTTGTTGTGATCCCGTGGATGATGAGTACGAGGGAGAGTATGAAGGGGGGCAGGCTATACATGTGGTGAGGAGACTCTTGATCTCGAATAAAGTGGAGACGGACCAAAGACACCAATTGTTCCAAACTAGATGTTTAGTTCAAGGGGTAAAGTGCAATGTGATTATTGATAGTGGTAGCCAAGAGAACATCATTAGCGACACAGCGGCTAAGAGGTTTGGGTTGGTTATCGAAGCACATCCGAGTCCGTATAGTGTGGGTTGGATCAAGAATGTCGGGGAGCTGAAAGTCACTCAAAGGTGTAGGGTACCTCTTGAGATAGGAGAGTACCGGGATGAAGTCTATTGTGACATTATAGAGATGGATGCTTGCCAACTACTGTTGGGACGTCCGTGGAAATTCAATAGGGATGCTACCCATGTCGGAAGGAAGAACACCTATCGGTTTGTGAAGGACGGGATTCGTTATGTGCTTACACCTCTTGTGGGGGAATCCAAAAGCAAGGAGAAATCTACGTTGATCGTTTGCCCAACTCACAAGGCGTTCATTAACGAGTGTGAGGAAAGTCAAACGGTCTATGTAGTGATGGTGAAATCTAGTACACCGGATGAATCCGAAAGAGAGTGAAGTGATGAAGGAGAAGGTGGAAGAGCTGATAAGAATGGGCTATGTTAGGGAGAGCATGAGCCCATGTGCGGTGCCGGCCTTGTTGATACCCAAGAAAGATGGGTCGTGGAGGATGTGTGTGGACAGTCGGGCCATCAACAAGATCACTATTCGATACAAATTTCCAATTCCCCGACTTGATGACATGCTTGATCAATTGAGCGGATCCAAGGTCTTATCCAAGATTGATTTGAGGAGTGGGTACCACCAAATCCGAATCAAGGCGGGAGATGAATGGAATACGGCGTTTAAGACGCGTGATGGGTTGTATGAGTGGCTAGTGATGCCATTCGGGATGACCAATGCACCAAGTACGTTCATGAGGTTGATGAACCAAGTATTGCGTCCGGTGATTGGTAAGTTTGTGGTAGTCTAATTTGACGACATCCTCATCCATAGTAAGACGTTGGAAGAACATGTGGAACACTTGAGGACCGTACTAGTCTTGCTTTGGGAGAACCAACTTTTTGCCAACACTAAGAAGTGTGATTTTATGATGGAAAGCTTGGTGTTCCTCGGGTATGTGGTCAGTGGGAGCGGTATCCGGGTTGATGAAGAGAAAGTTAGAGCAATTCGGGAGTGGCCGACTCCGAAGACCGTCGGGGACATTAGGAGCTTTCACGGGTTGGCTACTTTCTACAGACGGTTCATCCAGAATTTCAGCGCTATTGTGGCCCCCATGACCGAGTGTTTGAAGAAGGGTAGAGGGTTCAAGTGGGGAGATGAGCAGGAGAGCAGCTTCGCCTTGATAAAGGAAAAGCTAAGTACCGTTCCGGTTTTAGCATTCCCAGATTTTGATAAGCTTTTCGAGGTTGAATGTGATGCAAATGGAGTAGGAGTTGGGGGTGTGTTAATGCAAGAGAAGAGGCCCATAGCTTATTTTAGTGAGAAATTGTGTGAGTCAAGACAAAAATGGGCCACCTATGACAAGGAGTTTTATGCGGTAGTGCGGGCTCTTAAGACGTGGGAACACTATCTCATCGGGAAGGATTTTATATTGTACACCGACCACCAAGCCCTCAAGTACTTGGGAAATCAAAAACAACTCCGGAGCTCCATGCATGCTAGATGGTCCGCTTTTGTGGATAAGTTTCCTTATCAACTTCTTCACAAAGCGGGTCAACAAAACAAAGTGGTGGATGCTTTGAGCCGTAGGATAGCCCTCTTGAAAACAGTGGCTTTGGAGTTAGTGAATTTTGAGCACATCAAGGAAGAATATGAGGAGGATCCGGACTTTGGGCTTGAATGGGAGAAATGTAGGAGAGGTATCGAAGAGAGTGGGTATCAATTAGTGGATGGGTTCCTCATGAGGGGCAGCCAATTGTGTCTTCCAAACACATCCATACGGGAAAGAGTGATCCGAGAGTTACACGGAGGGGTGTTGGGGAGACATTTTGGAAGAGACAAAACCTTTGCAGCGGTTAACTCCCGTTACTATTGGCCTAGAGTAAGGAGGGATGTGGCGTACATCGTGGAGCGGTGTGAGGAGTGCCAATCTTCCAAGGGGCATTGTTAAGCCCAAAATATACCTAAACTATCATACATATATACATTAAATTTACATTGAAATCGTGTTAATTATATTCATTTGGAATACTTTTACGTCTTTATTTACTTCTTTGATGCAAGGTACTTAATTATTTGGTTAAATCCAAATAGGAGCGAAAACGGAGCTAAAAAGGAGCTAAAATGGAGGAAAAGCCTAAAAAACGTACCAAGAATACGTATCCGTCAAAAAAACGCTCAAGGAGGACAAGAAGCAGTCGAGAGACGGGGAGAAAAGCCCCTGTCGCGACTGAGATTCTCAAAATCTCAGTCGTGACTGTCTAAATCTCAAACACCAAAGTCGAAGTTTTCAGCCTTTTCCTGCACCCCCTATCGCGACTGAGATTCTCGGAATCTCATATGAGACAGCGAAGTATTCTGCACATAATTCACATGTTTTAATCCGAGAAACGCGTCTGTTCGTTTGGATAAAAGCGACCCTTCACCAACGGACACGACCCATCATTTACAACCTTTCAACGACTATAAATAAGTGATCCATTTCAGAAATTAAGAGGTTGGAAAAGTTAGAGAAATTAGAGAAGAAAGTTATTATGTTGAGTTTCTGATTCATAAAAGAATCAGAAAGTTAGATTTCATTTCTGTGTAAACAAACTTGCTATACACAAGTTGTTATTAGATTAGTTATAAACACAGTATTAGTTTAGTTTCAAAGGTTGATCAGAGACGAGTTTTCATTCTGGTAGTGGACTGACCAGTCTCTATTCCGAAGATTCATCGAGAAGAATTGACGGCGGAAGCGTACAAGGTCTGACAAACCTACAGAGGATGAGGGAAGGATTGACAACCCGGATCTCAAAGTTTTCGTTGCAATGCTATCCAAGTTTCTACTTCTCTGTTAACTTGTGAAAATTCACATTTCATTAATGATATACTTATTTATTCAATACATTCTTACTGTTGTTATTTTGATATTGTTCTGACAAAATGATTTTCAAAATGATAAATTGGTGTTTTTATTAAAACGTTCTATTCCATCTTATTCATATAAGAACTTTGTTGAACACTTGACAGATTTAGTTTTTATGGATGATATGATCGCTGATCGCGGCTTATCAGACATAAAATACTAGTTTGATTAAGGTAGCAATCTGCTCCGATCCAGAGAGATTTCTACGGTTCAAAGCCATTTAATTGAATAAATTCCTATATTGTTACATGTCCATAATCTTTCCAAAGTTAAAGTTGTTTTCTTTGCTTTATGAAAATAAGTTTTATACCTTCTATTTATTCCAATTACGGAAGTATCTGTCTTGTAATCAAAATCTCAAGACGGAATTGTTCTCTAAACTCAATATAATATTTCTGTCTAATCCTAATTTACCCAAACCAATTCCATCAATTAAACGAATTTCTTTTGTTAAACCTAAACACGTGATTAAAACTGAATTAAATAAAGTTTTAGTTAAAAAGCGTTCCCTGTGGGTTCGATATCTTTTATTACTACAAGCGTATACCGTGCACTTGCGGAAATCGCTCAACAAGTTTTTGGCGCCGTTGCCGGGGAACGCCAAATTTTTAACAAAAATTTATATTTTTCGTGTTTTATTCCGAACCTTGGTTTATAATATATGTATTTATTTATTTATTTTTATATAGTATTTTATTTATTGAGGATGGTCACTAGGACTAAATCCTCGTTGTTATTTAACGTTTGCAATTAGATGTTTGCAGATAAAAAAAATTCAAGTTTTTTCAAAGATAGACTGGAAATTTGATCATCAATATAAATTCACAGAAGGAGTCTACAGAAAAGAAATTTGGCTAGCAGATACATCAGAAGGGAAAGAAAATTTTTGAAACAAGATGTCAGACGTGACAGATATAATTTTTCCAGAAAAATTTACCTTTTTCCCAAACACCTTTACATCTTTTCTATACACTTAACCCTTCACCAAAAACATCATTTCTCTTTGTGAACAAATTTATACAAACCCTACATTAAAACCAAATAATTTCTTTTTCTTTATTCATATCACTTCCTTAAACACTTACATTTATCTCTCTAAGAATTGGCCGATCAACTCTTCTCAGACAGATACATAAAAAAAACGAAAATGAGGAATACGGTCGTTGAAATTATCTTATCTGCCAGGAAGGAATTGTATACTTTTAATATAGTTTTGAAAGTTTCAGTTAAAGTGCGTAGTTTTTGTTCGTGGCCAGAACCAGAATTTCGGGCATTCTACCGAAATCATTAGATCCTTAAATTGAGAAAACGCTAAAAAAAAGCGCTTAAAAAAATGCAAAAAAAAAAAGGAAAATATATATATATATATATATATAATTTCAAGTTGGGGGTACATTTCTACTTTCTTTTATTCCTGCTTGAAATTATTCCCAGGTAAGTAAACAAAACCATTATTTAGAACCGGTCTAGGTAATTGACTCTGTCCATAATTTTGATTCTCCTTGAGAATTCTTAAAGATTATCACATTTTTAGTTTTAATATTTCATATTCTAATTTTTATATTTCATTTTAGTTTAATTTTTATATTCATCTTTAGTTTATCAATAATGTTTAGATTAGAAATAAAAAATTTTTTGAAAGATATTGAAAATATGCTATGTATCTTAAATATTTGTACTTAATGAGGAAAGTGTCTTTAGATTTAAAAAAAAATCTCAATTGAATTAAAATCACACAAAATTTAAGTTTCTGATGGTATAGAGATTTTTAAACAAATCTCTACAATGATTTTTATTTTTATTTGAAGTTTTATAAATTTCTGAACTTACTGAGAATTTTAATTCTCAACTGAGATTCTAGAACTAGGGAGGACCAATGCAAAGCATTCCTTGCCAATGGACAAGACGAGTCGCGATCGATATTCCAATTTCTCGACCATGACACGCATAATTTTCAATAAGACATCTTTTGTTCTATGAAAATTAATTTATTTAGTTTTCATATTTTTAATTTTTAGTTTTTCTTATCTTATGTTCATAATTTTTATTTTTCTTTTTAATTTATATATTTTTATTTTTGTTTTTATTTTCATTTTTATTTCGTGTACAAATAAGTTTGTCAACATTAAAATTTTAATCTAGTCATGTTTTGAAAATGATTTCATTAAGTGTTAAGTGATCTTGAGGAATTACAAAATGCAAAAATCTCAGTTGAGATTTTCCATGTTTCAGGATTTGGAAATCTCAGTTGAGATTTTCTGTCTTTTCCAATTTGAAATAACTGTAAGGGATTACAGCCATCTGCTTTTTAAAATTTCTGTCATCTTTTTCTTTTTAACAGACACAACCTTTCACTATTAGGTCTTATATATTCCTGTAGGATCAGACTTTTTCCATTTTCATTTTATCTTTTTGAATTTCTTTCTCAAATTCTCAAATCCTGCAGACTTCATTTTCTTTTCTCTCACAGACATGACTAAGTCTTTGAAAAATGTTCAAAAACACACTTCTACTTAAAGCAGGAAAGTTGATATCTCTGATCGTTATGGTGCATGGTTTCCCATTTATAACCATGACGAAGGGAAACGCTTTCTGCAATTTAGATATGCTCAATTCTTTGGCATGATGTATATGGACGAGTTTCTGAACGAGGAACTCGGGATAAGCGAAGACATTGATCGATATCTTACTAATTTGGGTTGGACCAAATTTGTTTCTATGAAATTTCCTATTATTGGAAATTGGGTTCTGGAATTTTTCTCCACTGTTCGATTCGTCAATAAGAGACGTGTTCGTCTCGGTTTTCATTGTGAGGGGCAGGTCTTCACTTTTGGATATCCAGAACTTCATAATTGGTTTGGATTTCCACCCCGAGACACAACTCAACACCATCCTGGAAGGGATATGACTTCTAGAGATATATGGAGGATGTTAACAGGATTTTGGCGATTCAATCCACGTCTTGCCTTCAACAAATCCATCAATTCTAATTCCATGTTGTATCTACATAAATTCCTCTGCCACAGCCTTTTTGGTCGAGTCAGTAGCAATGTTGTGAAAGATACAGATCTCTATGTGTTAGGCGACATTTTCCAAGGCAACTCTGTGAACTCCTCAAAGATTCTTATGGAGGGGTTAGTTGTTGCTTCCCATTCGAAGAACCGGAAGATTGGGTTCGCCAACATCATTTGTGGAATAATTTTAGGAGCTAAGGGAACCATTTCTGTCCCTTGGACTGATACAGAACCGTTTACTATTCTAGACTACGAGTTCTTGGAGAACGAGGGGCTTGTCAAACGAGTTTTTCGTTCTGGTCCAACATTCCTTTCTGCACCAGAGAGGCAAGTCTTCATTCAAACGAAGATTAATAGGGCCAATGCACGTCATTTGTCATCTACTTAGGGATATAATATGAGTTTCTATTTTGTTTTCTTATATATGTGAGTGTTTATATTTTTGTGTTTATATGAGTAAGATGTTTTTATGTAATATATTACGGTATTGTTTATATTTTAGATAATAATAAATCAAAGTGCATTAATTCCTTAGTTTATTTCTTTTATTTAAGGAACAACCCTTGGTTTTCCTTTAATTTAATGTTTCAGTTTTGTTTATCTCAGTTTCAGGGATTAATATTCGCATTAATGTCACTTAATTATAGGAGGAATTGGTTTAGAAGTGTTAAAATCATCAAAAACAGTCCCAATGTTACCCAGAATTTCCAAATTCTCAGTTGAGACAGCAAGAGGACCACTTTAAGCAAAAATTCTGACCCCCTACGTACTTGCTGTCGCGACTGAGATTTTGAAAATCTCAGTCGCGACTTGCGACTTCCAGTCACGGGATTAGGGCGAAATTTTGCCTCTTTTCCTATTCCTACTCTAAATACTTACCTATTCATCTATCCTAATCAATACCTATTACTTACACCTATTTAAATCACCTCTTTTTACACCAATCAATCATCTTTTCTCTTCCCAATACCAAGATTCACTCATCTTCCCCATAAATCTTTACCCTATTCATCTTCTTCTTCCCTAATTCACCACCATTATCTTTTACTCTTCATTTCATCCTTTCATATTTTCTTCATCCCATTCACCAAAATTCACAAACAAAATGCCTAGACAAAAGACCGTTGCTAACAAAACCAAGGCCACTGAAGTCAATAGATTACGGGTTCAATATGGAGCACCGTTCGATATTGCGACGGAAGCCGAAGGACGCAAATTTCGCCGTTTTTCTAATAGCCAAATAGAGTTCGTCGACATGCTTTTTCTTGACACCGACACGGTAAACATATTTTCTTTTACCGAATGTATTGATGAATATCTATCCGTTCTTGGTTGGAAACGATTTTCTAGTATGCGTTTTCCTAGTCTTAAATCGCATATTATTGAGTTTTTGGTTACTCTAACCTATGACAAGAAGAAAGAGGTTATCTCTTTTCGGAATAATGGAGTTCGTTTTGAAGTTGGGTATGCGGCCATGAACCGATGGTTTGGTTTTCCTACTCAGAATTTTTATTCCAAACCAAAGCCTTTTAATTCACACACGGTTTGGCAATCTTTAACCGGTTTAGATGTTTTTAATCCAAAGAATACATCTAGTAAATTGCTTAAGGATGATTGTATCTTCTTCTTTCACAAGTTTTTATCATTTTCCTTATTTGGTCGGGTTGAAAGTTCAAAAGTGCAAGTTCGTGATTTGTTTGTGTTGGATAGTATATTTAAGGATTTGACCGTTGATAGTATTGAGATGATATTACTAATTTAGTTCGAGCTTCCAAGTCCTGCAATAAGCAAGTGCCAATAGGTAATTTAATTATCGGCATTGTTTTGGGTGCTCGGGGTGAATTAGCAGATTATCAAAATATGCCTCATGTTGGTTTGCCTTCATTGGATCTCACGGCACTTCAAAGGGCCAATTTATTGAAGAAAATGGGACCGCCCGCCTTTATCTCTTATGAAGCTCGTACAAGACGTGTTTTTGCTACCATGGGTAGTGAAGCTTCAAGTTCTCAAGGTTTAGGTGCCCAAGATGACGATGAAGAAGATAATGAGGAATTTGATGAAGAAGAGGAGGAGGAGCATGTTGATGTTAATGCCAACGAGCAAGCAAATGTAGAACCGAATGTTGAGGAACAAGTTGGATGGCAACGTGTTTTGCAATAAATGAACGAGCATAACCATCATATGAATTTACGGTTAGATGAAGTCGTTGCCAACAATACCGAAATGAGTTCGAGGATGAATACGGTGGATGCCAATATCACTACATTGAGACGTGAGCACAAATCTACTCGTCGCCGGTTGCTATCTTTCTTCCGACGCCAAGGAGTTGAGACTACGCCTTCTCCACCATTCAGCTTGATAGGTTTTATCCTTTCCATCTTTAACTCATTTTCGTTATTATTATTATGTCTTGTCAAGTTTGGTACAATAATTTTATTTATGTTTGGTACAATTATCTTTATTATCATGTTTGAATGTTATCGTACCACCTTTTTATTTCTAATTCGTATGATTTAATTTCGTACTATTTTTCGTGTTTTATCAATTTTTGCACCAATGAGGACATGGTCCAACTCCGCCTGTGAGGGTCACTTGGTGGCCTTTACAGCCGGTCCCAAGCCCGGACAAAGGAGGAGGGTTGCGGTAGGTTTGTGGCGGCCAGCGTAAAACTTAGCCACATCTTATGACATGAACCATAATATAAATACCGTTGGGGCGTTCCCTACTCAGCGACGCGCTGCACTTCCTAGACCCGGGTGTAGTGATAAATGTGCAAGGGTTGCTAGGTCGTCGCCCCGAAGCGGCGCGCCACCCCAGGACCCGGGGGTGGTGTCAAATATGCAAGGGTTGCGGGTAAATAAGCTAGTCCACGGTAATGGTAGGGTAAGGGTAGTAGGTTACGCTTTGGGACATGGAACATAGGTTCTTTGACAGGAAGATTAGCTGAAATTGTAGATGTTATGAAGAGGAGGAGAATAAATATATTATGCCTACAAGAAACCAAGTGGGTTGGAGCCAAGGCTAGAGAGATAGCTCCTTGGGGTTATAAGCTTTGGTACTCAGGAAAGGATAAGGGTAGAAATGGAGTAGGTATTCTTATTGATAGGGAGTATATTGATGAGGTAGTAGCGGTGTCTAGGAAGAGCGATAGAATTATGAGTGTTAAGCTAGTGATAGGGGATGAGGTTGTGAATGTCATTAGTGCATATGCGCCACAAATAGGATTAGATGTGTCTATAAGACAAGCTTTTTGGGATGACTTAGAGGAAGTGGTGCAACAGGTTCCTAGGGATGAAAAAATGGTACTAGGGGGTGATCTCAATGGACACGTGGGTTCTAGGCGAGATGGGTTTGAGAGTGTTCATGGAGGGTATGGTTTTGGAGATAAGAATGAAGCAGGAAATGATATTTTGGAATTCGCATCAGCCTATGACTTGAGTATCATGAACACATGGTTTATGAAGAGAACATCCCACTTAGTGACTTATCGGAGTGGCGGTAATGCGAGCCAAATTGACTTCTTCTTAGTAAGGAGTGCTTGGAGAAAGAGTTATATTGATTGTAAGGTGATCCCTGGTGAGAGTACGACAACCCAACATAGAGTAGTGGTGCTAGATTTTCGAAGTAGGAAATGTATAAGAAAACAAACACCTCAAGTAGAGACTAAGATTAAGTGGTGGAAATTGCAAGGGGAGAATCAACAAAAATTTGTGGATGAGATGACCAAAAAAGATATTTGGACTTGCAATATGGATTCAGATATAGATTCGATATGGAATAAGATGGAGCATAGTATAAGGGAAGTAGCGAAGGAAGTTCTAGGGGAATCTAAAGGTAGCATGCCACCGGGTAAGGACACATCTTGGTGGACAGAAGAAGTACGACAAGCAGTAAAGAGTAAGAGAGAATCCTATAAACTATTGGGGAAATGTAGGAGTGACGAGAACTACGAAAAATACAAAGAGGCTAAAAGGGAAGTAAAGAAGGTCATACGAGATGCTAGAGCAAAGGTGAATCGGGATCTGTATACAAGATTGGATACGAAAGAAGGGGAAAGAGACATATATAGAATTGCTCGGATGAGAGATAGGAAGACGCGAGATCTCGGAAAAGTTAAATGTGTGAAGGATGTGGACCAGAAAGTCCTAGTTGGAGATAAGGATATCAAGGAATGATGGAGGTCCTATTTTGATGACTTATTTAATGGAGATCGCCAACAAGATGTTGGAGATATAAGTATCCATCACGATATGATAAATCATGAATGCCTGCGGAGAATTCAAAAGGGTGAAGTCAAAATGGCATTAAGTAAGATGAAGTTGAAGAAAGCAGTAGGACCTGATGGCATCCCTATTGAGATTTGGAGATGTTTGGGAGAAAGAGGAATCGAATGGTTGACGACGTTCTTCAACAAAATTTGGAGAAACAATAAGATGCCATCAGAATGGAGGAAAAGTACCTTAATCCCTTTGTATAAGAACAAAGGCGATGTCCAAGATTGTGCCAACTATCGGGGAATCAAATTAATGAGTCACACTATGAAACTTTGGGAGCGAGTGATTGAACAAAGGCTAAGGAGGACGGTGAAGATCTCGGAAAACCAGTTTGGCTTTATGCCGGGAAGATCAACTATGGAAGCCATCCATCTAATGAGACAATTAATGGAGCACTATCGAAATAAGAAGAAAGACTTGCATATGGTTTTCATTGACTTGGAGAAAGCATATGATAAGGTACCAAGGGAAGTACTTTGGTGGGCCTTGATAAGGAAAGGCATTTCGCGGAAATATATTGACATCATAAAGGACATGTATGAGGGAGTATGCACGAGTGTACGTACTAGTGTTGGGAAAACTGAAGAGTTTCCTATTACGATTGGAGTGCATCAAGGTTCCACACTAAGCCCATTTCTTTTTGCCATCGTTATGGATGAACTAACAAGTTCACTTCAAGATGGTATACCATGGTGCATGCTGTTTGCAGATGATATTGTGTTGGTTGATGAGACGAAAGAAGGAGTGGAGATGAAGTTGGAACTATGGAGGCAAACTCTAGAATCTAGAGGCTTTAAGTTGAGTCGAAGTAAGACAGAATATTTGGAGTGTAAGTTTAGCGGCCGTAGGAGTAGGGAGGCAGGGACAATCACCCTAGATGGGAGAGTTGTTCAGGCCTCGGATTGCTTCCGGTATTTAGGATCTATTATCCAAACGGATGGAGAAGTAGATGGAGATGTTGCCCATAGGATTAAAGCTGGTTGGTCGAAGTGGAAGAGTGCTACGGGTTTCCTTTGTGATCCCGGCATGCCTAATAGATTGAAGGGAAAATTCTACCGGACGGCAATTAGACCAGCATTGTTATATGGTACGGAGTGTTGGGCAGTGAAACACTGCCACATCCATAAGATGTCGGTGGCGGAGATGCGTATGTTGAGATGGATGTGTGGTCACACGAGAAAGGACCGGGTGTGTAATGAAATAATTAGGACAAAAGTAGGGGTTACATCTATTGAGAATAAAATGAGAGAAAACCGACTAAGGTGGTTTGGCCATGTGAGACGTAGAGCGCTTGATGCGCCGGTTAGGAGAACCGAAGAGTGGCAAAGGGATGTAGTGGTGAGGGGTAGGGGAAGACCTAAGCAAACTTGGAGGAGGGTGATCGAGAGTGATATGAGTTTATTGGGAATTGAGGAAAATATGGTAGTGGATAGGACGGAGTGGAGGGAGCGAATCTGTGTCGCTGACACGACTTGATTTTCACGGTTTTATATGATGGTTCATGTTAGCCGACCCCGAATCATTTCGGGACTAAGGCTTTGTTGTTGTTGTTGTTGTTGTTGTTGTTGAGGACATGGTCCAAATTAAGTGTGGGAGGAGATATTTCATCAAATTCTACGTACGAATGAATGCAACGAATGAGAATGAATGCTATTTATTTAAGTATAAATGCATGTTGTTATTCAAATTTTAAGTAAACTACAAAATGCAACATTTTTCAAAAACTAATGCAACATTTTAATATGAAGTGCAACATTTTTTTTAAAAAAATAATAGCTATTTTTCATAAACATATATTTTTGTCAAGTATATATTTCATATGTTTCAAACACTTTAACTTTCAAAATAATGTTAAGCATATTTTAAGGTTATCATTATTGTTAGAAATGATATTTCTATACGGGCAATACTTTTACAAATATTTTTACAAATCTCCGATACGATTTTATCAAAAACGTCTCGAGTAAATGTATATAAGTAAAATTTCTTTAGTTTCAAATCTCTATTTTATATTATGAATTCATGATAAATATAAATCTTATTTTCAATTTTCAATTAGGTTTATAGGCATAAATCAAACTAACAACTTTAGCTTTTTAGCTCGGTATGATTTTTCGTCTTACATTAAAAACCAATTGAAGTTTTTAAGGAAACTTTAGCCATAATACATGTTGAATTTCAAGTCAATATATGATGAATGTGCTATTTTTCTTTTTCCAATTTATAATTTTTATTTTATAACTCGTATTCTTAACTTTTGGCCACGATTGAGACCAACCTTATCACAATCTTGGTATGAAAGGGAAGAACATTAAGTACCGTTTACTTTTGGCCACGATTGCGACCACCCTTATCACAGTCGAGGTATGAAAGGAACGTTGGAAATTAAAGCAAAATTAAACGTATTTAAAGTTTTAAGTAACGATTGCGTCCACCCATGGCATGGTCGGTACCTCTTAAACGAACACAAAAGAAAATTAATTCATATAAAGTCACAGACGAGACCACCCTTATCACGGGCGTGACTAAGCAAATATATTAAACCTAAGTCCTTAATAAATCTATATTTGTAATAGTTTAGGTTTGGGAAAGGAAATTTTGTGCTTTGAAATGCCTTGAGACGAAAGATTCGGAAACATGCGTGCTTACACCGTCCCGAATACTTCAATATAAAAATTGAGATACAAAACGAGTAATATATCTCTTTTATACTAGCTAGTTTGATACTTTGCGTATAAATTTACCATGAAAAGTTTATCTTTCGGTTTAACTAATTTAAAGAGGAATTTATGGATATATGTTCTATTTATAAAGAGATTGATTAAAGAATAAATTCAGTGAAATTTTGCTCGGGACTAGCAAAAGCTTAAGTGTGGGAGTTTGTTAAGCCCAAAATATACCTAAAATATCATACATAAATACATTAAATTTACATTGAAATCGTGTTAATTATATTCATTTGGAATACTTTTACGTCTTTATTTACTTCTTTGATGCAAGGTACTTAATTATTTGGTTAAATCCAAATAGGAGCGAAAACGGAGCTAAAAATGAGCTAAAATGGAGTAAAAACCTAAAAAACGTACCAAGAATACGTATCCGTCAGAAGAACGCTCAAGGAGGACAAGAAGAAGTCGAGAGACGGGGAGAAAAGCCCCTGTCGCGACTGAGATTCTCAAAATCTCAGTCGCGACTTTCTTAATCTCAAACACCAAAGTCGAAGTTTTCAGCCTTTTCCTGCACCCCCTGTCGCGACTGAGATTCTCAGAATCTCATATGAGACAGTGAAGTATTCTGCACATAAATCACATGTTTTAATCCGAGAAACGCGTCTGTTCGTTTGGATAAAAGCGACCCTTCACCAACGGACACGACCCATCATTTACAACCTTTCAACGACTATAAATAAGTGATCCATTTCAGAAATTAAGAGGTTGGAAAAGTTAGAGAAATTAGAGAAGAAAGTTATTATGTTGAGTTTTTGATTCAGAAAAGAATCAGAAAGTTAGATTTCATTTCTGTGTAAACAAACTTGCTATACACAAGTTGTTATTAGATTAGTTATAAACACAGTATTAGTTTAGTTTCAAAGGTTGATCAGAGACGAGTTTTCATTCTGGTAGTGGACTGACCAGTCTCTATTCCGAAGATTCAGCGAGAAGAATTGACGGCTGAAGCGTATGGGGTCTGACAAACCTATGGAGGATGAGGGAAGGATTGACAACCCGGATCTCAAAGTTTTCATTGCAATGCTATCCAAGTTTCTATTCTCTGTTAACTTGTGAAAATTCACATTTCATTAATGATATACTTATTTATTCAATACATTCTTACTGTTGTTATTTTGATATTGTTCTGACAAAATGATTTTCAAAATGATAAATTGGTGTTTTTATTAAAATGTTCTATTCCATCTTATTCATATAAGAACTTTGTTGAACACTTGACAGATTTAGTTTTTATGGATGATATGATCGCTGATCACGGCTTATCAGACATAAAATACTAGTTTGATTAAGGTAGCAATCTGCTCCGATCCAGAGAGATTTCTACGGTTCAAAGCCATTTAATTGAATAAATTCCTATATTGTTACATGTCCATAATCTTTCCAAAGTTAAAGTTGTTTTCTTTGCTTTATGAAAATAAGTTTTATACCTTCTATTTATTCTAATTACGGAAGTATCTGTCTTGTAATCAAAATCTCAAGACGGAATTGTTCTCTAAACTCAATATAATATTTCTGTCTAATCCTAATTTACCCAAACCAATTCCATCAATTAAACGAATTTCTTTTGTTAAACCTAAACACGTGATTAAAACTGAATTAAATAAAGTTTTAGTTTAAAAGCGTTCACTGTGGGTTCGATATCTTTTATTACTACAAGCGTATACCGTGCACTTGCGGAAATCGCTCAACAAGTTTTTGGCGCCGTTGCCGGGGAACGCCAAATTTTTAACAAAAATTTATATTTTTCGTGTTTTATTCCGAACCTTGGTTTATAATATATGTATTTATTTATTTATTTTTATATAGTATTTTATTTATTGAGGATGGTCACTAGGACTAAATCCTCATTGTTATTTAACGTTTGCAATTAGATGTTTGCAGATAAAAAAAATTCAAGTTTTTTCAAAGATAGACTGGAGATTTGATCATCAATATAAATTCACAGAAGGAGTCTACAGAAAAGAAATTTGGCTAGCAGATACATCAGAAGGGAAAGAAATTTTTGAAACAAGATGTCAGACGTGACAGATATAATTTTTCCAGAAAAATTTACCTTTTTCCCAAACACCTTTACATCTTTTCTATACACTTAACCCTTCACCAAAAACATCATTTCTCTTTGTGAACAAATTTATACAAACCCTACATTAAAACCAAATAATTTCTTTTTCTTTATTCATATCACATCCTTAAACACTTACATTTATCTCTCTAAGAATTGGCCGATCAACTCTTCTCAGACAGATACATAAAAAAACGGAAATGAGGAATACGGTCGATGAAATTATCTTATCTGTCAGGAAGGAATTGTATACTTTTAATATAGTTTTGAAAGTTTCAGTTAATGTGCGTAGTTTTTGTTCGTGGCCAGAACCAGAAGTTCGGGCATTCTACCGAAATCATTAGTCCTTAAATTGTGAAAACGCTAAAAAAGAAAGCGCTTAAAAAAATGCAAAAAAAAGGAAAATATATATATATATATATATATATATATATATATATATATATATATATATATATATATATATATATATATATATATAATTTCAAGTTGGGGGTACATTTCTACTTTCTTTTATTCCTGCTTGAAATTATTCCCAGGTAAGTAAACAGAACCATTATTTAGAACCGGTCTAGGTAATTGACTCTGTCCATAATTTTGATTCTCCTTGAGAATTCTTAAGGATTATCACATTTTTAGTTTTAATATTTCATATTCTAATTTTTATATTTCATTTTAGTTTAATTTTTATATTCATCTTTAGTTTATCAATAATGTTTAGATTAGAAATAAAAAAAAAATTTTGAAAGATATTGAAAATATGCTATGTATCTTAAATATTTGTACTTAATGAGGAAAGTGTCTTCTTCTTTTAACGTGCAGGATCTTAGCTTGTGGAAGCCGGAGGGAACGTTGCCAACCAAGGCATCGGGGGCAGAGTCTGACTCTTTCGAAGAAGGGGAGAATGATGAGGGCATCCTTTCACTAAGCCCGAGCCCGGAGCCAAGAGACGAGAATAGTGAAAACCGGGAAAACCAGCCCAGCACGCGGGGCTTACTCGCCAAGGCGCGGGGCGTGAAGGAACCAATTCTCGAAGATTTGCCCAGAAGCTCAGGAACGCGGGGCGTCCGCCTAGGAGCGCGGGGAGTGGATTCGGCGTCGGAGGAGAAACCAACCCAGGAGGGCAAGCACGCGGGGCGTAGTCTCGAAGACGCTCCGTGTGAAGTTCACCACCCCTGATCACCAAAAGCAGAAGCTCCAGTACGCGGGGCGTGACTCCAGGAACGCCACGCGTAAAGTCCTCCACGAAGATTCTCCCGGATCAGGAGCCGCGTTACGCGGAGCATACCAAGACCCACGCGGGGCGTGGACTGCTGAGAGAATACTTCTCCTCCAAGTTCTTACCAAGAGGGGACCAATACTATTGGTGTTTATTTACTGTTTTACCACCAACCCTTATTTATTAAACTACCATGGACTCTTTCCTTTCCCATCCTACCCTTAGGCACTTACTTTACCCAAAACCCTATTCATGGGTTTTTGGTCTTTATCCTTGTTATTTTGGAGAGTATTTAAACCCTCCTCTTTGTAATGTTCCTGAACGTTTTTTGAATTAAAACTAAAAGCCTCAATTGGAGCTTGGATTATCAATCCTTGGGTTTACTCAACCTTCTAGTTTAGCTAGAGAAGTTTGTATTCTTTGTTGGTTTACGATTAAAACCTTCAGTCGATTTCAATCTACATCAATTATATAATTTAAGTTAGAATTATAAAATATATAACAATAATGACTATTTAGTTTAAAAGTATACATCTTTTTTTTGAAATAAAAATATGGGTAAATTTCAAATAAAATTCATGTGGTTTCACTAATTTTCAGATAAAGGACTGTGGTTTACTTTTTGTCAAAACGATAATTGAGGTTTCACACTTTTAATAAAACAATGACCTTTTGAATTAATGCTATTAAAACCATCTTTAACGATCCGAAAATGAATTTTTTTAAGAATTAAAGTTGTTCAATATCATATTTGCTATGGAACTACATTTTTTATTTTCGAAAATCATCTTTTTTGGAACTTTCTGTCTCTTTACCAAACATCATCTAAATAATCTCAAAATAAAAAAAAAGTTGCAGAATTAAAGTTGCTTAGAATATTAGTAGTTCTTAAAATATGTCATTTTTGAAGTCGTCAATGGTGATTTTAATAGTATCAATCGAAAAAGTCATTATTTTGCTAAAGTTGAAAACCTCAGCCCTTACTTTGAAAAAAAAAATCACAGTCCTTTATCTGAAAATTAGTAAAAATACAGGGTTTTATTTGAAATTTATCCTATATATATATATATATATATATTAAATTTTTTTTTGAAAGAATATTAAATTTATTAATTTAATATTTCAAAATACGAAAGAAATGTTATTATTAATATATTTTAGTAGAGGTAAGATGTCTTTTATGGTTACTTTGTTTTTGTACTTTCTTTATTTTTAGGGTAAATTTCAAAAAAAACCCTTGTGGTTTGATGTTGTTCCAAAAAAACCCTTGTGGTTTGTTATTACAAAAAAAAAAAGGACTGTGGTTTGCGCCGTTACCCGAAAAACGGAAATTGGCTTAACACCGTTAAAGTGCTGACGTGGCACAGGGGTAAAACGGGAAAATCGATTTTTTTTATTTTTTTTATTTTTTCCCCTCTTCTCTCTCCTCCTCCTCCTCCTCCTCCTCCTCCTTCTTCTTCTTCTTCTTCTTCTTCTTCTTCTTCTTCTTCTTCTTCTTCTCTCCTCTTCCTTCTTCTTCTTCTTCTTCCTTCTTCTTCCTTCTTCCATTCTTCTTCTTCTTCATCCCTCTTCTTCTTCCTTTTTTTTTCTTTTTTTTGAAGTTTTGGAAATTTCCAGATTTCTTCGGAAATCTGGAAATTTCCAGAAATCTGAAAATTTTCCAGATTTCTGACTGTACCATTACGACTGGATCTCCACTGCTTTTCCCAAGTTCACAGCATCTTCACTGCTTAAAGATTGATAAGTATTATAGAAGTTCATTACGACTTGCTCTGTACCTTGGAAAACTTCGTCCGTCAATTTCTCAGTATTAGCAAAGAAATAGGATTTGGTTTCATTTTTAAAAGCCACAAGATTCAAAGTGAGAGCATCTAATGCTAGAGTCACAGGAATTGAACCTAGTTTTCGTTGTTGGAATAGATCAACGATGCAATAATGTTTTCCTTGAACATCGAATTCATTGCCCAGAAGTAGTACCTTGAAATTTCCAAACGTGTAATATCGTACTGTCAAAATTACTCGCAAATCTGCCAAGAATTCTGAGTATTTTTCAGCAGTGGATTCATCGATGTAAAATGCCAAATTTGCAGCCATTTTGCTGAGGATTCCAAATTTCACCTATCAAAGTTACCAACCTTAATGAGTTTAAATAATTAAATTTCTTTTTCATATATATGAAACTCAATAAATATGTCAAATATACATACTGGGAAATTAACTTAAATTAATATGCATATTTTGCTGAATTTTCCAGATTTCCGACGGAAATCTGGAAAATTTCCAGATTTCTGGAAATTTCTAGATTTCCGAAGAAATCTGGAAATTTCCGAAACTTTAAAAAAAAAGAAAGAAGAAGATGGATGAAGAAGAAGAAGAATGGAGGAGGGGAGAAGAAGAAGAAGAAGAAGAAAGAGGAGGAGGAGGAGGAGGAGGAGGAGGAGGAGGAGGGAGAAGGAAGAAGGAGGAGAGAGAAGAGGGAAAAAAATAAAAAAAAAAAAAAAAAAATTCGATTTTCCCGTTTTGCCCCTGTGCCACGTCAGCACTTTAACGGTGTTAAACCAATTTCCGTTTTTCGGGTAACGGCGCAAACCACAGTTCTTTTTTTGTAATAACAAACACAAGGGTTTTTTTGGAACAACATCAAACCATAAGGGTTTTTTTTGGAATTTACCCTTATTTTTATCATCATCCGATGATAAAAAACAAACAAAGTAATAGTTACTTTGTCCAAAAAAAAAACATAGCATCTACAATTAAATTTGAGTACAGTTTAATAAAAAAAAGATTATTTTGATTATCAATTAAAGTTGATTTAAATGGTTAAGATTTTTAGGTCGTTTAAGATGAATTTCGAATTTGAATTCCAACATAAGTATATAAATTTTTAATTGGACCTTTAGATGCAAACGAACCCAAAAAAATTGGATGAACTTTATAAAAAGAAAAGATTATTTTGGTTTTTAATCCGAAATATAGCAAAAGAAAAAAACACACGCAGAGGAATCATTGGGTATTGGAGATTCTATCTCAAATGATTGAGGACATGTGTCAATTTGCAGGATCAGTAATTTTTTATTCTATTTTCCTAAAAACGGTGTCATTTTTAACTTTATTTAGTTCTGATGTTCCCAAAATTGAAATTACTTATAAAGTATGTACTGAGTCACACCTTTGTTGTTTTTGTCTCCCACAAATTGTGTATATATGGTTGCAATTTTTGATATTTTAACCATTATTTGTTTGAAGAAAATTCTTCTAATTAAGTTATTCATTTCTTTATACTTAATAAAAAAAAATTATGATAATTCGGATTCAGACTTTTTATTATTTGTTATACACAACTTAATTGTGAAGAAATCATGAAACCCATGATTAATTCAAGGGATAATGTGTTTATATACTTTCGTTGATTTGCAGATGGATATTTATGGTTTTCTTGTTATAAAAAAAAACAACTGAAGTCCTTACCCATTTGTAAAAAAAAAAAAAACAATGATTTTTAGATTTATAATATAAATTTCATCATTGATAATCTTAAAGTAATAAGAACCGGTGATATTCTTTTAATTTAAAAGTTATTCCGGTGTTGTTTAGTTTAGAGAAAAAAAACTTAAAAAATGATAGATTTTAGAAAATAAAAAACATAATTTGATGATAAATATATTATAAATAAATTTATTTTTTAAATTTATTTTTAAGTTATCAACCGTTGAATTGGCGATATTAATGTAAAGTTTTTTATTATGCAAACGGACAAAAACCTCAGTTCTTTTTATACAAAAAAAAAAAAAAAGAGAAACTTATCTGCAAATCATTGAAAACATTTGTGTTATTTTTAAAATTATACCTTAATTCAATTGTTCTTGTACCATTTTTTTTAAAAAAAAAAAAATCCAAGTCAAGATGCAATTGTGAAGAAGCTGTGTAGATGTTGAAATTATATAGAAAAAATCATACAATTCCGGACGATATTAGTTAATGAATCCAAATCTAAAAATGGCTAGTTTAAAGTACCCGTTAAAAATTAACGCTACACTGTCATTTTCATTAGGTCCTTCATGTCTGACATAATCATAACACTCTAAATTAATTCCTAAGCATCACTTATATTATATGTGGCTTACAATTTCAATTTTATAAATTTAACAAATTAATAAATCAATTAAATTGAAATTCCGAAATTTCAGAAAATTATAACACCCATGCATGCCTTTATCTATAAGGCTGTCCTGGTCTCTTTTCATATGCTATATATATATATATTTATTTATTTATTTTGGTGAAAACATACATATTTTCAGTCCGTTTATTTTACTTATTTTTGTTGTTTGCTGTTGGAAAAAGTTGATTTCCCAAGATACAGAATTTCAATGCTTTTGTAAAAAGTAAACATGAATTACTAACCAAACATCTAAAATTCTCTCTTTTGAAGTGAAAAGACAAATCAGAACCAAACACCATTGAAATAATCTTAATCAAATCTGAAATCGCTTCATATAAACTTAACTTATGTTGCTAATTGAATTACAATTTGTAGATTTCTCTAATATATTTGGATAAATAATTATAGGATTAATGTGATTTTACACTAATCAGCTCTATATTTTCAAAAATAATTACAAACTCCTCCATTTTTACTTTTGTCAACTTTCCAATTTTTATATTAGTCAATTGTGAAAGTAGACTAAATAAAATTTAGAAATAAAAATTTATCATTACTCTGTATTAATAATAAGACATTTATTTTTCTAATTTTATATTTTTTTGACATAATCATAATTTCTTTAATATTAAATTAATTACTAGTTTTTATATAATTATATAATTTGAATTTAGTAGCATATTTCAAAAATATATTTTAAAAATTATTAAAAGTATAAATATATATATGATAGAGCTAGTAATAGTTAAGTAAAAACAGATCATCTTGTAATTGTTTACCCAATATATTTTGATGCTAATTTTTTTATTATTTTGTTGGTGAGGTTGAAAAGAGATACCATAATTTTATAATATCTTCATTTGACAAGATTGATAAGAAATTAAACTACCCAACATAAAATATGTCAGAACTTAAATTGATGACAGAAAATGAAAATATAAAAACTAATTTACATGCTTGATCTAGCCTTTATTTGTTAATATTACTTTGAACTGTATTACTATGCATATTAATTAAATTAATTAACTAATTAACCAGTACTAATTGTTGTTGAGCTTCAATCCTTAATTCTTCCTTCATCTTCCTGATAAATTCATCAAATTTCTTGTTCAATTCCTCAGTGCTCAGCATCCCATTTTCTTCATCATCATCATAATCATAATCACCTTCCTCTTCCTCTTCTTGATCATCATGGTCAGGAACTGCAATGCTTTCATCAAACGGTGTCGTTTCTTCTTGGAGAAAAACTTCACCATTTTCTAATTTCTCTTCTTCCCTAATCACCGACAATCCATTTTCAATTTCTTCAATTTCATCTACATTAACATGAGTTTCTTCATCTGCTTCTTCTTCTTTATTCTTATGGTGAAGCTCCATCTCTTTCTCCTCCAAAACTGAATTAGGCAGAGGGGCATCATAGTAATTATAATTATATTGCTTCACAGATTCATCAATGCTGCTAGAATTACTATTTGGTGAAGAAGAAGAAGGGGTAATTGAGCCGGAAAATTTAGCAACGAAAACAAGGAGACCGTTACAGAGGAGGAAGATGCAGTTCTTATCTAGAGTATGAGTGAAAAGTTGGAAAGGAATAGTGGAAAAGCTCAAGGAATGGAGAAAAGGAAGAGAAGATAAGATTAAAGAGAAGGCAGAAAGAGAGAGTAAAAATTGGGTTATTTTTTTAAGAAATTGATATGTTGTAAGTTGGGTTAAGGAATGGAGAATTGGATGCTCTTGTTGCTCCATATTTGGAATTGGGATAAATGAAATTGTTTGCACTTTGGAAATATTATTGGTTAGTTAGTGCTTCCTCCATCCTTATATAGGGAACTCAATGGACTACTATTTACAAATGTGTCCTGCTTTTTTATAAATGATATATTGTAGTTTCATGCATATTGAATAATACCCACAAGTATAATTAATTAGTAATTAATAATTACATATAGAAAAAACTACAAGAATTTGGGAAGAAAATATATTGAAACCAACTTGATAAAATTGTTACTGGACTTGAGGCGGCTCTTAGGACAGTCGGCCGAATGTGCTCCAAAGAAGACAGGAGATCATCCCAGATATAGCTCAATCATGACTCAACAAGACGTGGCCGCATCTATCCCGCACAAAATGTTAAGGTCTCCTCAAGCTTAAAGATCGCTTTTGAAAAAGTAGAGAGATTCCAGTGACAGTCTAACGCGTGTAAAGGCACTAACATGAAAAGGTTACAAAGTCTGCATTGCACATATATATGTAAGGTCTGAGGATCATCGAGGTATTCCTAAAACCCTAGTCACACGAGCATGACGAGAGAAGATCTCATGAAGAGCAAAGGAAAATTGCCAAGGGAATGAGTGGTGGAGGACATCATAGGTCAAAATGACTTTGATGCCTCACCTAGAGAAGAAATTAGGGAATCTATGACACAGTTCTTGAGGAGATTTCAAGCACATACGAGGCCTCAAGATACTAACAAATTTCTAGTTGTCGATGTAGAAGTAATGTCAAAAATAGGAAAGGTGACAGAGCTCCCATCAGGATCTACCACTGTTGTTGCAAATAGGCAAACTCATGCGAATTTTGATGTAATTGGAATCGATCTCCCATTGTGAATCCTATTTCCTTAAACAGAGGAGCGTAGGGAAGAAAGATATAGACTCTAGCCGAAAGTGGAGAAATCAGGCACGCTGCCAGTTTGGAGGGGGGAAATAACCAATACTCCCCTCACAATAGCAAAATTGACAAGGAAGAGTGAAGAAACAAACAAATGAGCTAGAGTAGGTGAATCAGAGAGAGAAATTGTCAGGCCAAGGAAGATTGTTCTGTGCAAAAGGAGAATCAAGCGAAAATGCAAGCAAGGACTTCCTAAATGCCCGGGCAAATGAATCTATATACTACACTTATATGGGATAACTGATGGTACCACCTCCAAGTAATCATCTTCTTGGTTATAATTTATTTTTTCCTTTTCCTATGTGATACGGTACTAAATCATTTGGGCTTTTGGAAGCCAGGCCCTGCTATAATATGAAGCCTTCAGATGGGCCCAACTCCACCAAAGCCCATTACATTGTCATTTTTGGCCGAAGCTTAGTCGAAGTCATGGCTTCGACCACATTACATCCGAAGGTTATCTTCGGGAGCTGTATTTGGAAACACGTGGACTACTGAGCATGCTGGATTCTAAATACATTCTTTCCACATTCAGAAATGTTGTGGCACAAAAAGATTGGGCCCGAAAACCCATCAGGTGTTGCCATATGTCTAGGTACACTTTATTATATTTATAAATAGCAGAGACATTCCACAAGCTCAGATATCTTACTTCAACTATTCTACACTTCATTCTTTCTTACTTGTTGGCTAGATATTACCCCTAATATCTTCTAACTTTAGCATCGGAGAGGGTTCATCAGAACTCTGTCCCCCTTTTCTGACATCTTTTGTGATCTCAAGTCATCGGAGAGTCATCGGAGACGAAGTTTACAAGAAGTGTGATATCACTATGCATGGCAGGCAAGGATACAAAGGGGATTTGGATTTGAGAGCGAATCTGGATTTGGTATGAAGGATAAACCCATGACCGACACTAGGCCCCCAAAAAATCCAAAATCAAAGCCAGAACAGAAGACCGTATCAGGTCATTAGGGGATCAATATGGTGAGTAAAAAATTAGAGGTCGGGCTAGAAGTAGACCCCAAACAAACTAATGGTGCTAGGGGAAAAAGAAGGTATGAAGCATATTGATCGATGAAAAACAAGAAAAATCCTAAAACATAGAAGAAGCCATAAGCATAATGTCAGGCGTAGACTAACAAACGAGCAAGAAAGAGAAGAACATATCTTAAAATGGCCAGTAAATGGGCAATTTGAAATGTCGGCCATGCTTAAATACATGGGAAAAGGTAGTCCAGTCACTCATCGAAGAATTATAAAAAAAATATGATGGAAATGTATGGAGCAAATGAGGTGCTTCTCTATAAGTCCTTCATAACTACTTTAGGAGGACCATCTTTTCGATGATTTTAAGCACTAAAAGAAAAGTCAATTGAAAGTTGGGAGAAGGTGGAGCAGGAGTTTTGTAGGAAATTCAGGGTTCCGCTCCACCAATCGTAAGTAAAGAATTCTTATGTCACCTTCCATAAGGCCAGAGAGAACCTTTCAAAAGATATATAGATAGGTTCAATAAAGTCCACATATGGCCTCGTAAGTGAAATTTCATTTGCCGCTTTTTTTGTTTTTCTCATACAATGACAGTCATTTATTACAAGTGTCATCTGATGAGCAAGTGAAATTTAACAAAAACGTGCGTTTTCTTTGGATGACAGGATTCTGTCATCGGAAGGCCATATGTGAATCGAGCGCATTTTTAATTACACCTTCAGATGACATAATTTTAAAATACTGTCACGAAAAATATTCAGACGACACGAAAACAAATGTCTGTCATGTATTTTGTGTCATGTGAAAGGGAAAATGGCATAGTGACAACATGTTCTATCGTAGCAGGAGCCTGTTCACTTGTTCCTGCAACATTAGAGCCAACACGAGTGTTAACTAAATTTTAAAGTTCCTTACCACTAGACCTGGAAATTATCGTGTTTCGTGTCAAAATCGTGTTATCTCATATTTATGTTCCATATGGGTTTATATATTATAAATGCTAGAAAAATGATTTTCGTGTCAATCGTGTCGTGTCAGTCAGGTTGGCTTTATAATCGTGTTTTCGTGTCAGAAATTGCCACCTCTACTTATCACATCTTAGAGTGATATCATTGACATCCTCTTTTGGGTTGGTGATTGTGTTGCTTGGCAAGGATCATCTCTCCTTTATGGTTACAAATTGCTACATTTTAGTCTTCAAGTTCTTGATAGAAGACTGGGTCTATTTCATGAACTGTATCATCATTGCTTCAACATCGAGCTTTCCTTCATTAAGTTGAACAACCTGTTTCTGAAAAGATATAGTTGAACTTAAAGGATGTTCATATTGTTATCTCTGCTACCAAGGTTGTTACTACTGGTATGGTTGTTGACTTGTTGTTGAATTCTCCACATTGGGTTGTATGTATTTGAGTATAGATCATGTGGTTGTCTGATGTGCCTTGAACTGACGCTCAAAGGCTCATTAAGGGATAAGTGTACATCGTCGTTATCAAGTAATAAATCTGAAAAAGTCCAGGTATTGAATCCTTGGGATTTATACTGCAAGTACCAAACTACTCAATTATAAACTAATATTTATGTGATAGAAAGTGGATTAAATATTTTTCTAATCTAGTTACTAATTTTAATTCCCAATTATAAGTTTTATCTAGGTTAAGTGTAAACTCCTATAATATGAATGCTCGTCATACGATAAAAAGAGTAATTCAAGCAATGTTCAACTGTACTTATGTACCAAATTATTATTGCATAATTGTAAAAAGATTGAACCGACTTATCCTATGATAGTTCTTAGCACGTGATTCCCTTGTCCGGGTCGTACCTAACTCTAAGGGTTCAAAAACTCGGGTTCGTTACTGTGGAGTTGTCAATACCTACAATCCCAGTATGGAAGATCCACTTAGACTCACAATATGAACTCCAGACAAAATTCAGGCTTATAAATAGTTCATTCAAATACCCAAATGCAATAATTAACTAGATCACAAACAGATGGATGAAATATAAATGAAACTCGGATTAAAGATGATGAAAATGATCACAATTTACAACCAATTCAAAATCCGGAGAGATCTCACTAGTTGAATAAAAATAAAAGGGGAAAAAGATCGCCTTTTACAATTTTACATAACTCTCTTCATTTTATAAAATTTTAAATATTGTTTAATTGTTTGTTTAGTGAAACAAATCAGCTAAACTAAAATTTTGATATTATATAAAAAAAATTAAAAATCAATTGCAATATATTAGAGATATTAGAATTATGTGGGAACGAAAAGAAAAAAGAATCTAAAATAGAAAAAATAAATGAGTTATTATTATTTATAAATATGGTAAATCGTAATTTTATTATTTTAAATTTTATTTAGTGTAGTTTGAACATAGAGTCTAGCATAAACACTCAAAAATTGATAAAACAAAAACTTATAGATTATATAATTATTTATTTCTAAAAATATAGAAACTAACTAGTATATTATATAAATATATAAATATTCATAAAATAATTATCTAAAAATATTTCACAACTTTTTTTTTTACTTCAATTGTTGCAAAATGACTCTTCAATTTCAATTTGTTTTAATAAAATTATTCAACTTTGAATTTTATCTTAATAAAATCATTTCGAAAACTTCAAGCATAAAAAGACACCGGAATTTTACCTCAATAAAGTCACTTTGGCAATTGCCAAATTTCATGTGAACACTAGTTAACTTTCACTGTTAATCGAAATGACACGTCACTGCCATATAGCTAATTGAAACGACTTGTGTCATTTCCGTCAGCTAGGTGACAACCATGTGTCATCTAAATGACAACCACATATCGTTTTGATTAACGGTGAAATTCGACTATTACTGATATGATAATCACATCATTTTTTAGTGCCTTTTTGCTTTTAGAATTTCCGAAATGACTTATAATTGAGATAAAATTCAAAATTGAATGGTTTATTGGAACAATTTGAATTTGAATTATTCAACTATGAAAGTGATCATCTATACATTTAACCCTACTAAGGGCGCATTTGTTTTACCTACTGTTTACTGTTATGGTTTGTTGTTGGAAAAAACTGTTTTTCAAAAAGCAGTGATTCTTTGTTTTGGTAAAATCTTACTTTTTAAATGTAAAAAGTAAACAGAAAATCACTAACTAAATGCTTAAAAGTCTCGCTTTTAATGTGAAAAGATGAAAAGAAACATAAAAATGATCAACCAAACACTTAGTATCCAAATTAATATCGTTTTCACCCTGGCCTTGTAATTGGCCGAGTGCATGTTGGTGGAGCCTCTTGCTTGCCTAATTTCATGTGGACTAGCGCCTACTATCAGTTCACTCATCAAAATATGTATTAAATACATAAAATTAATGTTATGACATCGAATTATATAAGTATAATTAATGCAAAATATGGAGATAATAACGAAGAAAGAAAAGGTTAACTTACTCTTAAAATTATGTGACAAAGGAAGGTTGCCTATGTGGAGGGTACATGTTATTGAGTATTCCTTGGCTAATAATACCTTTAAATTTATACTACTTTACCAATTTGAAGTTGACTGCTTTCTGTATGATTGGAATTTTGTTGTTAACTATAATTAATGTTAAATCTATTGATAATCAGGCTTGATACAAATTAAGGGTGTCAAAATTACACGCCACACAACTAAACCACACAAAACTAATATGTAATTACCACCGAACTTGCTTAAAGTGATATATTGTCCCCTAATTTGTCCATAGGGAACTCTGACTTGCTTATAGTGATTTTCTTGTCCCTTCAACTTGTTTAAAATGCTATAGTTTTAAATTTGTTCAAATACCCTCTTGTTGTGTTCTGTTATGTGGATTTATAGGGTTAATCATGTCAATTTAAGAAAGATCATGAGGTTAACGAGATATTATATAAACTCAGTGGGACAATCATTTTTTTTTTTTTGGATAAAGTTCAGGGAGCTCCTGATTTATTAAGCCTATTATAAACAATATTTCAATTATTTTATTTATCCATTAATCTCTCCTAAATTATGAGATTCTTTTCATGTTTGATTTTCAATCTCGTAAACCCAATGTCCATGCAATAGAATAGGTCTCCGTTTTTATTTTTCAAAAAGGCGGACATGACTAACTTGACTAGATTAATTTTTGGGACTCGTTACTTGATCAAGAAAACATATATTGGAAGCAACGCTCAAACTCTCAATGGTTACAAGGAGGGGATCGAAACAACAAGTTTTTCATGTTACTGCCTCTCACCGAAAGCGTCTGAATCGAACCTCGCGGTTAGAACTAAGGGATGGCTCGTGGGTTGAGGAAGCCTCAGACATCGAGACAGCGGTGTTGGCCTAATATTTCGATATTTTCGAGAAAGGGTTAGTGAGACTAATTTATATGTTGATTATGTTTCCTCTCAGGTTAGCGATGAAGATAGTCGCTTTGCTTTCGTCCTTTTTCTTTAGAAGCATTTAAGGCAACAGCTTTCCAAATGCACCCCGACAAATCCCTAGGGCCGAATGGGCTAGGTCCGAGTTTTTTTTTTAGAAATTTTGGTTGATTATTAGGGAGGAAAACTTTAAAGTCGGGGTCGAGTGGCTCGAAGCAAGATCTTCCCTCCCTTCACTTGCTAGTACAAATATTGTGCTTGTTTCAAAGATTGACTCGCCTACTAATATTGGGGATTTTTGAGCTATCTCTCTTCGTATTGTTTTGTATAAAATTATCTCCAAAGTATTGACCAATAGGTTGAAAGACATTTTACCTAAATTATCTCTAAAGAGCATTCGAGTTTTGTATCGGGTCGTCTAATTATTGATAATGTTATTTCAGCTTTTGAATCTAATTATTGATAATGTGGCATAAAATCTTTGGTTGGTATGGTAAGATGCTCTCATAGACGGGTAAGGAAGTTATAATGAAATCTGTTGCACAAGCGATTCCTATATTTTGTATGAGTACATTTTTAACCCATATTTCTCTATATGAGGAGCTATAATGGATGATGAATATGTTTTGGTGGGTTTCAAATCCGGAGGGGACGAAACATATACATTATGCTTCTTGGGAGAACTTGTGTCACCGAAAGGAGCATGCGGGACTTGGTTTCAGGCATCTCTATTCGTTTAACTTCACAATGTTGGCTAAATAGGGCAAGGATTCTCGTGTCTAGACCAGATACTTTATTTTTTTATTCTTAAAGTTAAATACTTCTCTAAGGGAGATTTTTTTTATCATCTTGGGTAGGTTCAAACCCAAGTTTGATATGGTATAGTATCTAGAGCTCAATGGATATGTTAATGCATGGATTAAGGTGGAGGATTGGCAATAGTATGCAAGTAAAATTTTTTGCGCCATCCGTGATTAGAGGACTCCCCAAACTTTCTGCCTCAAACGATAGTAAAAATAGGCACCGAAAGTTTATGAGTTTCAGATCTTCGAATGGAAGGCTTAAGGGATTGGGATTTGAGGAGGATTTGGTCTTTGTTTGACGATGTTGATGTTCGATATATCCTATCATTACCAGTTGGGGATGTGGAAATTAATGACAAGCCAATTTGGAATTTCGATAAAAAAAAAGGGAATGTATTTAGTCCGGTCTAGTTATCATGTTGTAAGGGAGAATGGCACTCGTACAGGGGGTTGCTCAATTTTTGTCTTGGACAAGGATATGGTCATTCGTGATTGCACCATGGGTAAAACTATTTGTTTGGAGGGCCTGTAAATTTTTTATTCCAAATAAAGATGTTTTCAGAAATAGAGGTTTGTTGAACGATAGTGTATCCAGCTTATGTAAATCTATGATTGAACATTTAGTCCATCTATTTATGGACCATGTTTATTCGATTAGGTTCTAGAATTTTTAGGGAATAGATCATTAGGTCCAAGGAACAAATTTCTTTATTGATTGGTTTGAAGGTTTCCTATCTTCTCGGAATCTTCAAGAGTGCCATTTACTGTGTATGGGGTAGTGGGAGATTTGATGTCAATGAAACTTGAGCTATTAGGATAAGACTTTTGTTCTGTCAATGCCTGATGTGCATCTCTGTAATAACTTTCTTTAGAATTTCAGAAAGTAACAGTCTTATCTTCGGTGAATGGTGGTGTTAGCGGGTGGCCGAAACTAAACATTGATGTTGCATATAGACTAATAGTTGATTTTATTAGGTTAGGGGGCATTTGTCGCGACACTGCTGGATCATTTCTTTGTGCTTACACGTTCAAAAAATCTAGTATTTTTCCTCCGAGGATGGTTGAGGCATTGGGACTTCACCATGCATTGATATGTATTGCTGACAAGGGGTGGTCAGATATCATTGTTGAGATGGACGTAGAAATCAAACAAGACCCCGCATGAGTTATGGAAAGTAAGAAAACCTTCTTATAATTACTTGAAAATATTGGTGTGTCTTGCCAAAGTAAAGGCTTTATTGCCAAAGAAGATGAAAATAGGTCTAAAGATAGTGGATTGTATTTTCATTGGCTATGCAGTTCATAGTAATACATATCAGTTTCTTGTGTATAAATCTAAAAATCTAAAGATCCATAAGAACACAATCATGGAATGAAAGAATGTTTCATGTTTTTAAAATGTATTTCAATGCAAGAAAATGAGGGTGGATCAAGACTTAAACGGACTTTAAAAACTGTTGATGAAAATAGTCAAGAGCTTCAATAAGAAGTTGACATTGAAGTAGGGGAAAAGGTTGAGCCTAGAAAAAAAGATTATAATTATAGAGAGAAAGAAGTGTGAGAAAGCTTCTGGTTCTTCATGTTATTCAAACTTCAAATCACCCAAAACATATCCAAATCAATCCCAAATCATGAGGAATCATCCCAAATCATCTTAAAGCATCATTTAAGATCAGAATTGAAGGGTCAGAGAGAGGTTTCTAGAGAGAGAAACACTTGAAAGTTAGTGAATGTGAGTGAAGACCACCATTTCCTTTACTGATTCTTCAGGTAATAACCCAATTTGACATTTTAATCCTTCCAATAGGCAAGGAAAGGGATTAATTCAACCAACTAAGATCAATTCAGTCAGTTCGGGTCCAATTCCACCAGTTTGGGAATTTGTTCTCGAGTTTCAGTCGCATTCATGTTCGTTTGTCATCGTGAGTATACCTCTACACAAAACCAGATTATAGCACTAAAGGTAACACCCTGAAGGGTTTAAAAGCCTTCCTTTTACTGTTCTAATTGTTTTCATTTGATTTCTATTTAGTTTAGGGATAATCTGTAATTTTTAGTAAGTTTAGGGACTAATATATAATTTTCCATTTTAGTAAATTTATATTTATTTAGGTTTAAATAGGCGTATAAACACTTAAACACTTAAACATGTAAAATGTGATTAATTACGGGTTAGGGGTATTTCTGAAATAAATATTAAATATGTTAGAATAGATAGATTTAGTTCACGGGTTCAAATGCATGCTGATGTGATTAGACAATAGGATCTGATTGAGTGCTAATTGATGAATTCTGACGTTGTAGTTAAATCCAAAAGACAGGTCCCAATGTCCTGCAGCTAATGTTTATCTATTTTACAGGTTTAATAAATTTATTTCATAGGGCTAGAATTGATGTAATATGGATCTTGCGCCATTCGTATTGTGATGTAATATATATTTTTATCATTTTAGTATTTATTTATCGATTTCGAACGTGAATTGAAATTTAAATGGAATTTGATTAGAATAGAAATGGTATTTTAATAAAAGACAAGTCTACGCTTTCATTAATTAGACCCTTTTAATGTTTAAGTTGTTGGTCCCGTGTGATTAGTTCCAAGGGGGGGGTTAGGAACTAATATAACTTTTTCGCTAATTAATCTTGCTGACTTGATAATTTTAGTGAGTTTATTAACTCAGTTTTGGTCAGCTTGGCCGATCTTAGTTTGAGACAACTTTAGTCAGATGTTGACTAAGATTGTTTCACTTGTGAGTTGGGAATTGACACTTTTGTGGTCAGCTTCCAACTCAGCACTCTAATTTTACTCAGTGTCATCTTTAAACAGTTTATATGCTGAGTAAGTATAACAAACAACACATGCACATATATATATATATATTAAGAGAGTTAGAAATTACTCAGTATGAGTTATCCTGGTTCGGCCTCTCCGCCTACGTCCAGTCCCCAGACTCCTCCGGGCTTTTAGAATCCAATACTGAGCTCTTTAAAGGTAGAGCACAAACCGGTTACAAGGCAGTTGAATATGCAAGAGTACCTTCCTCTATTCGTCTACTCAACTCCTACTAAGTGCTACAACCCAGCACCTAGATTTCTCTACCACTGAGTACTTAATACCGAGTACTCAGCACAACACTCTCAATATTACAATTGAAAACAAAATTGTTCTTTTTCAGATAAAGAACACTTTAGATGATTACAAACAATCAATCTAGCATTTACACAAGGAATAGAAAGTTGGTGTAAGATCTCTTTCTTATTTTTTGAGTGCTTTGAATTTGTATCTTTCTCACTTGTATTTTCTGTGTTAATCGGCAATGATCCAAGAGGATTGCTTGTCCTTTTATAGTTGTATTTTAAGGATCAAATGATTTGAATTTGATTTGTCCGTTGAATCCAAAACGGCTCTTTTGGGGGACAAACTTCTGGTCAGCTTCAGATGTGCAGGCCAATCTTGTTTTCTGATTTCTTCAGATGTCAGGCTTGTCTTCTTACTACAGGCTTTGTCTTCTTATGGCAGTTTATCTTATAGCAATGACCAGTTGACCCATGCATCTCAGAATTTAGCTTTTGCGTAATTCCAAGGCTTCAATTATTGGTGCACACAGTTGTCGGATTTGTCTTTTAGCTAACGGGTCATTCATGATGTCCTGAAAATCACCCAGCTTCACTTCGATAGTCATTGTCTTTGATTGTCACCAAATCTCATACTGAGTTCTTTTTCACTCAGCTTCCATGGTCAGCTTCGTTCTACAAGATCTAGTTCTGAAGCAGACTTCTTTTATGATGAGTTCCGTTCCACTCAGCTTCTTTGATCAGCTTCATTCTTAAGCTGTTGTTTTGAAGATGACTTATCTTCTCTTGTGCTGAGTTGCTCTTCACTCAGCTTGTGTTGTGTTCTCATGCTGACTTTGTCCTGTCTTAATTTTTTTCCTTTTGCATTTATGTTTATACTCAATATTGAACAAACGGATTAGTACAATTAAATCAAAGCACTTAAATTTAATTGTCTCTTAATCATGGATTAAACTTAAATAATTTTGTCAAATCAAAATCTTGTGGAAAGGTGTTTCAACAAACTCCCCCATTTTGATGTTGGCAAAATATTTAATTTATGGAACTCACTATTGAAATTCCCCATGATTGAATTACTTTTTATTCTTCTGAAATTACTCCCCCGTTAGGGTTGCATATATTGTCTTAACTTAACTCTAAACCTTCTAAGATTTAATTGAGTAATAAGGGAAGACATGTTTATACTGACTTAGTTCAATTCTAGACCTTCTAAGATCTAATTCAGATGAGCTTAGGTCAAATTTCAGAAGAGTTCAATGTTTACTCAGTTTGATACATAAATAGTTTTGGTATCAGAGGTTATGTGTGGATGTATCAGAGTTAATGTGTACTGAGTATATTTTTAATTTGAATTTATTTGTTTGTTCAATTTTAGACAGATCAGCATATAGTATAATAGTAAGCATCACTTATGAAAAACAATGTGAATGAAGAGATGCTTAAGATGATATAAATGGTCAGCATACAAAATACACAAGTCAATTTCTTAACGCTAATCTATTTTCTATTGACTTGAGCTATCTCTTTGCCTTTGTCTTTCCTCTTTTGCTGACTGCCTGAAGTTTCTCCTGCCTTTGGCTGAGTTCCATCAGCTTGTGCTTTCTCCCCCGTTTTGCCACCATCATGCGGAGGAGGGATGAAGGTTTCATTGAGAGCAGCACGAGTTAGCTTGACCGAATACGCCTTGAGACGTTTCGTGCTTTCAAATATCCCATCAAACACTAGGACGCCATCATCCAGAACTGGACCGGGGATTCGAACAGATGCGCTGATCATGCTGAGTATGTACTCCTGTGATTTACTTAGCCATGATATTGCGTCAGTTAGCTGATAGGGGCGTTTCGTCCCTATCTTTTAGCGTGATTTACGGTTTAATTTTAGATGAAATAAATAAGTTTAATTGCAAAAATAGAGTGTTTTAATAAAATAACGAAATAAAAATAAATTCCATACTTTCGGTTAATTTTCCTTATTTTTGATTAATTTAGAAAATAAAACGTTAAGCTAACTCGGCTCTCGAGAATTGTATTTCAGGTACGAGCAAGGAGCGAAAACCCACCGACATACGCGGGGCGTATCATCCTTCACGCGGGGCGTGGAACACTTGGTCAGAAATAATTGTTCAATCCACAGGCACCACATGGGATCTAGTCACCGATACGCGGGGCGTATCAACCACCACGCGAGGCGTGCGACATATGTCAGAAATGATAAGCCTAATCCTAAAAGTCAGACTGCATGGTCTCCCAGAGTCAACTGCTCCTACGCGGGGCGTCCCACCTTACACACGGGGCGTGTAAGGAAGTTCTTCGAGCTAAAAGACTCAGAGACTTATTTACGCGAGGCGTGCTTCAGCTACGCGGTGCGTAAATGACCCAATTCAAGCAATAAAATCTCAGAAACTCAACCACGCGAGGCGCATCCCAGTCTACGCGGGGCATGGTTGAGACAACAAGATCTGGATTTGGTCCACATGCAAGAGATTTCTGACGGAATGGGCAAATACGCGGGGCGTACTCCACCATACGCGAGGCGTATCATGGGAAATCTGCAGAAAATCATGTTCCTCCATGCTTGTATTTTGTGAAATTACAACTCTACCCCTAGCTTGATGTATATAAATAGGAGTGACTAGCACTCAAATAAAGAGAGAATCTTGGAAACACACCTTTTTGATATACAATTGTTACTATAGTTTAAGTTCTTGTTATATAGTTTGATATTTTAATTTTCATAGCAAAACTCTTCCACCTTGAGAGCTTGTTTGTTGATTCCGGCATTCCATCAAAGTTTCGTTCCATCTCCGTTCACCAAGCTCGAATGCTCCACCTCCAAGTCCTAAGAGACGGCCTTGAGTCCGGTTAGCTAGTTCCGAGGGTGGATTCTTCCCTTTTCACTTGCTAATTAGCTTGTACTCTTCCTATGTACTAGGCTTGGTTGTATTTCATATTTACATTCTCCATATTTATAATTTATGATTCATAATCTCTTTTTCTATATATGTGTTGATGTTTGCTACTTGTTTTGATACTCGTAATTGATTATTGTGTAGGAGAACGCGATTTCCGATGCCATTCGGGCTATCTTTAGGGATTCATATAGGTGTTGCCTTACCGGAAGTGACGCTCCGGAAACCGTAGGAATTGACAAACCACGGAACTTACGGGCCCTAATTTCTGGTCCAAAGCAGTAGACATGCCTTGACTAGGAACCATGTAGTCTAAGTACTTCACGGGTCAGTCACACTACACGTAGTCGTCATTGCAAGAGTAACTCATTAACCGTATATATATTTGGAGTCATTGTTTGTCATATTTATAACTTATTGCCATCCGTATCATTTCGTAGAGTTTTTTTTATATAAATTGGTCTCATCTGTAGTTAGGAGTAGTTTGTAGTTGTTCCCCGAACCAACTCAAAGTATTCACCGCTTAGATAACATATAAAACCGAGTCGTTTAATACTTGTAGTTATAAATCCCGTGGATTCGATACCCGGTCTTAACCAGATTATTACTTGATACGACGGGGTACACTTGCCCCTAAGTAGTGGCGCCTAGTAGAGATAGAGCATTTAGGAAGATCACATCCATAGTTGTAACGCACTTATCATAATACAAACATTTCATCGTTTTAAGAAGCTCTACACGTACGCTAACCCTATCATTAGCTGAGCATAAGATTGATGGTACATTTTAAGCACAGCTTTGTCATAAATTTCACGCTGAGCGTTTGTGTGACGCACATGTCTAAATAAGCTTTGAGTAGTTTGTAGGATAGTATTGGTTTTGACCAAGTCAGTTTCCATTTCCTCTTTACTCAGGTTTAGAAGACGGACAGCTTCGCTAATTTCATCCATCGAACATTGCGAAGTTGAGGAGAGAAGGTCACGAGTGCCAGTCAGCTCAGAAGACAGCTTGGTAAAATAGTGACTTAACTCAGCAGATGCAGCATAGCCCATGTTGACTGCAGGTAGAGCGTTGATTTGTCCCTGAAGTGAATTCATATGATTCACCATCATCAATTGCAATTCGGCCAGCTTGACAATAGATTCTTGCCTGGGTTGCTGGGTTTGGACCGTGGTCATGACACTTACTAAATCTTTGAGATTTTTGATCTCATTGAGAAGCTGGGTGACAGACGAGAATTCTTGTGACTCAGTATTGGCAGACCCAGCAGCATCGGCATGAGAAGTGTTTAAATCCTGGAGAAGATTTTGAGCCGAGCCAATGATGCGACGTCCAGACTCAGTTGCATGAAGATAGGCATATTGTGCCTCAGGATTTAGCTCAGTGGCCGGGATTCTAGTAGCACCAGATGGAGGAGGTGTTTGGTGTTGTCCTTGAGTGGAAGTGCCAGTATGGTCAGCGGCTGGACTTTGATTTTGATTAGCGATAGGAACTGATTGCTCAATATTCTACGAAATGTGATGTGAAGGAGGTGGATCGGCAGAGATATTTACCTGCTCAACATTGACTTGAGTTGGTGCAGGAAGAGGCACCTCAGGTTGAGCAGGATTTTCCTTAGCTTGCGTGTCTCCTTGAGCAGCTAGGACTTCGAGCTCTTGCTCGGCTTGGTTTGGATTTTCTGGAGTCTTGGCGTGTTGCTCAGCATGAGTAACAGAGGCTTGCTTTTCCTGTGTGGGGGACTCAGTATTCTTTGAGAAGAACTTAAATTGTAGATCCGTGAGGTCAGTGATTTGATCCCTTAGAGGCGAATCATCCAGGAGGTCAATGACTGGAGATTTGTAGGACATCTTCTTAAGCCTTTTCAACTTTTTGGTCTTTGGAGGAGAAGGGTCAGCAGGAATGGAATCAAGAGATGATTCTACCCCGAGATCAGTGGTGAGACCTTCCATGACTATTTCTTGCTCTGTGAGCTCAGCATCAACTGTCTTACTCTGTACAGCTGGATTTTCAACTTGCTCAATATTCCCTGTTTGTTCTTGCTCAGCATGAGCTTCTTGATGTTGCTTAACATCCTCATCATTATCATGCTGACCTGCATTTAGTTCTTCTGCTTCTTGATCAGCAGGGATTTGCTTAAGGTCAATCTCTTGGCTTCTCACGAAGTGAGAATCATCAGGAACCTCAAAGCCAAGAGGGACATCATCAATTGGGCTTGGATCAGAAATTTTCTTTTTCTTCTTCAGAGGGGTTTCCTCACTTTCCAGTTCATCAGGCTCATCTTGCCTCTTTCTTTTCTCTACGGACTTACCCTGCTCAACATCAATTTTCTTCCCCTTTGAGACAATCCGGATTTTCTTTGGAACATCATCAACATCTTTTGAGCTGGTTTGGATTGCTTTCCGTTTCTTCTCGCGCTTGGTTTGATCAGCAGGTTCAGCTATGGCGATGTTCTCTTCCTGAGGTTGCTCATCATCAACTTCCTCCTCGATTTCCTAGATGACCCCTTTTCCCTTCTTGGGCTTGATGGGTTGGACATATACTAACCCAAACAACAAGGCAGCCGTGATTTCAGTTCCCCAGGTTTCTGTTTCATTAATCAAGTCGATTTGATAATCTTCGAGGATTCTGGTAATAAGAGAACCCAGCCTGAGCTTGATAGTGCTCCGTTGAAGCGCTCCTACCAGAAATACGGGCATATTACGAGGGCTGTAGGTCAGCATGTGCCAAATGAAGCACTGCTCGAAGTTTGAAGCTGATGATGCCGAGTTGATTTTTGGGAAGATGAAGTTAGTCAGGAGATAGTGAGCCATCTTTTGATTTTGACCCATGCATGTACTGGGTATTTCTCCTTTGTGATTCGCTGGTTTACAGAACGTTGCAATGTGGTCAAGCTTTTCCTTAGTAGTCCTGAATTCTGTTCCGGTGTTTGGCAGATTTAGTAAGGTTGCGAGATAGGATGGGGTAATCGTTAGCTTCTTACCTTTAACGTGGGTTACCAGATGGTCAGCATCCTTTCCATCAACATAGAGGTTGGAGTAAAATTCGCGTACTAACCTATGGTAGGTTCTACCAGGAAATGAAAAGAGTCCAACCCATTCATTTTTCTCAATCCATTCACAGAATGGTTGCTCATCCCTTATGAAGCTCGGAGAGAACCATCGACATCGAAGAACCTCATGATTCTTTATGCTCGGGTACACTTTAACAAAGAATTTTTCATTGGGCTACTTGTCCTTCTTTTTCTTCTTCTTCTTTGAAGAGGTTGCGAGGTTAGTTTTAGGGTTTTTGTTTGGAGTTTGGTCATGCTGACCTTGTTCTTCAGTGGGAGTCTTGCTATACTCCTGCTGAGGAGGAGACTTAGGGTTTTCGTCGGTGTGGTCGTCGTTGTAACCACCACCGGAGAGATTTTGAGAATCCGTCATGATTACGAATTCTTTGAGAGGATTTTGGGTTTGAGAGAGAGAGAAATTTGAATGCCAAGAATTTTGAGTGTAAGGAGTTCTAAGTGGGAATTCTTCCACTATTTATAGAGGTGCGAATTGATCCTATTCGTTGAACTAGCCGTTTTACCTCGAGATGATTAACCGACAGAGATTCTGGCATTTATGACACGTTTGGCGCATGGGTTTTCTAATTATTGCTTATGTTATCCTAGGTGGTTGTTTAATACGTGTGCTAGCATTTAATGTTTTAAATGGGTTTTACTCAGCATTAAGAATATCAAACGTTTGAGATTCTGAGTAGTCAGTTTTACGTAGGGTAGTTGTTTGTGGGACTAGTAACTTAGCTTAGGATAATCACTCAGCATGTATGTCTACTCAGCATAGGGTGATTTCATGTCATTTTAACTCAGCATGAAACATTTACTAATTTATCACAAATCACTCAGCATGGTAATCACTCAACATTCAATTAAGTACATAGAGTTATTGAAGAGGATTAGACATACCGATAGCTTCCCTTAATATGTTAAATTGCTCACGAGCCAAGGGCTTTGTAAAGATATCCGTAAGCTGTTCATTTGGTGATACGTAGGTCAGCTTAATCTCACCCTTGAGTACATGATCTTTGATGAAGTGATGCCTTATGCTGACATGCTTCATCCTGCTGTGTTGGATTGGATTTGTAGATAAGTCTATGGCACTCTTGTTTCGGTTTTGACACCATAATCCTCAAGCTGTTGCTTAATCCATAGGACTTGTGCCACACAGCTTCCAGCAGCAATGTACTCAGCTTCAGTTGTGGACAAGGCCACTGATGACTGCTTCTTACTAAACCACGAAACCAGACAGCTTCCTAGGAAATGACATCCTCCTGAAGTGCTTTTTCGTTCTAGCTTATCTCGTCCATAGTCAGCATCAGTGTATCCAATCAGTGTGAAGTCACTTGTATTTGGATACCACAAACCTGCATTAACTGAGCTCTACAAATATCTGAAAATTCTTTTTACAGCTATTAAGTGAGATTCCCTAGGGTCAGCTTGGTATCTTGCGCAATAACATACTGAATGTCAGGTCTACTGGCAGTAAGATAAAGTAGAGAGCATATCATACCTCGATATAACTTGCTGTCTACAGACTTACCTTTCTCATCAGTACAAAGGACAGTGTCAGTACCCATTGGGGTTGATATGGGTTTACATTCTTCCATATCAAACTTCTTTAGCATTTCTTTGGCGTACTTAAACTGACTAATGAAGATTCCATTCTTACCTTGCTTGATTTGAAGTCCAAGGAAGAAGTTGAGTTCGCCCATCATAGACATTTCGAACTCAGTTTGCATCTGTTTACTAAACTCTTTGCACATAGAATCGTCAGTAGCACCAAAAATTATGTCATCTACGTAAATTTGTGCAAGTAGGGTATTTTTACCCTTTTTCTTAATGAACAAGGTTGTGTCAGCTTTGCCTCTGACATAATTCCTGGTCAGCAGGAAGTTGGTCAACCTCTCATACCAAGCTCTTGGAGCTTGCTTTAGGTCATATAGGGCCTTTTTGAGTTTATAAACATGGTTTGGAAATTTTGGATCTTCAAACCCTGGAGGCTGACTAACATATACCTCTTCGTTTATAGAGCCATTAAGAAATGCACTCTTAACATCCATTTGATATAACTTAAAATTCATATAGCTAGCATATGCACACAGTATACGTATAGCCTCTAACCTAGCAACGGGTGCAAAGGTCTCACCGTAGTCGATGCCCTCTTGCTGACTATAGCCTTGGGCTACAAGTCGGGCTTTATTTCTGACTATATTGCCTTGCTCATCTAGTTTATTTCTAAAGACCCACTTAGTTCCTATGGTCTTTTGATTCCTAGGTTTAGGTACTAAATCCCACACCTCATTTCTTGTGAATTGATCAAGCTCTTCTTGTATAGCGTTGATCCAATATTCATCGTGCTCAGCATCAGCGAAATTCTTTGGCTCATGCATTGAGACGAAGGCAACATTGCTGAGATACTTCCTAAGCTGATCTATTGTCATCAGCTTATTGTCAGCAGCATCAAGAATGGACTTCTCCGAATGTCCTCTTGGGATTTTTATTTCTTTGGGCAATGTTGAGTTGTTTGGAACAAGTGTTTCTACAATCTCTGCAGGAATAGATTTGTCAGCAAAGGTTATTTCAATTTCTTGCTTACCTTTGGTCAGCCCTTGTATTGATGACTCAGAGGCTCCAATTTGATCAGCAGAAGCTGAGCTTGGTTCATTTTCATCGGGCTGAGTTGTCTTTCCTGCAGGGTCAGCTTCATCGAACTCAATATGGACAGACTCTTTTACAACTTGAGTTCATTTATTATACACTTTATATGCTTTACTGTTAGTTGAGTACCCTAAAAAGATCGCTTCGTCAGCTTTAGCATCAAATTTGGCAAGGTTATCCTTTGTATTGAGTATAAAGCATTTACACCCAAAGGCACGAAAGTAGCCAATGTTGGGCTTTCGTCCTTTCCAAAGTTCATATGGGGTTTTCTTAAGAATAGGTCTAACTAAAGCTCTATTGAGAATGTAGCATGCTGTGTGGACAGCTTCACCCCAGAAATATTTTGGAAGCCTATTTTCACTCAGCATTGTCCTAGCTATTTCGACAATTGTTCTGTTCTTCCTTTCAACAACCCCATTTTGTTGACGTGTTCTAGGAGCAGAGAAATTGTGGTCAATACCACTGGCTTCATAGAATTAATTAAACTGTTGGTTTTTGAATTCTCCACCATTGTCACTTCTAATATGAGCTATGTTGGGGTTTAGTGTCCTATAGACAATTGTTGCAGGATACAAACTTAATGTAAATGAATTGTTCTTTATATCATTTGTTTTAATGAGATATATGTTTATAACTATATATAAAGGCAATCCCTTTTAAGCACTAAATAAAGTCTAATAAAAGGAAATCCGTAAGTTTGTTTAAAGTGATTATAAAGTGTTCATACAAGCATGAAGTGAGACAAAACTTTATAATAAACTAATAAACTTAAAACCACCCCAAGTCAAGTGATATGTTTAGGATTGATATATCACTGTTGAGACTTGTATGTAACAATGTCTTCTGTCCGACAGAAAGCTGATCTCACAAGCTTCATATATATAGATATCTGGACAGTTACATAGATCCGATGAAACGTCGTTCATTAGGATTGGGGATCCGATTTGAGATAACAGGATGGGTAGATTCATCCTTGTCACCTGTTCATCTCATTGGTATTAATAGGTATAACTAATCCTCAGACTCAAAGGAATGTTAATTGGTCATCCTAAATTACTGAATGTGAGACTTTGATCCTGCGGTCCCACGATCCTTAACAGAGATGACTCTGGGTGTGAACTGCAAAGGTTGGGTGTCACAGGAGGTAATGTCAGGGTAGTTATACATTGGATTGAGCATTTATCACTCCCGATTAATGGGAGATACATCCAAGGATCGCTTGTGGAAGACTCGACTCTAAATCCTTGCAAGGTGATAGCTTAAGAGTAAGAAATACAAATTTCACTTAACCTATCTGTTTGAGTTGACTCGGCCTATACAAGTAAAACGAACGTCTCGCTATATGTGACTTGACATCACCCATAGTCATAAGATTCAGTTCAAGGATGTAGTTGATAAAGGATCGAATTATACTATAACTAATACGGAAGGGTTAACGACAGAATCAACCTGTCTTCTTAACGGACTCTGGGGGAATGATTACAGACTTGCCAATAACATACTCAGTACATCATTCCGTTATGCAAGGATTAAATATAATTCTTGAAGAAATTAATTTAATAGTTGCATACGGCCAGAAGTAGTAAGAACCTAATGGATCACACATAAGACTTGGAACCAAAAGAGAGATGGATGTCATTAATAGATGGAAGCTCAAATGAGCCCAGTAAGGCCCATTTAATTAGGGGGGGCCGAAATTTATATATAATAAATTAGGGAATTATTTTAATTCCATTAATCCTAATTTGATTAGGTTTGTGAATTAAATTAATTAAGAGATAATTAAGTTAGGAGTTTTAATTAGATTAATATACTCCTATTATTATCCAATTAGGTTATTTATTATTATCCTAAATATATTAGATATATTATAAGATAATAATTAGGAATCCTATTCCGAATTGAATTCCTATTAAGTAACATATTCCTATCTAACTAGGGTTTAGATACAAGTTATTATATATACCCCCTACTACATGAATTTCGACTAAGCCTAAACCCTCCCCTCTATGTGATTTTCGAAACCTACATCTAGAGAGAGAAAGTGAATTCGCATCCCCTAGTTCGTGGATAAGAATTCATACGGCTTCCGTCGATTGATTAATTTCATTCATCTCCTTTTCTCTTTGATCTTGTGTTGGTTGATTAGAGGCAATCTATTTTGGTTGCATCTCATAAGGGTTGATTCTAACTTAACCTCACCGTGTTATACTTCGTGCTTGGGAACTCGGAGAAGAATTGTGGGTGCTTCTTTAACAACGGTAGATTGTTCTTCAAAAGGTATTCCTTCTTATCCCTCTTTATATGAAATAACGATTAACGGATCCTATGGTTAAAAGGAAGTAGGCTAAAATTTTTATATTTCCGCTGTTATACCTTAGCCTTAATTTCCTTCAGTGGTATCAGAGCCATCGTTAAATCCGTTATTTCATATATGAAAATTTAGAAGTTTTTCAATAGGATTGAATTAATATTTATGGTTAGGATTAATTAACAAATAGTTTGATTAATTAATTCTAAAGATAAATAAATTTTAGTTAATTGTTAATTAAAATAGATTATGCGTATGTTCCTAATTATTTCGGTTGATAATCATTATAACAAAATCTATTAGTTTTATAGTTAGGTTAATAAAATTAGTTTTATTAATTCTAAAAGATAAAACGGAAATCTATTGTAGTTTTTCCTATTTCTGAAAATCGTTTTTAAAACCGTTTTAAAATCTGATATATATACATATATATGTTTTAATAAAAAAAATATATATAAATACGACAGCGGCTCGGGTCGCGGCTCACGGCGCGACCAGCCGCTGTCGCGCGGCTGCTGCCTCGCGGCAGCAGCCGCAGGGCTGCTGCCAAACGGCAGCAGCCCAGTTTCGGGCCCCCGGCCCGAATCCCACTTGATTTTAATTGTTAAAATCAGCTTGAAAATATTTTGTATATATATATATATATATATGTTTCAGAAATTAATAGTTTTCTGTTTTGATTATCGAATGAAAATTCGTTTAAATGTTTGTTTTTACCAAGTTGTAAATCAAAGTGTTAAATGAATTGAAATCAAAATAATTGGGACATGCATAATCGACGTTTTATATGGTTATATTAATCTAAGAATTAATATAAAGATACAAAACGATTAGAAGTAAAATTGGATGAAAGTTAATTTGACGAGTTAATGTGATTAACCTAAATATTACATAAGACGGTTATGTAATCAACCAATTAAATTTATTTAATTGAGTCTATGCATGTTTGGAGTTATGGACATATTTGGACCCTCTTTTAGTCTTTTGGTATTTTTGAAATAGGGCCTGCGAGTCCTGCCTATCTACTATCTATTGTAATTTCTCCTCTCATCTAATTCCCTTCAATTCAGTTGAAGTTTTCTTTAGTAGTATAGAAATTAATATGTAATTTCAAGGCGCCATGGAGAAGACGGAGGACCTAAAGAGAAATATGTAATAGTTAGTATTTCCTTAGGTTTGCCCTTTTATTCCGTCTCTGGCTCAACGGAATAATTTAGATGATATGTCCATAACGCCAATGTATGTGAATGTATGTTTCTGATGTATGCTAAAGCAAATCAAGACTAAGTTAGATTATGAGACCTAAAATAAAATCCCTCATTAAAAAGTTAAGTAAATAAGCAAGTTATTAAAATCGGTTGCCCCTCCCTAATATTATAATTCAGCCGGCAGTACTGGGGGCCTTTGGGTTGTTGAGTAAACTCAAGCTCGGGGTCTTATGGTAACACCTGAATTATCGAAAATCGTTCTTTCATGAATATGGGGTAATATTTAAATTAGATTATGATAATTGGATGAGTAAACTCATGTTGTCATAAACTAATGGGCAAGATGGTTGGGATTAATATGAATAGCATATTAGTTACTAATGTGGTTAGTAACCCAATAACCTAGGAATCACATTAGAGATGTGATTGATCATATGAATCTACCTAATGAATGAGACTAGCTTGTTGAGTAAACTCAAGGCGAAATCTCAGGAGTTAGGATCCTAGCTCACTAAAGGATTTGTGAAATTCTTCGAATTAATATGGAGGGCTATTAATTTGGCAAAATAGTGGGAGCAATCTGAAATAAATTTAAAGGCCTATAATTTTAGATTGTTATACTTTAAAGCAAATGAATGACATACGTTTACTCTTTCTCACTCTCAGGTTTTGTTTAAACACACACTCTTAAAATCATGACTAAAACCAATCTGCAAAACATTCTTACCGATAACAAACTGAATGGTTCAAACTTCACCGACTGGTTTTGCAACCTCAAAATTGTTTTGAAGTTCGAGAAAATTGGGTATGTACTTGATACATCGATACCCCCTGTCCCTGAAGATGATGCTCCCATCGAGGAAATTGATGCTTATCAGAAGCACAAGGCTGATGACGATCATGCCGGATGCATCATACTTGCATCGATGACATCGGAATTACAAAGGCAACATGAGGAGATGAATGCCTATTCCATCATCATGCACCTAAAGGAATTGTTTGGGAAACAAACCAGGTGCGAACGCTACGAGATATCCAAGCTGTTATATCGTTGCAGGATGCAAGAGGGCACATCAGTCATGACACATTGTGTCAAGATGATATGGCTACATTACCAAACTTTCTAGTATTGGATTTGCGATGGATAACGAATTAAGTATTGACTTAATTCTTCAATCCCTCCCAGAAAGTTATTCACATTTCATTATGAACTATCAGATGAATGACTTGCAAACCTCTCTTGAAGAGCTTGCAAACATGCTCAAGTCAGTTGAGCCCAATATGAAGAAAGACAAGACCATATCGGCTCTTGTAATTGAGGGATCGAAGAAAAGGAAAGGGAATTTTCCCAATCCTAAACATCCCAAGAAAGGTAAGAAAGCTGTGTCCAAGGGAAAGGAAGTGAAGAAGCCCAAAGGAGAGTGCCACTTCTGTGGTAAAGACGGGCATTAGAAGAGAAACTGCAAGGAGTATCTAGCCACCCTCAAGAAGGGAAAAGGTGGTGCTTCTACATCTGGTATGTTCTATATTGAAATAAACACAGTTTCACTGTCTGAATCTTGGGTACTTGATATCGGATGTGGATCTCATATTTGTACAAATATGCAGGAACTAAATCAGACTAAGGAACTAAAGAAAGGAAGCATAAACTTGCGAGTTGGAAATGGAGCAAGAGTTGCCGCCCTCGCAATTGGAGATTATGTTTTACCTTTGCCCTCTGGGCTTGTAATAGAATTAAGGAATTGTTTATACGTTCCTGAGATGTCTCGTAACATTATTTCTATTAGCCGTCTTGTTGACGACGGTTTTCATATTTCAATAAAGAACAATAGTTGCAATTTTTATAAAGATTCGATCTTTTATTTTTCAGGAATATCACAAAATGGGATTTATGTGTTAGATGATAAAACTCCTGTTTTTGCAATTGATACCAAAAGACATAAGCTAGATAATTCAACTTACTTGTGGCATTGTCGTTTAGGCCATATAAACAAGAGACGCATGGGCTTATAGATCCAATCGATTCTGAATCATTGGAAACATGCGAATCATGTTTAAAAGGTAAAATGACAAAGACACCCTTTAGCAATAAAGGAGAGCGTGTATCAGACACTCTAGGACTTATTCATTCAGATGTATGCGGTCCTATGTCAGTCCAAGCAAAAGGAGGATTCAGATACTTCATAAGCTTCATAGATGACCATACCCAATATGGTTACGTCTATTTGATGAAGCACAAATCAGAAGCTTTTGAGAAATTCAAATGCTTCAAGAATGAAGTGGAAAATCAATTAGAAAAGAAAATAAAGACGCTTCGATCCGATCGAGGTGGTGAATATCTTTCTGATGATTTTCTGAATTATCTAACTGAATGTGGCATATGCTCACAATGGACACCTCCCTATACACCACAACACAATGGTGTATCCGAGAGGAGAAACCGTACCCTATTAGATATGGTACGATCCATGATGAGCATGGCCTTACTTCCAAAGACGTTCTGGGGCTATGTGTTAGGGATTATATCCAGTTAATCAACTGTAGCGCAGCGGAATTGCGGTTTAAAATTTATTTCTAATCCCTTTTAGTTTGATCTTTGTCCGTTAACCATTGATTGAATAAAACCTTTTGGATCCATTTAAGGGTAAAAACTTACCCGGATTGTCTCTTCTAGAGATGGCTGAAGAATCCACAAAGTAGTATGATCTCCGTAGTCAGGTGCACGAACAGCTATTGAGCCAAAACCGGTGCTAGCCGAAGAACGAAGAAGAACTGGAGAGATTATGTAATTCGCCAATAAAGCTTCTCCACCTTGAATTAGTGGCTGCGGAAATTGATTGCTTTCCAAAGCAATAAACAATATTGGCCGAATATGTGTATGTTAATTAGGGTTTTAGAGTGTTTTAATTTATATATATAGTGTATTCCTAAACCTAATTGGTTTAGGGTTAATTGGTTAATTACAAAACTAATCCAATCCTAATCTAATTACATAAATAAATACCAATAATATTTATTCTATGCAATTAGTTGCGATTAGATTAAATTTAATTACTCCAATTAAATGAATAACACTAATTAATAAATTGACGTATTAATCTAATTAATTATTCACTGAATGCAATTTCATTAATTTACAAATTAATTAATTACATCCCGTAAACTAATTAATCAATTAAATACCCAATACTTAAAATCATTAATCAATTACCTTGATACAAAGTACCAATTAATCAATTAATTAACCACCAATTAATTACCTTGACATTTTACTGTCAATCAATTAATTAATTTCATCTCTCCAATGTACCGTTCTATAAGTTCTAACTCAGATGTTCGATGTGCACGATCCTATGGGACTGTCCTTAGTTAGCAGTGGGCTCACGGCCCACAGACAGTAAGTGGGTTCTAGCAAACCATTACTGTCCCTAACCAAGACAGAGTTTCAGCAGTCTAAAGATGCAGAGACCCTGTAGTTATCTCTTAACTTCTTTTACCATTTGATATCGATATTATAAACTAGAGGCATGGCGGCTGTCATCCTCTCTGTTGTTTATGATATTTCTTGATCTTAAGTAGATTAATGAATCAGATAAGTAAACTACTTATCAGGGTGTGGCCACACACTTATCAATCTCACTTATCAAGTGGCCTGTGATATCATCTCACTATTACGTGAGTGGTAATTCCATCACTTCACTATCAATGCCAATGTGTGCACCTGTTCACCCAATCATACCCGTATTTGGCATCCTGTTACAGACCTGTTGGGCGTATGTCAAAGTGAACCGGATCCCATATTGATATTATAATGAAATCTGGTCTGAAGACAGTTAGAGACCTACTTAAGAAAACTAATGACACAACCACCATGTAGTTTTCTCAGGCGGATCGATCCAGTCACATGTATACAACATGTACCCATATTCACAACTGACTTATCAAGTGCTATGGCTAGTATCAATTACTACCATACAATCGTCGAATATACAAGTCTGTGGTCCTAATCATTCCCATGATAGAATAGACTTGGGATATGGTTTTACGATTATCAATCAATGGATTCTCTATTCATATTATAGCACAAGATATAAATGAACTAGATTAATGCCTTTATTAATGTAACACAAATAGTGTATCTATGCAAGAATAATCAAAAAGCATAATACAATATACATGAACCAATGCCTAAGAACTAGGGCACACCAACACTATGCCTTAGAAACTGCCCTCTTCACCCTGAATCGAGTACCAACTAAATCCGCTAGTTCCACACCATATGAATTGTTCGTTGGTAGGAAACATGTGTTCTCATTCATGAGAATATGGGGTTGTTCAGCGTTTGTCAAACGCATTGCGTCCGACAAACTAGATTCTAAATCTGATAAATGTTTCTTCATTGGATACCCTAAGGAAACTATGGGATATTACTTCTATCATCCAGATGATCAGAAAGTAATCGTATTCAAGCACGCAACCTTCTTAGAGAAAGAGTTTCTCGAAGAAACACAAAAGGGAAGCATGATTGAACTTGACGAAGTTCAAGAAGAAACACCGACTGAAACAACAGAGGCGGTTGAGGTACCCGAAGGAGTCCCATTAGATGAGACTCCAGTGCCACCTATTCGTAGATCACAAAGAGTTCGTGAACTCCCAGTTAGATATGGTTTTCTAGTGGGAGATGATAATCAGGTTCCCGTGTTAGACGACGAACCCGAAAACTACGAAGAGGCTCTTACTAGTCCAGATTCTAAAGCATGGCTTGAGGCCATGGATTCCATGTATACTAACCAAGTGTGGACTTTGGTTGATCCACCTGAAGGGATAATTCCCATTGGGTGCAGGTGGATCTTCAAAAAGAAGACTGACATGGATGGAAAGGTTAGCACCTACAAGGCTAGGCTGGTAGCGAAAGGATATCGTCAGAAATAAGGTGTTGATTATGACGAAACCTTCTCTCCTGTTGCTATGTCCAAATCAATCAGAATCATGCTTGCTATTGCCGCTCACTACGATTATGAGATTTGGCAGATGGATGTGAAAATAGCTTTCCTAAATGGAAACTTGCTTGAGGATGTATACATGATGCAGCCTGAAGGTTTCATATCAAAGGATGCAAATAAAGTTTGCAAACTTCAGAGATCCATTTATGGACTCAAGCAAGCATCTAGAAGCTGGAATAAGCGTTTTGACGAAACCATAAAACAATTTGGTTTCGAACAAAATTGCGAAGAAGCTTGCATTTACAAGAAAGCAAGTGGGAGCTCTATAGCATTTCTCATACTATATGTGGACGATATACTGTTAATGGGAAATGACATTGCTCTATTACAGTCGGTAAAAGTATGGTTATCCGGTAACTTCTCAATGAAAGACCTTGGTGAAGCAGCTTATATACTTGGTATAAAGATCTATAGAGATAGATCGAGAAGACTGCTTGGTCTTTCACAGGCTACATACATTGAAAAGGTGCTAAATCGGTTTAGCATGCTTGAATCAAAACGAGGTAACTTACCCATGCTACATGGAGTAAAGTTAAACAATCATCAATGTCCTAAAACTGATGATGACAAACGACGCATGGCTGTAGTCCCGTACGCCAGCGCGATCGGTTCGATTATGTATGCTATGCTATGCACTAGACCTGACGTAGCATTCGCGTCATCTGTAACGAGTCGTTACCAAGGGAATCCGGGAGACGAGCATTGGATTGCCGTCAAGAACATTCTTAAGTACTTGAGAAGGACTAAAGACATGTTCCTAGTGTACGGAGAAGGAGATCTGAAAATTGAAGGATTTTCAGACGCTAGTCATCTCACAGATGAGAATGATTTTAAATCCCAATCAGGATACCTGTTTATCTTGAATGGGGGCGCGGTCATTTGGAAAAGTTTCAAGCAGGGAAGCGTAGCTTTCTCTACGACCGAGTCAGAGTACATCGTTGCTGCGGAAGCAGCAAAGGAAGCAGTTTGGATTAGAAAGTTCATTACAGAACTAGGTGTGGTGCCTGACATTGTCAATCCCATTACTCTGTACTGTGATAACAATGGAGCCATTGCGCAAGCAAAGGAACCACGGTCTGATAATGCATCCAAGCACTACCTAAAGCGATACAACATCATAAGAGAGATTGTGGCTAGAGGAGATGTGAGAATAGAAAGAGTACCTACAGAGGACAACGTTGCAGATCCGTTGACAAAGCCTTTAACCCAGAAAGTACATGATCATCATTTAACTTCTACTGGGATAAGTTTTAGAAACAATTGGCTTTAGTCCAAGTGGGAGTATGTTGGGGTTTAGTGTCCTATAGACAATTGTTGCAGGATACAAACTTAATGTAAATGAATTGTTCTTTATATCATTTGTTTTAATGAGATATATGTTTATAACTATATATAAAGGCAATCCCTTTTAAGCACCAAATAAAGTCTAATAAAAGGAAATCCGTAAGTTTGTTTAAAGTGATTATAAAGTGTTCATACAAGCATGAAGTGAGACAAAACTTTATAATAAACTAATAAACTTAAAACCACCCCAAGTCAAGTGATATGTTTAGGATTGATATATCACTGTTGAGGCTTGTATGTAACAATGTCTTCTATCCGACAGAAAGCTGATCTCACAAGCTTCATATATATAGATATCTGGACAGTTACATAGATCCGATGAAACGTCGTTCATTAGGATTGGGGATCCGATTTGAGATAACAGGATGGGTAGATTCATCCTTGTCACATGTTCATCTCATTGGTATTAATAGGTATAACTAATCCCCAAACTCAAAGGAATGTTAATTGATCATCCTGAATTACTGAATGTGAGACTTTGATCCTGCGGTCCCACGATCCTTAACAGAGATGACTCTGGGGTGTGAACTGCAAAGGTTGGGTGTCACAGGAGGTAATGTCAGGGTAGTTATACATTGGATTGAGCATTTATCACTCCCGATTAATGGGAGATACATCCAAGGATCGCTTGTGGAAGACTCGACTCTAAATCCTTGCAAGGTGATAGCTTAAGAGTAAGAAATGCAGATTTCACTTAACCTATCTATTTGAGTTGACTCGGCCTATACAAGTAAAACGAACGTCTCGCTATATGTGACTTGACATCACCCATAGTCATAAGATTCAGTTCAAGGATGTAGTTGATAAAGGATCGAATTATACTGTAACTAATACGGAAGGGTTAACGATAGAATCAACCTGTCTTCTTAACGGACTCTGGGGGAATGATTACAGACTTGCCAATAACATACTCAGTACATCATTCCGTTATGCAAGGATTAAATATAATTCTTGAAGAAATTAATTTAATAGTTGCATACGGCCAGAAGTAGTAAGAACCTAATGGATCACACATAAGACTTGGAACCAAAAGAGAGATGGATGTCATTAATAGATGGAAGCCCAAATGAGCCCAGTAAGGCCCATTTAATTAGGGGGGCCGAAATTTATATATAATAAATTAGGAAATTATTTTAATTCCATTAATCCTAATTTGATTAGGTTTGTGAATTAAATTAATTAAGAGATAATTAAGTTAGGAGTTTTAATTAGATTAATATACTCCTATTATTATCCAATTAGGTTATTTATTATTATCCTAAATATATTAGATATATTATAAGATAATAATTAGGAATCCTATTCCGAATTGAATTCCTATTAAGTAACCTATTCCTATCTAACTAGGGTTTAGATACAAGTTATTATATATACCCCCTACTACATGAATTTCGACTAAGCCTAAACCCTCCCCTCTATGTGATTTTCGAAACCTACATCTAGAGAGAGAAAGTGAATTCGCATCCCCTAGTTCGTGGACAAGAATTCATACGGCTTCCGTCGATTGATTAATTTCATTCATCTCCTTTTCTCTTTGATCTTGTGTTGGTTGATTAGAGGCAATCTATTTTGGTTGCATCTCATAAGGGTTGATTCTAACTTAACCTCACCGTGTTATACTTCGTGCTTGGGAACTCGGAGAAGAATTGTGGGCGCTTCTTTAACAACGATAGATTTTTCTTCAAAAGGTATTCCTTCTTATCCCTCTTTATATGAAATAACGATTAACGGATCCTATGGTTAAAAGGAAGTAGGCTAAAATTTTTATATTTCCGCTGCTATACCTTAGCCTTAATTTCCTTCAAGCCACTCTTAGGTCTTTGTCATTTTCAAGCTTTTTAATCAATGTGGTGAACATCTCAAATGTTTCATCCTTGCTACTTAGCAAGATGATCCAAGTGTACCGAGAGAAATCATCTACAATAACTAAGGAGAATTTCTTACCGCCCAAGCTGAGTGGCTGGACAGGTCCGAAAAGGTCCAAGTGTAGTAATTCCAGTGGTCTCTTGGTTGAGACAATATTTTTACTTTGAAATGACTTTCTAGTTTGTTTACCTTGCTGACAAGCATTACACAATTGATCTTTTTCAAATTTTAACTTGGGCAATCCCTCAACTAGTTGCTTTCTAGCTAATTTGGCTAGGAGGTCCATGCTTACATGACCAAGTCTCCTATGCCATAGCCAGGAGTTATCCTCTTTAGACATTAAGCATATATTTTTGGAAAATTGTTTTTCTAAACTCAACATATACACATTGTCAACACGAGGGGCAGTTAAAATCAATTTGTTTGTTTTTCCCTCGAGTATCCGACACTGAGTAGCATCAAATATAACCTGTCTACTGCTGTCGCAAAGCTGAGCTACGCTCAATAGATTATATTTGAGACCCTTAACTAAGGAGACTGACTCAATGGTGGGGTTACCTCCGATAGTACCTGGTCCTACTATCTTACCCTTCTTATTGTCTCCAAAGCTTACGTTTCCACCTCGTTTAAGCTCAAGTGTGATGAACTGAGTTTCATCACCAGTCATATGCCTCGAGCATGCGCTGTCAATATACCACAGTTTTGACTTCTCCACGCACCTCAGGCTCACCTGCATTTTGAATCATTCATCTTTAGGTACCTAATTCTTTTTGGGTCCTCGTTTGTTAGCATAAACAGGTGCAAAGTCATATTTTAACTTGTGATGACATACTTTTATTGTGTGGCCAGCTTTACCACAGAAGTCACAATGAGTTACCCTTTTTGGGTGATTCAGTTTTTGGTCAGCACCATTGTGCTGAGCATGCCAACATACCTTAGTGGTATGCCCTTTCTTTCCGCAGAAGTCACATTGGACAATCCGCTTGTTATACCAACACACATCTCTTGTGTGTCCCTTTTTACCATAACAATCACATTGAGTGAAATGTCTATGCTGACTAGTACCTGAGTACTCAGCATGGGATTTATTTTTGTTTGAGCCTTTAGATTGGCTCTGTAGGTATGTGACATCCTTTTTCAGTTTCTTTGAATCTGATTGGACCTCCGAGACAAACTTATGCATAAGTTCTATGTTACTATACAAAGTTGAGTTGTCTTGGAGAAGATATCGGAGGTCACTCAGCTTGACCTCTTCAATCTCATCACACCGCCTGCTGAGTGCCTTTACTTTCTTATTGCACTTTTTAGTTAGCGCATATAAATCACACAGGGCATTTATCATCTCAGTTCTAAGCAAAAGTAAGGATGTTACCTCATTATTGTGTTCCTCCTGGTCAGTTTCATCAGAGAGGCCAGCTTGCTCAGAATAAGTGTGGTCAGCATCATCGGCCATGAAGCATATATTTGCCGTTTCATTTGCATCAGCTTCAGATGAGGTTGACACATCACTATCACTCCATGTGGCCATCATTGCCTTCTTGCTTCCCTTCTTTTCTTTCTTTAGATTTGGGCAGCTTGACTTAATGTGCCCAGTTTGATGGCACTCAAAGCACGTGACAGATTTGGAGCTGTCCTTTTTGTATTTTTCGCTGGACTCAGCTTTGTACCTGTCATTTCTTCTGAATGGCCTCTTGATGTTCTTTTCATTCTTTCTAAACAGCTTCTTCATTTTCCTTGTGAACATGGACATTTCCTCATCGTCTGATGAGTCAGCTTCGGTTGAGTCAGCTTTCATGACAAGTGATTTTTGTTTCTTGTCTTCTGACTTTTCTTTCTCTTTTGCTTCAAAGTTTTTCATTGAGATCTCATGAGTCAGCAGAGATCCGATCAGCTCGTCATACTTATATATGGTCAAGTCTTGAGCTTCTTCCACAGCCGTTTTCTTAGCTTGCCAGCTTTTCGGTAAGCTTCTCAAGATTTTCTTCACTTGTTCTTCTTCAGTGAAGTTCTTGCCGAGTCTCTTTGGCTCGTTTATGATGTTGGTGAATCTAGCGTTCATTCCGGAGATGTCCTCATTGTCATTCATCTCGAACAGCTCGTACAGTCTCATGTGTTGATTCACCTTTGATTCCTTGACCTTGCTTGTTCCTTCGTAGGTTACTTCAAGCTTTTTCCAGATCTCTTGTGCTGACTCACAACCTGATATTTTATTGTACTCTGCAGTATCTAGAGCACAGTGAAGCATATTGATAGCCGAAGCATTATTTTGTAATTTTCTAAGGTCATCTTCTGACCACTCAGTTTCACTCTTGACAACTTTCTCATTGTCAACAGTTTTATATGGCACGTAAGGGCCTTGTACAATTGCAAGCCAAGCACTCATGTTTGTGGCTTGAATAAAGTTTTTCATCCTATTCTTCCAGAATGTATAATTTGAACCAAAGAATAGGGGAGGCCGACTAATTGATAGTCCCTCAGGGAGTATCTGTGTTGTTTGGTTCCCGGGAAGGAAACGAGTGCTGTTCTCAGCCATTTATCGGGATCAGCTCAAGATAGTTATATCTTTGAGTAGTGAGCTTAAGCTCTGATACCACTTGTTGGTCCCGTGTGACTAGTTCCAAGGGGGGGGGTTAGGAACTAATGTAACTTTTTCGCTAATTAATCTTGCTGACTTGATAATTTTAGTGAGTTTATTAACTCAGTTTTGGTCAGCTTGGCCGATCTTAGTGTGAGACAACTTTAGTCAGATGTTGACTAAGATTGTTTCACTTGTGAGTTGGGAATTGACACTTTTGTGGTCAGCTTCCAACTCAGCACTCTAATTTTACTCAGTGTCAGCTTTAAACAGTTTATATGCTGAGTAAGTATAACAAACAACACATGCACATATATATATATATATATATATATATTAAGAGAGTTAGAAATTACTCAGTATGACTTATCCTGGTTCGGCCTCTCCGCATACGTCCAGTCCCCAGACTCCTCCGGGCTTATAGAATCCAATACTGAGCTCTTTAAAGGTAGAGCACAAACCGGTTACAAGGCAGTTGAATATGCAAGAGTACCTTCCTCTATTCGTCTACTCAACTCCTACTAAGTGCTACAACCCAGCACCTAGATTTCTCTACCACTGAGTACTTAATACCGAGTACTCAGCACAACACTCTCAATATTACAATTGAAAATAAAATTGTTCTTTTTCAGATAAAGAACACTTTAGATGATTACAAACAATCAATCTAGCATTTACACAAGGAATAGAAAGTTGGTGTAAGATCTCTTTCTTGTTTTTTGAGTGCTTTGAATTTGTATCTTTCTCACTTGTATTTTCTGTGTTAATCGGCAATGATCCAAGAGGATTGCTTGTCCTTTTATAGTTGTATTTTGAGGATCAAATGATTGGAATTTGATTTGTCCGTTGAATCCAAAACGGCTCTTTTGGGGGACAAACTTCTGGTCAGCTTTAGATGTGCAGGCCAATCTTGTTTTCTGATTTCTTCAGATGTCAGGCTTGTCTTCTTACTACAGGCTTTGTCTTCTTGTGGCAGTTTGTCTTATAGCAACGACCAGTTGACCCATGCATCTCAGAATTTGGCTTTTGCATAATTCCAAGGCTTCAATTATTGGTGCAGACAGTTGTCGGATTTGTCTTTTAGCTAACGGATCATTCATGCTGTCCTGAAAATCACTCAGCTTCACTTCGATAGTCATTATCTTTGATTGTCACCAAATCTCATACTGAGTTCTTTTTCACTCAGCTTCCATGGTCAGCTTCGTTCTGTAAGATCTAGTTCTGAAGCAGACTTCTTTTATGCTGAGTTCCGTTCCACTCAGCTTATTTGATCAGCTTCATTCTTAAGCCGTTGTTTTGAAGATGACTTATCTTCTCTTGTGCTGAGTTGCTCTTCACTCAGCTTGTGTTGTGTTCTCATGCTGACTTTGTCCTGTCTTAATTTTTATTTCCTTTTGCATTTATGTTTATACTCAATATTGAACAAACGGATTAGTACAATTAAATCAAAGCACTTAAATTTAATTGTCTCTTAATCATGGATTAAACTTAAATAATTTTGTCAAATCAAAATCTTGTGGAAAGGTGTTTCAACATAAGTCACGAACCTAACTCTGAAGAGGTGGCATATTCTGAGCCCGCATGGCATCTAATATTTCACATATTCACGGACATTAAAACTCGAGTGGCGACTCTAAAATAATTAAACTAACCCGAGAACATGATAAACGGATTAGTAAATAAATTGAATGCATACATCGGGATGGACACGCTAAGCGTCGTCCATAAAAACGTTAAGTGATGGTGTTATGTAAAAATGAAATCTCATTTGCCGAATCCTCCGAAGTAGGGTGATCGGGTTCCATGCTCGCTCACAGTAGCGGGTTCTACGTAATGGAATTTCATCCACATCAGTATTTCGGTAAATTAAAGTATTAAATACTAGGTAAATCATGTAAGAGTTCTTACATTTGTCTTGTCAATACAGATTGCGATATTATTTTCTTGATGTTTTGTTTCCATTCTGAATGTTGGTACGGTTGCATTAAATGTATTCGGATACCAACATTCACATTGTTATATTACGAATACAATGGCATTTCTTTTTATTCCTTTTGCGATGTGCAAATTTGAAAGAGACTGCAAGGGCCAAAGTATTGAGAATGTGAACAAGCAGAAACTAGAGCAAATATCAAGTAGTTGGAGTTCGTGAAGGTTTTGTTTGGCAAAGTTGACATCAATGGTCTTCATCGACGTACCAAACCCTTTCTCCTGATCGTTGGGAACGGCGATCCCTCAAGTGGGGAAGAGTACATGGAGGGAAAATGGGTCCTATATGGACCCTTATGGTATATTGTGGTAGGTATATTAAGGAGTAAAATAGATTAAGATGGATTAGAGAAGAAGAATTGGATGAAAGACTCTGAATAGTGAAAGAAGACTCAGATGAAGATTCTTAGAGTAAGAAGACTCGGAGGAAGATCTTTAAAGAAAGAAGACTCGGATGAAGATCCTTGATAATAGAAAAGACTTTTTCAAAATTTTAAAAACTTCGAAAAAGTACTTTTGCTATTGTTGAGGAATGGGTTTACAATTACAATGCAAGAAAAGTTCTTCGGTCGAAGACGTTCAAGTGGCAGATTGTAGAAAAAACAAAATGATGGTTGCAGTTGAACCCATTTCTAGAGACAAGCGAGCAGCAGGGAAACTCAAGCAGAGTCAAGTGCGAGCAGAAATCAAATAGGGAAACAAGAATTTGGACAACTTGGCGGAACCTCAGTAGTGTTCGAGTAGAAAGTAATCTCTATTCTGAGGAGGCGAGTCCGATCAACGAGGACATTAATCCTTTAAGTGGGAAAAAAATATAAGGGGTGAGTTTGACCATAGGCAAACTTAACCCTAAGCATTGGTAAGGCTCGACTTGGAGTGGAGAATGGAACATATCAACATACGCTAATGGTAGAGGCCGAGTTGACATAAGAAACACTCTAGGGGATATGGACTACACTTGGCGTTGGATTTCCACCACCCCCTAAGTCAGTTGTTAGTACTGACTTAACCGATCCATCCTCGTCCACTAGAAACATGACGGACATACGTTCTTCGTGAATAGAGGCGGATGTCTCCATAGAGGAGACCTCTATGAGCATTATGGGCTCCTATAGAACCCATAGTTGTTGGTCCCGTGTGATTAGTTCCAAGGGGGGGTTAGGAACTAATATAACTTTTTCGTTAATTTATCTTGCTGACTTAATTATTTTGATGAGTTGATTAACTTAACTTTGGTCAACTTGGCCGAACTTAGCGTAAGACAGCTTTAGTCAGATGCTGACTAAGACTGTTTTACTTGAGAGTTAGGAATTGACACTAGTGTGGTCAGTTTCCAACTCAACACTCCAATTTACTCAGTATCAGCTTCTTACAGTTTATATGCTGAGTAAATATAACAATCAACACAAGCACACACATATATATATATATATATATTTGAGAGAGTTTAGAAGTTACTCAGTATGACTTATCCTGGTTCGGCCTCTCTGCCTACGTCCAGTCCCCAGAGTCCTCCGGGCTTTTGGAATCCAATACTAAGCTCTTTAAAGGTAGAGCACAAACCGTTTACAAGGCAGTTGAATATGCAAGAGTACCGTCCTCTATTCTTCTACTCAACTCCTACTAAGCACCACAACCTAGTACTTAGATTTCTCTACCACTGAATGTTTACAACCAAACACTCAGCACAACACTCTCAATATCACGAATGATACAAGTTGTTCTTTTTCAAATGAAGAACACTTTAGATGATTACAAACAATCGATCTAGCATTTACACAGTAATAGAAAATGGGTGTAAGATCTCTTTCTTGTTTTTGAGTGCTTTGAACTTGTATTTTCTCTCTTGTATCTTTCTTTCTGTAAATTGGCAAATGATCCAAGGAGTTTGATTGTCCTTATATAGATGAAGACCTGGATGAGGATCATTTCAAATGTTTTAGCCGTTAAGTCCAAAACGGCTCTTTTAGGAGACAACGTCTGGTCAGCTTCGGATTTTGCAGCCAATCCTATCCTCTGATTTCTTCAGGCGTCAGTCTTGTCTTCTTCCTGCAGACGTTGTCTTTTTGTGGCAGTTGTCTTTTAGCTATAATATGTTGCCCCATGCATCTCGGAATGTGTCTTCTGCGTAATTCCAAGGATTCAATTATTGGTGCAGAAGGTTTGCAAAACTTGTCTTCTAGTGAACGGATCTCTCATGCTGTCTTAAAGATTTACTCAGTTTCTACTTTATTCGTTGTCTTTGTTTGTTGTCAACTTCTATGCTGAGTTCTGTTTTGTAAGACAACTCTTGAGAGGGCTTTTAATGCCGAGTTCCATTCTTCTTTACTTTGTTGAACTTCAGACTTCTATTCTTTGATACTGAGCTTGATTCTACTCAGTTTGTTCTTTGATCTCATGCTGACTTCTTCCTGTCTTACTTTTTATATCTTTTTGTATTTACGTTTATACTCAACATTGAACAAACAGATTAGTACAATTAAATCAAAGCACTTAAATTTAATTGTCTCTTAATTATGGATGATTTTGTCAAATCAAAATCTTGTGGAAAGGTGTTTCAACAAACTCCCCCATTTTGATGTTGGCAAAATACATAATTATGGAACTCAGTTTTGAAATTCCCCATGATTGATTTATTTTTCACATTTCTGAAATTACTCCCCCATAAGGGTTACATCTAATGTCCTAACTTAATTCTAAACCTTCCAATCGAATAAATTCAAGACATTGCTTACACTGACTCAGTTCAATTCTAGACCTTCCAAGATCTAATCTAGGTCAGTTTTTCAGAAATGGTTAAATACTCAGTTTGATGCACATATTGTTTTAGTGTTTAACGTATACTGAGTATGTTTTACTTTTACTTGTTTGTTCAATTCTGATTTATCAGTTTTTAGCACATAACATTAGGCATGGTTTTTGGATAATTTGGATAGAATGGTACTTACCATAGCTTAACTCGTTAAGCATACAAAACATCAAGGTGCACAAAAAAATATTAAGCAAAAATACATGCTAAGTCCTGAAGTATGACTAAGCTACTTTTTCTTCCTACTTTTTCTTCCTTGAGGTAGCGTGAGCATGCTCCCCAGCTTGATACTTGCCTTTTCCTTTTTCTTTGCTGCCTGATGCACCACCTGCGTGCTGAGTTCCATCTTGTCTGTTCTCCCCCGTTTTTCCATCATCGGGTGGAGGAGGAATGAAAGTATCATTTCGAGCAGTAGCAGACAGGGCGTTGGAATAACGCTTCAACCTCTTTGTACTCTCTCTTAGGCCATCTATAACAGGAACACCATCATCTTGAATGGATCTTGGAACGCGTAAGGAGCTACTCAGTATGCTAACGATGTACTCATGAGATTTGCTGATCCAGGAGACGGACTCAGTGAGCTGGGCATAGGATTGGTGGTACATTTTGAGTACAGCTGAGTCAAAGAATTTTCGTTGATCATGGATGTCTTGCACAAAGTTCAGAAATGCATCAGTATTGATGGGGTCAATATCCATCTGGTCCTTATTGACATTGAGGAGGCGCACAGCTTCACTCAGTTGATCAATGGTACACTGAGAAGTGGAGGAAATTAATTCACGTGTGCAGTTCAGATCAGAGGTCAGTTTTGAGAAGTGTTGGTTCAACTCAGCAGAAGTGGCATACTTAGGATGACCCGTAGATCCAATGTTGGCCAGGTCCATGGTCAGCTTAGTAAAGTAGTCTTTGAGCTCAGTAGAAGTAGCATACCCTGGATTTATGTCAGATGGACTCTGGATTTTGCCTTCAAGTGCATTCATGTGGTTGACCATCATGAGCAACAGTTCAGTTATCTTGGCAATCTGGTCTTGCTTGGGTTGCTGTGTCTGGACCATGGTCATAACACTGATGAGATCTTTGAGGCTCCGAATTTCGTTCACAAGTGGAGTGATGGATGTAATTTGGGAGGACTCAAGATTTGCAGCCCCAGCAGCATCTGGATGAATAGGATTCAAATCCTGGAGTAGAGACTGAGTGGAGGCAATGATTCTGCGCCTAGACTCAGTAGCACTCAGATAGGCCAATGTGCCAGCAGGATTTGACTCAGAGGCAGGAATTGAGGTTGAACTTGATGGTGGTGGAGTTGGCTGCTTATCAGATTGGTTGGGTTGGTCAATGGTTGTGCCTTGTGGTAGCTCAGTACGAGGAGCTGAGTGCTCAACATCTTGTGCATTTTGAGTTGGTGGCGATTGACTTACAGAGATGTTTGCCTACTCAATATGATGTGGAAGTTGAGCAGGTTGTTCCATAGTTCGCTCCCCATCTTGAGCATCTTGGACTTCGAGCTCTTGCTCGGCAGTATTTGGATTATCCAGAGTCTTGGCTTGTTCCTCAGTATGAGTAACAGAGGCTTGATTTTCAGCAGGTTCCATAGGAGGAGACTCAGTATCATTAGAAAAGTATCTGAACTGGATGTCAGATAGATCAGTAATTTGGTCCCGAAGTGGAGAATCACCCAACAGATCAATAAAAGGTGCTTTGTAGGCTTTCTTCTTTAGCCTTTTGAATGTCTTAGCTTGAGGGGGTGGAGAGTCAGCTTGAATATCCTCACTTGAGTCAAAAGAGGAGTTGTCTCTAAGCTCAGCATTGACCTCATTTTCTGCAATGTTATGTTCGGTGAGCTCAACATCCACTGTTTGAAGTGCCATACTTGGATTCTCCTCTTGCTCAGCATTGTCTTCAGTTTGTGTTTGCTCAGCATGTTCTTCTTCCTCAATATCAGGCTGAGCGTCGTCATTTATCGGTTCTTCCTCTTCTCCCTCAATAGGGTTTGCTCAAGATCAATCCCGCGACTTTGGAAGAAGTGTGACTTTGGAGGGACAACCCAGTCGAGGGGGTCAGCTTCAACAATTTGCAATGCAGAGCTTCTTCTTTTCTTCTGCAGAGGTTGTTCTGGAGTCTCTTCACTTTCCTCTTCGGGCTCAACTTGCCCTTTTCGTTTCTTTGCTGGTCTAGGTGTTTGGTCAGTATCAATTTTCTTCCCTTTAGATACAGCTCGTACCTTCCTTGGGACAGTATCAACATCCTTTGAGCACGTTTCAAGTGCTTTTCTCTTCTTCTTTGTCTTTGCTGGCTCAGCAGACTCAGCAACAACTTTCTTTCCTTTCTTTGGTTCCACTTCCTGTTCAGCATCATTTTCTTCTTCATCTTCCTCAACATCTTGAGTCCCCTTCAAGGGCTGGTTGAATCTTAACCCTAACAGTAGAGCCGCGGAAATTTCATTTCCCAAACTCTGAGTTTCATTGATTGTTTCTATTTTCTGATCTTCGAGGATTTTAGTGATTAGGGAGCCCAGTCTAAGTTTCTTACCTCCTCGTTGAAATGCACCGACTAGAAATACCGGAATATTGAGTGGGTTGTAGGTTAGCATGTGCCATATGAAGCACTGCTCGAAGTTGGAGGCCGACGATAATGAGTTGAGTTTTGGGAAGATGAAGTTGGTCAATATGTAATGAGCCATCTTCTGATTTTGTCCCATACAGGTGCTGGGTATCTCTCCTTTGTGATTTTTTGGTTTGCAGAATCCTTTGACATGGTCAAGCGTTTCTTTGGTTGTCCTAAACTCTTTCCCTTCTTCTGGCAGGTTGAGTAAGGTTGCTAGGTAAGATGGGGTGATTGTAATTTTGTGGCCCTTGACGGAAGTTTCCAAGTAGTCAGCATTTTCTTTGTCAACATGAAGATTGGAATAAAATTCCCTAACTAACCTAGGATAGGTTTTCCCAGGGAGAGAGAAGAGTCCCACCCATTTATTCTTCTCAATCCACTCACAGAAGGGTTTTTCAGCGGTGATGAAGCTGGAAGAGAACCATTTTCATTTCAGAACTTCCAGATTGTTGACTTTCTTGTGGACCTTGACCATGTTCCTTTCCTTGGGCTTCTTTGAAGAGCTTGCTGGGTCAGCTTGAGGGTTTTTGTTTGGAGTTTGGTTAAGCTGTGGAGGAGATTTTGGATTTTCATCGGTGTGATGTTTGCCGGAATCACCACCGGAGACATTTTGAGGGTTTGACATTTTCTTCTCAGAGTTTTTCGAGGGATTTTGAAATTCAGAGAGAGAGAGAGAGAGATTGGAATGCCAAAGGATTCAAGCATAAAGATGATTAAGTGGGAAATCTTCCACCTTTTATAGAGATTTTAAATCGATCCTATTCGTTGGACTAGCCGTTTTTCCCTTGGGATATTCAATCGACAGAAATTCTGTCACTTATGACACATTCAGCGCATGGGCTTTGCCTTTATTGCTTACGTTATCCCAGATGCCCTTTTTATTACACGTGTTTGCATTAAATGGTGCATGTGGGTTTTACTAAGTTTTACTAGAATATGGAACGTTTGTGATGCTAAGTACCTAGTTCTACGTAGATGAGTTTCTTATCTCTTAGTAACTTAGCATAGGATAATCACTCAGCATGTATATCTATTGAGCATAGAGTGATCTTCTACATTTTAAGCCCAGTAAGTAGTAGTTACTAATTTTGAATTCACTCAGCATGGCAATCACTCAACATTCAATTTTTCACATAGAGTTATTGAAGAGGATTAGACATACCGATAGCTTCCCTTAGTATGTTGAATTGTTCACGTGCCAATGGCTTGGTGAAGATATCTGCAAGCTGTTCATCTGTTGGTACGTAGATCAGCTTGATCTCTCCCTTTAGTACGTGATCTCTAATGAAGTGATGCCTTATGCTGACATGCTTCATCCTGCTGTGTTGGATTGGATTCTTGGATAGATCAATGGCACTCTTGTTGTCACATTTGATCTCTATTGTTTCTGTTTTTACTCCATAATCCTCAAGTTGTTGCTTTATCCATAGGACTTGGGCAACACAGCTTCCAACAGCTATGTACTCAGCTTTAGTTGTGGACAGGGCTACGGATGATTGCTTCTTGCTGAACCAAGATACTAGACAGCTTCCAAGGAAATGACACCCTCCCAAAGTACTCTTACGTTCTAGCTTATCTCGTCCATAGTCAGCATCAGTATATCCAATAAGTGTAAAGTCATTTGAGGTTGGATACCATAAACCTGCATCAACTGAGCTCTGCAAATATCTAAAAATTCTTTTTACAGCAATTAAGTGAGATTCCCTGGGGTCAGCTTGATATCTTGCACAATAACATACTGAGTACTGTATATCGGGTCTACTAGCCGTGAGATAAAGTAAGGAGCCTATCATACCTCGATAAAGTTTACTATCTATTGACTTACTTTTCTCATCTTTGCAAAGGACAGTATCAGTACCCATAGGGGTTGATATGGGTTTGCAATCTTCCATATCGAACTTCTTTAACATCTCTTTGGTGTACTTGGGCTGACTTATGAAGATGCCATTCTTACCTTGCTTAATTTGAAGTCCAAGGAAGTAGTTGAGTTCACCCATCATGGACATCTCGAACTCAGTTTGCATTTGTTTACTAAATTCTTTACACAAAGATTCATCAGTAGCACCAAATATTATATCATCTACATAGATTTGTGCAAGTAGGATATATTTCCCCTTTTTCTTAATGAACAAGGTTGTGTCAGCTTTTCCTCTGACATAGTTCATGGTCAGCAAAAAGTTGGTCAATCTCTCATACCAAGCTCTTGGAGCTTGCTTCAGGCCATACATGGCCTTCTTGAGTTTATAAACGTGGTTTGGAAATTTTGGATCTTCAAACCCAGGAGGTTGGTTAACATATACCTCTTCGTTTATAAAGCCATTAAGAACTGCACTTTTAACATCCATTTGATATAATTTAAAGTTCATAAAACTAGCATAGGCACACAATATACATATAGCTTCTAGCCTAGCCACTGGTGCAAAGGTTTCACCGTAGTCAATACCCTCTTGCTGACTATAGCCTTGAGCTACAAGTTGAGCCTTGTTTCTGACTACATTTCCATGCTCATCTAGTTTGTTTCTAAAGACCCACTTAGTTCCTATGGACTTTTGATTCCTAGGCTTAGGTACTAAATCCCATACCTCATTTCTTGTGAATAGGTCGAGCTCTTCTTGCATAGCATTGATCCAGTATTCATCGTGCTCAGCATCAGCAAAGTTCTTTGGTTCATGTACAGATACAAAAGCCACATTGCTTAGATACTTCCGAAGCTGATCTCTTGTCATTACCGTGTTTTCAGCAGCATCAAGAATGGATTTTTCTGAATGTCCTCGTGGAATTCTTATTTCTTTGGGCAACGCTGAGTTATTTAGAACAGGTGTTTCTACAATTTCTGCAGGAGTAGATTGGTCAGCAAAGGTAATTTCAACTTCTTGTTTACCTTTGGTCAGCCCCTGTATTGATGACTCAGGAGCACCATTTTGGTCAGCGGAGGCTGAGCTCAGTTCATCTTCTTCGAGCTAGGTTGACTTCCCTGCAGGGTCAGCTTCATCGAACTCAATATGTACAGATTCTTCTACAACCTGAGTTCTTTTATTATAGACTCTATATGCTTTACTGTTTGTTGAGTACCCTAAAAAGATCGCTTCGTCAGCTTTAGCATCAAATTTTGCAAGGTTATCCTTTGTATTGAGTATAAAACACTTACACCCGAAGGCACGAAAATAGCCAATGTTGGGCTTTCGTCCTTTCCAAAGTTCATATGGGGTTTTCTTAAGAATAGGTCTAACTAAGGCCCTATTGAGAATATAGCATGCTGTGTGGACAGCTTCACCCTAGAAATACTTTGGAAGCCTATTTTCACTCAACATGGTTCTAGCAATTTCGACAATTGTTCTGTTCTTCCTTTCAACAACCCCATTCTATTGAGGTGTTCTAGGGGCAGAGAAATTGTGGTCAATACCACTGGTTTCACAGAATTCATCAAACTGTTGGTTTTTGAATTCTCCACAATTGTCTCTTTTAATATGAGCTACTTTTAGGTCTTTGTCAATTTCAAGCTTTTTAATTAATGTGGTAACCATCTCAAATGTTTCATCCTTGCTACTCAGCAAGATGATCCAAGTGTACCGAGAGAAATCATCTACAATGACCAAAGAAAATTTCTTACCTCCCAAGCTGAGTGGCTGGATAGGTCCGAAAAGATCCAAGTGTAGTAAGTCCAATGGTCTCTTGGTTGAGACGATGTTTTTACTTTGAAATGACTTCTTAGTTTGTTTGCCTTGCTGACAAGCTTTACACAATTGATCTTTTTCAAATTTAAGTTTGGGCAATCCCTCAACTAGTTACTTTCTAGCTAGTTTGGCAAGAAGGTCCATGCTTACATGACCAAGTCTTCTATGCCATAGCCAGGAGTTATCCTCTTTAGACACTAAGCATATGTTTTTAGAAAACTGTTTTTCCAAATTCAGCATGTATACATTGTCTATACGAGGGGCAGTTAAAATTAATTCATTTGTATTTCCCTCGAGTATTTGACACTTGGTATCATCAAATACAACCTTTCTGCCACTTGTGCAAAGTTGAGCTACACTCAGCAGATTATATTTGAGACCTTTAACTAAGGAGACTGACTCAATAGTTGGGTTACCTCCGATAGTACCTAAGCCGACTATCTTACCCTTCTTATTGTCCCCAAAGCTTACACTACCACCTCGTTTAAGCTCTAGTGTGATGAATTGTGTTTCATCACCTGTCATGTGCCTTGAGCATGCGCTGTCTATATACCAAAGTTTTGACTTCTCCACGCATGTCAAACTGACCTGCATTTTAAACTATTCATCTTTAGGTACCCAATTCTTTTTTGGTCCTTTCTTGTTAGTATAAACAGGTGCAAAGTCATTTTTTAGTTTGTGACGACATACTTTTATAGTGTGACCATTTTTACCACAGAAGTCACAATGAATTACCCCTTGAGGGTGATACTGAGTGTGGTCAGCATTGTTATGCTGAGCATGCCAACATACCTTAGTGGTATGTCCTTTTCTTCCGCAGAAGTCACATTGGACAATCCTCTTGTTGAACCAACACACATCTTTCGTGTGTCCCCTTTTTCCGCAACAGTCACACTGAGTGAACTGTTTATGCTGATTAGTACCTGCGTACTCAGCATGGGGTTTATTTCTATTTGAGCCTTTTACTTGACTCTGTAAGGTTGTAACGTCCTTTTTTAGTTTCTTCGATTCAGATTGGACCTCCGTGACAAACTTATGCATTATTTGCATGTTGCTATGTAAATCTGAATTGTCTTGGAGGAGATATCAGAGGTCACTCAGCTTGACCTCTTCAATCTCGTCACATCGCCTGCTGAGTGATTTTATTTTCTTGTTACAATTTTTGGTTAGTGTGTATAAATCACTCAGGGCATTTACCATCTCATTTCTAAGCAAGAGTAAAGATGTTACCTCATTGTTGTGTTCCTCCTGGTCAGTTTCATCGGAGAGGTCAGCTTGCTCAGATTGAGAATGGTCAGCATCATCAGCCATGAAACATATGTTGGCTGTTTCAGTTGCATCAGCTTCAGATGAGGTTGACTCATCACTGTCGCTCCATGTTGCTACCATAGCCTTTTTGCTTCCCTTCTTCTCTTTCTTGAGGTTTGGGCAGCTTGACTTGATGTGCCCAGTTTGGTGGCACTTAAAACAGGTGACAGTCTTGGAGCCGTCCTTCTTGTATTTGTCACTGGACTCAGCTTTGTATCTGTCATTTTTTTTAAATGGTCTTTTGCTGTTTCTGTCACTTCTTCTGAACAGCTTCTTCATCTTTCTAGTGAACATGGCCATTTCCTCATCATCAGTTGACTCAGCTTCTGTGGAGTCAGCTTTCATCACTAGTGATTTTTGTTTCTTATCTTCTGACTTTTCTTTCTCTTTGGCTTCAAAGTTTTGCATTGAAATCTCATGAGTCAGCAGAGATCTGATTAGCTCGTCATACTTGTATGTAGTCAGGTCCTGAGCTTCTTCTACTGCAGTTTTCTTAGCTTGCCAGCTCTTAGGTAAGCTTCTCAAGATTTTCTTCACTTGTTCTTCTTCGGTGAAGTTCTTGCCGAGTCTTTTTAGTTCATTTATGATATTAGTGAATCTAGCATTCATGCTGGAGATGTCCTCGTTGTCGTTCATGTCGAACAGCTCATACAATCTCATGTGTTGATTCACCTTTGACTCTTTGACCTTGCTTATACCTTCGTAGGTCACCTCGAGCTTTTTCCATATCTCCTGTGCTGACTCACAACCTGATATTTTATTGTATTCTGCAGCATCTAAAGCACAGTGAAGCATATTGATAGCCGAAGCATTATTTTGAAGTTTTCTAAGGTCATCTTCTGACCACTCAGTTTCACTCTTAACAACTTTCTCATTGTCAACAGTTTTATATGGCACGTATGGGCCTTGAACGATTGCCAGCCATGCACTCATGTGTGTGGCTTGGATAAAGTTCTTCATCCTATTCTTCCAGAAAGTATAATTAGACCCAAAGAATAGAGGAGGCCGACTAATAGATAATCCCTTAGGGAGTATCTGTGTTGTTTGGTTTCCTGGAAGGAAACGAGTGTTGTTTTCAGCCATTTATGGGGATCCGCTCAAGATAGTTATATCTTTGAGTAGTGAGCTTAGGCTCTGATACCACTTGTTGGTCCCGTGTGATTTGTTCCAAGGGGGGGGGGTTAGGAACTAATATAACTTTTTCGTTAATTTATCTTGCTGACTTAATTATTTTGATGAGTTAATTAACTTAACTTTGGTCAGCTTGGCCGAACTTAGCGTAAGACAGCTTTAGTCAAATGCTGACTAAGACTGTTTTACTTGAGAGTTGGGAATTGACACTAGTGTGGTCAGTTTCCAACTCAACACTCCAATTTACTCAGTATCAGCTTCTTACAGTTTATATGCTGAGTAAATAAAACAATCAACACAAGCACATATATATATATATATATATATATATATATATATATATATATATATATATATTTGAGAGAGTTTAAAAGTTACTCAGTATGACTTATCCTGGTTCGGCCTCTCTGCCTACGTCCAGTCCCCAGAGTTCTCCGGGCTTTTGGAATCCAATGCTGAGCTCTTTAAAGGTAGAGCACAAACCGTTTACAAGGCAGTTGAATATGCAAGAGTACCGTCCTCTATTCTTCTACTCAACTCCTACTAAGCACCACAACCTAGTACTTAGATTTCTCTACCACTGAATGTTTACAACCAAACACTCAGCACAACACTCTCAATATCACGAATGATACAAGTTGTTCTTTTTCAAATGAAGAACACTTTAGATGATTACAAACAATCGATCTAGCATTTACACAGTAATAGAAAATGGGTGTAAGATCTCTTTCTTATTTTTGAGTGCTTTGAACTTGTATTTTCTCTCTTGTATTTTTCTTTCTGTAAATTGGCAAATGATCCAAGGAGTTTGATTGTCCTTATATAGATGAAGACCTGGATGAGGATCATTTCAAATGTTTTAGCCGTTAAGTCCAAAACGGCTCTTTTAGGAGACAGTGTCTGGTCAGCTTCAGATTTTGCAGCCAATCCTATCCTCTGATTTCTTTAGGCGTCAGTCTTGTCTTCTTCCTGCAGACGTTGTCTTTTTGTGGCAGTTGTCTTTTAGCTATAATCTGTTGCCCCATGCATCTCGGAATGTGTCTTCTGCGTAATTCCGAGGATTCAATTATTGGTGCAGAAGGTTTGCAAAACTTGTCTTCTAGTGAACGGATCTCTCATGCTGTCTTGAAGATTTACTCAGTTTCTACTTTATTCGTTGTCTTTGTTTGTTGTCAACTTCTATGCTGAGTTCTGTTTTGTAAGACAACTCTTGAGAGGGCTTTTAATGCTGAGTTCTGTTTTGTAAGACAACTCTTGAGAGGGCTTTTAATGATGAGTTCCATTCTTCTTTACTTTGTTGAACTTCAGACTTCTATTCTTTGATACTGAGCTTGATTATACTCAGTTTGTTCTTTGATCTCATGCTGACTTCGTCCTGTCTTACTTTTTATATCTTTTTGTATTTACGTTTATACTCAACATTGAACAAACAGATTAGTACAATTAAATCAAAGCACTTAAATTTAATTGTCTCTTAATCATGGATGATTTTGTCAAATCAAAATCTTGTGGAAAGGTGTTTCAACAATAGTGTGTGCTCATTCTAGAGCGAAGTTTAAATATAAGGAGATCCTCCAGGATGGAATACCACTGAATGGATTGACGGGATGCCTAAAAAGGGAAAGACCATTTCAGTAGGAGTTGACTGACCGAGACTTGGAAAAAGTCTTAGCATCGCACAGAGTTTTGGTCTGGCTCAAATCTAGCCCCGTGACATCCAACAAGGGAATGAGCAACACAGTTTAGACAAAAATGCTAAAATTTAAATAATAAAAATTTGAATCTAAGAGAGTTAGATAAAACATTATATAAACATTTCAATTAATCGTAAGTAAATAAAAGATCTCCAACAATATTTTATTATCACTAACATTGTGAACATATATAGCTTAATTAAGTTTATAAGCTTAGAGAAATATTCTTTAAGATTAATTAGTATATGAATTAGATGATAATAGTTTTTCTTTTAATTCTTATTTTGTACTACTATATATATTTGTTTTGTCTTTTGTTGTTCTTTTTTCTCCTTAGTTCTATGATTATACGTATGTAGTTGCTTTTATTTTGGTGTTTACACGTCAAGGTTTTTTCTGTACTTTTTTTTATGGGGTTTTATCCAGTTCTCTGAATTTTTGTTTTTAGCTCACGTTGGCATTTTTCTACACTATTTTTGGTTAATAAAGGTTGTCTGCTTAAAAAAAGTAATGATCGTGAAGAATTAATATTGATTGGTAATTAACCATCCAAATTACGTATCCATCGGGTGAAATAGATAGTGCAATTTCAATTGGAAATATTGTTTGAAAGTGAAACCTTAATGCCTAAGTTATGGACGGTTTGGCACATGATATATTATTTGCTAAAAAAATATTATTTATTTTTCAAAATAGACCAAATACACCATAGCCAAAAAGAAATTAACCCAATAATAATGTTACTCTTTATTAAAAATTATACATGTTGATTTGTTGATTTTTATGGACTTAACATATTAACTTTGGAAAAAAAAAATTAGAATAAGGGGCGGAGATAGGGAGGGGCCCGGGGGGCTCCGTGCCCCTCCGGTCGCCGAAACCACCATGGTCACGAGTAGTTTCGCCTCCTTTCCCTCCCCTAATTTAAGTCTATATAGACTCTATATAAGTACATAGTAATATTTTATTATTTAAAGATATATGAGATGGTTAAAAACACTTACTTCTTTTTAAAAGGCCCTAAGTTCAATTCTCCGCAACCTCAATTTATTTTAGAAAGTGTTTATTTATTTAAATAATTATAAAACTATGTTATCATTATTAATTAATTTATTTATTTTCATAACACTTTTGAACTAATTTTTATTATGTCTTTTCCATTAAAAAAAATATTTTCTTATTTTTAAGACTCAAACAACTTAATTTCTAAATTAAGTTTTAAAATTTTAACACTAAAAATAAAAAGTTATATTATAATTTTTTAGAAACTAGCATTGAACTAATAAAAAGATTAAATATATCTCATTACGTGTTAGGTTTGTCCAAAATTTAAAATTTTAATATTTGGACCTATTATATACTCCCTAAGTCCACATTTCTAATTTTTTTAGGCATGCTAAATCTAAATCTAAATTTCTAATTTTTTTGGTATGTTAGACATTTCTAAATCCAAATTTCTAATTTTTTTTTGCCTCTTAAACCTCAGTAAATCTAAATTATTAATTTTTTTTGGCCTGATAGGCCATCTGAAATCAAAATTTTTAATAATTTTTGTACATGTTCAGCCCTCCCTAAATCTAAATTTTTTTACATGTTAGGACTATTAAACGAAATCTAGCTTAATTTTGAGAAATTGTACATTAATATTTAAAATTGGTTCTTGGCCGTTCAAATTATAACACGCATATATACAAAAAAAAAAAAAACAAGTTCAATTTAGCAATTTTTTTTCCGAATGCACGTGTAAAATCGGCCCCTGTATTCGCCACTAATTAGAATATATGGTAATTAATATATTTAACGAATAAATTAATGTCATATATATATATATATATTTCACATCAATCATCTTATATAAAGTGATACGTGTATTTTAATTGTTTGGATCATGTGTTATTTTCAAAGTACTCGTAAATTTATAGAATGGAATTTTAATTTTATTTTGATTTGATGGTATATGGCTAATTTTTTTCTATAACAACTTGAAGTATAAGGTCTTTTTTTTTTTTTTGAATAAATAAAGTCTTTTTTTAAGAAACACATTTTTACTTATTTTTTTTAGTAAGAACACATTTTTACTTATTAATATGCGAAATCATATATTATTTGTTATTATTTTTTCCTAATATATAAAAGGCATAATATTCGTTTGGCTTCCTAAACTAAAGCTTCAAAGTCAATTAGAACCTTAAATTATCAAAATCATCAATCATGTCTCTAAACTAACCAAAAATCATTTCTAAACAAAAATTATCAATTGAGATTTCATCGAAAATCATTCGGTTGAACAGTTTCAGACCATCTTCCCCAATCGTATTTTGAACCAACATATAGTTATTACAATCTATATATATATATATATATATATATATATATATATATATAAAGGTCATAGTTTCTGATTGTATAATAAGATGGGGGACTCAATTGATGATTTTAACCTAGTTCAAAGACCTGATTGATGATTTTGATAGTTTATGGTCCTAATTGATTTTGAAGGTTTAGTTTGGAGACCCGAATGAGTGTAATGCCTATATAAAACAAAATAAATTAAGAAGATAAAATTACTGCCTACATTATATTTTCGCAATATGTGATTTTAAAAAGGAAAAATTACATAGAAATTCATCTTCTAAAAATTATTTACAACTATGTCAAGTCATAATTTTGGATTATATCAAACTAGTAAAATCAATACTTTTAATATACTTTAAAGATTAGAATTTATAAGTTATAAGTCTATAATATATTTTGTAGAGTTTATGATTTATGAATTGGAGTCTAGAATTTTTAAATCATAATATACAGAAAATAATGACATATTAAGAATTAAATTTGGTGATATGACTTAGTTGTAATTTTGTACTTAATTATGATATTCATGTATTTCACCTTTTTAAAAATCAGTTTCACCCAAAAAAAAAAAAAGAAGAAGAAGAAGAAGAAGATAAAAGCATATGATGAGTTAGTGCTTCATATAATTAGTGCTTGTCTTATAAATTACATCTAAATAACTACCATAACCGAACCGTCCTTTACCTTCTAACTATTCCAATTCTTCACATAATTAAGAATCATTTTCAAGAGTGACCTTTTTCATTTATTTATGATAAGGCTATTTAGATAGAATGATAAAACAAACAAAAAAAGTTAAAAATATTAACAAAAATAACTTTGTAATTGGTAGCATAAATAGTATGTTTTGCGAAATACTATTTTGTATGTAATTTATATTTTTCCTGTATTCTTTTTTCTTTTTGGCTTTTGTTATTAAAGCCCTTATTAATAATGATAACTTTAGGAAAAGAGAAGACCAAAATATCTACTAGTCCTTATTTATTATTACTAACAATACTTACAAATTACATAAACAGAATGGAAGAATATTTTACTTCAAATTCACTCCTCGCATTCTGTCCTCATTAGCAATAGTATGCATGCAATAATTAATTAATAATTACACAATAAGCCAATATTATTATTTAAATTACATCCATAACCAAGTTATTGGAGTTGATAACCATAGATTACACCAAAATCACACATAGTTCTACTGTGAATCAGTTGGAATAGATCCAACCAATAAAATGAGAATTCTTACATCATAGAGTGCAGTAGAATCCAATAGTAGAAAATTTCTAAAATAGTCTCGGACCAAACTCATCATGAATCATTCAGATATTGCACGAGTCAACATCTGAATGATTTTCAAGCAGTTGATCTCGGACCACTGTAGAACTAATGCATGATTATTTCAAATTTGGTGAGGCCAAAGGAAAGCACCAATAGCAAAAGCCCTTTTCTCATCAAGGGTGCCCTTAAAAGAAAGGCCATATTGATGAAGAAGCAAGTCAAGTCTCCATTCCTCCATCTTCTCATAATCAGCCTTTGAATATTTAGGGTAATGAAGAGGAACCTGAAACCCATTTGGGTACTCTCCTTTTCTGTCCTTCAGCATCTGCCCTTGAACATTAGGGCATGCTACAACATCACTGCCCTTTTGCACTGCCACAGTGTCCATTCCACCAGAAAATTGAGTTAATATTGCAGAATTGAGTAACCATTTTAAGGCCATTTTAGAGAAAAGAAAGTGGAGAATAGCTTAAAATTAAGTTTAAGCTAAAGAGTTCAGTGCTGCTGTATCATATTTATAGGGGGGTGGCAAGGAGAGAAATAAATAATACTTTTTAATTTTAATAACAATAAATATATATGTATTATTGGAGTTATATGATTAATGTGGTTTATCTCGAGAAAGGAGTGTAGGGCTTATCGTTGTCCAGGTCAGGGTGTAGTTGGAAGTCGCTATGATCATTCAATTCTATATAGCTTCAGGGAATGGGCAGGTGGAAAATACTAGCCACTCGTATGATATTCAAATGTTTCAAGTTGTTGTTAATAATAACTTATCAACATTATATATGGTGTTACAAATAAGTCCAGAGATTGATGCTTGTACGTTGATGTATCATAGGAATTTATTTTCAGTACACGACAATGTTTACATTGATGTGGTTGCATTATGTCGATCTCTGGCTAATCCTGTAATTACATAGAAAAGGATTTAAATAAATGGGCGAGGATAGGCGATCCCGTGTTGATGTCTAAGTAAGCTTTTAGGACGAGATGAGATGAGGATGAATACAATAATGAATAATAGTTGAGTAATGAAATGATTGAATGTGTATATTTGAAGATTGTCTCACTCTATTTATAATGCGCTTGAATTAACTGAGGTGGTTACAGGTCATGAAACGTGTAGGAATATGTGACGCCTATGTATCAAGCGGGAATCTGTTTACTTCAAACCCACTTAGGTTCGTTATTGACGGGGTCGGGGGCAACGTGTTGTAACATATTGATCTCTGGTTGGATCCGTTATGATGCTCTAGATTGCGTCATGCGACCCAGTTTTGTGGGTGATTATGTGATCTTTTGTGATAGCGTCACGTGGATCTCGGCTAAAGGGTGATCGTGTAGTCTTTCATGATAGTATCACATTGTTGTATATGGCTCATAATATCAAAGGGGCTTATCCCGGAGTGGAGCGGAGAGGAGCGAGTGGAGCGGAGCGCATCGAACGGAACGGAGACGTAGGCAATTCAAAACTGCCGAACTTCGTTAACAAATCCTTGTGTTCGATCTTTGCTTGTTTAATTTCTGTATTATTTAGCTTTGTTTTCAACAATTGGTATCAGAGCATCGTTGAGAAGCTATGTCAGGAGGTGTGAGATTCGAAGTTGCGAAATTCAATGGCCATGGAAACTTCAGTTTATGGCAGACAAGGATGAAAGACTTGTTAGCGCAGCAAGGGCTGTTGAAGGCGTTAAAGCCGACAAAGCCAGATGGGATTGATTTGGATGATTGGGGGAACTGCAAGCGAAAGCGGCCGGGACCATACAGCTGTGTTTGGCAGACGAAGTCATGTATCACGTGATGGCTTTGAATAAACCAGGAGAAATATGGGCGAAATTGGAAGCACAGTTTATGTCAAAAACCCTAACGACTAAACTGTATCTCAAACAGAGGTTGTATCAGTTGAAGATGAAAGAGGGTAGCGATCTGGGACAACATGTAAACTCTTTCAATCAGATTGTCTCAGACCTAGCCCAACTCAAGGTAGCAATTGAAGATGGGGACAGAGCGATGATTTTTCTTTGTTCATTGCCACCTTCTTACGAACATATGGTGTCTACTCTGACATATGGAAAGGAAACTATCAAAGTTGAAGAAATTACTGCAGTATTGTTGGCTCATAACCAACGGAAGCAGAATTTGGGAGAGGCATCCTCTCAAGGTGATAGTTTATTTGTTAAGAGTGACCAGGATCGTGGAAGAATGAAGGAAAGAGATCAATCTGGAAAACAACATTCTAGGTCGAAATCCAGGGGCAAAGGGACGTTTCATTGCTACAAGTGCAAACAGCCGGGTCATATTAAGAGGAACTGTCCGATGATGAAGAATCAGTCCGATGGTCAGAGTAGCAATTCTTCTAAGTCTAAATGTGGCAAAGAATGACAGTTCAGATGGTGACAACGGTGATATGCTTTCAATTGCGACTACTCAGATGTCAGAGGCTTGGATTCTCGATTCAGGTTGTTCCTATCATATTACTCCTAACAAGGATTGGTTTACCACATACAGGTCAGTTAATTATGGTTGTGTCTATTTGGGTGATGATAGATGCTGTAATATTGCTGGTAGATGTATGATGGTATTGTTAGGAATTTAATTGATGTTAGGCATATCTTGATGTGAAGAAGAATCTGATTTTCGTGGGTACTTTGCATAAGAATGGTTTTATTCCTAAGGCTAATGAGGATAGAGAAACCATTAAAATTGTAAAAGGGTCATTGGTTGTTATGAAGGGAAAATTGACTGCTGTGGAAAGTTTGGGTATATTTCTTGAAACAGAAATCTGAAGTCTTTGCCAAGTTTAAGCTGTGGAAAGCGGAGGTGGAGAATCAAACAGGAAGAAAAATCAAGTATTTGAGGACTGACAATGGCACAGAATACATATATTCGAGTTTTGTCCAGGTCTATGAGGAGCATGGAATTCAGAGGCACTTCACAGTGCGTAAAACTCCACAACAGAATGGTGTTGCTGAAAGGATGAATCAGACTTTGACTGAAAGGGCTCGTTGTTTGAGACTGAATGCAGAGCTTCCTAAGCGCTTCTGGGCAGAAGTAGTGAGTATGGCTTGTTATCTCATCAATAGATCACCAAGAGCATCTTTGGGAGGAAAAATTGCAGAAGAGGTATGGACTAATAAAGATATTGATATTGGTCATTTACGTATTTTTGGTTGTCCTGCTTTTTTGCATGTACCTGGAGATGAGAGGTCGAGATTGGATGCAAAATCAAAGCAGTGCATCTTTCTGGGTTACAAGAGAGGTGTGAAGGGCTACAAATTTTGGGATCCAGTTGCCAAGAAGATGGTGATTAGCAGAGATTGATACAGATCATAGTCCAGCAAAAACAGTTGAGATAGGTGAAAGCTCGGATTCACCTTTAGGTGGTTCCAGTACTACTAACTTGCAGGACTACAAGTTGGCTAGAGACAGGAAGAGGCGCACAAATGTTAAGGCTCCAGCCAGATTCGAGTTTGAAGACATGGTCTCTTATGCACTTCATATAGGCAGTGATGATCCAACCACTTTTCAAGAAGCAATCATTAGCCGGGAGAAAGAAAGATGGATGGGTGCAATGGTAGAGGAGATGGAGTCCTTACAGAAGAATCAGACATGGGAGTTGGCTCGACTTTCAGAAGGAAAGAAAGCTCTTCGGTGTATGTGGGTTCTCAAGAAGAAGCCACCAGTATCAGAAAAAAAGGGGGAGAAGTTCAAGGCTCGATTGGTAGCCAAAGGTTTTACACAAAAGAAAGGAGTGGATTATGATGAAATATTTTCTCTTGTTGTCAGACACACTTCAATCAGGTCAATACTTGCTCTTGTTGCCACTCAGGATTTGCATTTAGAGCAGATGGATGTGAAAACTGCTTTCTTGCATGGTTATTTGGAGGAGGAGATTTATATGCAGCAGCTTGAAGGTTTCGTTCAACCCGGCCAAGAGCATTTGGTTTGCAAGTTGAAGAGATCTTTGTATGGACTCAAGCAGTCCCCAAGGCAGTGGTATAAACAATTTGACTCCTACATGATTCAGATTGGCTATAAGCGATGTGAGTATGATTGTTGTGTGTATGTTAAGAGTCTTACTGATGGTTCTTCTATTTTTCTGCTACTGTATATTGATGATATGTTGATTGCTGCCAAGAATATGGATGATGTTGTTGGTTTGAAAGCTTTGTTGAGCCAAGAATTTGATATGAAGGACTTAGGGGCTGCTAAGAAAATTCTTAGAATGGAGATTCACAGAGATAGAAGCTCTAGAAAACTGTGGTTATCTCAACAAGGTTATGTTGAGAAGGTGTTAGACAGATTCGCTATGAGCAATGCAAAGCCTGTGAGCACTCCATTAGCAAATCACTTCCAACTTTCTGAAGAATAGCGCCCTGAGACAGATGAGGAGATTGAAGATATGGCTAAGGTTCCTTATGTTAGTGCAGTTGGGTGCTTGATGTACGCTATGGTATGCACTCGTCCTGATTTAGCTCATGCTGTTAGTCAAGTTTGCAAGTGCATGTCTAAACCAGGAAGGCGACATTGGGAGGCAGTCAAATGGATCTTCAGGTATTTGAGAGGTACTGTTGGGCATGGGTTATTATTTGGTGGTCAGCATGGTGATCCGTTGGTTGAAGGGTATGTGGATGCAGATTATGCTAGTGATCTGGATAATAGGAGGTCTACGACTGGGTATGTGTTTACTCTAGGTGGAGGACCTATTTGTTGGAGGTCAACTCTTCAATCTACTATTGCATTATCGACGACTGAAGCAGAGTATATGGCATTAGCTGAAGCTGCAAAGGAAGCTCTATGGCTTACTGGTTTGGTGAAAGAATTGGGTGTTCAGCAAGGTGGAGTGGAATTTCATTGTGACAGTCAGAGTGCCATTTATTTGGCAAAGAGCCAGGTGTATCATAGTAGAACCAAGCACATTGCTGTTAGGTATCATAAGATCAGAGAGTTGATTGCATCTGAGGAGATTTTGTTGCTGAAAGTTCATACTTCAGAGAATGCAGCTGATATGTTGACCAAACCAGTTACTTCTGACAAGTTCAAACATTGTTGGGACTTATTGGATATTCGCAGTTGCTAAGATCGAGTGGTAGCCGGTCCACATAGCGTGTCTAGAGGATGCTTATCTTCTAAGGGGCAGGTTTATTCGTCAAGGTGGAGATTTGTTGTATATGGCCTCTGTTTGAGATACAGTTTAGTCATTAGGGTTTTCGACATAAACTGTGCTTCCAATTTCGCCCATATTTCTCCTGGTTTATTCAAAGCCATCACGTGATACATGACTTTGTCTGCCAAACACAGCCGTATGGTCCAGGCCGCTTTCGCTTGCAGTTCCCCCCAATCATCCAAATCAATCCCATCTGGCTTTGTCGGCTTTAACGCCTTCAACAGCCCTTGCTGCGCTTACAAGTCTTTCATCTTTGTCTGCCATAAACTGAAGTTTCCATAGCCATTGAATTTCGCAACTTCGAATCTCGCACCTCCTGACATAGCTTCTCAACGATGCTCTAATATCAATTGTTTATATTCGTTTGATATCAGATGTCTTCCCTCTCTCTGGTTTGGGGGTATGTCCTTTAGGACGAGAAACCTTTCTTTGATTATAGCTTGGAGAGCCCTGCTTTCAATTTGGTTGTGTCGGTTGATAGATTTGGGGTTTTAGCAAACAAGAACTACCCTAGCTGGTTAAAGGACGGTGGCTAGAGAACCATGAATAAATTGCATTAATGGTTACTCAAGTTTAGTATTATAAAGAAATCTTTGAATAAAGTTAATTTTTTTTTTAATCAAGGCATTCCAACTATTTCAAAAAGAAAAAGATCACGGAAATAGTGGCATGAAAGACACGAAATTGACGGACTTTTACACATAACATATAGTAGCCATATGTGAGAAAACAAATTATACTATTTATTTATTTAATTCAACTGTTTAAAACTGTCACGCATCACAAAAAAAATATAGTTTTTTTTTATATCATATAACACATACATGGTTATCATATTATAGGTAAAATTAACTTCTTTCGTGTATAAATATCATGTTACTATTCTGATGAACTTTGCTATTTGAATTAATCCAAATATTTTTATTGGAAAACAAAAATTCAATCACCTTACCGAAACAAAATTAAAAATTCAATAGCTATTATAAAATTTAACCCAAGTGACCTCCTCCCTCCGCCTATGGGATTAAGAAATAAACAAAACTATATTTTGTGACTATATAATGAGTTTAAGCTTTAGATTGTTCTTTCTTTTGAAATACGTTATAAATTAAGGGGGTGTTTTTTTACCTACTTTTTCACCTTATGTTTGTCTTTTTCACTTTAAAAGACAGAATTTTAGATGTTGGTTAGACACCTAATGTTTGTCTTTTAGAACTGAAAAGTAGCTTTTTACAAAAGTACATAATTTCTGTTTTTTCTTTTTTTTTTGGAAAAGCAACCTCTTCTAAAGGCAACCAGCAAACTGCAAAACGGATCCTAAGTTATTTGATCTATTTTACCTTATATTTGCCTTTTACACATGAAAAAGTAGAATTTTACAAAAGAAAATCATACTTTTTGGAAAAGCAACTTTTTCAAACAGTAAATAGCAAACCGTAATAACAACAGCAATGGCTAACTATAGGTAAAACAAACGCACTAAAATAGCCAACCAATAAGTTGAGGAGACCTGAGTGGCAAAGGATAATTCTACACTATTCCAGTTATTAATATTGATGGATTAATTTGAATCTTTTATTTTAAGCAATACATGAATGAAGTCGGCATTCGGATTTATTATACCACAAAATATATATGTCAATTAAGTAATTTATTACACTAGATAATGTTTATAGATAACTATCACTTATTTAAATTTAATTAGAAAAAAATACAAACAAAATTATATGCTTCCATCGATTTTGAAAACAAGCAAATGAATTTTTCTTATACAAAATAAAGCATGTGCTTACATTTAAAAAAATGAATTTATATCGCCTTTATGAGTGTCAGCATTTCCGAGCCCTGGTTTTTGGCGGGTGACTTTAATGATATCGCCTTTATGAGTGATCAGAGAGGGGGTTCCAATCATTATGTTAATCGCTGCCTTCACCACAAAAATAGTATGGATTTATGTGGGCTTTCCGATCTGAGGGCTTCTGGTCATAAATTCACTTGGAAGCGTAATAATACCTTTGTTCGGTTGGATAAAGTCTACGCTAATGTTTTAGTTCAGACTTCTTTCCCTGAGTGTTCTGTGTTGAACCTCCCGTTCCGTCATTCGAATCATTGTCCTATTTTGTTTAGACTTTTGAGAGGGAAGCGTCCTAGGGGTAAGAGACCGTTCCGGTATCAGTTGGCTTGGGAGTCCCATCCTAAGTTTAAAGAGTTCGTTCACGAGAATTGGAAACCTCATTCGAATGTCCTGCAAGCGGCTGAAGGGTTCAGGAATAATGTGCAGGGGTGGAATAGAAACGTCTTTGGGCATATTATTAGAAGGAAGAACAAGTTATTAAAGAGGATGGAGGGCATTCAACGCAGGTTGGAGGGGAGGTTTGATCACAGCCTGGAGGGCCTCCTCATAACCCTTCAGAAGGAGTTGGAAGCTGTGCTTAGGCAGGAGGAGTTCCTTTGGTTCCAGAAGTCTAGGAAGTCCTGGATTAGAGATGGGGATCGTAATACCAGGTACTTCCATCTTTCTACCTTGATCAGAAGGCAGAGGAATAAAATTGAGGCTATTAAGGATTCTAATGGTGATTGGGTTTATGAAGATGAGGTTATTCGGAATTTGGCCCTGGAGTTCTACAAGGATCTGTTCAAAGAGGAACCTGTTCATCTGGAGGGGGCTCACTCTGTTGCTACCTTTCCTCTAATCAGTGAGGAAAGTAGTCAGGATGCCTTTCAACCTATTTCCCAAAAAGAGATTGACCAAGCCATCTTCAGCATTGGGGCTTCTAAGGCTCCTGGGATTGATGGTCTGCCGGCGGGCTTTTACCATAAGCATTGGGATGTTGTGAAGGAAGGCATCTATAATTTTATCTTAGGGGTGTTCAATGGTTCTAAGGATATTGAGTTGGTTAATAGAACCCTCCTGGTTCTGATTCCTAAGATTGATAAGCCTTCCTCCTTTTTGCATATAAGACCTATCAGTCTTTGTAATGTTCTTTACAAAACGGTTACAAAGATTGTGGCTAATAGAATTCAGGGCATTCTTCCTGCGATCATTTGTCAGAATCAGGGTAGTTTTGTGCCTGGTAGACAAATGATGGATAATGTGGTGATTGCCCAAGAGATGGTCCACACGATGAAGATCAGGAAGGGGAAGAAAGGCATTGTGGCTCTGAAGCTGGATTTGGAGAAGGCCTATGATCGCATCAATTGGGATTTCCTGATAGAGTCTTGAGAGAGCTAGAATCTCGGACAGCTGGAGAAGGTTAATTAAGGTATGTATTTCTTCTCCTGTGTTTTAAGTTATGGTCAATAGAGATATGTCGGATGAGTTCTCCTCAGGCCGGGGAATCCGTCAGGGGGATCCTATGAGCCCCTTCCTTTTCGCGTTATTGCTATGGAGAGACTCTCTCACCTGATTCAAGATGCGATTGATAATGGGAGTTTCCACCCAGTGGCGATCAACAGCTTCTGTCCCCAGGTGACTCACTTATTCTTTGTAGACGATGTCCTTATCTTTCTTGAAGGCAATGAGGAGCAGTTGAGTGTCATTATGGATATTCTGGATTGTTTTTGTTCGGCCTCTGGGCAGAAACTTAATATCCAGAAATCTAGGATGATGTGCTCAAAGAATATGAATCCGAGAGTTTGTAAAAGATTAAGTGATCTGTCAGGTATTCCTCTTACTGATTCTCTTGGGAAGTATCTGGGTGTTCCCCTCCACAGTGAGCGTGTGTCTAAAGTCTCCTTCAAAGATAATTTGGATAAAGCCAATACGAAGTGTGCCACGTGGAAAGCCAAGACTCTTTCTCTCGCTGGCCGCCTCACGTTAATTCAATCTATTAATTGTGCTGCTCCCAATCACATCATGCAGGCTTGTCAGCTTCCGGACCCTGTGCTTAATGATCTTGATAAGATTAACCGTAGGTTCCTGTGGGGGAAAGCTGCGGAGGGAAGAAAGATCCATCTAGTGCCTTGGAGTGAGGTTTGCCAGCCAAAAGATTCTGGTGGTCTGGGCATTAGGAAAGCAAAGGACAATAATAAAGTTTTATTAATGAAACTCCTTTGGCGTATGTGGCAATGCCCCTCCTCTCTTTGGGTTCGCCTTCTTTGTGGTAAGTATCGGAAAGACAAAATCTTTGGGGGCCCTAAGGAGAGAGTTGTCAATTGCTCCTTCCTCTGGAAAGGGTTTAGCACTGTGTTTGCTGAGTTCTACTTGGGGGTTGGTCTGGAGGTGGGTAATGGTAAGTCCATTAGTTTCTGGTTTGATACCTAGATTGGGGATAAACCGTTAGTAGATGTGTGTACTTCCCCCCCCCCCCCCCCCCCCCCCCCCCGCCTAGTGATATCCGTAACTGGAGGATTGCCGATGTAGTGGACTCGGAAGGGGACTGGATCTGGTCAAAGTTTGATACTTTCTTTAGCATAGAGACTCTCCTTAGAATTCGGGGAGTGAAGGTGAGTAATCAAGAGGAAGACATGGATAGGCATTGCTGGGCGCTGACTAACAATGGAGTTTATTCTTGCAAATCTGCCTTTGAAGCTTTTTCCCTCAATAGGTCCGATCCTCCCTCGGATGTTTGGAAGTCCATTTGGACCCTCAAAGTCCCTTACCGTATTAGGAGTTTCCTGTGGCAGGGCGTTAAGGACAGGTTACGTCTTTGGGCACAGAAGGCATTTGGCTGACTGAAGAGCTTGCAGTAGATGCAGAGGCCATGTTGATACTTTGTGCTATGCTCTTAGGGATTGCTCTAAAAGTAAAGAGGTTTGGAAGAAAATTCTCCCACACCATATTTTCTCTTTTTCATGGCCCATTCTGGGGACGACTGGTTCTCTGATGGTATTAGTGGTAAGTTACTCTCTTACATGGAGCATGGTGACATTTTCTTTGCGATTATCTGTCACCAAGTTTGGAAGTGGAGAAACGAGGAGATTTTTGGAGATAAAACTGTGTTTATGACAAACTTAGTTGAGTTCTTCTCGAGAAAACTTTCCTCTATTATTGATAGTTTCAGAGGAGAGTCCTTTGCCAGATCCTCCCAGATTTGTGATGTCCATCTCGTGGGATGGAGCAGACTGAAAGAGGGGGTTGTGAAGCTGAATACTGATGGTTCCTGCCTCAACAATGGTAAGATTGCGGCCGGAGGTGTTCTTAGAGATGCGGGGGGCGCCTAGCTTTCTGGGTTCACCCAGAATTTGGGGTTGGGTTCTTCCTTCTTAGCGGAGCTCTGGGGCATTCTCACTGGTATCAATCTTGCTAAAAGGCTGGGTGTTAAGAGGCTTTCTGTGGAGTCTGATAACATGGAGGCCATCAAAATGATTTCTGAAAATCATACTATGGGTCTTAATAGTCGCAACCTTATCAAAGCTATTATAAGGCTTTGCTCCTCCTTTGAGATCTTAGAGTTCAGTCACATATTTAGAGAGCAGAACCGAGTTGCTGATCGCTTGGCGGCGACGGGTCATGAGGGGACGTTAGGTGTTACTACCCTTTCTGTTTCCCCTAGGTTCCTCTCTCCTCTTCTTTTAGATGATAGGATTGGGGTTAGCTTCCCTATGCTAATCCCAGGGTAGTGGTTGTTGGTTGTTTTTCCTTTCCTTTAAAAAAATGAATTTATATTAAAGAGTTATATTGTTTATTTTTTTTTAAATCTTACTATTATTAAGAAATGGAAACATTATCAATGGGAGCACCGTCTAAATAACTAGGAACAACATCACTAAGAAATTAACATTGAAACAGGAATGACGAGCCATTGAATGAGTCACACCGTTCGTTAATCTAGAGAACAATCTGAACATATAAGTAACAAATTTTGAATTTCTTCTATAATAACCTCAAACTCAGTAATATCATGGATCTTTATTGAAATGTGATCCACCACCTCTTTGGCATCCGTTTCGAATTGAATATTATGAAAGTGGAGTGAAACTACCCAGAGTATCGCATCACAGAAAGCCAACGCCTCAGCTAGCGAAGCATGAATACTACCTACTACAAAAGAGCTGCAATACGTAATAAATTTGTTGGCACAATCCTGAGGAACTGCTCCCATACCGAAACTATTATTTGATTGAAACACGGTTGCATCAACGTTACACTTAACATAACCAGCAGGTGGCTTTCTGCTAATGGACCACCGTTTGTCCCAATTCATATCGAGACTCCTAAACTCGACCAGTCCCCTCCTTCCGCGCATCTTTCCATTCTGACAAAAAACGGCTTGCACTTGTAACAACAACCATAGGAGACCAGCATTTCCCCGTCCACGGCTTGACATTACGTTGCTGCCAGATTTTCCACAAAATAACACCAAACTTGCATGCTTCCTCTTACCTATTGCTGGCAGCATATGCAAGACCTAGTCCTCTACCCCATCCCATTTGGGTCAAGGAGCTTTCAAACCAGCCACTTCCCAACATGCCTTGGCATAATCACGACCAGAGAATAAATGCCAACCATGTTCAATATCCGATGAGCATAATAAGCAATTACTCGAAATAATAACATATCGTGGTATTAGTCTTGGTCTAAAAGACAATAGCTTAGCACATAATATCCATATAAACAATTTGATTTTACCCCGAATGTGAAGGCTCCATAATCGAGTTTAGCCATCACTAGTCAAGTTCCACATGCATGTATCTTCGAGCAAATGATAACTGGATTTAGACAAGTATAAACCATCTCTGAAAAAAAATACCAAATGAGCTTATCATCTCTCTAGCTGTTGCAGACACCACCATGTTAGAAATAATGTCGACTTCCTAAGACGAGAGCCATTCAACCAACTTACTCTGATTCCAAATGTAAGTTCCTAATATAAAAAGATCAGAAACCATCGCCTCTTTGTTTTCATTAGTGCAAACAGAAATGATGTGATGACTTTCTTCATTTATTAACCACAGATCATGCCAAGCTGAAATTGAATTTCCTCTCCCAATCCTCCAGCGAATACCATTTTGGATAACCTTAATCGAACTTCATACGCTCCTCCAAACAAAATTAGGGTTATTAACCAATTTAGAAGAAAGAAAATACCCACGAGTATAATATTTAGCTTTGAACAATCTGCTAACCAACGTATAACAATTTAGCATAGTAATAACAAGGCTTCTGATTTTATGATAGAAATTGGCTCTGATATGAAAATCAATTGAACTACTCTCTCTATATAATTACACATATATGAAATGGTTGTGTATAGCAATTTGCTCTCGTTTTTCACTTGTAAGCTTTATATCTCTTTTTCACGTGAAGATCAGTTATGAAAATGAATCTTTGAGTTGCATTTTATATGTGAAGCATTTGAAGATATCTGTTTGAATTCAAAAGAGCCGTTGGAGGGAAAACATCTTCTGTCTTGCTTCTGACCTCTGTGCCAATTTATCCATTTAAGGGAAGTTGTCGTTTGCGAAATCAAGCTTCTATCGATCATTGAGTCGTACGTCAAATTATCGTCTTTTGACTTCTGACTTCGCAAAATTGCAGTCTGCGTCTTTCCTTATTTGGGTGATGGAGAGAGATGGGTGACTGACAAGGTCTTCTGAGTTTTTACTATATTTGGAATGCCTTGATGTGACTGCTTGTCACAAGCTTCTAGCTCCGGTTCTGGATTCTGGGTCAGATTTAGGCTTGAGCCTTTATTTGTGGTAAGACCTTTTTGGTTGCTTTTGTTTTATGCTCTAAGTTAAATGGGAAATTTACATATAAATTCAATTTTAAAAAACTATCTATAATTGTGTCAAGTAATGATGATTTTAAATTATATCAAACTAGTAAAATCAGTACTCTTAATATATTTTAAGGATTAGAATTTATAAACTAGAAGTCTATAATATATTTTCTAAGGTTTATGATTTATAAATTAGGGTCTAGAATTTTTAAATTATGGTGTAAAATTATAATATCTAGAAAATAATGACACATTAAGAATTAAAGGGGCATTTAGTTCGTACAGGGGTAACGGAATGGAATCAAGAAAGGGAAACAATGAGAAAGGAATGGAATGACCCTGAATTCTCTTCTCTGTTTGTTTCAGTTCCACAAAGGGAATGATATACCTATGAATCCCTTTGTGGCTGTTTGGTTCAAATGAGGTAATAAACTAGAGTTGTATTTTTAACAATAATTTCTATATACATGTGTTTATATTAATAAATTAATCACGTGTAAATATAAGAATGAAAATCAATTTATTCAACTATTAAAATCAAAAGACGATGAAACTGAAGAAACAGAAATAAAATAAATCAAAGAAAATGGAAAAAAATCTTCTGTCTCCACTAATCTGTCCCCTTCACTGTCTCCCAATTAGCTAATTACATCTGTTAAAATTTATCCTCTCAGGTTTACAACTCTAATTCTAACGATTTCATGCACTCTTCTTCTTCCTCGACTGTTACATCTTCTGTTTGATCTCTCTTAAACTCTGAACCATGCTCTTTTAACCAAGATTTTTACGGCTTCTGAATCATTGGATTTTAGAGCAGAAAAGAATCAATTGATGTTGGATTTAAAGTCTTTTATCTTCCGATTACTGATTTGGTAGCAGAAACGATTTTGGTTGTTTTAAAATTTAGAGTGACTTGAGTTATTCTTCTTTTATTGAATTTATTAAAATGATTGTTATGTGTTATATCCAATTGAGGTATCATGCAGACTGCAATTCTAGAAATTCTTGTCATGTTTGTGGGTTTAAATTACAAACTGATGACTCCAGGCAGAAAGAAAGAAGAAACTGGTCAATGCCATCAATGGAGCCAAATTGGTACATAAATTTGGTGAGAGCTTTTGCAAGGAATGACATATATTAAAGATACAAGCTTAAAGAAAGAACTTTTACAATGGAAGAAGTAGGGTTTTTGGTTACAGAGAAGAAAGAGTCGAAGCAAGGGAGAAGAGAGAAAGCTTTGGGGACCTTTTGATTTCCTTTCTCGAAGAATGAAGTACACACAAAGACTTTAAGTCTATTTACACGGTAAACAAAGAGTCAGGGGCACATGCGTCTTTTGTCATGAGCCAGGAGGGGCATTTCGGTCTTTTCCATATTAGTGGCATATTCTAGAAGATCCCCATCAAGCCTTCATGATCATCACCATACTCAATCACATCTCCACTTAATCACAACCATCCATTTCATCAAATGGTTCAGATCATGCCACTTGTCTTATTTACTTTATCTTGGTCATTAAGTTTACTTGGTGGCCAAACCTAGAATTACAATATAAATGTAATAGTTAGTGTTTTATATTTTTTAATGAGAATCCAAATTATTCAAGGATATTTTACCTCATTCAAATTAACATGGTATCAGAGCAAATCTGAATTTCTGAGTAAGCACAAATGGCTGCCCCTATAATCAACTCCGACAGTCCTTATCACCTTCCGCCGAATGAAACTCCGGCTTTGTCTCTCGTCTCACAGGAGCTTTCCGGACCCAACTATCATCAATGGTCTCGGGCCGACAAAGTTGCCCTAATGTCCAAAAACAAGTTCGCCTTTGTTGATGTAAGCATCAAGGCGCCAGCTTTGGATGATCCGATGTACAATCAATGGGAGAGATGCAACAACATGGTCATCTCGTGGATAAACCATGCTATCTCCCCATCCATTGCTCGTAGCGTCATGTGGTTGGAGAAGGCAGAGCAGATATGGGCTGATCTGAAGGAGCGTGTTGCTCAGGCGGACTCGTTGAGGATTTTGGAGCTTCGGCGAGAAATCCATAGCCTGAAACAAGGTAACGGTAATGTTACTGAGTACTATACGAATCTGAAAATCCTCTATGATGAACTATTAAACCTGCGACCCATGCCACAATGTACCTGTTGGACGGCGTGTGGCTGTGGTGCTTTCAAAATCTTGCGAGATCAACAAGACGCGGATCAAGTGATCACCTTTTTACAAGGATTGAACGAGTCCTATTCCACCGTATGTTCTCAGATACTCCTTATGGAACCATTGCCATCTCTCAACAAGGTGTATGCTTTGTCTATTCAACATGAACGACAGATTGGTCTTGTACCTGTCAAACAAACAGAGGGAAGTGAGAGCAATCCATTCGCAGGCTTCACTAACACACATGGGAGACAGAACAATGGTCGTGCAAATAATTCGAGGTATACGAATCGCAAAACTAATAACAGAAATACATCCTTATGCACTTATTGTGGTAATACAGGTCATACTGAGGACATATGTTTTAAGAAACACGGCTACCCGTCGAACTATGGACATAGAAACAAAGGTGGGAATCCTTTCAGAACTAACCAACCCAAGGCCAACTCAGCAGTGAATCAGGGCAGAGATAATGGGGATTCTGGTGAGGAAGACAACAGGCAGCAAAATTCAGAACCATTCACTCTAACCAAGGACCAGTATCAGAAACTTGTTGCCCTATTGCCACTGAGCCATTCAGGAAAGGCCCCTGCCTCAGGCAGCAACGTCAACACTTTTGTCAAGGGAGACAGTTTTGGTAAAAGCTTAAACCCTAACTCTGTTTCATCATGTTGGATAATAGACACATGAGCCACTGATCATATCATTTGTGATACAAAACTATACACTTCATATACAAAAATTGACAAGTGTTGGGTGAACCTGCCTAATGGAGAAAAGGTCAAAGCAGAATATGTTGGTACTATGAACTTAAGTCCGAAACTCGTTTTGCATAATGCCCTATGTATACCCGCTTTTGATTACAACCTCATATCCACTAGTAAATTGCTGGACACCGGTGAATTATGCGTTGTGATAACTGGGTCCGTGTGTGTGATACAGGACACAACAAGCTGGAAGAAGATTGGCTTGGCTAAGGAGCACGAAGGCCTTTATTATTTAGAGTACCCATTGCCTAGTAATCATTTCTCTGTTTTTTCAATCAAAGCAAATGTATGGCATCAACGTTTTGGCCACCCCTCTTACGAGAGAATGAAAGGCCTCGGACTACCTTGTAATGACATTGATTTATTTAAAGAAACGCCATGTGACATTTGTCAAAAAGCCAAACAGAGAAAGACATCATTCTCAAACAGTCATAACAAAAGAATGTTTTGATTTAATACATGTTGACATATGGGGTCCAGCAATGGAATCATATTCTAGCAAGCGTTATTTTCTGACAATCCTTGACGATCACAGCAGGTATACATGGGTAACATTAATGAAAACGAAAGGGGAAGCAAGCACATCACTACAACAATTCTGCGCATACACCAAAAGACAGTTCAACAAGGACATTAAAGTGATTAGAACGGACAATGGCCCTGAGTTCATCATGAAGGATTTTTACGCTACAAACGGGATCATACATCAAACATCATGTCCCGAGACACCACAACAAAACGGCAGGGTAGAGCGAAAGCATTTAGATATCATGAATACCACGAGAGCACTCATGTTTCAAAGCTCCTTGCCTAAACATTTCTGGCCTGAGGCGGTCAGTCATGCGGTCTATCTCATAAATAGGCTACCTTCAACACCTATCCTTGGACAGACCCCATACCAAAGACTTTACGGAAAAAAGAGTGACACAGAGGATCTCAAGGTTTTCGGGTGCTTGGCATATGCATCATCATTAGACAGACACAAGAGCAAGTTCACAGAAAGAGCCATCAAATGTGCATTTATGGGATATAGACATGGCACAAAGGGATACAAACTCCTAAATTTAAACACTAACATTCTGTTCTTTTCCAGGCATGTCAAGTTTTTCGAGCAATCCTTCCCATTTTCAGAAGCAGATCAAATCACAGAACATTTTTGCAGTGAGGAAGAACTCGACTCTTTACACATTGCAAACATGACCGAGGATGATGAGGAGATCCCAGACACAGACGCCCCAGAAGGACTACCAGAAATAATACAACACGTTGATGCAGTACACACAGACAATCATGAACCCATACAAGCACAACATGCAAACATTCAATCAGAAAATGAAAGACCACAAAGGATCAAAAGAGCGCCAACTTATCTCAGAGACTATCATTTAGCCTTAATCCAAGGTTCGTCGTTGCCTTGCCTCACAAATTCCCCACATGTTCTTTCCAAACATCTCTCATACGAGAAGCTTTCTCCGGCTAAGAAAGTTTTCTTTCTTAACCTCACTTGTCACAAAGAACCTGCAACATTTAGAGAAGCACAGTCAGATCAGAATTGGGTGAAAGCCATGAAAACAGAGCTTGCAGCCTTAGAGGCAAATCAAACATGGCATTTGGTTGACTTACCTGAAGGGAAGAGACCCATTGGGTGCAGATGGGTCTACAAGATAAAGCACAAGACGGATGGTAGCATCTCAATGTACAAGGCCAGACTGGTGGCGAAAGGGTATACTCAACAGGATGGGGTTGATTTTATGGCGACATTCGCTCCTGTTGCAAAGTTCACAACCATCAGAGTGTTATTAACCTTGGCCATAAGAAGAAATTGGCACATTCATCAACTCGATGTAGACAATGCTTACCTGCATGGGGATCTGCATGAAGATGTCTACATGACTCTGCCTTCGGGGATTGAGCCGCTACACAGCAAGCAAGTCTGCAAGCTTAACAAAGCCCTGTATGGGCTTCGGCAAGCTGGACGGCAATGGAATGCCAAGCTCACGGCAACTATAAAACACATGGGTTTTACTCAATCCACCGCAAACCCGTCTTTGTTTATCAAAGCCGAATCAAACCACACCACCACGATTTTGGTCTATGTAGACGATGTTATCTTAGCAGGGGATGACATGCAGTCCATTACCATGGTCAAAAACCTTCTGAATGACATCTTCAGCATCAAGGATCTGGGGATCATACATTATTTCCTCGGTTTTGAGTTCTCGCGCACCAGCCACGGCCTCCACATGACACAAAGAAAATATACATTAGAACTCCTACAAGAAATGGGTTTCATTGACTGTAAGCCAGCCTCATCCGCAGCATTACCAAACTATAAACCAAGCCAAAACGAAATACTGCTACCAGATAACACACCATACAGACAGCTCATCGGAAAATTACTCTACCTTACACATACAAGACCAGATATTGCCTTCATTGTCAATCAACTATCCCAACGACTTGTACGACCAACCACAGAAGATCAAGGTAGAGTGCAAAGAGTGTTACGTTACCTCAAGGGAACAGCTGGGCTAGGGTTGTTCTTCCCGATGATCAATGATCTGCAGCTACAAGCTTTTACGGACTCCGACTGGGCAAATTGCACAGAGACATGAAGATCGGTAACAGGGTACGCCGTTTTTCTCGGATCTGCTTTGATCTCATGGAGGTCAAAGAAGCAAAACACAATTTCACGATCTTTGTCAGAAGCGGAGTACCGCGTCATGGCTTCCACCTCCTGCGAGCTCCATTGGCTCACAAATCTCCTCCGAGATCTGCAATCACCACCAACCACCGCCTCTCTCCTTTTCTGCGACAACGTATCAGCCATGCATATTGCCCAGAACCCCATTTTTCATGAAAGAACGAAGCATATTGATATTGATTGCCACGTTGTTCGTGAGAGAGTCCAGGCCGGCCTCATACGCCTCATGCCGATCCCGTCGGCCATGCAAATCGCCGATTTGTTCACCAAAGCACAACATTCGCCGCAGTTAAGATTTCTGTTGAGCAAACTAGGCTTGAAGAATCAATATCAAGTCTAGTTTGAGGGAGGATATTAAAGATACAAGCTTAAAGAAAGAACTTTTACAATGGAAGAAGTAGGGTTTTTGGTTACAGAGAAGAAAGAGTCGAAGCAAGGGAGAAGAGAGAAAGCTTTGGGGACCTTTTGATTTCCTTTCTCGAAGAATGAAGTACACACAAAGACTTTAAGTCTATTTACACGGTAAACAAAGAGTCAGGGGCACATGCGTCTTTTGTCATGAGTCAGGAGGGGCATTTCGGTCTTTTCCATATTAGTGGCATATTCTAGAAGATCCCCATCAAGCCTTCATGATCATCACCACACTCAATCACATCTCCACTTAATCACAACCATCCATTTCATCAAATGGTTCAGATCATGCCACTTGTCTTATTTACTTTATCTTGGTCATTAAGTTTACTTGGTGGCCAAACCTAAAATTACAATATAAATGTAATAGTTAGTGTTTTATATTTTTTAATGAGAATCCAAATTATTCAAGGATATTTTACCTCATTCAAATTAACAACATAATTTGCTGTTGTTTTCTCCTGTACTTTGTAACTTGTGCTCCATTGCCTCAATTTGTTCTTTTGACTCCATTTTTTTTGTTAGGTTGATAGTTAGTCACATGATTTAAGTAGGGGTTTATGTTTGTATTGAATATTAATGAGATTGACTGTATCAGTTTATTGAAGCTTCTTTTATGTGTTATAGATTGACTTAAGCCATCGTGATTTTTCATTGTAATTGGACTTGGTATTTGCAATTGTATGGAATTTAGGTTTCTAGCTGGCAGCAAATATGATAACATTAAATTGGTTTCAATGTATTAAAAAAAGAAAAAAGAAAAGAAAGGTGTAGTCGATGTCCTCTTTCAGAGTGAACCCCTTCCTGGTGTTAAGCATCTAGCTAGTGACGTAACAAAGGCGAGGCGCGGCTAGGCAGCTCAATTAGTAGTAGCAACGAGTTTGAACTCTTTTCTCAACAGCTTTGAGTCGCCCGTTCCCTCTTCCTTTATCGCCTGGGATTCTTTTTTTTTCTTCTTTTTATCTTTCTTTGACGCAGATCCCTTTCGGGAATTTAATTTATGCAATCTTCCCCTGTCCCTGCGGATCCAGCTTATTCGCTTATTCTTTCATTGGCAGCAAATATGGCTTTTCCAAAATTCACAGTAAATTGGTTTGTATGTCCCTCTTCTATTGTATGAAATTTGAATTCTGAAACAGTAAATTTCTGATGGCTCTTTCAAACTCTAAATTTCTGATGGCTCCTTCAAGAAGAAGAAAAGCTGAACTGAAGAAAGAGACGTGTATGTTAATCGAAACTCTTAAAGATATTAACGATAATCTTATTCTTGTTAATCTAAACTCTGTTTCTAATAATGGATATTCTATATACGAATGATACGTTGATTCTTGTTAACCAGAGTTAAGAGGTTTAGTAAGTATTAAGGTTGATGAGAGTAAATTTTGACAGATGTAATTAGTTAATTAGGAGATAGGGAAGGGGACAGATTAGTGGGGACAGAGGATTTTTTTCCAAAGAAAATGCATAAATATTCTATTTTAAAAATAAAATAATTATTTTAAAATAATTAAAAATAAATATCAAAACCGAATAATATGATAAAAGAAAAATATTTGTCAAAAATATTTTTCAGGATAAAAAATAAAAACAAATAAATATAAGGATCAAAAGTGAGACTAGTCTAGGGATAAAAATATAAATAAATAAATATAAAGATCAAAATAAAAATAAAAAAGTAAAAATTAATCAAAAATATTTTTTAAGAATAAATAAATAATATATAAGTATAAGGATCAAAAGTGAAATTAATCCAAGGATTAAAAAAGTAAAAATAAATAAATATATGGACTAAAATGAAAATTAAAAATAAAATAGAGACTAAAATGAAATTTTATAAGAATAGTAGATGTTTAAATTAGTGAGAGATGGGGGAAAGGAAATGGAAAACTTTAGGGTGTTGGGGGGAATGAGATTAGAGGAGTTAAAAATAAACCCAAAACTAAAAGAGTGTAAAGGGAATGATTGAATTGATAAAACAAACACCAACAAAAGGAATAAAACCTCCTCATTCCCTTACCCTTTCCTGAAACCCCCCAAAACAAACGGCCCTTAGTTTAGTGATATGAGCTAGTTGTGATTTTATACTTAATTATAATATTCATGTATTTGACTCAAGTTAAATTACACACCTAACAAACATATTAATATAAAAACAAATTAATTCAATTGTGAATTTAAATATCTTGGGATCTAATTTTTTAATTGTAATTTTTATCATAACAAAAAAACTTTATGGAAATTGTGTTTCAATACATTATATGTAAAAATATTTTTGAATTAAGAGAGAATGTTAGAAATTGATTCAAATAAGATATTTTAGTTAACTTAGTTTAAATTAGGGAAAAGTACAAAAATAAACCTCGTGGTTACACCCATTTTCGAACAGCACTTATGTGGTTTAAAAGTTTGCAAAGTGGTACCATGTAATTTATTCCGTTAGCAAACACATACAAAATTGACTAATGGTGTTAAAAGTCAAAGGGAAAATAGTTAATTTGGTCCTTTTATTTATTTATTTTTATAAATTAACCCCTTTATTATCTAATTATCACAAACAAATCCCAAAATAAAAAATAAAAATCAAATATACCATCTTCTCCATCCCTCTTTAATTTCTTATTTATTTCTTATTTCTCTCAATCTTCTTTGTTAATTTCTCCCTCCAAAATTTTGAAGATCAACAAGACTTGGATTCAAAGATTTCAATTATTAAATCTTCCCCAACCAGCAAACCCTTCATTTTCCCTCTCTTTTTTTCTCTCTTTATAAATAACTATTTCTACCTACTCGCCCATATGGATTCATGTTCTGTAATTATGGCTTACTCACTTCGAGATTGAACTTAAGGTACTATGACACAACATGTATTTAACTTTTATCAGATTGACTTGGATTATGTGTGTTATTAATGGAGATATGGATTTCGATTCATTTTTTTTACTTCGATTTGACTCAATAGAAGAATAGGACTGCATCTGGTTCACTGAAATCGACTCTCTGCGGAATTGGAGGTTGGTCGATGTCGGGCAACGGCGAGCTCTCGCCTCCAACGACGCCCCCTAGCACCAGAAATGATAAATCGGAACCAATATATGTAGGCGCCAGCGATGTTTTACGGTTGAAAAATAGCATAAGCAATCAAACTACAGGGTTCAAAACAGGGCTGAAGGAGCAGCGGAGAATGTTACTTTGGAGATCATATGTGATATGCGGCCAACCAGAAGATCTTTGTCAATGGATTCTTTTAACAACATAATCAATCCAGTTCAAATGGAAAACGAGAGTTCAGGGCCAATTGTTTTGAAGAAAGAAGCTGGGAAAATCACTTTCATTTAAGGAAATGGAAAATTGTTCAATTACACGACATCTGCATAAACATCCAGTTGCTATGAAAAGATCATTTTCTTGTGCTTCTTCTTCATCGATGTGAAGAGTGCAAAAATATTAAGAATGTTAAGAATATTCAGTTCAACCAGGATCAATTGCCCAATCAGGATCAGTTGAATCATTTAAGGAACGCAACAATTGAAAGCAGAGTCGCCTCATCTTCGGCAAAATCAAATCCAAAGCAGAGGAACAAATGGTTAGTTTAGAGAAAAAGAGAGAGTAGAAGTGTAATTAAATTGAAAATATGGAAATTCAATTGATTTTAGAGGGAGAAATTAACAAAGAGGAGAGAGAAATAAAAAAAAAAAAGAAATTAAAGAGAGATAGAGAAGATGGTATATTTGATTTTTATTTTTTATTTTGGGGTTGTTTGTGATAATTAGATAATAAGGGGGTTAATTTATAAAAATAAATAAATATAAGGACCAAATTAACTCTTTTCCTTTTGACTTTTAACACCGTTAGTCAATTTTGTATGTGTTTGCTAACGGAATAAAGTACATGGTACCACTTTGCAAACTTTTAAACCACATGAGTGCTGTTCGAAAATGGATGTAACCACAATGTTTATTTTTATAATTTTCCCTTTAAATTATTTGTTGAGAAAAATAAGGGCTAATTACAAATCTAGCCCAATTAAAAGGGTCCATTTACATATCTAACCCATTTTGCTTCAATATCACCAAATTAGACACTTTCATCCACTTTGGACAAGAATACCCATATTTCTATTCGATCCATTCTTCTTCTTCGATCGATTCTTCTTCTTCTTTCTTCTTCGATCGAACGATTGGTTCTTCTTCTTCTTTTTCTTCAGTTCATGTTCTTCAATTTCTGATACTAATCGTTAGTGATTATTGAAGTATTATGTTCAATTTCCTATAGAAATGGTATGTTTTTAGCTTATATACATGTTTTTTTTTGCTAGTCTTGCCTCTTTCTTCATCTGTAATGGTATTGTTTCAATTTCCTCTATTTTCCACCATTTTCCGTCAATTTCCTCCTTTGTTGTCGTATTTATGACGAATTTGTCGCATTTCGTCACAAATGCGACACCACTTCACAAATGCAACGATCATTGTCGCATTTTGTCGCAAATGTGACAACTACTGTCGCATTTCGTCGCAAATGCGACAACCGTTGTCGCAGATGCGACAAATCTTGTCGCATTTGCGACGAATTCGTCACAAATGCGACATCACAACAGTTCAATTGTTAGATTTTTTTTCTTTCTTATTTTTAAAGATTTCCTTCCTAATCCTCTTCCGCAGACACTAGTTCTTCAAGGTTGAACGAAACAAAATCTCTTCTCTCTATAAACCACCGTCTTTTCGCCCGTTTGGGATGACGAGAAAGACGTTCAGAATCTGAGAAAGAAGATGAATTGAAATAAGGGTATTCTTGTCCAAAGTGGATGAAAGTGTCTAATTTGGTGATATTGAAGCAAAGTGGGTTAGATATGTAAATGGACCCTTTTAGTTGGGCTAGATTTGTAATTAACCCGAAAAATAATGTACATGTTCCATAATTGGTGTTTAGTGGGATTAGTAGCCAAAACATAGGTTAGCAGTTTGTTAAAATTTCCGCATTTTTGTTTTATTCTAAGCCTATATATTGGTTTAGTTTGCGTTTAATATAAGAAAAATATGAATATGTAATTATTTTGATACATTATTATTCTTATCAATTCTTTTAGGGAAAATTACAAAACTAGGTCAAATGGGAGGCCCATTTACATATTTAACCCATTTACTCAACCTATTACATATCTAGACTCATTTTGTGTGACTTTCCAAAAATACCCCCAATATTTACGCGCGGCTCGCCCCATCCCGTCTGACTTCGCATATTCCATACTATGCGAAGTCTGCGAAGTAAATGTTTGGGTTTGCTTGATGAATTTAGTTCGCATATGCGAAGCCTGGATGTGTTTTGAAGCTAATTCGCGAAGTGGTATATAACAAAAAAGGGCAAACAACAACGAATTCTAACATTAAAATCATAACATTATCAAAATTTACAACAAGATTGCCACAATAACGACATTCAAATCATAACATTATCAAAATTTACAACAAGATTGCCACAATGAACTCTACTAACATTATCAAAATTTACAACAAGATTGCCACAATAACGACATTCAAATCATAACATTATCAAAATTTATAACAAGATTGCCACAATGAACTCTACTAACATTATCAAAATTTACAACAAGATTGCCACAATAACGACATTCAAATCATAACATTATCAAAATCTACTAACAAGATTGGCACCATGGGATGGACGTGTCCCATGGTGCACCCCGAGATTGACACAACCTCTCCTAACGAATCATTTCAGGAGTGAATGTGTCAATCTTGGGGAAGTTCATCTCTATACAGGAAGGAAAATCATCTTCCCTGCAGCTCAGTACGCCGCCTTCCAGAAAGGGATGTTACGTATTCAACCATCTACAAAAAAAATTAACCGTGTTAGTTATGAAAAAGGACGATTTTGGATTCGCGAAATGAAAATTAGCGAAGCATGTGCAGGGGAAGAGGTGATTTTATTTCGCATAACGATTTTTTCGCGAAATCTGCGAGGTCTGAAATGTGACTATCTACGTCGCATAACGATTTTTTCGCGAAGTCTGCGAGGTCTGAAACGTAAGGATCTATTCGCAGACTTCGCGAACTAATAGATTCGCGAGGTAGATCCATACGTTTCAGACTCTTTCTCTTCGCAGAACGTCGCGAAATCATCAATACACGAAGTAGATCATCACTTTCCAGGCTCGTTCTCTTCGCAAAGCTTAGCGAAACCATCGATTGCGAAGTGAATTCATGATAAAACGCAGAAAAAAAAACAGATACTTACATTTTTCGCCCCTTTCACCCCCAAAAGCGACAATAACAATATGATAACATGGGAAGAACGAAGGAAATAACGTAGAAAAACCATTTCTTTGATGGTAACAAGAAGAAAGAAACCAAGCAACGAACATGAAGATGAAAAACCATGGTTTCGTTTTCTAGGGTTCGGAAGTTGCAGAATCAAGAGATGAAAAGAGGAAAATGAGAAATTCATTGTGATTTTGACGAAATGGTGCAGATTTCGTGCAATTTAAAGGAAGAAAGGAAGATCAAAAGTCTTAAAATCATTAATACAGGAGCAACTTTTCGCATAACCAAGGAGATAGGGGGGAGCGGTGATTCGCGGAGATAGGGGGGAAGTGGGAAGGTTGGGGGTATTTTTGGAAAGTCACACAAAATGAGTCTAGATATGTAATAGGTTGAGTAAATAGGTTAAATATGTAAATGGCCTTTCCATTTGACCTAGTTTTATAATTTTCCTATTCTTTTATTTGCTTTACTTCTTGTTTGTACACAAAAGAAAAAAAAAATCTTGATACATACCCGATGTAGAATTTTATGGATGAAGTTTTTTAAGGAAACTTTTTTAATAGAATTGTTTAGGAAACTTTTTTTTTTTAAATTTAAAAAAATTGTTTAGAAAACTTTTCATTTTAGAATTTTTTTTATGTTAATGGTGTTGGGAGGTTAGGTTGGTTCATGTGTTTAGAGAAGGTAATAAGATCGCTGACTGGATGACGAACTTCGCAGGATCTTGTTCTTTGGATCGTCACGAGTGTGATGTGTCTCCAGTAGGCCTCCAGGATATTCTGAGTGCGGATCGGTTTGGACGTTCCACACGTCGAAATATCAACTTTTAGTTTTCTTTCTGTTTGCTTTAGGCTCGGCCCTCCTTTGTAAAAAAAAAAAAAAAAAAAGATTATTTTCAAGTTTTAGTTAGATATTCTTATTTAGTTTAGCATTTTCCGGAAATGAGATAGTAGCTTTTGTCCAGACCAGGTTTATAGATAAACCGACTTCCAAAACACCCCCAAACGTTTAACCTTGTGTCATTTCTCTTCTTCTACTCCTCTCTCTTTCTGAACTTGACGCTGACGCCCACTGAAAACCCCTTTCTTAAACCCTCAAATCCCAAACCCCCTTCAAAAGCCCTAATCATGTCTGCAATTATACTCCGATCTCGCGTTTTATCTTCTTCATCCAGAAATAAGAAGCTTATTCAGCGTCTTTTTAGCTCTAACGTGGATCAAGCTGCAGAGGGGACGGCAGCTGCGGCGGAGCAACAGGCTGAGGCTGCAGCAGCTGGTCCAGAGAGGAAGGCCTGGAGTTTTTTGAAGTATGGGATCCTAGCCGCTGTTACCGGAGCTACTGGTGTTGTTAGCTATGCTACTTATGGTTCGTTTTCAGTCTCTGTTTTTCATTTTCGAACGTGATTTTATTTCTTCTTTAATTCTCTTTTAGAAATTGTTTATAGCAAGAAAACTCTGAAAGGGCCATTTAAATAGTTGTTGGAGTTTTGTTCTTTCATTTGAAGGCTTTTGTCGATATTATAAGCTTCGTTTTGTTTAATCAAGTGGAGTGAGATGAATAAAATTGAATGCATTATGCATACGATGAAACCACATTCTGCTGAATCGAGCTAAACAAGTATATCCAACGATGCTTTAGTGCCTGACACTGTTTCTGATTATGCAAACAAATTCTACATTTTATGTTTTTGCAGCATACACATTGGATGAAATAGAAGATAAGACAAAGGCATTACGAGAATCAGTAAACTATAAGACCCCTGAAGATGCATCCTCCATTGAGGTCAGTCCGTATCTTGATACTATGTTTAGCTTGCCATTTTGTTGCTTAGATTTCCTTCTTCTGAAGTTTGGTTTAGTAAGAATTATTCCTATTGGCATTGTAGGAGCAATATATTTAAAATTGCATGTTAGATTGAGAAGCACATTAAGTAGAATGTTTCCAAATGTTATTTATTAGGAAGAAAATAACATGTGTGAACATTGAATGAGAATGATTTGAATTTTCTGAGGAGAATAGCTGGCTCTGTCACTGTTTATCTATGCCTTTGATAAAGAGAGAATCTAGATCTAATTGTTATGCTGTCCATAACATACTTGAAATAAGTGTTAACGTTCTTTCATCATTGTTTTGTGCAGAAATATAAGGGTTTGATCTATTCTGCTGCAATGACTGGTAAGGTCCTTTCTAAATTTTCCCTAGAAAATACCTTGTCCGGATATGTTTGTTTGGTGTGTTATGTTTTCTATGGATGGATTATTTTGCGCTTCAATTTAGTTTCCTTCTAAGGTGTCATCTTAGATGCTGCCTAATTCTTTCCACAACTGTCATTTTTTCACTCTGCAACTTGAAGTTTTGGTTAGGCCGAAAATCATTTTCTTTTCAACTCTCTCTAAATTCAATTTCTCTGTGTCGTGATTTAATTTCATTAGCAGTCTTTGGGTTCTCTTTTGTTTCTTAATACACGTTAGCTGAAGAAAACATTCAGTTGGGCAGATGTGGATGGCATGTTGTTTTGGAGAGAGGTGCCACAAGTCCAATGTGAATCTACCATCTTATCATTCATAAGAAATCCAGGTTTACTTGGTGTTTATGCTTTGTTTTAGGATTGTCTAACAATACGAGTAGCTGTAAAGTCTGTTGCAGCAGCAACTAAGTAAAGAGGGAGAGTTCAAAGTTCTGTTATTAAACTAGAGTATTTGGTGGGTGATACGGATCAGGTTTGGGGCTATAGTTTTCAATCATAAACTATCAAAGATATTCTCAAGCTAAACTTGAAGTAGCCGTGGAACCCCCAAAATTCACGAGCTAACCTGTAGGAACTGAAAATCCCCATTGTTAAGAGGGATGAACCCTAACAACAGTCTCAAAGAGAAATTTATATTTGATTGATAAAAAGTTAGTCTCCTTACAAGAAAGAGTTGAATTTATATCATCTTTTAACCTAAAGATAAAATTACAATAAAGCCTAACACATAATTAAAGAGAAAAGGTTAAGGGGTAAAATGGGGTGAGGGTAAAGGGGTGGCAAGTTTGTAAATAAGCTGATGGCATAAGTTGTAAATAAGGGGTGGCAAAATTGTAATTAGGAGGAAGTTGGAGAAAAGGCAAGGCTGATTTGCGAGGGCTTTTAAAACGTCTGTGGGATTTCCACATTGTGTGGGCTTCATTTCGAAAGATCTGGTGACTTTTCTAAAATCCACATCACGTGTGGGTTTGTTTCTGGAAATAGCTGGTGGCTTTTCTAAAGTCCACACAGCCTGTGGGGTCTGTTTTTCACATGAACTGTCTTCTCTTACCCTTGGTGTGTCGCCCCTTTGGTTTGGCTTCTCCCACCTCTCATTTCCACACATTCGGTCGACTTGATGCCCTCATCAATGGAGGTCCTCTTCTGCATTTGTTTGAGATTGTGGATTATATAGGTAAAAGTGGCAACAACCATGTTGGGAATTTAGCCTTATGAAGACTTTTGCCCAATGGCTTGTTGGGGTTGTTGAATAGCAGTTCAAGACTGCTTGAATAATCTACTTCCAGTGTTATGAGCTTAGCGTTATTTATTTATTTTTTTAATTACCTGATTATAACAAATTTTAGTTTTTTGAAAACTATTCAAATCAGCATGTCATGCTTTTCTGTTTTTAATATTTCAGTGCCAGCTAAAGCAGCTGAATTTTACTTGGACCTGAGAAGGCTAACTGAAGAACAAGTTAAAGTGAGTCAGATGATGCAATTTCTCACCATCTCACTTGTCCATTTTATAAGCTTTTAAGAAAACAGACTTATCCTTGCTTTCTGTAGGGTTTTACTGAACCAACCTCAGAAAAGCTTCTTCCTGACTTGCACCCAGCTGAGCAACATGTTTTTACTCTTGTTTTGGATCTCAATGAGACAATAATCTATAGTGATTGGAAGGTAAGGCTGCGGCATGGGACAAATCTTGTAAATGAATGATGAAGCTTTTAAGCTTCTAAATTGATTTGTTCATCATGTAAATAAAAGCCATTTATCACTTATATGTTATTTCAGAAATTTCGTGTTCTTTTCTGGTTTGTGTTTGTTAGAAGGATTAGCAGTTGTAGCCAATGCATAAACAATTTATATCTGATATGATGCTAATTGAATTCATTCATTCATTCATTCATTTATTTATTTTGGTGCCTAAAGCGCGATAGAGGCTGGAGAACTTTCAAAAGGCCTGGAGTTGATGACTTTTTGCAACATCTTGCTAGGTTATATGAAGTTGTGGTGTTTTCTGATCAGCTGAGTATGGTAATTCTAAATTTCCCTGGGGTTACTTCACCCTGTAAATTGTCCATATTTTTGGATTGCATGATTTCACTATCATCACTACTTATCTTCCACTTCCACCCTCTCTTTCATCCGCTTGTGCAGTACGTTGATCCTGTTGTTGAAAGGCTGGACACCAACCACTGTATACGATATAGGCTATCAAGAGGTGCCACCAAGTATCAAGATGGCAAGCACTATAGAGTATGTTATATTCTATTCCGTCTCTTTTTGGCATTTCGCTATAAAATATTCTGCTTTTGCATTGCTTATATATAAAATATTTAAACGGATCTCCAATTCTGCATAGATATGTTAGAAATTCCTTTTTCAGTGTTGCAATGTGAATTTTTCACCACATGTATGTAGTTGTTCATTGCTTTTAGTGGACAAGTGAATTCCTGGCGTGCATTGTAATTTGTTACGTATTTCTTTCATATTGGAGAGGGCGAGCCTTGGCGCAACGGTAAACGTTGTTGTCGTGTGACCAAGAGGTCACGGGTTCGAGTCTTAGGAGCAGCCTCTTGCCAAATAAATTGGCAGGGGAAGGCTTGCCCCAGTACACCCTTGTGGTGGGACCCCTCCCCGGACCCTCGCTCAGCGGGGACGCGTAGTGCGACCGGGCCGCCTTTTTTTTTTTTTATTTCTTTCATATTGGCTAGTTATAGAGGTATTAAATCATTTATAACTGTGAGGCAACCCCCTTTGAGGTACCTTTTCACGTGGAGTTATGTCCAAGTTTCTCAAGATGGTATATTTGTGAAATGTGCTAGCTGACCTTAAAGTGACTAAATCTCAAACTGCTCGAGGCGCTCCCCATAATGAAGAGAGGCCCTACTTTAAAAAGACAGGGTAAAAGCACAATAAAACAAATGAAGTTTTATGAACTAAAATATGAATTACGTAAGGTACGAAGATCATTTTCAGGTGTGAAGATAGAAAAAACAAGGCTAAAAAATTGCATTTGCAATCTGAAATATAAGACTTAAGCTTGTTGCTTTTGATGTTTTCCGTTCAATCATCCATTGCTTTTGATGTTTTCTGTTCAATCTTCCATTTTTACTTAGGAAGCTAGTTGTGTTTTGAATTCCTTAGATTATGGTTTCTTCTGAAGTTTCACTAATCTCACTTTTCCTTTGCTAAAGTCTGCAGTCTTTGGTGTGCATTTCCTTGTATTTTTGTTTCTTGTGAAGCTACTACAATTGCAGTTTTTCTTTGCAAATCTGTTTATTTGTCCTTGATTAAAGAGGGAAACTACTATTTCATTTCCCCGGTTGATATTATGTAATGACTCTTCTTATTCATCCACTTTCCTTAAATTTGTTTAAATTGTTTTGGAAACTAGAATATTTTTCATTAAAGCCAATTCAATGTTTATGGTGCTATATCTTTTTCATTTTTTATTGTTTTATGGTACTATATCTTAAATATGTATCTTCTTTCCAAAATCCTTCCAATCATTAATCTTTCCTACTTTCTTTTCAAGAATGCTTCTTAAATTTCCAAGAAAGTCAAAATATTGCAAATCACACCTTCCCATTCCCAGCGCCTGACCTAGCGATAGCAAGGTTTGGGGCGTGCCTGTAGTGGTTTTAACAATAAATGGTACTATAGCCACTGTTACAAACCATGTGAATACACTGGAAACACATGGGATACCATATAGACTAAAACTATATGAATATGTTTCATTCAAGGAGAATACACATATATACACACATTAAGGATACTACCTTGACAGCCACAGCCCATACTAGACAGACCCATACCATGCTTACATTATTACACTGCCCCTCAAGCTGGAGCATGGATTTCAATCATCCTCAGCTTGCTACAGATACAGAATACATAGTCTTAAAGAAAATACATCTCAAAACAAGAAACTCTTAAGATACTTTGGTATATCAAACATAACCCGGGAGACGCAACCTAGAAGAACAAATTGGACAGGAGAGACGACGGCGGAACATCAAGCTTCGCTGGAAAAGGACAAGCAAAACTCAGTTGAAGCAACACACTCTGCCAGCAACGTCATTGCACAAAAGGAGACTCACCGAAAAACTAACCGGACAAACAGGTCGGAAACAGAGAGATGAAGGCGGCGAAAGAGGAACGGCGACAGGTCCAAACAATCTGCTCACAAGGGTGACAGTAATGCTGAAGAAAACAGCCCAAAAATACAAACCTAGAAACTCTGCACACAAGGGCAGAAAATGAAGCCGAACTAGGCTTTGATACCATGTAATACACTAGGAGTACATGGGATACCATATAGACTAAAACTATATGAACATGTTCCATTCAAGGAGAATACATATATGTACACATTAAGGATACTATCTAGACAGCTACAACCCATACCTGGACAGACCCAAACCTACAAGACCCATACCATGCTTACATTATTACAGCCACCAAGTCCAATGTTGGGTCATCCGCAAAAGTTCATACTTACGTACTTCATGCTCCAGGCATGATGTGCATGAAGTATCCTACATTGGTCGAGTTACAAAGGTATCAGAGCATTTATAAGTGCGAGACAGTCCTCCTTTGAGAATTTTTTCAAGATAGAGTTAGGTCCAAACTTCTTAACATTATTATTGCCGTTTAAAGTCACCTATAAGTGTGTTTATTATGAAGAAAAGAAGAGAGGAAGGATGGAAATTACGGTTTCCAAGGCATGTATGAATCCTTCCCTTCTTCTTTCCTTCATAACAAACATAGCCTAAATGTAAAACAGTTGTGCGTGTGCTTGTTTTTTTTTGCATATATATTACTGCAAGTTTTGGTTTGGCTGTACATCCTATTGAAGTGCTCAATTTGCTGTACTGTAGCACTTTATGTTTATTTGCATGAATTTCTTCTGCCAAATCGTGAGCTGAAATTCATCTTTGGTACATTAACTGCATCTGGGATGTCTGTACTTTGAAGTGCCAACTTATTATTGATAATCTATACAGTGTTCTGATAAGAATTGCCCTTCCAAAGGTGTTATTCTATAAAATAAGATTTTGTTTTTACTTGTTATTTTTGGCACGTATATAGCTTAGAAAATGCCATGGAAGACTTCTGATCCGTGATTTTAATGCACTAAAAAATTCAACAGTTTTCGCTAAGTTTTAGATCTGGGCTTGGAGATTCCTTGTTTCCATATACACTTGTTTGAGCTTCTTTTAAACAGTTGGTCATCCTATGTTATAGATGATTTTTGCTACTTGTTAAGGAAAGGCATTTCGCGGAAATATATTGACATCATAAAGGACATGTATGAGGGAGTATGCACGAGTGTACGTACTAGTGTTGGGAAGACTGAAGAGTTTCCTATTACGATTGGAGTGCATCAAGGTTCCGCACTAAGCCCATTTCTTTTTGCCATCGTTATGGATGAACTAACAAGTTCACTTCAAGATGGTATACCATGGTGCATGATGTTTGCAGATGATATTGTGTTGGTTGAGGAGACGAAAGAAGGAGTGGAGATGAAGTTGGAACTATGGAGGCAAACTCTAGAATCTAGAGGCTTTAAGTTGAGTCGAAGTAAGACAGAATATTTGGAGTGTAAGTTTAGCGGCCGTAGGAGTAGGGAGGCAGGGACAATCATCCTAGATGGGAGAGTTGTTCATGCCTCGGATTGCTTCCGGTATTTAGGATCTATTATCCAAACGGATGGAGAAGTAGATGGAGATGTTGCTCATAGGATTAAAGCTGGTTGGTCGAAGTGGAAGAGTGCTACGGGTTTCCTTTGTGATCCCGGCATGCCTAATAGATTGAAGGGAAAATTCTACCGGACGGCAATTAGACCAGCATTGTTATATGGTACGGAGTGTTGGGCAGTGAAACACTGCCACATCCATAAGATGTCGGTGGCGGAGATGCGTATGTTGAGATGGATGTGTGGTCACACGAGAAAGGACCGGGTGCGTAATGAAATAATTAGGACAAAAGTAGGGGTCACATCTATTGAGAATAAAATGAGAGAAAACCGACTAAGGTGGTTTGGCCATGTGAGACGTAGAGCGCTTGATGCGCCGGTTAGGAGAACCGAAGAGTGGCAAAGGGATGTAGTGGTGAGGGGTAGGGGAAGACCTAAGCAAACTTGGAGGAGGGTGATCGAGAGTGATATGAGTTTATTGGGAATTGAGGAAAATATGGTAGTGGATAGGACGGAGTGGAGGGAGCGAATCTGTGTCGCTGACACGACTTGATTTTCACGGTTTTATATGATGGTTCATGTTAGCCGACCCCGAATCATTTCGGGACTAAGGCTTTGTTGTTGTTGTTGTTGTTGTTAAAATTTAAATCAACTCTTGATAAAGATAGAATTTAGTGTTGGTACTTGCCTTGTGAAGCTTTCTGCTTGTTTGATTTTAAGCTTTGGTGTTCCTGAAGTAGCTGATTTTTATTAATGCAAATAATAATGTGCAGGATCTTTCAAAACTTAATCGAGATCCACGTAAAATTATATATGTGAGTGCTAATGCGTTGGAAAACAGCCTGCAGCCAGAAAATGCTGTCCCAATCAAGCCATTTAAAATTGATGACAATGGCCCGGAATCAGTAGACACAACTCTTTTGGATCTCATTCCATTTCTTGAATGTGAGTTGGTTACTCTTTTGTTGGTTGCACAATTTGTTGTCCCTGGATGTTAATATTCCAGTTGGAGAGAATGAATTGCAAGTTCCGAATTCCTTCAGACATGAATATAATATAAGATCAATTCAAACATAATCTATGCTTAGAATAGATAACTTAAATATGGAATATGATTTGATATATAAAAAAAATGGAATGTGATTTGAATTCATCTACAATTGCTTAATATCACCCTTAAATCATTTCACTGTATATATTTTAAAGAAAAAGTAGAAAAATAAAGGAAAAAAGGAGCGAGAAAAAAATGACGAGAATGAACACGAGGATTGAAGCAAGGAGAGAGTGAGAGAGATATGGTAGCAAAAACAAGTTTGAGGGGTATCTGAGGATGAGAGAAGTAGTTTTGTTTATGAAGTTTTGTAGAATTTATTTGGAAGTCGGGCTGTTTCTGGTAGAGTTTGGTAGTTATGAAAGATTTTATGGAATTGAAATTTTGGAAGAATCGGCAGGTATGTATAATATGTAAGAGTACATTGTGGTTTCTGTGCAGATGTTGCTCGTGCTAGTCCATCAGATATCAGACAAGTGCTTTCATCTTATGAGAGGAAGGATATTGCAAAAGAGTTCAAGGAACGTTCTAAGGAGACTCAGAAGTAAATTTTTGCTCCTTTTGTATCTATCAAGTTTTGCATCATATAAATGCTTAAATGAGAAATATGACATTAACTGAGTAGCAATTCATTAATTTGGTTACATGATGATCCAGGCGAATGCAAGAACAGAGACAACATGGATTTAAATGGAGGCGTTGATGTTCAAGATGTTACAAAAATATACTCTCAGGAGGACCAAAATTCTGAAATTAGTGTGAAGATACTGGTATTGAATGCATAAATCTTGATAATTGCAAGGAGTTCGATTGCTGGTTAAAGACTATACATTAATGATGAAATCACTTCCTCTTCATCATTTAAATCCCTAACATGAGATTTATCATTTTTGGCTCGCTGTTAGCATCTAACTTTTACTTCTATTTTCTTGACTATCTAGTATATTCAGTCATTTTTCACTGTAGGTACAACTGTAATACACATGCCAAGTTTTCTGGTATTAATATTCGTATACTTGCTCGTTTGCCAATCTTAGCATATAAACGATTCAGGCAAGTGGATAGGCTTGGCAGAAAATTAAGATATCCCCATTTGATGTACATAATGATTGTCTGTTGACATTATTAAACATAATAATTTTGTCGGATTCAGTTAAGGGTAGTATTTACATTTGAAACCAGTGTTTGGAACACTTGTTTCTTACAACGTTAGATCTGGAAAAAAAGAAACAAAGTCTTATTTAAAGAATTCTGGGAAATATATTATTTTAGGCTTAAAGCACTATATTAGCTTTCTAATCTATGGTTTAAAATGTTTTTGCTTCTGGGCTCGTTTGGTTTATCTATTATTTTCTGTTACTGTTTGTTGTTTGATTATTAGTGTTTAATAAAATTATGATTGCATTATGATTAATATAAACATGTTTTAAGGTAATATACAAAATTAATTCTAAATATAATTTAAATAACTAAATAAAAATTATAAAAGCAATAATTTATGAACAACTTTTTTTTTTGAAACCATAATTTATGAACAACTTTATTTTCATGTATTTATTCATTTTAAAGATTAATCTTTATATTTCAGTGTGATTTAAAAAACTTAAGTAAATATTATAATTAAAATAAATTATACATTTGTGGTATTACCGTTGTAAGTAAAAATTGAATGTCTTGCATTGGAGTAACAAAAGTTGTTCAATGTTGCCAATTTTTGACACCCTTTTGATATTTCTTACTTTTTTTTTTTAATATAAAAAGTTGTTTATTATTGGTGGAATTTTATAGTAATATTTATAACAAAATAAATTATATATAAAATAATGACTTGTAGGACCATAGTGGTAAGTTTTAAAATTGTTTAGCATTGGAGCATTTGTTTAAAAAAAGTAATGTAATGTGGTGAGAAAGAAAATAAAATAATATGTTTTAAAATGATGTGTTAAGCTTTGACAACTTTGAAGGGTGTTTGCATTGAAGATGCTTTTAGTGTGTTCTTTATTTCATTTTTTATTATTGATTTATTGACAGTGACTTCTCAAATTATTAAGAGCATTTTCATTTAGGGACTAAAAAATGTATTATTGACCGTTTTTAAATAATATATTGTACAATCCTTAATTTTTATTCTATTCAATAGTTTTGTCCTTCAATATTTGAATTATTAAACAGTTTAGTTCCTTTTTAAGAGATTAAATTATTGAGTAGAACAAAAATTAAGAATTAAATAGTATATTATTAACATACGAGGATTAAACAGTGTATTAGATAAAAATGTATAGATACTAATAAATTATTTGCTCTAGACATTTTACATACCAATAGCAACAAATAATTACAATTTTACCATACTCTAATAATCAATTAGATAATAATAAACAGACGAATCAAACAAATCTTAAGAGCCTCTTCATCTTTTCTCCATTCTTAGTTTTCTTATTTTATTTTTTTATTAATAATTTATTATTGAGGAGTTTCTCTTCTCTAATATTTAATAATTTCAATAATAAAATAAGGAGCGAATATGATGGGTATTATTGGATATGATATGCATTAGTTACTCCTTAAATCACTAAAACTCAATTGTTTATATTATTTTTACAGAGTGAACTAAGAGTCTCTTGTAGATGCTCTAAATTAGAAAGAAAATAACGTTAGCCTAAGGCCCTGTTTGTTTGGGGGGAAATATTCTGCAGGAAAATATTTTCTCAATTTTCCAATGTTTGTTTGGGCAAAAAAATAAGTCAAAGGAAAATAAGTGGCAAGTCAATGAAAAATGAAGGAAGAAATAAGGGAAAATGTTTTACCCTTTTTAAAAGGGTAAAACATTTTCCACAAAACATACGTGTTTAGAAAAAAATGGAAAAAACGTTAAAAAATGTAAAAATACAAAAATATGAAACACGAAAAAACATCAATAACTTGAAAACGTTACAAAACACGAGAATATGAAAAAAAAGCCCGCAAAAAACATGAAAAGGTGAACAAATGTGAAAAACACAAAAACGCAAAAAAAAAAAAAGAAAACACTTGAAAAAGCACAAAACATGAACAACGCGAAAAAGTGAGAAAACGCGAATTATACAAAAACGTGAAAAATATAAAAAAAACACGAAAACGTGAAAAATGCTAAAACACAAAAACGTGACAATAAGTGAAAATCGTGATAAACATGAAAAGAAGAAAAATACAAACAAAACACGAAAACGTAAAAAACACAAAAACGTGAAAAATACGAAAAATATGAAAATGTGAATAATACGAAAAAGTAACAAAATGCGAAAATAAAAAACGCGAAAAAAGAAACCGTGAAAAAGGGAAAAACGGAAAACGGAAAAAACTAAACGTGAAAACACGAAAAAATGAAGAAAAATACAAAAAAAACACAATAACGTTAATAACACGAGAAAATGTACAAACAATGCCAAAAATGTGAAAAAACGTTTTTTGTGTTTTTAACATTAATTTTTTTTCACATTTTCGTGTTTTTTCCACTTTTTTTCCATGTTTTTAATACTTTTTTACTTTTCGTGATTTTCGCATTTTTCCATTTTTGTGTTTTTAACAAATTTTCACGTTTTTTGTGTGTGTGTTCTCACATTTTTAGTGGATAGGATGGAGTGGAGGGAGCGAATTTGTGTCGCTGACACGACTTGATTTCACGGTTTTATATGATGGTTCATGTTAGCCGACCCCGAATCATTTCGGAACTAAGGCTTTGTTGTTGTTGTTGTTGTTGCTAAACACGGAAAAATATTTTATTTTCCTGCACAATATTTTCCCTGCATAAAATTTTCCAGAACACAATATTTTTTCCCAAACAAACGGGACCTAAAAAGTAAGAAATACCGATTGTTGGAAAAAAAAAAATTCATATATAAAACAGCAACAATAATTTTGTAAATATCTCATTCTCACAAAAAAAAAAAAAGCAAACATGAGAAGAAAAATGGGAAAACAAACACTTCTTTATCAGTGGTTAACATTTGTCTAAATGTTAGTTTTTGCAAATTTTAATCAACATGATGGATGGTAATTTAACAATTCTATTAAAATTAGTCGAAAACCCGTGCGATGCACGGGGTACGAAACTTTTATATAATTTAGATAAATAAATAAATTGACATATTTACTTTTAAATAATTTTATATCATGCTATGAAAAAAATTTATATTATGTATATTTGAAATTAATATATATTTTTTAATGATAATTCAAATTAAATTAATTTTAAAAATAATTGACTACTTTTTTTTATAGAATTTTAACTACAGATGAATGATTTATTTATTTTTACAAAATTCAATGATTTGTACTTTTTAGGAATTTTAATACATTTTCATATTCCAAATATTCTGTGAAACAATAATAATAAAATAGCAGATTATTTAAAAAATATATTAGAATATAATAAAAAACCAAAAATTGAATTAAACTATAATTAAAATTAAATATTATATTTACGATACAAAAGAATTACAATATAGGTTAAACAAAAATTGAATTAAACTACAATTAAAAATTAAATATTATATCTACGATACAAAAGAATTACAATCTATGTTAAAATGGAAGCAACATCAATATATTATTCTATAAACTATTACAATCAATACTTTTCTAATGTTGCATATGAAGAAACTTTATCAATTCAATATGTTACATATAAAAAAATAAAATTCGTAAGAATTAGTCAGAAATTCATCTTGATGATAATTATTTTGGTTGATGGAATTTCATGATCACCAAGTATTCGAATTCAATTATTCATTCTGCTACAATAACCCAATATATCTAATTGAATCAGTTTAAGATGATGATTTCTCCTATTTTCATCTCGAAAATATTTCATTAAGACATTCGATCAATTTGTTCTTCATTCTTTCACTATATAGAATATCAGCCATACTCGAAGATATCACTTATTTGACTTCATTAATATTTTCTAATAATTATATATTCTTGAATTTTGTAAGTAAGAAAAACAAACAAAAGAATTGAAAAAAAAATGAAGGGACGAAAAAGATAATTAAGAGAGAACCGTCTTCCTCTCGGGGGGTTTTTTTTTTTGAAAATAAGAGAGAATGTCAAGACATAAGCGTATAAAGAGGAGAGTGAAAATATGTTTTGCCCATTAATTAAACATTTTATTTTTTCTTAATGAAGTATTAAGTCCATAAATTAATTTTAGTTAAATAGAATTAAATCGCAATTGTAACCACTCAGTACAAAAAAAAACGTTTTATAATTAATATGTGAAAGTAATTATATTAATTAGAATCACATCCGGGTTTGGTGGAGATTTTTCTTTCTTTAATGTAAGCGCATTATGCGCAATTTTAAAAAAAAAAAAATTATATTAATTAGAATCATTATGCTCAACATTTGAGATTCAAATAATAATATTTTTTTAATTAATATTTTTCAATAATTTGTCCTATGATCATATTTCATTTTCATCTGTTAAAAACTCTTGAAATACTAACAATTTTGTACGAACCATAATATAATAGTTAAAAATTATATAAGCCAATGTTACAAAAGCAATTATCTCAATATCCATAATTAATGTACATTTTTAGGATTTTGAGCATCAAAATTTATTTTTATTTACCTTGATTTTGAATTCGTATCTAGCATAATCCATATTCTTCAAGAATAAACATCTTATCAAGCGTATTAGACGCTTACAATCTCATTGTCTAGAAAATTGGGAAAAAATAACTTCTTGATAATAATAATAATAATAATAATAATAATAATAACATAATTTATATTGAAATAAACTTCATTGTAAGTATAATATTCCAATATCTCTTTAATATTTTATTTAATATGTCTCAAACTTCAATGAACAACTATTGTGTGAAACTTTATATCTATTTGTACAAAAATGCATAAAAATAAAAAAATACAATCCATTATCAGTTAGCTAAACTCAAACTAAAAAAATGAGCGGATTCAACATGTTCCGAATTAGAAAAATTAATCTAACTTCAATTAAAACTAAAAATTGAGTTCATAAAAAGTCGAAAATCTAAATTTTAGTTAGAGTTAACAATCAAAACGATAACACCTAGGAATAGATACTAAAAAAGAATGCAAATATACAAAACCTTTATTTTAGTCATTTTGAAAAATATATAAATAAAAAAGAAAACATGGATAAGGTAGCGAGAGGTATGGAATCTGGATAACGACAGAAATGGAATTTCATCTCTGAAAGATGAAACTATAACAACAATTATTTAATAAAAATAAAACAACAGCACAATTGAGAAAGCCAAAAATTGAGTTCATATAAAACCGAAAATCTAAATTTTAGTTAAGAGTTAGCAATCAAAACGATAACACCTAACAACATATACTAAAAAAGAATAAAAATTTACAAAATCTTTATTTTAGTCATTTTGAAAAAAAAAAGACAAATAAAAAAGAAAACACGGATAAGGTAGCGAGAGGTATGGAACCTGGGTAACAACAGAAATGGAATTTCATCTCTGAAAAATGAAACTATAACAACTATTGTTTAATAAAAAGAAAACAACAACACAATTGAGAACAAAAATAACTACAACAATTGAAAAAAAATCGAATAATTACCTTGAGAAACATAAGAATTTCTTATAATTTTTGACACTTTTGTGTTTTACGGTTAGTTGTTCATGCATCTTCTATTTCTGTCGGATTTCTTCAATTGAAGCTATCAGTTTGGAAAAAAAACACAAATAAAAAAGAAAACATGGATAAGATAGCGAGAGGTATAGAACCCGGGTAACAACAGAAATGAATCTGAAAGATGAAACTATAACAACTATTGTTTAATAAAAATAAAACAACAACATAATTGAGAACAAAATAATTACAACATATGAAAAAAAATCGAATATTTACCTTCAGAAATATAATACTATCTATCGTGACCAATGAATATAATGGTGGAATACTATCTATCATGTTTTATATAGAAGTTTATTTGTGACTTTTAGATTTCCTTTGTTTTGTATTTTTTCATCTTCCTGTAACTCTTGCTTTCTTTTATTATTTTAATTAATAGGCTAATAATTATTTAATATATTATAAATATAAATTTATTATTTTTAATTAATTAAATATTTATTTTTAATTAATTAAATATTTTTAATCTAATTTTTTACTACATTGACAACTCATTAAAAAGACCTCTAAAATACTTCCGTAATTATATATAGTATAGAAGTATAGATATTAATAATTTTATTAAATTTTTATGGATAGGTTAATGATCGTAACGTTATTGTTAAACTTACAATTTACATTGTTTTAGATTTTACTAAAACTTGGATGAATGAGACTTACGATATTAAATAATTGGTCAAGTTACCAAATACTAATAGCTAAATTGGTAGGGCTCTCTCCTCTCTCCTCCCTCATCCCTTTTCCGGTTCCATTTTCTTTTCTTTTCTTTTAGCAGCTCCTCCCTTCAATCTTCTCTTTTTTAGTCTTTTCTCCCTTTTCTTTGTTTTTCATATCTTTCATGGACTCCCCTCTATCAGATCTACTCCGGGTTCCTTCTTCCTCCTCCCATTTATGTTTTAGTTTCCGTTTTTAGTTTTATATTTACATTTTCTTGTTAGTTTGAAGTCTATATTCCTTCTTGAACTTCCTTTTCCGTCAGATCTACATTTGTGAACTATACTTCTTTCGTTTATTATTTTTTCGGTTTTAGCAAGAGCGGAAAAGGTTTATCTTGTCCGTAGATCTATAGATCTGCGTGGATGCACAAACAGAAAGGACTCAGATTCGAACGTCCGGAAGAGCCTAAATGATGAAGTATGGATTACAACGGTTTTTCAACGGGATTCGACGTATGAGAAGAATATGATTTCTATGTGTATTATATTTGTATCTTTTCTAGTTTTATTGCTCTCGATAGTCTTTTTATTGCTCTTTGTAGTCTATGTATTACTCTTGGTAGTCTATTTCTTTCCTTTGTGGGTGTTTGCCTGTATGGGATGGAAGTTTTATTCCTCTTTGTTTGGTACTGTATTTGTATTTTTAAATTAATGGAATGATATGCGCTATTTTATAAAAAAAAAAATAGCTAAATTGGTAAAATGAGGCAAATCTTATTAAATAAGATAAGACGTGAAAGATTCCAAAAAAAAAGATAAGAGGTGAAAGGTACTAATATTGGTTTTAACCCTACCTACTATTTTTAAGGAAGATACGTTTAGGGCTGTTATCGAGCCGAGCTTTGGCATGTTGAAACTCAGCTCGCTATAAAATTAACGAGCTCGACCCGAGCCCGAGCCGAGCTTTGGCTTGCTCAACAAGCTTGAGCCGAGTTTCGAGCTTGTTTCGAGCCCAAAATCCTCTTTTGGACTTGGTTCATTAAGAAAATTATCTAACCATGAATTGTTTGTTAGTAAATCGTTAATTATATTTGTGAAGTTTACTCGCAAATAACTCTTTAATTGTGTACATAAACAAGCTCACAAGCAAAGTTTGTGAATAAATAAACAAAATGCTTACAAATAGTTCGTCTATTACTCATTTATTATGTTTGTGAACGAACTCATCTAATAGCAAATGAAATAATATTAAGTTTAGATATTTGTGAACTAACACAAAACTATATAGTTTTCTACAAAACTAAAATTTGTTTATAAATGTTCTAATCGAGCCTGCTCACGAGCTTTCGAGCCGAGCTTTGGCCTGCACAAGCTCGGCTCGTTTACGAACCGAACCACTAAATCATATTTACGAGCGGTTCGTTTACAAATTGAGCCGAGCCGAGCTTTTATCGAACTGATCACTGAGCCGCTCATGAGCGGCTCTACCCATTTACAGCCCTAAATACGTCTACTTGGTTTATAGTTAATTAGAGACTGATATCACCTTCCAACCGCTTCGAGTGTGACACTTGGGATTGACGTCAACGCCAATCCAGCTTTTGGAAAATTTAACTCTTTGCTTTTCTTCGCCTATTTATTGTTCTAGTCTTTTTCTCCATAATATAACAAGTCCAATAGGATTTTTTCCATTGTTCATGTTTTTGTGTTTTTTCATTTTTTTAGCGTTTTCGTATTTTCGTGTTTGTTCACTTTTTTATTTTTTACGGGTTTTTTTTCATATTCTCGTGTCTTCTAACGTTTTCATGTTTTTCGTGTTTCATATTTTTATATCTTTTAACATTTTCTCTATTTTTCCATTTTCACGTTTTTTATGATATAAATTATGGATTCGCCAAAATTTATAGGATTTGAAAAATTGGATATAGAGAAAATTAAAAATTTAATGGAAGGTAATTTTATAAATTACAAAATACAATGTTAGTAATATCTATTTCTTGGATAAATTGAAGAATAGCTATTTCATGAAATTAAGAATAGAAATGGAATATCTATTCTATAAAAAAAAATTCAACCAAATATTTAGAAATTACTATTCTATTTTCTCTGTATTTCGCGAACCAAATAAACCCTTAGGTGCCGTTTGGTTCGCGGAATAGAATGGAATGGAATAGAATTGTTATTCCAACGGAATAGAATAGCAATGAATGAAATAGAAATTCTTTAGGAATAAATATTCCTATGTTTGGTTGGTGGAATAAGATATGATGGAATAGATAAATTTTTATTCAAAAGACAATATTACCCTCAAATGTAATTTCTTATTTCTTTTAAAATTTTAATTATTATTAAAAATTATTAAAATATTTAATATATATTATTTTAAAAATATATGAAATACAGAAATATGCGAAATATGAAATACAGAAAAAAAAACACGAACAAATTTGAAAATCATAAAAATCACGAAAAGTAAAAAAAATATTAAAAACATGAAAAACATGAAAAAAGCGAAAAATATAAAAAACGAAAAACACGAAAACGTTAAAAAACACTAAAACATGAAAATGTGTTTATAACGTTTTTTCATATTTTCATGTTTTTTTTCATTTTTTTTACGTTTTTTCGTGTTTTTCAAGTTTTCTTGTTTTTCGTGTTTATTCATATTTTCATATTTTTCGCGTTTTGTCATGTTTTCGTGTTATTCACGTTATTGTGTTTTTTTTTTTTTGCATTTTTTCATTTTAGTTTTTAGTTTTTTCCTTTTTTTGTTTTCGTTTTTTTTTTTGTATTTTTCGCTTTTTGTTACTTTTTCATGTTATTCACGTTTTTTCATGGTTTTCATATTTTTTTTTGCGTTTTGTCACGTTTTTCGTATTTTTCACGTTTTAGTTTTTCTTTTTTTTCCTTTTTTGGCGTTTTCGTTTTTTTTCGCGTTTTTGTATTTTTCGCATTTTGTTACTTTTTTGTGTTATTCACGTTTTTTTATGTTTTTCGTATTTTTTCACGTTTTTATGTTTTCGTGTTTTGTTTGCGTTTTCGCATTTTCATGTTTATCATGTTTTTCACATTTTTGTATTTTAGCATTTTTCGTATTTTTCACGTTTTTGTTTATTTCATACTTTGTCACTTTTTCGCGTTATTCATGTTTTGTGTTTTTTCGTGTGTTTATTTTTTTTTGCTTTTTCTTGTTTTTTTTTTGCATTTGTTCACGTTTTTTCATGTTTTCGCTTTTTTTTTCATTTTCTCGTGTTTGTAACGTTTTCACGTTTTTTGTGTTTCATATTTTTTGTATTCTTATATTTTTTAATGTTTTTCTTAATTTTCCATTTTTCACGTTTTTTTATGATATAAATTATGGATTCGTCTAAATTTATAAGATTTGAGAAATTGGCTAGAAAGAAGATTGAGGATTTAATGGTGGATAATTTTGTAAATTACAAAATAGTACAATATTAGAAATAGACTATTCCTTGGCTAAATTGAAGAATAATTATTCCATGAAAACAAGGAATAGAGAGTCCATGGAATTGTCATTCCATCAGAAAAAAATCAACTAAATGTGGAAATAACTATTCTTTAGGAATAACTATTATGCGAACCAAACGAACCTTTAGCGTTATACGATATGATGTAAAATATTGTTTTTCTATTTTTGAGCCCACTACTACATTTTATTTCAGACGACCACCTAGACATGGTAAATGCAACAAATAAAATCGAAATTGACATTACCTTCAAAAAAAAAAAATTACTTTTTGGTCTATTACTGGTAAAGTGTTCCTTATCTTTATATTCCGTTTGTAGGATCCGTTTATTTCAACTGTTTACTATTACTAATAAATAGTAGATATTAGTTGTTTTTTTCCATAAAAGTAGTTGCTTCGAAATTTTATTAAATATTTTCTATTTCTTGTTTAATATTAAAAGTAAAAAAAAAAAAAAAACACTTTCGAAACAAAACGAACACATAGCATATTCCTTAAAAGCAAGGGTAGTTGCTTATTTTTCAATTAGCTTCTGTCAAAGTTTTATTATTATTTTATAAATAAATTAAATTAAATGAAGAGAGGAATTTGTTTTTATAAATATTACTACTTTTTTTTTTTTGAAAAATACATATTACTACTTTATAATTATTATCTTGTTGATTTTTTAATGTTTTTTATATGATACATTTATATTGATATGGATAAATTTTTAATTTGAAGTAGCCAATTAGCTATTGGATAATTAGTAAAAGAATGCAGTAAATCAAAGCCTTAGATCGATTAGTATATATATGCAAAGACTTCAATTCATTAATTAGGAGACTTGACGTTTTGGTGTTTTGCCGTTCATATTTCGATAATGACATCTCATTAATTTCATATATCCTATATAACGCTCAATAATAACTTCTTAAAATACCAAATTCACTTTCAAATCATCTCTTTCAAACAAATTTGGGTTAAGGTGCAAAAATACTCATAACGTTTTGGATCATAAGTAATTTTACCCCTAACGTTGATAATAAATTAGTTCAATTTGAAAAATAATTGATCAAACTGTCTTCTTGGTCATGAATTTTGTCGTTTACACTTCACATGTGCGTCATTTTTTTTTTTGTAGAAAAGGAAAAGAAAAACGAACAACAACAAACTACCCAGGAATTAACCTAGGGAAACTAACCCCAATTCTATCTTGAAGAGGAGAGATGAAACTAGGGGAAACAGGAAGGGTAGTAACGCCTAACGTCCCTTCATGGCCCGCCGCCGCCAAGCGATCAGCAACACGATTCTGCTCTCTAAAAATGTGTCTGAACTCTACGAACTCAAAGGAGGAGCAAAGCCTTTTAATAGCTTTGATGAGGTTGCGACTGTTAAGACCCATAGAATGATTCTCAGAAAGCATTTTGATTGCTTCCAAATTATCAGACTCCACAGAGAGCCTCTTAACACCCAGCCTTTTAGCAAGATTGATTCCAGTAAAAATAGCCCAGAGCTCCGCAGAAAAGGAAGAACCCAACCCTAAATTCTGGGAGAACCCAGAAAGCCAGGCGCCTCCTGCATCTCTAAGCACACCTCCAGCCGCAATCTTACCGCAATCTTACATGTGCGTCATTTTATCAGTAACAGATCGCAAATATATGTTGGGATGTGAAAAAAAAATAAAAAAATATACTGTCTTTTTGTACGAACTAGACAAAAAAAATTCAAAAAATTCACCGAATTTATAAATATTAATCTTCAAATCTATTATTAAATTATAAAAAATATGAAATATTTTTTTAAAAACGAATTGTTATACAATTGGTGCAGAATAAAAAACAAAAATATCTGTATTTTATAATAGTGTCTGAAATTGATCCAATTTATCAACGTTAGGGATAAAATTGCTCCTAGCTTCCAACGTTAGGTATAAAATTACACCATTTTAGACGTTAGAGGTAAAATTGCTTTTGACCTAAAATGCTAGAGGTATTTTTGCATCTTAACCCAACAAACTTATAAGTAACAATATTATTTTATTTTATTTTTGCGAATAAATGCTGGTATGTCATTTAAAAAGAATAGTATAAATATAACTTAAAAAAAATAAGGAATAAAATCTTATACGACTAGAAGAAACTCCATTAAAAATAACTCTATTGAATTGAATGACATATTGAATGACATATTTGGCATGTACAAGACATGAGAAAAAATATAATAATTCCATTTAACTCTTTCTTTACTTGAAAACTTGAATTGACTATATAAGGCTTAATATATTAAGGGGTTAAGGTACAAAAATACCTCTAACGTTTTGGGTTAGGAGCAATTTTACCCCTAACGTCTAAAATGGTGCAATTTTACCCCTAACGTTAGTAGCCAACTGCAATTTTACCCCTAACGTTAATAAATTGGGTCAATTTGAGAAATAATTCATCAAACTGTTTTCTCGATCGTGAATCTTGTTATCTACACTTAATATGTGTGCCATTTTATCAATAACAAATCACAAACATTCGTTGGGATGTGAAAAAAAATAAAAAAAATAAAAAAATACTATCTTTTTGTACGGATTAGACAAAAAAAATTCAAAAAATCTATCGAATTTATAAATATTAATCTCAAATTCTATTATTAAATTATAAAAAATATGAAATCCTTTTTTTAGAACGAATTATTATGCAATTGGTACAGAATAATGAACAAATATCTGTGTTTTATAATAGTGTATGAAATTAACCTAATTTATCAACGTTAGGGGTAAAATTGCTCTTGGCTTCCAACGTTAGGGGTAAAATTGCACCATTTTAGACATTAAGGGTAAAATTGCTCCTGATCCAAAACGTTAGGGGTATTTTTACACCTTAACCCTATATTAAGAGCCCCTGTTCACCCTTTAAATTTATAAATTGTGTTATTAGTTTTTGAATTTGTTTAAAACAACATATTGGTCGCTGAATTTATTTAAAGTGATATATTGATCATCTGAACTTGCTTACAGTGATCCATTTGCCCTTTGAATTTGTTTAAAGTGATATATATTTCAATTTGTCTAGATCTATAAAAAAATCAAAACTTAAAAAATAAAAGTCTAATTCGTGATTCCAAGTCTTTAAACTTAAAACAAAGTGACTTTTTATTTTGTACATTTTTATGACGTTTTTATATGTTAGAGACTTTATCATGACACTTTAAGCAAGTTTAGAGAATTAATGAGACACCGTCTAAATTTAGAAGGTCATACTAGGGCTGTAAATGAGTCGAGCCGCTCATGAGCGGCTCGGTGTTAGGCTCGATAAAAGCTTGGCTCGACTTGGCGCGATTTGTAAACGAGCTGCTCGTGAGCATGGTTTACTCGTTCGGTTCGTAAACGAGCTGAGCTTGAACAGGCCAAAGCTCGCGAGCAGGCACGATTATAATATTTATAAACAAATTTTAGTTTTATATAACTTTGTGTTAGTTCACAAATATCTAAACTTAATATTATTTCATTTGCTATTAGATGAGTTCATTCACAAACATAATAAATAAGTAATAGACGAACTATTTGTAAGCATCTTGTTTATTTATTCACAAACTTCGCTGCTGAGTTTATTTATGTACACAATTAAAGAGCTATTTGCGAGCAAACTTCATAAATATAATTAACGATTTACTCATAAACAATTCGTTGTTAGATAATTTTCTTAATTAATTAACCAAGTTCAAATAGGATTTTTGGGTGGAAAGAAGCTCACAAGTTTTTTTGAAACTTTTGTCTTATATATCTTTATAACGTTTTTATATATTTAGGACTTTATCACAACATTTTAAAGAAGATTAAAACTATCTAAATTCAAATTCAAGAGTTCATACAAGTTGATACAACCAATATTAATGTGATCAAAGAGAAAATATTAATGTGATCTTTCTTCCTATAGTCATCCATTCCACGTGATTCAACCACGCGCAATTCTTTAGGTAGATTCTTTGGTTGGTTACTTTGTCTTTTTTTTTTTTTAAAGTAATCGGACCATTTTATTCAATTTTATTTTATGTAAAATTCACTTTGTTTTATATTAGGGTTAATGCTCTTCCAGCCCCCTTAATTTGTCTAAATTGGTCATTTTATCCCTCCAACTCATCGAATGTCCTATTTACCTTCTTAACTCCATAAAGTGGTATTTCTCACCCCCTCAACTTGTCCATTTACCTCTTTAACTCCATAAAAGTGGTATTTCTCACCCCTTATAATCCGTTATCGAGGTCTAAATTGATACCCTTTTTAAACGTTAAACCTATATTGGTGCTATTTTGTACGTGGAACCTAAATTGATACTTCCCCAAAAACCATAGACCTATTTTGGTACCTTATCCTTACATATAATGGCTCTAACTTGTTTATATTAATGGTTTTGTTATTTGTATCTTTTATTCATTCCTTCTCTTTTCAATTTTTTGGCTAGTTAAATTTTGATTATCTAATTATTGTAATACAATATTATTGTAATAAACACACGAATGATCAATATAATTATCAAATTAAAACAAAATAAAAAAGTTGATATTAAAAAAAAAATTCAAACTCATTTGATTAAGTCCTATTAATTTTGCACTATAAGGGGTAATAAATACCACTTTTATAGAGTTAAATGGGTAAATAGGACCATAAGAGGTGAGAAATGCCACTTTTATGAAGTTAAGGGGGTAAATAGGACATTCGATAAGTTGTGGAGGGGTAAAATGACCAATTTGGACAAGTTAAGGGGGTGAAAAATACCCATTTTATGGAGTTAAGAGGGTAAATAGGACATTCGATGAGTTAAAAGGATACAATGACCAATTTGGACAAGTTAAACAAGCTAGAAGAGCATTAGACCTTTATATTATTTCAAGTTTATATCTCATTCGTAAATAAAATTAAAAAATCTGTACAATTTTGAGTAACTAATTGTGGTTCCACTTTATGTGGATCTTATTTGTTTACAGTAATTGTCTGGATCAACTTGGCGGATTTAAAGTCTTTTTCAAGGTCGATTTGAGGAGTGGATACCATCAAATAAGGATTCGGGTTGGGATGAATGGAAACCGCTTTCAAGACCCGAGATGGACTGTATGGGTGGCTAATGATGCCATTCGGGATGACTAATGCTCCTAGCACATTCATGAGGCTGATGAATCAAGTGCTTCACCCAATTATTGGGAAGTTTGTGGCTGTATATTTTGATGATATACTGATTCACAGCCAGATATTGGAAGAGCATGTAAAGCATCTGCGGGTAGTATTTGACCTATTGAGGAAGCATCAGTTGTACACCAACACCAAGAAATGTAACTTCGTTATGGAGAGTCTGGTCTTCCTCGGGTTTGTGGTTGGAAGATATGGGATCCAAGTGGATGAGGAGAAAATGAGAGCTATCAAGGAATAGCCTACCCCTAAGAATGTGGGAGACATTTGGAGTTTTCATGGACTAGCTACTTTATATCGACAGTTCATCTGAAATTTCAGCACCCTAGTAGCCCCACTTACCGAATGCCTGAAGAAAAGGAAGGGATTCAAGTGGGAAAGTGATCACAAAAACATTTTCAGCTTAATCAATGAAAAATTGAGTACAACGCCAATGTTAGCCTTTCCCGATTTTGATGGACTGTTTGAAGTCGAGTGTGATGCTAGTGGAGTTGGGGTTGGGGGCGTCATGATGCAAGAGAAGAGACCCATCACCTACTTTAGTGAAAAGCTATGTGAAGCAAGATAGAAGTAGGCTACCTATGATCAGGAGTTCTATTTCATGGCCAAGGCTTTGAAAACGTGGGAACATTACCTGGTGCGGAAAGAATTTGTCCTGTACACGGACCACCAAACTCTTAAGTATTTAGGGAGTCAAAAGCAGTACCGAAGCTCCATGCATGCCTGATGGTCCGCCTTTATAGATAAGTTTGTAGGTCCCTTATGAGTTAGAGTTTAGTTACAAGGGGGGTGAATGAAACTATTGGGTAAATTTACTTCTTAATAAAATTTTCTCACAATTTAATTCAATAGCACAAGACAAAGGCAAGTTCGTAATCAAAGGCAATCTTCGTTTACTGAGTTATACAAATAAATGAAGCTTGATTCTACTTCTGACCTTTCTAAACAAAATGCAGTTCAACCAGAGGAGCTTCTGTTATGACTTAAGGTTATGCGGTCTATTGTGCAGAAATAGTCAGAAGCGTTACTTAGATATTTTAACACAAATGCAAGCACATATCAGAAGAAGTAATGTAACATCCCTAAAACCCTAACATATGAGTCTTCCCATATTCATATATGTTTTCATGATTGAATACATACATTTTAGATTCATCGCATTGTCATTAGAAGTTTCATATGCACAATGCGATTTACCGTGCGATTAGTAGACGATTAGTGTGTCGTTAAGATGTAACGATTGGTTAATTGAGTTAGAACTTAAATGAATGAATTAATATGTCCTAAATTGATTAACTTACACTTTAGGAGGGCTGAATTTGATGTTTGTGAGCAAGCACCTCACTAAAGCATGAGGTGTCACTCAAGTAAGACAAAGTATGCCTCTTTGATTTCAAAAGGATATATACAGCTCCTTTCTCCTCATTCCCAGCCACAATTTCGACCATTATCTTCAAAAAACCTTCCTTTTTCATACCCTAACATCCTCCAAATAAAAATCTTCCAATTTCTTCCATTTTCAAGCCAAACAAGTCAAGTTAGGAAGCATACTAGGTGATAGACACAAGTTGAAGGTTAGTATGTTGTTGTAGCTTGTTTTCTATGAGTTTTAGATTCTGAAATACCTAGGTATGATCATATGATTTGTTTTGGATGATTTGTGATTGATTTTGTGGAGTTTTGGTATTGTTTAAAGTGGTTATAGGCTGTCCAAATGAATGATATATATCAAGTGCCCTAAACAGAAATATAGGATACTGCTTTCAGTCATCTTGGAGCATGTTTTTCATATTGATATTGTTCGAATTTGAAGATACATAAAGAATAAACTATGTTTCTATATATGTTATGAAACCCTCTATAAAATATAGGACTTTAATTCCATATATAGATGAAGAAAACCTAGATGGAACATGACTGCCTTGAAATTGAATATCATGTGAGGCAGCCATGTTGATGTAGCATTTTGAGGACCTTAGAGTACGAACTTGAGAAACTTTCTTTATAAAAACGTGTTCCTAACTACTTGAAGTATATGTCTGTAAAAGGATTTGGCAATCCATTGTGTTTAGTGTGAGCTAGGTTGAGTGAATTATGGTAGATGAAAATCTGAGTAGTCTGTTTCTTGGCTGGAAACAAGACAGAATCATTTTGTATGCCATATATTGTGTAGAAGTGATATTAATGTGCATTTTGTATATGTTATACCCATATATGTCTAGTTTCAGTAGGTTCAAGAAACAGGGCATTTGGATTCATATAGAGAAAGTTATGGCAGAATATGTGCAAGTAGGTCATGTGATGATCTAAGACAAAAGGATTAGATTGCATGAACTTTGTGGAGTTAGTGTCTTGTAAATCATATAGCATTCATTAGTTTATATTTTCATTAAGTTTATGTTATGGCTAATTGTATAAATATTATGTGACATTAGGAGGACAAGGTACAATTGAACGCACACCCGATCGTGTAGAATAGATCGAACTGAGTGTGACGGTAAGCATATTGCTTATATATGTGTATGAATATATTGTGGCTTGTTACTTGTTGAGTGTGAGATGTGGTTGAATCTGATGTGAATGATGTGAATAATGTTTGAGTGTTTGTGATATGTCATGATTGATAAGAAAGTGATATGATTGAGTATGTTGCAGTGTTATGAGTAAATACGGCATGTTGAGCCTTGTGCACATACTGGAACTGGATAATGGTTGGATTATAAATGAATATGAGCTTACTTAGATGGATATGTGAAATGGTCCAAGTTGAGAGTGCTATCCGAATATTGTGAGCCGAAAGCACATGTGTTGAGATATATGAGTACATGAGTTGAGTTTAACTCCTCCGTAGCACAGATGATTGTATTCCGAATTTAGTGTTCCGGGATACAGGTTGGGCCCAAGGACCATTTTATATATATTGTCTAAGTACAGCAAGGCCTTTCTAAAATAAGTATTACTATACTAAGTGAAACAAGTGAATATCTTTCTATTGAAAATTCTAACTTGGTACTGATGATATATTTTGATTTGTGCTCTTTACATTACTTTTGCATATACATATATGCGTAATATGTTTATTGAGTAGGCAGCTCACCCCTTGCCAACATATTTTACAGGTTAGGTGGAGTTCTTCTTGCTTAAGTTCGCACCGACAGTGTCAGCCCATTCTCATTTAGGCATTTTGGAGTCTTGTGATGTACTTTTGTTTTGTAAATCCTCTATGTAGGATAATGACTTAAACGTGTATTGTAAATTGTAAATGCTTTATCTTATGTATAATATGTAAAGTTTATATGAGATTGAAGTTTATATGATTGAGAATTGAAAGTATGTCTGTAACTGATATTGTGTGAGATATCATGTGATCCTAGTGAGGGGGTTACATTTAGTGGTATCAGAGCAGGTCTACTTTCCTAGGGATTAGGCTGTGTATGACTTGTTTTGGATTCCTAGGTTAAGACCACATAATCATATTTTCTTATTCTAAAGCATGTTGACATGGTCATGTTTCTTGTAAGGTTATGGAGTCTGATGGTGAGAATGGACAATCTGGTAATGTGTCTCGTCATGGTTCAATTGGTCATGTTCATGTTCATGGTCATGTTCATGATGATATGAATTGATACTTTGTGATATTGTGAATTGTTTTGCCATGTTTGATGGGAATTGATACTTGATTGAATTACTTGTGGTGGAATGACTTAAATGCAAAGTATGTGTACATGTTGCATAAAACGTAAATGACGTTGTGGCATACCAGTCTAGGCATTTATGACTACTTGCTTATATGGACTACTTGGACCTATATGGTCAGATATATGGACTACTTGGACCTATAGGTCATTTACATGGACTACTCGATTACATGGACCGAAAGGTCGAATTATGAAATTACAAGGCTGTACAGCAATACATGTGTTACCGTTTGTGAAAGATAGAAAACAACTTTTTGTAACCAAAAGGGCTAGATTTGATACAGAGGGTCAGTCTAGCAGGCCATCAAAGAGAGGTGGATTCTCAGTTTCTTCTAGAGGCTATTCTTAATAATTTAGAGGTAGTAGTAGTATCTATCATGGTGGGACTAGATCACGGGGCGGATTTGGAGATGTTTTGAGTAGTGCTCCATCTGTTGGTAGTAACAGATTTTCAGGTGGTCGGTTTAATAGTGGGTATAGAGGAGGAGCGAGGACAACATCTTTTCCAGCTTGTCAGACATGTGGATGGGTACATCGAAGTGAGTGTTGGGGACCTTCCCCGGTTTGTGGCAGATGTGGCCGATCTCACACAAGAGAGTGTTATGGTTCATTTAAGAAGGGTACATGTTTTGAGTGTGGAGAAACAGGCCATTATCGTAATGATTGTCCCTTATTAATTGATAGAGGAGAGAGAGTTAAACCTCAGTCTAATATAGCAGGTGGTGCAGCTAGGGTGGATAGATGCAGAGGCAAAGGTCGAGGAGGAGGTAGAGGGGGTAGACATTGTTGGTCCCTTATAATATTACAAGTATAGTTCCAAGGGGGGGTTAGGAACTATTTAAAAAATTTAAGTTAGGGCAGACGTCTTTTTCGTGAGAAAGAGGTTTTAACAGCAGCGCTGAGTGAATAGCAAGATACTGGCTTAGTCAACTGGTGACTAGGTCAGTTTATTCACTTGAGTCAGGAGATAGCACTTAGGGTCTATTCTTGAGCTCAGATATTCAATGCGCACAACTCAGCTTGACCTCTTTACTTGGTCAGTTTTTGTTTAAGCAAGCAATAAATATATAAAGGAGTTTAAGGTTAGAAATATGTTACTCAGCAGATTTATCCAGGTTCGGCCTCCAAGCCTACGTCCTGTCCCCGGAACACGTTCCGAGATTTCGAATTCTCTACTGAGCTTTTTAACGGTAGAGCATCAAACCTTTTACAATCTTAGCAACTGAGTATAACAAGAGTACCTTCCTCTATACCTCTACTCAATCCTAATCTCTCGCTGAGTACTATAACCGAGTACTCAGCCTCTCCTTTCTAATCTCTAGAAATGATAAGTGTTTGTCCTAAACAATGATTGCTAAGACACCTTAAATGATTGAATAATCACTCTAGACTTTTACACAAAGGATATGAAATTTAGTGTAAGATTGCTTTGCTTTTTCTTGCAGAACTTTGCGTAGAGATTTGGTCAGCGTAATGGCTTGATCAAGTTCTGTCTTGAATGAAGCAACTGAAGGGCTCTATTTATAGAGACGTCTGAGGCATCGGTCATTTCGAATTTCGAAATAACCGTTGGAGGGAAACAACTTCCTGTCGTTGTCATCCTGTCTTGCTCAGAGCTCTCGGCCAATCAGATTTGAGTATCTTCTATCCTCGGTCAGCTTTTGGTCAGCTCGGCAGAATGTCTCTCCATTTATGGTAAGGTCAACTAGACAGCATTCTGTGTCGTCTGAACTTTACCCAAAGTGGAAACACTTTGTCTGGAAGTTGTTCTTAGCCAGCTGATGTCTTGTACTCTTTGTCGAATCAACTCAGCAGCTTCGTCCCGAAGTTGTTCCACGAAGGTCTTCTAGATCCTTCTTCCACTGAGCTGCGTTTTGTACATAACGATAGCGTTTTGACATACGCGGGCCGAGTTGCCTTAAACTGTTTGACTTGGGCTTTGACTTCCGTATTGGGCTTTGGGCCTTTTAATCTTTGTGTCTTATAAACAATTTAACTCAACATTGAACAAACACATTAGTAGAATAAATCAAAGCATTTAAACTTAGTGTGTTTAGAATATGTTTTTAATTATACTTAAACAATTTTGTCAAATCAAAATTATGTGGAAAGGTGTTTCAACAAACTCCCCCATTTTGATGTTGGCAAATTCAGCGAAGAACTCAGTATTGAGCTCCCCCATGATAGTTGACCTAATATAACTTATCAAACTCCCCCGTCAGGGTTGAGCTACTGACTTAGTTTTACTCTAAACATTTGAAGGTTTAATCGAGTAAGTCTAAGGTCAGTTTTCAGATATAGGTCAGCTCATGGAACATATTCTATTTTACTCAGTGTTTAGCGGAAGTTTTATCATTCAGAGGGCGCTGAGTAATTTGTTGTTCAATGAGTTTTATAAGACAATGTTATATAAACATACAAGTCAATGTCAAACATGTTATCAGCATTAGGCTCAATCAATAAGTTTTATAAGCATTAACCATAGCTGATGTAATTGAAGATACATAATGACTTAATACTCAGCATCATAGATAATAACTTATAACTCAGGTTTTGGATAAAAAGATGCAAGTATATTACTAGAAGTAGTCAGCGTATACAACAAAAGAAAAGTATAAACATAGAGACTACAAACTTAGCATAACTAAGCTAGCCTAATTTCTATTTCTTTTTCTTTTGCTTGGACTGACTATGCTCATGCTGTGTTCTAGCTTGTTCTTTCTCCCCCGTTTTGTCAGCATCGAGAGGAGGAATCCTAAAGGCGTCGGTTAAGACGGCTCTGGTCAGTTCGGTGGACAGCGCCTTAAGTCTATCAGCGCTTTCATTGACACCGTAAAAAATAGCTACTCCATCATCTGAGACCTCGGAGGGTATATTAAGTTCAGCAGCGCTGATCATGCTTACTATGAAAGCTTGAGATTTACCTATCCAGGTAAGTGCTTCGGACAGACCAACAATGACTTGATGAAATGTCTTCAGTAAGGATGTGTCGTAGTATTGACGCTGAATATTGCTGTGACGTACATGGTTGAAGGTTTGTCTAGTGACAGACAGTATCTCATTTTGCTTCATGGCGTCAGTGTCCATTTCTTGTTTGTTCAAATTCAACAATCGAATAGCCTCACCAATTTTCCCCACTGAGCATTGAGAATAGGAGACCATTTGCTCGTTGGTCTTGATTTGCTCGGTGTGAAGTTGAGCAAAGAGCATTTTAACTTCATCATAAGTGGCATATCGCGTGTTCGCAGCTGACAGGGTTTGAACTTGATCTTGTTCTTGATCAACGTTGGGTTGGTCAGTTTCTTGTTCATCTCCAGCAGCCAACACAGTATTGGTTGGCTCAGCATCAACCTCACTAGCTGTCTCCTCAGCGTCCTCAGCGTCATCCTGACCGCTTGGTTCTTATTGTTCTTCATCTTCTTCACTATCGCCATCTAACTCTTCCTCAACTTGTGCAATGAACTGATCATCCAGATGCACATCATCTTCTTGATGCTCAGCTTCAGTTCCTAGACACTGTGTGTAGTGAGAATCACCCGGAACAACGATGTCAGTCGGGATAGCATTAATAGGAGTCAGTGTAGAAGACTTCTGCTTCTTTTGAGGTTGCTCTTCAGCATCTATTCTTTCCTCAATTTCAGGCTCATCTTGCCTGCTCCTTTTCTCAGCTGACTTAGGTCTCTCCTGACCTGGTTCAGCAGCTGACTTAGGCTTCTTGGCCTGAGGCTCAGCCTTCTTTGAATGAGTCCCAACAGCTTTCCTCTTGCGGGCAGCTGGAGCCTTTGTCCTTTTGCTTTGCTTTGGAGCTGTTTCCTCAGCTTGTTGTTCAGCAGCAACTTTTCCTTTCTTTAGTGGCTGATTGAACTTCAAAGCCCTCAGCGAAGCAGCGGTTATCTCAGATCCTCTAGCCTTAGTTTCCTCAGATAGATCAATTTGATGATCTAAGAGGATTCTGGTGATGAGCGATCCCAGCCTGAGAGTTCCAGTGCTCCTTAGGAAGCCAGCAATCAAGAATACTGGCATGTTGATCGGCTTGTATGTCAGCATATGCCATATGAAGCATTGCTCAAAATTCGTTGCTGAGGTGGTGCAGTTGATCTTGGGATAAATGAAGTAGGTCAGCAGATAGTGAGCCATCTTTTGGTGCTGACCCATTGAGGTACTTGAGACTTCTCCAGAGTGGCCAAAGGGTTTACAGAAGGTGGTATCATACCCAGTTCCTTCATGATCTCCAGACCGCCTCAGTTTTGTTCCCTCATTCTTTAACTTCAGCAAGTTAGCAAGATAGGTAGGGTTTATGAAAATGGTCTTTTCCTTTACCACAGTTACCAGATAGTCCTGGTTATCATAAGCAACTCGGAGATTGTGGTAGAACTCCCTTACTAGGTCAGGATAGGTGTGATCTCTAATGGAGAACAGCTCTGTCCAGCCATTCTTCGATATCCATTCGCAGAAGGGTTGCTCGGATGTCACGAAGGCCTCAGAAACCCATCGTGAGAAGTCTACTTTCCATTCGCTAATGTCTTCAAATACCTTGGTATAGGTTCTGGCCTTGGTCGGCTTTCCCTTAGAGGAGGTAGCTTGGCCAGTTTTGCCTTTGCTCGGCGTAGTGACCTTGGCCAGCTTTGAGAGTTTTTAGAGAGAGAATGCTTTGCCAAAGAATTCGGTAAGTGTAAAGAAAATAAAAAATGGGGATTTACCCATTATTTATAGCGGTGAAAAGTGGATCTTATCGAATCCATGTGTCAGTTTTGCCTTGGGATTGTGAAACGACAATAATCCTGGCTTTTATGACACATTCGGCGCATACGTCATCCTAGGTGGCTATTCGCGTGCTTTTGCATTTAATGCAACGGATCTAACACTCAACGTTTAGAATACTAAGCGTTTTATATTCTGAGTGGTCAGTAGTATATAAAAGGATGATTTCTCAGTTTGAGATTACTACTCGGTGTGCATATTTACTCAGTATTGATATGTATTTTGCGTTAAGTACTCAACATAACAATCACTCAGCATGCATTTGCATAAGTCATTCAGCATAGTAATTCACTCAGCATAAATTTATATTTAGAACATGAATTTACTGAAGAGGATTAAACATACCAATGGCTTCTCTCAGTATGCTGAACTGTTTACGAGACAGTGGCTTTGTGAAGATATCAGCAAGCTGCTCATCCGTTGGGACATATGTCAGCTTTATCTCACCCTTGAGTACATGGTCTCTAATGAAGTGATGCCTTATGCTGACATGCTTCATTCTGCTGTGTTGAATTGGGTTCTTTGATAGATCAATTGCACTTTTGCTGTCGCATTTGACCTCAATTGTCTTTGTTTGAACACCATAGTCTTCAAGATGTTGCTTAATCCATAGGACTTGAGCAACACAGTGACCAGCAGCAATGTACTCAGCTTCAGTGGTAGACAAGGCTACTGACACCTGCTTCTTGCTGAACCAGGATACAAGACAGCTTCCTAAGAAATGACATCCTCCAGAGGTGCTTTTCCGTTCTAGCTTGTCTCGACCATAGTCAGCGTCAGTGTATCCAACGAGTGTAAAGCCATGAGTGTTGGGATACCATAAACCTGCGTTCACTGAGCTTTGCAAGTATCTAAGGATTCTTTTTACAGCTATGTAATGAGATTCCTTAGGGTTAAAGTAGAGAGCCTATCATACCTCGATACAATTTGCTATCTACTGACTTACCATTCTCGTCAGCACAGAGGACAGTGTCAGTGCCCATAGGAGTGGATATTGGCTTGCAATTTTCCAAGTCATATTTCTTTAATATCTCCTTGGCATATTTAGCTTGACTGATGAAGATGCCATTGTTTCCTTGTTTTATTTGAAGTCCGAGGAAGAAGTTGAGTTCTCCCATCATCGACATTTCAAACTCAGTCTGCATTTGTTTACTAAATTCCTTGCACATTGATTCGTTAGTTGCACCAAATATTATATCATCAACATAAATTTGAGCCAGCAGGGTATCTTTACCCTTTCTCTTAATGAATAAGGTTGTATCAGCTTTGCCCTTGACATAGTTTCTAGTCAGCAGGAAACTGGTCAGCCTCTCATACCAAGCACGTGGTGCTTGCTTGAGGCCGTACAGAGCCTTTTTGAGTTTATAAACGTGGTTTGGGAATTTTGGATCCTCAAACCCTGGAGGTTGATTAACATAAACTTCCTCGTTTATAACTCCATTAAGAAATGCACTTTTAACATCCATTTGGAATAATTTAAAGTTCATGTAAGATGCATATGCACATAAGATCCTAATAGCTTCTAGCCTTGCCATTGGGGCAAAGGTCTCACCGTAGTCAATACCTTCTTGCTGACTGTAGCCCTGAGCTACAAGCCTTGCTTTGTTCCTGACTACGTTTCCTTGCTCATCCAGCTTGTTGCGGAAGACCCATCTTGTTCCAATGTTCTTCTGACTCCTTGGATGTGGCACTAGCTCCCATACATCGTTTCTTCTGAATTGGTCAAGTTCCACTTGCATTGCGCTCATCCAGAATTCATCTTCCCCAGCATCAGCGAAGTTCTTAGGTTCCTGAACTGAGACGAAGGCTACATTGCTGAGGTACCTCCTGAGTTGGTTTCTTGTCATCAGGGTATTCTCAGTGGCATCAAGGATTGCACTCTCTGAGTGCCCTCTTGGAATCCTTATCTCTTTGGGTAGATTGATGTCTTGTGCTATCTATGTTTCAACAATCTCTGCAGGTGAAGACTGGTCAGTGAAAACAATATTTGGTTCACTTTTACCTTTAGTCAGCCCTTGAGGGAATGACTCAGCGGCTGTATCTTGATCAGCGGGTGCTGAGTGTGGATCATCCTCGGTCAGCGGCAGATATCTTCCTGCAGGGTTAGTTTCGTCGAACTCAACATGTACTGACTCTTCTAAAACTTGAGTTCGTTTATTGAAAACTCTGTATGCTTTGCTGTTTGTTGAGTAGCCTAAAAAGATAGCTTCATCAGCTTTTGAGTCAAATTTAGCTAGGCTATCTTTAGTGTTTAAAATAAAACATTTACAGCCAAAGGCACGAAAGTATCCAATGTTGGGCTTTCGTCCTTTCCAAAGTTCGTAGGGGGTTTTCTTTAGTATAGGTCTAACAAGAGCCCTATTAAGAATATAGCACGCTGTGTTAACAGCCTCTCCCCAAAAATACTTTGGAAGCCTATGCTCACTCAGCATTTTCCTGGCTATTTCAACCAAGGTTCTGTTCTTCCTTTCAACAACCCCATTTTGTTGAGGCGTTCTAGGAGCAGAAAAATTATGGTCAATGCCGCTGGTTTCACAGAATTCAACAAACTGTTGGTTTTTGAATTCTCCACCATTATCACTTCGGATGTGAGCCAATTTTAGGTCTTTATCATTTTCAAGTTTTCTAACCAAATTTGAAAATGTCTCAAAGGTCCCATCCTTGCTACTCAGCAAGATGACCCAAGTGTACCGAGAGAAGTCATCTACAATGACCAAGAAAAATCTTCTTCCACCCAGACTCAGCGGCTGGACTGGACCGAAGAGATCCAAGTGTAGTAATTCTAACGGACGTTTAGTTGAGACAATGTTTTTGCTATGAAAAGATTGTTTGGTTTGTTTTCCAGCTTGGCAAGCGTGGCATAATTGATCTTTTTCAAATCTAAGTTCAGGCAGTCCCTCAACCAATTGCTTTCTTGCTAATTTGGCCAGGAGGTCCATGCTTACATGACCAAGTCTCCTGTGCCATAGCCAGGAATTTTCTTCCTTTGAAACTAAGCATACAGTTTTTGAAAACTTTTTCTCTAAGTCTAGCATAAAGACATTATCAATCCGAGGGGTAGTTAAAATTAACTCATTTGTTTTTCCCTCGTATATTTTACATCCAGTAGCATCAAATATAACTTTTCTCCTATTGTCACATAGCTGAACTACGCTGAGTAAGTTATATTTGAGTCCGCTGACTAGGGAGACTGACTCAATAGTAGGATTACCTCCGATGGTTCCTGACCCTACTATCTTACCCTTTTTCTCCAAAACTTACGCTTCCTCCTCGTTTACGCTCAAATGTGATGAACTGAGTTTCATCACCAGTCATGTGCCTCGAGCATGCGCTTTCAATATACCACATCTTTGACTTCTCAGCACACCTCAGGCTTACCTGCATTGTAACTAGTTACTTTTAGGTACCCAATTTTTTTTGGGTCCTTGCTTGTTAGGTTCAACAGGTAAAGCATCATATTTCATTTTATGGCGGCATACTTGGATGGTATGGCCATTCTTTCCACAGAAGTCACAGCTGAATTTCCGTTTAGGATTTTTCACTGACTGGTCAACACCCCAGTGCTGAGCGTGCCAGCACACCTTTGTGGTGTGTCCTTTCTTCCCACAGAAGTCACACTGGACATTCCGCTGGGGATTCCATCTCTGCTGATCAGTACTTTGGTACTGAGCGTTCAGAGGAATATTTCTTTTATTTTGAACCTTTAGTTGGTTCTGGATATTTGTGACGTCCTTTCTCAGTTTCTTTGAATCTGATTGGACTTCAGAGACAGACTTATGTATGATCTCCATGTTGTCATGCAAAGTTGAGTTGTCCTGAAGAAGAAATCTGAGGTCACTTAGCTTGACCTCTTCAACCTCGTCACAGCGCCTGCTGAGTGCTCTAATTTTCTTATTACACTTTTTGACAAGTGTATAGAGGTCACTCAGGGCATTACCCATTTCGTTTCTGAGCTGGGAAAGTGATATTACCTCATTTGATTGCTCCTCATCATCAGATGCAATGGAGGGGTCAGCATGCTCAGAGACGCATGGCTCAGCAAGTTCGTCAGCCATGAAGCATATCTTCGTTGACTCGGTGGCCTCAGCTTCTGTTGATGAAGACTCATCACTATCGCTCCATGTTGCCACCATTGCCTTTTTGCCGTTCTTCTTATCTTTTCTCAGCGTGGGGCAGCTTGACTTGATATGGCCAGTTTGATGACATTCAAAGCATGTAATGGGCTTTGAGTTGTCTTTCTTGTATTTGCTGTCGCTGGACTCAGCTTTATACTTATCAAACTTTTTGTAGGGCTTCTTAGAATATTTGTCATTCTTTCTGAACAGCCTTTTCATCTTCCTTGTGAACATAGCCATCTCTTCATCATCTGTTGAGCTCCCATCAGTGGAGTCAGCTTTTATGACAAGAGACTTCTGCTTCTTATCTTCAGACTTTTCCTTCACCTCGAAGTTTTTCATTGATATCTCATGGGTCAGCAGCGAGCCGATGAGTTCGTCATATTTGTAGGTGGTTAAGTCCTGAGCTTCCTCAACAGCGGTCTTCTTTGCTTGCCAGTCTTTAGGAAGACTCCTGAGTATCTTTTTGACTTGTTCTTCCTCAGTGAAGATCTTCCCAAGTCTCTTGAGCTCATTGATGATGTTGGTAAACCTTGCATTCATGTCAGATATTCCCTCATCATTGTTCATTTCGAACAGCTCGTACAGTCTCATCTGCTGGTTCACCTTGGACTCCTTTACTTTATTGGTTCCTTCGTAGGTGACCTCCAGCTTCTTCCAGATCTCTTGCGCCGACTCACAACCTGAGATTTTATTATATTCTGCAGCATCGAGCGCACAGTGAAGCATGTTTATAGCCGAAGCATGATTTTGTAGCTTCTTGAGATCATCCTCTGTCCATTTGGCCTCAGCTTTAACAACTGTTAGGTCAGCCACAACTTTGACAGGTACAAATGGACCTTGGACTATGGATAGCCAGACACTCATATTTGTAGCCTGAATGAAATTTTTCATCCTATTCTTCCAGAAGGTGTAGTTGGACCCGAAGAATAGGGGAGGCCGAGTAATGGACAGCCCCTCAGGTAAGATCTGAGTTGTTTGGTTTCCTGGGAGAAACCGAGTGCTGTTTTCGCCCATAGTGGGGATCAGCTCAAGGTGGTTAAACCTTTTACAGTGAGCTTTTAAGCTCTGATACCACTTGTTGGTCCCTTATAATATTACAAGTATAGTTCCAAGGGGGGTTAGGAACTATTTAAAAATTTTAAGTTAGGGCAGACGTCTTTTTCGTGAGAAAGAGGTTTTAACAGCGGCGCTGATTGAATAGCAAGATACTGGCTTAGTCAACTGGTGACTAGGTCAGTTTCTTCACTTGAGTCAGGAGATAGCACTTAGGGTCTATTCCTGAGCTCAGATATTCAATGCGCACAACTCAACTTGACCTCTTTACTTGGTCAGTTTTTGTTTAAGCAAGCAATAAATATATAAAGGAGTTTAAGGTTAGAAATATGTTACTCAGCAGATTTATCCAGGTTCGGCCTCCAAGCCTACTTCTTGTCCCCGGAACACGTTCCGAGATTTCGAATTCTCTACTGAGCTTTTTAACGGTAGAGCATCAAACCTTTTACAATCTTAGCAACTGAGTATAACAAGAGTACCTTCCTCTATACATCTACTCAATCCTAATCTCTCGCTGAGTACTATAACCGAGTACTCAACCTCTCCTTTCTAATCTCTAGAAATGATAAGTGTTTGTCCTAAACAATGATTGCTAAGACACCTTAGATGATTGAATAATCACTCTAGACTTTTACACAAAGGATATGAAATTTAGTGTAAGATTGCTTTGCTTTTTCTTGCAGAACTTTGCTTGGAGATTTGGTCAGCGTAATGGCTTGATCAAGTTCTGTCTTGAATGAAGCAACTGAAGGGCTCTATTTATAGAGACGTCTGAGGCATCGGTCATTTCGAATTTCGAAATAACCGTTGGAGGGAAACGGCTTCCTGTCGTTGTCATCCTGTCTTGCTCAGAGCTCTCGGCCAATCAGATTTGAGTATCTTCTGTCCTCGGTCAGCTTTTGGTCAGCTCGGCAGAATGTCTCTCCATTTATGGTAAGGTCAACTAGATAGCATTCTGTGTCGTCTGAACTTTACCCAAAGTGGAAACAATTTGTCTGGAAGTTGTTCTTAGCCAGCTGCTGTCTTGTACTCTTTGTCGAATCAACTCAGCAGCTTCGTCCCGAAGTTGTTCCACGAAGGTCTTCTAGATCATTCTTCCGCTGAGCTGCGTTTTGTACATAACGACAGCGTTTTGAGATTAAAGTTTATATGATTGAGAATTGAAAGCATGTCTGTGGGGATGTAAATGGGGCGGGGCGGGGCGGGGCGGGGATTTGGTTTCCCATCCCCGTTCCCGCCTAAACGGGGATTCCCCGTCCCCGTCCCCGCCAGCTAAACGGGGACAAAAACTGTCCACGTCCCCGCCCCACGGGGAAACCGCGGGTACGGGGAATCCCCGTTTACCCATTTAATACAAGATTATAATAAAATTTATTATTAGAATTTAACTGTATACTTAAATTTTGGTTGAAATGTTTAGGAACAGTGAGAATAATGAATTTAGTATGGGTTATGGGTGGAAAGACACAGCATCACAGCATAGAATGTGGGCCTTTTTCCATTCAATTAAGAACAAATTGAAGTAATGGTAGACATAAATTAGTGGGAAAATAGTTATTGGTTAATATTTTATTAAATATAGTTGATTAACAGATATTCTTCTTACTAAACAGGGAAAGCGTTGAAGGATGCAGACAGTAGTGAATAGGAACCAAAAAGAAAAAAATAAGGAAGCAGAATGTGTTTAAAGCAGGATTAATCGGGGATTATCGCGGATTAATCGGGGATTACCCGTCGGGACTTTACGGGTACGGGTACGGGGATCCCCGCGGGGCGGGGATACCATTTCTTGGCCCCACCCCGTACCCGCCTACGGGGACTATATTGGTCCCCGTCCCCGTCCCTGCCAAAAAACGGGACGGGGAATCCCCGCCCGACGGGTACGGGTATTCCCCGCCCCAGTTGCATCCCTACATGTCTGTAACTGATATTGTGTGAGATATCATGTGATCCTAGTGAGGGGGTTACAAGTAAAGTAAAGGGTTAGAGAGAAGTCACTCATCGATTTATACTGGTTCGACCTCTTGCCTATATCCAATCCCCAGAATACCTTCTTTTGGGTTTTAATCCACTAATGAACTCTTTCAAATGGTAGAGCATAAACCTTTACAATAGACTTAGAGACACTGTAATTTACTGTCATTCGCACACTGCACTCAACAATCTATCTACCTCTCAACCTGTTCACTTATAACTGAAGTGAACAGAAGAGATTCTGATCTTTTTATCTATTGATAAATTTGTTCTAACTTAGAACACAAAGTAAATTTCTATAAGCTATTACACGGATGAAAACAGTGAATGTGTATGAGTTTTTTGCTTTTTGCTTTTGGCATTTGAAAGATGTTTCTCTTGATTTCAGCGTTGATTATCAAGTGCAAATGAATATTTTGTTGGGGCTTTTATAGTGAAGACTGGAAGAGGGGTCATTTCGAAATTCGAAAAGACCGTTGGAGCGAAACGCTCCTTCTGTCGCTTTTATCTTTTGATTCCAGTACAAAAGCTTTTCGTTGAAATAACTTTTCCTTCTGTCTTCAGGAGACAGCACACTTCTGATTTTTGCCAGAGGCAGCCTAACGGTTTAGACATTTATAGTAAAGATTCCAAAATGTCCAGGGATAAGCAGCCTGTTCTTTGTACTTTTTTCCGATATAGAGGTCCAATGTCAATTGTGAAGAGTCAACGTTAATCTTCTTTGATTTGGTTTCATTCTTATCTTTCGGAACAATCAGCCTTCTGGGCTTGAGATAAGCTTCTGGATTCTTCCAGCCATTGTGCCAGAATCAAGCCTTGGGCTTTTAGTCAATTTTAAGGCATTTTCTCTCTTTTTTTATTTAATCAAACACACTTAACAAACCATTAGTCAAATTAAATCAAAATTTAATTTCTATAATTTTCATAGATCATTTAATTCAGAAATTAATTTGATACATATATCTCAAAAGAGCCATATATCTTCAAAGAATGTATAGTATTGAGTTTGATATATGTCTATCGAGACATTATATATCTCCAACGAGTGTATAGTATTAGAGCTATTGTTTGTATGTCGGCCGCACGAACAATTTGCGAGTATGAATTAGAATGAGAAAAATAAGGAGAAATATGTTTCGTCACGTGCCAGTGTGAGATGTTAGAAATTTGACATGGAATCTGCTCATAACAAATATGAGTCGAATAGGGTTAAGTAGATTATTATGCTACTTTCTATATAAGCTTACTTATAATTAATCCTAAATCTAATGCCGACAAAGGTTTTTTTTTGCTTCCTTTCCTTCTATAGTCGACATGGCTCTTTTCTCTCTTTCATTCTCTCGTTTTTAGTTTGTGAATCGTTGCATTTTCTCTCGATAAGTCTCGATGGAATTACTTCGTGACATGTGATATGCAATCAAGACTCATTTTCCATTAGAATCAATCCAAACAATTTTTGCGATATTTGGTTTTTTTGCGCTATAAGCGGTCGTGAACCCGTTATCATATTCAAATTATTTATGCTATAATCCTAATATATATAATGAAGCGTGAGATCATGAACAGATTATTACAAAATAATATATATAACAATTTGTATTTTTTTTATTGGTGTAAAAAGTAGTTTATCCTTATTTTTGGATGACATGCTCTTGAAATGGAAGAGATAGGACGGCTACAATTTAATTTGATACTAATTTGGTTTGCACATTAAAAGATTAGGCAAAAACATCCTGAGGCCCCTGATCTTTCATTGTTTGGTGCATTAAGCCCTCGATCTTTTATTTAGACACATTGAGTCCCTGATCTTCACCATTTGGTGCATTAAGCCCTCGATCTTTCATTTAGACACATTGAGCCCTTGATCTTTCATATATGGGTGTATTAGGTCCTTCCATAAATCAATTAATATATAGATTTATTAAGGGCATGTTTGGTGTGACAACAAATGATGTTCTAAAAATAACAAATTCTAAAATAAAAAATATATTATACAAATTAATAAAAATTAATAAAAATAAAAAATTTATTGAACACAATAAAACCTTGTTTTTCGATAATTATGTTCTAAAAATAAAAATAATGTTAAAATTAAAGCAAATTTTTTGGAAATAAGAAGGGTAATTTTATCAATGACAAGTAACTACAAACAATTGTTCATGAAAAGAGCTTTTCATGAAAAGCTCCAAAATGTTGCAGTGTCCAGAGAAAATGCGAAATGCTGCAGTTATATAAATCTAACCAAACATGCCCTTAATAAACATATATATTAATTGATTTATGAAAGGACCTAATACACCCATATATGAAAGATCAATGGCTCAATGTGTCTAAATGAAAGATCGAGGGCTTAATGTACCAAATGGTGAAAGATCAGGGGCTCAATATGTCTAAATAAAAGATCGATGGCTTAATGCACCAAACAATGAAAGATCAGGGGCCTCAGGATGCTTTTTGCCAAAAGATTACTAGTATTATGTTTCCACACGCGTTATGATATGCACATATACAAATTTGAACACAAAACGCATATTATTACATCCAACAAATGACCAAACTCGTATAATTTCAAAATGTAATATAATCAATTTTATATTTTCTAACGTTATAACCACTAAATTCCAATTAACATTTTAAAATGATCGTTGAGACCTTAAATTAAAATATTCAAAAAAAATTATTACATTTTGAGCAACTTTTACTTTTCAACTTTTTATTTTTATACCATGTAGTTATTGTTTGATTAGAATGAAGAAAATGAATGTTTGAAAAAGAGAAAGGTTCGGAAACGATGATTTTGGAAAATAAAAATCTCAATTCAATAGTAAATGTGTTTTTAAAGTTGTCAAAATTTAACACATAATCTTAAAATATATTATTTTATTTTCTATCTCATTCAAATAATTTTTGGCAAATTTTTTTTAGCAAATTGCTAAGCAACTTCAAGAGTTCCCACTATGGTCCCACAAATCATTATATAATTTATTTTAATTATAAATATTGTCATAAAAGTATACCAATATTAGACAACTAAATCATTTTTTATATTAAAAAAATGATAATGTATAGGTACCAAATGAGTGTAAAAAATTGGCAACATTGCCATAAAAAACTAAACAACCTTATTACTCCATCAGAAACACTCTTCCAAGCACCCTTTATCTCATCAAGTACACTCCTAAGTACTCTCATTGGACATGCTCTAAATAACTTTATTTTTTCGATTTTTCCATTTATTTTGATATCGTCAACAGTTATTTTGAGGCTTTATTTAAAAGTTAGTAGTCATAATAATTGAAATTGGAAAGTTATCTTACTTTTATGTAATGTTTTGAAGTTTAGTCAACAAACATAAAAAATGAGTGAAGTTTATTGGACATAGGTATAATAATGGGTCAAATACATGAATATCATAATTAAGTACAAAATTACAATTAATTCATATCACCAAACTTAATTCTTAATATGTCATTATTCTCTATATGTTATGATTTTACACCATAGTTTAAAAATTTTAGACTTTAATTCATAAGTCATAAACTCTAGAAAATATATCATAGACTTCTAATTTATAAATTTTAATCCTTAAAATATATTAAAAGTACAGATTTTACTAGTTTGACTTAAGAAAAAATTATGACTTGACATAGTTGTAAATAGTTGTCAAAAGATGAATTTATGTGTAATTTTCCCCATAATATAATGGTACCTCTCTAACTTAATGTGAAACTCCTGTATATTAGAATTTGTTTGACATTATGATTTATTTGCATATTTAGATTTGGTGTGTATCTTAATCCAAATTACATTTTAAGTTTCACAAAATTTATTTAAATTCTACAAATTCCATTGAAATAAATAATTTCTAATAATTGAATAAAACTACAATAGAAATTCACGCGCTATGCCAAGAGAGTGGGCATTGTCATTGACATTGAAAGTCAAGCTTTTTATCTGCGAGTTCACCAAATTTCTTGGAAGGAACAGCACAACCAATGTGAAGTACTAAGTCTATAATTGTCTGTAATATCCTAGTACAACTATTTTCTCTTCTTCCCTTGTGTGCAGTACAATTCACACATACGACAATAACATCTCTATAAAAATTATACATCCATGGATCGAAATTTTCATTTCCAGCCATGTTTCGCTCTCTCCTCTTCCTTTGCCTCTTCTTTTCTTTCCTCCTCCTCGCCTCCGCACACGGAGGAGGCCACGACGATGATGAGGATGCCGGCGGTGGAAGCGAAGCTCCTGTAAATCTGCGGGAAAAGTCTCTAATTTTGGTGAAGATATGGTGTTTGATAATAGTCTTCATAGGGACTTTCGTTGGTGGAGTGTCGCCGTATTTCATGGGGTGGAATGAGGGGTTTTTGGTTTTGGGGACTCAATTTGCAGGAGGGGTTTTTTTGGGGACTGCTTTGATGCACTTCTTGAGCGATGCTAATGAGACATTTGGGGATTTGACTACTAAAGAATACCCTTTTGCTTTCATGTTGGCTTGTGCTGGTTATTTGATGACTATGCTTGCTGATTGTGTTATTTCTTATGTTTATGGGAAGAAGAACAGCAGTGAGGTTAATGAGGTTAATGCTGATTTAGAGCTTCAAGGTCAGAAATTTAACTTTATTCATCTTCAATTCTGTTCGTACTTTGGAAGAATGGTGTGAAATTAAGAACTGTGTCTTTCAATCTGGTCTTTGATAAGTTAAATTATCATGAAATTTGGAACCAAACATAGAAAATCAGGCTTACTGTTTACTGTGGATTAAGGCAAAAATTTAGGCTATGATTATTGGCAGAAAGCATATTTAATTATTAGGATTAATATTAGGATTCTAATAAGCTTAAGAGCTTCGATTTCAAGTCTTGTATGAAAATTGAGTTTCTTAATTAACAAAAAAAGGTGTAATTTCATACGATTTCAAGTACAAGCCGGAGGTTGTAAGATAATTAGAATATGAAATTGCAAATGAGAAAGAAAAAAAAAAAAAAAAACTCTTCTAAAACTCTTCTTTTTTTTTTAGTTTTTTAGTTTTGATGGTTACGAGTTTTGAAATTGCACTATTTATTATTTATTATTATTGTTTCTGTATGTAAAGATAATGTCCTTCGTCCCGACTAACTATAACCATATATATAAATTTATAGTCTACCCCTAATTGTATGGTTGATATTGCTTCATGAACCTTGTCAGGAAGGAAGAAATGTCAACACAATTAATGTCCCAAGAGAATAATAGGAGATGTCATGTGAGTTAACCTTTTGTTTTCTTCTCTGCAGGGAGAGTTGACCCAGAAAAAACAAGTCAACATGGCACTTCACATCCAGAATTTCAGGTGGGTCAAGTTATGTTTAGGAAACTGAGTCCTTATGGTACTTATATAAGCACCCGGTCTTTCATGTCACTTGGAAAATTCCAAATTTACATTTGGACACATGTTATATGACCCCCACGTAATAATTAAAATAATTGGACATTTTATAATATGTGAAGGTCCATGACACATGTCAAAATATGTATGCGAGGTCTTCCATTTGACTTGGAGAACCGGATGCTTCTAATAATTTGCCTAGAAAACTTCATGTTTTCAATCTACCGTGGCTGAGAATTCACAAGTATTACATTTCCTGTGAATTGATGCATATAGGGTCACCATGGGATGGATGTTGCTTCTGGAAAATCCTCATCACTTGCAACTGCAAGCTCGTTGGGGGACAGCATTTTGCTCATAGTCGCGTTGTGTTTCCACTCTGTTTTCGAAGGCATTGCAATTGGTGTTGCAGAGACGAAAGCCGATGCTTGGAAAGCCTTATGGACCATCAGTCTGCACAAGATATTTGCAGCCATTGCAATGGGAATAGCTCTTCTTCGGATGATCCCCGACCGCCCCTTACTGTCATGTGTTGCTTACGCTTTCGCATTCGCCATTTCAAGTCCAATCGGTGTGGCAATTGGGATTGTCATAGATGCCACTACACAAGGAGCAGTAGCAGATTGGTTGTTTGCAATATCTATGGGATTGGCATGTGGAATATTCATCTATGTAGCCATAAATCATCTTCTATCCAAGGGTTATAAGCCCCAGAGGACGGTTTCTGTCGACACTCCCTATTACAAGTTCTTGGGAGTTTCGCTAGGCATTGGAGTAATTGCTGTTGTGATGATATGGGACACCTAATGGTCCGAAAGCCGAATCTTTTCTAGAATTGGTATAAGGGTATACAGTTTAGGAATGATGGTGGTATTGATGTGTACTAGTTTCATCAAGTTTCACCAAGATGAAACTCTCGGTTTTACAAAGTTTCACCAAGTTTTATTGTTGAATATCTGAAACTCTAGGTAAACCATAGTGAAACGTTGATGAAATACGATTTCATCAACCGAAGGCAGCAATTGAAAGTTTGATAGAAAATAGAGATATTTATATTGTAATTGTTTGATAGAAAAAGGCTATATAAGATTGTTATCCTTCTTGTTTTATTACACAGTTGATTCATAACATCTCATAAGGGATGGAGCAGAAGTTGATTAGAACAAAATAACAATGGCCTTGTTACTAGCTCTATCTGTTATTGTTTCTTTTGAATTAACAGTTCTGAAACGTGAAGATATCAAGTGCTCGAATAGAAAATTCAATTTTAAAAAAAGGTTAAAAATCCAATAGAATTAGAAATACACGAAACAACTAATTGCCAGCGGTTTAAAGGTCGGTATGCAGAACCTTTTCTAGACAAAATGAAACAAGAACAGGGCCAGCCAAATCCCCAATAAGACAACCTGAAACAAAGAAATCATAATGAATTAGCTCAGAGGTTCACAAGACAAGAAACTCAATTTAGACAATGTAAAATGCTAAAAAAACATGTAAGTAGAGCTTTACCGATCCACTGGCCAGTTGAAGGGCGAATTAGGGTAGCACCAATCCCTGCCCCAACAGAAGCAAAAACGAGAGATGCACCACACCTCAGAGTAACACCAGTTATTTTCTTCCCAAGGATTGTAACTTGTTCTTTATCAACATTGTGGTTTTCTTCTTCGGATTTTGCTAACCGAGAAAAGAATCGATAAACTTCGATGCCAACTTGTATAAGCCAAGATGCACCAACTCCTAAAAAGTGTCCTGCTTAAACACAATGCATTGAAGCAAGAAGTTAGCACAAAGCTGAAAAGAAAAAGAAAGACAAGACATAAACATGTAGTTATAAGGAGGAAATTTTTTTATCACCTCTAAAAGTTGTCCTGCTAACTCTGAAGATGTAAAGATAAGCGGGCATTCCCCTTTCAGCTTTGCGCACAGCTGATTTCGGGACATCTGAGAATATTGATTGAATTCAATAAATGCTGACAAAATCTTAAAGAAAGATTGGTAAACTGTAATTTTATTTTTCAAAAAAAAAAAAAAAAAAAAAAAATCAATGCAAATCATCGGTTTATACTTAATCATTCACTGGTACTTCATTTACAGAAAATAGGTTAAGGATAATAAATCCTAATAATGACTACATTCCTGAAATAAAGAAACTGTTTGTTGAAATACCACAAAGTACCTTTTAGAAGTTTCCAAGCCATCCGCTGTGAAACATAGTGCACTGCAAGCCTTTCCAGAATCCTTCTTGTGGTAACAACAGTAGTCTGAGATGGCAATCAAAACAGGATCCACTCAACTCATGTATAAAACACATATCCAACACGTAAAACAATCAAATATGTCAAAACTTCATTCACTGTTTTGTGAAGGTGGCTACTGGCCAATAAAATACATGACAATAGAGATGATCAAAAGAACACAAATGCTCGCACATATCTTGTATTCAAAACTTCAGGTGGAAAGAAACAAAACGCATTAACTTGGATGTTCAATAACCAAACAAGGGGTGCCCCCTTATAGCAGGAGTTTAAAAACTAATGAAAAAAATCTTACATTAGAACATGACTTCTGGTTCCAAGGGTAAAAACTAGGGAAGAACTGAAATAAAATCGATATTTGAGTACAAAACTGAGGGCAAGAAGTGGGAGATGCTGAAGAGATTTGAGTACAAAACTGAGGGCAAGAAGTGGGAGATGCTGAAGAGAAGTTATTTGAATAGCAAATGATTTAAACTGAGAATGAAAATCAGTTCATGTACTTGAAAGAAGCAAACTCAGACGTGTGAATGTGAAAATGAACCCAAATAGAAACTCAACAGATCTTTATCAAAATGTTCAGAAAAGCAAAAAGTGAACAAGAGAACACTCTATACATAAGAAAAAAATGCTGTTAGACAAAGATGAATAAATGGTCTATTGTATGCAAACAGTAGACCTGATCCTTCCGAGTGATGATCGGAATTAGTAGATTGAGATATGATGGGAACCTAGAATTGTTAAAATGAGTACACATGAAACCAAGGAGACAAAACAACCCACCTCACGAGCAATTTGCTTTACTGATTTTTTGAAGGGAACAACCAAATCTATATGGCGATCTTCTGGAGCATCCTGGAGAAAGTCATCATCGTCCTCATCTGCATTTGAATTAGGCTCCAGAAGAGGCAAATAGAACAGCAAAAATGACCTCAAAGATGTAATTGCTAGTTGCTTCATTTCAAAAGCTGAGAATAGAGGTTTTAAATCAAAATAGTACTCCTTGGTAGTGTATTTGAGAGAATCATGCTGAAAAATATCTCCTGATGCTTTTCGTATATTAGAAATGTAATCATCAGATAATACTGCACCAGCATCACAATGAGCAACAGGTATCCTGGAATTGCTGACATAATGACAAAGAGTCAATTTCTCAGTGAGAGCGAATCCCAAAACAAGATAAACTTCACAAGTAGTAAAAGTGGCTTGCAACTAAGAATTTGCAGCACTAGTTCAAAGAAGCTTAACCTTCCCCCAATAATAATTACAAAGAAACAAGTGCATATCTTGGTGATAAAACTTGAACCAATGATCTACAGAAGATAACTAGTTATCAGGGGCGGAGCTAGGGGTCCGGCTCCCCCGGCCTCTAGAATCACCCCTACCAGCTGTAGTTTCGACCCCCTATTTCCAGCAAATTAGGGGTTTGGGGGTACAAGACTGCCCCTCCAAAAATGGGATTGAAAAAAAAAAAAATTGACCCAAGAATGTGTGGTTAGAATTTATATTGTGCAAAAAGAACAATTTATATAGGTAAGTGTAAAATTTCCCCCCAGCTGAGCAGTCCTGTATTCGCCAGTGCTTGTTATAGCTTCTGATGATTGAAAATGGGGGCAGGAAATTAACTGAAATGAATTAAGAATAAATTATAGGCTAAATGTATAATTAAGCCTTGAACTTTCAGGGTTTAAGGATTAAGCCTCTAATCAAATAATTTTCCAGATTAAACTCCTGAACTAAGCCCCTGAGAGCCCCTCACTAGTGGCTTTGAGTTACTGGGCTCAATGCTTATGAAAATTAAAGTTCAAGCGCTTAATTATATGTTTAGCCTAAATTACAAGAATCTAGGTTATTGTTCATCGCTTCAACAATTCTCCAATCACCAGCAATCAGATTAGATATAGAGGATTACAAGTGGTAAAATATCATAAAGAACACATTGACAACTCCATAATTAGTCTCAATCATATGAAAACTGATCAATACTTACATACTAACATACTTAAGAGAAACCAAAAGAAATAAATACGTTCAAATTCCAGATTTTGCTCGTAGGAACACGTTGATCGAATAAAAACAAATGCAAAAAGACAATGAGAAAGCCATAATATAACTCAACAAAGATAAAACCCATCAATACTTGGTGAATCACAGCTCATCCAAACACATAGAGAAAAGTAGAAAAGCACATAAAGAGATTGAGGAAAAGAGAGAATACCCAAATAAGAATCTAGAAGCAAAAGGGGTTCCGGCAGCAGCGATGGAAGCGGCGGCAGCGGAGACAGCGGTAGAAGCGGAGATTTGGGAAGAATAGCAGTGGGGATTCTTTCTCAATAGATCCAAAACTATTGCAACACCGGCCATTGTAATTTGAATCAGAATCAGAGAGATAGAAAAGAAAGAGTGGGGTATATGTGTAATAAAACCATAAAAAGAGAGAGACTTCAAAGTTTCCTGGAAAGAAAAAGTTGTGTAAGGAAAACAAAATAGGAAGGCGAGATTTGGGGAGGGAATATGTGAAATTGCAGAGGAAGCAAGAACAACGTTGGAACTTTTGGAAGCAGCTAATTTATGTAATGTCTGCTTCGATCGACTGTTACAGTTAAACGGGAGCTACAAAACCCATCCAGCTCCTTTTATTAGATTTTCAGTTAAAAATAAAAATAAAATCCAAACACCAATTGGTCATTTGGGTTTGGCTTTGCTTTTCCCGAGCAATACATTGTTAGAAGCACCCGGTTTTACACGTTAAATGGATGACCTCTCATGTATATTTTATATCTAATATAAATCTACACATATTGTAAGAAGTTCCTTTTATTAAACGAGAATTTATAACATTTTTCATACTTAATTACTATTTATTTTGTATAATTTTAATAAGTTTTAATGTTAATTTTCGTATACTTTAATCATTTTATGTATCTCAGTCATTTTCATATGTTTATAAGGTTTTATCACAAATAACTAAAGTCGAGGCTCAAGACGAGGATTCAGAATTGAAACAGAGTCATAAAATGAAGTTTATTCACTTTAGCCCCTGCATCTCGTCGAGGTGGTTGCGGTAAGTGTAAGGTCACTTGACATATTTTCGCATTTTAATCGTAACTCTCTCATATGAACTCAGATTGAAGCGATTCAAAATGCTATGGGAAGCTAGGAGATAGATAAACAAATTACTAATAATAATTATCTCCAAATTCGAAGTGTAACATGCTCAAAATATTGTCACAAGTTGATGTATTTGTTGAAGCCTAAGATTGTTTTCCCATCTTTACACATTTTCAACTCCTAAGTTGTCAAAGTCTGCCACCATCCTCTTTAAAGCTTAATTTGGAAGATTGTGGGGTTGGGAGACATAAGAAGACTTGATCTTTGGAAGCATATGTGACTTTCTACTATAAAAGAAGATATTGAGAGTCATTTGAAGACACACCAAACTTAGGCTTAATCTTCCCCATATTTATGTTAGTTTATTGATTCTTCTCTTCAAGAATCACTTGTATTTGCGGTTCTAATTGTTGTTGTTGTTCTTAAGTTGTTGTTTGTGTAAAATTTCATCCAATAAAAGTACATTTCAAGTCACCGAGGAAGTCCGTTCGACAATCGTCATTACAGTTTCTTCTAAATTTTAATCTCTTTTATTACTACGAACTCCACTATCTATCTTTCTAAGGTGTGTTTTAATCTAATCATATGCTAAAAACCTCATTAACTAAGGCTAAAAGCGGATCTTGACTTTAATTATGTGGTAATCACGTTTAACCTAATTAAGTCACGTTTATCCTTTTAAAAACTAACATATGATTCTTAATGCTTGTTGGAGATGGACAAAATACCAAAACGAATATAATTAATCGTTTATATTAATCTTGATTAAATTGATTAATCGAAACTCATAAGTTGGACCTAATGACATTTAGTGTGACTTATTGGTTTTCCAAAGTTTTTCATGAATCTTATTACAATCTTAGATTTATTACTTGAGCCGGACCAAAGTAAAGTAATAAATCGAAGGTTTGGAAATAAGAAAACTTAATGCTTCTTTGGATTAATTACTTTAGTCGGACCAAGGTAAAGTAATTAATCGAAAGTTTAGAATTAACTATTTGAACAGTTCCTTGAATCTTAAATAATCACTTTAGCCGGACAAAGGTAAAGTAGTTTAAAAATGTTTAGATTAATAAAAATTAATATTTCTCTAGATTAATTACTTTATCCGGACCAAGATAAAGCAATTAATCAAGAGTTTGGAACCAATCTTGAGAATTTATTAGTTGATAAGAAAAATCGCCATCTTAAAAGAAATAAAACAACTTAAAAAAAGATTAAGTGAAGAGGTTAAGTGAAGTTAAAAACTTTAGTTTCTTTCACTCTAAGTAATCTCTCACTTAATTTGTCTAATTTTCCATTTCACTTGTTGATTAAGTCTTAATTTGGTCACCTAACAAACTCTATATTTCGATTGTTTAAATAATAGATAATAAGCAAAAAGATTAATACTTATAATCACCATCCTCGTGGGAACAACACTCTACTTTCATTTTATTACTTGATACACGATTAAGGTACAATTGCCTTCACATGCGTGTATACGTAAAATACTCACTAGAGCACCATTCATTCCAAAAAAGAACTCCACCTTGTAAATCGGAAAAAATATAAAAATTAACTAATGTAGTAAATAAAAATACATGATGAATAAATTATTTAGCAAGTTATTTATAAATAAAATCAATATTTCATATTTACTACATTTTTTCTTCGATAAAAGAAAAGTTAACTACCTTGGGAGAATAGAGCTTGAATTGAGTATCTTGGGAGCGATTATGTATCTCCAAGCACTTTGGTGGTCTAAATTTTTGGAATTTCATTGCTGGAAAAGCAGGGTTGGAAGCTTTTTACATATTCATCTTTTCTAATCAGTCATGTTTGCAAATTAAATATTTCTCTAAAGGGGATTTTATGAATGCTTAATTAGACCATTCACCAAGTTATATTTGGAGAAGTATTTGGAGTTCTCAATTGTTGCTTAAAGAAGAGTATCGATGGAAGATTTACAATGGTTCAAATATTAGTGTGTGGAAGGATCCTTGCCTTAGAAAGAATAATCTCTGAATCTAAACTCCTATGATCTGGGATTGGAGGAGCTTAAAGTTTTTGATTTGTTCATTTCTAACTTTTTAGATTGGGATGTGGAACTATTGGAAGAAGTATTCTCCCCCAAGAGACATACAAGAAATGATGAAACTTCCTATTAGATGGGGACATAAGTAGGATAAGGTTATTTGGCACGCGAATCTTACAAGCATTTACTCCGTTAAAAGTGCTTATAAAAGCATTGTTTCTATGAACGCTTCAGATCACTTCCATGTGCCTCGTAACTAGTAGTCAATTGGAAGGTGAATATTCCTAGTAAGGTTCATGTTTTTTCTTGGTAGGTAGCTCACAACTGTTTACATACTAGGATGAATCTAGTTTATAAGAGTATTAAGGTCGGAAGCTACTACATTCTCTACATCGAAGATTTATGCCATCTCTTTATTAAATGCCAAACCGCTAGAGAAATCTGCCAATCTGTTGTTTTAGTGAAGTTAATCACTGCTACGACTTGGAATGCAGACAACTTTAGGCATTTCTTCTTCTTGATACTCTGGAAAATTTCTGATGTATTTGTGGAGTATTTGGAGAAGTAGAAACGAGAAATTATGGCAACAGCCTACTTTTCTTGCGGACCAACTTTATTTTGCAGCAAAGTAGAAACGAGAAATTATGGCAACAGACTATTTCTCTTGCGGACCAACTTTATTTTGCAGCAATGGAAATGTTGTGTTCATGGACTCGTGCTGTAACACCCTGGTCCAATACCATGTAGATATTGTCCGCTCTGGCCCAATTCCAACACATTGGGCCTCACGGCTTTAAAACGCGTCTGCATGTATTGGATTCACATCTTACTAATAAGCCCCAATCACTCCCTCTCCATTTCCGATGTGGGATTCAGTTCATTCCTGCCCCAATCGCCATCCCTTAGAGCCGCTCCTTGCTCAGGCCTTCTACCCCGGCGCCACCCAATCCGGACCGGGTCGTTACAGGCCCACCAGCTTCCGCCTGGTTCGTCCCCGAACCACACATCGTACGTGAGAACCTGGCTCTGATTCCAATTGTAACAACCTGATCCAATACCATGTAGATATTGTCCGCTCTGACCCAATTCCAACACATTGGGCCTCACGGCTTTAAAACGCGTCTGCATGTATTGGATTCACATCTTACTAATAAGCCACAATCACTCCATCTCCATTTTCGATGTGGGATTCAGTTCATTCCTGCCCCCATCGCCATCCCTTAGGGCCGCTCCTTGCTCAGGCCTTCTTACCCCGGCGCCACCCACTCTATTGTAACACCCTGGTCCAATACCATGTAGATATTGTCCGCTCTAGCCCAATTCCAACACATTGGGCCTCACGGCTTTAAAACGCGTCTGCATGTATTGGATTCACATCTTACTATAAGCCCCAATCACTCCCTCTCCATTTCCGATGTGGGATTCAGTTCATTCCTGCCCCCATCGTCATCCCTTAGGGCTACTCCTTGCTCAGGCCTTCTACCCCGGCGCCACCCACTTTGGACCGGGTCGTTACACGTGCCCAACGGCTACGTCGATCTGTTGGTGGTATTCAACAGACTTCAAACTGCATGTTTTGACATCCTCCCCTTCCTCTTGCATCTAAATAAAACATTGATGCATCATTCTCGCGACGACTTCTCAGGTGGATTTGGGGGCGGTCATTCACAACCATGATGGCTCCTTTTCGTGCGCTAGATCGATAATGATTCACAAGATGCTGCCAGTAAAAGAAGGATACGTTCTTACGTTGGTCCAGACTATGTAATTGGTTAGAAACCCCGGTCTTCAAATGGTTGTTGTAGATGCTATTTACGCTAGCAATGAAGATCATTCGGAGTTTGGAAATTTAATTAGAAGGTGTTGGGTGTTACTACAACAACATAATTCTTACTCATTCTAATTTGTTCAGCGGCAAGCTAATGACGTGGCACATGTCATTGCCTACTCATTTCGTTTTTTTTTTGTAGGAAAGAAAAGAAAAACCACAAAAAAACAAAGAGTTTAGCCCGGGATCAGCCTAGGAAAACTGATCCCCACCATATCATCCATCAGAAGAGAAGAAAGTAAACTAGGAGGTGAAGAGAAGGTAGAGACCCCTAAAATCCTCACATGACCTTCTGCTGCAAGACGATCCGCCACCCTATTCTACTCTCTGAAAATGTGGCAGAATTTGATGGACTCAAAGGAAGAAACTAACCTTCTAATTATCAATTAATCATTTCGTTTTAATTCATGCATATATTTTATTCTATTATTCCGATTTTTATTTCATATTTAATGTTAACCTTTCTTTAAAAAAATTACAATTTTTTTTTTTTTCCGAGACCCACCAACGAATTTTGAATGTGACTCGACGAATCCTTGTTTCCAAACGGGAGCACAAAATAAAATCCTCAGCGTAACTCGTATAATTCAAAATCCCGCCAACCTCAAAGCCAACGAAACAAAGAAACTATCTATGCTTTTAATCTTCTAATTGCCAACAAAACGGTGACGATCATTTCCCCTCTCTTTGGATTGGTAATGTTAATTCGTTATCGGAGCTAAACACTGACAGTAATGTTGGTGGATTTGCATTGAAACGTTTTCGTTACCAACGATTTCTTCAGATTTGTTTAGGGTTTCCATTTTTCAATTTGGAAAAGGAATTTGAGATGAATTTGGGCGATCTAAACAAAGTATGGGAGGTCAAAGCCCTGAAGAGAAAACCGGAAGAAGAAAAGGCGAAGAAGATGCTAGACCAAATAGCCAAACAGGTGCAACCCATTATGCGTAAACGCAAATGGCGTGTCAAGGTCCTTTCTGAATTCTGGTACTTAGTTTTCCTTTCTCTATGTTTTACGAGTATAATTTTGTTCCTTACTGTTTGAAATCGTAAAAAGCTTAGAATTTGGGCATGTCTACGTTTTCTATTTATTTGTTTATTTATTTCCATTTTTGAACCTTTTATGCTGTTTCAACTTCAATTGACCTGATAAAGATATTGAAATGGAACTGTAGTCCGAAAAATCCAGCTCTTCTGGGGGTGAATGTAGCACGTGGAGTGCATGTTAAACTGAGGCTGCGTAGGGCAAACAGAGATTGGGATTTCATCCCATATGATCAGGTTTTAGATACCATGCTCCATGAACTGTGCCATAACGTTCATGGTCCTCATAATGCCAATTTCTACAAGCTTTGGGATGAGTTAAGAAAGGTGATAAGATGTGTTTTAGAATTATCATTTTCTCCCAATTGAATGATTATCTCAATTGTGGGTTTGTTTTTATGATGTATTCATTTACTCATTTGCAACAAATAATTTATCTCTGCGTTGGTTGTTGCTTTTCTGCTTTTAATAGGAATGTGAGGAACTGCTTTCCAAGGGAATAACTGGTACAGGTGAGGGGTTTGATATGCAGGGGAAGCGTTTGGGTGGGTTTTCCCGCCAACCTCCTTTGTCATCTCTTCATAAAACTGCCTTGGTTGCTGCTGAAAAGAGAGCAAAATTGGGATCCATGCTACCATCTGGACCCAAGAAACTTGGTGGTGATAGCACCATTATGGGTGCACTCAGTCCAATACAGGCTGCAGCAATGGCTGCTGAAAGACGATTCAGGGATGAGATATGGTGTGCTTCTCAATCTGTTGACATTTCTGAGGATGGAGAAAGTAGTACTGATATAGCTGAAGACTTTATCGATATGGCACAATCTACTGGATACTCAATACAAAATAAAGGTCAGAAGAGAAGTTATGAACAAAATAGTAAAACAACTTTTCTACCATTTCATGGTCGTCCAGAGTCCAAGACTGTAGATTTATCGACAGATGTTTCAACTTCTAGGTCAACTTTTGATGATGAAACCAAGCGTATAAAGAGAAATTGTAACTCGGAGAAGAATTCGTCTTCAGGTTCTAGTTTTGTGGATTTAACTGGTGAACCATCTCTTTTGTCTATGCCTCATCATGACACAGGGGAACTTGCAATGTGGGAATGTGGAGCATGTACATTATTAAATCCAGTAAGTAGTCACCTTGATTCAATTAGTTTAGTTAGTTTAGGAGTTAGGATCTCCTTTTCTGTTTTTTTTTTCTTATAATTTTATATGAATTTATGGTTAGTGCATTTGAAGTCAGATATTAGAACTACAAAATGTGTTCTGCAAAATTGAAGCTTGATTGAGCTCAGATCTGTTTGATTTGTACAGCTAGAGATCATTTGCTGCCTTTTTTTTTTTTTTTTTTTTTGTCTTTTGAGCATGTCAAAGCATAAATTTTTCTTTTTAACCTTTTGAAGATAGCTCACAAGACCATTATTTCCTTAAAAGTGAACCTCCTTATCATATGTACATGAATTTTCACTAATTACAGGAGGCTTGCTTTTGTACACAGAGCCTTATACTGAACATAGTAATTGGAAGTTTTGTTATTGTAGATTTAGAGATTATAATTTTATCCCCAAGAATAACAGAGGCGGTACATATATCTGCTAAAATCATCACAAACATCACTCGAGTACTCAAAACACAGAAAGCCATAGAAAAGAAATGGCACTCTATGAACCAATATTGGTTTTTCCCATTAATTTAACATTCTCTACCTAATATCTTCTCTCTTCATTGCCACTGTTTTAAGTTTTTACTTTTCCGTTTCACGTTTTCTTTCCAGCAGTTTAATATATCTGTTTGTCTCTCATCTCTATCATTTGCTCTTTCTTACTTTGCATTTTCTCATTGCTTCCAAGCTATCCCACTCACTCTTTGGTTCCGTTCTGTTATTCATTATGATAAGCTGCAAGAACATATTTCCCGTGTTTTCTTGAGTTATTTACTTATCACAAGGACTAACTTGGTCTTCTGCACGTGAATGATGATGGATGGGTGCAGCCACTAGCCCCAATTTGTGATATGTGTTGCACAGAAAAGCCTAAAGATGCAAGTTCCAAGTACAAAATGTGGGCGTGCAAATTCTGTACTTTAGATAACAGTGTGAAGTTGGACAAATGCTCAGCTTGTAACCAATGGAGATATTCAAATGGTCCGCCAGTGTCAACTCCTGCTCCCAATCTTGGTACTTGAGATGGTCAATAGACTAACTGTTCCAAGTAATTTATTACTTCACGAATTAAAAGTGAAGGTTTTTGGCATTGCTGCAGTAATTCTGGTACATGTATTGACAAAGTTGTCTCCATTTCTTAAAAGTTGAAGCAGTATTTATCATGCTCTCTCCTTATTTTCTCAATATATAGAAACATGATTTGATATGATGTTCCCTCTTATTTGTTGGTTTGGTTAATCACTTGGTTAATTATGCCCTTGAAACTCTATTGGTGCGTTCATATCCCTTCTAACTTAGGCTACAACTTTGACCTTCGAACTTGTTGCCTGGCTTAATTTGGAGATGGCATGACATTGAATTTTCCTTGAGAACAAATGAATTTAAAAGCTAACTGGCATTCTTCAATAAATTAAAATTTTTTTTTGAAGATGATGGTTAATGAGGAACTATGGTGCAATTGTAATTTGAAACTACCAAAAATTTACCTGGCTAAGATTTGAATAAATTGTTCTTTCAATTATTCTGTAATGGTCAGTCATGAAATGGTGAAGGAACAGTATATGTAGAGAAAACTACATCATTTGTCTCTTTCTTTTAAAAAAATAAACAAATTACTGAAATATCATTGCTGATTATAGTTTTATAACGATATGCGAACTTTTATTTACAAAACTAGCAGAAGAGGTTTGCATTACAGAACAGATTTGTATATGAAATTATCATGTGCTGGACTAGTTCGGCAGGAATCTACGAGCTTTGTCATCTGATTTTTTCTTACGCAATTGGTTTTTTCTTCATTTGCTGACTGCCATTTCACCTGTTGAAACTGGAAAGTACTGCTTCAAATCCTTTTGATGAAGGCAACATGAATGCTTGAATAAAGATGGCATCGTTTGATGTAATCGGAATATCATGGAATCGGAATGAGAATGACTATTAATTTCTTTTGTTTGGTTTAATTCAGAATCGATGGAAATTAATATAAATGTTGACAAAAATGGGACATAGTGTGTTGTTAAATTCTGATCTTAGATATCAGTTCATGTTAATCATCATTTTTTACAATTGCTGTATAAAATAGGCCTCAACTGAAAGAAGTCTTTGGCTGAGAAATAGTCCACCATATAGCTAGGAGAAGTTCGAGCCAGCAACATGTAGAACATTACCATCCAGCTCATAGCAACCATTGAAGATTTTTTAAGGAACCACTACAGTTGCCTGCTAAGAAGAGCAATATTGAAATCATAAATGAACGTTCTTGTACCCATTGCTCCCAAATATTTAGGACGACAAAGATAAGATCACACTTTTGCCAAGAGGTATAAACACCTTAGCCTTCAATGAAGGAATGTTTAATTTGATTTTATCAAAATTTCACCCTTAACCAAATGTGAGGCTTTTATACCTTCGCAACCCTAGGGTAGAAAATATACAATGCCTCTAAGTGCACCATTAACATAACTTAAAGGCATTAGGAGTAGAATGGTTACAAATAAAATGACAGACACTCTAGTAAATATGTTAAATGACAAAACAATAATTACATAGTGACATAACAACAAATAGCACACAACCGTAGAAATGGTAGATTTGCAAAACTTGGTGACAAAGTCACCTCACACGACATATGGTGTGTCTGACACGCCGTATGGGTTGAACACCGGATTAGTCACAGGACTTGTTGGATAAACCATACATCGTGCGAATTAATCGAGAACGAGTAGGAGCTAATCTTGTCATCTCACACGCCGTGTGGGCTACTTCACACTCTTCTTCCTCTTCATAGCTTCCTTTGGAACCACATGTTGTATAGGCACAGTTCCATTGCTTCTTTATATATGTGATGTCTCCCACACGATATGTTGATAATATGACATGTCGTGTGGGTCCAGTTACTCCTCCATTTGGTGTGCCGCCCTTTAAACCTAAGATTTTCGATATTGGTTTGGTAATCTCACTAATTTAGGACATATCGACTCATTTGGACCCCCTCGGAATCCTCTCGAATGCCTCATTGCTTGTTGATTCTCCTAGAACGGAATGGACAGATTCATGTCATCATCATTCTCCATTTCTGCTCTAAGTCTTGCATATGATAAGAAACAATGGGTGTCCCTACAAGCGTCATTTGATCCGTACACTCAAGAACTTCATTCCCAACCTTAAGTCCGATAGGACCACTCCTGACCTTCAACAACTTGCCAAAGCTCGCGGCGGCAACCAAGTACGACGTCTCATAGGCTAGTATCATAGTAGCTTCATGCTCATCCTTCCACTTAGGTTCTTCGTGGCTACTCAAGTTTTGTGTCACAAGTTTATATAGGGAACACATTGCCCTGAAATTCCCCATAGCTCCACCACAACTTGGTGTCAATCGATCTCATGCTCCCTAAGGAATCTCCTCATTTTCCCGCATTTCGACTTCTTTCTTGACACATACCCCAAACATCGAGTCCTTCCTCATAAGACGATACTCCATAGTGGAAACATAAAGCGAATGTCTCCCCAACAAGGCTACCATAGCTATCAATTTAAGTGAGTTAACAAAATAAACAATAACGAGTTTAGAAATTACCCAATGGAAGACTTGAATCAACAATCGCCTACTTGCGTTAGGGCCATTTTCCACTCCAAGGAACAACATTAAAGGAAAGATATAAAACCCATCACCCGAAACCGAAGGAGTGTGGTATGTCTTACTCATCCCACCAAGATTGGTTTCTCCTTGTATTGAATTAGTTCTCTCTACCATGTCGAAAACTTGACAACTCACTACACCTTCTTTCGGTGTCGGCTCCCGGGTCGGACAAAGGATCAAGGTGGCTTTCCTTCCCCCACTAGAAGAACTCATCAATGGTGTAAGGATGTATTTTTTCCCATCCTTGAATATTGTCTAGGTGTTGTCCCTTCCCATATGTATTGCATCTCGGTCAAATTGTCAAGGTCTCCCTAAGAGCAAATGGTACACATCCATCTAACCTACACCACACATAACCTCGTCTTTGTATGCCCTAATGTAGATATGAAATTTACATCGGTGGGTGACGTAAAGCTTCTCCCCATATTTGATTTAACAAATCTGATACATGTTAGGATGTGGTTCGAGTATCAAGCCAAAACTTGCTCAAAGCAACTCTACTAAGGATGTTCTTTTGGCTTCCCCCCCATCAACAATCACCTCACATTTCATCCCAAGAATGAACCATCGAGTTTTAAACAATTACTATCTGGGATCATGATCTTGCTCTCTCGACATTAGCACCTTCTTCACCATATGAACGACTCATTCATCCCCGTAGGAGCCACTATTAATTGGTTCATAATGCACTACTTCGTCTTCTTCATCACCCCCATGTACTACCATATTGGCACTCTTCCTCATTGGGCATTCATTTGACCTATGGCCCGATTCGTTACATTGAAAGCACTTGAGAGGTGCTGGTTTGGCATAAGGGTTGTTGTTTTTTAGGTGGGGGTAGGGCACCTCTATATTGCTTTCCATATCTCATGGGAATCCTCCTGGCATCGAGACCCTTAGCCCCACTAATACTTGTGATTTGCTTCCATTTATCTATTAACTCCAATTGTTCCCGATAGGACGTGTTGCTATCCCTTCCCATCCATCTAGAGCTTTCTCGACTCCTTACATTCAATTGAGGTTCCACCTTCAAAGCTAAGTTTTGTGCATCTTATACCCGGATGACCATTTGAGTCCCTATCCTGTCTTGGATTTTATGTCTCGATCCTTCCAAATACCTCGACGTCCTTTAGCTTTCAGTTTCCAACAAATTAGCCCTTGCTGGAAGCCTTAAGAACTTCGAAGTATACTCATACGCTCCGACTCCCTTGTAAACACACTTGATACAAACTGTAAATGCATTGGTCATAATTCGGCAGCAAGAACTGATCCCTCAATATCGTTTTCAACTGAAGCTAAGACCTAATCAAATCCCGACCTCCCTTCTTCATTCTTCCGTCCATTGATCGCACCAAACCGAAGCTCCCCTTTTTAATTGTTAAGCAACCAACCTAACCTTCCATTGCTCTAGAATACCCACATACTCAAAGAAACGTCTAACCTCCGACTACTAACATAATATCCAAGTCACCCCCAAAAATAGGCAAACCCACCTTCAACTTGAATGTATCATCCTTGTAAAAGTTACCCCTATGTATGTTCCTGGCATGCTCATTTCCAGTAAAGGGATTTCTCCCAACAAACCCAACATTTCTATGATGCCCATTATCATTATGCTTAAAGTTTCCAAAAATCATTCTCAAATTCATCACTATCACAATGATTTACTAATAAATAGTTAGACCTTCTTACCTCCCGAGGTCAAGGACCCTATTGATTTGGGTTTGGCGCAAACAGATTCCTCCTAAGTGGATGTGACGATGGTGGTGGTAGTGGTTGTTGTGGTTGTGGAATACGACCTTCATCATTTCTTTTAGGATGACCTCCCATAGCTTGTTGGATGGTGTCAATGAGATATATCCTCATTCTTTCCATGGATTCTCTCATTTACTCTTCTGCATGACTTCGTTCTCCATTTTGCACTTAAAGTTGCTCTCTCACTTTGAATCTCAAATCATCAATCTTCTTGTCAAATGCTTCCATAATATCTTATGGGATCTCGGTTGAACCATGTTGAAAGAAGTCTCATGTTAGGAAAATGATCAGCTCTGATACCAACTGATATGGATCGTAATGATGTTGATAGTTTTGCTCTTAAACTAATAAAGAAAATAATATTCTCTCGATAAAACTAAAAGATAATAATCCCAAAAGGTATGGACACCTTAGCCACCAATGGAGAAATATTTAATTTGATTGCATAAAAATTACATCCTTAACAAAATGTGAAGCTTTTATACCTTCACAACCCTAGGGTAGAAAAAACATAATACCCCTAAGTGCACCACTAACATAACTTCAAGGCCTTAGGAGTAGAATGGTGATAAATAAACTAATGGCAAGCTAGTAAATATCCTAAATGGCAAAACATTAATTATATAGTGGTATAACAGTAAATAACACACACATGCAGAAATGGTAGATTCGCAGAACTTTGTGATTAAGTCACCTCACACGGCGTGTAGTGTATCTGAAACACCGTATGGGTTGAATCCCGAATTAGTCACACGACCCATTGGATAAACCACATGTCGTGTGAATTAATCGAGAACGAGTAGGGGCCAATCTTGCCATCCCACACGTTGTGTGGGTACTATTCCATTGGGATCCATTCCTCCGTCATCGATGTGATGTCTCCACACGGCATGTTTGATAATATGACACACCGTGTGGGTCCGGTTACTCTTCCATTCGGTGTGCCGCCCTTTGATCCTGAGACCTCCGATATTGACTTGGTAATCTCACTATTTCGGGACATGTCGACTCGTCCGACCCCCACTTCGAATGCCTCCTTGCTTGCTTGACTCCCCTGGAACGGAATGAACGGATTCATATCCTCATCCGAAATTAGGGAATTCTGATACTATTATCATATGTCATGAAAATGTTATTAATATCAATAACTGTTTAGTGGCAAGCTCCAGGGGAGTAGGAGAAGGGTGTACAAGGCGCTCTCCTGCATAGGGCCCCAAATTTAAGAGGGCCCAAATTTTTTTATTATACAAATCTAAATAAATTTATTGTTATTAATTATTACGTGAAAAATTAAGTGAATGTTAATTTATCCAGAAAATTAAAGCTCTAAGAGTCTTAAGAGGTCCAATTTTTTATTATTATTATGTAATATCTAATTTAATTATTTTGATTATATTTATTATGTTAAAAATCAAGTTAAAAGTATTTTGGTGTTTCATTTTGTAGAAACATTATATGAAAGTATTATTTTTTAATGAACATGATCTCATTTTATTCATTTAGTACAGGGCCCTGAAAATATTTAAAACGTTCCTGGCAAGCTCTGATGCCATAATATTATGGAATATATATATATAATGGGAGTGACATGATTTATTAAATTTGGACTGATGTAGAAAATTTCCCATAGAGAAATGTAGTAGTTTTTGATATTACAGCTCATGAACAAACATATCCATATAGGTTGTAGTATATGTATCATGTCTATATATTATATATATATGAACTTAAACTAGTGTTTCAATATTTATAGGTGTTTAATTGAATTTTTATTTTATAGCTTGATTTTAAAAAATTAAAAGTTTCGTATATCAATTTAAGAGTAAATTATATCTATGACCACTGAACTTTGCCATGGTTGGATTTGAAACGTAATATAAAAGCTATTGAATTTTACACTAAGTTATGTTCGTAAGCGCTATTAATATTGATTTACTTTTTTTATATCTTTGACTCATTCCTCCTCCTTCCTTTTTCTTTCACAACTTCGTTTTTTCTCTCAATCATCTCTTTCACTCCAATTCATCTCTGAAACTAATAAAATGCTTATTAATTTACAGTAAAAGTCTAAGTTAATTAAATTAAGTTAATCATCAATGGCAGAAGAGAATAATAGGCATGCTTATTCTTTTGTAAGAGCATCTCCCATAGGTTCTATTAAACTATATTCAATGAGAGTGAATTAATTGGGGAGTCCTTATGATTGAGTGATAAATGTTTAATATGATATAGAGTTTAATTAATTGGTGAGTCCCTTATAATTGAGTGGTTGTAGAGTTTAACAATTGGAGTGGATAGTTTAATAAAATGAAGTTTATTAAATATATATTATAATGATAATGTGACATGTATATTGAATAGTTATGAGTATGAAACATTGGAGATACTCTAGGCCCCGTTTGTTTGGGGGAAAATATTCTGCAGGAAAATATTTTCCCAATTTTCCATTATTTGTTTGGACAGGAAAATAAATCAAAGGAAAATAAGTTGCAAGTCAATGGAAAATGAAGGAAGAAATAAGGGAAAATGTTTTACTCTGTAAAACATTTTCCCCAAAACATACATGTGTAGAGAAAAATGGGAAAAAACATTAAAAATATAAAAATATGAAACACGAAAAAACATGAATAATGTGAAAACGTTACAAAACACGAGAATATGGAAAATCCGCAAAAAAATGAAAAGGTTAACAAACATGAAAAACACAAAAACGCAAAAACGCAAAAAAACAAACAAACACTAGAAAAGGCACAAAACATGAACGCGAAAAAGTGAGAAAACACGAATTATACGAAAACGTGAAAAATACAAAAAACACGATAATGTGAAAAAATACGAAAAACACAAAAACGCGAAAAATGCTAAAACACAAAAACGTGACAATAAGTGAAAAACCCGATAAACATGAAAAGACAAAAAATGCAAACAAAACACAAAAACGTAAAAAACACAAAAATGTGAAAAATACGAAAAACATAAAAAGTAACAAATGCGAAAAATAAAAAAAACACGAAAAAAAAGAAAGCGTGAAAAAGTGATAAACCGAAAAACTAAACGTGAAAACATACAGAAATGCAAAAAAAACACAATAACGTTATTAACACGAGAAAACGTACAAAAAATACCAAAAAAGTGAAAAACGTTTTTCGTGTTTTTAACATTATTTTTTTTTTCTTTCACATATTCGTGGTTTTCCACTTTTTTCCATGTTTTTATATTTTGTTTACTTTTCGTGATTTTCGCATTTTTCCACTTTTTGTGTTTTTAACAAAATTTCACTTTTTTTTTGTGTTTTTTCACGTTTTCAGTGGTTGGAAAATATTTTCCAGTGTTGTAGCCAAACAACGTAAAATATTTTCCAAGTGTTGTTGCCAAACACAGAAAAATATTTTATTTTCCTGCACAATATTTTCCCTGCATAAAATTTTCCAGAACACAATATTTTCCTCCAAACAAACGAGGCCTAAGTTTTACCAAATTTGAAATTAAATCCTTATGTTGCTGTGGATTTTGGAGATTCTTGAACTGGACTGAATACCTGAATAAAAAGAACCAGAATTGAATTGAATCATTGAGTTTTTCTTTAGGACCGAACCGAATTGTACAATTGACTTAATTAATTAAGTACAATTTTAAAGATTTTCTAATTTCTAATATTACTGAGTAAATATGTTGGAAATTCTAGAACTGGACCGAATATCCGAAAAAATCCAAAATCGGATTGAACCATTGACTTTTTCATTAGCACCGAACCGAATTATACCTTTGACTTTATTAAATACAATTTTAGAGATGTTCAAATTTCCGAATTGTACCGTGTACTCACCCTTAACTGTTACTGTTTCTTGGATTTGATGCAGTGGTGAGTGGAGCAAACAAGGGGGGTCATATTTGAAGTATGTAAATAGTTGGCTTAGAATGGAATTGTGGTGGTTGAAAGAAATGAAAGTGAATTTACTATTACCCAGGGGCGTTTAGTTTGGGGGTTTCAGGAAAGGGTAAGGGAAAGGGGAGGCTTCATTCCCTTTGTTGGTGTTTGTTTTGCTAATTCAATAATTCCCTTTGCCCTTTTTTAGTTTTGGGTTTACCCCTAACTCCTCTAACCCATTTCCCACTCCCCCCTAAGGTTTTTTATTCCATTTCCCCTCTCTTCCTAACTTAAGGGGGCGTTTGGTTCACAAGGAGTAAGAGAAAAGGAATCAAGAAATGGAAACTAAAGGAAATGAAAGGAATAAGCATTAATTCCCCTGTGTATTTAGATATGTTTAGAAAAGGGAATGGGGGTAAAGGGAATCCAATTCCCTATAGGACTTGGGGTAATGGCTTAACCTAAAGTGGGGTAATCCTATAATCTAAAATGGGTAAAGGGAATGGGTTTTTTTTTTTAAACAAACAAGTGTTGGTCCCGTGTGATTAGTTCCAGGGGGGGCGGTTAGGAACTAATATAACTTTTTCGTTTAATAATGCTGACTTAATCAATTCTTTAATTACTTAACTCAAATTTTAGTCAGCACGGCCGAGAGATGTAAGACAGCTTTAATTACAAAGTTGTGTCAGCTTTGCCTCTGACATAGTTTCTGGTCAGCAGGAAACTGGTCAACCTCTCGTACCAAGCACGTGGTGCTTGTTTCAAGCCATACAGGGTCTTCTTGAGTTTATAAATGTGGTTTGGAAATTTTGGATCTTCAAACCCGGGAGGCTGACTAACATATACCTTTTCGTTTATAAATCCATTAAGAAAAGAACTTTTGACATCCATTTGATATAGTTTGAAGTTCATGAAACTAGCATATGCACACAGTATTCGGATAGCCTCTAACTTAGCAACGGGAGCAAAGGTCTCACCATAGTCAATGCCCTCTTGCTGACTATAGCCTTAGGCTACAAGTCGGGCTTTGTTTTTTACTACATTGCCTTGCTTATCTAGTTTGTTTCTAAAGACCCACTTAGTTCCTATGGTCTTTTGATTCCTAGGTTTTGGTACTAAATCCCATACCTCATTTCTCTTGAATTGGTCAAGCTCTTCTTGCATAGCATTGATCCAGAATTCGTCGTGCTCAGCATCGGTGAAACTCTTTGGTTCATGGACTGAGACGAACGCAACATTGCTAAGATATCTCCTGAGTTGATTTCTAGTCATCAGGTTGTTCTCAGCAGCATCAAGAATGGACTTCTCCAAATGTCCTCTTGGAATTTTGATTTCTTTGGGTAATGTTGAGTTGTCAGCAGTAGGTGTTTCAACAATCTCTGCAGTTTTAGATTGGTCAGCAAAGGTAATTTCGGGTTCGCTTTTACCTTTAGTCAGCCCATGCGGTAATGACTCAGTGGCTCCATTTTGGTCAGCGGAAGCTAAGCTTGGGTCATCTTCGACAGACTGACTTGATTTTCCTGCATGATCAGTTTCATCGAACTCTATATGGACAGACTCTTCTACAACTTGAGTTCGTTTATTGAACACCCTATATGCTTTACTGTAAGTTGAGTACCCTAGAAAGATCACTTCATCAGCTTTAGAATCGAATTTGGCTAGGTTGTCTTTCGTATTGAGTATAAAACATTTACAACCAAAAGCACGAAAGTATCCAATATTGGGCTTTCGTCCTTTCCAAAGTTCGTAGGGGGTTTTCTTAAGAATAGGTCTAACTAAAGCCCTATTGAGTATATAGCATGCTCTGTTGACAGCTTCACCCTAGAAATACTTTGGAAGCCTATTCTCACTCACCATTGTCCTAGCTATTTCTTCCTTTCAACAACCCCATTTTGTTGAGGATTTCTAGGAGCAGAAAAATTATGGTCAATGCCGCTGACTTCAAATAATTCATCAAACTGTTGGATTTTGAATTCTCTGCCATTATCACTACGGATGTGAGCTAGTTTTAAATCTCTGTCATTTTCAAGTTTTTTATCAATGTTGAAAACATCTCAAAGGCTTCATCCTTACTACTCAGAAAGAGAACCCATGTATACCGAGAGAAATCATCTACAATGACTAAGGAAAATCTCTTACCGCCCAAGCTGAGTGGCTGGACCGGTCCGAAAAGATCCAAGTGTAGCAATTCCAATGGTCGTTTGGTTGAAACAATATTTTTACTTTGAAAAGACTTTTTGGTTTGTTTACCTTGCTGACAAGCATTACATAATTGATCTTTCTCAAATCTAAGTTTGGGCAAACCCTCAACTAATTGCTTTCTTGCTAATTTGGCAAGGAGGTCCATGCCTACATGACCAAGTCTCCTATGCCATAGCCAGGAGTTATCCTCCTTTGACATTAAGCATATGTTTTTTGAAAAATTCTTTTCTAAACTCAACATGTACACATTGTCAACACAAGGGGCAGTTAAAATCAAATCGTTTGTTTTTCCCTCGAGTATCCGACACTCAGTGGCATCAAATGCAACCTTTCTACCGCTGTCACACAGCTAAGCCACGCTCAATAGGTTATATTTGAGACCGCTGACTAAGGAGACTGACTCAATAGTAGGGTTACCTCCGATAGTACCTGAACCTACTATCTTACCCTTCTTGTTGTCTCCAAATCTTACACTTCCACCTCGTTTACGCTCAAGTGTGATGAATTGAGTTTCATCACCGGTCATATGCCTCGAGCATGCACTGTCAATATACCAAAGCTTTGACTTCTCCACGCACCTCAGGCTCACCTGCATTTTGAACTATTCATATTTAGGTACCCAATTCTTTTTGGGTCCTCGTTTGTTAGCATGAACAGGTGAAGCATCATATCTTAATTTGTGACGACATATGTTTATGGTGTGGCCAGCTTTACCACAGAAGTCATAATAGGTTACCATTTGAGGGTGATTTTGTTTCTGGTCAGCACGATTGTGCTGAGCATGCCAACATACCTTAGTGGTATGACCTTTCTTTCCACAGAAGTCGCATTGAACATTCCGCCGAGTATACCAACACACATCAATGGTGTGTCCTTTTTCCCCGCAAAAATCACACTGACTGTTCTACTGAGTGTACTGTCTATGCTGACCAGTACCTTGAAACTCAGCATTGGGATTGAACCTTTTCTTAGCCGATGTACTCAGCTGGTTCTGTATGGTTGTGATGTCCTTTCTCAGCTTCTTAGAGTCTGATTGGACTTCAGAGACAAATTTATGCATTATTTTCAAATTTTCATCATGTATAGTGTTGTCCTGAAGTAGATGTCAGAGATTACTCAGTTTGACCTCCTCAATCTCATCACATCGCCTGCTGAATGCCTTTATTTTCTTATTACACTTTTTGGTCAGTGTATATAAATCACTCAGGGCATTGACCATTTCATTTCTAAGCAAAATAAGAGATGTTACCTCATTGGAGTGGTCCTCTTGGTCAGTGTCATCTGAGAGGTCAGCTTGCTCAAATTGGTATAGGTCAACAGCTTCGTCAGCCATAAAACAGATGTTCGCCGACTCAGTGGCATCAGCTTCTGATGAGGTTGACTCATCATTATTGCTCCACGTTGCCACCATAGTTTTTCTGCTACCTTTCTTATTTTTCTTCAGTGTGGGGCAGCTTGATGACATTCAAATCATGTGACGGGCTTCGAGCTGTCCTTCTTGTATTTGTTGTCGCTGGGCTCAGCTTTGTATTTGTCATTTCTTCTGAAGGACCTTTTGCTGTTCTTGTCGTTTTTTCTGAACAGCTTCTTCATCTTTCTTGTGAACATGGCCATCTCCTCATCATCTGATGAGTCAGCTTCTGTTGAGTCAGCTTTCATGACAAGTGATTTTTGTTTCTTGTCTTCTGACTTCTCTTTAGCTTCAAAGTTTTTCATGGAGATCTCATGAGTCAGCAGAGATCCGATCAGTTCGTCATATTTGTACGTGGTCAGGTCCTCAGCTTCCTCCACAGCTGTTTTCTTAGCTTGCCAGCTCTTGGGTAGACTTCTCAAGATCTTCTTCACCTGTTCTTCTTCTGTGAAGTTCTTGCCGAGTCTTTTCAGCTCATTTATGATATTGGTGAATCTTGCGTTCATTTCAGAGATGTCTTCATTGTCATTCATTTCGAACAGCTCATATAATCTCATATGTTGGTTCACCTTTGACTCCTTGACCTTGCTGGTACCTTCATAGGTCACTTCCAGCTTCTTCCATATTTCCTGTGCTGACTCACAACCTGAAATTTTGTTGTACTCTGCAGCATCTAACGCACAGTGAAGCATATTGATAGCGGAAGAATTATTTTGAAGTTTTCGAAGGTCCACTCAGTTTCACTTTTAACAACTTTCTCGTTGTCAACCGTTTTGTAAGGCATATATGGGCCTTGAACTATTGCGAGCCGCGCACTCATGTTCGTAGCTTGAATAAAGTTTTTCATCCTGTTTTTCCAAAATGTATAGTTTGATCCGAAAAACAAGGGAGGCCGACTAATTGATAATCCCTTAGGGAGAATCTGTGTTGTTTGATTTCCAGGAAGGAAACGAGTGCTATTCTCAGCCATTTATAGGGATCAGCTCAAGATAGTTATATCTTTGAGTAGTGAGCTACTGTGCTCTGATACCACTTGTTGGTCCCGTGTGATTAGTTCCAAAGGGGGGGTTAGAAACTAATATAACTTTTTCTTTTAATAATGCTGACTTAATCAATTCTTTAATTACTTAACTCAAATTTTAGTCAGCACGGCCGAGAGATGTAAGACAGCTTTAGTCAGAGGCTGACTAGAACTGTTTTACTTGGGAGTTGGGAATTAACACTTGAGGTCAGCTTCCAACTCAGCACTCTGATTACTCAGTGTCAGCTTATACAATTTATATCCTGAGTAATTTAAGCAAACAGCACATACATATATATATTGAGAGAAAGGGTTAGAAGTTACTCAGCAAGATTTATCCTGGTTCGGCCTCACCGCCTATGTCCAGTCCCCAGAGTCCTTCCGGGCTTTTTCAATCCAATACTGAGCTCTTTAAAGGTAGAGCACAAACCTTTTACAAGGCAGTTGAATATGCAAGAGTACCTTCCTCTATTCGTCTACTCAACTCCTACTGAGCGCTATAACCGAACACTCAGATTTTTCTCTACCACTGAGTACTAAAACCGAGTACTCAGCACCACTCTCTCAATCTTTTACAATTGATACAAATCTGTTCTTCCTAGATGAAGAACACTTTAGATGAATACAAATTCAATCTAGCTTTTACATAGAGATAGAAATTTGGTGTAAGATCTTCTTTCTTGTTTGAATGTGCTTTGTATGTATATTTTTTCTCTTGTATTTTCAGCAAAGGATCCAAGAGATGGTCTTGTCCTTTTATAGTTGATCCTGAAGCTCTAATCATTTGAATCTGGAAGTATCCGTTGGATTCAAACGGCTCTCTTGTGTTACGCGCTTGGTCAGCATTCAAAATTCGCAGGCCAATCCTGTCTTCTGAAATTAGCAGCGTTAAGCTTGTCTTCTTCTGCCAGGTTCATCTTCTAGCGCCAGTTTCGTCTTTTAGCTAACGTCCAGTTGACCCATGCATCTCGAAACTGTCTCCGTGCGTAATTCCAAAGCTTCTGTTATTGGTGCAGGCAGTTGTCGGATCTTGTCTTCTAGCAAACGGATGATTCGCGCTGTCCTGACGAATACTCAGCTTGAACTTTATAGACGTTGCTTTTGTTCTTTGTCTCTGGCGAGGCTGAGTCATATTCTACTCAGCTTCTTCAGTCAACTTCGTCTTCAAGCTTTAGTTTAGAGGAAGACTTCTCTTCTTTGATATTGAGTTGTGTTCCACTCAGCTTCTTTGGTCAGCTTCTTCTTCAAGCGTTTGTTTTGAAGATGACTTTTCTTCTATTATGCTGAGTTCTTTTCCACTCAGCTTTTGTGCCTCATGCTGACTTCATTCTGTCGTACTTTTTATTTTCTGTTCACTTATAATTATACTCAGCATTGAACAAACACATTAGTACAATTAAATCAAAGCACTTAAATTTAATTGCCCCTTAATCATGGATTACCTTAAACAATTTTGTCAAATCAAAATCATGTGGAAAGGTGTTTCAACAACAAGAACAAAGGGAATGAAACCCTCCCATTCCCATTCTCATTCCTAAAGACCCCGAACCAGACTCTCATTCTCATTCTACACTCCTTATAAAATTCTACTTTACTCTCTATTTTATTTTATTTTATTTATTTTGATCTCTATATTTTTTATTTTTACATTTTTTTTATCTTTGGATTAATTTCATTTTCGTTATATATTTTTAATTTTTTACTCAAAAAATATTTTTGACTAAATTTTACTTTATTTTTATTTTTGTTTAATCCTTATATTTATTTATTTATATTTTTTATCGCTAGATTAATTTCACTTTTGATCCTTATACTTATTTATTTTTATCTTTTTACCCTGAAAAATAATTTTGACCAATTTTTTTTTCTTTTATCATATTATTCAGTTTTAATATTTATTTTTAATTATTTTTTTAAATATAATGTTTATGCATTTTATTTGATTAATTTTATTTCAATTTCCTCTATTTCATTATCTTTTGATTTTAATTCTTATATTTTATTAATAGAGGCACATGTATGTATACAAATTGTTGTCAAAGATTTTCTTGGTGAAAAGGACAATGAAGATGCTTAAACTCTTTCCGGTGATGAAGTATTATGCTTAGAAGACTATTGGCTTTTTTTTTAATTTGTATGAACTTTGTTAAGTTTAAATTTTAACTTTTATGAACTTTATATTATTATCAATAAGGGTAGCAAGTGAGTGACGTTTTGGATTGTTTAGGATTATATATGAAGTTATTTCACGTTTTATGGAAACTATAGTAAGAGAGTTGATTTTTTTTTATTATATATGAAGTTTAAAAAAATAGTTTTGATTCTCTATTTGAACCAAACATCCACAAAGGGAATGAGGTGGAATTGCATTCCCTTTCCTAAACATATCCAAACACATAGGGGTATGAATGTTTATTCCTTTCATTTCCTTTAGTTTCCCTTTCTTGATTCCTTTTCTCTTACCCATTGTGAACCAAACACCCCCTAAGTTCTTGTAAAGTGAAAGAAGTGAAAGAAAGGGAAAGAGATGAAGCTGTGAAATAAAAAGGAAATGATGCGTAAAATAAAAAGAGAGAAGTAGGATGAAGTCAAATGTAAAAAAGGCGAGTTAACATAATAGTGGTCATGAATATAATTTAATATAAAATTCATTAGTTTTTATATTACGTTTTAAAGTTTAATGGTTATAAAGTGAAAATGAGCAAATTTCGTGAGTATGAGTGTAATTTACCCATAAACTTAATGGAGTTTTTCATTTAAGAGTGGTACTCAAGTGGTATTTAGTAGCTTTTGTAAAAAGTGAATTTACAATCTGTTACTATTATTTGTCATTTATAATGTTTGTAGATACTTTCTATTTTTTTGGTGGTTGATAAAGATGTCCATTATTTATTTACTTTTAAACATGTACAAATGCAACACTACAAAAGCATGTATTGGGATTGAGAATGGCAAGTACGACTTGTGCTCTTAATAATAATGGCTTAATATATCATTTGGTCCCTAAACTTATCCAAAACGTTTGATTGGTCCTCAAACTTTTAAAGGGTTCCAATAGCTCAACTTATATAAAATGTCCAAATAACTCCCTTAAAGTTATAGAAGATGTATTGCACGTGTCTTTGAAAAGTAAAACGATCAATATCGGAGAATGCAGTTCTAATATTAAAAAAAAAAAACAAGTTTTACAGTTGAGCAATTAAAAACTTCCGTTTTAATATGTTTTAATTTATTTTGTGAATTATGTAATAATATTTTAAGACGGGTACAACACGCATTCCATATCTTACTTCTTTTTGTACACTTTAGTACTACATATCTGACATTTTATACAAGTTTAGAATGCTATGGAAATACTTTAAAAATACAATCAAGTTTTTTAAACGATATATTAAGCCAATATTAATATTATTAAAGCATAAACCATTTGCGAATGCTATTACTTACTTGTACCCATTCTAATTCAATCAATGAATATTAAAGATATGCACTTAAATTAACTTTATTTCTACCGCATTTTTTATTAATAATGCAAAATGTAATTCAATTCAACTTTAATACATTGAATTGGATATGACACAATACATGCACTTGCATAATTTCAATTGAAGTACCTACCAACCCTAAACTTTAAACTCTAAATCCTAATTTTACCTTCAAAGTCTCGTCATATCTCAATTTTGATACTTCCAATGATTTTTTCTATTAAATCCCTTGGATTTTACCAACTAAAAATGAAATTTGTTGGTAAACTTTCATTGAAAAGTGGCACAATTGAGATAAAACAAAACAATAGAGGTAAAATTACAAACTCAAAACTAATAAATGCTACATCAAATTTGATTTTGGCAGCCGAGTTCTTCATCATGATCCTCAGAAAAGTCATAAACCCATTTACATTCAGATGCAACATCAAGAAAATAAAGCATGAAAACCAGCAAAAAGCAACACAAAAACATTGGAATTGGACCGAAGATCCACAAAAATAGCGGCAAAGAGAAGTAGAAAGCACGCAATCCTAGCGACCAAAAATAACTACCTCGATTAATAGATTTTTCCACATACTCCGCCGTCAGATGGTGGTGATCCGGCGACATTTTCTTAAAAGGAACGTTAATCAGCATGCTTCCATGGCTGTAATACCTTATAGATTGCACATTGAACAAAAAAGCCACCAGAAAACACACCATTATACAAGAAAACTTAACCGACATAGCGCTGTGGCTTGTATCTCCGTACGCAAGTATTGTCGTCCGAATGCCTTTGCCGACGTTCGCCATTAGCACCGCAATTACGGAGCTGAGCGTTATCGCCATTGACGCTAAAAGTGTTGATGCCATTATGTTGTTTCGGAGAGTCTGTACAGCCAGAACTCCGTTTTTGGATGTGTCCTGCAATCGACAAAAACGGATATTAAAACGCATAAAAAGATACTGAATCACCTAATTTGGGGGTTAGGTTTTCTAACCTCCATCATAGCTCGAATCCAGAAACGGCGAGTGAGGGCATTGACGCCGATTACAGTTTTGTAAGGAGTGTATATGATTCGGAGGAATAGCCATAGGTGATATGCTGCAAGTATTCCTAATCCGGCTGGGACTAAAGTGTAATCGAGAATTTTTTTCTCCATTGATGAATAATGTTGAAATTGAAGAAAACAAAAGGTGCTTTTAGGAAGATGATGATGAAGAGGAGGTGTAGTGTTAGTTAAAAAGGCAGAATCAACAAAGAGAAAGAGTCTAAAAGTTACGCCGATGCTTTTTTTTTTTCTTTCTTTCTTTCTTTATTGAAATGGGATATTCTGTAGATTCATCTAGGATCATGATATTAATGAACTCTGACTTTTCTATTTATTTTAACAATAATAAATTGCCCATATAAATTACAGATTCTTTCTAGCAAGGTGTTAAAAAAAATGGAATCAGATCAAAATAACTCATCGAATGGATGAAATTTGGTTTTTTTACTTCGGTTTTCTAGTGTACTATTTGATTTGGTTTTGGTTAGTCTTTTTAACTTTCGGTAATTTCCATCGGTTCACTTTGTTCGATTCTTCGTTTATTCAATTAAGTTCGATTTTTTTTCCAGCAGTTGTTTGGTTTGATTTTTACATCCAACATTACTACTTTCTAGCTAATGTACAGAGCCGTCCTTGAACATACAGTAAAACCTCTATAAATTAATACTCGATAAATTAATAAACTCTTTAAAATAATAATTTCTTCCGGTCCCAACTTGGACCAGTTCAAAAAATGATCAATTTTAATAAATTAATAAGATAATAATTTTCTGGAACAACTCTTTATAAATACATTATATTATTACCTCTATAAATTAATAATTTCTCAAATACATATGCGAAATATATATAGATATACATATTTGGGATAATTTAGCAAACTATGAAATTCATGAATCTATAGTATTTTATTTTTTCTTGAAATTTAAATCTAGTTGAATTTCATCTCTAACTATTCTCAGTGTATTCAAAAGTTCCAGTGTATCCTTGTCAAATTGTAACAAAAAAAATTGTAAAAAATGGATGATGTTATAATTGCTTCATTTATTGTGACTGGTTTCAAAGGTACCGAATAATTTCTCAAATACATATGCGAAATATATATAGATATACATATTTGGGATAATTTAGCAAACTATGAAATTCATGAATCTATAGTATTTTATTTTTTCTTGAAATTTAAATCTAGTTGAATTTCATCTCTAACTATTCTCAGTGTATTCAAAAGTTCCAGTTTATCCTTGTCAAATTGTAACAAAAAAAATTGTAAAAAATGGATGATGTTATAATTGCTTCATTTATTGTGACTGGTTTCAAAGGTACCGAATCATCTTCAGCTTCATCCTTAATTAAATTTTGCATAACACTCGACACAATTTCTTCTAAACTGTGAACTTGTGAGCATTCATTATTTTCATCTGGATAATCTAATATTTGATTGACATTCATTTGATTGCGGTAATCAAGCTGACCAATCATTCCCTCAAGTTCATGAATGTCTTCTTCATTGATTGCTTCCTCTAAATTCGTTGTGACAGATTCATCTCATGTACGAATTTTGCAATGTTTCAAACAATTAGTAATTTAAAATTTATTTTTAAAAAAATTGAAAATCACTCTATAAATTAATAATTATTAATTTATCGATTAATTAATATCTCTATAAATTAATAAAATTTCATGATCCCAACATTATTAATTTATAGAGGTTTTACTGCAGTAAGAGGAGTGTCCGTCCAGGATCCAACAGAAAGAGATGTCTAAAACTATTATTTTTTTAATAAATAATTAAGAAAATAAATCTTAAAAGATACAACGATTACAGAAATAATTTTAAATACTCCCTCCATTTCAAAATAATTGTCACTTTTGATCAAATTTTTCCATTTCATATTATTTGTCAGGTTTAGTTTCCAATGCAACTTTTTCCTATTTTACCCCTATTAATGAGCTTAATATTAATTACACTTTTTGCTATTTTAAGTTTTCAATGTATGGAGAGAGGTTCAATTTAATGAGAGACACAAAAAATGATAATTATTAATGAAGAGAGATAGAGGGTATTCTAGTCCATATTGTATAAATTTAATGCAAATCAATCATTTCCTTAATATGTGTGCTTTGGTCAAATGTGACAATTATTTTGAAATGGAGAGAGTAAATCGCAACACAGATCTGGACACAATAGAGAAGGGGTCCAAAAACAATTTTATATTAAGAAAAAAAGAGTTTCATGAAATTTGAACCATGACTTTTTGTTTTTTTAAACATACTTCTTAAACCAACCTAACCATTTCAAAATATTAAATTAATATTACAAATGCAACAATATAAACCAAAATCATAGGGGCTTTCAGACCACATTAGTCATGGGTGGAGCCGAAACTACGGGGGTCGAATTCCTTAGGCTCTAGGTTAGATCTATTCCTATGAAGATTTGAAGTATCTTAATAAGTCTATATTTTTTTTATAGAAGCTGTGACGATACAGTAACAATGATACTGGAATCCCAACTAAGTTGGTACCCCAAGAGCACGCATTGAAAACCCAATATTATTTTAAAAAAAATATAAAATAACATAACACAGTGGGAAATGGAAAAACAAAGAAAAAAAACAATAAAAAGAAAAAAAACAAATAAATCAACGAAATCTAAAGTGACCAACATTACAGATATCATCAAAAAGTAGTGAGTGGCAGAAGTGCGGAGCCGATTGCCACCATGTAATGCCGGAGGAGGAGACGCTGAAGCGGGCTAAAGCATCAGCAACCTGATTACCTTCTTTGTATATGTGGGTAATCACGACGGACATCTGCGAGCACTGATGAAGATATTTTAACCAGTCTTGATGGACGGACCAAGGAACGCTCGTAGAATACGTCTTTAATTTATTGACCACTAACAAGAAGCCCGATTCAATTCAAAGCATGTGCCAGTTCTTCTCCTAAGCTAGGTCAACTGCAAAAATTACTGCCTTCAGCTCAGCGATATAAGTATAAGAGGAAGCAATTGAGAATGTAAAACACAATTTGGAAAACCCTCTAAACACCCTTAAGTTTCAAAATGACTACTACCAAAATAGCTACAATCAATTTTTTAAAGCATTACACCTATTTTGGTCATCAAATTAAAGTTTCAAAGTTAATTAAAATGTTAAAGTATTAAAATTATCAATGAGATTTCTCAACTAACGAAAAATCATAAATTAAGTTTTCATCATATTATAAAATCAGAAATCGTGATTATTTGATATAGATTATAATAATTTGTTTGTTGGTTTAAAATGTGTTTGATGGTTTAATAGCGACTAAATTAATGAATTTTTTTTTTTTGTTTACTTCAACAACTTGATTTTGACTTTTAAAGCTTTATATCATATTAGTTTATGAAACTTACTGAAATTTAGGTTTTTTTTGTTTCAGTTTTGATGTTTGTGCTTTGTCAGTGGTGCATGGGGAAATGGTTACTTGGAAATAAATGAAAATTATGATATACTAGAAACCAGTGCAAGTCAGAGGAGTACATTTGAATTGGAAGTACAATTTAAGGATATGGAATTTTTTTAAAATGGGATATAGGACAAAGTAATACTCTGCTTAATTTTTTCTGCAAATTTCTTTACTTTTATTATATGAGGACAAAGTTAGAAAAAGCACATTTAATGCTCATTAAAAAGTGTAAAACGTCAAATAATTTGAAATAAAATTTTTTCCTCAAAACGATAATTATTATGAAACGGAGGGAGTAGTATAATTCAGTTCAATTTAAAAACAATCAACGGTTCAATTTTGTTTTAAATTTTTTTCCCAGATATTCGATCCGATTTCAAACATTCCACATATTTACGTAGTAACATTTAAAATTTGAAATTAAATTATATTTAATTAAGTCAATAATATAATACAATTAAATCTTAAATAAAAAAATCAATAGTTAAATCTAATTTAAAATACTTTTACACAAATATTCGTTCTGATTCCAAATAAAATTTCAATATTCACATTCATTCCTGGTCCAAGCAACTAAAACTATTTTTATTAAAAGTAGGTGACTAGTTTTGACTCTTACTTGATCACGTATTACATACACAATCATGAAAGTTTTTGCCCACCACTTACATCATCATCTCCAAGCTTCAACCGTGTTAAAAATTTAAAAAGATAATTTTTTTTTAATAGTAAAGCAAATATTTCATTAAATCATAAAATTTTAAGTAAAAATGAAACCAACAAGGAATAAAACCTCACATACATATAGACTAAGCTTAATATATAATCCATTAAAGCAAGAAAATGACTATTAAAGATAAAGAAAGCCATTAAAGGTACATTAAACATCAACAACATTAAAAAAGATTGCATCACAATTTGGAGATGTAAAAGAGAAACTTGAAACAGGTTTAACAGTAGAAGAGTTTGTGAGGGATTACTTTGGTTTCAGACATGATTTTGTGAGAGTAGTTGCAGTAATTATTCTAGGATTTGTAGTGCTTTTCGCTTTTACTTTTGCGGTTTCTATAAAAATGTTCAATTTCCAGAGGCGGTAACAATTCTTTTATGGCTTATTGATTGTGAGAGAGCGTATATGTATACAAAATGTTTGTGGATGTAAAGAAGGTTAGTTATGAGTTGAGTTAACTAGAGTCATAAACAGTTTGATAGTAAGCTAACAGCTTGTATAACAGATGTAATGATCCGGTTGTATCAAATGCAATATACAAGATACTAATATCAACATGTTGTGAATCTTGTACTCCTAAACTTATCTATGACAAAAAAAAAAGAAATTAGAGGCTTGAGTATTTTCTCTCCTCCGGTTGTGAGAGGTCTCGTTTTTCTCTCCTTCTTTTGTGAGAGTTTGGGTTGTCGTACTTATACGTCGCTGTTTTCTGCCATGGAAAATCGATTCGATCGGTTGTCACTATCGCTTGATGAGGAGGAAGCTATTCATGTTCTTCCTGAAGGAGAGGGAGTGGACACAACGGTGACCGAATTCTGCCTTGTCGGTCATTTTCTCATGGAGAAACTGATTAAGTTCCCGGTCATGAAGCATCGCATGGCTGGAATCTGGAGGCCTGGGAAAGGAATCACGATCAGAGATCTAGGTGGAGGTTTGTTCCTATTCCAACTTTTTCATTCTATTGATGTGCGTAGAATACTCGAAGGGGGTCCTTGGACCTTCGATAGTCATTTTCTCTTGCTGCATCACCTGAAACCGGGGGAGGTTGCGACTATAATCTCGCTATTTCTGTTACCTGTCTGGGTTCAGATTCATGATGTGCCGTTGGGATATATGTCCCTAACGGTGGGGAAGTTGCTTGGTCAGTTCTTGGGAGAATTCCTGGATTACGATTCTAAGAACAACTCAGGCGGATGGAAATCTTATATGCGGATCCGAGTCCATAATGATGTTCGCGTTCCTCTGAAGCGTTGGAAGAAAATCAAGTTGCAAATCGGAAACTGGAGCATTGTTCAATTTCGATGTGAGATCCCTATGCCGTGTCCTATCTGCTATATGTGTGGCCTTCTTGGTCATACTGAAGTGCATTGCCCTAATCAATTTGAAGTTCCTGAGGAGGAAGTCAAGCTCGAATGGGGAAGCTGGATCCGGGCGGTGGACCGCAGGGGTGGAACTGGTGGAGGTGAGCGCTGGTTGCGTGAGGAGAATTCTGGGAGAGGAAGTTCTAATCAGAAGCAGAATACTAGTAGTGGAATGGATACAGACTGTGAGCTTGACAAGGAGAACCGGCCTGATGGCGGCAATGTTATCACAACCACAACAATGCTTGTTTCAAGAGGCTTAGCGGTCATGCAATCTGTGTATGAGAATCAGAGGATGAGCAGTGGGAAAGCTCTTGGGGAGAGAGAGGTGGATTTAGTTGGGATGGAAGAGAAAAAGCGCAAGAGGTTGAACCCTGAGAATGTAACAACTTCTCAAGGGGGCCTGCCCCTAACAAACACGTCTGTTGGTGCGTCAACCAACACTAATATATCGGCCGGGTCCTTAGAGGAGCCCCGTCGGGAGCAATGATAGGCCTGTCTTGGAACTGCCAGGGTCTTGGCAATACTCGCGCAGTGACAGCTCTGAAGAATATTGCCAGAACTAAGAGACCTAATTTCATTTTCTTGATGGAAACGTTAGTACATTCCAATAAGATTGATTTGATCAAGTGTAATCTTGGTTTTAATAATGCTTTTTCTGTTGATTGTGTTGGTAGGAGTGGGGGTTTGGCCTTGCTCTGGAATAATAAAGTTCAGATTTCAGTTTTGTCTTACTCTAATTCACACATTGATTTTACTGTAACGGATGAGTTTTTTGAACCATGGCGGTGTACCGGCTTTTATGGGCAGCCAAATAGAAGTGATAGGCATTTAGCGTGGGATCTTCTCCGTGTGTTGTATGGCCGATCTTCTCTGCCCTGGTGTGTTTTGGGGGACTTCAATGACCTCCTTTTTGTGTCGGATAAACGGGGCGGAGCTCCCCATCTTGAATGGCTTTTCCGGGGGTTTAGAGAGGTGGTTGCATCGTGTGATCTTGTGGATTTACAGCTAGCTGGTTATGGCTTCTCTTGGGAGAAAGGGCGTGGAACATATCACTTTGTGGAAGAACGATTTGATAGAGGGATGGTGAATCCCCAATGGCTGCAAATGGTTCCTACGGCTACTCTCCAGTGTTTGTTTGAAGGTATGTCTGATCACCACCCGATCCTACTACGCACATCCTCGGCTACTAGTGTTCGCAGAAAACGCTCCTTCAGAATGGAGAATTGCTGGTTGCGTGATAAGGAGTTTGTTGAGCAGGTTAAATTACAATGGGGCCGGACAAGGGATAATTGTTTCCTTACTCGTATTCAAGCTTGTATTAGCGACATGGAGGGTTGGGGTGAAGCTTATAGGCGTCGGTTCTCTGATCTGATTGCTCAGAAGTAGCGCCAATTAAATGCTGCCATGGTTGATTCAAGTATTGATGATTCGGACTGTGTGATTCAGATTCATAGAGAGCTTACTGATTTACTCAGTCAAGAAGAAATATATTGGCAGCAAAGGGCGAAGAGTTTCTGGATGAAAGGAGGGGATAGAAATAGTGGTTTTTTCCACAGGGTTGCTACGACGAGGCAGCGGGGGAATCGTGTTGCCAAGCTGAGGCGGGATGATGGAACATGGGCGGTAAATCCCAATGATATGGCCGAGGTGGCGTGGGATTATTTTGAGAAACTATTTCAGGATGGCGGGGAGCCTGGGGAGTGCGATTTATTGTTCTTGGGGAACCGGGTCACTAGTGAAATGAATGATGCTGTTATTGCCCCATTTGAGGTTGAGGAGTTTCGGGCAGCGATTTTTTCAATGCACCCCGACAAAGCCCCAGGCCCCGATGGGCTAAACCCCGCGTTTTTCCAACACTTTTGGCCAACACTTGGTACTGATGTCTACAAGGCGTGCACAGATTGGCTCTAGGCAGGGGTGTTTCCCAATAACTTGTGTCAAACCACTATTGTTCTTGTTCCGAAGGTCCCCTCACCTTTATCCATGCGGGACCTCCGGCCTATATCTTTGTGTAATGTAATTTACAAAATCTTAGCCAAGGTCCTTGCTAACCGTCTCAAAAGCATGCTCCCGGATATTATCTCTGCTGAACAATCGGCCTTTGTCCCTGGTCGGTCAATTACTGACAATGTCGTCGTTGCATTTCAGCTGCTCCACACTATGAAACGGCGGGTAAAAGGAAAAAATGGGGATGTGGCCTTCAAAATTGACATAAGCAAAGCTTACGACCGTATCAAATGGCCCTATTTGAAGGCGACTCTTGAGCAGCTTGGATTCCATCAGGTTTTTGTGCAGTGGATGATGCTCTGTGTGACGTTGGTTACCTATAGTATCAGTTTAAATGGTGATTTGGTGGGCCCAATTGTCCCGCAAAGGGGTATTAGGCAGGGTGACTCGTTATCGCCGTATTTGTTCATACTTTGTGCAGAGGGTCTGTCTGGTCTCATGAGGCAGGCGGAGTTATCAGGGGCTATTCATGCATGCAAAGTTAGTCGGGGAGCTCCAGGGGTTTCTCACCTGCTATTTGCTGATGATAGTTTCTTTTTCTTCAAAGCTACTATTGAGGAATGTCAAGTGATGAAGGGCATTCTAAATAGGTATGAGTTAATCTCGGGGCAGGCTATTAATTGTAACAAATCTGGTATCATGTTTAGTCCTAATGTGGATGCGGACAGGAGAAATGAGATTCAGGTTCTGCTTGGGGTCACGACGCCTTTGAATACTAGTAGGTACCTTGGCTCACCATCCTTGATTGGTAAGAAAAAGCGGGCTGTGTTCAGTTATCTTCGGGATCGGTTGTGGAATAAGATTTTTGGGTGGCATGGAAAGCTGTTATCGCAAGCAGGTAGGGAGGTTTTACTGAAATCCATTGCACAGGCTATCCCATTGTATTGTATGAGCATTTTTAAGCTGCCCATATCTCTGTGTGATGAGTTACAACGAATGATGAACTCCTTTTGGTGGGGTTCGAATGGTGTGAAGAAACGAATCCACTGGACTTCGTGGAATCGGTTGTGTCGCCGGAAAGAGAATGGAGGGATGGGATTCAGGCACCTCACCGCGTTTAATCTTGCCCTACTTGCTAAACAAGCGTGGAACCTAGCTTCTAAAAGTGATGCTCTTGCTTGTCATATCATCAAAGCTAAATATTACCGAGATGGGGATTTTTTATCGGCTCAACTGGGTTCCAACCCGAGTCTTATCTGGAGGAGCATACTTGAAGCTCGGGCCATTGTTGTTGCAGGTAGTCGTTGGAGGGTGGGGCTGGGTACCTCTGTAAATGTTTGGAACGACCCATAGATTCCGAACGCTACTGGTTTTAAGCCTGTGATGCGAGCGCCAGCAGTTATGCAGGGGTTACTGGTGGCAAATCTGTTTCGCCAGGATGGGGATGGCTGGGATGTGGTGAAATTGCAGGAGCTGTTAGACGAGGTGCCGCGGCCTAATCTCCCGGGCGGACCGGGGGGTGGACAACCTCATGGCGACGTAAGCGGTGATTGGCGCCGAAAGCAACCAATCGTGGAATCAAGCTACTCGGCAGGACCGGAGCTCGGAGATATGGAAGAGTCGCCACCCACGAATGGGAAAATGAACACCGATCCCTTGCGGGAGACCGGTGTGGGTTCGGAAAACTTAGGTACGAGCCGAGAAGGCTAGCTCCTTTCCGGAGAAAGGCTACTAGGCACCTCGACATCGTCCGGTTATGAACCACCGGCCTCCTACTCAGCATGTTAGGCGATAACGGACTAATCGTATACTTCTTTAAGTTTAAAATTCATTTGAAACCCTTTTCTTTCTCTTTTTGGAAACCGTTTTGAGCATATGATATTGAAAAACCACATCAGTAAAGAATCACTCATTTATGTTTATACATACACAGAGAGGGGGAAGAAAGAAGTGATTTATTTATAACCGTATTTAAATGTTATGTTGTGTGTCTATTCTGCATTAACTTATTTCCCCAAAACGATGTTTATTACATGGTTCGCGCCTTAATCGCTGTTGGAACGATTGAGGTGCGTTTTAAAGCCCCGTTAGATGAAGTTTACCCGAATCGCCGTTGGAACGACTCGAGTATTTGAAGACTTTTGTGATAAAAACCTTTTAACGAGAAAACGTGCTTAAACATACAAGTCAATTTTATTTTGTACAAATTCTTTAAGAAAGTTATTCGAAAATTCTATTATTCACAACGAAAACGATTTTGATTACAATGTTCGCTTAATCCGTCGTTGGAACGGATTAAGGTTTTAAAACGTGGTGTTTTGAAGACGATTTGAAATATCAACCAAAATGACTCTATTTATCTACATTAGAGATCTAAGAAAGCTCATTAGCTTAAATAATTTAATTGAAAACTCTCTTTTTGTGACTTATTTTCCCCACTTATTTAATGGACTCTCTAACCATTATAATTACATCAATAAACACATTTAGACCCAAAAATTAATTTTTCCAAGTGAAGCCCATTTGAAACATGGACTTATAAATGACCAAAAGAAATAAAGAAAATAATATAGATATATATTTACACATTTTAGCCCAAAAGACATAAAATAAGAGTAAAAGAAAATATACTATCTAATACATATATAAGAAAGAATAATGAAAATAATATATTTATACTTTAAACATAAGAAAATAGTGAATGAAATTCATAAATAAGAAAATAGCATTTATCACTCAAAATAATTTTATTTAACAATAATTAAGATAACCCAAATATACCCCAAAACTATATATATACATAACTAATATAATCCTAATGTCAAAAAGACTATATGTTCATCCCCCAATATCTACTAATTATCTCCCAAAATGCCCAAGTAAATAACATTTAAAATAGAATTTAATGTAATTTAAATGAATAATAATAAAAAAGAAAGCAATATGTACATATATAAAATATTAGAATAAAAATGGAATACCAATCTCCTAAAATAATTACATATGTTGAAGTTTTAAAACAATTTGAAAAGAATATATTACATAATAATATATATATATACTAAGGATTGAAAGTCTAAAAGTTAAGAAAAAGGGACCGAAATGGCATTTTTTACATTTTGGCAGACTTACCGACGGAAAATCCGTCGGTAAACAGCATTTAGTGACAGAATTGGCAAATTACAGTAGCACTCCAATATTTTCCAGATTTATTCAAAAGCTTTAAATTAAATCTAATTCAATCGTTTTGGACTTCCGAACTACCAAAGATGGATCATAGTCGGAAACGGAAGTTCCTAAAACGATGTTTTTATTTTAAAACGTTATTTGGAAACCTCTTTTAAATCAAAAACTTATAATTACAACATTTTCGATACCCGAACTACCTTTTTATCGGATCACGGTTCGTATTGGGATATCCAAAACGAGGTTTTTATTTTAAAACAAAACCGAATTTTATTTAATACGAAGTGAAAATTAAATAAATACGCTAACTAAATAAAACGTGACAAAATAAATAAATGACTAAAGGAATAAAAACTATAGCATAAAAAAATAAATAGAAGGAAAGAAATAAATTAAATAAAATAAAGAGTCTAGTCCTCGGATAATACCTTTGATTCGGTATTTGACAGTCGAAGCCGATTGATTCCACGAACCGCGAGCTCCCGATTTTAATAAAAATTTAGTACAAATTGAACTTAGGAAATTAGGAATTTTTGAGAAAAAAAATATTTTTCTCAAAAAAATCCACTCTCTCTCTAAAAATGTTTAGAGTGAGAAAGTTTTTCCTCTCCCAGAAAGGCCTCCTCCCTTTTCACCTTGGGATCCGTGCCTTTATATAGGGAAACGGATCCCGGAACAATGGACGACGCCCAAAAAAAATTGGGCGTCGCCCATTGTGGTTGGGCGGCCGCCCAACAATGCTGGGCGATCGCCCAACGGCGTTGGGCGCCCGTGCCCAACCCTCGTCGGGCGTCCGCCCGACGTAGTTGGGTGCCCGCCCGACGACCCTCGGGGCGTGCCCCGCGCCGTCGGACGCGTGCACTCCGTGGCTGCCGAGCGCGCGTTCCGTGTAGCTAGACGCTCGCATGTCGCGGCCGCCGAACGCGCGCCTCGCGCTGCCAGGCACGTGTGCTCAACGGCCCACGAGGGCGCGCACCGCCAGCGGTCCCAGGCATTGCTCGGGCGTCGAGAGCGTGCCACTCGCGGTGCGTCCGACGGACGCCGCGCGCACGTCTCGAGCCGTCAAGCGGGCGTTCGACCATCGTCGTCCGCGTGTGGGATGCCGTTGTGTGCCCGCACCGTGTCGTTAATTTTCCTCAGCTTATTATTCTTTATATATTTTTCAAAACTTCCGGAATCAATCGCTTCGACCGTCTTGTTTCAGGTTTTCGTCGCAGGTCCTCCGACTCGGTGTCTACAGTTGCCCCTACTTTTATATTTTGACAGTGATGTGTGTGGTTCGAAAACGTTTTTGCTAACGTAACACATGCAATGTAAAACATATAAAAGTAAAAGACACGTAACGAGTAGGAGGAAACATACCTGACCTTTGCGCTGCGCGCTCCGGCGTTGCTCTCTGACTGCATCAGACTCTGCTTCGGGCTGCACCCTAGTTCACGACCGCGGGGATAATGGCTAAATAGCTACCCTAGTTTATGACCGCGGGGATAATGGCTAAACAGCTACCCTATTTCAAGATTGCGGGGATAATGGCTAAACAGCTACCCTGGTTTACGACTGCGGGGATGATGGCTAAACAGCTACCCTGGTTTACGACTGCGGGGATAATGGCTAAACAGCTACCCCATTTCAAGATTGCGGGGATAATGGCTAAACAGCTACCCTATTTCAAGATCGCGGGGATAATGGCTAAACAGCTACCCTATTTCAAGATCGCGGGGATAATGGCTAAACAGCTACCCTATTTCAAGATCGCGGGGATAATGGCTAAATAGCTACCCCATTTTAAGATTGCGGGGATGATGGCTAAACAGCTACCCTGGTTTACGACTGCGGGGATAATGGCTAAACAGCTACCCCATTTCAAGATTGCGGGGATAATGGCTAAACAGCTACCCTATTTCAAGATTGCGGGGATAATGGCTAAACAGCTACCCTGATTTACGACTGTGGGGATAATGGCTAAACAGCTACCCTATTTCAAGATTGCGGGGATAATGGCTAAACATCTACCCTATTTCAAGATCACGTGGATAATGTTTATAGAACAATAAGGTTATCCCCCCTGGAATAACTATTCGTAACTGTCTGAGGTTTCTGGATGAATTTTTGACAGCAAATGTGGTTATTGCTAAGACTCCAGATATGCGTGGGATGTCTGTTGTGGTCCGTTGGTCCCCGCCTCCTCTTGGTTGCGTAAAGATCAATGTGGATGCGGCTGTTAGAACTGGAAGTGGTCGCGTCGGTTTTGGCTGTGTGTGTCGTGATCACCAGGGACGTATTCTTGCATGCTGATCAAGATTGCGGGGATAATGGCTAAACAGCTACCCTATTTCAAGATTGCGGGGATAATGGCTAAACAGCTACCCTATTTCAAGATCGCGGGAATAATGGCTAAACAGCTACCCTATTTCAAGATCGCGGGGATAATGGCTAAATAGCTACCCCATTTTAAGATTGCGGTGATGATGGCTAAACAGCTACCCTGGTTTACGACTGCGGGGATGATGGCTAAACAGCTACCCTGGTTTACGACTGCGGGGATAATGGCTAAACAACTACCCCATTTCAAGATTGCGGGGATAATGGCTAAACAGCTACCCTATTTCAAGATTGCGGGGATAATGGCTAAACAGCTACCCTGATTTACGACTGTGGGGATAATGGCTAAACAGCTACCCTATTTCAAGATTGCGGGGATAATGGCTAAACAGCTACCCTATTTCAAGATCACGGGGATAATGGCTAAACAGCTACCCTGATTTACGACTGTGGGGATAATGGCTAAACAGCTACCCTATTTCAAGATTACGGGGATAATGGCTAAAAAGCTACCCTATTTCAAGATTACGGGGATAATGGCTAAACAGCTACCCTATTTCAAGATTACGGGGAAGATGGCTAAAAAGCAACTCCGGTCAACGACCGTGAGTCAGATGGCTCAAAAGCAACTTCGGTCCACGACCGAGAGTCAAATGGCTAAAAAGCAACTTCGGTCTGCGACCGTGAGTCAAATGGCTAAAAAGCAACTCCGGTCTGCGACCGTGAGTCAAATGGCTAAAAAGCAACTTCGGTCTGCGACCGAGAGTCAAATGGCTCAAAAGCAACTCCGGTCTGCGACCGTGAGTCAAATGGCTAAAAAGCAACTTCGGTCTGCGACCGAGAGTCAAATGGCTCAAAAGCAACTCCGGTCTGCGACCGTGAGTCAAATGGCTAAAAAGCAACTTCGGTCTGCGACCGAGAGTCAAATGGCTCAAAATAAACTCCGGTCTGCGACCGTGAGTCAAATGGCTAAAAAGCGGGGGCTGTTTCTGGATTTTCTTACCACACTGTTGTCTGTATTTTCTCACTGGAGCTATCATCTCGACGATTCAATGGGCACACGTCTTAGTCCGAAATGAGATAGACTACTGATTGTTTTTCTGTTGACTGTCGTCTGTATTTTGACTGGTGTCACTGTTCTGTAAAGATTAGCTGTTGTCTGGAATTGATGTTTTGACAATGTTAGTCACTGTCTGAGAGAAATGCAGGCTGAAGACTGCAAATCGGAGGTCTGTGCACCTAGTAATTAATTATTTACTTTTTACTTTTATGTCAAATCGTACTTTTTTCCCTATTTACGGGAATGCCATTCCCTTTTCCTATATAAGGTGGTGGGGTTTCATTTCAACCCCACACCTTCTCTCTCCTCTTTCTCTCACTAGACTTCAATTTGGATTATTCTCGGGATGGATTTAGACGAATGGGATGGCACCAGAGGCATGGACGAGGTTTACGTAAACCTGGATAGAGTGGATACCTTCCACGACCCTACGACACACTTGAGCAGGACACGCTGCAACGAGGTAAGTGGTTCCTCATTTTTATTTGATTTGAACTCTAGGCTTTAGCACTCTTATACGAACATGATTTGCATGATAACTCTTAGACTGCCTTAGAGGACTTTAGCTAGAAAACGTGAATTCCTTTATTTACACGTAACACCTGTTTGTTTTTGTAAGAATGCGCGCTATATGCACGTGAATAGTACACTACGAATTTATGCATGTTAACAGTAAAAACGATGTGAATAGTAAAAACGTGAATAGTGCACGTGAATAGTAAAAACTTAGCTAATGCACGTGAATAGTAAAAACTTAGCTAATGCACGTGAATAGTAAAAATGTGAATAGTGCACGTGAATAGTATGCACGTGAATAGTGCATGTGAATAGTAAAACATGAATAGTGCACGTGAATAGTAAAAACTTAGCTAATGCACGTGAATAGTAAAAACGACGTGAATAGTAAAAACTTACCTAATGCACGTTAACGTACGTGAATAGCAAAACCTAATCTACACTCCCCGTCACCTGTAGACGAGGGTGGATTAAAGAATTGACTAAACCTTACGTGAATGACCCTATATGAGAGATTTTTACAGAAAATTGGTCCTAACTGACCGGATGTCTCTAGGTTAGAAAATGAAAGAATACCTAGTCTTAACGCGTTCTTATCAATTGCCTGCTTTAGGAGCTGTATTTGAATTTTCTTATCTTGTTCCTTTTTAGTTCATTGAGATTTCGGGGACCACCGCCGAGGTTCACTCGTGGTATGATAGGCTAGGTGCCGCGGCGAGAGCCCGCGTGCGTGAGTTGGGCTTCGAGCCCTTTATTGCAGCGCTGCCCCACATCAACGGGGTATGCGATCCTTTTGGCCTACGGGCCTTGTGTGAGCGGTGGGTTGATTCGACCCACACCTTCCACCTTTCCTTTGGGGAGATGACTATCTCGCCTCGAGATTTTTCGCTATTGACCGGATTGCGAGGGAGCAACACTCCCGTCCCTTTCCATTTTGGTATGATGCGACCGCGGGTCGACCCTACTAGGCTTGCTGCCTTGATAGGACCAGGAGTTCCTCTATGCGCCAAGTCTACTCCGGCGAAATTTATTTCCACTGCTAGCCTCTTGAGTAGACGGGATTTCTGCGAGACTGACGCTACCGACCTGGCGGTTCATAGCTTCCTAGTATATGCTCTGAGTGAGACGATTTTCCGTACGAAGGGCGGGAAGGTACATGCGGGCCTCATTCAGGCGCTCAGCGATTTGGATGCAGCGGCTTCCTACGATTGGGCGGGGGTAGGCTTAGCCTTTCTTTACAAGTTTTTGGATCTGACTTGCCGGAAGCACAAGGACTTTGGTGGTTATACCTTTGCTCTGCTGGTACGTGACGCCTTCTTGACTTATCCGTCTTATCTTTTTCGTATTTTTCACACTCCTAGTCCTTGTTTTTACCGCAGATGTGGGCATACGAGAGACACATCCTTCCTAGCCGGTCTCGACCTCGACCGAGAGTGCCGAGGCCGCCATTTATAACTCGATGGAGGGACTTCGACTTGAGCGCTGAGAGGAGTCGGACAGTGTCGCGGCTTCTGGATCGGATCGACTCGCTGACCCTGAGTCAGGTAGATTTTGCCCCATCGTGCCAGATTTTGGTTTGAGCCTTTCTGACTTTCTCTTTGTGTATTTTGCTTTAGATTCAGTTCAGGTGGGATGACCTCGACTTCGGCCCTGAGTATGCATACGTGTCGATGATCCAGGAGCAGCAGTGTGTGCTCACCGGCCCCTGCATGCGGGCGTGGTATCTAGGGGATCGAGGCATTACCGGGGTTAGAGACGCTCATTGGACGCCGGGTGAGATCCCCATCTCTATGTTCGTGGTACGGACCCTGCCTTTATCGGTCATTCGTCGGGACCTGACCCGTAGGTATGTTGGTAGAGCGGTGTGGATTCACGCCGGGGGCCGCGAGCCTTACTTGTCTATTTTACTGAGCCCGAGGGATGCCCCGGCGACAGCGATGGAGGTAGATCCGGTGACGGACGTGTTTTCGAGGGAGGCTGTCGCGGCAGTCTTCGGTCAGGAGGAGGTTCCGGTAAGTGATTCCGTTCCCCCTTCATTTTATTCACGATATGCTCGGAGGTTTTATTGTGTGTTTTTTTTTTTTGCAGGAGGGATCTTGGAGGAGTGCCCACTTATCTGATTTTTTTGATGGCACTCAGACTCAGACACCAGCGCGCGAGCAGCCCTACTTTATCGGCGAGTCCTCCAGTGCAGCTCGACCGGAGAGGTCGTCCATAGGCGTGCCTATACCAGACTATGGGAGAGATTATGCTACGATCCACTATGACGAGTCTGGGACACCTTATGCGGGATTTGAGGCGGCCCCTCCTATCTTCTCCTCGAGGGTCCCGTTTGATCCCTCGGACGCTTCACTGACCACTAGGGAGACCTGTACAGACTACGTGGATCTATCCGGCTTCCTACGAGATCGCCTCAGCTTGCGCTGCACCGACCACCTGGTATGTATCATTACTGTACTTTAGTGTAGTGAAATGTATGCATGTATGTATGATTTATGTTTTTGCCTATGCTGCCTTTTATCTGTGTTTTTTTTTCTTTTTTCTGTAGAGTGATCTTCATGCCCATGCGCGGAGACAGAGCGAGCTAGTGCGGGAGGCTGATGCCCGAGTTGGTCATGTGTATCAAGAGAGGAACAACCACTGGTCGGGGATGATGCGACGGGAGACTGAGGGTCGCCTTGCCGTCGAGGAGAGGGCGCGTGATGAGTCGATCAGACGCCTTGCTGCAGAGGAAAGAGCACGAGCTGCTGACGAGAGAGCGCGGGTTTCTGATGAGAGAGCGCGAGTTTCTGATGAGAGAGCGCGTGCTGCCGAGGAGACACTATCTGCGGAGCGGGCATCTCACCTGAGAGATTTTGAGAACTATTGGGACTTCCCTCCGTATTAGGCTCGTAGCTTTCATTGTTGCTTTGTAGCTTTCATTGTTGCTTTGTGGCTTTTATTAGGGTTTCTCTGATGTATAGCTGATGTATAGGGAGTGGGGTGGATAGTAGGTAGGCTTTTTGTGAAAAGTAGGATAGGAAATGTATAACCCGTGATTCATATTACCATGCATTCGGTAGATTATAATGATTCCAATCATTCTCGTCAAATATATTCATGCCTTTATTTATTTACAAACAACAGAAATACTTAGTCTCTTATACATTGTTTTTGTAATTGCTCAAGTTATAACTATTGTTACCAGGACCCGCCTTTCGGTTTTCGGATCCCGGCGATTTTTCTCCTCTCCTTTTACTATTCCGGAATTTTTAAATGAGTGCCCCTTCGGGTTTTCACCCATTGGGATTTCCCTTATTGTTGCATAGGTCGCCCTTTGCGGGTTTTCAACCTATCGGGAATTTTCTTTATTTATTTTTTTTTTTTTACGAAAAGTATTTCTTAAGCCTATCCAGATTGGTAGGTTCGGAGAATTCCATGCCGTCCATTATGGTTAACTTCACCGCTCCTTTGCTTAGCATCTTCTTTACGACGAATGGTCCTTCCCAGTTAGGCCTGAACTTCCCCCTCGGGTCGGTGTGCGTCACACGGATCTGTTTCAGCACCAAATCTCCTTCTTTGATAGGGCTGGTCTTGACTTTTTTATTGAAAGCCCGAGCCATCCTTCTTTGATACAACTGTACATGGTAAAGGGCTTCCATCCTTTTCTCATCAACTAAAGCCAACTGCTCGCATCGCCTCTTTACCCATTCCGCCTCGGGAATTTCTGCTTCCACTGCGATTCTCAACGATCGCTTTTCAATCTCAATTGGCAAAACTGCTTCTGTTCCATACACCAAAGAGAATGGTGTTGCCCCAGTCGAGGTTCTGATTGTCGTGCGATAAGCCCACAACGCGAGTGGGAGGTGCTCATGCCAGTTCCGATGTGATTCCACCGTCTTTACGAGGATCCTTTTAAGGTTCTTGTTAGCTGCTTCTACTGCCCCATTAGCCTGTGGACGGTACGGAGAAGACCTGTGATGTTCAATGCCATATTCTCGGAAAATATTCCTTACTTCCCCCTGAAACTGGACCCCGTTATCCGTGATCATGTGATGAGGCACTCCGAACCTGGTGATCAAGTGTTTTTCAATGAACTTTCTCATCTACTTGGATCCCAGTTTGCTAAACGACTCTGCTTCTACCCATTTGGTGAAATAATCGATGGCGACTGCAATAAACTTATGTCCATTTGAAGCATTAGGCCTTACTTCGCCGACGATGTCAATGCCCCAGGCAGCGAATGGCCAAATAGGTGCTAGCACATGTAGTTTCATGGCCGGAAGATGACTGCAATCGCCGTGGATTTGACAATCGTGACATTTCCTTGCATACTCGTTACAATCCCTTTCCATGGTGAGCCAATAGAAGCCTTGTCTGATAATTTTCTTAGCTAGTACTGCTCCTCCCATATGGGCTCCACAAATTCCCGAATGTACTGATTCCATCGCCTCGCGGGCTTCCCCCGCATCCAAGCATCTTAGTTGTAATCCGTCAATGTGCCTTTTGTAAAGCAAGTCGTTGTGGATGACGAACTGACGAGCTAGCCTTCTAATCACAGCTTGATCCCTAGGTTCTGACTCTGCCGGATATGTTCCATTTTTCATGAAGTTCACGATATCGAAATACCACGGTTTTTCATCTGCCCCTAACAGCATTACGTCTTCGTAGCATGGTTTGTGAGATCTTCTCAATACCAATGGTTTCGAAGCAAGGTTCCGGGGGTTGTCCCAAACTGACACCAAAGTGGCCAAGGCATCCGCGGCCTGATTCTGAGCTCGAGGAATGTGATAGAAGTGACATTCTTGGAATCTCAATGCCAACCCTTCTAGCTGATCTAGATACGGACGTAGCCTTTCTTCTCTCACTTCCCAGTTTCCTTGTGCCTGTTCGATGATCAACTTGGAGTCACCCCAAATTTCGACATATGATGCTCCCAGTGCTGCTAATGACTCCAAACCATAAATGCATGCTTCGTATTCGGCCATATTGTTGGTAAGGGGGAAGGATAACTTCTTCGCCATCGGGATTCTTTCTCCTTCCGGGGAGATAAGTAGTACTCCTACTCCGGCTCCATTCGAATTAACTGCTCCGTCGAAGAACATTTTCCACGGTATAACTTCGATTGCATTCAAATGTTCATCGGGGAAATCATAGCTTATCTCTTCTTCTTCTGTATTCAGGGGTTGATTAGCCAAAAATTCTGCCACGGCTCTTCCTTTGATAACCTTCTTCGTCACATATTCAATGTCAAACTCGGACAAAAGCAACAACCATCTGGCTAACTTCCCCGTCAAGGATGGAGTTTGGTATAGATACTTCACGGGGTCCATCTGAGAAATAATGATCACTTTATACGATTGGAAATAGTGCCGCAGTTTCTTCGTCAACCACACCACTGCCACACATGTCTTTTCGATCATGTTGTATTTGAGCTCATACTCTAGGAACTTCTTACTCAAATAATACACCGCGTGTTCCACACCGGTGTCTCCCTCTTGAGCTAACATTGCTCCGATAGATCGCTCCTCAATTGCTACATAGAGGAGAAGTGGCTTTCCCAGTTTAGGCGGTCTCAACACTGGCGGATTAGACAAGTAACTTCGGACACTCTCCAACGCCTGTTGACACTTATCATTCCAAACGTCGGGTTGGTCTTTCCTTAACAACTTAAAGATTGGCTCGCAGATTGTGGTGAGTCTTGCTATGAACCGACTGATATACTGAACTTGCCCCAGAAACCCCCTCACTTCCTTCTCATTTCTCGGCGCTGGCATTTCCTTTATAGCCTTCACTTTATCGGGATCCACCTCAATTCCCTTATTTCCGATTACATAGCCTAAGATTTTCCCCGACGAAACGCCGAAAAAGCACTTCTTCGGGTTTAACCTTAGCTTGAATTCTGCAATTCGGGCCAAAAACTTCTCGAGTGCGGCAAAATGCCCTTCTCTTGTCTCTGATTTGACCATCATGTCATCCACGTAGACTTCTACCTCCTTGTGTATCATGTCATGGAACAGGGCTGTTGCCCCGGCATTTTTCAAACCAAATGGCATCACTCTGTAACAGTATGTTCCCCACTCTGTTGTGAACGAGGTTTTCGCTTTGTGCTTTTCGGCCATCTGAACTTGCATATAGCCCATGAAACCATCCACATTTGTGTGTAAGACGCTTGATGCTGCACTGTCGATCAATACATTGATATGAGGCAAGGCGAACTCATCCTTGGGGCATGCCTTGTTAAGATCTCTGTAATCCACGCACATCCTCACTTTGCCATCCTTTTTCGCAATGGGCACTACATTTGCGACCCAAGGGGGATAGTCGATCACTTCGATGAATCCTGCTTCTAACTGCTTCTTCACCTCCTCTCTGATCTTATCTGCCCATTCGGGTCTCATACGTCGGAGCTTCTGCTTTACGGGCCTCGCCTTGGGATATGTTGGAATACGGTGAGTTACGATTGATTGATCGATTCCAGGCATGTCTTCGTATGTCCACGCGAATACAATTTCGTATTTTTTAATTATTCTCTCAAATTCTTTTCTCTCTTCAATAGTTAATTCTTGAGCAATTTGTATAAGTTTAGGATTTTCATCGGTACCAAGATTGAAAGTTGACATTTCTATTATATTGATTTCAAATGTAGGCATGTTATATGAATGAGAATGCATGGAATGATCATGATCAACATCAAGCAAGTAAGCAAAATCAGAATTCATTTCATTGATAGCGTGGGTGATTACATCATCGGACTCAAACAAAGCAGTAATACAATTTTCATCCTCAATATCTTCGGACTTCTCATATACTCTCGAGGTACTAGGCTCAATTTCAGCTCCTGTAGCCGCTTCAATGGTAATGACCTGCTCCTCGGCATTTGAATCCAGCATCATGATCTCCTCGACAAAGCAGCTTGCCTTTCCTTTGCCCCAGTCGGCGACATCATTGAAGATTTCAAACCCTGGCAGAATCTTTCCTTCCGTGCTAGTCCACGACTCAGAGGTTCCCGAATATGGCTTTCCATGCCCCTCGCTTACAAAATGCTTCCTCAAGCCTATTTTTCCTTCTGCACTCATGTTGGATGGACTCCCCTGCTCATATCCCAAACCCCTCCGGGTTTTCTGACTTTTAAAATCCGGAAACTCCGACAACCCTTGATGGTGTGCTCCTAATCCCATTCCCGGGATGAAACCTCCTTTCATCATCTTCACCACATCGGTGGTCATGCTCGATTCGTAAATCCCGGAGACTTGGAATCTGGAGAAAAGTTGAGGCTCAATTCCTAATGCTGCCACCGAGCTCAGTTTCTCAGCTCTAATTGTTACTATCTCCTCCCCGAAAGGGAACTTGATCATTTGGTGGAGCGTGGAGGGTACACCTCCCAGCTTGTGGAACCAAGGGCGTCCTAACAACACAGCAAAAGTTACCGGGATGTCCAACACTGTGAATTCAGTCTCTTCCTCATGCGGCCCTACTTTCAATTTGGCCTTGAAGACTCCTTCAATATGCCTACGGCTGTCATTGTATGCTCTGATCACTGTTTCAGAAGCTGTCAAGTCTCCTCTCTCCACTCCCAACTTCGACAAGAGTTTCAACGGACAAACATTAGTGGCCGATCCATCATCGACCATCACACAGCTAGTCTTCTTCCCGTTAATTTCCGCTCGGATATACAATGGCTTGTTATGAGCCTTCCCCTCTTCTGGGAGATCCTCGTCGGTAAACGTGATCTCAGTCTTCTTTCGGGCCATTATTGCCCCTACTAGCGCTGTCGGCTCAGTGTCGGTGGAGATCACCAAATTCTGCAACTCCTTCATCAGGTTCTCACGATGGTACTTAGAGTGGCATAAAACTTCCCAGACCGTAGACTTAGCTTGCGTCTTCTTCAACTGTTCAAGAACTTGGTCATCGGACTTAGGAGCCGAACCTTCTCCAATCTCAGTCTCTACCATTGGTGCCTTTCCTTCGGCCACACGACCTGATCTCGTCATTACCGCAATTTCCGGCTCATCATCTGATTCGTCCCAGATGTTAATAGGAACCCTTCGATTAGCATCCTCCTAGTCCGAGGAACTCGCCCAAATGTCTACGACCATCAAATCCATGACGTGAGGAACACTCGGATTCAGGAAAAAGGGATCCGCCGATCCATACAAGGCCCAACCTATCAACTCATCATAGTCACGGAGGGACACCCGGCTCATCCTCCTTGCGGCCAACGAAATAGCACCTCGTTGTATGCACATAAGCTGCACCTTATCGCTCATTGTCTCATTACACTGCTCATAACGGTGCCTCCACCTTCTAGCATAATCTACAAAATGTTCTTCGGGGAATTGCCTAATCCTGTCCAGATCATCCAGGGATCCCGTCCATGGAATGTACATTTCATATCTCACCACAAAGGCATTTCGGAGCGGTATCCAATGGCACATCTCTTCCTCTGACAGACCCTGATGCCACAATAAGGCTTCCCCCATCAAGGTTTTCGGAAAATGTTCATGCAACTCACACTGTGGCAATCCAGCGTTATACATATGATCGCGGAATATCCTCGCATGCTCTACAGGATCCCGGTATCCACCATACCTAGGCATTGCTAACACCGCATCAGGTGTTTGGTAAGACGGGGAATCAGGAGTTTGCTCTGCTAGCATCCATACCGTATATTCCTTGATAAATCTCTTTGTCATAGCTGCCCAATCGGTCTTAACATACATTGGCAGCGACATATACCACATCAGCGGTTCACCCATCAATGAATTACAAAACAAGCTAGTGATCTCTTCCTCTTTGAAACTCAAGGCTGTCATAGCCGACAAATAGAAGTGCAGGTGCTCCATAGGGTCCTTATTGCCGTTATACTTGCTCACCCTTGGCAATGGACGCTTGATGGGTCCAATCTGCATTGCAAAGTGCTCCGCGGTTCTATCCTCAGTTCTCTGATACTTTTCAAGAAACAAATCCGACAACCGATCCCAATCGTGTTTGCAAGGGTCGGGCAATGAATGGAACCATTGCAAAGGCTCGCCTACCAGCGAATGGTGGAACCACTGAGCAATTTCATCTACCCCGAAGGATTCAATAAACATGTCGTGCATATACTCACGCAAGTGCACTTCGGGATCCCTTCCTCCACTGAACAAACCCAAATTTGGCACGATAGTCCGAGACGCCCCTTCACCGGTCTCTTCGGCACTATCCTCGTCATATGGTGCTCCACCATCTGATCCCTCCTCCATTGGTTCTTCCTCTTGTTCCTCACCCAAGAAGGACACATACAAACCATTTCCCACATTGCTTCTTTCGACGGAGTCCAAAAACTCCTCTACATCGTCCTCAAAAGATTCCATCACCACAGTTTCCGTCAAACCAACTCCGATCACGCTCACCCTACGATTAGGCAATGGATTGCGCCTAACGGAAGGGTTTGCTGACGAAGGATCAGCTATCTTCTTCTCCTCAATCAAATCTTGGATTTCATGTTTCAGCCTCTCGCAATTCTCAATCGTATGTCCATAACTGCTGTGGAATTCACAATACCCTCTAGCCTGAATCTGCGGAGTAGGTTGAGCTTTGTTATACGGGGTAAGGGCTTTCAACAACCCCTTCTTCTGCAGACGTTCAAAAACTTTCGCATAGGTCTGATCGAACTTGGCGAACCGCCTCTTTTCGATAGCATTAAGATCAACCACTTTCACTGTCGCAGATTCCGTACTCGCGCTAGGCCCTCCGGCACTATATCCAGACTTCGTCCACTTGGTATAAGCTTTCTTCGGCTCCCCATCGCCTTCGACAGTCAAGGCACAACTATACATCTGATTGAAATCTGTGAACGACATATATCTCAACTCATTCTTAATATACGACAACGTATTTCCAATCACCATTCGGATCTGATCTTGCTCAAGCGGCTTCTGTTTCATGACCGCGGCCTTAGCCCTCCATCTCTTCACGAAGTCTGAAAGGGATTCCCCAGTCTGCTGCTTAGTGCTCTCTAACTCTTTCAAAGTGACTTCCAACATGGTGTTAAAACTATACTGAGCGATGAATGACTTCGCTAACTCCTTCCAATCCTTCTTTGTCACCATTGGCAGCGCATGGAACCATGTGAGGGCAGCCCCCTCCAGGTAAGTGTTAAACAGCCCCAAGACTTGATCCTCGGTCAGGATCGTGTGCTTCATTACCGCAACGTACTGATTCATGTGAGCGGTGGGATCTCCAGTTCCATCGAACTTTTTCATGTCAGGGAGCCGGAATTTCAGAGGCAAAGCTGTTGTTGTCAAGCAATTCTTCAAGTTATAGAAATCCTGACTTCCGGAGCTTCCTCCGCGCAAGTCCTGCACTTCCTGTGTGATGTGTTGCCTCCACTCCTCTTCCTTAGCTTTCTCCTTCTCTAACTGTTTTCGGACATAATCCTGATAATCCTCCTCATTCCCAAAGCGAGGGCCATCGTTCACCTCATTCTCAGCACGCTTACTACCACTCTTGTTATCCTTCAGTGCTAACTCAGCTAGCTGGGCCAAGATTGCGGCCAGCTGGTCGTTGATATTGTTCACAGAATTCTCCAATTCAGCCACCTTCTCATCGGTTGCAGACATACTGACGGAAGACTGAGTATACTCGGATGAAGATGATTCAGAAGCCACAACTACTGATTCGGGACTGTCTACTCGCGACTGATCAAACTGTCTGACAAGCCGATTACTCTCGCGAAACCACAACCGCTTAATGATGACGTCTGCGCGAACGGTATCCATTAGTATGTATGTATGATTTCATAGGCATGATTCGTGGTGTGTGCGTTTATTTATTTGCGATTATAAGATAAGAAGAACAAACGTTAGTTCTATTTCCATGTATCACAACATCTCTCTTCCACCCTTATTCCTCTCCACACTCGTTGGTCCAGGTCTCTTTCCTAGGATTTTGGTTTTTTGGCTCACATTGCGGTCCAGGGGACGCGTGATGCCGTCGATTATTGCGGAAAAATAAATCATTCATCAGACAATACAGTTCGTTTTGACGTATCAACGTTCAGTGACTAAGAAATCGACCAAGTTGGATTGTTCTTTCAGAATAACTCGTCTTTCGTCCTTTCGCGAGACGCATCAATTCGGGTTTCGACTCCCTTTGAGCGCATCTCAGTTTTTATACGTGGTTCGAGTTATTCTTCTAGTCCAATCGTTCGTTATTGTTAATGACTCGTTCCCTTTTGTTCGCGTGGGTTCGTGTCTCGATTTTTGGATTACAACGGGATCTTTTGGATCTATCGAGAGACGTAACCACGTGTTTTATTTAGTGATGGAATCACTTTTGGATTTTATTTTAGGAAACGGACTCATCGCGTAACGCGTTTGTTCTTAGCGTCGAGAATTCGTTTGCTCATTTTGCTACGTGAAAAGACGGCGAGACTTTTTTTGAGCGCACGATAATCTTTCGGCTAATTACAACTCTTTGTTCCTCCCAATCTATGGGATATATCATCTCAGTGTGGTTATAGAAAATAAACGTTTCGTTGAATCGCGTGTTTGTTCGAAGCGAGGATATCACCGTTTTCTTTCCTTTAGGCGCGAATTTAAGCAAACACGTATATCGGGCCATATTTCTTGCAGTTTTGGTAACGGTCGAAATGATCGAGTCGTTTAGTCAAAACCCGCAGTCTCGTCCATATGGCGCAATTATATGGTTTGGCTTAATTCGGCTTCGAGATTTTAAACGGGGTATACACTCGTCCGAGGCACGTATTCAACGACATTGGTTTATTTTCTTTAACTACTCTCGGTATTGATATATATCGTAGATTCGGAATGATTTTGGTCGTTTAGTTCATTTTTTTCTTCTTTATTTTCTTAGTCATCTGTACGGACACATCCATTTCTCTTAAGAACGACACGAGGCATAACGTAAAAGCTCGTCTTTCATTCGGAAGGGACGGGCTACTTGTGCGAAACTTTTCACGTTACAACAAGGTCGTTCGAAACAGAAATGTTCTTCGTTTTCGTTTCATCGTGATCTCGTTTTATCCTAATTTATTTAAAGAATGTGAATAACGGCTACCGTTAATATAGTCTTTTGTATCGAAATGTAATTATCCTTAACACCGAACCGATTCATACTAATACGTGCTTACGTCATAACGTATTTCCTAAACACGTGCCTTCGTCGGGACACCGAAAGGGACAAGGCGGGTCGCACATGTTCATTCATATGAGATGACTAAGTCGTCTTTAGTTCAAATCGTTTCGATGTTTTAGGGTAATTAGTATGTAGATTCATGGGTATATATTAACGCATCGTCTTATTTTCTTTATATAGTTTAGGATTAGACACGTATCATGGCGGTTTGAAAACACGAACTGATTCATTTATCACATCAAAAATAGTAACGGGTAATCCTATGGAAACTTCTAAGGCTACTATATGCTGACACGGCTGACCGCGGGACCTCACAGGACCGCACAGATTCGCCCCTAACGAATGGATGGGGACCCTCTGGCGCCTTACTGTAAGGAGAAACTTACGCTATCCTCTTTCGAGCGACGAATGGACTCTCGCTAGAGGTTTCGCGGAAATTACCCAAAGGGTTTGCAATAATGCTCGTGAATGCATACGAAAAGAAGTAAAACGATCCGTCCCCGTTAAGGGCTTAGTGCATGCCTTCCGGAATCAAATTTCTCGCTTCCCCAGCAGAGTCGCCACTTGTTAGACGAGGTGCCGCGGCCTAATCTCCCGGGCGGACCGGGGGGTGGACAACCTCATGGCGACGTAAGCGGTGATTGGCGCCGAAAGCAACCAATCGTGGAATCAAGCTGCTCGGCAGGACCGGAGCTCGGAGATATGGAAGAGTCGCCACCCACGAATGGGAAAATGAACACCGATCCCTTGCGGGAGACCGGTGTGGGTTCGGAAAACTTAGGTACGAGTCGAGAAGGCTAGCTCCTTTCCGGAGAAAGGCTACTAGGCACCCCGACATCGTCCGGTTATGAACCACCGGCCTCCTACTCAGCATGTTAGGCGATAACGGACTAATCGTATACTTCTTTAAGTTTAAAATTCATTTGAAACCCTTTTCTTTCTCTTTTTGGAAACCGTTTTGAGCATATGATATTGAAAAACCACATCAGTAAAGAATCACTCATTTATGTTTATACATACACAGAGAGGGGGAAGAAAGAAGTGATTTATTTACAACCGTATTTAAATGTTATATTGTGTGTCTATTCTGCATTAACTTATTTCCCCAAAACGATGTTTATTACATGGTTCGCGCCTTAATCGCCGTTGGAACGATTGAGGTGCATTTTAAAGCCCCGTTAGATGAAGTTTACCCGAATCGCCGTTGGAACGACTCGAGTATTTGAAGACGTTTGTGATAAAAACCTTTTAATGAGAAAACGTGCTTAAACATACAAGTCAATTTTATTTTGTACAAATTCTTTAAGAAAGTGATTCGAAAATTCTATTATTCACAACGAAAACGATTTTGATTACAATGTTCGCTTAATCCGTCGTTGGAACGGATTAAGGTTTTAAAACGTGGTGTTTTGAAGACGATTTGAAATATCAACCAAAATGACTCTATTTATCTACATTAGAGATCTAAGAAAGCTCATTAGCTTAAATAATTTAATTGAAAACTCTCTTTTTGTGACTTATTTTCCCCACTTATTTAATAGACTCTCTAACCATTATAATTACATCAATAAACACATTTAGACCCAAAAATTAATTTTTCCAAGTGAAGCCCATTTGAAACATGGACTTATAAATGACCAAAAGAAATAAAGAAAATAATATAGATATATATTTACACATTTTAGCCCAAAATACATAAAATAAGAGTAAAAGAAAATATACTATCTAATACATATATAAGAAAGAATAATGAAAATAATATATTTATACTTTAAACATAAGAAAATAGTGAATGAAATTCATAAATAAGAAAATAGCATTTATCACTCAAAATAATTTTATTTAACAATAATTAAGATAACCCAAATATACCCCAAAACTATATATATACATAACTAATATAATCCTAATGTCAAAAAGACTATATGTTCATCCCCCAATATCTACTAATTATCTCCCAAAATGCCCAAGTAAATAACATTTAAAATAGAATTTAATGTAATTTAAATGAATAATAATAAAAAAGAAAGCAATATATACATATATAAAATATTAGAATAAAAATGGAATACCAATCTCCTAAAATAATTACATATGTTAAAGTTTTAAAACAATTTGAAAAGAATATATTACATAATAATATATATATATACTAAGGATTGAAAGTCTAAAAGTTAAGAAAAAGGGACCGAAATGGCATTTTTTACATTTTGGCAGACTTACCGACGGAAAATCCGTCGGTAAACAGAATTTAGTGACAGAATTGGCAAATTACAGCAGCACTCCAATATTTTCCAGATTTATTCAAAAGCTTTAAATTAAATCTAATTCAATCGGTTTGGACTTCCGAACTACCAAAGATGGATCATAGTCGGAAACGGAAGTTCCTAAAACGATGTTTTTATTTTAAAACGTTATTTGGAAACCTCTTTTAAATCAAAAACTTATAATTACAATATTTTCGATACCCGAACTACCTTTTTATCGGATCACGGTTCGTATTGGGATATCCAAAACGAGGTTTTTATTTTAAAACAAAACCGAATTTTATTTAATACGAAGTGAAAATTAAATAAATACGCTAACTAAATAAAACGTGACAAAATAAATAAATGACTAAAGGAATAAAAACTATAGCATAAAAAAATAAATAGAAGGAAAGAAATAAATTAAATAAAATAAAGAGTCTAGTCCTCGGATAATACCTTTGATTCGGTATCTGACAGTCGAAGCCGATTGATTCCACGAACCGTGAGCTCCCGATTTTAATAAAAATTTAGTAAAAATTGAACTTAGGAAATTCGGAATTTTTGAGAAAAAAAATATTTTTCTCAAAAAAATCCACTCTCTCTCTCTAAAAATGTTTAGAGTGAGAAAGTTTTTCCTCTCCCAGAAAGGCCTCCTCCCTTTTCACCTTGGGATCCGTGCCCTTATATAAGAAAACGGATCCCGGAACAATGGGCGACGCCCAAAAAAAATTGGGCGTCGCCCATTGTGGTTGGGCGGCCGCCCAACATGAGTTGGGCGATCGCCCAACGGCGTTGGGCGAGCGCCCAACGCGAGGTTGGGCGCCCGTGCCCAACCCTCGTCGAGCGTTCGCCCGACGCGTTGGGCGTTCGTCCGACGTAGTTGGGTGCCCGTCCGGCGACCCTCGGGGCGTGTCCCGTGTCGTCGGACGCGTGCACTTTGTGGCCGCCGAGCGCGCGTTCCGCGCAGCTAAACACACGCACCTTGCGGTCGTCGAACGCGCGCCTCGCGCTGCCAGGCACGTGTGCTCAACGGCCCACGAGGGCGCGCACCACCAGCGGTCCCAGGCATTGCTCGGGCGTCGAGAGCGTGCCACTCGCGGTGCGTCCGACGGATGCCGCGCGCACGTCTCGAGCCGTCAAGCGGGCGTTCGACCATCGTCGTCCGCGTGCGGGATGCCGTTGTGTGCCCGCGCCGTGCCGTTAATTTTCCTCAGCTTATTATTCTTTATATATTTTTCAAAACTTCCGGAATCAATCGCTTCGACCGTCTTGTTTCAGGTTTTCGTCGCAGGTCCTCCGACTCGGTGTCTACAGTTGCCCCTACTTTTATATTTTGACAGTGATGTGTGTGGTTCGAAAACGTTTTTGCTAACGTAACACATGCAATGTAAAACATATAAAAGTAAAAGACACGTAACGAGTAGGAGGAAACATACCTGACCTTTGCGCTGCGCGCTCCGGCGTTGCTCTCTGACTGCATCAGACTCTGCTTCGGGCTGCACCCTAGTTCACGACCGCGGGGATAATGGCTAAATAGCTACCCTAGTTTATGACCGCGGGGATAATGGCTAAACAGCTACCCTATTTCAAGATTGCGGGGATAATGGCTAAACAGCTACCCTGGTTTACGACTGCGGGGATGATGGCTAAACAGCTACCCTGGTTTACGACTGCGGGGATAATGGCTAAACAGCTACCCCATTTCAAGATTGCGGGGATAATGGCTAAACAGCTACCCTATTTCAAGATTGCGGGGATAATGGCTAAACAGCTACCCTATTTCAAGATCGCGGGGATAATGGCTAAACAGCTACCCTATTTCAAGATCGCGGGGATAATGGCTAAATAGCTACCCCATTTTAAGATTGCGGGGATGATGGCTAAACAGCTACCCTGGTTTACGACTGCGGGGATAATGGCTAAACAGCTACCCCATTTCAAGATTGCGGGGATAATGGCTAAACAGCTACCCTATTTCAAGATTGCGGGGATAATGGCTAAACAGCTACCCTGATTTACGACTGTGGGGATAATGGCTAAACAGCTACCCTATTTCAAGATTGCGGGGATAATGGCTAAACATCTACCCTATTTCAAGATCACGTGGATAATGTTTATAGAACAATAAGGTTATCCCCCCTGGAATAACTATTCGTAACTGTCTGAGGTTTCTGGATGAATTTTTGACAGCAAATGTGGTTATTGCTAAGACTCCAGATATGCGTGGGATGTCTGTTGTGGTCCGTTGGTCCCCGCCTCCTCTTGGTTGCGTAAAGATCAATGTGGATGCGGCTGTTAGAACTGGAAGTGGTCGCGTCGGTTTTGGCTGTGTGTGTCGTGATCACCAGGGACGTATTCTTGCATGCTGATCTCGATGGGAGAAGGCATATTGGTCCCCGAAATTAGCAGAAGCAACGTGTTTAAAAGAAGTTCTAAGTTGGCAGAAGTATGCAGGGTATGAAGTTGTTTGGGTGGAGTTGGACGCGAAAAACATTGTTGAATCTTTCAATAGTCGTGTACGGGATGATTCTGTCCTTGGGAGTGTTATCCGTATATGCCAGGCTATCGCCTCCTCTTGCCCGAGTCTATGTGTTTCATATGCCTCTAGGCAGTGTAATAAAGTAGCCGATTGTTTAGCAAAAGAATCGTTTGATAGGCCTAGCCCGTCCTTCTGGACCTTAGCCCCTCAATCTGTGAGAATTGTGGCTGAGGATGATGTTTCAAGGTTTTGATTTTAATACAGAGTCTTTCTTTCGTAAAAAAAAACATCAACAACATTGGAAACATACATAGATCGTAATTCCAAATTCGCTGCAAAGCAATTGTAGTACAATCTTCAACATTTGAACAATTCTGAACCTTCGGATCTAAGTCTTTTCTTTCACAACCACGTAGATCCAGTGATCTACGGATAAGATCTACCGTTTATGTCCTTGCTAAACCAGAAAAGGTTACAAAAACAGAGAGTTTAACCAACAGACGCAGTTCCAACGGATTCAGAGGCACGATGAAATATATAGGATCCAACTGAAAACTGACGCAAACAAAAAGAAAATAACTACGAAAACAGAAAAACAAAGACGGTGGGAGGAGGAAGAAGCTAGAAAGCAGCAAAAGGAAGGCAAACAAAAGGAGGATCAGTGGTTTAGAATGGGAGGGGGAGAAGAAGGAAACAGAAGGCGGAGGAGGTGGGAGGCGGTGGTTGAGGGAGAGCTGAAGATATAGAGAGTTAAAAAAAATACTTTTAATTATGGCAAACGATACAACCTAGGGATTGTATATAAGCATTAATTATCCTTATGTTTTCTTATATTTTCAATAAAAAAAATTAGTTTTAAAATAAATATTTATTTGTATTGGAAATATAAAAATATATTATGATAAATGCATTTAAGTATTTTTTTTTTTGAAATCAAATGAAACTTTATTATTCAATATCAGCACTTAAGTCATTACAAATGAACTGGGGGGGATTATGTTTCCATATCCCATGATCAGAAACAGAACTAGATGCTCTTTCCAGTATATGAGCAATCTTATTCGTTGACCTTCTAATGAAAGAAATAGATAAAATATTTAGCTCGCTAATCAGAGCTTTACAATCATCAACAATAATGCCAAAAGGGGAAACTAGTTCTGTAGTTCCAGAAATTGCAAGAACTAAGAGCTGAGAATCCATTTCCAGATGAACATTCGGAAACCCTTCCTTCTTCAACCAACTAAGAGCTTCACGACAACTCATTCCTTCAGCCAATAGCGGGTCCTGACAGTTATTGATCACACCATTGCCAGCAGCTATGAAGCACCCCTCATGATTCCTTAACACAAAACCAAAACCAGCATGCCCTGTATCCTGGAATAGAGCAGCATCAACATTGAGCTTCAAACTATCTTGTGCCGGGCATAACCACTTCAACCTAACTTCTTCTCCACTAGTCGCTGCACTCACTGTTTGGGCCTGCTGCCAACTGTTCAGAAACACTGTTGCATTGTTATAAGAAACAGCATGAGGTTGTCGATTCTCTTCCCACACCAGCCTATTTCTATCATTCCAAATTGCCCAGTATAATGTAGCAGCAATCTCAACAGATATATTATTATGGTGATTTATAATAAAAGCCCAAAAATCACAGAAGCTACTAAACCGGGAGCTCAGATCTCCTACTTTAGACAACATCCAAACCTGTCTTGCTTCCGGACAGGTGACTAGCGCATGTAGGATAGTTTCATCATGAATATTGCATCGAGGACAAAGTGTTGGGATATTGATTTGTTTCTTTACTAGCTCGGATCTTGTTGGCAGACACAGAGTTCTTGCTCTCCACATCAGATGTCGAACTTTATGAGGGATTTTAATCATCCAAATGTTGTTCAGAACCCTACCCATCTCACCCTCTTGGCCATTAACAATATTATTTTGCAGGAAACTATAGCCACTTTTAACCGAATAGGTCCCATTTCGTTCTAACCTCCACCACCAACGATCCCGTGTCTCTCTCTGACTCAGAGGGATAGAATACTTATTTCTAAAATGCATTTAAGTATTTAAACATTGAAGTATCAACAAAGTTGATGTATTGGAAAACAAAATTAACATTAATAATAAGACTTTTCAGATTTTTATTTACAGCCCTTAGAAGTAAATATGAGAACCCTTTAATTATAAGATAATAAATAAGGAGTAAATATGAGAAGTCTTGTTATAAATTACATATATATTAGTCACTCTTAAATTATTAAGACTCTGTTATTTATATTACTAGTTTTTGACCCGTGCAATGCACAGATTCATCTTAATATATAAATATTAAAAAAAATATAATTTAATAATTACAATTAATGATATAAATGTGTTATATAAATTAAATACTATTATTTTATTTTCACATTTAATTTAAATAATCTTTTTATAGATAAATATAATAATATAATTAAAATTAATATATTACATATTATATTATATTTTTTATCAGTAAAAAATAATGAAGTGACACCTCAGCTCCATCGTTACTGTTTTATATTATATATAGATATAGATTTTTAAAGAATTGACTAAAAATATTTTGGAAATGCTTATGATGCACCATGTAATTTATGGGACGATTTGTTTACTCCGTTTTCTGTTCATTTTTACCTTTTCATATATAAAATACTTAATACATCATTTGCTCCTTAAAATTTTGAAGTGTCTCGATAGTCCTATCAACTTATAAAAATATCCAATTAGTCCACTAAACTTGCATAAAATATAATCAATTAATCTTTCAGTTGCAAAAAAAAAAAAGTAAATTAAATACGGAAGATGTATTGCACGCGTTTAAAAAAAAGTAAAACAACCAAGTCGGGGTACACGGTTCTAATATTAAAAAAATACTTTTTTTTTTATAATTGAGCAATTAAGAACTTCATTTTTAATCTATCTTATAACATTTTAAGCCGCGTGCAACACATCTTCTGCATGAAGCTTACTTTTTTTACAACCGAGTGATTAATTGATTATATTTTGCACAACTTCAGGGACCCAACTGAACATTTAATGCAAGTTGAGGAGCTATCGAAATATTTTAAAAGTTTAGGAATCAATCAAGCTTTTTAGATAAATTGAGATAGCAAATGATGTATTAAATTAAACAGCAGGTAAACCAAATGGACCCTATATAAAATTAATATTTTAATATCATGTAATATTTTAATAAATAAAATATTAAATCTTTAACTTAAAATATATGATATAAAATTAAATTATTAACATTATTATATTAAATTATTTTTTTTGAAAAGATTAAATTATTAAGACAAATGATATGTACAATTCTAAGTTTTTTTTTTGGCAGGGGTACAATTCTAAGTATTAATTCTCCATATGTTTTCAATAAAATAAAAAATTAAGAAAAATTAACAAAATGAGTGAAATTGATTTATAATTCAGAATTTTTTTTTCCATGCTTAAACAAGTATATAATTTGAACGTCGGAACGTTCCTTGACCCTATGTGCAAGAGGAGCATGAGGGAAGTTAAAGACAATCCTGTCAAAAGGTCCACGGCTTACAAGCACACTGTTGTAGTTCATATAGTGAGCATTCACTTTATGCACTATGGTGCCTCCCATTTCTTTCACCCTGTTCAAGTGGCTTTCAGCTTTTGCATATTTTTTCTTCAATAAACCTATATATATTGCAAAAATGATGAAGAAATTTAACTATGGCAACACACTAAATAAATAAAAAAGTCCATGCATTGCACGGACCTGAAGCTAGTTTAACAGCAAAATTAGATACCGTGAGAATCGAGAGAGGTGGCGACAATATTGGAAGCAGATCCAAAAGCATTAGCTAAGCAAGCAGCAAAAGATAAATCACCTTCCCCAACTAAAAGTATTTTGTGAAAATTACTGTAATATTTTATCCATTTCTCTTCCTTACTTCCACTGCTACTACTAATATCACCCATTTTGGACGTTTGAAGCTTCCTTTTTGTTAGTAACTTTTTTTTTCTTTTGCTGTACATTCGGTCAATATTTTCAAATATATATATACATACACTGTACATTCACTCAATATTAATCCTTCCTTGAAATGCCTCCTCAATTCCCGTCTCGCATATTTATGATTGGCTTTTCATTTTCTCTCAACATTTAATGTAAATTTTTTAACTTTTCCTACTCTGCATAGTGGCACTCCGTGTGTGAGGTACTTTTTCCTCGAGACTTCTCAGGGTATTTCAAAGGTGTTTGTTAAATTTTTTCTTGAATTAACCCGTTAATCCAAAGTTTTTGTATTCAATTCCCGAAATGAGTTGCCACTGTGAGCTGCCGGACAGTCGAGAGAGTCCTACCCTGCTACGTGAGTTTCAGTTTCTTTCAATGTGTTGCTTTTTAGGGAGTTCTGATGTTACTTTCAAAGGACATAAGCTTTAGGTATTATGTAAATATTGCTTACTTTTAAGGGAACCCGTAAGGAATCATATAGCGTTCGAAACTATTAAATACTTTGAAACTCATACTTTCTAGAGGACATATTTGACACCCGGTTCTAGTCAATCAGGAAAAATAAAGCCAGTACTGAAGGACAACCTTACCTTCTAGGTTCTATACTTAATTTCTAATTGTTAAATGCATTTAAACTTTAGTGAATGATATTCCTATATTTTCTACGATAATTTACAGTTACATATGTCTATATAAGTACAACGTGGCATACTTGCAAAATTATCTAAGATATCGAAAAAGATTTCATTGAGAAGATTTTAGTGAAATATTATTTTTGTCAAAACATGATTTCGTAAAGAAAATATATTTTAGGATTGAAATTTTAATTTTCCATTGGCTAAAAGTGAAATGAAATTCCCTATAGGGATTCCCAGTGATGTTCTCTCTAGAATTTCCTCTTTCTAAGACTTTCTCTTTTTAGAACTTTCATTCTTTTTAAATTTTTCTCTTTAAAACTTACTTACTTTCTTTTTCATTCTTTCTTTCGCTCTCTAATCCTATTTTCTCTCAAACTTTCCTCCCATTAGTTTAGAGATTTGAGCCCCTCTTTGTAGGGGTTCAAAACCACAAAATGTGAGTGGGGCTAAAACCCCCCAAATTAGGGACTCAATGCGCCATAGGAGGGGGCCATCGGCCAAGGATGCCCCCAAGGTAGGGGGCCTCGGATAAGGAGGCCCCCATGATGTAGGGTTGGTGGCCCCAGATTAGGGCCAGAGGTCCCCAAAGTGGACCCTCGACCCTCTGAATTGAAGGTCAATACCCTCGAAGCGAGTGGGCAAGGTCCCGCAGTCTCCTACAGAGAGAAATTAGGTTCTTCCGAGGAGGTTAGATTGTTTCGACGGGACAAATTGACTCGATATTGACTATTTTAAATGACTTAACAGAATGACAACTCACACAAATTTTAAACAAACAAATTTTTATAGGCATTTCAAACCTTCTGAGGTTTCATCTTCTAGTGACCTTTGCGTGTGCATCGATCACGAGCTCTTGAACTCAACCATTGTTTTATTCTTACAAAGTATGTAACTTATATCATAGGGACTATAAATCTATACTCACAGTAGTGTTGCAATTTAATCATAGTTAATGAAACATTCATACATTGTGTTGTAATATTATTAAAGTTAGATTAATTTAACATATCAATTGTAACACTTTATAAACAATTTTGCAACTATTCATAATTAATCACCAAAAAAGCAACACAATGGTGGCAATGTATTCATTTTGTGTTGCATTAGCTCACCTACGGTGTAGTGTTCAAGTGGCATGGTTCAAATTTTTCCCTATTTGGTTAGAGTATTCTAAAGAAAAGGATATGCCGAATATTGGTTAAGATGTTATATTTTTAGAAAAAAAATTAAATGCTCGTTATGGGACTAACGTCTTTAGTGTGAGCGGATTTAGAAATTGGAAGAAAGTTAATGACGGAAAGCATTGCGTTTTTCTTTTCATGTTTGGAGAATATCCTTGTTCACCACATAATAGTGTAATGAGAAGTTGTGAAGATCAATTAAACATTAGATTTAAGTGAGGAAGCGATTGAGCTTTTGACTTTGAGATCGTCTTTGCTTTCTGAGAATTCTTATAATGCATTCAACATTGAGACTATTTGCAGGCTAGGGAGAAATAATGCCCTATGGATTTTTTGGAGCAAGAAAGAATCAATTAATTGAGGTTTCAACTGCAATATTTTATTTTTAATGCTCCTCATGATCCAAATTTAAAGGATCTTTATACATTGGCTGAATTTTTCAAGTACTTAATGAAAGGTATACTTTTTTGTCACAAGATTGATTCGTCTCCTATGGACATTTTCTGTTTCTACAGTCACTTCAGACAGTGACGAAGCCAGAACTCCATATCGGAGGGCTTAGTTTAGCCTTCTACCAGTGGCAGAGCTATCTATATGGAGTAAGGAGACAATTTTTTTTAATTTGTTAGGGAAGGGCAAAAAATTTGATCTCGAGCTTATTAACATTTCACCATTTTAGTGCGTTGGGGCTAAAAAATTAAAAGTGTTCGGTATCAAAGAAGTATTAATCTTTAATCTTTTTATTTTATTTATATTTTTTATAATTTTTATAAATTATGATTAACTTATATGTAGTAGATTTAGTTTTTAGCCCTTTAAGAGAAATTTTGTAATTTTGTTAGTAATATTCGATAACGTATGACAAAAATTGAATTTGTCTGGAAACTTTAGGGTTAAATTTGTACCATTTTATTTGTTAAGGTTAAATCTACCCTTCTCTTAAAAATTTAGAGACAAATTTGATCTTTATTCTATATTAATTTATAATACTATTTGAGCATAATTTTACTATTTGTACCAAAAAAAATCTAATGGTGGTTTCAATTAGGTTTATATGAAACAAAAATTACACAAATTGCTAGAATAATGAATGAAACAAGATCTTGTTATGAGGGTCCGTTTGGCTAACTCCTTTTCAACCTCCTTTTACCTTTCACCACTCAAAAGCAGATAACAGGGTGTTTGGTTAAAATAAAATACAACTGCCTTTTCCTATTTGATAAAGAAAAAGCTGCGTTTCACAAAAGTAGCATTGTGCTACTTTCCTAATCTACTTCTGCCTTTACGATTTTTATCCTATAAATACCCCCATTGTAAATCAATAATTCCCTACCAAACTTCTTTTTCTATATTTTATTTTCTGACTTCATCATTACCAAACTACTACTGTCGTGGCAACTTGTCAAGTGAGTAGCTCATCCTTTTTAACTTTTTTGGTACAGAGTACCTTACATATTTTTTAATTTTTTTTTGGGTACAGAGTACCTCATATATTTTTATCATAGCTTTTTTATCACAGCTACATATTTATGTTTTCAAGACCTATTGATTAGCTCATTCATGCTTTATTAGGTTGACTTTCTTAATTTTTTTTTTATCAATTTAGTTATTTTTAATATTTTAAATTTGAATAAAAGATATTGACAACATGAGCTTGTTTTAAAATTAATAAATTTTATACTTAATTTATAAATTTTGTATTTTTGAAAATTACCAATATTAGAGTTAGAGAAAATACTAGAGTAATTTTTTTATTTATGTGAAAATATAAAACCAAATTCATCACAAAAAATACAGAACTGGATTTTTTTCTTTTTTAATCACAATAAATTTGACTAATTGAAACATTAAAAATTTAGAGAACTCTTTCAAAAAAAAAAAAAACTTAGAAAACTATTAATCATCCGGTTATAGTTCTCAATCTATATAGAGTTTATTTTGATCAATTTGGTTAAGTCGGTAATTTCGTCATAAAAATCGAACCGACCGAAATTACCGAAATATTATATGTATTGTAACAGAAACCGAATCAAATAGACCGAATAACAATTTTGAGAACTAGATAGAATCATATGAATATCTACCACTAACAATTTTGTTATTTGTTTCTATCAGAACTATCCTGCGATCTATTTACTTTACCATTTTTCTTACTCATGGCAGCGCCATCATCTTCAAATATAGGTATTATATAATTGAATTGTTTTTGGTTTTATTGAGAACTAGCCTAAAGAATTCATATGACAGTTTGAATGAATTTGAATGGATCATTGCATACATATCTATATTTTTTCATAGGTGCTAGCACGAGCAAAAAAAAAAAAACGGTTCCAAGAAAAAAATGGAATGATGTAGAATTTAATGCGTTTATTGATATCTGTGTCCGGGGCACTACTCTTGGTAAAAGAAGTGGAGGGGGATGGGGTCCGAAAGGATGGCCATGGGTAGAAAATGAAATGAAGATTGTGGGTCACATGTTTACTAAAGATCAGATGAGACATAAATGGGGATTCTATGAAAGTACATTGGAAACTATGGAAAGATCTAAAGGGAAAAGAGACTGGTTTATGATGGGATCCTATTAAAGGCACAATAGATGCTTCTGATGAGTGGTGGAATGCTAAGATACAAGTAAGTTAAGTCTGATAACATTTATTTGAATAATAAATTTTAAATTAATTGGTTGATTTATGAATAATTTTATTTCCACTTGGAATGTCTAGGAAAATTCAAGTTATGCTCCATTACGTGAGAAAGGGATTGGACAAGATGTCTATGAAAAATATGAAATCTTGTTTATGGACACTGTGGCTACTGGTGAATATGCATATGCGCCATCTTTTGGAATTTTGCCTAATGATACTGAGGAGGATCCAATTTATAATAATGTGATTAATTTGGTGCACAACAATGACTTAGAAGAAGCTTTTGAAGATCAGTTAGAAAGGATGATGAATCGAGATTCTGTTTTAGGAGGTTCACCCATTCAGCTTGGTGATGATACTATTAACTTTGAGAATACTGATAGAATTGATACTCAGCAGAACATGGATAAACAAAAGAGAAAAATGACATTTGTAGACAAAGCAACAAAGAAAAAGATAGGTGATAAAAGGAAAAAGTAGTCTAGTACTACAGAAGTTACTGATGTTATTAATGCATTAAAGGACAACATTGAAGTAACTGCTGAAAAGAAAATTGTTGCATGGGGTAAAATGTTAGGAGAATGGCCTCGTGATTATTCTTTGGAAGAGATCTTGGATGATGTGTTGAGTTTGCCACAGATAGAAATTGGTTCTGATATTCATTTTTTTTGCGGGGATTTGTTTCTTGATAAATCGCACAGGGAAGTATACAAAACACTAAAGAATGATGATTTGAAGATTAAATGGCTTCAATATAAATTTAATTCGAAAAAGTAGCAGAAATTAAGAACCGATTTCATGTCTTTTATATTTTACCTTAGAGAGTTTTGTTATTATTATTTTTATAATTATTTACACTACTATTAATTTGGATTTGTCTAAACTTTCCTTAGTTAATTGATGACTTTTTATATTTATATAATAATTTTTTTATGATATTGTTTTTTCTTTTTTCTTTATATAGATATGGATGTTGTTCGTGAAATTATTTTTGATGATGACAATGAAGACGATGATATGTTAAGAGCAGTAATATATAGCGTTGAGGTTCTAACTCAACATTATTTGAAATATATTAAAAAAGAACCATGCATGGATTCATTCCAAACAGGGATTTTATGGTTGTTGGAAATAATGAGAGGCAATGAAACAAGATGTACTAATATGTTTAGAATGGATAAGAAGACATTGATAAATCTTTCTCACGATCTTGGAGAGCATTATGGACTAGTTCAATCATAAAATTAATTCGAAAAATATACGTACTCGCTCAAGGAGCTTCAAATCGAGCTGTTCAAGAACGTTTCCAACACTCGGGAGAGACAGTTAGTAGGATTTTTCATGAAGTGTTAAAAGTAATGATACAATTCTCAATGGACTTGATAAAACCTAAGGACCAAACATTTTCCACAATCCCGCCTGAAATAGCTAACGATGAGAGATACATGCCATATTTTAAGGTAATTATTATTATATTTATATTCTTAATTTTCTATATCATCATATTTTATAAACTACATATACATAATGAAATTTTAGGATTGTATTGGAGCAATTGATGGAACTCATATACTAGCTTGTGTAAAAGAAAAAGAGATCATTCGATTTATTGGTAGAAAATGAGTGCCTACACAAAATATTATGGCTGCATGTAGCTTTGACATGTTATTCACATTTGTACTGGCTGGTTGGGAAGGTACTGCTCATGATTCACGACTTTTCTAATATGCTATCAATAAAACAGAAGTAAATTTTCCTAAACCACCTCTAGGTAATCATATTCCAATTTTTTAGTTTATATTTTAGAATATATATGATATACTGTTTTATTTATGTATTTAAGGATATATGCAGGAAAATATTACGTGGTTGATGCTGGATATCCACAAATTGAAGGGTATCTTGCACCATATAAGGGAACAAGATATCATTTACCCGATTTTCAACGTGGTGGACCAAAGGGGCATAAAGAGACTTTCAATCGTTGGCACTCATCTCTTAGATGTTGTATTGAACGAACTTTTGGTGTTTGGAAAGCAAGGTGGAGAATATTACGAGCGATGCCTTCTTATGCATTTACTACACAGAGGGATATTGTGATTGCGTCAATGGCACTACATAATTATATTCGAAGAAACGCATTAGCAGATCCGGGCTTTAAACGTTTGGATGCATATCCGGATTTTGTGCCATATGACTCATTGACTAGTTTAAATGATGTTGATACAAATGAAAATCATGAGAAAACTGGAGCAACTCAAATGAACGTTTTGAGAGATCATATTGCTTCCATCATATTTAGAGATAAAATTTGATTTTTAAGTGAATAAATATTATAAATTTTTTTTTATAGTAATTCAAATTTTAATATATAGTACTTTATGGAAAAAATGAAATTATTTATAAATTTTTATTTTTGTAATTTGTATTATTTTTATAATTATTTTTATGTATTTATTTAAAACATGTCCATATTAGTCATTTTACATACTAACAGCAACAGGCAATCATATTTTTACCAAACACTAATAATTAAACAGCAAACAGCAACAGCAAACAGGAAACAGCAAACAGCAACAGCAAACATCAAACATCAAACAACAACAGCAAACAACAGTTAAACCAAACGGGCCCTAAGTAGGCTTTGGTTGTTTTAGGCATTTGGGCTTTTGAGGAATGTTTATTACCATTTGTCAATCAATGTATGCCTTTGTGCTTTTAAGGGAATGGATTGAGTATGCGGCACAATTTTTTATTAAAATGCCTTTACGTAAAACAATGTCGTTTTTCTCTTTCCAGACCACGCGGTGGTTTTGTGTTAGGACAGTTAAAAAAATTTAAATAGATGGACTTCATTAAAGAAGAGCTGTCATGGTTGGGAGCTTCCAGCCATGACAGCTTAGGGGTGGAGCTTCCGAGGCTACCCAGTGCGGGGTTTTCCGGTGGTTGGAGGGTCGGTCGACCCTCACCGCACCCTCTGGTTTCATATGAACCAGTGGAAAATGAGTTTTTTAGTCGTTTATATTGAAAGAGATATTGATAAAAATTTTGATTCTGCTTATTCATGAATAAGTTTGTAAGTATTTTATTACTTTTTAAACTTTGCTTATTTATTCGAATATAATTACTATCATCCAAGTTATGTCTGTGTCCTCTAACTATTTAACTAATTATTTTTTATGATCTATGCTTCAACATTCTTTTTTAACAATGTTAATTTTTCCCTGTTTTCTCAATTTGTACGTTTTCTAAAGCACGAGATTATATTTGTAAATAGTACAAATGACAATTTGTTTACTTTAACCTAATTAATATGCATATTAATTTACAAGTGGTCAAAAATACTATTAAATGAGTTACTTGTTATGGTTAAGACTATTGTATGGGAAAAAAAAATATACTAGATCATACTTGAGTCGCAATAATTTACATATATAATTGTAGAATAGAATTAATTAGAGTTGGTGATCAATCAATTAGATGATCAATGAATTGATAAATTGTATAACAACAATAAAAATAATAATAATAATAATAATAATAATAATAATAATATGGAACTATAACAAACTATTATTGTAACGATTCGGTCTGAAGTGGGTGACGCTGGGATAGAAGGCTTGGGCAAAGAGCGGCTCTAAGGGATGATGATGGGACAGGAATGAACTGAATCCCACATTGGAAATGGAGAGGAGTGATTAGAGCTTATTAGTAAGTTGTGAATCCAATACATGCAGACGCGTTTTAAAACTGTGAGTCCCAAAATGTTGGATTTGTGTCAAAGTGGACAATATCTACGTAGTATTATACCAAGTATTACAATTATGTAAAATTACTATCTATATGATTACTTGCGTTGTGATGCTACCGAATGCCGAGGCTCAATATAATAGTTAAATAACATATTAACATTAAATTGATATTGAACAAATTCTGCAAATTTGTTTAGTCAATGAGTCTCTGAAGTTTATGATGAAGAAATTCTACAATCGCATTAAGAAACCATACCAGGACACTTTTGCAGAGTTTTTAGCTTCATTCTTCTTTTCAGAATTTAACAGCACTAAACCATTACACCCCTGTTTAATTTCATTTTGCTAAAATCAGATCTGAAACAGAGAAGTAGCTGCCAGAACTTACTTGTTCCTTCTTGCTTCACAGCCCCTACATGGTTCAGAGCTGGTTTACTTGGGTGAAAAAGAAAAACAGCAGACGAAATGGAGGAACAAAGTTAGTGGCGGAGGAGATCGAACAGACTGGTGATGGAGATAGATGGAGGAGAACGAACCCAGAATTTGTTGTATGATGACAGAGAAAATTTTATAATAAATTATAGTTAGGACTGTTAGGGACTATTTTGTATTTAGTTATATTAAGTAAGGGTAGATTAGACTTTTACTATAGGTTTTAGTTGCTGTTTATATATCAGCATTCTTCTTCTTCTCAATTTAACTTTTTACGCTCTTTCTCTCTCTGTAATCTTCTCTCTTCTGTTCATCATTGTTCTTCATTGATATGGTAATGCAATTCTTGTAGTTCTTCTTCTTCAATTCAATAACACAGTTTCATTCCATTCAATTCTTTCAATCTAATATGGTATCAGAGCGCTTTAATGCGTGATTTTTCTTTTTCAAAGATCAATTTGGTCTTTTCCTCTTTGTTTGATCTCTCGATCTTTTTCTAGGTTTTCGTAACCAGTCTTTTGTGCGTTTTAGATCCTGAATCGCATTCATATTCAATCTTCAAATTGATCTCTTGATCGTTTGAATTCATTGTTTCACAGTGATTTTTCTCATTTTTCTTGGAGAGAAAATTTTCTCGATCTGCAGAAATTTTCTTGCTCATTTTTCCCAATTTTCACCTTTCTCCTTTGTTATCTCAATCAATTTCTTTGGAAAATGACACAACCAGATTCAGGAGTCACAATTGCTTCTGCCATAGCAGTTGATCCTTCATTTAATCCCTCCAGTCATTATTTTCTTCATTCTCGAGAAAATCCTAGTTTGGTTCTTGTTACGCAATTGCTCACAGGGAACAATTATCATTCATGGAGTAGGGAATTCAAACGAGCTCTGCGTGCAAAGAACAAGATGCCTTTTATTGATGGAAGTCTAGTAATTCCTACAGTTGGCTCTACCAATCGAGCCGCATGGGATCGTTGCAATACTATGATCTTTTCCTGGCTTAGTCGTTCAGTAAGTGCTCCTATTGCTCAAAGCATTCAGTATTTTGATAATGTTTATGATGCTTGGGTGAATCTTGAGAAAACATATTCTCAAGGTAATTCTATCAAAATCTCTGAGTTACAGGAACAACTATATTCATTTATACAGGCAGATGGTGATCATTCTGTCTCACATTCTCAACAGATTATACAATCTGCACATCAAGATGATGTTCATTCAGGAGGAATTACTCTTTCTAAGGCACAGTATGCTAAGCTCATGGGATTAATTGATGCTGGTGATTCTTCAAAAACAACTCATTCCTCACACATAGTTGGCAATGTGGTTTCAGGTTTGTCTAAGCCTTTGCATTTAGTTTCTAATTTGCAATCTTTGCATGATAAAAGTGATACTGTTTGGATTTTGGACAGTGGTGCTACTGACCATATTGGAAATAATATGGCTAGTTTTGTTAGCTTACATAAAGTATCAAATGTCACGGTTAATTTGCCTAATAATCAGCAGATTATAGTTAACCAAATTGGAAATGTCAGGATCAATGATCATATTATTTTGCAGCAAGTGTTCTACATTCCCACTTTTAAATTCAATATAATTTCCGTTAGTAGATTAAATGAACACTCTAAGGCAGCATGTGTTTTTATTGACAATGTATGTCATATACAGGACACACAACTTCAGCTGATGATTGGTTCAGCTAAATTGTGCAATGGCCTGTATATCTTGACTCAGGAGTGTTCAACTGCTTCTCCTAGTACTGTTTCTGCTGTTTTCACACAGTCTGCTGCAAATAAATCTCAGCCTTTTTCTGCTAAGGAATTATGGCATCATAGGTTGGGGCATTTCCCTTTTTCAAAGTTAGGTTTAATAGGTGGTTTACCTATTTCTGCTGATTGTAATAAAGACTCTCAGTATGATTGTAGTGTTTGTCCTTTGGCAAAGATGAAAAGATTGTCTTTTCCTGTTAGTACTGCTACTTCTAGTTGTGTATTTGATTTAGTGCATATTGATGTTTGGGGTCCTTTTCATACTGAGTCTCATGCTGGTTATAAGTATTTTTTAACTGTCATAGATGACTTTAGTAGATACACTTGGATCTATCTTCTTAAAACAAAATCACAGGCTATTAATTGTATACAAGGTTTTTATTCTTATGTTCAAGTTCATTTTAATAAGTGCATTAAAACCATAAGAAGTGACAATGCACCGGAACTGAAATTAGAAGATTTTTGTCTTAAAAAAGGCATTCTTCATCAGTTTTCATGTCCTTATACTCCTCAACAAAACAGTATTGTTGAGAGGAAGCATCAACATTTGTTGAATGTGGCAAGAGCTCTTAGATTTCAATCTTTTTTACCTTTGTCTTTTTGGACAGATTGTGTTATGCATGCTACATACTTGATTAATTTGTTTCCAACTCCTGTTTTGCAAAATAAAACTCCTTATCAAGTTTTGTTTAATAAAGAACCTGTTTATGATAATCTTAAAGTTTTTGGATCTCTGGTTTACATAGTTAATTTTCAAACAGGAAAGACAAAGTTTGATTCTAGAGCAGTGCCATGTGTTTTTGTTGGTTATAAAGCTAATGTTAAGGGTTACAAAGTTTTTAATCTCATTACTAATTCTTATACTGTTTCTAGAGATGTGAAATTTGTGGAACACATCTTTCCTTATAAACAAGCATCCCATTTTACTTGTATTTCTGAGATTCCTGAACAGGTTTTAAGTGACTCTTTCCTAGATAGCTTATCTTTCCAGAATGTAAGTGCCACTCTTCCAGATATCTCATCTACACAGGTGCCTTCTCACCCTCTCACTAATTCTATTCCTGCAGATACTTCTATTTTGCATCATGATATTACTGTTGATCATTCTATTCCTACTAACTTGATTGGTGATATTACAAATGAAATAACTGAAAATAATGATAGTTTACATTTAGTTTCTATTGATGCTATAACTGATGTGGTAAATGATATGGACTTGTCTAACACCAATGATTCTAATCATTCTGTTGAATCTCTTTCTGATGTTCAAGTTATAGATAACTCTTTATCTACTAGGCAGTCAACTAGAACTAGAACTAAGCCCGCTTATTTGAAAGACTATCATTGCAACCAACTCAGTTCTATTCCTGATTCCATTGGTTCTAATGCTGTTAAATATCCTTTATCTAGTGTCATTGGTTATCAATCTTTATCTGAATCACAAAGGACCTATGTTCTAAATCTTAGCATTATTCCTGAACCAAAGAGTTACAAAGAAGTTGTTCAACATGATTGTTGGGTACAGGCAATGAATGATGAACTAAAAGCTTTAGATTTGAACAAAACCTGGATTTTAGTTCCTTTACCACCAGGAAAGAAAACAATAAGTAGGAGATGGGTTTGGAAAATTAAACTTAACAGTGATGGTACACTGGAAAGATATAAAGCCAGGTTAGTGGCAAAGGGTTACACACAGGTAGAAGGCATTGATTATCTAGACACTTTTTCCCCTGTTGTGAAATTAAGCACTGTTAGGCTTTTGCTAGCATTAGCAGTTACTCAAAATTGGCCTTTATATCAATGTGATGTTAATAACGCATTCTTATATGGAGAATTAGAAGAAGAGGTTTATATGGATCCTCTAGAAGGATTAGTTTTACCTCAAAAGGGTCTAGTTTGTAAATTACAGAAGTCTCTGTATGGCTTAAAGCAAGCCAGCAGACAATGGAATTCTAGACTTACTTCTTTCTTAACTGCACAGGGTTATTTGCAATGTGAGTCAGATCATTCTATGCTTGTCAAATACAATGGTTCATTACTTACCATTTTGCTTGTCTATGTTGATGATATTATTATGACTCGTAATGATCATCATGAAATTGTTCATATTAAATCTGCATTGAATAATGAGTTTAAAATCAAAGATTTGGGTACTTTGAAGTACTTTCTTGGATTAGAGATCGCTAGGAACTCTACAGGGTTACATATTTCTTAAAGGAAATATGCCTTAGAGTTACTTGATGATGCTGGTTTATTAGCTTCAAAACCTGTTGTAACACCCATGGATCCTACTTTGAGGTTGTCCAAAGATAAGGGCATTCTGTTACAGGATCCGTCAGTTTATAGAAGGCTCATTGGCAGGCTCATTTATTTGACAAATACTAGGCCTGACATAACCTTTTCTGTAAACAGATTAAGTCAATTTTTATCTAAACCAACTGATATTCATTATGCAGCTGCTAAAAGGGTGCTGTTATACATTAAGAACAATCCAAGTCAGGGTCTTTTCTACTCAGCAGAGTCAGAGTTGCATCTTAAAGCCTTTTCTGATGCAGACTGGGCAACATGTGTAGATACTAGAAGATCAGTCACTGGTTTCTGTGTTTTTCTTGGGAAATCTTTAATCAGTTGGAAAAGCAAGAAACAAGTGACTGTTTCAAAATCCTCCACTGAAGCGGAGTATCGGGCCATGTCTGCAGTGACAGCTGAAGTACAATGGTTAACCTATCTTCTTAACTTCTTAAAGATCAAGCACAAGATTCCCATTCCTTTGTTTTGTGACAACAGTTCAACCATTTACTTAACCAGTAATTCCACTTTTCATGAAAAAACAAAACACATTGAATTAGATTGCCATTTTGTAAGAGAGAAACACAAAGCTGGATTGGTACATCCTTTGGGCATATCTACTTCACATCAGCTGGCTGACATTCTTACAAAGGCTTTGCCTTCAAGACAATTCAACTTTTTTCTCAGCAAGCTTGGAATTCTCACAATATGTATTCCAGCTTGAAGGGGGGTAATAAATTATAGTTAGGACTGTTAGGGACTATTTTGTATTTAGTTATATTAAGTAAGGGTAGATTAGACTTTTACTATAGGTTTTAGTTGCTGTTTATATATCAGCTTTCTTCTTCTTCTTCTCAATTTAACTTTTTACGCTCTTTCTCTCTCTGTAATCTTCTCTCTTCTGTTCATCATTGTTCTTCATTGATATGGTAATGCAATTCTTGTAGTTCTTCTTCTTCAATTCAATAACACAGTTTCATTCCATTCAATTCTTTCAATCTAATATTTTACTCATTTACAAATTTTATGCTTTTTCTGAGTTTTTCTTGCTCTTTATAGTTGATTTTGTTTCTTCCCGGATAGTGTAAGCTTTTATTCCTTTTGGTGTTCTGTACTTTTTTCATCTAACGAAGATATAAACATTTCTATCAAATAGCATATCAAATAGCATATCAGTTTTTATATCATAAATTTTATCCCTAACATTTGCAAGTTGGATCAATTTTAGACATTATTATAAGACACATATATTTCGTTCCTTGTTCTTCACAAATAGCATATCAGTTAGTTTTAAAAAAATATTTCATATTTTATGTGATTTAATAATATAATTGGAGATTAATATTTTCTAAAAAAACAATACATTTTTTTTTTAAAAATTCACGTTTGATTATATGCTTGTGATCTGTTATTAATGAGTGATAAAATAATGCAAATGTGAAGTTTAGACTACAAGATTCATGTTCGAAAAGACAGCTTGTTGAACAATTTCTCAAATTGACCAAACTTGTCAACGTTAGGGATAAAATTTTTCTTAACTACCAACGTTAGGGATACAATTGCACAATTTTAAACATTAGGGATAAAATTATACCATTTTAATTATATTTTCAACAGAAGTGTTTAATTTCGACAAGTAACCTAAAAATAGGATTAAGGTACAAAAATATCCCTAACGTTTTGGGTCAGAAACAATTTACTCCTTACATCTAAAATGGTACAATTTTACCCCTAACATTGGAAGCCAAGAGCAACTTTTACATCTAACGTTGATAATTTGGGTCAATTTCAGACACTACTATAAAACACATATCTTTTTGTTTCTTATTCGTTCTAAAAAAATGATTTCATGTTTTTTTATAATTTAATAATAGAATTGAAGATTAATATTTATAAATTCGGTGAATTTTTTGAATTTTTTTATCTAATTCGTACAAAAAAAATAATATATAATTTTTTATTTTTTTCACATCCCAACATATATTTGTGTTTTGTTACTGATAAAATTACGTACTTGTGAAGTATAGATGACAAAATTCATGACTGAGAAGACAGTTTGATGAATTATTTCTCAAATTTGTCCAATTTATCAACATTAGCGTAAAATTGCTCTTGGCTTTCAACACTAGAGGTAAACTTATACCATTTTAGATATTAGAAGTAAAATTACTTCTGACCCAAAACGTTAGAGGTATTTTTACACATTAACTCTAAAAAAAATATAAAACACCAACGTTTAAATCGTGAAGGTAGCATATTTTCAATTTGGCAGTTACCTATAATGATTCCTTTTATTATGTTTCCTAAAAATTAACGGTGGCTTGATAATTACATAATAAATTTATTATATTTGATAGGTAACGGACAAAAATATTTTAAATGAGATTGGTTTGTATTTAGTTGACTAAAATTTATTCCGACCAAATTCATATATATCATATGTAAAAATAGAATGAAGTAAAAAAGAAAAAAATATAAAAAAAAGGTATGTAGAAGGCCCATGGGCTTAGCCCAATAACACGGAAGCCTATCCAAATAAAAATCTTTTCTTTCTTTTTCCATAATTTTCCCTACACCTCACCTCACCTTCTTTCATTAATCATCACCTGCATGCCCAACACCTGCAACCTCTCTATACAGTCTTGAATATGGCTTCTTCAATGCCTTTTTCATTTCCATTCTCCTCCTCAGCTCCTCTGCTCTCTCTTCTTCTTTCCTCCCCCTTTTACTGCCCATCCTATGACCTCCTCAACCTCTTCTTTTCACCAATTTCTTGAACTCTTTCAGCCCATCGTTCCGAGTTCTTCCGTCGAGCTGCCGAAGAGTTCTGGAGTTTCATATTTGGTATTCCGACTATTGTTTCCTTGTATGCCCATTTCGTTTTTGTATTTTGCTTTATGATTCTTTTAGTTGATTCGGTCAATGCCATATCTTGGTGCTTCTTGGCTGTTTCTAGCTTGGATTTCACTTTTCTTGACTTGGTTACTGATGTTCTAGCAGATCTTCAAAGCTTCGATTTCTCCCTCTTTTGGTCGGTTCTTTCCAGCACCTACTTGTTTGCTAGAGTTTTTTGAGTTTCAACTTTAACTTCATTGTGGATTTTAGGGTTTACTAGCTTATAGCTGCTATCCAATTTGTGCATTCATTAGATTTCTAGCCGTTTTCACCCATTATCAGGTTAGGTTGGGTTTGACTCTGTATTGCGGTGGAGAGCATATATAGCTGATATATTAGGGTTTTGTGATATGATTTTGCTGTTTGAGATGATCATCTTACCGGTTTAGGGTTGGATTTTAGACTATCAGCTTTTGGATTGAGTTTTAACCCTTTTGCCAGTTTTCATTGAACATCTTCGGCTATGTATAGTATGTAATTAGGGTTGTTAGTAGGTTTGTGGTTGGTGCTTTTACTGTCAAGATGACAGGAAGTGGTAAATATTTTGTGGAATGGAAAGAAGAGTTTGTTTCACAAGAGCGAGGGAACCGTGTGGTTCACTATTTCCTGAAGGATTCTGCTGGGGAATCCATACTTGCTGTTGTGGGCACTGAGAGAAGTGTCAGGCACATGTTCTATGTTGTCGCGGAGGAATTCGTGCAGGCTTATGGTGCAGAAAACTGCATTCATGCTGGTTTCAAATGGCGATCGAGAAGGGAGGTCGTTGATTGGCTTACGTCTATGTTATCAAAGCAGCATTTACAATCCAGTATGTATTATTGCCTCTCTAGATGTCTTTTGTTCCATATATGGTGATTTGGTTATTAAAATTTATTTGGTAAGTTTAATAGTTTGCTGGTAAAAGGAATGCACCTTGATAAGTGAACATCTGATTGAAAATTTAGTTCATCTCTTGTTTTGTGTCATGTGGGATCAAAGACAAACAAGGGTATTTTTCAGGAATAGATTACATAATTGCTTGTTGCTGATTATATTTGAAATTATTTCCATATATTCTTATACAAAGTTCGTTACTTTCCGTTTTTATGGATTATCAGAGAGTTTTTAGCTAGATAAATTACTAGGTCTTCTGAGTCGAATTTTAAAAAATAAAAAGAAAAAATTTAAACCCTTGACATAGTTTCCTCATTTACTGGTGTTGATAAATTAGTTTGCTACATTCTGTTAGTTATTTGCTCTTTATAGTAATATCACGAGCATTTGTCGTGTTGTATCACTTACTTGAAGAGCTGGCAGATCAATTTTTACTTCATTTATCCTTCCTTTCAAATACATTCCGTTTTTCGGATACCGTTAATTGTAATACCTTTTGATGACAGAATCACCAAAACATGACTTGGCACAAGCTTTAGAATCTTCTGAATATACCATAAGTGGATTTGGTGGTCAGCAGACACAGGTACTGGTTGCAATTATATTCTAGTTTTTTATATTAATTGCGCCAGCGTATATCTGACACGTTCTTGCAGGGACGCATTTCAAGGACCTTGACTGGACATAATTCAGATATTGTCTGGACTGGTGTTTCATGGACTTGTGGGAAACAGCTAAAGCATTATCCAGCATTCTGCCGGAATGGGATTACGATAGCGGTAAGAATTGATTGATAAATCAAAATGCATAAGGCAGGGAGTTATTGATTAAATGTGCTAGATGAAGTGTGTTGCTCTCCTTTGTTAAACTTCTTGCAGCGTAAAGATTTTTTAATAAATTAATTAATCGAATCTTAATTGTATTTTACTGTTATGCCTTCACAATCTAGCCAGAGGAAAAGGAACTCAAAAAGGGAATCTGATGCAGGCACCATAGAATGTCAAAACCTGTTTCCTATTAGAGCACACTTGTAACACCCAACCACTAGAGAGGTTGTGCTTTCATTTTACAATTTTAAGTAAGTTGCTTGTAGTAGTAACAAGGAGATTGTAGGGACGAATTGGAAAAAATTGAGGCGCAGGAGGTTATGTGTAATTCACGCAGGGGTGCTGATGCGCTGCATACGGCACGTGTAATACACATGCCATATGAGGCAAGTCAGCCCCCTATCTGAATTACGAAGTGGCAGACAACTCTCCCACTCATACTCTTGTGCAAAGTTATTTGTTTTTTGTTTAAAAAACATACTTTTCCAATGGTAAAAAACACATTTTTTTTTTACGAAAAAACTTGTAAAAAAACTACAACGGTAATTACAAATTTTGTTAAGATTTTGTTTCAGTTCTTTTAATTGATTAGTTTTACTCCGACAGTACAAATTTTGTGTCAATTCTTTTAATTATTTAGTCTTTCAATTCTATTAAGATTTTTTAATTGATTAGTTTTATTCAGTTATAATTATTTTTTTTTTGGTAGGAATTCAGTTATAAATAATTAATCGCTCAATAATTTTTATTCAATTAATAATAATAATAATAATAATAATAATAATTTAATTAGTAAACTTTATAGAATTAATAATAAGTATTGAAATTAGAGGGTGAGCCTTGGCGCAACGGTAAACGTTGTTGTCGTGTGACCAAGAGGTCACGGGTTCGAGTCTTAGGAGCAGCTTCTTGCCAAATAAATTGGCAGGGGAAGGCCTGCCCCAGTACACCCTTGTGGTGGGACCCCTCCCCGGACCCTCGCTCAGCGGGGACGCGTGTTTTTTTTTTTTTTATGGATTTTTTTTTTTGGGTGTTTATTGTGCTTAGGTGGCACCTAATTGTAACAAACAATTGTTACAACCACTATACACGCTCTTAGATGTGTGAAATAGGAAAATAGTTTGACCTAGGTTGCAGTAACAGGTGTTTTATTAGTATCTTAAGAACTGGGTTGATAAGTTATTAGACGAACTTCAGTTAACCAAAAGACAAAAGAAAAACTCCGGTTGATTCTATGGTGTTAATTATATAAGTATAGTATTCATTATGTAATAAGTAAATAAATGAGGGATTAAGTTGTAAAGTTAACAACAGATGTTAACTAATTGGTTAGTTAGTTAGAGGGAATAAACTGTAGAATTAGGGGCTATTTAAACTGAATAGCAAACTGTTCATCTTCACTTCTTGTAAACTGTATCTTTTCTGTTGGTTAATCAACTTCTTTTTTTTATTGTTTTCTTCAGATCTTTTATGATCTTCATTCTCAGTTTATGTTTTGCTATGATAAAGCATCTGGTTGCAATTTAAGATTCAATTTGATTTGCATGTGTAGCCATAGACTATCCAATTTAAAATTGATGGATTTTCCAATTGTTCGTCATTATTCAGCACGAGGCATGATGGTTATTATCTTGCCTTTCATCTAACTAAAATTGATGGATTGCTATGTACTGTAAGTTTCACTGGCTCTTACATCGTATGACCTTTTTCTTATTATTTGCATTACAGATTCAATCCTTTGTTTTTGTGATGGCTAAAGGTGAAAATCATTACGTTGCATATTTGGAAGATATGTATGAAGACAAAAGGGGAATGAAAAAAGTGAAAGTGAGGTGGTTTCATCATAACCAGGAAGTGAAGGGTGTAGTTCCTCTAAGAAATGTTCACCCAAAAGAAGTTTTCATTACGCCATATTCACAGGTCATTAGTGCAGAGTGTGTTGATGGTCCTGCTACTGTCTTAAATCGTGAACATTTTGAGGAATGCTTGGCTGCTTTTACCGAGGCTTTCTCAACCAGAGTACATTTGTGCTTTAGGCAGTTCAGAAGCAATAAAGTGAAGCCCTTTGATTTGACTAAATTGCGTGGCTACTTTGATCAACCAATTTTCACTCATTTGAACTCTGAACCATTGCCTAGAACTGGTTCAGTAGGTTATGAAGAAGATGAAGAGTTTAGCCATGATGAGAATGTCAAATCAGGACGCAAGAGAATCAAAAGTGGTAGAGGCACGGGTTATTCTGGAGGTGGCATTTCTGGTAGTCAGAGGACAACTTTTGAGCCTTCGTACATAAACTTGAGATATGATACGTCAGGCAAACGGTTGCTTTCCCTCAAGCATGTTCCATCCCAACCTCGACACAACCCATTATTTAAGGTTGATGACAAGGTTGAAATATTGTGCCAAGATAGTGGTATAAGGGGCTGCTGGTTTCGGTGTACAATCTTGCAGGTATCCCATAGACGGATAAAAGTCCAATATGAAGATCTGCGAGATGAAGATGAATATGGCAATCTTGAGGTATGCTTACAAGTTATGCAGCACTCTCCTTAACCTTTTTCCTACCGAAATTTACCCATGTGGATGACTGGTATGAATTTCCTTTGATCATCCGACTTCTGACCTGTTTCACAATTTTCCAAAAAGTGAATCATAGTCTTAACGAATTTTACAATCGAATTTCCAGTAGTGAACGTATAAGTTTTTGTCATTATTACTACTTCATGTAGTCACTTGTTTAGTCATTTTATATGCATTCTTCCTGTGCTTTCTCCTCTTGAACACTATTATTGAATTGAATACGGCGGATTCTGCTATAGGTTCCTGATTAACTGAGTTGTTATTATGTGCTCTCGTATAGCCTATTCTGATCTTGAATTTTTTCCTATGAAAATCGAAGTTTGACTTGTCATTGAATTTGTAGGAATGCGTTCCAGCCTTCAAGTTGGCTATGCCTGATCAACTTGGCATGAGATACCCAGGTCGTCCAACCATTCGACCATCACCTCTTGTCAATGAGCAAACTGAAGTTACTTTTGAGGTTGGTTCTGCAGTTGATGCATGGTGGAGTGATGGCTGGTGGGAAGGGGTCGTAATGGGGTTCAGTAGCAGCAGTCATGATATTCTGCAACTGTATTTTCCAGGTAAATTACTTTAAGAAAGTATTGAGATTCGCTGATTTAGATTACTCTGCTTTCCATGCTTTCTATACCCTTATTTTTGCCATAAATGGTTGTGATATTAGGTGAACGTTTCTTCTTGAGTATACAAAAAAAGGATGTAAGACCTTCCCGGGAGTGGATTGGAAATCAATGGGTTGATATTGAGGCAAAACCTGACATAATGTCGGCCATTTCCATTGCCATTAGCCCAGACAACAAAATGTCCTTGTCTCCAAAAATCACCGAGGACACGAATCATGATAGTTGCGCTATGTCATGTAAGAATGTTCCTGCTAGTTTGGAACTCGATAATATCGAAGATAAGAAGCTTGAAATAGCTACACTAGCTAGTACGGAAAGCATCCCCGAAGATATGGACTGCGATGGTGATGGCAAGCCGCCTCCATCATCAGACGATAAAACCAAGGAGGATGTTGGGAATGATGTGAAAGTTAATAGTAATGAAGTAGATAAAGTTGAAGGTAATGATGAAGATGAAGCCAAGGGCAATGATGATATGGAAGTGTTGGAGACTTCTGAGAAGAACTGCAAAGATGTGGAGCTCATGGAAGTAACAGCATAAGCATGTCTGATACAACTGCTCGTGTGCTGGATAGAATTCATTTGAATGCCTTTGTAAATATTAGCATGAGAATTTGGATAAGTCGGTTGGCATGGATAGAATGTACAGGGAAGCATAGTAGATTTATATTACAAGGTTTCTGTTGTAACTGCTTGTATGAGTCAATGTATTAGCATTCCTTTTCTTAGAAGCCCCTAATTGAGCCACATCCCTCAATTTCTGGCTTTTCGGTCGTATGTTGTACTCTGATTGTTCTATTATTACCTTTATATTCTGTACCCGGATGCTCGTTTCTTTTTGCTTTGGTATATCAGATGAAGATTCAATATACAGAGACAATTTGTCTGACTCGATCATTTTTGTTGTATTTACATTATATTAATCACGAGGAACATATATTACAGTACGATTATGATATGATAACTCCCTATATGGCAGGCAGCTTACATTAAGGAGGATTAAAAAATGAGATTAGAAAAGAATAAGAAATTGACAAGTCTAAACAAGGGAGGAAGTTATAGTCTAAGCCATTGATCTCCATTAATGAAATTCATATCAAGATAAGGTCTGACTTCCTCATAGGTGAAACTTTTTGACCATGGAACTCGAGCTCTTGTATCCGCTCCTCTTCCATTGCACTCGTATTCTCCGAAAACCACAGTCCTGCAAATAAATTCGTCGTCAATTACCCGATTTACAGATTAACTTTCTGAGAGTGTTTAGGAAGAAGATATGTACTTTTGTCTGTAATGGAAGTTCCAGTCGCTCCATCCTGAAGGAGTTATAACGTCATCAATAAAACAGTAGGAATATATTGTCCTGGAATAGTTCCCCCATGCTCTTCCAAGAAGAACTTTTCCAGTTCCATTGATCATACAACCAACGAAAGAGAAACCCGAATCATCGTCTGGTGTATCCCTGTGGTGAGCTGCAATTGCTCCTGATTTTCTAGCCGTTGATTGAAGTTCACAGTCCTGAACAACATTTCAGAAACACCAACCTTAATAATCTTGTATAAAATGGTTCAAAATCTGAAACAAACAAGAAAGAAAAGATAAAACTCCAAAACCTGAAAGAGTGATCTTCCTCTACCAAAAATGAAATCTACAGTTCCTTGAATATGACATTGGTAATAGAAGTGCGATCCCGTCTCATCTAAAAGAGTATCCTGAGTCCCCAAGATCCTAACTTTATAAAAAAAAGCTTTATCTCCAGAAATCCTTAATGCTACAGCTTGCATCCCAAATCCTCCTGGAACTGCTACCACTGTATTCTGCCATCAAAACCCATCAATATACACAGGGGCGGAGGGATAAGGGGGTCACAGAGGGTCCATTGACCCCGGCTCCAGGAAAATATGAAAAGAACTATAATTGCCGTCAGTAAACACATATTTCCGCCGGTAGTTTCAGGACGGACACTGCCACCGACGGTATAGCCTATAGGCCCCAAAAAACTGTAAACTTTATTATAAATTTTGTCCCTGGTTCAACAAGAAATTCAAATTGGAACTCCAAATTACCTCAAAAGTGATTCCAGTTGCACAGAAGTAATTGGATTCTACGGTTACTGAGGCTGATCTATAGGTTCCAAGTTCATCTCCATTGCTGTCTGTATCAGAAGCTTTATTATTCCAAGTAATAATGGTTTCAGAGATTTGATCATCCTTTCCAATAAATGAAATATATGGCTTCTTGCTCGGTACAAATACCTTCTCCCTGCATAAAAAAAATAAATAACGAACTTTATAGCCACGTTTCTGAAGATGTAAAAGTAACTTCCAAGTAGCTAAAATAATGTGAATTTGAAAGAACAAAAACCTGTAAATCCCAGGAAGAATGTAGATTTTAACTCTAGCAGTGTTATTTTCTGGCACCATATCTATAGCACCTTGAACTGTCAACGAATCTCCACGACCATCTTTATCAACTATAATAACGTGAGTAAGATTATAATTATCTCTAGAACTCAACCTAGGATTATCATCATCAACCTTCAAATCATCCCAATTAATCAAATCCTGGTTTTGTGCTAATCCAAGTTGAAATTGAACTAAAAATAAAGTTACAAAAACGACAACAAAAGCACCAAGATGAGGCCTTTTCATTCTCATTTATAAAACCACCATCTGAAAATCCTTGAACAGAGTTTCATCAGAGGAAATGGGACGGTTTTTCTGAAGATTTTTGGAGATGAAATCAGGTGAAAGTAATAAATAAGAGGAGCGTAGTAGTGAAATATAATGATAGAGAAAAGAGCATGCAAGGAGTTGAAATTAAATGAAAGTGAAAATAAAAAGACAAGACAAGAAACAAGAAGAAGAAGATTAAGGTTAAGATTAAACAAATGGAAACAAGAAAGTTAAGGTTGTTCACGAAGTTCAGACGCAAAGATTGGGGTTTGGATTTGGATTTTAATGGAGGATTTTAAATTAATAATGGGAGCTTTTTAAGTTATGAACAAAATGGTTAAAGTAATGGGTAGTTAAGACAAGTGAAGTAAAACGGCGGTTATATAATTAGCTGAAACTGTAACTCTTAACTTCAATAATTCTTGGCTTTTCACATTTTTCAATTAATTGCAATTATATTCACTCTTATTTATTTAATATTTCTATTTTTTAACTTCTTTACCAATAATTAATTACTTTTACACGGTAACAAAATTGGATCTATTTTTATTTATTTTTAAGTCCAGCTAAAACAAACTAAAATATAAATAATATTCAAATATTATAGTTTTATAGTTATTACTAATATAATAATGCAATAATCAACCAAAAAGTTTATATAAAATATTTAAATACTGTTTGGCTCTTTCGTGGGAAAATTGCGGGTGTGCCAGAAAATTATAGTATTCTCGAACTATAGAATAAAATTGCGCTTAACTAACTTCTAATTATCAAACGATGGTATGGAATAAAGAGACCGTAAAATTCCAAAGATTCGATTATCAAAACGATACCGACCTTACAGAAATGATTGAACAACAAATAAAATAAAAAATGTACTGGGAAATGAATGAACTTTGGATCTGAAAATTAAATCTAAGGGAACAATTGAGAATTGTAAAAATTCTAAAGTCTAAGGATAATTGGCTAGAGTTTTGCTTGGATGTGTTGAGTTGGTGAGTTGGTGAGTTGGGCTGTTGTCATCGTGATTCCTTCCTTTTATAGATGTTGGAGGTAACTTCCTGTTGGTTTCCACTAATCAACATTCTCCACCATATTGAGTAACCTCCACTTTGACTTCCACGATGGATTGATTTATGATTTTTCCAGCTTTTTAATTGGCTCACAAAAACACATTAAAATATTAATTGGTACTTGGTTCCCTTATGTTTACCTCAAGTATCCCATGATGTTCACTCTAGGAAGTTGGTTTCCCACGAGGTACACCATGTTGGAAGTTGGTTTCCCCTGAGGTATATAGGAAGTTAGTTTCCCACGAGGTACACTATATAGGAAGTTGGTTTCCCCTAAAGTACACTAGATGGTTTCCCCTAAGGTACACTTTTTGAGATATTTCCTCTGAGGGAAACTGAGGTTCACTCTAGGAAATCCTAAGTGAACGATGTACTAGGAAAATATGAAAAGTTTTCCGAAATGTGTTGTAAATGTGTGTATATCATTACTATTGGGTGTAGCATATATATAGAAATAACAGGGGTATAATGGTCATCCATTACATTATTTATAACACTCCCCCTTGGATGTCCATTATACAACAATAAGTAAATGCGTTTGGGGATGCTGCCTCATTAAAAACCTTACCAGAAAAACCCAGTGGGAAAAACCATGGTCAAGGAAAAGAGTGCAGCACGCATTTACTCACCCTCATGAATACATAGCTAAAAATCTTTACAACGACGAAATCCAATGCGATAAACTAACTTCTTGAAAGTAGCAGTTGGAAGCGCCTTGGTGAATAAATCCGCCAAATTGTCACTTGAACGAATCTGTTGAACTTTCACATTACCATTCTTTTGTAGATCATGGGTGAAGAAGAATTTTGGTAAGATATGTTTCGTTCTATCTCCTTTAATGTATCCTTCCTTCAGTTGTGCAATACATGCATCATTATCTTCATATAAAATTGTTGGAGCTTCTTTTCCAGTAGATAGACCACAATCTTCTTGAATATGTTGAGTTACAGACCGTAACCATACACATTCACGACTAGCTTCATGGATAGCTAAAATTTCTGAATGATTAGAAGAAGTAGCTGCTATGGTTTGCTTCATAGAACGCCAAGAAATTGCAGTATCACCACATGTAAACACATATCCTGTTTGTGATCGAGCGGTATGAGGATCAGACAAATATCCTGCATCAGCAAAACCAATCAAGTCCTCTTTGGACTGGTTAGAAAAGAATAAGCCCATATCTTTCGTACCTTGAAGGTAACGGAATACATGTTTAATCCCATTCCAATGCCTTCGGGTTGGACATGAGCTAAACCTTGCTAACAAATTTACAGAAAATGATATGTCGGGTCTTGTATGACTAGCAAGGTACATCAATGCCCCAATTGCACTTAAGTATGGTACTTCTGGACCAAGAACTTCTTCATTGCTTTCCCGAGGACGGAATGGGTACTTATCTACATCAAGTGATCTTACAACCATTGGGCTACTCAACGGGTGTGCTTGATCAAAATAGAATCTCTTAAGCACCTTTTCTGTGTATGTTGTTTGATGCAGAAGTATTCCATCTTTCAGATGTTCAATTTGCAATCCCAAGCAAAATTTTGTCTTTCCAAGATCTTTCATCTCAAATTCTTTTTTCAAATATTCCACTGTATGTGAAATCTCTTCAGGAGTTCCGATGATATTTAAATCATCAACATACACTGCAATTATGACAAATCCAGACCCAAATCTCTTAATAAAAATGCATGGACTGATAGGGTCATTCTTATAGCCTTCTCTTATCAAATATTCACTAAGGCGATTATACCACATACGACCTGATTGTTTCAATCCATAAAGAGATCTATTTAACTTTATGCAGTAATATTCTCGGGAACTAGATCTTGCTGCTTCTGGCAGTTTAAATCCTTCTGGGACTTTCATATAAATTTCATTATCCAGTGGACCATATAAGTAGGCTGTGACTACGTCCATTAAACGTAAATCAAGTCCTTCTCTCATTGCCAGACTCATGAGAAACCTAAAAGTAGTTGCATCCACCACAGGAGAATATGTTTCTTCATAATCAATTCCAGGTCTTTGTGAGAATCCTTGTGCAATTAAGCGTGCTTTATATCTCATAATTTCACCATTTTCATTCATTTTTCTCACAAAGACCCATTTATGTCCCACTGGTTTTACACCTTTAGGTGTACGGACTACAGGTCCAAATACTTCTCTCTTTGCAAGAGATTTCAATTCTGTCTCAATTGCTTCTTTCCATTTTAGCCAATCATTACTTTGTGTACACTCCTCAATGGATTTTGGTTCATGATCCTCATTTTTATTCATAACATCAACTGCTACATTGCATGCAAAAATTTCATCGACGTCAATTTTATTTCGATTCCATTTTATTCCAGACATGACATAATTAATAGAGGTCTCTTCATTCTCTAGTACCTGAATTTCTTTCTTTGTCATGTTTATAGTCTCTTCAGGAGATCCTTCATTGTTCTTTGGTTCCTCGGAAAGGCCATTGTCAATTTCTACTCCTTTTCTTTTTCGAGGATTCTTATCTTTGGAACCGATAGGTCTACCACGCTTCATGCGTGTGTGAGACTCATTAGCAGTTGGATGTTGTCCTTCAGGGACTTCAATTATATTTGGAGCATTTACAGCTGGAATATGTGATTTGGTCACTCTCTTTAGGTCAGAAAATGCGTCTGGCAATTGATTCGCTAAGTTTTGTAAATGAATTATCTTTTGAACTTCTATTTCACATTCTTTAGTACGAGGATCAAAATGAGACAGAGATAATTCATTCCAACTAATTTCTTTTTCCAACTGTTTCTTTTCTCCCCCTAATGTTGGAAAAACTGACTCATTAAAATGACAGTCAGCAAATCGAGCCTTAAATAGATTTCCAGTAGCTGGCTCTAGATACTTAATGATTGATGGGGATTCAAATCCAACATATATTCACATCCTCCTTTGAGGACCCATCTTAGTGCGTTGTGGTGGAGCAATTGGAACATATACCGCACATCCAAAAACTTTCAAATGAGAAATATTTGGTTCATGACCGAGAACCAATTGTGATGGGGAGAATTGTTGATTACTTGTTGGCCTGATGCGAATTAATGCTGCTGCATGTAATATAGCATGTCCCCAAGCTGATATTGGAAGTTTGGACTGCATAAGTAATGGTCTAGCAATCAACTGCAAACGTTTAATTAGCGATTCAGCTAGACCATTTTGTGTATGAACATGAGCTACAGGATGTTCAACATTTATCCCAATGGACATACAATAATCATTAAAAGCTTGTGAAGTGAATTCACCAGCATTATCGAGGCGAATTGCCTTCAAAGGAAAATCTAGAAAATGTGCTCTTAATCTAATTAATTAAGCAAGTAAGCTCGCAAACGCCAGGTTGCGAGTTGATAATAGGGAGACGTGTGACCATCTAGTCGAGGCATCGATTAAAACCATAAAATATCTAAATGATCCACACGGTGGGTGAATTGGCCCACAAATATCTCCTTGTAAGCGTTCCAGAAAATTGATTGATTCATGTATAACTTTGGCTGGTTCTTCAATGAATGTCCACATGAATTTTTGATTATTTTTCGCATCATTATTGAACCCGGATGGCCTAATCGGTCATGCCAAACAGTAACATTATCAGTAAACTTCTGGTTTACTATAGCATATGATTCAATTGTACTAATATTAGTGTAGTACAATCTAGTGGAGAATGTAGGTAATTTCTCAACAACATGTTTAGTGCCTTGGGTAATACTCGTGATTTGAAGGTATTCTACATTTCCTTAACTTATTGTCTCAATATGATATCCATTCTGGCGGATATCTTTAAAAGTCAATAAATTTCTTTGAGACTTGGGAGAGTATAATGCATCCATAATGTCAAATTTTGTTCCCATAGATAATAATATATTTGCTCTTCCGGAGCCTTCAATAATTTTTGAACTACCCGATATAGTATTAACACAAGTTTATTTCATTGTCAAATGAGAGAAATATTTCCTACTTCTCAGTATGGTATGAGTAGTTGCACTGTCTGCTAGACATAATTCTTCACTGTCCATGTTCTTCAAAATAAATAAATTAATAGTCACATAAATAACTTTAACAAATCAAGTTCAATAATATCTCATGCATCTAAAATTCAAAATAAATCCATAAAAACATAATAATAAAGAAATCCTAGTAACATCCAAAAATAATGAAAATAATGTCTACTATTTCTATGTCTAATTTATATCATTGCCAGAGGGGGGAATGAAATCATCAACCTTCAGGGTTGTATTTCTACAATCAAAGTCATCTGCGCCATCTTCATACACAAGATTTGTTTCTTTCTTGTTGTTTTGCTTCAACGATTGTTGATAAAGTTCAACAAAACGCTTTGGTGTACGACATGTGCGAGACCAATGGCCTTTTCCTCCACAGCGGTAACATATATTGGTCACTCCTGCATTGTTATCTTCTCCATGTCTGTGACCATCTGTATTGTCCCACTTCTGGTGGGATTGTGAGTTCTTAAAATAACCACCTCGACCTCGACCATATCCACGTCCACGTCCATGTCCGTGACCACGTCCACGGCCACGTCCTCGACCACTACTATTATGATCATTTTCTTTCATATTATATGATGTCACATTCGCTTCAGGGAATGGAGCAGAACCAGTTGGACGCAACGCATGATTTTTCATCAATAATTCATTATTTTGCTCAGCCACAAGGAGACAAGATATAAGCTCAGAATATTTCTTAAATCCCTTTTCACGATATTGTGTCTGCAGGACAACATTATTTGCATGAAAAGTAAAGTATGTTCTCTCTAACATTTCTGCATCAGTGATTTTGTCTCCACATAATAGCAATTGTGAAGTAATTCTGAACATGGCTGAGTTATATTCACTTACTGACTTAAAGTCTTGTAGTCTTAAATTAGACCATTCATGACGAGCTTTAGGTAATATCACATTTTTCTGGTGGTCATACCTATCCTTTAGATTATTCCAAAGGACTTGTGGATCTTTCACAGTCAAGTACTCAATTTTAAGATCTGCATGGAGGTGATGACGAAGAAATATCATAGCTTTTGCCTTGTTTTGATTGGTTGCTTCATTTCCTGCTTTGATTGTATCACCAAGTTCTTTTGCATCTAGGTGAATTTCAGCATCTAACACCCAAGATAAATAGTTATCTCCAGTAATATCAAGGGCATCAAATTCAAGTTTCATAAGGTTCGACATAGTTCACTATATATATAAAAAAAAAATTTATCAATTAGGACATACTAATCACATATCAACCGAGATATCCTAAGGCTATATGAAGAAATCAAAATTAAATTTTAGCACAGAATTGGAGATGCTTTGATCCAATTCCACCAAATATGTGTAATCTGCAAGTGAATTTTAGGAAACTTAAAAGATAACTTTTTAGAAACACAAAAATATTCCTATTTGCATTCCATATTTTAATTACGAAAACCAAACATAAAAAGAAATTTATTCACAAATGAATTCCATATTTCACTTTCATCCATTTCAAGTGACACAAGTGAGTTTCTAAGGAATCAGGAATGAGGAATATTTCAATCCAAAAGATTTGGAAGGTCAAAGTTCATCAGTAACATTTTATATATCAGTGGTTACTTGCTCTTCCATCCATCTAAAAACCAAATCACTATTGCACCACACAAATATTTCATAAACATATATTTTGAATCTTTAATTGCAGCTACAAAGTATCCACCCATTGTACTTTGTACTGTCAAATTGAATTGAGTTCAATCTGTCTCTGTGACCATGTCATTGTTATTGTCGTACAGATTGATACTAAAACAAATCGCTATATTTACCAAATGTAGCAACAATTTAAAATATATGATTTGTTAAACAACATAATTAAATAAGCAATCCTTTTAAACAGCATAAAATTTACTGCATCTCGACAATCATCATTTTCTTTGTGACCATGTCATTGTTAGTTCAATCGATTCCTTGACAGTTATCATTTTGAAGCAAGAACCAAAATTCAATCTTGTATGTCAATTTACAGTTTAGCAAACAGTATCCATATCGTTAATCATCGTCCTTAAGTGCTCAAGTCATAAAAAGTGATCAACTCAAAACTAAGGATGAACTTACTTTGAACTGGAAAAATTTATGAGATTATTAGAATTCACCAAAATTCCCCTGCTTGATTCTAATGATACGTGTACCCCCCTATTAAACACGGCCCAGTTATAATGATAGAAGCTTATTAGCGCCTAATTAGGACTTTAACCCCCAGAAGAGAACTTTAGGAATCCCCTACCTTTTAATTAATGACATATTCAGGCAAACATCTCATTGCAACTTCTTAAAGTGGCAAAACGAAAAATTAACAACACATACAAATGGTTTACACCAGTCAAACTAACTAATCATTTCCAGATAGAGATAAAACCAAATCAGGCATACGGAAAGTAATATCAGCAAGAAGTAATGGCAACAAGAAGGAGAAAAACAAACAGCAGTAAGAGCAAACTCAATTTCTCCCAAAACCATGTATAAACTAAGTTAAGCAAATGCCTGATCTTGTTGTATCCCTTAAAATTTCTAAAATATCCGTATTTCCCTTTTCTAGACTATAGAAGATATATATAGCTAAATGCAGCGACGGGCCAGTGGTGTCAAACGGGAATTCTCAAGTGACACAAATCATCAATTTTTTTTTAGCTAGAACTGCCTTCTTCTATACATTAGATAAATTGTCTATACTTTTATCAAGACTTTAAGTTGTTATAAAAAAGGTACAGACATCATTAAGTTTGTCAATCTTTGCTTGAAGAAATTTGTTTCAACTGTGAAGTTTGAGCTCTATGAAAGTGCAGTTTGAGCTCAAGTTTACTCAAAATGAAGCAGTCGGATCATGAACACCTAAACACTTTTATCAGCTTAACTCGTTAAAAACTCCTATAAAAAATGTTCATTATATTGCTATCCATGTTCCATCTCTTTGAGAGAGAACTGAATACAACCTCCATGAAGGTTGATCATGAGATTGTAATGGAAAAATTGGTTAAATATTATGTGGAAGCAACAATCACTAATATCCTGAAAAGATTTGAGTTGAAGAAAAACATGAAAAGGGGGGATGGAAATAAGAAAAGAATAATACTGTCCTAATCTAGGGTTAAGGTTGAGTACCCTGTATTTATGAATTTCTTTCACCATTTATTAGTAGCAGCTATGGTGCTGGAAATTATCACTAAGATGTGATAGATAAATCGTTTTATATTTAGTTCTCACATTTTTATGAATTTGATTAATTTAATAAAAGAAATTTAATTGGTGTTGACTGAAACAGAGGTAAGCATAATATATAACGAATCCTATCAATTCGATATCAAGCCTAATGCTCACACTTATTCAACCCATAATATACAACAAATCAGATCACAATCACAAAATTAAGAGAAAGAAGAAGATAAGGTCATCGCAAAACAGAAAGAAAATGGATACCAAATTGACACAGGCGACCATGAAGAAAACACAGACTCGCAGCTGGAGCGTACCTGAACCGATGGCGCAACAAATTGAATAGAAACGATAGTGGCTAGGATCGTCTACGGTTGATAGGAGGCGTGCTCAGACGGCTAGGGTTTCGTGCTCAGACGGCTAGGGTTTCGTGCTGATAACGTGTTGTAAATGTATGTATATCATTACTATTGGGTGTAGCATATATATATAGAAATAACAGGGGTATAATGGTCATCCATTACATTATTTATAACAAAATGAAATTTTTTCTAAATAGAACTTTTAAGGAAAAGTTTCCTAAAATGTTCTTTTAAGAAAAAGTTTCCTAAAAAGAAAAAGTTTATCCCATAAAAAGAGTAAAACAGTGTATGAAATTTTTTAATTTTGGTGCAAACAAATACTAATAAATTTTACTCTAATTCACTTATTTATAAATTGAGTAAGGTTGTAATTCACTTAAGTTATTTATGAAAATGAAATCTTCACTTCACAACATAATTATCTACATAATCCATCACTTGAAGTAGAAACATTACATAGAATGAAGTATCTTTCGCTTTCGGAAAAAAAAAAAAGAATGAAGTATCTTTCAATTCAATACTAGGAATTACGCTTAGATCAAAACCAATAATGCAATTTACTTTTATGTATCAATTGATAATTTGTGAATTACAAAAATGTTCTTCAAAAAGTATATAAATGATATAAAAATTTATGAGAAATCTTGATTTATCACTAATGCATAAAAGGATAAAAATTTATTCTAATTTTATATTTATGTACTTATTTATCTGTAATATCAGATTTTTTAATATTAATTATGTCTAAAATGTTTATTACGTTATATTTAATATAGTTACCAATCACCTGTTAAAATATCAACAACTAAATCAATCATATAAGTTAATTATTTGAAAAAAAATCTTCCAAAGTGTAGGTTATTTAGAATATAATAAACACATATTATTTTTGTATTTAAGGAGTATATACTCTATGGCTCGGTTTGGTAAAGAGATTTTTGGATTAAAATTAGGGGTGTTTATCAGTCGGACCGAACCGAATCGAAATAACCAAAAATCGAACTTCAAAAATAAAAACTGAACCTAACCGAATAATAAAAAATAACCGAATCGAACCGATCAAATTATTTCGGTTGGTTCAGTTCGGTTATTAGGTTTTCTTAGATTAATTTTTTATTAACAATTATTTTTATGTAAGGTTAATATTACACTGTTAATGATATTGTTGGGTATTTACTTATATATACAATAATTTTTATTTTTATTTTTCTTTTTGGATTGAAAGAAAAAAAAAATAGAAATTAAATCAATCCTAATTCCAAATATAAATTAGTGTACAATTGTACTAAATTGGTAGACAAACATTAAATATACCAATAACATAATTAGTTACGGGCAATCCAAAAAATATCATGCTTAAAAAAGATTCTAATAATATAATAAATCAAATATAACTTAGAACAATAAACGATATACACTAATTATATAATAAATCTAATTTCTAATTATATTTAATTTATTTCGGTATGTTCGGTTAGTTCGGTAATTTTGACTTAAAAACCGAACCGACCGAAATTACCGAAATATTATAAAAAATAAAACCGAAACCGAACCTAATAGACTGAGAACCGAAATTCATCGATTCGGTCGATTATTTCGGTCCGGTTCGGTTTTTGAACACCCCTAATTAAAATTAGAAGTTTGAGTACCTTTAAATGTTTTGACTAGTCAAACCTTTAATAGTTTGTTTGGTGAAGATATGTTTGAAAGAGCGTATTGGGTTTAAAAAACTAATTTTGAAAAAAGGTTTTTTCAATTAGCTTATTGCTCAATCTCTTTTGAATGACATTTTTACCCCTAATTACTACCCCTTAACCCCAAGTAAAAGCTTTACTATGTCATTATTTGTCATTTTTATATATACAGCTATTAGGGTTAGCTAAGTTTTACCAAAAAGTTTATACAGTCAGCTAGTCAAATCAACTAACAAAAAAAAGTAATCAGTTAATAGCTAAACAAATATTATATATAAAAAAACCCTAATACATCCTCAGCTCTCAAGTAGTCGAGAAACTGCAACAGATCTTATTAACTTCAAATGTCAAAGCTCTCTCAATTTGTTTGTTTGGAATAAATAACTCAAATAATCTTTAAACACAAACAAACATTCAATATAACAAGTAAAACGTTCAACAAACTATGTGGCTCACCTTCTAATCCGAACTATTAATTCTATGTTTGTGTGTGATGTGTGAGATTGTGCTCCTTTTCTTTCTCAGGTTGTTTTTGCTGATTTGAGATAATATATTTATTTCTTAAAAAAAAATGAAGTTCATCGTAACATACATATTTAAATAAAATGAAATTAATGTTGATAAGGATTAACCCTTCCAACAAAGCCCAGCCAAAGGTCCATAACATTTTGGGCCTCACTGGCCCAAAATATGCAATTATTATATTTTCTTTTTAATATCAAATTTATTTGGAAATTGAAAAATAATTGGATAATTCCATCCAGAGTAAGCTAAGAGGCTGTCGAGCTTGAGAGAGGAAGAAGAAGAAAAAGAAGAGCAAAATCGAAAATGGCATTATCTTCAATCACTACTACGCTAATCCCATCTCTTGTTAGTACATCTTCATTTCAATCTAAACCTAATACACCCACAAAGCTCTTCTCTACTTCTTCTCTGCTCCCCAATTCTGTTAACATTGCTCTTAGCACCCTAAAACTCTCACCTTCAACAACTAGGGTTTTTGCTGCTCCTGAGACTCTGAATGCTTCTGAAGAGATTGTGGAATCTCCTCCAGAAACACTTGATGAACCTGACGCTGATAATTTTCAGGTATGCTCTCATATATTTTTCCACCCGTTCTGTTTTCTTGGTGAGAAAATTGAGAGAATTAACCAAATTTCATCCTGTTTCAATTCCCGCTAAATTGAGTAGAAATTTCAATTACTTCAATTTATGAGTCTCAGTTTTTTTTTTCCTTAACATGTATTATGAATGGTATATGTGAAAATTGGAAGAAATTTGGCTTCGAGAAAGAGAACAAACTAAGCCCGTTGCACAGTTTTGTGTCTACGGCTCTTCTTAGGTGACCTGAAATTTTGGGGAGAGAATGGAAATTGGTGGTAAATGTAATTTTAATATCTTTCTTAATTTTGTGCCCTTCAGGCTGGAGAGTTACCCAAAAACCCAGCGCTCAGCATTGGAGCAGATGCAGATAAAGTATGTTTCTCCTCACATATGCAATAAATAAAATGTATAATATTATGAATGGTATATGTGCTGCAGTAGCAAGTTGTGGTTCCAGAGGAAAACTAGTTACTGTGCTAAATATAACTATAAATGTCACTTTTGCTTGGTGTGTAGTTGACGAAACCAAGATAGCAGAAAACGTACTACAAGTCTTCTAGTTTATTCTTTCCTTTGGTCCCTAGTGAATCAAGGTTTAAACTTAGGACTGTCCTGGGAATTTGGTAGGAAAAAGTTACTCTTGGTGGTGCTGATACCTAAGATACTATAAGCACATTAAGCTATATACACTGAAGTGGTTTTCTGTTTTCTAGTCTGGTCAGATCTAATTATCTGAAAATGTGGATTATAATGAAAGCTTTATTATCCCTAGAATATGCTACCTGCAAAATGCTTTTAATTCAATATGTTTTACCTTTCGTTCTTCCTATATATCTCTCTCTTTGTGGACATAGTTTGATAGGACATACTGAGTAAGAAGAGGCTATTTTAGGTGTAGTATCTTTAGGGCATTGGAATTGCATTCTAAGAAGCATGTTTTTTTAGTGCAAGTCCTAGTGAATTATTGTAAAGTAGTTCCATTCTCACATATGCGTTAGTAAATGCTAAATAAGCTGCCTTCTCAAGTCGCAACTATAAATCCATGATAAAGATATATTCCTATTTTTCTTGTTTACTTATGATCTTCAAGTCCTTTATTTTTCTTTGAGCAACTAATCATCTAGTCTGACATTTATTTTCTTATCTAATGGAGTAGAACCTGAGTGCATCTTTGGCTATCTTTTTCTAAACACAACTTTGGCGCAACGGTAAACGTTGTTGTCGTGTGACCAAGAGGTCACGGGTTCGAGTCTTAGGAGCGGCCTCTTGCCAAATAAATTGGCAGGGGAAGGCTTGCCCCCAGTACACCCTTGTGGTGGGACTCCTCCCCGGACCCTCGCTCAGCGGGGACGCGTAGTGCACCGGGCCGCCCTTAACTTTGTTAATAAGTAATAGTAATAACTATACCTAGTAGTTTAGGCATAAAGCCTTGTGGTTTGGGGATCTAACACTTGTTCTAATTCAAAGATTATTAGCTTTTGGGAAACTAGAGGTTGTTCAATTGCGAGAAATAATTGGACTAGTGATTTTAATTCATATGAACTGCAGATCTCACAAAATCACGACACTACACTACTGCCATTACATCTAAAAACTCACCAGCTTATTCTTAGTAATTGTATTATCTTAATTTCATTTTTAATTATCTATTTGCAATTTTGACCAATATGTTTTGAGCAGAATTTCATTTCTCTTGATGTTGCTTCTGTTAGATGGCACCGAAGCAGAAAATTAGAATCAAGCTAAGGTCATACTGGGTACCCCTGATTGAGGACTCCTGCAAGCAGATAATGGATGCTGCTAGGACTACAAATGCAAAGACCATGGGTCCTGTGCCATTGCCAACAAAGAAGCGGATTTACTGTGTGCTAAAATCTCCCCATGTGCACAAGGATGCGAGATTTCATTTTGAGATTAGAACCCACCAACGTCTTATAGATATTCTATATCCCACTGCGCAGACAATAGATTCGTTGATGCAACTTGACCTTCCTGCTGGGGTTGATGTAGAGGTCAAGCTCTGAAGGAATAACACTTGAGTTAGGTAAACTTCTTTAAAATATGAATCAGCTGCACAAACAGAATATGAGAATCACCTGAGTACCAACTTTCCTGGGGTTTCTATGTGTTCTCGGAGCATCTTATATAACTAGTAGATGGTGATCTAATATTTTGTTTGAAATGATTGTATCTGTTGTCCTTTTGAGATTAAGAGAGAAGCATTAGCAGCAAGTAATTATCAAACTTCATGTGAAGAAAATAACGTTGATAGTTTCACATTAGGCCAGAAATTGCACAAGTTTTTGCTCATCTTGTCGGCCATGATATTCGTTCTTTAATGAATCCTGAATCTTGTGGTTAACATAACCAACACGATTTCAAAATATTTTCATATTGTGGTTAGCATCTAAAGTGGCTTTGTAATATGTTGTTCTGTATGTTTTACCAAACTTATTACTCTTGCTTGTGTGATTTTTCCCTTTGCTTAAACGTTCCGAAGGCTTAACAGATGAATATTGTGATGCTAGGTACTCTATTTTCGGGGAAGCAAGCTAAGGAAAACTCTCTTGTCCATTCAAGCATCTGTAAAAAGTTTTTTTATAGCTCCAACGGAAGTTTCATTAGCTGGTAATTTTTTGTTTGGATGAATTGTAAGTGATGTTTGAAATTCACTAATACTGATAGTTTTAGAAGTGGAAAAAAAAATCACAATTCTTTGTTGATGTTATTTTGTGATTATTGATTGAGAATTTCATGACTTTCTATTAGAATGAAATTAGCAATTTTAGACGCAGCTGCAAAGTGCAACATCTTTGCCCCATGTGAAAAAACACTTATCTTTATATTGGACAAAGTGTTTTTCCATGAAAGGAAAGCATTTTTCTTTTTATGGCAATTTTATGAGGGGAAAACGACTGATAGGTATGTCTATAATTATTAATTTTAGTGGATTCCATAAAAGATAAGTCTGATTTCAGGGAGGAAGGATAATTTTTGTGGATTCTAAGTTAAATTCTTTATAACTTAGGAGCGGCCTCTTGCCAAAAAAATTGGCAGGGGAAGGCTTGCCCCAGTACACCCTTGTGATGGGACCCCTCTCCGAACCCTCGCTTAAGTGAGGACGCTTAAGAAAGTCTTGAGGAAGACTGTTGTGTGTTTTGAGGTTTTAGTTTCGGCTGTTGGTGACTTGGTGATTTGTTAGTGTACTGAGGTTTTGTACATATCTTCTTTGGCAATGAAATGTTAATTGACTAAAAATAAAATAAAATTAGAAATTACAGTAAAGGCTGAAATTTATTTTTAATTTTTATTTCTTAATTCAATTTATGAATTGTCACATACTCGCGTAAGAAGAAAAGTACAAGGATTGATTAAGATATTTTACCTTTTCATGGTAGTTAATTCTGTTATGTTATTACTATTATTTCTGTAGGGTTGTGATGATCTTTCCTGTGGAAAGGATTACACTGTTTCTGTTTTAGGATGTTATTCCCTTTTGTCATTTTGTTAGTTTGTTATGCTAGCTGTCATTTACAGCTATGTAACGGTTTCTGACCTCACAGGTATACTACCACTATATAGGTCATGCCTTACATCCTATTCTCACCATTAATGAAATATCAAGCTTTTATTCCTATCTTCTTCTATTCTTTTCTTCTCTGAATACTCTCCTTCTAATTCTTATTTTATCAGTACAATACGTGACATTGGTATCAAGACAACGGTCCTCTGACCGTTTATGGTAAATAATCGAACCAGAGCAGCAAGAAAAAAAAGAAGCTATGGAGGCCTTAGAACAGCAGATGTTGCAGATAACTTCCAGATTGAATGAGCAGGCTGCATCCTTTGAAGCAAATGCCCGTCAAATGGGTGCTATTCGAACCCAGATGCTAGAGATGCACAAGGATCAACAAAGACTCCTAGATTCTGTGCTTGTGGAGCAAGAATCCATCAAAAAGACTCAGACTGGGTCTTATCAATCCCTGGTATCATCCCACAAGGCTCTAGAAGAGCTTGTGAAATCCTCCATTTCCTCCTTTTCTAAATTAGTAACCTAGCACCAAAGCACTGATTCTAGAAGCACCATCCTAACTACTGGAGGAATATTGGGTCCAGCACCACATATCAACAATCATACCAGCTCGATGGGGTTGGTGAATGGTAGCGGATTAGTTCTAGGAGAAACCTCTAGTACTAAAGGTCCTCACTTCCATAAAATGCTTCCTAGATGTGAGCTACCTGCCTTTGATGGATTGGATGTTGATGTCTGGATTAGTATGTGTACAAAGTTTTTCCAGATCTTTGAAGTAGCTGAGGAGAGGAAGGTGGATTTAGCAGGATTATACCTTCAAGGAAGGGCTGAGAAATGGTATAAGAACTGGATTCGCAGTCATCCATGCACTAATTGGGAGAACTTTATGGAAGAAGTAAGCAAGAGATTCCAAGATGTGGAAGTTGAAGATGTGGTGCAACAGCTTACACAGCTCAGGCAAGCCACTACAGTCTTAGCTTACTAGGAGCAATTTGAGGCTGTCAAACTAAGAGTGGAGAAGAAACATCCTACCGTGGATGAAGAATTTTTTACATCCACCTTCATTGCGGGATTGAAACCTGAAATTAGATCAGGGGTAAGATTTTTTCAGATTCCTGATATCTATTCTGCCATTAGGCAAGCTAAGCATCAAGAACAACACCTCAAGGATGTCCTTGAATCCATGAAACCCAAGCCCCAATTCCGTTCACCTGTTCCCACTAAACCCTGGACCTCTCAATTTACTCCTGAGCCAAACAACACCCTTATTTCAACCCACAAACTACCTGAACAAAAAACAACTTACCAAAACAACTCCACCACACCTAAGAGAATCCCTGGTCCCTGTTGGAAGTGTGGGGAGAAGTACTTCCCATGTCACCAATGTGCTGCAACTACCAAGAAATTAAATGTGTTGCAGGGAGAAGAAATTGAAGATGAGGAACCTGAAGTGGAGACAGAAGATATTGTTCAGGAAGAAGAAAAAGAGCCTGCAGGGGAGGAACAAATGTCCCTGTCAATTTCTTCTCTCTAGTCAATTTCTCAAATATTATAAATATTGGCAAATCTCTAATTTATATCTTAAAAAAACGTGGAAAATGGAAAAAATGGGGAAAATGTCTATAAAAATACGAAAAATATGAAACACGACAAACGCGAATAACGCGAAAACGTTACAGAACACAAAAATATGTAAAAAACACGAAAAACATGAAAACGTAAACAAATACGGAAAAACACGAAAACGCGAAAAATGCAAACACACGAAAAAAACGCAAAACAAGAATAACATGAAAAAATGATAAAACACGAAAAATACGAAAAACGCGAAAACGCGAAAAATGTTAAAACACAAAAACGTAAGAAAACACGATAAACATGAAAATGTGAAAAATGCAAACAAAACACGAAAACGTGAGAAAACGCAAAAAAAAAAAGACGAAACGTGAGAAAAAGCAAAAGACAGAAACATGAAAAAAATACAAAAAGCATGAAAAATGTGAATAACACGGAAAAGTAACAAAATACAAAAACGCGAAAAATAAAAAAAAACGTGAAAATGCAAAAAAAAAAACACAATAACATGAATAACGCGAAAACGTGACAAAACGCGAAAAATACAAAAGTGTGAACAAACACGAAAAATAAGAAAATTTGAAAACAGTAAAAGAAACGTAAAAAAGAAATGCCAAAAACACGAAAATATGAAAAAATGTGTTATAATATTTTTTTCAAATTTTCGTGTTTTTAACAGTAATTTTTTTTCACATTTTCCGTGTTTTTCTAAAATCATTTCCTGCATCTGGTTCACTCCCTAGGATTGAGGCTGATCGGCTTGTTCAAGGTTTTTTGGATTACATCCATTATCTCAAGTTTTGGATCGAACTAATCTATTGACACAAATAGTTCAGGGGAGAAAATCGAGTTATTTGGGCCTTTTTTTCATGTTTTCGTGTCTTTTCAAATTTTCCATGATTTTCTGTTTTTAACATTTTTTTACTTTTTGTGATTTTTGTATTTTTCTACTTTTTGTGTTCACGTTTTCGTGTTTTTAGGAATTTTTCATGTTTTTTTATTTTTATTTGTTGCATTTTTATGTTTCGTTTTTTTACTATTTTCCACTTCTTTTTCCTTTTTTTCTTGTTTTTACAATTTTTCTGTTTTTATTGTTTTTCGTTTTTAATTTTTTTTATCTTCCTGTTTCCTATTTTTCTATTTTTTTATATATTTTTTAAATAATATATATTAAATATTTAAATAATTTATAGTAATAATTAAAGTTTTAAAAGAAATAAAAAAAAATTACATTTAAGGACAATGTTATCTTTTTAAATAAAAGAAATTATCTATTTCATTCTATTTTATTCTACCAACCAAACGGTACCTTAGTGATTCAGGCATTCTATTCCATTCCATTTCGCGAACCAAACGGTACCTTAGTGATTCAGGCATGCTATTCCATTACATTTCGTTCAGCGAACCACACAGCACTTTAATGATTCATTTTGAATATTAATTTCTTATCTATAATTCGTGCGTTTTGAGTTTATAATATACTACTGAAAAAACTAAATGATATTTTTCTCACTCTGTGCTTTTTCTCTCGTAAACGTTGTGTTTTTCTTCTATTTCCTTGACTGCAACTACAACATTAGCATAAGGCCTAACGTCAAGGCTGAGATCCAACATGTTTGGAATTCAATGTGAATAGTGGAATTATATACATTTTAAATTTGTATGGCTGTCTATTGATGCTTTTCTCAAATTCCCATTGTTTTAATCAAGGAAGAAAGATGGCTGCTAAGGAGACAAAATTAGTGGAATTAGGATCAAAGAAATCTAACAAGAGAGAGACAAAGATTGAGTGGAGAGAAATCGGATAGCAATCATCATGATTATGATAATAATAATAATAATTAGGGTTAATTATAGATAGATGCTATGTGATTTTATGAATTTGTAGATACATATCTGTGTTATTTTTCGTTATATATCCAATTTTGTAGTTTGTAATTTTCATTTTTTATTGATTTTGTCAAATTTGGTTCTCAAAATGAAATTTTTTAAAAATTAAAGTTGTTTAATATCATATTTAATATAGAATCACATTTTTTAATTTTTAAAATCATCATTTTGGAGTTTCTATCTCTAAACATTAACTTGGTCTCAAACCTAAGAAGTTGAAGAATTAAAGTTGTTCAAAATTTAAATCTTGAAAATTTTATTTTGAGATCGTTATCAGCAAATTTGAAAAAAGCAACAAAAAATGAAAATTTTACAAATAATATGGTTGTGTTTGTAATGAAAAATACCATAGATACCAATCTGCAAATCCGTGAAACCGCAGTGCATCTATTTGTAATTAACCCTAATAATTATGTAAAGCGTAAGTGTGTTTTCAATATTAATAAGATTTAAAGTCAAATATTTAGGGCTGTTTGGTTGACATGTTTTTGTTTATGGTTGCTGATAGGTAGTAGATATTGGTTAATTTTTCTACTAAAAGTAGCTATTTTAAAATTGTATCAAACATTTTTTGATCTCCGACTTAGAATGAAAAAACAAAAAACAGTTCCGAAAAATGAAAAAAATGACATTTAGATTAAACTATTCCACATCATACTTTAATGGAATAAGGGCCAAATTTAACTCTTGTATTTTTTTTTTATAGATGTAAATTTAGTCTTGATTTACGAAACAAATTGTCAATTTTTTTTTAAGATGCAGGTTTAACTATTATTTAAATATCGCATCTAATCTTGCAAACATTAACTATGCTTAAAATATTTAGAATGTTATTATTGGTAATATATGGGTTAAATTGATACTGTTTAGAAACATTAGACTTTTATTTGTATCATTTTGTACGTTATAATTAAATCTACACTTTTCTCCAAAACTAAGATAAAATTTGGCCCTTATACATATTTTAGTTGTTAACATTTTATAATAGGTCATATGGATTTTAGGAGATATCAAAGCATGAAATACACTAAAATCTAAGTAATAAAATTGTTCATGTCCCCATTCCGTGGAGATTCGGGTTCCCATAGGGCTCCCCAATCTTCGTTACTCAAATTCTAAATAATATTTTCTTTGGTGTAATTTAAATTTTTGCTATATAACACAATTAGACAAATTTAATCTATAAAATATTAGTATACTTTATCCAAAAAAATGCATCAATCATAATTAATAAATAATACATCAAATATAAAAATTATCCAAATATAAAAATAATCTAAAAAATCATATAAACTACATATTTATTGTAAAAAGTTCATTAATACACCAAACATGATACTAATTCTATTCATAATTCATGTGGAAACATAACGAGCGTGGGGATGGGAATCCCCATGAAGTGGGAGAAAAATCCTCGTCCCCGATCCATCTGTGTCTGAAGATTCTTTTTCCCCATCCCCACCTTATGGTGAAAGTAAATGGGGATTCTCTATCTCCGTTTAGTAGAATCTCCTAGGGAGATGGGGAAACTCTGTTCCGGTCCGAACTAGACATGAACATGGATTTGCCCAGGTTGGGCTAAAGTCGGAGCTAATTGAATTCTATAAGTAACTGTTTTCCAAAATAAGTGTCATTGTCTTCTAGACACAGTTGGTGAGAATATTGCAACTATTCATTACAGGAGGAAAAGAAAAACAATAACCACATAAAAAGATATTAAACTCGGGCACTTGGACAACAACTTGTCAAAATCTAAACCACTAACTAAAATTAGAATAAAACCAAGTAATGTCAATGTCATTAACTTGGTGTTACATTACAAGGGATCCAGAAATAAATTCCAAGGAAGTACATAACATTACTTGACTAAGATTACAACAGAGTCTACTCTGTTTTAAAGCAACAGAACTTCAAGTCTCAATTACAAAAGAGACCAATTTTTAAAACCCAGATGCAGAACAAAATTTCTTAACCAATACAATGTAGAATGTAACAATCCAGTTTTGAGTAGATGGCCCGGGGTAGAACGCCTGAGACTGTGACGAGGGCACAAATTAACTCAATCCACATTGAAAATGGAGCGAAAGTGTCCAAACTATATTAGTAAATAATAATGTTTCCAATATATGTAGACGCGTAGAATGAGGGTCATAGAAACTCTCTAGATAACATAATCAGACCATTCAGCAATATTTGAAGTATGATCCATAGTAAAACTAGGAATCTTATCAAGCTTAGTTGGATTGTCTTTCCCTCCAATCAATCTTGCTGGATTTCCAAGTGCAGTAGTTCTGGCAGGTACATCCTTCACCACAACAGATCCAGCCCCAATTTTAGCCCCTTCACCAATCCAAATATTACCTAAAATACAACTCCCAGCCCCAATCAATACCCCATCCCCAATCTTAGGATGCCTATCACCAGAAGCCTTCCCTGTACCTCCTAAAGTCACATTATGCAAAATTGACACATTGTTCCCAATCACAGCTGTTTCACCCACAACTACTCCTGTGGCATGATCAAGCAAAATCCCATGCCCAATTTTTGCACCAGGATGAATATCAACAGCAAAAACCTCAGATACTCTATTTTGTATCAATAGGGCTAAAACATCCCTCCCTTGTGACCACAATTTGTGTGCAATTCTATGTGATTGACAAGCAAGAAATCCTTTGAAATTCAAAAAACAGTGCACATAACTTATACAAGCTGGGTCTCTTTCCTTTACTGCTCTCATATCTTCTTTAACATAATTAATTATATCTTCACTTTCATCAAGCACTCCTATGAAAATATCTAACAGAGTAGTAGCGGGGAGGCTGAGATTACTTAGCTTGATTGCGAGGTGATTTGCCAGCGCTGTTTGTAGAGATCTCTGGGAGAGAATTGAAGTGTAATAATAGCTTGAGAGGATGGGTTCTTGCTGGATGTCGAATTTGGCTTCTTCGAGCATTTTCAGCCACGGGTCTTCTTTAAAATCGGTGTCTTGTTCTCCGATTATTGGGCGGGTGTGAATCGATTTCAATTGATTCTTCGAAAAGGGCTTGGTGGAAACCTGATCCGAAAAAGTGGGTCGGATGAATTTAGCGTAATTGAAAGAAGTATCATCGGATTTAGACCTGTTTGGATTTGGGGGAAGTTGGGGGGAATTGGTTCTGTGAGTATGAACACAAGCGGCCATGGAATTGAGATTAGGTTGAGGATGAGGTTTGATTCGGAAAATGGATGAAGAAGAGATTGGAGAAAATGATTTATATAGAGAAGAAGACGGAAGCTTCATTGAATAATTTAAATTTAATAAAATAAAAAGAAAGAAGGTTGATTGGGGAAGAATTTGAGTGGAAGTTGGAAAATTGGAATTATTGACGCAATAGAATAGAGGGATTTCCCAGTTTTGGCTGGACAGGATAATTCTATCAATTACACGAATTTAAAGGCTCTTGCTGCTGCACTTTTTTTTCTTCTTTTAAGAAAAATACTGCCATCATTGATATTTGAATTGATGGCCAAGATTTGTGGATTAAATAATCAATTTTAAAATTTCAAGTGGATATAGTATTATTTGGTTGTTTATTGCAAAATAATATATATTATATTATAGATGTTTTGGATTATGTGGAAAATATCTATCTTGTAAATAAATACTCTTATATACTCGTTGATTTGTCCAAAAATATTATTATTAAAAAAATTATATTAAAAGTAAAATAAATATCGAAAAATTAGAAAAATATTTTTCGGGAAACAAATGGGACGTTAATAAGAAATCTATCTAGTTATTACTAAATATATATAAACGAATTCATAGTACGATATGTTGCTCTTACCGTAATCAAAGGTTTGAGAGTGTAAAATAATGTGTATATTTGTTTGAACGTAAGATTACACATATAGAGAGTATAAATACAAAAAGGCAAGACTCCCTGATATTGAAGAGTAAATAATGGTAATTTGAAATTTAAAGAATTGCTAACTATCTGTAGGATATTTTTAGGTTATAACCGGTTATAGAGTATTAGTCAATTGATGATTAGGTGTATTGACTAAGTATTATTTACAGCCCCCTTCAAGCCAATACCGAGATGAGAGGCAAACTTGTTCACGAAGGACTTGGAACAGTGTCGTTGGTAGCTACTTGGTCAAAATATCAGCCACCTGATCATCAGTGGAGATAAAACGAATGTTGATGAACCGAAACTGAACGTGTTCATGAACGAAGTGATAATCTAATTCAATATGCTTAGTCTGAGCATGAAATACGGGGTTGAGATTCAAGTATATGGGCACAAATATTGTCACGCCATAGGGTTACCGGTCGAGGAATTGGGTGGCCCAATACATGAGGGAGAGACCGAAGCTAAATTAGTTCGGTAGTTGCGTTTGCAATGACTTTATACTCACTTTGAGTGGAGGATCGTGCAATCATGGGTTGTTTCTTTGTATGCCATGAGAAAAGGTTGTTGCCCAAATAGATACAGTAGGCTCCCGTAGAACAACGATCATCCGAGCAACCCCCCTAATCATTGTTAGTGTAGCAGTGCACTTGACGAATAGGAGTGCGGTGGAAAGTGAGACCAGTGTCAGAAGTGCCCTGAAGATAAAGAATGGTACGCTTGACTACTTTCCTGTGTATATCAATGGGACAGTGAAGGAACTGATAGAGTTTGTTTATCGAGAAGGCAAGTTTCGGTCGAGTGATGGTGAGATACTGTAATGCTCCAACCATACTGCAATATTCTATCTCAAAGTCGAGTAGTGTGCCAGTTTCTTTGGATAAAGATGGTGTAGTGGCCATGGGAGTTAGACATGGTTTGCTATCAACCATTTTGATTCGATCCAGAATATCATTGATATATTTTTCTTGACAAATATGAATGCCACTACTAGATTTCTAGATCTAGAAAGTACGAGGCTCTCCCAATATTGTGTATTGTAAATTCCAGCTTAATTTGAGAAATGATCTGTTGAATGAAAGTTGGTAGTGTGTCGGTGATAAGAATATCATCAACATAGCATAAGATATAGACCATGTCTGTCTCAATTTTCTTAACAAACAGAGGGTTGTCTGTAAGAGACATAACAAAGCCAATTTGAATGAAAAATTGCTTTAACCGAGTAAACCATTCACATGGAGCCTGCTTAAGTCCATACAGTGACATCTTGAGGTGACAAACGAAATCTAAGTGATTGTTGTTAGTGAATCCATGTGGTTGCTCTATATAGATAATTTCAGTTAAGTTGCCATAAAGAAAAGCATTAGAAACGTCAAGTTAGTTAAGGAACCAGCCATTGGAAGAAGCAAGTGTAAAGATAGTGTGAACAGTCATAGCTTTGAATACAGGGCTAAAACTTTTTTTATAATCCAAGCCAGACTGCTGGGAGAATCCACGAGCAACAAGTTGAGCTTTGTAATGTTCAATGGAGCCATCGGTACTGCCATTTGGTGTGAAATAACTAGCGGCAAGTGAGAATGTTTCGATTTTATAGCCGAGGAACTAAGTCTCATGTATCATTATCAAGTAGCGCTTTGATCTCTTCAGAAATTACAAGTCTCCATTCTAAGATTTTGTTTGCCTTTTAAAAATAAGTTGGATCAACAACGTCAGTTTGTATGGCAGTGAGTGCAGAGAAACGACTATGGGAATGTGACATGGAGCTACAAAGATTCATTATATGTGTTCGATAAGCGGAAGAGCTGACAAGAGGAACTAGTTGAAGTTGAGCAAACGGGCCAACAATTAGAAGAATAGAGGCAGTGTAGCAATCACTGGATGTAGAAGAGGAAGACGCGGGAACATGTTGATGCAGTGTGGTTAGTTCGTGTCTAGCTGCTCTTATGAAAGAAAATGGGGCATAGATAGCCTGGTTCAGTGAGGCATCATTAGACGTTACTGTTATGGCTGCATAATTTGGGTCTGTTGCATAATGAGCAGAATTTGGTTACAAAAAAAAAACGGAAATTGGAAAAGCATGAGGGTCATTAACGAGCGGAACAATGCTGTCAGGTGAGGTTCGAGTCAGAATTGGACTTTTAGCAGCAACAGGCCAAACAGAGTTCGGGGTCATGAATATTTACCGAAGGGTTTTGTGAAGAGGATGGCGGAAGTAGGCACGCAGCAGGCAGTCCCTTCTTACTCAAGCGGTGTAGGAGGGATTGGTAGTGTTACCATTATTGATGATGGGGACGTTGGTGGTGATAGATGAAGATGTTTGTCTTGCACTGGGAAGATAGTTTCATAGAATTCAACGTGTTTGCATGTATAAATGCGGTCAGTTAAAAAATCCAAGAATAAATCACCCGAATGGTTAGGGAATGGACCTAGGTATATGCATCATTTGTAACGATAGTCAAATTTATACTTGTTATACGGGCGTAGGTAGGGATAAGTTTCACACCCAAACATATGTAATTTTAAGTAATTTTGTGAAACATGAAATAGTTTGAAGGAAGGGGATTCATTGTTTAAGGCTGGTGTGGGCATAATGTTAATCAAACGGACATTATGTGAAACATCATAATTCTAAAAAATTTAGGGTAAAGATGCATTTGCAAGAAGTGTTAAAGCAGTATCAATAATGTGTCTTTATTTTTTTTCAATAATACCATTTTGAGCATGTGTATGAAGACATGCAAGTGTGTGTATCCCTTTTTCCTTAAAGAATGATTGTATGCGTGGAAACTCACCACCAAAATCAAAGTAAAATTTTTTAAGGCAAGCATTAAATTCATTCACAATAACTACATAAAATTCATGAAATATAGAAAACACATCACTTTTGGATTTTATGCAATACACCTATGAAAAACAGGTAAATTCATTAATAAATACCACAAAAATATCGATGTCCAAAAGAAGGTAGAACATGGGATGGGCCCAAACATCTGCATGAATAGATTGAAAAGCAATAGTACTATACCTAGAAATTATAGTCAAAGGCTTGCGAGATGATTTTCGTAAGGGACAAAAATCACACAATATCGGGGAGACCCTAAGTGTGGAAAATTATGCTTACGAACAACTTGACTGACGGTTGAATTCTAACAATGCATGAGTCTCGATTTCCATCTAGAAAACGACACTTTCTTATTTATTAATGCTTTCTTCAAAGTAGATGGCAACATATCTAACCCCTCTTCCCTTGACCTACGCAACAAGATTACCCGCATGTCCTAATCCTTGACAAGAAAAAAATTGGACGAAAATGAAAAGAAACACGAGTTATCTTTAGTGAATTTTTGAATAAATAATGGGGATTTGGCTAAATTTGGAATAAGTAAGACATCATGTAAATGAAATTGATTAGTTTTTGCAGTACTAGAATGTGAAATTTTCATACCTTGTCCATTGCCAACATAGACATTGTCATAACCATTGTAAGGAGCTTGGTTATGAACTTGATTATGATTGGTTGTCATATGATGAGTGGCACCCTGATACAGATCATCACATTAATTCTTCTACCTTGGTTCATTCTAGTAATGGGCCTAAAATGTGGAAAGTATATTCTAGAAGACCTAAGGGTATTATGGGTAATAAAGGGTAAATTGTAGTGAGGTGGCAATAGTTAGTTACTGCTAGGGGTTAGCATCGGTTCGGTTCGGTTACTAACCGAACCGAACTTTCGGTTAACCGAACCGAAATTTGTGTTATTTTCATAACCGAACCGAACCGAACCGAACCGAATAAGATTGGTAACCGAATTTTATTTAACCGAAAAGTTTCGATTCGGTTCGGTTACCGACCGAATAACCGAAAATTCATAATATTTAATTTTTGTATATTTTTATTTAATTGGTTTTTAAATAATGCACTTGTATAAAAGTTACAATTGATGAAATTAAAGACTAATGAACCAAAATTTATATATATAAAGATAAAAGTATATTTTTTAGGGGTTAGATTTTAGATTTTATAAGTTATTTATATATGTAAAAATAAAATTATATTTTTTATATTTATATACCAAGTTCGGTTCGGTTATCGGTTATACCGATATATTTTTTCAGTAACCGAACCGATAACCGATTACCAAACTAAACTAAAATTAAAACCGAACTGAACCAGAATGTTAAAATAACCGAACTAAACTAAAACTTCGGTTCGGTTATCGGTTTGGTAATCGGTTACCGGTTATTTTGCTCACCCTACTGCCTTGGGGAATGGGCAGATGGTTATATTAAGAGGTGTGTGTGTGTGTGTGTATGTGTATGGGGGATATGATTGTAGAATTCTCTATTTTGGCTCCTAGCGCATAGCCTAGTGAGGGAGGAGGATTTCCTGGAAATCCTAGTTTGTGAATGTAATGGGTGTTGCATCATTTTCTAGTTAATCAACTATCTACTATTCTTCTCTTTCTATTTCTTTTCATCTTGTTCTTAAGTTGATGATTCTCAACATTGGTCCGACCTGTCGGATTCAAATTGGGAGGCTCTGTTTTTTTTTCCAGCCATGGAAACACGAACTCAAGGTTGTTTGGATTTGCATGAGGAGCAAATTAAAGCATTACGGATTGATGTCGATGCCATCAAACAGTCGGTTCAATCTCTAGAGGCAGACAAAATTAAGCAAGAAGAATTTCGTTTGTTCATTACCTCGTGGGTGAAACAACAAGGGAAGCAACCGAAATCAGATGACGGTCCAGGCCCTGAAGTTGATAATACCAAAAGTCTTACTCCACCATTTGGATCTTCTTCTCATTCTCATAGTCATTCAACAAACAACAATGAGTTTCATGTAGCAGCAAAGAAGGTAAAACTCCCTGAGTTTTATGGTTATGATCCGCGAGGGTGGATTGCAAAGGCAGAGTTGTATTTTGATATTCATGGGACTCCTGAGGAGATGCAAGTTCGTTTGGCCCAACTCAGCATGATAGGGGTGGCTCTCCATTGGTTCATGGTGGTGAAGGAGGTTTATGATACTCTGACTTGGACTCAGTTCACCAGTGAACTACTCTAGTGGTTTAATGGGTTAGAAATTCAAAACCCTTATGAACAACTATCAACACTACAGCAAACAGGTGATATTCATGATTATATAGAAGATTTCGATTATTTTCTTTCTCTAGTTCCTCGTCTTTCAGAAGCCCAGTCTCTGGGTTATTTTTTGGGGGGATTATGGAGTGAGGTGAAGTGATGGGTTCGTCCTCATCAGCCGAAGACGCGATCGCAGGCGATGTACTTAGCCAATGATGTGGAAGAGATGTTGAATCCATCAGAGAATTTGGGAGCCGCAGGCCATTTTAGGTATGACAGACCAAGGGAATAGCGTATTAACGCTAACGGTTTCCACCGGCCCAATTGGAAAACGGGCCAAACGGGTCAAATACCCAAAACCGAATTTAAAAGGGGGACCCAACCTTTTATGTGCACCATTTCAAGCAGTAATGAAACACAGAAGAGGATTGAACCCTTTAGGGGATTTCGATTTCCATCACTCCATCAAAACAGAGGATCGCAATCTCTTACGAAGGCAAAATGGGAGGAGCGACGATGCAAAGGACTCTGTTATCGGTGCGGAGAGCAATACAGACCGACGCATAAATGTCCTGAGGGGAAATTACGTGTGATTTTGTTGGGTGATGATGAATTGGTATCAGATGAGGGGGAAATTTTATGTTTCGAGGAGGAAGAAATAGCGACACCAGAATTTAGGGTGACCGTTGAGGGAGAGTGCCAGGTCATTAAGTTTCATGGTGTAAGTGAGGTTCCTGTTCAGGGATTAAAAACCTTGAAGTTGGAAGGTGCAATTGAGGGAATTCCGATTACGGTGTTGGTTGACAGTGGCGCCACACACAACTTCATTTCACAAAAATTATGTCATGCTTTAGGTCTTCCTTCTACTTCTTTCTCTGGTATCACTGTGAAACTTGGGGATGGTCACCGGGTGCTAATTAATAGGAAATGAACTGCTCTTCAAATTTCTTTTGGAACCTTACAATTTATGGTGGAGGCGTTGGTGTTTGATATGGGGAATATGGACATGGTTTTAGGAATTGAATGGTTGAAGACATTAGGAGAAGTTACGCACCATTGGAATCTTCAATACATGAAGTTTAACTATCAAGGAACTGAGGTACAATTGAATGGGGTTTCTTCACAGGGGAATGGCCAAGAATCATTGAAGGGATGGTTGTCTCAAAGCCACAAGTCTCCTACCTTCCAACTATTGTTAAACACTGATCAAGAGGAAGCTACCCCCCTTGCTCCTAACTCTTTACATGGTGTTGAATTGCAGAAATTGTTGTGTTGCTTTGAGGAAATTTTCCAGGAGCCAAAGGGACTGTCGCCATCTCGATCGTACGACCATGCCATTAATTTGTTGCCAGGACAAGGCCCAGTCTGTGTTAGACCTTACCATTATCCACATGTGCAAAAAGAAGAAATTGAAAGGCAGGTGACTGAATTGTTATCAATGGGAGTCATTAGACCCAGCAAGAGTGCGTTTTCCAGTCCGGTAATCTTAGTGAAGAAGAAGGATCGGACTTGGCGTATGTGTGTAGATTATCGCGCTTTGAACAAAGCTACTATTCTAGATAAATACCTGATTCCTGTAGTGGATGAACTGATCGATGAATTGAAAGGTGCCCAATTCTTTACTAAACTTGACTTGAAGGCAAGATATAACCAGATACGGATGCATCCTGATAGTGTTGAATGAACGGCTTTTAGGACCCATGATGGCCACTACGAGTACCTCGTCATGCCATTTGGGCTCACTAATGCCCCAGCAACGTTTCAGGCAGTGATGAATGATATCTTTAGGCCTTTCCTACGTCGGTTTATTGTAGTTTTCTTCGATGATATTTTGATTTACAGGCCCTCTTGGTCGCAACATCTAACAGATATGTCGGTGGCCTTACAAATTTTAAAAGACAATGGCTTCAAGGTAAATGGGAAGAAATGCATTTTTGGCAAGCCTTCGGTGGATTATTTGGGTCACATAATTGATGGTCGAGGTGTGTCTATGGACCCATCCAAAATTCAAGCTGTTCAAGATTGGCCTACTCAAAAACATGTCAAGGGTGTCCGAGGTTTTCTTGGTCTCACGGGTTATTACCGAAAATTCATTTGTCACTATGGAAGTATTGCTAAGCCATTGACGGATCTCATGCGTAAAAATGCTTTTTATTGGAACGCTTCTGCTCAACAAGCTTTTGAGGAGTTGAAAACAGCTATGGTGACAGCTCCCGTACTGGCATTCTCGAATTTTACTGCCCCTTTTGTAATCGAGTGTGATGCGTCTGGTCGTGGAATTGGGGCTGTGTTAATGCAAAATCATCGTCCTATTGCTTTGTTTAGTAAAGCGTTGACAGATGGAAACTTGTCGAAATCTGCCTACGAACGGGAGATCATGGCTTTGGCCTTGGCGGTGCAACATTGGCATTCTTATTTATTAGGAAGCCGTTTTGTTGTGTATACGGATCAAAAGAGTTTGCAACACTTGCTGCAGCAATGAATCACCACACCGGATCAACAAAATTGGGTTGCCAAGCTATTGGGATATAATTTTGATATCTGTTATAAGCCGGGTAAGGAGAATCGGGCAGCAGATGCTTTATCACGTCGAGATGAAGTTGGGGAGTTTTCTGCACTACTCTCTAGTCCGGTTTGGGTCTAAGGGGCTCAGTTGGTGGCAGAAGCGCAGGCTGATCCTCAGTTAAAGCTGCTGATCAATAATTTACAGCAAAATCCCAACAAACACCCAGGCTACTCTCTATGCAAAGGCGTCCTATATTACAAAAAGCGGTTAGTAATTCCTAAAACTTCTAAATTCATTCCTTTGCTGTTGGATGAGTTCCATAAGACTACTTCAGGTGGTCATTCGGGTTATTATCGCACATATCGTCGATTGGCAGCCAACACTTATTGGTCGGGCATGAGTGCAACAGTCCAACGTTATGTTCAATCTTGTGACATTTGTTAGCGTTGTAAGGCTAGTTCATTGGCGCCGGATGGTCTTTTACAACCTTTGGAGATACCTAATGTTATATGGGATCATGTGTCGATGGATTTCATCTTAGGTCTGCCAAAGTCTAGAGGATTTGACGCTGTTTTGGTGGTAGTGGATAGGCTGTCTAAGTACAACCACTTTATTCTTTTAAAGCATCCGTATTTGGCTCGTATGATTGCGAAGACTTTTGTTTGTGAGGTGGTTCGTCTCCACGGGTTGCCAAAGTCTATTTTAAGTGATAGAGATCCTTTATTCCTCAGCCATTTTTGGCAAGAAATCTTTCGTTCGCAAGGGACACAATTGCATATGAGTTCTTCGTATCACCCAGAATCCGATGGGCAAACTGAAGTTATCAATCGATGTTTGGAAGCGTAATTGGTCATTATGGATTCCTTGGGCTGAGTTTTGGTATAATACCACTTTCCATGGCTCTACCGGTATGTCTCCTTTTGAGAGTGTGTATGGGCGGACTCCTCCTTCGGTAGTGCAGTATATTCCGGGGGAGATTCGAGTTGAAACAGTGAGTCAAGACTTGAAAGATAGGGATGAGGCCTTGAAACAATTAAAAGCTCATTTGCATCGAGCTCAAAGTCGTATGAAAGAGCAAGCGGACATGAACCGTAGAGATGTAAGCTTTGGTGTAGGGGAGTGGGTTTATTTGAAGCTAAAACCTTACCGCCAAATATCAGTTGCTCAACGTATCAATCAGAAACTCGCAGCGAAGTATTTCGGCCCTTTCAAGATAGTGGAGCGGATTGGCATGGTGGCCTATAAATTGGAGTTACCTCCTTCTTTGAAAATTCACCCGGTTTTTCATGTCTCACTTTTGAAGAAAGCGGTGATTTCAGACGAGGTGGAAAGTACTCTGCCACAGGAATTAGAGCTGGAAATTTCAGACCAGTGTGCTCTAGAAGCTATTTTGGCTAAGCGTTCTGTTTTGCAGCAGGGTGAGTCGATTATGCAATGGTTAATCCAATGGAAAAACCAACCCTTTGAAGAGGCTACTTGGGAAGATGCATTGTCAATTCAAAGTCAGTTTCTGGGTCTTAGTCTTGAGGACAAGACTCTTATAGATGGTGGGGGGTAATGATACAGATCATCACATTAATTCTTCTACCTTGGTTCATTCTAGTAATGGGCCTAAAATGTGGAAAGTATATTCTAGGAGACCTAAGGGTATTATGGGTAATAAAGGGTAAATTGTAGTGAGGTGGCAATAGTTAGTTACTGCCTTGGGGAATGGGCAGATGGTTATATTAAGAGGTGTGTGTGTGTGTGTACGGGGGATATGATTGTAGAATTCTCTATTTTGGCTCCTAACGCATAGCCTAGTGAGGGAGGAGGATTTCCTGGAAATCCTAGTTTGTGAATGTAATGGGTGTTGCATCATTTTCTAATTAATCAACTATCTACTATTCTTCTCTTTCTATTTCTTTTCATCTTGTTCTTAAGTTGAGGATTTTCAACACACCCGTATCGGGGTACCAAGGTTGAGGTTCATCAAAGTATGGAGCTGAAGATTGTTGACAGGTAAAGTGAGCCTAAGGTACTATGATTTGGTCCTTTACCTCGTGGATGATTATATAATGTGCCCCTGTTTCTTTTATTTTGGCTGCACTTGTCAAGCCAGTGATCAGTATCACCACAAATATAACAATGTCCTCTCTTTTGTGGGTTGGGCAATATGGGACGGAGTATCAGACTACTAATATGAGTTAAGGCTAGGGGACGAGGGGCTTTCCCTTTCAACAAAAGTTCATAGGAAACTAATTGATGTTATAGCCTATGAAAATCAAGATCATCAACATCGTTTGATAATAAGGATGTAGTGACAGGGTGAAATTCTTCATTTACATGTTGAAAAATCAAGCCATGTAAGAGATCAGATGGATAAGGGTTACCTAAGGCAAATAAATCATCAAGTATTACCTTGAGCTTCTGCAAATAATCCTCAACAGAATTACCATCATGTCTTGGAGTTTGCATTTCAATAGTGAGTTGCAGACGTTTGTTGCTAGACACAATACCATATGCTCGTTCAAGATATCCCTAAGTAACATGTGATGTTTGAAGATTGTGAATGAGTGGGTATATTTCTTCAGTTATAGAATTAAGTAACAGAGAACCGACAGTGTTTTTTGTTGTGTTTCGGGATGTAAATGAAGGATTTAAGATATAATCCATAGGATTATTCTGTCTGTGTAAATATTTTGGAGGTGGAGGGTTCAAACTAAGCACATGATCATACAGTCTGTGAGTTTGTAGAGTGGTGCTTATGTTCATTTTCCATGAACGATAATTCTTTGAGGTTAATTTGATATTAATGGTGATATTTGTTGTGACAAAAACATATCGGAACCAAAGATAGAAAAGCCAAAAGTGGAATTTGGTTGAAGAAATACCTCATTGGATTGGAGCCATAAATCGAATTTTGTGTGTAGAATTGTGAAATTGGGGGTGTGTTTGTTGTGTGTTGAGCGGTTATATGTGGCTGTTGCGGTAGGAACCTGGGAAAGACCGATGGAGGTTACGATGAGGATGATGCTTGGTTGTGCAGACCAGATGGTGAAACAAAGACGCCAAAGAGAATGGACTCTAACAATTTCGTAGTCACGGACGACAATGGCATTTGTGGTGGTTACTGATTTTGATTCGGTTGCCATAATGAAATTGACTGGGAATGATTTGGGAGATTGTCGAACGGTGAATTGAAAACATAATGAGTAACTGTTGGAGTGATAAATGATGAGGCGCTATCAGATATCATCATGTATTCTGGTGAGACATGTGTAGAAGATGATGGAAAGACGGTGGTGGCAACGGAGATAATAGCGCTGGACGGAGTAGGGTGAAGGCCTGAACCGGCTTGTGATACCATGTTACAATAATCAACGGTTTCAAGAGTAAAATAATGTGTATATTTGCTTGAATGTAAGATTACAAATACAGAGAGTATAAATACAAAAAGTTGAGTCAATCTGATATTGAGGAGTAAATCATAGTAGTTTGAAATTTAAAGAATTGCTAACTATCTATAGTGTATTTTTAGGTTATAACTGACTGCAGAGAATTAGTCAATTTGGTGATTAGGTGTATTGACTAAGTACTATTTATAATTCCTTCCTATTCCGCCTCAGGGGTATTAGATGGGACTTATCGGCTGGGACTGTAGCATCAGGCTTAATATCAATCATGGGTTGGTATCCTTCGTCAAGATCCTAAACCTAACTACCAAGAAACTATTTTCTTCTCCATACAGGTTTTGGGGGTCTTTTTCGGCTTTTAGGAAAAAGGTAAGCCTTCTTTACCTTGTTTTGATTTTTCTTTATGAATAAATTTTTTATTGATCTACTATGGTAGATTTGGTAGTTTTTCTTTATTTGTAGGTTTTTTTTTATTCGTTTTCCCTTTTTGGGTGGTTGTGGTATGTCTCCCAATATGAGTGTCATCATGTTTTCCTTCATGGAAAAACAGAAAAGTTTTATCTATCATCACATATATCTGACTCTTTGAAATATCATGAAGTTATTTCTAGATAAAAAGACTATAAAATCGATTATGGATGGAGTGTGTTTCTTGTTGTTGTGCCAAAAACAGTTTTAAGTGATGTCTATAATTGTTCTATCATGATCTATGATATTAAAAACAATCTTCTTTAATATGAATGAATCGATTATGTTTTTTTCTAAAAAAAAATACAATCAACCTTCGTGGATGACTTCTGAAACTTGTCATTGTTACAATCTTTTTTTTTCCCAATCAATGTCATGGGAAAGAAGATGAGGATGATTGAATTGATGTAGAATTTTATTTTAATTGTTACTTAATTATTGACTTTTATTTGAATTTTATTGCAATTTTATATGGAATAATTTGTTTTCAGAAATGAAATGTTGTCTCTCTTTTAATTTTTATTAATATTTATGATTAATTTTTTTTAGGAATAATGCGTAAAAATAACTCTAACATTTACCATCACGAGCAATTTTACCCTTAACGTTTAAAATAGTGCACTCTTACTTATAAAATTAACAAATTGGATCAATTTCAGAAATTATTATAAAATGTGTATATTATGTTCTTTATTCTGCATCACTTGCATACCAATTGGTTCTAAAAAAAAGATTTCATATTTTTTTATTTAATAATAAAATTAGAGATTAATATTTATAAATTCGGTGAAATATTTAAATTTTTTGTCCAACTCGTACAACAGACAATTTCTTTTTTTAATTTCACGTCTAATTATATGTTTGTGATCGGTTACTAATGAGTGATAAAATGATGCACATGTGAAGTTTATATAACAAGATTCAACACCAAGAAGACATTTTGATGAATTATTTCACAAATTGATCAAACTTATCAACGTTACGAATAAAATTGTTTTTGACTATCAATATTAAAGGTAATATTGCAACATTTAAAAATATTAAGAGTAAAATTGCTCCTAACCATAAACTTTGCCCATTTTTTTATATAATTAATACTATAAAATTGCATATTTTACATAAGTTATTAAAAATAATTGATTTATCAATAATAAATATTTTAGGGTGCTATAAATTTAAAATAATGTCAATTATGGAAAAACAATTATAGAAATTGATATATTTTCAGATTCTTTTTCGTTTGACTCATCCGTAATATTAACAATTGTATAATAGAATAGGGATGAAGGGTTTATTAATATTTATTTAGTAGTCCCGCAGCCTTCTGAAATGACAGCCAAGCCCTTACGTTTAGATATTGAAGATTTATCCTTAATAAACGATTTTAAAAGGCGAGGAGGGAAATGTGACGTTAGTGCTGACGACGCGTCCAAGATTTAGCAAGTAAGTATATACAAATGCTTGACTTGACTGTGACGCAACTGTTACTTTTTAAGGCAGCGGAAGGTTCAAATTCAATTATTGTTCAGTCTGAGGCTCAGGGGTGTTATGTAATTGATTACGTCCTCAACACCTGATAATTTAAAATAGGGAAAATTAGGTAAGATTCATTTATATATCTAGACCAATTACTAGATCTACTACACATTTGTGATTTTTCATCTTCTCTCATTCCTTCTATCGGTTTCATTTTTCATTTACTGTCCATCTTTTCATCATTCCCCTTCCTTTATAATTTGCGGAACCATCTCCATTTTTTTTATCATCATGTCTCTTCTTTCTTTCTTTGTTTCTCTATTTTTGTAAAGGATGGTTCTTCATCTTCCTATTTCATGTTCGTCTCTAGGTTTCTTTCTTCTTGTGCGAATCGAAAGCATGATTATTCAACGTTCTTCTGTGTTTATCATATGTTTATTTCAATGGCAAAAGACAGAAATAAAGTAGATTTCTACCTTTTTATCTTCATCTTTTTCTAGAAATTTTTGCAAAATGAGTTTTCGTCACATTTTGCAAAGTCTGCGAACAGAAAATCACCTGGAAAATGATGATTTTGCTTCGCAGAATCTGCGAAGCCTGCAAAGAAAAACCATCCTTTTCCAGTTTGTTTTTCTCTTCGCAGAATCGCTTTCTGCGAAGCAAAATCATCATTTTCCAAGTGAACTTTGCTTCGCAGACTTCGCAAAATGTGACGCAAACTCATTTTGTGAAGTAAAAATCATCATTTTCAAGTGTGTTTCGTTCATTATTTTTCTAAAATTACTTAATTTTTTTGTGAATGTTGAATACAAAAGCATCAATCACAATGATCGAAAGCATGATTATTCAACGTTCTTCTGTGTTTATCATATGTTTATTTCAATGGCAAAAGACAGAAATAAAGTAGATTTCTACCTTTTTATCTTCATCTTTTTCTAGAAATTTTTGCAAAATGAGTTTTCGTCACATTTTGCAAAGCCTGCGAACAGAAAATCACCTGGAAAATGATGATTTTGCTTCGCAGAATCTGCGAAGCCTGCAAAGAAAAACCATCCTTTTCCAGTTTGTTTTTCTCTTCGCAGAATCGCTTTCTGCGAAGCAAAATCATCATTTTCCAAGTGAACTTTGCTTCGCAGACTTCGCAAAATGTGACGCAAACTCATTTTGTGAAGTAAAAATCATCATTTTCAAGTGTGTTTCGTTCATTATTTTTCTAAAATTACTTAATTTTTTTGTGAATGTTGAATACAAAAGCATCAATCACAATGATCCATTTATCTTGAGTACAAAAACATCAATCAGAGTGAATGGTGATTGGGATGCGATGAAAATGGTGGACCTGCCGATTTTTCTTGGATTATTTCTTTAAAAAAAAGAAAAATCACCATTATCATCCCAAATGTCATTGTTTCTGTATGACGCCGCCAATTTTTCTTGCTTCTGTAAAGTATGAAAGCACTCCAATGTTCTAGTTCCTTCTGCTTTTGAACTTCCGTTTGCTTATTATAACTTCTTAGCAAATTCCTTGGGTTTAGGGTTTAGAATTTGAATTATTGTTGCAATCTTGTTGTAGATTTTGATAATATTATGATTTTAATTTTATAATTATTGTTGCAATGTTGTTGTAAATTTTGATAATGTTATGATTTTAATGTTTGCACTCTTGTTGTTATGATTTGAATGTTATATACCACTTCATATTTTTCGTATTTTTCGCAATTTGCGAAGCCTACGAAGATAATACTGCTTAAGAACATGACTTTTACTTCGCATATTGCGAAAACTGCGAAGTAGAAGTCATTCTACGAATTAGTATTACCTTCGTAGGCTTCGCAAATTGCGAAAAATGCGAAGTAAGTTTCATGTTCTTAAGTAGTATTATTTTCGCAGGCTTCACAAATTGCAAAAAATACGAAGTAAAAATCATGTCCTTAAGTAGTATTATCTTCGCAGGCTTCGCAAATTGCAAAAAACGAAGTCAAATGGAAGAGAGAAAGAAGAAAGAGTAAGAAATTTCTAAGTGTTATATATATATGAAGGATATTTTGAAAAAGTCATAGAAAAATAGTCTAGATAGAGTTATGATTATTTAGTTAACCTTGAAATTTCACTAATTTATTGGGACTAAAATTAAATTTTTTTGGTTAAGGTGCAAAAATTACCCTTAACGTTTGCATCTAGAAGCCATTTTATCTCTAAGGTCTAAAATGGTAATTTTACCCTTAACATGGCAGCCAAGATAAAATTAGCTAAATATCCTATTTTCCAATTAATTTCCTCTAAGCTCAAAACAAGCAAAACTTTAGAGTACTCCCAATTAAAGTTTCGCTTATACACTCTTGACGGACTATGAAGCATAAACATTATAAATCAATAATTAAAGGATTAGTTAGATGAATAATATCATAATTAATTATAAAATTACAATTAAATTAGATTATTAAATTTAATTCTGAAAATGTCATTATTTTTCATATATAATAAATAAAATATGTTTTTATATTTTAATTTAAAAAAATTTAAATTCCAATTCATAAATCCTAAACTCTAGAAAATATATTCTAGACCCATAAGTTATAAATTCTAAATCTTAAAATAAATTAAAAATAATGATTTTATTAATTTAATATAATTTAAAATTAGGATTTAATTATAGATAGTTTTTAAAATGTGAATTTATATGTAAATTTCTCATAATTTAAAAGTAAAAAATGATAAAAAAAATATTATCCGTATCTATTATATATATATAAAGAGTGGAAACTAAAAAAATCAAACTAATAGAAGATTACTAAACTGATCGTGGCTTAATAAGGGAGCTTTTGCTGAGTTGTAATTTTGTCAATTATTTCGGAATTATTCTATTTTTCTTTTTAAAATTACAGCTATGGAGTAAGTTTAATGCTTTTCGGTTTGTATGTTATCTCTATGTACAACCATTAGTATTTGAACTTTAACTGTCTCTTATCTTTATTTGTGGTTTTTGAACTAAAGAGTTTTTTGAGGTTAAGAGTTCTACTCATTTTAGGTTCCTTCTCTCTTTCGCTATTAATCCAACTCATATTCGTCTCTCTTTTACTATTAATCCAACTCATGTTTTAGGTTCCTCTCATTTTTCTTCTTTGTTAGACTGCTTGGGTTCATTTCTTGAGTTTTTTTTCCCAATTGGTGTTTTTTTTAATTATTTTGTATTTATGCCATCTTTTGCTATTAAATTTCTAGTTTCATTGATTCAAATTTATTTCTGTTGAACTGATGACCTTCTGGTTTGTATTTCATCATTCCCAGCATTCTCATTCTTCACGTTATAGCTGCTTTTATTCTTATTTTAGGGAATTCTATGATTGAAACTAGAGGGAGGAACCATGGGTTCTTGCTATCTTGTGGTCCGTTGGTGGTAGGAGTTCCTGCGTTCTTCTTTGGACTCTCTCTGAGTATGTTAAGTATCTAATATGGGTGAGTGTTAATGTCAAGTTTATAATTCCATTCCTTTAATATTTTTCCCTGTGTTTCTCCTATCTTCACTCAATCAAATGTCATCTTTTGAGCTATTTTATGTAACTAATTTCAGAGGCGGAACTAATTTTATGTAGCTATTTTTCCCTTTGTTCCTGTGTTTCGTCCCATTTTCATAAGATTTCATTATTTATTTATTTTTTACTTATATTTTATTGGTCGAATGGAAGTTTCAGTTGATTTGTGATATTTTCAAATGCTTTCGTTTGTGCTTGAATAGTTTTGCTTGGCTGAATTTACCTTTAGATTGAAGATGTTCGCGAAAAGCTTAATGTCGAAGTTACCGTTGCTTTAGGCTCGTCTCGTGCATCCGCAGCAATTGAATCATTTGAGGACATGGTAGCTTTTGTTTTCTTATCGCTAATAAATTGCATTTTTATTACTATTTCTTATGGCGTACTACTTTATGGAACTAAGAATAGATTATACTTGTGTTAGTGTTTGCACCAAAGCATCATGAAGGATATTAAAGATTATGATAGTGGCTCTTAGTGGAATAGATCTTTTGGCTTGTGCTGAAACTGGTAGTGGCAAAACTGCTGCAATACTTATTATTTCTTCACTTCATATTTTGGGCTCATTCTGTATTATACTGATGGAAAGAGCAAAAGATCTTTTGGTGTAATGCTTACGGGCATGCTTTTTATGATATTGTTTCTTTAAGTTTAAAATGCAATCTATTGTATTTCTATAATTTTACCTATTAATTTAATTTTTCAAATTATAATTATATTATTTTAGTTGTTAATACTATCTTGACTTTTTAAGCCACGTTTGGATCATGTTGGATTCACTTTAGTTGTTAAGTTAATTTTTCAAATTATAATGGTTATCATTTCAAAGTTTAAATTATTAGACCATATAAAGATAACTCCTTATATCCATTTTATTAAATACATGAAGATAAGAATGAGTTTTTTTTTTCAAACATAAATCCATTATTCTCTTTTCTAAAGATTAGGATTATCATTATCAGGAGGAGTTAATTTGATTTTTAAAAATTGGAATAGATGTGGATAAAAATGGGTTTTTTCAAATATCAAATTATACTATTTGAAAACAATTTATTATGTCTTTTTTATTAAATATATATAAAAATACGAATGAGTTTATTTATTTTTCAAATTATAATTGAGTTAAAAGGTTAATTTGGCCTAACAAATTCAATTTAGTCTAAATTGAAGTTTAAATATCAATTTATTTAGTTTTTTTTTTTTTTATTAAAGGCGGGGGAAGGAACCGGCTTTCAGGACATCTCAGCTATGATGGCACCTCCCTAGACCCGGACCAAAGCCCGAATGAATAAATAAATAAATAAAAAATGAAAGAATACAGAGGTTTCGCCAATACAGCGTTAAGAGAACCGATAATTAACTCTGCCTATCGAATCAGCTAAAACTAGGCTATTACAGAAAGATGGAATTTCACCCCACCACATATTTGAGTGTCCGAGTCTTGCGTGATTAGTTTTAAAATTGACAATATTTGGTAAATTAGTCAAATACAATCCATTTTAATACCTAAAAACTTATTAAATTTGGATTAATTTGTTAAATATTGTTAACTTCAAAGTTGAGTTGATACTTAAATTTCAATTTAGACTCAACTGAAGCTATACCAATTTTAGGAGCCAAATTAACTCTTAATTCTATTATAGTTACAATAGATAAAAATGAGTTGTCAATATACCAATCTAACTTTTTGCTTTGAGTTAAACTCAAATATCACGTCTAAAACGAGAATAAGTATAAAATCACCTAAATTTCCACCACAATTTATATTTTTATTATTTTTACCACTAAAAAAAATTAGTAAAACATGTCTTCAACATATGACTATATTAAAGAAATTAGTGCTACAAAACATATCTGAAAAATTATAGTAAAAATTATTTAATTATGGAAAATTCCTCGCAAATCGAAGTATATGACATATGTATAGGGGCGAATCCAGGATTTCTTCTCCATGGGGGTAAGCAGTACGACTAAAATAATTTTTATCCAAAAAATAATAATTATAAAAAACCAGGGATCAAAGCTCAAGTTCAAGTAAAATAGTAGCAGAAATATCAAATCAAAATTCAAGTATGAGCAAAAAAATACCAAAGCAGAAAGGCAAAGTTCGGAGATGGAGTGCTGGATCAACGATCCAATTACGGAGGGATTGGCTGTCGATTTTGATTTAATCTTACTTAGGATTAGGCATTTCAATTTAGGCTTAACAAAAAAAGAGGAATTGAGGAAGAATAACTAAAGAGATTAAAGAGAGCAAGAGAGACCGATGGTTTGTTTTAGGACCTATTTAGTTTTACATTTAAATATTTACTTTTTATTTTTATTGTAAGTAAAACGACATCATTCTAATTAAATAAAACGACGTTGTTTTGCTTTAAAACAGAATTAAAAAAAATAAAAATATAATATTAAATTTAAAACCATTCTTCATCCTCAATTATAAAACCAGTAAACCCTAAAACTCCATTGATGAAGGGAGGAGCAACTAGGGATGTAAACGGGGCGGGGATTTGGTTTCCCATCCCCGTCCCCGCCTAAACGGGGATTCCCCGTCCCCGTCCCCGCCAACTAAATGGGGACAAAATATGTCCCCGTCCCTGCCCCACGGGGATCCCGCGGGTACAGAGAATCCCCGTTTACCCATTTAGTACAAAATTATCAATTATAAATTCAAAATCACCTAAAAATTGAAATATACCAATACTATATTCATAATTCCATTTAAAAAAATACCAAATCACACAATAACAGAACTTTCATGTATATCTACAAAATGGTTGTTCTGAAGAGAAGTTGGTTTTGCTCTATTTTCCATCGTTTGTTTTGATGTTTCTGCAATTGTTCATTATATGCATTTGGGTTGAAGTCTTTATATTTATATTGTGGAAGCTTCTTTTTTGTGTTGATGATGAGAAGTTGGAAAAGAAGAAAGCAGGTTGCTTCTTTCGTGGATGAAATGGAAACCTATACTTTCTTGGGAAAAAGAAAAGCTGAATCTCGTGATGAATTTTTTGTGGTTTAAACAGCCTAGTATCAATTCAGCTCAGCTAGTAATCATGTTTTTGGCATAATTTTGTTTGAGAAATAAAATCCTTTAAGAATCAAGATTTCACATGGTGGCTCTGATTTTCTCATTTGCTTGAAATTGATGTTTGTTTTCTTCGTTTCAAGAGTTATATAGTATTTCAACTGAAAATAACAGCACAATTGTAGAATTTTTCCATATATAGATGAATCTTTTTAGATGGAAAAAGAAAACCCTGAAGGTTAGTTGTAACTATTTACATGAAAATATGCAAAGGTTTCATCTGTCAGAGATATTGTTAATAACAAGCACAATGGTACGGGTACGGGGATCCCCGCGGGGCGGGGATACCATTTCCCGTCCCCGCCCCGTATCCGCCTACGGGGACCATATCGGTCCCCGTCCCCGTCCCTGCCAAAAAACGGGGCGGGGATTCCTCGCCCCGTTGGGGCGGGGCCCAGACGGGTACCGGTATTCCCCGCCCCAGTTGCATCCCTAGGAGCAATGCTCTAAAACTTCAAAATTAATATCTGGATTTAAAAAAAATACAAATGTCAATGGGGACAAATGTACTCACTGCCCCCTGCTAGATTCCCCCTGCATATGTATGTTTAACTTTGGTTAATATTTATTATCAAAATTATATTTATCTAATATAATAAAATCATGTAATCCGTGCATTGCACGGGATTAAATCTAGTAACATATAAAAATGATAAAATGATAGATCTGAAGTTGGTTTGATTGGCTATCACCATTTTTTTAATCTCACGTCACTTGGCGGCGGAATCCACCACGAATCTATGCCCATCTCCGCATATTCCCTCCAAGTCGAGAAATTGTAGTTTGTTGCTATGAAATAGGGAAATTATATTTATGGTCATCGAACTTTCTCATTTTCATATTATGACCATTAAATTTTAAAACGTAATATAAAACTCATTTAACTTTGCTTTTTCTAATATTATGGTCATTAAATTTCAATTAATATCTCAAAATAATCGTTAGTAAAAATAAAACAATTAATGATATTTTAAGTAATTTTAATTTTTCAACCTTTCAGTTGTGAGGTCACTGTGGTTTAGTTAGGAGAAAGTAAATATTTAAAGAGAAAAAATCCAAAATAATGATTTAAAAAAAATAAAAAATATAATTCTGATAACAAGTGGAGAATTTCTGATCGACTTTCGTCCCTGTGGGGGCGTCGTTGGGTTCGACGGGGGAAGCTCCGATGCCAAAGTCAGTAAGATGAATCAAGGAAACCAACTGAATTGACAAGGGTTGTGAGAATGTGTACCTTGATAGCCTAGGGGATCGGGCTATATATAGCTGGAAGTTGTAACCTTCAGGTAACTAGAAAGTCTCTATTAATGCTTCATTAATGGCGGTTATGAGTTTACCTGGCGGTTTAGCTAATTTAATAACTCATTAATGATCTTTTATGGCCGAGTCGGCGGCCAGCCGTTATAGAGGCGAATAGAGAGATCCGCCAGCGGATCTCATCGAGCTGATCCGTGGAGATCCGCCAGCTAGCTTCCCTTTGGGGATCATTACGTGGCGTACTCTGAGGTGAATATCTCTTTTGGTCCTCAGGATAATATCTCGATGTTATCAGAAGCCCCCCAAAATGTCCTTAAAGTCCTTTAGGGCTTTTGAACTTCCGCGCGCCGTCATAAACACTTGCATTAATGAGCACACTGTTCAATGCCATTGGATGATCGACACGTGTGGTGGACACACTGTCCCAGGAAGGAGAAAACTCCTTTCTTCTTCTTACGCTTTCTCTTTCTTCCTCATTTCTCCATTTTTCTCCTGCGCTCGAAGCTTTTTCTGGGATTTCTTCAGAATTTCGCACCAAGCTTCCGATTTCTCATGTAAGTTCATTTTCTTTTCGTTTTAACTTTTCCTGGATGTTTAGAAGTTCGTCTTCATCTTCTAGATCGACTTCAGAACTTTTTAATTCCTCTTCTCCTCCTGAAATAGAAGTAGATTTTAGCTGGACCACCTCGTCGTCGGAGAACTCCCATTCTTCCGAGGACACGGTTAATTCCGATTTAGCTGAGTTTGATAACTCGGCACGTAATCATTACCAGACTCGTTCCACTAGGAATCCTTCTCTTTTTACTTCTATCTCCGGTGCTGTTCCGACCGGTGACCACAGGTGGTTCCGGGGATCAATGGCCTCTTCTTCGATTCCTCCTAAGAAAAAGAATCCCCGAGCGGAGTCCACTCCGTCTCGTATGAGTGCCGCGGATCTAGCGAATCTGGCGAATCGCTTTCCCTGGATCAAAAATTATGAGACCCAGCTCGCCGCATCTCATCAACATCCTTCCTGTCCGCCTAGCGGCTTTCTCACAGTGTATAGTAGTCATGTGGAGAGAGGGTTCCGACTTCCTCTTCCAAAGATGATGGCGGACATCCTTTCTTACTTTGACATCACAGTCAGCCAGCTACATCCTAACTGCTGGTTGGACATTGCTTTAGACTGCTACCTTGCCTCGAATTTAGGAGTTGTATACACGGGCCGTATCTTTAGAGATTTTCACAAACCCTCAAAAAGGAAGTCCGAATCTTATCTCACGTTCGCCAAGTTTGGAGTTTATTCGCCCTTTAGCGAAAAAATGTCTAATGTTCATTGCTGGGATGAGAAATTCTTCTACGTGAAGATAAAGGATGGCGAACCATTGAGTTTTCCTTCAGTCTGGAATCCCAGGCCGCTACATATGGCGGGTGACATGCGAATTTTAATGAACAATGATGAGGAGGTAGCGGAGCTCATGAAGCAGATCAAGGCAGATGCATGGACTTATGCAGATGCCTTAGCTTTCATGATGAGTGATATCCCATTGATTCGCTTGGAAGGGGATCGATTTATTTACTCAAAGATTGCGCAATTTGACCAAGGTACCCTTCATTTCTTCGTGAACTTTGATTACTTTAATGTTTTCTTTGGTAGGGGTGTATCTAAGGCCAATCACGCTCTTGCAGAGACGCGCAGGAAGTTTTTGGAGGCTAAAGCACGCAAGAAAGGTCAAGCGGTAAATCCCCCAACTGATACTGGTAAACGTCCTGCAGAGACAGTGGTTGAGCCGCCACTAAAGAGGAGAAATCCCATCACCACTGGAGGCCCTAAGCTTATGGTGGATGCCATGAGGTCCGCCAAGCCTGCTGAAGAGGTTGCACAGGTAGTCTACCTTTTGATTTCCTTTCGTTCATCAAGTTTTGGACCGGAGTATGACTTTTTCATATTTGTGTAGACGGCGAAGCCTGATATTGGTGGATATTGGTCCGCCAAATTAGGAACCCAAGGTTCTTTTGAGAACGAATCCATCCTAAATGATCTGGATGAGGCCTTGGGTCAGGTGGGTGAAGTGCAGAGGAACTATAACCAGATTCCGGGTTCAATTCATGCTCAAAAAGGGAAAACGGAGCTCCTTTCGGTGAGTTTCTTTAGAAAGGATGTAGATAGTATTAGCTCCTTAATCCTTTTAGCCTTTTGATTGAATCGTTTGTTTTTTACAGTTGTATGCTCGCCTTCGCACCATGGAAAATGAGCTCCTTCAGAACGTGGCGGACAAGGCAACTATCGAGAGGTTAGAGAAAGAGATAGTGGAAGCCAATTCCACCATCGCTTCTCTTAATGCAGGTCTTTCTTCGGCGAATGCAAACCTTGCCTCTGCCACTGCCGCCTTATTTCTCAGGGATGAGGAGATTAAGAGTTTAAAGGCAAAGATTGCATCCGATGCCAAAAGCTATGAAGACGCCCTTGGAGAAGCTGAATACACAGCGGGTGTGCAAGCTTTTTATTATGGCGAGATGCTTATGGCGTACTTCTCCTTGGCGCATCCTGAGGTTAACTTCACAGATCCGCAATTCGCTGTCCCCGAACCAGAAGATGTGGCGAGGTTTAATAAAATGCCAGATGCTAAGGAGTACCTCCGTGATTACGTCCGGAGATGGATGAAGGGACCTATGGAGGAAACCAAACCCTCTACTACGGTCTTGGCGGATGAGCTTGAAGAAGTGCCCCTCAAGGCGGATGCAGAACCAATTCCTGATTAGGCTCTTCCACTTGGTCCCACATCTTTGGCAGATAAGGAGGTATCTTCTGATGGCGTATCTGCGAATGTGGAGAAGGAGAATCCCCAAGCAAGCACCGTGGGAGAAGAAAGCGCAAAGGAGGATGCTCCTATTGTTGTTTAGCTTGCTTTTATTTGAGACATTGTAAAAACATTTTTAAGTACAATTTGTTTTGATCCTTTATGGAAACTATATTACTTTACCTTTACGTTTGCGTAAGGAATTATATAGACATCTAGGATTTGGAGTAGGTGGCCAGCCATACTCCACTGTGTGAACCTTTGCGAAGGTTTGGTAGCTGTTCTATTCCTTCTAGAGGAAGTAAAGCTGCCCAGGGGATCGATTTGCTACCTATCTTTGAGGTGAAATGATCCGCCCGTAGGACTTGTGAATTCCTTCCTGAGAAGGATAAGAGAGTGTAAAGACCTTGCGTCCAAGGATCGTTTTAACTCTATTGGAGATTGGGATCCGCCTAGAGACGGATCCGCCCATAAGATTGATCCTCTTATGTTTTTAAGGGCATCGAGGATGTATCTCTAAGATAGCGATACATTGCAAATGTGGAGCGCGTTGGATGCCCCCCTCTTTTTAAGACTGGAATATTGATATTGCTGCAGTAAACAATAAAAAGAACATAGATAATAGAACAAATGATGTTCATTAATGGGAGAAATGCCTTATTACAGCAAGTAGGTCTTATAAGTGAGCCTCGTTAAAACCTTTAATAAGAAAAACCACATGGGAAAACGCTTATTAAAGGAAAAAGAGTACTCAAGACCGTGTATACACTTCATTTTCTGACAAAGTATTTGCGGAGATTTTGGAGGTTCCACGTGCGTGTTAGTGTATTGCCCTCCATGTCCTGTATCTTAAACGTGTGTTAGACGAGGTGCCGCGGCCTAATCTCCCGGGCGGACCGGGGGGTGGACAACCTCATGGCGACATAAGCGGTGATTGGCGCCGAAAGCAACCAATCGCGGAATCAAGCTGCTCGGCAGGACCGGAGCTCGGAGATATGGAAGAGTCACCACCCACGAATGGGAAAATGAACACCGATCCCTTGCGGGAGATCGGTGTGGGTTCGGGAAACTTAGGTATGAGCCGAGAAGGCTAGCTCCTTTCCGGAGAAAGGCTACTAGGCACCCCGACATTGCCCGGTTATGAACCACCGGCCTCCTACTCAGCATGTTAGGCAATAACGGACTAATCGTATACTTCTTTAAGTTTAAAATTCATTTGAAACCCTTTTCTTTCTCTTTTTGGAAACCATTTTGAGCATATGATATTGAAAAGCCACATCAGTAAAGAATCACTCATTTATGTTTATACATACACAGAGAGGGGGAAGAAAGAAGTGATTTATTTACAACCGTATTTAAATGTTATGTTGTGTGTCTATTCTACATTAACTTAATTCCCCAAAATGATGTTTATTACATGGTTCGCACCTTAATCGCCGTTGGAACGATTTAGGTGCGTTTTAAAACCCCGTTTGATGAAGCTTACCCGAGTCGCCGTTGGAACGACTCGAGTAATTGAAAACGTTAAAGTAAAAGCCTTTTAATGAGAAAACGTGGTTAAACATAGAAGTCAATTTTATTTTGTACAAATTCATTAAGAAAGCGATTCAAAATCTCCATTATTAACAAAGAAAACGATTTTGATTACAATGTTCGCTTAATCCGTCGTTGGAACGGACTAAGGTTTTAAAACGTCGTGTTTTGAAGACGATTTGAAATATCAACCAAAATGACTCTATTTATCTACATTAGAGATTCAAGAAAGCTCATTAGCTTAAATAATTTAATTGAAAACTCTCTTTTTGTGACTTATTTTCCCCACTTATTTAATGGACTCTCTAACTATTATAATTACCTCAATAAACACATTTAGGCCCAAAAATTAATTTTTCCAAGTGAAGCCCATTTGAAACATGGATTTATAAATGACCAAAAGAAATAAAGAAAATAATATAGATATATATTTACACATTTTAGCCCAAAAGACATAAAATAAGAGTAAAAGAAAATATACTATCTAATACATATATAAGAAAGAATAATGAAAATAATATATTTATACTTTAAACATAAGAAAATAGTGAATGAAATTCATAAATAGGAAAATAGCATTTATCACTCAAAATAATTTTATTTAACAATAATTAAGATAACCCAAATATACCCCAAAACTATATATATATACATAACTAGTATAATCCTAATGTTAAAAAGACTATATGTTCATCCCCCAATATCTACTAATTATTTCCCAAAATGCCCAAGTAAATAACATTTAAAATAGAATTTAATGTAATTTAAATGAATAATAATAAAAAAGAAAGTAATATGTACATATACAAAAAAAATTAGAATAAAAATGGAATACCAATCTCCTAAAATAATTATATATGTTAAAGTTTTAAAACAATTTGAAAAGAATATATTACATAATTATATATATATATATATGTACTAAGGATTAAAAGTCTAAAAGTTAAGAAAAAGGGACTGAAATGGCATTTTTTACATTTTGGCAGATTTACCGACAGAAAATCCGTCGGTAAACAGCATTTAGTGACAGAATTGACAAATTACAGCAGCACTCCAATATTTTCCAGATTTATTCAAAAGCTTTAAATTAAATCTAATTCGATCGTTTTGGACTTCCGAACTACCAAAGATGGATCATAGTCGAACACGGAAGTTCCTAAAACGATGTTTTTATTTTAAAATGTTATTTGGAAACCTCTTTTAAATAAAAAACTTATAATTACAACATTTTCGATACCCGAACTACCTTTTTATCGGATCACGGTTCATATTGGGATATCCAAAACGAGGTTTTTATTTTAAAACAAAACCGAATTTTATTTAACACGAAACGAAAATCAAATAAATACGTTAATTAAATAAAACGTGACAAAATAAATAAATAACTAAAGGAATAAAAACTATAGCATAAAAAAATAAATAGAAGGAGAGAATAAATAAAATAAAGAGTCTAGTCCTCGGATAATACCTTTAATTCGGTATCTGAAAGTCGAAGCCGATTGATTCCACGAACCGCGAGCTCCCGTTTTTTATGAAAAATTTAGTAAAAATTGAACTTAGAAAATTTAGAGATTTTCAATTTTAGAAAAAAAAAATGTTTTTTTCCCAAAAAATCCACTTCCTCGCTCTAGAAAAATATATAGTGTGAGAAAGCTCTCCCAAAAATCCTCCCCCCTCCACCTTGGGATCCGTGCCCTTATATAGGGAAACGGATCCCGGAACAATGGGCGACGCCCAAAAAAAATTGGGCGTCGCCCATTGTGGTTGGGCGGCCGCCCAACAATAGTTGGGCGGCCGCCCAACAATGTTGGGCGATCGCCCAACGGCGTTGGGCGAGCGCCCAACGCGAGGTTGGGCGCCCGCGCCCAACCCTCATCGGGCGTCCGCCCGACGCGTTGGGCGTTCGCCCGACGTGGTTGGGTGCCCGCCCGGCGACCCTCGGGGCGTGTCCCGCACCGTCGGACGCGTACACTCCGTGGCCGCCGAGCGCGCGTTCCGCGCAGCTAGACGCTCGCACGTCGCGGCCGCCGAACGCGCGCCCCGCGCTGCCAGGCACGTGTGCTCAACGGCCCACGAGGGCTTTCACCGCCAGCGGTCCCAGGCATTGCTCGGGCGTCGAGAGCGTGCCACTCGCGGTGCGTCCGACGGACGCCGTGCGCACGTCTCGAGCTGTCAAGCGGGCGTTCGACCATCGTCGTCCGCGTGCGGGATGTCGTTGTGTGCCCGCGTCGTGCCGTTAATTTTCCTCAGCTTATTATTCTTTATATATTTTTCAAAACTTCCGAAATCAATCGCTTCGACCGTCTTGTTTCAGGTTTTCGTCACAGGTCCTCCGACTCGGTGTCTGCAGTTGCCCCTACTTTTCTATTTTGACAGTGATGTGTGTGGTTCGAAAATGTTTTTACTAACGTAACACATGCAATGTAAAACATATAAAAGTAAAAGACACGTAACGAGTAGGAGGAAACATACCTGACCTTTGCGCTGCACGCTCCGGCGTTGCTCTCTGACTGCATCAGACTCTGCTTCGGGCTGCACCCTAGTTCACGACCGCGGGGATAATGGCTAAATAGGTACCCTAGTTTACGACCGCGGGGATAATGGCTAAACAGCTACCCTACTCCAAGATTGCGGGGATAATGGCTAAATAGCTACCCTGATTTACGACTGCTGGGATAATGGCTAAACAGCTACCCTATTTCAAGATCGCGGGGATAATGGCTAAAAAGCTACCCTATTTCAAGATCGCGGGGATGATGGCTAAACAGCTACCCTGGTTTACGACTGCGGGGATGATGGCTAAACAGCTACCCTGGTTTACGACTGCGGGGATAATGGCTAAACAGCTACCCTATTTCAAGATTGCGGGGATAATGGCTAAATAGCTACCCTGATTTACGACTGCGGGGATAATGGCTAAATAGCTACCCTGGTTTACGACTGCGGGGATAATGGCTAAACAGCTACCCTATTTCAAGATTGCGGGGATAATGGCTAAATAGCTACCCTGATTTACGACTGCGGGGATAATGGATAAATAGCTACCCCATTTCAAGGTTGCGGGGATAATGGCTAAACAGCTATCCTATTTCAAGATCACGGGGATAATGGCTAAACAGCTACCCTATTTCAAGATCGCGGGGATAATGGCTAAACAGCTACCCCATTTCAAGATCGCGGGGATAGTGGCTAAACAGCTACCCTATTTCAAGATTGCGGGGATAATGGCTAAACAGCTACCCTATTTCAAGATTGCGGGGATAATGGCTAAACAGCTACCCCATTTCAAGATCGTGGGGATAATGGCTAAACAGCTACCCTAGTTTACGATCTTAGGTAAATATGGCTCAAAAGCAACTCCGGTCTGCGACCATGAGTCAGATGGCTCAAAAGCAACTCCGATCTGCGACCGTGAGTCAGATGGCTCAAAAGCAACTCCGGTCTGCGACCGTGAGTCAGATGGCTCAAAAGCAACTCCGGTCTGCGACCGTGAGTCAAATGGCTCAAAAGCAACTTCGGTCTGCGACCGTGAGTCAGATGGCTCAAAAGCGATGGCTCAAAAGCAACTCCGGTCTGCGACCGTGAGTCAGATGGCTCAAAAGCAACTTCGGTCTGCGACCGTGAGCCAGATGGCTCAAAAGCAACTCCGGTCTGTGACCGTGAGTCAGATGGCTCAAAAGCAACTCCGGTCTGCGACCGTGAGTCAAATGGCTCAAAAGCAACTCCGGTCTGCGACCGTGAGTCAGATGGCTCAAAAGCAACTCCGGTCTGCGACCGTGAGTCAAATGGCTCAAAAGCAACTCCGATCTGCGAACGCGAGTCAGATGGCTCAAAAGCAACTCCGGTCTGCGACCGTGAGTCAAATGGCTCAAAAGCAACTCCGATCTGCGACCGCGAGTCAGATGGCTCAACAGCAACTCCGGTCTGCGACCGTGAGTCAAAATGGCTCAAAAGCAACCCTGGTCTCTAAATCGACCTCAGGTTTGTAGTGATGCATATAGATGGATGAATGTAGCCTAGTCTATGGATGCATGTAAACACCTATGTGTGTGTGTAGGTGACTGTGCGTGTGTTTGAATGTGCATAAGTGTGGCTTATGTGTTTTGCTTTATGCGGATGTATGGACATGTGTGTATGCAAACTATGTACATGTGGATGAAATGCTCGGATGGATTCCCTTTTCATAGGCTTGGAGGATTTTTGTAGCTTCAGATCAAGAAATGATGTTTCGGGCCGTCCCCAAGGAGTGCGAGGATGAGGGCGAGGTTAAGTTTGAAACCAAGGGTTGTAAGGATAAGGATTTGGTCTTGATGAGCTCGTGTCAAAGGGGCTCTCGCTTTTAACCAGAGTTTGACGTATTCATTTTTTCCCCAATTTTTGCCTGAGCTGCCCTTTTCGGGTTTTCAACTCAACGGGATCTCTCCGATGTTCTCTATCTCTCCTTTTGCATGAACTGCCCCTAGGGGTTTTCAATTCATCTTTTCTATATCTCACTGATTTTCTCTATCTCTCCTTTTTCTTGGATCGCCTCTTTGGAGGTTTTCAATCCAACCTTTTTGTTCAATTTTTCTTCTCTTTTTCTTTCTTTCTTGATTGTGAATGATACCGGATAGCACAGGGGGTTTATATTCACGGGCCATTTCTATGCTAATCATTTGATGATGAGTTCATGCCCGATGCCTTCGTTAATGGAGAAGCTTCCGGAGTGAGATGGATGTTGATCTGATTGTAGGGCCGTGCCCCCGATTAAAGTTACCGTCTTGGTGTAGGTTAGAAGTTGATGCGGGCGTATGCCCCTGCCAACTCGAGGTGAGATTTCATGTGCGCCAAACTAGGGATACTGCCGTTGGGAGTAGCTATGGAGGAGAGACGCTTCGGTCGAAGTTTGACCCTTGAGAGGACCACATAGGAGCAGAGGAACCAGACTTCATGGAGCCTGAGAGAGAGGAATAGTCTTCTTTTTTTTTAGTTTTTCTTTTTTATAGATTTTGGATTGGTTTATGGGTGTTGGGGTGATTTCAGTTGAGATGGGGTGTCTATTGATGCGGGTGTTTTCATTACAAATGCAACCGTCTAGCTTAAATAAAGCACCTGGCAAAGATACATTGAATTGTTTACTGCTCAGTTTATTAACCACTGTCACCAAAGCATGCCCTTTCGGGTTTTCACACTTCAGTTATTTTAACTCTCTCCTTTTACCCCGGAATTTTCAAATAAGCGCCCCGTGGGGTTTTCACTTATTGGGGTGTCCCTTATTGTTGCATAGGCCGTCCTTTGCGGATTTTCAACCTATCGGGATTTTCTTTCTTTCTTTTTTTTTTATTTTCATGAGAAGGATTCCTCGGTTCCCTCGAGATTGATTAAAGTTCTGAACTTTGTTACCGCCTTCGGCTTCACTTGACTACGCATTTGATCTTTCTTCGTTACAGTGAGCTTTTCTCGTACATTTGATTACACATTTGCTGGGTAATGTCAACCGCTTTTGCCACCTTGACGCCTCTTGGCTGATCACGTCAGCTTTTGATTTATTTTCTTTTACTTCCGATTGACTTGACTTTGCCCCAGGGCCTTTTTAGCATCATTTTTTCGTTTTTCTTCTTCCTTTGTTTAACTTTGAGTCATCATAGGTCTAAACCCTTTCGTTGATCCTGGAACAAAATACTTTATCGCTGATAGGTTAGTTGCCCCCGCCTCATTCTAAATGGCGCACTCCTGTACTTGTGTCCCCCTTTGGGGGGAGAAATCTTTGTCGGTGCCTCAGTGTAAGTATGGCTCTGAGGGCTTGTTGCTTGCTCCATATTTTCTTTTCTTTTTCTCTCTTTTGGACTTTGTTGATTGTCGCTCAATCTTCTTTCTGCCAAAAGCCGATGAGAACCCTTCGTTTGATGGGTCTACGCCCGACTTATCATCGTAGAGTCAGGGAATCGTTTCTCATGATTTATTTTGCTTTTTTTTTCTTTTTTTACTCTCTTAATTTTCTCTCTTCAGTGGTTAAGTATTGAGCAATAAGTATATTCTAGATCTTACGTCCGTGCTATGATAGAAGCGGGAATATCTCAATTGAGTAGATATCAAATGTAAGTACGTATGTTTAGGATAAATTTGCGGAAACGAAATTTCATTGAATTCAAAAGCAGGTTAATAACATCTTGTGGAATAGAAGATAAAATAAAAGACAAGGATAAAGACTACAAGTGCAATCCTCTCTCTCATACTACTTCAGGAAGCTTCAAGTTCACCTGCTTCCTAAGTGTCCTCAATCTAGAGAACTTCTTCTCTCGCTTATCCTGATCCGTGATAGACCTCACCGTTCAAGGAACAAGTCGAAGACTTCATCCGCTGAGAAGGATCTGGATCACTTATCTTCCCAGCTTCGATGAGATCTTGGATTTCATGCTTCAACTTCATGCAAGTGCTTGTTTCGTGACCATATTTTTGGTGGAAGTGGCAATAGCCCCTGCGTTTGACTAATTCAGTGGTGTGACCTCCCGTGGCTGGTAGAGGGTGAAGTAAGTCATGCATTCGTAGACCCTCCAACACTTCAAACAAGGGTTGAGTGAAAGTGGAGAATTCCCTTCCCTCCCTTCTATACTGAGTGGGCGACGGAGGGCGAACAACCCTGGTAATCTCATGTCCTTGGTGGTGTGGATCTTGTTGTGTTCGTGAAATATGGTGTGAGACTACCCTTGGTGGAGTGAATGTTTGTGGATTAACTTGTGACGCGAGCTGGAACATAGGTTTCTCCACAGCAGCTTTCGGGATCTCCACAACCAGTGACTCACTCAGGACCTCCCTGACCAACCTTTTCAGCTCTATCTTGAATTCATCTGCAGCAAGTATCTCGGGAAGAACTCGCTCGATTTCTGCTCTGAGATTGAAATCTCCTATCATCTCTTGGGAATTTTCAACCCCCTCATGCTTAGTATTCTCCGGATAATTAAGAGCACGTTTGAACTCATCAGAAAAGATGTATTTGGCTAAAGCCCTTTGCACACGGCTCTCAAGATTGTGGTTAGAATTGCTGGACTGGGCCATGAGTTGGGTGTCTAACAAGGAAAGAGAAAGGATCGGTGAGTGGAGCTTTTTAGGCATTATGAATTTTGATGATGCACGTGCGATGCGAATGCTAAAGCTATCTACTTGTGCCTCCTATAGATGGATGTATGATTTATGCATGATTCGTGGTCTGCGCTTTATTTCTTACAACATAAACACGATTTGACTGGAGCTAAACCCCTTTTTTTCTTTTTCTTTTTTTTACCAGAGCCGTCGGCAGTACCTCGATCGTTTGTGCTAACTTACCAGTTTGGAAGTGCCAATGTCTGAAACCATTTCGACTGTTATACACACACTAGTACGAACCCTACAAGTTAACCTTGCAATGCTTTACAAGATGTACAATGTTGAATGACGCTCGACACGACTGACACTTGTAAGATTGAGACGACCCTCATGATATGTAAAATCCCCTATGACACTAGGTAAATGAGAGTGTACCCCGATGATATCCGTGACGTGTAGATACATTGGAGGGGTAGCGATATGAGTGGTGGGAATGGCATATTTGGTACATCGATACGACTCACGATCTAAAAAGAACAACCTAAGCGATCATGCCTGAGGTGTATGTGAGGGATTGCCATCCTTGGTAGTAATGATGTACTTCGAAGATACGCGGTGTTACATGGACTGATATGATGCTCATGGTATGTCCGAGACTCAAACAGACCGTGACGGAGACATGCGGGGCACTTGTCCATAGTTTACTTGGTATTGATACTAATAACAGGGAACCGTCTTTCTGGGAAACACAAGTTTCCTGAAACAGGTCGACATAGAGGATGTGTCCTAAACTAGAAGCAAGCGGGACGAGACCACCGCATATGGGGTGTGGGTCAATGGTTAGTTTAAACCCAAGACACGAATACATAGGCGTACCAATGAAACCTTAGCGTGTTATGCAGAAAGTGGTGATGCACGGGACATGCCCTAAATAGGTTAAGGCATAGGGGAGACTCGAGTGACATATGTCATGTGCGCCAATCGTCAGCTTCTCCTGGAAAGCAACTATTACGATGATGGGTATTATATGACGGGATAACGAACACGGAATTCCCGACACTCGAGGTACGAATAGGATGCATATGTCAACGTACGAGGTACGTGCCAATTATTAACTCCTACTTGGCTCACTAGCATCTTGACATAGTGGTTTGAAACGTGGTCCGTTCAGGAAATACGATGACGTACGTGGTATGCCTTAGAGGTAGCCAAAAGGCATGATGGGAGTCCCACTTGATGTGCCCCCACGATTGACTTATACGTAACTCACGAACGATGGGATGGCTTGATTTTGGGATTTCGACCATTGTGGGGGAAATCCAACATGCTAGGTACGAGACACGAATAGGGTACGCATATGACACACGTATTATCTGACCAACTTTGGGTATAGATGAAGCACAAAGATGACTCGAGAGGTACCTTCTAACAACATTGGAGGTGTAAGCTCGACACGATACCGACACGCAGGGTGTGGTTCAAGGATTAACTTAAGCTAGGGACCCAAATACCTCGATGGATTTGCGGACATCAGTGCGTCCGGAAGAATGAGAGGTGTCCTAATCCGATCGAGGTATCAATGAGACGGAAATGAAGACTTACCTGGTACGTGTCGAAGGTCAATTTGTTTCATAGCGCAAACCCAACGAAGATATGTTTTATGAGAATCACTAAAGATCTTACGCGGATATGTCTGACGTATTCGGTCCATCATTGATAGTTGAGATACCAACGATGACACACAGGGTGGACATCCATAGTTCGACGGGAACCTATTACTATGAACAACTCGAGGAGCAACGAGGACGCGAACCAAGACCTTTGAGGTAAGTGCCAAATGTTGGACTTAGCCGCGGTATGAACAACTCGATACTACTGATACGAGTGAGACTCAAATAGCGACACATAGGGCATATGTCTCAGACTCGTGAATAAGGCAATTCGGAGTTTGGGGGCGCATGGACAGCGGTACCAATGATGTAGGGAGAGCGTGTCGAGGATTTGACAATAGAAACAAACCGATGTTTGAGACGTACTCCAGATATGAGTGACAATTTACAGGGCGTACGTCAAGAGTTTGATAGGAACCTCATGACATGAACGACTCAGTGTGTCAAGGTATGGGCGGGATGCCCGAGATATCCCATAAGGTACGTGCCTAAGGGTGTGACTTGGACTCGATGACATGAATCACTCTATATGACAGGTACGGGCCAAAAGTTCAACTTGAACTTGTCGATACAAATGACTCGACATTGGGGGTGTAAGCAAGATGCACGTGATGACATATATGAACTTGCCCCAGATTCGACTAGAACTCAATGACATGAGTGACTCGACATTTGACATGCGAACAAGACGTACCGAACCGCGTATATGGGTGTGTGCCACAAGCTTAACCCTGACTGGATGGTATAAACGGCTCAGTTTTCGACATGTGAGTAAGGTGCGAGGGATGACCTACGGAACGCGCGTCAAAGGTCGGTCCAGAATTGGATAGCCTAATGACATACTCGTGGGCTACAAATATTGACAAGGCGATATGTGGGGCACATTTTGACAAGGCCCAACGTATAACTAAAGCGCAAGTGGTGACATAAGGGATACGCACCGAAAGCTGATACGTGTTCGAAGGACTAGTGTCACATGTTTGGAATACTGATGTGTTACGATATATGATGACACACCTGGTATGTCTCATATCGATTTGCCCATTTTTGAAGATGCGACAGTGTGTCTCAAGGAGGCCAAGGATGCGCGGGTTACCTTAGTACAATGACGTGTCGATATACAAAGTACGGTCGAGAGTACCAATGGGGGCATGAGGATGACCTACTAGCTAAGAGTTTAGTGCAATGACGCATGGATTTATTAGATGTGACGAGGTGCCATATAAGGTGCCAGTTAAAACGCGGATGTGACACCATGACTTCGTGTGAAGCGTGCGTCAGAGGGTTAATGCGATCCCTTTTTGATACATCTCTAAAGTTTAGTACCACCGCCCACCCTCAGACAGACGGTCAGACAGAAGTGGTCAATCGAACTTTGGGAAACTTACTTCGCAGCAAGTGTAAGGATAAGCCCAGGATGTGGGACGTGGTCTTGGCCCAGGCTGAGTTCGCCTACAACGGATCTGTACATTCGGGAACTGGAAAGTCACCCTTTGCGGTGGTATATACGAAGACCCCGAATCATACTCTTGATATAGCACATCTTCCTAAAGGGAACGTGACCGCTAACCAGCTAGCCAAAGACTATGTACAAATGCATCAAGAGGTGAAGGAAACTCTTGAGGAGAGAAACCAGAAATTAAAAGCTAAGGCGGATGAGCACCGCAGGGACCTATAGTTTGAAGTTGGGGATGAGGTTATGGTATATTTGGGTAAAGAGAGACTCGCCAACGCCCCAAGTAGTAAACTTCGACCTAGGAAATACGGGCCATATAAAGTCACTAAGAAGATCAATACCAATGCCTATCATGTAGCGTTGCCAAATTGGCTTGGTAAAATGTCACCAGCTTTCAATGTCCGTGACCTCAGCCCGTGGAAACCGGATGGCCCTCTGGACACGAGCAAGTCAGCGCCCTGCTCTTTTAAAGAAGGAGAGAATGATGCGGACATCCCAACTAGGGCCACCGCCCAAACACGCCCTGGCGGATCCTCCGACGCCACATACCACACAAGCAACGCAAGCACCTATCAGGGCGGATCCTAGGGATGCACAAGTGGAGCGGATCTAGGCGTATACGAAAGGGGCGGATCTCAGATTATAAGAGAGGGCGTATCAACTTCTATTCCTAGGCGGATCCCCAGGCTTACTTCCTCACGAAGTAAATCACCAACCACCCTGTCATTCCGTACCTGCACCTCTGTACGAATTGTCTGGGTGTGTTACCTATTTTACCCATTTATCTACCGCTTTGTTGTAACCCTAGTAGGGGTAGTCTTGGTCTTTATTATCATTAGGGGATGTATTTAAACCCCCACTTTTGTAAGGATTGGGCAACTTTTCATCAATCTAAAATCATTCTCTTTGAGAACCAAAGGTTTATACCTTGTTATATTGGGATTCACTCCTTTTAGTTTAGCTAGAGAAGGACCTCTTTGTTGGTTTACAATTAAAACCTTCATTTATCGCTTTTAATCTGTATCATTTTCCCCACTAGAAGAGCTCCTCAAAGGTGTAAGAACGTATTTGATCCATCCTGCGAAGCAAAAAAAATTGATGAAACAACTAGATTTCAAAGAATTTTTAGAGATTGGGGATCCGAATTATAAAATTCAGAGAGTGAGTGTATTTAGAGAGAGAAAATAGAGGGAGAGTGCGTGTGTTTAGAGAGAAAATGAAAATAAATTAAAGAGAGATGTGAAAGAATGAGGAAATGGTGAATTTGATATTTTATTTTTGTTTGGGGTTTGTTTGTGTTAATTAGATAATAAATCAAATTTGGTCAAAATTAGTCAAATTTTGTTTTGGGGTTTCTATAATGAACTTCAAACCGACTAATTTGTTTAAAGGGACTTATTTTCATTCGACCATTTTACAGAAACAATCCATTGATAACATAGAATAAGCAAATTAGCAGCAAGATTAAGGATGTCATTTTACTATCGATGGAAGACCTTCAAGTATGTATTTCTAAATATTCTCTGTTGAGCCAGTTTATTCCATCTTTATCTATTTACTGCAATACCATATTGAAAGAGAACAATAATTATATACATCTTATTACCTTGAATTGAAAAATAAATGGAAATAAATAAAGCGAAAGAAGAAACAGCTTATACAATTTTGTTTTTTCAATTAAGGAAGGTGAATATCCCACATCGGCATTTGAAATTCTTCTAAGTAAATAAAGATGGTCAATCGAAACATTCATTTATTTTCCCTTAATGAATAACACTTCTTAGATGAGATTGTAAAGATAATGGAATCACATGTAACCCATATGTTGATCCATCTGATGTGCAAAACCAAACTTGTAGTTTTGAGATTGCTTTTCCTAATCATTATAAGACTTTACAATTTTGATAAAGTTGAGAGATGGATCTCCGCTTTGAACAATGTTTTCGTGATGAGTGTAATAAATTTAAAAAGCTCAATTATATCCCACATTGGGTACAAATGTTTTTGTATATCACTTTATAATCAAAATTCGGTTTTGTTTTAAAATAAAAAACCTCGTTTTGAGATCCCAATACGAACCGTGATCCGATTAAAAGGTAGTTCGGGTATTAAAAACGTTGTAATTATAAGTTTTAAAAAGATATTTCCAAATAACGTTTGAAAATAAAAACGTCGTTTTAGGAAACTCCGTCATAGACTATGATCCATTTTTGGTAGTTCGGAGATCCAAAATGATCGAATTAGATTTAATCTAAAGCTTTTGAACGAATCTGGAAAGTTTTGGACTGCTGCTGTAATTCTCCCTTTTCTGTCACTAATAGCAGATTGGCGACGGATTTTCCGTCGGTAATCTTCTGGAAAATGAAAATTCATATTTTTAACCCATTTTCTCAACCTTTTGGTATTTGATTCTTATATATGTAAGTATGTAATTATGTAATATGATTATAAAAATTATTTTTGGGGTCATATAACTATTAATTATCTATTATGTAGCTATTTATTCCATATTTGAAATTTAATTTGTTTTGATTCATTATTTGTATATATGTATATATATTTTTGGGTTATCAAAATGTGGGGTTTAGCTATTATTTGGGGAGGGTGTTTTCTATATACTTATTATATCATTTTTTTGCATTTATGGCCTTCCATTACTTTTACATAGTATTAGTTAGGATGAAAATGTATTATATTTTGTATTCTTTTTCATTTTCTTTATTATATCATATAGTATTTCTCACTTATTTTTATATATAAATATATCCTTATTTTTAGATAAAATCATATATATATATGTATTTCTATTTTATTTTTGTATACATGTATATATTCCAAATGAGTTGTACTTGGTGAATTTTGGTTTAATTGGTTCATTAGTGTAATTATGTGTGAATAAAGAGTTGATTGAGTGAAAAAGGGAAAATAAAATCACAAAAAGAGAGTTTAATTTGCTTATTTAAACTTAAGTTTTTCTAGATATTCCTAAGTGTAAATAACGTTTTTTTGACATTTTTAAACCATTTCTTAAAACATCACGTTTTAAAACCTTAATTCGTTCCAACGACGGATTAAGCGAACCTTGTAATTAAAATTGTTTTTAATTGTAAATAATAGAGTTTTTGAATCGTTTTCCTAAATGGTTTTTGAACAAAATAAATTGACTTGTATGCTTAATCACGTTTTCCTGTTAAAGCTTTTATCTCAACATTTTCAAACGCTCGAGTCGTTCCAACGGCGATTCGAGTGAACGTCATTAAACGGGGTTTTAAAACGTACCTAAATCGTTCCAACGGCGATTAAGGTACGAACCATGTAAATAAACTCGTTTTGGGGAATGAGTTTAGATTAGAACTAGTGTACAAACTAAAATCACACCGTGAATAAACCAACTCTTTCTTCTCCCCCTCTCTCTCCTATGTATTTTAAATTTATGCAAAATGGGTGATTCTTTACCAAAATGGCTTTCAATAATATATGCTCAAAACGGTTTTCAAAACGAGAAAGAAAAGGTTTCAAATGAATTTTAAACTTAAAGAGATATGCGATTAGTCCGTTATCGCCTAACACGCTGAGTAGGAGGCCGGTGGTTCATAACCGGGCGATGTCGGGGTGCCTAGTAGCCTTTCTCCGGAAAGGAGCTAGCCTTCTCGGCTCGTACCTAAGTTTCCTGAACCCTCACCAGTCTCCCGCAAGAGATCGGTGTTCATTTTCCCATTCGTGGGTGGCGACTCTTCCATACTCCGAGCTCCGGTCCTGCCGAGCAGCTTGATTCCACGATTGGTTGCTTTCGGCGCCAATCACCGCTTACGTCGCCATGAGGTGTCCACCCCTCGGTCCGCCCGGGAGATTAGGCCATGGCACCTCGTCTAACAAGTGGCGACTCCGCTGGGGACGCGAGAAATTTGATTCCGGAAGGCGTGTATTAAGCCCTTAACGGGGACGGATTGTATTATTTCTTTTCGTATGCATTCATAAGCATTATTGCAAACCTTTTGGGTAATTTCCGCGAAACCTCTAGCGAGAGTCCATTCGTCGCTCGAAAGAGGCTAGTGTAAGTTCCCCCTTACAGTAAGGCACCAAAGGGTCCCCATCCATTCGTTAGGGGCGAATTTGTGCGGTCCTGTGAGGTCCCGCGATCAGCCGTGTCAGCATATAGTAGCCTTAGAAGTTGCCATAGGATTACCCGTTACTATTTTTGATGTGATAAATGAATCAGTTCGTGTTTTCAAATTGCCATGATACGTGTCTAATCCTAAAATATGTAAAGAAAATGAAACGATACGTTAATATATACTCTTAAACCGATATACAAACTACCCCAAAGCATCGAAACGATTCGAACTAAAGACGACTTAGTCATCTCGTATGAATGAACTTGTGCGGCCCGCCTGGTCCCTTTCCGTGTCTCGAAGAAAGCACATGTTCAAGACATATGCTATGACGTAAGCACGTATTAGTGTGAATCGGTTTGGTATTAAGGATAGTTATATCTCGATTCAAAAGACTATATTAACAGTAGCCGTTATTCACATTCTTTAAATAGGTTGGGATAAAACGAGATTATGACAAAACGAAAACAAAGAACATTTCTGTTTCGAATGACCCAGAGTTTCGCAAACGTGGTCCATCCCTTCCGAATAAAAGACGAGCTCTTACGTTATGCCGTGTGTTGTTCTTAAGAGAAATGGACGTATTTGCGAAAGTGACTAAGAAAATAAAAGAAAATGAAATGACCAAAATCATTCTGTATCTACGATATATACCCATCTCGAGGGTAGTTAAAGAAAATGAACCAATGTCGTTGAATACGTGCCTCGAACTGGTATATACGCCGTTTAAAATCACGAAGCCGAATTAGGCTAAACTGCATAAATTGCGCCATATGGACGAGACTGTGGGTTTGACTAATGGCTCGATCATTTCGACCGTAACCAAAACTACAAGAAGTATGGCCCGATCTGCGTGTTTGCTTGACTCGTGCCTAATTGAAAAAGAACGGTAACATCCCTGCCTCGAATAAGCATGCGATTCAACGAAACGTTGATTTTCTATAACCACGCTAGGATGATATATCCCGTAAATTGGAAGAAATAAAGAGTTGTTAATAGCCGAAAGATTACCATGCGCTCAAATAAGACTCACCGTCTTTTCACGTGGCAAAAACGAGCAAACGGATTCTTGACGCTAAAAACAAACACGTTACGCGATGAGTCTGTTCCTTAAAATAAAAAGTGATTTCATCACTAAACAAACACGTGGTTGCATCTCTCGATAGATCCAAAAGATCCCATCGTAATCCAAAAATCGAGACACGAACCTACGTGAATAAAAGGGAACGAGTCATTATCAATAACGAACGATTGAACCAGAAGAATAACTCGTACCGCGTCTAAATCTGAGATACGCTCAAAAGGGAGTCAAAACCCGAACTAATGCGTCTCACAAAATGACAAAATACGAGTTATCCCGAAAGGACAATCCGCTTGGTCGATATCTTAGTCACTAAACGCTGATACGTTAAAACGAACTGTATTGTCTGATGAATGATTTACTTTTCCGCAATAATCGACGGCATCACGCGTCCCCTGGACCGCAATGTGAGCCCCAAACCAAAATCCTAGAGCCCCCCCGAGCCTTGGGTTGGCTCCACCCCTGTTGAGACAACACAATTTTTTTTGAAATCCGAGAAGCTGGATTCGAAATAGAACTAAATTTAATTACAAAAAATGAATTGTTTGGAAATGCGCTTTAGGAACCAAGGCTACACCATGAACCAATCGATAGATTTCTCAGAAGGTAGCTGAACATAATTTAGGTAAGTCATATCCTACTCAATTTAGGTGAATCCGGTAGAATGTAATCCAAATCGGACTCAAAGACTTTCCTATTGGTCAATGTGTCAGAGGAAGAATAATATTTTTATTTAACTAGATCTGATGACTCTATTGCTTTGGAAGTTCATGGTTACATAAGATAAAAACACGTGTACTGATATTATATTAATTTGCATGTTACAGAGAATAAGAATAAAAGAAAATGGAGCGAAAAAAAGAACAATGAGAAAGATGGTAAAAATTTAGAAAAACTAAAAAAAGTTGGAAAATCCAAAAAAAAATGAGAAAAATAGGAAAAAATTATGGAAAACAAGAAAAATGAAGAATAAGATGAGAAAAACGAGGGGAAAATGGAAATAAACAATAAAAATAGGGATAAATGGAAAAAAGTGATAAATTGAGAGAAAACAAAATCAAAGGAAAATAGAAGAAAAATGGAAAAAAATGAAAATAAATTGGTTTCATAAAAAAATAATAATAAATAAATAGAATTTTTTTTATCCAAATTTGGTGTATTGGAAATTAGAACAAAATTTAGTATAATGAAGTTTGTAATTACATGCAATTTAATCAAAAAAAAAAATTAATGATGTGATAATGGTAATTACATTGGAATTTTTTTTTTTAAAAAACTGTAACCAAACGTATAGACATTTTGATGTAATGGATATGCCAAAGCTGATGGTTTAGCATCTCTCTCTCTTAATCTGTGAACTCACTGCCGTGTAGTCTCTATTTTCTAATAGATTAAAACCTCTATAAATTAATAATGTCGAGACTATAAAATTTTATTAATTTATAGAGATATTAATTTATCGAATATTAATTTACTTAATTGGCCCAAGTTGGAACTAGAAAAAAATATTATTTTAAAGACATTATTAATTTATCGAGTATTAATTTACATTGTGATTGCAATTTGCATTTAATGCTCTTAATTTGACTTTCACTGTTCAGGTATTGAATCCATGTTCTCTGCTTTTGCTATGAGGAGGTCATCAATTTGACTCACTGGATTTTGCAATTCAAGAAAAAAATTGAATATCAAACAGAACAAATTCTATTTAATTTCCTGGCGGGCTACCTATCAGCCACTAGAATTGAAAAATCCACATAAAATATTTTAATATATCCTCATAAGTCTTTGTTATTGCTGCATAAAATGAAGCATTTCTCATATGGAATCATAACATAACCCTCTCTACTCAATTAATTTCAATCATGGAAGAATACCATCATAACCACTTCTTCTCATTTCCTGCATTATTCACTTCCCTTTTCTTCATCATTATTGTGGTCAGGATATGGAAAAACAAAGGCTCCAAAGCTCCGAATCTCCCTCCCGGACCAAACAAGCTACCTCTGATAGGAAACATTCACCAAATGATCGGATCTCCGCCGCACCAAAGACTCCGGGACTTGGCAATCAAACATGGCAGTGTTATGCATCTTCAGCTCGGTGAAACTTCAAACGTCGTCATTTCATCCCCCGAAGCTGCAAAACAAGTCATGAAAACTCATGACGTTGTCTTTGCTCAACGGCCTTTTCTCTTATCTGCCAGTATTATAACTTATAACTTCACCGATATAGCATTTTCACCGTATGCAGATTACTGGAGACAGCTCAGGAAAATCTGCATACTCGAATTGCTTAGTGCGAAGCGCGTGCAGTCGTATAGGTCGATCAGGGAAGAAGAGGTGTCGAATCTGATTCGGACTATTTCTTCTTCTTTTTTGGGGAAGTCATTCAATTTTAGCAGGAAGTTGTTTTCTTTGACTTATGGAATTGCTGGAAGGGCTACTTTTGGTAAGAAGTGTAAAGATCAGGAGGAGTTTATTCCACTTGCTGAGGAAATGACCGAGGCCGCAGGAGGATTTGGTTTAGCTGATTTGTTTCCTTCGATTAAATTGCTTCATGTGATCAGTGGAACGAGGTCTAAAATTATGAGACTCCGAAATGATGCAGATAGAATATTTGACAATATAATCAATGATCATAGAAGTAGAAAGAAAGAGTTGAAAGAAGAGGATCAGGAGAAGAAGGAAGAAGAAAATCTCCTTGATGTTCTTCTGAGGCTTCAGGATCATGGAGAACTTGAATTTCCATTGACAAATGATAACATCAAAGCAGTCATCCTGGTTAGTCAACTATTCTCTCATTTCAGCTACTATTAGAATGAAATTACGACTCAATGAACTATTCGGTGATTAACACAAAATTAATCATGCCCAAGGTTATAAACATGAATCAAACAACATAATCACATCAAACTAAATTGACGCGATATTTGTTTTCTGCAGAGAATGAAAAGTTGTATATTTTCATTCAATCTCTTCCTATTTATAATATGATAAATGTGTTGGGTTTGGATTAGGTGGGATCCCATTAAGGATGATCCACCGGTAATATCCAACATTCTGAAAATAAAACCTGCTAATTCTATTTCAGGACATCTTCATTGCGGGCAGCGAGACATCATCAACAACAGTAGAGTGGGCAATGTCTGAAATGCTGAGAAATCCAACAACAATGAAAAAGGCACAAGAAGAGGTCAGGAGAGTTTACAATAAGAAAGGAAACGTGGACGAATCGGAGCTTCAAGAACTGAAATACTTGCAACTAGTTATCAAAGAAACCTTGAGACTACATCCTCCCGCTCCTCTACTACTTCCAAGAGAAAGTAGAGAGAAAAGTGAGATTAATGGGTACGAAATACCAGCAAAAACAAAAGTAATTGTGAATGCTTGGGCAATAGGAAGAGACTCAAATCATTGGGAAGATGCAGAAAAGTTCTACCCGGAGAGATTTATTGATAGTAGCATTGATTTTAAAGGGAATAATTTTGAGTTTATACCATTCGGAGCAGGAAGGAGGATGTGTCCTGGGATGACATTTGGTATAGCTAATGTGGAGCTTCCACTTGCTCAATTGCTTTACCATTTTGATTGGAAACTTCCCGGTAAGATGAAACCGGAAAATCTAGATATGATAGAGGGTTTTGGTGCTACCATGAGAAGGAAAAATGATCTTCACTTGATTCCTATTCCCCCTTCCTTTTAGCCTCTTTTGTTCAAGAAATTTATGTCATAAGACCTTGTTATATGGTCATAGCTTCTGTTATGCATCTTTAAGGATAGTTCTACTCTACAATAAAATACTAAAGAGATCATAAAAAAAAAAAAAAAAAAAAGAAATTGGGGGTGTTATTGATTTACAGGTAGAGAAATGGAATAGTAAAAAAATTTCACTTTTTACCCAAGTACCTAATTCTCCCGATTACACCAAAAAAACCCCGCATGCATATTTTAAGAGCATAACTTCCATTAAAGTAGTATAGCTCTGTTCGTATGAAATTAAGGTGATAGGTTGTTGGTTTGAACCATCTTTTTAGAAAGAAAATACATAAGTTCCAAATCTTTTAGTACAAATTTAACCATAACAATTCAGTTTTCTTTAAGCTTACTAAAAAAATATTCAAACCAAAGCAATTTTCTTTTGTTATAAATGATAAACAACAATTTTAACCTAATTTTGGTTAATATATGCAGCAACGATATTCAAACCACAACATTAAAAAAAATTAACCTAATTAACAACAAATTAAGAGAGCAGAAAGACCTTATCAGTAGTATTACCATGAGAGAGCAACAGAAGATTGAAGGCAGCAGTGCAGATGAGAAAAAACGCAGCAGATGAGAGAAGAAGCGGAAGAATCTATCGTATGCGAGATGTGGCGGGAGAGAAAAACGCAGCGCAAGAGGAGGAAGGGGCCTGGGCTGTGCTGTAAATTAATGTAACTAATATCTCAAAAAAATATATTTTTGGGTCCCTAAAATCTTGGGCCCTGGCAGGCGCCCCACAAATCAAAGCCCAGGGCCGGCCCTGTAAAAATTCTGGTGATGATCTTTTCATCACGTTCAAAATAGCACCAATATAGACTTAACATTTATAATATAACATCAATTTAGGATTAACATTTGCATCATAGCATCAATTTAGGAATTATTACCAGAACGTGACACATCATCCGTTAAGTTTGCAAACTCAGCGCTACATCACATAAGGTACTAAAATAGGTCTAAAGTTTGTAGAAAGTATCAATTTAGGTCTCACATACAAAATATCACCAATATAGACTTAACGTTTACAAAATAATACAAATTTAAGCTTAACGTTTACAAAATATATCCAATTTAAGATGTGTCAAAAAGATAATTTTATTTTTCTAGCATGGTACAAATTAAGGAACTGATATTAGGAACTTTGGATTTTTGTGTGGCTCTATGGTAACATTTTGGATGAGTTTTGACAATTGATATTTTGTGTGCCAACATGGTCATATATCAATATCATTTTAACTAGTGTTAATTTTGTAGATATTCAATTACTTTTAGTTTGTATATATTATATGAGCTCATGGAATTTAGGAGTCATGAAATTATTGATGAAAAACAAATATAAGATCTTAATGGGCAAATAATAATTAATTATATTAGGGTAAATAATTATAAAATCCTTATGTTTTTACTTAACACACTAGTAAATCCATCATATTATTATAAGGTCCTTAAGTTTTATTTTGATCAATTATTTAGTCCTTCCATTTATTTTTGTAAATAAAAGTCCAAAATTGCCGTTAGGTTATATACATAAAAAAAATTAGGGTAAATAATTATAAGGTTCTCATGTTTTTACATAAAAAAACTAGTAAGTCCATCATATTATTATAATGTCCTTAAGTTTTATTTTAATCAACTCTTTAATCCTTCCATTTGTTTTTTAGATGAAAGTACAAAATTGTCCCTAGTTATATACATAAAAAAAAAATTTATCTTTTAGTTTCAAATTTAATCTAAATATTTTTAATGATGTTTTTGAAATATATATACCAAAATTGATATATATTATTTATTCTCTTAAATTTTTATTTTTTAATATAATATTTTAATACTAACATTAATATTATTATGAATTTTCGATGACTTAAAAATATCAGATTCTATTTGTTGATTCATAAAATTTATTAGAGATAAATAAAGATTACTTTTTATTATTTTTGTATAATTTTACTTCTATTTTAATAATTTTTGAAATATTTTTCATTTATTTTGTTAGTCAATAAATTTTATGTTACTAAATTAAAGTTCTATAATTATATAAAATTTAATAAATTACTTAATATAGGAGAGATTATGATTATGTAGAAAAAAGAGAAAAAAAATATAAAATAGGAAAAATATACTAATATGTTTATTATTAAAACATAGATTAAAGGGTAATTTTGGTATTTTAAAATTTATTTAGTTTAGTTTGACCATTGACTCAAACATAAGGATTAAGGAGTTGACGAAAATGAAGACTGAGGGACTATATAATTATTTGTAAAAACAAAGGGACTGACTAATCTATTAGGTAAAAACACATGGACCTTATAATTATTTACCAATTGTATTATAATAAATAAAAAAATAGAACTAAATAAAAACGATAATTTATAAAGTTAATAGAGAAAGAATATAATATGATTAATTGTGACGTTTAGTTTAAATTGGATAAATTTTGTAAACGTTAAGCTTAAATTCATATTATTTTATAAACGTTAAGCCTATATTGGTGCTATTTTGTACGTGAGTCCTAAATTGATGCTTTTTACAAACCTTAAGCCTATTTTGGTACTTTATATGACGCGGCACTGAGTTGGCAGATTTAACGGATGACGTATCACGTTCTGTTAGTAATTCCTAACTTGATGCTATGTTGTAAACGTTAAGCCTAAATTGATGTTATGTTGTAAACGTTAAACCTATATTGGTGCTATTTTGAACGTGCAGCCTAAATTGATATTTTCCCAAAAACCGTAGACCTATTTTAGTACCCTATCCCTTTATGGCTATAAATTTAACATTGCTTTCTTTTCACAATAAAATGATTTTCATCAAATAAACCTTTTAACTATATGGTATTTCAGGTTGACAGTTTAGATTAATTTAGATTCAAACTGAGTAGATTCTCTCGAGAGACAAAGCTCTCCCACCAAGGATTCTAATCACGGTTGCATTTTCATCTCCAGAGTTCAATTCCTGAGATTCCTGATTAGATGATTAAACTGATCCAATACTTTAACCACCTAAATCACATGCTTGACGGTTGATTCTTGTCTAGATAAATTAAGAATTAATCGTAATATTAATTTGAATGGTTAAGAATCAAGTTGTTAAAATTAGAAATTTGAAAGTTTAAATTTTAGTATACTTAATAAACTTTAATTGGAATAAGATGTATTTAAAGAGTGTTAGATATAATACTTTGTGAAGATTTTTTATGATCGAAAATTTAAATTTGTGTTGGTATTTAGTTTCTTCCCACAAAATAAAGGAGGCTCTACTTGTCTAGAAAGAAATTCTCCAATACCTAAATCAATATCTTTTTGAGAGAAGAGAAAGTAAGATATGATATGGTGTTTGTAAAACCTACTTCAAAGATATCTAAGCCTTACAATTTATAGTCCTCTCGTAGTTCTAACTAGCTGATGTGGGCATCTAGTCGACTAGCCGAGAGGAGACGAGTGATGGAAGAACTCGGATCAAAGAGGCAATATACCGAAGCAAAGAGGAAGGTGATTATGTGAAAAATGTACCTCACACGCCGTGTGGATGTTAAAAATCAGCAGCCAACCCACACGTCGTGTAGGATTTTTAAAATGCCTTAAAGAACAGATTTGACCCTCAATTCCCTTTCTACTAATTACAATTTTACCACCCCTTATTTGCAACTTCTGCCACTACCTTATTTACAAACTTGCCACCATTTTACCCTTAATCCATTTTACCCTTAACTTTACCCCTTTAATAAGAATTTGGATTTTATTTGTCAATTAGGTTTTGAAATGATATAAATTCATCTCTTTCTTTGTAATTACTTTAGTTTTTGTTAAGGTTTTATACCTTTAACAATGAAGGATTTCATGATTTCCTACGGGTTTAGCATGTGAATACTGGGATTAACTCTTTCTAATTTAGTTGGAGAAGAAATCTCTTTATTGATTTAAGGGTGTGATTGGTTCGCTAAATTTAAGCTATGGAATGAGAATGAAAGTTAATTATTCCCTTTGTTATTGTTTGGTTAAACAAATATACTTTGGGAATGATAATCCCATTCGGCAACTATGGGTTGATTCCCTCATCTCTCCACATTAATCAAATTCTCATTCCCATTCCCATTCCCATTCCCATTCCCCAAATATTACATATCCACGTCTTTGTTTGTTTTTTTTTTTTTGTCAAAAACTCACCCACGTTTTGGAATGGTTATTTTTCAAAGTTATGCCTATTTTTTTGTTTTAATAGTTTTTTTTTTCTGGTAAGTAAATGATGATTATTATATTTATATATTAATATATCTATTATTATATACCCATGTTTATTTTCTTTTGAATTGATAATACCCTTTTTATTTACAATAATACTAAAAGAATAATCAGTAAAAAAAAGCCACTAATTTTATTTTAATATATTAAATTTTTTACACTAATAGATAATTTAATATTTTTTATATTTATTTTTAATTCATATTATAATAATAATTATTTACTAAGTTTATTTTTAACAAATATTGTATACATTCCGATTCCGATCATTAAATAACCAAACAGTTTCAAAGAGAATCTCATTCCGATTCCAGATTGAATCAAACATAATAAATAAATAGTCATTCCGATTCTGATTCCGCCTGATTCCATTTCCAATTCCGAAGTTTAAACCAAACACCCTCTAAGATTAAAATCAGCTCGTTCAACATTAATCCGTATCACTAGTGCAGGACTGTACCTCCTATTTAAAAAGGCATAACACTAATTTGGATCCCCAAATTAAAGTTTCAAATTCAATTAGGATTTTAAACTATCAAAATCATCAACCAGGTTCATGAACTTAGAAAAACTCATCGATTGAGTCTCTATTCTAAGCAAAAATCATCAATTGAATCTTCGTTGAAAATCATTCGATTGAACAGTTTCTGATTTTAGGATAAGATGATGACTCAATTGATGGTTTTTGCTTAACTCACCTAATTGATGATTTTGATAATTTAAAATGTTAATTAACTTTGAAATTTTAGTTTAAGGAGGAAAATCAAATGAGTATTATATTATTTAAAAACTAATGACCTAGTAAGAAAGTTAGAGGTGACAAAAGTATACACGATTCGATTACACGATACACAATTTTAGTGTTTGGATTAGCTTAGTAGGTAATGCGTTATTTTTGGATTGACACGAAACTGACACGTAAATTTTTGGGTTGGGTTAGGGTTGACATACTATTCCGAAAATGACACGAATATTTAAAATTATTATTATATTCTCTCGTATTTTTATATGTCATTTTATTAATAAAGATAATAAAATCATAATTATTACTTACAAATTGTTGGCGATATTTTCGAAATATCCCAATTTTCAACCTTGATACGTGTTTGCGGGAATTAAAAATGGTAAAAATAATGCGGGCGTGCCAGAAAAGCTAGTTCTCAAAGGGTAAAATGGTAATTGAATAAAGTAAATAAATAAAATGCGCCTAAATTACTTGAATTCTAAACGAAAAGCGATTGACGACCGTTACAAGGACTGAAAATAAAAACAACGGTCTTGGGCCCCGACGTTACTTGACAGGTCGGTCGGAAAAACAATTTTTTAAGATAAGTACCAAAAATAAAGGCAATAAAACAACACAAATATAAATTTTTTAATTTTCTTTTATATTTTTATTGATTTTGCAAATATTTTTCAATGTTTTGTTGTATTACAAATAATAATAAAACATGAAAATTACAACTTAAAAAGAAATAATAACTTTAAAGCTAGAAATGTAAATAAGTCATAAAAAAGTAAATATGTACGAGACGAAATAAAATTAAACCGATCTCTTTGATATCGTCGGGATGCGTGAAATTAAGGACTGAACCTCCAGAAAATGGGCTCGGGGGCTGTTGCGTTGTCCGGGTAATTCTGGGCGAATTCGGAGCAATTCGGAGAGTTCAGGGACTTAGACAGAAATTTACCACCAAGCTAATAAATCAGCTGCACTTTGTGGAACAAAAACAGTGATTTCTTAGGACTTTCTGGTTCAATTTCGGGAGCTGTAGAGGTCGGATTATAACGAAACGAAGGTAGTATTCAAAGTTAGTGTGCAAGGGAAGAGTTTAGAACTGGAATTTCGAGAAAAGATCGAGTAAATGAGTCGGAATAAATGATTGAAAATGGGGTGACAGAATAATTGTTTGATGGTTGAAAAACCAAAAGCTTGATTTTGTTTTGTGGAGGGTGTTTTAAGGACGATTAAGAAGGCCATAAGGGGTCGTTTTTTACGAAATAAAAATTGAGAATTGAAGAATTGATGTCAATAAAAAGATTAAAATTAATTTGGGCTAAAATGATCAGCTAACGAACTCTAAATAAAATTTGGAAAACGGCTCACCAGAAAAGTTGTTTGATGATTTTTTCAATGATGAAAAACTCAAAAGCTTGTTTCCGGGTCTTTTTAATTGATTGAGATCAATAAAAAGTTTCTAAACATGATTTGGAATAGGTGTGTAAACTAAGAATGACTCGAAAATGGGGTTTCGGTGATCTTGGTTTCACGGAAAATGCTTGAAGCTTTGAAGAATATAACAATGGTGAAATTTGATTTAGACTAAGAAAGCTTGAACCGAGGATTGGGTAATGATTTTACTAACTTAACTAAGAGATTGCAAAAAACGATTTGAGAATTGGTTGATTAAACTAAGAGAATTTCGGATTTGAAGTTTCTGAAAATTGAAAGCTTTTCTGAAGAACTGAAGATTAAAGAACTAATTCTGGGAATTAAGACCTTGTTTAGACTAATTAGATGCTAAAGAACGATTTCTACGAATCTAAGGATTGATAAAGAGGCCGATTTTTGGCAGATGATTTGAGAGAAAAATTGAGTTCTGTGTTTGATTGATTTTTGAGTGGGTTTGATTGATTTTTGAGTGGGGATTGGAATGAAGGATTTGAGCTCTATTTATAGGATTTTGAGCAACAAATTCCAAGTTAGTGGCCCTTAAATTTCTCACCCATGATCCCATTACCTTTCCACTAGTTGAAGAAAGAAAGTGGCTGAGTTGGCTGTAATGTGTTGGACATGTTCAAACCCGTTTTTCAGTACTACTTCCATTTGAAAAAGTCTACCGGCTTCGTTTTAGGTCCGTTTTGCTCCGTTTTTGACATTCCGGAAAGCTAACATCCCGAACTTTCTAAAAAAAATATTAACTGTCTGATATGTTGCTGTTTCGGGGTCCGTTTTTATTGTCGAAGTTGCTGGACGGGTTACTGAAAAATGGTACAAATTTGCCCCTGATTTTTATTATTTCTTTTTTATTTTCTTTTTCTTTTTTATAATAATCTTTTGATATTATTTTCTATTTTTTATCACATTTTTATTTTGTTGAGAGATGAATTTAATTAAATAAAAAAAACTATAGAGTAAAAATTATAACCTATGCTAAAATACAAAAATTTAATTAGCCCCCAACACAAATATGAGTCAAACCTCCTAAATTGTTATAAGCACATTATATGACCCTTAACATGATATTATCGGACTTTTCGATGATTAATGTTAACATAGTAATATAAACATGACATAGAGTATTTAAAAAAAAAGTATCATATTATATTCTTAAAAGTTATCATTAATATATATGCATACCAAAATTACAGGTAACCCGAAAACACGATACGAAATCGACACTAATCCAAACAGGTTAACACAATTATGATACAAAAGTTTTTGGTTCGGTTGGATTTGGGTTTACTCTTTTCAACATAAACACAAAAATGATATGACATGAACACAAAATTACCGGATCTAATGAAAGTACTACAAGCACCGCCTTTTTAGTAACCATCCGTTTGGACTTCAAAATGCATATCTTACAATCACCGTCTTCAATACGAGATCCGGATCCGGCCCAAACATTTTTTACAAATGCAAAGGGTGACATCTATAAGTCGCCAATTTTGAAATTTGTTAATGCAAGTCAAAGGACATAGCTATATATGTACTAATAGTCGTATATATAATGTCACAGGAATTATACATATCAGTCAAAAGCCAAGTTGCTAAGTATGACATTAGTTTTGCTGAAAATTCTAGACAACAACAGGTCAAGGATGGCAGTAACTCCGTAAATATGAACCAAATGGGATCAACTCAAAGAATGGTGAGGTTTTGGGTGCATCGGGGTTAAGGAGTTTTAGTGTTATTTTGTGCCACTTTCGTTTCTCTAGTACAATAATTTTCGGTCTCATTCGTCCTTGGAGTAGGCACGCTGCCGAACCAAGTCGATTCTTGTGTCATTTATTTTAGGGTAATTAATTTATTAGTCCCTATATTTTGACAAAACACACTGTTTAGTCCCTGTATTTTCAAAAACACATGGTAAGGTCCCTAACCTTTTTCTCAGTGAACTGTTTAGTCCTTCCGTCTGTTTGTTAGTTTTTTTTTTACCATTTATGACTTCGGAAATGACTAAATTACCTTTACTATTTACCTTCAAACTTTAGAAGAGGAAATCCAATTTAGAAGAAGAAGCTATTTGTATGGAGAACAAGAAAAAGAACAGACCTAATGCTTACGAATTTGAACGATTAAGAAGAAAATCAAGAAGAAGAACACTCAAAGTTGATTTCAGATGCATTAGAGTTTAAAGGAAAGGAAAATAAAGGAAAAGAAGAACGCAAATCCAAATTGACTAATAAAATCTTCATGAGAGTCTAATGACAGGGACTAAACAGCTCACCGAAAAAAACGTTAGGGACTAAACAGTTCATCGAGAAAAATGTTAGGGACTTTATCATGTGTTTTTGAAAATACAGGGACTAAACAGTGTGTTTTGTCAAAATATAGGGACTAATAAATTAATTACCCTTTATTTTATTGTTCTCATTTATTTTGTTATCAATTTATTTACCCAAACTAAATATTTCATTCCGCTATGGGTTTTTCCCTAACAAATTTGTATCAGTGCCAATTAATATTTATTTTGGGATATACTATGGCGATAACAAAATTTGATATCGAGAAATATGACCGTACTATCAGTTTTGCCCAGTAATTTTCACCTGGTCAGTGACTGACCAAATGAATTTGATCAGTCGCAATTAGATCTAGGAGGTGTAAATCTTAACCTTACGATTATTTTAATCTCCACCATAGGATTTAAATAAGCTTAGATCTAACAGTGACTGACCAAATTCACTTGATCAGACTGACCAGGTGAAAACCACCGCTGTTTTGCCTTATGACAAGTCAAGATGAAAGCCGTTTTGACACAGAACGGATTGCACAAGGTGTTAGTAGACGAGTTACCTGTCACGGTAATAAAGGAAATAATTTTTGTTTATCAATATCAAATAAATATAAACTGTTCACGAAAATGTTATTTTTGAAGTTTTTCGTAAAAAGCTCTAAAAGCTGTTGTTTCTATACAAAATGTTAAATATTGCTATATAAACATAACCAAACGTTATATTTCTTACGATTTGGAGTGAAACGTTAAACACTCGTCTAAAAAAATAAAACAAACACCCCTAAATATGTGATGAATGACTATCAATATGTTAGAAAGTATTTTACTTCCAATAAGAAAGCTATGAAAATATCAAGAATGTGACCATCCCTAGCATTTTCATCAATTGTCTTAAAATATATAGTTTGGCCAACTACATTAATGGTTATAAATTTAATATTGCTTTCTTTTCAAAATAAAATGATTTTCATCAAATAAATCTCTTAATTATCTAACATGTTAGGTCCACAATTCAAATTAATTTAGATTCGAACCGAGTAGATTTTCTTGGGAGATATAGCTCTCCCATCAAATATATTCTAATCAAAACTGTATTTTTATCTTCAAGATTCAATTCCTAATTGAATGGTTAAACTGGTTCAGTACTTTATACCCACTTAAATCACAGCTTGACAATTAATTCTTGAACTTTATTAATATCTTTTAATATTTAATAATTTTGAAGGTGCTACTTAATTTTAAATACTTGTAATTTAATTAAAGTTGTTGAGTGATTTTCAACATTACAATTAATTAAGAGACTTTTATCCCATCAATTTGTTTTCACAAATTCAATCCATGTTGCCTACTATATTCCACAATGTGTTGGTATAGTGATACAATTGGATGATTAGTTAGATCCCAAAGTTTAACACGTGCTTAATAAGTTTAACACGTGCTTAATTTCTTAAAAATTAAAAGTATCTCCAAGAGATTCTGAGTCCACTTCTTAAAAATAATATAAACAATTAATTTGAGACTTTTAGTGATTTGAGAAACCATTAAAAATTAATTAAAGTTAATTTTTAACACTTTTTTCTCAAATTTTTAATTTAAAACCCAAACTAATATGCTGTTATAGATGCTCAAAGCTATGGATTTTTTTTTCCAAACTCTCCACAATTATTGTGGTAGCCGGTCAACTAAAAACTTCAACCGGACTTTTTCTTCAATATTAACTCTTGTCTAAATCAATTAAGAATTAATCTTAATATTAGTTTGAATGGTTATCAAGTTAAAATTAGAAATTTCAAGTTTAGCTTTTAGTATACACAATAAATTGTAATTGGAATAATAAAATGTATTTATGGAGTGTTAAATATAATATTTTATGAAGATTTTTGATAATTGAAACTTTAAATTTGTGTTCGTATCTAGCTGCTTCCCACAAAATAAAAGAGGCTCTCTAGCAGGAGACTCTCCAATACCTAAGTCGGTATATTTCTTAGAGAAGAAAAAGTAAGATATGATATAAGGTTTATAAAACCCATTTCAAAGGTCTCTAACCCTTATAATTTACAGTCCTCTCCTAGTCTTAACTAGTGTAGGACTCTACCTCCAATTTAAAAAGCATATTTGGATCCCCAAATTAAAATTTCAATATCAATTAGGATCTTAAATTATCAAAATCATCAATTAGGTTTTTGCATTTAGCAAAAATCATCGATTGAGTCCCCATTCTAAGCAAAAATTATCAACTGAATCCTCGTCGAAAATCATTGAGTTAAACAATTTCAGACTCTCTTCCTCCAAACCTATTTTGACCAAAGACATATATCATTACAGTCTATGTCAAATAGACACAATTCCTTATTTTAAGATAAGATGATGACTTCATTAATGATTTTTACTTAGCTTAGGAACCTAATTGATGATTTTAATAATTTAAAATCCTAATTAACTTTGAAATTTTAGTTTAGCGAGTAAAATGAGTGTTATGTCATTTAAAAACTAATAACTTAATAAGAAGGTATTACATACACCTGTCTTTTTAGAAACCATCCACGCTGGACTTTTAAAATGTATATCTTACTATCACTGTTTTCAATATGAGTTTTTATATTAAGCACCCGGTCTTGCATGTCACTCGGAGGACCCCCAATCACATTTGGACACGTGTATGGTGACCCCACATAATAATTAAAATAGTGATGTCTCTTATAATAATTATGGATCCATATTACACGTGTCAAAATATGTATGAAGCGTCCTTTATTTGACATGGAAAACCAAGTGTTTCTAATAATTGCCCTTCAATACAGATCCGGATCCAAACGTTTTCTACAAATCCAATGGGTAACATCCATAAGTCGCCAAGTTTGATATTTATTCATGCAAAATTTTCCAACTTTCATATTTATTCATGCAAAATTTTCCAACAGAGGAAGTCTACTAAAAAAGAGAAAAAAAAGTCTATAGTCAAAGGACATAGCTAGAGCTATGTATTAATAGTCGTATAATGTCACTCGAATTATACATATCGGACTAAAACAAGAAAAAAAGAAAAACAACCCTATATATATATATATATATATAGAGGAGAGATCAAGTGTGACACATTTCTTAGGGTGTGACAAGTCTTATTGTGTGATAAGGACCAATTTTATAATTAACCAGAGGAAGGTGGTAAATTTGTAAATAAAAGGAAAGAAAAAATTGTTTTATTTCTTTTCTTTAAAATGTATTTTTCTGACTTTTCCAATCTCATCTTTCAAAAACTTTTATACCGTTGGACTCGTCTTAATTAGACGGTCATTTTAAGATCCCAGAAGCTCAGGTAAAAAAAATTCCGGTGAATAGAATCCGGCGATTTATTTTTCTGTGAGAAATTTTCAAAAAATTCTAAAAAATGTAAAACATCATTCTGAGAAACTTTAATTCTTGACTCAAAGTGAGATTCCTTATGGTTTAGTCCCAAATCAACAAAATCCGGCGATTAGGTGAGCGTTTTCCGGCGAGAAAACAGAAATTACCCAGAAAATTCTCAAACAATTTCAAAAAATGTAAAACATTATTTTGAGAAACTTTAACTCTTGGGTCAAAGCAGGATTTCTTACGGTTTAGTCCCAATAAAATAATTTTTTTAATTTTATCCATTTTACATGCTTCAACAATTTATTGGGTCAAACCGTAAGAAATCTCGTTTTGAGCCAAGAATTAAAGTTTCTTAAAATGATGTTTTACACATTTTAAAATTTTTTGATAATTTTCTAGGTACTTTTTGGTCTTACCTTTCAGTACTATGTGTTGCAATATTTTGTTGGAACAATATAACAATTATGTTGGAATAATATAAGTATTCTGTTGGAACAATATAACTATTCTGTTAGAACAATATAATTAATCTGTTGGAAGAATATAAGAATTAGAATTATTTTCTAAATAATATAACTATTATAAATTTGAAGATACTATATTAAATACTAAGAAACAAAAATGAAATTGAAGACATAGAAAATAAAATTGATTTGGAACAATTGGTAAACTGATTTATTATGTTGGAACAATATAAATATTATACTGGAATAATAGAACTATTTTATTGAAAAAATTGGTACGCTGATTTATTCTGTTGGAACAATATAAGTATTATGTTGGAACAAATAGTACATTGATTTGAAACAATTTCGTACACTGTCGGAACAATGTAAGTAGGACAAAAAACATGTCCAGAAAATTATCAAAAAATTTCAAAACATGTAAAACATCATTTTAAAAAACTTTAATTCTTGGCTCAAAATGAGATTTCTTACGGTTTTGACCCAACAAATTGTTGAAGTTGGTAAAATGGATAAAATTAAGGAACAAGTTTTATTGGGACTAAACCGTAAGAAATCTTACTTCATCCCAAGAATTAAAGTTTCTCAGAATAATGTTTTACATTTTCTGGAATTTCGTGAGAATTTTCTGGGCACTTTTGTTTTCGCCAGAAAACGCCCACCCGGATTCCGTTCACCGGAATTTTTTTACTTGAGCTTCATGGATCTTAAAATGACCGTCTAATTTAGACGAGTCTAATAGTATAAAAATTTTCGAAAAACGAGGTTAGAAATGTCGGGAAAATGTATTTTAAAGAAAAGAAATAAAACAATTTTTTCTATCATCTTTTATTTTATTTACAAATTTGTCACATTGTCCCTTTCAATTATCATCAAAACTACGTAGTTATGTTATGTCACACAATAAGCTCCTTGTCACACTGGATCTCACCCACGTATATATATGATTTTAGAGTAACAATTACAGTTGATGATCAATTGTATAATCAATCAAAATTTAATATATACTATTATACAATAGTTTACAAAAATGTATATTATCAACTATTATCAATTTATGATAATAAAGATTTGAGTTATTAAAATTAAAAATTAGAAATATAACTTGACCGTTTCACCGGTACACATCAATCAATTAAGTTTTAATTGCAATTTTATTTGTTATAATTATAATTAATTTTTGTTTTTAATTTTTTTTAATATATACTATATATTAGTTGGACGGGTTGAATTGGGTTTGAGAATTCGTTTCTTTAACCTTTACCGAGCCGAGCCAATGTGAATATAATACGAGCGGACTTGATTCGGACAATGTAAATTATGACAACCCGAGCCCATGAACATGTTTACTTTAAGCTTACTAGAGATATTGAAAGTTTTATTGGTATAAATTAGAATTTTATAGCTATTATATTATAATGAAACTTTTTGGTATAACTTTAATATAATTGACTAAGGTTAGTTTGATTTATCCGTTCTTATTTACTCTTTAATGGGGTAAATTACATACGTGATATACAACATTTTAGTGATCTCCCATTAAAGTGTACGACCGGTAATTGTGACCCGTCAACGCGAAGTCAACACACTACGTCAAAAATTGATCCACCTAATATGAAATTACTAAAATGCCATTGTCTCATTTCTTGTAACTCATCTCTCTATCTTTCCTTTCTCTCTCTAAACCCTCTCTCTAAGTGCTCTCTCCATATAACTCTTCTCTCTCTCTCTAAAAAGCTTTCATTCTTGTTGTAATAGAAATTTCTACAATATGCAAGCTAGGTTAAATTGATCGATAAGAATTATGGTGACATTTTAAATAATTTGACTAAACTATAAAAGTTTGATGAGTAATTCGTTAGAACAGAATTTGACATTTCTTTACCAAGAACAATTTGTGTGTGGAATTCCTAGTGTTAACTAGGGCTGTAAACGAGCCGAGCCGAGCCGAGCTTTGGCCTGTTCAAGCTCTGCTCGCTATAAAATTAACGAGCTCGAGCCCGAGCTGAGCTTGCTATAAAAGTAACGAGCCGAGCCCGAGTCGAGCTTTGGCTTGCTCAACGAGCTTGAGCCGAGCTTCGAGCTTGTTTCGAGCTCAAAATCTTTTTTGGACTTTGTTCATTAAGAAAATTATCTAACAATGAATTGTTTGTGAGTAAATCGTTAATTATATTTGTGAAGTTTGCTCGCAAATAACTATTTAATTATGTACATAAACAAGCTAACAAGCAAAGTTCGTGAATAAATAAATAAGATGCTTACAAATAATTCGTCTATTACTCATTTATTATGTTTGTGAACGAACTCATGTAATAACAAATAAAATAATATTAAGTTTAGATATTTGTGAACTAACACAAAACTATATAGTTTTCTACAAAACTAAAATTTGTTCATAAATGTTCTAATCGAGTCTGCTCGCGAGCTTTCGAGCCGAGCTTTGGCCTGTTCAAGCTCGGCTCGTTTATGAATCGAGCCAGTAAATCGTGTTCACGAGCGGCTCGTTTACAAATCGAGCCGAGTCGAGCCGAGCTTTTATCGAGCCGATCACCGAGCCGCTCATGAGCGGCTCTGCTCATTTACAGCCCTAGTGTTAACGGATTTTCAATTGCTAAGATCGTCGATTGGTACTCGGGACACTTTGTTTACTTTTTACTTTTTTTAAGCTTCTCGCAATGAAAGTTTTTGTGACATTGAAAGCCGTATATTTGTCTGATTGGATATTGTTATCCCCTGCAGAGTAAAGAGAGTATTTTCATATTTGCTCTGACCTTATAGAAATTGTTTTGATTCTTATAACTATCAAATTGCTGACGTGGTGCGTTAACTTCATGTTGACCGGTCATAATTATACACTGTACATTTTAGAAGGTTATTAAAAGATTATACAATTTTGTATGCAAAATTGAAGGTTGTACACCAATATATGAAAGTGGATAAATATTATACACCACGTATATAATTTACCCTTATTTAATGTTGTTATTACTTGTTTACCATTATTATTTAGTTTTTAGTTTCACAGTTTGATTTTCGCATTTAGATTTTAGTTTCACAATTTGATTTTCATATTTTTTCTGTTTTTAAATTTTTTTTAAGTCTTCATTTTTCCGATCATTTTTTCCTTTAAGTAAAAATTTACAAATATATATTAAATTGTGAGTAAAAATATTGCTTAGAATTCAATTGGAGTAAGACACATGAGATATGGGATAGGTCGAATGAGTTAGATGAGTTGTTAATATAATTTAACCCATTTAATCCATTATAACCCATAAAAACTACATCTAATGGATTGAATGAGTTGGATTGCGATGTGTTATAATAACTCATTTAATTTTAAACATCCATAGACGCAATTAATATAAGAGTAACAAAATTTTTATAATTCAAATTAATTCCATTTTTTTTAATTCTTATGCACTAACTTAAAAATGTATCACTATCCGGATTCATATTATTTGTTAGAGATCGAATTTTTCTTAATTCATATTATTTATCACTTTATTTGATTTTCAATATAAACTGTTTATCTCTGTTAATAAGTTTAGCTTTAATTACCTTTTTTAAAGTCAAATATCAATTACTTTTTTGACATTTTAAATTGTCAAGGTAGGAAAGACTGGTATAGTTTAATGTTATGAAAAATGAAAATTATTAGTAAAAAAAGATAGCAAGTATTTTAATCTATTTTTTTTTATAAATTTAATATAAATTAAAATTTTATTTAATAATGTATGATTTGATCAAAGGAGTGAATGGAGAATTATCTATACATTGAAAGATTGGAACACTACCAATTTCAAATTTATTCTAAAATTTGACATAAAATGGAAAAAGTAATTAATGAGACATATAATTAAATAAGTTATAGAGATAAAAAGGAGTCTTTAAATTGGACGATGGCAAAAGAACGGGAGTGTGCGAAACCAAGGACGATGGCAGTGATGGGCGGTGCAGGCGGCCGTTCGACGCAGGGAGGGGCGGATCAGGCGGCTGGGATGGCTCTAGCGTCGGATCTTACGCCGGAGGGAGCGGGGGATGAGAGATCAGTCGGATCTCCTAGGAATAGGCGGGGGAGCGGAGAACGGGTGAGGGATCGCTCTAGGGAGCGGGGGCGGCCGGTTAGCCAGGGGGGTGAGGGGCTGGATCCAGCAGGATTTGTTGTTGGCGAAGGGGACTGGGGGTCGGCAGGGATTAGGGATCGTATCGATCCGGATGCAGAGCAGGGTCCTGTGGGGGGTGGTTTGTATGGTGCAGATCCGCTTGGGGTGCGGGCACCGAATCAGGACGCGCAGGTAACGCAAGCCGCACAGGCCGCGAAAGCCACGCAGGCCGCGCAAGCCACGATAGCCACGCAAGCCGCGCAGGCCGTAGGAAGGCTGACTTCGGGCCCTGTTTCAGGGGAATTGGGCAAACTGTGCCCGGGTGATGGTGCGGATGAGGGATTTTCTGCTGCAGGGATGCCGACAGTAGTGATGGAAGGCCGTGCGAGGGATCAGGCTATGGCCCCTAGCCCTAGTGCTATCCCGGGACAGAAACAAATTGAGGATTCAATTAATAATCGTATTTTTAAGAATGACTGGGGGAATTCTTCTTAGAGAGATAAGGTGTTGGGGGTGGTCGAGGAGGAACCCATGATGGAGGAAGATACTATCGAGGATGAGTCTAAGGAATTCTTTTCCGACTCTGATATTGAAGATGGAGAACAAGAGGACCCGTTGTGTCCTAAGATCCATCTTTCCTCTGAAGACAAGCGTATCCTAAGATCCAAGTGGAAATTAGCCTTAATTGTCACTGTTCTTGGGAAAAGAATTAGCTTTAATTACTTTGCCTAGAGGATCCAGGCACAATGGGCGAAGAAAGGGAAGGTTACCATTACAGACCTTGAGAATGACTATTATGTCATTAAATTTACAAGGGCTGAAGATTTTAATGCAGTTGTTAATGGTGGACCTTATATTATTTCCAATCATGTTTTGGCGCTGAGGCCATGGGTCCCAAATTTTAATCCTCATGATTGCTCTGTGAACAGGATCCTTACTTGGGTTAGATTTCCAAGTCTACCTATCGAATACTACAATGAAAGATTCCTGAATAAGATTGGTGGCCTTGTTGGGAAAGTCCACCATGTAGATAAAACTACCGTTGGGGCAGTGAGGGGCAAGTTTGCCAGGGTTTGTATTGACATTGATCTTGCTAAGCCTCTTCTGTCCAAATTCTGCGTTCAGAATAAGGTTTTTCATATTAAATATGAAGGTATACACAATATCTGCTACGAGTGTGGCATGTTTGGCCATACCTATGATGGATGTCCTAAAAGAAGGAAGGTGGTGGAAGAGATGGTGGCACCTATCATAGGTAGAGCTGAGGAGAATCAAGGTGAAGGAAAGAATTTTGGCCCACGGATGCTTGCCAAAAGGTCGGTCAGAAGGAAGCCACGAGCTAATGCTGCCAGGAATCATTCTTCAGATATCAGTAAGGAGATGACCTCTCTCCATATTGCTCCTGAGGTCAAGGTTAGACCCCCTGACATCAAGAGGGGTGGTGATGCCGGTGTGGATTCAGCATCCGGTTCAGGGTCAAGGTTCGGTGTCCTGACTATTGAGGAGGGACATGACTCGGATCCTTCTAATGAGCATATGGAGTTAAGCATGCCAGGCCTTGAATCGGTCGAGCCAGCCTCCATCCTAGGTGAATCTATTAATCCTCTTTTTGTCTCTAAAGCTGGTGCCAAAGGGAGTTCCCAGACCTTTGGCTCAACAGGAAAATTGATGACTAATGAGGTTAGTAATTTGAATCCTCTTCTTGATGGTCCAATTGGAAAGTCTATGGGAGTCAATAAGTTGAATATGAAGAAACCCAAAGCTAACCCTAAAAAGAACCATAGTGCTTTGGATTCTTGGGATAAAAGGGGGCCTTCTGGCACCTCTTCTAGGCTCTCCGGAGCCCCGAATAAATACCTGATCTAGGGTGTGGGCTTGTGTCAGTAGTCTTCCTTTCTGATGGACTTTTTTGTTTAGAATGTTAGAGGTGCGGCGAGCAAGGCGACCCGCATCCATGTTAATGATCTTATTAAGCAATTTAATCCTTCTTGTTTTGCTCTTCTGGAGACCAAGGTTAGTGGTTCCAAAGCAGATGAGGTGGTTAGAAAGTTTAAGAATTGGAGTTGTGTCAGATCGGAGGCTACTGGTCGGGCGGGGGGGATTTGGCTTTTTTGGAAGCCAGGTCAAGTTAATATTGACATTATTAGTATGGACAATCAATTCATTCATAGTAAGGTGTGTTACCCTGGTAATAAACCTTTCTTTGTCACCTTTGTTTATGCCAATCCTGTTTTGACTAACCGGAGAAGGTTGTGGGAGATCCTGTACTCTATTAGTACTAGCATGGTGGATGCTTGGTTGGTGGCTGGGGACTTTAATGACATTGCCCTTATGAGTGATCAGAGAGGGGGGGGGGGGGTAATCATTATGTGAACCGGTGCCTTAATCACAAGCAGAGTATGGACTTATGCGGGCTGTCGGACCTGGGAGCCGCTGGTCACAAGTTTAACTGGAAAAGGAATAGCGTGTTTGTTCGTTTGGACAAAGTTTATGCTAATGTTGCTGCGATTTATAGATTTTCCGAGGTGAACATGCTGAATCTCCCTTTCCGTCATTTTGACCATTGCCATATCCTCGTTAAGCTGGTTAAATGTAATCGGCTTAAAGGGAATAGGCCTTTTAGGTATCTTGTTGCTTGGGATTCACATCCTGAGTTTAAAATTTTTGTTAAAGACAATTGGCAACCCCACTCTAATGTTCTCCTTGCCGCTGAGGGGTTCAGGAGGAATGTGGTGGGATGGAATAAAAACATTTTTGGCCACATTATCAGAAGGAAAAATAAACTTTTAAGAAGAATTGAAGGCATTCAACGTTGTTTGGAGATCCGCTTCGATCACAGTCTGAATTGTCATCTTAGATCTCTCCAAAACGAGTTGGAAGCAGTGCTTAGACAGGAAGAGCTTCTTTGGTTCCAAAAATCTAGGAAGGCTTGGATTAAGGACGGGGACCGGAATACCAGGTTTTTCCACCTTTCGACGATTATTAGGAGGCAGAGGAATCGGATCGATGCTATCAAAGACTCCAATGGTGATTGGGTCTTTGAGGAGGAAGATATTCGTCGCCTTGCCCTTGATTTCTACAAAGACCTTTTTAAAGAGGAAGAGGTGGACCTGAATAGTGCCCACTCTGGGATATCCTTTCCTAGGTTGGGGGAGGATGCTATTAATGAAGCTTTCCATCCTATTGACCAGAAAGAAATTGATCTGGCTTTCTCCAGTATTGGAGCTACTAAGGCTCCGGGAATCGATGGTATTCCTGCTAGTTTCTACCATAAACACTAGGATACTATGAAGGAGGGCATTTACAGTTTTGTTATAGGTGTTTTTAGTGGTTCCAACGATATTAGGCTGGTTAATAAAACCCTCCTGGTTCTGATCCCAAAAGTTGAAAAACCTTCCTCCTTTCTTCAGATGAGGCCGATCAGTCTTTGCAATGTGTTATATAAATCTATCACTAAGATTGTGGCTAATAGAATCCAGCGTATTCTTCCGGAGATTATAAGCCAGAATCAAGGGAGTTTTGTTCCTGGCAGGCAAATGATGGACAATGTGGTTATTGCCCAGGAGGTGGTCCATTCCATGAAGATGAAGAAAGGTAGGAAAGGGGTGGTGGCTCTCAAGCTGGATCTGGAGAAAGCTTATGACCGATTAAACTGGAGTTTTCTTCTGGATAGTTTGAAGAAAGCTGGTATCCCGGAGAGCTGGAGGAAATTGATTGAGGATTGCATTTCCTCTCCTGTTTTCCAGGTTATGATCAATGAAGATATGTCTGATGAGTTCTCTCCATCCAGGGGAATCTGTCAATGAGATCCTATGAGCCCCTTCCTTTTTTTTATTGCTATGGAAAGATTATCGCACCTGATCCAAGAGGCTGTGAGCAAGGGGATTCTCCATCCTGTGTCCATCAACAAATATTGCCCTCCTATTACCCATTTGTTGTTCGCTGATGATGTGATGCTCTTCGTGGAAGGGAATGAGGAGCAAATTAGTGTGGTTATGGATATCCTTAATTGTTTCTGTGCTGCTTCTGACCAGAAGATTAATATCCAAAAGTCTCGGATGCTTTGCTCTAAGAACATGGACAAAGGCATTTGTAGAAGGCTGAGTGATCTTTCCGGCATTCCCCTTACTCACTCTTTGGGTAAGTATCTTGGGGTCCCTCTCCACAGCGACAGAGTCTCCAAAGCCTCTTTTAAAGAAACTTTGGACAAAACTAATGGTTTGTGTGCTAGTTGGAGAGCTAATTCTCTTTCTCTAGCAGGCCGTCTAACTTTAATCCAGTCTGTCAATTGCACAGCTCCTAATCATATCATGCAAGCCTGTAGACTGCCTGAGCCGATCCTCAACGAGCTTGACAAAATTAACCGGCGTTTCCTTTGGGGAGAGTCCGGAGAAGGGAAAAAGATTCACCTAGTCCCTTGGAAGGAGGTCTGCCATCCGAAAAGCAGGGGGGTCTTGGTATTAGACAAGCTAAGGACAACAACAAAGTCCTTTTAATGAAGCTTCTCTGGAGAATGTGGCAATGCCCATCCTCTCTTTGGGTTCGTCTTCTCTGTGGTAAGTATTGGAAAGACAAAATCTTTGGTGGCCCTAAGGAGAGAGTTGTCAGTTGTTCCTTCCTCTGAAAAGGGCTTAGCGCTGTGTTTGCAGAGTTCTGCTCGGGGGTTGGCTTGGAGGTGGGTAATGGTAAGTCCATCAGCTTCTGGTATGATACTTGGATTGGTGACAAACCGCTTGTAGAGGTGTGTAGCTCCCCCCCCCCCCCCCCCCCCCCCCGCCTAGTAACATCCGTAACTGGAGAATTGCCAATGTGGTGGACTCTGAGGGAGAATGGATCTGGTCAAAGTTTGATACCTTCTTTAGCCTGGAGACTCTCCTTAGAATTAGAGGAGTTAAGATTAGTAATCATGAGGAAGATAAGGATAGGCATTGCTGGGCCCTGACTAATAATGGCGTTTATTCTTGCAAGTCAGCCTTTGAAGCTTTTACCCCTAATAGGGCCGATCCTCTCTCGGATACTTGGAAATCCATTTGGGCCCTTAAAATCCCTTACCGTATTAGGAGTTTCCTGTGGCTGGGAGTCAAGAACAGGTTGCTTACTAATTCAGATAGGCACAGACGGTACTTGGTGGATTCAGGAGCTTGCAGTAGATGTAGAGGCCATGATGAAAATTTGTGTCATGCTCTGAGGGATTGCTCTAAAAGTAAAGAGGTGTGGAAGAAAATTCTCCCTCACCACATTCTTCCTTCCTTCATGGCCCACTCTGAGTATAACTGGTTCTCTGATGGTGTTAGTGGGAAATTAATGGCTAACATGGAGCATGGTAACATTTTCTTTGCTATCATCTGTCACCAAATTTGGAAGTGGAGGAACGAGGAGATTTTTGCTGATAAAACTGTCTTTATTCCTGACTTACTTGATTTCTTCTCGAAAAAACTCTCTATTATTACTGAGAGCTTCAAAGGGGATCCCCTTGCCAGGTCTACCCAGAAAAGAGAGGTCCACCTCGTTGGTTGGAGCAGGCTAGGAGAAGGGGTGGTGAAGCTGAATACGGATGGCTCCTGCCTTAGCAATGATAAGATTGCTGCCCGAGGAGTTCTTCGTGATGCGGGTGGCGCCTGGCTGTCTGGGTTTACCCAGAACCTGGGGATGGGTTCTTTCTTTTCGGCGGAACTGTGGGGTATTCTCTCGGATATCAAGCTTGCCATTAGCCTGTGTATTAAGAGGTTATCTGTGGAGTCTGATAACATGGAGGCAATCAACAGGATTTCTGATAACCAGGCTATTTGTCTTAACAGCCAAAATCTTATCAAAGCTATTTTAAGGCTTCGCCCTTCCTTTGAGTTCTTAAAGTTCAGCCACATTTAAAGGGAACAGAACCGGGTTGCGAATCGCTTGGCGGCAGCTGGGCATGAGGGGATGTTAGGTGTTTCTACCCTTTCTGATCCTCCCATCTTTCTTTCGTCTCTTCTTTTAGAGGATAGGATTGGGGTTAGCCTTCCTAGGCTGATCCCGGATTAGTTTTCTTTGTTTGTTTGTTTTCTTTTCCTGTTCCTACCAAAAAAAAATTAAATAAGTTGCATGCTAGCTCTTAAAATTTTAACAAGTACATTTATCCTGATGATGAATTATATAAAAACTAAAAAGTTCAGTATATCATTTTTCTGAATTTGTTCAAAAAGTTTGATTGGGAACTTTTAAAGTAGCTTGATAATCCTTTAAACTTGCATAAAATGTTCAGTTAATCCCCTGAACTTACGTAAAATGTAATCAATTAATCACTCGATTGTAAGAAAAAGTAAGTTAAATGTGGAATATGTATTTCACGTGTCTTAAAAAAAGTAAAACAACCAAGATCGAGGTAATACGGTTGTAATATTAGAGAATACAAGTTTTATAGTTGAGAAAGTAATAACTCCATTTTTAATCTATTCTTGAATTGTGTAATAACATTCTAAGACGTGTTGAATACATCTTCCGTATTTAACTTACTTTTTTGCAATCAAGTGTAAAAGATTATGATTAGTCTTTCTTATTAATCTCCAGAGTATATATACAACCATAATTCCTTAATCTAAGGCTATATTTAAAGTAACAAGATAATATAATATAAGGTAACAAGATAATATAATATATATACTCTAGAAGTCTACACATGGAAAATAACTTTACCGAACCCAATCAGGAGCTGGCACGTGTAAAGACAAATCGGAAAGTATTATTCATAATTGAAGACATAAACTCCAAAGAAAGTATACATAAACATAATATATATAATTAAGAAAACATATATACTGTAAAATTGAACTAAAGCAAAAATGTTTTTCACACGAGAACTGAAAAATCTCTGGCATCAAAAGAGTAAATTAAAGCAAAACTCTAAAAGTTCAGTAAGCAATAGTTAAAACAAACTTATTTTTCAAAATATCTACAACTTCTTATACGAGACATGTACAACTTAGGCTCTAATGACCAATTTTAAGTCAACTTCTTATACGAGACATGTACAACTTAGACTCTAACGACCAATTTCAGGCCAGGAAATGAAACTAGCAACAACATATTATGACAATGTTATGTTTGCCTATATTTAGACACTAAAAAAATATCCAACAACTGTTGAAACACCTTTCCACAAGATTTTGATTTGACAAAATCATCCATGATTAAGAGGAAATTAAATTTAAATGCTTTGATTTAATTGTACTAATAAGTTTGTTCAAAATTGAGTGCAAATATATATATAAAGTTAAACAGGTTAAAAGTCAGCATAAGCCGAAGCTGAGTGGAACGGAACTCAGCATAAAAGAATAAGAAGCTGAGCTGAGTAGAACTCAGCATCGAGTGTTTTCTTCAAGGATGCTAGAACAAAGCTGACTTAATTAGAAGACTCCTTCAGAATTATACAAACAGAACAGATCTGACTAAGAAGGAACTCAGCATGAACGTTGAACATTCGAAGAGAACAAACAAAGCTGAGTGACAGTCAGGACAGCATGAAGGATCTATTCACTAAAGGACAAAGTCTGCCAATCTTCTACACCAATAATTGGAACCTCGAAGAAACACAAAAGACCAATTCCAAGAGACATGGGTCATTGGATTATTGGTATAAGATGACTGGCACAAAAAGACAAGCCAGACACAAGAAGACAAACCTGACGCCTGAAGAAAGCAGAGGAAGGGAATGGCGGAACAGTCTGAAGCTGACCAGAATCTGTCCCCTAAAAGAGCCGTTTTGGTGTTAACGGCTAAGACATTTCAAAATGATCAAATCTACAGATTTCTTTCTATAAAAGGACAATCGATAAACTTGGATCATCACTGAAGCATCAAGAGAAAAATACAAAGAGAGAAAATCTTGAAAGCACTCAAATACAAAAAGGTCTTACACCAACTTTTCTATTCTCTGTGTAAATGCTAGATTGACTTGTAATCATCTAAAGTGTTCTTTAGTTCAAAGAGAACAAGTTTGTGATCAATAGGAATATTAAGAGTGTTAAGCTGAGTGCTTGGTTGTAAGAATTTCAGTAGTAGAGAAATCTAGGTGCTGGGTTGTAGCACTTAGTAGGAGTTGAGTAGACGAATAGAGGAAGGTACTCTTGCATATTCAACTGCCTTGTAATCGGTTTGTGCTCTACCTTTAAAGAGCTCAGTATTGAATTCAAAAAGCCCGGAGGACTCTGGGGACTGGACGTAGGCAGAGAGGCCGAACCAGGATAAGTGATACTGAGTAATCTCTAAACTCTCTCTTATAATTGCATGTGTTGTTTGCTTTATTTACTCAGCATATAAATTGCCTAAGCTGATCTTGAGTAAATAAGTGGTGCTGAGTTAGAAGCTGACCTCCAAGAGTGTCAATTCTTAACTCACAAGAAAACAACTTTGGTCAACATCTGACTAAAGCTGTCCTGAAACATATCTCACCAAGCTGACCAAAGGCTAAGTTGATAAACTCTCAAAACAACCTTCAGTCAGCTTAATTAAACGCGAAAAAGTTATATTAGTTCCTAACCCCCCCCTTTGGAACTAATTACCAGGGACCAACAAGTGGTATCAGAGCTTAAGCTCACTACTCAAAGATCTAACAATCTTGAGCTGATCCCTAAAAATGGGTGAGAATAGCACTCGTTTCCTTCCAGGAAACCAAACAACACAGATACTCCCTGAGGGATTATCAATCACTAGACCTCCCCTATTCTTTGGGTCAAACTACACCTTCTGGAAGAATAGGATGAAGAACTTTATACAAGCCACAAACATGAGTGCATGGCTTGCAATTGTTCAAGGTCCGCATGTGCCATACAAAACTGTTAACAATGAGAAAATTGTTAAAAGTGAGGCTGAGTGGACAGAGGATGATCTTAGAAAACTACAAAATAATGCTTCGGCTATAAACATGCTTCACTGTGCGTTAGATGCTGCAGAATACAATAAGATTTCAGGTTGTGAGTCAGCACAGGAGATTTGGAAGAAGCTTGAAGTAACCTATGAAGGCACAAGGAAAGTTAAGGAGTCTAAAGTCAATCAACATATGAGATTCTACGAGCTGTTTGAGATGAAGGAGAATGAAGACATCTCAGAAATGAACGCAAGGTTCATAAACATTATAAATGAGCTAAAAAGGCTTGGAAAGAACTTCACTGAAGAAGAACAGGTAAAGAAAATCCTGAGAAGTCTGCCCAAGAGCTGGCAAGCAAAGAAAACAGCTGTAGAAGAAGCCCAAGACTTGACTACCTACAAATATGATGAGCTGATCGGATCCCTGCTGACCCATGAAATCTCTATGAAAAACTTTGAAGCCAAAGAGAAAGAAAAATCAGAAGATAAGAAACAAAAGTCACTTGTCATGAAAGCTGACTCAACTGAAGCGGAGTCAACTGATGATGAGGAATTGGCCATGTTCACCAGAAAGATGAAAAAGTTGTTCAGAAGAAATGATAGAAACGACAAAAGGTCATTTAGAAGAAGTGATAAGTATAAAGCTGAGTCAAGTGATAAGTACAAGAAGGACAGCTCGAAGTCTGTCACATGTTTTGAGTGTCATCAAACTGGGCACATCAAGTTAAGCTGTCCCAACCTCAAGAAAGAGAAGAAGGGAAGCAAAAAGGCTATAGTAGCCACATGGAGTGACAGTGATGAGTCAACATCATCTGAAGCTGAGCAAAATGAAACAGCCAACATATGTTTTATGGCAGATGATGGAGCTGACCGATCCCAATCTGAGCAAGCTGAGCTTTATGATGAAACTGACCAGGAGGATCACAACAATGAGGTAACATCCTTACTGTTACTTAGAAACGAAATGGTAAATGCCCTGAGTGACTTATATACACTAACCAAAAAGTGTAACAAAAAGATTAAGGCACTCAGCAGGCGCTGTGATGAGATTGAAGAGGTCAAGCTGAGTGACCTCCGATATCTTCTCCAGGACAACTCTGACTTGCATACCAACATGCAAATCTTACATAAGTTTGTCACGGAGGTCCAATCTGAGTCAAAGAAACTTAGAAAGGATATCACAACGTTACAGAGTCAAGGGAAGGGCTCAAATAGAAATAAACCCCAAGCTGAGTACGCAAATACTAGTCAGCATAAGCAATTCACTCAATGTGAGTGTTGTGGAAAAAGGGGGCACACAAAGGATGTGTGTTGGCATAACAAGCGGATTGTCCAATGTGACTTCTGCGGAAGAAAAGGGCATACCACGAAAGTATGTTGGCATGCCCAACACAATAATGCTGACCACACTCAATTCAACCCACAAAGGGTACCTTTTTGTGATTTCTGTGGTAAGCCAGGCCACACTGTAAAAGTATGTCATCACAAGTTAAAATATGATTTTGCACCTGTTTATACTAACAAGAAAGGACCCAAAAGGAATTGGGTACCTAAAAATGAATAGTTTAAACTGCAGGTCAGCTTGACATGCGTGGAGAAGTCAAAACTATGGTATATAGACAGCGCATGCTCAAGGCATATGACAGGTGATGAAACTCAGTTCATCACACTAGAGCTTAAACGAGGTGGTAGTGTAAGCTTTGGAGACAACAAGAAGGGTAAGATAGTCGGCTCAGGTACTATCAGAGGTAACCCAACCATTGAGTCCGCCTCCTTAGTTAAAGGTCTCAAATACAATCTGCTGAGTGTAGCTCAGCTTTGCAAGAGCGGCAGAAAGGTTGTATTTGATGATACTAAGTGTCAAATACTCGAGGGAAATACAAATGAATTGATTTTAACTGCCCCTCATGTAGAAAATGTATATATGTTAAACTTAGAAAAACAGTTTTAAAAAAACATATGCTTAGTGTCTAAAGAGGACAACTCCTGGCTATGGCATAGAAGACTTGGGCATGTCAGCATGGACCTTCTTGCCAAATTAGCTAGAAAGCAATTAGTTGAGGGATTACTGATAGGGGTCAAAAACCCCTATCTTTGGGTACGGTTTTAGGACGGGTTTTAGAGTTATTTGGTTAATAAGCGAGCAATTCTCGCATTTAAATGCTTTTGTGTGAGTTAGTTAGGAATTGGAAACGTTCTATTTACTTTTCATCGTTTAGGCTCGTTTTATGATCAATTTAGGCAAATACGGCCGAAATAGCATGCATAGTAGAATTCCGTTATCTTTTGAAGCTAATTGGTCCGTCAAAAGTCGCACCAAACGAAGCGTTTGCTAAAAATAGGCGATTGACGGATCAATTTGGCTTTTGGACTAATGTTTTCTAGAGTTTTTATGCGTGTGCAGGTGTAAGTTCGGACGAAAAAGGGCATAGAAGTCACTCGGCATGAATCGAGCACGCTTCGGGCGAAAACGCTCGGCGACCAGGGCCCCACGGGCCATTTCTGCTCGTCGAGCAGGCCACCAGGCGCCTGCTCGCCGAGCAGGGGCTGCTCGTCGCGAGCAGCCCTGCTCGCCGAGCAGCCTTCCCTGCTCGGCGAGCAGCCCTGCGGGAATTGGTCAAAAAGACCAATTCCGCCCCCACGAAGCCACGTTCGGCCCCACGTCTTCCTACACCAACAAGGACACGAAGATAGGTCAAAACGAGGACCGAGACGCGTCTATAAATAGGATTTGTCCATTGTAAATTAGATATCTTTTTCCTTTGTAATTTTCTTAGCTTTTCACCTTGAGAAATCCTCTCCACCTCCTCCATATCCTTCAAACCTCCATTGAAGACACCTCCGAAGCTCCATTCACCGAGGATTGCTCAAGCTTCATCCTTAAATCCTAGAAAGATGCCTGCATTGGTAGACAGGTTCCCTGAAAGAGATTTTTCTTCTTTTACATTCTGTCTAGCCTCTGATACATGCTATGAATTCTAGGTTTATTGTAACTTCGTGACAATCTTTCCATCTTTGATATATATTATAGTTCTTGTTTATTCAATTGTTTTGATGTTTTAATCTTTGTCTTACGCTTTGTCTGATTGGTTTAACTCATTCGATAATCCCAAAATTAGGTTGGCACATATTGCGAGCTGAATCTGACCTAGTCAGTGCCTATAGGATTGATGACCCTATAAAAGATTAAGCCCAAATTACTGAGCCTTAGAGCTAGTTTCGGCCTTACAAGGGAATCACGAACTAAGGACTTTAGGAGGATAGGTCGGGTTAATCGTCTTGGACACAAGTGACTTAGGTTTTAATTCAATTGTTTAAACATTCTATTTTTATTATCATCATATCCCTTCATGTTCCTTCGGTTAATTGCATTGGTAAAAGATCACTTGGGAGTAGTTTAACTCAATTAGGGGTAGAGTAACTTAGTTAGGCGTAGAATAACTTAGCTAGAATTAGATAACTTAGTTAGAATTAGATAACTTAGCTAGGATTAGTATAATTCAACCTAGGAGTAGATTAATTCAAACAAACCAACTCAAAACCCCCTAAGCCTAGATAACATCCGAGATCGAGTAGCTCGGTACTTGCAGAAATAAATCCTGTGGACGATAACCTGGACTTAAACCAGAAATTTATTACTTGATAACGACAGGGTACAATTATCCCTTAGTGAGTTCCCATCTCTAACCTAGGTGGGGACGCATTAAGTTTTTGGCGCCGTTGCCGGGGATTTATTTCTTCTGCAATATCGAACCAAAGGTCGACTTGTTAGTTTAGGCATTCTTTGTGAATATATTCTTTGTTAATATCATTTATACTTGTATATATAAATACTTGTTGATATACTATTACTTAAATTCGATCGTCCTTCCAGCGACTATGGACAACAGAGCGTCGAACCCGTCCATGAACGATCTTAACACAAAAATGGACTTCCTTGTGGCTTCATACAACCAAAATAACCAACCAAGGATACCATTCTGCGAGAGATGCGGCCAGAATCACCCCGGTAGGGTATGCCACATCAACTATTACGTACCTAGAGGTGAGAATGTAAGTTATTTGGGTAATCATCAAAGGTATAATTATGAACCCTCAACTTACAACTACTACGATCAGGAGCATACACGATATCCACCGGCGCCCTACATGGCACCCATGGATACCCTTCCATGTCCTCATTCTAACTCTGATTTTTATGGCAGGCAAACAGGGTACTCAGAAGGAATAATGACTCTCCTAAAAGAGATATCCGTCCGACTGGCAGCCAACGAGAAGGCATGCAGGACCCTGAGTAACCAACTCGCCATAATCAGACAAGAAGAAAGGGAATGTCATGAGGCGTTCCTCTTGCAAGAAGAGGCGGTTCAAGCCATCGCCCTAAGGAGCGGCAAGGAAGTGGACACACTCGTGGCACCTCCATCGCAAACGTACCCATCACCTCAGGTAAGTAGGGAACCGGAAGTGGTAAGCAACCCCAGTCCCGCATCTGAAACTCCAGCTCCTGAAGTAGCTGTAGAAAAAGTAGTTAGGCCTTATACACCAAAACTGCCATTCCCTCAGAAGCAGAAAAAGGCCAACCTAAATAAGAAATTTGCTCGGTTCTCGGAAATCCTTAGTAGATTAGAAATAAACATTCCATTAATGGAAGCACTAGAGGAGATGCCGAACTATGCAAAATTTCTTAAAGACATGTTGTCGAAAAAGAAAAAGTTTGGGGAAAATGAGATTGTGGCTTTAACAGAACAATGCTCGGCCATAATCACCCATAAATTACCCCCCAAGCTTAAAGATCAGGGGAGCTTTACCATCCCGTGTAGGATAGGCAACATGCACATAGATAGGGCATTATGCGACTTAGGAGCAAGTATTAATCTCATGCCTTTATCAATTTTCAGGAAATTGGGACTCGGAGAGCCTAAACCGACAAACATGACACTGCAGCTGGCGGACAGGTCGATCGCACGGCCTAGAGGCATAGTTGAAGATGTATTGGTGAAGGTGGACAAACTGATCTTCCCGGTCGACTTTGTGGTCCTCGACATGGAAGAAGATGACTCTGAGATGTCCATGGAGGTAAATTGGTCCTAAGGGTGCAGGACGAAGAGGTAACATTTAACGTTTATGAGTCTATGAAATTTCCTCAAGAACGCTCCAAAAGTTGTAACTTTGTGGATGCACTAATAGATGAATGTATTGAGGAAGTTGACCTTAACATAAGAAATGCCTCTTTAGAACTCGGTCTGGGTGGTGAGGAATGTGAAAACTCGAATGAACCATTTGAAGATCTCCCACCTGAAAAATGTTATTGGGTTAAGGGTAGGAAAGAGGACCTTGATCGTGAGATCAAACCTAAGCCTAAAACCTCGTTAGAGGAACCTCCAAAATTGGAGCTTAAACCCTTACCCAACAACCTGAAATATGTTTTTCTTCAACCTCCCACAGATTTACCCGTTATTATTTCTTCTTTGTTGACAGGTGAACAGGAAGAAAAAATGGTGGAGGTGCTGATGGAACATAAAGGGGCCTTTGGATGGTCAATCCACGACATCAAAGGCATCGACCCCAAAATCTGCACGCATAGGATTTTCCTTGAGGAAGAGATCAAGCCATCTGCCCAACCTCAACGACGGCTCAACCCTAACATGAAAGAGGTGGTAAAAGTCGAGGTCATAAAACTCCTCGACGCAGGTATCATCTTTCCGATTTTTGATAGCCAATGGGTAAGCCCGGTTCAATGCGTGCCCAAAAAAGGGGTAACAACGGTAATGGAAAATGAAAAAGGGGAATTAATCCCAACTAGAAAGGTTACGGGTTGGCGTGTATGCATAGATTATAGGAAATTAAACGAGGCCACCCGTAAAGACCACTTTCCCTTACCATTTATTGATCAAATGTTGGAACGGTTGGCAGGGCACGAATTTTTCTGTACTTTAGATGGGCTATCCGGCTATATGCAAATTCCTGTGGACCCTTTGGATCAAGAGAAAACCACATTCACTTGCCCCTATGGGACTTTCGCATATAGGCGGATGCCTTTCGGATTGTGTAATGCTCCTGCCACATTCCAACGTTGTATGATGGCTATGTTTTCTGACATGGTCGAGGAGTTCCTAGAAATTTTCATGGATGATTTTAATGTTGTAGGACCTACTTTCGACCAATGTCTTGAAAACTTGGACCGAGTCTTAGAACGTTGTGAAGACAAGAACTTGGCACTTAATTGGGAAAAGTGCCAGTTCATGGTCCAAAATTGTATAGTTTTAGGACACAAGGTGTCGGGAAAAGGGATCGAGGTCGATCCGGCAAAAATTGAGGTAATTGAAAAACTGCCACCTCCTACCAATGTGAAATTGGTCAGGAGCTTTTTAGGACATGCGGGGTTTTATAGACGGTTCATAAAAGACTTTTCAAAAATTACTAAACCCCTCACTCAATTATTATTGAAAGATGCTGATTTTAATTTCAATGAAGAATGTATGCTTGCATTTAAATTACTGAAAAAGAAATTAATTGAAGCACCCATTATGGTGAGTCCGGATTGGTCCCTTCCCTTTGAGTTAATGTGCGATGCCAGTGATCTGGCTGTAGGAGCCTGTCTTGGGCAGAGGGTAGATAAACTTTTTCGCCCAATCTTCTATGCTAGCAAAACCTTAAATGATGCACAGCAGAATTATTCAATAACTGAAAAGGAATTGCTAGCCGTAGTGTTTGCCTTTGACAAATTTAGATCTTATTTGGTGTTGTCTAAGGTAATTGTTTTTACTGACCATGCAGCCTTGAGATATCTGATGAGCAAGCAGGATGCAAAACCTAGGCTGATCTGTTGGATCTTACTACTCCAAGAATTTGACATCGAGATCAGAGACAAGAAAGGGGTGGAAAACATGATAGCGGACCACCTATCCAGGTTAGAGTCAGATCAACAATCCTTAGAGCACGAGGCAATCAATGAGGTATTCCCGGATGAAACGTTATATTCGGTAAAAACTCTCCCCTGGTTTGCAGACATCGCGAACTACAAAGTCGGTAACATTCTTCCTCTTGATTTAGATGCAAACAAAAGACGTAAGTTTTTGTTTGAAAGCAAACAATATTTTTGGGAAGAACCTTATTTATTTCGATTCTGCATCGATGGCATGATTAGGAGATGTATACCTGAGGAGGAGGTAGAGTCAGTGATTAATATGTGCCACTCTAGGGAACCAGGCGGCCACTTTAGGCCAGATAGGACAGTAGAAAAAATCCTCCAAAGTTGGCTTTGGTGGCCACAAATGCATAGTGATGTCAATAGTTATATTAGATATTGTGATGCATGTCAGAGAGTAGGGAATATTTCTAGGAGGAATGAGATGCTTCAACAAGGCATACTCGTCTGTGAGCTCTTTGATGTTTGGGGCATAGACTTTATGTGACCTTTCCCTATGTCACACACCAACCAATACATTCTTATCGCGGTTGATTATGTCTCTAAATGGGTAGAGGCCGAAGCCTTACCCACAAACGATGCTCGAGTAGTGATAAAATTCCTGAAAAATAATATCTTTACCAGATTTGGCACCCCCCGGACTATCATTAGTGATGGGGGATCCCATTTCTGCAATAAGCAGTTTGACACGTTGCTCCAAAAGTATGGCGTAGCCCATAGGGTCGCAACACCTTACCATCCTCAGACAAGTGGTCAGGTAGAAGTGTCAAACAGAGAGCTAAAACGCATTCTTGAGAAAACGGTGGGGAATGCTAGGAAAGATTGGAGTCTTAAACTAGACGATGCTCTTTGGGCATACCGGACAGCATTCAAGACTCCCATAGGAATGTCCCCCTACCGTTTAGTTTTCGGGAAATCTTGTCACTTGCCTGTTGAATTAGAGCACAAAGCTTATTGGGCGCTGAAATTTCTAAACTTTGACCCTAAACTTTCAGGTGACCTACGGTTAACACAACTGCATGAACTATATTGAGCTCCGATATAACTCTTACGAGAATGCCAAATTGTATAAAGAACGAACCAAGAGGGTGCATGATAAAAAAGTACAGCGGAAAACCTTCCAGAAAGGCGACCAAGTGCTGCTTTACAACTCCCGATTGAGATTCTTCCCTGGTAAGCTCAAGAGTAGATGGTATGGACCATTCTCAGTTCTTGATGCACATCCCTCCGGTATGGTTGAGATTATGTTGAATGATGGAACCACCCAGAAAGTAAATGGACATCGACTCAAACTTTATCTCGGTAAAGACACATCGGGTGTCCAAATCCTCCGTCTTCAAGATGATCAGTAAGTTGTCTTCTCCACCCTAACTCTTTACACTCGTACTTCATGATTTGTGATGCAATGTTGGAACTTATTGCATGTTTTAGTGTGAGGAGGAGGGGTAGACAAACTTACAAAAATTGTATAAATTTTAAATTTTTGTTGCGTCGTGTCTAGTTTAGTTTAGCGTTTTTTTTAGGTTTTGTTTATGTTTTTGCATGTTTAGGACCTAAAACCGTGAACCTCCTTCGAATCTAAACTTCGTTATTTGTCTTTGAGGGCTGAGAACCGAATCTAAAATTGCATGACAACTAGTTTAGGCGTAGGACACAACTCTTGTATCTGTAAAAGCATGAGCTACAGTTTGCATTTAGACCCTACTTTTGAAGAAATGCTAAAATCATTGCTTAGGTAGATAACTTAAGAATTGAAGGCATGTGATATTAAACTTGAGTTTGGGGAAAACTAGTAAACACAAAATTGAAACCCAAAGAATTGTGAGCTGAATTTGAGCCTAAGAGCGAACATCAAAAAGCTCTTTTTCTTGACATTTTTGTGTGAATGCTTTGACTTGTGGAAGATTACAGATTTTGCACCTAATACTGTGTTGAACCTACATGCAATGATTTGAGATGATAAACGATGAATCAGCCTCATTAGAATTAATCATTTTCTTTACCTTATTTTTTCTTTTTCATCCACTCTAGGAAGCCCCTTTGAGCCGACATTTTTGTAGTTTGTAGATTTTTCTTTCGTTCTAACCCGTTTTTGCAAACCACAACTTGGTTCGCTATTTAACCTTTGTTTTTGCAAAGCTCGAAATTGAGCCTTTGCTTTCTTCTAGCGCTTTACCTTTGTTTATGGCATTTCAGTAGCAAGCCAAAAGGCTAAGAAGTGAATGAGCATCACTACCCCAAAAAGAAAAAGAGAAAAACAGAAACAGAAAAAGAAAAGAAAAGAGACGAACAAAAGGGGAAAAACTTCATTCCCCAGTTCCTAAAAATAAAAAACGTCTCAAGAAAACATCCCAAAAGAAAAAAAATAATAAGGGATGAATAAAAAGCTCAGTCACTTCGTATTTGCTAAAGCCATTTTAACTTTGTTTTTGTAGCGCTAGAACTTTTAACCCTTGTTGTACCTTTAACCCTCTAACCACATTATCAACGTAATCCTAAGCAAGAACATAAGCCGAGAGTAAACACTTTAGCCACCAAAATTGTGTGAATGAGTGAACTACCTATGGTGAGGTGTTTTACTTAGCGATCCCCTTAAACTCGTTTAATTGAACATGTGTCCATTTGCTTAAAACTATGACCCATGATAATTGAAATGCGGCTTTTGGATATCGTGTCTCTACTTTGTATTTCTGAATGCATGTAATTACAGATGCTCGAAGTTGTGTCAAGCACCCAGTCAAACCGGGAGGTTTTCTAGCTTGCTTGTGATGGCGGGTTTAGTTTTTAGTTTACTTGGGGACAAGTAAAGTTTTAAGTGCGAGGAGGTTTGATAGGGGTCAAAAACCCCTATCTTTGGGTACGGTTTTAGGACGGGTTTTAGAGTTATTTGGTTAATAAGCGAGCAATTCTCGCATTTAAATGCTTTTGTGTGAGTTAGTTAGGAATTGGAAACGTTCTATTTACTTTTCGTCGTTTAAGCTCGTTTTATGATCAATTTAGGCAAATACGGTCGAAATAGCATGCATAGTAGAATTTCGTTATTTTTTGAAGCTAATTGGTCCGTCAAAAGTCGCACCAAACGAAGCGTTTGCTCAAAATAGGCGATTGACGGATCAATTTGGCTTTTGGACTAATGTTTTCTGGAGTTTTTATGCGTGTGCAGGTGTAAGTTTGGACGAAAAAGGGCATAGAAGTCACTCGGCATGAATCGAGCACGCTTCGGGCGAAAACGCTCGGCGAGCAGGGGGCTGCTCGGCGCGAGCAGCCTTCCCTGCTCGGCGAGCAGCCCTGCGGGAATTGGTCAAAAAGACCAATTCCGCCCCCACGAAGCCACGTTCGGCCCCACATCTTCCTACACCAACAAGGACACGAAAATAGGTCAAAACGAGGCCCGAGACGCGTCTATAAATAGGATTTGTCCATTGTAAATTATATATCTTTTTCCTTTGTAATTTTCTTAGCTTTTCACCTTGAGAAATCCTCTCCACCTCCTCCATATCCTTCAAACCTCCATTGAAGACACCTCCGAAGCTCCATTCACCGAGGATTGCTCAAGCTTCATCCTTAAATCCTAGAAAGACGCATGCATTGGTAGACAGGTTCCCTGAAAGGGATTTTTCTTCTTTTACATTCTGTCTAGCCTCTGATACATGCTATGAATTCTAGGTTTATTGTAACTTCGTGACAATGTTTCCATCTTTGATATATATTATAGTTCTTGTTTATTCAATTGTTTTGATGTTTTAATCTTTGTCTTACGCTTTGTTTGATTGGTTTAACTCATTCGATAATCCCAAAATTAGGTTGGCACATATTGCGAGCTGAATCTGACATAGTCAGTGCCTATAGGATTGACGACCCTATAGAAGATTAAGCCCAAATTACTGAGCCTTAGAGCTAGTTTCGGCCTTACAAGGGAATCACGAACTAGGGACTTTAGGAGGATAGGTCGGGTTAATCGCCTTGGACACAAGTGACTTAGGTTTCAATTCAATTGTTTAAACATTCTATTTTCATTATCATCGTATCCCTTCATGTTCCTTCGGTTAATTGCATTGGTAAAAGATCACTTAGGAGTAGTTTAACTCAATTAGGGGTAGAGTAACTTAGTTAGGCGTAGAATAACTTAGCCAGAATTAGATAACTTAGTTAGAATTAGATAACTTAGCTAGGATTAGTATAATTCAACCTAGAAGTAGATTAATTCAAACAAACCAACTCAAAACCCCCTAAGCCTAGATAACATCCGAGATCGAGTAGCTCGGTACTTGCAGAAATAAATCCTGTGGACGATAACCTGGACTTAAACCAGAAATTTATTACTTGATAACGACGGGGTACACTTATCCCTTAGTGAGTTCCCATCTCTAACCTAGGTGGGGACGCATCAATTACCCAAATTAAAGTTTGAAAAAGATCAACTATGTAAAGCTTGTCAGCAAGGTAAACAAACTAAAAAATCATTTCATAGCAAAAATATCGTCTCAACCAAAAGACCATTGGAATTACTACACTTGGATCTTTTCGGACCTATCCAGCCACTCAGCTTGGGAGGTAAGAAATTTTCCTTGGTTATTGTAGATGATTTCTCTCGGTACACTTGGATCATCTTGCTGAGTAGCAAGGATGAAACCTTTGAGATGTTTACCACATTGATCAAAAAGCTTGAAAATGACAAAGACCTAAGAGTAGCTCACATTAGAAGCGACAATGGTGGAGAATTCAAAAACCAACAGTTTGATGAATTTTGTGAAATCAGTGGTATTGACCACAATTCCTCCGCTCCTAGAACACCTCAACAAAATGGGGTTGTTGAAAGTAAAAATAAAACGATTGTCAAAATAGCTAGGACTATGTTGAGTGAAAATAGACTTCCAAAGTACTTCTGGGGTGAAGCTGTTCACACAACATGTTACATATTGAATAGGGCTCTAGTTAGACCTATACTTAAGAAAACCCCATATGAACTTTGGAAAGGACGAAAGTCCAACATTGGATACTTTCGTGCCTTTGGGTGTAAATGCTTCATACTCAACACAAAAGATAACCTTGCTACATTTGATGCTAAAGCTGATGAGGCGATCTTTTTAGGGTACTCAACAAACAGTAAAGCATATAGAGTATTTAACAAAAGAACTCAGGTTGTCGAAGAGTCTGTACATGTTGAGTTCGATGAAACTGACCCTACAGGTGAGTCAGCTCAGCCTGAAGAAGATGAACCAAGCTCAGCTTCCGCTGATCAACCAGAAGCCTCTGTGTCATCTATACAGGAGCTGACCCAAGGTAAGCAAGAAATTGAAATATCATTTGCTGACCAATCTATCCCTATAGAGATTATAGAAACACCTCCTCCAAACGACTCAATACTGCCAAAGGAAATAAAGATCCCAAGAGGACATACAGAACAGGCCATTCTTGATGCCGCCAACAACAAATTAATGACCAGAGATCAGCTTAGAAAATACATCAGCAATGTTGCATTCGTCTCAATATATGAGCCAAAGAACTTTGCCGATGCTGAGCAAGACGAGTATTGGATCAATGCTATGCAAGAGGAACTTGACCAATTCACCAGAAATGAGGTATGGGATTTATTACCTAAACCTAGGAATCAAAAGCCCATAGGAACCAAGTGGGTCTTTAGAAATAAGCTAGATGAGCATGGTGTGATTAGAAACAAAGCTCGACTTGTAGCCCAAGGCTATAGTCAGCAAGAGGGTATAGACTATGGAGAAACATTTGCTCCTGCTGCTAGACTAGAAGCTATACGTATATTGTGTGCCTATGCCAGTTACATGAATTTTAAACTATACCAAATGGATGTAAAAAGTGTGTTTCTTAATGGCTTTATAAATGAAGAGGTATATGTTAATCAACCTCCTGGGTTTGAAGATCCAAAGTTTCCAAACCACGTTTATAAACTCAAAAAGGCCTTGTACGGCCTAAAGCAAGCTCCAAGAGCTTGGTATGAGAGGTTGACCAATTTCCTGCTGACCAGGAACTATGTCAGGGAAAAAGCTGACACAACCTTGTTTATTAAGAAAAAGGGTAAGCATACCCTACTAGCACAGATATATGTAGATGATATAATATTTGGTGCTACTGACGAATCTTTGTGCAAAGAATTTAGCCAACAGATGCAAACTGAGTTCGAAATGTCCATGATGGGTGAACTCAACTTCTTCCTTGGACTTCAAATCAGGCAAGGTAAGAATGACATCTTTATAAGTCAGTCTAAGTACACCAGGGAAATGTTAAAGAAATTCAACATGGTAGATTGTAAGCCAATATCAACCCCCATGGGTACTGATACTGTCCTATGCAAGGATGAGAAGAGTAAGTCAGTTGATAGTAAACTCTATCGAGGTATGATAGGCTCTCTACTCTATCTCACTGCTAGTAGACCTGATATTCAGTACTCAGTATGCTATTGTGCTAGATATCAAGCTGACCCCAGGGAATCTCATCTAACTGCTGTAAAAAGAATTTTTAGATACTTGCAAAGCTCAGTTGATGCAGGTCTATAGTATCCAACTTCAAATGACTTCACACTCATTGGATATACTGATGCTGACTATGGACGAGATAAGCTAGAACGGAAGAGTACTTCGGGAGGATGTCATTTCCTTGGAAGCTGTCTACTATCTTGGTTCAGCAAGAAGCAATCATCCATAGCCCTATCTACAACTGAAGCTGAGTACGTGGCTGCTGGAAGCTGTGTTGCTCAAGTCCTATGGATAAAGCAACAGCTTGAGGATTATGGTGTCAAAACAAAGACAATAGAGATCAAATGTGACAACAAAAGTGCCATTGATCTATCAAAGAACCCAGTCCAACACAGCAGGATGAAGCATGTTAGCATAAGGCATCACTTTATCAGAGATCATGTACTAAAAGATGAGATCAAGCTGACCTATGTGCCAACAAATGATCAGCTTGCAGATATCTTCACAAAGCCCTTGGCACGAGAACAATTCAATATACTAAGGGAGGCAATTGGTATGTCAAATCCACTCTAACTAAATCTGTATAAATTGAATAATTGCTAAGTGAGTGGAAATTTGAATGATTGTGCTAATGCCATGTTGAGTAAAATATCTACTCCTTACCAAGTTTGAAAATGGAAAAGCCACCCTATGCTGAATTGACATATATATTGAGTGATGATACTGAGTAGACATAAAAGCTGAGTAAATATACATGTTGAGTGAATAACGTATGTTGAGTTAATTAGAGAGAGAAAAATTATCTTCACAAAAGTTAGGCACTCAATATCGTGAATGCTTCGAATTCTAGCAAAACCAAGTAAAAGCCCACTTGCAACTATAAATGCCAACACGTGTAATAAAAGGAACCTAGGAAAGGCAAACAATTATAAAATGACCCATGCGCCGAAAAATGTCATAAATGGCAGAATCTCTGTCCATTGAATTCCCCAAGATAAAATCGGATAGCTCAAGGGACGATCTAGGCTTCAATAAGTAGAGGAAAAATCCCACTTTATCTTCACTTCACACAAAATCCTTGGCATTCAAAATCTTTTCCGATTCCAAAATTTTCAAAGTTACCTAAAAACTCTGAGAATGTCTAACTCCCAGAGCATCTCCGGTGGTAACCCCGACGAATAACCCGTCAATGAAAACCCTAAATCTCTCAGCCCAACTATGAAAAAACGCCCTCAGGCTACCCCAACGAGCTCCTCTAAACAAAAGAAAGTCAAGGTTAGATCCATGGTGAAGGTTTACTCAAAAGTAGATAAACTTGAGGTTCTCAAGTGCCGTTAGTTCTCATCCATTTTTGTTACTGCCGAGAAGCCATTCTGCGAATGGATTGAGAAAAACGAATGGACATGCCTCTTCTCTCTACTTGGGACTTCCTATCCACAACTCGTTAGGGAATTCTACTCTGGTCTCACGGTTGATAAAGATGAAGTTGACTATTTGGAAACACATGTTAAAGGCCGCAAGATCATAATCACTCCGTCGTATCTAGCTACCTTACTGAACTTGCCTAAAAAAGGAACAGAGTTTAGGACAACGAAAGAAAAGCTCGACCACGTTAAGGAGTTTTGCAAACCCAAAAACTACAAAGGAGAGGTGCCCAGTACATGTTTGGGGCAACACCAGAAAATGGCCCACTTTATCCTCACTAACTTCATTTTCCCTAAACTCAATGCAGCTTCATCTGCATCTAACTTTGAGTAGTGCTTTATCTGGCACATGCTAACCTACAACCCACTCAACTTACCTGTGTTTTTGGTCAGTGCCTTTCAACGCGGAGGAAAGAAACTCAGGTTAGGCTCTCTAATCACGAAAATTCTTACAGACCACAACATAGAAACGATCAGTGAAATTAAAAGCTTAGGATCTGAGATAACTACTGCACTATTGTTTGGGTTAGTACATAGCCAACCATTGAAAGGACTTGAAGAAGTTGAGGAGGATGAGGAAGGAATCGATGCTGAGCAAGAAGAACTTGAGGAAGCAGAAGTTGATGTTGTACCAGAGGTTGAACCAGAGGATGTCGCTGCCGATTCCTCCAAAGAAAAAAGGAAAAGGAAGTCACTTGTCACCTGTGCCAAGAATATTGACACTGTGCCCAGAAAAAGGAGGGCTATGACCAGAGGAAAGAATGCTGATGCCGACCTGCCCCAGGCTACACCTGAGTCAGCAGAAACAAGGAAAGGGCAAACTGTGCTCGAGGAAGAAAGTAAAGAATCTCAAGAACAGCCTCTAATAAGGAAAAATAGGTGCTCTGCCTTAAAAGCTGTTGAAACTGATCAGGTTTTGTCACCCGAATCTCACTGTGCTCAGGATATTGGGGTTGATCTTGAGAAAACCCCAGTTGAGCAAGCTGATGAAGAAAAAGAAGAAAGTCATGATGATATTCAGCTCAATGCTAATGAACCTGATCATGCTAAGCAGGACATCATTGAGTAGGTACATGATGCTGAAACTGAGATTGAGGATATAGATGTTCAAACTGATACGTCACCGCAACAAACCAAGTCCCTCAAAAGAGTTAAAAAGAAGGCTAACAAACCTCTTCTTATCGATCTCTTGGCAGATTCTCCCTCTTTAGAGCCAACTACGGATCCCTCCACTATCCAGTTTGAGTACTTTTCTCATCACACTGAGTCTCCTTCCACTAATATGGAGAAAAATCAAACCACTGTTACTCAGATTGAGGAACATGCCAAGACTCCACCCAATCCAAACCCTGCCGAACAAGATCTCGAAGACCCAGCAACTCAACATGAGAAAACTGCTATGGAACCACCTGTTCGCGCTCCCCATCCTCATCAAGACCAAACTCCACCACCATCCAGCTCCACCTCCATTCCTGTGTCTGAACTAGTTTCAGATAAGCACCAAGCCCACTTTACAGCAACTCAGGCTGGTCGTCGCCTCGTGGAAATGACCCAATCTCTTATGCAGGAGTTCACCACTTCTGATGCTATTAAAACTGCTAATGCTGAGTCCACACCTATCCCTACCATCACCCAGCTTCTCACAGAAATAAAGGGCCTCAAAGATCTTATCAGTATTATGACAACTGTCTAATCCCAGCAGCCTACTCAAGAGCACATTACCAAGCTGACTGAGCTACTCCTGCTCATGATCAATCACACCAACTCTATTGAAGACAAAATCAACAATATCTCTGTCCCTACTCCTGGCTATGCAACTTCGACTGAGTTGAATCAACAGTTTGCCAATCTCCGAGCAGATCTGCCCAACTTTGGGACACTGGCAAATCCTGCATATGCCACATCTACTGAGTTGAAGGAATGCTTTAACAAGCTGACTGCTGATCTCTCCTGTACTCGTGAGCTCGTTTCCTCCACCTCTTAATGTCAAATTGACCAACTCAGTGAAGCTGTGAGTCTTCTTAGTGTCCACAAAGCCCATATGGAGATTGACCCAGCCAGTGCCAGATCTTCACAAAGCACTCTCCAGGCCGCTCGTTATGACTTTGGTCAATGCATCTTCTATGATTCTGCCCTCTTGAAGATGTTTCATCAATCCTTTGCTCAAATAACCAGCTCCCTTACTTGGCTCAGCAAGTCCCATTAGTGTATCATCAACCTGATCACTGGATCTATCCCTGTGCCTCGAAACGTTCGTGATGATTGCGTTCCTATCATAGATGGATTGAGTGAGAGCACGAAGCACTTACAGCGTTATTCCAATGTTCTATCCTCAGCTGCACGAAATGACACCTTCATCTATAAGGGTGATGCCGACAAAACGGGGGAGAGACCTCAAGATGGAACTCCAAAAGAGACAGGTGCATCTGGAAGCAAAGTAAAAGGAAAAGGTAAGGCTACACATTGAGCCCTCAAAGGCAAGACAAGAAGAAAAAGTTTTTTTTTGTGAAGAAAAGGTTAAGGCTAGTGGTTCTAGCACAAATGAAATCTATGTTTTTTTGTAGGCACAAATCTTTTATATGTATGCTGTGTATTTTGCATGTTTTAATGAACTGTTCTTCTTGCTGAATGTCATACTTCTCAATACACATAAGCAAAATTGAACAAACTGATACTCAACATTTACATATTAATGAATAAACCAAACTGAGTATTCAAGCATCTCTAGAAACTGACCGAAACTCAAGATACACTAGAACTAAATTCGTCAGTCACACATCCTGAGTCTATCTCAAAACTAAACCTTGGAAAGTTCAAAAAGGTAAAATAACAGATGCAACCCTTACGGGGGAGTAGTTTCAATATGAAAAATAATTCAATCATGGGATAACTTATAACTGAGTTTCATAATTATGTATTTTGCCAACATCAAAATGGGGGAGTTTGTTGAAACACCTTTCCACAAGATTTTGATTTGACAAAATCATCCATGATTAAGAGGAAATTAAATTTAAATGCTTTGATTTAATTGTACTAATAAGTTTGTTCAAAATTGAGTGCAAAAATATATATAAAGTTAAATAGGTTAAAAGTCAGTATAAGCCGAAGCTGAGTGGAACGGAACTCAGCATAAAAGAATAAGAAGCTGAGCTGAGTAGAACTCAGCATCGAGTGTTTTCTTCAAGGATGCTAGAACAAAGCTGACTTAATTAGAAGACTCCTTCAGAATTATACAAACAGAACAGATCTGACTAAGAAGGAACTCAGCATGAACGTTGAACATTCGAAGAGAACAAACAAAGCTGAGTGACAGTTAGGACAACATGAAGGATCTATTCACTAAAGGACAAAGTCTGCCAATCTTCTACACCAATAATTGGAACCTCAAAGAAACACAAAAGACCAATTCCAAGAGACATGGGTCATTGGATTATTGGTATAAGACGACTGGCACAAAAAGACAAGCCAGACACAAGAAGACAAACCTGACGCCTGAAGAAAGCAGAGTAAGGGAATGGCAGAACAGTCTGAAGCTGACCAGAATCTGTCCCCTAAAAGAGCCGTTTTGGTGTTAACGACTAAGACATTTCAAAACGATCAAATCTACAGATTTCTTTCTATAAAAGGACAATCGATAAACTTGGATCATCACTGAAGCATCAAGAGAAAAATACAAAGAGAGAAAATCTTGAAAGCACTCAAATACAAAAAGGTCTTACACCAACTTTTCTATTCTCTGTGTAAATGCTAGATTGACTTGTAATCATCTAAAGTGTTCTTTAGTTCAAAGAGAACAAGTTTGTGATTAATAGGAATATTGAGAGTGTTAAGCTGAGTGCTTGGTTGTAAGCATTTCAGTAGTAGAGAAATCTAGGTGCTGGGTTGTAGCACTTAGTAGGAGTTGAGTAGACGAATAGAGGAAGGTACTCTTGCATATTCAACTGCCTTGTAATCGGTTTGTGCTCTACCTTTAAAGAGCTCAGTATTGAATTCAAAAAGCCCGGAGGACTCTGGGGACTGGACGTAGGTAGAGAGGCCGAACCAGGATAAGTGATACTGAGTAATCTCTAAACTCTCTCTTATAATTGCATGTGTTGTTTGCTTTATTTACTCAGCATATAAATTGCCTAAGCTGATCTTGAGTAAATAAGTGGTGCTGAGTTAGAAGCTGACCTCCAAGAGTGTCAATTCTTAACTCACAGGAAAACAACTTTGGTCAACATCTGACTAAAGCTGTCCTGAAACATATCTCACCAAGCTGACCAAAGGCTAAGTTGATAAACTCTCAAAACAACCTTCAGTCAGCTTAATTAAACGCGAAAAATTTATATTAGTTCCTAACCCCCCTTTGGAACTAATTACCAGGGACCAACAACAACCTCTTAGTTGGACTCTTCAGTTAAAATTTGAGGAAAGAGAGTTAAAAACCAACTCGAACAGCTTCTTAGTGACTCCTCAAATCACTAAGGCTCTGTTCTTTTTTTACTGAAATTAAATGAACTGAACCGAATGCTACCGAACTGAATTGAACTGAATTCTACTGAAAATGAAATAATGATACAATAATTTTAAAATAGCAATAATTAAAATAAAAAGCTTATAAAAATAATAATGGTTCTAATAAAAAATAATTATAATTATAATAAGTAATACAAAACTAGTTGTACTTTTTCGATCATCTTTGTCACCGACCCAATCACCATCACTGTACCCAACTAATTTGAAATCGTCAGATTTTGAATAAAATAAATCCAAATTAGTTGTAACATAACGAAGAATTCTTTTGGTTGCATTCCAATGTGACAGTGTTGAAGCTTCCATGTATCGACTCACCAAGCCGACTGCATAGAGAATGTCCGGTCGTGTACAAGTCAGATATCTGAGACTTCTCATCAAGCTTCGGAATGTTGTAGGATTGACACTTTCTCCATCTTCATCTTTGGTCAACTTGATTCCGCATTCAAATGGCATGCTGACGGAATTGCAATTTTCCATCTTGAACTTTTTCAAGATCTCTTTTGCAAAGCCACTTTGCGAAATAAAAATTCCGTCGTCATTCTGCTTCACTTCAATGCCAAGATAATATGGCATTAGACCAATATCAGTCATATCGAACTCACGAGTCATAGTCTATTTGAACTCTTCAAATATTTTTGGATTACTCCCTGTAAAAATGAGATCATCTACATATAAACAAACAAGTAACATATCTCGCATTTCTCACATTTGCATACGTGGCATATTCATGTGGGCATTTGACAAAACCATTTTCTTGAAAATATTTGTCTATGCGGCTGTTCCAGGCTCGTGGTGCTTGCTTGAGACCGTAAAGTGCCTTTTTCAATTTTAGTACTTTATTTTCTTGACCTTTCACAACATACCCAGGTGGTTGCTGGATATAAATTTCCTCTTCCAGATATCCATTGAGAAATGCGGATTTCATGTCCATTTGATGGATTCTCCACCCGTGTTGAGCAGCTACAGAAATTACAAGTCTGATGCTCTCCATTCTGGCAATAGGAGCAAAAACTTCATTGTAGTCAATTCCGAGTCGTTGACTGAATCCTTTCGCCACCAATCTTGCTTTATATCAGACAATTTCACCGTTTGCATCTTTCTTTGCTTTTAACTCCAATGGGTTTTTGACTGGCCGGAAGTGATGTCAGCTCCCATGTTTTATTTTTCTCGATTGAATGAATCTCCTCTTCCATGGCTTTTCTCCATTTTTCATCTTTCATTGCTTCTTCTGGATCTATTGGTTCATCATTAACAAAATGACAATAAAGAGTTAATTCATCATTGAGATTTTTTGTTACATCATAGAGATCTTTAATAGGTATGAATTTTTTAGGCTTTCCGAGCGGATGTTCATCTGAACTGTCTTCACCACTCGAGGACGAACTCAAACTCGAAATGGATGAGCTTGTTGATGTCAAACTGGTTGCTGGTGTTGTGGCTGCATCTGCGGTTGTGGCTGGTTCTTCCTAATCATTGTCTTCATCAATGAAAGGATAAAAACTGTAGTTGTTTTCTTTTTCACTGGTCCAGTGACATCTCTGCTGGTGATGATTTTCTGAGTCCGAGGATCGAACATTTTATACCCTTTGGAATGTTTTGAATAACCCACAAACAAGTATTTTTTTTTTTGCTTTTATCATCTAACTTCTTGCGTTCTTCATCTAGTACATGGATATGAGCAACACTACAAAAAACACGCAAATGAGAAATACTAGGCTTTATTCCGCTCCATGCTTCTTGTGGAGTTTGATCCCAAACACTGACAGTTGGTGATCTGTTCAACAGGTAGACAACACAGTCTAATGCTTTGGCCCATAACTCATTCGGTAAATTTTTGCTTTTTAACATGCTTCTCACCATGTTGAGCACCGTTCTGTTCTTTCTTTCGACTACACCATTTTACTGAGGTGATCTGGGGATTGAAAGGAAATGACGGATTCCATGCTCTTCACAAAATTGCTTGAAAGAGATGGATATGTATTCACCACCTCTGTCTGATTTGAGTGCCTTAATAAAATGACCACTTTCTTTCTCCACTTGGGCTTTGAATTTTTTAAATGTCTCAAAAACTTATGATTTATCCTTCAAAAAATACACCCAAGTTTTTCTACTATAATCATCAACAAAAAGTAGAAAATATTTATTTTTACCCAGGGATTGTGGAGTGATCGGTCCACACACGTCTGTGTGAACTAGCTTAAATGACGCCTTTGCTCTTGACATGGACTCCTTTGGAAAACTGGTTCTGAATTGCTTTCCAACAAGACATCCTTCACACAATTGATGAGGCTGATCAATGTGAGGCAATCCGTTTACCATCTGCTTCTGTCCCAATAGCTTCAGTCCTCTAAAATTGAGATGCTCATACCGTAAATGCCAAAGCCAGGAGGGACTTTGCACACAAGCTTTCAAACATTTGGCCACGTCCGTCTGAATGTTAATTGTGAACATTCTATTTTTCGCCATGGGTACTCGTACAATCAACTCATTTTTCTCATTCAACAAGAGTAGTTTCCGGTCCACCATGTGAACTTCATAATTTTTCTCCAGTAACCGTCCCAAATTCAAAATATTGCTTTTCATGTTAGGAACATAATAAACATTATCAATAAACTGGTGAGCGCCATTTTTGAGCCGAATAAGAATGGTTCGTTTGCTTGTAATAAGAACCTTGGAGGAATCTCCAAATACAACATTACCGCTAACGGATTCATAGAGCCCCACGAACATCTTCTTGTCACTACACATATAGTTCACATTGTCAAGATACCAATGTTATCAGAATCGGACAGGACTGGTCTAACCGGAAACCGGATAGAATTCCAGTCCGAGTCATGCTAGGTTTTTCAATCCACAATAATCCATTAAAAACCGAAATTAACCAGTAACCCGATGGTCTAACTAGAAACTGAATGACTTCGGTTTTTTTGAGAAAAAAAAATTGATTGAAAAAAATTCATTAAACTTAAACAAGCACTCTATCTAAAGGTGGTAACTTTAGATCATGGGCCTTATTCAACTACTTGCTAACCATCCTTGTATTTATAGTGGCTTCCTTCCCTCATCTTCTCCTCACAATTTCGATGTGGGATACATCATCTTCTCCTCATAATTAATTTGTGTCTCTTTCATTGAACTATGCCTAACTGAAGACTTTTTTTTTTCCATTTTCACTTGACAAGGAAAAGAAAGAGTTAAACATTAAATATTTTTTTTTAAGTAGAAGCAAAAAAACCAAAAACAACCATGCTTGTAAAATATTCTTAAATATTTAGTTTTTGAGTTATACTAAAATGCATTAATATTTTTCAATTTTACCAAAAAATTACATTAATAATTTTTACATTTTTAAAAATAGGACTTTTGTAATGTATAATTTAATTGTTATATATATTTTATTTGGTAATAATTTTTTTAGATATCAATTCTATTTTTATGAATTAACTGTATATATAATTTAATAAAATAAATAAATAAATTATATATGATTAATATATATATTATTTATTTATTACATCACCCGGTCCAATCAATCCGAATCATTTGGTTGAACCAAGTGACCTGTGATCCAATTATAAATCCGATTTTATATCCGGTCCGGTTCTGATAACATTACAAGATACCATATATTATTTTTGCGATTTTCTTCACATTCGTAGATAAGTAACACTATTCCAGTTACTTCCTCAACTTGAATATTATTGGCAGTCCCTCTACCTCCTTAGCACGACTCTAACATTCTACCGTGTAGTGACCATACTTGGAGCAATTATAACACTGAATATTGGACTTGTCGTGTCCTTCATTCAGCCTCCAATTTCCTCTCCCTTGACTGCGTCCCCGACCTCTTCCTCTGTCTCCGGTGAATTGAGTGCTTCTGTCATTGTTGTTGTTGCCATTTTCATTTGTACCTTGACTTCTACCACGTCCTTATCCTCTACCATTTCCTCCTCGACCTCTTCCGTGTCCTTTGCCGGACTGACTACTTTCGCCATTTTTAAACACAGTCTTCGTTGCTAAGACTTGTTCTGCGGAACCTTCTCTTCATTTCTCAAACCGCTCATCGCATGCTTGTAATGACCCTACAACTTCATCAACGGAAATTTCGCTGATGTTTCTGGACTCCTCCATAGCCACCACTACGTAATCAAATTTTGGTAATAGTGATCGCATAATTTTTTCAATGATTCTGGACTCTTCAATTTTTTCTCCATACTGCCGCATCCGATTTACGACAGATTTTACTCGGGAATGAGTAATCATTAATGGCCTCCGTCTCTTTCATCCTCATCGTCTCAAATTCTCCTCTCAGCATCTACAAACAAACTTTCTCCTCCCCTTAAAGAGAAACTTGTAGGATTTCCCATGCTTGTTTGGCGGTGGTAGCTTTGGCTACTTTCTCAAACATTAATTCATCCAAACCTTGATGGATGAAAATAATCGCCTTTTGATCGCTTTTGCGATTTTTCTGCAAAGTATCTTTTTCTGTCTGTGCCAACGCTACCTCGTTGGCTGTGACTATATACCCTTTTTCAATAATGTCCTAGACATCTTTGTTGGTTCCGTGTGATTAGTTCCAGGGGGGGTTAGGAACTAATGTAACTTTTTCGCTTAATTATGCTGACTTAATAAATTCCTTAAGTTATTTAACTTTGTTTTGGTCAGCACGGCCGAGAGACGTAAGACAACTTTAGTCAGATGCTGACTAGAACTGTTTTACTTATGAGTTGGGAATTGACACTTGAGGTTAGCTTCCGACTCAGCACCACAATTACTCAGTATCAGCTTTTACAATTTATATCCTGAGCAATTTAATCAAGCAACACATATATAGATATATTGAGAGAGAGTTAGAAATTACTCAGCATGACTTATCCTGGTTCGGCCTCTCCGCCTACGTCCAGTCCCTAGAGTCCCTCAGGGCTTTTTCAATCCAATACTGAGCTCTTTAAAGGTAGAGCACAAACCGTTTACAAGGCAGTTGAATATGCAAGAGTACCTTCCTCTATTCGTCTACTCAACTCCTACTAAGTGTTATAACCGAACACCTCGATTTCTCTACCGCTGAGTACTTAAAACCGAGTACTCAGCACAACTCTCTCAATTTTACAATTGATACAAACTTGTTCTTTCTAGATGAAGAACACTTTAGATGATTACAAAATCAATCTAGCTTTTACACAGAATTGGAAATTTGGTGTAAGATATTTTTCTTGTTTGAATGTGCTTTTTGTATGTATCTCTTTTTCTCTTTTTATTTCAGCAAATCGGCCAAGGATCCAAGAATGAACTTGTCCTTTTATAGTTGAAGTCTGAAGACTAAATCATTTGAATCTGGATCTATCTGTTGGATTCAAACGGCTCTTCATGTGACATTGTTCTGGTCAGCTTCAGATTTGCAGGCCAATCCTGTCGTCTGAATTTGGCAGGCGCCAGGCTTGTCTTCTTCCTGCAGGTTCGTCTTCTAGCACCAGTTTCGTCTTTTAGCTAGAGGACAGTTGACCCATGCGTCTCGAAACTATATCCTTGCATGATTCTAGAGCTTCTGAATTGGCGCAGATCACTGTCGGATCTTGTCTTTTAACAAACGGATCATTGGTGCTGTCTTGAAGAGCACTCAGCTTTACTTTGATAGCCGTTGTCTTTGATCGTTGCTATTTATGATACTGAGTTGCTTTTTACTCAGCTTTTCATGGTCAGCTTCGTTGTGCAAGATATTATTCCAGAGAAGATATTTCGGAGTTACGTTCTCCTCAGCTTCCGTGGTTAGCTTTATCTGCAAGTTTCAGTTCTGAAGAAGACTTTCCTTTTTTCATACTGAGTTATACTTTACTCAGCTCGTGCTATGTTATCATGCTGACTACGTTCTATCTTACTTTGATTCCTGTTCTTATATATATATATATATTTTTATTCTCAACATTGAACAAACATATTAGTACAATTAAATCAAAGCACTTAAATTTAATTGTCCCTTAATCATGGATTAACTTAAATCATTTTGTCAAATCAAAATCATGTGGAAATGTGTTTCAACAAACTCCCCCATTTTGATGTTGGCAAAATATTTAATTATGGAACTCAGTATTGAGATTCCCCATGAAATTCTTTTTATACTTCTGAAGTTACTCCCCCGTAAGGGTTGCATCTATTGACTTAAATTAACTCTAAACCTTCTAAGATTTAATCGAGTAAAATTAAGACATGCCTATACTGACTAAGTTCAATTCTAGACCTTCCAAGATCTAATTCATATGAGCCTAGGTCAGCTTTCAGAAGAGTTTAATACTTGAAACATATGTTGACTCAGTTTGATACATAGATAGTTTAGGTATCAGAGTTTATGGAAGGATGTATCAGAGCTGATGTGTACTGAGTATGTTCCTTTTTAATTTTGTTTGTTTGTTCATTTAAGACAGATCAGCACAAAGCACAATAAGTAAGTAAGCATCACATCAGTTTGAATGAAAGATGCATAACTATATAGATGGTCAGCTTTAAACAGGAAATAACACGCCAGATAAAATTACAAGTCAAGAGACTAGGACTAGCCAATCTATTTCTTCCTATTGACTTGAGCTTGGTGAGCAGGATTTACTTTGCCTTTCCCTTTGGCGGTTTGTTGCTGACCCAGATTTCCTGAACCAGATGCTTCTCCCATTTTCTGCTGAGTTCCAGCAGCGTGCGTGTCTTTCTCCCCCGTTTTGCCAGCATCAGATGAAGGGGGAATAAAGGTCTCGCGAAGAGCAGCATGATTTAGCTTGGCTGAGTATGCTCGGAGTTGACTCGTACTCTCCCGAAGGCTGTCGAAGACTGCCATGCCATCGTCCAAAGTGGCAGCAGGGATCCTAATGTTAGCACTCAGCATGCTCAGAAGATACTCCTGGGATTTCCCGATCCAAGTGATGGATTCTGTCAGCTTGGCATATGATTTATGATACATCTTGAGCAGAGCCGAATCCTAGAACTAGCATTGGGCATTTGTATACCGGACATGTTTGAGTGTGGCTTGAGAGTACTATAGAATCTCATTTGTTTTTACTTGGTCAGTATCCATTTCTTCTTTACTCAAGTTGAGTAGGCAAACAGCTTCGCTGATTTGCTCAATGGAACATTGGGAGGAGGAGGAGATTAATTCACGAGCTCCGGTCAGCTCAGAACTTAGCTGGGTGAAAAGCTGATTAACCTCAATAGAGGTTGCATAGTGTGAGTTCGCAGCTGGCAAAGTATTGAGTTGGACCTGGAGGGAGTTCATATGATTAACCATTGTCAGCTGGAGTTCAGCCAGCTTTACAATTGATTCTTGCTTGGGTTGTTGAGATTGAAAAGATGTCATGACACTCAGTAAGTCCTGGAGACCCTTGATTTCAGATAGAAGCTGAGTGACAGAAGATATGTGTTGAGGCTCAACATGGACAGACCCAGCAGCATCGGTATGAGATTGGTTAATATCCTGAAGTAGTGATTGAGCTGAGTCAATGATTCTTCCCCAAACTCAGTTGCATGCAAGTAAGCATAAGTCTCATCAGGATGATGCTCAGCGACCGGAATTGGAATAGCACCGGATGGAGGAGGTGTTTGGTGCTGTCCAGAATTAGATGTGCCAACATGATCAGCAGCTGGACTATGATTCAGATTACCAGCAGGAACTGACTGGTTTTCATTCTGCGATAAAGTAGTTGGAAGAGGAGGATCGGCAGAGATATTGACCTGCTCGGAGTCAGTCTGAAGCTGAGTAGTTTTAGAAGGTTGAGGTAGTTCAGTGCTGACCTGAGCAGGATTTTCCTTTGCTAACTCTCTGTCTTGAGTAGCAGGAACTTCGAGCACTTGCTCGGCATAACCTTGTGGAGCTTTGGGGTTGGCTTATTCCTTAGCTTGAGAAATAGAGGCTTGCTTTTCCCCAAGTTGATCTGGAGTTGGTTCAGAGAAGAATTGAAACTGGAGTTTTGTTAGGGCAGTAATCGGTTCTCTCAGTGGAGAATCATCCAGAATGTCAATGACAGGAGACTTGTGAGCCTTTCGTTTAAGTCGTTTGCCTCTGCTGTTCTTATGAGTTAGAGGAGAGGGATCGGCAGGAATGGAGTCAAGGGATTCAGAAGATGAGTTCAACCCAAGGTTAGCATTGAGATCTTCCACAGCTCTGTCTTTCTCTATGGACTCAGCATCAACTGTCTTACTAGGCACAGTTGGATTCTCAATCTGCTCAGCATCAACTATTTGGTTTTGCTCAGCATCAACTTCTTTACATGGCTCAACATCATCTGTCCTTTCATCATTAAACTGACCTCCAAGATCACCAAATTCTTCTTTTTGGTCAGCAGGATTTTTCTCAAGATCAATTTCTTGACTTCTCACAAAATGTGAGTCTTTAGAGACTACACAGTCAAGAGGCAGTGCATCGATTGGCTTTAACCCAGAAGATTTCTTCTTCCTTTTTAACGGTTGCTCAGGGGTTTCCATACTTTCTTCTTTAGGTTCAACTGGCCTTTTCTCTGCTAACTTAGGTTCCTCATGGCTTTGCCCAGCAGCAGCTTTCTTAGCACTTGACACAACCCGAATCTTTTTCAGGGCTGAGTTAATATCTTTTGAAGCGGTTTGGTCAGCTTTCCTCTTTTTGTCTTGCTTAGCGCGGTCAGTGCGAGCTTGGTTTATTTTCTTTCCCTTTCTGGTCATCATGCCCTTTGTTTCTTCAACCACATTATCTCCTTCCTCTGTTACAGCCCCCTTTCCTTTCTTGGGTTTGATGGGTTGGTCATAGGCCAAACCGAACAATACGGCCGCAGTAATTTCTGTACCCCAAACATTTATTTCCTCAACTAAGTTCACCCTGTAGTCTTTGAGTATCCTGGTGATTAGTGAACCTAACCTGAGTGTGCCAGTACTTCATTGGAAAGCACCGATGAGGAACACAGGCATATTGAGTGGCTGGTAGGTCAGCATGTGCCAGATGAAGCACTGCTCAAAATTTGACGCTGAGGATGTGGAATTGACCTTGGAAAATATGAAGTTCGTCAGAATGTAATGGGCCATCTTCTGATTTTGACCCATAGAGGTGCTAGCGATTTCTCCTACGTGACCAGCGGGTTTACAGAACTCCGAAGAGTATTTGATTTTACTGTTTGTGGTTCTGAGTTCAGCTCCTTTATTCTTCAGTTTGAGCAGAGTGGCAAGATAGGGAGGATTGACGAAGATTTCTTTGCCCCTGACCTTTGTGACCATGTAGTCAGTGTCATCATCAGCAGCACGTAAGTTGGTGTAGAATTCCCTTACCAATTCAGGATAAGTGGCTTCACGGAGGGAAAATAGCTCGGTCCAGCCATTCTTAGAGATCCATTAGCAAAAGGGATTTTCAGCTTCTACAAAACCCTTAGAGAACCAGCGGGAATGGTCTATCTTGTATCCCCTCACACTGTTGTAGACCGGAGAATAGGTTCTTTCCTGTGGTATGTTGCCCTTCTCCTTTTTCTGTTTCTTAGATGGTGTTGCTTGGTCAGCTTGGGGTTTCTTACTCGGAGTAATGACCTTAGATTGGTCATGCTGACCATGTTCTTGAGACTCAGTTGAAGTCTCCTCACGTTCCTGCTCAGTGTGCGACGAGGGATTTTCATCGGAGCGGTTGTCGTCATAACCGGCACCGGAGATGTTCTGAGAGTCCGACATGATTTTCTCAGGGATTTTCAAGAGGTTTTGAGATTTAGAGAGAGAGAGAGAGATGGAAATCAATTTGCCAAAGATTTCGAATGTAAAGAGCAGTTAGTGGGAAATCATCCACTATTTATAGGGGTGTCGAGTTGATCTGATACGTTGAAGTGGCGGTTTGACCTCGAGATAATCAATCGACAATTGTTCTGGCATTTATGACACAATCGGCGTATGTGTTTTCTAATAATTGCGCTTACATCATCCTAGGTGGCTATTAATGCGCGTGCTAGCATTTATTGTGCATAAGAGTTTTACTCAGTTTCGAGAAGCCTAATCGTTTGAGATTCTGGGACGTCAGTTTTACATAGAAGGAATGTTCGCGTGCTTAGTAACTTAGCTTATATTAATCACTTAGTATGTATGTCTACTCAGCATGGGGTGATATAGTTCATATTTAGCTCAGCATGCAATAGTTACTCATATAGCATAGATCACTCAGCATGGTAATCACTCAGCATTCAATTTAAACATATAATTTTAGTGAAGAGGATTAGACATACCGATAGCTTCCCTTAGTATGTTAAATTGCTCACGAGCCAGAGGCTTTGTGAAGATATCCGCAAGCTGTTCATCTGTTGGAATGTAGGTCAGATTGATTTCACCCTTGAGTACATGATCTCTAATGAAGTGATGCCTTATGCTGACATGCTTCATCCTGCTGTGTTGGATTGGATTTTTAGATAAGTCAATGACACTTTTGTTGTCGCATTTGACTTCTATTGTTTCTATTTTTACACCATAATCCTCAAGCTGTTGCTTTATCCATAGGACTTGAGCCACATAGCTTCCAGCAGCAATGTACTCAGCTTCAGTTGTTGACAAGGTCACTGATGATTGCTTCTTGCTGAACCAAGATACTAGACAGCTTCCAAGGAAGTGACACCCTCCTGAAGTACTCTTACGCTCTAGCTTATCTCGTCCATAGTCAGCATCAGTGTATCCAATGAGTGTGAAGTCATTTGTATTTGGATACCATAAACCTGCATTAACTGAGCTCTGCAAATATCTGAAAATTCTTTTTACAGCTATAAGGTGAGATTCCCTGGGGTCAGTTTGATATCTTGCGCAATAACATACTGACTACTGAATGTCAGGTCTACTAGCAGTAAGATAAAATAGAGAGCCAATCATACCTCGATATAATTTGCTATCTACTGACTTACCTTTCTCGTCAGCACAGAGGATAGTGTCAGTACCCATTGGGGTAGATATGGGCTTGCATTCTTCCATATCAAATTTCTTTAACATTTCTTTGGCGTACTTAGACTGACTAATGAAGATGCCGTTCTTCCCTTGCTTGATTTGAAGTCCAAGGAAGAAGTTGAGTTCGCCCATCATAAACATCTCGAACTCAGTTTGCATCTGTTTACTAAATTCTTTGCACATAGATTCGTCAGTAGCACCAAAGATTATATCATCTACGTAAATTTGTGCCAGCAAGGTATTTTTACCCTTCTTCTTAATGAATAAGGTTGTGTCAGCTTTGCCTCTGACATAGTTCCTGGTCAGTAGGAAATTGGTCAACCTCTCGTACCAAGCATGTGGTGCTTGTTTCAGGCCGTACAAGGCCTTCTTGAGTTTATAAACGTGGTTTGGAAACTTTGGATCTTCAAACCCAGGAGGCTGACTAACATATACCTCTTCGTTTATAAATCCATTAAGAAAAGCACTTTTGACATCCATTTGATATAGTTTGAAGTTCATGAAACTAGCATATGCACACAATATACGTATAGCCTCTAACCTAGCAACAGGAGCAAAGGTTTCACCATAGTCAATGCCCTCTTGCTGACTATAGCCTTGGACTAAAAGTCGGGCTTTGTTTCTGACTACATTGCCTTGCTCATCTAGTTTATTTCTAAAGACCCACTTAGTTCCTATGGTCTTTTGATTCCTAGGTTTTGGTACTAAATCCCATACCTCGTTTCTTTTGAACTGATCTCCTATTGCATAGCATTGATCCAATGTTCGTCGTGCTTAGCTTCTGAGAGGTTCTTTGGTTCATGTACTGAGACGAATGCCACATTGCTGAGATATTTTCTAAGCTGATCTCTCATCATCATCTTGTTTTCAGCAGCATTAAGAATGGACTTCTCCGAATGTCCTCTTGGAATTTTGATTTCTTTGGGCAATGTTGAGTTGTCTGGAATAGGTGTTTCTACAATGTCTGCAGGAGTAGATTGGTCAGCAAAGGTAATTTCGGTTTCGTGTTTACCTTTGGTTAGTCCTTGTACTGATGACTTAGTGACTCCATTTTGGTCAGCGGAAGCTGAGCTTGGGTCATCTTCGGCAGACTAAGTTATTTTTCCTGCAGGGTCAGTTTCGTCGAACTCAACATGTACAGACTCTTCTACAACCTGAGTTCGTTTATTATACACCCTATATGCTTTACTGTTAGTTGAGTACCCGAGAAAGATCGCTTCATCAGCTTTAGCATCGAATTTAGCAAGGTTGTCTTTTGTATTGAGTATAAAGCATTTACACCCAAAGGCACGAAAGTAGCCAATGTTGGGCTTTCGTCCTTTCTAAGTTCATAGGGGGTTTTCTTAAGAATAGGTCTAACTAAAGCCCTATTAAGTATATAGCATGCTGTGTGGACAGCTTCACCCCAAAAATATTTTGGAAGCCTATTTTCGCTCAGCATTGTCCTAGCAATTTCAACTATTGTTCCGTTCTTCCTTTCAACAACCCCATTTTGTTGAGGCGTTCTAGGTGCAGAAAAATTATGGTCAATGCCACTGACTTCACAGAATTCGTCAAACTGTTGGTTTTTGAATTCTCCGCCATTATCACTCCTTATATGAGCTACTCTTAGGTCTTTGTCATTTTCAAGCTTTTTAATCAATATTGTGAACATCTCAAATGTTTCATCCTTGCTACTCAACAAGATGATCCAAGTATACCGAGAGAAATCGTCTACAATGACTAAGGAAAATTTCTTACCTCCCAAGCTAAGTGGCTGGACAGGTCCGAAAAGATCCAAATGTAGTAATTCCAATGGTCGCTTGGTTGAGACAATGTTTTTACTTTGAAAAGACTTTTTCGTTTGTTTACCTTGCTGACAAGCATTGCATAGTTGATCTTTTTCAAATTTAAGTTTGGGCAATCCATCAACTAATTGCTTTCTTGCTAATTTGGTAAGGAGGTCCATGCATACATGACCAAGTCTCTTATGCCATAGCCAGGAGTTATCCTCCTTTGACACTTGATAGGGGTATTTTACCCCTATCTTTTAGCGTGATTTACGGGTTAATTTTAGAAAAAAATAAATAAGTTTAATTACAAAAATAGAGTGTTTTGAATGAAATAACGAAATAATAATAAACCCCGTACTTTCGGTTAATTTCCTTGTTTTTGATTAGTTTAAGAAATAAAAACGTCAAGCTAACTCGGCCCTCAAGAATTGTATTTCAGGTACAAGGAAGAAGCAAAATCCATACCTATACGCGGGGCGTATCATCCCATACGCGGGGCATGAAACATGGTGTCAGACATAATTGCCTTATCCGCGGACACCACGTAGAATTGACTCAGCATACACGAGGCATATGCTATCTCACGCAAGGCGTATGACACATGTCGGAAATGATTGGCCTAATCCTGAAAAGTCAGACTGCATGGTCTCCCTGAGTCAACGGTCTATACGCAGGGCGTACCACCTTACACGCGAGGCGTGTAAGGGAGTGCTTCAATGAAAAAAGTCCAGAGACTCATTTACGCGGGGCGTACTTCAAGCTACGCACGGCGTATAGAGACCAAATGAAGCAATAAAAGATCAGAGCCTCAAACACGCCACGCGCATCCCAGTCTATGCGGGACGTGTTTGAGACAACAAGACATGGAATTGGTCCACATGCAGAAGATTTCTGACGGAATGGGCATTTACGCGAGGCGTACCACACCATACGTGGGGCGTATTATGGGATTTCTGCACAAATAATGTTGCTCCATGCTTGTACCTTGCAAAATTACAATTTTGCCCTAGCTTGATGTGTATAAATAGGCAGCTCTTGATCCACAACAGATATACCCATATTGTAGAAAGAGCAAAAACTATACTTGTTTTGAGTGTTGTAGTTTAGATTTGTGTTTAGGCTTTGTGTAACTAAACTCTTCCATCTCGAGAGCTTGTCCGTTGCTCCTGACATTTCATCAAAGTCCCGCTCCATCTCCGCACACCAAGCTCGAGAGCTCCACCATTCAAGTCCTTAGAGACAGCTTTTGAGTCCGATTAGCTAGTTTCGAGGGTGGATTCTTCCCTTTACACTTGCTAATTAGCTTGATCTCATCCTATGTACTAGGCTTGTTTGTAATCCATATTTACACTTTCCATATTTATAATTTATGATTCATAATCTTCTTTTCTATATAAGCGTTGATGTTTGTTACTTGTTTTGATATTTATAATTGATTGTTGTGTAGGAGAACGCGACTACCGACGCCATTCGGGCTATTTTTAGGGATTCATATAGGTGTTGCCTTACCGGAAGTGACAAACCGGAAACCGTAGGAATTGACAAGCCACGGAACTTACGGGCCCTAATTTCTGGTCCCAAGCATTAGACACTCCTTGACTAGGAACCACATAGTCTAAGTACTTCATGGGTCGGTTACTCTACACGTAGTCATCTTTGCAAGAGCAAACCATTAACCGTATAAACATTAGAAGTCATTATTTATCATAATTATAACTTATCGCATCCATCTCGCTTCATAGAGTTTCGTTACATAAATTCGCCTCACACGTAGTTAGGAATAGTTTGTAGTTGGTTACCATATCAACCCCAAAGTATTCACCGCTTAAATAACGTATAAAACCGAGTCGTTTAATACTTGCAGCTATAAATCCCGTGGATTCGATACCCGGTCTTAACCGGATTATTACTTGATACGACGGGGTACACTTGCCCTTAAGTAGTGACATCTAGTAGATACAAAGCACTTAGAAAGACCACATCCATAGTCATAGCGCAATCATCGTAATATATATTTTGTCGTAGAAAACACTACTAGGCGTCGCGCCATCAAGTTTTTGGCGCCGTTGCCGGGGATTTATAATTTCTTGCAATATTAGACAAAAACGTTTTATTGTTAGTTTAAGCATTTGTAAATATTACTTTCTTTTTGTGTGAATAATTTATTTTGTTTCGTGTTGTTACTAATGATTTGTTTCATGGTATGATGCCTCATAGTCGTCGTCTGTGGGACGACCTCATGGATGACGAATGTTCGCACCAACCATCAACCTCACAATTTGATGTGGTAATCTTTATGCTTAAAGATATTCATGAAAGATTATCTAACACTGAGGCATATTGTAGGGATTTGGGAAATCTACTTGCCAGATTGAAGTCTCCTCTTGATTCAGCCGCGGACGAATCAATTCGAGATACCAATCCGGTTGGTCAAAATGGAAAGCTCGAGTTAATTGAGTTTTCTCAAGAACATTCTCCAAATAATAAAGGTTGTCTCAGTTGCGAGGAAACAGACATCGATGAGCCGGTTGTGTGCGGACCCATGGAAATAAATCCAATGTTAGAAGAGTTGGAGGTTCCTTCTACCTCGGAATATTTCGCTCTTTTTGAACTACCAAAGGAGTCAAAAAGGGAGCAAACTAAACTCTTCAATAATTTCTGTAAATATAGTTTTTGGTTTTTGTTAAATTTTTTTGAAGCTAACAATCCGTTTTGTAGGTACGGATTGTTTATTCAAGAATTTGCATTTCTAACGCGTATGGAAGTATACACCTAGGAGGAAATTCTAAGTCGAGCTCACCGACTATAAAGTAGCGCTTCTTGGGAGGCAACCCAAGCTCTAATAAAGTTTAATTTTATGTCTTTAATTTGCCTTTTAAGTTTTACATTTAAGTTATTATCGTGTGATTGATTATTCTTTTTTTTTCTTACATTTTATTAGGTGTTCGTGTAATTTTGTGTCAATTCGGTGGGACGATTTGGAAGGGAATTGTAAGTATTGACGTTGGCAAAAAATAAAACAAAAAAAAAAAATTTGGAAAAAATTATGTTATTTTATTTTACTTTTTATTTTTGGAATATATATGTTGATTTAAAATATATATAAAAAAAAATTTGATGCCGCAGCCCACGCCTCGCGTGTGTTGCTGCGGCAGTGCCAGAGGCTCGGGCCCGCGGGGCGTGCCGCAGCCCACGCCTCGCGTGCATTGCTGCGGCAGTGCCAGTGGCTCGGGCCCGCGGGGCGTGCCGCAGCCCACGCCTCGGGTGCATTGCTGCGGCAGTGCCAGTGGCTCGGGCCTGTGGGGCGTGCCTCAGCCCACGCCTTGCGTGCGTTGCTGCGGCAGTTCCAGAAGCTCGGGCCTGCGAGGCGTGCCGCAGCACGCGGGGCGTGCAACGCTGGTAGGCAGCGCCTGGCTGGCCGCCCAGCGCTGGGCACCTCCGCTGAGCGACGCCCGCCGGCCGCAACGAGTTGAAATTTTATTTTATTTTATTTTATTTTTTTTTCTTTTTTCTCTAATTTTATTTTAATAAAAAAAAATTATATAGATATATATATATATAAAAGAATCAAACAATAAATAAATTAATAAATTAATAAAAATATTTACATTAATAATCTTACACCCAATTTAATTTTATATTTTAAATAAATGCCAACCAAGTTCGAGAATTGATACCTCGAATACTTCACAAGTCATTTCTTTCGGGAGCGGAGCATGTCATATCCACCACCATAGGAAGATGTTTGAGGGAGTTTTCTCTACCTTACTCTTTTTCTTTACACCTTGTGCTTCAAATTTCTTTCGCAATGTCGGAACTTATTGCGTTTTTAAGTGTGAGGAGGGATAGGGTAGATCACCCTCTATCTTTCAATTTAAATGTTATCTTTCTTTTTGTTTTTGTTTTCTTTTCTTTTGCGACGTCCTTGGAATAGACATCATTTTAATAACGCGGAGGGCCGTGCAACCCCGCACCTTCAGTTTGTTTTGCACTAACAAAAACAAAAACAAAAATCAAATAAACAACAAAATAATTAAACTAATTTATTGATCCCTAAAATTTTTCCCGACACACTAACCTCCCTCGAAAATTATTTAAATGTTCCGTTGTTTGTCCTTAAATGTAAATACCGTCGGAACACAAAGGATCGGTTTTAGTAAGAAATTTTAGTCTTAATTTTGAAGTTATAGAATTTATGCAAAGCCTAGGTTCGTACCAAACAAAAGCATTGAGTCCTAACCCATAAGTCATCTCCATAATGAAATTTAAAAAGGCAATAAAAATGGGATGTTTGAAAATTTAGCGAAGACTCGATAGTACACAATTTAAACTCGAATCTTTTGTGAGATATTTTTGAGCCTAAAAGAGTTCGTACGAGAACTCTATTTCTTTCACAATTTTTGAGAGCTTTGACTTCACTCGACTCATAGAGTTTGCACCTAATGCCGGGATTAGTACACTTATTTTGGTTAAAATGGCAATAGATGATGAAACGAACTCACTTAGTCTAATTCTTTTCTTAACTTATTTTTCTCGTTTTCATTAACCTCTAGGAAACCCCCTTTGAGCCTATTAACCAACGTCTTTGTTTTTAATACCCTTTTTAACATTTAACCCTTTTTCTCTTGATTAAATACCAACAAAAATCAAGTCGCACCCGAAATGAGCCAAAGCCTTGATAAGTAAACACCTTAAACCCTCGAAATCGTTTTTGTGCCGCTCTCAAAACAAAAAGAAAAGAAAAATACAATAAAGAGAAAAAGGCATTCTCAAGCTCCACCCGAGCAATTTCGAGTATATCTTATGAACTCGCTAAGGCCAAAATAAAAATACGGTGCGATCACCAAAATGGTATTTAAACTCGAGTTTCCAAAAAAATTAACCACTAAAAAGCCACCCACATTACAACCCCCCTCCGGGTTCATTTTTAATATTGTCTAAAACCATAACATAGGAGAAAAAATCCGGATGAAAATGCAAACTCAAAGTGATCTCGGGTAAGTGCAAAGAAGAGTGCTAAAACACCGACCCACCAAAGTTTGAGCGTAAGAGTGAAATCCCTTGGTGAGGTACTATCGGGTTCTCAAAAGATAATCAACCCCCGTTAATATTGCCTATTAATTTTGATCATGGAGGTTTCAAATAAGTTTTGGTCACTCAATTGTTTGCGTAGGTGTTTACCGAAAATTTTGCATAAAACTTTAACTTTGAAATCACGTACTTGGTAAAACCAACCGACGGTTTATTTCTTAATAATCTCAATCCCTTGTCTTTCGATTTCTTTTACTTGAGGACAAGTAAAACTTTAAAGTCCGAGGAGGTTTGATAGGGGTATTTTACCCCTATCTTTTAGCGTGATTTACCGGTTAATTTTAGAAAAAAATAAATAAGTTTAATTACAAAAATAGAGTGTTTTGAATGAAATAACGAAATAATAATAAACCCCGTACTTTCGGTTAATTTCCTTGTTTTTGATTAGTTTAAGAAATAAAAACGTCAAGCTAACTCGGCCCTCAAGAATTGTATTTCAGGTACAAGGAAGAAGCAAAATCCATACCTATACGCGGGGCGTATCATCCCATACGCGGGGCGTGAAACATGGTGTCAGACATAATTGCCTTATCCGCGGACACCACGTAGAATTGACTCAGCATATGCGAGGCGTATGCTATCTCACGCAAGGCGTATGACACATGTCGGAAATGATTGGTCTAATCCTGAAAAGTCAGACTGCATGGTCTCCCTGAGTCAACGGTCTATACGCAGGGCGTACCACCTTACACGCGAGGCGTGTAAGGGAGTTCTTCAATGAAAAAAGTCTAGAGACTCATTTACGTGGGGCGTACTTCAAGCTACGCACGACGTATAGAGACCAAATGAAGCAATAAAAGATCAGAGCCTCAAACACGCCACGCGCATCCCAGCCTATGCGGGACGTGTTTGAGACAACAAGACATGAAATTGGTCCACATGCAGAAGATTTCTGATGGAATGGGCATTTACGCGAGGCGTACCACACCATACGCGGGGCGTATTATGGGATTTCTGCACAAATAATGTTGCTCCATGCTTGTACCTTGCAAAATTACAATTTTGCCCTAGCTTGATGTGTATAAATAGGCAGCTCTTGATCCACAACAGATATACCCATATTGTAGAAAGAGCAAAAACTATACTTGTTTTGAGTGTTGTAGTTTAGATTTGTGTTTAGGCTTTGTGTAACTAAACTCTTCCATCTCGAGAGCTTGTCCGTTGCTCCCGACATTTCATCAAAGTCCCGCTCCATCTCCGCACACCAAGCTCGAGAGCTCCACCATTCAAGTCCTTAGAGACGGATTTTGAGTCCGGTTAGCTAGTTCCGAGGGTGGATTCTTCCCTTTACACTTGCTAATTAGCTTGATCTCATCCTATGTACTAGGCTTGTTTGTAATCCATATTTACACTTTCCATATTTATAATTTATGATTCATAATCTTCTTTTCTATATATGCGTTGATGTTTGTTACTTGTTTTGATATTTACACTTTCCATATTTTTTGTGTAGGAGAACGCGCCTACCGACGCCATTCGGGCTATTTTTAGGGATTCATATAGGTGTTGCCTTACCGGAAGTGACAAACCGGAAACCGTAGGAATTGACAAGCCACGGAACTTACGGGCCCTAATTTCTGGTCCCAAGCATTAGACACGCCTTGACTAGGAACCACGTAGTCTAAGTACTTCACGGGTCGGTTACTCCACACGTAGTTGTCTTTGCAAGAGCAAACCATTAACCGTATAAACATTAGAAGTCATTATTTATCATAATTATAACTTATCGCATCCATCTCGCTTCATAGAGTTTCGTTACATAAATTCGCCTCACACGTAGTTAGGAATAGTTTGTAGTTGGTTACCATATCAACCCCAAAGTATTCACCGCTTAAATAACGTATAAAACCGAGTCGTTTAATACTTGCAGCTATAAATCCCATGGATTCGATAACCGGTCTTAACCGGATTATTACTTGATACGACGGGGTACACTTGCCCCTAAGTAGTGACATCTAGTAGATACAAAGCACTTAGAAAGACCACATCCATAGTCATAGCGCAATCATCGTAATATATATTTTATCGTAGAAAACACTACTAGGCGTCGCGACATCAACACTAAGCATATATTTTTAGAAAACTGTTTTTCTAAACTCAACATGTATACATTGTCAACACGAGGGGTAGTTAAAATTAAATCGTTTGTTTTTCCCTCGAGTATCCGACACCGAGTGGCTTCAAATACAACCTTTCTACCGCTGTCACACAGCTGAGCTACGCTCAATAGGTTATATTTGAGACCTTTAACTAAGGAGACTGACTCAATAGTAGGGTTACCTCCGATAATACCTGATCCAACTATCTTACCCTTTTTATTGTCTCCAAAGCTTATATTACCACCTCGTTTAAGCTCAAGTGTGATGAACTGAGTTTCATCACCAGTCATATGCCTCGAGCATGCGCTGTCAATATACCAAAGCTTTGACTTCTCCACGCACCTCAGGCTCACCTGCATTTTGAATCATTCATCTTTAGGTACCCAATTCTTTTTGGGTCCTCGTTGGTTAGCATAGACAGGTGCTACATCATGTTTTAATTTGTGACGACATATATTTATGGTGTGGCCTTGTTTACCACAGAAGTCACAATGAGTTACCCTTTTAGGGTGACTTTGTCTTTGGTCAGCACCATTATGCTGAGCATGCCAACATACCTTAGTAGTATGACCTTTCTTTCCGCAGAAGTCGCATTGGACAATCCGCCGATTATACCAACACACATCTATTGTGTGTCCTCTTTTCCCACAATAGTCACACTGAGTGAACTGTCTACGCTGACCAGTACCTGAGTACTCAGCATGGGATTTATTTTTAGTTGAACCTTTTATTTGGTTCTGTAGGGTTGTGACATCCTTTCTCAGTTTCGTTGAATCTGATTGGACTTCCGAGAAAAACTTGTGCATGATTTCCATGTTGTTATGCAAGGTTGAGTTGTCTTGGAGAAGATATCGAAGGTCACTGAGTTTGACCTCTTCAATCTCGTCACACCGCCTGTTGAGTGCCTTTATTTTCTTGTTACACTTTTTAGTCAATGTATATAAATCACTCAGGGCGTTAACCATTTCATTTCTAAGCAAGTGTAAGGATGTTACCTCATTGGAGTGTTCCTCATGTTCAGAACCGTCAGAGAGGTCAGCTTGCTCAGATTGACTTTGGTCAGGAACGTCGTCGGCCATGAAGCATATATTTGCTGTCTCATTTGCATCAGCTTCTGATGAGGTTGACTCATCACTGTCACTCCATGTGGCCACCATTGCCTTTTTGCTTCCCTTCTTTTCTTTCTTTAAGTTAGGGCAGCTTGACTTAATGTGCCCAGTTTGTTGGCACTCAAAGCACGTGACAGGCTTGGAGCTGTCCTTTTTGTATTTGTCACTAGACTCAGCTTTGTACCTATCGCCTCTTTTGTATAGCCTCTTGCTGTTCTTATCATTCTTTCTGAACAGCTTCTTCATCTTTCTTGTGAACATGGCCATCTCCTCATCATCTGATGAGTCAACTTCGGTTGAGTCAGCTTTCATGACAAGTGATTTCTGCTTCTTGTCTTCTGACCTTTCTTTAGCTTCAAAATTTTTCATAGAGATCTCATGGGTCAGTAGAGATCCGATCAGCTCGTCGTATTTGTACGTGGTCAAGTCCTGAGCTTCCTCCACAGCTGTCTTCTTAGCTTGCCAACTCTTAAGGAGACTTCTTAGGATTTTCTTCACCTGCTCCTCTTCAGTGAAGTTCATCTCCGAGATGTCTTCATTTTCATTCATCTCGAATAGTTCGTATAATCTCATATGTTGGTTCACTTTGGACTCCTTGACCTTGCTTGTGCCTTCATAGGTCACCTCGAGCTTCTTCCATATTTCCTGTGCTGACTCGCAACCTGAAATCTTATTGTATTCTGCAGCATCTAGCGCACAGTGAAGCATATTGATAGCCGAAGCATTGTTTTGTAATTTTTTAAGGTCATCTTCTGACCACTCAGTTTCACTTTTGACAACCTTTTCGTTGTCAACAGTTTTGTAAGGCACATATGGGCCTTAAACTATTGCAAGCTACGCACTCATGTTTGTAGCTTGAATAAAGTTCTTCATCCTGTTTTTCCAAAATGTATAATTTGATCCGAAAAACAAGGGATGCCTAGTAATTGATAATCCCTCAGGGAGTATCTGTGTTGTTTGATTTCCTGGAAGGAAACGAGTGCTGTTCTCAGCCATTTATCGGGATCAACTCAAGATAGTTATATCTTTTGAGTAGTGAGCTACTGTGCTCTGATACCACTTGTTGGTCCCGTGTGATTAGTTCCAGGGGGGGGGGTTAGGAACTAATGTAACTTTTTCGCTTAATTATGCTGACTTAATAAATTCCTTAAGTTATTTAACTTTGTTTTGGTCAGCACGGCCGAGAGACGTAAGACAGCTTTAGTCAGATGCTGACTAGAACTATTTTACTTATGAGTTGGGAATTGACACTTGAGATCAGCTTCCGACTCAGCACCACAATTACTCAGTATCAGCTTTTACAGTTTATATCCTGAGCAATTTAATCAAGCAACACATATATAGATATATTGAGAGAGAGTTAGAAATTACTCAGCACGACTTATCCTGGTTCGGCCTCTCCGCCTACGTCCAGTCCCCAGAGTCCCTCCGGGCTTTTTCAATCCAATACTGAGCTCTTTAAAGGTAGAGCAAAAACCGTTTACAAGGCAGTTGAATATGCAAGAGTAACTTCCTCTATTCGTCTACTCAACTCCTACTAAGTGTTATAACCGAACACCTCGATTTCTCTATCGCTGAGTACTTAAAACCGAGTACTCAGCACAACTCTCTCAATTTTACAATTGATACAAACTTGTTCTTTCTAGATGAAGAACACTTTAGATGATTACAAAATCAATCTAGCTTTTACACAGAATTGGAAATTTGGTGTAAGATCTTTTTCTTGTTTGAATGTGCTTTTTGTATGTATCTCTTTTTCTCTTTTTGTTTCAGCAAATCGGCCAAGGATCCAAGAATGAACTTGTCCTTTTATAGTTGAAGTCTGAAGACTAAATCATTTGAATCTGGATCTATCCATTGGATTCAAACGGCTCTTCATGCGACATTGTTCTGGTCAGCTTCAGATTTGCAGGCCAATCCTGTCGTCTAAATTTGGCAGGCGTCAGGCTTGTCTTCTTCCCGCAGGTTCATCTTCTAGCACCAGTTTCGTCTTTTAGCTAGAGGACAGTTGACTCATGCGTCTCGAAACTATATCCTTGTATAATTCCAAAGCTTCTGAATTGGCGCAGATCACTGTCGGATCTTGTCTTAGCAAACGGATCATTGGTGCTGTCCTGAAGAGCACTCAGCTTTACTTTGATAGCCGTTGTCTTTGATCGTTGCTATTTACGATACTGAGTTGCTTTTTACTCAGCTTTTCATGGTCAGCTTCGTTGTGCAAGATATTGTTCCAAAGAAGATATTTCTGAGTTACGTTCTCCTCAGCTTCTGTGGTCAGCTTTATCTGCAAGTTTCAGTTCTGAAGAAGACTTTCCTTCTTTCATACTGAGTTATACTTTACTCAGCTCGTGCTATGTTATCATGCTGACTACGTTCTGTCTTACTTTGATTCATGTTCTTATATATATATATTTTTATTCTCAACATTGAACAAACATATTAGTACAATTAAATCAAAGCACTTAAATTTAATTGCCATTAATCATGGATTAACTTAAACCATTTTGTCAAATCAAAACCATGTGGAAAGGTGTTTCAACAATCTTGACATCCGAGTAACGCCTTCATTCGAATACACCAACTTCACTACAAAAAAAGGGTCTATTACGACGCTAAAATTTAAGGTTTAACGACGCTTTTCGGTGTCCCTAAATGCTTACCCACGCTTTCTAAAGCGTCGTTACAAGCGTCATTAAATCGCGTGCCGTTAATTTTAACGACATATAAAGCATTGTGTGGGTAAATTTAATGTGACGACATACTGCATACAAGCGTCGTCATGTTTCCAATGCTTACATTTTTAATGTCGTGATTTTTTTTTATATTATTTATTTTTAATTTCAGTAATTGTGACGACGTTTTAATAAAGCGTCGCAAAGTGAACAACACATAATATTTGTATGTCGTTTCTCTTCAGAAAATATTAATAGCGTCTTGAATACCACGACACTTTAATTTAATAGCGTCTACAAATTGACGATGTTTAATTAAAAAAACATCTACATTTAGCTACATAAAAATCCTTTACGTCCCAAATGCAACGACATTCGCAGCTAAAACATCATCCTTAAATTGCGACGCTTGCATATTATTATGTCTTTAATATAATGCCATTTTCATATCGCTAGAAATTATTGATTCCTTCCCGACAAATTTTCTATCAGATTGTCTAACATTGGTAAATTATTTAAAACAAAATAATAATAAAAAAGAATTGAATGCGGCTCTATAATCAGTATAAACTAAAATTAAAATATTATTAATAATTAAAAATCCAAAAATATATCAATAATTACAAAAATAACTTAATTAATATTTATCATGTGCCTCATTACAGAATACAAAAATAATATGTGATTATCACCTTCTTTGCTTAACCGAATTGCAAGCGTCACCTACTTACTTCTCGTCATTGCTGATTCAAATTCTTCTTCCTATCACTTCTCTTTCCTTCTCTTGCAATGCCCATATTGATTTAGAGCCTTCAAATTTAAAGCAGGTTATCAATTTCCAAAAGTATGGCATCAATTTTAGCTTAAAATACGTCTGAATAGTTCCCTGAAGTACGAACATCAACTAGAAAATTATCAAAATGACCATTCGATCCAAACTAGAGGTTCAAATAATTTTACCTCTTTAATTATTTTCACGAGAACTCTATTTTACGCACTGCCTATTGTATTCAGAGTCTCACAGTTCACAGGAATCTAAAAAAACAAGAAATGTATATATTAATTAACAAGTTAGAACCAGAGACAAGAAACACTAGTCAATAGGAGCTCTCTAACTAAAACAATAATAGACACAAATCAGACATTATCTTTTTAGCAGAAATGGTCTTCTTAGGGAAAAGAAATTCATCAATATTTTCTCTTAATGAGAAGTTCAAGAGAGGAAACACTAGCATTAAATGAAATGCATAGCTTAGTTTAACAATATCATTCATCATATCAGAAGGTTTTCCTATCTCGAAACCGATCGGTCGAACTACACATATATATACATGTTTAAGCAAAAGCTGCATACAAACAAACATAAATGTTGTCATATGAATCAAACAGAGAACTTTACATTTTATAAAAGATAAGTGCCTGACTCACAATGCTCACTTGGAGATACACTGCAGCTGTTAGTTCATTATGCTTACCCCTCATGGATCTTACACCAAACTTCTCCTGAAAATATTTTATCAGAGTTAGTCACATATATATAATATAATTTAATCCTAAGAAAATGATTGTTCCATCATTGAGTATGGCAACAATCAGAACCATGAAAGGGGAGAAGTCAAATTTCCAAATAAGAGCAAGAAGCATAAAGCCTAGCACAATTCGGATGGTGATAGAAACAGCATAAATGGTGTAGTTTTCATTCTCTGGAAAATGGTGACACAACACTCACAATCACACTCAGACCTGGCTCTGTCAACACTATGTCAGATGCGTTGCTTGCTGCATCAGTAGCATCAGCCACTGCAATTCTAATGTCTTCCTTCTTCAATGTCGGTGCATCATTCGCACCATCTCCAGTCATCCCACAAATGTGCTTCCTGTCTTGGAGCCTCTTCACAATCTCATACTTGTGTTCTTTAAGCTCAACTGAAATTTTAGTTAGCCTGCCTGCTCAAACAAATCAACTGGAAAAGGAAGAGCATTAATTAGGATTTACCAGGAAAGACACCAGCAAATCCATCGGCCTTCTCGATAAGTTCGTCCACAGGAAGTGAAGCAATGGACTCATCCTTGGTTTGGCCAAAGAGAGCAGAAGAAGGATACATATTGGTACCCATTCCAAGCCTGCACAGATTACTGAAACTTACTTTTCCAATGCCCCTGCAAATTGGGCAAATTCTGGTTGTGGCATCCACTGATAAGCCACACCTTATGGGAATACACATGGAATTAGGAAAGTCAATAGTGATAACACGCCAAAAAATTATTCATAATTTTATACACATTATTCAACATGTTTTGCTGCAAGGACCTCAAATATGCAATATGATTTTAATGAAGTTCCAGTTAATTACTAACCATATGAAACACAAGGAACATATGCATCAACAGAGAGGTGCTTTACGCATCCACTTGCAACTTCTGTAAAAGAGAGAACATAAATAAAAAAATCAGTTCAAAGTAAAAACAATCACATGGATGTCTGGAAGAAACAACACAATCAGAGAAAATGAATTCAGAAGATTTGAATCGCACCAAATCCCAGTAATCGGAAACCAGCAAAAACGCAGCGAGTCGCCAAGAGGAAGACAATTCGATCGTACCAAATGGCCAAAGGGAAACCGATATGAATCGTAGCAGTCTTTCAGTAGAGAAAACGAATTGATTCAGATGCACCGGTCATAGATCGCAGCCTCAATTATAAGAGAGAAAAAATCGAATTGTAGTCTCGATTTCAGGAGAAAAATCGAATTGCAGTCTCTTGATGCAGGAGAGAAAAATCAAATTGCAGCCTCAAGTCAGGAGAGAAGATGAAACGCAACCTCCAGGCCATGAACATAGCTTTAATAAAAACCAGAGAAAACAAGAAATGCCCAATTTCAAAACCCTAGACTCCCACGAGAAGGAGAGAGCGTCTTTAATTCATGTATATTCAAACTTAATTTACATTTTTATTAGAATATTTCTGACACTATTTTTTAAATATGTAATTAAAATTTTAAAAATGCCAATAATAAATTAAAAATATCATTAAGTTATTATAAAAAAAGTGGCATAAATATTTGTGGTAGAATGTTTTTTTTGATAGGGAAAAGTTTAGGTGCGAGTAATTTGTGGTAGAATGTTTAATTATGGGGACAAAAAATAAAAAGTGTCTTCAACTTTATATTGGGACATTTGTTTATTGATAGAAAATTAATTTTTTTAAAATTTTAAAAAATTTCGACGTTATTTATTTCAAATCTGAAGTTAAAATCTTAAAATTATTAAAGTGTTATTAAGTGATTATAAAACGCCATACAAATAGAAAATATGGTTGAATTTTTAATATAGAGACAAAACTAAAAATGCCTTCAAATTAAAAAAATACATTAACACTTTTTAGCGACATAAATTCTAATCTGTCTTTAATTTTAAAAAATACCGACATTTTTTTTTCCAAATGTGCAGTTAAATTTTTAAAAATACCATCACAAGAATTAAAAACGTCGTTAAATTGTTATAAAAAGGAGACACAAATTAAAAAGGATGGTTGAATTTTAAATACATGATAAAAAATTAAAATATATTCAAATAAACAAATACCGAGGCACTTGTCCACGACACAAATTCTAAAACAAATATGGAGACACTTGCTAAAATGCGTTACTAAAAAAGTGTCGTAATAGACCATTTTTTTTGTAGTACTATTTTTTTGTAAAAGACGGACTCTAACGTGACTCTGATACCACTTTATTGGAGTGAGATTCAACGCCAATGAGGGCTAAATTTTGACGGAATGAGGAATCGAACCTCAAACCTGTCAAGTAGAGATTCAACGCCTTACCATTCGGACCAACGCTCATTGGCTAAAAACTCTAGTCATACAACAAAACACTATATTTCTATGCAAACAAATGTGGAACAATTTCCACCTCACTTTTCTAATTTCAATTTACACCACACTTTAGTATTTAGTATTTTTTGTTTTTTAGTTAATTTTTCAACATCTACCCAAATAATTCATGAGTCAATGCATTTATGGGTCAATGCATACGGGTCCTTTTTATTTATTTATTTAATAAAATTAAGGTTAATATTTTAACAGTAATACAATGAATATTTTTTGAATAATTGATGTTTGGAAGATCTAATATGACACTTAAATGACGAGTCAAATAACGGTAAACCAATTTATTTTAAAATTTCTTCAAATAAAGTCACATAATGGTCTTTATTTTTAAATAATATATAATTCTAATGAAATAATTCTTGTTTGTTATAGTTTATTGTTTGCTTTAAATTCAATTTATTAGGCTTTAAAATATTTGTATTTGAAACTAATTTACTCGTCACTTTCTTTCAAAGAAATTCAAAGTTTTTTTTTATATATGATTCAATTTGTTTCTATTCTGATCACCATTTTTTAGAATTGATAACGAGTTTATCTGATATTGATTATGTATCGACTTAAGTCACACGGATCGAAATCCGACGAATCCACTTCCATGTCTAAATCAGTTTATGATATTGGATCGGATCGAAAGATATGAACTAATTAAAAAATAATAGTTAATATACCGAATCTTGTATCATTATTTGATGTTTATTTAGGTTTAACGTTTGTCACCTTTTTAAGAATACTTATTAAATTATTAAATTAGAATTACTCATCCCTCCAGGAGTCATCCACAAAGGAATCTTTTATTCCACAGAATTTTGGAAGATTCATTTGTATTACGAAATTACATCTCTATGTTATCATTGGATTTAGACGTCGTGCTTATGAGGACATTTTTGGATCATATCAAGAATCATTTCTTGTTAATATCTTCTCCTTCGTCACTCCAAATGAGGTTGTTATAAAGTCAAACATTTTTCACGGTGGCTCATACATAAATCCATAGAACAATATTTTATTGAATGAAAAGTCGGATTTGATAATAATTGATGACAGATTGACCCAATACTATTGTGCGTGATGCCAAAGTTAACCGCTTAATATCTTATTCATCTGCTCCCCAAAATTAAAAGCAGCCATTGGACTTACCTAGCTATAAAATGCAAAAAAGCTTGAATGGCATCTTAAATTATTCCACCATATTGCAGAAATGGATTTCCAATACCCTTTCTTGCCAATTTTTGCCTCATTTCTTGTCTTTGTAATCACCTTTTTCATTATCCGAAGCAGGAAATCAAAAACTCTTCCTCCAGGGCCATGGAAGATACCTATCATAGGAAACTTGCACAATCTTGTTGGCTCTTTGCCTCATCACAGCCTCTATAAACTTTCCAAGAAACATGGACCAATTATGCATCTCAAGCTTGGTGAAATCAACAACATCGTCATTTCTTCTCCTGAAACTGCTAAAGAAGTTCTCAAAACTCACGATCTCACCTTCGCCAATAGACCTTTTAGTCTCTCTGCAAATATCATTTCTTATGAAAGTACTAACCTTGTATTTGCTCCCTACGGAGAGTATTGGAGACAATTGAGGAAGATTTGTATGTTGGAGCTTTTGAGTGCAAAAAGAGTTCAGTCTTTCAGATCAATTAGAGAAGAAGAGGTACTTAATATTATGCAAATGTTCTCAGCTAGTGAAGGAAGTCCAATAAATTTCACTTCAATAGTGTTTAAATACATGTATTCTGTAATTTCAAGAGCTGCTTTTGGTAAGGTAAGGAAAGAACAAGAAGGATTTGTTCCTCATGTTAAGGAAATTTTAGAGCTTGGTGCTGGATTTAGTATTGCAGATGTTTTTCCTTCCATTAAAATCTTGCAGAGGGTTGGAGGAATGAAAGCTAAACTTGAAAGACTGCATCATGAAGCAGATAAAATTCTTCAAAGTATTGTCTCTGATCATCAAGCTAGAAAGCAGACACAAAAGGAAAAGATTGGTGAAGATGATCAGCAGGATCTTGTTGATGTTCTCTTGAAGTTTCAAGATGACCCAAATCTTGATTTCTCTTTAACAACTAACAACATCAAGGCTGTCATCCTGGTAAGTTTCACAATTTCATATGCAATTTCTGAGTACCTCAATTTACATTATTTACCCTTACTTTGTGCAATTTTCAGGATATATTCATAGCAGGAAGTGAGACTTCATCTACAACAGTAGAGTGGGCAATGGCTGAAATGCTAAAAAATCCAGGAGTGATGGAAAAGGCACAAGCAGAAGTAAGACAAGTTTTTAGTGAAAAAGGATATGTTGATGAAGCAAAACTTGGAGAGCTAAATTACTTGAAATTAGTTATAAAAGAAGCTCTAAGATTACATCCTCCACTTCCTCTTTTACTTCCAAGAGAATCACAAGATGAATGTGATATTTATGGATTTCATATTCCAAAACGTACAAAATTATTTGTGAATGCTTGGGCTATAGGAAGAGATCCAAAGTATTGGAAAGAGGCTGAGAAATTCAATCCAGAAAGGTTCAGTGAGGGTGCTTTAATTGATTACAAAGGAGGTAACTTTGAGTTGATCCCATTTGGGTCTGGAAGAAGGGTGTGTCCTGGAATTACATTTGGGGTTTTAAATGTTGAACTTCCTCTGGCAAATTTGCTCTACCATTTTGATTGGAAACTCGCAGATGAAATGAAAGCAGAAGATCTGGACATGGATGAAGCTTATGGGGTTACTGTCAAAAGAGAAAATGATTTGAATTTAATTCCTCTACTGCGTTATTCTTTACATGTTGTAGTCTAGAATTTTCAGCCAAGAAAAAAATCAGATTTGCATTATGTAATAAGTAGCAATTATTCTAAGTTGGAATGCTTTGTTTCGAAGAAATATCAAATCCTAGTAACACTGAACCTCTTTCAACACTCCAACAAAGTATAGGCAGGGAATCCAGGATTTCTCCTCTATGGGGGCAAACAATACGACTAAAATAATTTTTATCCAAAAAATAATAATTATAGAAAATCAGAGATCAAAGCTGAAGTTCAAGTAAAATAGTAGCAGAAAATCAGAGATCAAAGCTCAAATCCAAATTCAAGTAGGAGAAAAAAAATACCAAAGCAGAGAGGTAAAGACGGAGATGGAGTGTTGGACCAACGATCCAATTACGGAGGGATTGGCTACCGATTTTGATTTAATCTTACTTAGAATTAGGGATTGACACATGTTAAAGCTAAGATTGAAATTCTTGCTCATTGGGTTGTTAATGCATTTACAGTTTTGCATATTGAATTGATCAAGAACTTTGTTGATATAAGTCTCTTGAGATGAGGTCAAAATTTCTTTGAATGATCTCTTGTGATCTTGACTTTAAGGATATATGCGGCTTCACCCATCTCTTTCATCTCGAAACTTGAGCTGAGCAAAACTTTGGTTCGATTTATGTAAGTCATGTCATAAAAAATGTTGTTTCATAATTATACACTATTTTTATAGTTAGCGAATATAGAATACTTAACATATAACTTCACTTGAACATTTGAAAGGTGAATTTTGTATGTTAAAATATATGTAGATAATTACATAACATCAAGAAGCGTAATATAAGACTAAATTAGATCCGACAAGAGTTATCACATACGTAAGAATGAGAGTGGAGAATCAATTTGATTGATGAGAGGAAAGGAAGGAATGAGTGGGAGAAATTTTACTATACGTTTGACACATCACGCCATTTGTACACCAGATCAGTAATTTGATGTCATGTTCTATATTTTAAGGTTTAGAATTTGTAATTTAGGATCTAGATTTTTATATAAACAATTAATTGAAATATATAATTAATTAATTTCATAGTGTTAATGTTTTGTTGGTTGAGATGTTACGCATCAAACTATTCACACGGAGCACCACATCGTGCATGCGTCAGACATATAGTAAAATCTCTCGAACGAGTGATTCCTATAAATCTGGGAACATAATTCGTATTCCTAACTAGTTTTGTTTAACCAAACAATCACAAATCGAATTATTGTTTCTCATTCTCATTCCAGACCAATTTTCACCAAGCGAAATGTTAGAAATTAATATAAATGCTATTCTTGAACTTTAACTATTAACTTAAATTTTTAATTCAATTAGTTTTTTGACATGATACCAAAACCTCTTAGACTAAAGTGATCGAGTGTTCGAATCCTGACAACTGCATTTAGTTGATTAAATTTCTACATATAGTAAGATGGATCTGTATTGTACAGCCTTCAAACGTATAGAGCATTCGCGTGTGGAAACGTTTTAAAGATCAAATTGTTATTAAACCTTAACTATTAGCTAAACTTATAGTTTAATTTGATTCCTTTGCACCAAATACCCCTTATTAGTAGCTTAGCTAGGATCATACTTAACAAATTCCTCAAGAATGGCTTTTTGTTTCAAGTGTTTCTAATAAATTCCTGAAATTGAAAAATGGATTTGAATGTTAATAATTGATGAATGTATAGGAGAAAGAGTGGGTGCAGTGGTCTAGATAGATTTAGCCACATTATATATATATATATATATATATATATATATATATATATATATATATATTATTGTTATTGTAGTAGTTACAAAAATGGAGTATTATTAATAGAAATGATTAGTAAATATAGTAGAAGGGGAAGGGATTGGTACCCACTAAGATATTGTGAATAAATACAGAATAATTGCTATGTATAGGAACAAAATGAGGTAGTAGTGATTTAGATTAAAAGATTTGTTACCCCACTTCTAGATTTTTTTTTTTTTTTTGGCTTCAACAATCATGCTAAAAAAGGAATTGGTAACTTTTAATTACAACTATATTATTAATGTTTTTTGGTTACATCAGTTCCTTAATTTTTTACTTTATTATTAACTTTATTAACTTTTATAAAATGATAATAATGATAAATGATAAAAAAAAAAAAGTTAAATTTGTTTTGTGACAAAGCTTATAGCTATTATGTTTGGACTTTATAATAACTTATTATCAATCTTTTTACATTCCGAATGTAACATCGAATTATTTTTATATTAGAAATCAAAGTTATATAGTTCTAGCTAATCTATATTTCTCTTATTCAATTAATACACCAATTTTTTTAGATAATACTTTATCCTATCACTATTTTGTATATATGGTTATTGTTTATACTGTAATACAAGAAAACAGCTACTTAGCTACCGCAATTTTAGTAGCTGATGCAATAACTAAAGTAATTTATCTATTGAATTTAGCAGATTACCGACCAAAAGCATTCAATCGGTAAAGTTTTAGTCACTGGATTAATGTCGAATATTTTTGAAGATAGTCGCAGACTATAGCGACTATTTCATAATAATAGTTTAGTAATTCAATTAAACTCGTCCATGTAAAATCGTCACATCAAAATCAATCATCTAAAATCATAATTTTACAAAAATTATTTTATCAAACCAATTTATAATCAAATACTTAAAAAAAAAATTGTACCTATCAGAAAGTTCATCCCCTTTTTTTTTTTTGGTAAGAAAAAAGTTCATCCCCTTTCATATCCACAAATCACAATTTTATTCGAGATATCTCATACTTTTGTTTAATCCTATATGGTCTTATCTAATATATCTTTATTATACCTAACCGGTCTTACAACTGATTGCACATACATACAGGGGCGAATCCCGGATTTCTTCCATATGGGAGCAAACAATACAACTAAAATAATTTTTATCCAAAAAATAATAATTATAGAAAACTAGAGATCAAAGCTCAAGTTCAAATTCCACATGGGAGTAAACAATACAACTAAAATAATTTTTATCCAAAAAATAATAATTATAGAAAACTAGAGATTAAAGCTCAAGTTCAAGTAAAATAGTAGCAGAAATATAAAATCAAAATTCAAGTAGGAGCAAAAAAATACCAAAGTAGAGAGTCAAAAATCGGAGATGGAGTGCCGGACCAACGATCAACGACTACGGAGGGATTGACTGCCGATTTTGATTTAATCTTAGTTAGGATTAAGGATTTCAATTTAGGCTTAAGAAGAAAGAGGAATTAAGGAAGAAGAACTAAAGAAATTAAAGAGAGTAAGAGAGACCGATAGTTTGTTTTAAGACCTATTTAGTTTTATATTTAAATATTTACTTTTTATTTTTTTTATTTTTGTTGTAAATAAAACGATATAGTTCTAATTAAATAAAACGACGTTATTTTGCTTTAAAATAGAATTAAAAAAATAAAAATAAAATATTAAATCTAAAACCATTCTTCATCCTAACCAATAAACCTTAAACTTCCATTAATGAAGGGGGACAAAGATCTAAAACTTCAAAATTAATATCTGGGTTTTAAAAAAAATACAAATGTTAGTGGGGGCAACTGCCCCCAGTGCCCCCATACTGGATTCCCCCTAAATATAGCTAAGCATAATATAATTAAGAAAACATATACACTATAGAATTGAACTAAAGCAAAAGGTTTTTCACACTAGAAATGACGTAAATTAAAAGGGATAATTACAAAACTAGCCATATTTTAAAACTCATTTACGTTTTTAGCCTAGTTCTCCAACCTTTTACAAATTTAGGCAGTTTTAGTGTATTTGGACAAATTTGCCCTTGTGTTTGCCATTCCCTATTATACGCCCTAAACATATCGAACGACGATGATCGAGGAGGAGAAGCAAACCATAAGCGAACGGCGGCGAGGAGAACAGGGATAAAAAGGAATCTCGTTTCGGCAATCTCGTTCCACCATGGGTAAGGGTAAAAAGGAATCCCTGAGCAAACGAAAGGTAAACAATCTTAAATCTTTCATTTCTTTTCAACTTTTAAGATTCATGATAGGCATAATCTTAGGGTTGGATTTTGAATTGATGATTCTGGACACTCAAATAGATATATGAAGCTGTAAATTTGACCACGTTGTTCTTTCAATACCTTTCTGAATGTTTCAATACACGTGCATTATGTTTTTTTGCCTTATGGCTGGAATATTAGATATCCTGTGCATTTTTGGGTTTCATATTTGAGGTATCTTCACTGTTCTCAAATGTTCTAACTGTTCTAACTGTTGTTGTTTATGAATTGCATGTATATTTTTCCATGAAAAATGTTCTAACTGTTGTTGTTTGTGAATTGCATCAAGAGGGCAGTTATCAGATAAGTACAAATCTTCAGCTTCCATTTACAAACACAGTAAGAAAAAAAGTACAAATCTTCAATACTGGATAAACTGTTATCAGATTTTTACATAAAATATTGGATAAACTGTTATAAGAATGGGAAAAATCGAAGAATAAGGTTGAACATACAGATTTAGTTGCAGCTGGAGTTAGTTAAATTGCAAAATAACTTGTTGTTGGATTATTTGGCTCCATTGGATAACTGAAAATTACAGAAAGTAAGAAATGAAAAACTAGTTAATTTTAGAGAATATGAAAATTAGGTACTTTTTTTCTTGATGTGTTTGTAGATAGGAGCTGAAAAATTGGAATTTATTCCTTTAATTACCTTTAAGTTAGATTAGGTGTATTAGTTTGGGTTGAATTGCTGATTTTTATTTAGTTTATGGACTCCATTGTTGATTTTAGTAGTATAGGGTCCTAATTGACTTTCAACATTTAGTTTGAGGGCTAAAATGGGTGTTATGCCTTCTTTTTATCCTAATTTAATTTCATCGACAGATGATATAAATAGGGAAGGGTTGAGAAACAATAAGACTTACTCAAGTTGTTACGTGATATTAATACCAATTTTTTGGGAATGCTATTAATATCCGTTGTTGTGTAGTTAAATTTGCTTTTGTTATGGTACGATAGGCAAGATAATCTGTCACCTTAAAATACGACAGGTACGACAGACTATTTACTATGTCACCTGTCGCATTTTTAAAATACAACAGGTATGACAGCCTATAGATTATGTTATTTGACGTATATTTTCTATTATTTACTATGTTCTCTGTATTTGTTTAACACGTCCGTGCGTGCAGTTATCAGAAAAAATTTGACTACCAAACAATTAGACTTATTTAGGGTATGCTGTTTCGGAGCTTATCTCAGACGAAATTTTCCCTCTCTGTCCGAGTTGTTTATCCACACGTTGTTAACTAGACAGATTACTCTAGTTGAAACATGTGATAAGGAGATATGTTTCAATGTGAGGGGATTGGAGTTGAGATACACTGCAAAGGAGTTTGGGATAATTACATGATTTCCCTTTGGAAGCACAAAAGCAATAACGAAAGGGATGAAGAAGATGAAGACTAAGGGAGGATTTAAGGAGAAGTTTTTTGGAAAGGTTGCTAATGTAAAACACAAAGACATATATGGGAAGTTCATAGGAACGAATTGGGCCAAGCAAGACGATGGTGATGCAGTTTTGATGGCAATGATGTATTTCATACATGGAAACATTTTGGAACACAAGCTCACACGAAAGGTCCATCCTTACATTATGACCCTTGCTGAGTTCCCAGAGCTGTTCCACAAGTATCCTAGGGGTTCTTATGCTGCAGGAAATGCATTTATACATATATGACAGCCTGGTGTCAAATTGCAGCGAGGAATCACTAGAAATTTTTTTAAGTTTACGTATGGATATCATTAGAAGAGTCATGGATAAGAATGGTCATTGGTCGGAGGCACAAGTGAAACGAGACATAACCTGGAGCAGAGTTCCTGGTTGTCCACAACAACTAAGTGGTTCAAATAACTGTGGCGTATTCACTTGTGCTTTTGCCCAAGTTATAACTGAAAGGTGTGAAACCCGACATGATCAGTTTGTGTGCAACTTTGACGGATCGTATGGCGTCCATTTTAGATTGCGTTTTGCAGCCGAGTTGTATCATCAGAAGTTATTAGTAGATAATCTAGAAACAAGTTTGCTTTTGTCTGATAGTTAGACATTCTAATTTAGTACATTTGTTGTACAGATATGTAATATGTTATTTGGTACATTGATGTTAAAACTAGTATGTAGTTTAGTACATTGATGTTTAAAATACGACAGTTACGACACAATATATAATCTGTTGCTTGTCGTATTTTAAAAAATATGACAGGTACGACAGGTAATATGCTCTGTCTCCTGTCGTATTTCAAAAAATACGACAGGTACGACAGGCAATATGCTCTGTCGCCTATCGTATTTTAAGAAATACGACAGGTTCGACAGGCAATATGCTCTGTCACCTGTCGTATATTAAATTGCAACTATGTGACAGATGCGACAACATCATACTACTTTAAATGTGGAAAGTTTTAATAAAGTACATAAACCTAACAAATAAAGTGTTAGAAGGTTAATTACCCAAACATCAAAAATAAAGTTTTAATCCATCACGTACATAAGCCTCACAAATAAAAGTTTTAAAGCACATAAACTTCAGAAATTAAGTGTTCATATTCCTCGAACAACTTGCTGCAGAACTTGAGATATTAGTTGGCATTCGTATTGTATTTGGAAGCGGACGATGACAATTCATCCTATTATGACCAGTATTCCCACATCTGCTGCATGTTGTGTGAACTACTTCTTCGCCTTGTGATGGTATTCTATTTTGACTCTTTGGACGACCCTTAGATGGCTTACTAAGAACTTTAGGGGGCAGAATTCTCATAGGGGGCTCGCAGTTCGACCATTCTGATTGGTGACCAACTGGATAAATAGACTCAGCCCATGTCAGTTTCACTTTTTCATTCGTGTAGTAAAGATCGACCCACTGATATGCATCCGTTAAATTAAACGTTGCAGCAACCTTACACAGGTGTAGACATGGAATCCCGGATAGTTGCCATCTCCTACACGTACATGTTTTTGAATTCAAATCCACAATCCCACCCTTTAGTCAATCGCCGACGTCAAACATGTGTTGATTGATAGGATGACAAGAACATTTTACAGATTTCAAGACATGTCCTTTTAGTTTTTCTTCAGCCCACTCACACAAAAATGACTGACGTTCGCCTAACATTGAAATGTATAGATATATGTATAAGTTAGAATAAGGGTTATGAAATGATAAACTAAATTGTAAATTAGTTTAGAGATAGAACCTGCTTTTATTGCGTCGTTTGTAAAACCACCTTCGAAGGATACACCGTATGAACTCCACTACCATTCTGATCGGTAAACGTCTACCTTCCCCTATAGCAGCATTGAATGATTCAGAAATATTTGTCGTCATGATGTTGTACCGACGAGTGAAAAAATAGGCATGTGACCATTTCTCTATTCCAACTTGATCTAAATATGTAGCGGCATCGGGATATAAAGCACGAAGTCTAGCGAATGACTCGTCAAAGTCGGAAGTTCGATATGCTTTTGCAGTCTTCCAAAACACAGCATCTATATTCTTAACGGCCCTGAATCTGGCCTTCACATTTTGTTTCAAATGAAAGCCACAAGCTCCATGTATGGCATTTGGAAAAACCAAATTCGATGCATGTTCAATGCTCTTGTGTCTGTCTGATATTATGGCTAGATTTTCGACATCGCCTATACATTCCTTTACCTTGGTCAAAAACCACATCCATGATTCGTTACTTTCCCTATGTCCAATGGAAAATGCAAGTGGAAAAATCTGATTGTTACCATCTTTACCAACAACAACAAATAATGTGCCGGGATATTTACCTTTTAAAAAGGTTCCATCAACACAAAGAACTGGACGGATGTGTTCTTTAAACGCTCTAATTGAAGCACCAAAAGCAAGGAAAAAGCATTTGAAGTGGTCATCATCATCAGTTTCAATATGTATCATCGTGTCGGGGTTCTTAGCCTTCAATGTCGCACAATAATCCGGTAACAACATGTATGACTCTTCCGGTGAACCACTTTGAGCATCTATGGCCCAATTCCTTGCTCTCCAGGATTGCATATAAGAGATGTTAATTTTGTAAAATCTTCAGCAATGTTAATTGGTCGGTACACTCGATTCGAGAGATCAAACTTATCTCGAAGCAGTTTGCCAGTTACTCGTTTCCCCACCTGTCTATGGTGTGGTAATATTTGATCTCTTGGACAAGTGTGTTGATCGATACCATCCATTCTTTGAAGTCTAAACATTTCAGAACCAGGTATCACAATACCTCTAGCCCGCCATTTACATTTTTCAACATATGTACATTTAACTTTAAACATTGACTTGTTAGATCTGTATACCTTCCATTGGTACATATTTAAGATTGCATGTTTCCCGAGTGCACCTTTCAGTTCTACTTTGTTGGAAAAAATATCATCCACCTTTAAACTGAAGGCACCTTTATCTGTAAGTTTTTCTATAGCCAACGCGGGTGCCTTGGGGGCCTCTAGAATCCACCGCAATGGATCAGTCATTCTTCTTTGCCTTTTTGAATCATCCTCAGTATATTTCGGGACATGATCAACTTGCGGCTCTATTTAAACACCGCTAGCTTCACTCTATCGAATAAGTACTTCATAATCATCATCGGGATACGCATCATAATCATCATAACCATCATTGGGATTGTAACCATCATCATCATCATTCCAAATTCGATCCTCCATTAGATCATCTAAACCACGGGCGTCAATTCGTGTGTAGAAAAATGGTTTGATTGTACAAGCACAACTTTTGTCCGTGTCTCTTCTTTTTGGGGCTTCCTCGTCTCCTTACCTTGTATGTCTTTTTGTTTATCATTTCTTCGTGGTATAAAGGTAGCATGTAGAGGGGGTTCTTAGCCTTCAATGTCGCACAATAATCCGGTAACAACATGTATGACTCTTCCGGTGAACCACTTTGAGCATCTATGGCCCAATTCCTTGCTCTCCAGGATTGCATATAAGAGATGTTAATTTTGTAAAATCTTCAGCAATGTTAATTGGTCGGTACACTCGATTCGAGAGATCAAACTTATCTCGAAGCAGTTTGCCAGTTACTCGTTTCCCCACCTGTCTATGGTGTGGTAATATTTGATCTCTTGGACAAGTGTGTTGATCGATACCATCCATTCTTTGAAGTCTAAACATTTCAGAACCAGGTATCACAATACCTCTAGCCCGCCATTTACATTTTTCAACATATGTACATTTAACTTTAAACATTGACTTGTTAGATCTGTATACCTTCCATTGGTACATATTTAAGATTGCATGTTTCCCGAGTGCACCTTTCAGTTCTACTTTGTTGGAAAAAATATCATCCACCTTTAAACTGAAGGCACCTTTATCTGTAAGTTTTTCTATAGCCAACGCGGGTGCCTTGGGGGCCTCTAGAATCCACCGCAATGGATCAGTCATTCTTCTTTGCCTTTTTGAATCATCCTCAGTATATTTCGGGACATGATCAACTTGCGGCTCTATTTAAACACCGCTAGCTTCACTCTATCGAATAAGTACTTCATAATCATCATCGGGATACGCATCATAATCATCATAACCATCATTGGGATTGTAACCATCATCATCATCATTCCAAATTCGATCCTCCATTAGATCATCTAAACCACGGGCGTCAATTCGTGTGTAGAAAAATGGTTTGATTGTACAAGCACAACTTTTGTCCGTGTCTCTTCTTTTTGGGGCTTCCTCGTCTCCTTACCTTGTATGTCTTTTTGTTTATCATTTCTTCGTGGTATAAAGGTAGCATGTAGAGGAATCAAATCAGTCGGATTCATACGACAATAGTCTATAAAACCATAACACTACAAGAAAATTGCTTTTTGGCAACAAGTTTTGGCAACAAAATAAAAAGTTGTTGCTAAAAGCAAACTTTAACAACGAAACATTTCTTGTTGTTGCCAAAGTTTGTTGCTGTAAATTTCATTACCTTTATCCATAAAAAAATTTCGACGGGTGGGTTTGCTGAAAAATGTAACACCTTTTGCAACAATACTTTCATTGCTGTAAATCAAATCATTTACAGCAACAACTGAATGTGGTTACTGTAAATAAAAGTATTTTACAGCAACTACTGCGTGTTGTTGTTGTAAATGACAACATTTATAGCAACACATGCACGTTGTTGCAATAAATGTATGCATTTACAGCAACAACTATATGTTGTTGCCGTAAATGAAAGCATTTATAGTTACGACTGTATGTTGTTGCATAAAATTTTTACATTTTGGCAACAAAAAGGTTGTTGCGAAAGAAAATTATTAAACTATTAAATAAAATAAAGTAAACACATATTATTTTTAGTTTTAAAATAAAGTAATATATTTAATAAATTATATATTTAAATTAAATTACAAAATACTAATTTATTTTATATATTATACATATTAACAATAATAACCTATTTAGTTTAAAACTTATTTTTATTATGAGATAATTTTTTAAAATATTATTTACAACAACGAGCATGTGTTGTTGGTAAAATAAAAGCATTTACGGTAACGATTGTATTTTATTACTGTAAATGAAAGTATTTATAGCAACAATTGATAATTGTTGTGTAAAATTTTAATATTTTAGCAATAAAAAAAGTTGTTGCGAAAGAAAATTATTAACCAAATTAAATAAATACATATTGTTTTATACTATAAAATAAATTAATATTTAAAATAAGATTATATATTTAATAAATTATACAATTTAAATTAAATTACAAAATATATAATAAACTATTTTATTTCATAGATTATAATTAACAAGAATAACTATTTAATTTAAAATTTATATTTTATATTATAAGAAATTATTTTTCTTGCAACAACATTTTTCTTGCAGTATATTTCTTATTATTTTCCCTCCATAAATGTTTTGGATGGAATTTTGGAAATAAAAATTAATAAAAAATATAGGTTAACAATTATAAAAAAAATCGGTGAATTTTTTTTTTCAAACTTGTACAAACGAGTATATATTTTTTAAATTCATATGTTTATGATATGTTACTAACGAGTGATAAAATGACTTAAATGTGAAATATAGATGATAAGATTATGATCGAGAAGACAGTTTGATGAATTATTTCTCAAATTGTCCCAACTTGACAACGTTAGGAGTAAAATTGTTATTGAGTGCCAACGTTAGGGGTAAAATTGTACCATTTTAGACGTTACGGGTAAAATTGCTTCTCATTGTAAACGTTAGGGGCACTTTTACACCTTATCTCCCTTGGGTATATTACTCAAATCTCATTAAAACTGATTTCTTTTTATTTCTTCTCATGTTGCACCATGGTAAGATGGTTCATAAAATGGTGCTTTTGGCATTTATCAATCAACATGGAATGTTGTTCCTGGATCATATGCCATACGAACTTGGTAAATATCGAGTGTTCATTAGTTAAAACATTAACAATAACAACCATCTTGGTCATATATTGCATCTCGATTTTATTGCTCAAGAAAAGTAGGCTACTTATACTATTTTTGTCAATTACATTCTCTTTATATAAGCCTGGTCACTAGATGCATCTTTAACTGGCTAGTTGGCCCTCTTTGGAGATTTTCTTTATATTATAGTCGTGGGATGCAATAACTTGGCTTTTGTTGTAAGGAAAAGCAAAGTAATTGCAATAACAAGCTACTTCTACATGATTAAACAGTTGTAATTTCAATCATGGTGGTCCTTATACCATATGCTTTTATTGCACCTTGTCTAACTGGCCTGAAAATCCAATTATTGTTGAACATGTCTTTAATTTAACCGTATTCATAATACCCTCCTTCTATTCAGAGCTGTTGTACTCATCATGTTATATACTCACAAGGAATGATAATTTCTGTTTTAGTTGCTCAAGTATTCATTAACTATAATTTATTTTCAATGCTATAACATTGTGGGTTCACGTCTAGTTTCTTATCAACATCATGGGATTTGCAGAATAAGAGTTCATTTGTTCCACTTGTAGAGGTTTGTTATTTCGTTTCTTGGTTTCTGTTGCTCCCAATACTTTGCAGCGGCTATAGTCCCAAATTTAGAACTATAGTTATGTCGACACATTGATCTTTTCCTAAATTAACTTATCTTTTCTCTATTGTATTTGTTGATTATAAGAGTTTCCTTCAATCCAAATAAATTAATAAAAAATCATAATTTTTAAATTTATTGGAAATTTTTTTTAGCAACGACTACAGTTGTTGCAAAACTTCAAGATATATAGCAACCACAAGAGTTGTTTCAAAAAATCAACATTTATGTGAACAACAAAAATTGTTGCATAAAACAAATATATATAGCAACGATATGAGTTGTTGCGAAAATGTGAAATATACAGCAACATAAAATGTTGTTTTGAACAGTGTAAATATATAGCAACGGCCCAACTTGTTACGAAATGTAAAAAATTTATAGCAACGACACATGTTGTTGCAAAACATAAATTTTATTCTCTAACATGGAGTCCAAATTTCGCAACAACAAATATATCGCAACAAAATGTATTGTTGCGACATATATAACTTTTGCAACAACGAGATGTCGTTGCATAAACCTTTAGTAACGGAATGTATCTCAACAACTGAAAGTCGTTGCGAAACACGCGTTGTTGTTGCTAAAAATATTTTTCGCAACAACATTCGCTGTTGCCAAAAATCAATTTTCTTGTAGTGTAACATCCACATCTTCTTGAATTGGTGCTACTATTCCAAAAACTTTGTTTGGACCGTATGTCGACTGCATGGAGATATGTAGTTCAAAATCGGTTGCATCAATACTTACTGAAGTGTACACTTTCGCTTTTAACATTTGCAAATCGATGTTAGTTGCAAAACGGAACAACTTCGATTGACCGCCCATGTATGTCATGTCTTCTCGAACGGTTTTCCAATGGCTGTGCCACAATAACATACAGGGAACAGTTCCAAACGACATAATTCTACATTTGAGAAAAAAACACATATTAACAAAAACTTATACTCATATAGTCTTTCGCACCTTTAAAAAATGCGACAAAATCGACAAGCTTATACTAAGAGAGTCTGTCGCACCCTGAAAAAATGCGACAAAGGCGACAAACTTATACTAAGAGAGAGTGTCGCACCCTAAAAAATGCGACAGGTACGACAGGCTCATATTTCTGGATGCTGTTGCACCGTGAAAAAATACGACAAATGCGACAACATTAAACCACCAGGCCATTTTCGCACTATTTCGTGGTGCGACAGATAAGACAAAGTCGGAAATCCTAGAAAAACGTTCACGGCAAATCTGAAAAAATACAGAGTTTCAATGGGTTGAATGGGTCCGAAATGCATAACCCTAGACTATTTTCGTTTGAATTTGACATATACATCTTATATACATCATATTAAACACATATGATATTATATTGAGATTAAAATTGAAATCTAGGTCAAACCCAACACTATACCTACATGAATAAACAAAGCTTTAGCTCTTGGATTGTTCACTTGATTGTTATTCACTTGATTGTTGTATGAAGTGTTGTAAAAAATGGAAAGAAAAAAAGAAGAGAAGAAGGAAAGTGTGGAGCAAGTGTGATGAATGAGTAATGGTGAATGTGTTTGATGGGGAAGAAGGAGGAATAAGGAAGACAAGGGTATTTTTGTCCAAATACAATGGAACTGCCTAGATTTGTAAAAAGTTAGAGAACTAGGCTAAAAACGAAATGGGTTTTAAAATAGGGCTAGTTTTGTAATTGTCCCTAAATTAAAACAGACTCTAAAAGTTCATTAAGGAATGGTTAAAACAAACTTATTTTGTAAAATATCTGCAACTTCTTATACGAGACATATACAACTTAGATACTAGCCACCAATTTCTAGTCAAGAAATGAAACTAACAACAATCTATTGTGACAATATTCGGTTTGCACTACATTTAGACACTAAAAGAATGTCCAACAGTCTAGTTGTCTAGCTCTTAAGTTAGAATTTGAAAAGAGAGAGAGAGTTAAAAACCAACTCCAACAAGCTCTTAGGATCCCTTTTTTTTTATTAAGAGCAGGAACAAGGAGGAGCGGCCCTAGACATCCCAACTATGTTGGCACCTCCAGGAACTGTTCTCCCCGACCAAACCAAAACAAATAAAAGGTTCTTACAAGAAGAGGAGAAATAACAAGGAGAACTGGGGAAACAAGGAAGAGAAAACAAAACAAAACCAAAAAAGCAGAAAGAGCTAGGACAATCTAAAATGCGGAGCGTTACAGATATTGCTTAGAATAAAATCATGACAGAATGCCGGCGCAGCCACCCACCATTTGAAACAGTTGCTCAAGACACCAAAGTGCGCCAAGGCATCTGCAGGGCGGTTACCTTCTTTGTAGATGTGGGAGACCACAATTTCCATCTCGGAGCACTGATGTAAGCATTTCAGCCAATTTTGCTTTATCTGCCACGGAACCAAATCAGTTATATGCTGGAGGAACTTGACAGCAGTCATAGAGTCCGATTCGATCCATAGTTGCCTCCAGCTGTTTTCCCATGCCACATCCACTGCGAAAGTTATAGCTTGAATTTCTACGATTAGCGCTGAAGAATCCATGAGAGGGAAGGCAAAACAGCCCCTTACGAGCCCCCTAGAGTTTCTAAAGATTCCCCACCAACGCCGGCTGTGCCAATAGAACTGATGGCGGACCCATCGGTATTGACTTTGAGCCAATTCTGGGGGGAGCAAGCCATCTGACAGTGATTAAATATGGGACTGGCGGCGGCCTCGGAGGCAGCTAAAGATTCCGCAGTATACGCTTGTCATACTCGCTTGAACAGCATCCCTTAGCGATGCCATGTGTTTTGCGGATGCTTGCCCGGAGCTTTCGGAAGGTGTTTTGGATTGAAGGGAGTTCAGAATCAAAAGTAGCTCTATTTCGCCGATTCCAAATCAGCCATATACAGTTAATGACAGCCGATTGCCATAAGAGCCGGACCTGTTTCCCAAATCGGTAACTGATCAGCCTGTATAGAAACTCATTAAAATCACCTACAAAATTAATATTGACTCCAAACATACAACTTAGTTTGAGCCAAACAATATGATCAAACGGGCATTCCATAAAAAGATGGATTGCGGTCTCCTGAGATCATAGGCAGTGTGCGCAGCGCGAAACCAACTGCATTCCCCAGCTCTGCAGATTGTCATGGGTAGGCAATCGATTGTAAATAAGTTTCCAACATGTTACCGAACGAGACGGTGGAATGTGTGCACACCAGACAAACCGATACCAAGGTTTCTCAACCATAGCCGGACATAGTGAATCATAATAACTCTTGACTGTAAACTTGCCAAGGTTTCCCGGCTCCCATATGCATTCATCATCCATATTGTAGCCCTGACTATCTCGCGGATGTTCGATTGAATCTGTTCCGGCAGTTCGTGAATATCTGTCCATTGTGCATTTTGTAAGAAATGCCCAACATTGGTGTACAGGTTGCGTTGGACTGAGGGAAGCAAGCCCAGTTGGTCAGACACCGATGGCTTTATCTAGAGATCCGTCCAAAAATTAAGGTGAGAATTTTCGCCAATCCACCATTTGATTTATGAATTAATAGTCTTGAAAACTCCTTTACAGGAAGACCAAACTGAGGATGTATATAGGTGATCACGAGGGAGACCGCTCGATGTTAGGAATCGTTTTCTCAGTAGAGAACTGACGAAAGCTTTACCCTGCAAAAGCTCCCAGCTGAGCTTGCCAAGGAGCGCCCCGTTGAAAATTTCCAAGTCGCGGATCCCAAGCCCTCCTTTCCTTAGGCTTTGACAGCATATATACCAAGGGATGGTGACCAATTTCTTCGTATCCATGCAACCCATCTAGAGAAAGTTTATGATTTGGCGAGTGATGTGGCAAATAAGACTGATGGGCCACTTGTAAATAGAGAAAGAATGCACCAAGGCTCCCGTAAGTGCCAACTTAATCAGCGTTAATCTGCTAGCAAAGGAAAGCGCAGTTCCTTTCCATTTTCCAAATTGAGCCAGAAAACGGTCCGATAAACCCGAGAGAAAGTGTTTCCGTGCCTTTCCTGAGAATAACGGTACACCTAAATAGCAAAATGGGAGATCGGCTTGACGGATGCCTAGAATCTCTGTGAGCCTGGCTCGTCTCCTAACCGTAACCCCGCTGCCAAAATAAACCGCCGACTTATCCCAGTTTACCATTTGACCTGAAATTCCACCATATAGTTGAAAAATGTCTTTGATAGCTTTCATATTACGGATCGAAGCTTTGCCGAATAGTAGCATATCGTCGGCATAGAGAAGGTGTGAGGGGAATGATGTGTTCCAGGTGTAAATCATCGGCTGAAAGAGACCCTCCCTTTCTCGACTTTCAAGCCAACAACTAAAAAAGCCCTCTACTAAGCCAAAAAGAATCGGTGAAAGGGGATCCCCTTGTCGAACCCCTCTCGAGCAACCAAAGTAACCCCTTGCTGTGCCTCCCAAAAGAATGGAAATTCTTGAGGAAGATAGAATGTTGTGAATCCAATCTCTAAATTTACTAGAGAAACCGAAACTTTTCATAACTAGGAGCAAGAACTGCCAATTTATAGTGTCGAACGCCTTCCAAGTGTCTATTTTTAGTGCCATATTACCTCCGTAGCAATTTTTACTAAGCGAATTCACACCCTCCGAGGCAGCTACAATGCAATGGTGAATGCTACGACCTTTCATAAAACCAAACTGGTTAGCTAAAACAATTCTAGTAGTTACCTTAGCGAGTCTGTCCGCTAGAATCTTGGAGATGATCTTGTAACCGAAGTTACTCATTACAATAGGTTTGAAATTGTCAATACGATTGGCACCCATAGTCTTGGGAAGTAAGGCCATTAAGTTAGAATTCAATCCCGGGAAAATACAGCCAGTTCTAAAGAAATCTTGAACCATGTTACACACATCTTGTTCAATGATATCCCAGAAGGCCTGGTAAAACGATCCGCCAAACCCATCCGGACCCGGGGCACTGTCTCTATCCATGTTAAAAACTGCCTTTTTAATTTCTTCCCGCATAGGTATAATCATGAGAGCAAGATTATCTTCATCTGTTACTGAATGAGGAATAACCGAGGCGATAACGGTTTGATTTACATGCGTGTCGGCGCCAACAAAAAGCTGTGAATAAAAGTCTACCACATGATCCGCAATTATATCCATATCATCAGAAAGCTCCCCATCGATATACATTGAAGAGATACCTTGGTTTAATTTCCTCACATTTGCCGCACGGTGAAAGAAATTTGAGTTTATGTCCCCTGCCGCAAGCCATCTGACACGGCTTTTATCACGTATGAAGATTTCTTTTCTGAGTAACTTCAGTTCCAGATCCCCTTAAGCAGCCAACTCGCGTGCCTGACTTACATCAGTCCAACCGGAGTGACTGATCTCATGTTGAACTGATGCTAAACGAGATGAGGCATGCTTTAATATTCTCATCAACTTCCCCAAACACCGTGCGGTTCCAGCAGCGGAGAACAGGGCGCAGGGAGCGAAGCTTATGACATAATAACTGAGCCGGCGGAAGTGAGAGGGATGAAGACTCCCAATGCTTGCGCACCACCTCTCTCAAGGTGAGATGAGTAATCTACATGGATTGAAAACGAAACTTGGAGACATATGTCAGACTGTTTTTGCAGACAAAAAGAAGCGGACAATGATCCGAGCAATGACGAGGTAACGCCGAACAACTGACTGAACCCCAAGAGTCGTTGAACGCTTCAGAGATCAAAGTTCTGTGTAACCTGCATTCAACGTGATCAGTTCCCTGCCGACCATTGCTCCATGTGAACTGAGGACCCAAAGTCTCCACATCAATAAGTCCGCAGCTACTGATAAAACTACGGAAGTCCGCACAAGACCTAGCAGAAGGAGCAGCCTCGGTCTTCTCATGTAAAGTTTATATGAGATTGAAGTTTATACGATTGAGAATTGAAAGCATGTCTGTAACTGATATTGTGTGAGATATCATGTGATCCTAGTGAGGGGATTACATCATGAGACCCAACAATGGTGTTAAAATCTCCAATCGCTGCCCAAGGAGTATTGGTGTCTGCCACCTCCATTAAATCAGCCCACAGACCCAGTCTCCCCACTGCTGAGTTGCTAGCGTAAACAAAAGATAGCTTCTGTAGAGAATTGCCAATACAAATGTCCAGAGTGAGGTGTTGATCGTGAATAAGAGTGTTGGCAACTATAACTGAAGACCGAGCAAGGACCCAAAGGGATGGGCAAGTTTTATTATTGCAAGAGACAAGGGAAAGATCTAGTGAGGTCTAGTAAGTCGATGACACTAAATCAAAAGCTACCATGGGTTCAGCAAGGCAGACCATATCCGGTCTGTGAGTTTGACAGAGCATCTTCAATGCTCTTTGTGTTTTGGGGTTACGGAAACCCCTACAGTTCCAAAAAAGAATAATCATTGGTACCTCTTGGGTGGCCTGCTAAGCCGTTTTGCCCGAGTACCAATCGATGAAGTACCTTGCTTTGATCTTTTCTGTTGGTCCCTTATAACGTAACAAGTTAGTTCCAAGGGGGGGATAGGAACTATTTAAAATTTTAGTATGTTAAGGCTGACTTCTTTTTCTTTGAAAAAGGATTACACAGCGCACTAAGTTAATTAAGACACTAGCTTAGTCAACTGGTGACTAAGTCAGCTTCTTTCTTTGAGTCAGGAGATAGCACTTGATTCTATTCCTGAACTTAGATACTCAATGCACACAACTCAACGTGACCTCTTTATTTGGTCAGTTTTGTTTAAGCAAGCAATATATATATGAAGGAGTTTAAGGTTAGAAAGATGTTACTCAGCAGATTTATCCAGGTTCGGCCTCTAAGCCTATGTCCTGTCCCTGGAACACGTTCCGAGCTTTCGAATTCTCTACTGAGCTCTTTAACGGCAGAGCATCAAACCTTTTACAACTTAGAAGACGAGTATAACAAGAGTACCTTCCTCTATACCTCTACTCACTCCTAATCTCTCGTTGAGTACTATAACCGAGTACTCAGCCTCTCCTTTCTAATCTCTAGAAATGATAAAGATTTGTCCTAAACAACAATTGCTAAGACACCTTAGATGATTGAATAATCACTCTAGACTTTTACACGAAAGATATATAATTTGGTGTAAGAATTTGCTTTGCTTTTCTTCACAGAACTTGAGTAGAATTTTGGTCAGCGGAATGGCTTGATAATGTTCTGTGTTAGAATGAAGCAACTGAAGAGCGCTATTTATAGAGACGTCTGAGACATCAGTCATTTCGAATTTCGAAATAACCGTTGGAGGGAAACGGCTTCCTGTCGTTGTCACTCAGTTTTGCTCAGAGCTCTCGGCCAATCAGATTTGAGTATCTTCTATCCTCGGTCAGTGTTGAGCAGTTTTTAGTCAGCTCGGCAGAATGTCTCTCCATTTATGGTAAGGTCAACTAGACAACGTCCTGTGTCTTCTGAACTTTACCCAAAGTGGAAACACTTTGTCTGGAAGTTGTTCTTGCTCATCTGCTGTCTTGTACTCTTTGTCGATTCAACTCAGCAGCTTCACTCCGAAGTTGTTCAATGAAGGTCTTCTAGATCCTTCTTTCGCTGAGTTGCGTTTTGATCATAACGACAGCGTTTTGCACACGCGGGCCGAGTTGTCTTGATCTGTTTGACTTGGGCCTTGACTTCCGTATTGGGCTTTAAGTCTTTTAGTCTTTATATCTTATAAACAATTTAACCCAATATTGAACAAACACATTAGTTAAATAAATCAAAGCATTTAAACTTAGTGTGTTTAGAATATATTTAATTTTACTTAGATAATTTTGTCAAATCAAAATCATGTGGAAAGGTGTTTCAACATTTTCTTCCTTTGAACCTTAGTCCAATCTTCAGTAGGAGGTGTTGGTTGTGGTGAAGTTTCCACTACATCTTCCTTGACCACCAATTGCATAGGGTTACTGTTGTGATCCCGGGGGATTCAAAAGCAGAAGGCTGAACTATATGCAGTGGTAATGTCCAGTTCCAGTCACTAATATCATATGCATGCTGCTCTGTATTGTTCTGATAAGTGTTCGGAATTCTGGTGTAAACTTATAATGAGGTTTCTGTGTTAGGCTGCTCCGATTCCGCTTCCGAACCAATGCCGGAGTCAGATGTACAGAAATCAGCCCAGCGCCCTTGAGCTTCCGTGTTTAATGTGCTCTGAGTCTGTTCCCTGATTAGGCTTGAATTCCCGGTTTGTTCCTCTCTGTTATTTCCTTCCTTATTCTCCCTGTCACAAGCTGGACGAGATGACGATCTGCTTCTACTGACCGGTCACACCTGTTGTTTACCATCCTTTTGGGGTATGCTGCTCTTTCTACCAGGGTTTTTGCGGCACAAAGACGTCGAGTGACCAATTGATTTACATATCGAACAGATGGCGGGCATGTTCTCATATTCCAAATTTACCCATTGCATTCTATTGTCAATGTCCACCCTCAGTTTATACTGCATATCCTGAGCAATATCCACATCAATTAATACCCTTGCATAGTGCCCAAACTCACCTTCAGCTGTGTTCTTGTCAAAACGTAAAGGTACTCCAACTGCACTGGCAATGCTAGCTAGTATCCTCTTATCCCAATACACCCATGGAAGGTTGTAAAACCTGACCCAAACTTGAACTGAAGTTGGCTTATGTGACTCGGGATCGAAGCCTGGCGTCCAAGGAGAAAGACGCATAATGCCTGGTTTCAATGAAATTGCCCCCTGGCTCCAAACTCGTTTGACAGCTTCCTTATTTGGTATGCAATACATAGGACAGATACAAAGGGAGGCATGGAGGGGTCCGGGCCCTTCCAACCGCTGGAACCACCATGCCTCTCTCTAAATCCAAAATTTCTATTTTTCTTCCCGCTAGGTCATTTCTAAATCCAAAATTCTATTTTTTTTGGCATGGTAGACCCTCTCTGGGCGAGCCTTGGCGCAATGGTAAACGTTGTTATCGTGTGACTGAGAGGTCACATGTTCGAGTCTTAGGAGCGGCCTCTTGAAAAAAAATTGGCAGGGGAATGCTTGCCCCCAGTACACCATTGTAGTGGGACCCCTCCCCGGACCCTCGCTTAAGCAAGGACGCGTAGTATACCGGACCGCCCTTTTATGGTAGACCCTCTCTAAATCTAAAATTCTAATTTTTTTTTGACCTAGTAGGCGATCCCTTAAATCCAAATTTCTAAATTTTTTTAACCTACTAGACCCGTCTTAAATCCAAACTTCTAATTTTTTTTTTGGCCTATCAGGCCCTCTCTAAATCTGATTTTTCCTATTAGACATAATTTTTTTTTTATACATGTTAAGAATCTTGTATTCACCACTGATGCAATGTAATCAAGGTTGTAATTTAATCAAATGTGTAATGGAATGAAATAGAATAATGATTACTTTACCATGTTTGTTGACAAATTTTAATAAAATGCAATTATCATTAGGGTCCATGTGAACAATATTGTATCATTACAATATCTATGTTTATTTAGTTAAATGTAGTTTTAATGTTTTTCACGTTTTTCTCATATTTTTTAATTTTTCACATTTTTTCGTTTTTCGGTTTTTCCCATTTTGCACTTTTTTCGTTGTTTCATAAACACTTTTCCGCTTTTTTCTCATTTTTCTTTTTTCACATGTTTCATTTTTTTCGCCTTTTTCATGTTTTCCGATTTTCGCGTTTTTTCATTTTTTGCATTCATTATCGTTTTGGGTTTTTCCACATTTTTCTCTTTTTCGCAGTATTTTGGTTTTCATGTTTTCATGTTTTTTTTTCGTATTTCGCCATTAGTAATAAAAACAATACAAGGGTTAATGAGGATTCATTCTTCTTTTATTCGTAATGTTCATTATATAAATTTGCAAAGAAAAATGAAGTGATGTTTGTGATTCCATTAGGACAAAAATGATATAACTAACCAACCATGGCAATGAGATTTCATTGTAATTAGACCTGGGCATGGGCCGGACCTGTTGGGCTTTTAATAAATCCTGGTGAGCCCAAGCCCAGTCCAACCCGAAAAAAATTTAGTCAGGCTTGAACTCGGGCCTAAGAAATGGATTTCAAACCCGCCCGTCCAAACCCATCTGTATATTAAAAAAAATACAAATTAATTTTATCAATTTTATTTGAAATCCCTTTAATGTTTTAATTCATAGTATTAAGAGAAAAAGAAGTTGGAACAAATATTTATTTACCTCGATTTACATGATTAAATGGATTGAAAAAGCAACAAACACAAAAAAAAAAAAAAAAAACACAAATCAATAATACCATAAACAATTCAATGAATTAAAACACAAATTAATATTTAATTAACATAATAATTAAACCCACTAATAACAAAAAAAAAAAAAAAAATCCTAACACCACATTTTATATATTTAAGAAAACTAAAACACCAACTGGTAATATTTTCATACTAATTCAACATTATCTAGAAAAGGTTGAACAACATACACACTATGAGTAGAAATCGGTATAAGTCAGCAAGAAGGATTTGTATGGTAGTGCACCTAAAGGTTCTGAGGCCGAGTTTTAGAGCGGTAGAGAATAGAGATGGGAGGAAGAAGGATCAACTATTAAACAGGCATATGGAGTTCCAGGTCAGAGCCGGAGTAGGATTCGATTTAATCATTCCTTTGATGAAGACCAATAAGGACTGTAACCAAACGAAATCAACAACTACAGATATTTCTCCAAATATATTTTAATATATATATATATATAGGGGAGGGATCAAGTGAGAACCCTCGTTTAGGTGAGAACACTCCTTAGGTGAGAACCACCTAAAACTACGTAGTTTTGAGTGTAAAATTTAATAAAAAAATGCTAATGCTGCTGGGGTTGGAACCTTGGCCTCCTCACTTACATACCACACTACTTACCACTAAGACAATTACTCTTCTTGTGTATTCTGCCGCGCGCTGATTAATATATCAATGCCCTTCTAGCTTCTATTGTTTAATATTTGATGCATACACTTATTAATATTGATTAAATTCGCATAATAATTATTAATAGAAAAAAACAAATGTGCATAATAATTAATTATTAATAGAAAAAAACCAAGAACATGTTCTAATTTCTTATTTATTTAATTCCTCTATATTTTTGTAATTTATGTTTTAAATTGTTAAGGAAGATGTTCTAAATATTGTTACATATGTTCTAAACTTTATAATTTGTGTTCTAAAAATTAAGATAATGTTTTAAAAAAATAGTAAATATATGGGCCATTTTTTTTGTTCAAAAAAAAACTCACATTCTAAATAACATAACGTATGTTCTAAAAAACATAACATATGTTCTAAAGTTTATAGTTTGTGTTCCAAAAATTAAGTATAATTTTCTAAAAAAAACAGTAGATATCTGGATCGTTTTTTCACTTGTTCTATAATATAATTTATAACTCATGTTCGAAAAAACATAACACGTGTTCTAAAAAACATAACGTATGTTCTAAAAAATATGTCGTACGTTCTAACTTCATAATTCGTGTTTTAAAAGTTAAAATATATGTTATAACGTATGTTTTAAAAAATATATAGTTTGTGTTCTAAAAATTAAGTATAATGTTCTAAAAAATCAGTAGATATCTGGATCGTTTTTTCATTTGTTCTATAATATAATTTATAACTCATGTTCGAAAAAACATAACACATGTTCTAAAAAACATAACGTATGTTCTAAAAAATATGTCGTACGTTCTAAACTTCATAGTTCGTGTTTTAAAAGTTAAAATATATGTTCTAACGTATGTTTTAAAAAATATATTTTCTTATATAACATAAATTACAAAAATATAAAGGAATTAAATAAATAAGAAATTGGAGCATGTTTTTGGATTTTTTTCTATTAATAATCCATTATTATGGACATTTTCTTTCTATTAATAATTCATTATTATGCAAATTTCTTTTTTTTTCTATTAATAATTTATTATTATGCACATTTAATCAATATTAATAAGTGCATCCATCAAATATTAAACAATAGAAGCTACAAGGGCATTGATATATTAAGCAAGGCGCAACATAATACACAAAGAAAGCAAATGACTCAGTGGTAAGGAGGGTGGAGTGTAGTTGAAGGGTCCAAGGTCCGAACCCCAGCAGCATCAGCGTTTTTTATTAATTTTTACACTCAAAACTACGTAGTTTTGAGTGGTTCTCACCTAAGGAGTGTTCTCACCTAAGAAAGAGTTCTCACAAGAGCCCTCTCCTATATATATACTAGTCGAAAACCCGTGCGATGCACGGGGTGTGAAACTTTTATATAATTTAGATAAATAAATAAATTGACATACTTACTTTTAAATAATTTTATATCATGCTATGAAAAAAAATTAGTGTATATTTGAAATTAATATATATTTTTTTAATGATAATTCAAATTAAATTAATTTTAAAAATAATTGACTACTTTTTTATAGAATTTTAACTAAAGATGAATGATTTATTTATTTTTACAAAATTCAATGATTTGTACTTTTTAGGAATTTTAATACATTTTCATATGTGAAATATTTTGTGAAACAATAATAATAAAATAGCAGATTAATTAAGAAATATATTAGAATATAATAAAAAACCAAAAATTGAATTAAACTATAATTAAAATTAAATATTATATTTACGATATAAAAGAATTACAATATAGGTTAAACAAAAATTGAATTAAACTACAATTAAAATTAAATATTACATCTACGATACAAAAGAATTACAATCTATGTTAAAATGGAAGTAACATCAATATATTATTCTATAAACTATTACAATCAATACTTTTCTAATGTTGCATATGAAGAAACTTTATCAATTCAATATGTTACATATAAAAAAATAAAATTCGTAAGAATTAGTCACAAATTCATCTTGATGATAATGATTTTGGTTGATGGAATTTCATGATCACCAAGTATTCGAATTCAATTATTCATTCTGCTATAATAACTCAATATATCTAATTGAATCAGTTTAAGATGATGATTTCTCCTATTTTCATCTCGTAATATCTCATCAAGACATTCGATCAATATGTTCTTCATTCTTTCACTATATAGAATATCAGTCATACTCACAGATATCACTTATTTGACTTCATTAATATTTTCTAATAATTATATATTCTTGAATTTTGTAAGTAAGAAAAAGAAACAAATGAATTGAAAAAAAAAAAAGGGACGAAAAAGATAATTAGGAGAGAACCATCTTCCTTTCATGTTTTTTTTTGAAAATAAGAGAGAATGTCGAGACATAAGCGTATAAAGAGGAGAGTGAAAATATTTTTTGCCCATTAATTAAATATTTTATTTTTCTTAATGAAGTATTAAGTCCATAAATTAATTTTAGTTAAATAGAATTAAATCGTAATTGTAACCACTCAGTACAAAAAAAAAAAACGTTTCATAATTAATATGTGAAATTAATTATATTAATTAGAATCATTATGCTCAACATTTGAGAATTTGAAGAGATTCAAATAATAATGGTTTCTTAATTAATATTTTTCAATAATTTGTCCTATGATCATATTTCATTTTTTCATATGTTAAAAACTCTTGAAATACTAACAATTTTGTACGAACTATAATATAATAGTTAAAAATTATATAAGCCAATGTTGCAAAAGCAATTATCTCAATATCCATAATTAATGTATATTTTTAGGATTTTGAGCATCAAAATTTATTTTTATTTACCTTGATTTTGAATTCATATCTAGCATAATCCACATTCTTCAAGAATAAACATCTTATCAAGCATATTAGACGCTTACAATCTCATTGTCTAGAAAATTGGGAAAAAATAACTTCTTGATAATAATAATAATAATAATATAACATAATTTATATTGAAATAAACTTCATTGTAAGTATAATATTCCAATATCTCTTTAATATTTTATTTAATATGTCTCAAACTTCAATAAACAACTATCGTGTGAAACTTTATATCTATTTGTACCAAAATGCATAAAAATAAAAAATACAATCCATATCAATTAGCTAAACTCAAACTAAAAAAATGAGTGGATTTCAACATGTTCCGAATTAGAAAAATTAATCTAACTTCAATTAAAACTAAAAATTGAGTTCATAAAAAGCCGAAAATCTAAATTTTAGTTAGAGTTAACAATCAAAACGATAATACCTAGGAACATATACTAAAAAAGAATGCAAATATACAAAATCTTTATTTTAGTCATTTTGAAAAATAAATAAATAAAAAAGAAAACATGGATAAGGTAGCGAGAGGTATGGAATCTGGATAACGACAGAAATGGAATTTCATCTCTGAAAGATGAAACTATAACAACAATTGTTTAATAAAAATAAAACAACAGCACAATGGAGAAAGCCAAAATTTGAATTCATATAAAGCCAAAAATCTAAATTTTAGTTAAGAGTTAGCAATCGAAACGATAACACCTAGCATCATATACTAAAAAAGAATACAAATTTACAAAATCTTTATTTTAGTCATTTTGAAAAAAAAAAGACAAATAAAAAAGAAAACATGGATAAGGTAGCGAGAGGTATGGAACCTGGGTAACGACAGAAATGAAATTTCATCTCTGAAAAATGAAACTATAACAACTATTGTTTAATAAAAAGAAAACAACAACACAATTGAGAACAAAAATAACTACAACATATGAAAAAAAATCGAATAATTACCTTAAGAAACATAAGAATTTCTTGTAATTTTTGACACTTTTGTGTTTTCCGGTTTTAGTTGTTCATGCATCTTCTATTTCTGTCGGATTTCTTCAATTGAAGCTATCAGTTTGGAAAAAAAAGACAAATAAAAAAGAAAACATGGATAAGATAGCGAGAGGTATAGAACCTGGGTACAACAGAAATGAATCTGAAAGATGAAACTATAACAACTAAAGTTTAATAAAAATAAAACAACAACATAATTGAGAACAAAATAACTACAACATATGACAAAAATCGAATATTTACCTTCAGAAATATAATACTATCTATCGTGACCAATGAATATAATGGTGGAATACTATCTATCATGCTTTATATAGAAGTTTATTTGTGACTTTTGGATTTCCTTTGCTTTGTGTTTTTTCATCTTCCCGTAACTCTTGCTTTCTTTTATTATTTTAATTAATAGGCTAGTAATTATTTAATATATTATAAATATAAATTTGTTATTTTTAATTAACTAAATATTTTTAATCTGATTTTTTACTACGTTGACAACTCATCAAAAAGACCTCTAAAACACTTTCTTCTCATTTCTCTCTACTTCCGTAATTATATATAGTATATATATATATATATATATATATATATATATATATATATATTTATATATATATATATATGGGTGAGATCCAGTGGGATAAGGGGTTCAGGTGAGCCAAGTAGCTTATTGTGTGACATAACAAAACTACGTAGTTTTAATAATAATTGAAAAAGGCAAGGTGACAAATTTGTAAATAAAAAGAAAGAGAGAATAGAGAAAATTGTTTTATTTCTTTTCTTTAAAATACATTTTCCCGACCATTCTAACCTTGTTTTCGAATTTTTTTATACTATTAGACTCGTCTAAATTAGACGGTCATTTTGAGATCCCTAAAGCTCAGGTAAAAAAAATTTCGGTGAACGGAATCCGGGTGGGCGTTTTCCGGCGAGAAACAAAGTGCCCAGAAAATTCTCAAAAAATTTCAGAACATGTAAAACAGTATTCTGAGAAACTTTAATTCTTAGGTCGAAGCCAGATTTCTTACGGTTTAGTCCCAATAAAACGTTTTCCTTAATTTTATCTATTTTACATGCTTCAATAATTTTTTGGGTCAAAACTGTAAGAAATCTCTCTTTGAGCCAAGAATTAAAGTTTCTTAAAATGATATTTTACATGTTTTGGAATTTTTTGATAATTTTCTAGATACGTTTTTTTTGTCCTACTTACATTGTTCCGACAGTGTACGAAATTGTTCCAAATCAGTGTACCATTTGTTCTAAACATAATACTTAGAGAAAAGTACAAAAATAAACCTTGTGGTTATACCCATTTTCGAATAACACCCATGTGGTTTGAAAATTTGCAAAGTGGTACCATGTACTTCATTCCGTTAGCAAACACATACCAAATTGACTAACGGTGTTAAAAGTCAAAGGAAAAAGAGTTAATTTGGTCCTTATATATATTTATTTTTATAAATTGATCCCCTTATTATCTAATTATCATAAACAAACCCCAAAATAAAAAATTAAAATCAATTACACAATCTTCTCTATTAATCTTTAATTTATTTTTTTTCTTCTACTTTCTCTCTCTAGAATCAATTCAACAAACCCCTTATTTTATTCATTTCAATCAACATTTCAATCTCCTCTTTTAATGTCACATTCCAAAACCCTGAACGAAAAACCCTCACTGACCACGTCAAAATCCACAGGAAATGGCACGTAAATCATCTATGCTCCCTCCATTTTTCTTCTTCCTTGTCAACACCCAGAACCATAAGATCTTTTCTCCATTAAAGCACCGGACCAGTACTCACCAACCTTAAACTTCCTCCTTTAAATGATTTGGTAAAATTGCTTCTGAAACTACTTGAACAGATTGCTGAACGCGTAAGGAGTTATTTTTCCTCATTCTGACCATACATTTGGATGCTTATTCCTCTACGTAATCTCCTCCTTAATGGTGTTACCATTTTGCAGGCATTGAAGGAAGACTCAGTACTCGTAGTAATTACAAAAAGATCAATACTCAATAAATGTATAATAATTCAATCCTCCAGTAAAACCTTTCTGCTTGAATTTGAGAGCATAGTAATTCACATCTTCCTCAGACAACTAAGACGACAAACATGGAGAATCAGTAATATCTCTCAATCCAATTTCCTTAGGCACGATGAATGGTCTTAGATTGCGAGAGGTGAAGAATATCTTAACCAATTCAGTTGTATCCACCTGAGCAAAATATTCTTCTGCCTCTCCAGGTTTCTGAAATCGGAAAATGTAGTAATCATCGCCTAACATCATCCTGAACATTTCCACAGGATTTACTTGAGGATTTCTCGACATGGGTACGCTAGTGTTAACCAAGCCTGTTGGAATAAAAATAATGGTTTCGGCTGCCATTCTAAATCTGATATGCTCATCTGAATCTTTGAAGAGAGTTAGAGCAACGGTGCTGACAAATAATGACTGATTGCTTTACTTTTACTGCTCATTTGATATCTATCTGTATGTGTTTGAGTTGGAGCGTATCAAAAGTTTGAACTCAGAAAGAATTTGAATTTATAGATGTTGATAGTTAGTAAACAAAATAAGGGGTTTGTTGAATTGATTCTAGAGAGAGAAAAATTAATAAAAAGAAGAGAGAGAAAGTAGAAGAAAAAAGAAATTAAAGAGAAGAGAAGATGGTGTAGTTGTTTTTTATTTTTTATTTTGGGGTTTGTTTGTGATAATTAGATAATAAAGGGGTCAATTTATAAAAATAAATAAATATAAGGACCAAATTAACTCCTTTTCCTTTAACTTTTAACACAGTTAGTCAATTTGGTATGTGTTTGCTAACGGAATGAAGTACATGGTGTTGAAACACCTTTCCACATAATTTTGATTTGACAAAATTGTTTAAGTATAATTGAAATACATATTCTAAACACACTAAGTTTAAATGCGTTGATTTATTCTACTAATGTGTTTGTTCAATGTTGAGTTAAATTGTTTATAAGACACAAGAATTAAAAGGCCCAAGCCCAATACAAGTGTTAAAGCCCAAGTCAAACAACTCAGTACAACTCGGCCCGCGTTTGTTAAAACGTTGTCGCTTTGGACAAAACGCAACTCAGCAAGAGAAGGATCTAGAAGACCTTCGGGAACAACTTCAAGATGAAGCTGCTGAGTAGTCTCGACAAAGCGTACAAGACAGCAGCTGGGAAATGAAAACTTCCAGACAAAGTATTTCTACTTTGGGTAAAGTTCAGACGACACAGTATGCTGTCCAGTTGACTTTACCATAAAAGGAGAGACAGTCTGCTGAGCTAACCGAGGACAAAAGATACACAATTCTGATTGGCCGAGAGCTCTGAGCAGGTCAGGATGACAACGACAGGTAGCCGTTTCCCTCCAACGGTTATTTCGAAATTCGAAATGACCGATGCCCAGACGTCTCTATAAATAGTGCCATCAGAAGCTTCATTCAACACAGAACTTGATCAAGCCATTACGCTGACCAAATTTCTACACAAGTTCTGCAGGCAAAGAAGCAAAACAAATCTTGCACTACAATTATTATATCTGTGTAAAAGTCTAGAGTGATTATTTCAATCGTCTAAAGTGTCTTAGCAAATCTTTGTATAGGACAAACACTTATCATTTCTAGAAGATAGAAAGGAGAGGCTGAGTACTCGGTTATAGTACTCAGCGAGAGATTAGGATTGAGTAGAGGTATAGAGGAAGGTACTCTTGTTATACACAGTTGCTAAGATTGTAAAAGGTTTGAGGCTCTACCTTTAAAGAGCTCAGTAGAGGATTCGAAATCTCGGAACGTGTTCCGAGGACAGGACGTAGGCTTAGAAGAAGCCGAACCTGGATAAATCTGCTGAGTAAAGTATTTCTTACCTTTAACTTCTTATTTATATTGCTTGCTTAAAATAACCAAAAACTGGCCAAGTAAAGAGGTCAAGTTGAGTTGTGCGCGTTAAACGTCTGAGCTCAGGAATAGACTCTAAGTGCTATCTCCTGACTCAAGCTAAGAAACTGACCTAGTCACCAGTTGACTAAGCCAGTATTTTGCTGTTTACTCAGCGCCGCTGTTAAAACCTTTTTCCTTAGAAAAAGAAGTCTGCCCTAATTGCGAAAAAAGTTTAAATAGTTCCTAACCCCCCCTTGGAACTATACTTGCAACCTTACAAGGGACCAACAAGTGGTATCAGAGCTTAAAAGCTCACTGTAAAAGGTCTAACAACCTTGAGCTGATCCCTACCATGGGCGAAAACAGCACTCGGTTTCTCCCTGGAAACCAAACAACTCAGATATTGCCTGAGGGGCTGTCCATTACTAGGCCTCCCCTATTCTTCGAGTCAAACTATACCTTCTGGAAGAATAGGATGAAAAATTTCATTCAGGCTACAAACATGAGTGCCTGGCTATCTATAGTCCAAGGCCCATTTGTACCTGTCGAAGTTGTGGCTGGCCAAACAGTTGTAAAAGCTGAGGCCAAATGGACAGAGGATGATCTTAAGAAGCCCCAAAACCATGCTTCGGCTATCAATATGCTTCACTGTGCGCTCGATGCTGCAGAATATAATAAAATCTCAGGTTGTGAGTCGGCACAAGAGATCTGGAAAAAGCTGGAAGTCACCTACGAGGGAACAAATAAAGTAAAGGAGTCCAAGGTGAATCAGCAGATGAGACTGTACGAGCTGTTCGAGATGAACAATGATGAGGGCATTTCAGACATGAATGCAAGGTTCGCCAACATCATTAATGAGCTCAAGAGACTTGGAAAAATCTTCACTAAGGAAGAACATGTCAAAAAGATACTCAGGAGTCTTCCTAAAGATTGGCAAGCAAAGAAGACAGCAGTTGAGGAAGCTCAGGATTTAACCACCTACAAATATGACGAACTCATCGGTTCATTGATGACCCATGAGATATCTATGAAGAACTTCGAGGTGAAGGAAAAATCTGAAGACAAGAAGCAGAAATCCCTTGTCATGAAAGCTGACTCTACTGACAGGAGCTCAACTGATGATGAGGAGATGGCTATGTTCACAAGGAAGATGAAAAGGCTATTCAGGAAAAATGACAAATACTCTAAGAAGCCTTACAGAAAGTTTGATAAGTATAAAGCTGACTCAAGCGACAGCAAATACAAAAAGGACAGCTCAAAGCCCATTACATGCTTTGAGTTCCATCAAACTGGCCATATTAAGTCAAGCTGCCCCACACTGAGGAAAGACAAGAAGAGCGGTAAAAAGGCAATGGTGGCTACATGGAGCGACAGTGATGAGTCTTCATCCACAGAAACTGAGGCCACCGAGTCAGCGAAGATATGCTTCATGGCTGACAAACTTGCCGAGCCATGCGTCTCTGAGCATGCTGGCCTATCTGTCGCATCAGATGACGAGGAGCAATTAAATGAGGTAATTTCTCTTCCCCAGCTCAGAAACGATATGGTTAATGCCCTGAGTGATCTCTACACACTTGTCAAGAAGTGTAATAAGAAAGTTAGAGCACTCAGCAGGCTCTGTGACGAAGTGGAAGAGGTCAAACTGAGTGACCTCAGATTCCTTCTTTAGGACAATACAACTCTGCATGATAACATGAAGATCATACATGAGTCTGTCTCTGAAGTCCAATCAGTTTCAAAGAAACTGAGAAAGGACGTCACAACTATCCAGAACCAACTAAAGGTTCCAAATAAAAGAAATAATCCTCTGAGAACTCAGTACCAATGTACTCAGCAGAGATGGAATCCCCAGCGAAAAGTCCAGTGTGACTTTTGTGAGAAGAAAGGACACACCACTAAGGTGTGTTGGCACGCTCAGCACTGGGGTGCTGACAAGTCAGTGAAACATCCTAAACAGAAGGTCAGTTGTGACTTCTGTGGAAAGAATGACCATACTGTCCATGTATGCCGCCATAAAATAAAATATGATGTTTTACCTGTTGCACCTAACAAGCAAGGACCCAAAAAGAATTGGGTACCTAAAAGTAACTAGTTACAATGCAGGTAAGCCTGAGATGTGCTGAGAAGTCAAAGATGTGGTATATTGACAGCGCATGCTCAAGGAATATGATGGGTGATGAAACTCAGTTCATCATGTTTGAGCGTAAATGAGGAGGGAGCGTAAGTTTTGGAGACAACAAGAAGGGTAAGATAGTAGGGTCAGGAACCATCGGAGGTAATCCTACTATTGAATCTGTCTCCTTAGTCAGCGGACTCAAATATAACTTACTCAGCGTAGCTCAGCTATGTGACAATGGGAGAAAAGTTATATTTGATGCTACTGGATGTAAAATATACGAGGGTAAAACAAATGAGTTAATCTTAACTGCCCCTCGCATAGATAATGTCTTTATGCTAGACTTAGAGAAAAAGTTTTCAAAAAATGTGTGCTTAGTATCAAATGAAGAAAATTCCTGGCTATGGCACAGGAGACTTGGTCATGTAAGCATGGACCTCCTGGCCAAATTAGCAAGAAAGCAATTGGTTGAGGGTCTGCCCGAACTTAAATTTGAAAAAGATCAATTATGCCACGCTTGCCAAGCTGGAAAACAAACCAAACAATCTTTTCACAGCAAAAATATTGTCTCAACTAAGCGTCCATTAGAGTTACTACACTTGGATCTCTTTGGTCCAGTCCAGCCGCTGAGTCTGGGTGGAAGAAGATTTTCCTTGGTCATTGTAGATGACTTCTCTCGGTATACGTGGGTCATCTTGCTGACCAGCAAGGATGAAACCTTTGAGACATTTTCAAATTTGGTTAGAAAAATTGAAAATGAAAAAGACCTAAAATTAGCTCACATCCGTAGTGATAATGGTGGAGAATTCAAAAACCAAAAGTTTGTTGAATTCTGTGAAGCCAGCGGCATTGACCACAATTTTTCTGCTCTTAGAACACCTCAGCAAAATGGGGTTGTAGAAAGGAAGAACAGAACTCTGGTTGAAATAGCCAGGACAATGCTGGATGAGCATAGGCTTCCAAAGTATTTTTGGGGAGAGGCTGTTAACACAGCGTGCTATATTCTTAATAGGGCTCTAGTTAGACCTATACTCAAGAAAACCCCCTATGAACTTTGGAAAGGACGAAAGCCCAATATTGGATACTTTCATGCCTTTGGCTGTAGATGTTTTATTTTAAATACCAAAGATAGCTTAGCAAAGTTTGATTCAAAAGCTGATGAGGCTATCTTTTTGGGCTACTCAACAAACAACAAAGCATACAGAGTTTTTAATAAGCGAACTCAAGTTTTAGAAGAGTCAGTACATGTAGAGTTCGACGAAACTAACCCTGCAGGTAGATACCAGCCACTGACCGAAGATGATCCACACTCAATAACCACCGCTGACCAAGAACCAGCTACTGAGTCATTCACTAAAAGGCTGACCAAGAGTAAGAGTGAAACTAAGATTACTTTTACTGACCCATCTACTTCTGCAGAGATTGTTGAAACACAGACAACACAAGACATGAATCTACCTAAAGAGATAAGGATCCCAAGAGGGCACTCAGAGAGTGCGATCCTTGATTCTGCTGGGAATACCCTGATGACGAGGAATCAACTCAGGAAGTACCTCGGCAATGTTGCTTTCGTCTCAGTTCAAGAACCGAAGAATTTCGCTGAAGCTGAGTACGATGAATTCTGGATGAACGCAATGCAAGAAGAGCTCGATCAATTCAGAAGAAACGATGTATGGGAGCTAGTGCCTCATCCAAAGAGTCAAAAGACCATTGGAACAAGATGGGTCTTCAGGAACAAGATGGATGAACAAGGGAATGTAGTCAGGAACAAAGCAAGGCTTGTAGCTCAGGGCTATAGTCAGCAAGAAGGTATTGACTACGGTGAGACCTTTGCCCCAGTGGCAAGGCTAGAGGCAATTAGAATTCTATGTGCATATGCATCTTACATGAATTTTAAATTATTCCAAATGGATGTCAAAAGTGCATTTCTTAATGGAGTTATAAACGAGGAGGTTTATGTTAATCAACCTCCAGGTTTTGAGGACCCTAAATTCCCTAACCACGTTTATAAACTCAAAAAGGCTCTGTACGGCCTCAAGCAAGCACCGCGTGCTTGGTATGAGAGGCTGACCAGTTTCCGGCTGACTAGAAATTACGTCAGGGGTAAAGCTGATACAACCTTATTCATTAAGAGAAAGGGTGAAGATACCCTGCTGGCCCAAATTTATGTTGATGATATAATATTTGGTGCAACTAACGAATCAATGTGCAAGGAGTTTAGCAAACAAATGCAGACTGAGTTTGAAATGTCCATGATGGGAGAACTCAACTTCTTCCTCGGTCTTCAAATTAAACAAGGAAAGAATGGCATCTTCATCAGTCAAGCTAAATATGCCAATGAGATATTAAAGAAATATGACTTGGAGAATTGCAAGCCAATATCCACTCCTATGGGCACTGACACTGTCCTCTGCGCTAACGAGAATGGTAAGTCAGTAGACAGCAAATTATATCGAGGTATGATAGGCTCTCTACTTTACTTAACAGCCAGTAGACCGGACATTCAGTTTTCATTATGCTACTGTGCTAGATATCAATCTAACCCTAAGGAATCTCATTACATTGCTGTAAAAAGAATCCTTAGATATTTGCAAAGCTCAGTGAACGCAGGTTTATGGTATCCCAATACTCATGATTTTACACTCATCGGATACACTGACGCTGACTATGGACGGGATAAGCTGAAACGAAAAAGCACCTCTAGAGGATGTCACTTCTTAGGAAGCTGTCTAGTATCCTGGTTCAGCAAAAAGCAGGCGTCAGTAGCCTTGTCTACCACTGAAGCTGAGTACATTGCTACTGGTCATTGTGTTGCTCAAGTCCTATGGATTAAGCAACAGCTTGAAGACTATGGTGTTCAAACGAAGACAATTGAAGTCAAATGTGACAACAAAAGTGCAATTGATCTTTCAAAGAACCCAATTCAACACAGCAGAATGAAGCATGTCAGCATCAGACATCACTTCATTAGAGACCATGTACTCAAAGGTGAGATCAAGTTGACCTTTGTCCCAACGGACGAACAGCTTGCGGATATCTTCACGAAGCCACTGGCTCGTGAGCAGTTCAACATACTGAGAGAAGCTATTGGTATGTTTAATCCTCTTCAGTAAATTCCTGAACTTAATGAATATGCATGCTGAGTGAATTACTATGCTGAATGATTGTTTTTGCTGCGTACTCATTGAAATTAATTAAACAGCAAATACTGAGTAAACTTGCACACTGAGTAAGTTAGTATAAACTTAAACTTAGAAATCATCCCATTAATGCAATACTGACCACTCAGAATACCAAACGCTTGGCATTCTAAAAGCTGAGTGTTAGATCCGTTAGAATAATTGCAAAAGCACGCGTATAGCCACCTAGGATGACGTACGCGCCGAATGTGTCATAAATGCCAGGATTATTGTCGGTTCACAATCCCGAGGCAAAACTGACACATGGATTCGATAAGATCCATTTCTCACCTCTATAAATAATGGGTAATTCCCCATTTTTATTCTTTATGCTTATCGAATACTCTGGCAAAGAAATTCTTTCTCTCTAAAAATTCCTCTAAGCTTTCCCATCCTCAACAATGACTAAGGTTACCTACAACATCTCCGGTGCTGGCCACTCTAAGCCCAGCTCCGATGACACTTCCAGGCAAACCTCTGTGCCGGAACCTACCAAAGTAACCTCGCCGAGCAAAGGACAAGCTGGCCAAACCTCTAGTCAGGGAAAGCCTGTAAAAGTCAGGACCTACTCCAAGGTCTTTGAGAACGTCCGCGAATGGAAAGTTGAGCCCTCAAGATGGGTATCAGAAAACTTCGTACAAAACGAACAACCCTTCTGCGAGTGGATTTCACAAAATGGCTGGACGGAGCTATTTTCGGTTAGGGATGACACATACCCTGACCTGGTAAGGGAATTTTACCACAACCTCCGAGTTGCAAATGACAACACTGACTACCTGTGCACAGTGGTGAAAAAGAAAACCATCTTCATCAACCCTCTCTACTTAGGCAATCTGCTAAAATTAAAAACTGAGGGAGCAAGGCTGAGGAGATCTGGAGATCAGGATGGCACTGGGTATGCACACAACTTCTGCAAACCTGAGGGCCACTCAGGAGAAGTCTCAGCTTCATCCATGGGTCAGCACCAGAAGATGGCTCATTACTTGCTGACCTACTTCATCTACCCAAAGATCAACTGTACTACATCAGCAACAAACTTCGAGCAATGCTTTATCTGGCATATGCTGACGTACACACCAATCAATATGCCAGTCTTTCTTATCACTGGCTTCCTACGCAGCACTGGTACACTGAGGCTAGGATCAATCATCACCAGAATCCTCATCGACCATAAAGTTGATCTCGAAGGTGAGGACAAGACTCGAGGATCTGAGATCACATCGGCCTCGCTGAGAGCACTAAAGTTTGGACAGCCTTTGAAGAAAGGTAAAGCTGCCGCTGCTGGACAAACTGAGGGAACTGCTGAGCCAAAGAAAGGGCGAAGGACTAAGGCCCCAGCTTCCCGCAAAAGAAAAACTGCTGAGACTCCTTCCAAAGATGTTGAGTCTCCAGCAAAAAGACAGAAGTCAGCTGGTAAGTCAGCTGAGAAACGAAGCAGGCAAGGTGAGCCTGGAACTGAGGAAACTGCTGAGCAACCTCAGAAGAAGCAGAAACCTTCTACACTGACTCCCCTCAATGCCATACCTACTGATTTTGTAGTACCAGGTGACTCTCACTTCACCCAGTGTCAAGGTACAATAGCTGAGTCTGAAGAACATGAGGTACAACTGGATGATCACTTCATCTCACAAGTTGAGGAAGAACATGATGGTGACAGTACCGAAGAAGAAGAAGAGGCCAGCGGTCAGGATGAGGCTGAGGACTCTGAAGAGACAGCCAGTGAACATGAGACTGAGCAGGCCAATGATGGGTTTGCTGCTGGAGATGAGCAAGTACTTGATCAACACAATGTTGATCCAGTCCAAGAACAAGTTGACCAGCCTCATGATGAGCAACACGAATCTTCTCCTTCTCACTCAGGAGATCCTAGTCAAACTGTCACTCCACCTCGTAGAAGAAGAAAGTTGGTTAAGGCAAGTGAGAAGCCTGTCAGTGAAGATTTTGTGCCACCACCAACTCTTCCTGACTTTGTCATCTCAAAGACAACTAAGGACCCCTCTACAGTCAAGCTGACATTTTTCAAACGCCAACAACCCTCTACTACTTCAGCGTCCTTAGAAAAGCAAGCCTCTGTTTCTTCTCAACAGGAACATGCCGACCAAAATGCTTCCGCCACCTCAACCAGTCAGGTTGAGCCGATTACTGTGAATGCTATTTCTTCAAGCATGGTGCTGACTACACACACTTCTACCGTCAGCACAGACAGTATTCGGATTACCACTTCTCCAACTCAACTCTCTACCGATCACTCAACTCTACCTAAAACTCAAGTGCAGATTGAAAATGCTATTCCAGTCACTGACCAGATCACTCCTTTTACTCCTTTTCCTTCCGGTCACACTGATGTCCCTGAAGGCTCTCAAAGCTATTTGAATGCCACTGAGTCCGACAAAAAGATCATTGACTCAGTGCAAGCATTGATCAAAGACCTTCAACAGTCCACTCCTGCTGCTGCCGGGTCTTCAACTTTTGAGAATACTTCTCTTTCCCTGGTCACTCAACTTCTCAACGAGGTTAAAGGACTCAAGGACTTGCTGAATGTAATCATTACCTTCCAAGCACAGCAAGCTAATCAGGATTCAATCGCCAAACTGGCTGAGATCCAGCTGAGAACCGTGCAGTACTTGACCTCCTTACAACAACAGATCCAGAACTTGTCAGCTGTGAACCCCGACCATGCCACTTCATCTGAAGTCAAGATGCTCTTTGCTCAGCTTCACACTGAGCAACTCAAGACCAACGAGCAAATGGTTTCTTACAATCAGTGCTCAGTAGAGCAAATTGGTGAGGCTATTCGCTTGCTTAATCTGAATAAGCAAGAGATGGATACTGACGCAATGAAACAGAATGAGATGCAGTCTATCATGCAACAAACCTTCAACCACATTCGTCATAACAATATTCAACGTCAGTATTACGACACAGCCCTTTTAAAGACCTTTCACCAAATCTTTGCTGGTCTTACTGAAGCTCTCATCTGGCAAGGCAAAGCTCAAGCGTTTAGCGTCAATATGCTCAGTGCTTCTGAACTCAAAGTACCCGAAGAGGTATCAGCTGATGGAGTTGCAATTTTTGACGGCGTCAACGAAAGCGCTGAGAAACTTAAGGAGCTGTCTAAAGAACTGACTCGAGCTGTCTTAACTGATGCTTTCAGACTTCCTCCTCCTGATGCTGACAAAACGGGGGAGAAAGAACAAGCAGCTAGAGCTCAGCATGAGCGAAGTCAGTCTCAACACAAGAAAAAGAAATAGATAGGCTAGCTCAGTATAGACTAAGTCAGATGTAAACTATATGCCTTATCTATAAGTTTTTCTTGTGTAACCACTGACCACTATCAATATATCATATCTGCATCTTTTATTCCTATTCCTGAGTTATGATATATGTTAATATATGTTACTGTGTACTAAGTCATTACGTATCTTCAATTAAATCAGCTATGTTTTATACTTATAAATCTTATTGACTGAATCAAATGATGATAACATGTTTGACATTGACTTATGTGCTTATAAAACATTGTCTGTTAAGAACTCATTGAACAAAAAATTACTCAGCGCACTCTATATGATTATTCCTTCCGCTTAATACTGAGTAAATAGAATATGTTTAATAAGCTGACCTATATCTGAAAAACTGACCTTAGACTTACTCGAATTAAACCTTTAAATGTTTAGAGTAAAACTAAGTCAGTAGCTCAACCCTTACGGGGGAGTTTGCTAAGTTGAAATAGGTCAACTATCATGGGAGAGCTCAATACTGAGTTCTTCGCTAAATAGTTTTGCCAACATCAAAATGGGGGAGTTTGTTGAAACACCTTTCCACATAATTTTGATTTGACAAAATTGTTTAAGTATAATTGAAATACATATTCTAAACACACTAAGTTAAATGCTTTGATTTATTCTACTAATGTGTTTGTTCAATGTTGAGTTAAATTGTTTATAAGACACAAGAATTAAAAGGCCCAAGCCCAATACAAGTGTTAAAGCCCAAGTCAAACAAATCAGTACAACTCGGCCCGCGTTTGTTAAAACGTTGTCGCTTTGGACAAAACACAACTCAGCAAGAGAAGGATCTAGAAGACCTTCGGGAACAACTTCAAGATGAAGCTGCTGAGTAGTCTCGACAAAGCGTACAAGACAGCAGCTGGCAAATGAAAACTTCCAGACAAAGTATTTCTACTTTGGGTAAAGTTCAGACGACACAGTATGCTGTCCAGTTGACTTTACCATAAAAGGAGAGACAGTCTGCTGAGCTGACCGAGGACAGAAGATACACAATTCTGATTGGCCGAGAGCTCTGAGCAGGTCAGGATGACAACGACAGGTAGCCGTTGCCCTCCAACAGTTATTTCGAAATTCGAAATGACCGATGCCCAGACGTCTCTATAAATAGTGCCATCAGAAGCTTCATTCAACACAGAACTTGATCAAGACATTACGCTGACCAAATTTCTACACAAGTTCTGCAGGCAAAGAAGCAAAGCAAATCTTACACTACAATTCTTATATCTGTGTAAAAGTCTAGAGTGATTATTTCAATCGTCTAAAGTGTCTTAGCAAATCTTTGTATAGGACAAACACTTATCATTTCTAGAAGATAGAAAGGAGAGGCTGAGTACTCGGTTATAGTACTCAGCGAGAGATTAGGATTGAGTAGAGGTATAGAGGAAGGTACTCTTGTTATACTCAGTTGCTAAGATTGTAAAAGGTTTGAGGCTCTACCTTTAAAGAGCTCAATAGAGGATTCGAAATCTCGGAACGTGTTCCGGGGACAGGACGTAGGCTTAGAAGAAGCCGAACCTGGATAAATCTGCTGAGTAAAGTATTTCTTACCTTTAACTCCTTATTTATATTGCTTGCTTAAAATAACCAAAAACTGACCAAGTAAAGAGGTCAAGTTGAGTTGTGCGCGTTAAACGTCTGAGCTCAGGAATAGACTCTAAGTGCTATCTCCTGACTCAAGCTAAGAAACTGACCTAGTCACCAGTTGACTAAGCCAGTATCTTGCTGTTTACTCAGCGCCGCTGTTAAAACCTTTTTCCTTAGAAAAAGAAGTCTGCCCTAATTGCGAAAAAAGTTTAAATAGTTCCTAACCCCCCCTTGGAACTATACTTGCAACCTTACAAGGGACCAACACATGGTACCACTTTGCAAACTTTCAAACCACATGAGTGTTGTTCGAAAATGGGTATAACCACAAGGTTTATTTTTGTACTTTTCCCTAATACTTATATTGTTCCAACAGAATAAATCAGTGTATCAATTTTTCCAACAAAATAATTATATTATTCCAGCATAATACTTATATTGTTCCGACATAATAAATCAGTTTACCAATTGTCCAAATCAATTTTATTATCAATATCTTCAATTTCATTTTTGTTTTTTAGTATTTAATATAGTATCTTCAAATTTATATTAGTGATATTATTTAAAAAATAATTCTAATTCTTATATTCTTCCAACAGAATAAATCAGTGTACCAATTGTTTCAAATCATTGTACCAATTTTCCAACGGAATAGTTATATTGTTCCAACAGAATACTTATATTGTTCCAACAGAATTGTCATATTGTTACAACAAAATATTTCAACACATAGTGCTGAAAGGTAGGACCAAAAAGTGCTCATAAAATTATCAAAAAATTTCAAAACATGTAAAATATAATTTGAAAAAACTTTAATTCTTGGCTCAAAACGAAATTCCTTACGGTTTTGACATAATAAATTGTTGAAACATGTAAAATATATAAAATTGAGGAAATTTTTTTATTGGGACTAAATCGTAAGAAATCTTTCTTTGATCTAAGAATTAAAGATTCTCAGAATAATGTTTTACATTTTCAGGAATTTTTTAACAAATTTCTGGGTACTTTCTGTTTTCTCGCCGGAAAACGCTCACCTAATCGCCGGATTCCGTTGATTTGGGACTAAACCGTAAAGAATATCACTTTGAGTTAAGAATTAAAGTTTCTCAGAATGATGTTTTACATTTTTTGAAACATTTTAAAAAATTTCTAGGAATTTTTTTCTCACAGAAAAACAGATTGCCGGATTCTGTTCACCAGATTTTTTTTACCTGAGTTTCTGGGATCTTAAAATGACCATCTAATTAAGACGAGTCCAACGGTATAAAAGTTTTTGAAAAACGAGGTTGGAAAAGTTGAGAAAATGCATTTTAATGAAAAGAAATAAAACAATTTTCTCTTTCCTTTTATTTACAAATTTGCCACCTCCTCTAGTTAATTACAAAATTGATCCTTGTCACACAATAAAGCTTGTCACACCAAAAAATAAATCTGGCACACCGGATCTCTTCTCTCTATATATATAATATAATATCGGACCGGCCCGATGTAAAATTGGTAAAGCCCAAGCCCATCCATTTATTGGTGAGCTTACACGGGCTGGGCCAGACCGGGACTGATAGCATTTTTATGTGTCCAAGTCCGGCTAAATGGGTCTGGACCTGGACGGGCTCACCGGCCCATGCCCAGGTCTAATTGTAATAGACATTTCATTACAACACCTATTACAACGTACCAAACAGGGTCTTAGTTCCTCAAAAATCACTAAGAGCTTAGTCATCCTCTTTGTTATCGAGGAATCTCTCTCCACTGCTAGCCATTCCTTATTTCATTTTTTTATATAATTTATTATTGAGGACTCTCTCTCCTCTCACCATTTGTAAATATAACAATATTTAATAATTTTGATGATAAAATAATCAATAATGAGTAAATATGATGAGTATTGTTAGAGATGATATGTATTAATCACTTTTCAAATTACTAAGAGTCAATTGTTTGATAGAATTAACTAAGAGTCTTTTGAACATGCTCTAAGATCTTTACATTTAATAATTTAATTGCAAATTGAGCCAACATGCAATAAATAATGCCCCAATGAACATGGAGAAAGATTATAACTAAAACATGGAATTAAACCAATTATTTTCTTCCCCCCAAACGAACCTTAGAAATCAAAATGTCAATTTGATAAACTTAACATTTGCACAAGTATCTAAAAAATCTATGACAAGACTTACCTAGATGGAGACGATTTGAGAATGGCCGAAGATAAAGACGATATGTGATGCTAGATGAAGACGATTCGAGATGCTAGAGATGGACACAACTCAAGACGTCATGAAGATGGCTGGAGAAAGGTGAAAGATTGATTTGCTTTTGGGCTGAGGAAGGTGAGAGATGGAGAATTTTGTTCATATAGCTAATTAGGAAACGAGTTTTGAGCGCGTTAAAATTTGGCTATTTTTTTCTTGGTTCGTATATGCTTCAATTTTTGGTTTTTTTCTAGAAGAATAGAAAGGAGAGGCTGAGTACTCGGTTATAGTACTCAGCGGTAGATATAGGAGTGAGTAGAGGTATAGAGGAAGGTACTCTTGTTATACTCAGCTTCTATCTGTAAAAGGTTTCGTGCTCTACCTTTAAAGAGCTCAGTAGAGAAATCAAAAAGCTCGGAACGAGTTCCGGGGACTGGACGTAGGCGGAGAGGCCGAACCAGGATAAGTCTGCTGAGTAATATCTTTTTAACCCTTAAACTCATTTAATATATATATTGCTTGCTATAAAACTAACTAAGTAAAGAACTCACGCTGAGTTAAGTCTACTAAGAAGTTGAGTTCAGGAATAGACTCTAAGTGTTAATTCCTGACTCAAGTAAAGAAGCAGACTTAGTCATAAGTTGACTAAGCTTGTGTCTTGAATCTACTTAGTGACGCTGTGTAAACCTTTTCATTAGAAAAGAAGTCAGCCTTAACGGATAAAATTTTAAATAGTTCCTATCCCCCCCCCCCTTGGAACTAACTTGTCACGTTATAAGGGACCAACAATATGATATTTTTATCAAAAAAAAATTAAAAAAATGTTCGACCGTTCGAATCCTGACAAAAAATCTGAAATTAAATGTGCCTTTATAATACACATATGTCATCTTTAGATGATGTATTATATGATCACTATCATTATTGTATAAAGCAATGTAAACAAGTAGCACAATTGATTTAGTGAAGATGCGATTAACTGTTCAATACAAAACATAAGTAAGCATCACATAAGATTGGTTAAGTTAAAAGGATAGATGCATCAACGTTTTGTATTCAGGGTCAGCACAAAAATGCACAAGGGAAAGACTACAAGTTTTAACACAATGACATCTAGTCAGTCCTAGTAAAGCTAAAGCTATTTCTTCTTATAGTTGAGTTGTGCTTCATGCTCTTTAGCTTTATCCTTTCCCTTTTGTCTTTGCTGACTACCTGAAGCTTCTTCTGAATGCTGGGTTCCTTGAGCTTGTGCTTTCTCCCCCATTTTGCCACCATCAGTAGGAGGACCAATGAGAGTGTCTTCAATGGCAGCTTTAGTTAGGCGTTTAGATAATGCCTTCAGCTTGTGTGTGCTTGTATTTATGCCATCGAAGATGGGAACACCATCATCTAAAATAGTGCTGTAGACAACGAGTCGGAGGACCTGTGACGAAAACCTGAAAACAAGACAGTTGAAGCGATTGATTCCGGAAGTTTTTGAAAAATATACATAAAGAATAATAAGCAAAGGAAAATTGGCGGCACGGCGCGGATGCTTCGCGGCATCCTACCCGCGAACGACGATGATCGAACGCCGGCTTGCCAGCGAGACGTGCGCGTGGCGTCCGTTGGACACACCGCGAGTGGCACGCTCTCGACGTCCAAGCGATGCCTGGGACCGATGGCGGTGCGCGTCCTCATGGGCCGTTGAGCGCACGTGCCTGGTAGCGCGAGGCGCGCCTTCGGCGGCCGTGACGTGCGAGTGTCCGGAGGCGCGGAACGCGCGCTCGGTGGCCACGGGGTGCACGCGTCCGACGGTGCTGGGCACGCCCCCAAGGGTCGTCGGGCGGGCGCCCAACCACGTCGGGCGAACGCCCAACGCGTCAGGCGAACACCCAACGCGTCAGGCGAACGCCCGACCAGGGTTGGGCGCGGGCGCCCAACCTCGCGTTGGGCGCTCGCCCAACGCCGTTGGGCGATCGCCCAACAAGGTTGGGCGGTAGGCCAACGCATGGTTGGGCGGCCGCCCAACCTCAATGGGCGACGCCCAAATTTTTTTGGGCGTCGCCCATTGTTCCGGGATCCGTGGGCCTATATAAGGCACGGATCCCAATGCAGAAAAGGGGGGGGGGATTTGAAGGAGAGCTTCTCACACTAGAATATTTTTTCTAGAGAGAAGTTGATTTTTTTAGGAGAAAACATTTTTTTCCTAAAAATTGAAAATCTCCAAATTTCCTAAGTTCAATTTTTACTAAATTTTTCATAAAAAACGGAAGCTCACGGTTCGTGGAATCAATCGGCTTCGACTGTCAGATACCGAATTCAAGGTATTATCCGAGGACTAGACTCTTTATTTTATTTAATTTATTCTCTTCTTCTATTTATTTTTTCTTAGGCTATAGTTTTTTATTCATTTAGTTATTTATTTATTTTGTCACACTTTATTTAATTAGCGTATTTATTTAATTTTCATTTCGTGTTGAACAAAATCCGGTTTTGTTTTAAAATAAAAAACCTCGTTTTGATATCCCAATATGAACCGTGATCCGATAAAAGGTAGTTCGGGTGTCGAAAACGTTGTAATTATAAGTTTTTAATTTAAAAGAAATTTCCAAATAACGTTTTAAAATAAAAACATCGTTTTAGGAATTTCCGTTTTCGACTATGATCCATTTTTGGTAGTTCGAAAGTCCAAAACGATTGAATTAGATTTAATTTAAAGCTTTTGAATAAATCTGGAAACATTTAGGAGTGCTGCTGTAATTTACCTATTCTGTCACTAAATGCTGTTTACCGTCGGATTTTCCGTCGGTAAATCTGCCAAAACGTAAAAAATACCATTTCAGTCCCTTTTTCTTAACTTTTAAGCTTTTAATTCTTAATATGTATATGTATAGTTATGTAATATATGTTTTTCAAATTATCTTAGACCTTTAGCATATATAATTATTTTAGAATGTTGGTATATCATTTTTACTCTATTTTACAATATAAGTATAAGTATATATATGTATTTTTTTATTATTATTTTGGGTTATGTTTTAAATGTTAGTTATTTGGTATTTTGGGAAATAATTAATATATATTAGTATATGGTATTTTTGGTATTTAAAACTATATTAGTTATGTATATGTATAGTTTTGGAATATTTGGGTTATTTTAGTGATTATTGAATAAAATTAGTTTTGATAATATTATTTTCTTAGTTATAGGATTTACTTATTATTTTCACATTTTCAAAGTATAGATATATTGTACCTATTATTTTTATATACATATAGTTCCTTTTGTATTAACTTTTATTTTCATATCCTATTTTTGACTTAAATGTATATATGTAGGTATAAATTATTTTCTTTATTCTTTTGGCCCATTCATGGGTCCATTTTTCCAAATGGGCTTTATTTAAGGGTAAATGTTATTTTAAAGGAGTTTGTTAATGTAATTATAATAGGTAGAGAGTCCATTAAATAAGTGGGGAAAATAAATCACAAAAAGAGAGTTTTCAATTGAATTATTTAAACTAATGAGTTTTCAGATTTCTAATGTAAATAAATAGAGTCATTCTTGTTAATATTTCAAATCGTTTCTCAAAACACCACGTTTTAAAACCTTAATCCGTTCCAAAGGCAGATTAAATGATCATGGTAATTAAAATCGTTTTCTTTGTGAATAATAGATTTTTGAATCATTTTCTCAAAGAATTTGTACAAAATAAAATTGACTTGTATGCTTAAACCATGTTTTCTCATTAAAGGGTTTCTATCTCAAAAGTTTTCAAATACTCGAGTCGTTCCAACGGCGATTCGGGTAAATTTCATCAAACAGGGTTTTAAAACGCACCTAAATCGTTCCAACGGCGATTAAGGTGCGAACCATGTAAATAAACTCGTTTTGGGAAATAAGTTAGCGCAGAATAGACACACAACATAACATTTAAATACGGTTGTAAATAAATCACTTCTTTCTTCCCCCTCTCTGTGTATGTATAACATAAATGGGTGATTCTTTACTAATGTGGCTCTTCAATAATATATGCTCAAAACGGTTTCCAAAAAGAGAAAGAAAAGGGTTTCAAATGAGGCTGGTGGTTCATAACCGGACGATGTCGGGGTGCCTAGTAGCCTTTCTCCGGAAAGGAGCTAGCCTTCTCGGCTCGTACCTAAGTTTACCGAACCCACACCGGTCTCCCGCAAGGGATCGGTGTTCATTTTCCCATTCGTGGGTGGTGACTCTTCCATATCTCCGAGCTCCGATCCTGCCGAGCAGCTTGATTCCACGATTGGTTGCTTTCGGCGCCAATCACCGCTTACGTCGCCATGAGGTTGTCCACCCCTCGGTCCGCCCGGGAGATTAGGCCGCGGCACCTCGTCTAACAAGTGGCGACTCTGCTGGGGAAGCGAGAAATTTGATTCCGGAAGGCGTGTATTAAGCCCTTAACGGGGACGGATCGTTTTACTTCTTTTCGTATGCATTCATATGCATTATTGCAAACCCTTTGGGTAATTTCTGTGAAACCTCTAGCGAGAGTCCATTCGTCGCTCGAAAGAGGCTAGTGTAAGTTCCCCCTTACAGTAAGGCGCCAAAGGGTCCCCATCCATTCGTTAGGGGCGAATTTGTGCGGTCTTGTGAGGTCCCGCGGTCAGCCGTGTCAGCATATAGTAGCCTTAGAAGTTGCCATAGGATTACCCGTTACTATTTTTGGTGTGATAAATGAATCAGTTCGTGTTTTCAAATCGCCATGATACGTGTCCAAATCCTAAAGTATGTAAAAAAAATGAAACGATGCGTTAATATATACTCTTGAATCGACATACTAATTACCCTAAAACATCGAAACAATTTGAACTAAAGACGACTTAGTCATCTCATATGAATGAACATTTGCGACCCGCCTTGTCCCTTTCGGTGTCCCGACGAAGGCACATGTTCAGGAAATGTGTTATGACGTAAGCACGTATTAGTATGAATCGGTTCGGTGTTGAGGATAGTTACATTTCGATACAAAAGACTATATTAACAGTAGCCGTTATTCACATTCTTTAAATAAATTGGATAAAACGAGATCATAACGAAACGAAAACGAAGAACATTTCTGTTTTGAATGACCCTGTCGTAACGTGAAAAGTTTCGCACAAGTAGCCCGTCCCTTCCGAATAAAAGACGAGCTTTTACGTTATGCCTCGTGTCGTTCTTAAGAGAAATGGATGTGTCCGCAAAGGTGACTAAGAAAATAAAAGAAAAGAAAAATGAACTAAACGACCAAAATCATTCCGAGTCTACGGTGTATGTCAATCTCAAGAGTAGTTAAAGAAAATAAACCAATGCCGTTGAATACATGCCTCGAACGAATGTATACCCCGTTTAAAATCTCGAAGCCGAATTAAGCCAAACCATATAATTGCGCCATATGGACGAGACTGCGGGTTTTGACTAAACGACTCGATCATTTCGACCGTTACCAAAACCGCAAGAAATATGGCCCGATGTATGTGTTTGCTTAAATCGTGCCCAAAGGAAAGAGAACGGTGATATCCTCGCTTTGAATAAGCATGTGATTCAACGAAACGTTGATTTTCTATAACCACACTAAGATGATATATCCCATGGATTGGGAAGAACAACGAACTGTTGCTAGCCGAAAGGTTACCGTGCGCTCAAAATAAGACTCGCCGTCTTTTCACGTAGCTAAGATGAGCAAACGGGTCCTCGATGCTAAGAACAAACGCGTTACGCAATGAGTCCGTTCCTAAAATAAAATCCAAAAGTGATTTCATCACTAAATAAACGCATGGTTACGTCTCTCGATAGATCCAAAAAGATCCCATTGTAATCCAAAAATCGAGACACGAATCCACGTGAATAAAAAGGGAACGGGTCATTGACAATAACGAACGATTGGACTAGAAGAATAACTCGTACCACGTCTAAAAACTGAGATACGCTCAAAGGGAGTCAAAACCCGAACTAATGCGTCTCGCGAAAGGACAAAAGACGAGTTATTCCAAAAAGGACAATCCAACTTGGTCGATTTCTTAGTCACTGAACGCTGATACGTCAAAACGAACTGTGTTGTATGATGAATGATTTACTTTTCCACAATAATCGACGGCATCACGCGTCCCCTGGACCGCAATGTGAGCCCCAAACCAAAATCCTAAGAAAGAGACCTGTACCAACGAGTGTGTGGAGGAATAAGGATGGAAGAGAGATGTTGTGATACGTGTAAATAGAACTAACGTTTGTTCTTCTTATCTTATAATCGTAAATAAATAAACGCACACACCATGAATCATGCATATAAAATCATGCATACATACTAATGGATACCGTTCGCGCAGACGTCATCATTAAGCGGTTGTGGTTTCGCGAGAGTAATCGGCTTGTCAGACAATTTGATCAGTTGCGAGTAGATAGTTCCGAATCGGTAGTTGTGGCTTCTGAATCATCTTCATCCGAGTATACTCAGTCTTCCATCAGTATGTCTGCAACCGACGAGAAGGTGGCTGAATTAGAGAACTCCGTGAACAATATCAATGATCAGCTGGCCGCAATCTTGGCCCAGCTAGCTGAGTTAGCACTGAAGGACGACAAGAGTGGTAGTAAGCGTGCTGAGAATGAGGTGAACGATGGCCCTCGTTTTGGGAATGAGGAGGATTATCAGGATTATGTCCGAAAACAGTTAGAGAAGGAGAAAGCTAAGGAAGAGGAGTGGAAGCAACACATCACACAGGAAGTGCAGGACTTGCGCGGAGGAAGCTCCGGGAGTCAGGATTTCTACAACTTGAAGAATTGTTTATCGGCAACAGCTTTGCCTTTGAAATTTCGGCTCCCTGACATGAAAAAGTTCGATGGAACTGGAGATCCCACCGCTCATATGAATCAGTATGTTGCTGTCATGAAGCACATGATCCTGACTGAGGATCAAGTCCTGGGGCTGTTTAACACCTACCTAGAGGGGGCTTCCCTCACATGGTTTCATGCATTGCCGATGGTAACAAAAAGGGATTGGAAGGAATTAGCGAAGTCATTCATCGCTCAGTATAGCTTTAACACCATGCTGGAGGTCACTTTGAAAGAGTTAGAGAGCACTAAGCAACAGGCCGGGGAATCCTTTTCCGATTTTGTGAAAAGATGGAGGGCTAAGGCCGCAGTGATGAAACAAAAGCCGCTTGAGCAGGATCAGATCTGAATGGTGATTGGCAACACGTTGCCGTACATTAAGAATGAGTTGCGGTATATGCCGTTCACTGATTTCAATCAGATGTATAGTTGTGCCTTGACTGTCGAAGGCGATGGGGAGCCGAAGAAAGCTTATACCAAGTGGACGAAGTCTGGATATAGTGCCAGAGGGCCTAGCGCGAGTACGGAATCCGCAGCAGTGAAAGTGGTTGATCTTAATGCTATTGAAAAGAGACGGTTCGCCAAGTTCGATCAGACCTATGCGAAAGTTTTTGAACGCTTGCAGAAGAAAGGATTGTTGAAAGCCCTTACCCCATATAACAAAGCTCAACCCACTCCGCAGATTCAGGCTAGAGGGTATTGTGAGTTCCACAGCAGTTATGGGCATACAATTGAGAATTGTGAGAGGTTGAAACACGAAATCCAGGATTTAATCGAGGAAAAAAAGATAGCTGATCCTTCATCAGCGAACCCTTCCATTTGGCGCAATCCATTGCCTAATCATAGGGTGAGCGTGATCGGAGCTGGTTTGACGAAAACTGTAGTGATGGAATCTTTTGAGGAAGATGTAGAGGAGTTGTTAGACTCCGTCGAAAGAAGCAATGTGGGAAATGGTTCGTATGTATCCTTCTTGGGTGAGGAACAAGAGGATGAACCAATGGAGGAAGGATCAGATGGTGGAGCACCATATGACGAGGATAGTGCCGAAGAGACCGGAGAGGGGTCGTCTCGGACTATCGTGCCAAATTTGGGTTTGTTTAGTGGAGGAAGGGATCCCGAAGTGCACTTGTGCGAATATATGCACGACATGTTTATTGAATCCTTCGGAGTAGATGAAATTGCTCAGTGGTTCCACCATTCGCTAGTGGGCGAGCCTTTGGAATGGTTCCATTCATTACCTGACTCTTGCAAGTATGATTGGGATCAACTGTCAGATCTATTTCTAGAAAAGTATCAAAGGGCTGAGGACAGGGCCGCGGAGCGCTTCGCAATGCAGATTGGACCTATCAAGCGTCCGTTGCCGAGGGTCAGTAAGTATAACGGCAACAAAGATCCGATGGAACACCTTCACTTCTACTTATCGGCCATGTCACCCTTGGGTTTTAAAGAAGAAGAGATCACTAGCTTGTTTTGTAATTCGTTGATGGGTGAGCCATTAATGTGGTACATGTCATTGCCGATGTATGTTAAGACCGACTGGGCAGCAATGACGAAAAGATTTATTAAAGAGTATACAGTATGGATGCTGGCAGAGCAAACCCCAGATTCCCCGTCTTATCAAACACCTGATGCGGTGTTAGCAATGCCTAGGTATGGTGGATACCAGGATCCTGTTGAGCACGCGAGGTTATTCCGCAATCATATGTATGACGCCGGATTCCCGCAATGTGAATTACATGAACATTTTTCGGAAACTTTAATGGGAGAAGCCTTGTTATGGCACCAGGGCCTATCAGAAGAAGAAATGGGTCATTGGATACCTCTTAGGAATGCTTTTGTGGCGAGATATGAGATGTATGTTCCATGGACGGGATCCCTGGACGATCTGGATAGGATTAGGCAATTCCCTGAGGAACCGTTTGTGGATTATGCTAGAAGGTGGATGCACCGTTATGAGCAGTGTAATGAGACAATGAGCGATAAGGTGCAGCTTATGTGTATACAACGAGGTGCTATTCCATTGGCCGCAAGAAGGATGAGCCGAGTGTCCCTCCGCGACTATGATGAGTTGATAGGTTGGGCTTTGTATGGATCGGCGGATCCCTTTTTCCTGAATCCGAGTGTTCCTCACGTCATGGATTTAATGATTGTGGATATTTGGGAAAGTTCCTCGGACGAGGAAGATGCTAATCGGAGGATTCCTATTAACATCTGGGATGAGTCTGATGATGAGTCGGAAGTGGCTGTTAGCGCCGAAGGAAAGATTCTGCCAGGTTTTGAAATCTTCAATGATGTTGCCGACTGGGGCAAAGGAAAGGCGAGCTGCTTTGTCGAGGAGATCATGATGCTGGATTTAAATGCCGAGGAGCAGGTCATCACCATCGAAGCGACTGCGGGAGCGGGAGATGAGCCTAGTACCTCCAAAATTCACGAGAAGTCCGAAGGCCTTGATGATGAAAATTGTATTACTGCTTTGTTTGAATCAGATGATGTGATCACCCATGCTATCAATGAAATGAATTCTGATTTTGCTTACTTGCTTGATGTTGATCATGATCATTCCATGCATTCTCATTCATATAACATGCCTACATTTGAAATCAATGCAATAGAAATGTCAACTTTCAATCTTGGTACGGATGAAAATCCTAAACTTATACAAATTGCTCAAGAATTAACTATTGAAGAGAGAAAAGAATTTGAGAGAATAATTAAAAAATACGAAATTGTATTCGCTTGGACATACGAAGACATGCCGGGAATTGTTCAATCTATCGTAACTCACCGCATTCCAACTTACCCCGAAGCAAAGCCCGTAAAGCAGAAGCTCCGACGTATGAGACCAGAATGGGCAGATAAGATCAGAGAGGAGGTGAAGAAGCAGTTAGAAGCAGGATTCATCGAAGTGATCGACTATCCCCCTTGGGTCGCGAATGTGGTGCCAATCGCAAAAAAGGATGGCAAAGTAAGGATGTGCGTTGATTACAGGGATCTTAACAAGGCATGCCCCAAGGATGAGTTCGCATTGCCTCATATCGACGTATTGATCGACAGTGCAGCGTCAAGCGTCTTACACACGAATGTGGATGGTTTCATGGGCTACATGCAAGTTCAGATGGCTGAAAAGCATAAAGCAAAAACCTCGTTCACAACCGAGTGGGGGACATACTGTTACAGAGTAATGCCGTTCGGTTTGAAAAATGCCGGGGCAACTTACCAGCGAATGGCCACAGCACTGTTCCATGATATGATACACAAGGAGGTAGAAGTCTACGTGGACGATATGATGGTCAAATCAGAGACCAGAGAAGGGCATTTTGCCGCGCTCGAGAAGTTTTTGGCCCGAATTGCAGAATTCAAGCTAAGGTTAAACCCAAAGAAGTGCTTTTTCGGCGTTTCGTCGGGGAAAATCTTAGGCTATGTAATTGGAAATAAGGGAATCGAGGTGGATCCTGATAAAGTGAAGGCTATACAGGAGATGCCGGCGCCGAAAAATGAGAAAGAAGTGAGAGGGTTTCTGGGGCAGGTTCAATATATCAGTCGGTTCATAGCAAGACTCACCGCAATCTGCGAGCCAATCTTTAAGTTGTTAAGGAAAGACCAACCCACCATCTGGAATGATAAATGTCAACAAGCTTTGGAGAGCGTCCGGAACTATTTGTCTAATCCGCCAGTGTTGAGACCGCCTAAACTAGGGAAGCCGCTTCTCCTCTATGTAGCGATCGAGGAGCGATCTATTGGGGCAATGTTGGCTCAAGAGGGAGACACCGGTGTGGAGCACGCGGTGTATTATTTGAGTAAGAAGTTCCTGGAGTACGAGCTCAAGTACAACATGATCGAAAAGACATGTGTGGCAGTAGTATGGTTGACAAAGAAACTGCGGCACTATTTCCAATCGTATAAAGTGATCATTATTTCTCGGATGGACCCCGTAAAGTATCTATACCGAACTCCATCCTTGACGGGGAAGTTAGCCAGATGGCTGTTGCTTTTGTCCGAGTTTGACATTGAATATGTGACGAAGAAGGTTATCAAAGGGAGGGCCGTGGCAGAATTTCTGGCCAACCAACCCCTGAATGCAGAGGAAGAAGAGATAAGCTATGATTTCCCCGATGAACACTTGAACGCAATCGAAGTTATACCGTGGAAAATGTTCTTCGACGGAGCAGTTAATTCGAGTGGAGCCGGAGTAGGAGTACTACTTATCTCACCGGAAGTAGAAAGAATCCCGATGGCGAAGAAGTTATCCTTCCCTCTTACCAATAATATGGCCGAATATGAAGCGTGCATTTATGGTTTAGAGTCATTAGCTGCACTGGGAGCGTCATATGTCGAGATTTGGGGCGACTCAAAGTTGATCATTGAACAGGCACAAGGAAACTGGGAGGTAAGAGAAGAAAGACTACGTCCGTACCTCGATCAGCTAGAAGGGTTGGCACAAAGATTCAAAGAATGCCGTTTCTATCATATTCCTCGGGCACAGAACCAGGCGGCGGATGCCTTGGCCACTTTGGTGTCAGTTTGGGACAACCCCCGGAACCTTGCCTCGAAACCGTTGGTATTGAGGAGATCTCACAAACCATGCTACGAGGAAGTAATGCTGTTAGGGGCAGATGAAAAACCGTGGTATTTCGATATCGTGAACTTCATGAAGCATGGAACATATCCGGCAGAGTCAGAACCGAGGGATCAAGCTGTGATTAGAAGGTTAGCCCGGCAGTTCGTCATCCACAACGATTTGCTTTACAAAAGGCACATTGATGGGTTACAACTGAGGTGCTTGGATGCGGAAGAAGCCCGCGAGGCAATGGAATCAGTACATTCAGGAATTTGTGGAGCCCATATAGGAGGAGCAGTACTAGCTAAGAAAATTATCAGACAAGGCTTCTATTGGCTCACCATGGAAAGAGATTGTAACGAGTATGCAAAGAAATGCCATGATTGTCAAATCCACGGCGATTGCAGTCATCTTCCGGCCATGGAACTACACGTGTTAGCAGCTATTTGGCCATTCGCTGCTTGGGGCATTGACATCATCGGCGAAGTAAGGCCTAACGCTTCAAATGGACATAAGTTTATTGCTGTCGCCATCGATTATTTCACCAAGTGGGTAGAAGTAGAGTCGTTTAGCAAACTGGGATCCAAGCAGATGAGAAAGTTCATTGAAAAACACTTGATCACCAGGTTCGGAGTGCCTCATCACATGATCACGGATAACGGGGTCCAGTTTCAGGGGGAAGTAAGGAATCTTTTCCGAGAATATGGCATTGAACATCACAGATCTTCTCCGTACCGTCCACAGGCTAATGGAGCAGTAGAAGCAGCTAATAAGAATCTTAAGAGGATTCTCGTAAAAACGGTGGAATCACATCGGAATTGGCATGAGCAGCTCCCACTCGCATTATGGGCTTATCGCACGACAGTCAGAACCTCGACTGGGGCGACGCCATTCTCCTTGGTATACGGAACAGAAGCAGTCTTGCCGATTGAGATCGAAAAGCGATCGTTGAGAATCACAGTGGAAGCAGAAATCCCCGAGATGGAATGGGTGAAGAGGCGATGTGAGCAGTTGGCTTTAGTTGACGAGAAAAGGATGGAAGCCCTTTACCATGTGCAGTTGTATCAAAGAAGGATGGCTCGGGCTTTCAATAAAAAGGTCAAGACCAGTCCTATCAAAGAAGGAGATTTGGTGCTGAAACAGATTCGTGTGACGCACACCGACCCTAGGGGCAAGTTTAAACCTAACTGGGAAGGGCCATTCGTCGTGAAAAAGATACTAAGCAAAGGAGCGGTGAAGTTAACTACCATGGACGACATGGAATTCTCCGAACCTACCAACCTGGATAGGCTTAAGAAATACTTTTCGTAAAAAAAAAAAAGAAAAAGAAAAAAATTCCCGATAGGTTGAAAACCCGCAAAGGGCGACCTATGCAACAATAAGGGAAATCCCAATGGGTGAAAACCCGAAAGGGCACTCATTTAAAAATTCCGGGATAGTAAAAGGAGAGGAGAAAAATCGTCGGGATCCGAAAACCGAAAGGCGGGTCCTGGTAACAATAGTTATAACTTGAGCAATTACAAAAACAATGTATAAGAGGCTAAGTATTTCTGTTGTTTGTAAATAAATAAAGGCATGAATATATTTGACGAGAATGATTGGAATCATCATAATCTACTGAATGCATGGTAATATGAATCATGAGTTATACATTTCCTATCCTACCTTTCACAAAAAGCCTACCTACTATCCACCCCACTCCCTATACATCAGCTATACATCGGAGAAACCCTAATAAAAGCTACAAAGCAACAATGAAAGCTACAAAGCAATAATGAAAACTACAAAGCAATACATAACGAGCCTAATACGGAGGAAGTCCCAATAGTTCTCAAAATCTCTCAGGTGTGATGCCCGCTCCGCAGATAGTGCCTCCTCGGCAACACGCGCTCTCTCATCAGAAACTCGCGCTCTCTCATCAGCAACTCGTGCTCTCTCATCAGCAGCTCGTGCTCTCTCCTCTGTAGCAAGGCGTCTGATCGACTCATCACGCGCCCTCTCCTCGACGGCAAGGCGACCCTCAGTCTCCCGTCGTATCATCCCCGACCAGTGGTCGTTCCTCTCTTGATACACATGACCAACTCGGGCATCAGCTTCCCTCACTAGCTCGCTCTGTCTCCGCTCGTGGGCATGCAGATCACTCTACAGAAAAAGAAAAAAAAAGAACAGATAAAAGGCAACATAGGCAAAAACATAAATCATATATACATGAATATATTTCACTACACTAAAATAAGGCAAGGATACATACCAGGTGGTCGGCACAGCGCAAGCTGAGGCGGTCTCTTACACCAAAGTCGTAGTTTTACTATTCACGATGCATATAGCGCACATTCTTACACAAAAGTAAACAGGTGTTACTTGTAAATAAAGGAATTCACGTTTTCTAGCTAATGTCCTCTAAGGCAGTCTAAGTGTTAGCAGGCAACTCATGTTCGGATAGGAATGCTAAAGCCTAGAGTTCGAATCAAATAAAAGTGAGAAATTACTTACCTCGTTGCAGCGTGTCCTGCTCAAATGCGTCGTAGGGTCGTGGAAGGTATCCACTCTATCCAGGTTTACGTAAACCTCGTCCATGCCTCTAGTGCCATCCCATTCATCTAAATCCATCCCGAGAATAATCCAAATTGAAGTCTAGTGAGAGAAAGAGGAGAGAGAAGGTGTGGGGTTGAAATGAAACCCCACCACCTTATATAGGAAAAGGGAATGACATTCCCGTAAATAGTGAAAAAAGTACGATTTGACATAAAGGTAAAAAGTAAATAATTAATTACCAGGTGCACAGACCTCCGATTTGCAGTCCGTTTCAGCCTGCATTTCTCCCAGACAGCGACTAACAGTGTCAAGATATGAACTCCAGACAACAGTCAATTTTTACAGAACAGTGACACCAGTCAAAGTACAGATGACAGTCAACAGAAAAACAATCATTAGTCTATATCATTTCAGACTAAGACACATGCCCACCGAACCTTCGAGATGATAGCTCTAGTAAGAAAATACAGACAACAGTGTCGTAAGAAAATCCAGAAACAGCCCCCGCTTTTGAGCCATTTGACTCCTGGTCGCAGACCGGAGTTGCTTTTGAGCCATTTGACTCACGGTCGCGGACCGAAGTTGCTTTTTAGCCATTTGACTCCTGGTCGCAGACCGGAGTTGCTTTTGAGCCATCTGACTCCTGGTCGCAGACCGGAGTTGCTTTTGAGCCATCTGACTCACGGTCGCGGACCGGAGTTGCTTTTTAGCCATTTGACTTACGGTCGCAGACCGGGGTCGCTTTTTAGCCATTTGACTCACGATCGCGGACCGGAGTTGCTTTTTAGCCATTTGACTCACGGTCGCAGACCGGAGTTGCTTTTTAGCCATTTGACTCACGGTCGCAGACCGGAGTTGCTTTTTAGCCATCTGACTCGTGGTCGCTGACCGGAGTTGCTTTTTAGCCATATTTACCGCAGTCGTAAATCAGGGTAGCTATTTAGCCATTATCCCCGCAATCTTAAAATAGGGTAGCTATTTAGCCATTATCCCCGCAATCACAAACTAGGGTAGCTATTTAGCCATTATCCCCGCAGTCGTAAATCAGGGTAGCTACTTAGCCATTATCCCCGCAATCTTAAAATAGGGTAGCTATTTAGCCATTATCCCCGCAATCACAAACTAGGGTAGCTATTTAGCCATTATCCCCGCAGTCGTAAATCAGGGTAGCTATTTAGCCATTATCCCCGCAATCTTAAAATAGGGTAGCTATTTAGCTATTATCCCCGCAATCACAAACCAGGGTAGCTATTTAGCCATTATCCCCGCAGTCGTAAATCAGGGTAGCTATTTAGCCATTATCCCCGCAATCTCAAAATAGGGTAGCTATTTAGCCATTATCCCCGCAATCACAAACTAGGGTAGCTATTTAGCCATTATCCCCGCAGTCGTAAATCAGGGTAGCTATTTAGCCATTATCCCCGCAATCTTAAAATAGGGTAGCTATTTAGCCATTATCCTCGCAATCACAAACTAGGGTAGCTATTTAGCCATTATCCCCGCAATCTTAAAATAGGGTAGCTATTTAGCCATTATCCCCACAATCTTAAAATAGGGTAGCTATTTAGCCATTATCCCCGCAATCTTAAAATAGGGTAGCTGTTTAGCCATTATCCCCGCAGTCGTAAACCAGGGTAGCTGTTTAGCCATTATCCCCGCAGTCGTCAACTAGGGTAGCTATTTAGCCATTATCCCCGCAGTCGTAAATCAGGGTAGCTATTTAGCCATTATCCCCGCAGTCGTAAACTAGGGTAGCTATTTAGCCATTATCCCCACAGTCGTGAACTAGGGTGCAACCCAAAGCAGAGTCTGAAGAAGTCAGAGAACGACGTCGGAGCGCGCAGCGCAAAGGTCGGGTATGTTCCCTCCTACCCTTTACGTGTCTTTTACTTTTATATGTTTTACATTGCATGTGTTACGTTAGCAAAAAACGTTTTCGAAGGACCTGTGACGAAAACCTGAAAACAAGACAGTTGAAGCGATTGATTCCGGAAGTTTTTGAAAAATATGCATAAAGAATAATAAGCAAAGGAAAATTGGCGGCACGGCGCGGATGCTTCGCGGCATCCTACCCGCGAACGACGATGATCGAACACCCGCTTGCCAGCGAGATGTGCGCACGGCGTCCGTCGGACACACCGCGAGTGGCACGCTCTCGACGTCCAAGCGATGCCTGGGACCGATGGCGGTGCGTGCCCTCACGGGCCGTTGAGCGCACGTGCCTGGTAGCGCGAGGCGCGCGTTCGGCGGCCGCGACGTGCGATTGTCCGGAGGCCCGAAACGCGCGCTCGGTGGCCACGGGGTGCACGCGTCCGACGGTGCGGGGCACGCCCCCAAGGGTCGTCGGGCGGGCGCCCAACCACGTCGGGCGAACGCCCAACGCGTCAGGCGAACGCCCAACGCGTCGGGCGAACGCCCGACGAGGGTTGGGCGGTAGCCCAACGCATGGTTGGGAGGCCGCCCAACCTCAATGGGCGACGCCCAAATTTTTTTGGGCGTCGCCCATTGTTCCGGAATCCGTGGGCCTATATAAGGCACGGATCCCAATGCAGAAAAGGGGGGGGGGAATTGAAGGAGAGCTTCTCACACTAGAATATTTTTTCTAGAGAGAATAAGTTGATTTTTTTAGGAGAAAACATTTTTTTTCCTAAAAATTGAAAATCTCCAAATTTCCTAAGTTCAATTTTTACTAAATTTTTCATAAAAAACGGAAGCTCGCGGTTCATGGAATCAATCGGCTTCGACTGTCAGATACCGAATTCAAGGTATTATCCGAGGACTAGACTCTTTATGTTATTTAATTTATTCTCTTCTTCTATTTATTTTTTCTTAGGCTATAGTTTTTTATTCATTTAGTTATTTATTTATTTTGTCACACTTTATTTAATTAGCGTATTTATTTAATTTTCATTTCGTGTTGAACAAAATCCGGTTTTGTTTTAAAATAAAAAACCTCGTTTTGATATCCCAATATGAACCGTGATCCGATAAAAGGTAGTTCGGGTGTCGAAAACGTTGTAATTATAAGTTTTTAATTTAAAAGAAATTTCCAAATAACGTTTTAAAATAAAAACATCGTTTTAGGAATTTCCGTTTTCGACTATGATCCATTTTTGGTAGTTCGGAAATCCAAAACGATTGAATTAGATTTAATTTAAAGCTTTTGAATAAATCTGGAAACATTTAGGAGTGCTGCTGTAATTTACCTATTTTGTCGCTAAATGCTGTTTACCGACGGATTTTCCATCGGTAAATCTGCCAAAACGTAAAAAATGTCATTTCAGTCCCTTTTTCTTAACTTTTAAGCTTTTAATCCTTAATATGTATATGTATAGTTATGTAATATATGTTTTTCAAATGATCTTAGACATTTAGCATATATAATTATTTTAGAATGTTGGTATATCATTTTTACTCTATTTTACAATATAAGTACAAGTATATATATGTATTTTTTTTTTTATTATTTTGGGTTATGTTTTAAATGTTAGTTATTTGGTATTTTGGGAAATAATTAATATATATTAGTATATGGTATTTTTGGTATTTAAAACTATATTAGTTATGTATATGTATAGTTTTGGAATATTTGGGTTATTTTAGTGATTATTGAATAAAATTAGTTTTGATAAGTATTATTTTCTTAGTTATAGGATTTACTTATTATTTTCACATTTTCAAAGTATAGATATATTGTACCTATTATTTTTATATACATATAGTTCCTTTTGTATTAACTTTTATTTTCATATCCTATTTTTGACTTAAATGTATATATGTAGGTATAAATTATTTTCTTTATTCTTTTGGCCCATTCATGGGTCCATTTTTCCAAATGGGCTTTATTTAAGGGTAAATGTTATTTTAAAGGAGTTTGTTAATGTAATTATAATAGGTAGAGAGTCCATTAAATAAGTGGGGAAAATAAATCACAAAAAGAGAGTTTTCAATTGAATTATTTAAACTAATGAGTTTTCAGATTTCTAATGTAAATAAATAGAGTCATTCTTGTTAATATTTCAAATCGTTTCTCAAAACACCACGTTTTAAAACCTTAATCCGTTCCAAAGGCGGATTAAATGATCATGGTAATTAAAATCGTTTTCTTTGTGAATAATAGATTTTTGAATCATTTTCTCAAAGAATTTGTACAAAATAAAATTGACTTGTATGCTTAAACCATGTTTTCTCATTAAAGGGTTTCTATCTCAAAAGTTTTCAAATACTCGAGTCGTTCCAACGGCGATTCGGGTAAATTTCATCAAACAGGGTTTTAAAACGCACCTAAATCGTTCCAACGGCGATTAAGGTTCGAACCATGTAAATAAACTCGTTTTGGGAAATAAGTTAGCGCAGAATAGACACACAACATAACATTTAAATACGGTTGTAAATAAATCACTTCTTTCTTCCCCCTCTCTGTGTATGTATAACATAAATGGGTGATTCTTTACTAATGTGGCTCTTCAATAATATATGCTCAAAACGGTTTCCAAAAAGAGAAAGAAAAGGGTTTCAAATGAATTTTAAACTTAAAGAAGTATACGATTAGTCCGTTATCGCCTAACATGCTGAGTAGGAGGCCGGTGGTTCATAACCGGGCGATGTCGGGGTGCCTAGTAGCCTTTCTCCAGAAAGGAGCTAGCCTTCTCAGCTCGTACCTAAGTTTCCCGAACCCACACCGGTCTCCCGCAAGGGATCGGTGTTCATTTTCCCATTCGTGGGTGGCGACTCTTCCATATCTCCGAGCTCCGGTCCTGCCGAGCAGCTTGATTCCACGATTGGTTGCTTTCGGCGCCAATCACCGCTTACGTCGCTATGAGGTTGTCCACCCCCCGGTCCGCCCGGGAGATTAGGCCGCGGCACCTCGTCTAACAAGTGCGAGGAATCCTGACATTAGCAGCACTCAGCATACTTAGAACATATGCTTGACCCTTTGCAACCCAGTGTATGCTGTCCGTGAGCATTGTAAAAGCTTGATGAAACATCTTTAGCAAAGACGAATCATAATACTCACGCTGAGCATTGGTGTGTCGTACGTGGTTGAAAGTAATGCGAGAGTACTTCAGGATCTCGTTTGTTTTGAGCTGGTCAGTGTCCATCTCTTGCTTGCTTAAGTTTAGCAGACGCACAGCCTCGCTGATTTGCTCAATGGAGCATTGTGAGGAGGAAGAGAGTTGGTGATTGGTTTTCTCTTGCTCAGTATGAAGCTGGCTGAAGAGATGATGAACTTCGGCAGAAGTAGCATATGTGGAGTTCGCAGCTGACAATTGATGAATCTGTCCTTGCAGTGAGTTTATGTGGTTTACCATGGTCAGTTGGAGTTCAGCCAGCTTTGTTATAGAGTCCTGCCGGGGCTGTTGAGATTGCAATGAAGTCATGACACTCAGAAGATCCTTCAGACCTTTGATCTCAGTTAGAAGCTGAGTGACAAACGAAAGTTGAGTTGTCTCAACGTTAGTAGACCCAGCGACATTGGTGTTTGATTAATGAAGGTCCTGGATAAGAGCTTGAGCTGAGTCAACGATTCTTTGACCAGACTCAGTTGCATTTAGGTAGCTAAAGGATCCATCATGTGTTGGCCCAGATGCCGGAGGAGGAGTAGAACTGAATGAAGGCGGTGTTTGGTTCTGCTCATCATTAGAAGGCCCAGCATTATCAGCGGCTGGCCTGGAATTAGGATTGTCAGTAGAAACTAACTGGATTTGATTCTGCACATTGAGTTGTGGAAGTGGAGGATCGGCAGAATGTGTTACTTGCTCAGGCTCAGGTCGAAGCTGACTAGATTGTGGAAGTTGAGTAAGTTCAGTGTTCACCTGAGCAGGTAATTCCTTGGTTTGCTCAACATGTTGAGGAGCGGAATCTTCGAGCACTTGCTCGGCATCATTTTGGCTGGGGAAAGCAGTTAAGTCGGCATGTTCCTTCGGCTGAGAAACAGAGGCTTGATTTTCTTGTTGCTCTAGTTGAGACTCAGGAGGGTTGGAGAAGAACCTAAGATGTACATCTGTAAGGTCAGAGATCTCATCCCTCAGCGGTGAGTCACCCATTAGGTCAATGACGGGTGCTCGAAATGCCTTCTGCTTCCTCAGTCTCTTTAGCTTTGGAGGAGTAGGGTCACAAGGAATGGACTCAATAGAGTCAGTAGGTGAAGCTTCCCTTTGAACAGCGGGAGCATTTGCTGTTTGCTCAGTTTCTTCTTCGTCAACCAACTCAGTGTTGATTGGTTCAAGGTGCTCATCATTAGCTGTTTTCTCAGTGTCATCCTGACCACTTTCTTCTTCATCAGACTCATCATCCAGTTCTTCTTCCTCAAACTGTTCATCCAGTTCTTCTTCCTCAAACTGTTCATCCAGTTCTTCTTCCTCAACAAACTGACCACCCAATTGGTCTTGTTCTTCCTGGTCATCTAACTGTTGCTCAGTGTCAATACCTTGACTCTGTGCATAATGTGAGTTAGGAGGAACGAGGACATCAGTCGGAAGTGCATTTATAGGTCTTAACTCAAAATTGAGCTTCTTCTTCTTCCTTAATGGTTGCTCTTCAACCTCTCTTTCTTCTGCCTCAGGCTCAGCTTGCCTAGGTCTTTTCTCAGCTGACCTGGATCCACCCTGTCCTTGTTGAATCTGAGGCTTAGTTCCTCCGCATACAAATTTAAGCTTCTTTGGGGCAGAAGCAACAGCTTTAGAGGTGCTCTGGACAACCTTCCTCTTTCTTTGAGTTCTTCCCTTTTGAGTCACCGCCCCCTCAGCGTTCTGGACAACTTCCCCTTTTCCTTTCTTCGGCACAATAGGTTGATCATATGCCAAATGAATAGGGCAGCAGCTGTAATCTCGGTTCCCCAAGTGTGGATTTCCGCAACCATGTCCACATTGTGATCCTTGAGGATTCGGGTGATAAAAGAGCCTAACCTAAGGGTTCCTGTACTTCGTAGAAACCCACCGATTATGAAGACGGGCATGTTTATCGGTGTGTAGGTCAGCATGTGCCATATAAAACACTGCTCAAAATTGGTTGCTGAGTTGGTGCAGTTGATTTTAGGGAAAAGGAAATTGGTCAGTATGTAATGGGCCATCTTTTGATGCTGGCCCATGGAGGTACTCGAGATTTCACCTACATGACCATCAGGTTTACAGAAGGTTTGAACGTAGTTGGTTTTATCTTGGTCACCTGATTTACGAAGTATATCTCCTTCGTTTTTCAGTTTGAACAGTGAGGCAAGATACGCAGGGTTGATGAAGATGTTCTTCCCTCAAACATAAGAAGCTAGGTAGTTCCTGTTATCATCAGCGACCTTTAGGTTGGCGTAGAATTCTCTTACCAGCTCAGGGTAAGTACACGAACTGAGAACAGCTCGGTCCAACCATTATTCTTGATCCACTCACAAAAGGGTTGCTCGGCGTCCACGAATCCCCTTGAAAACCATCGCGAGTGATCGATCTTACACCCCTTCACACTCTCGAAAACCTGAGAGTAGGTGCGTTCTACTACTTTCTTGCCCTTGTCCTTTTGCTGTTGTTTTCCCTTCGAAGAGGTGGTTTGGACAGCTTGAGCTTTCTTGCTCGGCGTAGTGACTTTAGTGTGGTCACGCTGGGTAGAAGATTTGGGATTTTCATCGGAGCGGTTGTCGGATAAACCAGCACCGGAGATATTCAGAGAAACGTTCGTCATATTCTCAGAGAAGTTTTGGGAAGTTTGGGAATTTCTTAGAGAGAGTAATTGGAATGCCAAAGTTTTCTAAGCGTAACGAGATAAAAGTGGGAATCCGTCCACTATTTATAGAGGTATTGAGTTGATCTAAAGCGTTGGGTTGTCAATTTGACCTCGAGATTCTCAATCGATAAAGATTCTGGCATTTATGACACATACGACGCGTGTGTTTTCTAATTATAGCGCATACGTCATCCTAGGTGGCTATTTAATTTGCGTGCTTGCATTAAATTTTGCAACGAATCGTTACTCAGTGTTAAGAATTTCAAGCGTTTAAAATTCTGAGTAGTCAGTGTTATGCAAAGAAGCAGTTCTTATGCTTAGTAGCTCAGTTTAAGATAAACACTCAGCATATATATATATACTCAGCAAGCATAAATCATCCAGCATGGTAATTCACTCAGTATGCATACTATACTTGGAATTTATTGAAGAGGATTAAACATACCAATGGCTTCTCTAAGTATGTTGAATTGCTCACGAGCCAGTGGCTTTGTGAAGATATCAGCAAGCTGCTCATCCGTTGGGACATAGGTCAGCTTGATCTCTCCCTTGAGTACATGATCTCTGATGAAGTGGTGTCTTATGCTGACATGCTTCATCCTGCTGTGCTGGATTGGGTTCTTTGATAAGTCAATGGCACTTTTGTTGTCACATTTGACTTCAATTGTTTTAGTCTGAACGCCATAATCTTCAAGCTGTTGCTTAATCCATAGGACTTGAGCAACACAGCTTCCAGCAGCAACGTACTCAGCTTTAGTGGTTGACAGGGCTACTGACGCCTGCTTCTTGCTGAACCAGGACACAAGACAGCTCCTAAGGAAGTGGCATCCTCCTAAGGTGCTTTTTCGTTCAAGCTTGTCTCGTCCGTAGTCAGGGTCAGTGTATCCAATGAGTGTGAAATCATGAGTATTGGGATACCACAAACCTGTATTCACTGAGCCTTGCAAATATCTAACGATTCTTTTTACAGCTATGTAATGAGATTCCTTAGGGTTAGATTGATATCTAGCACAATAACATACTGAGAACTGAATGTCCGGCCTACTAGCAGTTAAGTAAAGTAGAGAACCAATCATACCTCGGTACAATCTGCTGTCTACTGACTTACCATTCTCATCAGCGCAGAGGACAGTGTCAGTGCCCATTGGGGTAGATATTGACTTACAATTCTCAAGTTCATACTTCTTCAATATCTCCTTAGCATACTTAGTTTTACTGATGAAGATACCATTTTTCCCTTGTTTGATTTGAAGTCCAAGGAAGAAATTGAGTTCTCCCATCATTGACATTTCAAACTCAGTCTGCATCTGCTTACTAAATTCCTTGCACATTGACTCGTTAGTGGCACCAAAAATAATGTCATCAACATATATTTGAGCCAGCAAGGTATCTTTACCGTTTCTCTTAATGAATAAGGTTGTATCAGCTTTACCTCTGACATAATTTCTAGTCAGCAGGAAACTGGTCAGCCTCTCATACCAAGCACGTGGTGCTTGTTTGAGACCATACAGAGCCTTTTTGAGCTTATAAACGTGGTTTGGGAATTTAGGATCCTCAAACCCTGGAGGGTGATTAACATAAACTTCCTCGTTTATAACTCCATTAAGGAATGCACACTTAACATCCATTTGAAACAGTTTAAAGTTCATATAGCTTGCATATGCACATAAAATTCTAATAGCCTCTAGCCTTGCCACTGGGGCAAAGGTCTCACCGTAGTCAATACCTTCTTGCTGACTATAGCCCTGAGCTACAAGTCTTGCTTTGTTTCTGACCACGTTCCCTTGTTCATCTAGCTTGTTACGGAAGACCCATCTTGTTCCTATGGTCTTCTGGCTTCTTAGTTTTGGCACTAGATCCCATACTTCATTTTGTCTTAACTGATAAAGTTCCTCTTGCATTGCATTCATCCAGAATTCATCATACTCTGCTTCAGCGAAATTCTTTGGTTCCTGGATTGAGACGAATGCTACGTTGCTGAGGTATCTCCTGAGTTGATTCCTCGTCATCAGGGTGTTCTCAGCGGCATCAAGAATGGCACTCTCTGAGTGACCTCTTGGTATTCAAATCTCTTTTGGTAGATTGATGTCTTGTGCTGGTTGTGTTTCAATAATCTCTGCAGGTGTAGATTGGTCAGTGAAAGTAATTTGAGTTTCACTTTTACCTTTGGTCAGCCCTTGAGGCAATGACTCAGCGGCTGTTTCTTGGTCAGCGGGAGCTGAGTGTGGATCATCCTCAGTCAGCTGCATGTCTCTTCCTGCAGGGTTAGTTTCATCGAACTCAACGTGTACTGACTCTTCTAAGACCTGAGTTCATTTATTGAAAACTTTGTATGCTTTGCTGTTTGTTGAGTAGCCCAAAAAGATAGCTTCATCAGCTTTAGAGTCAAACTTAGCTAGGCTGTCTTTAGTATTCAAGATAAAGCATTTACAACCAAAGGCACGAAAGTATCCAATGTTGGGCTTTCGTCCTTTCCAAAGTTCGTAGGGGGTCTTCTTTAGTATAGGTCTAACTAGAGCCCTATCAAGAATGTAGCACGCTGTGTTAACAGCTTCTCCCCAAAAGTACTTTGGAAGCCGATGCTCACTCAGCATTGTCCTGGCTATTTCAACCAAGGTTCTATTTTTCCTTTCAACAACCCCATTTTGTTGAGGGGTTCTAGGAGCAGAAAAATTGTGGTCAATGCCGTTGGTTTCACAAAATTCAACAAACTGTTGGTTCTTGAATTCTCCACCATTATCACTTCGGATGTGAGCTAACTTAAGGTCTTTATCATCTTCAAGTTTTCTTACTAAATTTGAAAACGTCTCAAAGGTTTCATCCTTGGTACTCAGCAAGATGATCCAAGTGTACCGAGAAAAGTCATCTACAATGACCAAGGAAAATCTTCTTCCACCCAAGCTCAGCGGCTGGACTGGACCGAAGAGATCCAAGTGTAGCAACTCTAATGGACGCTTAGTTGAGACAATGTTTTTACTATGAAAAGATTGTTTGGTTTGTTTTCCATCTTGGCAAGCGTGGCATAATTGATCTTTTTCAAACTTAAGTTCTGACAGTCCCTCACCCAATTGCTTTCTTGCTAATTTGGCCAGGAGGTCCATGCTTACATGACCAAGTCTCCTGTGCCATAGCTGGGAATTTTCTTCCTTTGACACTAAGCATAGAGTTTTTGAAAACTTCTTTTCTAAGTTCAGCATAAAGACATTATCAATACGAGGGGCAGTTAAAATTAACTCATTTGTTTTACCCTCAAATATTTTACATCCAGTGTCATCAAATATAACTTTTCTCCCATTGTCACATAGCTGAGCTACGCTGAGTAAGTTATATTTGAGTCCGCTGACTAGGGAGACTGACTCAATAGTAGGATTACCACCAATGGTTCCTGACCCTACTATCTTACCCTTCTTGTTGTCTCCAAAACTTACACTTCCTCCACGTTTACGCACAAACGTGATGAACTGAGTTTCATCACCAGTCATATGCCTCGAGCATACGCTGTCAATGTACCACATCTTTGACTTCTCAGCACACCTCAGGCTTACCTATAATATAGCTAGTTGCTTTTAGGTACCCAATTCTTTTTGGGTCCTTGCTTGTTAGGTTCAACAGGTAAAGCATCATATTTCATTTTATGACGACATATTTGGATAGTGTGTCCATTCTTTCCACAGAAGTCACAACTGACCTTCCGTTTAGTATGTCTCACTGACTGGTCAGCACCCCAGTGCTGAGCGTGCCAGTACACCTTTATGGTGTGTCCTTTCTTCCCACAGAAGTCACACTGGACATTCCGCTGAGGATTCCATCTCTGCTGACTAGTACTTTGGTACACAGTGTTCAGAGGAATATTTCTTTTATTCGGAACCTTAAGTTGGTTCTGAATAGATGTGACATCCTTTCTCAGTTTCTTAGAATCTGATTGGACCTCAAAGACAAACTTTTGCATAATTTCTACATTACTATGCAAAGTTGAGTTGTCCTGGAGAAGATATCGAAGGTCACTCAGTTTGACCTCCTCAACCTCGTCACATCGCCTGCTGAGTGCTTTAACCTTTTTATTACACTTTTTGACAAGTGTGTAGAGGTCACTTAGGGCATTAACCATTTCATTTCTGAGCAAGGGTAGTGATAATACCTCAGTTGAGTGTTCCTCATCGTTAGATGCAATGGAGGGGTCAGCATGCTCAGAAACACATGGCTCAGCAAGTTCGTCAGCCATGAAACAAATCTTTGCTGACTCAGTGGCATCAGCTTCTGATGATGAAGACTCATCACTGTCGCTCCAAGTTGCCACCATTGCCTTCTTGCTGTTCTTTCTTTCTTTCCTCATCGTGGGACAGCTTGACTTGATATGGCCAGTTTGATGACATTCAAAGCATGTAATGGGCTTTGAGCTATCCTTCTTGTACTTGCTGTCGCTGGACTCAGCTTTGTACTTGTCAAACTTCTTATAAGGCTTCTTAGAATATTTGTCATTCTTTCTGAACAGCCTTTTCATCTTTCTAGTGAACATAGCCATTTCTTCATCGTCTGTTGAGCTCCCATCAGTGGAGTCAGCTTTCATGACAAGAGACTTTTGCTTCTTGTCTTCAGACTTTTCCTTCACCTCAAAGTTCTTCATTGATATCTCGTGGGTCAGCAGCGAGCCAATGAGTTCATCATACTTGTAGGTGGTTAAGTCTTGAGCTTCCTCAACAGCAGTTTTCTTTGCTTGCCAGCTTTTAGGAAGACTCCTAAGAATCTTCTTGACTTGCTCTTCCTCATTGAAGATCTTTCCAAGTCTTTTGAGCTCGTTGATTATGTTTGTGAACCTTGCGTTCATGTCAGAGATTCCTTCATCATCATTCATTTCAAACAGCTCGTACAACCTCATGTGCCGGTTGACTTTGGATTCCTTCACCTTGTTGGTTACTTCATAGGTGACCTCCAACTTCTTCCAAATCTCATGCGCTGACTCACAACCTGAAATCTTGTTGTATTCTGCATCATCTAAAGCACAGTGAAGCATGTTTATAGCCGAAGCATGATTTTGTAGCTTCTTGAGATCATCCTCTGTCCATTTAGTCTCAGCTTTGACAACCGTTTGGCCATCAATAGTTTCAACAGGAACAAATGGGCATTGGACTATAGATAGCCATGCACTCATATTTGTTGCCTGAATGAAATTCTTCATTCTATTCTTCCAAAAGGTATAGTTAGACCCGAAGAATAGAGGAGGCCGAGTTACGGACAGACCCTCAGGTAAAATCTGAGTTGTTAGATTTCCTGGGAGAAACCGAGTGCTGTTCTCAGCCATAGTGGGGATCAGCTCAAGGTAGTTAAACCTTGCACAGTGAGCTTTCAGGCTCTGATACCACTTGTTGGTCCCTTATAACGTGACAAGTTAGTTCCAAGGGGGGGGGGGGGATAGGAACTATTTAAAATTTTGTCCGTTAAGGCTGACTTCTTTTCTAATGAAAAGGTTTACACAGCGTCACTAAGTAGATTCAAGACACAAGCTTAGTCAACTTGTGACTAAGTCTGCTTCTTTACTTGAGTCAGGAATTAGCACTTAGAGTCTATTCCTGAACTCAGCTTCTTAGTAGACTTAACTCAGCGTGAGTTCTTTACTTAGTCAGTTTTATAGCAAGCAATATATATTAAAGGAGTTTAAGGGTTAAAAAGATATTACTCAGCAGACTTATCCTGGTTCAGCCTCTCCGCCTACGTCCAGTCCCCGGAACTCGTTCCGAGCTTTTTGATTTCTCTACTGAGCTCTTTAAAGGTAGAGCACGAAACCTTTTACAGATAGAAGCTGAGTATAACAAGAGTACCTTCCTCTATACCTCTACTCACTCCTATATCTACCGCTGAGTACTATAACCGAGTACTCAGCCTCTCCTTTCTATTCTTCTAGAAATGATAAAGTGTTTGTCCTAAACAACAATTGCTAAGACACTTTAGATGATTGAAAATCACTATAGACTTTTACATAATAATATAGAAATTGGTGTAAGGTATTTGCTTTGCTTTTCTCACAGAAACTTCAAGTATGAATTTGGACAGCGTTTCGACTAATTGAAGATCTGCATCGATTGAAGCAAATGGATGGCCTTTATATAGTGACACTTGAGGCACCTGGTCATTTTGAATTTCGAAATAACCGTTGGAGGGAAACGGCTTCCTATCGTTGTCACTCTGGGCGTGCTCAGCGTTGTTGGCCAATAGGATTCTTGCATCTTCTGTCTTCGTCAGTCCACAGCAGAATGTTTCGACATTTAAGGAAAAGTCCACGAGACAGCTTCTTGCGCCTTCTGACCTTTTCCCAAAGTAGAAATACTTTGTCTAGAAGTTGAACATTGTCTGCCGCTGTCCAGACTGCATTGTCGTCCAACTCAGCAGCTTCCACTTGAAGCTTTTGGCTTCAAAGGCTTCTCGATCCTTCTTTTGCTGATTCGTCGTTTTGCTTGATGCGGCTTCATTTTGAACTCTTGGGCCGAATGGTCTTGATGTGTTGACTTGGGCTTGACTTCCAGTTTAAGGGCCTTTGGGCTTTTTAATCTTAATGTCTTGTAAACAATTAAACTCAACATTGAACAAACACATTAGTGTAATAAATCAAAGCATTTAAATTTAATGTGTTAGAATATTTTTATCATTACTTAAATAATTTTGTCAAATCAAAATCATGTGAAAAGGTGTTTCAACACATATACCATTCCATTAGATTAAAAAGTATAGATTATAAAAATTAAGAGGAATAAAACCATTCACTCATACAGGTTGCAACCAGTACAAGCGACTACAAAGAGCAATAAAAAGAATATAAAGAGTAATAAAAAGAAAAAATGTACAAATACAATAAAAATAGAAACCATATCATTCTCGTAAGTCAAACCCCATTGAAAAAAATATTGTAATCCATTATTCATCATTTAGGCTCTTCCGAACATTCGGATCTAAGTTTTTTTTTTTACAACCACGCATATCTATAGATCTACGGACAAGATAAATCTTTTCCGCTCTTACTAAGATCGAAGAAAGAATAAATGAAAGAAGTATAGCTAACAGATGTAGATTTGACAGAAAAAGAAGTTCGATAAGGCATATAGAGTTCAAACTAACAAGAAAAAATAGATCTGAAGCTAAAAACTATATCTAAACATAAATGGGAGGACTTTCTTCTTCCTGCTCTTAGTAAACCTGATCAGAAAACAAATCGGAAACGTTGAGCAGTAGCAATCAGGGGCGGAACAAGGGGCGGGGAGGGTCGATATGCAAAGAGAAAGAGCTTGAAACGTGTCAATCTACTTCGCAAATTGATTAGTTTGCGAAGTCTGTGAGTAGAAAAGTTCATGATTTCACTCGCAGACTTCGCGAAAGCATCGATATGCGACGTAGATCGTCATGTTTCAGACCTCGCAGACTTCGTGAAACCATCGATTCGCGAAGTAAAATCACCATTTTCCCTGCACATTTATATTCGCATGCTTCGCTAATCCTCATTTCGCGAAGCCAAAATCGTCTTTTTCCCTGCCTAACACGATTATTTTTTCCTGAAGGTGGTTGATTACATAACATCCCTTTTTGGAAGGCGGCATATTGGGCTGCAGGGGAGATGACTTTCCTTCCTGTATAGGGAGAAATTTCCCTCAAGATTGGCACATTCACTTTGAAATGATTGGTTAGGAGAGATTGTGCAAATCTTGGTGTGCACCATGGGACACGTTTATCCCAAAAGGTCCGGACTTTCATTTCTCATCCCAAAAGGTCTGGACATCCAATACAGGGAGAAATTTCCATCCAGATTCGTCACGTTGACTTTAAAATGATTATTTAGGATTTTATTGTGGCAATCTTGTTGTAAATTTTGACAATGTTATAATTTTAATGTTGTTCTTGTGGCAATCTTGTTGTAAATTTTGATAAGGTTATGATTTTAATCTTAGAATCCGTTGTTGTTTGGTATTTTTTTTTTTATATACCACTTCGCGAATTAGCTTAAAAACACATCCAGGCTTCGCATATGCTAATAAAATTCATCAAATAAACCAAACATTAGCTTCGTAGGCTTCGCATATGCTAATTAAATACATCAAGTAAACCAAACATTAGCTTCGCAGACTTCGCATATGGCCAAATCTACGAAGTCAGACGGGAGGGAGACAGACGCGCGTAAATATTGAGGGTATTATGGAAAAGTCACACAAAAACAGTCTAGATATGTAGTAGGTTGAGTAAATGAGTTAAATATGTAAATAGGCCTCCCATTTGAACTAGTTTTGTAATTTACCAGTGTATTATAAGGTACACTTAATTTCAGATTTTTTGTACTTATCATTTTTTGTCAGGATTCGAATCGTCGAACATTTTTTTTAATAAAAATGTCATATATCATTCCACTAGATTAAAAAGTATACATCACAAAAATTAAGAGGAATAAGACCATTCACTCATACATGCTACAACCAGTACAAGTGAATACAAAGAGTAATAAAAAGAATATAAAGAGTAATAAAAACAAAAAAAAATGTACAAATACAATAAAAATAGAAATCATATCATTCTCGTAAATCGAATCCCATTAAAAAAAATATTGTAATCCATTCTTTATCATTTAGGCTCTTTTTGAACATTCGGATCTAAGTTTTTTTTGCAACCACGTATATCTATAGATCTACGGACAAGATAAAAATTCTCCGCTCTTACTAAGATCGAAGAAAGAATAAATGAAATAAGTATAGCTAACATATGTAGATTTGACAGAAAAAGAAGTTCGGTAAGGAATATAGAGTTCAAACTAACAAGAAAAAATAGATCTGAAGCTAAAAACTATATCTAAACATAAATGGGAGGACTTTCTTCTTCTTGCTCTTAGTAAACCTGATCAGAAAACAAGATCGAAAACATTGAGCAGTAGCAATCAGGGGCGGACCATAGGGCGGGGAGGGTCGGCCGACCCTTCGGCCCCGCTGAAAAACTTCATGGATGGAGTTTTCCTCCCTAGCTCCGCTAGCGGCCGCCATGGCTGGAGCCCCTCTAGCCATGATCGCTGAAGAAGAAGATCGGTAGGTAGGCCTTCTTCTAACGCAAAAATGGAAAGTTTTCATCTTACCCTTATCCATCTGAGTTTTTTTTTTAAATAGAATCTGCACAAAACTAAAGGAAGAGACGAAACATTTGTAACTAAAGCTAAAAAAGCCTATAGTACTCCTTAAAAAAAGGAAAATCTCTAAATTACTCCTCAATTATTTTTTATTTTCACTGTATTTTTAACTTCCAACTTTCAGGTAAGTATTTTATTTTTTATTGTTTATTTTCTTTCAATGTTTGGTTTTATGATTGCTAAATTAGGTTTTTTTTTGTGATTTTTAATTTACAAATTTATTTGGGGACAAGATGCGTAAATTTTGTTTTTATTTTCGTTTGTTTTTATTTTATTTAGGAATTAAAAACTTAAACTCCTAATTAAGTTTCAATTATTTTACACGAATTCATTACTAAACCAAGAAATCCTCCATGAAAAGTCCGATTTGTAACACAATTATGACATTTTTGACCAAGTTAACGGCTTTCTTTGTCGAAGAAAAAAGGGTTAAGCGGTTAACATTGGACTTAGCTAGCTATAAATGCAAACAAGCTTGAGTGGTGGTATCTTCATATTGCAGAAATGGATTTCCAATACCCTTCCTTGCCAATTTTTGCCTCATTTCTTGTCTCTGTAATCACCTTTTTCATTATCAGCAGCAGGAAATCAAAAGCTCTCCCACCAGAGCCATGGAAGCTACCTATCATAGGAAATCTGCTCAACCTTGTTGGTTCTTTTCCCCATCATAACCTCTATAAACTTTCCAAGAAATATGGACCAATTATGCATCTCAAGCTCGGTGAAATCAGCACCATCGTCATTTCTTCTCCCGAAACTGCTAAAGAAGTTCTCAAAACCCATGATCTCACCTTTGCCAATCGACCTTTTAGTCTCGCTGCAAATATAATGGCTTATGAAAGTTCTGACCTTGTATTTGCTCCCTATGGAGAGTATTGGAGACAATTGAGGAAGATTTGCATGCTGGAGCTTTTAAGTACTAAAAGAGTTCAATCTTTCAGATCAATTAGAAAAGAAGAGGTACTCAATATTATGCAATTGTTTTCAGCTAGTGAAGGAAATCCAATAAATTTCACGTCAATAGTGTTTAAATACATGTATTCTGTAATTTCAAGAGCTGCTTTTGGTAAGGTAAGGAAAGAACAAGAAGGATTTGTTCCTCATGTTAAGGAAATTATAGAGGTTGGTGCTGGGTTTAGTATTGCAGATCTTTTTCCTTCCATTAAAATCTTGCAGAGGGTCGGAGGGATGAAAGCTAAACTTGAAAGGCTGCATCATGAAGCAGATAAAATTCTTCAAAGTATTGTCTCTGATCATCAAGCTAGAAAACAGACACAAAAGGAAAAGATTGGTGAAGATGATCAGCAGGATCTTGTTGATGTTCTTTTGAAGTTTCAAGGTGACTCAAATCTTGATTTCTCTTTAACAACTAACAACATCAAGGCTGTCATCCTGGTAAATTTCACAATTTCATATGCAATTTCTGAGTAGCTCAATTTACATTATTTATTTACCCTTACTTTGTGCAATTTTCAGGATATATTCATAGCAGGAAGTGAGACTTCATCTACAACAGTAGAGTGGGCAATGGCTGAAATGCTAAAAAATCCAGGAGTGATGGAAAAGGCACAAGCAGAAGTAAGACAAGTTTTTAGTGAAAAAGGATATGTTGATGAAGCAAAACTTGGAGAGCTAAATTACTTGAAATTGGTGATCAAAGAAGCTCTAAGGTTACATCCTCCACTTCCTCTTTTACTACCAAGAGAATCACAAGATGAATGTGATATCTATGGATTTCATATCCCAAAAAACACAAAATTATTTGTGAATGCATGGGCTATAGGAAGAGATCCAAAGCATTGGAAAGAGGCTGAGAAATTCAATCCAGAAAGGTTCAGTGAAGGTGCTTTAATTGATTACAAAGGAGGTAACTTTGAGTTGATCCCATTTGGGTCTGGAAGGAGGGTATGTCCTGGAATTACATTTGGGGTTTTAAATGTTGAACTTCCACTGGCAAACTTGCTGTACCATTTTGATTGGAAACTGAAAGATGAAATGAAAGCAGAAGATCTAGACATGGATGAAGCTTTTGGGGTTACTGTCAAAAGAGAAAATGATTTGAATTTAATTCCTATACTGCGTCATCCTTTACCTGTTGGTGCCTAGAATTTTGAGCCAAAAAAAATAATAATCAGATTTGCATTATGTAATAAGTAGCAATTATTATTTTGTGTTTGACATACAACTATCAATTTTCTGCTATCCTTTCACTATTAGACTTTCTAGGTTTGGAATAAAGAATCAAAGTTGGCGACTTATAGATGCTGAAATAAATGGAAAACCATTGTGAGCCGTTTATTTTTTTGAATTGTTTCTTATGAAATTATTGATATTTCAATTTCACATATGAATTTTTTTTTTGAAAAATTTCACATTAAATTGTTGATTAATTATAATGGCATATTGAATTTCAAAAACACACCCTAACAATAACAAAAACTAGATCCAATAAAAAAAATTGAGCGAAACTATTAAAAATTTATGGAAAGCCGTAACATCCACGTTGAATTTTACAAATTTTAAACAGGTCAATGACAAATATTAACAATTAATAGATAAGTGCGTAAATACTAGCATTTTGAATAAGTCACTAGGCTAATAGTGCGTTAAGGCTTAAAGTAATTGTTCACAACTAATTAATTAATTTGGCAAGGAAATATTTAATTAATGAGTCTAAAAATAAACCGTTATGAGTTGAGGTTAAATTAAAATTTTAAATAACATACTGTTTATGGGTAAAAATAAACAGTTATGGGTTGATATTTTTCTTTAAAATTTTAAGGGTAATTAATTTATTAGTCCTTATATTTTGACAAAACATACTGTTTAGTCCCTATATTTTTAAAAACACACGGTAAAGTCTCTAACGTTTTTCTCGGTCAACTGTTTAATCCCTAACGTTTCTCTTGGTGAATTGTTTAGTCCCTGCCGTTAGACTCTCATGAAGATTCTGTTAGTCAATTTGGATTTGCGTTCTTCTTTTCTTTTATTTTCCTTTCCTTTAAAACTCTAATGCATCTGAAATCAACTTTGAGTGTTATTCTTCTTGATTTTCTTCTTAATCGTTCAAATTCGTAAGCATTGGGTCTGTTCTTTTTCTTGATCTCCATACAAATAGCTTCTTCTTCTAAATTGGATTTCCTCTTATGAAGTTTGAAGGTAAATAGTAAATGGTAATTTAGTTATTTCCGAAGTCATAAACGGTAAAAAAATCTAAGAAACAGACGGAAGGACTAAACAGTTCACTGAGAAAAAGGTTATGGACCTTACCATGTGTTTTTGAAAATACAGGGACTAAACAGTGTGTTTTATCAAAATATAGGGACTAATAAATTAATTACCCAAATTTTAAAATGCCAAGACATGAGATGTCTAACATACCTTTTTGCATTATATAACTAAAATCGGTGGACTATTAAATTTAAAAAAAAAAATTAATGAAACAGGTAGTTAATCTACCGGTTTCTTTACAAAATGAAAGCTGTAGAAAACCTACATGTTATTCCCTTAGTCAGCAGAGACCCACAGTGGGTAATATGCTAAACCACAACCTCTATGAGGATTAAATCCTTCTAAGGGCCCGAAATATGGACAAAATCCTAAGTTTTCCATGTGAGATGTTTATGTAGAGTGGTTGAATAAGGAAGCACAAAGTGGAAGATGGAAGAATAAGGAAGAATGAATCGCACATAAAGGTTTTAAAAGATATGTAGAGCGGCTCATGACCCTATTTTTGTGAAGTTCAAATATGAGAGGATAGAAATATTTTGCTACATATGTGGGGTTTTGGGACATGCGGAAAGATACTGTGAACGTCAGTTTGAAAAGGATAGTCAACTAATACCTAGGGAGTGGGGAAGTTGGTTAAAGGCCCTTATAAGAAGAGGGGGAGACCAGAGTGGGGCGAGATGGTTAAGGGAACTAGGAGATCAAAATGAGGGAATAGGGGGGATGGGGGGCAGACAGGTTATGTATGTGCAACATGGGGTGAGTCCACTGAGGGAAATTATCCAAATATAGGGTGAAGAGGGGTTGGCAAACATATTGGGGAAATAACTTTCGAAGCCATGAGATAAAGGGAAAGGAATTATAGGGAGTGCGAGTGGGGAAAATAGTGCAAAATCCATAGTAGTTAGGGAGGGGGAGTGAAGAAGATGTACATATGATAAGTGAAGAGGAAATTGAATTGAGAATTCTGGAGGATAGGAAGCGAATGAGGGGGGTCGGGTCGGGAGAAGCTCAAGGTTCATTGGGTGCAGAGAAGGACGGGAGTAATGAGGGACAACCAAATGAGAAATTTATGTCTTGTGGATGAGGTTTTCTTGGCAACAACTGTAACGGCAAGGTTTGAGGATCAGACCCGTCGATCAGAATGATTTGTTTAAGTTGGAACTGCAGGGTGTTGGGGAACTCTCGTGTCATTCGGTCACTGGGTGATATGGTTCAAACTTGTCACCTGAATGCGAGTGAGAGTGGGGAAAATAGTGCAAAATCCGTAGGAGCTAGGGAGGGGGGGGGGAAGAAGATGTACATATGATAAGTGAAGAGGAAATTGAATTAAGAATTTTGGAAGATAAGAAGCGAATGAGGGGGGTCGGGTCGGAAGAAACTCAAGGTTCATTGGGTGTAGAGAAGGAGGGGAGTAATAAGGGACAACCAAATGAGAAATCTATATCTAATGTGGATGAGGATTTGCTGGTAACAACTGTAATGGCGAGGTCTGAGGATCAGACCCACCGATCAGAATGATTTGTTTAAGCTGGAAATGCAGGGGGTTGGGGAACTCTCGTGTCGTTCGATCTCTGGGTGATATGGTTTGAACTTGTCGCCCGAATGTTGTGTTTTTAATTGAAACATTAGTAGATCGAAAGAGGATGGTCAAAATTATCAAAAAAAATGAGTTTTGAGGGATGTTTTGTTGTAGAAAGTAGAGGCAGAAGTGGAGGTTTGGCTATGTTGTGGAAGCAGGAAATTCAGTTAGAAGTACACAATTTTTGGATCATCACATTGATTCAACAATCATGGACTCAATAAATGGGGACTGGAGGTGTGTGGGTTTCTATAGGTATGCAGATAACGGTATGCAGGGTGAGTCATGTAATCTATTGTAGGCAGTGACAAATGAGTCTGCACTCCATTGGGTTATTATGGCGGATTTCAATTGTATCCTAGAGTAGGGGCAGAAACAAGGTGGAGAGGAATACCCAGAGTATCTAATGAGAAAGTTTGCTAGAGCATTGCAGGATTGTGGGCTCACGGTACTTCGACAATGAGGGACTATTTACTTGGGAAAGAAGTAGAGGTTCAGAGAGATGGCTTAGGGAGAAGTTAGATAGGGTGTTCAGGGATGCGGAGTGGCTGAGGCGATTTCCCCGATACTAAGAGTCAATTGTTTAAGTGAATTGACTAGGAGTCTCTTGGAGATGCTCTAAGAACTTTACATTAATAATGCAATTGCAAATTGAGCTAACATGCACTAAATAATGTCCCAATGAACATGGAGAAAGATTATAACTAAAACATGCAATTAAAACAATTGTTTTCTTCCCCAAAACAAACCTTAGAAATCAAAATGCCAATTTCATATACTTAACATTTGCACTAATATCTACAAAACCTATGACAAGACTTACTTAGATGGAGATGATTCGAAATTGGCCGGTGATGTTGGAGATGAAGACGATTCGAGATGTTAGAGATGGACACAACTCAAGATGTCGGAGATGAAGATGGCTGGAGAAAGGCGAAAGATTAATTTGCTTTTGGGTAGAGGAAGGTGAGAGATGGAGAATTGATCGAGTTTTGAGTGCGTTAAAATTTGGCTATTTTTTTCTTGGTCCATAAATACTTCAACTTTTTTTTTTGTTATAATACATCATCTAAGATGATATATGTGTATTATAAGGCACACTTAATTTCAGGTTTTTTGTACTGATGATTTTTTGTCAGGATTCGAACCCTTAAACATTTTTTTTTGTTTGATAAAAATGTTATATATCATTCTATTAGATTAAAAAGTATACAACATAAAAATTCAGAGGAATAAGACCTCTCACTTATACAGGCTACAACCAGTACAAAGATCTACAAAGGGAATAAAATAGACTACAAAGAGCAATAAAAAGACTATAAAGAGCAATAAAAACAAAAAAAAAGTATAAATACCACAAAAATACAAATCATATCATTCTCGTAAGTCAAATGTCATTGAAAAAATATTGTAATTCATTTTTTGCAACCACGTATATCAATAGATCTACGGACAAGCTGAACCATTTCCGCTCTTACTAAGACTGAGAAAAGAATAAATGAAAGAAGTATAGCTAACAGATTTCGATCTGACGGAAAAAGTAGTTCGATAAAGAATATAGAGTTCAAACTAACAAGAAAAAGTAGATCTGAAACTAAAAACTAAATCTAAACATAAATGATAGGAGGAAGAATAAAGACAAACTTCATTCTTCCTTCTCTAAATAAACCAAGATCGGAAACGTTGACCAACGTCAATGACGGTGGTAAGGAGCTAAAGAAACAGATACTTGGAAAAGAAAAATAAGAGAGATTAGTTGCAAAAGCTCGAGAGAAGTCACATCTTCTCTCACTAGCCTTTTGTATATCTTAGTGATATTTAACCCTTAAACATTTAATGTAAAGGGCTAATTACTAATCTAGCCTATTTAAAGGGATCCATTAACATATTTGACTCATTTTGCTTCCATCTCACCAAATTAGACACTTTCATCTACTTTGGACAAGAATACCGTTATTCAATTCACCTTCTTTCTTAGACTCTCAACGTCTTCTTCGCCATCCCAAACCGACGAAAGCGGCATTACCGCCAAGTCTTGAGAGAGAAAGAAGAGATTATATTTGTAGAGAGAGAAAGACAGTGGTTTATAGAGAGAAGTAGTTTTTTGTATTCTAGCTCTTTTTCGTTCAACCTTTGAAGAATTAGTGTCTGCGGAAGAGGATTAGGATGGAAAGCTCAAAAAATGAGAAAGAAAAAAAAACTAACGATTGAACTGAAAGAAGTGAAGCTCAGACCTGAAAGAAGAGATTATGATGTGGCATCTGCAACAACAGTTGTTGCATTTGTGACAAAATTTGTCGCATCTGCGATAAAATTACTCATGTCGCAGCTGCGACAGTGCAGATGCGACAACTGTTGTCGCATTTGTGACAAATTTTGTCGCAGATGCGACAAAAATGAAGGAAATTGAAACGATACCGTTACAGGTGAATAAAGAGTTAAGACTAGCGAGAAAAGTTGACGTATAAGCTAAAAACATATCATTTGTACGAAGAAGAAGAAGTATATTTGTACAAAATGGATGAAAATGTCTAATTTGGTGAGATGGAAGCAAAATAGATCAAATATATTAATGGACCCTTCAGTTGGGTTAGATTTGTAATTTTCCCCGGTGTAAAAGACACTAATAATATATCAATAATTAAACTAAGTTTCAATTATTTTACACTAGTTTATTACTAAACCAACAAATCCTCCATGAAAAGTCCGATTTGATAACAGTTATGACAGATTGACCCAGTACCATTCTGTAAGTTAACGGCTTTCTCTGTCGAAGAAAAAAGGGTTAAGCGCCCGAATCCGGCATTGGACTTACCTCGCTATAAATGCAAACTTGAGTGGCATTGGACTTACCTCGCTAGAAATGGATTTCCAATATCCTTCCTTGCCTATTTTTGCCTCATTTATTGTCTTTCTAATCACGGTTTTCATTATCAGCAGCAGGAAACCAAAACATCTTCCACCAGGGCCATGGAAACTACCTATCATAGGAAATCTGCACAACCTTGTTGGTTCTTTTCCCCATCATAACCTCTATAAACTTTCCAAGAAATATGGACCAATTATGCATCTCAAGCTCGGTGAAATCAGCACCATCGTCATTTCTTCTCCCGAAACTGCTAAAGAAGTTCTCAAAACCCACGATCTCACCTTCGCCACTCGACCTTTTAGTCTCGCTGCAAAAGTAATTGCTTATGAAAGTTCTGACCTTGTATTTTCTCCCTACGGAGAGTATTGGAGACAATTGAGGAAGATTTGTATGTTGGAGCTTTTAAGTGCTAAAAGAGTTCAATCTTTCAGATCAATTAGAGAAGAAGAGGTACTCAATATTATGCAATTGTTTTCAGCTAGTGAAGGAAATCCAATAAATTTCACTTCAATAGTGTTTAAATACATGTATTCTGTAATTTCAAGAGCTGCTTTTGGTAAGGTAAGGAAAGAACAAGAAGGATTTGTTCCTCATGTTAAGAAAATTCTAGAGCTTGCTGCTGGATTTAGTATTGCAGATCTTTTTCCTTCCAGTAAATTGCTGCAGAGGGTTGGAGGCATGAAAGGTAAAATGGAAAAGCTGCATAATGAAGCAGATAAGATTCTTCAAAGTATTGTCTCTGATCATCAAGCGAGAAAGCAGACACAAAAGGAAAAGATTGGTGAAGATGATCACCAGGATCTTGTTGATGTTCTCTTGAAGTTTCAAGATGACTCAAATCTTGATTTCTCTTTAACAACTGACAACATCAAGGCTGTCATCCTGGTAAATTTCACAATTTCATATGCAATTTCTGAGTACCTCAATTTACATTATTTATTTACCCTTATTTTGTGCAATTTTCAGGATATATTCATAGCAGGAAGTGAGACTTCATCTACAACAGTAGAGTGGGCAATGGCTGAAATGCTAAAAAATCCAGGAGTGATGGAAAAGGCACAAGCAGAAGTAAGACAAGTTTCCAGTGAAAAAGGATATGTTGAAGAAGCAAAACTTGGAGAGCTAAATTACTTGAAATTGGTGATCAAAGAAGCTCTAAGATTACATCCTCCACTTCCTCTTTTACTTCCAAGGGAATCACAAGATGAATGTGATATTTATGGATTTCATATCCCAAAAAACACAAAATTATTTGTGAATGCATGGGCTATAGGAAGAGATCCAAAGCATTGGAAAGAGGCTGAGAAATTCAATCCAGAAAGGTTCAGTGAGGGTGCATTAATTGATTACAAAGGAGGTAACTTTGAATTGATCCCATTTGGGTCTGGAAGAAGGGTGTGTCCTGGAATTACATTTGGGGTTTTAAATGTTGAACTTCCTCTGGCAAATTTGCTGTATCATTTTGATTGGAAACTGGCAGATGAAATGAAAGCAGAAGATTTGGACATGAATGAAGCTTATGGGGTTACTGTCAAAAGAGAGCATGATTTGAATTTAATTCCTATACTGCGTCATCCTTTACCTGTTGTTGACTAGAATTTTCAGCCAAAAATATAATAATCATATTTGCATTATGTAATAAGTAGCAATTACTATTTTGTATTTGACATACAACCATCAATTTTCTTCTGATATTACCCAAAAAAAAAAAAATCAATTTTCTTCTGATATGTCCTTTGACTATTAGACTTTTTAAGTTTGGAATACTTTGTATTGAAGAAATATCAAACTTGGCAACTTATAGATGCTGAAATAAATGAAAACCCATTGTGAGCCCTTTATCTTTTTTGAATTGTTTCTTTATTAAATTATTGATATTTCAGTTTCACATATCAAATCATTGATATTTCAATTTCAGATATTAAATTATTGATTAATTATAATGGCATAGTGAAATTTCAAACAACGATGGATGCTAATTAGTTCATACTGTAAGTCTAATATTACTTTAACACATGTAACCACAAATTAGATCAAATTAAAATTTGAGTGGAACTGTTACAAATTTATTGAAAACTCTAACATTCACACTGGTTGAGATCTTACCAATTTTGGATACGTTAAGGATAAATATTTCCAAATAATAATCAAATGAGTAAATACTAACATTTTGAATAGGTCATGTTAGAATTGAGAATTTAATGAAGGTTCATACTATGTAGTATAGGATGTAATACAGGCTAGTTTTTCCTATTCTTTTCCCTTTTCTTTGCCTCTATAAAGGTCATTCTATCCCCTGTAAATTCATTCGATTAATAACAATTGACTCTGAGATATTTTCTCAGTTCATCATTTTGTGAATTTAAACATGGTATCAGAGCTTCAAGGTATTTAGGGCATTTCTTTCATGGTGAAAAGACAGAAAAGCTACCCTGAAGTTGTTGATCAATCAAATAGATCTGAAGAAGAAGAAGAAGAAGAAGACGATCAAGAGTCACTAGAAATCGAAGCTAATTCACCGGAAATTGAAGATAGTTCAGAATATGAGATGAATCGTGATCGTAACAATTCAGAAAATGAGAATCAGAACCGAAATCAGTCTGAATCGAATCATCACACAGATAATCCAGGTTTGATTTTGGTTCATTCACCTTTAATCAGAAGCAATTACTTGTCCTGGAAACGATTTATGCTTATAGCACTGGCAGTTAAAAAACGAACTAATTTCGTTCTGAGGGACGATTTAGCACCTGAAAATGTTAAATCAACTGAGTATGAAACCTGGCTTCAAGGTGATAATCTTGTTTTTGCTTGGATAATCAATACTCTGGCTAAGGATTTAGCAGAGACTTTTCTCTATGCTCCTATTGCTGGGGATTTATGGAAGGAACTGGAAGCGCGCTATGGTGAGAAGGACGGACACCTGTACTTTCATTTGAGGAAGGAATTGAGTAATGTAGTTCAAGGAAACTCATCTGTTATAGTGTTCTATAACAAATTAAAGAGGCTATAGGATGAGATAGCTATTTTGAAGCCTACACCTAATTGTAGATGCAAGGAAGCCAGATCTCTGATTCAGAATTTATACGAAGAAGATAAGCTTATGCAATTTTTATGTGGCTTGAATGTTGAGTATGAGCATGTTCGTAATCAGGTACTTCTTATGGATCCACCACCAGATTTGAATAAGGCTTGTTCAATATTCGTGAGAATTGAAAAGCAGAAAGAAATCAGCGTTGTTGATGTGTCTAGCAGTGATTTTGCAAATCTGTCCACAAGTTCAAAATCTGTCAGCAATAAACGCACTGGAAATTCCAATAACAAAAACAACAAAGAGAAAGAAAGAGCAAGTTGTTTTGTGATATATGCAAACGACAGAGGCATGACAGAACTACCTGTTTTAAGGTCCATGGATATCTAGAATGGTGGAAGGGACCAAAGCCTACTATGACACCTAGAGGAGCTTCTACAAGCAATAATGGCAAACCAATGCTTACTCAAGGATCTAATACTCCTTTTGATGAGTATGAAGATTCAGAAGATGATGATGATATGATGAAGCATGTTTCTCAAGGTGTACAGAAAGAAATGCAGAAAATCATGCAGATCGAAATCCAGATATAGTTAAAAAGCAAGAATAAGGGAATGAAGCAGCAGAATTCACAGAACTCTCATGATTTCAGTGCTTTTGCATCTGCTTCAGGTATTTCTAAACCTCATTTGGTGTTGTCTGCAAATGCAAATGATGTAGAAGCCTGGATAGTGGATTCCGGAGCTACATCACATATGAGCTATTGCATTAACTTGTTTCATGATGTGAAAGAGATATCTCCTCCAAGGAAGGTCACTCTTCCAGATGGATCTTCTCAAATGGTTAATGTAATGGGATCTGTGACTTTTTCACATGATTTCACAATCACAGATGTGTTGTACTTGGAGAATTTCCAATACAATTTATTATCTGTACCACAATTACTCCAAAATGATACAGTAAAGTTTATCTTTGTTGGACATAAATGTTATCTACAGGACCAGCGCATTGAAGCCGTTTTGGCTACAGGGACACTGCATCAAGGGTTATATCAACTTGATCCCCAAAATTAATCTGCAGCCATTGGACTTACCTAGCTATAAAATGCAAAAAAGCTTGAATGGCATCTTAAATTATTCCACCATATTGCAGAAATGGATTTCCAATACCCTTTCTTGCCAATTTTTGCCTCATTTCTTGTCTTTGTAATCACCTTTTTCATTATCCGAAGCAGGAAATCAAAAACTCTTCCTCCAGGGCCATGGAAGATACCTATCATAGGAAACTTGCACAATCTTGTTGGCTCTTTGCCTCATCACAGCCTCTATAAACTTTCCAAGAAACATGGACCAATTATGCATCTCAAGCTTGGTGAAATCAACAACATCGTCATTTCTTCTCCTGAAACTGCTAAAGAAGTTCTCAAAACTCACGATCTCACCTTCGCCAATAGACCTTTTAGTCTCTCTGCAAATATCATTTCTTATGAAAGTACTAACCTTGTATTTGCTCCCTACGGAGAGTATTGGAGACAATTGAGGAAGATTTGTATGTTGGAGCTTTTGAGTGCAAAAAGAGTTCAGTCTTTCAGATCAATTAGAGAAGAAGAGGTACTTAATATTATGCAAATGTTCTCAGCTAGTGAAGGAAGTCCAATAAATTTCACTTCAATAGTGTTTAAATACATGTATTCTGTAATTTCAAGAGCTGCTTTTGGTAAGGTAAGGAAAGAACAAGAAGGATTTGTTCCTCATGTTAAGGAAATTTTAGAGCTTGGTGCTGGATTTAGTATTGCAGATGTTTTTCCTTCCATTAAAATCTTGCAGAGGGTTGGAGGAATGAAAGCTAAACTTGAAAGACTGCATCATGAAGCAGATAAAATTCTTCAAAGTATTGTCTCTGATCATCAAGCTAGAAAGCAGACACAAAAGGAAAAGATTGGTGAAGATGATCAGCAGGATCTTGTTGATGTTCTCTTGAAGTTTCAAGATGACCCAAATCTTGATTTCTCTTTAACAACTAACAACATCAAGGCTGTCATCCTGGTAAGTTTCACAATTTCATATGCAATTTCTGAGTACCTCAATTTACATTATTTACCCTTACTTTGTGCAATTTTCAGGATATATTCATAGCAGGAAGTGAGACTTCATCTACAACAGTAGAGTGGGCAATGGCTGAAATGCTAAAAAATCCAGGAGTGATGGAAAAGGCACAAGCAGAAGTAAGACAAGTTTTTAGTGAAAAAGGATATGTTGATGAAGCAAAACTTGGAGAGCTAAATTACTTGAAATTAGTTATAAAAGAAGCTCTAAGATTACATCCTCCACTTCCTCTTTTACTTCCAAGAGAATCACAAGATGAATGTGATATTTATGGATTTCATATTCCAAAACGTACAAAATTATTTGTGAATGCTTGGGCTATAGGAAGAGATCCAAAGTATTGGAAAGAGGCTGAGAAATTCAATCCAGAAAGGTTCAGTGAGGGTGCTTTAATTGATTACAAAGGAGGTAACTTTGAGTTGATCCCATTTGGGTCTGGAAGAAGGGTGTGTCCTGGAATTACATTTGGGGTTTTAAATGTTGAACTTCCTCTGGCAAATTTGCTCTACCATTTTGATTGGAAACTCGCAGATGAAATGAAAGCAGAAGATCTGGACATGGATGAAGCTTATGGGGTTACTGTCAAAAGAGAAAATGATTTGAATTTAATTCCTCTACTGCGTTATTCTTTACATGTTGTAGTCTAGAATTTTCAGCCAAGAAAAAAATCAGATTTGCATTATGTAATAAGTAGCAATTATTCTAAGTTGGAATGCTTTGTTTCGAAGAAATATCAAATCCTAGTAACACTGAACCTCTTTCAACACTCCAACAAAGTATAGGCAGGGAATCCAGGATTTCTCCTCTATGGGGGCAAACAATACGACTAAAATAATTTTTATCCAAAAAATAATAATTATAGAAAATCAGAGATCAAAGCTGAAGTTCAAGTAAAATAGTAGCAGAAAATCAGAGATCAAAGCTCAAATCCAAATTCAAGTAGGAGAAAAAAAATACCAAAGCAGAGAGGTAAAGACGGAGATGGAGTGTTGGACCAACGATCCAATTACGGAGGGATTGGCTACCGATTTTGATTTAATCTTACTTAGAATTAGGGATTGACACATGTTAAAGCTAAGATTGAAATTCTTGCTCATTGGGTTGTTAATGCATTTACAGTTTTGCATATTGAATTGATCAAGAACTTTGTTGATATAAGTCTCTTGAGATGAGGTCAAAATTTCTTTGAATGATCTCTTGTGATCTTGACTTTAAGGATATATGCGGCTTCACCCATCTCTTTCATCTCGAAACTTGAGCTGAGCAAAACTTTGGTTCGATTTATGTAAGTCATGTCATAAAAAATGTTGTTTCATAATTATACACTATTTTTATAGTTAGCGAATATAGAATACTTAACATATAACTTCACTTGAACATTTGAAAGGTGAATTTTGTATGTTAAAATATATGTAGATAATTACATAACATCAAGAAGCGTAATATAAGACTAAATTAGATCCGACAAGAGTTATCACATACGTAAGAATGAGAGTGGAGAATCAATTTGATTGATGAGAGGAAAGGAAGGAATGAGTGGGAGAAATTTTACTATACGTTTGACACATCACGCCATTTGTACACCAGATCAGTAATTTGATGTCATGTTCTATATTTTAAGGTTTAGAATTTGTAATTTAGGATCTAGATTTTTATATAAACAATTAATTGAAATATATAATTAATTAATTTCATAGTGTTAATGTTTTGTTGGTTGAGATGTTACGCATCAAACTATTCACACGGAGCACCACATCGTGCATGCGTCAGACATATAGTAAAATCTCTCGAACGAGTGATTCCTATAAATCTGGGAACATAATTCGTATTCCTAACTAGTTTTGTTTAACCAAACAATCACAAATCGAATTATTGTTTCTCATTCTCATTCCAGACCAATTTTCACCAAGCGAAATGTTAGAAATTAATATAAATGCTATTCTTGAACTTTAACTATTAACTTAAATTTTTAATTCAATTAGTTTTTTGACATGATACCAAAACCTCTTAGACTAAAGTGATCGAGTGTTCGAATCCTGACAACTGCATTTAGTTGATTAAATTTCTACATATAGTAAGATGGATCTGTATTGTACAGCCTTCAAACGTATAGAGCATTCGCGTGTGGAAACGTTTTAAAGATCAAATTGTTATTAAACCTTAACTATTAGCTAAACTTATAGTTTAATTTGATTCCTTTGCACCAAATACCCCTTATTAGTAGCTTAGCTAGGATCATACTTAACAAATTCCTCAAGAATGGCTTTTTGTTTCAAGTGTTTCTAATAAATTCCTGAAATTGAAAAATGGATTTGAATGTTAATAATTGATGAATGTATAGGAGAAAGAGTGGGTGCAGTGGTCTAGATAGATTTAGCCACATTATATATATATATATATATATATATATATATATATATATATATATATTATTGTTATTGTAGTAGTTACAAAAATGGAGTATTATTAATAGAAATGATTAGTAAATATAGTAGAAGGGGAAGGGATTGGTACCCACTAAGATATTGTGAATAAATACAGAATAATTGCTATGTATAGGAACAAAATGAGGTAGTAGTGATTTAGATTAAAAGATTTGTTACCCCACTTCTAGATTTTTTTTTTTTTTTTGGCTTCAACAATCATGCTAAAAAAGGAATTGGTAACTTTTAATTACAACTATATTATTAATGTTTTTTGGTTACATCAGTTCCTTAATTTTTTACTTTATTATTAACTTTATTAACTTTTATAAAATGATAATAATGATAAATGATAAAAAAAAAAAAGTTAAATTTGTTTTGTGACAAAGCTTATAGCTATTATGTTTGGACTTTATAATAACTTATTATCAATCTTTTTACATTCCGAATGTAACATCGAATTATTTTTATATTAGAAATCAAAGTTATATAGTTCTAGCTAATCTATATTTCTCTTATTCAATTAATACACCAATTTTTTTAGATAATACTTTATCCTATCACTATTTTGTATATATGGTTATTGTTTATACTGTAATACAAGAAAACAGCTACTTAGCTACCGCAATTTTAGTAGCTGATGCAATAACTAAAGTAATTTATCTATTGAATTTAGCAGATTACCGACCAAAAGCATTCAATCGGTAAAGTTTTAGTCACTGGATTAATGTCGAATATTTTTGAAGATAGTCGCAGACTATAGCGACTATTTCATAATAATAGTTTAGTAATTCAATTAAACTCGTCCATGTAAAATCGTCACATCAAAATCAATCATCTAAAATCATAATTTTACAAAAATTATTTTATCAAACCAATTTATAATCAAATACTTAAAAAAAAAATTGTACCTATCAGAAAGTTCATCCCCTTTTTTTTTTTTGGTAAGAAAAAAGTTCATCCCCTTTCATATCCACAAATCACAATTTTATTCGAGATATCTCATACTTTTGTTTAATCCTATATGGTCTTATCTAATATATCTTTATTATACCTAACCGGTCTTACAACTGATTGCACATACATACAGGGGCGAATCCCGGATTTCTTCCATATGGGAGCAAACAATACAACTAAAATAATTTTTATCCAAAAAATAATAATTATAGAAAACTGGAGATCAAAGCTCAAGTTCAAATTCCACATGGGAGTAAACAATACAACTAAAATAATTTTTATCCAAAAAATAATAATTATAGAAAACTAGAGATTAAAACTCAAGTTCAAGTAAAATAGTAGCAGAAATATAAAATCAAAATTCAAGTAGGAGCAAAAAAAATACCAAAGTAGAGAGTCAAAAATCGGAGATGGAGTGCCAGACCAACGATCAACGACTACGGAGGGATTGACTGCCGATTTTGATTTAATCTTAGTTAGGATTAAGGATTTCAATTTAGGCTTAAGAAGAAAGAGGAATTAAGGAAGAAGAACTAAAGAAATTAAAGAGAGTAAGAGAGACCGATAGTTTGTTTTAAGACCTATTTAGTTTTATATTTAAATATTTACTTTTTATTTTTTTTTTATTTTTGTTGTAAATAAAACGATATAGTTCTAATTAAATAAAACGACGTTATTTTGCTTTAAAATAGAATTAAAAAAATAAAAATAAAATATTAAATCTAAAACCATTCTTCATCCTAACCAATAAACCTTAAACTTCCATTAATGAAGGGGGACAAAGTTCTAAAACTTCAAAATTAATATCTGGGTTTTAAAAAAAATACAAATGTTAGTGGGGGCAACTGCCCCCAGTGCCCCCATACTGGATTCCCCCTAAATATAGCTAAGCATAATATAATTAAGAAAACATATACACTATAGAATTGAACTAAAGCAAAAGGTTTTTCACACTAGAAATGACGTAAATTAAAAGGGATAATTACAAAACTAGCCATATTTTAAAACTCATTTACGTTTTTAGCCTAGTTCTCCAACCTTTTACAAATTTAGGCAGTTTTAGTGTATTTGGACAAATTTGCCCTTGTGTTTGCCATTCCCTGTTATACGCCCTAAACATATCGAACGACGATGATCGAGGAGGAGAAGCAAACCATAAGCGAACGGCGGCGAGGAGAACAGGGATAAAAAGGAATCTCGTTTCGGCAATCTCGTTCCACCATGGGTAAGGGTAAAAAGGAATCCCTGAGCAAACGAAAGGTAAACAATCTTAAATCTTTCATTTCTTTTCAACTTTTAAGATTCATGATAGGCATAATCTTAGGGTTGGATTTTGAATTGATGATTCTGGACACTCAAATAGATATATGAAGCTGTAAATTTGACCACGTTGTTCTTTTAATACCTTTCTGAATGTTTCAATACACGTGCATTATGTTTTTTTGCCTTATGGCTGGAATATTAGATATCCTGTGCATTTTTGGGTTTCATATTTGAGGTATCTTCACCGTTCTCAAATGTTCTAACTGTTCTAACTGTTGTTGTTTATGAATTGCATGTATATTTTTCCATGAAAAATGTTCTAACTGTTGTTGTTTGTGAATTGCATCAAGAGGGCAGTTATCAGATAAGTACAAATCTTCAGCTTCCATTTACAAACACAGTAAGAAAAAAAGTACAAATCTTCAATACTGGATAAACTGTTATCAGATTTTTACATAAAATATTGGATAAACTGTTATAAGAATGGGAAAAATCGAAGAATAATGTTGAACATACAGATTTAGTTGCAGCTGGAGTTAGTTAAATTGCAAAATAACTTGTTGTTGGATTATTTGGCTCCATTGGATAACTGAAAATTACAGAAAGTAAGAAATGAAAAACTAGTTAATTTTAGAGAATATGAAAATTAGGTACTTTTTTCTTGATGTGTTTGTAGATAGGAGCTGAAAAATTGGAATTTATTCCTTTAATTACCTTTAAGTTAGATTAGGTGTATTAGTTTGGGTTGAATTGCTGATTTTTATTTAGTTTATGGACTCCATTGTTGATTTTAGTAGTATAGGGTCCTAATTGACTTTCAACATTTAGTTTGAGGGCTAAAATGGGTGTTATGCCTTCTTTTTATCCTAATTTAATTTCATCGACAGATGATATAAATAGGGAAGGGTTGAGAAACAATAAGACTTACTCAAGTTGTTACGTGATATTAATACCAATTTTTTGGGAATGCTATTAATATCCGTTGTTGTGTCGTTAAATTTGCTTTTGTTATGCATTCACTTGATTGGTTGAGCATTACAAATCAGTAGGATACTTCGTATGTTTTTAAAATTTGTTTTTGTTATGCATTCACTTGATTTGTACTTCCTTTTGAACTAACATCTGCATTCTATGATCCCATAACCCGTGTTTGAAGAATTTGACTTCTTCCATTCATTTTGCTTACTATATATGATTTGTTTCATATCATATTTTAAAAAATACGACAGGTACGACAGACTATATAATCTGTCGCCTGTCGTATTTTAAAAAATACGACAGATGCCTGTAGCATTTTTTGAATATACGACAGGTACGATAGGCAAGATAATCTGTCACCTTAAAATACGACAGGTACGACAGACTATTTACTATGTCACCTGTCGCATTTTTAAAATACAACAGGTATGACAGCCTATAGATTATGTTATTTGACGTATATTTTCTATTATTTACTATGTTCTCTGTATTTGTCTGATTATTTGTCTTATTTGTAGCATCATCAAAGGGTATCACAACAGAACAAAAGGAGAAAGACTGATATAAAGTTCAAATACCCATTTGCCCTAAATTCATCAGCTCAAGTATCTAACAGGTGTATAATCTTGATTCTAAGAAGTTATGTGTGTCTAGAGACATCATTTTTCATGAAACTCAATTTCCATTCCAAGCTACTGATTCATTTAATGCTCCCAATTCTGTCTTAACTCCATCTACCTCAGCCTCTTTCTATAATGATCCGATAGGGGAAGTTTTTGTTTCAATTCCCAAACCACAAAAAGAAACAAACAGCCAAAGTCCCATCCAACTTCAAAACCAAAACAGTCACAATCAAAATAATTCTTTAGACAATTCATCAGAATCTTCATCTGATGCCATAAACACACCTGATAGTGATTAGACTGCCTATATTCCACCAGTCCCTCCCCCAATCCGACAGTCAAATAGAGTATGTAAACAACCAGCGAAATTCAATGATTTTGTTCTTCAATCAAAAGCTCATCCTCTTAACCAAATGTCTTGTTTAGCCTATTCATCAAATCACAAATCCTTTCTAGCTAATATTACTAAAATCCAAGAACCTAAAACTTATGCTGAGGCATGTCATGATCCCAAATGGCATGAGGCCATGAATAAGGAGTTACAAGCACTAGAGTCCAATGAAACTTGGATTCTAACTGATTTACCAGTAGGTAAGAAGCCAAACACTTCAAGATGACTGTTTAGAATCAAATACAATCAAGATGGGACAGTTGACAGATACAAGGCCAGACTAGTGGCTAGAGGGTTTACACAGACATATGGAGAGGATTATACTGATTGTTTTTCCCCTGTTACAAAGGTAACTACAGTCAAAATTTTCATTGCTATTGTAGCAGCTAAAGGGTGGAATATAAATCAGGCTGACATTAATAATGCATATTTACATGGTCATGTTGATGAAGATCTTTACCTAGTACCACCAGAAGGGTATGATAAAGTAAAGCCAGGTCAATGTTGCAAATTGGTGAAATCATTGTATGGTTTGAAGCATGCTGGGAGACAGTGGAATCTGGAATTCACTAACAAACTGTTATCAATGGGTTTTCAAAAATCCATTCATGACTATTGTTTGTTTACCAAGCAGAGTGGAGGGGAGTTTCTTGTGCTTATAGTTTACGTAGATGACATCCTGATATCAGGAACATCTGATGAACTTATTCAGGAAGTTAAAGAAGAATTGGACAGGACATTCATTATTAAAGACATGGGGTTTGCAAAAATATTTCTTGGGATAGAACTTGCAAGGTCATCTTCTGGTATTATATTGTCTCAGGAGAAGTATATTAAAGATATGATAGCGAAAGCCGGTTTGCAGGGTGCTAAAGAAACATCAAGCCCATTTTCTAGTAGTTTGCAATTCACTGATGCATCTCCCATTTGTTCTAAACCAGATAGGTATAGAAGATTAGTAGGTAAACTACTCTACTTAGGTTTTACACGCCCTGACATAGGTTTTGTAACTCAACAGTTAAGTCAATTCATGACTAAACCATTAGAAGTTCATATGCAGATGGCATTACATGTTCTGAAGTACCTCAAGGGGACAATGTCTTCAGGATTATTTTATCCTAGTGATAATGATTTTCAACTCCATGCTTATTGTGACTCAGATTGGGGGAGATGCAAGATTACTAGAAGATCTGTAACTGGTTATTGCATTCTCATGGGAAATGCTCTTATTTCATGGAAGTCCAAGAAACAAAGCACTGTGACAAAATCTTCAACAGAGGCTGAATATAGAGCAATGGCCACGACTGTTTGTGAGATCAAATGGTTAGCTTATCTACTTAAAGAGTTTCAATATTGAATTACAGCTACCAGTGCCCCTCATATGTGATAATCAGTCTGCAATTTATATTGCATTGAATCCTGTTTTCCATGAACAAACGAAGCACATTGCTATCGATTGTTATGTGGTAAGGGAATATATGATAAATGGTTTCATATCTACATCATATGTGAGCAGCAAAAGTCAGTTGGCTGATGTTTTAACCAAGCCATTGAGCTCAAATCAGATGAATCCGAGTTTGAGCAAGTTGGGATTGGTCAATCTACCATCCACAACTTGAGAGGGGGGTGTTAGAATTGAGAATTTAATGAAGGTTCATACTATGTAGTATAGGATGTAATGCAGGCTAGTTTTTCCTATTCTTTTCCCTTTTCTTTGCCTATATAAAGGCCATTCTATCCCCTGTAAATTCATTCGATTAATAACAATTGACTCTAAGATATTTTCTCAGTTCATCATTTTGTGAATTTAAACAGGTCATGAGGTTAATAATACTTTAAAGCTTAATATGTACCATTATAATTGATTAGGAGCTAAATATATTAAATTGAAATATCATAAGCTTGATCAACAAAAATAAAAAATATCAATGTCTTAACTTAAAGATGTTTTTTTCAAGATAAGGTACAAATTTACGTTTTTTAAAAGTTACATATAAATCTTAACTTAAGAAATAATATTATTTTTCCATTAATATTTTCAAACGAAGGTAATTTTGGTCTAGATAACAAAGAATGTTTGTCACGGACGTGTCCAAAAGTTTCAATGTTTGTACTCCGATGTAGGTTATAATACCAACTGTTATATATCTTTTGATCAACTGTTATATATCTTTTGATCAACTTTAGCTTTTTCTACTACTCTTAATTCCAAGAATCTGGAGTCTAGTGTCTGTGCATTAATTTATGCACACAGTGACGGATCCTAGACTAACTGTTATATACCTGTTCATGTGATAACATCGGTTGAGATCTCTTTATCCCCGTGTCTTGAATAGTTTTTTTACTGAAATTGATGTCCTGAGTCTAAATTAGTAGTTACATTTTTTCTTTAATATTTCAGGGGTTTGAGGTCAAAGCAAGAAAGGGTTTATTAAACTTCAATTTGCTCAAGGGGCATAAGAAAACATTAAAAGGGATGAGAGGGAAGACCTGGATATGCTTAATCTGAAGTAAGAGAAACTAAATGGAAATGTTGAAACTCACTTACAGAAAAGTCTAAGATGTTACAAGGATGGAAGCCCTGTGGTTTTTGAGGACAAAGAATTACAAACAACTAAAATGGAATAACTTAGTTGATTTTTCTATTTTCTATTGTAGAATATCACTTTTATTGGCTGGTCAAATACATCAGAAAAGTTGTCTGTTTATCTTTGGTTTTTATTCATTTATCAATTGTTTATTTCTTCCATTGTGGAATCAGAATTAATATTAATAAATTCCATCTTTGCCTGAGTTGTCATATATTTGCCTGAGTTGTCATCTTTTGCCTGATTGTCACTTGCTTCAGTCTTGTGAAGAATTGGTGTAAACTGAACCTGGAATTACATATATACTTGTTACCATACATGGTATTGTTAATATACTTGATAGGATATTGATCCATTTCATGTTTGTTGTGTTTACCATACATGGTATTACGTTAGTAATTATGAGTGTTAATGAGTGATGAATCTATTGACAATCTGAGTTTGAGTCCATTAATGAGTGTAATTGCAAAACTTTATTTGCAAATCAAGGACCTGATCTTCTATTTGTATTTTCAACCCCAGTCTCTAGTTAATTCTAGTGCTTCTTGTTTGTAGGTGTTGGGCATCCAGCAGGAGCATGACACAAAGGAAATGAGTGTCAAAGCTCACACTGAAGAGCTAAAGCGTACCCAACTTATAGCTGAAAATGAGATGAGGAAGGTAACGACAGAGGTGTATATAGCTTCAGGTTCTGTTAACATGAAATTAAAATGCTAGAGTTACTAATCATATGATTTTTTTCTTCTTCTTAATTTCTGCAGAAAACCATGCAATTGAGGAATGAACATGATGTTCGGATGAAAGCTTTGAGGACTGAGCATGAAGATGAGCGCTTGCAGGACTTGCAATCGTAGATCAATGGCTGGAGTTAGAATGATGTCTATAGTACATGAAGTGCATTTTGCTTAAGTATTCAAAAGGAAGCACAATATTGGCTGCTAGAGGTTGTTATGTTGCAGCATTGGCACTCAGAGGCAATGTCATTAGTGTTGAGGTTTCCAATGAGGACAGATGGGGCATCGACAACTTAGAAACAAGAGGGAATCCCGTGTTATGTTTTTATTTTGATATTGAAATGACATTAGTGTTGCAATATCGAGGTAGTGATATTGAAATGACATACTCCATTAAATTTAGTTTTTTTTTTTTAATTTTAGAATCATGTATTGAATTATGTATTGAATTTAGTAATATATCGAAATTTGATTTTTTTTATATTATATGTTCTTTTTGAATTGATTTGCACATTTAAATTTGATTAATTAATAAATAATTATTGTAGGTAGAAAATTGGAATATAAAAAATAATATATATACTAAATAATGCATAAATTATGTAGGAGCGTTTATGTAGCGGCAGTTTTAACCGCCCCTAAAGTTAAAAGAGAGATTTTAAAATTAGATATAGGGACGGTTTAAACCGCCTTTACAAATTCGTCACTAATTTTTACTCTACCCCGTCGATGATGATTTTCGTCGCTAATTCGTAGCTCCGGTCTCCTTTGGAGAGAGATTTGGGGCGGTTTGTAAAACCGCCCCCTAGACCTTGTTGTCATGGAACCGATTGAACTAAAAGCTCGAACTTATAGTTAAGGCCTAATTATAGATCTTATATTAATCTCCGACACACCCCCACACGCAAATGTTCATTGAGCTTGCAGCGTGCACAACACAGGCCCATCCCGCCATGTGTTTTAATTCCACAAATTAATGAGGTTGCCAGGACTCGAACCCTTGACCGTTTGGTCCTAGAGGCTCTGATACCATGTCATAGAACCGATTGAACTAAAAACTCTAACTTATAGTTAAGGCCCAATTATAGATCTTATATTAATTTTCGACACTTGTAGGGGCGGTTAAAACCGCCCGTACAAGCGAAAAAAACTGCCTTTATAGGCAGTTTTTGTTGTAGTGTGAAGTGTTAGCTATTTATGAATTTAAGTATAATATTAGGTTCAATTTAATGTTTTTATGTGTAAATTAAAAGTTTTGGGTAAATTTTATATACATTTATAAATTTAAGGACCAAATCAATAATTCAATTACCAAATTATATATGTATACGATGTAAGAAAGAAGGGTATGATGGGTTGGTTCAATTAACTTCATATTAATTTATTAAATAAATAAAACAAATATATATGTATTTGTAGTAAACAAATAAATAAATAAGAAACTTATGCGTCATTTGGTGAGTTATCATAATAACATGTGTCATTAGATGAGTTTTTATAAGGTTAGGTGTTATTTGTATGTATAAAATTGGTAATTGTGAAGAAATGTGTCATAGGTATTATTTATATTCATCAAAGTCATATATATATATATATAGAGAAAATGGGTAGTTGTACGAAAGAGGGAACATTTTTTCATAAATTGATATTTAAATATGGTGAAGAGGATATCGAGCATCTCCAACCCTCACCAAAATGAGGGTTGGAGATGCCATTTTGATGGTGGTTGGTTTTTCCAACTACCACCAAAATTCTATGCTAAAATGGCATAGAATACCAAAATCAACCAAAAATGGTTGATTTTGGTTTCTAATTTTGGTGGAAATAAATGTTTTAATATATATATATATATAATTATTTTAATTCAAATTATATTTCATAAATTATTTAATTTAGATTAATATTATTTTTTCTTTTTATATTTTATAGTTAAATATATTATTAATTATTTAAAATTAAATAATATTATTTTCTTATTTTTTAATTAATTTTCAAATTAATTTTTTTTATCATAGATTATTAATGATAATAATAATATATGTAAAAAATAATAAAATATTAATAAAAGTGTTACGTGAAATGAAATAAAATGGAGAATATTATTTTTAGTGTAATAAATGGTGTAATGGGTTGGAGAAAAAAATAAGATTTGATGTTTAGAAAATGGAGATGGAAATATCGTAATGGGTTGGAGATGACCTAAAAAGAGAGAAGAGAAAAGAAAAAAAAAAGAGGAGGAGGACAATTTCTATCCATATATTATTTTTTTTTTTTTTGATAACAAACATTAATTTCTATCCATATATTTATATATGTATAATGGAGATTTTGAGATATTAAAAAGAAGGGTTTGATTAGAGCTTTCGATGATAAGCGATCGAGTTTGAGTTTAAGCAGAAATGTCTCGTGTGGGTAGACTAGAATTTTGTAACGTTTATGAGGTAATATTATTTTATCTTTTATTTAAGTTATAATTAAGCGGTTAGCAATTATATATTAAAATAGACTATGATTTAGAGGTTTCGGTCACGGCCACATAAAGAATTTAATAGACGCTCAATTAGAGGTTTTGGTCACGGAAAAGATTTGACACTGTTAGATATTAGTCTTTAATATTGGTGTTGTGGAAATTCCACATGGAAAGAATAAGAAGGAAATCTGTATTTTATTTTGTCTAAGAGCAATCTGTATTGTCTAGAGACATCTGTATTGTCTGTAGACATCTGTATTTTGACAACCAGTTTTTTGGCTATAAATATCTTCAATCTTTCATACCTTTTCACTTACTGTTTTAATTATTCAAATACGTTCATAGGGAAATTAGTGAAATTGCTATCATTAATTTTATGTTAGGGAAATCCTAGAGGAAACTTAGTCAGAAACTCAATAGCAATTGATAGTGGGGGCTAATATTTCCTTAAGGACAGTGATTAATCACGTCCCTATTTTATGTTTGTGATCCCATATTTCTAACAATCTTAAGGAAATATTATGAAGAATGTTGGTGATGCTGGTAAACTTGATCGGTTTGATGGGACGAATTTCACTCGTTGGAATGAGACTATGAAATTTTTTTTGATCACTCTGAAATTTTTTTACATTCTGGACATTGATTTGCAATCTATTCCAGAACCGAGTGACAAAGATACTGATGGAATTGTGGCTGAACGTAAGAAGCGAGAAGAAGACGAGGCGCTATGTAGAGGATATATTCTGAACCATCTCTCTGATCGTCTTTATGATTTGTACATTCCTGTACAAAAGGCAAAGGATATATGGATATCACTGGAGACAAAGTATAATTCAGAAAAGCAAGGGGCAGATAAGTTTATCACTATGAAATTTTTTGAATTTACTATGAATGATTCTGCATCTGTACTTGACCAAGTCCATGAATTTCTTATATTGGCCTCTAAATTTAAGGATCTTACTATAGACATTCCAGAGAAATTACTTGTGGGGGCAATCATAGCCAAATTACCTCCAAGTTGGAATAACTATAGAAAGAAACTGTTGCACACTTCTGAGGATTTTAATTTGGAACAAATTCAGAAGCATTTACGAATTGAAGAGGAAACTCGAATTCGTGATAAGAAACATGATGTTGCTTCTAGTTCTAAAGTTAATTATGTCAGTAATAATCAGAAGGGGGGCAAAAAAGAGGAAAGGAAATTATCAGAATAATCCCAACAACAACAAAAAGTTTAAGAAGAATTTGTCTGATGTTGTTTGTTATAATTGTGGTGAAAAAGGACACATCAAAAGATTCTGTAAGAACCCCGAGAAGAAGGATAGCAAAAATCAGAATAAGAAGGAGAGTGGTGACAAAGCAAATGTTGTTGAACATGTTGACAATAATGAAATTATTGCCATGGTTTCTGAGTTGCAAATTGGTATGATCCAAGAATTGCATATGGCATCTCTTACCATAAGCACTGATTGGTGGTATGATTCTGGTGCAACTACTCATGTTTGCAACAACAAATGACTCTTCAAGACTTATATTGATTCTTCTCCCGACCATGAAGTTTTATTGGGTGATTATCACTCTTCCAAGGTTCAAGGAACCGGGACTGTTGAAATTCAGTTTACTTCTGGAAAGAAAGTTATTCTCACAAATGTTCTTCATGTTCCTCAAATTAGGAAGAATTTAGTTTCTGGTTTTATGTTATGTAAAAAGGGGTTAAAGGCTGTAATAGAATCTGATAAAATAATTTTGTCTAAGGCTGGAGCATTTGTTGGGGAAGGTTATGTCTGTGATGGAATGTTTAAATTGTCTATTAATAAAGTTGAGAATTCTGCTTATTTTCTTGTGCATGCAATTGAATGTACTTCTTTTCATTTGTGGCATAATCGTTTAGCACATACCAATTATAGAACCATGAAATATATGTCTAAAAATGGAATGATATCTTATGGTAATGATCATGAAGATAAATGTGAGGTATGTGTTGAAGCAAAAATGAAAAGGAAACCATTTCCTAAAATTGAAAGAAGTACAGAAATGTTAGAACTTATTCATTCTGATATTTGTGAATTTAATGGAAATTTAACTAGAGGAGGTAATAGGTATTTCATAACTTTCATTGATGATAGTTCTCGTTTTACCTATGTTTATTTGTTAAAAACAAAAGACCAAGCATTTGAAATGTTTAAATGTTATAAAGCCATGGTAGAGACACAAAAGAATAAGAAAATTAAAATTCTACGCAGTGATAGAGGTGGGGAGTATTTTCCTACAGAATTTTCTTCTTTTTGTGAATCTAGTGGAATTATACATCAGGTTAGTGCTCCTTATAGACCTCAACAAAATGGAGTTGCTGAAAGAAAAAATGGTGTTTTAGGGGATATGCTAAATGCAATGCTTGTTAATGCAAATTTGTCACTTAATTTATGGGGAGAAGCTTTGCTAACCGCATGTCATATACACAACAGAGTACCTTCTAAGAAATTTAAGGTTTCACCTTATGAAATTTGGAAAGGAAGGAAACCTAATATAAGTTACTTTAAGGTGTGGGGTTGTGTTGCATATTACAAGGTCCCAGATCCTAAGAAAACTAAATTAGGACCAAGGGCTTTGAAAAGTGTTTTTGTGGGCTATGCTGAAAATTCAAAAGCATATAGGTTTTTGGATTTGGATTCTAATGTTATAGTGGAATCACGAGATGCTGAATTCTTTGAAAATAAATTTTGTGGCGATTCCATAGGAACAGAAACCTCAATAGCACCACAAATTTCTTCAAACTCAAATGGGAAAAGAGTTGTGCCTGATTCTTCTAATGAACCAAGAAGAAGTGAAAGAACTAGAAAAGAGAAGAATTTAGGTCCAGATTTTATTAATTCTCAAGCTATTCTCTTTCTGGTAGAAGGAAATAGAAATGGGGTTACTAATAAAATACCAATTGTACTTACTGTAGAAGATGATCCCAAAACTTTTCAAGAAGCAATAGCTTCTAGAAATTCAGCTTTTTGGAAAGAGGCAATCAATGATGAAATGGATTCATTGATATCAAACAATACTTGGTATATTACGGACTTGCCTCCAGGGTCCAAAACTGTTGGATGCAAATGGGTATTCAGGATTAAGTATAATACAGATGGATCTATAAATTCTTTCAAAGCTAGATTGGTTGCACAAGGCTTTACTCAAAAAGAAGGGGTAGATTATTTTGACACTTATGCACCTGTAGCTAGAATTTCATCCATTAGAGTACTTATGGCTTTAGCTTCTATTTTTGGTCTATGTGAACATCAAATGGATGTGAAGACGGCTTTTCTAAATGGGGATTTAGAAGAAGAAGTGTACATGAAACAACCTGAGGGTTTTGTTCTCCCTGGAAATGAAAATAAAGTTTGCAAATTGGTTAAATCCTTGTATGGATTAAAACAAGCGCCTAAACAATGGCATGAAAAATTTGATTCTGTTATTTTATCAAATGGTTTTACTTATAACTCAGCAGATAGGTGCGTTTACTCTAAGTTTACAAAAGATTATGGTGTCATCATATGTTTATATGTTGATGACATGTTAATCTTTGGAACCAATATGAAAGGAATTGATGAGACAAAGACCTATTTGAGTTCATGTTTTAAAATGAAAGATTTAAATGAAGTTGATACTATCTTAGGTATCAAGGCTATAAAACATAGTGGGGGTTTTGCGTTGAATCAATCTCATTATATTGAAAAAGTGCTTAATAAATTTGAGCACTTAAAGTTTAAAGAGGCTAATTCCCCTTATGATTCATCTTGTAAACTTAGTAAAAATGAGGGAAGAGGTGTTGCTCAACTTGAGTATGCTAGTGCAATAGGAAGTATGATGTATGCATCACATAGTACTAGACCAGATATTGCATTTGCTGTCTGTAAACTTTCTAGATTTACGAGTAATCTGAGTCGTGAACATTGGAAAGCGATTGGTAGGGTTTTAGGTTACTTAAAAAGAACCAAAAACCTTGGATTATATTATAATAAATTTCCAGCAGTTCTTGAGGGTTATTCAGATGCTAGTTGGATAAATACTATCGGTGATAGTAAGTCCACAAGTGGTTGGATTTTTATGCTTGGTGGAGGAGCTGTTTCTTGGGCTTCAAAGAAACAAACTTGTATTACTCATTCCACAATGGAGGCTGAATTTTTGGCCTTAGCAGCAGCAGGAAAAGAAGCTGAATGGCTGAGGAATATGTTATTAGATATTAAGTTGTGGCCACAACCGATGTCAGCCATTTCTTTGAACTGCGATAGTGAAGCTACTTTGTCTAAAGCTTATAACAAGATATATAATGGAAAGTATAGACATATTAGCTTAAGACATTCATATGTACGACAGTTAATATCAGATGGGATTATAACTGTTGTATATGTTAAGTCTTGTAATAATTTGGCAGATCCTTTCACAAAAGGACTTCCAAGGGACATAGTATATAAAATGTCCAAAGAGATTGGTTTAAGACCTATATGATTACATAAGCAACAACAGAAACCCAACCTATGTATAGTATTATCACTATGTAAAGGTTCAATGTGGTAAAAACAAGTTGTTGATAACTGATTGATATACTAACTATAATAATAAATTATATAGTATATGATTATTAGGGTGAGTCTTAGACTCTTAATGAAGCTTCATATGTTGTATATGAACTTCACCTATATGGACAGAAGGAGTGGTGCCGCTCCTAATGAAAGTGTGGTCTACTTTTATAATTGTCCATGAAGTCTAGGATGAGCGCATGGCCATAATAGTGCTACCATTTCTATGAACGTACGTTTATATAGAAGTTATGTGTGTGATACTTCCGGTATAACAAAAGGGATTATGGCTCAAAAGCGGCAAGCCGCCATTAATTTCGTTTTTCCTTGAAGTGTTACACTAAGTGGAGGTCCAAATCGCAAGATACCGACATTTATGCATAACTCTAATGAGATTTATTTAAACACCAACACATAAAGCCTAAGTGGGGGATTGTTAGATATTAGTCTTTAATATTGGTGTTGTGGAAATTCCACATGGAAAGAATAAGAAGGAAATCTGTATTTTATTTTGTCTAAGAGACATCTGTATTGTCTAGAGATATCTGTATGTCTAGAGATATCTGTATGTCTGGAGACATCTGTATTTTGACAACCAGTTTTTTGGCTATAAATATCTTCAATCCTTCGTACCTTTTCACTTACTGTTTTAATTATTCAAATACGTTCATATGGAAATTAGTGAAATTGCTATCATTAATTTTATGTTAGGGAAATCCTAGAGGAAACTTAGTCAGAAACCCAATAGCAATTGATAGTGGCGGCTAATATTTCCTTAAGGACAGGGCTAAATTTCATCCGTGGTATACAACTTTTGTCTTATTTCACATTTTGGTGTACAACCTTCATTTTGTCTCATTAATATATATGACTTTATGGGTGACCTCCCACTTTAGTGTATAGTAGGTAAAAATGACCGGTCAAAGCCGGTCAACATGCCACATCATTGATTTTTTTCTATATATTCACAAAACTGGGACCCACTACTTATATAATTATTAACTTACCCCTAATTATTTTATATCTCAATTAAAAAATTCAAATTCCAGTAATCAAGCTCTCTCTCTCTACTTTTTTTCACATTTTCTCTCTCCAATTGTTTCCTTCATTCTCTTTCTTTACGCTACAATTCCATGCTTTGTGAAAGAAAAACTCCAGATTCCGATGACTCTCCGGTGCCGAGGTTGAAAACGACGGCTGTGAAGCAAATCTCCATTCTTAGCTACGACAGTCAAACTTTGATTCATTATCAAATACTTCACTTTATTTCATTAACTAGTAACTCGAAATAATCATTAATTGATTCATTATCCCCTTTTAGATCTTCTTCTTTCTTTTTCAAATTCTAGCTACTTACAAAAATAAAAATAAAAAAATTGGAGCAACAGCAGCTCACATTTATCCAGAAGGAGGATGGATCTGTTACTTTCGCCATTTGGGTCTTCTCTTCCATATGCTATGATGAATCCCATTTCCAAGTATTTTTTGTTGCATAATCCTATCAGCAATTCAACTTATTAATGTACAATTACGGAGTCAGTCCAATTCAATTGAATTATTTTCCACAGAAGCAGAAGAAAGAAAGGGTTCACTGGATAGAAAATCTTGTTTGGGTGACTCGAAAACTAATGAGCTTGACTTGGTCCTATGGGTGATTCAATTTCCACCGGAATGAAATTCCTGATCGTTTCGGCGTCTGACTTTTCAAGAAAAGCAAAGAGGAGAGAGTTAAAGTTAGGGACAACGATTTTTTCAGGTCGCCGGAGATTTATGAAACTGACTCTAAGCAGTGATGTTTGAGCAAAAGAAGAGTAAGAGTTTGAAATGTTTAAGATGATTTGGGGTTGAAGGTTAGAAGAACTGGTGGTTTTCTTTGCCATGAATCTGTTCGATAGATTTAGAAGTGGAAGATGAGCAGATGGTTCATTGGAAGAGAGAGAAAAAAAGAAATGGGAGAGAGAGAAATAAATGAAAAAAAAGAAGGGAATAGGGTATAATGGTAATTAAATATAAGGTGGGCTTATATTTTGTAAGGAATAAGTTGAAAAATGGTGACATGGCAGGTTTGACCGGTTTGACCAGTCATTTTTACCTGTTGTACACCATGTTGGGAGGTCACTAATAAGGTCGTACATATTAGTGAGACAAAATAAAGGTGGTACACCAAAGTGTGAAGTGTGGTAAACGTTGTACACCATTGATGAAATTTACCCTAAGGACAGTGATTAATCACGTCCCTATTTTATGTTTGTGATCTCATATTTCTAACAGACACTGGTTAATTATTACAGTATAAATTTTTATATATTGAATAATAATAATAATATATAGAAATTGAAAATAAAAATGTATACGGATAGACTTCCAGCAGTGTCACGAGTCTAACTGAACCTTCGGCCGGAATTAACGACATCAGTTTAATGTTATGTTACAATTTCGGTGACAAACATAAATGGTCTGATAAAAATGTTTGGTTTAAAAGTTAGTTTTATGAACATCACGCCCCACCATGTGGGGAGGCGTGATGTTCACACGCCCGATATCAGAATTTCGAAATTTTTAAAAAAATTTAACAGAAATCATTATATGCTCAATCGGAAAAATACCTCGACTTAAGCGGTTTGGTCATTCTCGTCTCTTCTCGGTGATAACGGATTGCTCGCTATTGTATGTGTAATCTTTAATTTCGGAAAGAAATGAGTTTGAGAGAGTTTGCGAGAATTTAGAGATTTTGAATTTTTGCTAAGGGGCGGTTTCGTCTTTTTACGGGGCTGAGAATGAGAAATTGGAGTTGGATACATTAATTCACTAAATTAATGGTTGTGTTAAAACTTTAACACATCTAAATAAAAATTAGATCCAATTAAAATTTGAGTGGAACCGTTAAAATTTATTGAAAACTCTAACATTTACATTGGTTGAGATTTTACAATTTTGAATAGATCCACGACAAATATTTCCAAACAATAGATAAGTAAACAAATGCTAACATTTTGGATAGATCACGAGGCTAATACAACCTTAAGGGATTAAAATAATTGTCACAACCAATCAACTTGATAAGAGCTAAATATATTAAATTGAAATATCATAAACTTGATCAACAAAATTCAAAAAGATCAGTCTTAAAGATGTTTTTTTCAAGATAAAGTATAAATTTACTTCAACTTTTTTTTTAGAAATTATATATATATATATATATATATATATATATATTAACTTAAAAATTAATATTTTTGTGCTCTTAATATTTTTAAATGAGAGTAATTTTGGATCTAGATAACAAGAAATGTTACTTGAGTCCAAAGTAGCTCACTAAAAATTTGGTGGGAAGAATTCTACGATTTTCTACCTTATGAGTATATATTCACTTTCTAAAAATGTTAGGTAAAGAAAATGATATTGTATATATTGTTGAAATAATAAAAAAAAACGGAAAATTATAAAATTGGATAAAATAGGAGACTCATTTATATATTTAACTATTTACTCAACTTACTACATATCTAGACTGATTTTGTATGACTTTTCCATAATACCCTCAATATTTACGCGCGGCTGTCTTCATTCCGTCTGACTTCGCAGAATCTAGCATATGCGAAGCCTGCGAAGCTAATGTTTGGTTTAGTTGATTTTCATAAACATATGCGAAGTCTGGTTGTGTTTTTAACAAAATTCGTTAAGTGGTATATAACAAAAAATGCCAAACAACAACGGATTCTAACATTAAAATCATAACATTATCAAAATTTACAACAAGATTGCCACAATAAACTCCTAACAAATCACTTCATAATACATAGGCTCCTATTCACCACCGATGGATCGATGTGTCTCATGGTACAAGCTCTTATTCACCAACATTAAAATCATAACATTATCAAACTTTACAACAAGATTGCCACAAATAAACTCCTAACTAACCACTTTAAAGTGGATGTAACAAATCTGGATGGGAATTTATCCCTGTATTGGAAGTCTAGACTTTTTGAGATGAGAAATGGAAGTCCAGACTTTTTAGGGTGGATGTGTCACATGGTACAGAAGGAAAGTCATCCCATCTGCATCCAAGGACACCGCCTTCTTGCGCGATGTTATGTATTTAACCACCTTCAGAAAAATTTAATCGTGTTAGTAAGAAAAAAAGGAAGATTTGGCTTCGCGAAACGAGGATTCGCTAAGTATGCAAACATAAATGTGCAAGGAAGAGGGTGATTTTACTTAGCGAAAGAATGATTTCGCGACGTCTGCGATGAGAAATGTGACGCTCTGACTTCGCGAAACGATGATTTTGCGGAGTCTGCGAGAGAAATTTATCGAATTACGTCGCAAACTTCACATAATCATCGTTTCGCGAAGTGAAATCGATAAATTTCTCCCCGCAGACTTCGCGAAAACGACATATGCTAAGTGAATTTATAGGAAAAACGCAGAGAAAACAGTATATACTTACATTTTTCGACCGAAAAGAAAAACGATGAAAATAATGTAGAATCACCATTTCTTCGATGGTCACATGAAGAAAGAAACCAAGAAACGAGCAGGAAATTGAAGATGAAGAACCATGGCTTCGTTTTCTATGATTAGGAAGATGAAAAATCAAGAGATGAAGAGAGAAAGAAGAGAAATACATGGTGATTTGGGGAAATGGTGCAGATTTCGTGCAATTTAAAGGAAGATAGGAAGATTAAAAGTCTTGGAATCATTAATGGAAGAGCTGCCAACCGTTTCGCGTAACCAAGGAGAAGGGGGAAGAGGAAGGGTTATGGGTATTATGAGAAAGTCACATAAAAACAGTCTAGATATGTAGTAGGTTAAGTAAATGGGTTAAATATGTAAATGGGTCTCCCATTTTATCCAATTTTGTAATTTTCCCTAAAAAAAATTTAAGAATGAAATAATAAATTTAATTGTTATTATTTGTCAACTTGAGGATTAAATATTTAACGGTTAGATGGAGTTTAAAATAACTTGTAATATGTCAATGTGCTCTACTCTATGAGATCTTTCCAACGATATATTATAAGCTCAAACTGGATAAATAATGAATGATAAATTGATGCTCAAAGTAGACCTTTTGGAATGGTTTTGTTGAAAATAAAAGAGTTCATCACAAATTGCTAGTTTGTGAGTATTTTCATATGTTTATATGTGAAACTTTCCATCAATTATACACTTCCTAGTAATGCATTTCTTTTTTTTTTTTTGTATGAATCTAAAAATCATGAGATGCATAAGAACATCTTTATGGAATCAAATGATGCATGATTCTTCGAAAATGTATTTCCACGTAAGAAAAATGAGACTGGATGTAGATCTAACTTCTAAAAATGGGTGGATGGAAAAATCATTACCAACAGCCAGCCAAACCTTATTATGTTCTCTATTCAGTATTACCGGCTAGCATTCTTTTACCGATGGAAGGCATGCTATTATGTATATTTCAACTTATTTCGACCTCCATAATACCTTATTTTCCAACCTAGATCAAGGAAGAAGGTTAGATTAACCCTGAAAACCCAGGACCCAAATCGATGTGATGTGGTATCTCTGCCTAAAGTGGAAGCTCTTAGGGTTTCCCTTATAAGGTAGCATCCTTGGCATATTCGGACATTTCGGACATTGGCTCAACTCCCATTGGATTAGTCTCCACCATTTTACTGATGCACTCATTCAAATTCAACTCCCGAGTTGGACAAGCACTCAAGGTCACCTTCTATTTCTCAATAGGCAAGCTCTTTAATGGTGTAAGGATGTACTTGATTCCGTCTATGCGTATGGTGCATGTGTTTATTCTTCTCGAATGTGAGGCATCACAATCAAATTGTCATGGCATTCCTAAGAGCACGTGGCAAGCATCCATCTCTATAATATCACACATAGCCTCACCTCGATACAACCAAATGGCGAAATGAATCTTACACCGGTGAGTAACTCGAAGCTTCTCCACCTTATTGACCCAACCAATGTGATAAGGTCTAGAATGTGGCTCGAAAACCAAACCAAACTTGTTCAAGGTGGCTCGACTAATGATATTCACTTGGCTTCCTCCGTCGACTATCACCTCACATTTCTTCCCAAGAATTAAGCACTGAGTTCTAAGTAATTGATGTTGTGGGTCATCCTCTTTTTCACTAGACATTAGCACCCTCGTCAACAAATACACAACTCTCTCATTGCCATCATCATCACCTTCATATGTATCTTTGTTTTGGCTCCACTTAACATTCCATGACTCATCATCATAATGGAACCTATCTTCATCATTTTCATAAGTAGCCCCGACTTGATTCCACTCAATATTCTGAAGCTCATCCTCATCATAATAGAACCCATCTTCGCCATATTCATAGATTACCCAGTGTTGGTTCCTCTCAATGTTCTGGAACTCATCCTCGTCTATCATGGTAAATTCTATCATCTTCATCATAATCATATTCATTTGCATCATGATGAAATTCACCATCATCACATAGTTCATTCCCGAAACCGTTCTCTCTCTCTCTTGAATCTTACTCCCGAACTCACTCTCATCATAGTCAAGTTCATCATTGCGTTCTAGCTCATTCTTGGAATGGTTCTCCTCTTTATCAATCTCCTCTTTGATTTCATCTTCTTCATGATCATGTTCAAATTCATTACTCGCTTTGTCAACAACCCATTCTTTCTTCCCATGACCTCTCGCTTCCCTCCACTCCTCCCCATGGTTCATACAGGTTACTCCATTTTCCAAGTTGCCTGAATCAAATGACATACTATATCCTAACATGGTTGAGCCACCAACATCTCTCCCATCACCATAGCCATCAACCTCTACACATAAAGTGATTTCATCATTCTCCTCAAAGAGATTATCAAGCCGAAATTCACTCTCCACTTCTTCAAAATTAAGGCTCTCACCTTCTTTAAATATACAGGTGAAAATTTGCCTAAGGGGCATTTCATCAAATAGATAGTGTGCACTCCTTTCAACTTGAGCTTCCTCAATGTTCTCACATACAAGCACTCTTTCCTCCTCATTCATACATGAATTCAAAGTTTCATTTACAATTTCATTATCAACAAACTCAAAATGAGAATCTAAATCATCATCAACATCACAAATATCCAATTTCTCATTAGTAATTTGATTACCCATAACTTCCACTTGAGAAATTGAAAATTTAGAATTTACCTCTTGAATGGCCAATGGAGGAAAGGTTTGTGATGACTCTTTAGGAGGCCACATTGGTTTTCTTCATTTCTTCTAGAATGACCCCCAAAGTGTTGTTGTAAGGTGTTTCAGATATCTAGCTTGAGACTTTCCCAAGATGCTTTCATCTTTCTTGTCTCCTTGGTAAACGCCTGGTTTTGCTCCCTTAATTCGGCTCTCCAATCATCGAGTTTCTTTTCAGTGGCTTCCATTGTCGAAAGAAGTTTCGGGTTAGAAAACGATCGGCTCTGATACCAATTGATACAGATAAATGACGAACGAGTTGATTTTGACCTTAAATCTACAAAAATTATTTTCAAGCTAAACTTGAAGGATTCGAAACATTGACGAGCTAAACTCATAGGAATTTTCAAATCCACATTGTTAAGAGGGATGAACCCTAAAAACACTCTCAAAGAGAAATTGATAATTTGATTGATAAAAGGTAAGTCTTACGAAGAAATAGATGAATTTATATCATCTCAAAACCTAAAGATGAAATTATAATAAATGGTAAATACATATAACTAAATAGATAAAGCTTAAAAGGGTAAAATGGGGTAGAGGTTGTAAATAGGGTGGTTGAATGAGTTGTAAATAAGAAGTGTCAAACTTGTAATTAGAAGAAAGCTGGTGAAAATAAAGGCTTGTTTATTAAGTAAGTCCAGACGTCGTGCGGGAAAGCCACACGCCGTGTGGATTAAATTAGAAACTTCAGTAGCTTTGTTCTTCTGGACATATGTCGTGTGAGAAATCCACACATCGTGTGGTGTTTTGCTAACACTTCTCGTTGTTTCTCTTGGGGTCACATGTCGTGTGAGCCCCATTCTTCACATGGCTAGTCATCCTTTTTCTCTAGACTTGTTGCTCACTGGCTCGAATTCTCTCTGTACTTGTCTTCTCTCATTTAGTCGATTGGATGCCTGTATAAAAAAAAACATAGAGGCTTACAACTTTAACGATTGCTTTTCTAAAAAGATTATAGTTAATTTAGAATATAACTTTCTACACTCAGGTCTTACTCCTTTCAAAGATATCTCTTACACACTTTAGTTTTCACGCCATATTACTCTTGTGATATCATTCTTTCTTTAGATCAAAACTTGCTTGAGCATAAAGAGTCACCAGCTTCCTAAACTTGTCCAAAATAGTAGATTGGCGCTCGAAACTTTGCAAGTGTCTCACTAACTCCCTAACTTTCTTTTTCATTTCATCAGCTCCCTAAACTTGTCCATAAAAGTAGATTAGCTCTCTGAACTTTAGAAGTGTCTTACAAATTCCCAAACTTGCTTATTCTCTAACAACTAAATACAAAAACCATAATACTAACTTTCGATCCTCATCCATTCAATCTCTCAAACCTGCAATACTAACTCTTATAATAGGTTGAAAGGTAGGAGAAGCGAAAAAATTACCTCTCGAATAGATGAAGACACATTTTTAGAATTTAGTTTTAATAAGTTTTTGTATTTAGTTGTTATAGAATAGGGTGTGTTTGGTATTGCTGTTGTAGAAAGCAACAGCAGATTTTAGCCTAAAAGCATATTTAAAAGTGTTTGGCAAATATAAAAAACTGCTTTTATAAACAGTGCTTTTTGGTTAAAAGCTGATTTTATTGAAAGCAGGACCCTCATGCTTTTTGAAAAAGCTAATTTCTAGCTTTTGCGCCCATCACTTATTTTTTTATGTTTTGGACAAAAATATCCAAAGTTTTAAAGCATATTATGATTTAACTGAATATAAAAGACCTTTAATTTTGTTTGGACTCTCTGTAAAACAATTTCTCCTTGGCGTTCCGTATCATCTGGTCTCCTACCATCGTCGTTCTACTCTTTTCGATCTCCCCAACAGTCTCCATTCATCGTTCATATATTCATTTGTTTTCTTGAAATCTCCATTGAAATCAAGGTTAGTTGGTGTTGAGTATTCTTCTTGTTAAATTTTTTTTTTATTTAGGGTTCAAATTTTTTGGTGATTATTTTTCTTATTTGGTATTATGATTGATGTTTTTGTGAGTTGTTTTTTTTATTATGTTGTTATTGTGAATTTGTTTTTATTTGGAAAAGAAGATTAAAAGGTTTATGGTATATGAAGGGCATTGATAATTGAATTTGTTGAACAATGCTATACTTCGAACGATTAACCAACCACACAGACAACGAACTTCAAAGATCGCAGATTGGATCTTGAAACAATAGCAAAAGGAATACACACAGAATTTACCCTGGTTCGGCTTAAATGCCTACATCCAGCAACTTCACTAATCAATGGAGATTACAACAAGATTCAGAAACCGTTTCCTCTCAAGAAACTCTCGTGTTTCCCAATCCCTCGCTCTACAAGCTTTGCTTTCTCTAAATCAGTTCTCACAGCTTATACAAAATGATTTCGATCTCTCTCATAACTAATTCCCAATCTACAACCTTTATAGCACAGGTTTTACAAGATTGTGAAATACCCAAAAAACCCTTACTCAAAATGTATTAACACAGCAAGACCATGCTGACCGGTAGTAACACAGCAAGACCATGTTGACCTGTATTAACACAGCAAGACCATGTTGACCTGTATTAACATAGCAAGACCATGTTGACCTGTAGTCATGTTGACTTGATGACTCAGCATCATGCTGACTTGTTAACTCACACATGCTGACTTGATTACTCACAGTCATCATCAGCACACCAGCTCGTGATAGAAAAACAACGACTTACAGAATTTATTTGGGCGAGCCAATTTGACCCCATTCTAAAAAAGAAAGACATGCTATTCAATAATTTAATTGTGAAAATACAAGAGTTTCTTACTCTTTCAAGTTCCACCATCTTCAAACATGCTATTCACAACCCCAAAAAAATTGAAATTATTGTTACAGTAAAGCTAGCCTATAATCATTAAAAGAGCTCAGTTTTACCTTGATTTTGTGAGTACCTAATCATGAAAAGAGTTCAGTTTTACCAAGTTATTTTCCTCATGATTTTTGCATGAATCTGTACATGAGAAAAACTTATAATTTTTTCTAGCTACTGTAATTTTTTATCATTAGATGTTTCACAAAGTCCAAATAATATTCTGCTTTGATATCAATATGTGCTTTGTGAATGTGAGGTTGTTAGAGAAAGTAATCAGTGAACCGTATGAATTGCATATGAGCAATGAAGGTATAATTGGGATGAAATTTTTCCTATGTATTTTTTATCAATTGATTTTATTCTATTATATTTATAATTATACTAGATGACACAAAACACACAAAAGCAGTCAACCCAAGAATCTGGGAAGACAAAAGTAGTATGGAACTTACAGACAACACATACTTTTTGTGATATCTGTATAAGTGCTATTAGCAAGGGATTGCGACCTTCTACACATTTTAGTACAGAAGGGTGGAAATTTGTTGTTTCAAATTTTCAAAAAGTTACTGGATTGATGTACGACAAAGCAAAATTGAAAAACAAGTGGGATTTAATGAGGGCAGAATGGAAGCTTTGGAAATATTTAATTGGCAAAGAAACTGGATTAGGTTGGGATCCGAGATTAGAGACAGTTGATGCACCTCCTGATTGGTGGGATGCTAAAATTCAGGTAATGCTACCATTTGCACATTTGTTATTTGTATATGGTAATTGTACAAGATTTCGATAATAAAATATTGTGGTTGATTTGTAGATTAACAAAGACTATTAGATATGGATATTTCTGCTGTAATTTAGGAATATAATTGATTTGTAATTATCATGTTCACACATATATCTTGTGTATATATATCACATTATCAATGAATGGAAATGCAAGGATTCTACATTATCATGGTATCATGAGCCTAATTTCTTTCCTAAAAACTCTCTCCTAAAATTTCTCTCCCTAATCCCACCCAAATCTCTTCTTTTCTCTCTTCCTCATTCTGCCGTTCTTCATCCCTAAAAACTCTACTGCCACCATGCCAAACAATGAACAAAACAATGGTGCCGCCGCCGCACCAACTCATCCGGCCCTCTCCATTATCAACATTACCTCCTTTATTCGTGATCCTCTCGAATCCGGCAAAGGCCTCTATACCACTTGGGCTGAACTTTTTAAAACACATGCCCGTGCTTTTCAAGTTCTTGATCATATCCTTCCTGAAACCGACGATAAATCGGAAACCTCTTCTTCGGTTATGAAAGCAAAGAATCCAGGTTTATGGTCTCGTGTTGATGCCATCGTGTTGCAATGGATTTATGGAACCATATCTTCAGACCTTCTCAACAGTATCATCGGACCAAATTTAACAGCCGCCGACGCTTGGAAACTCTTAGAACAACAATTCTCCGATAATAAAAATTCAAGAGCCATTTATTTACAACAAGAACTGTCCAATGCTAGACTTGAAAATTTTTGATGATATCTCTGCCTACTGCCAACATTTGAAGTCCCTCTCGGACCAATTAAGCAACGTCGGGGCTGCCGTATCCAACGATCGTCTCGTTCTTCAATTAATTTCGGGGCTCACTGACGCCTACGAGACAATCGGAACACAAATTCGCCACAATGACATTCTGCCCAATTTCACAAAGGCAAGGTCCATGTTATTATTGGAAGAATCTGCCCGTAAAAAACGCACAGCCGCCACCGTCGGATCTGAAATTGCCGCCGTTACTATCGCCCAACAGTCCCCGTCGAATCAAGCTCCTCCATATTCAAATCACGTTCGGCCTTCTTTCCCTCAAAATTCTGGCGCTGCTCGCGGTGGCCGGGGTTATTATCGCCGTGGCAGAGGCGGACGGGGCAGAGGCGGACGATGGCAGCAAAATAGCGGTCCTCGCTGGTCAGGGGCTGTTTCTTTACAACAGCCATGGGGGTACGGGCCATGGACTGGACAGGCGCCCCAATGGGCCTATCCCCCATGTCCTTATCCTTCTTGGCCCAATTCTTCACATGGTGCAACTCGCGGGCCTGTTTTTAATAACAATTCTTCTGCAGTCCAGCCAGGCATATTGGGAGCCCATCCGCAGGCCCATCTGGCCCAGTATTACACTCCAACAAACATTGAGGCGGCTATGCACACCTTGACAATCACACCACCTGCAGAACCTTGGCATATGGACACCGGCGCCACTTCTCACATGAGCGGGGATGGAGGTAAACTCACATCTTATTTAAATAAGAGTCCTAACACGAGTATCGTAGTAGGTAATGGCACTTGTATTCCTGTTATCGGTCTTGGTAATGCATCCTTAAAAACAAACAACAAAACCCTAGAATTGAACAATGTTTTACATGCCCCTAGATTAATCAAAAACCTTATATCTGTGCGGAAATTTGCTATTGATAATAATGTGTCCGTTGAATTTGATCCTGTTGGTTTCTCTGTGAAGGACTTGCGCACGGGGATCCCTATTATGAGATGTAATAGCACCGGTGATTTATATCCAGTCACATCCTCCTCTTCAGAGTCTTCTTATGCTTTAAATGCTTTTGTTTTATCTCCTTCAGTTTGGCACAATAGATTGGGCCATCCTGGTCCTCAAATTTTAGACAATCTTCGAACTAATAATTTTATTTCTTGTCCTAAAAATGTTGATTTTTCTATTTGCAATTCTTGTGTGCTTGGGAAACATATTAAATTGCCTTTTTATGCTTCTAAAAATATGTCATCAATGCCGTTTGATATTATTCATAGTGATATATGGACATCTCCTGTTCTAAGTTCTAGTGGCTATAGATATTATGTTCTTTTCCTAGATGATTATTCTAATTTTCTGTGGACTTTTCCCTTAGCAAATAAATCTCAAGTTTTTTCTGTGTTCCTCACATTCCGAAATTACGTACGTACTCAATTTGAAAAAGATATCAAAACTTTTCAGTGTGATAATGGTGGTGAGTATAACAATAGTCATTTTCATGATTTTTTTAACAATAATGGTATGCAATTCCGTTTTTCATGTCCACATACTTCCTCCCAAAACGGTAAATCTGAACGAACGATTCGAACAATCAATAATATAATTCGCACTCTTCTAACACATGCTTCTTGCTCTCATTCTTTCTGGCCTCATGCTCTTGCTCATGCGACCTATCTTTTAAATATTCTCCCTCACAAAAATCTTAGTCTTCTTTCACCGACTCAAATTCTCTACAATCGTACTCCTTCTTATACTCACTTACGCACTTTCGGTTGTCTTTGTTACCCACTTGTCCCTTCTTCCTCTAGAAATAAACTTCAACCTAGGTCCTCTCCATGTGTGTTTCTTGGATATCCATCCAATCATCGAGGCTATAAGTGTTACGACATCTCCGCGCGGAAAATAATTATATCTCGTCACGTTATTTTCAATGAAAGCAAATTTCCATTTTCCACTCAACATGTCTCGGCCTCCCCTCCCATTTCTTCTATTTCCAACTCACCTACACAAAGAACCCAACCCATTATTCCCTTCCCCACTAATGCGTCCACTCCTAACCAAAGCCCAGTTTCACCACGGCCCAACAGTCCCAACCCATCTTCCCAAAACAGCCCAGCACTTCCCCCTTCTCCTCTCGACAGTCCCTTTCCTTCTCCAATTCAACACGGCCCAAACACAAATTCCCCACAACAGCTCACCTCCCCACAACATCCCACTTCCCCGCCTTCTCCCGATCCTATACACGCCAACCCAACCCAACCGACTCACCCTATGACAACCCGAGCTAAACTTGGAATTTTCAAACCCCAAAGAAAGCTCAACTTACACACCACCACTATTTCTCCTATTCCTTCTAATCCCTCACTTGCTTTACAAGACCCTAATTGGAAACAAGCCATGACTGAAGAATATAAGGCTCTTATTGAAAATAAGACGTGGGTCCTCGTACCCCGTCCTTCTAATGCTAATGTTCTTCGTAGTTGGTGGATTCTCAGGCACAAATTTAATGCAGATGGATCTTTTGAAAGATACAAAGCAAGACTTGTTGGAAATGGGGCGAATCAACTTGTTGGGGTAGACTGTGGTGATACTTTCAGTCCAGTTGTTAAGCCAGCAACAATTCGAGCTGTATTAAGTATTGCACTTTCTAAAGGTTGGCCACTACATCAGCTGGATGTAAAAAATGCTTTTCTTCATGGGGATCTTCATGAGACTGTTTATATGCATCAACCACTGGGATTTCGGGATCCCAACTATCCAGATCATGTATGCCTTCTTCAAAAGTCTCTTTATGGTCTCAAACAGGCACCACGGGCGTGGTACCAACGGTTTGCCTCTTTCTTGTCTACCATGGGTTTTTCTCACAGTAAATCTGATCATTCACTGTTTGTCTTTCGTCGGGGAGCAGAGATGGCATATCTACTCTTATATGTGGATGACATCGTTCTAGCTACTTCTTCCACTGCTCTACGAGAGTCAATTATCAACAAATTGAGTTCTGAATTTACTATGAAAGATCTTGGCCCATTGAGTTATTTTTTAGGGATATCTGTCACTCGGAGCGCCGGCTCTCTTTTTCTGTCTCAAAAGAAGTATGCTACTGAGATCATTTCTAAAGCCGGTCTTTCTTCAGCAAATTCCTGTACAACACCTGTTGACACTAAGCAAAAACTGAGTGCTTCATCTGGTTCTGCTTATCATGATCCATCTGAGTATCGAAGTTTAGCTGGTGCATTACAGTATTTGACTCTCACTCGCCCAGACATCAGTTATGCTGTTCAGCAAGTCTGTTTATTCATGCACGATCCCAAAACGTCTCATATGGCAGCTATCAAGCGGATTCTTCGATATGTTAAAGTAACCCTGGAGTTCGGACTTACATTCACAACCTCTTCACTAGATTCCTTGGTCTCCTATACAGATGCAGATTGGGGGGGATGTCCTGACACTCGATGTTCTACTTCAGGATATTGTGTTTTCCTTGGTGACAATCTTCTGTCTTGGTCTGCTAAGCGGCAACCCACTTTATCTCGTTCTAGTGCTGAAGCAGAGTATCGTGGTGTTGCTAATGTCGTATCTGAAACTTGCTGGATTAGAAATCTTCTTCTTGAACTTCATTGCCCTATTAGTAAATCCACCTTGGTATATTGTGACAATGTGAGTGCAGTTTACCTCACTGGTAATCCTGTACAACACCAACGTACCAAGCATATTGAGATGGATATACATTTTGTTCGAGAAAAGGTTGCTAAAGGAGAGGTTAGGGTACTTCATGTTCCTTCTCGTCATCAAATTGCAGATATTTTCACCAAAGGTCTACCACAAATTCTTTTCGACGACTTCCGCTCTAGTCTCAACGTTCGACCACCTCCCGTTTCGACTACGGGGGTGTATTAGATATGGATATTTCTGCTGTAATTTAGGAATATAATTGATTTGTAATTATCATGTTCACACATATATCTTGTGTATATATATCACATTATCAATGAATGGAAAGGCAAGGATTCTACATTATCAAAGACTATGCCAAATTTCATAAGAAAGGATTAGATCCTAGCATTAGTTCGAAGAATGACTCTATGTTTGGGAGTATTGTGGCAACTGGAGAGTTTGCTTGGACTCCATCTTCAAATGAAAATATGCCACAATTCAATCATCAAAGTGATAATAGAGAAAATGTCATTAGTCTGAATGATTCTGAAGATGATCCGCTAGAAAAGAGCATGGAAAGGTTCTTACAAGAAGATGATGAAATGTCAGATGGTGCAACAGATTTAGGTAAAAGACGAAGGAATGGCAAAGCAACTGATGAATCTGCCAATAATGTAATTGAAAACAAGAAAAGGAAAGCTACTGTGCAAAAGGTTAGTAATGCATCAAAATTCAGGTCTGATATATCAAGGTTGGTGGCAACTGTTGAAAAAAGAAATGCTTCAGAAGATGGATGTACTGTTAAAGAAGTTATGGCGGATTTACATTCAATTTCTGATATCCCCAAGTATAGTGACTTGTACTATTTTGCAGTGTCGATGTTTGGGAATAAAGCAAACAGAGAGATTTGGAAAAACTTGGAGACTTCAGTTGCTAGAATTGGTTGGCTAAAATATGAAAAACAACAACTAGAAAATGTCATTGCCAAAACTTAATTTGTGATCTTACTTCTTTTTCTTTTTGTTGTAATAGGATTTTTATTTTTCTATTTGGATGATTGTATGAGATTGTTAAACTACTATTTTTTTTAATGTTTGCTGCAGATTTACAAAATATTTAGAGGTTCAATTATAAATGTTAATTATATGCTAACTTGCTCTTTTATTTTCATTTTAATAGATATGAGTGTTCAACGTAGACACAATGACAACTTTGATGAGGATGCCGAGGATACTTGGGATTTGATAAAGTGTGCAACTGTTGCAATCATAGAGTATTATTGCAAATTTCTCCTTAAGGAACCTTGCATGATATCTGATTAAACAGGGCATAAATGGATGCAAGAAATATTATCTATGAATGATATTAGGTGCAAGATCATGTTTCAAATGGAAAAGGATACATTTTTTAATATCTGTAGCGACTTGGAAAATTTTTATCATTTAAAACCTTCAAGGAGGATGACCGTTGCTGAAAAAGTAGGAATTTTTGTTTTTATATTAGCTCAAGGTGCTTCAAACAGGCATGCACAAGAACGTTTTCAGCATTCTGGTGAAACAATTAGTAGAGCCTTTCATGAAGTTTTGCATTCAGTATGTTTGTTAGCGAAAGATATGATAAAACCAGATGATATAAAATTTAGAAAAACTCCATCCGAAATACTTAATGATCGTACGTATATACCTCATTTCAAGGTAACTTTTTCTACCTTATTTTTTCTTGAAGTAGTAATATTATATACTATATTTTTTTATTGATCTTCTTTTATTTGTAGGACTGTATTGGCGCTATTGATGGTACTCATGTTCATGCTTGTGTACCTATAAATGATCAAGTGCGTTTTGTGGGACGAAAATGTCAGCCAACACAAAATGTAATGGCAGTTTGTAGTTTTGACATGCAATTTACATATGTTTTAGCAGGTTGGGAAGGCACGGCTCATGATAGTCGCATTTTTAATGCGGCCGTTAATATGCCAGATCTAAATTTTCCATCTCCACCGGATGGTAAGCTTATATATATATATATATATATATATATATATATATATATATATATATATATATATATATATATGGGTGAGATCCAGTGTGACAATGGCTTAAGTTGTGACAAAGAGCTTATTGTGTGACATAACAAAACTACGTAGTTTTGATGATAATAAAAAAGGGCAAGGTGACAAATTGGTAAATAAAATGAAAGAGAGGATAGAGAAAATTGTTTTATTTCTTTTATTTAAAATACATTTTCCCGACATCTCTAACATCGTTTTTTGAAAATTTTTATACTTTTAGACTCGTCTAAATTAGACGGTCATTTTAAGATCCCTGAAGCTCAAGTAAAAAAAATTCCGGTGAACGGAATCCGGGTGGGCGTTTTCCTGCGAGAAAAAACGTACCCAGAAAATTCTCAAAAAATTTCAGAAAATGTAAAACATTATTCTAAGAAACTTTAATTCTTGGGTCGAAATAGGATTTCTTACGTTTTAGTCCCAATAAAACTTTTTCCTTAATTTTATCCATTTTACATGCTTCAACAATTTGTTGGGACTATACCGTAAGAAATCCCGCTTCGACCCAAGAATTAAAGTTTCTTAGAATAATGTTTTATATTTTCTGGAATTGTTTGAGAATTTTCTAGGTACTTTGGTTCTCGCCAGAAAACGCCCACCCGGATTCCGTTCACCGGAATTTTTTTTACTTGAGCTTCAGGGATCTTAAAATGACCGTCTAATTTAGACGAGTCTAATAGTATAAAAAATTTCGAAAAACAAGGTTAGAAATGTCGGGAAAATGTATTTTAAAGAAAAGAAATAAAACATTTTTCTGTTGGAACAATACAAGTATTATGTTGGAACAAATGGTACACTGATTTGGAACAATGTAAGTAGGACAAAAAAAGTACCCAGAAAATTATCAAAAAATTCAAAAACATGTAAAACATCATTTTAAGAAACTTTAATTCTTGGCTCAAAACGAAATTCCTTACAGTTTTGACCCAATAAATTGTTGAAGAATGTAAAATGGATAAAATTAAGGAAAAAGTTTTATTGGGACTAAACCGTAAGAAATCCCGCTTCGACCAAAGAATTAAAGTTTCTTAGAATAATGTTTTACATTTTTTGGAATTTTTTTAGAATTTTCTGGGTATTTTTTTTCTTACCAGAAAATGCTCACTCGGATTCCGTTCACCGGAATTTTTTTTACTTGAGCTTCAGGGATCTTAAAATGACTGTCTTATTTAGACGAGTCTAATAGTATAAAAATTTTCAAAAAACGAGGTTAGAAATGTCAGAAAAATGTATTTTAAAGAAAAGAAATAAAACAATTTTCTGTTGGAATAATATAAGTATTATGTTGGAACAAATGGTACATTCATTTGGAACAACGTAAGTAGGACAAGAAACGTGTCTAGAAAATTATCAAAAAAAATTCAAAACATGTAAAACATTATTTTAAGAAACTTTAATTTTTGGCTCAAAGCGAGATTCTTTACAGTTTTTACCCAACAAATTGTTGAAGCATGTAAAATGGATAAAACTAAGGAAACGTTTTATTGGGACTAAACCGTAAGAAATCTCGCTTCGACCCAAGAATTAAAGTTTCTTAGAATAATGTTTACATGTTCTGGAATTTTTTGAGAATTTTCTGGACAATTTTTTGCTTACCGGAAAACGCCCACCCGGATTCCGTTCACCGGAATTTTTTTTACTTGAGCTTCATGGATCTTAAAATGACTGTTTAATTAAGACGAGTCCAACGGTATAAAATTTTTTGAAAAACGAGGTTGGAAAAGTTGGGAAAATGCATTTTAAAGAAAAAAAAACAATTTGTTCTTTCCTTTTATTTACAAATTTGCCACCTCCTTTTGGTTAATTACAAAATTGGTCTTTGTCACACAATAAGTCTTGTCGCACTATAAGCAATGTGTCACACCTGATCTCTGATATATATATATATATATATATATATATATATATATATATATATATATATAAAAGTATAGTGGATATACTAAAATTATTATCATAATTGCAGGTAAATATTACTTGGTAGATGCCGGATATCCTCAAACATTAGGATATCTTGGCCCATACAGAGGAGTTAGATATCATCTTCCTGATTTTCGACGTGGTGAACCACCAGAGGGTTACCAAGAAATATTTAATAAAGCACATTCATCCCTTAGATGTTGTATCGAAAGAACTTTTGGGGTTTGGAAGAAACGGTGGAAGATATTGTCAGATATGCCTGCATATTCGTTTGAAGATCAAAGGAATATAGTTGTAGCATCAATGGCGTTACATAATTACATCAGACTAAATTTTATTAAAGATACAATTTTTAGTAGAATTGATATGCATCCAGAATTTGTGCCAAGCGATACTTTTTCAAGTGGTCTGCCAACACCCTTAGAGCAAAGTCAAAGAAGTAATAGAGCAACAGAAATGGATATACTTCGTAATCAAATTGTTTCTAGTTTAATGATGTAATTTATTTGAATATTATTATTTTAAACTCTAATTTCCTTTTCAAATCAAATAAAGAACAAGAAATTTAGATATTTATAAAAGATATATTCAAGAATAAGTTTTAAATCTTTATGTTTATAATTTAAAACAGCAGAAATTATGAATACCTTATATATATATGAGGTTAATGTGAGTATCCGTTTGATAAGGATAATGTTTTATATTTTTATTGTCAGTCAAATAAAAATGTACTTTATTAATTAAACTGTTTGTTTATATATTTTATTATACAAAAGAAAATAATTAAACCATGTCCTTTTATGTCTTTAAACAATAAACATCACTTTTTAAAAATTATTTGCCAAACACTTACCAAACTGCTTTTACTTCAATTGCAGATTTATTTTTAATTTTACCAAACAGTCTTCTGCTTTTCCAAACAGCACTTTTTTAGACAGCACTTTTTCCCAGTTTTCAACAGCAATACCAAACTAAGCGAAGTTTAGGGAGTTGGTGAGATACTTGCAAAGTTCAGGGATCTAATTAATCTACTTTTATGGACAAGTTTAGGGAACCGGTAATCCGAAATAAGCAAGTTTAAGGAGCTGTTGAGATTGTTACAAAGTTATGTATTAGTCCAAAAATATACAAATTCAATGAACTAAATGATTGAACAATAATGTATTCATCCAGTCCCCAAGCCGCCAGTGTAGACTTGCTTATCTATAAATGAAAACTAGCTTCAGTTATATCTTTATTCCACCATGGATTTCCAATACCCTTCCTTGCAAGTGTTTGCCTCATTTCTTCTCTTTATAATCACAGTTTTCATCATTACCACCAAAAAATCAAAAAACAGCACAAAAACTCTTCCTCCAGGGCCATGGAAGCTCCCCATTATAGGAAATCTGCACAACCTTCTCGGCTCTTTACCCCATCACAGCCTCTATAAACTTTCGCAAAAACATGGACCAATTATGCATCTCAAGCTCGGTGAAATCAACACCATCATCATTTCTTCTCCTGAAACCGCTAAAGAAGCCATGAAAACACACGATCTCACCTTCGCCAGTCGACCTTTCAGTCTCGCCTCCGACATCATTTCTTATGGCTCAACTGACCTTATTTTTGCAACTTACGGCGACTATTGGAGACAATTGAGGAAAATTTGTGTCATGGAGCTTCTGAGTACTAGAAGAGTTCAATCTTTCAGATCAATTAGAGAAGAAGAAGTAGGTAATATTATGAGATCGATTTCAGATTTGGCTAGTGAAGGAAGTGTGATAAATTTCAGTCAGATATTGTATAAATACATGTATTCTGTAATTTCAAGGGCTGCTTTTGGTAAGGTAAGGAAAGAACAAGAAGCTTTTGTTCCTCGTGTTAAGGAAATAATGGCGCTTGCTGCTGGGTTTAGTCTTGCGGATGTGTTTCCGTCTGTGAAATTGTTGCAGCGGATTGGTGGATTGAGAGCTAAAATGGAAAGGATTCATCATCAAGCTGATGAGATTCTTGAAGTTATTATCAATGATCATAAAGCAAGAAAAACTAAAGATGATGATGGTGATGAACATGATGATCTTGTTGATGTTCTTCTCAGATTTCAGGATCAGGGAAATCCTGATCAATTTTCTCTAAATATTGATAGCATCAAGGCAGTCATCCTCGTATGTAGTCTTTATTTTTCAATCCTCGTACCTCAATAGATCACTTTGAGCAAGTTTATAGGCTAACGAGACATTAGTAATTAGTAATTCTGTTGCAGGATGTTTTCATTGCTGGGAGCGAGACTTCATCTACAACACTGGACTGGTCGATGACGGAGTTGATGAAAAATCCAAAAGTAATGGAAAAAGCACAAGCAGAAGTAAGACAAGTTTACAAAGAAAAAGGATATGTTGATGAAGCTGGACTTGAACAACTCAATTACTTGAAATTGATCGTCAAAGAATCTCTCAGGTTACACCCTCCTCTTCCGCTACTAGCTCCAAGAGAATCTCTAGATGACTGTGAGATTAATGGATATCATATTCCCAAAAACACTAATTTAATGGTTAATGCTTGGGCATTAGGAAGAGATCCAGAATATTGGAATGAAGCTGAGAAATTCATTCCAGAAAGATTCTCGGATGGCATGATTGATTATAAAGGAGCTCATTTCGAGTTTATACCATTTGGTGCCGGAAGAAGAATATGTCCGGGAATGCTATTTGGGACTCTAAATGTTGAGTTTCCTCTTGCAAGTTTGCTCTATCATTTTGACTGGAAACTACCAAATGGAATGAAACCCGATGATCTAGACACGAATGAAGCTTATGGGATTGCTGTTAAAAGAGAGAATGATTTAAATTTAATTCCAACTCTTTCTCTTCCTTTACCTACTGCATAATACCGTACTTTTAGGGCTTGTTTGGATGATGGTTATTTAAAGTAAGGTAAAGTAAGTGAAGTTTATGAAATAACTTGTTGTGTTTGGATAGAAGATAAGGTAAGTGATGATTTAATTATGTAATTGTGTTTGGTTTGAAGGTAAAGTAAAATATAGCTATGTATAAAATTACTCTTATATCCTTACTCTTAATTATATTTTCTAATTCTCTATCTATTAAATAAATTCTAACCGAAGTTAATTAAATTTTTATATATTAGTTTTATTAAATATTGAAAGTTGAATCTCACTTGCTAACAATCAAAATTTCAAAGCATAAATAAAATGATCTTACTAGTACACTATAGGCAGCAAAAATGTAATAATTTTAAAGTTTTGGACCATGACCGTAATATTCAAGTTATAATAATACAAATCAAAATGTAGTAATATTAAAATTCTATTCAAATGATATACATTGTTTTTGTTTTGGTGGATTTCAAACTAGCAGTGAGTTTTATTTGTAGAAAAGATTCGGGTTTAGTAAAAGTAGGGGTTTTATTGGAAATTGGTTTAAGTTAACCTCCCTTACCCCCAAATCGGGTGTAACCAAAATAACAGTAATTTTACCTTCATTTACCTCCATTTACTTTAATTTCTAATTACACCTCAAAACAAATAAGGTACACTTACTTTCACCTACCTCCAAATATCATGATCCAAACAAGACCTTAAAGTAATATACTCAACCGAACAATATAGTAAAACATTGGTATTAAGAAATAAACGTGCGTAAACGAGACTAAGAATATGATAGAATTTCTGTATTTTCTGTTATGCATTTTCCATATGTTGAAGTAAAAATTCACAATATAATAAACCTTTAGTCAGAATATTTTAATAAAAGAATATATTTTTCTTTTGTTTCTAATATTGTATGCATTGGTTGACTAATTAAACTTATGCTGCAGTTACTATGTTGAATAATAATAAGAAAATGGATGCTCATACAGATTTATTCCAAAGAATGGTTATTTTATATTTTATTTTAGTGTTTTCTACGTCCATGATTTTATCTTTCATTGCCTTGTAATCATTATATATTATTTTATTACAAACTCTCTTGATTTTTAGCATTTTCTTTTGTTTGAGATTTTTGTTTTTCTCGGCATTTGGTTGACTCTAAAATTATAGTAGGTGGATTCATATGTTTGAGAGTCATATCTTTGAATGTAACAATATAAAAAATATATTGTAACCGAAAAAAAAAACAATATAAATAATATATGTATGTCTTTCAATTAAATCTAATGCCAAATATTTGCGATAAAATACACATTTTTCTATGAAGTCATTTGACTAGACTTGCTAAATTAGAAGGTTTTGCAACGAAGAAATATCAATGTTGACGACTTATATCGATATGATATGATATGAATGGATTTACTAAAGTTGACTTATGTTGATATATGGATGGATTTACTAATAATGTTCGTACGGTGTTATACTTCATATAGATATCAACATATATGTACGGTGTTATACTTCATATAGATATCAACATATATGGTTATATTTGTTATATTTGTTATAGTTATGAACATTGTTCGGTTTTGTAAGAGTTTTAGAGAATTAAACGATCTCACTTAACTCTTCTATATATATAGATGATTTATTTGCTCAACATTTCTAATGCACAAAATATCATTAAAAGCATATAATTTAACATTTTTTCCGTTTTTATGTCACTGCTTATATCTAAAAATGAACTTGGATTTAACTCCACAATGACCACAAGGTTCATGCAATTAAGTTGTTTTTTTGAACTTGGATCTTTAGATCTCCACTCAACAAGATAAGATTTTCCTTCACATAACGCTTTAAATTTAATGGGCTTGAGTACCATTCATTTCTATGTCTTTTCAATTTGATCTCAGTTTAACCTTTAGATTAATGGACCCGATGTGTTATCTTTTGATTCTACAAATTCAATAAGGATAACACTCGTTGGCCCGTAAATTTGTTCAAAGTGTTAAAAAAAGGTTGAAAGACTAAAATTATATACTTAATACCTTAGAAACCCTTTAAACCTGGTTCAAAATAGTTGATTGATCCATAAATTTATAAAGTTGTTTATTAGCTGCCGAACTTGTTTAAAATGACATGATTAACTCTTTAAGTGTCACTATCAGTGGCATAATAATATTTAATTTGAACAAATTGAACAAGTTAATGGAGCAAATAAATAAATATAAATAAGTTCAAAGTGTTAACGGATTACTTTAAATAAATTAAGGTGGGCAATAGATCACTTTAAATAATTATGGGGCTAATGAGACATTATGCAAAGCATTTAATAATGTAACTTGGTAATTCTATTTTCAGGATGTTTTCGTTGCTGGAAGTGATACTTCATCTACAATAGTGGACTGGGCGATAACAGAATTGATGAAAAATCCAAAAGTAACGGACAAAACACAAGCAGAAATAAGACAAGTTTAGAAAAAAAAAAGGATATGTTGATGAAACTGGACTTGAACAGCTCAATTACTTGAAATTGATTTATGGACTAAATTACTCTCTAAAATATTTCTGCTCTATGTGCGTTATTGTTGTGCTACTCCGGTGATAACGAATTTATATTCGGTAAGAATTCGATTGCATAATCTCTTATATCTTGGGAGACAATCGTTAATAGTAACAACATCTGTCTTAAAGAGATTGCTAATACAGGCTTCAGATTTATCTGAACTTTTGTTCTTTAATTTCTAGTTCACTATTCATATTTTCTTTCTGTGTTAGTTTTGTTTTTTTATTAATCACATCTAACAAAATTGATCATCAAAGAATCTCTCAGATTACACCTTCTTCTTCCACTACTAGCTCCAAGAGAATCTCAAGATGAATGTCAGATTAATGGGTATCATATTCCAAAAACACTAATCTAATGGTAAATGCTTGGCCATTAGGAAGAGGTCTAAAATATTGGAATGAAGCCGAGAAATTCATTCCAGAAAGATTCTCAGATGGTATGATTGATTACAAATGAGCTCATTTTAAGTTTATATCATTTGGTACGGAAAGAAGAATATAGCATGGAATCCAATTTGGGATTCTAAATGTTGAGTTTCCTCTTGCAAATGTGTTTTATCATTTTGACTAGAAACTGCCAAATGGAATGAAACTTCAAGATCTAGACATCAATGAGGTTTATAGGATTGATGTTAAAAGACAGAATGATTTGAATTTAATTCCTACACTTTCTCTTCCTTAATGTACTCCTGAAGTGATATACTCGACCAAACAATACAGTGATACATATAGTAACTCATTGGTATTAAGAAATAAATGCGTAATGATAGGGGTAAAATACACCAAAGGTACCTGAATTATACTCCATTTCACACTTTGGTACCTGAATTACATTTTGTCATAAAAATATACCCTAAGTATAGATGACCGGACATTTAAGTGCGTTTTTCCGGTAAGTGGCTGGTCAAAGACTGTTTGACCACTTTTACACGTATAGTTGGAACCCATTATACCCTTACTAATCTAAAATTACTATTATACCCTTAAATGAATTAAAAATAATATTGTATTTCTATCCCTCTCTTTCTCTCTTTCTCATCTATTTTTTCAATCATCCTCAACAACAGTAAAAAAAAATATATACTGTGTATTTTTCCGATCAAAAAGATCATCTATCTCTTTCTCATCTATCTCTTATATATTATATATTTTTTTAATTTTGGAACTTATTAATATACTGTGTTTTTTTTTTAATTTTGGAACTCCATCAATACATCAAGCTTTTCATGGACTCCATTAATTTTGGGGCTCCAAAAATGATATCTGATTCGAACAATAAGTCATGATTCGAACAAAAATCACCAGACCCATTACTTCAACGAAGAAGAGACGATGAAGAAGACGGTAAAGAAGCAGCGCCACACATCACTTACTTCAATGATGAAGAAGACGGTAAAGAAGCTCCGGTCATCTGAGATTTTTGTTCTGAGATTTCGGTAAAGAAACAGTGCAACACATCTGAGATTTCTGTTCTGAGATTTCTTCCACTAAAATCTTTGCCGTCACACTGCTCCACCTTCTCCGCCCATAATTAATCTCTCCGATAAAGCAAAAATTGAGTTGAAAAAAGGGTATCCAAGGAGATCTACAGAATTGAGGAGTGAGAAACAAATTTAAAGAGAGAGAAGGCGAGAGAATCCTAAGAGAGAGAGAAGAGAGTGGGTCAAAAAATAGTCAAATAAATTGTAAAATTCAAATTGACTGGGTGTTGCCGGTTAAAACTATTAAATTGTCCGGTCATTTATACTTAAGGTATATTTTTGTGACAAAATGTAATCTAGGTATCAAAGTGTGAATTGAAGTATAATTCAGGTACCTTTGATGTAATTTACTCGTAATGATAGAATTGATGTATTTTCTGTTATGCATTAACATAATTCACAATATAATAAACCCAAGGTTATCAAACCTGGATTCAATCCGGTTCGACCGGAACCGGTCACAGTTTCGGGCTGGAGGTGGTTCGGTTATTAAATCTTTGAAAACCATTTAAAACCGTTCAAACCGGCCGGTTCAACCACAAACCGGTTGATCCAGTTCCGGTTATGCGGTTTGATCCGGTTTGATTTTAGATATGTTTACTTAAAAAATATATATATATTTTAACAATGGTAGGATTCGAACTTTGAACCTTTAGCATGTAAACTTTAATGCTTACCACTACACTAGTATTTTACTTATATTTATAATTAACTATTTTTTTTTTTTTTTGTAGAAAAGGAAAGGAAAAAAAAACAAACAAAAAACAACTACACATGGATTAGCCTAGGGAAGCTAACCCCAATCTTATCCTCTAAAAGAAGAGGAGAGAGAGCGATAGGGGGAACGGTAAGGGTAGAAACACCTAACACCCCCTCATGGTCAGCCGCCGCCAAGTGATCCGCAACACGGTTTTGCTCTCTGAAAATGTGGCTGAACTCTAAGATCTCAAAGGAGGAGCTAAGCCTTTTAATTGCTCTGATAAGGTTGCGGCTATGAAGACCCATGGCATGATTATCCGAAATCATTTTGATGGCCTCCATGTTATCTGACTCCACAAAAAGCCTCTTAACACCCAGCCTTTTAGCAAGCTGGATTCCAGAGAGAATGCCCCAGAGCTCCGCTGAGAAGGAAGAACCCAACCCCAAATTCTGGGTAAACCCAGAAAGCCAGGCGCCTCCCGCATCTCTAAGAACACCTCCGGCAGCAATCTTACTATTACTGAGGCAGGAGCCATCAGTATTCAGCTTCACAACCCCCTCTCTTGGCCTGCTCCAACTCACGAGGTGGACATCACTACTCTGGGAAGATCTGGCAAGGGACTCTCCTCTGAAACTATCAATAATAGAGGAGAGTTTCTTCAAGAAAAACTCAGCTAAGTTTGGCATAAGCACAGCTTTATTACCAAAATATAATTAACTATTTAAGAATAAATAATAATGTTAAAAGTTAAATAATTAAAATATGATTTAGTATTATTTTTCTATTTAGATAAATATCATTAAAAAATTATTTTTTTTTTATGGAAATTGGGACGAGACAGGCCTTGAGCGGGGAGAGCACCCATGGCTCAAGAACTGCCAAACCCACCATATATTAAAAAAAGAAAAGGTGAGTGTCTGAACAAGAGAAGAGGAAGGAGAACACACAAGAAAAAGGAAAGAGAAGAGTATAGGAAAGGTCAAGAAAAACGCAAATGAAAAATATTACAGATGTCATCATTGATAAACCTCTGACAAAAAGTAGGAGCTGAAGGCCACCAATTGATCACTGAGGAAGAGACCCCAAACTTTGCCAAAGCATCAGCAACGCGATTTCCTTCCCTAAAGATGTGAGTAAAAATAATGTTCATCCTAAAGCAAATGTCAAGACAGTGCAACCACTCTTGTCGAATACTCCAAGGAACATCCATGGAACGAAGTCGAAGCAGATTAACTACGTACATGGAGTCTGACTCAACCCAAAGATGATGCCAATTTTTCTCCCAAGCAAGTTCAATTGCGAAAATAGCGGCTCTCAATTCAGCCAGATAAGCAAAAGAAGGAGAGGTAGAAAAAGCAAAACAACCTTTGGGAAAGCCGCGATAGTTACGAAAGATACCGCCCGCACCCGCCTCGCCAGGATTACCAAAAGCAGAGCCGTCCACATTGACTTTAACCCAACCCGGAGGAGGTTTAAGCCAATGGACCGGAATAATGTTGGGAGCCGGAGGCGGCCTTGGAGAAGCCAGAAGAAGGGATAAGATATCAGCATCTTTCCTCGAAGAGCAAAAACCTTTAGAAGAGGCAAAGGACTCTCGAATCATTCGAAATAGGGTGATCTTTGAGTGTTGAATAGAAGGAAAAACCTCCTTAAAAGTTGCTTCATTCCTGCAATGCCAGATTAACCAGATGCAAGATACAGCGGCAACACTCCAGATCATCGACACTTGTGAGCCAAAATGAATGCTACGAAGAGTCCTGAAGAAGTGGAAGAATTGGGAATGACGAGGTAAAGTGCAGTCAAAATGGATCTCAAGGGCCCTCCACAGAGAATCTGCAAAAGAACAGCTAATGAATAAGTGGTTAATGGACTCAGCATCCCTACCACAAAGAACGCAACGAGAGGCAAAAGAGAAGCCTAGACGCTGCAAGAGGTCGTGAGTCGGAACCCTTCCATGCAAAACTCTCCAGGATGTGAAGGAGCGAGAAGGGGGAGTGTGAGCATTCCAAACAAATTTATACCAGTCCATCGAGTAGGAACGAGGACTGATAATCGAATAGTACTCTTTGGCAGAGAAAATACCCTTCATAGAGGGCTGCCAAGCGCAAAAATCAAAATCATCTCTACCCCTGTGAATAGATCGAATACTGTCTTGAATAACCGAAGGCAGAGTGCCTAAGCCAAGCCATTCCGAATTGACCAAAAAATCATCAACAGAATTAAAGCGTGAACGCTTATCCTGATAATTAAGACTCAATCTGTCCGCCACCGATGGAATGATCCACCTATCAGTCCAGAAATTGAGCGTTGAAGACTGGCCAATCCACCAAAAGGTCTGGTCCCAAATGGATGAATAAACAAACTTGCAGGAAGACCAAATCGAGGAAGGAGCAATGGTAGCTTTAGGCAAACCAGAGACAACCATAAATCTAGATTTCATCAGAGAAATAGCAAGACTGTTGCCTTGAATTAAATCCCAACACATCTTACCCAAGAGAGCCTGGTTAAAGATCCTGAAATCCTTAATGCCCAATCCACCACCCTCCAAACTTTTACAACAAGTTTTCCAGGGAACCGTAATTAACTTCCTCTGATCAATACAACCCGTCCAAAGGAAATTCCTAACACTTCTATTGAGCTTTTTCAACAAACTCATTGGCCACTTATAGATCAAGAATGAATGAACCAGAGAACTAGTAATAGCAGACTTAATTAGAGTTAAACGTCCTGCAAAGGAGAGAGAGCTACCTTTCCATTTGCTAAATTGAGATAGAAATTTGTCTGTAAGGTAGCTGAGGTGACGGGCCCTAGGAGCACCTTTAAATAGAGGGACTCCTAAATAATTGAAGGGGAGAGACTCCAAACGGATGCCAAGACAGTTAGCAAGCCGAACCCTCCTTGGAGGACTCACCTGAGAACCAAAAAAGATAGTAGATTTATCCCAACTAACCTGCTGACCGGATAACTGTCCATAGAGTAGGAAAAAATCCTTGAGAGCATGCACATTGCTCAAAGATGCCACTCCAAAAATGAGCATGTCATCAGCAAAAAGAAGATGAGAGGGAAAGGAATTTCCACCAGAATAATACATAGGAGAATAAGTACCCTCCCTTACCAATTTAGTAAGCCAACGAGAGAAAAAATCCTCAGCAATGTCAAACAGCAGAGGAGAAAGGGGGTCCCCTTGTCTAACCCCTCTAGAACAAGAAAAGTAACCCTTTGGAGAACCATTAATCATCACAGAAATACGAGCAGATGTCAGAATGTTTAGGATCCAATCCCTAAAAGTGAGAGAAAAACCAAAGTAATCCAACACAGCCAAGAGGAAGTTCCAATCTAAAGTATCAAAAGCCTTACGAATATCAATTTTTAAGGCCATGTGACCACCAAAACGTTTTCTGTCAAGCATATTAACTCCCTCAGAAGCTAAGGCAATGCATTGATGGATGCTTCTACCTTTAAGGAAACCAAACTGGTTGGGAGAGACAATCCTTGCAGCAATAACCGCAAGGCGATCCACAAGAATTTTTGAGATGATTTTGAAACCAAAGTTACTCATCACAATTGGACGAAAATTCTCAATTCTGTCAGCTTCAGCCACTTTAGGAATAAGGGCCATAATACTAGAGTTTAAACCAGGCAGGATGCAACCATGATCAAAGAAAGTCTGAACCATATTGCAAACATCCTTCCCAACAATATCCCAAAAGAAGCGATAAAAGGTTCCCCCAAAACCATCAGGGCCAGGGGCACTGTCAGGATCCATGGAAAAGACCGTGTTTTTAATATCTTCAATGGAAGGTTTAGAAATTAATTCCTCATTTTCCAAAGAAGTTACTAAGTTGGGAATTACCTCATTAATTGGAGAAAGATCGACATGGTCCCTAGAACTACGGAAGAGATTAGAGAAATATTCAATTACATGATCAGATAATCTAGCCGTGTCAGAAGTGGGACCCTCATCACCGATCCTTAAATGATGGATGCCAGCCCAAGTCTTTCTAATTTTAGCAGATCTTTGGAAAAAACTAGTGTTCCTATCCCCCTCTTTAAGCCACTTAACACGACTTTTCTCTCTGTACATCATCTCCTGCCGAAGAAGTTGTAAATCAAGATTGGAGCAGGCAGCAGAAGCAGCACTACTCAATTCCGGAGAATCACCTTGCTCAGAAATTTGCTTTTGAATATCGGCACGATGAACTTCTGCCAGGTGGATATTAGAATCAATTCTTCCAAACACGTTTTTATTCCAATCCCTAAGAATAGGCCTAAGAGTGCGAAGTTTATGACATAATAGTTGAGTAGGAGGGAGAGAGATGTGGGATGCAGTCCAATGATTGGCAATTACCCCCTTTAAAGAATCATTAGTGGTCCACATGGAATGGAATCTGAACCTAACAATCCTTGGTTCTCCAGTTCTGTATTGAAGAAGCATCGGACAATGATCAGAACTATACCTTGCTAAAGCCGTGCAATAGATAGAGTCCCAAGAATCTAAAAAGCCCTCTGACACCAAAGCTCTATCCAGGCGACATTCAACATGAGCCGCCCCATGACGACCATTGGACCAAGTAAACCTCTGACCTAAAGTATCAATATCAATAAGATCACAATCATCAATAAAATTCCTGAAATCCCTGCAGGATCCAACAGCAGGAGGGGGGCCAAGCTTCTCATCAGAGCCTGTAATAGCATTGAAGTCCCCAAGCACCAACCAATTATTATTTGGAAAGGCACAACTATAAAGAGAAGACCACAACTCCCTTCTTTCCGAAGCCAGGTTACTACCGTAGATAAAAGAGATCAGATAAGATTTATCACCCAGCTGGTGCTGAATAGTAACATGTTGAGCATGCGAAGAATGAAGAGAAAGAGAAGAAGCATCCCTAGTAAGAAGCCAGAGAGTCGGCGAATCCTTATCATTCCAGGCAAAAAGAGAAAGACCCAAAGATCTCCAAAACCTATCAGTATTTTCTCAATATTAACAAAGTTTAATTAATATTTTTTTTGAAAAAATTTAATTAGTATTAAATTTTAAATCTATACAAATAAATTTTAAAAATCTAATAAATTAAGATTGAAGTTGAATTATAAAATACATATCCTATTAACATATTTACATATTAGTTATTAATAAAAGTAATCACTATTAATTTTAAGGGTAAATCTTACTTTGTCAAAAACAAAGTAAGCATAGAAGGCACCTTAATTTTAAAAGTATATTTTTTTTAATTTTTATATTTATTTATTTTTTTTAAACGGAATAGATTAATGAGCCACAATCGGGCAAAAGTTCAACAAACTAGTAGAGATTACATCCGAAATAACATCATAAATAAAAGGAATAGCATGTAAACAGGAAAGCCGAGCAAAAGCATCAGCTAAACCGTTAGCTAAACGTTTGACAAAACGGACCGAAAAACCGTTGTTGAGACTGAGTAAAGATTTGCACTGAGCAATGATATCACCAAACTCGCTTTCGTTGGGTAGAGACGAATTAACTGCTTGAACAACAGTTAACGAATCTGATTCCAGAAGCACATGCTCAAAACCAACCGATTTAATCCAATTAAGTGCACTCAACAGAGCCGTAGCTCCCCTTCGCGCACCAGCTGAAGACCATCTGCAGAATTAACTCGAGTAGACAAAAAGCGTCCATCATCTGATCGAAGACCAGCAGCAGAACCAGTTTTTCCTGCTGCAGCAAAAAACGCAGCATCAACGCTACAGTAAACCAGGCCCTGAGAGGAATGAAGTTATGTCGCCTTCTTCCATTAACAAAGGAGTGGGAAAACCGAGAATTAGAATCCCCTTCCTAGAGCCATTGAATTCTGGAGCGCTGACGCCAATGGTCGTCTTCTTGAACCAGAATTTTAATAAGATCAGCCTGCACCTTCTCGTATTCAGACGCTGTCTGACCGTGGCTGGAGCTGCGCAAAACCTCAAGCTGACTTGAAAGGTATTTAATTTCTCTCCTGAAATTCACATTTATTCCACGGCCCCATTTATCCAGACTATCTGCAATTGCCTTCAGTCTATTAGACTGACTCTTATCACCACTATTAAGCCATTCATTTAATACAATCCTTGCCATCTTAGGTTCCCTTATCCATTTATTCTCAAACCGAAACTGCTTACTAGAATGGGACATAATAGAGTCTTCCGTTTGGAGAATGATAGGAGATTGATCAGACACTGGCGCAATGGTATTGTGAGAAGAGCCATTAGGGAAGATATTAAGCCAATTATCAGTCGTGAACGCCTGATCTAATTTTTCCTGCACCTCATTCCATTTACCTCTATGACGGATCCAAGTGAACGGATAACCTTCCAGAGGAAGGGAAGAAAGACCACAATCATCCATGGTTTCGCGGAACCCTTTGAAACACCATTCTGGATGGTCATTAATCCCCTTTTTATCCTCATGAGTTAACAAATCATTAAAATCCCCTATAATATCCCAAGGAAGAGTAGACTGTGAAGCTAAATTTCATAGAATTTGCCACGATTCCTTGCGTCTAGACCGTTCTGGGCAACCATAAAAACCAGTCAAGCGCCAGTTCCCATGTTTATCGTCTTCAATCTCCATTTCAATATGATTTTGAGAAAAAGAAAGCAGAGAACAATCATTAGTGTGCTTCCAAAAAATGCATATGCCACCACTCCGACCAACACAGTCTACCGTATAGCATGAATCAAACTTTATTTTATTTCGAAGAAAATCAATGCAAGACTTAGAAACCAAAGTTTCAAAGAGAAAGACAACATCAGGCTTGTGAACTCTGACAAGTTCACAAAAAATAGGAACTGCCCTGGCATTACCTAGCCCACGGCAGTTCCAGATCAGAATCTTCATATCGCTGGGCAGACCTTCTCCTTGAGGCCTGCCTGTTTCCCGTTTTTTGGATCGGTACCTGTAGTAATAGAATCCTTGTCAGTTTTATTCTTATTTACTCCAGACTTGGAGCTATCCTCATCAATCTCCATAGTATTGATAATAGAGTTATCAGTAGAAACTCCATCACTATTCCATTTGCATATTTTCCTTTCTTCAATTATCTCAACCCTGCCCATACTTTTATCTGTTGTTGGTATAATCGTATCATCAAAATTAGCCAAGAGTTTATTTGAACTTCCCAGATTCCCGTCAAGGAATTGGAGATTTTTTGGGCCTTTCGATAATGGCGGCTTGGTAAGAGATCTCGGAGGCCCCTTCCTTCCTCCAATTTCATCAGGTTCTACTTCCTTCAACCAATGTTCCCCTCCCAGTGATATAGCTTTCTTAAAAGGTGCCCTTATAGATGAGTCCCATTTACGAACCAGGTTTTTAGGATCCTCTGCGGATAGGAAGATTTCACAATGTCTATCAATATGTCCAATGAGACCACATATAAAGCAAAAACTGGGTAATTTTTCGTACTTAAAACCACACTCAATCCATTCATCCCCTTTCTTCCTAACTCTGTAAGAAACCTTCAAAGGTTCCCGGATATCCACACATACTCAATTCTCATATACAGTCTTTCGAATGTTCGTTTGTTCCTCTGATCGTAGGCAACAAATACTCCAATATGTGTTGAGCGATTTCCGCAAGTGCACGGTATACGCTTGTAGTAATAAAAGATATCGAACCCACAGGGAACGCTTTTTAACTAAAAACTTATTTAATTCAATTTTATTCGCGTCTTTAGGTTTAACAAAAGAATATCGTTTAATTGATTGTATTGGTTCGGGTAAATTAGGATTAGATAAGAATATTATATTGAATTTAGAGAACAATTTTGTCTTGAGATTTTGATTACAAGACAGATACTTCCGTAATTGGAATAAATATAAGGTATAAAACTTATTTTCATAAAGCAAAGAAAACAACTTTAACTTTGGAAAGATTATGGACATGTAACAATGTAGGAATTTATTCAATTAAATGGCTTTGAACCGTAGAAATCTCTCTGGATCGGAGCAGATTGCTACCTTAATCAAACTAGTATTTTATGTCTGATAAGCCGCGATCAGCGATCATATCATCCATAAAAACTAAATCTGTCAAGTGTTCAACAAAGTTCTTATATGAATAAGATGGAATAGAACGTTTTAATAAAAACACCAATTTATCATTTTGAAAATCATTTTGCCAGAACAATATCAAAATAACAACAGAAAGAATGTATTGAATAAATAAGTATATCATTAATGAAATGTGAATCTTCACAAGTTAACAGAGAAGTAGAAACTTGGATAGCATTGCAGCGAAAACTTTGAGATCCGGGTCGTCAATCTTTCTCTCAAACTCCGTAGGTTCGTCAAACCTCATGCGCTTCAGCCGTCAATTCTTCTCGCTGGATCTTCGGAATAGAGACTGGTCTCGTCCACTACCAGAATGAAAACTAAACTAATACTGTGTTTATAACTAATCTAAATACAATTCGTGTACAGCACGATTGTTTACAGAAATGAAATCTAACTTTCTGATTCTTTTCTGAATCAGAAACTCAACATAACAACTTTCTTCTCTAATTTCTCTAACTTTTCCAACCTAACCAACCTTGATTTCTGAAATGGATCACTTATTTATAGTTGTTGAAGGGTTGTAAATGACGGATCGTGTCTGCTGGTGAAGGGTCGCTTTTATCCGAACGAACAGACGCGTTTTCCGTTTTAAACATGTGTTTAGTGTGTAGGGAGGTTTGCTGTCGCGACTGAGATTCTGAAAATCTCAGTCGCGACAGGGGGTATAGGGGCGAGCTTGAAACTTCATTTTTCCTCGAGCCGGCCTCCGCAAGTCGCGTCTGAGATTTTCAAAATCTCAGTCGCGACAGAGAGATGTTTCCCTGTCTCTCGACTGCTTTTCGTCCTCCTTGAGCGTTCTTCTGACTGATATGCATTCTTGGTACATTTTTTAGGTTTTTCCTCCATTTTAGCTCCGTTTTAGCTCCTATTTGGATTTAACCAAATAATTAAGTACCTTGCATCAAAGAAGTAAATAAAGACGTAAAAGTATTCCAAATGAATATAATTAGCACGATTTTAATGTAAATTTAATGTATTTATGTATGATAATTTAGGTATATTTTGGGCTTAACAAACTCCCACACTTAAGCTTTTGCTAGTCCCGAGCAAAATTTCACTGAATTTATTCTTTAACCAATCTCTTTATAAATAGAACATATATCCATATATTCCTTTTTAAATTAGTTAAACCGAAAGATAAACTCTTCATGGTATATTTATACGCAAAGCATCAAACTAGCTAATAGAAAAGAGATATATTACTCATCTTGTATTTCAATTTTTATATTGAAGTATTCGGGACGGTGTAAGCACGCATGTTTTCGAATCTTTCGTCTCAAGGCATTTCTAAGCACAAAATTTCCTTTCCCAAACCTAAACTATTACAAATATAGATTTATTAAGGACTTAGTTTTAATATATTTGCTTAGTTACGCCCAAGATAAGGGTGGTCTCGATCGTAACTTTATACGCATTAATTTGCTTTCGTGTTCGTTTAAGAGGTACCGACCATGCCATGGGTGGACGCAATCGTTACTTAAAACTTTAAACACGTTTAATTTTGATTTAATTTCTAACGTTCCTTTCATACCTCGACTGTGATAAGGGTGGTCGCAATCGTGGCCAAAAGTAAACGGTACTTAATGTTCTTCCCTTTCATACCTCGATTGTGATAAGGTTGGTCTCAATCGTGGCCAAAAGTTAAGAATACGACTACTTGATTTAATTAACATGAAAATAAAATTGGGAAAGAAAAATAGCACATTCATCCTATATTGACTTGAAATTCAACATGTATTATGGCTAAAGTTTCCTTAAAAACTTCAATTGGTTTTTAATGTAAGACGAAAAATAATATCGAGCTAAAAAGCTAAAGTTGTTAGTTTGATTTATGCCTATAAACCTAATTGAAAATTGAAAATAAGATTTATATTTATCATGAATTCATGATATAAAATAGAGATTTGAAACTAAAGAAATTTTACTTATATACATTTACTCGAGACGTTTTTGATAAAATCGTATCGGAGATTTGTAAAAATATTTGTAAAAAATATAGCCCGTATAGAAATATTATTTCTAACAATAATGATAACCTTAAAATATGCTTAACATTATTTTGAAAGTTAAAGTTGTTTGAAACATATGAAATCAAAAATATATGTTTATGAAAAATTGCTATTATTTTTAAAAGTGTTGCACTATAAGCAAAAATGTTGCATTTGTTTGCGAAAAATGTTGCATATTATACTTGACTTAAAATTGAATAACAATATGCAAAATAAATAGCATTCATTCTCATTCGTTGCATTCATTCGTACTTAAAAATAAAATGAATATGAAATATCTCCTCCCACACTTAATTTGGACCATGTCCTCATTGGTGCAAAAAGTGATAAAACACGAAAAATAGTACGAAATAAACCTTACGAATTAGAATTGAAAATAATAGAGTACCATAACATTCAAACATAATAATAAAGAGAATTGTACCAAACATAATTAAAAATAATGTACTAATTTTAACAAGACATAATAATAATAACGAAAATGAGGTAAAAGATAGAAAGGATAAAACCTATCAAGGTGAACTCGGTGGAGAAGGCGTAGGCTCAACTCCTTGGCGTCGGAAGAAAGATAGCAACCGGCGACAAGTAGATTTGTGCTCACGTCTTAATGTAATGATATTGGCATCCACCGTGGTTATCCTCGAACTCATTTCGGTATTGTTGGCAACGACTTCATCTAACCGCAAATTCATGTGACGGTTATGCTCGTTCATTTGTGTCAAAACACGTTGCCATCCAACTTGTTCATCAACATTCGGTTCCACATTTGTGGCATTAACATCAACATTCTCCTCCTCCTCCTCCTCGTCTTCATCAAATTTCTCTTCATCATCCTCATCATCATCTTGGGCACCTAAACCTTGAGAACCCGAGGCTTCACTACCCATGGTAGCAAAAACACGTCTTGTGCGATCCGCATAAGAGATAAAGGAGGGGGGTCCCATTTTCTTCAATAAATTGACCCTTTGAAGTGCCGTGAGATCCAATGATGGTAAACCAACATAGGGCATATTTTGATAATCCGCTAATTCACCCCGAGCACCCAAAACAATGCCGGTAATTAAATTACCCATAGGCACTTGCTTATTGCGGGACTTGGAAGCTCGAACTAAATTAGTAAATATCATCTCAATACTATCAATTGTCAAACCTTTAAAAATAGCATCAAACACAACCAAATCACGAACTTGCACTTTTGAACTTTCAACCCGACCAAATAAGGAGAATGATAAAAACTTGTGAAAGAAAAAGATACAATCATCCTTAAGTAGCTTACTAGATGTATTCGTTGGACTAAAAACATCTAAACCGGTTAAAGATTGCCAAACCATGTTTGAATTAAAAGGTCTTTGGTTTGGAATAAAAATTCCGAGTAGGAAAACCAAACCAACGGTTCATGGCCGCATACCCAACGTCAAAACGAACTCCATTATTCCGAAAAGAGATAACTCCTTTCTTCATGTCATAGGTTAGAGTAACCAAAAATTCAATAATATGCGATTTAAGACTAGGAAAACGCATACTAGCAAATCGTTTCCAACCAATAACGGATAGATATTCATCAATACATTCGGTAAAAGAAAGTGTGTTTACCGTATCGGTGTCAAGAAAAAGCATGTCGACGAACTCTATTTGGATATTAGAAAATCGGCGATATCTGCGTCCTTCGGCTTCCGTCGTAATATCGAACGGTGCTCCATATTGAACCCGTAATCGATTGACTTCGGTGGCCTTAGCCTGTGAATTTTGGTGAATGGGATGAAGAAAATATGAAAGGATAAAAGGAAGAATAAAAGATAATGGTGGTGATTTAGGGAAGAATAAGATAAATAGGGTAAAGATTTATGGGGAAGATGAGTGAATCTTGGTATTGGGAAGAGTAAAATATGAGTGATTGGTGAAAATAGGTGATATAAATAGGTGTAAGTAATAGGTATTGATTAGGATAGTTGAATAGGTAAGTAATTAGAGTAGGAATAGGAAAAGAGAGTGAAAGTTCGCCCAAATCCCGCACCTGCAGGTCGCAAGTCGCGACTGAGATTTTCAAAATCTCAGTCGCGACAGCAAGCTTGCAAAGGGGACGAAATTTTCCTAAAAATTGCTCTTTTGCTGTCTCAACTGAGATTTCAGAATCTCAACTGAGATTCTGGAATTTCTGGGTAAAAATTGGATATTTTTGGCAATTTAAACATGACTAATTCAATTCCGTATGTAATTAAGTGACATTAATGCAAATTTTAATTCCTGAAACTGAGATAAACAAAACTGAAACATTAAATTAAAGGAAAACCAAAGGTTGTTCCTTAAATAAAAGAAATAAACTAAAGAATTAATGCATTTTTATTAATCATAATCACCTATTAATTACTTATCAAACATATGTACACAAAAACAGAAATAAATCTATATACACGAACATCAAACATATGCAGAATTACAATCAAACATTATAAATTTAAACAGTATCCCTATGAATTAGAATATGTTTTATGCTGGCCCTTTCTAATTGTTATTGAACAAAAACTTCTCTTTGAGAGAAAGAAACTGTGGACCGACATGAAAAACTCGTTTTACGATTCCCTCACTTTCCGAGAACTCGTAATCAAGTATGGGAAAAATCTCTTTATTAGTCCAAGGAATAGAAACTGATCTTTTGGTTCCTAGGATTATTCCACATATAATATTCCCAAACCCTATTGTCTGATTCGTCGAACGGGAAGCGACAACTAATCCCTCCATCAAAATCTTTGAGGAATTAACTATGTTGCCTTGGAAAATATCACCTAACACATATAAATCAGTATTCTAGACGACACTACTTCTGACTTGACTAAATAGACTATGACAGAGAAATTTATGTAGATACATCATGGAGTTTAGAATTTATTGAATTGTTGTAGGCAAGACTTGGATTGAGTCTCCAAAATCCCGTCAACATTCTCCATATATCTGTAGAAGTCATATCTCTGCCAGGATGATGTAGAGTGGTGTCCCGTGGTGGAAATCCAAACCAATTATGTAGTTCTGGATATCCAAAAATGAATATCTTCCCTTCACAACGAAAACTGAGACGAACACGCCTCTTATTGACGAACCGAATAGTAGAAAAGAAAAAAAAACTCTAATACCCAGTTTCCAATAATAGAAAACTTCATTGATGCAAACTTGGCCCATCCTAAGTTTGTCAGATAGCGATTCATGTCATCGCTTATCCCGAGTTCTTCGTTCAGGAACTCATATACAGCATTCCACAAAACTGTGCATATCTAAACTATTAATAACGTTTCCCCTCATCATGATTGTAGATTGGAACCCATGCTCCATACCGTGAAGAAATGTCAACACGCTTGCTATGAGCAGAAGTGTGTTTTCGAACATTTTTCAAAGACTTAGTCATGTCTGTGAGAGAGAAGAAAATGATGTCTGTAGGATTGAGAATTTGAGAAAGAAATTCAGGAAGATGAAATGAAATGGAATAAGTCTAATCCTACAGGAATATATAAGACATTTAAGTGAAAGGTTGTGTCTGTTAAAAAGAAAAGATGCAAAAAGTGATACCTCTTCGAATCAACTGACAGAAATTTTAAAAATCAGATGGCTGTAATCCCTTACAGTTATTTCAAATTGGAAAAGACAGAAAATCTCAACCGAGATTTTCGGAATCTCAACTGAGATTTTCAAATCCTGAAACATGGAAAATGTCAACTGAGATTTTTTCATTTTGTAATTCCTCAAGATCACTTAACACTTAATGAAATCATTTTCAAAACATGACTAGATTAAAATTTTAATGTTGACAAACTTATTTGTACACAAAATAAAAATGAAAATAAAAACAAAAAGAAAAATATATAAATTAAAAAGAAAAATAAAAATTATGAACATAAGATAAGAAAAACTAAAAATTAAAAATATGAAAACTAAATTAATTAATTTTCATAGAACAAAAGACATCTTATTGAAAATTATGTGTGTCATGGTCGAGAAATTGGAATATCGATCGCGACACATCTTGCCCATTGGCAAGGAATGCTTTGCATTGGTCCTCCCTAGTTCTATAGAGAATTTTAAAATCTCAATTGAGAATTAAAAATTCTCAGTAAGTTCAGAAATTTATAAAACTTCAAATAAAAATCACTGTAGAGATTTGTTTAAAAATCTCTATACAATCAGAAACATAAATTATGTGTGATTTTAATTCAATTGGGATTTCTTTAAATCTAAAGATACTTTTCTCATTAAGTACAAATATTTAAGATACATAGCATATTTTCAATATCTTTCAATGATCACAAAATTTTTATCTCTAATCTAATCATTATTGCTAAACTAAAGATGAATATAAAAATTAAACTAAAATAAAATATAAAAAATTAGAATATGAAATATGAAAAACTAAAAATGTGATAAACCTTAAGAATTCTCAAGGAGAATCAAAATTGTGGACAAAATCAATTACCTAAACCGGGTTTAAATAATGGTCTTGTCTATTTAACTTACCTGGGAATAGATGTGTGTGTGTGTGTGTTTTTTTTTTTACTTTTTCTCAATTTAAGGATCTACTGATTTGCGGTTGAATCCCCGAACTTCTAGTTTTGTGCACGAACTGGAACTACGCATATGAACCGAAACTTTCAAAACTGTATTAAAAGTATATAATTCCTTCCAGGCGGATAAGGTAATTTTATTGACTGTATTCCCCATTCCTACTTTCTGATATATCTGTCTGAGAAGAGTTAATCGGCCATTTCTTAGAGAGATAAATGTAGGTGTTTAAGGAAATGATATGATAAAAGAAGAAATTATTTGGATGTAATGTAGGATTTGAATAATTTGTTTACAAAGAGAAATGATGTTTTGGTGAAGGGTTAGTGTATAGAAAAGAGGTAATTGTGTTTGGGAAGAGGTAAATTTTCTGGAAAAATCATCTGTCACGTCTAACATCCTGTTTCATAAAATTTCTTTTCCTTCTGATGTATCTGCCGGCCAAATTTCTTTTCTGTAGACTCCTTCTGTGAATTTATATTGATGATCAAATCTCCAGTTTACCTTTTGAGAAACTTGAATTTTTTTTTTTATCTGCAAACATCTAATTGCAAACGTTAAATAACAACGAGGATTTAGTCCTAGTGACCATCCTCAAAAATAAAATACTATAAAGATAAATAAATATATTGTTAACCAAGGTTCAGAATAAAACACGAAAAATATAAATTTTTGTTAAAAATTTGGCGTTCCCCGACAACGGCGCCAAAAACTTGTTGAGCGATTTCCGCAAGTGCACGGTATACGCTTGTAGTAATAAAAGATATCGAACCCACAGGGAACGCTTTTTAACTAAAAGCTTATTTAATTCAATTTTATTCGTGTCTTTAGGTTTAACAAAAGAATATCGTTTAATTGATTGTATTGGTTCGGGTAAATTAGGATTAGATAAGAATATTATATTGAATTTAGAGAACAATTTTGTCTTGAGATTTTGATTACAAGACAGATACTTCCGTAATTGGAATAAATATAAGGTATAAAACTTATTTTCATAAAGCAAAGAAAACAACTTTAACTTTGGAAAGATTATGGACATGTAACAATGTAGGAATTTATTCAATTAAATGGCTTTGAACCGTAGAAATCTCTCTGGATCAGAGCAGATTGCTACCTTAATCAAACTAGTATTTTATGTCTGATAAGCCGCGATCAGCGATCATATCATCCATAAAAACTAAATCTGTCAAGTGTTCAACAAAGTTCTTATATGAATAAGATGGAATAGAACGTTTTAATAAAAACACCAATTTATCATTTTGAAAATCATTTTGCCAGAACAATATCAAAATAACAACAGAAAGAATGTATTGAATAAATAAGTATATCATTAATGAAATGTGAATCTTCACAAGTTAACAGAGAAGTAGAAACTTGGATAGCATTGCAGCGAAAACTTTGAGATCCGGGTCGTCAATCTTTCTCTCAAACTCCGTAGGTTCGTCAAACCTCATGCGCTTCAGCCGTCAATTCTTCTCGCTGGATCTTCGGAATAGAGACTGGTCTCGTCCACTACCAGAATGAAAACTAAACTAATACTGTGTTTATAACTAATCTAAATACAATTCGTGTACAGCACGATTGTTTACAGAAATGAAATCTAACTTTCTGATTCTTTTCTGAATCAGAAACTCAACATAACAACTTTCTTCTCTAATTTCTCTAACTTTTCCAACCTAACCAACCTTGATTTCTGAAATGGATCACTTATTTATAGTTGTTGAAGGGTTGTAAATGCGGGTCGTGTCTGCTGGTGAAGGGTCGCTTTTATCCGAACGAACAGACGCGTTTTTCCGTTTTAAACATGTGTTTAGTGTGCAGGGAGGTTCGCTGTCGCGACTGAGATTCTGAAAATCTCAGTCGTGACAGGGCGTATAGGGGCGAGCTTGAAACTTCATTTTTCCCCCGAGCCGGCCTCCGCAAGTCGCGACTGAGATTTTCAAAATCTCAGTCGCGACAGAGAGATGTTTCCCTGTCTCTCGACTGCTTTTCGTCCTCCTTGAGCGTTCTTCTGACTGATATGCATTCTTGGTACGTTTTTTAGGTTTTTCCTCCATTTTAGCTCCGTTTTAGCTCCGTTTTGGCTCCTATTTGGATTTAACCAAATAATTAAGTACCTTGCATCAAAGAAGTAAATAAAGACGTAAAAGTATTCCAAATGAATATAATTAGCACGATTTTAATGTAAATTTAATGTATTTATGTATGATAATTTAGGTATATTTTGGGCTTAACAATATGGTTACCCAAGGCCTGACCGACCTTTTCAGAGAAAAAAACCGCAGAAAGATTATAAATCTGTACCCAAAATTCAACTTTATGTAAGGGTACATGTGAATGATCTTGTCCTGGCTTGATAATTTTCACAGGAAGCAAACAATTATCATACGTCCATGGGATGTTATCAATTACCCATTTAAGATCATATTCATGGTAAAATCGGAAAAGGATCAAACCACCTTCCAGTTCCGTGACAGTCATCTTCCTCCCCAGTCTCCAAATTCTCACCATCATACTTGAGAGATGCTGTAATTTAACCATTTTATCGGAGATTAGGGTTCCGATTAGACACAGGTCTGTGTCAGCGGTCGTCTGATTTTCCACCAGGCCGTCAAATTCCAGACCGTCACCGTTTATGTCAAGATTTTCCATCTGTGATTCCATTTGCGATCTATCTTGCTTGTGCGTCTTGATTTTGCTTTGGCTCTGATTTATATTTATTTGTTATGATATTAAATAAATATTATTAGTATAGTTAATATTATACTATGTTATAAGATTAAATACGAATAGAATTATAATTTTCATATGATTTTTTAATACCGGTTAAACCTCGGTTGGACCTCGGTTAAACCTCAAACCAACCTTTTATCTTTTCCGATTCTTTGACCGGTTCGGTTTTGACAACCATGGGTAAACCCTTTAGTCAGAATATTTTAATTAAAAATATATATATTTCTTTTGTTTCTAATATTTTATGCTTTGATTGACTAGTTCAATTTATGTTGCACTTACTATGTGCATGACCTCCAATAATAATAAAAAATGGATGCTCATACAGATTGATTCAAAGAGTTGTTATTTTATATTATTTTCATTTAGTGTTTTTTACGTCCATGATTTTATCTTTGTCATTTGTACATAATTATTTTATTGCGAAACTCTCTTGTTGTTGGAAGGGAGATACTGTACTGTACCTGCAGGTACTCGTCTCTATCCAATCCTAATGGAACTATTTGTATCCTATATAAAAGAATATAAAACTGGTATGGGATTAAAACCATTACCTGATACTCGTTACTGATGTAGATTAAGTCGATATGAACGGTTTTAATCGTAAACCGCTAAAGAACACAATCTTCTCAAGCTTAACTTAAAGGTTGAATAAACCCATAAGCATGAAATCCTTACTCCAACGGAGGCTCAAAAGTTTAATATTATCAAAAGTTAGCTTTCAATACAAAAAGAGAGGTTTTTATACCTTCTCTAAATTAAGGGATAAAGACTAAAAGCCCATACTAGGGTTAATACAAATTGAAAGCGATAAAGTGAAAGTTTTAATCGTAAACCAACAAAAATATTCTTCTCTAGTTAAACTAGAAGGAGTGAATCCCAAGATAAAGATATAAATCTTGAATTCTCAAAGAGAAAGTTTAAGTTGATCAAAAAAGTTCATTTTCCTTACAAAGATGGGGTTTAAATACTTCCCCTAAAGAAAACTAAAAAACATAATTACCCTTACTAGGGTTATAACTAAAGAAAGAAAATAAAGGGTAAATTAGGCTAAATTAGGCAGAATTATATCCTTCCTTTTGAAGGAAAGAAATCTTGTAAAATAGGTAGATTATATATGAAGACTTATAGAATAGGTAAGATGTATATCCTTCCTTGTGAAGGAAAGAAAGCTGGTGGCTATCATTCCTAGACAAGGAAGGAAACTTCACTCCTTGAAAAGGAAGTAGTCTTTAGGATTCGCTTTAGTTATTCATCCAACATACGCCATCAGGTGCACGTGTTGTTCGTCTTGTCTACATCTGAAGATGATTTGCCAAGATTCAAGGTAGAGTGAGATCCGCCAAACTGGGTTGAAGTAGATACAATAGGTAGATCCGTCGAAGTAGATACATCCATGGAGATACAACGAATAGATAGGCTAAGGTAGATCCACCCAGGTAGATATTGGAAGTAGATACGTCGATGAGTAGATACACCAAGGTAGATACGTCGAAGTAGATCCGCCCAACTAGATACCTAAAAGAGATACATCCAAGAAGATACCTCGAGTAGAGTCGCACAGGTAGATCCGCCCAGAAGAAAAGATAGTTTTCTCCTCTTTTGAACCACTTCCCCCACATATCTGGCGGAATCTGTTACCTTACTACTTTTCTAATCTCGAATTGAAACTTGCTGAAAAGATGTCCTCATCAAGGGTTATAAGTCTAGTAATACTTCTAGGGATAAAATAGGGGTAAGGAACAAGTAATAGCAAAAATATAATTAAGGGGCAGTGGTAAGAGTAAATAAGAGGAAGCAGCCATTATCTCTTTCCTAAGAACTTGGAGAGGAAGTATTCCTTAATCCAAGCATGTTCACACGCTCCGCATGGGTGAGCTCCTGAACTTGGCTCGTCTTGGTTGGCCTCTCCACGCTCCGTGTGTTTGAACTCACGCTCCGCGTGACTCGGCTCCTGGTCACTCGAGCAAGCGATGTCCTCATCAATTACCCATCATATTTTTTTATACATTAAAAAATATTATTGAAGTCTATATACTTTCTCGAATCTCTTTTCCGTCAGATCTACACCTGTTAGCTATACTTTTATCGTTTATTCTTTTTTCGGTCTTAGCAAGAGCGGAAGGTTCATCTTGTCCGCAGATCTATAGATCTGCGTGGTTGCAAAAAAAGAAAGGACTTAGATCCAAATGTCCGGAAGAGACTAAATGATGAAGAATGGATTACAACTGTTTTTCAATGGGATTCGACTTACGAGGAGTATATGATTTCTATTTTGTTGTATTTGTACTTTTTATGGTTTTTATTTGCTCTTTGTAGACTTTTTACTACTCTTTGTAGTCTTTTTCTTGCTCTTTGTAGTCTATTTTCTTCCTTTTGTGGATCTTGTACTGGCTATTGCCTGTATGGATGGGAAGTTTTATCGTGTTGTATTTATACTCTGTGATTCTATGGAATGAAATACCGCATCTTTATCAAGAAAAAAAAACATTTTGTTTTGTTTGAGATTTTTATTTCCTTAACATTTGGTTGACTATAAAATTATAGGTGAATTCACATACAATTTATGGTTAATTTAAAATAAAATATTATAGTTTTACATTTTTTTACAGATCGGTACTTTTGGTTAGTAAAATTTTCATTTTTTCAAATTTGACCGATATAACGATCTTAAAATGAAAATTTTCAAGATTTAAATTTGTTTAGTATCATATTTACTATGGAACTAGATTTTTTATTTTTTTAAAATATCATTTTTGGAATTTTCTCTCTCATAAAAAAACAACACTTAATAAATGGCCTCAAACCTAAAATGTTGAAGAATTAGAATTGCTTCAAATATCATTTGATTTTTAAAAAATTTCATTTTGAAATCGTTATCAATCAAATTTAGAAAAACAAAAATTTTGCCCAAATACCGTTTTGTAAAAAAAATAATGAAACGATAGGATTTTATTTGAAATTAATCCAATAATTTATTTAGCTACATCACATCACGTGATAGTCATATCTTTGAATGTAACAATAGAAAAAGTATATATGTTTGAATTAAAGTCCAACGCCACATATTTGCAATCAAATACACATTTTTCTGTCAGGGCTTTTGACTATAGAATTTCTAAGTTAGAAAATTTTGCATCGAAGAAAAATCAATTTTGACGACTTATATTGATACCAATAAAATAAATCTGACGAACTTTTGATGTATAAAATAAGATAAAATAATTTTACTTTATTTTAACAAAATCACATTTTATAAAATATCAAATAGTGTGGATATTCAATTACTTTTAGTTTGCATATATTACATGAGTCATGGAATGGTTGATGAAAAACAAATATAAGGTTTTAATGGGCAAGAAAACTAATTAATTGTATTATAATAAATAAGAAAATAAAACTAAATAAAAAGATAATATATAAAGTTAATAGGAAAAGAATATAATATGGTTAATTTAATTGTGATGTTTAGCTTAAATTGGATATATTTTGTAAACGTTAAGCTTAAATTCATATTATGTTGTAAACGTTAAGCCTATATTGGTGCTATTTTGTACGTGAGGCCTAAATTGATGCTATATTGTAAACGTTAAGCCTAAATTGATATTATGTCGTAAACGTTAAACCTATATTAGTGCTGTTTTGAACGTTGAGCCTAAATTGGTACTTCCCAAAAAACCTTAGGCCTATTTTGGTACCTTATCCCTTTTTTTTCTAAAGCAAAAAGGATAATTAAACCCTTGAAATTTTATCTGTTTTAAAGATCAAACTTCTCATCAATTATTTTCCACATTGAGCCCTTAATCTTTGATTTTGTTATGGATTCGGCCCTTATTTAACTTTTCCATCCAGTTTGAGTGACACGAGCCTTTGAGGATCAGGCATGTTATGTAGACATTTTCATCTCCATGTGGACAAATAAAAAAATAACTTTCTTGACTAGGGGGAGAGAAAGAAATTATGGAAATCGATTTCCATTAGGTTCTTTCAAGCTGGAAATCAAATTTAAAAAAATGTGCTAGAAATGAATTTTGGTGTTAGGGGAGAAGATCGATTTTGCGATTCTGATGCTGGAAATCACGAAATAGGAGAGGAGACGATCGAGCTTGGAAGAACCTACTGAAAATTGATTTCTGTAATGTCTTTTTATTTTTTACTTTCTATTTATCCTAGTCAATAAACTCTTATTTATATTTGTCGATATCAATAGGCCGAATCGCCCTAACGATTCGTGCCGACTAAACTCGACAAAAAAAGTTAAGGGTCAAATCCATAACAGAATCGATGATCAAGGACTCACCGTGAAAAAATAATTGATCAGGGACTTCATCCTTAAAACAAGTAAAATTTAGGGGTTTAATTATTTTTTTTTTCCTTTTTCTAACTATATAAAACATATACCTTTTCTAAAAAAACCAAATTCATATACTCCCCCGTCCCATTATATAAGTCGTTTTAGAAAGTGAAATTTTTTACAAAATATAAGTCGTTTTGGTTTTCCAATAACTTTTAGTTTAGTTTTTTTTGTCCAAACATTAAATTTTTTGTCTTTTATCTGTATGTTTTTTTTAACATTCCAATGTTTATTGCCTAATCATTACATGAGAGAGAATTTTTTTAAGTTAACCAATGTAAATTCATTAATTTTACTCTCCATTAATTGAAATTTTTAATTTGTATGAAAATCTCTAGAATGACTTATATTATGGGACAGAGGTAACATTTACAAATGGATGAAATCACATAAAAACATTGGAAAAATTACAAAAATGGGTCAGATGGGAGGTCCATTTACATATTTAACTAATTTACTCAACCTACTACATATCTAGACTATTTTTGTGTGACTTTCCCATAATACCCCTAACTTTTCCACTTCCCCCTTACGTGAACGGTCTCCCCCCCCCCCCCCCCCCATTCTCATTGGTTACGCGAAACGGTTGGCTCCTCCATTAATGATTCCCAGACTTTTGATCGTCCTATTTTCCTTTAAATTGCACAAAATCTGCACCATTTCTCCAAATCACAATGTATTTCTCTTCTTTCTCTCTTTATCTCTTGATTCTTCATCTTCCTAATGCTAGAAAACGAAGCCATGGTTCTTCATTTTCTTGTTCCTGCTTGTTACTTGGTTTCTTTCTTCTTGTTACCATCAAAGAAATGGGTATTCTACATTGTTGCATCGTTTTTCCCAGTTTATCATATTGTTATTATCGCTTTTAAGGGTGAAAGGCGCGAAAAATGTAAGTATCTACTGTTTTCTCTTCGTTTTCCATAAAATCACTTCGCGTAGTCGATGATTTTGTGAAGATCTGCGATGAAAAAGAGCCTGAAACGTGACGATCTGCTTAGCGAATCGATTATTTCGCGAAGTCTGCAAGTAGAAAAGTTCATAATTTCACTCGCAGACTTCGCGAAAGCATCGATTCGCTAAGTAGATCGTCACGTTTCAAAACTCGCAGACTTCGCGAAAGTATCTATTCACTAAGTAAAATCATCATTTTCCCTACACATTTACATTCGCATGCTTCGCTAAGCCTCATTTCGCGAAGCCAAATCGTCAGTTTTCCTGCCTAACACGATTAATTTTTTTTGAAGGTGATTGAATACATAACATCCCTTTCTGGAAGGCGGCGTATTGGGCTGCAGAGGAGATGACTTTCCTTCCTGTATAGGGAGAAATTTCCCTCAAGATTGGCACATTCACTTTGAAATGATTGGTTAAGAGAGATTGTACCAATCTTGGTGTGCACCATCGGACACGTCCATCCCAAAAGGTCTGGACTTCTATTTCTCATCCCAAAAAGTCTGGACTTCCTTTAGAGGGAGAAATTTCCATCCAGATTAGTTAGGTTTACTTTGAAGTGATTTGTTAGGAGTTTATTGTGGCAATCTTGTTGTAAATTTTGATAATGTTATGATTTTAATGTTATTGTGACAATCTTGTTGTAAATTTTGATAATGTTATGATTTTAATGTTAGACTCTGTTGTTGTTTAGCATTTTTTGTTATATACCACTTAGCGAATTTTGTTAAAAACACAACCAGACTTCGCATATGCTAATTCAAATCATCAACTAAACCAAACATTAGCTTCGCAGGCTTCGCATATGCTAGAATCTGCGAAGTCAGACGGGAGGAAGATAGCCGCTCTGTAAATATTGAGGGTATTATGGAAAAGTCACACAAAAACAGTCTAGATATGTAGTAGGTTGGTAAATGGATTAAATATGTAAATGTGACTCCCATTTGACCAATTTTTGTAATTTTCCCAAGTACATCTTATTTAACCAATTATGTTTCTCCTTTTACTAAATCAACAAATTTGAGGGTTAATTATAAATAGATGGCACGTGGTTTCATGGATTTTTTGATAGGTACATGTGGTACTTTTTATTACAACGTAACTTTGTAGTTTGTAAATTTTTTTTTTATATATATTGCCGAATTTGGCCGATAACGACCTCAAAATGAAAATTTTCAAGAGATGGATAGAGATGGTGTTATTAAATTGGGATAACGGTCAAATTTAGCTTCATCATTTTAAGGAAGTGCAGATTTAATCTTAATGTATGAACTTGTGTAAATTTAACAGTAACTTTTTCGTAAAAGATCAATTTTAGCTCACACGTTACTGAAAATTTGAAAAAGATGGTTTGGCTCTTATTTAACAATCATATTGGACATTCGAAAGAAGTTTATCAATAAAAGGAAGTCGTTTCATATATTTTTTGTTAGTTATTTATAACTATATTAGTAATTCAATAAATATTTTAGACAGTTAAATAAGAGTCAACCGAGATTTTTTACCAGTTTTTTTTTTTTTTGTAATTGTGTTAGTAACACATTGAATATCTTAGATATAATTAGTTATCGGAAAGTCTGAAGTGACAGTTAAATAAAAGTCAATCCAAATTTTTTAAATTTTCGATAACATAGGATTAAAATTGATCTTGCTTTGAAACGTTAGAGTTAAACTTGCACCATTTTACACGTTAATGCTAAATATGCACTTCCCTTAAAACGTTATGGTTAAATTTGGTCTTTATCCCTATTAAATTTTATCACGTTCAATGTTGTATTTGTTCGAATCAAAGTGGTGAGCGTAGAGGTGTGCAATAAATTAATTTATAGTGTTTGGATCATAATCCAATCCAATCCATTAAAATAAGCAACATATAGATGGATAAACCAACCCAACCCATCAAATACTTAATTGAAAGACGCTGAGTTGGATTGGGTTGGGTTGGATTGGATTTCAAATATTTATATGTTTTTTTCTCGTTTTCTTTTTAATTTGAAAAAGTAAAAAAAAAAAATGTTGTAATTTAGTCTATGTTTTTTTTTCCACGAACTAAACCTATATAATAAAATTTGAAAAAACATTTAGACACTACTAGAAACTTGTGGAACAATGAAAATTTCTCTTATAAATCACTTGTTTCCATCACTAAATCACCATAGTGACGTAATTCGGACAGATGAAACATGTGGTTATATTAGTAGGTGCAGATTTAATAACCTTTTCTATCACAATGTTATGACGAAATACAAAGACAGAATTAAACGTTATAATCTTTATTCTGTCAGAAAGACACGTTCTTATGGAAATATCTATATAAATATAAAATTTCATTAAATAACAATATTGTTACAAATTTGATTTTCAGACGGAATTCTTTCTCAATATAATGTTTTTATTTTTTTAATACTAAATAATGTATTTAAATGAAAAAAAAAACGTCAGCCAGGAAAAAGTCATTATAAGAAAAAACTGATATTCAATGAAAAATGACTTTTCATAATTCTATCGAGTAACTCCAGTTTGTCACATGTTATTCTAATTACAAGAGCTCTTTTTATATCCTCGGACTCCAGTTTGTCACATCTAGGTTTTAGAGAAAAAAAAAATCCCATCTCCATCTCTATTTTCACTTTTTAGGGTTATTCTTCGCCCCTGACAGTTCAGATATCCGCGATTTTCGGATAATCCCCTCTCCATTGTCACCCCCTATTTATGGCAGCAGTTTTACAAAATGTCTCGTATGTTCAACTTAAAAAAAGCCCAAAATATCCAATAATTTAATTGGGCATATACAGCATTGGCCTCATGAGCTCACAATTTAGTTTTTATAAATCTAGGGAAAGCACATATCATTTTGGCAAAATTACACAGAAATTCATCTTTTAAAAATTATTTACAACTATATTAAATCATAATTTTAGATTATATTAAACCAAAAAAATCAGTATTTTTAATATATTTTAAGGATTATAAGTTAAGAATATATTTTCTAAGGTTTATGATTTATGAATTGGAGTCTAGATTTCTTAAATTATGACATAAAATCATAATACATAGAGAATAACGACATATTAAGAATTAAGTTTGGTGATATGACTTAGTTGTAATTTTGTACTTAATTATGATATTCATGTATTCGACCCTATCATTTTTTATTGAAACTTTAGAGATCGTGAGTGAGATCTTGAAGTAAACTCTCTGAGAGATCGTGAACCTCAAGCATATATATTAGGGATAGAGAAAAAAAACGATAAAAATGTTACCCGAATTGGAAACTGAAAATCCGAATTGAAAAAATCAGTTAACCGAATCAATGGACACAGTTTAGGTTTGTATATATTAATTATAATAGTTAACGGTTTTATATTTTAAAAAAATAGACGGTTTCGATTAAACAACCCGTTTATATTATTATTTATTTATATATACATTACATTACATTTTTTTTACTTATTAATTAATATGCTTTAAAAAAATATTTAGCTAATAATTATTTTTGAATTTGAACTTAAATTATGTTGTATATATTAATTTTGGTTTAAATATTTAAATAAAAAAAATAGGCTAACAAGTTGTTTTCATTAACTATTATATTTAGATTTGGATAAACATATATTAACCACTGTTTTTGTTGGATAAAAATATTGTAAACGTTATTTTTTGTTATATTTAAATCTCGATAAAAAAAATATAGTTAACCATTGTTTTTGGACTGATTTAAGGTTTAATGTAAAAACCGATATAATCAGTTAGTTCAGAAAATATCCAAATGGATCAGTCAACCGAACTATGCACACCCCTACATAAATCTCATCTAAAATTCACGGCTGCTGAGATCGATCAAGGCTTCCCTACAACTTTCTCTTCTATCATATTCGCCTTCTCTCGATTCTCTAACATTCCATATTTCAAATCCTCCTTTATTGGGTAAATTACAACCAATGCCATAGAACTTTGTCCATTTTCATGGTATGACTATTAAACTTCAAAGCGTAATATAAAATCCACTGAACTTTGTCAATTTCACGATATGACCATTAAACTTCAAAATGTAACATAAAAACCACTGAACTTTACATTACACTACATCCATAACCACTACTACCATTGACTTACATTTTTTACCTTTAAATCGTTGAATTATTTTACCCCTCCCTTTCTTCTTCTTTCACTACATAATCTTCGGACCCGTTTGGTTATCTGGTATTGCTGTTTGTTGTTTGCTGTTACGGTTTGCTGTTGGAAAAAACTGATTTTCCAAAAATTAGGATTCTCTGTTTTTGTAAAAAACCGCTTTTCAGCTATCAAAGATAAACATGGAGGATCTAACCAAACACCTAAAATTTTATCTTTTAAAGTGAAAATGCAAACATGAGATGAAAAGTAGGTAACCAAACACTCTTCGTTTATTTTTCTCTTTCTAGCTCTTCATTTTGTTTGTTACTTAATTTTTGTATTTGGTAAATCACTTTCAAATCCTTCTTTTATGATTCGAGCTACGACATTGTTTCTATAAGAAGTTGTAGCTTTGATTTGGATTATTACATTGCTTTCTTATCTTAATTAATTAGAAATGTTGTTTTCCAATTAGTTGCTTCATAATGGTGAACTCTTCCTTTACGTTTCCGGAGCATAAATTCAAGTTTTGGTTATTTCAAAATTGGGAGTACCCAGTTTGTCATTTTTTGGAGTTGGGTGTTGTAGATTTCTGGAGAACAGTAGCGTTCACCTGGACCCTAAATGACTAAATGAATTTGGTTATTCACCGTTAGATCTAGGCTCATCAACTCTACACCTTAAGATACTTTGGATATCCACCGTAGAATTATAATGAGCCTAGATCTAACGGTGAATGACCAAATTCATTTGGTCATTCAGGGTCCAAGTGAACGCTACTGTTCTAGAGAAATGAGGAAAAATCACGTCTTTGATTGGTGATAGTGAAGATGCAAACTAGAACCTTTAAATTGTTCATTTTGATTTTGAATCCACGATTCAACATTTACATTTAAAGAGATGAAGAGAGAAAAAATTTAAAAACAAAAAAGTATAAAGAGATGAAGCGAGAGAAATAGATGAGACGTATATAGTGAAAGAAGAAAGAAGGAAGATCTAAAATAGAGAGATGTTAACTTATTGAAAAGAAACTTCAAAGTTAAAAAGATTGATCAACAATAATAGTGACCATGGACGTAATTTAGTATAAAATTCAATGGTTTTTATATTACCCTCTAAAGTTCAGTGGTCTTACTGCAAACAAAGTTCAGTGTACATGGGTGTAACTTACAATAAATAGATGAAGCTTATATAGTGAAAGAAGAAGGAAGGGATACGTAAAATAGAGAGAAGTTAACTTGTTGAACAGAAAGTCAAAAGTCAAAAAGATTGGTCAATAATAATAGTGATCATGGATATAATTTAGTGTAAAATTCAATAGTTTTTAGGGATAAGTACAAAAAAAAAATGCTTGTACTTTGCCTAATTTGCAAATGCAAACCTGTGGTTTTTTTTTTTTACAAACAGAAGTATGTGTTAAACGTCGTTACCAGAGAACAGATTTTTCTACTTACACCGTTATTTTTTATGACGTGGCACTTTGACTGGAAAATTGACCAGGGGCAAAATAGGTATTAAATTAAAATACTTTATATAAAAAAACCCAAATATGAAATCCCCTTTCTTCTTCCCCTTTCCCCAATTCGTTCATCCTTTTCCCAAATTGCTAACCCTAATTCCTAATTGGAGACCCAACGCTTCCCCTTTATGCAACAAATTGCAATACCCCTTCCACCATTTTGTAATCCCGAACTCGTTTTGGAAGGATGAGTCGAAATTCCTCAAATTCGTGGGTGCAAGGAAGTCGAGACCAATTTCCAGGACCTTTGAGATGCAATTGTGGCTTTATTTCACCAATACGAACAGCTAAGACGTCGGGGAATATAGGTAAGCGGTTTTTTGGTTGTGGGCATTTTAAGGAGGTGAAGGGCTGCAATTTTTTTGAATGGATAGATGAATTACCATGTATGAGGGGAAGGATGGTGTTATTAGCATTGAAGGAGGAGAGAAAGACATATGAACAAGGCCTTTCTGTAGCTCAGAAAAGGATTGAAGAGATGGAGTTTGAGCTGAGTTTGGCGAAAAAGTTGCTAGCAGAAAAAGAATTATTGGTGCAGAGGCAGAGGCAAGGAAGAAGATGGACATGGAAATGTTATTTAGGAAATGTAGTTTGTTTGGTTATTGTCATAATAGGGTTAGAGTTGTATTGTTTGGATTTTGGGAATAATGATAGGAAGTATTTGGCACCATGAATTGTTCTTGGATTTTGTAGTATGAATTGGTATTTTGTGGTATGAATTTGGTATTTTGTGGTATGAATTGGTATTTTATGGAATTGGTACTTTGTTTGCTTAATCTTTGATGTTGAAGATGACACACAATTGATAGAAATGCATTTATCTTTGATGATCATTCAAAATTGGTATTTTGTTTGCTTAATTTTCATGTTGATGATGATGACACAAAATGGAAATGTTTGCTTCATCTTTTAGTGAGCATTTTCTATAGGTATTTGGTAAAGTAAGTTCTATAAGTAAGCACAAGGATGATGTATTTCCATTGTAGTTTAATCACAGTTGGTGATCATTCCCATTTCTATTCCATTATGTACCTCCAACCATCAGCAGATGCAGCCAACACCACAAATACATCAGAAGCAAACTGATTCGGGTCATAATTGACACAAAATTGACAAGAAAATTGACATAAAATATTGCATTACATAAAGGAAGCATTACAAAGTTTTCATCATCTAAAAAGTTAACATCAATCCAAAGACTTAAACCCCATTACATATATAAAACCAGGGTATTTCAGACCCACTAAACACATCCAGGAATCATTTTAAGCATCCAAAAAGTGAACTTCAGGGTACTTCATACCCACAAAAAACATCAATCCTAATGTAATCATTCAAAAAGTGACACTAAATCTCATCTCATCTCTGTAACATCTTCAAGGTATCCTCAAGTTGGCATGCTGTGAACTCGCCATAGATGGGGGCTATGAAGTTGAAACTTTTGGTATGCTTGTAGAGAGTGGAGTTGAGGCTGGTTGTGGCTCTGACAATGGTGTTCTTCCACGCCTCATTGGCAATGTAGAGGATGAAGGCTGAGATGATGGTGCAGATGTATGTGCGTTCTTCTTTGGTCTTCCAACCCGTTTAGGGGGTGAGGACTATTCAAAAAACAAACATGAAAACGACATGATGAGGAAAACAACAATAGACATTCAACATAAAGAGCATGTATGCAAAATATAATCTTACCCGGACATTCAATCCTTTGTTTTTGGCTCTTCGCACCCTCCTTTGCCAACATGTTTCTCCTGTAACAAAAGCAGTACAACCTCTAACATTATGCCCTTCTTTCTTGCAATTCCCACAAATGACAATTCCTCCTGCTCTTGTTACCTTGTATGAATTTCTAGGTTCACCATCTCTCCTAGTTCTTTTCTTTTTAGGTCTTCCAATGGGTTTTTTCACAACCCATGGGTGGATATCTGGAAGATCTGTTTTCTGCCATTCCTCTTTGCTTGGTATTGGTGACATTATGTGACTGTATACTCTTAAATAAACAGCTTTGGAAAAGTACTCATGCACATATTTCTCAGGCAACTCCCTATTCTTGAAAATAGCAGATATTGCATATTTGCAAGGGATACCACTAATATCCCAAAGCCTAGAGCTATATGTCCTCTCTTGCAAATTAACAACACTTGTGAAATCACCACAATCAACAAAATAAAGCTTCTGCCCAGCAGGAGTAGATATACAATGTCTAGCACTCAATTTTAGCTTCTCCAGCTTCTCTTGATAGTAGGGACAAATGTCACCCCTATAGTTGTTCATACCCTCAGCATTCACATGAATTCTTTTCATTATTTTCTTTCTAATCCACTCAAAGCAACTAACCACATGTTTATCCATACTCTTCTTAATATAAGCATTGAAGCACTCACTCATATTGTTTTGCACAGCATCAGATTTAGTTTCAACTGAGAAAAAGCACCTGGCCCATGTCTTGGTATCTTTTTCCATCACCCATGTCCATGCCGCTTCATCAAATGCCTTTAGCTTGTCCATATAGTGTTCCCACAACCTAACAATCCCAGCTTTAGCAGCATCCCATAACAGCTTCTTGTACTCTAGTCTTTTAAAGATGAGCTTCATGTTGTCATACATGTGCTTCACACAGAACATGTGCTCTACTCTAGGGATCAACTTCTCCATAGTTTCTACCAGACCCTGTACACATACAAAAAACAATTATCAGAATCTGTCCTATACCATATATAATTAGATCAAACTTAAATGATAAAGGTGTTGTTACCTTTTGCTTATTAGGCATAAAAATCCACTTTGTTGTACTAGGATTTCCAAAATCAGTGAATAGATTCTTCAAGAACCACTCCCACGATGCTTTGCACTCACTGTCTACCATTGCCATAGCCAATAGATACATTTGTTCATTTCCATCTCTTGCCACAGCAGACAAAATTTGGCCACCCAAGGGTGTTTTTAGAAAGCATCCATCCAGCCCTATTATTGGTCTCAAACCAGACTTATATCCTTATAGCTGTGCAGTGAACCTCACATAAATATATTGGAAAGTAACTATCTCCTTAGGTAGCCTTGTAAGCTCTCCTTCTCTAGGCACCTTAACTCTTTCCAACTATACCATGCTCCCAAGCATCTGTTTCTCTATTGTTGCACCATAATCAAACAATCTCCTGTATTGTTCCCTTGCAGCTCCATCCACTAACTTCTTTGCATGGTTTCTAGCTTTGTAATACTTTGTTGCAGACACCTCAGATCCTAATTCCCTTTGAACCTTATTACCGAGTGCATCAACATCATAATTGGGATTGTCCCTCAAGTCCTCAAGGTATTTCTCTGCAATGTAAGCATAACCTATAAGCCTATTTTTGTTATCCCTGGGACACTGATGGACTGGCTGAAATGTCTTGATTTGGAATGTGTCATATCCACGTAGCTTAGAAGCAAGCACTTTGAATCCACATTTATGTTTGCACCCAACTGTCACCTTCTGTGGATTGTTATTCATGAAGGTGTAGTCATAGCCATGCTTGATTGACCACTCCTTCAGAGCCTTCCTAAACACATGCACATTAGTAAACCTCATAACTCCACACAACTCGGGATTGGCAAAACCAGCCTTCTCATTGAAGTCCATATACTGTGGACCTTCATCATCAGAGCCCTTCAAACTATGGAACTCTTCACTATCATAGCCTCTCTCATTAAATTCTGCCATATCATCATCATCCAAATCCTTGTCACCAACATCATCAGAGGCAGCTGCATTTGTTCTTGGGGATCTCTTTATCTGTTTCTACTTCTTCATATAGAGATTCTGACTCACTTTCCTCCTCATTGCTCCAATGACTTTGCACATAAGTACTATCTTCATAATTAGACCCCGTGTCATCATTGTCAGCATTGTCATCATTCTCATCAGTGTCATCACTCTCATCCTTGTCATTATTCTCATCAGTGTCATAACTCTCATCATGCTAATCATTGTCAGCATTGTCATCAACGTTATCAACATCATCAACATCATCAACCTCATGCTCATCATTGTCAGCATTTGTTCTTGGGATCTCATTCATGTCATGCCTATTGTCATCAATAACTTGTAATGGCCTTATCGGCATGTAATAAATGTTTGTATGCGGATACCCTCTATTATGTTCAATGAAGTCTATAACCAGCGTATGCATTTCAACCATGATTATTAAACATCAAACAAGAAATAGCATACGAACATAGTTAAAATCCCCAACTCTGAATTTAATGGACATCAAACGAAAGACAAATCAAATGAACAAATCAAACGAAAGAAAAATCAAACGAACATGCAGTACTAATCAAACGAAAGACATCAACGAAAGAAAAATCAAACGAAAGACATCAAATGAAAGACAAATCAAACGAGCATACAACCTTAACAACAAGGACTTTAGATGCAGTACTAATTCCTATCACAACAACCACACATTCGTATGTACTAATTCTTATCACAAAAACCCTAACTAAAAAAAATCGAACGTAACGAAAACGACATTAGAAAGGTGTGTGAACCTTTAACATACCTTGATTTCCAAGCTTTTACACCCTGGAAAAGTGGTCCTCACCCGTCCTTCTGCTCCTTGATACTTCCTTAAGGTTTTCCGTTTCTGGAAAAAAAGGTCGGATACGAACCATATAATGCAGAAGAAGTCGATTTTCGACTTTTTCCCTCCTAATTCTGCCTTGATTATGAGGTTTTTCAGTGGTTTATGGTGCTTTGTAATGTTGAAGTTCAAAGGTTGGAAAGGGAGAAGTCGCGATGTAAGCGGCTTGTGTTTTCTGGTTTTTTATATAAAGTATTTAATTTAATAAAGTATTCAGATCCTATGTGTTGTTTTTAAAGTTCTTAGAGGTGCCAACCTAGTCGGAATGTGTTAAACTTCTGAACCTTTTAGGCTCCCATCTTCTAATAAAAAAACTACAACAATTGAATTACTTAAAGCTAGTTATCGAAGAAACTCTGAGATTACACCCTCCAGTTATATTGTTAGTTCCAAGAGGATGAATAGAGATGTATGAATAATAAATATGAGATTCCTGAAAAATCTAGTTTCATTGTGAATGCATGGGCAATCGAGCTGTAAAAGGACCTAACCATTTAAGTGAATTAGATCATCTTGGAAGGAACTGAGCAGGAGGGAAAAAGCTCCATTTGATCACATATGAGAGTTTCTATTTGTCCCAGTCCGGACACTTATGCGTGCATATTTATGAAAATAGAAAGTTGTAAATGAGATCATTAGAAATACATGTGGATGTGAGATGAATTTTAGGATAAAGCGTCACATCGGAAGTTGCACTTATTCAAACATTAAGGCTATATATCTCCAATGGATGTATAGTTATGAGTTTTGACATGTGTTTATCGAGTCACTATATGTCTCCAACGAGTATATAGCACTGGAGCTTTTGAGTGTTTGTCAGTTGCACGAGCTATTTGCAAGTATAAAAAGGATCGAGAAATAGATTAGGAATGACAGCCAAAAAGAGATTGCAATAAGTTCCATTAGAAAATAAAGAATAAGTTTCACTACGTGCGAGTGAGAAATGTTAGAATTATATTATGCAATGGGTCGAATATTAGGGTTCGTCCATTAATGGACTAGGCCGGATCCTTATAAGGAGTTATTATGGTTTCACCCTAATCAATATTTATATATAAGGATAAGCTTAGGAGCTTATTGTTATAAAGATCATAAAAGAATAAGGAATCAACCTAGCCTTCCTCTCCCTTCGATTGAGTCGTCGCCCCTCTCTATCTATACCTCTCTATATTCAACGCACATTGCTCGTGGATCAATCGTTTTTCTCTCATTCGTCGATGTAGTTGAACCGTCACAGGTAATACAAGATTGTGATGACCATATCTTTTGATGCTTAGCCGCATCTGCAGATATCTGCGTTACAAGAGGTAACCCGATAACCTAGATCTGTTATATTTGTGATTGACTCCATTTAATATAAGTATTTCAATTTGGATTTAACTATCGGTTTAAATTTTTAGTCAATTGGTTCCTTTGACATGGTATTAGAGCCTCTTTAACGAAGTGGTCGTGGTTACCAATCCTGGAAACCTCATTTATTAGTGGAATTTGAAAACATGGTAGGATGAGCATGTGTTGTACACGCTTCAAGTGGGGCATTCACGTGAGGGGGAGTGTAAGAGATAATTTTAAAACCTATTATTAGGGCTTAACTATTGGTTTAAGTTTTTGGTTCAATTGGTTCAGTGACATCTATATGATCAAATCATCGCTAATAAAAAAACAATTACATAACTCGAGAGCAGAGTTCCACAACATAAAACCCTCAGTTGAAACAACAAACGCATCAACCATCCCGCTCCCCCTCTCTATAAACATGAGAAGCCATCACACTAGAAATATACTTTAAACAAAGAAATGACTCATGACCTAGCTTCCAAGGAACATCTGTTGATCTTTGCTTTAAAATATTTACAACATAAGTAGAATCATATCCATCCACAGATTATACCAACCCCTTGCCCAAGCTGCTTTATCACAAAAATAACGACCTTTAATTTTACTACATGCGTAAAAGAGGAAGGAATGGAAAAGCAAAAGAACTCATCAGAAATCCCCTAGAAGTCCTGACAACCTCATTTTCACCATGAGGAACAAATGTTGAACCTTATGTATTCATCTTAAGACATTTAGATGGTGGAGTTTGCCATCGAATGTCAATGACTAAGGGGGCTTTTGGAGGTCTAGAAGGATTTGAGAGCTAGTGCAAAACACGCATTTCATCAATATAACTAAGCATCGTTCCAGAATTACACCGATTAACTGCCTCATAAAAATCCATAATTGCCGAAAAGCTTGAAACACTCGTTTCATAAAAAAATACATAACTTATTAGATAAAAGCATATTATTTATGTTAATACCACAATTCTCTTGAAATTTCCGTAACAAATTACACTCTAAAGAAGCGTAACTAATTTCTTTTCATCAATACTTCCGGATCAAATGAAATTCCTTATAAACTTATTTAACCATTGAGGCAACCTGAAAAGCCACTTAAGAGTGGATAAGGTTAATCTGCCCGGCGTAGATAAGGGACGCCCTTTTTAACGACTGGGATTAGAGAGAATTTATCCACCAAAAATTTCAAGTAACAAGCTTGTAAATAAAGTCTAATTCGCCCGCAAAATGTATCTTAAAGGTTAAAAGATTGTCTCACATATTTAAAGAGTCATATAGCTATCCAATTTAACAATGTGAGATGTATAATACGCTCCTTCACACCTAATTTATGTTGTGTGTGATGATAATGTCAGCGGGAGCTTCAATATTAAATTATGACTCTGATATCATATAAACAAATGTCTAATTTAGACTAAAAAAACCCTCAAAAGTTAATGATTACCTCACATATTTAAAGAGGTAATGTAACTTATATATAATCATCATCAAATTAAAGACCTAAAGCATGTGATTGGTAGATTTCATAAAGTAGAACTAAGATATTTTATGGGCCCATTTGACTTAACCAATACATGTGCAATTTGAGTACAAAAGAGGTGATTTTGATGAAGATCCAAGTGATTGCATTTAGTTAGAGCATCCCTAGTGGTTGGGTACTCAAACACCCTCCACATCATCAAATAATACTATTACAAAACACCCTCCATAATAAAATACTCTCCTTACAAAAACTCCTCTAGTTGTTAGATACTTTTACATCACTTTAATGGGTCCCACACGTCATAACATTTTAATTTCTTCATTTTTAATTCAAATGTTTATATTTATTAATAATATTCAATATATATTCAATAATCATTAATAATAAAATAAAAAATAAATTTTACTATGTTATTAGAAAAAATAAATTTTAATTATTTAATTAATTTATTTAATTAGAAAAAATCAAATTGTTCATTCCAACGGCTATATTTCAACGGCTATATTCCAACGGCTATATTTCCATCTATAAAAGGAAACAATTTTTCTACTTCATTTATCCACATTCATTTCTGTAAGTATTGTAGTAATTTGTTATCCTCTTCCAATAATCTTTTTTTTTTTTTTGAGAATTGCCAATAACTTCATCTAAAGTTATTACCAACCAACTTTGGCATAACAGTTTTTCTCGGGTCTCCGTCCACTTCATATTCGTCGCTTTCCCTTTGTTTGCCCTCACCACATCTGATTGATCGTCACCAGTAACATCAGTTGGAAGCGCTTCTGAATCGGCAATAGACCCGGTATTAGGTGAATCTTGTTGCATTGTGGCTGCTCCAAAATGATCTCTATTCGAATTTTCGTGATTAATATACTGTTGTGGAAGATACGAGAGATGGTTGTAGTTACCTGATTGGTAGTGATATTCCGGATTGTAGTACATTGGTGGGTTCGGGGAATATGATATATTTGACTCATGTTGATAATTGCGCGGAATGGGTCGGATTGGAGATATTTGAGAATTTGGGCTCGAATATTGGGAGTTTGGAGTTTCTGTGTTTTGTGAATCGGAAACGAAAGAATAATACTGACTGAATCCATCACGATTATGCTCCATTTGAAAAAAAATGCTATGTGAAAATAATTAAAGATTGTGAATTGTATTTGAAGAGAGTATTGAATTTTTTGATATAGCATTTCAAACTCAAACTTATATATATAGTGTTTTTTTAATTTCTATTGTCTTTTCAAAATATTACCGTTTGTACAAAATGTTAAAACAAATTGATTTTAATATATTAAATTTTTTTTACCGTTACAGAATATTTTTGTATTATGATTAAATATTTGAATATATCTTGAAAACAAATAAAAAGAAGAAGACCACAAATGCAAAGCTTTTGTTAAATAAAAAAAGAAATGAAAAAGGATGAGAACGTTGCAAGTTTTGTGTGGACCCATAAGAAGTTGGCTTTTTCTTTGCTATTTCTCCCTCACACGCGCCTATTGAAGATTGCACAACAAATCACATTTTTAATTTGATGAATTCTGGCGCGTCCTTCTCCCTTCCCATGCCAAATTCTCTTCTTTCATTTTTCCTTTTCTAACCTCATCAGTATCCAAATTCCATCACTCACCATTTTCGGATACAAGCATTTTTCTTTCAACTAATGGTTAGATACACATAAATAATTGCAGGTTAGTCCCCAAAATGCACCACTAGAGGTGCTCTTATGATTACCATGGGTTTCATTCATCTTTCTCACACATGTGCAATTAATGCCCCCATATACAAATTCCCATCTATTTATATATTCTTTTTTTTTGTCCTTTTATAGATGGATGGTAGAGATGTTTGGCCCTACACATTCAAATACAAAACAACTTGACCTTTGGTTTTTGTCAACTTTTGTATTGTACCCATTTCACGTACATAACAATTATAAATAAAATAAACCAATCATTTGAACTCGTAGAGGTTTGGAAGTTTAGACCTTAACAAGGTGAGAGTTAAAGAGTTAAAAGATGTTTTCGAAAGGAAAGGGAAGTTATGTAAATAAAAGTTAAAAATTAACTTTGTTTGAGATTTTATAGAATGTAAATGAGGTTAAAAGTTTAATTTCGTTTGAGAGTTTAAATATGCAGAAGAAATAAAGTTAAATTTACTCTGCAAAGATTAAAAAAAAAGTTTAATGAACTTTCTGTTACTTCCATTAACCTATCATTTGAAGGTTAGAGTTTGGAGGTTAAAAAAAAAAAGTAAATATTTAACTTCCATCAACTTTTCTTTACCCTTCAAAAATAATTCTCAAACAAGGTTAATGTGATATTTAATCTTTTATTAATTTCATTTACCTCATTAACTACATTCTAAATAAGGGCTAAAACATTTTTGAAGTAGGTAGCACTTGAGTTGAGGTGCCTATTTACTATATCTATTTTTCCTTATTTATTACAAGCTTAATACATAACTTGTCTCTGAACTTATCCAAAAAGTTTGATTGGTCATCTGGACTTTCAAAGTGCCCTAATAGCCCATTGAACTTGTATAAAATATTCAATTAGTCATTTGAACTTACGTAAAATGTAATCAATTAATCACTTAGTTGAAGAAAGAAAAAGTAAGCTACATGCAGAAGATGTGTTGCATTAGAATGTTATTACATAATTCACGGAATTGATTAAAAAAGAAGTCATTACTTGCTCAACTATAAAACTTATCTTCTCTAATATTAGAAATGTATACCCCGACCTTTTTGTTTTACTTTTTTTAAGACGCATGCAATACATATTCCGACATTGTCAGAATCACAAGTTATATAATTTATGCACAGAAGCAAGCAATATAATTATATCATAAGTAAATGGTTAAAGAAATTGTTACGTAGAGATTTATCCTGGTTCGGCCTCCTGCCTACATCCAGTCCCCAAAGTACCTTCCTCTGAGTTTTAATCCACTAAAGAACTCTTTCACATGTAAAGGACAAACCTTTACAATAGATACAGAGCCTCTGTAAAGTACATTCCTTTACACTCAACAGTCAGCTATCTATTCTCCTCTCTTCATGTCTACTTATAACTGAAGCAAACAGAAGAGCTTCTGAACTTTCTAAACTATTGGTAGTTTTTGTTCTAACTTAGAACACAATGATCTTAGAACTTTTTACACAAATAAATACAATGAGTGTGTATATGATTTTTGCTTTGATTTTGGGACTTCAATAACGATTCTCTTTGAATTCAGCGTTGATGGTCGTTTACAAATGTAGCAAATGATGGAGCTTTTATAGTGACACTTTGAAGGCTGGTTAATTCAAATTTCGAAATAACCGTTGGAGGAAAATGACTCTTCTGTCCCTTTCATCTTCGGGTACACGCACTGAACTTCTATAAGAAGCTGTTTGAGAAGGAAATTCATCTCCACATGTCCAAGTTGAACACAACAACGTCTTTCCCTCATGGAAATGAAGCCAATTTGAAAGTTATATTTCGACCAGTGACTAAAAAAGATGTGAACTCGGTCTTAGGGGTGAGCATCGGTTTGGTTCGGTTACTAACCGAACTTTCGGTTAATCGAACCGAAGTTTGTGTTATTTTCATAACCGAACCGAATAAGATTGGTAACCGAATCTTATTTAACCGAAAATTTTCAGTTCGGTTCGGTTACTGACTGAATAACCGAAAACTCATAATATTTAATTTTTTTTTGTATATTTTTGTTTAATTGGTTTTCAAATAATGCTCTTGTATAAGAGTTACAATTGAAGAAATTAAAGACTAATGAACCAAAATTTATATATATAAAGATAAAAGTATATTTTTTAGGATTTGAATTTTATATTTTATAAGTTATATATATATAAAATTATATTTTTTTTATATTTATATAATAAGTTTTGTTCGGTTATCGGTTATACCGATATATTTTTTCAGTAACCGAACCGATAACTGATTACCAAAGTAAGCCAAAATTAAAATCGAACCGAACCAGAATGTGAAAATAACTGAACCAAACTAAAACTTCAGTTCGGTTATCGGTTTGGTAATCGGTTACCAGTTATTTTGCTCACCCCTAGTCGGCCTTGTTCGGAATAAGCTCCAACAAAGCACTAGGAGTTGACGGGTTGCCAGCAAAATTCTACCAGAAACATTGGAATATCGTGAAGATGAGCATGTGTGATTATGTGTGCAATGTTTTCTCAGGCCTTGAGCAGGTAGAGGGAGTCAATGAGACCCTCATTGTTCTAATTCCGAAAGTTCAGAATCGAACTTCCCTCCTCCAGTTCAAACCTATTAGCCTACGCAATGTTGTATACAAGCTGATTACTAAGATCATGTCTGACCGGCTGCAGCTTCTTCTGCCAGATATCATTGCCCCGTCCCTGTGCAGTTTTGTCCCCCGGGAGACAGATCATTGACAATATTGTGATTGCTCAAGAAGTCATCCATTCAATGCGTATAAAGGAGGGGAAAAAGGTTACATTGCTATCAAGATAGATATGGAGAAAGCATATGATAGACTGAGATGGGACTTTATTACAGATACAATGGAGGAGGTTGGCATTCCAGGAAAATGGAGGGATATTATCAATGGGTGTATAGGGTCAATTTTGATGCAGGTTCTGATCAATGGGGAGACCTCGAACACTTTCATACCTTCAAGAGGCATCAGGTAAGGGGACCCCCATATCTCCATACTTATTCTTCCTCGGGATGGCTCGGCTTGATCACCTCTTAAGGGATGCAATTGAGTTAGGATTACTCAAACCCATTAAATTATCCCGGAATAGCCTCGACATCAGTCACCTCTTTTTTGCGGATGATATCCTGGTCTTCTTAGAGGGGGACGTACAACAAATAATGAACTTTATGGAGGTAATGAATGTTGGTCCCGTATAACGTGACAAGGTTAGTTCCAAGGGGGGGATAGGAACTATTCAAAATTTTGTCCGTTAAGGCTGACTTCTTTTCTTTGAGAAAAGGTTTACACAGCGGCGCTAAGTAGATTTAAGACACAAGCTTAGTCAACTGGTGACTAAGTCCGCTTCTTTCCTTGAGTCAGGAGATAGCACTCAAGTCTATTCCTGAACTTAGCTTCTTAGTGCACTCAACTCAGCGTGAGTTCGTTACTTAGTCAGTTTTAATAGCAAGCAATATATAAAGGAGTTTAAAGGTTAGAAATATGTTACTCAGTAGACATATCCTGGTTCGGCCTCTCCACCTACGTCCAGTCCCCGGAACTCGTTTCGAGCTTTTTAAATCCTCTACTGATCTCTTTAAAGGTAGAGCACGAAACCTTTTACAATAGAAGCTGAGTATATAAGAGTACCTTCCTCTATTCCCCTACTCACTCCTATACCTCCTGCTGAGTACTATAACCGAGTACTCAGCTTCTCCTTTCTATTCTTCTAGAAATGATAAGTGTTTGTCCTAAACAACAATTGCTAAGACACTTTAGATGAATGAATTCACTCTAGACTTTTACACAAAGATTGGAATTGGTGTAAGGTTTTCTTTGCTTTTCTCACAGAACTTCAAGTATGAATTTGGTCAGCGTTTCGACTTGATTGAAGATCTGCATCGAATGAAGCATTTGAAAGGCCTATTTATAGTGACACTTCAAGCACCGGTGATTTCGAATTTCGAAATAACCGTTGGAGGCAAACGGCTTTCTGTCGCTTTCATTCTGGACGTGCTCAGTGTCGTTGGCCAATGAAATTCTTGTATCTTCTGTCTACGGCAGTACTCAGCAGCTTTTTTGGCAGATGAACAGAATGTTTCGACATTTATAGTAAAGTCTTCCAGACAGCTTACTGCATCTTCTGAGCTTTACCCAAAGTAGAAATACTTTGTCTCTAAGTTAGTTCTGTTCTGCCGCTGACTTGTACTTCTTGTCGTTCAACTCAGCAGCTTCATCTTAAGCAATTAATAGAAGGCTTCTCGATCCTTCTTCATGCCGAGCTAGCGCTTTGCTTAGAACGACTGCGTTTTGTCTTCCTGGGCCGTGAGGTCTTGATCTGTTGACTTGTGCTTGACTTCCTCTTATGGGCCTTTGGGCTTTTTATCTTAATGTCTTATAGATCAATTAACTCAACATTGAACAAACACATTAGTGTGAATAAATCAAAGCATTTAAATTTAATGTGTTAGAATATTTTTATCATTCACATAAATAATTTTGTCAAATCAAAATCATGTGGAAAGGTGTTTCAACAATGAATTCCTTTTGTATGGCTTCGGGTCAAAAAATCAACCTTCACAAGTCCAAGTTGTGCACATCAAGAAACATATCAAATAGTCTCGCCCGGAACTTAAGTCAGACTTGCCAAATCCCTCTAACTAAATGCCTAGGTAAATACCTTGGTGTCCCACTCCTCCATAATAGAGTTACCTCGAATACCTTCATGGAAACTTTGAATAGAATGCAAGCTAAATTGTGTGGGTGGAAAGCTAATTCACTCTCCCTTGCGAGTCGTATCACTTTCGTACAATCAGTGACTTCAGTAGCATCGAACCACATAATGCAGACTAACATGGTTCCTACTGGGGTGCATAACATGATGGATAAAATCAATAGAAACTTCATTTGAGGGAGCACGAACCAGGACAGGAAAATTCACCTAGTGCCCTGGGACACAATGTGTCAATCAATGGATATGGGTGGAGTTGGTATTCGTACAGCTAGAAAGAACAGCAAAACATTTCTAATGAAGCTAATATGGTGAGTATGTAAAGAACCACAGTCTTTATGGGCGTCAGTGCTATCGTCTAAGTATAAACATGAGCCTTTTGCATGTCTAGATTAGTGAGAAATCGATCTCACCTTTGGAAAAGCTTACATAGTGTTTTTGAAGACTTTTGCGTGGGCCTTGCTTGGAGCATAGGAGATGGAAAGTCTACATCTTTCTAGGATGATGTTTGGTTGGATAACCTGAAACTTTGGGATGTCGCAACTAATCCAGTCCCAGCGGAGGCTGTAAATTGGAAAGTTACGGACTGTATTGATGAAAATGGGGGGTGGAAATTTGACATCCTAGTGCAGTTCCTAGATGATTCGATTTTGATGCGCCTCCGCTACATCCTGTCAAAAAGAGATGGTGGAGTTAGCGACATGCCTCGATGGGCATCTTCTCCCTCGGGGTGGTTCATGTGTAGAGCAACCTACAACTTTCTGAATGCTGGAGAAAGTGAGCAAACTAACAACGAAAAATTCCAAAATATTTGGAAGCTGCAGATTCCTCAACGGCTCAAGTCATTTGGATGGCTAGTCATTCACAATCGAGTTTTAACTAACAAGCAGAGACAGAGGTGCCACTTAATTGAATAAGGCACTTGCTTTAGGTGTAACCTGTCAGATGAGACTCTGACACATGGGCTCTGGGATTGCAAGGTCAGCGCAGAAACTTGGCAACAAATTATACCTACAAGGCATCAAAATGTCTTTTTCTCTTGTAATGAAAGTGACTGGTTTGAGCACTGCATCTGTCTTCAAGATGGTAGTTTTGATATAGCACAATGGAGAATTACTTTCCTTACTACTACTCCTGCCCTTTGGGAATGGAGAAACAAAATGATTTTTCAATCTCAATGTTCTATCCCAGAGGCTAGGGGAAAGGTTATTACGAATAGAGTTAAGGAAAACCAAATAAGTTGGACATCCATCTCTAATTGCACTTATAAGCCTGCGAAGCGGGAAGTTCATATTGCCTAGACCAAACCCCCTCCACATACGTGGAAAGTGAACACGGATGAGTCTCGTCATGAGGTCGCTGGCACAATAGCAGCAGGTGGGCTAAATAGAGACTTCTTTGGCAACTGGGTGACTGGTTTTGTTCATAATGTGGGTACAGGAAGTGCATTAGAAGCTGAATTGTGGGAAATTAATACTGGATTGCAGCTAGCCATCGATAACCGACTCAATAGAATTCTGATGGAATCCGACTTGCTCGAGGTGGTTAAATTGATCAACTAGCAAGGTCTGGTTCATCATCCATCGTGAGCGTTGATCAGAAATATACAGGTACTAATCCAAAAATTTGAGTTAGCCCAAGTGAATCATGTTCACCGCGAAAAAAATAGAAGCGCGGACTATCTCACCACGCAAGCCCATGACTACTAGTTGGGGGTAACCTACTTGTCTTATGCTCCCCCAAACATCCAAGAGCTGCTGAAGGAAGATTAGATAGGAATAAATCTCCCTAGGTGCACTACTATGGAAATTAGCCTCTAGTGTTTTGCTGTCTTTTTCTTTCTGCTGTTTTTTTTCTTCCTGGTTCCTGCTTTGGTGGTGTTGTTTTTTTCCAATGTACCAAAAAAAAATACAACAAAAAAATTATTTAATTTTACATTTTTTAACATTATTACTATTAAACTTTAATTAAAGTCTTAAAATGACCATTGATTACAAAAATTGAGCAATTGAGCTTTAAGGGAGAAAGTTAGAGAAAGGGGGAAATGAGAGTTAGAGAGAGGATAAAGAGAGAGATAGTGTTGAAGAAAAGGAGAACATCCCATCTATGGATAAAAAAAATAAATGATCTCATGTGTTGATTAGAGTTGACAAGTCACTATTACCGATTATATGTACATTTTTATGTGAGATTAGCATAAATTATAAAATTTTGTATGCAAAATTATACACACAAAATACAACACGTATAAAAAAAAGGGCGGCCCGGTGCATTACGCGTCCCCGCTAAGCGAGGGTCCGGGAAGGGGTCCCAAGGGCCTCTGTTCTTGCATCTGGGTAATTTTTCTTTCCTATCCCACTTTGTAAGAAAATCAAATGGAGATTTTGTGTATCTGTTAGAGCAAACCCCCTTAAGAAACGGATAATCTCTCCCCGATTTGCCGCTTAATGTTTACCTATAAGAGTATCAATTATTTTCCATTTCTTGTCAAACAAAGCTGTAGAGTGGAATATCGAATCCATATTCAAATTTCCATTTCTTGTCAAACAAGCACTAGAATATCGTAATCTATAGTGTCGTGGAATCTTTGGCCTGGATTGATTGTTTCCACGTGCTTAAAGATTCACTGGATTGATTGTTTCCATACATTTTGGAAATTTGTTACACATTTATGATAATTACGAGGCCAGACCTCAAATGGTAAAAAAAAAATATCCACATAATGAGATTTTCAAGATATACCACTCACAATGTATTTTATACAAATCATGTATTATAATAATATTTCAAAGGCAAAACAACTTAATTAAACCCAACCCTGATTTTTAACTGTTTTAACAATCTAAGTCTTTGATCAATGTTTCTAAAAAAAAAAAAAAAAATTTGATCAATTATTTTGTTATATATCTGATCTTTATTTAATTTTTTCATTGAGTTTGGACGGCTCGTCTCTTTAAGAGATTCAACCTACTGACGTGAACAGTTTTACTATTGTGTGGGCAAATAAAATAAATAAATTTCTTGACTAGGAGAAAAAGTAAAAAATAAAATTACAGAAATCGGTTTCAGTAAGTTCTTTCAAGTTGGAAGTCGAGCTTGGAAGAACCAGCTCGAAATGGATTTTAGTGTTAGGAGAGAAGACTGATTTGGCTATTCTGATGCTATAAATCGCGAAATGAGAGAGGAGAAAATCGAGCTTGTTAGAACTTAATGAAAATTTATTTCTCTAATTTCTTTTTATTTTTTACTCTCTATTTCTCCTAGTTAAGAAATTCTTATTTTTATTTGTCCATGTCAACAAGCCGAATCGTTTTAATTGTGCGTGTCGTCCAAATTTGATGGAAAAGCTAAATAAAGGCCGGATCTGTAACGAAATCAATGATCAAGGGCTTAATGTAAAAAAATAATTGATCAAGACTATGATCCTTAAAACAGATAAAGTTAAGGATTTTTTTTTTTTTTGCCAATTTCAAAACTAATTCAATTGTATATTACCTTAATTTATGCTATCGATTAATACTGGTTGGGAGAATTGTTTCTCCCAACCAGTATGGTTTCCTTAAAGGTAGAAGCATTCATCAGTGCATTGCCTTAGCTTCTGAGGGAGTTAATATGTTTGACAGAAAACGTTTTGGAGGACACATGGCCTTAAAAATTGATATTCGTAAGGCTTTTGATACTTTAGATTGGAACTTCCTCTTGGCTGTGCTGGATTCCTTTGGTTTTTCTATCACTTTCAGGGATTGGATCCTTAACATTCTGGCATCCGCTCGTATTTCTGTGATTATTAATGGTTCTCCAAAAGGTTACTTTTCTTGTTCTAGAGGAGTTAGACAAGGGGATCCCCTCTCTCCTCTTCTGTTTGACATTGATGAAGATTTTTTCTCTCACTGGCTTGCTAAAATGGTGAGGGAGGGTATTTATTCTCCTATGTATTATTCTGGTGGCAATCCTTTCCCCTCTCATCTTCTTTTTGCTGATGACATTCTCATTTTTGGAGTGGCTTCCTTGAGCAACTTGCATGCACTCAAAGATTTCTTCCGGTTCTATGGACTGATCTCCAGTCAGCAGGTTAGTTGGGACAAATCTGCTGTCTTTTTTGGTTCACATGTGAGTCAGCCGAGAAGGGTTCGTCTTGCTCACTGTCTTGGCATCCGCTTGGAGTCTCTCCCTTTCAGTTACTTAGGAGTCCCTCTATTTATTGGAGCTCCAAGGGCTCGTCATCTCAGCAGCCTTGCAGACAAATTCCTCTCTCAATTTAGCAAGTGGAAAGGTAGCTCTTTATCCTTTGCAGGGCATTTAACTCTAATTAAGTCTGCTATTACTGGATCTCTGGTTCATTCATTCTTGATCTAGAAGTGGCCAGTGGGATTGTTGAATAAACTTAATAGAAGTGTTAGGAACTTCCTTTGGACGGGCTGTATTGATCAGAGGAAGCTAATCACGGTTCGCTGGCAAACTTGTTGCAAAAGCTTGGAGGGTAGAGGATTGGGCATTAAGGACTTTAGGATCTTTAATCAGGCTCTTTTGGGTAAGATGTGTTGGGATCTAATTCAAGGCACCAGTTTTGCTATTTCTCTGATGAAATCTAGATTTATGGCTGGCTCTGGTTTGCTTAAAGCTACCATTGCTCCTTCCTCGATTTGGTCTTCTTGTAAATTTGTTTATTCTTCCATTTGGGACCAGACCTTTTGGTGGATTGGCCAGTCTTCTAAGCTCAATTTCTGGACTGATCGGTGGATAATTCCATCAGTGGCGGACAGATTGGGTCTTGATCTTCAGGAAAAGCGTTCGCGCTATAATTCTGTTGATGACTTTTTGGTAAATTTAGAGTGGCTTGAATTAGGTACTCTACCTTCGGTTGTTCAAGATAGTATTCGATCTATTCACCGGGGTAGGGATGTTATTGATTTATGCGCTTGGCAACCCTCTATGAAGGGTACTTTCTCTGCCAAAGAATACTATTTTGTTATCAGTCCTAGTTCCTCCTCGGTGGACTGGTATAAATTTGTTTGGAATGCTCACACTCCCCCTTCTCATTCATTTACTTTCTAGAGGGTTTTGCATGGCCGGGTTCCGACTCACGACCTCCTGCAGCGCCTTGGACTCTCCATTGCCTCTTGCTGTGCTCTTTGTGGCAGGGATGCTGAGTCCATTAACCATTTATTCATTAGTTGTTCTTTTGCATATTCGCTTTGGAGGGCCCTTGAGATTCATTTTGATTGCTCTTTACCTCGACATGCCCAATCCATCCATTTCTTCAGCAATCTTCGTAGCATTCATTTTGGCTCCTAGGTGTCGACAATTTGGCGTGTTGCCACGGTCACTTGCATTTGGGAAATCTGGCATTGTCAAAATGAAGCAAACTTTAAGAATGTTTCTCCTTCTATTCAGCACTCGAAGATCAACCTATTTCGAATGATTCGTGAATCCTTTGCCTCTTCTAAAGGTTTTTGCTCTTCGCGGAGAGATGCTGTTATTTTATCCCGTCTTCTGGCTTCTCCTAGGCTACCTCCTGCTCCCAACATTATTCCGGTCCATTGGCTTAAACCTCCTCCGGGCTGGGTTAAAGTCAATGTAGACAGCTCTACTTTTGGCACTCCTGGCGAGGCTGGAGCGGGAGGTATTTTTCGCAACTATCGAGGTTTTTCCAAAGGTTGTTTTGCTTTTTCTACCCCTCCTTCTTTTGCTTATATGGCTGAATTGAGAGCCACTATTTTTGCAATTGAACTTGTTTGGAAGAAAAATTGGCATCAGCTTTGGGTTGAGTCAGACTCAATATACGTAGTTAATCTGCTTAGACATCGTTCCATGGATGTTCCATGGATGTTCCTTGGAGTATTCGACAAGAATGGTTGCACTGTCTCAGTATTTGCTCTAGAATGAACATTCTCTTTTCTCATATCTTTAGGGAAGGAAATAGAGTTGCTGATGCTTTGGCTAAGTTTGGGGTTTCTTCTTCAGTGGTAGCCTTCCACTCCTGCTTTTTACCACAGGTTTATCAATGATGACATTTGTAATATTTCACAAATGCGTTTCTCTTGATTTCTCTGAACTTTTCTCCTCTCATTTCTTTTTGTTTGTTCTCCTTCCTCTCTTCTTGTTCAAACACTCATTTTTTCCTTTTATTAATATATTAAGGGTTTGACAGTTCATGGGCCATAGGTGCTCACCCCGCCCTTGTTCTGTCTCGTCCCAATTTTTATCAAAAAAAAAAAAAAAATATAAATTTCCATATGAAATTCAAGAGGTATATTACCTTAATTTATGGTATCAATAGTATATTTCAAAACTAATCTAACTGTATATTACCTTAATTTATGGTATCAATTGTATATTCTCATTCCACATCCATGTAAAAGCCCGTTTATTTGGATAAGAAAAAAAATTGTATTTTGAAAATATTGAGGAAATTTTTTTAATGGAAAAATATTTTCGATTTTTGTTTATATTTTAGGTAAATATTTTTCTATCATCAATTTTTTTTTGAAGTAATCATCAATTTAAAGTATATAATATTTTATTTTTTTTTATTTTTTATTTTTAATAAAAGTTTATATTATGATAACAATATATCCAGTTTATACGTGAAATGGAAAAAAAAAGAGAAAAATGTGAATACAAATAATCGTGAAAACAAAAATAAAACATGAAAACTTAGAAATAAACAATAAGCGTTAGAAGCGGAAAAAAAATGTTAAAAACGTGAAAAATGAAAAAAAAAGTAAAAATATGAAAAACATAATACAACATAAAAAAACGAAGAGAAAATACAATGTTATCAGAACCGGACCGGACATCAAACCGGATTTATAACTGGGTCATGAGTCACTTGGTCGGATCGGATGACTCGGATTGGTCAGACCGGATAATTTAATAAATAAATAAATAATATATATATTAAATATATATAGATATATAATTAATTTGAAATTATTTTATAAATTATATATAATACAATATATGTGGCATGGTATATTAATAATAGGAAGTGTTTTTTTTTTTTTATTGGAGGAAGTGTTTTTTTTTAAGAAACTAATAGAAGCTATCAAAAAAAAAAAGAAACTAATAATAAGAAATTAAGGAAAAAGTCTATGCAAAAAAACTAATAGTAAGAAAAACGAAAAAAAAAAAGTCTATGCAAAAAAACTATCTAAAAAGTCATTAGATAAGAGGGTCCTAATTTATAATGCGAATTTGAAGATAAAGGCTTTCACACATCCCACATCGGTAGATAGTAAAGCTGATGCAAGAGAAACCTTCTATATAAAGGTTCAACACCAATTCAAACAGCAGCCAGTGCAGTGTGGTATGCTCGCGCACGCTTTCACTAACAATTCATATAATTTTCTTTGTCAAACCGAAGTCACTCCGGGTACCAGCCGAACCGCCGGATCCCGGTCTGACTCTGGTTCTTTCCGGTTTGTTGCATTTGCAACAAACCAGTGTAATTCGGATCGGAAGTCTCACTGGTTTCCGGTTTAACCGGTCGAACCGGCCGGTTCGGTTCGAGTTTAATAACATTGAGAAAAAAGGACAAATAATTTGTCATTGTTTAGTTAAGATTCTCTTTTAATTATGTATAAATACTCTTGGCTATAACTATTGTATAATTATTGAATAAATGGAATGCTCATTCCTTTATGTATCAGATCTAAGTTCCTATATTTAACTTGTGTTACTTCTTTGTGAATTCTCATAGTTTTTTTTTTTTTTTCTCTACTACTTTGTGAATTCTCAATTTTTTTCCTTCTCTACTGATATTGATCGTCATCGACTCTCATGGCCATTACGACTACGAGCTCAACTTCAGCAACTGTTAGAACAGGAACTGGGAAAGCACAAGACTTAACGAACAAAATAATGGGCAGAGCCACAGACTATGTCGCTTTTTTTAAGACGTTCGTGGAACTGCCAGAAAGTGCAAGCAGATTAATTTTTAGTCATCTCCAGGATAAAACAACTCACTCGTAATACGAGTTCATATGCACAGTACGAATTCGGTATGTCTACACTTAAATTAGCTCAGTATCGAATTTTAGAAATCAGAAAAAAAAAATTGATTAAAACAAGAATCACACAGCTATTTATAGAACAAAAAAGAGTTGTTGATGTTCTGATATGGTGGAGAAGAAGGGAGGGAAATCAAGAAAGTGGGGAACTGCAAAGACGTATTCAGAAATACTAAATCAAATAGAGTTGTTTGAGAAATAAAAAAATATTTAATTAAATATTTCGGCCCGGATCAGACGGACAGCGGAGCGCGCGTGTGTGGTGGTCAAGCATCAACTAGGTCATCACCATTTTTATAAAAGTAGGGTATCCATTGAGGCACACCCAAGTGTGTAAAGACCCTCTTTATAAATATCTCTACAAAATGATTTCTAAGCAATGTGGGATCCTTTAACTCTTTTAAAGCTCTTTGAAGATAAACATTTGTGGGTTTTTTCATAAATTCAAATTGGGCCTAGAGGTCTAACCCAACAATAACCAGTGGGTCGACGAAAAGCAACAATTTCATCGACCTTTGATAGTGGATCATTTGGCCTCGACTCCATGTTTAGCCAATCTATTTTGTTCTCGGAAAATTTATCAAGTATTCTCTCTTTGAAACTAACTTCCTCTAATTTCTTATTGTGAAAGACTCAACTTATGTCGTTGCTTTCAATATGTGGTTTGGAGGAATGCTTTGAGGCACAGACTCCTCCTCCGTAATATTTGGCTATCGAATAATTAAACCAAGATCATGTCACATGGAGACGTTGTGATCAATAGGTCCTTAGCTGGATTACTTCATCCTTATTTGAGAATGTTTTATCTTAGGTTGTTGGAGCTACTACAACTCATGAAGTATGAACCAAGATTGTCCATCTGGTTCTAAGTCTCATATTCCAAATTTGAGAAACATGTCGGATTAGCTTCATCGGGGGAATGGCAGTATATCGACTTATGTTCATCAAGCTAAATGTATTAGTAATTAGTTAACTTCTTGTTGATCTTTGTGATGCTATTTTGTCAGGTCTTCTACCAATATATCATCCCTTTATTAGGGCACTAGAAGCACGACTAGAATTTGTATGTTTTGATGACCTTTGTTGGTCTTCACTTTAGTGAAGCATGTCAACTCAAGGTTGATAATGTTGGAATTTCTAGTCCGAATATTAATGAATCCCGATGAGGTTTGAATGGTAGAAAACATGGAAGGAATTGTCGGGGACATGGCCATAATAATCAATCGTCTAATCGTGGAAATACTCGAACTTCCACCCAAAAAAGTTTGACATCTAACACAAATGAACAACAACCACTTGTATGCCATAATTATCATAGGCAAAGACATATTTCTCGTGTGTTTCCCTCTCCACGAATTAATCAAGACAATAACAACATGGTTCAACTTGCCTCCAACTTTGCTTCTCAGTCTTGAGTTGTTGATTCTAGGGCTACTCGTGACATGGAAAATCTAGGGATTCATTCGGAATATCAAGGACCCGAGAAAGTTACTTTAGTCATTCTCTTCATATCTCTAACAATTGGGCAAGTTGTGATTTCCTTGAATAAGTTTCCACTTTAATTGCATAAATGTTTTACATGCTTCTTATTCTAAGAATTATTTATTATTTGTTTTTACTCTTACTAATGCTAATCTAGTTTTGTGATTTTTTCTCTAATTATTTTCTTATTAACGACTTGGCAATGAGGAAAATTCTACATCAAGGCCTCTATCTTCCGCAGTCTCCATTAGTTAGAGCTAATTTTGCTAGTTTATCTATTTGGTATGCCAGTAGGGCTGTAAATGAACAGAGCCACTCATGAACGGTTCGGTGATCGGCTCGATAAAAGCTCGACTCGACTCGGCTCGATTTGTAAACGAGCCGCTCGTGAACACGATTTATTGGCTCGGTTCGTAAACGAGCCAAGCTTGAGCAGGCCAAAACTCGGTTCGTTCACAAACATAATAAATGAGTAATAGACGAACTATTTGTAAGCATCTTGTTTATTTATTCACGAACTTTGCTTGTGAGCTTGTTTATGTACACAATTAAAGAGTTATTTGTGAGTAAACTTCACAAATATAATTAACAATTTACTCACAAACAATTCATGGTTAGATAAATTTCTTAATGACCCAAGTCCAAAAGAAGATTTTGGGCTCGAAACAAGCTCGAAGCTCGTCTCAAGCTCATTGAGCAAGCCAAAGCTCGGCTCGGGCTCAGCTCGTTAATTTTTTAGCAAGCTCGGCTCGGGCTCGAGCTCGTTAATTTTATAGCGAGCAGAGCTTGAACAGGCCAAAGCTCGGCTCGGCTCGGCTCGGCTCGATTATGCTAGTTTGGGTCCTTCAACTCTTTTGTAGCTCGGAAATTAATAAATAACACTAACATTTCTTCTCCATTATGCAATGAAACATCTAATTTATGTCATGCTTCTTTTCTTAGCAAAATACACAAATTTCTTTTTTTTTTTTTTTGTTTCATCGTATACTGCTCAAAAACCACATAAATTACTTTGTCTCGTATTATGTTTTATTCTATGATCGTTATAGTAAATGCACTTGGATTTACATATTTTAAAGCATAAATACGAGGTTTGTTAAGTTTTTAAGAACTTTAAAAAGCTGGTTCAAAAGTTCTTTAATACTCATATTTAGTCTTTTCAATTTAACTGGGGAGGAGAATTTCAAGCTTTCTCCTCTCTTTTTTATTGAACAAAGTATAAATCGTTGCATTTCTTGTCTCTATACACCGGAGCAAAATGGTTGTACTGGGTAAAAAGTTAGACATAAAGTTGAGATAAGTTTATCGTACGTTATTACAATACGTGTAGGTGCTTTCAATTTATCGGACGAATGCTCTTAACATTGTTGTCTATACTATTAATTGATTGCATAGAGCTCAATTACGGTTTGATTCTCCATTTTATCATTTGTTTCATATATATCTTGACTATAATTATACGTGTGTCTTTGGTTATTTGTGTTATTCATGGCTTCAACCATATATTAAAAACAAACTTGAACCTTGGTCCTCTACATGTATTTTCTTGGGGTACTCCAAATAACATAAAGGATATAAATGTCTTGATCTTCATTCTTCTAAGATTTATATCTCATATCATGTTTTATTTGAAAATCGAAATGATCCCTCCTCAAGTGTCGTTATAAAAGCCCCATCATTTGCTTCATTTGGACTTGATCATCAACGTTGAAATATAGAGAGAATCATCTTTGAAGTTCCAAAAGCAAAAGCAAAAAGCTTATACACATTCATAGTTTTTCCATTCATTTAATAACTAATAGATTTACATTATGTTCTAAGTTAGAACAATTTTATCAATAGATAAAAAGATCAGAAGCTCTTCTATTCACTTCGATATAGGTGAATAGGTTGAGAGATAAATAGCTGAGTGTGGAGTATAAAGGACGGTAATTTACAGAACCTTTGTATTTATTGTAAAGATTTGTGCTCTACATGTTGAAAGAGTTCACTAGTGGATTAAAAACCAGAAGAAGGTATTCTCGGGACTGAATGTAGGCAGGAGGCCGAACCAGTATAAATCAATGTGTAACTATTTTTCTAACCCTTTATTTCTGATATATTGCTTGCGTTTGTGATTATATGTTGTAAGTTGTGCTTCCGACTATTGCACCCAATAGATCGTTATCTTAAGTCACATAGAAGCTCTTCCAATTAAGTTGCTTTCTGTTTAAAGAATGCTCAGAATCAGAACCAAGTTTCGTCTCTGTTTAATGCAGCAAACGAAGTTTGACTCTGATTCAGAAATTGTCTTTATCTTGTGCTATTGAATTAAATTTGTGAGAAATTTATTAAGGGTTAAAATTTTACCCAATAGTTCCATTCCCCCCTCCCCTTGGAACTAGACTCTATTTCACAATGGACCAACACTTCAGTATATTGGGGGGATAGCCTTATTTGACCTTCGATTACGTCATACTATGGGATCCTTACGATTGTGGGGTTACTCGGATTCTGACCAGACATGTTCTCATAACAGCCGAAAATCCACTATGGATTTTGTTTTTTTTATTTTGGTTCCAACATTAGGTTTTATCGTTATATACAATAACTTCTTGCTTAAATTGGTTTTGCATTTTCCTCCCCGACTCTATGGTGTGATAACTTGAGTGTCACGTACATATCTCACCATGAATCCCATTTTTAACTCTCATAGTAAACACTTGCAAATTGAGTTTCATTTTGTTTGTGATTAGGTTGCTTGAAAGAAGTTGTAACTGTTAGAATAAATGGCTTTTGGTGATTGAATAAAATGGATTTGAAGTGGGGGTATAGTTGTCTTTAAAGACTTTGCTTTCAAGAGCACTTTCACAATCTCGCATTGGAAACTTGCAAATGTTTGAGTGGGTATATATAGAGTTGGGCTTTAGAAGCCTTTAAATTGTGTTAAGTGGGTTTTGGCAAATATACCACATGCGCGCGCTCGCTCGTTCGTTCGTGCGACGCCCGTCCGTCCCGACTGGACTGGGCCCGAATTTTATTTTTCTTTTTATCCGTTTTAACTTCTTTGATTTTTTCTTCAACTTTTTACTCAGTCAAAACTGAACCTTATTTTTCTCCTAGTCTTACTCCACGTTCTAACGTGTATATGAACGTTCTAACGTTCATATTTCTGAAGGCTATAAATACAACCAGTTTCCAGCTTTGGAAATATAGTTTTTTCTCTCAATCGTTTTCTGGGAAAATAAAAAATACACTTTTTCTGTTCTACAATCTTCGACCTTGAGTGCACAGGTTCGAAGCTTTTCTGTGTTAACCTTGGGGAGCGACCGGAGTTACAGATTGTACCTCCGTCTGCCGAAATCGCTTTCAAGGCAGCGGCCTCCGCCACGGCACAGTTCAATTTCCGCTCTTACTTTCAATTCGGTTTTTTCTGTAACCCTCTTTGTTTCTTACAATTTGAAAGCGAGTTTCTGTTTCGCAATCATGTCTGCTTTAATTGCGAAATCCCTTCCTGACCTCTCCAAACTTGAACCTCTGGACGGTCTTAATTACAAAAGATGGTCGCAGAAAATTCTGATTTTCTTTGAACATCTCGAACTGGACTATGTTGTCATCCAGGATCCACCCTCTGACCCAAATGCTCCTTCCATGTCTCTAATTGTTCAGCAGTACGACACTCGTTCTGCAAAATACGAAAAAGACAACAAAATAGTTAGGGGTCATCTCCTAAATCATATGTCGAACCCACTGTTCGATATTTTTGTCAACAAAAAGTCTGCCAAAGAAATTTGGGATACCCTCAAAGAAAAATACGGGTCTGATGATGTAGGTAAACGTAAATACGTGGTTGGAAGATGGCTCAATTATCAAATGGTTGATGAAAAACCAATCATTGACCAGATTCATGAATATGAGAATCTAGTTGCTGAAGTTCTGGGTGAAGGCATGACAATGTCTGATCTACTGCAAGCTAATGTCCTCCTGGAAAAATTTCCACCCTCTTGGAGTGATTTCAGAAACCATCTGAAATATAAGAAAAAAGACTTCAGTCTCCAGGAGCTAGTCAGCCACATGAGAACTGAAGAAGCAAATCGTATGAAAGATAAGCAACTTTCCTCTAAGTCTGTTTCAATTAATGCTAATATTGTTGAATCTGCTGTGGTACCAAAAGACAGGAACAAAAGACCTTCAACCAAATTCCAAAAATGCTCAAACCAAAACAAGCCTTTTAAGAAGAATGGAAGAATTCAGAAGAGGAAAGTAGTGGAATGCTTTGTGTGTGGTAAACCTGGCCACAAGGCATTTCAGTGCTACCAAAGGAAGAACCAACAGAACACCAATCATAATCCAAACAACAGAGCTGCTCCACAATCCAATTTGGTGGAAAATGAAGAAATTATTACTGCTGTTGTGGTTGAAGCCAATTTGGTGGAAAACAAAACGGACTGGGTTCTAGATACTGGAGCTACAAGGCACTTATGCTCAAACAAGGACCTGTTTAATCACTTTGAGGACGCTGCCGATGGGGAATGCGTCTACATGGGAAACACCACTACTGCTGGTGTTGTCGGTAAAGGAACAGTTTTAATTAAGTTATCTTCTAGAAAAAGCTTGTCTTTAAATAATGTGCTTTATGTACCTGCTCTTCGTAGGAATCTTATTTCTGGTAGCTTGCTAAATAAGGCTGGTTTAAAAATTATTTTTGAGGCTGATAAGGTTATTCTCACTAGGAATGGGACTTTTGTGGGAAAGGGTACCTAGCTGATGGCCTCTTTATTTTGAACACTGTCCATGTGAATTCTGTTGGAATTAATGCAACTACATCTGCTTCTGTTTACTTGAGTGAATCCATTAATTTGTGGCATGGTAGATTAGGACATGTAAATTTTGCTTCCATTAAAAAATTGGGAAATATGCATGTTATAAATGTCACTAACTCTGAAATTAATTCCAAATGTTCTATATGTGTGGAAGCAAAATTTGCAAAGAAACCTTTCTTACCTGTTGAGAGTAGAAGTACAGAACTGCTTGGTTTAATTCACTCTGATTTGGCTGATTTTAAAAACTCTGTTAGCAAAGGTGGCAAAAGATATTACATTACTTTTGTTGATGACTTCTCTAGATATACCAAAGTATATTTATTAAAATCAAAAGATGAGGCTGAGCATATGTTTATTAAATTTAAATCAGAGGTAGAGAATCAATTAGACAAGAAAATAAAAAGGCTTAGGTCTGATAGGGGAGGAGAGTATGGAACCTTTTTCCTTAAGTCCTTTTGTGAGAATAATGGGATTGTACATGAGACTAGTGCACCGTATACACCTCAACAAAACGGTATAGCTGAAAGGAAAAATAGAACTCTCAAAGAGATGATGAATGCCATGTTAATTAGTTATGGGTTATCTGATAACATGTGGGGGGAAGCTGTCTTATCTGCATGTTATATTCTGAATAGGGTTCCTCATAAAAAATTAGATAAAACTCCTTATGAATTGTGGAAGGGGTTTGCACCCAATTTGAATTTTTTGAGAGTTTGGGGTTGTCTTGCTAAAGTTGCTTTTCCATCCTTTAAAAAAACCAAACATAGGACCCAAGACCTTTGATTGTGTTTTCATTGGTTATGCCTCAAATAGTGCTGCTTATAGGTTCATGAATCTGAACGACTATAGCATTTGTGAATCTAGAGATGTAGTGTTCTTTGAAAACACCTTTCCCCTAAGGAAAGACAAACAGTGTGATGCAACTAGTGCTTCTACTTCATTACCTATTCCTACTCCAACTGTGCATGCTTCATCTCTACCTCAGGATGAGAATGAAACTGATGTTGCTTTAGAACCTAGGAGAAGCAAAAGAAGAAGAATAGAAAACAGCTTTGGACCAGATTTCATTTCAGCGTTTCTAGTAGAAAACCCAGATAACATTACTGATGAAATTATGTCTGCCTATCTAATAGAAGAAGACCCAAAAACATATAAAGAAGTTGTTACTTCTATAGATGCTGATTTTTGGAAAGAAGTTATTAAGAGTGAAATAGATTCCATTATGGCCAACCATACATGGGAATTAATTGATCTGCCAAAAGGCTCTAGACCGATAAGGTGTAAATGGATATTTAAACGAAAATTGAGGCCTGATGGATCCATTGAAAAATTTAAGGCTAGATTAGTTGTAGTGGGTTATAGTCAAAAGAAAGGAATTGACTATTTTGATACTTATTCCCCTGTTACTAAAATCTCTACTATTAGAGTTCTTATTGCAATTGCAGCAATTCATAACTTGGTGATACATCAAATGGATGTAAAGACGGCTTTTCTAAATGGGGATTTAGAAGAGGAGATCTATGTACAGCAACCAGAAGGACACATCATACCTGGACACGAGGACAAAGTGTGCAAATTGAAAAAATCACTCTATGGGTTGAAACAAGCACCCAAGCAATGGTATGAAAAATTTAACAGTGTTTTACTTTCCAATGGGTATATGGTTAATGGATCAGATACATGTGTCTATTCTAAGTCTTGTGATTCGAATTATGTGATTATATGCCTATATGTGGATGACATTCTTATCTTAGGGACAAGCCTAGATATGGTTAATGACACAAAATCCTTTCTCTCTTCTCACTTTGACATGAAAGACATGGGAGAAGCGGATGTAATTCTCGGCATCAAAATTACTAAGACAGAAAATGGGTTCTCATTAGGACAGTCACATTATGTTGAAAAACTGTTGAAAAAGTTTAACAGTTTTGATGTAGTTCCAGCTAGAACTCTTTATGATCCTAGTGTAAATTTAACATGTAATAAGGGAGGAAATAGTATCTCCCAAGAGGAATATGCTAAGATCATAGGCAGTGTAATGTTCCTAATGAATCACACCAGACCAGACATAGCCTATGCTGTTAGTAGATTGAGTAGATATACTCACTGTCCAAATAATGAACACTGGAGTGCACTTCATCGCTTATTGAAATACTTAAGAGGTACCATGAATTATTGTTTGCACTTTACTAAATTTCCTGCTGTTTTAGAAGGATATACTGATGCAAATTGGGTATCTAACAATGATAAGGTGAGTTCCACCAGTGGGTATGTTTTTGTTTTAGGTGGTGGTGCAGTATCTTGGAAATCATCCAAGCAAACCTGTATTGCTCGCTCAACCATGGAATTTGAATTTATAGCCCTTGAACTGGCTAGTCAAGAAGCAGAATGGTTGAGAGCTCTAGTAGCAGATGTTCCGTTTTGGGGGAATTCTTCTGCACCCATTTCGATGCATTGTGATTCACAGGCAGCTATTGGTACTGCAAAGAATAGTGTCTACAATGGAAAGAGAAGACCTATTCGCATTAGACATGGAATTTTGAAGCAACTCTCGAAGAATGGAGTAATTTCCCTAGACTATGTGAGGTCGGAAAAGAATCTAGCAGATCCTTTTACCAAAGGGTTACCTGTTGAAACACCTTTCCACAGGATTTTGATTTGACAAAATTAATTAAGTGAAAGTAAATATTCTATAACACACTAAGTTTAAATGCTTTGATTTAGTGTTACTAATGTGTTTGTTCAATGTTGAGTTTATAATTTATCATAAGACATAAAGATCATAAGGCTCAAGCCCTATATGGAAATCAAGGCCCAAGTCAAACGAGCCAAAGACCACTCAACCCGCGTATCTCCAAAACGTCGCCGTTGAAGTAATGAAACGCATGCTGAGCAAAGAAGGATCGAGAAGATCCACGTAGACAACTTCGGTATGAAGCTGTTGAGCTGTCTCGACAAAGCGTACAAGACAGCCGCTGACTACAAAGCAACTTTCAGACCAAGTATTTCCTCTGTTGGTAAAGAACAGAAGACGCAGAAAGCTGTCTGTTTGACATTACCCGATTTGGAGGAACATACTGCCACACTGACCGCAAAACAGAAGATGCTGGAATCTGATTGGCTAGGAGAACTGCTAAATAGACTGAGTGAAAGCGACCTGTAGCCGTTTGTCTCCAACGGTTATTTCGAAATTCGAAATAACCAAAAGCTCTCATAGCTCTCTATAAATAGAGCATTCAGAATCCACATTCTTCAGAGAACTTTGAGCAAGAGCCGCTACGCTGACCAAACGTATACAAAAGTTCTCCATCAAGAAGCAAAGCAAAATTCTTACACTACATTTTCATATCTGTGTAAAAGTCTAGAGTGGTTGTTTTTCAATCATCTAAGGTGTTCTAGCAATTTTTGTTTAGGACAAAATCTTTATCATTTCTAGAAGTAGAAAGGAGTGGCTGGGTACTCGGTTTTAAGTACTCAGCGGAGAGATTAGGATTGAGTAGAAGTATAGAGGAAGGTACTCTTGTCATACTCAATTGCTGATATTGTAAAAGGTTTGAGGCTCTACCTTTAAAGAGCTCAGTAGAGGATTTGAAATCTCGGAGGTGTTCCGGGGACATGACATAGGCTTAGAAGAAGCCGAACCTGGATAAATCTGCTGAGTGAAGTATTTCTAAACCTTAACTCCTTATTCATATTGCTTACTTAAAACAAACTAAAACTGACCAAGTAAAAGAGGTCAAGCTGAGTTGTGCGCTACCAACGAGAAGGTTCAGGAATAGACTCTAAGTGCTATTTCCTGACCTAAGCAACGAAGCTGTCCTAGTCACTAGTTGACTAAGCCAGTGTCTTGCTGAGTGGTAAGCGCCGCTGTTTTATAAACTTTTCTTAAAGAAAAGAAATCTGCCCAAAGTATTTTAAAAAGGTCAAATAGTTCCTAACCCCCCATTGGAACTATATTTGCAACCTTACAAGGGACCAACAAGTGGTATCAGAGCCTAAAAGCTCATTACTAAAGGTCTAACAACCTTGAGTTGATCCATACCATGGGCGAAAACAGCACTCGGTTTCTCCCTGGAAACCAGACAACTCAGATATTACCTGAGGGGCTGTCCATTACCAGGCCTCCCCTATTCTTCGGGTCAAACTATACCTTTTGGAAGAATAGGATGAAAAACTTCATTCAAGCTACAAACATGAGTGCCTGGCTATCTATAGTCCAAGGCCCGTTTGTACTTGTGAAAGTTGTTGATGACCAGTCAGTTGTTAAAGCTGAGGTTGAATGGACAGAGGATGATCTTAAGAAGCTTCAAAACCATGCTTCGGCTATCAATATGCTTCACTGTGCGCTCGATGCTGCAGAATATAACAAAATCTCAGGTTGTGAGTTGGCACAAGAGATCTGGAAAAAGCTGGAAGTCACCTACGAGGGAACAAACAAAGTAAAAGAATCCAAGGTGAATCAGCAGATGAGACTGTACGAGCTGTTCGAGATGAACAATGATGAGGGCATTTCAGACATGAACGCAAGGTTCACCAACATCATTAATGAGCTCAAGAGACTTGGGAAAATCTTCACTGAGGAAGAACAAGTCAAAAAGATACTCAGGAGTCTTCCAAAAGACTGGCAAGCAAAGAAGATAGCAGTTGAGGAAGCTCGGGATTTAACCACCTACAAATATAATGAACTCATCGGTTCATTGCTAACCCATGAGATATCAATGAAGAACTTTGAGGTGAAGGAAAAATCTGATGACAAGAAGCAGAAGTCACTTGTCATGAAGGCTGACTCCACTGACGGGAGTTCAACTGATGATGAGGAGATGGCTATGTTTACAAGAAAGATGAAGAGGCTGTTCAGGAAGAACGACAAATATTCCAAAAAGCCTTACAAAAAGTTTGATAATTATAAGGCTGACTCAAACGACAGCAAATACAGAAAGGATAGCTCAAAGCCCATTACATGCTTTGAGTGCCACCAAGATGGCCATATTAAGTCAAACTGCCCCACGCTGAGGAAAGACAAGAAAAGTGGGAAGAAGGCAATAGTGGCTACTTGGAGTGACAGTGATGAATCTTCATCAACAGAAACTGAGGCCACCGAGTCAGCGAAGATATGCTTTATGGCTGACGAACTTGCTGAGCCATGCATTTCTGAGCCTGCTGACCAATCTGATGAGTCAGATAATGAAGAGCAATCTAATGAGGTAATCTCACTCTCTCAACTCAGAAATGAAATGGGTAACGCCCTGAGTGATCTCTATACACTTGTTAAAAAGTGTAATAGGAAGATTAAAGCACTCAGCCGGCGCTGTGATGAAGTAGAAGAGGTCAAACTGAGTGACCTCAGATACCTTCTTCAAGACAACTCAGTTTTGCATGAAAATATGAAAATCATTCATGAGTCTGTCTCTGAAGTCCAGTCAGTTTCAAAGAAACTGAGGAAGGATGTCACAACCATTCAGAACCAATTAAAGGTTCCAAACAAAAACAATTTTCCGCTGAGAACTCAGTATCAAGGTACACAGTACCAAGGTACTCAGCAGAGAAGAAATCCCCAGCGAAAAGTCCAATGTGATTTTTGTGGGAAGTTAGGACACACTACTAAAGTGTGCTGGCAAGCTCAGCACTGGGGTGCTGACAAGTCAGTAAAAAATCCTAAACAGAAGGTCAGTTATGACTTCTGTGGAAAGAATGGCCATACTGTCCATGTATGCCGCCATAAAATAAAATATGATGCTATACCTGTTGCACCTAACAAGTCAGGACCCAAAAAGAGTTGGGTACCTAAAAGTAACTAGTTACAATGCAGGTAAGCCTGAGATGTGCCGAGAAGTCAAAGATGTGGTATATTGACAGCGCATGCTCAAGGCATATGACGGGTGATGAAACTCAGTTCATCACGTTTGAACGTAAACGAGGAGGGAGTGTAAGTTTTGGAGACAACAAGAAGGGTAAGATAGTAGGCTCAGGAACCGTCGGAGGTAACCCTACTATTGAATTTGTCTCCCTAGTCAGCGGACTCAAATATAACTTACTCAGCGTAGCTCAGCTATGTGACAATGGGAGAAAAGTTATATTTGATGCTACTGGATGTAAAATATACGAGGGTAAAACTAATGAGTTAATCTTAACTGCCCCTCGGATAGACAATGTCTTTATGCTAAACCTCGAAAAGAAGTTTTCAAAAACTGTATGCTTAGTCACAAAGGAAGAAAATTCCTGGCTATGGCACAGGAGACTTGGTCATGTAAGCATGGACCTCCTGGCCAAATTAGCAAGAAAGCAATTGGTTGAGGGACTGCCTGAACTTAAATTTCAAAAAGATCAATTATGCCATGCCTGCCAAGCTGGAAAACAACCCAAGCAATCTTTTCAAAGTAAAAACATTGTCTCAACTAAGCGTCCGTTAGAAATGCTACACTTGGATCTCTTTGGTCCAGTCCAGCCGCTGAGTCTGGGTGGAAGAAGGTTTTCCTTGGTTATTGTAGATGATTTCTCTCGGTACACATGGGTTATCCTGCTGACCAGTAAGGATGAGACTTTTGAGACATTTTCAAACTTGGTTAGAAAAATTGAAAATGAGAAAGACCTAAAATTAGCTCATATCCGTAGTGATAATGGTGGAGAATTCAAGAACCAAAAGTTTGTTGAATTCTGTGAAGCCAGCGGCATTGACCACAATTTCTCTGCTCCTAGAACGCCTCAGCAAAATGGGGTTGTTGAAAGGAAGAACAGAACTCTGGTTGAGATTGCCAGGACAATGCTGGATGAGCATAGGCTTCCAAAGTATTTTTGGGGAGAAGCTGTCAACACAGCATGCTATATTCTGAATAGGGCTTTAGTTAGACCTATACTTAAGAAAACCCCATATGAACTTTGGAAAGGACGAAAGCCCAACATTGGATACTTTCGTGCCTTTGGCTGTAGGTGTTTTATTTTAAATACCAAAGATAGCTTAGCCAAATTTGATTCAAAAGCTGATGAGGCTATCTTTCTAGGCTACTCAACAAACAGTAAAGCATACAAAGTTTTTAATAAGAGAACTCAAGTATTAGAAGAGTCTATACATGTGCAATTCGATGAAACTAACCCTGCAGGAAGATACCAGCCGCTGACAGAAGATGAACCAAACTCAGCACCTGCTGATTAAGAACCAGCTACTGAGTCCTTCATAAAACGGCTGACCAAGAGTAAGAGTGAACCTAAAATTACTTTCACTGACCTATCTACTTCTGCAGAGAATGTTGAAACACAGATAGAACAAGACACAAGTCTACCAAAGGAGATAAGAGTCCCAAGAGGGCATTCAGAAAATGCAATTCTTGACTCAACTGGAAATACGCTGATGACAAGAAATCAACTAAGGAAGTATCTCGGCAATGTAGCTTTTGTCTCAGTACTTGAGCCGAAGAACTTTGCCGAAGCTGAGGATGACGAATTCTGGATGAATGCCATGCAAGAGGAACTCAATCAGTTCAGGAGAAATAATGTATGGGAGCTAGTGCCACATCCTAGGAGCCAAAAGACCATTGGAACGAGATGGGTCTTCAGGAACAAGCTAGATGAGCAAGGAAACGTAGTCAGAAACAAGGCAAGACTTGTAGCTCAGGGCTACAGTCAGCAAGAAGGTATTGACTATGGTGAGACCTTTGCCCCAGTGGCAAGGCTAGAAGCTATTAGGATTTTATGTGCATATGCATCTTACATGAACTTTAAACTGTTTCAAATGGATGTCAAAAGTGCATTTCTTAATGGAGTAATAGACGAGGAGGTCTATGTAAATCAGCCTCCAGGGTTTGAGGATTCTAAGTTCCCAAACCACGTTTACAAACTCAAAAAGGCTCTGTATGGACTCAAGCAAGCACCACGTGCTTGGTATGAGAGGCTGACCAACTTTTTACTGACTAGAGGTTACGTCAGGGGTCAAGCTGATACAACCTTATTCATTAAGAGAAAGGGTAAGGATACCCTGCTGGCACAAATATATGTAGATGATATTATATTCGGTGCTACTAATGAATCTATGTGCAAGGAATTTAGCAAACAAATGCAAACTGAATTCGAAATGTCAATGATGGGAGAACTCAACTTCTTCCTCGGACTTCAAATCAAGCAAGGAAAGAATGGCATATTCATAAGTCAAGCTAAATATGCCAAGGAGATATTGAAGAAATATGAACTAGAACATTGTAAGCCAATATCCACTCCTATGGGCACTGACACTGTCCTTTGTGCTGATGAGAATGGTAAGTCAGTAGACAGCAAGTTATACCGAGGTATGATTGGCTCTTTACTTTACTTAACAGCAAGTAGACCGGACATTCAGTTCTCAGTATGTTATTGTGCTAGATATCAAGCTAACCCTAAGGAATCCCATTACATAGCTGTAAAAAGGATCCTTAGATATTTGCAAAGCTCAGTAAATGCAGGTCTGTGGTATCCAAATACTCATGACTTTACACTCATCGGATACACTGACGCTGACTATGGACGAGACAAGCTGGAAAGAAAAAGCACCTCTGGAGGATGCCAATTCCTAGGAAGCTGTCTTGTATCTTGGTTCAGCAAGAAGCAGGCGTCAGTAGCCCTGTCCACAACTGAAGCTGAGTACATTGCTGCTGGAAGCTGTGTTGCTCAAGTCCTTTGGATTAAGCAACAGCTTGAAGATTATGGTGTTCAAACAAAGACAATTGAAGTCAAATGCGACAACAAGAGTGCAATTGACCTCTCAAAGAACCCAGTTCAACACAGCAGGATGAAACATGTCAGCATAAGACATCACTTCATCAGAGATCATGTACTCAAGAAAGAAATCAAGCTGACTTATGTGCCAACAGACGAGCAGCTTGCTGATATCTTTACAAAACCTCTAGCACGAGAGCAATTTAGCATACTGAGAGAAGCAATTGGTATGTTTAATCCTCTTCAGTAAATTCCTGTGCTAAATGAATATTGAATGCTGAGTGAATTACATGCTGAATGATTTATTGTTTGCTGAGTATCTCTTGAAACTGACTAAATATACAATACTGAGTAATCTTGCACACTGAGTAAATTAGCTTCGAACTTGAACTTAAAGCCATTCCTAAAGAATGTACTGACTACTCAGAATATGAAACGTTTATATCAACAAACGCTAAGTAGAAGCACTTATTAGCATTTAATGTCACTACACGCGAGGTGACACCTGTACTACGCATGCGCCGAATAACGTCTTAATAGTGTCATAAGTGTCAGGGTTTCTGGCGATTGGACAACCCAGAGCAAAACTGGATTAAAATTCAAACGGAACCCTAAACCATAAAATCTATAAATAGTAAATACTAACCCACTACCCTCGTCACATATACACTGAACTCTAAGAAAGCTTCAAAATTTTCCAAAGAGCTTCAAAACTTCAAAAATGTCTTACAACGAAAGTTATTTCTCTCCAACTCTCAAATCCTCTGACCAGGCTGGTCCTTCAACTAGCCTAATGAGAAAAATGATTAAAGTACACTCTTGGGCTAAGAATCAAGAGGTATTAAGAAGTCGATTCTTCCACCCTGACTTCATCTCTTCAGAGACTCCATTCTGTGAATGGATCAAAAACAACAAATGGACAGGTCTCTTCTCTCTGTCCGGGCAAACCTATCCTACAATGGTAAGAGAGTTCTACTCCAACCTGCATGTTGATGCAGATGACTCTGACTATCTGGAGACCACAGTCAAGGGTCAAAAGATAGTGATAACCCCTGAATATCTAGCTACATTACTAGAGATACCAAATACAGGGATCCAGTTCAGAACCACAAAGGAGCCGATACCGAAAGCCATCGCAGAGAAGATGAAGGGATTCTGTAAACCCAGAAACTACAAGGGAGAAGTACCCAGCACCTGCATGGGCAAAAATCAGAATATGGCCCACTTCTTGCTGACCAACTTTATCTTCCCTAAACTCAGCTCTCCCTCATCTGCCTCTAATTTTGAACAATGTTTCATCTGGCATATGCTGACCAGCACTCCTTTCAACATGCCTGTATTTTTGGTCGGGGCTTTCCAAAGAAGCGGAAGGAAGCTCCGTTTAGGTTCTCTCATCACCAGGATAATACAAGACAAGAACATAGAGACTGTTGGTGAAATAAGTTCAACGGGAACTGCTATCACTGCACGTCTGCTGAATGGACTCTCACATAGCCAACCTCTTAGAGGATATGATGAAAATGCCACTCCTGAGGAGGAGAATCTTATGGCTGAGGATGAGCAACCCATTGGAGAAATGGAAAATCTGGCTAACCTGGATGCCATTATAGATGATGTTATGGCTGAAGCCGCTCACACTGCTGAGGGAACACAACCAATCAATGAACCTCCAACTGAGAATCCGTCCACTGTGCCATCTGAGGTTGCTGAAGCTGAGAAGAAGAAGAAAAAGGGAGCATGCTCGAAGGATATTCATACTGTCCCGAGAAAGATAAGGCTGATAGAAAGCAACAAGAGGAAAGTTGATCAAGACCTAGCTGAGTCAGCTGAGAAGAAGCTGCGAACAGCTGAAGAACCTGTTCTTGAGGGTCATGTTGCTCAAGAGGGGTCTCTACAAAATCAAGCCTCTGTTCCTCCCGTAGAGAAACAAGCCAAGACCCCTGTAAGTCCAAAAGAAGCTTCACTCCCACCTCAAACTCAAAGCAACTCAGCACCTGAGGTCAACACGCCTCGTAGTCCTGTCACTACACAAGGCCGTCAGTGTGAACCCACTTCTGCCAAATATGCACACCTTGGTTCCACTGAGTCAGGTCGGCGTGTCATCGCCTCAGCAAGCACTCTGCTTCAAGAACAAGCACCTACTCCATCAACTCATGCTCAGTCCTCTCATCCACCTGTCACTCACCATATTCTGCGTGAAATCCATGAATTAATCAATCACTTCTCCTTTGTCCAGACGCAGCAACCCACACATGCTCACATGACCAGAATGACTGAACTCATGCTGGCTATGGTCAGTCATATGAATTCCTTGGAGGGTCAAATACGTGTGCTGCAGGATCAGGCCAAATCTCCTGCCCCTACCGTTAATTTGCCTACTGCTGATGCTGGCAAAACGGGGGAGAAAAGTGGCAACTAAGGAGAAGGAACTCTAGAGTGTTAGAGAAACTAGAGTGTTAAGTGTTAGAAGTTAGGAAGAAGAACTTTATCTTGTTTTGTTTTGTAATGTTTGTTTTTTGTGTTGTTTTATTTTATGCATAACTTGCCTAACTTCTGTTACTCCTGAAATACTTGCATTCATATTTTAACTGTTGATTATTCATCCTTTAAATGCCAAGTATTATATAAATGCATGCTGCATATAAATGTTTGAACTTGTCAAATATAAACCATTGAATAAATAATTTACTCAGCGCTCTGTCACTATACATTACTTCCGCTGAATACTGAGTAAAATAGAATATGTCCCATAAGCTGACCTATATCTGAAAACTGACCTTAGACTTATTCAATTAAACCTTAGAATGTTTAGAATAAAACTAAGTCAGTAGCTCAGCCCTGACGGGGGAGTTCACTTAATCAAAAAGGTCAACTATCATGGGGGAGCTCAACGCTGAGTTCCTTACTGATTAGTTTTGCCAACATCAAAATGGGGGAGTTTGTTGAAACACCTTTCCACAGGATTTTGATTTGACAAAATTAATTAAGTGAAAGTAAATATTCTATAACACACTAAGTTTAAATGCTTTGATTTAGTGTTACTAATGTGTTTGTTCAATGTTGAGTTTATAATTTATCATAAGACATAAAGATCATAAGGCTCAAGCCCTATATGGAAATCAAGGCCCAAGTCAAACGAGCCAAAGACCACTCAGCCCGCGTATCTCCAAAACGTCGCCGTTGAAGTAATGAAACGCATGCTGAGCAAAGAAGGATCGAGAAGATCCACGTAGACAACTTCGGTATGAAGCTGCTGAGCTGTCTCGACAAAGCGTACAAGACAGCCGCTGACTACAAAGCAACTTCTAGACCAAGTATTTCCTCTATTGGTAAAGAACAGAAGACGCAGAAAGCTGTCTGTTTGACATTACCCGATTTGGAGGAACATACTGCCACACTGACCGAAGAACAGAAGATGCTGGAATCTGATTGGCTAGGAGAACTGCTGAACAGACTGAGTGAAAGCGACCTGTAGCCGTTTGTCTCCAACGGTTATTTCGAAATTCCAAATAACCAGAAGCTCTCATAGCTCTCTATAAATAGAGCATTCAGAATCCACATTCTTCAGAGAACTTTGAGCAAGAGCCGCTACGCTGACCAAACGTATACAAAAGTTCTCCATCAAGAAGCAAAGCAAAATTCTTACACTACATTTTCATATCTGTGTAAAAGTCTATAGTGGTTGTTTTTCAATCATCTAAGGTGTTCTAGCAATTGTTGTTTAGGACAAAATCTTTATCATTTCTAGAAGTAGAAAGGAGTGGCTGGGTACTCGGTTTTAAGTACTCAGCGGAGAGATTAGGATTGAGTAGAAGTATAGAGGAAGGTACTCTTGTCATACTCAATTGCTGATATTGTAAAAGGTTTGAGGCTCTACCTTTAAAGAGCTCAGTAGAGGATTTGAAATCTCGGAGGTGTTCCGGGGACAGGACGTAGGCTTAGAAGAAGCCGAACCTGGATAAATCTGCTGAGTGAAGTATTTCTAAACCTTAACTCCTTATTCATATTGCTTGCTTAAAACAAACTAAAACTGACCAAGTAAAAGAGGTCAAGCTGAGTTGTGCGCTACCAACGAGAAGGTTCAGGAATAGACTCTAAGTGCTATTTCCTGACCTAAGCAACGAAGCTGTCCTAGTCACTAGTTGACTAAGCCAGTGTCTTGCTGAGTGGTAAGCGCCGCTGTTTTATAAACTTTTCTTAAAGAAAAGAAATCTGCCCAAAGTATTTTAAAAAGGTCAAATAGTTCCTAACCCCCCCTTGGAACTATATTTGCAACCTTACAAGGGACCAACATTAACTAGAAGAGTTGTACTTGAGTCGTCGAGGGGAATGGGACTAAAGCCTGTTGAATAAAGGAAATATGGTGGACACCATTCGTGGTCAAAACAAAGCCATATTGTCCTTGTTGTGCACTATACTACTCCCATTCCTATGGCAAATAATAGTGCGTGTGTAATCCATAGCCCGATTAAGAGGTGGTTCATGATCATGGACTTGATGGATGTGTTTTGAAGGTTGAGTTATGAGAAACTCTTAATGATCTCATTTTGAGATCACCTACTTGAGTGTGGAGGTGGGCCGCCTTCTATGAAAGACTCAGGCAGTCTTTCTAGAGCACTCATGAGACCCAAGGTGTACGCATGGCCTTCAAAAGCGTTCTAATGTACTATCGCGGAACAGCAAAAGTTTTTAAGGTTATTTACGTGTTGTGGGGGGTCTCAGATGAGGTTTTAGAAGTTCAAGAGCAATTCACTTCTAAAACGTCACCCTGTTGCCTCATCTTACTACGTATCAATTCAATCAAAAGACATTGATACTTAAGTTCTACATAACCTTATCCTACTTCTTTTATTTGCCCTCAAAATCATTTTTCTTTACACTATTTTAAAATGTTTTTTATAAAGCCATTTGTGGGGGATTGTTAGAATAAATGGCTTTTGGTGATTGAATAAAATGGATTTGAAGTGGGGGGTATAGTTGTCTTTAAAGACTTTGCTTTCAAGAGCACTTTCACAATCCCGCATTGGAAACTTGCAAATGTTTGAGTGGGTATATATAGAGTTGGGCTTTAGAAGCCTTTAAATTGTGTTAAGTGGGTTTTGGCAAATATACCACACGCGCGCGCTCGCTCGTTCGTTCGCGCGACGCGCGCCCGACTGGACTGGGCCCGAATTTTATTTTTCTTTTTATCCGTTTTAACTTCTTTGAATTTTTCTTCAACTTTTTAAACTGAACCTTATTTTTCTCCTAGTCTTACTCCACGTTCTAACGTGTATATGAACGTTCTAACGTTCATATTTCTGAAGGCTATAAATACAACCAGTTTCCAGCTTTGGAAATATAGTTTTTTCTCTCAATCGTTTTCTGGGCAAATAAAAAATACACTTTTGCTGTTCTACAATCTTCGACCTTGAGTGCACAGGTTCGAAGCTTTTCTGTGTTAACCTTGGGGAGCGACCGGAGTTACAGATTGCACCTCCGTCTGCCGAAATCGCTTTCAAGCCAGCGGCCTCCGCCACGGCACAGTTCGATTTCCGCTCTTACTTTCAATTCGGTTTTTTCTGTAACCCTCTTTGTTTCTTACAGTAACATCCCGGTCCAGTACCATATAGATATTGTCCGCTCTGGCCCATATCCAACATCTTGGGCCGCACGACTTTAAAACGCGTTTTCATGTATTGGATTCTCATCTTACTAATAAGCCCCAATCACTCCCTCTCCATTTCCGATGTGAGATTCAGTTCATTCCCGCCCCCATCGTCATCTCTTAGGGCCGCTCCTTGCTCAGGCCTTCTACCCCGACGCCACCAATTCCGGATCGGGTCATTACAGAAGTTGTATATCCGTTATGCATGTTCTACTAGCCAAATCGCAGATGTCTTGATCAAGGAACTATCTTGGGGTCATTTTTAAGATTTACAGGCCCATAGTTGACACTAGCTCCATCCCGTGCTCAACTTACGGGGGGCATGATAGAATTGGTCACACACAGCTTATGAGTCCTTGTGTTATAGGGTATTATGTATAAATTTATACTCTTGGGTATAACTATTGTATAATTATTGAATATACAGAATGTCCATTCCTTGCCCAGGGAATCTGGTTAGGCGACATGTTCCAGTTGCTAATATTTTATAAAGTTATTGCCTAGCTAGGGATGAGTTTATTAGACTCTTTTCTGCAATTCTTTGGAGGATCATAATATGGTCTTGCATGGAGAGAGGGGCTTGTCCTTTAGTCAAGGACTCCGGACAATTATTAGTTCAGATTGTCAGGTCGCCATTAATTATATTGGAGCCAAAGATCATGTGAGCTATATTGTCAAACTCATTAATTCCTGCTGCTTCCATTATCTCCAGTTTTGTCTACGAAAGGCAGTCCTGCTCATCAACTTATTGGATGAGCTTTAGGGCTGTTTTGTTCAGCCATGTTTGCTGTAAAAATACCCTTAACGTGTGAAAATACCCTAACGTTTTGGGTCAGAAGTAATTTTACTTCCTAACATATAATTTTACTCCTAATGTTTGTAGCTAAAAACTATTTTACCTTTAACGTTGATAATTTGGGTCAATTTCAGACACTATTTATAACACACAGACATTTTTGTTCTTGATTTTGCACCAATTGCATATGAATTCGTTCTAAGAAAGGATTTCATATTTTTTGCACCAAACTCATTTTTTATTTTATATGACACATGATATTGGTGTAGTCAACAGTCAAGCGCGTTTTCTATACGGGTCAATATTTTGACCGAACATAGGGATGCAAGGGGCTATATGTGATGTTTTTGAAGAGTTGAGGAGGTTGAGAGGTTGTCCCCTAATTTAAGGGGGCCAGGTGAAAAAAAGTTACAAGTTTAGGAGGCTAGGTGCCTATTAAGCCTTTATATTATACATTGATTATAGGGTAAATTCCAAAAAAAAACCTATGGTTTCATGGATTTCCAAAAAAACCCCTATGGTTTGTTTTTACAAAAAAAAAAAAAGAGCGTGTTATACACCGTTACCCGAAAAACGGAAAATGACTTAACGGTGTTAAAAGTGGTGATGTGGCAAGAGGTAAAATTGGAAAAAGATATTTTTTTTATTTTTTTATTTTCTTCTTCTTTTTTCCTCTTCTGCTCCTTCTTTCTTCTTCTCCTCCTCCTCCTCCTCCTCCCCTCTTCTTCTCCTCACTTCTTTTTTTAATTCCGATTCCATTCCAGAAATCTGGAAATTCGCAGAAATCTAGAAATTTGAAATTTCCTGAAATCTGGAAACCGGACATGTGTTTATGATCTTCAATATTAGTTTTCCAGTTCATAAGGTAACAAGAACCTAAAATCATTATAAACAAAACTAATTAATTTATATATATCAGGTAAAAGAAAAAGCAAAACACGCGAAGAAATTTTGTTTGCAGTTATCTCCTTCGCCTTCACCGGCGCCGGCGCTCCCACCCAAATCTGCAACGAGTCATGCCACGCCGCTGCCTTTGTTCGATACAGATCATTGTTGCTAGCGTACATGACTCCGTCGATTTCTTCGCGTTCATAGTATTTTGATTTGATTTCGTGAGGTTGATCGTGGAAGGATTTGATTGATTGCAGAGTAGAGTTAAGAACTGATTGAGAGATTCTGTGGTTGATTATTTGGAAAAAGCCCCAATTTGTTGCAGCTTCTTTCACTTGATTGATGATTTTGGCGCGATCGGAATTAATGGCGGATAGATTGATAGTAGAAATTGTGAGAGATGTTTGAGATGGATTTGGATGGAGATCTGGTCATGATTCAGGTGGATGAATGAAGAATCTGGGGATGGAAGTGATGCCGGAATCTGATAAGCCCTTGACGCCCATCTTTGTTTCCTCGAATTTCTTCACTTCTTCTTCCATTTCTGTAGCACCTAACATTGCTGGGTTTTTAAGAAAGAAAAATAAAATAAAAAAAAAAAATCTCTTTTTCCAATTTTACTTTTACCATGTCACCACTTTTAATATCGTTAAGCCATTTTCCGTTTTTCGGATAACGGCGTATAATACACTCCTTTTTTTTATAAAAACAAACAACATGGGTTTTTTTGGAAATCTATAAAACCATAAACGTTTTTTTTTTGAAATTTACCCTTGATTATAAAGTTTGTTGTAATGTGATGGTGTTTGTAACCTTGAAGTTTTTGTAATGCCCTAGTACACCACATCATTAATGAGCTGCCACAAATTGGTGTGTGCTACCTAATATAAAACTATAATTAAAATTTAGAATTTAGCTTAGGAGTTAATAATTCCTCGGGTTAAAGATTATATTTTAAACTTTAAGATTTATTTAAATGTTTAACTCATAAATAATTTTTCTTATTAATGTGATGACGTTTAGACCTTGTCTAGTACCTTCTATATTTACTTTGTTTTTGAGAAAGTAAGCTTTACTTTGTTTTTTCTACCATTAGATGAGCTTACTTTGTCAAAGTTCGTTACCATTCAATGGTGGAAAAAACAAAGTAAGACTTACTTTGTCAAAAACAAAGTAAACATAGCTTAATCCTAAACTTTAATACATTAACTGTTTATTGATTTTAAATTTGTTTAATAACATAACTTAAATATTTCAGTTAAGTCACGAAATCGCTTATTCTTGTAAGTAAAAGAATTTAATCTAAAATTTTAAGTTGAACATTATCAACTAGTATTTTTAAATTCAATAATTATTTTTCGTATTTATCAAACAGTTATATCATTTAATATTTTCAGCATTTATAATATTTAGTACTTATTGAGAATATCAACACCATGAACAACCATGAACAACAGTTTCTGAGAGCTATTTTTCTAGTTAGCAAACCCGGCTTGCTTAATATTTATCAAGCCTAGTTTGAGGAAGGATGAGAAGATCAACACCATGAACAACCATGAACAGTAGTTTCTGAGAGCTATTTTTCTGAGAAAAGAGAAAGGAATGTCTCGAAGAAGGGAGAGCAAGAGATGATGGCGGAGCAAAAGTCTTAAAGTACAATGAATAAATGAACCCAAGCCACTTAGGCTTCTTATTTGACCGAAAGACACTCTTGGACTACCAAGGGTATTTTGGCCATTTCACGCAATCAAGGACATTTCTGTCCAAACACATCTTTAGTATATTCTGGAAGCTTGAGAGTATATCATATGGTGCACCACACTTCAGCCAATTATAACACATCTTCAATCACCACCATTCATCATAAAACCTTAGAATCAAGGCACCGGATCTCTCCAAGTGTTTTGTCCTTTGTCCTTTATTTTCCTTAATGTAATTTTATTTCTCGTAGAACAAACCTAAGAACAATATAAATATGTAAGTTCTAAGGTTCTTTAATTTTTAATGAGAATTAAATAGTAAAAGTAATTCCCTTTTACCTCATTCATCTTTATACTTATGTTTTCACTAATTTTAAGTTTTATCAAACATCATCTTACTTTATTGGGGTAAATTTCATTTATGGTGTACAACCTTTGTCCCATTTCACACTTTGGTGTACAACCTTCATTTTGTCACACTAAAATGTACGACCTTACATGTGACCTCCCAATATGGTATATAGCAGGTAAAAATGACCGGTCAATGAAAAGTCAACATGCCACATCATTATTTTGACAGGTCAAAAAGTAAAAAATTGACCCTTTATATGTAAAATGACTAAAATATCCTAAATGATTACCTCCATATTCCATTATCTTCTTCTTCACTATTCTCCGCCATTTTCTCCCTCCTCCCTTCTCTCTCCTCTTCCATTGTCTTCTTTCTTAGGATTGTTCAGCTATTTTTTCCTGTAATTTGCATTTCTAAACGAAGCCATAGGATCCAAACTAATTTCTATATTTCCATAAACTAAGCAGCAAATCAATAAATATTAACCTTTCATTAATTCCATTTATCGGACCTAATCTTGGTGCCGCTTCATGGCCTTCTCTGTCGTCAATATGGTGTTCATTTCCTTACTTGCTTTCTTAATTTATCAATCGTCTTCATCCTAATCTGTTAAGGTCATTAATAGTTGCTAATTAACTTAATTTGGTGGTTGTAATTTATTGAATCTCTTTTTATGATTTTTGTTATTAAAGTATTTTAATTCAATTCAATGGAGTTGTTATAAATTATTTCTTTCAGATGCTCTCCTTCCAATTTCTGCCCTTAAAGTTGCTTTCTCTCCCTTTGTCCTATTTGATTACCACATTCACTTTCTTTTATTAGATCCAGGGTTCGGCCACAGTACAATGGCAATTATACTCCCGTAGTTTCAAGCACCAGAAACAGAAGCAGAATTTAAGCAGCAGCAAGTTGAGAACATAATTCAAACCTGATAAAATTAGGTGGAATCTTAGAAGCAGGGATGAAAAATTGAACTCAATTGGAAACAAACAAAGCATGAGTGAGTTAGAATCAAGAAGGGAAGCAGAAGAATTGAGAATCTAGAAACGATAGCTAAAGGTGTAAATGGAATACGCTGAAGTTATTAAGAGAAATGCAGAGGGGTGGGTAGGTTTGAGTTAGAGAAGTGGGCCTTGAAAGCTTTAATGAGAGGTGGCACGTGGTAGCTTCCTCCACCACGCCTCGCCATTCATCTTACTAACTTCTCTTCTCTTCCTTTTCTACCATTGCTGCTGCCTTCACTACCAGTCCTCATCTACCTCTCTTACCATGTGCATCTCTATTAAAGCTTTATTTGTTCATTATTTCACACTAATTCAGGTTTGCTCTTCAATTTGATTGCACAGTTTATAATGCTAGAAATACAGAAGGTTAGAGAGAGAGAGGTGAGGCAGAGAGAAAACGAAATTTAAAGAGAGAGATTAGAAATAGAGATGGGTTAGAGAGAGAGAGAAATAGATGGAATAAGAAGAGGGATGTTTTAGTAATTGTACATATGAAATAGTCAATTTTTGACTTTTTGACCGGTCAAACTGCTGACGTGGCACGTTGACCGGTCATTTTTACCTGCTATACACCATATTGGGAGGTCACATATAAGGTCGTACATTTTAGTGTGACAAAATAAAGGTTGTACACCAAAGTGTGAAATTGGACAAAGGTTGTACACCATTGATGAAATTTACCCTACTTTATTGAGTATAAAATGTTTTAAGGTGCCAATTTATTATTCGAGTTTAAGATATTATAATATTTCAAGCCGTCTTAGCTTAGCTGGTAGAGCGCATGGCTTTTAACCATGTGGTCGTGGGTTCGATTCCCACAGACGGCGTTATTATACTTACTTTTATCATCCTTAAATTTTGATTATTACATGAAGAAATTCAATTTTAAATTCGTGATTTTAAATATTTAAAACAAATTAACTTTTTATTTTGTACGTTTTTATAAATTTAGAGACTTAGGGTCAGTTTATTTTACCTACGGTTTGCTGTTGAAAAAACTTGCTTTTGTAAAAGGCTGCTTTTCAAGTGTAAAAGACAAACATGAAATGATTAACCAAACACTTAAAATTTTTTTTTGAAATGAAAAAGTAAATAGAAACATAAAAAGTAACTAACTACTAAACATTTTCTTAATCATGACAGTTTAAATAAATTTAAAAACTATTGAAATATCACGTAAGTTTAAGAGGTTATTTTTTTTTTTTTTTAACAAGTTAGAAATATTTTGATGTATTGAGCCAATAATAAAATGGAAGTGAAAGCAACCTATCCAATTGCAAATTGGTCAAACACGGAGCATGGAAAATCATTGTGAAAGTATTATTGGAAGATTAAAGATATTTTATGTTTGGTTTGGAGACTAAGGAAATTATACTTTTTTTATTAAACTTTTTATTTTATTTTTTTAAAAAGGAAAAGAGCTAAAAAGTTTAATTTCCTTGCTCTCCAAACCAATTAGTTATACATTATTATTTTTTTCATTTATTAAAGGGTATTGCTATTTACCGCACTCAAATTCCGGTCCACCGTCCATTTTTGACATATTTGCCATCCTCATTTTATTTCATCCAAAACCTTAAAAGCTATTTCTCCCTTTCTCTCCCGAATAAAAATTCCGGATTTTACAAAAATGGACCCAAGCATTCCCGAAGATAATGATTTCGAACACGAGGTAATATTACGATTCTTAAATACGTGTCTGATTAATTTTTTATTTTTTATTTTTTCGGTTTTTGCCTGAACGGGTAGAGCGTACTCCCGTTCCGTAGGCCGAACAGATGAACTACCCGTTCGGCCTAGGGAACATGCAGTATGCGCCACCCGTTCCACCGATGGAACGGGTGGTATGCGCCACCCGTTCCACCGATGGAACGGGTGGTACTCGCTGCCCATTTGCACTCATGGTGAAACAGGCAGGCTGCCCGTTCAGGCAAAAAATGGGGAGAAATTGCCCCGAACTATTTTTTTTAATTTTTAATGTACATTATGATAACCTATTATGCATTTTTTTTATATTCAGGTACCGAGAATTTGAATTTTAGCTCGGTTTTTTTGAAAATCTTAAGAAAGTAGAGAGGATTTGAGAGAATTTGAATTTTTTGTTAGAAAAAGTGAGGAGGGCAAATATGTCAAAAATGGACGGTGGACCGGAATTTGAGTGCGGTATATAGCAGCCCACTTTATTAAATGGCGTGGAGTGGAAAATGGATAAGCTAAAATCCTTTTTTCTTTGTGAGCCGCCAATCACAAACCAATATATGCCGGACCACTATTAACCTATTCATCATTACTTTGTGACTTCTACCAACAAAAACAAAAGTACATATTACTATATGACAATTTGTTTAGCTTTGTTTATTTCCTCATTTTAGAGGTTTTAGGGAATTCTCTTTTTCACTATTCCGGCCCGGCACGAATCCCCACAAGTGAAAGGGAATCACCATCCCCAAAACAAAAGTTCATTATAATAACCGTATCTTAATAAAATTAATGGATCTCGACAATATAGTCGGAAAAAATTAATGATCTATTCATAGTTTATTTCTCAACTCATGAGAAAGGGAAAAACAATGTCCCGATGAATTCAAGTAAGAAGGAATTCAGATTACGCTTTAACAATTTGCTCTCCCTATTTAAAAATCTAACAGTTCATCCTTATGGTACTTTACACAAGCACCAAACTCCGCTCAAGTTTTATCGGCTCATGGAAAGACAAAAGCAATGTCCCATTAAATTAAGATAATTCAAGTGCAAACTATGCATCAATCATTTTCTCTTGACAACCTATAATTCAACAGTTCACTCGTACTTCCTATAAGCATCATAGTCTGCATATCAACTATGAACTCTCCCCTACTTAAAATGGTCAAATCTTGTAGAATTTCACGACCTACATTCATAGGAGAGTGTTCATCTATAATGTTGCATTCACATACGTTAGCAAGCTCATTTCCCTTTTGCTATTTCCACACTCCCACATATTGGGTAAAAGTATCATACCATTAGCCCAGGTAAACCACGAGCTTTCAATCAATCTCAAAGGCATCACAAAATATTTTTGAAAAAGCATCGTAAAAAATTTCTCCTATCAACTTATTGGGTGAAATTTAAGCATCATTTAACTAGACCATGGGTGGTGTAGCATGGCCTAAACGAGCATGCCAAGTGGATAGAGATGCAACATTTATTTGAATTGGATATGCTGATGTAACTTGTAAATAATAGAGTTCATCTTTACTCCGCCTCTTAGGAGTATAAGCTTCATTTCCAAATCCTTAATCACAAAAGAATCAACATGGAATTCAATAAAAATGGTTAGAAGCAGTTAGAGATGAAATGAAAATAAGATTCTGACTAGCAGAGGGAACAAACAAAATATCCCTAAAATTGAGCTTTTTACCATTTAACTGACAAGCAAACGACCCAATTGAGTGAAAAGGGAGTTTAGAGCCATTACCAAGTGTAACCTATTAAGTTTAAGGTCAAATGATGAGCCGCCCAGTATCCATGATTCATTGACTATTGTTCTAAGAAGTTGAAGCAAGGTTTGTGGTTGGTGTGCGATTCATTTACCGTTCTTTAGAAAAAGTTGGAGAAGAACAGTTCTTTGCAACATGCTCCTTATCTTTGCAATTATAACAAGTAACAGAGGAAACATTATAAGAGGCCAAGAGTAGGTTGTGGAGTGTCCATGTTCTCATGTTGGAACCAGATTCGTCTCTGTTCTTAATTTCAGCCATTGTTTCTGAAATTTCAAACAAATCAAGTTAGAAGCAAGACACAACAATCTGTTTTAAACAATAACAAAATAAACAAATATAAACAATTTATTTTGTTATATTATGTTATCAACTAATGAAATAAAATAATTTGTTATATATGTTAAATCAACAGTATAAAAGCGTTAACTTATGAATATCCAATTACGATAAAATTAATTCCATGTATGGTTCTAGCGTTCAACTATAAAAATTGTTTTCTAAAATTAACCGTGATTTAGAAAATAACTTGTTTCTCGCAATTCATTCCTTTTAAAGTAATAGTAGACAATACAAGCACATTTAGTTAAACAATTTGATCAGAAATTCATCCATGATCTAAATTAAACATGAAAAAACTAATTTATAAATAAGAAGTTTGAATGATTGCAACAAAATTAACTAATTCTGATAAATTTCCAAAAGTGCATTTATCAAAAGGGCAAAGTCTTTTTGATTTTGGTATACTATTGCACAAAAATTAGTGGGCCCAACACATCACTCTCACAAACAAAGGTTTGGTTTCTTATGGATTAAAAAATAGAGCTAGACAAATCTATAGTCTATATTAAACACTCTTTTAAAAATAAATTTCATGGACATTAACGACAAATTATGTAAGCGAATTCTTACTGTATGTAAATTCATTATCACCGGAGCAAAAGATATAGGAACAATGTAAACATACAACGTAGAGAAATTTTAGAAAGTATTTTATTTTTAAATCCGTAAAATTTGACAGCTTCATTTGTATAAACAGAACTCGAATGAATATAACTATTCACGAATGAAGATAACTGTTTACGAATGAATACAACTGTTCACGAATGAATGTATCTATTAGAATTAAACCAATTCTATTTATATATATTTTCCAACAATTAAGAGCTAATAAACTTAATATTATTTTCTTAAAACTAATCGAGATACATAGCACTACAAATAAATTTACTATACATTCAATTCTACCTAAATACAAACACTAATACCATAATCACTCTCAAACATTAATCTCTATTATTTTCATTATATTTTCGACACCGACTAATTTTAAGGTACTCCTAATATTTCCGACCAATTAATTAATGATATGTATATATATTTTTTATTTCCACCAATAATGTTTACATAGTGATATTCAAAACGATTTTGATTGGCCGGAAGTACTACTTCTGAAGTACTGTAAAATTTCTCCATAATACATTATACATCCATATACTATCTTCCTCCGCTCCCCCCTGATCCTACGTACATCTCAAATTTTTCATTTTTTTTTTAAAATCTCAATTTTTTCATTATACATGTAAGTTTTGGGATTAAACTAATCTCAGGAAAGGATATTATTACGTGAAAAATATTTAATCTCATGAAACCAAATGATATATCTATTCATCCCTTTTTTTATGGTAAAATTACTTTATTAAAGATTGAGCACTAATAGGTCCCCAAATCAAAGAGGCAAATATTCAATATCCTTTTTCAGAAATTTTTAACAAATTTTTTTCCTAAAAATAAAATAAAATTGGCAAATGGTAATGGCAATAAATGAAATTAAGTTGGAAATTAGGGGTTTACACTTAACTATTTTGCACCATAAATAGCATTATTAGCAACATTAATTGATAATAATTATAAATTGCAATTACAAATCATAGACAAGTATGCATAATTCCTGCCAAAGAAAATTAATTAAAATGTACTTACTATTTAAAGAAAATAAAAAGCTTCACTTATTATGCTTTGTGAATCAGAATTTGGAGCCTTGACTTTTCTCTCTATATTGCATCCCCAATGAAGTGTTTCTAAATTAACAAAAATTATTAAAATATCAATTTTGCAAAAAAATTATGTTGATGGAATTCTACAAAAGTAAACCTTTTTTTTATTAAATAGGTAATTTTTTAATAAAAGCAAATATTTTTTTTTTTACTTTGTAATTATAAATTTATGAAGTTTGAATTAATTGTGTTATATATAGAAATTTACTGGAAGTTTTTAAAGTGAAATGTAATTTTCCAAATATAGCACAAGTACAACGAATATTTACATGAAATTGAATTTATAGTTGTTAAAAGTTAACGACTTTCTAGGAAAAGATAACTCCTCGGTTCAATGGTTCTCGGCAATCTCCGTCTCCCATGTCTTGCTCTCCACGCTTCAAATCACTCTCTCAAAGGATTCAACTTTGACCTTCTCTCTCTCAAAGTTGTAAAAGTTCTGTCCTTTACATACTTACATACAGAATCATCAATATTCAATATTCACATATATATATATATATATATATATATATAGACCTCTTAGTCCACACTATCTTAGAAAAACCAACTAATTCGCAGAAAACCCAGTTCTGAAAAACCTTGGAAAAACCTCTGCAAAGTATGGAATTTGCTCATTCAATGTCGAAAACTATGTTAGCTTTGCTTCCAAATTCCATTTCAATGCATTCAGGTACTGATTTTCTCCTGGAACCGATTTGGCTACGCGGCTTGTCTGGGTCGTTACACCTGGTTTTGTTACTTGTATTGTTTCTCTCGTTTGTCTTTAAGAAATTTAGGGCGGGTGATTTTGATCGTTTGAAAGAGAGATATGATGAGAAAAAGGGGGTATTGTGTTATAAATGTACCCACTTTTGTTGTTTCTCTGTTTCTTTGTTTAATCTTGTCTGGTGTTTGTTGAGCTACTTCTATTGGTATAAAAATGGCTTGTCTGATAGTGAACTAGTTACCCTTTTGGATTTAGCACTTAGAACACTCTCTTGGGGTTCACTTTCAGTTCATTTGCATACCCAATTTTTCAATTCATCTGAACCCAAGTTTCCATTTCTATTGAGAGTTTGGTGGGGGTTTTATTTCTCAATTTCTTCTTATTGTCTTGTTGTGGACATTGTTCTTTATCGAAAAAATATGGATTCACAACTTCAGTATTTAGTATTAGATGCAGTCTCTATGTTCACTGGTTTATTTCTCTGTTTCCTGGGGTTCTTGACTTTTAAGAGTGAAGTTACCCATCTCCAAGAACCGTTATTGAATGGTAATGATTTAGAGTCAACTAAGTCAAGAGGGGGTGATTTTGTAACACCTTACTCGAATGCTGGTCTCTTTAGTCGTCTCACCTTCTCTTGGATGGGTTCTCTGATTGCTGTTGGCAATGAGAAAACTTTAGACCTTGAAGATGTTCCTCAACTTCATAGTGGGGATAGTGTTGTTGGGGCTTTTCAAGTTTTCACAAATAAAATAGAGACAGTTAATGGCACTGGTAGTCGAATTACGACAATCAAGCTTGTGAAGGCGTTGTTCTTCTCAGTTTGGAAAGATATACTATGGACTGCTATGCTTGCAGTGTTATACACAGTAGCTTCTTATGTTGGTCCATACCTTATTGATTCATTTGTCCAATGCCTCAATGGGCAAGGGAAGTTCAAGAATCAGGGTTACATTTTAGCTTCAGCCTTTCTGGTCGGGAAGCTCGTTGAGTGCTTTTGTCAGAGATTCTGGTTTTTTAGGTTGCAGCAGATGGGAATTAGGATGAGATCAGTTGTTGCGACGATGATATACAACAAGGGTTTGACCCTCTCATGCCAGTCAAAGCAGGGGAATAGTAGTGGGGAAATCATCAACTTCATGACTGTTGATGCGGAGCGAATTGGTGACTTTACCTGGTACATGCATGATCCGTGGCTGGTCATCGTCCAAGTTGCTCTAGCCTTGTTCATATTGTATAAAAATCTTGGAGTTGCATCTGTTGCTGCTTTTGTTGCAACCATTATAATCATGTTAATGAACTATCCATTGGGAAGAATACAAGAGAACTTTCAAGACAAGTTGATGAAGTCTAAAGATCAAAGAATGAAGGCTACATCTGAGATCTTAAGGAATATGAGAATTCTCAAGCTCCAAGCATGGGAAATGAAGTTTTTGTCTAAGATTGAGGAGCTCCGGAACACAGAAGCAGGATGGCTGAAAAAATTCGTTTACACTCAAGCAATTGTGAGTTTTGTATTCTGGGGAGCTCCTACTTTTGTTTCTGTGATCACCTTCGGTACTTGTATGCTTTTAGGAATCCCACTTGAGTCGGGAAAGATCTTATCTGCACTAGCAACATTCAGGATTCTTCAGGAGCCCATTTATAATCTTCCAGACACAATTTCAATGTTGGTTCAGACTAAGGTTTCCCTAGATAGAGTTGCATCTTTCCTCTGTCTAGACGATTTGCAGAACCATGTTGCAGAGAGGCTTTCAAGGGATAGTACTGAGACAGCAGTTGAGATAGCAGATGGGAATTTCTCTTGGGATTTGTCAGCTCCTATCCCAACCTTGAAGGATATAAGTTTTAAAGCAGTCAATGGTATGAAGGTTGCTGTTTGTGGTACTGTAGGTTCTGGCAAGTCGAGCTTACTTTCCTGCATTCTAGGAGAGGTACCAAAGATTTCGGGGACGCTTCAATTATGCGGGACAAAGGCCTATGTCGCCCAGTCACCTTGGATACAGAGTGGCAAAATTGAAGAAAATATATTATTTGGTAAGGAGATGGACAGAGAAAGGTACGAGAGCATACTGGAGGCATGTTCCCTGAAGAAGGATATGGAGATATTGTCATTTGGTGACCAAACTGTTATAGGTGAGAGGGGTATCAATCTGAGTGGTGGGCAGAAACAAAGAATACAAATTGCACGAGCTCTATACCAAGATGCTGATATATATCTATTTGATGACCCTTTTAGTGCTGTTGATGCGCATACTGGATCTCATTTATTTAAGGTAAATTGACTTGCAATTCTGATCACATTTAAGCAATGTTTTGGTTATTTACTTTATTTCATATCGTGCAACTTATTGAAGACACAATTGTTAATTTGTTCCTTGTATGCATAGTAAAGTAAAATGGTGGTCTCATAAAATATTTTTGTTTGATTATTGTTCGCAGGAAGTTTTACTTGGTCTGTTGAGTACAAAAACAGTTATTTACGTTACTCACCAAGTTGAATTCTTACCTGCTGCCGATCTGATTTTGGTGAGTAAACAACATCCCTCTTTATTGGGTTTATGAGTTTTGCTGTCTCAACAATTTGTATAAAGTATGTTCATTTTGTATCTTCTGGTTAGGTAATGAAAGATGGAAGAATTACACAAGCAGGAAAGTATAATGACATTCTCAATTCGGGGTCTGATTTTATGGAACTTGTAGGCGCACATAAGACAGCTTTATTGGCAATTGATTCCAAACAAACAGGGTCAACTTCTGGAAATGAAGATACAAATACTAATGGGGTTTCCCTGCAAGCTGGAAAGCAAGAATTACAAAATAGTAAAGCTGATGAGGTAGCTGAGCCGAAAGGACAGCTTGTTCAAGAAGAGGAGAGGGAGAAAGGTAGAGTCGGGTTTTCAGTATACTGGAAATATCTCACAACAGCATATGGAGGGGCTCTCGTGCCTTTTATTTTACTGGCACAGGTTCTCTTTCAGGTACTCCAAATTGGTAGCAATTATTGGATGGCTTGGGCAACCCCAGTGTCAAAGGATGTGAAACCCAATGTTAGCGGATCTACGCTGATGATAGTATACGTTGCTTTGGCTATTGGCAGTTCTTTCTGCATCCTGGCTCGATCCACATTTCTTGCAACAGCAGCCTACAAAACAGCAACTCTACTCTTCAACAAAATGCATTTTTGCATTTTCCGTGCCCCCATGTCCTTTTTTGATGCAACTCCATGTGGACGTATCCTAAATAGAGTAAGTGAATTTCAACCTATGTAATCTCCAATGAAGCCTGCATTTTATTGCTCGCTAACATAATTGATTTTTTTTTTATTCACTTAAGTTAGTTGACATTTGATTGATTTGTTTGTACTCTAACAGGCTTCAACAGACCAAAGTGCAGTCGATATACAAATTCCCTACCAAGTCGGAGCAACTGCCTTCTCGATGATCCAGCTTCTGGGAATCATAGCAGTAATGTCACAGGTGGCATGGCAAGTTTTCATTGTCTTTATTCCTGTTATTGCTGTCAGCATCTGGTATCAGGTAATCCTTAAATTCTTATCAAACAATTGTTTTATATACTACATACTGAAATAAGGCGAATCAAAATTATCTCATTTTTGTGTGCACTATTATATGCAAGATGTTGAGAACTACAATATGATTCTTTTATGGTGTTATATGTCTGTTTAAATATGTATCCTAAACTGAACTCATTCCATTCCCCTAGACAGATGCCTACGTCTGGACCAAACAGGATATTGGTAGATAACGTTTAAGATAACATATATATTCATAAAAGAAAGAAAACAACACAAAGTAAAGAAAGACACCTAACTAACAATCTGCCTGGCGAAAGAGACCCATCTACTTTCTAACATTTTTTATTTGGTTGTGCAGCAATATTACATCCCTTCTGCCAGGGAGCTTTCTCGGTTGGTTGGCGTATGCAAAGCTCCACTTATCCAACATTTTGCGGAAACAATTTCAGGATCAACAACTATCAGGAGCTTTGATCAGCAATCTAGATTTCGAGAAACAAATATGAAGCTGTCGGATGCATATTCTCGGCCAAAATTTCACATTGCTGGTGCAATGGAATGGCTTTGCTTTCGATTAGATGCTTTTTCTTCTATTACATTTGCCTTTTCTCTGTTTTTCTTAATCTCTTTTCCGGAGGGAATCAATCCAGGTTAGTAGTTCCTGCCTTGCACAACAATTCTGTATTCTGCTCTTGTAACAAATTAGTAAGCCTGAAATACACCTCTTTTTCTTTCGGCTTTGCCATTTTTTTATAGCGATCGCTGGTCTAGCTGTGACATATGGACTGAACCTAAACATGTTGCAATCTTGGGTGATATGGAATATTTGTAATTTAGAGAACAAAATCATATCGGTAGAGAGAATACTTCAATACATGTCGATTCCCAGTGAGCCTCCTCTTGTTATTGATGAAAACCGGCCAGATGGTTCTTGGCCATGGAATGGAGAAGTAATTATTGAAAATCTGCAGGTAATATTTATATTCAATCGACAACTTTGATTCTCTTATGGCACATATGTGATATTGATGACAATGACATGCTATAGGTACGGTATGCCCCTCATTTGCCACTTGTTTTGCGGGGTCTCACATGCACCTTTTCGGGAGGGAAGAAAACTGGTATTGTTGGGAGAACAGGAAGTGGTAAATCAACCCTCATACAAGCTCTATTCCGGATTGTTGATCCACAAGCTGGTCAGATAGTGATTGATGGCATAAACATCTCGTTGATTGGTTTGCATGATTTGAGGACAAAACTAAGCATCATTCCCCAGGATCCCACCATGTTTGAAGGGACCGTAAGGAGTAACCTTGACCCACTCGAGGAGTACACAGATGAACAAATTTGGGAGGTATGTTGTGTATACTCTGATAGGGAGGATTAAAAAAAAATAGGATCTTTTATTGTGCTGACAGTAAATTTTAATGGTTACAGGCTCTAGATAAGTGCCAACTCGGAGATGAAGTTAGAAAGAAGGAGAAAAAGCTAGACTCGACAGGTATGTTTTTCGTAATTGATTACAGTAGCTGTATTCATTTTGCATAAACTCAACATACTAGAAATTACACTATGAATGATAATGCTGTTACCTCTACTACAGTTACCGAGAATGGAGAGAACTGGAGTATGGGTCAGAGGCAACTAGTCTGTCTCGGGCGAGTACTACTGAAGAAGAGCAAGGTATTGGTCCTTGATGAAGCTACTGCCTCGGTTGATACTGCTACCGATAATTTGATTCAGCAAACCATTAGGCAACACTTCTCTGACTCTACTGTCATAACAATTGCGCATCGAATAACTTCTGTTCTTGACAGTGACATGGTTCTTCTTCTGAGTAATGGTGAGTGTATACTATATAACAGTATTCTCGCAAATTTCTATCGATGTGTTGATCTTGCTTATCATATTTCCTGTACTAATGTTGCAGGACTTATTGAGGAATACGACTCTCCAGCAAGATTGTTGGAAAACAGATCTTCCTCGTTTTCAAAACTTGTAGCAGAGTACACAGAAAGGTCAAACACCAGTTTTTGATAAGCTAACTGCATTGAAGGACTAAAGCTTCAGGAACTAGAGTTGATCAGCAATGAGTTTTTTGATGACGACGAAGATTTAATTAGAATCAGCAATTTTGAAGTGTAGTATGTGATTTGTTACCAAATTTTAGTTATGTATGATGTTTACAAATGTTGTGGAGTAATTTTCATGTTGAATAGTTGGTGCTGTAAAATCCTGAATAATGCTTATAATTAAAAGCTGAAATAATTTGCAGCTTGAAATTCAAGGTAAATTGGGTTTCGAAGGGCTCCTATCTTCATCTAAGGGCATGTAGACATTGTATCAGAATATAGATTTCTTTCTGTCAAATGTACATTTCATATATGATTATGAGATTTTATCATATTGTACCTTGGTGCATCATGAATGCCAATCTGACTATCTGGAGCATCGTCTCGGATTCTTTTCATTACTTCGCAAGTGGTTTAGTAGGGCCTTTTTTCACATTATTTGCCTCCTTTGAATGTTTTCAGATTACTCTTCTATGATACTTAAAGTCATATGCCATAAAATCTCACTTGTTTGCTGTTCTGCCTCCTTCGTTGCAGCGTCTCTGCAGAAGGCAAGTTCATCGGCGTCTTTGGTTAACTCCTCTGATTTTCATATCAAGCTTCTAGGCCGTCAGACAACTTAAAAATAATGTCAACCTTAAGTGATGTCTCTAGTTGGCATAAATGTATTTCATATGCTTCTTTTTTGTAAACTAACCAAGGCTAAAGCAACTGAATTTAAGCTCATGGATTTGGTGGAAGTTTAGCAGAACTCGAGAGTGTATGAGCTTGCTGTCACGAGAAGATATCTGCTGCTACAATTCTTTGTGGGGCTTCTCTTCCTCAGGGTTGGAATATACAGGTAGTTGTAGATTTGGTGTATGGGTTTCGAGTTCATTAACTAAAACAACTTTGATGTGGTGACTAAGTTGACTCCTCACGATTAGTTTGAGAATAAGCTCTTTGTTTTGGGTGTCTTTCGAGTTGACGACGATTCGTCTTGGTTCGCTATGTGTTGCAGTTTGTGTTCTTTGAAGGACTGTGCCAGGAGAAGTTAATGCTCTCTGAATCATTACTTGAAGTCTTTTGAGACTGAAGAAGAAGGTTTTTTCCGCGGGCTGAGGAGCAGCCTTTTTTGCTTTATGGATGTGTGTCTTCCTTCCCTTGCTTGTGGGGTGATACCTGCCGCCATGGTTTTTTGGGTATTTATACCCAACATATTGAGTTAAGGCTGTGGTTTCTCTTATGTGCAGCGTTGTATGGGCATTGAACTGAAATTGGGCCATATTCCGTCGTCTCTAGAGGTCCAAACTGAAAATTGTAAATGATGTTATCATCTAGAAGATGCACAGAAAGGAAAAGATGGTCGTTTACTCACACTTCTATTGTTTTATATTTAAATGAAAAGACACGCACAATTAAAGTTCAATGTTTGTTATATCTACTTTATTGTAATTCTATTATTTATGTTCTTTAACTTATAGTTCATTTGAAAATTCTTTTGTGCCAAATTTTGTTCATTTCTCAGAATTTCTGTTTAGATTCATTCATTCTAATTCGATACACATGGTTTGTAATATGTGTTAAGGATACAAATATATATCATTTTTTTAGAACCTAAACAATCATTTCTAAGAGTGTAAGGAAAAAAGTTCTAAGAGCATCTTTAATGGTTGGATACTCCAACCATTGACACACTCTCCTTATTAAAACACTTTTCTTAAAAATCCTCTCTAGTGGTTGGATACTTTCATTTTATTTTGATGGGTCTCACACGACAAAAATTTTGTTTTCTTTACTTTAATCTAATTTTTTTAATAATATAAAGTTATTTAATAATATTAAATATTATTGTAATAATTAAAAATTAATTTTTACTATTTAATATTTATTTAACAATACCATTGACACTGTCATATGCAAAATTACTCGATATAACCGTATTACATTGACACAGGTTTTCTTTAAGAGAAAAGTGCTAACCCAATCCAATGGATCTTCTAAAAAAAGAAGATAAAGATGATAGTTTTTTTTTAATCCTAGCTCGAACGTGCTCTATAAGTTGTTTAATGTTAAATAAATAGAAGTACGTATAGAAAGATGAGAAGACATATATGTTAATGCATTAATTAGGACTATATAAAGATAGGCATTCTTGATGGATGTGACATTCTTCTGTATGTTATTTTTATATACTCTTCATATAATGGTGAATTTTAAAGTTTTTTTTAATTAGATTATAAAAAGTTGTAATGAAAAGTTTCCTCGTCAAAATATTAAAATTTGATAATATCAATATCTATATTGCATAAAAAAGACTATGTAATAATACATGATTGAATGTATCCATTCATGTTAAATATAAAACTAAAAAAAATAATTAATTTAGAAAATTTAAAATTGAATGTTTTTTAATTAAAACTAAAATAAATATGAAGTATTATATATACCGTGCAACATGCTGGTCTAATTAAATTATAAAATTTATTTAATTATTTATTATTTTTTTGAAAAATAATAATATAATTTCATATCATGTGCATTACACGGGCTTTCGACTAGTATATTTAAAAGATCAACTTAAAATTTGTTCACTATGCATGCCATGTCCACAACAATTAAATAAGGTCTAAAAGATTTACTAGAAATTGACACACCATTATGTGTAAAAAAAATATTGAATTTTGATTTTCGTTTTCAATTATGTGCATTAGTTTTAATAATTTCATAATTTTTTGGTCAAAAAAAAGCTTAAAACCTTTTAATTTTTATATTTGTTACAAAGCTTAAAAGCCTTTGAATAAAAAAATAAATACTTAAAACCCTTTAATTAAAAAAATTAATGTTTATCCTCTCCATCGCCGGTTACAAAAAGCTTAAACCATTTGATTCCCATATCTATCGGTTACAAATAAAAAAAACTTAAAACTCTTTGATTCTCATTTATATCAGTTACAAAAAAACTTAAAATCCCCTGATTCTCATATCTGTTACAAATAAAGTCCTATAAATCCATTTCCCATTCTCCTTGGGATTCAACGATCTTTCCTCAACTTCTGCTCCCCCAACCTAATTCTATTCCTTTCTCTTTCCTTTTCTCCCTGGGTTAAACATGCCAAGATAAAAGCCACTTCACAAACACCGAAGTCTTGCACAAACTAATAGTTCTTAAGAGAATATGATTTGTTTGCTACAAAAACAAAAGGGCAGTTGCATCGGGGTTTTAGTTTAGAAATTTGGATATGAATTGAATCATGCAGACCATCTTAATAAGACCATCTTAATAAGGAGTCATTTAAGGTCATATATGTCAATATTGATAGAATTTGGTTCACTAAAGGACAAAGTTGTTGAATTTAAGGTATTGGATTACAATGATTTGTTTTTGTGCGAGTCTCTTGAAAGGATGGAAGCATGTGACTTAAGAATGATTCGAACACATGATGGAGCATGAAGGGTTATGTAGCAGCGTTGGACTAGGAGGGAAGGTCAACATTTTTCAACTAAATATGGGACATTGGAACTTGCCGTTTATATAGCTAGATCTTGTGGAGGTATGTTGTTGATTTTGATTAAGATATTATTGGCAAGTCGAAGAATGAAAGAATAAAAAAATATCTTTTTGTTGACCCACGCTTTTCCTGTTTTGTGTGCATCAAGTGAGATTCACCCTTTATAACACACGTCACATACACTAAATTCTAAATTTTTTTTTTTTTTTTTGTAAAACCATATGTTATTTTATCTTACATTTAAGTTTATAATAAAAAATAATTTTTTTTAGTATATATATATATATATCCTTTTAGTTTTCAAGTACCATTAGTTATATATCTTAACTATTATCTTTATTTTAAATACAATATACTAACTTTTTAATTTTCTAAATTTCAGTTATCTTAATTAATATCATAATCAATTATTTTAATTTATTGTTATTTACATAATTATATGTTGGTTACAAAGCTTAAAATCCTCTGATTCTCATACCTGTTACAAATAAAGTTCTATAAATTCATTTCTCATTGGTATGGAAATGGCTAGTCTGACATTGAACTAGTTCGCTTTTGGATTTGGCACGTAGAACACTCTCTTGGGGTTCACTTTTAGTTCATTTGCATACCAAAATTTTCAATTCATTTAAAGTCAAGTTCACATTTCTATATAACACATGTCACATATACTACATTCTAGATCTGTTTTTTTCCCTCAAACAATATGTTATTTTATCTTACATTTCAATTTATAGTTATATATATATAACCATTAATTATATATCTTAATTATTAAATATAATATATTAACGTTTTGATTCAAAAAAAAAAAATTCTAAATTTCCATTATCCTAATTAATATCATAATCAATTATTTTAATTTATTATTATTTACATAACTATATTGAATTCTTTAATAATTAGTATCGCTACTTAATAATTTAATTTGGTAGAGGCTATGTTTACTTTAATTTAATTACATTATTTTTTTTTAATTACATTATCTTTATTACTATTAAAGATCATTTAAATTTTAATTAGCATAAAATATTTATAAAAAATGAAATTATATATTTCAATTGGAAATAAATGTTTTTCATATTCTTTTTTCTCAAAGTATATTTTCCTTTTGAAGAGATAATGTTAGAATTTATTAAGTGAACAACGAAATAACTCGAATATAGTTAAAAAAAATTTAAAATACTAATATATTGATATTTTAAACTATCAATTTTTAATTAAATAAATAACATTATATATTTCACGCAACGCGGGGTCTTCGACTAGTTTAAAGAAAATACGAAGTTATACAACTATAAAAAATAGGGTTAATTATAAAAAAGTACATGTGGTTTGACCGATTTGCGATATGGTACCGTTGGTATTTTTTTTTGCAAACACAACCTCGAGGTTGTCGCCGTTAGCAAAATCAAAGAAATGACAGATTTTCTGTTAAATCACATGGGTAATTTGGGAGAGAAAAATTTTGACTTTTTTTCTGACTTTCTTCTTCTTCTTCTTCTTCTTCTTCTTCTTCTTCTTCTTCTTCTTCTTCTTCTTCTTCTTCTTCTTCTTCTTCTTCTTCTTCTTCTTCTTCTTCTTCTTCTTCTTAAGAATAATAATGGACGATGAAGAAGGATACAGAAGGAGGACAGAGAAAGAAGAAATTAAAAAAAAAATAAAAATTCGAATTTCCTAAATTACCCCTGTGCCACGTCAGCATCCTAACAGAAAATCTGTCGTTTCTTTGATTTTGTTAACGGTGACAACCTCGAAATTGTGTTTGCAAAAAAAAATTACCACAGGTACCACATCACAAATCGGCCAAACCACATGGTACTTTTTTTGAAATTAACCCTAAAAAATAGGTGTGTTGATACTAGGGGTGCAAATGAGTTTGTCTAGTTCGCAACTGTTTCAGTTCGGCTCGATCAAAACTCGGTCAAAGTTTATATCGATCGGTTACGGCTGAGTTTGACCTTCATTGGGTTTGGCTCGAAAGCTCGTGAGCAGGCTCGAGAATTTTTTTTTATTAATGTTATATATATTATTGCTTTTTATTTTTAATTTAAATACATTTTAATTTTGTAAATTTTGTATTATTAGTAATTTTTTTATTAGTTTTTTTAAAATTCGAATTTGTTAGATTTTATATTTGTTTAAATTTTTTTTTGTAGATTGTATGTTATTTTTTTTTTTTTTGAGTTTAAATTTGGTATTCTTTCATTAGAAGGTTGACTTTAGATAATAAAATGTTAATCAGGTACAATTAAGTATATTCAAAATTATTTCAAATAAAAAAATCAAAATGAGTCGCTCGACGAGCTTCGAGCTCGAGCCGAGCTTGCCCCTGTCGGTCTTGGGTCGGCTTATTTGTACCCCTAATTAATACCATTCATCTTCCTTCTCACGAAAAAAGACACTAGTCACTCTCCGTTTTTTAGGAGGACGAAGGAAGTCTTCCTTCTTCCTCTCATCTATTATTTTATCATTACACTTCTTCGTACATTCCATTCTTTTTTTATTTCCATTTGCTTGGAATCCATATATCTAATCAGACTTCTCTTCCATTTTATTTGTATCTGTTATCCATAATTTTTCATTACCTTTTTCGAGTTCAACATGAGTGGAAGCGATTTATCTAGACTACTCATGGTCAGTGCAATGTAGATCTTTAGATCTACATGATTTCAATAGAATCAATTCAGATCTATTTTTTCAAAAGAATTTTAATGATGAGTTTGGATTGCAACTGTCTTTCTTCGGTTTTGGATTTGTGAGGAGTATGTAATTCATAATTATTTTGTTTTTAGTTTTTTCTTTTATGGCCTTTGTTGTTTGTTTTCTTCTCTTTGTGGATTTTGTACCGGTTTTAACCTGGATTTATGTGCAATTTTATTGTTTTTCATTTTTAAACATTTTTTTATTTAATGAAATGGTATGTAATTTTATTTAAAAAATTATTAGATACCAATTTAACAAATTATTTAGATGGAATTCTATTAAAAAGAAAGTAATTTAGAAAAAAGAAAGATGAAATTTTCAAATGAAATTAAAGCATTTTTTTACTTTTTTTTATGAAATTAAATTAATTCTATCACACCTCACACTTCAAATTCTGATATATTAAATACAGAAATTTATTTGAAAATTTTAAAGTGGAACGTAATTTTCCAGAAATAATACAAGTACATCGAAATATTGAAAGGGGAGTGAATAACATTACATGAAATTGAATTATTGTTGTTCAAGATACTCTTAAAGAAACCAAATCCATTTGTTGCTGCTGAAAAACTATGCTCACTTTTCTTCCAAATTCCATACCAATGCACTCAGGTATTGAGTTTCTCCTTGAACCCATTTGGATCATTACACTTGCTTTTGTTACTTGTATTGTTTATCTTGTTTGTGTTTAAGAAATTTAGGGAGAGTGATTTTGACGATTGAAAAGAGAGATATGATGAGAATAGGGGGTCATGTGTTATAAATGTACCTTGTTTTGGTGTTTCGTTGTTTAATCTTGTCTATTGTTTATTTAGTTACTTCTATTGGTATGGAAATGGCTAGTCTGACATTGAACTAGTTCGCTTTTGGATTTGGCACGTAGAACATTCTCTTGGGGTTCACTTTTAGTTCATTTGCATACCAAAATTTTCAATTCATTTAAAGTCAAGTTCACATTTCTATTGAGAGTTTGGTGGGGATTTTATTTCTCAATTTAACCTTATTGTGTTGTTGTGGACATTGTTCTTTATAGAAAATATGTCTTCACAACTTGGTATTTATGTATAAAAAGGGATGTTGTTTACTGACCAAAATCAGATCAGTAGCAGGTAAGAGCTCAACTTGATGAGTAACATAAATAACCGTTTTTTAACTCGAAAGACCAAGTAAAACTTCCTCCAAATAAAAATACTTTATGACACCGCCATTAAACAAATTAACAAATGTTTTCTTCAATAAGTATCACGATATGAATCAAAGTAAACAACCAGAACATTGCTTAAATATGAGAGTTACTTTACTTAAAATAAATGAGATCTAGTTTGCACATCAACAACACTAAAAGGATCATCAAATAGATAAATTTCAGCATGTAGGTATAGAGTCTCATCTTATAAACACAAGATAAGATGAGACTCTATACATAGATGCTGAAATTTATCTATTTAATGATCCTTTCAGTGTTCTTGATGCGCATACTAGATCTCATTTATTTCAAGTAAATTGACTCTTATTTCTATTCACGTTTAAGCAATGTTCTAGTTGTTTACTTTATTTCATATCATTCTACTTGTTGAAGAAAGCATTTGTTAATTTGTTCAGTGGCGGTCTCATAAAGTATTTTTATTTGGAGGAAGTTTTACTTAGCCTTTTAAGTTGAAAAACAGTTATTTATGTTACTCATCAAGTTGAGTTCTTGCCTATTGCTGAATCTGATTTTGATCAGTAAACAACATCCCGTTTTATACATGAAGGGAGCAAATCCCTTTATGCAAAGCTCCACTTATTGAACATTTTGCCGAAACAATTTTAGGATCAACAACTATCAAGAGCTTTCACTAGATTTTAAGAAACAAATATGATGTTGTCGGATGCCTATTCTCGGCCAAGATTTCACTTTTCTGGTGCAATGGAATGGCTTTGCTTTTGATTGGATCTGTTTTTTTATATTGCATTTGCCTTTTCTATTTTTCTTAATGTCTTTCCCGAAGAGAATCAATCCAGGTTAATAGTTATGACCTTGCACAATTATGTCTCAAATGCACCTCTTTTTCTTTTGGTTTTGCCATTTTTTTTAGGATTAATTACGTATAGATGCTATGTGGTTTTGCCGATTCGTAGATAGGTATTTTTGGTTTTTTTTTGTTAACGCAACCTATGGTTTGCAAAATTTTGCATTTGGGTTCACTTTGTCAGAATTTGGCTGATAACGACACCAAAATGAAAATTTTCAAGAGTTAAATGATATTTTAAGCAACTTTAATTCTTCAACTTTTTAAGTTTTAGGTCATTTAGGTGTTCTATTTTATGAGAGAGAAAGTTAATGTCTAGAGAGAGAAAACTCCAAAAATGATGATTTTGAAAAATTATAAATATGGTTCCATAGTAAATATGATACTAAACAACTTTAACTCCTAAAAATTTCATTTTGAGGTCGTTATCAGCCAAATTTGGCAAAATAAAAAAAGGGAAAAGTACAAAAATAAATCTTGTGGTTACGCTCATTTTCAAACAACACCTATGTGGTTTAAAAGTTTGCAAAGTGGTACCATGTACTTCATTCCGTTAGCAAACACATACCAAATTGACTAACGGTGTTAAAAGTCAAAGAGAAAAGAGTTAATTTGATCCTTATATTTATTTATTTTGTAAATTAACCCCCTTTATTATTTAATTATCACAAATAAACCCCAAAATAAAAAATAAAAACAAAAAATACCATCTTCTCCATTTCTATTTATTTTTTTATTTTTCTCCTTCTTTCTCTCTCTTTTCTCTCTCCTCATTGTTAATTACTCCCTCGTATATCAATTGAATTAGACTTTACACCCAAATTACTCCATTAAACTAATCTTATTCCCGGTTTAATCAAAATGAATATAAAAGAGTTGCAGAATCGGAGGAATCATCGGGTGTGATACCGGAGTTGCAGAATCGGTTAAAAAAAAAAGCGTCTTCTCCGGAAGGGGTGTTGTTTGGCGCCTAGGTAAGATGAAGGAGATTTCTTCCGGCTTGGTGAGATTTTGGTCGAGAGATCGAAATCGACGAGCATTATATGGCCATTCTCCTGAACTAGGATGTTTTCAGGCTTCGAATCTCTGTACCTATACCGATTTTATGCAGATACTCCAATGCGAGAACCAATTCCGCAGAGTAAAATCTGAAATTGAAATTTCATAATCGAATTCAGCAAATAAATCAGTGCTTAGAATTGAAAAGAAAAAATAACAATGAGAAGAAAAGAATATCGACCTTATAATATCAACAGAGAACGTGCTCTTGGTCTGTTGCTTTCTGAGATGATTAAGATCCCGTCCGGGACAAAAATCAATAGCGTAGGCAACAATTTTATCTGTAGCTAAAACACCACGCAAACTAGGCAAAAGAGGATGCTTAAAATGGCTGAGAACTTGTCTTTCAAAACAAACTCTTTTATATTCATTTCCGGCAGATACATCTTTATTCTTCTTCTCCATTTGAAAAAGCTAGATTGTGTTTCGGTGCGCTGAAGGTAAGAAACTCAGTATCTTGGAACACAATGATTGACGGATACATGAGAAATGGGGAAATAAAATGTGCAATTGAGTTGTTCGATGAAATGCCTAAGAGAGATGCGATTTCATGGACTGTGTTTATTGATGGATTTGTTAAAAAGGGCATTTTGAGGAAGGATTAGAATTGTTTAGAGAAATGCAGATTTCTGAATTACAACCTGATTGTGTGACAATTATTGTAGTTATATGTGCCTTTGCAAATTTAGGTGCTCTTGGTTTAAGTTAATTTTGATTAAATCGGGAATAAGATTAGTTTAATGGAGTAATTTGTGTGTAAAGTCTAATTCAATTGATTTCGGATGGAGTAATTAACAATGAGGAGAGAGAGAAGAGAGAGAATAAGGAGAAAAATAAAAAAAAATAAATAGAAATGGAGAAGTTGGTATTTTTGGTTTTTATTTTTTATTTTGGAGTTTGTTTGTGATAATTAGATAATAAGGGGGTCAATTTATAAAAATAAATAAATATAAGGACCAAATTAACTCTTTTTCTTTTGACTTTTAACACCATTAGTCAATTTGGTATGTGTTTGCTAACGGAATGAACCTCGAGGTACCACTTTGCAAACTTTTAAACCACATGGCTGCGATCGAAAATGAGCGTAACCACAAGGTTTATTTTTGTACTTTTCCCTTAAAAAAATGCAAAATTTTCAGGGTTGCATTTGTAAAGAAAAACACCAGAGGTACCCATCTGTAAATTTGTGTAACCACAGGGAATCTACTTGTAATTAATCCATTTTTTATAGTTATCGCTGGTTCAACTGTGCCATATAGACTGAACCTAAACATGTTATACAATCTTGGTGATGTGGAATATTTGAAATTTGGAAAACAAAATCATATCAATAGAGAGGGTATTTCAGTACATACAGATCCCAGTGAGCCTCCTATTGTAATTGATGAAAATCCGCTAGATGGTTATGGCTATGGGATAGAGAAGTTTTTTTTTATAGTAATACTAATATTTCATTAAATCATAACATTGGAAGTACATCAGAGACCAGTAAGGAATAAAACCTTACATACATATAGGCTAAGCCTAATACAAAGTCCACGTGGGCAAGAAAATGACTATTAAAAGCAAAAGAAGCCATTAAAGGTACATTAAAAACAACCAACATTTGAACCATACATAGATTGTAACTCCAAATTCGCCGCAAAGCAACTGTAGTCCAATCTCCAGTCTTTGAACCATTCTGAAACTTCGGATCTAAGTCCTTTCTTTTGCAACCACGTAGATCCAGTGATCTACGGATAAAATCTACCGTTTCTGTCCTTGCTAAAACAGAAAAGGTTACAAAAACAAAGAGATTAGCCAAAAGACGCAGTTCAAACGGATTCAGATCTAAGATAAACTATATAAGATCCAACTAAACAAACTGACATAAACAAAAGAAAAATAACAACGAGAACAGAAAATAAAAAACGGTGGGAGGAGGAAGAAGGAAGACAAGCTTCCTTCTTCCTCCTCAACGAGACAGCAGCGGAGAGGAAGGCAGACGAGGTGACGGCGGTTTAAGAAGGGTGGGGGAGAAGAAGAAACAGAAAGCGGAGGAGGAGGGAGGCGAGATCTGGAAAAGAGAAAGGAAAGGAGCGTGAGAGAGAGAGTACATGACTTTTACATATTATTGAATTTATGGGATAGAGAAGTTAATATTGAAAATTTGCATGAAATATTTATATTCAATTGACAACTTTGATTTTCTTATGGCACATATGTGATATTGATGAAAATGACATGTCATAGGTGTTGGTCCCGTGTAATTAGTTTCAAGGGGGGGTTAGGAACTAATATAACTTTTTCATTTTAATTAAGCTGACTTAATATATTTTCTTGAGTTAGTTAACTCAGCTTTGGTCAGCACGGCCGATTATAGTGTAAGATAGCTTTAGTCAGATGTTGACTAGAACTATTTTACGTATGAGTTGGGAATTGACACTTTTGTGGTCAGCTTCCAACTCAGCACTCTTATTTACTCAATGTCAATTTAATCAATATATATGCTGAGTAAATATAGCAAGCAACACATACAAATATATATATATATATATATATATATATATATATATATATATATTGAGAGAGAGTTAGAGATTACTCAGCACGACTTATCCTGGTTCGGCCTCTCCGCCTACGTCCAGTCCCCAGAATCCCTCCGGGCTTTCTAAATCCAATACTGAGCTCTTTAAAGGTAGAGCACAAACCGTTTACAAGGCAGTTCAATATGCAAGAGTACATTCCTCTATTCGTCTACTCAACTCCTACTAGGTGCTATAACCGAACACCTAGATTTCTCTACCACTAAACACTCAACACCGAGTACTCAGCACAACACTCTCAATTTTACAATTGATACAAATTCTTCTTTTCGAATGAAGAACACTTTAGATGATTACAGAAAATTAATCTAGCTTTTAGACAAGAATAGAAATTTGGTGTAAGATCTCTTTTAGCTTTTGTGTGCTTTGTATGTATGCTCTTTTTGTTCTTGTTGTAATCGGTTTATGATCCAAGAAATGATTATGTCCTTTTATAGTTGAGGTCTGAAGCAGAAATGATTTGAATCTTTGGATTTGTCCGTTGATCCAAACGGCTCCTTTTTTAGACAAGTTCTGGTCAGCTTCAGTTTTGCAGGCCAATCCTGTCGTCTGAATTCCGCAGGCGTCAGGTTTGTCTTCTTCTTGCAGGTTTCATCTTCTTGTGCCAGTTCATCTTTTAGCTAACGAACAGTTGACCCATGTATCTCGAAATTGGCTTTTACGTAATTCCAAGGTTTCTATTATTGGTGCAGACAGTTGTCGGAGCTTGTCTTTTAGCAAACGGATCATTCATGCTATCCTGAAGATCACTCAGCTTGTCTTTGATTGTTTGTGTTTGTTTGCTAATACATATACTGAGTTCTCTTTTACTCAGCTTCCATGGTCAGCTTCGTTCTGTAAGACATAGTTCTCATGAAGACTTTTCTACTTTTGATACTGAGTTTCGTTCCATTCAGCTTCTTGATCTTTAAGCTTCTATTCTGAAGATGACTTATCTTCTCTCACGTTGAGCTCCACTCTACTCAGCTTGTGCTGTGATCTTATGCTGACTTCGTCCTGTCTTACTTTTTATTTCTATTTGTATTTATATTTATACTCATCATTGAACAAACATATTAGTATAATTAAATCAAAGCACTTAAATTTAATTGTCCCTTAATCATGGATTAACTTAAATAATTTTGTCAAATCAAAATCATGTGGAAAGGTGTTTCAACAAACTCCCCTATTTTGATGTTGGTAAAATATTTAATTGATGGAACTCAGCATTGAGATTCCCCATGATTGAAATTCTTTTTATGCTTCTGAAATTACTCCCCCGTAAGGGTTGCATCCATTGACTTGACTTAACTCTAAACCTTCTAAGATTTAATTGAGTAAAGTTAAGACATGCTTATGCTGACTTAGTACAGTTCTAGAACTTCCAATGTCTAATTCAGATGAGCCTATGTCAGCTTTCGGAAGAGGTCAATATGTGGAATATGTTTTGACTCAGTTTTGATACATAGTTAGTTTGATATCAGAGTTATGGGAAAACATTATCAGAGCAGCTGTATCAAGTCTTAGTGTGTACTGAGTATATTCCTTTTTCTTTTATTTGTTTGTTCAATTACGACAGATTAGCATAGAGCACAATACGTAAGTAAGCATCGCATAAGATTAATCAATTTGGAATAAGAGATGCATGATACTATAGATAGTCAGCAAGACAAAATACGCCAGATCAGGGAAACACACAAATACAAGTCAAGAATGAAAACTAGGAAACTAAACTAGCCATACTATTTCTTCCTATTGACTTGGGCAGAATTGACTTTGCCTTTTCCCTTTTGTTGCTGCTGACTACTAGAGGCTTCTCTTGTGTGCTGAGTTCTATCAGCTTGTTCTTTCTCCCCCATTTTGCTAGCATCTGCCGGAGGAGGAACGAAAGTGTCGTTGAGAGCAGCACGAGTTAATCTGACTGAATACGCCTTTAGCCTTTTTGTGCTTTCCCTTAGACCATCAAACACTGGAACTCCATCATCCAAGGTAGCACCGGGAATCCTGATAGAGGCACTGAGCATACTCAATATGTATTCTTGAGATTTTCCTACCCATGTGATAGTGTCAGTCAGCATAGCATAAGCTTGATGGTACATCTTAAGCAAAGTCGAATCATAAAACTGACGTTGAGCATTCGTGTGGCGCACATGTTTGTAGGTGGCTCGAGAGTATTGCAACAGTTCGTTTGTCTTGAGTTGATCAGTTTCCATTTCCTCTTTACTCAAGTTGAGTAGACGGACAGCTTCGCTAATTTGTTCGACCGAACATTGAGAAGTTGAGGAGATTATCTCGCGAGTGCCGGTCAGCTCAGAGTTTAACTTGGTAAAATGTTGATTCAACTCAGCAGAGGTAGCATAGCCCGTGATGACTGCAGAAAGAGCATTAATTTGTCCTTGAAGGGAATCCATATAATTCACCATCATTAACTGCAGTTCGGCCAGCTTGACGATGGATTCTTGCTTGGGTTGCTGTGTTTGGACCGTTGTCATGACACTTATTAGATCTTTGAGACTCTTGATCTCATTTAAGAGCTGAGTGACAGACGAGATTTGTGGTGACTCAATATTTTCAGACCCAGCAGCATCGGCATGAGAAGTGTTCAAGTCCTGAAGAATAGTTTGAGCGGAGTCAATAATGCGACGCCCGGACTCAGTAGCATGAAGATAGGCATAGGTTGCTTCAGGAATGTGCTCAGTTGTCGGAACTCGAGTGGAATTAGAGGGGCCAGCTTGGTTAACAGCTGGGCTTTTATTTAGGCCAGCTGCAGGAACTGACTTCTCAACATTCTGCGATATTGGAGTGGAAGGAGGTGGATCAGCAGAGATATTGACCTACCCAATGTTGGTTTGAGTTGGTGCAGGAGGAGTCAACTCAGTTTGAACAGGATTTTCCTTTGCATGCTTTTCACTTTGAGCAGCTTGGACTTTGAGCTCTTGCTCGGTAGGGATTGGATTTTCCGGAGACTTGGCTTGTTCCTCAGGATGAGTAACAGAGGCTTGCTTTTTCTGAAGTTCCATTGGAGAAGGCTCAGTGGGATTGGAGAAGAATTGGAACTGCATGTCCGAAAGATCGGTGATGGGATCCCGAAGAGGAGAATCACCTAGAAGGTCAATAACTGGGGATTTGTGAGCCTTTTTCTTGAGGCGCCTTAATTTCTTAGCCTTTGGAGGAGAAGGGTCAGCTTGAATAGAATCAAGAGATTCAGAAGGTGAATTTACCCCAAGGTCAGCATGTTCCTTTGTTGTTGGCTCAGCTTGTTCTTCAACCTGCTCAGTGCTGACTGCCTGTTCATGCTCAGCAGCCATTGTTGGCTCAACATCCTCTGTCTCATGTTGCTCAACATTTGCTGTCTCATGTTGCTCAACATTTACTGTCTCCTCAGCATCAAACTGACCTCCGAGATTGCCCAACTCTTCTTCCTCTTGGTCAGCAGGGATTTTCTCAAGATCAATTTCTTGACTTCTGGCGAAATGCGAATAATCGGAGATTACGAAACCCAGAGGGGCAGCATCAATAGGACTTAACTCCGAAGATTTCTTTTTCTTTTTCTGCAATGGTTGCTCTAGAGTTTCCTCACTCTCTTCTTCAGGCTCAACTTGCCTTTTTCGTTTCTCTGCTGACTTAGGTGTGTCCTGAGTTTGCTCGGCATCAACTTTCCTCCCCTTTGATACAAACCGGATTTTCTTTGGGGCAGCATTAACATCTTTAGAAGAGGTTTGGATAGCTTTCCTCTTCTTCTCTCGCTTAGCTTGGTCAGCAGGTTCAGCCATGGCATTCTTCCCTTCCTTGGGTTGCACATCCTGTACATCATCAACTTCTTCCTCATTTTCCTCAATGACCCCTTTTCCCTTCTTAGAGTTGAGGGGTTGGTTATATACTAACCCAAACAGTAGAGCCGCTGTGATTTCAGTTCCCAAAGTCTCAGTTTCATTAATCAGGTCTATTTGATGATCTTCAAGGATTCTGGTAATGAGGGACCCCATCCTGAGTTTCCCCGTACTCCGTTGAAGTGCACCGACAAGAAACACCGGCATGTTGAGTGGTTGATAGGTCAGCATGTGCCAGATGAAGCACTGCTCGAAGTTTGAAGCTGATGATGCTGAGTTGATTTTAGGGAAGATAAAGTTAGTTAGCAGGTAGTGAGCCATCTTTTGATTCTGACCCATGCATGTACTAGCTATTTCCCCTTTGTGATCCTCCGGCTTACAGAACGTCACGATGTGGTCAAGTTTCTCCTTTGTGGTTCTGAATTCTTTCCCTTTGGCTGGCAGTTTTAGCAAGGTTGCTAGGTAGGATGGGGTAATCGTTATTTTCTATCTTTTGACATGGGTTACCAGATGGTTAGCATCTTCTTTGTCAACATAGAGGTTAGAGTAGAATTCCCTTACTAACCTAGGGTAGGTTTTACCAGGAAGGGAGAAGAGTCCAGCCCATCCATTCTTTGAGATCCACTCACAGAACAGTTGCTCAGCCATTACAAAGCTTGGAGAGAACCACCGACAGCGAAGTACCTCATGGTTCTTAACGCTTTTATAGACTTTAAGGAAAATCTTTTCATTGGGCTGCTTGTCCTTCTTTTTCTTCTTCTTTTTCGAGGAGGTTGCGAGGTCAGCTTGAGGACTCTTGCTTGGAGTTTGGTCATGCTGACCTTGTCCTTTGGTGGGAGTCTCACTATATTCCTGCTGAGGAGGAGACTTAGGGTTTTCATCGGAGTGATTTCTGTCGTAATCACCACCGGAGATATTCTGAGAGTCCGACATGATTTTTTCAGAGATTTTCGAGAGGTTTTGGATTTGGAGAGTGAGAGAGATGAAAATCTATTTGCCAAAGATTTTGAGTGTAAAGAGTGATAAGTGGGAATTCTTCCACTATTTATAGAAGTTCGATTTGATCCTAAACGTTTGAACTAGCCGTTTTACCTCGAGATGATCAATCAACAAAGATCCTGGCATTTATGACATGTTCGGCACATTTGTTTTCTTCATTATTGCCATTACGTCACCCTAGGTGGCTATTTATGGCACGTGTGCTAGCATTAATTGGGCAAGTGAATTTTACTCAGTTTGTTAGAATACTGAACGTTTTGTGGTACTGAGTGCACATTTTTACATAGAGGGTTTTCATACTGCTTCAGCCTAAGATAATCACTTAGCATAGGGTGATTTTCTATAACACATATTAAGCTCAGCATGTGGAAGTTACTAAATTAGCACAAGTCGCTCAACATGGTAATCACTCAGCATTCAATTAAGCACATAATATTATTGAAGAGGATTAGACATACCGATAGCTTCCCTTAGTATGTTGAATTGCTCACGAGCCAAAGGCTTGGTGAAGATATCCGCAAGCTGTTCATCTGTTGGAACGTAGGTTAGCTTGATCTCACCCTTGAGTACATGATCCCTAATGAAGTGATGCCTTATGCTGACATGCTTCATCCTACTGTGTTGGATTGGATTTTTAGATAGGTCAATGGCGCTTTTGTTGTCGCATTTGACTTCAATTGTTTCTGTTTTAACTCCGTAATCCTCAAACTGTTGCTTAATCCATAGGACTCTTGCAACACAGCTTCCAGCACCTACGTACTCAGCTTCAGTTATAGACAGGGCAACTGATGACTGCTTCTTGCTGAACCAAGATACCACACAGCTTCCAAGGAAGTGACATCCTCCCGAAGTACTTTTACGCTCTAGCTTATCTCGTCCATAGTCAGCATCAGTGTATCCAATGAGTGTGAAGTCATTTGAGGTTGGATACCATAAACCTGCATTAACTGAGCTCTACAAATATCTAAAGATTCTTTTTACAGCTATAAGGTGAGATTCCCTGGGGTCAGCTTGATATCTTGCACAATAACATACTGAGTACTGAATATCAGGTCTACTAGCGGTAAGGTAAAGTAGAGAGCCAATCATACCTCGATATAGCTTGCTATTTACAGATTTACCTTTCTCATCTTTGCATAGGACAGTGTCAGTACCCATTGGGGTTGATATGGGTTTACAATTTTCCATATCAAATTTCTTTAGCATTTCTTTGGCGTACTTAGACTGACTAATGAAGATGCCGTTCTTACCTTGCTTGATTTGAAGTCCAAGGAAGAAGTTGAGTTCACCCATCATAGACATCTCGAACTCAGTTTGCATCTGTTTACTAAACTCTTTGCATAAGGATTCGTCAGTAGCACCAAAGATTATATCGTCTACGTAAATTTATGCCAGCAGGGTATGTTTACCCTTTTTCTTAATGAACAAGGTTGTATCAGCTTTGCTTCTGACATAATTTCTGGTCAGCAGGAAGTTGGTCAACCTCTCATACCAAGCTCTTGGAGCTTGTTTCAGGCCATATAAGGCCTTCTTGAGTTTATAAACGTGGTTTGGAAGTTTTGGATCTTCAAACCCTGGAGGCTGACTGACATATACCTCTTCGTTTATAAAGCCATTAAGAAAATCACTTTTAACATCCATTTGATATAATTTAAAGTTCATATAGCTAGCATATGCACACAATATACGTATAGCCTCTAACCTAGCAACAGGAGCGAAGGTCTCACCATAGTCAATGCCCTCTTGCTGACTATAGCCTTGGGCTACAAGTCGAGCTTTATTTCTGACTACGTTGCCTTGCTCATCTAGTTTATTCCTAAAGACCCACTTAGTTCCTATGGTCTTTTGATTCCTAGGTTTTGGTACTAAATCCCATACCTCATTTCTTGTGAATTGATCAAGCTCTTCTTGCATAGCATTGATCCAATATTCATCGTGCTCAGCATCGGTGAAGTTCTTTGGCTCATTTATTGAGACGAATGCAACATTCCCGAGATACTTTCTAAGCTGATCTCTTGTCATCAGCTTGTTGTCAGCGGCATCAAGAATGGACTTCTCCGAATGTCCTCTTGGAATTTTTATTTCTTTAGGTAATATTGAGTTGTCTGGAATAGGTGTTTCTACAATGTCTGTAGGAATAGATTGGTCAGCAAAGGTAATTTCGGGTTCGTGTTTACCTTTGGTCAGCCCTTATACTGATGACTCAGTGGCTCCAGTTTGGTCAGCGGAATCTGAGCTCGGTTCATCATCGGCGAACTGAGTTGTCTTTCCTGCAGGGTCAGTTTCATCGAACTCTATATGGACAGACTCTTCAACAACTTGAGTTCATTTATTATACACCCTATATGCTTTACTGTTAGTTTAGTACCCTAAAAAGATCGCTTCGTCAGCTTTAGCATCAAATTTTGCAAGGTTATCTTTTGTATTGAGTATGAAACATTTACACCTAAAGGCACGAAAGTAGCTGATGTTGGGCTTTCGTCCTTTCCAAAGTTCATAAGGGGTTTTCTTGAGTATAGGTCTAACTAAAGCCCTATTCAGTATGTAGCATGCTGTGTGGACAACTTCACCCCAGAAATACTTTCGAAGCCTATTTTCGCTCAGCATTGTCCTAGCAATTTCGACAATTGTTCGGTTCTTTCTTTCAACAACCCCATTTTGTTGAGGAGTTCTAGGAGCAGAGAAATTGTGGTCAATACCACTGGTTTCACAGAATTCGTCAAACTGTTGGTTTTTGAATTCTCCACCATTGTCGCTTCTAATATGAGCTACTTTTAGGTCTTTGTCATTTTCAAGCTTTTTAATCAATGTTGTGAACATCTCAAAAGTTTCATCCTTGCTACTCAGCAAGATGATCCAAGTATACCGAGAGAAATCGTCTACAATGACTAAGGAGAATTTCTTACCGCCCAAGCTGAGTGGCTGAACAGGTCCGAAAAGGTCCAAATGTAGTAATTCCAATGGTCTCTTGGTTGAGACAATGTTTTTACTTTGAAAAGACCTTTTTGTTTGTTTACCTTGCTGACAAGCATTACATAATTGATATTTTTCAAATTTCAATTTGGACAATCCCTCAACTAGTTGCTTTCTAGCCAATTTGGCAAGGAGGTCCATGCTTACATGACCAAGTCTCCTATGCCATAGCCAGGAGTTATCCTCTTTAGATACTAAGCATATATTTTTTGAAAACTGTTTTTCTAAACTCAACATATATACATTGTCAACACGAGGGGCAGTTAAAATCAAATTGTTTGTTTTTCCCTCGAGTATCCGACACTGAGTAGCATCAAATATAACATGTCTACCGCTATCATAAAGCTGAGCTACGCTCAATAGGTTATATTTGAGACCCTTAACTAAGGAGACTGACTCAATGGTGGGGTTACCTCCGATAGTACCTGATCCTACTATCTTACCCTTCTTATTGTCTCCAAAGCTTACGTTGCCACCTTGTTTAAGCTCAAGTGTGATGAACTGAGTTTCATCACCAGTCATATGCCTCGAGCATGCACTGTCAATATACCAAAGCTTTGACTTCTCCACGCATCTCAGGCTCACCTGTATTTTAAATCATTCAAATTTAGGTACCCAATTATTTTTGGGTCCTTGTTTGTTAGCATAAGCAGGTGTTATGTCATGTTTTAACTTGTGACGACATATATTTATGGTGTGGCCTTGTTTACCATAGAAGTCACAATGAGTTACCCTTTTTGGGTGACTCTGTTTTTGGTCAGCACCATTGTGCTGATCATGCCAACATACCTTAGTGGTATGTCCTTTCTTTCCGCAGAAGTCACATTGGACAGTCCGCTTGTTATACCAACACACATCTCTTATGTGTCCCCTTTTCCCACAACAGTCACATTGAGTGAACTGTCTATGCTGACTAGTACCTGAGTACTCAGCATGGGATTTATTTTTGTTTGAGCCTTTAGTTTGGCTCTATAGGTATGTGACATCCTTTTTCAGTTTCTTTGAATCTGACTGGACTTCCGAGACAAACTTATGCATAATTTCCATGTTACTATGCAATGTTAAGTTGTCTTGGAGAAGATATCGAAGGTCACTGAGCTTGACCTCTTCAATCTCGTCACACCGCTTGCTGAGTGCTTTTATTTTCTTATTACACTTTTTAGTCAGTGTATATAAGTCACTTAGGGCGTTAATCATTTCATTTCTAAGCAAGTGTAAGGATGTTACCTCATTTGAGTATTCCTCCTGTTCAGATTCTTCAGAGAGGTCAACTTGCTCAGATTGAGTGTGGTCAGCAGCGTCATCGGCCATGAAGCATATGTTTGCTGACTCGGTGACATCTGCTTCAGATGATGTTGATTCGTCGCTGTCACTCCATATGGCCACCATTGCCTTTTTGCTTCCCTTCTTGTCTTTCTTTAGATTAGGGCAACTTGACTTAATGTGCCCAATTTGATGGCACTCAAAACACGTGACAGGCTTGGAGCTGTCCTTTTTGTATTTGTCACTAGACTCAGCTTTGTACCTATCACCTCTTCTGAATGGCCTCTTGCTGTTCTTTTCATTCTTTCTGAACAGCTTCTTCATCTTCCTTGTGAACATGGCCATTTCCTCATCATCTGATGAGCCAGCTTCAGTTGAGTCAGCTTTCATGACAAGTGATTTTTGTTTCTTGTCTTCTGACTTTTCTTTTGCTTCAAATTTTTCATAGAGATCTCATGAGTCAGCAGAGATCCGATCAGCTCGTTGTATTTATATGTGGTCAAGTCTTGAGCTTCCTCCGCAACAGTTTTCTTAGCTTGCCAGCTCTTGGGTAAGCTCCTCAGGATTTTCTTCACCTGCTCTTCTTCAGTGAAGTTCTTGCCGAGCCTCTTTAGCTCATTTATGATGTTGGTGAATCTAGCGTTCATTCCTGAGATGTCCTCATTGTTGTTCATCTCGAACAGCTCGTATAATCTCATATGTTGGTTCACCTTTGATTCCTTGACCTTGCTTGTACCTTCGTAGGTTACTTCAAGCTTTTTCCAAATCTCATGTGATGACTCGCACCCTGAAATCTTATTGTATTCTGCAGCATCTAACGCACAGTGAAGCATATTGATAGCCGAAGTGTTATTTTGTAATTTCTTAAGGTCATCTTCTGACCACTCAGTTCCACTCTTGACAACTTTCTCATTGTCAACAGTTTTATAGGGCACATATGGGCCTTGAACTATTGCAAGCCATGCACTCATGTTTGTGGCTTGAATGAAGTTTTTCATTCTATTCTTCCAAAATGTATAGTTTGATCCAAAGAATAGGGGAAACCGACTAATTGATAGTCCCTCAGGGAGTATTTGTGTTGTTTGGTTCCCTCGAAGGAAACGAGTGCTGTTCTTAGCCATTTATCGGGATCAGCTCAAGATAGTTATATCTTTGAGTAGTGAGCTATTAGGCTCTGATACCACTTGTTGGTCCCGTGTAATTAGTTCCAAGGGGGGGGGGGGGGGGTTAGGAACTAATATAACTTTTTCGTTTTAATTAAGCTGACTTAATATATTTTCTTGAGTTAGTTAACTCAGCTTTGGTCAGCACGGCCGATTATAGTGTAAGATAGCTTTAGTCAGATGTTGACTAGAACTATTTTACATATGAGTTGGGAATTGACACTTTTGTGGTCAACTTCCAACTCAGCACTCTTATTTACTCAATGTCAATTTAATCAATATATATGCTGAGTAAATATAGCAAGCAACACATACAAATATATATATTGAGAGAGAGTTAGAGATTACTCAGCACGACTTATCCTGGTTCGGCCTCTCCGCCTACGTCCAGTCCCCAGAATCCCTCCGGGCTTTCTAAATCCAATACTGAGCTCTTTAAAGGTAGAGCACAAACCGTTTACAAGACAGTTCAATATGCAAGAGTACCTTCCTCTATTCGTCTACTCAACTCCTACTAAGTGCTATAACCGAACACCTAGATTTCTCTACCACGAAGCACTCAACACCGAGTACTCAGCACAACACTCTCAATTTTACAATTGATACAAATTGTTCTTTTCGAATGAAGAACACTTTAGATGATTACAGAAAATCAATCTAGCTTTTACACAAGAATAGAAATTTGGTGTAAGATCTCTTTTGGTTTTTGTGTGCTTTGTATGTATGCTCTTTTTGTTCTTGTTGTAATCGGCTTATGATCCAAGAAATGATTATGTCCTTTTATAGTTGAGGTCTGAAGCAGAAATGATTTGAATCTTTGGATTTGTCCGTTGATCCAAACGGCTCCTTTTTTAGACAAGTTCTGGTCAGCTTCAGTTTTGCAGGCCAATCCTGTCGTCTGAATTCCGCAGGCGTCAGGTTTGTCTTCTTCTTGCAGGTTTTGTCTCCTTGTGCCAGTTCGTCTTTTAGCTAACGAACAGTTGACCCATGTATCTCGAAATTGGCTTTTGCGTAATTCCAAGGTTTCTATTATTGGTGCAGACAGTTGTCAGAGCTTGTCTTTTAGCAAACGGATCATTCATGATGTCCTGAAGATCACTCAACTTGTCTTTGATTGTTTGTGTTTGTTTGCTAATACATATACTGAGTTATCTTTTACTCAGCTTCCATGGTCAGCTTCGTTCTGCAAGACATAGTTCTCAGGAAGACTTTTCTACTTTTGATACTGAGTTTCGTTCCACTCAGCTTCTTGATCTTGAAGCTTCTGTTCTGAAGATGACTTATCTTCTCTCACATTGAGTTCCACTCTACTCAGCTTGTGCTGTGATCTTATGCTGACTTCGTCCTGTCTTACTTTTTATTTCTATTTATATTTATATTTATACTCATCATTGAACAAACATATTAGTACAATTAAATGAAAGCACTTAAATTTAATTGTCCCTTAATCATGGATTAACTTAAATAATTTTGTCAAATCAAAATCATGTGGAAAGGTGTTTCAACAATAGGTACGACTGCCCCTTATTTTCCCCTTGTTTTGCGAGGTATCACATATGCACCCTTTCGGGAGGGAAGAAACCTAGCATTGTTGGGAGAACAATAAGTGGTAATAAATTCTCATGCAAGCTCTATTCTGGATTGTTGATCCTCAAGCTAGTCAGGTAATGATCGTTGGCATAAACATCTTGTTGATTGGTTTGCAAAATTTGCGGACAAGACTAAACATTATTCCTGAGGATCCCACTATATTTGAAGGGACCATAAAGGAGTAACCTCGACCTTCTCAAGGAGTACACAAATGAAAAAATTTGGGAGGTATTTTGTGTATATTTTGATATGGAGGATAAAGAAAATTTAGGATCTTATATTTTGTTGATGTATATTTAATAGTTCCAAGCTCTAGATAAGTGATAACTCGGAGATGAAGTCAGGAAGAATGAGAAAAATATAAACTTGACATGTATGTTTTTTGTAATTTTTACAATAGCTGTATTCATTTAGCATAAACTCCACATGCTAGAAATTACACTGAACTCTGATGTTGGTACTACTTAGTATTACAATTACCAAGAATGGACAGAATTGGAGTATAGGTCAGACGTAACTAGTTTATCTCAGGTGATTACTACTGATCAGAAGAGCAATGTCTTGGTCCTTGATGGAGCCACTTCCTCGGTTGATACTGTTACAGATAATTTGATTCAATAAACCATTAGGCAACACTTCTCTGACTCTACTGTCATAACCATTGCGCATGATATAACTTATGTTCTTGACAGCGACATGGTTGTTCTTCTGAGTAATGGTGAGTATATACACTATATAACAGTATTGTTGTGAATTTTTATCTATGTGTTGATCTTTCTTATCGTATGTACTTTGCTAATGGTGCATGACTTATCGAGGAATACGACTCTCCAGCAAGATTGTTGGAAAATAGGTCGTCCTTGTTTTCAAAACTTGTAGCTGAATGTGTATATAGAAAGATCAAACACATGCCCGACCCTAGTCATTGAATTGTGGGACGACTACTTAGAGGCCATGACTTTAAGGGCCCTAATTTTTTTAATTAGTATATATATTAGAGCATTAGAATTTTGGGCTTTCTATATGGATATCATAATTAATTATAAAATTACAACTAAATTATATTATGAAACGTAATTCCTAATATGTTACTATTTTCTATATATAACAAATAAAGTATGTTTTTACTCTCAGAAAATAGGCAAATGGGGCACAACGAAAATATAATTTTTTTTACCTATTTCCTTTAACATCTGTTAATCGTTATTTCATATCAAAGTGGGATAAAAGTAAGTAACTTTACGAAGAACTATCTACTATTGCTAGAGATGTGCCCACACGGAAATCAACCGTCTTTCCAAGAACACAAAAACAAACAATAATAAAACGATTAGTAATCAACCGTTAAATAACAACCAAAATTTGATTGCCTCTAAATGAATCAACACGAGATCAAAGAGAGAAAACGAGGATGATAATTGGTCGAGTGGAGTCGAGAGTATTTCTTCCTCTTTTGGATGTGGGTTGGCCGAAATTCTATGTATATGGGGGTGTATATAGTTTAACTATTCCTACTTAATATATACACCTATAAATTTCAGCCCATTTAATTTCTCCACTCTATAATTACCATCTCACCCTCCGGTTCCAAGTTTCATGTGTGACCCAATAGGTTCTTATTACTACTAGTCGTATACAGTCATTGAATTTAATTTCTCCAAATTATATTCAATCGTTTGTATAACGGAATGACTGTGCGGAATATGAATATCAGAACCGTAAACATTCTCCCAAAGTAATAAGAAGACAGGTTGATTCTGTCGTTTAGCTTTCGGTATTAGTTCCAGTATAATTCGATCCTTTATCAGCTATATCCTTTAAATGAATCTGTAACTATGGATTATGTCAAGTTACATATAATGAGACGTTTGTTTTACTTGTTCAGGTAGAGTTAACTTTGCATAGATAGGCTAAGTGAAATCTCCATTTCTACTCTTAACCGTATCACCTTGCAAGGATTTCAAGTCAATTCTCCACAAGGGCCCTTGGATATATCTCTCATTTATCAGGAGTGACGAATGCTCAATCTAATATTAAGTATTCCACAATCACTTTATGTGATACCCAACGACTGAAGCACACACCCTAGGATCATTCCTGTTAATGGATCGTGTTTGCACAGAGTCAAAGCATCACACTCCATAATCCAGAATCACTAATTAATATTTATTTGAGTCTGAGGATTACTTATACCTATTAATACCATTGGGGATAAACAGGTGACATAGGATTATGTTAACCCTAATGAACTCCTTCACTAGATCCATGTAATTGTCTAGATATACCATATCTGAAGCTTGTGAGATTAGCTCTCTGTTCACAACAGAAGACATTGTTACATGCAAGTCTCAACAGCATTATATTAACCCCTTAAACATATTGGTTGACTTGGTGTGGTTTTAAGTTTATTCGTTTATCATAAAGTTTAGTCTCACTGCATGCTTGTATGAACACTTTATAATCACTATAAATAAACTTTGGGATTTCCTTTTGTTTAACGTTAGTTAGTTCTTAATAAAAGATCAATGCCTTTCCATATAGTTAAACATACTATATCTTATTAAAACAAGGGAAAATTACAAAACTGGGTCAAATTGGAGGCCCATTTACATATTTAACCCATTTACTAATCCTACTACATATCTAGACTGATTTTGTGTGACTTTCCCATAATACCCCTAATCTTCCCACTTCCACCACTCGCGAATCGCCGCTCCCCCTATCTCCTTGGTTATGCAAAAAGATGCTCCTGCATTAATGATTTCAAGGCTTTTGATCTTCCTTTCTTCCTTTAAATTGCACGAAATCTGCACCATTTAGTCAAAATCACAATGAATTTCTCTTTTTCCTCTCTTCATCTCTTGATTCTGCAACTTCCCAACCCTAGAAAACGAAGCCATGGTTTTTCATCTTCATGTTCGTTGCTTGGTTTCTTTATTCTTGTTACCATCAAAGAAATGGTTTTTCTACGTTATTTCCTTCGTTCTTCCCATGTTATCATATTGTTATTGTCGCTTTTGGGGGTGAAAGGGGCGAAAAATGTAAGTATCTTTTTTTCTGCGTTTTTTTCATGAATTCACTTCGCAATCGATGGTTTCGCTAAGCTTTGCGAAGAGAACGAGCCTGGAAAGTGACGATCTACTTCGTTAATCGTTGATTTTGCAAAGATATGCGAAGAGAAAACGTCTGAAACGTATGGATCTACCTCATGAATCGATTAGTTTGCGAATAGATCCTCACGTTTCAAACCTCGCAGACTTCGCGAAAGCATCGATATGCGACGTAGATAGTCACGTTTCTGACCTCACAGACTTCGTGAAAGCATCGATGTCACGACCCAATCCAGGCCATGACCGACGCATAAATTTAATTAACCTATGCTAGCCTTAATTCTGAACTAATGGAAATTCCAAAATTAACTAACAAAATATCAAATTCATTGAAATTACATCATAAACCTTGAAGGAACCTAACTATTAAAGTCAAATCTCAATAATCAAAAGTCTCCAAAAATAATATAAAGCTAAATTATTAAGCAGTCTCCTTCAACATTAATCCAAGGGTTACCTCATGAACAGAGACCTTAATTTGAAAAAGAAAGATTCAACGTGGTATGAGATTTTCGTCTATACGAGCGAAAACCTCAATGAGCGATAGCTATAGCACACAACAGAAAAGGAACAGGCATGTAAGCCGATACTCTTAAATAATGACAATTATAGTTCAAAATATAGTATTTCAAAATTCGTTAAACTAAATGATCAATTTAAGATGATCAATTCAAAATAGTGGTAATCAATACCGAAGCCTTTCAAAATATCAAATATTAAAATAATCAGAAAATAAGGCAAAAGTTTTAAAACACATGGTACAGTGTAACAGAGTGGTGATACTGCACACCACAAGGGCCAGATAAATGGTAAGCGCGCTACCAATAACAGATACAGATAACAGATAATTGCCTTCACCGATCTTATGCATGATACTAATGTTGACACAACTGACGACAAACTGACAACTGACAACTGACAACCTGACTCAAAGACAGATGCAAAGACCTAATGTTATGAAGATCGGTGAGAGGCCAGTTAACAGATACAGATATACTGAGCACTTGTACCAGTTTGAAAACATATAGAATATATATATAAATCAGAAAATCATAACTGATTGAACGAATTATCAGATTTCTAAAATAAACGTAATAAATGTGATAAATTGCGTATCAGAAAGTACAAATCATATCAAATCAAAATCTTAACAATTTTTTTATGACTGATAGTAAAACAAATCAAATATAAAGACCTGTTTCCAGAATATACGCTCTAATACTAAGGATGTTTAGTAAACATAAGGTTCGAGAAATATGCTTTTATAATAGAAAATATACAATCAAATGTCAATTTTTTTGATAAACATTTTTCAGTTTGATATTTCAATCAAATAGTGTCATGTACTATAATTACCAGTCACCTGAAATTCCAAATAAAAGCTAGGTTGAACTCTTAATTTAAATCATCTTGCCATCCAAAGAATATATCAAAGATCACGTGCACGAATCCAAATCGAGAGATTAGCTTGAAATTGAATCGTGAAAATGGAGAGGAGTATAGATTGGCCGCGTTTTCCAAAGAAAATAAAAATAAACCCTTTCTTTTAATTTCTGGAAAAAGCTATAAAATATTCTTTTAGTGGTTAGTTAGGATTAGAGTCCTTAAACAAAGAGATAGTGGTTTAAATATTTAAGATAAAACAAAAATCTAATAAATCCATTTTTTTCCTAATAATTAATAATATATTTATTGTATAAAAGTTCAACACCAGCAAAGATAAGTATTTGAAACCGGATAACTAATTAATTTGTTACATGAAATTTAAATTTTATAATATAAGATAAATATATAAATGTAATTTTTTGTTCAATTAGGTGATATAATGTAGCACAAAATTAAGAAAAATAAAGTTATCATAGTCTTTTGTTTTTCTAATAAAAGAATAAAATAATAATAAAAAAAAACATTTTGATCCTTAAAATAGAAAATAGGCCTAATGCTTTCCCAGCCCCTTTAACTTGTCCAAATTTGTCACTTTACCCCCTCAACTCATCGAATGTCCTATTTACTCCCTTAACTCCATAAAAGTGGTATTTCTCACCCCCTCAACTTGTCCATTTATTCCTCTAACTCATAGAATGTTCTATTTACCCCCTTAACTCCATAAAAGTGGTATTTTTCACTCCTTACAATTCGTTATCGAAGCCTAAATTGATAACTTTTTTTAAACGTTAAACCTATATTTATGCTATTTTGTAAGTGGAACCTAAATTGATACTTCCCCAAAAATCATAGGTCTATTTTGGTACATTAACTTGTTTATATTAATGTTCTTGTTATTTGTATTTTTTATTCGTTCTTTCTCTTTTCAACTTTTTTGACTACTATAAATGGATAAGAAATACCATTTTTATGGAGTTAAGAGGGTAAATATGATCATAAGTGGTGAGAAATACCACTTTTATGGAGTTAATGGGGTAAATAGGATATTCGATAAGTTGAGAGGGGTAAAATGACAAATTTGGACAAGTTAAGGGGGGTGGGAAATACTATTTTTATAAAGTTAAGGGGGTAAATAGGACATTCGATGAGTTGGAGGGGTAAAATGATCAATTTGAACAAATTAAGGAGGCTGGAGAAGCATTAAGCCTAGAAAATAACATTTACAAAAAGTCGGGATATTACATTCTTTCCCCCTTATAAAAATTTCGTCCTCGAAATTTTAAATATACATATTTGCCAAATGATTTGAACACTAACAACAACAAGAACAACAATAAAGCCTTAGTCCCGAAATGATTCAGGATCGGCTAACATGAACCATCATACGAAACCGTGCAATCAAGTCGTGTCAGCAAGACAAATTTTCTCCCTCCACTATGTCCTATCCACTATCATATTCTCCTCAATTCCTAATAAACTCATATCACTCTCGATCACCCTCTTCCAAATTTGCTTAGGTCTATCCCTACCCCTCACCACTATATCCCTTTGCCACTCTTCAATCCTCCTAACCGGCGCATCAAACGCTATTCACCTTACATGGCCAAACCACCTTAGTCGGGTTTTCTCATTTTATTCTCAATATATGTAACTCCTACTTTTATCCTAATTATTTCATTACTCACCATATCCTTTCTCGTAGTACCACACATCCATCTCAACATACGCATCTCCGCCACCAACATCTTATGAATGTGACAGCGTTTCACTACCCAACATTCCGTACCATATAACAATGATGGCCTGATTGCCGTACGGTAGAATTTTCCCTTCAATCTATTAGGCATGTCGGGGTCACAAGGGAACCCGTAGCACTCTTCCACTTCGCCGAACCAGATTTAATCCTATGAGCAACATCTCCATCTCCATCTCCATCCGTTTGGATAATAAATCCTAAATACCGGAAGCACTCCGAGGCCTGAACAACTCTCTCATCTAGGGTGATTGTCCATGCGTCCCTACTCCTATCGTCGCTAAACATGATTTGAACACTAAATTACTTTTAATTATCAATGTATTTCCAATGAACTTAATCCTATAAACTGTCATGTATTATTACCGTACCATCCTTCCCAATTGCATATAAACTAACATCATCACCTGCTCTTAATTTTTTTTTTCAAATATACTTTCTATGCAATAATCAATACATTGCATCAAATGCCACTGTAATTGAACAACAAATAAAAGAACCTTTTCTTTTAACTCACAATCAAACGAACAATAATATGCATATATATATATATATATAGGAAATGCCAGTCAGATTTTACCGAGTAGAATTTTTTTTTCAAAGGAAAACTAATAATAATTTAGTCACCAAAATTTAAAGATTTCTAAAAAAATTCCGGATTTTACATTTTCCCCTTTATGAATTTTTTTTTTCTCACAATTTTAAATATTGCCACGAATTATAAAAGATTAAAGTATTACATCCAGCCAACAACCATTAAGCTTTCTATAGCTTGTCAAGGTCATTACTTTCTTTCACAATCATATATAAACCACTTCAATCACATAGACCTAAGATAATATAACATCCTGATTATTTCAATCAATCTAATTCGATTGCCTGATGAAGTTTAAGCTCAATTGTCCTAAGAGAAGGTCAGATAGCCTCAATGCTAGGCAGAATTTTTTTATTTCCTCCTCCTTCGCATTTGAATTCTTCTGCCATTTTTGGTCATGGTGTAGAGACCTAAGACTAGGTCCGTTCTAGATGAACAAAGACTTCAAAATCGACTCCACCAATCAAATCTACAGTTTTAGAACCAACGTCTCCCGTTGATCTTCTCTTCCTAAGGACTGAGACCTTCACTACTCACAGTAAGGTCGGTAAAGTACGAAGTCATATGATACATACATATAGTCTAAAGAATTACACCAATTTCAATTTCTCCTAATCTTTTGAACAACTAACCAGAATTCCAAATAAACTGTAATTTATGTTCTCACTACAGTCAAGACACTCTATACACGTTATAACACCGGAAGTTTGAGCAACCAAACAAAAAAAAACAACTTAACCCACAATACCTAGAAAATTAATAGCCATTAAATTCCCTTTTTAATCTATTTAATCTATATATGAAACACTTTAAACTCCAAATAGCTTCAATTCGATCATCATAACCATAAAACTTTTATCGAAAAAAAAACTCCAATGAACAGTTTGATCACCAACACTAAAGATAAAATATGAATTCAAATACCGAAATATATATATACACACACGCATCATCAATGTGAGAACAATCACCATTTGTATTCATATAAATAATTACACATGTATACATACATAGTCAAAACCAAACCAATTCCTATGAGACTAGTAAACGTCAAAACGAAAACCAAAAGTCATTGGGAGTCTTATAAGAATTACATGTTGCATATAGATCTGATTATAGATTATAGGATTATATCTCAACTAGGTTTTCTAATAACACTCAATATAAATACCGTAAGTAAATAAGACCTTGATCAAATAACTCAAAAAAAATTAACTTCTTAGTAACAAATCCAGTACTTCTGATGAATCTACAGGGCTCTAAATCTCTAGATATACTTCAATTCAAATTTTCAAACCATGAAAGTAATACACAAAATTTACCTTAAGTATTATAAATAGAGTTTCAATCAAATCAACTCTAATAATAACTAAACCCACAAAAAAAATTCTACTATGGTTCCGGTCTATTGGACCTTGCGAATAGAAATATGACAATTGTTCACTATCTTTCCTTACATCAATAATCTCCCAATGAGATAGGAGCATTAATTATGAAACTCTCAATCACCTTGATCAAAACTAATTAAACAGCTAGAAAATATATAACTTAGGGCTTTGATCAACAATTTAATTCTAAAGGGTAATTAGACCCACAAAAGTCCATAAAACCTATAAATATTCGATTTTATATGTTTGAACCTATAAACCACTAAAACCCCAATAAACTTCCACTTGGTTCTCCAAACCATATAACAAGATCCTTACAATAATATCTAATAAATGCTTCAAGAAGCCCACTCCAAGTAAAAAAAAAAATTATCCTATAATCTACTCTTGTTTTTGAGACCCTCTGACTATCTCAATCAGTTTTTTTTTTTTTTTTTTGACAAAATATCCACCAATTTAATGTAACAGCAGTTTCAAGTATCATAAATAAAAGTTCAATTCAGAAGAATAAAATCAATTTCCACAGAAATTAAGATGATACATATATTCAATGACAATAATTCTTCAAAATACTTTGAATACATATATATGGACGGACTTGTCATTTCTAATTTATGAGGGAAAATGATAATTCTATTTATAACCCAACTTGAATAAAATATGTATATAAATCAAAATAGATATATTCATGGAACATTATAAGTTCAAAGATTTAAAAATGAAAGATTTTTTTTTCCACTACATAATAAAACTATTTCAAAAATAATAATAATTATTATAATAAATTTCACTCATAACCAATTATTATGTAAAGAAACATAAACCCCCTCTGAAGAAGGACAATGAAAAGTTAAACATCTTTGTGAAATAATATTATATATAATTAAATGCCATTTGAATATTAAGGACATAAATCCATATATAAAGACTTGTCCAAGTCTAGGATGTATGTAATATAAATGATTTTTTTTTTTAAGTAAACGAAGATAATGTAATTAGAGTTCAATATAACACAAATTTCATTTCATTTACTTTGATGTAAAATAATAATGATAACAGTAATGATAATAAATAATAACTAAACAATAATAACCATTCGTGAATAGAAAACCAACACATAAGCAATCAAAAAAAAAAAAACTCAAGGCCATTAAATTCTCTCTTTATAGTCTTTTAACACACTAGTGCTAACTCCCAATCTACTCACTACTCTCCAAAGACTACCTTATAATAACTAAAACTATAATTTAAGAACCTCAAAACTAACTAACGTTACAAAAAAAAAAAGAAGCCTAAAGTCCTATAACCATACCATGTTTTCTTGGCCTATAAAACATTACCAGCTCCAAATCAAATCTAATTCACTGCATCAAACCGTGTAAGCTTATATCAATATTTTCAATTATTAAAACAGAATTATTTTTCAAAACAACTCCAAATAATAGCTCTACCCATACCACAGTCCTGAAAAATCTATAACCTGGCTCTGATATCACCTTTGTCACGACCCAATCCAGACCATGACCGGCGCATAAATTAAATTAACCTATGCTAGCTTTAATTCTGAACTAATGGAAATTCCAAAATTAACTAACAAAATATCAAATTCATTGAAATTACATCATAAACCTTAAAGGAACCTAACTATTCAAGTCAAATCTCAATAATCAAAAGTCTCCAAAAATAATATAAAGCTAAATTATTAAGCAGTCTCCTTCAACATCAATCCAAGGGTTACCTCACGAACAGAGACCTTAATCTGAAAAAGAAAGATTCAACGTGGTATGAGATTTTCGTCTATACGAGCGAAAACCTCAGTGAGCGATAGCTATAGCACACAACAGAAAAGGAACGGGCATGTAAGCTGATACTCTTAAATAATGACAATTATAGTTCAAAATATAGTATTTCAAAATCCGTTAAACTAAATGGTCAATTTAAGATGATCAATTCAAAATAGTGGTAATCAATACCGAAGCCTTTCAAAATATCAAATATTAGAATAATAAGAAAATAAGGCAAAAGTTTTAAAACACATGGTACAGTGTAACAGAGTGGTGATACTGCATACCACCAGGGCCAGATAAATGGTAAGCGCGCTACCAATAACAGATACAGATAACAGATAATTGCCTTCACCGATCTTATGCATGATACTAATGTTGACACAACTGACGACAAACTGACAACTGACAACCTGACTCAAAGACAGATGCAAAGACCTAATGTTATGAAGATCAGTGAGAGGCCATATAACAGATACAGATATACTGAGCACTTGTACTAGTTTGAAAACATATAGAATATATATATATATATATATATCAGAAAATCATAACTGATTGAACGAATTATCAGATTTCTAAAATAAACGTAATAACTGTGATAAATTGCGTATCAGAAAGTACAAATCATATCAAATCAAAATCTTAACAATTTCGTTATAACTGATAGTAAAACAAATCAAATATAAAGGCATGTTCCCAGAATATACGCTTTAATACTAAGGATGTTTAGTAAACATAAGGTTCGAGAAATACGCTTTTATAACAGAAAATATACAATCAAATGTCAATTTTTTTGATAAACATTTTTCAGTTTGATATTTCAATCAAATAGTGTCATGTACTATAATTACCACTCACCTGAAATTCCGAATAAAAGCTAGGTTGAACTCTTAATTTAAATCATCTTGCCATCCAAAGAATATATCAAATATCACGTGCACGAATCCAAATCGAGAGATTAGCTTGAAATTGAATCGTGAAAATGGAGAGGAGTATAGATTGGCCGCGTTTTCCAAAGAAAATAAAAATAAAGCCTTTATTTTAATTTCTGGAAAAGGCTATAAAATATTCTTTTAGTGGTTAGTTAGGATTAGAGTCCTTAAACAAAAAGATAGTGGTTTAAATATTTAAGATAAAACAAAAATCTAATAAATCCTTTTTTTTTCCTAAATTAATAATATATTTATTGTATAAAAGTTCAACACCAACAAAGATAAAGGTGTCCGCTATGGTTACTTTGTTTTTTACAAAGTACCTTTACTTGGTGTGGTTTTCACCATTGAATTAATTTTATGCTCCATCATCCAATGGTGAAAACCACACCAAGTAACGGTACTTTGTAAAAAACAAAGTAACCACAGCGGGCACCCAAAGATAAGTATTTGAAACCGGATAACTAATTAATTTGTTACATGAAATTTAAATTTTATAATATAAGATAAATATATAAATGTAATTTTTTGTTCAATTAGGTGATATAATGTAGCACAAAATTAAGAAAAATAAAGTTATCATAGTCTTTTGTTTTTCTAATAAAAGAATAAAATAATAATAAAAAAAACATTTTGATCCTTAAAATAGAAAATAACATTTACAAAAAGTTGGGATATTACAATTGATGTGCGAAGTAAAACCCTGCATATTTACATTCGCATGCTTCGCTAATCTTCATTTCACGAAGCTAAAATCGTCTTTTTCCCTGCCTAACACGATTAATTTTTTTTTTTTGTAGATGGTTGAATACGTAATATCCCTTTCTGGAAGGCGGCGTACTGGGCTGCAGGAGAGATGATTTTTCTTCCTGTATAGGGATGGACTTCCCCAAGACTGACACATTCACTCCTAAAGTGGTTGGTTAGGAGAGGTTTTGTCAATCTTGGGGTGCATCATGGGACACGTCCATCCCATGGTGCCAATCTTCAAAGTGGACCTAACTTAATCTGGTACCAATCTTGAATCGGATGAGTAATTTTGGTGTGTACCGTGGGACACGTCCATCCCAAAAGGTCTGGAAGTCCAGACCTTTTGGGATGGATGTGTCTCACGGTGTCCACCAAGATTACTCATCCGTTTCAAGATTGGTACCGGATTAGTTAGGTTCACTTTGAAATGATTCGTTAGGAGAGTTCATTGTGGCAATCTTGTTGTAAATTTTGATAATGTTATAATTTGAATGTTGTTATTATGGCAATCTTGTTGTAAATTTTGATAATATTATGATTTGAATGTTGTTATTGTGGCAATCTTCTTGTAAATTTTGATAATGTTATGATTTTAATGTTAGAATCCGTTGTTGTTTGCCATTTTTTGTTATATACCACTTCACGAATTAGCTTCAAGTCATATCCAGCATTCGCATATGCGAACTAAATTCATCAAGCAAAACAAACTTCAGCTTTGCAGGCTTTGCATATGCGAACTAAATTCATTAAGTAAATACAAACATCAGCTTCGCAGGCTTCACATATGGTCAAATATGCGAAGTCAGGCGGGATAGAGCGAGCCGCGCGTAAATATTGAGGGTATTATGAGAAAGTCACACAAAATCAGTCTAGATATGTAGTAGGATTAGTAAATGGGTTAAATATGTAAATGAGCCTCCCATTTGATCCAGTTTTGTAATTTTCCCTTAAAACAAATGATTTAAAGAACAGTTCATTTACAAGTATTTACATCCTAAAACAATTATCCATAGGACATAAAACCCCATTGCTAGTTAAGGCACTTTGGTTATTCTTTCTTGTTTTCCTAACCATATTGGTGGAGTCAACAAGGGAAATGATTAATTCAAATAACTTGAAAAAATAACAACTAAATTTAAATTCTTAGAGAATTTCCAACAGCCTCTTAATTTGATTTTTAAGTTAAATTTAGAGGAGAAAGAGTTAAAAATCAACTTCAACAACTTCTTAGTGGCTCCCCAAATTACTAAGAGCATCTTCATCCTCTCTATTAGAACACCCACAATGGGGTGTATCACTTGCAAAAAGTGATACAAAAAATTGTATTAGTGCATTGGAATGGGGGGAGTTAAATGAGGAAAGAGAAGACTTGCATTACATTTGTGATGCGCTTGCTATTTGCTTCTTTTTTATTTATTTTTTATTTTAATATTTTTTTAATATATATGTATAGATATAGTGGAATTTTTTATTCAATTGTTTATTGAATAGCGTTGGTCATTGTTTTCAAAAAAAAAATTTATATATATATATATATAATTACCGCTATAACAACTATTTTTTTAAAAAAATTCTTTATAAATACCCAATTAATTTACACATACAAAAATACACCTACATCTTACAAATATTAACGTCAAACATATTTAGATGTATGGATAAACGTCAAAGTAGCAAAAAAATCCACTCAGAAAAATCAATATTCCGATTCGCAACACCCTAATTCTTTCCAAATGCCAAACCGAAATACGTCGAATATGCAAATATCTCCTATGAGGGGTTCTCCACCTCCCATAATTGATATTTATTTTTTTAACTAATTTATTGATTAATTGAATTATTTAAATTGAATAATAAAATAATTAGATTAATTGTTCGGTGGATAGAAATAATAGTTTATTTGAAATGTGCAAGAGTTTTATGACAAGTGGAGCCTACATAGAAAATTGATACAAAAGGGGTGTAATGGAGATGTGGCTGATTGTATTAGATTTTTTTGAAAAAGATGGTATTTTAATGAAGTGAGACGAAAAAAGTGATACAAGCATTGTGGATGGTCTTAATAGAGTCTCTCTCCACTCTTAGTGTCCTTATTTCATTTTTATTAATAATTTATTATTGATGAGTATCTATTCTCTCACTATTGGTTAATATAACAATAATTAATAATTTTAATGATAAAATAATAAATAAGGAGTGAATATAGTTGGAGATGCAATGTCTTAACCACTCATCAAATTACTAAGGGGGCGTTTGGTTCGCGTAGGGGTAACGGAAAGGAATCCATGAAGGGAAACAATGGGAAAGGAAATGAATGACCCTGAATTCCCTAATATGTTTGGATCTGTCCCAAAAAAAAAAATAGATAACCTTCTCATTCAAGATGTTTGGTTCAAATAGAGAATCAACCTATTTTCATCATTTTTTTTTCAAATTATATAACTGAATTTGTTTTTAAATAATTAACTGGGCTAAATTCCATCAGCATCTCAACCTAATGTAATTATATACCATGTGTTTCATTTAATTTACTAAGTGAGCAATCCCATTTTTATGCAGCACATGCACTTGTATGTGTCCCAAACTCCACAACCATATTCTCAAACTTCAAATTCATCAATCCCACACGTTTGACATGGTTGAAAAAACTCAATCCACAGGTTTGAAAAAAATTAATCGAGAAAAGAATTGAAAAAAATCTAGAATTAAAATAGAGGGTTTGAAAAAAAAAAACTCAATCGAGCAAGAGATGGAGAAAGAGAGAGACAGTTTTAAAAAAACCTCAACCGAGCAAGAAATGGAGGAAGAGAGATAGAAAGAACTTTACTGATGGAGTGTGGAACAATGTCAAAGGATGGTTGGAGAAGAGAAGCCGAACGGTGTTGAGGGATGTTCAGAGAAGGGAAGAGCGATGGACGAGTGTGATGTCTTATTTTGAATGCGTACGTGAATTAGAAAGAAAGGGAATCCAAAACCCAAGTCGAGCTAGAGTAATCAGTGTAAGAGAGTTTGTGGTCTATCTAAAACTAAAAGTGGATAAAGGGTTTCATTAAGTTGGCTGAACAAGCAGTAACAAAGAGAATTAAAACACTTCATTTTCTTACCCTTGTCTGAAACCCTCTAATCAAATGTCTCCTAAGAGTCAATTATAGAGAGTGGACTAAGAGTCAATTGGTGATGTGCCAAATAAATGAGTTTTTTATTTTATAATGTGTGCTCTTGATACACCTATGTATGAATTGATTCACGGAAGGACCTAATATACCCATATATGAAAGATTAAGGGTTCAATGTGTCTAAATGAAAGATCGATGGCTTAATGCACTAAACAATAAAAGATCAGAGACTCAATATGTCTAAATGAAAGATTGATGGCTTAATACACCAAACAATGAAAGATCATGAGACTCATGGTGCTTTTTGCCTTACCATTATCAATAAAGGACTTGCGAGGGTAATGAAATTATCGGTGAGGCTAGCAAACGAAGTCCTGAATTGGCTGCTGCTTGTGATGAATCACAACAAATTTCTCATCATATAAACACCAGACAAGATTCTATTGGTATAGAAATGGCTGGTCTGATAATGAAGCTAACTGCATTTGAAGAACTAAAGCTTCACGAAATTCTTATATTAAACACCCCTTTTTTTGTAGGTCATTTGGAGACTTCCCATTCATATTTGAAAACGTGTATATCCATTTAATAATTAAAATAGCCCAATCTTTTATAATAGGTGTGATTGCCTATTAGATATGCTGGAGACCTCCAATTCTAGGAACTATAGTTGATCAGCGATGCATTTTCTGATGACGAGGAAGATTTAGTTAGAATCAGCAATTTTGTAGGAATCATATAACTTTCTTTTGCTTAGAAAATATTTTTAATATAAAAAATTTATGAAATGACAAGCCAATTTCACTTGAATTCAGTTAAATAAAATTTAATTCAAAATAAGGTATCTGAAGAAAAATAGAACCAGAGAAGCATATTGTATTGTTGAATTTGTTCATCTCAGGCAATCAGCCCCGCTTCCTACGTCTCTTGCCCTAAAGATTCAATCTTTGGTCCTGTCTCTGAAAATTCCTCTTTTGAATTACATTTCTAATCCCCATTTCGCCAAAACCTTAGCATGTCGTTGTTGCTGATACATAGACGCAATGTCAACTTCTCAATCAAATTCACCCTCAGCTCAGGCCTCGCCGATGTTTCATTACTCATTTTCCGGCGTGGGTTTCCTGGTTCATTATACTCGGTTTTGTTAAATGCGTTATCGCTTTCGTTTGTCTATAAGAAACCGTAGGTAGCCGTGAACGGTGTAAAGAGAGGTTTCTGGGGAAGGCGCAGAAAAAGCTAGAATCTACTAAGGTTTCTTTTCATGATCTTGCTGAGAATGGAGAAATTAGAAGTTTTTGTCAAAGGCTTGGATGTGTACTACTCAAGAGGAGTAAGATCCTGGTCCTTGATTAAGCTGCTGCCTTTCTTCATCTGCGAAAATAAAAAGGTAAATTTTTACTTTCTAATAGTTCACCTCCGTTGCTAAATAATCTAAACAAATTTCTGTTAATGTTATTGTTAGAATCAAGAATTTGATTAGTAATCAGTTAATGTTTAGTGGGCGTGTCTAATTCTCTACTTCTTCTAAATTCAATCACTCAGTTCCTGGTCATACACTTACTTGATGACATCAATATTTGTGATTTAGCAATAAGAAATTAGTTCCAACAAACAGACCATGCCCATGTGACCCCATCTAATTGGAATTTAAAATGAAAAAAGCACTATCTAACCTCTATAATTTATTTGACTAACTAACTATTGTTTGTCTAATATGTTTTCATTTTATAATTGCTCCAACAAGCATCTAAGTCAACAACTGATTAAATTAAAAACAAGAATGAGAGAAAAAGCAGTCAAAACCTGCAGGAACCTAACCCATTATTGAATATTTTATATCTTACCTTGGCAATCAAGTATTACTGATTCATCTGTCAGTTAATATATTCATTGAAACCTTTTTCCATTGAAGCTTGAAATCACCTATCAAGGATGGAACTTGTTGAACCATTGGTGAATGGCATGTTAGCTTTTCTTTCAAACTTGACCTCTGTAATGTGTTCAGTTTTTTATTATCTCCTTGAACCCCATTTATTACGTGGGTATTCTGGTTCACTACACCTGGTTTTACTAGTCATGTTGATCATCTCATTTGTGTGCAGCAGATATAGAGAGAGTTCTGAGAAGGTGGTCTTGAGCTTTAAATATACACTTTTGTCGGGTCTGATTTTTTTGGTTTCCAACTTAATCTTGTGTTCTTTGAGTTACTTTTATTGGCATAGAATTGGGTGGCCTGATGACAAGCTGGTCACGCTTTTAGATTTAGTACCTAGAACACTCTCATGGAGCGTACTTGGCATTTACTTGCACTTTCATTTCTCTTATTCAGCTCAAGATAAGTCTCCAATTTTATCGAGTGTCTGGTGGGGTTTTTGTTTCACAATATCCTTTTGTAGTCTTTTTTTAGATATTGTTCTTTATAGCAAAAGTATGCCCTTCAACATTCACTACTTACTATCTGATATTGTCTGTGTCTTCATCGCATTGTTCTTATGTTATGTGAAATTCTTGCAAAAAAGCAGCAACAATACTCTTCTTCAGAAACCCCTTCTCGATGATCATCTTAATTTACGTAATAAGCTAGATTCAACCAAGTCCAGAGGGAGTGATTCAACAGCTTCCTACTCAAATGCCGGTCTCTTCAGTATTCTCACTTTCTCTTGGATGGGTTCTCTGATTGCTGTTGGCAATCAGAAAACTTTAGACCTTGAAGACATTCCTCAACTTTACAGGGAGGATACTGCTGCTAGGGCATTTCTGGTTTTTAGAAATAAGCTCGTCTTGGAAAATGGTGCTGCTACTGGTGTTACCACATTTAAGCTTCTGAAAGCATTGATGCTTCCATATTGGAAGGACTTTCTCTTAATGAGTTTATTAGCAGTTCTCTACGCATTATCTTCTTTTGTCGGCCCATACCTGATTAACAGTTTTATTGATTGCCTTAGTGGGCAGGGGGAGTCAAAAAATAGCGGATATCTTCTAGCTTGCACCTTTTTTGTTGCAAAACTTGTAGAATGCCTCTCCCAGAGAAAGTGGTGGTTTAGTTTAGAGCAAGGTGGAATCAGGATCCGTGCGGTGCTAGTGTCAACAATTTACAACAAATGTATGACTCTATCTCATCTCTCAAAGCAGGGTCAAACAAGTGGGGAAATCATCAATTTGATGGCCAATGATGTAGAGAGAGTTGGTAAGATATATATTGCTGTCCAAGATCTTTGGTTAGTGATTTTGCAAGGCAGTTTGGCTTTGTTGATATTGTATAAGAATCTAGGGCTTGCATCAGTGGCTGTTTTTGTTGCAGCAGTCCTTATCATGTTGCTGAATTATCCATTGATGAGACTTCAAAAGAGGTTTCAGCACAAGATAATGGATTCAAAGGATAACAGAATGAAGATGACTTCTGAGGTTTTAAGAAACATGAGGATTTTGAAGCTTCAAGGGTGGGAAATGAAATTCCTGGCTAAGATTGTTGATCTCAGGAAGCTGGAGGAAGGATGGCTGGAGAAATACGTTTATGCTTCAGTACTTCCGATTTTTTTCTTTCATGCATCTCCTGCTTTTGTGTCTGTCGCCACTTTTGGCGCTTGTATCCTTATGGAAATCCCATTTGAAACAGGAAAGATCATATCTGCATTGGCAATATTCAGGATACTTCAAGAACCAATTTGTAAACTTCCTGCTCGACTTTCATCCATGGTTCAGACCAAGGTTTCACTGGAAAGAATTGCATCTTTCCTTGATCTTCAGGACTTGCAATCTGATGTTGTTGAGAAGCTTCCAAGGTCTAGTTCTGATATAGCAATTGAGATAGTTGATGGGAATTTCTCTTGGGATTTGTCTTCCCTGGTTCCAACATTAAAAGACATAAATTTCAAAGTAAAGCATGGTATGAGAATTGCTGTTTGTGGTGCTATTGGCTCAGGCAAGTCAAGCTTACTTTCCTGCATCTTGGGAGAACTTCCCAAAATCTCTGGAATGGTTAAATTGTGCGGGACGAAGGCCTATGTCTCTCAGTCACCTTGGATACAGAGTGGGACAATTGAAGATAATATATTGTTCGGTAAGGGGATGGACAAAGAAAGGTATGAGAAGATACTTGAAGCATGCTCCCTGAAGGAGGACTTGGAAATGTTCTCCTTCGGTGACCAAACAGTTATAGGTGAGAGAGGTATAAATTTAAGTGGTGGACAGAAGCAAAGAATACAGATTGCACGTGCTCTCTACCAGGATTCTGATATTTATCTGTTTGATGATCCTTTCAGTGCTGTGGATGCTCATACTGGTTCTCATATATTCAAGGTGAAGTTTTTTTTTAATAAATTCTGTTATCGAGGATAACATTCCTACTTAAGCTTGTTTCTTGATCTCTGCATTACAGGAGGTTTTGCTTGGTCTTCTGAATTCTAAAACTGTCATTTATGTTACACACCAAGTGGAGTTCTTACCTTTTGCTGATATAATCTTGGTAAGAATTTAAATCTTTTTCTTGACTGTACCCGAAATTATAAACCCAAGAATGAAGCCCACCTTCTGCGATCCTTTTAGGTCATGAAAGATGGAAGAATTAAGCAGGCAGGAAAATATAGTGACATTCTTGTTTCTGGATCTGACTTTGTAGAATTTGTTAATGCTCATGGCTCGGCCTTATTGCAACTCTCCTCCAAACGGGAAGGACCACTTTCTGAAAATGAAAAGATGAGTGAGGACTATGGAGCCATGAGCAGCACTAACAAGATTTTGCAGAAAAATGAAAAAAAGGATTTACAAAATGGGAAATCAGATGTAGCTGAGCCTAAAAGACAACTCATTGAAGATGAAAAGAGGGAGAAAGGTAGAGTTGGGTTCTCAATCTACTGGAAGTATATGACAACAGCATATGGAGGAGCTCTCGTGCCCTTTATATTGCTTGCAGAGACTATCTTCGAACTACTTAAAATTGTTAGCAATTATTGGATGGCATCGGCAACTCCTAAGTCAAACTATATGAAACCTGTCATCAGTGAATCTAAGCTCATATCTGCCTATGTAGCTTTTGCTATTGGAAGTTCATTCTGTATTCTGCTCAGAGTCATCCTTGTTCAAATTGCAGAACATAAGACCGCAGCTTTGCTCTTCAATAAAATGCATCTCTGCCTTTTCCGTGCGCCCATGTCTTTTTTTGATGCAACTCCTAGTGGACGGATCCTTAATAGAGTAAGTGCAGTGCTTGGCGCTAAGTATTTTTGTTTCTATCAGAACTTATGTTATAAACTACCAAATTAAATTTTTGAGGATTTTGCTTACTGCATCAGTTTTTTCTTATATAGGCTTCTACAGACCAAAGGAAGGTTGATATGGAAACGGCATATGAAGTGGGGGCCGTTGCATTCACACTAATCAACCTTCTGGTAATCATTGGAGTGATGTCTCAGGTGGCATGGCAAGTTCTTATCATTTTTATCCCTGTGTTTTATATCTGCATTGGGTATCAGGTAATCTTTTTCCATAGATGTATCATTAGTGTATTTATGTTTTGTAGTCTGTTAGTTCTGTTGGTCCATTGTAAGGTTGCAAATATAGTTCCAAGGGGGGGTTAGGAACTATTTTACCTTTTTTTTTTTTAAATAAAAGTTTATTAGGGCAGATTTCTTTTCTTTGAGAAAAGAATATATAACAGCTGCGCTTAGCAATCAGCAAGACACTGGCTTAGTCAACTAGTGACTAGGACAACTTCGTTGCTTAGGTCAGGAGATAGCACTTAGAGTCTATTCCTGAATCAACTCGTTGGTAGCGCACAACTCAGCTTGACCTCTTTTACTTGGTCAGTTTTAGTTTGTTTTAAGCAAGCAATGTAAATAAGGAGTTAAGGTTTAGAAATACTTCACTCAGCAGATTTATCCAGGTTCGGCTTCTTCTAAGCCTACGTCCTGTCCCCGGAACACTTCCGAGATTTCAAATCCTCTACTGAGCTCTTTAAAGGTAGAGCCTCAAACCTTTTACAATATCAGCAATTGAGTATGACAAGAGTACCTTCCTCTATACTTCTACTCAATCCTAATCTCTCCGCTGAGTACTTAAAACCGAGTACTCAGCCTCTCCTTTCTATCTCTAGAAATGATAAGTGTTTTTGTCCTAATACAAAGATGTGCTAAGACACTTTAGATGATTTACAATCACTCTAGACTTTTACACAGATATGAAAATGTAGTGTAAGAATTTTGCTTTGCTTCTTGCTTGCAGAACTTGTAGAGATTTGGACAGCGTAATGGCTTGATCAAGTTCTGAATATTGTGAAGCTTGTGATGGCACTATTTATAGAGACGTCTTGGCATTCGGTCATTTCGAATTTCGAAATAACCGTTGGAGGGAAACGGCTATGTGTCGTTGTCATCCTGACTTGCACAGAGCTCTCGGCCAATCACAATCGTGTATCTTCTGTCCTCGGTCAGCACAGCAGATGGTCTCTCCTTTTATGGTAAAGTCAACTGGACAGCATACTGTGTCGTCTGAACTTTGCCAAAAGAGGAAACACTTTGTCTGGAAGTTTTCCTTTGCCAGTCTGCTGTCTTGTACGCTTTGTCGAGACTACTCAGCAGCTTCATTGTGAAGTTGTTCCCGAAGGTCTTCTAGATCCTTCCGTTTGCTGAGTTGCGTTTTTGTCCAAAACTACAACGTCTTGACATACGCGGGCCGAGTGTACTGAGTTGTTTGACTTGGGCCTTGGCTTCCGTATTGGGCTTGGGCCTTGCAATCCTTATGACTTATAACATTTATACTCAACATTGAACAAACACATTAGTAGAATAAATCAAAGCATTTAAACTTAGTGTGTTTAGAATATGTATTCTAATTTATACTTAAACAATTTTGTCAAATCAAAATTATGTGGAAAGGTGTTTCAACAAACTCCCCCATTTTGATGTTGGCAAAACTATTCAGCAAGGAACTCAGTATGAGCTCCCCCATGATAGTTGACCTTATATCATTTTAGCAAACTCCCCCGTAAGGGTTGCACTACTGACTTAGTTTTAATTGTAACATTTAAGAATTTAAATGAGTGAGTCTAAGGTCAGTTTTTAGGTGAAGGTCAGCTATATTACATATTCTATTTACTCAGTGTTAAGCGGAAGTTTTAGATATACAGAGCGCGCTGAGCAAATTATTGTTCAATGAGTTCTTTATCAGAATGTTTCATAAGATCATTGTATGATGTCAAACATGTTATCAGCATATCATTTAGTCAATAAATATTATAAGTGTTAAATATAGCTGAAATAAACGAAGATACATAATAACTCAGTACTTAATAGCATATATCATAACTCAGTATTTGAATAAGAAAAGGAAGTATGATATATTGATAGAAGTCAGCAGTTACACAGCAAAAGAAATAAATTAGCACATATTACAAAAGTTAAGACCCAGCCTAACTATTTCTTTTTCTTGCCCTGTGACTGACTTCTCTCGTACTGACGTTGCTCATGCTGAGCTCTAGCAGCTTGCGCTTCTAACTATTTCTTTTTCTTGCACTGTGACTGACTTCTCTCGTACTGATGTTGCTCATGCTGAGCTCTAGCAGCTTGCGCTTTCTCCCCCGTTTTGTCAACTTCAGGGAGCTTAAACGCATCGGTTAAGACAGCGCGAGTCAGTTCTTGTGAAAGCTCTTTGAGTTTGTCAGCACTTTCATTGACCCCATCAAAAATGGCAACGCCATCAGCTGATACTTCGACTGGTATATGAAGATCAGCAGCACTGAGCATATTTACACTGAAGGCTTGTGCTTTGGCTTGCCAAATGAGAGCTTCAGTGAGACCAGCAAAGACTTGGTGGAAGGTTTTCAAGAGTGCTGAGTCATAATGATGACGCTGGATATTGTTATGACGGATGTGATTGAAGGATTGCTGTGTAAGAGATAGCAACTCATTTTGCTTCATCGCGTCAGTATCCATCTCTTGCTTGTTGAGATTAAGGAGCCGGATGGCCTCACCAATTTGCTCGACTGAGCACTGACTATAGGATACCATTTGCTCATTTGTCTTAAGTTGCTCAGTATGAAGCTGAGCAAAGAGCATCTTGAGTTCTGAGGAAGTGGCGTAGTCAGTGTTCACAGCAGGCAACTTCTGAACTTGCTGATGGAGTGAGTTCAGATGTTGAATTGTTGACAGCTGTATCTCTGCCAACTTGGCAATTGAATCCTGCTTAGCTTGCTGGCCTTGTAATGACAGGACGACATTCAGCAGATCCTTGAGTCCCTTGACTTCGTTAAGAAGTAGAGTGACTTGAGAGAGCTGAGTTGCGTCAGGAATTGAAGATCCAGCAGCAGGCGAAGTGGAATGTTGAAGATCGTGGATGAGTGCTTGCACTGAGTCAAGGAGCTTTTTGCCGGACTCAGTGGTATCCCGATATACATCAGTATGACCAGAAGAAAGTGGGGTGAAAGGAGTACCCTGGTCAGTGACTGGATGACTTGGCTCAATCTGCACTTGAGTTGGAGGTAAGCTTGATTGATCAGCAGAGAGGTTGTTGATGATGGAAGTCATAACCCGAACACTGTCTGTGCTGACGGCAGAGGGATGAGGAGTCAGCATTATGCTTGAGGAAACAGCATGGGTAGTGCTTGGTTCAACCTGACTTGCAGAAGTGGTTGAAGTGTTATGCTCGGCATGTTCCTGTTGAGAAGAAACAGAGGCTTGTTTTTCCAACGGCGTTGTAGTAGAGGAAGTTGAGGGCCGTTTGAAAAATTTTAATTGGACGGTAGAAGGATCCTTTGTTGTCTTGGAGAGGACAAGTTCAGGAATGGATGGTGGTTGCTCAGGAGGGTCACTGACTATTACCTCACTGGCCTTAACCAGTTTTCGCCTTCTACGTGGTGGAGTGGTATGATGAGCAGGTTCTTTTGAGTGAGTAGGAGAAGGTTCCTGTTGCTCAGTCTGAATCTGGTCAGCTTGCTCTTCAACTTGTTCAACTCCCGCAGCCAACTCAGTGTCAGTCTGCACAGCTCCACCTGCTAACCCAGGGTCAGCGTCCTCAGCTTCAATTTCGCTGGCATATTCTTCAGACTCCTCAGCGTCATTCTGACCGCTGGTTTCATCATCTTCTTCTTCTTCCTCAGTATTATCTCCATCAAGTTCTTCCTCAACTTGGGAGATGAAGTGGTCATCTAACTGGACCTCAGTTCCCTCAGCATCAGTACCTTGGCATTGAGTGAAGTGAGAATCACCCGGTACAATAAAATCCGTCGGCATGACGTCGAGAGGGGCCAGTGTTGAAGACTTCTGCTTCTTCTGAGGGAGCTCAGCAGCTTCCTCAGTGTTAGGCTCATCTTGCCTGCTTCTCTTCTCAGCTGACTTTCCAGCTGACCTCTGCCTCTTTGCTGGAGACACAACATTAGGTGTCTCAGCAGATTTTCTCTTGCGAGAAGCTGGGGCCTTAGTTCTTCGCCCTTTCTTAGGCTCAGCCATAGTCTCCTCAGTCTGATCAGCTTGGCCAGCAGCAGCAGCAGCTTTTCCTTTCTTCAAAGGCTGCCCATATTTCAGTGCCCTCAGCGAGGCAGTTGTGATTTCGGTTCCTCTGAAAGATTCCTCACCTTCGAGGTCAATCTTGTGGTCGATGAGGATCCTGGTAATGATTGATCCCAACCTCATTGTACCCGTGCTGCGTAGGAACCCAGCAACTAGGAAGACCGACATGTTGATGGGGGTGTACGTCAGCATGTGCCATATGAAGCACTGTTCAAAGTTCGTTGCTGAGGTCGTGCAGTTTATCTTAGGGTAAATGAAGTAGCTCAGCAGGTAGTGAGCCATCTTTTGGTGCTGTCCCATTGAAGATGCTGAGATCTCGCCTGAGTGACCCTCAGGTTTGCAGAAAGTATGAACGTAGTCGGTCTTGTCCTGATCTCCAGACTTTCTTAGCCTTACTCCCTCAGTTTTAAGTTGGAGGAGATTTCCTATGTACAGAGGGTTGATGAAGATCGTCTTTCCTCTTACTTTAGTGCTTAGATAGTCAGGGGAGTCACTGACAACCATGAGATTGTGGTAAAACTCCCTTACCAGGTCAGGATACGTCTCATCTCTGACAGAGAACAACCCAGTCCATTCGTTCTTTGCAATCCATTCGGCAAACGGTTGTTCATGTTGGACGAAGTGCTCAGAAACCCATCTGGAGGGCTCAACTTTCCATTCGAGGACACTTTCGAAGACTTTGGAGTAGGTCCGTATCTTCACAGCTTTCTCTTTTCCAGAGTTTTGATCAGTTTTACCCTTGCTAGAGGTGGAAGGGTTTCGTGAAGGTTCATCGGAGCTGGACTTATTTTGGCCGGCACCGGAGACGTTGAAGGATAGCTTAGTCATTCTTCTAAGATGGAGAGAATAGAGGTATTTGAGAGAGAGAAATTTGGGTGATTTCGTAGCCTTAAGAATTTGTTAAGCGTAAGGAGTAAAAGATGGTGAAATGCCCATAATTTATAGACGAGTTGAACGGTGTGGATCTTAACCAAATCCATGTGTCAGTTGCCTTGGGATCATGTACCGACAAGGATCCTGGCATTTATGACACATTACGGCGAATACGTCATCCTAGGTTATACGCGTGCTTGGAATTTATGCTAACGGATTAATCACTCAGTATTTAGAATGTCAAGCGTTTGATATTCTGAGTGGTCAGTGCATTATTTAAGGATGATTTTAAGTTCAAGTTCTAAACTAATTTACTCAGTGTGCAAGTTTACTCAGTATTGTATATTCAGTCAGTTTCAATGAGATACTCAGCAAACAATAAATCATTCAGCATGTAATTCGCTCAGCATTCAATATTCATTTAGCACAGGAATTTATTGAAGAGGATTAAACATACCGATTGCTTCTCTCAGTATGCTGAATTGCTCTCGTGCTAGAGGCTTTGTAAAGATATCAGCAAGCTGCTCATCTGTTGGCACATAAGTCAGCTTAATTTCTTTCTTGAGTACATGATCTCTGATGAAGTGATGTCTTATGCTGATATGCTTCATCCTGCTGTGCTGGATTGGGTTCTTTGAGAGGTCAATTGCACTTTTGTTGTCGCATTTGACTTCAATTGTCTTTGTTTGAGCACCATAATCTTCAAGCTGTTGCTTAATCCAAAGGACTTGAGCAACACAGCTTCCAGCAGCAATGTACTCAGCTTCAGTTGTGGACAGGGCTACTGACGCCTGCTTCTTGCTGAACCAAGATACAAGGCAGCTTCCTAAGAAGTGGCATCCTCCAGAGGTGCTTTTACGTTCCAGCTTATCTCGTCCATAATCAGCGTCAGTGTATCCGATGAGTGTAAAATCATGAGTATTTGGATACCACAAACCTGCGTTCACTGAGCTTTGCAAATATCTAAGGATTCTTTTTACAGCAATGTAATGAGATTCCTTAGGGTTAGATTGATATCTAGCACAGTAGCATACTGAAAACTGAATGTCCGGTCTACTGGCTGTTAAGTAAAGTAGAGAGCCTATCATACCTCGATATAACTTGCTGTCTACTGACTTACCATTCTCATCAGCGCAGAGGACAGTGTCAGTACCTATAGGAGTGGATATTGGCTTGCAATTTTCCAAGTCATATTTCTTTAAGATCTCCTTGGCATATTTGGCTTGACTGATGAAGATGCCATTCTTTCTTTGTTTGATTTGAAGACCGAGGAAGAAGTTGAGTTCTCCCATCATAGACATTTCAAACTCAGTCTGCATTTGTTTGCTAAACTCCTTGCACATTGATTCGTTAGTTGCACCAAATATTATATCATCGACATAAATTTGGGCCAGCAGGGTATCTTTACCCTTTTTCTTAATGAATAAGGTTGTATCAGCTTTACCCCTGACATAATTTCTAGTCAGCAGGAAACTAGTCAGCCTCTCATACCAAGCACGTGGTGCTTGCTTGAGGCCATACAGAGCCTTTTTGAGTTTGTAAACATGGTTTGGGAACTTAGGGTCCTCAAAACCTGGAGGTTGATTTACATAAACCTCCTCGTTTATAACTCCATTAAGAAAAGCACTTTTGACATCCATTTGGAATAATTTAAAGTTCATGTAAGATGCATATGCACACAGTATTCTAATTGCCTCTAGCCTTGCCACTGGGGCAAAGGTCTCACCGTAGTCTATACCTTCTTGCTGACTGTAGCCCTGAGCTACAAGCCTTGCTTTGTTCCTGACTACGTTTCCTTGTTCGTCCATCTTGTTCCTGAAGACCCATCTTGTTCCGATGGTCTTTTAACTCTTTGGATGAGGCACTAACTCCCATACATCATTTCTTCGAAATTGATCGAGCTCCTCTTGCATTGCGTTCATCCAGAATTCATCGTACTCAGCTTCAGCGAAATTCTTCGATTCTTGTACTGAGACGAAAGCAACATTGCTGAGGTACTTCCTGAGTTGATTTCTCGTCATCAGGGTATTCCCAGCAGAATCAAGGATTGCACTTTCGGAGTGCCCTCTTGGAATCCTTATTTCTTTGGGTAGATTCATGTCTTGTGCTGTTCCTGTTTCAACAATCTCTGCAGAAGTAGATGGGTCAGTAAAAGTAATCTTAGGTTCACTCTTACTCTTGGTCAGCCTTTTCGTGAATGACTCAGTAGCTGGTTCTGAGTCAGCGATGGTTACTGAGTTTGGTTCATCTTCGGTCAGCGGCTGGTATCTACCTGCAGGGTCAGTTTCATCGAACTCTACATGTATTGACTCTTCTAAAACTTGAGTTCGCTTATTAAAAACTCTGTATGCTTTGCTGTTTGTTGAGTAGCCCAAAAAGATAGCTTCATCAGCTTTTGAATCAAACTTTGCTAAGCTATCTTTGGTATTTAAAATGAAGCATCTACAGCCAAAGGCACGAAAGTATCCAATATTGGGCTTTCGTCCTTTCCAAAGTTCATAGGGGGTTTTCTTGAGTATAGGTCTAACTAGAGCTCAATTAAGAATGTAGCATGCTGTGTTAACAGCCTCTCCCCAAAAATACTTTGGAAGTCTATGCTCATCCAGCATTGTCCTTGCTATTTCAACCAGAGTTCTGTTCTTCCTTTCAACAACCCCATTTTGCTGAGGCGTTCTAGGAGCAGAGAAATTGTGGTCAATGCCGCTGGCTTCACAGAATTCAACAAACTTTTGGTTTTTGAATTCTCCACCGTTATCACTACGGATATGAGCTAATTTTAGGTCTTTCTCATTCTCAATTTTTCTAACCAAGTTTGAAAATGTCTCAAAGGTCTCATCCTTACTGGTCAGCAGGATAATCCATGTGTACCGTGAGAAATTATCTACAATAACCAAGGAAAACCTTCTTCCACCCAGACTCAGCGGCTGGACTGGACCAAAGAGATCCAAGTGTAGCATTTCTAACGGACGCTTAGTTGAGACAATGTTTTTACTTTGAAAAGATTGCTTGGTTTGTTTTCCAGCTTGGCAGACATGGCATAATTGATCTTTTTGAAATTTGAGTTCAGGCAGTCCCTCAACCAATTGCTTTCTTGCTAATTTGGCCAGGAGGTCCATGCTTACATGACCAAGTCTCCTGTGTCATAGCTAGGAATTTTCTTCCTTTGTTACTAAGCACACAGTCTTTGAAAACTTTTTCTCTAAGTCTAGCATAAAGACATTATCTATCCGAGGGGCAGTTAAAATTAACTCATTAGTTTTACCCTCGTATATTTTACATCCAGTAGCATCAAATATAACTTTTCTCCCATTGTCACATAGCTGAGCTACGCTGAGTAAGTTATATTTGAGTCCGCTGACTAGGGAGACAGATTCAATAGTAGGGTTACCTCCGATGGTTCCTGATCCTACTATCTTACCCTTCTTGTTGTCTCCAAAACTTACACTCCCTCCTCGTTTACGTTCAAACGTGATGAATTGAGTTTCATCACCCGTCATATGCCTTGAGCATGCGCTGTCAATATACCACATCCTTGACTTCTCGGCACATCTCAGGCTTACCTGCATTGTAACTAGTTACTTTTAGGTACCCGATTCTTTTTGGGTCCTGACTTGTTAGGTGCAACAGGTATAGCATCATATTTTATTTTATGGCGGCATACATGGACAGTATGGCCATTCTTTCCACAGAAGTCACAACTGACCTTCTGTTTAGGATTTTTTACTGACTTGTCAGCACCCCAGTGCTGAGCGTGTCAGCACACTTTAGTAGTGTGTCCTAACTTCCCACAAAAGTCACATTGGACTTTTCGCTGGGGATTTCGTCTCTGCTGAGTACCTTGGTACTGTGTACCTTGGTACTGAGTTTTCAGCGGAAAATTGTTTTTGTTTGGAACCTTTAATTGGCTCTGAATGGTTGTGACATCCTTCCTCAGTTTCTTTGAAACTGACTGGACTTCAGAGACAAACTCATGAGTGATTTTCATATTTTCATGCAAAACTGAGTTGTCTTGAAGAAGGTATCTGAGGTCACTCAGTTTGACCTCTTCTACTTCATCACAGCGCCGGCTGAGTGCTTTAATCTTCCTGTTACACTTTTTAACAAGTGTATAGAGATCACTCAGGGCGTTACCCATTTCATTTCTGAGTTGAGAGAGTGAGATTACCTCATTAGATTGCTCTTCATTATCTGACTCATCAGATTGGTCAGCATGCTCAGAAATGCATGGCTCAGCAAGTTCGTCAGCCATAAAGCATATCTTCGCTGACTCGGTGGCCTCAGTTTCTGTTGATGAATATTCATCACTGTCACTCCAAGTAGCCACCATTGCCTTCTTCCCACTTTTCTTGTCTTTCCTCAGCGTGGGGCAGTTTGACTTAATATGGCCATCTTGGTGGCACTCAAAGCATGTAATGGGCTTTGAGCTGTCCTTTCTGTATTTGCTGTCGCTTGAGTCAGCCTTATACTTATCAAACTTTTTGTAAGGCTTTTTAGAATATTTGTCGTTCTTCCTGAACAGCCTCTTCATCTTTCTTGTGAACATAGCCATCTCCTCATCATCAGTTGAACTCCCGTCAGTGGAGTCAGCCTTCATGACAAGTGACTTCTGCTTCTTGTCATCAGATTTTTCCTTCACCTCAAAGTTTTTCATGGATATCTCATGGGTCAGCAATGAACCGATGAGTTCGTCATATTTGTAGGTGGTTAAATCCTGAACTTCCTCAACTGCTGTCTTCTTTGCTTGCCAGTCTTTTGGAAGACTCCTGAGTATCTTTTTGACTTGTTCTTCCTCAGTGAAGATTTTCCCAAGTCTCTTGAGCTTATTAATGATGTTGGTGAACCTTGCGTTCATGTCTGAAATGCCCTCATCATTGTTCATCTCGAACAGCTCGTACAGTCTCATCTGCTGATTCACCTTAGATTCTTTTACTTTGTTTGTTCCCTCGTAGGTGACTTCCAGCTTTTTCCAGATCTCTTGTGCCGACTCACAACCTGAGATTTTGTTATATTCTGCAGCATCCGAAGCATGGTTTTGAAGCTTCTTAAGATCATCCTCTGTCCATTCAACCTCAGCTTTAACAACTGACTGGCCAGCAACAACTTTCACAGGTACAAACGGGCCTTAGACTATAGATAGCCAGACACTCATGTTTGTAGCTTGAATGAAGTTCTTCATCCTATTCTTCCAAAAGGTATAGTTTGACCCGAAGAATAGGGGAGGCCTGGTAATGGACAGCCCCTCAGGTAATATCTGAGTTGTCTGGTTTCCAGGGAGAAACCGAGTGCTGTTTTCACCCATGGTATGGATCAACTCAAGGTTGTTAGACCTTTAGTAATGAGCTATTAAGCTCTGATACCACTTGATCTCTTTACTCTATCCGACAAAGAATTTTAAAGAATGTTTTAGTCTAATGCCATTATGACATGCTATATGCATTAACAGTATTTACTTTACAACAGCAAGAGTTTCATCATGCTTTTTGTTATACAGAAATATTACATAGCTTCTGCAAGAGAACTTTCTCGATTGGTTGGATTATCCAGAGCTCCAATTTTCCAGCATTTTTCCGAAACAATATCTGGATTAATTAGTATCAGGAGCTTTGATCAGCAATCCAGATTCCTAGAACTAAATATGAAGCTTGTTGATGCATATTCTCGGACTAGATTTCATATAGCTGGCGGAACAGAATGGCTTTGCCTTCGCCAAGAAATGCTTTCTTGCATCACATTTGCACTGTCATTGATATTTTTAATTTATTTTCCAGGGAAAATTGATCCAGGTAAGCTGTTCCTCTCTTCTTATAGTTGATATCCACGTCTTTTCCATCATTTTGACTAATCTGGGATACACATCATCATTTGGCTTTTGTTTTTCTAAAGCCTTCGCAGGCCTCGCTGTGACATATGGGCTCAACCTTAACACTGCACAAAGTCTGCTCATCAGCAGAATATGTGATTTGGAGAATAGAATCATATCAGTAGAAAGAATACTTCAGTTCATATGTATTCCTTCTGAACCTCCACTCGTCATAGAAGGAAAGCGGCCAGATCATTCATGGCCATTCCATGGAGAAGTTTCTATTAAAAATCTGCGGGTATTTCTACATTTCTTTTGTCAATTGATGTTCAGATTCCTATAGGACATATCTGTTGCTAATGACTAATATAACTGAAGGTCCGGTATGCCCCCCACATGCCTCTTGTGCTGCAAGGTATCTCTTGCACTTTTCCAGGAGGCAAGAAAATTGGTGTTGTTGGTAGAACAGGCAGTGGAAAATCAACTCTGGTACAAACTCTCTTCCGCATTGTCGAACCTGCTGCTGGTCAGATTGTGATTGATGGTGTCAATATTTCATCAATTGGATTGCATGATTTGCGGTCAAGGCTGAGTATTATCCCTCAAGATCCCACCATGTTTGAAGGAACTGTGAGGAGCAACATGGACCCTCTTGAAGAGTACACTGATGAGCAAATTTGGGAGGTTGGCATTTTCTATCCTGTTAATTTGAAGAACATAAAACATTTTGACTATTAATATGCTGACATGTATTTGAATGGTTCCAGGCTCTTGATATATGCCAACTTGGAGACGAAGTCAGGAAGAAGGAGAAAAGGCTAGACCAGTCAGGTTAATACTCTTGCTGTATCCTAATTTTTTAAATTCAATGGCATTGAATTTAAATTATGAATGCTTACCCTGTAACTGCAGTTACTGAAAACGGAGAGAACTGGAGTGTGGGTCAAAGGCAGTTAGTTTGTCTCGGGCGAGTACTACTGAAGAAGAGTAAGGTGTTGGTGCTTGATGAAGCTACTGCCTCAGTTGATACGGCTACCGACAATTTGATTCAGCATACCATCAGACAACACTTCACTGAGTGTACTGTGATAACAGTTGCACACAGAATAACTTCTGTTCTTGATAGTGACATGATTTTGCTTCTAAGTAAAGGTGAGAGCATATTGCCATTATATTGAAGTATTCTTGCAGATTTCTGTATTTGTACCAGTTAATGTTGTTGATCATTGTATAATGATGGTACGTACAGGGCTTGTGGAGGAATATGACTCTCCTGCAAGATTACTAGAGAATAAGTCATCATCTTTTGCAAAACTTGTGGCAGAGTACACAGAAAGGTCAAACACCAGTTTTTACAGTGCTTCCTAAACCATAATTCTCTCTTCAACAAGCTTTTTGTTGATGTAAAACATCAAATTGTATTTGCATTCCTCCAAACTCCAATATGCTATAAATGAGAGTTTATTATAGTGTTATTTATGCTAATTGAAGTATCATTTTTCTATATTGATGTTGTAAAATTCTGTATGGGCCCCGTTATCTAGATTTGATATACCTACAATAAGGACATGTTGGGTGAGTGGGTTGGTTTAATTTTGTACATCCCTAAATTTGTATACGAGCTTCAACCTTTTCATGTTAAAGTTTTCGGTCTCAATTCTGTTAATCCAAAAGATGTGGTCATATTTTGTTCTTTCCCTTTAACTCTTATGTAAATTGGTAAAAGGTCAAACACGAGCTTGGAAAATCACTCAGCAGGTCATTGTCACTATGCAAAATTTTATCACCTTGTTATGTTGATTATATTATCATTTTGTCGTGAGGTGACAACAATCATAAAAATTGGTGGACTTCTGTGTCAAAAAAAATTCTACTTGGAAGTTTATTGTAGGGATGGCAACGGGTAGTGTACCCGGCACTACCCGACCCTAATAGGAATACCCGTACCCTGTATAAAAGGGTATGGGAAGGGTATGGGATCAAAATAATTACCCGTTAGGGTAATGGGACGGGTATGGAAATACCCCCAGGATACCCGGTACCCGTTACCTGCCATAATTTTTTTATATATTAAAAAAATTATTGTTTTTTACATATAATATTTGAGATTTTAAGTCCCAACCTTTTGTTTTTCAACCATTGAGTGATACCACTAAGCTACTTATTCTTATTGATTAAAGTTCAATTTGTTCAATTTTTAGATAAATGATTTATTAAATTTATACTTTGTTAAATTTGTAATATTTTTTATTTGATTTATTGATTTTTAACGGGTAAGGGTACCCGTGGGTACCTGCGAATTAAATGGGAATGGTATGGGATGCAAAAATATACCCATTAGGGTAATGGGACGGGTACGGGTAGTTAAAAAATAAACGGGTAAGAGTTTGGGATTGGCACTACCCGCGGATATCCTACCCGTTGCCATCCGTAGTTTATAGTGCTCCTGTTTAATTGCATTAATTGTTTAATGAAAAATTATATATTATGTAATCTTTATTTAAGAACCAATCAATTCAGCAGACCACCATCTCAGAAACTAATGATGATGGGAACTCCTCATGCTACCTTTCTTTCAGACTCATCCCCAATGCCTTTCTGGGTTCTAAAACCCATTTTCCTGCATGTCTTGTCTGGTTCACTTCACCTAATTTTGTTACTTGGATTGATTGCCTTGTTTATATGCAAGAAATATAGCGTGGGTGGTAGAGAGGGTAAATTTGACAGGAAAAATAGAGCTTTATGTTATAAACAGATAGTGTTTTGTTGTTTTGGTGTTTCATTGTTTAACTTTATATTCTGTTTTTTGAGCTACTTCTTTTGGTTTAGAAAAGCTTGGTCTGATGATTGTCAGGTCAGCCTTTTGGATTCAATCCTTCGAACACTTTCTTGGGCTGCACTTGCTCTTTATTTGCATACTTATCTTTCTTGCTCATCTGAAGGAAAATTTCCGTTTTTATTGAGAGTGTGGTTGGGTTTTTATTTGACCATATCTTGTTATAGCCTTATTATAGACATTTTCTTTCACGCAAAATACAAAGTCTCTGAAATTCAGTCTTTAGCATCTGATCTAGTCTCTCTTTCCACTGGTTTATTCCTCTGTATTAGGGGGTTCTTTAAAAACATGAGTAAAGACAGTATTCTTCTAGAGAAACCTCTTTTGAGTGATAACTCTTGCTCTAAAGGGAGTGATACATTAACTCCTTACTCAAATGCTGGTTTCTTCAGTATTCTTACTTTCTCTTGGATGAGTAATATTATTGCAATTGGCAATAAGAAAACTTTAGACCTCGATGATGTTCCTCAGCTTCACAGTGAGGATACAGCAGCTGTTGGGTTTCCAGTTTTTAGAAATAATCTTGAGTTTGGCACTGGTACTTGTACTGGTGCTGATAGCAGTGTCACTACATATAAGCTAGTGAAAGCACTGATCATTTCCTTTTGGAAGGAAATTCTATGGACAGGCTTGTTTTCACTGTTATACACATCGGCATCTTATGTTGGTCCATACCTTATAGACAGCTTCATTCAGTGCCTCAGCGGGCAAGGAGAATTCATAAACCAAGGATACCTCTTAGTTTTCACCTTTTTTGTTGCAAAACTTGTGGAATGCGTCTCCCTAAGGCATTGGCTCTTTAGGTTGCAACAAACTGGAATCAGGGTCCGGGCAGTGCTGGTGACTACAATATATAACAAAGGTTTGATGCTCTCCCCTCTCTCAAGGCAGGATCATACAAGTGGGGAGATCATCAATCACATGGCGGTTGATGCAGAGAGAATAGCTACTTTCTCTTGGTACATCCATGACTTTTGGTTGGTCTTCTTCCAAGTTGGTTTCGCCTTGTTGATATTGTATAAGAATCTTGGGCTTGCATCTATTGCTGCTTTTCTTGCAACAGTACTTGTTATGTTGTTGAATTACCCTTTGGGTAGATTACAAGAAACATTTCAGGAGAAGATGATGGAATGGAAAGATAAGAGAATGAAGACAATGTCTGAGATTTTAAGCAATATGAGGATTCTCAAGCTCCAAGGGTGGGAAATGAAGTTTTTCAGTCGGGTTGTTGAGCTGAGGAAGATGGAGGAAAAATGGTTAAAAACATATTTATACGCTTCAGCAATGACAAATTTTTTCTATTGGGTTGCCCCTACTTTTGTCTCTGTAATCACTTTCGGTGCCTGTTATCTTATGGGAATCCAACTTGAATCAGGGAAGATATTATCTGCACTAGCAACATTCAGGATTCTTCAAGCACCAATTTATAATCTTCCTGATACAATTTCCATGTTAGTTCAGACCAAGGTTTCCCTTGATAGAATTGCATCTTTCCTTTGTCTTGAAGAATTGCAGTCTGATGTTGTTGAGAGGCTTCCAAGATTTAGTTCTGACACAGCAGTTGACATAGCTAATGGGAATTTTTCTTGGGATTTATATTCGGCTACCCCAACTTTGAAAGATATAAACCTTAGAGTATTCCATGGTACGAGAGTTGCTATCTGCGGTACTGTTGGTTCAGGCAAGTCAAGCTTACTTTCCTGTATTCTGGGAGAGATGTCCAAGATCTCAGGCTCAGTCAGGTTATGTGGGACAAAGGCCTATATTTCCCAATCACCTTGGATACAAAGCGGCACAGTTGAAGAAAATATATTGTTCGGTAAGAAGATGAACAGAGAAAGGTATGAGAGGATACTTGAAGCATGTTCTCTGAAGAAGGATTTAGAAATTCTCTCATTTGGTGACCAAACGATTATAGGAGAAAGGGGTATCAATTTAAGCGGTGGGCAGAAACAACGAATACAAATTACTCGAGCTCTCTACCAAGATTCTGATATCTATTTATTTGATGATCCATTTAGTGCTGTGGATGCTCATACTGGATCTCATATATTTAAGGTCAACTTCCTGTGCTTTCTTAACACAATTGCAAATGTGGAAAGCTAAGAATTTGCTTTTATTTCATACTGTAATACAACTATAGGCTATTGAATTTCATGTTTATATACCAATTTTTTTTTATGCATGGAACTTAAATATTTTCTTGATCTGTTATGACAGGAAGTTTTACTCAACCTTTTGAATTCGAAAACTGTTATTTACATTACTCACCAAGTTGAGTTCTTACCTGCTGCTGATGTTATTGTGGTGAGAAATTTATATATATATTTTTTGTCTCTCTTCAATGCTCTTGAGATCATGACTTCGAATAATTAAGCCATCCATGATTCAACTTTTGCTTATACTTTTTTTAGGTCATGAAAGATGGAAGGATTACACAGGCTGGCAAGTATGACGACATTCTAACTTCAGGATCTGATTTTTTGGAGCTTGTCCGTGCTCACGAGGAAGCTTTATTACCACTTGATTCCAAACAAGCAGGAACGCTCTCTGAAAATGGAAGTACCAGTGAGTATTATGCTGGACAGGAACAAGAAAACAAAGATTTACCAAATGGTAAATCAGATGAGATAGATGTTCCAAAAAGACAGATCATTCAAGAAGAAGAGAGAGAAAAGGGTGGAGTTGGGTTCTCAGTCTATTGGAAGTACTTCACGACAGCATATGGAGGGACTTTTGTGCCCCTTATATTGCTTGCAGAGATTCTCAATCAGATCCTTCAAATCGGTAGCAACTATTGGATGGCATGGGCAACTCCTGTGTCAAAGGATGTAAAGCCTATCACTAGCGAATCTACTCTAATACTTGTCTATGTAGCTTTTTCTATTGGAAGTTCTCTCTGTCTTCTTGTCAGAATCACCCTTCTTGTCACAGCAGGGTATAAGACAGCAACTCTGCTCTTCAATAAAATGCACTTGTGCATTTTCCGTGCTCCCATGTCTTTCTTTGATGCAACCCCTAGCGGGAGAATTCTAAATAGAGTAACTACAGTGGCCTACTTATATATATATATAATATGACTTTCCAATTGATAATTATATTGAAACATGAGTTCTTAATCATTATTAGAAAACAATCTTAGGTTTTGATTATTGGATTGTTTGTGCTGTTTTAGGCTTCCACAGACCAAAGTGAGATTGATCTGCAAATAGCATATCAAGTTGGGACAGTTGCTTTTACACTTAGCCAACTTCTAGGAATCATTGGAGTTATGTCTCAGGTGGCATGGCAAATTTTCATCATTATTATCCCTGTGTTTTTAATCTGCATCTGGTATCAGGTAATGACCATAATCCTTGAATTCTTATTTAACATCCATTATTGCATAATTTGCTCTATATATGTATATAATTCTGTCATTTTGCCTCACTTTTGTATTTCTACTATGAACTGCTTCATAAATAAATGTGAAACATATGTTCTAATTGTCTGGTTCGATGCAGCCCTGCTTTAGTTGTGACTGATATACTTTTCAGTATTGATGTTACAGAAGCAAAAAAAGTTGTCTCAACTTTTCTTTTATTATTTTTTATGATGCAGAAATATTACATCCCTTCTGCAAGAGAACTTTCACGGCTGGTTGGAGTGTGTAAAGCTCCAATTTTCCAGCATTTTGCTGAAACAGTATCAGGATCAACCACTATCAGGAGTTTTGACCTGCAAGCAAGATTCCAGGAAAGAAATATGAAACTGATAGATGAATTTTCTAGACCTAAATTTCATATTATTGCTGCAATGGAATGGCTTTGCTTCCGCCTAGATATGTTTTTATGCATCACATTTGCAGTGTCATTGATTTTTACAATCTATTTTCGAGAGAGAATCGATCTAGGTAAGCTATTCAAACTGGTTTGATCATAATTGATACCTCCCTCCTTCATATAAAAATTGAAAAATCTGAAATATGCCTACTCTTTTGACTCCTCTCTTACAGTTATTGCGGGCCTAGCTGTGACCTATGGACTCAACCTCAACACATTGCAAACTTGGTTAGTATGGAAGATTTGCAATATGGAGAACAAAATCATATCAGTTGAAAGAATACTTCAATACTTGTCTGTTCCAAGTGAGCCACCTCTTATAATAGAAGGACAGCGGCCAGATCATTGCTGGCCCTCACATGGAGAAGTTGCTCTTGATAATCTGCAAGTACATATATTTATTTTACTTTCTTCAGTTGATGGGTCAGATGCACATCTGTCTATATGACATTGATATGTGTTACCAATGACATAATGTAGGTCCGTTATGCGCCTCATATGCCACTTGTGTTGCGAGGTGTATCGTGCATTTTCCCAGGAGGGAAGAAAGCTGGCATAGTTGGTAGAACAGGCAGTGGTAAATCAACTCTAATACAAGCTCTTTTCCGCATAGTTGAGCCTTCTGCTGGTTGTATTTTGATTGATGGCATCGATATCTCGATCCTTGGATTGCACGATTTGCGGTCAAGACTAAGCATTATTCCTCAAGATCCAACCATGTTTGAAGGGACTGTTAGGAGCAACCTAGACCCGCTCGAAGAGTACGCTGATGAACAAATCTGGGAGGTAGGTTGTTCCTGTTCTTTCTTAATTTCGATGTTAAGTGATGGAGAATGGAGAATGGAGATATTGACACAAGTGTATTCAATACCAGGCTTTGGATAAGTGTCAGCTTGGAGATGAAGTCAGGAAGAAGGAGAAAAAGCTGGATTCGGCAGTTTGTGAGAACGGGGAAAACTGGAGTATGGGTCAGAGACAGCTTGTCTGCCTCGGCCGAGTATTACTTAAAAAGAGCAAGGTGTTAGTCCTTGATGAAGCTACTGCCTCAGTTGATACAGCTACGGATAATTTGATTCAGCAAACAATAAGGCAGCAATTTTCAGACTCAACAGTTATAACCGTAGCGCATCGAATTACTTCTGTTCTTGACAGTGACACGGTCCTGCTTCTGAGCCATGGTAAGTAAAAAAACATTTTTTTATCAGCCCTGCAGGTCTGAATAATTTTTATGAATGTTGTTATAATTTGAATCACAATGCAGGGGTTATTGAGGAATATGATTCCCCAACAAAGTTGCTACAGAACAAGTCATCCCAATTTGCTCAGCTTGTGAAAGAATACACAATGAGGTCAAATACCAGTTCTGACAAGTAATTAACAAGCTTATCTGATTGATTAAAGCTCCTTAAAAACATAATTTAGGAATAGACTTTTGGTGAAAATATGTAAAATCTTGGTGAAACTCTATGAAATTTGATGAAACTCTATTTTTTTTTGTTGGTATTTTAGGAATGATTCTTGATGATATTAAAGAGATTATATGCGTGTTTGGTAAAATAATAATAAGTTTCTATTTTATCAACACATTGAATAAAATCTCCTACATATCTAGGGATTTCACCTAACTACCATTAAAATTGGAAGTAATTTCTTTTTTTTTTAATAAAAGAATCATCAATTAAGAATCAAGGGATAAAGAATCAGTATAAATGCACTCCTCTAACCAACTAGGGAGTAAGAAAGACACATAAGAGCTAGCAAAAGAACAAGCATTGCGAGCAATATTGTGCGCAACCCTATTCGCTAATCTCGGTACAAATGACACAGAAAAATCAGGCCTAGATTGTAAAATGAGCTTACAGTCAAGTATTATCTGACCATACTCAGATAAATCAACACGATTTGAATGAATACTATCCGCAACAAATTTGGCATCAGTTTCAAAACAAACCCGCTGGTACCGCATCGAGTTAATCCATTGAAGACATTGACGTAAAGCTAGAGCTTCAACAAACTTCGGTTCCGCTCTCCCCTCACAATGAGAACTAAATAATGCCATGAATCCCCCATCAGAACCCCTCAATACAGCTCTAAAACCACATTTATTAACATACATGAAAATGGCTGCATCCAAATTACATTTCCAGGTACCTGCAGGTGGTGGACTCCAGATCGTTCGACCTCCCCTCGACCCGCTGCTGTGCGACGATGATGACAAAGGAATCGCATTCTGCGCTTTCAACCAGTCCGCAAACCAGCCCTTCACTCTTCTAATTAACACAGCCCAAATCTCATCTTTTTGATTCCAAATCAGCATGTTCCGTTTTTGCCAAATACACCATAAGACAAGAACAATCTTACGAATAAAATTGGAAGTAATTTCTAAAGTGCCAAATACGACCAAAATTTTGTAAAATAACAGAAAATTAAAATTAAAATTCCTAAAATAAGTTTCAACATTCTTAAATACCAAACACTAATAAACAATTAAAAACAAAATCAATATCGAATCTTTAATATTAGAATTTTCAGCTCCCTGGTAATAGCGAAAAAGAGCAAACTGTTGGGAATTTTTCTGGATTGGGACAATTTAGCGGAAACAATAATACAATTTTATTGAATTTATGAGGCTTATAAGAGGGTGTTCTCTAGAAACTTTCTAGAGTTACAATGAGATAAAACAAAAAATAGTAGCACTCGGGTGTTTCCCAAAAATATCCAAAATAATTATCTTTACTATTTTTATCTCTTCCCAAAATAATTAGACCACCCTCTAAAATAAACTTTCAAAAACTCACAAGGCACAATTGTGCTTCCTCTCAAACTACATCTTTCTCAACTCCCCAATCTCTCTTTTTTCCCACTCATCTTTTTGTTCCACTTACATCCTTTTATAATTCATAGGATGCAACTACCAACTAAAATGTTGGCCTATTAATTTACATGCCAACAAAATTGTTGGCCAAATTAATTGAGGTTGAATAGGTTGGGGGTGCCACCCATTCAACCCATGATTTTTTTTTTCTTTTCCTTTTAAATAAATACAAATTACAAAAACAATCCATCAATAATATAAATTATAAAAATAGACTCTCATTAATTGAGACTTCACAACAATTCCCTTTTTTTGTTTAACTGTTTTAAATTAATAGTTAATTTTCCCAACAATCTTCCCCTTAACTATTAATTTAAAACTTTCATTTTTTTATCATCACCTTGTAAACGGAGCACTTCTCTCCGCAAACAACTTCTCGGAGCACTTCTCACCGAATCGATTTGTTGATGCACTTCTCATCAACCTTCAACTATTGGAGCACTTCTCTCCAAATTAAACAAATTCTTCTTTCTCAACATGATGTGCCAAATTGACACTTTCTTCTCTTTTGTTCCTGCAATTCTGTTGCATGTGCCTAAACTTCTTACACTTGAAATATTTAGGCTTCCCCTTGTGCCAGCAGTCTTTCTCATCATGACCATGCTTTTGCAATGAACACATTGAAGAATTTCATTTTTTTTTTTAACCTTGAGCAAGGAAAGCTCCCTCAACTGCTTGCTCATTTTCTCATGCCCAATTCTTTGGTGCGTGACGCTAATATCAGCGTGAACGCCAATATTAAACCATGGCTCTGATACCACTGTTGAGAATTTTTCTGGATTGGGACAATTTAGCGGAAACAATAATACAATTTTATTGAATTTATGAGGTTTACAAGAGGGTGTTCTCTAGAAACTTTCTAGAGTTACAATGAGATAAAACAAAAAATAATAGCACTCGGGTGTTTTCCAAAAATACCCAAAATAATTATCTTTACTATTTTTATCTCTCCCCAAAATAATTAGACCACCCTCTAAAATAAACTCTCAAAAACTCACAAGGCACAATTGTGCCTCCTCTCAAACTACATATTTCTCAACTCCCCAATCTCTCTTTTTTCCCACTCATCTTTTTGTTCCACTTACATCCTTTTATAATTCATAGGATGCAACTCCCAACTAAAATGTTGGCCAATTAATTTACATGCCAACAAAATTGTTGGCCAAATTAATTGAGGTTGAACGGGTTGGGGGTGCCACCCATTCAACCCATGACTTTTTTTTTCTTTTCCTTTTAAATAAATACAAATTACAAAAACAATCCATCAATAATATAAATTATAAAAATAGTCTCTCATTAATTGAGACTTCACAACAATTCCTTTTTTTTTATTTAATTGTTTTAAATTAATAGTTAATTTTCTCAACGCAAACTTGGATGGTCCATCTTTGTATTTTGTTCTCTAATCTATGTTCTTTAATCTGTTTTGCTTTCATCTCGATAGTTTCAACACAAAATCATGCTTGAAAGAAACTGCATTTATGACAAGAAAGAATTCACCAGTTGCACAAGTATAAATAAGACCGGCAATCAATTAAAATATAACAGGCCCAACATTAAATGGTTTTATATGTTGGATCTAAATTGTTATTCCCCAATACTTATAGGATTAAAATTATATCTTATATAGCTTAAAACTTTAAAGCTTCATATTTTGGGTGAGTACATCATTATAGAAATTTTAATTAATTAATCGCTAGACTCTATTTAATAAACAGGGTCATAAATTCGTTGTATTGTCAAAGAGGGGTTATAATAGAAGTTTTCCATCAATAGTGCTCTACCATGTGTGTCCATTCTTATTCTTATTCTATTCTTCTTAAAGTCAATATGTTTGGTGCATTTTTTAAATAAAACATAAAAAAGTCTTAAGTGGATCATAATAATGTCTTCTAGCCTAGGATTTGTTTTGAATAATTATAGTATATACTAATATTTGACTGGAAGTGGAATATAAGTTCTTATTAATTAGTATTGGTTTGCTTTTGAAACGACTCGTTTCCTTTTGCAAGAATAAATAAACAATATGATTTAGTGCTCATTTGGTGTTTTTTTTTCCCTTTAAGCTCCTTTAACAATTGAATATAAACGCATGATTAAACGATAGTTTTCCAACCAAACACCTAAAACTCTCATTTTAAATATAAAAGTATAAATATGATAAGAAAATAGAGTAAACAAACACTCCTTAAATATTTTGTTAGAATTAAGAAACAACCTTTGATAACTATTTCCGAAGGAAAATCATTTAACTTCTACCAGTTACCATCAACATCAAATTATAGATATGGACAATTAAACAAGACAAAGTTTTAACAGATTAAACTATTTAAACTTATGTTGTATTGGTGGAATACGAGACAGGGTAGAGATAGGGTCCGAATCCCCCCGGCTGTCGGTACCACCCAAACTATGGATGGTTCACCCACCTAGTCACCAGAATCACCTCTACTATAGATCATTTCGGTTTTCCCGTTTCCAACAAATTAAGGTTGAGATGATTAATTAGTTCATTAACTTTGTATTTAACTGCAAAATCCACCTTATTAATTAATATATGATAAAAGATAAATTTCTCTAAATTTGTTCAAAACAACTCAATTTTACTCTTACAGTTCAAATCAAATCTAGCTTAATTTTGAGAAATTTTACACTGATTAAAAAAATTAGTTTTTGATCATTTAGATAATAACATGTAGACATAAGTAAAATAATTAGTTATTCATCACTCAGATATTAACATGTAGACATAAGTAACTTTATTTAGAAGAATAATTGCTTCATTCATAGGAAAAATAGTAAATTTCGACATAAGTAATTAAAAAATTACAATACAATCCAGCAGTTGATAGTGCTTAAAACTATTTTTGGCACAATGACAAGAAACACACTCTAGCCAAAATCGACTCTATAATCTTTTTCTCTCTAAGAATAACCTCTAGATCTTTTAACGAGTCAGATATATATGAAATGCATAAAAAAATTCAAAACATGCCACCTATAAATGAGAAAAAAAAAATAAGAAACTAGTAAATCTAAAATCTGGATGAAGAGAAGATAATTTTTTAACGGCTAATGACTCAGTGGAAAATTCTAATTGAATATACCTAGATTCTTGTTGAATACTCAGTGGATTATAAGTCTTATTGAATACTACTTTTATACCTTTATCGAATTTTTAAAAATCCCAGTTAAAGACTTCAAAAGTCTTTTAAAGTCGTTTTTTGAGATCCCTTCTAGCTGGCATCAAATTCTGGATGGGGTCAATAAAATAGGTTCTTGAAGATTGGGAAGGAAAGGATAAGATAAGGTTGAACCAGGGAACACTTAAAAAAGCAAAGGAAACTAGTACTTTTGCTTGTCAGATATCAAAATGGAGAGTCTGATACCAAAAGTTTCCGAAATCAAGATTCCAGTAATAGGGTACGGGACAGCTGAGTTTCCATTCAGTGAAGATAAAGAAGCAGTGAAACAATCAGTAATCGATGCAATTAAACTTGGCTACAGACACTTCGACACCGCTTCCCTCTACCAGTCAGAAAAGCCTCTCGGCGACGCCATTTCTGAAGCTCTCAAACTCGGCCTTATCAAATCCCGCAATGAACTCTTTATAACCTCTAAGCTTTATGTGGCCGACGCTCACTCTCACCTTGTTCTTCCTGCTTTACAAAAGACTCTGGCGAATCTTGGTTTGGAGTATCTAGATCTATATCTCATTCATTTTCATGTGAGTTTGAAGCCGGGATCTTCGTTCCCGTTTAAACCAGAAGATATTGTTGTATTGGATATTAAGTCTGTTTGGAAAGCCATGGAAGAGTGTCAAATGCTCGGACTCACTAAAGCAATTGGAGTTAGCAATTTTACTTGCAAAAAGATTGAGGAATTGCTTGCCGCTGCTACGATTCCTCCTGCCGTCAATCAGGTTACAAATTAACACTAATGTAGTCTCTAATCATGTTATAAATATAGGATAACGATCTGAATTTTAGGGCATATCAAGAAAGAAAGTATAGATTTGACTTATAAGATTCTACTTTTGAACTAACTGTTTTACCGTTATTAGCAATGTTATCAAACTGGCCGGTCCGATCAGAAACCGGTAAGAGCTTTACTGGTTTAATGGGGAGTTAAAAAAACCGGTGTGAACTGGGATTAAACCGGCGAACCGAGGTCGAGCCAGAAACCGGTGCAACTTCGGTTCACAGCAATTTTATAAAAAAAGAAATTAAAAGGATTTTTCCGAGAATTTTTTTAATACATTAATCAAAAGGAGGCCGGTCTAAGGGACCTTATTTTGGTGTGACATTTGTGTCGCCTATGTCATGCGAGTGCATCTCTAACCCGATAGTGCACCGATGCACCCCTATGCGTGAGAGCGCCTTTACTCTATTAATTGGTTAAAGGCTTGTAAATGTCATTTGCTTAATGTTTAGTTTCCTTTTATTTTCTTTTTGAGACCATTTCAAGTGGTTCACTTTGAGTATTAATTTCTTATCTATCACTTGTCCGTTTTGAGTTTATAATATACCGTTAAAAAGATCTCATGACATAAAATACGTTGACATATTTCAAGTTATTCTAAACTTCATTAAACCGTTATATATTTAAGCCCCAAGTTGAGAAAAAATAACAAATCAAAAGTTGTTTATAATTTGTTTTGGATATATATATATAATTTAAATTAATTATATATTTAATATAAATAAAGATCCCGTCTGGCCAAGTGACCCGTGACGCAATTATAAATCCGGTTCAATATCCGATCTGGTTGATAACATTGGTAATTACTCCCTCCGTTCCATAATATTTGTCGTTCTAGAGAATTTTTTTTGTTCTATAATGTTTGACGTTTTGATTCATTCAATGCACATTAATTGATGTTTTACCAAGTATACCCCTATTTAAGTTGACTTTTTATTTTAAGAATAGATACAAAATTAATTAATGGATGCAATTAATATAATGGTAACAAAGTCTTTTAGTTAACATTAATTACATTTCTTAATTCTTGTGTCCCAACCTTAAAAGACAAATATTATGGAACAGATGGAGTAGTAAACATGCTAGATAGATTTTTGCGATTAACTTATACATGCTAGATTTAGGAGGTGTATGTTCTGCCTTTTGGACAAGCGACGTTTAACGTTTCACTTCAAACCATAAATATCATATTTGGTTAGGTTTATAGAACAACAGTATTTAGCATTTTTTTTTATAGAAACAACAGTTTTTTAAAAATTTTTGTAAACAACTATTTGTATTTACTTAATATTGATAAAATTATTATTTTTATTTCCACAAAACACATTTCTCCTCTTATCCTTGTGTCGTTTATTTCTATTTTTTTAACTTTTATATAGTTATTTAGATTATTTTTATTAACACACTATTGAAACCGGTCTATTTAAATTTTCAGGTAGAGATGAACCCATGTTGGCAACAAAAGAAGCTAAGGAAAGTATGTGAGGAAAAAGGTATTCATATAACAGCATACTCTCCCTTAGGAGGAAAGGGAAGTCCATGGGGAAGCAACAGAGTTTTGGAATGTCAAGTCTTGAAAGATATTGCCAATGCCAAAGGAAAGACAATAGCTCAGGTATGCATGAGGTGGGTTTACCAGCAAAATGTAAGCATAGCTGTAAAAAGCTCAAATAAAGAAAGAATGAAAGAGAACCTGCAGATATTTGATTGGGAGCTAAGTGAGGAAGATTTGCAAAAGATAGATCAAATTCCACAAGAGAGAACCAGCAAAGTTGATCACTTTGTCACTCAACAAGGACCCTACAAGTCTCTCATGGATCTTTGGGATGGAGAACTTTAATAATTATACACATTATATTTCAATTTTACTAGTTATATTATAATATAAAAGGTTTTATATTTTTCTCACATCATTTGTAGTATAAGGCTTAATACATCATTTATGCTTCAACTTATTCAAAAAGTTTGATTGGCTTTCTGGATTTTTAAAATATTCTGATAACTCTCTTAACTTATATAAAATGTTCAATTAGCTTTCTGAATTTGTACAAAATGTAATCAATTGATCACTCAGTTGTAAAAAAGTAATTAAATGTAGAAGCTGTATTACATGCGTCTTAAAAAAAAAAAAAAGTAAAACGACCAAAATCTGTGTATGCGGTTCTAATATTAGAGAAGACAAGTTTTATAGTTTAGCAAGTAATAACTTTCTTTTTAATTTATTTTTTAATTATGTAATAACATTTTAAGATACATGAAATACATCTTTCACATTTAACTTATTTTTTTATAACCAAGTAATCAATTGATTACATTTTACGTAAGTTCAGGGAGCTAAATGAACATTATATTTAAGTTGACGCGGCTACGGGAACACTTTAAAAATCCAAAAGGCCAATCAAACTTTTTGAACCGAGAGGTCAATATAATGTACATGGTAACTAACATAATTCCTCATCAAATCCTAACGGAACAAAAATAAGAAAAAAAAAATGCATATTTAAGTCTGATTAACTGTTTTTTTAAAAAGGTATGTGATTTATTCATTCCAAATTCGCGTGAATGGGACCTTGAACTCCTAGAAGAATTGTTCACTGAAAGAGATATTCGGGAGATGAACAGGCTTCCGGAACGTAATGCACACGCAAAAGACAGTACTATATGGGCGGCTCACCCCTCGGGGAGATATTCCGTCAAGAGTGCGTATCGGATAGCTGGTTCGTTGGAAGGATCGGAAAGGCACCATGTAAGTGGTGCGTGGAAAAAGGTCTGGTATGCAGAGGTTCCTCATAAAGTGCGATATCTAGCCTGACAACTAGCAAGAGACTGCCTTCCTACCCGCGTTAAGCTTCAGCAGCGAGGGATTCAAATTTGCAGTAATTACGTGGTATGTAATGGCCCATGGAAGGATGCGTGGCATGTTTTTACGGAATGCGGCCCCTCGAGACAAGTATGGCAGCTAGCGGGATTACTCGAGAAGATAACAGCGGCTGCGGAGGAAGCAACTAACCTTTCTGACTGGTTTTGCAGGTTACTAAATTCTCTATCATCAGACATGGGGGCGACCTTCATGATGCGGCTATGGAGCATTTGGAAAGCCCGCAGTAACAGGCTTTGGAATTAGGTGGTAACGGAACCTGACAAAGTAGAATGGATAGCGGCCTGCACGCTGAGCGATTGGCAGCGGGCTCAATCCCTCAAGCAGACGAGCGACGCAGCGAGTGGAGCAAGACGCGAGAACCGCCGCTACTGCAACAAATGGCATCCGCCGAATCCTGGGGTTTTTTCTTGCTGCACTGATGCTGCAAAATTCAGCAACATGGAAATGGCAGGATGTGGAGCTGCTGTCCGCGATTCTGGTGGGAATTTCATCATGGAAGGGCGGAAAAAATGTCCTGCTGTCCAACAGTTCAGGAATGCGAAGCAACCGCCCTCCTTCGAGCGATGCAATGGACAGTTAGCCATAACCTCAAAGATGTTGTCTTTGAATCAGACGCTAAACAGGTTGTCGAAGCGATCAACGGAAACACAGCGGATGATTCAGAACTAGGAGATATCATTGCTCGGGAAATACTAATAGTAAATGACAATTACTCAGTCAATTGGATCAGGTGACAAGTCAACGGATTGGCTCATGCTATTGCACAGGCTGCTCGTGTTACTACTTGTCCCACTTTCTATTATTCTTTACTGAGTTTCGTTTCTATTGATTTATTGAACACTTGCCAATTAAGGCACATTGATTAATTCATTAATTCTTTGATTCAAAAAAAACAGTAACATAGTTATTTGTTTTTATAGAATAGTAATACAATTATTAAACAGAAATTTTATGCATATTATAATAATAAATAATAGTATCTAATAATAATATAATTAATTATATTATAGGATATATAGGATACCGAAAAGAAAAAAAAACCAACCGTAGAAAGTAAGTATAAATACAATAGAGTTCTAAGAAAAAAAGGAGGCTAACTTATTTTGTGATGATGCCGCAAAAGCTAAGGGAATTAGAATTCTCAAGGTGCTAAAGCATAAGAGTTAGCTGCGTAGTTAAATTTTCAATGTAGATTGTGAGGATACGATGAGCAAGCGGGTGATGAGTTCGAGATCGTTATTAGTTTTCATTTGAGATGGAGGTAAGTGGTTAATTAAATATATAGTATGTGTGCTTGTATGTTTGGGTGCTATATTTGATTTGGTGTAATAATTGCTTACTAATTTGATTTATATGTTTGACATGTATACTTGATATTTATGATGACTACGATGACGTGAATGAATTGAATTTGATATTGATGGCTGTGGGGACATGAATGGTTTTTAGACCGAGACTTATTGATGATAGAATAGAAATCGATTATGATACGGTTGATAAACTTTGGATAATAAGAACGAGTGGAAAATTATAAGAATAAGAGCTTATCTAGGGTAGTATATTCAATGGTTGCGACTGAATTGAGAAAAAGGAATATTGTGATCACGTGAAATATAAACACCGGGTATTTGTTACGACAGGGTGTTAAGGTACCGGGTATTTGTTACGACAGGGTACTTAAAGATAAGAGATGGGATACCGGGTATTTGTTACGACAGGGTATCCCAGGATATGATTTTATTGGCCAAGCAACCATTGGATATTACTAGACTAGAGTAAGCAAGGCTCATTGAATAAACTAATAATATTTTTTTGCTTGATAACTAATAATTATTAAGTGCATGTAAACTGAATTATATGCGCGTGTGGTTGTGCTATGTATTTAATTGGCTATCTTACTGGGCTCCCAAGCTCACCCCACTCTCCACCAGTTTTCTTTCAGGTTAATGTCATTAAATGCTTCGTGATGCTCGTTTGGATCGGCTAGTATGTAGAGTCGTAATTTAATTAAGTGTTTGTTTTTATTTCATAAAGGATTTTATTGGTTTGTGAGCATCAATTTGATGACACGTTGAATAGAAATTTATTATTGTCTTTATATTTAGAGTTTTTAAAAAGGGGTGTTACATTTAATGATATCAGAGCGGGTCTACGTTTCTAGGGACAAAAATAGGCTAGTTGTATTATCACTAGAGTTAGGCTAGATGCTTAACCAGAAGTCTATTAGTTGCATAACTATATCCTTTCAATATTAGTTCATTAAAGAAAAATAAATTTGAACTTTTGATTTATATTTGCTCTTACCTGCATAGACTATTGTTGTTTTTTTAAAGCAAATTAGACTTGTATGGGTATATTTGTCCTTATTAAGTGATATGCTAGTTAAATGACTATTTTAGTTAAAGTAAGGTTTTATTTTGTGAGTTTCAATCTACAATTAAGGTCGTATAAAAAAAAAATCTTATTAGTTATCCTTAGAGTAAATTAGTTTTCAATTATTATTGGTTATGTTATTGATATTTGTGTAGTTTACTGAAAACCATTAACCTTCTGTATTTAGAGCATCTCCAACAGCCTCTTAAGTTAAACTCTTAAGTTAAAATTTGAGGAGGGAGAATGAAAATTCATCTCCAACAGTCTCTTAGTGGCTCCTCAAATCACTAAGAGCATCTCCATCCTCTCTATTAGAGTATCTCCAATAGCCTCTTAAGTTGGCTCTTAAGTTAAAATTTGAGGAGAGAGAATGAAAATTCATCTCCAACAGCCTCTTAGTAGCTCCTCAAATCACTAAGAGCCTCTCCATCCTCTCTATTAATAGAGAGCCTCTCTCCACCTCTTAGTGTCTCCTAACTTTATTTTTTATTAATAATTTATTATTGACGTGCCTCTCTCCTCACACTATTGGTAATATAACAATAAAGAATAATATTAATAATAAAATAATAAATAAGGAGTGAATATAAGGAGCATTGTTGGAGATGATATATCTTAGCCACTCTTAAATCACTAAGAGTCAATTATTTATATTATTTTTAGAGAGTTCACTAAAAGTCTATTGGAGATGCTCTTAGTTATCATTCAGCTCTTTTAGTAAAAGTTAATTTCTTTTTTATTACATTCATTCTTAAAATTTTGTTATTTACTGATTTATTTTTTTTATTTTGTTTTTGAGAAATACTTAATTTCTTCTTATTCATATATCCAATTAAGGTTTGCACTAAAAGTGAAATCAATTTGTTTTAGTTCAATTAAACCTTTTAAGTACACTATCTAAAATTTCATTTTTATGTTTTTTTATGTGGTTAGTAAATCTTTTAAAACACGCTTAGTTGTTAATTTTGGGGATGAAATTTTTTTTTTAGGGGGAAGAATTGTAACGCCCTTAAAAAATATTTTTTATTTTTCCATACATGTAATTTTTGAAATTTGGATCCTAGATAATTAATTAAGTTTATTTATTTTAATAAAAGAAAATATTAATATCATACATTTATAGTTGAAATTCTAAAATAATTAATAAAAATGGTAAAATAAATTACAACATCTAGTTTTGACTAATAGAAATAAATAATAAGTAATTCTGAAAAAATAATTAAATGTTATATGTTAACATTATCTTATTATCTTATTTTTGTTGCTTTATCTTATTTGAAATAATTTTGAAAGAATATTTAAATGTTATTTATGTTAACATTATCTTGTTTTATTATTTCTGTTAGTATTATTTTATTTGATTATTTTTGTTAGCATGCCATAGTTATCTAATGGTTAAGGAAATAATAAAAAAAGTATTCCTTACGAAATTGAAGCATTTTATCTAATATAACTAACTAATCATAAATAATGGTCTTGAATATAATAATTTTGGGGGATAATAATAGAAATAAAACCCTATTTTAACCTAACCCTACTTTATGGGTATAAAAACCAATTTTATTGTGGGGCAGCCGAAAATCATAGAAAAAAAGGGTTTATTCTCTCAATGTAGGATACATGTATTAATTTGAAGATAAATGATCACAACTTGCTAATTTAGCGTTCTTTTTCGGAATAGAGGTAAGTAGTTAATTATATATGTAGTTATTTGTTCGCTAACTTGTATGTTTATTGTAATTGATTGTTATACTTGTAATGAAATTGAGTAGTTAATTAAATATGTGGTGCCTTTCATTTTTATGTTTGTTGCCATGTTGATTTGTTGAGATAAATTGTCTATTGGCTTGATCTTTGTGTTTAATATGTGTATCTGGTATATTGACAATAATCATGTTGGTACAAATAAATTTGAGAAGGATACTGATGATTATGATGAGAACAAATATCAGAGCGGATCTACGTTCCTAGGGATAGTATAAGGATATAGGATACATACTGGTCGAGCGTCAAGTAAAAATTTCTTAGAGTCTTTATATTTATCAATTAATTTTGAGATCAAAATTCATTTGAAGAGAGATGTACTCTAATGACTTTGAATAAATATATAAATATTAATTATTGGAATATGCCATTTTATTTCATTATGATTGTAGTACCTTGAAAAATATATATATGTATTAAACTTTTCCTTACATGCCGTTGTATCTCGTTAAAGTAAATAAATTAGAAGTTTACAGAGAATTTGTGTGTTTCTTCATGTGCTTACCAATTGAAATGTTGGTAAAATTATATGATATTCCTTTAATTATAGTTACAATCCTTGGTTTATTTTTTAAATTGACATATTTTGATGATAAAGTTCTTTATAAAAAAATTTTCCTATTATCTTTATTTTCTTTGGATGAGCCGCCACCTATTCTCCCAAAAAAAAAATCTCATTAAGATTATGGAATAAATTGATTATTACGATACAAGTAGGGTTTTATATTCGCAAAATAATTTGTATATTGGTAACTTGTTATCTGAACCTGGTTACGTGTATAAACCGCAGATGTGATTTGACATCGTGTTAGAACCTATAAAACAATAACAAGGTCAGACCGGACCGGAGTTTGACAAACCCACCCTGATACCTAAGTCAGTTGTTGTTTATGACCGAATGAAGGTTTTAGACTATATTTGTGATAGAAGTTAACATACCAGAACTTGTCCACATACCTGTCTATTTATAGTGTCTTAATTAGGTTTTGTCAGGTGATCGTTCCCTATGGGAATCCTTGTAGAGCTAGGATTCCTAATCTCTTAAAGAGTCTGGTCCTGAGTAGGAATCATTTATCTCGTAAGATTGTAGAAGGTCTTTGATAGGTCGCATGTTGCTGGTTTTGCGCCGCCTTGCTTGTCATGGTTTCTTTGGACATGTTTGGGCTTTGTTAACGTTTTGAGCTTGGACCGTAATGAGTATAGTAATGATGTCGCGCATATGACACCATTTAGCCGGAGTATTAATTATATTACATAACTAAATCCTACTTTGTTTTATTTTGTTTTGTTGAGAAAAATGACATCTAGTGATTTAACTGAGAGATGCCATAAAAATAACTATAGAGTAAAAATACCCTAATTTGAAAGTAAGGTTTTATTTTGTGATTTTCAATTTTTTTTGAGTTAGTTACATTTGTATTAATAAAACTCATTATTGACCAAATTTTGTAAGTGAAATATATTTTACAATATTATTAATTTTATATTGATAATTGAGTACTCTAAGTGAAACCGATAATTTTTTTTCTCCATATAGTTTTATTTCTACTAATAAAAAGAACAATTCTTTTTATCTGTGTTCTTGAGTTTTCTGTATTGTAGTTATTCAATTAGATTTGTCTATACCCTATTATGTTTTTTTTTTCAGAAAGAAGGAGAATCAATTCTTCTTATATTTACCTTAAATTGTTTTGTTTTGAATTAATTAAATTTGTCGAATTTCAAGATTTGAAAATTTCATCTCTATATTTTTTTTCTGATAATTTAATTTCTAGAATTTTTTTTAGTCGATCAAATTTTAACATCATTTTTGAATTTCGAGGACGAAATTCTTTTTAGAGGGGAAGAACTGTAACGCCCGCAAAATAATTTATATGGATATTTATTGTATTTATATTATATGAATTTTAGTTATAATTATTTATTATATTTATATTATCATGTTAAAGAAAATGGTTTGCAACCTTTTTTTTTTAAATTTGCGCAATGCGCTTACATTAAAGAAGAAAGAAAAATCCCCACCAGACCCGGATGTGATTCGAACCCATGACCTCCCAAGGCATAGGTAAACTCTCAACCACTAGGCTAAGAGCTTCACCACAAAATGGTTTGCAACCTAATAAATTGGATTTATATAACTAACTATGGTTTTATTAGAAATATATTATTAAATCAAAATTTGGTGTTAAATGTCAAATTAAAAAAAAACAAATAGAACTGCTCCTGCTGAGAGCTTGCTCCTGTTGAGAGCGATAACGCCGCCGCTGAAATTCCTAGGGTTTTTATCCCCTCTTTTTCGACATCGATTCGGCGCCCCCATCACGGTGGTAGTGTCTAACTCGCTTGCGTCGCGTTCGTAACATCAAGATGGAAGGTCGATTCCAGAATTTAACAATTGTAGAAGATGGTTTTGAGTTCAGAGAGTCGGAAGGAGCTGCGACAATCGACTATAAGCTCTGCCTGGATGGTTCGTTGGTGACGGACAGAAACTTCAACTTTGAGATCTTCAAACACTGGATGGCTAGCCTGTGGAGGCCAGGCAAAGGCATTGCGATTTCGGAGCTTGGAGGTAAGCTTCTTCTATTTCGTTTCTTTCACCAGTTTGATCTAAATTGGGTTATTGAGAACGGGCTTTGGACGTTCGATAACCACCTGCTGATATTACATGAACTACAAGAAGGGGAAATTCCAGCAGAAGCGCCGATGACTTATGTGAATTTCTGGGTCCAGGCTCACGGGCTTCCGGTAAACCTATCGTCTGAAATAGTGCTACAAGCGCTGGGTAACTTCATGGGAGAGTATGTGGCTTCCGACCAGAAAAACAAACGGAATCTTGATCGGGGCTTTGCCAGAATGAAAGTTCGGGTGGATATAAGGAAACCGCTGCCAAAGGAAAAGAAAGTTAGACGGGCTGGGGGGGAATGGATTAACATGAAATTCCGCTATGAGAAGCTTCCTACCTTCTGCTTCATATGTGGTCTTATAGGCCACCTAGACCGATATTGCGAGATCTTCTTCCAAAGCTCGGCAAAAGAGCTGATCAGAAACTGGGATGTATCGCTCAGGGCACCAGCTAGGCGTATGAATTTGCTAGGGGGCGAGCGCTGGCTGAGAGAAGAAGAAGGAACACCTCAGAACACTCTGCAAGCTCCAGTAGTGACAGCGAATGAGCATAATCAGCCCAATCCAGCTCATTGAGCAGAATCCGCCCAATCCAGCTCACTCAATTCAGAGACAGAATCTTAGACACCTAGCCCGAAACTTTGGGACTAGCATCTTTGAACAGGGAACAGTAGGGGAGTCGGTTCAGGAAGGGAAACAGTCGAAAACAGGGTTTGAGGTGAATGATGAAAGGAAAAGAAGAAGGGGAACTGATATCCCAGAGGCAACCAAGATAGTACTGAAAACGAAAGAAATAGTTATCCAGTCTATGGACGTGGACCCAATACCAGGCTGCAGGGAAGGGCATCCGGTCAATGGTACCATTGATCAGGAACAAATTGATCCAAATTTTCAACTAGAGTTACAGACACATCAATCCAAACAGGCAGGCGCGGGCATCTGCCCATCAGCATGAAGATACTAAGCTGGAACTGTCAGGGCCTGGGCAACGCCAAGGCAGTTCCGATACTATGTGAGCTGGTCAGAGCTCAAAGGCCTGATATTATTTTCTTGTTTGAAACGCTAGTGGGTCAGGCACGTATTGATTTTCTTCGCAATAAGATTGGTTTTGAAGGTGGTTTTTCAGTCGATAGCATTGGGCGCAGTGGGGGAGTTTGTGCGTTCTGGAGGAAAAATAGTTGCTGCACCTTGGCTTCTTTCTCTACTAATCATATTAATTTGACTATCCATGACTTTCAGAAGGGGGATTGGCGTTTGACTGGTTTTTACGGGTGTCCGGAGAGAGCTAGACGAAAGGTTTCTTGGAGTATTCTGAGGAACCTTGCTGCCGCCTCTTCACTCCCTTGGGCGATATTAGGCGACTTCAATGATTTGTTATACCACAGCGATAAAAATGGGCTAATTGAGCATCCAGAATGGTGTTATAGGGGTTTCAGAGATACTCTGGCTCAATGCAGTCTTCAGGATATACCTCTAATTGGCTACCCTTACACTTGGATTCGACACAGAGGGAAGATCAACGAGGTCCAAGAAAAGCTAGACCGGTGTCTATGTACTGATTCGTGGGCGACGATGTTCCCTAACCACTCTAGTCGTAACTCTATAGCACCGACGTCTGATCACTCACCCATCTTTCTCATTACAGATAGCACGGTTTCAAAGTCCTCCTGGCAATTTTGCTTTGAGCAAAAATGGCTGAGGGAAGCGAATTTCAAGGAGTTGGTTTCGTCGGTTTGGGTCAGCACCGGATCAGTCCCTATTACAACAAAACTTCAGCGGTTGGCGGGGGATTTGGGGAAGTGGGGTCGGGTCAGAAACGCTGAAACACGTAATACTATTTTGGATCTTCAGGCTCATATGGAGGGATTGAGATCTGGCGGAGGGGGAAGAGATGTTGAAATCTATGAAAGCACTAGATCTGAGCTTGTCCGGTTACTATTGCAGGAGGAGGATCACTGGCGTCAGAGGTCTAAAGTACTATGGCTCCAAGAGGGAGACAATAACACCCGGTTTTATCACTCTTATGCAAATGGTAGACGTAAACAGAACCACATCAGCAGATTGCGTGATGAGTCAGGGGAATGGGTGTATGACACAACAGGTATGGGAGAAGTTGCTCAATCCTACTTTCAAAAGCTTTTCTCTGAAAGCAACAGTAATGATTTTTATATAAACATTTGCTAAAAATCGAAGTTCGAATCAAATTCAATATCGTATCCATCACTGAGTATCCTCGTAAATCAATCCATAACACACAAAGATAATCAATACGTCTCTTTAACCATGCCTAATCCCTTATTGGTCTTACCCAACACTTCGCTGTCAATACCCGACTAGGTCTTTAAACTGTGTACACAGGCCATGTTCCTCACTAAACATGGTCTTCAAATATCAAACCACATGTCCGGACTACTCTTGATGGATACAAAATTTACCCAAAATCCAACCAAATTTCAATTGTATACACTTTCTCATCAAACCGATCAAATTTTACTACAATCATCAATAAATCAAAATCCAACATTTACTGAACCAAAATAGCAGTTGAACCCCTGAAGAAATCTAGTTTAGCACCAATTGAACCAAAATATCATTTAACTCTTAAAGAAATTCAATTCAACATCAATTGAATTTAACTGAACCAAAATAGTAATTAGACCCCTAAAGAAATCCAATTGAACCAAAATAGCATCAAAACCCTTAAAGAAATTCAATTCAACATCAATTGAACTAAATAATCATTAAACCCTTAAGAAAACCAATTCAATATTAATTGAACTAAATAACAGTTAAACTCTTAAGAAAACCAATTCAACATCAAAGTATGAATGAAAATAGTCCAAAATACCCTTGTAAACTCATCTCCTTCAAAACCTTAAACACAACCTCATAAATCAACAACAAATACCTAAATCATTTCTAAGGAAACCCTTAGGAGACAAATTTATGGAGTTTTAAAGCTCAATATACATATATCTATACATGCAAACCAAAAGACTAGTTGATAGTTACTTACATTGGTCTAAATTTGAGAATAACACCACAAAACCCTAAATCTGCCAAACCCGTATTCTCTGCACACAACTCCACATCAACATCCCTTCGGTCAGAAGTTGCTTCTATGTGTCTAGAATCTCCAGTTAAAATTTGAAGTGATTTGGACAGTTGGATCTCCGACAACACCAAAAACGGTGGAGTTGCCCTATTTTGGTGGTGGTGGAAGGTGGAGGAGAAAGGAGAGAGAATGGAGGAGGAAGAAGAATGGAGAAGGAAGAGTTTTGATCAAAATAATTTTTAATTCTGAAATAATGCTATATATAGGTCTTGATGTGAGTGATTAATTATTCATTTTGGTCCTCCAAAAATCTAATTTCTTTTAAAACTTACCCTAAACTTATAATTATTATAAAAATATGCAATTATCCTCAAAACTATACACGTAACACCTAATTAATCGACCAATCCTAAAACGAATATAATATAACTTAGGGTTCGGGGTATAATAAATAAAAATTAAGGATACGGACGTGACACCACTAGTCCGAACATTAGAATGAGTTAAACCCATAGGATATAAATGGGTTGTTAGAAAGAAAAATGAGAAAAATAAAGTTATAAGATATAAAGTAAGACTTGTTGCATAATATTTTTTCCAAAGACCTGTGATTGATTATAAGGAGACATATTCTTTTATCGTGAATGCAATAACTTTTTGATACCTCATTATTTTGGCAGTACAAGAAAGATTGAACATGCACTTAATGGATATAGTTACACCTTATCTATATAACCCACTTGATGATGATATTTATATGAAAAATCCTAAAGGATTCAAATAGCGAGAAAAATGAGAAAAATGAGAACTTTATTTGATAAAGTTACAAGGGTCTTTGTATAGACTGAAACAATTTAGGTGCATGTGGTATAATTGCGTTAGTGAATATTTATTGAAAGAGAGTTATATGAATGATCAAATTTATTCATGCATTTTCATAAAGAAGATTTTCCAGCTTTTCTATATGGATGATTTGAATATTATTGGAACTCCCGAAGAGATTTTAAAAGCATTAAATTATTTGAAAATGAATTTGAGATGAAAGGTATTGGAAGGTATTTTTTTTTTGCCTTACAGATTGATCACCTATAAAAGAGAAATTTTATTCACTAATCGACTTACACAGAAAATATCCTTAGAAGATTTTACATGGACAAAACACATCAATTGAGTAGACCAATGGTTGTTCGATCACTTGATGTAAATAAAAATCCTTTTCGACCTCGAGAAGATATAGAAGAAATTATTGATCCCGAAGTACCATATCTTACTCTAATAGATGCACTAATATATATTGCTAACAATACGAGGCTCGATATTGCTTTTTTCTCAATTTGTTATCCAGGTATAACTCTGCACCTACATAGAGGCATTGTAATGAAATTAAACATATATTATGATATCTTCAAGGAAGTACTTATTTGAGTTTATTTAATGCATATGAATCTAAACCTAAAATAGTTTACTATACGGATGCAAGTTACTTATTTGATCCACATAAAGCCCGATCACAAACAGATTGTTTATTCACATATGCAGTAAAATTATATATTGGCGCTCTACGAAGCAAACTATTACATCAACTTCTTCAAATCATGCTGAGTTAATAACTATTCATAAAGCAAGCCGAGAATGTGTTTGGCTAAGATCATTAACCAATCATATATGAGAATCATGTGGTAGATCAGATAAAGGAACTCCGACAATAATATAGGAAGATAATATAGCTTGCATTGCTCGACCGAAGAAAGATTACATTGAAAGAGACAGAACAAAGCACATTTCACTAAATTTTTTCTTTACTCGTGATCTTTAAAAGAATGTGAAATCAATATTCAACAAATTCGATCAAGTGACAGTTTAGCAAATTTGTCCACAAAGATATTACCTTCTACAATGTTTAAGAAGTTTATTTATGATATTAGAATGCGTCGTCTTAAAGATCTTCAGTAATATTGCGAGTAAGAGTGTAAACGCTGCACTTTTTTCCCTTTTAACTAATGGTTTTGTCTCACTGGATTTTTACTTGTAAGAGTTTTAATGAAGCATTGCCCTATTCATGCATCCAAAAGAGAGTTGTAAAATATAAATATTTAAATAATTAGTTAATAAATGTCCAACATATTAAATGACTGTCTGCCAACGACTATACATATATTTATTATATCAACACTTACAAGTGACGATTAAGTTAAGGGGGTGTTTGGTTGCACCTTTTCATGCTCTAGTTTGCCTTTTCACTTTAAAAAAGAGAGTTTTAGGTGTTTGGTTAGTGATCTCATATTTGTCTTTTATATCTGAAAAGCAGCATTAGGTGTTTGGTTAGTGACCTTAGGTTTGTCTTTTCACCCGAAAAATAGCCTTTTATGAAAGCAGAGAATCTCTGTTTTTTGGAAAAGCAACATTTTTCAACAGCAAACAGCAACAACAAATAATAAACCGTAACAGCAAACAACAAATAGCAACTGCAAACAGTAAGTAAAATAAACGAGCCCTACCTATAGTCAGAACCATTCATTTGTGTAAATCTTCCATTAAAAATGGGCTTATCTTTCCTATTTGTAAGATGTACCATATTAATATATTTTATTCTCTTATATTTTCTCTTCATCTAAGTTCCAATTCTGTTGTATTGATCTTTATATACACATACATATATATTAATCTGCATATAAGTAATGTTTATAATCCTCTCATAATGTAGGCATAATACATCAACCGCCCTCTGAATTTGTCACATTTTATCACTTAGCCCCCTCTACTTAGTGACTAACCTATCATCTCATTCAACTCAAAAATCGTCATACATTTGACCTCTTTTGTGTCTACATGACATTAAGTACACATTCCAAGATACATTCTGCATTATGATGTGAACTCTTCCTCCATTGCTTTGAAACAGACATAAAAACTTAAAGGGTTAATACGATGCATAAAATGATTTGAGGAAGCTAATCAATTTCATGTATTGTATTTGTTGAGTTGAGACGTTGATAGGTCGATCGTTAAGTAGATGAAGCTAAGTGATAAAACGAGACAAGTTCAAAGACTGCGGAGATATTGGCCCTGTTTGGGAATTAGCTGTTAGCTGTTAGCTGATTACATTAGCTGATTTGACTAGCTGATTTGATTAGCTGTTTGTGTAGACCTGTTTGGTAAAAATTAGCTGATTGATAATAGCGGTTTGTGCAAAAAGACGAATAAAGGCATTTCTTTTTTTTAATATTGGAGGAGGAGTCTATCTATTAGGGTTAAAGAAGTCCATTAATTTTAATATTGCAAAACGCTAATTGAAAAAGCTCCTAAAATGAGCTTTTTCTAAATTAGCGTTTTCATCCCAAAACTTTCTTCCAAACCTCTCTTCACCAAACACTCCAATCAGCGGTTTCAGTGATCAAACCGCTAAAGTTGGTCAAAACCGCTCTTTTTATCCCAAAACGCTGTTTACCAAACATGGCCATTAAGCGGATAATCTATACAAACAATTGGGAGAAAATTTGAGCTTTAAGCCAATATAAATATTTGTAGGAAGGGTATAAGAGTAATAACATCCAAAGCCACTTGCTCCCGCAGTATCCCCTCTTCACCAGCGAGCGAACAAACTTATTCCTCAGCCAACGGACTTCAAAGTCGCCACGCCACCATTACCTCCGCCACCTAACACCAGTCAAAACATGTATTTTTTTGAACACATCAAATTCTTTCCTTTCCCTGGTCCATCCTTCAACTTCAACTATCACTTTTTAAATCTCCATTTTCAATTTCTTTAGTTTCCTTTACTTTCTCTCCATTGATTCCAATTTTGTCAAAATTTCAGTTTTGATTGTATCCAATTCCATTGCAAACAAAAATCACTTATTAACACTACTCCACCCAAACAAGGGGTGGACTAGATACCCACCGTCTTTTCAGCGAAAATTTGGGGGGTTTAATGTTGAAATTTGCGTACGAGCCGTTAGTTCCGGGCTGCCCCGTGGTCATTTCTGGACCAAAAACCTCTTGTCTGTTGCATTGCAATAGAGTTTCAAAGGTACCAGTTAAGGTATCTCAAAAGAATTATCAATTCTCATCTTGCATCTCATCTAATTTTGCCAATCCGTACAAATGTAGAGCACCTTATACCTCACGTTCTTTTAGAATCAGTTTTTCTGATTTTCGAACTCGTTCAAAATCACTAAACAGCGTAAACACTGATCTGGGTATTAGAGAAAATGCGGCTAAGAGTTTGAATTTAAAGTTGCTAAGATTGTTGGCCACACGTGGGCTCCTTTTGGGTGCAGTTATATGTGGGGTTTTGGTTGTTGGCTGTAAACGAGTTTTTGCAGCTGAAGGTGTGGTGAATGCTGGGTACGGTGTTATTGGGCAGAGCATATTAATATGGAGGAATGCTTGGCCTAAGCTTTCTCAGCTCCTTATAGTGATCAAGGAGCAGGGTTTAATATTGGCTGCACTTCTTGGCTTGTCAGCATTTTTTTCTATGGCTGAGACTTCCATAACTACACTATGGCCTTGGAAGGTATGTAATGTGTTTAGCTAGTGATGGCTGGTTATGTCCTTATCTATTATGTAATCTTTTTGGTTTTTATAATGAAGTAGTATTAGTGCTGTTTTTCTATCATTTTCTGGAAAGGGAAAAGAAGTGAGACAAATGAAATAGCTACTGCCTACTAGTGCTAATGAGACGGTAAAATAGAATCTTTGCAACAACCTGGTTGTGGATGTGCGGCTTGAAATTATGGATCAAGGTTTATATTAATTTCGAGTTTGAAATTGTTGCCACATAACATTTCTAAGTAGAAACTAAGATTTATTTGAACTGCAACATACAAGAACTGAGTTGACAGCAGTGACATTATAAGTAGTGTAGCTTTAAAGGGATTAAGAGTCAATGACTTGTTAAGCTACTACAAATCTTTTTAGGCATAATATGTATACCTCCTACTAATCTCTTCTGTTTGAGGAATTCTGTTAAATGGCAGTGCTCATGTATGTTACCCACTCTTTTCATCTGTTGACCATGGTTCTTTGATTTAATTGGTAGTCTTATGTAAATTTATTAGGTGCGAGAGCTGGCTGAAAAAGAGTCTGAAGATGGCGTCTTCAAATTGCTTCGCAGTGATGTAACTCGATTTCTGACAACTATTCTTATTGGCACAACGTACAGCCCTCCAATACTATAATTGATTTGAATAATTTAGCTTGAATTTGAAAATGTTTCTTATTGTGCATCCTATTTATGTAATTAGTGTGGTCAATATTGGAGCAACTGCACTGGTCACCGAAGCAGCAACAACAATTTTTGGTGAAGCTGGAGTTAGTGCAGCCACTGGAGTAATGACTGTACGTAGTGGTTTCCTTTCTACATTCATGTGTGCTTAATTTAATGATAATTTAGGTAGAAATGCCTTGTTGGTATCTAATTGTAAATTACGGCACTCACCCATGACTTACTGGCTCTTTCCTTACTAAAATAAAATGAAAATCCTGTTTGAATTCAAGTAAATGGTGGACAAAGTAAAAATGCATCCTTGCTTAGTAATTTTTTGAAGTTTCTTTTCCCTTTAGGAGGCAGGGGTTAGAGATTAGTGATAAGGATCTTGGAGCAATAGAATCAACCTACTCTTGGTGAATATTGGACTTCAGTATGTAGCAATTTATTTTTGTGAGCTTGTGTGTCTATTCAATTTGTTGCTCTTTAGATAGATAGAGAGAGAGAGATATATTTTTTTTCTTTTGGTAAGGATATAGATTGACTTTTATTAAGCACCAAGTACATTAAACAAGATGCCAAAGACAAGTTATGCACCTAGCAAATTCTTGGAGCTCTATGTGACAGGCAAGGACATGCATAGATATATGTCTCATTGAAAAATTTCTTACCCATTTTTCTGTTTGTTATTCGTTAATAAATCTAGGTCGCTATCTTGCTTCTTACTGAGATCACTCCTAAAAGTGTTGCGGTTCACAATGCCACAGAGGTTGCAAGATTTGTGGTAAGTGTATATATGCTAAGTGCTTAACTGATTTGGGCCTTTCAAATCTATCCCTTTTCTGCATTAACCAACTTCACTACTACATCTAATGTCGTTTGTAATGCATTTAGGTCAGGCCAGTGGCATGGCTTTCCTTGGTGTTGTATCCTGTAGGAAGAGTTGTCACATTTCTGTCGATGGGAATTCTAAAGATGCTTGGTTTGAAAGGGAGAAGGTTAATCAATCCTGAAATTCTTGTATTTCTTAAAACTTCCATTTTGACATGGAAGTTAGGTTTGCTTCTGCTATTTTGTGTTTGTCTATATTTATTTTCTGAATTTTGGCTCTCCAGTGGAGGACCTTAGGGGCATTTTCACCATATGTTATACATATGATGCTGGTATTTCTATCTGTCCTGGAACCAATTGAACTGATAGTTAAAACCCAATTTATATTAATATCTAACACACGCTGCATGTGAATGTCCACTAGGCTTGAAGCCCGTACAACACATGCCAATCTTACCATGTGTTGAAATTAAATCAATACATGGGGTTGTCAGGTTTCGAACCCTTGATCACTTGGTCTAAGAGGCTCTGATACCATGTCATGTAACCAATGGAACTGAAAGCTTAAGCTGATAGTTAAGACCCAATTCATATTAATATCTGACACTATCAATATATATACTCCTGAAGATGAGTTTGTTGGATACATTCTGAAATAATATTTCTTATTTATTCCATCTTTTTCATTTTTCTATTTGCTAGTGAACCATATGTTACTGAAGATGAGTTGAAGTTAATGTTGCGGGGGGCAGAATTGAGTGGCGCAATAGAGGAGGAGGAACAGGTACTGTAACAATATGGTTATGATTTTGCCTGGAACGCTTCTATTAAGAAAATTTTGACAAATTTGGTTCAGTTTCTGCATGTTATAAAATAGGGATTGCATCTTTTATTTGTTTACCTGCTATATATGGCATCTGTTACAAATTCTTGGAACATGAAAGAACATTAAAGATTTAAGAGTATGTGTTTGTTTTTTTTCACAGAGAGAGAGAAAGAGAGTAGTTATTATGAGGGTGGCCAGACATTAAATAACTGTTCTTTATTTATTTATTTAAAATTCTGAGGTTAACAGCTGCAAACCATTTGTTTGCTGTGGAAAACTGATAAAGTAGCAGTATTGGCTGAAGTTAATGTGGTTAATCCAATACAACTTCGATCAACTTTACTTTGATTCAAATTTGAATTCAGACACGAGGATTTGTCTATTGTATTGATTTTTCCCCACATTTTGAGTGTCATAATATTAAGCGTGCCATATCTATAACAGTACATTTAAGCCTCTCTAGGAAACTCATTGAATGGTGGAGTTGTGTTCCTCTTCTACTTTTTGTGGTTGAGTTGCTATAAGAAGGGGATGCTGGGGGTCATTTGTTGGATCAGTCAACTAATAGGCCAAGAATTTGGAAGGTGTTATGTACCATGTGTTTTTGGAGTCCAGCTTGGTGGTAAAGGAAGTTATTGATAACTGTTGCTGTAGGGGTAGCAAGGGAAAAGGGAAGGAGTGTTTTTGGAGAGTTGGATAAATGGAGTCTCTGCTAAGAGGCTGGAGGGAAGTATATCCCTGTGGGAATATATTCTTTTCTGGTTATCCTTTTACTTTCAATTTGCCTTTGTAGTTATCTTAGTTCCTAAGCAAAACTCTACTTTTCTTAGTGTAGAACAGAATCAATAAATTTTATTTCTTCCATTGCGTATGCGCTTCTATTGATTTGGTATGACCTGCTGGATATGCTGAAAACTGAGGGGAACATGGAAACGCGGTGGCAAGCAAGATCTAAGGCTAATGAGAGTCTGGTTATGGCTTCGAAACACAGGTGTAAGTGTTTGTTCAGTCCATGACCAATATGCAGCAGGGGATGCAAGCAGAGAAAAATCACAAGAAGAGCTTAGGGGACTGGTTATGTCTTGATCAGAAAACAAGAGAAGCACCAGCCAATGATGATGACTTGATTTCTCCTGAGTTGACTCAAATGAACGATGAACCATAAAGCTCATTTTCCAGGGGACAGCTATATCATGGGGATGGCAATCATTTGAGGTGTGGTCAGGTGATTGGAGCATTGCTACGATCATTCATTCATGACGAATCTCGTATGGTAACATAGAAGTGAAGCTGGGTTCTAGCTATCATGGATCCCAGGGGTTGTCTTGTACAGAAATACTTTTGCGACCATCAAACCCCAATTAATATGCACTGCACTTAGCACAGTAAGAGATGATGGAACGTGTCAGTGGAATTGATGTTCGAAACCCATATGAACATAATTGGCAGCCCTTAGGCAGAATGGATTTGTGCAGCACTATGTAGAAGATCTTGAGCTGTTGGTTTCATTGGTTTCATTATAGCTAGAATTCCAGTACATGATACTCACATGAATTGGGTGCATATCCATAGACGTGATACTCACATGAAAGCAATGAGACTGATATAGAATGTGGAAATTGCATTACGTCGGAAGGAATTGTTTTCTGCATCATCACATTACAGGAGCTGTGCAGTTGAAGAGTATGATTCTGGCCTTGGGAGTGCACGCATCCAAAAATAACCCATAAAGACAGGGGTCAAGACTTTTGACTTGAAAGAGAAAGTGTACTGACCCAGAAAAATTCTTTTAATTTGGATACTCAATACAAATAATAATAAACAACTCTGAGATTGAGACAAGGAAACAGAGTAATTATCATTTTCTGGGAGTTTGGGGAAATGACTCTCTGCTGAGAGCGTGGAGAGAGGGAACTAAGTTCCTGTTGGAATAGAATCATTCTGGTTCTGATCCGGTTATATTTTAACCCTTTTTCTAGTTTTTATAGCAAAACTGTACTATTTCTCAGTCGTAGAAGTATTATCAACAAATCTTTTTCTTCCATTTCCCTTTGTGTTTTATGCTCTAAAAGCGTTTGTAATTTGTAACAGGATATGATTGAGAATGTGCTTGAGATCAAGGATACACATGTTAGAGAAGTGATGACACCTCTTGTCGATGTAGTTGCAATTGATGACAGTGCAACTCTAGTTGATTTTCATGAGTTGTGGGTAACACATCAGTATTCAAGGTAAATTCTCTAATGGTTAACACCTCAAATATTTTCTAAAAATTTCCTAAAAATAAAAAGGTAGCACTTCATATTTTAAGTATTTTCTCTTTTTCCTTAAAAGAATGTACATCTTCTTTTAGGAAAATGCTAAAATTTTCAAGGATATATTGATAGGGTTCCTGTTTTTGAGCAGCGCGTGGACAATATTATGGGCATTGCCTATGCAATGGATCTGCTAGACTATGTTCAGAAGGTCTTGCAATTTCTATTCCTGTTCTTCCCTCTCTGCAATCACTATCTCTTTGTTTATTGATTGTATCCAATAATCTCATAGTGTGCAGAATTATAATTTGTTTGATTTTGAAGGGTGAGCTACTAGAAAGTACAACTGTGGGACAAATGGCCCATAAGCCTGCATATTTTGTGCCAGGTAATTATTTCATTCCTGAAACTTTGGTCAGCATGTTTTCGAGTGATATTCATTAAATGAAGTTGCTTTCTTATTTTGTTTGGGAAAAAAACATCTTTAGGCCCCTTATCTTTTTTCATTGTTGTTGATTAAGCCCCTGACCTTTCAATTTAACACATTGAGCTCTCCATCAATTACAATAGCACAAATTAAGCCCGTTGTTGCCAAAAAAATTAGTTGTAAGCATCAAACCCATTTAAAAGAGTGTTACTCATTTTATCTGCGTACGCTGTCCAAAATTGCATTTTTTATAGTTCGAAATGAGGTTTTTATTGTTTCCTTATAGCCATATCACAAATATAAAATGCTGCTTTTGAACTGCTAAAATATACAATTCATAATGCAGAAACACGAATAACTATCTTTTAATTGAGTTTTATGTTCACAGCTAGCTTTCTTGGTAACTACCACTTAATGTCAGCGATTATAATTGATTATGGTCTTAATTAACAAAAATTGAAAAGGCCAGAGGCCTCAATAAGGAAAGGCATTTCGCGGAAATATATTGACATCATAAAGGACATGTATGAGGGAGCATGCACGAGTGTACGTACCAGTGTTGGGAAGACTGAAGAGTTCCCTATTACGATTGGAGTGCATCATGATTCCGCACTAAGTCCATTTCTTTTTGCCATCGTTATGGATGAACTAACGAGTTCACTTCAAGATGGTATACCATGGTGCATGTTGTTTGCACATGAAATTGTGTTGGTTGATTAGACTAGCATTGTTATATGGTACGAAGTGTTGGGCAGTGGAACACTGTCACATTCATAAGATGTTGGTGGCGGAGATGCGTATGTTGAGATGAGTGTGTGGTCATACGAGAAATGATCGGGTGAGTAATGAAATAATTAGGACAAAAGTAGGAGTTATAACTATTGAGAATAAAATGAGGGAAAACCGACTAAGGTGGTTTGGCCATGTAAGACGAAGAGCGCTTGAAGCGCCGGTTAGGAGGACTGAAGAGTGGCAAAGGGATGTAGTGGTGAGGGGTAGGGGAAGACCTAAGCAAACTTGGAGGAGGGTGATCGAGAGTGATATGAGTTTATTGGGGATTGAGGAAAATATGGTAGTGGAGAGGATAGAGTGGAGGGAGAGAATTTGTGTCGCTGACACAACTTGATTTCACGGTTTTATATGATGGTTCATGTTAGGTGACCCCGAATCATTTCGGGACTAAGGCTTTGTTGTTGTTGTTGTTGTTGTAGGTTTTAGTAATGTGATTCAACAATTTTTGATGATATGGGAAAAGGAAATTCCAAAAACTCTTCTTTGTGGTTATAATATCAAAATATCAAGTTGGTTCACTTTTCTTGGGTGTTAACTTTTTTGCCCATCTACCATTTGGGTAATTGCTCCGACATTGTCTCATATGATGGAAGACATTTTCCTTATCAATCTTGACTACTCCAAGTTGAATAATGTTTTTGCATTGCACCTGATGTTTTATAGGTTATATCTTGCTATGTGTTTCCTCTTTATTGTTTTATTTATTTATATTGGTTTCACTTGCTAATGAATCTATCAGAAGTCAGGATTGGACATTATTTAATGTGACAAAAGTGAAAAATTAAATTGGTCACTAGTATACCTTTGATTGAATAAGTTTCTTTCACCAAGTTCAGTTGGACAATTGCACGAGACCTATGGCGATAAATTATGATTTTCTTTCAAAATTTGATAAATTTATTTTCTCTGTGGAGAAAAACTACTGTCTGCTTAAGCAGGGCAACCAGGCAAGATTTAAAGTGATGAGGCTAAAAAGCGTCAAAGTTGCAGTGCAGCTTTTCTCCACTTCAAGTCCACAATATAAATCTCTCTTTTGATTTAATTATTTGCAGTTGATGTTTTTGTTTTGTACTGCTGCACGATAAGCTTAGCCAAAATTATTGGTCTTGCAGATTCAATGTCTGTCTGGAATCTTCTAAGAGAGTTCCGCATCAGGAAGGTTCACATGGCTGTTGTTCTCAATGAATATGGTGGAACTATTGGAGTATGCACAAACCTTAAGCAATCCTCCTATTTCAAAGCTGTCATTATTCAATAATTTGTGTCGATCATGTCTGAAATATTGTGTGCTGTTTGCCTGTTCCAACCTTGATATACTAGGTTCTTTACTATTTTCTTTTAGCAGGTTTTCTAGTTGATTTTGGCAGTGGAAATAATGTTATAATCATGGCTGGGAACTGTTTTCTGATGAATGGAAATATTAAGACATTCTTGATTCTAGGCACATAAATAACTAAATGAAGCAACAACTAAGAATGAACGTAGATAGTGCGTAACAAAATTCATTGTAGAGGGTTTTATGTGATACCGTAGTTTAAGTGCTCACTGTGTTTTGGTCCTCAAAAAGCCATAATATAGTCAGTTGAAAAATATAATATTATAACACCAAACAGATTTGTGGTTTTGCTGGGGTTACTAACTCTGTCCTCTATTGGGAATCACTGATCTCTACTCTTGTGGGTCTTACACACCTTATGCTGGTTATGTGCAGTTCAACAAGTTTAGATAAAATTGTTTGATGTTAGAATATCCTTCTGGTTTAAGTACTTGGTCAAAACTCTTCATATTATTTGTGCATGTGAAGTTCAGATAAGTATTTGAAACTCTGTTATGCAGTATCCATTATCTATTCAAAGATTATGTTATCTAATATCCGTTTTCTCATCTTTGTGGACAACAGATAGTAACTCTGGAAGATGTTGTTGAGGAGATTGTTGGTGAAATATTCGATGAAAACGATTCAAAAGTAAATCTAACTGGAACTTTATGCAATTATAGTGATTGCATATGAAATTGTAAATGAATCTGTTTATGCTTGTATTTTCATGGTTATCTAGATTTTTTTTTGTCATGTGACTCTAATCATTTGAAGCCTCAAATTTCTACTTTCTTTATGCTTAATATCCACCAGGAAGCTACTGTATCGATTTTTCTGTCTAGTTGATGACATGTTGTAGAACAGGACAAATTTTCTCTTCTTGTTTGAGATTAAGAACTTTGAGTGGAAATCTTCCTAGTCCACATGCGATGGTTTATATGTTGTATAGAGATAAATAATTAAATGCAAGCTGTTACAAGACTCTGAAGAGTCATAATGATCTTGGTCTTCAAATGACATGTGAGATTTCTCTCTCTCTTATACACGCAACACCCAAAAATTAGGAAAATAGTTATTGCATACCATCCTTGTGATTTGATGAGAGTTGAGCTTTTAATATAATATGGAACATTGTTCATTCTGTTATATTCCTGGTGGATTTTTTCTCCATCAACTGTAGTCGATTAAACAAATAGTATCTAGTATACATGGACATTTTAATGGATAGTGGAGTGGCTTGTTGAGATGCTGTAGCAGGTTTTTGCATGATACCACAGTAAGAGCATGTTTTGATGCCATGGTTTTTTAGTGATATCTTTTATTTTTTCTAGGAGGAGATACAGAAGAAGACTGGCTACATAGTTATGCGAGCAGAAGGAATATATGATGTGGATGCTAATACATCTATTGATCAACTCTCAGAAGAACTAAATATCAAAATGCCAGAGGTAAATATTCTTCATTTATGAATGGACTTTATGCTTATGCAAATTCTGAAGCACCCAAGTGGGTAAAAAGTATGGATATGCATAACATTGATCATGACTTCTGGCTGCATATGTTTTTTTTCCCCTTGGGGGGGGGGGGGGGGGGGTGGGGGGGTTGGTTGAAAGAGCAAATTAATTTTCCTGTAATTATATCATCAGCTTCTTCACGTCTTTAATCCTTGGTAGATGCAATAAACGATTGTAAAATTTTATTTTTCTTGCCTATAATGGTTCATGTTATAAATAACATGATACACAAATGTTCATTTGAATACATTTATTACATTTAGTGTGGATTTATTGTCATCTATTCATCCTCATGGGGGGATGTGGTCATGACTCATGAGGATGATGATGGCTGAAGGAATTCATGCATTATGGTCATTTTAACTTTTAGATATCTTCTTGTCCAGCATGTTGAATGTGAATTTAATATGAGGAGTTTGAAGTTGTTAAATGAGTCCTTGATATTATTATGCAAGATTACTATTCTTTTGTGTGACTGTTAATACTCAAATCTGCATCCTCACTAACATTCTGTTCTTTTCTAGGGTCATCAATATGAGACTGTATCAGGTTTTATATGTGAGGCATTTGGATACATCCCTAGGACAGGTGAGACCATCAAAGTCATCCTTGCAAAGGAAATTCAAGAAGAGGATGATGAGCAAACTGATGCCAAGCCAGACCGACCAGACCAGAATGGAAAGAATCAGATATATAAGATTGAGGTAAAAGTTGGATCATAAAAGAACAAAACATAAAATGATAAAGGAATGGAGCTAAAAACACTCACAATCCCACAGGAAGATGAATCTTCCCTGTCTATAATACATTGTAGACCTCTGCCAAAAAGCAGCCAAACAATAACCAAAATCTTTTCTCCCTCTCTTCCTAAACTTTTTTCCCCCTAAATACTAATGGCTTATACCAGAAATACCCCTTACAGCTCATCACTTCTAGAATATTCCTATCGATAGGCTGGGTGGTTCTCTTCTCTATCATTATGATACAGCTAGGGACGGTCAGCTGATCCTCAAATGTCGTGCATTATGTGCATGAACTTCCTCTCCTGAATGTTTTCTACAGTGCTTTTTCCATCTTGTCTTGTGTTTTTTGGGCTAATGATATTTTGAACTGCAATCTCTCTTTTTCTTAAAAAACCCCTATCCAAGCAAAAGCTCCCACATTTTAGGTTTATATAAACGTAAGTCGTTTACAGGCCCAACCAAGGCATCCACCAGCAAAGTAACCTAACTTGAACGTTGTCACCTAGTGTTTTTAGGGTCATGTTTGTTGCTATTTCAATGCAAGTGTTTTGCTAAGCAAAGCCATTCCAGTAATAGAAAGCAGTTTTCATTAGCTAATTTGTATTGGTGGAAACTTAACTGTTGAAGCCTATTCGTCTTAACATTGGGCTTGCTTCATTGAATGGAGGGTTAGGTAAATTTTGATCGTGAATGGAATAGAAGGAAGACAAGATATCTTGTCTCCATAGTTGTCAAATCGAGATTCGACTCGTGAATCGAAATCCTCATTTTGTGAACCGTGACTAGTGAATCGACTCGGATAGTAAGATTGTTTCAAATTCATAATACTATACAACAACAACAACAAAGCCTTAGTCCCGAAATGATTCGGGGTCGGCTAACATGAACCATCATATAAAACCGTGAAATCAAGTCGTGTCAGCGACACAAATTCGCTCCCTCCACTCCGTCCTATCCACTACCATATTTGCCTCAATTCCCAGTAAACTCATATCACTCTCGATCACCCTCCTCCAAGTTTGCTTAGGTCTTCCCCTACCCCTCACCACTACATCCTTTTGCCACTCTTCGGTTCTCCTAACCGGCGCATCAAGCGCTCTACGTCTCACATGGCCAAACCACCTTAGTCGGTTTTCTCTCATTTTATTCTCAATAGATGTGACCCCTACTTTTGTCCTAATTATTTCATTACTCACCCGATCCTTTCTCGTATGACCACACATCTATCTCAGCATACGCATCTCCGCCACCGACATCTTATGGATGTGGCAGTGTTTCACTGCCCAACACTCCGTACCATATAACAATGCTGGTCTAATTGCCGTCCGGTAGAATTTTCCCTTCAATCTATTAGGCATGCCGGGGTCACAAAGGAAACCCGTAGCACTCTTCCACTTCGACCAACCAGCTTTAATCCTATGAGCAACATCTCCATCTACTTCTCCATCCGTTTGGATAATAGATCCTAAATACCGAAAGCAATCCGAGGCCTGAACAACTCTCCCATCTAGGGTGATTGTCCCTGCCTCCCTACTCCTATGGCCGCTAAACTTACACTCCAAATATTCTGTCTTACTTCGGCTCAACTTAAAGCCTCTAGATTCTAGAGTTTGTCTCCATAGTTCCAACTTCCTCTCCACTCCTTCTTTCGTCTCATCAACCAACACAATATCATCTGCAAACAGCATGCACCATGGTATACCATCTTGAAGTGAACCTGTTAGTTCATCCATAACGATGGCAAAAAGAAATGGGCTTAGTGCGTAACCTTGATGCACTCCAATCGTAATAGGGAACTCTTCAGTCTTCCCAACAGTAGTACGTACACTCGTGCATGCTCCCTCATACATGTCCTTTATGATGTCAATATATTTCTGCGAAATGCCTTTCCTTATCAAGGCCCACCAAAGTACTTCCCTTGGTACCTTATCATATGCTTTCTCCAAGTCAATGAAAACCATATGCAAGTCTTTCTTCTTATTTCGATAGTGCTCCATTAATTGTCTCATTAGATGGATGGCTTCCATAGTTGATCTTCCCGGCATAAAGCCAAACTGGTTTTCCGAGATCTTCACCGTCCTCCTTAGCCTTTGTTCGATCACTCGCTCCTAAAGTTTCATAGTGTGACTCATTAATTTGATTCCCCAATAGTTGGCACAATCTTGGACATCGCCTTTGTTCTTATACAAAGGGATTAAGATACTTTTCCTCCATTCTGATGGCATCTTATTGTTTCTCCAAATTTTGTTGAAGAACGTCGTCAACCATTCGATTCCTCTTTCTCCCAAACATCTCCAAATCTCAAGATGAGAAGAGTCTTCTAGCAACACAATTCGTAGAAGTTAGAACTTAGTGGAGTAGAGAGTTTGAGTTTTAGAGTCTGTTGATTCTTTGGGATGCTCAGTGAAAGATGATTAATTATTTTGGTTTTGGAATTTTGATGAACCACCATGGTAGAATGATAGAAAAAAGAAAAGGACGTTGATGATAGTTGTTCTGTTTAATTAATTGAATGGAAATCGAAAAGCACAATAGTTGTTCTTGTTTCTATGTATTCCTAAATGAGATAATAATTAATTCAGATTTTTTTTTTCCACATTATTCCTGAATTGTTGGAGTCGGACGACTCAGTCGATTCGCCCGATTCACCACCGTGTCGGCCAATTCACCATCGATCCCTGATCAATTTCGATTCATTCCATAGAGTCGGCTCGAAATAGAGCCGACTTGATTTGACTTGTACGATTCGACTCGCAAATCGTACGATTCTAATAACAATGCTTGCTGCCAACAGGAGTAATTTCATATATATGACTTGACCTTTTTTCAGGACAGAGTACATCATTTCGTACTCCTTTTCTCAATTCCTTTGTTGCATTTCACTTCAGCAGCTGGCATCAAGCACAATATATGTTACATACACACGTTGAGACTTTCTTAATTATAATAACAAGAAATCATCTTTTGGGCGTTTGAATATTAATGTTCAGTCTACTGAATTCTTTCACATATTTTCTTGGATTAGAGATCATAGTAGCTAACAAGTTTCAAAGCCTATGTTGTGGGTAGCTGTTATGATCAATATCTCTGATGCCTTGTCCTTGATGCAGATATTAGCAGGAAATGCCAGAAAAGTCAGTGCAGTCCGGTTTGAACGGATAAACAATGATGATGTAATGATGGATGCCAAAGAAGTGACTCGCCTGGTTCCCAGAATTTTGAAGAGGAAATGGAGTACTGAAGAAGAGGCAGATGGTTCTGAATGTGATGAGGATTCATTCCAAAAAAGACCAGAGCATAGTCTTTCTGATTCCAATGTAATTGCTGAACATGAAGATGACAATGAGAGTCCTGGTAGACACTAGTTACATCTCTCTCATCTTCTCTTTTCCTTCTCTCTCTCTCCCCTTCTATCTATCTCTATTTTTACAGCTCCATGAAAGCAGTAAAAGAACACGAGAAACAAAACAAAGAAACAAGAATACGGGATACTACCATTGTAAAAAATTTCATAGATGAAGTGAGGTATCAATATCTGGTTCATCCAAGTTATTAGTAATTTGCATAACAGTATTTTTGGACCATAAATTCTCCAAATTTGGAGTCTCAATGTTCTGCAGATCTGTTTGCTTGTTCCGTAAGTTCGGCTGGAGATAAACAGATCCTTGGAGTGGCTCGCTAGGTGGAAGGATCAATTCAGATTGAAAAAAGGGCCTGGATGACTCATAAGCCTTAGCTGGCTTGGCTTGCTCTGCTTCAGAGAACAGTCTTAGGAGCTCCCTCTTCTGCCTCATCTCCTTTGCTCTCTCCAACTGTCTAAACCTCTCCTGGAGAAGGGCAATGGAGGAATGCACAACCGTAGAATCACAGTTTTGCCTACCCATGGACGGACCGGACTGGAGAACAACGAAGGTATGTGATAATGAGAGTGATAGGAGTATTGCTTGGTGAATGGTGATTGTCATAATTTGTGTAATTGCTAGATATATATAGGAGATGCACATATGATGCAATCAACATGATTTCTCTAATTGATGGAGAATGATGTAGAAAGGGAAAAGTAGAATCGGCAGGGGAGACACTAAGTCCAAGAAGGCAAGGTTGTGTGTAGCTAAACTAAGAAATCTGGGTAGGCGAAGGACATATTAAGAGTAAAAGGGCAAAGAGAAAAAGTCCAAAACAAGAATGGAATGTAGCAATTGGAAGGATATAAAAAGAGGAATAAAAGGATAGGTGATGGTGTGTCGGGTTGTCCCCATGAGCTGCAATAGCTTTGGAGAAGATGTGGGTGATTTGGTGGGATGTTTTTAATATTTATAGAGTTATAAACATTCTCTTTTCAGGTTTAGTAAAGTGCAAAGAAGAAAGGGACAAAGGGTGCAACAGGGAATAACTTTTGATATTGATGTTTTTGGATTTTAATCATTCCATAGGAAAGAGAGAAAGTGAATCCACTAACTAATAATTCTTTGTTTGAGAGTGAATTGGATTGAAGTGGCATGAAGTTTGGAGATATTAGTATAGATGTTTGTGTGTGGAAAATGGCACCCACTCAGTCACTAAGTTCACTATTGGGAGCGTGGTGTAATGAAAAGGAACCTTACCCTATCCTACTACCTAGGATTGATGTCTTCTCTTTCTCCTTCTTCCCTGTCATATCCAAGCGTTTGTGCTCTTTCCATAACACAACATACATTATTATAAGGACACACAGACAAACATTCCTCCTCCTAATTATTAATCCCTATGTCCCATATCACAACGTTCTTTTCTTGAAAGAAGCCATCTCCTTTCTTATTTTTAAATCTAAATGTTTAGATTTAATTTTTATCACATGGTGTGATTTCAAGTTGGAAGATTAGTCTTTTTCATTAATAGAAGAGGTGTAATTTCATATTTAAAATTGTACATCTTTTATTCACGACAAAAACTTATTTTTCAATAATGAGATTTGAAATTATATCATCTAGCAAACATTAGATTTAAGATTGTATAGTTGGTACGTGGAGACTAAACCTGCTATTCCCCGTTAACTACATGACTAAATTGATATGTTATTTTGGGGCAAACCTTAAACTGATTGAATTGCAAAACAATGGGTTAGTGTTGTTGGGGAAGTTTTTGGATGACAAACTAATAAATTTTATTGCTATGCAGACTAGATTAGCCAATTTGTGGTGAATCGACAGAGGAATAAAAATATTTGAATTAATCTCGAATTTGTTTATTTCTTAGTTTTTCCATACAGTTGATTGTGATCGAGTTTTGAGTGGAGGATCGTGGTCGTTTGGCAATAATATTCTAGTACGGGTTGAATGGAAGCAAGGAGAATTGCCAGAGAATGTCAAAATTTGAATATGTGCCCTTTTTGGGTATAGATTTATGATCTCCTGTTAGGGCATGTCAGAGATTATTGCGAAACAAATAGGTGATTTCATCGGCTTGTTTATGGAGTACGATATCAATAACAATGCGAGTATCAAGAGGCAATTTATGCGTATTCGAGTTTTGTTGGATATGCATGAACCACTAAGAGATGTAAGAAGATAAGAAGAATTGAAATTGAGTTTTCCTTTATTAAGTTCAAATACGAACATTTAAGCAACTTTTGCTACATTTATGGACTCGTGGGGCATATAGATTTTGTGAACTGTTATTCAGGCTTCCAGTGAAGGAGATCTCTCAGGAATAGGGTGAATGGCTTAAAGTGCCAAACCAATGTACCATGGTAGCATGGAGGCTGCATGGCACGACTTCTAAGGCAACAATGCTGGGATACAACATATTATTTCTAACCTAAGTACGGTGTAGAAAACTGGAAATGAAAAGAATGCTACGGGCAAGCTGAGGCTAGCAGTTAATATGGAATTTGGAGCGGGCTTAGAGATTGGCTTGGATGAGGAGGAGTTGATGAAGCTTATGGATGACTTGAAGTGTCGTTATGAAGGCCTTGACACGAATGTTATCAATATGACTCTTTCCTAAAAAAAATAAGTAACCACACTAAAGATATTTTTTCCTCGTGTCAGTAGGATAAAGTTTCTTCTCTAGAGACAGAAATGATGCGATCTTAGAATTAGACCCGTCGAGCTTCATGAATTTCCTTATTATGGAACTGTTGGGGTCTCGACAACCCCTAGGTAGTTCGATGGTTGGTTGAGCTGTTGAAAACTCATCTGTCGTCTATTGTTTTATTGGTCGAGACTTTGGTTGATAAAAATAAAATTAGTTAATGTACGGGGGAATAGTGGCGGGTTAGTTGTTCTTTAGAGGAATGAGGATGAGGTGGAGACTAACAGTTACTCGAATCACCATATAGATATTATTATTAAAGATAATGTTCGGGGAGATTGGCATCTTGTGGGCTTCTATGGGTTTGCAGATAGAGGTTGGCAACGAGATTCGTGGAAGCTTCTTTCTTTGATTGCAGTCGCGTCTTCGCTACCATGAGTGATTGTGGGAGACTTTAACTATATCTTGGCCCAAGAGGAGAAGAAATAAGGTCATGTGTATCCTCATCATCTCATTTCAGCTTTTGCGGAAGCTATTTCATCTCTCTCGCTTCACGAGTTATGTATGAGGGGTAGTCCGTTTACCTGGGACAACGGAATGGGTTCTAACTATTGGGTTAGGGAGAAGTTGGATCGAGGTTTTGGATCGACAGCTTGGTGTGGTTGTCTGGAATTGGAAGCTTGGGTTAATTCTCACGGAGTTCATCAGTTTAAGTTTGAACAGGTGTGGCTGTTGGAATGGGAGTTTGTTGACTTGGTGTCGATATGTTGGTTAAATGGAGGAGGGCATAACATCACGTCGAAGCTAGCAGCTTGTAGTGTCTCGATGGATCAGTGGGGGTGGTGATTTTCGTCGAAATTCACAAGTAGGATTGCTAAATGCAAAAAATTGTTGAGCCGGTTGAAAGATTTGGAGGATAGGGTGTCAATAGACCGTTTTATTGCTGCCACATCGAATTTAAACCAGCTACTCGAACATGAGGATCTTTATTAGAGGCAGAGAGCAAACCATTTTTGGCTCAAGGAGACACAAACTCAAATTTTTTTTTTCTATGCGTGTGTTAATGCTCAGAGGAGGAAGAATCCCATCGACCACTTTGTGGATGATGTCAGGGTTGTGCACAAGGATCGCAACAGTATGGGTTTTGTAACTCGTACTTATTTTAATATCTTATTTTCTTCAGCTCAAGTTCCTTCTTATAACTCTGTTAATGTTTTGTCATGTATGGTTACTGATGATATAAATAATATGTTGATTGCTCCGTTTTCTTATGACGAGTTAAAGTTACCATGTTCCAAATGCATCCGAACAAATCTCCTGGACTTGTTGGTGTTAACCCAAGATTTTTTCAACATTTCTGGCATCTTATTGGTATGGAAGTGTTTCAAGCTTGTATAAGGTGGTTGGATAGAGGTGAGTTCCATGCAACTCTCAATAATACCACCTAATTCCTAAAATTGACAACCCCGAACGTATGACCGATCTTTTCCATATCTCACTTTGCAATGTGCTTTATAAGCTTATTGCTAAAGTGCTTGCTAACCGATTAAAAGTGGTCCTTCCTGATATTGATTCTGAGAGTTAATCTGCTTTTTTTTTTCGGATGGATCATTGATTGATAATGTCCAAATTGCTTTTGAGTCCTTGCACTTTATAAAGAGGAAGAATATGGGTAATAAAGGGGTTGTATCACTTAAAATTGATATCCGTAAGGTGTATAACTGAGTTGACTGAGTTTTTTTTAAGACTGTAATGTTTCGATTAGGTCTCATTAGTCAGTGGACAGAGTGGATTATGTTATGTGTTACAACTGTGTCTTTTTATGTGGATGTGAGTGGTGATTTTATAGGCCCTATCTCCCCCGAGAGAGGTATGAGACAAGACACAGAGGTCCTCTTTCTCCTTATCTTATTTTTGTGTGTGCATAAGTTTTGTCTAAAGCTCATTTCGAAGGTTAAAGATGAGGGACTGGTTCATGGGTGTAGAATCTGCAGGGGAGCTCCTAGTGTTTCCCATCTTTTTTTTTTTTTTCCGGTGATGATAGTTTTTTTTCCAAGTTTAGCAAGTGCAAAGAGTAATAAGATTGCTGGAATTCTACATGCCTATGAAGCGACATCATGACAAGCTGCGAACAAATCAAGTATTTTTTTTAGTTCGAATGTGAAGGAAGCTAGTCATGTTATATGCTAGACATTGGGGGTGTTCTCGCCCCTCGAAACAGTGCAACACCTAGGGTTACCATCTCTTATTGGAAGGTCAAAGTGATCAATTTTCAATTTTTTTTAAAGAAAGGCTCTAAAAGCGTTTATGGAGTTGGAGTTGTCGTTTCCTTTCCGCTAGTGGGAAGGACATGTTACTTAAGCTAGTTTCCCAAGTGTTGTTTACTTTCTGTATACATACATTTTTACTCCCTAAAACTTTCTAATGATCTGCAAAAGAAAAAAAAAAACGATGAACTCATTTTGGTGGGGTACGAAGGAGGATGGTAAGCAAAATACTCATTGGTTTGAGTGGTCGAAATTGTGTCTGAATAAAGATAGGGGTGGATTGGGTTTTAGAGACCTCTGAGGTTTTAATTTATCTTTATTAGGTAAGCAGGGTTGGAAGTTCATAAATAACCCACACATTTTGGTTAGCTGGTTATTCAAAGCTAAATATTTCCCCAATGTGCCTTTCCTTTCATATAAATTAGGCAATAATCCTAGTATGATTTGAAGGTGTTTGTGGAGTTCTATTGATGTTTTGAATCATGGATTACAGTGGCGTATTGATAGTGGTGATACGATTTCTATTTGGGAGGACCCTTGGCTGATCAATGATAGGGAGAGACGGGTCAGTTTTAGGTGTACGATAAAAAACAGAGAAGTTGGAGTGGATTCTTTATTCTTTCCATGTACGAGGTTGTGGGATCGGGGTAAAATTGGGAGGTGGTTTCTACCTTTTGAAGTAGAGGTTATTTGTAATATGGTAATTCCGACGTCGAGTAGAGATGATTCTCATATCTGGCATTTTTCTAAAGATGGTGTATATTTGTCAAAATCCGGTTATTAGGTTCTTGAAAAATTCAAGTTTCTTAGCTCCCAGTCGTAAAGGTTGGTTGGTTTTTTTAGGGCCTCACTCTACCACAGAATGTAAATATTTTCTATGGAAGTTAGTTTCAAAAAGCGCTTCCTATTTGTATTCGACTCCAACACATGCATGTTAGTGTCCCTATTGATTGTCTTCTCTGTATGAACAACATTGAGCATGGATGGCATTCATTTGCACTGTTCTTATGCCAAATAGTGTTGGACAGCAACTCAGTTATTGTCTCATAGGGTGGAATAGGAATACATTGAGTAATGGTTCATTTCTCTGTGCGAGGAAGTGTTGTGCATTGTGGCCGATATGGTCTTAAAGAAAGGCTCATCTCTGGACAGGAACTTGTAGAAAGTCGGGGGAAGCATACTGCTCATTGTTGTGTTTCTGGTATGATTGGAAATAGGGACATAATTTCAGAATTATGGGAACTGTTTGTCATGCCGAGACCTTAGGCGAAGAGCGTGAAATGCAACATTGACGGCGCCCTGTCTCATTCGAGTGCTTGCTTTGGTTGGGGGCTGTGGTTCGCAACCTTGAGGGTCAGTTTGCAGCGTGCTATAGTAGAATGTCAGAAGGATTGATATTACCATAACCAGCGGAGGCGTTGACCCTGAGGGAGACTATTGTTTGGGTTTCAACCTTGGGATTTGATAGAGTGGTGTTTGAGATTGATGCTAATAAAGGTATTGTGAATGGTATTTATTCTAATCATTGTGATTTTTCGAAGTATGGAAGAGTAATCCAAGACATCAAGAATCTGTTATCTAATCGTTCCGCTTATTCGATGTTGTTTGTTTTTCGGTTAGCGAACGACGTTGCTCACACTTTAGCTCGTAATTCTTGTTCCAATTATAATCCTTTTGTTTCGTTTTCCATCCCTAGATTTTTAGTTAGTGCTTTGTGTAAGGATGCTTTTTTTAGTAACTCAAGAGTTTTGTTTAAAAAAACCAAAGCTTAGTCTTTACTAGTTTATGTCTACGGTCAAAGTATATCTAATCACTTATTCGAATGCTATATTATCATTTTTAGTGGTGGGGTCAGATATTGATGAGTCAAGTGCAATTTTTAACTGTGTATGTATAAGAAAATTATTCATACATATGTAAAAAAAAATTAAATTGTATCAAATCTAAATTCTATTGAAAAATGTTAAGAAATATTTTGTTTACACGTACTGATGCATATTCTTTGACAACAGACAGAGGTGAGCTATCAACGAAATTGGAACTGCTGATATGTGCTAAAATATAATCTTTAAGATCTCATATTCTAAAAATATTGTAAAATGATTTCATTTTCAATATTGACAAAAAATTATTTTCAGTGTAACACATCAAGCAATTCGTCTCTCATCCGGCTGCGGAAATTGATCCTGGCAATGTTTATTGTCGAAAAAAATCTTTCAACAATAGTTGTTGCAACAAGTGTGATCAATGCCAATTTGATAAGTCGATACACGAAACAATTTTGCTTTGCCTTTCTGAGTTGAGAAAAAAGCTTGACAATGAGCTTCACTTCAGGGTCCAAAGGAGATATGGTTGCTTTTTTCTTTTGAATCATATTGATTTCGTGTTTGATGTATCGCACCGAAGCTTGTCTAGCCTATGTGAATCAAGTGGGTACAAGATCGAAAAGAATGCATTAGATGGATGATCGGGCATTGAGAAGGAAGGACATGTGTCATTCACAATCTTTTTTTTCACAAGCTCACTAATATTACAAAGACTAGAGAATGTTCTTTCGCTCCAATCTCAGAAATGCACAATTTAAGTTAATGATAAAGCTCAACTAGTTCAAAATTTGACAATTGTTTTATATATAACTTAGCAAGATATAGTAGTCCTTTATGATCAAAATTAGCAAATGAATTTGAAGAATTAAGACGTCTTATTACATATAAGTAACTCTGAATTTGACCTAGTAAAATGATTATCCAACTATTGAGCACTAAATTCAACAATCTAGCGTTATACAATAACAAAATAAAGTTCAAAATATACAATCAAGGTAAATGTCAGTTATAATTATATTATTAGATAGAATGAAGAAAATCAAGTACTTCGATAAAATTTTCACATACTAATGATGGAAATGAGTCTTTGGTTCTTCATAATAATATGTCTGCAGAACCTATAATAATATCTTCCATATTAGGCACATGCATTTTCTTTGCACCACAAATTTTGGTGACATCATTCAACAACTCATCCCAACTATCTTTCCTATATTTTTGCAAGTTTTTTTTCCACCACTTTAATCATTTTAATAGCATTTACTGTGTTTTGATTCGTTACTTATAAGAGTTGTGATAAGGTATTTGTCATTTCCAAAAAAATATCATTAGCTTTACAATAAATACAAATTCGAAACTAAACATTTTATCAAACAAATTCTTATTAGTGGCTCGACCTTTTATATTAGTGTCATCCTTAGTTACAAGAACTTCTTACATTGGATTCCACATAGCAAAAAGACACATTATTTCTTGATTCTGTTCCATTTCTATAGAAATTTCACTGTTTCTTTTTCTTGTATTACTTTATAATGTTGTATTTTCAGAAAAACATCATTTCTTTTACATGAAACTTCAATCATATTCACAATAAAGTATATTCACTGCTTCGCTATCCCTTGCAACAGCCACAACTAGTTGAAATTGATGAGCAAACTAATGAATATAATGTGCATGTTTTTAGCCCATTAAACCCCTTACATATACTAGAAGCCTTATCATAACTTTGACCTTTAAGACTTGAAAGTGATCGTCTACTCTTTGCAAAGAAATCATCAATATCATTTTTCAAATAGTGCAATCGTTTTAATAATCCAATAAACCATTCGATCACTTCTCCAAGATCATTCACATTTCTCTAAATAAAAAAACAGTTGCTTCTTAAGTGAACACTCATTGCTAGAAAAAGTATAATTTGTAATGCTTATTTGTAACGGATTCATATGCACATCATTGCAAAAAGATTATTTCTATTGGTCATCACAAAGTCACATTACAAATAGTTTGGTTAAAATCAAACAACCTAACTATTTGTAACGAACCTAGTTTGGCGCGTTATGATTTTTTTTCTAGTAGGCTTAGTTTTTGCACCTTATAAATATATTGATCAACACACAGTCAGCAAAGTATTTGTAACAGTTTTTATATAGATCCTCTATAAAAAGTCAAATCTATCACGTGATAAATATATATTTTAAAATTGAAATTCTCTTAAAGGTTACGTGGTTTTTCATTGTTTTGAAAATTGTTCTTTTTCCCTCCATTCTAAGTGAAACCTTCCAACTTCTCTCGTTGTATGTTCGTGGAATCATCTTTCTCATTTGTCTCTTCGTTTCTTTTGTTATGTGTTCATGGAATCATCTTCTCGCATTTCTTCTAAAATCCAAGGTTGTTTTGTTAGTTTTTAATTTTTCTTTTCTTTTCTCATTCCACATATTTTTCTTTATCAGTTTGTCATCCATTGAGCTCAAAATAGTTAATCTAGGTTTTGTATAAATAGTGTGGTTGTAAATTGACTGAGTTTGCTTATTTATTGTTTTGAATTACATATTTATTATTTTTTTTTTGTATTTCTGGGTTAAGCGAGTTTTTATTCTATTTGATGTAGTTTTTATGGACTTCTAACATATGATTGATGCGGAGCATCTTCCTTGGAGGATTGGGTCCGGACGAAGGAAGTCGGAGGAAGAACCAAGCACGAGCAACAAGCGAGTAAAGAGACCCGAAACAGTGCCACACAACACAGCAGCAGCTCAGGCACGCTCCGCGTGGGTTAAAGCACGCTCCGCGTGAAGGAAAGTTTGATCTGGAGAAAGTTCAGCAGCCAATCTACGCTCCGCGTAGATTTGGGTACGCCCCGCGTAGATTGGGGCACGCCCCGTGTAGAATGGGGCACGCCCCGCGTAAAGTGAGTACTGATCCAGAGTGGAGCTCAACAGCCAAGGCACGCCCCGCGTAGAATTAGGCACGCCCCGCGTGCTTTCAGCTTAATGAACTTGCTCCTTACTCCAGCTTCCTCCTTAATTACAATCCTGCCACTCCTTGTTTACAATCCATGCCACTTTCTATTTACCATCCATGTCACCCCTTTATTATTACCCCATTTTATCCCTAACCTTACTCTTTAATTAATTATGTTAGGTTAGCCTTTATGTAATTTGTCAATTAGGTTTTAGATGATATAAATTCATCTCTTTCTCTTTGTAATAGTAAACATTTTTATCAATCAAATATAATTCTTCTTCAAGAAGCTTTGTTAAGGTTCTACCTTCAACAATGGGGATTTTATTATTCCTATGGATTTAGTCCATGAAAATTGGGATTCACTCCTTCTAGTTTAGCTAGAGAAGAACATCTTTATTAGTTTACGATTAAAACTAACACGTCACGAATTCAGTGAAATCCACGCTGCATCAGTTGGTATCAGAGCCGATCGTTTTCCTTGAACGGAGACTTCTTTCGACAATGATTCAACCGAGTTATTCACAAGCCTTAAAGGAACGTCTTGAAGCCGAGACAATGGAGATGGAGCTCCAATATGCCGAGATGATGAGAAAGACAAAAGAGAACTTGGAGCAAGAAGAGATGGAGAGGCTCCAAAGGGGAACCCGAAATAGCCGGAGGCGACAACGTCGAGCCCAACGGAAAAAGGATGAAGCAACTTCCATTTTGTCTCCTAAAGATTCATCACAAATCTGTCCTCCATTATACAAGGAAGAGGTAAACCCAACATTTTCAAATTCTCATTTGGAAGTTATGGATGAATTTATTTCTAGTGAGGGATTGGATGTTGGTGATGTTATTTGTGAACTAGATTCTCATTTTGGGTTATTTGATAATGATGTTGTGAATCATAATGTGGATTTATGTGTGGGTGAGGAGGAAGGAGTGTTGATAGGGGAGGATGTTGGGGAAGACAATGTAGCAAGTGATGCTCCCCAAGTGTTTGATGAAGTGCCTCTTAAGGATAGCTACATGTGTATGCTTAAGGACATTGAGGTTATTTGTTTTGAAGAAGGGGAGAAGGAGTTTGGGCTTATTTATCTCTTTGAGGAGAGTGCTGAAATTGCCTTGTGTGTAGAGATTGATGGCTATAGAGATGGGAGAGATGTTGGTGGTTCTACCGTGTTGGGTTGTGGCATGTCTTTTGATTCGAGCGACTTGGCACGTGAATTAGTCGGTTCGAATTACGAAGAGGAGTGGGAGGAAACGGGAGGTCATGGGAAAAGACGGATTGTGGTCGGAGAGGTAAGCGAAATTGCATATGATCATGAAGAAGATGAGATAAGGGAATTGAGGAGATTGATGAAAAGGAGAACCAATCCGAGAATGGGCTAGAAAGAAATGAGGAACGTGAGTGTTATAAAGGTAAATTTGAGGATGGGGTTGAAGAGAGAGAGAGATTGCTCCCGAAGATAAAGTATGTAGGGATGATGAACTTTATCATAGTGCAAATGAGTTTGATTATGATGAAGATGATAAAGTTTACCATGAGGAGGATGAACGCCGAAATGTTGAGTGGAACCGGTATGGGGCCGCTTATAAAGAAGCCAAAGATGGAGTCTACTATGAAGAGAGCGAGCGTCGGTGTGTTGAGTGGGATCGACATGGGGCTTCATATGAAGATAGTGAAGAAAGATTCCATTGTGATGATGAGTTAGAGGATGATGGGTGGAGCCAAAACGAGGAGATCTATGATGGTGACGATGAGGGCTATGAGCATAATGTATACTTAGTGACAAGAGTGCTAATGTCTAGTGAGAGGAAGACCACCTTGAGAGTTTGTCCAACTTGGAAGTTGAGTGAGAATGGGTGCCTTGGACGCACAGAAGAAACATCGGTTCACAATGACTTGGGTTTCGTGGATGAGGTGCCTAACCTCTCTCTTAGCAGAGATAAATCCAAGGACGGGAATAAGCTTGAGGAGGGGAGGAGCCTCCAAGACATTGTGAAGCATTGGTTTGACCAACTTCGACGAGATATTCCGTTTGATGTCGGTCGAAGATTAAAGCTAGTATCATGAGGATGAAACCCAGGGTGAGGCACTAGTTGAGATTTGGGGAACGTTAAAGGAGAAGGAGAATCCGACATTAGATGGAGTAGACTTCTTGAGTTCATTTCGAACAACACCTTGGTTCGATTTGAGAGCTTGGGTCTGCTCAAAACGAACACGTCTCATCAATGTGTAGCAAGTAACTTGGGGCCAAGTTCTTTTTAAGAGAGAGTGTATGATGCAGAGCATCTTCCTTGGAGGATTGGGTCCGGACGAAGGAAGTCGGAGGAAGAACCAAGCACGAGCAACAAGCGAGTAAAGAGACCCGAAACAGTGCCACACAACACACCAGCAGCTCGGGCACGCTCCGCGTGGGTTAAAGCACGCTCCGCGTGAAGGAAAGTTTGATCTGGAGAAAGTTCAGCAGCCAATCTACGCTCCGCGTAGATTTGGGCACGCCCCGCGTAAAGTGAGTACTGATCCAGAGTGGAGCTCAACAGCCAAGGCACGCCCCGCGTGCCTTCAGCTTAAGGAACTTGCTCCTTACTCCAGCTTCCTCCTTAATTACAATCATGCCACTCCTTATTTACAATCCATGCCACTCCCTATTTACCATCCATGCCACCCCTTTATTATTATCCCATTTTATCCCTAACCTTACTCTTTAATTAATTATGTTAGGTTAGCCTTTATGTAATTTGTCAATTAGGTTTTAGATGATATAAATCAATCTCTTTCTCTTTGCACTAGTAAACTTTTTATCAATTAAATATAATTCTTCTTCAAGAAGCTTTGTTAAGGTTCTACCTTCAACAATGGAGATTTTATTATTCCTATGGATTTAGTCCATGAAATTGGGATTCACTCCTTCTAGTTAAGCTAGAGAAGAACATCTTTGTTAGTTTACGATTAAAACTAACACGTCACGAATTCAGTGAAATCCACGCTGCATCAGTGATGGTCTGCAAATTTAGAAGTTCCATTAAACCCTATGCTACCTTCTTGATTATTGTAATAAATGGTAATATATTCAGGTTGATTGCAATGAGTTGTGCATTATTTTCCGATGTTCGAGAAGATAATAAGATAAAATTATAGTTTAATATAATCTAGTTGGAGGTAAAAATATATTTATGGCGTCTGAATTATAACATTACTAATACTATAGTTCATAAACTTCATTTTTAACGTAAAAGTCTCGAAGCTTTCCATTATATTAAGATTAAAATTCAAATAAAAAAATCCATTTTTATAATGAATGAAATAATGATGTGGATAAATTTGACCATATTGATTCTCTTTTTATCTATATCACCGTAGATTATAGTTAAATATCAATTTTCAAGTTTTTATCTTATTAATTTTTTAAGGTTTTCTAACTTAAAAATGTAAAGTTAATTTAGAGTTCTGATGACAAGCGGAGAATTTCTGATTAACTTCCGTTCCTATGGAGGGCGTCGTTGGGTTCGACGGGGGGAAGCTCCGATGCTAAAGTCAGTAAGGAAGAACAAGAGAGCAAACTGAATTGACAAAGGGTAAGTGAATGTGTACCTTGATAGCCTGAGACATAGGCTATATATATAGTTTGTGAAGTTGTAACTCTCAGTAACTAGAAAGTCTCCATTAATGCCCCATTAATGGCGGTTACTGGTTACCCTTAAGTTGGCGGTTAGCTAATTGATAGCTTATTAATGGTCTTTATTACAAGGTCGGCTCTGCCGTTCCATGGCGGATTGAGAGCTTATGGAGATCCGCCTCATAGGTTCGCCAGCGGGTCATTCTTGGCGAGTTTTAGGTGATTCGCCCGTCGGATCTCTTTACTTCGATACGCCGCAGAATTCCTGGGTCAAGCGACTAACACGTGGCGTTCTTTAATCAAATATCCCTTTTGATCCTTGTGATAATATCACAATGTTATCAGAAGCCCCCCCAAAGTTCCTTTAAAGTCCTTTAGGGCTTTTGAGATTCTTTGCGCGCCGTCATGATTACCTACATTAATGAGCACTCTGTTCGATGCCAATCATGGAGTGACACGTGTAGCAGGCGCATCACCCGAGGAGAGAGAGAAGACGCCTCTTTCTGTTTCCCTGATATTCCGTGGTGCTTGCATCTCTAGAACGGCTTTAACCTTGTCAGGATTTGGGCTCACTCCCTTCTGGCTAATCATGAATCCTAAGAACTTTCCATACGTTGCACCAAAGGTACATTTTTCTGGGTTCAGTTTGATATTGTGACGCCGGAGTACGCCCAGTACCTCCCTTACATCATCTGCATGCTTTTCCACAGTGGTACTCTTGATGATCATGTCATCCACATAGACGGAGTAGTTATCACCTTTGCTTTCCGCGAATATTTTGTTCATCATCCGTTGATAGGTTGCACCTGCGTTCTTAAGTCCGAAGGGCATGACTTTGAAGCAATAAGTGGCTTGATGAGTCACGAACGAGGTTTTGATTCTATCGGAGGGCTCCATCGGGATTTGGTGATAGCTGGACTTCACGTCAGTGAAGGAGTACATAGCGTGTCCCGCGGTTCCATCTACGAGGATATCGATACACGGCAAGGGGTAGTTGTCCTTTGGACAAGCTTTATTGAGATCTGTAAAGTCAATACACATGCGGTAGGATCCGCCTGCTTTCTTCACTAGAACGACATTCGCCAGCCATTGTGTATAAAGTACCTCTTCAATGGCGTCCGCCCGTTGGAGCTTGGTGATTTCTTCCTCTATCACCTTCTGCCTTTCTAGGCCATGGTTTCTCCGCTTTTGGGCAACCGGGACTGCATCTTTGTCGATGTTGAGTTTGTGAGTGATCACATCTGGACTAATCCCGGGGAGGATCTCATCCTTCCAAGCAAAGACGTCTTCTGCTTCATGGAGAACCTTGGTGATTGCTTCTTTAATTTCTCCCTTGAGCCCTTTAGCCATCCGTACCTGCTTTTCATCTGCCATGAGGTACATTTCTGTTTCGCCCAAGGCCATTGTGACGAGTTCTTCTTCGTCTTCTTCCTTTGACTGGGGGCGAATCATTAATGATGCCGAATATGTCCCATGAGCTACTTTTTGACTCCCTCTGATCATTACAACTCCCTTGGCCGTGGGGATGTGAAGAGTTAAGTGGCGAATGGAGATAAGGGCCGCCGCTTCGGAGATAAAAGGTCGCCCAAGGATCATATTATAGGCTAACTGACCATCCAGGATAGAGAATTCCAGATCGCCTTTCCAGACTTGTTCGTCATCTGCTAGCTCACAATCTAACATTACTTGGCCCTTTGTGCGAATGGTGTGTCCTGTCACTCCCAGGATGTGTACTATGGTGGTTTCCACCTGGATCGGGTCCACCATTAGTTTGGCGAATCCTCCCCTTGTGATGACATTGCACGAACTCCCAGTATCTATCATCACTCTTTTCATTTCCCAGCCTTCCACTATCATAGTAATGACCAAGGCATCTGCATGAGGAGAGATCTCTGGACCTACATCTGCAAAGGGACGATTCAGTGATGCCCTGTCAAGAGCGGTGGTCTTTGCCTTTTTCAGTACTGGTTGGTACCCAGGTCCGCCTGCTATGACATTGATGGTCCCTTTTCCTTTCTTCTTTGGGTCATCTCTGGATCTATCACCGTCTCCCTTCTTGCCATCATTTTGGATGAACCGATCCAATTTGCCTCTCTCAATGAGACGCTCTATTTCCCGGGCTAACTCCCAACATGCATCTGTGTCATGGCCATTTTTCCTGTGATATTTACAATAATTTTTAGGATTTTTACCAGTGTTGGTGTACTCCCCCCCTTTTGGTTCGGGGTATGAAATGCTCCGCTTGTGCTGGCTGTTCTCTATCCACATGAGCACTTCGCTCTTAGAGGCATTGAGAGGCATGAAGGACGTGATAAACGTTGATTTGTTCTTTGAACCCCTTCACCGGCCTCTAGAGGAGGAGTCTTGGTGCTTGTCCTTTTCTCTATCTTGATCCAAGCCGTGAAGGGCGAATCTCTATTGGCGAATGGGTTATGCTTGGCATTCTCCTCATTCATATGGAGCACCGCAGCTCGAACTCTGTCGTCAAAATTCTCCGGACCCGCCCTTGGGCGGCCTCTCCGTGGAGATCTACTTGGAGAAGATGAAGAGCTGGATCCCGAAGACGGATCCGAGGGTGATCGCCCGCCTCCGTTTCCACGTCCACCTCCTCCTCCACCTCCACCTCCTCCACCCTGTCCGCCCGGGGGAGCTTGACCACTACCCCCTCCAGAGCCTCCTGAGGGAATGTGACCATCATTCCCTTGGTGTGGTGGTGGCGGTGGCCCACTTGAACGTGGTGTCTCTACTGGCCTTTTGCTCTGTCTACGTCCAGTAGATGGGGGTGATCTGCCTTTACGGGAGGATCTCGGTCTTCGGGGCGAAGGTGATTCGGACCGCCTACTTTTCTCTTTTCTACGTTTTTTGTGTTTTCGCCCTTCTGATCCACCCAAGGAGAGATTCGACCGTGGTCGCCTTGGGATATCTGATCTGCCTAGACTTAGCCCTTGGCTTGCAGATCCGCCAGGAAGAGTTTGATCGTTCCTTTGACTTCTTCCTGCGCCTGCAGGGAATAATTCCCGATTGATCGGTCGTTCTCCAAACGCCGCCGTGGAAGTTACCATGGATTCTGTATTGTGAGCTTGGAGAAACGAAGAATTGAGGGCATTCGGTCCTAGAGTCATCTGGGGCCAAGAAGATATCGTAGATGTGGGCGCCATGCTCCAAAACGGAGGAATGGTCATGAATGACCGTAGGCGATCACCTGTTTCAGGGCCAAACTTTTCTCCTATTGCTTCCGCACACATGTTGATGAATGCATCCGGGGGCATACTACTTTCAGCTTGTGTTGTGGAAGCATTTGGATCAGTGCGCCCAGCACTAGTTACTGGTTGACTCGATGGTGTTATTAATGGTGTTTCAACCCTTGAGGAGGGGTTCTGCTCTCCATTTGTCATATTCTCTCTAACGTGAATGGAAACCCTTTATTTGATTGAGGATTCCTCCTTCACCGCACCAATTGATGACAAGCGAAGAATTTCTGATTAACTTCCGTCCCTGTGGGCGGCGTCATTGGGTTCGACGGGGGGAAGCTCCGATGCCAAAGTCAGTAAGGAAGAACAAGAGAGCAAACTGAATTGACAAAGGGTAAGTGAATGTGTACCTTGATAGCCTGAGACATAGGCTATATATATAGTTTGTGAAGTTGTAACTCTCAGTAACTAGAAAGTCTCCATTAATGTCCCATTAATGGCGGTTACTGGTTACCCTTAAGTTGGCGGTTAGCTAATTGATAGCTTATTAATGGTCTTTATTACAAGGTCGGCTCTGCCGTTCCATGGCGGATTGAGAGCTTATGGAGATCCGCCTCATATGTTCGCCAGCGGGTCATTCTTGGCGAGTTTTAGGTGATTCGCCCGTCGGATCTCTTTACTTCGATACGCCGCGGAATTCCTGGGTCAAACGACTAACACGTGGCGTTCTTTAATCAAATATCCCTTTTGATCCTTGGGATAATATCACAATGTTATCAAGTTCAACAACTTTTAAAATAAAATTTACGAATCATAATGTTAGTTTAGAGTAACATTATAGAGACCATAGATGTTTGGAGAGGCGGTTTTATTGTGAATCTGGGAATCTGTTCACTAGTTCTAACATAATTATGGGGTCTTTATTTTGGCCTAAATTTAGCTTGGGAGAAAGGTCATAAGCGAGTTTTGATTGAATTGGATTCGCAAATTGTGGCTAATTTCATGACCAATCCAATCCACGCACATCATCCTTTTGCATGGATCATTACACATTGCCATCACTCCAAAACCATGAATTGGGAATTAAGGGTAACATATGTTTAAAGGGAAGGGAATAGGGCAGCTGACTGGATGTCGAATTTCGCAGGTTATTATAGTTTGGACTTTCACGAGTGTGTTGCGCCTCCTGCAGGCCTCCAGTTAGTTCTTTCTGACGATCAGAGGGGTGTCACGTTACCTAAGATGGTGACGAGTTAGATCTTTGTTACTTTTTCACCTATTTTTCTTTTTCTCTTTTTTTTGTGTTTTTTCTGGACGTTTAGCCTTCCCCTATTTACCCAAAAAAAAAAAACATTATAGAGACCATAGATGTTTTTTAAATACTCACCTTCTAATAAAAACATTGATTGGAGATACGTGTTATTTAAAAAAAAAAAAAATTGATGAGTAAAAGCATAAAATGTTTGAATTAAAATCGATTGATTTACATATTTGGCCTGATGTTAACGTCGCAACATGCAGAAGTGCCATCATAATGTTTTTGGGTATTCAAATGTTCAAATCTAGTGAAATATAATTAAATATATCTTTGAACACAAGTAGAAATAAAACGAAATAGTACTTAAAGGTCAAATTCGGAAAAACAAAAACCAGAAACTCCGGTAACACTCACTTCAATTTTATAAAATCACCATGAACATATTCAGTCTTTTACAAATGTACCCCCAAACATCAACTCTCACAACCATACAATATACCATACCTTCTAAGCTAGGTCTAAGATTAATTATACTAATAAACCTTAATCAGTGGATATACTGATTTATGAAAAAAGGTAAATTATAAAACTGGCCCAAATTGAAGGTCCATTTACATATTTAAACTCATTTGAAAATACGTTACATATCTAGACTAATTCAGTAAAAATTATCCATAATACTCTTTATATATAACAACTTAGTCAAATTTCCATTTCTTCTCCATCATCACCCTTTACCTGCGAACTCAAAGGGCTTTTCATTTCCAAACTCTACGAACTCGAAGTGCTATAGAATCTCTGCATTTCTTCTTCCAAGTGTTTCTCTTCGATTTCAATGGCAAAAAGCGGCAACAAGGTATGTATCTACGGCGTTTATGCGGTTTTCACTTGGTTTTAGGGCTCTCTCTTCTCATTTTTCTGTTTCTGCGAGTGTGGTTTAGGGTTTAGGCTTTTGATATGTTTTTTCAGTAGTTTATAACTACATTTTGCAAAATAAAACTTCGAAATAGTTCAAAATGGCAGTAGGAGTTCATTTTGCGAAGAAAACCACTTCATAGATATGATTTTGCTTCGCGGTTAGGTAAAAACTGCGAAGACAAATCATATCTGCGAAATAGTTTTCCCCTCGTAGAAACTCAAAACCACGAAACTATGAGCAATCTGTGAATTCGCAATTTTGAGCATCTGCGAAAGGAATTACACTTGGTTTTCTTCTCAGTTTTAGCAACCGGGAAGCAAACAAGGGAACTGCGAAGTGGTTTAAGTTAATAATGTTTGACTAACTTGATCTACTTTTTTGTTGAAGGCTGATCAATCTAAGACTGATTCCAAGAAGAGAGAATCATGTGAGAATAACGCCAAAGACATCTAGTGTTCTTATAGCTTGAATACAAAAGCGTCAATCATAGTGAGGAGTGATGCTGAGGTGATGAAGAAAGTGAATTCTAGATTATCAATACATCAATTGGAATTCTTTAAGAAAGTATGCTTTGGGCATTTGTTGGACATGGATGTGTGTATATTATCCAGTCCTCTATGCCATGGGGTCCTTACGAGACAGATTGCTCCACAAAATCCAAAACATAGAGAGATGTGGTTCAACGCCAATGAGGTTGAACTAAAATTCGGCGATCATGAATTCAGACTCATCATCGGATTGATATTTGAATCCTCCCAGTATTAGCTAACTCATGATCTCAGCACTTAAGGGTGTATCCACGTCTGTGGTCTCTGACATTCTTGATTCCAGGCCTTCGTCTTTCATGACATGCCGAAGCTCACTTCTGATGAGATTATACACCTCATCTTTTAGTGAAGATTCATTTTCTTTTGGCTTCGGTTGCCTGATATTGATGTGTTCGGGTGAATCAACAACTCTTACTCTTTATGTGAGCCTCGTAGCGGCGAATCAAGGACTCAGTAGAATAATGACGAGCGTTTATTTGTCGCTTTGGAGATATGGATCCCTCTTCCTTCGGAACATGCCTTCTAAGTGAAGGTGAAAGATTACGCCTGCAATGGGAAGGACTCCTAGGCTTTTCCCTAGATTTCCCCTCTTGATTTTAGGTTGGGACTCTTCTGAAATTCCTCTTTTCCTAGGACATGTTTGAACCATATGATGTCCCGTAGAACAAACGATAGAATGCTTTCTTCCATTATGAATGACAACATCTCTGGCTTCCTTCAGCTCCTGGCACATTACTTCCATCTATGTGGCATGCTCCGCACGAATGATGTTCATTGATTCTTGAACAAATCCCATATTGTAGATTAATTGCCTTGTTAAACCATCCATAAAAAAGTGATGGCTTTAAAGATTCTAAATAGACATCAATTCGTTGATCTAATGATGGTGTAACCAGTAAAGATGAAAATTGGAACATTTCGTGAATCCAGCAAGCCACGATGAGGAGCGGCTGAAGTACTAGGAATATCAGCAACCCACTGATTGGACTGACTTCCAGGTTGAATTGCAGATTGCTCCAATGACTGATTTGCTATGCTAACAACTGAACTGTGAAGTTGAACCATGCTTTTATGAAGTTTCCATACTCACTGCACCAAATGTTATCACACTTCTTGCAAACTACTTCTCCTTTAACTTCACGATCACCTGAGATCACAGAAGATGCCAGAAAGTAGGCTGGAGTTCCGGTGTATGCTCTCTGATGCTAAAGTCAGAAGATATAGAGATAATATCTATCTAACATATAACTTTAACATATAACAGATAAATGAAGTATTGACTAGTTGAAGTAAGATACCTGAACTTGTAGAATGTCTCTGTCATTTATATATAAAATAAAGTGTACCTGGACACGTGGCAACAACTGATAAGTCTTCGGACCCTATCTTTCCGTGCCACAATATTTCTAAACATGAGGAGCGTGTAATTGTTACCCAACGTGCTTATTGGTCCACGTGTTCCTAAATACATCTCCGAAGACATCATTTGGCTGATCAAGGTGACCGAAGCCATAATTTCGGCCATGCTTCGGCTAATATTAATGTTTTAACTGGTTTTGATGGACTTAGACCCATTTGAGGTCTTCGGATCATAACAGAGCCTGATTATCAAAAGTCCAAATGATTTATTATAATTGATTAAAAATAATAAGATGATTAAGTAAAACAGTATCAAAGCACATAATTAAATCCTTGAACTATTAAGATTTTTCAGGATTAAATTTCCGAACTTTTAAAATTCGAAAGATTAAGTTTCCAATCTTTAATTTCACATACATTGAATTATTTATTAACAGTTAATGAGAGACTTAGTGTGTGTGAAATTAAAGATTAAAATTTAATTCTTAAAAATATTAAAGTTTAAAGACCTAATTTAAAAAAGAACCTCAATTTTTAAAAATTAAGAAAGCTTAAGTGCTTAATTATGGGAAAATGTTATGTTAGGCAACTTTACAGTTGAGATGATTTGTCTATATTGTAAATGGAAAAATGTTATGGTAGATGTTTTGTGGGCATATGAAGTAATAATATTATTAGGGTGGTAAATATAGTAGGCTCCGTCCGGCACCCAAATCGAGAAGGATTATAGCTTTAGACACAAAAGGTGGTGAGAAACAGCCAATGGAGGACCCACTTCTTCCAAATACTTGAGGGAGGGAGGGGGGAAGAAATGCAATTGCAAACTGCTCCCCACTTCACATTGTAATTTCAGATTTCTTTTTATTTGATTTGATTTGATTGATTTCCTAATTTCCATACCATATCATATATTATGCAAAATGTTATACATTTATCAACTAATGGAAAAATGGTGGACATAGTTTGAATAACATGGTTACATGACTTTGAATATCATAACTCCTTTATTATAGTTCTTTTGGATGTCCATGTAGGGCTGTAATCGAATCGAGCCGAGCCGAGCTTTGACCTGCTGAAGTTTGGCTCGCTACAAAATTAACGAGCCCGAGCTTGAGCCGAATTTGCTATAAAATTAACGAGCTCGAATCCGAGTCGAGCTTTGGCTTGCTCAACGAGCTCGTGCCGAGTTTCGAGCTTGTTTCGAGCCCAAAATCCTCTTTGGACTTGGTTTATTAAGAAAAGGCGTAATACACAAATAACCCCCTGAACTTGTCCAAATGTTGCAACTGCCCCCTCCAACTTTCAATTGTAACAACTTACCCCTCAAACTTGTCCAACTGTAAAACATAACCCCTCAAACTTGTTCAATTGTAAAACAGAACCACAAATTGATAACACAAACTGCAATTGAAGAAACATCCGTAAACGATTGTGGAATGTGATAATCAGATCTTTAGACCAAAAAATCAGTATTTAAGTAACCAAATCCTCAATTCTTCAACTTCTTCTTCTTCTTTTTGTTATTGCTATTCGTTTTTTAGTGATTTCTTGATTCAAAGTTTTGGGATATTATGTGGGTGAAAATGTGTTTATGTGGAGAAATAGCTCCATTGAAGATTTCATAGCGTGATACGAATTCGGGGAAACATTTTTATGGTTGCTTCAAGTACGGGGTAAAAAAAATCTCAATTTGGGGTTATGTTTTACAATTGGACAAGTTTGAGGGGTAAGTTGTTACAATTGAAAGTTGAGGGGGGCAGTTGCAACATTTAGACAAGTTCAGAGGGTTATTTATGTATTAGGCCTTAAGAAAATTATCTAACCATGAATTGTTTGTGAGTAAATTATTAATTATATTTGTGAAGTTTGCTCGCAAATAACTCTTTAATTGTGTACACAAACAAACTCACAAACAAAGTTCGTAAAAAAATAAACAAGATGCTTACAAATAATTCGTCTATTACTGATTTATTATGTTTGTGAACGAGAACTCATTTAATAGCAAATGAAATAATATTAAGTTTAGATATTTGTGAAAGTTTAGATATTTGTGAACTAACACAAAACTATATAGTTTTCTATAAAACTAAAATTTGTTCATAAATATTCTAATCGAGCATGCTTGCGAGCTTTCGAGCCGAGTTTTGACATGTTCAAGCTCGATTCGTTTACGAACCGAGCCAATAAATCATGCTCACGAGCGGCTCGTTTACAAATCGAGCCGAATCGAACTGAGCTTTTATGGAGCCGATCTCTTAAACACTTGCAACATGAACTTTTAAAATTTCTTATTGGCGTTCTAAAATTTTATTGTATTGAACCTTAAATAATTCCTTAAAAATGATTGTTCGGATTTGTTAAAAAATAACAACTTTATTTCCATATGCTTTATTTCTTTTCATTTATTTTATTTCTTTTCTTTTCTGTTTTTTTTATAAATGTATTTTATTTTATTTTTATTTCTTTTCATTTCTTTTATTTTATTTTTCAACTATACACTAAAATATAATCTGTTTATTTACATAAAATGAAAATAAAATTATCTTCCAATAATATGTTTAGTAGAGAAAAGTATAAGGGGAGGATGGGTATCTAGTCCGAATCAGGGAATGTCTTAAGATCACACATGAACTCAGGAGAAAACTCACATATTACTCCACTTATGAAATTAATTAATTAATGATTTAAATAAACTTTTAGATTCTATACTTTAAACACTAGACCTTGAATATAAATCCTATACTCTAAATTATGCAGTCTAAATTCTAAAATATACGATGTGATATCAAATTAGTAATTCTAGCATATAAAAGATATGTGATGTACCGATCATATTATAGAATTTCTCAAATTTTGGACCTTTGACATCCTAATGTGTTGATTTGTCGACCTCAAAAATGTTGCTACGAACACCATTTTTATTTACACATATTCCATGTTATGTTAAGAAATAAAAGTACTGAGAGTCCAAAATTGATCAAAATTGATAAGTAAACATGTATAATATGTTTAAGTATAAATTTAAAAGGTCAAACGATAAATTTTGTTTGAAAAGGTTATACGTGTAATTATATATTAAATCAGTAACATTAATTATACTATGCTCTGCATTCTTTGAGAATCGACGAGTATAATGTTTGATTAATTAGGTACTGGTAATTCCATTGTATGTAACACTATATCAATAATAACTTTAATCTCTTCAATTTTTGTACGTCATTAAAATTAAAAGGTTTTTTTTTAAAAAAAAAATTGTTTCATTCATAAAGAGAATTTAATACATGAGTAGTTTGAAACTGCATCTTCAATATCATAGTTCGTAATAAAGTAATAGTTTATAATGTTTGAAATTGTTTTTAGCACACCGATGAAAAACATACTTCACCCAGAATCTACTTTATAATATTTTTCTTTAAGATACTTCGTGATCTTTCAATGAGGCAGATATATGTGATGATAGACAATACTCTTTAGTTTTTTCATGATAGACAACATGATAACGCTCCTATATGGAAACATACCACAACCCCATGAAGAGAAAAAGAAAAAAAAATTACAAATAAAGAAAAAACTACCAAATTTATCATTGATGCGGGGCATCTTTCCCTAGGACCGGGTCCGGACGAGGGAAGTCAGAGGAAGAATCTAGCACGAGCAACAAGCGAGCAAGGAGGCCAAAATGTGCCACACAACATGTGGGGCACGCTCCGCGCGGGTTATTACACGCTCCGCGTACTTGAGGGTTTGATCCAAAGAGAAGTCCAGGAGGTCATCTACGCAGGGCTTGGATCGGACACGCTCCGCGTGTAAGAAGAAATGATACAGAGAAGAGTTCAGCAGCCAAGGCACGCCCCGCGTAGAATTAGGCACGTCCCGCGTGCCTTCAGTTTAAAAGCTACGCTCCGCATAGAATGGGTACTGATCCGAAGAAGAGCTCAACAGCCAACCCACGCCCCGCGTGGAATTAGGCACGCCCCGCGTGCCTTCAGCTTAAGGAACTTGCTCCTTACTCCAGCTTCCTCCTTATTTACAATCCTGCCACTCCCTATTTACACCTTTGCCACTCCCTTATTACAACCATGTCACTCCTTATTTAACATCCATGCCACCCCTTTATATTTCACCCATTTACCCCTTATCTTTATGTTTTAATTGGCTATGTAATTTACCCTTTATGTAATTAGGCAATTAGGGTTTTTGAGATGATATAAATTCATCTCTTTCTCATTGTAATAGTTAACTTTTTTATCAATCAAATGTTGGGGTTTGGTGTCCTATAGTCAATTGTTGCAGGATACAAAGTTAATGTAAATGAATTGTTCTTTATATCATTTGTTTTAATGAGATATATGTTTTATAACTATATAAAGGCAATCCCTTTTAAGCACTATATAAAGTCTAATAAAAGGAAATCCGTAAGTTTGTTTAAAGTGATTATAAAGTGTTCATACAAGCATGAAGTGAGACAAAACTTTATAATAAACTAATAAACTTAAAACCGCCCCAAGTCAAGTGATATGTTTAGGATTGATATATCACTATTGAGACTTGTATGTAACAATGTCTTCTGTCCGACAGAAAGCTGATCTCACAAGCTTCATATATATAGATATCTGGACAGTTACATAGATCCGATGAAAAGTCGTTCATTAGGATTGGGGATCCGATTTGAGATAACAGGATGGGTAGATTCATCCTTGTCACCTGTTCATCTCATTGGTATTAATAGGTATAAGTAATCCTCAGACTCAAAGGAATGTTAATTGGTCATCCTGAATTACTGAATGTGAGACTTTGATCCTGTGGTCCCACGATCCTTAACAGAGATGACTCTGGGGTGTGAACTGCAAAGGTTGGGTGTCACAGGAAGTAATGTCAGGGTAGTTATATATTGGATTGAGCATTTATCACTCCCGATTAATGGGAGATATATCCAAGGATCGCTTGTGGAAGACTCGACTCTAAATCCTTGCAAGGTGATAGCTTAAGAGTAGAAATACAGATTTCACTTAACCTATCTATTTGAGTTGACTCGGCCTGTACAAGTAAAACGAACGTCTCGCTATATGTGACTTGACATCACCCATAGTCATAAGATTCAGTTCAAGGATATAGTTGATAAAGGATCGAATTATACTGTAACTAATACGGAAGGGTTAACGACAGAATCAACCTGTCTTCTTAACGGACTCTGGGGGAATGATTACAGACTTGCCTATAACATACTCAGTACATCATTCTGTTATGCAAGGATTAAATATAATTCTTGAAGAAATTAATTTAATAGTTGCATACGGCCAGAAGTAGTAAGAACCTAATGGATCACACATAAGACTTGGAACCAAAAGAGAGATGGATATGATTAATAGATGGAAGCCCAATTGAGCCCAGTAAGGCCCATTTATATAGAGGGGGCCGAAATTTATATATAGTAAATAAGGAATTATTTTAATTCCATTAATCCTAATTTGATTAGGTTTGTGAATTAAATTAATTAAGAGATAATTAACTTAGGAGTTTTAATTAGATTAATATACTCCTATTATTATCCAATTAGGTTATTTATTATTATCTTAAATGTATTTGATATATTATAAGATAATAATTAGGAATCCTATTCCGAATGGAATTCCTATTAAGTAACCTATTCCTATCTAACTAGGGTTTAGATACAAGCGACTATATATACCCCCTCCCTATGAGAATTTCGACCAAGCTAATCCCCTCCCCTTATTGTGATTTTCGAAACCTACATTAAGTAAGAGAGAGTGAATTCGCATCCCCTAGTTCGTGGACAAGAATTCATACGGCTTCCGTCAATTAATTAATCTCATCCATCCCTTTTCTCCTTGATCTTGTGTTGGTTAATTAGAGGCAATCTAATTTGGTTGCATCTCATAAGGGTTGATTCCATCTTAACCTCACCGTGTTATACTTTGTGGTTGGAATCTCAGAGAAGATTTGTGGGCGCTTCTTTAACAACGGTAGATTGTTCATCGAAAGGTATTCCTTCTTATCCCTCTTTATATGAAATAACGATTAACGGATCCTATGGTTAAAAGGAAGTAGGCTAAAATTTTTATATTTCCGCTGCTATACCTTAGCCTTAATTTCCTTCATCAAATTAATCAACTTCTTTGTGAAGCTTTGTTAAGGTTCTACCTTCAACAATGGGGATTTTTATTATTCCTATGGATTTAGTCCATGAAATTGGGATTCACTCCTTCTAGTTTAGCTAGAGAAGAACATCTTTGTTAGTTTACGATTAAAACTAACACGTCACGATTTTAGTGAAATCTGATCCGCATCAGTTGGTATCAGAGCCGATCATTTTCCTTGAACGGAGAATTCTTTCGACTATTGTTCAACTAAATTTATCTCCAAGCTATGAAGAAACCATCAACAAGGGGTTGGAAACCTTCAATAAGGGGTTGGAAAACCTCAAAGCCATGGTGACGAGGTATCATGAGAGTTGCAAGGAGGATTATCGGGTGATAGACGAGCTCACGAGGGATCTTAAGACATCTGTGAAGAGCCTCAAGCAAGAATGCCGAAATAACTTCCAACCCGCCCTAGAAGTTCCTTTTGAAGATCCATCACCAATCTTTTCTCCTTTACACATTGAAGAGGTAAATCCTAAACTTCCAATTTCTCATATTGAAGTTATGGATAGTCCTATTGCTAGGAAGAGATTGGATGTTTGTGATGTTATTTGTAGTGTTGAAATGGGTTTAGATTCTCATTGTGGATTATTTGATAATGATGATGTGAATGAGAATGTGGATTCATGTGTGAATGAGGAGGAAGGAGTTATTGTAGGTGAGGATGTTGAGGAAACCCGTGTTGCAAGGGATTCTCCCCATGTGTTTGATAAAATACCCCTTAAGAATAACTTTACTTGTGTGTGTGAGGAAAGTGGGGGTATTACTCTTGAGGAAGGGGAGAGTGACCTTGGGCTTATTAATCTCTTTGGGAAGAATGATGAAATTCCATTATGTGTGGAGATTGATGGCTATGGAGATGGGAGAGACGTTGGTGGTTCAACCATGTTGGGTGGTTGCATGTCTTGTGATTCAAGCGGCTTGGCACGTGAGTTGGTCGGCTTGAACTATAGGGAGAAGTGGAAGGAAACGAAAGGTCATGGGAAAAGACGGATCGTGGATGAAGATGGAAATGAATTTGAATACAACCATGAAGAAGAGGAGTTAGAAAAGGAGATTGATGAAGAGGAGAACCAATCTGAGAATGAGCTAGTAAGACATGAGGGATGTGATTATTATGAAGGCGAATTCGAGGATGAGGTTGAAGAGAGAGAGCACGCTTCCGAAGATGAAATATGTGAGAATGGTGAACTTTGTCATAGTGCATATGAGTTTGATTATGATGAAGATGGTATAGTTTACCATGGGGAGGATGAACTTCGACGGATTGAGTGGAACCGATATGGGGCCGCTTATGAGGAAGGCGAAGATAGAGTCTACTATGATGAGAGTGAGCATCGGTGTGTTGAGCGGGATCGACATGGGGCTCCTTATGAAGACAATGAAGGTAGATTCTATTATGATGATGAGTTGGAGGATGTTGAACGGAACTACCATGAAGATATCTATGAATATGATGGAGGTAGGTTCCATCATGCTGATGAGTTGGGAAATGTAGGGTGGAATCGAAGAGAAGAAGCTTATGATGATGGAGATCGGTTCCGAGATGACTATGGGTCGGGAAATATTGGGTGGAACCGAAATGAAGACACTTATGAGTATGATGAAGGTCGATTCCGAGGTGGCTATGAGATGAAAAATATAGAGTGGGACCGAAATGAAGATGCTTATGATGAGGAAGAAAATAGGTTCCAAGATGAGGATGAGTCGGGAAGTGTTGAGTATGAAGACACCTATGGAGTTGATGATGATGACAATGAGCACAATGTGTATTTGGTGACTAGGGTGCCAATGCCTAGTGAAGAGTAGCCTAGCCAACGTCATCGATTATTTAGAACTCGATGCTTAGTTCTTGGGAAGAAGTGTGAGATGGTGATCGACGGAGGAAGCCAAGTGAATATCATTAGTCGGTCCGCCATGAGCAATTTTGGGTTGGTTCCCGAGCCACATCCTAGACCTTACCGCCTTGGTTGGGTCAACGAGGTGGAAAAACTTCAAGTTACTCATTGGTGTAAAGTTCTTTTCTCTATTGGAGCTTATGGGGATGAAGCTATATGTGATGTTGTGGAGATGGGTGCTTGTGATGTGCTACTTGGTAGGCAATGGCAATTTGATTGTGATGCCTCACATGCGGGAAGGAGCAACACCTACACCATATGCAAAGGCGGAATCCGATATGTCCTTACACCTTTGAAGAGTTCTCCTAGCAAGAAAGAGGAGACCACTTTGGAAGATTGTCCAACTCGGGAGTTGAATGTGAATGGATGCATTGGTGGAACGGTTGAGACATTAAATCATCTTGACTTGGGTTCCATGGATGAGCTAGCTAGCCACTCTCCTAGTGAAGTCAAATCCAAAGAGGAGAATGAGGTTGAGAAGGGGGGTAGCGAAGTTGGAAGTGAGGAAGTTGAGCCGATGTCCGAGAGTGACAAGCACATGTCTTCCAACGAGCCACCTAAAGGGCTTCTTAAAGGGCTTCCACCTTTGAGAAGGCTACCACGAGACATAGCATGGGATCTGGGAGATAGTGCACCTAGCTTTACATATGGTGAGTTGAGCTCTAGAGAGGAAGAGGAAGGTTGCTCTATGAAGCCTATTGATAGCACCGAGATGCCTAGCACATGCCACATGCAAAAGAATCGAGTCACTCATTGGGTAAAATCTGAACTTATTCTTTTGTGCTTTGTTGAAATATATGTGTTGGAAGCTTGGTTGTGTATGTTGAGGGAGAACCTTTCCTATGAGGAGCCCATGAGGGATGATCTTGTCATGAGGAATGAGAGTTTTATGTTGAGGGAGGATCTTTCCTATGATGAGAAGTGATCTTGTTGTGAGGAGTGTGAGATTCGTGTTGAGGGAGAACATTCCCTATGATGAGCCCATGAGAGATGATCTTGTTGTGAGGAATGTAGACTCTTTATTGAGTGAGAGCCTTCCCTATGATAAGCCTATGAGAGGCAAGCTTGTTGTGAGGGATGTGAACATTATGTTGAGGGAGAACATTTCCTATGATGGGACCATGAGGGTTGATCTTGTTGTGGGTTTTGGTGATTGTTTGTTGAGGGGGAATGGCTTCCCGAGGAATATAGAGAAGATGGAAGGAAATCAAGACTTGGTAAATCCGGAATTCACTATTGTGTGCCTTATTGACATGAATGTGTGCAGATATGTGTTGTGCTTGTTGAGGAAGCATCAACTTTATGAGGAGTCAATGAGAAGCGATCTTATGATGAAGAGAGTGGGGTTTATGAAGTCTTTGATGAATGGGAAGAGCCGCCCGAGAGATGTTGAAGAGATTGACGGAATTCAAGGCTTGGAGAACAATGGCCAAGTTAGTAAAGTGGCAAGTCTTGAAGTTCCGGGATTGTTAACCCAATGTGAGGGAGGAGCTACTATATCTGTGCTTGGGTTCACTATGATGTGGGTTCACGAGTGTCGCCGGGATATTCCTTTTGATGTGGGCCATGGGAAAGGAGAGATTGAGCATCGTAGCCGGGTTAGTGGAGTGAGTAATAGCAAAGTCCGGGCATATTCGACTCAAGGCCATGTTGGGGTTTTGAAGAGTGCTTATGGGATTGATCCTAGTTGGGTTGATACGTGTCATCGGGACATTCATTTCGAGGTAGGCCAAGAGCGGAAGAAGATTGTGTTGATTCCTCAAGTTCGTGATGGGGAGATCAAGAGGATCCATAGGTGGTCCGTGCAACCAAATGAGGGGCGTTGGAAGACCACCCAATCATTTATTGGGAAGTGGTTTGACAAGCTTCGCCAAGACATACCATTCGATGTTGGAAGAGCATCCGATATTGGTGGAGATGGGGAGATGAGTACCACGGAAGATGAAGTCCGGGGTGAGGCACTTGTGGAGATATGGGGAAAAGCTCGTGAGGAGAAGGTGAGTCCGACAATATGTGGAGTGGACTTCTTGAGTTCATCTCGAACAATACCTTGGTTCGATTTGAGGGCTTGGGTCCGTTCACAACGAACTCGTCTCCTCAATATGTAGCAAGCAACTTGGGGTCAAGTTCTTTTTAAGAGAGAGTGTATGATGCGGGGCATCTTTCCCTAGGATCGGGTCCGGACGAGGGAAGTCGGAGAAAGAATCTAGCACGAGCAACAAGCGAGCAATGAGGCCAAAATGTGCCACACAACATGTGGGGCACGCTCCGCGTGGGTTATTACACGCTCCGCGTACTTGAGGGTTTGATCCAAAGAGAAGTCCAGGAGGTCATCTACGCAGGGCTTGGATCGGGCACGCTCTGCGTAGAGTTAAAACACGCTCCGCGTGTAAGAAGAAATGATCCAGAGAAGAGTTCAGCAGCCAAGGCACGCTCCGCGTAGAATTAGGCACGCCCCGCGTACCTTCAGTTTAAAAGCCTACGCTCCGCGTAGATTTGGGCACGCTCCGCGTAGAATGGGTACTGATCCGGAGAAGAGCTCAACAGCCAACCCACGCCCCGCGTGCCTTCAGCTTAAGGAACTTGCTCCTTACTCCAGCTTCCTCCTTATTTACAACCATGCCACTCCCTATTTACCATCCATGCCACCCCTTTATATTTCACCCATTTACCCCTTATCTTTATGTTTTAATTGGCTATGTAATTTACCCTTTATATAATTAGGCAATTAGGGTTTTTGAGATGATATAAATTCATATCTTTCTCATTGTAATAGTTAACTTTTTTATCAATCAAATTAATCAACTTTTTTGTGAAGCTTTGTTAAGGTTCTACCTTCAACAATGAGAATTTTATTATTCCTATGGATTTAGTCCATGAAATTGGGATTCACTCCTAGTTTAGCTAGAGAAGAACATTTTTGTTAGTTTACGATTAAAACTAACACGTCACGATTTCAGTGAAATCCGATCCGCATCAATCATAGTATTAAAAATAAGAAAAAAAAAACAAAACAAAGCAAAAAAAAAATAGGATTTATTTTTCGGCTAAAAACCGGAGGAAAACTCTAAAATCCGAATGAAGAAAAAGAGAATTTATTGGGGCCAAGTACTCTTAATAGGTTTTTAATTATAATGTCCAGTGGCTATATAGAAGGACAATACAAATCATAGGGGTTTAATAACAAAGATGCATACCATTGATATGAATAAAATAAGATTGATGTGAAGAGCTCAATAACACAAAGATGTCCATAAAAAGTTAAAAACTTGAAAATATGTTCTGCTTAAAAAATAATAATAATATAGACATAATAATTTTGACCAACATATATATAAATAATCTTGGATATAATAAAATATATAGTTGTAGAAAAACAAGTGATTACATTTTACACATAAAAAAAATGAAATAAAATGGTTAATGAATGGAGCTATAATTGGAAATTATGATGGATCATCATGCCATGTTTGAAAGTAGTTTAGTAATCATATTTTCAAAGTTCCAATCATTCAGGACCTACTGTGTCTGTATTTTTAAATTAAATTAAATGATGTACTATATATAATATAATCAGTGAACATTATTAGTTTTAAATTAATAAGCAGTTTGTGCATATTTTTATATGTTTAAATCATTATCTCTACCCACTCGTTTATCAGTTTCCTAGATAGCTCGTAGAATCTAAAATATTGAGTATGTTGTTGTTGTAATGAGTATGGAATCCTTTTTCTATCTAAATGTCTCATTCCTTTTCTCGGATCTAAATAATGAAATATTAATGAATTCACTATCAAATCTCACTCTAAATTAATTCATATAAGCAAAATAAAAATAAAATGTTATACACATGTACACAGGCATATCCACCAAATCACAAAACTACACACGATGTGACAGAAATATTAAATTTAAGAGAGAGAGAGAGAGGCAAAGGCATTTTACACCTGAACTTTGCAGGTTTACTGAATAGAAAGGTTCCATATCTTTTGGGTCAGGGCTCTGTATTTTGCATAGGGGTCAAATATATTACCGATTACCCTTTATTTTTATTTTTATTTTTTTTAATGGTATTCACAGGACGTACAATTCTTCAAACTTTGTTAAATTTGAGTCTTAATAATAACAACAACAAAGCTTTAATCCCGAAATGATTCAGGGTCGGTTAACATGAACCATCATATATAAAACCGTGAAATCAGATAAATTAAATATATAAAAACGCTTTTTAGGTTTAAACTAATTTAACAGTAAGTAACTGACGCATCCGTAGAACCAATAAAAATGATATTTTAATCAACTTTAATTCTTAAACTTTTTTATGTTTAAGTCATTTAGTATTGTTCGGTTAAAACGGAGAAAATGATTGTATATATAGAATACAAAATCCAAAAATGATCATTTTTGGAGAGGTGAAAACGTGACTCCATAAAAAAAAATATAGTTTTAGCAACTTTAATTCTTAGACTCCTTTCATTTTGAGTTCATCAGTAGTAATTTTGGGATCGTTTGATATGGAATTCAATTGATTTTTGTCTGCTCTTTGCTCAAACTAACCTTGGTGTACGTCACCCGCTCTGAATCCGATCGTTGCACCCTTAAACAATTAATAAAAGCAAAATCATAAACTCATTAAACTTAGGGTTGACAATTATCGTGTAACGTGTTCATGCCATGTCCATTATCGAGTTAGTGTTAACCCTAAATTAACTAATATTTTTTTTTTCTCTTGTGTAGTATAATCATGTCAATCTATTCAGATCATTGTCGATTACTATATATGTATCTATGTTAATGGTGACATTTATAGGATAATATGACAATATATATTTAAAAATATTTTATGACATTTTTAACACGGTAATAATGATCATCCAAAAATCTGCTAATATTATATTGACTACAAAGTAAAAATATAGAAGGTTAGAATCATATTTGCCGATAATAATAATAATTTTATTATTTTTATTAACTAACAGCTACAAAAAAAAAAAAAAAAGTTATTGATGAATGTTAAAAATACGTGTACACATGAATTTTTTTTTTCATCTATGCATATGACACAAGTGTTGCAAACATAACCAAATTCATGATCCCATAGACTACTCCATTGACAAAGAATGAAAATTGTCCCAACTTTCAAACAATGAAGGTACTGAACTATAATTTGGTAATATTTTCCATTACCTATCAAAATCTAGTTTTAACATATTTATCACAAAGAACGAAATTGAGTTTTTGAGTGTACCTGAAAATTACAAAATAGATGATAAATAAAATACACATGTATAATAATTTGCAAAATAGGTGGCAAATAACATCCAAGTGTGTAATAATTTACACACTGAACCTATTTTGCTACTTGTTTTGTAATGTTCACTTCTACGGTATACAATCAAAAGTTCAATTTTACAGTTAACGTTTAACTCTAATAGTTCCGGACAAAATGATCTCATATGTGAATTATGATCGAAGAGTTCCCCATTAGTAGCTTGTTCTCTACCAGATCCCAAGCCTTTTAACATCTACTCTCATCTTGTGGAAGTAAAATCATATATTGATGACTCCAAATTTATTATATGCTATATGAAATCTAGGTTAGGGAAGGAGCTGCAACAAGAAGCAAAGCACCTGAAGAGTTTCTAGCATCGTATATGTGCTTTGTTTCTGTTTTCTTGTATTCAACATTACTTTTTCTTCTTTTACATGAAATGGGTTAGAGCATAATCTTATGAATAACTATTGATTCCAATATCAACCAAAAAAATATGATAATGGAGATAAATTTTCATGCTCCTTTCACATTATTTTGGTTGAATAATTAAATTTTTATTACATGATAGAAATTTTTGAGGGAGAATACAACAACCTGTCTATAACTATTAAGATTCAGAACTCAAAATGTTAACAAGTGCATCATACTCTTCCTTCCAACATCTTCCATCTTCCATTAAGCTCTGTGTTCCACATAAGAACCTGCAAGTCCAGAGGTGCCAAGCACAGTAACCTGCAAAAACACCAAACCTTATCAAAATTGAATGACTACCATCCTACTCAATAGCAAGATCACAACAAATGAAGAAATAAAATACATGAGGTTGAAGCATTAAAATGTCAGAAAATTTACTCTATTGTCAATCAATAAGAGAAACTAGACCTCTTTTGCCTGTTTGAAATTTGTCTACCATAAAAATGTACGTGGTTCCTAACATGGTGTTTCTTCTTGTTCTTGAAACATAACAGGAGCTTGATCTTAGTATTATAAGCTAAGCTAAATGAAGCAGTAGATGCTGTAATAGTAAAAACAGAATGTAGTACCTTTCCCCACTCTGAACCAAGCCCACTGCATCTCATCTTCAAGTATATCATCTTTGAACCCAACTCTGTCTCTACTTTCTTCCTCAAATAAGTCTCACCAGGCCCAAATGCATCCAAATATGCAGAATATCGTTGAAAAACAGTGCGTAACGCATTGGCAAATTCATCTGACAAAGGCTTTACATCCTACAGAGAAATTACAACCATCAAACCGCAAGATTTGCCATAATAACAAGCAGAGAACCAGGCCATGAAATCCAAGCTAAATAATGATACCTCACCACTCATTCCAATGCTGTCATCAAGTTCCATTTTTAGAGACATTAGCATGCCACTAAATTCCTCAACCGCTTCAGCAGCACGGAAAACATTCTTCAAGATTTCTTGACCAGCTTTGTCATCAGTACTTTTGGACAATGCCTTCTTCACATCATGGATTACAGTGTCATAGAGCTCATCCCAACTTGCAGCCATCAAGTCCTTGAAAACATTATGAATATCAGGATCCTGTATGGCAGGCAAGTGGCTTGCATCTTCACTAAAATACCGTCTATTACCAATCCCAATTACGAAACGAGATCCATAACCTGTGCAAGAATCCCCACAACAAGTACATTGAGAACATGGAAGAGCATCCATATGAAACTAATCCACCAGCAAGTATACCCTACTGATCCAGTACATCTCTTTGGATGTTGTTGTAGACTTGTATGTTACCATTCAATTTCAATTTCAATTTCAAATAGCATTCACATTGATAAGGCGCAGAACTATTTCCCCTTGTATAAGAACATGAAAGTATCACCTCAGATCCAGTAACAACATATGTTTGTCAATCCACTGATTACAAAAGCAGACAATGATAACAAAATAGCCAAAAGGATGAAAAAGTAATCACTGACAAAATCAACAATTAGCATACTTGAGCGTATGAGGAATTCCATAGACGCTGAAAGTTATAATAACACAAACGAATTCAATTGAGTTCCACTGAAGCCTATGCTAACAGATTGTCTAAATGATCAATTAAAACAGAAAGCCTAATTTTTTTTTAATTTTTTGTAGAAGAATTAAATATCATAGAATTGGATTGAAATAAAGGCACCAGATTCAACAGGATATATAGAGAGAAAAAGTACCAGAAGGGATGCGACTGGAAGGGGCAGGAGCAGAGTGAGTAAAAATTGATCGGGAAGCCAAGTGGTGGCGGAGCTGGTGGTGGGCAACAGCTGTAGAACGCCAATAACGGAAACAGGCAGCTCGGCAGGATCTAAGTAATACCATCTTTTCCATCTGATTTCTGCTAAATGATCTTTCTTCGATCACTAACTTCTAAGGGATGCAGAAAGAGGTGAATTAATTTCTTATAATGCATTTGCACTCAATAATGTAACCAAACTATAATAAATTAAAACAACAGTGTTCTCCTGCAACATGAATTACAGGAACTTGAGAATCCACCCTCAGAGTGAACAAGGAAAAGCATTGTACAAATTAGATCCTTCAGTTAAGAACCCTAAATTACGATTGAGAATATAACAGATGAATTAACTAACCTCAATCGGATTGCTGAGTACTGTGATCGAAATAGGGAAAGTGAAACGAGATTGTAGAGAGAGATGGGGCTTCTCTATCTGCTGCCAAGACTGCAGGTGATTGAGATCGTGAACAAGATGAGAACGGCGCCGTTGGAGATGGGAGCCAAGGTTACTTCAAAACGCATCGTTTTACTTACTCTATATTATTAACCGTCATTCGTAGAGACTCCAGCTTCTCCTCCTCCTACACTCACCTCTCTTTTCCTACTCCAGTCATCTTGCCTCACCTCTCCAACGGCGCCGGAATCAGTCCATCTCCCGGCATTCACGTTCCGCACTACCTTTCTCTATATAGCTCACAATACTCAGCAATCTAATTGAGGTTAGTTAATTCAATTTTATGGCTGAGACCAGTTCCTTACAATTCTTTTCCTCGTTCACTTTAATGTTGGATTCTCAAGTTCATGTTGTAGGAGAACACTATTGTTTTAATTTATTAAAGTTTGGGATGATGCTGAATTGAAATAGTGGAAAGTAGGAAGTGGATAATTTGTTAAATGCTGTGATTTAGTTTGTCTTTGGGTTCATTCGCTGTGAGATTTTAGTGGACGATGTTGGATTCAAAGTAGCTTCATTCATTCATTAAACGTAACACAAGTATTGAGTGAATTCAAGATGTCAAGTGAGCTTCTGCAGAGTTGGAAAAATGGTGAATTAAACTTGTGTGAAATTGGAAAATATGTTCAACACTATGAATTTAGATTAGATATATTGGTATTGCAGAAATGGTTCAAGGTGTATAGAAGGAATAACTTCCTTGATCAAAGGAGGAAGAAAGTAATACGGATTTGCTCTTTGGATGGTCATTCCCTACTGCAAGCTTGAGACTTAGTATGAAAAGAAAAACCTCGAGGAGTAAGAAGCATATATGATGTTTTTACAAAGCTGAGATCATTTCAATTGAGATAGTAGTTTAATTGAGAAGATGGGTTGATTGTGACTTGTTATCTCTCATTTATATGATACATCATGGAAATGTCTCAACTTGTACCGCAGATTTTTTTCCTTCTTGGTAAGACTATTAATGCTGTTATCATGGAAGATGAGAAAAAAGCTGAGCTCAAGAGTTTTCTGGAAGTCATTCCCTCAGTGGATTTTTGCTGTGTTTATGGCTCAGCACTCCATCCAAATAATCACGACAAGGTAATTTGCTTGCACTTCCTTTGCAGTGATCCCCTTGTTACTTTTTTTTCTTTCTTCTATGTTAGGAAGTATTGATTGTGCATATAATTAATTGTTATGCAACATCAATTTTTAGTCAGCCATGGTAGATTTTATTCTTGGCGTATCAGATCCCCTACAGTGGCATTTTGAGGTAAAGATCAAGGTTTTGACTTGTTTATATCATTTGTGTTTAATAAGAGTTTAATACATACTTTTACCACACTGCTAAGGATTTGAAATTGAATGGAGATCATTATGCCTCATGGATGGTGCATTTTGGCGGGGCAAAACTGGTACTTGTCTCTCTCTCTTTGGTCTGTCGCTTTATGTGATGTTGTTTATGTGACTGTAATTTGGTCGTTCATATTAGGTGACTCAAGTTGCAAATAAGATTGGTGTTGGAGTACACTTCAATCCATTTGTAACATGGAATAACAAGGTATTCACTTCCAAAAAGATAAAAGAAGTTTGTGTACATTCAAAATTTGTTGTCATTTATTGAGCTTCTTATCATATACTTGTTTTGACATATTGCCAATTTTGTAATTTATGATGATTATAAATTGTTCTCAGTTACTCAAGTATGGAGTTGTTAGAATGCACGATTTGGTCCAGGACATACTGAACTGGGAAAGACTCTATTTGAGCGGTCGTCTACAAAAGCCAGTATGTTTGCTTGTGTTTTTCGTATCCTAGTGCAAACTATTTTTTTTTTCTTACTGGGTTTTTTGGAACTTCGTTCGGAACCAATTTGTGATTGGTTTCAAATTGTTGAGATGCTTTTTATTAGATATATTACAGATTGCATAGGAAAATGAATTCAGTTTGAAGTGGGTTGAATGAGGTGTATTGTATGTGCATAAAGATCATTGACTAATTTATGTTTTTGCAATGTCTTGTCATCATAGGCATGGGATCCTGTTATAGGAGGGTGAGAGTTATTTGATTTGTTTGTTGTCTTCTCCCCTTTTAGTCTATGGTGACTAGAAGCAAGGGTTCACTTAGTTAGAACCCTCTGATCTCTTGAAAATGGCCAACCAAAATTATCTCTCCCTTCCTTCTTATTCATTCTAATATATATAGTACATACAGGCCTGTATTGGAACTGGCTTGTAACTGCTGCATAACTGCCTTTCATACAGTTAAGAGTGACAGACGATCTTATGACAAAATGGACACGTAGGAAGACAAATTAATTACATTATAGGCTGCTGATGGTGCATAACACTTGCTAATACTATGAGTTGATTAATACATGCTTAGATTTTGGATAAATTCTAATGCCTTCTGTTTTTAGATTGACTATAAATTTGGAGTATTGGAGATTGCACTGCAACAGTAAACCTTATGGGTATATGCACCTATACTTTCTTCTTGAATAGAATGTATGGACATTCGTTTTTTGCATCTCTGATTACACTGCTTTCTCTTAGTTATGAACTTATGAATCACGATACATCACTTTACAATTGCAAATTAATTAAAATTTTCTTATATCGAACGAAGCCTTGACTCTATAAGCATCGAAGTTGAACATATTTTAACAAATAAAATAAAATCTATGCTCTCAAGTTTGCTTGCTGTAGTGTCTATTCTAGTTACAGTTAATCATCTCTCATTATAGCAAATTCCGCTGTTTAATTATTTTTGCACACAGGTTCAGATACTTGTGGATAATGTGGATATTGGTAATTTGAACTCTGTCAATCTAAGGGCTGCACTTTCTGCTGCTCTCCTTCTTTTGCCGGCCAAATTCTCTGAGGTGTGCTTCTTTTCACCATTTCCTGTTGGAAATAATAAAACCATGTAATAGTTTGTTGTTATGCAGGAGGATTTGTATAACAAAATATGTAGTCTCTCATATACAGGTGACTTGCGCATGCTTTTTGCAGAGGACAAAAATAAGGTTAAGCTTAATAGTCTTTGCCTTTCCTAACTTGATCATATCTTTGGATAATTTTGACATGCTTCATAGTTTGTGTATGCCATAAATTAAGAGAACTGCTTTTAACATGTTTGATTGCGGTTTTGCAATAAATAGTATGCTTTGCGAAGATCTAAATATATTAGACAGTAGATACTCGGAATATATTTTTATTAGTCCTGGTGTATTTTTTATTTCCAGGTTTCCCCTCCCTTATCATTTACCTTTTTGTTTTTCAAATTGCAATTTATTAATTGCACGAATTATTTATTTATATTTTCATCTTTTTAAGTTTATGAGTGGGCATTGCTAAACAAGGTAAATGCTAACATTCTTCTCTGAACTTTAATGTTGCACAGGTAAAGAAGATTGTACAAGGGCAATTTGGTCTGTTCCAATCCATGTATAAGCCGTTTCTTCATGAGTATGAGGCTAAAGATTTGCTGAGATACTCATCGTTCAGTAGTCACCATGAAAATCTCTCCCAGGTATAATTAATTTTTCAAGTTCTAAACTTTAACATTGTGCAGCTTCAAATTAGACTTCCATTTTCCAGAGAGCTCAGTTTAACCCGCTGCTAATTAGATAACGAAATATTTACTGCATCTAATAAAACCATAGATCTTTTTAATGCTTTCAAGATTAGTGTTTTGTACTACTTAATTGAAAAGCTTGTGCTTCCAGTGAATAATCCAGTTCAATTTATTGCATTCATTTACTATAGTGTTCATCATGGAAGCAGTAGCACTTGCACATATAGATAGCTTAGAAACTCCTTCAATGAAACTTAGGGCTCCAAAATTCCTAAGCTTTTTGAGACAACTTGAGTCAACTTTCTGTTTCTTGTTTATATAGCATATTTACATTGGCATTTCCATGCTTTAATAATAAATGTAGTAACTCAAGTCTTGGTCCAGAAATCCTTATGCATTCAACTCTGTTAAAACCAGGATTGTAGTTTGCCTATGACTCGTTCTCTTGTTCGTGCACTTCCTCCACCGGTGAGAATCAAAATGAGTGTGAAGCTGGGTGAGGAGAAAGTGCTGACTGATTCCGGTATGAATTTCTGATTGATTTTCTTGTAACCAAATTTTTTTCGTAAACTCAACTGCAAATGTTATCATTGTTGATCTCTCTCTCGGTATAGGGAAAGTTTCAAATGAAATGATAATCCGTTCGAGAGAAGATGCTGCGAGATGCATGCAGAGGATTGTAAGGCGAACTGTGATGGTTTCGAGTGCAAGACAGGCTGTATCGGGTCTCATGGTTGCAGGAGGTATTAACGCCACTAGATATCTAGCTAGTAAAGTGAGCAAGGCATGGAAGTCTTGGACATAATTATATTTCTCTTAATTTGCCTTGTTTTTTTTTTGTTCAAGCCGGATTAAACTAGTTTCACTCCATGACTAAAAGGGAAATCTAACAAGGATGAATTTCAAATTACAAAAGCAACTATGTTTAAAGTTTAATACAAGTTTTACCATAGTATCTTTGATTTGAAATTAAGGATAGAAAAATAATAAAAGGCCTGTCTTTTTCTACTGGTTTTGTTTTTTGGGCAGAGTGAATTGTGCAATCAGTTTTTGTTAGAATTGCTTATAAAATTACAGGACACAAGTCGATGTTTCTACTGAAGCTACCCTAACGTTTGCTATAAAAAAAAAAAAAAGGGCGGCCCGGTCGCATTACGCGTCCCCGCTGAGCGAGGGTCCGGGGAGGGGTCCCACCACAAGGGTGTATTGGGGGCAAGCCTTCCCTTGCCAATTTAATTGGCAAGAGGCCGCTCCTAAGACTCGAACCCGTGACCTCTGGTCACACGGCAACAACGTTTTACCGTTGCGCCAACGTTTTACCCTAACGTTTGCTATCTAACAAAAAATTTGAAGCCATTGTTTTGATAGTTGTTTGAATGCCATTTAGACCTTTCAAACAAGCTTGTCGATTAACTGAAGCAGTTTCGTGTACTTTGGTAGGTTATTTGTAATTGTGTTAGTTATATGGTAAATATTGTATACACTTTGACAATTTTGTATTTAATTTATATGTAATAAACTTAGTTATTGGCATTTGGCTAATTGTTTTGTGTTGTGTTAGTATATAGTAAATATTCTAGACATATTGGGGTTTAGAATGTCTTGTGATAAGCTAAATAATGGTTAAACTAGCTTGTTCAAATTTTTCATAGGGGAAAAATTGCTCTTGCTTCGGAAATATTAGTGTTTGCATCAAAAGTAAAGTTTTCTTGATATCTTTCTTAATGTGTTTTTTATACTAGAAAATTTTTCCGAAGGAATGTTTTAGGAAATATTTTTCTAGAGAAGGCCTTTTAGAAAACTTTTTGTTAGAAAAACTTTTTATGGAACTTTATTTATGTTTTACTGGTGTTTTATAAAGAAACTTTTTTTGAGAGAACGATTTTTATTACGAAATATTTTCCTTGGGAAGACCTTTTATAATGCTTTTTCTTAGAATGTTTTTAGGATACTTTGTTTATGTTTTCCTAGTGCACAATCTTTCATTCTCGATGCACTTCACTTCAAGTGGTTTATTTTTCCTAATGCATCGTTCACTTTGACTTTCCTAGAGTGAATCTTACTTTTGTTGGTCCCTTATAACGTTACAAGTATAGTTCCAAGGGGGGGTTAGGAACTATTTAAAAATTTTAAGTTAGGGCAGACTTCTTTTTCGTGAGAAAAAGGTTTTAACAGCGGCGCTGAGTGAATAGCAAGATACTGGCTTAGTCAGCTGGTGACTAGGTAAGTTTCTTTACTTGAGTCAGGAGATAGCACTTAGAGTCTATTCCTGAGCTCAGATATCCAATGCGCACAACTCAGCTTGATCTCTTTACTTGGTCAGTTTTTTGTTTAAGCAAGCAATATATAAATAAAGGAGTTTAAGGTTAGAAAGATATTACTCAGCAGATTTATCCAGGTTCGGCCTCCAAGCCTACGTCCTGTCCCCGGAACACGTTCCGAGATTTCGAATTCTCTACTGAGTTCTTTAACGGTAGAGCATCAAACCTTTTACAATCTTAGCAACTGAGTATAACAAGAGTACCTTCCTCTATACCTCTACTCAATCCTAATCTCTCGCTGAGTACTATAACCGAGTACTCAGCCTCTCCTTTCTAATTCTAGAAATGATAAGTGTTTGTCCTAAACAACGATTGCTAAGACACCTTAGATGATTGAATAATCACTCTAGACTTTTACACAAAAGATATGAAATTTAGTGTAAGATTGCTTTGCTTTTTCTTGCAGAACTTTGCGTAGAAATTTGGTCAGCGTAATGACTTGATCAAGTTCTGTGTTTAATGAAGCAACTGAAGGGCACTATTTATAGAGACGTCTGAGACATCGGTCATTTCGAATTTCGAAATAACCGTTGGAGGGAAACAGCTTTCTGTCGTTGTCATCCTGTCTTGCTCAGAGCTCTCGGCCAATCAGATTTGAGTATCTTCTGTCCTCGGTCAGCTTTTGGTCAGCTCGACAGAATGTCTCTCCATTTATGGTAAGGTCAACTAGACAGCATTCTGTGTCTTCCGAACTTTACCCAAAGTGGAAACACTTTGTCTGGAGGTTGTTCTTGGCCAGCTGCTGTCTTGTACTCTTTGTCGAATCAACTCAGCAGCTTCGTCCCGAAGTTGTTCCACGAAGGTCTTCTAGATCCTTCTTCCGCTGAGCTGCGTTTTGTACATAACGACAGCGTTTTGACATACGCGGGCCGAGTTGCCTTAAACTGTTTGACTTGGGATTTGACTTCCGTATTGGGCTTTGTGCTTTTTAATCTTTGTGTCTTATAAACAATTTAACTCAACATTGAACAAACACATTAGTAGAATAAATCAAAGCATTTAAACTTAGTGTGTTTAGAATATTTTTTAATTACACTTAAACAATTTTGTCAAATCAAAATTATGTGGAAAGGTGTTTCAACAAACTCCCCCATTTTGATGTTGGAAAAACTATTCAGCGAAGAACTCAGTATTGAGCTCCCCCATGATAGTTGACCTAATATAACTTAGCAAACTCCCCCGTCAGGGTTGAGCTACTGACTTAGTTTTACTCTAAACATTTAAGGGTTTAATCGAGTAAGTCTAAGGTCAGTTTTCAGATATAGGTCAGCTCATGAAACATATTCTATTTTACTCAGTGTTTAAGCGGAAGTTTTAACATTCAGAGGGCGCTGAGTAATTTGTTGTTCAATGAGTCTTATAAGACAATGTTTTATAAATATACAAGTCAATGTCAAACATGTTATCAGCATTGATGTAATTGAAGATACATAATAACTTAATACACAGCATCGTAGAAAATAACTCAGGTTTTGGATAAGAAGATGCAAGTATTGATATTAATAGAAGTAGTCAGCGTATACAACAAAAGATAAGTAAAAAACATAGTGACTACAAACTTAGCATAACTGAGCTAGCCTAATTTCTATTTCTTTTTCTTAGGCTCATGCTGTGTTCTAGCTTGTTCTTTCTCCCCCGTTTTGTCAGCATCGGGAGGAGGAATCCTAAAGGCGTCGGTTAAGACGGCTCTGGTCAGTTTCGTAGACAGCGCTTTAAGTCTATCGGCGCTTTCATTGACGCCGTCAAAGATAGCAACTCCATCATCAGAGACCTCGGTGGGTATATTGAGTTCAGCAGCGCTGATCATGCTTACTATGAAAGCTTGAGATTTACCTATCCAGGTAAGTGCATCGGACAAACTGGCAACGACTTGATGAAATGTCTTCACTAAGGATGTGTCGTAGTATTGACGCTGAATGTTGCTGTGTCGTACATGGTTGAAGGTTTGTCTTGTGACAGACAATATCTCATTTTGCTTCATGGCGTCAGTGTCCATCTCTTGTTTGTTCAAATTCAACAATCGAACAGCCTCTCCAATTTGCTCCACTGAGCATTGAGAATAGGAGACCATTTGCTCATTGGTCTTGATTTGCTCAGTGTGAAGCTGAGCAAAGAGCATTTTGACTTCATCAGAAGTTGCATATCGCGTGTTCGCAGCTGACAAGGTCTGAACTTGACCTTGAAGAGTGTTGAGATGTTGAACTATTGTCAGCTGGAGCTCAGCCATCTTTGTGATGGAATCCTGCTTAGGTTGCTGTGCTTGAATGGAGACTATGACACTCAGCAAATCCTTGAATCCCTTAACTTCATTGAGAAGCTGAGTTACATGGGAGAGCTGAGTTGTCTCAACAGTAGAAGACCCAGCAGCAGGTGGAGTGGTTTGATGAAGGTCTTTAATTAATGTTTGCACCGAGTCGATGATTCTTTTACCAGACTCGGTGGCATGCAAGTAGCTGAGAGAGCCTTCATAAACTTGCCTAGTTTCCTCAGTATGATCGGTTGGAGGAGGAGTCAGAGGAATAACATGGTCAGTGACTGGAAGTGTGTTTACAATCTGCACTTGAGTCTCGGGTAGAGCTGATTGATCGGCAGAAGTGTTGATTGGAGAAGAAATAATCTGAATGCTGTCTGTGCTGACTGGAGCAGGAATGTACTGAGTCAGCACAATGCTTGTGGTAACAGCATTGACGGGAATTGGCTCCATTTGGCTTGTAGAGTTAGCGGAAGCATTCAAGTCGGCGTGTTCCTTTGGTGAAGAAACAGAGGCTTGCTTTTCAAGAGAAGCCGATGGAGTAGAAGATGGTTGTTTTCTGAAAAATTTCAGCTTGAGTGCAGAAGGATCCTTGGTCGGCTTCTGAATAACAAAGTCAGGGACAGTTGGTTTTTGAACAGGAAGGTCAATAACAGACTTCTAACTTGCCTTGACTAATCTTCTTCTGCGAGGAGGAGTGTCAGCTAGAATAGACTCTCCTGAGTGAGAGGGAGAAGTTTCTTCTTGATCAACATTAAGCTGGTCAGCTTGTTCTTGTTCTTGATCAACATTGGGTTGGTAAGGTTCTTGTTCTTCTCCAGCAGCCAACTCAGTATTGGTTGGCTCAGCTTCAACCTCACTGGCTGTCTCCTTAGCGTCCTCAGCGTCATCCTGACCGCTTGCTTCTTCTTGTTCATCATCTTCTTCACTATCGCCATCTAACTCTTCCTCAACTTGTGCAATGAACTGATCATCCAGATGCACATCATCTTCTTGATGTCCAGCTTCAGTTCCTTCACACTGAGTGTAGTGAGAATCACCAGGAACGATGATGTCAGTGGGGATAGCATCAATAGGGGTCAGCTCTGAAGACTTATTCTTCTTCAAGGGATGCTCTTCTGTTTCAGGCTCATCTTGCCTGCTCCTCTTTTCAGCTGACTTAGGTCTTTCCCGACCTTGATCAGTAGCTGACTTGTGCTTCTTAGTCATAGGCTCAGCCTTCTTTGAAGGAGTCCCGACAGCTTTCCTCTTGCGGGCAGCTGGAGCCTTTGTCCTTTTGCCTTGCTTTGGAGCTGTTTCCTCAACTTGTTGTTCAGCAGCTTTTCCTTTCTTTATTGGCTGACTGAACTTCAAAGCCCTCAGCGAAGCAGCGGTTATCTCAGATCCTCTAACCTTAGTTTCCTCAAATATATCAATTTGATGATCTAAGAGGATTCTGGTGATGAGCGATCCCAGCCTGAGAGTTCCAGTGCTCATTTGGAAGCCAGCAATCAAGAATATTGGCATGTTGATCGGCTTGTATGTCAGCATATACCATATGAAGCATTGCTCAAAATTCGTTGCTGAGGTGGTGCAGTTGATCTTGGGGTAAATGAAGTAGGTCAGCAGATAGTGGTCCATCTTTTGGTGTTGACCCATTGAGGTGCTGGAGATTTCTCCAGAGTGGCCAGCGGGCTTGCAGAAGGTGGTATCGTACCCAGTTCCTTCGTGATCCCCAGATCTCCTCAGTTTTGTTCCCTCATTCTTTAACTTTAGCAAGTTAGAAAGATAGGTAGGGTTTATAAAAATGGTCTTTTCCTTTACCACAGTTACCAGATAGTCCTGGTTATCATTGGCAACTCGGAGGTTGTGGTAGAACTCCCTTACTAGGTCAGGGTAGGTGTGATCTCTGATGGAGAACAGCTCGGTCCATCCATTCTTCGATATCCATTCGCAGAAGGGTTGCTCAGTTTTTACGAAGGCTTCTGAGACCCATCGTGAGAAGTCTACTTTCCATTCCCTAACGTCTTCGAATACCTTAGTATAGGATCTGACCTTGGTCGGCTTACCCTTAGAGGAGGTAGCTTGGCCAGCTTTGCCTTTGCTCGGCGTAGTGACCTTGGTGGTTTCCGGCAAAGTAGTTTGCCTGGAGGGTTCATCGGAACTGGTCTTAGGGTGACCGGCACCGGAGATGTTGACGGAAACTCTAGTCATTGTTTCCGAAAAAGGTTGGGAAGCTTTTAGAGTCTTAGAAAGAGAGAATGCTTTGCCAGAGATTTCGTTAAGTGTAAAATAAAAATAAAAATGGGGATTTACCCATTATTTATAGCGGTGAGGAGTGGATCTTATCGAATCCATGTGTCAGTTTTGCCTTGGGATTGTCAACCGACAAAGATCCTGGCTTTTATGACACATTCGGCGCATACGTCATCCTAGGTGGCTATTCGCGTGCTTTTGCATTTAATGCAACGGATCTAACACTCAGCGTTTAGAATACTAAGCGTTTTATATTCTGAGTGGTCAGTAGTATATAAAAGGATGATTTCTCAGTTTGAGGTAGCTACTCGGTGTGCACATTTACTCAGTATTGATATATATTTTGCGTTAAGTACTCAACATAACAATCATTCAGCATGCATTTGCATAAATCATTCAGCGTAGTAATTCACTCAGCATAAATTTACATTTAGAACAGGAATTTACTGAAGAGGATTAAACATACCAATGGCTTCTCTTAGTATGCTGAACTGTTCACGAGCCAGTGGCTGTGTGAAGATATCCGCAAGCTGCTCATCCGTTCGGACGTAGGTCAGCTTTATCTCACCCTTGAGTACATGGTCTCTAATGAAGTGATGTCTTATACTGACATGCTTCATTCTGCTGTGTTGAATTGGGTTCTTTGATAGATCAATTGCACTTTTGTTGTCGTATTTGACCTCAATTGTCTTTGTTTGAACACCATAGTCTTCAAGCTGTTGCTTAATCCATAGGACTTGAGCAACACAGTGACCAGCAGCAATGTACTCAGCTTCAGTGGTAGACAAGGCTACTGACGCCTGCTTCTTACTGAACCAGGATACAAGACAACTTCCTAAGAAATGACATCCTCCAGAGGTGCTTTTCCGTTCTAGCTTGTCTTGACCATAGTCAGCGTCAGTGTATCCAACGAGTGTAAAACCATGAGTGTTGGGATACCATAAACCTGCGTTCACTGAGCTTTGCAAATATCTAAGGATTCTTTTTACAGCTATGTAATGTGATTCCTTAGGGTTAGATTGATATCTAGCACAGTAGCATACTGAGAACTGAATGTCCGGTCTACTTGCTGTTAAGTAAAGTAGAGAGCCTATCATACCTCGATACAATTTACTGTCTACCGACTTACCATTCTCGTCAGCGCAGAGGACAGTGTCAGTGCCCATAGGAGTGGATATTGGCTTGCAATTTTCAAGATCATATTTCTTCAATATCTCCTTGGCATATTTAGCTTGACTGATGAAGATGCCATTTTTCCCTTGTTTAATTTGAAGTCCAAGGAAGAAGTTGAGTTCTCCCATCATCGACATTTCAAACTCAGTCTGCATTTGCTTGCTAAATTCCTTGCACATTGATTCATTAGTAGCACCGAAAATAATATCATCAACATATATTTGAGCCAGCAGAGTATCTTTACCCTTTCTCTTAATGAATAAGGTTGTATCAGCTTTGCCTCTGACATAATTTCTAGTCAGCAGGAAACTGGTCAGCCTCTCATACCAAGCACGTGGTGCTTGCTTGAGGCCGTACAGAGCCTTTTTGAGTTTATAAACGTGGTTTGGGAATTTAGGATCCTCAAATCCTGGAGGTTGATTAACATAAACTTCCTCGTTTATAACTCCATTAAGAAATGCACTCTTAACATCCATTTGGAATAATTTAAAGTTCATGTAAGATGCATATGCACATAAAATTCTAATTGCCTCTAGCCTTGCCACTGGAGCAAAGGTCTCACCGTAGTCAATACCTTCTTGCTGACTGTAGCCCTGAGCTACAAGTCTTGCTTTGTTTCTGACCATGTTTCCTTGCTCATCCAGCTTGTTGCGGAAGACCGATCTTGTTCCAATGGTCTTCTGAATCCTTGGATGTGGCACTAGCTCCCATACATCGTTTCTTCTGAATTGGTCAAGTTCCTCTTGCATTGCGCTCATCCAGAATTCATCTTCCTCAGCATCAGCGAAGTTCTTAGGTTCCTGAACTGAGACGAAGGCTACATTGCTGAGGTACCTCCTGAGTTGGTTTCTTGTCATCAGGGTATTTTCAGCGGCATCAAGGATTTCACTCTCTGAGTGCCCTCTTGGAATCCTTATCTCCTTAGGTAGATTGATGTCTTGTGCTGTCTGTGTTTCAACAATCTCTGCAGGTGAAGACTGGTCAGTGAAAACAATATTTGGTTCACTTTTACCTTTGGTCAGCCCTTGAGGGAATGACTCAGCGACTGTATCTTGATCAGCGGGTGCTGAGTGTGGATCATCCTCGGTCAGCGGAAGATATCTTCCTGCAGGGTTAGTTTCGTCGAACTCAACATGTACTGACTCTTCTAAAACTTGAGTTCGTTTATTAAAAACACTGTATGCTTTGCTGTTTGTTGAGTAGCCTAAAAAGATAGCTTCATCAGCTTTTGAGTCAAACTTAGCTAGGCTATCCTTAGTGTTTAAAATAAAACATTTACAGCCAAAGGCACGAAAGTATCCAATGTTGGGCTTTCGTCCTTTCCAAAGCTCGTAGAGGGTTTTCTTTAGTATAGGTCTAACAAGAGCCCTATTAAGAATATAGCACGCTGTGTTAACAGCTTCTCCCCAAAAGTACTTTGGAAGCCTATGCTCACTCAGCATTGTCCTGGCTATTTCAACCAGTGTTCTGTTTTTCCTTTCAACAACCCCATTTTGTTGAGGCGTTCTAGGAGCAGAAGAGTTATGGTCAATGCCGCTGGCTTCACAGAATTCAACAAACTGTTGGTTTTTTAATTCTCCACCATTATCACTTCGGATGTGAGCCAGTTTTAGGTCTTTATCATTTTCAAGTTTTCTAACCAAATTTGAAAATGTCTCAAAGGTCTCATCCTTGCTACTGAGCAAGATGACCCAAGTGTACCGAGAGAAGACATCTACAATGACGGAAAATCTTCTTCCACCCAGACTCAGCGGCTGGACTGGACCAAAGAGATCCAAGTGTAGTAACTCTAACGGACGCTTAGTTGAGACAATGTTTTTGCTATGAAAAGATTGTTTGGTTTGTTTTCCAGCTTGGCAAGCGTGGCATAATTGATCTTTTTCAAATCTAAGTTCAGGCAGTCCCTCAACCAATTGCTTTCTTGCTAATTTGGCCAGGAGGTCCATGCTTACATGACCAAGTCTCATGTGCCATAGCCAGGAATTTTCTTCCTTTGAAACTAAGCATACAGTTTTTGAAAACTTTTTCTCTAAGTCTAGCATAAAGACATTATCAATCCGAGGGGCAGTTAAAATTAACTCATTTGTTTTTCCCTCGTATATTTTACATCCAGTAGCATCAAATATAACTTTTCTCCCATTGTCACATAGCTGAGCTACGCTGAGTAAGTTATATTTGAGTCCGCTGACTAGGGAGACTGACTCAATAGTAGGATTACCTCCGATGGTTCCTGACCCTACTATCTTACCCTTTTTGTTGTCTCCAAAACTTACGTTTCCTCCTCGTTTACGCTCAAACGTGATGAACTGAGTTTCATCACCAGTCATGTGCCTCGAGCATGCGCTGTCAATATACCACATCTTTGACTTCTCAGCACACCTCAGGCTTACCTGCATTGTAGCTAGTTACTTTTAGGTACCCAATTCTTTTTGGGTCCTTGCTTGTTAGGTTCAACAGGTAATGCGTCATATTTTATTTTATGGCGACATACTTGAACAGTATGGCCATTCTTTCCACAGAAGTCACAGCTGACTTTCTGTTTAGGATTTCTCACTAACTAGTCAGCACCCCAGTGCTGAGCGTGTCAGCACACCTTTGTGGTGTGTCCTTTCTTCCCACAGAAGTCACACTGGACATTCCGCTGGGGATTCCATCTCTGTTGACCAGTACTTCGGTACTAAGCGTTCAGAGGAATATTTCTTTTGTTTTGAACCTTTAGTTGGTTCTGGATATTTGTGACGTCCTTTCTCAGTTTCTTTGAATCTGATTGGACTTCAGAGACAGACTTATGTATGATCTCCATGTTATCATGCAAAGTTGAGTTGTCCTGAAGAAGGAATCTGAGGTCACTTAGCTTGACCTCTTCAACCTCGTCACAGCGCCTGCTGAGTGCTCTAATTTTCTTATTACACTTTTTGACAAGTATATAGAGGTCACTCAGGGCATTACCCATTTCGTTTCTGAGCTGGGAAAGTGATATTACCTCATTTGATTGCTCCTCATCATCAGATGCAATGGAGGGGTCAGCATGCTCAGAGACGCACGGCTCAGCAAGTTCGTCAGCCATGAAGCATATCTTCGCTGACTCGGTGGCCTCAGCTTCTGTTGATGAAGACTCATCACTGTCGCTCCATGTTGCCACAATTGCCTTTTTGCTGTTCTTCTTTTCTTTCCTCAGCGTGGGGCAGCTAGACTTGATATGGCCAGTTTGATGACATTCAAAGCATGTAATGGGCTTTGAGTTGTCCTTCTTGTATTTGCTGTCGCTGGACTCAGCTTTATACTTATCAAACTTTCTGTAAGGCTTTTTAGAATATTTGTCATTCTTTCTGAACAGCCTTTTCATCTTCCTTGTGAACATAGCCATCTCTTCATCATCTGTTGAGCTCCCATCAGTGGAGTCAGCTTTCATGACAAGAGACTTCTGCTTCTTGTCTTCAGACTTTTCCTTCACCTCGAAGTTTTTCATTGATATCTCATGGGTCAGCAGCGAGCCGATGAGCTCATCATATTTGTAGGTGGTTAAGTCCTGAGCTTCCTCAACAGCGGTCTTCTTTGCTTGCCAGTCTTTAGGAAGACTCCTGAGAATTTTCTTGACTTGTTCTTCCTCAGTGAAGATCTTCCCAAGTCTCTTGAGCTCATTTATGATGTTTGTAAACCTTGCATTCATGTCAGATATTCCCTCATCATTGTTCATTTCGAACAGCTCGTACAGTCTCATCTGCTGGTTCACCTTGGACTCCTTTACTTTATTGGTTCCTTCGTAGGTGACCTCCAGCTTCTTCCAGATCTCTTGCGCCGACTCACAACCTAAGATTTTATTATATTCTGCAGCATCGAGTGCACAGTGAAGCATGTTTATAGCCGAAGCATGATTTTTTAGCTTCTTGAGATCATCCTCTGTCCATTTGGCCTCAGCTTTAACAACTGTTTGGGCAGCCACAACTTCGACAGGTACAAATGGGCCTTGGACTATGGATAGCCAGGCACTCATATTTGTAGCCTGAATGAAATTTTTCATCCTATTCTTCTAGAAGGTATAGTTAGACCCGAAGAATAGGGGAGGCCGAGTAATGGACAGCCCCTCAGGTAAGATCTGAGTTGTTTGGTTTCCTGGGAGAAACCGAGTGCTGTTTTCGCCCATAGTGGGGATCAGCTCAAAGTGGTTAAACCTTTTACAGTGAGCTTTTAGAGCTCTGATACCACTTGTTGGTCCCTTATAACGTTACAAGTATAGTTCCAAGGGGGGGGGTTAGGAACTATTTAAAAATTTTAAGTTAGGGCAGACTTCTTTTTCGTGAGAAAAAGGTTTTAACAGCGGCGCTGAGTGAATAGCAAGATACTGGCTTAGTCAGCTGGTGACTAGGTCAATTTCTTTACTTGAGTCAGGAGATAGCACTTAGAGTCTATTCCTGAGCTCAGATATCCAATGCGCACAACTCAGCTTGACCTCTTTACTTGGTCAGTTTTTTTGTTTAAGCAAGCAATATATAAATAAAGGAGTTTAAGGTTAGAAATATATTACTCAGCAGATTTATCCAGGTTCAGCCTCCAAGCCTACGTCCTGTCCCCGGAACACGTTCCGAGATTTCGAATTCTCTACTGAGCTCTTTAACGGTAGAGCATCAAACCTTTTACAATCTTAGCAACTGAGTATAACAAGAGTACCTTCCTCTATACCTCTACTCAACCCTAATCTCTCGCTGAGTACTATAACCGAGTACTCAGCCTCTCCTTTCTAATTCTAGAAATGATAAGTGTTTGTCCTAACCAACGATTGCTAAGACACCTTAGATGATTGAATAATCACTCTAGACTTTTACACAAAAGATGTGAAATTTAGTGTAAGATTGCTTTGCTTTTTCTTGCAGAACTTTGCGTAGAAATTTGGTCAGCGTAATGGCTTGATCAAGTTCTGTGTTTAATGAAGCAACTGAAGGGCACTATTTATAGAGACGTCTGAGACATCGGTCATTTCGAATTTCGAAATAACCGTTGGAGGGAAATGGCTTTCTGTCGTTGTCATCCTGTCTTGCTCAGAGCTCTCGGCCAATCAGATTTGAGTATCTTCTGTCCTCGGTCAGCTTTTGGTCAGCTCGGCAGAATGTCTCTCCATTTATGGTAAGGTCAACTAGACAGCATTCTGTGTCTTCTGAACTTTACCCAAAGTGGAAACACTTTGTCTGGAGGTTGTTCTTGGCCAGCTGCTGTCTTGTACTCTTTGTCGAATCAACTCAGCAGCTTCGTCCCGAAGTTGTTCCACGAAGGTCTTCTAGATCCTTCTTCCGCTGAGCTGCGTTTTGTACATAACGACAGCGTTTTGACATACGCGGGCCGAGTTGCCTTAAACTGTTTGACTTGGGCTTTGACTTCCGTATTGGGCTTTGGGCTTTTTAATCTTTGTGTCTTATAAACAATTTAACTCAACATTGAACAAACACATTAGTAGAATAAATCAAAGCATTTAAACTTAGTGTGTTTAGAATATTTTTTAATTACACTTAAACAATTTTGTCAAATCAAAATTATGTGGAAAGGTGTTTCAACAACTTTCACTAAGGAAAACCACGAGGAGACGTGAGGAAACCATTTGAGAGAAATGGTAAAACTATCTTGAGGGAAACTAGGGAAGCTATAAGAAGATTTGAGGGAAATCACCCGTCATAGATCTGAGGAAAACCTCTTAAGGGAAATTATGGGGAGATTTGAGGGAAATAAAGAAAAGACCTGAAGTAAACTTAGAGGGAAATCAACTTTGAAGGGGCCATTTAATTTTTAATCCGTTTTTTTCTGAGTCAATTTAGAAGCAAAGAAGTCAAAGATGCCAAAATCAATCCATTACGGAGATAAGAGGAGCCACATGGTGGAGTAGTTACTCAAGACGTAATCTGAAGGTGTCAATTGGTGTGGCGGTCGGTTTGCAGCTGGACATTCCTGCATTTTCAATAATGTCTGTAGCATACTTCCGTTGGGATAAAAAAAGGTCATCTTTATGATGAGTGACTGAAATACCAAAAAAAGAGTGAAGTTGTCCCAAGTCCTTCATAGCAAATTCTGAACTACAAAGATTAATGATATGTGTCCGCAGACCATCAGAAGAAGCTGTTAATATTATATCATCAACATAGAGTAAGAGATAAGAAATCTGAGTGCCATGCCTAATATGAATAAAGAATTGTCACATTTGATATTTGTGAAACCAATGGATGAAGCATAGTCGGAAAACCGTTTGTACTAAGCTCTAGGCACCTGTTTGAGACCATAAAATGATTTGCGTAACAAGCAGACATGATTAGGAAACTGAGGATCGCGATAACCATAGGTTGATACATATAAACAATTTCATCGAGTCCAATATGAGGAAAAGCATTTTTCACATCGAGTTGATGGAGTGGCCATGACTTAGACAAGGCCAAGCTAAGAACAGTGCGGATGGTAGCGGGCTTGACGACTGGACTGAATGTCTCCCCACAATCAATGTCAACCTGTTGAGTTTTTCCATCACCTACAAGACGGGCTTTATGTCTTTCAAACACATCATTAGCATTCTCTTTATGAGTAAGAATCCATAGGGACCGAATAATATTAACTCCAAGTGGACGCAGTACTAAATCCCACGTACTATTTTTAATTAGAGCATTGAATTCGTCGTCTATAGCCATTTTCCAATTCGGATCACGAAGGGCAGCTAGAGGGTTGCAGGGAATATGAGATTTGAAGGTTTGGGTATGAAGACTGTATTTGGGATTGGGTTTATGTATACCGTGTTGACTACGAGTTATGGGTCGAGTTTGGTTTGGGTGGGGTTGAGGGTTGGTCATAAAAGGAGGAGGCGAATTAGGCAGATTTGGGGTGGGCTCTGGTTGGATCGGCCCAATTTGGGGGGGGGGGATGATTGGACAGTTTAGGGAAGTGTGGTGGGTAATTGGGGCGGGTGGGCTGTTGGGCGTAGTGGAGTGTGTATAGTAGGTGAGGGGGAAGGTAAGGTGAGGCTTGTGTTTATAGGAGAAGTGTGTATTGGGCTTAGGGGCCGAGAATGGGCTGGATCATTTGAAAGAAGATGTTTTAAGAGATAAGGAGATAGAGGGGAGTCAAGAAAAGAATAATTAGTAGGTGGGGAAGGTGTGATTTTTGCAAATGGGAATTAGGACTCGTCAAATAACACATGTCGATTCAGACAAATTTTATTAGTCGTAAGATCATAACATTTATATCATCGATGATTGGTTGGAAAACCCAAGAAGAAGCTATATGTCTAGAGCGAGGTTGGAGTTTAGTTATGGTGGTAGAAGGAAAAAGAGGGTAACAAAGCATCAAAAAATACGAATATGAGAATAGATTGGTGATTTTTGGTAAAGGATATGGTGAGGAGATTGATAGGATAAGACTTTGCTAGGTAAAATGTTAAGAAGATAGGTTGACATGGTGAGAGCGTGGTTCCAAAAAGATGAAGGAATTGAGGCGTGGGCAAGGAGGGTGCAAATCATATTATTAATTAGATTTACACATGTCCCAAAATTGTTTATTATCAAACTTCCTGCCACTGTCACATTGGATGGTTTTAATTTCTCGTTCAAAAAGTGTGCGTACAATCGTGCGAAAATTAAGAAAATATTAAAAAAAACTTAGGAAAGGTCCATAAGAAATTAGAATAATCATCCAAAATCAACAAATAATAGCGATGCCCCCATGACCTCACAACCGGAGAGGTCCATATAAATCAAAATGAACAATATCAAACGGTAAATAAGTAACCGAAGTAGAATCAATAAACGACAATTTAACATGTTTTCCCAAAAAGCAAGCATGACAAATAGAGGAATCACATTTGCTATTACATGAAATAGATTTTTTTTTGCAAAGACAATAAAAAATAGGTTGGCCTGGATGTCCCAAACGTTCATGCCAAAATTTAGGTGCTAAATTAACACAAGCAAAAGGAGAAGAATGATCTTGGTGGGTAGTAGAAGTTGTAGTGATGGGATATAGTTCGCCTTGGCTAGTAGATTTCATGAGCGAATTTCCTGTTTATAAATCCTTCACGGAAAACCCAAAAGGATCAAATTCGATTGAAACATTATTATCTTTGGTAAATTGACGAACTGAAACCAAATGTTTAACAAGGTTAGGAGCACGCAAGAAACGTCTTAAAGCTACTGGTGTGTGTCGGTGTGATAATTTTATGTGTCCGTAACCGCGAATTGGAATAATATGGCCATTTCCAACAATTATACCATGTGAATTGCTCAAATTAAAATAGGACGGGAGATTACCTTCGGAGGAAGTCATATAAAAGGATGCCCTCGTATCCATGATCCAAGTCGGTGCCGGTGGATTAAGTTCCATTATATGCATAGCAGCCTCAATGTCGGTCGGAGTGGGCATGGCCGAGTATGCTTGCTGTTGTGGATGAGGACCAAGAATGCCAGATTGGGGATGAGGCTGTGGCATATGAGTAGGGGCTGCCCAAGGGAAGGAAGGATATGGACTTGGTGGTATGGCTCATGGACATTGTGGAGAATTGTGGCCCCAACTAGGAAAAAAATGGTGCTGCTGTCCGTTGCGTCCAACAAATTGACGACCGCCATTGTTACCGCGGTAAGAAGTCCGGCCACCGCTTCGGCCCCTGTTTCGTAGCTGGTTGTTCCGGTCTCCGCCCCGTTTGCTGTGAAAAGAAGGAGATGTGTCGGTGGTGGTGATGAACCATCCCCGAATTAGCTTGTATTGCCGTTTTTTTTGCAAATCTAGCTTCCTCCAACATAAGCATCGATCGAGCCGGATAGAACTCAGGGAGAGGGTCACTTTGTCAAATTAAAGTTTTGATGTTGTTGTAGGCATCAGTTAATCCTGCCACCATTTGTAATATTAGTCGATTATTTGGCACCGGAGAACCAACATTTTGTAATTGATCCGCCACAATCTTGAGACGTTGACAATATGCCGAGACATTTGGAAAATCGGCCAAGACGGTGTTAGAGAATTCTTGTTCGAGGGAGATGGCACGAGAGTGCTTATTATCTTGAAAAATGTCATGAAGGCGATTCCAAGCTTCCATTTTCGTAGCATCGGGGACGAGAATTCTGTGTAATAAATCACTTGAAATAGTTGCATAGATCCATTGAAGAACAGTGGCATCAAGAGTGGACCAAAGATCGTCTTCGGTATCATCATTGGATGGTGTTGTCGCGGTGGTAGAAGTGGTGGAAGGGATGATATGTTGAATCACCTGATGCAATTTGCAATGTACTTTGAATAACTCGGCCCAAGTAGCATAATGAGAAGTTTCCATCTCAAGTGTTTCTGGGATGTGTGTTTTGATATTAGTAGGGATGTAAATGAGGCGGGGATTACCCGTCCCTAACGGGCCCGCCCCGTTTTATTATGGGGCGGGGATTGGGATTAATATGTGCCCCGTTAGCGGGGATGGAAAAGGGTATCCCCGCTTCGCGGGGATCTCCGAACCCGCCTCGTATTGTGTCCCGATGGATTACCCGTTTAATCCCCGTTTAATAAAGAAATAAAATGAATGTAATTGTTTTGAAAACTGAGTTTGCGCAATGTGCAATAGTTGCACATATTGAAGGGGTGTACCATTTGCATCTTCACTAGTTGAATATTTATCTACACTGCTGATATATGTCTAAAATCCACATCAGGTGGACAACAAATTTAATGATATATGTCTAAAATCCACATCAGGTGGACAACAAATTTAATGAGCTTTAAAGACTAAATATTAATTCTATACTAAACTAAGTGATGTTGCTTGATAAAGTTGAAGTCCAATTAATATCTTCATGAAGAGTTACTTTGCATCCTCCCAAGAAGGTTACATATTATTCACATACCAAAATTGTTAAATATGGTAATACGTATAAAAAGAGTTACTTTGAACCTATGATTAATACGCATAAAAATATTTGTTCATCATATTTTCTTATTTTCTTTCTTTTTTCTCTATTTTTTCATTTATTTCTTTTTTCATATTTTTTTTAAACTTTAAATGGGTAAACGGGGATACTCGCGGGGTCGGGGATTCCCCACGGGGCGGGGACGGGGATGAATTTTGTCCCCGCTTGTTTCGCGGGGCGGGTATGGGGATTCCCCGTTTAGTCGGGGAACGGGGATGGGAACTCCAATCCCCGCCCCGCCTCGTTTACATCCCTAGATATTAGATACGGCTAGAGCTAGATGAAATTTGTTTCTAGAGTCCGACATGGTTGGAGAAGAGAGAAAGAAAAGAAGAAGGCTGAATAACGGAGAAGAAGAAGAAGTAGTAGAGGACGGCATGAAAAGGGAGAGTTTTGATATATATCTTGAAAATCTGATACCATGAAAGAATTTGTTTCCTTGATCTATATGCTTTCCCCATTGCCTCCACGCTAGCCTTTTATTGCGGAGATTCTGACAGTAATTTTTGCAATAGATATCGCTTGGGAAAGAGGTTGGTCGCGGTTGTGGATCGAATCCGATTCATCACACGTGGTAACTTTACTTCGGCAAAGATCTCAATTGGTTCCCTGGAATATCCGGCAGCGTTGGCTGAAATGCCTCTATCAATGTTCTGAAATGGATAGAATTGTCACACACATCTTCAGGGAAGGAAATCGAGCCGTAGACGCATTTGCTCGTTTCGGAGTTTCAACAACCGGCATAAGGTGGTGGGCAACCTCCCCAATGTTCTGTCATTCGTTTATTTTGAATGATATTTGTAACGCTCCTAATTTTTGCTTTTCTTAATTTTCCACTTTTCTAATTTTTCTCCTTCATGTACGAACTCTTTTTATTTATTTATGATACTTGGTTTGTTGGTCTAGGGGTCTGAGGTGCCAACCTGGCTGGGATGTCAGGCTCCTGGACTTACTCGTCCCAACCTTTATTGATAAAAAAATGTTGGAACCAATTGATGTATTTAATGAGCTTGATGATATCTTATTTGGAGAGCAATTCTAATTTCCAAAAAATATTTTTCTGTTCTCCATTGCAAAATAATCTAAATGATGAAGTTAGAAGCTTTATCCTTTAAATTTATTGTTGAGAATGTCTTTCATTAAATTAATTGTTTTTTATGCAATATTCTTTTGAAGATTTAAGGGTTATTTAATGCATTTTGTTTGTGTTTTCACTTTAAAATCAAGAGTTTTAGATGTTTAGTTAGACGCCTCCTATTAGTTTTTTACAATAGTAAATAGCAAATCTTAACAATAAACAACAGCTAAACCAAACAGACCTCAAGTATTTACCAATTTATATTGAAACATTGTAATTAAACAGTTTATTAATATGGCAATTTTTTTTTTTTTTTTGTAGGAATGCTTTCCTAAACATGATTTCAAAGCTTGTAATACAAAACAAAACATCCATTAGCCTATATGAATTTGACATCAGATTCAGGGTATTCGGTCCAACCCTTAAGGGCAGGTCAACTTGTGAATGAAATTGAGAAACAATTTCATGAGTTGACCTGGCTAACTGATGGTTCAATCCAAATCGGCCATGTGATGGTTAATATACTATATATTAACAGTGGACTTGACTTTATAATCAATTGAATAAACATTGACCTAACACTGCTTCTAAACTGGATTTTCTTATTCAAATTCCAAAACATGGCAAGGACGTGTTGAACCCATAAAAAGGGGATCATTCCCTAAAATTCCATGCAAAACCATTATATATATATATATATATATATTATAATCTAATTTTGTAATTGTCAAATCTCTTCTTTCTTCAACTTATTTTTACTATAAAAACCCCACAATTCTTGTCCTTGCTCCCCTCACAACTCATTCAACCAATCAACAACATTGAACTAAACTCGCTACTGTAACTTTTACATAACGAAATGAAGGTTAGTCATCTCAACGTTCACGAGAAGATGAAATTTCATGTTTTATTAGCGGAAAATGATTTTTTTATAAGCAATTTCCATATTTGGATCACCTTTCAATCTCCGACATTCTAACCAGCAAGAAGTTTTGAAATTGCACATTTTCTTTCTGCTCCCCTCGGATAACTATATGTCCCCTTAATTTATTAGAACGTATCGAAATGAATTAATATTGTTGATATATGATTGTACGAGTAATGGATTGAATTGTGCAGCAAAAGATAGTGATAAAATTCATGGGATGCTGCGAGAAATGCCGGAGAAAGGCGTTGCAGACAGCATCGGTGGCAGACGGAGTGATGTCTGTGGCATTAGAAGGAGAAGAGAAAGATAAGTTGGTGATAATTGGAGAGAGAGTGGATGCAGCATGTTTGACAAAGAAACTAAGAAAGAAACTGGAATCCTATGTAGAGTTAGTCACAGTAGAAGAGGTCAAGCCGCCACCGCCGAAAAAGCCTGAACCAAAGCCTGATCCTGTTCCTGTTCCGGTGCCTTGTTGTCAAGGTCCTCCTCGTTGTGAATTCGTTGGTTTGGCTTATGATCCTCCGAATTCATCTCCTTGTGCTATCATGTGATCTATCTCAACATGCATCTGTATATTTTATCTAAATTCTCTTTGGCTGACTTAAAACACTTTTAACTGTTACCTGAATTCAAAACTGCTTCATGTGACGTTATCTAAACCTAAAATTACTATAAATTGAAAACATTAATCATTTTTTAGGTTAGGAGTATATTTGTATTTTTCAGAAAACGTTAATAGATAAATTTGGATTTTAAATTGTATCTCTTTATCTTATTTAGATAAATTAATTTTCGTATGTTTCATGCAAATACATTTTCAGGTAGAGAAATATTGTAATACACCTATTTTAAAAGAATAATGCGTAGCACATCCTAAGCAAAATGAGAAATTTAATGGTGTAACTATATTGATATTTCACATTGAATTATTGATTTTCATTTTGCTAATGTGACATTGACTTGATAATGTAACAAAGTGTATCAGTTTTTTTTTTTTAATAAAATATTAGATTAGATTAAATAGCAAAATCGGCTACAGCTAACATCCTAACATCACGAGGCAATGAAACCTAGTCAAAAGAATTATCACAAGAAATCAGAACAAGCTTTCTGCCATCTGCACCCTTCGGCAAATGCTCCTCCACACAATGCTCGGGTTACTATCCCCTTGAGCCGTCCAAAAGGTACCATCGGGGAAATATTTAGCTATGAGTATCCTACACGTAAGAACATTAGTATTGGAAATTAAGGACAAAGCTTGCTTACCGAGCAGAGACGTTCCCACATAGCCCATTGAATTTTTTTGCTACCTTTCGAAGAGCCCCACCAGGAGACATTCATCATTTTTTGTAATTCGTCCCATATTGAAATATGGAGTAAGAAGATACTCATACAATAGGAGGGGACCGCTTTCAACCAGACCTCCTTTCCTAGATAATAGCTACCACTCTAGCTGAACAGTGACAGCCACATTCTGTCTCTATCAGATAACTGAAAACTGACCGCTTCCTCCTGCCAATTAATGATGGGAGTCGAAGATACCTACCTGTATTCAGCGGGCTATGGACGTCCAACAAGTTTTTGATGTCGTCCTGGGTTCCCCTTGGAACGTTCATATTAAAGAAAACCCCGACTTTCGCAAGTTAACCGACTGACCTGATAGACTCTCATACGGCCGTAAAATATTTTTGATGACGCTACTCTCGCCCATAGATGACCGTCAAAGTGTATTAGTTAAATATTTTCTTTTGCTTATAATGTATCACATGAATTGTTTTTATTAAAACTAATTCATGGTTGTTAATTAGTTTCATTGTTTACATGCTTAATATATCATTTGCTCCCTGAACTTATCCAAAAAGCTTGATTGGCTCCTTAAACTTTCAAAGTGTCCTGATAGCTCCTGAACTTTAATAAAATTTTCAATTAGCCTATTGAACTTGCGTAAAATATAATCAATTGATCACTCGGTTGCAAAAAAGTAAGTTAAATGCGGAAGATGTATTCCACGTGTCTTAAAATGTTATTACACAATTCAAGAATAGAGTACAAATGAAGTTATTACTTGATCAACTATATAAATCTTATATTCTCTAATATTACAACCGCAATACCCCGACCTTGATTGTTTTACTTTTTTTTAGGCCTAATGCTTCCCCAACCCCCTTAACTTGTCCAAATTAGTCATTTTACCCCCTCAACTCATCGAATGTCCTATTTACCCCCTTAACTCCATAAAAGTGGTATTTCTTACCCCCTCAACTTGTTCATTTATCCCCCCAACTCATAGAATGTTCTATTTACCCTCTTAGCTCCATAAAAGTGGTATTTTTCACCCCTTACAATCCATTATCGAAACCTAAATTGATAACTTTTTTTAAACGTTAAACCTATATTTATGCTATTTTGTAAGTGGAACCTAAATTGATACTTCCCCAACAATCATAGGGCTATTTTGGTACATTATCCCTACATATAATGTATTTAACTTGTTTATATTAATTTTCTTGTTATTTGTATTTTTTATTCGTTCTTTCTCTTTTCGACTTTTTTGACTACTATAAAGGGGTAAGAAATACCATTTTTATGGAGTTAAGAGGGTAAATAAGATCATAAGTAGTAAGAAATACCACTTTTATGGAGCTAAGGGGTACATATGATATTCGATGAGTTGAGAAGGGGTAAAATGACAAATTTGGACAAGTTAATGGGGCGAGAAATACCATTTTTATGGAGTTAAATGGGTAAATAGGACATTCGATGAGTTGGAGGGGTAAAATGACCAATTTGGACAAGTTAAGGGGGCTGGAGAAGCATTAAGCCTTTTTTTTAAGACGTGTACAATATGTTTTATGTATTTAATTCACTTTTTTTATAACCGAGTAATCAATTGATTACATTTTATGCAAGTTTAAGAAGCTCACTGAACATTTTATTCAAATTCAGAGGACTATCCGGATACTTTAAAACTTCAGGGAATCAATCAACCTTTTTCAAATAAATTTAGGGAGCAAATGATATATTAAACCTTTTTTATATAGACTAAGGTATTATTTATATATCACTCAACTACTTTCTATTCAAATTTGGGCAAATTAGGTCTAATAATTAAGTCTTAGCAACAGAATCATGTATTTATTTTATTTATTATATAATTAAATTTATTACTCGGTTTGAGAACCATTAGATATCCGTGTTAAATATTTTGCCAATTAAAATTTGATATGATGATAGTTTCAAATTCAATATCTCTAATTTAAAGGACTTACAACACTTAACCACTGAAATAAAGGTTTAAATCCTTATTTGGCCTTCGATTTATCTAAAATTTTATCATTTAGCCTATAATTTATTATTTAATCATTTTTAGCCCATAATCTATTCCAATTGATGAAATTTCACCCAAATTTAAATGAAGAATTAACAAAATTATTATCCTATTGACACGTGACGATATTTTGACACTAGACTTCATAAGTTTTATTTTTGAAAATTGTTTTGTTTAATCTAATTAATTATTTTCAAATAAGAAAATCTATATGGAAAATAATCTTTAAGACTGCCACGTGTCAAGTCCAAATGTCAAAATATCACCATATATTAAGAGGTTAACAGTTTCGTCAAGTCTCCATCGAAATTGAGTGAAATTTGACCAATTGGGATAATCCAGAGATAAAATACAACAAAATAATAGGTAAAGGGTCAAATGACAAAATTTTGGATAAATCATGGATAAATCATGGATTAAATAACACTTTAAGCCAAACATTTAGGGGTGGAAACGGGGCAGGCGGGGCGGTTTTGCATTCCCCATTCCGCCACCAATATTTTCGGGGGCGATTTTGGAGAATCTCAAAAAAAATGTTCGGGGATTTTTCGGTACCCGCACCCGCCCGCATGGTTCTTCACGGGTTTCGGAAAATCCCCAATCCCCAAATAAAATTAAAAAAAAATTGTCCAAATTTAAAATTCACCACGTGTTACTAGTATTATCAGTTTAGAGCAGCAATAAAATTGGAATTATAAAATATAACTTTAGAGCAGCAATAAAATAAAATTAAAGTACTGATATAATAAAAAAAAATAAATTCTAAAAAAACCCCCTGTGGTTTCATGGATTTCTAAAAAACCCTTGTGGTTTGTTTTTACAAAAAAAAAAAAGGAGCGTGTTATACGCCGTTACCCGAAAAACGAAAAATGGCTTAACGGTGTTAAAAGTGGTGACGTGGCAAGGGGTAAAATTGGAAAAAGATATTTTTTTTATTTTTTTATTTCTTCTTCTTCTTTTTTCTTCTTCTTCTCCTCCACTCTTCTTGTTCTTCTTCTTTCTTCTTCTCCTCCTCTCTTCTTCTCCTCTCTTCTTTTTTTAATTCTGATTCCATTCCAGAAATCTGGAAATTCCCAGAAACCTGGAAATTTGAAATTTCCTGAAATCTGGATTCTGGAAATTTCCCGGACATGTGTTTATGATCTTCAATATTAGTTTTCCAGTTCTTAAGGTAATAAGAACCTAAAATCATTATAAACAAAACTAATTAATTTATATATATCAGGTAAAAGAAAAAGCAAAACACGCGAAGAAATTTTGTTTGCAGTTATCTCCTCCGCCTTCACCGGCGCCGGCGCTCCCACCCAAATCTGCAACGAGTCATGCCACGCCGCTGCCTTTGTTCGATACAGATCATTGTTGCTAGCGTACATGACTCCGTCGATTTCTTCGCGTTCATAGTATTTCGATTTGATTTCGTGAGGTTGATCGTGGAAGGATCTGATTGATTGCAGAGTAGAGTTAAGAACTGATTGAAAGATTCTGTGGTTGATTATTTGGAAAAAGCCCCAATTTGTTGCAGCTTCTTTCACTTGATTGATGATTTTGGTGCGATCGGAATTAATGGCGGATAGATCGATAGTAGAAATTGTGAGAGATGTTTGAGATGGATTTGGATGGAGATCTGGTCATGATTCAGGTGGATGAATGAAGAATCTGGGGATGGAAGTGATGCCGGAATCTGATAAGCCCTTGACGCCGATCTTTGTTTCCTCGAATTTCTTCACGTCTTCTTCCATTTCTATAGCACCTAACATTGCTGGTTTTTAAGAAAGAAAAATAAAAAAATAAAAAAAATCTCTTTTTCTAATTTTACCCTTTGCCACGTCACCACTTTTAACACCGTTAAGCCATTTTCCGTTTTTCGGGTAACGGCGTATAACACGCTCTTTTTTTTTTAGAAAACAAACCACAAGGGTTTTTTTGGAATTTACCCTGAAAAAACTCAGCATTCAGTATCAGTACTGATATAATAAAAAAAACTCAGCATTCAGTATCAGTATTAATATAATAAAAAAAAACTCAGCATTCAGTACTGATATATCTAAATACATGTGATATACCAAGAGTAGTAATAAAACAAACTGATATTATAAAAAAAACTCAACAATCATTACTGATATATCTAAATACATGTGATATACCAAGAGAAGTAATAAAACTAAATTAAATTGTTTTAGATGTAGATAATAGTATTAGTTAACTTATCACAATACTTATTATTTTTTTAATCACATTTAAATACTAATTATCTTAGATATATAAATATATATATAATATAATATTTTATTGTTTGGGGTTTTGCGGGAATTTTTTAGAGATTTTACGGTCGGTTTTTCGGTGGCGGTTTGCGGATCCCCGCGGTTCGGGGATAGTAATACCCACCCCCGCCCAATTTTAATGTTCGGGGCTAAAATTTCCCCCGCCCCCAGCCCCGCACCCAAAATTTATTTTTCCCCGACCATGTCGGTTCGGATCCCCATGATTTTTTGTTTTTTTTTCCGCCCATTGCCACCCCTACAAACATTTATCAAATAAGTAACTTTTAAAACACAATGACTATCTAAGGGCTTTAAAACAAATTTATCAAACCTCTATAGGACCTAAGTGCTCTCATTGTCTTGATTCGAGGTGGAAGCAAACCTCTACATGAACTAATTGATGGAATCCGTAGGTGGAACTACTGGTGTTTTCGTGCTGGATGTGCCACTTGCCATTGTTGTTTCAAGAGCTCATGAAGTCGTAATCATTTCTCAGCGCTACGCTCAGTCCATCAATAATGATAAATTGTGTAAATTCCTAGAGACTGGATATGGTCGTCTTCCTTCATGTTTGATTTCTTCCTGCAAAAGGGAGGTGCCGTTGTTTGAGGAAGGACTTTCCAATTGCCTAAGTCAGTATCCTCTCTAAAAGAAATAAATCAAATAGGTTGCAAGAGTTTATATAACGTACATTAGGTCTTCTTTAACCCTCTCTATATACTCCCCTCATAATCATATTCCCTGTAGGAGCATAGTTGTTATGTTCTCTCTTTTGGAACTAACATCCCCATCAAAATAAGCTAAAAATAAGAATGGTGCTATATAGGAATCCTTTCTTAAATGGGATTCTAAGACGTGTAACACAAAATTGAATATCCACTAGCATATATAGCTCCTTTAAGATCTTGTTTAGGTTATTGGATCCAAGCCTTAACGGCAGGTCCAAAAGAGAACATGATATGTGGTGGATGATATATTACACTAGTCAGAAAATATGTGCGATACACGAGATATGAATTTTTTTATATTATTTAGATAAAAAAATTAAAAGTTTCTACTTTAGAATTTTTTTATATTATGTATATTAAATTAAAATATACTCTTTACTAGTAATTCAAAACAAATTAAATTAATTTGAAAATAAAAAATGATTAAAATATTAATTAAAAGTCAATGATTTATTTTTAAAAAAGTATGCATTTTTCGTAATTTTAATATATGGATTCTTCTATTTTGTATATTTTTAATAGTACGGCATGTTTTTATATTTTTATATTTGGAATTTAAAAGTAAAAGAAAATTATGAATAAATTAATTAAAAAATATATTAGAAAATATTGAAAAGCCAAAAATTAAATTAAGTTACAAAGTGAACTTCAATGTTATTTTTACCATATAAAAGAATTATAAAATTAAGTTGAAATCGAATCAACACCCGTCTATTATGCTAAAAACTATTACAATCAATAATTTTCTAATGTCCCCCTAAAGATACTTTATTAGTTTAATATATATTTGATATACATATTCAGTTTTTGCAGTAATAAACTTCAGTTACATATGAAAAATAGAATTCATATCATAAGTATTATTCGTCTTGTTGATAATAATTTTTCATAACAGAAATTTCAGTAATACCAAAATATTCGAGTTCAATTATTCATTAGGCTACAATAACCCAATATATCCAATTAAATCAACTTAAGTTGACGAGCTGTCTTATTTCCATCTTGTAATAACCCATCAAGATATTCAGTCAATATGTTTTTCATTTTTCACTGTATACAATATTAGTCACGCTCTCCAATAGCACCTTTTTTTACTTCATTGATATTGTCTAATAATGATTTATTCTTGAATTCAAGCGCTTTATACCTAAAATCATTTTTTAATAAGTAATGAATTTGAAATACTTTATATATTCAAATAATGCAACACATATAGAAAAATATAACTGTTGTAAATCCATGTTTTGAAGTATTAATCTAAACTCAAATAGGTGAGAAGATATAATGAAGGCATAATATACAAAGCTACAACTTACGAATTTATGTTACAACATACTAAACGAAGAGAACATAGCAAGACTTCACCCGAAGGTATTACACAAATATATGATTCAAATGCATTCAATATTAGTGAACAATGCATATGAAAATGTTGAAAACACAATGTAGAAATCTCAAAAGAGTTTCTTATAACACTTTATTCTTAAAACCTAAAGTGGAGAACTAATAATAGTTATAATAGAAGCTTGGTCATGGTAGGATCTATAATAATTTCCAAACTACATTCATAAACTAACTTGTCTTATTTTCTTGGATCGTAATTCTATTAATAAGCATGGTCAAGAAATATCAATTCAAGAAAAGAATCTAAGTAAAAAATTTCTACGCGAACCTATTTACTTCGCATATGTAAAAAGTGGAAATAACGTCCATAAATGAACTTGAAATAATCTAATGATACATAATTATATATATAAAAAAGTCGACATAAGAGCATCTCCAATACTAACTAGCTATTTAACTCTTTAAATAATATAAAATATTAGTTAACTAAAATTTAACTAGTCAAATTTATATTTTACTTCAACCATGCTAGCTATTTGACTCTCTATTTAATTATTTTCTTATTAAAAGTGAATAAAATTAAAGAAAAAAAAAGAAAAGTAGAAAAGAAAAAGAATGAATAAAAAATATAAATAGCTAGCCAAAGGGACTAGCCAAATTTGACTAATAAGAATGACTAGTTATATATTTTAGAGAGTCATGTTACCTTGTTGGAATGCTTATCTTTAAATGGCTAATGAAATTTGACAATTTAGAGAGTCATATCACCATATTGGAGATGCTCTAAATAAGTAAGTGAGTTGCCTTACAAGTTCTGTTATAATCCAAAAATAATAATAAGAAGAAGAAGACGAAGAAGAATCTTAATTTATAGTAATGTTAAAAAATTACAAAAAAACCTTAAACCTTTAGATAAATAGAAATGAAGAAAAATCTGAGGCATCATCAAAACAGTGTTCTGAAGATAGATTTTTCTGCAATTGGTGATTGTCTATGAGGATACAACGATGCGTAATTCAAACTCTAACCATATGTACATAATTATCATCGAAAGCAAGAAGTAGAACGGATATATGAATAGAAAGCGAAATGTAGGGACGAAAAAGAAAATTGGTAAAGAATTATATGTGTCTCATTTTTTTTATCTATTTCGAAAATAAGAGAGAATATCAAGATATAAACATATAAGGAGGAGAGTGGAAACATTTTGGGCATTAATCCGAAATTAATTTTCAGTAATGAAGTATTAAAGGAAAAAATGCATATTGTTTGTCTAAAAAAACTTGCGCTCTTTTTAGTATGCAAAAGGTCTTTTTTTTTCTTTGGTTCTATATTTTTATTTTGAAATAAAGAACTGAGTTCGTATATGCATTGGATGCTGGTATTGAAATAGATTTTCCTCTTATATTTCTGCTACACTAGTATAGAAATGGCCTATGGCCACGGTCGTTTACCCACATTAGCCACGGTTTTGCGGCCGTGGCCAAAGGAGGCGTGGCAAATGCTTGGCATCTTTAGCCATGGTTGTTCGACCGTGACCAAAGGGGCATTAGAGTCGGTTTTTACATAGAACCGACTCTAATGTCTTATGTTTTGGCTATGGTTGTTATAAAAAACCGTGGTTAAAGGGGGTCTTTAGCCACGGCCTCTCGTAACAACCGACTCCAATATCCTGATCATTAGAGTCGGTTGTAGAAAAACCGTGGCTAATGATAAAAGCATTGGAATCGGTTGTGGAAATAACCGACTCCAATGCTCTAATCATTAGAGTCGGTTGTTTTGTAACCGTGACTAATTTTTTTTTTTTTTTTTTTGAAAAGAACCGTGACTAATTTTAATTATATTAGAGTTGGTTGTTTTGCAACCGTGGCTAATGTTTTGTTTTTATCAATTTTACATCAGCAGGTCCAAATTAGACCTGCTTTATTTTTTTGTATTACTGTAATTAACGGTAAACAAGATTTATGCTCAGTCATTTACCGTAATAAAAATTGATCATGATGTATTACTGAAATTAAATGCAAAATTAATAAAAATGTACACAAATATAGGTAATTAATAATATGCTATATATATAAATTTGATTCAATATTCACATTATTTTCAAGTATTTAACCGGATGTATATTACTGTAAACACAAAAAAAAAAAAAAACTGAGATATACTAGTTCTCTATCATACTACTCTAGACATGCTAATGTCAAAATGGCTATATTTCTTTGTTTCTTTTGATAAATCACCAATCTAACTCAACTTCATATACATTTCCCTGCATGAGCAGTATTTTCCTGTCCATTAATCACACCTTAATTAGTATCCAACATTAGTAGACTATGTTGGAGGAACAAAATATTTGATAATGTAAATACACACTATAAACACTTTAATTGATTAAAGATGTAAAATAATTAATCATTTCTTCTCTCTTAATATAATTCCTCTCACACCTAATACAACTTACAAAGCCTTACTTAGTTATAGGCTATTTTTCGGACCAATTCTTACTTGAAAAGACAATACACCAAACATACATTATTTTGACCATAGACTCCATCACCCATACATTGATTTTTTTATTTTCCATACTTGTGAAAACATGAACCCAATAGATTAATTATTTCTTTGTCCAATTTTTTGACTTCCCATCACACACACATGATTGCATTTATTATTTTGCTTCTTTTGTTTTTTTTTTCTCTTTTTTTTTTCTTTTTTTTTAAATCAAAATTAAGTTTAGTTTATTTTTAACATGCCCCCTTAAACTTAATTTTTCGTGACTCCCAATTGATCTCTCAATTGACTGAACACATCATACTTCAGTGGCTTCGTGAAAATATCTGCAATCTGATCTTGTGTCTTCACGTACTTCAGTGTCACTTCCTTTTGCTCAATACACTCACGAATAAAATGATACCTCGTATCAATGTGTTTACTTCGATCGTGAAACACAGGATTTTTCGCTAATGCCAGTGCAGACTTGTTATCGATAAAAATCTCCGTTGGATCTTTTTGACTCATCTGAAATTCTTTTATCAATTTCCGGAGCCAAATTGCATGACAGACACATGAGGTTGCAGCAACATATTCAGCTTCGTAGGTTGACAATGTCACAATCGCCTGCTTCTTCGAACTCCACGTAAATGCAGTATCACCCAGAAAAAATACAAAACCAGGTGTACTTTTTCGGTCATCCTTGTCACCGGCCCAATCACTATCACAGTATCCAACTAATTTGAAATCGTCAGTTTTTGAATAAAGTAATCCCAAATTAGTTGTACCTTTCACGTAACGGAGAATTCTTTTTGCTGCATTCCAATGTGACACCATTGGGGCTTCCATGTATCGACTTACTAAGCCGACTGCATAGAGAATATCCGGTCTTGTACATGTCAAGTATCTGAGACTTCCGACCAAGCTTCGGAATAATGTCGGGTTGACTCTGTCTCCACCTTCATCTTTTGTCAATTTGATTCCACATTCGACTGGCGTGCTGACGGAATTACAATTTTCCATCTTGAACTTCTTTAAGATCTCCTTTGCAAAACCACTTTGAGAAATAAAAATTCCATCGTCATTCTGCTTCACTTCAATGCCAAGATAATATGACATTAGACCAATGTCAGTCATCTCGAACTCACGAGCCATTGTCTTCTTGAACTCTTCAAACATCTTAGGATTGTTCCCTGTAAAAATGAGATCATCCACATACAAACAAACAAGTAACATATCTCCATTTTTCACCTTTGCATACAGGGCATATTCATGTGGGCATTTGACAAAACCATTTTCTTGAAAATATTTATCAATGCGACTGTTCCAGGCTCGTGGTGCTTGCTTAAGACCATAAAGTGCCTTTTTTAATTTTAGCACTTTATTTTCTTGACCTTTCACAACATACCCAGGTGGTTGCTGGATATAAATTTCCTCTTCCAGATATCCGTTGAGAAATGCGGATTTCACGTCCATTTGATGGATTCTCCACCCGTGTTGAGCAGCTACAGAAATCACCAGTCTGATACTCTCCATTCTGGCAACAGGAGCAAAAACTTCGTTGTAGTCAATACCAGGTCGTTGACTGAACCCTTTCGCCACCAATCTTGCTTTGTGTCGGACAATTTCACCGTTTGCATCTTTCTTTGCTTTGAACACCCATTTTACTCCAATGGGTTTTTGACCGGACGGAAGTGACGTCAACTCCCATGTTTTATTTTTCTCGATCGAATGAATCTCCTCTTCCATGGCTTTTCTCCATTTTTCATCTTTCATTGCTTCTTCTGGATCTGTTGGTTCATCATTAACAAAATGACAATAAAGAGTTAATTCATCATCGAGATTTCTTGTTACATCATAGAGATCTTTAATAAGTATGAATTTTTTTGGCTTTCCGGGCAGATGTTCATCTGAACTATCTCCACCACTCGAGGACGAACTCGAACTGGATGAGCTTGCTGCTGTCGAACTGGTTGCTGGTATTGTGGCTGCGACTGTGGCTGGTTCTTCCTGATCATTGTCTTCATCCATGAAAGGATAAAAACTGTAGTTGTTTTCTTTTTCACCGGTCCAGTCCCAAACTGCTTCTTCATCAATGGTGACATCTCTACTGATTACAATTTTCTGAGTCTGCGGATCGAACATTTTGTACCCTTTGGAATGTTCTGAATAGCCAACAAACAAATATTTCTTGCTTTTATCATCTAGCTTCTTGCGTTCTTCATCCGGTACATGGACATGAGCAACACTGCCAAAAACACGCAAATGAGAAATACTGGGTTTTATTCCACTCCATGCTTCTTGTGGATTTTGATCCCAAACACTAACAGTTGGCGATCTGTTCAACAGGTACACAGCACAATCTACTGCTTCGGCCCATAACTCCTTCGGTAAATTTTTGCTTTTTAACATGCTCCTCACCATGTTGAGCACCGTTCTGTTCTTTCTTTCTACTACACTATTTTGCTGAGGTGATATGGGGACTGAAAGGAAATGACGGATTCCATGCTTTTCACAAAATTGCTTGAAAGAGATGGACATGTATTCACCGCCTCTGTCTGATCTGAGTGGCTTAATAAAATGACCACTTTCTTTCTCCACTTGGACTTTGAATTTTTTAAATGTCTCAAATACTTCTGTTTTTTCCTTCAAAAAATACACCCAAGTTTTTCTACTATAATCATCAATGAAAAGTAGAAAATATTTATTTTTTCCCAGGGACTATGGAGTGATCGGTCCACACACGTCTGTGTGAACTAGCTCAAGTGGCGCCTTTGCTCTTGACATGGACTCCTTTGGAAAACTGGTTCTGAATTATTTTCCAACAAGACATCCTTGACACAGTTGATGAGGCTGGTCAATATGAGGCAATCCGTTTACCATCTGCTTCTGTCCCAACTGCTTCAGTCCTCCAAAATTGAGATGTTTGTACCGTAAATGCCAAAGCCAGGGGGGACTTTGCACACAAGCTTTCAAACATTTGGCCACGTCCGTCTGAATGTTAATTGTGAACATTCTGTTTTTCGCCATAGGTACTCGTGCAATCAGCTACTTTTTCTCATTCAACAGGAGTAGTTTCCGGTCCACCATGTGAACTTCATAATTTTTCTCCAGTAATTGTCCCAAACTCAAAATATTGCTTTTCATGTTGGGAACATAATAAACATTTTCAATAAACTGGTGAGCGCCATTTTTGAGTCGAATAAGAATGGTTCCTTTCCATGTAATAGGAACCTTAGAGGAATCTCCAAATACAACATTACCATGAACGGATTCATAGAGCTCCACGAACATCTTCTTGTCACCACACATATGGTTACTTGCCGCATTGTCAAGATACCATAAATTATTTTCGCGATTTTCTTCACCTTCGTAGGTAAGTAACACTGTGTGAGTTACTTCCTCATCTTGAATATTATTGGCAGTCTCCTCTATCTCTTTAGGCGGACTCCAACATTCCACCGCGTAGTGACCGTACTTAGAGCAATTATAACATTGAATGTTGGACTTGTCGCGTCCTTCATTCGGCCTCCAGTTTCCTCTTCCTTGACCGCGTCCTCGGCCTCTTCCTTTGCCTCTGGTGAATTGAGTGCTTCTGTCATTGTTGTTGTTGCCGTTTTCATTTCTGCCTTGATTTCTGCCACGTCCTCATCCTCTACCATTTCCTCATCGACCTCTTCCGCGTCCTCTACCGGACTGACTACTTTCGCCATTTTTAAACACAGCCTTTGTTGCTAAGACTTGTTCTGCGGAATCTTCTATTCGTTTCTCAAACCGCTCCTCTCGTGCTTGTAGTGACCCTACAACTTCATCAACGGACATTTCGCTGATGTCCCTGGACTCCTCCATAGCCACCACTACGTAATCAAATTTTGGTAGTAGTGATCGCAGAATTTTTTCAACAATTCTGGACTCTTCAATTTTTTCTCCATACTGCCTCATCTGATTTACGACAGATTTTACTCGGGATGAGTAATCACTAATGGCTTCCGTCACTTTCATCCTCATCATCTCAAATTCTCCTCTCAGCATCTGCAAACGAACTTTTTTAACTTTCTCCTCCCCTTGAAGAGAAACTCGTAGGATTTCCCACGCTTGTTTGGCGGTCGTAGCTTCGGCTACTTTCTCGAACATTAATTCATCCAAACCTTGATGGATGAGAGTAAGCGTCTTTTGATCGCTTTTGCGATTTTTCTGCAGAGTATCTTTTTCTGCCTGTGTCAACGCTGCCTCGTTACTTGGGACTACGTAGCCTTTTTCGACTATATCCCAGACATCTTGACATCCGAGTAACGCCTTCATTCGAATACACCAACTTGAATAATTGGTTTTGGTGAGCTGAGGGTATTGATAAGGAAGTTTGAGACCGTCTGACATTTTTGTAGGGTTTGTTTTGCGGAAGACCGACTCTCGTAACGTGGCTCTGATACCACTTTGTTGGAGGAACAAAATATTTGATAATGTAAATACACACTATAAACACTTTAATTGATTAAAGATGCAAAATAATTAATCATTTCTTCTCTCTTAATACAATTCCTCTCACACCTAATACAACTTACAAAGCCTTACTTATTTATAGGCTATTTTTCGGACCAATTCTTACTTGAAAAGACAATACACCAAACATACATTATTTTGACCATAGACTCCATCACCCATACATTGATTTTTTTATTTTCCATACTTGTGAAAACATGAACCCAATAGATTAATTATTTCTTTATCCAATTTTTTGACTTCCCATCACACACACATGATTTCATTTATTATTTTGCTTCTTTTTTTTTCTCTTTTTTTTCTTTTTTTTTTAAATCAAAATTAAGTTTAGTTTATTTTTAACAGACTAGACTTCCATGCTTAATTTTGGAATCTGAATAGTGAATACCTTCTCTTGATCCTAACACGCTTTTCAGTTTTCTCCATAACCTGACCCAAAACAAAAATTGAAGTATAATCAGCATTCCAAATGCTAATTGATAGACGGAAGAAAACAACAAAGACTATACAAAAATTGGTAGGTTAACCTTTTATTTCGGTTTTTAACCATTAATAAATATGCAAACTGATGAATAAATAAGCAAAGAACCATCTATAGGAAACCCACCAAATTTATCATTACTCTTAAGGACATCACTGAAATCACCTAGAACAATCAACAAACCCCTAACATTCATGCCAACTAAATCATTATGTTCCTCAACAGAATTGAAAGAATAAACATCCGACTAAGTAAACTTAAGAGAACTAATAGACACAGAGCAATGTATATGGAGGAGTCTCTTTCAGCACCGATAAGAAAGCACACCCAAATTCTACATATAGGCAAACAATTATTAACTATAACCTTCCAAGAACTAAGACCAAGGCAATTTGGCAACAACATATTTTTCCTAGTCTGCAGTAAATGATATGAACCATTATAAAAAATTATCAGTTCCAATGGATGCTGACCATAAAAGATAACGAAATAAAAGTCAATTTATTACCATAGTTCATAAAGGTTGAGTTGTACCAACAAAAATCAAAATAAGACAAGAAATATCATATAAAATTCAAGCCCACAAAAGCTGAGTGATCATATAATAAAACCCATGACAACTTTATTAATTAATTAGTGCCACTAATTTGATTTTCCATATTTTTATATATAAGTATCTTTCAATCACCGATTGGTGAGTGAGAGGGAGAAGCCGACTATATGAAGAACTAGGGAGAAGGCAGTGCAAAGTGTGAGAGAAACAACACAAGCTTGTGAGAAATGGAAATCTGCAAAAGACATTGCTAAGAAGCATGCAGTTGGACTCCAAAGTCAATTGTCAAGAACATTTTCTCCAACGGTATCTTCCAAAGTCAATTGTCAAGAACATTTTCTCCAACGGTATCTAAGAGAGATGCTAAAACAAGTGGTCAACTTAAGGTAGGAGGAGGAGGCCCCTCTGTACCAATAGGGACTTCATCTAAAACAAAAGGAAAGAAGGAAAAATCTAATAACCTCACAGAAATGATGCATGAAATTGAGAATAATCCAGATAGTCATGAAGGCTTCAATCTAGAAATTGGAGATAAAAATATAAAAAAAACATGCACCAAGGGGCAAGGATTTGCACACTCAGAGCCAAATGTTCAGATATGCATACGGACAGATCGAGAAGGAAAAAGCTTTGCAAGAGCGGAATAAGAACTTGACTTTCTCAGGGGTAATTTCAGTGGCTAGTGATATTGAAATCTTGAAGAGACCTACAATGGAGATTGCCTTTAAAGACCTAACTCTTACTTTGAAACATAAAAACAAACATCTTCTAAGATGCGTGACTAGGAAATTATCGCCTGGGCAAGTTTCTGATGTTATAGGTCCTTCTGGGGCTGGAAAAACGACCTTCCTTTCTGCTTTGACAGGTAAATCACCAGGTTGCCACGTTACAGGTCTGGTTCTTGTTAATGGTAAGCCAGAACCAATCCAAGCATATAAAAAGATTATTGGTTTTGTGCCTCAAGATGATATTGTGCACGGAAACTTGTCCGTGGAGGAGAATCTCTGGTTCAGTTCAAGATGCAGGTATGCAATACTAAATTCTATGATGCAGTAAAAGATAGATATTAGCAACTTCCAATTTTTACTAACCGGATTTTCATTATTGTAGACTCTCTGCTGATCTGCCAAAAGCCGAAAAGGTTCTAGTTGTTGAAAGAGTGATAGAATCCTTAGGATTGCAAGCAATAAGGGACTCTTTAGTAGGGACAGTGGAAAAGAGAGGAATTTCTGGAGGTCAAAGGAAACGAGTAAACGTTGGGCTTGAAATGGTTATGGAACCTTCACTTCTTATATTAGACGAACCTACGTCTGGTTTGGACAGCTCATCATCCCTTTTACTACTTCGGGCTTTTCGACGTGAAGCTCTAGAAGGAGTTAACATTTGTATGGTTGTACACCAGCCTAGGTAATGATTGTTCATAATGGCTTTGTACTAAATGTACATAATCTACATGAAAACGAAAAAATGAATACTAATTCATAATATCTGTTTCAGCTACACATTGTTCAAGATGTTTGATTATTTGATACTTCTAGCCAAGGGGGGTGTAACTGTATATCATGGATCAGCAAAGAAAGTGGAGGAGTATTTTGCAGGCCTAGGGATAACTGTACCAGAGCGGTCGAATCCACCGGATTACTTCAGGACATTTTAGAAGGAATAGTAAAACCAAGCACAGGGGTGAACTACAAACAGCTTCCAATTAGATGGATGCTTCATAATAGCTACCCTGTTCCTATGGATATGCTTCAAAGTGCTGAGGGATTAGGAGCATCAACAAGTGATTCGCCTGCTACCCAGAGTGAACCTGGATCAGAATCTCAATCTTTTGCTGGAGAGTTTTGGCAGGATATGAAGACTCATGTTAAAGTCAAGAAAGACATGTTTATGTTCATTCACTTATTGATAGTAAGCAATGTAAATTGCTTTTTTTTTTTGTTATGTATCTACCAGCTCCATCCGCTGATTGGTGATGTATTTAGACATGTTTATTCTCATTCTTAAAACGAAATTTCAACACATAGCCAGAAAAGCTACTTATGGTGCAGACTTTTGATTCAAATGGTTTGTTGAGAGCTAAAACACTAGTGGTAAAATTTAATTAATTTTAAAATTTTCCTTATTCAACATAACCACCAATGTACATAAAATTAATTAAATTTTACCTCTAGTGTTTTACTAATTGATGAAACTAGGTAGTATATAGTATAGTTTTACAGTTGCAAATGCTATCAACAGGCACAGAAGAAGAAGACCCGAAATCTAATAACGAATACGAGTCATTAGAATCAAAAGGACGACACTCTACATATTCAGAAGTTGTGAGTATGACTAACAACTTCAAGAGGGTTCTCAGAAAGGGCGGATTCGGGACGGTTTACCATGGATACTTAGATGATACTGAAGTAGCTGTGAAGATGCTATCTCCATCATCAGCACAAGGTTATAAGCAATTTCAGCAGAGGTAGTTTACCATAACTAATTCATATAATTATTCATATTGATTGTTCAGAAGAGTTAATGTAATTTTCTGATAATATATACATGTATAGGTGAGTCTTTTTCTAAGAGTTCATCATAGGAACTTGACAAGCCTTGTTGGGTTCTTTGAAGAAGGTACTAACATGGGTTTAATCTATGAATACATAGCTAATAATGGAGATATTGAAAATCTTATGTCAGGTCAGTTCCCATTCAAATTTTAACCATATAATTGATGAAACTAGGTAGTATATAGTATAGTTTTACAGTTTTTCCATTAATACAGGTTCGAATAGAAATGAATTCGGGTGGGCGAAGAGACTTCAAGTAGTCGTCGAAGCAACACAAGGTAAAATTTTGGAAAAGTGCAGATATATTGAATGGCATCGAGATAACGAGGATTGTAAATTCGCCTAGTTTAGAAAGAAGATTGAAGAGTAGTCAAGAAGCTCAGACACCGATTGAAACAAGAAATTAAAGAAAGTAATAAAAGAGAGAAGTATGCAATTATAAATTCGCCTAACACGCACATGAAAGTCTTCAATCGGTCTTATAGAAAGAAGAACGAACATGAACACGGACAGAACCAGAAGACCGAAAACCAACAAAGTCCAGAAGAACCAACACCAACAGGGACGGATCCAAGATTTTGGATTAGTGGGGCAGACTATATACGTACAGTAATAGATTTACGAAAAAAAAAAATGAATATTAGAAATTCTAAGCATTATGCCCATATCTATACTATAAATTCTCTTATCTACTAAATTTATCATTCCCTTCAGAATTAAATTATCTTTGCCATTAATTTCCCTTTGGCATCTCTTTTTAATATTCTTTACTACTTCTGTTTATACTAAGACTCGTGTGTTTCTTTTGTATTTCAAAATAAAAAATAACAAGAAGGTAATTGAAAAAAACCAGACACATATTAGGAAATGTAAAATATATCACTATAGAAATTGAATTACTCTAACATACAATAACAGTTCTCTTCATCCCTCTTGAATCTCTTTTGCATTACCTTTCAATGAAAAACGGTATTGTGTATCTAAATTCATCATTGCTCATCATATCTTTAGGCTATATAAATTACATCTATCCTTCACTACCATCCATTTAAAAGTATCAAACAACCTAAAAATAGAAAATGATTAATAGCAAAATGAATTTAATTTAATCATCTGATACATAAGCAGGTAGAGGACAAGAAAGAGGGGTTTCATCATTATGAATATAATTAGCAGGTCTAGGGTAAAAAAGAGGTTTTTCCATCATATTAAAATTTAATCATCTAATTACAAAGATTGAGTTCTCCACAATAATCAAACCAAAGGAACCCTAACCAATTAGACCAAGAATAGAAAAATAATAGCACAAATATGGACGAACAGAAATAAATGAGTGGAGAGAGAGAGACTAGCAAACAAGTGGTGGCTGGTGACCGGCATCGGACGGACGGAAGGACTACAGAGTGATGACTTGTTTTAAGGATTTCCGATTTAACAGATTTTAAACTTCAGAATATTTGAGGAGACTGGGTTCGAAAATTTCAGAGATTTCAAAACAATGTCCTCCACCACCTAGCCTTTATTTGGGAGTTTGGAGGTTAACGGAGGTGAGAGTTAAAAGAGGTAATGGAAAGGGAAGTGATGGAATGGAAAATTAAAAATTAAAGTTGTTTGGGAGTTTATAGGATATAAATGGGGTTAAATATTTAACCTTGTTTGGAAGTTTAAATAAGGAGGGGATGAAAGGTTAAATTTACTCGCAGAGATAAGAAATTTTAAAAAAGTTTACGTTACTCCCATTAACCCCCCAATTTGGAAGTTAGAGTTTGGAGGTTAGAGGGAGTAAACATTTAACCCTATTAACCTCCATTTACTCTCAAAAATTAACTCCCAAACAAAGCTAACTTAATACTTAACCTTCCATTACTCCCATTTACTCTCATTAACCTCCTCCCAAACAATGGCTTAAACGAAAGTTGTCGTTTTATATAAGGAAAAAGAAAATAATAAATAAAAACAACATCTTCTTCAACCTTTAGATTTGGGACAAACCAGTATCAATTTTAGGGTTACCCTCGGCCATGAAGAAGAGGCAAACCTCCAAAACTCTAACAATTACTACCTAGGATCAAAAAAAATTCCAGAATTCAGTGGGGACAAATGTCCCTGAACACCAACAAAGGAACCCAGAAGATCGAACACCAATAAACTCATATAAACCCATAAGAAAGGACACAAAAAAACAAAATCACAAAGAAACCCAGAAGATAGAATACGAAATTCATATAATAATGAAGCTCAGAATATAATAACAATTCAAACCCATTTACTAACCTCTTCTCTGATGCTTCTGCCGCAAACACGAACGAAACAGGAGAAAGCTAGGTTGAGGCTGCAAACACGAACGAAACAACGAAATAGGAGAAAGCTAGGTTGAGGCCGCAAACACGAACGAAACAGGAGAAAGCTAGCTAGGTTGAGCAAAGGAGGAGAGAAAGAGAAGGAGAAGCACCATATGTCGTGCTTAACCGACTCTAAATAAGGAATTATAAGGAATTGGCGTCGGTTTTCAATTGAACCGACGCAATTAATCCAAAAATTAGCACCAAATTAGTCCAGTAATTGGCGTTGGTTCAAGGTAAACCGAAGCCAATTACTGACTAATTAGCTTCGGTTTAATGTAAACCGAGGCTGATAATTGGGTCATTGGCTTCGGTTCAATAAGAACCGAAGCCAATGACCGCCCAAAAAGCCAATCAATTTTAAAAATCACATTTAAAGTTGGTTTTTTTTTAAAACGACCCCAATAACATATTTATTTGAGTCGGTTTTTTAAATAACCGAATCTAATTACCTGTAGCCACGGTTTTTCAAATAAGGCGTGTCCGTAGGCTATTTCTGTACTAGTGCTACTCCGCTCATTTCATAAAATATTCTATCGGGTTTAACGAGCACGTCCACAAATTTGATCAATTATTCTTTGTGCTTTGTGAGTGGACATACATATATATTGTTCTAAAGTATATACTTTTGTGTACATGTCTATCTTTCTCTCTTTTTTTTTAATGGGGTGAGAGTTGAAGGAGCTAATGGAAGGAGAAACATAATGTTGCAAATGAATGTTAAAATTTAACCTTGTTTGGAAGTTGATAGGATGTAAATGATAGTTAAAAAGCTAGTTTATATTAAAAAGTCTCCATTACTTCCATCCATCCCTATTTTTGGAGGTTAAGATATAGAGTTAATGAAAGTAAAATATTTATTCTCATTAACCTTCATTTTCTCTCAACAAAAAGCTCATAAACAAGGTCAATTTAAAACTTTACATTCCATTATTTCACATCTTTTTAATGAATGATAAATATTTCTATTTGATTTGTTCTTTTAACGACGGGATTTATTATGATTTGTTGCATCTCCCCATAAATTTAGAATAAGTGCAAATTCTCCCAATTTATGATGCACCGTACGATAAGTTCATGAATTAATTTGAATTAATGAGAATTAAATCTTAATTGTAAAATTAATATTTATTAATTAGAGTTATTAAGGTCAATAGTGTCTGAAATTGAACAGATTCAAATAATAGCAATTTTAATTTTAATTCACATAAAGTGGAAACAACTTCTATAAGTAAACTTTGAATGATCATAATAACATCTAATTGTATAACAAAAAAATCGACCTAATTAACTAAGTATTAATTTTTTTTAATAATCTATATATATATATATATTGTAATTTTATATCAGATGCAATTAATTAAGTTTGCAGTTGTCAATCTCTTTTTTCGACAATTTTTTTACCATCAAAACTCCACAATTCTTGTGCTTGCTTCCCCTCACAACTTAATAAGCCAATCAACAACATAGAATTTAATTGGCTGCTGTAACTTTTACATAACAAAATGAAGGTACATTAGTCATTTTTAAACAATTACCAAGAAGCGTAGTAATTCAATTTCAAGTCTTATTTTCATCGTTAATCGTTCAACTTTCAGTATTCTATTTGAAATTACACATTTTCTTAATGAAGCTTGATATTGCAGGGCCTGAACAAATATTAGATTTAAAATTATGAGTTACTAGTGAAAAAATGACTATTTGCGTCAACCTATTTGCATTAGCTCTTTTAGAGGGACAATGCAAATGCTTCAACCATTTGCGTCGGTCAAGGGCCGAGAGCTTTTGCATCGCTAAAAAACCGACACAAATGGCCTAAATGGCCGATGCAAATGGTCTTTTTTCCACTAGTGAGTTTAATTTATTAGAACATATAGAAATGAATTGATTGTTGATATATGATTATTTGAGTGATGAATTAATTGAATTATACAGCAAAGGATAGCGATAAAAATCATGGCAAACTGCGAGAAATGTCGGAGAAAGGTGTTGCACATAGCATCAGCGGCAGAAGGAGTGGCGTCGGTGGCATTAGAAGAGAAAGATAACTTGGTGATAATTGGAGAAAGAGTGGACACAACACGTTTAATAAATAAATTGAGAAAGAAAATGGACTCATATGTAGAGTTAATCAAAATAGAAGAGGTGAAGCAGCCACTGCAGAAAAAGCCGATCAACCAAAGCCTGATCATGTTCTTGTTCATGTTCCTTATTGTGAAAGTCCTTGTGAAGGTCTTGTCATTTTGAATTCGTTGGTTCGGCTTGTCATCTTCCAAATTCATCTTATTGCACTACCATGTGATTCATGCCAACATGCAGGGCTGAAGCATGATAAAGTTACAAAAGGTCAAAATTTTAATAATTTTTTTTTATCAATTTTGTTCTTTTTTTCTTTCTATAGCGGAGATAGTCGCACCTAATGACAAATCATGGCCATATTATTTAACGCTTGTGGTAAGAAAGGGTTTCGCATATAATATAATGATCAAAGTATTTTGTATTATTCATAATGTATGAAAATATAGATTGTTATTCTTTCAAGTCGCGAAAATCATTTATGCTAAGACTACAAGAGATCTCTTTAACTCAATATACAACATTAAACAATTTTTGAGATATTCATCATCTATTCTGTTCGGAAGTTTATTTTTCACTATAAGTATAGCCAGGGCCATTCCTACCCTTTTAGACGCCTGGGGCGAAATGATAAAATTGGGTCCCTTTATATATACATTATAATTTTTTTTACTATAAGTTGGAGGCTAGATGAAAAGGAGGTTGTTGGACATCTCAACTAGGTTGGCACCCCCTAATGAACCTCCCAAAACATCGCCCGATCTTTATTACAAAGCAAAGATTAAGAACAAAAATTTAAGATGATACCTAACAACCTCTTAGTTGGGCTCTTAAGTTAAAATTTGAGGAGAGAAAGTTAGACAAACTCCAACAGCCTTTTAGTGACTTCTCAAATCACTAAGAGCATCCTCATCCTCATCTTCTTCATTATTGAGGAGCCTCTCTCCACTCCTAGACTCATCCTTATTTTATTTTTTATTAATTATTTATTATTGAGTACTCTCTTTCCTCTCACTATTGGTAAATACAACAATACTTAAATTTTTTTAGGGTTAATACACATATATGTCATTGTATTTGTCTGTTTGATCACATATGTTCATATATTAAATAAACAGTCGAATATGCCCTCGTAATTGTTAACGACGGATAAATATACCCTTCTTTGAATGGTAAGCTTATCTGGCATCATTCTGTTACTCTAGTTATCACACCATTAAGGGTATATTTGTTTGTTGTTAACAATTACGATAGCATATTTGGCAGTCTATTTGATATAGGTGGGGTGGCAGGTGAGGTGGAGTTGATATAGGGACATTTTTTGTGTCATTTGAAAAATATGAGGATATAGTTGATTGTTTATTTAATTTAGGCACATATGTGACAAAATAGACAAATACAATGACATATATATGTATTAACCCGAATTTTTATGATAAAATAATAAATAAGTAGTGAATATGAGGACTATTGTTAGAGATGATGTGTATTAGTCACTCCTCAAATTACTAAGAGACAATTGTTTATATTATTTTTAGAGAGAGAACTAATAATCTATTGAAGATGCTCTAAGAATGCAACTCCAAAAAGAGCTAACAAAACCGAAATTGCTCTACACCACTAAAGTCATACATTCTTAAATTTTAAACTCTTAAAGCAACTCTATATATTATCTGATAAAAAGAATTATATATCACATGGGTTAAGTGTTTAAAATCATAGAAGTAAGCAAACTTAAGTGATAAGAAATTAAGCAAATTTAAGAAATTTAGAAATGAAGTGATAAGAAATTAACCGAACTAAAGAAAATAATATCACTTAAGCAAAAAGATAAGTTGTCAAAATGATACTAAATGTATTTTCCTAGAAATAACTATGTATGGTTATATAAAAAAGATTAGTAATATACAGTTATGCACAACTTTTTTTTTTGTTAATATATATATATATAGTTGAATTCTCCACGCTTTTTCTCAAACTTATATGTCATCTTTTTGATGAGGTGTGATGCTACATAATTTTTATAATCTCTAGGAAGTTTGTTAAGTTTCCATGTCGTCTGTTTTTGATGAGGTGACATGCTACATTTTCTTTTCCAATTTAAACTCTATCTATTAATGGCCTTTAAACCTCACAATCCCTTCCTCTTCCCACCTTTTCTATTTCTTCCATAAAATCTATTAATGGCCTTTAAGCCTAAAAATCCCTTCATCTTCTCTCCTTTTCTGCTTTCCATCATAAACTCTATATTTAAATTATAAATCATAACCAGAAAATTTGAGAAAACATCTTTCCAGATATATAATAGTTGAAGCAAATAGTTATTTCAGAATCAATAGTTTGCAGGTGCAAAGAAAAATAATTCCAATTAGATTTTGAATCAATGATAAACAAAAACAAATTTGATGTTTTACATCTTTCCTGATTTTTGTAACCAATTGAAAACATAGTGATTCTACTTTAAAAATGCAATATCAGTGCTCACTACCATCATTAAGGGCGTAGAAGCTCATTCTCTTTCTCTTCATTGGGTTCACTGAATTTCAGATAAATGTTTGTCCAGATTGTGATTATATATACTTTGTAATCTCAGGATATATCTTTTTCCCTTTATTTTTGGGTTGCTTCAATTTGAATACTTGATGGTTCTATTGAGAATTTTAGCTCCCTAAATATCCATTTTTCATTTTCCCTGAAATAGTTGGTTGGTAAATTCTGCTTCATTTAAAAATGGGAAAAGTACAAAAATAAACTTTGTTGTTACACGTGTTTTCGATCGGCACCCTTGTGGTTTAAAAATTTACAAAATGGTAGCTTGAGATTTATTCTGTTAGCAAACACATACCAAATTGACTAATGGTGTTAAAAGTCAAAGAAAAAAGAGTTAATTTGGTCCTTATATTTATTTATTTTATAAATTAACCCCCTTATTATCTAATTATCACAAAAAAAAACCCTAAAATAAAAAAATATAAATCAATTATACCATTTTCCTCATCTCTTTAATTTCTTTTTTTTTTCTTTTTTCTTTTTTCTCTCTTAATTTTTCTCTCTCTAAAATCAATTGATATTTTGAGAGATCGCGCATACATTCACAAACACCACTCTCTTTTTCTTTCTATCTAATACTTACCTTTCACTTGCTTATTGGCTTCTCCTCCTTTTCTGGATTGTGAAATTACTACTTAAAAAGCTAACCCCCTGTAAAGTTCCAATTTTTATAATACACACACGCAGTAATGAAAGTGAATTTTTTTTGTTCAATTTGAATTTGGATATACCAATCTAGTTGGCGTTATGGATCCACCAGGGATGCTGAATGATGGGTCGTACAATTTCTCAGAGATCTAGCAGTTTCCGGTGAATAGAACGAACGAGGACACTTTGGACAGAGTTTAGGTAGTCAATTTGGGGATAATGATCCTACGGATTTGGGCGGCGCAAGAAAATAGCGGGGTGGTCTGGAGGATGATTCGGCAAAGGTGGTGTGTTCTAGCAATAGCAGTGGAATGGTACTTTGAATTCATTAATTTTTAGTAACTGATTTATTGTTAATCATAAAGAGTTATTGATGTTGATAAAGAGTTGTTGTCTTTTGCTGTTGTCTTTATGATGTGAGTTGTGTACTTACTAAACCACAATATCAATTGATTTTAGAGAGAGAAAAATTAAGAGAGAAGAGAGAGAAAGAAGAAAAAAAAGAAATTAAAGAGTTGAGGAAGATGGTATAATTGATTTTTATTTTTTATTTTGAGGTTATTTTTGTGATAATTAGATAATAAGAGGGATTAATTTATAAAATAAATAAATATAAGGACCAAATTAACTCTTTTCCCTTTGACTTTTAACACCGTTAGTCAATTTGGTATGAGTTTGTTAACGGAATAAACCTCAATGTACCATTTTATAAACTTTTAAACCACAATGGTGCCGATCGAAAACACGTGTAACCACAAGGTTTATTTTTGTACTTTTCCCTTTAAAAATTAGAGGTCATTCACTATTCACGAATTAAGGTCATTCAACTCTTATTGTGCACTGGATTACTATATTCGTCGATCATATGATCTATAACACCCGTTACTTTTACATAAATAAACACGTATAATAAAATTTCATACACTAAAAATTGTAGCGGTTACTATTATAACACTTTAAATAGGAACCATTTAACCTAGTAGAAATGAATGCAACGATGATCTACATATTAGCCATCTTGACAGTTGTACCGCTAGTCCATTAATAACTTTAACTTGAAAAGAGAATTGGTGGCGGTGGGGGTGAGCTTGGGAGACCCGGTACGATAGTTAATTAAATATATAGTTCAGTCACGTGTGCATACAATTCAGTTTACATGCATGTAATAATAATGAGGCGACTAAGCATTTAAAACGTGATTTTTAATAATCATTTATTACTCAATGGTTACCAACTTCCTTGAATCCATCACAATCACATATATCACAATATGATATCACCTCCATACCAAAGTATTCGGATACCACCCCCACGTCGAAGTATCTGGTCTCTATAAAATGGACACTAGCAAGTATACTAGGTCAGTTGTAGCTGGATAAAACCAAGTGTCATTTCCACAGGGATTGGGTTAATATCAGAATTAGTTACCTTAGCTACTAGATCTAATAACTTTGAAGTGGATATAGTGAACATGCAATAAAGCAGGAGAACAGGAATAGAATAAATCAAATACCAAGTTGGAACAGCTGCAGGTCTAACGCCACGCCAAATGGCAATTGCTCGTATAACTAATCTATCAACACAGGCATCATTAAAGTTCATGGCTTGAGTCTCTCCTTCGTGCATCACTAAGGTCAGGTGTCCTTTTTCCATAAATTCTAAGAATAGGGCTTAACCAAGTGTCCTTGAGCTAAGTTATTTCAGCATTACGATCAAGGATCATTCATAAATGAAACCTCAGCATATGGTTATATTCGTGTCCATCCAAAACAATATGCATCAAATGGTTGTTTCCATGAATAAGGAGCATTGTCATGTCATCCCTCGTCACTAGCATTTAGAGTTGATCATTATCTAAACCATTTAATAGTCATTCAGTGATAAAGATGCTTCATTAACAGAAAATGAATACTTACAATCACCATTTATGGCTGGCTAGACCGGCAACAAGTAAATTACTCACTCATTTCCATGAGTGAACAGGATGTTCGATCACAAAATAAACTAAAAACATAAACTTCAAATGAAAGCAAAAAGGGTGGCTCCCGGTAATGATATTTTTCACCTACCACAAAGTGACTATTTATAGGACAGAGTTTTAACCCTAAACAGTAAGGGCAAAATGGTACTAAAGACAAAATATAAAAGAACAATAACATCACAACCATCCATTTTCATCTTGGTGCATAAAAGTTGTCTCCCACGTTTCACTCTCTCATTGGTTCCTGCTTGGCCTGCATGTTTATCCGAAATGTGTTTGTCCGACCCGTTTCTGTTGCTGAACATATGATTTTGCACTTCTTTGCAGCTGTTCAAGAGGAATCCTTGGTGAACTGTTATTTCTGGCTGTTTTCACCCATTCTTGGTGCAAACTTTGATCTTTGTAGCCCTTTTCCATGAATGGTCGGCCTCACAATCTTGTCTATCTTGCTCGCATCAAATTACCCCCAACTTGAGCGTTTGCTTGTCCTCAAGCAACACAATGTACAAAGTGGTGAAAGCACGGGCAGCAAAGAAAACAAAACCAACTAGTGCGAGCAATTTAAGATATTCAATTCATAAAATAATTAAAACAAATTAGAACAACTCAGATTGAAATAAATGATTAACTGAATCTCCTATTTGTATCAATATCACAATAAACTGCATCTGTTACACTCCTTAACTCGCCGTGTTTCTCTCATCTTTATGGGTGTTTAAGTCACTCAATAGCAATGCATACCTTAGTGTATGTTTTACCTTTGCAATTTGGTACAAACAGGAGATTTGCAGCTATTCAGCATAAGCGGAATCATTTCGAGGGTGTGAAGAGGTGATGGGTAGTTGTTCGTGTAGATTGCTAGCCAGGTTCTTTGTGTTCATGTAAGCACCAAATCAAATCTCTCTTAGGACGGGGCACCTTTTATATATATATATATATATATATATATACAGTTAGGCTATAGAGAGGGATTCCCTTACTTCTTATTCTAAGGGAAGAATAGAGTTACTCTAATTACCAAACAGTATTAGAGTTATTTAATTAAATTAAAATCCTAATACTCTTTCTCTCTCTTCCCCTCTAATAATCACGACAGCTTTCTCTCTCATTCTTCCAATTTAAGATTCACTCTCCTTCTTCCCTTTGAAAGATTCACTTCTTCAGTCAGGCCACAAATCACAAATCGGTGAGTTTCGTGAATCGTCTTATTTAATAGTCTAATTTAATCGTCTAATTTCTATGAATAATGACCGTAGATATAAAGCTAGACGAGGAGCAGCATAGCGTTGCTGTGTGGGCCAAGCAGCATTTTCAAGAAGGCAGGTTTGATGAAATCATCGACCCAAATCTAACGGGTGAAATCGCACCAGAGAGTTTGAAGATGTATACGAAAATTGCAGTGAAATGTTTGCGCAATAATAGAAACGATAGACCTACAATGTCAAATGTGTTGACGAAACTTGAGGCTGCATTGAAGGTGCAGGAAAGTGCTGATGCTGCTGCGGAGGAGGCGATCATAGTAGGAAGTGGGTTCGAGAAAGAGGATATTTCAAATAATGGAAATAAAAGTGGATGTTTTGCCCTTTCATGGATTATCAAATTGATTTTCTTTTTTTTGTTTTTATGATGTAGCTTTGTCTGGTGTGGTGTTGATTTCAACTTCAAAGCAGATAATTTTGATATTGAGATAAAAAAGCAGATAAATTTGATATTATTTTTTATTTTTTTTTTGTTATTAAGCACTCAATAAACCAAGATAAGTTTGATATTAAGCTTCTGTAAATTCTGCCCACCTAATCTCATCAAGAGACTATTAAATAAGATGATTAAATAACACGATTCACGAAACTCACCGATTTGTGAATTGTGGTCTGGCTGGAGTCGTGAATCTTTCAAATGGAAGAAGGAGAGTGAACAGTGAATTGGAAGAAGGAGAGAGAAAGCTGTCGTGATTATTAGAGTGGAAGAGAGAGAAAGAGTATTAGGATTTTAATTTAATTAAATAACTCTAATACTGTTTGATAATTAGAGTAACTATATTCTTCCCTTAAAATAAGAAGTAAGGGAATCCCTCTCTATAGCCTAACTATATATATATATATATATATATATATATATATATATATATATATGGGTGAGATCTAGTGCGACAAGTGGTCTAGGTGTGACAATGAGCTTATTGTGTGACATAACAAAACTACGTAGTTTTGATGATAATTGAAAAGGGCAATGTGGCAAATTTGTAAATAAAAGAAAAGAGATAATAGAGAAAATTGTTTTATTTCTTTTCTTTAAAATACATTTTCCCGACCTTTCTAACCTCATTTTTCAAAAACTTTTATACTATTAGACTCGTCTAAATTAGACGGTCATTTTGAGATCCCTAAAGGTCAGGTAAAAAAAAATTCCGGTGAGCGGAATCCGGGTGGGCGTTTTCCAGCGATAAAAAAAGTGCCCCAGAAAATTCTCAAAACATTCTAGAAAATGTAAAATATTATTCTGAGAAACTTTAATTCTTGGGTTGAAGCGAGATTTCTTATGATTTAGTCCCAATAAAATTTTTTCCTTAATTTTATCTATTTTACATGCTTCAACAATTTGTTGGGTCAAAACCGTAAGAAATCTCGCTTTGAGCCAAGAATTAAAGTTTCTTAAAATGATGTTTTACATATTTTGAAATTTTTTAATAATTTTCTGAATACATTTTTTATCTGACTTACATTGTTCCGACAGTGTACGAAATTGTTCTAAATCAATGTACCATTTATTCCAACACAATACTTATATTGTTCCAAATCAGTGTACAATTTGTTCCAACATAATAAATCAGCGTACCAATTTTTCTAATAAAATAATTATATTATTTCAGTATAATACTTATATTGTTCCAATATAATAAATCAGTTTACCAATTGTTCCAAATCAGTTTACCAAAAATTCCGATGAGCGGAATCCGGGTGGGCGTTTTCTGGTGAGAAAAAAGTGCCCAGAAAATTTTGAAATAATTCCAGAAAATGTAAAATATTATTCTGAGAAACTTTAATTCTTGGGTCGAAGCGGGATTTGTTACAGTTTAGTCCCAATAAAACGTTTTCCTTAATTTTATCTATTTTACATGCTTCAACAATTTGTTGGGTCAAAACCGTAAAGAATCTCACTTTGAGCCAAAAATTAAAGTTTCTTAAAATGATATTTTACATGTTTTGAAATTTTTCTATAATTTTCTAAACACATTTTTTATCCTACTTACATTGTTCCGACAGTGTACGAAATTGTTCCAAATCAGTGTACCATTTGTTCCAACATAATACTTATATTGTTCTAACAGAATAAATCAACGTACCAATTTTTCCAATAAAATAGTTATATTATTCCAGTATAAGACTTATATTATTCCAACATAATAAATCAGTTTACCAATTGTTCCAAATCAATTTTATTATCTATCGTCTTCAATTTCATTTTTGTTTTTTTAGTATTTAATATAGTATCTTCAAATTTCTATTAGTTATATTATTTAGAAAATAATTCTAATTCTTATATTATTCCAATAGAATAAATTTGTGTGTCAATTGTTCCAACAGAATAGTTATATTGTTCCAACAGAATACTTATATTGTTCCAACAGAATTGTTATATTATTCCAACAAAATATTCCAACACATAGTGTTGAAAGGTAGAACCAAAAAGTACCCATAAAATTATCAAAAAATTTCAAAACATGTAAAACATCATTTTAAGAAACTTTAATTCTTGGCTCAAAACGAGATTCCTTACGGTTTTGACCCAATAAATTGTTGAAGCATGTAAAATGGTAAGGAAAAAGTTTTATTAGGACTAAACCGTAAGGAATCCTACTTCGACTCAAGAATTAAAGTTTATCCGAATAATATTTTACATTTTTTGGAATGTTTTGAGAATTTTCTAGGCACTTTCAGGTTTCTCGCCGGAAAAAGCCCACCTAATCGCCGGATTCCGTTGATTTGGGACTAAACCGTAAGGAATCTCACTTTGAGTCAAGAATTAAAATTTCTCAGAATGATGTTTTACATTTTCTAAAATGTTTTGAAAATTTTCTGGGCATTTTTTTCTCGCAGAAAAACAGATCGCTGGATTCCGTTCGCCGGAAATTTTTTACCCGAGCTTCTGCGATCTTAAAATAACCGTCTAATTAAGACGAGTCCAACGGTATAAAATTTTTTGAAAAACGAGGTTGGAAAAGTCAGGAAAATACATTTTAAAGAAAAAAATAAAACAATTTTTTCTTTCTTTTTATTTACAAATTTGTCACATTCCACTACTTAATTACAAAATTTGTCATTATCACACCATAAGATTTGTCTCACTATAAAAAAAAAAAATTGTTACACTGGATCTCTTCTCTCTCTATATATATTGATAAAGAGATGTGCGCTCCTAAACATAAGCATAACATGCTTTTTGGTAAAATAAAATTTGACTCATATTAAATAATATATATATTAAATAAAAACATGTTAAAAAATATTGCAAGCATTTTGATTATCATAATACAATAATATGAAAGATTATTATTTACTATTAAATAGTAGTACAAGTTCTTCAAAGAATTAATCAATAATTTAAATATTATTGTAAAAAAATTACAAAATTAATATAATATTTAAATTTACCAATCATAAAATTTATTAAATAATATTATACATTCTGTGCAACGGACGGGTCTTCGACTAGTTTTAAAAATAAGAAAGAATGCCAACATATAAGGATGAGACTGAAAACATTTTTTTCTCATTAATAAAAAAAAATTCCTTAATAAAGTATTAAGTCCATGAAATAATTTAAATTAATTCTTACCAAAAAAAAAATAATTTAAATGAATGAGAATTAAATCTCAATCGTAACCACCCAATATAAAACTGTTTAGAGTTAATATTTAAAATTAATTCTATTAATTAGAGTTATTAAACTCAACAGTTTCCAAATTGAATAGATTAAGAAAAATAGCCATTTTAATTTTAATTCACATAAAGTGCAAACAACTACTAGAAGTAAACTTCTAATTATCATAATAACACCTAATTGTATAAAAAAAACCGATATAACTAACTAAATTGTTAATTTTTCTTAATAAACTATTAAGTCCATGAATTAATGAGAATTAAATCTCAATTATAACTCCTCAATACGAAACAGAATATATATTAGATGCAATTAATTAAGTTTCCATTTGTTTATGCAAAAATTTTACTTGTGCTTGCTCCCCTCACAACTTAATAAGCCAGTCAACAACATAGAATTTAATTGGCTACTGTAACTTTTACATGACAAAATGAAGGTTAGTCATCTAAAACTTTAGTAAGAGGGCATTGTAATTCATTTTCAAGTCTTATTTTCATCATTCTCTAGTATTCTATTTTAAATTACACATTTTTTTTTTTTAATGAAGCTTGATATTGCACCACCGGAATAAACATAAGACTTAAAATTTAACCTTTATGTGACTTTAATTTATTAGAAAAATGAATTAATTGTTGATATATGATTATATGAGTGATGAATTAAATTGAATTATACAGCAAAAGATAGTGATAAAATTCAGGACAGGCTGCGAGAAATGCCGACGAAAGGCGTTTCAGACAACAGCAGCGGCAGAAGGAGTGGTGTCGGTGGAATTATTAAAAGGAGAAGAGAAAAATAATAAGTTGGTGATAATTGGAGAAAGAGTGGACGCAGCAGGTTTAACACAGAAATTAAGAAAGAAACTTCGCTCAGATGTAGAGTTAGTCACACTAGACGAAGTGAAAAAGCCTGATCAACAAGATAACAAACCAAATCCAGTTCATGTTTCTGTTCCAGTTCCTAATCCTGATCCTAATTTTATGGTTTATTGTGAAACTCCTTATGAAAGTTCTAGTCATTCTGAATTCATTGGTTCGTCTTATGATCCTGTAAAATCACCTTCCTGTCCTTTCATGTGATTCATGGCAACATGCAGGACTACAAACATCTCCCCTAATTTTAAAGAGCCTAAATATTTTTATTATATAATATCTAAATAAATTGTTTTATTATTCATTACGTCAAAAATTAAGTGAATGTTAACTTATCTAATAGATATCTAAAGTCTAATGGTCTAAGAGTTTTAATGGCTCAATTTTTTTATTATTCTTATACAATATCTAATTAAATTATTTTTATTATATATATGTCAAAAATCAAGTTAAAGTATTTTGGTGTTTCATTTTGTAGATAATTATTGTTATATGAATGTATTAGTTTTTCATTTAGCACATGATTCCAAAAATGTTTACGAGGGCCTTGCATGTAGGGTCAGAAGCATGATATAGTTACAGGGATCAAAATTTTATTAATTTTTTTATGAAGGTAAAAATATTTTGTATTATTCATAATCTATCAAAATAGAAACAATTGTTCTTTCAACTCGCAAAATCATCTATACTAAAACTAACAGAGATCTCTTTATCTCAATATACAATATTAAACAATCTGAGAGATCTATGTTCTATTTTTATTCTGAAACTTATTTTTCACTGTACTTATAGGTGTAAACAATGGCTATGTGCTTGCCGTAGAAGCAGGAAGAGTGAAGAGTTACCACTCTATAGACAAGTGGTTTCTTGTTTTCACTAACCATTAACACAAATTAGAAATAGTTGATGGTGTTTCAAAATCTTGATGTTGTCGTTAAAGATTAAAATGTTCAAATTGCATATTTACTTGGGTCATCTATGTTCTGTAAAATCTTTTGGATAGAATTTCTATACTAATTTGTGAATATCATCAAATAAAGGGGGTTGCTAAGCTGGGTTAGGGGGAAACTAGGGATTTTGACGGGATCAAAATCCTTCATCCACCATACTAAAATATATTTTTAGGCCGTCTAGAAAGGGGGCCAAGGCCTTCCGTTAGCTACTATGTCAGTCCCTCCCTTTCAACATGTATCCTTATATTTTAAGGACAAGTTCTAACATTATTGGAAAAGTGTATATATACTTCTTACGTAAGAAAAAAATAAAATTGTATTCCCAATGTTTCTAATATAGAGAAATTTTAGATCCAGTTAGTGGTGGAATCAATATTTTGATTGTTTAGAGTGCAAATAAAACAAACCCTTATTCATTAAGTCTCACACTCGATCCCAAACAGTATCAGGTATGATGGAGAGACAAGATAACGAACACTTGCAGGTCTAAAAGGAAAATCTATTTTCTACGAAGTCGACCTGTAGCATTTTAAATGCAAAACTTATCAATTTAACCCTTTAATTCAATCACATAAACCAATTTTCTATTGGACCATAAAAACATTTATTCGGACTGTCTAAAATTTTAATTATTTATTTGGCTTGGACTTGATAATTATATCAAGCTTTCTATGTATCCCGAATCATGTTTTAATATTTAAATCGAGAATCAAAGCCACATAATCCTACCATATTAATAATTTACGTTTCCTTGACTAATTAAGACAAGAGTATTTTAGTCGATATTTAACTTGTCATTATTTTCACAAAATATGTTTCTTTTTTAACAATATTTCTAATTCTATAACATCATTGCCAAAAAAAAAAAAAAGGTTTTACTGCATCCAATAGGATTTTAGTTTAAATTATTTATTTGATTATTTAGATTATTTTTATTAATTTTTGTAATACATTTTTATTGGGTAAAGCCCAAAAAAAACTCATGTGCTTCCATTTTTTTTGTCAAACTGGTACTTGGAAATTAAAATGAGCATTTACAACTTCAAAATTGAAAAATTCAAAGACTTGATAATATTCTAAGCAACTTTAATTCTTTAACTTTTTTATTTTGAGGTCTTTTAAGTGTTGTTTGGTGGGAATAGAGAAAATGAATGTTTAGAGAGAGAAAACTTCGAAAATGATGATTTTGGAAAATAAAAAATTTGGTTTCATAGTAAATATAATACTTAACAGTTTTAAGTTTTGAAATTTTCTATTTTGAGACCGTCAACGATCATTTTTATAGTGTCAAACTAAGTGGTCCTCGTTTTTAGCAAAATGAAAATCATAATCCTCGTCTGGACAATTTTTCTTTCAAGTACCAATTTAAGCTTTACCCTTTTTTTCTTTTATAATTTATTTGTTGATTCATTAATTCCTATATCTCCCACTCGCACGTAACAGGAACATATTTCATTACTCCATCTCGTTCATACTCTCAAATAGTTCATGCGACCGACATATAATTGAGAACTCAAACAATATATACTCGTTGGAGATATACAACCTCTCGTATTACATATGTAAATAAGAAAAAAAGTATGCTTTATCCTAGACTTTATATCACATCCACTGTAACCATTATCATCTTAACAGTTATCTATTTTCACAAGCATACACAAGCGCACAACTAGGGCTAAACGGGACGGATCGGGGCGGGGATTGCATTAACCATCTCCGACCACTAGTCTATCGAGGATTCCCCGTCCCCGCCCCGAATAACATATGGGGAAAATTCTGGCTACCATCTCCGCCCTGCGAGAAATCCTCATCCCCGCGGGGAATCCCCATCCCCGTTTAACGTTTTAATTTCTTTACTTTTTTTAAGGTTTTCAAGGTTTTAATTATCTAAGATTTTCATCATCGCTAGGAATCTCTATCCCCGGTGCATGCATTACTTATTAGCTTTCAATTTTTTATTTTATAATTTCTATCCATTTTAATTTTAAACCAGTCTAAGAGCTCTTACTTAATCTATCTTAATTTATTTTTAGAATATATTCTTTTTAAAGCAACCAAGTTACAACTCAATCTTTTTAGTTTATCTAAATCACATATATTTTTTTAGTTTATTTTTTTGATATTCGGGTATTTAGTCGGGGATCCCCGTTAGGGACATTCGGGGACGGGGATGGTGATGGAACACTTATAACCATACCCGCCCCGTCCCCGACTATCAGGGACAAAATAAAAACCGTCTCCGTCCCATGGGGATCACAAACGGGGATTCTCCGTCCCTAAAGGGCCGGGTCTCTAACGGGGATGGGGAATCCCTAACTAATTGACAGCCCTACGCACAACTATTCAGATTCGTGAAATATAGAACCTCAAGGTGTGAACTTAATATAGTTTTTCCCTCTTACTACGTTCTTTCCATAATAATGTAATTTTTAGTTGGGCCCCTTTCCGAGCTATTAGCACCTAGTTCTTAGGAGCATCATTCTAGGGTAGCCAAAATGAATTACACTTCTAGAACTAGTTAAGAGTGTCAAGGATAAAGTTTTGAGGAAAACATGGTTTCACGAAGTAAGTCCCATATTGAAACCCAATTTTGATGAAGTATTTGACTATGACAAAAATTACAATTAAGGAATTAGGTCCCTAATGTATTAAAATAGAATTAAATTGATGTGTTTTATTGCTAACAAGTTTATTTGAGTGTCTAAATTAATTAAAAGCAATATACACAAGTAAGCAAAAAGGTCTTAATGAAATTAAAGCCCAAGCCGAAAGAAGCCTAGAACCCGAAGCAGAAGCCCACGCCGGAAGTCAATTGAAGACTTTCCCTTTCTGGAAAAATATTAGAAGATGGAATACTATGTCAGAAACTCATCAATCTTTGTCATCACAACTCAAGAAATGCGATGTGTGCACATCTGCGGTTTCAGAATTCAGAACCAGATCTTTAGACACACTTCTCAACAGTCAACATTCCTCTGAATTCAGAAATGGATATTTTCTTGATTGGCAAAATGAGCGCAATGATCAGAAGCTACAGAGAAGAACAAAAACTCCTTTTTCACAATGGCTCTCTTCTGATTCGAACTACTAGTTTGAAAGCTCCTCCTATAAAAGCCAACTTCAAGCTCCATTTTTACAACTGATCATCTAGCGAAGATACATTGCAAAAGTGAAAAACAAGAGCAAAGAGCAAATACAAAAAGCAATTTCATATTTGTGTAATCATATAGGGAGAGAGATTAGTTCACATTAATTTCCTATCAGAACTTTCCTATTGTAAAATCAGAAGCTCTGTTGTTGCTTCGGCTGTATGCATCAATGAGTGTGATAGTTTAGTGTTAAGTAAAGGACACTATTTTACTCAACCTTAGTCTATTGTGTAAAATGTTTGTGATCTACTTTTGAAAGAGTTCTTTAAAGGATTAAAGCTCAGAAGAAGGTATTCTGAGGACTGGACGTGGGCAGAAGGCCGAACCAGTTTAAATCTGTCGAATAACGTTTTTCCCTTATAATTCATTTTACTTCTTAAAATATTGCATGCTCTGAATATTTATCTCATATATACCACTTTGATCATTATGTGCATAACATATAAATCATCTATCTAAGAGATCTTCGAAAGCTCTATTAAAAGAGTTGTCCTCTGAGTGTAAGTATCAGAAGCAGAATCAATCTCAGTAGACCGAAGTTGCCTTCGGTTTCGAGAGTTGCCTTTATGTTGTAATCAACTTAAAAGTTAAAAGAATCTAAAGGTTTTAAATTAGCCATTAGTTCTATTCATCACCCCTTTAGAACTAATCTACCATATTAGGGACCAACAAGTGGTATCAAAGCAAGTGCTCAAACTAAAGATATAACTATCTTGAGTAAAAGATCCACCCTAATGGCTGTCAATAGCATATGTCACCTGCCTAGTAACGAGACAACACAAATCTTTCTAAAAGGTCTGTCTATTACTAGATCCTTTCTATTCTTTGGATCTAACTACACATTCTGAAAAAACAAAATGAAGAATTTTATCCAAGCTCAGAGCATGAGTGCCTGGTTAGCAATAATTAAAGGCCCACATGTACCTACTGAAAGAGTAGTTGGGGCAAAGTTGTAAAGTCGGAAGACAAATGGACAGAAAAAGATCTGAAAAAGCTTCAAATAAATGTTTTGGCTATCAATATGATTCATTGTGATCTAGATGCTGTAGAGTACAATAAAATCTTAAGTTGTGAAACTTCTCAAGAGATCTGGAACGAGCTACAAGTTACCTACGAAGGTACCAGCAAAGTGTATGGGCTGTTCGAGATGCAGGAAAGTGAAGGCATTTCTGATATGAATGATAGATTCACCAATATCATCAACGAGCTAAACAAAACTGGGAAAGATTTTCTCAGAAGAAAGAACAAGTTAAAAAGATCCTCAGAAACCTTCTGAAAAGTTGACAAGCCAAGAAGACGGCTATTAAGGAAGCTTAGAACCTAACCACTATAAATATGTCGAATTCATAGGATCTCTTCTTACCCATATAACAATTTGATCCATAACATTATAACTAGTAAATTGTTCCCTAACAAATTTTAAAGATCAATTTTACCCGTAACATTTGAAAGTTGGACTAACTTTTTGTCATTAATAACGAAACGCTATATGCAGTCATAAATCTCATTATCTTTACTTTATTTGGTGTCATATTATCACACATTAATTGGTAACTAACCAAAGACATACATGCATGGAAAGAAAATTAAAAAAAAGTTTAAAATTTTTATCTTGTATTTTACATCACGCACCCTATAAAAAAACACACATACACGCTATATATATTTTTTGAACTTTTTTTAATATTTGTATTTGTTACTAATAAGCGATGACATAACTAGCAAGTGGATTTGAAATAATGGGATTTATGACAACATAAAATATAATTGTAAGTAGAGAAAAATTGATCGAAGTTGCAAGAGTTAGAGGTATAATTCTACTCCATCCAATCTTTTTTCAAATTTACCCTTATTTATGATAAGGGAGAGATTTACTAATTAATGCAAATAATTTTAATCAAGTAATAAAAAAATTAAAAAGAAAGAGAACTTTTGCATAGAAATACAGTTTTATGAGAGAACTATTAAGAGTAAATTAGTCATGTTAATAGTACAATTAATATTTTATTGGTCGTGGTGAAAAAATTTAAACGACATATATTAAAACCCAAAGAGAGTACCACTTATGACGTTAGAGATAAAATTGTTATTGGTTGTTAACAATAAGGGTATTTTTTTCTTATTCCTATTTTTTTTATAAAATGATCAACTATTTATTTTATTCTCAAAGATTTCAATTTCACATTTTTTATTTTTTATTTTTTATTTTTCATTTTTTTAAGTTTTTTATATATAGATTACGATGTGTCGCTACGCTATTTTTCCTTTTACATGACACGAGATATATAACAAACATTTGTTTTTGTGTCGTCTGATTGTTTTTCGTGACACTATATTAAAATTATACCGTCTTAAAGCTTAAGTGTAAACAACCTCAAATCACATGTGGCGTTACCATGATACATATCTGTCATCTCAATAAAACGCAATTTTGATTGAAAATGTACATAATCATCAGATGACACAATGTAAATATGACTGCCATTGTTATCTGAAAACCAAAGAAGCGGCAAACAAATATTAGTTTCACGGGGGAGCAAAAAGTTAGTAAATTCGTTTCGTGTGCATAAAAAAGAAATGATATAAAAGGTCATTCTAAATGAACTCATTCTTTCACTCATCTCTTGATCGAGCTAACCTTTGAAAACCCTAAACACAACTTTGTCTTCTCCATTATCATTTATATCTTCTGAATCGTCTTCGATCTCGTGAAGTCATCATCCCGGTAAGTTTTTTTATTAGGGTGTATTTAAGTCATAAGTTATGTTCAAATGTTAAATATGTGAAATTAATATTCTCTGCATGTTAGTACTGGGACCTCGTCCATTGCATATCCATTCTATAATTTGAAGTTTGGTTGATTAACTTTAGGTATCTTCATTCTCAAATAAAGGTTTCTATCTCGTTTTAGTATATTTATTTATTTATAATGTTTAGTTGGTGTTTTGATACTGATTTTCATCTTGGATATATATGATGATACTTTCATGTACTTTTGATGTTGGGTTTATAGTCTTAGAGATATATTTACATATTGGGTTTATTTGATGTTTGTTGTTTGTTAATGTATGTGTTTTTTTTGTTGATTGTTTATATACGAAATTGTAGAATAGTCAGTGTTAGTAATTAGTTAGAATATATAACTGATCATAGATCTGTGTTTGTTCAAGATGGATAAATCATAGATGGTGACTGATAGGAGATCATTACAGTTTAGGATAGGCTTACAAGAGTTTCTGAAGTTTGCTTTTGATAATGCTCCAAACTCGAACTATATTTTTTGTCCTTGTGTCAAATGTTGTAACATCAGAGGTGATAGTATTGAGTTCATTAAGGATCATGTAATTTGTAAGGAATTATGAAAACATATAGAAATTGGATATGGCACGGTGAGTGTTCTATTGCAGGCTCAAATCATATTAGTGAGGGTTCTGAAACAATTGAAATGAACCATGACTTAGGATTAGATTTAGAAAAAGATGGGTGCTCTGTAGAGTCGATAAATTTATGCATTTCCTAAACGATGTGGACAAGCCTTTGTATCCCGGTTGTACTAAATCAACCAAGATGAATTGTTTGATACAAACCTTTCATCTTAAAGCATTGTCTACTATTGTTCTATCACGACATATAATATTGAAGATGCAGATTCAAGATTCTCTGATGTATTATAATCTTTTTATTACTTATGTTGAGATGTACTTATTTTCCTTTGAGTGAGACAATTATCTTTCTTTTCAAAAAAGTTAGAAAAAAATCAAATCTTGAAAATATTGTAATAACCTTAATTTTGGCCAAGCTATAAGTATATATATATAATTATTGATTAGTATATATATAATTGTTTAGCTTTCTTTTATAACCTAAGTACTTTTACCTAGAATACCCTCAACCACTTAAAAAAAATACTCCATCTTTTACCTAAATAGAACCCGCAGTCGCAAACCCTCTCCATGCCAATTAGAAATAATACAAAAAAACTTTTATATCTTCTTCTTCTCCCTTGAGATTTCGATCGGCGACTGGACTGATTTTTATCAATAACTGTGCATATTTTTATCAATTAAAAAGTAAGTTTCTCATATCCTTTAATTTTGTTTGTCTTATATGAACTCCTTTTTTTTTTTTCAGAATATGAACTTCCACTTTCTTTCATTCTTGCACCAACATTCACAATAGTTATATTATATTAAATTCTTAGGAGAAAGTGCTTATATTAACTATTATTTAAAGTATGTGATGCTTTGTTTTTTTTTGGTGGATCTCTACATTTGTTTTCTACCTATGTCAACATTAATATTATTTTAAAATGAATATAAAGTTATGAGTTATGGTTTTGAAATCCTTCATTTTTATTTTGTGTTGATGTAAAACAATTATATTTTCAACAGGTTTACAATTTTATACTGCATATTATATATTCATATTTTAAAAGGGAGTTGTGCAGTAATGGTGTTCAATTTTAATAAATCGTTTTTTTCAAATTGTTAGCAGGAGTTAAACTTATTCATGTGGGTTAGAATTCTTAATTAGTTAGTTGTGAAGGTGTAATTACCTCTCCCATAGATGTTAATTATTCCCATTAGTTTAGACTTAATTGAGTCAGTTAATTCATTATGTCTCTTTTCTTGAACCAATAGGAAATTCTGACAATCCGCAAATTGACTGAGTCGAACTTTTAGTGCGCTCGCGTCTGCTTGAATATCCAGGTGAGTGGTAATGATAGTATACGACACTATTTAATTGAAATATCAGACTTTAAACTGTTTATCAAAAATTGACATATGATTATATGTTTCCTTTTATAAAAGCATAGATTTCGAACCTTCTGTTTACAAAATATCCTTAGTATTAGAGCGTATATTCTGGGAACAGGTCTTTATATTGATTTGTTTTATTATCAAGTACAATGAATGTATTAAAATCTGGTTTGATATGATTTGTAGTTTCTGATACGCGATTTATCGCAGTTATTACATTTGTTTTAGAAATCTGATAATTCGTTCAATCAGTTATGATTTTCTGATTTATATATGTATACTATATGTTTTCAAACTGGTACAAGTGCTCAGTATATCTGTATCTGTTATCTGGCCTCTCACCGATCTTCATAACATTAGGTCCTTGCATTTGTCTTTGAGTCAGGTTGTCAGTTGTCAGTTTGTTGTCAGTTGTGTCAGCATTAGAATCATGCATAAGATCGGTGAAGGCGATTATCTGTTATCTGTATCTGTTATCTGTATCTGTTATTGGTAGTGCTTACCATTTATCTGGCCCTGGTGGTGTGCAGTATCACCACTCTGTTACACTGTATCATGTGTTTTAAAGCTTTTGTCTTATTTTCTGATTATTCTAATATCTGATATTTTGAAAGGCTTCAGTATTATTTTTGACAATTGTTTACCAGTACTTTGATTTGATTATCTAATATTGACCATTTTGTTTAACTGATTTTGAATACTATATTTGAAACTATATTTGTCATAATTTAAAAGTATCAGCATGTCTGCCTGTTCCTTTCTGCTGTGTGCTATAGCTACTGCTCACTGAGGTTTTCGCTCGTATAGACGAAAATCTCATACCACGTTGAATATTTTTTTTTCAGATTAAGGTCCCTGTTCGTGAGGTAACCCTTGGATTGATATTGAAGGAGACTACCTAATGATTTAGCTTTATATTATTTTTTGGAGACTTTTGACTATTGAGATTTGACTTGAATAGTTTGATTCTTTTAAGGTTTATTGATGTAATTGAGATGACTTTGATATTCTGTTAGTAAATTTTGGAATTTCTATTAGTTCAGAATTAAGGCTAGCATAGATTAAAATTAACTTAATTTATGCGCCGGTCATGGCCTGAGTTGGGTCCTGACAAAGGTGGTATCAGAGCCTAGGTTCAGGTTCTTATAGACTTACTGTATAGGATTCACATGTTCTGTTCGTATCCCTTATCTTGCATATCTATCTGAGTCTTCCTATTTACTCATTTTCAGTACCTCATTGCTAAAGTGTCTAATTGTGCTGCATGGATAGGTAATCATGCCTCCTAAAGGAAGAAAAAGAGGCAAGAATACGGTTAATGTTAGTACTAGGAGTAGGGTGACCGTTGAGAATTCATCTCAGCTTGATGGGGGAGCTTCACACCCTATTGGAGGAGCAGCTCCAGCATCTGAACCAATATTGCAACCAGCTGGAGGGTCATCTCAGCCCACTCGTACAGCTTCAGCCTCTCAGCCTGCTCAAATATCTAACACTGATTTGGCTGCTGGATTGCAAGGGGTCTTTCAAGCAGTTGAAAGACTAACAAATGTGGTAGGGGAAAACAGACAACCAAGAACTACAGGATCTGCTATACCTAATGATAGAGCTCAATTACAGGATCTCAGTGACTTCTTGAGGTTACAACCTCCAAAGTTTTCGGGTGAGGATTCTCTAACAGATCCTATGGATTTTCTGGATGCTATGGACAGATGTTATGAGGTCTTGGGATGCACCAGTGCTAGGATGGTATTGTTAGCAGGGAATCAGTTACAAGGAGTGGCGCGTAGTTGGTATCTTTCCAAGAGAGGGAATGGACTTGATAACGCTTTCCTTTGGCCACAGTTCCGTGATTCTTTCTTAGAGAGGTTCCTTCCTCCTAGTGTTAAGGAAGCTAAAGCTTTAGAGTTTGAAGTGCTGAAGCAGGGTAGTATGACTGTGAGTGAATATGAAATGAAATTCACTCGACTTGCTCGTTTCGGTGAGCATCTTATTCCAACTGAGGAGAGGAAGGCAAGGAGGTTTGAGAGGGGACTTCGGGACAGACTGTTAGACCGAATTGCTCCTTTACGATTGTCTAGCTTTGAGGAAGTGGTGGATCGATCCAGGCAGATGGAGATGTTTGATGATCAGCGTAGGGCTCGTGATCAGAACAAACGTGCTCGATATGACAACCAGAGTGGTCATCATAGTAGAGGAAGTAACTATTCAGTATCTCATGGGTCCCATTCCTTACCTAGTCAAGGAGGGCAATACTCCAAGAATAATCAGAGATATGGTCAGAGAGCTCAGTCCACTGGTACTCAGAATAGTCAAAGTTCCTCTAGATCGTCATTCCCTACTTGTCAGCTTTGCGGTAAATTCCATGGTAACTCTCCATGCCATCGAGCAACTGGGGCTTGTTTTGGTTGTGGTCAGGTGGGACATAGAAGAAAATATTGCCCAAGCAGTAACACAACACTAGCTGTGGGTCAGGATACAGTTTCTACTCCTTTTATCGGTACTCAGCCATCTTCTCAGTATGGTGGTAGAGGCCAGAGTTCAGGAGGTCAAGGTCAGGGTGGTCGAGGTCCTAACTCAGCTCCTAATCATGCAACAGCAGGTCGAGGTCAGTCTAGAGCCTTTGCCCTGACACAGCAGGATGCTCAGGCATCTAATGCAGTGGTGACTGGTACCATTTTTGTATGTTCATTTGATGCTAGAGTTTTGATTGATCCTGGTGCTACACATTCCTTTGTTTCTCCTTATTTTTCTATGAAATTTGGTGTACCACCCACTAGGTTAGATTGTCCTTTATCTGTGGCAACACCTATAGGAGATGTCCTTGATATAAATCTAGCTTTTAAGAATTGGTTAGTAAAAGTAGGGGAAAGGGAACTCTTAGCTGATCTTGTATTACTTGAAATGTTAGATTTTGATGTGCTTTTGGGAATGGATTGGTTAGCCTCATATCATGCCTCTTTAAACTGTTATAGCAAGTTAGTAACTTTCAAAATTCATGGGGAGATAGAATTTCAATTTCAAAGACATCGTAGCATGGCTCCTCATAGTCTTATTTCGGCTATTGCTGCAAGAAGATTGTTGTATAAGAACTGTGAAGGGTTTCTAGCTTATGTTAAGGATACTCAAGCAAAGGGTGTCGAGTTGGAGAATGTTGATGTGGTGAATGAGTTTGATGATGTTTTTCCTGAAGATTTGGCAGGTTTGCCACCTGAAAGAGTAATCGATTTCTGTGTTGACTTAGCACCCGAAACAAGACCCATATCTATGCCTCCTTACCGAATGGCTCTTGCTGAACTAAAGGAGTTGAAGGAACAACTACAAGACTTGCTTGACAAAGGGTTCATCCGCCCTAGTGTCTCTCCTTGGGGTGCTCCTGTGTTGTTTGTGAAGAAGAAGGATGGATCAATGAGATTGTGCATTGATTATCGACAGTTGAACAAGGTCACAATACGTAACAAATACCCCCTTCCTCGAATTGATGATCTATTTGATCAGCTCCAGGGTGCAAAGTACTTTTCTAAGATCGATCTGAGGTCCGGTTATCATCAGTTGAGGGTTAAAAATGTTGACATACCTAAGACAGCTTTCAGGACTAGGTATGGTCACTATGAATTTCTGGTGATGCCTTTTGGTCTCACTAATGCTCCTGCAGCTTTTATGGATCTAATGAATAGGGTGTTTAAGCCCTTCCTTGATCGTTTTGTGATAGTGTTTATAGATGACATTCTGGTGTATTCTAAAAGTAAAGAAGAACATGAACAACATCTGAGGCTTGTTCTTCAGACCCTAAGAGAGAACCAGTTGTATGCCAAGTTCTCAAAATGTGAATTCTAGTTGGATAGTGTCTCATTCTTAGGGCACATAGTATCCAAATATGGGGTGAGTGTTGATCAGGAGAAGGTTGATGATGTTCTTCATTGGCCAAGGCCTAGTTCAGTGTCGGAGATTCGAAGTTTTCTTGGGTTAGCGGGTTACTATCGACGTTTTGTGCAAGACTTTTCTCGAATAGCTTCTCCTTTAACCAAGTTAACCCAGAAGAATGTGAAGTTTCAGTGGTCAGAAGCGTGTGAGAAGAGTTTTGAAGAATTGAAAGTTCGTTTGACTTCAGCACCAGTGTTAGCTCTTCCATCTGGATCAGGGGGCTACACAGTGTTTTGTGATGCTTCAAGGGTTGGTTTGGGTTGTGTATTGATGCAACATGGTCATGTGATTGCATATGCTTCTCGCCAATTAAAGCAACACGAAAAGAATTATCCAACTCATGATTTGGAAATGGCAGCAGTGATCTTTGCCCTAAAGATATGGAGACATTACTTGTATGGGGAGACATGTGAGATTTTCACTGACCATAAAAGTCTCAAATACATCTTTGATCAGCGTGATTTGAATTTGAGGCAGAGAAGATGGGTGGAGTTTCTCAAGGATTATGACTGCACAATTCAGTACCATCCAGGAAAAGCAAATGTTGTAGCAGATGCTTTAAGTAGGAAATCTCTGGGTAGCCTAGCTCATCTTTCTGTAGTGAGGAGACCTTTGATTGGTGATATTCATGAATTGATTGATCAAGGAGTGAAATTTGAGGCAACATCTGAAGCGTTAGTAGCTCATTTTCGTGTTAGACCTATTCTGTTAGATAGAATCAAGGCAGCCCAACAAGAAGATCCTCAATTGTGTAAAGTTAGGGATGATGTTTGTCAGGGCAAGGTTCAAGACTTCGTGATTGGTGATGATGGAGTTCTTCGTTATGGGACTAGACTGTGTGTTCCTAGTGTTGATGATTTAAAAAGGGAAATTTTGGAGGAAGCACACTGTTCAGCTTATACAGTTCATCCTGGTTCCACTAAGATGTATAGAGATTTAAGGGAATTATACTGGTGGAGTGGAATAAAGAGAGATGTTGCAGACTTTGTTGCTAAATGCCTTACTTGTCAACAAGTCAAGGCAGAACATCAGAGATCGTCTGGGTTGCTCCAACCATTACCTATTCCTGAGTGGAAGTGGGAGAACATTGCTATGGACTTCGTGGTAGGATTGCCTCGTACTAGGGGAGGGTATGATTCTATTTGGGTGATAGTCGATCGTTTAACTAAGTCAGCTCATTTTCTTTATGTGAAGACAAGCTATGATTTCTCTAAGCTCGCTCAGTTATACATTGATGAGATTGTTAGACTTCATGGAGTTCCAGTCTCTATCGTGTCAGATCGTGGTGCTCAATTTACTTCTCGATTCTGGAAGAAATTTCAAGAAGCACTTGGTACAAAACTTCAGTTTAGCACCGCTTTTTATCCTCAGACTAGTCAGAGAGGACTATTCAGACTTTAGAGGATATGCTTCGAGCTTGTATTTTTGATTTTGGCCAAAATTGGGATCATCATTTTCCTTTGGTAGAGTTTGCTTATAACAATAGCTATCAAGCTAGCATTGAGATGGCACCTTATGAAGCCTTGTATGGTCGTAAGTGTCGGTCGCCAATTTGTTGGGATGAGGTCGGAGAAAGGAGACTCACTAGACCTGAGTTAATACAGTTGACTTCAGATAAAGTTCGTGTTATCCGTGATAGACTCTTAACAGCTCAGAGTAGGCAAAAGAGTTATGTTGATCCGAGGCGCAAGAATGTGGAATTTCAGGTCGGTGATCATGTGTTTCTGAAGGTCTCTCTGATGAAAGGAATCATGCGGTTTGGCAAGAAAGGAAAATTGAGTCCGCGTTATGTTGGTCCATTTGAGATTCTTGAAAGGATTGGTGCAGTTGCATATCGGTTAGCTCTTCCACCTGATTTCTCTAAAGTTCATCCGATATTCCACATATCGATGCTTAGGAAGTATATTCCAGATACTTCTCATGTTTTGCAACCTCAAACTATACAAGTTAGAGATGATTTGTCATATGACGAGCAACCAATAAAGATCTTAGATAGCCAAGTCCGTAAGCTACGATCCAAAGAAGTTCCTTTAGTTAAAGTTCTGTGGCAAAACCACTCAAGTAGTGAAGCCACTTGGGAGACTGAATCTGAGATGCGAATCAAATATCCTCATTTATTCGATGTTTCAGGTTAGTATCTTGTAACTTAAATTCGGGGACCGAATTTTCTTTAGGGTAGAAGAATGTAATAACCTTAATTTTGGCCAAGCTATAAGTATATACATATAATTATTGATTAGTATATATATAATTGTTTAGCCTTCTTTTATAACCTAAGTACTTTTACCTAGAATACCCTCAACCACTTAAAAAAAAATACTCCATCTTTTACCTAAATAAAACCCGCAGCCGCAAACCCTCTCCATGCCAATTAGAAATAATACAAAAAAACTTTTATATCTTCTTCTTCTCCCTTAAGATTTCGATCAGCGACTGGACTGATTTTTATCAATAACTGTGCATGTTTTTATCAATTAAAAAATAAGTTTCTCATATCCTTTAATTTTGTTTGTCTTATATGAACTCCTTTTTTTTTTTTACAATATGAACTTCCACTTTCTTTCCTTCTTGCACCAACATTCACAATAGTTATATTATATTAAATTCTTAGGAGAAATTACTTATATTAACTATTATTTAAAGTATGTGATGCTTTGTTTTTTTTGGTGGATCTCTACATTTGTTTTCTACCTATGTCAACATTAATATTATTTTAAAATGAATATAAAGTTATGAGTTATGGTTTTGAAATCCTTCATTTTTATTTTGTGTTGATGTAAAACAATTATATTTTCAACAGGTTTACAATTTTATACTGCATATTATATATTCATATTTTAAAAGGGAGTTGTGCAGTAATGGTGTTCAATTTTAATAAATCGTTTTTTTCAAATTGTTAGCAGTAGTTAAACTTATTCATGTGGGTTAGAATTCTTAATTAGTTAGTTGTGAAGGTGTAATTACCTCTCCCTTAGATGTTAATTATTCCCATTAGCTTAGACTTAATTGATTCAGTTAATTCATTATGTCTCTTTTCTTGAACCAATAGGAAATTCTGACAATCCGCAAATTGACTGAGTCGAACTTTTAGTGCGCTCGCGTCTGCTTGAATATCCAGGTGAGTGGTAATGATAGTATACGACACTGTTTAATTGAAATATCAGACTTTAAACTGTTTATCAAAAATTGACATATGATTATATGTTTCCTTTTATAAAAGCATAGATTTCGAACCTTCTGTTTACAAAATATCCTTAGTATTAGAGCGTATATTCTGGGAACAGGCCTTTATATTGATTTGTTTTATTATCAAGTACAATGAATTTATTAAAATCTGGTTTGATATGATTTGTAGTTTCTGATACGCGATTTATCGCAGTTATTACATTTGTTTTAGAAATCTGATAATTCGTTCAATCAGTTATGATTTTCTGATTTATATATGTATACTATATGTTTTCAAACTGGTACAAGTGCTCAGTATATCTGTATCTGTTATCTGGCCTCTCACCGATCTTCATAACATTAGGTCCTTGCATTTGTCTTTGAGTTAGGTTGTCAGTTGTCAGTTTGTTGTCAGTTGTGTCAGCATTAGAATCATGCATAAGATCGGTGAATGCGATTATCTATTATCTGTATTTGTTATTGGCAGCGCTTACTATTTATCTGGCCCTGGTGGTGTGCAGTATCACCACTCTGTTACACTGTACCATGTGTTTTAAAGCTTTTGTCTTATTTTCTGATTATTCTAATATCTGATATTTTGAAAGGCTTCAGTATTATTTTTGACAATTGTTTACCAGTACTTTGATTTGATTATCTAATATTGACCATTTTGTTTAACTGATTTTGAATACTATATTTGAAACTATATTTGTCATAATTTAAAAGTATCAGCATGTCTGCCTGTTCCTTTCTGCTGTGTGCTATAGCTACTGCTCACTGAGGTTTTCGCTCGTATAGACGAAAATCTCATACCACGTTGAATATATTTTTTTCAGATTAAGGTCCATGTTCGTGAGGTAACCCTTGGATTGATATTGAAGGAGACTGCCTAATGATTTAGCTTTATATTATTTTTTGAAGACTTTTGACTATTGAGATTTGACTTGAATAGTTTGATTCTTTTAAGGTTTATTGATGTAATTGAGATGACTTTGATATTCTGTTAGTAAATTTTGGAATTTCTATTAGTTCAGAATTAAGGCTAGCATAGATTAAAATTAACTTAATTTATGCGCCGGTCATGGCCTGGGTTGGGTCCTGACATATATCAAGTTCAACTCCAAGGGCAAAGTCCATAAAACCCTATGTACTTTCACGTTTTGTCAAATAGGTACTTGTGGAAAAAAAAATTTATCCAAAAGGGGACTAAAGGTTTTTTTTACGATAAAGAGATTATTGAGGTTTTTGCTATGCTAAAAACAAGGACCTTAAAATTAAAATTCAGGATAACAATCTCAAAATAAAAAATTTAAAGACTTGATTATATTCTAAGCAACTTTAAAGGTCATTAAGTTATTTGATGAGAAGAGAGAAAGTAGATATTTAGAGAGAGAAAGCTCTAAAAATAATAGTTTTGGAAAATAAATTTTTTGATTCTATAGTAAATGTGATACTAAATAATCCAATCAAACAATCCAATGATCAATACAAAAAGTACATTAATCTTTAATTTGTATAATTTTAATCCTAATAATTAATCTAAAATACCGGCGACAATGCACGGTGGAGGCAATGGCAGACTGAAATTGAGGGAAAGTTTCGTGTGACTAGAATGTGGGGGTCACATTACATGAATAATCATAATAAATCTACAACCACTAAATTAAATAACCAATCAAATAAATAATCATGATAAATCATTAAGTTGGGACAAAAAAATCAAATCAAATCCTGAATTTATCAATTCCAACCCTAATTAATCAAATTTAAACAAACAAAATTATTAATTATAAATATAAAATCAATTTGTCAATAAATTAAATCCATAACCACTAAATTAAATTAAATCATCAAATAAACAATCATACTAAATCATTAAATTGGAAAAAAATCAAATCAAATCCTAAATTTATCTATGTCAACCTTAATTAAACCAATTTTCAATCAATAAAAATTATCAACACTCAACTACATTAAACAATCAAATGATCTCTAAAAACAAAACAATCAAATGATCAAATTAATCAACCCTAATAATTAATCTAAATACTAGGTCAAATAAAAAAAAATTAAAACTAACCAAAAGGGAGGGGCGCAAGTTTTGTGCGAAACGGATTGGACTTTTTAGTGGATTACATCTCCGCTCAATTAATTAACGACTAAACGATTTCATAACCGTTCCGTAGGCTTTTCTTAACTACCTGACAGGGACAACCAATTCACATGGCATAAAGCAATTGAGGTCTATACTCTAATTGTTTTATGTTTGGCCTACCAAGGACCAAACAACGTCGTTTGACCCTTAGTAAATTATACCGACATTGTTTTAGTTTATCTGGGAGTGTTATTTTGCAACCATTATTGTTTTCCCACGAACAAGGGGTGCTGAGACACCTTCAGCCTCCTATGTCTCTACCCGTGATTCCAAGTCTTGTATAGCCTGTTCGGGACGTTTGATATTCGTTGAGGCTATACAGTCCAAGCTTGAGAGCAAGGTCAATGAAATTGATAAAGATTTGAGTTGACCTGGCTAGCTGATGGTTCAAATGGACCATGTGGTGTATATTATACTATATAGTAGACTTTACTTAATTAATTGAGTAAACATTAACATAACATAGGCTAGTAAACTGGACTTGGTTTTTCAAATTCCAAAACAGGGGCACGACGTATGCCAGAATATATATTTTGTAACTTCCACATCATGTTTAATTAATTAAGTTTACAATTCTCAATACCTTTCACTATAAAAACTCCTGAATTCTTGTGTAACTCATTCAGACAGCATTGAACTCAATTGCCTACTGTAACTGTTACACAACAAAATGAAGGTTAGTCATCTTCATTTAATTTATTACAACATGTAGATAAACAAATGAATTAATTATATTAAAATTGTGCAGCAAAAGATAGCGATAAAATTCGGGGCATACAACGAGAAATGCCGGAGAAAAGCGTTGCAGATAGCGTCCGTGACAGAAGGAGTGACGTCGGTGGCGTTAGAAGGGGGAGATAAAGATAAGTTGGTTGTGATTGGAGAGAGTGTGGACGCAGCATGTTTAACAAAGAAATTAAGAAAGAAACTCGATTGTGTAGTGTTAGTCACGGTAGAAGAGGTGAAGCCGAAAAAGCCTGATCCTGTTCTTGTTCCTGTGTCTTATTGTCAAGGTCTTCCTCGTTGTGAATTCGTTGGTTTGGCTTATGATCCTCCGAATTCGTCTCCTTGTGCTGTCATGTGATCCATGTTCCACATAATCTGATTATTCGGTTTGAGACATCCATTAAGTGAACCTTTTGCCATTTAAAGTTTGATGCGTGCAGTAAGGTCTTAATCTCTAACTTAAGCAACTAACCTCAATTATTATATAATCGTCTAGTTAACCAGTTGCTAAAAATTGAAATATCTACAAATGTTCAGTACTATAAATTTTATGTTTCGGATATCTAAATTTGAATGTGAAGGATATGCTCAGTATTGCACATTTGCTAGCTACAACTTAAAGGTATAATTTATAGGTGTGAATTCGTTTAAGATATCCATTGAGATGAATTAAGCTTCACAGTTTGTGACACTTTATGCATATGCCAAATTTTATTGCATTTAGTATTTACTAAGATTGCATTATAACAAGGCTTAATATATCTGGGGTCCCTAAACTCTATTAATTGCATCATTTAGCCCCATAAACTAATTAAAGTTCCGAAGTGACCCTAAACATTATAAAAATTTGTAACAACTAACAACACAAATTTATAATATAACATTTGTCAAATAGATGACTGTCAATTCCAATTTGATCAATAGTAACACAAGAATATTCAGTTAATGATATCAGCGAGTTTTGTATTTTGTTTTAAGGAAATCATTAGGAAGCTGCTGTAATTTCAACATCAGCAGTCAAAATTAAACAACTAGTGTTTAATTTCATAGGGATGTACTTCATTGGTCTTCATTGACCCATGGCAAATATAATTTATTTTTATTTTTTAGGCCTAATATACAAATAACCCCCTGAACTTGTTCAAATGTTGCAATTGTCCCCTCCAACTTTCAATTGTAACAACTTATCCTTAAACTTGTCTAATTGTAAGACATAACCCCAAATTGGGAATTTTTTTACCCCGTACTTCAAGCAACCCTAAAAACGTTTCCCCGGATTCGTATCACGCCAAATATCTGATTATCACACTCCACGAGCGTTGCAGCTTTTGTATTTTACGTATTTCTTCAATTGCAATCCATGTCAGCAATTTCGGGTTATGTTTTACAATTGGACAAGTTTGAAGGGCTATCTTTTACAATTGGACAAGTTTGAGGGGTAAGTTGTTACAATTGAAAGTTCGAAGGGAGAATTTGCAACATTTTGACAAATTCAGGGGGGTATTTGTGTATTAGACCTATTTTTTATATATATAATACATTACATTTTGATTTAATCCATACGCATTAATTTATTTTTACAATATATACCCTTATTAAGTTGTCTTTATATAACTTGGAATAGACATTGTTCAAAACGAAAGCTGCCTCGATCGCCTAGGCGCTTGAAATTGAAAATTCGTCCCGATTTTCTCTGATTAGCCCCTTTAGGCGCTTTTTTGGCTCCTAACCAGTTTTTAGCCATTTGAGCTCCACCTAGACCGTCTTGACGCCGCCTAGGGGCCACTTGTTAAAATATTGATGTTTGCATATCTTTTCAAATATATGTGTTTTTCTATATTAAATAATTTTATACTATTGTTTTTAGATAGTATAATACATATTAATTGAATTTATATAATAATTTATTGATTAACAAATAAAAAAATAAAAAAAATATAAATCAATCTTCGACTAATCCCCCATTAATTTTGAGGACCATGTCCGTCCGATTAACGTCTAACGTTTTTTACAACCTTAGAAATAGATAAAAAAAAAAAAAAAATTATTAGTAAATGTAATTAATATAAGAATAATAAAAAAAATTTAGTCAAAATAGTAAATTAATTAATTATATTTTTAAATTATGGTGCATTCTCCAAAAACGCCATCTATTTGGAAACAAAGGGAGTAGCCGTTAGAAAAAAGTGGACATTAACTGCAGCACCCAGAAGATTACAATCAGAACGGAACAATAAAAAGATTCCAGCTACTTAAAGATGATGAATCCATATCAGGCCCTGAGAAAATTTAAACTTGATTACTAAGAAAAGCTGAAATTATCTCAATAAAATACAATGTTTCTTAGGAAATAAAGAACATGACAGATCAGTATTTAATCTGACACCTTGTCAAGCTTCATAATCCAAGACACCATAGCTACTCTACATTAATCATAAACACAGAAATAACCGAATATTAAGGTTCAAATTCCTAATCAAACATAATCACTGTTATCAGAAACGATTGAAGATTCTGATTCAATTCAGCTCTATTCGAGCTGAATCCATATGGCGAATCAAAATTATAACAGAATCGGATGTGAAGCGTTAGAATCGGTGATGAATTAGCCGAATTGGTCGAGTTGGATGATTCCCCCGATTCAGGAAATGTGCTAAAAAAATTGTGATAAAATACTGCAGTAGATTTCAAATTGTAGTTCAGGTAAACTAGAAGTCTCTAATGAAGGAAGAAAATAAATTAGTAGAAAAGAACCGATTAAAAATTAAAAAAATAAGAAAACAATTCATTATATCTTTAACAAATCAAAACACATTAACATATATGACTTTCCAATTTCAAATCAATCCGCAGTTCCCATCTCATCCCATTCAGAAAATGTCTTTGGCACTTTGCTTTGTCGTGGAGCAACAACAGATGATCAAAATCAAATTATCTTCATCAACATTCATCAAAAACTTGAATAACACCAACTACTAAGCTCACTCTCCTCTAGTCGGCTTATTATTATCAAGTTATCAACTCAAACTAGTTTCATTCCATCATTATCAAGTTGACGACAAGGCAAGAAAACAGAGTCAGAAACTCAAACTTTCCATTCCACTAAGTTATTAAACAAAGTCCGATTTGTGAATTAGTTTTATTAGGATTGCATTTGCACTAGATTTAAAATTTAAATACTTGGATGATACGATATTTTTTTGACATTAAAATTGCATTTCTAGACTAATATTTGATAATATTTTAAATTAAGCATGATAAATAGTTTATTTTTCGTAATATAATGAATTTCAAATGAATCTTACGATTCTATTCACGAGTTCGTGTTGACAAAATGAGGATTTCGATTCACGAGTCGAATTTTGACAACTATGAACATAATCATTTAAAAGGCATAAATTAATGTCACATTCTAATCAAAGTCGCCATCAAAGTTCAAGCACAGATATGTAAAAATCTCTGGCTGTGTTTTCAGCTCAAACAACCATATATAATTCTTTAAATTCTTTAAATTGTATTCAAGATGAACTCAATAACAATGTGTTTGATATACATAAGCAGAATTGATTACAAAGTTTCAAATTGTATAACCACTAACATTAGTTTCCAAAACCCTAGAATTGAATTTAAAAAAAAAAAAAAAAGAGATTGAAAGAATAGTACCTTTAGTTAATCAAGTGAAGATCAATGAAGACTGTAAATAACTAGGAAACACCATCAACAGAAGAAGGTGGAACACCATGATGAACTTGATTTCCCAAATCAGGCGGTATGATTTCAGCTTCCAAGAAGCGGCTCAGATGCTTATCACTCAAGTTTTCCTGTTGAGAATATAAAAACAAATTAGAGGAATTGAAAATCATCCAGTTGATTTGAAGAAAACACAGATGAAGAGAAAGAAAATTACAGAAAGGCAAGCTCTGTATTTTTGCCACTCAGAAACGCATCCCTCTTTGTCCCACTCACCCTTCAAAAATTTGTCCGTATACCACCTACACAAATTAAATTTTAGAAAGTCAGGGATAAAACAAAAAATTAGGGTTTTCAGAAAGTTCACTATGTTGTTCAAAATTTAATTAATTAGAACTTGAATGAGAAGAGAGAGCGACCTGTTGAAGCAATCGTAGTAGGCAGTTTTGAATTGAGCACAAGGCGATGGAGACGAGGATGAGGAAGATGAAGATGGGGATTTCTTCTCATGCTTAGTAAATCCCATCACGCATTCTCATTTATTGACTATGCAGTCAATGCGTGTGCCGGCGAACGACGAGGTTTCCGGAAAAATGGAACAGGGGGGGAGTTGGGGCAGTGATTAGGGAACGGAAAGGAAAGCCCTTGAATGATCAAAGATTTCGAGGAAAAAAGGGACTGAATTCAGAGAGAACGAGAATAAAAAGAGAAAGGGATGAGGGAGGCGGCAGCAGAAATGGCCAGAGAAAGTGCAGGTGATGGACTGCCGGAGGAGGGGTTTTGATTTGAGGTTTCCAGTTTGTAGGTTTCTAGACAGGTGTTTTTTTTTTTTTTTTAAAACCAAAATGATAAAAAAAAAATAAAAAAAATAAAGAAACGGAAAATGAAAAATATATGAAAGAAAAAAAAATAAATAAAAATGACATTTTAACAAGGTTGTCAAACCGGGACCGGTCCGGCCGGTCCAACCCGGTTCGACCAGAACCGATCACAATTTCAGACCGGAGGTGGTCCGGTTGTTAAATCCTTAAAAACTGTTCAAACCCGTTCGAACCGGCCGGTTCAACCATGAACCGATTGACCTAGTGCCGGTTAAGCGGTTTGGTAGAAAGTGGTAGAAAGTGATGTTAATGGTACTCCGAGGACCCCTATTTCTGATTCATCTACAGATTTAGGGTCTTCTATTTTATCTGAAGCGGCGAGGCCTGAGATCCAGGTCCGCCGGGCCCAATGATTTGCCTTAGCTGGAACTGCCGGGGTCTAGGCAACCCTAGGGCAGTTCGTTCACTCGGGGATATTCTGAAGTCGAATAAGCCTGATTTAGTCTTTCTCATGGAGACTTTGGTTACGAAGGGTTCCATTGATAGTTTGTCTCGTAAGTTTAAGTTTGAAGGATCATTTTCTGTAAATTGTAGTGGTCGTAGTGGAGGTTTGGCATTATGTTAGAAGAAAAATGGTTCTATCTCGATATCCTCTTATTCTGATCACCACATCGAGGCCCAGATTCATGATGAGGAGCATGGAGATTGGAGATTCATCGGCTTTTATGGCTATGCGAATAGGAACCAGCACCATCTTTCTTGGCATCTTCTTCAACAGTTATGCTCTAATTCTATCCTGCCTATTGTGTTCTTGGGAGATTTTAACTGTATACTTGCACAGTCTGAAAAGGTCGGGGGCGGACTTATCCGCAGGCTCTTATGGATAGGTTTAAAGAAATGGTCGTTACAAATGACCTCACTGATCTAGTCCTGCAGGGAGGAGAGTTCACATGGGAGCGAAGTCAGGGAACTGCTTTTTGGATTCGGGAAAAACTGGATCGTGCATTGGCATCCGCAGTATAGTGCTCCCGCTTTCAAGGCTATCGTTTGTCAATGATATCAACGGCTTATTCTGATCACTTCCCTCTCCTTCTTAAAACTGAATATAAATCAATTCCTATCAGACGTCAGCGTTTTAAATTCGAGAGGGAGTGGTTTGCTTGATAGTCGATTTTTGGAGTTTGTGCGGTCTGAATGGATGAGTCGTAGTGGTGTTAATCTGGATACAAAATTGGCAGCTTGTGCCAGTAGTATGGAGCAGTGGGGAAGACAGTACAGAGCTCGGTTTAGTAGACGGATAGCGGGCTGTAAACGCACTATTCACAGGTTGATGGACAGAACTGATCCGTCATTAGTAAAGGAGTTTTTTTAGGCAAAGCGGCAGCTGAACATTCTATTAGAAGCTGAATCTGTCCATTGGCAACAAAGGGCGAAAACCTTCTGGTTACGTAATGGTGATCAAAATTCAAGTTTCTCCCATGCCTCCGTCCGTGCCAGAAAAGAACAAAATTCAATTCATCGCCTCCGTAATACTGCAGGTATTTATACTTCTGATGAGGTTGGGCTAAAAAATATAGTCTTTGATTATTTTGATTCTTTATTTGCTCCTTCTTCTGTCTCCTCTTTTGGGATTGTCGATGTGGTTCCGAATGGGGTTACTGATGTAATGAATAATGGCTTGATATCTCCTTTCACTTATGAGGAATTCAAAGTTGCTATTTTTCAAATGCATCCTGACAAGTCTCCGGGTCCGGATGGATTAAGCCCTGGGTTTTTTCAATTTTTTTGGGCTGATATTGGTATGGAGGTGTTTCAGGCTTGCTCAGGCTATCTATCTCGTTTTGAATTTCCAGCAAATCTCAATGATACTATTGTGGTGCTAATTCCTAAGGTTAATCAACCTGAGTATATGAAGGACTTAAGGCCAATCTCCTTATGCAATGTGTTATACAAGCTTATTGCAAAGGTCTTAGCAAACCGATTAAAATTGGTGTTGCCTGCTGTGGTCAGTGAGTACCAATCTACTTTTGTCCCTGGAAGGGCTATTACTGACAATATTATGATTGCTTTTGAGGCTATTCATCATATGAAAAGAAAGAATAGAGGTTCATTGGGAGAGGTTGCTCTGAAACTGGATATTAGCAAGGCCTATGATAAGGTGGATTGGGGTTTCTTGCAGGCTGTCCTCAAACAGATGGGTTTTCATAAAAAATAGATACGGTGGATGATGTTGTGTGTCACTACTATGGAATACTCAATTTCTGTCAATCAACAGCTGGTGGGGCCAATTACCCCTGGACGTGGGCTAAGGCAAGGGGACCCACTCTGTCAAACCCGACCCAAAATAAGATCAGATAAGACGGTGAGACATTACCACTGACTTATTATATAAACTAGTAGCAATATCTCTCAAATAAGAAGTAAAATCAAAGCAAAAACCAAATTCTGGTTTAAAGCTAAAATGACCAACATATGTCATTTCCAGTATAACTTTTTCATACGGAGTCCGATTAAGACGATTCAAAAACCCCTGGAAACGTAAGATAAAAATAAAGAACTTTCATTTAGGACTCCATGACAGATTCGGCCTATATCTGGTCGAAAAATGCATCACAAGGTTCAGGTACGAATCTGATTTTCCAGCATCACCTAAATAGACAAGTTATGACTTACTCATAACCCATATCACACTACTCCACAAATTCTCATCTTCAGCTAATTTTATATATATATATATATATATATATATATGTAGACAATACATATCAAACAAAATGACACTACCAAAAACAAGTTATACAAGTGTCCTTATACTATCCACATATATGTACATGAACAAAATGGATGCAATACCCTAGAGACGACTTTCACCTCGTAGCTGTAACCGAACCTCGCCCTAGGATCGAGTACCCCTCTCGGTACCTTGCACTTCTTCGCCTAAACAAAACATTAAAAACATTTGGAAAACATGAGACAAAAATCTCAATAAGAAACTATCAGCTATAAAAATCAACTTTACTTAACATAACTACATATATATACATTTATAAAGGATTTAATCAAAACCTTGTAAAATATACTCAAAACTAAATTTCATAATAGAATCAAGGTATTAAACCAAAAACCAAAAATATATAATCATGTATCCATTCTTGAGTTCATCCCCTTATAATTCAAATCACAATTCACAACATATACGAGACGTCTCTTAACAGTGCCTATCCCATATGGTCTTACCCAACACTTCTCTGCCATACCCAATAGGTCTTCAGACTGTGTACACAGGCCATATTTCTCACTAAATATGGTCTTTAAAATTAAATCCACCATACCGGACTACTCTCAATGGATACCAAACATTTAATTCCATATATATATAGATTGAAACCAAAAACATATATGTATATATGTATATACTTCACTTGATCATAATCAAGTTCACAAGTGTTCAATTCTCCAAAATATCAATCCTTGATCAAATAAAATTTTCAAAATTAATCAACCAATGAAACCTCAAATCAATATAACCCAGTAAAATTTGTAATTCACATTTAAACATAGTCAATAGTTCATTTGAACTATAATTTCACAATAAAAGCAAGATTGTGAAAAACCTCAATTTTACAAAATTTCGGCATAACCCTAAAATATCAATTTCTGGAAATTCTTTGATTATATATATATCTATATACATAAAACTCAAAATATAGTTGATAGTTACTTACCTTAGCTATGAATTGAAGAAAATACACCTGTTCAATTCTCCGTTGAATTAGTCTAAGACGTTTCCCCTCCAAACACTTCCGAAATTCAGAAACTCTTCGATTAGGATTTAGATCTATGACTAAGGATGCTATAGTTTAAGTTTCAAGTGATTTGGACGGTCGAATCTCCGTAAATCAAAGAAACGGTGGAGAAACGGTCGAAGAACGGCGAAGAACGATGAAAATACAAAAGAAAAGAAAGAAAGAAAAGAAAGATAGTGATGGTCGAATAAGCTCTGGAACATTTGAGATATAAATCTCAAATTTGGCAAATATCCCTTTTGGTCCTCCATCTTTATATAATCTTTTAATCATTACCCTAAACTTTTAATTTACACCTAAACTCATCGAATTAATTCCAAATTTTTCCTATAATACCAAATAAAATTCACATACCCAATAATTATAATATATAATATATATTAATATCTAGGTATAAATTCTAGAAATTTAGACACGGACGTGACACACTCTCCCCATATCTTTTCATTCTTTGTACTGAAGTTTTATCTCGACTGATTCAGAAGGCTGAAATTGATGGTCTTATTCATGGATGTAGATTTGCTAGAGGTGCTCCGGCTGTATCTCATCTGTTTTTTGCGGATGATAGTTTCATTTTCTTCAAAGCAGATAAGGGGGAAATGTGAGCAGATATCCTTAATCCTCCAAAACTATGAATCAGCGTCTGGACAGGCGGTAAATCATAAAAAATCTGGAATTTTCTTCTCTCCCAATGTCTCGGTAGACATGAAATCGGTTCTAAGCAGTTTATTACAGATATATGCACCACTTGATACTGGAAGGTATTTAGGCTTGCCGTCTCTGGTTGGTAGGTCAAAAATAGCTATCTTCAGTTTCTTAAAAGATAGGCTAAAGAGGAGGTTGAGTAATTGGAGTCTTCGCTTTCTGTCTTCCGCTGGGAAGGAAATTCTCCTTAAGACGGTTGCACAAGCTTTGCCAACCTTTTGTATGAGTGTCTTTCTTCTTTCCAAAGCCATTTGCAATGAATTACAGAAATTGATGAACTCATTCTGGTGGGGTTCGAAGGCAGGAGGCAGGCATCGTATCCATTGGTTTGAGTGGTCCCGGCTTTGTACGAGGAAATCGGAAGGTGGGCTTGGATTTAGGGAATTGCAGAATTTCAATCTAGCTTTATTGGGAAAGCAGGGCTGGAAGCTTCTAACCGAACCACACACTTTGGTAAGCAGAATTATAAAAGCTAACTATTTCCCTACGGAATCTTTCCTATCCTCTAGACTGGGCAATAATCCTAGTTATGTTTGGGGGAGTGTGTGGCGTTCGATTAGAATTCTTAAACTAGGGATCAGATGGAGTGTTGGTGATGGTCGTTCAATCTCAATTTGGCGAGACCATTGGCTAAAAGAGAATGAGGATTTCTGTGTGAGATCGTCGGTACAGTCAGGGTACGCTAATGCAGTGGTGGCTGATCTGTTTATCCCTGGGACACATTTTTGGGGTCGAGGTAAACTTGCTAGACTTTTCTTACCTTCTGAGGCTACTGAAATTGGAAGCAGAATTATACCATTTAGACTAGTGGCTGATAAACAGATTTGGCACTTCACGAGATCTGGTATTTATTCTAGTAAATCCGGATATAGAGTTATTTCGGATAATCGCTTGGCTGGTTCTGTTGACAGTTTGGGGTGGAGGAGGTTATGGGAGGCGGAGCTGCCACCAAAAATTAAATCCTTTTTATGGAAGATTGGTACCCGGTGCCTTCCTACCCGGTATCGTATTTCTGCGCGCCGGATTCCCATACTAATTCAGTGTCCGTTCTGTCAGTCGGATGTTGAGAATGAATATCATTTGTTTGTGAATTGTATTTTGGCCCAGGAATGTTGGTTAATTATTTGTGTGGATTCTGCAATTTTTGATCAGGAATTGTTCAGTCAGTCTTTGTTGCATATATTTGCTAATTCTGATATAGAATTGCGTGTCAAAGTCGGGCTTACACTGTGGTCAATTTGGTCTCAGCGTAATGCGTTGGTTTGGAGTTCGAAGTTTAACCTCCCTGGACCTGCTATTGCAGCTGCGGGTTTCTTTGTAGATGAATGGCGCCTTCAGCAGAAACAGGTCCGGCGTCCTACTGGTTTAGAATGCAGCAGCAGCAGATCGGGGCTAGTTCCTTGGCAGAGGCCTCCCTCGGGTTGGATTAAATGCAATTTAGACGGGGCTGTTTTTAACGAGCAGCAGATTTCCGGTTCGGGTGCGATTTTACGAAGTAGCGATGGTTCACTCATGGCATTGCATAGCGAGCAGCACCCCTATACTGCTGAATCGCGACTTGTTGAAGCAATTTCTTTGCGGACTGCTATCCATTGGGTAATATCGTTGAACTGTATTAGTGTGATATTTGAATGTGATGCCAAAGAAGTTGTTGATAGCATTAAAGCTGGAAAAGAAGATTGGTCTGAATTTGGAGGTATTATTTCTGATTGTAGACATCTCCTTGTTGATCGAAATGATTTCGTTTCATTTGTTCCGCGTGTAGCGAATGGGGCTACTCATGTTATAACACGTCATTCCCGTTCCAATGCTCACGTTTTCAATTCTTTTACCGCCCCTAGTTGGTTAGGTGGTGCGCTTTGTATTGACTTGGGTTCGGTTCAGTAATATATCTATTCGTGTTTGCTTCAAAAAAAAAGAATAAATAATAATGTTATAACTTAAATAATTAAAATATGATTTAGTATTATTTTTTTCAATTTAGATAAATATCATTAAAAAATTATTATATTTTCGGGTTAAAAAAATTATTATATTTTCTCAATATTAATACAGTTTAATTAGCATTTGATTTTAAATATATACAAATAAATTTTAAAAATCTAATAAATTTAAATTTAAGTTGAATTATAAAATACGGTGCCTTCTATGGTTACTTTGTTTATCCTATTAGCATATTTACATGTTAGTTATTAATAAAAAATAATCACTGTTAATTTTAAAAATATATATTTTCTTTAATTTTTATATTTATTTGTCATGTTAAATTTATTAATTTGATATCATGTTTTGATACTAAATAAATGTTATTATATTAGTATAATTTTTATGAATATAGTTGATATTATACTATGTTATAAGATTAAATATGAATAAAAAATATCATTTGCACATGATTTTTGAATATCGGTTGAACCCTGGTTGGATCCCGGTTAAACCTCAAACTCTTGACCCTTTGTCTTTTCCGATTGTTTGACGAGTCCGGTTTTGACAACCATGCATTTTAATGAGCATGAATCATTAAAATTGGTGATTTCAAAATGTTTTCAAATGTGTTTTATCGGATCCAATTTGAATTTATTGTATTTCCTCCATTAAAAATGTGCCTAGATTCATAAGATAAGTCACAAAATTTGAAACATATCCGTATTGAATGTCTTTACAAGTTGTTGGTTAAATAAATTCGACAAGAAAGTTTTTCGAGTATGTATGCAACTCATTTTCTATAATCGCGTTATGTAATATGACACAAGCTTATCGTGGAGTTTTTTCTATATCAAATTCATATTGGTGCACGAACAATTCCAAAAACAAACTTGAAGTACCGTGAAAGCTCGTTCAACATATTTTCGTGCACACTCATGCCTTTGTTTGTAATAGATTCACTAAGGATTTTGGGCATGTGGAAAGCTTTTGATAAATACAGCAAATTCATGACATAGATCATCTGTTAGGTAGTATCACATGTTGTATGTGGTATTGTTAACACTGAATTGAACTTCAGAAGTTGTTTCTCGTAAATTGTCTTAGAACAAATTCAATATGCTCAACATATTAAGGTCGCTTTTCAACCATGTGATACTGAAATACGTACATCATATCCAAAGATCTATTAAGCGGCTTCTTCAAGCACAATCCTCGGATGCACATAATCTCCTCGGCTGTATATCCCTTTCTATGCAACTGGACAATTCTTCCACGCCTAGTGCATGCAATCAAGACTTCCAAGTATCTCAGAAAACTCATAGCTTTCCTCATGCATCAGCATCATTGGGCCTCTTCATATACACCTCGATAACAGCACGAATTTTTTTTCCACACACTCTGAGGTTGTGCACTAACTAATTCTGATGTATTCATCAATAACATCAGTAGGAGATCCATAGGCAAGAATACGAATAACCGTTGTGCATTTTTAAAGTGGGCAGAAATCCCTTCCTTTTTGAAACACCAACTCTTTATTGGAAATGTGTTGTGTGATTCCCCAGGTCATACATTATTCGTTGAAAAAAATTCTACTCATCTAGAACAGTATGTGAAACACATGCTCTAGATAAACTGGTCCAGCTAAAAAGTAGTCGATGTACAAACATTATGCACCGTCTTCACAATCACGATTCGCGTAATTTCTCCGTCGAGGTGTTGATGGTTGGCTTGCTTGTTATTTTGCATGTTGAAGGAATTGATCTCTATTTGTTCATCGTCTCGCATATCTTGGATTATTCTTTCTATTCTTCGAATTTCCACACTACTATCAGATGACATTTTAGTTTGAGATTGAGTGGTTCTTATGCTTATAAATATTGTAAGAATGTTATGCTTGTGAATATTGTGAAGTTACTACGAAGAAACAATTGATATATATGTGGTCCGTTTGTTTTACCTGTTATTTGATGTTTGTTGTTACGGTTTGCTGTTTGTTGTTTACTATTGGAAAAGACTATTTTTCCAAAAAGCAGAGATTCCCTTCTTTTATAAAAAAAACTACTTTTCAGCTATAAAAGACAAACAAGAAGCGTCTAACCAAACACCTAAAACTCTCACTTTTAAACTGAAAATGCAAGCATGATGAGAACAAGTAGCAACCAAACACCCCTATAGTTTCCAATTGTTAGCTTTCAACAGCTACTTTATGTAATTGAATAATATTAACGTTTTACAACCTGAAGATAACTCATGTTTCCGAGGTCGCCACAAATTTCAATACATAATAATGGCATATTGACTGTTTTTTCAAAAGAATCTTCAAAAGAATCCAAAAGGGTGAATTGTTTTATTTCAATAAGTGACATCTTAGATCTATAAAATGAAAACATTTTCATAACTCTTTACTCCACAATCAATTCAAACATTTACTTTCAACTAAACTTTCTTATATCAATGACTGCATTTCAACTGAAGATGAAAGTTTCCCTAAATTTCCTTCTAAATGGAGCGTAGTCTCAACCCTCAATCAGTCTGCTTACACTGATAAGATGTTTTTGTTGAAACACCTTTCCACATGATTTTGATTTGACAAAATTATTTAAGTTAATCCCATGATTAAACAATTAAATTTAAGTGCTTTGATTTAATTGTACTAATGTGTTTGTTCAATGTTGAGTAAGTTAACTAACGAGAACAGGAACTGAGAGTCTATAAAAGAAAGACAGAACAAAGTCAGCATAGGCAAGTCACACAGCAGAAGCTGAGTGGAATGCAACTCAGCTTTGCTAAAGAAATGTCTTCTTCAGAAAAGCTTGAAGGCGAAGCCGCTGAGTCAAGCTGAGTAATAATCAAGTCAGCGTTAAGGTTCCGTCAACTTGGAAGACAAGGTCTGACAAATATCTGGAACAAATCAGAAGCCTCGAAAATCTGTTTTAAGGACCTTTTCGAGATGCATGGACCATCTGACTTTTGGCTAGAAGACAAACCTGGCTAGAAGACAAACCTGGCGCAAAAAGACAAACCTGGCACCTGTCCAAGACAGAAGACAGGATTGGCCTGCAGCTCTGGAAGCTGACCACGTGATGACGAAGAAGACCGTTTTTCCCACAACGGCTATGTCAGAATTCAAATCATTGAAGCAGCAAGATTACTATAAAAAGGTCGAATCATCACTTGGATTAAACACATACAACACACAAGATACAGACAGAAAAAGCAAAATCTTCATTGAGTGAAAATCCAAAATAGAAGTTGTCTGAAAAGAAAAAGCAAACTCTTACACCAAACTCCAATCATTGTGTAAAAATCTAGAGTGATTTTATTCATCTAAAGTGTTCTTCATTTAGTGAGAACAATTCTTGTATCATTTGTAAAAGGTTAGAAGACTGAAGCTGAGTACTCGGTTATAGTACTCAGTGGTAGAGAGAAGCTGAGTACTCGGTTATAGTATTCAGTGGTAGATAGGATTGAGTAGACGAATAGAGGACGGTACTCTTGCATACTCAGTTGCTATTGTAAAGGGTTTGTGCTCTACCTTTAAAGAGCCCAGTAGAGGATTGAAAAAGTTCGGAAGGATTCCGGGGACTAGACGTAGGTGGAGAGGCCGAACCAGGATAAGTCTGCTGAGTAACTTCTAACCCTCTCTCTTGATATATATATGTATGTATGTGTTGCTTGCTTAAAAATACTCAGTAAATAATCTGTACAAGCTAAAGCTGAGTAATCTGAGTGCTGAGTTAGAAACTAACTTAAGTGTTACTTCCCAACTTACAATTGAAACAGCTCTAGTCAGTATCTGATTAAAGCTGTCTCACACCACACTCAGTCTTGCTGACCTGAAACTAAGTTAAACTATCAAACATTCAATTAAGCCAGCTTTATCAAGCGAAAAAGTTATATTAGTTCCTAACCCCCCCTAAAACTAATCATATTACGTTACACGGGACCAACAGTTTTCTTATCAATATGATGTTCATTCTCATGGAGATACATATGTTAGTCCAGCAGAGTTTCATCTGGGAACTCCATTTATATTTTGTTTGAAGCTTCTGTCGGATGACCATTTTCCAATCTAATCATTTCACATATTTTGTTTTAAGTTTCTACCATATGATCATTTTCTAGTCTAATCATTTCACATATTTTGTTTTAAGCTTCTACCATATGATCATTTCCCAGTCTAATCATTTCACATGTTATAGTTTTTATGTTACATGCATTACATTACATTCGAATTTTCTTTGCATTAATGATGTAATGGTTTCATTAGGAGTCAGATTCTTACAAATGGTTTATGCCTATTGATGCATGGAAAGAAATGTTCATCAAATTGTTGTGTGAAAAAAATGAAGTAATTCATTGCATTGCGAGTCCCAAAAAGAAAATCACTTCATCTTCTTTCTAAATAATCACAAGCCGAGCAATTAGATACAATGAAGTTTCATTATTTTCGGACTTCTCAAAGTTTCTACAAATTAATATCAATATATTTTTTCAATTTTCTACAAATTAATATCAATATATTTTTTCAATTTTCTACAAATTAATATCAATATATTTTTTCAATTTTATTATGTAACCACTTTTACTTATATTTAATAGTAATAATAAAATTTTGAGTTATGAATTTGCATTATAATATAATGTGTGGACATTATAAAATAAGAAAAATTAGAAGCGATTTTAATGTTAATCTTAGTCATGTATTGTTGAAAATCAGCAAAGACCGGTTTGACTATCACATCGAAACTTAGAGTTACTAACACAATTACAAAAAAATCCGGCAGTTAAATAACAGTGAAGCCAGTATTTTCAAATTTTTTGTAACATTACATGGCTAAAATTGATCTTGTTTGAAAACGTTATAGTTAAATTTGCACAATTTCATACGTTAAGGCTAAATGTGCACTTCTCTTGATAAATACGTTAAAAGTTAAATTTGGTCTTTCATCTCAACCATATTTATTAAAATCGGAGAGAGTAACTGCCAAATTCCAAAATTCAATAAATATGAGAAGGAAGAGCTCCTAATTACTCCAATAAGTGCATACTAAAGTTCCGCTTAGCTTGCTTGTTGTTTATTGTTTGTTGTTGCTTTTGTAAAAAGCCATGAAAAGGTAAACAGGAGGTTGAAAAGTAGTAAACAAACACCCCTAAATAGGGTCCCAAGTAAGGTGTTGGGCACTCATTCGTCTCAACGATCTAGCCATCTGCTCATCCGTAACGCGCAACCGAGCCATTCTGTTCTGCATATTCTGGAACAAAGTTACATCAACTGCTTCAGATATTATACTATGCAGCTCTGGATCTTCAGCAAAATTCACTAGAGCCTCAACAGCGTTCCTTTTCCTCCTCCAACTCATCATTATGCAATAACTCAACCAGAATGGGAACTGCCCCAGCATCAGCAAGTGCTACACGGTCTGCCTCATTATAACTTAACTGAGCAATTGCCCCTGAAACATTCCTTCCAATATCCCTATTTGCATCTCTCAAAAGCTCAACCAGACCTGGAATCGCGCCTGAGTTTCTAACAACTGAAATTGAGTGCTTGTAACCAGACAAATCCCAGAAAACATCAGAAGCTGCAGCTTTCGCTTCACCATCGCCTTCTCTTAGGATCCTTACCAAATGTTCAGCAATAGCAAGTGCATTCTCTTCCACAACAGCTAATATACAAAATGCATCTTCTGCAATCTCCTTACCGAACGGATCAGATCCTTGAAGAAGTTGTGCATATAAAGGTATAGCCCCAGCTTCAGCAACGGGCCTAATGAAATCGACATGAGCTGAAACCACACCTAGAGAATTCCCCGCGACAAGTTTTGCTGCACAATCCCCGTCTCTAAGTAACTCGACAAGAACTGGAATCGCTCCCAATGCGACAAGCATAGACCGAGCACGCGCGTTAACACTGAGCAATCCTATTGCTTGAGAAGCTCTCTCTCTTGATTTCATACTACCAGACCTAACTGCCTCAACTAGAAACCTAAGCCCTCCTAATCTAGGAAGAACCCTTCTGATTTCACTCAACAATGCTAATGCACTCAAAATTTCCAACAAGTAAAGCCTGTTCCTTTCCAGGCAAGAGTTTAACATACCTAAAATAATCTCCAACCCACCACTCCTAGCTATCATAGAACGACTCCCATTATCGAAATTGACAAGAACCCTAATTAATTTTATCAAAACTCTGTGAAAACCGTTGTTGGTTCGCGGCAACAAGGTTAATACAGAATTTAGGGCACCAGATTGAGCAATCTCTGCTGCCAACAAGCTTTCACCTTTATAAGCAATACGCTTCAAACAAGATGCAGCAGCTTCTTGAATGGGGTGAATTGAATCGATTGAATTGGTACAGAGAAGAAGATTGGCAAGTATTGGTATGGTTTTAACAAGTATATGATTTGGTGCTTGTTTCGAGAGATGGATTAAACTAATTACAGCATTTAATCGCGTAGCCTCAGTTCCTGAGGCAATTGCTGTTTCGAATCGAATTAATGCCTCTTCCCAATCTCCAATTTGACCGCTATTTAAATGGTTCATCGTAGTAAAAGTAATGCGGAAAAACAACAGAAACAGATTCAATAGGGGGAGAACAATTGAATGATACCTATTCCCGAAGAGGTGGTGTACGGTGCAGAAACTGGAAATTGGAAATGGAAGAGGAAATCGAAATCATTTATCTGCCTCTGAAATAAATAGTCAGTCCTGATTTCTTAAAGATTCTGATTCCAATTGATTCTGATGTTTGAACTAAACTCCCTTCAGAGAGTCTAAAATACCAAATGCAGTTGCACACTTCGGGGTGTTTGTTTACCTACTTTTCACCTCCTCATGTTTGCCTTTTTATTTTAAAAGGCAGAGTTTTAGGTGTTTGGTTAGACTTCTCCGGTTTGCCTTTTACAGTTGAAAAGCAGCATTAAGTGTTTGGTTAATGACCTCTTGTTTGCCTTTTACACCTGAAAATCAACCTTTTACAACAGAGAATCTCTGCTTTTTGGAAAAACAACATTTTCCAACAGCAACCAGTAAACAACAACAGCAAACAGTAGGTAAAACAAACGGGCCCTTTCATGTTGTCCGAGGGTGTAATTGCACTAATTATATTTTCTCCTTAAATATACCTACTCATTTGACATAGATTTTTAACATTTATGTTTATCCCCATACCTTGTGTATTTTACATCTGTCACTTCATGTTTATCCCCACAATAGTCAGATTGATAGATTATTTACAAGTGTCTCACTCCTTTAAATAAATTTATTAAAACGTCAAATCTAGTGGTTTTTTAAAAAAAAAAAAACTGTTTTTTTAATAAGTAACTAACTGAAAAGTTGACGAAAATAAAATTAAAGTTGTGACATTCTGATATTTTAAGATTTAAAATCGTATAATGATAAAATATATAAAAATGATTTTCATAAATGTAAATAAAAATTAAAATCTGTTTTTTTTATGTAATTTCCTCTTAAATCTATGACTTTTTGCTTTTCATTGATTGAGTTTCAAATTTTTCAATTTGAATACTTTAAGCTAATCAATTGTAAAATGGTGTAATTTTACCCCCTAACGTTTGTATCCAAGAGCAATTTTACCATTAACGTTGATAAATTGGGTCAATTTGATAAATAATTCATTAAACTGTCGTTTTAGCCATGAATCTTATCATCTACACTTCACACGCGTGTCATTTTATCAGTAACAAATCACAAACATATGTTGGGATGTGAAAAAAAATAATAAAAAAAAATAATGTCTTTTGTACGAATTAGACAAAAAAATTCACCGAATTTATAAATGTTAATCTTCAATTCTAGGGTTAAGGTGCAAAAATACCCCTAACGTTTTGGGTCAAGAGCAATTTTACCCCTAACGTCTAAAATGGTGCAATTTTACCCCTAACGTTTGTAACCAAGAGCAATTTTACCCCTAACGTTAATAATTTGGGTCAATTTCAGACATTATTATAGAACACATACATTTTTGTTCTTTATTTTGCACAAATTGCATATCAATTCATTCTAAAAAAAGGATTTCATGTTTTTTGTAATTTAATAATAGAATTGGAGATTAATATTTATAAATTCGGTGATTTTTTTGAATTTTTTTGTCTAATTCGTACAAAAGACATTATATTTTTTTATATTTTTTATATTTTTTTCACATCCCAACATATGTTTGTGATTTGTTACTGATAAAATGACACGCGTATGAAGTGTAGATGATAATATTCAAGGATGAGACGACAGTTTGATGAATTATTTATCAAATTGACCCAATTTATCAATGTTAGGGGTAAAATTGCTCTTGGGTACAAACGTTAGGGGTAAAATTGCACCATTTTAGACGTTAGGGGTAAAATCGCTCCTGACCCAAAACGTTAGGGGTATTTTTGCACCTTAACCCTCAATTCTATTATTAAATTACAAAAAACATGAAATCCTTTTTTTAGAATGAATTGATATGCAATTTGTGCAAAATAAAGAACAAAAATATATGTGTTCTATAATAATGTCTGAAATTGACCCAAATTATTAACGTTAGGGGTAAAATTGCTCTTGGTTAGAAAGGTTAGGGGTAAAATTGCACCATTTTAGATGTTAGGGGTAAAATTGCTCCTGACCCAAAACGTTAGGGGTATTTTTGCACCTTAACCCTTTTGTAAATTAGTTAGCTATACAAATATGGGGGAAATAAAACGATTTATCTAACGTGGTTTTTGACAATATGGATAAAATGTAAAAATACTCCTAACGTTTATTGTCAGGAGTAATTTTACTGCTAACGTCTAAAACAGTGAAATTTTACTCATAACAGTGGCAACTAAAAGCAACATTACCCCTAAAATTGGCAAGTTTGATCAGTTTAAGACATCATTATAAAACACAAATATTTTGTTCTTTATTATACGCTAATTGCATATCAGTTGGTTCTAAAAATAAAGATTTCATAATTTTTATAATTTAGTAATAGAGTTAGGTAAATTACATACGTGATGTACAACTTTTACCTGTTTTCACACTTTGGTGTACAACCAAAAAATTTTCACACTAAAATGTACAATCTTCTGGTGACCTTCCACTAAAGTATACATCAGGTAAAAATGACCAATCATCAATTTTTAACCCATATTTTAATGAAAATGAGACTCACCCATCTTCCTCAACCTTATATCTTCATTTTTATTTTCTCTCTCCTCAATTTTTATCTCATTTTCACTTTCTCTCTCTAACTCTCATCTCTCTCATTTTCATTTTCTCCCTCTAACTCTCATCTCTCTCTAATTCTCCATTTTCTCTCTTGGGGTAAAAACTGAATTAAATAATCTAAAAATGTACATCATCTTCATATTGGCGAATTCATCCATCATTTTAGGATTCAGGGTGTAAAAGATGGCAAATTCCATCCTAATCCATTCTTTTTTCTCAAATAAAAAAAACACAAAATACTAAAACATTTAACTAATTAAAAAACCATCTTTTCTAACACATTAGAAACACAAACAAAGCCCCAACCCCAATTCCAGAAATCAACCTATTACCAGCGGCAAAAGTACCAGCCGAGAGAATTAGTGCTCAAAACCATCACCATCCAATCATCTTCCGACCCGATGCCCGCACCCGTAAACTTCGAATCATTTACAAACTTAGCATACTGAGGTAATGAGTAAGGTTAGTGAGAACAAGAGTAGGGACTAATTTGGGTACACAGACAGGTAAAACGGCACCGTCTGTGGTATGGTTAACGTCGATTCCGCATTTATCGAGCAAGTCAGGGTACCGGATAACTGAACTGAGCTGCTACTTGAACACGGCTGGTCTTCTAATTTGTCGGGATTTCGTCGGCTAAACATGATGCTTTTTTGTTTTTGGTTAGGGACGAAGTGATGTTTTGTAGCTGTTTATTCCGTGAAGTACACTGTCTTATTTATCTGCATTTATTAAATAATATTATTATTGACCGAAGCTTCTGGGTGTAAAGGGAGAGAGAGAAATGGAGAATTAGAGAGAGAGAGAGGAGAGTTAGAGAGAGAAAGTGAAAATGAGATAAAAATGAAAGAGAGAGAAAATAAAGATAAGATATAAGGTTGAAGAAGGTAAATGGGTCCCATTTTCATTAAAATATGGATTAAAAATTGATGATTTGACATGTTGACTGGGTTGACCGGTCATTTTTACCTGGTGTACACTTTAGTGGGAGGTAACCAGAAAGTTGTATATTTTAGTGTGAAAAAATTTTGGTTGTACACCAAAGTGTGAAAATAGGTAAATGTTGTACACTACATATGTAATTTACCCTAATAGAGTTAGGAGATTAATATTTATAAATTCGACGAAATATTTGAATCTTTTGGTCCAACTCGTACAAAAGACAGTATATCTTTTAATTTTTTTTCACGTCTAATAATATGTTTATGATCAGTTATTAATGAATGCTAAAATGACGCACATCTAAAGTTTAGATGACAATATTCATAACCTAAAAGACAATTTGATGAATTATTTTTAAAATGGATTCAACTTGTCAACAAGCAAATTTGCTATTGACTGCTGTTAGGAACAAAATTGCATCATTTTATACTCAATTTTACTTTTAAATTACTAAATAAAATCAATTTATCTTTTATCAGTACAAAACGGTTTGCCACCATGGTAAAAATCCTTGCTCAATTCACCATATCTCAAGAAATTATACTGGCTAAACTTTCTACTACAACAGTAAACAACAACAACAACAACAAAGCTTTAGTCCCGAAATGATTCGGGGTCGGCTAACATGAACCATCATATAAAACCGTGAAATCAAGTCGTGTCAGCGACACAAATTCGCTCCCTCCACTCTGTCCTATCCACTACCATATTTTCCTCAATTCCCAGTAAACTCATATCAATCTCGATCACCCTCCTTCAAGTTTGCTTAGGTCTTCCCCTACCCCCTCACCACTACATCCCTTTGCCACTCTTCGGTTCTCCTAACCGGCGCATCAAGCGCTCTACGTCTCACATGGCCAAACCACCTTAGTCGGTTTTCTCTCATTTTATTCTCAATAGATGTAACCCCTACTTTTGTCCTAATTATTTCATTATTCACCCGATCCTTTCTCGTATGACCACACATCCATCTCAACATACGCATCTCCGCCACCGACATCTTATGGATGTGGCAGTGTTTCATAGTCCAACACTCCGTACCATATAACAATGCTGGTCTAATTGCCGTCCGGTAGAATTTTCCCTTCAATCTATTAGGCATGCCGGGGTCACAAAGGAAACCCGTAGCACTCTTCCACTTCGACCAACCAGCTTTAATCCTATGAGCAACATCTCCATCTACTTCTCCATCCGTTTGGATAATAGATCCTAAATACCGGAAGCAATCCGAGGCCTGGACAACTCTCCCATCTAGGGTGATTGTCCCTGCCTCCTTACTCCTATGGCCGCTAAACTTACACTCCAAATGTTCTGTCTTACTTCAGCTCAACTTAAAGCCTCTAGATTCTAGAGTTTGTCTCCATAGTTCCAACTTCCTCTCCACTCCTTCTTTCGTCTCATCAACCAACACAATATCATCTGCAAACAGCATGCACCATGGTGTACCATCTTGAAGTGAACTTGTTAGTTCATCCATAACGATGGCAAAAAGAAATGGACTTAGTGCGGAACCTTGATGCACTCCAATCGTAATAGGAAACTCTTCAGTCTTCCCAACACTAGTACGTACACTCGTGCATGCTCCCTCATACATGTCCTTTATGATGTCAATATATTTCCGCGAAATGTCTTTCCTTATCAATGCCCACCAAAGTACTTCCATTGGTACCTTATCATATGCTTTCTCCAAGTCAATGAAAACCATATGCAAGTCTTTCTTCTTATTTCGATAGTGCTCCATTAATTGTCTCATTAGATGGATGGCTTCCATAGTTGATCTTCCTAGCATAAAGTCAAACTGGTTTTCCGAGATCTTCACCGTCCTCCTTAGCCTTTGTTCGATCACTCTTAAGATAAACCACAACTCTTGACAGAGGCGATCTCAAACATCAAAAATAAATAAATGTGAAGACGAGATACAATCGCAATCGATTTTGGGAGGTGAAAAATGAAATCAAAGAGTACCTTCCCGATAGTTGGCACAATCTTGGACATCGCCTTTGTTCTTATACAAAGGGATTAAGATACTTTTCCTCCATTCTGATGGCATCTTATTGTTTCTCCAAATTTTGTTGAAGAACGTCGTCAACCATTCGATTCCTCTTTCTCCCAAACATCTCCAAATCTCAATAGGGATGCCATCAGGTCCTACTGCTTTCTTCAACTTCATCTTACTTAATGCCATTTTGACTTCACCCTTTTGAATTCTCCGCAGGCATTCATGATTTATCATATCGTGATGGATACTTATATCTCCAACATCTTGTCTGCGATCTCCATTAAATAAGTCATCAAAATAGGACCTCCATCGTTCCTTGATATCCTTATCTCCAACTAGGACTTTCTGGTCCACATCCTTCACACATTTAACTTTTCCGAGATCTCGCGTCTTCCTATCTCTCATCCGAGCAATTCTATATATGTCTTTTTCCCCTTCTTTCGTATCCAATCTTGTATACAGATCCCGATTCACCTTTGCTCTAGCATCTCGTATGACCTTCTTTACTTCCCTTTTAGCCTCTTTGTATTTTTCGTAGTTCTCATCACTCCTACATTTCCCCAATATTTTATAGGATTCTCGCTTACTCTCTACTGCTTGTCGTACTTCTTCTATCCACCAAGATGTGTTCTTACCCGGTGGCATGCTATCTTTAGATTCCCCTAGAACTTCCTTCGCGACTTCCCTTATACTATGCTCCATCTTAGTCCATATCGAATCTATATCTAAATCCATATTACAAGTCCAAACATCTTTTTTGGTCATCTCATCCACAAATTTTTGTTGATTCTCCCCTTGCAATTTCCACCACTTAATCTTAGTCTCTACTTGTGGTGTTTGTTTTCTTATACATTTCCTACTTTGAAAATCAAGCACCACTACTCTATGTTGGGTTGTCGTACTCTCACCAGGGATCACCTTACAATCAATATAACTCTTTCTCCAAGCACTCCTTACTAAGAAGAAGTCAATTTGGCTCGCATTACTGCCACTCCGATAAGTCACTAAGTGGAATGTTCTCTTCATAAACCATGTGTTCATGATACTCAAGTCATAGGCTGATGCGAATTCCAAAATATCATTTCATGCTTCATTCTTATCTCCAAAACCATACCCTCCATGAACACTTTCAAACCCATCTCGCCTAGAACCCATATGTCCATTGAGATCACCCCAGTACCATTTTTTCATCCCTAGGAACCTGTTGCACCACTTCCTCTAAGTCCTCCCAAAAAGCTTGTCTTATAGAGACATCTAATCCTATTTGTGGCGCATATGCACTAATGACATTCACAACCTTATCTCTTATCACTAGCTTAACACTCATAATTCTATCGCTCTTCCTAGACACCGCTATTACATCATCAATATACTCCCTATCAATAAGAATACCTACTCCATTTCTACCCTTATCCTTTCAACAGTAAAATTGAAATAAAATTTCTATCATTTAAAGAATATTAGATCGTTTGGAATAATAATAATTAATATCCTCCAATAACCTTAATAAGATGTAATAGATTCTATCAACCTCTTTGCAGTTGACGGGAAAAATGAAAGGAGAACATTAGCACAAAATTTATCACAAAAAGTGATTACTTTTAATAAAGGCAAATATCATCAGTTAAACAGCAGAAAAACAAAAGGGAATAAAATCTCAAACATTCTCAACCAAATTGTTACAAGGACTCAACCTCAACCAAATTAATATTCTTCATAAAATACAAAAAAAAAAAAAAAAAAAAAAAAAAAAAATCTACCATGCTCGCAATGTCAATATCGCAAAGCAAGGATTTCCTTCCAATATTCAGCTTACATTGTTTCTTTTTGGACAAAAGAATAAAATAAAATAAAATAAAAGGTTCTGCAACAATAATGTAAACAGTAGATAACACCAGTCTAACGCAGACAAATGGCCGACGAAAGTTCCAAATTTCTACTCAGAAAAAAGAAACCGAGATTATAGCACGACTATAAAAATTGCTAATTATTGTTCAGCTATCATCAAATACAAAAAAAAAAAAAATTGATCTGGTTTTGTTTTCCAAAGTTGAAAACTCGGGCACCAAAGCAATTGCTCAAGTGCATCTCGTTCTAGTCGTTTGATCTGGTGAAGGGCTGAATAAATTGTTGTTTCAGAACCCATCTCTACTGAAGGGAACATTTGACCAGTTGGTTTATTTTTGAAGTTGATCGTTCCACAAATCGGGCAGACATCCCTGATAAAATCCTGTCAAATGAAAATGTCAAAATTGACAACTGCAAACACAAATGGGTTATCGTGTTATGTGATTTACATTGGTATCACTTGTAAAAGTAGTCTCACTATGCAATTGGTATGAAATCTTGGTACCTGCAAGTTATGCATTTTGCTGGATTTGTCTATGTATTAGAATAATCCAATCAACATAGCCATTCGAACCAGCGATTTGGTCTTCCACAAGGTTTGAGAGGAGAAGGAAGCCTTCTCTGGGTTGTTCACCTTGCCTCACAAGATGGCACAGTTGATAATAAGAATTATCACTCTCTCTTAACTTCTTAAGCATGTCCATTAACTTTCTTGACGTTTCAGTTTCAAGCGCTCTGAGTGTAACCTGATTATTGGCATCACAGAAAGTCAAGTGTAGCCTTGTAACAGAGCAATAAGGAAACAAAAGGACAACTTGAGAAAAGAGCGGCAGAAATAACATCGATGCATAGGGATGTGAAAAAAAATAGTAAAAATCTTAGTAAGAAAGAAAATAAATTCTTCCCTTTCCTATTTCTTCCTTTTTTTACTCTCTGTTTTCTTTTCTACTCCAAAGAGTTTGGAGGGATCCATATAAATTGTATCAACTACCAAATTTTTTTTTCTTAGATGATTAGAAAACAATGACATAAATACCATCTTCAATATTTACTTGTTCTATCCTCTCCTACCTTTGATATAATTTCCTAGACATCAATGTCCAAAGATTCTTAAAAAGAAATTATATGTAAGACACTCAAAGTTAAAAAGAAAACATTTTTAGTTATTGGTTTATGGCTCATGTTAAATTTGTACTTCAAGAATCCCAATAGCAACAATACAATTTCTGGTGGCAACAGCAAAATACCTTCGATAACTCAGCTGCAGCATCTGGTCCAAGTAGACTCATAGCAATATCAGGTGAAAGCATTCTCCCAAACCATAAAGCAAAGCGAAAACCGTCATCATATATATAAAGGCCTCTAGAATCTAAGCTCTCTGCAGTCAATGGTAGCCTCTTTATAATGTTTTTGAATTCATCCGCTTTGGAGAAAGGCTGAAACACATCATAATGGCATGTATCATTGAATATTACATATGCCTACATTAACAGCGTGAAAGTAGCATTACCTTCAATAAATAATCATCCACTCGAATCAAGCTGGGGTACAAGAGTTTCAACAATTTTTTAACAGGTAATGCCATCATCGTAAATCCTGCAGCACAGCGTTCATCAAGCTGAACATCTATGTACCCTCCTCGGAGAGGCGTTGATTTACAAAGTGCTAATCCATACAAAGGCAAAAACTTTAGAGACTCTGGAAAGATCATTCGCCCTCCCAAGCGATGCTGCACAGCATGGAGACTTCTATATTCTCTGAAAGCCTTCACAATCCTTTGCTGCACAGCATTTCGTGCATCTTCCAGTTTGTGGGATAATGTTTTTTCAATTGCTGCAAATTATTTTAGTTGATTAAAAACATCATGATGTTTTAAGTCAATATTAGGAAGTACGATCAGTGCTAACATAGGATCCAATTTAGACCTACCTAACCTACAAAACAAAGAAACAATGGCACCAGTGTCAGCGTGGCGGTACATCTCCCCCAAATCTGCAACTACTGGAACTGCAGTAGTGTGAACTCTGATACGCCGCTCACCACAAGATGCAGTGTATCTTTTGATGGTTAAGAAAAAATTCATCCCACATGTTTTTCAAACTATTAAAATATTGGCGAATACTAAAGATTAAAAAGAAAAAAATCCAACTGAAATTGAAAAGAACAAAATGAAAGTCAAAGAAGCAAGGAACTAAGCAAACAGTCAAACGGACAGACATCTCTGTGTTAACGTTTCAAGTAAGAAGAGCGAAAGACAAATGACAAAGTTGTACGATGAGTCTAAATAGTTACTAACTTATATATAGTACGAGCATTAGAAACCATCTCTTTTTATGTTTATAATGAAAAATTCGAAGAGTACCAAGTAGACAAGTATGCGAAAAAGATGTAGGAGTTTCTTCACACATTTCGAATCAAAGGATACAACAAGGCAACTTGGAAATATACTGTCGGAGTTGTCAACAATGCCTCTTCAAGAGATAACTGCATGGCATATGCTTTATCACAATCAACTGCTGGAAGAGCTAATAAATCTGTTGATCTGAGCATGAAATTCCCGTGATAAGATGTAAACCGAATTCCTGGAAACAAAGCAAAAAGGAAGGCAGAAATCAACCATCTACCTGTCTAGGAGAAAACAGATAAGGAAAACAAAGGAAACAATCGAAAGACCAATTCTTTTATATGTTCATGTATCTATTTTTAAAATACAAAATGCTGAAGAGAACAAGGAAATGAACATACCTTTTCCACATCTTATGCGCATGACGGCTTCCCATGCAGTTTCCCTAGTGAGATCCCTAGCTAACTCATATCTCAACTTCTCTCCATGATTGATTGATTGGAAACTTGGATAATAATAAACTTGTCCCCCAGTATATTTAGCCAGAGTCCCTAATAGAAGAGCCCAACTAATTTATACCAATTAGTTTTATAAAGTGTCAACCACAAAAAATAAAAAAAAAATAAAAAGAGAGAGAGAGAGAGAGAACAAAGAATAACAGCTAGTAAGCCATAAGTAAACAAGGTGCATCTCCATTTTCAAGCATAAACGATCCATAGGTCATTAAATGCCAGTAAATTATTAGCTCTGAACCAGATATAAACGCCCAAAAGCATATCATGGGTAAATAATGAAAAAACAATGAAAAGGTGGATGATATGAAAAGTTACGATTCTATCCAAGTTAAAGCAAAACATGAGACAAGTCAAGCTATAAACTGTATCAATGGAGAACACTGTTACGTGAAAATAAATTTTTTACCTAGCGAGGCTATATCAGTGTATTTGTCACTAAATGCATAAATATTAACGCCTATCTGGTACTTGGTAAAATCAGCAGCCATTTGTTTGTAGAATGGATCCTCTGGTATTCTTAAAGCATATTCTTTATCTGTTCCATAAACACGAAGATCATCCCCCCGCAACTTTAAGCGTCCAACACCAAGAGATGGCATAGTATTCTGAAAAATTAGTAATTTTCCACCAAGTTGGCTCTGGAAAGAGGGAGAGAGTTAGTCAACATAAGATGATAAACTAATTCAAAAGAAAAGCAAGCACCTCGCTTCATTACTCTCAAAAGGTAAACACAAGGAGCTACAAAAATGGACATTATAGAAGGAAAAAAGGGGGCAAGGGAGCTGAACATCTGCAGGGCTACTTTTTAACTATCTGGGAATATAGCTCAGTTCACTCGTAGTTATTTAACAGAAAAAGATAAATTTCTTGTTAAGCGATTACATTATTGCCACCATACAAGCAATTCCATTCCTCATTTAAAAAAAATTTAGCTCGAGAGCAAAGTTAAACATTTGGGACAAAAATAAAAAAGCCCAGACGACCAATTAATCTATGTTCTTCCTACTCTCATCTTATGCTGTAAGCAGGCGGCACAAAGGATTCATGGATACAACATCATGCAATTTAACCAAAAACTAGATAGATTGAATAAGTTTTCCAGAGCAACAACATGCAATTTAACCAAAAACTAATTAGATTCAATAAGATATCCAGGGCATAAAAAGAATGAAAACAATACGAAAAAAAAAGGAAAGGGAAAAAAATACACACCATAACCATGAATGCTGCTCTCAAAGCAGGACCGAAAGCAGATTCTATATTCATACTGTCCTGAAACATGGATGGTAAACTATCTAGAAATGCTTCCACAACATTTCTTGACTCTGACAAATTAACAAGAAGATCATCAGGCAACGGAACAAATATGTCATCCAAATCTGAAACCACCATCATCTGAGGCTGCGTTAATGATGACTGCACCAAAATGAAATATCCACAACTCATTTTAGCTAAAGCGTTAGCTAAAATGGGAGGAAAATATATGAAGCATCTAAGAGAACTAGCTGCCATACAATCACACATCACATGCCTTCATGTTGTAAAAATGTATAGTGCTGTCATAAGTAATAAACCCAATCTGTGTTCTGGGGAAGCCAGGTAAGTCATCCAAACAAGACTTGATAGTTTCGGCCACAATCTGCAAACAGAAACCAAACGCCAATATAAGTACATCCATGGACCATGTAGAAACTGATGCCAAGAATTGAAACCACGACCCAAGAATTCCTTTTGATTTTATCAATTAGAAAGGAATATCATCAAACATTATCAAAAGCAATCATTTTAATGGGATTGTCCCTTTATTCTCTTCAGCATTCATCTAATTGATAGTTTGTTGCTATCAGGGGCGGATCTAGAAAATTCACATACTAGGGGCACAAATAGTATCTCAACAAACAGTAAAATCTAAAAAAGACTTTCAAAGATGATAGATCCAATGTAAAACTTAGTTGAATAATACATAATTGCAGAAGAGGAAAAAAGATCACAATTGTCCCTATGATCTTTCATATTTTGAAAGTGATTAATATTTTTTTATCAATTCTACTAAATATTTCTTTCTCAAAATATGTAATTAAGCAATTATTCAAAAAATCATGTCCCGAAAGATTCCATAGTCGAGTCTTCACTTATGCCATCACTACAATTTCTTAATCAGCCTACATTGTGCATTAGTTTATGTATTGGTAGTCAATAATGGGTAATAAATCTAAATGAAATCCTAACTCCACTGTTCCAAACCAACTTCATTGATAAAACTAAAGTCACGCAGATTAAGGATTTCATGAGATGAGACATGAACAGATAATTCGAAAATGAACAAATAAAAATCAAGTTAAATAGCATATATATTTATATCTGCTAATAATGTGAAACAAACAATGAGACTCATAAAATGGAAAAACAAATCTATTAATCCATTCAAATATATGAAATTTGTACTAAAAATGAAATACTATTCTTCCTTCAATCTTGTTTCATAGTGCTTTAGAAAATAGCAAGCTTTATGAACCTTCAGCAGAAGATCAACTATCTGTCGTTCACAAACTATTATGAACTACGAATTTACATGTAACTTCGTCAACTACAACATAAATTTAAATCCATGATCCATACGTGAATGGAATGACTTGAAAATCTAAATATATATCAATTCCATAAAAACCATAGTTATCAAATCGAGATTCGACTCGTGAATTGAAATCCTCATTTTGTGAATCATGACTCGTGAATCGTAAGATTCCATTCAAATTCATAATATTATAAAAAATAGAATATTTACCATGTTGAACTCAAAATATTAGTCTAAAAATGCAATTTTAATGTCAAAAAAGAATTTTATCAACCAAGTACTTAAAATTCAAATCCAATGCAAATGCAATCCTAATAAAACTAATTCACAAATCGGATTCTGTTTAATAACTTAGTAGAGATGAAGAGTTTGAATTTCTGACTTTGTTTTTTTTTTTTTTTTGCCTTGTTGTCAACTTGATAATGATGGAATGGAGCTAGTTTGATAACTTGATAAATAACAATCGGACTACAGGAGAGTGAGTTTAGTAGTTACTATTGTTTAAGTTTTTGATGAACGGTGATGAAGATCCTGCTCGAAATAGAGTTGAATCGAATCGTATGATTCGAATCAAGAATCGTAAGATTCTGTTATAATTTAGATTCGCCTATAGATTCGGCTCGAAATAAAGCTGAATCGAATCATAAGATTCTAACAACAGTGATAAAAACTTACAAGAGCACTTGTTATATACAGGAACCAGCACAAAACAAGTCCACCCAAACAATGGGCAAAATAAAAGAAATTCTTGTCACTGATAATGTCAGTCGATTCTACTCTAATACTGTAATTAATATTTTCAGATATTAATATGAACTATAAGCTTGAGCTTTTAGCTCAATGGATTCCATGACATGGTATCAGAGTCTCTTTGATCAAGTGGTCAAGGGTTCGATTCCCGGCAACCCCATTTGTTGATTAAATTGCAGGACATGGTAATATGGACCTGTGTTGTGCATTCTTCAAGCCCAGTGGATATTCGCGTGTGGATGTAATTGAGAAACAAGTGAACAACTACAGACCTCAACACAAAAAGTTCATGCCCATCAACATAAATGTCAAAAACGTTCATCTAAAAATCTATAAATAAAAAAGGTGAAATCAACCATTCATCAGCAAATTATCTACACAAACCTTTTTAAAAACCTTCACCTTTTATGAGTGAAGGTAAAACTGATACTACAAAATGGGAATTGAAAAACAATATAAAAAGTGCATATGCCACAAATCTTGGCAAATTAGAAGAAATTGGTATAGATTGGAGAAAGAAAAAGAAGCAAGAGCAATCCATATTAAAACCAACAAAACCCAGGTAATAAAATCGAAGGAAGACTCGGAGAAAAGAAAGAAAATATTTGAAAATAGTCAGCAGCAAGCAGCAGGACAGGATTTTAATGCTTGCAGAAATCCCAAATTTCAGGTTTGAATCCAAAATCCCAACTATTTTGCAAAACGATTGTTTTTTCATCTCGAGTCAACTACTGGTGAGAAGTAGAAAAATCAACAGATCAAAGTCTTGCTTGAACAGAGATGAATGGAATGTGGAACTGAAGTGGAAGAAAGCAGGTGTTCGGAGGTGATGGTTTACTGGTTAGCGTGGTGGGTAGCAATCTTGAATAGCAGCATTAGATTATAATTGGGGAAAATCATTCAAGGCTAAGAATTTCCATCATGTGGGGGCACAATTGTAAATATAATGTGGGGTCACAGTTGTAAATATTAGTAATTTTATGGGAGAAAAAATAAAGTCTATGGGGGCACGTGCTCCCACAGCCCTGAACATAATCTGTCCCTGGTTGCCATCTTTTGTTCTCTTCAGCCTTCATTTTTCTGTTGACGGTCACACATAATGCATTCTCCCAAAAGAAGGCGTTCATGTAAGTCGAGACCAAACGATATATTTGCAAATTCAAATGTATCCAACTTGCACCTCGTAAAAAGAATAGGGACAGCATTATGCATATTCCTAAAACCAGAAAAGCAGATAAAGGTTGTTGTGACTCTAGCAGTTTGTCAATAAAAAAATGACCTGCAAACTGAACAAATGATAAACTAGCTTCATCCTCCTATGCAAGAATAACATATCAGAAACTGTAAAGTATTGATCTCTATAATAATACTTGCTTATTATTCAATGATGGAAGTAACCTAATATAAATACAATAGAGTTTCGGTTTAGCAAGGACAGAGAGTCCGAAACCTAAACCAACACATAAACTGAAACCAAACCTAAACTAACTCTACCTAGGAGACATAATATATAGAGAGTCCTAACTAGATAGAAACGTGTAGTCGACTTCCTTATCCCCCCTCAAACTGTACTGGGCGGGGCTGCACTGTGAGCTTATCTCGAAGCAATTGGAACTTCCCATGATGGAGAGGTTTGGTAAAACCCTCTGCTGTCTGATCAATGGTAGAGATATACCGTACGACAAGAGCTTTTGAACGAACTTTATCCCGAACAAAGTGAAAATCAATTTCCAAATGTTTGCTGTTGTTATGGAACACCAAATTCGCCGTTAAATAAACCAACTTCGCGGAGTAACATTTGTATCTATGCGATCGAACGATATTCTGCCTCGGTGGAGGAACGTGAAACTGTATGAAGACCAAGACAGAAGGCATCTGCCTAGAAAAATGGCATACCCGCCGGTGGATTTTCGATCGTCTTGATCTCCTCCCCAGTCAGCATCCGAAGAATAGTGTAATTGGCCAAGCCGACCGCCTCGATGCAGTGTCAAACCAAACGAACAAGTCCCGTTTAGATAACGCAAGATGCGTTTGACAGCCAACCAATGTGATTCACACGGCGTGTGCATATACTGAGAGACTTTATTTACTGCAAAGGAAATGACAGGTGAAAGTGAGATACTGAAGACTGCCCACTATACTTCTATATATGCAGGTAACAAAACCTCATTCTCGGTGCTCAATTTCTCGGTTGGATCTGTCGGACTTGAAATAGCTTTACTACTTTGCATCTTTGATTTCTCAAGGATGACTTTACAATACTTGGTTTGATGAAGAAAACGTCCCTTGGAGCTCCAGTCAACTTCCACACCTAAAAAATAATGTAATCGTCCCAAGTTCCGAATGGAAAATTGTGACTCCAAAAACTGAACGAGCTTGGCAATCATACTTGGATCATTCCCCGTGACTAGTAAATCATCAACATAAATCAAACAGAATAGTCGAACAGTTCCCCGATGAAAATAATACAAGAAACTATCTGCCTTAGATCCCTCAAAGCCAAATAGAAGCAGTTAGATGTTAACTTTTCGTGCCACATACGTGGTGACCATTTGAGACCATATAGAAATTTGTGCAACTTGCATACATGTGTAGGGCGTATAGGATCCACAAACCCACTAATCGTGCTGAGTGATTTGCCATCCAAAAAACTGCTAATGTAAGGATGAGGCGAATAGTAGTAACTTTAACAACTGGACTGAAGGTGTCGGAGTAGTCTATTCCTGGGCGCTCTGATGATAGCCTTTAGCCACTAGTCGTACTTTGTATAGCTCAATCTTACCATCAGCCTTTGTTTTAATTTTAAAAATCCATCTACAACCAATTTGATTAGCATTTGGAGGTAGTGGAACTAGGCTCCATGTGCCATTCATCATTAAAGCATTATACTCGGAGCCCATAGCCTCTCAACATTCTTGTGTTCGAAGCTTGCAAAAAAGTGGTAGGTTCTTTCTGTACCGTGGCAGTGAGAATCCTTGGCTTTTGTGTCCCGACTTGGGATCTAGTGACAATTCGATGAATGCGAGAAGGAGTGTCTTGAAGAGCTTGAATCATCAGTGAAAAGGAGGCACTGTTTTGAGAATCAAGACCAATCTCGATTATGGCCAGCGATGGACTGGCAGTCCGAGTTTGTAGATTAGACTGGTCAGATGATGAATTTTGTGAAGCTTGCATATTCTGGGCTGGCAGTCCAAGATGCTGGGCTGAGTTTCTGGACTGGTAGTCTGAAATGCTGGACTTGCAAGCCGAGATGCTGGACTGGACCGATCTGTTTGATTGTTAAGTGTTTGATTCGTAGATGGTAATCAATTCAATAATAATAGAATTGTAATCACAGGGTTGTCGAAGAGGGGAGTCGAGAATCATGGATACAGTAGCTTGTTTTGTAACACACTCATGGAAAATACTGTTCATTAAAAAGTACATGGCGTGAGACATAGATTTTACCAGAGATTGGATCATAACAATAATAACCTTTGTGAAAACGACTATATCCAAGAAAACACATTTAGTGGAATGAGGAGCCAATTTATGAGGACTATATGGTCTTAGCCAGGGGTAACAGAGGCATCCAAAAATATGAAGTTGAGTATAATCAGGGCAATTTCCAAATAATAATTCATATGGAATGGCAAAATTAACCGATGAAGCAGGTAATCGATTAATAATGTAAACAGCAGTATCAAAGGCATAAGACCAGAAGGTAGGTGGTAAACGAGCATGATTTGACATCGCTAAACCAGTTTCAACGATATGACGGTGTTTTCTTTCAGCACGACCATTTTGTTTAGGAGTGCAAGGGCACGAGGATTGCTGAACTATCCCATTAGCCTAAAAATATTTTGTGAGAGCCTGAAACTCTCCCCCCAATCAGACTGGAAGTCCAAAATATTTTTCCACAAGTATGCAAAATTTAACAAAGGTGTCATACAAATCAGATTTCTTTTTGAGGAAATAGATTCATGAATATTTTGTGTAATGATCAAAAAAGACAACATTGGAATAGCCATCATGAGATTTAATACGAGCAAGACCCCAAACATCTGAACAAATTAACTCTATCAGTTGTTTAGCAACAAAAGTGGATTTAATAAACGGAAGTTTATGAATTTTGCTCAAAGAACATGGTTCACAAAGAGAATGCGTCTTATTATCTGAAGCTAAAATAACATTTGAAGAAACTAGTTTTCTAACAATTGGAATTGCCGGGTGATCGAGACGAGCATACCACGTTGATAAAGCAGCAAAGTTTATTGAGACTGGAACTGATGCTTCAACAGGAAGATAATATAAACCATCCTTATTTTTTCCTTTGAGAATCAGCAAAAGAATCAACAGAACTATTGTTAGAAGAAGTAAGAGATTTGAGATGCGAAGGGAACAAATAAAATATCTTTGAATTTAAGGTTTTTACCGTGCATCTGGCAATCGAAAGCACCAACAAAGTGAATAGGGAGCTTAGAACCATTACCTATAGTGACTTCCTCAGGACCGTGATATTCAGAGTGAAGAGCAAGATTTTCCAAATCAGAGGTGAGGTGATCAGTACCACCGGTATCCATGACCTAAGGTTGATTTCGATTTGTGTTTGCAAGGTAACCAGAAGGCTGATTGCTTTGTCGCTGATTCTAACTAAAACTTGGTAAAGAACAAGAGCGAGAATAATGGCCCTTGCCGTTACCATTATAACATATCATTGTGGAATAACCAATGTTTGTCCACGTCCAGTCTGAGATTGTTGTCCATATCCACGAGAAGTACCTTGGCCGGTTGGATCGTCCACCTCGGGACCATAGTTATTAAAGGCGCATGGCGCACTAAGGCGCAAGTGGTCCCGGAGCCATGGCGCATGGCGATGGCGCGCGCCATAGCGAGACAAGGCGCACTTAAAAAAATAAAAAATATAAAAATATAAAACTAACATAAAACTAAATCATGAAAATATTTTAAGCATAAATAAATTTTAAAATGCAAAATAAACCCCATAGTAGAAAAACTTTAAAGTTGAATACTAATTTCTAAGTTCTACTCCTAATCAAAACTCTCCAAATCCATCACTCCTCATCATCACTATCACACTCCTCGTCTAAGGCATCATCAAACTATTGATCATCAAACTGTTGAAGTTGAATTCCCTTTAGCTTCTTTGTTTCTGTTGTTTGAATCCGTTTGATGTGTTTTCTTTCTACTAAACTTCTTCCTCTTTTAATGACTCTGTCTCTTCCTCTTCAAAGAGTCTCTTCGTCTTCTACTTAGTTTAAAACCTATAATCTCTCTCCTTTTTAACACTTTTTGTTAATATAACATGTGTTCCATTCCAGATATATAAAGTAACTACCAAAAAACTGCCCATAACTGCCTCTAATTGCCAAGGCGCGCCTTGGTGCGCCTTTGGTGACTGCCTTTGGCGCAAAATGGCGCACGAGGCGCGCGCCATGGCGATTGCGCCTCGCCATGGCGCCAAGGCCTACACCTGGTGCGCCATGCGCCATAGGCGCGCCTTTAATAACTATGCTCGGGACTTCCGTCCACATCCGCGCCCTCATCCGCGATTGTTATATCCCCCACGAGAAACATACTGAGGAGAAGGGATGTATGTAAATCCATTGTTGTATCACGAGCAAGTTGGATTTCTTCACTAATCAATAGTCCAAGCAGATTATCATAAGAAATAGGCTCGAGTCGAGCTTCTAGTGAACGACAAAACGGTCTATATGTAGAACCAAGTCCTGCCATGATGCAGTCAACAAAATCATCCATACCCACAGGGTTTTGTAAAGCTGCTAGCTGATCAAACAACATTTCAGCCTTTTGCATATATGCAGAGATTGAATCATTATTCTTTTGAAGGGTGAGGAGGCAAAGGTTGTATGAAGCTTGTCCCAAGCTTCTTTGGCAGTTTCACCACTAACTGTGGGAGCATGTTATCAGAGACGGAGCCATTGATGATTGAAAGGACTTGGGAATTCTGAGCGTCCCAATCATCTACACTCATGCCTGTCGGAGGCTGAGATGTGAGAAAATAAACGAACTCCTTTAAGAATATTGGTCAACTGGCTCTTCTATAGTAGAAAATTGGAGGAGGCGAGCTTGACGGACAAATTGTGACTTAACCCAACAGTTTGTGACCAAGTGAAACCGACATTATTACCACCAGAAACTCCAGATGAATGAGACCCGGATGAGGAAGAGGAGTCTGTTGATGAGTTAATCGACATAATGGTTTTTTTAAGCTAAAGGAATAATCTATCGATAATGGATAGTGAATTGCAGGATAACCAGGAAAACCGAAGGCAGAAAAAAAAAAAAAAAGAACTAGGAAAACCAGGAAAATCAGAGGTAGAAAAAAAGAACCAGGATAACCACGAAAAAAAAAAAGAGTGGATCGTTGACGGCAGGAATAAAAAAGGGCGGCCCGGTCGCATTACGCGTCCCCGCTGAGCGAGGGTCAGGGGTCCCACCACAAGGGTGTATTGGGGGCAAGCCTTCCCTTGCCAATTTAATTGGCAAGAGGCCGCTCCTAAGACTCGAACCCGTGACCTCAGGTCACACGGCAACAACGTTTTACCGTTGCGCCAAGGCTCGCCCTCAAAGGTTGGTTTTTAAACCTAGGGCTATGATACCATGTAAAGTATTGATCTCTATAATAATACTTGCTTATTATTCAACAATGGAAGTAACCTAATATAAATACAATAGAGTTTTGGTTTGGCAAGGACAGAAAGTCCGAAACCTAAACCAACACATAAACAGAAACCATACCTAAACTAAACTCTACCTAAGAGACATAATATATACAGAGTCCTAACTAGGTAGAAACGAGTAGTCGACTTCCTTATCAGAAACAACAGCGTCACATGTTCATACCATGTTCCATTTTAATATACATATTGCAAAGGTAGAAGGACAAATGATCCAAGCAACTAATACAAAGAAAACTTACCTCGAGCATTCCACTCCTAACAGCTGATATCGAAACATCAATCAAGAAGAAGTATAATGGTGGCATTGGAGGCCGCACCATGTACTCAGTTGGAGCAACAAACTCCACACTACCCTTCGTAAGCTCAGGTCTTTGATCCAAATCAATTCTTCTTCCAGTGGCATCTAAATGGGCAAAGTAATCACCAGGAACTGAAAAGGAGAATTAAAGATTGATTAGCAACTTTGATGGTAATTAGGCAAAGCTACTAGATGGTAAAAACCACATCAATTACAGATCAGAACTGAAAAAGAAATAGCCGAATGTCCAGACAGAAAAATAAAAACATGTATTATAGAAATAAATATAATAAGATAAAAGATGAAATTCAATGAACTATGCTGAAATATCAACTAATGGTTCTAAAACTAATCCCATCCACGTGTAATATAAGAGAAAAGTTCCAGATGAACAGTTAAATATTGTGAAATTATATCATGGTAATATTTTGGGGAAGAGCTTGTCTATTTACACACCAAATGACCCCCTAGGCATACTAACAGCTATTAGATGTATTGTAAAGCCAACAAACTTACAGGAAAAGAAAAGGAAAAGGAAAAAGAAAGCTGCAAAAACCTTTTTTTTTTGTGAAAAAACATGCAATAGAAAGAGACTATCCTCCTCTTTCACATTATACAGCTATATAAACGAATTGAAATATAACTCAAACAGAAACAGTATAAGTAAAACTACGCGATAAATTATAGATACTAAGGACTAAAGTTTCTGATGCATAAAAACATGCATGTAACTGGCAGTAAAAGCTCACAGGAAATGAGGCTCTATACATTGAAACGCAAGCTTTCTTTGTGGCCCCACACTATCAAATGGCTTATCAAATCAAATACATCAGAAGGTAATCTAGATTTACCATCATTCATTAGAGCACAGATGTTGCAACGCCACTTCCTTCCCGCATCAGCAAAAGTTACATATGGATTCAAATAAGTGCGACATCTCCGACAACGAACGATGCCAGTTGAAACAAAATTAAGCACTGGAACCTCCTCCTGAGTAGGGAATGATAGCAATGAACTATGAAGAAGAAATAAAATCTCAAAACTAATAGTAACATAAAATGTCCAGAATGTCAATTACAGAATAATGAAGTAATATATGGTAACAATAGCAAGAACAAATTGTCAATTGAAATTAACTAACCCCATCTGGAGCTTCTGCAAGAGGACACACAACTGCTCCAAGAGGTAAATGCCACCTTGAAGCCAAAGACTGAGAATTTGGTATGGCGCTAGTAGTAAGCCGTAGATATCTAGGATCACAATTCATAGAAAATGACTCGGCCAATGGAGTTGGCTCCACATCACCACTCAATGGCCTTGGCAATCCTTTTGGATCTAACCCTGGTTCCATTGATCCTGGAACAGAAACAATGGACATGGAACTAAAATCTTCCGACAAGCCTTGGATGCCACCTGATGGAGCAATGGAGCCCATGTGTTGGATATGTTCCCTTGAATGCATTCCATAAGGGCCAGCTAAAGGTGGAGGTTGACCAAAACTTCCTTGTTGAGCTTGAAAAAGAGGGGGTGGTGTTGGTGCAGGAGGCGCAAGGCTTCCTTGCTGAGCTTGAAAAGGAGATAGTACAGGAGGGGGTTGTGAATTTGGAGGAGGAATAGATGGCTGGAAATTGGGCCTGGGATCTAAAAATGATGAATCCAAATGGGGAGAATTCAAAGGTTGAGATCCCATTAGTACTGAAGGTGGCTGTGGATAAAACGGAGGTTGGGATGATACTTGACCAGGAGGAGGTTGAAAGGGCGGTTGCCCAACAGGAGGAGGTTGAAAGGGAGGTTGCCCAACAGGAGGAGGTTGAAAGGGAGGTTGCCCAACAGGAGGAGCTTGAGGTGTAGCTACAAATGGTGGAGTTGGGTAGCCCTGAAAGGGTCCAACACTTGAGGGAACATATGCTGCAGGAGGAGCAGGTCTAAAGCCAGAGGAGTGTGATACACCAGAAGAGCCAGATGCCATTGTAGGTATAGCAGTTTGAGGAATAACAGGGGAAGTAGGCCTGAAGCTTGGGGCCTCTGGTCCAACCAGAGGACCAGATGATGAAAATGGTGCCGGGGGCACAGCAGCGAAAGATGTGACTGAAGGTGGAATAGGAAAATTTGGACGACCAGGATTTTTAGTTTCCATGGCTTTCAGCTTGAAACCTTTTGCCTCAAAATTCCATTACTTATCTGCCAAAGCAAAGAAAAGGAAAATTGCAAATGATTCCAAAAGCATCATTCTTCAGAACAAATCATAAGAACACACAGCACAGAACAATGTGGTCACAATACATAACAAAAATTATTCAATTACAACACTAGAATTGAACATCACGATTTGAAAACTTGCTAATTTGAAAAACGAATAGAAAAACAACAGAAAAATAGGTGAACAGCACATAATTAAACTTAGCAGTTGAAGTTAATTGTATAATGACAAAGAAAAACTACAGGACTGCGAATTGAATAAGTGAAAGAACTCGAATCTAAAAAAGGAGACACATACAAATGGAAAATGAATAGATTGACAATTGAGCAAAACCCTAGATCCAATCAATGAGCTTGGAAGAGAAGTTTTAAGACTTTGAAAGAGGGTAAGGCAAACCGAGGTGAAGATGGGTCTGATCACGATTCGAATTGCCGTTAGATCCAAACCTTTCTTTACAGAATACAAAAGGAAATAAGCGGAGGTTGCTAGGCCAAGGCCAAGCCAATATCGTTTTAATTAGGCTAAATAACACTTATAGTCCCTCAATTTAGTCATTACGTTTTTTTATTTTTTTTTTCTATCTTTAAAGCTACATATAAAAATCGGGTAACTTACACTCATGGCCATTGGACTATACCCATTTTCATATTGTGGCCACTGAATTTCAATTCTTCCCGGTATAGTCATTTGATAACATTAGGATATTATCATAAGGACCAAAAGGGGTAATTACCTTAAGATATGCCACGTAGCAAAGGAAGCCGTCTGGCGGATCATCCTAGATCAGCTCTAAGAGATCCGTCGGCGGATCTCTTAGGCGAATCTCTCCATTTACCTAGATAACGGCTGGCCGCCGTCTCGGCCATAAATGATTATTAAATGAATCATTAAATAGTCTCAAACCGCCATTAAATGAGCATTAATTGAGGCTTTCTAGTTACCTAGGGGTTACGAATTCCTCAACTATATATAGCCTACCTTTCCATGCTATCAAGGTACACTTACTTTTATATTCTCTAAGCTTCGTCAATATAGTTTATTCTCCCTATATTCTACTGACTTTGGCATCGGAGTGTCCCCGGCCGATCCCAACGGCGCCTCACAGGACGTGATCCGATCAGAAGTTTCTTTTGTGTTATCATCATTAAACTTTATACTTTGTTACACCGGGAAGAATTGAAGTTCAGTGACCATAATGTAAAAATAAATATAGTTAAGTGGCCATGGATGTAATTTACCCTATAAAAATCTCACAATTTTGCATTTCATTAACATAAAATCTCTTCATCTTTTACTACTCTAAATAATAGTGAACCCTTCCTTGTAAAATTGTAAAAGAGAAAGTTCCAAAATAGTTATTCGGAAAATAAAAAAATAGTGATTTCATAAAAATGTGGTTTTAAACAACTTTAATTTTTAAATATTTTATTTTAAGATCACGATTCAACATTTTGACATCAATTAATTTTATAAAAGACTTATATTATTATTGGGGTGAATATAGGATTCCCCACAATATATGTTAAATGTGGAAAGTTTAAATCCCACTATTATATATTGTTATATGGCGAATTAATTTTTCTACACATGTATTACATTTAGTGGACAACTTGTTTTTCCCACTAATTTTCCGTACAAAAAGTTCATTTTCTTATATTGGACAAATAAAATAAAATATAAAACTAAATTCTACGAACATCAGATACTGGATATCTTACGCATAGACTTATTCAAGTAGTTCAACACATTGTTATTGTACATAGAAAAGATTGTACTACTACCCGAAGGATCCCTCTGAGTCCTCGAAATGGGATGATGTCGGAAAGAGTTTTTATTCAAACATTAATTGGTCGTGTATTAGCAGACACTTATATATACTTATAAAATTGAAAAGCATGAACAGTACCAATTCCAATTTTTTTTCAATTTGTTCCAATATTATCCTTCCACTTACTTTCCAATTTTATCCTCATTTGACATTCATCTTTCCAATATTATCCTCAATTACATCCTCTTTTATACGAGCTTTTATAGCACCCAGCCCCCTGTAAGAAAACGACACCGTTTGTTTTTGCTTTGGAGGAGGGTAAATTACACCCATGGCCACTGAACTTTACCATTTTAACATTGTAGTCACTGAACTTTAATTCTTAACAGTATAGCCACCGAACTTTACATTTTTTAACACCGGTGGCCACTCAACACCTCAAAACGACCATTGACGGTATCAAAATAAATAATTCGAAGAGTTAATGATATTCTAAGGAACTTTAACTTTTGAAAATTTTCGTTTTGAGGTAATTTAGGTGTTGTTTGGTTAGGAGAGAAAATAAATATTTAGAGAGACAAAGCTCAAAAAATATGATTTTGGAAAAAAAAATGCGATTTTATGATAAATTTCGTTCTAAACAACTTTAATTCTTGAATATTTTCATTTTACGGTCATTAACGGTCATTTTGAGGAGTTAGTTAAAATTGAGTGGCTACCGATGTTAGAAAGTGTAAAGTTTAGTAGTCATACTGTTAAGCATTCTAAGCCTTTATCTTATTTTTGAATATTCACTATTAGATCCAAATTTACTAAAATTTTAAGGTAAAAATTCTAAGCATTCTAAACCTTAGATTTAATAAGTCAGAGTGTAAAGGTAAATAACCAAATTCATTTATTTGGTTATGCAATATCCAATTACACTACTAATAATATTAATAGTTTACTTTTACATAAATGTACTCCTTAATTTCATCATAATTTTATAACTCGGATTAAATTTTTTTATTATTATTACCACTTCGAGTTTTCTGATCTTATTAAAAAAAAATTATACTTCAAAAGTTTTTTCAAGCCAGCTTAATCCTTCAACCAAGAATAAAATTATTTATATAAATTTATTTTTGCGTTAGCTGCTTTTAATTTGGGACTGTGAGGTTTTTAAGTTCGGATATTGATTTGGTTAAGTAGGCGTTCAGTGTAAAAAACTTTTGTATTTTTAGTTTTTTTTTAATGAAGGTTGGGACGCGAAGGCAGGCCGGGCATCCCAACTAGGTTGGCACCCCCAGCACAACCGACAACCCTTTTATTAAAAAGAATAAAAAATACAGAGAGGAGAGGGGGAAAAGGAAAAAAAAAAGAAAGAAAAGTAAAAGGATTACATAGCACGAACATGCGCTACATTGCATAAGTCGTCAAACGCGAGAGCCTGACAGAAGTAGGGAGCCGAGTGCCACCAGCAAGGAGAAGCTGCCAACTGCCCATGGTTCGCGAGTCTATCTGCTGCCTGATTTCCTTCCCTAAAGATATGAGTAGCTCTCCAATTCATTGCTGACAGAAGCCTTCTACAGTGCTGCCATTCTCTTTTGATTTTCCAGGGAACCTCAGCTTGGTTATTATTCAGCAGCTGTACTGCATACATCGAGTCAGATTCAATCCAGATGCTATGCCAATTTCTGTCCCACGCAGCTTCGACAACATAGACAATTGCCTTGAGTTCAGCGATGTGGGCCTGCGCATTCGGAATCGGAAAAGCGAAGCATCCGACTATGAAGCCTCTTGAATTTCGAAACAGTCCACCAGCTCCTGCTTCATCAGTAATACCGGACGCACCATCAGTGTTTACCTTCAGCCAATTAGCCGGGGGGGGGGGGCAATCCAGCGAACAGTCACAAAGTCAGGTTCCGGAGGCGGGCGGGAAGCATTAACCGCCACTCCTCTGAACTCGTGTATCAGACGAAACAGTCTGTGCTTAAGAGTTTGGATTGAAGGAAGCTCATTCTCAAAAATAGCTTGGTTCCTTACATGCCATATGAACCAGATACAGGAAATCACAGCAAAAACCCAAAACTTTCTTCTACTACGCCTGATCCTATGGTCACGCAACATATTAAAAAAATCCTCAAAGCAAGCCGAGTACCTGGTGTTAAAATCAAATATATCGAATATGTTGTTCCAGAGTTCTTTCGTAACAATACAGTTCACAAAGAGATGGGATTCAGATTCATCATGAGCTCTGCACAGTTTGCATCGTTGGGCAAGCGCAGTTCCGCAAGCTTGCAGCAGAGGTTGAATTGCGAGCCGACCGTGCAGCAGCTTCCAACAAGTAGCAGCTCGCTTAGGAGGAACGAAGGGATTCCATACGAACCTACTCCAACTCACCTTATCCCCTTGAACAAGGTTCGAATAAACGGACTTTGCTGTAACCTTTCCGGAGTCCGACGGCTGCCATACGCACAGGTCAGAACCATCAAAAGCCACCACTTGCTGGATATTAGACTGTACTTGGACAGGTAGCTCATGTAAATTGACCCAAACCCCATTGAATCTGTAATTCTGAATAGGTTCAACCAACTTAGCCTGTAATTTTATGGGAATGTTGACTTGATCTGCAACTGACGGCACAATCCATTTATCAGTCCAGAAGTTCAACCCCGAGTTCTCCCCAAACCACCAGACAGCATCATCTTTTATTAATTCAAAATTGGCTCTAAGCGAGGACCAAATGGAGGAATTAGAGATGTATCTTTTAGCCATACCAGAGGGCTCCAGGAATCTGTGACGGACCAAACTGATGATGAATCCTTGTCCCTGAATGAGATCCCAGCTGAACTTCGCAAGCAAGGCAGTGTTAAAAATTTTCAAGTCTTTTATACCTAATCCTCCATGAGCAATTTGCTGGCAGCAAATTTTCCAAGGAACCACTATGTGCTTTCTTTGATCCCTGTCGCCAGACCAAAGGAAATTACGAATAGCTCTGTTGAGTCTTGTTAAAAGAGCACTAGGCCATCGATACAGAAGAAATGAGTGCACGAGCGCTCCTGTCAGAGCAGATTTGATCAGCGTAAGCCTGCCAGCAAAAAAGAGAGAGTGACCCTTCCAGAGACTGAATTTAGAGAGAAATCTATCAACCAGAGGGTTCAAATACTGAGATCTAGGAGCTCCTTGGAATAGCGGAACCCCCAGATAATTAAAAGGAAGATCAGCTTGTCGAATTCCCAGGATGCCAGAAAGTCTGGCTCTTCGAGAAGGGGAGATAAAATTGCCAAAAAGAGCCTGTGATTTGCTCCAATTAACAGCTTGCCCAGAGAAATCCTCGTATAGCTTGAAGAAATCCCTGATGCACTTCATGTTCTTCATCGAAGCTCTTGCAAAGATCAGCATATCATCTGCATAAAGAAGATGGGAAGGGAAAACAGCATTGTTGGTATACAACATTGGATCAAATTTGCCCTCAGCAATCAGCTTAGAAATCCATCGACCCAGAAAATCTTCAGCGATTCCAAACAGTGTGGAAGAAAGCGGATCACCCTGCCTAACTCCACAAGAACAAGCAAAGAAGCCTTTAATTCCGCCCTGAAGAGAAATTGAGATTCTAGCCGATCTCAGAATCTCCAAGATCCAGTTTCTAAATTTCAGAGAGAATCCAAAAGACTCAAGAATGGCCAGCAGAAAATTCCAGTCAAGGGTGTCTGATATCGATCTTGAGGGCCATGTTACCCCCAAAGCACTTCTTTTTAAGCATATTGATACCCTCAGATGCCGCAGCTATGCAGTGGTGAATGCTTCTGCCTGCTATGAAGCCAAACTGATTGTCAGAAATTATTCTAGAAGCGATAGGACCAAGTCTGTCAGCAATAATTTTCGATATGATCTTGTAATTGAAATTCCCCATAGCAACAGGTCTGAACTGCTGAATTTCATTAGCCCCTTCCACCTTCGGGATGAGAGCCATAATGCTCGCGTTCAAGCCAGGAAGCATAAGACCAGAATCAAAGAAACTGAAAACCATTTGACAAACATCATGGCCAACAATATCCCAAAAGTGCTGATAGAAAATACCTCCAAATCCGTCAGGTCCAGGCGAGCTGTCTGTACTCATGCTGAATACAGCTTTGCGAATCTCGTCTGCAGAGGGGCGCTGCGTTAGCGTCTCATCGTCCAGCTCAGTGACACATTGCGGAATAACCGATCTGACATCTTCGTAATTGACATGCCTCACTATGCCAGTGAATAAATCCTCATAATAGCTTACAACATGCTGAGCAATTGTGTTTTCGTCATTGACAAGAGTGTTGTTAATTAGGAGGCTTTCCAGAGAGGATTGGACCTTTCTAATTTGGGCAGACCTGTGAAAATAAGCAGAATTACGATCTCCAGCCTTTAGCCATTTTTCTCTGCTTTTGTCCCTGAGAAACAATTCTTGTCTGTAGAGATGCATATCAAACTCCTGTTGAGCTTCTAATTCTTGTGCAAACCGAGTGTCATTAAGACCTTCTCTCGAAATGCTTTTCTGAATCTCTTCAAGTTTTGACTGAGCATCCTTTATGTTGTTGTCAACCAGCCCAAAAATCTCTTTGTTCCAAGCCCGAAGTTTCGGTCTTAGAGCTTTTAGCTTGTGACAAAGCAGCTGTGCCGGCGGGAGAGAGATATTGCAAGAAGACCAGTGATCAGACACCAAGCTCCTCAGCGAGTCGTGCGTGGTCCACATAGAGAGAAAGCGAAACCTGCTTTTTCTGACAGTTCCAGAGGTACAAGAAAGAAGGATCGGGGAGTGATCTGACTTACTTCGCGGAAGAATGGAGCAACTTAAACTGTCCCAGCTATCAATGAAATCATCATTCACTAGAGCCCTGTCCAGTTTGCATTCTACATGAGCAACCCCTCTTCTCCCATTCGACCAGGTGAATTGAAGACCAGAGCTATCAATTTCTGTCAACTCACCGTTTCTAATAAATTCTCTGAACTCCCGGCAGCTGCCTTCAGAGGGACTGATTCCGGTTTTTTCGTGGGCACCCGTAAGTGCATTGAAGTCTCCCAGGACAAGTCTTTTGTTGCAAACTTGATTAGAGAGAAGTGAGCTCCAGAGCATTCTTCTTCTAGTTGCCGTGTTGCTGCCATAAACAAAGGATATCTGATAACTCTCCTGGTTCAGACTGAATTTAATAGAGATGTATTGATCATGACTGATGACAGTTAAGCACAGCCCACTGTATCCAACCTTGCAGAAGACCCAAACTGAATTATTTAGATTGCTTTCAATGTGTTGCATACCAATAGAGCTCCAGAAGATGGGGGAGATTCTGTCAAATTCAACCATAGGCTCGGCTAAGCACAATAAATCAAGCCGATTAGATATACAAAGCTGTTTAAGAGCCCTCTGAGATCCCTCGTTCAGAATTCCCCTACAATTCCAGAACAGAATCTTCATCAAAATTAAATAGTAAAACCACTGCGCCCTAACAGACGCGACTCGCTTTTCTTGCCCTTAGCTTTCTTGCGAGCTGTTATCCAGTCGCTTCCCTCAGCCGCAAATTCATTCTCAGAGCAATTCTCCCTGTTATGTGTCCGAATCATGTGCTGTGTCCATTCAACTGATTCCGATAAAAAATTGACCCCTTTGGGAAGTTCTGCATGAAGCTGGATTTCAGGGATCCTTGAGTTAGACGCAAAGCGCCTTTCATCATCGCTGGGATCATCCCAGGCATCATAGACGCCTTTCTCTGGGTTCTGCTTGTGCATCTCGGAATGGTGGATGACCACCTGCAAAGAATTGTCAATGGCATTTCCATCTCTCGCAATATCCTCAGAGAGCACAGGGGATGCAGCCACATTTTGCTGTACAGAATCTGCAGGCAGAGCTCGCCTCCAAACCGAGGAGGAAGGTTTAGCTTTTGAACTCTTCTGCGGATGAGGTTTTGGAACGTTCCTCCTGCAGACAGAAGAATCATGTCCAATAGAAGAGCAAGTATCACATAGCACAGGCAGGTTCTCATATTCAAGAAATACCCAATGTTTTTTATTTTCAGTATCAACCCGTAGCCTGTCTTGAATGTTCATAGAAAGCTCTGCATCAATGAGTACTCTAGCATAGTGTCCGAATTCACCGTTAATAGTGTTGTTATCAAATCTAATTGGAACACTGATGCGCCCTCACCTACGTTAGAGATGAGAACTCACTAAGGGATAAGTGTACCCCGTCGTTATCAAGTAATAAATTTCTGGTTTAAGTCCAGGTTATCGTCCACAGGATTTATTTCTGCAAGTACCGAGCTACTCGATCTCGGATGTTATCTAGGCTTAGGGGGTTTTGAGTTGGTTTGTTTAAATTAATCTACTCCTAGGTTGAATTACACTATTCCTAGCTAAGTTATCCGATTCTAACTAAGTTATTCTACGCCTAATTGAGTTACTCTACCCCTAATTAAGTTAAACTACTCCTAAGTGATCTTTTACCAATGCAATTAACCGAAGGAACATGAAGGGATATGATGATAATGAAAATAGAATGTTTAAACAATTGAATTGAAACCTAAGTCACTTGTGTCCAAGGCGATTAACCCGACCTATCCTCCTAAAGTCCCTAGTTCGTGATTCCCTTGTAAGGCCGAAACTAGCTCTAAGGCTCAGTAATTTGGGCTTAATCTTCTATAGGGTCGTCAATCCTATAGGCACTGACTAGGTCAGATTCAGCTCGCAATATGTGCCAACCTAGTTTTGGGATTATCGAATGAGTTAAACCATCAGACAAAGCGTAAGACAAAGATTAAAACATCAAAACAATTGAATAAACAAGAACTATAATATATATCAAAGATGGAAACATTGTCACGAAGTTACAATAAACCTAGAATTCATAGCATGTATCAGAGGTTAGACAAAATGTAAAAGAAGAAAAATCCCTTTCAGGGAACCTGTCTACCAATGCAGGCGTCTTTCTAGGATTTAAGGATGAAGCTTGAGCAATCCTCGGTGAATGGAGCTTCGGAGGTGTCTTCAATGGAGGTTTGAAGGATATGGAGGAGGTGGAGAGGATTTCTCAAGGTGAAAAGCTAAGAAAATTACAAAGGAAAAAGATATCTAAATTACAATGGAAAAATCCTATTTATAGACGCGGTTCGGGCCTCGTTTTGACCTATTTTCGTGTCCTTATTGGTGTAGGAAGACGTGGGGCCAATCGTGGCTTCGTGGGGGCGGAATTGGTCATTTTGACCAATTCCCGCAGGGCTGCTCGCAGAGCAGGGCGAGCTGCTCGGCGAGCAGGGCTGCTCGGCGAGTGGGCCTCCAGGGGCCTGCTCGGCGAGCAGAAATGGCCCACGGGGCCCTGCTCGTCGAGCGTTTTCGCCCGGAAAGCTCCCGAAGCGTGCCGAACAACCTCGATGTCCTTTTTCGCCCGAATTTACACCTGCGCACGTATAGAAACTCCAGATAACATTAGTCCAAAAGCTAAATTGATCCGTCAATCGCTTATTTTGAGTAAACGCTTCGTTTGGTGCGGCTTTTGACGGACCAATTAGCTTCAAAAGATAACGGAATTATACTATGCATGTTATTTCGGCCGTATTTGCCTAAATTGATCACAAAACGAGCCTAAACGGCAAAAAATAAATAGAACGTTTCCAATTTCTAACTTACTCACACAAAAGGATTTAAATGCGAGAATTGCTCGCTTATTAACTAAATAACTCTAAAACCCGTCCTAAAACCGTACCCAAAGATAGGGGTTTTTGACCCCTATCAAACACCTACAGCTCTAGCAATGCTGGCAATAATTCTGGTGTCCCAGAATTCCCAAGGCAAATTATAAAACCTTACCCAGACTTGCGCAGACGTGGACTTGTGCATATCAGGGTTGAAGCCGGGATACCACGGAGAGAATCTGATAATTCCTGGCCTTAAAGAGATAGCTCCATGCTCCCAAATCACTTGCAGCGCCTTTTCATTAGGCATAACAAATTGGTAGAAACCCTTACCCAGAGATATCATTTTCTGGGTAAGATATCATTTTTCATTCTAGGTTATGTTTCCATTTTTGATTTAGCTGTTGTTTGAGGTCTGCGTGCTTCCATGGCTTCTCTCCTTTATTCAGAGAAACTCGTCCAATGACGGAGAACTGAACAGCTTTGATCCGTTCCTCATAAATCTTCTGTGGAATTTTCACAGCCTTAAAACCCCCTTCCTCCGTGACCATCGACGAGGAGGAGCAGGCTGAGGTAAGCGGCGTCGGCGGAGGGATCGAAATAGAGGGGATTGATTTCTTGACAGCCTCTGCGAAAGATGCTGATGCAGGAGGCGAACCCCTGTGATTAGATTTCGTGAAGGCGGAGAAGGCTTTCCGATCAAAAAGGTGGGCAATTGCAAATGTCGGACCATCGCCGACCGACGAGGTCGTCATCTCCTTAAGGTATTTTTAGTTATTATATATCTATTGTAACTAGAAACATAACTAAACTACTACCAATCACGTGGTTCAAGTGGTTAAAATACAATTCAATTTAATAAAAATTAACACGTTATTTCTTTCCCGAAGCGAAGCAAGGGTATCTTTTTAGTATATATATATATGGGTCTACGATGTATTGCCATTCGAAATCAAGATATTGGGATTGGACTTGCCAATCGATTCATAACCTTTCGAACACAAACATTATCTATTCGAACTCCCTTTACTTGTAGGAGTACGTCTTAGATCTGTCGATTATGTTATGGCTAGAGTCCTACTCACGGCGATCTAGTAGAATTGGGAGAAGCCGTAGGTATTATTCCAGGTCAATCCATTAAATGATCGACTAGTTAGCAAATTTTGGGATTCAATTGTTAACATGTTATCATGAATTTTGACATCCACCTGCATACATTTTAAACCATATCAACCACGATAATAATGGTGTCAAATAGTGGAACTTTGTTGTATTTAGTATTATTGTAATTCGTGTAACTTTTATGTGGTCATGGGTTTTTTTTAGTTTTTTTTTTTTTCTGTTATCAAATGATAAAATGATGTAATTCTTTTTGTTAGAGTTGATTAGTATGATCGGTAAACGTTCAATCGATGCGTTTGTGACATTTTGAGGATATTATCACAATAAAAGTTTAGTTTGTCTCAATAAAATTACTTAAGTCTTAAAATATTATAAAAGTTTAATTTATCTCAATAAAATCGGTTAATTACATTACTTTAAAATGTTCAATCGTTTTCTTATCAATTGTTACTAACTTTAGGAATAAATGGGTAAAATAACCTTAACAATCAGAAGTAATTTTACCTTTGGTGCAATTTTACCTCTAATGATGGTAGTAAAGGACAAATTTATCCCTCACGTTGGCAAGTTTGATCAATTTGAGAAAAAATTCTTCAAATTATCTTCTCAGTCATGAATCGTGCCATCTACATTTCACATATACGTCATTTTGTCATTTATTAGTAACAGATCACTACTATATATAGGCGTAATTTTTTTAACAAAAAAAAATTAAAAAAATTATATTGTATTTATACGATTTGGAAAAAGAATTCAAATATTTCGTATTTCGTCGAATTTAAAAATATTAATCTCCAATACTATTATTAAATCATAAAAAATGTGAAATATTCTTTTTAGAAGCAATTGATAGACAGGTGATGATGCAGAATAAGAAACAAAATATCTATCTTATATAATGATGTCTGAAATTAAGCCAACTTGTCAATATTAAAGGTAAATTTGCTATAAACTGCTAATGTTATGGATAAAATTGCAACATTTTAAACGTTAGAAGTAAATTGCTCTTTGTTATCAAAGTTATGGGTATTATCCCTTGATTTTATCAGTGTATTCGTATTAATTATTTACAGATAAAGAAATATAGTAAATTTGAAAATTGAAAATTATTATAATAAATGAAATAAGTAATGCATTAATACTTCAATTCACCGAGCATGTGCTCCCTTGATTTACCTACACAAGGACCATTTGGTTTATCTAATAGAGTAAACAAATACCTGATCTCACAATTCTTTTAACCAATACTTGTGAATCATCTTAATTTGGAAATTCATTCATGTTTGTAGCTCCTCCAGATTAAGGTTTGGATTGAAATCTAATCTATGTTGTATAGAAACCTTGATTCCGAGGAGTTTTCATATGTCAGAAATGTTTCACTTTCCAAGACTCCTGAAAAGTATAACTTCAAAAAATGAAAAGCTCATTCTGGGTAAGTTAATTCTGGGTGCTCACATATTGTTCACTATTTTAAACTCTAGCCAGCCTTAGTTAATAATAATTTTAGTCCTATGCTATCATTGTTCTAAATCATCACTCATTCTTGTGATTACCTGATTGTCTAATGAATCATGCCATTTATTTATCCATCTTGCCTAATACCAAAGATGCTTATATACAACGGTTGTGCTTCTCTTTGAATTAAAAATACATGAAACTTGTTTTTGTTTTCTGATATCGAGTATATTTATATATGTTAAGGGTTGATCAGTTCGAGAACCAAGTGCATAAAGTGTCTATGGTTCTTGCTTGCTTTTGTCCTTTTTTTTCATGTTACGCTGAAAGCTTTGCCATTGAATTTTTCCAAACCATTATATTTCCACCATGTTTTCTCTGTATTTGCTTCCATTGGCTGATCTGGTTATTTTTTAGCAATTGGGAGTTATATATTTGGACCTTGTACATGACTATTTTTGCTTTTATATCATTAGGCAAGTATCTTTTGCTTTGTGCAGGTTTGAGCTTCACAGAAACTGAGAAGAGATTAAAGGAAAATGGCCCAAACGTTCCTCTATAGCACACTTTTCCAAGCTGGTGGCATCTTCTTTGGACTGCCTCCTTCCATCCTTTCAACATTAGTCTAATTGTTCTCTCAACACACTCATATATTGTCAGTGACAATCCAAATGGATGCGTCTTGCTCATACTGGTTTTCATTAGTGTCAGCCTTAGATTCTACTAGGTAAGGTTTTGGTTTTCCTAAAAAAATCAGAAACTAGAAACTCATCTTCAAAAAATGCATTTCTGGCACACTACAACACTACAACGAACATTTCTATCAGTAAATGTACAGTTTCCGTATCTCATTCCATTCAAAATATGTAGCAAATCTAGCATTAATAAAGAATCTGCAAAGCAAATTTCTATCCTAATGTTTAGTCCTAAAAAAAGAACCTATAATTTTTAACATATTTTTATCGAATTAAATTTTGTTCTAGTTCCATCACAGCCTATGAATTCCAGTGACCTTTGAAGAGCTCCGTGGCTGTTTTGCCCATAATCCATTCCAAATCAGAAGATGATAAAGGCACTTCACTGGCAATCCAAGACACCGCTTCTTTTGCTCCGCTGTACCCGCATTCCAGTACCACAAATGGAAAATCACTGCAAAATAATGTTTCAAAAAGGAATGGTATGACAAACCCCTCGGTGTTTGACTTTTGAAGTATGAGGTCTCTTTCACAAGGGTCGTTAAATTTTATGTTGTTTCAATAAAATAGAACTTTACATTTGATTTCAATAAAGTCGTTCTAATCAATTTTTGGACAAAATCTCTACAGAATGGCAAAAAAAAAACAGTTGACTATATACCGATTTTGGACAAGGATGTCAATTTCTAAAATTCTTGTGACTTAGGATGTGTCACATGGCACACAGGTGGCTTCCACATCAGCAGTAAAAATCAAACATGTCTAACGTGACACTTATTTGCATGTAGTCAACTGTTTTCTTATTTGCATGTAGTCAACTGTTTTCTGCACCGCGTTAATATTTCGGTGAATTTCTATGTACAAATTGGCCGAAATGACTATATATCAAATGTGAAATTCAATGTTAAGAAAAAAATGAAATTCAGTGAACTTTCTAAAATAGTCCCGAAGTTGAGTGACCGTGGATGTATTTTACTCCAGATAGACTTACCTGCCCCACATGACACGGTTTGCACCGAAGCTAGAGACAACTTGAGAGAAAATGGGCGATAAATCTCGGTAAGGGTACGCCATTCTTGACACCCTGAAGAGGGCACTGAATTTAATGTATACCTGCCATTCATCACAACAAATTAAGAAGGCTTAATATATTAATCTATGAGCCACTGAATTTATAAAGTGTCATTTTAGCTTTTAAATTTACTTAAAATGGCATTATTAACTCCCTAAGTCCACATGGCGGAATAAGATTGGTTTTGAACAAATTAAAATATATAATTTTAAGCAAGTTCAACAGGCAAATAGATCAATGTAAGCGAATTCGGAAGTCATTAATCATTTTAAATAAATTAAGGTGATCAATAGATTATTTTAAGTAAGTTCGAGACGTTCTATAAGTTCAGAAGGCCATCGACTTTTTAAGTTAAGTTTAGATCAAAAGACTACTGATATATTATGCCAATTAAGCGCGCAACTTTGCTCGATATTTTAATTTGGTCACAAAAGTGAGATTTATATCAATAAAATAATTTACGTTTTAATTATATTCCAATAGATTATGGTCAATTTTATGAGAAATTCTATTGTGACAACTGGTTCTGGACACTCATTTATGGTGACATGTCAACACTATTGCTGACACATCCCCATCTGAATGGTCCATGACTAGTTGGTCCCGGACCATTCAAGAAACGTTCCAATTTTATTTCTAAGATTATTGAAAAAGATCAATTTTTGAGGTTTTACCATCTGAATGGTTCGAGACCAGTTGATACCGGGACATTTCAAGAACTTTTTTCTAATTTACTCGGATCTTTATTCTTATCGTACGTAAATAGTCCAATGTTACCTCTGTGGTCGAAACTTTAGATCAATTATTCTTTTTTAAGTAGAAAAATACTCAAAATTGTGTACCTGTGGGAATCTGGATAGCTTTAGAAGCTCAGAGAAAGTATGACTTTCTTCATCATTTCTGCAAGATTACATGTATGCAATTTATGAGCTTTTCAACTAGCTAAGGATTGAAAACCTATGTTTAAAGAGGGGTAAATTTTACCAGGGGTCGTTGAAATTTGGTTTCTATTTCATAAACGTCACTGAAATTTATTGTTCTTCAATAAAATTACACAACTTAATATTTAGTTTTAATGCAGTCATTCCCGATAATTTGTGTGTAAAAATTCGAATTAAGGGTCAATATGAGCCCCTAAAATTGTCAAACAATATCAATTGAGCCCTAATCGGATTTTAAGTATCAACTCAGCTATCAAGTTGTCAATATTTAACAAATTAGCCCAAATTTTAATTATTTAAAACTAGGGTTGTAATCGAGCCGAGCTTTGGCCTGCTCATGATCAGTTTGTCAGAAAATTGACGAGCTTGAGCTCAATATATTGTTCACGAGCTTTGTTCGTGACCAGTTCATGAACTTCGCCAGCGAACAACTCATTAATTATATTGATTTGAAATTTCTCTAACACAAAACTACATAGTTTTGAAATCTACAGGACTAAAGTTTACACAAAACTACATTGTTTTACATTTACCGCTTTATAGAAATATTATTATTAAAAAAAACAACCGAACCGAACTTGTTCACAAGCGTGTTCATGAACATTATAATCGAGCTTGTTCATGAACCTGTAATCGAGCCTGCTCGTAAGCTTTCGAAGCGAGCTTCGTTGTGCTCAAGCTCGGCTCGATTTATAAATCGAGCCGAATACAGCGGCTCGGCTCATTTACAGCTCTATTTAAAACTAATTGTATTTGGGTTAATTTATAAAACATTGTAAATTTGAAAAGTAAGTTGATACCTAAAATTCAATTTGGGCTTAACTGATCATGGTTGCCAACTTCGGGACTATTTTGATTCTTAATTCATAAAAATTCACTAGGACATTGATGTGACACAAGACAGTTTACTATATGACAACTAAGCACCACATAGTACAAGGATTTGACTTTTAAGTTTTTTGTGATTTAGGACGTGCCACATCAGCGATAAAAATCAGACATGACGCTTATTTAGTATACAGTCAACTGTCAATATTCCAGTGAGTTTTTGAACATGAATAGATCGGAATGACTTTATTGAAATCAAATATGAAGTTCAGTGATTTCATTAAAGGAAAAAGAAGTTCAGTATCCTTTAAGAAACGTACCTTAAACTTCAATGACCATAAGTGCATTTTACCATTGAAAGAACTTACGTTGGTGGTTTGCAGAAACCAAAATGATCAAGCAATACAACTGTAGATGGAAATTCTGAACACAATTCCTGAATCTCTGCAATATGAAGATCGAGTCCCTGAAATATTTACTTGTAAATATATTTCAAGAATTTCAATACTAGTTTTTCTGATTCTTCTTAGGGGAATGACAATACCTTGAAACACATGAAACCAACTGGTACCCCAAGCTCTCCTGCTTTAGAAAATAATGCCTTTCCAACAGAGTTTGTCATCTGCATAGATTATCAAGTCACTTAAATTAGAGATTTCGAGTTCAAAGCATATATAGTGTATAACATGAGCATTTTACCCAGTCAAAATTCAAGACTTTAGGGCAATAATCAACAGAAATTTGTGTATAGAGATTATTACCTTTTCATCAGATGGCCACAAATATGGATTAAAACGAACAGCACGATAACCATCCTGGCATGAAATTTGAAGGAAGTCAGCATTATTCCTCAAATATGGGTAATCTGATAACCTATGTTACATGGCACCGGAAACGGACATTGAGAAACCATATTGGTAAATATAGGAAAAGAGTTTTCAATTTTTTTAAATTGCAGAAACATGATCCGAAATGTTTAGTATGAGTTATTGGAACAGTGAAACACTTTAAAATCAAAGTCAGACTAGCTGATAACTAAAATGACTAAACCTTCAAGACAAGTTGTTGAAGCTGCTTAAGCCCACTTCCATCTTCCGCTGGATTTGCAAGGCAGCAACCAACAAACTTGGTAGGATACTTCTTTAGGACACTGCCAAAAAAGTTTGAAAACTGTTGGGATCGGCTATATGAACAGAATCAAAGTTGTTCTTTGAGGGACATGTGAAATTCCAAGTTCTCTTTGGGGGCTATATACTTCTCTTTAGGGTGTGAGATCGGTTTGGTTCAATCTGGAGATTTAAAAATCTCTGAAATTATATTGGAATTCAGAGATTTCGAAAATACTATATACATATGATATTAAAAATCAGTTCTTGTCCACCAAACCCAAAATTCTCTAAGAAAATCTTCAAGAAATGGCAGCAAGTTTTGTTTCTACAACCACAAGATTTTAAGAATTTAAGGTTTGGTGGATAAGAATTGATTTCTAATGTCGAATATATATATATGCTTTGTTAGAAAGGAGAGGCTTAGGGTCCGTTTGGTATACCGTAATGCAATGTAATGTAATCAATGTCGTAATGTAATCAAAGTTGCAATGTAATGGAATGGAATAGTGATTCTATTACCATGTTTGGTTGACAATTATGATGTAATGTAATAACCATTACAATACTTATATTTTCCTAATTAAATGCAATCATAAAATTTTATTTACATAATTAAAATCAACGAAAAATGTGAAAAATCGAATCGAAATCAAATACAAAATTAGATTAACCGAAATCAATAAATTAGTATATAGTTTTTCGCTTTTTCATATTTTTTTACATTTTTCTCGTTTCTTTGAATTTCCATTTTCAACATTTTTCACCGTTTTTCTATTTTATCATTTCTCCGGTTTTTCATTTTTCGCATTTTTTCGGTTTTTCGTTTTATTTTTCATTTTTCTCGTTTTCAATTTTCATGTTTTTCTACTTTTTGCGTTTTTGACAAGAATGAGAGATGAGATTGAGAGGTGAGATTTGAGAAATGAAAGGTTAGATGACAATGTAATGAAAATTCAAGACATTTTTCTATGTAACGGGGATTACAAGGTTTATTCAACAAAATTTAACTCAATGTTTTCTCATTCCACTACAATGAAATTGTAACATGCAACCAAACATAGTAATGAGCCTTTAATGTAATGGTCATTCCATTACGAAGGTCATTACATCTTACCAAACGGCACCTTAGTGTTTAAGTTTCTCACAGTCGCGTGACTAACACGGAGAGGAGTTGATTGTACTTAGGCTAATTTGTCAAATATTGCTAAGTTTAGGGCTGAGTTGATACCTAAAATTCAATTGGGAAAAGTGGGTTTTGCCTGTCAACATTAGGGGCCATTTTGACTCTTAATTTCCAGATGATTCTACAAACCTTGTCACTAAAGAATGATCAAACTTGTGATTAATAGGCTGCACAATTAGAGCACCATCTACTCCTGCTTCTTCCATGTTCTGCAACAGTAAAAAGAACGTAGCAAGATTGGATCAATTACTCGCAATATGCAATAGAAGAACAGCTAATAACATGCAACAACTCGGTACTGAGAAGGTGACATCGAAGCAATCGCATGAGCAGCTAAACGGATGGCAATGGGAGCAAAGATAAACTTAAAACACATTGAAAATGAGTGAATTATCGGTCTATATATAGTAACGTGTGGCTTCAACATATGTACACCTGTATTAAAGCCGTGAAACTGTAGAATGAGATTTGGGTCAAAATGTACCATATCTAATAGTCATGAAAAAGGAAACCACTTGTTTAATGAAATGTCGAATTAACAACCGTTCACTACACAAAACCATTCACAAGAAAGTCATAATCTTTCAAAAACACTGACAACATTATTTATGATTCAATACATTTTCACGCGTATTACCTATCAAAGTTGTGAGAAAGGAATAAGATTTGGCCAAAATGGATAATATCTAATGGCCATCAAAATGCAAACCATTTATTTGATAGAGATATCTATAATTCCTTACAGAAGACCACTAACAATAAAGGAGTAAACTGCACAGAGAGTTGCTAAAGTTCAGGGTCTGTTTTATAAAGGTCACCGGACTTCATTTTCTTTCAATAAAATTACTTAATTTCAAGTTTAATTTCAAACATCATTCCAGCTAATCTGTGTTAAAAACTCACAGCAATATTGATGTAACACAGAAGAGAGTTGACTATGTACAAACTAAGCACAACAACACATTGGATGAGGATGTGATTTTTAAAATTTCTTGTCTTAGGATGTGCCACATGTAACGCACATCACACTTCGCTGTCAGGTCAGCTATATAGGTCAAACATCTCCAAGATGACATTTGATTGACATATAATCAACCGTATTTTGTGACAAATTCAAAATTCATTGATTCTGTTGAAAGAAAATAAGTTCAGTAACCTTTGTAAAACACTCCAAACTTCAATGGCTGCTGGTACATTTTACCCAACAAGAAAGTCCTAAACTTTCAAAAAAAATTTGACAGGGATTATGATACAACACTCCTTATTAGCATAAATGATGCTAAAACAAACAGGATAAACAATCCATTAACTTCTAATATTCTATTTTCTACTCTATTGACATTTTCTTCAGCATTGCAAATTCTGAAATAAGAACAGCTCTGATTTGGGAATGTACCTGGAGCAAGAAGTCTAAATCTCCTGGCAAAGTGGGTTCTTGGCCAGGAAAATATGGATATTTATCGGCAGCCTGCGAAACCCAAAAACCATAAGAACTCGTGTTGAAAAAACTTCCAAAAAACCCAAAGATTGTAACTTTCGAAAGGAACAAACATACTAGGGGAGAGAAAGAGCTGCATCTGCTAGAAAAAAGTAATGGGTTTCACTTACCTGTTGAGGAGATGCCCAAACATGAAGATGGGAATCGATGATTTTGATAGAACTGGATTTGGAACTGAGCAATTCAGATGTAGCCATTTTCGGTAATGGAGATTTGATTAGTGGTTTATTTGAAAAGGATATGGGAAGAGTAGCAGCAGCAACCGCAGAGTAGGAAAAGAGGGGAAGCAAAGCAGCAGAAATTGAATTCTTCAACAACCCAATTGCCATGGAGAAATATACTTATTGATATAATTATACCAAAGTTTACTTTATAAATAAATAGGTAAATATCCAAAATATTGGTGTTTGAATCTGATCTATTTGGTAATATTCAAGGGTGAGGATGGATGGGGATTTTCCAAAAACCATGAAGATCCGAATCAACAGTCGTGGGAAATTACCAAATTATTTGGCACCAGAGTAGTGGCGGGTAAATTTTACTAACCCGAACCGAGGAGATCCTATCCCGCTCTAAATAAAATCTCCAAGAAATCATCGTGAGGTCCCTACAAATTTTCCAAAACGGCCATGCTCCATGAAATAAAGCAATAAGTTTGGTTATTAAGTTTAGGCTTAATACATAAATAACCTCCTGAACTTGTCCAAATGTTACAACTGCCCTTTCCAATTTTCAATTATAACAACTTATCTCTCGAACTTGTTTAATTGTAACAATTTATCCCTTAAACTTGTCCAATTGTAAAATATAACCCCAAATTATTGACATGGACTACAATTGAAGAGACACGTGAAATGCAAAATCTGCAACGCTCGTGAAGTGTGAGAATCAGATCTTTGACGTGATACGAATCCGGAGAAACGCTTTTACTGTTGCTTCAAGTACGGATAAAAAAATTCCCAATTTGGGGTTATGTTTTACAATTGAACAAATTTAAGAGGTAAGTTGTTACAATTAAAAGTTGAGGGGGGCAGTTGCAACACTTAAACAAGTTTAGAGGGTTATTTGTGTATTAGGCTTTAAATTTAAGACCATCTCTAACAAATTTTATAATTTCTATATTAAACCGTATTTTGATCATTTTGATTCAGTATTTTTATTCCAATCCATTTTTTTATTTTTTCTCTTTCAAATAAAAAATTCATTTGAAATGATAATATTACATAACAAAATTTATAATATTATATTTATATATATAATAATAGGATCTGTTTAGTTCTTATCTTGATAGTGAGACTTAGCAAGATTGATTGAAGACTCAATTTGAACAGAACTAGACAAATTTTGTCTTTCTTGTTGCAAGACCATTGACAAAATGGTTGTAAGATCTGGCATAAGCTTGATAAGGAAAATTTGAGACCTAACAGCGCTATACTCTGCATTCAAACCTTTGAGAAATCTAATAACAAGATCCTCTTCTTGAAACTTCTTAGCTTTTGTCAACAGAGGTGCACATTTACAAGCAGGTGTGCAAATACACAAAGATAATAGCCTAAAGTTAATCAACTCTTCCCAAACTATCATTTGTTGTGTATAGTAATCTGTGACAGATAAAGATCATTGACTAAAAGAATACAATTGTTCCTGAAGTTCAGAAATCTTAATAGAATCACCCTGAGAATACCTTTTTTCAAGATTCAGCCAAGCATCGCAAGCATTGTCAAAATATTGAATGCTAAGAGCAATCGAAGGACTTACAGATCTACTAACCCAAGAAAAAATCATTGTGTTGCATCTTTCCCAGGCGGATCGAGAATCATGTCCAATTGCAGGAATCTCCATACTTCCATCGATGAATGACAATTTGTTTTTAGCTCCCAACGCTCGCTTGAATTCGCGACTCCATGAGTGATAGTTGTTGCCAGTAAGTAGTTGAGCAACAAGAACAAGACTGGGATTCTCTCCTGAGTGAAGATAAAAACAGCTTGAAGGATTTTGTGAAGGATCGATTGATCCTGTTGATTGACCGATCAAAATTGGACCACTCGATGAAGAGTTAAGGGAAGGATTGGTTTGATTTGCCATTCTTCAAACACAGAGATGAATTTCGCAATGGAAAGATTTGGAAGAAATTGCGATGAAAATCAAAACCTAGATCTGGTCTTGATGAAATAGAAAATGATGAGGGAATTCGAAATCAAACGCAGCAAATTTGCTCTGATACCATAACAGAAGTAAGATTGTGAAGAATATGAGTCAATTAGCATTGAGAAATCAAGAACATTGTTGAATCTATGAGAAGATTACAGAGAAACTCTATCAGTGAAAAAAGGGAAATCGTTGCTTAGAGAGCGGAAGATTCGATCCCCTACAATTGACCATTAAGGTCAGTTATATACCACAACTAGAAATATGAAAAATACTATTCTACCCTTATATATTGAACTAATTCCTAATCTGTCCTTAATTCAACTAAACTGATCCTATTATATAAAAAGTAAAAATATATTAATAAAATATTATTTGATTGATTCAACAACAAATTCATTAAAAACAATCCGTATTCATGAAAATGAGAATACGATTTGATGATATCTTCAACAACCATCAAATCTCATTTTTGATATTAAATTTAAATCCCGGAAGCTAGAATTTCAATACTATTTGAGGGGTTGAATGTTGTGCTATTTTATTAGGATATTTGGAATAATTTGTCTAGAGCTTTTTTTTGGTGCTTAATACAGTAAGATCAAAAGCCTTTTTGTATTGTTTTATATAAAAAAAAAAAAAAACCTCTTTGTATTTGATTTACCTCTTAAACTTATAAAGTGAACTTATAAAGTGTCTCGTTAACCTCTTAACTTACTTAAAATAACTTATTGATCACCTGAATTTATTTAAAATGATCTATTGACCTCCTAAACTTACTTACAGAATTCACTTGCTTCCTGAACTTATTTAAAGTAATATACATTTCAATTTGTCTAAATCTGTAAATAAATTCAAAACTTAAAAAATAAAGGTTTAATTCGTGATTCTAAGTCTTTAAAACAAATTAATTTTCTGTTTTGTACATCTTTATGGCGTTTTTATAAATGTAATGACTTAATCATGACATTTTAAGCAAGTTTATCGAGGTAATGAGACATCATGTAAATTCAAATGGTCCATCAAACTTTTTGAATAAGTTCAAGGCAAAGTCACCATGTATTATGGCTTTGAGTACTTTGTAATAGTTAAAATATTTTTCTCATTTTTTTTGTCTGACCAGCCAGGGGTGGAAGAGGATGTGCAAAGAGTCCTTCCGTACAGGGCCTCAAAATTATAAGAATTCAAAATTTAGATGTGCTTAGGCAAATATAAATATTAGCTTAAATTGAAAAAAAATAATAATATAATAAGATTCATTTACACTCTTTCAATGCGTTGAGGGAATATGTGATTTAGATATTCAATCATTCAAAATTCACGGTCTTGCCATTTATTAATTTCTCTTTATATTTTCTTAATATAAAATTCTATTAAATATTAAGGGTCTCGTAAAAATTTAACACAAGACTCTCAAAAAATTTAAGACGGCCACTAGCACAATATTTTTTTTATTAATTTTCCTAACCAACTACACTTAAAAAAATTATGAAAATATTTTCCTACACATCCTTTTCCTGCAAACAAATAGATGGACTAAAATTTAATTAAGAAAATGAATTTCACATACATATTTTTCTATACACATTTAAATTTGACGATTTTTTTATTTTACTTTACCATTTAACAGTCTTATTTTCTATACATAATTACTCATTACTATTAAATTTAGATAGGAGATCATATTTATTTATAAGAATATATTTTAATAAATGAAATCTCAATAATTATTTTATTGTAATTGAAACAAAGTTTTAAATTTAGAACCTTTAAATAGAAGGTTTTAAGTAGACGCTAGGGCGGACTTCCTAAAAACCGACATTGATTTATATACTTATAAGAAACTTAAATTTTCTTTGAAGTATAAAGGAAACTATCAATTTTTATTTTATTTTTTTAATGAAAAGAAAAGTAGACTCTTCAATCACATTAAGTGGAAAGAAATTAATTTGAGAAATTTTATACACATTCTCTCTATAGACCAAATCTGGAGTGGGTAATTTTGGGGTTGAAGACTTAAGTATTGAGCAGTCCTAAGGATTGTTGGGCTATGCCATTTTGTCCAGATTGTATTTGTGAAAAAAGTTTTAAAAGATTTGTCTTCTAAGAGTTAAATGAAAGAAGATTCTCATATATTAGGTGTGTCCCATGGATATCCTACTTTTCATAAGGACACATATTATGTTTGACCACGACGCGCGTACCCCACTACCGTGGACCAAGCCGAATATGGACACTATATTTTTTATTTAATTAATTATTTTTCAGAATTCTTTAATTAAAATAATTTTTATCTTCTTCAATAGCTACTTGGTTTGGTCGATCTAACATGTTCCCACTCCCATGTTGTCTCTCCCACCTTTTGCTCCATTAGACCAATAAACACAACAACTCTTTTTCTTTTTATACATAGCTATGTTATTTTCGTGTTCGGTACATGCAAAAATTCTTTTTGCTTCCTTTACAAATCGAAACAGAACAATTATTGAGTGCATTTTCTGACCGAGTTTGTACTGTGCAATATGAACTCATATTTACTGCGAGTGGCCTGTTTTATTCTGGAGGCGACCAGATTATACGACTATTTACACTAATCTGTAGGCAGTCCGCAAACGCCTTAAAGAGCACGACTTCATCCGCGACTCAACTCATTACTGTGTTCGGTAAAATTGTGTTTTTCTTATTTATGCTTTAAAAGGATAATGATGCGGGTATAAATGAACTGAATCTTATATCGAAAAAAAATAACCAAAGTTTATATATATTGACGCATTTTAAACCGTAAAATCTAACTAAAGCAGATAATATCTACATGTTATGAGATCATGTTATTACATTCTCTTTCTTGTATTGACTTGACGTAGTTTATGTCGAATTGCATAACTCAAGAATTTAATTATTTGTAAAAAAAAGAATAACAATTTAAATTTGATATATTTCGAAAATACAAATATAAATTGATGAAAAATGAATAAAATGAAGATGGATAGTGGGAAAACGAGAGAAGGAAGCAGATAAGAAAGGGAAAGATGTTGACATGGAAGAGACAAAAGCCTATCTATATCTCCACTTGCTTCTTCTTTTCTTTTCTTTTCTCCCTCTACAAACAACTTCATGTTTTTTTTTTCTAAATAATTTCTTCCTAACACAAATGTGTAATCATCCTACTTTAATAGCTATTAATTTTTGTTTTATTCATTTTTTTTTTCTAATTATATTTCCTCTTGTATCCAGAATATGTTTTTTCAGTTGGTTTCTAATACAAATTTAATTATAAAAAAAACTATCGAATAGAAAAAAACTAAAAATTAAATAATATATTATTAAAATATGATGATTAACTGTATATTAAATAAAAAAATATTTAATAGCTGAATATAATTTCCGTTCTGAACTTGTTTAAAAATGTTGATTGATTGGCCTCTTGAACTTTCAACGCGTTTCAATAGTCCATTAATTTACATAAAATGTTCGGTTAACATATGAACTTGAGTAAAATGTAATCAATTGATCATTCGGTTATAAAAAAAATAAATTAAATACGGAAAATGTATGACACGAGTCTAAAAAAAGTAAAATGATCAAGATCGGAATATACGGTTCTAATATTAAAGAAAACAAATTTCATAGTTGAACAAGTAATAATTTATTTTTTAATTATGTAATAACATTCTAAGATGCGTGGAATACATATCTCATATTTAATTTATTTTTTTTGCAACCGAGTGTTCAATTGATTATATTTTACGTAAGTTCGGAATGCTAACTAAACATTTTATGCAAGTTCAGAGTTATTGACACACTTTGAAAATTCATGGGTCAATTAAGTTTTTTTTGGACAAATTCAAATATATTAAGCCATAGTTAATAGAGTGCACATGCCATAAATAGTGTTTGGGAGCCACATCTGATTGCTTTAACAGTGATAGATGCTATCAATGTCCCTGTACCAACATTCACATTCACTTCAATTTCACCTCTACGAACTCCCACAATTTATTGCTTTAATTACAATCCAAACACTGTTTTTATAATTCTATATTCAATTTTATCTTTTGTTATTGAATAATTATTGCATCATATGAATTATCAGCTTTCAATTGTTATTATTATTATTTTTTTTTGTAAATAGAAAGTTTTAGATAAGGATAGTCCTATCCATTCCCGAGCTTCAACTCCTTACCACTCAGATCAACTCTCATTAGCATCAGCTTTCAATTATTATTCAATGTAATAAATTATATAATGTAAGGGTAGTAGTAGAGAATTGTTAGAATACTTTCGTGTAACACATTATTTTTGTGTCAAATTAATAATTTAATATCATTTTGTATATTTTAGCATTAGATCTTATAATGGAAATTTCAGCAAAATTGTCAATAAATTAAAAGTTTAACCTGGTAGTTAGTTAAGGTCTCATAATAACTTTTATTATAATTTCTAAAACGCTCTCTCACATGAATGCCTCTTAGATTTGCACATATCCATATTCTCATGTGTTGAATTTTAATCAACAAATGAAGTTGTATATTATGTCAAAGAACCAATTGAATTAAATGGTTAAGCTGATAGCGGAATCCAAAATAGCTTTTGTCATAATCTTTGATAAAACACTACATATATGACTTTTTTTTTCCAATTTTAACGAACACGCAAATTATTTATACTACCCTCACATTCCTAAAATGCCACCTTTTTTTAATCTTTATCTTTATCTTCCATCCCCTCTCACACTATAACCGCAACATCTTCACCTCCAACTCTAAGATGATGCTCCACTACATTAACCACCTGAATTCATGTTCTCTTCCTCAATTCATCCATAGTGTTATCATCCTCATACTCATCAGCATCAGCATCAGCATCAATCTGTATAGGACCACACTCATATTATGGATTTGTTGGAGAATTATGAGGTTCTCGACTTGAAGTCGAGGTTCGAGATTTATGGATCAATCTCTTGGATACAGATTGACTGTGAGGACCTCAGCCACATCACCTATTGCTCCAAGGACTTTGGAGAATGCTAGCTAATGCAAGAATTAATATTAGTAGACATTTTTATAACTGGTGAAAATGTATCAAGATAAGCAATCTCTTCCTTATGTCTATATCCTTTAGCAACTAAACGTGTTTTACACATTTCTAGACTGCCATTTAACTTGTGCTTAATCCTAAAAACTTATCCACAACCAGTTGGTTGCTTCATGAAGGAAATGTAGTAATCTGCCATATTTTGTAATTTCTAATGCTTGTATTTCAACATCCATAACATTTTCCCAAAATTGATGCTTAATAGCGTCTTTATATGTCTTAAGTTCGGGAATAATAGAAACATTCAATGTGTGTTTTATATATCGAAGATGTTAACTAATAACATAAGATATATGATATTTAACATTGAATTTTGAATGGGAAGAAAACAAATTTTATGAATTAGTACATAATTGATTACAAATTCACTCAAAATAGTTAGGTGTGTTTCTTACCCTTATGGACTTCCTAACATAAATTCATGTATGAGAGACATATTAGGTTCATCATGCTCATGATGATTTGTTATATCTGAGTCCAGAATCATAGTAGGAATCACATTATCATTTGTTTCGGGAAGTTGTTCACATATCGTTAAAAATATCTTTTGTTTCCGATTCTCTACTAGTATTTGATAAAATAGGGATGTCATAATGCATTTGAGCTTGGAAATCTATATTTGGAATAGTAAGATGTGAAACACCCAGTGTTTTTCACAAATAAGGAAATGAAATCTCATTAAAAGAAACTTCTCTTGAAACGATAGACCTTCTGCAAACTAAGTCAAACAACTTGTATCCTTTTGTGGTTGCTATAAAAGCCATAAACACACAATGTTGTATTTGTAATCAAAATTTGTATGTTTGGCTATAAGAACAGTACACAACTTGAACATTTAAAAACCTTTAAAACATTATAATTTGGATTTTTGTTATGCAACATTTCAAATAAGAAACATTATCTAAAACTTGTGTAGGAATAATGTTTGTCAAATGTACATCGTGAATTATTCAATCTAACAAAAAATGAAGTGGCAAGCCTGCTTTTAATTTTAAGGATCTATTAAGAATGTGTTGATGCTTCTTCTATATGTTGTTCTGTTGAGGAGTATACGACAACTAGTTTGATGAACAATGTCATTATCTTAATAGCATTAGTACAGAAATGCTCACTTGTGTCGCACTTCTTGTGTCGCGCTTGAAGATGAAGCAACACAACAGAGTAACTAGTGTCGCGCGTTCTGTATACGTGACACAACTAAGTATTCTGTGTCATCACTTGTGTCATACTTTAAGAGCGCGTGTCACAAATGAGTTACTTCTTGTATCGCATGTCTTATAGTGTGACACAAGAGAAAACTTGTGACGCGCTTTTACCAAAGCGACACAAGGAGTATGTTATCTTTGTGACGCGTTTATGTAAAAGTGACACAAGTAGTGTGTTATCTTTGTGTTGCTCCCTTTTAAAAATACAACACAACTAATACGAACTACTATTTGAATATAATTATTTTTTCTTCATACATTTCTTAAAATATTAAAGAATTAAAAAAAAGGATGAAAATCAAATAACATGTACATACATATAAACTTAAAAACTTATCCCATATAAATTAATTAAAAATAAAAAATAATTTAATTAATTATAATAATATATGAAAAAATAATGTTATAACTATTATTAATTAGTATAAAACTATTAATTAATAATTGGTATAATACTAATATTAATCATAATTTTCTAAATATAAAAAAATAAATTTTTTAAAAAATATTGATAAAGTAACAAATTGTTACAGATTTATACAATTTATTAAAATAATATGAAATTAAAAAAAATGTAAACCCATGAAAGAAGAAGTGTAAAACGATCAATAATTGAGGATTTATCTAGGTCTTCATTTCTTTTATCTTCACCATCTCTTCTTTATTATTCTCGACTGCCTCTTCTCCGTTCTTTTTCTCTTCACTTTCTTTCGTTCCTTTATCGTTTTAGATTTCTTTTGTTTGCATGCGTGGATGTGTGTAGCTTCGGTTCTACTCGGTTTCTTCCAATCTAAGCTTTTGTGGCTTCAATTCTCTTGATTTGTGCTCTGAAAGCTCTAAACTCCATATATTTGAGGTATTGTGTCCTTATCTCTGAACGTTAAGGATTTCCCCTTAACCTAGGGTTTAGGGTTTAAAGTAGTTTATGCTTAAATAAGTGTTCAAATGGTGTTTGATAAAGTGAACTGATATTTACAGCCCCTAAACTACTTATCACCGCTCCCTTTTGACATTTTTGCCCTTCTCATAATTTCAACTCCAAAAATCAAACCTCTCAAGCTTTTTTTGGATTTTCAAAAACCCGACCTAAAATGTAATTGCACCAAAATACGGGATGGGGAAAGGCTTGATGGGCATTCCGGTAAGTTTTTTTTAAGATTTCGTTCGAAAACACGAGTTCCGCCTCCGAAATCGGAGGCGGAACTCGAACAAAACATGGTGAACGGGTGCGCCACCCGTTCTGACCATAGGGCGGAACGTATAAACTACATGTTCCGCCCTACGCTCAAAACGGGATCGCCACCCATCTGTCCCATAGGTGGAACGGGATCCCCACCTGTTCCACCTATGGGGGAGCCATGGGGGCGCACCCGTTCCGCCCTAGGGCAAAACGTTTGTGGTGCACCAGTCGGCCCTACGGTCGATGGTGCACCGCAGCCCGTTTTGGCCTGGGCCGGGTGGTGTCAGTCACCCGCCCAAGCCAAAAATGGGCTATTTTTAATTTTTTTTAAAAAAAATTTTACCGGGACTTGGCGGGCCCGAAATAGTAAAAAAATTCGAAAACGTACAATTAAATATTAGAAATAAAAATGTAGTTAATTGGTTTGTTTGTTAATTTACAGGCTGACATTGCAGACGGTGGTTCTGGACACTAGCATACATCCACATGTGTTATTACTGCCTCTGCTCGGAGGATTCGGATCGAGCAGAGATTGATGGGGGATGCCCAGAGGACACACACTGCACACGAGGTGCATGTTGGACATCAGGAGGAGGCTGATGATGTAGAGATGGACGCAGATGACTTTATGCCTCCTCTGAGTGCTGATACTGTCCTAGTACCCCCTGGCGTAGTGACGAGGGGTTGAGATGCACATTTTACTGTTGCAGCAGGGTCATCTTCTGGTAAGAAATTTAAACTTACAGTATATATTTATTCTTCTATTAGCTAAATTTAGTTATTATTATATGATTTACTCTTGATTAGTAGAAAACACAATCGCAACGCACGTTCACTTCATAACTCAAACCTCTCATGCGCTCTAACTCATCACTGAGCAACTGCATACAGTGGTGGGAGACATTAAACACCAGGTAGTTAAGTGGGAATTCGGAGTACATGACTTCTTTACGAAGCCTTGACTACTCAAGCATGTACCTGATAAGAAGATAAACATACTATCAATTATAAAATATATTCATAAATGCAAGTTACTTAACTGCAGTAGAAAAAATTACAAATATCTGATATTAGTTGCTTGAGATTCTATTTGCTTGTGAACCTTCTACTATACCATATCGAAGGAGCCAGTGGCGGTGTTGAGCCATTGCTTTAGACTCGCATGTTCGCTCTCCACTCTACAAGAAGTTGTGTTGCCAAAATGTAGGAAATCCTTCATCCAAGCAACAATGAACTTCTCCTTATGCACCAATCATGTCTCCTCAACGTATGAGATAACATTTTGGTACCTAGTCATCGCATCCCTCATCTTGCTCAAATTTTGCTCATACTCAGCAATGGTTAAGGATTGTATTATTGTTTTCCATCTTCCATTCTTGAATTTAGCGGCATGTACCTTATCTCCCATAACTCTGTACACCTGATCTTCTACATCCTTATTTATATGCCAAGTGCATAACAAGTGTGCTGAATGTGGAAAAACCTCTTGGATTGGCTTCAACAACCCCAACCCCCTATCACTAACAATAACAGTCGGGTTAAGATCAAACCCCTATCAAAATCCTCAGCCGCTGCAGGACCCAACGATAGCTCCCTTCAGTCTCATCTTTAATTATGGCATACATGATCTTAAAGTTGTTATTGCATGGCGTCATCCCAACAATTTCAACAAAGGGAATTTTGTACTTGTTAGTTTTATACGTTGAATCAATGTTGATATACCAGTAGTAGGTCCTGAATATATCTACTGATTTTGGATGTGCCATAAACAAATGTGTTATCACGCCAGAATCAGGATCAACCTATGTATAATTAACATACATATTCTCGACAGCAATATGGTAGAATTGACTAGCCAGATCTCTACCTTCGAACCCATCCTTCCTCATCTTATCCCTGTAATTGTAGACGTGTTTAATTGTTAGGTTGTCTGCTGGATGCTTTTCTTCAACTGTTGCTAAAATAGCACATGGCTTTGCTAAGCCAAACTAATATCACGCACAATTATTTTAGATGCGGTATTGAGTCCGCTCATCTGCCGACTTCCCTCTGGATATACACGTAATGTATGATTGTGCATACCAGTTGACCCAAACTTAGTCTGTATCCCCCAACCAGAAAGGTCTGCATGTTGATAGGCTTTAATCTGAAATTTACATCTGCACGCTTTAATTTTACTTTTTCTTATTAAAGTCTCTTCAGAAGTTCTCAGAACACCTCTATAGCGTTCACCCCATGAACATCTCAACAGCTTTTGCTTTCCCCCATGTTTGTGCGAATATATTATTAGCTCAAACCCATTCTGAATAACTACCTGTTTTGCCCAATCAACAGCATCTTGACACGAAGGGAAAATGGTGTTCGTTATGAAATGGGAATTGTAATCAATGTCGTCCGGATTCCAATCTTCTAGCGGTTCCTGAATATACCAAAAATGCATAACAGTTGTTAATATAACTTGAAAAAATACAAAAAATTAAGTTCGGGTGGTGTTTCGGCCCTATTTTAAGGGAAATGGGTAGGCCACCTGATTCACTATAGGCAAGAATGGGCATCTCACGCTGTCCGTTCCATAGGTGGAACGGGTGGCGCATACTGCCCGTTCCACGGGCCGAACGGGTAGTTCATTCGTTCGGCCTATGGAACGGGCAACATGCGCCACCCGTTCAGGCAAAAACCATGGAAAAAAAAATTAAAATTTCAGATTTCGATTTTTTTTAAATGTAGGATCGTAATATTACCTCGTGTTCGAAATCATCTACTTCGGGAATGCTCGATTCCATTTTCATAAAATTTGAATTTTTTGCTCGGGAGAGAAAGGGAGAGAGAGGATTTTGAGTTTTGGATACAAATAATGAAAAGGGCGGAAAGGTAAAAGAGGGGCGGTAATAAGTAATTTAGGGGTGGTGAATAACAAAACCCGTGATAAATTGATTTGATTATTATGAAAAGAAGATGGTAACGTAAGTTTTAGGGTTAGGGAAAGTTGTTGAGGATGAAGATGAACAATGGTCTGATTAAAAAAACCAATTTTGAAATTTTATTCTCTTCTAAAGAGAGAAAAAAGGCCTAAAATTATTGAAACAAACTCCATTAGAGCTATACTAGAAAAGTCATAATTAAATTCCTGACCATAATGGTGTGTGAAATGCATAAAATTTGCTAAGGTCGTAATATAAGCCCAAATTACTAAAATACAGATACTTTGGGCAAAGCACAAAAATAGACTAGAAACTTGAATCAACATTGATACACTCAGCGCCAGAAATAGGATGTTAAATAATAGAAAACGTTGACCGTTATGTGAGACTATACCGGTACTGCCAATTCATTATCAATAGGAGGCAAACCAAGCCAACACTAGTTTAAGTTTCATGGCCTAGATTGTAGTGGGAAAGTGGGAAAAAAAAGATCATGAAAATAGTACTTAATATTTTCTTTAGCTACACTACCACCTCACTTCCTAATTAACAAAAAAAAAAAAGCAAAAATTCCATATTCCATATAAATTGTTTTGTTTTACTCTGGAAAAGAGTAACTAGAAGAACTATTTAATGGGCTGATATCAAGTAATACCATATCAAAACAATATTAGGAACTCAACTCTTCCTAGTCTCCATTTTTCATACAATTCTGAAGATACTATGTACCGCTTTAAAGTATCCAAAGCAAAAAACTAGGAAACAAGAATGATGATGAAGCAAGCATATGATATATGATATTAGTTGGAGATTGAGAAATACATATGGCTGAATATGAAAATGCATAGAGAACATGTAGACAGGAAAAACAACTTCTGCAGTATTTTATAGTCATCTACACAAGCATGCTATCTGTTTATCATAATTGCACGATGCAACAATAATGGCATGATTCAGAGCAATAGTTATTCGATGCACCCAACATGACACATGGTCCAGATTTAAGCATACTGTTAAACAGAGTGCAATAGCTTTTACTTCCTCTAATTCTCCTCTTTTCAGTTCCTAGTATTTTCATTTCTTCTAACTGATAACAAAAAATTGTAAATCAGTGTGTAAAAGAGTTGGTCATCATTCAATTTGACTTGTAAAATTCATGCAACTTTTTAACAAAACTGTGTCAACCAACTTAATTTCTCAACATAAATTAACATTTAAGTTATGTAACTTAGTTCCATCTAGATCATCAAATGCTTGAAGATGTATAAAGAGCAACAAATTGTAAAATACACTGATATAGTGTATCAGATACGAACCAATTTTGACATATCAAAAGTAGGTGCCACTTAATAGTAGATAGCTGATAGGCTTAAGTGAGAAGGGAAGAAAGAAGATGTATTTTATATATGTGGTAATTCGTTGATTTTGGCCATAAGAGTGTTGGGCTTGGATGTGTGTTTGTCTCTTCCAATTATTTATAGAGCATGTATGTTTTATATATGTGGTAATTCGTTAATAAACTATGTGGTAATTTGTTAATTATTTAATAAGCTAACCTTCAAGTAATTGTAAGAGAACTAAATAAATTTCAAACTGAAACTTATTTAATATGCCTTCTAAGTTTACATCAGAAATTGAATCCTATTCTAGCTGATGTATGACATGTGCCAACCGTATTTGACATCTGTATCAGTTTACATTTTGCCAATAGATATCGTTCTTTTTCTCTATGTGTTTGTTTGTGTATGTGTGTTGTGCTGAGGCCTAATTGAATAGAACACTGAACATAATAGATGATGAATACTGTTCTGGAATTCCATGTAGTGCCCTCAACAAATAGGTTCAATGGAGTGTGGCTTATATGTAATGCGCAACATGTTTGAAATAGTGCAATATCACTCTGAAAGTGAAAATCTAACAAGGATAAGAGTTACAATTTTTTTCATTCTAGTCCTTCGTGCTTTTCCTTAAGTTAATTTGCTACTACAATACATTGATATTTTATGTTTACTTTCTTTGAAGGATTTTGCAACAAAATCACTAGCATATTTTGAGGAGGAGATTAATAATGTTATCAGGCTCGGACCGGACCGGACGGTCTGACCGGTCGAACTGGGAACCGGCGAGGAAGCCGGTCTGAGCCTGTGCGGTTTTTTGAAGGCGCCAAAAACCGGCGAGACCCGGGATTGGACCGGGACCCGGTGATCCGGCCGGGAACCGGTGTGACCCTGGGTCTATAATAATGCTTATTTTTTGGCTGTGCGGGTTGAATTTTTAGCTGGGCGGGATTTTAGGCGGGTTGAAATTTTTGGCTGGGCAGATTTTTAGGCGGGATGGATGAAAAAAAATTAAAAATTAGTTTGTTTTATGCAATGAATTAAGGAAAAATTTAGCAAAAGGAGGGTGGGCTAAGAGTGCTTATTTCGGGGCGGGATTCGCGTCGCCCACGTCGTGCGGGTGCACCCCTAACCCGATGGTGGAATGACTGCACCCCCCCTGCGCGTGAGAGAGCATTTTCCTTAGTAATTACTTAAAGGCTTGTGAAGACCATTTACTTATAAACTAGTTAACATTCTTATTTCTTTCCTATGTGGGATAATAATGCTTAGTTTATTATAAAGCATTCCAAGTAGTTCACTTTAAGCGTTAATTTCTCATTCATCACTTAACCGTTTTGAATTTATAATATACCGTTAAAAAGATCGCATGTCATAAAATACATTTACATATTTCAAGTTATTCTAAATTCTATTTATCCGTTATATATTTAAGTCTCAAGTTGACAAAAAATAACAAATAAAAAATTGTTTATAATTTTTTTGGATATATATAATTTATAAAAATAATTTTAAATTAATTATATATATTTAATATATATAAATATTATTTATTTATTTATTACGTCATCCTGTTCGACCAATCCGAGTCATCCGGTCCGACCAAGTGACCCGTGACCCAGTCACCAATCCGGTTTCATGTCCGGTCCGGTTCTGATAACATTGGAGATTAATGATATTCGAGATATTTGGGCAGATGATTTTGCAATCAAAATCACAAGTCGCTAGATATTTGCATTAGTGTTTTTGTGGAAGTTGTTAGTGTTCGTTCATCTTCCTAGTTTATTTGGCTACAAACTTGAATATGACAAGTATCTAGATATTTGCTTAAGTGTTTTTTTGGAAGTTGTTAGTGTTTTTGTTCATCTTCCTAGTTTTTTTTTTTTTTTTTTGCTACAAACTTGAATATGACAAGTTGAATTAATTGTTATATACAACTATTTCTTGAAGAAATTAAGTTGTGATTATATTTTGAATATGTATGTATTTATGAATGTGGTATTTGTAGTTTCATTGTGTATGTTCTATAGTATCATGTAGAATCAAGTAAGTTTTGATTATAAATTTTTATGCTAGATGCAGGAAAATTTTGTAAAATGAAAAAAAAAATCAATATTTTGCGTCATGTGTGGTGAAGGAAGGACCGATACAAAGTATACCAGATTAACTGAGGAGCTTGTGTCGCGCACCCTTGGAGCGCATCACAAGAATTATCATATGTTATGTCGCACACTCTTGAAGCGCATCACAAGAGTTATCGCTCTATTATATCGCGCGCGTGTGACAAACAACACAATAGATGAGTAGCTTGTGTTGCTCCCAAGAGCGATGCAAAGTTCTTATGTCGCACCCCTATTGTGTCACACAAACGTGCGACACAACAACCTGAAAAAGTGCAACACAAGTAAGCATTTCTGTACTAGTGTAGAACTATCCAAATGCAACTCATAGGCATTGCTAGATCTTGTAGTCTTAATTAAAATACCAAAATGATTAGATATAGATTTACAAAAACCTTTAATAGCATTTGTTGCTTTAGCTTTTGTTTTTTTACAAAGTTGAAAATTGTTTATGATCATATAAAGATGGCGACTTGATAGGACCCCATACATTAGTATGAATGAAATCAAAACATTCCTCACAAATAGAACAACTATTAGGGAAAGGTAAACGATATGTTTTACTAGTGAACAAATGGTTAAATTCATTTCCCAATATCATTTATAACATGAGACAAAATTTAAGCCTATTATAAGATAAATGACCTAGCTTATATTGTTGTAAAGGAAAAGTATACTTATCAACAACATATACATTATTAATATGATTATCATTTGTATATGATGTTTTCTCCAAAAGAACATATAAGACATTTTCCAATTCAGTTATACCAATTTAATAACTCCATGGATCTTGAACTCATGAAAAAAAACAAAGTAAAAGATATTATTGAGTAATGAGTTAAAAAGTTACATGATGTATTCTACACTTTATATATATATATATATATATCACATGAGTAAAGTGTGTCTAACCATTTTGGCGCCAGAGCACAAATTTGTTTAATGACTCTGCATTTTTTATTATCCTCTATCATGACTTCATGATTCTTCATCTTTCAATTGCTCTACCTCAACATGCCCCCACAAGATGAAGAATAATATTGTACTTTAACTATGACCATTTTGATCATTGTTAGGAGCATTGCGTGATGGCTCAAATTCTTTGTAAAAATGTCTGCTAACTGGTTATAGGTATACACATGTGGTGTAACAAAAAAACCTGTTGAAATGTAATCTCTCACAACTAGGGGTGTTAATGAGCCGAGCCGAGACCAAATCCTGCCAGGCTCGGCTCGGCTCGATTAAATTTTTACTCGAGCTCAGCTCGGCTCGAAACTCGACGAGCCTTGAAATTTCAGGTTCGGCTCGAGCTCGAGTCAGATTCCGCTCGAGCTTGAAAAGCTCGCAAGCCTGAAATTTTTAGGCTCAAATCGAGCTTCACACATGCCCGGCTCGAAAAAAGCTCGCGAGCTCGATTCATCTGTATTCAAAAGTGTTTTTTGGGGTTTTTGGGTTGGGTTGGGTATTATGTATTTGGGCCCAAAAACTATTATTAGGTACTACTTAAAAAATGTTATTTATTACAATTTTTCATATTTATTAATAATAAAATATATAACATATTATAAATTAAATATTAATAAAATATTTTAATTAAAATATTCGAGCCGGCTCGCGAGCTTTCGAGCTGAACCTCTCTAAGCTTGGTATTGACTCGTTAATGTCTCGAGCCGGTCGCGAGCTCGAGTCGAGCCCTGTCGAGTCGAGCTTTGACCGAGCCGAGCTCGAATAGTTCGCGAGCCACCCTAGCTCATTAACACAACTACTCACAACATGAACATCAATCTCCACATGTTTGATCTTTCTATAGAACACTGGATTTTTGGCAATGGTAACTACAACCTCATTGTCACAATACAATGGCATTGGCTTGGAACTTATAATCCCAAACTCTCTGAGCAAATAATCAATCCATTGGACTTCACAACTGGTTTAAGACATACTCTTATATTTTGTCTCTGAAGAAGATTTACTCACCACTATTTGTTTTTTACTTTTCCAATAGATGAGAGGTTGACCCAAGAAAACACAATATTCAGTCAATGATCGTCGAGTAATTTTACATGTACCCAAATCCGCATCACAAAATGCAGAAATATTGAGTTGTGCAACAGACTGAACTGGATAAAACAAGCCATATGTGACAGTTCCTTTTAAGTATCTTAGAAGATGCATTTTTTTTTAAAATGATGTTTTTCTAGTGTTTGCATATTGATAGGGGTATTTTACCCCTATCTTTTAGCGTGATTTACGGGTTAATTTTAGAAGAAATAAATAAGTTTAATTGCAAAAATAGAGTGTTTTGAATAAAATAACGAAATAATAATAAATTCCGTATTTTCGGATAATTTCCCTTGTTTTTGATGTATTTGGGAAATAAAAACGTCAAGCTAACTCGGCTCTCAAGAATTGTGTTTCAGGTACAAGGAAGAAGCAAAATTCATGCCAATACGCGGGGCGTATCATCCCATACGCGGGGCGTGAAACATCAAGTCAGAAATGATTGCCCTATCCACAGACACCACGTGGGATTGAGTCAGCATACGCGAGGCGTATGCCAACCTACGCGAGGCGTATAACCAAATGTCAGAAATGATTGCCTAATCCTGAAAAGTCAGACTGCATGGTCTCCCCGAGTTAACGACCTATACGCAGGGCGTACCACCTTACACGCGGGGCGTGTAAGGGAATTCTTCAGTGCAAAAAGTCCAGAGAGTCATCTACGCGGGGCGTGCCTCAAGCTACGCACGGCGTATGGAGACCAAAGCAAACGATAAAAGGTCAGAATCTCAAACACGCCATGCATATCCCAGTCTACGCAGGGCGTATTTGAGACAACAAATCTAGAATTGGTCCACATGTAGAAGATTTCTGACGAAATGGGCATCTACGCGAGGCGTGCCACACCATACGCGGGGCATATTATGGGATTTCTGCACAAATAATGTTGCTCCATACTTGTACCTTGCAAAGTTACAATTTTGCCCTAGCTTGATATGTATAAATAGGCAGCTCTTGATACATCTTGAACATAACCATTAGAGAGAGCAAACTATAGTTGTTTTGATTGTTGTAGTTTTAGATTTGTTTTTAGGCTTTGTGTAACTAAACTCTTCCATCTCGAGAGCTTGTCCGTTGCTCCCGGCATTTCATCAAAGTCCCGCTCCATCTCCGCACACCAAGCTCGAGAGCTCCACCATTCAATTCCTTAGAGACGGCTTTTGAGTCCGGTTAGCTAGTTCCAAGGGTGGATTCTTCCCTTTACACTTGCTAATTAGCTTGATCTCATCCTATGTACTAGGCTTGTTTGTAATCCATATTTACACTTTCCACATTTATAATTTATGATTCATAACCTCTTTTTCTATATATGTGTTGATGTTTGTTGCTTGTTTTGATACTCGTAATCGACTATTGTGTAGGGGAACGCGATTTCCGACGCCATTCGGGCTATCTTTAGGGATTCATATAGGTGTTGCCTTACCGGAAGTGACGCTCCGGAAACCGTAGGAATTAACAAGCCACGGAACTTACGGGCCCTAATTTCTGGTCCCAAGCATTAGACACGCCTTGACTAGGAACCACTTAGTCTAAGTACATCACGGGTCGATCGAACTACACGTAGTCGTCTTTGCAAGAGCAAAACATTAACCGTATATGTATTAGGAGTCGTTATTTGTCATAGTTATAACTTATCGCCAACCGTATCACTTCTTAAGAGTTTCGTCAGATAAATTTGCCTCACCCGTAGTTAGGAGTAGTTTGTAGTTGGTTCCTATATCAACCTCAAAGTATTCACAGCTTAAATAACGTATAAAACCGAGTCGTTTAATACTTGCAGTTATAAATCCCGCGGATTCGATACCCGGTCTTAACCGGATTATTACTTGATACGACGGGGTGAACTTGCCCCTAAGTAGTGACGTCTAGTGAACATAGAGCATTTAGAAAGACCACATCCATAGTCATAGTGCACTTATCATAACATACATTTCATATTTACACCACTAGACGGCACGCATCACATATACTGACTCAACTGTTGAGTAGTGTATGTTATAGCAGGTATTGTAAACCCCTAATACAAAAGTTTACAAACTAACCTTTTATACATTTCTGGATTTGCTAGTGGTTCTCCCTTATCTAAAAGTTGAACACCATGTGGCAGCTCACTATTTATAGAAATAGCATCTTCCATTTTAGCATCTTTCAACAAATCTGCAATATACTTTGTTTGAGTAGTTAAGGTCCCTGAACTTGATTGAGCCACTTCAACCCCAAGAAAAGACTTCGTTGGCCCCATATCTTTAATTGTGAACAAATTATCTAGGTAAACCTTCACAACAGTAATTTCATCTTCATGAGAATTGGTAATTAGTATATCATCAGCATAAACTACTAAAAAAAGTAGCTACATTGTCAGCACTTGTTTTAATAAACAAACAATGATTGTCATATGATCTTTTGAACCCAAAATCAACAAGTTTAGAAGAAATCTCCTTATGACATTGTCGTCCAGCCTACTTCAAAGCATGAAGAGATTTAACGAGCTTACATACATACCCCGAAGGAGATTTCTTATAGCCAGTAGATGGTGTTGAATAGATTTCTTCTTCGAGAGACCCATGCAAGTATGTATTATTCATGTCAATTTGATTTAAAGGCCAATTTTAAGACAAAGCTACTGCAAGTAATAAACAAACAGTAACCACTTTGGCCACGAGACTCAAAGATTCGTGAAAATCAATCCCTTGAATCTGATTGTACCCTTTAGCCACTAAGCACGCTTTGAATCTATTGACTTTACCATTTGGGAGATATTTAATTTTGAACATCCATTTGGACTGAATACAATGTTTCCGGTAAAACATCAAACTTCTAAGTTTGATTTTTCTCAAGTGCTGATAATTCTTGATCCATAGCCTGAACCCATTTTGCATCTTGACTGACCTCTTCATAATTTTTGGGTTCTTTAGCTTATGAAACATTTGAGACAAAAGTAACATATTCTGGAGAGAAATTTTGGATGGTTAATATAATAGAAGAAGAAAGGTGTGGAAAAGAAGTATTATGGGAAAAGAAAATAATTTTTTTAAGCCATTGTGGCTTGTTGAAAGGTCTATGATGTTTTTGTGTATATATTGGTTGATGGAATGGAGGTTGGGTAGGCGTATGACTTGTTAGAGGAATAATATTGAGCTTTGATTTTTCTTAAGCAATGGGTTGTATTTGCGATAAAGTGGGTGTAATAGTATTATTTAATGGTAGGCTAGTTGTTTATTTTTGAATTTTTAAGGCTATGAGTGATTAAAAAGAATATGGCCCCATATGCTTTAATGAGGTGTTGGTAGGATAAAAAGTGTGCGGTGAGTTGTTTGTGATAAGAGTTTTAAAAGAAAACACATCATCAATAAAGTTGACATCTCTTACAACTTTTAATTTTTTGGTAGTTATGTCTAGGACATTGAATCCCTTTTGACCCACTGAGTAACCTATAAAAACTACTTTATGGTCTTGAGATGCAAATTTGTCTTTGTAAGGGGTTATATTAGTATAGTAACACGGACTACCAAACGTATGAAAATTATAATAATTTGGTGTTTTCTCATTAAAAAAACTCAAAAGGAGTAGACCAATTCAACACCCTTGAAGGTAAGGCATTCGTAATTGTAGCAGCTAATAACACTGCTTCACCCTAATACACTGTACTTAACCTTCTTGAAATAATATAGCCCTTGCAATATTCAAAAGTTAACTGTGTTTTCTCTCCGCCATCCCATTTTGTTGGGGTGTGTAAGCACATGACTTTTGTTGAACAATGCCCTTGCCTTGAAACAAAGTAATACATTTAGAATTCACAAATTCAGATCCGTTATCACTACAAATCACTTGAACCTATGCATCAAATTGTGTTTCCACCATCTTAAGAAATGTCTCAATAACATTAGGAACCTAAGATTTATTTTGAAGCAAAATTACCCATGTCATTCTAGTAGAATCATCAACAAGAGTCGGGAAATAATTCGCTCCTATAATAGAAGAGATTTTATAAGGACCCTCATACATCATTATGTAGCATTTGTAGCCTACAACTAGTAGAGATTGAACTAGTAGCAAATGGAAAACGACATTACTTGGCACTTGGGCAGATCGGACAATGCTCATGACTCTTTTAAATGCCAATTATAATATTCTTTACTATTAAGCATTGAAAAATCTAAGACAGAAAAAACAGTTGATGGAACTGCCTCTTGAGCTTTTTGTATCACATAAGGCAAAAAAACTGTGTGCAACTTGTAAAGGCCTCCAATCATCCATCCTACATCAATAATATTACATGTTCTATGATCTAGCAAATAACAGCAATTGGGATATAAAAAATCATTATAACACTAGATCTTTGCGGTAATTGTCCTACAGACAATAGGTTAATTTGAAAGGATGGAACATCTAAGACATCATAAAGTTGCACTTTAAGTCATAAAATAGTATTGCAGATATGTTTAACCCCTTGAGAACTACCATTTGGCATTGTCACAGATTTAATTCGTGAAACTATGTTAAAGTGTTGGAAATAACATACTCTGGAACACATGTGACTTGTGGCTCCACTATCTATTATGCATTCTATATCAGATGCGACATTAGAGGAGGATTTATTACTAGAAAAGCCAGAGAATCTGGCGAATGTAGAGAAGTCTGGTGTAGATGATAGAGCTGAGGACTTGCCTTTTAGCATTTTATATACCTCTTGTATCATATGATTCATATCTAGTCCATTTTCACCATCATCATCAATATGCTCTTCTAGCATGGTGTTTTTAACCTCATTTGATGCGAGATTAGCTCTTCCTATTGTATTCCTAGAATTAAAATTATTAAAACCAGAGCTATTATTAAAACCTGTATTAGAACCAGATTTATCCTCAAAAGATCTGACTCCCTTGTTCTTTCCTTTACGTGGATCTTTAAACCAATCCGGATATCCAACGACTTTGAAACATTCAGCCTTTATATGTCCATTCATGCAACAATAGTTACAAAACTTCTATCTTCTCTCTCTCTATATCACTATTTTTATAAGCAGGCTAATCATTAGCAAATTTTTATGTTGAGAAATTAGTAATCTCTAGATGTTGTTCAATTGAAACTTCCTTTGGTTTTTCAATCTTTAAAACCACGGAAAATGCTCTATTAACTGTAGGCAATTGATCTAATAACAACACCTGATGTATCACATGTTCCTATCCCTCATTCAAACCATTCAAGAATTCAGCAATCTATCTTCCTCAATCATATCGGTAATACGTTTAAAAGCATTTCACACACATTCAGATGCAATTCCACACTGACATTTAGGCATTGGTCTATGAAAACTCAATTCATCCCACAACTTCTTCAAAGAAGTAAAATAATTGCAAACTCACTGGTTACTTTGAATAGTTGAAATAATTGCAAACTGGTTGGTTACTAGAGAATCCGGCGAATGCAAAGAAGTCTAGCGTAGATGAATGACCTGAGGACTTGCCTTTTAGCATTTTATATACCTCGTATATCATATGATTCATATCTGGTCCATTATCACCATCATCATCAGTAAGCTCTTCTAGTTGGGTGTTTAAACCTCATTTGATGCGAGATTAGCTCTTCTTGGAATTAAAATTATTAAAACCAGAGCTATTGTTAAAACCTGTATTAGCTAACCAGATTTACCCCCAAAAGAGCTGCCTCCCTTGTTCTTTCCTATGCGTGGATCTTTAAACCAATTTGAATATCCAATGAGTTTGAAACATTCAGCCTTTATATGTCTATTCATGTGACAATAGTCACAAAATTTATCATATTTTCTCTCTGTATCACTGTTTTTATAAGTAGGATGATCTTTAGCAAATTTTAATGTTGATAAATTAACAATCTCTAGATGTTGTTCAATTGAAACTTCCTTTTGTTTTTCAATCTTTAAAACCATGGAAAATGCTTTATTAAATGTAAGTAATGGATACCAACACATGATTTATCACATGTTCTCATCCCTCATTTAAATCATTCAAGAATTGTAGCAATCTATCTTTCTCAATCATATCAATAATACGTTTAAAATCATTACACACACATCCATATGCAATTCCACACTGACATTCAGGCATTGGTCTAAGAAAACTCAATCCATCCCACAACTTCTTCAAAGAAGTAAAATAATTGCAAACTTACTGGTTACATTGAATAATTGAAATAATTTGCCTCTTTAACTTAAAAAGCATATGAGAATTATTCTCACCAAACATGTACTCCATCTCTTTCCAACGGATTTTGTTGATGAAGCATATACAAAAACATCTGCAAATTCTTTATGAATAAAATTTAGGATCTAAGCAACTACTATCAGTCTCCTGCCATTCCTCATAACCTGGTGTGTTCTTCCTTGGTGGAGGATCATCTATTTCCATGAATTTCAACTTCTTCCTCATTGTAAGTGCCCTGAGCATTGCATGTTACCAAGTAAAATAGTTATTACTTGTTAACAAATTACTTACTAAGACAAATTATGGATTATTGTGGCTGGAAGAAGAATAATTTTGCTCAGCAATTGAGTCTCTATTTTGGTTTGCAGTTGGGTCTATTGAATCGTGGTTTAAATTCGTGTTCGGACCTGGTGGATTTTTTGTTCCTCAAGCCATTTCTTCATATTCTTCTTTAGGTTCTTCTCTTTCGAAGAACGATTATTCTCATACTCTTCAAATGTTGTATCATCTACTTCATTTGATTCACTTATGAACTATGCTTTCTTCCTCCTTCTACCAACCATGGTTCTAATACCATAATAACTTCATGGATCTTGAACTGATGAAGGAAAGCAAAGTAAAAGATATTATTGAATAGTGAGTTAAAATGTTACAGGATGTATTCTACACTTTATATATCTAGATCACATGAGTAAAGTGTGTCCAACTATTTTGGCTCCGGAGCTCAAATATGTTTAATGACTCAACATTTGTTAAATCCTCTATAATGACTTCATGGTTCTTCATCTTGCAATTGATCTATCTCAACACAATTATCCTCTGTGTCCATTTGTCTTGAAAAATGCACATGTTATTAGCAAAGGTCTCTACACAATCTATATCTTGCATATTCTTACTAATGGATAGTAAATTAAACCTAAATCGTGGAATGTGTTGGTCCCGTGTAATTAGTTCCAAGGGGGGGTTTAGGAACTAATGTAACTTTTTCACTTAATTATGCTGACTTAATCAGTTCTTTAAATTACTTAACTCAGTTTTGGTCAGCACGGCCGAGAGAGATGTAAGACAGCTTTAGTCAGAGGCTGACTAGAACCGTTTTACTTGTGAGTTGGGAATTAACACTTAAGGTCAGCTTCCAACTTAGCACTCTGATTACTCTGTGTCAGCTTATACAATTTATATCCTGAGTAATTTAAGCAAGCAACACATACATATATATATTGAGAGAAAGAGTTAGAAATTACTCAGAAAATTTATCCTGGTTCGGCCTCACCGCCTACGTCCAGTCCCCAAAATACTTCCGGGCTTTTTCAATCCAATACTGAGCTCTTTAAAGGTAGAGCACAAACCATTTACAAAGCAGTTGAGTATGCAAGAGTACCGTCCTCTATTCGTCTACTCAACCCCACTAAGCGCTATAACCGAACACTTAGATTTTCTCTACCGCTGAGTACTAAAACCGAGTACTCATCACCACTCTCTCAATCTTTACAATTGATACAAATTTGTTCTTTCTAGATGAAGAACACTTTAGATGAATACAAATTCAATCTAGACTTTTACACAGAGATAGGAATTTGGTGTAAGATTTTCTTTTCTTGTTTGAATGTGCTTTGTATGTATGATCTTTTCTTTTGTACTTCGGCAAAGGATCCAAGAGTTGGACTTGTCCTTTTATAGTGAATTTCTGATGACTCAATCATTTGAATTCGGATGTATCCGTTGAATTCAAACGGCTCCTTGAGTAATTCACTGGTCAGCATACAGATTTTGCAGGCCAATCCTGTCGTCTGAAATTAGCAGGCGTCAGACTTGTCTTCTTCCGCCAGGTTCGTCTTCTAGCGCCAGTTTCATCTTTTAGCCAACGGCCAGTTGACCCATGCGTCTTGAAACTGTCTCCTTGTGTAATTCCAAAGCTTCTGAATTGGCGTAGATCTCTGTCGGATCTTGTCTTTTAGTAAACGGATCATTGGCGCTGTCCTGGTGAATACTCAACTTGACTCTAATAGACGTTGCCTTCGATCTATGTCTCTGGTGAGGCTGAGTCACGTTCTACTCAGCTTCTTCGGTCAGCTTCGTCTTCAAGCGTTTGTTCTGAAGAAGACTTTTCTTCTATAATGCTGAGTTGTGTTCTACTCAGCTTGTGTTGTGTCTCATGCTGACTTCGTCATGTCTTACTTTTTATTTCTATACTCATTTATAATTATACTCAACATTGAACACACACATTAGTACAATTAAATCAAAGCACATAAATTTAATTGTCTTAATCATGGATTAACTTAAATAATTTTGTCAAAGCAAAATCATGTGGAAAGGTGTTTCAACAAACTCCCCCATTTTGATGTTGGCAAAAATATTTAATTATGGAACTCAGCATTAAAGTTCTCCATGATTGAATCACTTTTCATACTTTTGAAATTTCTCCCCTATAAGGGTTGCATCTGTTGACTTAAATTAACTCTAAACCTTTTAAGATTTAATCGAGTAAAAATAAGACATGCCTATACTGACTTAGTTCAATTCTAGACCTTCCAAGATCTAATTCAGATGAGCCTAGGTCAGCTTTCAGAAGATGGTCAATACTTGGAACATTTAGTTATTACTCAGTGTGGCACATAGGTATCAGAGTTATTGTGTTGAGTATATTTTACTTGTATTTTCCTTATGTTCACAAGATTTTTACTTTGTTCAATGTTTAGTTAAGTATGACAGATCAACATATAATCATAATAGGTAAGCATCACATATAGATAAGTCAGTTTGGATAAAAACAAGATGCGTATATAGATAGTCAGCAACAAAATAGGACATGCCACATATGAAGTTACAAGTCTAAGGCTATTTTTAATCTATCTCTTTATGTTGACTTGAATTTGGCCTTTGCCTTTGTCAGTTCTTTGTTGCTGACTTGGATTTCTTAGGTTAGCAGAAGATGGACCAGGCTTCTGCTGAGTTCCGGCGGCAGGCTGAGTTATCTCCCCTTGTTTCTGCTGAGTTCCAGCAGCGCGTTCTTTCTCCCCCGTTTTGCCAGCATCGGGATTGGGAGGAGGAGGAAAGAAAGTTCCCTGTTGAGCAGCACGAGATAGTTTTGATGAGTACATTTGAAGTTGACTCGTACTTTCCCGAAGACCATCGAAGACTGCCATGCCATCGGCCATAGTGGAAGTGGGGATCTTAATGTTGGCACTGAGCATACTTAAGAGATACTCTTGAGATTTCCCGATCCAAGTTATAGATTCTATCATTTTGGCATAGGATTAATGATACATCCTGAGCAGGGCAGTGTCATATTGTTGACGTTGAACATTGGTGTACCGAACCTGCTTAAGGGTAGATTGAGAGCATTGCAGAATCTCATTAGTCTTTACGAGGTCAGTGTCCATTTCCTGTTTATTCAGGTTGAGTAGGCGAATGGCTTCACCAATCTGTTCGATGGAACACTGGGAGGAGGAGGAGATAAGCTCATGAGATCCGATCAGCTCAGAGGTCAGCTGGGAGAAGTGTTGATTTACCTCAGCAGAGGTTGCATATGTTGAGTTCGCAGCTGATAAGGCATTGAGTTGACCTTGGATGACATCCATATGAGTTACCATCATCAGCTGGAGTTCAGCCAACTTCACTATTGATTCTTGCTTGGGTTGTTGAGATTGAAAGGATGTCATGACACTCATCAAGTCCTTGAGACCTTTGATTTCGGTGAGAAGCTGAGTGACAGACGAGATTTGTGTTGGCTCAATATGATCAGACCCAACAGCATCAGCCTGAGTGTGATGAATGTCCTGAAGTAGAGCTTGAGCTGAGTCGATAATCTTTCTTCCAGACTCAGAAGCATTTAAGTATGCATAGAATTCATCATGGTGTGGTTCAGAGGCCGGAATATGAGTAGCACCGAATGGAGGAGGTGTTTGGTGCTGTCCAGAAACAGAGGTGCCAGTCGTGGTCAGCGGCTGGACTTTTATTCAGGTCAGCAGCAGGAGCTGACTGATTATCATTCTGCATTGAAGGATGAGGAAGAGGTGGATCAGCAAAAATATTGACTTGCTCAGTCTGAAGCTGAGTATTTTTAGAAGGTTGAGGTAGTTCAGAGCTGACTTGAGCAGGATTTTCCTTTGCTATCTCTTTGTTCTGAGCAGCAGGGACTTCAAGCACTTGCTCGGCAGAAACAGAACCTTGAGGAGCTTTGGGATCGGCTTTTTCCTCAGCTTGAGAAACAGAGGCTTTCTTTTCCTTGAGTTGGTCTGGAGTTGGCTTAGTGACGGTGGAGAAGAATTGAAACTGGAGTTTGGTGAGGTCAATGATTGGTTCCCTTAGTGGAGAATCGTCCAGAAGGTCGATGACTGGAGATTTCTGAGCCTTTCGTTTGAGTCGTTTGCCCGTGCTGTCCTTATTGGTTTGAGAAGGGGAGTCAGCAGCAATAGAGTCAAGTGACTCAGAGGCAGAAATAGGACCAAGGTCAGCATAAAGGCCTTCCACAACCTTGTCCTGTACTTGTTGCTCAGTTTGATTCTCAGTCTGCTCAGCATCAACTGTTTTATTTTGCTCAGCAGCAACTTTCTCACTTGGCTCAGCAGAGCCTATCTTGTCAGCATGAAACTGACCTCCAATATCACCCAGTTCTTCTTCTTGGTCAGTAGGAGTTTTCTCAAGATCAATTTCTTGACTTCTCACAAAGTGTGAGTCTTCAGAGACTACAAAGTCAAGAGGAGGTGCATCAATCGGTTTCAACCCAGAAGCCTTCTTCTTCTTTTTCAAAGGTTGCTCAGGGGATTCCTCACTTTCTTCCTCAGGCTCATCTTGCCTTTTCAGTTTCTCCACTGACTTAGGTTCCTCTTGCGCTTGCTCAGCGGCTTTCTTGGCACTAGAAACAATCCGAATCTTTTTCGGCGCTGTGTTAATATCTCTTGCGGATTGGTCAGCTTTCTGCTTCTTATCTTGTCTTGTTCGGTCAGGGGGTTCAACCATTAACTTCTTTCCTTTCTTGGCTGGCACATCCTGTGCTGCTTCAACCATATTATCCCCTTCTTCATTTTCTTCAGCACCTTATCCTTTCTTGGATTTAATCGGCTGGTTATAGGCTAATCCAAATAGCAGTGTCGTTGTAATTTCTGTACCCCAAGTCTCAACTTCTTCGACCGTGCTTACTTGGTGGTCCTGAAGAATTTTCGTGATAAGGGAACCCATCCTGAGTTTCCCGGTACTTCGTTGGAATGCGCCGATAAGAAAGACGAGCATATTGAGTGGTTGGTAGGTCAGCATGTGCCAGATGAAGCACTGCTCAAAGTTTGAGGCCGATGAGCAGGAGTTGACCTTTGGGAATAGGAAGTTGGTTAGGATGTAATGAGCCATTTTCTGAGGCTGACTCATGCACGTGCTGGCTATTTCTCCCTTGTGGGTCTTTGGCTTACAGAACTCAATAGGATAGTCAATTTTGGCGTGGTCGTTTATGGTCCTGAATTCTGTACCTTTGGCCGGCAGCTTTAGCAGAGTTGCTAGATAGGATGGAGTGATCGTGATATCCTTGCCTTTGACCCTGGTCACTAAGTGGTCAACATTATCCTCGTTAACTCTGAGGTTTGTGTAAAATTCCCTTACCAGCTGTGGATAGGTGTTACCGGGGAGAGAGAAGAGTTCAAACCAGCCGTTTTTGGAGATCCATTCACAGAAGGGTTTCTCAGCCTCTACGAACCCTTTAGAGAACCAACGACAGCGGAGTACCTCATAACCCTTAACGCTGTTGTATATAGGGAGGAATACCTTCTCCTTAGGTGGCTTGTTCTTCTTTTCCTTCTTCTTTTTCGAAGGTGTTGCAGCATTAGGGTTTTTGCTCGGAGTGTTGACCTTAGATTGGTCATGCTAACCATCCCCTTGAGACTCACTTGAAGTCTCTTCATAGTCCTGCTGAGCAGGGGAAGGAGGATTTTCATCAGAGCGATTATCGTCGTAACCGGCACCGGAGATGTTTTGAGAATCGTCAGACATGATTCTTTTGAGTGATTTTGAGAGGATTTTGGGTTTTAAGAAAGAGAGAGATTAAATGCCAAAGATTTCAGATGTAAAGAGGGATAAGTGGGAATTCATCCACTATTTATAGAGGTGCCGAGTTGATCTGATAGGTCGGAATGGCGGTTTGACATCGAGATGATTAATCGACAGTTATCCCTGGCATTTATGACACATTCGGCGCATGTGTTTTCTAATTATTACGCTTACGTCATCCTAGGTGGCTATTTAATGTGCATGCTAGCATTTATTATTTTCACTGGCTTTTACTCAGTATCTAGAATACTAAACGTTTTTGTCATTCTGAGTGCCTAGTTTTACGTAGAAGTATTTGTGTGCTTTAGTAACTCAGCTTATGATAACCACTCAGTATATATGTCTACTCAGCATGAGGTGATTCTATGTATTTCATATTAGCTCAGCATGCAATAGTTAATAATTAAGCACAAATTACTCAGCATGATAATCACTCAACATTCAATTAAACGTAGAATTTTATTAAAGAGGATTAGACATACTGATAGCTTCCCTTAGTATGTTAAATTGCTCACGAGCTAGAGGCTTCGTAAAGATATCCGCAACCTGTTCATCGGTCGGTACATAGGTCAGCTTGATCTCACCTTTGAGTACATGGTCTCTAATGAAGTGATGCCGAATGCTGACATGCTTCATCCTGCTGTGTTGGATTGGATTTTTGGATAAGTCAATGGCACTTTTATTGTCGCATTTTACTTCGATTGTTTCAGTTTTTACTCCATAATCCTCCAGGTGTTGCTTAATCCATAGGACCTGGGCCACACAGCTTCCAGCAACAATGTACTCAGCTTCAGTTGTTGACAAGGCCACTGACGATTGCTTCTTGCTGAACCAAGATACTAGACAGCTTCCAAGGAAGTGACAACCTCCTGAAGTACTCTTACGCTCTAGCTTATCTCGTCCATAGTCAGCGTCAGTGTATCCAATGAGTGTGAAGTCATTTGTATTTGGATACTATAAACCTGCATTAACTGAGCTCTGCAAATATCTAAAAATTCTTTTTACAGCTATAAGATGAGATTCCCTGGGGTCAGCTTGATATCTTGCACAATAGCATACTGAGTACTGAATGTCAGGCCTACTAGCAGTAAGATAAAGTAGAGAGCCAATCATACCTCGATATAACTTACTGTCTACTGACTTACCTTTCTCGTCAGCACAAAGGACAATGTCAGTACCCATTGGGGTAGATATGGGCTTACATTCTTCCATATCGAATTTCTTTAACATTTCTTTGGCATACTTAGACTGACTAATGAAGATGTCGTTCTTCCCTTGCTTAATTTGTAGTCCAAGGAAGAAGTTGAGTTCACCCATCATTGACATTTCGAACTCAGTTTGCATCTGTTTACTAAATTCCTTAAACATAGTTTCATTAGTAGCACCAAAGATAATATCATCTACGTAAATTTGTGCCAACGGGGTATCTTTACCCTTTTTCTTAATGAATAAGGTTGTGCCTGTTGAAACACCTTTCCACAGGATTTTGATTTGACAAAATTAATTAAGTGAAAGTAAATATTCTATAACACACTAAGTTTAAATGCTTTGATTTAGTGTTACTAATGTGTTTGTTCAATGTTGAGTTTATAATTTATCATAAGACATAAAGATCATAAGGCTCAAGCCCTATATGGAAATCAAGGCCCAAGTCAAACAAGCCAAAGATCACTCAGCCCGCGTATCTCCAAAACGTCGCCGTTAAAGTGATGAAACGCATGCTGAGTAAAGAAGGATCGAGAAGATCCACGTAGACAACTTCGGTATGAAGCTGCTGAGCTGTCTCGACAAAACGTGCAAGACAGCTACTGACCATAAGACAGCTTCCAAACAAAGTATTTCCTCATTAGGTAAAAGTCAGAAGACACAACAAGCTGTCTGGTTGACATTACCCAAAATGGTGGAACATACTGACTCACTGACCGAAGAACAGAAGACGCTGGAATCTGATTGGCTAACGAGAACTGCTGGCAGACTCAGTGAAAGCGACCTGTAGCCGTTTCTCTCCAACGGTTATTTCGAAATTCGAAATAACCAGAAGCTCTCACAGCTCTCTATAAATAGTCCATTCAGAATCCACATTCTGCGGAGAACTTTGAGCAAGAGCCGCTACGCTGACCAAACGTATACAAAAGTTCTCCATCAAAAGCAAAGTTCTTACACTACAAAGTCTATTCATTTGTGTAAAAGTCTAGAGTGATTGTTTTTCAATCATCTAAGGTGTTCTAGCAATTGTTGTTTAGGACAAAATCTTTATCATTTCTAGAAGTAGAAAGGAGAGGCTGGGTACTCGGTTTTAAGTACTCAGCGGAGAGATTAGGATTGAGTAGAAGTATAGAGGAAGGTACTCTTGTCATACTCAATTGCTGATATTGTAAAAGGTTTGAGGCTCTACCTTTAAAGAGCTCAGTAGAGGATTTGAAATCTCGGAGGTGTTCCGGGGACAGGACGTAGGCTTAGAAGAAGCCGAACCTGGATAAATCTGCTGAGTGAAGTATTTCTAAACCTTAACTCCTTATTCATATTGCTTGCTTAAAACAAACTAAAACTGACCAAGTAAAAGAGGTCAAGCTGAGTTGTGCGCTACCAACGAGAAGGTTCAGGAATAGACTCTAAGTGCTATTTCCTGACCTAAGCAACGAAGCTGTCCTAGTCACTAGTTGACTAAGACAGTGTCTTGCTGAGTGGTAAGCGCCGCTGTTAGATAAACTTTTCTTGAAGAAAAGAAATATGCCCAACTTATTTTAAAAAAAGGTAAAATAGTTCCTAACCCCCCCTGGAACTATATTTGCAACCTTACAAGGGACTAACAAGTGGTATCAGAGCCTAAAAGCTCACTACTAAAGGTCTAACAACCTTGAGTTGATCCATACCATGGGCGAAAACAGCACTCGGTTTCTCCCTGGAAACCAGACAACTCAGATATTACCTGAGGGACTGTCCATTACCAGGCCTCCCCTATTCTTCGGGTCAAACTATACCTTTTGGAAGAATAGGATGAAAAACTTCATTCAAGCTACAAACATGAGTGCCTGGCTGTCTATAGTCCAAGGCCCGTTTGTACCTGTGAAAGTTGTTGCTGGCCAGACAGTTGTTAAAGTTGAGGTTGAATGGACAGAGGATGATCTTAAGAAGCTTCAAAACCATGCTTCGGCTATCAATATGCTTCACTGTGCGCTCGATGCTGCAGAATATAACAAAATCTCAGGTTGTGAGTCGGTACAAGAGATCTGGAAAAAGCTGGAAGTCACCTACGAGGGAACAAACAAAGTAAAAGAATCCAAGGTGAATCAGCAGATGAGACTGTACGAGCTGTTCGAGATGAACAATGATGAGGGCATTTCAGACATGAACGCAAGGTTCACCAACATCATTAATGAGCTCAAGAGACTTGGGAAAATCTTCACTGAGGAAGAACAAGTCAAAAAGATACTCAGGAGTCTTCCAAAAGACTGGCAAGCAAAGAAGACAGCAGTTGAGGAAGCTCAGGATTTAACCACCTACAAATATGACGAACTCATCGGTTCATTGCTGACCCATGAGATATCAATGAAGAACTTTGAGGTGAAGGAAAAATCTGATGACAAGAAGCAGAAGTCACTTGTCATGAAGGCTGACTCCACTGACGGGAGTTCAACTGATGATGAGGAGATGGCTATGTTTACAAGAAAGATGAAGAGGCTGTTCAGGAAGAACGACAAATATTCCAAAAAGCCTTACAAAAAGTTTGATAAGTATAAGACTGACTCAAGCGACAGCAAATACAGAAAGGATAGCTCAAAGCCCATTACATGCTTTGAGTGCCACCAAGATGGCCATATTAAGTCAAACTGCCCCACGCTGAGGAAAGACAAGAAAAGTGGGAAGAAGGGAATGGTGGCTACTTGGAGTGACAGTGATGAATCTTCATCAACAGAAACTGAGGCCACCGAGTCAGCGAAGATATGCTTTATGGCTGACGAACTTGCTGAGCCATGCATTTCTGAGCATGCTGACCAATCTGATGAGTCAGATAATGAAGAGCAATCTAATGAGGTAATCTCACTCTCTCAACTCAGAAATGAAATGGGTAACGCCCTGAGTGATCTCTATACACTTGTTAAAAAGTGTAATAGGAAGATTAAAGCACTCAGCCGGCGCTGTGATGAAGTAGAAGAGGTCAAACTGAGTGACCTCAGATACCTTCTTCAAGACAACTCAGTTTTGCATGAAAATATGAAAATCATTCATGAGTCTGTCTCTGAAGTCCAGCAGTTTCAAAGAAACTGAGGAAGGATGTCACAACCATTCAGAACCAATTAAAGGTTCCAAACAAAAACAATTTTCCGCTAAGAACTCAGTATCAAGGTACACAGTATCAAGGTACTCAGCAGAGAAGAAATCCCCAGCGAAAAGTCCAATGTGATTTTTGTGGGAAGTTAGGACACACTACTAAAGTGTGCTGGCACGCTCAGCACTGGGGTGCTGACAAGTCAGTAAAAAAATCCTAAACAGAAGGTCAGTTGTGACTTCTGTGGAAAGAATGGCCATACTGTCCATGTATGCCGCCATAAAATAAAATATGATGCTATACCTGTTGCACCTAACAAGTCAGGACCCAAAAAGAGTTGGGTACCTAAAAGTAACTAGTTACAATGCAGGTAAGCCTGAGATGTGCCGAGAAGTCAAAGATGTGGTATATTGACAGCGCATGCTCAAGGCATATGACGGGTGATGAAACTCAGTTCATCACGTTTGAACGTAAACGAGGAGGGAGTGTAAGTTTTGGAGACAACAAGAAGGGTAAGATAGTAGGCTCAGGAACCGTCGGAGGTAACCCTACTATTGAATCTGTCTCCCTAGTCAGCGGACTCAAATATAACTTACTCAGCGTAGCTCAGCTATGTGACAATGGGAGAAAAGTTATATTTGATGCTACTGGATGTAAAATATACGAGGGTAAAACTAATGAGTTAATCTTAACTGCCCCTCGGATAGACAATGTCTTTATGCTAAACCTCGAAAAGAAGTTTTCAAAAACTGATGCTTAGTCACAAAGGAAGAAAATTCCTGGCTATGGCACAGGAGACTTGGTCATGTAAGCATGGACCTCCTGGCCAAATTAGCAAGAAAGCAATTGGTTGAGGGACTGCCTGAACTTAAATTTCAAAAAGATCAATTATGCCATGCCTGCCAAGCTGGAAAACAAACCAAACAATCTTTTCAAAGTAAAAACATTGTCTCAACTAAGCGTCCGTTAGAAATGCTACACTTGGATCTCTTTGGTCCAGTCCAGCCGCTGAGTCTGGGTGGAAGAAGGTTTTCCTTGGTTATTGTAGATGATTTCTCTCGGTACACATGGGTTATCCTGCTGACCAGTAAGGATGAGACTTTTGAGACATTTTCAAACTTGGTTAGAAAAATTGAAAATTAGAAAGACCTAAAATTAGCTCATATCCGTAGTGATAATGGTGGAGAATTCAAGAACCAAAAGTTTGTTGAATTCTGTGAAGCCAGCGGCATTGACCATAATTTCTCTGCTCCTAGAACGCCTCAGCAAAATGGGGTTGTTGAAAGGAAGAACAGAACTCTGGTTGAGATTGTCAGGACAATGCTGGATGAGTATAGGCTTCCAAAGTATTTTTGGGGAGAAGCTGTCAACACAGCATGCTATATTCTGAATAGGGCTTTAGTTAGACCTATACTTAAGAAAACCCCATATGAACTTTGGAAAGGACGAAAGCCCAACATTGGATACTTTCGTGCCTTTGGCTGTAGGTGTTTTATTTTAAATACCAAAGATAGCTTAGCCAAATTTGATTCAAAAGCTGATGAGGCTATCTTTCTAGGCTACTCAACAAACAGTAAAGCATACAGAGTTTTTAATAAGAGAACTCAAGTATTAGAAGAATCTATACATGTGCAATTCGATGAAACTAACCCTGCAGGAAGATACCAGCCGCTGACAGAAGATGAACCAAACTCAGCACCTGCTGATCAAGAACCAGCTACTGAGTCCTTCATAAAACGGCTGACCAAGAGTAAGAGTGAACCTAAAATTACTTTTATGTGCATATGCATCTTACATGAACTTTAAACTGTTTCAAATGGATGTCAAAAGTGCCTTTCTTGATGGAATAATAGACGAGGAGGTCTATGTAAATCAGCCTCCAGGGTTTGAGGATTCTAAGTTCCCAAACCACGTTTACAAACTCAAAAAGGCTCTGTATGGACTCAAGCAAGCACCACGTGCTTGGTATGAGAGGCTGACCAACTTTTTACTGACTAGAGGTTACGTCAGGAGTCAAGCTGATACAACCTTATTCATTAAGAGAAAGGGTAAAGATACCCTGCTGGCTCAAATATATGTAGATGATATTATATTTGGTGCTACTAATGAATCTATGTGCAAGGAATTTAGCAAACAAATGCAGACTGAATTTGAAATGCTAATGATGGGAGAACTCAACTTCTTCCTCGGACTTCAAATCAAGCAAGGAAAGAATGGCATATTCATAAGTCAAGCTAAATATGCCAAGGAGATATTGAAGAAATATGAACTAGAACATTGTAAGCCAATATCCACTCCTATGGGCACTGACACTGTCCTTTGTGCTGATGAGAATGGTAAGTCAGTAGACAGCAAGTTATACCGAGGTATGATTGGCTCTTTACTTTACTTAACAACAAGTAGACCGGACATTCAGTTCTCAGTATGTTATTGTGCTAGATATCAAGCTAACCCTAAGGAATCCCATTACATAGCCGTAAAAAGGATCCTTAGATATTTGCAAAGCTCAGTAAATGCAGGTCTGTGGTATCTAAACACTCATGACTTTACACTCATCGGATACACTGACGCTGACTATGGACGAGACAAGCTGGAAAGAAAAAGCACCTCTGGAGGATGCCAATTCCTAGGAAGCTGTCTTGTATCTTGGTTCAGTAAGAAGCAGGCGTCAGTAGCCCTGTCCACAACTGAAGCTGAGTACATTGCTGCTGGAGGTTGTGTTGCTCAGGTCCTTTGGATTAATCAACAGCTTGAAGATTATGGTGTTCAAACAAAGACAATTGAAGTCAAATGCGACAACAAAAGTGCAATTGACCTCTCAAAGAACCCAATTCAACACAGCAGGATGAAACATGTCAGTATACGACATCACTTCATTAGAGATCATGTACTCAAGAAAGAAATCAAGTTGACGTATGTACCAACAGACGAGCAGCTTGCTGATATCTTTACAAAGCCTCTAGCACGAGAGCAATTTAGCATACTGAGAGAAGCAATTGGTATGTTTAATCCTCTTCAGTAAATTCCTGTGCTAAATGAATATTGAATGCTGAGTGAATTACATGCTGAATGATTTATTGTTTGCTGAGTATCTCTTGAAACTGACTAAATATACAATACTGAGTAATCTTGCACACTGAGTAAATTAGCTTCGAACTTGAACTTAAAATCATCCTTAAATAATGCACTGACCTCTCAGAATATCAAACGCTTGACATTCTAAATACTGAGTGATTAATCCGTTAGCATAATTTCCAAGCACACGTATAACCTAGGATGACGTATTCGCCGTAATGTGTCATAAATGCCAGGATCCCTGTCGGTACATGATCCCAAGGCAACTGACACATGGATTTGGTTAAGATCCACACCGTTCAACTCGTCTATAAATCATGGGAAATTCCCCATCTTTTACTCCTTACGCTCAACAAATCTTTAAGGCTACGAAATCACCCAAATTTCTCTCTCAAATACCTCTATTCTCTCCATCTTAGAAGCATGACTAAGCTATCCTTCAACGTCTCCGGTGCCGGCCAAAATAAGTCCAGCTCTGATGAACCTTCACGAAACCCTTCCACCTCTAGCAAGGGTAAAACTGATCAAAACTCTGAAAAAGAGAAAGCTGTGAAAATACGAACCTACTCCAAAGTCTTCGAAAGTGTTCTCGAATGGAAAGTTGAGCCCTCCAGATGGGTTTCTGAGCACTTCGTCCAACATGAACAACCGTTTGCCGAATGGATTGCAAAGAACGAATGGACTGGGCTGTTCTCCGTCAGAGATGAAACGTATCCTGACCTGGTAAGGGAGTTTTACCACAATCTCATGGTTGCCAATGACTCCCCTGACTATCTAAGCACTAAAGTAAAAGGAAAGACGATCTTCATCAACCCTCTGTACTTGGGAAATCTCCTCCAACTTAAAACTGAGGGAGTGAGGTTGAGGAAGTCTGGAGATCAGGACAAAACCGACTACGTCCATACTTTCTGCAAACCTGAGGGTCACTCAGGCGAGATCTCAGCATCTTCAATGGGACAGCACCAAAAGATGGCTCACTACCTGCTGAGCTACTTCATTTACCCTAAGATAAACTGCACGACCTCAGCAACGAACTTTGAACAGTGCTTCATATGGCACATGCTGACGTACACCCCCATCAACATGCCCGTCTTCCTAGTTACTGGGTTCCTACGCAGCACGGGTACAATGAGGTTGGGATCAATCATTACCAGGATCCTCATCGACCACAAGATTGACCTTGAAGGAGAGGAATCTTTCAGAGGAACCGAAATCACAGCGGCCTCGCTGAGGGCACTGAAATATGGGCAGCCTTTGAAGAAAGGAAAAGCTGCTGCTGCTGCTGGCCAAGCTGATCAGACTGAGGAGACTATAGCTGAGCCTAAGAAAGGGCAAAGAACTAAGGCCCCAGCTTCTCGCAAGAGAAAATCTGCTGAGACACCTAATGTTGTGTCTCCAGTAAAGAGGCAGAGGTCAGCTGGAAAGTCAGCTGAGAAGAGAAGCAGGCAAGATGAGCCTAACACTGAGGCAGCTGCTAAGCTCCCTCAGAAGAAGCAGAAGTCTTCAACACTGGCCCCTCTCAACGTCATACCGACGGATTTTATTGTACCGGGTGATTCTCACTTCACTCAATGTCAAGGCACTGATGCTGAGGGAACTGAGGTCCAGTTAGATGACCACTTCATCTCCCAAGTTAAGGAAGAACTTGATGGAGATAATACTGAGGAAGAAGAAGAAGATGATGAAACCAGCGGTCAGAATGATGCTGAGGAGTCTGAAGAATATGCCAGCGAAATTGAAGCTGAGGACGCTGACACTGGGTTAGCAGGTGGTGCTGTGCAGACTGACACTGAGTTGGCTGCGGGAGTTGAACAAGTTGAAGAGCAAGCTGACCAGATTCAGACTGAGCAAAAGGAACCTTCTCCTACTCACTCAATAGAACCTGCTCATCATACCACTCCACCACGTAGAAGGCGAAAACTGGTTAAGGCCAGTGAGGTAATAGTCAGTGACCCTCCTGTGCAACCACCATCCATTCCTCAACTTGTCCTCTCCAAGACAACAAAGGATCCTTCTACCGTCAAATTAAAAATTTTCAAACGGCCCACAACTTCCTCTACTACAACGCCGTTGGAAAAACAAGCCTCTGTTTCTTCTCAACAGGAACATGCCGAGCATAACACTTCAACCACTTCTACAAGTCAGGTTGAACCAAGCACTGCCCATGCTGTTTCCTCAAGCATAATGCTGACTCCTCATCCCTCTGCCGTCAGCACAGACAGTGTTCGGGTTATGACTTCCATCATCAACAACCTCTCTGCTGATCCATCAAACTTACCTCCAACTCAAGTGCAGATTGAGCCAAGTCATCCAGTCACTGACCAGGGTATTCCTTTCACCCCACTTTCTTCTGGTCATACTGATGTACATCGAGATACCACTGAGTCCGGCAAAAAGCTCCTTGACTCAGTGCAAGCACTCATCCACGATCTTCAACATTCCTCTTCGCCTGCTGCTGGTTCTTCAATTCCTGCCGCAACTCAGCTCTCTCAAGTCACTCTACTTCTCAACGAAGTCAAGGGACTCAAGGATTTGCTGAATGTCGTCCTGTCATTACAAGCCCAGCAAGTTAAGCAGGATTCCATTGCTAAGTTGGCAGAGATACAGCTGTCAACAATTCAACATCTGAACTCACTCCATCAGCAAGTTCAGAAGTTATCTGCTGTGAACACTGACTATGCCACTTCCTCAGAACTCAAGATGCTCTTTGCTCAGCTTCATACTGAGAAACTTAAGACAAATGAGCAAATGGTATCCTATAGTCAGTGCTCAGTCGAGCAAATTGGTGAGGCCATTCGGCTCCTTAATCTCAACAAGCAAGAGATGGATACTGACTCGATGAAGCAAAATGAGTTGCTATCTCTTGCACAGCAATCCTTCACTCACATCCGTCATAACAATATCCAGCGTCATCATTATGACTCAGCACTCTTAAAAACCTTCCACCAAGTCTTTGCTGGTCTCACTGAAGCTCTCATTTGGCAAGCCAAAGCACAAGCCTTCAGTGTGAATATGCTCAGTGCTGCTGATCTTCATATACCAGTCGAAGTATCCGCTGATGGCGTTGGCATTTTTGATGGGCTAAATGAAAGTGCTGACAAACTCAAAGAGCTTTCACAAGAACTGACCCGCGCTGTCTTAACCGATGCGTTTAAGCTCCCTGAAGTTGACAAAATGGGGGAGAAAGCGCAAGCTGCTAGAGCTCAGCATGAGAAACGTCAGTACAAGAAAAGTCAGTCACAGGGCAAGAAAAAGAAATAGTTAGGCTAGGTCTTAATTTTTGCTAATTTATTTTTGCTGTGCAACTGCTGACTTCTATCAATATATCATACTTCGTTTATATCAGCTATGCTTAACACTTATAATATTTATTGACTAAATGATATGCTGATAACATGTTTGACATCATACTATGATCTTATGAAACATTCTGATAAAGAACTCATTGAACAAATGATTTACTCAGCGCTCTGTCACTATACATCACTTCCGCTGAATACTGAGTAAAATAGAATATGACCCATAAGCTGACCTATAACTGAAAACTGATCTTAGGCTTATTCAGCCAAACCTTAGAATGTTTAGAATAAAACTAAGTCAGTAGTTCTATCCTTACGGGGGAGTTCACTTAATTAAAAAGGTCAACTATCATGGGGGAGCTCATACTGAGTTCCTTGCTGATTAGTTTTTCCAACATCAAAATGGGGGAGTTTGTTGAAACACCTTTCCACAGGATTTTGATTTGACAAAATTAATTAAGTGAAAGTAAATATTCTATAACACACTAAGTTTAAATGCTTTGATTTAGTGTTACTAATGTGTTTGTTCAATGTTGAGTTTATAATTTATCATAAGACATAAAGATCATAAGGCTCAAGCCCTATATGGAAATCAAGGCCCAAGTCAAACAAGCCAAAGATCACTCAGCCCGCGTATCTCCAAAACGTCGCCGTTAAAGTGATGAAACGCATGCTGAGTAAAGAAGGATCGAGAAGATCCACATAGACAACTTCGGTATGAAGCTGCTGAGCTATCTCGACAAAACGTGCAAGACAGCTACTGACCATAAGATAGCTTCCAGACAAAGTATTTCCTCATTAGGTAAAAGTCAGAAGACACAACAAGCTGTCTGGTTGACATTACCCAAAATGGTGGAACATACTGACTCACTGACCGAAGAACAGAAGACGCTGGTACTAAATCCCATACCTCATTTCTCTTGAATTGATCAAGATCTTCTTACATAGCATTGATCCAGAATTCGTCGTGCTCAGCTTTAGTGAAATTCTTTGGTTCATGGACTGAGACGAACGCAACATTGCTAAGATATCTCCTCAGTTGATTTCTTGTCATCAGGTTGTTCTCAGCAGCATCAAGTATGGACTTCTCTGAGTGTCCTCTTGGAATTTTGATCTCTTTGGGTAATGTTGAGTTGTCAGCAGCAGGTGTTTCAACAATCTCTGCAGTTTTAGATTGGTCAGCAAAGGTAATTTCAGGTTCGCTTTTACCTTTGGTCAGCCCGTGTGGTAATGACTCAGCGGCTCCGTTTTGGTCAGCGGAAGCTGAGCCTGGGTCATCTTCGGCAGATTAACTTGACTTACCTGCAGGGTCAGTTTCATCGAACTCGATATGGACAGACTCTTCTACGACTTGAGTTCGTTTATTGAACACCCTATATGCTTTACTGTTAGTTGAGTACCCTAGAAAGATCGCTTCGTCAGCTTTAGAATCAAATTTGGCAAGGTTGTCTTTCGTATTAAGTATAAAGCATTTACAACCAAAAGCACGAAAGTATCCAATGTTGGGCTTTCGTCCTTTCCAAAGTTCATAGGGGTTTTTCTTAAGAATAGGTCTAACTAAAGCCCTATTGAGTATATAGCATGCTGTGTTGACAGCTTCACTCCAGAAATACTTTGGAAGCCTATTCTCACTCAGCATTGTCCTAGCTATTTCAACTAGTGTTCTGTTCTTCCTCTCAACTACCCCATTTTGTTGAGGAGTTCTAGGAGCAGAAAAATTGTGGTCAATGCCGCTGACTTCACAGAATTCATCAAACTGTTGGTTTTTGAATTCTCTGCCATTATCACTACGGATGTGAGCTAATTTTAAATCTCGGTCATTTTCAAGTTTTCTGATCAGTGTTGAGAATGTCTCAAAAGCTTCATCCTTGCTACTTAGCAAGATGACCCAAGTGTACCGAGAGAAATCGTCTACAATGACTAAGGAAAATTTCTTACCGCTCAAGCTGAGTGGCTGGACAGGTTCGAAAAGATCCAAGTGTAGTAATTCCAATGGACGCTTGGTTGAGACAATATTTTTACTTTGAAAAGACTTTTTGGTTTGTTTACCTTGCTGACAAGCATTACATAATTGATCTTTCTCAAATCTAAGTTTGGGCAAACCCTCAACTAATTGCTTTCTTGCTAATTTGGCAAGGAGGTCCATGCTTACATGACCAAGTCTCCTATGCCATAGCCAGGAGTTATCCTCCTTTGACACTAAGCATATGTTTTTCGAAAGATTCTTTTCTAAACTCAACATGTAAACGTTGTCAACACGAGGGGCAGTTAAAATCAAATCGTTTGTTTTTCCCTCGAGTATCCGACACTCAGTGGCATCAAACACAACCTTTCTACCGCTGTCACATAGCTGAGCCATGCTCAATAGGTTATATTTGAGACCCTTGACTAAGGAGACTGACTCAATAGTAGGGTTACCTCCGATAGTACCTGAACCTACTATCTTACCCTTCTTGTTGTCTCCGAAGCTTACGCTTCCACCTCGTTTACGCTCAAGTGTGATGAATTGAGTTTCATCACCAGTCATGTGCCTCGAGCATGCGCTATCAATATACCAAAGATTTGACTTCTCCACGCACCTCAGGCTCACCTGTATTTTAAACTATTCATCTTTAGGTACCCAATTCTTTTTGGGTCCTCGTTTGTTAGCATGAACAGGTGAAGCATCATATTTAATTTTGTGACGGCATACACTTATGGTGTGGCCATCTTTTCCACAAAAGTCACAAAACATTACCCTTTGAGGGTATTTCCTCTTTTGGTCAGCATGATGGTGCTGAGCATACCAACACACTTTTATAGTGTGTCCTCTCTTTCCACAACAGTCACACTGACTGTTCTGCTGAGTGTACTGTCGATGCTGACCAGTACCTTGATACTCAGCATGAGGATAGAACCTTTTCTTAGCCGATGTACTCAACTGGTTCTGTATATTTGTGATGTCCTTTCTCAGCTTCTTAGAGTCTGATTGGACTTCTGAGACAAACCGATGCATGATTTTTAGGTTTTCATCTTGCCTGGTGTTGTCTTGGAGAAGATGTCGGAGGTCACTCAGTTTGACCTCTTCAATCTCATCACATCGCCTGCTGAGTGCCTTTATTTTCTTATTACACTTTTTGGTCAGTGTATATAAATCACTCAGGGCGTTAACCATTTCATTTCTAAGCAAGAGAAGAGATGTTACCTCATTGGAGTGTTCCTCTTGGTCAGAACCATCTGAGAGGTCAGCTTGCTCAGATCGGCATTGGTCAGCAGTTTCATCGGCCATGAAGCATATGTTTGATGACTCATTTGCATCAGCTTCTGATGAGGTTGACTCATCACTATCGCTCCATGTTGCCACCATTGCTTTTCTGCTTCATTTCTTCTCTTTCTTCAGAGTTGGACAGCTTGATTTAATGTGCCCAGTCTGATGGCATTTAAAGCATGTGACAGGCTTCGAGCTGTCCTTTTTGTATCTGCTGTCGCTGGACTCAGCTTTGTACTTATTGATTCTTCTAAATGGTCTTTTGCTGTTCTTGTCATTCTTTCTGAACAGCTTCTTCATCTTTCTTGTGAACATGGCCATCTCCTCATCATCTGATGAGTCAGCTTATGTTGAGTCAGCTTTCATGCCAAGTGATTTTTGCTTCTTGTCCTCTGACTTTTCTTTAGCTTCAAAGTTCTTCATTGAGATCTCATGGGTCAGCAGAGATCCGATCAGCTCATCATATTTGTATGTGGTCAAGTCTTGAGCCTCTTCCACAACTGTCTTCTTAGCTTGCCAGCTTTTGGGTAGACTTCTCAAGATTTTCTTTACTTGCTCTTCTTCCGTGAAGTTCTTGCCGAGTCTCTTCAGCTCATTTATAATGTTGGTGAATCTTGCGTTCATTCCAGAGATGCCTTTATTGTCATTCATCTCGAACAGCTCGTATAATCGTATGTGTTGGTTCACCTTTGATTCTTTGACCTTGCTGGTACCTTTATAGGTCACTTCCAGCTTCTTCCATATTTCCTGTGCTGACTCGCAACCTGAAATTTTATTGTACTCTGCAGCATCTAAGGCACAGTGAAGCATATTGATAGCCGAAGCATTATTTTGTAGTTTTCTAAGGTCATCTTCTGACCACTCAGTTTCACTTTTAACAACTTTCTCGTTGTTAACCATTTTGTAAAGCACAAATGGGCCTTTAAATATTACAAGCCACACACTCATGTTTGTAGCTTGAATAAAAAATTTCATCATGTTCTTCCAAAATGTATAGTTTGATCCGAAGAACAAGGGAGGCCGACTAATTGATAATCCCTCAGGGAGAATCTGTGTTGTTTGATTTCCAGGAAGAAAATGAGTGCTGTTCTCAGCCATTTATGGGGATCAGCTCAAGATAGTTATATCTTTGAGTAGTGAGCTACTGAGCTCTGATACCACTTGTTGGTCCCGTGTAATTAGTTCCAAGGGGGGGGGGGGGTTTAGGAACTAATGTAACTTTTTCACTTAATTATGCTGACTTAATCAGTTCTTTAAATTACTTAACTCAGTTTTGGTCAGCACGGCCGAGAGAGATATAAGATAGCTTTAGTCAGAGGCTGACTAGAACCGTTTTACTTGTGAGTTGGGAATTAACACTTAAGGTCAGCTTCCAAATCAGCACTCTGATTACTCTGTGTCAGCTTATACAATTTATATCCTGAGTAATTTAAGCAAGCAACACATACATATATATATTGAGAGAAAGAGTTAGAAATTACTCAGAAAATTTATCCTGGTTCGGCCTCACCGCCTACGTCCAGTCCCCAAAATACTTCCGGGCTTTTTCAATCCAATACTGAGCTCTTTAAAGGTAGAGCACAAACCATTTACAAAGCAGTTGAGTATGCAAGAGTACCGTCCTCTATTCGTCTACTCAACCCCACTAAGCGCTATAACCGAACACTTAGATTTTCTCTACCGCTGAGTACTAAAACCGAGTACTCATCACCACTCTCTCAATCTTTACAATTGATACAAATTTGTTCTTTCTAGATGAAGAACACTTTAGATGAATACAAATTCAATCTAGACTTTTACACAGAGATAGGAATTTGGTGTAAGATTTTCTTTTCTTGTTTGAATGTGCTTTGTATGTATGATCTTTTCTTTTGTACTTCGGCAAATGATCCAAGAGTTGGACTTGTCCTTTTATAGTGAATTTCTGATGACTCAATCATTTGAATTCGGATGTATCCGTTGAATTCAAACGGCTCCTTGAGTAATTCACTGGTCAGCATACAGATTTTGCAGGCCAATCCTGTCGTCTGAAATTAGCAGGCGTCAGGCTTGTCTTCTTCCGCCAGGTTCATCTTCTAGCGCCAGTTTCGTCTTTTAGCCAATGGCCAGTTGACCCATGCGTCTCGAAACTGTCTCCTTGTGTAATTTCAAAGCTTCTGAATTGGCACAGATCTCTGTCGGATCTTGTCTTTTAGTAAACGGATAATTGGTGCTGTCCTGGTGAATACTCAGCTTGACTCTAATAGACGTTGCCTTCGATCTATGTCTCTGGTGAGGCTGAGTCACGTTCTACTCAGCTTCTTCGGTCAGCTTCGTCTTCAAGCGTTTGTTTTGAAGAAGACTTTTCTTCTGTAATGTTGAGTTGTGTTCTACTCAGCTTGTGCTATGTCTCATGCTGACTTCATCCTGTCTTACTTTTTATTTCTATACTCATTTATAATTATACTCAACATTGAACAAACACATTAGTACAATTAAATCAAAATCATGTGGAAAGGTGTTTCAACAGAATGTACAACATATTTTTTTATAATAATATGCTTAGTAATATGAACTGGCCCTAATTTGTTAACTACTACATGATTACCGTTGATGTCGGCTATAACTTAATGACTTGAAGAAAAGGAGTCTAAGTATACAACTAGTAAGCTTTTCTCTATTAGACCTACATAGTATAAGTTGTATCATATGCTTATATATATACCATTCCATTAAAGAAAAATAGGAATAACACTCACGTAAATTCAGACTAGAGTCTCTATAAAATCCATAAAGGGAAGAAAATATTCCATAAAATGCAAGAAAATTCATACTTTCCATAAATTCAGAGTCGTGGAAAGATAACTAGATTCCAAATTTCATCATTGAAAGTCTTCTAAATGAACTGATACGTAGTGATCCTACTAAAACCACGTAGATCTAATAATATATATTGTGCAGACCATGAGTTGTCTAGCTAAACCACTTCAGCTTGTGCTGAATTCGAAAAGGAGAAAATGAAAGAAAAATTATGGATGGCATATGCAAACGAAACAAAAAAAAAATCTAATGAGAGATATGGATTCCAAACATAGTGAAACACATGATAATGAGAAAAAACATAATAATAGATGTGATGAGTAAAAAGAAAGACAAGTTTCTTTTGTCCTTCTAAAAAAACAAAAAGTGGCTAGGGTTTTTTCTTTTTTTTGGTAGAAAGATCGATAGAGGATAATTTATATAGAGAGAGAAGGTGAATCATGCAAAAAGTTCTCTAATCCTTTTGCTTAGTTACTATTTGATATAGTTACTATTTGATATAATTATAAAAAAATACTGAAAAAATAATTATTGGTTTGAAACCATTAAATAATACAACTGTTAATAAGTACTGAGTATAAAAAAATATTAGTTAATAATCTTCCATTTAAAATTTTAAATTAAATATTTTAACTTATAGATTTTTAACGTAATTTAATTTCTTAACTAGTTTGAAGAATGGTAATTATCAAACACACTTAAAAATAAATAAGTATTAGTAAAAATCAATTGAAAGAAACATCAGATCTGTCTTCTCTCTCTCAGATCTGTTGTCATGGTGAAGAATTTTTATGAAGATTGAGAGTTTTGAGATCTATCTCTTCTCTTTTAGATCTTTCTCTCTCTTTTAGATCTATCTTCTCTTTTTCAGATCTGGCTTCTCTCTCTCAGATCTGTTGTCATGGTGAAGAATTTTTATGAAGATTGAGAGTTTTGAGATCTATCTCTTCTCTTTTAGATCTTTCTCTCTCTTTTAGATCTATCTTCTCTTTTTCAGATCTGGCTTCTCTCTCTCAGATCTGTTGTCATGGTGAAGAATTTTTATGAAGATGGAGAATTTTGAGATCTATCTTCTCTCTCTCAGATCTATTTCTCTCTTTTAGATCTATCTCCTCTCTTTCAGATCTCTCTTCTCTCTCTAAAACACAGGATCAATTTTATAACTCAATTTTCTCTCTCTCTCTCTCTCAATTAGTTATAACTAAATTAACTATAACTAATAGTAGAATTTAAGAAAAGTAAATCTCTCTCTCTCTCTCTCTCGGCGATGACCAAGGCGATCGTGAAGGTTAAGGGGGATGGGTCGGTGAAGGCAGGCGGCTGGCCTGTGTCGGATCTGGTGGTGGCGGGGCACGGGCAGGGCAATGACTCCGGGATCGATGAGGCGTGGGCGGCGGCAGATGATGGGAGATCCGAGGGATCTCCTCGGGGGAGGAGGCGGAGCAGCGGGATTCGGAGGGATCGGTCGAGGGATAGGAGTAGATCGGAGTAGGTGGATGGTGGGGAGGCGGATCCGGCGGTTTCGAAGGGGGGTGCTAGGGGTGCGTCGGTGCCGTTGGGGGCTTCTAGGGATGCGGCGACCGATCGGGGGCTGGAAGGTGTTGGTGTCGCGGCCGCGGTCCTGGACTTGTTTTTCGCGGAGGGACGCGCGCATGATTCCGGAGTTAGAGGGCCGCTTCCGGTGCTTGGGCCACAGGGAGTACCGGTCGTCTCTCCCCAGTAGGATGAGCATGCCGTGCGACTTTTGTTGGCCGCGCAGGCCATGCTGGCCGCGTAAGCCGTACAGACTACGCAAGCCGCTCAAGCGGGAGTTTCCGTGGATTTGGGAGGCCCTCCTGGAGGGATAAGTTGCTAGGGGTGTCAGAGGAGGATCCCATGATGGAGGTGGATGCTTTTGAGAATGATTTCGGGGATTTTCTCTCTAATTCCGATTCTGAGGATGGAGAGCCTGATAACCCGCTGTGTCCTAGGATCCGGCTGTCCTCAGATGATAAGCGGGTCATGAGATCGAAGTGGAAATTGGCGTTAATCGTCACTGTGTTGGGGAAAAGGATCAGTTTCAATTATTTTGCCCAGAGGATCCAGGCTCAATGGGCAAAGAAAGGAAAGGTTACTATCACAGACCTTGAAAATGACTATTATGTCATTAAATTCACAAGGGCTGAGGATTTCAATGCTGTTGTGAATGGTGGTCCGTATATTATCTCCAATCATGTGTTGGCTCTGAGACCTTGGGTCCCAAATTTTGATCCCCATGATTGCTCTGTTAACAGGATCCTTACTTGGGTTAGGTTCCCGGGCCTACCTCTTGAATACTACAGTGATAGGTTCCTGAACAAGATTGGTAGCCTTGTTGGGAAAGTCCACCATGTTGATAAGACTACCATTGGGGCAGTGAGAGGCAAGTTTGCCAGGGTCTGTATCGATATTGATCTCGCTAAGCCTCTTCTTTCTCAGTTCTGTACTCAAAACAAGGTCTATCATATTGAATATGAAGGTATACACAACATCTGCTATGAATGTGGTATGTTTGGCCATACCTTTGAGGGTTGTCCTAAGAGGAGGAAGGACGTGGAGGAGTTGGTGCAACCTATCATAGGCGAAGCTGAGAAGAGTCAAGGGGAAGTAAGGAGCTTTGGCCCATGGATGCTTGCTAAGAGGCCAGTGAGAAGGAAGCCACGGGCTAATGTTAATGCTAATCATTCACCAGATATCAGTACGAAGATGACTACTCTCCAGATTGCTCCTGAGATCAAGGTCAGACCCCCGGATATTAAGAAGGGGATTGAGACTGGAGTGGACTCAGCTTCGGGTTCCGGGTCAAGGTTCGGTGTTTTGTCTATAGAGGAAGATCAGGACTCGGATCCTTCTGATAAGCAGATTGATTTAAGCATGCCTGGTCTGGAGTCGGTAGAGCATGCCTCTAGTCTGGGTAATTCTATTAATCCTCTCTTTGTCTCTAATGCTTTTGCTAAAGGCAAAGAGATTCCCCAGTCTATCCTGTCAGCTGGGAAGGGTTTGAGTAGGGAGGCGAGTACTCTACATCCTCCTGTTGATGCTCCTATTGGTAAGACTATAGGAGTGAGTAAGTTAAACATGAAGAATCCCAAAGGGAAACCTAAAAAGAACCTTCATGGTTTAAATTCTTTGGATAAAAGGGGTCCTTCTGGGACCGCCTCTAGGCTCTCCGGAGCCCCAAACAAATACCTGATCTAGGGTTTGGGCTTGCGTCTATAGTCTCCCCCTCTGATGGACTTCTTCGTTTGGAATGTTAGAGGTGCGGCGAGCAAGGCTACCCGCATTCATGTCAATGATCTCATTAAACAGTTTAACCCTTCTTGCTTTGTCCTTCTTGAGACCAAGGTTAGTGGAGCCAAAGCAGATGAGGTGGTTAGAAAGTTTAAGAATTGGAATTGCGTCAGGTCGGAGGCTACTGGCCGGGCAGGGGGGATTTGGCTCTTTTGGAAGCCAAGTCAAGTCAATATTGATATTGTTACTATGGACAGTCAATTCATCCATAGTAAGGTGTGTTATCCGGGTAATAAACCCTTCTTTATTACCTTCGTCTATGCTGATCCTGTTTCGACTAACCGAAGAAGGCTGTGGGAGATCCTTCATTCTTTTAGCTCTAACATGGTGGAGGCGTGGTTGGTTGCCGGGGATTTTAATGACATTGCCCTCTTGAGTGATCAGAGAGGAGGGGGTAATCATTATATGAACCAGTGTCTTAATCATAAGCAAAGTATGGATATGTGCGGGCTTTCAGACCTGGGTGCTGCTGGCCACAAATTTACCTGGAAAAGGAATAGTGTGTTTGTTAGGTTGGATAAGGTGTACGCTAATGTTGCAGCGATTTATAGGTTTCCTGAGGTCAAGGTACTTAATCTCCCTTTCCGTCACTCAAACCATTGCCCTATCCTCATTAATTTGGTCAAAGGAAATCGGCTGAAAGGTAATAGACCTTTTAGGTATCTGGTGGCTTGGGAGTCTCACCCCGAGTTTAAGGATTTCGTTAAAAGCAATTGGCATCCCCACTCTGATGTTCTCCTCGCTACTGAGGAATTCAGGAGGAATGTGGCTGTTTGGAATAAAAATACTTTTGGTCATATTATCAGGAGGAAGAACAAACTCTTGAGGAGAATGGAAGGTGTTCAGTGTTGCTTGGAGGTTCGTTTTGATCATAGCCTGAATGGTCACCTAAGAGCTCTTCAGAACGAGTTGGAAGCTGTGCTTAGACAGGAAGAGCTTCTGTGGTTCCAGAAATCTAGGAAGGCTTGGATTCAAGACGGGGACCGGAATACCAGGTTTTTCCACCTCTCAACGATCATTAGGAGACAGCGAAATAGGATCGAGGCTATTAAAGACGCCAGTGGTGAGTGGATTTTTAAGGAGGAGGACATTCGGCGCCTTGCCCTTGATTTCTACAAGGACCTGTTCAGAGAGGAAGCTGTGGACCTAGAGAGTGCCCACTCTAGAATTTCCTTTCCTCGTTTGGGGGAGGATGCTATTAATAATGCTTTCCATCCCATTGAGCTTAAAGAGATTGATCTGGCCTTCTCCAGCATCGGTTCCACTAAGGCTCCTGGTATTGATGGTATCCCCGCTAGTTTCTATCATAAACACTGGGACACTGTTAAAGAGGGTATATACAGCTTTGTGTTAGGTGTCTTTGGTGGTTCGAACGATATCAGTTTGGTTAATAAAACCCTCCTTGTCCTGATTCCTAAGGTTGCCAAGCCTTCTTCCTTTCTCCAGATGAGACCCATTAGTCTTTGTAATGTCTTGTATAAAGCTATTACTAAGATTGTGGCTAATAGAATCCGGAAGATCCTTCCGGATATTATCAGCCAAAATCAAGGGAGCTTTGTTCCTGGAAGACAATTGATGGATAACGTTGTTATTGCCCAGGAGGTTGTCCATTCTATGAAGATTAAGAAAGGCAAGAAAGGGATCGTGGCTCTCAAGCTGGATCTGGAGAAAGCCTATGATAGGTTGAACTGGAGCTTTCTTCTGGATAGTTTAGCCAAAGCTGGTATCCCGGAGAACTGGAGGAATTTGATTGGAAAGTGTATCTCCTCTCCTGTTTTCCAGGTTATGATCAATGGGGATATGTCGGATGAGTTCTCTCCATCCAGGGGTATTCGTCAAGGGGATCCTATGAGCCCCTTCCTTTTTGTTACTGCCATGGAAAGATTGTCTCACCTGATCCAAGAGGCGGTGAGAAAAGGGACTCTCCACCCTGTTTCCATCAACAGACATTGCCCCCCTGTTACCCATTTACTCTTTGCTGATGATGTCATGCTTTTTGTGGAGGGTAATGAGGAACAAATTAAGGCTGTGATGGATATCCTCGACTGCTTTTGTGAGGCTTCTGGCCAGAAGATTAACATCCATAAATCCCGTATGCTTTGTTCCAAGAATATGGATAATAGCTTGTGTAGAAGACTGAGTGAGATGTCTGGCATTCCCCTGACTCAATCGTTTGGGAAATACCTTGGGGTCCCTCTTCATAGTGACAGGGTGTCCAAAGCCTCTTTTAAAGACATTTTGGACAAATCTAACGGTTTGTGTGCTAGCTGGAAAGCTAATTCTCTTTCCCTTGCAGGTCGCCTTACTTTAATCCAGTCTATCAACTGCGCTGCTCCAAATCACATCATGCAAGCCTGTAAGCTCCCTGAGCCGGTCCTCAACGACCTTGATAAAATTAATCGGCGTTTTCTATGGGGAGAGTCTGGGGATGGGAGGAAGATTCACCTGATCCCTTAGAAGGAAGCCTGCCAGCCTAAGAGCAGGGGGGGTCTTGGTATAAGGCAAGCTAAGGACAATAATAAAGTCCTGTTAATGAAGCTTCTTTGGAGAATATGGCAATCCCCCTCCTCCCTTTGGGTTCGTCTTCTGTGCGGCAAGTATAGGAAAGATAGAATCTTTGGTGGCTCGAAGGAGAGGGTTGTCAGCTGTTCCTTCCTCTGGAAAGGGCTTAGTACTGTTTTTGCTGAGTTCTGTACGGGGATTGGCTTGGAGGTGGGTAATGGGAGATTCATTAGTTTCTGGTATGACACCTGGATTGGTGACAAACCATTGATTGAGGTGTGCATCGCCCCTCCGCCGAATGATCTCCTCTCCTGGAGAATTGCTGCTATGGTGGACTCGGAGGGAGACTGGATCTGGTCTAAGTTCGACTCCTTTCTTAGCCTGGAGACCCTCCTTAATATTAGAGGTGTGAAGATTAGTAATCAGGAGGAGGATAAGGACAGACAGTGCTGGGCCTTGACTAATAATGGTTCTTATTCTTGCAAATCGGCCTATGAAGCTTTTACCCCTAATAGGGCTGATCCTCCCTTGGAAATTTGGAAGTCCATTTGGGCCCTCAAAGTCCCCTACCGCATTAGGAGTTTCCTATGGCTGGGAGTCAAAGACAGGCTCCTCACGAATGCAGATAGACACAGAAGGCACTTGGCTGTATCTGGTGCCTGTAGCAGATGCAGCGGCCATGTGGAAACCTTGTGCCATGCTTTAAGGGATTGCCCGAATAGTAGAAAGGTTTGGGAAGGGGTCCTTCCTCACCACATCCTTCCTTCCTTTATGGGGTTCTCTGATATTGACTGGTTCTCTGAAGGCGTTAATGGGAATTTGTTGGCCAGTATGGAGCACGGGGCTATTCTCTTCGCTATTATTTGTCACCAAATGTGGAAATGGAGGAATGAAGAGTTATTTGCTGAGAAGACTGTCTTTATTCCTGACCTCCGGTTTTACTTCTCGAAAAAACTCTCTGTTATTACAAAGAGTTTTGAAGGAGAGCCCCTGGTTCACCCCTCCCCGGTTAAAGAGGTCCAGTTAGTTGGTTGGAGGAAGCCCAGGGAAGGGGTTGTCAAGTTGAATACGGATGGCTCCTGCCTTAGTAATGGCAGAATTGCTGCTGGTGGAGTTCTTCGGGATGCTGGTAGCGCCTGGCTGGCTGGGTTTACCCATAACTTAGGTACGGGCTCCTCCTTTACTGCGGAGCTCTGGGGGATCTTGTCTGGCATTAAACTCGCCATTCGCATGAGTGTTAAAAGACTTTCGGTGGAGTCTGACAATTTGGAGGCTATCAACAGGATTTCGGATAGACAGGCTGTTTGTCTTAAGAGTCAGAATCTCATTAAAGCCATCTTGAGGCTTCGTCCTGCCTTCGATTCTCTTACCTTCTCCCATATTTATAGGGAGCAAAACCGCGTGGCGGATCGCTTGGCAGCTGCTGGGCATGGGGGATGTTAGGTGTTTCTACCATTTCCGTTCCTCCTTCTTTTCTGTTACCTTCTCTTTTTGAGGATAGGATTGGGGTCAGTCTTCCTAGACTGATTCCGGGTTAGGTTTTTGTTTGTTTGTTTTTTTTCTTCCCTTCTTACAAAAAAAAAAAAAAAAAGTATTTAAACTATTTAAATCACCTTTTATGTTATTAAACATGTCTTATTTTTCATCATACCTTGAATATTTTTAATGGAGTAAAACTATATATATATATTGTTTGGAAGATTAAATATTTAATTTGCAGAACATAGCACTTGTTATGATTTTTTTTCCTTAGTTGATGGTTAGGTGAAAACCATGTGAAATGATGGCCCAATACTAGTATTCTTAAAAAATACTTTCATAGTAGTAGGTCCTTTTTATGACTCTTGCATGAATTATATATATGTTTATACCTAAAAAATATTTCATAAAAGCATCCTTTGTATGTGGATTAAAGGTGTCAACCTTAAGATTAAGAAAACTCATAGGAACCGTTCCATCGGAAATAAAGAATATTGAACGTTACCCTCTAGCTACATGGAGCGATATTTATTGTCTGTTCTAATAGTTGTACGGTGGAGGAAGGGAAATCATGTATTCATGATAAACAGTTACATAAAGAACATAAAGTCCGTGACAGAGCACGTGCACCATCTGACATCATTACAGTCTGAAGATTGCAGAGTCAACCAAAAATTGACACGTGTCCCATGATTCAATAGGGCACATTTTCAAGATTATAACAGTTACTCGTGACAACCACTATAAATAGATAAAGTGTGTTTTCCATATAAGGTATGCAAATACTATAATTGTCATTTCTTCAACCTCTCATCAATTTTTACTAATTTAAGTATCGAAACAGGTTCGTCAGACGCTAGTTCTCTCTGATCAACTCTTATTCCTATTTTAGATCATCAAAGAAGGTTCTAGACAATAACGCATATTGTACAACATCATATAAGATTCATCAAACAAAATAAAAAGCTTAGTAAATGGAATAAGGACTTAAAAGGTTTAATTTTATATCAGTAAAATATGTACAATGAATGTACTTTAAGTTCATCACTTGACATTCACTTGGTGTTTTTTTTTTTTTTGCTATTGTTTTTTTGCTTAATTATCCCATTAAATTATTAATCAGAAATTATTTTATTTTATTATGCAATCATTAAATATAATCTTTTAATTTATTCTAATGCATTTAGTCAATTAAGGTTAAATTTGACTGACACAAACAAGCACTAATTAAATGGAATAAATAAACCCACACATATATTATATATATGATATAATGGAAAGTTCAATATTACTAATTAACTAAGGTTTATTAAACCTAATCAAGGGCCCTCTTCACATGATCAATCAATTACCTATAGTATAATTAACATAAAGAATTTGATAATTTTTCTTTAAAAAAAAATCCATTACTTTCAATTTGATTGAGACAAATAAACTTGGAGTAAATTAATTACAGAAAGCAGTTTAATTTTCATGATTATATATATTAAGGTGGTGAAAATATCAATTATTTTCATAATTATATATGAATTGCCCACTGAAAAGGACATATTTATATTAAATATAAATATATATACTTGGAGGATCATGACAGCCATGAATTAACTTGTTACCTTTTTTCTTAATTAAGTTTATTATTGTGTGAAATAAAACAAAAGGCCATTTGAGAGATCCATCAACATATTTGACACATTTCCTGTTAATTTTACTCATTTAAACACTTTTATCCACTTTCAACAATAATATCCTTATTTCAATTCATCTTCTTCCTCAAACTCTCAAATTAATTGTTTCCTGATTTGCCTAAAAATCCTTTTGCTCTTGCTTTCGATACCGCCATCGAAGCAACGCTATAACGCCTTCTTTATCCCAGTTTCTTATGGAGGATTGAAAAGAGTTCAGAATCGGAGCAGAAAAAAACTTAAAAATTGTCTCAGAATTGTTCAAAGCTACATGGATGAAAGCACACAAGGAAAATCCATCGGATGATTTACTATCTTCATTCATGATTTCCCTTTTCCATTTCTTCGTTCTTCATTTTACATACACATTATTCAAGTATGTGGTTGGTTAGTAGAATGCTTTCTCGTTGAACTCGTCATTCCCGATTTCCTCTATTTTTGTCACATCGATAGTTCTCTTGTCGCATTTGCGATGAAATTTGTCGCAAATACGACAACAGTTGTTGCATCTGCAACAATGGTTGTTATATTGGCAACAAAATTGCTCATGTTGCATTTGCGACAACCGTTGTCACATTTGTGACAAAATTTCTCATGTCGCATTTGCGACAACTATCCACGTAAATGCGACAAGAGGACTATCAATGCGACAAAAATGGAGGAAATCGAAAATGACGGGTTCAGCGAGAAAATATTTAACTAACCAACTACGTACTTGAATAATGTGTATGTAAAATGAAGAAAGAATACTTACATGAAACTTAAATAATGTATGAATATACTGAGATCTTAGGTTGAATTATTGAATTTTGTTGTAAGAATTTGAAAGAAATGAAAAGGAGAAGGAGTTTGGGGGAGGTTAATGTATTTTTGTCCAGAATGGATGAAATGATCTAATTTGATAAAATGAAAGAGAAGTGTGTCAAATATATTAATAGACCCCTCAAATGAGCTAGATTAATAATTGAGCTAATTACAAATCTAGCCCAACTAAAAGGGTCAATATCTAACCAACTTTGCTTCCATCTCACCAAATTAGACACTTTCAACCATTTTGGACAAGAATACCCTTATTTTAATCCACATTCTTCCTCAGACTCTCAACATCTTCTTCGCCATCCCAAACCGATGAAAAGATGGTGGTTTATAGAGAGAGGATATTATGTTTCGTTCAACTTTTGAAGAATTACTGTATACGGAAGAGGATTAAGATGGAAAGCTCAAAAAATGAGAAAGAAAAAAATCTAAGAATTGAACTACTGCGACATCGCATTTGTGACGAATTCTACACAAATGCGACAAGAGTTGTTGCATCTGCGATAGAAATTGTCGCATTTGCGACGAAATACGACAACTATCGTCACATTTGTGACGAAATACGACAACTATTGTCGCATTTGTGACACGATGCGACGACTGTTGTCGCATTTGTGACGCGATACGATAAATTTCGTCACAAATGCGACAACAATGGAGAAAAATGGAGAAAACTAGAGGAAATTGAAACAATATCATTACAGATGAAGAAAGAGGCAAGACCATCGAGAAAAGCAGTCGTATAAGCTAAAAACATACAATTTCTACGTGAAATTGAACATAATACTTCAATAATCTCACAAATCGCTAACGATTGGTATCAGAAATTGAAGAAGATGAACCGAAGAAGATGAAGATGATGATGATGATGATGATGAAGAACCAGAAGAAGAAGAAGAAGAAGCGCACGAAGCGGAAGAAGAAGAAGAAGCGGGAACAGGAGCGGATGGATCGATCGAATAAAACTAATGGCAATTTTGTCCAAAATGGATGAAAGTGCCTAATTTGATGAGATGGAAGCAAAATGGATTAGCTACGTAAATAGATCTTTTTAGTTGGGCTACCTTAATAATTAGCCCTAAAACAAAATGTAGGTCCTATCTTTGTTTGCCTGTCCCACCTTGGCCTCTCTTAAATTTATCCAAGAAAATGTTGTTTGAGTTTTTGTTAATTTTAATGTTTCATTTTTTAAATCGCATTAAATATACTACTAGTATTTAGCATTAAAATAGTATTTAGTTTGATTTTTTTTTAAACCTATTTAGTTAGATTTATAAAATAATATTTTTGATTTTTTTTATGGATACAATAACGTTTTAAAGCTTTTAAGGAAAAACTACTTTTAAAGCTTTTCATCAACAACTGTTTGTATGTCTATATTTTGATAAAATTATTATTTTTATTTCGACAAAACACGTTTTTTTAATATTATTTCTATTTTTATAGTATTATTGCCGAAAGAATAATGTTTTACTTTATTCAATAAATTATTATTTTTTGTTGTGAAGTTTTTAGTCTGTTGGTTGAGAGCTTACCTATGACCCTAAAGGTCATGGGTTCGAATCACATGGGTGGGATGGGTTGAGAGTTTTCCTTTCTCTTTAATGTAATCTTTCTTTCTTTAATATAAGTGCATTGCGCACAACTTTTTTAAAAAATATATATTATTTTTTTTTATTTTTATATACTTATTTTGGGTAATTTTATTAATTTGTGTATTACCTTTTTTAGTTTTTATAATTTTTTTGGTGATTTTTTTTATAGAAATTGGGACGAGACAGAACTTGGGCGGGGTGAGCACCCATGGCCCAAGAACTAACAAACCCGTAATATATTAAAAAAAGAAAAAAGTGAGTGTTTGAACAAGAGAAGAGGAAGGAGAACAAACAAAAAGAAGGGGGAGGAGAAAAGATAGAAAAAGTCAAGAAAAACGCAAGTTTGAAATATAATTTATTTGGTGATTAATTTAAAGTATATCCGTATTAGTGGGGGTGTTTGTTTCAGCTTTTCAAATGAGCGTTTAGTGTTTCACTTCAAACCACAAGAAATATATTGTTGGATTAATTAGGTTTATACAACAATTGCTTTTAGCTTCTTTTTTTTTTTTTTTTGAAGCAATCGTGTTTTGGAGCTTTTCATGAACAACTGTTTGTATTTATTTTTTGTTGACAAAATTATCCTTCTTATTTCCATTAAAACACATTTATTATTTAACATTATTTATATCTCTATGATATTTTTGCCAAAAGTACAAGGTTTTACTCTGTTCAATAAATTATTATTTTTAATTGTTATTTAGTTATTTAAATTATTTTTATTAATTTGTGTATTACCATTTTTATTTTTATAATTTATTCGTTGATTAATTTAAAACATATTCATATTAGACATTTTACATACTAACGATATTATTTAATCACAATTTTATCAAATACTAATAATTAGTCAGCTAATAACAAACAGTTAACAACAACATCAAACAACTATTAGCTAACAGTTGAATCAAATAGGCTGATCCGTAGCTCAGAGAGTTTAAAGTCTAATATTATCATTTCAATTCAATAGCATTCAGTTTAATTCAATTTAATTCCGTTCAATTCAGTTCAATAGCGTTCAGTTGAGTTTAGTCCAATTTACTTAATTTAAGTCAAAAATAACATGATGTAACAAGATACTCCTTAAATTAAAGGATTACTGCCTAAATGGAGATAATGGAGATATGTCAATATACAAAATGATATCAATAAGATTGGATGATTGTGGGGGTCGTCAATGTCATCATTTGCGTACCTTCAGGTGAGGACAATATGACACTACAACAAATTTAATTCAGGATTATTTCAAAAGAGAGACTTCATTTTAATCTCATAGACTGATACTTGAATTATGTATTTATTTGTAACTGATTTTATTTTTTTTAAAACTTTTTTACTCAAATTTATAATTTAGAACGGGTTAAACACGAATTTGGTATTATTTTGAAAAATTATTCTCAATTCAGTAACAGTTAAAACATATTACTCTAAAAAGTACTGTATTTCCCCATTCCAGCAGCTTAGGCGCCGGAATAGTAAGGAACTCTGCCATTTTGCAGAGTTCCTTACCATTACTTACCGCACGGTAATGGTAGTAACCAATTTATTTTTTCTCGGCCGGAATGGTATTAGCCAATTTCTTTTTTTTTTCTTAAGGAATTTTATTTTACCAGCAGCATTTAAATAAATTCCAAAATAACTTATCAAAAACTTATTAAGACATAACAAATACCGTAGTTTTTTCTAATTTTTCAAATGATCAATTTCCTTTTATTTTAAAAATAAGGGATAATGTGTAAAAATACCCCTAATGTTTATAGACATGGTCAATTTTATCCTTAACATCTAAGATCGTGCAATTTTATCCGCTAATATTAGCAATCAAAAATAATTTTACTCCTAACATTGACAAATTGGGTCAATTATTTTAATGTTATTATAAAACACAAATATTTTATTCCTTATTATGTACCAATTGCACAGATGTTAATACATATATATTTAATCACGATTCATAATAATTTTGTTAGATATGATTAAACCAAAAAACAAAATTAATATAGAGAAGTTTAAGAACGATAAAACTTAAATTAAAAGAACAGAGTTAGACAAAACTGATATCTGTATTAACAATCTCCTTAAGACAGATTTCATCGCTATTGACGATCGTCTCCCAAGATACAACAAATTATGCAAGGAAACTTTTACTGTATGTAAATTCATTGCTATCGAAGCAGGAAAACAATAACAATGTAAACGTAAATTTTTATTTTTTCTAGTCCCTGAATTTGATAGTTCCATTCTGTATAAGTAGAACTCGAAAGAATATGTCTGTTCATGAACGAATATAACTGTTCACAGACAGAAACGACTGTTCATGAAAGAGCATGACTATTCACGAACAGATCTGAATGAACACGACCTTTCATGAAGGGAGGTGTTTGGATGACATAATTTTGTTAGTAATACATTAAATACCTTAGACATAATTGATATTTAGAATGTCTAAAGTGACAGTTAAATACCAGTCGACCCGATTTTTCTAATAAAAATCCTAATAAAATAAAAAAATCAGAATTTTTTTAATAAAATAAAAAAATTACAAAATAATAATTCTATAATATATATATTTAGTCACGGTTCATAATAACTTATTAAAATAAATAAAAATTCCTAATTTTTATAATAAAAGTTTTAAGGAATATTTATAAGGTCTAATATATCACAAGCTCTCTGAACTTGTCCATAATAATAGATTGACTTCCTAAACTTTATCAGTGTCTCACCAATAAACCTTGATACGGAATAATCAAGTTTAAAGAGCTAGTGAGACGCTTGCAAAATTCAGAAAGTCAATCGACAAGTTCGGGGAGTTGCTGATGTATTAGGCTTTTTTATAATAAAAATATATATACACAGGGCTTGACATGCCGCAAATCCTCTTGAAAGAGAGGGGTGTCTTCGGGAATGCGGACATAGGTGGTGCATGGTTGTCGTCATCTCGTGTCGTAAGGTGTTGGGTAAAGTCCCACAACGAGCGCAATCCTCGTGTTTAGTTGCCACTATTGAGTTTGGAACCCTGAGCAGACTGTCGGTGATAAGCCGGAGGAAGGTGAGGATGACGTCAAGTCATCATGCCCTTTATGCGGGCGACACACGTGCTACAATGGCCGGGACAAAGGGTTTTGTTTAATATAATAAATATTTTATATATATAAATATTTGGGCTTTTGTTAATGATTATTTTTAAGGGAAAATTACACAGAAATTCATCTTTTAAAAACTATTTACAATTATGTCAAATTATGATTTTGGATTATGTCAAACTAGTAAAATGAGTATTTTTAATATATTTTAAGGATTAGAATTTATAAATTAGAAATCTAGAATATATTTTCTAAGGTTTATGATTTATGAATTGAAGTCTAGAATTTTTAAATTATGGTGTAAAAATAATATATAGAGAATAATGACATATTGAAAATTAAGTTTGGTGAAATGATTTAGTTGTAATTTTGTACTTAATTATGATATTTATGTATTTGACCCTATTTTTAACTATGGTTAAAAACAATCCCTTGTGGGGAATAATTTTTTAACTATACCTATATGTATAATGATTTACACAAATAACCTGAATTTGGGGATTAGTTCATTTCTATCATTAGAATAAAAAAGCTTAAAAATTATAATTTCATTATGAGCTAATCATTTACTTTCTTTTTATATTCTGACTCTATTAACTTTGGCTTCAAAATTTACACAAAGAGCCTAACCCATCGCATGTTAACCTTTCAAGAAGAAACCAACCTCAAAAAATTGGACCAGACCCAATATTTGATTCAAAGCGAGGATCCTAATTCGCGACCTCCAGAATTCTATAAGTTTTCCCGGCTCGCAAGCTAGAACTCAATAGCATGGAAGGAACACCACCAGCAAGTGCAGGACACCAAGATCACCCTTCCTTCGACAGGAGAACTCGAGGAACACGCAAACAGGGGAAGAAAGGACCTCATCTCATAATGAACACGGTGTGGGGCACCATAACCCCAATGACCATTGGATGGATAAAGACAATACTCGAGCGCTTGCCACTGACGCTAATGTTGCAGTCCTCGTAGCCATTCAGATTCTAAGAGACTCCCAAACAAAAATGGTCAAGGCCGAGTTGCAGCGGCAATGGGAGAACCCACAAACATGAGCCTACTTCATTAGGGAAAAAACTCCCTTCTCTGAACGCGTCAGGAAAGAGTCGAGAAACAAGTTGAATACCCCGATACGAAATACAAGAAACACCAATCACGTGCACGAAACTCGTCAACAAAGGACAAACCGATTATTGATGTTAATAATTTATAGAATAGCTTTAAGAAACCCCATCGAAGAGCTAAGGGATGTCATTTTCCAGCACGTTTTAGACAAGAGAGTTCTCCATAGAATGATGGGCTACCAGATATCTTCACACTCATTTTATAGAGAATCGTTGATAGACATATATGATAATGGTAAAAGCATAATGAGGCCCTCGATCATTCATATTTTGATGCATTAAACTCATGATCTCTTATTTAGACACATTGAACCTTAATTTTTTTTTTCTATCACGTTAAGCTCTTGTCAAATTGGTTAGTTGTAAATATCTAATACAGTTAAAAAATTGTTACTAATTTCATTTGTGTTTGAAATTATATTTTTTAAAGCTCAAAGTTTTTTTAGTTTTTCTATAGACACATTACATATATTAAAAATTGTTTTGAACGTAACATATATAAAATGAATAATCGAATTTTATATTTAAAATTAATTTTTATACAAGACAAATAATTATAAAATTAATATATCCAAATAAAGAATTAAAGACAAAAAAAAAACAAAGGTTGAAATATCATCTCTCTCATGATAGTTTTTGCCTATCGTAATCAAAGTAATATTTTGTAGTTGGCATGATGGTGACATGGTAATCATCTCTAAACAATGGATTGGATCATATTTATATATCAAAATATATCGAATATTCGACTTATATAAATATATAAAAAAAACAAAGTCATAATATTATTAATTGATATTCATATAATTTCGTGGGTGCATCAACTATGAATATTTATAAGTATATTTTTCCGAGTGTGTATACCTTTGATGAATCAAGAATAACATAATATATACTTAATTAAATTGATTTGTAGTTTTATTTCATATATTAGGGCCGGTATGATAAGGTGCATAATTAAGCTAATAAGACAGTAAGAGATCATGAAACCATACAATTTTGGCAAAAAAAAAAAAAAAAAAAAAAAAAACCATAATTAACTTCTGAACTTTACTAGTTTTAAAGATTAAGCAATTATTATTTTTATATTGAATTCTTAATATGAATTCGATTTTTATTTAATTTTACATGAGCCTTTAAGGGATTTGGTCTGTCGATATGGACATTTTCATTTTCGTGTAGACAAATAAAAAAAATAACTTTTTTTGACTAGGAAGGGAAAGTAAAAAGTAAAAAGAAATTACAGAAATCGATTTCCACTAGATTCTTTCAACCTGGAAATCGAGTTTGGAAGAACCTGCTAGAAATGGATTTTGGTGTTAGAGGAAAAGATCGATTTGGTGGTTCTAATGTTGGAAATCGTGAAATGGGAGAGGAGAAGACCGACTTTGACAAAACCTACTGGAAATTGATTTTTGTAATTTCTTTTTACTTTTTACTTCTATATATTATAATTAATAAACTCTTATTTTTATTTGTCCACATCAAATAGCCAAATCGTTCTAAGGACATATGCCGTCCAAACTCGACAAAAAGTTATATAAGGATCGAATCCATAACAGAATCAATAATCAAGGACTCAATGTAAAACAATATTTTATCAGAGTCTTAATCCTTAAAACAAATTTCCTAGGATTTTTATAGGCTTTATATGTTGTTTGTTTTAATTTTCTTAACCATATCTACACGAAATAATAATGATAACTTGCTAGATTCGATTTGATGATCTTCGCCGCGGTTACCTGCAAAACAGAACCGGAGACAGGATCTCCGGGAAAACTCTCCGACGATCAAGTCAGTTTTATGGGAAGGTTGGTAAATTGATACTGGTATTGTGAGGAAAAGATGTGAACGTACCTCCCCATTTGCTTCTATGTCCTTTTTATAAGTGTTCCTAGGTAACCGCCGGGGGCGGTTACTCTTTCCAGGCCACGTCCCTTACGTGGCTACAAACGTGGTCTCGTTTGTTTTGAGTGGGAGGTTTAATGCTCCGTTTAGGATTTCGGGGCGGTTACTCGTTTTACCCGCTTCCTTTATTCGGAGCCCGTTTGATCTTGAACCATGGGCCTAAGTATAGGTTGGGCCCGTGTTTATGATTCGGCCCGGTTTGGTTTCACGGATCATCACATGCCTCCCCCTTAGTTTGGCAAGAGCCCTTTAGGGTCTTTTCATATGTTAGAGGGGACTCTTCGTCTTTGTCTGGATATTCAAAATTCGAAAGTGGTTCTTTCGTTCTCCGTCATTTCTTCTCCGGCGTCAACCTTTTAGCATTCGTTCTTCTCTGTATTCTCTTTCACATGTAAGTGTTCCTTTCCGCAACTTGTAACTCGTTCGACCCTTTTCTTATTTCTGCTCGTCTTTCTTCGTTAATATGTCGAACCCTGACCTCGATTTCGCACCGTTCGACGAAAATTACGTTCGCGAGGTGTCTCATGAGGTTGATGAGATGGTTGATGAAGTTTCAACCAGCTCTCCTTGGTCTGATTCCCATCCCGCCGATTTTCTCCATCTGGCGAATACAACTGATGAGGGTCTAGGTTTTGACCCTAAGAAGTTGATTCCACCACCTGTCCCAACTCCCCGTTTATTACCAAAAAAGGACAGGTTGGGAAGCCTAGTTTGCCGCGAGACGATTGATGACTTGCGGGAGCAGTATCCTTGGCTCCAAGGTCTGGAAACCATCATTCCCGGGGAGAATAGAGGGCCGGGCGACTACCCAAATGGGTATTTCACCATTTTTGTCGCCCAGATTATCTGCGGTTTCACGTATCCGCTGGTGGATGAGATTGCTTCCATCCTTGGTGGTTATGGAATCACACCCGAACAACTGCATCCCAACGGATGGGCCGACTTAACCTTGGATAAATTTTTGGCGGATTGTCTGGAGGTTCCCCTCTCGCTCAAGATTTTCTCTAAGCTTCATCATTTCAAGAGTTTGGGGGAGTACTTTACTTTCATCCGACAGAGCGGTTACTACGGCTTTGATGAGAAGTCGAACAAAATCCGCGAGTGGGATAAGTCCTATTTCTTCATTAAGTTCCATGAAGGGAATCCAAACTTTTTTCGCTGCTGGGGCCGACCTAATGTAAAGAGTTTGAACTTTGGTTACCCCAGCAAGGACGAATCCGATATTATAAAGTTCTTGAAGAGCACTCCTCCTTTTGTATGGACATATGATCAGGCATTCCATATGCTAAGAAGCCGAGTAGCGATTGCCTACCGCGAGGGAGATCGTGTTGTCTATATCCCTTATCGCGTTTTTGTACAAGGTACTATTAACTTATTTCCAAGTTGATGATTTCTTTTAACCCTTTGCAGGGGTGATCCTTTATCTCAACTCGCTGCAGATCGGGAAGCGAAAGCCCTGGCGAGAAGGAAGAAGCGGATGGCGGGAACAACTTCTGTTGCAGGGGCGAATTCTCCTGTGGGGGCGACTCCTTCTGTTGAGGCGGTTTCCCCCCCAATTGCTTCCGTTTCACAGGGCCCCGCTTCTGTTTCTGAGGAGCTTCCCTTAAATAGGAAGCGGAAGAGTAATGTGGATGTGGAGTCTTCTCGCCCTAGGAAGAAGAATACCTCCGTATCCTTGACTGTCGGTGGTACATCTACGTCCACTCCATCCAAAGCCAAGGGCGGTCCCCCATTTCATGAGGTATCATAATTTATTCGCTCTTCTTGCGTTATTTATTTTCTCTTGTCAGTTTTCGCTATTCTCCTGACCCTTCTCCTTGTGTATCCATAGCCGATTCCTGATATCAGCGGATGGTGGACCAGAACCTTTGGTAAAGCCGTGAGCTTTTCCTGTAGGGACATTGTTTCTTCCATATGCAATGTCCTTGGGCGACTTCCCTCCGCTTCTCGTGTGCGCGAACAGGTGCCGCTTCTGACTGCCATGGAGGGGATTGAGAAGCGAGCTATAGAGGTATATTGCTTTCCACTTATGTTCTATCCTTCAAACGCATGTCTCTATTCGCTCTTTTTATTCGCGTATCGTCTTATATGCAGATTATCAATTTCGCGGAGGGTGCTCTCTGCAGGGATGCTGAACGAGCTAGAGAGTTGGAAAGCCTTGGTACTGAATTGGCGACTCAGAAGTCGCTTTTTGATGATGTCCAAGGCAAAGTAAAGGTCCTTGAAGGTGCTTGTCAGAAGGCTATGAGCGAGAAGGAGGAAGCTCTCAAATCCCTCCAGGCTAAGTCCGATGAGCTTCAGAAAGTCATTGATGATCTGAATTCGTCCAAGGAAGCCTTGGAGATGCAAAAGAGGAGGGCCGAGGAGATCACAGCTGAAGATGGTGCTCGCATCTATTGGTATGGAGAGCGGATTCATGCGGCTTATGAGCATGGACATCCAGATCATGTACTTAATCGCCCCAAGGTTCCCATTCCTGAAAAGGATTTAGCTGAGAAATGGGACAAGTTGGAGGCCGAGGATGTTGATATGGATGAGGTACTTCTCCTGGATTGGCAGAGTTTTCATGATTCTCCAATTAGCTGTGAGATCCCAAATCAGAACGTAGAAGGAGGGGCACCACAAAATGTTTCTCACGTTGAACAAGATGTTTCTCGCTCTGATGCGGTTACTGATTTGATTGTTGGGGATTCGCTTGAAGCAGATCATCCCACAGGAGAAGATGAAGGAGCCGCTGAAGGCGAAGGGGGCAATAGAGGCGAAGGAGAAGAAACTGTAATATAATTTTATTTATATCCGAACTGTTGTATGTAACAAACTGCCAGTATATATATCAACCGAGCGACCTTGCCGCCGCTTTTCATATATGTGCAATTGTTGTTTTATCCTTCGTCGCTTTAATGCCGGTTATTTTCGTATGTGACCCTTGCCTCTTGCCGACTTCATACTTGTAATTTTTCGTAGTTAGTTTTGTTTTCATTAGGGTGGCCAGACCCTTTTCGCAATTTTTTGAGTACTCGTTTATTCGCTTAATTTTATGCCTTATAATTTTTCTTTCAAAAATAATCATAAGGTTAATCATAAGGTTTTGCGAATGATGCGTAATCATGCATCCGCCTTTCTTTAATAGGCAACACATTTATGTGTGTTTAAGATTAAACATAAGGTTTTGCGAATGATGCAACAATTGAATATCTTTATTAATAAAGAAAAAAGACTTCTTGTTACATGGGTATACAAACTGTGCGGGATCAAAGCCTCATTAAAACCTTTTATCAGAAAACCCAGTGGGAAAAACTCATAAAAGGAAAAAGAGTACTCGTCATTTCCCTAAACTACTCGGCCTGTTTATATAGGCGTAGATTCTCTAGATTCCACGTGCGCGGGAGCTTTTTTCCGCTCATTTCTTCTATTTCAAAAGTCGATGGTCCCAGCTTCTTGGATACCCTGTAAGGCCCGAGCCAGTTGACGCCTAATTTGCCTTTGCCTTCTCTGGATTGTATTTTATCCGCTTTTTTCAAGACCAAGTCGCTCTCGTTGATTATCACCTTTCGCACCCTTCTGTCATGATACTTCTTGATTCTATTGCGATACACTGCCATTTGCATGTAAGCTTTTTCTCTTCGTTCTTCTACAGAATCCAATGCATCTCTAATGTTGATAGGATTTTGGGTGTCACAATAATAAATTATCCGATCTGTAGGCGACTTGATTTCAACAGGCAGGACTGCTTCGGCTCCATAAACCAGCGAGAAAGGTATTTCGCCTGTTGCTGCCTTTACAGAATTTCTGTATGCCCATAGCATATGAGGTATCTCATCCGCCCAACATGTTTTTTTATCGCCTAGCCGCTTCTTGATTCCCTAAATCATGGCCCTGTTGGTAACCTCTGTCATACCATTCGATTGGGGATGACTTACAGAAGAAAAATGATTTTTGATCCCCATGCTTTCGCAATATGCTTTGAATTTTACACAGTTGAACTGGGTGCCATTATCAGTTATAAGCGTTTGTGGGATTCCAAACCGCATGATAATGTTCTCTCGTAAGAACTCGATCATTCGCTCAGGTGTTTGAGCGGTTACTGCCTCCGCTTCTACCCATTTGCTGACGTGGTCGACTGCGACTATCAAGTACTTCCTTTTCTTTGTCGTTTCTGGGAACGGGCCCACTATATCGATCCCCCATGTTGCGAATGGCCACGCCGTCATTATAGTGACTTGTTCGGCTCCGGGAACATGCTTTTCATTCGCATGGATTTGACAGCTGTGACATTCCGCTACTATCTTCTGGGAATCCTCCACCACCTTTGGCCAATAATATCCCATCAACTTGACTTTTCTTGCCAACGCCGCGGATGCTTCATGTGCGCCACAAATTCCTTCATGGAGTTCTCGCAGTACATAGTCTCCTTCATTGCGGCTAATACATTTCAACCATGGACATGTATATGATTTCCGGTATAAAGTTCCATCTCGAATTGAGTATCTCGCTGACTGCCCAATTAGTTTTCTGGCTAAGCTTTTATCAACCGGTAAATCTCCATGTTCCAGATATTGGCGGATGGGCATCCACCAATCTTCATCATCTTCCAGCTCTTCGATGACCATAATCTGATCGACTTTGAATGCTGGTGCTGACCTTATTTCCAAATTGCATGCTTTTTGACTCCATGGTTCTCTACTCGCCGCTGCTTTTGCCAACTCGTCAGCCTTTGTGTTCTGGCCTCTCGGAACATGCACCATTTCCCAGACGACTCCCTTGTTTGTTAACTCCTGCGTCAGTCTGTCGACCACCTGATGGTACTTGACCAGATCCTCCTGTTTCACCAGATAATTTTTTGTGATCTGATTTATCATGAGTTTAGAATCGCTGTAGATGACCACTCTTTCTGGCGTATGTTCATTAAGCAACTTCAATCCGCATATCATTGCTTCATACTCCGCGGCATTATTGGTAGTTTCGAATGTTAACTTTGCCGCATAGTACAGGCGAATAACATCCGGTCCCTTAATGACGACTCCCAGTCCAGCTCCATCTGTGGACAATGCCCCATCTGTGAACATACTCCATTCTTCTTTTTGTGCTTTTGGACATTCGTCTTCATCCCACGTGAACTCATTCACGAAATCGACAAGTACTTGACTTTTTAGAGCTGGTCTTCCTTCGTAGCGAATATCGAACTCTCCCAACCGAATTGACCACTCCATTAATCGGCCGGATGCGTCAGGTTTCTGTAGTACCTTTCGCATTGGAATTCCAGTTCTCACAATGATAGTATGCGCCTGAAAGTATGGCTTTAACCTAGCCGCCGTGGTTATCACCGCGAGGGCCATTTTGTCTAACCTTGAATACTGAAGTTCTGCGTCTTTCAAGACTTTGCTCACATAGTACACTGGATATTGTTGCCCCTCTTCTTTCCGCACCATCACCGTGCATGTCGCCATACTGGTGACGGATACGTAAAGAAATAAATCTTCTCCATCCTCTGGCCTGCTCATTAAGGGCGGATAGCATAGTAATCGCTTTATCCCCTCAAATGCTTCTTGACAATCCGGCGTCCATTCAAAGGACTTAGATTTTTTGATGGCATTGTAGAAAGGTAGACATCTCCTAGCTGAGCATGATATGAATCGCCCTAATGCCACCAACCGTCGTTCAGTCTCTGTACTTCTCTTATGTTCCTCGGTGTCTTCATCTCCATCACTGCTTTAACCTTCTCAGGATTCGCCTCAACTCCTTTGCCGCTAACAATGAAACCCAGGAACTTTCCTGCTCTTGCTCCAAACGTGCATTTCTCTGGGTTCAATTTGAGGCCATATTTGATCAGTACTTCCAGGATTTCTTTAATATCCTGCTGGTGGTCTTGCATCTTCTTGCTTTTAATGATCATGTCATCTACATAAATCGAGAAGTTCTCGCCTGATTTGTCTGAAAATATCTTGTTCATCATCCGTTGATATGTTGCTCCCGCATTTTTCAATCCAAAGGGCATCACCTTGAAGCAATAAGTCACCTGATGAGTTATGAACGACGTCTTGATCTCATCCGCCTTCTCCATTGGTATCTGGTGGTAACTGGATTTCACGTCGGTGAACGATAAAGCTTCAAATCCCGCAGTCCCATCTACCAATATATCAATGTTAGGTAGTGGATACATATCCTTCGGACAAGCTTTATTCAGATCTTTGAAGTCGACGCACATTCTGTACGTTCCATTTGGCTTTTTGACTAGCACCACATTGGCTAGCCACTCCGGATAGGTGACTTCTCGAATTGCATCTGATTCTAGCAAATCCGCCACTGCTTTTTCAATCGCCTTCTGTCGTTCTGGAGCATGTCCTCTCTTTTTCTGTCGCACTGGGGTTGCACCTTTGTCCACCTTCAAACGATGGGTTGCTATATCTGGACTTATCCCCTTCAGCACTTCATTCGGAGCGGCGAATGCCGACTCGCATTGGATCAACACCTCGGTAATGGCTTTCTTCGTTTCCTCTGGAAGTCCTATCGCTATCCGTACGTTCTTATCATTTGAGATGGCGAATAATTTTGTTTCTCCTAACGCTTCAGCCGGCAACTTCTCATCAACTTTATCCTCTCCATCTGGCTTCGGTTCAAGTGACAATGTATAAGCTTGTTGAGATATAAGTTGATCCCCTTCAACAATGACTCGCCCTTGGTGTGTTGGCAAATGCAATGTCAAATGCTTCATTGAGATGAGCGTCTCCGTTTCCGATAGGAACGGACGCCCCAGAATTATGTTGTAGGCCAATGGGAGATCAACAATTGCAAATTCTAGATCACCTCGCCATTTTAGATTCTTGTCGCCCATTTCTGTCTCCAACACCACCTGTCCACTTGTTTGAGATGATTGACCTCCAAAACCAGTTACATCCATGAACGTATGTTCCACTCGCTCGTCGTTAATTCCCAACTTGTTGAATGCAGTTCGAGTAATGACATTGCAAGAACTGCCTGTATCAATAAGGACCCGCTTAACGTCCCATCCTTCAATGGCCATCGTAATCACCAAAGCATCCGCATGCGGCTCCGTGATTCGCGCAAATGAGTAATTGAGGGCATCCCCCCTACGCGTGTTGCTTTTTCGCTGTTCACGGTGAGCCCTTTTTGTTGGAGGCTCATAGATCACGCCTGCTATCACGTTAATCACCCCTTTTTTCTGCTTTTTTTCTGGCCTTGCTTCTACCTCATGCAGGAGCGTTGTTTTCTCATCAATCGTTTCTTTTCTAATGAATTGACTCAGTTTGCCCCTCTCAATCAGCTTTTCAATCTCCTTCTTCAATTCATAGCAATCGTTCGTGTCATGGCCGTTCAATCTGTGGAACCTGCAATATTTGTTAGGATATCGCCCCAAATTGGTTCGACCTTTCGCCTCAGGAAACTACACATCCTTTTTCAGAGGGTTTTTCTCAATCCAAAGTAACACCTCATGACGAGTCGTGTTCAATGGTGTTTGATATCCCTCCCCTTTAAAGGAACGATCGCTTTTTCGAACCAGATTACCCTTAGAATATGCTTGGCCTTGATGGCAGCGATTGTCCGAGGTGGATCTAGCCGCATCTCTTTCTCTGTTTGATCTCCTTCAGCTGCCTATCCGTCACATCCGCTGCTTTACAGCCCACGAACTTTGCACAGAAATCAATCGGATGCTGCTCCTCCCAAAGTGGTCGAGAACAATCGACAAATTATGCTTTCGCTTGCTCCTGCAACATCCATCAACTCTCTATAGTTTCTGACATGCGCCTCAGGGTCAGAATTTGGATCCCCATAATATTTAGGTATCGTCGGTGCTTTTATTCTGTGATCTGGAATAAATTCTCGTAATGATGGGGCAAAAGGCGAATCACTCTGCACCGCTCCTCTTGCCCTAGGTGTGTATCCCATCCGCTCCATCATGCTTCGCAGTTGATCTTCCAATTCAGTATTGGGTTCCCGCCGAACTTCTTCCATCCGTTACTGATGAATTCTGGGTGACGTCCACCCGCCATACTGTGTCGTCACTTGTTCTCGCCGTGGGGCTAACCGCTGTCCAGTTATAGGATCAAAGTTCCAAGTATGCTCCCGCCCATACATATTCCCTCTAGACGTCATCAACCCTGAATGTCCGTGGTCAAAGGGTTCCGTTTGTCGTAGCGGAAGAATTCCTTGCATTCCTGGCATTGGTTGGGATGACTGCCAGGTCGGATGGATCGTCATAATAGGATCTTGGTGTGAGTAGTGGTCTGGATGGCTATGTGGTGTCATGCGACTACTCTGACTCATCCGATTTGGCTCTCGAGATGGCTGTGGAAGCGTAGATATGGCAGGAATAGTTGGTTGTTGTGTGGAGATGACAACAGGTTCTTGAGGGGCAGCCGTTACGGCGGTATTGTGTTCAGCGATTGCAGTTAACAAACTAATCATTCGATCCCCAGCCGCTTGGCTCATATTCGAAGCCAAGACCTGTCCTGCCATTTGTAGAAAATCGCTATTAGACATCTCCATCTCAGTTTGCACTTGGACCTCCAATAAGGGACTCAACTGCCCTGAAGGATTCGACGAGCTGGGTACCACAGGCTGTGTACTCGCAGGCTGCCGTGGACCTCTTGAGTTCGTACTAGCTGATCTGTTTGTAACTCCGGCCGTTCGTGATGGTTCTGACATGTTCTTAGGGTACCTTTAACCAAATGTTGGTAAAAAAGGTCCACGCTCACCGCACCAATGATAACTTGCTAGATTCGATTTGATGATCTTCGCCGCGGTTACCTGCAAAACAGAACCGGAGACAGGATCTCCGGAAAAACTCTCCGACGATCAAGTCAGTTTTATGGGAAGGTTGGTAAATTGATACTGGTATTGTGGGGAAAAGATGTGAACGTACCTCCCCATTTGCTTCTATGTCCTTTTTATAAGTGTCCCTAGGTAACCGCCGGGGGCGGTTACACTTTCCAGGCCACGTCCCTTACGTGGCTACAAACGTGGTCTCGTTTGTTTTGAGTGAGAGGTTTAATGCTCCGTTTAGGATTTCGGGGCGGTTACTCGTTTTACCCGCTTCCTTTATTCGGAGCCCGTTTGATCTTGAACCATGGGCCTAAGTATAGGTTGGGCCCGTGTTTATGATTCGGCCCGGTTTGGTTTCACGGATCATCAAATAAGCATCATCTTACCTATTTTTATACAAAACATCATTTCCATTAATTCTCTATTTTGTGCCCGTATCTGTTTGATTCAGTTGATAGTTAATACATGCTGATATTAGTTGATAACTAATACCTGCTGATATATTGTTGCAATTAACTATTAGTTATTTATTATTTTTTGATTAATTATTAGTGTTTGGTAAAAAAAATTGCGATTAATTGTTGTTGTTAATATGTAAAATATTTAATATAAACATATTTTTTAAATTAATCAATAAATAATTATAAAAGTAAAAATAGCAGTACATAAATTAATAAAAATAATTTAAATAAATAAAATAAAAAATAAAAATATTAATTTATTGAACGGAGTAAAACTTTATTCTTTGGGCAATAATATTATAGAGATAGGAATAACATTAAAGAAGACATGTGTTTTGTGAAAACAAAATAATAATTATTTATTTTGATAATTTTTAACAAATTGAAATTTCAATAGTTAAGCCCTGTTTGGTAAAGGGCTTCTTGGAGAAAAAATTAGAGATTTTAGTCACTTTAGAGGTTTTGACTAGTCAAGCCTCTAATAATGATGTTTGGTGAAGAAATGTTTGAAAGAGCTTATTGGATCCAAAAAAACTAATTTTGAAAAAGTTAGTTTTAGGAGCTTTTTCAATTAGCTTATTGCTCTATTTCTTTTAAAAGATATTTTTACCCATAATTACTATCTTTTAACCTCAAATAAAATATAGACATAAAATATAATTATCTTTATTTGTCATTTTACACAAACATCTATTAGCAATCAGCTAAGTTTTACCAAACAAATTTACATAATCAGCGAGTCAAAAAAATAATCAGCTAACAATTAATATAATCAGCTAACATCTAATAACTATTTGCCAAATAGAATGTAATTGAAATAAATTTTAAATTTTATAAATAGAAATTAAAAAAATTGATTTAGAGGCCTCTGAAAATGGGAGGCCTAAACGGGGGAGCCTCTCCTGCCTAAAAGGTACGTATCACACATGTGAAATAAGAAATGGGTCAAGATTTCATATTGTATGCTTAAATGGCTCTTTCTATATCTATCTCTATTCTTAATTAATTTTATCTCTTTCATATTTTTGTAAATTTTCTAAACCTCTCTCATGGTAATATTAATATTTTCCTATCATATTGGAAAATAATTTCTTTAGATTAATTAAGTAGAAAGAAAAAGAACAGGAGAAATACAACTAGACCTTAGATTAATTAGAATCTTAAACTATTAAAATTATCAATCAAGTCCCTGAACTAACTAAAAATCATCAATTGAGACACGTCGAAAATTATTCGACTGAACAATTTCATACCTTTTTCCCTAAACTCATTTTAAACCAACATAGAGATTATTACAGACTATATCAAATAGTCACAGTATCTGATTTTAGGATAGGATGAGGATTCAATTGATGAAGTTTACTTAGTTTAGAGATCTAATTGATGATTTTGATAGTTTAGAGTTTTAATTGATTTTGAAACTTTTATTTGGGACCAAATGGATGTAATGTCATAATAATAATAATAATAATAATAATAATAATTGCATAATAATAATAGTAACATACTGTGCTTTGAAAGCAATATGGGACCACAGAAACAGAGTTCTTTGGCACATGAGGTGGTGGCCGGCAGACACTAGCTGACGTGCCAGCTTGGAGACGGTTCAGGACTGGAAAGCATACCAACAAAGTGAGCCACCCAGACAACCTGCAGCGACATCAGGAGCTGAAACAAGGCGTCACCAGGCATCGTGCAGCAACATTGCATCTGGAGGCCAAGAGAATTCGATCATCAGGCCTATGAGGCAATTGGTTCCGGTTCAGAAATGGAAGCCACCCAACCCAGGTTCTGTTAAATGCAACATCGACGGTGCCATTTTCAAAGAATTAAAGAGCAGCGGCATGGGCACGGTAATCAGAGATGAAAATGGTACTTTCTTATTCTGCAGCAGCAGCTTCATTCCAGGTATCAAAGAACCTTGCATTATTGAGGCTCTTGCTATTCGAACAAGTTTGATTTGGCTTGCTAATTTGGGTTATACATCTATTGAGTTCGAGTCTGATGCTAAACTTGTGGTCGATGCTATTCTAGCGGGAAAACAGGATATATCTGAGTTCGGAATGATTATACAGAACTGCCGAGTATTGTTGAGATCCAACCCACATTTTAAATTAGCTTTTATTCCTCGTTTAGCGAACAGTGCAGCTCATCTGATAGCTAGCGATTTCTTTTCAACTGTTGTGCCGGAATGGCTTGTGAACACTATTGAAATGGATGCGAGTCCATCATTTATATGAATCTCGATTTTCTGGTCCAAAAAAAATAATAGTAACACCAAAGTAGCATTCCCTTAAAAAACAAGTAGCATGACATTATAGATAACATATAAAAAAATCTGTTGATTACATGTTTGAAATATTTAATAATATGACAATTAACATCCAATCTTATTTTATTATCAAGTTGCGAAAATGAGTATTACTTAATAGGGACAAAAAGAAAATGGAGTCTTTTGTTGTCCAATATCTTCTTCTTTTTATTTTTATAACAAGGCCGAACAATATCTAATTACTAATAATTATGCTTATTTTCATGAAATCATTTATTTAATTATTTATTAAAATACGAAAAATTGATAGTTTTATTATAGTGTATAACATGTGCATGAGGGTAGAAGCTTTTTGCATATACCAAGGGTGTGGACCCATATAATTTGAAGATATGTGAATAGTGAAAATCTATGTTGATCCAACGGTGCAGATTTTATGTGAGCTCTAATAAGACAAAATAAAATCCACGCAAGAGAAGCACCGTGTCGATATGTGTTGTGGAAATTCCAAGTTTAGCACATCGGAATTTCCGATTATTATTATATATGAAATAAATTGTTTTGTTTTTCCAATTTTTTTTTATAAAATATAATACTAATACAAATTTACGTTTTACTATGGAGGGCATTCATGTATTTTAAGCAGTTTAAATGAATTTTGGAAAACTCTTCCAAAAAAAAAAAACGAAGTTGGAAAATCTATAACAAAGCTTATGTTTGGCTTGTAAAATCTGTAAATCAGAATAATAACGGTGAATTGCATCCATGTTAATTACAATTTGGTATCAATTTAAAGTTTATTAAATTTTATTTTATTTCAATAAATTTATTAAATTTTTATTTTTATTTCAATAAAATAATTCTAATAAACTAGCGTAATCTTTTTATTGAAATAGTGATTTGACAATCACATTAAATGAACTTATTTTTACATATACATAATAACTATATAAGGATGTAAACATGGTAGAATTTTTTTTTGTCCCCATCAGAATCCTATCTCGATAGGGACAGAAAAGTCCCGATTAGAATCTTTGTAAAACAGAGATGGTAATTGTTTTTCCCTCGTAAGCATGGAGAAAGATAGGTATCACAGTCCCATAAAAATCCTCATACATGTTTTCACGAGGATTCCCATGGATTCTCCAATTAATTTCCTATTTAAATTAATGATTCTTTTTAGAGTTATAATATTGCGTCAATTCTATTTTTTATTTCCGCCACTCAACTCAAACTTAATCTTATTATTACCGTTATATTACGTTAAATGCCAAAAAGATGGAAAAAAATATAATAAAAGTTTGGATTAACTCTTATGGTTATAATGATTGGCAGACGACGTTCTATGTTTTTTTTTTTGTCAAAACGAGGACTCTACTTGTCGCTAATTTAGAAAATCAAAAATTTTTGGATTGACCTTTTGACTGTTGATTACGTCAAATAGAAAATTTCAATAATTAAATTTGTTTAGTACCATATCTACAATAGAACAATTCGATTTTTTAAAATTACCATTTTTGAAACTTTCTCTCTCTAAACATTAATTTTCTCTCTGCTCACCAAACAACACCCGAATAATTTCAAAACTAAAAAGTTGAAGAATTAAACTTATTTTAAATATTACTAAATTCTTAAAATTTCTATTTTGAGATCATCAAATGTCAAATTCATAGAAGTCATTGCTTTTACAAACGGGTGACAAACAACAACATTGTTTTGACAAAAAAAAAAAACTCACAGTGCATTATATGCAAATCAATAACAACATTGATTTTATATTTCAGGGAATGGAGATGGTGAATGTAATTCCTTCTCCGTCCTATCCCGTTTACATCCTTACGGCCACATAATAACCACGTGACATAAAAAAAAAATACTTTTTTTTTATTGTAACATGTAATTTCAAACCGTTAAATTAAATAAATAAAAAAATACACATATTTTTTTAAATTCTAAATCATTGGTTTCAGAAACATTTAAAAAAATTCTAAATGATTGGTTTCAGAATTATCTCTCCTTCAGTTTGCTTTCTAGACTCAAAACTTCACTGGGCCAATTTAGGCAAATAATAACAAAAAACAATTGGTATAGAAACCTGAATACGCACACAGTAGGTAGTGACTGTATGATTAATTCTGGTAATCATATATAAATGAAATAATTTCCTTGATATAGTATAAAATTAAGTGACCTTGTCTGTCTGTGACCTCATTGGAGTTTGAAGCATAAATTTATTACTTTTATGTGTTGTTGAGAGTTATGCTATCAGTTTCCAGTTTCCACTCAAAATCAAAGACATGGCAGACTTAGAAAGAGATAGTAGTATATTTTAACAACTCAAGAACAAGAACAAGATAAGAACACAGCCATGGTGGAAAGGCAAAAAAAGCTTCCTTCTTTCTTCTTTGAAACTAGTAGCATATTATTCTTGGTATATATGTATGCTTCCCATCTCACTTTCTCTAGTTTTTGAAATCTGGGTTTGCATAAATTTTTGAAATTTCAGAGGTCTGGTTGAAGGGTTCAATGTTTATCTTAATGAGAAAAAAAGGGGCAGTTGAGTTTGATATCATCTCCAACTCTTCTATGTATGGATTATTAGTTCATAACATAATTATTATTGTTATTTTAAAAAATCCCGTGAAAAGTGAGAGTTTTTCTCGGTCTAAAAATCCCATCTTTGGTGTTTTCAGAAAAAAAGGTAGACACTTTCTGTTGCGGTTGCGTCTCTGATATATATGGAAATTTTTTAGCTTTTCTGTTTCCTTGAAAGCTAAATAGATTTTGTTTAAATTGGTTTGTTTCTCTTTTTGGTGTTATGGATTTCTCTGACAGCAAAAACAAAACCCTAATTTTGATTTGATTTCTCTCTCTTTTTACTTTGTTTGAGTTGGTCTACTAGATCTACACATTCCCACTAAATCTCAACTTGTTATGGCAGTTCAGATTCTCTACTTTTTGACCATTTCAGTCTTTCCATGAAAGTAGAGAAATCGTTTTATCTCATCTCATCTCAATTTATTTATTTGTTTATTTTCCATTCATTGCTTTAATCATTTGCAATTGCAGCAGTGATTGAATTGAAATTGATGCAAAGATGGATTTTTCAGACCATACGAGAATTGTGTTCAATAGAATAAAGAAGTTAGAACCAGAGAATGTCACTAAAATTATTGGTTATCTTCTGTTACAAGATGGAGGTGAACAAGAGATGATTAATCTGGCTATGAGTCCTGATATTGTCATTCAAGATGTTGTTTTCAAGGCTAAAGCTGAATTATATCAATTGACACTCAAATCAGCATCTTCCCCCCTTTCCCCTTCGCCTCCTGTTTCTGAGTTTTCCTCACAGTACTCTTCCTTTTCGCCTGTTTCGAATCGTTCCCTTTTGTCCCCTTCGAATTTTCGAGCCCCTTCTTCTACCTATTGGGACTCTCAAGTTTCAGCTAATAAGCATAATTCTGATTATGTTTCAATGAGTTATGCTGATGCTATCTCTGAACTTCAATGCCAAACTCAGTTCCTGAGTTTGGATGATCAATTAGAGTCTGTTAGTTTGGGGAATTCGGGGTTTCCGAATGATTATTTCTATACTGATGTTGGATTGGGAAATTTACCTGTAAGGGGGGCTGCTAGGAGGTATTCTAGTCTGAATGAATTCCCCCAAAAGACTTGTCATTATTTCAATAAGGGGTTTTGTAAGCATGGTAGTCATTGTAGATACTCTCATGGACAGATTTCGGAGAGCTTTGCTCGAACATTTGATGCTATCAATGATGATCATCTGTTCTCTCCGGGATCACTTGAGAAATTGGAGCTGGAAATCATTGAGCTGTTGAAATCGCGGAAAGGGAATCCTGTTTCGATTGCTTCTCTGCCAATGATATATTATGAGAAGTATGGAAAAGTTCTCCAAGCAGAAGGGTATCTAACTGAGAGCCAGAGACATGGTAAAGCTGGTTATAGTTTGACTAAGCTTCTTGCTAGATTGAGAAACAGTATCCGGCTGATCGACAGGTAATTGAACTTAACCGGGCTTTAACATGATGTTATGTGTAATGATTGTGTTTATTTTCAAGTGTTTAACTAGATTGTGTTCATTGTTTCTCAATTTGAATACCAGACCTCATGGTCAGCATGCTGTAATTCTTGCTGAGGATTATCCGAAATACTCTGAGAATCGCGGTGATAGGAATGATCCTGGTCCGATTGTCAGTGGTTCTCGACAAATATATCTGACCTTTCCAGCTGAGAGCACCTTCAGTGAAGATGATGTTTCTAACTATTTCAAGTAATTGTGTTTTCGAAACACTTTCGTTTTTACTGTAGTATTGATATCTTAATGTGCAAATGGTTCTTATTGACTGTCATTTATGTTTGTAGCACAATCGGACCAGTTGAGGATGTTAGAATTCCCTGCCAACAGAAAAGGATGTTTGGCTTTGTAACATTTGATAGTTCAGACACTGTGAAGATGATTCTGGCTAAAGGGAACCCTCATTTCGTTTGCGGTGCTCGAGTTCTCGTGAAGCCTTATAGGGAAAAATCTAAGCTGATTGATAGGTAAATGCTGTTATCCTAAAACCAAATCGCTTTATGTTATTGCATTTTTATGTTAGATTACATTATGATGATAGTATTTAACAAGTTAATGCAGCAATTAACTGATGCCGAATTGAATTTGAATACGAAAATTCATAATTTACGCCTTTTGCAGCTCTCTAACGCTTGTATACTTATTTGGTGCAGAAAGTATCAGGAACGAATCGAGACTCCAATGTATTTCCCTCCTCACTATGTAGATATGGATGCTGAGCTTCATTCATGTGAGTTTGCTCGTCTACTATACTTCCCGTAAATAAAAACAGCGTAAATCTTGTATCTTTACTATTTGTTGATGTAGTTTCAACATAATCTAAAGTATATATATTTGTTTTAGTTCCAAGAGGGTATGAGACATCAAGGTTGCTGAGGAAGCAACTTATAGAAGAGCAGGAGCAAGCTCTTGAGCTTCAGAGGAGGCGACTTGCAGGATTGCAAACAGCTCGGAAGACCATGGGCAGTCAGTCCTATTTCAGCTATGCCATGGATGGCCTAAAAGTATCAGAAGGTTAGCAATTCGCGCGCAGAGTGTTTTATATTCGGTGTTCCTGTGATTAACTTGTTGCTTTCGCAGATAATTTCAATTTTCCATCCGCGGAACCTTTTAGTTTTCTGTTTAACGCCCTTAACAACGATCCAGCATCTGATGATAAAATCAGATTAACAGAGGCCAATTATACCGACCAGGCCAGGTATAGTTCATCAATTCTTGAATGTCACAGTTTTCGGTGAATATATGTAACATTCTGTTTTTGGTGAATTTGTCAGTCAAGGACTGAACTTACCGGAGAGTCCATTTGCACCGCCAATAGGTAGCAACATTTCTACAGTGATATAGCTAGGTTCAGTTCAGCAACACAGAAGAAGAATTATAGAGTTACTACCAGAACAAAGTCCATCAAAATCATCTACGGTTTGATACATGAACATATCCTTATTTTTAGTCTTCAATCCATTTCCGCATTAACCTGTTTTTACGGTGGTAAGTACCCGTTGATTGGGTGAAAAAGGAGTAGCAAAGCAGGATATGATATACAGAAGAAGTACATTTTGTAAGAAGGCTGCAGTTTTTTCTAATGTTACAGAAACAAGCCAAGAAGAAGAAGAAGAAGAAGAAAGTTCGAATATTTAAGTAGCGAATGTAAGTAAGTAAAGGTTTAGTGGCAGAAGAAGAAAGGAAATTAGGAAAAACGTGCAAGCGTGCGGAGAGTTGATGTTTAAAACCTCCGCAACGCTTACCGATAGACGAAATAACTTCAACAGAAGGATTGATTTACTAGTGGTTGGCTTATACCAGTTTAACATTAGCTGTTTATTATAGTTTCAACCATTTTCAGTTGTTTTTCAACCACTTTCAGTTACTTTCAACCAATTTCAGTGGTTTTATTGCCTCTCTTTTTGCTGTTACTTTCAGTAGTTGCTTGGATGTGGTTAAAGATTTAAACTTTTTATATTTTAATTTTGAACCATAAATTAAAAATCCATAGCTATAGATAGTGGATGTGGTCCATATTTGTACTAGTATGGATCTGACCACAAAGCTAAGATTTTTGATCATGTGAAAGATATAAAACATGATGAGAAGCACATGCAACCTTACCTTAAAGATGAGTTTGGCTTGTTCAAAGCTTTTATAAAAGCAATGCTCTCAACCATATCTTTCATGTGAGTATGAGAGTAAACATTGTCTTGCTACTCTTCCATCTTATCAACATAATTATATAGCTCAGAACACAAAGTATATGTATCCTAAGATTTTGTCTTATTTGTAGGCGTGGAAGGGGTAAATTGTACAGATGGTCATTGAAGTTTGTGGTCGGTTTTAAAAATATAACTGAACTTTAACCTGTTTCATTCGAACTTTCATTTTCATTTCAATTGAGTGATTTGAATCAATTTAGATAAAAAAAATTATTGGAATAATGATATGATGACAACATCAGAAAGAACTTATTTGTAAGTATAACATGACAATTAGTGGAATCACGTGTATATCATGTGACAGCTGTTACATGACCGTTTCAAGCAGTTGAATTAAGTAAATGATTTTTTTTTTGTCATGTACTTGTCATGTCATAAATAAAAGTCAGATATTTCCAACATAGCTGTCATGTTATATCAACGATCTTTTGTGTCTGATGTAGCCGGAATGATTTTATTGCAATAAAATGGAAGTTTGATGATTTTGTTGAAACAAAATGAAGTTTATTGATTTTTTTGAAACTGATCCAAAAGACTATTGGTGCATTTTACCCGATGAAAAAGTGGGAATTGAGTAGAATATATTCATGACCTTTGAACTATAGTGTTATATCAAAAGAAAATCGGATTAAATTTTGACTACATCATTGATTCTTTTTCTTTCGTGTTATCATATTTTGTGGTTATCATTTCGTTAATTTTTGTTAAAAGAAACCAATTTTTGTAACGGGTTTTATTTGATTTTAATGTTAGTGCAATGTAAAAAAGTTGCGAAACGAAATTTAACGTTATACTTTTAAGAGTTAATGAATATATTTTATCCATTGGGAATTTGACCAATACTTTATATGCATCATATTCTATTTAATTTGAAGACAAAAATCCTAGGAAACAAAACATTACATGTGGTAAGCCAAATAACATAAATTAAAGTGGTTTAATATAATATAATATAATTGAAAGTGTAATATGAAGTAATGAGTAAGCAAATAATTGTATTGTATGGATAAAAATGTGAAGACAAAAGTACAGGCAGAGAGTTGATAGTATAAAAGGGACCCAGTTGACTAGAGGTTAAGTTAGGCAGCATGTTCATCTATCATAGGTAAGATGACAACTAGATAAGATAAGCTTTTATTTGGAACATCTAAACACTAAACAAGACAACCTATGCCTATGCTATGGTAATAAGCTGCATTTAGTTCAAGCTTTGTCGCATTCATTATCTATATCTATTTAGATATAGGTAAAATTATAATATCTGAAATTGACATATCAGAGATATAAATTGATTTATCCCCGCAATTTGAGGGTAATAAAAAAAATATGTTGTCATCTCAAAGAGACATAGCAACCAATTGAATAAGATGTTGTAAAGTTAGTGGAGGGAGCATCAAATGATACCTCTTTCAAGCTTTTTGGTTGGAACTAAATTATGACTCTACTCTTTCCAACCACCATTTCTACTCAACTTACTTTTTCCTTCCCTCCTTTTTTAGCGCCCAAAGAGTGACAACACATCTTCTTCCAATATTCTAACGCACTCTTTTCATTTTCGATGTGAATTTCAATTCGTTTTGGTCCATTGTTACAATTGTTCCTTGCTCATACATGCTCGATGCTACCTATAGGAGTTTCTTTCATTTTCGAACCAACACATTATACATTGAAAGTCGGTTCACATACCATCTGTAACACTTTAGTTCAAAACTATATAAATATTGTCCTTCATTCTTTAGCCTCATGAGTTAAAAATGTGTTTTCATGTATTGCATTATGTAACAAAATGACTCAAAGTGGGTGATGTCAAGTGGAAGGCTTGAGCAAGGTACAACCTCAAGAAATGGCAATGGGGGCAGAAACGAACCGAATCTTAAATTGAGAGAGAGTTATTATGGTACATTAGTATAAAATGAGTTTTTAATACATGCAAACACAATTTTAGCATTGTGAGACTCAAGGAGTGAGATTATGTGTCAAAGATAATATCTACATGGTATCGAATCAGACTGTTATAATTGTTATTGGAGCTGATTCTCCATGTACTATGTGCTGGTTCGGGACGAACCAAAAAGAAGCTAATGGGCCTATAGTAACCCGGAGTGGGTGGTGCTAAGATAGAAGACCTCTACAAGGAGGGATGTCGATAAGATAGAAATGTACTAAATTCCACATAGCAAATGGAGAGGGAGTGATAATTCTATATTAATAAGGCGAGTTTCAAATATATGTAGGCAGTTTTGAAACCATGAGGTCTAAGGAATGAGATTTGAGCAAAAACGGATGATGTCTTCATTGTATTGGACTAGACTATTACATGAGAAATTATAATATGCTATGAGTAGGGGCGGAAATAGGGAGGCTGGGCTCCTTAGTCCGGCGGAACCACCATGACCACAAGTAGTTTCAACACCCCTATCTCCATAAAATTTGAGACTGTGGTGGTTCTGGTCCTCAGTCTTCAAAATTGGCTCAGGTCTGTTGGACTCTCTCTAAATCCAAACTTCTAATTTTTTTTGATCTATTAGGTTCTCCTTAAATTCAAATTTCTAAATATTTTTACTTAAATTTAAATTTTTGACCTATTAGGTTCTCAGTATATCCAATTTTTTTCTATTAGACAGTTTTTTTTTACATGAATCTTAAACATAATAAACCTAATATAACTTAACTTTGAGAAATTCTATATTAGTCGCGACACATTTAAAAATAATGTATTGGTGCCATTTGAATAAGATATTTTCGTTGGCTGTTCATTTCAAATAGTACGCTAGTACTTGTAACTTTTGTGAAATAGTATAATTTTTCATTTACACAATTATTGTCATAGAGGGAAATTTCATGAGCGTGCAAAAAAGTTGAGAAATAGGTGAATAAATTTATGACCAACATTGATGGCCTATATTACCTTAAAAAGAGAAATTTTAGTGTGAATCGGGATCAACAACGATTAGACGATGTCACATCAGCAATTAGATAACATGAATACAATTTAAACGAGTCGAGATTGAATATGACAAAACTCGGCTCGAAATCTCGGAAACAGGCTAGATTATAAGCTCGTGAATAAACTCGATTATAATGTTCATGAACAGCTGAACAAACTTGATAGAAGCTTATGAATAATATCGAATATTTTTTATATTTAATAATGATAATTTGATATATGGCTCATTTAAAAATTCTGAATTATCATCGTGTCACTTCATTTTTCATCACAATCACTTCTCTTCCTCTCATTCCTCTTTTCATGTCCGTTTCTCTCTCCACACTATTTTTTATTTAATACTAAAAGGAGGTTTTTAATATTTATGCATGTAAAATTTTATTATTTTATTTGACATTATTTCGTTAATGAACACAATAAACGAGTTTATTCATGAACATGCTTAACGAGCTTCTTGTGAGCAAAACTCATGAACAAAATAAACGAGCTGCTCTCATGAGTAAGTCCATGAATAAAAGAAATAAGCTGCTCGTAAGCAAATTTGTGAACAAAATAAACGAGTAGCACGCAATCTAAACTCGTGAACAAGATAAATGAGAAAAAATTTGAACAACTCGTGAATAAATGAACTTCTAAACGAACCAAATTTAAATACAAATTTGAATTCGGCTCGAGTTTTGTTAACATTATAATAAACCGAGTTTAAGCATATTAAAATTGAGCTCGACTCCCTACAAAAAAAAACATAGCTCGACTCGATTACAATTATAGCTTGAATTTATTTTTGGTTGAAAATTGGAAGCATAAAACAAAAAAAAAATGAAAACAAGGTAGAGGTATAGCTTAATAGATGCTGAATTACCTATCCTATGCCTAGTCTACTAGTATCATACAATAATGATTGGTGTTTGCACAATAAATTCTATTTTTGAAGTTGGATAAATTAATTCCAATAATTATTAGCCGCCTTTCATTTACGGATATGCCAACTTAAATCTAATAAACTTCATGTAAAATTATGTTGGTCACATAGCTAATGGATTGGTGGGTCCCTCAAGACCAAACCAATAATAAAATGTACTAAGAGATTTTGAGTGTCTAAAATTAAAGTTGGTTTGAATGAGTAGAGTCATTTATGTTAAATTTTGAGTTGGAATTTTAGTATATATATATATAGAAAATTTTAATTGAGAAAAGATCTATATATAACTTATAAAAAAAAGATTTTGAATGCTTATTGTCATACTAATTCAATAAATTTTTCATTCCATTAAACTACCCATTCAATCCTTAAACACTTCAATTATGTAATTAACCTATAATCGAATCGAATGTGATCGAGTTTTTATCGAACCGAATACCGAACTGCTCATAAGCAGTTCGGCTCATTTGTAACCTTATCTGTTGAGGCAGCCTTTATACTCCTTATACTATTTATGAAGTGTTTGTTTACTCTCCTTTTTTTTTTTTTATCATATTTACCTTTCATATTAAAAGAAGAGTTCTACACGTTTGATTAGTTTGCCTGTTATATAAGCTTTTTCCAAAAGTATGGTATTCCTACTTTTTGAAAAAACATCTTTTTGCAATAACAAATTGCAAAAAAAAAAAAAAACATGTAAACCAAACGGACCCTTAGTTTACACCAAGCAGTTAGGAAGAGTTTAATAACTTTAAATTCTCCTCAATGACATCAATTTAATTAAGGGGTTAATGAGCTTTTTATTAACCCCTCATTTGCAGATGCTTTCATATATTTGTCTCTCTTCGTCGTAGATATTTATTGGTGTACCTATAATCGTACTTGGGAATCGATGTGAGAGGTGTTGTAATATCTAAACCGATTAAACAGACAAAAAATTAAGTTTAATCAAGAAAAACATTTTTCTCCACAAATCAAATCATGTAGGTATTACCTCTTTCACCGAGGTAGCGAGACATTCCCGTTAATTGAGATTGAAAGCTACAAAGGGTTGCCTCTCTACATTACATATGCATGGACAATGATCTGGAACCTCGTGTACTAACATCTTAATCAAATCACCGAAAAAATTCTCTACACTACACATTACAAAGACAAGGATCTGGAATCCCATGGGCTAGTATCTTAATCGAATCACCCAAAAACTTCTCTACACTACCCAAGGAGATGACAATTATATGTATTTTAATATATATATATATATATATATATATATATATATATATATATATATTAACCATATAGCATAACTATATATTTATATACAAAAAAAAATATTAACCTTATCTGAAATTCACATTTTAACTATTAAAATATAATTCTTTATTTTTAGAGAATTAAATAGATAAATTTGTTCATTTTATTTATTAATTAAGTTTGACTGAACTTGATTTCAATTCTATTAAAAACCCTTGTTCACCCTGACCCACTTACACTGATTCACGTATACTTAATACATATAACTATTATATGTATCTTAACCTACTTTGAGAAGTTTTATTCAAATCAATCTCTTTTGAGCATATGATTTTGTAGGTCTATTTAATATTGGTAGTTTAATCGAAACTGAGTTTCGTCTAACAAGTCATAAATGGACCTTATCAAGTCATTATGACTACTCAACTTAGATAGTTATCTCGTATATCAAAACAGAGAACCTAATCGTATTCTCAAATGATCATTTATTGTGTGATATCAAGTCTAGCATTAGGCATGGTAATGTCACCATCCTATGATGCTCAAACATTTTTTAATCTCTTAGTGAACAGATAAGTTTTAACAAGCAATATCTAATTGCTTCATTTTGGATGTAGCCACACGTTTCTTTTCACTAACCAAGTAGTCGGTGATATTGCTCCCCCGAAGGAGAGTAACAATCCAAGCACTTCACTCGCGGTTCCTCGACATGATTCAGAACATACCTGACTAACCCATACTTGGCACCAATTTACTACCTCATTAGTTGACAGTAATGAGTTGATAGTAAAAGCATGATGTGTCCCATCTAGGTCATTTAGTCACTTTGGATCTAAGGACTCATCTACGAGCATTACATAAGAACCACATAGGATCGTTTAGAGCTTACTATTTGATATGCCCTCATGTCTTTGGTCTGGCATCCAATGTTCATAACCGGTGAAACATCATCACAATCAAGACACATACTAGTCTTTAGTTCGTTATTGTTCCCACGATTACAACACACTAAGAATATCTAGATTAGTATTTGATTGCCCCATGGTTTCACTTTCCTACATCCCGAACCCGTTAAACGTGAGCAGATCACTAATTAGTTCGTTCGCATAAGTGAATTAACAGAACAAATTACTGTCTTACAATTAAGGGTGTTGTCTAGATGTAATGTATCGAGACTAGTGCATATCCCAACAAGAGGAACTTACAATAAGCCCCTAAACGAGTTGTCAGTCAATGGATCGCTTGAGATAAGGCAGAAAAAGAAAGTCAAAAGAGGGCTCAAAGACCGGCAACCTTACTTCAATGCCTAAGTTAGCAGAATATTTAGAGGATAAGAAAAAGAAGAATAACGAACTTTAAGGTTCAGTAATTGTGTACTTCCTTTATGCAATCATCTTATTCTATTTATAAGATACCGATGGGTAGTTTGAGCCTACCGTTAGTTCCTGTGTCCTAGCTGGTACCAAGGACGCGTGTAGAGGCGTAAGGAGTAATGTTCTCGTTGTGGACCTACTAGACTTTGACGCTTTCTAACTACAAACTATGTGTTACGATGATGAAAGATTTATGAGCTGGTGTGTTCCCTTTATTGGTCCATGTGTCGAAGTTGTTATAATCTCCTTGAGTGCATGCCTATTTGTCCACGTTTCTGGTATGGTAAATTGCTTGTTAGAATAAGAATATATCTTAAATAGGAATGATCAATCCGAGCAGAACCCGTTTAAGCACATATATGAATATGATCCATATTATTCATGATAAGGAGTTTGTAGTAGAGTTGAAAGGAAACCCAAGATCTAGAGTTTCTAGATAGAGTTCTGTGGAACTATCCAAGACTTGTTATGAACAATTGAACGAAAAACTGGATATTTGGATACGTTTTAGAGAATTATATGAAAAAAGTTCTTGGGCAATAATTTAGATTTGTATATCGATATAGGAAATGCATAGGAATTCAGATCCGTTAAATTTGATAAAAATTCGTTATTTCTTAGCCATGAATGTTGTATAAGATCCGCGATCATCATACCAATTTGATATGAGATGATCTTAGAATAAGCTCCTAGATGAGTTGTCAGTTAATGGATTGCTTAAGATAAGACATAAAAGAGGTCAAAAGAGGGCCCAAAGATCATCAAACCTACTCTCACGCCTAAGTTAGTAAAACATTTAGAGGAGGAGAAGAAAAAGAAGAATGAACTTTAAGGTTCGGTTATGGTTTACATACTTTACGTAGTCATCTTATTCTATTTATAGAGGGCAGTCCGGGACTACCATTAGTTTCTATGTCCTAGCTAGTATTAAGGACATGTGTAGAGACGCAAGGAAGAATGTATCTCGTGGTGGGCTACTATGATTTGGCGCTTTCTAACTGCAAATCGTGTGTTATGGCGATGACACTTCATGAGTTGGCGTGTTTCTTTCATTGGTCCACGTGTCCAAGTGGTTATAACCTCCTCGAGTGTACGTCTATTGTCCATGTGTTCGGTATGGTAAATTATTACTATAATAACCAATTTAGCATCCCGGACACGTGGACAATAGACGTACATTCAAGTACAATATAACTACTTGGATACAGGACCAAAGAACACATATCAGTCAGATCGTAATCGTCATTGACATGTGGACCAATGAAAAGACGTGTTGGAGTTGGAGGGTGTCACCTGTAATCGTGGGTTGACAGTTAGCATATGTCAAATCATGTTGGTGTCGAAGGATATTCTCTACTACGAGCTTTTCATGTAACCTGATTTACTATTAAAGCGTATACAGAATTACCGTTGGCACTTTATAAATAGAAAAGTTTGTTGTATAATAAAAGGTATGTCATCACAAAATCCCAGAATTCTACTGTACATCATCTTTTTCTTTTCAAACTCTACTAATTTAAGCATGAGTGAGATCAGAATAAATTCGTCAGTATATTATCATCTCGAATCATATTTAAGATTTCTTCCATAGATTTTGCCACATCAACATTTAGCAGTCCCTCCCTGCATACATTGAGACTATTATATTCTCAACTACGTAACTCATCACTTAGTGGTGAGTCCATATTAATAATCTGACAACGAATTTAACTTCTCTCTACCAAGAATAAAAACAAACTCTATTCCTACCAATTAAAATAAGGGTAAATAATTTATTAGTCCCCTAGTTTTTACCTAACACACTGTTTAGTCATCTTATTTTGAAAAACACATTTTAAGGTCCCTATCTTTTATCAATATTAACCTTATGGTCATTTTATCTATTTTTTCAGATTTTTAACCGAACATATCTTACTTTTTAGGACAACCACAATATAATACAAGTTGACCATGTTACTCTGTTTATGCTAAAATATAACGATTACAAGTCTAAAAAAAACTAGACAAAAGGACCAAAGGGTTAATATTAAAAGTTAGGGACCTTATAATGTGTTTTTCAAAATAAGAGAACTAAATAGTGTGTTAGGTAAAAAGTAAGAGACTAATAAATTATTTACCCTTAAAATAATGTTTACATAATTTTAATGAGCAAAAAACAACAATCAATTTGTTTACATAATTTTAATGAGCAAAAAACAACAATCAATTTCATCATATTCATCATATATGCATACAGGGGAGTAGATGAGGGTGTGCAAGAAGCGCTTGTGCACATCGCCTCAAAATTATAAGGGCCCAAAATTTAAGATGTGCTTAATCAAATATAGATATTAACTTAAATAAAAAAAAACATAATGTAATAAGATTTATTTACACTTTTTCATTACATTGAGTGCGTATGTGATTTAGATATTCAACTATTCAAAATTTATAACCTTAATACAAAATTCTATTAATTATTAAGGTTTACGAAAAATTTAGCACATGGGCCTCAAAAAGTTTAAGACGGCTCTGTATGCATAGAATAAGTAGCAAAAACGACAAAATAAATAAATATATATAACCTATAACATACTCCATATAAGTTTAAAAGATTAAAAAAAAAAACAATTAACCCATGGTCGTCAATTATTTTATTTTGAATTAAAAATTAATAAAATATATATAGTTTTACGGAAAAAAAAAAACTAATCTAACTTGTTCACGAGCTTAGAGAAGCTCTCAGGCTCCACTTGTTAATGTCTCGAAACGAACTCAAATAGTTTTAATACCCCTAGTTCTACTTCTTCTATGCATCTCTAATACCATTATTAGATCAGACATTCCAAAAACGGTTCCTGAAGAAATAAAATCAGAAAAAGAGAGTATGACATTGCAATTTACATTACAATTACAAGAAACAATAACAGAATTGACAGTTGGTCTACCTAATTTTAAGTAGATCATCTAGCTCACTTAACTCATACAGGACGACCTCTAATTGTAATCGAGGCACAAGAAAACTATAGTGCAAATCATGGAGAACAAAATTTCACGTTAATTACAAGTTAGGACCCTTCTTCACAATGTTTTTGTGGCTGCAAAGGGGGAAAGAACAAAATTATAACAAGTATTAGGGGGAAAACTTGCCGTTATGGCAACTTGCTCATTTCAGATTGCTGTGTCTTGATAATACCCTCTACTATATTGCCCTTTTTAGTCTAAATCTCAAACATCTGTACTCGGGCGCCACCTGCATTCATAATTGCAGTTCAGATTAATCTGAAGATCAGAGCATCGCCTCAAACCCTCTCAATCAGTTGCGTAAATGAGTTTGTAGAAGTTGCTAAAGTTAGTTGAGAGTCCTTGTTTGTTACTGTGAAACATTATCATTGTCTTTCATATTTCCTTGCGAACTTCGTGAGTTGTAATTGCTGCCGAAATGCCAAATATTTGTCTAAACTGGTTCCAGCCCATTTGTCACAGAAGTTTTCATCTGTAGGAACGAATGAACTAAGAGGAAATGGTCCTTTAGGAGCTTTCTTCAAGGAAACCAAGAACCTGTGGCGAGGTCGAATTCTCTGGTCCAAAGACAAGCTGAAGTACATGGGATATTTGGTCAAGGAATGCACCTCATTTCGAAGTTCATTGATCAAATAGATGTACTTCGGCTTTAAATTATCCTCCAGTGACAAAGATAATACCTAACAAACAGCAAGCTTCATCATTAGAAGATTCGGGGGAAAAAACCGTTGACAATAAACAACAACAAGATAACATATAAGAAAAGTTGGGTTTTTCAGTTCTATATATTTTTTGTTAACCCGTCTTCATGAAATGCAAGACCTTCTAGAAAACACAGAAGCATAGTCTCAAGTGCTGAATGAAAACTTACAGGATACCGAAACACAATAGAGTAGCATAAAAGCATAAGAAATGTGACATATTCTGACATAAGCGAAATTTACCTGAGTAAGGCTCGTCAAGACTTTCAAGATGTCGGAATTACTCATACCAATACTCCTCAGAAATTTGATCCTTGGAAGCAATCCATCATCTATGCTGTAATGAAGGAGCTGAGGATGTTTCATCACCATCTTTACTACATTGTCCCTGGAAGCTCCCAACTCCTTAGAAAGAAACATGTAGCGCATGTTCCATGACACGTCAATCCGCTGAACAAGAATCTGAGGGCTCAGCTGCACAACTTTGCCTAAACTTTTTTCATTAATGCCAACCTCCTCAACCAAATATCTAACAGTGGGTTTTAATGAATTTTCCACACTATAAGAGAAAAGTGATGGAGTAGCAGCAATGATCTGCCCTATTCTGGAATTTGGAATACCTAAACTGCTCAAGAAAGAAACATGAGACTTCAAGTTGTTCTCCACTGTATATTGTAAAATTTGTGGCTGTCTCAAAAGCATTCTTCTGATATCCCTTTGTTTGACACCAATACTCATGAGGTACTCCAACCTCTCCTTTGCAGAGTATACGTTTATTTGAAGGCATGGCATATGCCTCTCATACATTTGGATGAAGTCCGAATCCTTTAGCCCAAAGGTACTTAGGTAATCGACAAGCGGGATCCATTTCTTATCAAAATCTATTTCGTCAGACAGCTTTTCATACCTATTCTGAGTAGATATATTGGGCGTCAACTGCAACCAAAGAAAACATGTCAGCTCCATTGTGCAAGTAGTCCTGCATATTGAACAATTACAACATTAATCATACCTTTCCATTGATTTCCCCATGCAAGGATCCCTCCTTCGCTTTGCTTTTAGCATTATACAAGTTTCTGCCAATTCTCTTCTCTTGAGTGTTTCTGCTACTCCTTACATCTGATTGTCTCTGGCCACCTACAAGCACAACTTTGCCTTTCAGATATTATCAAAATTCAGGACTCAAAATATTTTTGAGAATTACTAATAACCTTTTATTCTGCTGACTTTGTTTTGTGACTTGGATTTTTTCCCATCAATTTCAAATTCTGCAGGTTCTGCAAATTCATCCTGCAGGGATCGCAAATGAAAATTGAGAAATCCTATCACCAAGATTGATGTGATATTGGCACAGAAACGATTATGCAAAGAACCAAACTAACTCATTTTGTTATACCCTAAGGAAGATAGTTCTAATACCTTCGTCAAACTCAGTTAATTTAGGAAAACAAATGATCAATTTGCTATGATAGTGAATTTGATAAAGATGATGTGATTTTCAAAGTTATGCAAATCTCATCCCACACCACCATTAGTCAAACTCCGACTAAGTAATCAAGATAAGAACCATGGATTTGAGCACCCGCGACTCAGTTCTATCTCCAATTGAAAATTAATCACAGCAACAATAAAAGAAAACGTAAATTGGAAAAAGAGGGAACTCTATTTTGCAATTTTTCTTCTTTTGTACTCAAGGGCAAACAAACTTAAATTCCATTTTATTGCCTTGAAAATCAATTACACTACATTTCCATATGAATACTGAAAGATGGAAATGTCAAAGAAACTCACATCCAGTAACCAATCGTCGTCGTCGTCGTCGTCTTCTTCTTCCTCTTCAATATCATCACTATCTTCATCACTTACATACGGACTCAAGGGCTTCCCAAATCGAGATTTCTTATTGGACTTGAGAATCTTGGCATTAGAGTGTGTAGACGAAACCACAAGCCTACCCACTCTGCTTCTTCTCCGCCTAGTGTCAATCACAAGTTCTCTGAGTTTCGTTGGAGTGGAAAGAGAGTGAGAAGGGGGAATTTTAGAGTGAGAGGGAAGAGTGGGATTGAATGGATAGAGAGAAGAAACTGCCATGTTTAGTAAATTGTAGAGCAGAGGAAAGAGAGAGAGAAGAGAATATACCCAAAAACCCTAAAATCTAATAAATGGAATATCTTTTATCTTCTTCCTGTAGTTAATGGAGGTTTCTACTGATTTGATTTTGTTTACTCCTAAGCTTAACAAAGGGCTGCTAGTGGTAACTAACTACTGATATAGCCGTTAATCAAATGTTGTCCTTTGGTTTCCAATCTTACTAAAAATTAGGGATATAATTATACGTGTAAACAATTTATTTGTTGTATATGTTTTTAAAGATTGTGCCTTAGCCTTTGTTTGGGAGTTCGGAGGTTAACGGAGGTGAGAGTTAAAGGAGGTAATGGAAAGGGAAGGAAAGTGATGGAATGGAAAGTTAAAAGTTAACATTGTTTGGGAGTTTATAGGATGTAAATGAGGTTAAATGTTTAACCTTGTTTGAGAGTTTAAATATGGAGGGGAAGGAAGGTTAAATTTACACTGCAGATACAAGAAATTTTAAAAAAGTTTACGTTACTCCCATTAACCCCCAATTTGGAGGTTAGAGTTTGGAGGTTAGAGGAAGTAAAGATTTAGCCCCATTAACCTCCATTTACTCTTAAAAAATAACTCCCAAACAAGGTTAACTTAATATTTAACCTTCCATTACTCCCATTTACTCCCATTAACCTCCTCCCAAATAAGGGCCTAAGTTTTTGGGCTTAATTCTAAATATGTCATTATATTCTATATATAACAAATAAAATATGTTTTTACATTTTAATTTAAAAAATTTAAACTCCAATTTATAAATCCTAAACTCTAGACAATATATCATAGATTCTAATTTATAAATTCTAATTCTTAAAACATATTAAAGACAGTGATTTTATTAGTTTGACATACTAGAAAATTATGACTTGAGATTCCCTAAGTTTTTCAATTCATTTTTTTTTTCAATATTAACACCATTTAAAAGTATATGAAAGCACAAAATACTTTTAATTATATGATTAAAAGACTTATCTTTTACTTTTTTGAATTCAATCAACACATTCTAAATAATTGTTTTATATGTATATTGTTATAAAAATAAATAAAATAAAGAGAAGTAGAGCTCTAAAAAGACAGCATGGGGATGGAGTAAAACATAGGAATACTCAATAGATAAAAAAAAAAAATGAGTTACAATATTGATTAAAATGAGAATTTGAAGTTCTTTCATTTCCGTTGATGTTCAACGGATATGGGTCTTGTGATCTAATAATTTTGGTTTTGTCTTGTCCTTTGACAAGTTTCTTCTTTTCTTTTCAATTCTTGCATCAAAAGTTTTTTTCTCATCTATGACATCATCAACTAATCACACTGGAGAACGCATTTTAGCTAAGATGAGAGCTTTTCAAGGAAATTTCAATCCATAACTACCGAGGTCATGGCTATCAAAGAAGCTTTAAGTTGGATTAAGATGCATTGCCCCAGTGAGAAAATTCAAATTCAGTCGGATTATCTCGTCATAGTCAAGACAATTCAAATGAGTTTAGAAGGTCATTCGTATTTAGTCGACATTATTTCTGGTTGTATTAATTTATTACGAGATTTAGAGCTGTGTTTTATCTCCTTTATTAAGCGTTCAACGAATTTGGCTGCCCATGCTCTAGTAAAAACGGTCAATTCTGTGTCTGTTCGGGGTGAGCGAGCATATGTCCACCACCATTTCTTAGTAATATTCTTTCATCTGATTTAAGTTAATAAAACTTGACATTATTTCAAAAAAAAAAAAAAAACATTACTCCATCCGTTTCATATTACATGTCTTTTTAGAGATTTTTTTTTTCATAATACATGTCATTTTAATACGATCAATACACATTAAGTCACATTTTTTCTACTATAAAACATTGATTTATGGGAATTAATTAGAATAATAGACTTAAACAGTGGAATAAATAAATAAGAGACATCAAAGTCTTTTTCCTAATATTCTTAATTTCTGTACAACTTGCTAGAAAGATATGTAATATGAAACGGATGGAGTATTATTTATTCTATTAAATTCATATTCTTTTCTTTATTACTGTTTCCATTTCAAAATAATTGTCAAATTTTTATTTTTTTATTTTATACTATTTATCGGTTTTAGTTTCCAAAACAAATGTTTTTCCATTTTACCCTCATTAATGTATTTAATATACTTTTTGTTATTTTAAGTTTTTAATATATGAAAACTGGTTCAATTTAATTTGTGACATAAAGATTATTAATACTTAAAGGGGTATGCTGCTTGCCATGGCTTTCGTTCCGCTGCTCTGGGGAAGTTTGACTTTAGTACTCAATAGTACTCAATTTGAGACTGAATAGACTACTTGGCGGTAGTAGGCCCAGGTCCTTGGCTGGTAGTCTTCGCCGGCATCTCCTCTTGAAAGTGTGATATGTATTTTCAATCGTAACCACAAGTAGAAGAAGCACTTCCTATCAGAAGCACGAGTTTAACGGCTTACTAAAGTAGCCTGATGGCGAGCGGAACTAAGGTCCACCGGAGACCTCAATCACAAGAGGCATAACGAACGGCATACCTCAAATTATCGAAAGTCAATAAACCATTATAGCCTTGTCGGATAAGTTAAGTGGGCCTCTCTCGACCGGAAACTTTCAAACTAAAGCCGTTCTCGTCAAGACCAGTGTCAGCAATTCCTGTAAGCCATAGAGGGAAAATAAAGTATTGGAGCTACACAGCGAACATAAACATAGAGTAAGAAAGCGATATTCAATTGTTATTAAGACAATAAGAGAAAGTAAAAAGGACGAGTTCCATAAAAGTAACGAGAGCATTCATTTATAGTAGTAAAAGGACTCAATTGCATCGACCCTTATGCGACTCCGGGAAAAGAAGTTCACGACCCGTAGGCCTTCTACCTCCACGCGGCATTGCTCCGTCAGGCTTTCGCCCATTGCTAAGCAGGCTAGGGAAAAGGGTGTAACGGGCCTCACCCTATATTAAATTATATAGAAAGCGGAGTGCTTCTCGGATACGAAGCAGAGTTCTAACTATACCTCTAAGTTTACCGTAGGAAATAAGAGAAAGAAAGAATAAAAAAGATCGGAAAAGAGCCCGTTCGGGTAAGCCCATGGCTGATTAGAAACTACTAAGCTATAGCTTATAGAATAGGCACTTCATTGCTTGTCTAAAGCCGGGCTAAGATAGAAGAAAGGCGGGCTAGAGAAAAGGTTCTTAAGCGAGATCAGATCGGTGTAACGTAACGATGATCGCTTCTTCAAATAACGTTCTCCAACTAAGATTACAGAGGTCCCAATCCAGACGAGCAATAGGAACGGTAAAAAAGCACCTTTTTAAAAACATCACTTGACTTTCCTTGAAAGGAAAGGCTTTAGAAAGAAGTCAATTTCTTAGCTTAGGGAAAAGCCCGTTTTACAGCATTTCTACGGATCGACCCCGGTTTGGAAACCTTCTTTCCCTATCCCACAATAAGGATAATCCCCCCACAAATAGAGAAAAACATAGGAGATCTGATGCAAGCCATAACCCAGCCTACTTGCCCTAAACCTTACTACTAGTACTTGCTTGCCCTAAACCTTGGGTTGATGAGCTATACCTCCCGGACGAAAGACTTCTCAAACCTGATTCCGGAATGGCAGTAATCGACTTCTTTCTAGTAAAACAACTAGAAATCTTGTTTTGGATCGCACACGTGTACCTTACTATCTGAGTCAATAAATATAGTACCAGAGAAAGCAGGAGTAAGAGAGAAAGCAAGAGATCAGAAAGAAGATAGAAACTAACATACCTTAGAGGGCTCTTAACTAAACCCTATAGGTCTTCACTCACACGAGAATAGAAAGAGAAGGTCTTTATGTTAAAAAAATAGGTCTTTAAGATCTCCTAATCTGGCTGCTAGTGCAGGCTTATACCTGGCTGGAGGGGAATGAGTTGATTCCTGCAAATCCAGCCGAAGTGCTTCCTTCATCGTCTCAAGTAGGGGATTAGGCCCTCGAAGACACTGGAAATCCCCAGAGTTTGTCTTCGAATCAGGAAGTACCAGCAGATAATGAAGTAGGTCTGGTCACTCGAGCAGAATTTATGGCCATCTTAGATAGAAATCACTGTAATGTAATAAAAAATAAAGCTTTGCTCGATTCCTAAAGAATGGGATAATAAGGGCATGGCCTAGGCAACTTCTCTTGACCTTTGGGACAGGCAAGCCAACCCCCAAGCCATACAAAGGAATGAGTAAGCGAAGGAGTATTCCTTTCCCTCTCCTTATCGGTCGAGCCTCTTTCAGAAGGGGGATATGAGTACTTCGACTTCTGTTGCCCCATCCTCAAAAACTCAGAGCCCTTGGAACGGAAAAGGAGGTGGCGAACAAGTAATAGGAAGAGGCGTGGCATGGCCCACCAAGCTGACGTGAACCGGGCCTAGATTGACATGTTAACCACTGAAAAGGTTAGTTACTCCCGTTGCTCATCATGGAATGAATTCACTTCGGCTTACTTTCATCTTACCAAATCCCTCTTTAACATGATGTAATCTAGAAAAGAAAGTCCTCTCGCGATCAAGGGCTTTTTCGCTCTTTGGCTCAGCGCTAAGTCGAATGATGATCAGGAAGTCTATAGCTAATGGGCGGAATTCCTCTTATCTTATTTAGCTACTATCCCAACCCTCCCCCTAGGACAAAGGAAGGCTCTTTCGTGCAATGCAACATTTCTTCTAGCGCTGTACTACAATTCCTTTAATCCCCATCTGGGAATTTGAATCTATGTAACCAAAAACTTGAAAAGCTAAACCCTAGCGAAAACGAGCACCTCTGAACCCTCCCTATCCACTCGCCCTAATGAATAAGCAGGAGAAAACCCACAATTATCCGCACCATGGCCTGCCAAAAGTTGTATCGTAAAACGAAGGCTCTCCTCAGTATCTTTTGTTACTGGTCAACCCCTGGGGTATCATGCGTCTTGGGGTTCGGAATTTTACCGTGGACCTCAGTCCTGTGTCTATCCGTAACCTGTTGAACTCCCACCATCCTTACGGTTTGATGGGTGTCTATCCGGTCGAAAGGTTTTCAACCTTAGCTCGGATAGAGGGGTGTCGTGGTAAAGCTTTGTCAAGAATTGACCATAGTAGATCCATGCATTTTGACAGGGTGTATACTATGTATACTTAAAGGAAGATTCCTATTTCTCTTTGGATCAGTAGGGGGCGTCCCCTTGACACTTATGTTAGAGGTAAAATTTTTGATACTCTTAGGCACGAATTTAGACCACGAGAATTAAAAGTAGTGCCGGACGAACTATTTGTTCAACCCGGTATGAAAGATTTCTTAGAATGGTCTTTATTGAGATGCTGGGTCAAACAGTGGTTAAACTACTGTAGTGTAGGTGGTATTATGTTAAAGCACTTTCCGACGAGGTTACAATAGAGGAGTTCTTTAGTGCCCCGCAGCCATTGGCTTACTATGGTGTGCTGGTAAAAGCCATTCCTGTCTTAGATAAGAGTAAAAGAACTTGGCTTGTTCTAGCAAATAAAGAATTAATACTCTTTATTCCCTTTCGACTTCTTCTATTAAAAGAAATTTTACACTCTTTGCTCTTAAAAAGTCTTGAACAAGAGCTGCTGGTACGTAGTCGCTTTAGCGAAGCTTATGGCTGGCTGCTGATCTATAGGCGGGGGAAAGTCTTGGTGATTGACCCTCCTCGTGGAACACTTTCTATATCGTCAAGAAGGTGAAGAGCTTAGGATCAGAAGGAAAGATCCCATCCTGTCTTTTAAGCAATGGTCTACGACTCCGCAGCTTGCTTAGGAGAGCTCTTTTTTCTATTTGAGTTTGTGTTCCGTGAGTCTATATTACCGTATCGGCATGTACAGCCCTACTTGGGGGCTTTTGGCATGGAAAGGGGGAATCATAGCAAACCCGTTCAAGGTACTGCAAGAGGGGACAAAGTTTGGCAATAAAGCACACAGCAAGGTCCTGTCTTTCTTTACCTTTCCATCGTCCGGCTTCGGAATCATTCTCTTGGGTATCTATGAGATCGAGTATGGAGCACACCTGGTAATGTCTTTCGAAGGAAGCATGCCCTCAATACAGAAAGCAAGAGGTAATAACAGGATAATGAACTAGAATAGGTGAATCATTGTCGTGTGAATGGGCGAGTCCTTGACCGTGGATTCTGTCCAGGGGAGCCAGACACAATCCCTCCGGATCAAAGTAAGTCAATGCGAGGTCAGAGAAGAGACGAGAATTGACACACCGTGGTGTCATGTAGAAAAGAATGGATGTTTTAAGCTAAGTTTCGCCACCCATTTCGAAAAATAGAACCTCCGTACGCGAGCTTTGAGAAAAACAATTGGAGAGGGCTACACCAACATCTATATCTAATGGATCAACTCGTGCTTATGCGCCTCTCTGTCTGCCCGGAAAGAAAATCCGGGTCAGCGATCACTATGCCTTCTTCTGCTTTGGTAAAAAAACGAATATCGTCTGGTCGGGCAAGTCATCGAGAACTCAGGAATAGCCTTTTGATTCTGTGGAAACAACTCTGTCCTCGTCCATCGCCCCAAAGTCTGCTCTCGTTCGGTCTCTAGTAATTAGGGATTGGATTTCCTATAGAGCAGAGCCCTAAAAAAAGTAAAGCTGAAAGAGCTTTGGCACTTATGAATAGTACACATTAAAAGGAAGTTTTTAATAAAGAAATTTACGGAAAGATTTTTTCTTTGGCCTAATAGGCTGAGAAGTTACCCGTAAATAAGATAAGAAAGCTGCGGGCTGCCTAAAGGTGGTACCTAAGAGGTAGGAAGAAAGCAGAAAAGCAAGGCAAAGAAGGCCTAAAGCGAGGGTAAAGGGCTCATAACCGGGCTAGGCAAAAAGGTATCCTAATCCTAAGCGAGCTAGGGAAAAGGGCTAGGCAAAAGGCTTCGTAGAAGAAAAGAGGGATAAAGAGCCAGTTCGGCTACACCCATGGCATAATTCACACGGGTAAGCTCTATCTGAGAAAATAGACATAGAATGGAGGGTATGCTCAGATCAGATCAGTACCCATAGGCATACTTCCCTTACCTAGGAGTAGAACCAAGCTAGCAAGCTAGCCTTAATCCCATCTTTACCCGTAACTTCTTCCCATCTTCCTAAGCCTGGGCTTAGATCGAATATCTAAAGATATGCAATTTGCTAAAATGATTGATTTTTATCGAAAAAATACGGGTTCAAAGAAGTTTTCTATCTAAAATTGAAGATTTTAGAACATTCTTAGGATGTGATTCACCTAGATAGGTCAGCAAGGTAGAAATAGCTCGTTCTAACGTAAACTATCCATCTGTTCTAACAGAAGAAATAGGTGCTTTGGAGCCGGACAAATAGCTTTAGCTCGGCTGCTTTTACGCCTAGCCTACCCTAAAGAGTTCCCTTTGCAGGTTTCTTATGCGTTATAAGGCTCAAAATAGGGGATTTGGCTATCGTTCTATGGAGACTTTCTTACTGGGTCTCAGATGCGTTCGAAGAAAGAGACTCTCTGTTCGAAGCCCTAAAGTTACGGGGAAATAGCGTAATTGATGGGCTAGGATCTGCCCACAGTCCAGTCTGTTTACGAAGTCAGTTAGTCTGCTTACTTCGTAAGCTAGTTGTCGGAACGAAGTCAGCTTGATTGAATCATATACAATCTTTTCTTCTTTACCGATATCTGTAATATTAAGAGTACTGGTCTGGGCCTCCTCGGTCTGTTACTACGCTATCCTACTGTTCTAAGCCCTCTACGGAGCTATTGTACTGTTCCAACGATGCTAATAGGAGCTTTTACCCGGGATTGCTGGCCACATATATCCCTTAGACCCGGTACATCGCCTTGACGCCATACCTTCTTTCCGTCGCTATCATTTCAATGAAAAAAGTTTCATCTCATATAGGGGCACAATCTGACTTTCTTAATTCCCTTCGGAGAAGATAATTTGAATTCAACTTTTTTCAGCTCATATAGCTGTCAAATGAAGCAAGTGGTTTTCCCTTCGGAGAAGGTCATGCAAAGATTAAAAGTTTCATCTCATATAGGGGCAAAATCTTGCAAGTCCATTTCCCTTCGGAGAAGATAATTTCAATCATACTTTTTTCATCTTCTATAGCTGCGAAAGTCCTCATTTTTCTCTTTTCTTGCTTCCTCTACTTTTAATTATGCCTTGGTGCTTTCGAGGGAATTTTAAAAGTAATGAGATTGGGGAAAGTACCAATCCAGATATGAGATTGAGCACAGCTGAATGCCAAAGCTGACTCTGACTCCGTTCCTGCCTTCAGACTGGTATGACTCCGGTTCGGGATCTACTGCGGAATCTTGGTTCTATCGGATCTTTATAGATATTAATGCTACCACTTCTTCTGTTCTGTGGTTTCCACTTCTCTTTCACAGGCACAGTTGAATCGAGGGATTGAACCAGAGCCGAGGGTGCACACTGACTGCCTTCTTAACTTCCAACCCCTTCTTTTCTTATCTTAAGCGCTTTGAAGGAGGCATTGGAGAGAAGTGGGCATGGTGGCCAACCAAGGCAGTGAAATCGAGACAATCAATCGGAAGAGAGTTCATCACTTAATGCTTTGAAGTCGGCCAATCCGCTCTTAGAGTTAGAGAAGATCCGGTCTTTGCCATTCTTGATCTGCACGCTTTGGTGGACTAGTGAAGGCAGACTGTCATTACACGATGGGAAGACTTGGACCAAATAGATTGTACTGCAGATACGCGTAGCTCATTAGTGGAGTACAACTTCTTAGAGGATTTACAGAAAAGTGTAAACTTAAAGAACCGGCTAAGAGTGATTAAACGGAAAAAACCTATTCCCTCATCTGGTCATTTCATTAAACAATCCATTCCAATCCTCTTTCCTTTGGTTTGCCTCCCTCTTCTCAGCAGCCCCGGTCTGAAAAGAAAGAACAGATATGATCTGCCCAGGCAACTAAGTCTCGGGACAACTTGTTATTCTAAACCGGCAATGCTTCGTTGAGCAAGTTAGCAACCGGTGGTACACAGGCCCAGCCAGTGGCCAGCTGAGAGGATCCTGTCTTTCATGGCTCATTCCTAGTACCCTTGGAAAGCGAAAGAAAGGATGCTCTATTCCCAGCTAACAAGGTTTCATCACGAATACGTTTGTCAAGACAGGCACGAGAGGACCCTTTGTTCTGGTATAAGCCCTATGTGGCCGGGCCCATCTGTCTGGTTCCGTAGCTATGGGTTCTTCGAACTAGCTCTTGAAAGAAGAAAAGATGGAATGTTTACGCCTGCGAATGATGTTCCGGTAGCAATGATCTAATTAGATCGTGAACTAAGAGCATAAGAGAACAGAAAGTCTTCGGAACGAAGTAAGCTTATCGATCAAGCTTTCTTGCCTCATATCTTATTACTAGTAGATATAAAGTATTTACTTTACTATGCTATAGTACAGGTTTTGGCTGACCGGTGTAAGACAGACGTTCTTCCTTACCTCGTAAGACGGAATTGATCGATTTGCGAAGTTTGCTACTGGCACGCCCCGCAGGTCCTTCTTCGGCCACTTCTTCTTCGAACGATTATGAAAGAGTTGGAAGGCCTTCTCATAGCCTTTGAATCCGAAGCCCTAGACCGTAGCAACTCGGTATGAAGCTGGATCAGGAGAAATCGAATCGGAATCAGAGGAATTGGGACAAAGATAGAGAAGCTAAGGCAAGAAGTCAATCGCTTTCAGTATTTCTTGTTTCTTTGGTTAGTTCAGTACTTTCCTATGGCCTGCCAGCCCTTGGCTTCTCTACTTTCCTTGACTTACCTATTCTTCTCTATTTCTATTGCCCTATGGGGCCCCCTATCCATCCCTCTCTATCGGCTTATTTAGCCTTATCCCTAGCCCTAGGCTTGCTGCTTTCCTTCCCGGCTTAGGCCTTCTATCGCTTAGGAACCGAACCCTGGGCTTGCTGCTTTCTTTCCCGGCTTAGGCCTTCGTTAAATGGTTCAAATCATGTGTGAAAACCCCATATTTATGCTTTATGAAAAGCTTTGCTTTTATTGCTACTAATTAGCCTAGACTTTGGCGCCTTTACTACCACCCTTTTCTCTTTTCTTGCTTCCTAGCTACTAGAGTTTACCGATCCAAAACCTATCTTTTATGCTTATGCGATTCTGCGAATCAAAACCTATCTTTTCGGTACGGGTAAATAAACGATTCTTCACCTATCTTTTCTGGCTTATTGGGCATTTCGGGTTACCGATTCTAAACCTATGTGGTTCAAAACCTATTGGGGTTACTGATTTCTTTTCGAGTTACTGATTGGGTAAAGAAAGAGCCATATAGGCGGAATTCCCTAGTTTGGGGGGCATGCCCAAGAAATGTAGTATTTAATACTCATTGGTGACTTCCAACCTCTTAGGTAGCGGTTCCGCTTTCTCTCTTCTCTTTCCTTGCTGGCTTAACTGATTCGAAACCCTACTCTACTCGGCTAATTACTGACACCCTACTCTGGTAATTACTTGTATATGAGCCTAGTACTTGCTTAGGAATCCGCAGCTTTCCTTCCCTCTCTATCGGCTTATTTATCCTTTTTTTCCGATCCGATCCAGCTTAGGAACCCGCAGCTTGCTGCTTGCCTTCTGCCTTATTTCGCTGTTGAACCCTTTCTTTTAGGCCTTAGGAACCCGCAGCTTAGCTTATTTAGCTTTCTTCTTTCCTTCCCAGCTTAGGCCTTCCTTCTATCGCTTATGATCCCGCAGCTTGGCTTATTTACCCTTGCTTTCTTCTTTCTTAGCCCGGTTTTAGGCCTTCTTTCCCTTTCTTTCTTCTGGCTTTAGCCTTTCTTAGCCTTCCCGGCTGCTTATTTACCCGTGCCTTCTGTAAGCTACTTCTCCGCCTCTTAGGAACAGGCTTTCCTTCCCGGCTTAGGCCTTCTTTCTATCGGCTTATTCACCCTTTTTTCCCTAGCCGCAGCTTTAGGCTTATTTACCGGTGCTTCTGTAAATGACTTTTCTGGCTTTTCTCTGGCTAATCCGCTAATTGGCTAATCTTTTCACCGTTAAGTCTTACCTCGTGCATAGTGAACATCAGTTAGCAAACTGTAAGCAACTACTACTGAAAGTAGGGTTTCATCGCTAATCTTCTCCCTAATTAGATAGCATAGTCAAACGGTAAAGGCTTAGTTCTTTTGCTGACCAATCGAGGTTCAGAACTGCCTAATCTAGTTCTAAAATAGAATATTTTAGATAGAAAAACTTATGGAAAGCCGTGTTTTTTCGATTCAAATAGAGAATTAGCTCAAATCGGATATCTTACGAGATTAGCTAGCTGGGATCTGGTATTCAAGGTCTTCTAGAGCGGGGATTTCTTTTTTTTATTCGTTTCCCGTGTTTTTTCGATCAACTTCTTTGAAACTATTTCTCTTTTTTCGTATGCACAGGATTCTATCAAGCAATTCAATGTGGGATGGGACTACTTTTCTGTGGCTTAAAGGGAAGAAAGGTAGATCTGTGGCTTACGAGGTAAGGGAAGAAGCCGGCAAAGCCAGTGCTTTAGCTCTGTAAAGAAGCTGTTACGGACAAGCCAGTGCTTTAGCGTAGCTCTGAATCAATTACGTAGAGTAATAAGATATGAGGCAAGAAAGCTTACTAAACCAGAACAAAACTCACCTATTAGACCAGACAGAGGCCCTATAGGGCAACGTAACGCGTATGAATCCATAGCGTATCAACCTATAGCGTAGAAGAAAGATGAAGCAATCAAGCTTATGAATGGGGTAAAAACCCTCTTTCTTTATTAAAGTTGAGATGGGCTTGGTGTGAAGTGTACCTTATTAGTACAATACAAGATCGAAAAGTTTGGAGACCATTCCAAGTGAGATGCCAAAAGACTCCCATGCCTTTCTTGGTTGGACCAAGCCAACCGGCGATTTCCGTCTTCCTGAATTGGGGGAGCAAGAACAAGTTAAATATCTTAAGTAACAGTAACTCAGCGCTTCAATAAAAAAGCCCCGCTCCCTAAGGGGCCCCTCTCAGATAAGTAAGAAATGCCTAAAGAAAAAGCTAAAGAAAAGAAAAATGACTCTTCTGAAGCAACGATTCTCTCTTCTTAAACAACCTATATCCTCCACACTTAATCAGCATTTGATAGATTATCCAACGCCGAGCAATCTTAGTTATTGGTGGGGGTTCGGTTCGTTAGCTGGTATTTGTTTAGTCATTCAGATAGTGACTGGTGTTTTTTTAGCTATGCATTACACACCTCATGTGGATCTAGCTTTCAACAGCGTAGAACACATTATGAGAGATGTTGAAGGGGGCTGGTTGCTCCGTTATATGCATGCTAATGGGGCAAGTATGTTTTTCATTGTGGTTTACCTTCATATTTTTCGCGGTCTATATTATGCGAGTTATAGCAGTCCTAGGGAATTTGTTTGGTGTCTCGGAGTTGTAATCTTCCTATTAATGATTGTGACAGCTTTTATAGGATACGTACTACCTTGGGGTCAGATGAGCTTTTGGGGAGCTACAGTAATTACAAGCTTAGCTAGCGCCATACCTGTAGTAGGAGATAGCATAGTGACTTGGCTTTGGGGTGGTTTCTCCGTGGACAATGCCACCTTAAATCGTTTTTTTAGTCTTCATTATTTACTCCCCTTTATTTTAGTAGGCGCCAGTCTTCTTCATCTGGCTGCATTGCATCAATATGGATCAAATAATCCATTGGGTGTACATTCAGAGATGGATAAAATAGCTTTTTACCCTTATTTTTATGTAAAGGATCTAGTAGGTTGGGTAGCTTTTGCTATCTTTTTTTCCATTTGGATTTTTTATGCTCCTAATGTTTTGGGGCATCCCGACAATTATATACCTGCTAATCCGATGTCCACCCCGCCTCATATTGTGCCGGAATGGTATTTCCTACCGATCTATGCCATTCTTCGTAGTATACCTGACAAATCGGGAGGTGTAGCCGCAATAGCACTAGTTTTTATATGTCTGTTGGCTTTACCTTTTTTTAAAAGTATGTATGTGCGTAGTTCAAGTTTTCGCCCGATTCACCAAGGAATCTTTTGGTTTCTTTTGGCGGTTGCTTACTACTAGGTTGGATCGGATGTCAACCTGTGGAGGCACCATTTGTTACTATTGGACAAATTTCTCCTTTTGTATTCTTCTTGTTCTTTGCCATAACGCCCATTCCGGGACGAGTTGGAAAAGGAATTCCTAATTCTTACACGGATGAGACTGATCACACCTGATCAGTGATAAATTCTGACACCAATCATTGACAAGTGAGTATTACACCAATCATTGACAAGTGAGTATTACACCAATCATTGACAAGCGGATGACTTTTCTAGTTGGCTATGTTGATATAGCTTAGATAGGGAAAAGATACTTCTTTTCGTACGCTCGTCAGGTAAGTTTAGTACTAGCGCATCAGAAAGATAGGCCAAGATGCTACGGTAGGACACAAGGGTTTTGGCATAGAGTCTCCGTGGATTTGACAAATGTTGCAGCGTTTAGTTTAACATAGTCCATACAATTCTGGACCATTGTAGGCCAGTAGTACCCCATCTGTTTGAGCTTAACTCGCATCTTTGCCCCAGACCGGTGGGCACCACACCCCCAGAATGTACTTCGTACATGGCTTGCCTTGCTTCATCACTAGACAAACATCTCAGCCACAGCATAAGACTTTTTTTTGTTTAAAGTTTCGTTTAAATACACATACTGGGGCAACCTCCTTCGAAGCTGGGTTCCTTTGTGGCTTTCTTCTGGCCATCCGTCGTTACTAAACTAGTAAAATGTCTACATACAATCTTCAATAGATACTTCCATGCAGGGAGCCATTTCCACTATGGTGACAGCGTTGCGATACCGGATAAGTTCTTTCCGGCCAAAAAAAAGGAACCTGTCATGTATAATGACTTTTTATGTTCTGCCACCAGGGGGGCTGCTAGAGCGGCTACTAACTTGGCGAATGCGTCTGCTTTGTCGTTCTTTTTCTTTTGTACGTGGCAGAATTAGAGTAGCTCGAACTCTTTCATGAGCTCCATAGCCATGGCGTGGTAGGGCATTAATTCAGGTTTGCATACTTCAAATGTAGCGTTGGCGAATGATTAACTGTGAATTCCCATAGGATCATGAGGACCCTTATTTATACCAATTTGTAAGACTACCAATAGGCCTAGAAATTTCATAACCTGGATGCCCACAAAAAATATTAAGAAACGCCGGATCACATTAATCAAGCGAATCCAATGCTTCTGCTCCATAAGGTATTTATCTCCTATCTAGCTAATGAGTTCTGAGTTCTCCCCCTTGGACTGCTACGAAAAACACCATCGGATTTCAAAGTAGCACGATCTAATTCAAAAATTTCGCCTAATTGAGCGCGTCTAGCATATTTTTTGACAGTAGCAGGATCACTATAACTGACTCCGTTTAGTTCACCACCATAGAACTCAACAGTTACACCTACTTGTTCGACACTATACTTCGACTCTGCCCTTCGAAAAGGAACATCGGCTCTAACAATTCCATCTCTAGCGTGGATGGATAAGGCTGAAGCTAGTCCTTTTCATTGTGATTGGATTCGTTTCCTTGTAAGTCAGCTTTGCCAATGGCAGGCCTGCTTCAGTCAGTCCTGTGCTTGACCAGGTACATAGCGCGCTGCCCAAGCTCATACCTTTGCTTGCTGCTTTCTTTCACAGAAGACTCTCTCTCCTTTAGCTCTCCACTCTCTCTCGACAGACAAGCGCTTCACCCTTTCTCCTTTGACTATTTCAGACTACTCGCTTTTAGTGGACTAGTCGCTTTATCTTCTCTCCTGATTGTTGTCTAAGTCGTTATCCTAGCAAGCGCATACTTGCATCTGTTATTACAGAAAGGACTTGATGAAGACCACCCCCTGGTTAGTGATTGGGCACTCGCTTCCTTTACCTTTACGGCGTAGAATCGGCTTCCTTTACTTTAGAGTTTAGAGGGAGAACGGAGATGAGCAAGCAGCTTACGTGATAGAGGCGTTCCAAACCAACTGAGCTTAGCGGCCGACCAACAACAGAGCTGAGCAACCGGCTGTGAAGAGGTGAAGCCTCAATTTTAATGTGAGAGGAGCGAAGTCCTATAGTTTACAATAGAATATATTTCTATAGTTTCCAGTAGAACTAGTCTAACACGAATTCTGCTCACGAGCGTAAAGAGAGATTAACATCATGGATTTCGCGAGACATAGGCTATTTGCGATCGAAGTATAAGAGTTCCTATGAAGATGCGTAATCCCATTCCGTTGTCGTCCTTCTTCTTCTTGCATTGATTTTCATTGTATTGTAAACTGAGCTTGTCGATCAAACTGTGGCTTACGTCGGACCGTACCCTAATCTATTCACTTCCTCACAACCAAAGACTGTAGGCCTCTCAATTACCAAAAAGGTGGAATCTTGGACTAGCAAAGGGCTTTCCTATGCGGGTAGACTTCAGCTCATCAGATCGGTGTTGTTCAGTATTCAGGACTACTGTTTACTAGAGTAGCATTTTCATTTTGCCGAAGCAAGTGTGCAAGGTTATTGACCAGATCCTCAGATCTTTCCTCTGGCATGGTACAGTTGGGATCTCTAAGGCTGCCAAGGTGTCTTGGGACGTGGTCTACCTCCCGAGAGAGGATGGAGGGCTTGGCCTCAAGCTCAAGAAAGTTCATGATTGAAGGCAGCTATTACCAGACATTTGTAGAACATTGCCTCTAACTCACATACCATATTATCTGGACTCACAGAATTCATTGTTATCTCTTGAAAGGTAGGAGTGCGTGGGGCATCCCCAATGACTGTTCTTGGAGTTGGAGGAAATTGCTGAACTTGAGGGACACTATGATATGAGACCTTTCATCCGGTCCAAAGTGGGTAATGGGGAAGTTACTTTTCTTTGGTTCGACAACAGGCATCCGTTAGGTCCCATTGTTCAGAAGTCTAGTAGTATAATCTGTTATGATGCTGCTATTCCGTTCTATGCCAAAGTCAACACAATTATTGAAGAAAACCGGTGTAAGTGGGCGGAGGTTAGATCTTTCAATAGGTCCCCTCGAGTCCACTTAAGAACTACTTGACTAACTAGCGACAGGGAGATTTGAAAGACTGATGGAGGGAGCACTCCTGGTCGTAACTACCGTTTGAACGGGAAATGGCGAAAGAAAGCAGGAAGATCAATCCCTCGTAGGAGCTCGGAGAAAGAAAGATAGCAAAACTCTTTATTTGTTTAGGGCAGAAAGATACTCAAGGAACGCAAAGCTAACCCTAAATATTTCATATTGCCTCAGCTCAAAGGTTCTTTACTCAGATCCTTCTTATCAAAGCGAGAGATTCTTTCTATTAAAAGAGTTTTCTTCGAGAGAAAGAGACCGGGATATCCGGAGAGGAAACCTTATCTTGATTCCTTCTATTTAGGCAAGAAAGCAGCCTCTGAGACTCTTGTGAAATCCATTTCATATAAAGTCAAGAGGGAAAGATTTCATTAGTTCCAGACCGATAGCATCTCTGCCAACTCCTATTCTCTAGGCCGATGCCTTACTATTATCTGATCTTTAGGCTTATGATAGCATCTGCTTGGGGAAGACCATCAGGAAAGAGACGACGAAGCTGCACCAATCAAGAATTACCGCAGCGTCTGAGTCAGCGGCTTTTCTCTTCTGCAGCAGGCAGTTTTGCAACAAAAACCGGGTGAACAACGGAAAGCAGTTCCACGGCGGAAGTTCTATCTACTCCAGCATAAGACGATGAAGCACGAGGGGTGGGATCATCTACTGACTCGGCGGCAGCAGATCCTTAGACAGCAGAAGATTAAACGAAACGATAGAAGATGCCGATCGGGAGACGGATCCGCCCTATTCGTCAATGGGTATTCTCTGTCTTATTTTCAAATGGTTACTACTCGATTCATTGATTACTTAATGTCTTGACTGCCCACAGACTGAGTTCTAAGTAAGAAGGATTGCCATCTACGCGCTTACTTCCTCTGATAGAGACTGACTCCAGCCTTTCCTCCGCTTAGAGAGACTGGAGATCGTAGTCTCAATCCGGCACTTCATAGAAGGTCTTTTCATGGTATTCCTTCCTCACGGGTATTCCCATATCGGGATCGGGGACCAAGACGAAGCGTAGTACCATACCCGAACCTACCTCCCAACGAGGATATTTTTTTTTCCCGGGAATGAGGCAAGATAGAAAGACCCTGAAAGAGGGATTGCTACTTCCACTTTCCAGCCTAGGAATCTTATTGTCTTCCCTAGAAGACTTTTCCCTGTGAAAGATGCGCTAGCCTCTGCGCAGAGAGAAAGAAGAGGGTCCGAAAGAGCTTTCCTTAAAGCGCTTTCTCGAAGCCTTTATTTTTTGGCGCAAGTTTAGAAAGGCTATTCCTGAATACGTTGTTTGTAAGAAAGAGCTAGCTTGTCTATGTTAGAAAGTTAACTGCACTGCTGCATTCTGTAAAAAAGTACTTAGCAAAAGTCTTCACAGTCCTAGGCGCACTAGACTAGAATGGAATGGATAGCATAGGTCGGAGGTTCAGCTTCTATTTAGACCTTGACTAACTCCGCTGAAGGTTAGGAATCTATGGTTGACGACAGGAATTCATGAAAACTGAGAGGCTATGATGTCGATGAAAACTATTCTAGGCGCCTGAAGGGGCGGATCTCTCTCTATGTAATTTTGACCACTTGGAACATGAGCTTGGCCCTCAACCCTGGAATGCTTGCCCGCCCCGACCAAAGAGAGATGTAGTCGTGAGAGCGAGTCGAACCCCAGGCAGCTGTCCTGTCCTAGATGCGGAAAACCGGAAACCTTAGAAGGAAGCTAAATGCTCTTTCTATGAAGAAAGGGTACCCTACCAATATGGAAAAAAATTGTTTGAAAGATCTAGAGCTATTGATCAGGAAGATTGAGCTTTATTTCAAGCAAGCTTAATCAAAGCTGTGATCCATTAGGTTTTTCCTATAATTCGAAACAAAGTATAATTCGAAACAAAGAGAGAGTCCGGCATAGACGAAGAGAGAAAGAGGGGGGAACCAATCCACCACTTTCCACTTTAGGAGTCTCGGAAGTTTCTAGTTCATACGGCAAGACCGGGGGAGGAAGAAATCCGATATTTGAGCAAGCGCATTACATCATGGATCCAACTTTTGTCCAGCAAGGACTCCTCGCGGCCTGAGAACGGCCGTTTCGGGCTGAGGAATTCCTGATTGAACACTATCACTATCTAAGTAAGGTTCCTAACCATCTCGTATGCACATGATCAAACTCTATTTACTAAACTTCGTGATCAAACTCAAACTTCGACTTCCATGTGTTAAGCATTTGAAGTTTCACTTAGAGAAAGAACTTCTGAAGGTAGTGGCTGATGTAAAGACAGAAGAAAGCCGAGCTAGGGTGAATAAGCAAGCTGAAGAAAGAGGTTCTATGGGAGGCAGAATAGCGATAGCATGAGAACTGGTGAAATCAAGCCCCTCGTCAGTAAGCAGCTCCGGTGGGTGCGAATCGGTAGCTCTTAAACTAGTTCTGGCGAGTTGACTTCTTCTTCTCTTGTGTAATTGTAAGTCGGTTTACCAGATCCATCATACGAGGATAATCTAATCGATATGGAGAGAACTTCCTCGGACATTCACATTTTTCCAGTTTCTTTTTGGAAGCATTGTTTTTCATGAAGATGAGAGACCCGTATTTCGGATGATTCCCATCCTATCATGCTTATTCGGTAATGGGTTAACCTCATCGCCCTGATCTTCATCATCACTGTCATAAGTGATAGAAAGACATCAAGCTTTTATCATCATTTGATACGTCGTTAATGGAATGTTCCTTCCTCTTTTCAACTTCTCAATTCAAATGGAGATGGATAGGTCAATCAAGCTATATAAACCATCGGGAGAGAGGAAGAGGCCCGTGGATGCCTAAAGCTAACCTTTCACCTTTCAGGAAAGGGCTTGATTGGCCCAGCCCATCCTTGAACCACCTTCAATCAAAGACTCTTTTTTTGTTTTTGTAGAATGTCTCCGGCTGCTGCAAGGCTAGCTTTCTTTAATTCCAATTTTCAATGATTGACATTCCTCTGTATTCTGTTGTGCTCAGCGAACGGATAAAGCCCAGGATGGGAAGTCGCATCTCTTTCGGAGTTAAATCAGGAATCCTACTATAAATAAGAATCTAATCACGCGCTCTCAGAAAACGAAAGACTCCATAGCCTAGTATGAAAAGTAGGTAAAGCCGTCCAGTACTACATCCTACAGCCTTCCATGTATTGCATTCGTTCGTCAGGGAATGTGTACTAGCCCCCATTGGAACTCCCATAGGGGGAATTTGCCTTGACTTCTCTTCTATTACGTACAAGTGGGCCGGCCAGTCCGTCTGGAAATTTATTCCGTATTTAAGGTAGGCTATTCCGCCGTCCTAGCTTTCCAATTTCTCTGTCCTAACAGCGTTCGAAGCCTAACATCCTTGCAAGCTTTGGATTCTTTCCTATTCCTATTCCTCTTTTGAGTCTGTCAAATAATCTATATACTTACTGGAGTGACCGAAGTGCTTCCTGAAACAAGCACGAGGGAACGGTCAGGAGATAACTCGTATCGGGAGAAGAGTAGGAGACACACCGTATGAGCTTTTGTAGGAGCAAGCAGATCGAGTTTCAAACCTAGGGTCCTTATTTTTTTTCTATTTATTGACCTTGAAGTTCCGGCATACAAGTAAGCACGAACATGAATAAGAGCAGGCAATGGAATTTGTACCACAATCAGAATCTATTTCAATAGGCATAATAGCTCGACTGCCAGCGATTGGAATAGGCCCCTGTCTTAGCCACCTTATTTTGAAGGAGCAAGCCAGCAAGTCTTCTAACAAAAAAAAATTCCTAGTCTTACTTTTTGGCATCTTTTGTATTAGAAAGGTCTGGGACATACTTGACTGACTCTATACTATACGAGATTCTAACGCTCCTTTCTTAGTTGATATTAGGAAGATGGAGGGAAGGTGGAAGGTACTCAGAACACCCTATTCAATGCAAAGTGCAGCTAGCTCATCTCTATCATCTAGTGATGCCATTGCTCCTTCTTTCTTCAGGAAGTGCTTTCTTTTATGATTATGGCGGACTAATCTTCTTCATGGCTTTGAATACAGCTGAGAGCATTCTGTATAAATTGTGCAATTGTAGCTGGGCTAGGAGTTAGTAAGTGTTTGAGCTCCTCCTCCCTGGCTTTCTGTCACTTTTATGGGCTAGTTTCCTTCTAAAAGAAGGAGCCCGTCGCCCCTTGCCACTCTGGCGGCCTTTCTGTCCCATCTCATCCGCTTTTTCCCATATCTTCTGTCAATAGAATCCGTTTTTTAATCTTTATCCCTACCGCTACTTTTTCCTGGCGTATCCTTGGTCCCTGCAGATCTTCTCACGTGACGGTCAGAAGGCTTTTGGGCAAAGGAAACTGATAGTCGCATCCCGTTCCTCTCCTTTCAGTCGAGCAGCTCCACCAATACAAATACAATGGGTCAGTCGAGTCCTCGACCGGGTACTCGACCAGTAGATACACTATAGCTTGCCCTTTCATCGCCTTTCGATAAGTGCACGTAATCGGACAGCCTTAACATAACAAAAGACCGCTTGCTTTAACATATGCCTGATCGGATCAGACCTCGTGATCAAAAGAACCTTCTAGGAGGTAGTGACGGAGCTTCTCAGCCGCAAAGAAAGACTCAGAAAGCCTGCTTCGATTTTACTATAGTGTGATTCTGCTGTCTTCAACACTCAAGACAGGTAAGGTAGTATATATAGCCGCTCCTTACCATCGTGGTCCTCCTGGGCGGCCGAGCGAACTTGTCGTAGCAGACAAATAGGTTTTCCCGACATCAAGACTGACGGAGACAAGAGCTCGTCTTTCGCCGGCTCCTGGCGGTCAAAACCTCTTTTTCCTGTAGAGGAGAAAGGACGGACAATCGGCGAGAAAGTAAGTTCATCGACCATTTCTCTTACACAGCATCCCCTACAATCAAGCTCCTATCCATCCGATTCGGTCTCTATACGTATCCCTCTTTTCGTGCTATGCTCTAGTTACGTCATTAGCTCTACTCAGGATTGAATGCTGGCTAGTTTAAAGTCTCGGACTATAACTATAGTCTACTCTTTTATCGCTTCTTCTCCCGTACAGAAATGGGATATTAGGGCTACCTTTAAATTCAATTCGGCGTATTAGGAGCACTTGGAATGGAAGAGTTTTTAATCACATGTTACCAATGCTTTTCAGGTGGGAAAGAAGGGCATGAAGCTTGGTTCATTTCTTTGGACTTCATAGGAAGGGAAGGAACTGATGAAACAACAAAGAAAAATCCAATCTTTATTCCCAGTCAAGATCTCCAGATCTGTGGGATAGCTTGGCCAAGGAAGAATCCCTTAATATACTTATATACTTGTGTGAATGCGGTTCAAAGCCTTCCATGTAGGCTATTACCTATGTTCGTGAATCCCTAATCCGTCTAGTAATCCGAATGGTACGTCTGTCTAGGAGAGCGAGTGTATGAGCTTAGAGGTCTATCGCCATTGCCAACTTTCTTAGTCGTGGAAGGGGCTATTGCCTTTTCTTTACTAGTTTATAGAATTTCTTAGCCCGGCTATTACGTATATCCCGTAGTCCCTATATCTTGGCCCTTTCGTCCTAGCTTTCAATTCCGTAAGCATTCAAAACCCTACCATTGTTGGAAGGGAATAGCTTTCCGGTTGTCTGCTAGCCTGGCCTGTGTAATATCCCCCTGGGCTTTCTCTTCTTTTCTTCTAGCATCTCCCGTAGCGAAGAAGCATTTCCCTTTGCTTCGAATCAATCCTATCCTCAGTAGGGGCCTAATGCCAGTCTTCGAGGCAAATCGTATCAACCTTTCCAGCACTAATTCTTGTAGTGCTTGACTCAGTCTCTCCTTATATATATTATATGACAAATGTAAGCATACATCCCGATCATCCTAATCTTTAACCTCAACTTTGACTAAGTCCCTCCTTTCGTGTGATTGGTCTAAAGACCGTTGCCCTATGGTCTTTGTCTGGGGTGCACTGCTTTTGATTCTGTCTATTCCGTATAGTCTTTCTACGGGAGTGAATGCTTTTGCGGATGTAAGCCCATTCGCCTATCGCTTAAGGTACCTTTGCTTATTCTCTTAGCTATCAGGATTCCATTCCGTCCTCTTTTTTTTTTCATTGTCTGCTCTGTCTGTCTCGTATTCGATTGCCTCTCTCTCTTTGTTAGGATTGCATGTTGGTAAGGATTCCTTCTATCATTCGCAGTCTTGTAATTGTTGTATGTGAGGAATGGTGATAGACAAGCAAGACCAGTTCCTCCTTACAAGACTTTTCCACTTACAAAACAAAAAGGGAGGACGGAGGAAAATCAGCTGATTAAAGAGCTTCAAAAGCGGTACAAGCAAATCACATGAAGGGGATAATAGTACACACAAAAGACGGATAATCAGCTTATACGCAATTACACACTATCACAAAGACCACACCCGTGTAAGCATTCCTTCGCTACAAAGCATATCATCAAAGCAAATCATAAGTAAAAAAAAAAGTTCGCGGATGGTAATACAAAAGACCAGGATTGATTGATTCAAGGTCCTCGCCTAGCCTTCCTTTATTAGTCTTCTTCTAAAGGTTAATGCTTCCCCTCCAAGACTTTCTGGCTCCTTCCTATGGTCTCGGAGGCGACTGAAGTACTACCTTCTTTTCTCTCGCATGATGCTAACGAAAGCCCGTACGGCACTCTGTCTTGTGTGCTCAGCTGCGGAGTAAATTCAATGATTCCCCTACTTTCTTTTCACACACAATAAGCTTCTTCAAGCGAGGTCTCTCACATCTCCTAATGCTTGGCTACTGCCCTATCGTTCTATCCCGCGCTTTCATTCTACGCTAAATCTCGCCTGATCTTTCTTTCTTAATTAAGGTGAGGATGGCACGTGCTTTCCTAAATCCATTTCACCGGGTGTTCACTCAAACTCCTTAATCATTGAATCCGGATCGGAAAGTGACTCCACTAAGGCCTAACGCTTACTCAGGTAAGACTTCTTCCTTCTCCCCTTCCTCCACCAGATGCGGATGAAAGAGCTGCTTCTTCGTAAAGAGTCCTAACCGAAAGAATGGAATCCGGATCGGAATAAATAAGATAAGGGGAAATGTCGGCATAACCACTGCTATTTTATCTGCAGCTCTTGCCGTTGAAGGAATAAGTGTTGCTTTGGCTTGATTGCTTTCACCAGGTCTAGCTAAAGTCGATTAGCCCGAGTTGTGTTAAGATAAGTGGCACTTGAATTTGAAGTAGCCATCGGCCAGGTCTTGGATGCTGAATTCTCGGTCTCGGTCTTATTGTATCGATAGACCCACTTTCATTTAATGCTGAGGAGATTTCTTTTCAATCAAATCCTGATCCTGATCTTCGAACTTTCTCTCTGCTTGAAGTTCTTCTGGCAAAGCGGTCACAGGAAAAGCTTTTTCTTGCTAATCTGGTGATATCGTAGTAAAGGTAAAGTAGCCGAGGAATCCATTTTTCAGTCCATACCAGGCTCCAGGTAGATTTAGGAGTGACCTGACCGGCAGTAAATGCCCGGTAGCAAAGGAAAGGGATAACTTCTTAGGTTTGGGATAACTGACTGGGCTGATGAGACCGGTTGTAGAGAGATTTTGAAGCCCTCCCATTAAACTACTTCACCAGCGAGTGTGAGTTCCTCGTCTGAGTCTAGGATTTCCCTGCTGGCTTGTGATGTGATAAGATATTCTTGGCTTAAGACTGGCTGGAGGGTAATTGACTCGTAAGGAACTGGATTAAAGTATTCACTCCTCACCTCAAAGAAGGGGACAGCAGAGGAATGCGACTAGAGAAAGTCTTACCTGTAAGACTACTTTCAAAGTAACCTATTCATAGAAAGTTCTTACTCGGGGACTGGCACAGACTAAGGCCTTCGACTTCTCTTGCGCATGCATAAAACTTTCCATTGAAATAGGCCTTTTTGCTTGTGGAAACTTGAGGGGGCTTATGAGACGAAAATTGCCTTCGGCTATCTCGTATTCCCTAGCCTCCTGGCACTCTAACTCCAACTCCAGACTCTGTGCTCCATTTAGTTTTCTACACTCAAAGGGAACCCGGCATCCCCTTAACTGAGACTTCCTATGCATAGCTGTAGCCTTTCGTCATATCCTTTCTTTGGGTACTTAACTTAGTGCCTTCACCAACTACTAGGTTGTAATCTTCTTGTTTCTAAACAAAAGAGAGGGTCTATGCGGCTCTCTTAATAAAATGTCTACTGTAGTCTATTTGAAGCGTTCCTGCCCTTTCTTGTCTTGAATCAAACAGAATTTTATAACCCTGTGTAGCGGATAGCCTGGACTGATTGAAATAGCATACTTGTACAATGGATCTCGTTTATCTTTCATATGTTAAATGTTCGTGTAGTGAATTCACGGCTAGAGATAGTACATTCTTGGTCGATCAAGGAAGGTAGCGTATACGGGTACTTGGGATTGAGTAGAGCATAGGTTCAATAACCGGGCTTGGAAAAGAGAATGAGAATCTCGTTCAGCAAGAGGCTGGGTTTTTGGTCTTTATACGAAAAAAGTACCACTCCTTTGGTTAGTACTCAAAACTTGTTGGTTCGAAGTAATGCTCCTTTTATTTAGCTATGACCTACATTCTTTGGTTAAAGGCAGCTTCCACTTACTTATATTCCCGGGATGCGTTCCCCTCCAAGTTGTTTCAAAGTAGCATCTGTGGATAAACGAGGGTTAAGCCGCATCGGTGCGGTTGGGATCGCCCGGCACTTGTGAGGCAGAATAATCCTTGTAAGAAGATCGAGCCAATCCTTGTGAAAAGTCTTTTGTTACCGTCCCTTTCCCTTTCTATGTACCCCGTCTACGAACACGAACCTGGCCTAATCTAATAGGCCTTGAAGGCCCCGAAAAACACCGATGCAGCATGGTTTCATGGATGGCTCTTACCCCTTTTACCGGAACTTCTTCACTCAATTATCAAGATTCAATCTACTTTCTGCTTTTGCATCGCCGATGGCTGCTAGCGTACTACTTCGGGTACTCTATATGCTTTTACGAACAAGGCGGAATGAAACTCGTCGCCCTTTCTATGGAAACCTCTGCCTGCCTTCTAAAATGAGCTGTACCGAGAAAGGTATAGCCTCTTTTGTTTTGAAAAGAGAGAAGAATAGCCTCTTTTGGTTCCCCGTGCTACGGCTGCTGCTACAGCATCATATGTCATGATCCTCTTCTCTGAGCCGCACCTGGCATCTCAATTCTTGTTGTTATAAAATAAACCGGTTTTTATTGGTAAATCATTGAATAGATTCACTAATCGTTGTGAATTCCCACAGCAATCCCAATCCCTTGCTGATGTGATGTGTTTTACATCGCACCGACGCCATTGTGTTTGCGTGAAGCTCGAGAGTCAACAAATGCAGAAATAGCTCCTCTGATGACTCAAGCGGAGTTGGTTTCTGATTCCCTGGCCTAGGCCTAGGTAAAGGGTGCTTTCGCTTTCGATATAGTAATTCTACTTCCTGCTCAGTCGTAATAGCTCCTGTCCTGGGCTTTTTAGATAGTTCACTCTGCGGCCGGCTTTCGAGTTTAAACTCTGCTCCTCGGCTTAAGAGCGCTCCTCTTCGGGGTTTTCTGGCTTTTGCGGTGAGGTTTGGAACCCTCGCGTTAGGCTTTCGAGTTCCCTGTTCGAGAGAGCTCCTTGCCCTGGGCTCTCGACGCTTATAGCCTTATGGTATAGTTCAGTTCGTACTCGCATCAAGCTGTGGTCTCCGTCCCTTTCGATTATTACACGAGTTTTCGCCCCGGGCTGTCAGCTCTCGTTTTCCTAGGTAGCAGATGTCCTTCTCGAGCATATCTTCTGATGCAAGCTCTTGGGCAGTACTCCCCTCCCCACTTGGGCTTTGAAAAGGCTAGTTTACGAAGCCGCTAAAGAAGTGTAGTACAAGAGATAGGAAAGCAGGTAAGGTAGCTTGTTAGGAGAAAGAAGTAACAAGGCAATTGAATAGGGTTTTTCTCTCTATCTTACCTATTTCTTGTCTGTCGGAAGTGTCAACCTAAGCAATCTCTAGATGATAGTCCAGTCCGTTAGGCTTAACCAGTAGGACTGGGATAAGATATTCTTCACTCAGAGATAGAAGGACAAGGCAGATGGCTGCGAGTATCGTATCCTACGAAAACCTTCTTTTTCTCTTTCTTCCCAAGAAGAAGCACTTCCTTCAGTAAGACCAGTAGCAAGAGCAAGAGTCAGAGGTTGGTTTTCTACCAGGTGAAGGTAAAGACTGAACTCGCCTAAGTCTTTTTACAGAGAAAGTAGAATAGAAACTCTTTCTGTTAAAGATGCGGGTGGAAAAGATATTTCATCAGCTGAAGTAAAGGGCTTAGAAGACCGGTATTGGAGAGAAAAAGAGCTTACCGTTTCCCAGGTAAAGAGCTTAGAAGACAGGTATTTCCCTGGGCTAGAGGTTCATAAGCGGGGTAAAACGGATCAAAGAATAGGCAGAGAAGACTAAGCCTAAAGCCACTACAGAAGAACTAAGCCTAAAGCCGATACCTAAGAGGTAGGAGGTTACCAATGAGTATTTATTTAATACTACATTTCTTTGGCATGCCGAAAATTAAGGATTTAAGGCTATAAGCAAGCCCATGTCTTTTTACCCAATAAGTAAGCAGAAAAGATAGGTTTTGAATCGGTAAAAGTAACTGATCTTTCCGCAAGAGAATAGGGTGGTTGGTTATTAGTTTACCTACCTACGATATTGAATATATAAAGTAGAGCTAGCTAGGAAAGAGCGACGAGCTAGGTAAGATGATGCAGGGGTGAAGAAAAGACACGGTGCTCCTTCCTCTGTCACTAAATGAACTGAACCCAATTGCACATAAGTAACAACGATCGTCTGTGTAGCAAAAGGGGATTGGGAGTCCCTGTACTGTGTGAGTCGCTAAGACTGGATAAAAAGGTAAAGTTTATAAAAGTTAGGTAGCACCTGTGGAGATAAGAACAGGGTTGGCGAGAAGCTAGAATAAGATCGGGTACTTTCATGCCCCCCTAAGCTAAGAAGTAAGAGTTGCTCCATGAGAAATGGATCCGGTCGATTGATCGACCAAGGAAGAGGATGTGCCAGCTTTGATAGGAAACGAAATGGATCTTCTCCACTATCACACTTTAGGGCAAGTGAGTTTTCAAGACTTGACTTTCCATCATCAGGCCAGTCGGAAGAAAGGTAAGGAAGAATTCAAGGCCGGAGACTCCTTCAAGAAAGGAATCCTTCTTCCAAACAAGCATTCAACAAAGCCTTAGCGTACCAAGGTCTCTAGACTCATATTATTTCGGCTTTCCACGCGGAATCATTCCACCACCAAAAGGTAATCCCTAATTCCTTTCGCAGAGTCCCACACCTAGTTCACTGGATTCCTCCAGTCTCTTTGTTCTATAAGCTTCTACACTCTTTAATATCTCCAATCCCATCGATACTACTATCAAGTCAAACCAAAGAATGGAGAGAATGGAAAATGGGAGCTAGAAAGAGGAAGCTGTAGAGATGGGAGCAGGAGCAGCAGATAGGGGTTTAGCAGAAGCAGGAGAAGCGCTAACCCCACCCAATAGTGGTGGCTTTTGCGGCCCGCTTTCGAGTAACCTCTCTTTTTCTAGTGCATTTATAGGGGAATGCCTCTCAAAGGCGCTATCTAACGTAATGCGTCAAGGAATCCAGGGAGACGTAATTTCCATCACTAGCAATGCTCTTGGGACAGGGAAAGCAGGTCTTAGGGAAGACTAACCGAACTTTGACCACGGCTTCAAGTTCGATCAACGAATGGAAGAAAAGAAAAGAAAGGGGCATTTTGGCGCAGGGTTTAGGCAATAGACTTAAAAGACAGGACGGCGGAGAGTTTGCAAGTTAAATTTCTTTAGAGAAGAAGTGAGATGTGATAATGAAACGGAAATCCCTTTTATGCGAGAGGTTGTTGGAGCATCAGCATCCGGCGATAGGATACTGGAGAAGGGTTCGATTCCCTTGAACCTTATGTCTGATCCTAACGGGAGATAGCCAAGTGAGAAAGCATACTAAGGTCACTGCCGGTATCCCATGCTATCACCAGAAGGATTGGAAACTATGAGAATGCCAAGAAGCTCGCAGTCTAATCTTAGTAGAGACAAGAGCAGGTAGGGTCGAATCTAGTCTCGGCATCAATCCGTGAAAGCCTTCAAGTTCAATCCCAAAAGCTAACGTCCCAGAAAAAGACTTCAAAGAAGTAGCTCGTGGAACTGAGTCCCGCTAACCGCTTATTGCTAACAAAGCTGTCCAATTACCTACACCACACTGTTTTGGCTAAAAAGCCATCTCCTTGCTCTTCCTCATTATCACCTACTCCAAACACGAAAGTAAAGACCAAAAAATCTGTCTACATAGAAAACCTTTGAAGGTGGAGCTTCGCGGGGATTGTACGTCAGCCAAGGCCTTAGACCGGAGCGCGTCCCTGCAATCTCTCAGCTTCTCTTCTGTTCTTTCTGTCCCTCCTCAGTGCCTCTTCCTGACTACTCCACTCCAAGTCGGGATGGGTGCCACAAACACAGCTTGTACTGGCTAAACATCTCCTATCTTTCCATTTGAAGGAGTCTATCCCACTGCTTCAGTCTGACAAATGTCTGACACTACTATATCGGACGTAAAGTCTTGCCCGGCCTCACTGAGTGGATCTGGTGCCCACACCGTAGCTAGTCCTCTTAGCTTTCTTGGAGCAGGTGCCCAAGCTTCTTTGGCTAAAGCACATCTCCTGTCTGAACCCGATTCGAAAGACAAATGCACAAAGCCACATTGAAGTTGAAGAAAGAGATGATCGAGTCTCTTACGCCATCCTAGGCGGTTCTCCCGTAGCGTCTCTTCAGGCTACTTTTAAGGTTCAGGTTTGTCTGCCTATCCTAGGTGACCATCTTCGTCTACTACAACTAGGGTTTTTTCTTTGGGACTGATTTGTTTTTGATCTCGTCAACTCGGAACTTATAATGAAACTCCTTAGCTACAACTCTTTCACTCGGGCAAAAAAAGTCCTTACTCCTATTCCACCGACTATCGCACTTTCAGTGGTACTGAGACTCTACCACTACCCTTTATCAAACTGGTTTACAAGAGGGCGGGAATAGCGGCTAAAAGATTTCCGATTATCTTATAGCATCTTAGAGTAAAGGTAATAGGATCTTATAGGTAGCTTTTATTACCAAGTGAAATGCTTCTCAGGCGAGGAGCACGAACGAGATAAAGTAGCATAGTCACTCCCAGCTTAGCATCAAGGTGCGTAACCTCCAACAACTGACTATAGCTGTAGGGATGTGACAGAATTCCCATTGCCTGGAAGTAAAAAAAAGCTATTCCCTGGTGTGCTTCTGTTAGCGGCAGTAACCTTTTTGGGGACAAGCAAATAGGGGGTCTCCATGCTAGTTTTACCAATCCAGCTCTATCTTTTCCAGCCCCTGAGGTTTGCGTTCTAGCTTTTGTAGTTTCTGGAAGCTCTGTTACATACCATGCAGTTGGAATAGCGGTTGAAGTTGCTTCTGCGTGCGAGACTTTCTTTTCTTTCTTTTAGCCACGATGATAGCAGTACAACAAACCCACAAGTAGTGGGAGCGAAAGCCCACGTAAAATGAGAAGAATAAGCAACACATAGTTGGATAAGTCACCCACACATTTGTAGGACTTGAATACGGGACCTCATAGATCCAGGGCCTCCTATTCTTATTTAGCACTGGACCAAGTCCTCATCGGCTTGCATTTGTCTATTAAGATAAACATTAATTGGTAGGAGTCTTATTGAATTGGGGTTCTCTAGTTTTCCGTACGTATACTTTTTTATTTTATACGTTTTAGCAAGCAAGAAAACTCCAAGCAACGCGCGAAAGCCGTTTCCTCAGGTTAGTTTGAAAGAAAGAAAGGCGCATCTCCTTTTATTTTTTTCTGATAGTTGAGCAAGTTCCTTCCCCCCTTCCCATTCTATTCTTCCTTACTTTCTTCTATCTACTCGAATCGACGAGGAAGAGAAAGTTATGACTTTGCTGCAGATTCAGTTTCAACCGATTCTGCCCCTATCACACTGACTATATTCTATAGTGAATCTGGTACTCTACTGTAAGTAGGAGATTCTGTAACCATAAGCTTAGAAAGAAACTCTTCCTTTTCTTCCCCTTTGTCTGTAACATTAACAACAAGGACTGTGACTCTAGAAGACTGACTCAATCTCGAACTAGAAAGATATAACTAATCCCATTATTTCTATTGGAATAGTCGCTTATTCTTGCCATTTTGTATTGTATCCCGACTCTATCACAGGTCTTCCGTACAGTAGATTCTGTAACAACAGAGTCTGTACTTTCTTAAATCCTGTATAGGAAGAGAATCAGGAACTTACTAAGCTTCTTCACGATCTCTATATAGATCGCCTCTAGGTCCCACTAGAATGAAATTAGTACTTCTCCCCAGCCAAACCAAACGAGGACGACTGGAAGCTATGGTTAAAGCGCTTTCTTCTTCTTCTGAAAGCTACCAGCTCCTTCTCCATTCAGGGCATGGGGTTGGGCATCTGACCTTATGGCTGCTGTGGAGCCGTTATTAAGGCTTTAAATATTACAAAAAGTTTATTGTAATCGTAAAGGAAGGACTCTATCTTCTGAGCAAGCAACTAGCCGCAAAGATTGCTTTTATCTACGAGCGCCTACATAGTATCCGGCCTGTCACTCCTAAATTTCATTGCCTCGAGGCAGGAGCTATCTTTAGAGTGGAATAATCTTGATTCCTTCTTTGCTTCGACCTAGCAGAGCGGATTCCCTCACTTGCACTAGTTCCAACTTCTCTCGTCTTAGTTCACTCTGCCTTCTTCTCTTTCCACTAATGGTGGGCCTTGCCCTTTGCTTACTCTATTTAATAGAATGGCGCTTATGCCTATTTTTCAAACAAAGACGATCACGCCCTTCTCTTCTCTTCAGAAAGAAAAGCCCTGCTACAAGAATGGAAAGGCCTTCCTTCTCCGATCATCGGATCAAGGGATTCCTATTCAGCGAATTCGGCATCTGATGGTGAGGCCTATGATGTGCCGAAAAGAATGACTAGTAGTACCACGATGAAAATGACTTGACGAATGCCAGAAAGAAATGTCCCGAGTGCCAAAAAACATGAAATTGACCTGAAAGAAGGTCCCTAATGCCATAAGGAATTACTAGACAGAATGAGTAGTCTTTTTTTTTACAAAAACAAGTTGTCGAGAAATACGGTGTTGAGAAAGAAGTGCCAGGATGCGTTAAGGCGCTTCATCATGAAGAGTCGTATTGCGCTTCCTTGTCTCGCTCAGTCTCACGAGTGGAAATGGAAGCTTCTCTCCCTGCCATGGAGAGGAGTTACAGTCGAGTCGCTAGCCAGGAAGCACTTTTCCACTGCACACTCGTAATCCATTTCACAGGACCCCAACTCAAAGGTTATCATCCTGATCCACATCTTGCTACGAGCTGTCCCTTTCTTTCAGTGCCCCTTCTTTCGCGCAATCTCGTGCTCTGCTCCTATTGCCTCTTCTTTACCTTCTGTTTCCGCCGTTGGACAATTGTTGGCATGTCTATCAGGCTGGGATTCCTGATGCATAGGAAGCAACAAACGAAGACTTGCTTGAAAGCCGGACAGATTTCCCATGTTGACGCGCACCTCTTGTCTCCATAGGGCGAAGATTCCGGTGTACTGGATCGATCGAGTACTCGGATTCTTCAGGAATCCTCTTCGTTCTGCTGACCATCTCTGGAACCTCGCTGGAAGCCCGGAAACTTCAATCTGATATACCTTCACATCTAAAGAATGAAGTTACAGGTAAACCATCATGATCTTCACCTTCATCTAGTGGTCGCGATATCGGCTAACTGCACAACAGCAGTTCAAGCAGTCAACATAACTTGCTTCCTTGCGATCGATCGTCTCACAGTTTGGTTTAGTCTAGGCGCCTAGCACATCCCTAGGCATTGACAATGGGATTTTGAAACTTTAGGAGCTCTCTAAACTCCTAGGAAGAATCCCCCCATGTGAAGCATTTGAAGTTTGAGACGATAAGCAGGCCCAGAGCAGAGGTCTGTAAACATCGAGTGGCCATTCAGCAAAGCCAACTCTTTTTACTTGTTTGGGGGCTAGCCTTCTCATAACTTTGCATCCGCTCCATCTCCTTAATAGGGCGTTCCCGCCATTCATCAGTTTAGAACTCCTCAATCTTTATCTGATTTACGACCACCTGAAGTTTGCCTTGTTGTTGGTGACACTAATCTCCCAATTGTTAGGGCAAGTACTCATTGCGCTAGAAGCTTTTGCTAGATTATCCGACATTGACTCGCTAGAAGAAGATTGTCCGAATAGCAGCATTCTTCTATATGTGAAAATAGTGATAAGGTTTCCAATGGCTATCAAATAGCAATGAGTGGACTGGCAAGCAAGCCTTTACTTCTTTCTTTTACAGGCATTGCTGGTCCTAGGTCTGGTTGGGTAAAAAAGCTGGGGCATAGCTTCTATTGCTGGCTTGTCTGCCCTGTCTCACTTATTTATAATTGAGGACTTTTTCAACTATATGTCGATAAAAAAGTCAATCAATTTTGACATGCCTATCTTTGAAAAAAACGAGTTAAGAGCTTTTCCCCGGAGATATACTATACTATCCTAATTAGGAAAGTAATGTCCGTAACCGGTAGATTGGATTGCCAGTGGAAGTCAACAAGGACAGATTCCTGTTGGCTAATCGAATGGAAATCTCATTTCATTCCCGATTTTACTGCCTAGACTGAGCAAGCAATCTCTTCTCTGTTTATGCCTTTTTACCCCCGAATGCTTTAGCTTTGGTAACGAATTTCGGGCCAAGTAAAGGAGGCCATTGCCTTTTTCCAGTCCAACGTATAAAGCCTTGAGAAGGCCTTGCCAAGGCCAAGCCTTACGAACCAAGCCTTGAGACACACGTACGAAGACCTTGACAAAGACCAAGGTCCATGGTATCCGTACTCAAGACCTTGACAAAGGTCCTAAGACACGAAGTGTCGGCCTTAAGACGGTCGGTAAGCACAGGCTAAAGCATATATGGTACAATTACCTCAGGGTGAACCGATCCTTTCTATCATAGCGCCCACTTTGAAAAGACGATAACAGATAGTGCCACATCTTTATTCTAGTCCATCTTATCGGCCCTATCCGGCTTGGATCGATAGTGTACCATTTCCGCCCGGGTATATAATGCCTTCATTCTGTATGTTCAACGCTTTGGGCAACCCAGAGCAAGACTTGGCACACTTTCTTTCCCGTTGCGGAGAGACGCGAAGAAACTTTAGAATAACAATAAAGACACTACAGTGAAAACTATTGATGACATTTTTTAGATAAAAGAAGATTTTAGCCTACCGGTGACCGGCTTTCTAAAAGCACCTTTGGGCAGAGCTTTCTCGATCCACTTCCTTCATCTCCTGTACAGTCGAGCTAATAGATCCTGTAGATCAAAGAACCAAGTAAAGAAGCAAGTCAAGTAAGCTTCTTCGACTTGACATTGGCATGTTTTAATCAAGGAGTAATGCTTTACTTAAGACTAATATATATACCTCTTTTTCTAGTTGATCAACTACGTGAACTCGTCTACGCTTTGTTCGTTTGACTACAGTTTTTCAAGCAAAAGAAGATTGGAACTAGTGAATCAAGCTGCCTTTTCGCTAGATACGAGAAAGAGAGGTAGTATAAGTTACTTTCTGGCAAAACTAGACCGTGCAATCAGAAAAGAGATTGACTCTGAATCCAGAAAACAGTATAGAATTGCCAAATTGTATCAAAAAAGGCCGGGTTTAGGCAGACTTTACCATTAGGTGTTCTCTTCTTTCTTTTTTTTTACTTGGTTGGCAGGGTCAGGGCCTTTCTCGCGGCGGACTGATGCTCATTCTGAACTTTCTAGATATGAATGAGGTGACCATCCTTTAGAAAAGACGATATGTTAGGCGACGATGCATGTCTAGTCTTTCAGTTGAATTTATATTTATAAGTCTTGCAGCGCTAGCATCCCTGGTATCCCTAGTCTCACCAGCCTCCCCTGCATCACTAGCTACAAGCACCAAGTCTTCTTAACAGTGCGTGGTGAATACTAAGTGAAACCGGCCTTTGTCTACGTTAGCATCCACGAACGAGACAACTATCATCCGATAAGCATGCCTCACTCATTTAGAAGCCTTTACAAGCAAGAGGAGTAATCGCACATAGCGAAAGACGTATCACGGTAGGGACTGTGTCGACTACCAAAGAGATGTACAAGCGTAGTGTCCTTCTGAGAAGTGAGCACAGAGTGAAGAAGCAAGAGAAGGCGCTGCTCGTTCAGCTCGAAATGACATTAAGAAAGCATATTCGATCGACAGCTAGGCGAGCGAGAGTTCGATCTCCCAATAGGCAACTAACTGGAAGGAGGCGTATGAGCGGCAGCGGCGAGAGGAGAGACTAGTGGTAGTGAGAAACGACTGTCAAGAGGATATCCCGCGTAGTCAATGTAGTCATGAGCACGTAGGTGAGCGGGAGATGGTATGAGAGATGAGGCGAGGTCTTGCGCAGGCTGGTCAGCCCTTCCGTCTTGGATGGATAGATTCGACAATCTTATACACTGCTCTCGGATGTGAAAGTCACTGGATGGATAGTATAGGTTCGACAAGATACATTGCCTAGTGGTGCGGAAGGTAAGGAGGAGTGGTGCAATTAGGCCTTCCCGTTTCAAGGAAAAAAGTACAAACCCATATACGAATACGAAATCTCTTTTCTTGCTCTAATCCGTCAGCAAATGAACCCGGTGGCCTCCTTCCTTGAGAAGAGTGAAAGCAGAAAGAATCAGACTGACGTGGGACTTATGCCTTTTCTTTAGACAAAGGGTCCCTTTACTGTTGATGCGGCATAAAGGCTGTTAGGAAGTGAACAAGGGTAGGGAAAAGAGCCCAGTTCTTCCAGCTCACCTAGCCATTCCACTAACAAGAGATGGCTTTTTATAAGAACAAAGAAAGTTAGTGCTCATCCCCAACCGCCTTGTGAGTCTTTCTTCTCCGCCTTAGCATCCTTCCTCTCCCTTACGGTCGAGCGTCGCTCCGCCCCTCTCCAACCAGTCGAGTGACTTTCTTTCTTCGCTTTTGAATGAAATCAGCAGTAAGAGTAAGTCTTTTCTTTCTTTCCTCTGCTTATTCCGCCCAACGAATCGGCTTTCTGCTCGCCCTTCTCTAATAGGGAAAAGAAAAGTACAGACCCACGTCTAGGGATATACGTGCGCCATTCTTCAGATGGATCGCTGTTCGATAGTTATTGTAGCCGGGATAAGCAGGCACGAATTTACGTATAGCGTCCTAGTTTTTTAGTACAAGTAGCTAAGGGGCTGGGAGGTACGACTTGCGTCAAACTTGTGAAAGAATATTTGCTGCGCACCTGCTGAAGCTGAACAAGGCTCCTTTCAAGTCAAACGGAGATTACCAGTTCCGGAGGGACCAACCATTGTACTTCTAGGGGACGGTCTAAGATAGCGGAAGGCCACGGCTTTTGTGAGTGTTCAGCACAATACGGTACGGGATGCCACCAGCATAAATGAGTCGAACAAGAGCCACTGACACGAGATAGATTTAATGCCAGCCTGGAAGTGATTCGCTAAGTCGGGTTTTTCCAGCGGCCGCCTATTGTAGAATCGTCGATAACCTGGCTGCCACTATCATGTGTGTAAAGACTAACTGTATAGGCATACTGGAAACCGTTTGGCAAGTCAAGGGACCTTGAAATCCGCTTCTTAGCTATAACGTTCCAGAGTCATGCAGAACAGACACTAACCGTCCTTCTATTACAATTAATTGGACCTTCAAGGTACGAGTAGAGTACAAAAACGAAAGATTCGAGTAACCCTTCGAGTTAGGGATATTCAAAAATGCCGTAGCAAGGAGACTTACTTTAAACAGACCAGTTAGAGTAAAGCCTCCACTTTCATAGAAGAGCGTCAGTAGGATAAAACAGCAATCCCAAGACTTGCTTTCCCGGACAATATATATTGTGAAATGGTGGCGCTATAACAAATCCAGAGTACCTTAACTTGCGGTTGCCGCACAAAGCTGGTCACCTTAACCAGTCATACCTATACCCATTTATGGAGATTCAGGATCTGAAGCTCAAATTAAAGCCATGAAAGATCCTACTTACTGCATTTTTCTCGACTCCCCTCTACCAGAGATTCCGTGAATTCCGGGCACCTGCAGTAGCAGCAGGGATAGGAGAGACAAATAACCAGCCAACTATGTATGCCTTATTTGCATACCTCTCATCTTCCTTATGGAATGGGTTCCTCCTTAGAATTAAGGAAAGAAAGAGTCTTGGATGAATTCTCTTGAAACGGATCGATCAACCCTAGAAGACTCGATGGCTTAACAGCCCAGTGAATAACCTGATTCAGAGAGAGAACCCGGCCTGTATACATTTTTTTTTCCTACTTCTAAGGATAGATAGAAAAGGTTGGGGAGTACCAGATGCGGAAGCAGTTCCAGTCCCAGCTGCTGAGATGGCGTAGTGACAGGTGAGAGCAATAACAACAGAAGAAATAGTAATTGCCTGCAGTAGTATATTCGGTTGTTTGCGGTGGAATAGATTCAAGCGTCCGGGCCAGTAGATCCGGAGCAAATAGGCGTTGACTTTGTTTTGCAGTTGATTCTAATCCCGATATTGATCCGACGCAACTTACCGGTGATAGTCGCAGTACCGGGAGCTTTCAAGGAAGGCAGACATAGATAGTATATTTATGTTACATACCTTCCGGATCGAGGGTTCCACCTAGTAAACAACATACAGGAAAAATATCCGCGGGGAGAGGAGGCCCTTCTCACTCAAGCTCAAGCTTTTTTTTTCTAGTTAGAGACCAACGTCTTGGGGCTAACGTGGGATCCGCTCAAGGACCTGCCGGGTTAGGTAAATATTTAATGCGTTAGCCTACCGGAGAAGTTCTTTTTGGAGGAGAAACTTTGCGTTTTTGGGATCTGCGTGCTCCTTGGTTAGAACCTCTAAGAGGTCAAAATGGTTTGTTTTTGGACTTGAGTAGGTTGAAAAAAGACATACAACCTTGGCAAGAACGCCGTTCCGCGGAATATATGACCCATGCGCCTTTAGGTTCATTAAATTCTGTAGGTGGCGTAGCTACCGAGATCAATGCAGTCAATTATGTCTCTCCTAGAAGTTGGTTAGCTACCTCTCATTTTGTTCTAGGTTTCTTCCTATTCGTAGGTCATTTATGGCACGCGGGAAGGGCTCGTGCAGCTGTTGTCAATTCCCACGAATACGAATAAAGCCGAGGGTTCACGATCTACGGTGCCTCTTTCTTTTCCTTGGGCGGGGGACTTTTAAACAGCTGCTGACGCCATAGGCTTCTTGCCTTTGTCAGAGCTTTTAGCGTAAAATGACTGATAATAGAGGAAGTCGGCTTACTAACTAGGGATTGGTAATTAGGCTTGATAGAGCCTTACGTTACGAAGGGTAGTGGACTCGGCTTGAAGCTTCTCTCTGTCAAAAGAAAAGTTGCTTGAATGGCACTGCGCAAAAGAGATATTATTGGTCTATTTGTCCAATCATTCCCTTTGATAAAATGCCACAGCTAACGAGACGAGGACAGGAAGTTTTCTAGCATATAAGAAATGAGAGCTAGCCTTGTGCTGAACTAGAAACTATGTGTGGAAGCTCTATTGATCTGAGACTACTTGAAGATCCCTGGGTTCCTTCCTTAGGAAGTCGATGATTACACCACTTAGATATGGATTGAGAAGACGGCCCCGCCCCGAGCGAACAATTAAACGCTTAGATAAGAGCCCAGGCACAAATGATGATATCTTCCTTGGTCAGCTTACCGAAGAAAGAAACTTCGTTCCTCTACGAGACAAAACAGGATTCTTCCTAAACTAAACAGAATCTGGTTGTTACCAACATCACTAACCTCTTAGACCTGACAGAGGGGGACTATAGGGCTTAGAACAGTAGGATAGCGTAGTAACGTCTTACACCGGTCAATACAGTACTTAGACCAGAAACCATAGCTCTTACACCAGAAAGTAGTAACCTGCAAAACCATCACTAAGGTCTAGCTCCGTAACCTCTTACTGACGCTCCGTAATCATCACTATACCATAGCTCGTGAACCTATTACAGCCAGTGCTAAAGAAGAAAATATTGTATATGAGTCAATCAAGCTTGTTACAGAACAGACATTCCATTCTTTGCTTCCCCAGCACTGACTGACCTCTCTGGTCGGATGTTACAGTCGGCTCTACTTCTTAGTCAACTAGTAGTCTTTAAGTCGGAAATCGCTTTCACATCTCATATGAGTACCAACTTCTTCGGACACCTGTAAGGTAAGTAGCTACTCCAGCTGATCTAACTCCGGATGATCCAGCTTTTTTAAGGATAGGTTAGCCCCTTCTCCTTCAGGGGATGCAGCAAGACTACGTTCTCATCGGAGTTCCACTTCTTCCTCAATCCACTCTAAGAAAAAGGCAAGTACAGCTACTCGACTTTAGAGTCGATCCAGCTTTCGCTTCCTTACTTCCCTCGGGGTCTCAATCAAGTAGGGTATGTGATCCTAAAAGAAAGATCCTCTCTTGCCTCGCTGAAAGAAAGGGTTTTCACTACCTCTGAAGAGGCCCCCCCTTCCGTACCTACTCCGCATGGTACCTTCCTCTACTGTAGGAAAGAAAAAGCGGGCATTTCCTTTACCTGCGAAAAGACTTTCATTAGATGTACCTTACCTCATGTGTCATCCCGCACCTCAAGTGTCAGGAGTAATGGGTTAAATCACTATTCATTCCCCGATGGTACTAATTTACCGCTACCTCTTCGCCGATCAATGATCCTGATTCCCCGAAAACAACCGATTTTCCATTTTGGATGACTACTCCTCCCCTACCCTGCGGCGATATCTCTTTAATCCCCGCAAGGGCCACCATTCAAGGAGAGACGGATTTGTTCCTTTCTTTCTTAAGTCTCCGCCCTAGGTAAGATCTCCTTTAAGGCCCTACGGGGCACTTTCTATGAGAGAGGATTTATTCCATTATCCATCCTCTTCCTGGGGTGAACTAGCCCCTCGTCCTGATCGCCAGTACTTGGTCTTCTTTTACCAAGTGTTGGTTGTGACGGATACCTGAAGGCAGTTAGCCGGTCACTTCACGGTGGGTGATATGGTCTAACCTACCTTACATACACTAGCAGTGATGACTGCAATGTGATATGTAAGGTATTAGTACCACCGGTGCCACTCTATGGGGGGACAAATTCTCCATCAAGTTGACGAGTAGGTAGCGTGTTACTAGATTAAAGATGAGACTTGGTCTCCGCTCCGGACCTTGTCATAAAACCCAGGGTATGGAGCGGCTACTGGTGGTTGCCCACACCTTGTGAGTGTGGTCCCCAACCTGCTTCACTGTAAACCCACATAACCTGTGGGATACAATACTGAGGAGTGGGCTCTAATGGAACACATCAAATGGCATTGTCCAGAGATTTGTTCTCATCTTTAATCTGGGCTGGGTAACTCCGTTACCTTGGCAGAAGATTTTGGAAGATATAATTGGGGGCATGTATGGTTAGGTTCTATTTGTATACTTGGCGGAATCTGGCATATCTTAACTAAACCCTTTGCTTGCATGGGCTCGCCGTGCACTTGTATGGTCTGGAGAGGCTTACTTATCTTATAGTTTAGGCGCTTTATCCGTTTTTGGTTTCATTGCTTGTTGCTTTGTCTGGTTCAATAATACCGCTTATCCTAGTGAGTTTTACGGGCCTACTGGTCCAGAAGCTTCTCAAGCTCAAGCTTTTAGTTAGAGATCAACGGCTTGGGGCTTTCTTTCTTTTAACTTTTCTATTCGCGCATTCTCTCTCGTTAGTAAAAACATCTGGGATAGAAATGCTTTATGCTTTAAGGAAGTGCTTTTCCGCATGGGGTGCTCCCAGGGCTTGATCCTGCAAAATTGACCGACTCTGTACTAGCTCGTGTACAAATTCTGTATTTTCTTCTAGGCATTAGCATCGTCTCTCTTCTGTAGTCATGCCAGTAGTGAGCCAGGGAGTGAGGAAAGCCGCTTGAAAGCCAGTACGGTACCACTCTCTCCGCTATAAGAATTGAGTAAGCCGATCGGGCTTGGTCTATCTTTTTTTTGCCCTCGCCCGGCACTCCAATTCCCAAAAGGCGAGTACTAATTCCACGAAACCGCCATCTCATGGATTAGCCGGAAGGAAAAGGAAGGTAGGTCAGATTCTCACCGAGCCCTAGTAGAAGTAGGTTGAAGCGTTGAAAAGAAAGTGATAGCCCGGATCTCCCCCACGTCCGTCTTTCAATCACCGTGAAGGAAATAAGCCACTCGTCTGGCGAAGAAATATATATTTACCCCGCAAAGAACCGGCCAATTACCACCCAAGGAAAGCAAGCATGGGTGCAGTCAAAGGGTTGAAAGCGGGCAGATGGAGGGAGTAGGCTCTTTCACTAGAATCAATCCTCTGGTACTACTTCCTTTTGCACTCTTTGGTACTTCTTTAAAGCAAGTTATTACACTCCGGGTGTAATGAATAAGGTTTGCTCTCCTATTGGATTTCATTCCTCTATATGGAGTAGACATTATTATAAAGGAGACATCTAAACTCCTTCATTGAGTTGCACTCAATCATCAATCAGTACTCCAAAAAGTCCGACGGAAGTCACATCGTCTACACAAACAGAGAACTCGTGGAAACTTCCGCCCTACCCCCATCCTGAAGAAGTTGGCGCCGCCATTGCCTAGTCCTTTCCCGAAAAGAGATTTTAACACTTGTCTCATTCAAGACAAGACGGATTCCACCCTGATCGATGACCAGCTCAACTTTATCGACATCAAGGTAGATGTGGGAGGGGTCGAGGCATGCCTTAAAGTGAAATAGTTTGCATCGTCGGTAAGAGCGATTTGACATAAAGATCTCCTCCTCCCACTCAGAAGCAGGTAAATTCCCACTCTCATTATACGATTTCAGCACGAAACCAGATGATCTACCACGGGTAGAATTGTTGTTGTTGTTTTGGGGCTCCAATCTGATTGAACGTAAATTGAAAGAAGAACCATTGCAAGCAACCTTTGTACTATACCAGTATCAGAAGAAGTCAGATAGTTCTTCTTTGACTCGCTTTTCAGACTAGGGACTGGCATCCACCATTCGCCCTATCTTACTAATAAGAAAGAAGGAGCTCTGTATCCTTCGGGCTTGAGCCAGCAGCATCTTTGGGCACTTATGGGGTATCGATGACTCGAATCGACCCAATCAATATTAGAAGAGGCACGCTTTCCCTTATCTTTAGAGTATCAGACCCGCTTGCTACCTGACGAGCAACACTAGCCGGCTGTTCTGAAAGCGGAAAGCTAGAGAACGAAAGAACTACTCAAAGAAACTGGGACAAATAAAGGGCTTACTTGAAAGGCTAAGTCAAAGACTTGTCATCTCCCTCCACCCCTACTAATAAGTTAAGTCAGAAGTGAAAGTCCTTTTGACTATGCAAGCAACCTATTGTCTGAATCGCAAATTGCGAGCAACATTGTCTGACGACAACGTTGCTTGTTGGTAGCCGCTGTTGCGTGAAGCTCGCGAATTCGAAACCTTGACATCCGGTCAGGACTCGGTTTTCGACCTAGCTTTGGAAGTAAGGTAAGGCTGTCAGTTAGGACTACTTCTTTCTCTTAAGTTAAGTCGTTTTCCTTCTGATAGTTGGGTGAGAGAATCTTTGACTAAGAGCAGGCGAGCGTAGTGAGGTCGCTTTATATTTTGCAATAGGTTGCTTGCAATCGTCAGGCAATACCTTGCTCAATTAGGCTTATCGCCGATCGATTTAGTTAGTTCCTTTAAGACACCGAAAATTACTGGATTACAAGGTATCCATTGCTGGAAAAGGAAAACAGCTGTACAAAGACTTTAGTCGGCAGTCTTCGAACTAGACCTATCCACTACTCCTTTCCCACCCACGTCTACCGGCGCTACCTAATTAAGATTGAAGACTGGAGCATTCGCTCAACCAACCTCTCACATTCGTTCGAGCACTTCATACCTCTCCCTATCGGCCGAGCGTCTACAAACCTTAATCCCGGCTTCGCTAAAACCACCTCATGGTCCTATGCCTCGAAGCTGCCTTTCTTAACTGGACGAATAGGAGAGTCAGAAGGGCTTTTCTTGGCTGATGGACTAGTTAGAGTTTTTGGACGAAAGAGTGAAAAATCAATCAAAGACTTGTTGCCTAGGAGTTTCAAGCTTAGCTCGTCTTTCCTGCTATGATTCCGAACATAGTAATTATTTAACGGAGTGAAAGAGCTTAATTAAATAGTCTCCGCCGTTGCAGGTCCTTTATTTAGGAATGCTTAATCTGAATCTGAACCGATTTACAAGTAAAGTCTTCTTAGTCTGCATCCATTCCTTCATCCCTTGAGTACAAAGGGATAGCTATGAAAAGCAAAGAGCCTATTCGTCCGTAAGCCCTTAGAGTTCATCTACATCAGCTAATATCGAATCGCCTGTTGTGCCCCGAGAATGGTCTGTTACGGGCTATCATTCGTATCTTAAGGCAGTTCAGTTGATCGATCCAGGTCCATTCCGCCTCTCTTCGGGAAGGAGGTCAAGCAGGGCTTCTTCAACCTTGGGGAGTTCTTCTGAAGCTATGTCCGCTGACGAAGTTGGGGAGCTTGGCCAGTCTATCTATCGCCCTGACCTTCGAAAGATGATCCTCTTTTCTGGTACAAAGTTCTCCGAACTTCCGATCCTAAACAAAATGAAAATAACATTACCTAACAATATAAGCATTTTTCCCTTGCTGAGCAATCTAGATTCAGAACATCCTAATCATGTTCTAAAATTCTTTCTTTGAGCTCCTAAAAGTTGCTAAAACCCGTCTTTTTTCGATGAAAATAGAGCATTTTCTCTAATCATATATCTTATGATATTTTTTATTCGAGGTAGCCCGAAAAGGGGAACAAGGGGAAAGCCTAAAAGGCTAGGAAAGAGGCTGGTGTAGAGGTTACAGTTTAGGGATAAGAAAAGGTAACGAAAGCAAGCATCTTTCTTTCCCAATACTCGTTGGTTATAGGTAAAAAGCGGATTCGCGCATCTAGTTAAATTGGGAAGCTATAATGCCTTATATTATATAAGCGAGTCCAGTTTTGTTAAATCCCGTCCCAGTCCTTCTCTTGTAGGCGTGAGATTACTATATCCTTGTTAACAGGTTTGTTGGTAGAATGAATCCTAAAAAAAAGGCTGGGCAAAAGAACCAGAGACTAAGAACCTTACGATAGCACGCTTTCTTTATATATCCCGTTGGAGTAAGAACCTCTAGCATAATATATTATAGCGTAGGCTGACTAACTTCTTTTTTATTCTATTCTAGCTCTAAACCTAGGAAAGGTAGGGTTTTTACCAGTTCTCATACAGCGCTCTTTTAGAGGGTCCTAGCATGAGGGAATTAGTTTAATAGAAACTTACCTATCCCCCATTCAATAAGTTGTAGGGGCTTAAACTTTGAAAAGAGAAAATCTCTAGCACCTTCCTTCTAGCCTTACAATCTAAACTTTCTTTGAACGAGGCAAAAAGCATGCTGCTTTCTCTTTCTTTATCCCTTCGAAAAGATCTGAGAGCCTTCCTTTGGTCGAGCGGCTTTACGCTCCTTCAATCAAGCCTACTTCCCTCTCCCTGACCAGCGCTCCTCAATTAAATCCATAATTGCCATTGCTTATGCAGGTGTAGCTAGACAGCTCAAGATGGCAATGCAGTTTCCCACTAGGAACCACCTGAAGTCCATGCGAGCTGGGCTGACATTGCCAATCAAAGACCCTCCTCGCAGTGGCATGAATTCAACACCCAATTTGGATCTGGTATAGATTTGACATTCAACTTTTTGACATCAGTGTGAGAGTACTCCTCAGTCTTGTAACGGTAAATGTTATTCAGCTGGATGAAGTAAAGCCAGTAATAAGTTTTGATGTGAAAACTTAGAGCAGTGATGCGCTTGTCAATCCGCTCCATCAATTCCTTGCCGCCACGCTCTGGTTTAAGCGCATCTGCTTTGCACACCTCAAGGCAAAAAAAGAAGAGGGCCTGGATCTCGATGGGATAGCCATATATTCCCATCCTCCTGTCAATCATGCTACACCCATCCGCACATAGAAGTGTTGGAAAAGAAAGCTATCTGAGAGGCAGAGGTTTACTATAAACTTCATCTCTCTCTGGACCACAGGGAGTTTTTCCAGAGCAGAATCACGTGTGTACTTTGTGTATAACCTAAGCAGTATCTTCCATCAGAACCCCAAATCGGAAACGAATATGTCCTTTAGACTTTGCTTCAAATGGCCGAATACTCACAGTGGAAAACCGGCTTAAGCTGGTTGTACTTGTCAGTTGTTCAATTCACACAGGCAGGGTGATTGAGGTGCGTGCTTCGCAAGTGTGTTAGTTTCTTCACACAACAAAGGCATTATAGTACTGTACTCAACTGCTCGTGCCGTATGGCGAGATTCTTATATTATATATAAGAAATATGTTCATTCATACCAAGCTAAAACAAACCAACAAATTTTCAACCCTTTCCCGGTCATCAATCCTGCAAAATTACTCTCCGCCCTCTACACAATTCCCATGCTCACATCCAGTTAGAGCAAAAAAATCTACCCCCTCTCTTTCTCTTTAAACTCACCTCACTCTCGTAAATGTCCTTCCTAAATCCTAGCGTGACGTGGATGATCCGCCGAATCCATTGCTGACTTTACCACGATCGATTAGGTAAAACGGTTCTGCAAAGTTTGTTTTTTCATACGGGCAGCGTGGTTATAGTACTCAAATTGTGCCAGCCACGCAAAATTCGTACTGCATTGGCGGAATTGGTCTACACTCTATAAAAAAAAGTTTTTTACCAGTCTATATCGAGAAGCCATGGCCCTCCCTCTCGCCATTCCAGAAAGTCTTGTTAGAAGTCGAAGAAGAAGGTGAGAAAAGGGGTAGAGATTCAATCTTTTGGGCGAATGTTTACCCATCAGCTTCAACTCTGGCTTTTGGCATCTTGTTCCGTAATTCGATTTTCTCCCTTAGGGAGAGCATCTCCGAACCTTAAGAAGTTTTTTTTAAAGAGAAGGAGTACCGCTCAAGCTTCAACTCAGCTCCTTTCCTCAGTTCGTCTTAGTACCCTTTAATGAATGGGAAGAGGAAGTGGGAAGACCCCCCTACCCAACCTTACCTAAGGTCAAGCTGTTTGCAACTCCGATCCCTAAAGGAAAGTTTGAAACTCCCGGTCTAACAGCGTATTGTTCCATCTCCTAGCTCAAACTAAGAGCAGTTTGGAATGAAACTTCCTCCCGGGTCGAGTGAGCTCTTGTTTCTCCGCTTCGAGTAGCCGACTCGCCCTTTCTTACCAGATATTTTTTTACCTTTCAAATCAAAAGATGCCGAGCCAAGATCAGGTGATTTTCTTCCTCTAGTTAGGCATAGTCCGAGTCCTAATTAGCTCGTCAGTGGTAGAAGCTGGTTCATCGGCTTAAGCCAGTCAATCTATCCAAAGAGCCTCTACGCCTCCTATAATAGATTCAGCTCCAGCTGCGCTTTGCTGATTTCTTTCTCAATCCTGAATCCGAACTTGCAACTTTCATCACGAAAGACGCTTTCTCAGTATCTATTCAATTCGGACTTCATGCTCACTTCAGAAATGATGCTATGCTAATAAGGCTTAAAGCTGAGCGATGAGTCCACTGGCATGAGAATCAAGCGAAGTAGAGCGATAAGCACACTATCGATTGATCCAAAGAAGCTTAAGGACAACTTCCATTCCCGGCCCTGAAGGAAAGAGACGAAAGCAATCCCTTGCTCCATCAAAGGAAGTTAATGGGCCGCCCTTAGAAAACCATGAATCTTGACCCTAGTGAAGGTAGTCGATGAGAAGAATAGGTGGTTTCCAAAGGATAGAGTAATTGTATATGACGCTCTATCTGTATTGGATGGATGCCTTAGCTGTGGGATAGAAGGCTTTTCTTTAAAGTCTTCTTTTCTTTGATCGCATCCTAGGATACCTTGACTTGAACACTTCGCTGAAATCATGTATAAGAGGTCATCCCTTAGTGGACTGATTCACCCTTGTAGCATATCTTGCAGCCCTTAGACCGGTCTCCCCTCCCTTCAAGGCCCATTCTTTTGGATATCCTTGTTCCCCTCTTTCCTGGAACATCCTTCTTTTCTGATTGATGGGACTTCTGTCTGAAATCCCTTGACCTAACCTCTCTTTGACTTGCCGCAGCCAAGTCTTCCCCAACCTCTCCTGATGTTCTTGGTGAGCTAGCCTGTCATCCACCGACCCAACTGTGATGGTCCCCTTCGGCTAGTTCTTTCACAAGTGACCCTGTCTTCCATCTGCTTCTTCCTCCTAAGGGTTTGGTCCCCCTAGCAGGCTACATGGTAGATAGACCCCAGATGACCTACATTAGTTATTACACTAACATAGACCACCGGAATTATCCGAACGGTAACGAGAAGGATTCTCATCAGCGTTCGAATCCTACCATGGCTTGACGTACTGAGACACCATTAGTCTTATACCGGAGAGTCCTTGTACCGGGAGGGAGATCCCCAGGTCGTATACAAAGACCGAGAACCACCACACCAGACCAGGCCTTAGGCTGAGTGAGCCCAAGGGACTGAACTAAGAAGGACGATTGCGATGTACCACCGACAACATATGCCCATCCAGGTGATGACTCTTTCGTCATTCCCAACGCTTTTGGAATTGAAAATGAACTCAAATTCGTGACCACAAGGTCATAGAGCTTAAACTGGAGTCCAAGACGAACCTTTAAAGGGTCAACGTCAAGGGATCGCCACGTGACCGAGACCACTGGACAAGAAAACATGTCTTCAATGGTAACCTTCGGGTTTAGGGCCACTTGGCAATACCATTTGACCCATTGCAACCACTGTTCTATCCACCCCCGCTTAGGATAGTAAGGGGAAGTAGCTATATTCCGATTCCTTCGTGAGGTGAAGCCGCTCCAGCAGCTTTAGTACTTAGTTAGCGCCCCCAGCCCTTATCCCGCGTTGAGAAGGTAGATGCGGTAAGCCAACTAACTATTTTCCTTCTTGCTAACAGGTCATTCTATGCCATCTTCATTCCCTTCTTTGCTTCGAGGAGCAGGTCGAATAGTCAAGGGTATGGGATAGATCCTATTCCCGGAATTAGCCATCCCCCCTTGTCTTGATTCTCCTCTGCCTTCTCTACTCCAAGTCCAAGTTGGGTATCCCCGAGGAC